>NC_135748.1:32927500-37917500 GCF_041903045.1 Epinephelus lanceolatus
ATTGATTAATCTGCCAATTATTTGCTGGTAATTTTTGAATAGTTTTGTCTGCAAATATCAGAAAATGGGGGAAAATGTCCATTACATTTTATTTGACAATTGGACATTCCGCCAGGGTTGCCCCCTGCCCCTAATATTCATGGAAAAGATCTCAATGTGCAGCCGGGGCGGAGGAAGGGGTCCAGTTTGGTGACCGTAGAACTGCATCTCTGCTTTTTGCAGATGATGTGGTTCTGTTGGCTTCATCACACCATGATCTCTAGCATGCACTGGGGAGGTTTGCAGCAGAATGTGAAGCAGTCAGATTGAGATGAGAGGCGGATTGCCCCCTCTGCGTTGGGAGGGAGTTACTGCCCCAAGCAAGGGAGTTCAAGTATATCAGGATCTTGTTCATGAGTGAGAGTAGAATGAAGCGAGAGATGGATAGGTGGTCAATGATGCGGGCATTATGCGGGACCGTCGTGATGAAGAGGGAGCTGAGCAGGAAGGCGAAGCTTTCAATTTACTGGTCCGTCTATTTCCAAACCCCCAGCTATGATCATGAACTCTGGGTAGTGACCGAAATAATGAGATTGCAGATACAAACAGCCGAAATGAGTTTCCTCCGTGGGGTGGCTGGGCTCAGCCTTAGAGATAGGGTGAGGAGCTTGGACATCCGGAAGGAGCTCGGAGTAGAGCCACTGTTCCATCACCTCAAAAGGGGTCAGTTGAGGTGGTTCGGGCATCTGATCAGGATGGCTCCTGGGCGCCTCCCGTTGGAGGTATTTCAGGCACATCCCACTGGTAGGAGGCCCCAGGGCAGACCCAGAACACGCTGGAGGGATTACATATCTCATCTGGCCTGGGAACGCCTTGGGGTCCCCCAGGAGGAGCTGGAACGTGTTGCTGGGGAGAGGGACCTCTGGGGTGCTTTACCTGGCCTGCTGCCCCTGTGACCCGGCTTTGGATAAGCGGATGAAAATGGATGGATGGAACTACAGCTGTTGGATAAATGTAGAGGAGTAGAAGTACAAAAGTAACATAAATGCGTATAGTACAGCATTTGAGTAAATGTACTTTGTTACATCCCATCACTGCAGAAATCCTCACATGTGAGAAGACTGAGCCTGCCCAGCCTGTTCTCACTTCAACTTTGTGCCTACTTAATGAATCATTACAGCTTTATTTTTACCTGAAATTCTGTGGAAACGCTGCCTGTCCTCATGTTGTGCTGCTGCGACAAGCTGCTTTATGTTATCTTTATCATCCTGAGACTGATTAACTGAACTTTAACATGTTAAAGCTCATAGTCTTGTGACGCTTTATTAAAGGTTAGGTGTCCCTTTAATTATCCTGTTAACTGTTCTTTCCATTTCCTCTTGTATACTGTGTTTCAGGTACGTATGCTGTGTAAACAACTGAAAAAGTTACCAGACAACAGTTTTACATAACAAATATGTGATGTCACATGTTTGTCTGGTTGGTGCAGTGTGTACTGCTGATTTTAACTTGGGACATGCGGGTGAACTTAAAAGAGTGACAATCCAACATCATAACAATCTGATCTAGCACATTTGACCGCTAAAGAAATGAGAATCAGACATGTTTAAAACATTACATAACCTTACATAATGTGGGTTGAGGAGGGGACAATGTTCATGTGTGGTTTATATAAGGGGCCTCTTACCGTACATGTCACTCATGTAAACCTGTCGACCCTGTGAGCCACTTTTAGAGATTCTGTTCAAGGGTGAATACCAGTTACATTAAACGTCATTATTCAGATGATTATAACTGTTCTGGATTATCAGTTTAAAACGTGTGATATAATATTCTTAAAGGGATACTCCAGCCAATTTCTATTGAACACTTAACTACCTCCTGTAGGACTGAAATGTGGCTGTAAAAATGGGCTGTTATTGTGCTGCGGCTGAATTCAAGTTGAACACAGCTGATTAAATGATTGATAAGCAATGATTTCAATAATAATCATTTGGGATATTTAGCAAGAACAAAACCAGGTATTTGCTGCTTAAAGCTTCTCAAAAATGAGGATTTGCTGCTCTTCTTCTTGTTTGTTTGACTGTAATCAAGGAAAATATATTTGCGAGAACGGACATGACGACAGTGACAGCTTTGAGGAGTCAGACAACCCTCTTTTTTATTTTCCTCTACGGTAATCAGGATGTCAGTGGGTTTTGATGTATTGTCACTTTGGACTCTGGGGCATTTTACACACTTTCTGAGATTTCATAGACCAAACAATTAACCAACTCATCAGTACATTCATCCTTAGTTAAAATAATGTTTAATTAAGGCCACACACAGTCCACATTAGGTACTGTCAGCTCACTTTGAAGCTTGATGCTCAAAATCTAGATTTTGAGTCTGATGTTGAAATTAAACACAGAAAGGAAGTTCCTTCTGATGAATCATGACGTGTAACTTGCTGGAACCTGCTGAAGTAGTTGTACTGCTAAACTGTGCCAAGGTAGTAGTTATAACATGTTGCCTATTGAAGGGATCCCCTCCCCCCTCATTATTATAACTGATTCTAGTATTACGCTGTGCTGTTCATGTGGTTTGTCTTGCTCAATGTTGCTGTACTCCAGTCAGTGCCAAACACTGTATTGTCCCTCTGTTTCATGACTTTCAATTGTATTAAAAAGTGGAAAACTAAAATGTAATTTGAATGTTACGTAGGATTTATCATTGATGACTGTGATAGTTTTTGTAATGTTAATGTTAGTAAGTCATAAAAATGTAATTAAAAACGTTTCCTGTGTGGCCCTCAATCATATGCTGGCTACCTAAAATGGCACTCAGTCACCAAAACTTTAAGAAACCCTCATCTGCAATTTTTTTTTTTTAATATTTCTGATTATTATCTTTTTTTTCTTACATTTTAACAATACAAAAACACATACAATTCATTACGGAAAAAAAATATTGCTACAAACTATTGCAAAGTGGCACAACATAACATGAAATGGAAGAAAATTTGCTCTAGTGAAAAGTGGAACTATATAGAATTATAATTACACTCTACCTGTCATATAAACTGTGATTATTTTTTATTAGTACTATATTAACTTAATCATTTGAATTACTGATTTGATCCTACTAAATTTAATATGTCTTTTCTTTTATCCACTTTGGTCTGTGTAAGTCTAATGTTTTTTTTTGTTTTGTTTTTGTTTTTGGGGGGGGGGGGGGGGGGGGGTGTTTTTGTTATGTTTTGTTTGTTTGTATGAGACCATATTGTCATGTTATCATGTTGTGATCTGTGCTTTGTGTACTATTATTTGCCTGTAGTTACCTAAAAAAGAGGAATACAGGACAGAAAGTAAAAACAAAAAAGGACGATGGCGACGAAAACAAATTAATTTAAGAAAAAAATAGTTGTAATAATAATAATAATGATAAAATGAAGGATAACACACTGCCATTTAAAGGAAAGAAATTACAATTATGGGATATGCCAGGTTGTACTATGAGTAGGTTGTCCACAGGAAGGCTGAGAAACAGTCTGGGATTTTTTTTTTTAAATAGATTTTATTTGTGATTTCTTTTCTTTTTTTTTTTTTTACATTTTAATACAAAAACAGACATAAGGAATACAGTACAAAAGCAAAAATATATATTAATAGTCAATAAAACGTAATGAAATAAATGAAAAAATGGACAACAATAAGACGAAAATAAATTAATAAATAATAAATAATAATAATAATGCAGTAATAATAATAATGATAAGATAAAGGGTAACACACTGCAAGTTAAAGGAATAAAATTACAGTAAAAGTATATACAAGGTATGCTGAAGACCCTGATTTGACAAACATAAGGAATACAGAACAGATGCAAAATAAATAAATAAAAATACTAGAAATAAATAAATAGGGTAACACGCTGTCAGTTATAGAAAAGAAATTACAATTATAGTATATGCCAGGTTGTACTATGAGTAGGTTGTCCACAGGAAGGCTGAGAAACCCTGATATGTGATTTTTGTTTCAAAATGCTTTACAATGATCGGGTTAGTTTAAGTTTCTAAAAATATCTCCTGGGAAAAAAAAATCCCCCCAGACCCCCTGAAGGCTTGGGTTGCCTAAGGTGCTGACTGAACATGGTCCCCCTAATGGTAAACCAGTGATTAGTGTTCTACTGTACAGTAGCTGTAACGTAAATGTAAAAATAAACAAACAAAAAAAGCAGTCAAATAAAGCTCACTGTTATAATATGAACAGTAAGCATCAGTAATATCGTTAAAAAAACACTATATATGTACATTAATGAGAATAAAATGACCTTTGTGCAGCTTCTGTGATTGTTTGCCATTTATTGATCCGTGCAGAGGGGTCAGGGTTTATCCATTTTTTATTTACAGTATTCCCCACATCACTGCTGTGAGGCAATGGGAGGGTGAAACTGAAGCAGCACTTTTTTTGTGCTGGTAATTGATTCCATATTAGCCTAGCCTAGCCTCAGAGCACTCGGAGAGATATCACTGTTGCGCTTTCTCCAGCGTGGGCTGCAACTACAGGAGCGCAGTAAACTCCAGTGATCACAGTGGGACAGGAGACTACACACAGCAGCTTCACCTCAGAGCAGGAGCAGGGACCGGGAGGTGAGTGTTCACCGGGGCTGGAGCTGCTGTTACACACTCTTATGATAAGATAGGGGCTCATGGTAAGAGTGGAGATAAGTTGTCTCACACACAGGCTGTGTTTCCTCTGTTAGGACACACCAACCATGACAGCCACAAAGCCTCGGAGCATGCTGCGGGAAGCCTCCCATCAGATTATAGCCGGCGGATCAGCAGGTAAACACAAACTCTTGTTTCACTTCTACTTCAACCGATTCTTGTTACGCAATGGTTTATGGAGCGTGCACGTTGCTGGACGTATGTAGCATAGCAACAATGTAACTAATAAGTGCAGTGACGTCGGCCTCGCGCACCTTAGTTCCCACGAGAGCGCACTGACACGTTTCTGGGGTTTAATCGCACATGCGTACATAATCAACAACCGATAAATTGTTGGGAGAGAGCTTCTCGCTCAAAGATGATACACACGGTGCCAAGATAGTTCATGTGCTGGGAAACCGACTGGTGTGTTCACGGAAGAGCCACTGAGGCAGGAAGTCAGTATGCGCATGCGTACAGTCAGTCAAGTGACTCTGGAGGCAGGGGCGTGAATATAGACAATGCACTGGGGCCCATAGAGAGAGTGGGCCCTCCAGAACTGAAGAATGGGCCCCTATGAGTGATTGCCACATTGAAAATATGCAATTTGTCAAAGAAGAACAATGATTAGATTTAAACCATCCCCTTGAGACACTCACATGTGGACATCATATGTTGGGTTTACTTGACCTTATACTTAATTCTACTTAACATAGACCTGCTGTCTGTGGGGTGCATATGTGTTAATGTGTGTGACCAACATAATAACATGGATGAAGCTAAGGTTTTAAACAAATTGACTACAGCATTTTATTTTCTGTGTTGCATATATTCAAGCAAAACTTGGCTATTACACATGATATATTGCCAGATAACGTTAGCCACTGCATTGATGTCTGTTACTGATCAGACATGATCTCAGCGAGCAATCACTGATTAAGGTTTAATGCAACTGAACGTGACGTTGACGTTACCTTGTTGTGGCGGGTCCACTCGGTGAATTCGAGCATGCACTCGATGTTTTCTACTTTGATGAGCTGTTGTGGTATGCTAACTCTGTTTTGCAATACACTCTGAACTGTTTTTGTTTTAACTTGTAATGATCCCACTATACCCTTTTTTTTAAATAAATTCTTATTTTCCTTGGTATTTTCTTATCTTATCTGAGGGAGAATACGCACAATACTTAAGTACTTGAACTTTACTTGAGTATTTATGCAACTTTTATTCTTTTACTCCACTGACTCTCAGATGGACATATTGTAGGCTACTTTTTTGTCCACTAGCCTACATTTGTCTGACAGCTTTAGTTACCAGGGGTGTGTACTCGAGTCAGACTTATTAATTTAATGGCTTTGGACTCAACTTAAATCTAATGACTTGAATATACTTGATACCTTCTGCCAGGCCAGTTTGGGAAGAGAAAGTTATAGACACTTTTCCAATATGAGATATAATAAAAACAACAAGACAGGACACAAACATACAAACTTCATTCTGTTGTGGTAGGCTGCTGGTTAATAGTGCTATATACTATGACAGTACAATGTCAGCATTACTTTGTTATGATTAAGTTCAGTTGCACTTTCTGAATTATTTTTTAAAGCATTCGTGATTTTTGTCAATTTATTGTGTTGATTTAATGTTTGTTGTTAAAATAAATTTAGCGAAGAGCACATTATGATTTGTTTAGGAGTTAAATCTCAAAGTTTAGTACTTTGGAATTGTCAGTCTTTGCACTGGGACTTGAGTGCAGAGACTTGAGACTTACTTGTGGCTTGGTCCCACCTCTGTTAGTTACTAAATACAAAGCTTTATCACCATATGCACAAAGAAGAAGTGGCCCTTGCATGTTTTTCATCCCTATATATTGTACATCCCTTAAATGGGATACAGGCCTACTATCACCAAGTATTGTATCTAAGTAGTATTTAGAGTTACTTGTACTTGAGTATATCTATTTTCTGTAGCTTTATACTTCTGCATCACTACATTTCAGAGGCAAATATTGTGCTTTTTACTATTTATCTGGCCGCTTAGTTATCTCTCAGATTACAATTTCTATAATCTTCCTGTCCAGTGAAAATCATGTGTATGTAAACTGAAGGACGAAGCATTCCTTTTTGTGTTGAAAACATTCTCTTTCTTCTTAAGCTGAAGAAACTCTCTGACACTATAATGAGTTGACTTTTCTCAAATACAAGGTACTTATAGAGAATGTCTGACGTTGATTAAAGTCATTATAAACCGCTTAATAATACACAGTATGAAATATCACCAGTATGCTGCAGTTCAGATTCTGGCCACCGGTGGCAGCACTGAGCGCAGCAGCTCCCCGGTCCTTAAGTGAGGAAGAAATCGCGCGGCACAGAGGCGCCATATTTGATGATTTGTTTTAACTGTAATTAGAAGTTTACGGAAGTCACCCCCTCTGTTGTTGGATTAATTGTGTGTTTTCTGACGTTACACCTGCTTGACAAAGTTTTTAACTCCTCACAAGTCGCCAAAATGTCGCCTTGGACCCGGTGAGTTCATACTTTAAATAACTTAATCCTAACGGTTTCTGTTAACGGCTGAGTGATACGTTGAAGGAGCACCGGCTGTATGCTAACGTCATAAATTAGCTTAATGAGTGACATTTTTTCACCTGTGTCGACTGTGCAGTGATTTTAGTTCTATATTTCGCAGGATATTGAACTTATGACGAATTTTTCACGATGAAACTACAGCTGCAATGTGTCCCATCACCTTAATACGTAATTTTAGTGGCCCAAGGTTAACATTACAAGCTTGATAGCCACATTCATACTGAACGTTAAGTAGGCGTTGGTGGGAAATAACCCTAAAAATATACAGCCAAAAATCTTTTCTTAGCATTAGGGGAAAACGGTGACTCGAATGTAAGCTACAACCTCAGTTTTGTACCTCTCATGTAATAAATATTTTAACAGATAAGGCTTTGTGAAGTCATGGTTAGCTTAAAATATCGGCTAAGTTACACTGGAGTCAAACTTGGCCTTCCTTTGTCACTTTATTTCACAGCAGACATTTTGACCTGTCATAGTTGGAAAAGCACATGTAGAATGATAGCATTTATTTATTTAATTAACGTTATTTATTTGGATTACCATTAGCCACTACCATGGCAACAACCACTCTTCCATGAGTCCACAGTAAACATTACATCATAAATCCAACATAAAATGGTACAAAAGAAAAACAGGAAAACTACAAAAATAACAATGAAACTACTAATGACAATAATTACAACAAGTAGGAGGGTTGACTGAAAAGTTTTGAGCCTCAAGGAAACAAAACAAGATACAGATTTTTCAGTGCTTTTATTTTTTACATAATCCCCCTCAAATGCTACACACTTGCTCCAGCAGTGCTGAAGCGCCTTTATCCCAGTGGAAGAAAGCTCCTCAGATTGGGACCCTACACACACTCTCCCTGCCACGCTTGAATGCTTGTACCCATGTGTTTGACTGTGGCACATGAAGGGCATTGTCATGTTGAGTATTGAGCATATTGTGGTGGATTTGAGATGGACATTCATTTGAGATGAAGACATTTTGATTTTTCAACAACTCACTGACCACTATTCACTTGTAGAAGCTGCAAAAATATAACAAAAAGAGTTTGAAACATGAGCATGGTTAATGATAATAAGAAAAAGGTAGTAGAGTATAAAAAATGTAATTTGGCTTGCCTAGCTACTCATTTTCAGGGTTAGGCTCAAAACCTTTCAGTCACCACTCATATTCTCACCATATCTAAACTGTCAGTAAGACATTTGATACAGCTCAAAAGCAATAGTAGTACTTTGAAAATCAACGTATACAGTGATTGAGAAAATGAAAAGACAAGGAGAGCTCCTCATTAATAAGATAAGATAACCCTTTATTCATCCCACAGCAGGGACATTTGCAACATTATAGCAGCAAAAGGAGAGTGCAAACAGGAAGCATCAGCAGAAATAAAATACAATATATAAATACGTCCAATAAGTAAACTGTAAAAAAAAAAAAAAAAAAAAAAGAGTACAATAAGCAAACAGTATAAATCACAAAGCAATATAATAAGGAAGCATCAAAAAGAAGCAGAATATAATAGAGACAGGCGGAATGACTGATTTTACATTATTGACCGATGGAAATGTAGATATTGCGCAGGAGTGATGATTCATTGTCTATAGTTTTAGTATGTATGGTCTAATGGGAACAGTGCTGGTTGTATAGTCTGACAGCAGCAGGAATGTAGGACCTGCTGCGGTATCTCTCCTTCAAACACCGTAGGTGAAGCAGCCTGTCACTGAAGGAGCTCCCACTACCTCTACTGGGTCGAGAAAGCATCCCAGGACAGAGCTGGCCTTCAATAATGATTATATAGTCAGATGATATGTAATGAAACATGTCCTGAGAGGGGCTGGTGCTCTGTGCCATCAGGTATATATTTAACCTCTTTACAATAGTTGTACTTGTTGAATATGTAATGTCCGATGGCAAACCATCCCATTATATTACTTTTCATTAGTTTTCGAAACGGAAGTGGAAAAAAAACCTCTTGTTGCATGCCTAGTATTAATGTTCTAATCATCACTACTATAGGAAAGTTGATGGTAAAGGCTGTTTGGGATTTTAGGCAATGATGTATGTCATAAAACAGAGCAGAGAAATAAACATCTTGTACTTCAACAGGTGATGTGCATTCTGAACATTAATGACGTCTCACTTCCATTAGGTGTCCTAGTAAGCTATTCAAGTAAACCAGCATGCGCAATACCAGGACCTCCCCTAAGTGGAATGCAGCTGTCATTAATGTTATTGAATACATCTGTGCTTTTCCTACTAGGACATCTCAAAATGTCTGCTGTGAAAAAGGTCTATTAAATACAAATCACAGACTGACATAGGGAGTGCTGGGGGCAAGAATTGGACTAGCTGTAAACAAGAGTACACGCTGTTCCAGACAGGAACAGATGTCCTGTCCAACCAGGAAGTGAGCTGAAGTTAACCCTCTTGCCTCTGTGCTCTCCTTTACTCTTTTAACCTTCACAAAAATCATCTGTTCCCTCCACATTGTATGTAGTGAGGTAACATTGCGTAACATGGCAGACACGTTGCCAACTCGTGTTTGCTGACGGGCAAAGTGGATACAGCTGCTGAAAAAGAATATTTTGATGATTAGCGTTGATACGAGATGAGGTGGAGGTGGAAACCCACCAAATGTTTTCATCCTAGTTTTACAATAACTTAGAGAGCAGTCTGGCGTTCAAAATAAGACTCGTGGAAGTCACATGAATATGGCTGTAGAGCTGAAAAAAACATGAATTAAGCTTATCTTGATTGTGAATGGAGTTTTGGTTGCAGTGCCAGAGAGATTTACATCCTCCAAGGGTATTTCCTCCATGTAACCTGCTACCATAATAGATAACACACCCAAATGCCACAATAATTACAAGATCATTGAGCCAGAGGATGGCTCGCCAGTCAATACACTCCCTTTGCATTACTGTAAACAAAATAAATATGCGGAAAGAGCTATAGCAAACAGATAAACTCCCTGCAGATTAAAGTAGTAGTGGACTGACTTGTAATTTAGGGAAAGTGGATGTTCATTGTTGCATTACTCTGTCTGCTCTGTCTCATATTAAAGAATTATCAGTTGCAGTGTCACAGAAAGTGGTAACAGCAGGAGGAAGTCAGCTGCATGAAAAGCTGATGATTTCTTCTTTTTCTCACGCATGTTATATAAAAGCAAAACCCAAGACAAGATTGGTAGTTAATCATTTACATTCCTCAAATCTCTGAGCAAGGTTCTGCAAAAATGAGTCTGTAAGAAGGGCGTTTCCAAAAATATAACTTTTTCTGCTGTTGTTAAAGGTTGTGCAGGTGTCCTGCGTTAAAGGCGTTTTATGGGTAGTGATAATGAATGACAGTGAATGAGTAATCATTCATGCTACATAAACAGTTACTGGGAAAATGAAGTCTCTGTTCTCTGTTGCTCTGCATGTGCAGCTCAGCGACCAGCAGTCCAGGGTTGTGGTGGTGTGTGTTTTTTGTGGAATGAATGGGATGTACTGACATGATGTGGCTGCTCAGTAAAAGCTGGTTGTTGCGTAAATTGTTACGCAATCTAAACTGAGAATACAAAATCAGTCTTGTAGGAAGGGTGTCTTACAAGTTTGTTTTATTCATAAAAGCCTTGTTGTGCTTTTGTGACAGTTGTGTCAACACTATTTTATGTGATCCTCAACGTGAATTTTCCGTATCATGTTTTGCTCGTCCCGTCATCTAGCTGCTGTCGCCAGTTTGCAGTCTGCCGCTAATTGTTCAGTGCAGAAAATAAGTCGAATATAATGTTCCTGTCTTGGTTATTTGTGAAAAACAAGTCGTACAAAGCTATCAAACGAGCAAGACTGTGAAGCGATTATCAGTGTAGACTGTCTCTTCATGGTGTCAGTTTTTCTTCCTCTAGCCGAACAAGCCAACATCTGTAAACAATAAGGAACACAAAACTCTTTCCTCATGTTTTTATTCCTGGTGTTGGTACTGTGCTCACTCACCACGTTGATCATCAACGCTGAAGGGTGTTTTTTGTCCGTCTGTCCACACTGTCCAGAGTCTTTAGCAAAGTCTCTCTATTGTCGGGAGCTATTGTTTTTGCATATTCTGAAATCACAATAATACATATTAAATCCTAATTTAAGAGATGGCTGAAATTACTTTTTTAAAAATGTTTTATCAAATGTTTGCATGTTCATGTGAGCCTCTTTAAATATAGTAACATTGTTAGTGGTATAGTTTAATTTTTCATGTTTAAATTTCACTTTACAAACAGCTAAATATGTGTTTTTATAGCACCATTGCACAAAATAACTATAATCCACAGAAGTGACTCAACAAGTGACTCTCTGTACTCGGCTTGTGGCCAACAATTTGTTCTCTTCCCTCTTTATACCAACAGATTTTCAGTCTTGAATCTTAAAGAATTTCCTGTGTTTCTCGTACCTATCCTCCACTACATTTATTTATTTATTTTACGCTTACTTGTGTCTGTCCCAAAAATGTGGCTGTTTTTGTGTTGCAGTCTGCTGTTAAAGGGTCAAAGGAGAGTTTCACATCATGTCATTGTTGTTGCAGTTCCTGTGGTTACTGATAGAGGTTGGTAGAAGTCCTCTGTCACTTGAGTGAATGTTTTAGTCCTTAAGTGTCATTATCTTCTTACAATCTGTGTCGGAGCCAGTAGAAATGAGTGTGACACCCACTGCTCAGTCCACTCAGTCCTCTCTCATGCTCTTAAAGTTAATGGCGTGATCTTTTTTACTGCTCCAGAAAATCACACAATTTCAAAAGCGTCTCTAAACAGCTTGTGCAGTATATTCCAGGTGTTTTACAGCGGAATGATTTTGGTTCCAGAAGTCCAATATTTACCTCATTTATGCCAACACTTTGCTCACACACAATGGTTTATTGAAGAAGGAACCAACAGTGGCTTCCAGCAGTAGTAAACGCAGTGTTCTGGCTTTTCATTTGCCAAATTTTAAGCTTTATATATGTATTTATTTTTGGAGCTGTGCAAAGGTGGCTCCATTACCATCATTAGTAGAAGGTGAGGACCCCAATCGGCTATTGAGTCTATTTATGTTGGTCATTTGAACTTAAGCTGATTTAAAAATATTGTGTGATGTAATTTAAATTGGCAGTGAACACTTCTTTTCATTCTGTCAACTAATTATAAAGGACTCCTGATGTGACTTGTCTCAGGTGATGTTTTTATGACAAGTGAGGTGTCATAGTACTCTGGCGTTGTTGCTTGTCCCTCCCTGTTTACACCTCACAAGTCCCCTGGGTCTGACAACCTGCTCTCCTGAACCTCCAACCAGAGGCTGAGGGGCTCTCGTCCATCTTCACCAAGAATGATGGGACAGAGGTTTTCACCCTGAGCAGAATGACCTCAGTGTTTTTCCTCACCTCCACTCTACCTCCACTTTTTCATTCTGATTAAGTTTTAACAACCGTAAACCTACACCTCTTTTATAGATGGAGACAGACCAGTGTTAATTTATGACCGAGCCAGTTGTAGAGTTTAAAAATTAAATGTGAATGAAGTAGAAAAAGCTGTATTTTTGTGCAGTTTGACATCCTGTGGTGCGAGCAGGCAACAGTCATTTTTACCTCTCTTTTGAGCACCTGGTGGAATACAGTGTGCTTATTTTGTGATGTTAACATGTTTCTGTGGTTATGTTTTAGAGCCAAAGCAATTGTTTTTCGATAAATCTTGCCAGTCTTTTTTTTGGGCGACAGTGGGGATGACATTGTTTGCACCTGGTGATTGTGTGTGATGCAGTCATAAAACTTTACAGATGTGTAGTTGAGATCAAAATAAAGGTTGACTTTAAAGGTGTGGTCACAGCAAGAGTGCCAGAAGTAGGGGGGTAGAAAATAGAGAAGGGGCCCTTGGCCCAAATACGTTTTAAGTCGTAGATTGCTGTGTTGCAGCTGGTATGATCCTGTCACAAGATGGTCTCTAATTAATCTTGTGATACTCAGTGGGGTCAGGATAAATTGAAGGGATTCTCAAGATGAAGGTTTATCATGTAAATTTGCACCCTTCTTTCAGATCGTTGTCTTTTTATGTCATATTTGATAGCTAGCTCTTTGGGTTTTGTAAGTGTATCAAATGTGCCTATGAGTAGTTAAGAGGTTGACTTGGGTGACTTGTATCGAAGAAGAAGAAAAAGGTGTACTTTATATTTACAGATATAGTTGATGCTTAATACACACACATGCACAAACTGGACCTATACATGCACTGAATGGAGAGATGTTAGAGTGAGGGCAGCCGAGCAGTTGGGGGTTCGGTGCCTTGCTCAGGGGCACCTTGGCAGTGCTTTAGGAGGCAGACTGGCACCTCTCCAGCTACCAGTCCACGCTCCATACTTGGTCTGTACAGGGACTTAACCGGTGACCCTCTGGTTCCCAACCTAGGTCCCCGATGGACTGAACTACTGCCACCCAAAAGTGTTTGGGAAAATTGTCTAATGGAATTGTACACTGAATATCTTTAGGTCCCACAGTGTTGTTGGGACAAAACAAGCTGTTTGATAACATTTAAGGCTTCAGGAAATTGTCGTAGCTATTGTCACTATTTTTTTTTTTTTTTTTACATTTTATGGTCCAAATTCCAATCAGTTAACTGAGAAAATTATCAGAAGATTAACCTGGTAGTGAACAGAATTGTTCATTGCAGTTTGCTGGAGTTATTTACAGTGAATTGAAGTCTAAATAAACACTGTTGTGCAGTAATAAGTCACATTTTACTCTGCAGTGCAGATGTGTGCTTGAACTTTAGTTCATACTGTAACGTCCATTCTTAGTTTGTCCACAAGGTGGTAGTAGTTGCACACTGAATCTCTTTTTATGGTAAAGGGATGTTACAACTTTTTAGGGGTTAGGACTTCTGGATACACAGAGAAGTGATGTATGTGTGCTTTGGAAGGTAGGCAGCTTACAAGTATTTGTTAAAAAAATACTCAATGAAATTTATGGTCTGTTATCTAAAGAAAAGTCGATTAAAAGATGGAAGCAGGGGCAGAAAAACGTCATTAAAATAACAGTGTCATAGTGATTAAATACACAGTGAACCAAATTCTAAAAGTCAAAACTTGAAATCTATCTAGTTACATGCACATTGCTGTAATGTTTTCTCTAAGTCCTTTGTTATTTCCTTGGTGGATGCATTTTTTAAAACTCCATGAGTAAATCGATCCGTCTCCAGCAAATGGACTGTGACGACATGAGACAGACGCCCCGCATGTGATTACTGCAGCTCTCCCTCCAGACTGTCAGAGCCTCGCTCAAACTGTGCCGCAGCTCTACGGTTTTAATTGGTTTTAAACAGTGAACCTGAAATCAGTCGGGAAAGAACAAATAAAGCCACTTAGCCTAAATGAAGGAGAGGAAGAAAAGAGGAGAGGGGGGAATCAAATAAATAAAGTCAGTGTGTGTGTGTATGTGTGTGTGTGTGTACATGTACCACTGACAGAGACTGCAGTTAGCAATGAGCGATTCCCGAGTGGCTGCACCAATCACAGTCGAATTAGGCCTAATATTTATTTCCAGAAACAATTGTACATGTTTCAGCGGGGCTTTGATTGAACTCCCGGTGGACATGTTGTAGACAGATGTTTAGATGACCTCATGTTTGAAGTAATGTTGATTCTGGATGGGGTGCTTCTTGGCCCGTTCCTCTAAATCAGCTCCCTCTGCCTCCCTTTTTTCCCTCCCCTCAGTCTGGGAGGGCATGCAAAGACTCACGTCCTTCATATTTAATGTGTGCTTTGGCCCGCATTAAATAGCGTCCATTTACATTTTTTTGTTCCATCTTTGACAGACAGATGTCCATGCACGGGGGTCGTGGATGGCTTGGTTAAAATGAGCCATGATAGTGCTGAAGGAAGGGTACTTAACCGGACACATCTGTCTTTTGTTCTCAGTGCTTCTCTTCATACGTGTCGGTTTCAGAACAAGGCCAGGATTTACCATCAAGGCAACGTTTCTGACAAGCTTGTAAACATGAGAAGAAACTGCATTGATTATTTGAACTGATAATATGATCTCAGCCATTATTTTGAGAGCACTTCTCCTATATGAATAAATTGCATGCTGCAGGGTGTACAGGATATAATGAGAGTAACCCCTCATTTAAAGCGGAGAAAAGGCAACACACCAACATTCCTAAAACAAACACAAAAGATTTATTATCTCCGTCAACTAATTACCGTCTCCGAAATGTGAATGATCGCAATGTCATAAGAAATTAGTTGAACGCAAACAGGCATTAAGTCTAATGGTAGTTTAATTATTGCACTGCAAATCTCGAGCATCCTGAAATAGACTGTGTGAACCCAAAAGGTGAGCTGGCGCAACAATACTGATGATAAAATAATGAATGCTTTTGCACAATAAAAGACGTTTTACATGAGTGACATAATAAATGATCAGGCCTGAATTATTCATGATAGCTCAAATTTAATTTCTGTTCTGTTAGGATCGGGGCTTAGTTTTGCTGGCACTCAAAATACTATTGTAATTAATTTTATAAATATACCTTAGCAAATCATCAACTGGTAACAGAGGCAAAAATGCCATGTTGGTGGCTAACCCTAACTAATAAATATAATGATGTATTATTACTTTTGATAACTAAAGTAAATTTTGTTCTACTTATACTTGAGTAAAGATCTGAGTACTTCCACCCCTGGCACTAAACGCACATTATTACCAAGCCCAAGGGAGTATTTATGGCTATTTTTTGTTAGGGACAGATGTTAGTAACCTCAGCTCATGCTTTGGCTTTAAAAGACTTGGGTCGTGTGCCATTTGGCCGACATCCTGCGGTACAATCAGCGTAGCTAATGACTGCATTTTGACAGCAATATGCCTACGAAGATTCTCAGTCATCCAGGTCGGATAAAGTCAAACAAGAAGTCGCTAATGGCTGCTGGGTTTAAATCAGCAATGTCTGTTAGGCACCTCAGTTACACAAAAATATTTCAAAGTTACTTAAAAAAAAAATCTAGACATTTTTGTTTACAAATAAAACCATTATAGCAAACATCAAGACTGGGCATTATTGCATGATTTAGCTGTTAAAACCAAATTTTATCTTATGTAATGCCAGCTGCAAAATCAAAAACATGCAGGAGAAATGTATTTGACTTTAAGTTTCAGCTGTGTCTACAGGTGAGGCCTCTAACAGGCTCTAGGCTGCATGTGAATCATCCTTATTTGACAAGCGCCATCAATTTTCACTGGAATCACATCTGCCCCAGACTGAGATCTGTCTCTGTCAAGTGTTAGGTGTAACATACAAAGAGAACTGAATTGTCAAACATACAGTGCAGCATTGCATTTCTCAGGTGTAGAAAGTCTACAACATTTTGAGCAAGTACAATGAACTGAAGAAATGATCTCACAACTTCCATTTGGCTTTATATGTGGTCTGTTTGTGACATGTCAGGCAAAACAGAGCAGTTTGTATTCTAGTAAAGATTTTTTTAAGATGATAACCTGTTTTAATGTAGGTACTCTGCAGGGTATATTTAGTTTCGTTGATGCACTGAAAGTCTGGACAGAAATAAAACCGTGTCCCAGTCCAGTGAGGGCCTCTGCTGTGATGTATGAGCCCCAGTCGCGCTCACGACGTTATCTTAATGACATGATTTATGAAAACGGTTCACTGGAGGAGGTTGGGAGACCAGAGGAGGCTAGTTGATGGGGAGGGGGACTCTGTTGTTACCACAGAGGCGGCCCGTGTGTGAAATGAGTCCAGCCAAGACGCAGCACGCAATTACCGGATTCTACTTCTTGCTCGACCGTGCGCGTGCACGGCTGAACTTCAGCGGCAAGCCAAGAGAGGCCGCATGCACTACTGCAGTGACTTCTGAATCAGCTGTTGTTAGTCACTGAGCGTGTCCAGTGGGTTATTGGGTTTTAAGTGGCACACCACTGCACCATTTATGACATGATGGCATTATTGCATAACATATAATGTTACATTATTGTATCCATAATTAGAGCTAATGTCATTAAAAGTCAAAAGGCTTACAAATGTTCAATAAAACTTTGATTTTAATTGATAATAATTGGGCCTTTTGATAGTTTAATACTATTTTCCACCATACAAACAGTAGCTATAAACCCTGTATGTCATGTGGATTTATATTTAAAAAATGTGATCTATTAATTGTGGAAAAGGCACTTAATCAGTGTCAAAAATGAAACGAAAAATGGAGTTATCACATGAGAGATGATGTAAGGTTATATAATGTCGCAAGTCAATTGTCCCACTGATCATCTTATTGGCCTGATCAGACTAAAACATCTTGCAAAAGCTAATTAGAGATATGTAAGATTATTCTAGAAAACTAGTTCTAGTAATCCCTCTCAATCATCACTTATGACCCACTAGAAGTGTGTGGCGGTGTGTGTATTCGCAGAGACTGCCTCTGCCTGTATTTTCTTTATTTCTTCTTATTTTGATATGTTCAGGACGTTCCTGGGCACAGCATAAAAAATTTAGCAACCAGGTGCCAGACCATAAACAGCGCTAAAAAACACAATAGCGAGACGAAATGCCAAGTGGACAAAGCTAGGGTTGGCTTTCACTTTCAGTTTTGCTGGTGATAGTGTTTACTAACCGTAGCCGACAATTCCTGCAAAATAGTGTTGTGGAAAATATTGATATATCGATATTGATTTTGAATATTTGAAATGCTTTAATTGTCATTATCCACCGTATTGATTCTGTCAGTGCTACTTTCTTGCTTTTTCTCTCTCCAACAGCGAACACACCAACACACACCGCTGTGTGCTCCTATAGCCCCACCTCCTCACACTCACTCACTTACACCCCCTGTCTTCTTGTCACTCATCTCATCGCTCCGGTTGCATGTCGGCCTCAGGAGCTCAGTTTTGTTTTTGTTTTTTTACGTACACTCCTGCAGTCTTAGAAGCTCTTGAACATGTGCACTGCAAGAAGATTATTGATTTTATTAATGTTAAAATAAATCCTATAATTAAAGACAGTGTTAACTACAGTCATTCAGCTGCTCTCTGCTACTGCTACTAACCAAGAAAAGAAAAGTCTTTGTTTTCATGTCATAGCCTTGTTCTAGTTATCTTTTTTTTTTTTTTTAAATTGCCTTCAATGTAAGTTTTTCCAGTGCCGATATTTTTCGTCAGAAATTCCAGTATTGTGGCAACGCTACTGGGTACACCTTTAATAGTTAACCTCAAATTGTTTGTAGAAGAATGATTTGTGGGTTCTCAAATAAGTTAATTACAACTGGTTATAGTCTGCAAGAATGATGATTTGATGATGTTACAGTGCATTAATGTAAGCACCATTTTTAATAGTCATTTATAGTTGTCTTAGCCAGACAAAGCTAGGAACTGACTCTGTTTTTACAACAGCCTATCGGTGAATATCATTGTCACGCATGGCAACACATACAGGACATTTATCATGCATGCGAGTTCCCAGAATAATAATAATAATTATACTGTTGTGGTAAGAGCGGATTTAGTCAGATAATTATGATTGCTCAACATGGGAGGCTTTCTCTGGATCATTGCCTCCTATTTAGAGGTACCAATTATTAAAACCAGGACACTGCGCTGCAGGAAGCACAGTGGAGCTGATTTTTAAAGAGTATTTCATCACATCATTGCATGATTTCATACAGCAAACAAGATGATCACTAAGGTTGTATACACTTTTTTGCCACATGACATTTTTCCAGTCACATTACAGTAGTATGAGTCCGTATTATGTGTGTGTAGAGGCGTATATTCAGCACCAAAAAGCACGCTGAACAAGGAAGAGGACAAATGTAAAGTAAGCACTGAGATCACTGAGAAATTCCATGAATGTCGAAAAGTGAAGGCATACATAGTCAAGCACATGGCAACAATAATAAAACTGGGAGGGAAATCAGCTAAACAAGCTATGCTTAATTGAGCACTTAGACTAAGTAGTCAAGGAGCAAAGAGAGAGTGACCCTGTAAGAAAATGAAAGTTTACAGTTATGAGAATGGGCCGCCTGTGTGCGTATGTGTGTATTTTTTGCATGCATCTGGGTTATGTACTCGTGCAAAAGAAAATGGCTGCGTGTGCGTGCCTCGGCTGTGTTTCCATGCCATGAAATGGTCAAGTGTACGTGTTTGTTTGTTTGTTTTGCGTGTGTGTGCATCCGAGTGAGAAATTTATGCCGGGAAATTGGATATAATTGCGTGTGTTTGTGCGAGACATGCGTGCACATGCATCCGAGGAAATAGATATATTTTAAGCGCGTGTGCTCTGCATGCGTCTGGATTATGTTTTCGGTGTATATTTTTGAGCCGGGCTCTGTGTTGAACCTCCCAATTAAGTCACAGGAGGAACAAGCTCTTCCTCTGGAGAGCTACTGTCTGTCATCCCCGCAGACTCATTATCCCACTGTATGATTTTTGTAGATCTCTGATAGGATGTTGTTGCATTCAGTGTTTTAAAATAACAGTAGATATGAATTGCAGAAAACAGCAAAAAAAATAATGGAGTTCTCAAGAGCCGCAACACGCCCTCTGTTTATCCTCTTCCACCTTGTTCCTCATGAACACTGACATGTGTGTTGAAAAGTCTCGAATTGGGCATTTAACCTCCTGCCCCTGTAGCTCATAGCCACAGTTGGTAGTAGGTCAGACATATGGGTCTGCTGCACTGTGGTACAAGTAACCACTGGATGCCTTCCTAATGCTGATTTTTCAGGCTCACCGGTTTTTGATCTCTTGTTTAATAGTTTTTGTTTTGTTTCAGGAAATCTTCACAAAAAAGTCAAGGCCAAGTCAAACCTCATGTTATTTCAACAGAATATGATACACAATTCAAAAGTTCAGATACAGTAATTACAAACCCTCCATGCTCCTGCTGTAAGCGCTGCAATATAAATAAACATAATAAGTACTGTCAAAAAAACAAAAACAAAACCGGACAAACTAAAAACCCCGAATTACATGGCTGTTTCCGTGTGTGTGTACGGATGTGTGCATTGTGTGCGTCTGCCCTGTGATTCTCTGGATGAGCTGGAAATTTATAACACAGGTTTTTACAGTAAGCCCCGGCCAAAAACTGTAATTCTTTCTCCCCTTTTTAGCTCAGTAGTAGGGAGACAAGCCTGCCCACTTTGGGTTAACTCTATCAAGATGAACAGCATTTGGGCCAGTGCAGTAATCATAATGTAATTTGTTGTGCTCACGGGCCAATTTGTGTCGTTTGAGAGGAAATATCCCGTGCCTGGTGGCCATGGGAGAGCATGTCCCCGGGCAAGGCTTTAATTAGGGAAGTTCAAATTTATAGACACTTTGTATTATTTCTGATCTTGAGTGGTTGGAGGATGACATACTTTAAGAGAGGGACGCTGGCAGGCGACAAGGAAAAATTTGATAATGAGAAACAAAACTGAATGAAAGGTCACGTTTGGAATTTGTTTACCATTTCATTATCATTTTGAAATCAAAGAGTGCTGCATTGAAATCAAAGCAGACACAAATGTCACAGTCTGGAAAGAGCTTATAAAGAACAGCGAGAGGTAACGCACCAGTGCTCTTTTTTAGTGTGTTTGAAATGAGAAGCGAGGGATCATGGAGATGTGAAAGGCGCTGCCAGGTTGCAGAAAAGAGCAGTGTGTTAGTGTGTTAATGTTCATCTCTTTGTGAGGCTGCGATCCTGAGAATGATGCAATTTGTTCTAAATGTATCTGGTTTGGCATTAATTTGCTGCACAGCTATTTAATGAGGATTAAAGTGTTTGCCTTAAGAGAAGAATCTGATCCAAATACTTTGTGAATATGATGACTCAGACAGAGTGACTAGAGGGCAGAAGAGAGCCATACTGGTGCTCTTTAATCCGCCTCAGCAATGTATTGAGTTAAGAGTTTTGTACTGTTCCCAGCTGCACTTTTAGCAGTGAACTTCATGGATTTTAAGGTAATATAAAGATGGATAACTTTGCTGATCCTTTCACATGTATGCACAAATGATTTCACTTAACCGCGACATACAGCTCTCAAAATATGAGATAATCCCCTCACATCTGTGTTTAGTTTGCTGCAGGTATCGTTGGAAATGTTAATATTACCAGTTCGAAATGGGTATTTATCCTGACAGACCTCCAAGCTTTCATTCAGCACACTGATTCTTGAGATTGTTTCACCCAACACCAAGATCCAAATCATGACTCAGATAGGACACAGGCTGTATTTTCTATGGCATGTGTGAGTTTTAAAACAAGAATCCACGCTGCGATGCGTTTAGTAGAACGGAGACCACACAGGGCGCCGGCCCAGCAGCTCTGCGGTGTTTGAAGCAGGTACAAGGGGGAGAGCGGCGGCCAAGAAATGGGACGAAGGAGGGTTAAGTTATCAGCGGTCTGACAGGGCGAGCTCTCAGCTGGGCAGCTCTGTAATCAGAGGCTCTGACAGATGCTTTCTCGATTCGAAGAATCCCCCAGAAGCTTTGGAGGAACACACAGACGGCCAGCTGTTTCCATAGTGAGGCATTGATGTTAACGTCTTCAAAAGGAGAACATGAATCCAACAATAACTGTAGCAGAGCATGTCTCTTTTCAAGGCATGGCATAGATCTCCCTCTCGTCTGGTGCATATGTATCAGAGCAGGTGATCTTTTTTTCAGTACTTGCATTCTGTCTGTTTTTTTCCTCGGCCTGAGTTTGTGTTTTTCAAGTTTACACGTGGTATATAACGGCTAGAGGGGAATTATCAGTCAAAAATTTTCCTCTGTCTTTGCCTATACCGCACAAGAAGAAATCTTTTGAGAGCTCCATTGGTGTTCTGGTCTTTCCTGAATTGCGGTACTCTCGGGTGTGTTTCATAATGGTACTTGGACCGTTGCAGCCTGATATATCGCACCCAGGGGAGAATTTGCACTCTGCACCAATCTATCAGTCCCCAGCCGGAGGAAGGCAGAATGACACACTCAGGCCTCTGCGATTATGGCCCCCCATCATATTCAGAATTTGCTTTAAATTGATGGTGTATATATAGATTTTTTTTTTCCATGAAGGAAATGACTTGAGCGATCATACACAGGCCTTTGTGGTTTTGCAGATGTTGTTTTTATTGTGATTACTTAAGGAAATGTTTTGTTCTGTAGGATTATTTAATCGTAGTTCTTGAGTCATTTTGTGAGCTGCTGGATAAACAAGAGAACGTAAATTCATCAGTTATTATACCACAGTATGTCGCTTCACTTTATTTAAATAGTTCATTCATATTTACATCACCTACATTTCCTGATTTAATATATTTATTATTCTAACCATAATAATAACTATAAAAATATTACTTGTGCTAATTTAGCAAACGTTGCATTCTACTTGATACAATAACATTACAGCTTTTGGTTTTTCTTAAGTGGAAAGGAGACAAGGTAATTACCCTTGGGGCAATTAGAGAAAGGGGCTGAGGGAGTAGGAAAGTCATTTTCTAACCCAAACATCCTGGTCCGAGGGGCCGGAGCGGCTGGACAGCCTCCTGGAGGCCGCTGGCTGGCTTGCGGGGAGCCGTTCATGGGGAAGCGGATCAGGGTTTGTTTTCTTTCTCTGGAGGCAGGCCTCTGAAACTTCTGCCAGATGAACAGCACCTGAAACGCAGCAGCAGCAGCAGCAGCAGCAGCAGCTCTCCCACCACCGTCAGTAGAGGGAGTGATTTACTGTAGACAGCTGGGTGTGCTTGTGTGCATGAAATCCTTTAGTCAGCTTCATCACACTGTAAGCAACACAGATCAGGGAGGAGGGAGCTTGTTGGTGGTTGAGGCCCCAAATGTTATTTCTCCGCCATCTCTTTAAGGCGGCTTGAAAATGTTTGTGTGGACCTATAAACATGCACAACCCACATGATATTGCCGGCAATAAGCTGGCAGTGTACAAAAAATTGCAGCCTAATGAGGACATGTGAATGTGAAAGCAAATGCGGTTCCTGTGGCTTGATTTTTACATAGGCAAATTATTAACCTGTACTGTAATCTGTAATACCGCATTTAGAATTTATTATTGAGTTTCCATCCAAGGCTGTTCTCCCCCATCATGTTCACTACCATTCAGATAATGTTAGTCATTTGTCTTTTACACAAGGGGCAGTGTGCAGTGCCAATCCTAGAGAGACAAATCTATGATGAGGTTTTAGTTTAGTTGACATTTAGAAGAAGGAGAACAACTACAGAAGTGTTACTCTGCACACAAAAAAGTTCAAGACTGCTTCCAAAATCCCATACTAACATGCTATTTGCTATGCTAAAACTGTATATGAGGTTTTTTTGTATGTCTGAAATCTTACCATGAAACCAGTAGTATGTCAATTACATGCTATTTCCTGTCAGATATTACTATGCATACTATGTATGCAAACACCGCACACTACGGCAGCATATATCCCATAGTGCTGTGTGGCAGATGACATCTTGTGGACAGCAACTAAGCCAGTTCTGTAATGTCAAAAATGCTTCAGTTTAAGTCTAAGTATAAGAGGAAATGACATGGTAATTACAGATCAGTCCATCTGAAAAGATGCATATTACTGTTATTCACACAGAAGTATATTGCATGATAATACACATATATAGTGTATATTCATATGTAGAGAATGCCGTAGGGTTGCAGCGGTATGAAAATTGATGACATATTATACCATTTAAATTTGCTTATACGGTATTAAAAAATGAAGCAGGATGGAGAATGCACATCTCTTTTCCTCCTTGACTGCCTGTCTGACTTTTTCCAGGTTCCATTAAAAACAACGTTTTCAAATTTGAATTATAATTAAGCGTTTGTTCATCCAAAAGAAAAAAACCCCTCCGTTTTCATTCCTTTATTGGTCATTTTAACTGATAATAACAATAATAATTGTGTCACACTGTACACCATGGTACCTTGGAGCCCAGATATTTTCTCAGTTATCCTATCATGAAAACCTTACACCATTGCAACCCTAGGCTAGTATGTAGAGCAGCGTGTGATTGCAGATGCAGATTTATTTTCATTGTGGTCCCTGATGATGGCTCATGCAGGAGTCAAGGTCGCATGGTAGCATCACACTACCAAAACCCCCCACACAATAATATCATCAGTTAAAATCACTCCAAGTCATTTCCCATAACAACAACAACATCAGCAATCAGTTTAATTATTGACTATTTGATCAACAGTAAATTGGCAACAATTTTGATACTTGAATAATCATTAAGTAATTTTTCAAGCAAATGTGCCGAGCACTATCTTGTTCCAGCTTCTCAAATAGTGAGAACTTGATGTTTTTCCTTGTCGTACGTGAGTCAACTATATATCTGTTAGTTTGGGACCTTGGTTTTTGTGACTTTTTGAAATACTTGAGGTGCTTTTTGCTATTTTACAATGCTTTATAAATAAAACTGTTAATCGGTTGAATGAGAATCTTTTTTTCTCAGTAACTTTAAAAGCTTTCAAAATTGTGGTAGTTGCCTGTTATTTAAAAAAGTAACTTATTCCAGTTCCTGGCAACACATAACAGGTCCTGTCTTTGGCTGTAGCCTGGTTATCTTTAAGATGCTCAGGAGCTCTGTTGTTATAGATATTACACACTGAGTTGTGCTTGTTTGGCTCTATGCTTAAAAGGTAACCCTAAAGGATATTAGATATGTAAGTATAGTAACTGAGGAGTGTTACCTCCCCGTCGGCTGGACACACACAAGTTTTTTTTTTTTAGAAAAGAGAAGTCTGTTTCTATTATGATACCAAATACATGAACAGTAAAAGTTCAGACAGCAGCTGAGATCAGAGCCGAGTCGATTGATCACTGGACTTCACTGGTATTCTGTGTTAAATGTGAATATTCGCTGGTTTTCTTAGTCTCCCATGATAGTAGAGTGAATCTTTTTGGGTTTTGGTCTGTTAGACATTTTACAGACCAAACTAATAATCCACAAAATTGTTGGCAGACTACTCGGTGATTAAAATAATCATTAGTTGCAAACCTGGTTGGGATTGTTAAGATGTCAGTGAGTGCACAAACATAGAGGCTGTTTTTAAAGGGTGTAAGTGCAAGATGCTGCTTGTTTGCCCATCAGTGCCAGGGTTTGAAATACTTTTATCTGTGTACATGCACTCATGCATGTACAGATTGCACCATTACATATTACCTGCACCATTTGGTCTTTCTTCTCAGCTCTTCTGCCATGGCTCAAAGAAATCCAACATTTACTGCTGCAACATTTTCTTTTTTATGATCATTAAAATCCCCAGTCCAATTTCTGTGTGTGACAATATCAATTTAGCTGACCTTTCCTGTATAGTAATGTGCAGTAAAACTACTTCAAGTTATGTATAGTCAGGGAAATGATAAGAAGAAATCGGTTGCTATTTTCATATTATATTATGTGAAATCAATTAGTCTTTTTTTTTTTTTAGATTTTATACCAGAACCGTAACAGCACGACTAGACATCCATCAAAATCCAAACAGCGACTGGTTAAACCAGGTTTTACATTGTGCTGCTGTTGCACTGTGCTGCTCTGTCTTGTCTGTCCATACGCTTGCAGTGTTGACTTTTAGCGACACAATGTTATCAGTTCCAAAATAGTTTTTTATTGCACTTGGAGTTGGCACCCCTGCACAACATATTTTCTGTACTAAGTCAAATGCACCGATGCATGTAGAGCTCAGAGTTATGTGCACAGCTCAAATTTTACGTGCACTAACATGCATATGCACATGGTATTTCTAGCCCTGAATGCTGTCCTTGCCTTGTGTGGTCATTGAAAAAGAGCGCACACAGAAGACAAGCAGAGGAGTGAAGATGAAAAACGAGAGAGCAGAAAGATTTGGGAGTGGCAACAGAGAGAGAAAGCATGAGAGAGCTCGAGCACTGTCCGGCCCTCTTTCTGATCCATTTGTGCATTCGATCTGAGGATCAGTCTGCGAGCTGAGTCACAGTACTGACAGTTGGGGCCAGAGAGCAGTTCAGAAGCTTAACGGCTTGTGAGTGATGCCCATCAGGAGAGAAACGGGGCAGAAAGCTCCGCATTAAAACCCCTCCATGAAAAATTGAGCTTTGTGGGAAAGCGTGAGTGGAAAAGGGCGTTTTTGCATGTAGGTGAATCAAGCGCCATTTCATCTGAGGCGCAGTGAGCTGACTATATGACAAATGTAATCCATTTATTAGTCATTCTAGTGAAGCCGATCCCCTTGCTTCCATAATTTCATACAGTGTAGATCCTTAAATTTGTCTTGTGAAAAGAGAGGGAAGAAGAAGCATTCACGAGCGACTGAGAATTAGTCTTGGCCTCCTGACAAGAATCTCTAATGAGCAAACACTGGATGACATCATTTTGAGGTTTGGAGGGAATTAGCTTGATTAGAATAACCCTCCACTCTCACCTTGGCTCAGGCATCCAACTCCTCTGCAATCTGCCAGTCAAAGCCTCTCTCAACTCCTATGGTTTTGGTTTGAGACTTTTCCCCCCCACACTGTGGTGTGTTTAATGTGGAATAAGTACATTTAAGGAGGAAAGAAAAATGAGCGCTGGTGCTGACATTTCGTTTAGCTCGATTTTGTTATGTTGTTGAACATTTTTAGCTGTTAACAGAGAGGCAGGGGGAGGTCTGGTTTATTTGTCATTGTGAGTTTGCACAGTTCCTTCTTTGCTGGGATGAGTGAGGCTTGCCATCAGTTCTCTAAAAACAACAAGCCTCGCCTGCCAAACTTCCTAGATAATTAGTGAAGCATTTCACACTCTGCAGAACATCAAAAAGGAAATGGAAAATTGACAAATTAAGCATGGTCCGTGTAGAACGGGAGGGGTGGTTCTGGAGTGGAGAGTTGGTGGAGCTCCAGTACAGCACATGGTCACTCTAAAACAAGCTCGCTGTAAAACATAGTCCAATTTACACCAATCAGCAGAGCTGTGGGTTTTTAAATGCCTTGTTTTTATCCTTACGAGACATTTTTTATTCTGAAGTCATTAGCTAATTTATTTACACTTGTTTATCATAGAAGCCTCATAACTGATTAAAAGCACCAAGATAAGTGCGAGAGGAATGTGCGAAATTGTGTTTTAATGCAGCCACAGCATGTCTTCAATGGGTTTTTATGGTATAAAGAATGTTTTTAAATTTGGTTACCACATTTCCTGGCTGGGTCAGACAGGCTCTTAAAACACAATCAAATGCGAAGCCTGAAAAGTGATCAAAAAGTGTTTGGTTTTGTCAAGTGTTGATTGTTTAACCTATTCGTTTGTGTAGTCTGTGCCTACAAAGAGTGCCAGGCAATTTACATTCTCGTTATTGGCTCCTTCATAATGATTGGTCTTGCTGAGGGCAGGAAAATCCTGAGCTGGCATTTAAAGGGATCCTGATTTAGAGAAATTCTTCATTTTTTCAAGCATCACCTAGAAATATCAAAGCCAGAGAGATCAAAACTTTTTATGTGACAGTAAAATGACTTTTTTAGACATAAATGTAGGTATATAACAGTAACCATGGTAAACTTTTCACTGGTTAGTATTACCATTTCAAATTTCAATTATCATTAAAACCATGCTTAATTACCACGCTTTAAAACACTTGCAGATAACACTGTTCGGCATCAACCAAAGCTAGCAACAGTCACAACAAACAGTGCATTTGTTTTACTGTTCCCTTGTTTACAGGGTGGGCGGGTGGCAGGGAAACATAGTGATGCTGCTGGTTCCTCTTCCTCATCTACAGTGACACAAACACTCAAGCAAGCATATAAAAGAAAGGCTATAAATGAAGTTAAAGGACATTTAATATGGTTGTATTTAATCTAATGAAAGTACATATCTTACCTTGTGATTTTAAAATAATTGATGGAAACACACAGATGAACTGTTAATGGTTATTTATTGAATATTTCAATATTTTGAATAAAGTGTAGCCTTTGTAAATGCTTATTGAGAGCTGCTTTGTGGAGGCACTTGTTGCTGGACGCTTCTCAGTCTCTTTCTGTACTGTTTAAGCCGTTCACTGTTCATATTCAGTGACATGATTGTGCTCCAAGAGCTGAAACAGATTGGTGGTATTACCTTTAGTCACTGAAACGGTTTTTCTGCAGTGTTAACATTTGATTTCTTTCTGTTCGGTGTCATCTTCACAAAAAGTCATGTCAAAGGAAGATCTATCACATGGCAGAAACATGCAGTCAAACTCTAAAGCGAAGACGTGCCTAAATCAAGTTTTTGTTATGCCTATACGAGTGCACACACATTCGTATACATCTTATACAAACACACCCTCACACACACACTGCTCCTGGTTACCACACCCTGTTCAGTCAGTGCTGCAGCCCCAGCCCACCACAGCCCAGCCAGCAGAGGAAGCTGTCACTGTGTCCACCGTGGCACTCTGGAGAGTTGAACTTGACTGAAACATATGTCTTCAATTTTAATAGCTCTCCATTCCCCCAGATGGCCTGAAGGGGGGGAAGGTTGCCTGAGAAGCTGCGTTTCATGTAAGAATAATTTGTGCTAAGTAGCTGGGCGATCTGTTTGTTACGCTAGAGCTGACAGTTTGTTTATGTTTCTTGAGGAGTATGATGGATGGGGCAGGAGTTGATGCTAATTAGACTAAATTGTTGCGAAGAATGCTGAGGGTCTGCACCGCACGGCTGAGGCCAGTTTCCATTGTTCCTGCGTCTTCGCACTTTGGGCATAATTGAATGGAGCTTGGGCCGATTCATCATGGTAGTGGGCGTCTCGGGGAGGAAACAAATGGCTGGACCTGGATGGTGAAGTTTGGTGAGACGAACTGTGGCTGAAGGAGGGCGAGCCGGCCATCGGAGAAGGAAGATGTCACTTTTTCCCCTCCAGGCCAATTAGAGCAGACACAACCTGAGTCCAACTAGCCATGAAATTAATGTTTACCCAGCGAGTCTTGACCAGGGAAGATTAGCAGCTCTTAAACTCCTCCCCTGCAGCCTGACAGACATGGTCAGCTGCAAAAGATGGCCATTAGGGAAAGTGTCACTGCATGTGCTTTCTTCTAGAAACTGTGTCATGTTCACCCTCCTCTTGCTTATGCTGCAGAATTCACTTTAAAGGGGAACATTTAAATATATTTAACTCAATATTTCTATAATTTTGCCTCATTTGCAAACATTATGTGCTCTTTCTTCTACAATAAGGTATGGAATTTGAGCTACCTGCAAAATAGTTAATGTGCATTGTATTTTTTCCTGAGAATCCTGCAAATTGATAAGGTATTCCTGAAAAGACAGATTTGATTCTTGACTGTAGACCAGTAAAATACTAAACTACTGAATAAACTCTTACAATACAGTTAAATCTAGAACTGCTTTATTAAAGTTAAATAAAGTACTGTTATAATAAAGTTAAATAAAATACTGTTACATATAACTTTGACAAAGTACTGTTACAATGAAGTAAAATTAAGTATTGTTATAATGAACTTAGGTGGAACCACTGGTGTTTTTAGTCCATGCGTGTATAAAAAAAAAAAAAAAAAAAAAAAAGAGAGAGAGAGAGAGAAAAAATGTCTATAAAACTTCATTTCATTTAACTTCATTTCATTTAACTCCATTATACCTCACCGTAGTGCATGATGGTCTATATACAGCACAGCCTCTGTCCACTTCTTAGATGACCTCACAACAGGTATACAGAGCTTTAACTTCTTCCTGTATGAGGGAATCAGGTGGACGGTGTTGTGGTCAGAGTGGCCCAGTGCAGCGCGGGGGACGGGGTGATAGGCTTTGTTAACAGTTGTGTAACAGTGATCCAGAATATTCTTCTCTCTGGTCGGACATTTTATAAACTGTTTGTATTTGAGGAGTTCATGTGTGAGGTTACCTTTGTTAAAGTCGCCAAGGACAGTAACTAAGGAGTCTGGGTAAAGTCCGCTCCACACACAGTAGCTATCTGGTCGGCGAGCGTGCGCTGTAGGCTACCTCCTGCACGTTGGCCTGCGGTGGGATGTAAACACCGACCAGAATGAATGAAGCAAACTCACGGGGGGAGTAAAAAGGTTTGCAGTTGATGAAAAAAGATTCCAGATCAGGAGAGCAGTGCTGCTGGATCACTGTCACGTCATTACACCAGCCACTTAGTATAAAAACAGATACCTCCACCTTTAGTTTTGCCGGAGAGTTCCGTGTTACGATCCGCTCTTAAAGGGCCAGTGTGTAATATTTGGCATGGTTTATTGTCAATCTGAATCTGAATATTCGTTTGGTTTTCGTAGCCTTATAATTATGCTTTTATATATATATATATATATATATATATATACATATATATATACATATATATATATATATATATATATATATATATATATATATATAGTAAGGGCCTTGCTTTAGAGAGGTCTCCATCTTGCGCCGCCATGTATGTACGGCAGACCGAGCGGACAATCCAGCCAGCCAGAGAACGCGTTTCGCGTGTATAAATAAACCAACGAAGACAGCAGAAGGAAAGAAGGTGGAGGAAACAGCAGAGAGTGTTAGTAGTTCGTCGATAGAGAGTAGTGAAAAGTTTTTTTAGTTATAAAGTTTGCGAATGGACCATACTTACCACGCAACAGGAGAGAATGTACCCGAACCGTCATCTGCGAGGAAAAGAAGACGCAGCTTCACTCCTTGTGATGCACTCTCTGCAGCGCTTTTCCTCCTGATGATATATCTCCCCAACGATGGCAGCAGTAGCACCGAATCCCATTCTGTGCATTCAGCCTCTCTTCTCGCCCGCTCAGCATCAAACACATGGAGTTCCTCATCTGTATGCTCCGGCTCAAACAGGTATGGCTCTGGGTCTGTGTCCGCTACAAGAAACTCTCAAAATCGCGTTCAAAGTCGTCAATTGCAGCTACTATAGTCCGGAGATATTGCTAGGCTAAATAAACAGCTGAGCTCTGTTTACCAGCTACGCTGTCAGTCAGTGTGCGGGCTGGAGATTGGTGGAGCAGAGAGGGGAGGGGGGTCCCCACTCAGAATGTTAAACGAGTATGTGTGTAAAGTTATGAAGTGTGTCTGTTACGCTCGAAGAGTCAGAGTTTGGGACGGAGTCTTTTACCCCCTGGAGTGTTACCGGAGTTTCTGGAGTGCTCAAATAAACGGGCCTTTTTCCCGAACGCTCCTCTGGTCTCCTTCTCGTGAGTGATTCATTACAATATCGTAACATGGTTTAGATTTCTAAATAAACATTCACCTTGTCGCTAGATAGACCTACTCCTGAAAAACTCGTGCGCAAGGCTTTTTGTCCCTACGAGGCCACTGTCATTTACCCGACGGGAGGGGTGAGCGAGTGAGCCCTGCAATCTAGAATTTGACCACTGATGTCACTGTTTTCAACCCATTTTACACACTGGCCCTTTAAGAGTTGGAAGCCTGCCAGCTGCAGCGCAGAGTCCGGTATCGATCCACACAGCCACGTCTCCGTGAAGCACAAAACTGCAGATGTAGAAAGTCTCCGTTTTTCACCATCAGTAGCTGAAGTTCATCCAGTTTATTGGCCAGCGAACGCACATTGGAGAGAAATATACCTGGCAGCAGTGTGCGGTGTCCGCGTTGGCGGAGACAGCGCACCGGCACGTTTCCCCCTCCTCCGGCGTTTCACTGCACAAAGGTGAGGGCACCTTTGGCCAAAAAGCCCAATAAATCCACTGAAGACTCGAGAAAAGTGGGATAAAAATCCGCTGGAGTTGTTCCCCTGACTAAAAAAAGCCTTACAGCGTCACTGGCCTGAGCGGGCCTGTGACCTGTCAATCGACTTGCCCGACATACTGTTTTATTGGCCCCCGGCCATCGGGCCATGGGTTATGTCGAACCCTGCCATGTACATTCGCTTATCTACGATATTGGAAAAAATAATGCAACTTAATTTTAGTTATTTTCATAGGGGAGACTTTTTACACATATTTTCATTAACAAAATGGTTTCAAGTTTCAGTTATAGCAATAAAATATTTGTTCAACCAAAAAGAACCTTTTCATTCCTTTAAGTGTCATACTTATTGATAATAATATGAATCCTGTAATACCATGATACAGTGAATCCATGATATTTTCTGAGACTGTTACATATCGTGAAAATCACATACCGTTGCAACCGTAGTTAGCAGAAAGTAAACTGGTACAGCATCGTCTTTACACCTTAGGCTTTGTTCACCTTGAGCACAAAACAAACAACAGCTCTCCAGTTCATATATTAACATGTGCAAGTTGTATTGGTGCTCCATGGTCACAAAATGCGACTAAAAGTTCGCAGTCGAGAGCAGTGCAGATAGAAAAACACACACCTTGCCTGCTCACACACTGTCACCCAGGAGAGAGTGGTTTGGATGAGCAGAGGAGTATGTTTGATGTATCATGTGTACTGTTTTTTGTCTCTTTTCATGTCTGTGAGAGGCATTGAGAACCAAAACACCAAAGAGAATCGTGATAATTTATACTTGATGTTCGCCATAGTCATTTAATACATCTCACGTAGAACAAGCTGAAATAGAGTGAGGATAATCAATGTATCTGCCACCCTTAACTGCCATATTAATGACTCGCAAGCATTCATGTCATCAAGCCAGTTGTATGATCACCGAGTTGGTTGTGTGACTGGCTATAAAACTCCATATGATTTAAATTTGGGTTTAATTACCTAGAACAATGCTATTTGACTGATGTGAGGCATCCATATTTGTTGCATATACTGGCGCTTTCAGAAAAATCTGATTCCCAGTCGTAATTACGAACTGGATGTTGACGTAAACACTATTTACAAGTCGGAAACTCATAATTACAATAACTCCAATATGACGTGAATGCGGCATTCAGCCGTCTCTGTCTTGTAAATGTCTCCTTTTGCAAACTTCAGACTCCCAGCTTGTTACACAGACTTACTGCTATAAGCTCGTGGTCTCCAAGGCCAAGATGACATTATCAGGGTTATTTTGTCTGACACGAGGCGCTCCCTCCAAAGCCACAGATGACATTATACCACAGTTTTCTCAGGCTGAGTGGTACTCTTCATGACAAGTAGACTGAACTTCAACTTAAAATCAAAATCAGTGCATAGATCCATCCCGAACTGCCCTTGGTATACCTGTGAATCAGTAGCTCTGTCCACATCTTTCCATGTGTAGACTCCCTAGGTCTGTTGCTTCCCTTCGCTGTTGCTTACATTAATTTGTTTTTTGCCCCCTTTTCCTCATTTGCTGCATGGAATATTTTAAAAAAGAGCAAAAAACAATTGAGGAAATGAAAAAGCAGTGAGTCCTGTAAATCCTGCCAGCTATGCACTGGTGCTGCCTCGACCATTGGACGTACTATATGAAACTACCACAGTCAAACATGCAGGTGACCAAGAATATTTAGGAGGGAGAGGATTATTCCTGTACCAGTGCCAAGTGAACACATGTGTATATCCCACACTGGACCACGTACTCAGTGCCTGGCATGTTGCACCAAGTCTGACAACACAACATACTTGACCCTCCAAACATGTCCTGTGTGTAACTCCCTCACCATGTTAGTTCCTCAGCCCAGAAACAAACCTGACGCGGCATCTGCAAGTCATTAACCCTTCAACACGTGCAGTACAACAATGCTGTAAACAAAATGGCATTGTCACAGTTTCTACAAGTGAACGTGTGAAGTCTCAGCTAACAGAGAACAGAGCAGGGTCGAACAGGGCGGACCCAGCATATGTTCAACCTCACACAGGCACACAGGCCTGACAAGGATTTGGTCGCCCCCACTTGTGGCCTAGTTCAGCTTGAGTTAACCTGTAAGTACAGTGGGTCTGGTCTGGATGCAAAAGAGTATTGAAATAAACAGTAAAATTTAAGAGGAAAAAATCCCCAGATACCCAATTTGCCAAGTTTATCTACCATTTTCCATTTTTCTTCATCATTGTGTTGTTGAGTACAGAATATTGGTATTTGTGCATGGACAGGTACACAGGGTGCAGCCAGACCAACAAATTCACACCTGCAGTCAATTTAGAGTTTCTATTTCACATGAACTGCTACATCTTTAGGGTTATTTATGCGTATTTAGTACCTTATAGAAAGAAAGTTTATGTCTAAACTTGCAGAGAAATTGCCTAAAATGGGATTTGAGCTAAACCTGCATCATCTAGTTTTGCACAATTTGTGTTATTTTTTTGCTCTTGATTTGAAAATTTCTCACTACATTACAACACAATAACCATGAAACAATATGTGACAAAATATAAACTGCTGGGATGCCTTTTTCAAGCAGGTTTTCACACCATACTTGAAGAAACAGCTGTATTAGCAGTGAAGTATCTGTTGTGAATCGGCATTTAAAAAATGCAAAAACACCAGTATGATAGTTGCAGTTTACCTACACTACATAAAAGGCCAGCCCAATTGTTATTTATTTATTTATGTATGTGTAAATCACCAAATACCCCATAAATTAAAAAATATTAATCCAACATTATTTATTATTCATCAACATTAATTATTCTTGGTCATTGTTAGGCAAGGACATTTAAACTTAGTGATAGTTTTGTGACCCCAACTTGCTCTCATCTAACCAGTTACCAGCAGTCCAGCGCCAGCGCTACTGAAACTGTGACAGTTTGACCACATGTGAAACACCAGTGGTTCCCAGCTGGTCCAGCCACAGGGTCTTGGGTTTGGCCATGTCGTCGAGCTATTTTGTTGTCTCTGTCAAGTAGCTGTCTGTTCATTACTCATGCCAGGGCAGGAAATGATACTTTTAAAAGCTCTGTGCCAGAAATTTCACTGTACTTAAAAATAGAGTTTGTCTTTATACATCTGACATGGCTGTGAGCCACTTGAGGTCCATTCAATGTGGACCCATGACCCACTTTTGGACCGTGACCCACCAGTTTGGAACCACTGTGATACATTAGTAAGATGGTGCAAAAGTCAGGCATCTGAAATGGTTTCAAAATTTGTGAAGATGACTTCCAAAACGCTGAGTGCCAAATACTCCAAAGGAAACTGGCATATCACAAATCTACTATGAGCCTGGTAAATCCCCTGAAAACTGTAAGTGACAGCTTAGCCGTCTTGCTAAGTACACAGCAAAGCTTCGATTGATCACGGATATTTCTCACTGAAGCTTCGATCCCCAAAAACTGATATTCGGGAGAGCCCTAGAAAGTGCTGTTCACTGAGAAAAGGACTTCTATGTATGGATGCCAGAGCTGTCAGGTTAGGGAGTCTGTGTTTTCTTGGCCTGTTATGAAGACAAGTCTGTGTCTCTCTTGGCTGCAGTGCATTGTGGTTTATTGAGGCTACTGTCAGTGGGGATACAGTTATTCTCTCCCTCCGTCTTAGATTGTTATATATCAGAGAAAAATGAGGCTTCTAGAGAGATGCTCCTGAACTTAAATTGTGAGGAACTGACACCAAATTCTGACATGTGATGTTTTAAATAGTGGAGCAGTTTCCTCGCAGACTTGGCACATGTCTTTGTAGCCGCACTGGAAATGGCTCGACGTGACTTAATGTATTTGGTATTTTGGCACTGTCTTTGGAATATGGAAAATATACAACCAAACAATGAAATGGAGAAGTGCAAGGTGTATTGCCAATGCTTATTTTTTCTTTAGCAGTGTCAGAGTGATTTAGGGAGGATTTTTCCTTTTTAACCGTTTTCATGGAGAATTCAGTGTTTAGGGCTGCTGTCTCTGAGGCCACTCGTCTGTCCTCATTGGCCTCCGACTTAATCCTGCCAGAAATGACTCTCTTCTGTCTCTAATTCTGTTTCCAACAGTTTGATTAAATATAAAACACTAGTTAAGGCTACACAGGCTGCTCTCTCTCCCTAAAATATTGTTTTTATTTTACTCATTTGGAAGATGAAATATCTGAAGATGCATTTTCTATAAGCTTTGCCGTTTCTTAACATGCATATATATTGGACTAGGAACCAATACTGTATGGGTGGGATGTGGTTTAAGGATTTTAAGGATGGGGGGTAGTGTGAGGGGATAGAGAGAGGAAGCGAGTTAGCCTCGGATGGGCGAGAGTGAAACCCGAGCATGATTGAGTTAGGAGAAAGGAGACAGGAGCCCCGAGGCTGCCAGTCGGATGCTGTGTGTGTATACACGGCGCTCTTGTCATGCTGCCCTGTTAGCATGGGGAGATTGTGATGGAGTTATCTGGCCTGGCCCGAAAAACGGCTTGTCATCTTGTGTATACACAAGGAGGTAGCGTTAGTCTGTGTGTATGCTTGCACGGTGCCAGCAACATTACTCACAGGCCTTTTGGGACACAAGCAAAGCCTCGCCTGGTTCCTTTCTCTCTCAGTGGAAATATACTCATTGCATCCTCTGAATTCTCAGAAGATGAAGGTTATACAAACAGTGATGGAAATTAGGTCTTAGAGGGTTAAACTATTACCTTTCTTGTGGGATTCATCCTCACCTGCTTTTCAAATGGTCTGTGACATGGCTGAAAATGAACAAACGAAAGTACCCGCCATAAAAACAAGCCCTTACTCTTACCAAAATTTCATTAATGTAATTTTTGTTACCATTAGGAATATGTTTTTAAAACTTAAGACACTTTTTTTTTACGCTTCCCATCGTGCACAGTGTGCGAGATGCCGTTTAAACTGTGGGAAAAAATGTCCCACACTGAACACAGTATGGAGCCCCTGCTTCACACTGCACCAGCACTAAGCAAAAGCAGATGTTATAAAGTTTACAGAAATCAGAACATTATTTTCCTGTTTCCATTGCATTCTTCTAAACACTTAGTGAACAAGCTTTGAAGTCACCCAAGAAATCTAGTCTGCGGGAGAAATGATAGGATCTCCTGGAGCAATGGAGCCAGGGAGGGAGGGTGGGGGGCTCTAAGCGAGGGAAAGGGGATGAGGAGGAGCCTCGAAGGGGGGAGGGCTTGATGAAGAATTAGAGGTGCTTGTCAGGTCTAGATTTTGCTTTTTCATATGATTTCAGGTTGAATCATCTGATTGGGACTTGTTCGCACATCTTGAGCGTGCTTTCAAAGGTTTTTCCGTGGGCTGAATGTGATCTGGGATGCAGGGGACAGATAAGCTGTGTTTAGGCAGGTCTGCTGTGGGTCTGATCATAACAGCAGATAAATCCCACTGACTGTGTTAGATAGCCTCACCGCAGGCAGTGCGCAGGACTGCCAGGAGCCCACATTAGGTCCCTGTAATGCGTAGCCAATTTTATAATAGACCTTCCAACTACATGAGTAATGTGGCTGCCTGGCAGGCATGTCCATTGGAAGCCTTAACAGAAGTCCCCTATCATGCATCCATCTTGCACCTATCCTGCATTAGTGCTGCCTTAGCGGCCTGCTCTTTCTTAAACCCAACAGTCATGTTGTTGTAACGCAAAACGTGTGTGTCTTGATCAAAGTGTTTGCAGCATCATTCTTTACATCCCTCAGATAAATAGATACAATTCCCATTCTGTAAACATCTCCTTTAAGGGACGGAGAGGCAATGAAGCAATGTGCAGCGAGCTTTCAATAAAACGTGTGACTTCTAAGATGGCGACATCTGCAGCGCATTAGGGTTCAAGCACACTCTCACAGGTTAACTAACTCTTCATGTTACCTCGAGTGACTGAGTCTCCTGAGAAGCAAATGGCTTGCAGTGGGGCTTCGATGCGAAACACACTGAGGAGCTTCATCATCTTAGCATGCATTGGACTTCAATGTCACCATCACTTGGTTTTGATTTAGCTGTGCAAATCACCCTTGTTACCATGTATTACCAGCGCAGGAGAATACAAATGCCTTGTCCCTCTCCTCTAGCGTTCCAAGCCAATCTGCCTCCTCTCAGCCCTTGTTGTATGCTAATACAAAGTGGCATATGAATCATACACACAATGCATGTCTTCATCCGACCTCTACAGACAGGACCTCACAGGACAGCCACTTTGGCATTTCCTGCTCTCTCATCTTCAAGGCTTAGTAGAGACATGCATTCCCCCTCTCTTCACATAATTCAATAGAGAGTTTGACAATCACAATTAGGGCGAAGGCAGAGTAGCCTGGCAGCTTTCCTTTCGTAATATGGAATTACAAAACTGTGCCCAGTTATCCACCCACACGTGGTGGGCCCATGCAGTGATGCATCTTTGTTGGGTTTGACCCAAAAGACCCCCCTCCGCAAAACAAAGTGCCTGCAGAGAGCTTTGGAAGATTGCCAGTTTGGATTGCCACTGAAAACCCATGAGAACTTCTCGAGGGCTGTGAGTCTTAAAGATTTCTACATGTGTGTGAGAAGGTAAGGGGTCTACCTCAGTGTCTGATGGGGAGGGAAAGGATGATGTATATGTATAAAGTAGACCTGCAGGTATTTCCTTCCAAGAGGCCTTTTTTTCTCTTTGTTTGCCTTGTTTCTTCTCCACACGCTCCATTGTTTTCATTGGCTGGGCAGCTGATGATGCTGCAACGCTGGAAAACGGCTGGTGTGATTTTTACAGGAGGACAGGGAACATGGGTCATAAAACTCGCCTCCATTTTCCACAGCCGGGAAAAAAAACTCTGCCCCCCCCCCCCCCCCCCCCCCTTCACCTTCCCTGTCAAAGCACAAGACCTCTGTGGGAAGTCTGTATTGTACAGAGGCGTGTGTGGGAGAGCGAAGATGTGCACATGCAGACACACTCAGGCAAGGAGGTCTTGCTGCAGACATGGGAGCACCTCCACACACCACAAGAAAACATACACGCTGTTGGTTTCTGACGTGATGTCATGAACTGAAAACTTGTCTCTGATTTTAGTCGTTTTGGTGCTGTGATAGGCAGTGAGGGGAATCTCAGGGGGCTGTAGAACAACACTTAAACGTCCTGGTCTCAGGTCCCCAGGGATTTTGTGTGTGTGTGGGGGGGGGGGGGGGGTACACAGCATTCCTCCCCCAGCAGTAAGCTGCTTCACCCAGCCAGACAGAGAGGCTGTCAATCTTCCTGCCCTCCAAAAGTACTTTTTATCGCTTGCAGATACAAAATGGCTTTTGCTGTTGTCTTTTTCAAAACCTAATTCAGATGTAGAGTTTGCTTGTAATAAGCTTAAGGCAGGTAAGATCGATATAAACTAGTTTGTGTGAGGTGTCTCCCAATCATGTCTAAACTGAGGCTCCTATATCACACCTGGCAAAAAGCGGTGCAGAGCGCAGCACAACTGTCATTGCTAGTTTCAGGCTGGTCGGTTGTCATTTTCACAGCCAGCACCCATATCTGTGCCCATTTGTGTGCCCATGGGTGTGTTGGTCTTAAAAAGAGGTGTGGTTGTTTGTTGGTTGGTGTATTTTGAGACAGCAGAAAGCCATTATGCCATCAACTAATATAAGTCCTGTTTAAAGTCAGAATTTCACAGCATTTTTTCCTGCTATTTAAGGAGTACAATATTCCCATAGTAACATACACCTACATAGTCTGGTTGACAATCCATGTAAACTTAGCTTCTTTCACACACAGGGATGTATTGGTGGGATGCAGTTGAGTGAAATAATACATAATTAATGAGGAAAATATTAATAACATTCCCCAAAATGTGGACATATCATAGAGCAGAGCAGAGCTGCTGTCTGACATCCCATTAATAGAGACGCTGTGCGCATTTACACACAAGGAGCAGCGTAATGTCATTGATTATCTCAGTAGCTAAAAGTTGTCTGTTTCCTCTGTCAAATTGTGATTACAGTTTTTAGTTTTTCTGCTAAAATGTCCCACAATGTTTGTGTTAGTGATAGTACTGCTCTAACTGTATTACTTCTAGCAGAAAAATGCTTGCATCCCCACTTTGCTAAATCTGCCATGTAAATAGTAGTATACCAGGTGCAGGTGCATATGGCTGTTAAAGGGAATAGGAGATGGCCCTCTGGTTGGTTGAATTCACGTTATGCCCAAAACACCCCTATGCTTAATTTAGGGACTAAATGCAACCCCTTTGCCCCTTGACCGTACTTTGTGCCCAGATTATGCAGTGTTTAAACAGCAAAATTGGAGTTAGACGCGCCTTAAATGAACTTGCGCCATACACTTTCGACCATGCGCTACAGATTAGAAAGGGCCCAAAGTTTTTATAGCCATCCGAATGGCCACACTCCATCATCGAGGGTTAAATGGTTAAAATGAAACACACTTTACAAAAGTCTCTTGCTGAGAAAATTAATGAGTTTTTACTCAAATCATACACAAAAAAAGGTGATGAAGTAGTTGTGAGAAGACTGAATAAAGACGGCTTTAGAGAGATTTTATATTTCCTCTCACCTCTGCACATTGATCCAGTCGCTGTGTAGAGTGGGTTTACTTGTTGAATTGTCAGTTTTGGAAATATTCAAAACTTGTACATGCGATTCCCCAAGTTGTGACCTCTAAATTAAATGACAAGATACATTGTTAGTCCATGCTTACCAGAACGCCACACATAAGCATTGTCTGATGCCACTAGTCAAATTGTCAAATTGCTCAAAAATGACGTTTGAATATTCCTTCTAAAACTAACTCATAGGTTCGAACCATTCGAATATTTTTTTTCCACATTATGTCCACAAGAGGGCAAACTAATACAAGGAAACATACTTGTATATGAAACATAACTACCTGTAGGTATTTTTATTTCAACATAAACGTCTTTGAAAACATTTACATACCTACACATTAAAACACATAAAACAATTATCTATAACTTTACGTTATAAACGGCCGCGGACCTCTCGCTCGCCCCCCCTCTCTGACCCGTGGCCACACCGCACGCGGAAGTACTGCAAAGCATTATGCTTTGCCTCAAAATTACTGCTGTGTTTAGGGCTGCCCCCTGAAAGTTGAGTCAACCATCAGTAACCCATCAGTCAACTTGAAATTTTTTAAGTTGAGCTTTTGTGTTTGTTTGTTTGTTTGTTTGTTTGTTTGTTTTTTGTTTTTTGTCTGTTTGTTCTTTGGAATTGTACATTGCCCGCTACATACTGACTTTTTTCCCCCTTGTTTTAACCATTTGAAATCGTAAAATCCTATTCCATTGTGTAGCTGCATGCGGGGCATTGATTCACTCTCTTCATTAGACCATAAATGAGACAAACAAAATGAGATAGTCTAGCTAGGTTGCGTGCCCCACAGCCCCCCTGCCTGACTCACCTTTTCTTGGAGACTACTTCAGGAGGAAAGAGGAGAGGGCGGTAACTCCGAACAGTGCAAATGGCAGTTTCTGGGATGGAGTACTGGGTTGCAGGATCTAAGAAGCTGATGCAAACTGCCCCTAACAGAAAAACCATTGTGCACACAGTGCTTGTGAAAAAAGGAGTGAATAGTCAGATCTTTATATTGAACAGCCAAATCTGATTTGAATGTAAAAAAAAATTGTATTCAGTTACAGCCCTAACTTAAAGTCAGAGGACCTTTGTCATCATGGTTAAAACAAATCAACATCGATTGTCGTTAGGAGACTGCACATAAACAGCAAGCCCCAGGTCACACGTAGATCATATTTTCTTATTTTGTTTACTTCGGCAGCTAGAGGGCGCTGTCACTTGAACATTAACACATGACTTTTTTAGTTTTCGCTGAAACAACTGACACTTGTTTTTCTTGGAAGGTTTCCTTTAGTGGCATAATATGTAGCCTTGCAGGTAGTTTTGGTTTTATTTGGTCAGGTTTTGTTGGCTTTGCCTATTTCTGCTAACAACTCAATACAGTGGAGGTGAATTTCATTTGTGGTGATCACAGCGTTGAAAAATTATATCTAAAAAATGTAAGATGTGATCAGATGAGATCTGCTTTTAAAATAAAATTAAACACCTGCACTATTAGACGTCGTCCTGTCAATTTCAAATGTCAAACATTTTAGACCCACTAAAATGAGATGGTGAAGCAGCTTGCACCCTATGAAGCCCTCAGTGGAAACATTCCCATTTGCTTGACCTTACCCACAGGTCACACTGACCAAGGAGGATTATTTACCTCCTTTCCTGTGTGTGTGTGTGTGTGTGTGTGTGTGTGTGCGCGCGTGTGCGTGCGTGCTGGCCTGATTAGGATGTACATGCTAGTCCGATGGTTGCAACAGGAAACCTCTTGCGCTGCATGCTGTTTTTGGGTGTGAAGGAAGGGAAAATGTGGGGTGAAAGATGGCCCTGTAGGACCTGAGCCAAACCATGAAAGTTTAAGTAAATATGGAGGGGGGGGGGTTACCCTGGTGGTCCGGGTTCCCCCCTTCTCAGTTGATGTTTTCTTTCTCCTCTGCCCTTGTTTGGACAACAGTGTGCAGTGTTGTGCGATTTCCCCAGTGGCCCAGTCTCATAGTTTGCTTTGCTAGAGAATTACACTACTGTATATTCACCATCTACTGGTATGAATTCAGCCTAATTTCATGCTGTCACAGGTCTCTGTAGATACATTTAAAGTGGTGGGGTGAGTCATAAAAACACACAGCAATGTCTACGCATGTTTCCATAGAGATGATCCAAGCGAAACATCTATATAGATATGTTTATATAGTGTATTTCTGTAGCCTGTCATGATTTTGGTCCTGCTGTCTGATGGTGCTACAGTAACACATCAAAAGAGAGTGTTGCATTATAGCAGCTGTATAGTCAGTGTACTTGTAGCTGTATGCCACGCGATCAGTGTCAAACATAATTCAAACATAATTCACACTTATCCATCTTAATCTCCCACAAAAAACGATAATGTTCAGTGTTATGTTTTCCACTTTGGTGCACCGTTTTCAACTTTTAAAACCGCTCATGCGTGGTGAACATCTGACATTAGTTGCTGCTGAAGAATCTATTCACACCCTGCATTCCAGCCTTAATGTCCAACTGCTTTTCGACATAATTAAAAGCAGACCAATTTGCTTCTCAAAAAAACTTCACACCATGTTTTCGGTGTGTGTAATTGGGCCTCAGGATCTGTGCCGGTGCTCCAAGGGGCTGAGAATCATCTCACACATCCCCATCCCTCTCATTAGTACCATCCTAAGGTATGTTGTTCCATTACACTGCTGCACACCTAGTATCAGTGGGGATTATCTTCCCATGGTTTTAACTGCTTTGTGTGCAGGTATTTTGTCGGTAACGAGGAGCAATGTTGGTACAAATGTTACAGATTACAGCGCTGCCTCACTCTCAGAATAATGTTTTAATCGTCCTTATCCAGTGGTGTTTGTAAACCCTCGTAACACTCTAAAAAGGGGGCCCATATTTCCCTAAATTTTTTCACTGAGCCTTGGAGGGTGTGCCTAATTTTCTCTAATTTCAGAAAATACATGACGTCTCTAATCCATCTTGTGAAGTTAGGAGGAGCTTGTTCTTTCCAGGAGAAGAGGATGAGATGTATAGTGATTAAAGAGGTGAAAGCTATAATTACATGAGCTTTGCTTCTAAGGGAGTGAGTTTCAGGGGTGAATCCAAATAGGGCACATATAGGGTTGGGATTGATGACTCTTTGAAGCATCTTAGTATAGGCACTAAAGATATTGGACCAAAATGTGCTAAGCCTGGGGCAGGACCAAAACATATTTATATAGTCCGCTGGTTGACCCTTACAGCGAGGGCATGAGGGGTCAACATTAGGGAAGATTCTCGCCAGTCTTGCCTTGGTCAATTGTGCTCTCATAACAGTTTTAAGTTGTATCACACTATGCCTGGTGCAAAGAGAAGAGTTATGTACCAAGTCAAGCACTGCCTCCCATTGATCGTCTCTCATCTCTTCACTGAGGTCGTTCTCCCAAAGTCTCCTAACATCTTGCAGAGAGTGAGGGATGATATTGCATATATTGTTATAGAGAATAGAGTTTAAACCTTTGCGATAAGGGGATAATGACAGGATATAATCAACTGTGTTGCTAGCTGGAAAATCTGGAAATGAAGCCATACTTTTCTGGGCAAAATGTTTACTTTGAAGGAATCTAAAGAAATGAGATTTTGGTAAGTCAAATAGTTGAGAAAGTTGTGCAAATGATCCGAACTTGCCATCCACGTATAAGTTAGAGATTGATTTAATGCCCTTTGAGGACCAAATTCCAAAGGTTGAGTCAGAGAGAGAAGGTGGGAAATTGTAATTATTCTTAATAATGGGAGAGTATACTGATGTTGTCTGCAATTTAAAGTGCCTTCTGAATTGTGACCAGATTCTGATCGAGTGACAGATCACTGGATTACCACCAAATTGGTTTGGGGTGGGGGGAGATGGGGCACATAGTACGGAGCATAAATCAAGTGGACAACAGGCATATTCCATTTACACCCAGGTTTCACACCCACCGGGCTGGTCTCTCTCAATCCAGTGCAGCATTGCCTTAATATTACAAGACCAATAGTAATAGATAAAATTTGGTAAAGCCAGGCCAGCAAGCTTTTTAGGTTGCTGGAGGACACTCCTTTTAATTCGTTGTGGTTTGCCCTTCCAGATAAACGAAGATATGCTTCTCTCCAAAGAGTTGAAGAAACTTTTTTTAATCAGAATGGGGATATTTTGAAAAAGGTAAAGAAATTTCGGTAATATAATCAGTGGGAGGTTTGACCATCTAGCCATGTCCTTTTTACATTTTTCAAACAAAACACCAAAATTCTTAGTAAAGAGGGATGAAAAAGCAGATGTGATCTCGACTCCAAGATATTTAAAGCCCTTACTGACGGTTCTAAATGGAAAATGGGATGCGGGGATTAGGGTGGCTGCCTGATTAAGGGGGAACATTTCACTTTTTCAAAATTGATTTTACAGCCTGAGAGTTTTCTGAATTGAGTTAGAATATTGAGGATGGCAGGTACGGATTTTAATGGGTCTGTAACATACAACAGGATGTCATCCGCATATAAGAATAATTTGTGTGTAAAGCCCCCTTGCTCTATACCCTGGAAGCCCTCGGATTGCCTAAGAGCAATAGCCAGAGGTTCAGAGGCTATGGCAAAGAGTAAGGGGGATAGACTGCAGCCTTGGCTTGTACCTCTACCAAGAGAGAAAAGCTCCAATTGCTGTCCATTAGTAATAATTGAGGCTAGAGGATGGGAATAAAGGAGTTTTATTTTTTTTAATTTTTATTTTCTCAGGGCTGTGAACAAAGATTGCCATTCGACTCAGTCAAACACCTTCTCAGCATCAAGCGATATAACCATTTTGAGGGAGCGGGATGTAGGAGAATAGACAATATTAAAAAGCCGTCTAATGTTTGAGCTGGAGTGTCTATTTAGGATGAAACCTGTTTGGTCTGAAGAAATTATATGAGGAACAATCTTCTCTATTCCAGCTGCTAGAACCTTGGATAAAATTTTATAATCCACATTCAGGAGAGAGATTGGACGGTAGGAGGAGCAATGGAGTGGGTCTTTTCTTCCTTTTGGTAAAAGTGTTATTGCAGCTTGTCGAAGGGCTGGTGGAAGGTGACCAGATGACAGAGACTCATTAAATATGGCCCAGAGGAGAGGACACAGTTTAGGTGCAAATTTTGTATAGAATTCGGACGTGTAACCGTCTGGTGTTTTGTTGCATTTTAAGGATTTTATTTCATTTTATTTTGTTCAGCTGGAACAGAGGGGAAATTAAGGTTATCGAAGAAGTGGTTGAGCTGTAAAAAGTCATTGTCACATTCAGAGCTGTATAGGTTGTAGGGCTGTCAAAATTGCTCAAAAATGACGTTCGAATATTCCTTCTAAAAATAACTCATAGGTTCGAACCATTCGAATATTTTTTTTTCCCCATTATGTCCACAAGAGGGGAAACTAATACAAGGAAACATACTTGTATATGTATTAATACAAGGAAACATAACTACTTGTAGGTATTTTTATTTCAACATAAACGTCTTTGAAAACATTTATATACCTACACATTAAAACACATAAAACAATTATCTATAACTTTACGTTATAAACGGCTGCGGACCTCTCGCTCGCCCCCCCTCTCTGACCCGTGGCCACACCGCACGCGGAAGTACTGCGAATAGCCTCGAAGCACCGGACTGTGACCGGCTCGCGCCCTGCAGCGATCGCTTCAGTGTCTGGTCTATTTTCTGCGCGAGCCGCGAGAGAACGTGTCAAGCCGGGTGATGGAGACAACAGCTGGGAGCAGAACTGCTAGTCGACCAGGCTGGAGAAATGCGCATCTGATGCCAACGCCCACTCGCAAAGAGGACAGCTGCGGTGGTGTTTTTTTTTTTTCTCCACAATCGAATATCAATTTTCACATACGAAGGTCCATTTTTCTTTTCAAATTCGAATTTAAATTCGAATTTAGAATATTCGTTGACAGCCCTAATAGGTCGCTATAGTATTGTTTGAAGGTATTGTTAATTTCTAAATGGCCTGTTAACTGTTTCGCCTGTTTGCTTGTAAATTTTTGGAATAAGGCGAGAGGACTGGGCTTGGCGAGCTTGCTGGGCTAGTAGCTTGCCGGCTTTATCACCTGAATCGTAAATATTAGATCAAGCTTTTATGAGCAAATACGTGGCTTTATCTGTGGAGAGCAAGTCGTATGTCTTTGTCATTTTTGATGAAACTGTCACTATATTCTGATAGTAGTACATGAGACATGTAATCTGTGAAAAAAAAAAACATGTTTCCTCTGCCTTCTCCTCAAAACAGCCAAGCCAAAACCAAGCACTGCCCTCCAGCTGGAGCAAACATTCTCATTTTAGAGCTAAACAGTACACTAAAATATGTTTCTGAAAACATTTGAGGTCAAACATAGGCAACACAGTAACAGAATCTTCATTCGTGTTTGCTCAGTGCTGCCTAATTTGACAGTTTGACCACAGTTCACAAGCCATGATTGATGTGATTGACAGCTGCGTTAGAGACTCCTCAGCTCTGATTGTTTTTGCTCATGTGCAGTGGATTATTGCAAATCTCATTAGAAGGACGACAAGGAGGATGAGGAACATGTTTTTTTTCTCTCACAGATTGTCTCATGCTCCTGTCAGGATATAACAACAGTTTAAGTAAAATGACAAAAGTTATTCTTTTAAAAGTTACCAGCTAAAGCATCAAAGTCATTTTTCAAAATAATCCTCAACATGTTGTCTTTTAAACAGCTTTGGAAACTGTTTTTTTTTTTTTTTTGGTTGATATCAGAAACAGATGTTTGCCACAATTTCACAAAACCAGCAGCATCACAGCCACAGATGGTCATCAGACGCAATGACACATTTAGTTTTGTTTTTCATCAAATTTTGCACAAAACTTCTGCGGTGCACTGTGCTTTATTTCCTAATTGTTAGTATATTTGGAAAATACAAGACGTTTTTGGGGAAAAACATTAAAACTGTTAGGGATGCACACTATGGATTTTTTCAGCTGATACCGATAACCATGGCTGATGCCGATAAGTTAACCTTTTAATATTTTTTTATATTGTAGTTATGCTATGTAGCGTGTGAAATAGAGTATGGTGAATGTGCTAGGAAAGGTAGTATCAGCATTGCTTCTACCTGGAGCTCGCATGTTCGGAGCCTGGGTTTGGTTGAAGGTGGCAGTGCTGTTTGGGCTGAGAAAGCCATGTGTATGTAAGGTAAAGGAGGTTATTGGGTTGGTGCGAGGAGGGGCAGTGAGTCCTGGCATTAGGGGAGTGTCTCTGGGACGCCAGAGATCACTGTCTAGCCTCCTGGAGGTGTCGTGGGACCAACTAGACGGAAACACTGGTGAAAGGAGGTTCCCACCCGATGACCCCAAAGACATGCTAGTTATCACTGCTCACTGGTTTGTATAGTTAAGCCTTGCCATATTAGCTTATCAGAGGGCTTAGGTTATTCACTGAGTGTTGATCCTTTCTCTAGAGCACAAACTTCTTGTGTTTTATTTGAACTTGTATTTTTAAAAAAGAAGAGGGATTAAAAAAAAACTAAAACGTCATTAGCAAACGTGGATACTGGATGATTTAATACTCTGCTGCTCGGACCCAACCAAATCTGACATTAATATTGTTAACCAACAAATCAAAGCACAGTTCTGACTCTTCAATTGTTCATTTATTTATTTGGAAATTACATCAAAAACCTCACAAACAGACTTTAGCTTAGGAGTTTTGCACAAGATTTCAAATTAAATGCTTTGACATAATATGTCAAATCAGATGTGTCTATGTATTAAACACAAGTAAATGAAGTAAGTGCATCACTCAATAGAAAAATAAAGGCATTTATGTATTTTTTTTTGTTACTGTTTAAAATGAGTAAACTCTGATTTTATTGTAGAGCTGCACATGGCATATTGATCCGCTTTCTCGACCTCTCTGTTTATCATAAGATAGTGGCGCACCCTGCAGTCTGCCTGCACGCAAACAGTGACAGGGCTAACTGTTAGCATCACACAGCTAATGCTACCTAACGGTTATTAAGGGGTTTATCAGCAACACATGGCAACACAACGGAGTCGAGACGTTTTGGTGTCTGTGTGGTTTGTTGGGACCGTTTAACAGCACGGTGTTGGATGTTTGACGTTGCTGTTGTGTTAGCTTGAGCTAACCAGGCTTACGTTGAACTGTCCACTTGCCGAGAAGGCTGCAGCTCTGAGGACAGTCTTTCGGTGCTGCATCAAACCAGTGTAATGGCAGCATAAATAAGGCACAATCATGTTGTCTTCCTCTACGACTGTAAAAAAAACAAACGTCAACAGCATGTTTGGCTCTCTAGTTAGCATGCTTTACTTCCTCTTCTTTTTCTTTTTCTCTGTGTTTATTCGCAGTGTAAATCCTGGGGCAGTTAAGTCAAACAAGCAATTTGGCTTGTTATTATCAGCTCTGTTTATCGCCCATAATTTCATTATCAGAATAATAAATAATAATGTAAATTTCCCATTATCGGCCGATAATCTATCAGCCTGTTGTATATCATGCATCCCTAGAAATATTTTAACATGTCTGGAGAACAAAGTGTGGTATATTGAAAAGGAATTGTGCATCTTCATTTTGATTGACTTGTGTTGAATTCGGAAAAAGTATTTGTTTTTCACTGTTGGTGCAGGCCTATACAGTGTCAAAATTTGTTTGCATTCAAGCTGTAAATGTTTCACCAAAAAGGAATATTGATTAAAGTAGAGCTATTTACGTTATGTCACTGTGAGGTAACATGAGTGTAACATAGTAGCACGAAGCCTAACATTCAGTATCTAGTTACTTCTTCTAGAGCTCTGTAATGAAATAACGCCATCTGTTATGCCACTCAGCTGTGTTTAAGATCATGCGGTAATTCATATATATATATTTCCATAGATGAAACTATTTTTGGCTTTGACAGTTGCTTTGCATTCTGTCCACCGCAGCCACATGATTAATATTCATTGTTGGACTTGTGAAATATCCCTCCCGTGTGGAAATGCTCCATCAAGCAGGTGTGCATGCCTTGTTGAATCTTTCCCACCATGATTAAATTGGTATGTTTTAGATTATGGTGTGTTTTTTGGCTCCCCGCCGTTCTGAGTTTCTGTGTGGATTCATTTTGAACTCATTGCTGTTTCTCTTTTCATGTGCTGCTGGGCCGAGTATCTTAGCTGGGAGCAGTTCGGCCTGAAATAGGCTCCGTTCAGGGAGCCAAAGCTGGACTGCAGCTGTTCACTCATTATCTTCAATGTGAACTCAGAACACCTTGAATTCATAATGATAGGAACATCTGATAGGACGGGTATATGAACAGAAAAATCTGCTTCTGATTTGTGGAAGGAGATAGAGGAATATTTTGGGATTCTACAAGTGGCACGGCACAATAACCACAGATAAACAGGAAAAGCTTCTTATTGCAGTCTAAAAATGTTGGATAAAAACTACTGTCCTCTTGGCTCATTGTGATTGGATATCTAGGTGTAGTGTCAGCAATGCAGTAGGCTTTATTTCAGGCTTGGACAAGTTATGGAAAATGAGAAATACTGAAAACATGTCAGTTAAAGTATTCATTGTGTTGGCAGATTTCCTTTAAACCAGTTGAGTACTTAAACATTTTGACCTTTGAAAGAACAGGTCACCTGTTGCGGGCACAATAAACCAAAGTCACAATATTTTCACGACTCTTACATGAGCCACACATCAAAATCTGAGTGATTCCAAGCGAATATCTGTCAGAAGGTAACATTATAGCGAATGCACAGACAGAAATTGGCAATGGAAACTGCACTGTCTCTCCAGAAATAGCAAATCAGAAAGCAAGAGAATATGAATAGCAACCCATCCTGAACTCAGCCCAATTTTCAGGGTGTTCCTAATGCAGCGAAGGCCCCGAGTCTCTGCAGCGGAGGCCCTGAAACCTCAGCCCTAAATCTGATGGGTGGATGTAAGACGAGACGGACGGTAGAATAACAGAACGTGCACTTTGTTCACCCCCAGCCTGCAGTAAAAAGCTCTGAGAATTACAGAGTGAGAGACAGTTTAACTCCGGGTCGTAAATATGTGTTTGGAACATTTTCACTTTTTCCCTCCCTCCACGCTTCTCCCGTAATGTCCCTGTTACTATGCTGTATGGAGTCTGTGTGTGTGTGTGTACCTATAGTTTGTCGAGACATTTTCCTTCTCTGTGATAGGTATGTTTAATAGTATACAGCTTTAGTGTCCTTGCAATGTTTCTTATGTGAAGCAACAGACTGTAACAATGTGCCCCAGACAATTTTCACATTGGGGACGATAAAGTTTACTCCATCTTTATTTATATATCCAGTTTTGTTTGTTTTTTTATCTCTCTCACAAGGTGTGTTTTTATCCACCTGTTTTCAAGCACGTTTGATATTTTGTGCATTAAAAAAACAGAGAGAGTGGAAACACCAGAAAGTAAAAATGAAGCAAAATAGTTATTATATCAGGCTGAGATGAAAAAGTTGGTGTATCAGATTTTTAAAAGTTTTTTTAAAAGATTGTGACAAAGTGCATGAAATGAAATAAATCATGATGTATATGAAACTAGTTATTTGTCACTAGGGTTGGGTACGGTTCACATTTGAACCAATACCAGTGCTAGTACCGGTACCCACAGGCGAGTTTATTCGCTACTTAACTTTCTCTGTAAAAGCAAAAAAAAAAAAAAAAAAAAAAAATTCACATGCTGCAGGGGTGATGGAGTAGACCAAAAAGCAATTCTGCGCCTCTGTTGTTTTCTAATTACACATAGAGCTAATCTTTTGTCTCTGTGTATCTGTGTGTGTATGTGCTTGTTGAGCAGTGATACTGGGCTATAGACTATTTCACTGGCATTGCATTGCAGGCAACAGCTTGGTTCCATGTTTACTTCCGGCTTTCATCCACATACACTGCAAAACATTCCAACAGGAAATACAAAAGGACCCATTTAGAATGTTTCCGTTGTCACGATTGAAGCAGTCTATTACTGAAATACTATAGAAAATAAAATAGACTAGACGCTGAAATTATTGCAGCAGATCGGTGCTACAGTGATCGTTTTTGCACGCTGGGAAGCCAACAGAGCGGCACCAGAGCTTCAGGGCTGGGTCCCTGGCTTCAGGGCGCTTCTGCCTCTTGTTGAACCCAGCGGCTCTTCCAAGCTCTGTTGCTGGCTTCCAGGCTTTAGGCACTTCCTGTCGACTAAACCAAAATTTTAATTAAGACTAGTCGACTAGTCTAAAAAAAGTCAAAGTCAAAATTTAGCACAATTTATTGTTTAGTATTTGAAACATTGTCCCAAAAAGATTGTGTGCATTAAGAGCCATTTGAAGCCTTTAATCACAGTCTTCAACAACCATGTCAGATTTTAAATGCCGCTGAAGTACGAGGCACTTTGTATGAATGTCAACATGACAGCAACTCAGTCAAAAGTTAACCACTAAAATAATATCTAAAATAAATAAACTGCTTCTGAAATGTTGGGCACATTGAACTGTGCAGATTATCTGACCATACTGAGGAATTTAGCGACAGTTAAGCGGCCTTGTACATGAATAAAACACTAATTGGTTTAACCGACTAATATTTCTGGTGCCGACTAACGAGGGGACGTTTAATCGCTTAGACGACTAATCGCACGCATCCCTGGTCTAAACCTGATGCCCTCACCAAGATGTGCTCTCAAGTAATGAAGTTTGGCACTAGTAGATTTCACGTGAATGAATACTTGGTAGTGCTGGCATAACTCGGTCATTACCCTTAAAAGTCCAAAGTTTGGTCCCCAACCATATTTGTGAGGAGATTGTAGTGTTCCCAAAAAATTGAATATGCCGTCAACAGTGATGCCATATTTCCATCAGGTTTTTCATCTGGTTCTCCATTGTGCAGTCTTCTTCTTTGGTGGTGTAATAGCATCCAGCAGGAGAATTAGCGCCATCAACTGTTTCAGTGTCAATGCACCCAACTCTTGATATTTGCATAACTATAGTGAATGGAGACATACATTTATTCACTTTTCTCAGGTTAATTTTCTGGAAATTGGGTTAAAATTTTTGCTATATTTGAATGGACCGTCTCTCTCACTCTCTCTCTCACACACACACACACACACACACACGCTCACACACTCATTTCTCTGATGTCTGTCTTCTTGTCATGTGTGTTTACAGTCATCTTTTCCCTTCAGGCAGTCTCTCTGTTTCTGTCCTCTCTTAGATACACACCTAAACAGACAGGGTGTGTGTGTGTGTGTGTGTGTGTGTGAGGGAGAGGTCTCCCTCCTTCCTTGTTTCCAGCCTGTGGGAGAGTCCCTACCCAAACCGCAGCAGGGTAATAATCACTTAACCCAAATCAGGCGCAATCAGGACGAGCCGGGCTGCAGCTGGGAGGCACCCAACCCATGGGGGCGAGGGGTGGCAGCGGGGGGGGCGAGTGAGAAGGTGGGGGGGGGGGGGGGGTGGGGGGGGGGGGTTGGTCGGTCGGGATGACGATGTGGACACTGATGACCAGGAGGAAGATCAAGCGCGCCAGCCTTTGTTGTGCCATCCCCGTCCTCATCTGGCTCCAACAGGGAGTGAATCAACGGGGGGAAATTGGGGAAATCAGAGATGAGACTCCCCCTGCAGAGTGAAGGTTAAATGCGGTTCCTGTCATGCACATACGTGTGTGCGCGCCGCCCGTGTGTTTTGTCTACATGTGATTGTTTCGTTAGTGCTCCCCAGGCCCCTGCTGAGTCACTGAATCTGATCTTGTGTGATCCAGTGATTGTGTTCTGAGCTATTTTCCTGATGTTTGTGTTGTGATGTAGGTCCTGTCACAGCTGCAGGCCCCACAGGAAGACACACACTGAGACACTCTCGGGCATGCACACACATACAGTATACTCACATATGCAGGGGTGTGTAGGTCCTGTCAGAGTTGTACGCCTATTGGGGAGACATCTGCAAATGGGCCTAGACATGCACACACACATGCATACATACAGGGCTGGGTGGAACCATGACAGAGCCTGAAATCCAGGCGATTTATTGGGCTTCGCTCCAGCCAAGACCTACAGCATGTCAAAGCTGTCTCAGTTTCCTTGTCCTTCCGCCCCTCAAAGCTTATCTCCTCGCAGCTGACTCAAGCCTGCTCTTAATCAGACGTAGATTGCACCAACACTGTATCACAGATAAAACTGAACTGTGTACGGATAAGTGTGTGTGTGTGCTATTTGTTGTAGCAGCCTTGCTGTTGTTAGTAGCCCACCTTGTAGCATCTGCCATTCATTTGGAGTGGAAGACAAACACACTGATGAAAATGACTCAGACCACAGGACCATTTCTGTCTGGATTTGTCTCCTTCTCTTAACTTCCTCACTCCATTCCTGCTTCTTTTGCTGTTTCTTTTCTCTTTCTGGGGGGTTACAAAAGCAGCAAACAGACATTCCCACTACGTTGTATATGTACATATCTACTGCATTTTAAACATATGTTTGCACAGCACATGGACCAAATTTCAAACTCCAGCTACATCTCCACAATTGAATTTTGCTTTGTTTAAACACACTCTCAGTGCTGCCTCGGCGATGTCGCCAATCTGCACCGAAAATCCATTGAAGACTCAGAAGTACAAGTGTGTTTGTAGTGCATCTGTGTTTGATTTTTGTAGGTTTGACATGTGGAAACTCAAGGGGTAAAGATCATACTGCAACTTTGAGGCATTTATCAGCAACTTTCCAGAGCTCTTTTGTTGTTGTCCGTCATCTCCAAAATGTTCGATAACTTTCACTGTTTATATATTTTGCACATTATGCATCTGACAGGGTGGCCTGTTAGTTGAAGAGATGAGGATGCAGTTGGAAAAGCACAGGTTCAATCCCCACAACAGCTCATATTAAATTAAACTCCACAACTCTGCTCTTATTACATATATTTTGACATTCATTCCTATCTTTATTCCTCATAGATCTACTCACTAACTTCATTTCTGGGGGGGGTCACAGCTTCAACCAACATACTTTACAAAAGGAGTCCATTAGACCAAGGAACACAAGTGGTCAGACATTCAGACAGGTTGTAAACAAATACCCAGTTTAACTACATTATCCAAACTAAATTATCATCTGCTTCTGTTACTTTTCTTAATGCACTCTGTTGTAAATTGTTTCTGGTGAGTGAAATGTCATAAAAGAAGGCCAAAACAAGACTCAGGTTTTCCTTAAAACAATAGGAGTCCTCCTGGTGAACTGTAAACATGTTCATCTCCCCCAGATGTCGATGAGGAAATCCACATTTCTAATTACAACCCAGTGTGACACAGGAGTTGAAAGTACTTTTAAATTCATAGCGAAAGAGACATATTTCTCACCTGGATTCCTTCATGACATGATGGAGTGGAAAGTGGGCGGAGAGTTCGGAGGAGGCTTTGGGGGGTTTGGTGACAAGGTGTTGAAGTGGAACAGCCCACAGATCTGTAGGGTGGACACCTGCCCCCCCTGACCCAGAACCTTCTAAATCCTTCCTCACACAATGGAGGGTTACATGCACACATGCACAGGAGCATGCATGCACATTCACACACAAAATGTTTTCCTTCTCTGCCGCTCTCTCTTCCCCAAATGCTCGTACTCTTAACGGTGCACACACCCAGACATGGTTTCAAACCAGTGAGAAGGGCAAAGTGTGAAATGATACAAATGTAAAATAACCCAGCTGTGATCTAACAGTCCAAGCATTGTCAGAAAATAGTTTGCTCATGTAGGACCTTATCTTTCATAGTAAAAGCTGATACAGAAAATTGGTTTTCAGGGCGTTTAAAACAGTCGATTGAAAGAATATCAAAGAATAATCAATACTTTAAATAAAAACTTAATCATTAAAGCTCTTTATCAAGGACAAACTGCTGAACATTCTCTGGTTTCACCTTCTCAAATGTGAGGATTTACATTTCCCTGTTTTATATCACTGATAATTGAAGATCTTTAGGCTTTTGAAACGATTAATGAGAAATTTTTAGGAGATATCACCTTGGGTTTTGCATTTTTGGACATTTTATAGACAAAATGATTAATGAAAAAAGTATCTGCATATTGATAAAATATTGATTAAAATATTTGTTAGTTGCAGCCCTACTCAGACATGCTGTGTATTCCAGTACCCATACTACAGTATTCAGTGTGCCAGGAAAAGATTTGGTATGTCCGAATACATAACATGTCAAATGCAGTTTGCTAAAAATACCAGAATGTCCCACTGCATCCAGCTGCATTTTGCAGTATGCAAGCTTGCTTTTCTGGCCATTCTGACCCACAATCCTCTGTGTAGTGGAGATATGTCATATCCCCAAAATGGCAGACAGATGTCAGCTTGCGCTTTGGACTGTGACAGATATATAACAGGGTTCCTGCTGATATTTAAAAAGTCTGAAAGGCATTGAATTCAATAATCTAAAAATAAGGTCTTTAATTGGTGTTAAAATGTCTTGAATCAATCTTTCACAAGTCTTAAAAATGGCAAGACATTGCAAGTTGGATTTTACGAATCCTTTTTTCTGATGTTGAATTGTAAAATCTCTAATCTATTTTTTAAACATAATTTACTGAATGCCTCTCACATTAATATCACACACATCAGGCTCAACCAAGGTAGTGGAATCCTGTTTACAGAGTGAAAAACACAAAGAACAATCACCAACAAACACCAGGTAGTTCCCAGTTGTTTTCTACCCTTGTCTTTGCCACAAGACAAAAAAAAATCATGCTTTATACTACAGTAAATAATTGGGCAAATTTGTCCCTAACCTTAGTTAATAGATTTTCTTCAATTTTGGTTATTAAAAAATTGGTCTTGAATTTCATTCCAAGTGGCATTTAAAAAGTCTTAAAAAGGCTTAAATCTAAGTTGCCTTAAGCTGTAGGAACCCTGTATAAGCAAGTTAAAGGTGCAATGCCGCAATAGTATGTCCCAGTTATAAAAAAGTACAAATAAAAAGTATGGGATTAGGAACACAGGGACTGTTAGCATATTGCCACTGTCAAGTAAAAACCGAAATGTAGCTTTTTCTCAAGTTCAAAAAATAGGTTGAAAGTTTAGGAAATGCTCTTATTATTATGCGACAATGTGTTTTTCAAATGTTTATTTTGCTTAAAAAGTGGGATAATTGTATCAGTATTCACATACCAATATACAGTATGTACGCTGAAATAATTTCCTTGCTAAGCTGCAACTAAGACAAAAGATTCCTGCACCAAAAGGCTGTAGGTTTGGAAAATATCCACTTGATTTGTCAAGACTCGTGCTGGCTTTGGTCTAAATTTGGAAAATATTTTTGCAAAGAAATAGAAGTGAGAATTTTGTCCCTCATCTTTAATGTCTAAATAGCTTTAAGAAGGAATCTTTAATCTCCTTTGAGGAATGATTAAAGTGACCAACAGTGTAGCCCACATATGGGCATTTGATTTTATCCTTAAATGCTAATTAAAAATCACCAATTTTCATCATTGTCATCAGGAGGTCAAATGTGCTACTCTCCACTAATATCCTGCACGTCATAGTTTTCCAACTTGAGTGATGATTCCCTCCGTTTCTTTACTCTTTGATAAGATAATGGCAGCAGTTGCACAGTGAGTGTGTTCTGAAGCACCTGACCCTTAAATAGGTGCTGAGTGGAGGGCCTAGGCTGGGCTGCTGAGACGTGCTCATGCTCTGTTGACTTAAGCATTCAGACTGAGCCATCAATCATCCAAGTGTGACGGCTCTGCCCCTGAACCCCAGCGTACTTTATCTGCCAGCAAAGCCTCCCTGCTCAGTGTGTGCATGTAAAAACCAGCCCCGATTTGAAAGAAGTAAATCGCATTTTTATCTCTCTGTCGGTCTCACTGTCATGCAAAATTCACTTTTTCTCACAGGCGCATGCATACACACCTCCTTTTCTCTCTCCCTTTTCTCTGAAAGAGCCGGGAATTGGTTTTAAATCCTTCCTTCCTACTTTTTCAAAACCACCGAAGCATTTGGAAAAGGTTCTTTGCAATTATATTTAATCATATGCGGCCGTCCCAATCAAGGCCAGCTCTGGTGATCACATTTGCATGGGTTTCAGGTTCTGCCCTTCAAGTCAGTGTAGTGCCCATGCAGGCTCCAGGGGCAAGGACCACCTGGACGATCCACAGATCCGCTCCCACTTTCTTTTTCCTCTTCTTGTTCCTTTGCCCAGCTCCCACAGCTTCATTTTGAAAAAGTGGAATTTCATTTTGTTTTGTATTTGTTTTCATCCTAGGTTTTTTAGCTTTTTGGTTTTGCTTTCAGCACTTATAGGAAGTGGAACAACCATTACAGAGTTTCTGTTAGATTGTGAAAATAGTGAAGTCAGAGTGTGTGTATTTGCGTGTGTGTAAAGCGTTTTAGCAGAATTCCCAGATGCACTGCCCCGCTAAGTCCAGCTGACCAGCCCACCCAGCCTGTAAGAGAGTGGGCTTCCATTTTTCTTCTCTCTGCGGGCCGTAGAGGTCAGTGTGACTGTGTGTGTGTTTGTGTGTCTGAGCATATCAGACCGTCATATGTCGGCCTGCCCATTTTGTGTGTTTTTAAGGCCACCGAGCATTTGTGTGTGTGCGTGTACATGTAGTAGTGTGTGTACACATGCTCATATGTGTCACAGGAAAGCAACTTCTGTCAGTGATCCCCTGCTCCTCTCATTTTCCCTGGTGAAAGGCGGCATTATAACTGATTTCCATGACCTCAAGCCAGGGCCTTCACTCCCTTCACGGCCTGAGTGTGTGTATATGTATTTGTGTGTGTATGTGTTTGCGTGCGCGCATTATAACTGCTTTCCATGACCTCCAGCCAGGACCCTCCTCTGCGGCCTGCCTCGCAGCGCTTGTTTAGACAACAGTGGTGCACATGTTGGCTGAAATATGGCTGCTGTGCTCGTTTGCTCGGGTGAATTAAGCTACGGCATGTGTGCTTAAACCCAGACGGCTCGCTGATTTATCCATATATTTAAATGATTGATTTAAGAGTCGGCCAGCCAACACTTGTTGAAGCTGCGGATAGAGGCGCGTTCACAGAGATGAGAGAGAAGAAGGACAGAATTCAAATCAGAGTGTACACAGCCCCTCTCACACAGGTAGTGATATTTACGCCATCCATCGCACCGCCGAGAGACATTATTCACCGAGCTGAAGTAAATTATTCAGAAGTAAAGCTTTACTTTGCACAAGATGGATACTTTTAACGATGTACTGATTGCTTTTTAACATACTCCATTTTCAAATGAGCTATAAAATTTTGTTTATTATGGTTCAGAACATGACATAGGCAATCTATTTTAATGTCAGGCAAGGCTGGAAGAAAACGTATGAAAACACGTCCTCCCATTTGCCAGGATATGTGTTATATGTGTGTGTGTATATGAGGGTGCGTGTGCCAGTGTGTTTTATTACCTGTCTCATTATTAAATGTGTTGGAGGCCGGCTGAGCTGGGACAAAACATTCCAGCTCCTTTAATGTCTCCCTCTCGTCTCCCCCGTCCCCCTCACTCCTCTCTTTGATAATACTTTTCCTTATGAGCCCATAAAACCAGACGCTTTCTCAGAGAACCACCTTTTTCTTCTGTGCACTGCAAAAAGTGTGCATCTTAAAGTCCCCATGAAATGAAAAATACATTTTCACAGTTTTAATCCTGTGTCCCTGTGTTAATTGATCATTTATCTGTTGTTATATGCCTGATATCTGTTTTAAAAAATCAGTGGAGTATTTTTACGTTAAAATCCCTGTGTTTTCTCTATCTATAAAACCGGGTAAGATGGTTTCAAATGTTCGATGACTAATCTTGCACTCAGGGTTACAAAACTTATCCAATCAAATGAGGCTAGCCACACTGGTCATATAAAACAGATCAAGCATTTCATTGTTTGTGGGTTGTAGCAGCTAATAAACCAATATGTAGAAAGATAAAACCAGATGCGTGTTTGGATATCTGTGGACAACACCTTTGTTTTCATTATCAAAACAAAGTGGTATTCATCTCTCCCTTGTCCTCCATATTGCTCTAAACTCTAAGCACACCTACTTTTAGTGGTCCAATCAAATGCACAGGATTTGATTTAACCATAAGCTGTTCAACTATTCAGTTTCACTGGAAAATTTGTCACAGTACAGAAGCAAAAGACGCTCGAACTTTGACTGGGACTTGAAGTTAGTCTTGGAATTAAATTTTTCATAAACCAAGTAAAAAAGATCTTACGGAGTAGTTTTAATTTCTGCAATGCAAGTTCACCAGAGGACTTTCTTGAATTAGTGGCAATATCTTGAAATGGGACAAATCACTTGCTTGGGTACAGACTTTTGAATCTGCCCACACCACCGAATTGACTAATCGATCAAGAATCGTGATCTGAAGCAGCGGTTTCTCTGTTTAAAAAAATATCCAATGAGCGCCTCAGGGGACTAATGATTAGCCAATCAGTGCCAGTGACAGTGCTAAAGCTATTGTCAAGCTGTTAGCCTGAACCAATGAGGAGTAATAACTACGGCAACACCCATTTACAAGATAGACGCTGCTGTTGAGGCTGTTGGAAATCAACATGTCTTCTTAATATCGCCCCTGGCAAAACAAGTAAGTTGGCTTCTTTGTCGACTTAGAGGTCCCATATTGTAACAGGTCAGATTTTCATGTCTTTTCAATATAAAGCAGGTATAGATGTGACATAGATACAGTCAAAGTATTAGAATGCTCAATCAAAAGGAAAAAACACATCTGTTTTCAGAAACTGTGCCTTTACACGGGACATGAGGACTGTAGGAATGTTTTGCAGTGTATTCAAATGACATCAGCTGACAGGGAGTAAACATGGACCCAAGTTGTTGCCTTGCAATGCAGCTCCACTTAAACGTTCTATAAAGATAGAAATTAACCCCTATAGTGCCGTTACAGTCATCCCTGGCTGCAGTGATGGTGTAGAGATTTGGAAGACCCGGAAACGCTGACCGATCAGAGCAGACTAGGCTTTTTGGGAGGTGCGAAAATGAAGCATTGCAGACAGAAGCTGAATACAGGTATATTCAGGCAGACAGTATGAGAAAAATGATGTGTTTTTTGAACATAAAAGCATATAAACATGTTCTAGTAGGAACCCAAAACACAAGTATGAATGTGAAAATTAGCATAATATGGGAACTTTAAAATGCTGTTAGATTCAGGTGGATATGATTGGGTAGGGAGAATCGAATCCCTCTGCCCAGCAGATATTGGTTAGCCTGAAGGTGGAAATTGGGTGTATTAAGTAGTTGACAGTTCTGTCTAATATCAGGCATGCTCCAACTAGTATCAAAATAATGCCACTTTAAATCAAGAAATTTCTGGGAAATTTGGGCTTTCTGTTGAAATTTAGCATGAAATTAAAACTTCATGTGTATATAAACAGCAGCTTAGAATGGACATTTCTTGCAGTGTGCACCTTTAAACCCTTTTCAACATGCTTGCTGATGAAACAGTTTCTGCAAAGTTCAAGAATCTGTTCCTCAAGTGAAAGAAAAATGCTCTTGGTTTAATTTATTCCTTTCATTCTTGTGTCCCTCTGTCTCCTCACATTTTTACTATTTTTATCTCAATATTCCTGTGCCTCCTCCACCTCCTCCTCTCTCCCCTCTTTCCATCCCTCTCCCCTCTCTGCAGCTCCCCGTCTCTCTCTGCAGGGTCGAGTTAGGCATAAGCGAATAATTAGGTAATTGCCCCCTTGATTGAGCTCAATAGGAAACATTTCAATTAGGCTAAAACTGCGCGAGGAGGAAGTAGGCTCTTACAAAGGGAAACATTCCTTGTCATGCAACTGTCAGCCCCCGAGCCCACACCACGAGCCAGGATTAACTGGATACTAGGGGAGGAAACACTGGGGAAGAGGGAGGTTGTTCTCAAAAGCCAGGGGAAAAACGTCGGGGAATTGGGGAGTGGTGGGGGGAGTGGAGGACTGATGGAGAAAGTTAGGGGAATGGAGGGTGGGGCCTTTTTTTTAAAGCGGGAGGTGGGGGTCGAAGAGACAGCAAGAAATGATTGCTGCAATTACGGCTATATTTAAACACGCCTTCCCTCTGATATGATTTTCCCGGTGATCCCCTGTGCAGATAAGAAGTAGACCTCTCTGCCTGCCCAGCCGCCTGTAACAAATTACAACCTCCCAGCCATGGAAGAGACGTAGTTCCTGAGTGAGAGGGAGGGGGGAAAGAGTAGAGCTTAGAGAGAGTCAGATAGCCAAAGAGAACAACTCAGTACCTCTGAGAGAGAGCGAAGAGTGAAAGAGGGAAAAATGGAAAGCAGAGTTTGTCATCTAAAGTGCAAGAAGTGGTGATGAATCAGTTAGACAGTTGGACATCAAAATAATCTTGTTTTTCCTTGATCTAAATTCTGCACACTGAGTTTTTTGTCCACCTCTGTCACGCTTCAGCACCTGAACTTAATCAATATTTCACACTTTTTGTAAAAACCCGATGCTTGCAGCTTTAATTGAGACATATAGGTGTGTACACAGTGTAGATTCATGCAGCCCGTGTGCCTTTTACTGTGTGTATTAGTGAGTGATAGTCTGTGTGCAGCAGTGCAGCTCGCCTGCCCTTCTGTCATCACACTCACCTCTGCCGCCCTCATACATGGGCCATGAAATTGAGGAGCTGGGCGCTGACCTCTAATAGAATACGGGTGCCTGTAGGTGTTTTATGTAGGTGTTAATGGATCGTGTGTGAATGTCTATGTGGACAGGTGTTAACATGGAGAGGTGGAGAAAGCGACGTCTGTCTCTGTCTGTAAGGGTGTTGCTGTGTGTGTGTGTGTGTGTGTGTGTGTGTGTGTGTAAAGTTTTGCTCATGTCTGAATGTGAATAAGTGTGTGTATGTATGAATATGTGGCTGTTTGTTTAAATATTTTTTTGTGAATTAGTGTGTCTGTGGCTTAATTTGTGTTTCTTTATCTGCATTTATGTGTGTGAATGTGCCTCTTTGCATTTTTACATCTCAATTTTTGCAGTATATATTAAAATTCTTATATATCTGTCTGTGTAACTGTCTAGTATATCTGAATTTATGTATTTGGATTTGTTTGTATATGTGTGTGTGTGTGTGTGTCTATGTGTGTGTGAAGAGTCTTTGGCTTGAGCTTTTTATCCCTGTCCCTGTGGGACGCAGTGTGGTTAGGAGAGTAAACGGTGGTCCATGTTAATACGTTTCCTGTGTCTGGCCCGCTATACCTGTGTGGTTCACCTCGGCACACACTCACCGTACAACAGAGCGAGTCAGACGCATACCAGTGCCGCTTTTAGGAACACTGGGAATTTAGTTTGGATTTAGATTTAGAATGGATACAGATGAGACATTTTGTCCCGTGCAGCTTGTTGTGTTGTTGCTTGACTACATTGTGGCATTTCAACATCAGTACATCTTTAGTTTCAGGATATTAGTAGGTTGTAGTCATGGTTACATTGCTGAGAGAATAGGCAGCCATTGCATTTTACCTTACATGCCAAGGTAATCTGATAGGTTGCTTTCTTACATAAAATAGAAGTGTGTGAGTGTGCTAGTCTTCTTACTTCCAAACTAAGATATTTTGATTTGTTTACAGTGATTAGTCCTACATCATTGAATCACAGCAAGTGATATGATCAGATACAATGGTATAATGAGGTGTTGCTGTTGTCTGGAAACAGACAAGCCTCTAGTACAGCACCTGCTAATGTATGTTTCTCTGTTAACTTAAGATCCACTTGTATTTACAAGCTTCCTAGTACAAAGTGTTGCTCCTAGTAACAAAATTCTAAGGAAATTCTTAGAATGATGGCATTTTCTCAGAATTTCCCCTTAGAGTTAAGGCTAGGTCCTGGTAAAGATAAAAGTTATTTGTCAAGATAAAAGCAACTTAGCCTTTAAGAGAGCTCCCAAGATCAAAAACTCTTAGGAGTAGGTAGGAGGACTTTTAAGAGGCTTAAGAGTTTCTTAATCAGAGGAGAAAATGGTGGGCGTAATAACACTACAACGAAAAATGCAACAGTGTAGCAGTGATGACTTGGGTCTGTCTCAGCCTTTCATTTGCGGAGTGATAACAATAACAATGACAACACTTTCACAGTTTCATATTGTGATGCAGTTCATGTCATTTCCACTGGGTGTCCATACCTTGCTGGCTCACAAAAGGACAACCAATCACATCTGTTAAACTAATGCATCATACTTAGCAACATGGTCAACAACACCTCCTCACTAAGGTAAAAGTTTCTGTCATTTCTTTGCTCAGAGTTGCTCAAAAAACTTCCCCAAATCTTTCCCAAAAATCTCTGAGAGTGTTCTCTGGCCCCAGGTGTTCAGGAGGTTTTACCAAGAGCAAATCTTATCCGTAGAGGTCTCATCCTGTCCAAAACAGACCCCCTGATTCAAAGTGGTCAAAAAAAGGAATAATAATAAGGAGGAGGTGGCCCCTGTCAGGTTTAATAGTTAATTATTTAATAAAATAATTAGTGCTATAATAATAACACTAATTATTTGTGAGTTTGGGGTCGGCACCTGGTGATTTTTCAAACGGTGAGTCGAGCACGTCAGTTCTTTTGTTTTGCAAAAAAAAAAGGAAAACAGTTTCACATTTAAAAAAATCTGTTTATTATAATATTTATAAAAATGTATTTCGTCCATTTTCCGACGCTACTTGACGCAAAGGGGCTGCTAATGTGGCGGACGCAACAGGAATGGCCCCTTTGAGACCCAGTGTTTGGTTTGTCTGCTCTGGGCTTCTGTACAAACATGGCGGTGCAACATGGCAGACTCCATAGTTGTGTTTACCTAAATAAACACTAAATGATTATCACAGGAGTCTCAAAACCTGACAGGGGCCACCTCCTCCACCCCCATGGTGGCCCAGACACCAGCCCCTGTTATGACAGCTCCCAGTGCTGTCTTGATTTAGCCAAGGCAGGACATGCACATCCGCAGTTATAATTCAGTAATTTGTGTTTGTGCATTCTGTGACAATTGTGACAAATGACTGGCCTGGAGTAAAATGCCAACATGCCCCCTCCCCCCCTTGTTTCCTGCCCGAGCCGACGCACGCTTACACTACTCAGGTGTGCGCAGAGAGGGTTTGCGTGCCGAGCATGAATAGGCCATCTGACAAGGGAAATGATTACATGGACATGTTTATTTAAATGTGATTTTTATTGATGAATCATATCAACTTGGGCTGGCGTGTGTGATCACGTTCAGCAAGTGGGTGGCATGTCGGCTTTGCTATTTTATTTTTTTTCTCCTCGAGGTGCAGCGAGTCCCTAAAGGACCTGAGCACATAGTTTGTATCCTTGTCGGGCAACATGCTTCGCCTGTCCGGACACACATGCTTACTCATAGGCAGCAATCATTTCATCTCAGCGAGCCCCCTCATTTACATTTTCCGGGGCATTTTTCATCATAAATGCATTCTGTCATCGATATTTGCAGGGGGAAATTGAGGGTTCGCATCAGAGCGGTCCATGGCAGAACACGGAACCTATTATGAGAGCCAGGCAGCAACAGGAGGAACCCTGGTAATGTTTTAGCCACGAAATGAATTCCATTCCCCTGGAAAGTCCTGTGCAGAGTTAGGGATGTAATACTCATATGGAGCAGTTTATGAGGATTAAGAGGTTTTATTTAGTCTATGGGGCCAGCGGGCGTCCTCTCTTCAACCCTCCTCCATCACGTCCGAGCCTCTCCCTGTTGTCTGGTGGATGACCAGCCAGTGATCATGTGGGATGGCGAGGAGGGCTCCAACTCTGTAGGATAGTGTTTTTGGTGGTGAGAGTGTCTGACTTCACCCAGCCGCACTGGTTTCTACCAGACTCAGAGTCAGCAGGCCTGAGCTTTAACACCTGTGGCAGGTGGACTTGTGTAGGTTTTGGGTCTGCTGTTGACTTCTGGCCTCCTTTCAGCTTAGTTCTAGTTCTTTTTTTTTTTTTTTTTTTTTTGGTCCTTACTTTTTACTCTGATGTATTGAGCAGAGCAAAGCAAGTTCTTCTTATAGTACGTGTTTATTTTGGTACTATTAAAGTGGTTTGTGTATTTTTGTGTTAGCTTTTCATCTGTTGATATGCATTTGTATGCACGCCTGTGCTTTAGAGTCTGTGTACGTGTGTGGCTTTCCTCCATCTTTTTCCCAGAAGGAAAAGTCTCATGTTCACTCTCTAACTCGTCCTGGTAGAGGGTCAATTGCAACCAGTTGGCCGCCAGTCTGGTCCAAAGTAAACATTTGGAGAGAGGCGACTGTACAGGCAGGTACCTGGGGGCTCTGTTAGTTGCTTAGCTTCCCCCTTCCTCCTGCTCTCTCCCTCTCTCTCCTTCCCTCTCCCTTCTCTCCTTATACCTCTCCACCTCTGTGCCTTCTTCATGCTTGGTGGTGGGCCACGCTCCCCTAAGGGCCAGATATTGCCAGGGTTGCTGCTTTTGGATCCAGCCGGCTGGTCGGCTGGGCTCCGTGAGATGGTCTGTCTCCTGGGACTGGCTCTCAAGAGAGTCTGCTGTGGTCTGGCTAGTTTAAGAGCACTGGAGGATCACAGACAGAGACAGGCCAGCCCAGGTCTATTTGATACATACATGAATACAAAACACAAAGCACATCTCCCTCATTGTGTAAGCTATCAGGAATATGGTTTTCATTTCGGGCCCTGTGTGCCAGCTAGATTTATTCAGGTCCAGGCCAGGGCCACTTTTTGTTTTGTGTGGCAGGAGAGGGGAAGGTCTGCTGCAGGAGTGCAGGCCTGAGAGCCTGCTCTGCAGCTTGGAGTCTGTTTGAGCCTGATGGCAGGCGACTCCTTTAACTGGGGCTGGGGAGCGGTCTGCACCGCTCAATTTTGCCCACATTAATCAAACTCACATTTCCTCACATCAGCCCGTGTGCCTATCAGCAGGGCTAGCTTGTTAGCATAATGAATTCAGGTGGTTTCACACAGAGGGCCACAGTCTTCTAGAAAGGAACTCAGTATGTTAGTAGATGAATAAATCAAGAACTTTGTTTTTCTGCTGCTTTATTTGGGTTTAAAACTGGATTTTCCATTTCCCTTTTTCAATTGTGGCCTTTTCTAAAGAATTTTCTTTTAGACGTCACCTAAATGCAGAAAAAATATTGAACTGCCTTCATCGATTTCCACATCTTTGATATAAAATCACACCACATCCATGTGTCACATATTTGCTTTGCGTGTAGCTTTCCTTCACAGCTCCTGTAGGTCGGCTCTGCGTAAAACATCAAAATCTATCATTTCGTGGAGAGTTTAAGTCAAAATGGCCTTTTGTGTATGTGGTGAGTTATTTCTTTTCAGGCAGACTTCCTCTTGGTGCGAGTGAGGTGGGGGCCAGAGGGTCAGTGAGGAGAGAAGGGGCCAGGGGGGTTGTGGGGGGCCGAGGTGGTGGGGTGGCTGTCTGAGAGAGTGAAAGCATGCAGTCAGACAGTGGGAGTGGGCTTTTGCTTTGCCGTTCATTCATACAGGTGCTTATAATTTGCAGCGTGTGATTAATCATTGTTGTGTTTGGGGGTGACATCTTGTTTAATGGATCTGTCCATCTCTCTTCTCTCAGTGTTCTGGGGAGGTCGGCAGTAAGCAGCGTCCGTAGCATTATATATTCTAGCACTCATGTACATGCTTGAAGAAATTAATATCAAAATTGACTTTGGTGTAATTTCAAGCTCGTCTTTTTGCTCTTAAAGCATTGCCACGCAAACTTCTGCACTGATGTTGCAGTCAAAAACTGACTGGCGTACGACGTAGCCAAATGCAACATGTGTGCAAGCCCACCAGCTGCCACCACACAGAGGCGGTGGTGTTTTCCGTGTGTGTTTGCTTTGGGTGGAGGGCAGGCTGGCTGGTCAGCATGGCTGTAAATCAGAGTCTTCCTGATGGAACCCTGATGGACAGGAACCTAATCTGTCCCCCGTGTGTCATTACGCTCAACCTCCCAGATAGCTACAGATCCTGCTGCTCCTCTCATCTCTGCCTGGCCTCACACACACACACACACACATACACACACACCCACACATACCTACGTCCACAGTGAACCAGCCAGGGCAGCCTCCTGGAAACCAGAGACAGTAACGGAGACACACATGTTGAACATAAACCGGTCGAGCCAGTGTCAAGAGTTCATCGTCAGCATCTGTCATAGCAAAGCCAGCGCCCAAAAAGCATTTGCCGCTCTCACACCGCAGCGCCTCGCTCTTGCTTCAAATGTACACAGGCCACGCAACTACTGTCGCCAAACTGGCCTCAGCGATGGCTAAACATAAGCAAACTGACGGATCCTTTTAGGACGTGTTAGGATCTGTCCCAAGACCCGATTGGCTCCTGCACAACAGCCCCCACACATAGTAGTGAGTCAGAGCCAAGGTGTCATCTGTTAGTTTTATGAGCCTTTACGTATCCAAATCCAAATGAAAATACAGTATTTCCATTTGACGCAAAAATAAAAATGGTCACTGAAATATATAAATCAAGATTTCAGCAGCATGTTTTTGAAGATTTTACTACTTTGTAATTAAATGGAAACCCCAGTAATACTCCATAAAGTTTTAGTTTAATTCCTCCAATCTTTTGGTTTTTACTTATCAGATGTTTTCACATGATTTGTGTTACATTGTGTGTTTTGGAACTCGTCAAACACCTTTTGATTTTATTAGTCTGGTTACTGTGTGACTTTCCCCCCGCCTTTTTTTTCCTTTCCAAAAACTGGTTCTCATTCATAACTCTCCGCCGACAGTTTGGAGTTATTTCAGCTTTTCTGACACAGAGCAGGATAAAAGCGACCACCACATCCGTGCACGGTTCAGTTGGAGTTTGTCCAACGAGGAGATCTTGACCCCTCAATTACAGGATGATGGAGCTGTTTCTTTTGCGTGTTGCTGAATTTCATTAACAATTTCGCATCCACACATGTGAAATGAACTCGGTGTGGCTTTTGATTTTGCTATAAAGGTCTGTCTCTCTTATTTAGTGCCTTAAATGTGCAACCTGTTGTCTGTATTTGACAAAGATTTTCCTAATAGTTTCTACATGCAGCTGAGTATATCGCTCTGTGATCTTTGCCTCCTTCCGCTACCTTCTGCAACAAGTCTCTGACAAAGCCAGAAACCAGAGAATGGAGGCTATAATCTGATGCCATCTCGAGACAAAACGCAGATCTGCTCCACTGACAATGAATCAGAGACTTATGGACTCAAAGAATGTTTGCTTGACCTTTCTCTGCATTACCTCGGACACCGGGTCGATCCAAAAACTCCGTCTGTCATTCAGTGCCAGTGGAGCAGCTCCAGCGTTTGTCTCTTTAATGACAACAACTAGAGAGCCTCGCCTCTCATTTCCAGCTTGAGTGACATGCGATCATGTATACAAATCTGCACTTAACTGTCTAAGATTGCAGGAATAATGCCATGTTTGCTCTGGTTTATGTTGGATTTCCCTAGTTTGACCTTTTTTTCGCTGCTGCATTTTAGTCATAGAACCAGTTCGTGTCTCTTCGGGCCTCTCTGCATCTGTTCCCCTATCTGCAGATCTCTACTCTGTTTGTGTATGACTTAGAAAGCACTGATAGGCAGAGGGTAAGACCTGTATCGTGATTAAGCCTGAGTATGGTTTCCCCAGTGCTGGGTGAGCGACGTGGCACAGGGCCATCTGCCAAAACAAAAGCCGTCAGAGATGCCCTGTCACACAGTGAGCCATTAGAGCCCGCCTGCCTGCCCGCCTGCTTGCGACAATTAATTACCCCAATTCAAATAACGTTGATAAATCATAGACATAACACAAAGCTGTGCTGCTGATTGCATAATTATTGCATCAAACCACTGGCGTATGTAACATAATCACGGTCTCTCATCAGGCTCAAACCACCGGCGTGCATCTGGAGCGGCGTTATGCAATGTTTGGAAAGAATCGCAGCGAGCTTGCTAACAATATGTGTGAAGCTGGTGGGCTTGTGTAGGGCCTTAACTTGTCCTAGAGTCTTTTATTTAATGGGGACAAGAGAGCCTTGTTGTGTTTGAACGGGACAGACCTCCTCCCACACCCAACTTTTTTTTTTTTTTTTTTTTTAAGCGCTGGAACATATTTCGACTGTGTTTAAGCAGTGATGGCTGAGTGCATTTACACTTTGGTAATGGCTTCCTGCCTTTAACTCTCCTGGCTTAGGACAAGAGTGAACCATGCGGGTACTTCCCTTTTGCTACTGCCGCAAGTCCTGCCTCTGCTGCTACTCCTGCAGCCTCGCCGCTCTTCTCTTCTCTCCTCTGCAAGCAAACGCAGTACAGAAAGGACGGACCACCCTGTCGGATTATTCACTCTCTCCTCTACTGTATCACTCCTACCATGGATAGTTTGTGGACTGAAAGATCGTATCACTCTTCAGGAATGTCCGGTGGTTTTTCAATCCCTGCATCATTTGCATTTATCTACCTTGCAGCCTTTTTCTTTACCCGCAAAGATTGTATGTTTGGAGAATGTCCCTACCGTGATGCGTCCCGAAATGTCAGCCAACAAAGGTTTTCTTCCAGTATAGGCCCACAGAAGATCCACAACCCTGTCTGTGTTTTCAACCAGCAGCTCCTGAGCCTGCAAAGTTACAACTTCTCTCACACATCACAGCTTTCTGTGGTCCTAAATGTCTCCCAGCAGCTCGCTGTTACGACATACAGGTGTTGAGCGGCTTGTTAACAGAGCAGGTGATGCTCTTTTTGTCTTTTTAAAGGATGAGTCGCTGGCCCTCTGCCTGAATGTCCATCCAGCCTGCTCCAGACAGCAGTGAGCAATGGGGGAAGCTTCAACCTATCCATATAGACACAGGGTGTTAACAACTAATTAAAGAATTTACTGCCTCACTAAAACTCCATTATTGCTGTTCCCTCCCAATTATTGGCTCTATTATCAGCTTTTATGGACTCAGGTGAGCTTCCGGAGAAAGTTGTGCTTGTTTTGGCTGAGTGGTCAGCTCCGTCCCCATTTAAAATAATAGGATTTTGGATAACAGCCATGAAGCTTAGAGGCTATGCTCTGTGAAGATTTGTGACCAAGACAGATTATCATTTCTACAGTGACGCGCTGTACTGAATGATAATTTGCATGTGTAATTTTCTTGTTACATTAAATGGAATATGCTCCTGCAGCTGCTTTTCTTCTCCGTCAGGCAGAGAGCCATCTTTTGTGTGGTTCCCACATGTGCTTTCCATCTCTTTCTCTCTCTCCGTTTCTTGGTCTCACCTCTTTGTGTATTAATCAATCTCTGTCTCCCCTCCGTCCACTAGGTGACAGTAACGACACAGCTCTCCCCTCTGGGGATTGGGGATGGGACCGAGGTGTAATCTCTGTTTACACAAGGTGAATTGGCTGAAGACTATAGAGGTTATGGACTGGGTGGGTGTGTCAGCAGCGGTGGTCATGTTGTAGTGATGTGGTGACGTGGTGGTGAAGTTAATGATGGTGGTGTCTACAGTGGGAAGTCCACTTACTACCCATTTACTATTCTGCTTCACATCACTCAGCAGCATATAAAGGTTCACCATAATGGCCCATTCGTTTCGCTCTGTGAAAGCTCAAAAAAGTTTCATACAACATAGAAACTTGTTACTTTTGATTTGCTGTTGAAGTCATCGTAGTGCGATGTTGTTTAATACTATTGAATATATAAAAGTGGATGTTGTTACAACATTTTCTTTCATACAAAACTGTCATTCTTGACTTGTTGATGTTTAGTTTTTTCCAGTAGGGTCAAGTTTGCATTCATACTGCTACAACTTGTCAGTGGTGGAACCTGAACATCTCAACCAGTTATAGAGTTCAGACCGAGAGGGGTCACTTCAGGTTTTTCCCCTCTCTGTTTTCCCATTTTAAAATGTTTTTTAAACAATATCCTCAATGTTACATGGCATAAATATTTCAAATATTTCAACTGATTAAAAATCAGATATGGCCATAGAGGTGGGCGATATGGCCCTAAAATGATATCACAATAATTCAGTATTTTTCCGATATCGATATTCTGGACAATATGACAAAATAGTAAAAAAAAAAAATATATATAGTTTATTGTTTAGTTAAGAAAATAAAACAAAATAATTGATATTGTTTTACAGTTTGTCTTCAAATATTCAGTAAAAACCAAAGAAAAATCATTTTTCATTTCTTTAGTTTGTGAGCAAGAACAGTAACTCAGAGTGACATTCAGATTCTGTATACAATATCAATAGTTCACCAAAATAAAATCTACCACAAATTACACATTTAAACAGCTCCCAAATACAAAAAATGTCCCCTGGGATCTATAATCAACAGGTGATTTCCTTCTTTTAGTAAAATCCTAAATGATTGAGTTGTTTTTTTTTCCACCTCAACCTTTATGCTCTGCCATTTCTCCTCTAATCATCACGCTGTAACCTGTGACAGGCTGTTATGATACCACAACTGTTGCACATTCACTTATGTGTAGCGTTTTGTTGATCCACGAGCATTGCATAGGTTTATGTTACCAAAGGTTTATGACAAAATCACTTGACCACACCGACTCCCGTGGGTGCACGGAGAGAGAGGAGAGGGAGAGACGCTGTGCTGCTGCCAGAGGAGCCGCTGAATGAGTTCCCTCTGAGCGGTAAGTCCCTATAAGAGTCTGAGAAGTCCGGGGCTGTTCATAAAACATTCAGGACGCCACAGTTTATTCCACACTACTGGAGCAGCTTCAGTAGTGTGGAATAAACTGGGGCTGTTCATAAAACATTCAGGATGCCACAGTTTATTCCACACTACTGAAGCTGTTCCTCTTTTTGGAACCACCACGGAGTCGGTAATAATTTCGTTTACAGCCATGCTTGTAGTTGTTGTACGTAATAGTATGTCAATATGTCAAAAGGGCAAAATATTGCGAGTATAACAAAACAGATTTTATCATATTAAACATTATACTGCTATTATCGTGAATGAGATGATATGGCACACCCCTATTTGGTCATCATTTTTGGTATGGTGGACGGCTCTAAATACTACAATGAGCCTTGGCTCTCGTTGCCATGGAGAAAAATCCGGTCAATTGTACCAAATTCAAAGCGCCTTGTTGTTGCAGTTGCAACACAAAATGACACCATATTTACCTGAATTCACCCAAAATTGACTCAGAAATCCAAAGTGAACTGTTTTAAATTGTATGATATTCTTAAATCAGTTTTCAAGTAATAATAATAATCTTAAATTCCCGCCTGCTATTAGCAGCACTCATGGCAGAATTATTCTTGCTGAAATGCATTCTGGGATTTATAGTTGACCAGAAATGTATATGTACACAGGCTTGTACCTTTTTTAAATCAAAGAACCAGGTATTTACTGATATATCTGGGGGAGTTTTATGCCCATCAAAGGCATAGACGCACTGAGTCATATAACATTGTCTATGGGAAAACTTAACTGGGTATTTCCCTCTATGACCAGCGGCACCTGAAATAGTTCCTTCCACTTTGCAGCCCTATTAGACTTGCTTTCAGTCAATCAATTTTAGGTGTCACCTACTCGAACAGCAGTATTTGGTATTTAGGTGTTAAAAATAACTTAGTTCTATGGGTGGTATGTCCTGGTCAGTTGGCTTATTGGAGCTCGTAGTTCGTTGGTTATTGTGACAGTAAATATACCCTAAGATCAGTGTTGTTACACAGGAACACATTACTGTAATCGCATTACATTTGTCAGTAACATGTTACGCTTCTATATTTAGTAACAACATTACTAATACTAATCAGCACTTATGCGTTACACTCCCTCAATCCTCATGATCAGTCTGGGCAGTGTGACTCTGAGAAGGAACAGGTTATCTGACAAACCATTTGAGTATCTTCTCCTTATGAGGTATAACAGCTGCTGAAGGGAGACACACTTCAAATAAGCTTGATTAGTCTACTTTAAAGCCATGGTTTGGTGAGCAAGCAACTTTTATATTGTCATTATTATGTTGTAATTATTGACTCTTTTATATTGTTTTATATATTGATATAGTTTAATTTAGAAGCAGTTATACCCTACTGCAGTGGCATCTTGATTTTTGCAATCCTTGTTTTTTGATGATATGTGGGCATGTGTATGGTTCAGTGTTATGTTACTGTTAACTGGCAATTCTGTGACAACCCCAACAATGCTAAAAATAAGCCTGACACAAAAATCTGTATATCTTTTCAATTGATCTTTTTTTTTGTTTGTTTGTTTTTTGTTTTGTTTTTCAATTTTTAGATTTTTCAAATTAGCTTAGATACTCCACAATCTTTCTAAATAACCCCTGACAACTGCAGAAGTTACCCATGGTTGGGACTTTGGGCCACACACCATGCCCAGTTGTACTTTGGAAGTAGTATTTCCTTGTACATCTCCCTTTCTAGTAACAGTATCAGAGGACAGTTGTCTCATGAAATTTTCAGACATGTACAAACTAGAACAGTGTGGGCCAGTAACCACAAATGATGTGTAATGACCTAATAACGTACATTCAAACCGGCCTGGCTGCATGTACACATACGCACACACATGCTAATCCGGAACAATGATAGAGGTTGAGTTCTAATGAACAGATCACACTTTGCAGTTAACGAGAAACAACGTAACACTGAGCGTTTTCCACGTCAGGACGATATCTCTTTCATCAGAAATTCACTGTAAAAATAAACTTAACAGTGATGCAGGAAAGTAAACATCACTGTTTCTCAGGTACTGTCAGGGTTGTTTGAGCTCTGTGATTAATGACAGTGGAGAATAGTTTGGTGAGGGGATGGGCTATTTGTGTTTTCTCACTGTTTTGGTTACCTGTAATCTCCCTGCATCAAGGACTTCACTTAAACGGATTTAAAACGCAACCTGTCTCCTGTTCTGACTGATTTTTATGTTGCAGTTCCAGTTTTAAAAACACATCTTTGCCACATTTGATTAGCAGTTTAATAATGTTGCAAGAGGGCCATTTATTCTCTTTTGTCAGATTCATGTAATTACAGTCTGGTAATCAAGGCATCGGTGCCAACAGCCAAGAAGCACTTGTGTGGTTTCCAGGCTGGATTTGACCTGTAGGCATGTGTGGAGGTTTGATGAAATGGCACAGACAGGTGAGTCTTAGGGAAAGTACACAAAGCAACTGAGGAGTGAAATAATTTGGCGCTGCAGTGTTGTCAGATGAAAACATTTTGTGCCAGTCTTGATGATTTTCATGTTTTTATTTGAATTAAATGAATTAATTTTAGCTGCTGATTTAGCAAATATTAAAATGGGCTTGTAGAGGTAGTTGGATAATGTCTTAAATATATAGCAGGGTATCTAAAGCCACATGAGGAATCACTGTAATACTCCTGAAGTGTTTCATTAAGGACTTAGAGTGTGACATGATAGCAAATGATGATTTCAGATATTCTGCTTGCTTTTTGATGTCATGTCACACTTTATTTTTTTTAAGTGCAGAGTTTGATATCTATCTCACAACACTGTTGAACCATCTCATAAAATTTCTATTTTATTGCAATACAAGAAGTGCCATAAATAGCACTTTTTTTTTAGCCTAAATTGCCCAATTTGGAATATAATAGACATTTTTATGGGAATCTTACAGTAATGCAAGACCCTTTGTTAGAAACTGTCAGTTGTGTGTGGAGATATCTTTCACCTACTAATGAGGACACTGTGGTGAAATTCTTGAATTCTTGTGAATTTCTGTCCGTAGTTTGGTGGGTTTGACGGGGTATAGTATATTATTATATATTGTGCTATATTATATTATAATGTCTTATATTACCTCAGATTATATTATTTTATCTTACATTATTAGGTATTATTTTATTTTTATATATATACATATATATATATATATATATATATATATATATATATATATATATATATATATATATATATATATATATACATATATATATATATATATATATATATTATTGATTTATTTATTTATTTATTTTCTCCTTCCTATTTTTTTCCAATTTATATTTTTACTTTATTGATTTATTTATTTTTATTATATTATCTATTCCATATTGGACATTATAATACCATACCATCTGTTTTTCATACACACACACACACACACACACACACACCCCTACCTATATACGTATCATTGTAACTTTATGTCCTTTTCTGTTGTTGTTTGTACTGTATGTCCACTGTTTGTACCTCACTTGGTGTAATGTATTTGTCCTCTATGCCACCTTGTCTGTTGTCACATAATTTCACCAATAAAATAAAAAAAATAAATGAATAAAAATTGGTTTTGGAACAGGGAAGAAACGTATATCTTTTTCCAACCTCTCCAGGTAATGAGTATCATTAATACACGACGTGCCCCAGGCACAACATTTAGCTCCAAATCCATAAAACCAGCCTGAAAATGAAGGAAATCTGAAATGACTGCATTAAAGTCAGTGGAGCATAGCTGTGTTGTCGGACCCTGGTCCAAAAACTCAAAGATCACAAGGAAACAAACTTCCATGTAACAGATGTGCAGACAGAAAGCAAACAGACAGACATGCTTCCAGCTACAAAGGTTTCTTTGCAACAAGAATCACAGTCAGTCCTCTGTGAGTTCCCTCGAAAGCTATGTTGCAGTTTACACACTGGGCACATTTTCATAGGAGGGATGCTAGAGTGATGGGGTGGCCATATTATCAGCACTCCAAGCAGTTGAAGGTTTAATGTCTTACTTAAGGGAACCTTGCCTGTCCCCAGGAGGTGAACTGGCACCTCTCCAGCTACCAGTATCTACTGCGTAACATAGTCCAGTCTGGACTTGAATCTGCCACCTCACAGTTCCCAAGCCAGGTTCTTACAGACTGAACTACTGCTGCCCCAAAAACAAGGAGGTGCCACTGACAGTTGCGTTGCACAACTTTAAAGGCTAACACACAATATTATTCAGGTTGATTCCACTGCTAAAGAAGTATATTTAAATGTGACTACTTTAAGGCCAGTAAATAGATTATTAAATGGTTCAAAATTTTATTCCTGGTTTATTCCAGAGGCCGCTCAGAACAAGGTTTGGTAGACATAATTTACAAGTGATCTAACCAAGCAGTTAATGTGATAAAAAAAAATATGACAAACCCAAATAGTTTAAATATTTTATAGATTAAATTTTGGGTCTGTAATTAAAAGTTTTGAAGTTGGGTGTCGTTAGTGTGTCTTTGACTCCTCAGTACTACTTCAGTATAAGTAGCGTGACCTCTGTATCTTCCAAAATATAGTCCCTGTCTTTTTAATTGTAATTTTACATAGAGGATTTTAAATATTGATTTGTGCACATAATCACTAACGCCTAATATTTATTAAAATAAATGTCATACTCAGTTGCATGTTTTTGTAGTTTTGGACCTCCTAGATATTAAGCTTAAGTTTGTGTCTCTCCTCACAGGTTACCTATGATTTAGATGCAGTTCAACTGAGGTGATTTAAACAGTATTTCTGAATAACACCCAAAGATTAAAGTGTAAAAGATTCTGCCCTTTAAAAAACAAAATTCTACCTGAGTAAATTTCCTTTGACCCTTTAGATTTATGTTACCACCCATTAAAGGCTCCAACCTCCAGTTTGGAAACCACTTGTTTACAGTGAACATTATTATTAAAATCCCCTGGAGGCTTTGGAGCTGCGTGTTGTGCTCATATTTGCAGATCAGCATCCTTTGTTACAGGATTATAGAGTTTATTTAGATGGTTACAGGTGTCCTGCAGGAGTTGGAGACAATTTGTTTAAAAAGCGATCCTGGTGAAACACTCAGGCAGAGATGACACGGAGCACTTCCTCTCAAACATCAGTTACACCAGGTTTTGCATCCATTTTGTCCCCTTTTCTTCTCCCCCTGTCACCCACTTCCGCGCTGCCGGCGCATGTATTTGCCTCACATGGTCGTGTGTGGAAAAATAATGTGACCACAGGTGTCAAGAAAACAGTGACAGTAATGGAAGGAGGGAGGCTCCGACGCTGACAGCGCTGCACTGCCGGCACGGTCTGTCTGTCAACCTGTCGTTAACTCATCATCAGCCCATCAGCAGGAAGCTCAGGCACTGACCTAGGCAACAACACACACACACACACGTCACACACACCTTTAAACTTCCATCAATATCACAGAGTTCATCTCAAGTTTGACAGACGGGGACATACCCAAGCTGTCTCTGGAGGATAGCCAGTGGGGAGAATTTGCCAAGACACATGACTTCCAACAATAAATCTAAACCGTAGACAGCACGCTCAACTGAAAAGTCAATACATGCATTTACAAACGGGATGTAGAAGTCAATGTGTGATTGATACAGCTTCTGTTTATAGAAGTTATTTGGGAAGTGAAGAGATAGGGGAGACGTTTGCTGTTTTAGGGTGTCGGCCAACTGTTATGCAAAAAGGGCAGAAGTGTCAGGTGAAGTAAACGTATCTTCTCCTCCTATTTCTCTCTTTTCTTTGCAACTGGTGCATTGACGACCGCTGACCTGTGAGCAGGACGCACTGCAGGATGTCCTTATCTTTGAGATCTTGTTCAGTTTAGCCTAGAGGAGGACTAAAAACTTGGTGGTGAACTTGCGATTGTGTCCACCAACAGTCACCTGTTTTTAAGACTTAAAAAGTCGGTACACAAAGTTCCTTTATAGAAATATAGCCCCTCAGTAGCCCACTGCTTTTATTATTGAGCGTCACTTTGTTGTTGAAGGTTTGAAGCACCACAAACAAAATATCCATAGACTTGGTGGGGGGGGACATTAGATCCTCACAATTAAATAGTCCTCATTATTGGATACCAAATGAGTGGTAATATGTTTTCCCTTCAGTGGGGATTAGGGGTCGGGAGGGTCGGTTAACTGACACTAAAGCCGCATTACATTTAAAAACAACATTATTTCTAAACATCAGCACAAAATAAATGTATAAATTATCTTATTTGTTTTTTAGCTTAATAAACTCAGGTTAAGATTTAATGATTTAGCTTTATACTGCTTATAATGTGGGTATATCCGCACCATGTGCCCTCTGAAGTGATAACAGATGAAGCAGCAGCAGTAGCAGACGCAGGCCCACCGCTGAACACCAGGATGCTTGCACTTCTAGTCGGGGGCCCTCCGTTTAAAAAATCCCCCGCTGTCATTGGAGATGGCCTCGCTTGTTTTTCTAAGCACCCTTTGAGCTTTTTCAAGTGCAGAATTAGGGACTGTTTGGGGAGTTACCCGGGATGCTTTGGCGCTCCCAAGACAGGAAGCCTGATTGGTGATATCTGTGATTAATAGCTCTCTCTCTCTGTTTCTCTCTAACCTCCCCTCCTCCTCCTGCTCCCCACATGTTTTGAGCCAGTGTTTTGTTTTTTAAATATGTAAATTCCTACATAATCAGTTCCTCCTCGTTATTGTTTGGTTTAGGAGATACAGTTATTTTTTCTGCACTAATTTGCTGAGAACAAATTCATCCACCTCCCACAGTAGAGCTGGGCTCGATGGGGAGCATAAATCATGTTTTGTAATGGTAGCCCACTTCCGCATTATTGACATTTTTTCACTCCTTTTAATTTAAAGATATACACTTCAGGATTTTCTGTGTTTGGGACATTTATGAGTGTGTACCACCACAATGCTCGGGTGAAGTCAGGGTTTAATAAAAACACCCGGCATCCAAGAGACTAGGGCTGGCCCAAACTAAGAATATTCCTTGTCCACCAATAGTCATCATTTAGGGCTATTAGTCGACTAGTCGCCCACATGTTTACAATATTAATTTAATTATTAAATGATATATTTTGGGCAACACAATGGTTTGAGTTGAAGGTGTGAGAAAGAATAGTATCAGTGACATTGTTTACACTGTGCTAGGGATGTAACAGTATGGAAAATTTGATATCTCGATTATAGTAACCAAATTATCATGGTAAACGATGTAAAATGTCCAAAAAATAAATACATTGAAATAACTTCAGTAAATCTTGTAACTTCCTTATCATACTAAAATGTTAACAGCCAAAATCTTATATTAAAATGAAACTTTCATATTAAAGGGGCAAGGGATTGGCACAGCAACAGAAAATTTTATTTTAAATGAACAAAATATGTAAACAAATTACAGGAACAAAGCTTATTTGTCTGGTGCATTTTAACAGTCAGCAAAATATGTAAACAATTTATATATTATTTAATTATTAGCACGAGAGGAAAATATACATATATAAAACAAAACAATGCAAGAGTAGAACAAAAAACATACAATATACAGAATAGATATCACAAATGTGCAGGAGAAACCAAAAAAAACCCTAAGGGCAATGGTCATTATTACACAGAATAATTCACACATTAGAAGTGTGCATGTGAGTGAGAGGAGTGCCTGTATGAGAAAAGGAGTGCTCTCGTGTGTGTGTGGGTGTGGGTGTGGGTGTGGGTGTTAGGTCAAGACTGTGGGCAGTGAATTTAATTAACCTTATAAAACCAAGAGCCTCCATTAAGGCTCTCGGTTAAAGGTTAACACGGCAGTGTTTTATGTTGTTTCCTTGAGCTTATGTCGAGAAAGCATAACTGGCCGTCTATATCGATTCTAGCTCGCCATACAGTAACCATAATCATAGTGATTCAATCATAGTTGATATCAATTAGCGTTATGTTATGTTGGTTTATATTCTGTCAGCTCCGCTCAGTGTTTTCAGCTCTGTTTCGTTTTGAAACACTTAGCAACATAGCTGCTAATACGGCTATTAGCTACTCAGCTAGTATTAGCTCCTAAGTGTCTTAAACGAAAACGGAAAACCTAGTCGCCGTTTAGGAGGACATATACAGCTCAAACGTCCTGTATACGTCGAGAGTTACACATTATGACAATCTTAGTAAAACCAGAGTCCCTCACACAATAACTGACGTTTGCATAGCATAACTTGCATTGGCTGTAAAGCTGTGGATTATGGTCACGGAGATGAGCCAGCAGATTTGTAGTGTTGCTACCCTTCGCAGCAACTTTCTTTCTGCATGTTCTGCATACAGGATAGTTGTCCTCCACCAGCTGTCCCTCAGCATTCTTCAGAAACCCAAAGTACACCCAGACCTCAGATTTTGTGCGTTTAGTTGGGGGGGAAATGTCCTGAGTGCCGGTATCACCACCTTCCACCATGTTTTCATTCTTTGTGTTTACACATGCTATGCATTCACGCAGCGCCTGCATCGCGAGACATCCTGATAATCCACCGCGATAATGCAATTAATTTAAACATAAACGGTAATTCTTACCGTGTAAAACTTAACCGAGATTTACCATAATATCGGTAATCGTTACATCCCTACACTGTGCTACATTACAGAGAAATACAAAACCGTACTAATGAACCTTCATTAATATAGGCCTATATTTTATCTACAAGTGCACGTCACACACTGAGCGAGCCGCCTGTTAATGACGCTGTGGGCTAATGGGCATGTAGCTACTGCCATGCTTCAGATGATACGTCATGTTTGTAGTTGACCAATGAAGATGAGTTTACATATCACCTTGGGTTCGTCCTTCACCTTTTCAAAATGATCCCACACTTTGGATTTCCTGCCCGACATGTTATTAACTAGCCTGTGGAATAACCGCAGGTACCAGCCCTGGAAATTAGGGGCCGTACACATGCTGCATCTTTAACCACCTGGAAAATGTGAGGTCGGGCGCTTGGCACTACTGTTACTAAGCCATCTTAACAAGCATCTTATCAAAGCCTATTTACCTGAAATCCTGAGTGCAGAGCTGATCTTCTTCCAGGCGCTGTTTATAAGTGTGTAGGCCTATCGTATGTGGGACAGATGTAAAGCTCTGGGTAGCCCTGCACTAACATGATCAACTTTTCCGTGTTTATCAGACTGAAAGAAAAACGGAAAGATATCTATTAGCTGTGATTGGTTTGTAACGTGACTCTTGTCTGACTGCTGAGCATGGCCTCTTCCTGTGTCTGTCCTTTCAAATTGAATTCCCACATGGTCCAGTCATATATTTTAGGTTTTGATTTATTTTGACAAGGTGCAGCTCCTAATGAAGTTTCATGTTTGTTTGTTTTCTCTGCGACTAAGCAATGAAATCTTGTCGACTAATGACCTCGGGTCGACTAATATTTGGTTGACTATTAGGGGGCAGCCCTTCAAAAGACACAGCACAAAAACGCAAATATAGTGAGGCCAGACACCATCCAGAGTGGATCTGCGGTCGGCTTTTACTTTCACTTTTGCTGGTGAGCATATTTGCATAGAGTAACAGACAATCCTGCATAGTTTAGCTTTAATTGCCTTCTAATATACAGGCTTCACAGGCGTTTCCTTTGCTACGACCCCCCTGTTCCCATGAGGTGGTTACATGTTCTTATGACGGATTACTTGTGCCATTATTGTATCAAAATGGTTTATACTCCATTTCAGTTTTAATGTGATCAGTTTGGAACTGTTACGCCGCCTGTTTGCTTTAAAAACAGGTTTGGCTCCAAGGCAGTATTTCAGTGCTACGCTGTGCCCCACTTGGTAGTAACTATAGTTTATTAGCCTCACCTATAAGCAGACAGGCCTCATGTTATTTGGTACCTTTTTATGTTACGTTTATTTCACCCACTTCCTTGATTCGCCTTGTTTGTGCCAACCGCAAGTGTTCTCTTACAAATGCAGTATGGATTTATTGCCATCTGTCACAATAGGTTTATATTTGCATAAACTAACACATAAATATGCCATGAAAATGTAGTCCGGCAAACTCTAATTGTTTGCCATGAAAGATAAACATGGCTAATATCAACACTACCTATGTTAATGTTTGAGTAGTGGCAGGTCGGCCTTGTTTAAAAGAGATTTAAAAGAGTAGAGGTGAAAATATGCTCTTTGCAATCAAAATAAAACATTATTTATTTCTTTATTGTTTAATTCTTGTTCATTGTCTATATGGTAACTCCCAAGAGTTAATTTTCCTGTGCGTCTTTGTATTCATCATTGCATTTATCAGCATGGCATTCTTCATCATTTCACCTCTACTTTTGCCTGAGCGTTAAAAGAACCTGTGATTAATCAGAGTTTCGATATCACAGCACCCGGCCCAGTCGCTGATGGATATCGCGTTGGCTTTGTTACCACAGATGACAAATTGCGAGGGAGCAGCAGCTCGCTGGGTTTGTTTAGCATTCCTGATCCGATGTGTTTTGAAAAGTATTAATGGAGGACATGGAGGCATGACATATCACCTGCAGGTTCAGTCAGGAGCTCTTGTCAAAACTGGAGCGGGCCTGTGAGGTGAAGCTCTATCAACATGACACTCGTATGCCTCATCTCACGCCTTGAAACACCAGGACGAGCTGTGATTTTCTGCTTTGGTTCTCAATGAACCAAGAAATGTATCGTGTAGGAAGATGTTTTGAAAACAATTAGCAATATGTTTGTTGATTCAGTTGTTTGTTTTCTTGTCGTCGGTTTTGTTAAACAAGGACCAAAGTATATATAATTATGTTATATTTATCACTTGTTTCCAACTCTTCATATGTCATGTTTTAATGAAAATCAGCCATTAATTTATGAGAATCATTAAGAGACTGTTATTAGCATATTTAAGAAAGTAGCGTGTAAGCAATCATTAGGGACTGTAGCATTTACCGGGTCAAGTAAGCGTGTGAAATGAGTGGCCAGTATGTCTCTCATGTATTAGTCCGTTTAACTGGGGGAGCTGTACTTCCTGTGGCAGTGACCTTCTCCCTGTGGCTGCTGGGAATTACAGTCATTCAGTGTGTGTCTCGGCATGATGGATGACACCTGCACCCGTTAAGCAATCGCTCCCTGGCGCACTATTGTTTTTCTTTCTCACTTTTGCGTGGGAGCAAACTGTGTGCATTCCCGAGCCAAAACCAACTCAGATAATCATCTCATCTGTGTGATGTATGATCTTCTCTCTTTGGAAGACAAGTTATCGGACGACCTGGAATGTCTTGCCAATATGTTGGCGGTGGCAGTACTCGTGTTACCAGTAAGGCTACTTGTTGGGACTGTCCCAGAGACCTACAGCAAAAATCAACCCCAGCTGAATAAGGGATGATGCAGCACTTTTTAACACCCGGCCCAATGGTTCTGCCATATGGTCTTCTTATCAAATACCAGAAACAAAAGCCAAATTCCATGGCTGTTAAAACACTGCACATGACGTCTGCTCTGTGCAATAAGAAAACCAGGCGTTGAATCAAAACTATATGTATGTACAGTAAAAAAAATCTCGCTGTATCCTTGTAGCTCTTTTGTTTCCTCTGTGCAGCTTTACACTGTGTCTTGGCACTGTTTGCATCTGTAGCAAATAGCAGCCTTGTAGTGTATATTTAAGAGTGTGTCTTAATGGCTGCGTTCCACACACTCCTTTGCCATTAGCACTTGTGCCTAACTGAGTGTTTCTGCGTGTCTGCAAGGCGCTGGGTGACGAGCCCTGTCACTACCATTGTGGTTCAGGAACAAAAGAACCTTCAAATAATGGAATCTCCCAATATGTCAGTCACTGATGCGTAGCAAAGCCATAAACGTCAACCAGATGGCAGGTCACTGTAATATTACGCCCCTCCTCGCAGCTGGAGGAGGTGGGTGCCTGCAGGAGAGGCCGGAGCCTGTGAGCGGAAGGCTGAGCAGCTTAGCAACTCCGTAGCATCATTTGCCCTCACCGTGCTCAGCGACTGTGCATCAGAGGCTATAGAGGGGTGTGAAGTGCTCCCGAGAGTGTGTGGGTTCACTTCTGCAGCACTCTATGATTAAACAGTAGTATGTGCTGACAGCTGGAGTAGAGGAGCGTGATGCACTGGGGCACAGAGGAGTGAGAAGCTGCTACTCAGTGGTGTCGAGGAAATTAGATATTTGGTGTCTTAAGGCCTTGACGCGGAGACCGGGACATGTTTCCACCCGAGCTGAATCCACATAATGACGATAATATTTCCTGGAACAAAAAAAAAAAATCATCTCCCTAACATACTGGTAATTAATCGCTTTTCTAAGAAGAGCCTCAGTAGATCAAAATGCACTGCAGTCACAGGACGCATCTTTTGTGGAGCTGTCATCAGCTGATGATGATAGGTGCAACACCCTCTTTTTTTTGTAGTTTGATTGACAAGCACACAAAAGCATTTGTTCTGTCTTGGCGTTCACGCTTTCATGACTGGAAAAACTTTCACTGTTGCTCTTGTCACCTCGTCATATACAGCACTGAGAACCTTTGTGACTGGGAGTTGTCAGAAGGCATTCTGGGACATGAAGGAAATCACTGAATGAAGTGGAAACAGGATTAAAAAAAAATTCACTTCATCACAAAATCACACATTTGTTGAACAATACCTAAGAGTGTCTGAGGGTAATTCTATCTCTGATGCTAGAATACGCAGTCAGGAAGTGCACAAAATCATATTTTCACAACATTTCTGGAACTCAGTGCCAAAGGTGTTGACACAAAAAGCCAAAGTCAGGTCTTGGTTTATGTCAAGCTGTCGGTGAGCATCCGAACCCAAGTTTTTGCGGTGTGCCCCGCACTGTTGGCAGTTGGTTATCTGCTTTTTTTGGCTAATTGACTATGCTGAATCAGCATCGGAGCCCATTGTTGAATGAAATCACTGTGATTAGCAGTTAAGCTCAGTTCATGAGAAGAGAAACGGAGGGAGGAAAGCAAACAAACGACTGAAGTCAAAAGGATGTGAGATTCAAACAAACTTATTATTTGAGGTAAGATTTGTTTTTGTTTTCAGCCATTGAGCCCTTCAGCAGAAACAGTTCATAATTGCTTGTCTTACTTGTCGATGGAGCACAGTAAATATCCTTTGTTCTTTTTTAAGCGAACTAGCTTACTGGCTAACTAGCCTCTTGAATCCATCCTGTCGTTCTTCCAGTTTCCCTTTTTGAATGATGAATACAGACTACTGCCACCTGCTGGTATGGAGAGTTGTTTCCTCTCGCACAGGTGCAGAGCGTACATGCCAGTTGGCCGTTGGCTGTAGCCTTTGTGGTGTGTTCAAGTGCATTGCATGACTTGAGGCGACGAAACACTTGGCCTTCATCTGCACTAGTTCTTTGAATTAGTTTGGTGTGTCTGGGTCTTTAAGATCATGTTGCTGGATTTTCCTGTGGTGTGAGGTATGTTGAGGGTTTTTTTACTTCCTGTGATCTGCTCAGAAATACATCCTGGACTGGGGTAATGCCAAGAATCACCGGCAGTCCTAAGGATCTCAGAAGGTTTTAATAAAATACCAAATGGGGTTCAAATCAGACTTTACTCACCTCAGACTCACGCTGTAACATGGACAGTCCATGTTCTCTAAATTTTTTTCTTTGTGAATTTTCTGTAAAAAGCGCGCTAAAAGTTAAGTGACAGGAAGTACCTACCATGTTTGTTTGTTAGACACTTTGAACTGTCGTAATGTGCCAATTCTTTGGCTTTCTCTCGAGAAAGCCCTCAAATGTCAAATCCTGTGTTTAGAGTCTCTAACAGCCTCCCTTCCCATTGTCTGCCATGTTTGTTTACTCTAAAGTCACATATGATTGTGAGAGATTTGTGAGATTTCTGTTTTTTAAAATTGGGACTCTATTATATGTTGATATTTGTGGGGTCTCTAACATTTTCAACACCTGCTAAGATGTGAAAAATCTCTTAGTGTGGGCCAGGCTTTAGTTGGTCTATTTGACTAACCCACTGCTTTAACAACACAGAAATGAACCAATTTAACATGGGTGAAACAGGAGCTTTACTACATGTCATACGGAGGTCAATTACGGCTATGGTGGCACACTTTCTCTTCTTTTAGTTTTTCTTCCAACATCTACAGCCTGTCACCACATCTGCCATCAGCTGTTTTTAACGTGTCTCGTCTGCGAGGTTGTTACACAAATGCTTAAAAAAACGCAACCTTGTTTTGTATTCACGCTTGTCATCACTTAATCCGTCTTCACCTGCCATCTTGGAGATACCACATGCATTAGTAACTGATGTTAATCTCACATTCAAATACACTGGACCATAGTGTGCTTAGACACCACCACTGACAGCCTGAGAACGGACCTGAACACACTGAACTAATCACTGTATGTGAATGGCACAGTGGGGCAGGCCTGTTAATTAGTAAAAAAGTGTTAACTACTGTTACCTCTCTGAGTTAACGAAGCATTTGCTAACCTGTATCCTTTAGAGTTCCTGTAATATGAGGTTTACGACGAGGCCCAAAATCTAGTGTGAATCATTTTAAGTGAAGTACACAGCTGCTGCAGTCACCTGCAGGTACATTAACCATTAGCAGTGCACTCTTTTGGTTATTAATGAAAATAATGTTTAATTTATTTTATCTTGTTGATGTTTGTTAGCTTGTTGATGATGAAAATGGAGACACACGACTTCCACCATGATAATCTGGGATGAGTCACTAATATGTTTACTACTCCTGCTGCTATTTCTAGTCCTACCCGTCTGTGCATCTACAATGGTATTCCCTATATAACTTTCCAGATTCAAACCTATTTTTAACTTGTGTGAGAGACATGTACCATACGTGTAAAAAGAAAATTTGGCAACCTTTAGCTACAATATAAGTATTTATTAATGCCAAACTCTGCTGAAAAACAGATTTTTGTGCGCCCCACCATTATCATACATGTAGCGTGTAGTGACAATCCCGACCAACGTTCATTTAGCTAATGGCTGAAGGCCTACTATGTGTGCTGTGATCAAAGATGGAGGACAATTGATAATATGTCACTATACAATAAATCATGATCTTATTGCGATCAAGCTGGAAACAATAGTGATTTAATAATGTTGATAGCCAAGTGGCAATCTCTCTGGAGCTGAAAAATAAAGTCAACGCAGAAGTGTCAAAAATGCAGTTCCTTGAATGGCCACTAGAGGCCCCATAGAGCTCCACGTTAAAGTGCTGAACATGTTTAGAGCCATGTACATAAATGGTTTTGGTCTCTTTCGCTAATTTTCCCAGTTCATGACAACTGTACTGGTGTGAACCCCAGGGTGGGGGAGCCTCTCTGTGTGGAGTTTGCATGTTCTCCCGTGTCAGCGTGGGTTCTCTCGGGGTACTCCAGCTTCCTCCCACAGACCAAAGACATGCAGGTTAATTGGTGACTCTAAATTGTCCATAGGTGTGAATGTGAGTGTGAATGGTTGTCTGTCTCTATGTCAGCCCTGTGATAGTCTGGTGACCTGTCCAGGGTGTACCCTGCCTCTCACCCAATGTCAGCTGGGATAGGCTCCAGCCCTCTCCGCGATCCCTAACAGCAGTTCTGCACATTGCTATATGCAGTGATGTTAGGAAACTAATTACAGTAATTCAAGTACTTTTCTTAAGTACAATTTTTATGTAATTCAATTGAGCATTTCCAATTTAAGATACTTTATCTCCATCACATTTGCATTTGAAGGCTTTAGTTACCTCAGCCGACTACAACATTACTAGTAATGTTATAATAATCAGATGATGCATTATATGATACAGCAGTATTACAATGAGACGGGCCTGTCTGCTGCCTTATGAATTCTTTCACCTTTGATACTTTAAGTGTTTTTTTTTTTTTTTTATTTTTGTGCAAATACTACAAATGTACTTTTACTTCAGTACAATTTATTTTGAATCCAGGACTTTTACAGTGTGATATTGCTACCTTCATGTTAGAAAAAGATCTAAATCATTCTTCCACCACTGAATATTTGCCATTAATTAAACTAGTTCCCACAGACTCCCTCTGTATGAAGCAGAGCGGGACATGCAGTGCAAGAACTTTGTTTTTCTACTATAAAGTTTGCAGGAGCGTTTTGTAGAACTGGGTCTTTTTCTTTTTTTTTTTAGGTCTTCTCTTTGTTTTTACTTCCCACTTGGCATCCAAGTGTTCTGTTTGCATGAGATTACAGAAGCTCTGCCTTTCTCCCAGACTTTGCTCTCCCACCACTCCATCACCTGTTGGAGCATGTTTGGTCACTTCCCTGCATCTTTGTGTTTGCACAGACTGATCAAGCAGGTTTGGTTTCATCATGTAATCCGATTACCTGCTGAAAGATTTGATGCGCCTCATGTTCACTGCAGGCCTATTAATAGCAGGGCCAAAAAATTATCCATCCAGAGCAGTCCTGTATTTACCTTTTCAGTGCAGTATCATTAACAACTGTAGTCAGGTCAACTGAGCCGTGACAGATGGAATTTTGTTTGACTCTTGCCCGCCGGTAGCTCAGTTCAATAGTTCCTCCCAATCGTACATTAAGATGCAACTGTAGACAAAGTAATTTTTTCCTGTGCTATTTTACTTGATAATTACTTCCCTGGAAAAACCCCAGAAGACACACTCTTTTATAGACAATATGTTTAATTGAGCAAATTAGAAAGAGTCCATATTGCACAGCAGCTGTGTACACACACAGTGGAATCCGCACGGCACCAGAAGAGGGATTCAGTGAGAATTGTGAGTTTAAAAAAAAAAACTTGATTGAGTCAGAAGGCCTCCGTGCCAAAGCAGTGGCTTTTCAACACAGATGCACATAGTTAGCGTGTGTGTGAAACCTCAGAGTCCCTCGCTGATCAACCCGGCTGCATTGATTCTCCAGCTGCTGGCACGCTGCTGATGTTACTGGGTTTACATGGATGACATGGTTGGTGGCTTCAGCCCTTCAAAATGCCGAGAATTATAGTCACTCGCAGGAATTTTGGAAGGAAGTCTCATTGGATCACTCATTCAGACCCATGTTCTTGCTGAATGTACAAGGCTCAAAACACCAGGAATTACTGAAGTAGTTGGCATTTAAATTAGGCAGAGTGATAATCAGTGTGATGATAAGGTTCTGTTAGAAGGCTGGCGGGCGCTGGCACTAAATGTCTGTCAAAACAATTTGGTATCAAGCAACAAGAAGAGCATTTACAACACTTTTACTTTAAAAAACTGCTTCTCATGAACAAACTTTCACTGACTTTTGCTCCAGTCAGCAGTCAGGCAGCTTTCTTATCAGATTTTTTTGAGTTCAACTGTCACACTTGACATGAAAGATCAGATTTATGTTGCCTTCTGATCCTGCTGGGCTTAAACAGATATGTACAGTTCAGTTGTACAAGTTCATCTGGGGTCCACATGGCAGATTTGACTGGTGCACAGTAGGGCTGCACAATTATTGTAGATATTATATTATATAGTACAAGGATGAATGAAACAGTTGGGTCTTGCCATTGTGCGTAGGTGTTCTAATATTTCTACATGTTACTGTATATCTTTTGTGTTTTTTATTGTGTGGTTGTTTGGCTGTAACTTTTTGTGTGCTGCTGTCTCCCTTGTAGAAGAGATTGTTGATCTCAACGGGACTTACTTGGTTAAATATGGGTTAATTACACATAAATAAAATAGACAGCTTAACATGGCTGAGTGCAATATCCAATTCTCAGGAGCTGCAATTTTTTCATGAAGGTTAAATGTGTCGCAACGTGATATTACATGAAGCATTGTGTTGCTACAGAGATTGTCCAGTCTGCAAATATTATTCTAGACGTAAGGGAACATGCTTGTTTAGTACTGACTCTGGCAAAAATCACATTTTCAGGAAAAATAAAATATGAAAATCACCATTTCCACTTAAACCACAACTCATATCACAATCTTAATATCTGTCAATATATTCATAATATCAATTTTTTCTGCATATTGTGCAGCCCTAGTTTAGTTTATTTTAATTTGGTTTAGTTTAGTTTAGTTTAGGGATGCACCAAATATTCGGTAACCGAATATATTCGGCCGAATATTGCAAAAAAACACACATTCGGTATTCGGTGGAATAAGTTAAAAGCAAGGCCAAATAATAGTGACGTGTTTTGATAACGCAATCATACAGCATGCCATGACAGGCGGAGTAAAATGTTGGCAGTGTGGCGATCCATAGTTTTGAGCGAGCAAAATAGGCTTAAATCATTCAGCACACTATGCGAGCAGCCTACAGATTTCAACCACCAGCAGAAACGAAAGGTCAGTCCCATCGGTTGTGGGTTGAACGGGGGTCACAGACACAGACAGTAACTTAATGTATTCCTGTCAAATACGGCGGCCATCGGCTTACCGGCGACGGACAAGTCGGCTCCAATAATATCCTCTTCTTGGCGTCATGGCTGCCCAAAAGTACCTGAACAGCCAAGCCAGCCAAACACAGGTATGTGATGTGTCAGAGGAGGAACGAGCCGTTCACAGCCCACAAACCTCACCGCACTTAAGGGACTGTTCTTTACTTATGAAGGAACCGTCAGGGGAGGAGGGTGGCTGGTTGATTCTTATTTTATTTATTTATTTTATTTTGATCCCCCCTATGTTCATCACTGATTGATGCTGTTTTTGAAGTATGAATAAGTCAATAAGGCACATCTGCCTCATTTTCACTGTGGTATCATGATACTACTCAGAACCATGATATTTTCATTGGTATCATACAGTGGGTCCCAATATTGGTACCCTGACAACACTAATCTGGAGGGCGTTCATATGCAAAAACTAATGAAAAACTAAACAGCAATAAAATTAAATTAAATTAATTTTAAAATTTAATTAAAATTAAAAGTTATAACACTGTGCAGGGTGAAAGGTTAAGGGCCAAAAATGGCTTATGAAGATATCTCCCCCATTGAATAACTGCAGTCATACATAAAAAGAAAAACCCTAGTAAAGCCCGAGTATGTAATGTGCATACTTTAAAAAGAACAATGTTACAAAGACATTTCAGACCGATGAGACGTCTCTGGCTGCACACGATTATTTTCATCATCATTTGATCTAGCAATTATTTCATTGCTTGCATTATAGTTTTAAATCCCTCATATTGACCAACTGTGCAAAATATATATTCACTTAATAGTGATTTAAGCCAGAGAAATGCACCAATCATCACATTGTGATGCTTGAAATTAAATCATCGTCATACGATAGCTGACAGGTTCCGAGATTGAGCCAATGTGTTACTCATCTTTTGCTCATGAACTTTTTATCTGCCACTTAAACATGATTGGGCAAAACTACTCAGACTTCAAACAGAAACCAGAATGTTTACGATACCAAAATCTTGTTCAGGTTCCTACAGAGTCTGCATACATATGCAGATATCTGTTCATAGATAACATTCTGTGCAATCTTCTCTATTCAGCTGTTATTATAGACATGTCTGAACTCACTGTCTTTTCTGTGATGCCATGAACATGTGATGTTGTATGGCTTATGGGAAATGGTTGTCATGAAAGGCCACAATCCGATTTTTAATTTTTCAGTTGTTGTTTTTTTGTGTGTTATTGCCCTTATGTAAATTTATGGAGTGCAACAGTCAAGTGGGCTTTTGAAAAAGGTCTTCTTCTGAACCCTGAACTAAATTGAAGTTCCAGTTCACTTTGGCACTTTGTAGTTTAACAAACTTTGTTGTATCACCACTAGTGTGTTCACAACATCAGAAAGTGACTTACTCTGACTGTTTCTACCTTTCAGGTCTGGTAGAGATCTGCTTGATGCATCCCCTCGATGTAGTGAAGACAAGGTAAGCCTCCTATTCAACCTGTCCAACTCACACATGAAGTCATATTTTGTGTAACTTAAGCTAACGTATAAGCTACTCCCAAGACAGCATTTTTAGTCCACATCTGCCTTGAATCCTCTTGGTGGGTATTTGGGTCTGTGTAGTCAAGTGCCGAGCATACCAGGCCTTTTTTTTTCCTCCAGCTGGGCAGCCCTGCAGTCATGCTCCAAACCAATGGGCACTGATGCCAAGAGCCTTTTATGGAAAATGATGAAATGCGTCATTTACCCATTCATCCCCCACACAATGTTAACTTTAGATGTTTGGAAATCACTCACATTTTTTAACCTTATTACTTCTTTTTTTTTTGGTATGGCCTGTGGTTCTTGTCAAAAACAGGGACTTGCAGGATAAGTCGGATGCCACTAAATGCACTCACTGTGTCTAACAGCTTGTTTTTCCTCATCATCTCCTGTTCTGTTTGTGCGTTATGCAAGAGTGGCAGCAGTCTCGAGCTGTTGAGTGATCAGGAGCCTCACACCACAGTGTTTCAGCCGGCCATAAACAGGTCGTGGGCTACTACTAAAGCTTTATAGTCTTTCACAGGCCTAGCCAAGACCTCTGGCTTCGCTCCTAGCCCCCCTGCCCCATTCACTACTTGTCAGTAAATTGTGCTGCTTTTTCTGTCATTTACGGCAGCACTTTCTTGGTAAATAAATTGCTCGGCGTGCCTTTTAAAAAAGTGAGATGGTTGCACTTTGAAGGCAGTGCCACCACCAGAACACAGAGGAGGAAATGTGGGGATAAAAGCCAGGGGTGAGCGGTGTTGTATTAGTTGATATTTGATACTTTGAAGGCACGCAGTGTGATTTACGGTCACGTGTTGAAGCTATGGGGGTTTATTACAGGTAAGTCTTGAGCTCTGCCTGTCCGTCCTCAAGCGGGGTCAGGGTTAAAAGTGCACTCACTATTTTCTTTGTAATGCTCTTCCTTAAAAAGTGGTAAAAGCTGCTCTTAAACAGGACAGGTTTATCTGTTTGTTTTCTGTTTGTGTCGCCATGTGTTTATGTTGATAGGCGTTCTGTTGCTGAGAATGAGTAAATTGATTCCTTTCGGTCTTGGCTGTGGGTTTGTTTTTTGTTCTTTTTACAAAATGAACAAACAGAATAGTCTTTGTAATTGTGAACTTCAAATGATGTCAAGTGGGAGATTGCTGCTTTTATTGAATGACACACTGAAACTAGCGATACAGATATGCATACGTTCTGTACATGCATGTTCTCACACTTTACATCCACACATGAATTCATAAACCGAGCATGCATACCAGCTAATTGGGACACTGAGGGAGCTGAAATCCATTAGCAGGACCCTTGGAGCCGAGAGTCAGACACAGACACACCTCCACTGGGTCTCTCTCTCTCTCTCTGTCTCTCTGTCTCTCTCTCTCTCTCTCTCTCTCGTTCAGGCATGGCTCTTATTAGGCACCGACTCCTGCTTTAATGTCCACCAGTCCAAATTGAACGGCAACTGGAGTAAATTTACTTTTTTCCACCATCTCAGAATCAAAGGAATTTTTTTCTCCTTTCTTTCTACCCCTTTTTTTTTGCGTGGTAAACTGGGCTAAATGTGTACCTGCCTGGGAGCTGGTGTTTACCTATTTTCCAAATGAGGGTTTATCTTTCTCCTCTTTCTCTTAGGGGAGGAGATGTAGGATTAGCTGCAGCAGTTGGTATAAAAGCACTGCATCAGTGGCCAAATACTGCTGTTATGAATAATAAAATTTAAAAAGAAAATGCCGGGAGCAGTTGGCAGCTTTTTCCTTTAAATAAATACTGATTCACCCTCCAAGACAACTGCTTTGGCAGATAAATGAATAGCTGTGTTCCACACATTTGAAAAACAGGCGACATTTAGCTTCTAACATGACTGATAGCACAAATGAGATATTTTTAAAGCAGAGTAGGAAAGCTCATAACAAAATTAACTCAGGATATCTGTTAAGAATGCTGATGGGTAAAATGCTATTTGGTAATGATAGAAAGTATTTGACTCGACCACACTGGACTGTGCTTCAGATGTTGGATGTAAAAGTGAAAGTCCTGTCAGATGATTCACTTTGTGCCTTTGTTGTTGCAAGTTTACTCCCCGTTGCATGCTCACTGACCAATAGAAGCATGACCCCTGTTACTCACCTTTGCTAACAAGTACATCTATCTTACATCTAAGGGACTCCTACAGAGCCCACCTTCCATCAATGTGATTTACTACCTCTTTCATCGTTGTGAAGGAGTTGAACACGTACAAATTTATATTGGCCATTTGGAGATAAGCATGTGTACGAAACAAACAGGCTGGAGGAGGTTCAGTGTCACACATAAGACTTCCTTTACTGGACAAATGGCTATTAAAAATACTTTACCTGCAAAATAACACTTTGTTTATCTAATACTCACCACGTGTAGCCTGGAATCTCTGAAGAAAACTTTGTTTGTCTTGCATACCATCATGATAAACGGAGAATCCAAAAAAGATGAACATTCTATGTGAATTGAAGTAAACAGGTACACATTTAACAACAGTAAAACTACAACAAAACAACTGTTTACAAACTCTCACATAACTCATGCAGTGTAATCCACGTCAGTCGTATGCTCAGTACTTCCTACACACACACGCATTTTTCCTAAAACCTTACTATTGAAAACACCTTCACCCACAAAAAAACCCTGAGTGTGCATGAGCAAGCACGTGCCCAGGCATGCTACTCGGCCGTGCATGAGACTGTTTATACTGAGTTTCAAATCTCAACATTTTAGCCAAAATGCGTGTGTGTGGGAAGTACTGAGCATATGACTGAATGAATGAGACCTGGATTATACGGCAGGTGTTGCGTAAGAGTTTGCAAACAGATGTTTTTTGATGTAGTTTTGCTCTTGTTAAACGCAGTTCCTGTTGACTTTAATCCACAAAGAATGTTCGCCTTTTTTGGGTTCAGTATACAAGTGGTTGTTTTACGGGTGAAGTATTCTTTGGCTAGCATCAGCTGTGGTATGAACTGACCGTACCACAAGTAGGACTGTAATTTAGGAGTGTTTTCTCTATGATCAATTGCTTGTTAGATAGAGGGCTATAGATATAGGGCTGGGCGATATGGCAAAAAATATTAGCACGATAATTTTCCCAGTATTGATAGATATTTATCACAGTATATAACTTGATAAAGCTTTGAGTTTGAAAAGTATCCTGATAATGTCAGACACCTGAAGAAACCAAATTATTTTCCAGCTTCCCACAGACCTCGATGTAAAGCTGGAGCAGAGCAGTTTGAGAAAAATATTTCTTCCCTGGGAGCTCGTACCTGCAGTCTAGCACTTCACTTCTTGAACCCGTCTTTCTACACGGTGTTCATGGCGCCATGTATTTGGCTAGAAAGCATGACACTGTGTCTGTTACATTTCTGTTATAGTTCCTTTTCGATCGCTTTCATGCCCTCAGTCAGTTCGTTTACATGCAGCTTGAGAAAATCAAATTATTGGCTTAGTCCGACTGAAACCTGACTTTTAAATGCATGTAAACAGCCTAGTCCGACTGAAATTAGACTATCCGTAGCTTGACTAACACACCTAGATAATTCGATTGAAAATCCAGCTATTGCCTCATGTATCCACTTAATCCGACTGGATTCGGACTCGGCGTTCTGTGCATGCATCACTTTTTCTTTTGCGGGCTTTCACCTGGAAGAAGAAGGAGATGACGTAGCAGCAGTGCAGTAACTCCCGGAAAAACAGCTAGCCGACAGCTAGCGTTGTTAGCTTCCTCTTTGGGTCAACCGGAACTAGTTCAGTATGCACCATATTAAAAAGGACACAGCGCCGCCTATCGAGGCGGAGTCAGATGTACTTGGTCAGATATTCGATTTTCTCTTCTGCATGCTCAGACAAGACAAGAAGTCCGACTTGACTGATGAGCCAAGCTATGAGCTTCGCTTGACCACTGCGTGCATGTTAACGTACAGAGTATAGTCACTGGGATGCCACTTTTTCGGGTTATGGAAAAGATTTGTTGTGTTTCCCGTCCTGGTTAGCACCAACCGACAACATATTTTGCAGACCGCCTCTGTCTGTGCGTCGTCATCTTTCGAGTAGCCAAACCACTTCCAAATTATTGACGTTCTGTAACCTTTTCTATCCACAATTTCATCCGTTTTTTGAGGATAACACAAGCTCCTCTTCAGTTTAACTGCTACTTTGCTCCTGACGTCCACTCATTTTTCCCTCTTTTCATTATGTCCTCGCTACTTTCAATTCCTCCGCAACTTTGCAGCGAGAAATGGGCGTGTACAATGATTCGCATCCCCCAACACTGTAGATTAACTTCTGCTGCATGACATGCTGTTTGGATCCGTCTCGGTCTATCGATATCGAGTAAAAATTACTATAGTTTATCATCGCCATCGACATACATTTTATTGAGATCTCCTTTCGGGATTGTTTTTTTCGCCCAGCCTTAGAGTTTTATGAGAAATATTGAAATATGCCCATCTCAAGTGCTTGATTTGTCTGAAATATATTATATTATATTCCGTTTACGATGATATAAAACAAAGAGAAGCGTTTTGATTACATATGTTTAGAAGTTTTTTCAATGAGAATGCACACACATCAACGTACAGACTAAACTTAGTGTCAGTACAAGCACATCAGGTTGGATGAAGGCAAAATAGCTGAAATCATATTGGAAATACAGCAGGGCATGTTGGAGAGGAGCTGTGCACCAAAATTAGTTTTAAGGAACCATTTAAAGTTCATGACAACTATTTACTCCACATGTGTGTGACACTTTTTTTTAAATCTGTGTTGCCTTTAAATGTGCCGAATCCAAAAATAAAAATGTATCCAGACATTAAAACATTTTTTTCATTGTGAGTCACTCTGGATAAAAATCAAACCAAAATATAAATGTAGCATGCTTCACAAAAAGTAAGCCCTTAATTGCCCCTGACCCCCCCCTCTCTCCGTCCTCCATGGGCAGGGGCAGGAATGTGGGGGTGAAGATGGAGGGTGCGATGCAGGGTGGGGAGGGAGGGTAGTCGTCAGTTTAGCAGAGAGAGAGACAGTGGGACCGGAGTTACAGCTTTTCATTAACCTGGAAACCACCTAGTTACATGGTTCATGGGCTGGTCTCAGCTCACTTGGAGGTAACAAAGGGTGTCGGGCGGCACTTTCTGCAGGGGGCTGTGCGCTCGGGGCACCCCATCTGACTCTGATCAGGTTCTCCCTCTCATTAGAGAGTTGCACTGAGCCTGCATTTCCCTTCATGTCGAGATCCTGTTACATGGAGCTCCACCCTTATACACATGCATGCGCAAACATACTCACACTCATCTGAAAGCAACTTCCCATCACCCCTTTCACTTCCGCCTAAGATTGAAACCACGCCTTCCTTGAGTTTGTGTCCTCTGGAGCAGCTTCTCCTGTCATTGTGAACTTCGTGCAGTTTCTACACCGTGCACATGATCTGATCTGTTTGCTCCAAATATGTATTTTAACTCTTGACTCCGTTGTCCTTCTGCAGCCAAACTTTCTTTTTTGATTCCTCCTTTTTCCCGTACTCGTCATATTTTTCTCTTATTCACCTTTTAAAACTCCTCCCGCTACACATTAACTGTTTCTTCTGTTTTTGTGTTGTCTTATGTGGTTTTAGCTTTTCAGCAACCATCTCATGGTGGTTATGTTAATATAAACCATATTATATAACAACATCATCGACATCATGTTGAATGCATTGTTTAAACTTCCGTCATTCCTTCTGAGTTTGTAGTTTGTGGAGTGATTATGTAATGTTTTGTTTTGAGCCTCTGTTGTACATGTGTTTGAGTAGATTTGTATTGAATTATGCAATTCTGTAAATTGTGTTGTATGACATGGCTGTCAGAGTCATTGCAAACCACTAAGCCTGCCAGTAGCCTGTTTCAAGCCTGATTAGAAAAACCTGGTACTGGCCCTTGCTCGCGGCAGTATCCATGGCAACACTACCTCCATTTGGTCACAGCACGCATGAAAGTGTGTCCCGCTTGGGGGGCTTGAAAGTGATCTTTGATGAGGGCTTTGACAGATGACGTCCAGTCTTTTCAGGGAACGTATGACAGCGCCAAGGATGGCCCAGAGGCTTGACTCCCTCCCACCTCTATTTGCCCCCCAACTGCTTGGTGAACCCCAGTGCACTTATGGAGGAATCCCTGACACAACCCTCAAACAGCAGGGCACAAAGCAGCAGCAGCCTGATAGCTGATCTTTCCTTGTAAAGGAGCAGGCAGGTCAGCGGTCGTCAAGTCGGCTTCTAATCCCTCCGGTGTTGTGAGACTCCAGGGCAAGACTTTACTCACAGTGTAAAGCTAAAAACACATGCAGCGTGTGTGCAGGGTGAACCGAGCTCAGTCTGTGCATCGCTGCAGTGTGCGAGTCTGAGCAGGGGTGAGTCCAGTGCAAAAAGTAGAGAGCAAATCCTTGAATGAGCAAAACAGAGCAGCATATTCGACAGGCATTGGCATTCCAGTCGTGCTGTCTTGGATGATGCTTCAGTTGCCAATTAATAAAACTGTTCATCACAAGCTACCAAATATCAGACATCTCTGTGAACTGCCCTCTTCATCTCTTTAATATGTTTTCGATTAAACAAATAAATAATTGGTTTGGTCGAAAATATCATGAAAATTACATCATACTCAGTTTCACATGTCAATTTGGTAATTCTTGAATAATGTGAAATCTGGGGCCGAAAAATGGGGCATGCAGTTGGTCCCGGCAGTATCCAATGCATACGTAAGTGCAGCATCATTTCTTTTTACCCTTTCCTGTCAACTAACTAATAAAAGCAAAATGCCAGAAAAATAAACTTTTAAAAGCTAAGCCATTAATTTTAATGTTGTGACAGATGTTGATGATGTAACTATCAGTCACAAATAGGTGTGTGTGTGTGTGTGTGTGTGTGTGGGTGTGTGTCGTACTGGAGCACCTGTAATTATTATCAGTGAAGGGGTTCACATTCCAGTACACTAATTACAGAGTGGAGACATTATGTGCTTTGATTTCACTAGACCCTGACTGTGCTGCAACCACAGTGCTGCCCCCCTGCTGCCCCATTTCTCTCATTTTATTTTTGACTTTCAAAACTCAGACATGCATGTCTGTATGTCCTTTGTCCCGACTTCATGACCCCTTTTCCAAACAATTGCAAGCCACATTTTTGCCACACGTAAAGAGCCATTTAAACTAGACTCAAATGTAGATGGCCGGGCTGCAGTGGATGCATATTTCACATGAAAGAAACAATTAATTGTGTCAACAATAAAGCCCCCACAAAATAGCATTTTAAATCTTGTGTGTGATTTATCCTGGCTTCATATGAGTAGAGGAAACCTCTGCTAGCTGATAGGCTAATTTAAGCAATAGGCTAATGCTAATAATGTTAGCATGTTGTATTTGTGGAGAGAACGTGTCTAGTGTAAGAAGAATGTTTTTTCAATGATGCTTGTGAGTTGAAATGAAGCTGAATTTTGTACTTTTTAAACATTGTTGAGGATAGGCCTGTGTGTTAGGTGTGTTAGCTAAAACACTCTTAACACAGTAGCATAGAAAGCCCACCACCAACTGGCATTTTGGAAGTGTAATTGAAATGCAATGCAGAGACACCACTACACAAAGAGAAATGCTCATAATGGCATAGACCACTTATGTAGGTCTATAATACACCTTAAGGAAGTGGTTCCTAACTAGTGCATCTCAGTCCAAAAGTAGGTCACAGGTCCATTCTGAATGAACTACAAGTGACATGTCAAGTATGTTAAACACACTTTATTTTTAAGTATAGTGAATTTCCAGCACAGAGCTTTTATTTTGAAGTGCTGTTTTCTACTGTAGAGTAAGGCAAGGAGGCAGAATTTATACTATACTATACTAGCCTAACATGCACCTCCCCAAAAATGTACCACACATTGTGGCAACGCAGACCTCCTGTCTACTTTTGTATGCTGAAACCTTTTCCCTCAGTGGAAAGGAAACTTTTATTTACCAGTACTTTAGTCTCGCCACCAGACAATCAGAGATCTCCGCCTTCTGATAGTCTGGGGACACTCCTTTCTAAAGTGTGTTTAACACACCGGCGAAAACTGCCGGCAACAAAGCAACGCCTCTTGCATTTTTGAGAAGAACACGCCTTCTCGGAAATGTGCGCTCCCCCTTTTCTTATCTGCAAGGAAACAAACACACAGAGAGCTTGAAAATGGATGCCGAAAGTTTAAACTCCGTTTTATCAAACGTGTGCTCATCCGTGAAGAAAATATTTTTTCCAGCAGATGTCTTAGTTACAACATGATTGAGCTAACTGGAGTAGTTTCATGACGTATCCGACAACGGGAGGCTTTTAACAGATGACGTCCTGATGTTAGCTTTGCTGCTAGTGTTAGCTGTCCCTATCAGCTGCAGCCACTGGTGCTTTCTAGACATCATGATTTCCCAAAACTGAATAAATACCACACATAGCAACACAAAACTGCTTTGCTAGCTCAATCATGTTGTAACTAAGATATCCGCTGGAAACAATATTTTTTTCACGGACCGTTTAATGAGTTATTACCTATTACAGACACCGCTAACGGCTAAGAAATAGTAATGTTTGTTCAATCATTGTGTTTATAGACTTTACAAACATCAGATTAGTCTACACGGTGATACAGTGATGTGAAAAATGTGATTTTATATATATATATAGCTAAATGCTCTGCTGGTTTTCTACCCGGAAGTATTTGTAAACAACAGGGCGATTCCCTCTATAGTCTGGCCGGACGGATGAGTCATGGCCTTGTAAAAGATTATGTTTGTTTCTTTTAGTTGGTGAGAATGTGTCACCGCAAACGCGACAAACATCCACTAACTTTGACGGCGTTTTCTGCGAGCGCGGCTGAGCCATTTTGTACCACTACACGTGTTTCTAGTGGGACTATGTTTACGAGCACAAGAGTTCAGCGAGCTACCGAAGAACCGCCCTGCGGATTTACTATTGGTTCTGCAACGTAGGGAGTTTTTTTAAACTCTGAAATTGTATCCGCCCATCTAAACACAAAATCAGGGAGAAAGTCATCAGTCTTTAGTTAAGCAAAGCATTTAAAGACTGACTTGTGACTCTACCGGTACTTTAATTTCACAGATAAGAAACAATAAATTGTGTAGATAATAAAGCCTCAACAAAAATAGCATTTTAAGTCTTGTGTGTAATTTATCCTTCAGATTTACACTTTGGAATTTGTCCAGGTTTCATATGAGCAGAGGAAATCTCCACTTGTTGTAGGCCAATTTATGCAATGTAAAATGCCATAGGCTTGTGCTTATAACATTAGCATGTTGTATTTGGAGGGAAAATGTGTTCAGCAAAAGACAAATACTTTGTCTGTGAATGCTGCGAGCTATAGTGAAGCTGTATTTGTGTTTGAAATTGTCTCTATTAAGCCATGTTTCATGTGTGTTTTAGTTGTGTTTTGAATCAAGTAAACTTAACAGCACTCCACAGAAACCCCATCACTGCCTAGTGTTTTGGAGGTGTAACTGCAGAGTGACACAGACACACCACCACACAAGTATAAATGCTCACAACGGTGTAGGCTACGGCGTAGGGTCTTCCACACAAGTATAAATCCCGCTTAAGTGATTATCAGACAGTTGCTTGACAGACACAGCAAACTAGCTGGACTACATGGCCAAACACAAGTATGAAGCTGAATATATTAAATTGTGTGGACCTTGAACTCTTGACTAAGGAGATATCTGGACCCTGTTAGGGATGCACCAATCCACATTTTTTTCACTTCTGATCCGATCCCAATACCTGAATTTGGATATCTGCCGATACCGATACTATTCCGATACCAGTGCTCTGTTTGCTTTAATATTATTATCATTATTGTTGATTTTATATGAGGCTGTAATAAACTCCTCTCTACAGGCAAGTATGATATGTACATACGTATGCATGTATGTCCCAAAAGGCAACTTGAGGTAAGTATAAGGTCAGAAAAGCAGGAAATCCTGTTAACAGGAAAAATCCCATCCTGAAAACAAATATGCAACTGCAAGGGTTTCAAATTGATTGTCAATGTTTATTAAATTCCAAGACAGTGTTAAACTACTAGTGCAATATACACTATCAAAAAACAAAAAAATACCTGTCATATTAATCTGAACAGCACAGATACAAATCAAGTAGACACTACTATGTAGTAGTGTTGTCACGGTACCAAAATTGGGACCCACAGTATGATACCAGTGAAAATATCATGGTTCTGATTAGTATCAGGATACCACAGCGAAAATGAGGCAGATGTGCTTTCTGTCATTTGTAAAAAGATAAATCACTTTTCTATAATACATCAATGATATTTCATGGAATAAATTACTTATTGACCTATTCATACTTCAAAAACAGCATCAATAAGTGATTAACATAGGGGAGATGAAAATAAAATAAATAAATAAAATACAAAATCAACCTAAAATCAACCAGCCACCCTCCTCCCCTGACAAGTAAAGAACAGTCCCTTAAGTGCGGTGAGGTTTGTGGAAATGTGAATGGCTCGTTTCCCCTCTGACACGTCACATACCTGTGTGCCGCCACGGCTCGGCTGTTCAGGTACTTTTGGACAGTCATGACACCAACGAAGACTTATTGGACCTGGAGCCAGACTTCTCCGTCTCCAGTAAGCCGTTATCTTGCACCACGGAGCACTATGGCTGGCGTATTCCTGTCTGTGACCCTCGTTCAACCCACAACCGGCATGATTCGCCTTTCGTTTCTGCTGCTGGTTGAAATCTGTACTCACACAGCGTGCTCCTGAATGATTTCTTTTGCCTGCACAAAACTATTTGTATGCGAGTAAAATACTTGCACCGTAGAGCTCTGTGGAAAACAAATCACTGTAGCATATATAAACAAATCTAACCTACAAGTAAAAATAAATTAATAACTTTCACTGCTTAAAGATACTCAATAGCTCAGCTAATACCTGAAATGTCACTGGAAAACAAACCACTGCAGCAGCTTATAGAGTGCCAGGTGGCCAGCGCGCGCCGTTATTGGACGGCGCATGGACACTCACCCTCTTGCGATTGGACTTTGAACTTATTCCACAGTAGTGGTACCTGAGGTACTCCCAACATTATGGTATCATATGTACTGTTGTGTTTTAGTACCGCAGTCTATCGTTGTTACCAGTATACCGTGCAACACTACTATGTAGCAATCATCATATCATTCAGGCAGACAACGTGAAAGCACAGACACGGCTGGGGGATCGGAAATTTCCGATCCGTGAATTATGTTGGTATCGGAGCCCAATACCGATACTGGATCAGATCGGCCCCATCCCTATACCCTGTGGTTGGACCAGTTTGAAAACTTCGCCTTAAGGTCTCAGCCTGGTCCCTGCACCAAGTAATGTGTACATATTTACACAAGTTGCACTCTAGTCCTGGTGGAAGTTGTTATCCCTCTCCAAAATGGCACTGTGGACAAATCTCCATCGAGCACACGTGACGGCTGCTGCTGAAGTCAATGAAAGCAGGAAAAGCCACATGTGACTTCTCTTTTGTTTAAAGGTTAGCAATGGCTGCATGTGGGCATTGCATAGCACATGTGTTGTTTCCCTGTGCTTGCTTCCTCATTCTTTGCATCTGTTAAAAAAACAGTCTGGCTACCTGATAGACAGAATATTTTTTACAAAGGTGAATGAGAAAGTGAATGACTTAGTACCACAGACTAAAAAGCCAGTTGCACACAGTCGTCACAGATCCTGACAGTTCAGATTTTGAGAGGCATGTGCCAGGTTTGCAGACCAGCTGCAATTACTTACATAATTGCAGAGGTTTGTTGGCATGCACAGTATTGCAAAGACCAGCACTTCTTCATACACTTCTTCCATAATTGCTCGATCTTTACCTCAGAGACCACACTCAACCTTGTTTATAAACCTTTGCGTGACTGCTGCTTTCGAAGGTCTGCATCACTGACTGGATCCATAATACCTCATGTCACTCATAATGCACTTAAAATGACTGTATCTAAGGTACAGGATCTGGTTGGCGTCCAGTAAAAGTGGCTACAGTCTGAACTGGCCTTAAAGTCTTCATCCTAAGTTCTTAGTAATACCAGTTGAGCATAGAGTTGTCGTTTCTGTCTGAGAAAGATGTGTATGTCAGATAAGTGATGAAAGGAAAGCTAAATGGAGAAAGAAGACAGAGAAAGATAACAGTAGTGACAGCCTTCCACTTAAGATCCCTCTTTATCCAGGAGTTAAAGTAGTTTTTCTTCATGCTGTTCATCAGTCTGCCTTTACAGTACCCCAGTTTACCTTTAGCAATACTACACTGCTCCAGGCCAAACAAGTGTCACCAAACACCTCAACACATCAAGTTACAGATGTTTATTAGGAATAAAGAATGTAACAGGGAGCATTTTACGCAACAGTGAAGGCATTTGTAAAGATTGCTTTTAGTATCTTTGGGATGTTTGGTGGCACCAGCAGCAGAGATCTGTGTCTTGGTCTTTTGTGACAGGGCTTAGAAAAGATAATGCATTGTAGTATTAGTGACTCTCGGGTTTCTCTCTGGAAGCATGCAGGGCAGTTGTCTTCTGTCTGGAGCGCACTGTGTTATAGCCTGTGGTTACCTGCTGTCAGGGGAGACTCCAAAATCCTGCAGCCTCTCCTCACATCAAAGTGGTTGTTACTGTCGCTCGCCTGGACCAGACTATCACCAGAAAGTCCTGACCTAGCTTGTCTGGCCTGCCGTCATCTGTCATGGCTGTTTTTTTTTCTTTTTCTTCTTCTTCTTCTTCTTCTTCTTCCTGTTTTGCATCTTTCTCCGACATTGAAATTAGGGCTGTCACAGTGAAGAAATTTTCCTTGGGTAGCTCAACAGCGTGATATGCGGTATTACTGCCATTTTTTAAATTGTTTTTGCACAGTGAAGTTAAGTTAGACCAACTCTTAATTTTACTGCTTTGTAAATCACCTTTATTGTTAGTCTATCAGGTATATTGTTGCCAATTAAATGACAAAGATGACAATTAACCTACTTGCTCTGGACGAAGAGAAGGGATTCACCTGTCTGTGTCGGTTCAGTATTAATGCTGCCCTAATGTGCTCCTCGAATGGTTCCAGTTCCTGAGTTGGACAGCCGTTCTTACGATTTTTTTGTGTTAATAAGCTCTGAAGCCCCGTTTCCACCGAGCAATATGGTACGGTTCAGTCCAGTCCAGTACACATTTTTTCCGTTTCCACTGTGAAAAGTTGTGGATGGTACCAATGGAACCATTCCATACCGTCCCCATTTTTGGTCCCCCCTCTGTTGGGGTACCTAGCACACAGATCTGGTACTAAAAGGTGGAGCTGTGAACACTGCAGTCAGTTGATTATTCAATAGAGGACATTCACTCTGCTCAGGGCTGAGTTGTGGCTGGTTTTGAGTCTCGTGTAACCACTGTTCATACCGTGGAGAGTTTTATCGGTAAACTGTAGCAGCTGTAGTTTGAGATAAAATAACTTAATTCACTGGGCCGGCTGCCGGCAACTTTTAAGGTGGAACGTTAACTTGTGATGTTACTTAATGCGTGAGTTGAAGACGTGAATCCATCAGCACACCTTAAATTTCACTGACAACTTTGACCATCACTTTAGTTTTTAAATGACATACACTTTTAGTAATGAGTGGATCTTCAAGCATTTATATACAGTCAGGTCCATAAATATTTGGACATTGACACAATTTTCAGCATTCCAGCTCTGTACAACACCACAATGGATTTGAAATGAAACAATCAAGATGTGCTGTAAGTGCAGACTCTGAGCTTTAATTTGAGGGTATTTACATCCAAATCAGGTGAACGGTGTAGGAATTACAACACATTTTATATGTGCCTTCCACCTTTTTAAGGGACCAAAAGTAATTGGACAATTGGCTACTCAGCTGTTCCATGGCCAGGTGTGTGTTATTCCCTCGTTATTTCACTTACAAGGAGCAGATAAAAGGCCTAGAGTTCATTTCAAGTGTGGTATATTCATTTGGAATCTGGTGAGGTCATCTCTCAATATGAAGTCCAAAGAGCTGTCACTATCAGTGAAGCAAGCCATCATTAGGCTGAAAAATCAAAACAAACCCATCAGAGAGATAGCAAAAACATTAGGTGTGGCCAAATCAACTGTTTGGTACATTCTTAAAAAGAGAGAACGCACTGGTGAGCTCAGCAACACCAAAAGACCTGGAAGACCACGGAAAACAAGTGTGGTAGATGACAGACGAATCCTTTCCCTTGTCAAGAAAAACCCCTTCACAACAGTTGGCCAGATCAAGAAAACTCTCCAGGAGGTGGGTGTATCTGTGTCCAAGTCAACAATTAAGAGACGACTTCACCAGAGGAAATACAGAGGTTTCACCACAAGGTGTAAACCATTGGTGAGCCTCAAAAACAGGAAGGCCAGATTAGAGTTTGCCAAGAAACATCTAAAAGAGCCTGTACAGTTCTGGAACAACATCTTATGGACAGATGAGACAAAGATCAACTTGTACCAGAATGATGGAAAGAGAAAAGTATGGAGAAGGGAAGGAACTGCTCAAGATCCAAAGCATACCACCTCATCAGTGAAGCATGGTGGTGGTAGAGTAATGGTGTGGGCATGTATGGCTGCCAGTGGAACTGGATCTCTTATATTTATTGATGATGTGACTGCTGACAAAAGCAGCAGAACGAATTCTGCAGTGTTTCGGGCAATATTATCTGCTCATATTCAGCCAAATGCTTCAAAACTCATTGGACGGCGCTTCACAATGCAGATGGACATTGACCCGAAGCATACTGCGAAAGCAACGAAAGAGTTTTTAAAGGCAAAGAAGTGGAATGTTCTGCAATGGTCAAGTCAATCACCTGACCTGAATCCGATTGAACATGCATTTCACTTGCTGAAGACAAAACTGAAAGGAAAATGCCCAAAGAACAAGCAGGAACTGAAGACAGCTGCAGCAGAGGCCTGGCAGAGCATCACCAGAGACGAAATCCAGCGTCTGGTGATGTCCATGGGTTCGAGACTTCAGGCTGTCATTGACTGCAAAGGATTTGCAACAAAGAATTAAAAAGTGACAATTTGATTTATGATTATGTTAGTTTGTCCAATTACTTTTGGTCCCTTAAAAAGGTGGAAGGCACATATAAAATGTGTTGTAATTCCTACACCGTTCACCTGATTTGGATGTAAATACCCTCAAATTAAAGCTCAGAGACTGCACTTAAAGCACATCTTGATTGTTTCATTTCAAATCCATTGTGGTGTTGTACAGAGCTGGAATGCTGAAAATTGTGTCAATGTCCAAATATTTATGGACCTGACTGTATATTAATTTTTACCAGGACAGCATCTATCCCAATCCTCACTCAAAGAAAAAAAAGCATCACGGAGTGTTGTTCCTGTGGGCTCCGGCAACACTAAACCCCTGAGCTTGCCTGAGAAGAACTAAGTGTACAAACTTGCTATTTTTAAATATCCCATTGAGAGAGACTCTCACTGCAGCCTGTTTTATTTTGTTCTGAAAATGTCTGCATGCAGCCTCGTTCTGTGGACGATAAACCAGGTGCAGACTAGGGTTGGGTCGGTTCTTGGTAATACCAATTCGGTCCGGTTTTGTCACACAAAAGACTGTTCGGCATCTATTTTTCACATCACGGGGATTTTTCACAGACATTTTTACACGAAGTCCGCTTCGCTTATAGTACGCCCGAGTCTGTGAGCACCTGTGTCTGCCTCTTCACCAAGCGCACAGCAAGCAGGAGAGAGAGGGGGGTGGGGCGGGGACTGAGCTAGGAGGTGCGAGTGCGCATGCGCCTCTACTGGAACCTTGAAGTTTGTTTAATAGTGACGGGGAGTCGATAATGGCAGACAATTTAGTCTAGACGAAATCAAAGAATGCGCCACTATGGCAACACTTTGGCTTTGAGCCAGACGAAGGAGGCAACCCTTGTTTGCACTGATTGAGTAAGCTGCAAAATTTATTTGTAAGGAATAAAAGAAACAACTTGTTACTGTCATTCTGTTATCCTAAGGTCGTTTTTTATTTTAAATGAGTCAATTGCGCCCCCAAGTGGCAAAAATCCGGTATTACTGACTTGATGCGTTTTTTTTTTGTTTTGTTTTGTTTTGTTTTTTCTCATACCGACCCAACCCTAGTGCAGACTGATAAAGTTAGTACTGGACGGAGCAGTGAGTGACAACAACCCGGCCCACATGACAGAGGGGTGTTTGCAGTGGAAACACTAGGGTCTGGGTACCATGTCTGAAGAGTTACTTTTGGTTCCAAAGGTACCATACCAAAAGTGTTTGGAAACAGGGCTTAAGACGTAATGTGGAAACAACATGGGCGCTGCTTTCGATCTAGGGCTGCCACGATTAGTCGATTAATCGATGACTAATCAACTATTAAAATAATCGGTGACTATTTTAGTAGTCGACTAATCGGTTTGAGTCATTTTTCATAGAAAAGTACTATAAAAGGACCCCAAAATACTCTTACTGCAGCTTCTTATATTCAGATATTGGCAGCATTACACACTCTCCCGTGACATTGAACTAAAACCCTTTGGCGTGAGTATGAAACAAGACATTAGATGACGTAATTTTGGGGTTTGGGCGAGACAGACCAACATTTTTCAACATTTTAACACATTTTTCAATGAAATGATTAGTTGACTAATCGAAGAAATAATCGACAGATTAGTCGACAATGAAAATAATCGTTAGTGGCAGTCCTATTTCCATCACAAAGTTATTTTGTCCCGTACTTGTTGCTGCACCAGTACATCCCCTAAAACTACTAAAATATTTCTGTACTATAAGTTTTCTAACTCATCTAGGTCGATCTACGTGGACAGTGACTACCAGTTACAGTTGCAGTTTTGTTTTGTTTTTTGCCATTTTTCTGTATACATGACATCAACTCGGCAACTTGACTACCAAAATTTTCGCAGACTTTCCGATTTGTTGTTCTGATTTGAGGGGGCATTCACATGAATTTTCACTGTCAGGAACTAATTTTCTCAGATTTCTTCGACACCACAAGAATGAAGAGAAGTTTCTCTTTCATTCTCGTTGTTGTTAAGTAATGTTACCTCCACTGTGAGCCCTAACAGCCCTAATTAAAATTGTGAATCAATCTAGTTTGGTTCCTGTTAAATAAAAGTTGTATGAGGAATACTTGCAGATCTGTGGATAAACAAGTTTTATGTTACTTTGGCTGTTGTATGTTATATATACATGTTATAATTAAAACGATTGCTCAAACATTAGCGCCGTAATTTCAGTTAACAGCATTTGGCAGAGGTTAAGAGACCCCAGTTTAAACACCCAAGGAATCCTTTCTGTTATGCAACCACTTACTGGAAATGTCCGTAAGACTGCTTATTTTTTCCACCTATCTGCTCCACTTCATTAGTAGCTTTCTAAATTTGCCACAGTCCTCTCTAACATATAGAGTGATCTGTCAGTCAAGCAGAAGTTTGTAATGCTCAAAACATCTGAGTCTCAGCCTGTCCTCGTGCTGTTTTATGCAGCTCTTTTCCTGCCCCTCCACACTAACACAGCCTGATCTCAGGTCACAGAGGTCACAGTATATGAGCAGACATCTGGACCAGCAAACTGGTCCCAACATCACCATAGGGAATCAGAGGAGTCAGTTTTATCAGAGTGAGAAAGAATCCAGAGTGACAGAGGGATGTCGTAGCACATTTTACAGCCTAAAGAACTTTTTCTTCCCTTATCCACACCGCACCACAGCCTGCTCCATAACCCGGGCTCTTCCAGGGTCCAGTAGGTTTGCGGTGCTGGTGAAACCCAACCTGGCCTGATCCAGATCAAGCTCTGGCAGCCTGCCGTGTCACAAGCGCCAAAGGTTTATCACTTCCCCTCTGCTCCCATGTTGCATCTTCTTCCCCTAGACTTTATTTTCCTATTCCTCTCTCCAAAGGTCTGTCTTTATGGGCCTCCTCCTGCCACGCTCAAACACTTTTTACTTTAACAGTTTTGTCATCGATTCAGTCTATCAGTAATTTGTTTTATAACATGTTATTGTGCAGGACGGAGCTCAGTTGAAATCAACATTATTAGATTACATTTTTTTTGGCAGGCACTCTGTCCAAAGCATCTTAGAGTACGTGCAAACCACGTAGGAGCCAGAGCTGGATATCATTTAAAAAACTGGGTGTATCCCTTTGAACAAATAAGTGAAAGCATTTTGAGTGTCATACTCCTTGTTTTATACTCTTTTTATTCGTCCAACACACGTTTTACTCTCTGACAGTCAGTCAGCTCTGACAACCACGATGTCAAACAAGCAGCTATTGGATCCAAAGGAAATCCTTTTTATTTCTGGTTACACTCTCTTACTCTGAGGCAGAGATTGGACAGCTATAGTCACGATTGGCCGCATTTGCCATGTTGGACCATTTAGGTCGGAAAAGTGCTCTTAACCTCATGTACCAATGCAATGGACTTCTACCATCTTTATGGTCCCGCTCATTAAAATTAATTGTCTGGCTGTAAAAAATAGATTTCCTCTTTTTATGTTGCCTTCTGGATTGTCTTATGTACTTCAGATCTAACATGAGAAATAGCTGAACTTTCATCCTTTCCCCTTGGTGATTCACTTCTTCTTTTTCTTCAATCATATATTTTGTCTCTCTCCCTCTTTCTTTTTTTCGTCAGAGCACTTGGCATTCCTAAAGGGAAGGCATGAGTAGATCAAGGCTCTCACTGTAGCAACCAGTCCAAATACACAGCAAAACACATAAATTGTAATGTGCATACTGGGAGAAAATGGCACAGTTTGAAATATTACAGTATAATAGACGGCATAAGATAACTACCTGTTGTTGAATAGGTCATTACTTTTCTATATAGAGTGTTAATTTATATGTAGATCTGTCTAAATAGCTATAAATGTGATTTAATATCAGTGTTATTAGACCCTAAATTTTAAAGCGAGCAAGTCATCAAAAAGTGCCCTCATTTAATAGGGCATACTTTTAAGAGATCTCCTAAAAAGCACGGCCTGCCCCTTTAAAGGTAGGCCCATCAAGCCTCTGCCTTTTGATCAAACCCTCCTACCCCTTTCCCATAGGCATATTTTTTAACACCATCATTAATGAGCCTAACCTCAACATCTCGACCTCTGCGAGGTGACAGCCTGTCTTGTTGGTCCCCGGTTCAAGCCCATTACCACCGGGGTCTGGGAGCGGACACAGCTTTGTAAGGCCCTCAAGTGCCACGCTCCTGTCCATAAAATACAAAGAATGGGGCTCTGGCCTGCTACTCCGCCCTCATTTACCTTTTTGACTTCTTTGTGGACGCCTAGAATTTGTACTTTTATTAGCAGTGGAGGTCAGGTGGGCGAGGTCTTTGGGATTATTTACCCCAGAGTGCTTGTCCCGTTCACAGAAGCACCAACCTGCCCTCGCCTTCACCCTTACCTGGGCAGCTCTGGGCCTGTAAAGCACAAACACAGTGAGAGCGGGTTGGTAAGGAAAGGAGGGGGCACTCTTGATGAGCTCACAGATATCATCACCTCTGAGTGTACTGTATCTCCGCTAGCTTTCACTGATGATTGAAGGGAGATGCTCGGAGCGATGTGTTTTTAAAGAAGCCCCAGGGTTTTTCTTTGGGTCTTCTGTCTGCAGAGTTTACAATCCGCATGGCTGACTCCAAGGCCAAGTGACTCTGCCAGAGCCATCGAGGCTATCTTGTGCTCTTCTACAGCCAAGCAGTACATCTTCTTACTCACCGAGGCCTTATTAACAGAAACTAGAGCTTCTTGTCTGACAAATTCTCAAAAACAGAACCAGGACTCACTGAAGCTTTGGGTCTTATTTTCCACTGTTGGTTGCTGTGAAAAACGACATTAGCAGCTTCCTGGCCAGAGGCCTGTCAGTCCCCCTGCTGCCACAAGTTCTTCTGGTCCTCCCTATTATCTCCCACTCCCTTGGCCTTGCTGTTTGGTCCTTGGCTTTTATGACAGGGTAGGAGAGGGCCATGAGGAAATGAGGTGACCCCAGGGTCACGAGTGGAGTCAGGGGGCTGGAACCGGACCACGGCCCTGCCAACCCCACTCTCTCAGGGCTGGTTCGGGTCGAGGCAGGCAGAGCAAAGGAGACAGGGGGGAGACTGTGGACAGTCTGTTCCATCCTTGACCCAAGCATCATATGCCTTTAATTAAGCCAGATTTGAATATGTTTACAAGCCCCAGCAGTCTTAAATCTTCCGGGTCTTTGCCCCCCTTCTGTACCCCTTATTCCACCATCCCCTCATACCTCGAGCCCTTCTTTTTCTTCTTCTCTTTAATATGGTGTCAGACATCTATTTATTATGCTGTTTTAACTGGTTTTCAGGAACGGGTTACAAGCTATTTGGGAATCCACCAAATAGGATTTGAGGGACACCCCTCTAAGATGTTAATCTGTTACCGATATGAAAGGCCGCTCACCCCACTAAACCTCCCCCCTCCACTGGAACCTGGGGGCCCTTTATGGCCCCATCAGGCACCCGCATGGACGACTTACTGCTGACCTTGTGACCTGGCAGTTGAATCCATATGAGGAGGGAATCTTTCTCTTGTCAGTTCCCTCCTACTCTCTTCACTTCTGCTTCTGTTTCTACCCTCAGAGTTCCTCATGTTCTTTACTATTTGCAGGAAATGAATTAAAATGTGTTAAGTTATCATCTATCAGATTTTAAAACCATGATTTAGTTCATTGTGTTTTGTTAATCACTCTAATTATTGGGTCTGAAATCACCACATAATCTCATGAGACCATTTAGTTTACCATGTTTTGTTGGAGTTTGGTTGTGTAAGCCATGTGGCACTTGATAATGAGATCTCTTCTTATCTCTTCATCTGTAACAGGCACCATTTATATCCCCCCCCCCCCCCCCCAACTGGTCTCCCATGTAAAAGATTTACACACAGCTCAGCAGCCTTTATTAGGGAGGTACCAGCGTGTTTGCTATACAACAAAAAGTCCTTCGACTGGCTCCATCATATTAAAAATTTACACGTAACTAAAGAGCTGTTACAATTGGCTTACTAGCATGTTAGTAACTGAAAAGCTCGCTGCAAAAGGCCTGGTCCCGGGGAGTTGGATGGCTAATTGGATTGGTTGGGTTAAATAAATGTTTGAGTTCTCCCCTGCGCTGGAGGGACCTGGTGGCAGGAGCCTCTCATCTTAGCAAGGAGGGAAAAACAGCGGATGAGAGGAGAGGAAAATAAGGAGGGAAATGAGCTCATTTATAATAAGATCAGATTTATTCTAACTGTATTTTACACACAGGTGTCACAATGTAATTTATACAAGTAATGAGGACAATGAAAAAACTAAAAGATGAAAGTAACAACAGTGTTACTACCTGCTGTAATATTTACATTTAATGAGAACTTTGCCATTGCAGGTTCCAGATCCAAAGGGGAACCAGTGACCCCACCAGCTACAAGAGCCTGGGTGATTGCTTCCGGACCATCTTCCGCAATGAAGGGTAAGTTATCCAAAACTACAGGACAAAAAAGTAGAGATGTTTTCATACCATTTTTTTCTTTCCGATTCTGATACCTGAACTTGAGTACCGAGTACCGATCTGATGCTTTATTTTTATGCCTCCATACCTGCGATAACTATAGCTGGAGGCATTATGTTCTCAGGCTGTCTTTCCATATGTATGTGCGTATGTACGTTTGTCCGTACGTATATATGTATTAGGGATGGGCAGCACAAGCAAAAACACTATTCGAAAATCATGGCAACTATTCGACAATTTTCCGAATAATCGGAGCCATGCACACAGAGATCCATTCATCTCAAGAATGCCTTGAGAATTTTTTTCAGATTTGGCACAAACGTCCACTTAGACTCAACGATGAACTGATTATATTTTGGTGGTCAAAGTTCAAGGTCAGTGGGACCTTGCATTCATCTCATTCTCGTGAATACGATTCCTCAAGAACACTTGACAGGAATTTCTCTAAAGTTAGCGCAAACATTCACTTGGACTCAACAACAAACTGGTAAGATTTGGGTGGTCAAAGGTCAAGGTCACTGTGACCTCGCATCCGTCTCATCTTGTGAACACGATATCTCAAGAAAGGTTTGAGAGAATTTCTTTAGATTTGGCACCAACGTCTACAAGGACTCAACAATGAACTGATAAAAGATTGGTCAAAGGTCAAGGTCACTGTTGTCTTGTATCCGTCTCATTCTCGTGGATGTTATATCTCACGAAGGCCTTGAGGGAGTTTCCTCAAATTTGGTACAAATCTCTGCATGTAATCAACAGTGAACAGATAAGAGATTAGTGGCCAAAGGTCAAGGTCACTGTTGCCTTGCATCCGTCTCATTCTTGTGGACGCAATATCTCAAGAAGGCCTTGTGGAATTTCTTCAAATTTGGCACAAACGTCTACAAGGACTCAACTGTGAACTGATAAGAGATTGGTGGTCAAAGGTCAAGGTAGTACGAAGCTGTTATTTCTATTTTATTATGTTTTCTTTTGTTTTTTGTTTTGTTTCATTTCATTTTGTTTTATTTTGTGCTGGTGTTGAAATTGGCAACATTAGTTCCACAACAGTTGTACAATTTGGGCTTTACTGGTGGGACTTTACAGTAATTGGACCGAACACACTCAAACTCACTTGAGTTGCTCACTCACTAAACCAAGGCTTTATAGAGGACTAGTCCAGCTTATTTAACTTGTTTATCACTAAAGCAGCAGTTATACCTCATGTGATTGTAATCAACAAATTGTTTGTCAGACAACCTGTTTTTCCAGGGAATCTAAACAAGACTGCCCAGACTGAAGAGCCTCTCCACAGGCACACTAGATAGCGTCTATGTTGTCGGCACATCTGATTATTTTTTTCTGTCTGCCCCATTATTCAGATAATTGGACAACTTATATAATGAAAATAACGACATAATTATTTGATCAGTGATTGTAATGTGATCACTGAATTTAGAACAGTAGCTTAACGCATTACATTGCAGCATTTTTTTAATTTTTTTTTTTTTTTTATGTCATGTTATTGCCATGTTATCTGTGTACTGATGCCTGCACAGGTCACTTTTTCTCGAATTTGTGCAATATACAGTACAGGCCAAAAGTTTGGACACACCTTCTCATTCAATGCGTTTTCTTTATTTTCATGACTATTTACATTGTAGATTCTCACTGAAGGCATCAAAACTATAAATGAACACATGTGGAGTTATGTACTTAACAAAAAAAGGTGAAATAACTGAAAACATGTTTTATATTCTAGTTTCTTCAAAATAGCCACCCTTTGCTCTGATTACTGCTTTGCACACTCTTGGCATTCTCTCGATGAGCTTCAAGAGGTAGTCACCTGAAATGGTTTCCACTTCACAGGTGTGCCTTATCAGGGTTAATTAGTGGAATTTCTTGCTTTATCAATGGGGTTGGGACCATCAGTTGTGTTGTGCAGAAGTCGGGTTAATACACAGCCGACAGCCCTATTGGACAACTGTTAAAATTCATATTATGGCAAGAACCAATCAGCTAACTAAAGAAAAACGAGTGGCCATCATTACTTTAAGAAATGAAGGTCAGTCAGTCCGGAAAATTGCAAAAACTTTAAATGTGTCCCCAAGTGGAGTCGCAAAAACCATCAAGCGCTACAACGAAACTGGCACACATGAGGACCGACCCAGGAAAGGAAGACCAAGAGTCATCTCTGCTTCTGAGGATAAGTTCATCCGAGTCACCAGCCTCAGAAATCGCAAGTTAACAGCAGCTCAGATCAGAGACCAGATGAATGCCACAGAGTTCTAGCAGCAGACCCATCTCTAGAACAACTGTTAAGAGGAGACTGCGCGAATCAGGCCTTCATGGTCAAATAGCTGCTAGGAAACCACTGCTAAGGAGAGGCAACAAGCAGAAGAGATTTGTTTGGGCCAAGAAACACAAGGAATGACCATTTAGACCAGTGGAAATCTGTGCTTTGGTCTGATGAGTCCAAATTTGAGATCTTCGGTTCCAACCGCCGTGTCTTTGTGAGACGCAGAAAAGGTGAACGGATGGATTCCACATGCCTGGTTCCCACTGTGAAGCATGGAGGAGGAGGTGTGATGGTGTGGGGGTGTTTTGCTGGTGACACTGTTGGGGATTTATTCAAAATTGAAGGCACACTGAACCAGCATGGCTACCACAGCATCCTGCAGCGACATGCCATCCCATCCGGTTTGCGTTTAGTTGGACGATCATTTATTTTTCAACAGGACAATGACCCCAAACACACCTCCAGGCTGTGTAAGGGCTATTTGACCAAGAAGGAGAGTGATGGAGTGCTGCGGCAGATGACCTGGCCTCCACAGTCACCGGACCTGAACCCAATCGAGATGGTTTGGGGTGAGCTGGACCGCAGAGTGAAGGCAAAGGGGCCAACAAGTGCTAAACACCTCTGGGAACTCCTTCAAGACTGTTGGAAAACCATTTCAGGTGACTACCTCTTGAAGCTCATGGAGAGAATGCCAAGAGTGTGCAAAGCAGTAATCAGAGCAAAGGGTGGCTATTTTGAAGAAACTAGAATATAAAACATGTTTTCAGTTATTTCACCTTTTTTTGTTAAGTACATAACTCCACATGTGTTCATTCATAGTTTTGATGCCTTCAGTGAGAATCTACAATGTAAATAGTCATGAAAATAAAGAAAACGCAATGAATGAGAAGGTGTGTCCAAACTTTTGGCCTGTACTGTATTTCTACTGGGTCATGTGCAATACTCGAACTCCTACACAAACCACTTTTCTTTGCTGGGTCATGTGCAAAAAATCGGATGGACTTCCTGGATACCATCTAAGCACTGAACTGTCCTCGTATGCTCTACGTCTTGTGAATGTCGTTTGTATTTTAAATTGTGAGCCGCAGCCGCCTTGTTGTTCAAGACAAATTTTCTCTCTGAGGACAATAAAGTTATTCTGATTCTGATTCTGAAATGTAATGTGATCACACCAAACACTGGTGTGGACTACATGTGTAGTGAAATGTAATGAGTCATGCTACTTTATTCAAACAGGTATGTTGGCAAGGTGGTCTAGTGGTTAGAAAGCTGAAAGTGTTACAGGTTTGAATGCTTTTAAAACAGCCGTTGTGTCTGTCAACAGGCCACAGAAATATCCTGCAGCTCTGAGCGTGTCTTATCACTCACTGCACCTCACACTGGAGAAGAGTGCAGCTGTTATTGAATTAATGTAAAACTTCCCCAACTGACTGGAGACAGTCATCCTGCCATGCTCCCTCCTCCTCTGCCTGCACTGTGACAGGACTGTGAGACAGTGCAGGTGCAGGAGAAAGTGGTTGCCACTCGCTCTGTTTACGGCGAGTCGACAGCTTTACAGCGGATATAAAGTTGATCTGCTGCGAGGTGTGAGTGAGCGCACGGTGAGAGGCTGCCGCGTGACAGTTGGAAATCCTATGTTGGCTGTAGTTCAACAGACACAGCTATCCTGCTACAGTAGCTGTGCCCTTTTCACCCCACACACACACACACACACACACACCCCTGCACACACTGAAATTGGATGCCTTTGTGCCTGCATGCTTTTTGGGTGTGTCCCCTGGGAGTAGGTCCGCATGAATTTCCAGATAACTCTGACATAATAAAATTGTTGCCAAATTACACGGCATCAGCACCATCAACTATGACAGCCATTTGACTGATGGCTCACTCAACAAGGCCGTGGAACACGTCGGAGAGTCCTCACAGACAGAAGATCCACTTTCTTGTCGACCAATTATCACTAACAGTATATTTTTGCTGAGGCTGTAATCATTCCCCAGTAGCACATCGCGGATTACCTCCAGGCCAAACCACTTAGTTATAATTTATACAAATAGTGTAAGGCCTCACTGTTGTAGAATTATTATTAAAAATAAACACTTCCCGTCAGCTCATGGCAGGACCGGGCTAACACCAGGCCTCACTCTCTCTCTGAGGTGATGAGGGAAGAAACCTGAGCTCTCAGCTCCGGCTCTGTGATTAAACTGAAGAAAGACATGGAAATGTGCACGTGACACCATCTCTAAGACCGTCTGAACACGATAAATGTTGATTTTATGTAGCAGCAGGTCACATTTTAGGCGCTTGTATTAAAGAAATGAGTGTTGCAGGGTGGATTATTTCTGTTAAAAACTCAAACTTATAAATCAAGACTTTTTTAAATCGAGTAAATATAGCATGAAATCCTGTAGCTGTGCTCATAAGTGTGTGACAGTGTGAACTATGCTCACCAACACTTGGTTGGTGTATTGCCTTACAGGCCACGCTCCCTTTTCTGTTGCATGTGGGTGCAGCAGCATGAGCATGTGTTAAGTGTTTCCGTCTGGAGGGAAACAAAAAGACTCTATTCTCGAGCATTCTTTACCAGTGTGGTATCCAGAGACTGGGTCGGGACCCAAAGCACGGCCACAGGAATATTAAAAAGGTCCATGCATTACAGCAGAGCGTGTTGGCCTGCGTACAGTAGATCAGTGACTAATGCCTGGAACTAACAGTGCAGGGTTGAAGGCGGGGGGGTCCACTCCAGCTGGGACCACCCATCCAAAACATATATACATTTATAGAAGTGTGAAGAAGTGCAGATAAGCGTGTCCACCAGATTATATACTCTGTGGATCATGTTAAAGGAATAGTTCAACATTTCAGGAAACTTCAAGTGTTGATTTCCACCTTGGTTTTTACATGGGTTAAACAGGACACGTGTTAATTAGTGAGCTTCAGAGGTGCTGTTAGTTTGTTCCCTTTGGACAGAACCAGGCTCATTGACTCCCCCTGTTCCCAATCTTTATGCTAAACTAAACTAACCAGCTGTTGGCATTAACTTCATATTTAGTGCACAGATATGGGTGTCGATCCTCTCATCTAACTCTCAGCAAATATTAAATAAGTGTATTTTAAGAAATGCAAAATTATTCTCTTGACAGCATGTTCTCCATCTGAAATTTTAAAAAGAGGAGCCAGTTTGTTTGAGTAATGTTCTTTATAAAGTAGGGCTACGACCAATGATTATTTTCATTGTTGATTTTCTGCATTAATCGATTAGTTGTTAGGTCTTTAGACCCTTTTAGGGCCGATGTCACAGTAACGTCATTTTATTAGCTGGAGGTAAAACACGACTCACCACCACAGGGCTGTAGGCTACATAGGACTCTCAAAATGTTGTCTTGTTGTGTTATTGGGAGCCAGAATAGAAGGAGTCATGACTCAAAAGTTAAATGTTATCACATACCAGCCATCACTGCCCGTCACCAAAAACAAAAACAACTATGGTTAAATGCGATAAGACAAAAGGACTGGATGGAGGTGATTATCAAAAATGCTCACATGTGCAGTGCACACTTCATATCAGGTTAGGGGAAATGTATTACCTGTTGTAGGGATGAACAGCATTATGTGTATTAATGGTTATCATGTCCACCTCATCAGAAACTGGGGAGGTATTACAAGGAATATTGGATTTCTCCGTAACACTAACTTTTAGCGCATTAGCAAACATTAGCTTTGATTGCACCTGATCCTCTAAAATGTGATAGTATTAGAGCTGACCAATGTATTCATATTATATCAATATCATGATATGAGAAGTGTGTTTTTTAGAAACTTGACATGTTTGCGAGTCCATTCAGAATGGACCCCCGACCCACTTTTGGGCCCCGACCCACCAGTTGGGAACCACTGGTCCACAAATAGCACATTTAATAATATTTTTTTCTTTTCTGTGCTCACTTTAGATATGAATTAATAATCATTTTCTGCCTTGTGATGTTCATGATACACCAAAGCAAGTTTGGTGCCTTTATCTGGTGAATCCTGTTCACTGCTAATTCTGCCCACATGTCATTCAATGACAATGTCAAGGTCACATTAGATGCTGGGAAAGTGAAAATATTTGCAGATGAAGCATGTCTGCTTGTTTATATGTTGAAGTGTTCCCTCTGGCGACTCATATTTCCCATGGAGTGGTATTTCCTCAAAGCGGTAGTGTGAAAATTAACAAGTCTGCTGACGGAAATGATCTGTTACTTAATATATTTACACATTTAAACTGTTAGGAAGTCAGAATTTGTGCCTGATGGAAATTATCCGCCAGTTTATGTAATCTTGTCGGTCATGTCAGTGCTATGCTCCTCTCCAGATGGATTGAGGCTGTTAAAAAAGGAAAGGTTTATGAAAATGAAAGACAAATCATACACACACACAGCCACCCACACACACATTCACCCCCCCCTTCCCTCCCCTTGCTTTGTGTCAGAGGGTCATTTGTTTAGGAAAGCCAAAAAGGGACTTAGTGTGTATTTTACATTGGGAGTCAAATAAGGATTCAAATGATGGCCACTCACTAGAGGCCATATTTGCTCTGTAACAAATTTCACTCCTCCTTCATCACCTGGCGGCTCCCCAGCCTGACCACACCCGGGAAATCTGTGGCCACCATTTGCATGGACAAAGAGAGCAGAGGAAGGGTCTTCCGTCTGGCTGAAATAACTTGTTTACAAAATGATTCGAGGGATTAATTTTGGCTTCAAGGAGGGATTTTCCTCTTCCGTAATTGCTCACTCCAGTATTATTATTATGATTATTATGGCTTAACTTCAGGTGTCAGTGACATAGGTTGGCTCTGTCACCTGATCACAAGTGTTTTGATAATTAGATGTGGTTCACTGCTGTTTTTTGGAGGTTACTGTGGATACTGTGCACACTGGAATGGCCCGTCCTTCTTCTCAGGTTATATTCAGGGGAAATGTGTGCCGACAGCAAACATATTTACACTTGGATCCAATCAACCAAGATCATCTCTGTTGACTTGTAGAGAATGTTGTGACAACAGAGCTGGTGCCTCTTGTTCACAAGATACAGTTAGTCACGCCACGTTGTCCTCTTTGTCCACAGACCTGTGTTAAGTATCAATATGAACTCTCTTATACTTTCTCTCTCTGCCTGTAAGACGTGCATCTTTAAAACAGGTCATGATAAAAAACTATTCAGTTATTGCAATGTTATGCAGTAACTGGTATTTCTGTGATTTGGGGGCACTCCACTTTCAGAGTGGCACACCAAATTGTGCATGCAGGGTTGCAAACTGTTTCTACTGTGCAGACATAAGCTTTATTTATAAAGGTGACATAGGCTGTAACGTCATCGATGTCATCCTTGTCTCACGGAGTCTCATGATCAGCGTTATATGCATATGTCGACAAGCTGAGATATTTGGAACTAGTGGATACGATGTCAGAAGCCAAGGAACTATGTCAACTGACAGGGTTAGGGTTGCAACAATATGAAATTTTCATGGTATCATAACCGTCTCAAGTTCAAGTTGAAGGTGTGAGAAAGAATAGTATCAGTAACATTGTTAACACTGTGCTACATTACAGACAAATACAAAACCGTACTAATGAACCTTCATTAATATAGGCCTATATTTTATCTACAAGTGCGCGTCACACACTGAGCGAGCCGCCTGTTAATGATGCTGTCGGCTAATGGGCATGTAGCTACTACCATTTTTCAGATGATACGTCATGTTTGTAGTCGACCAATGAAGATGAGTTTACATATCACCTTGGGTTTGTCCTTCACCTTCTCAAAATGATCCCACACTTTGGATTTCCTGCCTGACATGTTATTAACTAGCCTGTGGAATAACTGCAGGTACCAGCCCTGGAAATTAAGGGCCATACACATGCTGCGCCTTTAACCGCCTGGAAAACACGAGGTTGGACGCTGGGCACTACTCTTGTGCCTTTTTTGTGCCAGCTCTCAAGAGCGCAGCGGCAGGTTGCGTCTGAGGTTGCCAAGCAACCTTAACAAGCATTGTATCGTAGCCTATTTACCTGAAATCCTGAGAGCAGAGCTGATCTTCTTCTAGGCGCTGCTTATAAGTGTGTAGGCCTATCGTCTGTGGGGCAGATGTAAAGCTCTTGGTAGCTCCGCAAAAACTACAAAACACCTAGAGACAAGGATTACATTGATAAAGTTACAGCCAATGTCACAATCACTACAGCTTACATCAGGACAGTATAAACAATTTGCAACCCTTCATTAGTTTAATTGTTGGTTTATACTTGTCCTTCCTCTTTAGTCTTTATTTCAGACATGCAGCATACAAAGTATCAAAAGAAAACATCAGATGAAGAAAGAAAAAGCAGTGCCAAACAGATGAGCTAGCCATTGTTCCTATTACAAGTCAGCTTAATGTTGCATTTACAAATGGCTAAATAGTTAACCAAAACAGGTTGGGTTATGATTTGTAGCAAACATTTTTCAAACAGGAGAAAATAGCATTTGTGGGGACTATTTGAGCTGTGAATTAATACACATTAGCTGCTCCAGTGTGTGTTTACAGTGTATTTTGAATCAACTCCAAATGAACTACACTGCCCTTGTTCATCATAACGAAGGACCGTGTCACCAAGTGCACCAATGTGGCTCATTGATGTGTTTACAGATAGTATTTGGACAACAATGGAGCTCTGTGGCCCAGAGAGATGATGTATATCAGGGTTTGGCCTCAGACACAAAACTTCACAGCAGATTAGTTCATTAATATTTTTGGTCTTTTCATGTGAGCCGTTAACATTAAGTTAAATATAGATTATCAGACTTTATCCTCAAATCTTACCCAGCCTTTAACTATAACAAGGGTGCAGCTAGTGATATTCTTATCCTCATACCTTAAAAGAAAGGTGACCTCAGAGCGTTTCTTCCGTTTCACCATTACACCTCGCCATAAACACTATTTGTGAGGTGTTTGACCTCGGCTTTGTGTGGTTGTGAACTTGTGAACAACCTACTTATTTTGCATTTTCTGTGACCAGAATATAAACAAAGAAGTGTGGAAATCTGAAAAGCTTTTGACAGCTGGTGACCGCAAAAAAAACAAAAAAGGTAATTCTGGCATGCAACAGGTTGGTTTATTGTAACACACTAGTTTGGTTCCCTGCTCTGTAAGAAATAAATTGACACCTCCTTGATCATGTTGTTTACAGCCTGAAACCAGTGTTAGAATGTGTCAAAATAGCCCTCACACTGACATTATATTTTTATATATTATTACACATTATAAATTTAGTTGCCGTAGTTTATATTTTATGGCCCTGAACTATTCCCACTGGCTGGTTGCTTAATCATGCACAGAAATGCTCAAGGGTGGAGATAATTATTTAATTGAACCCTTCAGTGCCATGAACATTTTTATTAGTTCCAAAATGTATAAAGATAATCTTGTGTTTACTCTTGTTAAAGATAAGACCTGTTGTACCTGTTTCACTTTGTGGCGATCCCCTTAAAACAACATGTAGGAAATGAGAAAAGTAGCATGTTGTTGCCAGTGACAGTTTGTTGTCAGCACAACAGCTAATGACTCCAGTTTTCTGATGCTTCAGGTGTGCTGTGTTTCAGGCCTGGGGCCTCCGACAGACAGTTTACTGCTGCCCTCTAATTAAATAGATTCATGTGGTTAGAGAGACAAAAACTTTCAGACAGTAAATATTTGAAAATCAATCAGAAAGTGTCTGTATAATTTTTTCTGATTGACAACTTGTCTGACATCATTTGCCCTGTTAGTGTGAGTGTGGGGAAATGCACATGTAAGCTCTTCAGAGTGTATACGAAACATGCTTTGTATCCTCTTTGTGAAACAGAAAACGTACTAATATCTTCTTACATGTATACACCAAAGACCCCTCAGGCCTCTGGGGGGGAACCTCCGCTGTCGTGTTGAACTCTGACTGATGTGACATGGTTCTAATAATGGTTATATCCATGTATGTTGAAAATGTATCTGATTAAATGAAATCCAAAATCTGAAAACATCATACAAATGTCACATTTTGAGGCAGGTTTAGAAACACCAAAATCATGTTCCCAGTATAAAGTCAATCAGATGTGATATATGGTAATCCCATAGAAATAGAATTTCTGTTGATAATCCATAAAAATTTATATAAGTTACTGTGTAAATTTAATGCTTGCATGAGATTTATGATAAATAAGGTAAGAAAATGGTGGTCACTAGTTAAAATATTACTTCAACACGTAGCGTTTCAGTAAGGACAGTAAAGGTGCTTTCACACCTGCCCTGTTTGGTTTGGTTCAGTCATACTCAAGTTCATTTGCCCCCTAATGGCTAAAGTATACTTGCTGTACGAAACGCGTGCACGTGCACTTTTCGTGCACGTTTGGCTGCCATGCTTATTTTGCGGTCGTTTGGCACGTAGACCACACACTTTGCTGCGAGGTAGCATGATGCATATGTGAGATGCAATATTGACATGAACACTAGAGGCGCTCGTGCGAAGTATACCTAGAGACTGTGAATGTGAGGTCGGAGGTCATCACAATGGCGGTGAATAATTTTGAAGAGAGGCTGTCGGACCTTGTCCGTAATTATAAGGCATGGTGTGGGTGTTGTGATGCTGTATGTGCACTTCAATGAACGACAGTAGCTCATCAAAAGCATCGACAGACATGCGGAAATATTCCCTGTGCTTTTCCTCATCGATTGCTCGCATTGGTAAAACAAGGGAAACAAACTCCCCATGTGATTGGTTAAGGGACCGCACATACCACCTCCGATGGCGGCTGAGACGACACCTTTTCCTCTGCCAAGATCTAAACAGCAATAAAATTATGATCTCCTCTTCATTGAGAGTGTCCATGTTTGTGTTTATCTGGAAAAATACTGTCACCGCTTTCTTCACTTTTCGCAACCTCTGTGTCTAAGTGCTGCGGTCTGCCCCTAGCGGAGACTACCAATATCAGGCGTTTTGGTTGCATCGATGAACGTCCGTGGTGCAGCAAGTATACACACAGGTGCAGCACACTGTGTACGCGTACGTTTGGCCACGCAGCAAGTATACTTCTCGCTTAAGTGTGGTTCGATTGGGCAGGTGTGAACACAGCAATCACACTCAGGTGTGCACCAAAACAACCGGACTGAGACCTTCTTGAAGAGGTGGTCTCAGTCTGGTTACAAACAAACTCTGGTGTGGTTCGTTTGTGGTGAGAACATGTTCCGACCTGGATCTGAACCAACTGCAGTCACATGACACATTGTTTGGGTTAAACATGAGCATGTTACAGTCCTGGAGGATTATTAATGTGCACCTCCTCCTGTACTGCCTTAATATGCACATTCAGCACATCCAATGCATCAAAACATTGTTGGAGCCGCGCCTCGTTTTCAAACTGTATGGTTTGACTAAAATGAACAATGACAGCAATATAGTCCACGATGTATACCTAGCAACATCACTGCTGTATGCTTTAACTTTAGATAAAGATCATTAAAACATTTGTGTACATCTCAGAAACACCCAGTCACATTTCTGTTTACTTTAACAAGTGTGTAAAAAGGGATTTACATAAAACTAACAATCTAACCAGACTGACCATTTACTCTGTAAATATACTTCATAAAATGGATTGCTTACAAATACACTCCCTGTAAAATATAGGCATACATCTCTATATACATAACTCACTGTATCATTTTATTATTTTTCCTGCCTCCAAGTACGCTCTAAATCATGGCTGGACATATGATTGAGCAAAGGCAAACTACCAAATTGACTAAAATTATACAGCTACCGTCTTTTGAAACATCCAGTATATCAAAGTCTGAAATAAACTCTTAAATCATTTCATCTGCAGATTCCTGGAGAACTTGTTTGCCAAGGTTTGTGGTTTAAAAATATATCATGGAAGTCATGGTGCCAAACAGCAGCAATATACTTTCTGTTTCCATTTTGTGAGCTTGGTATTTGTCCTGCAGTCTGTAGTCAGGATTTATCTCAGAGCTGATGTATTAGACTCCACGTATACAGTAGCACTCATAAACAGGCAACTGAGTGTTTAGCATAGATATATATGTTTTGTGAATTGGCTAAACTGGCCGTTTAATGCACTACTGTAGCAGATGTTATCACTGTATGGTAATTAAGTAGATGCGTAGATTAACTTGGAAAGACTGCACGACATGACCTGACACTGATAATGCAGCCGTCACAAAGTTATATAAGGACTTGACTGATGCCGTTTATACGTACAATGCTTTGAACAAAAGTGTGACAAATGAATAAATGTAAATGATGGATTCCACAACAGCTAATTGATTTTAACATCTTACAGATATAGATGGGAGCCAATGGGTCCCTTGAATGACAAAATAAATACAGTCGGAGCTGTAAAACATAAAAATAAACACTTTTTAAGCCTCCATGCTAACAGTAGCCGTAGCCGTGTGCATTATTTTTTGGGTTGTCCGTCTGGCCCATTCTTGTTAAAGTGATAGACTTTCTTTCTTCAAATCTGGCACAAAGGTCCCCTCGAACTGATTACATTTTGGGTAGTCAAAGGTCAACTTGTCTGTCTTATTCTTATGAACATGATACTTCAAGAACACTTTGAGGGAATTTCTTAAAATTTGGCACAAACATTTACTTGAACTCAACAGAACTAATTAGACTATGATGGTCATAGCTCCAAGGTCAAGGTCAGTGTGACCTTGAATCTGTCCTATTCTCGTGAACACGATATCTCATATACACCTTCAGGGAATTTCTTCAGACTTGACACAAACATTTACTCTTACTAAAGAATAAACTGATTAGAAGGTTGAAGGTCAAAGGTCAAGGTCGGTGTGACCTTACAAAACAAGTTTTTGGCCATAACTCAAGAATTCTTGCACTGGGGCGTCGGTGGCTTAGTGGTAGACCAGGCGACCCATGTACAAGGCTGTTGCCGCAGCGGCCCGGGTTCGACTCAATTAATTACGACAAAACTTGACACATATGTCTAACAGGATATATTGATGAAGTGATGACTGTTTTCCATGGTTTGCAAAATGACTAATGTAAGGTAAACTGTACATTATTGGTATTGGATAAAACATGCAAAACCACTGGTATTGTTCTGTAAGGCCAAACTTCTTTTTATATATTGAGATGTTTTTGGATGTTTTTAATGCTTTATTGATAGTGAGTAGACAGATATGAAAGGGGAGAGAGGGGAGGATCTGCAGCAAAGGGCCCTGGTCCACTATTGAACCCTGGCTGTTGCGGTATGGACTCGACTAAATGGTATGCACTTTACACAGTAAGCTATTAGGGTGTCATGTAAAGCTTAACTCCTTAGTCATGTCACTTCTTTCAGTTACAAACAAACTCTGGTGCGGTTCATTTGTAACCAGCTCAAGACCACCTCTATATAAGTTCAGTTGTTTTGGTGTGCACCTAAGTGCGATTGCTGTGTTCACACCTGCCCAGACACACCTCACTTAGAGGGTAAACAAACTTGAGTTTGATTGAGCCGAACCGAACGGCAGGTGTGAAAGCACCCTGAGGTATCAAAAACATGATTCTTACTTTCAAGTCATTATAAACTAATGAAAACATAGTTATGACTGTTAGATTCCATTTCTGCCAAGAGATGCCTCTACATCCTACACAATGGACCTTAAAATAAACATGATAAAAAACAGCAGCAGTCACTAATATCTACAGTAATAAAAGTCATTTAAAAAGTTTGATGATGGAATAAAAGATCTCTTGAAGATGTTTCAGGTACCCTACAGTATATCGTCTTCCTGCATAACATTTTATTTCTGTCTCCACAGAGTCTTTGGCTTCTATAAAGGGATCCTGCCTCCGATCCTGGCGGAGACACCAAAGAGAGCAGTTAAGGTGAGATAAAGGATGTTTATCCATAGAAAACCGCAAAGCTTCTCGCACTCATGCAATGCTCCGGCTCCAGTTTCACCTTGAACTGCTCCACTGCTACATGAAAACACTTTAACCGCAGTTGCTCTAACATGGAACACATATGTTGGTTAAACACATGACGTCCGTCAGCCATGTTTGCCTCCTCAGCCACTCCTATTTGTTCTGTAGGCCTACTAAATATTGACTTACAAGCATTTTGTCCAAGCCTTTTCCTGAGCCACCATCTTTTGATATGTGCTTAGGAAGGCTTTCAACATTTTAGGGGCTGACGGGGCACAAATGAGGCCTGATGCATGGCATGGAGCTGCTCTGTAATGAGATACTGGAGAGGAGAATGTGTGAACTTTAAAAATAAGCACTCACACTGAGAAGATGGGGTAATCGCTCACACAGCTAACAAAGCTGGCTGATGGTGAGAAATGTCTGGAACGAGGGATTAAAGCAAATTAAAGCTCCGATTAAAACGCCTCTGCTGGCGTTTTGCCCTTTGCTCGGATAAATAAATCAGTTGACGTGTCTGCGTTAGACTTTTCTCTTTCCACACAGATTGTGGTCTCAACATAGTGTGTTTAGCCAATGCTCACCCGAGTTCCCCTTTCCTCCTGCATGTTTTTAAGGTAGCAGCTTTTAATAATGTGTGTCTACGTTGGGTGTGTTTGTGTGTGGAGATGTCAGTTTATGAATGCACTGTGACTTTCTGACAGCTTGTTTGTCCTGATCTTCCCTTTGCAGTTTTTCACCTTTGAGCAGTACAAGAAGTTGCTGAATTTGACCCCTTTGTCTCCTGGTGTGGTGAGTGTCTACACACAGAAACACCTGAATACACTCTCACCTGAAAAATAAACACTCACACACAGGACCAGGAAGAGTGTTACACCCAGTGTCAAAAATCAGCGTTTCAGCTCAGGTGCCAAAGGCTGGTAAAACAAAGACAAATGCCAAGAATAATTTTACTGGGCAAGTTACTTAATGTAAATCAATGCACATTTGTCAAAGCACAGGTTTAAATACTGTGTCATTTACAAATACAAATAATGCATGAGTACGCTTAGAGAATTAACTCCACATTTACATGTTTCTTCTTCTGTTCTTACTACTCCTGGCCTAAAAAATCATTCACTCTGTTTTGTGAGAGGGTTTTGTGAGAGTTTACTATTGTGGCAAATATAAAGTTTGCATAATGGCAACTTTACTGACTTAACGAGTCTTCTCACATTGGACCGGATAAAAAGTAAACTTCTCAAGTGGGGTTTAAACGAGGAGAGCTGGGACAACGCTTCTTAGAAATGTCTTAATTATGTTGTTGTGGCAAAGTAATCGCTTCCTGGATTATGTTCAGAGACGACGTGTCTTTCAGTTAAGGAAACTCTACATTCGTGCACCATGTAGGCTTTGGACGGAGGCAGTTGGGGAGGATGGTGGGCATACAAAGAGCAGGAAAGTGACACCAGAACTTTGAGTTCATGTCCGGACTCCTCTCTTAGGTTTAGGCAACAAAAGCACTTTGGCAAAGGTAAGGGGAAGATTGTAATTTTGGTTAAATGTTAATAATAAAAAAAATAATAATTATGCTGTAGTCACTATGTGTGGATAAAGTTATAATAATTGCAAGATTGCCTATTGTGGTGGAAAACAACTGAAACATGTTCAGTATCAATATTTTTGCAACTTGCTAGACATATTAATTAGCAGTTAGCATTCTTTATGGTACGCCATCCAAACTCCTAAATAAACTCCAATACATCCAGAACTCTGCTGCCCGTCTGCTCACCCATTCCCGATCCCACGATCACATCACCCCTGTCCTCCTGAACCTCCACTGGCTCCCTGTCCCACAACGCATCCAATTTGAAGTCCTTCTCCTCATTTATAAAGCCCTCTGTAACCAGGCCCCCTCCGACCTCACTGACCTGCTCCACCGCCACACTCCTTCCCGCAGCCTCCACTCCTCTGATGCCAACCTCCTGACTCCACCACTATTATTAATATTTCCTCATTACATTAACAGAAAACGTATTTCTATTAATATACAACATATTTGCTGTTCCAGATTAGTTGTATATAAACGTAATTTGTAGGAGACAGGGCTGACCTGTAATGACACGTTTGTTAGGCGTTAAGCACATGTGAAGTCATCCTTAATGGCTGACGGACACATTGAAATACAGGTAACTGAATAAAGATATCTAACCAACTTAAATGCATACCAATTTGGGTCCAATTTAACCTGCACTACATTGTTATTTAACAAAAAATACCATGACTGTCAAACCAACTGGAGTAAACCACATAACAAATGATGAGTGAGATTCTGCTGTAAGATTGTAGTTGTAGTAAAATGCTTGATTACAGATGTCAGTGTGAATCAAGTTTCATACTTCTAAAGCTCCTGTTTTAGGAGTTAGACATATGAAGTGTTGCATTTAAAATCAGCTGATCAGGGCGGCTCCATGAGCTCATGTTCCTGCCTAAACCTCCACTGTATCAGCTTCATTCCAGGCATCAGAGCTGCCAGAGGAAAAGTTTGGTGTCAGTACAACTGGCAGCTTGTCAGGAGCCATTTTTTTATTGCAGAGGCATTGTTCTGATTTTTATGGGCTCCAAATGTGAGTCAATGTGTAATGTTTAGCATGGGCAAATATAATCTTCCAGAAACATTACAAGTCAATGCAAATACATTTTTTACTGGTGGCATGCTGTCTGTACTGTGAGTATCAGGAGAGTTTTGCTTCGGATCTTTATTCCATCACATTGGATTTGAAATGTAACAATGACTATTATAGTTAGGTGCGTGCTTAAAGGATTACTTCATCCACAAAATGACCATTTGGGTGAATTTTTCTATAACTCACCTGTAAAATTTTTTATTAAGGCTTAAAGTTATGCATAATTATGGGCAAGCCATTATAACTGACAGGCTGTCTGCAAGGCCATGCTACAGTCCATGAGTCAGATCTACCCCTCATTCCTCCACAGCTCCACCCACTCTCCAAATATGGTCACTTCTGGCAGTGGTCGAAATGCCAATCTCGAGGCTTCAAAACAGGAGTTCACAAACCAATGGGTGACGTCATGGTGTCTATGTCTGTTATTTTGTACAGTCTGTATTTATAATGGATCATTTGACAGCAGCCATGTAGGACCGTTGGCAAAAGTTTTAGGCATGGCAGAAATCCAACCGATCATCTAACAAGCCAGATTGTTTATCTTTCAGGCAATTAATTGGGTGTTGTCACCCTCCTCACACTGCAAGTCAAACAACAAACAATTCAGCATGTAATTGGCCAAATTCTAAAATTAGTCGAGCTTAACAGTGTCTGCCAATTTCAGACTGAGCGGTTGTATGTTTACAAACTAGTAGTACTCAAGGTAAAAATGAATAAGAGCTTGAAAGACCAAAAAACCTTTTAAAGCTGAATTTCGTCACTTAAACCTCAAATTGTCATTGTTTCATTTGAATCCATTGTGGTGTAGTGAAGCCAAAATAATTACATGCATTACGCCGTCCTAACAAACAGACTCTGCTGTATGTTTGCTCGGTGGTTATTAATTCTGGAGACTGGTTACACCTCAGGCCATGAATCTACAAGTGGTTTCATCCTTCTTGACCAGCCTGGTTTCTGTTATATTGAGTCAGAGTTTTAAGCTAGACAGATCTGTGTTGCTGGGGTGCGGTCACCACACTCTGCCTATTCAGGTGGCAGCCAAGTGTCAGGAGTGATGGATGGCTTACCTGTAACTCAGCATGAAGGCCGCCCCAGCACCGCACATATCCTCGTCTTGTTTTCACAGCCATTGGTGGAGAAATGTTTACCTGTCCCATCCATCATGCTCTCCACCTCCTTCTCTATCTCTTCATCTTCCTCTTCCTCAAGTGCCTCCAACCCCATTTACCCCAGAGGCCCTCGCCTATCAAGTACTGTAATCACATCAGATCATTAGTGCGAGTGAATTACAGATTGATTCTGAATGGCTCTCACTCTCCTTTTCAGTGTGGCACAGCTGAATGCCTTCACTCTGATTAATGAGGACACACACAGTAATAATACAAATAAGGAATTAAAACGTGGCTGGCTGGCTGTGTAAACATCACGAGGCATGTCTGAGAGGATGGGTCCTGGGGCCCTGACAGCAGGATAAAGAGGCAGGAAGAGTAATGAGCTATAGACACGTTCTTGACAGGTTCCCATTACGCTTCTCTGCATGCACACATGCACACACACATGCACACCCACACACTTATACAGTCCCATGCAAATCCATGCAGTTTTCAAAAAGTCCCCTATTAATTACATGTCAGGGTTAAATATTTACAAGTAGGTAGTGGTTGTTCTTACCTCTTATATCGCATCGGGTGGCACAAAACAAATTAAAGTAGAATTTTTATTTTTTTCTTCCTTTAACTGAATTTTCCACCTTTTAATAACGAATCTTAAACAGCTTGCTACTCACCTTCCTAGTTTCTCTCCTTTTGTTCATTTTCCTCTGCCTCCTGTAAGTCATCCAACATCTTGTCAAGTGATAACAAACACAGGTGTCTCGTGTGTCTTCAAGCATTTGTCAGATGACAACAATGACAGACATGACAGAAACAAATGTCGACTTTAGACAGGACAAAAAGACTTGGGGAACGAGTTTCTGAAAGCGAAACTTCGATTCAACGTCAAGCTCTGGCAGCTCAGTCAGATAGTTGTCCTCATTAGTTGCGGTTACACGGACTATATTTCTTCAAGTGGATTAAATCATCCTGATCAGAGATTCCAACTTAACTGTTTATACGGACACTAAACAAAATGATTTGATAACACGCCTCAAAGCGTGTCATCTGAATATAACTATTTGACTTGCGCAACATGGTTTCAGCTGCTGTGAAGTGTCCAATCTGCCCAACATATAACACAAGGAGAAGGTGTTTTCCCACCTTTTTTGAGAAGATTCAGTTCATTCAAGTGTAGAAGGAGAGGATGTTCTTTCATCCGTTAATACAGTTTAGTAATAAGTAACGTAAAGTGTAACCCAGGTTATTTTCTTTACCAACAAATAACAGATGTCCCCGAAATACTTTGCATGCAGACTACTACCGGCGTTCCCTAAACATGTCATATACAGGCCACTGCTACAGGTAGCGATAGACGATTATGTCCAGCAATGCCACTCCTGTAGCGACGTTACACAAGGCTACTGTTTCTATCAGAGAATACATTTATTAATCAGAGCACTCACATAAGAACGCAACAGAAGCGCGTTGCATTCACTGTATAAATAAAAAAAATCGACACATTATCTCGTAATTACGAGATCTTATGTTGTAATTACGACTTATCTCAATGTGCTTCCGTAGTCTACAGATATAATGATTTTATTCTGAAAAACCTTGACTGGAAGTACTGTCCTTGTGTTTCTCAGTAGACTCACCTTACAAATCAGCTAACATTAACGTTATTATGGAATCAGCGAAAGGCCTTATTGTAGTACAACATCGGGATCTCTACAAGATCTCATAATAACGACATAAGGTCTCATAATTACAAGATAATGTGTTGTTTTTTTATTTATTCAGTGAATGCAATGCGCTTCCATAGATGCAGCACTAGCAGGGCGCTAAATATTTTTTTAATTTATAAACTCTGTCAAAATCAACACAGGAAGGCGCACAGAAACAGCTGTTGCAGCATGTTGTGATAATGTAACTGAGGGCACGTTCAATCTCAAAATGTTTTGCTATGGTTTCCGGGTTGAATGATATGAGACGGTGTGCAATGGGCTTTGAGGTACGTTTTCTTTTGTTTGGTGGGTGTGTCAGAGGTGGTACCCAATCAGCAATGTCTAGTTTTTTTACCTAATGTTCTTTTTTGTTGTTATATTTTACACTAAACATATGTCCCCATGCTAATAAAGCCCCTTTAAATTGATTGTAATTAAACCCCACTGTACTAAAAGGCAGTGCGATTGCAAAACACGACAGTGTTCAACGTACCACTGTTTCTGTTGGTATAAATGTTTTGCTACATTTCGTCAGGGCTGCCCTCATGTTACCTCCATGTGGGGCAAACATGCACAAATAAAATATATGTATTTATTCCAATGAGAGAGAAACAATCAGATTAAGTGTTCACACGGTCATTGGGCGCTAATATTTCCTATTAAAGGGGTTATCACAAGGTTTACACCACCTCTCTCAACCCCATTGAAAATTTCTTACGATTTGATGGGCTCACACCGGGTTCTTCCTGTTGAGGTGGTCACATAAGACTTTTTTGTTCTGATTATTAGATGAATATTTAGGTCCAAATAAATCAATTATTGTTTAAATCTGTTTTGCCTATTCTGCTCTGTCTCTACCCAAATATTATCTCCACATTCTCACTCCTAAATCACATTGATCTCCCCTCCAGGCACTGTCTGTAGCAGGGCTCGGCGCAGGCTTGACTGAGGCTGTTGTCGTCAATCCATTCGAGGTGGTGAAAGTCAGTCTCCAGGCCAACCGTGACGCCTTCAAACAGGTTGATAGAAATAATATGTTGTAATATGCTCTTTTCTGTGAATGCCCAGTGTTTTGTTTTTTGTCATTATGTGACATTTTCTTTGAATTCATTCTCTCCAATACAGCAACCGTCTTCATTCGCTCAAGCAAGGCACATAATTAATGCAAACGGATTTGGGCGGAATGGCCTGAATAAAGGACTAACATCGACACTGGGACGCCACGGAGTTTTCAACATGATCTACTTTGGCTTCTACTTCAACGTCAAGGATGCTATTCCCACCAACCCGGTAATATGCCAGTCAAAATCTATGATCACACTCCGACCTCCAGTGCTGTTTTGATTTTAGGGACAAATGCAGCCGAAGCCAAATGACAGATGCACCACTCCAGCTTTGCTTTGGTGTTTGTAACCTTGACTACACCTCGTTTCTTGCTAACTTCAGGCTATATGATATGCACATGTCCCAGCCACCTCGCCAGTGGGGAATTGCAAGTGTTTGACAGTATGATTAGTGATCCTGACTGCCATGGCAAAGAGGAAGCAGAAATCAGAGAGGAGCTTGTAAGATCAGCCCTGCTAATACCTCCGCTGTTTGCTCGTCATAACATCCTCAAAGTTTCAGATTACACATCCGGCAGTGCCTGATGGCCCAAACAAGTTAATTTTGTTTAATGGAAACGTTACCATACGCCAGCTCCACATGTACAAACCGGAGCATTAGATTAACTCCGATGAACTAATTGGAAGCAGACAACAGTACTATTTTCAAGACAAGGTTACAGTGGGAGCCCGGGCGCTGCTATATTTTCAACATTTTTCCAGTGACGCATGGTGTACAGAGGAGCAAGTGGTCATCCTCTGTGAATGATAATTATGTGGCTGGATGACCCAAATAGCTCTCTTCTTAGATTGTGGCCGTCGCTTTTGGGAATGATCCATCGGTATGTACGGTGAAGAAATGATCCTGTTTGTGAGAGGCTAACGACGGCTATTGTTGAGGCAGCAAAGAATAAATACTGCGGCCACCGACAGCTCACAGGCTGAGCTGATAGTGGCGTTTCTCCAAAGCCCTTTTGTCAGCAACATGAGCAATGAGCTTGCAACTCAAACATGTCCATAGTCAAATGAAGTTGGCCGAGCTCAGGCTTCTCTCACATCTCTATTTTAATAGTGCGGAGGAGGCAGATAGCACACTGCCATCATTCACAAGTGAATGTGTGAGGAGATGTTTGCTTAAGGCTGTTAGGAAGTGGGTTGATGGGTGTACTTAGGCCGCGGGTATGTCGCCCCCTTCCCCACATCCCACTTGAAAAAAACAGAAGAAGTGGGATTAGCTGTTGATTTACCTCGGCTCTCAGGGTGTCCACCCGCTTGAGAAAGGCCTGGACCAGAGAGGCTGCTGTCATTTGTAAAAATATCCCGGCCAATTAGCTGTCAGAGCTCTCTGAGTCTGGGCTTCTTTGGTACAGTAATACCCCTGTGCCGAGTCACAGCCCAATTACCCAAATTGTCCCCATATGCCTCCCCAGTCTGCCTGCATGCACCCTGTTTATAAATCCTCTGTCTTGGCTCCCCCAAAGAACATGTGCTTCTGCTCAGCCAATCAGAGCGCTGCACCACAGTCAGGAAGCACTAATCTGCCCCCCGCTACCATAAAATGATCAGGGCTTTCATGCCAGCTTTGCAATCATATGCACAAGCCCCCTCATGCTCTCCCCCCTCTTCTGCTCACATATACATACACATAATGTCTCACCACTTACTTAGTCAACTCCGGGGCACTACTTTCTCTCTGGTGCTGTAAGTCTTATTTACAACGTATGTTTCGTGCAATGATATTTAACACCTGGTGCCCACTCTGGAAATGTTTCCAGTAAAATGGTGCTTGTTGAACATACTTACCAGGATTTAGTGTTAATGTTTTTTTTCTCACTTGCCACACATGAAAGGGTCAGAAAAATACTCACCTGAACTCAATTTTTACCTGCGCCTATAATAATCGTTTTATTTATTAACAGTTATCAGATAACAAGAAAGACCAAAGTTAATTGTCATGAGAAACAACCCCGATTTAACTTATGACAAACTGTGCAATACATAGTCGGAGCTAAGCCAACATCCTCCAGCGCCACCCAACATAACTCCTGTTTCCAGGATAAGTGAAACTTTTTCTTTACTCACCACCATTTTCTTGCAAGTGCTTAGTCGGCACTGCGCATGTGCAATTCTCAACAGAGACGAGCAGCGAGAAGGCTTTCTCCTTAGCTACATCCATCACCAGCTCTGGAGAAAACAATGTTTAATTCTCTTTTATTATTTCTTCGATTGGACACGTTAGTTGCTCGAGTTACTTGCCCCCAAACTATTGGGCACTCCTTATTGTTGAGTCCTTTATACTTTATTTTAATCTTGTATCCCTTCTTCTTTACCAGGACCCCACCCTGGAGTTCCTGAGGAAGTTTGCCATTGGCCTGGTGTCGGGGACCATCTCCTCCTGCGTTAACATTCCCTTCGACGTAGCCAAGAGCCGCATCCAAGGCCCCCAGCCTGTGCCCGGAGAGATCAAATACCGCACCTGCTTCCAGACCATGGCGCTGGTGTACCGGGAGGAGGGGTACGAGCAAAGGGGGGGTTAAGCAGAGGATCAAAAGTAAAAAAAAAAATTAAAACACTGGCACTGATGCATCCAAGAATTAATGAGGCACTTTGTCTGTTTTGTTAGCAATTGATAGTTGGTTATCTGCCAAGCTAGCTGTCAGAGAAGACAAATGTAGCAGCTGCAGCTACATGTTAGCAGGGTTTGATTGTGCAGCGTGAGTTTCCTGCACTAACTACAGAGGAAGTGTACGAACAGCTTAATGCAAAGCTGTGATCCGATGAATGGAAACCAAATAGTGACGTTACATTCTGGGCCGTGTTCCCCACGTGTGTGATCATACATCTCTGCAGTCTGTCAGACGTACAGTAAATGTTAGCATATTTTCAAGCCTCGCAGAATGGCAGCTCTAAATGGAAGCTTCAAGGAAAAGATGTATGTTATGTTAGCAATTGCCCCAGGCGCTCCACTTTCCCCCATGCAGCTCAAGTAGACAAGGGCCAGCGAGATGTTTGTAGTTAGTGGATGCAGGAGCCTCGGGGGCGGCTGCAGGAACGGCACTGAAACGTTGTCGTCGCAGGGGTGCGTGGAGGGTGCCCCCTCCGCCACATCCAGTCCCCTGCTCTAACACAACACAGTCCCAGCTAATTAGTGGTCCCTATGGGAGACGTCGTTAAGCAGACCCTAACGAGCCGCACGGCGCTCCACGGGTCAATCTAATCAGACAGAGGGCCAGGGAGGAAGTGGGTCGAGCCTTATTAACGCCATCAGTGGCGGGGGCAGGGAGCGGGACAGGGAGCACGAGGCGGAGGCAGGCAGCCACTGATCACCTTGAATGCATTAAGGGGCAGGTACTCACCACCGCTGGTCGTTAGACCCCAGCTATGTACCTGACGGGGTGAGAGACAGGCAGCCAGGCAGAAAGACAGGCTACAGGCTACACACACATAGTAAAGGCAGACATGGATGAAAATAGTCCTCTGTTGACTTGATTCACATATTTTGAGTTTTAACTACAGTACTTTGTATTTGCAAATATTTAACATCCTGTTTTTTTCTGTAGGTACTTGGCCCTGTACAAGGGGTTGGTGCCCAAGATAATGAGGCTTGGACCAGGTAACAATAAACACTTCTTTATACTGATATCAAAAATGTCCATATAATCACAAATTGCTTGCTACAGCCGATGCAAAGGGGTTTAGTTTGAACTAGACCTAATAGAAACAAACTGAAATCTATGTTTTTAATGTGCGGGAACTCCCAAATTATTAATCTAGACGGAGCTTTCCAACTTACGTCAGTGTTAAATTCACCCTTCATGAGTTTTTCCAATGAAATGAGGCAGGAACAAACACTACTTCCTTCTCAGATGTGTTAATTCTTACTGTTTTGTACTGTAACAAAACAGACAAATCCATGTTTACATTATTTTTGGTATCTACTGTATGTGATGTTTGAATTGTAATATTGAGAGCCAGAATAACTGCCAACCCTAATATTCTTCCTCATAGAGTGCTGCAGGAATGAGTCCTTAAACCCAGAAATGAGTTAGCATGTTAGCACTCTTGGTTCCCTCATCTTGAAGTCAATGGGTTTTTGGTTAGATGCCTGTAATAAGATCTGTGGTTAACTCAAGCTTAAGAGACTTCTACATTTTGATCTGCAACATAAAACATGCCAGTAAATACTCCACTCATGATTTTTGAAGCTCTTAAGTGTCCCTAAAAAAGGCATTTGCCAACAAGTAGTTAAATGAGACTACAGAACGTCATCACGCCGAACACGGCTTTACAGCCTCACTGTGGTGGCGATGTTAAGTCATGATATTGTGGTGTAGTTGGTTTATAGCCTTACGTTAGCTTTTTCCCTCTGGCGATTGCATTTACGCTTCAGAAATTATAAAAGTGGTGTTCATTCGTGAAGATTATCTGGCTGAACATAACATGAAAGCATGGGCGGATTATGCGACAATGGGCCCCTGGGCACAGACATGCAGAAGACCCCACCCCCACTCCCACATTGGAGCAAGACACACAGACTTTGTAGTTGTTTTGTGTCTCTTTTTAGTCGTTTTATGTTTCTTTGTGGCATTTTAAGTCTCCTTCTGGTCACTACACGCAGCACATTCTTGCTCTGATCTGTGTTTTGGTCATGGACTTTTCACGTCCACATACAACGTGCAAAGTACCCTGGGTGCGTTGGATGTTGACTTCTGGGACATTGTGTCAAGTTCTGCTTGTTGCATGCATTATCTTCTTTCAAAATACACTTTCTTTCACAGGAAATTTAAGTCGGTACAACACTGCGTATTTACGTTGTTTTTTTTTTTGTTTTTTTTTTTCCCTTCAACAAACACACATGGTTAGGTTTAGGCAACAAAAATACGTGGTTGGATTTAGGAAAAGAAAATAGGGTTTGGCTTTAGAATCTCACAGAATGTGAACACCTTTCTCTCGGGTGAAAGTCAATGTTTGTTGGACCCATCCACAACCCCTCCTGCTCACCCACATGGACTTTCGCCGCCTTGATTTTCGTCCTTGTCCTGCCGCGTTTCCCCTGCCGCCGCCGGGTGCCAATAAACTATAACAGCAACCAGCCGCGTATCATGCCGATGTAAAGGATGCCTTCTTTCCTTGGTTTCTGATGCCGCTAGCCACTGCTCAAGCACCGGATTTCAACAACTTTGGAGTGAGACGGGGCTCGCACACGTCTCTTGGAGTGACATTTTGTAGGTAAAGGTCAGAGGGGACATTTTTGGTTCCTGGGCCTGTTCAGTAATCCATCCATGCATGTAAATATCTAAAACATTTGTTTGCCACAGAGCTTATCCTCTGTAATTATGCAAAATTCAATGGGAAAATCCCACTGGCCTATTGTCGAGGGAACCAGGGTGAAATTTCAGGGCTGACCTACAAATAAATGTCATCCCTGCAGCACTCTATTTACCCATCCATGTAATGTCCATATATAATAAAGTATATTCTTGTGTTCCTATTGGTTGCGTAGCTGGCGCTGCTTATTCACTAGCAGAGATATACAGGTTGATTCACTGCGTCTTTCTTCTTGTTTGGTTACAGGTGGAGCGGTGATGCTGCTGGTCTATGAATATGTGTCTGGATGGCTGCAGAGGAACTGGTAACAAAAAACAGCACAGAAAGGAAACCCAAGAGAGTGCCTTATGGATCGTATCACAATGCTGTTTCCGTTAACTGACTCCAGTAACGTCAGATCAAATTAGTTCTTAGTTTGTTTTTTGTTTTGTTTTTTAACTTGAAGACACAATAATCATCTGCAAAATACCAAGTCAGCATTACAATAAAACTTAGAATGCAAACTTTCTAGGGACAAACATCTTTATCAGAGTTACTTTCTCAGGAATGAAAACCAGCTGGAATATTTGAAAACTGACAAATTCTTTTCTAATGGAAAACATGTTTTTAACAGTGGATCAGTAGGTTTTAAACGCCCTGAAATCCTACTGGCTCAATCCACTTCCTACCATGAGTAATGAGGTCCTACATGAACACAATATTCTCTGCCAAAGTTAAAACAGTTTTTCGTTATTTCACATGAGACATTTATGTATTTCATGCCTTTTTTTTTGCTGCGCTCCTCTCTCTGGTTTACAGTGGGCGGTGCTCAGTTGGGAAAGGTTGTGGGGTTGTTTGCTCATGTTGCCAGTTCTGTCTGTCAAATCTGAGCAAACCACACCCTCACAGCCCTGATGAAGCAAATAATGTGAGCTTTTACGCTTCTCATCTCTTAAAGAGTAATAGCGAAGAATGTTTTTTCATGAAGTAGCTTTTTTTAGTCAAGATACTTAATGTTATAGCTCTAAATATTTGAAACCACGTTTTCAGGGGCTTTAAAGCTGGGGTAGGCAGTTTTCTGGGAAACGGGACAGCCACTTCTTACATTTCTCCCCTGTCTGTCCTAAACCCCTCCCACCAGACGAGCATGTGTTTCATACAGTGACCTATACGGGTACTACTCAGTCATTTCAGTCATCCTGAATGTGATTGTGATCCTGTTGTATAGCATCAATTCTATGAGAATTACCGTCCTGTTTTCTTTTCAATTGTTGGGGCCTGTAAAGCCTTTTGAGATGACAGTGACTACGTTTACATGCACAAAATTTTCCAGTTCTTGCCCTTATTCTGAAAAAGACAATATTCCTATTATGCTGTTTACATGGCTAATGAAAATAATTATTCCACCAATATTCCTGTTTATATGCAACCGTGCATACTCCGATTAATGTGACCTTAATGTGTCGTCTTAACGTCAAAATATGGAAAGGTGGATCAGCCATTTTGCTTCTTTGCATCAATGTAGAATTTTTTCAGAGTTTCCCACAAGTTGGGCGGCCATTAGCTCACCTGGTAGAGCAGGTGCCCCATGTACAAAGGCTCTGTCCATACCGCAGTGGCCGCGGCCTCCATTAAAACCCACAGCCCCCTGCTGCATGCCATCCCCGACTCTCTCCCTTCACGCCAAAACAGACTGCCCTATCAATCAAAGGCAAAAGCCCTAAAAAAAAAATTCATGTAAAAAAAAAAACATTCCCTACTTTAACCATTCAAACGCAGCCTCCCTCTTTCATTCCTTCAACCACCTTCTTGAAAAGGTCAGCATTGAGATACTTTTGCGTATCCGAAAACCTGTTGATATCCAAGTCTTTCATAATGTTTAAAAGTAGGTGTGTTTCTCCTTCCAACCAGAAATGTGTGCATTTCTTCAACGCACAGAGCTGACTGCTTTGTGTCGCAAACTGTGGTAAAAACCCCAATTCAGACACATATTCTGAAGGCGCTGTAAACATGTCCAAAGAATGAAGAATGAAGAAAATGAAGAAAAACTGGACTAATACCAGCATATCCCACAAGTCTTAATTGCAAAGTACTAAATTTGCAAAATGGCCTAATTTGGAATATTCAAACAGAATTTGCTGTCTATATGACCCATATCAAATTAGGAATATTGTCATATTTGACAATGTGCATGTAAATGTAATCAGTGTGATTTGAGGCTCGAGCTTAACGTGACATTACCATGAACTTGAATTAGCCGCAGACGTGAGCCTCTGCCTACTGTTAGCAGAAGGCTAAACTGTTAGTAACATTTTCTCTCCATCTCTGAAACACTTAGCTTCTTTCGTTTGTTAGTTCGTTAGTTCGTTTTATCATCAGAGTTTCTTTTAGACTGTTTTTAATAAGTCTACCTTCCTTTTTTTAGACAGTTGTTGCCAGTGCTGGAAAAACAACTTCCTCTGCAGGGTTCTCCATCATTGAAACAGGCCTTCACCATCTAAAGGGACGTGCAGTTGCATCTGCATTTATAGAAGAGCCAATAGGAACGCCCTCTCTCCTAAATGACCTGTGATTGGCCAAAGTATCCCGTCACACGCTAGATTTTCTAAAGCCTGAAAAGAGCAGCAAGAGGAGGTGCAGAAGTGTAGTTTTCTCTCAGACCACTTGAATGACAATATGCTTAAAAGTTAATAAGGCGCAATGGCATGCAAAAATAAAACTGCCTATCCCAGCTTTAATGGTCAGTTTCAAAACACCAGGGAATGAGTGAAGGCATGTTACAACAGGACTTACAAAACACACTCAGCTCTACACCCACTGTAGAGCACACAGATATAAGTCATGGTTATATAGCTGCACAGAACGCAATACACACCGAGGTCATCTGTCTCTATCAAACATCAGTCTTATCTTAATGTAAACTGCTCATTGAGGAGCAGTTTTTGAAGTCCGCTACAGTGCACACACACCTACTACAGCAGTGTCTATATGCACACACTCTGTTAATACTGTGTGTCCATGTCTTCATGTATAACAATGCATACGTGATCGCAATTATATGCTATGATCACACCCGTAGTACTGAGCCTTACTGTACACCTCAGACAAACCAAATAGCCGCAGTAGTGCCTGATAATTCATACAAGAATTACTGTGTGTAGGAATTTCTTACACACATTTTTAAGGCCTATTGCAGAACTTTTTTAATGAATATCTTTTTGCATGACTGATGTTTTTCTGTACCTCTTTTAATTGGACGTGTGTGAAAGCTTTTATTAGTAAGAAATTGTGTTAATCTGACTTATCTCAATGTAATTATCAGCATTTGTCAAAAGCTACTTGTTACAAATAAAAAAAGAATGAAACTAAACTCACTTGGTTCCTCACTGTGTGTGTGTGCATGTATGTGTGTGTTTGGAGTGTGTTAAGCACTTGTGCGCCCTGTAAGTTTGTGTTGCTGCGTGTTTGCCTCTCACTGGGAGCGTTTGAGCTTGGCATCGATATAAGCGTATCACCTTCCTTCACTTAACCACTTCTTCACCCTCCTCCTCGTCAGAGCACTGTTGTTTGAGAACCTGTCAGCTGTATTAGCCAACCCGGTGTCAGTCTTTTCTCAGTCTCTCTCGGTGGCGGCCTGAGCACACAACGCTAGTGCAAGCTAAAACAACAAGCTCAAGAAATGCAAATGTGGCTGCAGGAATCGGGGGTTACCGCACACATTTCTCTCCCTCTGCCAATCTATCTCTTACACAAATATGCACACACACACATGCAAACACACACACACCTGTTGCACAGCCTTCGGGGTAGTGGCTGCTCTGTAAGAGACTCATCTTAACCTCATCTGGTAGTAGCTTACACTGAGCCACGTTGGCATTTGACAGTCATCATTAATGTGGGAGTTTCTCTCTGCCAAAATGGAACGGCTCCTGGTTTTTTGCCCAGGGGGCACGTGGTGATAGACTAACAACTGCGGCTTGCAGACTGATGGAATTGTAAGCGCTTAACGTGTCCTTTTTGTAGTGGAGTGCTGAGCGTGTATGTTTGCTTCAGACTTCACAGTTAGCAACATGTGCAGCGTGTATTACTGGTAGCCAGGCAACAGAACCACCCTTCACCTGAATTCCCTGCACACACCGCTGATCATAAATCTTTTGCAGCAAAGTCCCCCTTCTTTACACCTTTTCCATGTACGCTCCTCATCTTCAGCAGTAACATTTCAATTCAGTGGCTCCACTCTGACAAGCCTGCAATTTGGACATGGCCGTACCTGTCTGTCCCTGTGTGTTTAATGATTAATATAAATTAAAATGTCCAGGATTTACACTGCATGTAAAAAGCAGTTTTTCATGCAAGTGTGATTGGACATTGAAGCCGCGTGTGTACATACCAAAGACGCGGAACCAGACATGTGATTTTCCGAGCCCAGTTTTTCTTTTCAAGAGCTTTTACTCACCTGTGTGCTCAACGTTGCTGTTTTAAGGCATTAAGAAAACATTCTGGCTGTTGTCAGCTTCTTTTAGAAATGTTCAATGAGCAGGAACACGCATGAAGTGCTGTGTTCGCCCCGTACTCTGCTCTGTGTTACCCTGCAAATGGCTGTCTTGTGTCTGATTGCATGTGGAGAAGTAAAGATAACCATATGACACTGAAGTCAGACTCGACATCATTAATTATAAACACGTGTCTGCCCCTATTTTTAAAACTACGCCTTTTAGACCCTCGCCTCCATAAAGCTGACCAACATTAGACTACAAGAGCAGGGATGATTAGACTTTCGAGAAGCTTTTCCTCCTGTCTAGAAAACACACTGTTCCTATTTTTTAAATACTGGTGTCAATTAAGACGACCACATTTTAATTTTGTTGCATGAGTCAGAGGAGGCTAACAAGGCTGTGCTCAGTTCATGTAGCTTAGTTGAAAGGAAAAGTTGTTTGGCCTTGTGTGTAGGCTGAGGTAAAAAAAAAAACAACAAAGACGAGCATGTAACGACTTTTTCATGTCACTCAGAGAGTTAACCATCATTTACTGTATGTGATGGATGGTGGAGGGTAAAGGGGTGGCCGTGAGGGCTGGCTGGTACAGCGAGTGTATGATCAGCACGTCCCTGTGATGTGGTTCACATACGGTCAAAGAAACACTACGATCCCTGAGCAACGGTCCGTGACCACTGGATGCGGAGAAGAGTGCTTTCCAAGTCAAATCAGCCCCTGCATGGGGAGGACTGTTGACACTGTCGCATGAAGGGACTGTTTCTGCCGTAGCACAGGAGGAATGGAAACATGGGGCCTCTGAACCCTCATCAGCAGGTAATGCTATGTAAAAGAGCAGGTGAGCCATTTTATCAAGTTATTAATCTACAGCTTCACGTCCACGTCGGAGCCCAGTTTGTTTAAATCTCTGGTTTCCACTGCGGGGCTAGACAGGGCTTGCTGTAATTTATTACACCACACTTCCCCCCCTCATAACTTTCAGAAAGTATTTTTGCATCATTTTGCAAACATGTCATTTGTCAGCCGGGCCGTGCGCTTTTCTTTTGTAATGAACACGTTGAGTCGGCCCTGACAAGCCCTGTTTGGGCCTTTTTGTGGCCGCCGAAGGTTCGTGTTTGGGTCACATGTCTGATGACCTTGGAGACCGCAGGCCAATGAGCCTATTTGTGGCTCTCTGAATGCACATGGACGGACTCCACCTCACCCCGGGAGTCTGGGAGTCTTCGGCTTGGAGATCTCGAATTTTAATGCAACAGCGATTTTCTAATTTACTGTGTTTTACACACGCCTAAATCCAGCTGAAGAATTCTTTATGGCTTAAAATTATAATGCATGACCTTAGACCCTTGCTTTGATTTACAAAGGATAGCAGGGCTTTCAAAATCACACCACTCCCTTAGAGATATTTACTTTAAATTAGAAAATATGTCTTTATATTTCAGTAATGCCTCTGACATTTTTTTTTAATTTTTATAACTTAATTTCCAACATAAAATAAATGCTTCACACCCTGAACTTATTTGAGGAAATTGTAAATACATTTTATCTATGTCTAAATGTTTTGTAGGACTGCTTACAAATGTGAAAAATATATATCTAGATGCATAATTTAATTTCTTTAACTCATGTTAAGCAAATGTCAGCAAATATTGAAGCATAAATGTTTATGAATATAGAACGGGCCATATTAAGTGTAATGGGGTGAAGGTATTTTAATGACTAAAACAATTTTAAAAGATTTTTTCTTTATGTGGTGACAAAGCCTGTGTGTGCTCAAAGCACTTCTGATGAACTTTCCTAGTGAGCTGTGACGCTTGGTAATAGAAAATACAGGCCTTGCGTGAGTGTGCACATATATTTTTTATGAAAAGCAGTTTCCTGCTTATGTAAAACAGGCCGGCAGGCGACAGCACCCTGGATTTACCTGAAGTTAGCTACACTAACAGACAAAACAAGGGAGGATAATTGTTTTGTACATTTCCTGTCCTCAGAATAGAAACTAGTTTTCTCCAAAACAACCTTCAAACTCCAATAACAGCCAAACAATTTAATAAGATACATTCAATTTCATTGTGCAACATTTGTCAATTGTTACTGCTCTAGACTCCAACATCAGACCAATGCCAATTTTGTCTAAACATGCGTGGAGATCCCCATGCTGTCTGTTAGGCTAATTGCACTTCATTCAACGTACCTTAATCTAATAAATAAACTTCTCTGTGGAGCTCCTGCAGAGGCTACATTTTTAGAGAAGTGGGAAAACAATGCTCCATAAGACAGTTACTTTTATCAAAACATAAACACAAAAAAAGCATACAAACATATAAAAAAAACAATAGCGTTATTAAGCACCCTGAAACACTAATGCAAAGTTTTCCCCCTCTTCTTTGATTGCTTACTCATGAAGTTATACATTACCCCGTTTTGCCCAAAGACATTTGCAGAAGTGTGCAGTAAAGAATCTGAGAGGAATTGTGTTGATGGATGGGAGTAGCAGTCATACATCAGTCCTTCAGTACACCTGTCTGTCCTGCAAGTTCTTTCAGACAACAAGTTTGTTGTAAAAGTTGACTGTTTATTCCTCGTGTGTCTTTGGTCTGACTGTGAGGAGCAGGGAGGAGGAGGAGGTGGTGGTGGAGGAGGGGGCGCAAATATGGGTCCTGGGGCCAAGTCCTTCATAGAAAGGAGGCAGTGGGAATGAAATGAAGCCACAGGGGACAGACTTGGTGTCTCCTGTCCTCGCCGTCTCTCACTCCCCTCCTCGCTCCCTCCCAACCGGCCTGACTTCACAGCGCCGAGGCGGTGACCGGGTGGATGGCGTCACGATTGGCTGTCATGCTCTTGTAGGCCAGAGGGGTGGCAATGTCACAGTTGTGGGGAGATAGAGCACTGCCACTGGCCGGCTGCCATGTGGCTCCGGTCACATAGGCCGACGTGGTGGCGCTGTACCCCATGTAGGGTGACACTTGGGTGGTGGGAGGGTGGTAGGGAGGGATGCTGGGTGCTGTGACATAGCTGTTCACTGTGGGCAATCCATTCGGCGTCTGAGGACAAAAGAGACATAAAAATCTGTGTTAAACATCTGAGAGGTCAATGAGAGCTTCTTTCTGGGGGCTCCCTGCTCAGTGTAGAAATCATGGTCAGTGATTTTCATTCTGTGGTTTTCCACAGAATTGAAAAAAGGAAATAATTTGCCTCTTCAGAGAGGATGGAGAAGTTTTTTTTTTCTTTGCTACATGATTTGGTGACCCCCAGCTCAGGTAGACGCACACAAGCAGCTGAGCTCTAATGGAAAAAAGCTGAGGCGAGCTGGAGAATAAAGTGAAAGGAGACGTGATTGAATTATAAACAGCAGAAACTTAAATTCTAACTTCACAGCCACCACATAAAAAACCCATTTTCCCAATTTTGATGAAAGTATGAATGATCAATTATGCGCTCTCATGCCCCTGGAACATATTAAACATGGATAAAAACCATACATGCATGATTGCCCGTCTGTCTACGGGACTTGTTTTCTACCCAGAGAGTGGACGTTTGCTCCGGCGGCGTTGATATACCACGTCAGACGATGGGAGACAGGGTGGTTGGGGGGCGCCACAAAACAGATGTCATAAGAGATTGAGAGTGAAAGGGCAGGAAGAAGGGAAATATGATAGAGAATGAGGCGAGGGTTTCGGAGCATGAATGGGCTTTGCCTTTCTGGCACAGTGACAGGACTTAACTTGAGGAATTCACCAAAGCATTTCAACAGGGAGGCCGAATTTCTGTTCCTGGGTGGTCTGCGACTACTGAGAATTATTTCTAAAATTGGGATCTTTTCTGTCTCTGCGACTTGTTTTCTCTGACTGGCAAGAGTCGCCGGCTATTCCTTAAAAACAGATATAAAAAATCCACTCTCAGCTGACATTTGTGGGGGTTATAAAACATAACTATAGAGAGAAAGCTAGTTTTGTGTGTGCACTCGCTCTCCTGTGGGTGTCTGTGGGTCCGTGCTGGTTGACTGTTGGTGTTTGTGGGTGCCTGTCTGTGTTTGTGGGTGTTGGTGTGTCTTCACTTGGCTCAACGACACTGAAGCCACTCAGGCTTTTAGCTGTGTCTAAAATTAAAAAAAAATTCATTAAATCAAATGGAAACATTTTAAATTAGACTAAATTTTATCACATATTCCATTCATGAAAAACAGGTCAATTACCTACACAATATATACATACACAAAACAGGAAATGCAATCCACTGCAGGAACACTGCAGCCTCAGATATGACCACAGACAAGGGTGTAGCTTTCATTTCAACACTGGGAGGGACACATGAAAATGGGAGGTGTGGGAATCCTTCCCCAGGAAATTTTGAGCGCCAAACTCAGAATTTCCTACATTCTGATTAATATTCAAACATCAATTTTTGCCTTTTCTGCATCAATTAATGATGGAAATGTCTTTAATTTTGCAGAATCTTTTATTGTAATTGGGGAGAGGGGGACAAATGTTGTAAATATTAAGGGGGACATGTCTCCTGTGTCCCCCTGAAATCTACGCCTGTGATCGAACACACCTGTCTGACACAAAGTCAACAAAATTTATATGCTTTTTTTGCATCAGATTGTATCATATGTTTAGGTGTACCTGTTATTTTGTCCACCCCTACAGTGAATACACTTGCATATCCTTAAAACTAAACGATATGTATATGGGTATATCTTAGAATTTTGTGTTTTATTTAATATTTAGATTTTCTAAAATATATTAGCCTGCACAAAAAAATACAAAATGTGTGTATTGTATTTAATTTAATTTTTAAAATAATCTTCTTTTTGTGGTCAAAATAGTATTATAATAATAATAAAAATGCCTGTGTTTATGTTTATGCCTTTTTGAATCAGTGCTGTTAATAACAGACAAACCCATTAAATAATATGTCAAAGCATTGACGCCATTCATCCAGATAATTACAACTCAAACGGATTCGCTTTGTCACGCTCTGATCCCTTTGTTTAGATTTTAAATAAATCATTAAAACTATTTAAAAGCTTGTTTATGTAGCGTGGAAAAATATTACACGTTTTATATATTTAAGTATTTGTTGTTAAGGGAAGTTGCTTTTACTTAAAGTTTGAGTCGTTTTGAACGGAATCAGCTCGGAGCCGCCGCGCGCACTGAGCTCGTGACTTAGCCTTAAATCTATTTTAATGATGCTCTTCTTCTTCTCCTCCTCACAGAGGAAAAACCTGAGCGTCCCATGGGTGTATCTGCCCTCAGCACAGCGCCTATAGGCCTCATGTTTCAAACCGCAGCCTCTGGCCTGATGCAGGAATCACTGCATGTGATTGAGGCCGAGTCTCTCTGATGGTGTCCCATTTGAATTCAACTTTGCATTGACACTCAGCCTGAAGGAGAACGTAAGAGTCAGGCCTTTAGCTGGGAGAGACAATGCTGGAAATCGTGACACCTTGTTTTGGAAATTGAACCAAACTGCAGTGCGTCTGAGAGCATGACATGTGTCTCTCTCTTTAACATTAGGCTGCAGCTGCCTGTACAAAGGCTCGGTAAATCCTCCAGTCTTATGGTGGAACACTACTTACTTCACCATACTTTGTTTTTCTTGCAATAAACTCGGTAATTTATAGAGTTGTTATTTTCTGCCTTTAATGGCTCACTTCTGTTTTTGTACGCTTGGTTTTCTAACCGCTCAGACAGTCAGTGTGTCCACTTTGGAGCTGGGACCTCTGAGCGCTGCTAATCTCACAGCACCGGCCCTGTTTTCTGCGTAACGAGCATGAAAACTCCCCCCTGGTAGAAAGTGGCAAAATAAAATTACGCGGCATGAAATTGTTTTGTTTTGTTTTTTTAATTGTGACGCCCTGTCAAAATAAAAGGAAGCAAGGACGCATGTGCGCGCAGACACAGGGTCATAATTTATAACCTCCATTAGAAAAACCAAAAAATAAAATCCTATAAAAATTATTTTTGACCATGAAAAAAAATATAAAAAAATCTAATTTGAAATCCTAACTTAAATTTATACAAATTAAACGTAGGGTATGTTTTTTAAAATTAATTAAACTTTACATATTTTTAAATTACCGAGAATGTGTGTAAGGTCTAAAATTCGACGTGCTTTATTTTGCATCTGTGGTTTCACGTGTGTTTATCGACTGTAATAACTCAGTGCACACTAATAAATAATATTTTGAAAGTTTAGGCCTGCACCGTGGTTGTTTTAGACAAAATATTAACTGCTGCATTTTATCGCTGAAAACCTGAATAAGATCAAATATGCAGCAGTTCCCTCCATGCACTTCAGTGTCTTGGCTCAAACTCTGTACTGAAACCAACCCATTAAAATCCTGTAGGCCTATGTAGGAATAATTCTTCAGGGAACTGAAAACAGACTATATATGAGTTTGCTGACTTTGTTTTATGAGTCCAAGCAGGTTTGGGGTGTTAAACGCGCTACAGTTAATTTTGAAAACCAAACATGTAAAGCTGGAAAAGAAGAATCAAGAGAATGCTGTCCAAAGAATATTAAATCAGATGATTCATAAAAGCTCTGACCATGCTGCAGGACCTACAGGAAGTGTAAAAAAAAATATTAAAAATAATAATATATTATAAAAAGCACCATTACCAGCTAGCCAACAGAAGGAGCGCAGTAAAGATGTGGAATTTCCAGGCCATATAATTATTAAAATATTATAAAATACTCCAGAGCTCAGTTAGATTAAAAGCCAGTTTGTTAAAATTTGGATACTCTTATTTAGTAGTGTTGCATTTTGGGTTACAAAAAAATAAGAGGTGTCCATTTTTGTTTACCTGTGTGTATTTTGCTTCAGGTTCTAAGTGCGGTTTATCCACGCCATTGACTAGTAGTGGAGAGCTTGCTGGTGGGAAATTAGTCCTGTTTATAGCGCTCCATTCTTCTAGTTTGGCGCTGGGAAAGGATGGACTGTCACTAACTGGGGGGGCAAAAGAGACAGAGAGAAGAGAGGAGAAGGAAAGTCAGAGGGGAGGTTTTTTTGAGATTAAGGGAAAAAAAGACCCGCACAGGCCGCTGCTGTTCATGCATCCATCAGGCGTAGGTTAGCCAGGTTGCATCAGACCATAAACCCTGTGACACTTTGCACTAAAAGCACGATCATTTGTCATTTTAGGCACAAATGGCTCATATATCCAATGGGCTTTCGGTGTGCGTAAAGTTTGCGTAAAACGTTTTTATCTTCATCAGATAAATGAAAATATCAGTTTAAATATCTTGTACAAAATTAGCATAATGTGAGACACTTTCTAATTTACTGCAAGTGAAATAAAATCTTAAAATTTAACATATTTCTTTTGTGTAGTAATTTTCTTTAATTATAAATCAATAAACGTGACCAGGCCTCATTTTTTCTTGATCAGGATTTTAACTAAAACTGAAGTCAGTGGGGAAGAAGTGGAATTATCTGTCTTATTTTCTTAAAATTTCTTCAAATAAATGTGTTTAGACTGAGTGAAACTGATCCTGAGGCTCACACTGAGGCCCAGTTGAAGATGGGCAGCAGTGAGGCAACTCTCTGGTGGGTCAGGGACATTTTAGCCCACCAAAGCGTCTTCCTGTCGGGGGACAAATTAGATTTACCTCCACCGTCTCCCTCCTCTGTGCGTGATGGATATTATATTATACACAGTCCCAAACGTTTACACTGGGTAAAAACAGGGCCACCAAAGTTCTAACTCGATAAAGGGCTTTTAGAAATGTGCGTTTTTGTACATGCTGAAATATTATTTTTAATGTTTCTGAATAAATGCACTCACAGCAATTTAATCTGCATCCTGCGCGTTTAAATCAGTGTGTGCCCGCATGCGCGTCAATTTAAATATGAGCTATGTGAAATCAATAGTTTATGATTATTAGTGCTGCACATTATTTTTTAACAATTATCTTCTGTTGTGAAAAAAATTGAATCTATTTTTTTAAACACTTTGGTGCAAATGATCTCTCACCAAACTTACTGTAAAACTTAGCACTGAAAAAACCTGCCACACACATCTGCAAATAATTGGGAAATGCACAAATTGTTTATAAAGGCAGCCTTTCAAAACACATTCCTGCCTTTGTGATTTCTCGTGGATACCTGCCTCACATTTGTCTTGTTTAGATTGCCCGAGTTAAGCTTTGCGCATGGCGGTGGGAGCGGAGAGGAGCCGAGGCGTGTTTGTAGCCATGAATCCTGACAGCAGGACTGCTTGCAATGGACTGACAGCACTTCCCTTCCTGCCACTGGAAAACAAGCTCTCAGAAAAAAACCCTTTCACAACACCGAGCCGACCATTAACACTGATTTATGCCGGATCCTGTTTCACTGTTTCCAAAACAGTTGTGGTCTTGTTGAGTGCACGCCAAAGCTATCTGGGCCTACCTGCATGTGACACACATACGACAAACAGCAAACATCTTAGCGGGAGCTGTTGGGGCCTGAATCACGGTTACAAACCTGCTGCCCTGCACAAAATGTCTGGCTCCGAGTCATGGCAGACATTCAGCACACCTCATTTTGATGCACTTCATCTCACCGCCTTTCCCTCCGCTGTCCCTCTAATATTCCACATCCGCCTCTTAATTATTACTGCGAGCCGGACCATCTGTTTCTGGACTAACCTGCCTCCCTTTCAAATCAATATCAGCCGGCAGGTCAAATGGCATTTAAGCTTTCTCCCTCTCCACATAGGCCTGAGAGTTTATAACGTCCCAATAGTTACTTTTGGAGGCCTATAAAAACAAATACAGTAACTCAAATCCACTTTCTCCCTCAAACACACATTCGCACTGTTGCGCGCAAAACCCTCTTCAAAAGTTGTTTAAATGTAGTGCAATAAACAAATGCAACCGCCCTCCATGCAGCCATGCTTACTTTGTTGCTCTGTAATAGACCGTATCCCCAGAATATCTGTCACAGAGTGCGAGGAGGGCCATATCCTGTGCATGGCCATGTGTCCGGGAAGGGTGGGCATGCCAGGGGGAGTGGGCACTTTGGATGTCGGGTATGTGTATAAGTGGTTGTAGGGTAACGTTGGTTGTGGCGGCGGGTGAGGCGCCTGCTTGCCCGGCTCGTACGGGCTCTGCTGGGACAGATTCCCGATCTTGTTGCGGAGGATCCGACTGATGGAGCTGACGGAGGGCAGATTGAACTTGTCGCAAACCCCGTCGGCGAGTAGCCTGTCCCGGATCTCCCAGGCAAAAATCCCCGGGTCTCTCTGCTTGTATGTCCGTATGTGCTTGACCACGGTGGGTGTGGTGACCCGCGGCTTGCTGCCTCCGATGGCCCCCGGGAGGATGGAGCCGGTCTCGTTGTAGCGGGCCAGGATCTTGCTGACGCAGCCGTGGGAGACGCGCAGCTGCCTGCTGATGTCACAGGGTCGAATCCCGAGCTGGGCCAGCTCCACTATCCTGAGCCGGATCGCGTTGGGGAGCGGCCTGCCGTTCACGAAAACACCGCCGAGTTGGTTCACCTCACCGAAGGCTGGCTCTGGTGTCAAAAACAAACACACAAACGGGCAGAACAATGAGACAGCGATTAGGTAATAGAGGCCCACCGCAGACTGACTGCGTTAACCCGGGTTAAACCAGGCCTGATATCACCAAACACATATTAGCAGGCCTATACAATCAAATATAGAAAAGATGTAAGGTGTTAAACTGTGTTTTTAATCTACTTATTACACGTTTTTGTCATTTATAAGAACGTTGTGCAGCTAAAATGTGTCTTTAATGTGTTGATCTAAAAGGGAAAAAAGCAGCCATTACGCACAGGCGCATCTTTTTAAACTTTTATGTTTTCACCCAAAAGTTTTCCCTCTAAAATGCTAAAGATCTCAATTATATCACTTTGAGTCATGTTTAATGTTTGGGTGAAAAGTACCAACCAATAGCTGTCTGATAGTTGTCGTGCACGCGGGCTAAACTTCACACGGATGTCAAAACTCGCGTAACTGACACATGTACCAGTTCAGTCTCCCGGTGTCTCCCTGCTGGATTAACAGATAAACTGAGCCGCCAAAACACCACAGACACTCCATATGTCACTATATTTTTCCCACCTTGCCCGCTGGACCGTTCGCTGCATCCCTGACAAGAAAAAAAAAACACCGATCCAACACTGAACTCACCCATCGTGTTAAAGCCGCAAACGAAGAACACGGTGTCCGGTTTGTGCCTCCTGCGTGGGTCCTGCTCCGCGTCCAGCGTGTCCACTGTCCAAAACCGCGTCCAAGAAAGTCTTCTTGCGCGATAAGGAACAAGAGGGACAAAATTCTCGATCTGTTTCCTGACGGCACTGGAGACAGGCTTACATTTCAATCTGTAGAAATTAGGAGGCTGGACTTCCAACGCTTCTCCCGCGCTGATTGGCTCGGCTCTCCAATAGACGTTCGAGATTGCTCAGCGCCGCGTTGCTATTGGTGGAAAAGTTTGACATGACAGCTGCACAGAGATTTCCCCCCCTCCGTCCTCCTCCTCGTCCTACTCTCTCCCATCAGAAAGCAAAGCTGGGGATATACCACCATGAATGCGTTTGTTATTGAGACAGATATGGTGAGTATAAAGCAATATCAAGATTTTGGATCACCTTTTCAACAGTCATGTGGCGCTGAACAAAAACATGCGTAAAAATCTCCAATGTGTGACCATCACAAGGAACCAACACATTCAATTATATTAATATTTTCATGAAACCGCAAACACTTCTGCAATTAAAACCCCGCGTAACTTCTCATTCATTTAATCTTTTAGTTTTGTTTTTATAGCAAAGATTTAATCTCTCAAAATTAAAAAAAAGTTCAAGTTATATTATGAAAACAAAAAGTTGGAAAACCTGAGTTAGGGTGGCTTTTACGCTCCACTACACCACCCTTCATCTCAACCTTTTAAATGGCATCATTAAGGAAATGGGAGGAAATGAATGATTGGTTTTGAGTAATGTAATTGGCTGGGTGATGTTTGTAAATTGTATCTCAGTGCGCTTGGGGATTATCACACTTTTCCCTTCATTTGTCGCCCATGTTTTTACTCTTCTTTACGCACCAAGCACCGGCTGCTACACTTTGTACAACACGCCAAACACAAATCCTTCACGGGGATGATGATGATGTTTTGCCGAAAATGAGGCGATCAAAAGGCGAACATGTTCAACCTTTGGAAAGAATCTGCCTGCTCATGCAATTTGAAAATAAATGGCAGACTCCTGATTTGTCTCTGGTGCCAATTTTAAATTAAATATTCAGTGATTTATTTAGACGTGCGTGAAACGAACATTACCCTTTAAAGTGTTTTAAGTCAGTAATTTTCACTTTTCCTTTTCAAACCGTGAGTCCATTTGATCTGCATTAAGGCTTTGCACCGGAAAGGCCAAACGTTGCCCTTTTTTGCCAATTACGCACCGCAAGCGTGAAGGCATTAGAGCTCCTATATGATAAAGAAATTACCTTTATGTCTTAACCTTTACATAATTAGCTTTAAGGCTAAAAGTCTGCTGACCAATACCTTCTAAAGTTTTTTTTCCTGACTTTACTACCTGTGCACACGAGCCCTCGCTGTACAGAAACCCCACTTGCAAGCAATAAGAAAGATTTGTTGCTCCCCGACACGAGAAACAAACACACGCCATAACTTTGCGCCTTCACTCTCTCTCCCCGTTTTGACACATGCTTTGGGTTTTCTCGTGTCATATTTTAAAAAGGCCACGGCGCATGACTGACCTTCATCTCCGTACAACCTAAAGGGGGATCAACGTGCATGTAAACATCAAACGGCGCTCCTGTACTGCCGTGCAATTAGGAATATTGTTGAAAACCTCTGCTGACATTAAACACCGAGGCGGCTGTGAGGGGCCAAAATGTACACAAAGTATTGCTCAGTATTTGTGGGCTGGATGCTGCAGAGTGAACGTATATACCTACATTTTCTGTTTAGTTTTCCCACCTTTTCAGGGTGGCATAAATCTCTGAAATTGTGCAGCTTGCAGCGCGCGCCTTCAACACTAATACAAGTCAGTGACGGGTCTTTGAGGAGGCGGATTTTGACGCTTTTTTTGGAGATATTTTTGTTTATATGAAGCTTTTTTATTTGCTATAAGTCGACCGATTAAGGGTCTTAGTTTGCTCTTCCTTTTACTTTTTTTTTTTAAATTTACCACGCTTATACCCCCACCTGCCCACCCTGCAGCTCCCAGGCCACTAATGCGTCAAGGATAATGTTTACCGTGGGGAAACGTGCTCAACTTGTTTCCATTGAGGTTCCTCTGGTGGCTGAAATAACAAAAGGTCAGTGGTGGGGGATCAAAGGTCTCCGCAAAGTGCTCCATCCTCAGCATTTTTTGGACACCTGAACTTCCTCCTTTTTTTCCTGTTCCTAACAGATGATAATCCACCTGGGGACGCGTGACGCAGCAGCACATCACCGTGATTATTAATGACATCACACAACTGGATAACAGTAAAATTAAATCGGTGATTGCATGGTACTAAAAAAAAGTCATACAAATGATGTGATTATTGCACTCAAAGGAATAATTGAATAACTATTATTATTATTACTATTATTATTATTATCATTATTATTATTATTATGCGTCAGAATGTGAAGCGCGTCGCCACGGTTTGTTAATAATGATATCCAGACTCTGCACGGCTGTCACATGCCTGTACAGCTCACGAGCCCAAACTCGCCCATGTCGACTTGCATTGTTCAAACCGCCTGTGAAGGCAACGCATCACTTGTCAGACAAATTGTGTAACGATGGACTCAAAGCTTCGACTGTAGCTCTCTGCAGGAGACAGTACAGGCCGACATCTCATACTGTGTCTGTGAGTGTGGCAGCTGCTCTAACCTCCTCTACACATTCCGCCCTGGGCCTTTATATCATAACAATAATAATATTTGCAGCAGAAGCTTTGACATAAATGCACAGATCTTACTTTGCTTACCAAAAATGTACTTTTATTCTGAAAGTGCGTCTCTGGCTGAGTCCTGCAGGATGTAGACTGTGATGGATTTTAGACTGTGATGCAAACATGCATAGTAGCACTATTGTGCGTCCGGTGCTTTCACGGTTTATGTGCAAAAAAATAGAAACGCGGAGTCTCACCGTGCCTCCATAATCTCCAATTTAACGCTTGAGAGGGATTTTGTAAATAATATCATATCCTGACACGTGAGTTTCTTGCACTTCCTCCAGGTTGGTTGCAGCGAAGTGACATGGAGGCTCCAGTGCGCGTTTTTACATCAGTGTTTTCTCTTTAAAAATATTTTTTCTACTCGGAAAAAGTCCTATTATATTTTAAAAATGCGCGCAAATAATTCAAACTGCACTGTGCGAAAATGTAATTTGATTTTACGCAGTTGAAGAGAGAGATGCGAGATATTTTAGATTACATCACTCAACTTTATTGTCACTGCTCTGAGTGCAAGTGCTGCAAAACCAAATGCAGATTAGCATCTAACCAGAGGTGCAAAAAGCAATAAAATGCAGATTAATATACATAAACTGTAGGGGTTGATATGAATGTGTTAAGATACAATATGAACAGTGGGGATTTTTAATTTTAAAATTCTGAAACAACTCGTCTGTTACCAGGTGTTCATTTTATTTGTCCGCTGTGTTTGCAAATTTGTTTCTCTATTTACCTTCAGTGGAATCCATTTAGCAAACAGCTCTGGCTGCAGCTGGATGCTGGAGTCTCGCTGCACTGACCGATGTTGTACCTGTTTATATATCACAGCCTTCTCTCATGTGAAAGTGTTTGCTTTGCTCATAATTGATTTCACGGGCAGAGAGGGTCCTTATTGACTCAAGATGATGGAAGAAGCATGAAGGCCAGAGATATTTTTCTGCTGCTTCTTTCTGTCCCTGTCTTTTTTTTAGATTCCTGTTATTAAGGTGTCAAACGATGCAGAAATTAAGAAGACTTCAACAATTAGGATGAAGTTAATTCACCAAAGACTGCGTTCACCAGGTAAATGTGAAAGCTGTGCGTCATCAAAATGTTAAAACATAGATTTGCTCCCTTCCTAACTGTAACTGCGTGTCATAGTTCACCTTCAAGTTCTCATCAAGAATTAAATGTGATCCTGCCACAGTGCCAAACACCCACCGTTATAAATCATATTGTGTTTTTGCAATGATTAGATCACGGAAGAAAAAACTGACTGTGCCAAAAGATCTAAGGGACTTTGTTTCCATCCACATACAGTAAGAGCTATAAACTGTGATGAAACCGCCACTCCCACTTCAACTATCTTCTTCATGTGTCAGCAAAGTAACTTAACCACCTTTTGTTTTTAATTTCCACAGTTTCCAACATGTGAAGACTTGAGGAACTTTTTTCTTTGTTGGCTGTCACCACAATGAGACAGTTGCATGGAGAGAATACCTGTCCTGGTTTCTGTGGCTGAGACTTTTTCCACATCATGAAAGATTAGAAAAAGAGCTGCAGCATTTCGATTAAGTCTGATCGAATAAGTATAAAGGATTAGTCTCTATATACTTTAGTATTTAGCTGATCCACGTTATGTTTTCTCCTCAGTGAAAAGAAATATGATCCATGATGTTGTGGAAAATAATGATTAGAAACAGTCTAAAATCAAACGTTAATCAATTACTTGTATCCTCGTTTAGAGCGTCTGTGTTTTTAACCTCATCAGAATTAACCCCATCCAAAACTCGTCCCATAATCGACATGTATTCCTCATCTTACACTCACTCATGGATCATTTTTACACCACCAGTAACCGAATTAATGCGACACAGCAACTAGCTAAACTTTATTTACACAGCACCTTTCATACAAACATGCAGCCCAAATCAACACAGACACAATTTAAAGGATTAAACTTGACATAAAGTTTTGCCTGACTAAAAAAAATAAATATCAATTAAATATTTTTTAAAAATAAATAAATACGCAACAGTCTATAGAATTAAATAAAACAAACAGCAGGGATACAGTAAAATAAAAAACAACGATTAAAACACTTAAATTAAAACTGCAATAGGCTAACTCACGTCGCCTCCATCTTTCTCATCTTATTGTGAAACCAAAATAAATTGAAAGAATCGAGTCAGAATCCAAACTTCAAACTGTGAAGATGTTTTGGGGTTTATTGTTATGATACGCGTTTTTATTCAGCACCTGTCAAACCAATTTCACTCTGTAAAGGATGATGGCTGAAGGAGGAGTGGGTTCCGCTTCCTCCTTCAGCCATCAACCATCAACTATCTTAATGTTCACCAAACAGCTTAAAACGACTGCTTTCCGATTAATAATTAGCAGGTCACAAATATTATTTCATCATTAGTATTTTTTAAACCTAAATATAGATACTCTGAGCAATCAAACATCTCTTCTCGCGCTCCAGTCTCTTGTCAGATTTTATCTTCATCACCATCTTTCAGGTCTGCAGGGAGACAGAAAGAAATAAACTGAAACACTTGACAGCAGCAAATCATTTGACGTCACCACGTCCTGCAGTTTTTACTCCATCACCATGTAACACGCAGTCAAAGCACATAAGAGGCAAAAAAAATAATAAATGATACAGTTGCAGAGGTTAAAATATTAAAAAAACGAGATAAAATTTTATAAGTAAAAAAGACTTCATTGGCTGTGTGAAAAGTGTAAGTTTTTGAAAATTAATATTTTCGATGCAGAAAACAACCCAAATGATAGAAAAATAATATCTGTAATTTTAGTTTTTATTTTAATAAATTGTATTTTATTATTTTAAGAGTCACATCCCCATTTTATAAAATGCTATTATTATCCTTATTATTATTATTAATAATAATAATAATAATAATAATAATAATATGATTCGAATTATTATTAATAATAATAATATGATTAGTGTTATTATTAGGCCTATTATTATCACTGCGGTGCGGAGGCTTTTTTCCATGCAGTGATTTGTTTTTGTCCTAATCAGATCCATCCGCGCTAAATTTATTGCAGCCTGATATCATGTCTGACTTTGTGTCAGTGAGCCTGAACTCAAAACGCTTCTTCAACACAGAGACACAAGTAACTGGAAATTGATTGGCTGTGATTGGTTATCTGATTTCTTCCTCGTGGTTCCAAATAAATAACTAAATAAATAAATAAAATAGTGCAGGGTAGATTTTTTTTCCTTCAGCCGCTCAGATTCTCCGTCGTGGAGAAAAGCTGCAGAGCGGTGCAAAAAATAATGTTCCCAATTCCTGGTTTAATGTTCCCAGTATGATCCTGCGGGAAATCCAAGTCACCACTAATAGGTTATTATGGGGACGCGCAGTGATTTCTTGTTGCGCGGAGGGGTTGGAGGTCTGTCATCTCATACTAACTGTCCCCAAACGGACTGACATCTGCAATAGGATACACACGTGCGGAGAGTTATAGTGTGCGTGTGAATGTGTGTGTGTAACCTATGTGTGTGTGTGTGTGTGTGTGTGTGTGTGTGTGTGTGTGTGTTGCCTTCAAGGCCCTGCAGTTTGTCACCCAAACGCACCACTAATCCGGGGTATTAAAGGCGCAGAGAGCAGCGGTGTCGCCTCCAGCTGTTTGATACAAATAAGATAAGACTACACGGAGCTTTAACGCTTTTTTGGGGGGCATGCCATCATTCGGGCGCCTCTAAAATAACCCGCACTGATGACTCTAACCTTTGCGGCCCCAAACGGCGGTGACACCATTAAAAGTCCTTCTGCAGGTTAGCACTTCTCCCGGTAACTTTAGTGCGGCCTTAATGAGGACGAACGCGGGTTAACGACCTATGTAGTCGTGTTTCAGAGGCCGGGCCCCGGTTTCAGCGCAGAGGGACAAAAAGAAACAATATTTACGACACTTTTAAGCATACATCACTTTGACATCTGTTCGTCTGGCACCTGGCATCCATTAGTATTAGATATTTCATTCCGCCCTAATTTGGAGCGCTCTTTGTCCCGGACCAAGGACACTGGGAGAAAAAAAGGAGACTTGTACATTTAGTGCGCTTTTACGCAGCGTTTCCTTTGTGCAGAAAAGTGCAAATGGGGTGTTGATACAGACCACACCGCCGCGCTATGCGCTAAACCCGGGGAACCGTTGAGTCATACCTGGATTGGACTTATATTAAATTTCCTCATCCATTAAGATCCCCGCATAAGCGCAGAAACATTCCTGCAATTAGTCAGTTTTGGGCACACGCGCGTCAGATTTTTACACAATGTTATTAGATTACAGAGTGGACGGAGTGTTCAATGTCCTCATAAACAAACACAGAGTCAGATGTAGAATGTCAGTGAGAAGTGTGTCAAAGAGATATTGTTGTTATTTAATCAGCCCACGTGGAGCCAGCCAGGAAAATAAACGAATGAAAGATAGAAATGAAAGAAATCAGAGCAGTTGTGTGTGATGTAACTCTTTGTGCCTAATGAAGAAGAGAACAGTTTCACAGTAGTGAAGCAGCAGCAGCAGCGCTGAGGCCTCCTGACACACGGTGACACTCCCGTGGCAATGAGGTGAGGCTGATGCGTTTTATTATAAAATATAATAACACGTTGGAGCTGCGCGTGGTGCCAGGTGAGTCAGGTACAGGGAGGTGAGTTGATTTGACTGCAAGAATGATAATAACAAGGGGGGAACATCCACTACTTGTTGTGCAACAGATGCTCCTGAAATCAGACGTGTCCAGTTGTTTCCTGATAAACAGTCAGGCAGACATGTTACAGCATCTTGTGTCTGTGTCTGAAGTCTATGTGTGTCCCTGTGGGTCAGACTGTCTGCAGAGGGTCACAAAGTCTGTGCCAAGACTGACCTGTGTCCAGACAACGTGGTTATTTCAAAATACAGTGGCGCCATCTGGTGGAGAGTTAGGAGTCAAATACCATTCCTTACTGAAAAACCTTGACTAACTCCTTAGCGGTGGAGCAAGAAGCACAGTCATCTGTTACAGATAAAGGGTTATATTTAAGGTTTAACTTAAGTAAAAGTACAAAACCATTAACAGCAAAATGCACTTAAAGTATTAAGGTAAAAATACTTGTTGAGGGAAATTGCCCCTGTCATAGTAAGTGTATTATTGGAATATTATTTCTGTCAGTTTAACATGTAAGCAGGATTTGAATGTTGTTTAAAGGTCCAGCAGTGACGTTGCAGAACTGAAATTTCTCCCATGTGCCGAACATGTAGGAGAACTACGGTGGCCTACAAGACAACATGAATGTCCCTAACCAGAGCCAGTGTTTGGTTTGTCGTTCTGGGCTACTGTAGAAACAACGTGGGGGACTCTGGAAGAAGCCCGGCTCCATATGTAGATATTAACGACTCATTTTAAGGTAAGAAAAGCACAAATTTTCATTAATTCATTCATTCATTCATTTTCCTTTACAGCTTACCCAGTTGGGGGTCGTGTGAGGTGGTGGGGATATGTATTGAACTGTTCATGTCTTCCCGCCATTAACAACTGGTTTCGGAGCCATGATATAGTTTGTTTGTTTATTCTGTCCTTATCTAAACAAGGTAAAAACAAGGTAAAAATAAATATACGCATGCAGTTCTTAAACGGACCACAGGGGGGAGCACCCATGTGTGAAGGGCACATAGGTAACTTCCAGGTATTGAGAATCAGGTGTGTGGAACCAGAAGCAAACAGTTTTTGACCGACTTGAAGAAGCTTGTTGAAAAGCTTTAAGTGTTGGTGTGAAACTGAATTGCTGGACGGAATATTGATGACACATGGACAATGCTGTCCCTTCTGTGTTATGGTGAGCATGTGATTATTATTATGATAATGATTGTATCGCCAAATCCAAAGAGGTAACGCGCACTTGAGCCCAGAACACGCTTCCGGAACAAGTTAACAGGAGCGCCCCTCAGTGGCTTGTGTAGACATTAAGTTTTGTTAAAAAGTCACTACAAATATTATACACCATTTAGATGCCCCTAACTCCTACACACTGGACTTTGACCTGCTTTATACAGCCCTCTGTTTTGTTTGTTTCTTATTCTGTAAAGTAAGTAAATTCCAATTGTCAAATAAATGTAGTAGAGTACGAAGTACAGTTTTTGCAGCTGAATTGTAGTGGAAGAATAAAGTATCATAAAATTAAAGTATCATAAAATTAAATTAAGTAAAGTCTTACACAAACTGTCTTTCACTGCTGCTGTGAAGAAGCTTTTCTAATAGTCTATGAGGTTAAATATAGCCAAGATATATTTTATTTTTCTGTTACTGCCCCTTTTCCCCCTGTTTTAAATTTCAACCTTTTTCATTTTAATGCAGACTTACATCTCTCTTCATGCATATATGTATTTATCTTAATGTTTCTTTGAAATTCTGCAGGCAAATCTGCTTTTATTTGTCAAACGTCTTCTCAAAAAAAAGTGTTAATCCGAGTTCTTTTAATCGATGAAATTACCCGTCATTTGTTATAAAAGAAAGTAACTAAATCCATTTACTCAAGTACTGTACATCAGTACACTTTGAAGATACTTGTACTTAAGTGTTTTATTATATTTTATGGTACTTCATACTTATTCTTCATTACATTTAAGAGGAAAATATTGTACATTTTACTCCACAACATTTATATCACAGCTATGGTTACTCTCAGATCAAGATGTAAATGTGATGAAATTATGAAATGTTATAGATTAAACCCCAACAGCTGATGAAGCTAGCTCTCCCTTGACAACATTAAATGCTGCTTCCTCATCAATTAAATTAACCAGACATATATTAAAAGGCCTTTATGATAAATATAACACACATTACTTTTTACTTTACTTTAAACATGTTTTTATCCTAATGCTTATTTGAATTCAGGACTTTTTACCTGTTTACTCACTTAGAACATCATGCCACTTTTACTAAAGTAAATTATCTCAATACTTCTTCCACCACTGTTCACTTGTGAAGCACCTTGAAATGAAAAGTTCTACTGATTATCAAATTAATGATTAATTGATCCGACATTGGAGGTGCCCTGTAAGCCTTTAGCAGCCTTAGTGACTGAGCCTGTGCATGTTCATGTGCAGATCTGGATGGTCAGCAGCAGTTTCCCCTCTATCAGCATCTACAGTGTCCTTAGGGCGCTGAACACTAACTGCAGCACTACAGACATAAAGGATCCTGTTTCATCCTTGCAGATAATATTCTCCGTCTGAGTTCACAGCTCGTCCCTCAGTTACACAACAGGCTGTTTAGAATAAAGAACAACAGGTACAGACTATCTTTATTGCAGCCAAATGACCAAAAAAAGACACTTTCACATCTGTTTGCCAACAGCGATTAACTCAGCTCCACCCACAGTGTGTGGTTGTTTGGTTGGTTGGTTGGTAAAAGGCTGAAGGAGGGCACATGTGAGGGGTCTGCCTGTCAGTGTTAATGTGTGTCCTGTAGAGGGCAAACAAGCTCCACACATGTCCAACAAGTCAAATGTAACAAAGACAGTTCAGAGTCTGGAGCTGCTGTTTGTGCTCAGAAGTTACAGGTTTTGTGTTCAGGAAGAGAGAGTCAAAGATATTGTTTTGTGTCTTGTTTCAGGATGGTCAGTATGTTCAGAGACTGTCAGCACCATGAAGACAGTGACTGATACCTGCATCCTGTTTTTACAGTGCATCTCAGTTTGGAACAGGACTGAAACAGGTAGAGAACAGAAACTGTTGTGCATGGGAGTTATGATGAACAACACCTTTTTACCTCCAAACAAGCTTGTGTCATAAAGTCTGGAATGTATCAAAAGTAACAGCATTAGTGAAACTGTTCCTTTATTTTCCAGTCAATGCATTATAAAACAAATAAATCAGGTTTACTTATTCATCAAATGTTTGCAGATAGAAAGTAAAGAATATTGTTGTAGCCATTTGCTAATGTTCTTACTACAAAATAAACAGTATTGATGAATGATGAATGCTGTCCTTGTTGCAGAAATTCAATCCTGACCATCATCTGAGGTTCAGGAGCTGCAGATCTTCTGAAGAGCCTGTTCTGATGCATGTAAGTGAACTTTCATTTCTTTGCTTCAGTGCATTATATTGACATTATAGACAGTTGTGAGTGCAGTGAGACTTCTTGTTAGCTGAAACCATATTTCATTATGAAGTTAAAGTTCCCATTTTACAAAGGGTCAGATTTCCATGTATATATATATATATATATATATATGTGCTATAAATATTGTGAAAGTAAAAGGCACAGAGTCTGTATTCAGACACTGTGCCTTTTTAAACAAGCCATCAGGACTTCCTTTGAGTTGTGATGTCACAACTATGCTATATAAAGGGCCGTACACATGCTGCGTTTTTGCACCCTTAAATTTATTGTTTTCTATGTAGACACGCTAAAGGTGCGCCCAAATGCCGGAGCAACGCCGTCACAGCACACAAACGTTCCCATGCGCCATCTTTTCAGGGTGCGACGGCTGCACTCTGAGGTAAAAAGAATTCAACTGTTGGAACGCAGCAGCGGGCACAGCATATCATGTGACAAGGAACGACCAACCACGGCCAGCAGATATCTTCCCCGTCTATCAGTCTGTGATATGTATGGAGAAGAAATTGCTCATTCTAGTGCAGGGCTACCAGAGCTTTACATCCATCCCATGACAATATGTTAAACCAGGGGAGTCAAACTCATTTTAGTTCATGGGCCACATACAGCCCAGTTTGATCGCAGATGGGCCGGACCAATAAAACCATCGCACAGAAACCTTTAAGTACCATCAGCTCCAATATTTCCCTTTTTGTGTAAAGAATTACAAGTACAGATTAACATGAACACTAGATGTCATCCATTGGGCTGGATTGGACCCTTTTGCGGGCCACTTCTGGCCCACAGGCCATATGTTTGACACCCCTGTTTTAACCCTAATAGACACTGCAAAACAAGAACTGGAAGATCAGCTCTGCGCTCAGGACTTCTGGTAAGTAGACTATGATACAGGGCTGGTTATAATCACTTAGCAACCTCAGACACAACTTGAAAGTTGGCACAGAGTAGCACCCGGCGCCCAACTTGCGTTTTCTAGGCGGTTAAAGATGCACCATGTGTGCGGGCCCTAAATGTAGAAACTGCAGCCACAGTGCTGTTACAGTCATTCCCCAGCTGTAATCATGATGCAGAGCAAAGACTGTAAATAAAGATGGACAACGTGTCTCCACTTACCCCCACTGTACAAAAATGAAGCTAAAATATCCCGGATATGGCTGCTACCATCTCATGCTGATGATGTCATTTGGAGGTAGAGTCTGTGCAGCAGCGACCTCTGTGGTATCCAGTTACCGCTGTCTTACCTATCGTGACCAGCACTATTGATTGTGAGCACACTGATTGGCACACACTATCAATCGTGAAATCAAACCTCTTTTTTTGTAGCACCAATTAACTAATTAAAAACAAACTTAAAAGAAAAATTAACACTTGAACAACAATCGGTGTTAAAAAAAAATCTAAAATAATGTGTACTTTAGTTTGGCCCACATCTCATCTGCTAACATTGAGAGGGCAGGGTTTAGGACCTGTGCTGCAGCCAGCCACCAGGGGGTGATAGAGATGTTTTGGCTTCACTTTTGGGAAGTTTTTTAACATCCATCTGTATTTACAGTCTGTGGTGCAGACACACTGGGAGCGGATGTGGAAGACTGGGAAATGCTGACCAATCAGAGCAGAGGGGAGGGGGACTTAAAGAGACAGGCGGTGTTTCTGGTGCGTCCAGTAGCTCAGTGGGTAGAGCGGCTCCCCTTTGCTGCATGTCATCCCTTCTCTGTGTCCCAATTTCATGCTTAAATGCTGTCCTGTCAAATAAAGGCAAAAGCCAAAAAAAGTTAGAGTGTGAGAAAAATAGTGTTTTTGAACATTAAATCATGTAAGTGTGTTCTAGTAGAAACCCCAAATACAAGTATGAATCTGAAAGTGAGCATAATTTGGGACCTTTAATACAGGCTGAAACTTTATTTCTTGGTGTCCTTATGAATAAGACAGTGGGTAAATCTTTTCAAGGTACATATTCTATACTTACAGCGTGTGTTTTCATACATTTCCTTCAAAGATGACAACAGCATGACTCGGATTTCATCAGTTGACTGGGACTCCTATCGACACTGACAGGCTATGATGATGGCAGGTGCAGCATCGACTCAGCTTCAAAGTAAGAAATGTCTCATTATTCTTTGAAAAACTCTTTAACTTGTGCATATGTGTGTGGGGTTTTTCTCCACACTGAGTTAAAAAATTACAGTATCATTGTTTCATCACACACACTGTTTCTAAGTGGAGCAATGACCAATCACTGCTGACTTTATTATTTGGTAATAGAGATAAAATATTGATAATTCATTGTGATGCATGCACAGAACATCAGGTCAGTTTATTCTTGATTTTTCTCTCCTAAATTCAATACTAAAACAATTAAAAAGTAATGGGATTTCATGATATAAAACTGAGCAGTAAGACTGTGGAGTAGTTCTCCTAAGATATCAAATTATTCTCCTTAAAAATCGGCTTTTCCCAGAGTGTGGCGTGTTGCTTTAAAGGCCTTTGCTCTTAATTTGTACTTTTAAACACACACTCTATTTCCAAAATATCAGAACTTTCCTGTCGATGTTCCACTCGTCCTCTGTTTTGTAACTTCTTTTGTGACTATCTGGTTGGTACACATAAAGGTTTGTCTCTTAAAGCACCGTACAAACAAACCTGACTTTTTTGGACACACTGTCACTGAGCAGCACACACACAGCTGCTACATGATCAAGCAGTGTCACAAGACCCCAGTTTACTGCAGAGAGAGGGATGTGTCTGCCAACTAATTATCCCCCCTGCTGCCCCTCTCCAAAATGCTAATGGTATTTACAGGACTGTGAGAGGGGAGAGGACACCAGCGGCAGGTGCAGCTGCTGGAGCATCATGCTACACTGAGCCTCCATTACTGCACCGAGGAGTAACAGAGGGGTCATTGTGGGTGTTTAGGTGACAGATAATCAGTCAGACTGAGATCAGATAAACATCCTGAGCTTTAGCTTTGTCTGTGGTTCACTCAGAAACTGCAAACTCACAGTCGCTGTGCATGTTTGGTTAAAAGACATTGATATTATACTATTTAAAGATGTATTTATACAGCACTTCAGTGTTTCACGATAAAAACAGTTAAGCAAAGGCAAAATATTAGAAGATATTCACACTCACATCTTCACAGCTGGACTTTTATAATGCCTTGTTTACTTGTGTTAAAGAAGAAATCAAAGTTTGTTTCAGTGGTGGAAAGAAAATAAGTACTAAAGGCACTTACAGTATCTGACATCCGTCTGAGTATTTCACCTCTGGTCTGTTTAGAGCTGTTGGGTAGTTATGCTGTATGTTGTGGCTCCAATTTATCATTGGTTAAGTCTGAAGACTGGTTTAAAAAGTAAAATAAATCTAGTGGTGTGGAGTTAGAAACAAGTGAGTTTACCAGACTGTTTAGCCTGCGTCTCATCTCTGCTGGAAGCTAGCTGTTTGCGGCTAAAATTAGCAACTATTAGCATAATACACCTGAATCTCTGAGTGAATTGTTGGTGGTTAAGATGCATTGTGGTTTTGATTGGATTAAAATAAGCCTCTGGTTCTGCTGCATTGATTCTGATCCTTTTTTAAAAGGAATACTTCACCTCCCAAATGATAATTTCTATGTCAGTTATTCACCTCGTATTATATTTTTAATGAGGTAAGAAAGTATTGTTTTTCTGTCATGCCTCCACGATGAACGAAGAATCCAAAAAACTGAGAAAATTCTTGATGAATTGAGGTCATAGAGGTCCACACTTAACATAGGCACAACTATATCAAAACATTTGTCTACAAACTCTCACAACTCATGTAGTATAATCCAGGTCTCATGCTCATTACGATTTTTTTTTCCTTTAAATTCTGAATTTGGATTTTTTGTTCACAGTGAAGACACGAGAAAAGCAAAGTTTTCTTCATAAATTCAGTGTAGGGGAAGTAACTGATATACAAGTGATCATCCGGGCGGAGAAGTATTTGGAGTACATCAGTGTTACAGGAGTGCAATGTTAAATCTGTGAAGTTCTTTTTATAACGCTCGGGCTGAGGTTCAGTTTCAGATTGTGCAGAATTCTGCAGCCCCACTACAGAGTAAAACTAAACACTCCTCTCATATCTCTCCAGCTTTAGCTTCTTTGCACCAGTTACCAATTTCTTAGATCCATTTTGGAATCTCACAAGATTTGCAGAGTCAAACACTGGAGAACTGTGGACTCCATACTGCCCAAAAAGACCTCTTAAATCTTTTGGGGTTTGGCATTTGGCTCCTCCAGAGTCCATGCTAATGTGGTGAGTGAACTTTTGCTACACTACCACCTCTGCTTTGAAACAGTCTCAACTTTTAAATCTTATTTTAAAAAATATATATTTATAGACTTGTTTGTACATATAATACAGCTCTGTCATGTGAGAACCATATGTTAGTTTATAGTGCTACTGTTGATTGTTTTTTCACATTTATGAGTGGAGGTTATGTAACCTTCTTTTTATGGTGGTGTTCTTATATGTGAAATTGTGTTTAATGCTTTTGTCCTGTAGTGGAAAGAACATTGTGCTCCTTGGTTGAAAAGTGCGCTACAAACAAAACATTATAGTTATTCATTTAGAAGCGCCAACGAAATCAAGCGAATATACAAGGGTCTTAAGAAGTTTATAAATATGAGTTGAATGATCCAGTAAATGATGAATTACATGACATCAAGGACAGTGAACGTCTAATACAAACACTGAGTAACTGTGAGATGTTAAATTACTGTATGGATATGACAGTTTTGAAACGTGACTGGGGCTTTGCCTGATTATTAAAGATCACCTCTAGCAATGTTTGAGGACGTACAGTACAAAAATACTCTGTTTTGAATAATAATCTTGTCTGATTTAGTTTCTGCACAAGTTCAAATTCTTTCAGATTCGTAAAATTTCGTCTACTCATTCTTCTTCACTGAAAAATCCAGAATCTATGAATACACAGATATTTTTTATTTAATTTTTTTTGATTTCTAGACACCCAATGTCTCCTATTTCACTCGAAAATCTATTCTCAGTGTTTGTTCACTGATCAAAAAAATAATGCACTGGTTCAGTTTAAAAAGAATTAAGGCAACAATTTGCATATATCTTTTTGAGTAGTCAATCCTGCAAGGCTTTCATGATCTGACAAACTCAATTAGTTTAGTACAACCAACGTGATTTGCTTTGACCTAGAAAAACTTAATTAAGTTAAACCAACATTATATTCATCCAAAAGTTGATATTTAGTGGTCAAACTGTTTTATTAAGATATTTTAACTTATTTATTTTGATTCTGTCCTTCTCAAAAATGTCAAAAATGTTTTGGACTTCTTAAAATCAGTTGTCAACTGACTAAAACTGACGGTTTCAAGTCTCCTCATCTCACTTGTGTAAGTTACTTAATGGACCTTTATTGATTAGCTTTCTGATTTATTGTGATGTCATAAAGTCATACCCTTATCTCTTGAACTCAGATATAAGGGCACAGAGAAACTTTCCTTCATCAGCAGATGAACGTTTCTGTCAAACTCTGCACATTCTGCACAGTGGAGCTCAAACATCCAACAATACGCTGAACACATTTTGGAGTGAAGGAAGTGAAGGGACACTTAAATATCCGAAATTTTATATATATTATTTCAACGTTGGAGTAAATCACTTGAATTGTAGGCTTGTTCATCAGCTTGTAAAATATGCACTGAGGTCTAAAATGTTCAAACTGTCAGCTGCTTAATCCAGAACCATGTGAGAAAAAAATCTCCATTTGTCTGAGGAAGGGATTGGGAATGGAGAGCTGAACAACAGAGTAAATATTTGGCAGTGGAGAGCTCTTGGGAGCTGCAGAGGACCCTCTCTGGCTGGGTGTTAAATAGATTAAGTGGCTGCTGGGTCATTGTGGACAGAGAAATTCCCGCTCTTTGGACATGACTTTTCTTTGCCTTTGCGTGTTTTTGCTCTCCAATCGAGTGCCCTCTGTAAACTACCCACTCCAGCAAACCTGCCGTACTGTAATCCGCTGGTGTTTGTCAACCTCTGGGAGGCTGCTGTGTACACAGACATGATGCTGCAAGCGGAAGTCAGTCCTTTTAGTTTTGGTGATATCTTTAAAGTGCCTTTACAGTGTTTGTTTTGCGAGGAAACGCTTGTGCGTAATGTGCGTAAAAACTAGATAAATGTTGATGTGTGAGCATTTTGGGCTGATGATACAGGTCACCGACTTTGCTGGAAACCTAAAAGGAGTTTAATACGTCCTGAATCACACATGTAATATTGCTCGGGACTATAGACTTGGCGGCAGTAGACGCGGAGCAGTAGATAGTGTCCCAGATCCTATTCAGCTCCATTCAAAACCATGACAACACGGAACAAGCTCGGATTTATCCTGCAAAGTTAAAGGACATTGTGCCGGGGCGTCAATCAGGCATTATTGCGGGACTGAACAAATGCAAAATCTTGACTGGAACAAATGCTTCCAACGGGTCTCGGACGCGGGGCTACATTTTCCCCTTTTGTTCCCCTCCTCTGGTTGGCATGTATTTGTGTTCCCTCTCGTCCGACCACCCAGGACGACTGGGGAGGCATGAACACCACCACCTCCACCACCACCACCACCACTCTCATCCCCGGCCTCATGCGCCTCGCTGAAGTGGATGAGGGTCGATATCAATATCAAATACGGGGGTTAAAAACACCCCCACATACGGCTGGATTCACGCTTTGCATTTAATGTGTTTTATATGTGCAGATCAGCCTGTAGGCGTCAGCTTGGATTGAAAATGACTGAACATAACAATACAAATAATTTTAAATATTAAATTAAAGCCATAAAAATCAATAAAAAATAATGCAATACAAGCCAGGGTGCTCCTTTTAATTTTTGCGCGTGAAACATGATGGATTATCGATCATTTATCTTGATAACCAATTAATTAAATCCTGTCAAAAGTCATCAATCACTGCTTTAATTTATCAGAGGCTGAATCAGGCATGTTTGGAACTTCAAGTTAGGCATAAAAGGTATTTATTGTGCAATTAATTAGCCTTTGTAATACAATTATTATCATGTTTTTGTAAGTTTAACGCCCTTATGTAACATTTATATACGCGTATAATACCACAAGTACAATTATAACGTCTCCTAAAACATACAGTGTGTTTTACTATAATGATATATATTATTAGTAATTTATTTATTTATTTACTTTAATACACCAGCTTCCACTTCAGAGTACCAACAGGAGGCGTTATAGCTGTTAGTAAATACACTAATAAACTCTTATATTTGCTTTAAACAACAGCAAAGTGTGTCAGAAACCATTTGCTACATGTTAAAATAAAGTGTTGCCCTTTTTAAATTTGTCACATCATCATAAATCATCCACAAACTCGCAAAGAAAGAATTTCCTTTTGCCTGTTTCCTAAATATTTCAAAGGAATTTCCTGCACCATCCATAAACGTCCAAACTTCTCACGCCTGCAATTGATCCACCTCTAATGGACGCATTAGTTAAACCAACTCGCGGGCATCACGCTAATTGCTCACTTTGTATGCAAATGTTGGACACGTTGTTTGGGCGAGCACAGGGGAGGAGGAGGAGGATGAGGAGGGTGGGGGGAGTTTGATGATGGGTCGAGCTCTTGTTGTCAGTTGCCACCCAAGACGTGATTCAGCTCCAACAATCACCATTATCTGTTCCCCAGTTTGACGGTACGGGACGAATCTGTAATGGTGACGAGTGTTTCCTTCGCTCATTGTTGAAGGTTTCTTCTTGCTCCGCACCTACCGTCATTGGGTGACAGCACTCCAGCCTTTCAGGTACTCAGCGGTAGGAGGAGGCTTTATAAGCGGAGCAGCCTTGTGTTTGCAGCTTATGGAGTGCTGTTTGTGTAAACACTGAGCGCAGCGCACACGGTGTTTGGACAGCGCGTAAAGTGGACAGGATCTGCTGCGGTTTTCTTTTCCTTCCTATTTGGATAAACATACTTGTTAACGCAAAGCAAACCCCGGGATTGCACGCACGGACGCGATGGCAACACCGACCAAGTTCAGTTTTTCCGTCAGGAGCATCCTGGATTTGCCTGAGCGGGATGCGGAGGCTGCGCCGCGGTCCTCCCCGCTTTACTCCTCCTGCTCCTCCAGCTCTCCGTTCAGCTCCTGGATGGAGTGCGACCAGAGCCCCTGCATATGTAAGTGCATTTTAAAACCACCGATGAATGCAAATGATTGAAATATCCATCATCTATTCACTCAACCCTGGAAATATTTATATTTTTATTTATGAGACAGCTTGTACCTTTATTTTTAAATCATAAGGAGCCATTATCTAGATAGTTGGATGTGTTATTTTTATTTTAATAGCTTACTAATAAGATAGATAGATAGATAGATAGACAGACAGACAGACAGACAGACAGATAGATAGATGGATGCTTAAAATGCGTAATATATGCTTATATTTCTGTATGAATTTGGACTAACCTGCATTATTTATCTGTACAGCCTCTGATGAAGGCAGTCTCGAGGCCTCCCCCGACTCGACCAAGCCGGATGACTCGTCCCAGGACTCGGAGCCCGACAAGAGCAAGAAGAGCAAGAAGCGCCGAGTGCTGTTCTCCAAGGCCCAGACCCTGGAGCTGGAGCGGCGCTTCCGTCAGCAGCGCTACCTTTCCGGCCCGGAGAGAGAGCAGCTGGCCCGGCTCCTCAGCCTGACCCCGACCCAGGTGAAGATCTGGTTCCAGAACCACCGCTACAAGATGAAGCGAGGCCGGGCGGAGGGAGCGCTGCAGGACGTGGAGATACCGCAGCCTCCGCTGCTGCGCCGGGTCGTCGTTCCCATCCTGGTCCGGGACGGGAAACCTTTTCACACCTGCTTACTTGACACGGAGAAACCTGGCTGTTTGCCTCCATCACAGGCCTTTCCTTTAGCCTACCCGTCTCTGCAGCATCCGTCCCACGTCGCGCTCCCTCCGAGGTACCACCAGCACTTTCCCACCGCGGCGGCCTCCAGATTCGCGTGGAGAGACTTTTGGAGCGACTCGGTCCACTTTAACTCTTTCAAGTGAACAAGTGAAGGCCTCATGTCACATCTCAATGCACAAACTCATTTAGAATTGCATCAAATGTTTTCTGAATGTTTTGCAAAATTTTCGAGCAACTTAAACATTTAGATTTTCTCTATAGAACAAATTTATATTTTGCACATTTTATTTTGATATTTTTACTATTTTTTTTAAAATGCTGATAATATTTTCTCATACATGGGCTTACTGGTGTAGCCTGTAGAGTTTTAATTATCCGGTGAGATAATGTATTTGTATGTGAAGCTGTTAATATTCGTATGAAGACAGATGAGGTGCAGTAGGCTGTAGGCGGTGTTAGAATAGCAGCAAAGCCACTATTAGCCTGAATGTTTGAAGGAAAATATAATGTTATTTGTTGTCTTTAAGGAGACTTTCTTTAACTGTATAAACTTGTTTCTTTTGTGAACGAAATAATTAATAAAGTTTCTCATATTTTGTATGATACATTTCCTGGTTAATGTGCATTTTTTTGTTGTTGCAAGTTTAGCCCCCCAAATTTGGCTGTATCCATTTCTGCAAACAAATAGACACACAAACAAATTTTATTTTATTAAATTTAATTTTTTCCTTTTTTTAAAGTTTAGATTCTCATTTTTAACTGCTCCTAAAAATATTTATCTAATAATAATATTATTTAATATTTATATTTATTTTCTTTAGTGTTTTCAAATTATATTTAATTTGAAATAAATTTAATTTATAAAATGTAAAATATGTAACAGGTCATGACAGGAGCCTGGAGGCTTTTATAATGTTAAAAAAAAACCTAATTATGCACCCAAAAGCTGAGCAAACATCACTTGTAAAAAGGGACTGGATTTGGTTAAGCATAAGAATACCCAGTAAACATTACAGCCTCTTTCACTGCAGCACCCTGTTGTTGTCTTGGGTGCTTTTCACTTTTATACAATTAACTTTTGTTATTCTAAAGCAAGTGGGACAAATACTGCTGTCACACTCGGCTCGGTTTGTGTACTGTAGGTCTGAAGAGGATATGATTTTTTAAAGGGTGCAACAGGCTCTGAATAAAAACTGGATGATCGACTTTCTTCAAGATCTAATCTTTATATTATTTCACTGTATCAGGACAGTTGATGCTGAGGAGCAAGATGCTTTTATAGCCAGAAATATGCAGGAAAAAGACGCGTTTATTTAGATGGTTTTGGCTGTTTAGCAAAAGACACAGCAGTTATTAAAAGATTATTCAATTGAAAGTTATTTGTGCTGTTAAAAACAGACTTGAGAGAAACTCTGCCCATAGTAATGGATGCCGTATCCTCAAAGTGAGACATACTCTGAGACAAATCCGTCCTTGCTCCCATTTAATGTTCCACCATGAAAAATATGCCCGAGTGTTTAAAATCATGTCAGTATTTCATCAGTGACGAGGGGGGTCTTCTGCTTTCACGCCCCTTGTAATGTTGTTTGCTCGTCCTGTGACCCTGCAGCCCATCGTCCCTGTCACCTGGTCCTTTGTCCCCCTCGCTGGGGCCACCTTGTATCACATATGGAGGGGACTGGCCGAACCCCTCAGCTCGCTGCATCTCCCCTTAAACACTCTTTTTGTCTCCGTGTCTCCCCGTGAATGGACCATTGTCCCTCGCCCAAAAGGGACCGAGACAAAATCTTTAGTGTTTCAATTCCCGTGATGTTTAATCAGTCCCTGCGACAAATTTATGAGGTTTAACTGCACAATGGTGTTTTAGAGCATCTTGGGGTTTAAGGGTGACAAAGACAGGCTTTTAGAGGTTGCCATTGGTTTTTTAAGTTGGTCAGAGGAATTGTCTGAAAAGGATGGGCTTGTATTAGCCGGCCCATCCTATAGTTTTACTCACTGGCCTGTGCCAGGGCCCCTTTCAGGGAAGTTATAAGGTCCACATAAACGAGGCCACAGGAGGAGTTTTGGTAACTTGCTGCAAATACGTATTAGATCCTAATGGCCCTCTGAGTTAGAGACTGATTTTAAGATAATTTATTGGCTAGATTTTTGATGTTAGACGTAGGCATTTCAAACACTAATGTTCTTATAAAGATTGTACCCTACAAAATCTTTGTCATAGCTTGTCATTTGCAAACAGTGTGATTGTGTAAAATCTTGTGCAGTGGGATACAGAGTTCACAAAATATAATGATTATATCCTTAGAAACTGGCTACTTGTCATGATAAACATTTTCGTCCTGCATCCCTGCAATTAAAGGCTCTTTTAGAAACAGAAAATTGGTTTTCGTCAAAATTTTATCTGCAGCATCAACAACAGATGCTTTAAGAGTACAGAGATGTTTTGTTTTAGTTTATAAAGGACGGTATGGGAGATACAGGTACACCAATGAAACTGGGCTGGACAGCCACAAAAAATGTTCACAGGCTGAGATCAATGCAAAAAGAAAGGTGGTGTGTGGATATCTCCTCTGCCATCCTTTCCTGGTTGTCTATTGTATCGACACACCAAGATAAACTTTTTTGTTGCTCTAAGTAGGCACAGCTTCACAGCAGCCCTAAAACTTTATTTTAGTTTGTAGACTTAAATTATTTGGTATTTAAAGAACAACTGCAGCTTATAGGTTTGTGGGTACATAATGTGCAATACCAACAGCTAAGTTAGCCTTTCATTAACTTGTGTTAGCCTATAAAAGTGAGCTCTGAACTATTTTGAAGTGAGACTTGAGTTTGATTCAGAGCTCTGAGAGATGTGCTGCAGCTGAATGAGAGGAAATGTTTGATTCTATAGACTCAGAGTCAGAATACAACAGTACTAGTGGCAAAATATGACAGTTTGGATGATGAAGTCAAGTCAGAGTGAAGTGGTTCATGTTAAGATATAAACTTCTGATCTGTTAAGCAAATGTTGAATTTTAGGGGGATAAATGCAACAAAAATTGAAAAACAAGTCCATTAAGATTACTTATGTTTCTCCTTTTCTCTGGTGTTTCACATGATTTTTAATTTATTTTTAGATTAAAGTACGTCACTGATGTCCGGGCCATTGAAAAGTCTGTTAACAAGTGAGTGTGTTTTTACAGTGAGCCATTTCCCAACATCTTTGGGTTGTGACCACTTTATAAAAGCAATTATTTGGCCCTCATAGCTGCAGTTTGTATGTATTCATGGTTGTGAGCAACTCAACAAACATTACATTTTTATTTCTTTTAGTGTTTAATATGATACATTTTAGAGAAAAGAAGAGATTAAAGTCTCTGGTGTCTCAAACATCAGGAAAAAAAGGAGGAAATATCAACATGAGAATCCTCAGATTTAATGTGATGCCTTCAGCGGTCATGCTCCAGGTTGGGAACCTCTGCATTGAGCAATAGTTGAGAATCATGCTGACTTTCAATGATGTTTATCACACCTTACACTCTACAGAAAGTACTTATTAATAAAGGTAAACATTTGTAATTTTTGAAACAATAAAACTTTATCAACTTTAATAAGAAAATTGCACGTTGTGTTTAAATTAACTTCTGGGTTAACACCCTGTTTTTGAAACATCTCGGACTAAACATGGAAACTGCTTAAACACATTTTTTTAAGTTTTGGGGAATTTTAGCCTTTATCAGATAGGAAAGTCTGGCATGAAATGGGCAGAGGGAGAGGGGGGATGACATGCAGCAAATGGGCCGGAGTTTGAATCGAACACATGGCTGCTGCGACAAAGACAAAGCCTTTGTACCCACTCAGCCAGGTGATCTAGTGGCCACCCGTAAAGACATATTTTAATACAATTAGGAATACTTATTAATCATTACTTGTCTTTTTTTCTACATGAAAACATCATAAAATGTCTAAATAGCTCATAAACAACTTCTTAAATCCAGAATTTGCTACAATAATTGAGAATCAGTGGCAGAGATCTTGAAAACACACTTTTGTGCCCTAGAATTTATTCAACATTAAAGTTAAAGGTATAATTTTCCCCTTATCTTTTTAGAGTCTCAACAGGCTGTGTAACGTCACATATTTTGGGGGATGGGAAACAAATTTTTGAATATACCAAACTGATGCTAATAAACAAAGATGGCATCTGATCAGTTGTGAGAAACTAAAAACAAACACTTAAGAACTTCGGGAGTCTTTGTGTGTTTTTTCAAAGGTCAAAGGTCAGACCAAAAGTGCAGCTAATGAGGTTTAAATTTGAAAACCCCTGGGTGGCTTTGACGGCACCAAAACATGTAAAAACAACCAATCAAATAAAACATGCGCTTTACATACTGTCCACAAAATAAGATAAGAAACCTTTTTGGGCCCCCAGAGGTGAAATATGGTTGTTGCAGCAGCACAAGGACACAAATGAGAACAGATAAACCAAGAATGATAAAAAATAAATAACAAGGTGTATAAAACTAAATGATAAAAGTAAAAATATATATACAAAACAATTAAAGACCAAATTATAAATCAAAAATGACAGTGATGTGATGAGCAGCAGCAAAGTCAGCGAGGTACAGTACATGTAAATGCCAGACGAACACATATGATTACCTGTTATTGGAGTTTGCCTGTATTAATATAGAAAAATAATAGAAATGTAGTTTATAATGTACCACAGTTTAACACAGTAACATAATATAGTATGGAATATAAGGTATAGTATAAGGAAGTATAACATAATGTGTGATCGTACACAAGTACAACATTCAATATTAAGTATTTAACATATAATACACAAGATGTATTTGTTTAATAACAGCTGGTATCCTTCTTTAGCCTGTAACTGTCATGAATATAACATTCAAGCTGTTATTGTAGTGACATCTTTCTAATTTTCAAATAATGCTTACATTCTATATTTTATTTGTGAACTTTTGCACTTTTCCGATCAATATTTCTGCACATCCTGCACGAAACTGTTCACCTTTCTTACTCTAAAACAGTTATGTCCTCCTGAGACACTCATATGAGGACATCACATTTTGGGTTTCCTGCACCTTATACTTCATTCTGCTTAACCTACAACTGTTGTCCTCGTTTGTGGACACTTTTATGCCCAGTCTACCATCGATCACACTATAAAAGTGGACGAGGTGCAAAACCTGATCAAATGTTATGCTTGGAACTTGTTTATTTGTGCTTTATAACGTTTGTGGTTTAATACGGCAACAAATTTGATCAATTTTAGCAACAGTGACAAGCTAAGATGCTGTTAATTATAAAATACTCATTTGAGGACATTGGGACTATCATATTATCACAGTATTTTATAAAGGCCAGTGAGGTGTGACAGACAACAAGGACATTCCTAGCTTGGAGTGTGGAGCAAGGAAAATTCATGCAGAGCTACAAAATGAAAAAATCAGAAGACTTTTAGAAATGTTGCAGTATTTGCAATTTTGTTTTGGACAACAAAGTTCAACAACGAAAAATTGAAAGTATTTTTCTGTTCTATAGTAATGTTCCTTTGCAGTTCTGTGCCTTCATTTCTTCGTCTTGTGTCTAATGCACCAAACACTAAGGCAAAGTCCTAAAAAACTGATCATACTCTGAGTGTAATCAGGTTTTGATGTGTCCATAATCCAGCTCTACACTAGATGGCGCACTAACACACTGTATCATGTCTCACTTCCTGCTGTAACAGTGACCGAACGGTGTGCGTGTTAGTTCTCTGGGTGAACTCAGTCTGTGATCCGCTAGAGGCCGCGCGTCACTGCGCCATAAAACCCACCATGCTTTTTACACTCCCTGAATCCCCCACTATACTACACTGCTGTTGATTGGGTGCAGAAAGATGGCCGCCCGTGGTGACGCGTGTACGCTGCTTGGCGTGACGTCATGCGCCAGTATTTGCTCAAGTATTTGCCCTCTAATGAGTCCAGCTCTTTTTGTTTTACTGTGTGGAGTAGCTAGAGTTTGATGTGATGGAGGATCAGAGGAACAGATTAATATTTAGTTTTAAATGTGTGCACCATAAATCTTTATTTAATGTGAGGTGATTTAATGGATAACTCTAAAAGAAAGATGTGATGGTGAAGCTTTTCTCTTTTTGTCATCTCCTTTTCAGGGTCATTTTTCTCTGCAGCTCATTTTCTAGTGGCACAAAAGTTGTAAGAGCTGTCACGTGAGGACACAGGAAAGAGTCAGACAAAGTTTTAAGGGGAACAATCCTCAGAGGAGGCAACACTGTCAGAAAGTTATTACTTTTTAACCTGTTTCAATGAGATTTAAAAGGGCCTATACTTTTTCTTGCAGGATGCAGGCTTGGTATTATTACATAACACAGTTAACATAACTATTTATATTAAAGTTGACCTTAAATGTTACGTGTTTTAATGCAAAATAGCCCAGATGAAGCATAATGAAATCTATAATTTATTATTTGATATACCCTTGGAGTTAAATGGAGATACATGTGCGGATATTTTAATTTATCTTTTGGACAACAGTTTGTGCTTCATTAGCAGGTATAGAATTTGATTTTTGCACTTGAAATAATATTTTCGTACATACAGTGTGTGGCTGTAGCTTTTCCTGTGGTGTTTTCATTTACACATAAATATTTACAATTCATTTTATACCTTTTAATAAGAAAATATTATCTTATTTTATATGAAATAATAACAGTAAGCAACTTCCATTTTAGTTTTCATTGCACGAACTTCTTCCCCCTGTCTGAAGTTGCTCTCCGGATCATATCACGCGCCAATCAGTTCCTAAACAACAACGTGCAGCCTCGATAACAAAGGCTCGGTAGCCTCATACCCGCCACTTCAAAGTGTCCTCATTATTCTGAGGAATTAGCCGGAACATTTGGACTAATTAGCGCTAATTGGCCGTAATAGCCGTGTGCCAGAACAGGGGAAAGGTACTGATTTAGATGATTAAGAATGTCTTGCGAAATTCCGTAATTAAGGCAGGCATACGCAAGGTTTACCTTGGATGCAGAAACATGCTATAATTTTAATTGCCTGTGATTATATGGCCTGCGAGGTGTGCGCGTGCACCTCGGCTATCATCCAGACAATTTATTTTAAGTGTAATATTTAGCCTCGGACTATATGATATTATTGCTTCATTAAAGATAATTGTAAGGCAGTGACAGGATATGTTGTTGTGATGTGTGTGTGTGTGTGTGTGTGTGTGTGTGTGTGTGTGTGTGTGATGTTTAGATTGGACCGGTGCAGCTTTGCAGCGCTGCAGATAGGCACATATGATGCTGCTGTAACATGCAGCCTGTAAATACACAACTGTGGCTGATGATCCGCGTGACTGTCAGTGATGTGCATGTCACTGCAGTCATGAGACTTCACACTGCTGCTGAAGGTGCACCAGCATCACTCAGAGTTAAATGAAGACGTAAATAAAAATCTACATATTGTATTTTAATAAATGAACCAATGAAGGCAGGTTTAGAGTCTCAGTGGAATCAAACTGATCACAATATTCCACATGAGTGTGTCTGCCACCAGAAGACGCTGTGTTTCTTTAATTCCTGTGTAAGGAGATGTCGGCTCAACCTGCAGGCGCACACTTCTTCTGTTAGGAGCTGCTGGTGGCATCAGCTGCTGCTGCAGGACTGACGTTAGACCTCCCGGCAAGACCTTTCACAAAAATCTATCAATAATAATGATAATAATAATAATTTCTTGATATTTTTCACAGTAGCTACATGCAGGCTCAGCTCCGGTTTGATCCAGACATCCACTGAGTGTGTAAGTTAGAAGTTATTGTGTTAATTTTAATGCTTCACTGTATTTTCTAATGTCGTGTGGCAATAATTTTGTACCTAAAAAGCAGCAGACAGGAGAAAACTAGCAGCCGAATATTTACTTGTACTTAAGGCTATTGCTTTATATTAAAATATTGGCAAACATATAATATAAAATGCTATTAATGCTTATTAAAATACATTTTACGCACATCTTTAAAAAGTAGAAAACAAATAATAACAGCCTATCATTCCAATAAAAAATAAATTAAAATAATTGTTTCAATAAGTTACTATTTTTGTTGTAAATTAATGTTTTAATTCAGTTTTGGGTTAAAATGGCAGAAAAAAAATCACCTAAAATCTTTGCGTAAAAGCGCACGGACTTCTGTTGAAGCAGGGCGCACAGAACACCGTCTCCTGACTTCAAACTGGTTGGGTGAAGCCAAAAGCTTTTCTTATGCTTCATGTGTAAAATTTTAGAAATGAGATATGATTGAGTTAAACTGTTATGACTCCTTGAGCATTAAGGCAAGATGCTACTGAGGGCTACCTGGCGTTGTGCTGCAGGAGAGTACTTGAACGCCGTTAACTTCACATGAGAGCCTCTCCTACTCCAGACTCTATTTTGTGATTTTTTTTTTTTTTTTTTGCGTGTTTTTTTTTTCTTTCTTTCATTTTACTGGGAGAAGAGTGTGTGCATCTGAATTTAGGTAACACGCTGCTTGCGTCCAATGATATCAAAAAAACGAGGGGGGTTAATCATTTACGCAGCCACTTAACACGCGGATGTGTATTTATTTACTTATCAGTATCAGTCAATTTCCCTCCCCGCAAGTGCACTTTTGCATGTCTGAGTACGATAAGGCATAACACAAACAATCCTGCAATCACTGGAGGCCTCTCATGGCCATTAAAAGTCAGTAGTTCAACTGAGGAGTGGTTCTCCAACTCTCAAGTCCATATAGGCCTCCTTTCATCAAGAGGCCCTCGTAAACATCACTACAGTTAATAAAGTGTATTGTGGTCAGTGCAGTCCCAAGGTGCAGCGGTGTGTTTATCAGCCACAGCAACAAGTCACAAACTCCAAATGCGGCAGCCGCAGCAGCCGCACAGAGCCCCGGACACCGAGCGCAGCCGCCGGGACCCACATTTATGATCATGTACAGCGCTTATGTTATTGTTAGTGGGAGGGGAGCACATGTCTTGTAAGTGAAATTACGCTCGGCGAAAGGAGGCTAGAGCTGTTTTGTATTGTTGCTGATGCCCCGCCTCTGATGGTAGCCTTAAACCTGGCACCCAGCTAAAACAAACCAAAGCCAGCACCGAGCTCCCACTCAATCCAATTAAGGCGGACTTGAGGCGCTCTCCTACGTGTTCATCTACCAGGATCGACGTTGAGACAACAGGAACCAGAGGGGCTTTGGCCAAAAAAAAAAAAAAAAAAAAGAGAGAGAAGGAGAGATTGCCTTGCCTTCTAATTTCTCCCTCTCCAGTCCCAGAACAATGTCGATGAGCCCTAAGCATACGACTCCTTTTTCTGTTTCCGATATCTTGAGTCCTCTTGAGGAGAGCTATAAGAAAGTAAGTATGGAGAATAACAACTTGGGGGCACCTCTCACTTCTTACCGGCAGCCGCAGGTCTCTCAGGCGGCGATGCAGCAGCACCACATGGGCCATAATGGGACTGTCTCTGCGGCTTACCACATGACTGCGGCAGGTGTTTCTCAGCTGTCACACACGGCCATGGGGGGCTACTGTAACGGCAACCTGGGCAACATGGGCGACCTGCCGTCGTACCAGGACGGCATGAGGGGCAGCACCACAGCCACCGGCTGGTACGGAGCCAACCCGGACCCGCGCTTCTCCACCAGTGAGTACAGCCCTGCACCTGCACTTTGCCTCCAGCTTTGAGTTGAACCGAGGGTGTATAGCGCTCAAAATGCAGTTTTACGCGTAGTTTAGAGCTTCCTGTATTGTTTCTGGCACCTGTGCGTGTTTGTGCGCCAAGATAAGCCCTCTCCATAACCCTCTCCAGTTTATATTTCACCCGCTGGCTTTTAATGTTACGAGGGAGAGCAGAGATAAAGCGAAATCATGTATTCAGTTCACGGCGTGCAACATCTGGAAAAAAAGTGTCACCATGAGGAGCATTCATGCTGAAAATGTCCTCCAAGATCTTTTAATGTTGAATATGGCATTAATCCGATAATAATATGCAGTCAGACATGAGCTAGTGCTGCAGTCTGTGCTCAGATTTACAGTTTGGTTATACGTGAAATGGACTTTGACACGCGTTAGGTTTTATGGATGAGGGCACCTGCCTCTTTAGGAAGCGTTTGATTTTTAGCTTCGTGTCAAAATGCAGACCGTGTTGAGTCATCAAAATAATGAGCAGGGTTGTAATTGTGTGAATGCCACATTAGGACACATTGTTTCATCAACTGAAAAAAGTCTCAACCCTAATTTTCAATGAGGTTTTACGCATTAATGAAATTATTTGTGCACTGTGTGACACTTGTTGCATGTAAAATCAGTGGTTTCATTATATTAATTTAATGTTTTTCCTCAGTTTCTCGCTTCATGGGCTCGTCGTCGGGCATGAACATGGGCAGCATGGGCAGCCTCAGCTCCCTGGCAGACGTGGGTAAAGGCATGGGCTCTCTGTCCAGCACCCCGAGGAGAAAGAGACGAGTGCTGTTCTCCCAGGCTCAGGTCTACGAGCTGGAGCGACGCTTCAAGCAGCAGAAATACCTGTCGGCGCCGGAGAGGGAACACCTGGCAAGTATGATCCACCTCACCCCGACCCAGGTGAAAATCTGGTTTCAGAACCACCGGTACAAGATGAAGAGGCAGGCCAAAGACAAAGTGTCCCAGCAGCAGATGCAGCAGGACAGCGGCTCGTGCCAGCAGCAGCAGCAGCAGTCCCCGCGGAGGGTGGCTGTGCCGGTGCTGGTGAAGGACGGCAAGCCGTGCCAAGGCAGCGGCCACACGCCCACATCCTCCGCGCAGACCCTCCACCAGCAAGGGGGCAACGTCATGATCATGTCCAACAACACGTCCGGCCTCGGGCAGCACCAGAGCCAGCAGGTGGGGAGCACAGGTCACTCTCCAGATTTGGCTCCGCACTCCTCCAGTCCGCCGTCCCTGCAGAGCCAAGTGGCCGGCCTGTCTCACCTCAACTCCCCCGGCGCAGAGTATGGCTCGGCCCTGCAGTGTTCGGCTCTGTTATACGGCAGGACGTGGTGACAAGAGGCGCCCGCTATGATTTAAAACCAATTCTTCTATTTAAAGAAAAAAAACAGACTTTTTTTTTCTTTCAAGACTCTACAAGTTCCACTGTAAATGTGCGCATCTGAACAAGAACCGAGAGAAATCGGTGCAGCTCCTCTTGAATTTTCACCTTTTTTGGAAGGAAATGTGACTTATATAAAGGAAGGAAGGAGGCAGAAACACTTTTGACCAGAAACTGCGGAAGTCTTTGGATTTATTTATGTAAATTATATTGAGATAAAAGAAGAAATCAGCAGTCATATAGGCCGCAGTAGTTTGGAGAAAGTGAACCTGAACAGGGAAACTGCTGTATGTGGGTGCTGTTAACCCCCCACCCTCACCCCCCTCACAAACACACAAACACACATGACTCTGATTTATAATAGAATTTAATGTAAGCCGTAGATCTAGCTTGTATATTTCTGTAAAAGGTTTGAATTTTAGCTATCTGTTGTACAAAGTTTTTGACGCTATTGCCGGTTTGTTGTCGTTTCATTGGTATTTGTACGTTTTATTTCTTTGTAACTTATATAGATATTTGACTTACAACAAAACAGTCATATTAATAAATTATGGAAAAAGAGAGCACAGTTTTTTGTGAAATATGTCATCATATGCGGTGGTAAATGGCGGGCATATGCGTTTGGGAATGGAGTAAAAATTAAAACCTGTGCGCCATTATTATTATTTGCGCATTTTAAAATTTATTCTTGGCCTTATTGTGGAAAAGAATGTGCAAGAATTAAACGTCCATGTCGTCAAATAGCTCCAGGGTTGCCAAACTAACACTATATCAACACTCTTATTCTGACACCACAATTAAACACTGGAGTGTATTTTTCTGTTTTATTCTCACAGCTCTGCAGGCTTATCGGCCCAGGCTGCAGAGCCCTGCAGAGTAAACGGCGCCTTTATGATTTCTTTTCTCTTTCTCCCTGTGTTTGGACTGTGTGAGTCAGAAAGGTGAGGTCTTTTCGGCTCCCTACATCAAACACAAACGCTGCGCAAAGAACAGCTTATCGATGAAATCCCTGACCAAACAGCGCGCGAGGCCGAGCCGTCGGCGCGAGGCTGTATCAGCTGCTTTATCAATAATCAATCAGGAGGGGGAGGAATTGAAAGGAAACGACGACAGTCTGTTTGTGGCCGCGTTTCAATAAGAAAGCGACACGAACATTTCTTTAAAGATTAAACTCTCTATTTTAGGCCGCGTGGCTTTTTTTTAAACGGCCGCACCGACCATCACCCGCAACCGGTTATTTATTTTCCTTAAATTGTAGGCTCTGTAAATAAAAGGTATAATAATCATTAGGGACTATTCTTTCGCCGCCTAATAGCGCTATAGGTATTAACAGTAAACAGTGTGGTTGCTAAGCGACGGAGGTAACGACAGGTGATTTTCGTTTACGGCTGAAAATAAGTTGTTTTGTCGCAGGTCCTGTGGCTAAAATCTCACATAGTTTCAGTCTGGATAAGATGCAGGTACACTTGATTTAATTTATATTCAATGATGACAAAAAATGCGTTTTTATTTCAATTAAATGTCCTCAAATTTCTTTATATAGCTCCATGGAAGAAAGATTTAAAGCGCACATATTTTTAATACAAAGATTCCTGGACTGTTACCCATCATTTTGATATAATGATAATTTCTGTATGGCCTCATTTTGTAAAATTGATTTCACATTTCCCCCCACATGTTTTCTTTATTCTTACATCTTTAACTCAGGCTTAATATAACAACTAAAACACCGCTCAATCCACTGAGCCATTGTCTAACTATTTAACCCATCATTGCCCAAATATTACGCTTCAAAATGCGGGTGTATGTTGCCCAAAAGTACCGTCGGTGATGGCTCACGTGCAGCTGCATCAGCCCTCCAGGCCTAGTTTGCACCTGACTCCTGTCGCCCCATCTGATGCATGACTTTTACATGGGATCAGTGATGTTAATGGAGGATTTCTTGCTTATTATCCCGCCTGCTTGCTGACCTTTACATCCATAACTATTAGATATTATGTTGTGAAATCATACATGACCTATGCGTCATCTTGTTACCCTTATGTTGGCGTTAATGCAACCTTTAAATATGTCTTTAAAAACCATTAGAGGGTTGATGTTGTGGCTGTGACTCGGATTCAGCAGCACATTTTGGCTCCTATTATGAGCATGTAGAGTGTAAAATTTAATTTCAGCCGACACTCTTTTGGCATGTAACTCTTTTAATTTAAATGCATAGATATTGCATATAGAAAATGTGATTTTTCAGCAAAGCAGGAAACTAAACTTCCTTAATCTGCGTGTATCACTTTAAGGCAGCGGCCCCAGTTTGAGGCCACCACGCAGCAGCCCCCAGAAAAACCCCTATTGGAGACTTTTAAGTGAAATCTTAACCAGCATCAGAAACTATCTTCTATTAGGTATTTTGCAGAGCTGGTTTTGTTCGGGAGCAAAGTGAGAACTTTGGGATTACATTACCATGTCTTTGGCGCGGTGTGTGGTCTTTGTGTGCAGCTTGTAGCTGTTGAGAATGACTTGTTGGAAGCGTGTGTGCTCTCATCGCTCTCCTTTGTAGAAACCCACAGTGCAACTCCCCAAGTCCTCCTGGCTTTATGGTGGGCTGGTCTCCATGAACCCCAAGCAATTAGTCCCTAATCTCAAGGTAATCATATTTGAGTTAGCGACTAGCTGTTGAATTTTATTCGCCTGTTTAGCTGCAGTATCACTTTGGGTGATGTGTGGCATCCAGAAATCCTGTTTCATGTGTCAGTGGCGTGTTCAGACTGAATTTTAACTTTAAGGGGAAATCAAACGTGTACAACTTAAACTGAACGAGAAGTGATTTAAATTTTTACAGTGGCGTCGACATGTGAGTGCAAACAAGCAAAATTATTTTGTTTTTTAGAATTAAATTAGATTTTTAACTAACGAATTTTGCAACCTGCACCTTAAAAAATGTTTGTTGAAGTTGTGTCTCCTTTTTCAAAACTGTATTTTTTTAACGAAAATTATAAATTGCAGGTGTGTTTCCAGTGCGTTTTCATTCTTTTAAGGGTAATATTTTAAAATTGGGTGTCAGTATCTATGATAAAATTTTAGGACACATTACATTAACACAATCCTGCACGTTTTAAATTATTAAATCCCTCGAGGTGGATATTTTTGCAGAGTTACGTGTCTTTAAAAACAATATCTTTCCTTTTCCCCATTTAGATTTTATTATAAGCTAGGTAAACTTACAATTTTAAAATTAAATAAAACTTAAATGACAGGATACACTTGATAAATAAAATATATCCATAATCAAACCTGAAAAAAAAAGATAATAACAATAATTTTAAAAAATAGACAGTAACTGGCGTCGTTCATTTCGTTCCTTTATTTAAAGTGAACGTGCAGTTGTAATTTTTGGACATATATATTCCCATTGATGAAAACGAGGATAACACGCAGACGTGTGAGGCTTTAACACAGTGCTGTGATTAATTAGAGGCCATTATAAAACTAAAATGAAAAATAAAATGAAAAACTGTCAGATGGACTTCCTACAGTTTTACATTTATAGTTTGTTTGTTTGTATTAAATATGCATCAGACGGGCCTCGGTGCTGAAATAAATGTAAATAGAAAATCAGCATACAGGCAAGCAATGTTAACTAACATTATGTATATCTAATGTCTTAGTTTATTAATTATTTCACTTGATTTTACCTATAAGGAAAGTATAAAACATTTGAATCATAAGCAGAAACCCCTATAGATCCATCCTCCCAAGGCAGCCCCATAATAATCTTGTTTAGAGGATATAAAAATAATACATTTCTTCTTTTGAAGCACAGCCGTTCTCCTTCCTCTTTCTTAAGTTCCTAAACATTTCATTGCAGCAGGCCAAGGCATTCATGTGCATCACAAATAGGACAATTACTCAGCAACTGCAATCACCCCCTTTGGTAAATGTTATTGTCGGCTAGCAGCAAAAATCTTTAATTGTCCTACGTTTATCTGCTTCTTCAAGCCATTGTTAAAAGAGCGCAAACGAGGGTCATTTGTGAGCTGAAATACTTTGCATGCAAAGCGGAGCACAAGATGCTGTAATACTTGACCTTTCAGCATAATTGTTGCAGGCATGAAATGCAGCATTCAGAGCTCGCTGAGTGGAGTCCTTTCTCTCTCTCCCTCCCTCTGATGAACAAAGCGCATTTTATACATCTTCGGTGTTCATTTGGCTTTGTTTCTTTTGAGGAAAATTTCTCTGGGACTGGCTGCAATTTATCTTCATTTCAATAATACTGCTGGGGCGAGAAAACGGCACAAATCACAAGATTTCTCAATTCAACACTCAACAATGGAGTCCGTGCTTAGCCCCCCAAAAAAGGCAGAAAACTTGTAAATAGATGTGTTTATCAGTTTGACATGACGGGTTCTTGGGTTCTTCACTAAATGGTACTGGACAGCAGGATTACAGCGTCCTGACCGGGGACACGTCAGGAGGACTGTGACTGCTGCAGGGGCTGAACCTGCATCTTTCACACTGGATTCTGTGTGGTTCCTTTAGTCAGAACTCACAATATTAAGGGCAGAAAGAAAAAAAACAACCAAAACTTCAATTCTACCTTCAGTTCTGCAGTGACCTAAAAATATAACAACTACTGAAGTGATTTATCCTCTTATACCTGCCACTCATTTGTGATATGTGCCCTCTTTAAAACATGCAAAGAACAAAGTTGAAACAAGCAAGCATGCAGAATAAACTAAAATATTATTTTAATTTTATTAAATGAAGGTCTTAGGACTGAAAGGTTAAAACGTCTTTTGTACACACTTCACTAAAAAATATTATAGAAAAGCAAATCTGAGAAGATTTTTGTCTTAAATGCAAAAGATAACCTGCTTTGTCAAGTACAACAAATACATAACAAAACTGTAGAAAAACTATAATTTATGGAATATATACACTAAAATTAAATACAAAAGCAAATACTGGAACAGTCTAGCTCTTGAGGAACTATCAACTCGTCCCTGATGGTCCCTGAAGTTATTTAAATTGAGCTGTAAATCTTAAATGTTTATATATTTCTTTAAAATATTCTGCATTAAAAATCATCATTGTATAGACATTGTGATATCATAAGATAAATTAACACCCCATTCCAACACATTCTCATTCCGACCTCGTCACATATCGACATTTCATCATGGACTTTCCACGTCCAGATACGAAGTGACAAGTACCCTGGGTGTGCAGGTTGTCATGTTCTGCCTGTTACATGCATTGTCTTCTTTCAAAGTACACTTCAGTTTTCACAAGAAATTTAATGTTTACATACAGTCTCTTTCAAAATAAAATACTGCTAATTGACTTTTTTGCCTTCAAAAACAAAAGCACATGGTTGGGTTTAGTAAAAAAAAAAAACAAAGAACAGGATTTGGCTTTATAATCTTGCTTGATGCGAACACCGCTCTCCTGTGTGAAAGTCGGTGTTTGTTGGACCTGTACACCACCCCTCCTGCCTGCCCAACTCGGACTTTTGTCATCTTAACTTTCATTCATGTCCCGCCAAGTTTCCCCCTAATGCTGCCGAGTGCCATTAAACTATAACAGCAACCAGTAGCATATCATGCTGATGTCAAAGGATGGCTTTTTTGTGAGTATTTGACGCCGCAAGTCAGTGCCCGAGCGTGGGATTTCAATTATTTCGGAGTGAGACCTGGTATAATTTAGCTGTTCCTAACTCTTAATGATTTTAAAGTAAACATGAAAGCCCCAAATGGCAAAAATGTCCCTGTCATTCTTTGGACAAATGTTACTTTGATTTGACATACTGGTATTTCTCCTTCAAAGTAACAGAAGTATGTTTTAACCCTTTCTGGTCACGCAGCTAACAAACCACCTATTGTTGTTCCATCTGCTTTGGCTGGGGTTCATATTTGTTCTCATGAAACTGTAAAGACAGTAAAGAGATTCAGGTTTAAAGGAGAGTATCATCTGCATACAATTTGAAGTCACAGTGAAACCGAAATTACAGTGTCTTAAACTTCAGTCATATAAAAAGTTTTTGAGTTAAAAGTAATATGGTGGACAAGGTTTAGTTACACTATGTGTTTAAATCGAGTTCTCAACATGTTATTGGATCACTAAGAAGTGGGTGTGGCTTAGCGATTACAGTATCAAATCCCACATTCTTTAGAAATGTGTGCAGAGTTTGTGCTGGGTAAAATCTAAACACACTCCTCCCACTACAATATTGCTCTTGTAGTTTCCCACTAGCTAGCAGTTTTGTAATATGCCCATGGTTAGCAGGTCGATCCAAATCACATTTTATTGGATACATTTATATAACCAGTTCATGATGAGTCACTATATGTATATATATATATATATATATATATATATATATATATATATATACATACACATATATATATATATTTACACTCACAAATGAAGTTTTCAGACACATATTTAGCATGTAACAAAAGATTAATGTGTTCAAAGTAAATTTAGGGCCTACAAATGTCACTTTATACAAGTCTTTAAAGCTATTTTCTACAATATACAATAAGAAAACAAACCCAAGAGTAAAGATGTAACACCAACAACAACTACATAGCCCAGGGGCAAGTAGCTAAATTTAGAAAATAACTGATCCAAGAACTGATCCCTGTGGCACCACATGTTTGCTGAAGTTGTTGTATCGGCAGAGACTGTTTCCTGACCAGCATTCAGATTTCAACTCATAAGGACCTAGAAACCCTTGAATGTTTAAAAAAAGTCCACACTAAAAAACATTTTTGAGCTGTAAACTGTATTTTGTGTGTTTTCACAAAAAAAACAACAACACAGCAATGGCCTTCGTATTGTCAACATCTTTATCCCAGTGTGGTTTATCCTTAAGTCGTTTCAATGTGGAGCCGTAAGGTTGGAGCTACATTCAAGATTGTCCTAAAATCATTTGGTTTAAATAAAGGAAGAAAAAAAAACATCTTCAGCAAAAAATGCTGATGACAATTACTCTTCCCACCAACACAGACTTACCACCTCCTTTACTTTGACCCCTGACATCCATTTGTCAAAATCATATAGCAGGCGGAGAGAAACATTGGTGCAGAATTACTCATTGAGGCCGACAGAGCTGGTGGAGTTTTTAATTCATGTCCCAGCTGACACCTCTAATGGGTTTCTGACTCAAACCAGTTTGCCTACAGATTGGAGTCTCAACCATTTTTTAATGCACCTTCTTGAATGGTATGAGAGGATTTCAAATAAAACCATAAATAGAATTTAGAACTTGTAGATTTTAAACCAGTAATCAGCAGGCTAGCTAAATATAGGGCCAATGGCCTCCACATATAACACTACAACATATATTTCTTGGTCTATATTGAGGACAGGGGCCAGGTTCAAACTAAATTAAAACGAGAGAAAATGCCTACAAACCAATATATAAATATATAAAGTACACTGCCTGGCCAAAAAAAAAGTCACCACCAAAAAAAAGGTCATACACTCTAATATTTCGTTGGACCGCCTTTAGATTTGATTACGGCACGCATTCGCTGTGGCATTGTTTCGATAAGCTTCTGCAATGTCACAAGATTTATTTCCATCCAGTGTTGCATTAATTTTTCACCAAGATCTTGCATTAATGATGGTAGAGTCTGACCGCTGCGCAAAGCCTTCTCCAGCACATCCCAAAGATTCTCAATGGGGTTAAGGTCTGGACTCTGTGGTGGCCAATCCATGTGTGAAAGTGATGTCTCATGCTCCCTGAACCAGTCTTTCACAATTTGAGCCCGATGAATCCTGGCATTGTCATCTTGGAATATGCCCGTGCCATCAGGGAAGAAAAAATCCATTGATGGAATAACCTGGTCATTCAGTATATTCAGGTAGTCAGCTGACCTCATTCTTTGAGCACATACTGTTGCTGAACCTAGACCTGACCAACTGCAGCAACCCCAGATCATAACACTGCCCCCACAGGCTTGTACAGTAGGCACTAGGCATGATGGGTGCATCACTTCATCTGCCTCTCTTCTTACCCTGATGCGCCCATCACTCTGGAACAGGGTAAATCTGGACTCATCAGACCACATGACCTTCTTCCATTGCTCCAGAGTCCAATCTTTATGCTCCCTAGCAAATTGAAGCCTTTTTTTCTGGTTAGCCTCACTGATTAGTGGTTTTCTTAAGGCTACACAGCTGTTCAGTCCCAATCCCTTGAGTTCCCTTCGCATTGTGCGTGTGGAAATGCTCTTACTTTCACTATTAAACATAGCCCTGAGTTCTACTGTTGTTTTTCTTCGATTTGATCTCACCAAACATTTAAGTGATCGCCGATCACGATCATTGAGGATTTTTTTCCGGCCACATTTCTTCCTCGAAGACGATGGGTCCCCACTATCCTTCCAGTTTTTAATAATGCGTTGGACAGTTCTTAACCCAATTTTAGTAGTTTCTGCAATCTCCTTAGATGTTTTCTCTGCTTGATGCATGCCAATGATTTGACCCTTCTCAAACAGACTAACATCTTTTCCACGACCACGGGATGTGTCTTTCGACATGGTTGTTTAGGAAATGAGAAGCAACTCATTGCACCAGTTGGGGTTAAATAACTTGTTGCCAGCTGAAAGATAATCGCCCATGCAGTAATTATCCAATAGGAGGCTTGTACCTATTTGCTTAGTTAAATCCAGGTGGCGACTTTTTTTTTGGCCAGGCAGTGTATTTCTGATTCTGATTCTGATTCTGATATAATGTGATAGCTAAGTTTATTTGAATCGTAAACTTTATGACCAATGTATTGGATTTGACACATGTACCCCTAAAGAGAGATACTAATTACAACATTTATGTACATCACTCAAGTCCTGCCTTCTCTGTTAGGTCAGATGGTGTTGGTAGTGTTACTCAAACCCTTTCAGTCAAATCACTTGATTGGCTCTCTTCCTCTTGACTAATAAAGTAGCCTACTTTCTTGGCTGTATCCAACTAAACTTATACAGGTGCGTATATTTTCATTGTTCAGTTCAGTGTTTCTGTTGTCATACTTCTGTCCTTACAAGACATAGTTTAAGTTTCCAATTAAGGTTAAGGATCAACGTAAACTTACATGAAGTTGGATTTGTTTAAAAGATTAAAATTAGGATTAGAATCAGGATAGGATGAAGGCGACAGTTAATGTTGTTTGTAGGTTATAAACCTTGGTTGAGCTTATGTTAATTGCTGTATTGCTCTTTGTTTTACGACAGCATATCACTAGCACAGGTTTAACTACAAGACAAGGCATTGTACTGTACATTTCTAGACCCTGAGTATCAGATTCTTGTCTCATGAAGATTAATGATGCAGCAAGTTACCTTGATGTACCAGAATTCCCTCAAAACTGCTGATTTTCCACAGCAAAGTTATCCATATAACTTGGTAATCAGCAATATATCAAATCTAATTTGTGCACATAATGAAGTACGTAAAGTAATTTAAACCTCACATGTACAAACAAAAGTTGTGAAGTTTAGCTAGTCAAGCTCCATAAAAACCCCAAATTTCGTTCAACAACAATAAGTATTTTTGTATATTTTACCCCCAAATCCCCTCAAAAGCATAGTCAGAAACAAATTGTACAATGGTCCATTAGTTTCTTCATCCCACAAAAAAGTCCTTTTCCTTTAGCAGGCCTGCTTTCATGCATCTCTATCAACTTTTAAACACTGCCAGGCGACCACCTCATGTCACCCATAATGGCCTAAATGGGTGCAAACTTTTGTATCTGCAAAAAACAACACTTATTCATCCGTTCTAAATTCTTTCAAAAGCATATTTTTTTAACCCAACTCTGAGCATACATAGCCTGGGTCCAGTTTTTGTGTGATAGGAATAACTACAGGCTACCGGCTTGATTTCTTTGGGGCTGTTTTAACCCTAAAATGGGATGATATGGAAGGTCCTCACAATGATAGAAATCTAGGAAAAAGTGTGTATGCCTGATTGTGCACGTCAGTGTGTGTGCGTACTCCTGTTAAACATGCCAATTAAAGGAGACCAGACTAAAGCTGCGTTGTCATGTCTGTGTACAGTACCAGCAGGAGTCCTTTAGAAACCAACGAGCCATCACTAACCCCGTTAACACCAAACCCTCCAGACCGACCCGGGTCCCGCTGCTCGCTCTATAGCCCTGCAGCAATGACTTCTCCATTTAACGAAGGTCTGAATAGTCCAAGGCTATCCCTTTCAAATGGCAAGACCTAAAGTTAATTTAAATTAATCTACATCCATAAACATAAGGGCACTTAAGATATACACATAATACTTTTTTAGAGAGATAGGCCTTGGAAAGTTTAACATTGAAAGTATGTTGGGCAACACTCAGAGCAATGGCGGAAAATAACAAGTACATTTACACAACTATTGTAGTTAAGCTCAAAGTATTTTCATTATTTGCTACTTTATACTTCTACTTCCCTACATTTCTGAGCAAATACTGTACCTTTTACTGACTGACATGAATATGACAACATTGAAGTACTTCTTACACATTAGTATCATCAAATAATAATCATTCTGAATAATAACTACTGTAAATTCTCTACATTATGTTGCTAATACTTATACACTTTTACTTAAGTACATTTTTAAAAAGGCAGGACTTTTACCTGTAATGGAGATATTTTCTAGTGTGGTATTACTACTTTTACTTTACTTTATTAAGACTTCTTAAACTTTGAGTGAAATATGTATAAGAAGTCACACAACTCTTAAAAGTACATGGAGCGGAGCACCGTGTGACAAAGCTATCAACTTTTTCAACAAAGTCGACAACTTAAGCAAGTTACAAACAAGTTACTCACTGCAGGTATCCCCATACAATGATTCATGACATCAAGAAAATTAGCGCCCTACAAATGGCATTGTCACATCATGCACTTAATGTAAAGTTCCGTATTTAATGCAAGCTTATGTAGGTTAGGTTTCGGCAAGTAAAGTTATGTAGATTAGGTTTCTGCAAGTAAAGTTACGTAGGTTAGGTTTCTGCAAGTAGAGACACATAGGTTAAGTTTCTGCAAGTAGAGACACATAGGTTAGGTTTAGGAAAAGAAACATGGTGGACTTTACGTACCTTAAAAAACATTCAAAGTTCTCTTGGTTTCACGCTGGACATGATCAACAGTCTCCTCTGGGAAGTTCTGTTTTTGTTTGACCCATACACCCCCCCCCCCCCCCCCCCCCCAACATGCCTCCTTACACCAAGTTTTGCTCTTTATACTACGTCTTTCTACGTCAGTAGTTTAGTCAGGTGATCGTGGCCTTCACTGAGTACATGGGTTACATACAATACTGGTGCGTTACTTTTCCTAGGTACAAACAATGCATGAGAACAGGCTTTCCCTGTGCTGGGTAAGATGATGTTTAATCAAATGTTAAATTATTTGACTAGAAATGGACACTGATTAATGTTTAACACATATGGGTGACAGGAAACTAGATGGGGCTGTGCTCTTGAATTTAGCTACAGCTTTTGGTGTTGTTTACTGTAGTAGTCTCATTACAAAGCTTTAATATTGTAGCGTCTCCACTTTCAGCTCTTGCTTGGATGAAGAGTTACCTCCAAAGTAGGCAGTTATTATTTTTCTATGGCAGTTTCTCTGGAGGTGAGAAAACATCTTGGGGTATTCCACAGGGGAGCTGCTTGGGTCCTCTTTTATTTTCATTTACACGTTAAAAATCCTGATGAAGTCATGTACACAGTGACTCAGCTTTATTCTGTCCTTCACCAACATCAGTGAAGCTGAGAGAGAATCAACATGTTGAGTTATGTACCACTGTTAAATGGACGACAACCCAGCTGGCACCGAACATCAATACGATGTCAGAAAGGCGTTGAACTCTTATGTTAAAATAAGTAAATATAAAAATGTCAGAATTTCACTTTGTGTGGGCATTGACATTATGATGTTTTAAAGATGTTGGATTTTGGTCTCCATACGTCACAAATTAATATTGTTATTTTACTTCAAGATGAAATTAGGATGTGACGTTGGGAAGACTTTGGATCTTTGTTATTTAATAACACAGCTTACAACCAACAAAATTTCAACATCTGTCATCGGTATTCTATGTCAAAATGACGTTGGAATCAGTCATTTTCCTGACATTGAATTTTAGTTTACCTGATGTCACAACATAAATCTAACCAAATTTCAACGTCTAACGACACGGGTGACCGGCTGGGAATGAACAAATTATTGCTGAACATTGCCAAAACTAAACGTATTGTATTTGGTGGTAGCAATATTCTTGTTAATGCCACTATGCGGATATCAGTTGAGCAGATCACCAAGACCAAAATAAAAAGTTAATTATCTTTCAAAACGTCAGACAAAAATTGGTGAGTCTCACATATTTTGTACTTTAGTTAATTGCTGTTTTGGAACATTTTGATTATTTAGTTTCTTTTTGTTTCTACTGGTGGTTGTTTTCATTGTAGTTTTATCTTTTCATAAAGAGTTATATAATTTATGATCTATATATTTGTCTCTCTTTTCTAACTATCAAATAGTTTTTTTGTTATTGTTTTATTTTTGTGGAACCCAAGAAGTGTAGTGACCACTTTGTAGAAACCAATCGAAATATAGGATAAAGAATAATTAAGAGAATATTTATAAAAATACTATAGTGATATTGTTGGGTTTGTAAACCCTGCAAAGCCCCTATAACATAAATAGGAAAATTCAGTTGCAGCTATACTTGTATTTATTTGTTGGGGTCAGTGAGCATGGTAGGGTACACGATTAAAATATAATAATTATAAATGATTTTTGAGTTTTTGCTGAAATAAGTAAATAATAAAACTTTACACATGCTCTCAGTAGAGTTGGGAAACTTAAGCAAACCATCCTGAATGGTTCCCCAGTCAGTCCATTCTTCGGTGCCAGTGAATAGAGGGGTATATCTCTGTGTAGACCAAAAAAAAAAAAAGAAAATTCCTTGAATGTTGCTACACAATAAGCAATCAAGATCCCAAAGGCTAGACATTTGACAGCTTAATGAGTTCAGGCTGCAATCACTTTAAGAAAAGGCCAGGCCCATTTTAACCCGAGCAACACATATATGAGCCGAGCTGAGAAAAGGCACATTTAACTCACAGTAAAGGCGCACATAACTACAGGTTAATAAAAACACAGGGTGGAGGTGGATGTAAATAGGTCCTGTATATTAGGACCTGTTGAGACTTCCATGTTTTGTTCAGCCACCAGGAGGAGGGGTGATATTTGCCCCCGTAATGAAATATGTCATTACGAGGAATTCATGTGACACAAAAGGGGCGACAGTCAAAAATTGCCCCACTGCTGTTCAGTAATTACATAGTTTGCCCTGGCAGCGCCTTCAGGCAGGTGGCTGGTCCATCATGCAAATGGCTTGGCTGTGCCGACATAATTAGCCACTGCGAGCCGCTTAAATTAACAATTAGCTAACATGCAATTCTCTCCACAACGCGGTAGTTCTCTTTTTAGGCCAATTGTCACTGTATGTTATTCCGGTTGCTGAATTGCTCAGTAGGATATAGCCTATGTGATTTCTTACTTGGTCAATTTACAGGCTAAATGGACGGAAATCGACAGAATAAGGGTTTATATCCTAATCCCCAAAAAGCAGCTATATATGTGCTGCATACAGGCACATTTATGTTAAACACTTACACATCTCAGGGGAGGCTGACAGGCAGCTCAATGAAGGGGTGTCAGGTGTTGATAGTAAAATGACAGTTTAACAGAAAACAGCAGCCTAAGTGAGACTGAATCGGGCTCTGAGGCCACATGCTGCGTCTCATCCAGCCCCACAAGGTTCTGCTTTTCTAACCTCTCCACTGATCCCCTTGCAACCGTCCTCCTAAACACCATTGCCTTACTGCAGGCCAATCACGGCCCACCCACTCTCTCATTATTCTCGCTGCCCTCCGACATGACACGGGAACAAAGTAGACATTAAGCAACATTAAACCCAGGGGATGGGAGTAGTCAGGAACCCGTTATCTGTTAATGAAGGAAAACACATGCGGAGCGATACACATAGGCGGGTAATCAATAGAGACGCCGGACAAAGGGAATCGGGGCGACCTAAAAAAAAAAAGGGAAATGCAAATCAATTAGAATCGTTGTTTGCTTTGAAACCGTTGAGTCTATTTCCATTAATTACATGTTCATTAAAAGTAATTCGTCTAGGCTACACAACAACAACAGTCGTCTCCCCCCTTGTCCTTTTTTAAGGAGTGATGGACAAGACACTGGCCGGGATCCAACTCCTCTTTTTTTAAGCATTTAATCTCAGTCAGTCTGGGACTTTTTAGGAGCAAGATGTATGGTGGCCCTGAGGGTCAAAACACAACAGCCTGTCACAAAACACAACACTGCACAGAACACATTTCACAAAATATGAGATATCACCAAACACATAATATTTCACAAAACAGAATGACATTTCACATAACACAACAATTCACTAAACACGTCTTTTCACAAAACATGACTTTTTACATAACATGACATTTCGTAAAACACAACATTTCACAAAACACAACATTTCACAAAACACATTTCACATAACATGACTTTTTACATAACACAATTTACAAAACACGACATTTCCCCAAACGCGACATTTCACAAATCATGAGATTTTACCAACCACACAACATTTCACAAAACACAAAATTTCACAAAAAAAATTACATTTCACTAAACACATTTAACAAAACATGAGATTTTACCAACCACACAACATTTGACAAAACAGGACATTTCACAAAACATGAGACTGCACCAAACACACATTTCTCAAAGCACAAAAATTCACAAAAAAAATTACATTTCACCAAACACAGCAACATTTCACAAAACAAAATAACATTCCACGAAACATGACATTTCACTGAACAGCTTTCACAAAACATGAGATTTTACCAAGCACACAACATTTTACAAAACAAAATGACATTTTACAAAATACAACATTTTACTAAATATGGCATCTCACAAAACGCCACAACATTTCATAATATTATACTATTGTTTTGTGAAATGTTATAGTGTTTTGTGAACTGTTGTGTTTGGTGAAACATTGAAGAGTTTTCTGAAATGTTGTCGTGCTTTGTGAGATGTAGTGTTTTGTAAAATGTAGCATTTTGTGAAAGGTTTTGACCCTCAGAGCCACCGTAAAGATGAGTTTGAGGATCATCTGTTAAACTGTTTACATTTATCTTAAAATAGCCTTAAAGTCATGTTTGACTCCATTTTAAACAAACTCCATCTTGTCCTTTTTTCATCATTATAAAGCAATTTATGCAGCACTTGTATTCACACTCATTTGTTTTAGACTGCCTACTTGCTTATAAAAAACGCTGCACTCTGTTGTTTAACCGAGTGTTATGTTAAAATGTCATGTTCCACCATCATGATCAGTATGCTATCTTATCTCCTTTTTACACAATCAGAGTTGCTTTTACCAAAGGCCCACAACCTCTTGTTGGTTGCTATAGCATTTTCAAGCACCATTCTGCTAAATCCCAACCCCCACATAGACCTGCTCTGCACACTTGTAATAAATTATCCTCAAGTGAAACGACTAAAAACGAGCTGGACCAAAGCTGGACAGGGCCACTTTACTGAATCACACCTCATAAACATTTTCATTTTTGTGTGACTTGACCCCCAAAGCTTTTATACACTGAATGCATGCGTCTGGGTCTTTCAGCGTGTATCCTCTAAACCTTGCCATCTCTATGGGCCTACTGTTATTGCCGCTCTTATCTGCCTGCTCATGACTGATGTTATGCAATCACAATTTTTGAAACAGCAGTAGACAAAATCTGTAGGCGGCTGGATGCATCTCATGCAGAGCGTCCTCCTTATCCTACAGGCTGAAGTGCAAACATATGCGTCTGGAACGGCAGCGAGAAGAGCACTGATTTGTTGATTAATTAAACATTGCTCCCCCAAAAATGCCCCCTAAAAGCACACGTTCACAATGCCGTACCACCAAGTTTAGTGGCGAACAAGTGGAATTTTGAATCAGCCTCTTTATTCTATGAGCCCCATCTTTGCCAAATTGAATGCAGATTGAAAATAATTTTTCAGCTCTTGACTTCAGCTATTCACGGCTGCCTGAATTGGTTTTGCTACTGTCACATTGCCACACAAATGTAAATAAAGGCCTCGAGAAAATCCTTCAAATGCTTGTATGGCTGTCAGTTAAGGGAGACTGTGAAGAGAAGTCAAAGATGACAGTGTTAAGTTACTGTAAATAAATTGTTTTATTGAATTGATTATGAGATCTTTTATTAACCCTCTTTAACTGTCAGAACTGAATGTTTTGGTAACACGTCTTTTTGGTGTAATAAATAATTCTGGCCAATCAAAAATGGTGAATAGATCACCTTAACATCTTTATATCTTGCAGCACCTTGCTACTGCAGGTTTATGATTTTAATAAATGTACATATCAATGTCGGCGACAAACTCCATTCGCATTCACCTCCTCCAGTGGTTTCCCAGTGCAAGACCAGTGCCTGCTGTGTTTTGGCAGGAAATCAATACAGGGGAGGAAAATCTGTTCTAATCATCTGTACATTTACCATCACAATCAACAATCAAAGCCAAGACCTGAATCTTTATTTGTAGGCCTGAACTGAACAATTTTCCCACTGTGAAAGGCAAGCTAAATTAGAACCCTTGGTTCCTGTTAGTAGCTCTTAATGGCTCTGATTTGTGAACTGCTAAATGAGGTTATGTAAATTGATCCTGAATGTAGGAAGAGGCCCCCAGGTGACAGGTGCAGTCGGCTGAAGGAGGGGGCAGGGATGGTATCATGAAACGAGGAGAGGGGGAGTGATATAAGTTGTATTTGTGGGGCCACTGAGAGACAGATTTTACAGACGGAGGTGAAGTGAGTGAAAGTTAAAAGTATTAAAATTCCAGTAAATATGTAAAACATTTTTGTAACATTAGAACATTATGAAGTAAATAAGATCCATGATGATTTAGCCATTCATACATTTGTGTGCATTTGCACAGGTTCTGTAGGCTACTTAAGTGTGTTTTGAAGTGCTTACTCTATAATGTCCATTTTACTTTATACTTCCACATGACTTTAACATTATAACACTTTATTTTATGGTTAGTGTGTAAAAAGCAACACTATAATAATGTAGTTAAATGCAGGTATAAGGCCTTTTTAAAGGGACAGTTCACTCTAAAATCAAAACTACAGATCTTTTCTCTTACCTGAAGTGTTATTTATACATCTGGATTGTTTTGGTGTGAGTTGCCAAGTGTTGGGGATATAGGCCATAGAGATGTCCGCTCTCTCTTTGAAGTAATGGAACTAGATGGCACTCAGCTTGTGGTGCTCAAAGTGGCAAAAACACACCCCAAACAATATTTCAAAGACTTAACAGTCTCTTTCCAGAAATCATGACCCGGTTACTCTAAATAATCCACAGACCTTGTTGTGAGCAGTTTTATATTGGAACTGTTTTCTTTCTACCAAACTACACTTGCCGACTGCATCACCCCACAGAAGGAAGCGTGCACCTACTGCTAGCTCACCTAGCATCACAAAGCTAACTAATATTACAGCTCAGCTTAGGAGGACGCCGTTTATGTTTACATCATGTGCTGTCACAAGCATGCACCTCTTGTCCATGAGTAAATCAATCAAATCAATTTATTTATGTAGCACATTTAAGAACAAACACAGTTGACCAAAGTGCTGTACAAAATTAAGAATGACACACAAATATATAGCAGTATAACATGTACACAAATATAAAACAGAATAACACTGGTAAGAACAATTACAGATGTAAAAGTACTAAAATATTAAAACCACTACAAACAACCAAAGGCCATTAAAGACATGTACGTTTTAAGATTTGTCTTAAAAGTGTCTTAAGAGCAGAAGGCTATTCCAGAGCTTTGGAGCAGCAACTGCAAAGGAGCAGCTACCCTTACCCACCAGCCTTGATCATGGGGCAGTTAAAAGACAGAGATGCACACTTCTTTCTGCGCAGTGATGTGGTTGGCAGGTGTAGTTTGCTATAAAGAAAATAGTTCCTACATGAAACTGCTCACAACAAGGTCTGTGGATTATCTTGAGTAACCAGTTCATATTTTCTGGAAAGAGACGTTGCTGTTGAGTTCTTCAAATATATATTTTTTGGCACTTTGAGCACCACAAGCTGAGTACCATTTAGTTCCATTATACTGGAGAGAAGGCCGACATCTCTACAGCCAATATCTTCAACACTCGGCAACCCACACCAAAATAATCTAGACTAATAAATAGCACTGCAGGTAAGAGGAAAAATATGCAATTTTGTTTTTGGCGTAAACTGTCCCTTTAAGTGTGTATTGATGGAGTTGAATTGGACAGCAGCATATCAACACATAATGAATGACAATATAACACAATTATAATTTAATAAAATATGTCTTCATAGGAGAAGTTCAAATTGCTGAAAATACTGTACATTAGTTAACACTTAAAATGTCCTTATATCTGCTTATGACTACATTGTATTGTGAAATAAACAGTTTATGTTTATACACTGCTTATAGATGCTGAATACCAGGCACAGTCATGACTTTGTTGATCAAACCTTGAAATGCAAAACATTTTTATGTCCTACCCAGCAGCATATAAACTAATTAAAATGAGGTCTACCTTAGCTAAAATATAGAAATGCTGCTTAAGTTATAAAAAAATGTATAATTTGACATTGTGACAGGGGTATTACGCTGCATAAAGAGTACTTCTACCTTTGATAGCTTAAGTACATATGCATGCCAAGGTACCTGTACTCTATACTGCCAAATACTGTGTCTACCTCGCCGAAATTGTATTTACAGCAATTTGTACATTTAGTGCTTCTGCCTCAAACTACAACATGACATTTATTTCATCACATTTATTTATCGTGTCTTTTCTGTCATTTATCTCATGTTTTGATCAGTATATCTGGCTCTGGCAGACGGCCATGTTTCAGACGCGTCTCCATAGCTCTGACTGAGGATGTAATAACAAGGGAACTATCAACATACAGCCTCTCAGGGAAAGACTGCTGAGTGATTGAAGCACTCTGACTCACTGCACTTCACTTCGGCCATTTAAGCTCCGCTGGTTCCTGCCTAAGCTGCAGGGAGGACTAACTTCTCACCACTAACTCAGTCACTCCTTAAAGGGTGAGTGACGAAGTAATTAAGTAGTTAAGTACTGTGATTTGTTACAGCTTTGACTTTTACTTCTGCAACATTATACTTTTCCTCCACCACATTATTGATAGAAATATTGTACTTTTTACTCCATTTATTAGCAGCCATAGCTACCACTGAAGGTACACACATTACTTTGACTCATATTTCCAGGACTTTGGCATAAGGTGGAGCTTCCTTTATAATATTAGATTAGACTGAAATAAGACTTCAAATTTGCATTAATTGATTTTTTTGGCCACTTTGGGTCAGCAGAAAGCTGCAAACTCAACATTGGCATGTTATCACCTATAAGTTAAAATGGCCAGCCTGTTAGTGAACTGTCATTTATACACCCAGAAACAGAGCAACATTTACCATTCATTTGAAGTTGTGTTAAATGGAATACCAGTATTTACTCTCATTTAGCTCTGTTTTGGTCTCCATCAACTCCACAGGGAAATGTCTAACTCTACTATGTTCCCCAGCCAGTTGCTAACTTTGTTCGGCTGCTAAGGGGAGCTGGTTGGTTGGTTGGTTGGTTGGTTGGTTGGTTGACCCACAAAAATTACACTTTGGTAGCCACAGTTTTCACCCTAGGCACTAGGCTGAAATTTGTCATGCAGTCAAAGTATGTGTTTATGCCAAATTTGTGCTTATTTTGAGTATCAAGCACTTTTTCTCCTATATTTTGGTGTATCTTTATGGACCAATTTCTGTCTCTTCTGCATCAGTTTATGGTGGAAATGTCACAGTACTTCCTGTATCAAACGTGTACAGTTGCCTTATCATATTTCCATTTTATGGCAGATTGTAACCATCACTTTTAAAGGTTGCATATTGTGTTGTAGCAGTTTGTCTGAGTAAAAAGTCCTCTGCCATTTTCATGATTTTTATGGGTGCGCAAATGTACATATAATCTACTAAATGCTGAGTGGGACATAGTGAGAAACATAGTGACTCATCTTTAATGTAAAAAAATGATTATAGCTCCAAGAAATAAGTCTAAATTGATGTATTCTTCAAACAAAATACATTCTCTACTACAAAGTGTAGAAAAGGCTTTGAAACAACATTTAGATCACAGTGTAGGTCAGTGGTTCTCAAATGGTGTGCTGTGATGCTAATCCAGATGTGCCATTAGACTTTGTGATAACCACACATTATTATTCAATATTCAACTGGGCCTATACAAAAAGTTCTGAATTAATTTTCAATCGACTGTGTCAGTATGTTGTGTGCACATTTACATTTTTAATACTAGAAACTTTTCACACTATTTAGTAGTGTCTAGTGCCTGCTGCAGAGATTTAGCCTCATGACCTCAGTATTGCAAAAATCCTGGCTATGACCTATAGTTACTGATTAAGATTTTATCTACACTGCATACATGATCATTTTACAAAACATGATATTGCATTGTATTTTATAAGATGATCAAAATCCAATGCACCCAGCTATCTCTATGTAAAACTTCACCTTGACCAGCTCCAACATTAAACTGCTGCTGAAACTTTGATGCATCAGTAATGATAATCCAAATATATGTAGAGAAGGTGAATATATAGTAATATGAAAGCCAGAAGTCCGCATGAAACACACTTTTGATACTTTGGTATATTACTTTTGTACTTTAGTTCAGTAAGATTTTGAGTGCAGGACTTGTACTTGTAATAGAGTTTATAATGTGGTGCGGCTAGCTTTACTTAAGTAAAGGATTTGAGTTTTTTCCTCAACCAGTGTTTCTTAGTTCAAGACTGAATTTTGAACCTCAGCTTTTGAGCCAACGTGGATAAAAAGTCCTTAAAGTGCTCCGAAAAAAGAGAAGTTTGAACATTTACAAACTTCTGCTGATAAAAGCTCCACAAGGTGACATCCTCTTTCACCTCTGATGCTGACTTGTGTTATTTCACCAATTTTACAATTTCCTGATGATATTTTTGCCAGTTGTGTGATGTGTCAGATGTGAAATGACAAATCACACACTCACAGCCATGTGTTGTAAAACCATGTGAACATAGGTCATGAAAGAGGCCTCTTGAATCGCTCCATACGTGCAGGGGAACCTGTATTAAGCTGATTAAGCGGTTGCACATAGGAGGGCTAAAGTGCTGGTGGCTGTGCATCTTCCTCTGGCTAATTGGAAATGTGTCAGGAACAGCGGTGTGCTGCGGTAAAAGCCAGTTAATAACTTTAGGAGGATCCTTAACGCTTTGTCCATATCATTAATGCTCTTCACAGTCAGAAGTGGCTTAAAGCAATAACCTGCCTGCCTACCCCTGTGGCTAACTTTCAGTGGAGACTGCATTGCACAGGAGTGTGGTGTTTTCCCCATCGCATTAACTCGCTGAGAGTTTGGTGGAGCTGAGTTTGCCTCTGTGTGAGCAGTAACAATAGTCTGTGCATGTTTTCTATCTGGCTTTAGTCAGTGTGTCTTTAGGGATAGATAACAATGCTCATCAGTCAGTCCAGCACTTGTGTCAACACTGAAATATCTCAACAACCATCAAACAGATCATCATGAAACCAGAGGATGAATCCTGCTGACTTCTGTGATTGCCTGATCCTTCATCCAGTGCCACCAGCAGGCTGCCATTTCATGGACTCACAGATGTTTGATAATGACAAGATACCAGATTCCAAGATGGCGCCTACTTATCCCATTGGAGTTGCTCACCTGGTGCATACACAATATAAAGTTTCTAGCTTCTGGGTTTACTTCTGCGGTATGCTGCCAACTGAATATGCGCAGTAGTGTTCCTCCCACTTGCCTCACCTCTGAGTTCCTGCTCGGCTTGTGGGTTTTACATTGTGATGACATTATGGATCATTAAATCACGTTTCTTGGCTCCTGGAACATGTTACAAATATGAAACCTCCATGGATCAAAATTCTAATAGAGTCATTATTGACCTTGTTTGCAGTTCAAAGCTTTTTGTAAACATTTTAAAAGACGTGTCTTTTACAATGGTGGCCTATCAGGCAAATGGTTTTTGGGCGGGTTTTAGGGATATTGGCTGTAGAGATGGAACTAGATGGGACTCAGCTCATGGTGCACCAAAAAAGCACCAAAAATATACTTGATAACTCAACAGCAATGTCTCTTTCCAGAAATCATGACCTGGTTACTCAAGATAATCCACAGACCTTGTTGTGAGCAGTTTCATGTAGGAACTATTTTCCTCTTGCCTTACCACACCTGCCAACTGTATCACTGTGCAGAAGAAAGTGTACATCTACTCATGCACAAGAGGCGTTTGCTCCCAACAATGCAAGATGTAAACGTTAATGGCACCCACCATCACTGAGCTCATACAATGGTTCATATGATATCCTACGAATTTGCGCCCCACGAATGACTATGTGTACTTAATGTTACGGAGGTTATGATTGGTCAAGGTTTTGGAAAGTAAACTTGGTAACTACATAACTTAAAATGACTCAGAGTTCACATGGTTCCAAACACCAGCCTCCTCAGGAAAGCCCCAGGATAAAGTCCCATGTTTTGTGACCCATCGATAGCCCAACCTGCCTCATTAAGGGACCGCTTCTTTCTTTACTCCTGTAAGCGCATGGTCACATGATCACAGCAAATATGTGGGCTATACAAGAATTACTGGCTAACATTAGCTAGCTTAGTGGTGCTAGGTGAGCTAGCAGTAGATGCACGGTTCCTTCTGCATGGTTATATGGTTGGTGGGTGTGGTCTGGTCGAATAAAAACATGTATTTTTGATGTTAGGGTATAGTTTCCCTTTAACCACCAGCTGTTGAAACTTTCCATTTATCTAATACTTAAGCTTTGTGACCAAACTAATGACATTCTTAACAGCCTCAGCTTTCCTTTGTGTATAATGCTAATAAGCTAATGTTAGTGTGCTAACAAAGGAACCCAGTATAGTATCTCAACCTACTGGATGGATTGCCATGAAATTTGAAATAGATATTCATGGTTCCCAGAAAATGAAGCCTAATGACTTAAGTAATTTCTACTAGCATTATTTACAATGATTTTGAGTTAAATGTTAAACTATTATTGGATGGATTGCCATCAGCTGCACATAGTCTAACCTGGTCTCACTCCTTAGGCGCTTGGGCAGTGACTTCTGATGTCAGACACAGACGAAAAAAGCTGTCCTTTCGCATTGGCATGATTCATGGCCAGTCACCCTTATTGTCTAATGGTGTGCGGCGGCGTCAGGGGGAAAAGCGGCTGGACAACATTGTAAGTTAACTGGGCGAAAGTCTGGGTGGAGTGGGTGGGATGAGTGGTGGATGGGTCCAACAACCACTGACTTTCACCCAGGAGTCCGATGTTTGCTTCCTGTATAAAACCCTGTTCTTTTTTTATTAACAGAACCACGTGCTTTTGTTGCCCAAACCCAACCAAACGAGCGCATTGGCCAAATGTAACCACGTGCGTTTGTTGTTGAGCTAATGTAGTTCATTTATTTTGAAAGAGACTGTATGCAAACAGTACATTTCCTATGAAAACAGAAGTGTATTTTGAAAACAGACAATGCATGTAACAGGCTGAAGTTGACATGGCGTCCAAGAACGTCAACAACCAACGCACCCAGGGTACCTTGCATATCATATATCGACGTGAAAAGTCCATGACCAATAGGTGACAAGGTCGTAGTGAGAATGTGCTGTAATTCATGTCTCTCTCAGCTCTTTCTTTTTAAACACCTGCAGAACTAATAGCATTCCCATCTGCCTCAGCTGTACTTTGTACTTTGTGCTAATTAGCTAATGTTAGCATGCTAACAACACTAAACTGAGATGGTGAATGATGTAAACATGTAAACATAATACCTGCTAAACATCAGCATGTTATTAGTGGTTCAAAGCACCACTGTGCCTCAGTACAGCCTCTCAGAGCTGCCAGTTTGGCTGTAGACTCTTTCAACAGCGAATAATGAAATAACCAGGCAACTCAATATATTTTATCCACTGTGATGTCTTCTTGCTTTATGTCTAACAAGTGGTTCTCTTGTTATGATAAAAGATGGTTGTCGGAAACATTGGTTTATAGTTATTAAAAAGCAGCATCTCTCCATGTTCAGCTGCTGTGGGGAGCTCAGTCTCAAGGCCACAGAAGAGGAATACATTTAATTATTCCCCTCTCGGTTAAATGAGACAAAAACCTTCCCACTGCAATCCACTTGCCTCTCTACATTGTGCTCCCTCTTTCTCCTGACCCTCCTGTCTGGCCTTTACTCTGTCTCATGCTCTGTCAACATCATCTGCCGCTGTGGAGCAGACAGGCTTAAAAGCGGACCTTTTTACTTTCCTGCAGGTGGCTGATGTGACTAAGGCAAGAGGCAGCAACAATCCCTCTTCACTCGCTTCCCTCCACCGGCACCGTCGCCACCACCAGCACCTTGTTTCCTGAACAACACAAACTGCCTCTCTCTGCCAAGACTGCCTTCTTGTGAGCCAGAGTAGAAGATTTTCCACCAAAGTTTTTATTGAAAACTACAAAGGTATCTCAGTATCACCTCCTTTGTAACATTTGTAAGCAGTGTATAACAGTTAAAATTTCATATATGATGTTTTTAACACACTATAACAGGGTTGGCACACATTTGTGGTCTTTGAATGCAACTCAATGATGGGAGTAGATTTCAGGGTGCACAAAGGGGACACCTCTCCCTCAGTATTTAAAATGTGCATTTTTCCCCCTCATAAAAATATAAATAAAAGTAGCAGAATGCAGGAAATTAAGTGTTTGATACTCAGATTTTTTCTGGCAGAGGAACCCAACCCCCACGTTTCATGTGTCCCTCCCCACCGCCCACAATGTTGAAACGAACCCTTTGCCCTTGCACTCGATGCTCTTGTGTTTTGTTTTGAATCTCATCAGGTTAAATATTTGAAAATGCACTTAATGCACCTCAAACACTCCTGTCAAGCACATATAATGACAGTAAACCTCCAAACTCACAAAACTAGGATCAGTTTTTTGCCTTTTGTTTGTATTTTGAATGAGTTTTAAAGAAGATACTGCTAACACAATGTACAATAAATACAGTTTTTCAAGTGTTTATTACTGTATTTATATTTTACTGTAGTATTTTAATAGAAGTATTGCTTATATATTGATGCATTAATAATAATAGCCCAATAATATAATACAGGACAGGGCCCATTTTGCATAATGAGCGCTTTTACTTTTGATATTTTACATTTTGATGCCAATACTTTTGTATTTGAGATTGTCGGCTGTAATTAGATATATTGTAAGTAGGTCTGTGACTCACCAGAGGCCCCCTGATGCAATATTATCGCAGTACATATGATACAATATTATTACGAATTTAAATTTTTTTAGATGTGTTGTTTGTTGCAAGAACATATATTGCAATTTACTGCCTTTTTCTCAACTGCAAATTAAGAAAAAGCTTTGTCAGCATCTGTTTTCATCTAATAAGATGCAGTTTTCAGTCTGTCAATTTTTTTTTTATTCAGTTTTCATTTTGATTGCAGCAACAGGTTTTTAGTGGACTGAAAAAGCAATTTATTTTATCATTCTAGTAGGCTAAACGTTTTATTGGTATTTGCAATATGTATGGTGTACATTATAGATAAAAAACAAAATACAAAGTTGCCTTGCAAATGATCACAATACTATGCTGCATGCTTTGCTCGATTTTTCCCCCACCTCTAATTTATATTGTTGTGCAGGTAGTCTATATAAAAGATAAATGTCATCTTCTTCCACCAGCGTCTTTTCCAATTTCAACTACATGAAGATCTTTCAAAAATAAAACCACAAGAGCATCAAGTGACATTCACAGACTGTAACTGTCTGCACAATTCAACTTATAAAAGTTATGTATAAAAGTTTTGATATAACCTCCCCTAACCCTCCGAGCACCTCAAATAACAATTCCTGCCAGCTCGGAAAAAAGGAAAATCAACACGGCTCCTGGGTCTGCAGTCAGCCAAATTAAATGAGCAGTTTTTAAATTTCTGAGCTCCTTGCTGTGTGGGAACATTCAGCAGTGGCTCAGCATGTCAAACCATGTCAAGTGTTACAGTTCCCTTCCTGTTTCAGGGGGAAAAAAATATCACCCCAGAGATGAATTAACTAAAAAGGCTTGTCTTCAGACCCCTTCCTAAAATGATTAACCCTTCTAGAGAGCATTATTGAGTTCTGAGTGGTTGTGCTTTCTCATTGCCTGTAATTGTTCTTTTTCTGTTGTTGCCTTCATCAGTCTCTCTCCTCATTATATGAAAAGAAGGAAAAAATGTCTGAATAGAGGAGGGAGATTTTCCCACAGTCACTCAACTCAGAAAAATACGCCATTGTGGCCAGGTTCCCATCCCAATGCCCTGCTGCACAGTCTGCTGCGGTCTCTGGGACAATGTTCTTATAATTGAGTGACCATTCTTTCTCCTGTCTGAAAAGTAAGTGATGGAGAATACAGTTAAATGTGGCTACAAATCTCTCATTTGACGCAATCTGCAGGTAGCCACGTCTGATTGTCTATTATTTTACTGCAGATATAATTCAGAGGGAAAATCCTGAGCAGCAATACATTGTATTAAAGCTGTGTTGTAGAATTATAATGCAGTTAATGTAGATACACGTGTAATTAAGCTCATTTGAGTCAATACAGCCAGAAGATAATTTTCTTATTTGAGTGTCATTTATCTTTCACCAATTACTGGAAGGTTTTAGTAATGATGTTTATGAGCCATGTTCTGGCAAACCTTTTTAATCTTAATGAGGACAAATGGACATTTCATTCTGCTGAAACCTCTCTTAATAATATCGCCATTACCTGCAACATCCTGCATTTATTTTACAGCTATGAAGCAAAGCAAGGCAATTTATTGATGTAGCTCAATTTATACATCGGGCAGTTTTTAAAGTGCTTTACCTACATTTAAATACAGAGGCAATCTACACTGAAAAATGAAAATGACAAAGGAAAAGTAGTAAACGTGACATTAATAATAGGGTTAAGATTACTGTTAAAGAGATTAAGCACTCCTTTTATCTTTTGGTAATTTGTTTCATAGATGTGGTGCTAGTTTGTAAATTAAAATTTTACAAACAAAACATGCAAGTGGTTAAGAAAATATGATTTATTATTAATTAATTTATCGGATACTACTAATATAAACTTGTTAGTAATATCACCAACTCAACCAGCTGCAACACTGATATGCTGCTTACATTTTGATAAATAAATAATAGTAATAATCCACTAGTATATACTGTAACACTTATCCATATATAGTACTTTTATGTTTGATGCTTAAGTATATTTTGTGTTAATATTTCTGTACTTTCTCTTTATTTGCAGGACCTTTACTTGGACGATGGAATATTTCAACTTCTTTAACTTTAGTATTATTTTTTATTATTAATTTTTTCAATTACATTTTTTCAGGAAAATTAGAAACAAAATAAGACAAGGATAATTACAAACAAACAAACAGGCAGGTAATGTAAGTATTGATAGACACTAAAAAAGAAAGCCATCTATTTAGTCACATTAATATATCAATCATTGGTGCAATGTGTTGCATCATCAGTGGTCATACATGGTCAAATTGTGCCCTCCAGACATATGTCCACAAAAACTGTCCCATTGTTCATTAATAATGTCATTTTTCTTGTTCAATCTTCCCAACATCTTTTTGCATGCAGTAGTTTCCATCATTTGAACAATTCACATATTCAGTGTAGGAGTTTGAGGCTCTTTCCAACACCTTAAAATCATCAGGGGACAGTTTATTAGGCCAATTATTAATATTCTAAATACAAATGTATTTAAATTCAACACTACAGTTTTCTCACCCAGGAGATAGTCTTTCACAACTTTAACTTTATAATTATTTTGAGGGAAAGTTTGGTTTGCAGGCAGGAATTAAAAGCAGTCATTTATAGTAAATTTCTAAGTAATTATAAAACATTTCATAACAAATAAATAAAAATGAAGATGTTAAAAAATAAGTGTGTCTATTAACAATTTTAAAAAACAGCAGCAAATAGAGACAAACGTGGAAACATAGGAATAAATATAGAACAATTAAGTAATGAAGATTCATGCCGAATATAGAATTACATTTTTATTAAATTACATTATCTTAAACAACTATGTCTGAATTAATACACTGAGAAACTACATCCGTTTCACGCATGCGCACTCACTGGTATAAGAACTGCTCGGCACCGCTGCTCACGTGATGTCATTCTAACGAATCAGCGGGCAGTATCGAGCAGCCGTTGGACTGCAATGGCGGAGACAATGAAGCTTAGTGGAAATCACGCTCCTCCTAATGAAGCCAGCAAAATGTCCAGCTACAGGGACTGTGTGTGTGCGCTCCTGAAGCTGTTAGCAGACTTCGGGACAGAGGTTGGTTGACACCGTTAGAGCCCCGAGAGACGTGTGTTTCCGTCCGTGGTGTTAGCTAGCTACATGCTAATGTTTTTAGCATCCCGGTGTAGCAGGAGTGAGAGGATAGACTTCTCTCAGTTCAGTCATGGTCAACATTCAAGCGGTGTTTCTAAGTTGCAACGAAGAAGTGCTTTGGTTTTTACTTAATTATTTTATTTTAATTATAACCCACATATTCAGACTTACTTTAAACAGCCACTTCGCTGCTTCAATTTAAGCTACTTTTCATTAACTTCTCTTCATTTCGCTTCGACTTTATTGTCACTAACACTGTTCACAGCTCTTTTTGAAGCTCTTCCCTGCAAACTGTATTTCACACAATACTCACATGGTATTGCGCACGTGTGTGGTCTCTATTCCTGTCCTTTCAGTGAATGAAAAAGCATTTATATCAGCTCTATTTACGCCACAGTTGTACAATTATAAAGGTCCTTGCATCTACACTACCTTAGTTATGTACATGATGTGTGTCTTTAGTAATTGTAGGATCATCAAAGTGGCTTTGCACCACTGTTATACAATTAGGGTCCACCTTAAGGTTTAATATCTTGATAAATCATATGTTTACAGGGTGTCTGCAGGTCCTTAAACGTCAATTCCATAAATATGAGGCCCCGGAAGTCATTGAATAGTCTTAAATTTGAATTTGTGAGGTCTTAATTGCCACAAACATTTAATCTAATTCCATTTATACATATTTGATTTGTCTTTGTTAAAAGGAATAGGATTTTCTGTGTGAAAGTCCAAATTTTTGATGTTACAAATCTTAAAACCTACAACTGAACCTAATACTGTCTTTTTACTAGATTAACCTAACTTACTTTGATACCATATTCTTACATAAAACCTTCTTCTTTACAGGAAACATATGTACAACTTGTCTTAATATTTACCTGCAGTGCTTGAACAAGAAAATCCTGTAGACACCCTGTTATAAAATGTCAAAACACAACAAAACAACTAACAAACCAGAGATATTCAGTTTGAAATGATAGAAAACAGAACAGCAGAAAACACTGCAAATTGATGAAGCTGGTATCAGCAAATAATTTGCTTTTTTTTCTCAGAATGTGACTAAATGATTAAACCCTAGTAGGTTATCATAGTAGCTGCTGTTTCATTTTTAGTTCATAGCTAATTGACTGAGTTAGACAAAATTATGTTAACTCTGAATCTGTTTTATTCTGCTCTCTGTGGTGTGTAACCCCACTATGTTTGTGTTTTTTAATTTAAGCTCAAATTAAGTGATGCTGCTCTGAGAATAGAAGTCAACATCGATGCTGTGGATCTGCCATCATCTCCAGATGCTCACATGCTGAGCTGTTTGCAGGAGCATATCACTAAATTACAGGTGAAGTGGCCACATTTTGCTGCTGGTTAAATTGCATGATTTATTAGTTTAACACTAAAAGGGTTTACTGAAATACTTTGAATTAATGACCGATGTATTATTATTTTAGACAGCACAAGGCTGTTTGAAGGTGTATCATACCCCTTTATGCTTCTTAGTGAACCACTTGAATTTAAAAATAAATATTTGTGCTTGATGCAATATTTTTCTGCCCCAACTGTTTATACAGGCTGTTTCAGAAAGCTTAAAGATGCTGGTGGATTCTCACGCTAATACATCATCTACAAAAGCCATCACATCAGACGATGCCGTCATCTCATCGTCACTCCAAGAGCAGACGATTGCACTGTCTGAGCACCATCCTCCCAGCCCTGAGGTGGCAGAGAGCAAGACGGCGACTGATGACGTCATGGTTCAGATCAGAGCCAGGAAGTCAGAGGTTGGTCTCTGTCAGCAGATCTGTCAGCTGTTCTGGCAGTGACATTTTTAGAGCCCTCTTAACTCTCTGTCAAGCAAATGAATAATCATAAGTAATTGCTCCCAAGGATGTGCACATGACGTGCCGCAGTGAAGCAAATGTTTGATGGAGATCTGATAAGCCGAGTTCAGCAGAGAATAAGGGGTCCTTTAGTGCTGTGGTTGGGTAGAACAGACCACATTGCTGGAGGGCTTTGAGAGAGGGCCAGGTCCTTGATGGATTATGAAGTGGATGCTCATTACTCTGAGATTGCATGTGGATGAAGGACAAGAGGCCCCATTCTGTTGTGCATTTATTTTGGTAGCCAAGCAAACAGTATTCATATTCCATCATGTGATGATGGCAAGCAATTCAACTTTTTTGGCTACCTGGAATAATTTCCTACTACAGTTCTCACTCCATGTAATGTAAATTACTGTTTGCCACAGATCATTAAACAGAAAAAAGAACCTCATTGCATTCTTGACACCTATCAATAGCTCATCAGTCCAGTGTATCTTATTATCTGTGTTGTCTCTCCATTTGTCACCCTAGATTGAGCGAAGAATATCTGCATTTATGGAACGCAAGCAGATGGAGATCAATGAAAACAATGTACGCGAGTTTTGCAACGTGATCGACTGCAATCAGGGTGAGAATGGGAGAGAGGTTGGGGGGCAGGGTGGAGAGGGAGCCTGCACACAGATTGCCAATGTTTGGGAGAGAGCTGATTTCCACAGGCGAGAGGTCAGGCTGAACTGCTCCAAGAGTGGGGCTGAAGTAGCTAACACACTCGGCCTCAAAACACAACCAGCTTAGTCCAGAAACACATGAGACAGAGGACATTTTGTAAATTCAAAGCCTGTGTGACACACCAGTGGTAATAATTGTGATTTAAGAGATGTATATAAACGTTTTAAAATCACTTTTAACCACATTTTTACATCATGTTATATTTTTTAATCACATTTTCTCCTCTGTAGAAAACAGTTGTGCCAGAACAGATGCAGTTTTCACTCCTTATCCTGGTTTTAAAAGCCATGTGAAAGGTAAGAAAATAATTCGCCACAAATGTCAATGTGACATTTCTTAACTGCTTTATTTTTGCAAACTGTAACCCTCATTTTTGAAATTACACAGATCATTTTGAAAAAGTCACCAGTCCATAATCCTTAAAAACCTTGTTTAAAACCTTGTTTTATTTATAATTTTTGGTTTAATTAATGCAATTAAATTCAAATGTCACTCTAAAGTATCTTACGTGTATCATGACATAAATCTGTTTTGGGGTCAGCTGGCCGCCAGACATCATTAAGAGGAAGTGCTTAACAGTTTAAATCACCAACAGATTCATCAGTGCAAATGAATCTAAACTACCCGACACATATCAAGGGTTTTGTAGGACGCCTCAGTACATCTGCATGCTTTACATATGGCCTTAGACCATTATGTTAATTAGTCCATGCTTAATATTGCAGCTTCTGTTAATGTGTTTTCTTTGACTGGCTAGTTACACGGGTGGTAAACACTTACGGGCCCCAGACTCGTGGTGGAGGAGGCCAAGGAGAGGCAGGGGATCAGCAGAGGGGGCAGATGGGCAGAGACTGCGGAAATACAGCCATAGAAGAGCGACTTCACAACATCGAGACTCACCTGAAGCTCCCAACAGGTCAGAGAAGGACAAACACACAAAGTGTTGCACTGTATGTTGTGTTTTACGTGGCTACAAGGGCCACATCATCACAGATGCTGCTTAAAAATTCAACAGGTGTTTTATTTTCAACTAAACTGAAATATTTAGCCTTTTTTCAGAGAATGTCCAAAGTTTTAAATGTTAGCAATTTACCACCACAGTGTACAGAAAATGTAACACTGAAATTTGATTATGAAGGGCATCATAGTCTGTATGTAGAGTATAATCTATTTGAAATTATTCACTTTTGTTGAATAACATAAGTAAATAGATTAGCTTTCACTAGGGATAAACCAATTGTGAAATTCTGCTTTTGTTGTTATTTATTCCCCCTTTTTGCCAGGGAAACAAAGACATTTTCTGTATGAAAATAAATAAATAAATAACTGAACTACATTAAAGTCATCCAGCCCTTCATTACAATATTTTTGAATGAGCACAAATTCATAACTTTAACATGAAAGGACGCAGTAAACTCGCTCAACCCACAACACCACACAACACCAGGGTGTCTACAGGTCCTTAAAAAGCCCTGAAATGTCTTAAATTAAGTTTTCCTAATATAAGACTTTAAAAAGTCTTAAACTGTCTTAAATTCAGACTCGATGGATCTTAAATATTTTCGGTCACATTACCACAAACGTTTTTCCAGCCTTTTTTGTTTTTTCATAAAACACATTAAACCTAAACTCACCCAGTTTTTGTCAGTTTTCCTCACTGTTCATTTTGAACTGACATCTAAAATTTCACATGAAGTGGTATTAAAAAGGTCTTAAAAAGTCTTAAATTTGACTTGGTTAATCTGTAGACACTCTGTGTAAGCTACAGCAGACAGTGACCCCGATGAAGACCTAAGAGTCGCAACGTGTTGGTCTTTTTAATCAATACTGCCATGTAAAATTTTGCATTTTAATTTTTGCACAAACCCTACAGTGTGCCTTGGATTGTTTTTGAAGGAGACTTGCATTTATATTTGTTAACTGAGAGCATATTAATGCAATGAGCCCTTCACAAGATGGAATAACCACAGTACACTTTAAGTATCCAAAGAGCACCTGTATGTGACTCCTACTAAGACCCAGCAACGCTTCTTCTTTGTCTTATCTTCTATTTTTGTTTTTGTATTCTGGTATTGTATGACAAGGCAAGTATGGCTTCCATTTGTATGCCTCACAGTTTGCCATTCAGTACTATTTAAAAAAAAAACTACAACTCCCAGGAGGTGGAGCTTCTAACACCAGGGTAGTGCACAGGTGTTTTGCATACTGCCAGTGATTAGCCTGAGATTGTTTACTCTTACCTGCTTGATGAAGGTCTAGTGGACCGAAAGCTCAACAATAAAATGGAACACTGCAGGGATGTAAGTGTGCGGAAATCTTTTTCTACCAGTTTGACCATTTACCAGTTTTTTCCTCCCAGTTATTGATGTTTCCAGCACCTTGCCAAGACCAAGCTGGGTGGAGCGGTGGTTGTTCTGCATCATGAATTTGTCATGTAAAAGGATCAGCATTCAGACTTTTTAACACGCGTTTTATTTCTTTAGCGGGTCCAGTTCCACTGAGTGTGTACCAGAGACTGAAGAGGCTGGAGGATCGTATCCTGGAGTTGGAGGGACTCTCACCAGAGTACTTTGAGTCCGCGGTGAGTCTTGTGGCTTTGAAGTAGATACATGAAAAGCAGTGTTCATACACAGGTCTTTTTTTTCCGTACTAGCAATTTTCTGTTTAACTTAATTTGCACATTTATATATTTGCTGCGGACATTTGAAGCAGTTACTGTAAGACTCTCACCTCTTCTCCTTATCGGTTTTACCCACTTCTCCAGTGTGAACTTAAAGTTGCCCTGTGGAGGTTTCTTGCAAACAAAGGTTATGTTTACATTCAGTACATTTTATGTGTCCTTGAGAGAATACATTCAACACAAACATGTTGAATTCATTTCCCTACACAAAACAGATTTTTTTATTCCTCTTCCCTGCTTTTGCTGGCAAATTGCTACATCTCTCGGTGCGTTACCAAGACCTGTAGATTAGTGGAGAAGTGTGAAATCATTAGCAGGATGTTGCATCACCTACTGGCTTGAGCACAAGAGGATATAGCGTTAATAATGTTTTTAAAAAAAAGCAACCCTCAGGGTACCTTTAAAGCTGTAGTTGGTAAGAACTTTTTGTCATATTTGCTGAAACTGTCACTATATGAATACAGCAGTACAGGAGTCAGATGCTCATCAAAATGCCATAAAAAATGGCATTTGCAACAATCTACCACACATGCACAGAAACAACCAATCAGAGCTGAGGAGTCTCTTATGCAGCTGTCAGTCATGTCAGTCACTACTTGTGAATTTGGTTTAAACTGTCAAACTAGGCAGCGCTAATCAAATATGCATCAAGATTCTGTTACTGCATTGAAATATATTTAAGTGCACTGTTTAACTGTAAAATGAGTTTTCTCCAGCTGCCATGTTGAAAACAGTCAAGCCAAAATTAATCACCACCCACAAGCCTGCATTTTAAAATTTCACATGGTTACATTAATGTGAGGGCACGATTCAGACTGAAGTCTCCAACATCGACAAAGTGACAGCTGACTCACATAAAAGGGTTTAACGCATTGCTGCTGAAGCTGCATTTTGCAACTTGCTTGTGACATCAAACTAGTCAGGTAGTGCTGTGGGCTGGACATTGAGCGAGGCTACAGAGTGGTGACTGCAGACAGAGAGAGGTGGCTGCATCAGAGCAACAGCAGCGCATTTTTCAGTTAATTTATTATTTTGGTTATTGGATATTTTGAAAAATAACAAAAGCTTTAAATAAAAATAATTTAAAAAAAAAAAGGTGCAACCAGATAATGTGCAGGTGCAAAAAACTTACAAATTGGAAAAGTTAGCCTGGAGCCATGTAAACATACACTAAAATGTTTCTGAAAACATTGAGGTGAGAAATAGGCAATGCACTAACAGAATCTTGGTTCATATTTGATCAGCGCTGCCTAGTTTGTCTGCAGTTCATGAGCAGCGAAGGACATGACTGACAGCTGCGTTAGAGACTTCGCAGCTCTGATTGGTGGTTTTCCATGAGCCACAGTGGATTCTAGCAAATACCGTTATGTTGTGTGAAAATTTGCATCGCACAACTACTAGAATATTTTGTATTGACTGCTTCATACATGTGGATAACTTGTGTCATACCCGTGTGAAATCGCTGAATCAATGAATGAACTTCCACTGGTACGTCCTCTGTGTCATAAGTACCCGGAGGATCTCAATGCTGTTTGGCTATCACGGTGCAAATTGGTTGCTGAAGTTCAGTTTTTTCAACTCTCGAAGGAGTGTATTACGGGAAATCACCCTATTTGCTTTATTCGTGCCGCTTAATTCGCGTCATTCGCATCCATCGCACTGTCTGGAGGGAATTCACATCTAATTGACTTTGACTTTACATGTAATTCAGTCATGCAGATTGTTTTATTTGCCAACATAAGAAGCATTATGAGGAACTGTATCTGTGTCATGTAGTACTGCACGGATGTAGTTACAGTTTCAGAAAATATGACAAAGTTCTTACCTACAGCTTTAAAGGTACTTTGAGGTTTTGTTTTTTTCTGTTTTTTAAAAACATTATTAATTCTGTATCTTCTCATGTGCAAGCAAGAGGGTGATGCTCATCCTGCAAATGATTTCACAAGATATTTTATAATTAAAAGCTACCACCTGTACAGTTAAGTCCCCGCCATTGCTAATTTTTATTTTGGCCTGTGGAGATGTAGACAACCGTGTCTACATAAATAAATAGATAATATATTTGATCAATGACTGTAAGTACAGGCAAAAATGAAAATCCATCAGTTTTTTAGTGCAGTTTATCTTTTGGCTCTCTGGGTGGTTCAAGTTTGTTCAGGTGTGTTCTGTATTTTGGATACTTCGATTGAAAGAACTACAGAATTTACATGTAAGAATTCAACAGACAATGATTCACCCTATAGTAACAAGAAGCTCTACAGTCTTTTTTTGTTAGTCCATTTTGAAATGCTCTCCGTGTTATAATGCTTAAATTTGGGTTCAGAATATTGGTGTGCTGAGGGGAAAGTTATTTCGAAATCAAATCTACTTAATGAGAGGAGTTTGTGTATGATGCTAATGAAGTTTCCCTTATATGCCTCGATACTCAAACATGCTTCCCTCCTCGAGTTACACTTAAGCTGATTTGAATAAAAAATGCAACGTGTGTGGTTTTAACTTTTAGGTCACTGCACACAGCTCACTTGAGAAATTACTACTTTTTTACTACGCCAATCTTTTTTTAGAAATGCAGCGACTAAAAAGATGGCAGTGAGTAATCTATTGGACTTTACATTCAACCTGACAGACTATAGCAGGGTCTCACAGACTCTAATTTCCTGTCTTGAAGGAGTCTGTCCAGTCTGTGTTTAGTTATGTGAATAAGTGTGCTTAAGATGCTGCATGTCTCTTCACGCTGGTATCTCTCAGCACAGCATGCTGCTTCTGTGAGTATGCTGCTCTCCATCTGCTTTTGACTCACTGCATGTTTGTGCGAGCAGAGCAAGCGATGTCGAGTGTCTTTGAATAAACTGATGGGGTCTTTTATATTCAGAGTACCACTTTTTTTTTCTTTTCTTTTTTTTTTTTTTTTTTGGACAATTTCTGAAAATACTGTAGTTTGGTGTTTGCTGAAGAGCTGCACACAGTTGGCCCACGATTTCAGGAACAACATTTTAACACTGAACAGTAAAGGAGGCGCCTCGAAAAATTGTGCCGCAACTCAAAAACAGGCAATTCTGCAAGCTTTTACAGAGATGAAGTTGGGGAGTAAAAACACAGAGCATGTAACCGTGGAATCCCCTGTTTAAGTCTGACTGAGGATATTTGTCAGATGTTACCACTCTAATCTCTCCTCCCATGTTCTGCATCTGACTATTGTCAAAATATCCAATAAAGGCAAATAACACTAGAAACTAGAAGGACACTGGGAGAGCACAGAGCTCATCCAAGGCCAAATGCCCTATCTAAAATGTTAACGGAATTGAAAAAAAAAAATTGTGTATCCAACCTGTATTTTGGATCCACTCCAGAGTTAAATGGTTCTTCCTTGGCCTCTGCTAAAACCTTACCAAGTATTATGAAAATCAGGCCAGTAGTTTTTCCATAATTCTGCTGACAAACAAATCATGGTGGAGGTAATGATCTTAAAATTGAACAAATCTATATTGTCTGCTATTCTTTGCATATAAAAATAAATTCTTTTTTCAGTCCTTGAGGTGAAGTAAGAAGGGAAACACAGAAGTACATCAGTATGCTTCTCAAAGCTTGAGCCAGTTTAGACATTGTACTAATTAGAAAGGTGTAATGTGTACTTCCTTTTCTTTCTGTAGAGTCACCTGCACAAGCGACCAAAGACATCCCCTGCTCAGGTTAGTAGTTGTTTTGTTTACTTTCGCTGCACTTTATAGATGGAGGTTAACCTATTTTTTGATTGATTTGTTGTTTCTTACTTTGTCTATTAGGCCTGCAGTCTGACAGAGCTGGATGAAAAGATCAGCGCAGTGAAAGCGGCACTACTGAAGAAGGTGAATGATTTTGGTCCTGGATATGAACCAGAGTGTCCACTGTAACATACACACACACCAATGCTCCAAATGCACTGTGTCTATTAATGCATCATTTGTTTCTGTTTGTGTAGCTATTCATTAGCACCATTATCACAATATCTGATCAGAGACACAAACGTTTCATATGAGCTTCATTTTATGGCCAGAAAAACTGTAATCCTCTAACTAGTTTTGTAGTTGACTGAAATATAAGTATTCTGTAAATAAAAATATTTTTTCCTTCATGAAAACTTGGACTCGTAATTTAATCATGAGCTTAACGTGCCAACTACTAACTGTGATGTGCAATCTAATACTCATCATCTAATTCGTAGTTTCTCAAAGTTCAGTCTCTGAATGTGACATGAAATGCATGCGTTATATTTTCATAATCCATGGTCCATTTAAATACTTTAAAAAAAATCATTGTATAGTATGCCATAAAAATATAATCTCAATTATCATAGTATAGTAAGTCAAAAAAGTCAAAGTATCCTGTCATAAAACCTAGAATTACTGCCTCGTCTGTGTGCTTCCACCAACCAGTCAAGTTGCAGTTTACATTCATGTCTGTCCAGAGTCATATGTAGCCATGACCGTAGACAATGTGTTAAATATGGATGTTGCTGCAAAGAAGTTACAAATTCTAAAACATGGATGCTTCCCCCTCATCTTCAATTCAGCAGCACAGAGGATCTATACAATCACAGCGGTTTCATGGTCGACATTAGAGTGTCACAGTGAAGTTGACCTTTGGGGGTATAAAACACATCACCATCACTTTATCATTTTATGCTATTAGATATTTATTTGAAATGTAATCATAATTCATCAGCATATAAATTCTTGAGGTATGGCCAATAACATCTTTTGTGAGGTGATGGTGACATCAAAATGTCATCAGTTAATTGTTGACTCAAAGTGGACATTTTTTTCCAAATTTAACAAAATTTCCACACAACATTCTTGAGATGTTGCATTCACGAGAATGGGATGGACAGACAGAGAACCAGCAAACAAACAACAAATGGATTGATATAGCAACACCAGCAATTATACAAAACAGCGTGTTCTCATGTGACGCAGTTTCAACCATGCATAATAGCTGTTCAGAAAATTTGGGCTGCTGTCAAGTAGTCAAACTACTGTGTCTTCTCCCACAGACTTTTCCTTGAACTCCATGGAAAACATGAGGTAAGGTGTGTGGGTATGTGGGAGAGAAACACGGGAGTGGGAAGGTGATATTGGTAGAGAGAGAATGTTGTGGTTCTGTGCACTGATAGCTCTTTTTCATTCGGTTTTTGCACATTGTGATGTGCCTTAGTGTGATATGTGATCAAAGAATATTCCCAAAACCATTTAATGAACGTTAGAGTTGAAAAAACCCTGCAGTGTATTATTGAAAATTCCAAAAATATTTAATTGAAAAAGTCTTAGTATAACATGTCAAAAGATTAAGAAAAAAGGACAGGATAGAATGTTCCATGAGTATTTAATCAGTCAAACTACAGTATGTCAAAAAACATTCATCAAATAAAAATCATAGTATAGTATGCCAAAATTTTCCAAAAAATATTTCATGTAAGTCAGGACAGTATGTAGAATAAATTGACTGAAAAATAATAGTTTGTAAAAACAATCCAATTCTTCAAAAAATCATAATACAGTGTCATAAAATGTCAGTAAGTCATGGAATAGTAGGAAAAAAAAATCCCCAAATAATTTCATAAAACAGTTCTACTACAGCATGCCAAAAAAGTCAAGGCATAGTATGAGTTAAGTCACAGTATAAAAACTCAAATTCGTTTAAAAAAAGATAATAAAATTATAATAACTCATAAAATTTCACGACAAACTGGTAGTATAGTATGTTGGAAAAAGGTCATACTACAGTATGTCATAACATTTGATACTCATAGTATTGTATGTCAAAAGTCATAGTACAGTGTGTGAAAAAAATATTAAAAGTCAAATTAGTATATCAGAAAGTCAAACAGTATTTCATGGTCACAGTACAGTATGTCAAAAAAAAAATTAGATAAGAGTATTTCATGAAATTGTAAAGTTTCATTTGAAGAAATAGTCAGTGCAATATATCAAATGATTTTATAAAATGTGAAAGACAAGTAGTGTTGTATAGTATGTCGCCAAAAATCATGATTGAAAAGTCATAATGTAGTATGTTGTCAAAAACCATGGGAAAAAAGTCATCGTATAGTATGTTGTCAAAAAACATAGGAAAAAAAGTCATAGTATAGCATGTCATCATATATGATAAAGAAAAAAGTCATAGTATAGTATGTCGTCAAAAACCATGAAAAAAAGTCATAGCATAGCATGTCAACAAAAACCATGAAAAAAAGTCGTAGCATAGCATGTCAACAAAAACCATGAAAAAAAAAGTCATAGTATAGCATGTCAACAAAAACCATGAAAAAAGTCATAGTATGTCGTCAAAAACCATGAAAAAAAGTCATAGTATAGCATGTCGTCATAAATCATGAAAAAAAGTCATAGTATAGCATGGTGTCAAAAACCATGAAAAAGTCATAGTAATACCATGTCGCCAAAAACCATGAAAAAAAAGTCATAGTATAGTATGTAATCAAAAACCATGAAAGAGTCATAGTATAGCATGTCGTCATAAATCATGAAAAAAAGTCACAGTATTGCATGGTGTCAAAAACCATGAAAAAGTCATAGTATAGCATGTCGTCAAAAACCATGAAAAAAGTCAGTATCGCATGTCATCAAAAACCATGAAAAAAAGTCATAGCATAGCATGTCAACAAAAACCATGAAAAAAAGTCGTAGCATAGCATGTCAACAAAAACCATGAAAAAAAAGTCATAGTATAGCATGTCGTCATAAATCATGAAAAACAGTCACAGTATTGCATGGTGTCAAAAACCATGAAAAAGTCATAGTATAGCATGTCGTCAAAGACTATGAAAAAAAAGTCATAGTATTGTATGGTGTCAAAAACCATGAAAAAAAAGTCATAGTATAGTATGTTGTCAACAACCACGAAAAAAAGTCATAGTATTGCATGTTGTCAACAACCATGAAAAAAAAGGTCATAGTATAGTATGTCGTCATATATCATGAAAAAAGTCCTAGTATTGTATGTCGTCATAAATCATGAAAAAAAGTCATAGTATAGTATGTTGTCAACAACCATGAAAAAAAAGTCATAGTATAGTATGTTGTCAACAACCACGAAAAAAAGTCATAGTATTGCATGGTGTCAAAAACCATGAAAAAAAAGTCATAGTATAGTATGTTGTCAACAACCACGAAAAAAAGTCATAGTATTGCATGTTGTCAACAACCATGAAAAAAAAGGTCATAGTATAGTATGTCGTCATATATCATGAAAAAAGTCCTAGTATAGCATGTTGTCAACAACCATGAAAAAAAGGTCATAGTATAGTATGTCGTCATGTATCATGAAAAAAAGTCATAGTATAGCATGTCGTCAAAAACCATGAAAAAAAGTCATAGTATTGTATGTCGTCATAAATCATCATAAATCATAAATATCGTCAAAACCATGAAAAAAAGTCATAGTATTGCATGGTGTCAAAAATCATGAAAAAAAGTCATAGTATTGTATGTCGTCATGAATCATAAATATCGTCAAAATCATGGAAAAAAGTCATAGTATAGCATGTTGTCAAAAACCATGGAAAAATATAGCATGTTGTCATATATCATGAAAAAAAGTCATAGTATAGTATGTAATCAAAAACCATGAAAAAGTCATAGTATAGTATGTCGTCAAAGACCATGAAAAAAAGTCATCGTATTGTATGTCGTCATAAATCATGAAAAAAAGTCATAGTATTGCATGGTGTCAAAAACCATGAAAAAAAGTCATAGTATAGCATGTCGTCATAAATCATGAAAAAAAGTCATAGTATTGCATGGTGTCAAAAACCATGAAAAAAAGTCATAGTATAGTATGTCGTCATAAATCATGAAAAAAATACATAGTATAGCATGTTGTCAACAACCATGAAAAAAAAGGTCATAGTATAGTATGGCGTCATATATCATGAAAAAAAGGCATAGTATAGTATGTCGTCATATAACATGAAAAAAGTCCTAGTATAGCATGTTGTCAACAACCATGAAAAAAAGGTCATAGTATAGTATGTCGTCATATCATGAAAAAAAGTCATAGTATTGCATGGTGTCAAAAACCATGGAAAAAAAAATCATAGTATAGTATGTTGTCAACAACCATGAAAAAAAAGGTCATAGTATAGTATGGCGTCATATATCATGAAAAAAAGGCATAGTATAGTATGTCGTCATATAACATGAAAAAAGTCCTAGTATAGCATGTTGTCAACAACCATGAAAAAAAGGTCATAGTATAGTATGTCGTCATATCATGAAAAAAAGTCATAGTATGGCATGGTGTCAAAAACCATGGAAAAAAGTCATAGTATAGTATGTTGTCAACAACCACGAAAAAAAGTCATAGTATTGCATGGTGTCAAAAACCATGAAAAAAAAGTCATAGTATAGTATGTTGTCAACAACCACGAAAAAAAGTCATAGTATTGCATGTTGTCAACAACCATGAAAAAAAAGGTCATAGTATAGTATGTCGTCATATATCATGAAAAAAGTCCTAGTATAGCATGTTGTCAACAACCATGAAAAAAAGGTCATAGTATAGTATGTCGTCATGTATCATGAAAAAAAGTCATAGTATAGCATGTCGTCAAAAACCATGAAAAAAAGTCATAGTATTGTATGTCGTCATAAATCATCATAAATCATAAATATCGTCAAAACCATGAAAAAAAGTCATAGTATTGCATGGTGTCAAAAATCATGAAAAAAAGTCATAGTATTGTATGTCGTCATGAATCATAAATATCGTCAAAATCATGGAAAAAAGTCATAGTATAGCATGTTGTCAAAAACCATGGAAAAATATAGCATGTTGTCATATATCATGAAAAAAAGTCATAGTATAGTATGTAATCAAAAACCATGAAAAAGTCATAGTATAGTATGTCGTCAAAGACCATGAAAAAAAGTCATCGTATTGTATGTCGTCATAAATCATGAAAAAAAGTCATAGTATTGCATGGTGTCAAAAACCATGAAAAAAAGTCATAGTATAGCATGTCGTCATAAATCATGAAAAAAAGTCATAGTATTGCATGGTGTCAAAAACCATGAAAAAAAGTCATAGTATAGTATGTCGTCATAAATCATGAAAAAAATACATAGTATAGCATGTTGTCAACAACCATGAAAAAAAAGGTCATAGTATAGTATGGCGTCATATATCATGAAAAAAAGGCATAGTATAGTATGTCGTCATATAACATGAAAAAAGTCCTAGTATAGCATGTTGTCAACAACCATGAAAAAAAGGTCATAGTATAGTATGTCGTCATATCATGAAAAAAAGTCATAGTATTGCATGGTGTCAAAAACCATGGAAAAAAAAATCATAGTATAGTATGTTGTCAACAACCATGAAAAAAAAGGTCATAGTATAGTATGGCGTCATATATCATGAAAAAAAGGCATAGTATAGTATGTCGTCATATAACATGAAAAAAGTCCTAGTATAGCATGTTGTCAACAACCATGAAAAAAAGGTCATAGTATAGTATGTCGTCATATCATGAAAAAAAGTCATAGTATGGCATGGTGTCAAAAACCATGGAAAAAAGTCATAGTATTGCATGGTGTCAAAAACCATGAAAAAAAAGTCATAGTATAGTATGTTGTCAACAACCACGAAAAAAAGTCATAGTATTGCATGTTGTCAACAACCATGAAAAAAAGTCATAGTATAGTATGTTGTCATAAATCGTCATAAATCATAAATATCATCAAAATCATGAAAAAAAGTCATAGTATAGCATATTGTCAAAAACCAGCAAAAAAAAAAAAACTTTGGTAGAGCATGTCATCAAAAACCAGTAAAAAAAAAGTCATAGTATTGCATGGTGTCAAAAACCATGAAAAAAAGTCATAGTATAGCATGTCGTCATAAATCATGAAAAAAAGTCATAGTATTGCATGGTGTCAAAAACCATGAAAAAAAGTCATAGTATAGTATGTCGTCATAAATCATGAAAAAAATACATAGTATAGTATGTTGTCAACAACCATGAAAAAAAAGGTCATAGTATAGTATGGCGTCATATATCATGAAAAAAAGGCATAGTATTGCATGGTGTCAAAAACCATGGAAAAAAAAATCATAGTATAGTATGTTGTCAACAACCATGAAAAAAAAGGTCATAGTATAGTATGGCGTCATATATCATGAAAAAAAGGCATAGTATAGTATGTCGTCATATAACATGAAAAAAGTCCTAGTATAGCATGTTGTCAACAACCATGAAAAAAAGGTCATAGTATTGCATGGTGTCAAAAACCATGGAAAAAAGTCATAGTATAGTATGTTGTCAACAACCACGAAAAAAAGTCATAGTATTGCATGTTGTCAACAACCATGAAAAAAAGTCATAGTATAGTATGTTGTCATAAATCGTCATAAATCATAAATATCATCAAAATCATGAAAAAAAGTCATAGTATAGCATATTGTCAAAAACCAGCAAAAAAAAAAAAACTTTGGTAGAGCATGTCATCAAAAACCAGTAAAAAAAAAGTCATAGTATAGTATGTTTTCATATATCATGAAAAAAGTCATAGTATGTCGTCATATTATGAAAACAATCACAGTATAGTATGTAACACTTTTCATTAAACAGTCATAGTACAGTATGTCAGCATTGTCAAAAAACATGAATAATAACAGTCATAGTTCAGTTTAATTAATTTTATTTGCATAGCCAAACATCACAACTTGCTACAAAGGGATTTACAGTGTACAAGAGCCTTCATCCTTGGATCCTCACAGAAGATTAGGAAACACCCCCGCCCAAAAAAATAATAATTTAACAAGGAAAAAATCTGGAGGAACCTCAGAAAGAGCAGTTAAGGACGGATCCTTCACACAGGTCGGACAGATATTCAACAGATGTCAAATTTACCAAATGGTTAACAAAATAAAATTACAACATGGTCATATGGAATGTCTAAGTGATACTGAGAGGGAGACAGAGAGAGATGCACAGCAACAATAACAGTAATAATAAAAACATGGAAAATAATAGTAGCACTATATGATGGTATATTTGTTATTTGTACATATTAATATAAGATAATATGTGTGTGATAATAACAATTGTGTATAGTAAATAGTATAAATATGATAAATAGTAATAGCAGCAGGCATCAGTTAGGACCACAGCAGCAGATGCAAACCCGATTCATGGAAACCTGTGAGACAAGAAAGCACAAAAGCTCCAGAGAAGAAGCCAAGTTAGTAACATGCAGTTATGGGACATGGATGTTTGTCACTGAAGGGAAAGAGGCGCTCAGAGTATCATCCCACAGCAGACTAGGTGTATAGCAGCCTCATAAGTGGGCTGGTGAAAGGCAAGCTTGAGCCAGACCTAACTATAAGCTTCATCTAAGAGAAGAGTTTTAAGCCCACTCTTACACGTGGAGACGATGTGTAATAACTTTGAAGTAAAAAAAAAAAAAAAGTCACACTGTGGTATGTCATAAAATTTAGAAAACCTCATAGTATAGTATGTCGTCAAAAACCATGACAAAAAGTCATAGCATAGTATGCTGTTAAAAACAATGTAAAACAGTCATAGTATAGTATGTCAGCATATTTCATGAGAAAGGGTCATGGTCATCAAAAACCATAAAAAGGCTTAGTGCAATATATCAAATGATTTTATAAAATGTGAAAGACAAGTAGTATGTCGTCATAATGCAGCATGTTGTCAAAAACCATGGATCATGAAAAAAAAAAAGTCATACCATAGCATGTCGTCATAAATCATGAAAAAACAGTTCTGTGTTGTTATGTTACAGGAACTTAAAGGAGAGTCATCAGCTACATGAGCATCGCCTCTTCCCAGCCAGCCTGATGACAGCGATTGGTTGCTTTGGTGTGTTGTTTGGTTAATTTCTGTCTTTTATAAATAAAAATGCTTTTACCTGTTTGTTTGTCTGGTCTGCCATCTTTGTCACAGTCTTTGAGCTGTGCTGTAACACCAAAAAAAGATTTTCATGTAAAAATACATTTTTAAAAAAAGTCACAGTATTATAGGTAATAAAATTTCCATTAATAAGTGATAGTATAGTATGTAATACAATTTAAGAAAAAAAGGGATTGTTATTTTGCATTGCATTTTTTTTAAAAAAAAAAAGCCAAGTACAGCACATCAAAAGTCCAGAAACCTCCAATAGTATTTCATACATTCAAGTCATAGCAGTGTCAAAAATGTCATAAAAATGTTACATATCATAATCAAAAGTCAAAAGTTAATAGAATGTCATATAAATTGTTTAAAAAAAGTCAGTATAATATGTCATTAAATTTCATTAAAGTCACAGTCTAGTTTGTCATACCATTTTTACTTTTAGTATAATAAATAGAAGAAATATTTCAGGAAAATGTCAGTACAGTATGTCAACAAAAATCTCATTAAAAATAATAAGAAAGTTATAGTAGAGTATATCACAAAGAAATCATAATATATTATGTAAAAAAAAAATCCAAAAAAATTCATATAAAAAAAAATCCTATCACAATATGTGATAAAATTTCATTCAAAAAGTCATAGTATAATTTGTCGAATAAGTCACCTGGTTTTAAAAAAAGTCATTTGAAAAAGTCATAACACAGTCTGTAAAAAAAAAAAAAATTCCAAAAATATTTTATAAAAATGTTTGTATGCCATAAGAGTTTATTTAAATAACTCTAATAAGTTATTAAAAATTCATAGTTTACTATGTCAAATAAATAAAATGTCATAAAGTCAGTATAATTTATGAAAAATCTTTTTAAATGGAAGTACAACATTTAAAAACATTTCATTATAAAGTCAAGGTATTATTTGTCAAAACATTCAAAAACATATTTCATAGAAATGTTGAAAATTTCATTTAAAAAGTCACAGCATCATATGTCAAAATAATCTTCATTAAAAGGTCATACAACAGTGAGCACTTTTCCCGTGCAGCCTTCAGTAATATGCTGGCCTCCTAAGTCTCCCAAAGCCTATGGTGACGCCTGCCCAATAGTCCATAAAATGTTCACACTACACCTGTAACCTGTCGGTGAGTTATTTGCTCCAATTCTAACTTCAACAAGAGTAATTATTAATTGTTGCTGACTAATTTCTGACAGCTAATAAATCATTTCGGCTCTGACAGATAATACAATGAGAACTACACCTCAAAAGCACAGGAAATGAATATGATATTAAAATTAATGTATCATTTAACATGTTTCATCTTTAATCTCTAACACTGCAGGGAAGTGTGTGTGTGTGTGTGTAATTGAGGTGAATCTGAGAGCACCTGATTTATCTGCCTGACTGCTGTGTGACGATGATCACCCCTAATGGTTGTCATTATAACAAATGACCTGATTACTGCAACTCTGTTTGGAAAACATATTGGAGACCCAACAAACCAGCATTAAATGGGACGCCGCTGAGTTTGACACTGTGGCAGGTTTATAAAAGGCTTCCGTGTAGAGCTTTAACTGAGCGAGCGGCTGAAGCAACAATTATGATTATGACTTTTTATGAGTAAACATGGGCCCTGTTCCTCGTACATGGAGTCATCGGAGTAACAACTATTGAAACCCAAACCTGCTAAAGTGACTTATTTATATTTAGCTGGATAATGGCTATGATGTTTTAGGGTGCGCACTAAACATGAGGCAATTTTCAGATCCCAATGTCTTTGATTTACAATAAAAGTGTTAATATAAGTGTGATTTTAGATAACAATATGCAGACTATTGAGAAATCATGAAGATCTGTTGATGCAACTGCGTTTTTATAATAATAGGAAAACATGGTTTGAGAGCAAGAACAATTAAACTCAAGGAAAAGATTCTGTATAAAAGACTGAAGGAGCCATTTTGACATTTATAATGAAAATTTGTCGTTTGAACATCACAACTAAGCAAACTGATCATCAGATTTTTGGAAGTGGGGTTGTATGAGGTACTTCACAGAAGCAGACAGGCGTATCATCTCAGAAGCTAAGCAATGCACTACCATGGATGGGGGTTGGCAGCAAAATGTATTTTAGCCACATAAAAACATTATTATCAGTTTAAGTGGATGCTACATTTAGAATATTAACACCATTTTACTTTACCTAGCACTTCCCTTTGGCACTACATTTCCTCAAACGTATACTCTGGTTATAAAGTAGAGATTGAGTTATCGGCCGCACATCAGTAACAGCCGGCACTCATCTTGTTGATTGTTATCTGCCCATTTTCAAATAAGATTACATTCACCGATGGCAGTTGCCTATGTTTCTGTTGTGTCACATCACTTTTGTGCAGGCTAAACATGTTGGGGACAAACAGAGATCTTGCCTTGGAGGCCATCAGGATTAAAGGACACAGTAAACTCACTGTCAACACGTCAAGGGGTGCACCTTTCAGTTTCCCTGATAATGCTACATTGTGAACAACTGATCAGTGCTGAAATCATGGATATATTACGAGAGCTAAACACAGTTTTGGAGGCGAGCCCCTGTTCATTCCTTTCAAAGTTTCTCAGTGGTGCATGATGTCTGTGGTATGAAATTACCTGGATCTTCCAAACTGTGGGGCCCTTAGAGCAGGCGCACTAGAGACTTAAGAGCACGTCTGAGCAGCTAACTTCTGGTTTAGCACTCTGCTAACTTGAATGGGAATATAAAGATGTAATCATGCTGCTCTTCTAGACTTTCTAAATCTCATCAGAGCAAACTGGTTAACAAAAAAAAAATCATTTCACAGGGGTTGTGATGCTTTTTTAAGATTTGTTTTCCTTTTATTTGATAGGACAGTTAAAGTGTGAAAGGGGGAGAGATTGAATGACATGGAGCAAAGGGCCACAGGCTGGAATCAAACACACAAACACAGGCGGCAGCAGCAGGGTCACAGCCTAAGTATGGAGTGCCTACTCTACCAGGCAATGTACTGGGCACCCTACTGATTTACAAATGCCTCTTTTCCAATGTGAAAAGTCTTTTTGGGCCCCATGGCATCACGTGATGGAGTCAGACGGTGTAGTTCCACTTTTAACCACTATGTAAAACTGGCTTCAACGCCTGGTGCTGCTCCTGTGTGGGGGCATAGTTGAAATAAACAGTAGGAGAGCTAGTTAACATTAGCTATTAGCAGCTGTTAGCAGCCACTGGCCAGACCTAACTGCTGACAGAGGTTGCACTGAGTTACATTATGATGCATTCAAGCTCTATTCAGTAAAAATGACTATAGGGCAAAGACAAATGATTGTAACATTCTCATGATGCATTCAAATGTGATCTTGTAAAATGTAGTTGTTGGTGAGAAACTTGAATAAATACAGCTGTTTGTTGGAGAATTTAATAATTCAATAGTAATAATAAAAAAGATATTTAGGAATTAGGAATTTTAGGACTTCTGAAACTGTTTTTTTTTTTTTAAATGTTTCTCATTTAAAAGAAGGTTGTTTTATCAATGTGTACAATTGTGCTCATTCAGAGGTAGTGTAATAAAGGACTTAATGACTTTAAAACAGTTCAGTTATTTTTTATAATGAAGATGTCTTTGTTTCTCTGGCACAAACGGGGGAATAAATAACAACAAAAATAAACAACAACAACAAAAAACTGTATTGTACTGTTATTGGTCCAGAATTTTACAATTGGTGCCTCTATATCTCACAGCATTTTTGTCACGAGCCAGAAACGATAGAAAGCAATGATGTAATATTTAACAATGCATTGTATTTCATGATTTTATGCTGTGTGTGGATTATGTAAAACCTTACCCACTGAACTTTAAATTAATCAGATGAAGTTGTATTATTTTATTATTGACTTTTGTGCATTTTAAAAGCCCTTCCGGGAACTGGGATGTGAAAATTGAGTTAGACTATTAATGCTGTATTATGTTACAGCATATGTCAACACAAAGAAACATTTTATAAATACTACTTTGTAATTATAGCTGTCCTGTAAGATTTAGTGAAGTAGAAAGCACAACATTCTTAAATTTAAAGGGGTAGAGGTGAGAAGTAGCACAAAAATAAAACAACTTCCTCAGTGACATATCTACATTTTTTAAACTGTTGCAAACGGACTAATTGTAAATAAAAGTTTAAGGTGCTTTAAAATTGAACTCCTTATGAAACAAGAACATATATATATATATATATATGGCATTTTTAGATAAATTGTGCAACAGGTGTGACAAACAGAAACTGAGACAACTTTCTCACGTCTGTGGAAGTTACTGTAACTCCCCTTCCTTTTCTCTGCGGTTGCTCTTTGTTTGTCACGTCAAGATTTATTTCAGAGTTGATTGATGGAGTGACCTGAACACAATACAAGATGTCGCATTGTGTTTTTTCGGAAGATATTTCATTCTTAACGCGGAAATGGGGATTTTTTTCTTTCAGGTGTACCTCGCTTGTTGGGCTCTGTCTGTCTCTTGCTCATAGACTGGAACCTTCTGGGCAACAAGAGGCCACACTGTGCTGGGAAGGGGAGCACTTGAGCTGCGGCAATGTGGATGGACGTTGAAGGGGAAGAGTAGGGAGGGGGTTGCTCATTGTTCCCCTGGAGCTTTTGTCTCAGACACAGTCCCCTTATGAGGGTTAATGAGGACAAATTGGTCTGAGTGTAACAAATGGATTATGGAGTTGGACAAAAGGTTGTATTTTGTGGGCTGCGTTCGCTGGGATCCACCCATCATCTGCCCATTGAGCCGAGCACGCTGACTAGCGTCTGCATGAAGTGGCTCACTAAATATCTCATTATCTTTATCCTGTCTGTTTTATTACATGAGCACATTATGTGTGCAGCTTCCTACAGTGAATTTAACTAAAATGTAAAGTTTAGCTCACAATAATGCTGTTCGTAATCACTGTAATTACCCGGCTTATTTCCTACAGCTCATGTCAGGAAAATAGAGTCAATATGTCAACATTAGTGTCAGTGGTTGGTGCTCTAAGGTTGGGTGGGCATAGTGCACCCTTTCAAATTAACAAAGAGCCACTTCCTCATTGACTCTATGTAATTCCTGCCTGTCAATCAGTCCTCCCTCTGCCTGATTTCTTGTAACGTCCTTGGGAACCTCACTAAAAAGACACAGAGGTGTTCCTTGTCCTCTATGGGTCCGGTTGTATTTTTTGGTGGGGTCGATGGAAAGGATTCATATCCATTCATATCTCACAAACTCTTAATGGGCTCCAAGCCCTCCAAAAAGAAAGCTCTTTCCTGTGACTAGTCAGCTCCAGTCTTTATTCATCTGTGGCTCCGTGTCAAAAAAGACTGTTGCTCGTTTGTGCCCTGAACAATGAGGAACAAGGCTAAATCTCTAGCTGGGAACAAAAGACAGAAAACAGGCTTTTCACTCTGCAGAACATTAGATTCTGACACATTTTGCCATGGCAGTTTTTTTCCCCATCCTGAGTGCTGTGGCTCTGGTCTTTTAAAGAGACCACCTGTTGGCAACAAGCCTGTTCTTCATTACAGACAGGCCTATTATCACAGGATGAGGAGCGCCACAGGCTAACTTTTTAAAGTTAACCCTGCTGCAGTTTCCGAGGCTGGCCGATTGGGAAACATAGATTACGTATAACCACTGGAAAATCTATTTCTGCTCGTAATTTTGTATCTTGTTTTTGAATAAGGGCTTTTGTCAGCGTGCGAGGGAGGTACTTCATTCATGCCCTTGTCAGTTACAAATGTCACAAACAAAGGGACTTGAATTTAGGCAGCTTGAATGTTCTATAACTGCAAATTTAGAGCCAAATTCATATGCATTGTTCGAAGCAAACCCAAATGTACTTACTGTAAAGTTGTTGATGGTGGTCTCATGTTTTTCACTCAATTATTTCTAGCATCGGGAGGGCTTTTGTTCTTCTCATGAAAGCAGATTTTAGCAATTTTCAGCCCCCAAACATTAGCATAACTACAGCACGGTAATGATTTTCTCAACTCGGTGTAAAATAAAAGTACTGTAGGTGGCAATATGAAGCAATCAAGTGCATACTCTGGCTTTGAATTGGACATGATAAACACAGGCTGACAGAAACAAGAGTGTTTTCTTTATTTTTGGCCCGATTGTATGGAGATTTTTAAGATAAATGTTAAATAATTTATGGTTTTTATGGCTCTGAAAACTCACAGTTACAAGACTGAAATTTAAAAAGAAGTTACGTTTGTCATGAATAACCTTTGCTGGGGTTTATAAACATGAAACCTGTGTGTACTGCACTGAAGAGCGTTTTGGAACAAGTGGCCTCAGAACAACTCGAGGGCAAGTTTTTATTCCCCATAAATCAACATTAAAACAGCGAATACCTCTGTCATGCTCATGCCATCACTGTCGGAGTACGACCGATGCAGTCACACTTGTTTCATGTTCACAAACACCCAGAGGAGGGGGGTGCATGCACCTGTGACCCTCCCCCACAAAGCAGACAGCACAAGAGAGGATCCCCCTGCAGCCCACAGGCTTCAACAAGAGGCAGTCAGCTGCTCTCTGTGGCCCTGCTGCACGGTCCCCAGGCTCTCTGGAGTTAAATGTGCCTGTGATATTGCCAGGAGGGAGCAGCGGGAGTTGAATTCAGGCAATTACAATCAAGTCAGGGCATAGTTAGTGCGTGGGCCCTGGCAGCACCTGAGCTGGATGCTGATGAGACACTTAGCCCCAAACCCTCATGCATTGGCCCAGGCGCTGCGTAAAGCAAGCCCTCCTCCCCCACTCCCCCCTCTTCCCACAGCAGCAGACCCCCTACTGGACACTTCCACTTCCCTTCACCTCATTTAGGCCTCTAGAGCTCTATCACCCTCTCTCTCTGTCTCTCTCTCTGGCCCTCACATTGCAATACTTCTGCTTTATATAGGTGGCGTGGAGTACTGCACTCAATCACTCTTCATTCATTCACACTGTACAATAATAGACAACTACTCTGATATTGTCCTTCAAGCACCTGTGCATAGCAGAGCTTCAAACATCGTGCCAAGTTCTTGAGAAATATGTGAAGAGTTATTTCTCTTAAAAGCTACCCAAAAAAAAAAAAAAAAAAAAAAAAAGTTACAGGTGAGTGCGGATAAGTCGCTTTTGATCATTTCTACTACACATCAGCGTGAAGAAGAAAGCATCTTTAGAAGAGTCTTCCTGTCTGTCCCCATCTTTATCACACATCAGACCATCAAGCTCAAGCCCCATCACACCGCTGTCTCTGCATGGATATTCATTTGCAGGTGGCTCACTATAGGACTCCGTGTCCCGACTGGTGTGTTACGGCGGCAGGAAGAGAGAACAGAAAGGGAGGTGCGGTTCTTGAATATCTATGACCCGAGAATATGGAGTCAGGCATCACAACAACACTCTTAGCCCCTTTTCCCAATAAGATGCTCTCAGCTCTTTCTGAGGGAAAGCCTCCTGGCTCCCGCCCTCTCTCAGCCACCACACTTTGCTGAAGTGTCATTAGGATTGTAAAGGGCAGGTTGCCATAGAACTGGGATTGCAGCCGATGTATGGACTCATAGATAAAACCACCATATTTTGAATGTAAAGATCTGAGTGTGGCGCCTAACACGAGGGGCCATGGTGGGGACTAGCCTCGCTGCTTTCTTCATCTGCAGTCTGCATGCATGCATCTTTCATGTATCGCTATAGTGCTCTGTTTTGTGAGATTGCTAGCTTCGCTCTCCAATCCACTTTCATTGTCTATCTGTGGCTGTGCTTGTTAGTTAGAGCTGGGCATAGTATTTGGCGGAGCCAAGGGGAAAGGTGGAACACCTCTTTCACTATTTTTGCCATAATGGTTGTCTTTTGATTTTTCCTGGGCTTTGGAGACTACCAGGGATTGTCTCTTTGAAATTATTCCATTTTGGCAGAGAAAAAGAAAATGGATTGCGCTGATCCTGTTTTGTTCCTGGGGGGACGGCTGCAGTATTATCCCGGGCTGACACCGGTGGCGAAGAGGCAATCACAGTAGCCCTCGCTCTGACAAAAACACTCCATCTGCAAGGAGAGGAGGAAATCACACCACAATGATGTCTGACTCTTCTGCCTCACTCTGGCAGCTGGGCCCTGGGACCCATGAACTGCTACACAACCGTCACCACAATGGCTGTTATACAAACGCACAAACACCACACTACAAATCAGCAGCTGTAACACACAAAGGCAATGCACCTGCCATCACACAACAACAAGAACAGGACGAATTTGTTGGAAAAGTTTCCCTGGCTGCTCAAGGCCTGTTAGAACAGTCTCTGTCTTATCTGCTGCACGCTTATTAGTATTAGGATTATTATTATCACAGCACATTTTTCAAGCTTTAAACCCTCTAAGCTGTTTGCCTACAAAACACAAATGCCATCAGGATATCAAACGCGCACACACCAGATGAAAGATAAGCAGCCGTGCAGCGCTCCATGTTAGTATTCAGTAGTGTCACCTCTTTCCCTCCGTGTCCCATACCTGGGGATCAAACGCACCTCTTTGTGAGAGAGTCCTGACCCCCTGCTATTAGCAAACAGAAGAGAGCCCAGCTGACACCACTCTTGAGATGTGCCATGCAGACGGAGGCCTGTGATTACAGCACAATCCTGAGGAGACAACCCTCCACCTCGCTCCAGCCCCAACCCCCTGCAACTCCCCACACACACACATACACACACAAACCCGCCCACCCCCCACCCACCGCCACCTCTCCTCCACAACAAATTCACCTATCTCTGAAATAGATGTTAATCTCTCGCCCAACTGACTGCCTCTGAGACCTCGTTGACACACATATAGCCATGCCCGAGCCATGAATAATCAATAGGCCGCTATTTTCATGGACATATTTCCCAGAACAGGTCATTTCTCGTGACTATTACTGCAGCAGATTAGAATGTGAGATTGGACTTTGAGATTGGTGGCTGTGCATGTATGTTTCCTCCTATGTGTGTATGGCCGGGGGAGCTCTCGCTGCAATACAGTGGGATATAAGTCTGCCTAGTGCTGTCATAGCGCCACATGAAAACCAATGAAGGTAAAGCAAGAGGGGGGATTAATTTGTTGTGAGAGAGGCAGCGGCTCAAGTGGGTCTTCCAATAGCAAATTAGCAAACCCTCATTTCAAAAACCCTCGTACATACTAGAGAATAGTAATGCACAAACACACACAACATGCATGTGCACATGCGTACAGTCACCTATGTTCCTGCCAGGTTGTGGACTGAATTTTTTTTCCTCTCTTTCTGAAACATCTTTTCTTTCTCGCTCTCTGTCCTTCTTTGACACACACACACACACACACACACACATGCACTTGTGCGCACACACACAAGAAGAAAACTTCAATTTTATCTGCAGGGGCAGAAATCAATCTCACATCTCTTTAGTTAATCCGCAATGGCTCTCTACAGATCCTGACACTAATAAGGTATTGAGCAGGTGAGGCCAGGGGCTGAGGAGGAGAACAGAGGAAGAGGAGAGGCCTGCAGTCTGGGGCCCGACTGGCGGCTGGCACTGTTCCAGTGCAATTATGGGGCTTGTGTATGGGAGAGAAGGGTGCAGGAAAGAAGCAGCAGAGATAGAAGGGAGAGAGAGAGGCATAGAGAAAGAGCGAGAAAGAGGGGGTGGGGGGAAAAATTGATCCCATCTGTGGTATGATGGTTAATTAAAGCAGCTCTTGAGCAGCCCAAGGATGAGAGGCTTGGCTGGGCTCCTGGAGGCACAGCTCTGATTACTCACACAGAATGGATGGTTTCTTAGCAATGAAAGGAGGAGGCCAAGAGCTGCCTGGTGGGGTGCACAGACGACGTCAAGGAGGAGAGACATGTGCATGCTGCACACTTACACATGTGCGCACACACACACACACACACACACACGTGCAAATGGACTCCTCGCGTACAGACGCGCACTTACTTGCATGCATACATATACATATGTAAACACTCGCACGTATACATGACGAGCCTGTAGACAGGAGTGCCGCAAACATCATCAAATTAAATCAAAATAATTGCATCAGGAAACTAATCAGATATAATGCGAGTCCACTAAATGTGAATTTCTACAACAAGATGAGCGCAAGAGGTTAATGACAAAACAACCAAAGTTCATGTAATTGTAGAACAAAACTGAAGATACGCCGCGCAAGGCTGAGCGTTTCTCCTGGGTGCCAGCTGGTGGAGGGGAAACCACAGTGAAGCAACAATTAAAGTTCCAGCACACACCAGGATATACTGCAGGATTTACGCCATCTCATCAGCAGATCACATTTCAAATAAAAAGGAGAGAAGTACAGGTTTGGCTTGTTGCTTCACTGAATTCGATTTGATGAATAAAAAAATTAAACGATGGAATCTGATGAAAGCAGTACTGATGAAACAGTACTGGAACTTTAATTGTAGCCTATTGTGCGTGCTAATATCACTACAATCACTGAGAATCTACAGCTCTACGCAGTTTCACAGTAAGAAAACCACCATCATTAAGAGGAATAAAAAGTTAATTTAGCACATGATCACTATTCTTTCCTAATACACTTCGTCTCCATCACACACCTGAATAAAAAGACACTGACTCTGCCTCCAATTTCCCCGCTCATCAAAGCTTCATCCTATCTTACCATTACATTTAGATAGCCCCAAAGCCCATTACACACTCCTCATTGACATTCATGGCTCCCTCACACTGAGAGGGCACGGGTGACAGCACCAGCACTTTGGTATGACCCCACCCCCCTATGGTGAGATCTGGTATTGCATAACATGGCCAGGCAAAAAATAAAAAATAGGTGTTTAAATGCTGTGCATTTCTGCACAGCAAACAGGCAGCTACATTTACACCTACTACCACTTGGTTTGAAATTATGATGCTTTATAAGTTATAGAGGTATTGATCAGTGATGAAATGACACATAAGAAGCTTGTCTTTGTCTGGATATTGCGGGCTATAACAACAGTGACTGAGCCTATGTAAAACAAGGGTTCTTGAGAGATGATATGGAGATGGAACAGAGAGACAGCCCATCCCCCTATTTTTATAAAGTTGAAGATATAATCATACTCTCAGAGTTAGAGAGGGGTTATAATAAACCTCCGAATCTGAGGTGTATGAATTATGTATATGTCGATGATTTGATGGCTGCAAAATAGAAAAGAGGGTGCAAGCGGCTGATTGAGGTGCGTCGTTCGCTGCCATGTCTCCTGGTGCAGACATCTGAGGTCAGGCCCCCGTGCTAATTGGTGTCGGGCCGGGCGCTTGTGAGCTAAATGAGAAAATTACACGTTCTGGGAAGAATCAGCTGCAGTTGTTGTGGTGCCTTTTTACAGTGCGGCTGCAGTCGTATCTGTGTGGCGGAGACAGCTGTCTGGCTCTGTGTTTGTTGGGGGGGGGGGGTTAGAAGGTAAACTTTAGTGCTTTAAGGTGTGGGAGCTCCACTTCACAGCCCCACCTGTTAGATATACATGTATACATGCTCTGCCTGAGCATATGTGGCTTCAATGAGGACAACTTTTATAGCACATATACTGTGTATATAAATAGCGCTAGGCGTCTGGCAAAGACATAAAAAGTTTCTCCCTTTAATTTTGCTTTTCATGCATGGCACATTGCCTTCAAAACAAATTTAAAAAAGTCACTTTACCCACATCACAAAAAAGAAACATTTTCTTCGCACCTAAAGTGGTATCAAGATCTGTAAGTAATTTCTGTTTTTAAGAATCCCCACCTCAGTACAAGCAGAGGTGTGTAACAGTTTGTTGTGATGCTCAAAGCATTTAAAAATGACATTTAAAATACATGATTATCACAAGTCGCAGCAGAAATGTCAAAACTGGGTATCTCAAAAACTTAAAGCTGCTTTACTCAAAATTTTAATGTCAGTATTGGATGTATTCACTATGCTTAATGTGGAAGACGACGCTCGTAGTGATGATCTCGGAGACTCAGAGAGACAATTCCCCTCAGCTCTATGGAGCGTTTTAGCATCTTTTAACTCACCGTTTTGGTTTAACGGCCCCCAACTTCCTGTTTTGGTTCCCTCTCATCTGTCTCAAAGTTAAGGTAAGGTAAGGTAAGCCTGGGTAAGGTAAGGTGCTACATTTAGAAACAAAGTTAGAAACAAAGTTAGAAACTAGCTGTGGCTCCCCACGCTGCTGCTTCCAAATTCTAAGGCAGAATTTTAGCATTTGTTAACTTATTGGCTAGACGTCTGATTTTACTGAAGTGAAGCCTGCGACCCCCTTTAATTACAAATGAATCAAAGATGTTTTTAACGTTGTTAAAGTGGAAATTAGGTGTACCATGAATGGTTCTCTTGCCAAGTTTACTAAAACATGGGAACCGTTTTTTGCACATGATGAGGGGTTGGTGTTTGCTGCTGTTTTTTTATTTTGCCTATCTTATTTATTTTTCATGCCTTTTATCACTGTATTTTTAAGTATTTCATCAGCATTCTACACACGTGTTCAGTTTCTCTTGATATATGTTATGCCTGTCTCGACATTGAAATTTGAAAAGTAACTCCTGACATTTATGCATTGTTAATAATTGAATAAACAATCTGAGAAGAAAAGTGGAGCATTTAGCAGCTAAGGAGACAGATATTTTCTTAAGGAGTTGGTGGAGACCAAAACGGAGCTAAAAGGAGAGTGAATATTGGACCTACATTTATTGTTTGGCCAGAAACATGACTATAAATGCACGTTAATTTTACTCTGCACCTGCTGGATGTAATAGGTGAACTGCTAACAAGTTTGCCGTATGAACTCAATTAATTATATGTCAAGGTTGTGTATATAGCTTGTTTCCACTGCCTGCAAGGGCCAAAAAATCATTTAATGCAGGCTTAAGTACAATTTTCAAGGTGCTTGTACTATGTTTTCAATTTGACTCTTCTTTGTACTTCTAATGCCAACCTTTAGGGGGAAATATTTACTTTTTGCTCTATTACTCTAGCAACTGCAGGAGGCTGAGGCTGGGCCTGGTTAACTTATCTGCCATGCCAACAAAAGATTCACTGAGATCCAATAAATATGTTCAAAATGTAAATATGTTTTAAATTTATGAATGAAAAGGAATCAACATATCAAAATTATCACAGCGAACAAAGAAAGTGTGGTCAGCAAAAAAATACAGCAACCCACAATTTGCCTCAGAGGGCTTTACAGTGTACGACATCCCTCTGTCCTTTGGACCCTCATAGCAGATAGGGAAAAACTCCCCCCAAAAAAACCTTTAACGGGGGAAAAAATGGTAGAAATGTCAGGAAAAGCAACTGAAGAGGGATCCCTCTTCCACGATGGACAGACGTGCAATGGATGTTGTGTGTAAATAACAGATCAACATAATAAATTTACAGTAACCCAGTGGCTCTTTGCAAAACTCAGAGTATAAGGGGTTGTCAACATGGAGGTGACTGAGTTGGTGGCTAGCAGCTAATAGTGCCAACCTCATAAACAGTACTAAACAACAGCAACAGTGCTGACAGAGCTAACAGTGTTAACCAGGCAGGGAACCGGAGAGTGGGCGCTAAGCTTCCACGAAAACACTGTCCCAATATCAGCGGTAACTCTCGTATGAGCGCAGTGCAAAGCGGTGGCTATGAGCTAGCCAGAGGGATACACATAATGGACAACATATAGGTGCAGCTGGACCAGCTCAGCAAAACAAACCACAGAGAGGCTCAGATTACAACCCACACACAGAGGGAACATGACTGAATTCACTGCTTAGGACGCCATTACTCCGCTATAATGTTGTTTGCTAGGTTTCTGCCTGTGATTTGGGTAAAGTGACCGATCTGTTTGGTGTTGAAGAAAATGGAAATACTGAAGCGCTAACACTGCAGAAACAAGACCACCCAAAGTAAAATGATAAAAAATGTATTGCCTTTATATGCCATTATAAATCAGCCTCTTTGAGCCAAAGTGCAGCTCAGGACTTTTTCCTGTGGTTCATATCACACAGCAAAATTCATGAAACACAATCAACAGCATCCACTCAACAGGTTCCACATGACGAAGCATTCTTCGATTCCAAATCAACTTATTGAATCCCCTGATGAGTGATACTGTTTAAGAACATTTCATTCTACTTAAATTATCTTTTATTCATGATTATTTCCTTCCACGTGCCTTTGTGTGCAGGTAGAGCTGTGCACGTATACGTCATTGGAGGCCCAAGCGAATTATTCACTTGTAAACGCAGCATTCCTCCACTCCTCCGGCACACCCAACAAACAGACAAACAACAATGTGGACTAAATGACTAAAGTGTTGAATTGCCTTCCTTTTGTTCTTTCCATTATTTCTCTTTTCTGCTGGCTCTTTCTCTTTCCAAGACAGAATCCTTTGGTGGTGAGTCCGCGCAATCTTAAGTAAACGTCATTAACTGTTTGCTCATATCGCCCACAGAAAGTATGCCGCAGCCTCCTTTGTCTCACTATCAGTTGTTTAAAGAGGTTTGTGCTGTAATGGCGTGGTCAGCCAGAGCCTGGGGCTTTGAAGTGCCGTCTCACCTGGAGAGTTAACCTCTATGGTCACTGAAAGCTGACCCTGCAGTCGCTATTTCAGGATGTCACGTGGCAAAACAAATTCTTTCAGTGCGTGGGTTCACAATTACACCTCTGCAAGAAGAAAGCCTGGATCACTTTCTAATACGGCACACTTTATAAAGGCTTTATCAGTTGTAACTAATGGTTTTTATTAATGGTTAATAAGTTAGTGATTAATGTTTTATAGACAACATATAACAGGACAGGAGTTATAAATGTATATAAATGACTCATAAACATGTTGAACTGCAGAGCTGATGAATGATTATTAATGCATGAAACCATTGACCTGTCATCAGTGATTTACTAATATTTCTGAGCACATACTTCATAGGTATTATATTGGGACACCTCCCTATGAATGACATAATAACATGACTGGAGACAAAATGGGTTTATATAAAAGGTTACAGGTTTTTCCACCTTATTGAAAAAACATCAGTTAAGCAGTTATAAATGTTGGTAAACTTAAATAAGGAGTTATTCATGTACAGTAATCTAAAAATTGTTGGGGGATGGGGGGTAAAAGGCTAATAGGCTGCTGCTTATGGTCATGATTTAAAATATCATGATCTATCAACCATTCACCTGACTGGCCTTGAAGGATGTGTCAGTAAAACGTAATTCTATTTCTCAGAACAGTCATTTTTTACATGACCGCAAAAGGACATTTCACTGTGAGGAAAACATAAACAGAGGTCAGTGTGAACATTTGAACAAAGATGCTGTTATTTTTCTGGTTAAATGTTATTAAAGGATTAGTTATTAATAAAGGCTTCCTCCTTTGAAATAATACATCAAGTCAGAGGTGCAAATGGCATGAATAGTTAATAAATAAATGGGCTTTGGATACATGGATTTAACCTTAAAGGGACAGTTCACCCTTTCCTCTTACCTGTAGTGCTGTTTATCAAGCTAGACAGTTTGGTGTGAGTTACAGAGTGCTGGACATATCAGCTGTAGAGATGTCTGTCTTCTGTCAAATATAATAGAACTAGATGGCACTCAGCTTGTGGTGCTCAAAGTGCCAAAAAATACATCCGAAAAACTCAATGTCTCTTTCCAGAAATCATGACCTGGTTACTCAAGATAATCCACAGACCTTGTTGTGAGCAGCCACCAACCGTATGATCGCACAGAGGGACGCATACACCTACTAATGAATGAAAGTCTCCTGTTCATGACACTGAGAGGTGAAAACATTAATGGTGTCCTCTTTGACTGAGCTGTAATGTTAGCTAGCTCAGTGGTATGTTTTGCAGCAGCTGCAGTTCAAATTAGGGAAAAAAAAAAAAAAAAAAGAAAATCAATAAAAGTGCAAATCCAAAGTACACACAATGTCAAAAATACTAACAGTTCAACGGTGAGGATAAGGACATGTATGAAAAGTGGCATACAGCTATGTATATACATACTAGGGCTGCCCCTTAAGAGTCGTATCATTAGTCCAAGACCCCTGTGTCGACTGAGATTGCTCCTTGAGGTTTTTTGTTTTATGCTAGTCAGTGTGCTCTGCCGTTTTTGGTCCCCAGGTTTTGCTGCAGAATGAGAGCTTGCGACTTTCACACTACTAGTCTTTGGTACAGGGAGCTGCGGACGTGATACAGAGGAGGAGAAACTTTCCATTGTAAGGCTCCAAAATAACATTATCTTCTTACTTCTGTTTGGAAGTGGTGAATTTACAGCTCACAGATACTTAATACGATACAGTCTCTGGCTTTTGTTTAATATTTAGTGTTGGCAAAAATGCTGTCGCACATTTCCAAACCGTTTTTAGAGCAGTTAGCTTGGTTATGCAGGATTTATACTTCTGCATCCAGCGCTGTAAACTACGCCGTAGCCTGACGTGCACCTCCCCAGCAATATAACCACACATCATGGCAATGCAGACCTCCTGTCTGTTTCTGTAAGCTGAAACCATTTCCCTCAGTGGAAACGAAGGTTTACTTTAATTTCACAGATAAGAAACAATAAATTGTGAAGACAATAAAGCCTCCACAAAATAGCATTTTAAGTCTTGTATGTGATTTATCCTGGCTACATACGAGCACAGGAAATCCCTGCTCGTTGCTAGGCTAATGTATACAATGTAAAATGCCATAGGCTTGTACTAATAACGTTAGCATGTTATATTTGTTCGGGTAACGTGTTAAGTAGAAGACAGTTGTTTTGTCGCTGAACCTTGTGAGTTGTAATGGAGACAAATTTTGTGACAAACTTCAACATTTTATATGGAGGAAAAAAAAAAGAATCGTCGAGTATTTGTATTAAACTGCAAAATGTAATTCAACTAACAATGTTACGTACGTACAAGTTCAAATCTGAAGTAGAGGTAAGTTGATATGGTTATGAGTAGATGCACACTTCCTTCTGCACAGTGATACGGTTGGTAGGTGTAGTTCGGTATAAAGAAAATGGTTCTTACATGAAACTGCTCACAACAAGGTCTGTGGATTATCTTGAGTATCAAGGTCATGATTTCTGAAAAGAGACATTGCTGTTGAGTTTTTCAAATGTATTTTTTTTGGCGTTTTGAGGCAAGAGAAGGCAGACATCTCTACGGCTGATATCTCAAACACTCAGCAACTCACACCGAAACAGTCTAGATTGATAAACAGCACTACAGGTAAGAGGAAGATAGGTATTTTTGACTTGGGGTGAACTGTCACTTTAAGTAAAAGATCTGTGCATTTTTCCCACCTCTGTAAACCAACAGGGATTTATCAAAATCTGCAACCTAAGAGTTATTACTAGCTCACAACTAATCTATAGTGCATAAATAACATATTAATTAACCATTAAAAGCCATTAATTACAACTTAAAAAGCCTTTTTACAAAGGCTGTAGCTAATTTTTTTTTAAATGGCATTAACTTAGCGCCAGGATGCTTTCGGGGACCCAGGTCCATTATTAGAGATTTTGGCAGCGGCAGGACCCGGGTGAGTAATGGCAGTGGTGCATTAGGAGAGAGAGGCAGAGAGATGTGTGATAGCCTGAGTTGTGAGTCAACATCAGAGGCCTTGGGCTGACCCCACAGGGGATTACACACTCTGATTTAAGAGCATCTCTCCAGCTCCTCTCTGTAGCACTCGGGTCCTCGGTGCATACAACACCCACCTGATGCAACATCCAGGATTACAGACACAAGCTCACGTGCATGCTCACACGCACACAGTTGTATGCGGGATCATTCTCGTTATACCCTTATTCTTAGCCCTGTTCCATCTTCTGTTATAGGGTCGAGGCAGAGTAGGATCATATCAGGGTTTGTATCCAGAGAAAGAGGGAGAGAGAGACCCGAGCCCCTGCAGTGGTAAGTAAATACAGCCTAATGGCCTCTGATTAATTCTACATTGCTCTCATCGGGCCAGTAAAAAGAGATGTAATGACCTGCATGTCTCTCTCCCTCTCTTTCCTTCTCCCTCATTCCTCTCTCTCGTGCTCTCCCCCCCCGTCTCTCAGTCTTTCTCAATTTCTCCCTCATTTGCTCAGCTTTTGATTATGAATTAAAAGGGATTGCAAATGGTATGCCGTTGGTTGGCCCCCTGATTGCCATATTTGATTAAGAAATGTCAGTGTGCATGTTTCCCATGTCTGTCTTTTTTTAGCCTCTCTGTTCGCTGTAACATTCACACATGCACGAGGAACACAATGGCTCCGCGGCTCTCAGACAGTCTGCCATGAACAGCAAACTTGCGCTAATCAAACGCATTCTTCCCGTCTTTCTCTTTTTCTCAGCCTCTTTTCTCATTTTTTGCCTTTTCAAGACTCGCTGGGTTTTTGTATCAGCTGTGAGACACACCAACAAGGGAGAAATCAGAAAATTAAAGAGCATTGAGAGAGACAGGTAGAGCAGAGAATAAAGACGGGAATAAGTGATGGAGATTTGTGTTCTTTTCTGAGGACTGAAATCAGAGCAGACAGGGGGCAGTTCCTACCTCTGTTAGTTAATTGTTATGCTCAGAATGGAAACTTTGAGGCAGTTGTTTTGTTTGGTGGTGCGATTTTAATTTGCATTTTCCTCCTTTTAGACTACGTACATATACTATATATATATAGTTGTTATATACTTGCTTTTCTGAACAGCAGCAAAAGCAACAGAAGACAAGTACCCTCACTGCTTCATAATGAAGGCTGAAATTGACCTTTCTGCATCTGTATGAGACGCACAGGGCTGCCTGTTAAGGATCACTTATGCTTAACGTTACATATACCAACAAGGAAGGAGTCTTCTGTCCCTATTTTGCATTTTTTGCACTATTTTGTGCATGTTTTCTCCTAGCTTACAGACTCGTACAAAATGGAGCAGTACTTTTTGGAAATCGTGGGGGCAGTGTTGTGTATTTCGAGAGACACGATCGTAGGACATGACGAAGACATTTTCAAAATGGTGGAATGGCATGAATCAGTAAAATAGTGAAAAGAATTCTCCGTCCAAATGTCGCACAGACCGCCACCATCTACGGCACTGCCACCGTTAAAGGGTACATTATTACGACCTCCTCCCCCGTCACCATGTTTGTTGTTGTCAGAAAGTTTCTGAATTTGCCCTCTAGTGGATGTAATTATGCCAACGTAAAGGACGCATGGAAGTATGTAAGTAAGATTTCTCAGAGTAGATGGAGGAGACCAAAAACAGAGATAAAAGAGTTCCGGGCATACATTAATCAGCTAGACTTCAACACGGCTCAGAATAAATTATAATGTTGCTCCATAAATGCTGGATGTGACAATAAATTTGTTTCTGTCAATGTTGTGATTTCAACTTTCTGCTGCCCTCAAGTGGCCAAAGAATCAGTTACTGTAGATTTAACCATCTTTAAATCATGCAGCCCATTCAGTCTGTCACTAGTGTGAAACAGTCATCTGTGAACCAGACAAATCTGCGAGCTCGTCCCCCTCCTATTCAACAGATTTCCAGCCGACCTGGCCCTGATGGTGCCAATCGCAGCCATTTATCTGGGATGGAGCACATTTCAGACGATGACTGACGACCTGCAGAGCCTTCACACTTAATACAGAATATGTGATGACTTCTTTATTGGCTAACGCCTCCTCGCACCTGTAGCATAATGGTGAGCATAAACTTAGCTTAGCAAAGAGGAGAGCCATTGAGGCATTCTGGAGCTGATGTCAAACTTTCTGTTGAACTAATATTTTCATATTCTGATGGCAAAATGGCAGCCATCATTCACAGACATACTGATGCAACACCTTCACAGCTCAGCTCTGCACGCTGTAGTAAGTTCACATTTCTCCGTTACTCAGAGCTATGTCATGTTTCGTTGCTCTAATTGGTGTTGATAATGCTTTGAAATAAAAAATGATCTGAGAGGTTTCAGACAAATTCGTATTGGCAATGTGAGGCTAGTGAAACAAACTAATAGATACATAGTTAGTTATGGATTTACCTATAGCTACTGTAACGCCTAAACTCCTGAACAAGCCTCCATGTCATAGGTACTAAATTTAATGCCAATTAAATATTTAAACACCAGCAGATATTGTATATTTCATTTTTTTTAACTGTAATTTGCTTTTGTTTGTTTTTTACAAATTAAAACTTTAAAGTCTCCAAGAGGCAATATGACTATATGACTAACAGACTGTGATCAAACACAAATACCAACTCAGTCTCACTTTGAAGTTGCCAAATACCGGCGCTTGGGCAGTGACTTCCAGCGTCAGACACAGACTAAAAAAGCCATCCTCTCACGTCAGCATTAAACACAGCAGGACAACAACGCAAGTTAAGGGGGCGAAAGTCCAAGTAGGGCGGGTGGAAGTGGAGGTGGATGGGTCCAACAACCACTGACTTTCTCCCGGGAGGCCAGTGTTCACTTCCTGTATGATTGTAAATCCATACTGAGTTGCTGGCTTAGCGTAACCACGTGTTTGTTGTCGAAGGAAAAAAACGTCAATTTGCAGCATTATACCGACATAGCGCATTTTTTTGTTTAAAGAGACTGTATGTAAACTGTACATTTCCTGTGAAAACTGAAGTATATTTTGAAAACAGACAAGCATGTAACAGGCTGAAGTTGACACGGCATCCCAAAACGTCAACAACCAACGCACCCAGGGTACCTTACACCTCATATCTCAACATGGAAAGTCAGCGACCAAATGTCGATATGATGATCAAAGTTTATTTATTAGGATAAAGCCCTCGACATGTACCAGCTTGTTTTCAATATGTGACGAGGTCGGAGTAAGAATTTCTTGCAACTACATACAATACACACAGCACAGCATAACATCCATATCTCCTACACTGACAACGTAAATTAGGGAAAAAGAAGACACAATGACATCCAGGGTTCTAATTTGTTAGAGAACCAATAGCAAGTGGAACAAAGGACAATCTGTATCTATTAGTGCTACCTTTGGGGAGACTAAACCTGCCTGATAATGACCTGGAACTCAACATGTAAAAGATGCTGAGGGTCCAAAACAATAGTCTGCATCTTTTCCATATTGACACCACACAGTTGGCTTTGAGTACAGACCACAGCAATACAAAATCTGTGGGGCATTTGCTCAGGAAATGAGAAGTGAGCTGTGTTCAAAACAAAAAAACGAGTCTTTTCTTTAATCTTAACTATACTGTGATTTTCATTTATTATTTTAATATATTTCTGACTACAGTGCAGCTTTTGAATTTGATGTGAATAACATTCATAGCTCTTTAAGTGGCAGCTTTTTCCATTAAAACTATAAAATCTTTGGTTAAACAGCATCTTTAGATATGTTTATTGTCACTAGTTTGCTACAGTAGTTTACGTGTTGCGTCTCAGAATGTGCTGCAGCTAAAATTTGTCCACTTTGAGGAGGGTAACTTGTCTTTTAAATCAGTGCTTCTCAACTGGTGGGTCTCAGTCCAGGCACAGATGTATATAAGTTTGTAAAAAGCACACTTTATTTTAAGTACAGTGAATTTTCAGCACAGACCTTGAACTAATGACTAAGGAGAAATCTGAACCCTGTGGCTGGACTAACTGGGGACCACTGTTTTAAATCATAAACCAAAATTCCCAAAAAGGTCACAGGTAATTGGTTTTTAAGTTTAAAGTTAATAGAGTTGTATGATTTTTTTCAAGCCTAGTCTGAAGTCATCAAAGCTGACTCAAGTCCAGGACATGTGAGTACTACACATCTACCTGTAGCTGTGGTCGCTGCCCTGAAATGACCCAAAGATCTTGAGCTTTGAGCCGGTGTGTGTCGTGTGTTTAATGTCTAATCACCACTCTCTCTCCTCGCTTCATGATTCAGGTATCTTCAGCTTTGACCATTTCTTTCTGCGACCTCTTCAACTCTCTCCCTGCTCTTTTCAAAGCCATTAGTTTGTGCTCTGCAGCACATATCTTACATTCTCCGACCTCAATCGCAAACAGCCCTCAACGTTTGTTGTTATCTGCACATCAGCTCACGGGCCACACTCACTGAGTCTGTGTGAGTATGTGTGTGACTGCTGCATGCATACATGCATATACATCTGAGTCCATGAGTTCATCATGTGTATGTGTACAGCTGTATGCATGGACATGCGAACGAGTGTGCTTTTTGTGTGTGTGAGAGAGTGTGCGCTTGCACTTGTGTGTGATAATGGGCTGTGTCCATCAGCACACAGAGCACGAGCCCTCTGTATCAGGCAGAAGACACACTTAATGCCTGTCACAGGGTCAGATCAAGTGTGTACAAAGGAGAATTGAATCCTTTGAAAAACAGAATCCAACCAAGGACAGTTTTCCCATTTGCCAAGGAGTAAGAAAGAGAGAGGTGTATAGAAAGAGGGGAGAGGGGGAAAATGGGAGAGAGAAATGGTGTAGGTGCCTGCAAGAGAGAAATGTGTTGATCTTTTGAGATGAAAAGCCCTACTTTCACAGGCTGCAAAATGGAATGGTGGGCTTCAGGGCCAAGGCTATAAGAAGAGGAGTTTCTTTCCCCTCCAGGTCCTTTTGTTATCCTCTCATCAGTCCATCTCACAGGAGGTGGAGGTACGAGGCGAGGGCGTGGGAGGTGGTGCCTATGACAACTCTGCCCCACCAGCAAGAAATGGACTCCCTCCCCAGCACCTCAGGGGGGTAGATACGCAAGCTACCTTACGCTGGTGATGAACATAGGAGCAGAGGAAGAGGTGAGATTGAAGTTTGGAGCCAGAGGAGAGTGTTAATGAGGGGACGGCACAAGTAGAAAAGGTTCCACTGGGCTCTTTTTTAGAAGGTGGCCCCTCTTGCATTATATTCTTGACTCCCCTCCAGGAGGGCCTAATGACGCTCTCCAAGGATGGCGGTCTTGCTGAGGAGGAGGGGGTTGTTGGGAGGGGGGTGAGGTGACATACCAGGAAGAAGCGCCCTGAACGCCTCAGAGGGGGTAGCCAAGAAAAGGGAGAGAGAATGGTGTCCCCACTAGAGATACAAGTGAGAAGGAGCTCTTTTTCTCAAGACTCTTCATGTGCCCATCTTCCTCTCACTTCAATCTCTCTCTTCTTCTGCGGCTCACCTCTCCAACCTACACCCATCCTCCCCTTTCTTGCTGCTCTGTCCTCTGGAGCAGGTTGGTAATTGTCACACACAGCAGCACTATTTTCCATTAACCTAAGTATGTACAAGGAGCTAATACCTAACTGAGCTAAACGTGGGTTTAGTTGTGATTTCAAGCTCCATCACAGTCAGAAATGGGGACCCTTTGGAGGCGCTGTGAATAGGGACGCACAGATTAGGAAAGTCTGGGCCAATACAGATATTGATGTTTAAAATAATAAAGTGGCCGATACTGATGTTTTTTTGTAGTTATTTATTTATTTTTTTTATATTCTAAAGGGGTCGTTCAGACGTATAGATGCTACACCATCACAGCTCATCTCTGAAGGCTGTAGTTTGTTTACATGTGTCCATCACTCAGGGCTACATCACATGTTTGGCTGCTCTGACTGCCTGTTAATGACGCTTTGGAAATCTAAATTGAACTGAGAGGTTCCGGATAAATTAACATGTGCGATGTAAGGCTACCGAAGCAACCTAATAGGTAGAGATCTTTACACAAAACATAGTTATGGACTTACCTATAGCTACTGTAACCCCCAAACTCCCGAACAAGCCACTATAACGTATGCACTAAATTTAATGCCAATAAAATATTTAAACACCAATTTTTTTTTGGAAATGTATGCCTTTCATGACAATGATATAATTTGTCTTCATCCACCACTCACGAAACGTGAATATAGTGCTTTAACGCATCATAATGTAACACAATCAGGCCCTCCAGAACACCTGCAGCCTTGCTTCCAATATTTCCCAGTGGCCACTTGCGGTATTGCAGCAGAAAGAAATCCCCTGCAGCCCAAAAAGCATTTTCCTCTTGACCTCCATCATAAAAAAGATGTCTGTAAAACTGTTGACAGGAAACCTCAAACTGCAAACAAGGTCAATTACGACTCTTTTTATCCTGAACTTTTGATCCATACAGGCTTTATATTTGTAAAACTTTCCTCAAACCGAGAAAAGCATTTCAAAAATCTGTGACGTCATCACAATTTTAAAAAACACTACTGTGCATATTCAGTTTGTCAGATACTGTGGCAGTAGGCCAAGAAGCTTGACATTTTTTTGGCATGTGCTAGGTGAGCAACTCAAATGGAACGAACAGGCGCCATCTTGGGCCTAAGTATTATTATAAGTCTATGAACTCAAGACAACCTCCATCAGCAGTTTCTTCCAGCCACCAGCTGCTAACAGCTAACGTTAACTAACTCTCCTCCTGCAGAAATCAACAGAGAGTTGTTGCTCACAACGTAACATTATCAGGGAAACAATAGGGTGCTTCTCCTGATGCGTCCACAGTGAGTTTACAGCATCTTTTTGTTCTGATGGCGTCCCGGAAAAGATCTCTGTTTGTTCTGAACATGCTTTCTATTGTCCCTAGACGCCATTAGCCTCGAGCCCTGCTCTTTAGCCTGCTAACTTATTTGCCGATAGGCCAATGGCAGTCAACAAGGCAAATATCTGCCAATACCAATATGTGGCCGATAAATCGGTGCACCCCTAACCGAAGCGCATAAAAAAAATTTCAGGGAATTTCCCATCCGTCCAATTTTTTTTTTAGCCAAAACAAAATCATAATTCACACCCATCTACCCCCAACCCCTTCTATTCCCCAAGAATGTCAGAGTATCCATAAACAAAATCAGAGGGTACAGTAAGGTCTCTAATCAAGGCAATCAGAGCTGTTTTCAGAGGTGTACAGCACAGCAGCAGCGCTGGTCTCATCTTTGTCTGCGCTTTAATTACTTGCTTTTGCATTTTGATGGAGGGGGGTGACGGGGGTGATTGTGCCTTATCACCTATCTCCAAGGATAAAAGACTACCCAATTACTTTGTTTGGATGCTAATGATTGCATTTCATTAGTAGCCGCTCTTAGCCCTCCTCACCCAGTAAATGAATGAATATGCCGTAATTTCAATTATTGGAATTATGAAAATTGCTTTTAAAAAGACGGCACGGGTATCATCAGCTTTCCACTGTGACATAATGCCATTTTAATTTCTATAATAGTTTTAATTGTCAGTGGCCCCGCTGTGCATTAATCATTTAATTGTATTGTCTTTTTCCCCCTGCAAACACCTACACCCCCTGAACACCCACACGCTTTTCCCGCCCCAGCTTTGAAAATACAAATCACAATCAGCACTATCATCTTGAGAGTGATGAGAGACGACGAAAACAAAAACCAAGTTAGAGATGTGATTCAAAGTTCTGAGATGGTGGTAGATTTAGTTTTTCTTTGTTAAAGTTTTTTGTTGCAGAGAGAAAATAACAATTATCTGACATTCTGGTCAGATTTTTAGCCCAAAACAGCTCATTGAAGCAGGTGAAAAATGAAATGATTTTGTAAAGACAGCATTACACCAGTGCTAGCATCCCTGCACTAGCTACCTGTCAAATACAGGATTGATTTTAAGGTTCTTTTATTTGTTTTTAAAGCCACACATGGGCTGGGACCGCAGTATATTGCTGAACTTCTCTGGCCCTACTCCAACTCCTGACCTCTTAGAGCCTCAGAGCATTGTCTTTTAACTGTCCCATGATCGAGGCTGGTGGGTAAGGGAGATTGTGTCTTTGCGGCAGCTGCTCCAAAGGTTTGGAAAAGCCTTCCGCTCTCAATCAAACACCCCCCCCCCCCCCCCCCACCATTAACACTTTTAAGACAAAGCTTAAAACGTACATGTTTTCAATGGCCTTTTGTTGTTTGTAGTGGTTTTAATATTTAGTATTTAATAATCTTTTTTTGTGTATGTAATTCTTGTTCATTTGTTTTATATTTGTTTACATTTTATATTGCTATATATTTGTGTGTCATTCTTTTATCTTGTACAGCACTTTCAACTGTGGCTGTTTTTAAATGTGCTATACAATTAAACTTGATTTGATTTGATATAACGCAGGCTTCCTATCTCAAAGTCACGTTAAATACATGTAGAACTGTATCAGTACACTTAGCTATTACGCTTTCGAATATTTATTCATTCTCTGGGACAAGAAAGGGAAATATTTTGTTGCATTAAAGAGAGATCTGTGCCATTGTTTGCTGAGACGGCATAATTCAAAAACCCTGACGCCAGCTTGCATTGATTTCACAGAAAGGGTCAAAAGGTCAAGGACATCACACATACCTCCTTTGAGAAGAGCAGCGCCTTTGTGGCCACAGTGACCTCCCGTAATCCTGCAAAAAAAAAAGAAAAAAAAAAAAAAGAAAAAGAAATCACTGACTATAGTATTCACATTCAGGGAAAATATAAATACAGCTTATATTTGCTTTTATGTTCATGATAATAATTATCACTATATTCTTATTTTGCATCAGACGTAAAGACATTGTTGGGTTGACTATTGGTGCTTTCACAAAATATTTATGCCATGAGATTTGTGATAAATAATCACCAGTAATGTGGATATAATGACGAAGTGGGTAGAGGCAAATAACAGAATAGCGAGAACAGTAGCTTTGCTGTAAAGCAGCCATTAAAACCCGGAAAAGACCACACTTACAATATTAAGATATCCAAAATTCTAGTCTAGTTTCATATCATGGTATCAGTATAATATTGATATATTTCCAGCCCTAACTTCACAGAAAGGAAAGCTATATCAAATAAAAACTGCAACTTGAAAATGTGAAATAGAAGGATGACTATAAAAAGGAACAAATAAATGGATTCAATCAATGATAAACTGAAAGCAAATTTTTTAAAATCCAAATGTTCTGTTCCCTATTTAATCCCCCAGCTGTGTTTGTGTACAGATGCTTCTAAATTCACGTTTTGCAGCACTCTGCAGCAACCACATATGTTTAAAGGCAAAAAGACAAACGGTAAAAGCAGAGACAATTATCATGTTTAAGCACAAAAGGCCAGAAGTGCAGCACTGCACTGAAACAAAGATGTAAAATCAAATACTCAACATGTCAATTTATTCACTGCTTTATATGTGTGGAGCTGGGAGCCGTGCAGCAGCAGCAGCACCATGAGAGGGAAAAAGTCTGACTGACAGCCTTGAGAAGCCCTCCACTGTCTCCTCCATCGCTCCTCGAGAGGGAGGAGGTCAAGTGTACCCCCTCAAACAAACACACTCGGATGCCCATGCAGAACACCTTGCCAAGCCTTTTAGCCACAGCTATTTTTCTTAAACTCGTGTCATCAAGAGCAGCGGAGGCATCGCTCAGGTTTGAACTTCTTCTATAGGATCAGGTGTGCTCCCCCATGAATACATTTAAGGCCTTAACCTCCAAATGTTTTCTTTGTGGTGTGCTTTGAAAAGAGGGAAAGCATTCTGCAAGGATACCACTGACGTTTTTATGCCACCAAATTAGTTGGAATCCGGCAGTGTGGAAAAAAAAAGGGCACTTCAGACCTTCTAACATCAAACACTCTGAAAGCACAACAGGAGCTTTTCTCACAGAAATATGAGCACAGGAGGTAACAGTGCATGGAAACCAGAAACATCTAACAGGTGCCAGAAAAACCTTGGAACCTATTGACCATCGGTCTGATGACGTCGGCTAATATTTCAGACTGATCCAGTGTAAACAAGGGATATCCAGGTCAACACTTCCTCTTCCATGTGCCAGTCATTTCAGCTAATCTCTATAAACATGTATCTGTGTGTGAATGCTGGAGACTGTCCTCCAAAATACGACCACATATTTACGTGTTTGTACTGTACAAGCAAAAATTACTTTCTTTGTCAGGAGGTCACCTACAGGGGCCGTAGTAATTATTACAGGAGCAAAGGAGGAAGACGATGGAGTATAAAAAGCGAGAAAGTCAGCTTAGAGTGGAAGGGAGGGGGGTGGACGGGTCAAACAACCACAGGACTTTTATCCAAGGGAATGTTGTTCATGTCATGTGAAACCAAAAGGTAAACATAGAGTTATTTTGACAATGAAACGTAGTATGTCAACATATGTCACATGAGTGATTTATGGACGCTGTGTGTGCGTTGTCCCATGGATTTCAATGCACTCTATTTCCTTGTACCGTTTCAGTCTGTCTTTTTATATGTCTCTTTGTAATATTTTAATTTTTCTCTTCTTATTTCTTCTTTTGCCTGCCTCAGGGACTGCAGATGGAAACTAGCTAAAAAGCTATAATCTGGTGCAGTGCATCTTTACTCTGTTGAGTCCAATGTTCTCTGTACATGGTCCCTGATAAAAAAAAAATAAATGAATTAAAAATTTTTTTTAAAAAATGTAATGTTACCTTATGGTCCTTATCCACTAAAATTAGTATGTGTACGCGGATTTTTTAAACACTGGTAAACCTGCTAAATAGGCTATAGACCTCTTTTCAGTAGACAGTAGACCAGAGCTGTGTACACGGCTCTGTCGTTCTCTGTGTGGGTTTTTTGTTTTTTTTTGGATGTGTCACAGACAGGCCTGAAAACGTGTAGTAGACAGTAGAAAGCAGCATGGAGGCCAGTGAAAATGTTACAATGGTTTCTTCTTTTTATATATATCTCTTATTCATTCAGTCTGTCTTTCAAACTTAGTGCCTGCTCATTTGGAAAGATGGAACGAAATTCGCACTTTCACCCAGGCGTTTCCATCAGAGCCGAGGCTGATAAATACTCTTGACTACTGCAGAGTCATCTGACCCAGGTGTGATTAGCAATTGTTTCTCATTCCATTAAAAAGCCAGATGTTAGCAGGTTTTTGTGCAGTGGAAAGGGGGTTTTAGCGACAAACAAAGTTATCCTGGGCCAAACCATGATATTTTTTCTAAACGTAACCACGTAATTTTGGTGCAACTGCAACATGGGCAGATTATGAGACAGTGGGCCCCTGGGCACAGATATGCAAAAGGCTCCACCACCTCTCCTACACAGGAGGACAGAATACACTCGTACAAGCATCTCTTTATAGTTATTATAAGTCTTTTTGTGGTTTTGTGTCTATTTGTAGTCGTTGTGTCTATTTGCAGTTCCTTTGCATCGCTTTGTAGTCATTATAACTCTATTCCTGGTTGGTACATGTTAATTTGAGTGACATTTTGCAGGTGAACAACAGGGCAGATGCCCCATCTGAGACTTTGGGCCCCTGGGCCTGTGCCCGCTAGGCCGGTTCAGTAATCCAACCAGGAACTGCAATCATTCCATAACATTACTGACATGCTTAAAAGTGCAACCATAAACTGTCGTACAAGCTCTTCTGTCATTCACTGGTCGGTTTGCTAATTTAGGAAACACTCATATTCAGAGGTATGACCATACAAATTATGTTGCTGTATCAGTTGGAGGACTTGTTGGAGCGCACACACATTTAAACAAGCTAATATAAAGCAAAATTGTCCAACAGAAGCTGACGGGTTCGGAGCATTTTGGCCAACATGTTACAGCTCTCAACAAAGAATGTTTACCTGCCGCTCAAACAATATTGGTCAATACGGTCGGACTACAAACAGAAACCAGAACGCTACAGATACCACATTTTTGTCCTGTTGCCTCCAGATTCTGTAAATATATGCAGATATCTGTTTAGAGAAATTAGTGCCAGACATGCAGAGCGTACACTCAGTGGCGGTCCATCTTTACAAAGCTCACAATGTTCAGGATTTAAGTGACATTATTATAAATGTGTTAGATTCAATTATATGTTCAATACAGAGGTGAGAGTTAAAGGTGGTGTACTGCACTGCTGCAGGTGACGTTTGCTGTAATTTACATTCATTTACATGCAGAATGTTAAAAACACCTTTCAGACAGGTAAAACACCAGCACTAACTATGACCTCAACGTTAAAGCATACACTTCACTTAACACCTTTATGACAGGGTCAACAAAAGCTGAGCATTAGAGGCATCATTAAAGTAGACCTTAGAGCATTTGACTGCATAAGACTGCACAGATGGGTGCACTAAGTAAATTGGAGACAGTGTGTGTCAACAGATTACTGAAGACAGAAAGAAAAACTGGCCATTACTGTCTCTCTGTTTTACTTTATACATTTGGAACGCTGCAATGTTTTCTTGTCTCGGCAAAGTCTCCCTTAAAAAGAAATTTTAATCTGACGGAACTTCTTGGTTGAAACATGGGTAATTAAAAAATATAAGAAAAGAAATATGAATGCAATCTGAATGAGTTACTGGTGACCGTTGGGTCGTGTAGAAACATGTAGACATAGTTTTATTCAAACAGCTCCACACTTCTATGAGAATCAGTCTGTAATCATGAACCGATGACCTGTTAGGTGTTCGTTTGTTTTGCAGCCTTTTTACAAACTCCTACCCACTTTAAAATTAAGTCAGTGCAGTAGTTCATGACCAAGCTATATAAAAATGCTGACAAATTATTTTAAAAAAGATCTGCAGCTTCATTCAGATCCACACCGAACTCTACATACAGATTCTTTAGTCTGTGGTTTTACTATGTTCCTTCAGATTTTGTGCTAACTAACAAAAACCAACCGATGAATGTGGAGGTCATGATTAATCTGCACACCCTGTGAAAGCAGAACCTGCTGAACGGCAATTTAAAACCATTTATTAAAAATCCCATTTCACTAATAACAAAACGCGGAATCAGGAATCACTAGTTTGCTCACAAAAGAGGGTCCTCGTGTAAAAGAGTAAAACTGAAGTTCATCATTAGCATATAGGCTAAAAGTCCCACAAGTACTGACAGTGTTTCTTGTTGTCTGTCCAAAATTAACAGCTATTAAAGCTGTGGAGGAATCATCCCCAACATTCAGCGCTGAGGCCTTTTTTTTGTGTGTTACCAGGACCAGGCGCTGTCACTCAACAGTGACGAAAGGAGGCAGAGAAAGAAAGAAAAGCAAATGTGTGTGTGTGACAGAGACAGAATGAGGGGAGGACATAAAAACGAGTGCGAGTGGAAGACAGGGAAGTACACTTGATTGAGGAGAGGATTTAAAAAAGACTTGACCTTGGTAAGTTCGAATTATATGACTCTGTGGAAGGGCCGCGTGGTCCTCATCGGAGGCTTTCTTTTCATCCAACAATAATTTTTCTTTTTCCCTAACAGAAAAAAAACCATTTTGGCAACTTGTTAACACTGTCTTCAGGGCAGAGGGTCAAGAGGTCTCTTAACATACAGTGAACAAAGATGGAGATACTGTGTGTTTTTTTTTATGACTGTCTAAAGAACAAGACCTCGCTGACAGGCTTTTTATATTGCATCAATGGCAGCCTGATGAATGCCTGGCCTGTGACCAGCTCCTACACAATTGTGCCATCTTCTGGAATAAATGGGGAAAATCTATCAAGGACGGGGAGGAATTCAACAGGAATTCAGTTTGAGGATAACTTTGAGCACAGATAAGCAAGAAAAAGAAAAAGAAAAGAGTCTGGGTTTCCTAGGCTGAATAGATGCTATTATGGGGTGCTTCTTTTTCAGTTTATTTCAACTTTAAATTCCCTTTGTTCTTCAGACATCTTTCAAAATATCACATGAAATTCAACGTTCATTTAAAAAGTTGCAGGTCTACAACTTACTAATTTGCTCTGAAGCTTTCTGGGTTGAACCGTTTCACTCTGTATCAGTGTAACACTTATATCCATTGGTGAATTTAAGGGCATCATAAAGAATGTGGTGACAGAGACATGTGCTTGTTTTAACATGGATTTTTGTATTAAATGTTGTATTTGTTGCATTTTAAATGTGTCCTGATTGGCTGCTACCTCAGCCAGGTCTCTCTTGTAAAGAGATTTTCCATCTCAATGGGACTTCCTGGTTAAATAAAGGTTAAATAAATAAAATCAAATGTCATACTCAACTTCATTTATATACAGACATGTAGCCCAAATTGCTTCATATAGCAAAATTAAAACATGGACAAAAGAATAAAGAATAAAATAACAAAGTTTTGCAAGACTAGAAAATATTAAAAAATCAATAAATCAAAGTTTACAGAATAAGCCTTGTTGAAGCTAAGTGAATTTATCTTTTATGATAAAAGAAATTAAATTGTATGAACTCAATGTCACTTTTTTCCCATGGCACTGAATATTGATATTTTGGTATTGGGGTATTGTATCAAAGTAGTGCCACCATAATTGTAATTGGTACACCTCTAACTAAATGATTCACCTAGCGAGTGTGTTAGTCAGTGCACTACAGCTGCGACAATTAGTCAATTAATCAATAAGTGGATCAACAATAAACTGAACAAAAAAAAAAATCTTGACGATAGAATAATCGTTTTAGTAATGCATTAGGCAAAATCAACATTTACCGGTTTAATGATAAATAAAAGTGAGATTTTTTTCTGTATCATACATGATGATAAACTGAGCTGGATTTCAAGAGTTAGATAAAGTAAAGCATTTGAGGACATCATCGTGGGCTCATGGAGATGACGCAGAGCGTGTTTCACAGTTTTCCGTATTCCTCACCTACTACGCCATAAATAAAAGTTTCCCCTCAGTAACCTCTTAATTACCTTCATCTTAACATGCTTTGCTCAGTGTGGGCCATATAAGGTGGTCGTACCACAGGAGTAATTATTCTCCTTTAATAACACTTAAGTATGGTCTATTCTTACGAAACACAACTACAAGTGTTAACAGCGTCTAAGTAACTCCAAATTAATAACTCAGAATATGTTCCCCACTCAGTGAGGTCTTACTAATAACTACCTCACCAGCAGGTCGACACTTATGAACCCACACAGGTTCCACATACTGAGTAAAGCACTCACTATCAGCCACAGATTAATCAATGTATGTGAAACACTGCAAGCTTGATGAGCAGGGACAGCTGAATGTGGCAGTTTTATGCAACGTACATGTTAGTAAGTGAGTAAGTAAAGCTTATTTAAGATAATACCTTTCACAGAGCGAGGCCACAAAATGCTTACCTGAAATAAAATTGTTAAAATAAGACCATAAAAACAGATATTACCTCTAGTTCAACTGTTAGAGTGTGTATCTCAATCCAACCCGCGGTCCTTCGCTGTTTCATTCCCCTTCTCTCTCTGCTCCCTGCCCTGTCATTCCAAAGCTGCCCTATAACAAAAGGTGAAAAGCCAAACAGTTATTAGTTTAACAATTTTCTATGCAGTGTATGATGCTGCTGAATTAACAGTCAGAGAGACTGGCTCAGATGAGATGTGCATTGGTTCATCATATAGTCTCTAGAAGTGTATGATTCAACTTTTTCCCACAGTCTAGTGTTAAAAAGTAAAAATAAATATCAAAATAAATCTCTATCTTCATAGAATCACAATACCTAAAAATTGCACAACATATCCAGCCAGCACCCAGGTATTGTGACAGTATTGAATCAGGAGATAAGCATATCGTCCTAGAACCACCTATCAATAAGCAGTAATCAAGAGGTTATTGAGGGAAAATTCTTAGCTAATAAAGCTGCTGAATATAGTCATGCAGAAGAAAGCATCAGTGAGTGCTCTCTAGTGACTAATTAAGAGCCAATACTATGACATGCACACTAATAAGCTATGAGTTAATCTTGAATATGTGAACCTTAATGTAAACTGTTACCAATACAACAATAACATTTCTTATAAGCAATGAATAAATATTTACTAGGAATTCTCTTCTCCCTAATAACAAGGGACAAATCAACATATTAAAAAAGCCTTTCAGGAAATTTTTAGCAAATTATTTGGATATCATTGACCCACAGAATAAAGAGTTGTCAAGTACAGTCCTGGTGAGTTCAGAATCACCACACAGAGGTTGATACAGTCTGTTATACAGTGTGTGAGACTATCGATGTCAAGAGGTGCAAGAACCAGTAGAGAGATGAACACTATCTCAATGACTTGATGTCCACAGTTCACAGATAAGCTAAAAACAGAAATTGCATGCGAGGTGCTAAAAAAAGACTAATTAAAAAAACAAGAGAAGATACGCTCAACATTGAGCAGGAGCTGCTGTAGCAAGCTGCCACATGATTAATGCTATCTATACATACACAAACAACAAAACAAATTATAGCTGCTGCGCAGTGATGGGTCGGGTCCGGGCATTTTTAGGCAATTCTGAGCAACGAGGAATTTTTAGGAATTTAGCAACACAATCTGCCTTTTGCATCAGCTGAGGCTTGAACTCACAACCTCTGAGAGTAAGAATCAATTTCTATCTCACTGAGCTAATTAGTCAGTGACAATTCATGTGTAGCTTCACAAACTGACTAAGCCAGACGTGCAGGTTTAGCAGCCGTCCATGCATGGAAAAGCAGATTTCAAACCACTGTAAAAAATTCAGTTATCGAAACAAAAATCTGAAAATACACATATTGCATCTAGACAGCATGGAGATGTTGGTTATTTATTTGTAACAATGATTGATTTGCTCCATAAGTGAAAAACTGATGTTTAAAATTGCCATTTTTACATTGACTCCAATTGTTCACATTAGAGCAAAATCTGTCAAAAATTCAGTTTGAGATAAAATTCTGAAATTTGCCACACATCATCTACCATGACTCTAGAATTTTGTCATTTTTTTTCATGAACATTGAAGATTTATTTTTGCATGTATATGTTTACAGTACCGTTTACAGTCAAACATTTTGATGCACTGTAGGCTCAATTTTTGATAAATCAAAAATTGGAGAAACAGTTTGTGTAGGACAGTCTGAAGATGCTCTGTAGCAAGTTTGGTGTCAATTGAGCAAAAATTGTGGGAGGAGATAGGTTTAAGAAGTTTTACAGTTTTTGAAAAAAACAGTGATGAACTTCATAATTTTTAATAGGTTTAAATGTACAAAAGTTTCTTCAGTATTGGGGCTACAGTTTGATGAAAGTTGTGAAGTTGTAGCACGTATGGTTGATTTGTTATGAATTTTCAAAGTTTTGAACTTTAGACGCTTGCTGTAGCGCCACCATCAGAACTATTGGCTTGAGTTTACAGCTGAGGATATCTGGCATGAGACTGGACCTTTGTGCAAAGTTTGGTGAGTTTTCACCCATGGGAAGTAGGATTTCCTCGGAAGAAGAAAGAAGGAAGAAGAAGAAGAATAACTAGGAATACAATAGTGTCCTGGCAGCTTAGCTGCCCAGACCCTAACTAGAAGTCTGAGGACTATCTTTTAGAGTTTGTTACGCTTCTCGGCTATACATCGATAAAGAAAATATGCTGCCAAGTAAAATGATTTAGAAACTTTGGACCTTTAAGCACACCCAGAACCCCAAATCACTCCGATGACATGTTCAGGTAAAATAGGACAACTGAAAGGTAAAATGAGACAGCCATGTTTGTTCTTTAAGTGGTTAAATGCATTTTTAGCAGTTCAGTCATTAATTCATTAAATCATTATTATAACCTAACTATTATTAAAAAAGGATTGTCCAACTTGTCTGCATGCTCTTCCTGTTCTTTTCCTGCCTGTGTCATTGGTGCCACAGTGTCTACAATAGTCGTGTGTGTGTGTGTGTGTGTGTGTGTGTGTGTGTGTGTGCGTGCGTGTGAGTCACTGAAGGCTAATTCTGGATTGTTGTGGCTGTCATGGACTCTCAGACTCTCTCTGCATCATCACTAGTATTTTGTAAGTGACAGAAATACTTCAAACTTCTGTAATATGACAGGGTGTCACACAACAGCATAAGTCGTGATTTTATAGCACCTGCTCGTCTGGTTCAGCGACAAAGGTCACGGGGAGGAAGAAACACCAATCCCTGCAGACACTGTATGAGCAGTCTGTTCTCAGACAAGCACAGAGAATACTGTCTGACTCTTCCCACATTCTTCACGCAGAGTAAGAGCTTTTACCTTCAGCGCAGAAGATACAAGATACCCGAATTTAAACTGAACCATTCAAAAAACTCACTTGTGCCAACCTCAAGTATGATTTTAAATGATGTCGCTTGATGCTTCAGGGTTGTGTTGTGTTTTGCTTATGGTGCTCTGTTGTGTGCTGATGTTACATGCAATACATGTGTGGCTGATGTGCAGGACTGTTATGTGTAGTATGTGTTTTTATGGTGTATGCTTTTTATTTCTTTTGGACAGCAATACTTGGGCAGCTCCGGGGTCCAAGACAAATTTCCCTACAGGGACAATAAAGTATATCGTATCGTAAAAACCTGCTGGTTTCACCTCAGAAAAATGTCCCATTTTATCTAAATATTTTGTCCCATTTTTTTTTTTGTATCAGTATTTACCAAACTGTGCAATACTTCATGTACACAGTAATGTGAATTCAGTTTATTATATTTTGCCTTTTTCAAACTATTAACTATAATAATTATTCTTCAGGTGCAGTATCTCTTCTTCCTATGTGCAATAATGGGAAATCACCCATTCAATCAGTTTATCACAATATTCTGATTTGATGCAATGATGCAACTAATAAAGGATTATCTTATCTTGTTATTGTAAAGAAGCAGCAGTAAAATTATCAGGGCCATGCCCGCTGTTGGTTTGGATGGATATATTTCTATTTGGGGTTTGTGGAGCTGTGAGAGAGGCTGGTGTGTGTGTGTGTGTGTGTGTGTGTGTGTGTGTGTGTACTCGTGAAAGCATGGGTGTATGGGTGTGTATTTGGGGTTGTGGGGGAGCCAGGGAACTGAAAGAGAAGATTGGGGAGTGATTCAATCGCTACACAAATGGATTTGGCTAATAGAAGGAGCCTCTGATCCTGACTGGTGCACAGCTGGAGCTCCCCTAATTGGAGAGGGTGAAGAGTGGAGAAGAGAGTGGAGAGAAAAGAGAAAGAGAGAATATGGCCCCCACAGAAAATGCACCTCTGCTGTCACACTATTGAGTCGACGAGGATCATGCCAAACGTTAATACCAGTGAAAAAGGACACACGTCGGGAACCAAAGTCATGTGGAGGCTCATCGTGGCTCAGTATTCATATTCCCGCCCTTTTTGTGATGGTTCTCAGTGTTTTAAATATCTAATGAAGGGTGCCGTGTGAGCAAAAAGTGGCCGGCTCTAAAACCCACTTCACATCAGCGAGCACCATTAGAGAGGAAACAGGGCCTGATAGGTGACAACAGGAGTCTTGTGAACGTTTAGCAGCACTGAGTACTCGCCACTCTGCGTCAGTGAATTGCAGTCATTGTTGAAAGAAATACAGCATATTTGTGATGCACTGTTGTTAATGACCTTCCTTGTTATTGGGATAGTTGGAGGTAACAAAATGTCAGATGAGTTCAGGCAAGAAATGAATTCACACTTAAATTCCTGAATAGATTACAAGAAGTGATCATTTCCCATCACTGTTGCCTTTGTGGCGGCGTGAACAGACCAGAGAGCGTTCAAAACATCCAACAAGAGAGCAAGGCTCATCGTTTTCACAGCTACTACACCGACTGTGCAGCAATAAAAGATTATAAGAGGCCATTATTCTTTATAAGCCTCCACAGAAAACAGGAGAAGAACTAAACAGATTCCACAGCTCAGCAAAAATAAATGTTCATTACATCATTCCTATAAACAAAAGCATGTGCTAATTCATAATACACAAAATGATTTGCTTTCATTCACACAAAAATCCAAATTGTCATGTGAGTAAACACAAGTTTACCATTCTGTTTAAATGTTAATGTTAAAAGTCTGTGGTTTAAATTCATTTGGTACGTGCATGTGACAAACTTTTGTTTATAATGATGAGCAAAGCTAGACCTCAGAGCTGCAACGATTAGTCAAATAATCAATTAGACAATTGATGGAAAATTAATCACCAATTATTCTGATTATCAATTTATCACTTTAGTCATTTTTTAAGCAAAAATGTCAAATATTTGCAGCTTCCAGCTTCTTAAATGTGAGGATTTGCTGCCTTTATTGGTCATTTTATGAAAATAAATGAGAAATCTTTGGGTTTGTGACTGTTAGTTGGATAGGAGAAGCACACTGAAGACTATAGGAAATTGTTATGAGCATTTTCTTTTCTTTTTTTAAAGATTTTTCAGGGCTTTTTGCCTGTAATGGACAGGAAAATATGAAATATGGAGGGAGAGAGAGAGAGAGAGAGAGAGAGAGAGAGAGAGAGAGGGAGAGGGGGGGGGACGACATGCAGCAAAGGGTTGCAAGCCAGAGTCGAACTCGCGAGGCATCACCTCTATACATGGGACGTCGGCACTATCCACTACACTACCGACGCCCCAGGAAATTGTTATGAGCATTTTCCACAATTTTTTGGACATTTAATTGACTAAATGATTAATCAATGAACTGCAAAAATAACAGGAAAATGTGTCTATATGGAAATAATCATTGTGCAGCCCTGCTGGACCTGTATGGAGGTATACTAAGGTCAAGCCGTGCAACATGACTCGGGACGTGCAATCAACTTAAAACTAAAAAGGAAAATATATATGTATATATGAAGCTCATAAACTTGGTCACTACTTTGTTTTTAACTGTAGAAATAAACTCCTGAACAGCCACATTATGTATATTCATCATCTATCCCACAATATTAACAAAAATATGACTAGGAATTAAAGATAAAGTTGTGAAAACAGGGTCATTTGGACAACAAGCTTTGGGAATAACTGTTTGGTGTACGCTGATTTTTCTTTCTTTTTTCATTTTCTGAAATAACAAATACTGTTGTTAACTTTTCCATGACCTTCAAGGACCAATAATAACTTATTACTTTATTACATTACTTTTTCTTGCCCTACTTGCCCGGTGTCTTTCAAACATAGCAGATTCAAACTATATTCAAACATGATTACAGCTACTGTAGCTGGTATACCTGAAGGGAGAGATGGAGCGCAGGGGAGAAAATGAAGAAATGTACATGAGTAAACTAAACGTCACACAGACACACATTTGAGCCACGTTACGTCGACAGCTACATAAAATAAATTTGCCGATATGTTACATTGGTTGGAAGGTTGCCCACAGATGATTATCATTTCACAAAACAAAATTCCATGGCTTTTCCAGGCCTGGAATAGTACCAATGTAAAATTCCATGACTTTTCCAGGTTTCCCATGACCATGAGAACCCCGTACATGACATTCACTTCCTGTACTTGAGATATGCTATCTTCTTATACATACTGCATCTATATATCTCACAGAGAAGTAACTGGAAGACTGTTGACACGTCGTCCCTTCAAAAATATCAATATTCGATGCCACAGTGAAAAATGGATTTTGATTGCATACATGTTAACATTTTTGTTAAAAGTTAAATATAACAGGCAACTTTTCTTCTCTTGGTGAGTAGAAGAGAGCAGCAGGATGACTGTAGTAAACATTAACAACAAGAGAGATCACAAAAGTACAGCTGGTATCGGCGATCAATACAGCAGAAAGTGAGTATCAAAACTGATTTGAATATTCATAATACATTTCTATTGATAAATCGATATTTTTGACAACACAACTTAAGCGATATTGGCAACTTATGACCCATATCTTGTTTATATTCTTTTGTAACCTGTCTGGAATTTGTAATATTATTACACTAGCACCTTTTGCAGTCTTTACTTGATATGGCAACTGCTGCACAACAATTTACCCTGGGATAAAGAATGTTTGAACTTGTCCACTCCAATGGACATAACTTTTCTATGATGTCTAGATCTATTGATTATGGTTTTCTGATTCCAGCCGAGTGCACAGACTTATTTGATGGGACATCTATAAACCAATCACAGTGCTCCACATCATCTAAAGTGGACTGCAGTGAAGCCACGCCCCCTTTTTCAACAAGTATGGCTGACTATGAGGCGAGGAGAAAGTGTAAGGTACATTTTCAATCTATTAATAATAGTTTTAAAGTACATAATTTGTGTTTAAACTGTGTTTAAAGTAAACATGAGATGTCATATTACTTACAAGTTAAAAATCATGTGAAAGATTTAAAGCTTTAAGATATTCGTAGATCTGACTCACCGTAAAATGAAATACTGTTTAAATAGGGGAAATACTGTTCTGATTTGATTTTCTAATGAAACAATGAGTTTAAAATGAATGAATTATTGATCATGTAAACAGAATATTCATCCCAGGAGGTTTTCAACAAACTGTTTTCTGGAGATACTTCAGAAATAAAGGATATTTTGAGTCATGATGATGAATACAAGACAATATATATACGCAATGTGTTGTAATGCATCACTCCATTCACTGATATGAGTTAACTATTCATGAAATAAATAATCTCATGTTTTTTGTTGAAAAAACTCTTACGACCAGTGGTGTGTGGAAGTTACGACAGGCTCTAGCATCAACATATATATATAAAACCCAACAATCATCAGTGCATATCTGACAAAACATCAAAGAAAGTAAGAAATTAATCATTTTATTGAATAATTTTTATAGCATAATTATATATTTTATACTCATATAGAAAAAGCATATACATTTGTTTTACCTTTTCGAGGTCATATATAACAAATGGCACTGTTTTTAAATCAATAATATTCTTTTTTTTTATCATTTATCTTTGAACACAGGTTTATTTCCAAGGTCGCAATCTGAATCACTGACATGGGCCTGCTCTCGCTACACTAGGGCCCTTCCACCCCAGGGGCCCTGGTGCAATCACACTGCCTGCACTGTCTAAATTTACAGCCCTGGTTATGACCATTTATCGTCCTTTTTCCCATTAGGTGATCCCTGCGTTAATAATCTTGGTCCATTGGAATGGACGGGAAAAACACAGAATGAAATATTCTTATAAATTTTTTTTGCTCAGTATTTATGGGTGCATTTAGAGTAGAAATCCACCATAACAATATTTTTGTGTGTGTTTAGAACATAATTCAGTTCTGGACAGGTCGTCTTTTCAAAGTTAGGTGTTGAGCATCAGGACCAAAATGTAAAGACTTATGTCTTTAAATGCAGATACAAAAAAAGAACAGGTGTTTGGAGCGCCTGAGAAAGCATGTGTGTGTGTGTGTGTGTGTGTGTGAAAGAGGAAAAAAAGGGGCAGACAGTGAGAGAGCTCTTGTGTGTATTCTAAAAGCAGGGGGTCTCTTCCAATCGCCCAAAGCACAATGAGCTGCTCAGCATGAACACACCAGGGGGGCTCTTAGCAAACCCATCAGCTCATAGGAAGAGGGCAGAGGAAAGACTTACATATAGGAAACAGCCTGTATAGGAGGAGCACACACACACGTAGACACACACATCCTCAACTCCTGTTTTTTTTCCCATCCAAACTGCATTAGCCTGGCATGTGGACAAACCTGGAAACGACCATGCAGAGAAGAAGAAATATTTGTACAGCACGTGTCAAAGCTGGACGACTTGGAGAAGACGACCTGCACACCCCACGCTGCCCGTTTGACAATCCACATCCTAACATCAACATATTAGTGTACAAACACAGACAAACTGTCAGATCTTGCGGGGACACTCACACACAGAGGCAGGCCCGCGGACCCTCCCACCGTGTTTCCATTGTGGCGGCCATTGTAACAGTTTTGTCTGAGCCATATGGGCTGGTTTAGGGATGTGGACCCCCGGCAGCTGAGGCTTTGTCCCCGTGTCACAGAGGTCGCTGGGATTGTGTTCCCAGCTAATTCCCTCTTTCAGGGACTGCAGATCAGAGTCTATAATGATCTGGGCGGCCTAGCACAGGGATTACTGCTGCTGCCTCTGACATCAACAGGCTGTGTGTGTGTGTGTGTGTGTGTTGGGAATGAGAAAGAGAGCCAGATAGAGAGAGATGACATCTTAAGATGAAACATTGTCGCTCCTCCTTAACAACAGGAATCAATTGATTCCCCCCACCCACCACACCGAAATAGATCCACCCCACCTCCCTTAACACACACAAACACACAAACAAACACACACACACACACACACACACACACACACACACACACACACACACACACACACACACACACACACACACACACACACACACACACTCTCTGAGTTTTCCACCTCATTTCCCTCAATCCAGCTTAGGCAAACATTATTAGCGGAGAAAGTGAAGGCAGTGAAGGGAGAGTAATAGCTTCTTCTGTCTTCGCTGACCTCCATTGTCATCATGTGGTTTACAAATTACAGAGTATTGTCTGGATATCACATCTCTAGTGTAGCCGCCTCTGTCCTACTGCAAGTAATTAATCCACCATTTAAATGTTAGGATCAGCTAAATAAAGCATCAAAAGTAAAAGTACTTATACAGAATTACCCTGTATGTGTTACAGTACTATATATTATGTTATTGATTTATTCATACTGTTGCATTAACTTAGCAAGAAACACCTTTATATGGTTGCAATTGAGCTAATTTAATCTTTTTTATATGAGAGCTGAAATGATTAGTTTATTAACCCTGTAAAACCTGGAGCGACATCACTTTTCTTGTGCTGCTTTCAGATCAGCCTTTTTCAGGTATTTATTTTTTTTTAAACCAAATTCTTCCAAAGACGTCATCTTTTTTAAAGATTATTTTTTATTGGCTTTTTTGCCTTTATTGACAGGACAGAGGGTGAAATGGGGAGATATACAAATGGTTATTTTGTGGGTGTAGTCATCTTTAAGCATCTTTCAAGTGCAAATGTCAAAGAATTCCTGGTTCCAGCTTCTCACTAGTGATGATTTTCTGTTTTTCTTTAATGGATATTAACCTGAAAATGTTGGGGTTTTGGACTGTGAGTAAGGTAAAGATAATTTTTAGTGAAAACTCTTCTTTATATCCTGTTGGATAGTTTTACAAACTGTAACAATCAGATCTTATAAGCCCATCATGTGTTTTATAATGCTTATTTTGCAAAGTAACAGGATAAGTAATAGCCCAAGCAGTATTGGATTTTTCAGTACTGTACATTGTTACTTCTCGGCTGCCATATACTCTGATACAGATACAGATATATCTGTATATCTGCAATAAGCTAATATCTGCTGATGTATTCATATATCGGCCTGACTCTAAAAGCGATTATAACTGTTGAGTACATTTAGTGAAGTAGAAAAGTAGCATAAAATGGAAGTAGGGATGCTAATGCAGATTTTTTTTTTGTGACCAACAGCCGACCCTCGTTAACCAATCAACTACCAATCAATACGTTGAGAATACACTCACCCTGTACACACACAGTGACAGGGCTAACTGTTAGTATCACACAGCTAACGTTACTTAACAGGTGTAAGTGTCGGTATGAGTTTGTTGGGACTGTTTAATAGCTCAGTGTCAAATGTTAGATGCTACTGCTGTGTTGGTTTGTGTTCACCGATCAAAAGTTGTGCTCAATTGATCAAAATTTGCATTGTCGGTTAATAAGTAAATGATCAATTATCAACAGGGATGCATGATATTGGATTTTTCGCCAATATCTGATATGCTGCTATGAACAACTCATTTGGCCAATAACCAATACTGATATGTCCACCTTCTCGCTACCTAATTTTAGTGATCATCAAGTCTCTTCTGTCGTGGAATTAACATCATATTATGCATGTATACCCTTATCATTATGGCCCACCTGCAGATGACATGAAATACAATAATTTTCAATGTGTGTAATATTCATTCATTGTGCAAAATATGAAACAGCACTTTGGCTGACTCTACCAGTTCATTTTAAAGCCGATATTGTTTGATACTGATGACGTGCGGATGTTATCGTGCATCCCTAATTATTAACTTCCCTAAATTGAAGTAAAGTATATTCAAGTAGAGTAAAAGTCTTTAAGAATAATAACAATATTTGAGCATATTGTGAAATGATACAAAACATGAAGAATGAATGAATGAATAAATAAAAGTCTCCTTCTCTGGACTTTATGGCTCAACACAAGCTGGAGCACTCACCGAGAGCACCAGAAAAAAAGTCTGTATTCAAATGAATGGCTTATTGCAACAAGAGCATATCGATTACTTCCAAGAAAAACTACAGTGCACAATTGAACTTGTATATTTGAACACTGTTGATATTAACAATGCTCGGCAGACATGCTTCCAGGAAACAGGACCTGAGTAATAACCAGATGTGTACGTGTTCTCAAGACGAGAGGCATCTATGTTCTAAATGAAGAGCACTCACACACGTATACATGCTGAGGACGAAGCACCCTACTCTTCAAAGAGTACTCTCAACAACACAGCAGCAAATAAAACTTTTTTGCTTTCCTTCATTCCACTTTTTAATTTTCTGCTCTCATTTGTTTCTGTAGGCATCTTTCCATATTTTATTCTCTTTCTTCTTTCCACCGGTGAAAGGGACTTTCATTGAAATTCATGCACTCAAGGACCGGCACCCATGCAAGGCCAGAAGATAATAGGCCGACCTATTTACCCAGCAGTTTTATTTATCTTTTTTTTTTTTCCTCCTCCTTCCCTCCTCCCCCCCGGCTTTGGATTGATCATGGTCGCTGTAAGATGACAGCTGTCTCCTGTGCATTAGCATTGCAAATGACACGGAAGAAAAAGGAGTGGAGGCTCAGTGTGTTGAGCCACAGGCCTGCAGTCTGGGATCAGCATCCTGACCGAGTGCTGCCAGGACACTGTGGGACGAGGAGCAGCTGACACTGGGCCACGGAGACACCGGAGGACAAAAGGAACATTTTCGGGATAGATCAATCAGCCTTTTCACTGCATGTTTAATATTATCCTTGATTACTTCATTAGTGATTTGTGGCCACATGAACACATGAAATTTAAATTGTGGTTTGCTTTGTTTTTAACTCTTTTTACAGCCTGTATATGGAGCTACTGTCCTGAGTGTCATGCCTGTGATGTTAATAGAAACACAACAAATAAAAGGGGGTTGATATTTAATTAAATTTTACAGGGTTGCTCGGGGGTCATAAGTGCACATAAAAAACAAAATTAGCTTGTAATCAATTGTTACATTGAAGTTATAAATTAATCATAGTAGTTACACAGAAGCAATGGCCGTTACTATGTTGATGCTGAGGGCAGCCTTTGCATTGTATCTTGATGCAGAAGGGGTGAGTGGTAAACAGGGGTGGGCGGTTAGGTTTAAGCAACAAAATTACTTGGTTATGGTTAGGGAAAAAAATCATGAATGTCACTAAAACAAACCTGGCTTGGAGTGCCACATATGCAGCCAGAGAAGCAGCAGCATGTAGCTATAAAACACCTGGCTTTTAGTGCCACAAACGCCACAGTATATGCACAGTTAAGTCCAGCTATGGTTTTAGTGAGACAAGGCTGTTTAACTGGACTACTGTCCTTGTCCCAGTATACAAGTGGCAAATAGTGGCAATTTGAAGCACAAGTACACAAATCAGCTTCACTATAAGCTAGCAGCTAACAGACTTTTACTCTACCCATATGAAGCCAGGGACAACAGTTACATTTAACAAAGTTAACATTACAAAATTCAGCTCCATTACAACTCACAAGGTTCACCGACAAAACAACTGTCTTATACTAAACGTGTTTTCCAAACAAATATATGATGCTAACGTTATTAGCACAAGCCTATGGCATTTTACATTGTATAAATTAGCCTAGCAACAAACGGAGATTTCCTCTGCTCATATGAAGCCAGGATAAATCACACACACAAGAGTTAAAATGCTGTGGAGGCTTTATTGTCCTCAAAAGTTACTGTTTTTTTTTATCTGTGAAATTTAAGTAAATCAAAGCTTTGACGCGGACGATTTTACATTGGAAAGCGCAGTGCATCTGACACAAATGCTAAACAGTGTCCCATGCATCATTATGACACTGAGGACTCTGTCCGCACGGTGTATTTGACAGGGAGTGAGACCAGATTGAAAATTCACCACGATCAATTTATTGTAAGTGCTTTAATCACAATCTGGGATAAAATCATTTATTATCTCACCCCTGGTACCAAGTTCGATGTCTTCAGCATATATAGTTTTGAGACGTTTGATTAGAAAATGCTCCACATTTGAACTGATGTTTTTCTCAATCTTTCATTTTTGCTTTTTGCTTTGCAGATAATCATATATTCTGTCTTTTTTTAGGTTCGTGGGACACTTCAATGCAATGCAGGATTATTGATTTGTATTCATAAAAACTCAATGCTGCAAGGACTCTGCACATATTGTGTTGAAAGAGGGGAAATACATTTACTCTGGCCATGTGATGAATGCAGCTGTACAAAACCAGGATCGATTAACACAGTGTATTAATCCTTCACACAGTACACATGTATGTTGGTACCCAAGGACAAATCTTATTAATATCACTTCTGCTGGGAGGCAATACAGGTAGGTGATTGTTCCAAAACCCCGCAAAGAAGTATTGTCATGGTAACCGCTGAGCACTTCAGACAAAGCTGCATGTATCCTCATGGAGTGAGAACTCAAACGCACACACACAGGCACACACACATGCACATGAATACATAAGCAGGCATACGGAAATCTGACAGAAACGAGACAAAGGCAGCACTGTGAGAGAGGCTGCAAAAGTTTACATCAGAGATAATTCAACATGGACGCTATGATTACCTCAGCTTCACTCTGGGTTATGGGTCATGTTCTCAGCAGTAGTGGTGGAATGTAACAGAGTACATTTACTTGTACTTTACTTGAGTATTTCCATGCTATGCTACTTTATACTACACTACATTCCAGAGGGAAATGTTGTACTTTTACTCTTGTATATTTATCTGTTTAAGTTGCTTTGCAGATTAGAAGTTACATTCTATAAAATACTATCCAGTGTTCAGTCTTTTACAGGCTGTTGTTCGGGCTCTTTGTCACGTGTCAGGTGTCTATGGGTTTCCACTTCACTCGTGTTTTAAAGGTCCAGTGTGTAGGATTTAGAGGCATCCACTGTCAGAGATGGAATATAATATCCATAACTATGTTTTTAATAGTGAATAAACAGCTAAAATTAAGGCTACATCCAAACTAAAATGCCTTCATTTTAAAATGAGAAACTTTTGAGACATTTACCAGGGGTTTAAATTCATCAGGGACGCAGAACAATATCCTCACTTCCTCCCACTTTTTAAAAATTAAGCCAAAATATACTGGATACGGCTGCTGCCATCTTGCGCTGATGATATAATTTGGTGCCAGAATCTGCGAGATCTTTGTGGTATTGAGTTCCCATCGATCACGACTGAACCAAGTGATCACAAGCACACTGATTAGCACACATAGCTATTATCCAAGACCACCCCCCCGCACCCTTTATAGCCTCAAATAACCAAAATAACCAATTCAAACCAAACTAATAAGAAAAAAAACCCACTTAAACATACATCAGCACGATAAGAACTACCTAAAATGACAGAAACTATTTTTAGGACAAATGTGTTTGTGTACTACATAAAGGTGGATGATGGATCTCCACTAACCCCCACTGTGTAGAAGTGAGGCTAAAAAAATAAAACATCCCAGATATGGTCGCTGCCATCTTGCTCTGGTAACGTCACTCAGAGCCAGAGTCTGCGTAGTAGTGATCACCACTGTATCAAGTTTCCTACCCATATATCTGTCCAACCAATCACAAGCAGCACCACTGAATGTGAGCCCACCGATTGGCTCACACAGTTATCAATCATGTTGTAAAATCCCCATTTACGAGTATTAAATAACTAATTAAATCCAAATCATCTTTGGGAAAAATTGATTTTATCTGTACTTTGGTTTTTTAGTTTGGCCCATGTTCCATCCACTAACAAGGAGGTGGTGGGGTGCATGATGACCTATACTGCAGCCAGCCACCAGGGGGCGATCGAGATGTTTTGGCTTCACCTTTGCGGAGGTGTCATGTCATGCAGGTGGGAGAAATTTTTCTCCAGGCTTTCTATCTAAAAAGAATGTCTTGGTTAAGGTCAGGGAAAAAAAGTCCTGGTTTGGGTTAAAATGAATAGTTTTCTGTCAGAAAGGACCTTCTTGGTGAACGCCGACGAGGACAACTTCTCCCATGTGCTCATGTCAGCCATTTTGTTTTACAGTCTACAGTGCTGAAGATAAAAATGAATATAAAGCAGGTTTGCAGTGGTGGAGTGTAACTGCTGAACTGTAGTCTGAGATCCTTGTACTTTACTTGTGTATTTCATTCAATGGTACTTCATACTTCTACTGCACTACATTTGTCTGACAGCTTTAGTTACATTTTATTAATTTTTTTAATCCCCTTCCTGTCCAATGAAAACCATGTATCTCCAGATTTGATCATGTTCAAAGAAAAGGTCCTGCATAAGTAAAAGTGCAAAAGTTTTAGCATCAAAATATACCTAAAGTACCAAAAGTAAAAGTACTCTCTATCATAATGGACGATTTCAGACTACTATGTATTACTGGAATATAATTATTGATGCATTAATGTGTTCATTACTTAAATGTTGCAGGAGCAAATTTTAATTACTCAAAATACAGCATTAATCTGCAAAGTAAATAGTAACTAAAGCTATCAAATAAATGTAGTTGAGTAAAAAGTACAGTATTTCCCCCCAAAATGTAGTGGAGTTGACGTTGAAAGTAGTGTTCAATAGAAATACAACAATACTACAAGTGTTAAGTACCTTAAAATTGTACTTAAGTACAGTACTCAAGTAAATGTACTTAGTTACTTTCCACCACCGCTGCAGATTAACTATCCCAAAGTATTTAAGGAGTTCAAATCAGCACAACCTTAAACATCTATAGCAATAAAATGCAGTAAAACATTAAGTACTTTAAGTACATTTTGCTGATAATATTTACATACAAGTAGGATTTTGAAGGCAGGACTTTTATTTGAACTGGAATATTTTCAGTAACTATAGTACTGCACGTGTTAACTTCCTCCACCTGTGTCAGTGAGCGTCACCTGAGAAAGATCAGTGACGTGGCGTCTCTGCTTGAGCCCACCTCAGATTTCACGGGGCCAAAGAGATGCACAGAGGAAGGACAAGTAAACTGGCTCGGCCCTTTACAACGGCCTGAGTGGCCATCCTCCCACTGCCAGTCCCTCACACAGGACCACAATTAAATTCTTCGCCCACTCATTCTTTTCCTCTTTTTTTGTCTCTTGAGAAGACACCTCACTTGAGAAACCACTGAGGCTGCTTTTTAAAGGTCCCTGTGTGGCAGGGTGACAGAGGACACCACTCTCTGCCTTTTCTCTCATTTGGAAAGACCGAGTGAAAATGAAAAGGGGGTCCTCAGCTCCCTCCCTGAAGACCCTCTCTACTACCCCCTGCTCCCCTCCCCTCCACCTCACCCCACCCCATCGTCCCCCCGCCTCGGCCTGAGTGGACTCCCTCGGTCGGTTCTCAGACCTCCCCTGTCTGTGTGATACCAGCGGTATTGTGAGAGGCTGACAAAGAACAGGAAGCCTGGGGGTCGGCAGGGCAGGCCTGAAGGTCAGCTCAATCAGTCTCTGTATGATGGATGCAGCGTGGGGGCCGGGTCACCTGAAAATGCACCAATACACACTCTCCTGCTCTGGCCCTTTTGCAGCCTCTGCTTTTTAATTCGCCCGCGCGCACACACACACACACACACACACACACACACACACACATATACAGTCACTCAGTCTACATCCTCCTGTTGGCTATATTATGTTTTAAAAGACACTGTATGACATGTATCTAAAGCTCCTTTCACACATAGCTCCTGGTAAACGTCTGAAATAACCTTTTAGGCACTGCTACAGATTTTCACATGCACCACATTCAGAAACATTTCCGTCTTGCACCTTTTCACACACGCCGAGACAATGCTGGAATAGACGGGGCAAGAGACAGAGCATAAGATAGAAAGCAGTTTCATTCACAGCATCACCGCTGAAATGATTTCAGGTCTCAAGGTGGGAAATTGGCGCCACAGATTTCCCTGAATATCGATCCCTGCTCCCGTTCACACAAGAGCCCACACAGTAAATGCTCCTGACCATTTCAGGGATTGACTGCAGGAGTGAAAGGGGCTTTGATGTATGTTAAGAGGAGCCAGAGAACAGTGGCAGAGGGTTTTTAAAGTATGCAGAGCAAGATGAGGACATGACACTGCATTATATTCAGCAAAACAACTTAAGTAATTTATTACTAAAATATCAAAGAGTATTGGATTTAACCAACCACAGGGATGCGTCTCTTTTTGGACTTACTTCAACTTTTATGTTAATTTCATTATATAGTCTGTCATATTCATAAAAATAACAATTTGATTTTTTTCATTTCTGATCCATTCATGAATTAAAATATGTTTGTACATCAAAATGTCCTAAGGTTCAGTTTTAGTACATCCTATATTTAAGGAATAGTATCCTTATATTTAATTCAAATATGTTTTTCTTTATGTGTGTTATTGGTTTTTGTTTAGTGCCTCTTTTCTTATCTGATGATGAGTATCTTTGTCCTTTTACTTTTTAAAATGGTATTCTGAAATGCATGAATGGACACCTGACACATTTTTATAGCTGTTCCTGCACAGTAATTACATTATATGTAAACATATATATGTAAAACATTATGTATGTAAATCTGCAACTTCTGCAGCCAACTGTCAGCTCAAGAAATGAAAGCCAGATGTCGTTGCTGTCCACTAAAATGTCCAAATTTGTTGATTTTAGTTTTATTGAAGGACTACATATAAAACTTTCCTCACCCTTAAACCAAATAAACCATTAAAAAGTGAATTATTGGACAAACAGTGTTACAAAGCAGATACCAGGGCTGATTTGGTGTTTTGGAGATGCTTGTTCTTTTTACTGGAAGGTAAAGATGGGAAGAATAACTCCAAAGCACTGGCTAATGCGCCTAAACAGTTAATACAGGGTGTCTACAGATATCGGACAGTTATATTTAATGCTTTTTAAGACCCGTTCAGGACACTTTTTAACCACATTTAGGACAGATTTTTGGACAATCATGTTTTACTTATAAAAACATTGCAATTAGGCAGTATATATGTGGACTCAGAGAGAAAGGCCTCACTTATTTTCATAAAAAGAAGTTAAAAAAGTAGTTAAGACCTCACAAATTCAAATTTATGAATATTTAATTACCTTTAAGACCTTATTGTTCTAAAATTGAATTTAAGGCATTTTAAGACTTTTAAAGGACATGTAGACACCCTAATAATTCTGTATCAGTTCAATTTATTTGTCATATTGAAATCATATACAAAACAATTTCAGTGAAATGTAATCCTCTCAGTTTCTGTAATTTGTATATTAAAAAAGAGACTGTAATGGTGAATATATAAGATCACCATTAGTCCATGTCTTCATTTAGGATCCTTGTGGTCTTTAATTAATTCAGTCTTATAACCTTGACATATCAGAAGCTTTAAAAGGTTGAGTTCGACCAAATCACACCACTACTGGCATTTATATGGTGTTACGCCAAATCTTTTACATATTAAAATAACAATCTAGTAGTTTTCCAATGAAAACTGTCTGTATCTTCAGTAATATGGATGTTGTTTCTACTATTCAGTGTAATATCTTGTTGATTTGGGGGATGCAAATGCTGTAACACTTATAACACCAAAGTCAAATAAAAATAAGTGGATCAAATAAAGTAAAGTAAACTGCAAAGCTAAAAATCATGGTTGGAAAATTGTGTTTTTATATTTTATTTTGTAATTTGGGTGAACAAACCCTTTAATTAGAGATATACTGTTGGATTCAAGGGTTAACTTTAGTAGTTTCATGTTTGCTCACTGCAGATGCATTTTTCAATGACAAGCAAGAAAATTCCAAAAAAACAAAAGGTATTTCACAAGAAGAAGAATAAAGAGACAGAGAGGACAATATAGAACGACAAGCAGAAGTATGTGCTCAACTCACAAAATGTAAAGGCATAAAATCACGAGAACTTTTCAATCCAACAATCCTTAAAAAGAAAACACCAGTCTGACACTGATGGAAGTTACGAATTTTGACGCAAGAGTCCACCACCACTCTATCTGGCATCCCAGCAGCCTGAGCACTGTGTGTCAGTGGGTGGGACGAGGAGTGTGTGTGGGGTGGTGTCCATGGTCGTCATGGAGACCCCTGTGTGTGGGAAGCAGTCCAAACATGACAGGGCTGAGTTTACTGACTCAAGGTGACTGGGCCGAGGGCACAACAGCACACAACGGGGGGACAATGGACGCTCCATTAGTGCTAATGGGGGACACATGTAACAGGATTAGGGTGAGGACACCTGGGGGGGGCGGGGGGACCACATGGGGAGATGGTACACCCGTCCCACCCCCAAACCTCTGTCTGTCCTGTCCCACTCCATCAAACTCGCACAAAACCAGGAGTCTGCTGTGTGTGGAGGGGCGGCTGACTGCCCACCATGATGGGTTTAACCTGCTGAATGTGTGTGTGTGTGTGTGTGTGTGTGTGTGTGTGTGTGTGAGAGAGAACATCCGCAACACACTGCAGGGTGGAAAATAAATTACCAGATATTTTTTTGTGTGTTTTAATGATGAGATGAGACATTTGGCTGGACACAGATTTGGGAAAAATATTTAAAAACTGGTCAGGTAAGTCTGAAAGTTAATGGAAACCAAGACAAAAAAATTTCCCCCCGTATTGGATAAACAAGCAGGGGTGGAAGAAGTATTCAGATCAATTATGAAAGTACAAGTAGAAATACTACACTATGAAACTACTTCATTACAAGAAAATCGTACATTCCAAATCTAACCAAATTTATAAGTCTGGCAGTGTTGGCAACACCATGTAGAAATGGTCTAAAAATATTATCAATACATTAAAATATAAGCAGTTCTCTAATGTTGTAGCTGCTCAATGTGGAGCTACTTTTAACTGCTTTATAGGACTACACCGCCTGAAAGTTGAAGGTTCAAATAATCAGTCAGAGGCTCTTTAGTCGACTGAGATTCTTCAAACTGAGCAGTTGTTTTTGGGAGGTTGTCAGTCAGTGTGCAGTGTACATCGCTGGACGTTTGGTTGATCCCCAGAGGTAGCTTCAGAGTCAGTGTTCCTTGCTTGAAAAAATGCTTCAGCTACACTACATCAAGGCGGCAGATCTACTCGGTGAAGATGTCTGTGACGGGTACAGACAGTTGCGGACCCAGAGACAGGGTGAGTCCGAGTGAGACGGAGGCAGCTAAATACGAAACACTTTCTGCCTTTTGTTAGGTATCTAGTGTCGGCAAAAAATGTTGCCCTTTTTCAATCTGTTGTTAGCATAGCAATAGCTTTGAGGGCTAACTTAGCTTGTTTACCATATTATGTTAACGTTACTGTCTCCCCGAACGTCCCGACAAATGCTGTATAAACACTGGTTGTGCAATAAAGTGTAGGAATAGTCGAATATTCATATTAAACAGTCAAATCCAACACATTCTCACTCTGGCCTTGTCACATATTGACATTTTGATGATGCACTTTCCACATTGACATGACGTGCAAGGTACCCTGGGTGTGTTGGTTGTTGACGTTCTGGGACGCCGCGAAGTTCTGCCTGTTACATGTATTGTCTTCTTTCAAAATACACTTCTGTTTTCACAGGAAATTTAACGTTTACATACAGTCTCTTTCAAAATAAACACTGTGAAATTATGTTTTTTTCCTTTAACAACTAAAACACATGGTTAGGTTTAGGAAACAGATTTGGCTTTAGAATCTTACGGGATGTGAACGCCGCTGTCTCAGGTGAAAGTTGTTGTTTGTTGGACCCATCCAGCACCCCTCCTTCCCACCCCACTTGGGCCTTAACTTCGATTCCTGACCTGCTGTGTTTCCCCCTGATGCTGCTGGCTGCTGTTAAACTATAACGGCAACCGGCCGTGAATCATGCAAACGTTAAAGGACGCCTTTTTTCGTTGGCAAGTCATTGCCCAAACGCCGGATTTCGACGACTTCAGAGTGAGATAGTGCTCTCAGATCTGATTCGACTGACAAGACTCTGAATCGGGTACAGCCAGACTGCTTTATATAATTTTGGATAATTTAATCTATAACACTACATCCTATTTTATAGAATATCCAATATTTCATATGTTACATATTTTCCTCTAAAATGCGGTGGAGTAGAGGTACAAAGTAGGATGAAATGAATACACTACAGTAAAGAAGAAGTACCTCTAAACTGGACTTCAGTACGGTCCTTGAGTAAACATACTTAGTTACTTTCCAACAATTGTCGAAGACTAATAGTCATTATATATTATTTTTTAACCAACTAAAACTGTCTAAATACTGCTTAATTCTGTAAGGTTAACACAGTACTGTGAACAGAGTGGCCCAGTAACAGTAAAAATGTTGTGAAATAAAAATGAGCTGTATCACTTTAGACAGAGTTGCTTCAATTATAGACAAACTGTTAATAATACTCAATATTAAAAGTTAAAAAAGACAAGCTTCAGGTCTCTACAGCAGCACAGCTACATCTCCACCTCCCAACAACTCCGTCCTTCCCAGCAGCAATGTAAATCAAACAGAAATAAATCTGCGACAGAGGTCAATGAATCTCTAATGGTGGACTGTGAATCCTCCCCGCTCATCCCGCCCCTCCGTCCCTCCCAGCTCATCCCTCATCCCCACTCTCTCCGTCTCCCCCTCCTGCTAAATTCCTGCACTCTGCCCAAGACGCCCAGTCAATTAATAAGACATTGTCTCCTCCCCTCGGAGCCCGTGCACAAGAGGCCACCCAGGAGCCAGCGGGACTTCCCTCTAAAGCTGCTTCACTGGTGGCCCCCAGGAATGCCAATCGCTTTGGGAACAGGCCGAACAGGGCAGGATGGATGAGGGGGGGTCTCTGGGAAGCTGGATAATAGAAACAGCCCCATCATGCTCATGTGCTGGGGCAAACCAGTCAAAAATTGGAGGGCAACAAAAGGAAATGCGTTCCACTCCCAAGGATCGGAGGCACTTCACCCCTCTACAGTCCCAAACCCCGCCCTCTGAAACACACACACACACACACACACACACACACTCATGGGTTTTACCATACTTGAGAGAACACTGCACTGGCTTACATTCACTTCCTGCTGGCTTACCATAAACTTATCCTGAGTCCTAATCTCAACCTGCGAGCCGAAAATCACCACGAGATCTGTTCAAAACATCTGCACTGGACTACAGGGGTGTCAGCTAAACTAGACCACCACCATACACACACATCCACACCCAGCTCAGAGCTCAAACTCCTCCACCATGTCCTGTCTCATTACATATTCACCTCTCAGCCCCCTAATTTAAGATGTAAGGACATGTCTGTTAGGAGGAGGGAACAGTGAGGGAAAACTTGTCTGGAATTCTTTGCAAAATGATCATTTTTGTATTCAACATCTAGCATCTGAACTGAAAACCTTTGGTAATTCAACAAAGCCTATTTGATTGTTTTTAGTTCATCATATCTCTATTTACTGTACCTTTTATATTTTTGTAAGTATAGTTTATTTATATGACTGTTTTGGTGACATGGTAACATGTTGAGCTGTCTGACTGGCACTCAACTCACCAATTTCCTGACGATGTTTGTTGTCGGACGGAGGGTTACAGCGATGTAACATGCTATAAAAATTGACAGTCGTCATTATGTTTACATTTGCTTATCTATGATATTGAAAAAAAACCTGAAAGGGTTCTTCACTGCAAAATTCTGAGCGTCAAACACTAAATTTTCTGCATTCTGGTGAATTTTTATGCACCAATTTACGCGTCTTCTGCATCAATAAATGATTATTAATGTGTTTAATTTTGGAAAAACTCCAAGTCCTCTGCTATTTTCATGTTTTCATTGCGAGGGGGGTGGGTGTGCACATGCTCTAAATATTAAGGCGGATGTTTCCCCTGCAACCCCCCTGAAATCCACACCTATGGATAATAATAACAAGAAGAAGAAAAAGAAGAAGAAGAAGATATGAAACCATGATATTTTCTGATAGGGTTATTGTTCCGTACATAAACACATACTGTAGGGCTGTACCAAAACATGTTATTTTCATTACATTCAAAGCTTCTATTGAGGTTTTCAAATTAAAGCTTTGAATGTCTGTCGTCATGTTTTATGATGTCATCACCATAAAAAAATGAACAAAATCCTCTACTTATTAAATCAGCTTTCCTCAATTAATAAATGTAATTTGTGGTGCTGTTAGAGCGCCCTGTTAATACACATATGTGCAGCAAACAGGAGACCAAACTGGTTTTTCAACACAACGAAACGGTTGTTCTTTAAGAGGCTTAATGGCAACAGATATGGATTGAAGCAGGATATTTCATATGATAAAAACGTGAACTGTGGAAATGATGACCACTATGTTTGTTTGTTTGTTTTTATAAACTTTAACTTTTGGACAATTCAGAAACAATCCTACACACTGCAGCCACAAAAGGAAACAAATTCAGTAAATAGTATAATACTAATAATATGTGCAATAAGTAGACTTGCAAAAAAATAAATATATCAATGTTATGAATGAAACTTCAAACTCTTCAGTCCAGCCCTACTTTTCTATAATGGCAAGAGACTTCTCTCATCTCAAAGGTTGCTGACCCCGACACTAGTGGAGCAACATCACAGCGCAGAGCCCTGATGTCCAAACCAACGATAACTTCCACTTTTATAGATAAACATTTGCAACTTGTCCACAAAATTTGGCAATGACCAATGACAATAAACAAAACTAGTTATTGACATTCTGGTGTGTGCAACAAACATTAATATTATTAAGACATATAAATTAGATAGCTAATCAATTAAAAATATCACCAAGGCAGAAACACAGAGATGTAACGTTGAAGACAAGATAAACTCGACAGCAGCTGCAGCCACAAACACACATTAACACAGAAAGAGAGCTGCACAGTTTGGGAGTCACATCCATCATTAGGTGTGTCATCGTACTCACCTGTCTGACGTCATCCTGCGAGTCTCAGTCCTCAGTCTGATCCAGGTTCAGCTTCTCTGATGGCTCATTCTCAGGGCTCTCTGGTCCCAGTGTAACCAGTCCGCACAGCCTCTCTGGTCCCAGTGTAACCAGTCCAAACAGGCTCTCTGGTCCCTGTGTAACCAGTCCAAACAGCCTCTCTGGTCCCAGTGTAACCAGTCCAAACAGGCTCTCTGGTCCCAGTGTAACCAGTCCAAACAGCCTCTCTGGTCCCAGTGTAACCAGTCCAAACAGGCTCTCTGGTCCCAGTGTAACCAGTCCGCACAGCCTCTCTGGTCCCAGTGTAACCAGTCCAAACAGCCTCTCTGGTCCCAGTGTAACCAGTCCAAACAGCCTCTCTGGTCCCAGTGTAACCAGTCCACTCACTGTCTCATCCCCATTGCAAACCACAAATCCTGAATGAGTCACCTCAGAGATTATTAGTCACAAACAGCAGGAAGGTGTCACACACACCTGGAGACAGAAGTTCCTCAGTGAACGCAGAAATCACGGGGTCCATGTTAGCAGTTAGCTAACACGTTAGCTTGATCCAGCAGCACACCTGTGTGGGTGTTTAATTTGTGTGGCATGGCGCGCGCTCGCAGTTGGTGCAATAAATCACTGATTAATTAACCTTATTGTTCTTCACCTGTGCCGACACACAGTGACGCTTATCTTTATAAAAAATAATTACAGACGTCTTACTGAGTTTCACCGCAGTGTTATTTTTCTACTGTTCACAAACCGCCACGCTCGGCTCAGGTGTGTCTGCACCCCGCCAATTGATATTTAAATTGCGTTACTTCCGGTCAGCTGAGTGCATAGTGTCGGCTCTCCGGTGCTCCGCCCCCCTGCGGCCGCAGACACACCTGCACCTTCTTCTATTGATCCTCTCACACTCTCACGGTTTATCAGGAGTTTATCACCAGACGTTTTTGTTTGTTTGTTGTTTTTTTTTTTTAGAAAGGTAGTAAAGTGCAACACTTGAAATAAAAGTTAAAGGTCCAGTGGAGGATTTAGGGGAGTCTATTGGCAGAAATGTCTTATCATATTTATAACTATGTTTTCATTGGGTTATAATAACCTGAAAATAAGAATCGTTTTATTAACAAGAATAACGGGAAATATGGCAAACAATAAACTGATTAATTCATTTTTTATTTATTTGTGAGAAGGAGCAAGTAGAGATTTTCAAGTCCAAGGTATGTTGTACAGTTGTACAAAACATCCTCAAGTCTTCTCTTTTAGGTTTCCTTAAAATTTAAGTTTTTCTCCTTATCTTTGTCTAATACTCAAGGAATTGCTTTAAGTTTGTTAAACTGTTGCACAAAGAATCTTAGTAACCGAAGTAAGGACAAAAACATAAAGTACCTCTGATTCCATCGTAACTGCAACATGGTTGACTTTATGGAGATAAATCAGAAAAATTAAAGCAAAAATGAAAGAAGTGTTCTGCGACCAGGAGAACCTGATGGTCACAATTAATGATGAGCAACTGATTTTGCACTTTCAATTTTACCAGAGGTCAATTTATGATTGTGTCTGTGTGGGGTTGGATCACTTTCCAAAGCTGCGCTCCTCCAGTCCCTTTAATTAATGATTGCTCTGTGGTTTTATGCAGCAGGGTCTTTCCAGTCAGCTACCAGTGAGGCATTTCATTTAAGCCGTAACTGTCATACTGAAGGAGCAAACTTAAGGTGCTTTGTGCAGCTGGCCCTGATACTCTAAAAAGAAGCCTTTCATTTTGTGATAGTAACAAGAGTCAGCTCAGAATAATTCAGTACTTCTGCTCCCCCTCCATCCAACTCATTTTAGATTCATCTGTCAATGATGAGTATTATCTGCTGATTTGAGTGAAGTAACCATTTTTGGTTGTCATAAATGTTGTTTCTCTTATTTCCACCATGGATGCATGACTGAATGAGCCGACCTGGCACAGGCCCACAGGCCACCTGGCCTTCACCTGCATTACAACCAGAAAGAAACACAAAATGAGTGAAGAAGAAACAAAACAAACACAAGGAGAAACAAAACAGCCACAAAGAGACACATAACAACCAGAAAGAGACACAAAATGAACAAAGAAGACACAAAATTAGTAAAGAAGACACAAAACAACCACAAAGAGACACAAAACAACCACAAAGAGACACAAAACAACCAGAAAGAGACACAAAATGAGTAAAGAAGACACAAAACAAACACAAGGAGACACAAAACAACCACAAAGAGACACAAAACAACCACAAAGAGACACAAAACAGCCACAAAGAGACACAAAATGAGTAAAGAAGACACAAAATAAACACAATGAGACACAAAACAACCACAAGGAGAAACAAAACAACCACAAAGAGACACAAAACAACCACAAGGAGACACAAAACAACCACAAAGAGACACAAAACAACCACAAGGAGAAACAAAACAACCACAAAGAGACACAAAACAACCACAAAGAGACACAAAACAACCACAAAGACACACAAAATGAGTAAAGACACAAAACAAACACAAGGAGACACAAAACAACCACAAAGAGACACAAAACAACCAGAAAGAGACACAAAACAACCTCAAAGAGACACAAAACAACCAGAAAGAGACACAAAATGAGTAAAGAAGACACAAAACAAACACAAGGTGACACAAAACAGTCACAAAGAGACACAAAACAAACACAAAAAGATACAACATGAGTAAAAGAGACACAAAACAACCAGAAAGAGACACAAAACAACATCAAAGAGACACAAAACAACCAGAAAGAGACACAAAATGAGTAAAGAAGACACAAAACAAACACAAGGTGACACAAAACAGTCACAAAGAGACACGAAACAAACACAAAAAGACACAACATGAGTAAAAGAGACACAAAACAACCAGAAAGAGACACAAAATGAGTAAAGAAGAAACAAAACAAACACAAGGTGACACAAAACAGTCACAAAGAGACACGAAACAAACACAAAAAGACACAACATGAGTAAGAGACACAAAACAACCAGAAAGAGACACAAAATGAGTAAAGAAGACACAAAACGACCATAAAGAGAAACAAAACAACCACAAAGAGACACAAAACAGCCACAAGGAGACACAACATGAGTAAAAGAGACACAAAACAACCACAGAGAGACACAAAACAACCAGAAGGAGACACAACATGAGTAAAAGAGACACAAAACAACCAGAAAGAGACACAGCATGAGTAAAAGAGACACAAAACAACCAGAGACACAAAATTACCAAAGGAGACACAAACCAACCACAAGGAGACACAAAACAACCAGAAGGAGACACAGCATGAGTAAAAGAGACACAAAACAACCACAAAAAGACACAACATGAGTAAAAGAGACACAAAACAACCAGAAGGAGACACAACATGAGTAAAAGAGACACAAAACAACCAGAAGGAGACACAGCATGAGTAAAAGAGACACAAAACAACCACAAAAAGACACAACATGAGTAAAAGAGACACAAAACAACCACAAAAAGACACAACATGAGTAAAAGAGACACAAAACAACCAGAAGGAGACACAGCATTAGTAAAAGAGACACAAAACAACCACAAAAAGACACAACATGAGTAAAAGGGACACAAACCAACCACAAGGAGACACAAAGTGAGTAAGAAAAGACACAAATGTCCTACAAAGAGACACAAAACCACCACAAAGTCAGTGTGTCTTGCACCTGTGTGATAGGGGTGGTGGGGCCCTTTGCATATCTGTGCCCAGGGGCCCATTGTCCATTAATCAGTCCATGTTTTTCAGGGTTTGTTCTCCATGCCACATTTACGCTTTCTGACTGCAATAATGATAAATAATTTCAGTACTAAATCACTTTGTCCTAAAATCAGTGAGCAGGAATGTTACTGACAGATGAGGAGTCTTTTGGAAACATGATTCACGGCGGCACACATTGACGTGAACGAGAACAAAAGTAAAATTGTCTCAGGCCGTTCTCAGAGCGCTTTGAAGGTGAACAAAAAGGGTTTTGCATAAATAGGCAGAATTATGCTTCATGGCAAAACAAAGGTTCACATTGTCTCCACTCAAATCTCCAAAATGTTTTATTCTCTGCATTTCAAACCTGCATCAGCAATCATGTCACCATTGTAAGATATATGAGAGTCTACTATGTGTTTAGGTACGAAACAGAAAGAATCACACATGTTGTATTTCCTTTTGAGTGTGCAGTGAAGGATTTTAAAATATTGAATCTTTCTGGTGTATTTTTGTCTTTCTTGATGTACGTGCTGACAGTCTCACTCAAAAAAATCTCAATGATGGATTTCAGAGTGCGGACCTTCCATCTGAATACTTGACCACAGTATACAACACATTGTCTGGTAATGGATCATATTTTAGTGCAGAGAGATTTCAAAGAAAATAGATATCATACACACACACACACACACACACACACATACACACACAGAGGACACACTGCGTAATGAGTTTCCCCCTGCTGAACGTCCATATTGACATCCATTGCAAAAGTAGCCCGGCGAAAGTGCTCTGAGTGCACCATCTGTATTGTTGCATATAGGAGTGAGTGGGGTGAAACCACAATAAGTGGATTGAAAGCCATGCATAAAAAAAATCTGCTTTGCTTTTTAAATATTGTGAGGAGGGAGCGTATCGAGCTGATTGTGTCCTGCAGAAGCCACCGTACTCTCTGAAATATGACCCGCCTGCTGAGTCATGTTGAAGTGATGTTAAATTTGATGATGGAGAAGCAGAAATAGAGTGAGCACACACACACACACACACACACACACACAGGAGGGAGATATCACTTAAAACCCTACAGTATATACATTAAACTCAAGAAATATATGGATTTGCCTTTAAGTGTTTCATCTCTTTTCCCCTTTGAGAACAGGGTGGGATATTTCTTGGAGCAACTGTGCACGCAGATGACATTTGACCCCTTTACCTACATTGATTCAGGTAAAGGTGTCCCCTCTCCTATGACAAATGACTGGTGGTTTGGGTTTGAGTGTCTCTCAGGTGTTCATGCGTTCAACTTCAAAAACTGAAGTTTCACTTACTGATATAAAACTTTATCCACAGAGCAGATTTGACCGCAGCAGTCCAGCTGATGGAAAGCCAAAGAGCGTCCTCTCCTGTCAGGATATGATAGCACAGCGACAGGTGGGGGATTACTTGTCCTGCTAAATGAAAGAAAAGCTGGACATACATTAGAAAATATGGACACCTCGTGTAAACTTTACTGACAGCCTTTAAATAATTGTTGATGAGGTCATCTGCTGTTACAGAGGGGTTGTAAACAGTGAGCTCCTGGTGTTAGGGGGCAGCCGTTACTGAGGAGTGACCCCACTTGTTGTATGTAACCGATGGACTCTAGTGTTGTCTGCGCTGTGCTGATATGAAGAGGCCCAGATTGTGGATATCTCTGGAGGCAATCTCCGTTTATTCCCGAGGTAAGAACAAAATCCTCCATCAGTTACAACCATATAACCCAAGCCCCTCTCCCATGGAGTACAACAGCAAAAGGGGAGAGATAAGGCAGGAGACACCCCTTTATAAAGGTGAACGTAGGGGTGCAGAAACTGAGTATCAAACGTTCCAGATATGGACTATGGAGGCCTGAGCCTGTCAGATAATAACTGAAACAAATTTTATGTAATTATAATACTTAATATTGCAAAATGTACATTTGACTTTGTCACACATCTTACTGCTGTATAACTGACATGACGAGCGTAAACATACAGCACTGATTCTAACTCCACGAAGCTGAGTCTGGGAGGTGCAGCGGTCCTCTCTGTGATCCAGCCCCCACTCTGTTGGACAGATCACTTTTGCAAATCCAGGGGAGGGTGATAACGCACTGTTTGTCACTGTATGGTGTCTCTTGTACTGTCTAAAAAATAAAAATAAGATTACATGCAAGAACAGAAGATATGTGTTAAATAGTGGTGTCACGTATTTTCATGCAGGACGGGCCAAATGTTTGGCTGGCACAGCGATAAATGAACTACTACTTTAATCATCATTTGATCATATTATTATTTTTGTTTAGCAAATATGCCAAAGATTCACAGGTTTTAGTTTTCATAATGTGAATATCTGCTGGTTTTCTTGGTTTTCCATGATACTAACATTAATATCTTTCATGGGTAGGGCTGGTATCAGTATTTGGTACCTAAGGTATTGACCAGGGGTGTAAATATAGATGTGGGGTGGGGGGATTCAGATTGCCACGTCAGAACTACACCTGTGTTCAAGTAACTCACATTAAATTAGAAATGGTGTCATTTGCTGTAGGCTATATGGCCCCAAACATGCAAACCTATCTCCGTCATGATCCTTTTCTTTGCTAAAATAGTCTGGGATGTTTGGGATGTTTATGGGTGTGTACCCCCGCAGTGCTCAGGTGAGATCTGGGTTTTATAAAAAGGTAGCAACCAGGTGCCAGACTGTAAACAGCAGGCATCCAATAGTAAACGCAAGAGTGAATCTGGGGTTGGCTTTAAAACCCCCGTTTCCACCAAGCAGTACAGGACGGTTCAGTTCAGTACGTTTTTTTTCCGTTTCCACTGTGAAAAGTTGTGGATGGAACCGTTCTGTTCCGTCCCCATGTTTGGTCCCCCCTCTGTTGGGGCACCTAGCACACAGATCTGGTACTAAAAGGTGGAGCTGTGAACACTGCAGTCTGATTGGTCAGTAGAGGATGGTCACTCTGCTCAGGGCTGAGTTGTGGCTGGTTTTGAGGCTCATGTAACCACTGTTCATACTGTGGAGAGTTTTATTAGTAAACTGTGACGATAAAATGAAAGGATGTTTTGCTGCCTCTCACAGCAGCTGGAGTCTGAGAAAAAACAACTTAATTCACTGGGCCGACTGCCGGTGACTTTTAAGGTGGAACCTTAACTTGTAACTTTACAAACAGTAACTGGTAATCCTGCATTGTTTACTTTTAAGGATACTGGTATCATAATTTTTCAGATGATACCCTGCTCTAATCATCCCTAGACAAAACAAGTAATAAAAATGTTCTTACATTTTAAAAATCAAACAGTTAATCGGTTGATTACTGAAATAATCATTAGCTGCAGCCCTAGTGGAGAAAATTTGTAATATTTGAATTTTTTTTATTGCAACATGACAAACAGTTCAATATTTTCTGAAAGGATTCAAAGACCCTATGAAGCCCTTAACGTCTAAAATGAACATTTCTTCACAAAAATGACACTAAACAGGCAAAAATCTGCAAACACAAACATTACTCAGTTATCACTACTTCACACACGATCAATAATCCCCTTATCAGAGTTCAATCAGCTCCTCTTTCGACACTATTATGTTTGTCATCTGGGTGCATCTTAAAGTGACCTCTTAAAAGAGACTGGAAACCTTTAGTCAGGTCCGACGCATGTAACTATTTTAATCAGAGCACAAAAATAATAGAACGGGACATTTACAGTACTTACAGTTCACTTTTTAAGACACAGATCTTATTTTGGTTATAAATATGCATTTAATCGACCCGGTACATAGACAGAAATCTCTAGTCCTGCTAGACAACATGAAAAATTCTATTTTAGTTTTGAAGCGTATTTAACACAATCTTATATTGGACTCATCTATGGATAAATCTTAAAGGCTGAGTGGAGCTCATGCTGCACAGGAAACCACTCTGCCAGTGGTGCTTTATTAAACACTGCCATCTAGAGGCTGCCCGCTAAAATAAAGTCTCCATGTCTCCTAACAGGCCTTTTTAATCTGAATTCATTTTTCTTTTTTTTTTTTAATATAAAAAAGTACCTAATTTATAAGTCGAGATCAATACATGAACAGGACATCGTACATTTATTGTCCCTCTGACAACACACAAATCCTGGTATCACAAAATATCTTCAGTAATACACTTGAAAATACAATGAAGCCAAAGATCTATTAAAAGACTCGTCATGACTGGTGTCAGGTTATTAAATGTACAGATGTATTCAGCCACTAAGTAAAGCATTTATTGAAGCAAATTTTCCTCAGAATATCCACGGTGTGCCTGAAGACCTGAATGATGATGTTCACAGTGCCCTAAAAAAGCAGGTATGCACATGGTGTATCCTTGCAGTACAAGTAGTATTTGGTGTTGAGGTTTATATCATAGTATCGTCTCAGAAGTCAGAAACAGACGGATGGATGAGCTGAACATCTGAACCTGCACAATTTTTCTTTTTTTTTGTACAAAAACAAATCAATAGCATGATTAAAATAACATACAAAGTGCAAAGTTTTGCCTTTAAAGCTTGATTGCGTGTTTTTTTAAAACAGTTTAATATTGACCAATCTCAAAGGGAATCACTGCTACAGTACTTTGTGACACGCTTCAGTGACGATATGACACGACCGTGACGAGGATCAATGGAAAATACTGACAGGAGCCAAAGCAGTAGCACATGCATGATGGTGACGAAGAGGATGGTGATGATGATACCTAAAGTGGCAGGTTGGCTTGAGCACTGACTGACATCTCTTACATGTGCACACAAAAGCATCAATGTGTCCCTCATAAAAACCGTCTCATCATCTCTCAACAGTCGAGCAACACTGGGCTGAGTGAACCAAATAAATCAAAGACACATGGTCGAGTCCGGACGTCGCTACTGACGGGTTTTTGAGCAACACAACAGTGCCTGTCTGAGACTGACCATGTGCTTTGACCTCTCTGGAAGGGTAAGAGAAAATAACTTCCCCTGTAGGATCATTAAAGGGTTAGTTCAAAGAAATTTCCCCCCAAAACACTGTTTTTTTTTTAAAGTGGTATCTGGTTCTGGTTTTATGTGGTCGGGTTGTGAGATATCAGTGTTTGTGATGTTCTCAGCATTTAAAAACTGCAGCTCCTATTTTTAAAAACAATGTCACAGCTACTTTGGATAACCCACATACCACACTGTGAACCTGTTTCTAATTGAAACTACTTTCTCCCAGAGAAAAGTTCCTGTTAAAACTGCCAACAGCAGGTTTTTCTTTTTTATAATTAAAGTGAAACTGACCCTTTAAAGCAGTGGCTCACAACTTTTTTTGTCTGAAATTACCTCACTGTACATTTGTATTGTGGCATCTTAAGGGGACACCTGAGTTACCTGTTTATAATCTGTATGTTGGAAAATTAAACTCCATCTTGTTTGGACCTGATATTTTGCCTGTTTCCCAGTTTAATTGCCTCGGTGACCTCTCATGACATCACAGTACATATTTAGGTTTATATGAACTTGGATGTTACTGATTATTAAAGGGATAGTTAAGATTTTTATAAAGTGATGTTGTATAAAGGTACTTGTCCATAGTCAGTGTGTTACCTACAGAAATGGCGGTCGGCACGCCCCCAGTTTGGAGAAGCAGGCAGGAGTACTGACATGTCAGCTGAGCAATGTACTGCTGTGGATGGGGGCAGCAGCAAATTGAATTTTAGCCACCTACAACAATAATGAAAAAAATTATTATTTTTTCTACAATATATTTACAAACATATCAGTATATACATCAGTTTACGTTTTCGCTATATTTAGAATATCTTCACCTTGATGTCAGACAGCCCTTTTCAACGGGGCACTGAAGCCATTATATCACTCTCTTCAGAGCCACCAGACTCCACTGATAAAAACAGTAATTTTATCTCGCAGACCACAGGAGCTGCTGGTCTACTGCTGCCATAGTCAGTTTGTTTTATTGTGCGACTTTAGTGAATCCGAACTGCCTCTTTAAAACAGTGAGGTCACACAATAACACAAACAAGGCAGCATTAGACCAGCAGCTCCTGTGTTCTGCGAGGTAAAATTACTGTTTTTGTCAATGGAGTCTGGCTTTGAATAGAGCACAGATAATGACTTCAGTCTCCAGCTGGAAAGGGCTGTCTGATGTTAAGGTAAAGAGCACAGACTGTATATAAAGATGGAAGACATGACAGCTCCCCAGTAGTCTCAATCACCCCCTGCTGGCTGGCTGCAGTGTAGGTCATAAAGCACACCCTCTCCATGTTGGTGGAAATTGCTATTGCGCAGACTCTCCCAGTGAGGTCACCAGAGCAAGATGACAGTGGCTGTATCTTGGATATTTTGGCTTCCCTTCTTCCCCAAGCTCCCATCTTTATGTACAGTCTATGGTAAAGAGGTTAAGATATTCTAAGTATAGTGTACACTAAAACTGATATATATATATATATATATATATATATATATATATATATATATATATATGTTGTTTAGGTGGCTAAAATTTGTTTTGCTGCTGCCCTGGTCCACAGCAGTACATTGCTTAGCTTCTGCGTTAGTACTCCTGCCTGCTTCTCCAAACTGGGGGCGTGCTGACTGCCATCTACTGTAAGTAATACACTGACTATGGATACCTCATACAGACCCACTACAAAATTAATACTTATCCCTTTAGTTATACAAAACTGAATATCGTTTCTGGTCTGGTAAACACTCCTCTTTCTGATTCCACACCACCAGATTGTTTTCTTTCTCACACTTGAAGTCTTCAGCCCCAACCGACGCTGATGTGCTGAGGTGACATCACTTGAAGTACTGTGTCAGATTTTGCCATAAAAGGATTTGTGTAACTTTTAACTTTATTTTTAATAGACTTTGCATAAAATCGGTGGGGTTCCCCTTTAAGATCAGCCTCAATCCAATTTTAATCATATTTGTGTAATCGTTTTCCTCTTTAGCAAAAAGTTCTACTTCTTAAAATCATCTAGGTACCACCTGCCAAGTGCCAACTGCACAAGTAACCCTTGCGGTATGAATACTCCTGGTTGGGAATCACTGCTTTACAGGATCACAATATCATGGGTCACTGTGGAAAGCTTCTTGTTTTTGCAGCACCACCAAAGGTTTGGTCACCTCAGCACCAGGGACAGCTCCATACTCCGACCCAAATAAAAGCTGCACTATCTTATAAAACATCACTTCCAGAGACAACACATGCACGCAAGCACCTGCATGAGAAGCCGTGCATTCAGTGCAAGATGTCACTTTCAGCTTTGGCACCCACATGTGTCTTTAAAGCACACACATGACTTCACTGACAGGAGCACACAGGAACATCCACAGTCCAATCCTTTGACTCTAAAATGTACAACAGCAGTCACTGGTTTATACAAACCAGTTCAAACTACCAGCCCTCTCATTAAACGTTGCAAAAAGGTACAAAGTTCTAGCTTATGAAGCGGGTTGTTTTCAACCTTAACTCAGGGAGAAGCTACACAGAAAAGGAACTCTGATTCAGATTCCAGGGAACCAACGAACAAAAATATATCAAAGACAAAAGGACGTCAAATCAAAACTGGCCTCCCTCCCGTCCTCGTCTCTTCCTCATAGTGGCACACTGAACAAGTTATTCATCAAAGGGTGGAAACCTAGTTTTAAAAATCTGCCCCCGAGAGACGCTGGTACTAAACCAACCCTTTCCTGTGATACACTGTTATTTTCCTTACAAAGAAAAGTGAGCTGGGTCCCACAGAGGCAGTGTGTGGAGTACGGTATTTTCTTTGGAACAAACAGCACTGCAGCACATCAGCTAATAGAGCCTGGCTCCCAGAGGGGAGCTCAATATAGGGCACTTTTCCTCTTCCTCCACTTGAGCTATTAATACACCCAAACAAAAGAAAAGAGGCTTAATGAGGCAGCAACGGGGAACTCATGCGAACTAAGTTAGACAAGAGCTTTGTAGTGTTCAGCTCCAAGGATTCCAGCTTTTCATACGGGCGATGGATTCTACTTCGCTATTCCTATTGTGCCTGATGCTATGAGGGTAAAAGTACAGTATATGTACATTACGTTACACCCTTTTAAGCGTGATGTGTGGACCCATTTGGCGAGGCCTTTTTTCGAAATGGCAAAAGTGACACAACAGCGAAAAAGAGATGCATAGTTTTAAGCATGATAATGGGCTGGATATGGATATTATAGATCCCATAAAGAATCCGAAGAAACACACTGTTACAAAATGAGCTAGAAACATCGAACATATTTCACCAGTTGGACAAAACAAAGAGAAACCGTGATATATATGAAGCATTTCTTTGCATATTTGCATGAAAGGAAAGATCTCATGCAGCTTAGAGCAGCTACCTTGAAGTTAATGCTTTGGTTCAGATTCAGAGTGCATTAAAATGGAAGAAGATGAGGGAGTGTGTTTAAATGCACACAGTCGTCCAACTAAGAATTTGTATCCTGACTGAGCAGGAGAAACTGCTTCAGAGCAGCTTCACACACTGAACACAAATACCCCTGTACATATCAACAGAATACAGTATTTCAACTATTACCATGGAAACAGACTAACACATGCTTGCAAAAAACAATTAACAGAGCACGGCACTGACTTGCCTAACTATCCTGGCTAACACCAGTTATTGTAACATCGGGACATTACAATATTCAGGCTATTGTAAAAAGGGGTTTTTGGTGTTTACGTCCAAACACCACAAACAGTAAAACTTCAAAGTCTCGAATTAAATCGAGGATATTCAAATGTGCAAGTAAACAAACTCACATTAAATCAAGTGCCAAAAAACAAACCAAGAAAACAAGAGGGTGATGTATGAGTTTACACCATGCACTGGGGACTTAATACTAACCAGATATCTGCCTCAAAGTGAGAGAGCTGTCACACAGCGCAAAGATCACCATTTCAGTCATGCAGTACAACATGGTAAATAGAGCAAGAGATGGTGTCAAAAATAAAAGGAGTGTTGGTTTGAGGTCTGTCCTCAGGGACTTGATGTTCTCGTAAAGGGAAGATATTTTGCAGTAGTTTTAAATCTTTGGGTGGCGACACAAAGGAAACTAAAATGTCCGAATGTATCACCGCCCCCCAACTCAGACTCAAACCTGTCTGTTACCTGATTTAATTGCATTTTTTTGGCACGTAAATGTTTCCATTTTCAAATTTAGTCATCTGAAAAGGACTGAGCTGCCCTTTGGCATCTTGCATCTCAGAAAACTCAACCTCCAATTCCTCGACGAATTCACGTCGCTCTAAGCTGATTGGAACTTTACGTTTGGGGCGATTGGCTCAATCCAATTGGTTGTGGTGATAATGAGACAATTAAGTCCACTACCACACAAGGCAAATCCGCTGCTGGGCTTAATACTGGCTTGAAGGATCAGACCATGTGGAACAGCAGCGATGCTGAGCCTTGAAGTAGTCATGCTCCCACATCAGAGGCAAAAAATGCGTCTAAATATAGCTCTTCTTGTAGGGTCACGTCCCCTCGGGCAGCAGTACTCCCCATACAACAATAAAACCACAGATTTGGCTGAACATACGACATCCACATTTGGTTGTTCCTATAAAAAGATGTTTACACATTTGCTTCTTTTATCCTTATAAACAAGGATAGTACCTTTTTTTGACCACTGGACACAGCTGCAGTTCAATCTCAAAATTCACCCGCCTCAATAAATATCTTTTCCAAGTCCAAAGGGACTTTGGTTATGTAACTTTGACAACCATCAACCGGCAGCTAATGGTGTTAATCTCTTCTTGCCTATAATAGTCTTACAATGTTTATATAACTGTGTCTCAATAACCTACTATGATGATTACAAAGATGAATAAACAACCATCTGACGACATGAAAACAGTCTTTTGAGCTGATAGGGAAAAACATACACACGTACACAAAATGTCTTTTTTTAAAAGACTTACTGTATCCATTATTTCCTCTCAGATCAGTCTGAACCATAAATAAGTTAACAATATAGCTTATCATAAATAAATCTCAGTCTGTAAAATTCACATATAAATAACCTGCTCCATCTTGCAGAGACTTCCCAGAGAAGAGAAGTGGACCCACGTTACGTTACGCTTCTTCTCTCCCTTTGACACAAAAATACAAAGCATCCATGATGTAAACACTATGACTTTCCCTTTAAAACCTCTGGAGGCATGGACAAAGACAGGTAAATGGAGTGGACAGAGAGAGTGGCCATCTTATGACGACACTGAAGATGACTCTCCATTGTCTGTCTGGACCTGGGGCAGTAGGGCAGCCCTTTTCATTTTGGACACTGGTGACAGCTTCTTCCTGGTCCAGTCCCTGATTGACACAGTCTGTGTGGTATGTGAAAGTGACAGAGAAGGAAAAGGGATAGGGTATTGCTAGTGATGATTGATTGATTGATATTGAGGTGACGGTTGCTGCTCCTGCTGCATGCTTGGTTTTTGGAGACGTGCGGACGTCCATGCAATTGAGCCAGAAGCAGAGAGCTGCCAGGGACAGAGAGAAAAAGAAGAGAGCTGTCTCTACGCTGGTCCGAGCCATCCTGCGGGTCACAAAACTGTCTGAATCTCCCTTTTTCCTCTCGCTGTCTCACTGTCCGTCTGAGAAATGAAAGGCTGGATGCGCTGGTTGGTGCTCAGAGTCCGTTCCCAGGGCCCCGGGTGTGTTGATGGGCGTGGTGAGAGGCGTGCTGTTAGAGGGCTGCGGCTTGATGTGGCCCTCTGGAAAATTCTTCTCCTGAGACTGGGAGGAGGAGGAAGAGGAATGGGTGCTCTCACTGGAACTGCTGCGGGTCTCTGTGCTGGTACTTGTCTTTTTCATCTTCCTCCTCTTGGCTAGTGGGGCTTTGTCCACCGTCTGCAGGCGGAAACCTTCCCGCTTACATTTGTTAAATGCCTGGGACAAAAATAAAAGGGACTGATGAGCCACTCATTAGGATTTCTTAGAATTTTCTAAGGGATGCACTGATTCAGCTCTTTCTCTCATGCTTCTGATTCTGATTCCTAAACTTCAGGGTATCTGCTGATATTGAGTGCTACTCCTTAATCAGCAGTTAAATAGGGTCAGTATCAGCTCTGATACTGATACAGCAGATCAGATTAGTGCATCCCTGCATGTTCAACATCTTTTCTGTACTGTGTTGGACTACTTGAAAAACAATGAAAAACATTTTTAAATGCATGAAATACAGATCTACACTATCTAAGGTGTGTTGACTGATTCAAACGTGAACTCATGCACTGGGTAACATGCAAGAAAACATTCCACCTTAAAAGTCGCTGGTGGTTGCCGGTGGTAGCCCTGAATTAAACATTTTTTTCTCAGTCTATACACAGCTAACTGTAAAGACGAAAGGGCAGCAAAACATCCTTTCATTACATAGTTATAGCTGACTAATGTATATACACTTCCCACTCTAGAAACTAGGTGTGTAACGATCCATCGATCTGGATCGATGTATTGATTCAATGATCAACGATCCAATGTCATCGATGCAAAGTGTAAACATCGATCCATATCTGTGTCACCATCAAACAGCAGCAGGCAGATGGCGAGCAGCCAAGAGAAAGACGATGACGATAATGCTATTTATTCTGGAATGAATCGGCAGTGTGGAAATATTTTAAATTTCGGAGAAAATACGGACAGACAGAGCACATGGCGTATGTAAACAATGACGTAACGAGATAAAACACAACGTTACGTTACCTGCCTCGTCAGGCATCTCATCCTGCTAACTCATTACAGTTACATTAGCTGCTTTGTGTCAACAATGTTCGGCTGAAAAAATGTAGCTGCAGGCTTAAACCAACAGTGAGTGAGAAAAAAATTACAGTTCCATGTAATTTGTTAAGCTATGAGAAGAGGAGAAAAGTCCACTAGCCACTAGGCTAATTTATGCAGTGTAAACATGCTTAAGCTAATGACTGACTCACAAAAACAACTGTTGTGTCCACAAACCTTGACAGTTATTACTGAGCAGATTGTGATACTTTTGTTAAACTATGTTGTTGTTAGTCCATGTTTTATGGCTGTTTGGAGAAGTTTGCCTTCAGGGCTTTCTTCCAGACAGGTCACTCTGGAAGAAAGCCCTCAAGGTTAACTTATCCCATGGCAGACTTTGTAATATCGGAAAATATTGTACTGTTGTCCAAAGAATCGATAGGATATTGTATCGTGATGAAACAGGTGATTTACACCCCTACAAGGAACATTAGTTACATGACCTTCAAAACAAGCCACAACTTAACTGTGAGTTTGCAAGCCTGTTATGGAAGTGCTGCCGATGAATGTATAATCTCTAAGCTTGTTCTGTTTAGCAATTATTAGAAAATAGAAATTAAACGCTATTAAATATGTCTTATTATCATTAAAAAATTTAAATTAAAATTGATGGGTATGACAGAATTTTGACGACCCTGTCCTTTAGATTTATGGATAACCATAAAATCCAATGCAACCCCTGGCTGCAAATAAGAATTAGTTTCAATATTGATCCATCTGCTGTCTCTTCTCTGACAGTAAATTGTGAAAAATACCTGTTTTAATTTGGAGAATTCACAATACACTTAAAATAATATTAATCTCTATCTCAAGGTCTGTGTTTAAGAGGTGCTTCTGTACAGTCACTGAGCTGTAGGCTGGAAACGATAGTTCAACACAACCCAAATTTCACAACAGGAAGCCCAAAGCTCCTGACCTGACCTACATCTCAAACAAGGGCGCACTGCTGGTCACTTCTTACATTAAAAGTAGCTTTGACGTAAGTGTGGACAGACGCAGTGGAGGAGCCGAGAATGTCCGGGGTCATGAGCGGGTTTGAGGACAGCTGGCTGTCGTCCTGAAGCCAGGCATTGTAACGCAGGCCGCACATCTTAATCCTCTTGTTTGGGTCGACCGTCAGCAGCTCTGCGGGAACAAGACACAAATAATTACCTTTAGCGCTCTAAATAAAAGAGTTAGGAGGTGAGCTACCTGAGGAGGAAGTGATTTCTTCTTCAGGTAGCTCAGTCACTGTGAGCTACTTTGTGGTTTAAAAGTTCAAACTGTAATCCCAATGTAAACCAATAGCTGACTGAAACCAGCTGATAAAACTGAACTTTTAAAACACAGAATATTTTTGGATATGCCATCATTCCAAAACTGGCTGACAAGTCTTTTAAAGCAGACACCAACTCTATATACAACAAAATAAAGTGTTTTCTCATGCAATAAGAAAAAAATCACATTAGTTTACATCTAAAATTTGAGAAAACAAAACAGTTTTGTCAGTTAGTAACACAACTCATCTCATTCTTAGTTAAAAATGAGATTACATCTGCAATTCTTATAACGGATGCACTGAAATTCTGGACCAATACTGAAACAGATGTAAAAAGTAAAAATTATTTTATTTTTTATTTATGCCTCTTTTGTGCCACAGAAACAAGGAAATCTTCATTATAAAAAATAACTGAACTGTTTTAAAGTCATACAGTCCTTCATTACACGACTTGAGCACAAATTAAATCATACAAATTTATGAACCAACTTTTAAAATACACTTCTCTCGCATAAAAAACATTTTAAAAACAGACTCAAATGCCTTTCTTTCTATATTTATTGCAATTCCCTTTCTAATATCTATTTTTTATTGATGTAAAATTATCAAAAAAATTCTCCCTCCAACAAAGCCTCTCACCAAAAACTACATTTTACAAGATTACATGGAAACGCATCATGAGAATGTTATAATTAACTTTTGACCAATACTCATTTTTACCGAAGACACTTGAACGTATCATAATGTATCTCAATGCAACGTCCATTCACTGTCAGTTCTGGCCACCAGCTGCGAACAGCTAACGTTAGTTATCCTCCTGCCAATGTCGACACAGATTTGTTCACAATTTTGCATTATCAGGGAAACAATAAGCACGTCCCCTGATGCATCAATAGTGAGTTTACTGCATCCTTTCATCCCAAAGCGTCACTGGGAAGATCACTGTTCATCCCAAATACGTTTTCTATTGTCCCTGGTTCGTTAATCTTGAGCTGTGCTTTTTAGCTGGCACAAAACTGCCACTGGTGAATGTCACTTTCTTTGCTGACAGGCCAATGGCAATCAATACGGTGAATACTGGCCAGTGCTCAGCTGATAAATCAGGCCATTTTACAGTCTAAATATGGGACAGGGTTTGACACAATACAGTAGTAATAATAATAATAACATATTTAATAATAATACAGTATTTTACATACTTTACATTTGAGACACACTTCAGTAAAACAATTTCCTAAAATTTTGTCACGAAAGCTGTATTCACACAGGTCTAGTATTACCTAGTCTGTATATACAGACTCTACATTCAGTGAATGTAGTGTCTGTAGACAAACCCCGGAGATCTTGCCTCCGGAAGAAGAGCGGAAGAGCCCTGGTTTCCGGTGCTAGGCTGTTTGTAGTCCGCGTGATATTGATTAATCACGTTTGAGCCAGCTGCAGTTGTTGCCAGGTTAAACGCTCCGTGCAGTGAACTAACGAGGCGGAACATAATTGGCGTCACTGCAAACTCTGAATCCATCGCAATGGTTCAGCATATTTACTTATATATAAATGGAAGTCGGAAACGGAAATTCGCCTCCTCAAACTGGAATGCCAAAAAATTGGGGGTCTGCCCCAAGAGGCTGCCGGAAGTCAGACGCCGAATACAGCCGATGGGTTCCGAAAATGAGTATTACCAGGCAATTTCACATGATTTAGAAATACCACCCCACAGCTGGCACAGTTACTGAAGTCTGTTTTATAGCCTGGGTATGGTCATGGTCCTGCCTGCCATTCCGTTTCCCAAACAACAAGAGCCATGAATGAATCAATTTGCACCCAAAATGCTGTCAAAACTTTCATTCATAATTACCAACACATCCACTGGGAAAAAATACACCCCAAATCACAGGATGTGTTGGAATTTTTACTTGACGAATTATGGACAGATTCACATGGGATTAAGATCACAGATGACCTCCACAATTACTACAAATTACTACATATCCCCAGGTAATACTAGTTCTGTTTGAATGGGGCATAATACACAAAAAATTTACTAAATTTACTCTGAACCAGAGTCTCAAAGTAATATAACAATACTTATCTAATGAGAAAACACTTGTGGCATAATTCAAGACATCAGATTTCAGACCATCCACCACTTCCATCCTCACCTTGTATCAGGTCCTTGGCCTGCTGGGACACATTCCTCCAGGCCTCGCCTTCAAAAGAGAAGTCTCCCTGTTTGATTTTCTTCATTATCTCCTCAGCACTGGTGTGGGTCAGGCTCTTCTCCTGACACTGGAAAGGCACCTGGCCAGACAGCATGGTGTACTGCAAACAGGAAGGAAACCACACAATCTGCTGTCAAACCATCATAAATACAGTTTCCAGGCATATCTACATGAATCTAAACATTCTGCACAGTCAGTGTGGCACAGAAAGTGGTTGTTATTGACAATCATGTCGCCTAACTTGAGCTGGTAAAGTAACCAGGTATTGGTGTTAAATCATATCTGCTGTTGAGATAACAACATGCTTTTTAAGAGCTCTTGACCGATCACGACTGTGCACATTATTCCACTGTTATGCTGCATGTTGTTGACCGTGGGTGAACCAGCACTAAACAGGAGAGTGTTGTGTGCTCAGCTGAATGAACAGGATACTCTCACCTTGCCCTGCTTACATCTGCCCTCACATTTCTCATTAAAATGACAATAGTTGGGAACAGCCCTTTTGGCAGTGGAGGATCTGTCCTGATCTCTGCCTCTCCGTCTCTCCCTCCCTCTCTGTGTCTGCTCACTTTGCTTCCAGGGCATTGTGCACACAGCTTGTCAGTAGCCATTTCATCAAAGCTCCATGAGGCACACTACTCCCATATCCCCCCAGGGGGCGTCGGTGCAAAACAACACTTGCACAGAGCGCCCAGACTCTGTTCAGATGACTGGCCGAGTATAGAAATCTCTCTTGACTCTCCGCCCCCCCTGTGTGCCCTCTCCTTCTCCTCTCTACCTCTTCTTTTAATTTCCTCTCCTCCACACAGAAAAAGGTTGAATAAGGATGACATTTCCGCTACCGGGAAGCAACGTCTCATATTAGCGCAGCCCTAACCAGCCCTGAGAGCTGGGCTGGTTGCTCTTCATTCCGTGGTGAGCGCTAAAACTGTGTCAGCTCACCACAGGATGCTGAAGGTTGCCGCGCTGAACAAGAGCGGGAGATGAATATCATGCAAATAAGATTAAACAGAACATGCACACACATGCATACATACATGTGCGCATTTATTTGCACAAACAGCCCTCCAACACACACACAAACACACACACACACTGAAAGCCTCAACTACAGCCAGAATCAGTTAAAATAACAGCTGATTGCTTCATCAGAATGGCCTGCAGCAAATGTTTGAACCATAAACTGGATAACATCAACAAATCATCACTGTATGGAGCTCATGATTAAACATTAATTTGGTTTTAGAAATGCTTCACTTAACATTATGATGAAAAACAACTTTAAAGTGCGGCTCGGAGCTGTTGGTTTTAAAAACATTTTACAAATTACAAATTTACATAATCAGGTCACTTTCCTGGAGCATTGTGGAACATGATAGTCTTCAGTAGGCATATACTTGTGAACAAATAATCATGCTCCTGAATAGGGCCAATCAATGATCTGTTATTTAATCTTACTCCTGACTGAGCAGCATCAGCTTCATCAAACTGAAAGTTTAATTTTGATGTGGGGTTGTAAGTATCCTCAGTATCTTTTGACCTAATTATATTAAATATTTAAGAGCATAATGTAAACATTCTGTGCTACAACTATAAGTTACCACAAAGTGTACTGTAAATCCTAAAGTTTAAATACACCCTGGGATTAAAACCTTAAATCTCAACCCATACTGATATATTCGATGAAAATTTAGGCCTGATTTTGTATAGTAGTAATATGTTATGGACAAATCTCTCAACCTAAAATAATTCCCTTTTCCTCTAACTGCAGGATTTATTCAGGTTGATTAGAATGTGTACGTATATGGAAGTGTGTGTTTATACAGGTGTATATACGTCTGTGTATATGTGTATAGATACACATGTGCGTGCATGTGTGTGTATGTATATTTGTAGATTTAGTTTTTTACTTAAGAAGGATTTTTGTTTTTTAGTTTACTTTACTTTAAATGTGACTTTGTGTCCCGTTTACACTTGCGACGGTTAATCTAACCTAAAACCTAATAAAACAGTAAATAAAAAAAAACAAAAACAAAAAACAAACATTTAACCTCATTTCCTCCAGGTAAATTTTTTGCTAGGAACTTATGGATTTATCAGCTGACTATCGATATCGGCCAATATTCACCTTGTTGATTGCCATTGGCCTAAAGGCAAATAAGATGACGTTCACCAATGGCAGTGGCCGATGTTTTTCTGTTGTCACATCACTTTTGCACAGGCTAAAAATCAGCGCTCGAGACTACCTGTGTCCCATTGAAACCGGGATAATAGAAAATATGTTTAGGACGTGCAGAGATTTCCCCAGGACACCATCGGGTCAAAAGAATGAAGTAAACCCACTATCCGACCTATTCTTGTCTCAATAATGTTTACCCGTGAACAACAAATCTATGTTGAAATCAGCGGGAGGACACCTAGCTAACGTTAACAGCTAACCGATTTAACAGCTAACAGATTGCACTGAGTTAATTTATACTGCATTCAGCTCTATTTAGTAAAAAAATCCTATTGGGAGAGGGTAATGTTCTCATGATGTGTTCAGTGTAACTTGTAAAATGTAGTGTTTCAAAACAAACTTGAATAAATACAGTTTTTTGAAGGAGAAATTTGTTGGTGTTTTCACAGCAATATAAAACAGAGTTATTATAAAATACAGGGGTTTTTTATAATCAAGATTTCTTTGTTTCCCTGACTCAAAAGGGGAAATAAATATGAACAAAAACAAAAGTCTGTATCGGTATTGGCCCAGAATTTCACAATCAGTGCTTCTCTAATTTTTGATCATATGAATAGAGATAGAGAGGGAATCATGATACATTATATAGAGTGAAAAGGCTTTTGAAGCAGTTATCATTATTTAAAAGACGTTTTCCATGTAAAAGAAGGTTATATTAACGGTTGTTTTATACATTTGTTGGATAAAATTTGTGCTCATTCAAAGGACGTGTAATGAAGGGCTGATTATCTTAAAACAGTTCAGTTATTTTTCCTAATAAAGATGTAGTTGTTTCCCTGACACAAAGAAAGTAGGAAATGTTCACATTTTAAAGGCAATAAACAACTTTTTTTTTTTTTTTTTTACTTGATTAACAACTCAGCTGTCACAGACTGACTTTAAATTGATTACCTCACCAATCAATGGACCACTTGTTTCAGCACTAAGATGTATGTTGTATTTTCATTGAAGAAAAAGTAAGTATTGTAGGCTAACTTTTCTTTTCCTGTTACAATGTTGGCGATTTCTGTTGTAAATGCTGTGAAACAAAACACTTGTGGAAATGCTGAGATAACGGGCTGATATGTTTCTTTCCCCTCAGGATAATCTTAAGCTGAATAATGAATGATTCTCCATCAGTTTAATTTTTGTTTTAACTTGAGCACGGCTCTGTCGTCCCACACCCACTCACCAGAATGACCCCCAGACTCCACAGGTCACAGGACTCGTCGTAGCCGTCGTACTTGAGTATCTCTGGCGCAGCGTACTGCAGGGTGAAGCAGGGAGTCTTCAGGAGCTGATTGTCTGGTGGTTTGAGGCGAGCAAAGCCAAAGTCTATGATTTTTATCTCGGAGTTCTCACTCTCGTCTGTGAAGAGCAGGTTCTGCAAAGCAATTGGAGACACGGACAGCAATCATTTCTTTGTGCTCAGCAAAACTGGTCCACTCGAGAGCTTACTAAATTGGACATCAAGACTTGTCTGACCAGGTGCTTTTGACCCGCGTTAGGGTCAAACAATTTTACTCTTGTTTTGCAGAAGATTGCAGAGTCAGAATGACAATACGACAGATCATACAAAGTTCAGAAAAACACAGTAATTGTGTTTTAAAAGCTTATGATCCAGTGTGTCTGTATTCACCACAGAGACACAAACTGTGCTCATACAGAGCAGAATTTCAAGCAACAGTCCTGCTGAGTGTTACGTCCAATACCTCCGGTTTAAGGTCCCTGTGCACCACTCCTACGTCGTGCATGTGGCTGACAGCTGACACCAGTTTTCGCATGATGCGGCTGGCCTCTGTTTCGCTGAAATGCTGCTTTCTGCGGATCCTCTCTAGCAGCTCGCCTCCACCGAGCAGCTCCAGAACCAGGTACGTGTGGAGCTACAGCAAACAGATAATATATTAACACTTAACACCAACCTCTGACACACCCAGCCTTTAATCTTTGGCATGCTTTGCAACACTAGAGCAGACTGTGCAAACATTCCTAGAAGGTTTGCAATTAAACAAATATTGAAAAGTGTAAGCTTTCTAATGTAAAATCAATCTTGCTTTCACAGCTTCATATTAAAAACAACTGAATGTTAACGTAGGAAATGGTGGGAAAGAATTTTTCTGTTGCATAATATATGTAACAAAAACAGCCCATCCTTGATCCCATGATGCTGAGACCAAACCATAATGGTATTGAGTAAAAGTGAAAGGGGCCAAACAAATTGGGAAGGGAATAATGTGCCTGGGCGGTGGGGTAGAGTTTCTCATTAGTGCTGGGTCTGGGGAACAAAGGCAGGACTGGGTTGAGGCGAGGCGAGGCAGCGCTGCTTTGATCTGGGTCACAGGCCTCTGAGGTACAGTAATAACCCCACTGAGCTCATCAGGACTAAAGTGGTGCTCCTGGGCTTGAAGGACCTCGGCTAATGAACCTGTACGCAGTCAGCTACACGGACACACCTTCCCAATATCCTAGGTACATTTAGAACACATGCGCACTTAGTTTGGTTTGAGTGTGATTAGCAACGCGAGGAAATCTAGGTTGTTTCTGTTCAGTGGCACAAAATGGATGTTTGCACAGCTGCAGTTTAAAAATACGTTTGGTGTGAGATATCGAGCACATAGAGAGATGTTTATGGGACAATACATGAAGAGATAAAGAAAGACCTTGAGGGCTTCCAGCCTCCCCATTAATCTGCCTCGTTCCAGTTCAAGGACTTAATAAGGTTGCGGTCCCCACAGGCTCCGCAGAGAGCCATGTAAAACACAATTTATGGTAGCAAATGTATCCACCGCAATTAATCCTACCTGGTCGTGGTAAATTTCATGTAACTTGACAATGTTAGGGTGGCCATCGCAGAGCTTCAGGGCTGCTATTTCACGCTGAGTCTGTGCCTCCATTCTGCAAAAACAAGCAGGAAGCCAGATAACTGTCATGAAATACAACATAAATACACACACACACACACGCACACACGCACACACACAGAGTAGAGTGAGAAACTGACTTTTCAGAGGGCAGGTTTTGTTTCCTTTAACAGGTTTTAAAATGTCAGTTTAGTCAAAACTGGGCAACTATTGTTAACTTATGCAGAACAGCATTTACACTACACCAAATAATAAAATTAACAAAATATTCTAAAAGAAGCAAAAGCAGGGTTAAGAGAAGAAGACAGAGTATCACCCATTAACTGACTAGTTTTTGTATGAAATTTGTATAATATCATTTTTGACAGTGGTTTGTGTGGGGAGGTCATTTTTTTCCTGTTTGGTAATTTCCCACAATGCACCTTGGTTAGCCTACAAGGTTCAGTTCTCTAATTCTCACATTCTTTATTTCAGAGGCATTTGTATCTGTTTTTAAGTTCAGATTTACACCCCAAAACTCCTGCTGACACAGAAACTATGGAAGCCAATTTTCGCCAATGTGATGGAACAGAGATCCTGTATATCATTATAATAAGAAATGATCTTGAAGATACTAAATGCCTTTGCACACTGAGTCTGTTTTTTCGAAAGTGTCTTTTTTAATCTGTCATCCAAAAAAGACGAGACGAGAAAAACGCAGAAAATCAAACCTGTTCCAAAAATTTTAATGACTCAGTGTGCAAACATAATGCACACAATGTGAAGTCGTATTTTTTCGTTCAGACGAAAAAAAAAAAAAAAACGGACTCAGTGTGCAAAGGCATTATTTTAGGATACTAAGTCATTATTTTGAGAAATCTCATTGTTTTGAGGCACTGAATAATCTTTTTCAGAAAGTTTCTCATTTTGAGAATTAACTAATTATTTTCAAATATAAAAGTCATCATTTTGAAAAACTAAGTCGTTTCTCACTATTCTGATATACTTGTCATTTTAAGATACTTACAGTACTCAACATTGTTAGATACTAACCAATTATTTTGAAATACTAGCAATATTTTGAAAAACTCAAACTTATTTTGAGATACTAACTCATTACCTTGAGAACATTTCTCATTGTTTTGAGAAAACTCAATATTCTGTGAAAGCTTCTAATTTTTTTGAAAAACAAATTCATAATTACTATTTTTGGGGGGGCGGCACGATCGGGTAGTGGTTAGCACTGTCGCCTCACAGCAAGAGGGTTTCAGCTGGCTGGCTGGGGCCTCTCTGTATGGACTTTGCATGTTCTCCCTGTGTCAGCGTGGGTTTTCTCCAGGTACTCCAGCTTCCTCCCACAGTCCAAAGACATGCAGGTTAATTGGTGACTCTAAATTGTCTGTAGGTGTGAATGTGAGTGTGAATGGTTGTCTGTGTCTATGTGTCAGCCCTGTGATAGTCTGGTGACCTGTCCAGGGTGTGCCCTGCCTCTCACCCAATATCAGCTGGGATAGGCTTCAGTCCCCACAACCCCTAACAGGATAAATGGTTACAGATAATGAATGAATTTTTTTAAAATACAAAGTCATTATATTGAGATAAATAAGATTGAGAAAGTTTCATTATTTGGAAATGTCATTATTTTCAGAAACTAATTCATTAGGGTGAAAGTTTCTCATTATGATGACTCTTGTATTTTTTTTTTTTGTCACATTGGCAGAAATGGGCTTCCATAGAAACAACGTGATGCTGTGAGCAAAGGGTGATGTACTATTTGAACATGTTGTTCTAGATTTCAGAAATATGTGTTTGTGTCACGCAGATTGTCCCACTAAGGCTTACTCTTATTAGTAATATCTGGTGCCACACTGCCAGTGGAGGAGTGTAGGAGTGTAGTGTAGGACTGCAGTCAACACACATTATCAAAGCCTGTTTTGTAGCAGTTGCCAGCAAAAACAACCAGGTTTGTGAGCAGAGACGTATTAACATCTATTAAATCCACGTCTGGCAGCACCTAACAGAGCAATAGGGCAGATAAAACCTTATCAATTATGTAACTGAGTCACATTATGGCTTTATTTTTGCATTCATCAGTTAAAGATAAGATACTAATTTTATATTTTTGTAAAATTTTGTGTAGAGTTGGCTGACAAGGGTCCGAGCTCTGCCAAGAAGAGGAGGAGGGTGTCTGACTGATTTATTTAGTGTAACTATGAACATCACACAGCCGAAGGCACAACACACGTGAGCAAGCAGGATGCAAGTTTTTACCTCTTGCTGACAATCTTGACTGCGTATTTCTGTCCGGTCTTCTTGTGTGTGCACCGTCTGCAGATGGAGAAGCTTCCCTCTCCTAAAGCACTGTCCTTCAGGTCCATCTCGTAACTCGTGTAGAAAGGTGAGTCCTGAAGAGAGAATGGTGGAGGAAAAGCTGTTCGGTCAAATATACATTTTAAAGCAAAGGAAACACTGAAGCGTCTGATAGTTGCAATGACCTCAATAAAAGAATGACCTCAGTGTTGTTAGGTCTTCAATAAAAATGTGGTATTCAAGTATTTTTATTCTAAAATATAAAACATTAAATATTTTTAGCTTAATTTATGTTGATTACATTAAATACATATTTTGTAAATTCCTAGTGATCCTGTGCACATCAAATTATTTTGCCATTTATTTGAATATGAACTCTACAGCTGCTTTTCCTTTCTATGGAAAATACTGTTACTTCTATTACACAGGTCATGACGCTGGTACTTTCTTTTACAATCCATGTTATGTCTTATTCTCCAAACAAAGAGTCAATTCATGTCTATGAGGAATAAATGTCTTCTTTTATGTCTCCTCAAATTTAAGATAAAACAATTACATTAAACATACAACCTAATTTAATAATCACTGACAATACTCGTAAATGTGAACTATCTAAACTTCTATTTAAAAAAAATAAATAAATGTTGCCTATTCTATGTGATTACAAAATTTAGACATGTTGTTTTGTAATCATAAAACATTTATCACTGCAACAGTCCATGAAAAAACACTTCAGGAGGAAGCCAGTAAACTTCTCTTATTGTGCAATGTTGTCCAAATTCAGTTAAGAAAAAAGTAGAAGTGGCAAATGTGCATAGCAGCAGCCAGATGGTAAGAGATCTCGATTTCCAAATCAATATTAAGGTACTGAAGATCAGCACAGGACAAGAAACAGTTAACTAGCTTCTTAGAAGATGGTGTAAAAACCTGTAAAGCATAGTGAGATGAGGTTTTGTTGGAGGTGTGAGCACATTTAGAGCACATTGTTGCCTGACTGCTCGGCTGAAACTTCCCCTTTCTAAGGTGTGTAAACACGAAAAGAGTAGCAGACTATGACAAGGCTCACAGGCAAGCCAAAATGCAGATTGCTTTTAATGGAAATTCAATGTAATACTCCGGCATGTTGTTGATTAATTAAACATTTCTAAAAGCCTTTTGGCCTCGACTGAAAAGCATTAAAAATATTAATTACAATCCCTGTCACCAATATTACAAACAACAAATCTTGAAAACAGCAAACAGCTCACTTTCATATCACTTAAATCACCACACCAGTGAGTACTCAGGATGTCGATGAGAAAGCTCGAAACCCAGTGAGTCCACAAAAGGCAATGCGCTGCTGCCTTGTCAAAAAGCATTACGTTATACAGACACACAAGAGCAGTCACAAACAAATATAAATAAACAGGCCTCATGCCTCATAAAACCCGAATCTGAGTGTGTAGAACAAGTACAGTAGAAAAAAAGTTCTCGTGGAATGGAGAGGAGAGGGGGGAAAAAAACCCTCATCTGTCTGTGACAGCGGCCATTAGCTTAAGTGTGTTTGTGCAGGGGGATCCAAGTCCATTCATCTTACCTTCATCATGGCGCTGCGGGCCACCGCAGCAGAGCCTGGCCTCTCAGATCCCCCACACAGCTGGACAGGGTCGTCCATCACCACATTCCTCTTGAACAGGATGGAGGGGGCCATGAAAGAGTAGCCCTGCACACAGAAACACATGAACTCTATGTGTTTACATTTTAAAGTGAGGGCTGGACTATAAGGACAGAGGGAAAGGAAACATCCGCTCCTGCAGTTAAAAGTCACAGATATACCCTGTCACAGTAAAATCCCACCGATTAAACTTTCTTTTATATATCACAGATATTTATAGACACTTTGTGTTTTTAGACATTTCCATATTTACTGTAAAACTTAACTGTTGCAGACTTTTCATCAAACGTTTCTCCGTCAAAGCAGCCTGACAGCTCCACAATAAACCCAATTCTGTTAATTTGTGAGTGACAGTGGCCGTCCAGCTGTTCCTATTGTTAGACCTGTCATTGTGGAGCGCTGCCTGCTTAATTCCAGCTGTGGGGAGCCCAAAGCTTTGAGCTGGCATTAATCTCTCTCTCCCTTTTTTCACCGACACACACACAGCTGTGTGGTATGTAGTGACAGCCATGGATGGACGGAAGGATGGGTGGTGAATGAATGAGATGCCCTAAATTGCCGGGCTTGAATATTTGATTGCTCTGCTGTGAAATTACATCTTGGCGCTCTTAATGCAATTTTAATTTTGTTTTGTGAGGCACCGTGGGGGAGCAAGTGCACGGTTTAAAATTGGGATTGCTGTCGTTATCTCAGAGATTGCTAGGCTTGCAAATTATAAAGACCACAAAATTTCAGACTATGTGAATGGCAGCTGAGAGCGAAAAAAGCCAAGATGAAGTTGGCAATCAAAGACTGAAGGCGTAACCGAGACAGACGTGGTGATGCTCTCAAAGTGTAACCTTTTATTCCATGAGAGAAGCCCGTTAATGGATCTATTGATCTACCGAGCTCAAGGATCCAGAAGGCAATCAGAGTTGAAATTTCATGCAATACATCAGACAGCCATCAGCTGGCACAGAGTTGTGGGCCATATTATGGTTCAAAGCTACATCAAAAATAGTCATTCACATCTGTTACTTCAATAAGAGCTGCATATGGCAGCAATTACTCCAATAAAAGACTCTTTAGTCAATTTGAATACCAGTGCACACAGACAGACTCATGTTGACTTACAGCAACCTTTTGAGGACATTCAAAACTTCACTTGATTACTTCAATTGCTGTGGAGTATGTCAAATATAGTCACAGACAAAAAGTGGATAATGTATAATGCAATTTTTCATCGGTGTCAACATTTCACACTGCCTGCAACCAAAGCCCAGACAAACATCGGCACAAAGCAAATGCAAATACAAATGCTGGCCTGTGCAATGACCTGTGAGGAGCAGAAAGGAATGTTCCCGTCTGTAAACAACACAAACAATAAGTCACAGCAACAAAATAGTCTGGTTGTCTTACATCAAGGGCTGGACAATATGGCAAAATATATTATAATGATATTTTTTTCCATATTAAATCAATATAGATATTTATCACAATGTATAATTTGATAAAGCCGCCAGTTTAAAGAGAATCCTGATAACGACTGAAGCCTGAAGGAACCAGAGCGCTCACCAGTTAAACTTTAGAGTAATGTTTATTTAACATAAAACATGGCTTGTTTACAATATCTTTAGTAATAAAACAATATATTTAATAACATCTATACATAAACATTTAGACTAACTTTGCAAATATGCTTTATCTGCCGTACAAAAGCTGGCTTGGCCTGTAACATATTAAAATAATTGTGTGGTCACTGGGCTGGTACCTTTCAGGTGATCGAATTGGAGGTCATCCAGAATTCATAGATCCTTGGTAACATCTGTAACTCTCAATTTGTTGAGTGTCGGTCTTGGTCAGTACCGAGTGAGGACATAGTTTGAGGACTGTCATAATCCACTATTCTTTGGTTTTGAGATATCAAAACCAATTCACAATTGACATGGAGTTAGCGTGTAATGAGCTCTGTGGCTGTGTAAGACAAACCAGGCGTGGCTTAAGAGAAGGCAGCAAGTTACTGTCGGCAGCATGGCCGAAGTCTGTCCTCCGCTTGTTCAATATGTGCTTGATAAATGAATCATACTGTCTCCCTTTGTTGCACTTTTGGATAATGAGTATTGTGGTCAGTGACGCCTACAAAAAATCCTAAAGTCTGTTTCATTCCCTCCACTCTGGGCTCTGCTCTAAAGCTCTGAAGCATAGCTCCGCCCTCTGAGAGCAGAGGCAGAAAAGAGAGGCAGCACACTGGCTGTTGTTGCGTTTTTTTTCTGCTGTGTGATTGGCTGTTAGATTCATACTGAGTAAAAATGTCCCAAATGTATCATCACTATCAACATAAATTTTATCATGACCCCCTATCGACATCGTTTTATCGCCCAGCCCTACTTAATTCCCTTAACATTCTCCCACCTGGAAGATGCGGTCACAGTTCTGAGGCAGTGCTGCGGGGGAGTATGTGGGATCCATCTCTGTGAACTCCTCTGCAAAGTTGCTGACGTCCAGCTCGTCCCGAATCACTGGCTTGAACGGGGCATGCACCTTCTTAGCTGCCAAGTCCTCCCAGTTTATTTTCTAAAGGGAGTTTAGAAGAAGAAAAACATTGTGGTTGATCCCCATCCTTATTAACATAGCTTATACAAACACCTCCTAAATGCTGTTCACTCGAGGCAGCCCCATTATGTAGAGTAACAGCCCACCCTGCCTTTTAGTTTTTCTAAATATTGTGAAGAACTCAAGACAAGCGATGAGACCCACCTGGTAAAATGGGTGTTTTTTTACATTCTCTGCTCCGTTAGGACCTGAGCCCAATCTCTTCTTTGGATCTTTGATGAGGAGTCGCTGGATGAGGTCTTTGGCCAGAGGTCCCATGTCTTTGGGGAAAGGAGGATCCTTTTTTGAAATCCTCCTGTGGTGTGTGTGAGACAGATATGGTCAGAGCTGTAAAGTGATTATATGAAGGCGAGCTGAAAACTGTGGCTGACAATCAGGGAGAATCCATACTTGGCAATGTCTGTGTGCGAGTTCTCATCTCCATCGACGGTGAAGGGTGATCCGCCAGTCAAAAGCTCGTACATCAACACGCCAAGGCTCCACCAGTCCACCGCCTGGCATGCATGAAAGCAAACACCTGTGATTTTAGCTTAACAGACTCGAAGGAAAATCTCACTGGAGAGCACACACATTCAGGAATACAGAGAGGAGACTCTGGGCTGCTTCATTTGATCGAACACACGATGGCATAAAACCTAAAATTACCTTGTCATGTCCAGACTCTCCTCCTTCCACGATTTCTGGAGCCATATATTCAATGGTGCCACAGACAGAAAACGCCCTTTCCACCTGTTTTAACAAAGGCACAAATCAATAGACACATTTTAGAAACTGGATATGACAAAAAATACAAAGAATCTTAGTCTTCTTTGTGCCTGCAAGACTGTAAGAGAACAATTAAAGCCCCTGAAAGACTTGGTTTCAAATCTTAAGTATTAAATATATAAGAAAACATAGGACATTAACATAACTTACTTTAAACACAGGAAAACCTGTTAAAAATAGATGATAGACTGCTTTCCCATTGTCAGTAGACCAGAGAATTGTACAGGGCTCTGAAGAGAATGAGAATGCCTTTCTATTTTTTTTTCTCCATGTCATGGACAGACCAAAAAACAAGGTTAGTAAACCACAGAAAGCAGCACAGAGGCCGGTGAAAATGTTACAGTGGTTTCTTCTTTTTTTTGTATCTCTTACTTATTCAGTCTCTCTTTCAAATTCAGGGTGGAGTGATGTACGAGTGCTGCTTTGACGGAAAAGGTCAGTATTTTGTGGTCATCAGCCATTGCATCGCTACGGCAAAGGGGCTAAAATTACTGGGTCCACGCAGGTGTTGTAGTTCCATCACAGCCAATCGAAGATCGGAGCTGGAGCGGATAAATACCTGTGACTACTGCAGAGTCACTTGTCTGGACTGAAAGGTCCCAATTAAGTTTATATACTCATGCTGAAATGCGTTAAAAAGAAATCCGCGAAGTGTTAATCTTTGCAAATTAGAGACATTTTTAGTTGTTTCTATGAATAATGATAATGTAGATGTTGGTTTCCAGGATAGATGTAGGTGATTCCGAAGAGATGGTCCTCTGTATTTCCATGATTTATCAAGGGAAGTGCGAATATATGACGGAACGCAATAGTCCCTAACAGTGTCTTGGGGAATATGAGTGAATGTCCAAGTTTAACACTCAAACACCTATCTGTTTCATTAGGATTGTGTGGGTTAACAGTCTAAAGATAAGGAGAGGTTTAAAGACTTACTATTGAAACATAACTGTACCTGATCGAATTCTTTACTGAGGCCAAAGTCTGTGAGAACTATATGACCACTTGAATCCAGCAGAATATTCTCAAGTTTCAGGTCCCTGTAGACAATCCCAAGCTGCAACAACAAAATGACATAGGGGCATGTGAATCACAAGAGATGGAAGCATAAATAAATAACTTCTGAACAGACAGGAGGCCTCGGTTGTGTTGAATTTGGGGGTTACCTTGTGTAGATGTTCTAGTGCCAACGCAATCTCTCCACTGTACAAGGCTACTTCTTGCTCTTTAAATCGCACCCTTTGCACCAAATGTGTGAAGAGCTCCCCACCATTTACATAATCTATAATAAAAGATATCATGCATGTCACGTTTCATCCAAAACGATATGAGTGGGTTCTACAGTAAAGTGCAAATACTTGTTTTAAATTCTAGTTTACAGTGATTCATTCAGCTGGTGAAAACCCATTTCCTTCACTGGGTTAAAGACAATTATTAACTTTTTATTTTTCTTATACAAACATAACACAGAAAGCAGTTTCATACAAAATATCCTCACCGAGAATGAGGTGCAGCTTAGTATCCGTCTGGAAGGCATAGTGAAGTGTGACGAGGAATGGAGACTGGCGGATGTGCTCCAGCACTTGCCGCTCCGTCCGTGTGTGTTCGGCAGTCTTTGCCTTTTGTACAATGGTGGCCTTCTTCAAAACCTTCATGGCATACAGCTTCCCTGTATCATGGCCACTCACTTTTCTCACCAGGAACACCTTGCCGTACGCTGGCGGTTAGAATAAACAAAGACAGAGGGCAAGGTTCAGTGCAGAGCAAAGGCTTGAACAGAAAAGACTGGTATGACATGCTTATCATTCTAAAAACACAATATGGGATGTCAGACTGGCGTGATAACCATCATCTAACTGTCACATTTTCAGAGAGAGATTTAAGTTAAAGGTTTTACTCACCTCCTGTGCCCAGCACCTTTAATAGCTCAAAGTTTTCAATGCCTACCCTCTCTACATGGCCCGTCAGGTTGGCTGAGGTCAAAGCACAAATAAAATATTACAAGAAAATCTGGTAAATATAAATCAATTCATATAGCAACAAAAAGTGGCTTGAATGATAAAATACTAAAGAAAAGAAATAATCAGTATGTTACTGGAGAGGAGCCAAATACATGTGTTCCCTTAAGGAGTCATTCACTCTCAAAAAATTATTGTGAGAGCATATTTTCACATCTGAACATAAAGACACAGTATCAGTAAGTAGCTTGTGAAAAGCAGAACAGGTACTACGTTTACACGTTTACATTTCATCATATTTTTTTCTTTTAGTGTAACTGAAACAACTAAATAAGTCGTAAAAGGGAAGAAAAAACACAATGGACAAAAGCAAATATGCAAACTAAAAACAAAGACATAACAGAAAGGTGGGGGGAGTGAGAGGACTTGTCAGGCGGTTAAACATTGTTATTTAATGGAGTAAATGGGATAAACTGACTGGTTACAGAAGTACCAGCACACTTAACAGATGAGGTTAGGAAAGACAGATTAAACATGTATTAAACAGGACAGAGATTTGATTCTCAGTCTGGAGGAATGGTTGACATGGTAATAAAATCTCAATAAATGGTCTCCATAACTTTAAGACACCAGCAGTAGCTCAACTGAGAGAATTTTATTAAAGAATATTTTCCACATTAAGTGTTTTCCCCCACTGATTGACCACCTGAGGCTTATCTGGAACACGGGAAAATGTGTGTTTATATTCACTGCACTGACAGCCCTGCTGTTTGCAACCGCAATTACTGTTTGCATTTGCATTATAAATCTCCCACCTGCCGTGATTGGTGCCACATTAAGAATTAGCACCTAAAAGCCATTCACTTATTATGCCAGAATAGAATGCAAAAACGAAATGATACAGATATAATATGCAGTATTTTTTTAAAATAAATAAAACACTCTATAGACTCCTACAGAAGTAATCCCTCTCAATCATCACTTATGACCCAGTAGAAGTGTGTGACGGTGTATTTAGCTGCAGAGACTCTGCCCTCAGCCTGTGTTTCCTTATTTCCTTTTTATTTTCTGTGTTTGGGTATTTCATGGGTTTTATGGGTAGCAACCACGTGAGGTTGGGGCTTTATAAAAAGGTAGCAACCAGGTGTCAGACTATAAGCAGCAGGCATCCAAGAGACATAGCGGCAAAAAACAACAATAGAGTGAAGTGAAACACCAAACAAGAGTGACTCTGGGGTTGGCTTTTAGTTCAGCTTTCGCTGGCGATACTGTTACAAACAGTAACTAACACTTGTTTTAACTTATTTTTTCTTTTCTTGCTGTTGTAGCACTTTGAGATTTTTCGTTACATATAAAGTGCGTTACAAATAAAATTTATTATTATTATTATTATTATTATTATTATTAACAATCCTGCATAGTTTACCCTTAAAGATATGAATGTACATCCTGGTCCTCTACATTATCTGTTTCTGCCTCTAAATGATAAAAAGGTGAAAAAATGACCAGCTTCTTGTTAATATCACGAGGACATTCTCATTGTCTTTTGAGTACCATTGATTCAGCCAAGTTGTAAACACATTTGAAACTGATCAGCTGTTTTAAGTTGTTGGTGCCAAGCTGGACAGCAGAAGGCACATTACGTCACCTTAAATTTGTGTATCCTTTTTGTTTTGTAACTGGTGCCCATTTTACAAATAATGAATTCTTGCATTTCATTTTGATACAAACAGACTCTCAGCCATGATGCTTTGAGGCGAATAAAGTCAAAGCTAAAAGGTTGCAGAAGTGGGCTTTGAAATGGAGGATCAGCGATTTAAAACACTGGACATGCTAGGAAACTCTGGATGATGGGTAAATGAACCCACAGCCAACAGCAGCAGACTGGTAGCACTGGGCAGAACACATACATAATCAGCAAACTTCCTTCAAGTAAACAAAGATCTTCAAAAAAAAGTCCTCTGCCAGAAAGCTAACTCCTCTTACCTCTCGCTATGTAACAGTATGAGATAATCTTCCATGCAACTGCAGGCAAACTTGCTACATTAACCAGAAAAAGGTCATTATCTACCATCAGAGATCTTCAGTGAATTCAGCACACACTGTCAGTGACTCCTCGTGTCTTTCTAAATCATGGCCTCCCAGTGCAGCTGGCTGAGCATAGCACCCTCTTAGACATGCATGTCCATTGTAGTGAACACATTCCTTCTGTCTCCCACTGAAAAATGGACGACTGAGCAATCAAAGTGGCTGATTTAATATTTTCCGCTGCTTCTCCTGTTACGCACGAGAAGAAATGCTGCGACTATCAGACACTTTAACTGCGTATTGTATCAACACTGTCCTTCAGATGTGAGGTTCAGATTGCGTAACACCCTTGTCAAGCTCGTCTGCCAAGGCCAACTTTGATTTCGGTGTTTATTAATAGACTGACAGAGGTGTCCAACCAGATGATTCTGCTACTGCTAGACAAGAGGGACCTCTCCAGTCTACAGGGGATACACGTAAATGTTTGTTTCCTGAGTAATTAAATTTAAAAACCCAACATCTAATGCAACTACATTTCAACACAACCTTTATTCAGAAAGGGAATATTCTGTCTATTTATTGTGCAAATCATCAACAAAACTATGACTGCAATTAACTGACTATAGCAATCATGTCTCCTGTAGCATGTTTCCAAAACTTTCACACACAAATCATTGATATATAGCAGAAAGATTAATGAATAGATTTAGCAGGTATGCTTCTCCTTATATTTTGCTGTATTGTCACTTCTAGGTCAAATGCTACTGCAGGGGTCCAAGGACAGAGCTAAGCTGATACTCTCTCTCTCACACACATACACACACAGAAAAACGAGTGCCAGTGACAACTAGACTGACTGCATATTTGGGGCAGGGCAGTAAATGGGGGTGCAGCACAGTCATGTTGCAGCCTGAACAGCAGCACACTGTGTCATTATAAACCAGTTGCAGCTGAAGCAGAGTCTAACTTCATTCAGCAGCCCTCTGCAGTGAATCAGTACACATGCCACTCTACTCCAAACAACCACCTCCGCTCAGGTGTCAATCATAAGTATCTAGGAATGGTAACATTTACTATGACTGTATTTCCTGTTGATTCATTTGGAGTCCTCTTTTGAGATGCTGTTGCTACATGTCAACACTACTTCACTTTGTACTGTCATTTAGCCGCATTATTTCAACATAATAAAAGTCACAGTTGTAGCTTGAGGGTGTATTGTTTACAAGGCTAGCCAGGAGACGCGGATATTTACCTGTCTGCCGTTATCAAACAAACCAACAGTGGCTTATGTTCATGCACATCCCTGTGTAATGTGCAGAATGAAGCTAACGTTGACTCTTGAGTCTTGACAGCACTGCAGCTGTGTGTGCTCTCCGGTGGCTAAGCAGAAGTTAGCTGTGACCGCTAACAAACCAGGCAGTAACAGGAAAACCCTTTTACATTTATAGCTGGTAATTAACGTTAAGTTGAGGCGTTTACAGTGGCAAAAACTTGCTGAACATCTTTGTCGATGGTCTGATTAAGCTTCTTGTTAACGTTACACATTAACGACAAGCTTAAGCTAATGTTATTATCTGGGTTGACCACGGTTATTGCAGTTAGCTAACGTTAGTAAAATGGTTAGGTAACGTTAGTTTGCGTGAGACAGCAGCAGCCTTACAAGTAATAAGGACAGTCAGCTAACGTTAGCCTTCCTCTGCCATTTTTGGACTTGAGTAACGTTAACGTTAACGGTAGCGCTCACTACAAATGCCCACTGACAGTGACAGTTGGCTCTGACAAGCTAGCCATCTAACATTCACCCCGGGGCACGTGTTTCCCCTAAAAGATAAACGGTGAATAGCATTTACTGCATTAAAAGTTTATCCCAGCTCGCAGCTAACTTACCATTTTTCAGCTCATGTTTCACAGTAAAGAGGTCACCTTCTCTGGAAGATCCCTCCATCGGGGATGGCATCGTAATTTCGTGTTCCAATTATGTTCAAAGATGCTTTTCAGATAAGGTTACGTTCACCCCGCGAGCTAGTTTGCAATATTAACATGCGGGAAATTGATCTTTACGCGAGATAATTGAACGCCTGTTAGTTAGGCGTCAAACTTAAAAAGATATATGGGCAGAATATTGCTGCTAAACCTAGCAGCAAGCAAGCCCAGAGGAAACACTTGCTTCTTCCACACCACCACTATCACTACCTTCGCAACCAGACAGTCCCTCTTCGCTGATTGGGGTTGCTATGAGAAAATGTGACCTCTGATTGGTTCGTTTTGTGATTGCGACACATGATCCCGCCTTCCTCAGAAGACTGGTGCTGCCTTCACTTGTCCCTCGTACACACTGATGTCAAAGGTCAGAAGTGACAAAATCGAGGTGCAATCAATTGCGCATTAAAAATGTACTCCCAAGATCTAACCCCAGTACGTAAGTATTTCCATCAAAATATACTTTAAGTAAAAAAGTAAAAGTACTCATTACACTGCAGAACTCATTTCAGTATATTATGCTATTTATTACTGAATTGTAATTATTGATTCAATTCAATCGAACTATATCTGTGCCGGTGAATGCTTCATTACGGTAACACAAAGTATAGTAACAACAATTACCATTCACTAAAGAAAAAACAGTAACAACCAGAGCAACCAGTGGGTTCCCCAGGTCGGGGTTACACACTAGGCCCAGTTTTTAAAACATAGAGCACTAAATATCAGTCAAGAAATTCAAAATATACAAGATATAAAGTGATCCAGTGCCTAATAGAGTAGTATAGCAGTAAGATAGGTACAAGAGTTGCTAAAACTGAACTAAAATGGTTGAAAAATGCAGACTGCACCTTATAATCGCTGGTATATTGTATAGATATGACAATGAGATGTAGTGTTGCACATTGTTGTGAGTTTGAGAGAAAATATTGCACTACAATGCACGTATGTGAACCTGTTGGAGCTGGTAGAGGTGGAGCTACTATTAATCACTTTATATATTGCTGGGTGGCCTAACCTATGATTATATCCTAATCAATTAGTTTAAATTATATAGTGTATTAACAAAGCACTGTGAAAGAATATTTGAAATTGGAAATAATCAAGAATCAGCACCTCAAAATTGTACTGAAGCACAGTACATGATTACATGTGTTAAGTTTTATTTCACCACTTGGAATATAACAATATATAACAAATTTGTGTTTTGGTATACCAGGAAATAAGCTGAAAAGTTTTTGTACTATCACAGTAGTGATGAGCAACTATGTGCTCTATTCAAGTACGGCATTTAAGTAGAATTTTAAGGGACTTGTGTTTTACTTGTGTACTCCATTTTATTACTTTACAATCCTACTTTTACATTTTAAAGGCATTTACTCCAACAGCATCTATTTGAAAGAGAAGTCTCTAGTCTGAAGATCAAAATTTCACAAACAAAATGTTATGATCATGTTACAAAATATTATATGTTATTACAGTGCTGCATCAGTAATAATAATCTGATACTGTAACACTAATATAACACTTACTACTCTAAGTAGAAAGGGTCCTAGTACTTCCTCCACCATCATACTACCACTATTCAGTTAAGGGAACATCTTGATCATTATCCTGGGGGCACATCATGTCTAGAATAACATTTAATGACCTTTATGAAATTTTAATTTTCCAGCAGCAGTTCACAGCATCTTGTTTTGCCGCAGTGAATGGTATATATTGTGGCAAGACAGTAATTTCTTGGGCGAGAAAAAGCAAATCAGCAAAATGATCAGTTCCTGTTGGATGAGATAAAAACATCTGAGGTACCAGAGATTAAGATCATGGTTAGGTCATAAATTGAAGTGGATTTGGTGATTTTCTTTAACTTTTTTTCATTTGAGATAACACAAAGATATGTTTGTCTTACAGGGAGTCTTAAAAGCTTTGACCTGCAATGGAAAAAATGCAAAATAATGCAAAGTACTGCTGGTGACAAATGGATGCATGAATAAAGGGAGTGGAGCTTTATCTTCAATCTGTAATCATTCCTGTCCATCCTAAAACCTGAAGAAAACTTCAGGGACACTCGGCAACAATCAGCTACAGCGTGACCTGTGTATATGTGAAGGAGCCATTTCCCAAAGGGAGGTCAATGTAATGAATGTAGTTCACCAATTTGTACACAGGGTGCCACCTTTGTGTTGTCATTGACACAGGATAAAGGAAGAACTTTAAGAAGAATTTTTCAGACTTTCCATTTATCTTCTTCTGTTTTGTGTTATATTAGATATCATCTTTGGGGCTCAAACAGAATTTCAGAGGGGAAATATCTCTTTGGTAGAACTGCTAATGACACACAGATATCTGAATCATGAAAAGGTCCAAATGATTTTAGTTTGGTTTTTTACTCCCAGCAAATGCCACCTTTGCAGCAGACTGATGATTTTATGATGTATTGATCTTGCATATTTAGGTGTTGTTCAGTCAGTCTGCCTATAGTATCTGCATTTGGCTTTATTCTGTAGACAACTACAGTGTAGTTGCACAGATGTGCAGAATGATTATCTAAAGTGTCTTGCAAATGTATTCATCCCCGTTGGCAATTTTTTTTATTTTGTTGCACTACAACCTGTAATTTCAACCGATTTTTTCATTGGGATTTTTCTTGTAATGGACCTACACAAAACAGTCAAAATTGGTGAAGTGAAAAAAAAGAAAAGGTTTCAGATACTTTTTAGAATCCATCACTCATCTGTACTTCTTCCACAACTAGGGACCTCATAGCAAAGGGTTGAACACATATGCACACACTACTTTTTGGTTAATTTATTCATTTATTTATTTAAATTTTAAAACTATTTTTTAAATTCAATTTCACTTCACCAATTTTTACTATTTTGTGTAGGTCCATTACCAAAGAAAACAAACAAAAAAACCCCCATAAAATTAAAATCCATTTAAATTACAGGCCATAATGCAACAAAAAAAGGTAAAACACCGAGTGGGTGAATACTTTTGTAAGACACTGTACTGTTGTGCAAAACAGCTTGCAGTAGCAGTAACTAAAACATAAGATCGCTTTTGTATAAATCTAACATCATATATTAAAAAATGCTTAATAAATGTATTGTTAAATGTTTAGGAACATAAAGTAGACCACAGTAAACATTCCCTAACAAACAGGTAAACACATCATTAAAGAAAAAGAAAATTATAATATTATAAAAGTATAATAACATATCAAAAAGGATAATTAAAACTATACATTGCTGATTTATTTCACATGTCCTCACAGCTTTTTTGTTTGGTAATATGATGACTGTAATGTAAGAGTCCCAAAAAGACTTTAACTTTTCATACTTGAATTACTGTAAGAAGTATTTACCCTGAAGGTGTCTCAGATATGTTACAGTTAAATGAAACAATGAAAAATTTTCAAGAAATATTTATAGCTAAAGGCAATTTAATCTTCCCAGTTTCGATTTGATGTCTCTAAAACTGATTTCTGCCTCCGCCTCGTGGTTGCATGCTGCTATTGCTTTCATTTAGTAAACTTAGTATTTTTTTACATTGCAGTATTTTTGTATGCATACATCTGTGGTGACTTCAGTGTGTCATATTTGTCCAAAAAAAATATTAGAATGACAATGTGACTTTAAAATAAAAGGATTTCCAGTTGTCAGCGTTCAGATGTTTGGTTCATTTCAGTCTCGCTTTAAGAGGAATCTTGTAGTCTTTGAACGACCAATCAGATGTGAGTTCTACAAAGTCAGCCAATGGAATGCGGGTTCATTCAGCGAGCGCCAATCAGGATCCGACTCATCTGGTTTTCAGGAAGTAGCACAAAGTCTTGGTTCCCTCTAAAGTACCAATGATAGTACTTTGACAGCGAGCTAGCTAGCTTGTCTCCACACCACTTCTGACCTCCGCTCCTAAGATGGCTGGTGTACGAGCCCTTGGTGTTCTCTCCAGGTTAACACCAAGGAGATATCCTCTCTTCACAGGTACAAACTAAATTTATTTATTTTTTGAAAAATAGCGGAGAATAATCCTGAAAATACGGGATTTGCTAAGTGCCGTCAGTGGGTAATTAGCTTGTTAGACTAGCTGTTAGCTCCGGGGAATGTTACGCAAAAAATTATGGCAGTGTTTCAAACACCGTGATCGATGTTTTTTTCGGGAAACATATGTCTCTATGAAAGTTTAGTTGGAATATACCAAGAAAGTGCAACATTTTGTTTTAGCGAGCAAACTTAATCATAGAGTTGCTAACCTGTTAGCCATCTGGCTGCTACCGACTCGAGTAAGTTATACCTCTGGGTCAATATTAAAGTTAGAAAGCAGGAAGAAGCGTCCACTTTTAAGATGTCCTCCTGAGGACATGTCAGACACAGGTATGAAATGTGTGCTACCGATTCGTCATTGTGTTGGCCACTGTTGCCTTCTGTCTGAATGGGAGAGGAATGTAGGTGAAGGGTCATTTTCCACTAGACTGCACAGCATGTCCGAGACCATCTGAGGTCATGGTTATATTACATGCACGTCTCATGTAGACTTCACCTGTATGTTGCATGAGGACTGTTTGTTTACATGCAGTGTTTAGGGCTTGATGTAATGCGTTTAGTATGGCTGTAAGGGTCAGGCAGCAAGGCAGTGTGCAGCAGATCGGATGACGTGTAACGTATGTTAGACACTAAACTGTTTTAATGTATTGCTTACTGTCATTTCCTTTTTTAACAGGCGGTACTTTTCGCACCTTCTCAGTAGCTCCAGCAATGCTAGGTAACTTTAAAAATTCACTTTCATGCAGTATATGGATAAAAATAGGACAGCCTGCCCAGTGGCACAATTATTCACCCACTTTACATTATGTTCCTTCTCTATTTTTAGCCCGAACCCACGTGAACTATGAAGTCAAGGGCGATGTTGCTGTCATAAGGATGAACGCCCCAGACTCCAAGGTGTGCACTCATTATAAAAAATGCGTGGCCTTTATCACTTATGATTTATGCAGGTGCATTGTGAACCTAATGGTATTTCCCCCCCTCCAGGTTAACACACTGTCACTCCAAATGCAAAAGGAGATGACTGAGGTCATGAGTGAAGTGTGGGCCAACAATGCTGTTCAAAGTGCTGTCCTCATCTCCTCAAAGCCGGGATGCTTCATTGCAGGAGCTGATATTAAGTAAGAGAAATCTCATTAAATTAGATTTTTAATAGTGTGTGTGGCACTTAAGAGTGATGTAATTGTGACTTTCTGTGTTATTTATAAAGTATTAGCATAAAGCTTGTTTGTTTCTTTTAAACATGTCCGAATAAACATTATTCTATTCTGTTATTCTACATTAAAACGTTGTTGCTGAAACACAAATTAGTATAGTGCATTGTCAGCGTTAAGATCTTTTATTATATTTGGATGAATGATCAAAATGGCCATGCCTTGGATTGTCATTTAATATACTTCACATCTGTTACAGAATGATCGAGTCCTGCAACACTCCCGAGGAGGTCACCAAACTCTCTCAGGATGGGCAGAAGATGTTCGACCTGATTGAAAAATCTCCTAAACCTATTGTTGCGGCTATCAACGGCTCCTGCTTAGGAGGAGGCTTAGAGGTGAACAAAAGTTATTTCAGCAAGCAACTATATGTGTGGTAGTCCTGGAAATGTTGGACTTGCATGATTGATAATAATGTGTTATCTCATGGGCTCTTTTTGTATTCCAGTTTGCCATCGCCTGCCAGTACAGAATTGCAACAAAGAGCAGCAAAACGGTTCTTGGTACTCCAGAAGTAATGCTGGGTCTACTACCTGGAGCTGGTGGCACGCAGAGACTTCCTAAAATGGTTACTGCTGGATTTATATTCCCTAAATTTCCTGTTTGAATTACTTGACTATATTTAACCACAAAAAAAAGAACTATACAGCAGGCAGGATGATGCCGATCATAGTATGTGAAAGTGTCCTAAAATAGTTATAACATAGTACCTTGTGTCAGCAGGTCTCGACAGTAACATTTTATTACACGTAAAAAGGGACAGCAACAGCAAAATGTGCACCGAAAGACACGTTTTTTTGTTTGCATTAGTGATATTTTTAGTCCCTCTTCAGACACGTTTTAAAGTAAATATACTAATATTTGTTTAACATGGATTTCCCACACTACAAGTAAAATAACCTATGTTAAGTGGCTGGAAGCAGATTTACTCGTTCTCTATTTCCCACTTGCTCCAGCACTGCCAGGGCTTGGTTGACCAATAAAAGAGCATTAGTGTTACCACTGCGTTAGTGGTTGTGAAACTTCCAATAATATCTGCTGAGATGTAGGTTTTGGTAGATGGTGGAAGGAAGCTCCAGGGTCTGGTTTATATCCAAAAACTGCACATTCTACCATGTAAGTTGTCAAAAATTTCACTATGCTAATGCTAACTCTCGCTCTCTGTACTGACAAGTATGCCCCGCGCTGGAGCTTTCAGTTTTCTTTGCTGGTGTGTTTCCTGTATTAGACAATGATTGGCTTTCGTATCAGTGATGTATGTATTTTAACTTGCCCAGCGTACATTTGAATATCAGATTTTAGGGAAGTACGCAGACATCACCACCTTCAGGAGAGCAATGTGAAAACAGCTCTCTAGTGACAGACACAGATAAGAGTCAGTATAGTCAAGGTCAGACTTTTTTTTTTCTTTTAAGATATTTTTTAGGACATTTTTGCCTTTTTTGATAGGATAGGAGAGCGAGAGAGAGAGAGAGAGAGAGAGAGAGAGAGAGAGAGAGAGAGAGAGAGAGAGAGAGAGAGAGAGAGAGAGAGAGAGAGAGAGAGAGAGAGAGAGAGAGAGAGAGAGAGAGAGAGAGAGAGAGAGAGAGAGAGAGAGAGAGAGAGGCCACAGGCTGGAGTCCACTGCAGCAACAGCCTTGTACATGGGGCGCCTGCTCTATCCACTTATCCACCGACGCCCCAAGGTCACACATTTTAGGGGACATATATAGAGGAAAAAGTAATTTTTCAATCAATTGTAACCATAACCAGACAACTCTGCACGTGTGTCGGTGAGGCGAAGCAAATAAAGTTGTTTGACTGTAGGGGGAAAAGCTCGACTGACCGGTTAACATCACAAACAAAATGTGCAAACTGATTCAACTGTGGAAGAACAAGATGACTCCAAACAAATAGCTCAGATCAAGTAAATAAACATATAAAACACAAACCACAAAGAAGTTTGTTTGGTAACTCTATTATGTTAACTTTTCATTATTTATACCTGCATAGCATCTTAATTACTCATATCATAAGGTGATTTAAAATGGTAACTGTATTTTCAGTTTCGACAACCAAAAGCTGACACCTCGTTGCCAGCCTGGCAGCCACTTTTAAATTGTAGTGTTAATCTCTGGTCAGGACAAGACCCGAAATAAGATGTAATGTACAATAATCTGGGTAATGCTCATAATTGGTTTAAGATGTAAACCAGCAAAGAGATTATTTCCCCCTGTCTGTCATGTCTAGTATTCAACAACCCTGCCTTTCACAGTGCAGGATTATCTCTAAATACTATATCACCTCTGCTTATAACATTAGAGTTAACATATGTTTTCTTTTATTACCTGTAGGTTGGTCTACCCACTGCCTTTGACATGATGCTGACAGGAAGAAATATCCGAGCAGATAAAGCCAAGAAGATGGGGCTTGTCAATCATCTTGTAGACACCTTAGGTGAGTGATCTGAACACACGTATAATAATAAGTTTTTAAGTATTACAAACTGTAGAACTTACAATCCTTAGTCAGTAATTCACCACTCAATACAACACTACATGAGTTTAAATTCTTGTACTGTGCATCACTTGATCTTTTGGTTATTATTTTTATTATTTATTTTTTTATTTTCATGCTTTTCTCTGCTTGTCTTATAGGACCTGGGCTGAAGAGTCCAGAGGAGAGAACAATAGACTACCTTGAGGAGGTTGCCATCGAATTTGCCAGAGGGATCGCCAATAAGAAGATCCCCCTCCGCAAAGAGAAAGGCAAGATGGAGAGTAAGTTGTGCTGCGTTTGAGCATTTAACTCTGTGCAGTCACCTAAGTTGGTTTTATCATATATTAAAACAAAACACTACATTGAAGAGTTAATGTTTTTTCTCCACAGAAATTCAAGACTATGTTATGAGCTTTCAGTTTGTGCGGAATCAGATTTACAAAACCGTCCACAGTAAAGTTATGAAGCAGAGCAAGGGACTTTATCCAGCACCTCTGAAAATAATCGAAGTAAGTAAAAATTCCTCCTATGAAGCAATAACTCCATGACTATTTTTTATAATCTGGATGTATTTGGAGACATTTAATACATGAGCCAGATTTAAAATTCTTAGCCATTTGGAGTAAGAGGAGCCCAACCAGCGTGCAACTGTTCAGTGTGGAAAATGGTTTTGAAGTAACTTTATAATTAGAAACTTATTATCAATTAATGTTTAATTCATTTTCAATTAAAATACAAAACACTCACTGGCCAGTGATTGTTAATATGAGAACTGTTATGAGAAATCCTCTGTCATATTTAACATGACTTGAAATTAAAGTGTCCTTTTTTTCTCACTATTTCCCCCTCTCAGTGCACAAAGACTGGAATTGAACAGGGCCCCACAGCTGGATACTTAGCCGAGTCTCAGGTAAAGTTTGTTGGCCCACATCATGGGCAAATTCAGTATTTATAGTAGTATATTGTGTAAGTGAATGTCACCAATTTTCATGTTTGTCACAGAACTTTGGTCAGTTGGCAAAAACCTCAGAATCAGCAGCCCTGATTGGTCTCTACCACGGTCAAGTCGCGTGCAAGAAGAACCGCTTTGGTACTCCTCAAAAAGAAGTGAAGTACGTCACTTTCACATGCTGAGCTTGTGTGTGATTTGATGGATGCTCAAACTGCATTTGACATTTTAGATTAGTTTGTTTGGTCAGGGATAAATACTAATGACAAAGCCAGTTCTGATACACTTGTTGTCATACCGATTGCAAACATGACATTATCTTGTCTGTTGTTTTTTTAGGTAGAAGATAAACTGTTTGTTTTTGTTGTTCACCACCAGGACTCTTGCCATCTTGGGAGCAGGTCTGATGGGAGCAGGTATTGCACAGGTGTCTGTGGACAAAGGTGTGCGCACAATCCTGAAGGACACCACTGTGTCTGGACTGGCCAGGGGAGAACAGCAGGTTTACAAAGGGTGGGTCATCATGTCAGGCATGTTAATATTAGTTGTTTTGTTTTTGAAACAGCAGGGTTAAGTATTTAAGGGAGTTCTTTACAACATTTAGAGCATATCTATGATTCAGGTTGTCTGTCTGCACATGGTTCTCATGGTTCTGTCCCAATATCAGTGGTAACAGCTGTATGAGTGTTGCAGAGCAGCAGTGATTAGCTTGCCAGGAGAACACACTCACAGATACTCATATGCACTAACATGCACACACAGCTGGACCGTCAACAACGGACAGAGAAGTGCAGAATACAACACACACAGAGGTAGCATGACTTCAGTCACTGGTCAGGATGTCAGTACTCTTCTATATTTTTACAAAGCAAATAGTTGTTTGCTGCTATCTTAATGTTCTGAATGTCACATACAGAACCTGTAAGTGTTTTAAGTCACACCCCGATTGTAATTTGTGTGTCTATAGTTCCGGTCTAATACCAGAATAACCTTACAAATCAGCTATGAAATAGCATATTTGAAAGTAGTTGTAAATTTTGTAGCATGACTGTGTTGGACCCTAAAATCTGTGTGTTATTTTAAACAAGGCTCAATGACAAGACCAAAAAGAAGAACATCACGTCATTTCAGAGAGACTCCATCATGTCCAACTTGATTGGCACGCTGGATTACAGCGGCTTTGACAAGGCCGACATGGTTATTGAAGCTGTGTTTGAAGACCTTAACATCAAGCATGCAGTTCTGAAGGAGGTGGAGGCTGTAAGTGTGACTGAAAACAGGCTTGATAGGCCTTTGTCACAGACAGAATGTGCTCCCTTTGTTGTAAATATTGTTTTTGTAGTATTAAATCCAGGACACCATGAATTTAACTGTGACTTTTCGCTATGATCTGTCTGCAGGTGGCTCCCCCTCACTGCATATTTGCCAGCAACACATCTGGTCTGCCCATCAAGGATATCGCTGCTGCCAGCAAGAGACCAGACAAGGTTTGTACCTCAGAGCCTTGTAGTTCAAAAGTGCTTCTAAATGAAAATTGAATATTGCTGAATATGTTTTGTGTATCTTTAGGTGATTGGAATGCACTACTTCTCTCCAGTGGACAAGATGCAGCTCCTGGAGATTATAACCACTGATCAAACATCAAACGACACCACAGCGTCTGCTGTAGCAGTTGGCCTGAAGCAGGGCAAAGTCATCATAGTCGTTAAGGTGAGATTAAGCATCTTGTTTGTTCTGTCCTGTGTAGTTACCAAACAATGAATATTTAAACTTTAAACATTTACTTTTTTGCTCCAAAGAAAATCCAACATAAATTCAAATGTTTGCACTTTAAGCACTTTATACATTTTTCAGTGACTGTACAGCCCTGTAATGTATCAAATAGAAACATTTAAAATCCAGACTAGTCTGAATCTCTTTTTTGTTTTTGTGTGGGAGTTCTGCTTGCTGCATGAAGGCCCTGTGTCCACCAAAGCTTTTTTTTTCCCCAGCTGAAAATGCCAGGTCCTCCTCAGGACACGCCCAGCTGGGAGCATTTGAGAGTATTTTGGAGGCACAGCGTTTTTTTCATCTGAGGACGGACCCGTCGGTCTATCTGTGTTTATGAGAGGAAACATGTATTCATATAGCAATGGCTGTGGCTCAGAGGTAGAGCCGTTGCCCACCAATCAGAAAATCGGGGGTTTGATCCCCGGCTCCTCGTCAAATTATCCTGAATCCTGAAGTATACTGAGCCCCAAATTGCTCCTGATGGCTGTTCCATCAGTGTGTGAGCGCATGTGAATGGTTACTGAGAAGCAGATGGTGCCATGTATGGTAGCCTCGGCCACCAGTGTGTGAATGTGTATGTAAATGGACTAGAAAGCAGTCCATTTTACCAGTTACCATAAACACAGGATATTCACTTATGTCTCCTCCATTGTTATTGTTCAGCACATGTATGTGTATTACTGGTTGGTCTTAGTGGTATTAGTTCCTTCTCCACTGTGACTGAACGGCTGAAGTGACAACGAGCGCAGCATTTTACCCAAAGTTGAGCATTTTTCAGCTCTGCCCCAAAGAGCAGTGGTCAGTGAAGAATTCATGCTCAGTACCTCATCACGCTGGTGGTGTTTCTAAGGTAGTGTAAATACACAGCACTCCCATTGCAAAGCATTAAAAAAATATGCTGGCCTCAGAAAAAAAAAAAAACGCTTTGGTGGACACAGCCCGTAACTTCTGAAAACGACAATAAATGACCAAAAAGTGATTAGAAGGTGATTCGGCAAAAATATTCATCACAGCAGTAGCCTGAAGTCATGACAATCATGATGATGCATGGTAATAATTAAAATGTTATTATACTTAAGTAAAATATCACACACGTTCCTTTACAGGATGGACCCGGATTCTATACAACAAGGTGTCTGGGTCCCATGTTGGCTGAAGCAGTACGAGTACTTCAGGTTAGTGGTATTGCTACAGTTAAACTGCAGCTGTGGGGGCACCCAGTGGCTCATTGGATAGAAGTCTTTAAAAATGTAGCTGTGAACGTACTGTCGTGTAAGGATTTAGGCCCTATGATGGACAGAGTCTGCTCACTTAAATGAAGCATATTCATTATTCTGGGATAGCTGTTATACATATGATTAATTTATCCATTTGCACCTACAGGAAGGAATTGACCCCAAAAAGTTAGATGTGCTCACCACAACCTTGGGGTTCCCTGTGGGTGGGGCCACACTGGCTGACGAAGTTGGTCTTGACGTAGCCATCCATGTGGCTGACGAACTTGGCGGTGCTTTTGGCGACCGCTTTCATGGTGGAAATGTAGCGATTCTGCAAGAGATGTTGGACAAGGGATTCATGGGTATGGGTGGTCACACTGAAGGATCATGGCCAGTTTTAGTTTTAGAAAGCGCTTGAGTTTGAAGTTATGTGTTTTATTAAAATGTATTATCCTTTTATTTTTATTCTCAAGGCCGCAAATCAGGAAAGGGTCTCTTCATCTACCAGCAAGGACTCAAGGTCAGAGAAGTGAACCCAGGATTCGAAGAAATCATTGAGAAATACAGACTGACCCCAAATCCTGCTGTGTAAGTTGACACAAAAGTAGCAATGTTGTGATTTCAATCGCCCTATGTGCCTTGTCTTTTATTATTATCATTCCAAATATAAACGTGCACTCTTTTGGACAAATAGGTTCTTCTGTTACTTTAAAAGAACTTTCTGATAGATGAAACAAGACCTATTAAGCCTTTGTATTATATTGCATTTTACAGTGATTACATTTTGAAATGCTGCACTATTTAATTACTCTGTTCTTATTTGTGAATCTCTTTACAGTTTCTCAGATTCTGACGTGCAGTACAGGCTCGTGTCCCGATTCGTCAATGAGGCCGTGTTGTGTTTGCAGGAGGGCATTTTGAACAGCCCTTTGGAAGGAGACATCGGGGCCGTGTTCGGGCTGGGATTCCCCCCCTGCCTTGGAGGTCAGAGTTCAGTCCTAGTCGTGGTCTTCTGAGCCACCTGTGCTCTGAGGCTGCATCCTCTGTCAATGGAAAGAGCATAAAGGGTGTCCTTTAGTTTTATGTTAAGCATGAATTTGAAAGTTCAGGAACTGTGGTGATAAAGCATTTTAGGGTGTCTGCAGGGATCCTTTCCATAATTTTGTCAGACATGCATAATAACATTCTAGGCCTGTCAGTGGCAAAAACAAGCACTTCTAGTGGATGTAGACTGACATTGCACAGTTGCAGGGATTACACTGCAGCCAGTTTTGCCGCTGCGACTAGCAGTCATACTAAACATTGGACCAATTGCACAAATTGTCCTTATAGGTCACTTATGCCCCCTTTACCTGCCCCCTAAAGTATATTACATTGTCATTCTGCCTCGTCGTTCTCTATCAAACATACAATCGTGGGATGGGGGACAGAGTTGTCTTACCTTTAAGCCGGCATCAGAGGTAGTAACAGCGCTGAAACAACAATGTTTTGAAGATGTGTTATGTGTGTGACCCACGGGAGATTAAAAAAAAGCAGGTGGTAGCGGTTAGCAGCTAACTCTAAGAGGAACAGTGGGCCAAAATGACCGAAAATTGGGAAAACAATGAGATTTGGGAGCTCCTTACCCTCCAAGCAGAGGATGAGATCAGCCGCCATATAACAGGGTCGGCAAATGGTTATTGCCATTGTTATTGTTTATACAGCGTTGCAGACATGTATGTTGTATGTCATACTAGAATTTGGCGCTGTTGTATTATATGTAAAGCCTGCCTCTTTTGCTTCTGTGATGCTTGGATGCTATCTAAAATCACACAGAGGAGCAGCATGATGCTGCCGTTGTTTGATTCTGTGTAAAAATGCAAAGGCAGCATAAAGAAGGGACTTCATAGCGGCCCTATAGCGTGATCCCTGTGTTAAAAAGGGCTTAAGATTAAAAAAAAACCCATGGGAATCTAGGGTCCAGGTGGATGATGGAAAGTACAGAATTTCTTTACTTAAACCTCTCCTCCCTTTTAATGTTTCTAGAATAGCTTTTCACAGTGGAATAAAAACGAGCCCCAAGCAACATCCCTACTTAGTTTAACATGTATGCTGTGATAACATCATCAGCTAACACATCTCAACTTTTCCAGGCCCTTTCCGTTTCGTGGACAGCTTTGGTGCCGACAAGCTGGTGGAGAAGATGAGGAGATACGAAGCCGTGTATGGAATGCCGTTCACGCCATGCCAGCTCCTCCTGGATCACGCAAAGGATCCAAGCAAGAAATTTCACAAGTGACCGACTTGCCATGTGTGCCAGTAGATTTTAATAAACTCCAGTCTGCCACTAGAATGTGCCTAACATGAGTGGTGGTATACATAATGAAAATGCACTCAGTTGCCAGTTTATTAGGTACGCCTTGTTAAAAATAATGCAGTCTAATACAGCAGTCCTAAGCCTAAAAAAAACATGAACACTATGACTTATGATGGTTAAGAATTATTAAAGGACTGTTGTACTTGTTTTAGCAGGTGCAACTAACAGAGTGGCAACTGAGTGTGTAATATCAGCAATATTGGATGTTCCTTTTTTTTGTAACTTTATTGATTTACTTGATAATGATGTATAGATTGAGAAGCTGATGGATGCTAATTATTCACACACTGCAGATGTAAAGAGACTGGAGGAAAAAGACAACATTTTCCAACTGGCAGTAAATTCCTCAGTATTGATGAATGTCTACCAGTATAATTCAGCGACTGGCTTTTTTTGTACATTAAAGTCTTCATGGCCTGCTTTGAACAATGTTGTAAATGTGAAGCCTGAATAAAACTTTGTTATTGACTCAAAGCTGCTTTTTTTCTCAAGGTGCGTTCAAGTGCTATCGGGGGGGGGGGGGGGGGTAATTTATCACGGTTACAGAATGAGACCATAGCTGTGTACCATGAGCAGATCTGCTCCAATCCCATTCGTCGCGCAGGTCACATGTCTTATCTCCATTGTCCGCAGAGCAGGGTGTGTACCGCGGGGAGGCTGTGTGGGCTGGGCCGGGGCGGCTGGGTGTTTTTCCTCAGCAGCAGCAGCATCCTTGAATATCCTGTGACATCGCTTCTTTTCTGGAAGATGCTCAGGGCGGAGGAGACGAGGATGATGAAAGCGGCGCAAATGAGGTGTGTCTGACCGCTTTCACTAAATGAAACTAAAGCTGCTGCACCTGTACGGAGGAGGAAGACACACTGCGGACCCCGCCTGAGAAAATGGCTTTTTGACGTGGTGAGGATACTTTTTTTTTTTTTTAAATTCATGAGCAAAATGTCTAAAAGCAAACATTGCGAGGCGGTGAGGGTGGTGGTCCGCTGCCGGCCCTTCAGCAGGAGAGAGGAGACAGCCGACTGTGAAAACATTTTGCATATTGACGACAGACTAGGGCAGATCACCATCAGGAACCCGAAGGCACCACCTGATGAGCCCATGAAAGTATTCACGTTTGATTCCGTGTACGGCTGGGGCTCAAAACAAAACGACATTTATGACGATGCTGTGAGACCTCTGGTGGAGTCCGTGCTCCAGGGTTTCAACGGGACTATATTTGCGTATGGACAGACTGGGACAGGTAAAACACACACCATGCAGGGGGTGTCAAACGACCCAGACATGAGAGGGGTTATACCAAATTCATTTCACCACATCTTCACACAGATATCCAGGACTCAGAATCAGAAGTACCTGGTGAGGTCATCATACCTTGAGATCTACCAGGAGGAGATCAGAGATCTGCTGTGCAAAGATAACAATAAGAAACTGGAGCTGAAAGAAAACCCTGACTCAGGTGTTTATGTGAAAGATCTGTCCTCAGTGGTCACAAAGAACGCCACCGAGATTGAACATGTGATGAACATAGGCAACCAGTCCAGGTCTGTGGGGTTCACCAACATGAATGAACGCAGCTCTCGGTCTCATGCCATTTTTGTCATAACCGTGGAGTGTAGTGAAGTAGGGCCAGATGGCGAGGACCACATCCGCGTTGGGAAGCTCAACATGGTCGACCTGGCTGGCAGCGAGCGCCAGAGCAAGACAGGTGCAAAGGGGAAGCGGCTAAAGGAAGCAGCCAAAATCAACCTGTCCCTCTCAGCGCTGGGGAATGTCATTTCTGCCCTGGTGGATGGGAAGAGCACCCACATCCCTTACAGAGACTCCAAACTGACCCGCTTGCTCCAGGACTCGTTGGGTGGCAACGCAAAGACGGTCATGATAGCAACAGTGGGGCCATCGCACAAGAACTTTGAAGAATCCCTGGCCACGCTGAGGTACGCCAGCCGGGCCAAGAACATAAAGAACAAACCTCGGATTAATGAGGACCCCAAAGATGCCCTGCTGAGGGAGTTCCAGGAGGAGATCGCACGCTTGAAAGCCCAACTAGAGGAGCGAGGGATGCTGGCAAAGGAGAGGAGGAGGAGGAGGAATAGCAAAAGGCTGAGTAAAAGTATGGCTGGTATGGAGGAGATGCTCAAAGAGAGGGATGCAGAGGTGTGGAAGGCTTTAGATAACGAACCAGAGGTGAAGTCATATGTGAAAGATGGAAGTGACGTCCCAAAGGCTCTGACCTGCCAGGGGAGCGGTGAGAAGTTAAAGCACCTGGTTGAGAACAGAAAAAGTGTGGTGGACATGCAGTGGGATCAGGATGCTTTGGAGAAGATCATTGAGAAATATAAGGTGCGTGTGAACCATGTGACTTCTTAATAATACACTACAGTGTCTGACAAATGAGACACAAAAGAAATTTACATAAATAATTCATTGTATGTCTTTGTTCACAGGCTATGGAGAGCAAACTGTTAGTGGGAGGAAAGACGATCATTGATCACACCAATGAACAGCAAAAGATGCTGGAGCAGAAGAGGCAAGAGATTGCAGAACAGGTAAGTAAAAAAAAAACCAATAATATATAATACTTTCTGACTATGAAACACACTTTTGTGTCATCATTCATTGTAACAGCATATTTATGGGCTGTCTGAACCTACACAGAAAGATAAATTTCATTTGTAATGGTGTCCTGTTTGTAATCATGTTGAATGGAGCCGAATGTTCTGTGCAATCTGCAGATAAGACGAGAGCGAGAGATCCAGCAGCAGATGATGCTGCAGGACGAGGAGACCTTAGAAATGAAAGAGACGTTCTCCTCCCTGCAGCAGGAAGTGGAACATAAGACAAAAAAGCTGAAGAGGGTAAGATGACTCATCAGCTGACGTGTCCCCATGCTATTATGAAGACAGCAATTAATCAGAACTTAATCATTTATTTGCAATTGAGAATCCTTTTTTTCGAGAGAGATGTCACAAGGAGAAGTAACACAATGAGTCCAGGTTTCTCTGGACAGAGCTGCTACTTCCTTGTGTTTGGGAATAACTACATTGCTCTTTTGTGGTTTGCGGAGTCAACACTTGGCAACTGATGCTAAAAAAAATACATATTGTGATTATTATGACGGATACTGCAGTATGAATTGTGATTTAAGTGGGAATGGTAGTTTTTGCAGTTAAATTTTAACTGAAAAAAAATCTAAAAATGATGATGATGTGACTTTTAATGGGGTCTGTACCAAACAAGCATGTTCCCTTACATCTGGCATATGATTAGTAGACCGACCAGGGCATCTCGGTAACACCATAATGCTTTCGTTTATAATTGTATTGTGACAGGATTTACCATATTCAAAAATTTCCAGCTCCTGTGATTTTCATATTGCACTTGGCCGTATTGCAATTTTGATAATGTTTCATTTTGTGCAGGCCCAGTAAGTGAATATACTTTGCATTCTTTCGTTTCTAGTACACCAGTACCAACACAAATAATAATATTGACATTAATTTGTCCCTGTTCTGTACAGCTGTACGCCAAACTACAGTTAGTAAAGGCAGAGATGAGAGATGTCATCGATGAACACGTCATAACCAGACAGGAGCTTGAACAGACACAGACTGAACTCACCAGAGAACTCAAGTACAAGTAAGTAATCACATTAGTGAATGAGCTCATACACTGTACACAGTGTTATTTTTGTCTTGTTGTCTCATCACCATCATATGTGGCTTTGTATTTGATATCCATCATTCCTGTGCATGTCCAGTGTGTAAGATTTAGGGGGATTTAGTTGCATGTAGCGGTGAGGATTGCAGATTGCAGCCATCTTAAACTTCTCCTGGTTAGGATTCCTCCAGTATTCATTGTTCAGGAGGTTTTTACCTAGAGCCAAACTAATCACAGAGGTCTCCTTCTTTGCAAAACAAGTGAAAGCATTGAACAGAATGGTGTGATGTTACAAATCAGTTTTTCTCTGAGGCTGTTTGGCATGTAGGAGGCAAGCTGTTTGTCTAGGATCTGCTAATCTGTGCTCACCTTTTTTAATTTAAGATCCAGACGTTCAGGAGATTTTTACCAGGAGCCGAATTATCTGGTCTGTTCCTCTCCTAAACAAATGGACCCAGTGATATAAACTGGTAGAAACACTTCATAAAGCAGTTTCATGTTGAAAAATCTGGGTTTTTCTGATGCCGTCATCGCAGAGGGGCTACTAACTACGGTGGTCAATGCAAAAACGTGAATGGCCCTGTCTAGAGCCAGTGTGTGGTTTGTCCATTCTGGCTACTGTAGAAACATAGTTGTGCAACATGGTGATCTCTGTAGATGAGGACCCATTCCCTATGCAGAGATAGACAGATGGACGGACGGACGGACGGACGGACGGACAGACGGATAGAAAGATACATACATAGATACTTTATTAATTCCTAATTGATTTCCAGGGAATCCAGGGAAAACAAGGAATGGCTAAATGGCTCATTCCAAGTTAATTTACCACTTACCTGACTTACCACAACAAACCACAGAGAAGCTTGGATTACAACACACACACACACACACACACACACACACACACACACACAGATAGTGTGACTTCATTCCCTGATGAGGGCACCATTACTTCACAAAATCCTTATGTAGCAAATAGTGGTTTGGTGCTATATTAATACTAATGAACAGAGGGATGACTGTCAAAAAAACATCTGCTGGTACAGTGTTACTGGATGACTTTTATTTGTGTTTTTTTTATACAAATGGAGGGAAAATTTTTTTATTACATTTATTCTAGTAATGTTTTACTCTTTGGAAGGTAGTTAAACTATTTAGTTTGATTTTGTTGTTTTAATGGAGTGCTTCCTGTGATGCCAGCTAACACATACTTGTATTTCACGTTGCAGATATCTCTTGATTGAGAACTTTATACCTCCAGAGGAAAAGAACAAGATCATGAACAGGCTGCACTTTGACAGTGAGGAGGATCAGTGGAGGCTCCAGCCGGTCCTTCCACCAGAGAGGTCAGTCAGTTAAGTGGTGCAATAGAGACAGAAAAATCCACTGCTGCTCCAGGAAACAGATATTTTTATATCAAGGAGACCAGTCAGCCTTGATATTTTTCTTTCCTGAGACATTTGGAAAGCTGAATGGAAGATAACAGAGGAGATAACGGGGGATTATTCTGGTGGGAGTTCATCAGTTGACCATATATGGGGTGCATGAGGTTCCAGAAGCTTGCGTCTTAACCGCTATGTGTATTAAACTGAATCTAAATCCTTCTTTTCCCACGTCTTTATCTCAGTGCACCCACTCAGGTCAAGAGGAGACCTCTCTCAGCCGTGGGATACAAGAGGCCAATCAGCCAATATGCACAGATGGCTGTTTCCACAGCAACCGGGGCCCCATCTCGATACCAGGTCAGTGCCTGGACAGTTGGTAAAAAGTACAGCTGAGATGGAGATGAGATGCACCTTGTGTCCATGTTCACAGCCTCCTTCTTGGAGCTGGAGAACGTGAAGATGGTTGTAGCCATGGAAACCATTCACAGCTTTTACCGTTGCATCTTAAGCCAGTGAACCAACAGTTTAATATCACAATGTAAAAAGAATAAAACAGTCACTTTACTAATTAATTAAGGTCAGGGGAAACTTGATTTCCACAGACCGTAGTAATATAAGAATTGTAAGACAACAGTACAACAATCCAGCCAAGCTAAAGTCCACGCTCTATTGCTTTAAGGGAGACTTCTTACAAAAACATGCATTTGCAGATGCCATTATTCTGTTATAACAACATCTTCACTTGTATCTGTCCGCACAGGCTGAGAACATAATGCTGTTGGAGTTAGACATGTCTCCCCCGACCATGTTCACCTTGAACCTTAATGGCGCTCACCTGGAGAGAGCCTTTTCTCCCAGGCTGATGCGGGATCTCCTGGTAACTGTTCCGATCAGAGAGAGGAGCACAGCATCGTCACGGGTCAGGAAGTCTCAATCCTGGTGAGAAAGCAGCTGAATAAGGCAGAAGTCTTACAGATGCTTACAGATGCTTAAATATCCTTTTTTTAGGGGCATTAATTTAGGACTGAACGTTGCAGTAGAAAAGTTACGTGAAGAGCTGTCATAAAGTGTGCTAAAATTTGTAATTGCGCCATCCCCTATGTTGGGTCAGTCCTAGTTTTTTTTTTAAATACAGTTATGACAGTTAAACTGTCAGTTAAAGGGACAGTTCACCCCTGAATCAAAAATACACATTTTCCCTCTTACCTGTAGTGCTATTCATCAGTTTAGATAGTTGTGGTGTGAGTTGCATGTGTTGGAGTATGGAGCTACATTTGTTTCTTTATTATTCAATCAAACAGAGTAGGTTTTGCAATCAAAAAAAAGGTTTGAGAGCAAAAGTATCAATATTGCAAGCAAAAAATGTTTTATTGCAGGTAAAAAATGATTGATTAAAAACTGCAAATCCTAAAGTTTTGTTTGCAAATCCTAAAGTTTTGTTTGGGAGTCATTTTTTTTCCGTTTGCAAGTCAAAAGGTTTTGCGAGTAAGTTGAACCTGGTGGGCGGGGCCTAAACTGAAAGCTGTAAGACACGTCTCTGTTGGCCAGTCTCAATCGGAATGACAGCTTGCAAAGCATTTTTTTTCTTTCTTCTCTCGGTTGGCAGATTGAAAACAAATTTAAAGGTGCATACCACCACCTACTGTACAAGAGTGTGCAACATCATGTCATTTAGCCTGTTTCTTAAATTCTACTCATCAGCCTAGTACGCTTGCAAAGCAACAAGGGAGTTCTGTAGTTCATCGGGAATTCAGTGCGGGAGCTGTGGCGAAAATCAATTCTGAAACCGAAGTTTTTCGGGCTCCGGTTTAAAAAAAAAAAAAAAATCGTCCACACGAGTGGTGTGATTAAAAAAATACATCCACATGAAACCGCATAATCCGCTACCAAGTGATGTAATACACATGCCAAAGCAGTAGGTGGCGAAGTAACTTCTAATGGAAAGGCCATTTTAACCAATCAGAAGTCAGAGTCAATACCTGAATAGGGAAGTGCGGAAAATAAAAACAACCCGATCCACAAAAGAAGCACGACCTAATTCAACAGCAGAGACGCCTGAACGACCAACTACACTACCACGAAAGCAGCTTTCGTGTTTTTTTTTTTGAGATAAGCTAACTAACGCTAACGTCAGCTGTCACTTGTTGCCATAGCAACGGTAAACATTCACATACGGGCTAAGTGCAGAGTGCAGAATCAAGCTTCATTGTAAATATAGTTAAGATACATTGTATTTAACACTGGATGTGGGATTGTAGTAGTTAGTAAACTTTTAGAAAAGAGCTATTTACCGTCGCTCTGACGTCAAACAATGGAGACTGGTAATAAAATACTGCGGTTATCCTTTCTACACGCAACCGGAGGCACCGGAGTCTTCCAAAAACTTCACCCTGGACTCCGGTTTCAAAGAAATGCGGTTTGGGGGCCCAAAAGTGCGGTTGCGTGTGGACAAACAGCCAAATTGCATAGAATAATACACGGTTTCAGAAGTACACGGGTCTGTGTGGACAAGGCCTAATGATAGTGTAGGAGCCAGGATGTTCATTATCTGTTTGCTTGTGGGTGTTGTGCACATTTGTGCCAGTAGGTGGCAGTATCTGTTCAGGCTTGTGGTTTGCTGTCTATATAATCAGGTTGGCTAATCAGCGCAGGTGCGCACGCTGGGGAAGCCACACGGTTTTTGACCATGCCATAGCGTGTAGTGCCGCAGGTCAGAGTATCCTTGTAAGTTAAGTCATTATTGAAACATGTTATTATTGGGTAAAGCAGTCTATACTTTGCCTCGGCTGTACACAATAAATCAGCACAAAAGGAAAAGCAAATGTTTGGACATTTTTACTGTGTTAGTGCACTTACACCAGTACCTGTGGGCCTACACTGGCATGCGTACAAGCCCTTCAGACCAGTGTGCGCAGATAGTGACATAGGAAGCCACTATAAATAGCAAGAATGTTTTATTTGAACTGGTGCAGTTGAACTTGCAAGCAAAACTTTAACTGGCAAGCAAAGAGGACCGATTTGCAAGCAAAACTTTTTAGCTTGCGAGCAAAGAGGACTGATTTATAAGCAAAATGATCACATGTTTTTACTTACAAACTTGATTTTTGATTGCAGTTCAAGAAATATGCTCTCAAAACAGTTTTATATGATTGCAACAAAAGGACACAAAAATACCTCCATATTGGAGGTATCGGTCGTAAAGATGTCTGCCTTCTCTCCAATATGAACTTGATGGAACACAGCTTGCGGTGCACTAAAAGTAAAACATAAAAAATAAATTGAAAACTCAACAGCAATGTCTCTTTGCAGAAATCATGACCTGGTTACTCAAGCTGATCCACAGACTTTGTTGTGAGCAGTTTCATGTGGGAACTGTTTTCTCTCTGCTGGACTACATCCACCAACCGTATCACCGCACAGGAGGAAGTGTGCATCTACTCATGGACGAGAGGCTCAGGCTCAAGACAGCTCAAGATGGAAACATTAATGGCGTCTTCCTCAGCTGAAGTAACATTAGCTAGCTCAGTAGTGCTAGATGCGTTAGTAGTAGATGCATGCTTCCGTCTATGCTGTGACACAGTCGGCAGGTGTAGTTCAGTAGAAGGAAAATAGTCCCTACATGAAACTGCACACAACAAGGTCTGATGATTATCTTGAGTAACCAGTTCATGATTTCTTGAAAGAGACATTGATGTTGATTTTTTCAAATGTAATTTTTTGGCGCTATGAGCACCACAAGCTGAGTGTCATCAAGTTCCATCATATTTGAGGAAAAGCAGACATCTCTGCAGCTGATATCTCCAACACTCAGCAACTCACACCAAAACAATATAGACTGATAAATAGCACTACAGGTAAGAGGGAAAATATGTATTTATTTTGGTGTGAACTGTCTCTTTGCATGCTTTTCCCCTTTATCTATAAACCACTTGCATTTTACATTTCTGTTTACCAATCTCCCCCCAACTGAAAGGCTTTTTCTTACATGCAAATCCACTGGCATAGAATTTTAAATGCCACAAGTCTCAGTACCTCATGAAATATGTAATAATATATTGCTATTGATCGACCCTATTCATTCCTGTAGATACATTTGGGTATTTTGTGGTGTGGGACAGTAAAAATGAAACATATCGCTTCTTAAATAATAACTGAACCTGTTTGTTTTATGGTCTACAGGTATCAGGCACCACAAGCAGCATCCATCCCATCATCCTCATCCTCCACTACTCTGACATCGGCATCTCAGAGCTTCTCTCCTTCTCAGAGACAAAGACCATCCTCAGCTGCCTATCTTCCATGTTTAGATCCAATTCAGACAAGTCCCTGATACACGCCAAGACAACTACTGTACACAGGGCTGGCCTTAGTTTAAGGTGGCACAAGAAGAGGGGGGGGGGGTGTTTTATGCCTTTATTTTAAATTGATTTCATACCTTTTTGTGAGAAAGAATCATTTGAGTAAGCATGTATTCAGCTTAACGGGAAAGACAAACATTACTTTTGCCTACAGTTGCCTAAAAACCATGTAGTTTCTCTTGGTTTATCCCAGAATCAATGAATAGCACAGCTAAAACGTAATCCTCTAAAACCAGACATATGATTAATTATTTAAAGGATCCTATTTTTAATTTGAAAACATTTCCATTGACTTTTTTTCCGAAAATGTATCTGGTCTTTGCCAAAACAGTGAAGGGTGATGGGGGAACTCTGGTTTAGCCTGTATGCTTGATAAATTGTTATTTCAATTTCAATTTAATTGGGAAGACTAACATTATTTTTGTCTACAGTTGCCTAAAAATCACGTAGTTTCTCTTAACTTAACCCAGACTCAATGAATAGCACAGCCAAAACTTTCATTCATTCATTTTCTGTAACCACTTATCCTGTTGGGGGTTGCAGGGGGGGCTGGAGCCTAACCCAGAGGACAATAAGCGAGAGGTTGGGAACACCCTGGACAGGTCACCACACTATCACAGGGCTGACACATAGAGACAGACAACCATTCACACACATGGCCAATTTAGAATCACCAATTAACCTAATTAACCTTACTGGGAGGAAGACGGGGTACCCAGAGAAAACCCATACTGACATGCAACATGCAAATTCCACACAGAAGGGCTCCACCACCCCAGGACTGAACCAGAAATCCTCTTGTTGTGAGGCGACAATGCTAACCATTGCATCACTGTGCCGCCCCAGCCAAAATGTAATCTTCTAAAATCAGACATGTGGTAAATTGTTTAAAGGATCCTATTTTTAATTTGATAATATTTCCATTTACTTTTTTTTTCTCTGGAAAGGTATCTGGTCTTTGCCAAAACAGTGAAGAGTGATGGGGGGAATTGAGGGCCCCGACCACAGGGGGGCCACCCTGGTTTAGCCTGTATGCTTGATGAATTGTTGCTTCAATTTCTAGCTAATGTAACCGTGAGCCAAAAATGTGAAGAAAGCCTGCAAATGCTCTCTTGATTAGCTGCCTTATTTTTTCATAGTTGTGAAATTGTGCGAAGTCCATTTGCTTACACATGAAAATAAACTCTGAAATGATCTTGAACTGCCTACTGTATTAAGAGCTGCTGTGATCCTGGGCATAATTGCAGTTGACAGCTTTATAAATGTGTGGGGGGAAACTTGAAGACTTTGCAGTGACAGCTTTATACAGTAAGATGACGTTTCCTTGGGAGTCACATGACTCTTTACAGTAAGTCCAACATGGCAGACGGAGTGGATCTTACGCGGTAACTAAAGCAACATTTCAACTGGAACAGACTAATTCAACAACACTACTGTGCAACAAGACATCCACAATGACGGAGAGACAGAAGAAAAAGAAGGGGAGGACGTGGGCGGAAGCCGCTAAGACGGTATTCTTGGTGTTTTTATCTGCCGTTTGTTGTGGTTGTTTTCCTTGAACGCTCCCACTTGTGCAACCGTGTTTATGAGTTCATGACCTGCTAGTAGAGACGAGATGTTGCGTACACCGCGCAAGGCCCGTGTTGACGGTTAGACATTTGGAGGACCGCTGTCACTAGCCGTGTAGCTGTCACTGCTGAGCATAAATGCGAGCGAGGTGACTGTCAGCTGTGTGCACCCAAGCATCTTCCCAAAACCCCCCTGTGTGTTGTCTCCACACGGTGCCGCTGACATGTTTGTCACGATTTGAAGTCGAATGAAGTAACCGTTAAGTAAGCACGTCGGTGTTGCGCGCTAGCCAGGTTAGCACGCTAGCTCCTGCTAACGTGGAGTTCGTCAACAAGTTTGTTTGATATCAGCTGCAAATAAAACACAGCGAAACGAACAGTATCCATATTAAATCAATCCCCATACGTCCCCTTAACTCCACACTAGCCCACCAAGTTAGTGTATTGCATGCCAACGTTTGGCGAGATGTCACAATACAGTAATGAATGTTGCTAGCATTGTAGCTAGCTGTCTAGCGTAGCATGCTAATGACTACAACATATAAAAACTCCTAATAAGTATTTCATAATTAAAGCGTAACGTTATTGCCTGTGTGGACATCCATTTTCCAGCGATACATACGCTTTGATGAGCTATTTATTTAAACAAGTTTGCTCACATAACGTAGCTATAAGTCAGTAGGTAGTTAATTGTAATATGGTTAGTTTCTAAACACCTATAAAGTCCATTTTGAACGAGATGCTAATCATACTGCAGTAATGTGGGGACAGACGATATAAAATGTAATCAGTGCAGGAGCAAAATAAAGTAGCATCGTCTGTTTAATATTAGATGTGTTTTTTATGATGGAGGAAAAGTTTCTGTAGGATAGCTGTAATGTGAGATCGTTTTTGTTGACATGTTTTGCTGCAGATAATGTTAATTTAACGTTTATTAAAGTGATCCTGCTGCATTCCCTGTTCATATTATGACATACTAGTGTGTCAATAATATCACATAATAAACTTTACATGATAGAGTACCTTTCACAGAAATGAAATTCACAAAATGCTTCACAAAATACAAACAATAAAACATGCAATCAATAAAAACAAAGGCAGTATAACATATTAAAGATAGTAAAACATAGAGCAAATACAGGCTCCTGAGACCCCAAACAGAAACATACCAGGGAACAAACACTGGACAATTTAGGCCATTTTGAAGTGATGGAGCCACTATTTAAAAGGCGCAGTCACCTTTTGTTTTGAGTCTGGAGTGGAGACAGCCAGTACTGTAGGTCCTGTTCAGAAGACCTAAGGGACCTACTGACAATATATGGATGATGTATTCAGGTGCCTGACCGGGGAAGACTATACCTCAAGTATCAACAAGTATCTTGAAGTGAATCCTGAACCTGGTGGGAGGCCAGTGTAAAGAAACTAAAATGGGAGTGATATGGGTTGTCCCACTGGACCTGGTTAACAGCCTAGCAGCAGCATTCTGGATGATTTGAAGACGCTTCAGAGAAGATTTATTTAGACAATTAAAAAGAGAATTACAGTAGTTCAGTCGGGGGGGACACAAAAGCAGGGATAATCATCTCTAGCTCAGGTCAACACACCACAGACTTGAGCTTTGCAATATTTCTAAATGCATGGCCTGATCAAAAATAACACCAAGATTCTTAAAATTTGAACGTACAGCTGACGAAAGGGACCCGATACTCTGGGTGACCTTTGAAGCTATACAATCTAAAGCAATTATCAGAACCTCCGTCTTGTCTGTTTAATTTCAAGTAGTCTTGTTGATGACAGTCCCCCAGCCATATGTGAAAATTATAACTTAGTAATAAACTAAGCTGTTTGTCCAGAGAAGTGGATCTACACTATAGCAGAAAATCTAAATCTATTAAAGGCAAAAAGCCGCAATGTTTGTGGTCTTGGATATTTTGAGCATCATGTATGGTGTAGTAGGAATTGATGCTCTGTGGAAACTTGTTATAAAGCTTCAGTATGTGTAATCTCACACTGTATGACAATCAGTCCCACTGAAATAACTCAACTGTATAATGTTATAATGATTTTTTTTTGATGATGATATTTTATTCTTGTAGGTTTTGGAGAAATACCCTAACACGCCCATGAGCCATAAAGAGATCTTACAGGTGATCCAAAGAGAACGGCTTAAAGAAATAAGGTACATTTTCCCTGGCATCACAGCTTTACTCCAGCAAATGCCCTTCATATAGGTGACATCTTCATTAAGAGAGAGAGAGAGCACACAGCTTTCTCCATCTGTTATTGATTGCTCATATCATGTACTTCACTTTTTCTTGTTCACATAGTAACGATTATTTTACCCAATTAATAATTGTTTCGTTTCTTTTTGTTTCATTGTCACTGTTCTCATCCAGAAGGTAAGAAAAAGCTAGCCCCCCCCCCCCACCCCCTTATCTTAACAAACTCACTGCAATGCCACTTTGGTTTTTACCTTTTGCATGTTATTAACAATAACATGTCCTTCAGTTGCATAAAGACAGTGTTAGACTCACGCTTGTATTTCACCTAGACTTGTTATAGCCACCTGTTGCATAAATTGATTTTTCAGTGTGGTAAATTAGCTGAAGTTCTAACAAAGTAAAGCATGGATCCTGACAGCGATCTTTTTACTCTTTAGATGCAAAAGCTCAACACAGTTACATGATATTATCCAAAGAATGTAGCCGTGGTATAAATTTAATGAGATAAATTATCTGGCTGGCGATATCTGGAGCCCCACCAGTGTGATTTTCTAAACGAATAACAGATGTTGCATTTTTCTCAATCTGAATGTGTTTTAATACTAAACTTTTTGCCTTACACTAAGTAATATAGCGTGTGTTAAACTGTATGAAATAACACAAATGTAAGATGACACGTTTTTTTTTTTTTTCAATAACATTTGCTTCACTATGTACCTCTGGATGCATCTCTTGCATGACTGCTACGGCGTTCTTGTGCACCCTTAATTAACTCAAGTTTGCTTAGAAAATGTTTGACTTAACTAGAGCAGATTTTTACGCAACAGACACAGTTATGTCAGAGCAATTTAATCTGAGACTATCAGCTGTTTACGATGATGAGATTAGCCTTGAATCACTTTTATGCAACTGATACTGTATTAAAACATTCAGAAAATTGTCCCACAAATACAGTGATGTGAATCCGACCTGAACTCGTGTGTCGTATTGATACATGATTATTTGTTATGTGAAGTTATTTCTCCCCAGATATCAGAGCAGCCTTTACCCTTCTTGCGTCTTCTCCCAGCTGTCTGATTTATTGGGCAACAGATGTGTAATTTGCGTTTTTCTCTTATGATCCAGTGGAACCTCGCCGCTGGCATGTCTGAATGCAATGCTGCACACAAACTCTCGTGGTGAGGAGGGGATCTTCTACAAAGTTCCAGGAAGAATGGGTGTCTACACGTTAAAGGTTCGTCCGACACAAAGCGGCTTTCTCTGGTGTCGTGACTTTTAAGTAAAAGATCACTTGTAATCATTCATTCTGGTAATTGCTTGGCCCTTTTTTTCTGTACCTATAAAATAAAGGTCATTTACTCCATGTCCTCTATTTTTTATGTAGAAAGACATCTCAGATGTGGTGAAGGAGCTGTCTGAGAAGGGCTCCGAGGAGAGCAGTGACAATCTGTCTGACTCCCAAAGCACAGAAAACAACAGCAGTGCCATCGCAGGAGAGGGCAGGAGAGGAAGGTGGATGCGAAGAGGTACTGTGCACCACACACAGGATCATTATTAATTGTTGGTACATCAGTGCATTCCTTAGGTCAATGCTTCCTGACTGGTCCAGCCACAGGGTCCAGATTTCTCCTTAGTCCTTAGTTCAAGGTCCACGTAGTTTAATATCGTACTTGCGTTCAGCCACGTCGTCTGGCTAGTTTGCTGTCTTTGTCAAGTAGCTGTCCATTATTCAGTCACTCTACAGCAGGAAACGGCACTTCAAAAGAAAAACTCTGCGCTGGAAATTCACTGTAGTTAAAAAAAGTGCATTTTTTACAAACTTGACATGTTTGTTAGTCACTTGCAGTCCATTCAGAATGGACCCACGACCCACCAGTTGGAAACCACTGCTTCTTAAAGTAGATTGTACAGACCATTATCTCCAAAAAGCATTTTTGGGTCATCAGGAAATAACATTCATAATACTGATACAGATGTAAAATAGATGATAGTACATTATTTAGTTTAAATAAGTGAAAGAATTCAAAAAATATCACCATGTCACCATTTCAAGCTTTACTGACAGTTGACCAATTTTGTGAGCTAACAAATAGTAAAGATCCAGTGTGTAGGATTTAGGAGGATATATTGGCAGACATGGAATATAATCTAATAAGTGTGTTTTCTTTTGTATATAATCACCTGAAAATAAGAATTACTGTGTTTTCGTTACCTTAGAATGAGCCCATGGAGTCTGCCATGTTGCACCATGTTCCTGCAGTAGTTCAGAACAGACAAAGCAAACAGTGTCAGAAAAACACATTTTTTTTAACATGGAACTGCTTTATTCAATGTTTTTATTAATTTAAATCACTGGGCCTGTTTGTGTTGAAGAGGATTAGACCTCTGCGGATAATTCGGCACTTGTTCAAAACCCCCTGAAGGTCTCTTTAGTTAAACATTAGCGTGTGCTGGGCTAGCAGCCTGTCTTTGAAATGCCAAACAGCATTGGAGAAACACTGATTTGTAATGTGAGACTGCTTAAGTCAGTGTTTTTATCTGTTTTAATTACCTGGTGTGTTTTGGAGAGGACCTTTGAGGATAATTTTGCACTTGGTAAAAACCTCCTGAACAATGAACATTGAAGGAATCCCAACTGGGAGTTCACGCTTGGCACATGGGAGAAGTTTCAACTGATTGCAATCGTTACCACAAGATGCCACTAAGTCCTACGTACTGCTCTTTTAAATACCCCCCCCCCCCCCCCCCCCCCAAAAAAAAAAACATTATTTAAATTAGCTTCATTTAAAAGCTCTGTTCACAGCTGGCTTCTTTCTTTATGCATAACTGTCACTGCTGCTCAACAATCATTCAGGTATAATCAACAGAAGAGAAAGATCCTGCACTCTTGAAAATAACGCAATAAGTAAGGACTGTAGCTCTGCTCATTTGCTCATTTTCGCTGGCTGGTTACCAAGCCCCATTATGACTATGAGAGTTAACGCCCCTTCTCTGCCGCTGTTAGAAGTCATTGCGGAAACACAGGAAAACAGCTGAAGTAGCTGCAGAGGAGGCAAACACAAATAACACCGCCTCATCACAAAATAAATTCTGGAATACACCGAGCATCAACCATGATGGTAGCAAAAGGTGGGTTTTATCTTTTAAACAAACAAGCTGCATCCTTGATGTCTTACTTGAATCGTCAGCAGAGAAGCTGCAGGCTGCACAGGACGCTCGCATTACAGCAGTTTTGGCTCTTTGTGTGTCTGTGGGGTCAAATCATTACCTTATTGTGAAAGGCACACCTGATTGCACCTGATTGCAGAGCAACTTTGGAGAATGAGCTTTTCCTTCAAGTGTCAGTTATTTTGTTTTCCTCAGGCTGTGCTCTCACTGACTCTCATTATTTCTCTTGAATATTTTAAGTGACTGTTAAAACAGGAAACTGTATTTTCTCAGTATGACCCGTGACCACTTCCTCGTTATGCACAAGTTTGAAACTGCCAAGCAAATAACCTTGGTTTATATCTGAGTGGGAGGACTTGGATAATGTTTTATTTTTGAACTAATCAATGCAAAGAGCCGCAAAGTCAAATGCAAATTAAGTGTCATTGAATAAGAATCAAGTGGAACGGCTACAGTGTGTTGAGGAGGTGTTCAGCCCATATTTAGTAATATGGTATTTTAGCAAGGTAATGCAACCTGCACCTTTGTGCACAGCATTGGTTTCAGTTTCATCAAAACAAAAGCATGATGTGATAAAGTCTGTACCCCACCCTCAGGAAGTGTATTTGGTAACATCTGCTTTGTGCTTTTGTGTTTCGTAGTTCCTTCCAAGCTGCAGTCACAGCCGTCCTCTCCGCAGCCTCGATGCTCATCGCCTTCTGTCCCCCCAAGTAAACTCATCTCTCCCTCACAGAAACACAGCAAGAAAGCTCTGAAACAGGTACGGATGCTTTCTGTATTCTGTATCTTTTAGCAGTTTATCGCAACTATAATGACTACATAGCCGAGTAAAACTATACTATTCATGTCTGAAATCGTATGAGTTCCTGCCATGCCCTCACACTCATACACCCATATAAATCTCTGCCACCTCACTTTGCAACACACTAATACATCGTAATGTTTTCATCTTGTTTTTCTTGTATGTATATACCAAGATTAGAGTTTTTAACAGTACTGATCTGAATCTTACACCTTTGGTCCATGTCAGAATACTCACTTATACTTTTCTGCAGATTTCACCACATCTATCTGAACTTTTCTGCTGACACGTTGTCAATAAACACGTACATAACCCACGCTGGCGTGTCAGCAGGCACCAATTATCCGTCCATTCCCTGCCTGTATAACATCTTGTGCTGATTATTTAAAGACAATGAGGCGTCGGGGAAAGTGCCTATAGCTGGTTTTACAGTATTAATGTCCTCATAATCCACCCTGTTCACCATTTTCCTATTGGCTGCTTCGTGCCTTTTGTGTTCCATTTAATTAGATTGCACTTGATTGCACAGATTGTAATTCACTCCATCTGTGCTGGTGTGGAATTTTCAGCTCTGTAAGACCAATTTGTATTCATTTATTGGGCGTAGGCAACACTAGAAGATGGCGATTTGGCTAAAATATTAGTGCCTGGGAGACTTATTGTGTATTTTCCTTCTGTGATTGTCTTTTTGTTTCAATCAGCTGAAACAAAACAGCGGACCGTCTTGGATTGCTCCTTTAATCTGTTGACATTGTGTTTGTGAGGTGATCAGACTTCTCGACAGATTTACAACGCAGAGTTGATTTATGCTCGTGTTATGCAACCTATGTTTCATTGCTGCACTGTTATTTAGCTGTTATTTAACCAGGCAAGTGGCCCTGGGGGAGTAGTTGCAGGGAGACAGAGGGTTACACACATTCACACTCTCTTTTTCTCATTCTGCTGGCTATTTGTTCCTTCCTTATTTTACTCATTTTCAGGCCTTGAAGCAGCAGCAACAGAGAAATCAGCGCAGACAGGGGGGAATGCCAACCACCTCCAGCCCTAGATTGCTTCTGAAATCCATCAAAGACATGGCTGACAACATTACTACAAAGACTGGTAGGTGGCAGCTATTATATTGTCACATACAATTTAAAAAGAAATTAGCAGTAGTCACTCTGAATATTTTAGCAATGTTCATTGCATGATGTTACACACAGTGTCGATGATAAGTGATATTGATGCAGTTGAAGGTATTGTCCTGTTATTACAGGTTTTCATAAGTACACAACAAAAGGCACTATTATTATTATCCAAACATGACTCATGTAATTGGCAGCATTAGAGTGGAAACAGATCTTTGCTTTGCTATTTCTCTGAGCTTTTCCTTCCACTGTTTTCCCTCTGTTTAAACAGATTTATGTCACCCAGTTGTCCCCAGGAAAGTTTCTCAGAGGTCAGGCCGCCTTAGCGCAGGTAAGTCAAACATCTACTTTCATTTAATCAAGTGGTCTTGAAATCTTAACGGGTGATGGGCTGGTGATGTTCCATATTTTTGTTACTGTAAACAAATCTAACGAAAAGACCAAAACTGACAATCCTATCCTACTATCAAGTGTTGTCTGTGTTGCCAAAGCTTAGTGAAGACTATTCCTCTGTGCCGTAGTCCTCCATTGTTGCCCAAATATATTACAGACCAAACTGTTGAACTGGCTGGCATGTTGTTTCATTACAGTGAATGCACGATACTGTATGTGTGCCGATGCGTGGGCATCTCTGCATGTGTCTGTCCACAGCTGTTCTCGCAAAGTACTGGACCAGTCAGCCTAATATTTTGCGTGCACATTTATGACGGTATGCTCAAAGACCTTTTGTAGTTGCAGTGATTTACAATTGTTGGAAAACCTGTTTTACTGATTGTCTTATATCGTTGTTGACCGGTATCAAGTCCTTAACAAAATCATGTAGCAAATGCTTTGAGCAAAAGGTGTTTCCAGCGTTCAGCTTGGCTGAAAACACCAAGCTTTACTGTCTGTTGCAGGCCACATTTCGGCCTTTGTTGTGGCTCAACGAAACAACTGGAGCATGTGTAGATTATTCCATACCTGGCATGTTATATGAAGTTAAGGTAGGCATGATGCAAGATGAAAAAGAATGAACCCATTTTGCTATCTTTGCCCGCTGCCATCTTGACTATAAGGGAGCCGGGAGGGACAATTTCACCGCGCACAGAGCCACGTGTATTGTCTGGAATTGCTACGATCAGCTCCTGTGACCGCCAGGCGTTGATCTGCATTCTCACACATTTCCAGTTTCTTTTTAGTCAACCTCAGCTACTCTTTTGTGGTGCCGCAAATACTCCCTAGTTCACCAAAAATGTTTTAATCCATAGCTTAAAATAGTCCACATTCAATGCACTATTTACTCCTGTTGGAGCAGCATTTACAAAAAACTACAATGCCCAGCTGTTTTAGGCCATTATGTAGCCTTTTTAAATGAAACTATAGTGTATACTTGTGTTTTTAATGGTTTATGTCTTTAGTAGGAACTTATGTGCTTGGGGTTTTGTGCTGTATACAGGGTGGGAAATACCCTGGAAATCCAGAATTCTTGCTAGAGCACAATTTGAATTTGCTCAGCGAGTCACTCTGGCAATCAGTAATGACGCTCATTACCTATGCCCTTGGAGCCGAGCTGCACCAATCACATTGGTGTATCTGATATAGGCGGGCCAGAGGCAAGCTAAACAGATGACGACAGCGCTGCGACGACGAAGTCCGGAATCAGTCAGTAAACAATGCGAGGTGGCTACGGATGAACACCAGTTGTTTGAAACGGCTTTGGCCGCTACAATGAACGAGTTAGACTTGGCTTTTTCTCTAAAAGAGGAACAGAAGACTCGAATCTTTCCTTTGCAAGAAGGACGTTTTTGCTGTTTTGCCGACCGGACACGGCAAGAGTCTAATCTACCAGTTAGCTCTGCTGGTAGTGCTCTGGATACGTCACCCCGTGTATTGTTCTGATTGGTTGTAGTGTTATCCAATTGCGTGCAGTGATATTTTCAAATGCATGCTTGGTGCCGCCCCTCGAGTTGGGCCATTTTCATATAGCCAGACCCTAAATCTTTCTAGATTTGGGTCTGGATTTCCAGGCTAGGTGGGAAGTCTAATGGTGCGTTCCAGGCAGGCTTTTGAACTCGTAAGTCACGACTTCAAGTCACGAGTTATGACTTTGTAGCGTTCCAGGAAAGTTACGGCAAACTGCTAGTTACTTCCTGTTTAACGTTGAACATGGCGAACCGTTTGTTTGTGCTTCCCCATTATTGCTATCACCAAAGGTACCTGCTACTTGCTCATTTGAGTGAAACGGAGGAGGATAGGGTCACAGATGCTATTATAGGCTATTTTTTACGTTATCTGTGTGTTTGGAAACGTATTTTGTATTGATTTATTCTTGCATTAGAAACCAGCTGTTAGAGCGGCTGCCAACAATGCGTTAACATTAGGGTTATTTTATGTCTATTTCTCACCATGTATCACCTGCATCAACACCGCATCCATAGGGCTGCCATTGTTGTTTAGAGGAGTAAGGTAATTGGTTTAGAGGGCTGTGTGATGTCAGAAACCGTAACTGGGAGTACATCAATCTGGTACGAGTTCACGGGTGGGAAGTTACGGGTTTGACTGCCGTTCCAGTGCACTTTCACGGGTTACAGGTTGTGAAAACACGAGTTACGGGTTGCCTGGAACACACCATAACAGTACTGAGAGATGGACAGAAGCATTGTTGGTTTTGGTCTTTTCATGAGATTTCTTGACATTAAGAAAATGGAAAAATAACACCAGTCTTATCCATTAACATTGTTTAAAATAATCTGACAAACTTGTATCTGCCTACAAGCTTGTTTTTAGATGGAGTTCAAGTAGTGGAAGAACAAGTGAAATTGATCCCACATTAGCAGAACAAAAATGCTCAGAAGAAAAAAAAATTACTTGACCACATGTGAGAGTAAATTACTCAAGATGTCAGTTGCAAGATTGGCATGTTTCTGCACTGGATCAGTCTTGGCTTACATCTGTTTCCTGTTTTGTATTACAGGGCAGCTGAAACGCACCAAGTGTAAAATAGATGTGGAAACACCAGACTCCATTTTGGTTAACACCAACCTGCGGGCGATCATCAACAAGCACACCTTCTCTGTCCTGCCCCCTGACTGCCAACAGAGGCTGCTCAAACTTCTGCCTGAAGTTGACCGGCAGGTGGCTCTAAAATTATATATACTTTTATGTTGTTGTTGCATTATGTAGCACTACATGTAGAGTGTGCGATATTATACTGTATGTGCATGTCTTTTCTATCAATCATCATATAGTGTGTTTAAAGGGACATTTCGGTTTATTTTAACCTGTCTCCTATCGTCCTAAATTTGATTCAAGTGACTAGTGACATACAGATAATAGTTAGCATGTTAGCCATTAGCCTAGATACAGCCGAAGCGTCAGACCTGTTAAAACGTAAGAGAACGGGCATCCCTCAAGTGCAAAGTTAGTCCACTAAACAAGCTTTTTTTCCACAAAGCCTCATATCATTAGGATAAATGTCAGAGAACATATAGAAAACGACATGTAAACGTGTTGTCTTACCTTACCGGTGTGCTGCCATGTTTGTTTACAATGTAGCTCTGCTTTCCAAAGCGCGGCCGAAATATCGCGAGAACAAGCAGCGATCTCATAGCGTGCCTGAACAAGCAGCAACAGCTGGAAGGCGGAACCGGACGGTCGACTGAACAGAGGAGGAGGAGGAGGAGGAGGAGGAGGAGGAGGAGGAGGAGGAGAGAGCGAGGCGCAACAGGTAACGTTAGAGGACGAGAGAGGAGGAATGGCTGCCACAAGGCTTTAGCTCTGGAGATTGGTGGTGTACCTGTGAATGCTGTGCCCCAGTGCCCACAGAAGAGGAATGCCTCTATTGCAAGGAATGGGACCGGTTGCAGCCTTATTTTCAAGGTCTGGATGTGACCGAGGACGAGACACCTCTACCTGGAGTAACATTAGTATCCAGCTGGGCTTTATTTAGAGCTTGTGAGATATATTTCGGCTGCGCTTTGGAAAGCAGAGCTAGAGGGATAAACAAACATGGCAGCACACCGGTAAGGTAAGACAACACGTTTACATGTCATTTTCTATATGTTCTCTGACATTTATCCTAACGATATGAGGCGGTCTTTGTGGAAAAAAAGCTTGTTTAGTGGACTAACTTTGCACTTGAAGGGATGCACGTTCTCTTACGTTTTAACAGGTCAGATGCTACGGCTGTACTCTACATGTTTGACTTTGCATCACATACAGGAAGCATAAGTTGACATACTGCTGCAGTGATGGTGACTGCGATGATGTTAGTCATAACATTGTGCCTCCTCTCCCCAGGCTTGCATGGACGGCCTTCTGAAGGTCACTAGTTCTGCCTTAAACAACGAGTTCTTCACATCAGCAGCTCAGTCCTGGAAGGAGAGACTGGCTGAGGGTCAGTGCAACTCTTTGCGACTCATAATGACAGCATTCAGTTCAAAAGAAAAATTATGTCACCAAGGTTCAGTGCCACTACAACTACAACTTTTTTTTTTATTATGTAACTTTTTGCTTTGCAGGTGACTTCACTCCTGAGTTGCAGCTACGAATGCGCCAAGAAATTGAGAAGGAAAAGAAAGTTGAGCACTGGAAGGAGGCCTTCTTTGAAAACTATTATGGTGAAAAGTAAGTTCCCCTTTGTTGTATATTATTTAGTTATTTGCTAATATGATCCAGCTTTAGAGAAGTTGGAAGGCATATTTTGGTTTTAGAATTTCCAAATCCATAAAGCCCTCTACGCCAGAGGTGGGACCAAATAATTGTTTTACAAGTCACAAGTCTCAAGTTTTGTACTCAAGTCCTGAGACAAGTTCCAAGTCTTAAATTTTGAGTCCTAAACTAGTCATAATGCTCTCTTGACCAAATCTATTTTATCAATATCAAATTTACAAAAGTGCTTAATATTTTTTAAATAATACCCCTCTGCTGTTCTCTCTTCACATCATTAACATGACAGAATATCTCATTTGAGAAATGCATTATTATTAAACGGTGGTGTGTTTGAAAGATTATTTTGATCTAAATGAGATTCCAAATAGGATGTGACCACCACCCTCATCTCCCTCTCACATTACAAGTAAGATTTCTTCTCGGGAACATTAGTAGTGGAATTTAAGTGTTCGTTCACAGTATTCACAGCATATTGAATTGCTTTGTTTCCAGCAACATCATAGTACTTCAAGAAAGGCTAAATCAAAATGAATCTGTTTGCTGCTTAAAAATGTATCTAATTCGGAGGCTGATTGATTGTGTATCAATATGCCAGTTGAAGCTGTCTCAGTGGATGACATACAAAAGACTGAACACATGATTTCTGGTTTTTAAGTTTAATACTTGCCTCTCTTACGCCATACTGAAGCCTCTCGTCACTCAGGTGTAGTATATGTTTAATTAAAATTAGTTAAAATTAACACAAGTGTAGGTAATCTGACTAACTTTCATTTTCAAAAAAAAGTGAACAGACAACAGTTATGTTTTCATCTGTATATCTATCAAACAATATCACAATACTTTGTGTGTATTCCTCATAATTCATTTAAAAGCTCAGTGTTTTATTAAATCTATTTGTTCATTTTTAGGGCGAAAGCACTTTTTTTGATTTTTTGATTTATTTCTTTGTCTGTCTTCCTACCTCCCTCTTCTCTCACTCTCTGTAGTTCTGGGCTTAGCTTTGAGGAATCCAAAGAGCTGACAAAGGCTGATGTGAATCAGGAGTCTGCCAGGCCCCAGTCCCATGCTCATCAGACAGGACCTGCCGCTCAAGCACCAGAGCATCCCAAGGGCACCAAGGACAGCAGCCAGACTGATGCTGCTGCTACCGCTGTGAAAGACATGAAGCCAACAAAGGAGCCTCTGAAGGCACAGCCTGCTCAGAGAGAGCCAGTCTTCACCACAGAGCCCATGAAGACACGGCGCTCGCAGTACACTGAGGATCGCAAGTTGAATGCAACAGCACAGTCTGGGCCAACACCTGCAGTGAAAACACCAGAGGCTGAGAAGCAGACTCAACGGGCCGCAGCAGGTACAGTGTCTGAAAAGGAGCATAAAGAGGAAGTGAAGGAGGAGAAAACTGAACTCCCTCAGTCGCCTGTGAAGAAGAGCTGCCCACCAAAGGCTAGTTCAGAGTTGAAAGAGGATCAGCCGGTGTCTGTGGTTAAGCCTGCTGAGGAGAGCGAGGAGGTCATCTCTGAGCCCAGTGGCCCCTCAGAGTCACTGAAAAGGAAATCTCCCTGTGAGATTGGGGATGAACTGACACCAGAGAAAAGGCCCCGTATGTCCTCAGTCTCCTCTGTGTCCTCAGTCTCCTCTGTATCTCCTCCAGCGTCATCCATATCCAGCCCGGCCACACCAACTTCAACAACAAATCAGAGGGTTCCACCACTCAAGGTAGGAAAAATGTGTAAATGCAAAGTCTCTGATCTATCTTATGAATTAAAATTTAAAAAAACTCACCACTTGTAGGTTTTAAAGGCAGCTCTGACAAGTTTGTAGCCTGCGTCTTTACAGAGGGCTCCAGCTGTTGTCAGCTTGGATTCACAGCAGTTAGAGTGAATGGAGTGTATGGCAAAAGAGAGTCAAGGCAAAAAAAGTAAAAAAAAACAAAAAACAAAAAAAGACTATATCTGCATTTCTCTGCTGTTGATAGTTATGCTCAGTATGTCAAAAACCATTTTAACTTTCCCAGTACATCCCTAAATTAGCTACTTTCAGCGGGGTCTTGTAGCTGTAAGTGAGAAGGCAATAACTAAACACAGAAGTTAATTTACTTGATGTATATCTTGAAACAATTCTCTGAAATCTCCTTTTTTATTTTGCAGATTCCAGTGTCAAGGATTCTTCCTTTGTCACCGAGCCAAGTGTCACCCAGGACTCCCCTTCCGGCCCCACTTAGCAGCCCAGGCCGTACCGGTGCTCGCACTTTGGCTGACATCAAAGCCAAAGCTCAGCTCGCCCGAGCGCAGCGAGCAGCGGCTGCCGCGGTATCATCTGCATCGAAGGGAGCAGTCCCAGGCCCGGGGCCAGGGGGAGGCAGTGGTGAGCAAACACAGCCATCGCCCAGCCCCAGCCCAACGTCCCCACAGGCATTCACCAGGTTACCAACCTCCAGCTACAGCATCAGTCAGACCAGTACGCCTCCTTCTCGCCCACTGGACTCTTTTGACCAACTAAGCCCAAACCAGTCTCAAACATCTTACTCAAGCAAAGCTGACGAAAAAGACAAAGTTCATTTTGCTGGTACTGTCAGTGCAGGGCCTCATAGCATTCATTTGCAACCCACTCCGTCATCTGTGCACGCTCTGAAGGGACAGGAAAACCAATCACCTGCTGGATCATTAACCAAAACCAGCTCCTGTATCCCTGCAAACAATCCACTGGTCACTCAGCTTCTGCAAGGCAAAGAGGTTCCCTTGGAGCAGATCCTCCCAAAACCGCTATCCAAGGTGGAAGTAAAGATGTCAAATTTATCCCCTGGCAGTAAGGTGAAGACACCACACCCCACTGAGCACCGGGCTGATAAGCAGATGTTCCACCAGTTAAGTACAGCAGGACGAGCAGGAGTGTTCTCAGAATACACGAGACACCACAGGGATCTTCCTGATAAGGAGACTCAGGAGCAGATTGTGCAGGCTCTAATGCAGAGGAAGGGCCAGCAGAGCCAGCCTTATGGTGGCATGGGGCCTCAGCACCCTCAGTACAAAGTCCATCAGCTGGTGCATGCAGAAGAGCAGCAGGACCAAACCAGGATTTCAGCTGGATTTCTGGGTCGTAAGAGGATGCCAAGGCCTGCTATGACGGGACATTACCTGCTCAATGTGTCCACATATGGCAGAGGACCAGATAGCAGGAGACTGCATCAGTCTGTCATCCCAAACACATCTGTGTCAGGTTTTAAAAGGGAAAGCACAGAAGGAGAGGAGGCGGCTAAGGACGAAGAACCAGTCAGGAAATGTTTCTTTCCCGCTCCCGGGGTTAAAACAGAGCAGCAGGGATACTCCATAACCAAGTCTGACGAAGCAGCGAGCATTCAGCATTGCTCCAATGTAAAGACTGAGCCTGGATCAGAGGATTTTGACGCCGGTGCCAATAACGACAGCACCAGTGCGACAGCCAAAGACACCAGCCATTTTTCTCAGTCACACCGAAGGCACCTCGAACTCTGCAATAGTAACCAAGGAAACTCCGAGCCATATCTTGCCCAAGTGGATCCCAGTCACCAGCGGCAGTCTGCCTTTCAAACCCAGAGAACGCTCGATAATCAGGAAGTCGTGGCAGCATCATGCTACGGTGGCACTATCAGCATGTCTGTACCTCACACTTTAAACCATAGCACTGCAGGCATCGGCTCTTCCACAGCCTCTGCAGAGGCTGACGGCCGCGGCGTCCATGGGAGCGTCATGTCTTTCTCAGTGACTGTCACCACCATACCTGCCGGTCACACGCTAGACCACGGCAACCAGGGTGAGCCCTCACCTGAGCAGTCGTTCATGGAGGGCTCCAACATGGAGGACGTCCAGTCCAAATGCTACTGCCGACTGAAGGCGATGATCATGTGCAAAGGATGTGGAGCCTTTTGCCATGATGACTGCATCGGCCCCTCGAAACTCTGTGTGTCATGTTTAGTTGTACGATGATATGAAATTAATAATACTTAGAAGATGGTTTGATTTTTTATTGATGCGAGACACAAAGCAGAAGCAGGTCATTCAGAATCACTGCTGGAGTGACGCATGTTAGCCACGCTCTGCACAAAACAACCAGCACGCGGTTGCTGTTGGAAAAGCAAGGATTTACACTGGATGGTCTTTTGTTTCACCAACATCTATGAAAAGTTGTTTTGTGCAATTTTTTGGTAGAAATGTCAATCAATTTTCAATCAGATCAGTAGTGTGTCAGATGTATGACAAATATAAAATCTGGCAATGTTTGCACTCGGCTAGGATTAGTGTGATATATTTTTTTAAATATATATATGTGTAGTTTTTAAAAAAAGGAGGGTAAAATGAATGTTGCTATTTTTGTAGAACATAATGACTGTTGTGTTTAAGACTGACACTTTTTATTATTGGGCCTAATCATCAGTTGTGGTTTAAAGGCAAAAAAAAAAGGGCGCTAATGATAATCATTGGTTATAGAGTACCTCCTGGCATTTATGCACGCATGGCAGGGAAGTGCAACTCACAGTAACTATTTTATATAAAAAAAACTGTACATTTATTACTGAACACACTCAGATTTAAGAACATGTATCGTTTTAGAAAGAGAATATAGATGGGATTTTGAATGATACCATGAAAACAACTCATGAGGATTGAACATCACATCATTTTTTGAGTAACAGTTACAGAGTGAAGCACTTGAAAACTACCTGGATGTATGGTAATGACTGTGTACAGCACTTACATTCAAACATAGGGGGAAAAGAAGAATCATTTATATATATATATCTATATATATATAGATATATATATATAAAATGCCTATATGTTCCTTTTTTGAGATCTTTTCCATTCCAGGTCAAGGTCTAGAGTCACTTCCTACTGTGTGAACCTTCATTTTCTCCCCAGAAAAGCTAGTTTATAGACGTTGTCTCCTGTGAGATGGGTATTCTCATGCTTGTATGCCTGTACAGACGGATCAGCAGTGGCAAACAGTAAAAAACACTCAAGGCAAAGGGGAGAAAATGAAGATGATTTTGTTTTTTTCACTGTAAATATTTGCTCATTAACGGTATATGCCTAGATGTAGAAATTTATTTTATTCGTGCAGCACACTTTGCTTGAGCATATTTTTGTTTATTACAAGATTATTTTTACTGTGGAAAGAAAATGGAGAACAGCACGTTATGCTAAAACGCTAAATGCTTTATCACAGAATGATTGAGCATAGCATGCTTTGGTTTTACACAATGGATTGGAGGTACAATATGACACTGATTAACAGGCGGATGTAACATTTCACTTAAAAATGGCCTTTTTTTCCCCAGAGAATTGGGAGTCAAATTTATGTTTAATGTGGTTTGAAGTTTTATAAGCACAACACAACATTGGATCATGTTTATATATTGTACATGGATGGACCAGCACATTTGTGGTGTTGTAACAACCTTGTAACTGCATTACAATGACGTTAACACAATATAAATGCTTACCTTACCACATATTAACGTACAAAAAGGCCGATGTGAAGTGTTACCTCAGCTGGTTTTTCACGTGTTCATGCTGAATGCAAATTAAGACGCATCAACTTTATTTTGAAAACTCCTGGAGGTGCAAAGTAGGCCTGTTTTATAGCGATTATTTACAAGGTAATATGCCAAAGTCACCTTTAAAGAAAACAAAATAATCAGAACTTGTTTTTAATGTCTGACTAGTTAATCAAAGTAATATATTTTAATTAATATATTTTAATATAAAAAAAAATCTATTTGCTAATTGTTTTTTTGAAAATCAACAGGGTATTTACTATAATAATATATCGGCTGTCTGTTGTTCCTATAATTTTGTTTAGACTGGACAGACCACCATACAGAGAATAACTTGACTTTTATAATTCAAATTGCCCAGGTATCAATAATCTGTATGGCCCAGCTTTTTTCAGTGGTTCCGTTGGTCTATATTTTTCCATAGAGATGTTGTCTAATGTGTGTACCCTTCTTAGCTGTCTACATTTGTGTCATTACCTTATGAAAACAAAATGACATGTTTTTAAAAGCACCATTTTTAGGTCAGTGGATGAATCAAAGTCCATTTTTAAAATGTATTTGTTATTAAATGGGGGGTTTTGTCTCGTGGAAAATTGGTTTTAAGATGGTAGGGCTAGGATCAGGACAGGTTTCCATATATTTAGAATAGTCATTTCATTAAAACAGTATTTGATTCTGTTAACACAAATTTAATGTGTCCCCCATAAATATTTAGGTCTTATTTGGTTGGACATGATGTTAGGATGTTGTATTTACTCATGTAGAATTGGGGACTGGATCGCACTGCAAAAACAATTAACAAAAACAATCAGTCAACCCAAACGGCAGCTGAAATCTTTGTTAATAAGGACTGAAACGTGAGTCAGGCAGCAGTCCCCACTGTCGCTGAAGTTATCTGTTGTGTGTGCATTCAGGAGAGGAGTTTATATAGAACTGGCCAGAAAGTGTCATGGGCAATCATCACCATTTTTAAAAAGTCACATTTATCACTAGGTGAATTTGTTTAATATGTCTGTGTCATTTTGTCTCCATTTAAACTCCGGGTGAATGTAATATAGTAATCAGCACTTGTAAACAAAGTGTATTTTATCAGAAGTTATAGACTATTATGAATAAATAATGAAAAGAAAAACAATTTGTGTGTGTGTTTACTGGTGCTTATATCACAGAGGGGTGTAAGAGGCAGTCTGAAGTTGACTCGACAACATGAAGTTAATAGTCTATAAAACAGTTATACAGATGTCATTCAGGGAAATCAGATTGGGCTTGATCTAATATTTAAAGCAGCAAATTTATAGTGCCACAAAAAGCTGGGTTAGGGTTAGGGTTAGGTTAGTTGTTAGCTGTTGTTTTTGTATACTGAGACATCGCTGCGTTTTCTGCAGGATAGTGCCATCAAAACATTATTTTATTTTGTTGTATTTGTTTTTTTTAACCGTGACATCCTGCAAGGATAGGGCCATCAAAATAGGTTGTATTTTACCAAGACGTTACTGCATTTCCTGCAGGGATAGTGCCAGGAAAAGCAATTTTCTTTTAAAGATTATTGTTTTGGATAGGATAGTCTATATGTGAGGTGGGGGAGAGAGAGGGAGGGAGGGATGACATACAGCAAGGGCCCACAGGCTGTAATTGAACCCATGGCCGCTGCAGCAGGGACATTGTCTTAATATATTGGTCCCTGCTCTACCTACTTAGCCACCAGGTGCCTTGAAGCAGGTGTTATTTTATCCAGATTTAGCTGCATTTCCTGCCAAAATAGTGCCTGGAAAAGCAGCTGACACATTTCTTGTTGAGGTGGTGCCATAAAATGATTGTTTTTTCTACCAAGACATCGCTGCATTTTCTGCAGGTTAGCGCTTTCTTTTGTTTTTTGTTTTAATCAAGACATCACTGCGTTTCCTGTGGAGATAATGCCACGAAAAGCAGTTGTTTTTTATCGAGACATTGCTGCATTTTCTGAGGTAGTGCCACATAAAACTGTAGTTTTTTTAGTGAGACATTGCTGTGTTTCCTGCTGGGATAGTGGCATGAAAGCTTTTTTTTTTCTTTTTTATCAAGACATAGTGCATTTCGTGCCAGAGTAGAGCCACAAACAGGAGTTCATTATTGCAGAGACGTTGCTGTATTTCCTGCTGGGATAGTGCCACAAAAAGTAGTTGTTTTTTACCCAGACATGGCTGTGTTTCTAGCAGCTTTTCATCCACCAAAAGGGGATATTTTAAGCCATAACATGATCTTTTATGAACTATAACAGATTTTTTTGTGCCTTAACTTATCCACAGATTTACCACAGTGTTGTTGAAACATAAAGTTTCAACTTATCCGCTACTTTATAATGTACACGTGTAACATATGTGTGGTTTGCAGAAACGTAGGGCATGAAAGACAACGATGACTTCTTCTCTTGGTTAGTAGCAGAGAACAGCAGAATGACTGTAGTAAACATTAATAACAATGAGAGAGAGGGGAAAAGCACAGCTGGTACCAGTGTATCAATACTGTGAAAAATAAGTAACACTATGCCACTGCTGTTCATAGGCTTTGCTGGATTTAGAGCCATCCACCAGGCCAAATGAGCACACAGAGAGACTAAACATGATTTCTTTATGTTAATAAGCAACATAAAATGAACTGGTGACACAAGCCTGCCGAGTCAATACATTATCCAGGAGAGTTCTGTGTTTCTATGTTTAATAGGAATACAGAGTGAGGTAAAACTCCCACCTAGATGCTAGATTGCATTATGGGAAATGTAGGATCAAGTCTAGGGTTTGACTCAAAGTCAGGATGTCTCTGTCTCTGCTGTTTTGATTTTATTAATTCTTTTTTTAAATCTGTCTTTTTGAGTCCCCCAGCTTGAAACAATATGAAAGTGCAATATGAAATGGCTGGAGGATCCCTTTGGGTTAAATTAAATCAGTGTTTCGTGTTTCATCTCCACTCTGTTATGCTGAGGATCATAATTCAGAGTAAAAGCAGCAATAGTAGTAGTGCGCCTTTAACCAGCGTGCGTGCGCACATGCGTAAAGTATAGTAGGTGGTCGCGCATGGCATCTCCGTGCCTGCTTGCGCTCTGCTCTGCCGTCCTCTGCCGCTGGGTCGCTGATGATGCCGAGCGGAGCGGGGCGCTTGTACGTTTCGATGTGCGGCTACAACCGCAGTTCCCAAGATTGAAGTCGGATGAAACGGGAGACGAGGCTGAAATATGATGATGGATCGTCCGAGCCGTTTCTCATCGCTCGGACAGCTGTAACGTCGGCGGACACACGGGTGGATTCATCAAAGGTGAGAGTGCGGCTGTGAATCACGGAGGAAATATCCTCCTTATTCACCCTGGACCACTTATCCTCCTCATCTGATGCTGGTGCTGCTGGTGCCGATGATGATGATGATGATGATGCTCTAAACGCAACCTGCGTGATTTTCCTCCGGTAAAGGCCAGCTCCCTGCTATGCCTCTCATTCAGCTGTCGAGACACCAGTGAGAATTGAAAAGATGCAGGATTGCCATTGTTTATTATCTCCCCACAAAAATTTACGGGCATCACGACACATCATTCCCATTGTGGAAATAAGGTAAATAGGCAGTTAAATCAGCAATATGGCTGCGTTTGTGCTCTGCCGTAGCTTCAGAAGTGAATTTTAAGTGTTGCAGGGTTGCTCACTGTGAGAAATGAGGCTTGTAGAAACCGAGAGTGGATGATATCAGCGGAAGGGAGGTACTGCAGTAACCGAGTCCTTATGTTAACTCGCGTCAAAGGATGTTGTCATTACCTCTGAGCTGAAGGTGCGGTTACAGTAAAATGCACCTTTACGGGCCTGTGATGATAACCACACAGTCTTAGTGTATCAAAAGAGAGATGACATCAAATTTATTATGATGTCATGATTACTAATGTGCAGATGAGTGCTTAAAATCCCATCAATTCAGACTTTTATCACACTGATCCTGGTCTGTGCCTTTGAATGTGCTCTGGTCTGTGAATTCATTTTATCCATGAATTATTAACAACTTGTCTCTGTTTCCTCATCCAACATGAAATGATCAACTCCTGCATTTATACTCATGCATTTGCTGCCATGCACCACTTTCATTTTTCCAAATATCGCCTGCCAAATGCTAGGCCTGAGTTGCCTACTCATGAATTTCTGCAGTTACTTCACAGGCAGAATATTTACAATGAACCATTGTGTTATTTTGCTGACATGTGTCTGTTGAGTCTCCCACTGCATAGCAAATGTTTTCTTCCCTTCCCCCCCCAAAGTAGCAACACAGCTCCTCTGACATATACAGTGTGTGTGTGTGTGTGTGTGTGTGTGTGTGTGTGTGTGTGTGTGTTGCTCCCTTTAATGTGTAATTAGGCTGACCAAGTGTTTTCAAGTGCCATCATGGCCCAAAGTGAACCCTTAATCCTGACTGAGTTATGGTCATGATTTGCCCACTGAGCTGCTGAGAGCCACACGATTGATTCAGAGCAGTAAAATTGCTGTTTAATTTAGCACACAGAGTTTTTTTTTGTTTGTCTTAGAATGAAGCAATTAATCGATCAGTCACACAACTAAAAATATTTAGCAACTATTTCAATAAGTGATTATTCTAAAGTCATTTTTCAAGCAGCCATGCCCAATTATTCTGTGGGTTCAGCTTCTCAGGAGTGAACATTTTCTGCTTTTGTCTTTCTTATACCATCAGTGACTAAATATTTTGGGGGATTTTGGATTGTTGTTTGGCAAAAAATGAGACATTTAAAGATGTCACCTTGAGCTTTGGGAATGGAGACAGGTATGGCACCAATTAACAACCATTTTCAGCCAATGAATCTTCAGATTATTTGCCTGTGAATGAACTGTTTTGTCGGTAAAGTGTCAGAAAATAGAAAAAGGAATGCATGCTCCAAAACCAAAAATATTCAATTCACTGTCATATCTGGCACAGAAAAGCATTAAATGTATACTATGCAGGATTGTCAGTTACTGTTTATAATCAGGCTCGCCAGAGAAAGTGAAAGTAAAAGTAACAGCCAACCCCAGATTCCCTTTCATGTTGTGTTTCACTTTCCTACATTTGTGTTTTTTGTGCTGTGTCTTTCTGTCTGCTGCTCAAACCTTTTATGGGGGTATACGCCCATAAACATCCCAAAAACAAAAATAAGAAAATAAGAAAACACAGGCAGAGGGCAGAGTCGCTGCAGAAAAATACACCACCACAGACTTACAGTGGGTCATAAGTGATGATCGAGAGGGATTATTTCTGTATGAGGCTGTACATTGATTTGTAGGAAAGCCAGTATCTTTTTTGCTGACATTTTTGGCTTAGAAAATATAGATAATAATATAGTGGATTAATAGACTAAGCTGCAGCACCAGTGTTTTTTTTAATTATTATTTTAAAAAAAAGAAACAATACTTCACTGCAATACAGTCAAAAAAACCCTGCTGGTGCCTGTAATCTGAAATTGTCCATAAAATTGTCACAAAATAGTAAAAATAAATGACTAAATAAAAATTTGCATGTCTGTTATATTTCATAGAGCTCAAGGTAACATCTTGAAGTGCCTTGTTCTGCCAATAAACACTCTCCAAAAAAAAGTTTTCAATTTACCATCATATATGGGACAGAAAAGCATTCAATTTTCACGTTTGAGAAGCTGAAACTAGCAACATTTTTTGCTTACATTATTGCTGAAAAAATGCTCAAAACGATTGTTTGATTATATAAAACAGTTGCTGATTAGTTCCCTGTTGATGTAGATAATAATGTAGTTGATTGATTGGACTAAGCAGCAGCTCCAGTGATGGGCTTTTTGATATTTCATATACTTGATCACTAAAATAATCATTAGTTGTGACTCTGATCATAATACTTACTGTTAAAGGTCTAGTGTGGAGGATTTAGTGGCATCTAGCTGTGAGGGTGCAGAACTGAAACTTGTGTGAAGGGTGTAGGAGAACTACAGGCTAACACAAAGACGCTATTGGTTTGTCCGCTCTGGGCTACTGAAGCACAACACGGCAGACTCTGTGTAAGACGGGCTGCTCCATATGTAGATATAATCAGCTCATTCCACGGTAACGAAAACACCATTCTTATTTTCAGTATCATCATAAACATAAGAAAACATAGTTCTGTATATTATATTCTGTTATAGCGACTAGATGCTCCTACTGGACCTTTAATCACTGAAATAACCACTGGTTGTTACCCAGATCCTAATACTTATTGTCTTCAATAAAAGTGAAATGATGCTTGACTGCATTTTAGTGGATAGATTCCTTTAAAAGACCCTTGCTTGTGCCTGTAACCTGCAATAAGAACCACTCAACACAAGCCAGAGTAGTAAGCTAGTGACTGGAAAGAGGCTTTGTCATAACAGTAAAGATCACTGTGAAAAGAAGAGCGTCTCTAAAACACGGCTTGATGTAAAAAAAGAAAAGAAATCCTGCCTGTGTGTAGACTTCCTGAGAGTAGCAGAACCTTTGCTTCTTTGCTTTCACTCTGCTGGTCAGCATCCTGCAAACATTCATGTGATCCAGACATGTTTGGGGCGCTCGGTCCGAGGTACCCCGGCGCTTCTCACTCATTGGCCAGCTGTAATGTGCTCCGCGTCCGTCGTCGTTAAGTGGTTCCTTTGCAGCTCTCCGTCGGTGTCATTAGCCCACAGGATGCAGTCCTTGCTGAGCAGGATGTCATGGAGAATTATCATTTGCACAGACCACGGGCACTGGAGTGTTCCCCAGCCAGCTCACCAATATCTCTGCAGGAAGAGAGAGAGGGGAAACAAAAGCACAAATTGAGAGCTAATGAAGTCCTTGAAGGAGGGAGAGAGGGGAGGTGTTAATTACTTATTCAAAAGTCAACTACATTTTGTCAGCGAGGAATAGCTTATCTCTCATAGTATTGGTAACATCGAGTGCAAAGACACCTTCGCTAACTCTTTGAATATGGCTTCTCTTCACAGGGTCGACGTTCAGGGCTTCACTTTGTTTGACATTCAACCACAGACAGGTAAGTATTGAAATCTTAAATTATATAGTCTAAAAAATGACACTATTTTCCAATACATTACACCACAAATTTAAACCACTGTACTATACTGAACACAGGACACTGGGAAAGAACAATTGACGATCTGTTTCAAGTGAAAACATCCACTGTTCACTGAAAGAAATGACTTGTGCCACAACATTAAAGCCCTGATGACACTTTTTGAAGAGTGAAGGCTTGAGTGTAATAAGGAAACCTGTATTGTTTCAAAGGGAAATTTGTCTTCCACAAGTACGAGTGTGATGTTGAAACAAAAGACAGACACGAACAATGAATTATTTTTGAAAACTCGCAACAGAGCCGACGCTGAAGTTGAATCAGATGTCAAAACAAAAGCTAAAGTTTAAATTGTTCAATAGATGTAGAGTCTTTGGTCTGAAAGAGATGAGTATCCTTTTTGTTTGTACAGCAACTGATACCTGCATCCTGAAGATTAAGGACTAATATTTAAATGTTCACATCATAAAGATATCATTTTTAACATCTTTGTACAATTGGATTTTAATATTAAATAAAAATTGATGGCACACTTTAAAAGAATAGTCCGACATTTCAGGAAAGGTGCTTATTTTCTTTATTTCTTGTTAGCATAAGCAGATTTCTCACATGAACTCTGGACAACGTCAAGAGAATCAGGTCCAGACATCGTCCGGAGTTTGTTGTAGCACACAACAGGAGATTGTCCCTGTCAAACAAGCTCTCACCTACTGGAAGTACTCTGAGTTTAGGTGAGGCCTGGGTAGAGCAGGAGGCAGGAGATTACAATGATTACACCATGGGCACACAGCCAGTTTCTAATATGGGAGTACAACTGAGTCTTATGCCGTTCAGAAGTCACTGAAGTTACAGAATCTCGTCATCTCTGCAGTTAGACATTGTCACTGGCGTCTTCTTGTAGCTGACCCGTCTTTTTCACCCTCAGATGTTTGTTTTTGTTTCATGCGAGCTTCATGATAGAAACGTTATCAACACACGCCCGCTGTGAATTCTCCTAACAGTTTCTTACTCTATTCACACACGGGCTCAATCACACATGACATAGACTTTGTGCTATGGAGCTAGCAGGGTAAAGTCAGTTAAAGGTCCAATCCACCTGATTTGGGAATTTGGGTTCTCACATACAGCTCCTTTGAGTAATAGATAATTTCAGATTTGCAGTGAATGTGTCAAAGGGGCTATAATTTGGTACAAAAGTGGCTTAAACAAAGAATAACCAAGCACAAAACCAACTACTTTTTTTTTTTTTTTTTTGGAGACAACTAAGATATAATGAGTTATTTAGTGAGCTTTAGAGGTGCTGGTAGGTGGATTTTGTCACAGTTGAAGAGAGTCAGGCTGGCTGTTTCCCCCTGTTTACACTCTCTATGTTAGGCTAAGCTAATGGCTATTAGCTGTTTAGCATCATGTTTAGCATATAGGACATGGTGTCAATCTTCTTATCATACTCTTGGCAAGAAAGCGAAAAAGTATACTTCCCAAAATTTCAAACTATTCCTTTGAGTAAAAGTCACATTTTTGTCAACACTCAATTTTCTTAGTTGCCACTGAACACTGACACCACACATTGCTGTTAAATAAGATGAGATAAGAACAGTTAGTGACTCTTTAAATGAAAGAAATCACGATTTATCTCTGGTTTTTAGTATCTTCAGCTGCATCCCACATCCTTGATATTTAAGTGATTCAGATAGTGAATTGAGTGAAACAAACAGATAGTTCAGTTTCATTGTTAAACTAGCTCATTAGCGTCTCTCAAGGCATTGAAATTTGTTGTGTACAGCTAAAGAGTTCACCCCAGTAATTTCATCTGTTAAGAAATCCAAACAAAGCTACATAATCTATGTGTTTTGCAGTGAAGTGATTAGCTGGAGTGATGACTAATACAGTCCTTGATGTATACAGGGTGAATAATAAAGGTGGTATACGAGTGTTCAGGAGCTCACATGTTCATTTCAGCTGAAGACCAGATGTTCTATATTTAAAAGATGTTATTTTATAAGCTTTAAGTAATCATTTATGTTATTTAATACCACAGAAAGTCATATTCTGATCATTTTTCTTCAACTGCACTTTTAATATACCATATATATAATTCATCCTCATTTGTATGCTTTCTGATTGTGGACAATGAAAAGAACTATGTGTTTCATTTATTAACATGCTGCTGTCTGAACTGTACGCACTGCGCGTTCTGCTGTTTGATGTGCCACAGAATGATCGAGGAAGGCAGTAAACGAGGGAAGGCCATGGTGGAGAAGAGACAGCTCTTCATGGAAATGAGTGAGTGGAGTCGACTGAAGAGAAATCTCTTTTCACTATTCATAGTCGGCAGTGGCTCATGTAATTCTTTGACTGAAGCAGGAGATATGTGCTCCCTCACATGTACAGTGTAATTCCTCCCACACAGATAACGATCACGTGTAAATGTACTTTCTGTAAGCCTGATTGTGTTCGGAAAGAATGTAATTTTATTAAATTAAACTGGACAGGCATGGCATTAACTTGAGATCTGATTTTTTCTTTTTTGCAGGAGCCCAAAATTTTGATGTAATCAGACTGTCGACTTACAGGACTGCCTGCAAACTCCGGTTTGTGCAAAAGAGATGCAACCGTAAGAGATTTTCCTCTCGTTTCAACTGTTATGACACTGTGTAATTAACAGAAACATTATTTCCAAGAGTCACAGTCTGATCACAGTCTGTCTGTTTCCCCCTCACAGTTCATCTGGTGGATGTCTGGAACATGATCGAAGCCTTTCGTGACAACGGGCTCAACACGTTGGACCACAACGCTGAGATCAACGTGTCACGGCTGGAGACTATTCTGTCTTCCATCTACTACCAGCTCAACAAGCGGCTGCCCACCACCCACCAGATCAATGTGGAGCAGTCCATCGGGCTGCTGCTCAACTTCATGGTGGCCACCTACGACAGGTACGGGTGAGGTGGTCAGTGCAGATGAGCGATACACTCTGTGGGTGGGGATCACTGGAGTCACTTTTACTGTTGTTTGAGTGGCGTTGATGCAGAAACCACATCAAATCGGAGGCTGAATATTAAAATATATTTTATAAATGTGTATTCACATCTCACATTTTAGACCAGTGGCTCCCAACAAAGGTATTTCTACTTGTGAGCCTTTGTCACTGGTTCCATGTGTCTACAGGGTTTAACCAATGACAAAAAAATGTTTTTGGTTTTTTTTATCAATATCTAAAGGGCCTAAAGAGTTAAAATATTCTAGTATTTTACAGGGAAAAAGTAAAGATTAAAAGCAAATCAGAATAAATTCACCCAAACAGATTTTTTTTCTTCTTGCTACCTCTCAGACAAATCGTATGATCCCTTGTGGGCAGCTTGTTCTTATATCCAGGTTGTCAAATACTGACACTTTGTCGCGCTCCTCAGTGTGTGATATCGACACCAAAGGCACCCTTTAGCATCTTCATGCAATGCACCGGGCTTTCAACTTACTCCAGTGTAAACCCATCCACAGCAATACTTGATGCCGAGAGCAACTGACACAGTATAAAGACTCAGAGATTACGTACTGTATAGGGCTGGAGAGAGCGGAGGTGGATGGGCCAAACAAAACAAGACTTTAACCTAGTTTGCGCCCCGTGTGAAACCAAAACCATTGTTTTAATGTAACATTACTTAATTTACATACAGTCAAAGTGTACTGATGTCACTTATGTATTTACGTTATATTACCTTATTGTTACGCAACAAACATACTTATTTGAACTCAAAACATGATCTTTTTTCTAAACCTAACCAAGTGGTTTTGATAGCTACACCTAACTGGGTCTGGTTTGACCAGTAGCTCATGGTGGATTTTTCAATGTGCTCCTATCCTGTACAGTAAGCTTCACTTTCAGTGACTGTGGCTGCTCAGAAAAGTTCTGACATCTTGCTTTTTACATGACAACCTGTGAAAAATCTGCTAAAAACTGACACAGTTTATCATATGTAGTTGATTATCAACTTAAAGACAACTAACGGTAATTACAGGTAGTGTGTTTAACTTTTATAAATATTAATATTAGCTGGCTGCTACTCAGTCTGTTGGAACAAAATTAGGTTGAAACTTAAGGTTATGGATATAACCCTGGTTCTCTGATTAGCATTAGTGAGTGTCTCACCAGACCACCCTCCTTGCTATGGAAGCAAGATAGAGGTGACAACTGAAGGTATGTCAGCCCAACATATAGGAGGAGGGTCCCAACCCCTCCTGACATATGCGTCACTAGTGCCAGCCAATTAAGGCTGGCGTAATATTATATGAGCTTCTGATGGGGTCACGCAGGAGGCGTTCCCATAGTGAGATACGAAACAAATGTTATGAAAGAGAACCTAGTATATGGTTGGACCGTGCATGGTCAGTGTGCTAAATTGTGGACAAATTGTTACAGGGATAGCCAGCGGAAGTGTCTATAGTGTTAATTCCTGGATGTTAAATGATCATTTGCAATTTTTTTCTGTGATCGCAGAAATTTTTGTTTTCAAAGTGTACTAAAGTAGTATGTCATAGGCAGCTGTGGATCAGTATATAAGTCATTCACTCTGCAGTTCGATCCCCAGCTCCCTTCAGAATGCAAGTATCCTTGGGCAAGATACTGAACCCCAAAATAATGAGCATTAGATTAGATCCTGATGATCAGATTGGCACTTTGCCTGACAGCCTTTGCAGTCAGTGTATGAGTGTGTGTGTGAACGTGTAAAGCACTTTAAGTGATCGAAAGACTTGGAAGGATTTATAAAAATGCAAGTCCGTTTACTATTCACATGGTTACAATACCTGTGTTGGAGACAAAAAATTGGATATAATCATTCTGTTTTCAACAATTTGTTGTTCTGGATTACTCATCTGAGGTGTTGATGTGTAATTAATATTACCTTGTTAAACAGACCAGACCTAGGTTACATCCCATGACAATTACAAACATGCCCACAGCCTCAAATATTGGTCTTAGTAAAAACAGCAAGATAATTTCCTACTTCAGCATCCAGATTAGGAAGCACAGGGGAGACTTTGTTTTGCCTCCAGGGTTGATACACACTGTGGTGGGTTGCAGTATTTATTCATGGACAAACTCAAACCTTCACTGTACCACCTGACAACTTTACTACTGCTTTCTCCTGTGCTCAGATTGCCAACACCTGAGCACCCTGAGCACATCCGCCTTCACTCTATTTTTCTCTCGCTTGACCACACTCACTACGCCTACTAATACCCTACAAATATGGGATTGAAACACCTCGTTTGAAATAAAAGTACAGGATAATATATAGAGCTCCTCCTAAATTTCTCGGATGAGGCTTTCTGGGTTTAGCTCTGCAGGTACAGTAATAAACTCAATGCACTGCAACAACAATCGTTCATGTATTGAGGGAGTAGATCAGATGATTAATCACAGAGGTAGATGTTACCAGCAGAAACACTGTCACCCCTATCCATTTTGAAAGAGCAACAGTCAATGGGGAAACTCGACTGGCCAATGGTGTCACTTTGTCACTCAGTCACTCACACAGTGACAGAGTTTCGCCTTTATAGGCCCCTGTTTTGCTGTGGTCCAAGAAAGCAAAGTGACACCCTGTATGACACTAAAAAGAAGGTGTTATAAAGTGATTATTTGGATTTTTCATACATTCATTATGTTTTGATTAAACGGTTCTATTATTATTCAAATTGAGCAGTTTAAGAAAATTTCTTTCAACTAATTAACTAAAACATTTTAGACATTCATCGAGCAAAAATGGCACGGTGGTGCAGTGGTTAGCATTGTCGTCTCACGGCAAGAGGGTTCCTGGTTTGAACCCAAGGTGGGGGAGCACTTCTGTGTGGAAACTTAGATGTGCTGAGTTTGCATGTTCTCCCCGTGTCAGTGTGGGTTTTCTCCGGGTGCTCCAGCTTCCTCCCACAGTTCAAAGACATGTAGGTTAACTGGTGACTCTAAATTGTCCGTAGGTGTGAATGTGAGTGTGAATGGTTGTCTGTCTCTATGTGTCAGCCCTGTGATAGTCTGGTGACCTGTCCAGGGTGTACCCTTCCTCTCACCCAATGCTCCAGCCCCCCCATGACCCTCAAACAGGATAAGCGCTTACGGAAAATGAATAAGTGAAGTAAAAATATAAAAGAAAAAAATCAGTGGTTCTAGCATCTGTTTCCCTTGCAAGGATTTACTGCTCTGTTCTTGTCTTAAATTACACTGAGTATCTTGTGCAGGTTTTGTACAGTTGGTCAGACAAAACAAGTAGCAGGGCGGGGGTTTCTGGCACAACTTTACCTACTTCCAAGGTTCATAGAGATGAGCAGCACTTGTAGTATGTAGAACAAATTCAGTGCAATACCAATGTCTTTCAGCTTACGGCATTTTGAAACGCGTTGGACCCTGATGAAGGCCACATGCTGAAATGCATTGGTATTGCAATGAAGTTGTTCTATGTACTACAAGTGCTCCTCAAACAGACAAAAGGCACCTTAAGAAGTCACCTCAGACCAACTGTAATGGGCATTTTTCACTCTTTCCTGATATTTTTTAAACTGAATCCACAGACTAAAGGCAGAGAGAGGAACGAGACACACAGTATCATTTCATAACTCAGATAGCCTACTTTCAACAGGTCAGATAGTAATATTCAGGTGAATGATGGTGACTACGGAGGAGGATGTGGAGCACACACAGACAGAGAGTGTGACAGTGTAGAGACAGAAAGGGGCAATAGTTCAGCTGTTTCAAGTATCTGCATTGCCATATGCAAGACAGAGGCAGAGAGTGGCGACCGCCAGAGAGGTAACTCCAGTGGAGGGAAGCAAGGGAGGAAATGTGTTTCTACATTTTGTCTCATGTTGTGAATTTTCACATTAATAGAACAGTAAAATGCATTGAATTTAGTGTGCAAGGTCTCTGCGTAATGATTTTTATAAAAAGGCAGATAAAAAAAAAAACCACATACAAAAAATACGGACTTGGTGTGCAAACACCTGAAGTGTCGCAGAACACTGTCAGAGTTCCCTGTATTTAGTACCAAGTTACGTAGTTCTTTCTTCCCAGGAAACTGTTAGAGAATAAAATACCTATAAGATAAAGCGTTAGCATTTTATTTCACAACACATTGTCTAATGCTGCTTTAAAGTCCACTCCACGCTGCCAGGAATTCAGTTCTGGTGAAAATATGCTGAATCCCTCTGTTTATAGTTTATAACTGTAGAAAGTAAAAATTCCCAGAAGAAATACACAGCACAGGACTTCAGTATTCTCAATGGCCCTGATTTCACTGTACAAACTATCCATCCAGCCAGGTTTTAGGCCTCTGAAATCATGCCAAAACACTGACAAATGTTGGAACAAATACACATCTGCTTACTTTCTCTGTCACACAAAAAAAAGTCCCAATCAGCTGAAGTATTCCTGGTGATGTTTTACTGTATATCCCTCCTCTTAATGTTTGCTCTGTGCTCAAGGCATCCTGGAGTACAGAGGTTTATTATTGACCGTAAAGCTCTCTCTCATTATTGTACCCTGTGTGCTCAAATTGATTGGCTGCTTGCCCCTTCCATTCATCGACCCATTCAATTGGTTTACTTTTATCTGTAAGGCCATTCTGGTCCCGCTCCATTATTATTCATGCTGCTGTATCTCTGGGAAACTTTGTGGAAATGACTGTCTGCGATCACAGGAAGCAGTTTCGCTATCTGTCCCTGAGGTCCAAACTGAATTAGGCAGAAGAGCTTTCATGTACTCTGTTACCTCTGCTCGGAAGCCGGAGCTAAATGAACCTGAAATGAAAGAGCTGGTCTCTCTTGGCAAGTTAAAGAGATTTTAAGGGGTCTTGAGGCGGGCTAATAATGATGTGAATATACTGCGTTAATGTGTGATTGAAGGCTTAGTTCATGACCTTTGACATTTTACACATTAATGGATGCAACCTCAAAGTGCACTGATATGTTTGACATATGCACTGCTGTATGTTACAGTCTGAGAATCGATCGGGTATCAGTCTGACACAGATTAGTGTCTGGTATGTACTGCGTCAGCTTGTTGAAGGTACGAGCGCTCATGGATCCGTAACACGTAGTAATGTAGTACAACAGCAATGAATGAACTAGTGAGAACCTATGTAATCTGACATGAGGTGAGACCTTCACCAGCTGTGGCCAATGGTGCATTCATGTGCTCCTTGGAAGGTCATTTTTCCGACTTCAGTGTGTTTATAAGCTTTAGTTGTAGTGTGGAAACAACATGGCCGAAAGAAAATGTTCATTCATTTATTTGCCGTAACCGTTGTTCCTGTTAGGGGTTTGGGGGGGGGGGGGGAGGGGGGGGCGTGACAGCTGACACTGGGTGAGAGGCAGGGTACACCCTGGACAGGTCACCAGACTATCAAAGGGCTGACACATAGAGACCGACAACCATTCACGCTCACATTCACACCTACTAGTAATTTAGAGTCACCAATTAACCTGCATGTCTTTGGACTGTGGGAGGAAGCTGGAGTACTCAGAGAAAACCCACACTGACAGAGGGAGAATATGCAAACTTTGCACAGAAGGGCTCCTCTACCCTGGGTTCAAACCAGGAACCCTCTTGCTGTGAGGCAACAATGCTAATAGTGCAGCGCGTGTTGTATTTTATTGCTTAGAGTGTTCAAACAACATGTTGATGACAAAGAGCAAAGGACACGGTTCAGGTGAGCTGTGAGGTACGATAATTTTTCAATTTATTCTGACATCACATGAATGCAGCACAAGGCTGGGGATGTCTGCTACTTTCCTCTCAAAGAACGACAGGTCCTTAGTCAGTGACATTTCTGTGACATCACATTGAGCGTACACAGCCAACCTGCAAGCAAACATAGAGGGATGGAGATGAGGGATTTGACTGGAATTGTAATAACTGTGTCATATTTCTGTGCAAATATCTCATTATCTTTTATCGAGGGGAGTCTCTTGTATGTAACTTTATCTGAGGTGACAATTGTGAGATGATATTATGATTAAACACACAGTAACACAAGCAGAGAAGACTGACTTAGCTAAAGTTAAGTTGAAGACATTCCTTTTTAGTCCCACATTCTAGTAGACAGGTTTGACTGTTTTAATTTATTTTATTTTTCTTTCTTCCATTGGTTTTAAGTCAGGTGGGCTTTTACTTTTACTATTTTATAGGTTTATCTATTATTTCATTTTATTTTTTTGGTTTTATTCTCGCGTTATCATCTTTTATTGGTCTATTTATTCTATTTTGTTCTGTTTTTAATTATTTTGTTTATTTTAATTCATATGTATTATCATCTTTTAATGGTTTACTTTTGGTGCTATTAGTTTTTTTTATTTTAACAAATTTTTAATCAGTTCTGAGTCAGGTCTTTGTATTTTCTATTGATTTATTCTTCATTGTGATTATTGTTTCATGAGGTTTAATTTCAAATTTTAATGGATTTAATTCACTTTTATGGTTGGTTGCTGGCTTTGTTCTGTGCCTGCAACTTCTACTTCACACTTTGTGCCGCACAGTGTGATTCCACCTGGAACAGAAATTTGCTAAATAAATAAAGTTTTGCTTGCTTAGCTGCCATAAGCAATCAGAAGCTATTAGTCATAACAGACCATGTGAGGCTGTAATGGGAAACCAGTCAGTGTATTAGACTGAACAAAGGTGTGTTTTACTGCTTATGAATTCATCTTTTCACCTTTCTTTCTTCTTGCAGTGAAAGCCATGGGAAACTGACAGTTTTCTCAATGAAAGCCATGCTGTCAACAATGTGTGGAGGGAAAATTGTAGACAAACTACGCTGTAAGTACATTTGTAAGCCCCCCTACACCTGCCACCAGAAGACAGATGTATCTGTGTGTGAATGAGCTGCATTTTTTAATTAGCTTGATTTTCTGAAATGTCATTGCCACCTGCACATTCTAGGATTTTTTTATGCAGTTGCTTAAATTAAACACACAGGGGCACTGTTGAAACACACATGCAGAATTTATTTGCTTTAACTGTGCCTATTTTGACTCTGCTGAGTACACAGGGTGCGGATCAATACATCCACAGAAATGTCAAAAGCCTGCTTTGCACTGTGTTCTTCCTAACAGTCTGACATTTGCTGTCCCTCAGATATTTTCTCACAGATCTCCGACTCAAGTGGAGTCATGATGTTTGCAAAGTTTGATCAGTTTCTCCGGGAGGTGCTCAAACTCCCTACGGCTGTGTTCGAGGGCCCTTCTTTTGGGTACACGGAGCACTCGGTGCGGACGTGCTTCCCTCAGCAGGTATGAGGAGGATTTATGAACACACCATCCTCTCATTCTTCTTCTTCTTCCCTATCTTCTAATAATTTGCATGTCTTGGTTAATACATGTTTGTGTGTGGTTGTATCCAGAAGAAGATTATGCTGAACACGTTTTTGGATGTGTTGATGGCAGATCCTCCCCCTCAATGCCTCGTATGGCTACCGCTCATGCACCGACTTGCTAATGTTGAAAATGGTGAGATGTGGACTCTCAGCTATTTATATTCACAATGTGCATCCACACTGACATTTCATCATTTGAATATAAATGTTCCTCATTTAATTTCTCTAAATTTGATGCTGATGTCTGTAAAACGGTGATGTAAAATAATGCATAATTTTACCTCTTTGGGCCTAGAAACAGTGAAATGGTAAACAGCTAAATGGATATGGACTTGAACCTCTATAGTGCCTGTCTAGTCTTTTGACCACTCAAAGTGCTTTTCTCTTCCACCCCCAGGAGCACTCATTTAATCCTTCCTCTGAACTTATATGTAAAGGTCCTGAACTTAATCTTCAAGTAAAACGGAGCATTGGTGACTTAGTGGATAGAGCAGGCGCCCCATGTACAAGGCTGTTGTTGCAGCAGCCCAGGTTCGAGTCCAACCTGGGGCCCTTTGCTGCATGTCATCCCCTCTCTCTCTCCCCCTTTCAAACTTACCTGTCCTGTCTATTAAAGGCAAAATGCCCTAAAAAATATCTTAAAAAAAATCTTCAAGTAAAACATATAAGGATTTTTCCATCATTATTTTTAATAAAGGTTCACAAGCCCAATAGTTTAGAAACTACTGGTTTAAGTTTGTTTTTTTTGTTTTTTTCAATGTAAAATCTAAATCTGTAAAGTTATTAGTCATTATATTTGTCAATATATGTAATGGAGTAAAAAGTACAATATTTCCCTCTGAAATGTGGTGTACAAGTACAAAGTAACATTTAATGGATATACTCAATTAAAGGACAAGTACCTTAACATTTTACTCAAGTACAGGTCTTGGCTAAATGTACTGAGTTACTTATTACAACTGGCTGCAGGGATACGTCTGACAAAGAAGGGTGAGAACCACTGCCTTAGAACTAACTGCACACACAGGTTTTTAAGATGTAAGATAAGATGCAGCAGCACAAAGATAGAAATAAGTACAGACATAAAAAAATAATTAGAAGTATATTAAATAAAAAAAAAAAATAATAATGTGAAAATAATAATAAAAAATGTGAAAATATAAGAGAACAGCTCTGTAAGTAAAGATGTCTCTGTCCCGTCTTTGTTTTTCTTTACTGCTCAGTCTTCCATCCGGTGGAATGTTCATATTGCCGGAGCGAGAGCATGATGGGTTTCCGGTATCGGTGCCAACAGTGCCATGGCTACCAGCTCTGCCAAAGCTGCTTCTGGCGTGGTCATGCCAATGGTCCCCATAGCAACCAGCACCAAATGAAGGAGCACTCATCCTGGGTAAGGCAAAGCCCTGATCACTCTTAATTTTACATCCTGTTGTTCCCTTTTCAAAACAATCCTAGAGTCAATATCTCTGTGAGAGTGGGGAATGATTTTACAACATGGCAGACTATTCAGCCGTCACCCTACATTTCCTGTCCTCTCAAAGCAATCCAAACGGGATTTTATGGGGTTTTACTCATTTTGGCAAATGAAATTGTATTGATTGAATTTGCTATGTTGCCACATTCCCCCAAAGCTCAATCATTATGTTATAAATCGAAACAAGGGAAGACATAGGCGCAGGATCCCAAATCCAATTCCCACCCCACACGGTTTTTCACAGAAGAGAATGACTGTTCATGAAGCCTCAGGACTTGACTGACACGCCTGAATAGATGCAACACAAAAAGATATCTGTAATGTGAAAAAATATTACCACGAGGGTTAGATGGCTGGATCTGTTCTGGATGTTTTCCTACTTTCGTCACAAACTGGTGTAAATTATATGTCTGTGAAACACATCTGGGACATTGTTCGCCACATTTTATTTGGTTTCAGCATTTGGCAGCACCCACACTACTCTGATTAGCTGGCAGCTTTACTGGCCATTTTCTTTTGTTGTGACAAAAACAATGGCTGTTCATAAAAGAACAAGACAACTGCTGTGTCAGCCAGTGCGTTAAATGTACTCTCCAACCATTATTGTGTGTCTGTATTATATGGATAAATTGCACGACATAAAGGCAGGGCCATTTTATTCCTATAATACATTTTATTACAAGTAAACTAAGATAACGGTCGTAGAGATGTCTGCCTGCTCTCCAGTATCATGGAACTAGATGGCACTCGGCTTGTGATGATAAAAGCACCAAAAAATACATTTAAAAAAAAAGCAATGTCTCTTTATAGAAATCATGACCTTGTTACTCAAGATAATCCACAGACCTTGTTGTGAGCAGTTTCATGTAGGAACTATTTTCTTTCTACTGAACTACACCCACCAACTGTATCACCACACACAATGAAGTGTACATCTACTGCTAGCTCACCTAGCACCACTGAGCTAGCTAATGTTAAAGCTCAGCCAAGGAGGACGCCATTAATGTTTTCATCTCGCACCGTCATGAGCACAAGCATCTCGTCCATGAGTAGATGCACACTCCCTTTTGGCGGTGATACGGTCGGTGGGTGTAATCTTTTTGATTTCAGTGTGAACCGTCCCTTTAAACAGTTTCTGGTTTGTTCCCTAAATGAAACCAAATGCTCGAGTGATCATCCTGCCTTAAGGAACTGCTATCCCATCTTACCTTAAATTAATTAATTAATAGTTTGTGTTTTAGTTTGTGTTTCACTGGAGTGTTAAATGACAAAACTTTTCAGAGACTTTTTTTTTTACCCTACCAAGAATAAAATTCTGTAGAGTTTGGTCCTTTTTTGTAGGAAAATGGTCGATCTGAAGACAATGATATCGGTAATCATTTATCATCACACATATTAAAAAGGACAATTACAGTATCATCTATTAAAAAATATGTTTTTTCAGTAATGGTATGGTATGGTTATGCTGCATTTATGTCATGTCAGAGCTACTGTTATCACCAATTTCCAACATTTTTTTTTAATTATTTTGAGGTTGTAAAATCAGTCTGTTAATGCACAGTTGTGTCCCACATGTGTTGAAATCTGAACATTCAAATTTTGGTCAAAGTATGTATGATGTTTTAGCATCATAATGCTTTTTTCCCAAGTCTTTCTCAAAACGTTTTCCTACCTGACCTGATGTTGGTTTCTGCATGATGACATAGTACATATAAACCCCATAGCCTTTCCCAGCGTGCCTCTCTGTGTCTGAGCCGAGTCAAGTAAACATTCCACCTTAAAAGTTGCCGGCAGTTGGTCTAGTGAATTAAGTTACTTTTTCTCCGACTCCAGCTGCTGTGAGAGGCAGCAAAACATCCTTTATTTAATAGTTACAGTTTACTGATTAAACACTCCACAGTATGAACAGTGGTTACATGAGCCTCAAAACAAGCCACAACTCAGCCCTGAGCAGAGTGACCATCCTCTACTGACCAATCAGACTGCAGTGTTCACAGCTCCACCTTTTAGTACCAGATCTGTGTGCTAGGTACCCCAACAGAGGGGGGACCAAAAATGGGGATGGTACAGAATGGTTTACTGGTGCTGTCCACAACTTTTCACAGTGGTAACGAAAAAAAAGTGTACTGAACTTAATTGTACCATACCGCACTGCTCGGTGGAAATGGGGCAGCTGTAGACCAGCAGCTTCTGTGTTCTGAAAGGTAAAATTACTGTTTTGGTCAGTACAGTCTGGTGGATTTGAAGAGAGTGATATAACAGCCTCAGATCCCAATCAGAAAGGGCTGTCAGACGGTAAGGTAAAGCAGTGAAAATATTCGAAATACTTCACTCATCTCATATTGATTTTTTTTTTTTAGCAGTACATCACTTAGCTTCCGTGACGGTGCTTATGTGTGCTTCTTCAAACTGGGGGCATGCCGAGCACCATCTACTGTCAGTAATACACTGACTATGGATAAGTACCTCATACAACCCCACTTCAAGAAGTCCAAACTAACCCTTACAGTTATCATTTATATCATCAGCCCTCAAGCCTACGTAACTGCCTTTTGCAAATGGCTGAGTGGGTGTTTCCATTTGAAAATCCTGCAGAAGAACACCGCTGGCGTTAAAATTGGATGTGTACGATGTTGCTGTCTGCACAGTATTTTTAGCTTGTACGTAACTGCAGTCATACACCTGTCTGACAAGAACACAGAAGAATAAACTCATTGCCTTGCAGTTTTGGGACCGTAGGGCAGCCACCCAAGCTGCATGTGGCGTAGCAGATACAAGCACTTCCTGAATATGCACAAGCTACTGCTGATCCACACTTTTGGCACAGTAAACAAACTGTTGACCTAGTTATGTAAATTACTTCTGAAGCAGCTTAAAACTGTTTCTACTACCTCAACACGATGATACAACACTAGGTGACAAATACTTTGTTTGTCCTGCCCTCCTCACAGAAGTCTCCGGCCAAAAAGCTGAGCCATGCAATCAGTAAATCTCTGGGCTGCGTCCCCATCGGAGAGCCGCCTCATCCTGTGTTCCCCGAGCAGGCTGAGAGACCACAGGAACTCACCCATACTGTGTAAGTGCCATTCCCAAAGCATTTGTTACCACTGGTTGTGTCATTAATGAGGGAAACCCAGCTGATTTGTTGATTAACAGCGCAGCAAGGCTTAGAGTGCTCATGATCTATTGTCTGTTCTTGTCATGTAACTGCTTCCATCTTTCCATTTCGCTGTCACTACATGACGGATAGAGTCCCATCTCGCCAAGATGTCAAGCCCATGATTATTTGCTAACGTGGAAATGGTGATATACTACGCAGGTTCAGCCGTTAACAGCACAGTCGTCCTCATCAGTCTGTTGGCAATGGAACGGGGACGATGGTATAAATCTCACACTCCAGGCTTTGAGGCTCCTCGAAGTCATTATAGGAAATGCATTATATTCTGCTGCTGTCTTAAACCGTGCACACTCATTTACATTTCAGTTGAAAAATTGTACGATTTCCATAATCAATTCCTCCACTAAGATACATTCGCACAAGTCCACATTGCTGAGGTCACTTCATATTTTTCTCATCACCCAAACACCAACAAAACTTTGACGCTTTCGGCCTCCACCAAGACAAAATCTAATAAGGTTTCAGAGATATAAAAAAAAAAATAAGATTTATGATTTTGTTTGTTCATGGCATTAATAGGATCACAGGAAATCTCTCAACTTACTTTCAGCATTTCTCATGGCACATTTCATAACAAAATCCTGCTTCATATTCCAGTCACGACCATAAATCTAAGCTGTCTGTATATGGGTTTTGCTTCTGGCAAGTGTCAGTGAGTAATTGATCGTGGGCTACATCATGGGGGAGAAACCAGCTCAGTGGATGCCAAGAAAAATAGACACAACATAAATACATCAACATGATTTCCTGTTTTACGGCGTGATAGATACCATCATCTCTGAATCTGTTCTCGCATCCAGCATCTGCCCACTGGCGGGAGGATTTTTCTGCATTGTGCCCAAACTTATGCATTTAAGATGAAGTTTACATTTGCATAAATTTACAATTCATCACATTGTGGAGAATCAACTGTCGACCTGAATGTTTCCCTCCAACTGAGAGATGAGGCGATTGGATTAGCTCGCGCAGTATAGGCTGTGTAGCATGAAATTACATCACACGAGTAGATTAATATTGATTAAAATAAAATTTGTGGCTGAAACTAGTTTGGTCCCTCCAGTGCCCTCAGCAAGCAGTAATCCGTACCTTTTTTTTTTTATGATGTTGATTATTTCAGATGATGGAGTCACAGAGAATATTGAGTTCTTCCCAGTTGGATCTCTTGGTTATATCTGATTTTATAGCACAGAGGCCTTTTATTGTTTTCCTCAGAATTTTTTTTAATGAACTGAAGGGACCAGTTTGATTTTTTCATTGTAAAATGATAAAAGTAACTGCCATGGTAGAGAATACATCTACTCACACAGTGTATTTGAGGTTTTTTTTTAACTGTATGCTATTTTATAGCCTATTTAAAAACTACTCCTTTTACATTTCATAAGTAAATATTGTATTTTTACTCCACTACATTTAGATAAAGTTACTAGTTACCTTTCAGTTAAAGATTTTAGATTGAAAAACATGATAAGCTTATAAAACACAATGATTTGTTACAGATGTAACCAGTGGTTCCCAACCTTTTTGCCTTGTGTCCCCTTACAAAGAAACACGGGGTACTTTGGGCACTTGGTCACATTTCAGATGTCTATGAGTTGAGTATGACCTGTGAGGGTCCAAGGACAAAGGGAAGTTGTATGCTGTAAAGCCGTCTGAGGCAAATTGTGATTTGTAATACTGGGCTTTATAAATAAAATTGAATTGAAGTTCCGATTGGGCACATATACCCATCCCTCTCAATTTGCTGTCATACTGCTGAATCCCTTATTTGTATGTGATGTCAGTTTGGATAGTTTGGGTAGCTATGTTTGCCACGTTGTCCTGCTGCGTTCATGTTTGGTAATCCTCTCAGAAAGATGCTTGAGATCCTGAAAGCCAGTTATTGACCAGGTAACATCCCCTCTGATCACCACACACTGGAAGCAAAATACAGTGTCTTCTTTGACAAGCTAGCAGTGAGACGTTTTTTCCTTAAGAACCACTCCAGATTAAATCTGGTTATGTTTTCCATTGGTTTGGTTTATAACAATATCCTGCAGCTGGTGGGACAGCTGGGCTTTTTGATTTTAAGTTTTTCATCACATAGTTCATTACAGCAGAGAAACCTAAACTTAAAGCCACTGAGGAGGTGCATAGACAGGCTACAAATTGATGCACTCGCCTGCCAAAACCATCTGCTGTTCATCAAGTGAAGACAAAGTGTCCCACTTCTTCTTATTGTCTTTGATGCATTATTTATTTCTCACTGTTGTAGTGAATCCAAAAAATCTGTGTCAAAAGAACGCTACTTCCTCATTACGCTTAGCAGCGTATACCTGGCTTGACATGCCCCAGCGGTGTGGTCAAATAAACTATATGTGCTCTTCCATCTACCAACACCTGTCCCTTAATGAATGGGTCCTACCTATATTGACAGATACCCACAACAGTGACCCCTACAGGATAAATTAGCATCCTATATACATTTTACACCAGGAATGGCTCCTATAGGTCATGAAGACCACAGTTAGTTACCTTCTTTAACAACAAATACTAACGTCTGCCAACTACAAGCAAATAATGACGACAGTACTTGGCAAAGAGCCAATCAAATTACAGCAGGGCAACAGCTGGCATCATGTTTTCATTGCTGATGTTTTCCCACCCCCTGGGCACTTGACATTGAAAGCATTTATAGCTCAATTAACACACCATTTTAAAGCTATTACATCCAGCCACTGACCTTAAATTGTTTAATAATGATAAACAACAGCAACAGTTCAGAGTCTATTTTAAGAAACTCTACACTGCTAAAGCCAAACTTTTTTCCTGACCTGTCCTCTCCAAATTTATAACAATTATACTGTATTCTATATATTGTACCGCTCAGATGTTGCCTGATATTAGATTAAATTGTCAGCTTGTTACAGTATGTGTCAGTCAACTCAAACTCAGGGGAGTGGGCAGATTCAAAGGTCTGGATCCAGGCAAACTCAGGTGGCATCTTCCTTCAGAAAAAGTACTTACTGCTTACCCTTTTATGCTTATGTAAAATTTTGGATGCAGACATTTTGCTTATAATACTACTTTTAAATTGTTGCACTTGTACAGTACCTTTACTTGAGTGAAAGGTCTGAATACTCTTTCCACCACTGGTTATTTGGCACAAGTAGCAACACAGAATATCCTGACATCTGTAAAATGAAAGTTTTTGGGTAAAAATTCCAGGAACATCTTGCCGTTATGCTTTCCTTTAAGCATGTAATGGACAAAGTGCATTCTCATGCTCTCGCAGATGGCATTTCAAGGTTGGTGGCACTGTGTAGGCTGTGTGTGTGTGTGTGTGTGTGTGTGTGTGTGTTCACTGACTTTTAGGATAATGGAAGTGACTGTTGACCCCTGAGACTTATTTGTATGTGTGTCTCAGTCTCTGTTGTATTGTCTGACGCAGGGAAGGTATTTAACAAAAGTCCCCGTCTTTGATGACAGAAAAATGCCTATTTTTGGTTGCAGAAGCGTTTGTGTTTTTTTATTTGTGTGTGGTGATGAAGTAGTGCTTCTCATCAGCCGTGCCATGAAAAGATGTTTTTTAAACCTGACATTCAAAATATGTATTCATCGGAGACTGCCATTCTTAATTTTGGTTCAGATTTAATGCTTCCATATTTAACTGTGCATGTCTTCAAACTGCAGAACAGATTTTATTTGCAAATCGTATCCAAAGAAAATGTATTAAGTCTATTTTGTGCACACACAGGGGAAAATATCCAGATTTCATTCCTTCTATGACACATATTTGAGAACATTTAAAGGATGAGAAGATTGATACCACTCCATCTCTCTCTAATGTTTGTCCGTTAAATAAAGCCACATTTCTAACCCTTTCAGTATAGTACCATTACGACCCGTCTGTAACCCAAATGGACATGGACCTGAACCACAGATCTGTTATGTGTTTCTGTTGTAGACAGTAGGCTAGTCTTAAATGTAAGCTGGATTGTTAGCAGATCGTAATAGCTGCATCACTGCTCCATCTAGCTCTCACTGTACTCCTCCTCTTCACCAGCGATGCAGAGGAGAGTCTGCACTTTGTTGATTGTACATGGACTGCGATTGTGCACCAACATTTCCAGAACAATTTAAAAAAAAAAAAAAAAAAAAAGCTAGAGTATCTGTTACAATCAATGAGATCTTTATATAACAGCAGGTTTATGCATTCCTTGTTAAGCAGGAGTGATGTTTTTTCTCTTGCCCAATCAACGTATTGCAGTGTTTATAGCTCTGCCTTTTAGTATTGGATTAGTGTGCTAGGTACCTTAACAAAGGGGTGCCGTAAAAAAAGTTATGGACTGGAACATCTTCATTGGTACCATACACATCTTTTGACAATGGGAATGCAAAACAACTATTTTAATGTGTAATCAACTGAACTTAACTGAACCAGACTGCTTAGTGGAAACGGTTAAAAATACGTTCCACTTGTATGTTATTATGGAGCAGAGACATCTCGGTAAAAAACAGCTACGTTCCATGCTACTATTGCCACTGGAAAAACAGAGACAAGTACAGTAACTACCAAACACCCACATTTGGTGTCTAAAAAACTGCTGAAAAAGCACAGACAGGTTGTTACAAAATACCCACATTTGTAGCTTAAAATGCAACTGGAAAAACACAGATGGGTCGCTACAAAACACCCACGTTTTGTGTCTAAGAAGCTGCTGGAAAAACACAGACATGTCGCTACAAAACAAGCACATTTGGAGCCTAAAAACAGCTGGAAAAACAGACAGGTAGCTATATAACACCCATGTGTGGTGCTTAAAAGGCCACTGGAAAACCACAGACAGGTCACTATAAAACATACATGATTTGTGGCGAAAAATCTGCTAAAAAAAACAGACATGTCGCTACAAAACACCCACATTTGGAGCCCCAAAAACTGCTGAAAAAACACACAGGTTGTTACAAAATACCCACATTTGGGGCCTAAATAGCCACTGGAAAAATAGAGAGGTGGCTACAAAACACCCACATTTGGAGCCAAAAAAACCTGCTGAATAAACACACTGGTTGTTACAAATTTGTAGCTTAAAATGCAGCTGGCAAAACATAGATGGGTTGCTACAAAACACCCACATTTGGCGCCTAAAAAGTTGCTGGAAAAACACAGACAGGTCGCTACAAAACACTCAAGTTTGGTGCCTAAAAAGCCAATGAAAACACAGCAATGACTCGCTAAAAACACAACTGATTTTGTTCTTTGTTAGTTTTGAACAGTGGTCTGCAGCTTGGCAGGTGTCTCGACTAGGTGACACATCATCCACCATCTACTTCAGCTCCCAAATGAGAAAGTCAACTTATATATTATGTCACTGTACAAACGTTGATATGATCCATATGAAACATTCAAATGTAGTGTATTGTTGATTTGCAGAAATGCACAATAGCAACAACTTCTTCTGGTGACTGGACTGGATAGATACAAGAGTGGTATGGATCGTCTCATGGCAAGAAGCAAATGAGCATAAGTCTCAAAAGTTGAACTGTTCCTTTAAATCCAATATACCAGTTGTAAATCTTTTTTTCAGTACTCTTCGTAGTCATGAGCCATAGGGAAGAGCTGGCACTAATGGAACAATTCTCACTTGTTAACAGTCAATTTCAGAAAAATTATGGATGAATATAATAATTGTCCGCCTACCATTCCCATGATGATTCCCCTGCTGGCTACAGAAATCTTTCCTCAAACTGGATCGCTCAGATAATTAGTCACAGGAAAACTGCCAAGCCTCCAATTTTTATTCTGAATTGACTTCATTTTATTGATGATCCATAACAGAGAGCGAAATGTGCCATTGGTATTCTAAAACTAGTGCTGCTACAGTAGTTGCCAATCCTGATGAATGTTGTCTGTGAAGAGGTGTATTTTCATTTCATCCATCAGCATAGTCTCTCAGGTGTGTGTGCGTGTGAGGCTGACGAAGCGGCTGTGAGTGAGTAATAATGGCAGAACCAGGGTAGAGCGTCTGGCTTGATAGAAACTCCCAAACTGAACGGACATGAGTCTCCCAGTTGTCCAACCCTTCGCATCCCCTTCAGACAAAGTGTATCTATTCTGATGCTGTTTTTGAAATATTTACTGGCATCTGAAAGCAAAGACGAACAGCGAGCTGAGCTGTGAGTTTTTCCCTTCCACTCAAACTGTCAGCGAGATTCTTGCGGATTTGTGTTTAGGAGAGGAGTTATAGGTTTGAGATGCACCGTCTGTCTCAGGAACTTTAAATCTATGATACAGCTTCTTACCTTCAGACTTAGTGCCTCTTCTGCCAAAACACTTTAAGCACCAAAATAGTCTGAGAGTCGAAAATAGGCACCGTACTTTGCATTAATGCGGAACACACACTATAGCTTCAAATTCTCAGTGCCATGATAATATTTAGCAATTTCCCACTCTCTATATAATCCTCACAAATCCCTTTACATTTTTAAAATGCTTTCCTCTGTTTTAACCACATTTTTTTATACTCTGGTTCAATGCAAATTCCATCAGTGTCATTAAAATGGAGAGAACAGGCGTGTAATTCACTTTTCTGTGAGCGTGATCCATTTGTTTTTTATGGCCAAGGCTGCAAATAGGCAGCATCTTTTCCAGCAGGAGAGGATGCTCCATGTTTGCGTATTAATTTCGAGGTTCGATTGAAGGCAGCTGTGCATCCGTCATTTGTCAGAAATAAGGTGAATGTGCGTGTATGAAGCTCCACCAGACTTAATTTCCCCCTGTACCCCTGCCAACTGCCAAGTGCAAGGAAAGGGTGGCACATTGTCATTCACTGCACGCAGGTAGCACGAGGCTTAGCGCATTGCAGACTTTGATCTCTTAGTGCCTAAATGTTGTGTCAACTCACTCCAGTTTGACCTCTGAGGCACTGGCTGAGTTACTGGACTGTGCGGCTTTAATCAGCATTTCTCCAGCCAGTGAACCACGGGGGCTGCAGACACTGATGTGAATGAGTTAGGACGCCTGTAAGAATGGATCCAAATTCTTACAGGAAAATGAAATACTTTTACGTAAGTAGAAGCTGCTCTTTTTTTTATGCACTCCACAGGAGTTATATTGGTGTACTTGAAAAGGACTGATGATTATTTATAGAAGGATGGCCGTGAAGAGCTTTGACTTATGTAACTCACTGAAGGTAAAAGGGAAGAGTTAAGATATGTAAATGCAATTATAGTATAGACTGCAGAGGCCAGTTTGTTATATGTTTTCCTCCTGCAGGGATGGGAGGTTTTTTTGGACGCTGCAATTGAGGTATTTTGAGCAAATGGCATTTCCCTAATTTCCAGTGTGTATTCATGTGTTGGAGAGAGAGGTGAAAAGACAGTGCCGGAACAGGGAGCTTCAGAGAGCACAGAGACAGAGAGAGAGCGAAAGAGAGAGAGAAATCTACGTCGTCATGAAGTCATGTGACCGCCGAGTTTCCTTGGAGACAGCAGCAGTGTAGTACATTGAGATGCTCGCTTGCTCAGTTGAGGGCAGATTAGGCATCTGGCAACAGCAGCAGTTGGATGTATTTTGCCAGCCAGGCAGGTGCTTTCTCTCCTCACAGAGGTAAGTGTGATGACCCCGTGTCTCCTCTTCTGTCTACACCTTCTGGGTGTATTATTGTAATGAGTGTTAAATGAGAGGTTAACATTTCCTTGGAAGTATTTGTGCACACAGTCTGTCTGTGAAGGAGACTAGAAGGCAGCATGTGCAGGTTTGAGTAGTGACTTTTTTCTTTTTCCTGTTATTATCTTATTGCTTGAAACATATGAATCATAGCAGGATTGTGTTATAAGATGTAAATTACTTATGGAGGACTGTCCACGGTTGTCTTTTGAATCTGTTAGGCTGGTCCTGAGGGAAATTTAAATGTATGAACCAATAAATAATTGCAACGTGTCTTTAAAAAGAACATGCCAAACCCCCATGAGCATGCACATCAGTGCAGGGAATATGTGCTTGTACTGGTTTGTGAACAACTAACAAGTTATTTGAATACAATTAGTGGTCCAGAAATGATGCAGCTTCTCTTGCTTTTATTTTTAGCAGCACAATAATTCACAGAACAGACGACTATGTGTGCTGTTGAGGCACTTTGTGTCTTGTGCTGATAACAGTACTCTGCACAATGTGGATATAAATAGTTAGATTTCGGCCAAAAAATGCTGATTGGACAAATAGGCATAATAGGACACAATGGTGCTCAGTGTGTTGGCTTTTATGTGATAATGAGTGCTTTAAATAAAATAGTCAGTTACAATAGAATCAAGGCTGACAACTACAGAGAGATACTACGTGCAGATCGAGGAGATGCAACTACAGAGACATGGAAATCGTGTGCTGTTGTCTGTGGCGGGCTAAGCGTGAAGAGGGGAGCACCTGAGATGTGCAGAGTGATATTTTGATCCGTTAATGAGGCTCTGTGGTCCGAGGAGTTTGGGCTCCAACGAGCTCGTGGGGGCCACTGATTCAGCCGCCAGATGGACCCCATCGCTTTGTTTACCCTCACAAATTACCTCCCACAATGTCACCTTTCCTGGTTTTTCACAGACTTCCAGTTTAATTAGTTTCCTTGTCTGCTGTTGTTGCTCTTGCTCATGTTAATTAGGTTGAAGCTAATAGCCCTAAAAACATTTAAATTGCCTTTCCCAGAAAAGTCAATTATTTCGCTCCAATTTTAAGATAACTCGAGTACAACATGTTGCCTATATTTTGAACCACACTCAGTGTATAATGATCCCCCCTGCCTCCCCTCTTACTCTCTTTTGTACATTTGTGGGATAAAATTGAAGTCAGGATCGCTGATTCATGATTACTAATAAAATGCAAATGCCCTCTACTTCATTCCCTGGTGACAAGCACCACGGGCCTCTGCAGTGTAGCATTAAAGACCTCTAATCTTGTCTTTTAGTCAGCCGAAACCAGTGGCCAACAACATGAACGACACAATGCTCATGTCCTCTGGGGCGCCTACTCCTACCAAAAGGTAAGCACCCCCCCAGGCACAATGTCTCTTTGAAGATACTATTCTGATTATTTCACAGAATTAGCTTAATGTATTATTTAGAGATGGCAAAATGTCACTTTGAGTTACACACATGCAAAAATAAGTCCTTTTAATCCCGCAAAATTCACTCTGCGCTCAGAATAGGTGACAGATTCCCTCTCATCAGTGGAAATGGCAAGAATAGTGCGGAAAATCAGACTACAGATGTTGTTTGTTCCCTCACACTTGACACACATTTTTGCATCCGAGCAGCATGCCCTTGTGAGTGTATTTTTAGAGGAAAAATTTGTTACGCTGTCATGAAGAATATGTGAGCACTCCTACTTAAAGGGTTGATTTGACAAATAGATTATGATAGAATTGGAGCCTCGTCATGTAAGCAGATACCAGGCGAGGGCCCCATGAAAGCAACCTAATTGTCCTCTCATTGCAGCCCCTCTCTGTTAAAGGCCATGTCCATTATTATTTACTCACGGTGGTAATGAACCACTGTGGTTATGAATTCTTTAATGGAGGGCACTTTGAGGCGGCGTTGATGTATCTGCACTCTGTCCTGCAAGTCTGTGCTGGGTGAATTTTCCTTTTGTGTACAGTATCTCCCTCTCGCATCTTTCCCGCAATTTATGTTTGCAAGATGGGACTGCTCGGGGACTCAGGACTTCCCACAGCACATTAGAAGGGACGAGACGTCACAGTCTGGTGTACAGGAAGAATAGAGGTGTGCACATCAACCCTGTTAAATATCAGGTGTTTGACTGAAATCTGGACAAAGACTTTGGTGGAGAATTCGGGAGGAGCTTCAGTGAAGTCTGAGGCTTTTTTTTCTCTCCTTGCACTCCTCTGTGCCAGGTTATCATACAGTACTACACCAAGGACCCAGGCAGCTGAAGGGCAGCATGTACACTGCAAAAAATGTCCATCACAGCAACCTTAAAGTGTGTGTTAAAGGGGTGAGGTCATGCCAATATTAAATTTCTTGCCTCTGTTACATTACAGGTGTAATTATCTCACCTTGCTGGAAGATTTCCAATCTGTGTTTAGAAAAAATGAGATGCTAACAATCGATACCAGATTAAGTTTCTTGCAGAGATGAACATTTTGTGCAGTGCAGTCTCTGAGGGCTGACAGTATCAAGATTAGAGCGGGCTTGAAGGAAGCTGACAAGATAGGGACACCCGAGGCGGTAAACGATGCCTTACATCCAGACCCGTGGAAGTCAGTGGAAGACATCACATGTTGCAGCATGTACAAGAGCAAGGCGACGCTCTCCTGAGGTTTGTTTCACTGTGGCAGTAATGAAGAAGCTTGATAACCTTTGTCTTGACATTTTGCTCTGTGAGTCAGAGCAGCTTTGGGAAGATGTCATGCACTGAGGATGCTGTTGCCTTGGGGGGGCATAACAACTACAAAGCTGCCATATTTAGGGCAGAAATTGCGCATTAAGCCACCGTGACGCTTCCAAAATAGGTTGTGTTGAGAGTCAGTGTGGATACCGGTAGATAAGGTGTTGAATGAGGAGGGAAGGAGCATGCTTCACTTAGGTTTGGTTGAACGGAACAGAAGGCCGGTTCCCACCAGCTTCTCACTGTGTCACATTTGGTTTGTAAATATTAATCTATTATTATAATTACCCAGCACTGGCCTGCCTGCTTCCACATAAAGGGCCTATAGTCAAAGATGCTGCTGCTGAATAATGCAAAGCTCCTTGTGGCTCTGCCTCAGTTCAAGAGCCCCGAACTGAAAAGCAATGCCGGTGCTGTCCTTGTTTGTTGACCCTTACAGAGGGAAATACAAAACACATTCATGACTGCGAGTTGGTGCAGAGTTGAAACTGAATGCACTCTGTTTGAAAAATTGTGGGTGTTGTGCTTCCAGCCTCCATCACAGTCTGCTCTCTGATACTGTCTGCTCTGCTGACATGGCATCTGCTCCCTCCCACCTCGCTCACTCTCACAGACAATCGCTCACCACTAGCTCGTTCTCCAAGGGCGAACCGCAATTTATTACCTGTTAGTCATGCAGAACCATGGCGGCACAAGATAAAATTTAAGGAAAAAAAAAAAAAGGGAAATGCCATCTTGAGCTTGATAAGTTTTAATTCAGAAATGGGACTGAATATGAGCTGTTTGTGTTTCTACCAGGAGGTGTCATTATGTAAGACTTTACGGACATTGATTCATAAACTAGTGATTAACTTTGTCCCTTTCTAAAACAAACTTGATAACAAAATATGCTAAACAGCTGAAATGGAAACAGCGTCCAATAATGCAATGTGATTACTCACTGACTTCCAATGACACTGTAGTGTGATAAAATTATATTCTATTAGCATTTTACAAAATTCTACCATAAGGAGTCATTATTCCAAGCAAGCAAAACTAATAGATTGAGTTATTTAAAGTTTTGTTCATGAGTGAAGAAGTGCTTTGAATATTGATTCAATTACTTTGAATCCAATTTTGCTTATATTTGGTAACAAACACTTTACTTAAGGTCACCCTATTTAGCATTTATATGCAGAAAAAATACAAATTTCAAATTTATGCATGGAATAATTGCTACTTGAGGTAACATGAGGCCAGGGGTTAGTGTGGTGCTAAAAAATATTTAAGGAATACTTCACTCCCCAAATGACTACTACTGTCAATCACTCACCCTGTGTTACACTGAATACGTAAAGAAAACTTTGTGTTTCTTGCATGCCTCCACGATGAATACTCTGAATATATACTCCAGTTTCTAATGAATTGAAGTCATAGGCGACCACATTTAACAGGAGTAAACTGTATCAGAACATCTGTTTACAAACTCTCACACAACTCGTACAGTATAATCCAAGTCTAACATATCCAGTTGTATCCTCAGTACTTCTGTAGTAGACCGCCTTTCTGACAGGGAACTGAACTAAAAGTGAAACCTTATCTATGCTCTCTTCAAAGCTAGACTCCATTGACAAAAACAGTAATTTTACCTCCCTGAACTCAGGAGCTGCTGGTCTACCACTGCCTTTATTAGTTAGTTTATTTGTGTTATTGTGTGTGTTTGTTGTTTTTAAAGGGTTAGTTCAGATTCAACAAAGTCACAGAGTAACAAACAAACTACTGACTGAGGCAGTGGTAGACCAACAACTCCCTGGAAGTACTGAGTATACAACTTGATAAATGAGACTTGGATTATACTGCATGAGTTCTGTGAGAGTTTGTAAACGGATGTTTTGATATAGTTTTGCTGTTGTTTAGTTTCACTCACCAGACCTTTCTCAAGAAAAGAAAGGTCTGGCTGGGCCGACTCTCACTGTGAGATTGGAGAAAAAAACGCCCCGGCTGCTTGTACTTCTTTCAACCAATCACAATTGTTCTGGGCGGTGCCACAGCAACGGTGCGCTTGCAAAAATATTGCTTGGGGGAAACAGGTTTTGGTGTAACACGCCCACAAAAATATCACCTACAGGACACGAACCATGGCAGAAAAATGGCTACATCCCTGCAAGATCAAACACCGCAAAAGTTAGTAAAGGACATGTTGAAAACGGTTGAAAACTGCTACACAACCGGAGGTGGTAGGGCGGGACTTCAGCGGGTGGCTCGTTCCACCCAATGAGAGGCTGATCTCTGCAGCAAACTTCCGCCCACTCAGACTAGCTGTTGTTAAACTTGGTTGCCTATGCCTTAAGTTTGTCAAGGGTTTTCTCCATTTTTTTTGGATTCTTCATTCACCATGAGACAAATTGAGAAAAAACAAGTTTGATATACAAATGGTCATTTGGGGGGTGAAGTATTCCTTTAATCAGAACCATGACTGAATTAATGTAACTACACTAAAAATATTACAAAAGACATGTGGATCTGACACGTCATGGCTGATATCCAAAGCAGTTTATAAGGTCATTACTACAGCAGGTATCAATATGGCAAAACAAATCTGTTGGATATCTAAAGTTGCAAGATTTAAGTGTCATAAAAATGTAAGATTAACATTGACTTAAACACTTTGTAGATGAAATTGCATAAAGATGGTCCCTCCCTAGTCTGTAGTCCATCCAACTTTGCAAAACAGAGTCATGTTGAGTCTGTAATTTGTCTTTATTGACGAATATATTGCGTAAAGTCAGGCACTATATTGTAATTAACATCAGGAGTTTGATTCTAACTATGTTGCCGAACCCACTAACAAGTAAACATCCACCATGAATTCTGCAGAGACAATCAGGAACAAGATGTATCATCCCTCCAGATGTTCAACAAATTTGGATCTCTGCCCTTTTAAAGTTTTGACCTTTAGTACCATCAGGCAAATCAGAAAACAGAGTTTAAAAAGCAAAATCTGGCACGTTTCTGACCAAAACAGGACCAGTGGTGTCTGAGTTATTGTTTGAGTGAAAAAAAAAAAAAAAAAGTCAGTATCTTCAAATGTGAGACAAAAATAAAACTATCTGGGAGAGCTGCCAGTTCAGGAGGGCTTGAAGGCATTTCATGCATCTTTGTCCAAAACCTGGCACAGGCCATCAGGTGGTGCCAGGAAACTCCCTGGTGCAGCAGCTTCTCTACTATTAGCCCAAAGATCCCCGCATGCAGTCACGCTCCAAAAAGACTGTGTTGGGTCACAGTGTTTCCTGAGCCAACCCGAGCAGCTCCCTAAAGTGCGTTAATGTATTACTTTAATTTTACAAGAAACCTCAGGCTCTGTCTACACTTAAGCCTGAGGATGAGACTGTAAATTATTTAGAAAGTGTCCCATTTTACGAGACACTTCTTGACAGTCTAACTGCAGACCAACTGAATGTTGTTTTGAGTCAGGTGACACTATCTTCAAACAAGTCGAATGATCCGCAGAGTATTTTAAGATATCGTCACTGGGCTGAGAAACTCTTGAAACAAGAGAGGTGGGAGCTGGAGCAGCTAAAATTATCTCATCACACTGGCAGCTTTTTATCTGCTTTGAGAAAGATAAGATTTTTAATAATAATGTCGATTAAAAGGCTGGTTTTGTCATGTGTTTAGAGCTTGGGTAGTCAAAGCTACAGAAACTGTGCTTGTTGATGTAGTGGGCTTGAAGCCAGATTGGGTTTAATGGTCTTAATCATCGCTCACTCTCCAGTCAGAGTTAGATGGAGCCCAGCACCATTTCAGCTTTTCCTTCACTCTTCATTGCAGAACGCCTGCCGAGAGGGGAAAGCATATGTCCTGTCATCTGTCTACACCATATGCCACGCCCATGATCATTTAAAGTCTCATGCCTTATTTGACATTTGCAGGCAGTGATGAAATGGCCAGAACGGGCATTGGCACAGTCACAAATGCATTTGGCATGCTGCATTCTCTCTTATCCATCTCAGTTCATTGTTATGACCAATTATCTCAGACTGTCTATCAACACTGGAGTCAAAGCCAAGTGTCATATTTTAAGGTCACCTCAATTATAAAGTTTTACATGATCACTTTGACTCTACAAACTTTCCCTTCTACTTACATAAGAGCTTTGCACATTAGAGTCAGAGTTGCTGTATATGTGTGTGTGTGATGTATTTCTCTGTCTGTGACTTTGGGCAGTGTCTTGGAGAGTCCCAGCCGGCTAGATGAAGAGCACCGCCTCATCGCTCGCTACGCTGCACGCCTGGCAGCCGAGGCGGGCAACTCCACAGTGAGTGTCTCGCAGGACGCCCCGTGGTGGGCTTTAGTCAACCCGCATTTCAAATTTAATGCTTTGACAAGTTAATGTTAGGCGCTTCACTGTGGCTGGAGAACTACTCACACTTACAAGTGAGACTGTGTAATACTCAGCCATGATTTTTGTTGTTAGGAGTAGGACAAGTGAAGAAAGGGAGGGATAAGTGCTCTTATTTTATGGCAGTGTTACTTGTTCAATATGTTTTCTTACAACTCAATCGCCAGAAAAAAATGTTGGCATTGTACGTTTCTCCAAACCACAGACACTTTACTATGATGTAGTAGACACGAAATTTAACTTTTCTAACAATGCTGTGGTAAACGTGTGGTTATGTTTAGGCCAAACGGCAGCCTCTTGGGCTGAAAAGTGAAGCCAACACAAAAATGCCAAAAGGTTCCTCTAATGGCTACTTGAGGCTGGCTCCAGACTCCAGTCAATCCCCACTGACCAACATGTTGAAATGCCCAAACTAAATAACAGAAATAAACATGTTTACAGCCTGGTACAAAAAATGTTTTTGGTCTCTACAGCTAATTTCAACATTCAACAACTGTACACGCTAAAAGTTACGGTATGTGCATAATTAAAGGCAGGGCCAAATGAGTGACAGGCTGTCTGCTGATAGTGTCTTGGCTTGTTAGTCAGATCCACCCCTTGCACAGCTCCACTCTCTCGCCCAAATACGGTCACTAGTGGCTCCAAAAACAAACAAACATGACGGCAACAGCCAAATCGCTGAACACAAGGCTTCAAAACAGGAGTCCTCAAACCATTGCGTGACATTACGGTAGCTATGTCCATTATTTTTACTGTCCATGGTTTAGGCAAAAAAAACCCCACTTGGTTATGGTTTAGAAGATCATGCTTTGGCTTAAAATACACATGCATGGTATTACAAAAGCTGCTGGAAAAGTGGCAACAGGTTGCTAAAAACACCCATGTTTGGCGGCACAAAAGCCACTGGCAAACCTAAAAAAACACCTGCATTTGGTGGAACAACAGCTGCTGGAAATGTGAAAAGAGATTGCTAAAAACACATCCATGTTTGACAGTGCAAAAGCCACTGGTAAAGCAGCATTGGGTCGCTAAAATACACCTCTGTTTGATGGCACAACAGCTGCTGAAAAAGCAGTGACAGGTTGCTAAATATCAACCCCAGTTTGACAGTGCAAAAGCCACTGGTAAAGCAGCATTGGGTCGCTAAAATACACCTCCGTTTGATGGCACAACAGCTGCTGAAAAAGCAGTGACAGGTTGCTAAATATCAACCCCAGTTTGACAGTGCAAAAGCCACTGGTAAAGCAGCATTGGGTCGCTAAAATACACCTCCGTTTGATGGCACAACAGCTGCTGAAAAAGCAGTGACAGGTTGCTAAATATCAACCCCAGTTTGACAGTGCAAAAGCCACTGGTAAAGCAGCATTGGGTCGCTAAAATACACCTCCGTTTGATGGCACAACAGCTGCTGAAAAAGCAGTGACAGGTTGCTAAATATCAACCCCAGTTTGACAGTGCAAAAGCCACTGGTAAAGCAGCATTGGGTCGCTAAAATACACCTCCGTTTGATGGCACAACAGCTGCTGAAAAAGCAGTGACAGGTTGCTAAACACACCCATGTTTGACGGCACAAAAGCCACTGGCAAAGCTAGAAAACACCTGCGTTTGGTGGCACAACAGCTGCTGGAAAAGCGGCAACAGGTTGCTAAAAACAAACCTGTGTTTGATGGCAAAAAAAACCCACTGGCAAAGATGTGGGGGTCACTAAATAACACCTGCATTTGGTGGCAAAAGACCTTCTGGAAAAGCGGTGACAGGTTGCTAAAAACACACCCATGTTTGACAGCTCAAAAGCCACTGGAAAAGCGGTGACAGGTTGCTAAAAATAATCAGGGTTGTTGTTTGTATTGTGATGTCCTTGGTTTGTACAAACGTACAAGAACAACATCTTCTTCAGGCAACTGTTCTTTTTCTCGAAAAATGTAAAAATCACTTATCATGTACTTTAAAGTTGCAATGCTCAAGATTCAAGTCCTGGTTCATTTGGCGACAGGGTTTGATGATCAATGTCAGCGCTAAAACTATGGGGACATTGCATTTCCTGTGACTGCCTCACAACAAAAGCTACATGTTTGGACAGTTGGTGGCTGCTAATGTGGAGCAGTAGGGACTGTTTGATTTGCATTAGCAGTAACTTAAGAGAGTGAAAATTAAACAGTGAGGCTGATATCAATTGCATTTGACAGTCTGAATGAATTTTTACTGTGAATCCCTCACACAAATGTAAGCAGTATAAATCCAGCGAGGGAATGGCGGATAATTACAGAATGTAAATACAATGATAGCTATTGAGGAATCAAAAGTGGGTTTGGATTTAATTCGAATTGTTAAAGCCCTTGAAAACTTGGCTTCAAATCTGAAGTATTTCTCCATAACAATACTCGTGACTAATAAAGCACCATGATGTTTCTTTGATTTTAATAGAAGGTAGAAGCTTGTGTACATAAAAATTTGGGGGGAGATGTTAACTTGGATTCCTGAAGAGCATTTCGTCTAAATTTTCCTAGGCAGAAAATGTCCATGTAAGGTCACTCTGGTTTGTTTGGGTTTGTGCTTTGCAGTCCAACTCTTATATGGGGGGATAAAGGAAAGCTGTGGTGAGCTGAAATGGCTCCCTGTTTATGCAGAAACATAATAAGTCTCCAGCAGAGAGTCATTACTGCTCACCATGGTCAGAAGGTAGCTGTTGCTGTTTGACTTTTGTTCTCCCACTGATGTTGTTAATGCCATTCTATGCTAATTTTGTTTTCCAGCAACAATGTCCTCCAACAGATCTGGGTTTCAACTTTGACGCCAATAAGCAACAGAGGCAGCTGATTGCAGAGCTGGAGAACAAAAACAGGTACGATTTATATTTGTTTAAAAACAACAGCTAAACACTGGAAACAAATTAGCACTGTTACTCATTGATTGGCTTTCTGGTTGACAGTGGTATAATATATTAAATATTATTATTTCAAGTACTTAAGTATATATAGTTTCTAGGTACCTACAATTTACTTGAGTGTTACTTTTGTGTTTTTCTGCTACTTTATACTTGTAGGCCACTACTTTTTTACTTCATTACATTTTCTGACAACTACAGTTACTAGTTACTTAAAAGATTCATATTTTACACGCAAAGCATAGCTCATAAAGAGATGCGCTGTTACAAATTTAAACAGTCCAGTACTGAATAGAATAGTTAAACAAATAATTTGACAATTTCAGAGATATAATGTCTTGCCTAGACGTAGATGAAAAGATCACTACCACTTTCATATCTATCAGGTAAATATGAAGATGATTGGTGGCAAGTAGCAGACACACACAAGCCTGTGACTACATAAATGCGTTAACAAGTGCCCGATCAACACTTCAACAGCATTGTGTTGTCACTTGTAGTGTGAACCCAGTATTAAGCTCACTTTTTAAAATGTTAAAATCAACAAGTTTTAGATGAATGGGGAGGGCTGTGTGCCAGACTATTTCTTGGCAGTAAATTCCTTCAGAATCAGCTCTACCACGACCAGCTACAACATTAAAATGTAGTAGATGCGTTAAAAAGATTAATCCAATCACAGTGAAACACTGTGAAATCAGTCATTCTGCATAAGTAGTACTTTCCTATTGTAACTAAATTTTGATGATAATACTCTTGTACTTTTATGTGTAAAATTTAGAGTGCAGGATTTGTACGTTGTTTTACTACCTCAGTTTAAGTAAAGAACCTTAGTATTTCTGCTGTTTAGTTAACTGATTGATTATTTACTTATTTAGGGAGATCCTCCAGGAGATCCAGCGGCTGCGTTTAGAGCACGAGCAGGCCTCCCAGCCGACCCCAGAAAAAGCCCAGCAGAACCCCACGCTCCTGACTGAACTGCGGCTCCTCAGGTATCGTCCCTGCTAACACCAGCACACCTCTTAAAAAGAGCATCTTCTTCCCAACAACAGGAAGAAAGGACCATATATTAAGGAAATGATCAGTAAAACCACTCCAGGGCTGTTAATGTAGGCTGGACTCATTCCTCAAGAAGAAATAGTCTCTTCCTAATTCAGGGGGGTGTTTTTGAATTAGCTCCACCAGCAGCAGCGTGGACATTTGTCATGCTGGCAGGACGCTGAGACCCTTGGGTTCAGTTCTTGGAAGGGACTCACCCTGAGAGGACGCGCTACAGCACTTGTTGCCCTGAATGAGTCCTTGTTTGTCTGGCCTGGCCTAAATAATGAATCAGCAGTAAGGTTTATGGCTAACAGCCAGTTTTATAGCAGAAATTATTAACTGCGTTGTGTCATCATATACAATTATAGCAAAACTAGAGCTGTATTTGAATTATACTCTGTTAGTCTTTGGTGTTGGTGTTGTATGAACAAGATTCTAACTGTATTTTTAAGGAAAGACAGTAATTAAACAGTAGAATAATTTATTTATATCACTGGAGGATACAACCATTACATTAATTATTTAGTCCAGTTTAATTCAAACATGTCTAGAAGCATTGTTCAGCTCACTGAGCCTGTTTGTGATTCAGGTTGTGTAGCACAACATTATGAAGTAGTAATATTTCATCACAGACTGTGCACTGTGTCTGGAGCCTGGCTGGACGGCTCTGATGTTGTCTTCATTCAGCCCGAGGATACAGAACAGAGGAGAAGTGTTTACAGACTGCAGATGTTTGTGAGTTTTTCATAGAACAGACAGATGATTGCTGAGGCTCTTTGAAGGTTTTTTAAAGTGCAGGTCCATACTGTGAACACCAGAGGGTGATAATAAGCCAGAATCCTCACATTAAAAACAGGGCCAGACATCAACTGTGACCCCTGATGGAGGCAATGAATTTAAATCTGTGCACTCTGAGCAACTGGTCTTTCCTATTCTCTACTCCATAGCTGTCACAGTGCTCTGCATGTTGAGAGTGAGTGATTGTATTCCAGGAGAAGAACAGCTTCTCCTTGCAGATTAGATCTGTAATAATTGCAATAAATCAATAAATATTCAAGTGTACCAGGGTTTCCACAGCCTAAGGCCAGTTAGATTTAAGACTTTTTATGCCACTCAGAATGAAATTTGATGCCAAATTTACAATAACCAAAATTAAAGGGGAAAAAAACATGAACTGACATAAATTACGTAGGGTTGGGAAAAACTATGGCAGGTTTTCTTGGCAATTTTGCTTTGGGCAGATACAATATGCATTGCCTTGTACTGGTTTCAGCCATGCCACAAAATCTTGTTCAAATAACTGTTAATTTTTGTAACCTAACACATAGAGACAGACAACCATTCACGCTCACATTGACACCTACGGTCACCAATTAACCTGCATGTCTTTGGACTGTGGGAGGAAGCTGGAGTCCCCAGAGAGAACCCACACTGACACTGGGAGACACCTGGGGTTCGTAGCAGGAACCCTCTTGCTGTGAGGCGAAACAAAGCTAAGCGCTGCACCACCTTGCCACCTCAAACCAATTTTTGTTTAAATTTGCACTTCCCCATGTCGTCCACGATACAGCAGTCAGTGGATTTTCTGCTCTGAGGTACCTGGCTAGAAACATAGTATGAGTGCTCCTGGTTCCACTATCCTGGTCTGTGTGACCTTAATGCGAGAGGCAGAAATCTAAACTAAAATAAACACCTAAATGCGTGTTTTGGATGTTTTCTGTCCACTGGTCTGAAAGAAGACATGTTATAGAGACAAGATAGTCCAAAATCTCAAACCTGACCAATGCATGACAAAAAAGGGGCTATGTTTTTACCTGTAGAGTCTCCTTTAATAGTAAATTCAATACACTGGGGCCTTAATAAATTGTCTTGTAGGCCAGATTTGGGTTGGGTTAGTTTGAGATCCCTGCTTTAGATTAATAATGACAACCCAACTTCTATTAGCTCTGTCCCACCTCTAACAAAAGACAATACAGTATGGCATGGTTATGGCAAAAAGGAATATTTTAATTCTTTGGAAAACTGGGGATGCGCCTTCTTTCAAGACCTGGTTGGCAGAAATCACCAACTTGTTCCACATGGAGAGAGTTAGATAGTGTTTCCCTCAGCTCTGTAATCTTTGATAAAATATGGCAACCAATCATGTCCTATTTATCGAGAATGGCCTAATGTGTTGTATGTATGTATATATATATGTATTTGTTAATAATGGTTTTGACAAGCAGCATGTTTGTACTTGTATTATATGTATTTCTATAAGACCATTTTTTTTTGTCTTTTTCTGTCTTCTTTTTCTTTTCTTTTGACTTGTATTTGTGTTGTTTGCATTAAAATCTTAAAATCTATGAATAAAATATTCATCTAAACTAGATTAATAATGACAGTAAAAGTGTACCAGTGGCACTGGTGTAGGTAAAAATACTCGAGAAATATTATTTTACAAGACCAGAGCAACAGGAGCTGATGCAAATAATATATAACTCTCCATACACTCAACATGCAGTGTGTGTGTCTGCAACTGATCCTTGACTTAATGGATCCTCAGGTAAATCTGAACCCCTTCATGCTCATCTGTATGGGTATCTAGGGCAAAATACCCTACAGAAAAAAGCATGTATTTGTGAAATAATTCACAGACATGTTTCCCTGAACTGTTCATAAAAAAGGAAATGGATTCCCCAAACAGTCGAGGCGTACTGCTTTGTTAAAAAAACAGTATGATGTTTGCCTGTGCATTGTGATTTTATTACTGTCAGATCCAGGAAGAAGTTCTTCCCTTGTGTTTTAATGTATCCCCCAAACTAATCCTTCTGCTGCAGACACAGGAAGGACGAGCTGGAGAGGCGCATGTCGGCCCTGCAGGAGAGCAGACGGGAGCTGATGGTGCAGCTGGAGGGACTCATGAGGCTGCTAAAGGTAAGACGATCACCTGTTTCTAGAAGAATCAGGAGTGATTAAAAAACCTCTGAGTCTATATCTTACCATAGGATGGTGCATAAACACTAAGACATTAGCCTAAATAAAAATAACATCTTACTGTTTTGTCAGTGCTTATAGTTTACATGATTCAGTTTCTACATCTTGGTGGCATGTCTGATTAAATGAGATGTTTGCATGTTTGATTCTTTAAAACCAAGGCACTGGTGATCTTAAGTTATGTTAATGTGCCGTATGGTGCATGCAGAAAATCCTTTTCTTTCTCTTCTGCTGCTTTAATTCTGTTGCTCTCACTCTTCTTGCTCTCTCTCACTGCTTACCTTTGCTGGCTGATAGGATGAGGAGCAGAAGCAGGCTGTAAGTTGCCCTTAATTCAGTTTGCAAGGCTCAATACCTGACTCTAGTCTCAGCACTTAGTTTTATGCTACTATACTCCCCCATCACACAGATGTGATTGAGGGACGTTTTCCTAATAGATTTTAAGAAGGATGTTAGGAAAGGTAATAGGATTCCACTATCTAACTGGGTTACACAGATCTAGTCCCACTCCAACACTTCCTTTGTAGCAGCGTTGGGGAGCTAAAATTATAGACTGCGACACAATCTTTAAAATCAGTTTCCTCAGGTCCTTGGTCCAAACAAGTTGAGAGAACTGTGTTTTTCTTAGCCCAAATGTCAGGGACCTGTTCCTTTCATCGGCACTAACAACCTCCCTTCTAATGTGACTGCAGTCTGGCCGGCCATCTGCTGCCTGGCTCCGAGCCATCGACCTGGGCCTGCACCAGTCCCAGAGACACACAGTGATCCTTTCTCTGTGAGATATATCTCTGGTCTCAGCACAGGCCCCAGTCGCACACCCACACATGGTTCTCATTACCCCCTCAGTGCAGTAAAGGTGCACTATAGACACACAGAGTATAGCCAGCCACTATAGGATTACCACAAGGTTTTCTTGCCTTTAAACCATTGTTTTTGTTTGTTCTCCCTATAAGGATTAAGTTCTTTTGGTCACATCTGTGTCTATGTTTGTTTTAATAAAAGTCACCTTTAGAAGCATGAAGGTCATCTCTTCCAAAAGCTGCAATCTGTGATTGCAATACGGCGTCCTCCATTGATATGCAGTTGTTCCAGAACTGGCTTGTTGGTGTAGAGATTAATTGGATTTATTCTCTCTATCAGAAGCCCAGATTCACTAAAGGCTTGCAGATGGAGGATTATTCAGTATGTCAAAAATAACCAAATACGCCATAGTATTTGATCACTATGCTCCAGCAATAACATGCCTCGTTAACACTGGTCTAGTATTTTTGCACCTGTCATATATATACTATTTATTTGCTGATGCAAGTCAAGATTGCGGACAGCCCATAAACACGTTTAAAGACCAACTGTCCCTGAGTATTGACACTTTTTAAAGTCTTGAAATAAGACATATTGTCTTATGTATTCTGAGATGACTAAACTTGATTTCAAAGAAACAGTTGGACATTTTGGCAAATATGATACCTGGCCAAGAGAGACCACTGTTGTGTCTGTACAGTAAATGTAAAGCTACGTCGGTTAGTGTACCTTACCATAAAGACTCAAACAAGGGCGTAGATTTCGTTTCAATATCAGGGGAGTGATACATATGAAATGGGGGAAAACTTTGATCATCAAACACTTCATTTTCTGCAGAATTTTTATGCACAAATTTGTGCCTTTTCTGCATCAATTTATGGTATAAATGTCTCAGAATAAAAGCCCTCTGCTACTTTCATGTTTTACTTGGGGGGATAAATGCACATGTCGTAAATCTTGAGGGGGGCATGTCCCCTGCGTCCCCCCTGAAACTCACACCTATGTACTAGAAGCAGGGGGAAACAGCTACCCTGGCTTTGTCCAAAGGTAACAAAATCTGTATACCAGCACCTCTAAAGCTCAGTAAAATATCATGTTATATCTCTTTGTCTAATCCATACAAAAACAGAAATGTAAAAACATCAACTTGTGGTTCCATACACACGACAGCGATATTAATCTTCTCATCTATGCTCTAAGTGTATTTCCTAAAATATCGAACTGTTACACAGAGTACAACAAGTGCTGAATTGTAAAGGTTACATATTTTTTGCTGATGATACTGTGACTATCACATGTGTTTTTATGTTGCAGTCCCAGACTGGAAGCTCCCCTCATTCTTCCCCCAGTCACGGTGCAGGCTGCTCCATGCCCATGCCCATACGCTCCACCTCGGCTGGGTCTACCCCAACTCACACACCGCAGGACTGCCTCGCGGGGGTAGGAGGGGACGTGCTTGAGGCCTTTGCTCAGGGTGAGTGTGCACCAGCACCTTAAAGGAGTAGTTATGTATGACATGGACTAGGGCTGGGCAATATATCGGTATTACATCAATATACACTAGATATCATCTTAGATTTTGGGTATTCCAATATCGCAAGTGTTTCCTGGTTTTAAAGGCTGCATTAAAGTAAAGTGACGTAATTTTCTGAACTTACCAGACTGTTCTAGCTGTTCTATTTTGAAAAGTGATCATGAGCTTACCTTTTTTTATTCAGACCTGGACCTAAAGGGACTGCACTTGTATAGGACCTTTCTAGTCTCCCCGACCACTCAAAGCATTTTAATACTTGATGTCACATTTACTCATTCAGGCATACATTCCTATAATGGTGGCCGAGGCTACCATACAAGGTTCCACCTGCTACTCAGTGACCATTCACACGTACTCACTGATGGAGCAGTCATAAGGAGCGATTTGGGGTTCAGTATCTTGCCCAAGGATACTTCAACATGCCAACTGAAGGAGCTGGGGATTAAACTGCCGATCTTCCAATTAGTGGACAACCCATTCAACCTCTGAGCTATAGGTGCCCCAGAAAATTCAGATTCAAAATTCAAACTATACTTCCCACCATAATGCAGTGATTCTACTACCACACAGCGGAGGAATGTAACTCATTACGTTCACTCACGCACTGTACTTAAGTACAAATACAGCTTTCCATAAATATTGAATATTGTACCTTTTACTCGATAGATTAATTCAACACTTAAAGATACTAATCGATAAAAAACACATATGCTTATACGATATGATGTAGTGCTACATTACAATCTACTTAGTCATATATATACAGTCAGGTCCATAATTATTTGGACAATGATACAGTTGTCATCATTTTGGCTCTGTACACCACCACACTGGGTTTTAAATGAAACAATGAATACCTGCTTAAAGTGCAGACTCTCAGCTTTCATTTAAGGCTTTTTTCAAAAATGTAGTATGAACCATGTAGGAATGACAACCATTTCTTCACACAGTCCCCCAACTTTAAGGGCTCATAAGTATTTGGACAAACTAACATAATCATCAATTAAACAGTCAGTTTTAATACTCGGTTGCAAATCCTTTACAGTCAATGACTGCCTGAAGTGTTGGACACATAGACATCACCAGATGCTGGGTTTCTTCCCTGGTGATGCTCTGCCAGCCCTTTACTGCAGCCGTCTGCACTTCCTGCTTGTGTTTTTGGTGTTTTGCCCTCAGTTTTGGCTTCAGCAAGTGAAACGCATGCTCAATTGGATTCAGGTCAGATGATATGACTTGGCCATTGCAGAACATTCCACTTCTTTGCCTTAAAAATGTCTTTGGTTGCTTTTGCAATATGCTTCAGGTCATTGTCCAACTGCACTGTGAAGCATCGTCTAATGAGTTTTGAAGCATTTGGTTGAATCTGAGCAGATAATGTAGCCCCAAACACTTCAGAATTCATCCTGCTGCTCTTGTCAGCAGTCACATCATCAATAAATACAAGAGAACCAGTTCCACTGGCAGCCATACATGGCCATGACATAACAGTACCTCCACCATGCTTCACTGATGAGGTGGTGTGCTTTGGATCATGAGCAGTTCCTTCCCTTCTTCCTTCTCTTGTCTTCCCATCATTCTGGTAGTTGATCTTTGTTTTATCTGTCCATAGTATGCTGTTCCACAACTGTACAGGCTTTTTAGATGGTTTTTGACAAACTCTAATCTGGCCTTCCATTTTTAAGGCTAACCAATGGTTTGCATCTTGTGATAAACCCTCTGTATTTATTCTAGTGAAGTCTTGTCTTGCTGACAAGAGCAGCAGGATGAAAGCTGAAGTGTTTGGGGCTACATTATCTGCTCAGATTCAACCAAATGCTTCAAAACTCACTGGACGATGCTTCACAGTGCAGTTGGACATTGACCTGAAGCATATTGCAAAAGCAACCAAAGACATTTTTAAGGCAAAGAAGTGGAATGTTCTGCAATGGCCAAGTCATATCATCTGACCTGAATCCAATTGAGCATGCGTTTCTCTTCCTGAAGCCAAAACTGAGGGCAAAACACCCAAAACACAAGCAGGAAGTGCAGACGGCTGCAGTAAAGGGCTGGCAGAGCATCACCAGGGAAGAAACCCAGCATCTGATGATGCCTATGTGTCCAACACTTCAGGCAGTCATTGACTGTAAAGGATTTGCAACCAAGTATTAAAACTGACTGTTTAATTGATGATTATGTTAGTTTGTCCAAATACTTATGAGCCCTTAAAGTTGGGGGACTGTGTGAAGAAATGGTTGTAATTCCTACACGATTCATACTACATTTTTGAAAAAAGCCTTAAATGAAAGCTGAGAGTCTGCACTTTAAGCAGGTATTCATTGTTTCATTTAAAACCCATTGTGGTGGTGTACAGAGCCAAAATGACAACAACTGTATCATTGTCCAAATAATTATGGACCTGACTGTATATGGTACCTAAAACTGACTCCACATTGACTAACTACAACATTAAAATGCTTTTGCACTTATTTGCTAGTGATAAAATTAGAATAATATAATATTCTAAAATAATATAATACTGCAAAAAGTGCTACACTGCTAAATGAGTACTTTCACCTTTGATACTTTAATTACATTTTGCTGAAAGTACTTTTAACATTCTAAATTCAGGACTTTTACTTGTAACGGAGTATTTTTAGACTGTGGTCTTTCTACATTTACTTTAAAGGATCTGAGTACTTATTCCCCCACTGCCACCAAGACATGCATTTCAGCAGCCTGTTCAAAATTTCACATAATTACACTGCATGAGTAGAAACTGCATGCGTGTTTAATCTGAAAATGTCTCTGTTTTGTAGGTGTACCTAGAAATCTTCGGAATGATCTATTAGTTGCTGCTGACTCAATCACAAACACCATGTCGTCACTGGTGAAAGAGCTCCACTCAGGTTAGTCGATAACACATGTTTCGTGGTTTGGGTCAGTTTTATCATCTGGATTACGTTCTGTTTAAGATTGTTCTATTTCCTGGAATTTAACAGGTTATTACTTAGATATCTCTTTCTGCATGTTTGTCATTACTGTAGTCATCAAAAACAATGTCACTAAAATCTCTGGTTTTATTTATGAAGTTGATGACGGGGGAGTGGACGAGGAGACCAACATGAGGAACGGTGGGGACAGAGGTAAGTCTAAATACATGCTCATAGTTTCCTACTTTAATCTTTCAGATCCAGTTATACTGTATTTAGAGTATACCACTCAAAAATAGAATGTGTTGATTATTAAGATCGGCCAAAACATAAACATGCAGTGTTTCCTTCTGTTTTTTTCAGCTGAAGCAGAATGAACATCAAAAAGTAGGAATTATAATTAATTATAATTATACATTATGCATATATAATGTAGTACGGAAGTGGAGAACAGCTGTGCTTTTAATAATTTTATTTAATTCAAGATCAGAAGTTACTTATTCTGTTATTTCCAGATATGAAAAATGTTTTCTGGTGATAATGGTTTAATCGTTGAGACAACAAGCTGTTGTTTGGCAACATACAACAACAGCCGGTTGTTTTCTCTAGTTAACAGGATAAATATGTGTTTTTAACAGAAAATTAAAGGCTATTTAATGTGTTAATTATCCTATTATCTCATGAAAAAAACATATTGTGTTGAAAAAGGAGATAATTAAACTGTCATCACAAGAAAACAACCTGCTGTTGTTTTATCTTGGAAAACAACAGCTTGTTTTCTCAAGATAACGAGATAATTAACCCACAATCACGAGAAAATGACATCCTGTGATAAGGGGATAATTAACTGAAATAAAATTATTGCAACCACAGTCGTTCTTGGCTTCCGTATATAATAAGTTTATAGAAACAAGTTGGCTGAAGTACTTTTTTTTCTGCAACTGGACAAAAAGTAGCTGGTGCTAATTATGACAGTGTTGTTTCTTTTCTTTGCTGGATTGGAAGAGTTGGCTGCACCTTTATCACACCTATATCAGCCAATAAAATACTTGTTTGGCTCCTTATAATGAACGTCTGCTACAACTCTCCATCCAAAGTAACAAAGCACCATGGCACATTGCCACAGTCATTTATACTTTTTTTTTTTTTTTTTTTTTACAAATTAATTCAGACAATGCAGGCTGTCAGCGGAACTAAATGTGCTCCTTTTTGTGCTTGTTGTGTGTGTGTGTCCAGGCACATTGAGAGTACAGAAGCACTGAGGACAAGCAACAAAACCATTCCACCCTGTAAGGACATACAGTCATCAACTGGGAAGAATCAGTAACAACAAACAACAACAACAACAACCCCTGGCATTAGCACGTAGAGTAATGCATGCTGTAATCTAACAGGATTTCACTATGTGAAAAAAACTTCACACCTTGCAGGTAGCAAGATGTGTCTAATTAGCGAGTGTGTATGTTGTCCTGTAAACAAAAACTGCTGTAATTACCCAATGATTTCCCTCATGACTGCTAAGGAATGGCTTGCTGTGCTTTCTCCCCCAACTGTTCCATAGCAGCAGATCATTCTGTATATAAAATACTGTAAACACATGACCACGGGAACGCCCCAACATGAAGGTGACAACATGTTCCCTTGTTGTTGCTTTTGTATAATTAGCGCTAGTATTTTCTTTTTTTGGGTTTGTTTTGTTTTCTTTTCTTTTATTATTTTTGCATGAAGTTGCACTCATGTCTAGATTTAGGTACTGTACCATGCTATGCCAGCTCTCTGTGGAATTATGATGACAGCTGGGGTGTCAGAAGTGTCTTGCCTCAGAATTCACGCTGAGTGTGTTTACTTGCACATCCATATTCTGAAGTTGGTTTAAAAAATTCTGGATAGTCTCCAGTTTCAGCTAAAATAATAGTTTGACATTTTGGGAAATACTACTTGCTAAAAGTTAAATAAGATCGACACTTTTCTCATATTTGTGCATCAAATATGAAACTGGAGCCAGGAGCCGGCTACCTTAGCTTAGCATTAAGACTGTAAAAAGGGAAGCAGCTAGCCTGGCTTTTTTCATTCCCTTTATACAGTATGTAAGGAATCATGTTTAATGTTAAACCTAAATGTTAGCATTTGATGTGTTGTACCGGAGTTAGCTTTAAGCTAATTTTTATGTACACATTTTCAATGTTTTTTTATGGATGGAAAAATATATAAAGTAGTAATCCAACATCTTATGAAATGGGCTTATTCACCTCTTAGTGAGAGTTAGCTGATATCTCTGCGCTAAATATGAAGCTTCCACCAGCAGTCATTTAGCTTAGCTTAGCACAGAGACTGAGAACAGAGCTAGCTTTGCTCTGTCCAGCTTACCAGCACATCTAAAGCTCACTGATCAACATTTTATAACTTGGTTGTTTAATATGGTTGGTGAATTTAGAAACAACAAGTTGTAGTCTATAGGATGTTAGATGCTGGACTATTTCTTGGCCAAACACAGTCACTTCCTGAAGTCTTGCTCTTAAAATGAGGATTAAAGGCAAAACCACAACTTGTCGTTTTTACGCTTTGCCTTATAAAGATTTAACAAGGGAGATGTTGCCAGGCTAGCTGTTTCCTCATTTCCAGCAGACCGCTAGGAACAGCGCCAGAGTTAAAGCCAATTTGACATAGTGGCCAAACCATTTAACTAAAACGTCCGTGTCCGTCACATGATGCCCTGGGGCCTAAAAGTACTTTTTCCCACAGATTTCAATTGTGAAAGAGACGCCTGAGCATCACAAATCCTGTAAAATGACTTAGTCTAGTGTTGTTTTGTAAGTCTAGAAGAGCCACATGATTAAATAATTTTATCCTCATTCAAGTAAGCAGAGGGCTAAACAGGAAGTTAGTTGCTCAGCCGGCAGAAGTCTCTGGTGCGCTTGCTGTATAGGCCCAACAATGTGGAAGATCTAATAAAAAGTCAAACATTTTTGGCTTTGTGCGCCACTGAGCAACTTTCATAAGAGTAAATAAGGCCCTGCCTACAACACAGTGCCCAGTTCTCTTTATGCATCTATGGTTTCCAGTGTTTGTGCTAAGCTAAGCTAACCACATGTTGGCTGTAACCTTATATTTACTCACAGACATGAGATTAGTATTGATCTACTTGTCTAACTCCTAGCATGATAGCAAATAATCTTTTCACAATATGTTGAACTATTCTTTTAATCATAAAAAAAAAAACATTAGTTGCAGCTCTCGTCAGGAGTCAGTTGTCCCATGGTAATATTCTTTCTAAGAACGTAAGCAGGACTATATCTTATTACAGTATACAGAGGCACATAAACAACTTGTCCTCTTTCAGGTCGTAAAAAGAAATAATAGCTTGTATCCAGAATACAGCGTGCATGTAAACACACTCGCTGAGTCACATACTGCTGCTACTGCGCTCTCAGTGAGCCACCCTTGCAAATAAGAGGGCTGTGCAAATAATAGAAACTGAGGAGGCCACTACAAACACAATGAGCCGAGTCTTGTTGTTCCCTCCCCATTAAAACTTAACTGAACACACCTGACTAGCTGGCAGCCTCAGTATTTACAGTGTAGGGAAGCACCTCAGGATGTTTAAATAGTAACGAATTAGGCAGAGTTTTAGTTACTAAATGACCACTCTACAGTATGTGAGGATGTAAGGTCATAGTAAGCAAGTAGGAAATGCTTTGATAGCTTTATTTACTTAATAAAGGAATACTGAAAATGTTTATGTGCAATGAAGGTAGGTGCTCAGGGACTGCAGAGCTACTCCAGTTACAAAATGGTCGTAATGTCCTTTAACCTCTAGACGTCACTGGCCACAGACTGAAAGGTTAAAGGTCAATGATGATTCAAAATGGAGGGTTTCATTCCAAACTTGCTTGTGATCCCTGTCGAAGATTTAGTTGAAAGTAGTTAAAGGTATACTACGCAGGAATTGTCGATTACTGTTCGTAAACACAACATTAAAACTCCTTCCTACACTGCTTGTACGTCCAATGCAAGCTACGATTGTTGGAATGTTACATCTGTAATGGGAAAACCAATACTTTGGCAAGCTAACTAAACTAACCGTCAGCACCTACCTATCCAACAGAAAACAATGATCTACTGGTTAATGCTACACTTCAGTTTACTGCACTATGCACCACCTGGGTCTGACAAACGTTAGCTAGTGGTGCCACTTATTTGGCGGTTACTGTGTGTAACACTGTCCTGACTCAACAGTGTTGCAGTGGAAATAATGTAATTAAAATTGAGCGGGTGACACTAGCTAACTCCCACAGGGTTTTGCGCACATGGGAGAAGTTTTCCTTGTGTAGGCCCTTTACAAGAAAGCCCTTTCTGACAGAAATCTATTCATTTTAACCCAAACCACAACTTCTTTCCTAACCTTAACCATGAGAACTCTTTCTGGAAGAAAACCCTTGAGGAACATTTCTCCTAACTGCGGGTTTTGTGTAGTGCAGAGTGGTTAAGGCTAATGTTAGTTAACCAGACAAGACCAGATGGTGGTTGGTGGGGGGCACTGTGTCTGCATGTTAACATGGCCAGCCAGCTATTTTTCAGCAAAGCCGACAGAAATTAAAGGCAAGGCTCTACTGCCCCAAAAATGAAATGGGTAGTTAGCGATTAATGGGTGTCTGGCTATAGAAAGTAAAATTAACCAAAACAGACATCCCTAAAGGGATTATTTTAGACTAAGTCTTTTTTTTTTTTCTTTAAGAAAATCCTGTATAGTATACCTTTAACTTTACTCTCACCAGTCTCATTTTGGAATGAAACTCTTTAGATATATATAGGAAAACAACAGTAAGTGATTAAATGCCGGGTCAAGAAAGTAGATAATTAGAAGGAGAGAAGTTTTTATAAAGTGCTATTTGGTGAAGCATGTTGTTGGATATAGTTTGTCTGTGTGTAAATTTGTGTCTTTCACGGCAAAGCAAAGCGATCTGTTTGTTACTAAGGTAGCTGTCAACCAGTGAGGATGTTCATTTTGATCAGGTCCAAGTTACCTTTACATTTTTTGTTTTCTGGTTCAATGTTTTTGTCCTTCAGGGTAGCCAAAAATTCTCAAAAAAGAGCAATGTTTGGTTTTTAGAAAATGCAATGTAATAAAGGTCTGGGAGCAGTTTTATTGGAGTAACATTTATGGGTAAAAATCTGAGTGAATCAAATTAAAAAGCATGAGGTTTTTGTTGTGAGATCTGTACAGTAAGCCTATCCTATAAGCTAAAGTATAAGGTTTCAACAGCCTGTTACACTGTGTCAGGAGAAACAACAAAAAGAGGCTTCTCTGTTGTTGACATTTTAAATGTGATGTTTTTATTCAGTTCTCTGTTCTGCTCTATGTTATCATTATTGTTTAGTATTAGTGGAGTATAGTCAATGTAATGAGTTTGTCAAAATTGAGATTCACGTGCACACTCACGCTTGCATAGTCGCCCAAGTATAAATTTATACGAAGAAAGTAGAAAAATTGAAGCACAGTAATTTAAATTCTGTGACCAATGCTGTCAAAAAGCTCAGCAGAAAAGGTCCAGAAATTATTAAAAAGCAGAGATAAAATTTTAAAGAATTACTGTCATCCCCTTCATTCTGTCTATGCATTTGAATTTAAGTTATTTTCTGTCATTTTTTTTCAGTTTGTGCCTGTAGCTGTTCTGTAAAGTGCTGTATAAAGTAACCATTCAGCAAATACGATGATCTATCAGCCTTTATGTCTGTGACTTTGTAGAGATTTTATTTATTTATTTAATGTGTTCTGGGGGAAACTCATGCTCAGCCTTTACATTTGTGCCAAACTGTTTGCAGACATTGTGTGTCATACAAATTACAGGTATATCAAAGTATATCTGCATTAGTATGTTGTTGTTGCCCATAGTTTATTCATAGAATGCCTGGAGATGTTCACAGTTAATGGTTTCCACTGCTGGAAATTAACATTTAATAGTTAACAAAGACACAACACATTCCAAATCTACTGATAGACTCCCTGATGTCATTATAGCCAATGTGGAGGCAATACCATATACCCCATCAGACTAACTGTGGGTAACACCAATAAAACACGGCCGGTCATACAGAGGTGCATACATTGTGATCCTTTTTTTGTTTGCAGAGAGACAATGTGCAAAGAGGACGCTCCCCTGTTGTTATTTATCTATGTCTGTGTTCTGTATGGTTATGCTTCTGGTACACATTTGTTTCTCATGTTGATTTTACAAAACATAGTTTTATGTCACAAAGTCACTGTCTTTTGTAAATAAATCAAATGTGAGATATATTAAAAAAGATTTAAAATATGGCTTTGACTGGTCACGTCCTGATTGTTGGTCACTAAAGGTCATTACCAAACACACATCATTTATTAATGTTAGGAAAATGATTAATTACATTTCTTAAGTATGATTTTAAGGTACTTATACTTGATATTTTTCTTCTAACTTTTACTTCACTAATGTCAGCAGGAAAAATTGCACTTTTTAGTCTTTTTCATGACAGCTGGTGCTACTAGTTACTTTACAAATTAATGTAGATGGTAGATGGACGGTTCGTCAACTGTCACATATAGTTTACAGACAATCTGTTTAATATCTAAATAATAAAGCAAAAAGTTGCATTGTTGAATCTAAACCATGCATCCATTTTCAACCGCTTATCTGAAGTCGGGTCACGGAGGCAACATGCCGAGCAAAGTATTCCTGACGGCCCTCTCCCCAGCAACGCTCTCCAGTTCCTCCTGAGGGACCCCGAGGTGTTCCTAGGCCAGTCAAGATGCCCCAGGGCCTCCTACCAGTGGGACGTGCCCAGGAGGCATCCTGATCAGACGCCCATACCACCCCAACTGACCCCTTTTGACATGAGGGAGCAGTGGCTCCTGTCCGAGCTTCCTCCAGATGTCCAAGCTCCTTATCCTATCTCTAAGGCTGAGCCCAGCTCCCCTTCAGAGGGAACTTATTTTTGGGTTGGGACAAAGATGGACCAGTAAATTGAAAGCTTTGCCTTTTGGCTCAGGGCCCGCATCACTGCAGACACTACATATATAATACACACACAATTACATTATGTTACCCAGAAGTATATAAAGTAGCTAAAATTAGCTCCACCAGCTACAATAAAATGCTGTTTAAACTTATATGCATCAATAACTATGTTTCCAATAATACTGTATATACAATAATATAACACTCTGGAAGCAGGCATCCTGCTGCACCATGACTACTTTTTCTTTTGAAAGTGTAAGTAAAATTTGCTGTTCATATTGTGTGTAAGTGACTGTTGAATATAGGACTCTTACTGGTAATGGAGCATTTCTACATTGTTGTATTGATGCTCTTACTGAAGTGACGGAGTACTTATTTCTCCATCATCACTCTTTTTTGTGTTTATTGTCTGCCCGTGTATAGTATGTGTCTTTATCAGTCAGTGTGCGTGTCTGTAGCCCTAGAAAGAGCATATTGTTTGTTGTTTTAAATGTGCTCACCTTTAAGTTAAAGTGATTTGTTTCTCACGGACACTGAGGTGAAAACAACCCTTAAATCACATAGTACTTTTTGTGCCTGACTTGTCCATGACACGCTTCCTCTTTATCAGCTTCTTTTGAAGACAAAACGGGTGAACACTTCCTCCTAACTGGTCCGACAAACGCAATGCCCTTCCTGCCTAACCTACAAACCTAAATCAAACTCTGGCCCTTTTCCTGCTGCTTTAGGCCGGGGACAAAGACAAAAACCACACAGGTGAGATGAGGCCAAGACACTCTGACATATCAGCATCCTCCTTTGTGGGTTTCTAGGACGAGCGAGCAGCACACACTACTCTCTGTAGGTCGCGTGGCATCGTCTTGCTGCTGCTGAGGCTGCTGTCCTCAGATGAACCACTCAGTGCCATTGACTCTATGAGAAAGAGGAGATGCTGCTTCCAGATCACTGAACCACATCTGCCTGCTGCACACATTTTCTCTCTCACTCCTTGGCCCTAAAGAGCACTCAGCATGCCTCACAGGGAGCTGCTCTGAGAGCCTTTAACTCTCCTGCATCTGTAACGTTTACCTCACTGTGTCTCCGACTAGTGGGCGTGTGTGGGATAAGTGTTGATAGTGGTAGGGCTGCTGTAGGGTTAATGGTATGAACGTGATAAGAGATTTGATATCTTGTTCTAGCTGCACTCTAGGAAATGAAACGAAGATGTGGTGCTAGATAAAGATTCTGCTCAGAGGATAAAATCTCTGAGACTGCAGGCAATGAGCTACATCCTCCTACGTTCGTTCGGACATACAGATTTAAGGTCAAATAAATGATTGGCCCAGTGTGCCCAGGAATGTAAGTGGTTTAATTATCTACTTAGGACAGTCCAAAACAGCTTGTTTGGGTATATTTGTTAAAAAGAAATGCTGTCAAATAATTTCATATTAACTTTTCAAATTAACTTGTCAAATCATTTCATATTAACTTTTCAAATTAACTTTTTCATCCACCTGCCACTGTGGCTGGTGGATTTCAAAATCTACCAGCTACTCAATAGATTACCATTGTTATTTTGGCTGGCAGGCAAATCTAGCAGCCACTTGCATATTTTACCAGTATTTGGCTGATGGCTGGTGCTAATTTCCAACCCTGTGATGACATCTTTTTCATTTTTCTATTGGCACAGTGTCATTGTGTTGTTAAACAGCAAAATTGTGCAAAAATCATCACTATGGTGGTGTCTGCATGCATCACTTAATGTGGTTTTAAACAGCTGAACAGTTGCAGTTTCAGTAGAGTGAGAGGAGACGCAACCCCGAGATAGGGTAGGACACTAGTTCACTAACTTTTTCTGTCATCATACTGCATTTATAAGCTGAAGAAATGATTGCAGATTGCATTTTTATAATCTGATGACAATACTGGAGAAACTAGTAACAAAAGGAGCTCAGTTTAATTTGAGTCAATCAACACTCAGTAACATGTTAGGTTAAATTCAGGAAGAAAACACTTTTTCTCACATGCCTCCATGGCGAACAGAGAATCCAAAAACAGAGAAAATTCTTGATTTATTGAAGTCAAAAGGGATTGCATTTCATAACAACAAAGTACTGGCACACTACCTGTCTGTGCCTGTGACTGTTAATACAGAGGTGTTGTAAATATTACAGTTCTAGCAAAAATGCATGTGTTTGAGAAGTACAGAGCACACGACTGGATAAATGAGGCTTGGATTATACTGCACAAGTTGTGTGAATGTTTGTAGATGGATGTTTTACTATAGTTTAGCTGTAGATAAACATGGACCCCTATGATTTTAATTCATCAAAAATTTGCTCCGTTTTTGGATTCTTTGTTCACCATGAAGCCATGTAAGAAAAAGTATTCTTCAAGAACTCAGTCTAACATGAGGAGAGTAACTGATACACAAATGGTCATCTGGGGGGTGGAGTCCTCCTTTAAAGACATGAACCGTCTCTTAATCCATGTTTCTTATTAGTTTCTGTTATGCAAATGAGAAATTCAAGTTACACTTTGACTGAACTGCCACAGTTTTTACATACTAAAGACACAAGAATTTCCTGCTATTCTGACAGCAACTCCATTATCATGAATTTGATGAACAAGTTTGGTTGATGAGCAGCATCACCAAAGTCTGTAAAATACAAGTTAATACAAGACAAATATTGCTTGATAGCATCAGAGCAGTGTCTTTAGAGTTCCCAAATGAATCACATTTATCGAGCTTTTTAATAGCAGACATTGTCATGGCAGAAAAAGCACAGGTGTTACTAATAACATTAACGAGGACTTCAACCCAGCAATTCATGCAATCCAATGCAGCGTTTAACAATGTCATTAGTTACATCTGTGTTGGATAAGTCAAAATGTCTGCTGTAAGAACGGTCGGTCAGTTCAACATGAAATGGAATAAGAGGACACTGTGTTTTACACCTGAACAGAATCTCAGGTGTCACGGCAGCCAAAGAGTACACAGAACAATACAGAAATATATGAATATATGTGATAAAAAATGTATGTCAGAAGCTTACAAATATAACCATTACATGTGTTGGGAAATAGGGGACTAGTGTGGTGTAATAGTTGAGGTTTGTGCAATGGAATGCGCTGAGTGCGCAAATGTCAGAAACCACTATACTTTACCACACTGTATGTACTCAAACATCTGTGCCTACACAAAAGTACATAAACTGAGTACTCAAACAGTAAGCTTGTATTGTAGTGTGAGTATTTGTAAAAGGAGAAACATTACATTAAGAGTTTACTTCAGTGTTAAGAAGTTAATATGCAGTGCAGTATCATCAGAAGAACAACTGGAGAAAGCACGTGTTTTGCTTCACTAGGCCTCAAAGCTGGCCCGAGGCATCAGCTAATTACATGGCTGCTTAGGGCCCCACAGCCACCAGGGGGCCCATAAATGCAGCACATTAAATATGGGGAAGTCTCCTCAGGTTCCTGTGTTCATTTTGTCAACATTTAAATACAATTACTATGTGTGTGCTGTGCTTTTATATTTTATGCACTGATTGAAGAAGTTATGAGCACATAGCTTTTTTTCTTTTAGTTATTTTAATTGTAGTTAATCATATATTAATTAATTAATACATGTGTACACCATGCAAAGGTCATTTTGAAACATAAAAGTACTTAAGTTTGAATGTACACCGCATTTAAAATGGCAATGGTGATATTTTCTGTGAAAACATTATGGCAAATGGTACGGGTCCCTCTTAGGTTTTTACATGGTGTCACCATAAAATACACATGTATGAAGAAGTGGGTCAAATAAATATTCCCTATAGCCCCATGCCCGAAACAGGCTGGGGCTGATGCTGTTTGGCCTAGACAGTGCCATCTTAGCAATAAAATCAACATAAAACAAACCTTTCTAGGGGGAAGTGGTGAATATAAGAAAAGGGCATTCGTCTTCACACACAGGTCTAGTGTTTATGTTTACCCTGAGATCACATCACAGGGTCCAGAGTGGTACTTGGGGGGCTATTGGGCAACTCAAATGTCTCGTAGGTGTAATATGAGTTTACAAATTAAGCATGGAAGTGCTTCAGTGGGGCACCAATGCTTAAACTTATCCTAAAAATGTTTAAGCATCTCAGCAGCTTGGTGGTCTAAGATGCAGACATGGCGATCCCAAAGTCCCCAGTTCTATTTGGACCTCTGTTACATGAGACACCCTTTGTTTTTATCTCTGTTCACTGTATCTCTACTGTTGTATGTTAAATAAAGGTAAGGTTGGACTCTTGTCCCTTGCTGACATTTTAGGTTGTTGTTTTTCTTCTTCGAGTTAGCTGCTAACTGCTATCAGCTTTTTAAATCTCCTGGCAGTAAGTCGCACATATAACACACCATGAAAACGTCACAACTGTCTCATCCGTGGTCCAGTCCTGCCAGCTGTCCCTTTTACACAGACTGCTACAGGCTTAAAGGTGACAAAACTCTGTCCTCCCTTTCTGGAACTGTACCTTTTATAAAGAATGGCATAGCGGAACAAGAGCACCTTGAACAGGCAGTATAAAAAGGGCTATAGCTTTGTGAGCTACCAATTACCTTACACTACAGCAAAGCTACTCTGGGGAGAAATATAGTTTGGTTAACTAAAACTACACAGAAAAAGTAGTTCAAACTACTTTGTAAAATAAAAAGATCAAATTGACAAAGTTATAACAAAATATAAAACAAAAAATGCCACTCAAATGGCAAAAAGTGTTCACCTTACAGGTCATGCATAAACCAAAAAAGTAAAAATTCCCCATGATTTGTGGGAAAGTCCATGAAATGTCAGCTTTGGTTTTGTATACAATATTCATCAGGCAAGCACCTGCCCTCCAGAAACTAGAGTCCAGGCAGGGGTATGGCACCAAGCAGGATTACTCAGAGAGGTAAGTTCTACAACATTATGCAACGACTTCTCTGAATGTGTGTTAATGAATAGCAATAATCACTACTTTTGACAAACTGTGGTCAAAGGGGGTTCGGTTACAGTAGAGAAACACTGGTGACATAAAATCAAAAATGATAAAAAAAAAAAATTCCTTTCATAGTTAAAAACTATGTGTAGTTTCAGTTACTAACTCATAGACTTTATAAAATAGAGCTAACCACACAAAAATGGCAGCAAAAGTAACTTACCTACTTGAATCACTATGCAAATATTAATGTAGTTAAACTACAAGCAAGCTGCAAAATTTAATTAAACTGCTTGTTTAATTACATGTAGAAAACTACTCCCCAACATAATGGGAGTCCATGATAGTGACCTATGAGTCTCGGACCACCTTCACCCCCTCCTATGCCCCTGTGCTGGCTGTGGAGAGCCGGCAGTCTTTAGGACCCAGTGGCAGCCAGCAGACAGTCTGCAGGCCCCTGCAGTGAGAGCGGTGCATCTGGAAGAGAGCTGGCCGGCCGGGGAGGTGGAGGACGGGGAGAGAAGAGGAAGGAGGCTCCGGGAGCAAGCGAGACAAAAAGGGTCAGGCCTGGGACTTGGGAAAATCGGGTAACGAACACACGGCGATTCACGCATTTAAATCCGTTTAACCCGGCACTAGTAACCGCGCAGGAAGGAAGGGTAACCTTTATGTGAACAAAAACGTGAAACCCCGAGAGCGGAAGGCGCTCGATGGAAACGGGGGAAATAGCGATTTAGGGTTTTGCTTTTTGCAGATGTGCTGTTTGGACATCGCGATGTACACTTGAACTTGACCGAATTTACAGCACGGAACCGGGACCGCGGCTCCTGGATACAGTGGCCTCATTAAAATGAAATAAAAAAATAACGGGGATTTATACTTGAGTGGCCGTGGCCTGTAAAACAGCCACAATCCCCTGGGTCATATTGCAGACTTCCCCCTGCTGTAAAGACGTCTAAAACTTTGCTATTTTAATGCAAAGCCAGATTGAATGATAAAGGCAGGTCAGTCAAACGCAGTACTGTAAACGTGTGGCCTGCTTGTAGCATGATGTGCGTGGATATGCGGTGACATTAAACGCCTCTGTGGCCCAATAATAAATTATTTTTCAAGATAACACGTTCTGGTTGTTGCCTGCAATTATTTTTCAGGAGCGAAGATTTGCAGCAGCCTATTAGACCTTTTAAATTAATCACAACCGGCTGACAGCAATCTTGATTTAACCCTTAGAGGTAATTAAACACATCCTATATGAATACAGATATACAGGCTTTTATGTGTGTGCACATTACTACGAGTGCAACTGTGGCTCCGCTGTGTGCGCATGGCTGACTGCTACAGTAACTTTAACCCAGACACTTATGGTGATATTAATTTAAAAAAGAAGATATATATCCTTTGCATATATTGCAATGTAATTCAGGTTATTGGGCGCACATTAGCAGCCATTTAATGTCGACTAGTGTACACTCCTACATCCATGTGGTGTAAGAAAGTGGCCTAGGCCCTATAGGCAATAGTAGCCATACAGTATCCTATAGAAGCCTGAGAGGTTCCTATACATGACGTGTGCTCAACAAAGGAAATCTGATGCTCAAAAAGAGCCTTTTTATGACAGAAAATACAGGTTTAGCCAAAGTGTTTTGAGGAAATGTGTCAGTGCAGCATGAAACTCTGCTCTCCTGTGAGTGAAAGCATCACACCACTAATGCACAACTACAGTGTTTCTAATGAACAAGCTGATTGTCACTTTTCCTTATCTTCCAGGAGAGCGGAGAGAAGAGGGATCATCTTGCATTTCTTTTTTTTTTGTATTCCTTTTGAGTTTATTTTCACCTCATCCACATCGCCCCATTATCACACATCGCCCATAAGCCCCCCTAAGACTCTCGACGATGCCGTCCAACACTGTCACCAACACCAACACCACTGCATTCAAAGGCTCAGACTATGCTGATTCACCTGGAAGCAGAATGGTAAGGAAATATCAAAGTGTGCCTCAGAATCTCATTTTAGGTGTTTATGAGACTCCTCTGAAGCTTGCTATGTTGCTGAATGACTCAGGATTTTTCAAACCTTATAGCTAGTGGGTTCAAAGAGTTCATTCAGTCATGTTTTGGCTGTTTGAATGACTTGAGCTAAGCTGTTGATTAATTTTGGATTTGACGCTCCGTCACTGCAAAATGCTATTTTTTTGAAATCCTTCGAACTCAACAGATTTAAAAGGAGATTAGTCACTCCTGGGCTCATCCAGCAATGATGCAATACAGTGTGGCTTTTAGTGTTTTCCTAAAATATCTATACAGAGCACATGTGTGCATGCATGCATGAGTGTTCGTGTTATTACTTTGATGTTACATTCATAGAGCCCTGAAACAAGAGGAATGTGGTTTGTACAGTCACTTCAGGTCAAAGCCCATTAAAACCTCTCCCAATTTTATGAATGGACTTAATCAATCTGTCAAGCTAATGCCTTATTGATCTCTGCAGTCTAAAGACTTACTGGAGTCGCATCAATTCCTCCCGTTAATTGAAGAAATAGTCAGATTTTTACTGAAGAATCCAATAGCGTGTGGAGTGCAGTGTCACCTTTCATGATGCAGACAGACTCATTATTACAGTCTGTACGTAACTGCAGCATCACTGATGCTCCACAGAGGCAGCAATGGCAGCATCACTGAGGAGGCTGTGGCGAGATGCAGCTGTATTATGTGACATTCGCTGTTGTAATGGTGGTTGGTGACGTGGGCGTTGGCTGGTGTAGGTTGAGCTGGAGCTGGAATGGCTCTACAGCTTTTTTTTTTTTTACTGGGGGGGATCTGTCCTCTTCCTCTACGTTCCCATTACACAGTACTGCCCTTAGTCTTGTTGCCTGGCAACAGACATTGCCTTAAATAACCGGCTACCCAGACGGAAATAGTGCAGAGATATTGACAATGTAGTAGGGTTCACTCGAGGCAACAACAAATCATATTTCAGGGTTTTCTGTTTTTTTTTTTTTTTTCTCAGAAAATATTAGGGTGAAGCTGTGTGTGAAAATGGCGTGTTATTTCTATTCAGTGTGTCTGAGCTCACGGGTTGGGAATTGGATGAACGGTGTGGTGCATGTAGGCTGTTCCTGCAGAGATAGCCAGGCACCACTGAATTGTGTCATCCATGTAAGTGGTTCCCAAATGAGCTTGCACACCAGACTGCACTCAAAACGTGCCATTATCTATGCAAATTCTGCCGCCCTGTAAGGAAAAAACCGAGGCACCAGGCTCTCTATTAGTAATCACACAATGAACCGGCACCATCTGCAAAACACATCCTCTCACAGAAGCATTGATATCTACATTTAAAATAACCTTTTAAAGGCTCAGCGGTAACCTCTGTATTTCCATCCACAAATTCACTGGTGAATATTCTATGACGATTTTTCCAGCAATATTTATCAATTATAACCCCGTGCCCATTAATCACAGCATCAGTTACTCTGGTTGCATCTATCTCTTTATGCAAATCAGTTTATCACCCTGTGACACTAATGGTTGATGGATTTATTCCATCTTAGCAGCAAACACTCTCAGGACGTAACATGGCCTGACCTTTGAAATCCCTGCCTGTGTTTATGAACATCCTCCATCTTTTAAATTATTTAAGAAGCAAAGTCTGTAACAGCCTATGTGAGCTTCAGGCCAGATTTTTAAGAATGTTTTTATGACATTTTTGTTTTCATTGCATAGTTTACAGAGGAAAAAAAACAAACAGAGAGATGGAGATGAGATGTCACAAAGGTCTCTGGCTGCTGTTAGAAAGTTTACTATGACTCATCAGATTGTGTGACCTAATCAGGAATTTTGGCTGTATTATTGCCATGTCAAAAGCTGTATTTTCACTGCTGTTACCGAAAATGGTGACTCTGTGGTTAGTTATGTTATTAACTGTGTCGTGCACATACAATTGCCAAACCCACATTAACTGGCAAGAGACCAAAATACTGTTGCAGTTAGACAAAAACAAAACTTCTTGCATATTACATCACGCACTTTCTGTCCTCTGTCCTACACTCTTAGAAATAAAGGTTCAAAAACACCCTTCCTGAAGGGCAGAGGTTCTACCCAGAGCCATCTGCTTCTGAAGAAGAAGCCCCCCTGGGTGGGTTCTAGATGAAACCCTGGAAATATAAAAGGGTTCTTGGAAGAACCCCCTGTGCGGGTTCTTTGTAGCACCCTTGAAAAGAAGAAAGGTTCTGGATTGAACCCCCAGATACCCCCTTTTTGACCTTTGTAGGTTCCTGCACCTAACCTAACCATTCAGAGAAAGGACCAAAATCAATTGGTTTGTCATGCATATTGGAAAGAGAGGATGGAGAAGGCAACAATGCAGAGATCAAGTGAGAAATTATCAGGAATAGAGTGTGTAGTGGGTTCATACATAATTAGTCCATGCTTGTTTTTTGGTTCCAAGAATCCTTAAATAGATCTGGACCTAGAGCCAGAGCTAAATTAGTGGAAAATGGGTGAGAGGGATTCTGGGCGGAACTATAACACCAGGCTTCTCTGTAAAACCTCTCATGTACCCCTTTTCTACCAACATGGTTCCGTTCTAGTTCCTGAACCTAATTTTGAACAGTTAAGAGCATTTAGACTAAGAACAAATTGGTTCAGAACCTGAAAAGTTGGTTCTCAGATGGGACCAAAAAATAGCAGGTTTTCCTTGACAAACAGTGCGAACCATGACAACATCAGTGGGCGTGTCATATTCTACATGTTGGAAAGAGGATGGAGAAGGCAACAATGGAGAAGTCAAGTGAGAAATCATGAGGAAAGACAGATCGTGCAGTGGTCTCATTAATAGGTGGTCCATGCTTGTTTTTTGGTTAAAAACAAATATCTAATTAGGGAACAAAAGTTTGCAGGTTAGCAGTGTAATCAGTGATTTTGCTTCTACTGTTTATTTCCATTGTGCAACACCCACTGTTTATGACACATCCTTACTTTCAACAGTTCTGATCAAAACTGGTGGAAACTTAGGCTGGTTCACTAGATAGCACCAAGGTTCCAAGAATCCTGAATGTTACCGGTTCAAGAACCAGAGCTAATTTGGCAGAAAAGGGGTAATGGGGATGCTGAGTGGAACCTTTTACATAAAGTTTTAAGTATAACCCTTTATGTTTGGTTCTAGATAGAAACCCCTTAAAGGGTTCCTGGTGGAACTTTTTTTTAAGGTTCCACCAGATCACACATTTTTGGTGAAATTTACAGACTTTTCATCTATGCTGGCTTAACATATGAGGTTCAAAGTTCATTCTTGACTTTGGAAACAGCAGAAACAAAAAATTCCATCTCAAGCCCTTTTTAGTAGCTTTTGATCATATCACATGATCTCCATGAACAGATGGAGTTTGCCAGAAGGTTTAGATAAAAAATGGACAAGACAACTCCCCAAAGTGCTCAGAAAAAAGGACCATAATTATTATTTTAAATAAAATGTTTATTTGTTAAAAAATTTAGAACGAGACAATGCACAAAAATAATGATCACCATAACACAAGCAAAAGAAATACACTACAGTAAGAGAAAAATGAAGCCGAACAGAAAACTTGACTAAAAGGAGTACAATTCCATGACATCTGGGCAAACTCCATCTGCCGATGAAGATTGTGCGATAAGATTAAAAGCTCTAGAGTAGCTACTGAATGGACCTTGTGGCCTAAATTTGGGGTTTGAAGATTTGATGCTAGACTGAAATATAGTATTTATACATTTTTATTAGGGGTGTAATGGTACACAAAAATCACGGTTCGGTACGTACCTCAGTACACAAGTCACGGTTCGTTTTTTTTTCAGTACAGTAATGAAAAAAATAGACAACTATTAAATATCTTTTACTTATTGGTAACCTTATTAAAACATACCACCACAGCAGTTAACTCTTTTTACACAATTGTTGAATGAAACAAATATATATAAAATCCTGCTTTTTCACATTGTTTGAATGAAAAATATAAATATAAATTTCTGCTTAAACAGTTTTACTCCATTAAAATAAAAAGTATAGTGCAGCTGGTCAGCTTTAAAGCCTGCTCAGATTCAGTTTTACTAGGAACTTACTTAGCTTTCCCACTTTGTTAAAGTGCAGTAAACAAAACATGCTTATACCTAAAGTGCAGCTTAAACAATTTTACTCAACTCCAATGGCGTTGGTTATTTCTTTAGTACGATGGTCAGGGAAACGCTCTTTCTTTTTAAACGACGACGACATCGTAGTTTGCACCAGATTGCTTTTTCTAGTCGTGCCGGTTAACGTTCAAACTCGGGTGGTGTCGCTTTAGATGCGTTAGCATGTCAGACGTGTTTCCAAGTACATACCTGACCGCTGTTCTGCAGTGTCGGCACACTGCTTTTGTCTTGTCCACTTGTTTATTTCCATCTTCGTATTTTACCCTGAAACCAAAGTGTTCCCGAACGGAGGACTTAAGGTTTGCGGGACGGTTTTCAGGTTCGTCAGGCTCACTTGCCATGTTGTCAAAATGCGAGAATGCGCTGTACAAAGTGAAAGCGAAGATTTATGGTCGGACTCGGTCCATCACTCAATTATGTCCGTCGGGGAACTAGATATTTTAAATGGTTCGGCTCGCAAAAACAGAATTAAAATAAAACAAAATAAAATAAAATAAAATAATATCCTGCGCCCAATAATTCGGTACAGGGTCGTGCCGAACCGAAAGTCGCGTACCGAACGGTTCGACACAAATGCATGTACTGTTACGGCCCTAATTTTTATGTAAGATGCAAAACAAATTCAAACTTAAAGGGATGGATAGACACGTCTAAGACACACCACTGAGTGCTCTGCAGCCTGCAGCACAGTGATTTTGTATCATGTTAAAATGCAGTGTCCTACACTCAAATGTCCCTTGTCTCCCCTACTTTTCTTCTCTAATTCAGTCACTGAGCTTTGTTGCTGTATTTAACACCATCCATTATACAAAGACAAAGTCATCTTACAGTAATCTTCTGTCATGTTATCCCACGCCACAGTGCCTAAGATTAATATAAAAGTACTTAACAACAAGTCAGCAGAGGGACCTGGTTGCAGGATGCCTTACAGCGCAGAGAGCCTATTTATCTTTGAGGGAATCTCACATTCAATACTGAAGGAATTTAATAAGGACCCAGCCCTCCACTCCCCCACCGCAGCTGTCAGGAATGGCCTTGCAATCTCATTTGCATTCAGACCTGGTGCTGGTGGTCCTATTCAGTCAATATTGAAACTCAAAGCATCTACATTAGGATCATCTTTTCTCCCATCAACCCCAGGGGTACTTGATGGTGGCGGACATGGGGCTTTGTTCACGGGGGTAGACAGTTTTATTAATCAAAGGGAAATTGCAGCAGGGGAAGGTGGGGGCTGGTCGACGTCTTTGTAACGGTGTCAAGAGGGGATTGTCTGTGTAAGGTCAGCGCTGTGTCCGTGGAGCTTTCACTTCAGCCTAGTTCAAAGGAACGTGCCATTCAATTTCTATCTGTCTCATTGTCCACTCAGCCAAAGACACTCGAGGACCCGCTGCAGTTCCCCTCCACCCCAAATGTTCAAGTGTTTCAGTGTGATGCAGTTTTCTGCCTTACTGTAAGCACGAACACAGTCTTTAATAACCTGGAAAGATGCTCATGTGCATCCAGGCCTGAAGTTTCAATCTGACACTGCCATAGATAAGGCCACTGTTACTCCAATTATTACAGGATATAAAGTCCAAATCATGATGTGTTGTTTTTTGTTGACAGGGTGAAGGCACAATACTGGACATGGACCTGATGACGGAGGAGAAGCCGGCTAAAAGTAGTGCCTCTTGTAAAGTTGGCAAGCCTGGAAGAAAGTGCAAGCAGTTTCCAGTGAGTGCTGATCTGACATGTCAGACACTTTACAACTACATCCATCCATTAATCCATGCATACTTGTTTTACAGTGATCATTTTTCCAATATATTGGCTAAAAATAGCTCAGAGTCAAAATGAGATATCAGGTAGTTGCATATTTTATTCATTCATTTAGTTTGTTCAGTAGTGCTTTTTGTGAAATAATATCAAAGTTGTTATCAGAAGAGTGCGTCACTGCCCTCTAAGGAACTTCCAACCCCTTCCAACTTTCTTTAGGGGGGTCTTAGTGAGAGTTTTAGTGTCCCATGCTGGCTGGGGTATGCTCCATAAAAAAAATAGTTCACACATTTCATTCATGTCAAATAAAAGGCGAAAAAAATCCAGTCACATCAGAGGGCAGCTGTTCCAAATGTCCACACTCGTTCACACTTGTGGGGTGAAAACCCTGCGGTCATGGAGAACAGGCGAGATGCGATTAATCTTTTAAATATGGGGATAAATGCACACATTTTCAGACAACCCTTTCTGGGAGGCATTTCTTGTGTGGGGGATGTCTCAGATGCTGTTTGACCATCTGATAAGCTGTGGTTTGAGCGCAACTGGGCTCTTACTATCCTTCAAATGAAAAGCTTCTCCAATTGTTGAGCTGCGTTATAACAAGACAGCAGTCACTCAGTTCTACTTTAGTTGTGAGGTCATGATCCCAACCGCACACAAAAAAGTTATAGTCCTCTAGATTCTTGTACGCTTTCATTTGGCTAGCTGTGAGGTCTGGAGGATGAGGTAATTTGTAATAATGATCCTGCGGCATCGGGCAAAACAGTGAAGTACTGGGGAAAAAAATAGCTTTTCTTTATTTTGTATGGATCACATCCAATATGAGTTTAAATTTTCTAACAATACCTCCTGCGTTCAGGTTCATTCAGCCCTCTTACGTAGTCACTTTCCTCTTTTTCCAAATCGTGCAGTATATGGATTTGTCAATTCCTGCCCTACATCTGAATTTCTTGCGTTGCAATAGGTATATGATTGCAAACAGGCGATTGCAGGGGCTGCGTTTGTAACTTCTGGAAAATGACAATTGGACATTCATGCCCACTTTATGCAGTGATAGGCCAGGTGTGTGGAGGTGAGTCAGTAAGGAGGCTCTGTCAAGCTCTCTTCTTTCATTCCTCCTCATAACGAGTGCAATACCATGAATGCCTTTGAGGGGAGGCTGCCCACAAGTGTACAAAATGAACTCGATTGGATCGATGATTGTGTCTCCCCCTCTTTATAAAAGCAGACTTTTCACCAGCACCATCAAGTGCTTTTGTGTATAGCACTTCTGTTAACAAGTCTGTTTGTTAGTTTGTTTGAAGCATACCCTGGTCTCAAGTGTCACATGATGGTATAAATGCTAATTCAGAGGCTTTAAATAGTATGAGAGAAACAAAAAAATTATTGAATGTCAGCACAAGATAACATCCATAAACAACCTTTGTGTAAAAATTAAGGTGTTGTTTTAGCCTTCAGAAACACCACATGTACTAATTTGTACTCATGCATAAACATCACACAGCCTCCACTGTGTTTCACTTCACCATTTGTAATCTGTTTGGAAAGTCTTTTGCAGTTTAAAGCCCTGATTTAATAATGACTCTTGGGCCAACATGTATCTGAGTTGTTTTTTTCCCTGAGATGTTATCATTTGCATAAACCTGGTAATTAATTCTTACAGTGTGATTCAACAAAACTAAAAACGAGATATTTACAGGTGATGTATGTACAGAGGGATATGCCAGGTTGAGTCAGTGACTATGTTTCTATGCACACTAATATTCCACTATTATTCAGAATATGACAGTATTATGAATTTGATAGAAGTCATGTAGACAGCATACTCATTCCAAATGTAGCGTTTTCCAGTTAAGACTTGTGGGATATGCTGGTATTATTCAAGTTTTTGGAGCATTTTTTTGGACATGTGTACAGCGCGTTGGGAATATTTATCTCAATTAGGGTTTTCACCACAGTTTGGGACACACAGGCCTCTTGCCTGTTCATGGTTGGCTCTGTGCATTGTCATTGATGCACTGTACACAGACCTACTCGCAAACAGTTTGCAGGACTGAGGTATAGATGCATGCCTAAAAGAAAAGCCCACATGCCTGGTTGGAAGTAGAAACACACCACACCAATATCATTGTGATATCTTGGATATCAACAGGTTTTTGTGCAAATATTGTAACACGGACCTTTTCAAGAAGGTGGTTGAAGGGGGATGTTCCTGGCGACTAATTTCCCTGTCGACTAAACAAAAATTTTAATTAAGACTAGTCGACTAGCCCAAAAAAGTTCTCAACATGCTGTACTCAGGCTCAACATATTCCATTAACTTCCTGAAGCCTTTACCTTCAACAGAGTTAAGTGGAAGCATGTCTTGCGAGGTCATTCTCATGATGAAGTGCGTTATCTTTTCAGACCAGACGGGATCACAGCGTCTCTGGGTGGTCTGTGTGTGGCTAGCACTGCTAGCAGCAGCAGCTGCGTTCCGTGCATGTTGCTCCAATCGAGTAATTATATGCCAGTTTTTTCTGACACAGCCTACATGCTACTTTGTTTTCATTTTCTAGATCAAAGTACTGCCAAATCTGCGCTGGTTTTGTGAGAGGACATCTCTCTAATTTCCCACCGTGCTGTTTTAAAACTCCATTCTACTCAAGCATTATTGGGGGAGGGGGGCTGCTCTCTGATGGCTCTGTAGCACCCACTAGTGGCAAGCGACTGCATGACAGTTAAGCATCCTTATACATGAATAAAACACTAATTGGTTTAACTGACTAATATTTCTTTTGCTGCCTAGCGATGGGGCGGACGTTTAATCGTTTAGACAACTAATCGCACACATCCCTAGTAGGAATTAAAGAGGGAGAATGTGTTCGCACAGTTGAAACTTAGGTAGTAGGAAACCTTGAAAATATTTTAATGTACGGAAGCAAAATGGCACAAGAGCTCTAGCCGTTCCATTTTTCTATATTTTGACGTAATAAACAACATGTTAGGGCATCGACCCGTCAAACAGCTGAGAGTGGCATCAGCATGTAAACAGGAATATTTATTTTCATTAGCAATGTAAAAGGATTAGTAGGAATATTGTCTTTTCAGAATATGGGCAAAAACTTAATATTTTGTGCATGTAAACATAGTAATTGTGTATTTAAAGCAGCTGAGTATTACTACCACTAGTAAATAAAGACAAGCCTAATACTCAACATCAGGGCGTCCTAGCGAGTGTTTTCACAGCTGTGGGGGACTGACCACATGTGCCAGACGCTCCAGCCACATAGGTGTTTCATTGTTGTTATTCTTCTCTGAATGAGTCAAAATGTATTTGCACACGTAATATGCTAGGCCATGTTTTCAGTTTGAATCCTGAGGATTCTCTTGACATGACAGAGTTTTAAATTGAAATTGGTGAATAGCTGTCAAAGCATTGTGCCTTTTCTCATAAAGTATCTGAACATCAAGGACAAGGTCAAATTAAGGTCCTCATAGAAAACATTAAATGAGTGCTTGAAAAATGCGAACAACAGCATTTGTGCATTCACCTCTCATCACTGGCTTTTCTATAATTTATTTTATATGCTAACTGACCTGCTTTTATCTTTCATGGTTAAAGACTCTAAGATTTAGTGTCTTTAGTCAGTCTGAAGGAGGCTAATGAATGGTCAGCTGGTTACATATTAAAGCACTGAATCTGCACTAAATTCATAAAGTAATATTTACACCAAATTTCCTCCCATGGGATCAATAAAGCATTGCCTTAAAGCCTGTTGGAGTGAAACTTAATGTTTAATTTAAGACTGGCTGCATGCATCAAGGCCAAGTTGTTTCATCAGGGAGATTGATTGAAAACTTACTGATCAATAAATAAATATATGTAGATAAAATATATTTGAAGGCAGTGGTATGAATGAAGAAGTTTGTTTTTAGATGCATCTGTTCCTCCCCTGGCATTGATTAAACCTCTAAAAAGGCATCTCTGTTCATTAAAACTACAGTTTAAACTACTAGGTTTTACAAGAAAAAAATGCTTCATGCCTTAAAATGTCTCATATGTAACTCTGCACCTTTGCTTTTTTTAATATGCGCAGATCTAGGAATATGCAAGCTAGACTTTATCTTTCCCCACAACTCAGCCACTGGCTTGGAGCTAGAGCGTACCTGACCATCTTAGATTCTGCTCATCGCTCTCTACAACATTAGAATCATAACGATAATAGAAATCACAAGGTTTCAGCTTGACTACGTTACCAAATAGCTAAAAATATGTAGCTTATGTTAGATAAACCTTGTTGCCGATCGCCAGCTCTGACAAGTTTAAGGGAAAGTGAAACTTAGATTGCACATTACTGATATGTAGTTGCACCAGGCTGCTCCTGATACCCTTTGTTTCACAAGTTGACAGGATTGGTTCTTTCAGTTTGTGATGTATGAAACTCAGCTATGGCGATGACTGCTTATTTTACTCATGGTATGTCATATAAAAAACACCATAGGCACATGTTACCAAGGTTATAAATTTGATTTTAACTGAAGGGGGTCTTTAATATGATGTCATTTTTAGCATTTGTTGTATTTTTTTTAAATCATTTCAGCTTTAATTAAAGTAGAACCAAATACTTTTAGCAAAATTCATACGATAAGAATATATATTTCATCATACACTATAGCAACCTGCAAGCAGTCTTACAAATACAGGGCGCAACAATAAGGTTTGCCTAATTGCCTGGGGCTAATAAATCTAGCTACTCATTTGCCCAATCAAGGAGGGAGCTGATGATCTAGGTAGCTAAGGAGTGAGCCATCTCGCTTCTTTCTTTTCTGAGTTGAGAATTGCACATGCGCAGTACCGATCAGGCACTTAGGAGAATATGGCAGTGAATAAAGATGAAGTTTATGACTTGAAAAGTAAGCGAGCATTTGATTATCCTGTAAACAGAGTTGGCTGGTTTTTAGAGGGTGAGGGCAAAACTCCAACTATGCATTGCACAATTTGACGAAGGTTTGAGAGCAAGGCGATTAAATGGGGTTGGGGTTCAGGACATGAAACTTAAGGCTTAATTGTTATGTGATAACTGCTTATAAATAAAACAGTTTGTATATGGGCAGGTGAAAATTGACTTCTGGCCAACTTTGAACCCTGAAATGCACATTTAAATTTGCTCTTTCTGGTCTCGCTTTTCTAGTCGCTAACTTTGTCTACCTGCTGTTTAGAGCTAAGCAGGTAGGGTACAGTGGGTTTATCGGAGCTTGATTGCAAAAGACAGTTTAGTGATGCTGCTGGAAATGACACAGATAAGAGCAAAAAGGTTGTCACTGAAATACACTTAAGTGGTTTGTGGCGCTGAGGAGAACTGTGGGATGATAATTATCTGATAGTTTGTCAATACAAGTGATGCCTTTCACATTATACACTATCATTTAATCCACTGTTAATATGAAGACATGGATTAGTGCAGCTTTAACAGCTTGTTTAACATCTGTAGTATACATAAGTGTAGGTTGCAATGTAGCAGCAGTAAATTGGATTAGGTAGCAAGTGTTTTATTTTGACCTCTGTCTGCCTGTCTGAGCTGTCTGATTTACTGACTGTGACCTTTGACCTCTGGCAGGGGCCTCATGTAGTTCACTGAGTCACTAATCTGTTGCGTAATTCTTTCAGCGACAGTCGTGTGTACTGTTTTTGTCTATGTCTGTGTGTGTGTCATTGTAAGCATATTGCCTGAGTTTGTGCACGTGTTACTTTTTGTTTGTGTCTGTTGGCCTAAACTCTCTCTCTCTCACACACCACGCATGCCTCTTTTTCCAGTTATGAATTGAGTGAGAATATTAATAATGCCTGAGCTGTGGATGTGTTGTTTTCATTCATCGTGTCAAACAGATTTACTGGAGCGCCGCTGTTTGAATAAGTGCAACTGTTCAACATTTACAGTTAATTTGTTCTCAGTTACTACAGTGATGAAGTCATTTAGAGTTTTGTGACCTGCAGAGAATGCTTGAAAGACCAACTTTGGCTTGATGTAGCTTTGTTTTACAATACAGTACGGCTTTCACTGAAGTTTATTTTGCATTTCTGTTCTGCATAATTTGCACTGCATTCATTACACAGACATTTTATATGTCTCTGGGTCACATTTAGGTAGTTACACTTTTTTTCTTATTCAATCTGCAAGAATGAGATTACATTTGACCCTTAAACTTCAAGCACAGGATCTTGTGTTTGTTAAATATTGTCTGCTTAAAGACAGATGCCTCCTGAGGCGCTGCTGTCGCCTGCCTTAAATGCAAACTGCTGTACCTACATCTACAGGAGGAGATGAAAGCGTCAGTGCTGCTCTCATCAGTGTTGACAGTCTGATCTCACAAGACATGCTCCACTTTCTGCTCCCAGTAACCCAGTAATGAGATTGTCTGAGAAAGTATGTTTTTTATGACTATTTTTAGGCAGGAGCACAGACACTATCACATTTCTTCAAACTTGTGTAGTTGAAACAAATATTTTCAAGGTCTTCCAAGACAGTCTGTGCTTTTTTAAGAAGCAAATGTCTTCCACTGCAACTCAAACCACAGCTTTAGATAGGTCCACTCTCTTTGAATGCACTCCACTGCATAGAATGAAATAGTTTAACTGGGCGTTCCAAACTGGACGGAGTGAAAAACTTCTTTGTTGTCAAACAGCCAACATTCTTGACATATTTCCCTGCTGCTGTAATCGCGAATGCACAACTCCAGAACGCGCAGCAGTGTACCTGATGAACTTGACTGTAATCCCTTCCTCACTTGCGAGTTAATAGCTGTACAACAGATTTACTGGCACAGCTTTGAAGTTTACAACTCCAGTTTAACAGAGCTGAATGGGAAATGCCATAATTTACTGGCTAATAAGTGTAGAAGTTGAGCGTGTTTGATTCTGCCCAGATAGAGCTGAGTGGGCTCAGGGGATGAAATTAAGCTTATCTAATATGAACTGGATGAATGCTTTATTTCACATTTTCTGTCAAACAGCCCATTTAGCCAACAGAGGCTGAAGAGTGCTTATCCTCAGTCTGATAGTGCCAGCTGTTTTATTGTTACTCGCTGTGATGACCTTTTCTCAAGCATGCTGGATGATTTGTAATATTTCCTGAAAAGTTTAATTTATTGCACAGCCAGCTACAATATATTCAGTGATATGCTATAACTGCTGACAGGCCTGACGCTGTTGTGCACCTTCAGATCATCAAACTGTAACATACTGCTACAGCAATAACAAACTCTGAAGCTGATAGATTGCCAGGATGTTAACATTTCAACCTCCTCTTCCCCTGCCTGCAGGTCAAGAGCTGTGGCTCTCTCAAAGGCAGCGTGGGCAACAGCTACACTGGGCTGAGTAGGCCGTCCATGGCACAGGTCCACAATGGAGACATGGGCGGGCACAGAGAAAGGACATCCGATGCCTGCTTCCCCAAACAGGAGAAGAGGGAAGTGGAGAACGGGTTCCCCAGAGACCCTTCCTCTTGCCGGGCAGAGGACAGCTCCCAGGGTCAGAGTCTGAGTCCGTCCCCGGAGAACGGATTCCTGCCCAGCCGGGAAGACCAGAACGCGGAGAAAGACAAGGACGACAGCCTGACACCACCACGAAAGAAAAGAGGGAGGCGGAAACTGGAGCGCCCAACGAAATGTGAGTTTTTTTGGCTTCGGCTTGTTTGAGCTCAGCTATCTTTTGATCTATCAGTCTCTGTGGATCCAGCAGGAAAAGTCGTGTGCTTGTGACGAGTACAAGATGTTGAGTAATGAACTGTAAATGGATGTCAGAGTGTGTGGGTCTGTGCAGCTCAAACACAGTGAGCATGGCACCGTCACTGCCAGGATTAGTAACACTGAAGCTAAGAGTGTTGCATTCATGCCGCTGCAAGGAACGAAAGGCACTAGGAAATATTAGGGCTGTAAATCAGTTATAACACTACAGCATTATTATACTGTAGATATCCATCTTATGTATATTATATTGAATGTTGCATGCAATATTTCACTTCTGTTGAATGTCTCAGTGTGGCTTACCAAATGCTTTCACAGTATGCACAACCAGTTGACATTTGAATGTGCAGCGTGCATCATGTGACCAAATTAGATTTATGAAGGACAAACAGGCAACTGTTAGGGCTGCAACTATCGACTACTCTCACTGTCACTTAGTCAGTTATTTTCTTGATTAGTCAGTTAGTTATTTGGTCAATAAAATGTCAAAAAATGGTGAAAGATATCAAGCAGTATTTCCCAAAGTCCAAGAGACTTCTTCAGGTGTCTTGTTTTGTCCACAACCCAAAGATACATTACTTTTTCTAATGCAAATAAAAAATAAAAAAAAAATAGTTTTTCCTAAAAAAAATTCAAACTTAAAATATTTATGAAATAAAAGTTAATTAAATTTTTTTGTGAATAGCTATGTTAAATGCCAACCTTACACATTTTCTTCTAGTAATAATTAATTTTAAATTGAGTTTTGTTCCTGTAGAACTGACTGTGCACCAGTCACAGTGCAGCAGTGGATAACCCCAGCATATAAAGATGATATAAATCAGGGGGGCATTGTTGGGAGAGAGTGATGCTGACAGGTAGTTTTTAGTCCAAGATGGAGATTAACAATATCACTTAGCCACCCCTCCACTCGCTGCTTGTTAGTCCTATCTCTCTCTCAGCCACGTGTCTCTCTCGCTCCTCTCTCGGCTGCAGAGACACCAGCTATGACCTTGATGAGGAGTGCAGTAAATAAAGCCATGGGAGGAGCAACTCGTCTCCTGGCAACGAGCCTCTGTTGGGAGCTGGCAGGTCTCTGTTGTGGCCGCCTCCCCGTCGGGGGCCCTGCCAGGTGGATGGCGTCGTGCCCAGAACTCTTTACAAACTGAGTCTGCACTCTGTATTCACCTGATCTGTGCATCTAGGATCTGTTACTTCACTTTGAAGCAGAGATCTGGGATAACCCTGTTAGATTTTTGGTGTAAAAGGCTAAAACTGGTTTTACAAACCAGGTCTGCACCTCTGCTCTCTAATTTGCTGCTCAGCTTTAGTATGAGCCAGTGGTGAACACAGAGGGCTTGACAAAACTCAGAATTTCACACTTTGATGATTTGTGACAAATGTTTGCTTTGTAACTACCATCAGGGCTCTCTAACAACAAGCTAAACAGTTAAAAGCATCAACACTCATGTTGTACTGTGCTTTGTTTAAGTGAGGATGTAGAATTAACAAGACGAGGCAGTAACTACATAATGTTTTTAGGGGACTGATCATAAAAAGCTGATAAAGGGATAGTCCATCAATTTAACACACGAGGATCATTGCAGTATTAGCCAGCCTGTGAAGACATTTCTAAAGGCTTTGGTTTTATCAAGTCAGAGAAAATAACCCATATGACGTCATCAAGGTTTACCAAGCATGAGACGGTCTGATGCAAAGATGTAATTGAGTTGTAGGAATAAGAATTTTTTTTAAGTCAGTAAAATCTTGCCCTTTTTTCTTCAATTATGACCATATTTTTTTAAAAAAACGTTTTTTTGGTTGTTTTTTTTGAGTCCCCTAACTTTTGAAACTGCAACATAAAATCTTTGGTAAGATACACTTAAATAGTATTAGGGACTGGAATGTAGTGTTGTCACGATACCAAAATCTTTGTTTCGGTACCAATACCAATATGAATTTCAATACTTTTCGATACTCTTCGGTATTTTTCCTAAGGAAAAGTTCTTTTGGATACAAACCTTTAGAACAATCAATAGTAGGGGTGTCATGGTACCACAAAAAACATCGTTCGGTAAGTACCTCGGTACGGACGTCACGGTTTGGTAACTCAAATGTTCCACCAAGTTTGTGTTGTCTCGTGTTGTCTCCCTTTGCGAGGCAGACTTTCTCTTGTCTTTTTTCACATGCGCCAGCTGCGAATGTTGATACAGGTGTTGTCTTACACACCACTTGCGCAATCTGTGCTCCAATACGAACAAGAAAGGCGTTTGTGTGCATAATTGAGTAAAATAAATTAACTAAATTAATGAATTGAATCAAAGTTTCAAGTTTCAAAGTACCGGTATTTTCTGAACGCAGTATAGTACCGTTTGGAATACTCTAGTACTGCGGTACTATTTTAGTACCGGTATACCGTGCAACACTACTGGAATGTTAATATATATAGAAATTGCATTGGGTTTTTTTTAATCACAAAGGAGCTTCAACATGATTATAAAACTTAAGATGTCCTATCAACATCTTAAAAGGTAACCATATAAAAAGAAGAAGTCCCAGAAAATGACATTAGATCATCTGCACTATCGTCTATATTTCACCACTCTCAATAAGCTTTGTGTAGTGGAAACATGTCGGGAACTACATATGTGTCAGCCTGGTATATACAACTAAAACCAACTCGCTACATAGTTAGCTCAACTGGCCTCTAGCTAAAGCCTGATTTATGCTAGGGAGCTAGACACTTTTCATGAGTGTTGCTCGATAGAATTTTAACAGCCGCGCAGTGTTTTCAATCTATGCTTTAGCAAAGATGTCAGCCATCTCCATGGTAACAAGACGCTATCCTCCAGCCAGCCTATATAGTTAAATTATATCATCCCAATCGGTATATATATCCTTCTGACAGCTGTTTTGTTTTGTATCTATATGTGTGCTACTTTGACTCATTTCTCTTTTTGATAATGGATGAATTTGACGAAATCAGTAAGTTCGTAGAAGAGGAAGAGATTTTAAACTTACTCCTACTGGGAAGTCAAAGGTAGCACGAGAAAAAGAGGTGGTCAGTGCTCGCCCTTGACTAAACAAGGGGGCAAAATGGTGAATATGTTTTGGTTTGACAAATGCTGGTAATGAAGGAGGAGATGCATTTTTGGTGTTTTCAGATGTCTGCCAACCATTTTGATAATCTGGTCAACCAGATTCAGCCCTATGATGCTCATGCCAGGACACACAAAACTGCAGTACATGTGTCAGAGAAGCTTGCCATGACGCAATGTCACTACCCAATCATCACGTTACAAAATATGATGCTGTCCACAACATAACAACATTTGTCAGGTGCATGCCATGAAAGTAAAGTGTTAAAGTTTCTGTCAAACATTGGTCATATCCGCTACTCATTTTCTGACACAAAAATTGTTGAGCGAGCTACCATAAATCAGGCTTAAGACTCCCACATCAGCCTCGGGGAACTGTTTAGCATCTTGTGAGATGCAGTGGGCTTTCCACCAACTCCAACATAAACCCATTTGCGTCATTATTAGATGCTCAGAGCAATGACGTAGTTTAAAAAGTGTGACAGTCTGCTCAGTGTTGGCAGGCCTAATAAACACCAGATTTTGTTCCAGACAAGCAGTGTTCAAGACCAACAAACAACAACATAGGTTATGGTGTTTTTTTTAGCAACACACCGCTGCCTTTCTGGCTGTGTTTGTGCCACTCCTAACTGCCGACTCTGTCTTACTGCTGCATCTGTGCCACTCAAAGCCTATCTTTTCCTAACCATCAGCAAAAAGATGTGTTGCCCTCAACCCTTGTCAGCCCATTCTTACTACCAACCTCTAATGCCTCAAGATACTGTACAACGCAAAAGGCTGCCCCCTGAGTCATTTCAGTAACATTCAGGGCTTCTGCCCAAGCTGCAAAATATGATGAGCAGGGATAAGGTCACATTGCCAGCATATAAACCAACTTGAGCTCATCCTACTAGCAGAAGAAAAAAAAAAGAAGCAAGAAAAACAAAACAAAAAACAAAACAAACCCTTCTAACACTCACAGATACTATCACACACATCACTATCACAGGGAGATGAATGACTGACAGGCTGATCACATGCTTACTGACACTCTAGAAACTGCAGTAACAGCACCTACAATAAACAGTCCTTTTATCCTTGTTTCTCTAACAGAACTGACCTGACATCTACCATCTAACATCTAGCTAACATCTCTATGCAGAGGTAAACATTAACATGACACCCAGTTAATATCAATATTCTCTTTTAAATTGTCTGAACTTTTGTGAACACATAGAAAGTGTTCTTTAGATTTTCAACAGAAGCGACAAACAGCAGACTGCTTTGATCAACAGAAAGAGGAACTGAGCCGTCAGCATGAGCAGTTTTAGCCACAAAACCAAAGAGACTAGAGTAGAGGTCTGCATGAGGTCTGCAGCTCCCTCAAGACCTGTAGCAGATGTTAGTGACATGTTTTCTCTTTCAAGGCTGCGAGCATCGGCAGTCATGTTGCAATGTGTGAACATAGTGCCGGATGGATTGTTCGTTGTTTGACGAACACACACGAATTTGGCATCAGTTTGGGAGTAGTGTTTGATGCCTATGAGACATTGAAACAACATTTATAGGTTTTCTTTCAATCAGGACAACATTAAAAGATACACTGACTGTGAGGCAGAAAGTATGAAGTGGGCATGTGCAGTCTTTAAAACAAACTTTTACATCATCAACAAGTAATGTCAAGAATTTAACCGATGAGACCAAGAATCAGTACACACTGTTGCACCTGCATGATGTCTTGATTTACCTTAACTGCACTTTATAGCAACAATATGCACATGCCGGGAGATACTAATCCCATTACTAAACAACTATGAATAGAGGGAGGGTTGGTATATTCATCTAAGAGAGGCAAGTCCTTGGTGGGGGGCAGTGTGGTGGATCGATAGTCCCCTAAACAGGGTTTCTGTTATCCATCTGGAGGGCACAGGAAGGATTTGAGCTCCGGCTGGAGTGGAACTGAGCTCTAGCAATACGAGAGCTGGAACCCGCTCAAACTGGCAAGGTATACTCTCTGTGGGCAACATTAGCCAGCTCCCCTCACAAACCCAATGACCTTGGCAGTCCGCACTGCCTCACCGATTTGTTATATAGTCACTTATTCCCGATGAGGACGGGGAGACCAGGAGAGAGTAGAGAGGGATGGAAAAAAAGAGCAAGGGGGGGGGGGGGGGGACAGGGGGCTCAGCTACACATGGAACCAACTTGAAGAGGCTGCTAAGAGAGCGGACTATTGTTTGGACAGGTCTGTAGGGTACTTCACTGACAGGCCGGTGTTGGCTGTGCAGAAAACATGCCATCAAAAGTTGTCCTTAACCTCTCAGGGCTCAAGTGTTATGATAGTGTTTGGGCTTCAACTCAGCAGATAGTCATGTTTACTCAGGCTGCGCCACCATGCTAATTTAAGGTACAGCTGCTTGAATGATGTGTATATACTCCACTGGTGTCACATCACCGAGCCCGGGCACTTTTAGAAACACTTGCTTACATTGAAATTAAACATTGTGAAAGTAATACCAGAGGTGTCGGTATGAGCTTCTGTGATGAAGCTGATTTTGGCTTCCTTATCTATTTTTCTGCTGCTGCTGCGGCTGAAAAACTTTTCATGAATCATGAATCTTAGTGTTTCAGTTGGGTGGTATCCATGCTCCCTGGCTCACCCCTCACTGCTCTGCTAAACACAGGAAAACAATGCTGTTACAGAATGAATAACATGCTCTTGTTGTTATGGACCTCCACATCTTAAATCATGGCCAAGTTAATGGGAAATCCCAACTGGAGCTTTTATTGTGTTCAACACATTTTTATTAGACTGCGGTTTCAGTGCACGTTTCACCAAATATTTTCTGTACTATTTCTGACAATCTTTACCCCGCTGCACCTCTCGCTTCTGGTTTTTGCAACTTCCTCTGTCTATATGGGCATTTTCTTTCCTGTGGAAAATATTTGTCTTTCGAAGAGAGTGTTGATAGTATTCAAGAGTTCTGAATCCTTACAATACATCAGTGTTGGAAGAAGTATTTAGATCCTTTACTTAAAGCTGTGGTTGGTGAGCTTTATAAAATAACTTTTTGTCACATTTGCTAAAACTGTCTCTAATGGCATTTGCAAGAATGCACATGAACCAAAACAACCAAACCAAAGCTTATGGAAAGTTGCTGATACATGTTTTTAGTACAGCAATGTAAAAACTACTGGAATATCATTATTATTAAGACATGTATGGAGCTCTTCAGCACTGTAACAGGTCACAGTGAAGATAATTCTAACTACTAAAAGTACAGAAGTTGCAGAAAAATGGCAGAACCAATGTAAAATACAAGTATTTGGAAAAAAATGGACATGATTTCCATCAACAGATGGAGTTTGCCCGGTTCTCCTGGATGTATTACTACTCATCCATGTTGGAATTTCTTTTTAAATCTCATAAAACTACAGTTTGTAACCTTCATGAAAATAAAGTTTTATCATATGTATTGAAACTGTCACTATGTCCACAAAGGAAAACATGAGACAATAGTCTGTAAAAAAAAAATAATCATGGTCTTCATCCCCCTACTGCCTCTAATTGCATTTGCCAGAATCTACTGCTGTGCACCAAAAACAACCAACCAGAGCCAAGGAGTCTCTTACATCATTGTCAATCATGTCAGTCACGGCTCGTGAACTGTGGTTAAACTGTCAAACTAGGCAGCGCTGATCAAACATTAATCAAGATTCTGTTACTGTATTGCCTGTTTCTCGCCTCGAATGTTAGCATTAACATATTTTAGTGTACTGTTTGGCTGTAAATTGAGAAAGCTGATGACGCGGCCGGCATGTTGAAAACAGTCGAGTCAAAACTGAGCATGACCTAAAGGCTGGAGCAAGCTTTCTCAGTTTGCGAGCAGTGATGGACATGACTGACAGCTGTGGTAGAGACTCCTGGGCTCTGCTTGGTTGTTTTCATTCATGTGCGGTACAAGCAATTTGAGAGGTCAGAGGAATATCATGTTTTTCAATTTATCTGTCTGATGTACTGCTGTGTGGACTACAGGGACAGTTTCAGCAAATATGACAAAGTTATTTTTATAAAAGTCACAGCTTTTAAGTGATCAGAATAAATGATAATAATAATGATACTAAATTTGAATATCTACATTTACACAACTCCCATGCAAACCAAATCTGCTGATGAAGATTATGGAATATGATTGCAAGCTCCAGAATAGCTACTAAATGGACCTTAAAGTGAGATTAGCTTTTCAGCAAATTTGGTATACTCTACCTCCATTTTGTGTTTTAATTAGGAGACAAATACCAGCTCTACATCTATCTATCGTCCCGCTCAACATGACTCAACTATAGCAAGAAGAGATAAGATAAAGCTTTGCATATCTGGAGGGAAATTGCTGTGCAGCAGTTGCAATACAAAGAGGGAAGGCTGCAATAAAAAAAGTCTAAGAAGGCAATAAGAATAAGGTGCAAATAAGCAGCAAATCCAAAATACATACAATTCCAAAATCAGGTTAACAGTATGAATCATGAAAACGGTTAGCAATAGCAGGTTAATGGTAGAGATCGGTTTAGATGGGGGCTGCATATAGATAAGTATGTATGGTATCAGATCTGACATATAGGTAGTCTTAGAGTACACAATTAATACAGAAGGTTCATGATTATGACCATAATATTACACTGAATGTCCCATTATTGCACATTAGAGACTCATGTCTTGATCCTGTTGAAACTTCGGAGATTGGCAGGGAGATTATATATGGCCCCAGAGTCACAGTCAAGTGAAGCAGTATGCTGTTGCCTTTACGGCTCTGTGTCAGCAGCGTGGGAGGAGCCATGCTAATAGCAACCAGCTGTGTGTCTCATGAAGAGGGGTATATAAGGTCAGAAGTGTGACTTTTGCCAAAGTAAACCTGGCACGTCTCCACACTCATCATAACCTGGGCAGCCACTCCAAACCCTCTGGGTTGCATCAAACCTTCACATGGCACCTGAGTGCACAAGCTCCTGTGATCAGACAATTTGAAACTCTGAGCACGCTTCAGGAGTTTCCCCGAGCCGGTATCTCACTGCAGTTTTATTAATTTGACTTTAATTTGATCAAACACGTAGTTAATGGGATGATGTGGAGGGGGAGCTTAACAGTTTAGGTTAATAAATGTGTCTTGGTTTATTAATGAAAGTGAGGCCGCTACAGTTTAACACAGATATGAAGATAACTGATTTGGTCAATTTCCACTCTCCTACGAATGATTCAGGCCATCCATTGTGTTGCTGTCTTCTCTCTAGATGTGGAGCACAAGGAGGAGGACGGGCCTGATGCTGTCAAGACCGAGGTAAGATTTCTATTCTGCTCAGTCTTTTTTTTCTCTCTCTGGCTGGTGTAACTCTCGAGGTGTCTTTCACACTTGCCAGAGCTGTAGCTTCCTTTTTAGAGGTGAATTACCTTTCCTGTCACAAACTGTGAATCCTCTGCTTGCCAGCATGACAGATGGTCACGGTGCAACTTGAGCAGAAGCAAAAGTGCTTTTCTTGATTTGATTAAGGACAGCTTTTCTAACAGAAATACTAAATGCAACTGGATTCTCCACCTCACTCCATCATACTTGTATGTTAAACACCAATCTAGTGTTGTTATAGCAATTTATGTCTTTTCTTTTATGACTTATTTTTGATTGTAGGATAGATTGTATACTTGATGGTGGGTGGTTTAAGTGTTGTTTTGCATGCCTATAGCTAGGCAGGAATTGTTGGACATTTTGGTAAATATTCTCATTTGTGTTTTTGTTGAGTGTTAGATGAGAGGATTATAGGTAAATACAAAGCTACAGCCAGTTAGCTTAGCTTAGCATATAGACTGGAAACAGGGGAAAATGGCTAGCCTCGCTGTGTCCAAAGAGTTGGGTACATAAGCCCCCTTAATGGATCAGTTTGACGTTTTTGGAAATATGCTTTGCTTTCATGCTGCGAGTTACAGGGAAACAACTAGCATGGTTTTGTCAACAATAACAAAATTCACTTACCAGCAAGGGAATCCCTAAAACCACAGGGTTTCACCCAGATGGGCATGGTTTGGCAGGTTGTAGCAGCGCACGCTTCGGCGAGTTCAGTAATCATCTCAGCATGTGCGCTGAGTGCACATTAGTACTTTATGAGATGTTTGTTTACTACATTGATATCAGAGTAAAGACCCCCCCATCTGAGTAGATTTTTATTGTTGGACATAATTTAGTCAATTTAAATGTTGATACATTTTAGCCCTATTTATCGTACATATCTTCCACTATAATGTTATGATTGTCAGTTTGATAAACTATCAGCAGTCAGGTAGTTAATTTGAAAACTGCAAGGAAATCTAGTTACAGTTGCAGCCGTGCCAGCAGTACAAGGAGCGAAAATCTAAGTGTATCTTTGTAAATCGACGATCACAGTTTTTTTTTTTTTTAAATCATCTCTGTTTGAAGTTACAGTCAAGCATGAGGTCTTCTATAGGTTTCATCTTGAAGTTAAAGCAAAGATTAGGTTAATAAATAACTATTAGGTTTAGGTTGGGTATTAAGTTAACGTTTTACTAGCTTATCTAACAAGTAACGAGACGACCCAATGCGAGCCGACTAGAATGTTTTACTAGCTTATCCAACAAGTAACGAGACAACCCAATGCGAGCTGAAGAGAATGTTTTACTAGCTTACCTAACAAGTAATGAGACGACCCAATGCGAGCTGACGAGAATGTTTTAAATAGCTTATCCAACAAGTAATGCGACGACCCAATGCTAGCTGAAGAGAACATTTTACTAGCTTATCTAACAAGTAACGAGATGACCCAATGTGAGCTGAGGAGAACACGCATCTGGTACACAACACTGTGTGACGCAGAATGTGAGGTGAGACCCTGTGTTTTAGAGTGTCTTCCGACAGCACTAATTCTAAATCTCAATAATGTTGCTGGTTTAATCTGTTAAAAGTAAAAGGAGAGCACAGGAGGATTTGAGCTTTGGCTAAAGTGGAAGTGACAACAATTGTGCGTGACCTGTACACTTTGGTTTTGTTATGAATGAAACACACAAGATATAACTTGTTAATTAGTGAGCTTTAGAGCTGCTGGTAGGCTGATTTTGTTACCTTTGGACAGATCAAGGCTGGCTGTTTCCCACTGTTTGCTGTCTTTATGCTAATCAGCTGCTGAGTGGTATCAGTCTTCTCACTCGAATAGAAAGAAAGAAATCGAATGAGTGCATTTCTCAAATAAATATTCCTTTAAGCTTCTTTCTTTATATTGTCAAACTTTATTCTCCCACAATGAGCTTGCACCAAAAGTAAACTGTATCTGCACCATTGCTAGACTAGAAGTTTTGCTTAGTTGCCTATCTTCAAGGTCCAGAAAAACAGAGTAGCTCTCTTGCCTTTGGACTTGTGAAAGAAATGGTACCTAATGGTGTATAGATTTGAAGTATCAAATACACTTGGGAGCTTGTCGTATCACTTGGTGCTGGTGACCTTGAGACTGTTGCCAGGTAGTTGTGATCAGACACTGTGGCATCACTTCTAGCTGCCTGACCAATCACAAGCTGATGGCGCCGTACGGCACACCAACATGTGAGTCATCATCTTTTTAGAAATTAGACCACTCCATCGCCTCAACCACAAATTACTCGCTTGTTAACTAGAGTCTGTCTCACAGGCTCCAGTGACAGATTGGATGCACAGATTTACTACAAATCTGGATGCTTCCCTATGAGAGAAAAAGAAGAACAAAAAACAAGTAGCTAACTTTTTTTTTATTTTTTTATTTTTTTGTAACACCTCAAACAGGGAGGTCGAGGCAGAAGGGGAGTTGGTTGGGAGATCAGCCTTCGTCAGAGGCCCATGCCCAGAATAACCTTCCAGGCTGGTGACCCTTATTACATTAGCAAGCGGACCAGAGAGGAGTGGCTGGCCAAGTGGAAGATGGAGGTGAGTACCCCAGCTCTGTCCCAGCCACCGCAGATTACAGGGTCAGGCATGGACTAAAGCTGCCAGGGCCAAAGATAGGGCTTGCGGTGCATTCACAGCCAAGTGTATTTGATGGGTCATATGATATCTCATGAAGGTACCATTTATTTCAGTGGATTTCCAGGGCCTTTGGCTCGGTTAGCTCCTGCATTTCCTGACTTTGTTCTTGTCTATTGTATTAGGAAAGAAAAATGCCTTTACATGATTCATGCTTCCTGACTGAAAGTGCTGCTGTATGTTTAGATTTGCATCATTCTTTTTCCCACACTTTCACTAGGACTACTTTGATTGATTGAAATAGTTCCAATTAAACTTTCGACATGATTGTAGAGAAATATTAAAAAAGTTCATTCTCAACCTGGAAACAGCAGTTGGCAAAGCAATATTTTATTTATAATATTTTAAGACTGTTTACTAAACTACTGTTTCCAAAGCCAAGAACAACTTTTGCATCTCTTCTTTTAACAAGGTTCCTACAGCTTAAGGCAAGTTAGAGACTTCTAAAGACTTCTTAAGACTTTTTTAATGCCATTTGGAATGAAACTTGAGACCAATTGTACAATAACTGAAAAAAACAGAGCCAATATCAATTACTTAGGGGTAGGGACAGTTTTGTTAAATGTTTATTGTAACATAAAACATGACTATTTTCATTAATACCTGGAATTTCTTGGCAGGTTTTTGGGGTAATTTTGTGTTTTTCCCTCTGCGTGTGGGATTCCAATGCCCATTGATTCCTATTACGCCAAGTTTGAGAAACTTTCTGCATAAAATACACCAAGCCTCATATGCATTGCCTTGTACAGTTTTTAGCCATGCTGCGGATTCTTGGTTAAATGGCCAGTTTTTGTTGAATTTGTACTTCTTCTTTACATCCGGGGAACAGTGACAGCTAGCTAGCTGACGTGGATCCTCTGAACATCCTGGCCAGAAATAAAATGTTGTGTTGTTGGTTATATTATACTGATCTGGGTGACATTAATGCGATGCATTTGGCAATGTAGTTTTTAAAAAACAGATTTTGCGAAAAATACCAGTCCATATAATCCTACTTCCTGTGTCTTAGCATTTTTAAGACTTTTGAAAGACTGATATAAGAATTTTAATATCATTTAAGACCTTATTTTTAGATGAATGAATAGTGTCTTTAAAGACTTTTTAAGGATCAGTGGGAACACTTTTTGAAACAACATGGACGACAGGTCCTCAAAATGTTTAGAAAAAATAATATTTCAACATTTAGATCATGTGATTCGATTAAAAGCTACTACGTTACTGACCTTGGAGTTTGCTTTGTCAACAAACTGTACTTCTAGTAGTCAATAAAATGTTTTACTGCATTCAGAAGGATCACATTACTTCTCAGCAATTATGGTACCTCATCCAAGCTCTGATTTCCTTTCAAACCATTAATAGAAGCTTCTAATGCAGCATGATGTTCAATGTGTAAATATGTAGTTCCCCACGTTGCTCATTACTTAGTCATGTTGAATACGACTCCTGGTAGTAATGTGATGTAGTGCAACTTCATCTGTTACATAATGAGGAGTCTCCGTAGTATCAACATGGGGTCTTCCATTTCTCCTGCCTCCCCGCCCCCCTCTGCTCTCCTCTGGAGAGGGCTCGGAGAGCAGCCATAAAAATGTCTCCAGGGAGGAAATATTGCCAAATTAGCAGGACATGCCGGGGTCCCACTAGTGAAATGTCGTAAAATACGAGGCAAGTAGGCAGTTCACGTTCACCAAACAGAGATGGATTTTCTTAAACAAGTAGCTCTACAGGGCTGAGATTTAAGGGGATTTGCAAGATGCAAATTCTAAGTATGTCTGTTTTTCCCCTTTTTCCATCCGGTGTAATGCAAGCTTTGATCTAATTTGCACAAAGACTGATTTGTTTTGGCATCAAAGCCCTTTCCTGCCTTCCTTAGGAGTAATATGATGCATAGCCTTTTGCTGTTGCATGCTTCTGCAGCAGGGAGGACATGGTGGCTGAAAGGGTTACTGCCGTCTTGCACTTTCTCCAGAATTTCTCTTTTTTTTTCATGTGCCTTGTGTTACAGTGGACTTCTCCGTCTCTCCCTCTCCGTTTCCCTCCCCCATTCTTCTCCTGACCCCTCCCCCAGCTATGGAAATGAACTCTGTGCTATGGATATGAGGGTGAAGATGAGGTTTGCAGCAAATTTCCAGCCCTGCTTGCAAGACAGCCTCTTGGCTCGCTGCCAACATTTTGCAAGTCCTCTCTAGCCAACCAGAATTCCTGTCGGCAATCACCTGACCCTGAATTCCCAGACAAAGAAATGTTCATGCTTTCTTTTTTTAAGCGATCTCTTCTACCCTGAGAGTGGGGGTGAAAAAAACTCAAGCCCCACACTGGATTATGAGGGTTGCGCGCTGGTGTGTATGGGTATGTGCACTGCATTGTTTGTTTGATAACATGGAGGGATAGTGTGCATGTCTGATTAGCCTGCTTACAGCGACGGGAATATGCTGACTTCAGGTATTTCCACGAGAGTTGTCGTGGACCATCTGCTCTGCACAGCTTAAAGGGAAACCGTCTCTTTAAAAAAGGAAGAGTGAGCAGGCTTTAGCCGTGTTTGGGAAAAAGTTGCTTGTGTGAAAAAAGTTTTTCCCGTGGGGCAAATATGTGCTGAAACTATTTCCTGTTACATAGCAGTGCCTTGAAATGTCAGAGTAGCATTATTTTTTTTTAGGTCAGATATTCTTACCTTAAGAATGCTGCAGTTAAGAATGCTGCAGTTTTCTATCCACTGTGATTACACCTTACATAACATTTAACTGGGAAAAAGGTGAAGTTGTTGTGTGGGCCTCAAATCTCTTTCCTTCCTATCATTGTGTACTTTGTTCTGTTTGACTCAGGTCATATATTTACCATAAGGAGAGTTATTTGATTACTTGAAAAGATTTTAAAGGGCTGTGGAGGAAGCCGAGCAGCCTCCTCAGGGAGCTTTTTTAACAACTCCACTTGTGGATTCATGGGGAATTCTGTTTATGTATTCATTGCTGACTCTGTAATATTCCTAATTATCTCTTAAAAGGACGCAATACAATGAGAACCAGATGGCCTATTTGGGTGTGACCCCCCAAGGCCACTCATGAAATACACAGCCTTTGTAGGGATCTGTGCTAAAATCAGGCTAATGAATGCAGTGGCCACATCTCTGCACAACAGAACCTGCCACTTGTGCATTTTAAGACAGTATTTTCACTTTAAAAGCAGACATGTTTTTTTTTTCAAGGTTTAGGATCAGAGTCTGCATCTTGAGTTAACTACACCTGTCGTGTCTTAAGGAAGTTTTTATTATTTGTCCGCAGCCCTGCTCAGCAGATAAGTTTAGGTCTTTGCACTGAAGACATATGCCACTGTATAATCCATCAAACAATTACACAAAACAGTCCCTGCTGTGTCTCTCCTGCCTGTTGCTCATGAGAGACTACTGCATTCAAAGGTCAAACTCTTTTGTGTTGCTTCAAAGGCTCGCTGTCACGTTGGGTGAGGAAGTAATGCTCAGTGACAGTTTATTTCATCTAACTTTTACCTTTAATCAGAGTTTGCTGAATGCTTATTTGTTTTGATTCAATGGCACTTGAACTGCTTCTACAACATCTTTTTTTCCTCTAATGTCTTTGATTTCTTGGATGCTTGTTGGCTTTGTCCCTGTATTACATGAGTTTTCAGGGCTTCTGCATGATGGCGTTTCATCTCAACAACTGCACTTTTGACTCTTTGAGACTTCAACATTTTCCTCGTAATGTTAACAGCCTTGTAACAGGCAGTTGTTATCTTATAAATAACTGAAGCTACACAGTAAACGTGACCTTTTTACTAACAAGTACAGCCCCGATTGGATACTAAAGTATCATCTGCACACCCCAGAGACCAATATCTCTTCTCTTTTTTCTGCCTCCCAGTGCACTCTGTCACCCCTTGAGCCCTCAGGGTATCATGCTGCACAGACGTCTAAGTCAGATTATCCCTTATTGTGCACCCAACATGTCTCTACACTCTGCCAGAGGCCTGGAGAGCTTCTGCTTTCTCTCTATCCATAACAAAATCCACGATTACGTCAGTACAGTAAATTAGGTTTGGTTTTCCATCGTAATCATATATAACATTTTTCCAAAGGGGAAAAAGTGTAGATGTTTTCACTGTGAGGTTGTTGCAACACATTTGCTCTGCTGTGTTTATACATCTACAGTATGTCTGCTGTCATTTTTGGTATTTGTCTTCAGCACGGCGTGACAGCGGATATAAGTGGTGGTATTTCTGAGCTGTCAGTGACGGGCAGGCGTGCGTAAATGATAAAGACCGCATTGTGTCTCTGCTACCTCCTTTCCTATTTTCCCCTTTAGACTCGGAGGGCCTGTCTTGCTGGTGGAGCTGCACACACACTGTGAGGCCCCCAAAAGGGGGGCATTTACAACTGGGAAGAAATCCAGAGACAAATATCTGGTTCTTATAGCCACTGTACTTTCTCTCCTCCCCCCACTGGCATTTCCAGCGTCACTTTCTCATTGGCTCTCAGGAGAAGGAACCCTGGAGACAGCCTGACCCTAAACACGCCAAAATGAGCGCAGTAACAGTAGCTCAGGCGCTTTATTGCCACTTTCAGATCACCCAGCATACCTGTGATTACTGGTCACCAGAGATGAAGTGGCTTGCTCACAGTTTAATTGACATTTGTTAGTTTTTGCAGTTTACCATCTGGAACCACACATCCAAGCAGGCTGTCGAACACTAACCCCAATGTGCATGTGCTGGAGCCAAGAAGCCTAACACATATGGCCAAGGGCTTTGAAGCATCCATCCAGTACTACAGTACAGATATTTATAAACCACAGCAGAGCCTCTTGATTGAAGAGCACATGTTTCTACTCTTCTGCACCGAAACCCCTCCCCATGGCGTCTAAGCACCACCTCCCCTTAAAGGCGCTATTGTTTACGAGTCACACTGGGAGAGAGGATGGAGGATCGGGCTAAACTCTCTCTCAGTCTCTCCCTTTCTTTCCTTTTTTCTCCTCTTCCCACACGCCCAGTCCACCTCTGGACATTTACAGTGTGTGTGTGAGACCTGAGAACCTGAGAAGGACTTGGGGAAAGTAAGCACAGCTGTGCAGCACTGCTCTCACGTGGAGCCTATAGTATGACTAACACGTGTTTACATATGGGACTGCAGATATATATTCTGTACGTGTGTGCGTGTTTTGAAGAAAAAGAGTGAGAGGAGGAGAAGAAAGTTAACATGTGTGTGCATGTGAGTCCTACCGTGTGTATGTGTGTGTTTGAGAGAGAGAGAGAGAGAGAGACGTCAGAATGAGTGCAGCTGTTGGGGATTTAGTGTGAGAGGCTTAAGTCCCGGCTGCGTCTCGTCCTCTCTGATCGACCTAGCGGTTCAGTGTCAGGTACCACAAACCCAGTGAACTTTCCGCTGCAGCTCTGGACACTATAGAGTTACTGTATACCGTGCAGTTGATGAATGGGCCTTACAGTCGGAGATAAAGCCATGTTTACAAAGGCTGTCAGGCTCCCACAATCAAGATTCTGCACTTACACAGCAGAGAGGACGTGCACTACTTGTGGTGCGCAGCTGAATGCCTACAAATGCTATCAGCCTCTATTTATACTCTATTTGGTAGTTTTATTAAGAGTCCTGCGTGGCCATGATTCAGGCAGAATATATGATTATATATATGATAATGTAACATGCATTTCTACATACAGCTGCATTAAAGGAAGAGTTTCCCCTAAAAACAAAAGTACATTTTTTCTTCTCTTACCCGTAGTGCTATTTATCAGTCTAGATTGTTTTAGTGTGAGTTGCTGAGTGTTGGAAATATCAGCTGTAGAGATGTCTGTTTTCTCTTGAATATAATGGAACTAGATGGAACTTGTTGTGAGCCGTTTCATGTAGGAACTATTTTCCTTTTACTGAACTACATACATGAATGCCTGCATCTATTTATGGACAAGAGGCCTGTGTCCATGACAGTGCGAGATGTAAACATTAATGTTGTCCTCCTTGGCTGAGTTGTAACGTTAGCTAGTTCAGTGGTGCTAGGTAAGCTAGTAGTAGATGCACACTTCCTCCTGTGTGGTGATATGCTTGGTGGGTGTAGGTCAGTAGAAAGAAAATAGTTCCTACATGAAACTGCTCATGACAAGGTCTGTGAATTATCTTGAGTAATCGCATTGTGATTACTAGAAAGAGACATTGCTGTTGAATGTGTTTATGAAAAATCTTTTGGTGCTTTGAGCACCACAAGCAGAGTGCCATCTAGTTCCGTTATATTGGAGAGAAGACAGCCATCTCTACAGCCGCTATTTCCAACACTCGTCAATTCACACTAAAACAATCTAGACGTAAAATAGCACTATAGGTAAAGAAAAAAAAATGATTTTGGGGTGAACTGTCACTTTAATTAATAATAAGTCAGATGTGTGTAATATGGAAGGTGTCGCTCATAGTGACAAACTGACACAGAATTATCACCTGTGTCTGCAGTTGCCCTCAGCTCTGTCGCACGTTTTAATGTATTTCAGCTCATTGCTTTGGTTTTGCGGCAAAAGCTGACTGCCTGCTATGTCTTGTTTATTTAACATTGCTTGTCGGGCAAACCTCAATACTTCTGAGTCAAAACATTGTGTCCAAAGCTCTTGACACTGTCAAGCACTCAAAGATTGGACTTGATGGTGGCCAGATTCTGCTTTCTTTCTGTTTTGACTATTTCCTTATATATTTCAAAAAGTGAGGTCTTCAAGTCAACTTCCATCTCACCTGTCTTTACTTCGCAAAGGTTAGCAGTAGTCAGGGAGCAATGGTTAGCTGGGCATTGTGATCAACATTAAGAGTTTTTTTTTGGGGGGGTTTTCTGAGGTTGTTGTGGTTTTGAATTTGTTACGTCTGCCTTCTGTTATGGCCCCATTCTTACCATTCCTTTATCAACAACTTTCTGCCAAGTTGTAGCTCTCTCAAGGGTCTTTTATTCTAATTAGCGTGAGCTGATTTTTTTCCCAAACTGCCCTACTCGTAGAGATATGAGCAGAATTTAGACAGTCCTTTAAATCCATTCTATTTTATTTTACTGTTCACTTCATTTATATGCAAAGTCATTTTACAGCTACTTGTATTAACGCTTGCATTTGAGAAGTTTTTTTCTTAAATTGAAAAATTATTTTTGTAGATTATGTTGAGAGATGTTAAACCCCTAAAACACTGGATGCATTATTTGAAAATCATCTGTCATATCAACTGTCACTGGGCTGTGTTTCAGGCAGAGAAAAAGTCCAAACTGATGTCAGCGATGAACGCGATGAAAGATCATGAGGAGAATGAAATAGAGACCCAGAAAGAGGAGGTCTCAATAATCAAGCACCCATCGCCTTCAAAGCAGCAGCAGCAGCAGCAGCAGCTGCTGCTGCTGCCACCACTGCAGCAGCCTCAGTTGCACACTCAGTCACAGCCTCAGTATCAACAGCAATCACAGCCATCGCTGCCACAACAACAACAACTGCAACAACAACATCAGCAGCCGCCTCAGCAGCAGCAGCAGCAGCCTACTGACCCCGCATCCCCCACTGTGGCCACCACCCCTGAGCCGGTCGCCATCGAAGGTGGAGACAAGACATCCCCCAAGCTTGCAGACAATGAGCCAGAGTATGAGGTAAGATAATATCGATTCACACTGATTAATGTCCGGCTGCTGACCAACAGGCTTTACAACAGAGGTTTCTATTGGAAAAAGGATTTAGTTAAAGGCCAGGGTTAATCCATGTCAAGTAAGGCAGCCATTCATGTTTTGGAAATTCATTCACTGCGGGTATTTTACAACTGTGTCAGCCTCGTGGAGATGAGCAAGTTTACAAAGATACTAAATATGATGATGCAATTCAGCATAAAAAAACATTGTGTTTTATGGTAGGTATTTGTATTTCCAGCCCAGTCATCTGAAAAAAATGTTGGCATTGTACCTTTCTGCAAACCATGGATACATTTTTATGCTTCATATATTTAATATCAACGTTTTAAAGTGATGCAGTATTTGAGCTGACTTTATCATCAGGAGGTGGAGGGGATGGTGGATGGTGTATCACTTGCTGCATTTCCTGCTGATATTGTGCCAAAAGTGATTTTTTATGACAAAACATTTTCTTTTCCAAACCATCCCCAAGTGATTCCTGTGCCTAAACATAACATAGATGTAAAGAAATGTTAAGTTTCAACATATGAGCAACATAATAATGTACAAATGTAACATTTATAACATTTATTCTCTCAACTGGGTTGATTTTTCCCTCAATGGAAGCTTTGTACTGTATCATTTTCTACAAATATATACATACTATCATATGGTGTTATTTATTTTTTTAATACATAAAGAGGGACATCCTTTAACTAAGTACTTAAGTGGTACAGGGTGTATTCAACAGTTTATAAAACTATTCTTACATTTTTAGTGTTACTCTGGAAACAGTAAATAGATTTTGACGTATGACATATGCGAACTTGCTCTTTAACAGGAAAAAAAGAGATAAGATATTGGATTTGTGCATTCAGTTTAAGGATATTATTTTATAATTTATATAAGAATGAATTTACCAAAAACAAAAACAAATCTAGAGCTATTTTCAAAACCTTGTCTGTCCATCCTGGGAGAGTGACCGCCCCCTCTGTTGCTCTTCCTGAGGTTTCCTTAAGTTATGCCTTACACAAATTAAAAGTCTAAGGATAGAGGCAGCCGTGTGCTGTACATATTGTAATGTGGCAAATTAGTGATATTGGGCTATATAGATTAAACTGACTTGATTTCACCATCCTAAAGAACAAACAAACTGAAACAGACGTTTGAAAAGGTTTCACTATTATGCCCAGAAGTTAATACAGAGCGGATATTTGTCTTTTATTTTGGCTGCAGGACGGCCGTGGTTTTGGCATCGGTGAGCTGGTTTGGGGGAAGCTTCGCGGGTTCTCGTGGTGGCCAGGCCGCATTGTATCCTGGTGGATGACGGGACGGAGCAGAGCTGCTGAGGGAACCAGATGGGTCATGTGGTTTGGAGATGGAAAATTCTCAGTGGTGAGTGTTTAGAGCCAACGTTAATATTGCTGTCAGGTAATTTTTTTTTTCTTCACCAGAAATGAGGCAAAACAGCCTTTCGTTTATAGTGACAACCACACACTTTATAATGAGCTTTTTTTGTTTTATTTGCCCAACCAGCTGCTCTTTTCCAGAATAAACATAACAGTTATTAATCTCCAGACACTTTTACCTCAACAACACCATTTTTCTAGCTTGTGAAATAAACTATAACATCATTTTCTGAGTTTTTTTTTTCTTTTGCAGGTTTGTGTAGAGAAACTCATGCCTTTAAGTTCCTTTAATAATGCCTTTCACCAACCAACTTACAACAAGCAGCCCATGTACAAGAAAGCCATCTACGAGGTGCTACAGGTGAGTATCAGAACAGTGCTTTTCAGTTTGATGCTGTTGAGCGTATTGCCTCAATCATTATACATTATTATAGTTGCAGTACTTTTTATAATAGCAGATTTTATAGCTACAGTTGCTAATATTGTAACTTTTTAAAACTTACACAGGCCAATTGGTCAATAGCACTGTACACGTTTTCACTTGCTTAAACAATAGTTTGACATTTTGAGAAAATGTGCTAATTCATTTTCTTGCAGAGAGTTAGTGAGAGGGATTGATACTGGTCTCCTATCTGTACCCCAGAAATTAAGTTAAAGCCAATAAGCTTCACTTAGCATAAAGATTACCAAGAAAACCAAGAGAAAACAGCTGGTCTGCCTAGTCTATAGCTGACTAATTAACATGTTGTATCTTGTTTGTTTAATGCAAATGCAAATGCAAACAGAAATTAAAAAAAGAGGTTTCACAGGGACTTTGGTATTGGAGCTATTTCTTCCTATTTAATTTTCTGTAATAAATTGTATGATGTATCTCCCAGCATGTGTAAGTCTTTCCTGAGCATCTATAGCAGTGGTGTAGTCTACATAATACACAGGTATACACTGTATACTCACCAAGAAAGCTCCAGGATTTCCATATACCCATTTTAAATGCACAAGGATACAGAACAACATAGTTCTGTGACAGAACTTTCACTTCAGCTATTTTTATTTGCAAATATGGGGTCAAGAGATGCATAGCATGCAGAGGAACTCTTTCCTCGCCCCCACACTGCTGAGCTCAGCGCGCAACATGTTGTGGTTAAGTAAGCGAGAGTGTGTAGATATATCCGCAGTATACCCACTACAAGAAACTAGACTACACCACTGATGTATAGCCAGAGGCTGTCTATGCACTGTTCATAATACAATGAAAATGTTATTGAGATTTTCTGTAATCAGCACATTCAGATAAAAAAAGTGTAGTTTCAAAATAAAATGCTTAGATGAGGAATAAAAAAAGAAATATGACCCCTTATTGGGACAGCAGTTAGATAAGGTTTTTCGTTGAGATATTGACTGCGCTGAATCATTTAGTACAGTGGTTCCCAACTGCAGAGTCGTGCTCTAAAAGTGGGTCGCAGGTCCATTCTGAATGGACCGCAAGTGACTTGCGAACGTGTCAAGTTTGTAAAAAACACACTTTATTTTTGAAGTACAGTGAATTTACAGCACAAGCTTTTATTCTGAAGTGCTGTTTCCTGCTGTAGAGTGAGTGAATAACAGACAGCGAACTAGCTCAAAGACATGGCCAAAGACAAGCATGATGCTGAACGCATTGAACTTTGTGGACCTTGAACTAATGACTAAGGAGCAATCTGGACCCCATGGCTGGACCAGTTGGGAACCACTGATTTAGTAGATGATCATTTCTTTAAGTATATTAAAGATAATTTTCACTGATAAATGTTTTTATGTGTTTGCAGGTGGCTGGCAGTCGGGCAGGCAAAGCCTTCATGGCCTGCCCCGACAGTGACGAGACAGAAACCTCAAAATCAGTAGAAATGTTGAACAAGCAGATGATTGACTGGGCTATGACAGGATTTCTGCCCACTGGACCCAAGGCTTTAGAGCCACCAGAGGGTAAGAGGAAGTCAGTATTATAAATCTTGTATTGTTAAGCTTTTATCTAAGCTTGTTGCCAGAGTTTTAGGCCTTAATATTGCAAGAAACTTCCCATGTGTATCGACCACTTTATTTAAGCTGTTAATGGACCTCTTCAACTACAGATTTCTCTAATTAAGCAAAAGACTGAATAATTCATGATGCCTGTAATATTAATTGTCTCCCATGCTGTGCACCCCAGAGGAGCGTAACCCATACAAAGAGGTTTACCCTGAGATGTGGGTGGAGCCTGAAGCAGCAGCCTATACGCCTCCTCCAGCCAAAAAGCCTCGCAAAAGCACAGCAGAGAAACCCAAGGTCAAGGACATCATTGATGAGAGGACACGAGGTAAGTTGCCTCATTTATTAGGTTAAATAGGAGTCATGAACTCTAAATTCCTCCCCATGGGGTGGACTCAGCACAGTTGTACATCAGAGTAAGTGGTCAGAGAAGTAGTGTGTGGACAAGACGTCCATTAGAGTGGCAGGTTTAAGACGGGAGTGAGTGATGTGACGAAGCAAAAAGGCTCCAAAGACTATGAATAGATGTTTGGGTTTATTTCCAAACAAGCTTTATTGATATTGCTGTAGGATGGCCTGGCCATGAGTGCCTAATTCAGTAACATAACATCAGTGTTGGCAATGCTACAAAAGCTATTGTTAAAATCTGTTGTTTAACTCATAACTTCAATGGTTTTACATTGTCCACTTATTTATTTCTATGTTTGACTATTTTTGATGCATTTCATAGTTTTGCATTTTATCTGCACCTGTTAAGCACCTTGCAACTCTGATGCCATAAATAAAAAGTTTACTTACCGACTCAAGACTATCTCAGCTGCCTATGTTAAAGCATTTAGCTTTGACGCTCTCTGTATAATTTAGTGGCAGATAACATTATGGACATCACCTCTCATATATTAACCAATTATCTACTCTGGCTCCGACACGTAGTTCTGAGTCAGATCCATTAGCATCTGATTATTTATCCAACTTTGACCTTAAACTGGATGATTTAATGAGTGAAGAAAAAAAGTACTTCAGACACATTTAACGTACCTTTTACTTGTACAGGTAATAATTTAGGTCCATCTTGCCTGAAAAACAAGTAGCTATTATGGATTTAATGCCAAACTGGACCCCAAAATGTCTCCTTTTTTTTAAAAAAAAAAATTCTCTTTTAATAACAGCTTTTCCTAGAATTTGGTGTACCACAGGGGTCACTTTTGGGGCCCTGTGGTTCCTAATTTACAGAAATGACAAATGTTTGTAAATAAACTTTTTACGTTTTATTTTGCTGGTGACATTTCATTCTCAGAGAAACATAAGAACCTTCATATTTATCATTTACAGTAGATATTTCCTTTAATTTAATTCAATAAAGCTCACACATATCCTTGAAAGCTTAAAAGCTCTGATGTTCAACATTTTTGCAGTATTTTCCACTGCAAAGGGCAGCTAATAAAAAATACCTTTAATGACTACCCAAAACAGAAATATCAATATCATCAGCTACAGCCTGCATTCACAAGAACATAAATGTCCATTTTTTCCATTTCAGATATGTGTTAATCTGGATTTCAGTTCTTTTTTTCAAGTTTTTGAAATTCCTGGTTTCAATCTATTAGCATATCTTCATCTGATTTGTAGAAGAAATATCTTGTGTGTATATATGTATGCACAAATACAAATTTTAGACCATGTATAAGAACAACATAGTTTTGGATTTACAGAGATGGTTGCAGGATGATCATTGTAGTTATATTGTTTTTTTCTTTTAATCTGTGTGAATAAACAAACCAAAGTAAAATTGGAGGTTGAAAAGAGACCAATTTTGAACTGTTGACCTTACAAATATTTTGTCGAGTGGGGATCTTGTTGACCTACATTTCTCATCGAGTGTATCATGTGTTGTATTTTCAGAACGGCTTGTTCATGAAGTGAGACAAAAGTGCCGCAGCATAGAGGGTAAGTGATGTGTGCTCTGTGCTCTCTAGCTTGTAGCAGCACCAGGGGGCCTCTCAGGGGATGAACACCCAGATGCCTTACACTTGCCCTTGTTGCTGACAAGCAGAGCAGCAGAAATGTATACGTCAGTGTTAATAATACCACCGAAGAGTCAAGATGTAGAAATAACATTTACATAATTTTTGCTGGCTCTCTTGTGAGTTCTCTCAAAATACATCAGCTAAGCTCATTAGATCTTCACCTCTGTCACAGCTGCTTAAATAATTTCATTGAAGTGTGAAGCTGGGAGCATGGCAGCAGCAGAGTTTACACCTCTCTGACCCCCCCTGTTAAACACTGACATACTGCATTTCTGTCTACAGACATCTGTATCTCCTGTGGAAGTCTGAATGTTACCCTTGAGCACCCGCTGTTTGCTGGGGGAATGTGCCAGAGCTGTAAGGTAAGCTGTGATAGAGGTCAAAAGTTTGGGACTCGGCTCCAACAACTGTGTCGTAAAAAATACAGCTCCTTTCAAAGCTAATAATAAACTGGATATATTTCAAGCAGATGTGAAATTTTGATTTATAAACATGTTAAACTGCTCTCCTTTTTCTACCTCCTTTGCACAGAACTGCTTCCTAGAATGTGCGTATCAATATGATGACGATGGTTACCAGTCATACTGCACTATCTGCTGTGGAGGACGAGAGGTGCTCATGTGCGGAAACAACAACTGCTGTCGGTGAGGTTTCTACTGGATTCTACTGTGTAATGAAGGTGGTAATAGCAGCCACAATACCCACAATGTCTTCATCAGGCATGTAAATGTAAATCATGACAGCATCTTTTGCACAAAGAAGCAATACACTGTATGTGTGTTCTGTGAACAGTGGTGCCATAGTGTGTAAGAGTGCAAGGTCAGGTTGCATCTAAATGTACTGCAGATCTTAATCAGATTTCCTTGAAATCAATAAAGAACATGGAAACGTATGTGTTTACATCCACTACTGCCATGCAAATATTAGGAGTTGAATACATCAGAATAATTGTTAATGGCAGTAATTCTCCTGGCAGTAATTCTCCAGTTGGATGCCATTAAACTGTTGCAGAAGAATAGAGGGTGCAAGGCATTTCCTCCCCTTTTTTTGTTCCCAAATTGAATGATTGATTGCCACATGGCAGCAAGATCATCTTACATATTTTCAGGGCTATAGGAGTACATGCTATTACAGTCCAAGATGGTATAGGAAATAAAGTGTTTTTGCGTTTACTTAGCATTCTGAAGTAAATGTTGATTGCACAATGTAATTGCCATAGGATAATGACATCATTGGCCTTCATATTGGTTCCCTATAAGCCAAGCTTTCATTATGCAATTCTGTCTGCCACCGGGTACAATCTCCCAGGAAAAATGAAGGCTTGATTATAGTGCAAAGGAAGTGCGACAACCATTGCGAGAATAAAACAGAAAGAGTATAACACTTTTGTTTTCTCTGGTAGCTATCAGTAGCTACCCGCAATTGTTACCAAAGGGTATCAATGTACATTCTTATCCCCGGTAGGAAAAATGAAGGACAGTTGAACAACCAAAATAACTGTGCACACTCTGAGGAAAACCGAAAGTAATCTGGTTAGGGGGTGGGGTTGTTGTAAAGTTGTCTGTCTCTACTTTGAATAAATAAAAATAAGTCACATATACAGGAGTGAGGGACCCAGTCCACCATGAAATGAAAAGAAAGCCTGTCACAATGGGTTCTATGATCTTCATGTGGGTCCAAAAAAGGCCCCAGGAGGAAGTTTCATCTTCCAAGTTACTTTTAAAATCCACTGTTCATAGCCTCAGAGGATGCTACTGAATTCCAATCTGTCAAACCTGGAACTTATTTCTGTAGGCTGTAAAGAAATCTACCATAAAAACTGAAAAAGCACATCTTCATACAATATGTCTGGCATGTTAGATCTGTTCCCAAAATAAAAACAAATGACGAGTTACTGAACCAAACCATCCAGCCAGAACTTCCATAACTTTCATCTACAATGACTAATGAACATGGCCATGCATAATGTGGGAAAGTTCCCTCATCCACTTCCATTGTGTGAACTTGCAGTAGATACTATACAATTTCTAATCTGTAAATATTTCCTATATTCTTTACCCAGGAGATAAATTGTTCAGTAAATTTCAATGGCACATAAATACACCATCTGCCTCTAGGATAGTTGTTTTTCCAATATAGATTGCAGGATTGTGCCATAACTGCATATATTAAACACATAATAGAGGCTTTGTGTTGGTGTCACAAATCTGGTTGCAGTAATGATCACATATTATATAAAGTGTGGTTGCATGCCACTTCAACAGACCACTGGTTATAGTCTGATAAAGTATCCTTACACAGACTATGAGACTTCAGTTTAGAAAAATACTATTGAGAACAGATTGAGTCACACTTTGGACGAATCACTAAACAATGATTTGCTCTGTGTTTAGATGATGGCATTTGACATTTAAATGACATTTGGATGATAACTCATTGCCCCTAAAAACCTATAAACTAGGCTTTGTGGTTGAACAAAGACTGATGCTGCAGTTGGGTGGTCTGTTTCTGACCTATAATTGATTTAGAAACTGATCTGGTGGGGAAAGAGCTCTTTATTTGTTAAACAGCCTACTTTAAAGGATTGGTTTATGATAGTCTTACTTTTTGTCATTGTCTGCCCAATAAAAGACAGCAACCAACCAATTTTCAGTCATTTTTGACTTTGCTTTTCTGTTTGTGGCACTCAGCCCCAAGCCCTAATGATAAATCTTAATAAAATGGATCACCATCATGTACAGTTTCTTTTTGTAAAAAAAAAAAATACATGCTTAATAATGTCCTTAGACAGCAGGGCATTGTTATTTGTGCAAACATTACTATGAGCAGAGTAAATAGTGCATTTGTTGAGAGATATTTTCAGCTGCACTAATCTAATCTAGTGCTCTGGTGAGTATTTACAGCAGCATGAATGACTCAAAATAAACTACAGTGTTCATTGTACTGAAGGAACCCCTGTGCTACAGTGTGACTCACTGATGTACTTTTAATAGTTTTTGGACAACACTGGTGCGCTACGGCACAAAGGGATAATAACTATCAGGCTGTGACCTCACATACTTGTTAGCAGGATCGATTAATTGCTTTTTCATGTGTTTAATCATGCGTCTCTAACAAATTAAAACACGGCGTTGGGTAAACATGGGCAACCTGATATTTGAGTGTACAGATTTTGTAACACCCGTGCTTTTAATAATCCTTGGGGAACTCTTTCTTTAGATGAAAGGGTGTCTTAATGATGCCCTTAGTTTCAGAAGGGCACTTCACTGATTTTCAACCTGCTTTGTAGCAAAACAGGCTGTGTAACTGAACTGGGGTAAGCTTCTCTCCATCTAACCAGTGCCTAGACATCGCTCCTCGCCCCCCAGCAAAACTCTGCCAGCCATCATAATTGACATAATTCACGTCATCCAGCAGAATTTGCTTGCTCTTGGGCTGTTGCTCGAACTACAGGCTGTACTTCTGAATTTTCGTATTGTAACACAAAGAGTGTAGAGGTAGATCAGGAGACAGACAAGCCCAACCCCCGCCCCCCAACTCGGAAATACATTTAAACAGTAGCGCTAACTGAGCACATATCAAGATTGTGTCACTGTATTGTCTATTTCTTGATTACAATGTTTTAGAAACATATTTTGGTGCTGTGTTTAGCTGTAATAGCGAGAGTTTGTGAACAGGAAGTGTGCAGCATACTGTTTGCTGCACAGTGAAAATGGAAGCCAAAAAAACTGAGATCAAACGGTGAAACTAGACAGCGCTAATCAAATATAAACCAAGATTCTGCTACTGAGTTGCCTATGTCTCACCTGAAATGTTTTCAGAAACATGTTTTAGCTTTCTGTTTAACTGTAATACGAGATCGTTTCTTGCTAGCCGGCCACCATTGTTTCAAACAGACGTATCTGTATTATGTCACCCACCAGCGGGAGTCTATATTGGTCTGGTGCGACACAGTGCTTTCTGGTAGTTGTAAGAAGTTTTCTCCGTCTTGAAAAAAGGCACCCCTTTTCTCTGTTTTCTCTGGTTCTGTTGCACCAATTTAAAAAGTATTTGCGTCTTTCTACTGCAAAGACATCCTAGTTTTATTAAAAGGCCATCTTTCCAGCAGTCAAATAAGTCTTTGAAAAGAATTCTTGAAGAACCCTTTCTTAAAAAAAGGGTTCTTCAGATAAATGGTTCGAGGTAGAACCTCAGCCCTTTGGGAAGAATCCTTTTGGAGCCCTTATTTCTAAGAGTGTAGTTTAGAAAAGCCACTCACATTTGATTGATATTGACATGCAACAACTCAACCCTATCTTCTACTAGTTACTAGATAGACATATCATCCCTTATACTAAATAACCTCCTTGACCCTGTGTTTAGGTGTTTCTGTGTGGAGTGTGTCGATCTCCTCGTTGGACAAGGAGCAGCACACGCAGCCATCAAAGAGGACCCCTGGAACTGCTACATGTGTAGTCAGAAGGGTGTGTTTGGTCTACTGGGGCGTCGCACTGACTGGCCCAGCCGTCTCCAGCACTTCTTTGCAAATAATCATGACCAAGATTTTGTGAGTAATGGACCCTCAGGCTATAAATCCCACTGTCTGACAGCGGAGTCTTTTTTCCTATGTGTCTAATTTTCTCCCCCCTTTCCGTGTTGTATTTCAGGATCCACCAAAGCTTTACCCCCCGGTCATGGTGGAGAAGAGGAAGCCCATTCGTGTCTTGTCGCTATTTGACGGCATAGCAACAGGTTAGACAAGTAGTGGATCGCCTTTAAGTCTGTATGAAATGTTCTGTTTGTATCCATTTACAACAGATGACCCCTTTTCTGTACTGAGTGCATCGTTTCCTTATCATTTTGGTCACAGTAAAAGCAAAGTCATCCTTTTAGCCAACTTCCATGTCATGATATATAATCTCATCGCACAGTAAATAATTTTAATTTTTCACTTTTTACAGTGGGTTCCTTGTGGTAACTTTGTTATTTCAAGAACACATAATATAATTTCTAATAACACCATCATAGTCATTGTAAGATTTTATCAGTCAATTTGGGAGTAATATCAAAGCATTATATTGACAGGGGAAGACTGATGTGGGTTGAGCATGTTTCAGGAACTGTGTGAATATTAATGGAGGATTTGAGTGGTAATTTTCAGTACTGCTCGACATATGTCAGACACAGCTTGTTTTGGAAAAATCTTGAAGGGTTTATCTATAGTTATCTATGTTCTGTCTGACCTTTGACCCCATTCTGTGCAGGGCTGTTGGTGCTAAAAGAACTTGGCATCCAAGTGGATCGCTATGTAGCTTCTGAAGTGTGTGAAGACTCCATCACTGTGGGTATCGTCCGGCATCAGGGTCGCATCATGTATGTTGGCGATGTGAGGAACGTCACACGCAAGCATGTGAGTTTGATTTTTTTTCTCTGCTTAGGGTTGTATGAAGTGTGCTTGCATGGTCTTTTTTTCAGTTGTACTATGCTTCACATGCATACATGGAGGTGGCGTATACAACAGTAGTAAATCACTCTTATTAACTGTTTTGACATACACTGATTTTTTAAGTCTTACATGCAGGAAATGAGCATTTATTGAATGACTGAGTTATAGTTAGCTATGACTACATATGTGTTGCTAAGCAACCGCAGAAATCCTGCTTGAGTATTGATTCTTGCATGTTCCTGTACCAAAACAGAAACACACATTCATCAAAAAGAGAATCTGTGCAGAGAAGGGGAAGGAAAAAGATGAAAAATGCTCTATTTGAATGAGATGGTGAATGGAGGCATGAAGGCAACACAGACTATAAACTCGACTACAGTACAGTACAGTACGACTCCAGTTTTAAATATGAAACATGTTTGAAATAAGCAGCTACTGAATCGGACGCCCAAGTATTTCAATTTCTCAACACCACATACTGTATCATTTGATCTCCTAATGGTCAAAACCAACTGACCCAGACTGAAACAGACTGAGTCCAGGTTGAATCAATAAGTGGAGATGCCCAAATCATATTTATAATCGGCCCAGCAGTTCTCATGTGTATCCCTACATTAACAAGCTCTACCACAGCAGAAGGTAGTTGAGTCTCTGGTGTCGTTAAACTATATTAAGAATGATTTTTATTGTAAACAAAAAAAAAAAAAAAAATGCCCCACTTATCACCTTAATCATAAAATAGGGCTCCAATATACATAGAAATACCCCCGATTAGGATGTTTTATGTTTCCCTGCTGGGAATGCTGGTAAGATATACAGTTGTTTACAGCAACTGCCTTGCTTTAGAGAGACGTTATTTAGCATTTTATCTCAGGCTTAACAGTTCCCTCTCTATTTCTGTCAGAGTACAGCGCTGCTCTGATGACGTCATTAACAGCTGTACTATTAATATTTAGGTTAATTGTTTCTTCTAATGATTTCTCACAGCATGACTTGAAGCTCTGCAGGGTAAAAAAATCTTTTTCCTTTTTTTGTGAATAAAATGCCTGCAAACAGAGTCAAACACATTAACCTGATATGATAAAATTAGCGATTATCGCAAGTTTGTGCAGTTTTTTTGTCTGTTTTGTTTTTTTGACAGCTCAAAAAGACGCCTACATGGTTGCAAGTCCAGTGTATATGTATAATTAAAAAGAACACCAAGGAAAACAAAAACAGCCATAGGACTTCTTTATATTGTGGTTTTTGTTGTTGTTTAAGTACACTGTAAAAAAGCTTTTACAGAGTTGTAAATAAGACCCATGCATATCCTTTAAATTTTAATTAAGTATATTAGTCAGCAAGTCAAACAATTCATTTGTAAATTATACCTACTCTACCTATTAGTTAATAGTAACAACGACAACAGTAAAAAAGTTGCACCTGAACACACCACAAAGACTACAGCCAACAGCTAACTAGCCAACTAACTTAAACACAAGCCAACTAACAGTCAACAAAGGAAACCACAAGACCAGAGCCCTAGAAGTCGGAGTTTCATTTTGGCTTTAAACATGACTGGATTTAAGAGAGTTTGGTGAATCTGATTTGGAAAACTACAATGAAGTCTCATCAAAAAATGTAGAAGAAGTTTAGGATAAGAAAACAAAAATATTACTGCATGAGACCCAGCAGAGGGTCTTCTTTTCTCACACTGGAGAGCCAAAGAGAGGTAGACACTAACTCTCCCAAACATAAAATCTGTTGTCTTTCTTTTGCCTGACAATCCAGGTCCCTAATATGCCAGATCCACAATTTACCAACATCATATTACATTATTCCTGGCCACTGACATTGCAAAAGTCGCATTGCCTCATTATGAAAGTGCATGAACTTACTTAAGTAAGAAGCTGGAGACTAGAGCACAATGAAGACATTTTTAAAGCATCCACCAGACTCTACAAAGGTTAGGGGTTCAATGCTGCATCACTTCATATTACAACGTGTCATTATCTATACTGATTCTGTCTTTATCTCTGTGTTTCTGACTCTGTATCTTATCTGTATACAGATACAGGAGTGGGGTCCCTTTGACCTAGTTATTGGTGGAAGCCCATGCAATGACCTTTCTATAGTCAATCCTGCTAGGAAAGGTCTTTATGGTAGGTTAACTGTTCACTGTTAAGACTTTCTTTGTGATGTTATTTTGAATCAAGATCCTGTCAAATATCGACAAGTTGAATATCTATCTATAACAGACAATTCACCAAAAATCATCGGTATGTGCCCCTTACTATACTTCAGCACTGTTCAGTGATTGTTTCTCTCCCACAGAGGGCACCGGACGCCTGTTCTTCGAGTTTTACAGGCTGCTCCACGAGGCTCGGCCAAAGGAGGGGGAGAGCCGGCCTTTCTTCTGGCTCTTTGAAAATGTGGTTGCCATGGGTGTCAGCGATAAGAGGGACATATCTCGCTTTCTAGAGGTCAGCTTCTCTCTGTCCATTGAACTTGTTCCTACAGATTTATCTAATCCTTCAGATCATAACTTCTATGAACTAGTTAAATCTTTGACTGTAGTGTAGATACAGTATGATGTGACTCCAGTGAGACAAGGATTGATGGCTTATGAATGCCCCCTTGTGGCACTAATTCATTAACTTTAGAAAGAGAACATGAGAAGAGAGCACTGACTCTTAATCTTTATTATAGTTCTGATGTGCTATGTTTAATGTGTGACCTGTCACTTTGTTTGGCTTTTGAAACCCTTTAAATGTTGGGATAATGTGTGCATTGAAGCTGACTTTTTGGACATTTTCACCTGACCCTAGATTAATTTTTACATCAGTCAAAACTAAACAAACGATTTTTTTTAATACCAGTTATACTGTGCTATCAAACTCTACTTCGCTGTACTGTGATACACTCTGTGGAGAAGTGCATCTTACCTTGGATTCAGGTGTCTTTTCCTCTGCTTTATTTGGATTTCAGTGCAACCCAGTGATGATCGATGCCAAGGAAGTGTCTGCTGCCCACCGCGCCCGCTACTTCTGGGGTAACCTTCCTGGCATGAACAGGTTGGTGTTTGAATGGTGAGGGAAGCAGCAGCCAGTGTTCTACACAAGGAAGGAAATAACACTTACCCTAATCAAGATAGTGACTATACCAGTCATGTAGTAACCAAATCAAACAAATGATTTCTTCAGACTTCAGAATCAGGATATGTAACTGACCATTAGCAAACGTTAAATGATGACATAACCTGCCACCTGAACCTCTTGGCTCTTGTTTCGACTTAAAGGCAAGATTACTCTGTCCCCCCATTCAGGGATTGTACCTTTAATACAAAATGGGGAGGTGAAACTCCCATCTTTAAGAGGCAATGTAAAAGGGGTTACAGAGATAGAAAACATCTGCTATTATAGCAGCATAAGAGGAGATGGAGCCATTATGGAAAAATGTGGAAAAAGCCCTTAGCCGAACATTAACTTCACTTAGTAAAATGGAGGGCAGCTCAAATATCAGATGTTTACCCATCTATAGGACTGAGCCATCTTTTGATCTTATTGCACTGCCAAATGTAGTAATAGCAGGCTAAAGTACATTGAGTGCATTACCTTGTCACAGCCTGCCTCATCCTAGTATTGGTACTGGGAGGCGGAGTACTGAGAGTGCTGGCTGGTGTGCTCTCTGTTCTGCTCACTTCAAGCGATGCGGTTAGGGATGGGGACAGCTCCCAAGCTAACAACTGCACAAAAGCCCATGCTGCTGCTGTTTTGGCTTGAGTCAATAGCCCCTGTCAAAAATACATTCTATTTTCAATAATTTAATAACATTAAAGGCACTGTATGTAAGAATGTGGCCAAAACGGTTACAGCACTCAAATTCAAAATACTGCCGCGAGTCGTGTCCGCCCCCCCTCCCCTACAGATTCGAGGTTGCTGGACAGTGGCACGCTGGAGGCTGATTTGTTTGCCCATGGGCGGCTGCCGTGGCAGGGTCGCGACGCCGCGTCCTTGATCTTCGGTTTTCCAGTGGACCGTTCGAGCAAGTCCGGCTTCTCTGCTGCTAACGCTGCTGCCGGGATACAGCGGAGGAGCCGGCCGCTAATGCTATATACCGGAACACTGCTAATGCTGCTTGCCGTGCTGCTGTAGCTCAGTCGTAACTGTTGCTGAGACTCTACTGACTGCCTGACTGGTAGATGGCGGTGGGTGGCGCAACAGGCCAAAACACAAATTCAAAACATAAACATGATTTGCGGACCGTAATTTTTTTTTTTTAAATGCGAATATTCTGGCTGTACTGTTGTTGTTGGTGAGATCAATATGTTATATGAACATTATTCCTTAGTCTCTGTGACATATTAGGAGGATTTTACGACTATTTGTTTTAGATTTCTTACATATAGCTCCTTTAACTTCATTACAGTGATGGAATGTAACCAAGTATATTTACTCAAGTACTGTACTTAAAGGACCAATGTGGGGGATTTAGGGGGATCTGTTCACAAAAAATGAGGTATAATGTTTATAATTATGTTTTTATTAGTGTAAAATCACCTGACACTAAGAATAGTCATGTTTTTGTTGGCCTAGAGTGAACACTGGCTCTGGTTACCTGTTACATGCTTGGAAATAGAGAGCCAAGGGCAGGTATTCACTCGGTTGCATTCTGTAACCTTACCACTGGATGCCAGTAAATCCTGCACGCTATACACTGTTACTGTAATAACAGTGTACTGTAATTTTGAGGTACTTGTACTTTACTTGAGTATTTCCAATTCATGCAGCTTCACACTTCTTCACCACTATATCTCAGAGGCAAATATTGTACTTTTCACTCCACTACATTTGTCTGACAGCTTACTTTTTTTTTTTTTTTTTTTTTTTTACATCCCCTTCCTGTCCAGTTAAACTACACATCAACAGATCTGCTGATTTTGAATGTTTGTGATAAACTGAAAGGATGAAGGGCTCAGAAGTGATGAACTGAAACATGAAGGGCTCAGAAGGGTGGGAGCCTTTCTGTACAAAGTTTGCATGCTCTCTCTGTGATGCATGGGTTTTCTCCAGGTACTCCAGCTTCCTCCCACAGTCCAAAGACATGCAGGCTAGGTTAACTGGTGACTCTAAACTGGTCATAGGCAGCAATGTGCGCATGAACTATTGTCTGTGTTTATGTGTCAGCCCTGTGATAGTCTGGCAACCTGTCCAGGGTGTACCCCACCTCTCGCCCAGTGACAGTTGGGATAGATGTGTTTGTTTAAGTGAAAATTATCCTACTTCTTAAAGCAAAGTAAACTATTTATAAACCCTCTTGGGTCAGCTGGAAAATGCCATCTCAAAGCTTTTAACAGGGTTGTTTTTCTGACAACATGAACAGTTGACTCTTTAGAGATGCATAGTTCTCACAGGACAGCCATGCTATTAACATATCATACAAAAAGATGCATTGCTGTAGATTAAACTACCCAACAGTATATAAAAGAGATACAATAAGCACAACTTTTGACATCTAAAGCGATACAGTGCAACATATACATTAATGAAGCAGTAATATTAATGTCAAAAAACCATATACAGTAGTAAAACACTTAAAGGAAATATTTGAGTACTTTTGATACTTAAAAGTACATTTTGCTGGTAAGAGCAAACTACATAGTTTTACCTTAAGGTTTTGAATGCAGGACTTATGTTTATATATATACTTATATTTGAGTATCTTCACAGTGTGGGATTAATACAAATAAAGAATCTGAATACTTCTTCCACCTCTGCTTTCTTCCATGCAGGATGTAACTTGGCCAAACAGAAAACTCACCAGCATGCGCAGACCTTAGAAAACCGTTAACTGCTAGCTAGTTAGCTTATGTAGCTAGCTAAACGACACTTTAGTCGACGTAAAAGGTGTCAAATAATTCTTTAACTGACGGAGCTAATGTCAAAACTTCAATAAATCATGTAATTCAAAAACATTTAATTACTCACTATAAGGTGGTAACAGCTTAACGTGATAAGTTTCACTTACACTCAGGGGGTCGCTAGCCGAGGTGAGGTTGGCAGCTACGCAGCAGTTTGATTGCGCAGATGTAACAGTATTTTTAAATCACCCTCGAATATTAGCTCACGTGATTGGCTGAATCGGAGGGAGACATCTGATTGGCTACAGATAACTCATTAAAGAATGAAGTTGTGAATGGAGGAGTAGCAGTTAAGTTCACACACAGATTCAACAGTCTGCATACAGATGTAATAACAGCCAATTATGGTGTGGATGAAAACTGCAAATACTTTTCCATGCATACATTTGTTTATTTATTTAAAACCAGAAAAAAACGAATGTCCATTAGAAATATGTATGTGAACTTCCTCTTTTAATATATGGATGTCTTTTTTTACATTTATATACAATATAAAATTTTGTGTGTGTTGAAAAATATTTTTGTGGAGAGAGTCACTTATATTTAATCACAAAATACATTTGTGAACGCCTCTGTGCACAAGACCCATTGGATTCCAGAAATACAGCCCACCCAGTGTTGTGTAAATATAATCAGTCTGAATATAAGAATTGTCTATTTTAGAGGACACTTAAAACATAACCAACTCAATATTATTAAATAGCCTACATGGTGTTCCCAAACTACAATCAGCAAAGAAAATAAAGAGCAGTTACTTTGCCAAGTATCAGATTTGATAGATGAGGTTATACCATAAGCCTTAATATAAACTGTGGCTCCTGTTCTTTCTCTTTTCAGGCCTTTGAGTGCTATGTGCAATGACAGAGTGGACCTCCAGGACTGTTTAGAACACGGCAGAACAGCTAAGGTACTTGTATAATACATTGATGCAACAAATATATTATAACAGAAGTGCATGCATCATTAGAGTGCTTACATAATATTGATTTGGCAGAGGTTTTGGTCCAAACTCCGTTACATTAAGTGAATTCAAGATTTGATTTGCACAAGATAAACTATGTTTGCTTTCTGTCATCATATGTTTTCAAAATTGAGTATATCAGGTTGGGACAGTGGGATTTGTAATTGTAATGAAAAACAATAGCAAAAAAATAAATAAAAGCAGAAGAGAAAAGCAAAAACACACAACTTATTTCAGTGCTCACAGCAGGAGTAAGCAACTTTGCACACTGGTGGCCCCTAGTGGGGATAAGAGGTAACCATTTAAAAGAGCTTAATTCAGTAGTGAGATCAAAATCTTCAGGTTAATCAATCAATCTGATCTGTGTGGGTTAGGGTTAGGGTTAACCCACCCTAATGAAAAAGCCAGACACTCAAAACAATAAAAAACATAGAGCTAGTTAGATTCATGTATGGATGGATTACTAAACTCCATGGGCCCAAAGTGTCAGGGGCCACCCTGGCCTTTTGAAATGTTGTTAAAATGATCACATACTGACCAGGAGGACACTCAAAATGGCTAAAAGGAGACACAAAAAGACCACAAAGAGCTGCAAAAGAACTACAAAGAGACACAAAATAAATACAAAAATGGGCAGAACAACCAAAAAGAGACACTAAATGACTACAAAGAAACAAAAGACAGTGACAAGGAGACACAAATGACTATAAAGTGAAATAAATTGATAAAAAAAGACATAAAATTACCTCAAAGGGGAACAAAACAACTTCAAAGACACTCAAAACAACCACAAAGTGACATAAAACAACTTAAGAGACACAAAGCAACTTCAAAGAGACACAAAGCAAACCACAAAGAGACATAAAACAACCACAGAGAGACAAAAAACAACCACAAGGCAACACATAATGACTTCAAAATGACACAAAACTACCAAAAATGGCATAAATTTATCTCAGAAACACAAAGCAACTTCAAAGAGACACAAAACAACCACAAAGAGACAAAAAACAACCCCAAGGTGACACACAATGACTACAAAGTGACACAAAACAACGAAAGATGACATTTAATTTACCTCAAAGAAAACGAAACAACCACAGAGACAAAAAACAACCTCAAGGCAACATAAAATAACTACACAAAACGACCAAAAATGACGTGAAATAATCTCAAAGAGACACAAAACAACCACAAAAAGACAGAAAACAATCACAAGGTGACAGAAAATAAACACAAAGAGACACAAAACCAAAAAAATATGTATAATGAATACAAAGAAATGCACAAAGTGTGCCTGTCTTGCTCCTGTGTAAGAGAGGTGATGGAGCCCTTTGCATATCTGTGCCCAGGGGCCCACTGTCTCCTAATCTGCCCACATATTCACAGACTAATATTTCTCTTGTTCCCTTTCTTTCTCTGTCAGTTTGGGAAGGTGAGGACCATCACCACCAGGTCTAATTCCATCAAGCAGGGCAAGGACCAGCACTTCCCTGTCTACATGAACGAGAAGGAAGACATACTGTGGTGCACTGAGATGGAGAGGTATGTAAACATTAAGATCGTCCTTCAAACTACCTTTTACAGCTCTTTCAGAGATCAAAATCTCAAAATTATCCTCTTGTGTCTTCCCCTGTTCTGACTCTTGCCTGTGTGTCTGTCTCGCTTGTTGCTTTGTGTCTGGCTCATTTCTCTGTCAGGGTCTTTGGCTTCCCAGTCCACTATACAGACGTGTCCAACATGAGCCGACTGGCAAGGCAAAGGCTCCTGGGCAGATCATGGAGCGTCCCGGTTATCCGCCACCTGTTTGCACCACTTAAAGATTACTTTGCCTGTGTTTGAGCAGCAAGAAAACTTGCTTGGAACCATTTAGGAACTACAACTGTATGTTGTGACTAGAAATAAGAGCCTTGATCCTCAAATTATACTCCTGTATAATTTGCAAGCGCAACATTGACGTAGATTTCACATTATTTCTTGTATTTGAATTGTAATTCTTATTCTATTTAATTTTGATATGTCATTTTACCTTTTAGCAGTGTTATCAAGTATTGTTGATTTGTTTGTGCAAGCTATACTTGAGACTATGCTTTCTTCTCAAGACACTGAGACAGAAAAGTGCTAAACATGTGTTTTTAAAAAGAGACAGCAACGTGATGGGAAAGACCCGAGAGACAGGAAATGAGATATGTGAAATGTTTCTGCTGTGTGAGCGTACTGTGCGTTGGGGCTGCGAGATTCCCACCTGCAGTGCGGCCATGCTTCCAGCTACTGAGCCTCACAGAGATGTGACGTGAAAGGCGATTTTCTTCAGTGTCAGGAGAGCTGTGTCTCTAAGAATCCAAAACACCAGATCACATATACCTCTTTGTTTACAGTTTATATACACAACTGAAGGTAATAAAGGTACTACTGTAATATGGTTACAATACCATGGTGCTCCAAGATGATGAAAAACATCATAGCCCATGTGGCACTACAACTCTAGACAATACGGAGCTCTTTAACCTGTTGCTGAAATAACTTGTGTTTGATGTTTTTACACGTAACGAAAAAAAAATTCTGTTCTGTGCCGTTTCGTTCACTTCAAAGGAAGTGAGAGACAGTAGACTGCAAAATAGAGCATATCCTCTTTTCTGCATTTTACAGCTTTTATACAGTTTGTACTGGTGCTCATTTAATCTCTCAGCCTTGCCACACTCAGGCTCACTGCCTGGATCTGCACAAACAGAAAGTGAAGCTATAGCCACATGGGAAATGATGTTTTCTGTCATTCTAAAAAAAAAAAAAAACAAGAAAAAAAAAACAAAGAAAAAAACGGAAAAAAAAAAGATCAACGTCTGTGAAACTATTTTTTTCTAGTTTCATCCTGACCAATGACATTACTGTACAACTGTTATTAAGTGTGGTCGCTGGAGGGAGGGAGGGTGGCCAGGCCGGGTAACTCTCCTCATCAACTTCCACCTCTCGTAACTGAAAAACTGTCAGGTGCAAAATCCTCAACAATATGGTGCGGCTTCACAAAGTTCTTCTACCTTTTTATAGCAATTTTGTGCTGTTTTATCAACATTATAAAGCACTTTTATATGTATACTTTCTTTTTTTCTTGATATTTTAAAAAAAAAATATTGGTTCTTGTGAATTGTTTTTTTGTTTGTTTGTTTTATGATGTGAACTGATCTACCCTCGTGTAATACTTTTTGTATACAGTAGGGCTGTGCCAATAGAAGTGAAAGAATGGATTTTGATATGTGAAACCCATGTTATTTGACTCAGTGTACAGTAAATGGATTTGACATTTGTAACCCCTGTCCCTCCCTCCATCATCCATATTGTTCCCTGTTTTAAAGCAGCGATACAGTATGATTCTACCCAGAGTCAAAGAATGTCTATTTCTATTAAGATTGTAAAATGTAAGACAGAGTTAGGGAACTGTGTCATGCGCTTTGTATAATATTTTGTCCCTTGTGAAGGACAGCTGGCCCTTTGCCGTTTCCCTGATAAAACGTAGTCGTCATGTTGACAAATTTAGGTGCTGATCCAAATCTGGATTACGTTCACAAACTAAATTCTCTTGATTGTAACCTCTAAGATTAATATGGAGGATTTAGGCTGCAGTTCGTCAAAACAAAAAACTGACACAGTGTTTGACAGAGGTGTCGGCACTCAAAGATGTTAAAGAGGGTAATAAAAACAGATGTTATCGCTTATCTATATCATATTTAAGATTCTAAATTTGAAATTTAATTTCATAATGTTATTAATTTCTTAAGTGACCTTATTGCCATCATTTTTGTCCATGCACACGGCGCTCAATATGAGCTCTTGTGATATTTTAACCAGATGTTATTTCCCCTCTCCCCCATAATACGTAACACCCCCTCATGTTTGTACATTTTGTACATAGAGTTTTCCGGTTGCTGTTTTCAATTTGTTTTTATCTTTTTTTTTTACGTATGAGATGTACAAATATAATTCTTTGCTAATATATATCATCAAATTAGGAAAAGAATCTTAGGTTAAACATAAAAAAAATCAAGTGACAAATTTGATTCAAAACTTGCTTTGAGCATTAGATGTAGGGAGACTCCAAGTCGACTACTTTATTGTACTGATTTGTTTGTGTCAAGTGAGTCCAGATTTATGTCATGTGATCTTAATAGTGGCCTATGGACAGCTTTAAGATGAACGGTCTCAACTTCACTGCACAGCCCTACATGGTGGTGTTTTTTTGTTTGGTTTTTGTTTTGGCTTCTGTTTCCTTTTGTAAAACTTTAAAAAGAGGGATTGTAGGTGTCTCCGATGGTGCTAAACATTTTATCTAAACAAGAAAAATATATTTGATTGGAAGAGAAATAAACATGTCTTGACAATGACTGTTTTTAAGTTCCTTGTAGTAACAGAAAAGAACTATTATTTCACTCATATAAATATATTAACAAAGGCATTTTAACTTTGTACTTGAAAAAATAAGGATAACAAATAATGAAAGGTTTCCTATATTGTTTTAGACTAGAGATTGCTGTAGTTGGTGATTATCTGTGGGAAAATCGTGTGAGAAAAAAAAAAACGGTAATAACTTTTACTGTAGCATAATGTATGCTTAATACGCATTGCTTCTTAATCCTACATTCCATGCCGTAATATTCTCCATGTCTGTTTTCCAAATGTTGTTTTGAATCGATGTTTTTTTCTTTTCTTTTTTTTTGAATCATCAGAAACAACAATTGAGTTTTACTGTTCAAGGCAGGTCAATAATTCTATATTCGGTGATACTGTTGACACTCTGTGTGACTTTCTTTCTGTCATAACTGTTAATGGCCTATACGCTTTTTCCTCAAGACCAGTTCGTACAGCAAATGTAGCAGTCATTCTCCACTTTGACCCCCCCCCTCCCTCCCCCCATACTTAAGTTTAGTGTCCAGAGAGAAGATAAAGGCTCCGTATGTACTTGTGCTGGAGAACACTTGAATAAATGTATTGTTTTTGTGCAAAAATCTGCCACCTCCTGTCCTTTTTTTTTAAAATTCTATTTTATAAAATGTACCCGACCTCTTAAATTAAAGCCAAGCAGCAGCCTCAAAGGCTGACACATGAAGTCAACACTGAAGCGCCAAAAACTGCATTTCATCAGATGGCCTCTTGAGGTTGGCTCCAAAAGCAAGTCAATCCCCAGACACCCATGCTTAAATGTCCAACTGTACAATAGAAATAAACATGTTTATGTGGAATGAAAAACAGTTTTGGTCTCTATAACTAATTTCCCCGTTCATGACAACTGTATGGCAGGTGAATTTTTATACAACTCACCTGCTGACATTTTATTGAGTTTAAAAGTTGTGCATATGTAGGGGTGAGCCGCTTTGAATGACAGGCTGTCTGCAGGGTGTCGATACAGTCTATGAGTCAGATCCATCCCTCGCACCTCCACAGCTCCACCTTCTCGTCCAAATATGGTCACCTCTGGCTCCAAAAATCCAAGATGGTAAAGTTCTATAATCATGAATACAAAGGCTTCAAAATGGCAGTCCACAAACCAATGGGTGAAATAACATTAGTTACTTCTATTATTTTATACAGTCTTTTATACAGAAGTTATTAATAAAGAATTAAAGGTATACTATGTGTGATTGTCGGTTACCGTTTGTAAACATGCTTGCCAGCAAAAGTGAAAATTTAGAGCCGACCTCAGATACATGCTGCGTTCCATTTACCTTGAAAGCCAAAAGTCAGAGCTGGGAATGACATCACACCAGAGTTGATTGCATACTAGTACAACAAGACGGATGTTGTTATGGTGCGTTCGTTGGAATTTCCAAGTTCCCAGTCAGAAATTTCGATTTGAATGCCTGCTGAAGTTGGATTTCCAACTCAGAAAATCAGAGGAACCTCACTAACCTTGATCTCAAAAATTGGAGGCATTCCAGTTGAAATTTGAATGGGAACTCAAAAATTCCAACTTCCCAGTACAAATGGAATGCACGATCACTCTCGTTTTGTGTTTTGCCTCACTGCACTTGTGTTTTTTGGCACTGCATCGTTTGAATGCCAGCTGCTTACAATCTGGCACCTGTTTGCTACCTTTTTATAAAGTACACGTCCATAAATGTCCCAAACACAGGAAATAAGTGGAAATTAAGAAAATACAGGCAGAGGGAAGAGTCTCTGCATAAAAATACACCGCCACACACTTCAAGTGGGTCATAAGTGATGATTCTGTGTGAGTCTATACATTTTTTTCCATTCTTTTCTTTTTTTAAATCCTGCATAGTATATCTTTAAACTCAAAAATTCAGTTAAACAGCATTATCGGGATTGTGTGTATGTGTGTGTGCAACATTAGCGAACAACCCAAAGCATGTTATCAGATTTTCCAAATGTTGCTGAATTTTTGTGTACGAAGTCTGAGATAGTATTGCATAATGATTGTCATATATATGAGATACTATTTCAGAATTAGGGGTGTCACACTATATTGGTATTGACAATAGCTGGTATATTTTCAAATTAAAAATACTGATAACATGTTAAAGTGATTGTGTAAATGATCCAGCGCCTCTTAAATCATTTGTGTTTCTTCACATTCTCACTTTGTCTCCCTCTCCCAACTCCATCTGGTTGCCTTTTCGCTATTCTTGGTAATCACTATACATATTTTGAGTGTAATTAATTTGCTATAAAAGAGACAAAACACATAATAAACAAATTAAGAGATGCATTTGACTGATAGCTTTTCAAATTAAAAATGTCCATAGATATCCAAATGTTATCATGAACTCTTCTGACCACAAGAATTGAGCAGTGACAGTCTGGTATCATGCCAGCCCTACTCAGAATTATGAGATATCTTGTTATGAAGAGAAAACATCTTGTTATAATGACACAATAAAGTCAGAATTATGTGAAGAAACCCCTTGATAATTATTATTTTTTCTCATGTGGCACAAATGTTATTCCACTGACACACAGTCTCATTATAATGCTAATATTTTGGATGTAGGGCAATTCCAACCTTTATTAATATTCTCATTAGTCTGTTGTGGCTTCTAATTGTCAGGGGGGCTGATAGAGGAGACATGGATATTGATATTCAGCTCCAGTTTCCATGCCATCATGCCCTCCAGCAGGGGATTTGTGGCTCAGTGTCTTGACACCTGGGTCCTCACCACCTACAGTGCTTCAAATAAGGGTGTAGCCTTGCAGCTCCTCTCTGATCAGACCTGAACATGTTGCCACTCCACAGTTTTTTATACAGCCATCAATAACAGAGTTTATGGGCTTGCACTTAGATTACCTACTAATGCTATTAGCTCATAAATGTATTATTTATTAGTTTATGTTCTTTTTCTTTTATTATAATCATTGCAGATCGAGCCTGGGCCCTGTGTGATAGGGCATAAACAATACTGGCCTATTAATTTATCCAATTACAGCACATAGCGACATTTAAGCCATGAAACCGATGATAATAGTGCTGATAATACATTATAATAATCTATTATGCAGCCTAATTCTGCTATGATCTCTGTGTCACCCCCTTCCTTTCATAGTGGTACAGCCTCCTCACAGTGAACACGCCCTGAGTCCAAAGTAATTGGTTGCTTAGGCGACCAAGCCTTCACTAAGCGCCGCTGATTGGAGCGTCGCACCGTCTCGCGGCCTGGATGCTGCAAGCTGTATCAAGTTAAGCACAGGAAAGTGAAGTGGAACCGGAAGTCTAGCGATTAGCCTACAAAATAAAAGCATAAAGATGTTTCCAGAGGGAGTCCCAGTGTGTATTTGAAGTCAAACACTAAAAGATTGCCAATGTAATGCTCTCATTCTTTAATAAAAATAAAAACGATCATTAATTAACTACACTATTTATATTTCATTGTATAAAATTTAGTTTGTGTTTGGTTTCATTTAGTTGACAAAATTCAAATACAGTAGTAAAAATAAGGGGTTAGAGAAAAAATCATTACAGAATAGTATCGCAATATTTTTGTGTGGCAATATCGTATCGATACCCAGAGGCTAAGTATTGATTTTTTAAACATATTAATTATTAATTTTCCAAGTACAAATAAAACTTTTTGGTTTAGAATACTATAAACTTTTGATTTAAATAATAAAATCACTTTTGATTTGTTCAATCCTCTAAATACATTTTGCTGCAATAAAAATGACTGACGTGAGATGACCAGACTGAAAAGTTCTGATGTTAGTAGATGAAACACATGTTGATAAAGTTTTTTGGAACAAAATTTACAGTTGAAAAAAGGTCATAAATCACAATATATCACAATGTACAGTACAGGCCAAAAGTTTGGACACACCTTCTCATTCAATGCGTTTTCTTTATTTTCATGACTATTTACATTGTGGATTCTCACTGAAGGCATCAAAACTATGAATGAACACATGTGGAGTTATGTACTTAACAAAAAAAGGTGAAATAACTGAAAACATGTTTTATATTCTAGTTTCTTCAAAATAGCCACCCTGTGCTCTGATTACTGCTTTGCACACTCTTGGCATTCTCTTGATGAGCTTCAAGAGGTAGTCACCTGAAATGGTTTTCCAACAGTCTTGAAGGAGTTCCCAGAGGTGTTTAGCACTTGTTGGCCCCTTTGCCTTCACTCTGCGGTCCAGCTCACCCCAAACCATCTCGATTGGGTTCAGGTCCGGTGACTGTGGAGGCCAGGTCATCTGCCGCAGCACTCCATCACTCTCCTTCTTGGTCAAATAGCCCTTACACAGCCTGGAGGTGTGTTTGGGGTCATTGTCCTGTTGAAAAATAAATGATCGTCCAACTAAACGCAAACCGGATGGGATGGCATGTCGCTGCAGGATGCTGTGGTAGCCATGCTGGTTCAGTGTGCCTTCAATTTTGAATAAATCCCCAACAGTGTCACCAGCAAAACACCCCCACACCATCACACCTCCTCCTCCATGCTTCACAGTGGGAACCAGGCATGTGGAATCCATCCGTTCACCTTTTCTGCGTCTCACAAAGACACAGCGGTTGGAACCAAAGATCTCAAATTTGGACTCATCAGACCAAAGCACAGATTTCCACTGGTCTAATGTCCATTCCTTGTGTTTCTTGGCCCAAACAAATCTCTTCTGCTTGTTGCCTCTCCTTAGCAGTGGTTTCCTAGCAGCTATTTGACCATGAAGGCCTGATTGGCGCAGTCTCCTCTTAACAGTTGTTCTAGAGATGGGTCTGCTGCTAGAACTCTGTGTGGCATTCATCTGGTCTCTGATCTGAGCTGCTGTTAACTTGCCATTTCTGAGGCTGGTGACTCAGATGAACTTATCCTCAGAAGCAGAGGTGACTCTTGGTCTTCCTTTCCTGGGTCGGTCCTCATGTGTGCCAGTTTCGTTGTAGCGCTTGATGGTTTTTGCAACTCCACTTGGGGACACATTTAAAGTTTTTGCAATTTTCCGGACTGACTGACCTTCATTTCTTAAAGTAATGATGGCCACTCGTTTTTCTTTAGTTAGCTGATTGGTTCTTGCCATAATATGAATTTTAACAGTTGTCCAATAGGGCTGTCGGCTGTGTATTAACCTGACTTCTGCACAGCACAACTGATGGTCCCAACCCCATTGATAAAGCAAGAAATTCCACTAATTAACCCTGATAAGGCACACCTGTGAAGTGGAAACCATTTCAGGTGACTACCTCTTGAAGCTCATCGAGAGAATGCCAAGAGTGTGCAAAGCAGTAATCAGAGCAAAGGGTGGCTATTTTGAAGAAACTAGAATATAAAACATGTTTTCAGTTATTTCACCTTTTTTTGTTAAGTACATAACTCCACATGTGTTCATTCATAGTTTTGATGCCTTCAGTGAGAATCTACAATGTAAATAGTCATGAAAATAAAGAAAACGCATTGAATGAGAAGGTGTGTCCAAACTTTTGGCCTGTACTGTATGTCATAGCAATACTTAGCATATCTTAATGACATGGTATTGAGACTTAAGTATTGTGATAATATCATATCATGGGGCATATGGTGATTCCCAGACCCAGTAAAAATACAAGTGTATGACATTGTCAGGGATAACAAGACAAGGTTTTCCATCGTGGTGACTGATGTTCCTCGTCACAACAAGATGGAGACAGCTGTCCAACATCCAAAGCAGGAAATATGGCCAAATTATTCATCTAGACTAATTGCTTATTATTACTGGAAGAACATATGTGAGGGGCAAATGTACTGTAACATTTGAACAGTACAGTTGCATATCTTTAAAGAATGCTACCATGTAGTCTACGACCAGTGGTGTTGTGGTTGTTGATGAGGTGGGTGTACTATTAGGTGGATGGTAGGTTCCCGAGGAAGAGGTGGGCATACTTTCCTGTATATTTCAGGGCTTTTCAGTTGATACATGGGTATACTGAAAACAGCAAGAAAAAGAGGTGACTATACCCCATGCACCCACATATACAATTACATATAATTTTAGCAGTCTATTAGGTCACTGAAAGAACAATTTGCATAATTGTCTTTAGTTTTGAGAGGTATTAATTAACAAGTACAAGTTAATTTATGATTTTATTATTAAGATAATATCTTAGCATGTAAGTATGGAATTCATGGCTGTAGTATTAAGTAAATATATACAGTATGAGGCAGTAGGAAAACTTTTTTTCCAGTCCAATATTTGCACATTAGAGCACCAATGTGGGAGAAAGTATCTTACTCATATACAACTTACAAATATATGAGACTAGTAATAAAAGCTGTGAAAATGGGGGAAAATACATTTTATCTAGACTGCCTCTTGAATGCAGTTTATCCATAATAAAAGAGGGGGTCCAGGGATCCTCCTCCAGGAAAAAAAGCAATTTGAATACCGTTCCTTTATTTAGAACTACATTAAGGAGCTATGGTAACCAAATAAGTAACCTGGTTATTATGCTAAATTCTGACAGAGTAGCACTAACTATACTAAATATGCTACTCCTCTGTGGCTTTTTTTTTTTATATATATAGTTTATCGAGAGTATATTGCTTCAAATTGATCAGCTCAATTTACACTCTCAGCCATAATGTGATGGCTGGCCAGACTGTAGTGCAGGTGGTTTAAAAAACATGTTTTTGACACTAGATAGGACACAATCTGACTGACGTCTAAGTTTTGTCACACTACTCCTTTGCAAATAAAAAACGTTTGGATTTTATTTTGAAAGTCATAACCGGAAGTCTTACCTGCATTTCCTCGCTGACTTGACGGTGATGATGCTGCGGTCTGCTGGTCCCGGACCGGCCAGGAAGGCATCCATCTGGTGCGTGTGTATCTCCTTGGAAAGTGCCATCCACGGATTGTGTAGCAGTCTGTTCCTGTCAGAAAGTAAGCGGAGAGCCGAGTGGAGCAGCAGCAGCAGCAGGCACAGAGAGGAGGTATGTGCTCCACACCTTCAGCTTTATAATGATTAATTGGCTGCAGCAGTCCTGTCTTGTGTGGGGGGGAACCCTCTCCTGGAGCTTGGAGACTTTGTTTCTATGCCCCCTGGCTACAAGTCTGGGTGTCTGCCCTGCCTGCTGTTCCTGCCACCCTCCCTGGACCTACACACACACCCTGAAGTGCAGCTACACCTCTTAACCTGGCAGCAGGGCGGTGTGATTATAGTGTGGAGCCACTTTGCGCCGTTAGATAGCAAGCTTGTCTTCATTGTGGAGGAGGGAGAGGAGGGACTAGGGCGGACTGAGAGTTGGGAAGGCGGTTTCTAGGTCGCTAATGAACGCTGTGCAGCCGATCATGCCGGATGGAGACCGGTTTCTTTGTGTCAAGTCGCACAAGTGGAAGTGTCATCATCCCGCTGCGATCACACTGAAGCTGTAATATTATATTATCCACCTCAATAATTATTCTATTTGATACTATTGACATATACATACGATTGCGTTTGATTTGTAGCAGGGATTTAATAGATTTTAATGCACAAGTCAAAAAAATATTAAGACATTTAACCGATAAAATACCAGGGCCTATAGTTTTATAAATGTACTACAAAGTGAAGGTTTAAAACACGTGTGTAAACTGCACTTTATACTGTAGCTGCATATTAAATCTGTTATGAATTCATGTTTTATTACACATTTGTTATTGTGCATGTCTTTAATAAACAGGTAACATAAGCTCACCTGTTTATTATTGACCGACCGGCGCAACTCCACAGTGGTCAGTGAGCAATAGGCCATGTATATGATAATAACTTCATTATAGCCTGTAGCTGCCTCCAGGTTTTGGGGAACACTGGATATACTGCACGAGTGTTTCTTTCTCTCTTACTTGCAGCCTGTAAATTATTTTATAGCATTAATGCCCGTCCTAACCCACCCTGCACATTATCAGCCATCAGATCTGCATGTGTGGAGGAGTCCATGCCATGCAGTAAAGTTGCCGCACCCTCAGACGTACGCATCCTGCACGCACACATACACGCAAGCACGCAAGATGGGCACACTCACACTACATCACATCGTTAATACAGTGGTGTAAAAGGGAAGGGAAGGGAGGAGGCAGATCTTGGAGATTGTGTCTTTGTTATTGATGAGTACATAATAATAACTGACAATAATCACACCCACTTTACCCAAAAGCTGGAGGAAATTAATTTTGTATTATTTCTCCTGTGATGTTTGGGTTGTTAAAGAGCAGAGTGGAGCACAGTAGAGTAGAACAACCATTGTGGTTGTGACCAGGGTTGTGGCCAGAATTGTGGAAATACTGAGGTCATGGAGGCCCTGACACACCCTCAGAAAATTTGGACCTGACATTAATAAGTGAGTGGGTCTGCACATTTTTAAATAGCAATTTATGTATCCAAATTCACTAATTAATTTAGCAACATAAAGGTGTAAATGTTGCTTGATTAAAATTCTGAATACTGAATCCATTATTCTGTTTTGATTCCAAAAGTCACCCAATTCAAATTTACTGAGCTGAAAAATGCTGAAACCATGTGCACATTTTTAATTGTAAAATGTAAACTCCTTACAAGTTGCTAAAATGATCAAATTCCCAGAAAAAATATAGAGGACATGACCTCATTGTCCTCAATGGTGGCTACAACCCTGATTGTGATCCTTCAGTACAAAGGCCCATCTACTGTAGGCCTACCTGTGACGCCGCCTCATCACAGGCATGGATGGATTTCTGAACAGGCCTCATGGGCACAGGCTCAGGGGCCCAAAGTGTCAGGGGCCCCCCTGGTTTTTACCTGCAAAATGAAAAAATACAATTTAACACGTACTGACCACAGAGAAACACAAGAAGACCACAATGACACAAAGGAACTGCAAAGAGACTTAAAGTAACTACAAAAAGGGGCAAAACAACCACAAAGAGATACAAAGATGTATAATGGTTACAAAGAGATGCAAAATGGCAACAAAAAAGAGGCAAAATCACCACAAAGTCTGTGTGTCTTCATCCTGAGTAGGGGAGGTGGTGAGGCCTTTTGTCTAACAGTTCCCGGGGGTCCCGTGTCTTATGATCCACCCATGATCAAAGGATGCATGTTGATGAGAAGCTTAATTTATACAGTGATTTTACATTTTTGATTCTTTAATTAGAAGCATTTTGGATGCTGAAGAGGTAGAAGTATTCAGCATTTTGCAAGAAGGGACAAAATAGAGCTGCTGTCCACCTCCTTAATATTACAAACAGCATGGCAGGTTATAAAATGATGCAACAGGGCAGATGTTTTTAATGCACTCAGAGCACTTTATCTAGGGGGTCGTTTGATGCTGCTGCTAATTTCCCTGCAGGTTCTAGTATCCTCTCTGTGGTGCTCTTATGTGTTAGATTTTATTTTACTAATTTGTTTAATGCTTTTTTAATTATTTTATGGGTACGATTATTAAATATCTGTTTTTTTTACTTTGTTTTGTGTATTCTGTGCTTTATGAGGGAGTGGCTTTGCTAATTTTTATCTTTCTGTCTTTGTTAAAGTGAGCTCACAAAGACAAATTCCACTCCATCACGTTGATATGGTAATAAAGTAATGAATCTTGAATCATCTTGTGACCCCCGTCGAGGATACTAATTGCCATGCTGGGAAGCACTGGGGTACAGTAGAGCTGTTTGCCATGAATGTACTAGAAGGAAAAACACCTCAGCTTTCTTAGTTTATAATTTTTAGCCACTATGATTGTTACTGTACAGCCTCTCAGTGAGTGGACATCATTGTAAGCAGCTTTACACTGCTTTAGTCCCTTTAAAATAATGGTCTTATTGACCCTTGTCTGCCTTATTGTAATCCACAACTGGACTCAGCTTCTTTCTATTATACCACTACATCACTGTCCACTGGGACGTCAGGTCACAGGCACTGACTGACACAGCCTGCTCAGTCTTGTAGCTGATGTCAGTCACAGCCTGACGGACTGGTCACTGAGCAGCATCACTGATCCTTGTCTCTGCTTGACTTACTACACTGCCTCAAGATGAGGTACTGTAAAAAATGTTTTCTTTCTCAGGTTTCTTGTAGAAAAAGCTGCTGGAGCTGTAACTTTTCCTGTGCTTTTTTTAGTTAGTTGTTTTCAATTTGGTCAGTTCACCTCAGTTTTGCAGCTGCTTACAACACCTGACATAAACAGGGTTAAAAAATCATTACTAAATCTTTTTCTCTCTTTCTTCCTTACAGAGCTATAGCCATGTCTTCCAGCTCAGCGATGGTGCGGATCCTGATAAAGGGCGGCAAGGTGGTGAACGACGACTGCACCCAGGAGGCGGATGTCTACATCGAGAATGGCATCATTCAGCAGGTGGGGAAAGAGCTGATGATCCCAGGTGGAGCCAAGGTGATCGACGCCTCGGGGAAACTGGTCCTCCCTGGGGGCATCGACACCAGCGTCCACCTGGAGGAGACCTTCATGAATGCAACTACGGCAGATGACTTCTACAGCGGCACCAAGGTAAGGTCCTGCTGGAAGTGAGAGGAAAGAAGAAGAGAAGTTTAGTTTAGGAAGTAGGGCAACTTGCATTGTCCTAGTTGTAGACAAGAGCTTGTTTTTCGGTCAAAGCATGACAGAATGCTTAAGATCCAGAAACTTGGTTTAATAGTGCTAAATTTAACTTGTCTCTCTTGGATATCCTCCTAACTTTGATATTGATCACAAATGTGTTGTTTTCTTCATGAGAGAGGAGGAAGAAAGCTTTTCACTGGTGCTAATTATAGCCCAGATATCAGAGAGGCTTCTTTAGTTTGGTTTTGATGGCATGAGACAGCTGTCTTAATATTTTGGCTTCAAATATGTTGGTTATTTTAGACATTATCGCTCTTGCTGTGAAAGTAAAATGATAAAATTGGAACATAATGAAAGGAAAACAGCATTAGTAAGATATAATGTTAGATATAAAGTATTAAAGCATTAAGATAGAATGATTAAATGCAAACAGTGTGTTAAGTTATTTAAACTAGGTAGATGATGGTAACACTTCAAACACTAAAAGGGCTGTATTGCTTAGAAGTATGGTCAGTTATTAAGTGGTTACATACTTTGGATGTTCTTACAAGCAAGGCATCAGTTTTGGAGGTATAGCCCCAACAATTAGTTGATTAATCAATAAGTGTTTGGATAATAAGTAAGATACTATTTTATAATCAATAGATATGTTCGTCTTTTTTTTTTTTAAACAAGGTATTTTTATTGATAATTCCATAAAGATGCACAAAGCATCAACAAACAAACATAGAAACAACAAGGACAAAAAGACAACCCCACCCACCAACCAACCCAGGAACAAACAGAGAAATCCAGACCAGTGAAAGGAAATACAATAGCCAAGAACAAAAAATAAGTAATTAAATAAATAAATGAAAAAAGGAAAAGTGACAACAAATTAACTTGTGTGACATAAGTAGGGGAAGTACAACATGTTTCATAACAATTTTTCAGCTTCCGTATTTGCTACAAAAGTTAAAAATGGTTGCCAGGTGGCAAAGAAGCGTGCACTTGATCCTTTGATGAAACAAAGGATTTTCTCCAATTGTAAATGATTTATAACATCCTTAATCCAATGTCCTGTAAGCAGAAAGACACAATGTCCATTTGGGCTCTACTGAAGTTAACATCTAGGGGAGTTACTCCAAATATTGCCATGGACATAGATGGGGCAACCAGCTGTCAAAACATCGTTGAAACAATTTTAAATATTAAATCCCGGAAATGAAATAGTTTTGGACATGACCAAAACATGTGACATAAAGTAGCTGAAGACTGTTTTGTTTGTCATTTTTTAAAGCAAAAATATATTTTATTTATTAATTTGTCACATGGAACTATACAAGGTATGACTCCAGTGGAATGTGATCCCATCAGCTCCTTCAACTTTAGGCCCTTTTTTTTGCCTTCTTACATTTTAGGCTGCTGCTTCATAAATGTCCATGGTTTGTGGTTGCAGGATGATTTAACTGTTTTTTAGTACAGTTGCTTCTGTTGTTTTACAAATTAAATTCACCACAGACTCAGTGATGAGTCATTGATGTCATCGATGACGCTGATAGCAAAAATGACCTGGTTCCAGCTCTAAAAAATGTTCTGGCTTTCGTAGTCTCCTATGAGTGTACGCTGAATATCTTTGAGTTTTAGAGGACTGTTGGACAGCTTGGAGTCAGATCTGTAAAATGCTCCTCAGAGAGCCAGATGTCACAAATCCTGTTTCAAAATTAAGAGTGTTAATCATGAACCAGACAAACAGCAGACAGAACCTGGATAATCCCTTAAAATCATACACATAAAATAGCGATCAAAGAATTAACTGAGAGCCTACATGCAGACCAGACTTGGATGGGCATCTTAAACATTTTAACAGATCAGTAGATTTCTGGCCCTACTTGGCAGTTCTATGTGTTTTTTGCTGGAAGTATCACAAGGTTGCAGAGTCTGTGTTTTACCACCATCACAGACTCTGGAAGTATCACAAGGTTGCAGAGTCTGTGTTTTACCACCATCACACAAAGATGATTTGGCAGTCTGCTGCTGGCGAGGTTGCCAGAAAGTGTGAAATGAAGTCATCATGGCTGCTAATAAAGACTGGGATACCCCACTCTGCTTCAGAGCACCACGATGACTCATCACTCCGTAGCACTTTGAGATGATGGAGTATGAGAGGTGACGGAGGCTGGCTTTGAGTTGTTTTAGTGACTGGACAGGCAGACCACGGCTGGTAGAAGCTGGTGACAGACACTATTCTCCACTGTTCTCCTCCTCATTCCCGTCTCCCTCCTCGCCCCTCCCTGCTTGCTCCAAAATAAGTCCGGAGACAAATGCAGATCAGTATCTGTTTCCATGGATACCAGGGGGCTGCTGCAAAGACTGCTGCAAAGCCTTTTCACTCACGCCATTGTGCCTGGAGACAATGGTTCTCAGACACACGCCCCCCTCTTCCTCCCTCCCACTACACACCACTCCACTCTCTAGGGTCAGCTGACAGATGCTCGGTGAAGCATGCACTTATACACAAAACACAGTCTGTTTTCACTTGTTGGGGTTATTAAGATTTACTGTAGAGTGTCTTTAAAACATCTAAATCTGCTTTTTTGGAGAATAAAAAGTAAGAAGTGCTGATACCATGACGATATTATACAGTAATTGCTTTGAGTGCCTCTTGATTAATCCGTGCGGGGCAGTCAGTCCTGTGCTTTAACTACTGAAGGATTTATATTTCCCTCAGCAGTCGTCAGCAAATAACCATAAAGATAAGCTTTAATGGCAATTGAGGCTTCTACTTTTATGCCCAGAGCAGGAGCTGTGTTGATCCGTAGATTACAATAGTAATCTTCAGTATTTATGGGCTTAATAAATCAATATCTTCTGCTTTAATGTCACTTAATGCCTAAGTTTAATAATCAATTTCAGTTAATTTAAGGTGTCATTGTAGTTAACCTCAGTTCATTTTAGTCTTTAATGGCAGTTGATTAAAAAAACACTGCAAGATCTAAATGCAAAAAAGTCACTATCAGCACAAATGATTAAGTGACATCCAAAAAACATAGAAAACAACACAATACTAATCACAGAATTACAACCTACATTAAAAGAAACCTGAGAACTGTTGTCTGCATTTCTTCTAGGCTGCTCTAGCTGGTGGTACAACAATGGTGATTGGACACATTCTGCCAGAGAAGAATGAGTCTTTGCTGGAAGCCTATGAGAAGTGCCGCAGCTCGGCCGACTCCAAAGCCTGCTGTGACTACGCTTTGCACGTGGGAGTTACTTGGTGGGGACCCAAGGTACTTCAGCACTGCCGCCCTCTCCTCATGATTTTTTTTCCATAGTCAGAATCATGGTTTGGCAAAAAGACAAGTCTGTAGCTGTTGGAGAGCAGCCTGTAATGTTCAAGAGATTGTTTCTTATTTTCTCTGTACCACTTTTAGTCACGTCCTACAATTCCCAGAACAGTTTTTAAGAGCCTCTAGAGAATACATGTTTGCAGCTCTTGTATGTATAGGTAGAGACATAAAGATGTGAATCAATGCCTAAACAAGATTTTTGTAATGCCAGGACAAAAGAAAATTGTGTCATACTAAAAGGGATAGTTTTGAAATTGCTGACTGAATGGGGGAAAACAGTGAAAATATTCTACTTCTCCAAACTGGGGGTGCGCCGATTCACATCTACTGCAGGTAATAAACTGACTATGGATAAGTACAACCCCATTTCAAAAGATCAGAAATATCCCTTTAAAACACAAAATGTCATGCACTGTGTTGCATTCTGGTTACTTGAGGCCAGTAAAGCAATTCTGACTGTACAATTGTTAAACATTGGTTCAAAATGTTGTCATCAGAAAGAAGCTCTTGATATTTGGGTTCAAGAAAATCCACAAGAATAAAATGTATATACTACCAAATAACAAACAGACACAAAATACAGTACAGCAATTGCTGAGACTGGGATTCTTCTTTGTGTAAGGCTACTTGTTTCAGGCTCATTTACATTTTTCCTTCCTGCAGGTACGAGCTGAGATGGAGAAGCTAGTGAGGGAGAAGGGCGTGAACTCCTTTCAGATGTTCATGGCCTATAAGGACACATTCATGCTGAGAGACAGCGAGCTCTTCCAGGTTCTGCAGCACTGTAAGGACATCGGAGCTATAGCAAGAGTCCATGCTGAGAACGGAGAACTGGTGGCAGAGGTAAGAGGGAATCACTGCAAACCCTTTTCATGAGGTCTATAATATATATAGTAAACACAAATTAAATGCTTGTGTTAATAAACTTTGTATTAATTTGATGCATACATAATTCATGGCATTCACTTGTCTCTTCCTAGGGTGCAAAAGAAGCATTGGACCTGGGCATCAGTGGCCCAGAGGGGATTGAAATAAGCAGGCCTGAAGAGGTATGATAGTCAGGGTTATGTTGGCTACTGTCAGTCAAGCTGAAATACTTTTTTTTATACTCAGACTCTTATCAAGAGTGTTAATATTATTTCTGTGATTAAATAAATCTAGTCTCTATCTAAGTATCCCACTATGATTCCTCATAATCTTCTGTTCCTTCACAGTTGGAAGCAGAGGCGACCCACAGGGCAATAACCATCGCTAACAGGGTGAGTGAGAAATCTCTGACACATACAAAACATTATTGTATATAATGGTGAAAAATCAAGGTCAGTTCTTCTATTTGACATATTGTATCATGTGTATGTGTGTGTGTGTGTGTGTGTGTGTGTGTGTGTGTGTTTTCTGCTAGGCCCACTGCCCAATCTATCTTGTCAATGTGTCCAGTATGTCTGCAGGAGATGTAGTGGCTACAGCCAAGATGCAGGGTAAGGCCTATTTTCTGTTGGGAATTCTTCCAACACAAATAATGTAAAACAAACAAAATAAAATTAAAAAATGCAGTGCTTACATTTTAGAAAGTAATTGCTTTTATGAAATAATAAGAGAGTTCCTTTTGAAATTGTAATTCTCTAAATTATACAAGGGTAGCTCCATCAAGTTCACTCACCTGGGGAGATTTATAATGGAAAAAAAAACAGATTTGTTTCTTTCTAACCAGCTGAAATCTCATTACCATTACTCTTGGTGTGGGGAACATGGAGCAGCACTGGTGGACAATGCCCACATATTTTAGAATTGCCCAAATATTCATCCTCTTTCTGCATATGTCTGTAGTAGGTTACGGGACAAGACTTTGGTATCGTAAGCATTCTGGCTTCCATTTGTTGTCTGAGTAGTATTGACTGATCACATCTGAGCAGGCTTTAGTTGGATGGAGGTTAACAGTCCTTGTGGAGGGCCAAGGAGGCCGAGCGCATTGGCTGAAATGCAATATCAGAACCCATCAGCTATCATCTGACAATTTAGCTTTTTTTTGTTTAAAGGTTTTTCTCAATGCATCTGCACACATATGCAGATAGCTGTTTATAGATATTTGGGGAACATTGTCTGGACCTGTCTTAAGTTGCTCATCAAACTGTAAAGAATGACTGGCACATGTAAGAGAAAGTCTTGGGCTGGATATACGCTAGCTTAACCAGAACCCCCCTGAAATATTGGCCATTGCCCCCGTCGTCAGACCAATAGCCGAGATTGATCCTTTTTTGGAGAAAGTGGGACACAAAGTTTTAGAATCAATATTTAATTTCTCTCTCTGTACTTTGGAGATATGTCTAAAGGTTTGTGTAAAAGTGAATTATGTCTCCTGAAGATCCGTATGACTGCAAATAAAAATAACAGTTTCAAACTCTGGCTTTAGAGAAACCTCCGTAGTGCTGATCTTTTCATTGACACCGTCAACTAGTGACTCACAGACACTGATTAATTGCCCTTCCACACACTATTTTTAGCATTTTTCTTTATTTCTCCATTTTGTGTTAAATACTAAGAGACAATAGTGCCTAAACTCCTATGTAACGAGCTTCCATTACATCAACTTCCCTCCTAGCCCTTGTATTTTTGTTCTGCAATCCAGTTTCTCTGTTAAATTAAAATTATTTTTAATAGTCACTGGTATATTTTAGAGTGAAAGTCATGGGTTGCTTGCTTTATCTCTGCCCCTTTCCACACAACTCTCTTTTCACTATCATCTTATCTAGTGTGCATTCATATTGTACTATCTAACCACAGGTAAGGTGGTCCACGGTGAGACAACCATAGCCCACGCTGTGCTGAACGGTATGCAATACTATCACCATGACTGGGCCCATGCTGCTGCCCACGTTACGGTGCCTCCTCTCCGCCTGGACCCCAATACTCCCAATTTCCTCATGAGCCTGCTGGGAAAGTGAGGATTCACTCTATAAAATCTCACACTATAAAATCTTCCACTGCTGCAGCAATAAATGTGACCTTCCATCTCACTCTGTTGGGCCGCAGTGACACTCTGAATGTTCTGGGGTCTGACCACCGTCCATTCACCATCAAACAGAGGGCCATGGGCAAGGATGATTTTACAAAGATCCCCCACGGGCTTCCTGGGATTCAGGATCGTATGAGCGTCATCTGGGAGAAAGGAGTGGTATGTGTAGCTCCTTTGTTCCTGACTGAGTATTTGCACAGGTAGAACATTTGTTTTGTTTACATGGTTATCGTTTGAACTTTAAAAAGAAAATAAAGCACATGCAGTCGAGCAAAGAAAAATCTGTTTCTCCTTTTGGTGCCATTGTTATTTTAGTGAGTTGCTGTGTGATTTTGGATTCATTCTTAAGAATATAAACATCTTTAAGCCTTTGTTATGATTCACAGATTGGAGGAAAGATGGATGAGAATCGCTTTGTTGCAGTCACAAGCTCAAACGCAGCCAAGATCTACAACCTCTACCCCAGGAAAGGAAGGATCATCCCAGGAGCAGATGCTGATGTGGTGGTCTGGGACCCCGAGGGATCCAAGTATGAAACTCGATCCATCCATTCATCGACCAGCTTGTCTCTCTGCAGCTTTTATCTCGACTCCCTGAAGCTGATAAGCTTTTTGTCTGATGTAACTGGGTCATCTCTGTCTGCAGGACCATCTCTGTGGACAACCAGGTCCAGGGAGGAGATATGAACCTGTATGAAGGTCTTCGTTGTCACGGCGTGCCTCTGGTCACCATCAGCCGTGGCCGTCTGGTCTATGAAAATGGCATGTTTACATGTGCTGAGGGCTCTGGAAAGTTCTGCCCGCTGAGGACCTTTCCAGATTACCTCTACAAAAAGATGGTTCAAAGGGAAAAGGTATCAGACACAACTGTCTTTACTTTTTTGTTTCCTTCTTCCATTCCTTTCTTTTCTTTCCTTCACTCCTTCTTTTCTTATTTCCTCCTTTTAATTCCTTCTTAAGTTCCCCTTTTTAGTTTTCTTCTTCGATTTCCTTGTTTCCTTGTTACCTTTTTTCATTCCTTCTTACATTTCCCTCTTTAGTTTCCTAGTATCCTTTATTATGCCTTAAGTTTCCTTCTTTTGTTTCCTTCTTCCATTCTTTTGTGCCTTGTTTCCCCTTCTTTCTTTTCTTTCTTTCCTTTCCCCAGTCTTGCTTTTCTTACCTGCTTTATTTAATTCCTTAAGTTTCCCATTTTAGTTTCCAACTTAAGTTTCTTTGTTTCCTTTTCCCATTTTTCTTCATTCTTTCCTTCCTTCATTCATTTATTCCCTTTTTGTACTTCCTTATTTCGATTCCTTCTCAAGTTTCCCTGCGTAGTTTCCGTATTTTCTTCTTTAGTTTCCTTCTTTCCCTCCCTCATTCCTCCCTTCTTTTGATTCCCTCTTAAGTCTTCCTTTTTTGCTTCCTTCTTCCATTATTTTCTTAATTCCTTCCCTCCTTTCTTTCCTTCCTTCATTCCTTCTTTTCTTACCTCCTTGTTTGATTCCTTAATTTTCCCTTTATAGACTTTTTTACTTTCCTTGTTTCCTTCTTTGTTTTTTTTTCGTTCCTTTCCTCCATTTCATTTTTACCTCCTTCTGTCTTTATTTTTTCCTGTTTTCCTACCTTCCCTTTCCCCTCCTTCTTTGGTCCGAATTGTCAGTAGAAGAATCAGACTTTGATGAGTCTGATCTGCGAAGGAGAGAATTCCACAATACATACTATCGGCCAGTAATGGTGTCTGTGACCATTAGGTCTCCACCATGTGGTAGAAACATAAACTGGACACTTGTTTCATGTACTGTATTCCTCTGTGCTTGTCTTGTCACCATTAAGAGGCCAAATTCACTCTTTTCCTGAACGACAAATATTATTGTTGACCCTGACGTGATTTGAACACGCAACCTTCTGATCTGGAGTCAGACGCGCTACCGTTGGGCCACAGAGTCAATGCTGTGCAGAGGAATAAAACGTTTTTTGTCATCAATCTCTGACAAAGTTCACCATTGTTGATGTTGAACCTTGAACTACTTTTCTTACCATTCTTTTTGCATCAACATGTTCATTAACCTGACAGTATTTGTTTGTGTGTAATATGCATGTGTATGTGTGTTGACATGTTGATCTACCAGTGCCAGGCTGTGAAAGCTGTCGAACGGGAGCCCTACAAAGGTGACGTTGTTGCGGTGGCCAACTCAGGAAAGAGGGACTTCGGGGTTCCAGATCTGGACACTCCGACGCGCCCCTGTACCCGGCATGGTGGCGTGAGAGACCTCCAAGAGTCCAGCTTCAGCCTGTCTGGTAAGAATCAACAAATTCATGCAGATATCAGAGAAAATTTCTGTTTTTCTTTCATACAATGATGCTAAGAGTGTAAAAGGGAGTATGTCTTAGGCTGTGTTCTATACCTGGACACTCGGGTATTCTTTCATACACTGGTAAGGCTTTTCCAACTTTTAAAACATACAATATTTGGCATGATGGGGGCGCCATAGTTACAGAAACTTAGAGGGACAGTGCTTCTTGTGTTTTATAGCAGTTTTCAAAAAAATTTTACAAATTGCTTTGCATAACAAGAAATATAGAAGGTTTACACATCCTTTTTCAGTCTTATTCTTCACATGTATACATATTCAGACCTAAGAGTTATCAAGTACACTTTTAAAAGTAATTTTATATGTTAATTAGAGAGATTTGACATTAGGAGAGCTAAAAGGAGATGAAGGAACAGATGGGAATTGACATGTAATTAAGGTCACATAAATGTAGTGGAGTAAAATGGCAATACATTTTCAATAGGTGCTTGGGGATTCATTTTTTTCTTGGAAGTTGACATAATTTTCTGTGTATAACCATTATTCAGGCCATGAATGTATACTTACACACACAAATACCTGTCATCCTAGGTATAGATTTCAGAGGGGAAGCAGTATTTAGAAATATGTGCATTTGTCCCCTCCAATAAAAACATGTAAGTAGCATGCAAGACACCTTTTAGTTTTTTTAGGGCATTTTTGCCTTTATTCGACAGGACAGTCTCAGGTGTGAGAGGGGAAGAGGGAGGAAATGACATGCAGCAAAGGGCTGCAGGCTGGAAGAGAACCCTTTGAACATGGGACGTCTGCTCTAACCACTGAGCTACTGTGCACCCTGAGGACTTTAATATGGACTAAATTAAAGACATTTTTACCCTAAACTTATGCAAATGCACAAATTGGTGCAAACATTTCCCAAAAAAGGCAGGAAACTAAGTGTTTGATGTTCAAAAATTTCTGGCAGACAACCACCAAACACCCCATTTCATATGTGAGTCCCCCAGTGTCAACGAAACCAATGCCCTTGCTTTCCATTAATCTTAATTGGTTTGAGCAGCATGTTAAATGGAATGAGAAGAACTGATCTTTTGAAGTATACTGCATTGCCTAAATCTACCTGGAGCTTAACATAAGCTATTTAGAGTCCCCTTTTACAATACCACAAGAAAATATAACTGAAATGCACATTAACACCACTAGGAAATAGCAGTTCCTCATGTTTCATTGCTGAACTCCTGTATGTATTCATGTTTCCTCCAGGTGCCCAGATCGATGACAATATTCCAAAGAGATCCTCGGCCAGGATCCTTGCTCCTCCTGGAGGGAGATCCAGCGGGATCTGGTAACCAATCAGACGGCCACTACGTGAAGCGGAAGAATGACACCTGAGGGAAACATCTGGCCAAACAAGATGACTTGTTTGTTCTTTCTGGAAGCTTAGAACATGTGTGGGGTTATGGAGTCATGTTTTTTTATTTTAAACTCAGCACAGTTACATAGGACTGTAAATCTGTATGACATAGCTGTTACAATATTGGAATATGGATCAAGGAAAACTATTGCTAAGTTATAGCTACCAAATTTCAGTCAAATGGTAACCAAATATAAGTAGCAAATAAAAAAAATGAGTTGCCAGTGATTTATTTTGGCTGTTGGATCATGTTAGGGGAAATATGTTACTAATAGTTTTAGGAGTATGAAGGTGAGTCATGGTTTTTATGATGCGATTGTGTTACCTCACTGTAAAATACGATTTTGCACTTGTATCATGTACTATTTAGATGCCTTTTTACATGATTTAATGTCACAAATATCACAAATGTCTTTTTACTGCGAGCCATGGTAAATGAAGTGTAATAAATTATTACATGGGTGTCGGCATGACATTAATATGCCAGTTATGAAAAATATAGTTGACCAATTGAGGAAAAATATCTTAATGGAAGCTAACCTTTTTATGTGCTTGTTTATTTATTTTTTATATTGCATTATTTGTGCTATTTTCCGTCGATGCTACTTCGTTAGAATTATTTCCTAAGTAATAACGAGGTCTTTGCTCAGTAGTTTGTTATCGTTGGACTAGCAGTTCAGATCATGTTTACAGCCTTATAGCAGAACAGACTTCTGTTCCACCCCCACCAAATGTGAATGAACCTATGCTGTGTGTATTGTGCATGGTAGCAGAGTTAGAACTACTGTAATAAGCACTGATGTTGCTCCTGTTATGCAGCATCCTTTATCCATTTTTCCACAGAGAGCAAAAAGTCTCACCCAAACTGCCTTTTTCTCACCTGAGAACAGTGACACCCACAAACACATCGTCCCACACCACCGGCGCAGATAATGACATGTCGATTGCTGTTGTTTGTTTTAGAGTGGGCACTTTTTACTGGTCTGAAATAGCAGGGTTCAACCTGTTCCTCTGACTGACACTTCGGATGTAAAACACCACTGTGAAGCATATAGAGAAGGTGAAGTGATCCTCTTTAGCATTCACAGTGCTGGAATGTAACAGCAGACAAGTTAGTCGATTAATGTCATTTCTTCAGGGGATCAGATGCCTTCACACTGTGCACCACTGAGAGCTCAGCATCAGAACTGGAAGGCATGCTTGTTTAACAACAACAGAAAAAGCACTGATACTACTACTGTATTTTTATTGTTTTGTGTTTAGCTACAGTTTTTCCTGTGAATGATTGTCTTAGTAATTGATTTTGTTGTGTTTTTGTCAAAACTGCAGTTGAAGCAGAGATGCACACAAGATTTTGATCATGTTTACTTTTAGTTGTGTTCAGAGGATCCTCAGCAAAAGTCCCACTTTCATTGTTTTTTTGTTTTTTGTTTTGGGCCAGATTTCACTTTTAGAAGCTCCAGTGAAACTTGTGTATTCCCCCTCCCAAATGTACACTGGTGCTGAACAATGTGTCATCACATTGAATTCCTTTTATCTCTTGTTTCCTCTTGCAGCTCTTTATCACATGATTTGAGTGCAAATAAATCACAATGAAATCTCCAACTGAGTCCTGTGTCTGATTGCTGACCCCTGGTGGAAAGGAAGTATGTCCATTTACTCAAGTATTGCACTTGTAACATAATTTACTTTAAAACTCTTAAATGTTATGGTACTTTATACTACTTCTTCACTACATTTAGGAGGGAAATGTTGTACTTTTTACTCCACTACATTTATGTGACAGCTTTACTTAGTGTTTGGTTGGAGTCATTTGTCACGTTTCAGATCCTGTCAGTGTCACAAATAACTGATTTTCTTGCTGTACTTATTTAGCTATAGAAGTTTTGTGGAAATAACTGTTTGAGGGCCGCAGATGTTATTATCCAGCAACGAGGTAATTATCCTTAATATTTAATTCAAAAACAAATACAAAATAAATATATACAACTTTGTACAGCAGTACATTATCTGCAGATAATAAGTGTGTACTTTCATTTGAGTAGGGTTCTAAATAAATAATTTTTTTTAATATGGACTTTTGTTATAAGAGCTGAAACAGTTAGTTGATTAACTTAAAAGTCAATCAACAGAAAAATATTCTACAACTATTTTGAGAGTCAATTCATTGTTTTAGTCATTCTCAAAGCAAAAAAACTCCCCTAGACTCTGAGTTCATCTTGTCCAATAGGAGGACTTTCTGCCTTTTCTCTTTTACCATTGTAAGGTAAATATTTTTTGTGCGGACTAATGGTTGGACAAAACAAGACATTTGAAAATATCGCTTTTGGTTTTAAGAAACCAATGTTGTAGTACTCGAATGGTTATTATTTTAAGGTCTTGGTCTTGTCGCAGTCTCAGACAAAGAGGATTCTGGATTTTTTTCTTAAGACTAGTCAAGATCATAACTGTGGGGTTATTACTAAATTACCTGTACAAAAAGGGAGTACTGAATAAAGATGATTAAGTTGATTTTAGCTTCTTTGTGTTGGTATTTGTTTTCTCATAGCAAAAACAAAGGAAAATTCTCACATAAAAAAATCACCTCTGTTATGCCTTTTGATTGGTCTATCAAGATATTTCTCATGGTACATTACAGTATGCATGAAAAGGAATCTGCATTTGTTTTCTGCTGAGGTTTTCATGGACTTTTCAGATCAGTTTGAGGAGTGCCTATGGATGCATGTCCATGTATGGACGCATTTCATCATATGTGTGTCGTGCAGTGAGGGACTCTCACTGGTCTGGTCTTTCTCTTGACTCGCTCTCATTACCTAAAAGTCTTGGTCTTGTCTTGGTCTCGATACACTAGGGTCTTGGTCATGTCTTGGACTAAGATTTGGTTTCAGTTTACGTGCTCTTGACTGCAACACTGTAAGAAACTGGGATGGATGGATGTTCACTATTTTGTGACATTACAAACCAAAGAATACATTAATTAATCTAGAAAAGCATTGCCTGGTTAATTGCTGATGAAAGTAATCAATAACTTGCATCTGTGCAGTTACTATGTGTAAGGCATTGTGCACTAATTTTGTATAGGACTTTTGTGCAATTACTTTAGGTAGGGCATCTGTGTAACACTTGGCTCTAGGGCAGGGGTGTCAAACTCGTTTTAGTTCATGGGCCACATACAGTCCAATTAGATCACAGGTGGACCCGACCAGTAAAACCATTGCATAATATCCTATAGATTACAAACATCTCCACATTTTAAGAACGCTCATCCATTTACAAAACAGATGACAAATAGCTTGTGATGTCTTCAGAAGAATAAATGCAATTTCACAGTAAATATGTCTCAGCTTTTCCACATTCAGTCAGTCAACTACTCACTGTCATTACATGTGATTTTTTCTATACATTTCCACTCCTGAGCAGTAGCAATACTGACATCACCACACCAAACTAAAGTGAGAGAAAGTAACTGTATTCTGGTCGGGGTGGAAAAGCCTCTCATTTTTCATAGAGACAGCTACTCACTGTTTAACTTGCTCCTGAAATCTTATCTTATCTTATTTTATCTTAATACTTCTTCCACCACCGATGCTGACATTTATTTATCCAGCAGCAGATAAAACATTAATAGACATTTTTGTGCAGCCTGACCTCACAAATAAAAAACCCCAGTCACCAGCAGGCCTAAAATCCACCCAGACACATCATGTGTCTCTTAGCTGTAACAGGCCAAAGTCCTATTTATAATGAACCTTTAACAGCATGGAGTCATGCGCATGCGCGGTAGGGGCTGGATTGTTGCAACCCCAGACAGGGCGGCCCGTTACCAAGCACTGCACCGCGCAGGGTCTGACAACGACGACAGCAACGGGCACTGACATTAGGAATACTGCGAGCGTGATAACAACACAGACACTCCTGAATACGGTGAGTATCAGCGCACCAAAGATCCTGCTCTCGTTCTGTTTGGTCCTCCTTGTTGTGCGTGGTACTGTGTTTGCGTGGGAGCTGTGTTTTATTCCCATGCAGCGATATTTCCCATGCACTGACAGTCCTGAGTTATTCGGGGAGGCCTGTAGAGGGGGCCGCTAAGAGAGCAGCGCCAGCGTTGCGGCTTTTTTAACCGAAAGGCACCCAGTAAACGGGCACATTTATTGTTCTCGGCTCGGGCTTGAAATGTCAGACCCCCGCCCATTTGCTCCTGTTAGACTCCAAGGTTTTGCACCCAGCATTTTGCTGCAGTCATTACTGGAGCTTTCTCGAAGGCCCGGCAGGTTTTTGGTGAATAGATTGACTTCCCTTTCATGCGATACAATAATCCATATTTATTTGAAATAAAACCCACTACAATGTATGCTCCTGTTAATGTGTCTGAACCCGCATGATTTTGTCCTATAAACGGTTTTATTGTTGGTTATATGGTTGTAGTTTATAATCATGTAATTGTAAGCTAGCCAAGCCCCATGGGAGACTGCTGCACGCTGCTGAAGGTGCATTCACAATATTACCAGTGTTATCACCAACAATCACTGCTCACACTGCAGGTAAGCAGCATTCATTTGCATTAAGGTGTGAAATTTGGTGACATAGTGTAATTGTTCTGTCTGGCTGTCACCTTCAGACACAGAGCACCGTGTGACCTTATAATCATCATCTCACAGTTTATGACTTGCTTGTGTTAATGAGCATTTTTACTGCAGGAGGATGTCAAGGTGTCAGAGGCCCATTCTGACATGACACCACTGAAAGGTATTAGCAGGCGAAGCAAAGTGAACACATGCAGAAAAGGCTGCAGCTGCCAGATGTGTAAAGCTGCTCGCAAACATCAGGATATTTCTGTTTAATCTAGGGGGGATTACGTTTACAACACATCTGTAGATTAAAACTGAAACTAAAGATGCTTCTCAGGCACTGTGTTTACAGTCAAAAATCAAGTCCCATAGGGCAGTATCACCAGTGAGAGTGGGCTTTACAGGCCCACAGCTGCATCGGTTTCTGACTCAGCCCAAATTCTCTCATATAAGAGTATGAGAGGACAAAAACTACCCAAAACCCTCGGGACATAAGGAAAGAATAGTAGTGCAGTTTGGAAAATGGCAACATACTGACTGACATTTGTAACAGTTAATACAGATTATAATACAGTCTATGCAGTACATCCTATGCAGGAAATCCAGGACAATTAGATAAAGAAATAGGTTCACTGAAATGAGTCCAATTAAGGAGGCCCGTGATTAAGTAACAATCTGTAAATCAACCGCACTGATGCCAGAAAACTAATAGACAACTATTTTCATATTGATTAATTATTAAAGTAAGTAACACCCTTCTCTTGTTCCAGCTCATCCTTGAGAGGATTTGCAGTTTTCCTACGTCTTGCATATTAAATTGATTACAGTTGTTCTGATACCAGTATCGGAAATGCCTCCGATACTACTTAAAATGCTACGCAAGTTTATGCACTGATCCAATACCAGGTAATTCATTAATAAACTTCAAAGTGTTTCGCAGTTATATTAAACAGCAGTTTTCCTGGAAATCAGTTCTTCTTTGCTGCTTTAAAACAGTGGGCTACACAGGAAGTTGTGCTGTGCAGCCACTGGCAACTACTGTTTTAAGGCTGTAAGAGCTGATTTTAGGGTAAATAGTGTAACGTTAGCAGTTAGCGAAGTGTCAGCAATTTGCCAGTACTTTACACTAGAGTTTAGGATTTAACCTGAGACAGCCATACAACAGTCATAGCAGTCATTTCACATCCATAGAGGGCCAGGAGTGTACAACTCTTCATTTTTTCTTTTTAATTTTTTAAGCAGTGGTCTAAGATAGGTTCTTGGTATTGGCCGGTAAACAAGTTCAGGTTTTGGAGTCTGTATCAGGGAGGGAAAAATGGTACTGCAACATCTCTAAAATCAGCGTTTTCTTGGTTGGGTTTTGGACAGTTGATCAGACAAAACAAGTAATATCAAGACATTTGGGGAACTGCAACAGGCAGGTTTTCTAACATTTCATAGACAAAATTATTCATCAGTAAAATAATCAGCAGATTAATCAATAATGAAAATAACCGTTAGCTGCAGCGCTTAATAAGTATTAGTTCTGCATTCTTTTAAGTCCTAGATGTCTGGTAGGTTGGGTAAAGGTCATGGGGAGGATGAGTGAATGGGGTAGTGAAGAACGTGGTGGGCAGCCTGAGAGTTAGGTATCTGAAAAGATGGATATGATCAAATAGGACTGGGCCATAAGAGGAAAATCAAATATCACAATATTTGTCATCAAACACCTCGATATCAATATTGTAGGGTTGACTATTGGTGCTTTCATTAAATATTTGCACAATGTAATAGAAGTCTGGTATGTAAAGAAAATTACATCACTTTACTTGAATGCATCCGTTAAAAAACAACAACAACACACACATTAAGATATCCAAAATTTAAGACGTGATCTAGTCTCATATCATGATATCAGTATCATATCAATATTACCCAGCCCTAGATAAAAGCAATCTGTGTATATCTATTTACATACAGTACAGTGGTTAATCAAAAACAGAGTAAGTGATCAATTTGAAATAGTATGGTATCAAACTTTCAGCCAAAGTTTTATGAGATTCAGCTAACAGGCTAAACTGAATGGCTTTCTCTCATCATGTTGTTTGTTTCAGGTAGGGGATGGCAGTGAATGTGTACGCCACATCTGTGTCCATTGACAACCTCAGCCGACATGACATGCTGGCATGGGTCAACGACTCCTTGCACCTCACCTACACTAAGATTGAGCAGCTATGTTCAGGTAAGGCTAAAGTTCCAATCAAATACAGCTCAACGAGTAAATCACAAAAAGACAACAACAATAACTAACTGTTGTGTCTGTGTGTTTTCCAGGAGCGGCATATTGCCAGTTCATGGACATGTTATTTCCAGGTTGTATCCTTCTGAAGAAGGTCAAATTTCAAGCCAAGCTGGAGCATGAATCTATACACAACTTCAAAGTTCTTCAGGCAGCTTTTAAAAGGATGAGTGTTGACAAAGTCAGAATACTTTTATCATTTATTCTATTTTTTACTATGAAGATGTTTTTTTTTAATTATATGACAGCATCATAAGATGCATGTTATGTCACTTGGAGTTCTTCAAGCATTTCCTGTTTCCATCCTGCAGATAATTCCTGTCGAAAAGCTTGTAAAAGGAAAGTTCCAGGACAACTTTGAATTTGTGCAGTGGTTCAAGAAGTTCTTCGACGCCAACTATGATGGGAAGGAGTATGACCCTATGCTAGCCAGACAGGGGCAGGACGTGGCCCCTGCCCCCAACCCAGGTGATCACTTTATCCACAAACCAAAGAGAACCCCAGGTAAACCAAACAGTTTTGCCTCTGCTGCACGGTCTTGCTGAGCTTTGGATGGCTCAAAAGCGCTCCCTGCAAGCAAGTGGTGTGAGCAGCACGATTCACAGACTGACTGCTGTCCTCTTAGATCCATCTCACTGCCCAGCATTCACAAGCAACATAAGATAAGATAAGATAAGATAAGATACACCTTTACTGATCCCACAATTGAGAAATTCAATGGACACTGTGTAGGTAAGACTGAGTCACTGGTGGGATTGCAGTAATCACCACAGTGACTAGAGGGATGCAGCATCAGTGGGGTTGAAAATCCACAACCTGCAACTCCACTTCTACCTCCCCAATTCTAATTGGTCTTGATCAGCGGTGCCAGAAGACCTACACTCAGAAAGATCAAATGCAACCATTTTCTCCAGTGTCCTGCATCAAGCAGCTGATGCAACACTGTCGCAGCTCCATCTTTGAGAAAACTGACAAACTACAGCGTTTGTCTCATTTTACTAACAAGAATTACGTCAGCCTGACCAGCCTTGCTATGTCTCTGTGAAAGCTTTTTGCTTGAAAATCATGGCGAACAATCTAATTTAACTAGCGTGTCATACGCCTGCTTTGTGACTTTGTCACTGGTAAGCAGTGTGGCTGTAAATGGGCAGAATGATTGCATTTATTTTCAAAACTGTGATAATGCGTGTTGGCATGTTTTGACTTTAAGTTTAACACCTCTGCTGAAGCACTTATAGAGGTTTGGCAGGACGCAGGGTTTTTCTGTTGTTTACGCTTTGACTCAAATAAGTATGGCATTCAAAACATGTTAAAATACTTGTTTTTATTTATAATTTGGCTTCTTTTTTAATCTGGCAATCAAAATTGTCTTGTCAATCTTTTATGTTGTAAAACAATTTGAAATTCTTTCACAAAAATGGCATATCAAAGGAACATTATGCTAAAAGCTGATAACATCAGCTCTCTATAACGTGCTATATCCATTGCCACAATTGCTACACAGCCAATATAGATGCCGTAAATCCACTTTAATGTAGATGATAAACATCTCTGATGATCTCTGACCACTCCAGGACCACAGAGGACATCTCCAACAGTTCCCAAAAACATGCCAACACCACAGCGGGTCCAACACAACACTCCAGCTATGAGGAAGAATCCGTCTTTGTCTAGAAATGGTGGCAGTGATGCTGAGATCATGGAGCTAAATCAACAGGTAGAGTTGCATGGAGAGAAAGGAGAGCTGTATTCTCAGTTCATTTTAAATATCTTACAGCTTTGCAGTCTCATGTGTATTGATTCTGTCTGGACTGAAAACAAATGATTTATTACATTAATAGGCCTTTTTTACAGAAGACAATTTGACATGTTACAGTCTGATATGCACAGGTGTAAGGGGCCGTGTCCACCAAAGTGGGGTTTTTTTTTCTGAGACCAGCATATTTTTTTTAAATTCTTACCAATGGGAGCATCTCATATTTGTGCTATGTCACAAAAGCCAGAAGTATGAAAAGGCACTGAGTGTCTATTCTGCACTGAGGACTGATGAGAGAGGGCTTTTTTTCCCAGAGCGCTGAGAGTTGAAAAATGTTCAGCTGTGGGTTAAACGCTGCACCTGTCACTATTACTCTTTACCCAGCCGTCTAATTACATCGAAGGAGGGACAAATACTAGAAAGACCAACCATTAAATCTTACATGTAGCTAAAAATGGAGGAGAAATATGTTAATAAACTGTATATATATATATTAAAAAAATGTTTCCTCTGATGAACTCACACAGGCCGTTGGCTCCGTCCTCTCCCTACCTGCTTCAGCCCTCCCTCCAGAGCAAGTGCGCTATCTTGTGCCAACATTTTTACCTCCATGGATATTCAGTATCACAGCAACCAGGCGCAACAAAAGTGTCTAAGCTTAAAAAAAAGCGGCATCTCTTGAGCTCTCTCAAGCGCTCCCAGCTGGGCGTTTCCTGAGGAGCGCCTGGTGTTTTATAGCTGGGAAAACACTTTGGTGGACACGGGGCCTTGATGTTAGTTTCCCTCAGAATATCAGCTATGAAAGAAGCATATTGTTTTTAATGCTGGCGATGCTGGAGTTCTAACTTATTTTCTTGTGACAATTAAAATATTATTTTAGAATAGTGTCAGTTCAACAGGTTATGAGCTTTATATTCTTTGATTTGCTGCCTTCCTGTCCAGCATTATTTTTGCTAGATATTCCCTCCTCTTACATACCTTTCATGAAGCAAAGCAGAAAGTACAAAAAACAGGAGCTAGTTTTGCCCTCCATCCTTTCTTGGCTGTCATTCACAAGTGAAAGAGCTCTTGTCAGTGTAAATAAAAAATCCTTGATCCCTGATCCTCTTTTTTGACTACATGGTTCAGAATAGTTTTTAGAGACCACCAGTGAAAACATTTTTTTCTCTGCTTTCTAAGTTGATGGAGTTGAAGTTGACTGTAGACGGACTAGAGAAGGAGAGAGACTTCTACTTCAGCAAACTACGGGACATTGAGCTGATCTGCCAGGAACATGAGAGTGAAAACAACCCCATCCTCAGCAAGATAATCGACATTCTTTACGCAACAGAGGTATCTGTCCTACATCAGCAACAAATACTGGCTGCATTGCACCATTTCAATCTCCATGTTCTTTACTCAGTGTGAATTACTAAGAGAAATCTCTACTTCTCGGTTGTGTTCCAAAAGTAAGAAAATGACACGCAGCAAAGGGCCGCAGGCTGGAATTGAATCCGTGGCCGCTGCAGCAGGTACATGGGGTGCCTGCTCTATGCACTCAGTTAAAATATGAGATAATTTACAATGTCCAGACTGTGAGTGGAAGTAGTGCATCGGGGTCTGTAATCCAGTCTCGGGCTGACAAGACATATGTTTATCGTGATTAGTTGTTCAAACCCAGTTGCATGACTTTGCGATTCAATTTCTCCATTTGATTTGACTGGTGTAACTTCTTAGCCAAACAAAACAAAAGGTACGCAGGGAACCACTGTAGGAGGCACAAGTAACAAAGCATGTTCCTCACAAGATGGCGCCCCTGTCCCGAAATTAACATCCCTGTATGTGATTTGGCTCACTCCATATATTCAGGTAAGACTGGCAAAAATAAAAAATCTATTATCTAATTTTTAGTATTACATAGCTTAAAGGTCCACTGTGTATAATTTAGAGGGATCTACTGACATACATAGAGTATTATATTCATAACTATGTTTTCATAAGTTTATAATCACCTGAAAATAAGAATCATTGTATTTTTGTTACCTTAAAATGAGCCATTTATATCGACATATGAAGCAGGGATCTTCCACAGAGTCTGCCGTGTTGTTCTACGGTAGCCTAGAATGGACAAACCAAACACTAGCTCCAGATAGAGATATTTGCATTTTTGTGTTACTCTGTTGGCCCCCGTAGTTCTTCTACACACTTGGCACATGAGAAAAGTCTCAGCTGTTTGCAATCCGCAACCTCACTACTATAGGCCACTAAATTCTACACACTGGATGTTTAAACAAACAACATTTCCCATGAGTCCAATAGCGGTTAAATCTCGTGGCTTGACAGATGAGGCAAGTACGTGTGTGAGTCATGGGCCGTGGAAAGTTAAGACATGTTTTTCACCATGGATGTATTAAAGAGAACGGGGCCCATTCAATCCAGTGAAAGTTTGGGTAAATACAATTGGCGTCACAGCATAGCTTTGTTCCTTGAGGGCTTGAGCAGGACAGAGAGGACCAAACAGTGTATTAGTTTTCAGACAGGAGATATTACAGCAAAAATAGATGAGGATGAAATCAAGTTATGATGACAGAAGTACCGGCATCAGTGGGAAAGGAAGGGAAAGGAAACTGTAGGTTTTTGTATGCAAACAAATTAACTGATTTCAAGGATTCAACTTCTAACAGAGAATGCTGTTAGTGGATGCCAATTTATCTGAGTACGATAACAGTATGCCTCCAGGAATACATTTATTTTTTTCAGAATTGCAGATAAAACAATTTTGTAATGAATTACAGAAGCTAGCTCAGGGCATTGTTTATCTATTTTTATGTCATCTTTGATCAGGAAAGTTTTATATTCAACAGTAAAATAAAACAAAGCAAAAAAACAAAATAATAATTTTGTCCCTTGTTTCTCAGGATGGCTTTGCACCTCCAGAGGATGATGACCTTGATGAACAAGCCCACCTGGACCAGGATGAATACTGAGCCCTTCATTTCCCTCCCTCCTAACATCACCATCTTCCCTTTCCTTTTCGACCTCATTTGTTTTCTACTCTCTCTGCACGCGCTCTCTATAAATACTCACCATTATCCCCACTCTCTGTCTTTTCTTTTCTTTCCCATATGTATATCTGTTCGTAACCTCCCCCCATCCACCCTCTGGCCATCTACACACAACTACTCTGCATCATCATCTGCTGCTCCTCCCTGCCTCCACTTAACACAGTAACAATAACAGTAATGTATGACATATCCCAGTTATTTCAGCATGAGTAACGCAGAAAAACGAGCCGAGCCTGGCATGGAGGTTGTTATGGAAAAAATTTTAAGTCTGTAAATATTGCCAACATTGTGATTTCTGAGAGGACAATGTCTTTGCTCATTATGGAGTTATTTATTCGCCTTTGGTGCGCTGTGATACTTGTGTAAGAGTGCAGAACAACACTGCTCCAGTGTGCCATCGGGACGCTCCCAGAGCAACTAAAACTGTAACAAAAGTGACTTTTTAATAACAGTTTCTTATTTATTTAACTTATATTTAATTTAGATTAACTTTCTGTAGCAAAATTGGTGCAAAGCCTACTGTACATGAATTGAAAGCTGAGGCCATGTGTGTTATTTCAGTTAATGGTTTGTACTTGAGTCAGCATCGAGCTTTTAGTTTCTGTTATGGTGGGTTCATGGCATGTAGAAACGCTGAAAAGGATATTCTTTGGTGTACTGACTCAAGGCGTACGATCAGTGCTCTGCGATTCATCATTATTGATCAGCAACATATCTGAGCATGAGAATGTTACACATTGACTGTGAATGAGTGATATTTTGTATATGTATTTTGTGTGGAGATTTTGTCTGATGTCGCACGATCCTGGTTAATCGCTGTTGTATCTTTTAGGCCGACATGCAGAAGCCTACAAGTTTGAAATTTAGAGGTGGACAGCCACCTGCAGACTGACAACATGGTTATAGATTGTAGCAGTTCTAATGTTTAATTCTAAAATATAAGGGAGCCTGACACTGAATTAATACAGATACATTTTCACATGACAAATTTTGTCATGTTTTTCCTTGCTAACCATAATGTTTACACCTTTCATGTGCTGTAAAGGGTTGCCCAGGGTATACGAGCTGTAGTCTGAAAGAAAGTCAGTGGTAAGAAATCTGTGACCAGTTGACTGGTCATCATAAGCATCCAGTTAAACAAAGGAAGTCTCCTCGTCCTTCCCCAGCTTTTTTTACTTGCAAACTGGCTGTCGTCTGCTCTGGAAATTGCATTCATTGACCATGTAAACATCTACAGAACACTCATCTTCTGAGTTTTGAATAAATAAACGGTTGTGAAATACACTGTGGTGGTTTATTTTGAGTGACAATGGAGTTGTAATACAAGCTCACATGGGTCTCTAAATGAACCCTATAAAAGTATAGTTTTTATGAGATTATATGTAGCTCACACGAAAGCATATGGAAATCAATGATACAATAGTATTATTGGTAAAAGACCCAAGGAATAGTAAAATTACGACCCCTCTTGTGGTGTGGATGAGACAAGACACTTGGCATGGATAAGACACTTGGCATATGATATCTTTTAAGAGATAAAGTAAAACTTTACTGATCCCACACCGCGGAAATTCACGTTACAGCAGCTCAAATAGCACAGATAAAAAAGAAAAATATATCAAGTACTAAATTTAGACACAACTATACACTCAATACTACCTACACTATATACACCTTTCACTTATGCACATATGGAAAAAGAGTATGTATATAAAGATAAATGTATGGGTATATATTGACAGCTGTACAGGATGATTGCACATTGGAGGTAATACACACATGGTGTATAGTATTAAAGTTAAAAACAATGTAAGAACAATTTAAAGTGTTGCCTTGCAAAGGCAGATACCATAGAAAGGCATACTGCTACGAATATTAGAAGCAGACATTAGAAGCAGTGAGGTTTGTGTAGTATGTTATCCGCCTGGCCTTCTGTTATTGTTGTTTGTATTTACTGTTGTTTGCAGTTTCCACTGTATACTGAATCCTTGTCACAAAATTATCTTGAAGCTACTTCCACTTGATTGCATCGGGGGATTAGCTCAAATGGTAGAGCGCTCGCTTAGCATGCGAGAGGTAGCGGGATCGATGCCCGCATCCTCCAGCCTATCCTTTTCCTCCCCTACAAAGCAAAAATGACATTGTCTAATATTTGTTTGTCATGTTTCAACTTCACTTGTTGTAACGGGGAAAGGGTACCTTGAAGAAACCATACTTCCGCGTTCACACACTACTTTATTTCCAGTATAACCTGTCGGGCTAGCATGTCAACTCGTAAACTGTTTACAAAGTAAACATGTTTAAGGAGAATCTTTGAGCAAAATAACATTTCTACAGAGCGTAAATGAGTTTATACTGAAAAATAATCGCTTTATCAATCGTATTCACTCTAACGTCTCAATAAGCTGTGCTCTGGTCTAACCTAACGTATGGCCTCAGTGTAACGTTAAACAGCTCAAATAGAGATTTAACCGTTAGTTCTGTACCGTTAGTACCGTTTATTCCGATGATAGTACATGCAAAATGTATACTGTGGTTGAATATCACTATTTTCAGGAGGATTAACCGGCAGTCTGTTGGTCCCACTGATAACCAGCAGATGGCAGCACAGCATCATTTATATTTTAAGAGTTGTTGGGGCCAGGGAAAGTTCCAGAGGCCATCATAGGGTGACCATATTTTGATTTCCAAAAAAGAGGACATTCTACTTAAAGCCTACTTAAATGATACTCGCAGCTTACTCAAAGATGCCTTAACATTTTAATATATTTAAAAGTTATATGTATGGATAGAAAATTCAAATATAATCATATAATATAATCAAATATCTCTCAAAGACAGAAATTCAGATAGGCCCCAATAGGGGACACATACACACACTAGAGTGTGGCGATCCGAGCCCGATGGTACCCAACAGGTCTGGCCGGGTTTGGTCAAAAATGTAGCTATAAATTGTATTCAGGCTCGGGTAGGATTCGGTCAGTTTTCAGTGAAAATGTAGTGTAAAAATAAATAAAATCCTATTGTCTGTCCTGTTTATTGCTTGGGCTCTGTTATTTACGTGACAACACCTGAACATAACACACACAGACACACATTGGCTGTTTTGTTTCTATCTCTCCCCTCGCTGGAAGTCTCGGACCTACAGCCGCCCGCATCCGCCTTGATTAAACGCTGAAAATAAAATAAAAGAGGGAGACAGGTTTTTCCTATTTTATTTTATTTTGTTTTATTTCTCCCTCTCCTCTCGCTGGAAGCGTCGGACCTCCCGCCTCCCGCTCCCATCTCAAACACGGAGGTCTCCCTCTCCGCTGAGCACGCCCGGCCTGTTAAATAGCCTGTAAGTTAACCATAACAACTGTGTGACACAAACTCAGTGCTTTGGTCATTAAATAATGTCGGGCTCGGTTCGGGTTCGGACAGAAATATGCGGCCGTGCCGCACTCTAACACACACACACAAACACACGGAAAACCGGACATTATCATCAGTTTATAAAAACCCCCGGACGCCCCGGACGGGACATGAAAAGTGGACATGTCCGGGCAAAAGACGACGTTTGGCCATCAGGAGGTGCAATTAACGTAACGCGCAACAACACAGAGTCCCAGAAGGAGTATTTATTAGCAATGGTTGATTAATTTTACACACATTTTTTTTCATTGGGACGGTCAGCTTAAATAATAGAGCACTATATGTCAACGTTTGGTGACCAACCTGTCTCGCTGTTCCATTTCCGCCAATGACGTTGCTTGGCCCGCGGAAGGATATCAACAAAGATACTGGATTAATACCAACAATGATCAAACGGTCCTACAACGATGAACGTTGGAAGGATGAACGTTAGCTAGCGAACTGCTGGTGAAGATTTCCTTTCTCGAGCTAACGACTTTAGCTTACCATGCTAAACCTTTCCAATTCCAGAAACTAAAGTAAACTGTAAACCAGACAAATCAGCGCTACGTCTGGTTATTAATAGACTTTATGTTCGCTCCTTTGCGTGTCCAAAAAGCAGAAGACGTCCATTTTCCTCCGACGACTCCCCAGTTATTTGGGGGGGATTCGATTACACGTCACCGATTTGACAGTGGATAGCCAATCATATCGCAAGCAAAATGGACCTAAAATGGGTTTTAGCCAATCACAGATTGTAACTGTCTGAGAGACTTTTTTTTTTTTTTAACTAAAATTTAATTTAAAAGCTTTTCACATTTTCTGTCATAATTTCATTAATGCTTTAATAGACTGTCGTTAAAAATTATTTAAAATATACCTATAAAAATTTGTACAGTTAAAGACAAATGTATTGTTCATTATGTAAGTTAATTTTGATCTAGCGTAATAGGTCACATGACTAGTTTCTTGGGGTCGCACCTGTTGCATTTTGGGCTGAGGCAGTATGGGTCATTGGGTCACGAAGGAAGTACATATGGCCCCAAAATAATAGCTTTGATTATCTGCAGAGGTCTCTTCCTTTCATGAAAGAAAATCAGTGTTTTTGCAACGCTCTCAACTCAGAGGGGCTTCTAACTATGGTGGCCGATGCAGAGACACGAGTGGCTCTATCTTCTTATATATTATATTAAATTTCTGCCCCCCAGGCCCGACACACTGGACCTTTAAGGGCCGACATGAAAGCTGCTGTAACTGAGCAACACTGGAGAGCTTTTACTCCTGGCACAGTGGCAGCTATGTAGGCTGTGTGAACATATGACTGGACAGATGATGTTAAGATTAGAAACATTTGTAGTTGTCACTTTATTCACAAATCCAAAAGTCAGACAAATACTGCACACTGTTGACAAACTGTTGAGTTCACAATAAATCAGCACAAAGGTGACAGCCCTACCTTGCAAAAGCAGCAACCACAACAACCACAAGGAAAAACAATAATAATTATAATAATAATAATGATGATACTTAAAGCAATTTAACTACCTGTCATATTGAAATAATAACAAATTTGAGCCACTACATTGCAGTAATGCACTTTAGCGATTACATGTCAACATGAGAACAAGCTTGCCGTGTTGCGTACCGTGGCCATTCTAATGTTTATAACCTACAACTTGATGGTGTCTTTGGTCACATGGCAAAAAGCTTTATCGAGAACACAATAGCAACTTACAAGTGAAATGGTATCTTTGGGTGAAGCAGTAAAATCCATCAGATACCTCATGCCCCCAACATTTTCTTCACCATGTAACCAGGCATGTTGTAGAGGAAAAGACCCAAGATGGCCAACAGCAGGAGAGCAGTGACGATCTTGATGGTCAGCCACCTGTACTGGTCACATATCAGGTGCTTCGCAGCTTTGAATGGGATGAGGAACCAGAGGAGGGCGATATCTGGACGGCTGGTGGAGCACAGAAATAAAGTGTGTTAGAAATTTGACAATATAAATTTTAAAAAAAATCCACTGGTTTCCACATAGAATGTATGCACAAGTGATGCAGTAACAAAGTAAAAATACAACTTGAGGTAATAATCACTTCCTCTTAACCAAAATGTAAAGGTTAAAGGGGAAATCCGGTATTTTTCACTTTGAGCACCATTTCTGGGTTGTTTATGATGAAATAGAGTGGTTAAGACCAAAATAGTGACGATTGCTCATTTTCGGAGAATTTGGCTTTCCCCTGCCTGGCTTAACACTGCTGCCCATGGCCATGTGTGAATCTGTCCTAAAACCATTCTAAACGTTTGTTTTCAAGGCCATGAAACTCACAGAGTGGTCAGTGGTGTTTGTTGATGTTCTGACATAAAAATCGTAGCAAATTGTGGTGGTAATCTAACTGTGGTAATAATCACTTGACTTTGACAGTACCTTAAATAACTAACTGTTTTACCATCAGCTATTTAGTATTTTTACTTGGGAAGCTTAAAGGTTTGCGTCTACTTTTTTCTATGAGCTGAAATACATATGACAGAATGTGTCACGCGTTTAAGACTTTTAATTACAGATGATGAAATAATAAGGCACGCACTGTCCTTTCAGTTTCCAAAAACATACATATACATACCACACAAACAAATGACAGGACAACCAGAGCATTGAGTGGTACAGAGGTCAATTTATTCACAAATCTGAAATATCATACATAAACAAAACAATGCTCAAGCAAGAAAATATGAACTCCAACACAAGTTAACTATGCTACATATCCTTTTATTTTTTTCAATAAAATGTTTTCATAGGTGAGCAAAGGACATTAACTGAATTTAAAAGGAATAAAGAAAATCACATTTCAAGAATCAAGAAAAAGACTGACAGTTGAGATTTGTACACAGACTAAAATAATAACCAATGATGGATGCACTCAATACTTATCACTAGTACAGCTATTGTAATAATGCTCTTAATAATGCATCAATATTTATTCAAATGGTAAATTGCAAATGTTCACAAAACAATTCTTATTATTGCTGAATGCACACCCTCTGAAGAAAGTTATCATCTGCTGGTTTGACTCAGACACCCAACATTTTCTTCACCATGTAACCAGGCATGTTGTAGAGGAAAAGACCCAAGATGGCCAGCAGCAGGAGAGCAGTGACGATCTTGATGGTCAGCCACCTGTACTGGTCACATAACAGGTGCTTCACAGCTTTCAAGGGGATGAGGAACCAGAGGAGGGCCACATCTGGACGGCTGGTGGAGTGAAGACAGGTAATCAGAATTATAGAAAGCCACAGAAATAAAAATACTTAAGTAAAGTACACAGAAGGAGGTTCCTACAGAGCATAACCCAGGAGAAGACATGCTTAACTCCCCACCTGGGTTGATTTTCCTGTGTTTGAGCCCTATTATTATATCAATTGCGTTGATTCTGAAATCATTCCTCTTGTGTATACTAGCCCATGAAGTGTCTGCTAAAGTAATCAGTTCACTGTGATTCAGCTGTAAGGAATAGAGGGCATAATTCAGTCCTCACTTTATGCATCCTAAAATTCAGTAAAAGTTAATATGAGGCTGTACCTGAGATAAAGCAAGTAAATGACTTCTAAAGTTCCTGTTACATCCATCCACTTCAGTTGCACAAGAAAGCACAGTAAATTTCATACTCCGACTACAAACTGTGGGAGGTACCAACTTGATCTGGCCTCACAGGCTGTTGGAGCCTCATTTAAACTTTGGCTAAATTTTTAAAAGTGTTTTAGCATGGACTGAGAAATGCAGATTTTGTCCCACATCTCTTCCATTGGAGTCTATAAAGACATCAATTCACAGTCACAGTACAGACAAGAGGAACAATATTACTGACCAATTACTCTTTAAATGTACATATGGACATGTATGTATTTTATTTAGACACACTTTAAAAAATCTGAACCTAACCTTTAAGAATGAAATGTTTGTTTTTTTGCAACCTTATTCAAAAATTCTGTCAAATTCTGCATGGCACTGACCAAGAATGTCATATTAACAGTCATGTAAACCGAAATAAATAAGTGCAAACCTAACCATGATATTGATAAAAACGAAAAAGAAATCCTAACCACCACAATGAAAAACTATATTTAATGTCATATACTGTTCAGTGAGCAATACTACATGGATAGTTGGTTTTATGCGATGTATGTTTAAAGTTCTGGTTCTTACCTTCATTTCCTCTCGATCAAGAGGAAACACACTCCAGGTTAACCAGGTTTGATCTTGGATGAAGTTCTAACTTCCCTCAGTAGTTTTTTTATGTCTTCAAAGCACGGCATATTGTGATTTTGGAATGCACAAATTTATTTTTGTATGATGTAAAAAAAAAACTAAAGCTAAAATAAAGAATCTACTTAAAATATTTTACTTCAAATAAACACCTAGCAAACAGGTAGCAGTACTTATCACAACCACTTCAAAATTAAATGGGTCAGGTGCATTGAAAATTTTATTTCTTAAATACACCTCATATGCATGTCCTCCTGAGACCTGAACTTTTGTTTGGTGTGCATTTTTAATTTGTCCTAGCTATTTGGGATTAGTAGAACCTGGTAAGTAAAGAAACTAATATTGTCATTGAGAATAACGTCCCAACATCCTCAAACGAGACGACAATCAAGTCCAAATGTCCTTTAACAAGCTGATGATAAATCACCAATGTCTTCAAATGAGCACTTTTTAATTAACAGCGCATTAGCTTGTTACCATTGCTAAAATTGGTCATACATATATATATATATATATATATATATATATATATATATATATATATATATGTATATGTATATGTATATATGTGTGTGTGTGTGTATATAAAAAGACGTTTCAACCACAACATGTGAGCAGGTTTTGTACCTTGTCCACTTTTGTGTCAGGGACACCTGCAGACTGACTTGGCAGAGATGGCTGCCATCTTGTTTTTACCTAGATTAGTATACTGTGCTCTTACTACCACTAGATGGCACAAAAAAATGTCCAGGAATGAGGACAACAGGCCTAAGCTTAGCAGAATGAAGTTTAAGGTGCACATACAAGGACACAGGGTCTCAGGAGGATATAAATAAGCAATGGAATTACAGATATGTTGTCAGAGACATCCTGGTATCACTGTGGAATCAACACAATCTGATTATCAGACAGTATTGCCTTAATTTACCTACCTAGTGAGTTTGCATGAATTTTATATCATATGTAGCAGATTTTCAGGAGACACAAAAAGTCAATAAACACTCAGGTCCTTAAAGAATCTACTTTAAATAATTTGATAGCTAAAAACCAGTGCAGGAATATCCAAAACAATAAACAACAAAGTATGTTGTTTTGCTCTATTTATCTTAGTTCATAAAATGACTTGTGGTGTACTTAAAGGGACAGTTCACCCCAAAATCACAAATAAACATTTATATGTTACCTGTAGCACAGTTTATGAGTCTAGATTGTTTTGGTGTGAGTTGCAGTGTTGAAGACATCAGCCATAGAGATGTCTGCCTTCTCTCCAAACTAATAACACTAGATGGCACTCAGCTTGTGGTGCTCAAAGCGCCCAAAATTTTTTTTCTAAACTCAACAGGAATGTCTCTGTCCTTAAATGATGACTTGGCTAACCAAGATAATCCACAGACCTTGTTGTCCGCAGTTTCATGTAGGAACTATTTTCTTTCTGCCGCACTACACCTGCAACCATTTCACAACACAGGAGGAAGTGTGCATCTCCTGCTAGCTCACATAGCACCTCTGAGGTAGCTAATGTTGAAGCTCAACTGAGGAGGACGCCATTAAGGTTTACAAGCACAAGCCTCTCATCCATGAGTAGATGCACGCTTCCTTCTGCATGATGATTCGGTTGGGGGGTGTTCTTTGGCGTAAAGACAATTCAAGTTAGTTCCATTATTTTGGTGAGAAAGCAGACATCTCTACAACCTATACTCATTAGTCACTTTATTAGGTACACCTTGCTAGTACTCGATTTGACCCTCTTTTGCCTTCAGAACTGCCTTAATTCTTGGTGTCATAGATTCAACAAGGTGCTGGAAACATTCCTCAGAGATTTTGCTCCATATTGACATGATGACATCACACAGTTGCTGCAGATTTGCCGGCTGCACATCCATAATGTGAATCTCCCATTCCACCACATCCCAAAGGTGCTCTGTTGGACTGAGATCTGGTGACTGTGGAGGCCATTGGAGTACAGTGAACTCATTGTCATGTTCAAGAAACCAGTTTGAGATGATCTGAGCTTTGTGACATGGTGCGTTATCCTGCTGGAAGTAGCCATCAGAAGATGGGTACACTGTGGTCATAAAGGGATGGACACGGTCAGCAACAATACTCAGGTAGGTTGTGGTGTTTAAACCATGCTCAGTTGGTACTAAGGGGCCCAAAGTGTGCCAAGAAAATCTCCCCCACACCATCACACCAGCAGCAGCCTAAACCGTTGATACAAGGCAGGATGGATCCATGCTTTCATGTTATTTACACCAAATTCTGACCCTACCATCTGAATGTTGCAGCAGAAAATCATGACTCATCAGACCAGGCAAAATTTTTCCAATCTTCTACTGTCCAGTTTTAATGAGCTCATGTGAGCTGTAGCCTCAGTTCCCTGTTGTTAGCTGACAGGAGTCTTCTGCTGCTGTAGCCCATCTGCTTCAAGGTTGGAGGTGTTGTTGGTTCAGAGACGGTCTTCCGAAGACCTTGGTTGTAACGAGTGGTTATTTGTGTTACTGTTGTCTAATTGTTCTGTTATCTTGTACCATCTCACACCAAAACAATCTAGAGTGATAAATATCACTACAGGTAAAAGATAAAATATTCATTTTTGATTTGGGGGAAAAGTTTTAAGGGAAAAGTGTAGATAGAGAGTAGAACAAGAGAGTAGAAAAACCATCTGGTTAGTGAAATTGCTGGAACCTTCTGCAGAGGTGTCTGAGCAACATCTCAAGCTCCCAGCATTTTCTTGACCATGTAACCAGGCATGCTGTAGAGGAAAAGAGCCAGCATGGCCAGCAGCAGGAGAGCTGTGACAATCTTGATGGCCAGCCACTTGTACTGGTTGCAGACCAAGTGTTTTATGGCCTTGAAGGGAGTGAGGAACCACAGAAGGCTGGTGTCTGGGCGGCTGCAAGGACAAAATTACAGATGTTCAGTAGTTGCAAACTTTAAGCAGTATGGACCATTACTTTTGCTCTTTTTCTAAGTCAAATATAAATGTAAATACAGCTGACATTAGTGACACTAGGACAAAGCAAAAGGCAAGACAAAGAAATGATTTACAGTATGTTAAGAACTTACAGATGATTCTACACAGAAATACACAAAAGATATGAAGAAACAGCAACTTACCATGTAAAGAAAGAAGATCCTAGGTAAAAGTCCAGAACTCGGTTGAAGTAAATTCGTAAAAGTGTCTTTCCTCTTTTTATTATATTATTATGCCATTTTATAATTGTTTAAAAATATGTTTATGCTTGTTTGACGTTTGGTTGCGAATTCACATTTTCATTAATGACTGATTTATCTTTTTATTTATTATGTATATATTATAATTTAATTTATCATAGCATTTATTTTTTTATATCTGGCCTGTTTGCATCAGACCACCTTATGGAGTTTAAATGTTTTAGTGGAGCTGGACTTGGAGCAGCTAAACAATATGTACTCTTGAATTTGTGTGTATGTGTGTTTATGGCAAGCGTGAAAGGTAGCCAAGCCACAGAATAAAATGAGCATTATAATTGAGAAAAATAGATCAATAGGGTGGTCAGTGTGGTGATAACACAACATCCATCATACTTGGGTTTCTCTAGTGGCTCTGGTTCGTTGCGTCCTTCACCGACTGGGCTTCTCTCTGCTTCCTCTCCCGTCAGCAGGTGCAGCTCTGCCTCCACTTTTCCCTAAAAAGACAACAAAAACACTCTCAGTCAAAAGGAGGTTTTAAGCCATTGTTCAACTCATTCAGTAGTTTCTTTATTTAAAGGCTTTAAGTAAAATCTCAATGATTTTCATTTAAATAAATGTCTGTTAAGTCACTGTCTATCGCCAAATGAGGCATGAGGTACCAAATGGCAACTGAGCCTGGGGCCCACTGATGAATGCCCTTACTGTATATTTGCAGTATTACAAACTGGGTGTCTGGGGTGATATTCCAGGGGGGAAAAAAATCACAAACAGTGCACAATTAGTGATGTGTTTTCCATCACCCAGCAGTGGCTGATCCACCAGAGAGGGCAGGCATGTGCAACTCCACAATAAAAGAGATTTTATGTGTTTTAAATAGTCATGTTATTGCATGGTCCCACTGAATGCACGGAAATTGGCTGAATTTCACATGAAAGCATATTTATAAGCAACTTTATTCTCAGCCTAAACTGTTAGAATGGCTGAATTGAACAACAAAAATAGCAATGACTACAGAAGATGGAACTTAAAAATAAAATGGACATCACACAGGTCAGGTGTAACTATTTGGATCCCTGCTAAGTGAGATCCAAAAACACACCTGCAATACAGTTTTTCACCACAGGTGCAGCCAAAGAGAGCAGACCGTAACTCTAACATTTCGGGTCAGTTTTTACTTTGACCTACCGTGAGTTCAAACTCGTCATCTTCATTTCTGGCCACAAAAGGCCACCAGCCTTTGATCCTCTTCTGTTTGAAGATGGAGACTATAGGCATCTCTGCTTCATTTGTCACCATCTCAATGGTACACTGCTTGGCAGTCTTTGCACCCCGTGGAAAACGGTTCAGGTCCAGCTCAATCGCCCCTACAAAGAGACATTATTTAACTCAGCAAAATGTGACAAAGTTTACATCTTATCCAGTTTTCAAAAGCAGTCAACCAATCTCTCAAGTACCCCATCTGTTTTACTTCTGTGGGACTGCCGGTGTTTCATGAAGCCAAAGATTATTATAAATGATTTACCTAAGAAGTCATCTGCAGAGAAATGGTCTGCGTCCCACACTTGCAGATTAAGACGAGCTGGGATCTTGTATTCAGTCTCATCCCAGGCAAACATGGACTCTTTTTTTGAGATGACGATCTTCTCTTCGGCCATGAGGTAGTCGAAGGGGTAGACGAAGCGCCAGTTGAAGTTGCCCTCTCCAGTGATGGAGTGGTAGTGGACATCTGTGTCCTGCTTGTCTTCCTGCTGCCCTTTCAACCAGCTGTTGCAGGAAAAGGTGAAGGATAAGTTTAAATCTTGAATAAACCAAGCACTGGTTTTAATAAATGGCTGTTTCCTTTAATCTCAATGTAAATCAGAATCTGAGAATTGTGTGTTTAAATCCATCATCCTTTGGTCAAGATGTGCCCACAAACGTAAAGACGAATTAGCAAAAAGACAAAAAATATAACATCAAAACCAACAGAACTTATAATTACCCTCGCACAAATATGTCACTCGATTTCTCGCCAGTGAAGATATCATCATCCTCTAGAACGACCTCATCAGTGTTCCAGATGATCACCCTCAGTTCAAACCTGGAAACAAGCAAAAATGAAAAGATGTATGATGAAATATTAATCAATGAATAAACCTCAATATTTATTTAAATTAAAGCTCAAGATGAAGTCTGGCTGTTGGATTTTATCAGCGCCATCAGGCAAAACATGTCTACAGTGCGTGTAAAGCTGTAAACCGACAGGTTTAACTAGTGAACGTACTTCTTTGGTTTCCTTGGTGAAATATCAAGAGCAGGGCCAGGTGCAGTCATGTCTTTTGGGAACATATCCACCCACATCTCAATTCTTCCCTATAAGCAAATGAACACAAGGAAATAAGGTCTTAAAGTGTGTTAACAAAATGTTTAAGTGAAAAAAGAGGTCTGATTAAAAGGTGTTGACTGGAGTAGGGACAGTATGAGTACACTGAGTGACATACTTGTTCAATCCCTGGTTTGTCAGGGTGAAGCAGTGGTCTGGTCTCCACATGTTCTGGGACAAGTTTGCAGCCGACTCGTGGGATTTCCTCCCAGTGCTTCAACACGGTCAGAGCAAGATGTTCATCTGTCTGCTTCTTCAAACCTGAAAAACATCATCAGTATGGTTGATGGATTAATACCCATTTGAAATCAAACTTTTTTTTCTTTCACAATTAGGCAATTAGCTTCTGCTCCACTTAGTGCAATCTAAGTTCAGTTTAGATAAGTTAAATTAAGTTAAGATAAACTTAACTGACCCCACATTGGGGGAGTTCACTTGTTACAGCGGCTTAAAAGTCAAAAGCACTGTGTTAGTTCATACAGGACAAAGAGGTCATACACCCCAGCTGTAATCAGCTGACAGCCAGCTGATTGAATCATTGTTTCTAATCAGTCACACACCATCACATGTTGGTCCATTTAAATATGACTTCCTAATCACTGATCCCTGCTACACCAGTGCTGCCACACACTGCTGCTGGCAAAGCTTTGCCTCCACCACTCCAGCCTCCAACTTTCTAATTTAGAATCCTAACATGGCTTAAAGGTCAGAATGGTATTTAATGTCTTGCTCTGAGCCCACTCTTGTACACCCAGGACGCATCTGTATTATACTGAACTACAATCCAGGTCAAATAAATAATAGTAAATTATGATAAAGGTTGGTAATTAGACGAATTCAGTGGGAGGAACAAATGGCTATGAGTGAAATTAACATTTACCATTTTCATCTTCTATCTCAGTCGGTGCCATGAAGACACGGTTCTCCACCTTCACTCTTCCCCCCGGGCCGTAGTGAGGCCCATCCAGTTTGCCATCCTTACACAGCTTAGCCAGGATTTGTGTGGGTTTCATTGGGTCCCGCCACACATTGTAACCATGGCTACGGGAAAGAGCAAAAGCAATTACAGTTATAATAATAATACATTTTATTTGAAGGCACCTTTCTTGGCAGTCAAGGACACCGTACAGATACACAATATGACATTAAAAAGACATTAAAAGGAAAAAAACACAACAACAACAACAAAAAAAACAGTCACGACCAGTACAGTTATATCATGATCAATACATTTTATAGATCTATGATAACCCTACAATGTGTAATACAAGCACACCTTGTTAATGAAATAGGTCAGGCCACTACATTCACATCAATGTTTACTGAGGTTATAAATCAAGTAAGAAGTAATTTCTCATTAACTTCAATACAATCAGTCTTCTCTTGCAACCCGTGGAGTCGCCCTCTGCTGGCCATTGTTACGAATGCAGGCTTAAGGCACTCAACATTGACTTCACTTTTCAGATATGGAGGAGAGAGTCTACTTCTTTCATACAGTCTCCGTTCACCATATAGAGTGCATGCAACAATGAAAACTTAAGTATTTCTAGCACACGCTGCTACAGGGAGGTCGGTTTTTGATTCTTACATGGCGTAGTTACACGAAATACCACACGTTGCTCTGTGTTTGCTGTAGAAACGGTTCTCCAGGTCAAGTTTGGTTTCTCCAATCAGATCATCGGTTCCCACCAGGTCCCAGTCATAAATTGACACTGTGAGTGTGGAATCCATAGGGAACGTGGCCTCCACGTCAAAGGATCTGATAAAGAGAAATACAGCATTTGTCAAGTTTACAAGCATATTTGAAAACATGCATAATACATTTCAAACATATTGATCGTTTTATCAGAAATAAAGCATTTCTACTTACTTGCCAAACAAAGGGTTCAGCTGTTTTGAGATGTAGTTCTCTTTGTCTTTGATCTCTGTCTTTCCCAGTTTGATTGCAATGTATGGATCAGCTTTCCCATTGATGTCAGCGGGATGCAGATCAGTTGCCTGCCAAAAAAAAGATAGATAGCTTTGGATAACTAAGGTGGAATAAAAGTACAGTATAGTACAACCATGGTAACCAAAGTTTTCTATTTGCAATATAATTTTAATCGTGCGATCCTGCAATGACAGTTAATGAATCCTTGAATCAGACCCACCCTGATAACGTAGATACGGACGAGGACATTAATGGGATCGTTGTGAGGAATGTTCTGAAACATTCCCATGTTGGAGTCAAAGCTCATGTCTCTGGGCATGTCATCCGACACTTTGTACATGCACATTGAACCCTAAAGGGACACAGTCAAACAAATTAATCGTTAAATTGCAAAAAATACTGGGGAACAACATATTACCTAAAAACTTTTCCATGGTGTGTAATACATTCTGTACTGTCTGCAGTTGTCTTATGTCAGCTACATAAAAGAGTGAGCTATGACAGGCTGGTCTTTAATAAATTAAATATGTATTGTACTCTATACATTTTGTTCTTACTTTGAATTTTCCAACAATTCTGTCCTCATCTGTCACATTTTGGTCGTCATCGTCACCGCCTTTCCCCCTGAACAGATTAAAGCTGTGGAGCCAGTCTTCAAAGCTGTCAAACTCACCCTCCAGTTCCTTTGGGTACACCTTGTTTGAAAACACAAATTTATCAACATATAAATTTGGTTTTGAATGACATCTTTTTCAAAAAATGTGCCTGCTTATACCAATCCCATCTTGACATGTACAACCAACAAGTATATAATTGCTCTCAGGTGAGGTGTAGATGCTGAGTCAAGTACCTTCAGCTCATCCAGCTTCGGCTTCTTCCTCTCAAATGGATCTACTCCAGGCTTCTTTTTGTCCTTCTTTCCTTTTCCTCTCTTTGTGCCTTTCACAGGAGATTCATCAGGTTTGATATCTGAGTACAGGTTAGCGGTGAGGACGGAAAGAAGAAGGGGGTGTGGGGGTTTGGAGGAGCAGAGCACTCGAGACATGAATTCCACATGAAAGTTGCCAAAACCAGCTGTTACTGTATACAACAAGCATACCATTGAATTGTATACTACTAAAGTATACAGTTCAGTGGGGATACTTGGTGGTGTGACAGGATCCTCCAGGCAGGCAGTTGTGTTATCTCTGTAAAGCTTATTAAAAACAAGTTTGACTGTTTTGTTGACATTATCATCCACAGCCAAGTCATGTCAAAGTATATGTGTAGTAATATGCACCACAGAATATAGTTTAAACTACATTTGCATCATAGGATTTATAAAAGAAGTGGACATAGCCTCCAGGTCTGAAAAGTGAAGCCAATGCTCAAGTGCCTTAAAGCTGCATTCTTTCTAATGGCCAGCAGAGGGTGACTCCGCTGGCTGCAAAAGAATTCTAATTGTATAAAAGTCTATGAGAAAATGACCCTCAGTCTCATTTGATTTATTACCTCAGTAACATTTTCCTAAAAAGTTTATGATCTCAATCTCTAGTTTCAAGTGTTCTTCAATGCAGCGTGATGTTCATTTGTAAAATTATGGTCCCATTAAGAGTAAAATAGATGATAAAGCAGGGTAGGCTAGCAAACTCAAGGCTTCAAAATGGTAGTCCACAAACCAATGGGTGATGTCATGGTGGCTACATCCACTTCTTTTATACAGACCATGATTTGCGTGCACAATATGTTGTGTCATATCATAAATAGTTGATTCTGTTCAGCCTACTTGGCACAGCGCAGAATCAACCATGTTTCAAATGTATTTTCTATCAGAAAAACAAATATATTCACTGTATTTTTTCATTGACAACTTTCATGGCAAGCATACAGCTAATATGCATATATGGGAGAGAGAAAGTGGTTGTCCCACTTATGGAAATTTGGATTCATGTCATCATCTACATGGAGGCATTCTCGAGCTACGAGGGCTATGAGGTTCACTACTGCACTGTAGAGGAAAACAACAATCAAGAGTTAGCAAACTCATAAAAGGTGAACATGCACTGACATAATTTGAATGGTCAAAGTGTAATAAGTACATGCTTGTACTGTGGTTAGACGGGTGGTGCCCTCTGATCTAAAGAAAGTATGTGAGTGTATTTTTTGCAGTTTAAACATGACTGATATGCTATTCCTCATTAGGTAAATGAGTGCTTTTAGCTACTATCTGATTTAGGGCTGATAAAGAAGTACAGGAAAGCATGCTGAATAATGTATAACTTTGAAATTGATGACATGAATAAAACACTGGTCTTGTTTGCCATTTTATCTGGTTTTACCTCCGCCATCTGCAAGGTCCATTTCATCTTTGTCCTCTGAATCTGAAAGAGCAGCTTCTTGAGCCTTGAGAGCCTGTGGGAGCAGAACAAGGTCATTTCTCAATTAAAATTATCAAGACCAAAACAAGATACTTAGGTTAAGATCTGAGTCAATCAAGATTATTTTTTAAGTAAGAGAATTTAATTCAACCTGCCCTGATACTTTGAAGCTTCATTTTATCCAGCTACTGCAGCCAATAAAGCAGAAAAAGACCCAAAATGGCTGCTTCCTGTTACTCACCTCTGTCAAAGTTTCAATGGAGGCAAAATATTTGGACCACCAGTCCAACATGCTCTCATCGAGTTCCTCCTCTTCAATCTCATCACCCTTCTTCCTCTTCTTCTTCTTCCCCTTTCCATCCTTATCATCATCCTTTTTGTACAAAGGTGTATCAAACATGTTGGCAGTAAAGCTTTAGGAATTCTCGCAACAACAGAAGATCTTTTAATTTTGATTAATCAAGTCAAAAGCAATTTGCTTACCTCAACTTTGACCACAGCATCAGAGCACTGGGTAGAAAATCAGAGTGGGTAATGTCAAACATGACATTTGTTAGCTTTCTACTGTCTGTTTTAACCTTAATGCAGAATTTTTAAACTTACAGAGTCTAGTTTGACCACAGTGTCCATCTTCTTGAAAGCAGGCTCAGGTTCCATGTTGACGACAATGATTTCCTCTGAAAGATAAACAAAGAATGTGAATTAATTTATCTGAATAATCATAAATTGTCTGATCACAATTCATGTTAACAATGTTCTCACATGGGCAAACACGTACTGTACTTTCTCTTTTCAGTTTGGATTACTGTATGTGTAGGAATAATGTAAAAGAAACCGCACTACAGTGTAAGATGACTCCAGGTTTTAGTTTATACCTGTGGTAGTCCAGTTGTTGGCCTGCTTGTCTGTTGCCCTGTAGATGAACTTCCGCAGGCTGGTGACAGCATTGGAGCCAACCAGAGTGTAGCGGCCAAAAGCCCTGCAGTCCACCACTCGGATGTTCAGTGGTGGGTGAAGCAACTCATTCTCAGGCAGATCCTGATGTGCAAAAATCCAGAATTAGTTTGACTGACAGAAATAATTGTACAGAAATTAGTTTTTAGATGCATCTCAGAGCTTATTTTCTAAACTGCATGAGATGTAAATGTGAGCTTAAGGGATATTTAGAAAATACATTTTGCTGCTGCCCTCATCCACAGCAGTATATTGCGTAGCTTCCATGACAGCACCCCTGCCACTTCTCCAAACTGAGGGCGTGCTGACTGCCATGTGACTACAGATAAGTACCTCATACAACCCCAATTTAAAAAAATAAAATAAAATAAATAAATAATAAAAAAAATTAAATGACATATTACCACTTCAAACCACTTGACAAGGGTGCTGAAGTTGGGGTTTTTCCTGTAGTTGGGGATGAGGGCTGACTGGACTCCCTTTCCAGCACATTCGATGTCCACACGAGGCCGATCCACCTGGGCCAGATTCACCCTCTTCAAGTCCCTCAAGCCCCAGAACAAAACCTAAAACGACACGAAGGGTTGGGTGATTGTGTAGTTTAAACTCAATTTCCTGTTAGTAAATAAATAACACTGGTCAAGTTAAAGCTAAAACAAAGTATTCACCTCAATCCTGTACTTGCTGAGCACCGGTCTGATCCCCAGTGGTACAGGCATGATTGGGCCGCGGTCCATATCTGTGGGACCGTCTATGGGAGGCAGGTCAGCTCTCCCATTGGGGCCAATCTGACAGAGAACACAAGGAAAACTTTATAAATCATTTATTTTCAATATAATCTGATAATTTTAGCCCCATTTACAGTACTCTCAAAAATAGATGGTGTCTATATCTGTCTAATGGCCCTGACACACCAAACTGACTGTCAGCCATTGGTCAATGTCATGCTGTGAGGGGAATCTGTCGCCCTAATTTTTGCGTGGCAGCTTGCTCCGTTGGCACTGGTCGGCCCTTGTCAGCTGTTTTTCAGTTGATTCCGCATGTTAAATGCCGGTGGAGCCCGTCAGTGAAAAAAATCACTTGACTGGCACTTCAGCTCAGTGCATAAGAAGAATAAACGGAAGTGAGCAAAGTAAGATTATTTTTTTTACCCCCTGAGCTCTTTAGCAGAAATGGTTCGCAACTGTTTGTGTTATTGTTCACTAGAAAATGGTAAACATCCTTTGTCCTTTCGACATTGGATTGTGTTGTTAATGTGCTAACTGGCTACGTAGCACCTTGTTGGTTGTCTGGTTTGGTGTGTCTGGACCTTCACCTGCAACAGTTCAAAGGCTGCCAGCATTTCTCCGGCACTGCAGTTCCCACGGTAGATCTGATAGTACTCCAGTTGGGGAGGGAAGCGCGGGGGACCATAGTGCTCATCCGCCATCTTGACCACAGGCTTGGCAAATGTTCTGCCCATGAAGTCAGCTTTACCCTGGAAGCATAACAGTCAATGAAACCTTAAATATCCGTCCTGTAAAACATTGTGGTTTGAATATTTGAAAGAATGGTCTTTTTAGCCTACCATTATCCAGTGAGTCAGTGTTCATGTTACCATGGCCTCATTAAAGAAAAGGTGTTTATGGTGTAATCATTTATTATTTGATTTGTCCTATTAGCAGGAAGAAACATGGCTTGAGATGCACATGTTTCTTGGCAGACTAGATAAAAAACCATTGAAGATAAAAAGAGCCCAAAAGAAAAAATAAGCAACATACCTAAAATAACCAGTGAACTGCAAAACAGACACATGTATTCATATAATGTCAAAAGATCATTCACTGCTTTATGTTTAAATAAAATAAAATCTCTCTTGCAGTTAGTGGTTAAAAGGAGTCCCAATTCTCTGTTGGCCACATACAAAAAGCACAAAGTGTCACTTAAAGGAATGCAACAGGTATAAGTTGATGAGAGTCCATCTATCCTTATGGACATATCTTATCCCTCTTGCATGCCTTTCAATACAATCTACTCTGCACGCATTACAGTGCCTCTACAGTACATCAAGCCATCAGAATCCACACTCTACTTATCCAAAGGGTCATCCAAAACAATGGTGTTATTGTCAGGAACAAATATAAAATTGTCAGTCAGCAAAAGCATTCTTTCAAATATAATTCATATCAGGCTGCTTTTGACAAACACATTTACTCAGGGCATATCACACACTGGATGTAGACTCATTAAGGACATGTTAAGTCTTAGATTTCAAGTGAAAGACAGGCAGACTGTTTAATTATTAGGATGATAAGGGTGGAGGAGAATGGTTGCTATCTGGTAATTCAAGCTGTGTGATGGTAGACTGTTTTGTCACATTAATACAAATGGAAAAAGACAGGCGTGTCTATTTCAGATCAACCCTTACCACTGTGTCTTGATCATAGATTTCAATGACGATAATGGGAGGGTCATCTCTCAGTTCGGTGGCCTCTCCAAACAACTCCACATTCTCAAAGACCAGCAGCTGGTCCCATGTCGGGCACAGAGTCTCAGCCAGCACCTGGAAACAAAACAAAACAGAACATGTCATTAAGATGAATCATATCTCAGGCTGACAGCTGACTTCCTTAGAAGCCTTCTGTGCGTGCTCACCTCGGTGACCTGGCTTTGTGTTGAGAAGAACACTCGAGCAAAGGGATCAGACAGACCTGTGCTGTCAGCAGCAAACAGGCTGCGCGCTTGGTACATGTGGACCCTCAGCTGGAAGATCTGTTTCACTGTAGAGAGATAAAGACACAATGAATCAATTAGTCAATAAATAAGACTTGATGCTCATTCATTCATTCAAAATCTATGTATACTCAAGATATCATTGAGGGGAGAGGGTGAGTGGTAACATGTTACAAGTGACGCATGAGTTAAAAAGGAGTTATGAGTAAACTGATTTTAAGAAGGTGCCATATTTTGTTCAATATGTGTTGTGCATTTACAGACATTTGTGAAAACTCTAGTAGGATTATCCTAATTTAAATAAAATTAAAATATGTCAAACACGGAGCATAAGGTATTTAAAATATCACCATTCTGTCAATTGATAACATACTTAACATATTGTACAAATCTAATTTTATTACATAAGCCCTTTTATTTCAGTGTAAAGTTAACAAAATAAAAATACTGATTTGGTTGATGGTCTTACTCATGTAGGTGAGGCTGATGGGAGGTGAGCACGGCAAGCCAGGTCCTCTGGATAACTTATTCTCCTCAAATCCATTGGGCAGACCATTCAGGTAGTCTTTGCGCTGTCTAGTCAGGCCCAGCCACAGATAAATCTCTATTTTGGACTGGACCGTCCAGCCAGCAGGCCCAAAACCTTTCTTACCAGGGATCTTCAGTATATGAGGAAAAAATAACACTAAATTATTTAATCCTTCACAAGAGTGAAAGGGAATATGATGCAACATTCAAAATACATAGCAGATTAGATGTAGTGTAAACTCACCCTGAGAAAGATTGTCTTGACTTTGCCACAGTCCTTCCCTGTCTCCTCCTCAGTACTGGAGTAAAGGATGTCTTTGGAGGGAACACGTGCATAAGCAATGCGCTTCCCATTACTTATCATCCATATGAAAACATCAGGAACGCTGTGTTGAGGCTGCAGAAAGAAAGAACACTCACGTTAAACATGAAATGACCTCAACGTAACAAGCATGTACAACAAAAAAAAATCATTTGTAACACAAGTAGACGTAATGTTGTAGATCTCACCTCAACAGCCAGGAAGCGCAGTCTTGTGAGGAAGTTCTGAGCCAGCTTGATTTTGTCTCTCACTGTGCTTTTCTTCACCTGTGACCTCATGGCTTTAGCTTGCTGGCCGATGCTCTCCTAAACCCAGAAACAGACCAGCATTTAGTGAGACAGTACAAATACTAACAATAAACAAGGAGAAAAAAAACCACATTATTTTTAATTGACATACCACTTCTGACATGCACAGCTTCAGTCTCTCCCTGTCAAGTTTGGTTCTGCCAGACTGATTCTGGTCCTTGTTTGCCAGCGAAAGAAACTGACTGAAAGAGGTGGAGCTCAGTCAGTTTTAAAGTCTATAATAATCTATTAGACTTAAAGCTGGGGTAGGCAGGGTTTTTTTCACCAATGGGGAGAAAATGTTATAAAAAACTTTCAGCATATTGTAATTTAAATGGTTCTGCCCCTTCTCTTGGCTCTGTTTTCAGGCTTTAGAAAATCTAGCCTGTGATGGGAAATGTTGGCCAATCACAGGTCATTTCAGAGAGAGGATGTTCCTCCTATCCACATCCCTTCAGGATGACGAACTTATCAAAAAGGGAGTCTAATACCCTTTTTCCACCAAAATTAGCGAATATATGAAGTTTTTTTTAAATGTGAGAAAACACACTAAAAATAGGTGACAGAGTCTGACAATAAACATGTGTCAATATTGGCAAAACGTTTCAATATGTTGCTAAGTGTTGAGCCGTCTGCTAACTGGAGCCAAAGGCTCATGGTGGCAGTTAATTCAAGTTCATATGTATGTAGCTAGTATGAGCTAGAGCTCAAATCACAGTATGTCATGTCATATAGCTCTACAGGCCCACAAGTTTGCCAAGAAAACGCTGTTTTTGGTAATTCTCCTAGAATTGCAGCTATATAACGGCATCAGATCACAAGCATGATCAAGATGATTAAATTAAATGACTAGTACTCGTATAGGTTACTGTATGAAATGTGTCCATATGCCCATGCTTGTCTGGTGGAGTGGTTTAGGATAGAGAGGGGAGAGCTGCAGGAGGAGGGCTGTATTTTCACATTCTGGCATTTTGTTTGCCTTCTCCAGAAAACTGCCTACCCCAGCTTTAACATTCAAAACAGCTCATTTTAAATGTATAGTTGAAGTTTGTGATGACAGACCTGCAGCCCTGGCTGAGTTCCTCGAGAACGCCTCTCAGTCGGCGCTCAGGATAGGACTTCTCTGTCTTGATGATCTCTTGCACATCATTCAGTCCGTCCTCCTGCGGTAGCAACAGAAGATTTTTAGGCTCAGTCAGATAAAGTCAGAAACTGTATTTAAATGCCAAATCAATTCATTTCTAATACTATGCTCATCTACTTAGTGGTAAAATGTATGACTTGCTAGTTTGTGTGCAATGTTGTCTATAATGTTGGCATTGTACAGCCTCCTTCTCTGGTCCTGCCACCAGCTCTTGATGTAGATACACGGCTTCCTCTCAAAATAGGGCAGGTGGAAGTAGTTTCTGAGGATACAAATAAGGAATACATTCCATCAAGTGAAAATACCCTGGGAAGTTAAACTGTGATGTTGACTGAGGTGCACTGATCCTGCAAAAACGCACTGAACAAAGTAAAGTGAATCTAATAAGCAAAGTGTTACACTGGCAATGAATAATTCTGGTCTGGTTAGATTGTGGACTCTAAAATAAGTAAATATTCAGCACTACTGACTTTAAACTCAAAATCACGATACAAAAGCAGTTCATCAGTTTTTTTTTTTTAGTAGGATATGTTCATGAACAACAGTTTGTTAGTCGTCACTGGACAATGGTGATGTGTTTTGCTCTGACCGGTCAGTGATGACAGGTTTCATCGGAGGAGTAGTCGCCACTGAAGTCAGGTCCCCGTCATCTTCTGCCTCCTCCTCGCTGGAGTTGTGGATCAGTTCAGTTTCCTCTTCGTCACCATCTCCTCCACCCTTCTTGCCCTTCGTTTTTGGCCTCGCCACCCCATCAATCTCATTTCCATAGTAACCTGGCAACAGCAAGCTTTGTTAGTAGTCACACCTTTAAATGTGCTGCACCACTGATGGTAGTTTAGTCTCCAAAACAGCTCACTTTCATATAAACTAAAACATTATCATTTTAATATTTACAGTGATTCTAAGAACTTCTGCAACTTTCACATTTTCAAATTCCTCTTACATAATGAAAAGTTAGCAGTGGGAATTTTTGACAGAAGAATTTGCAAATTCTCCAATAAATTCTGCACAGAAATTAAACTGACAATAAGGTTAAGTGTCCAAAGATCCAAACTGAGCCTCAGGATGAGACAGAGAGAGACATGAGGGAAAGTGAGACAAAAGAGCAGGTTATGAAAAGTACCTATGGTGACCTCAAAGTTGATGGGCTTATCACCAATCTTTCTGTCAATCATTGTGGCCTCCAGGAAAGATCCAAAGAGAAAAAACTCCTCAACCTTCCCAGTGGCAGTCTGTGAAATAGACAAACAAGTGTGAGAATGTGAGTCTTAACTTTTTTTTAAATAAATTAGAAGGGCATTCGGAGAGTGTAGACCTCCACCAAGGGCCAACAGTCCATTCCTCTATGATATGCAAATCTGCAAATGAAACCACTTTATATGATTGGATATACTTCCAAAACTATTTGAACAATGTCAAAATAGGATCATTATCTCAGCTGTACATCTATTATATACTTCTAAATGGAAATATTTCACAGTTAACTTATATTTGTTAAATCCAGAAAACACTTTATTAGCCCATCATGTACATATGTAAAAAAATATCAAATGCTTAGACTGGGATAGCATCATGAACATGGCAGCTTGCTGTCAAAAACAATTGCTACAAAAAACTGTAGGATCACAAGGAAGAAATTATCACTTGAGTCAATTTTTTTAAAAGCAGATACTGGCACATACAACTATCTCAGATGCAGGTATGTTGGAAATTATGATGCTGAGCGAGAGCAGTGTGCTGAATCTCCATTTCTCAAGACTTAAATTGATGAATGAATGAATGAATGCCCTGCAGGTGCTTATATTCTTGTATCTATTATACTTTTTATCCTTTTATTATACCTTGTTTTGTGCACTTTATCTTTTACTATTTATTATCTGTCTATTTCTGATATGACTTGAAGTGTTTTTTGCACAAGAAGTCCTATGTACCCAGACTGTGTCCAGGTGTACAAATGGCAAATAAAGTTATCTTTTCTTAATATTTCTGGTGGAGTTTATTGCAAACATTTTACAACTGAAGCTGTGTTGCTATTGTGGCAGTTCTCCTATTAAACCACTGTCTGCTCCATAACAACTGCTTTCTCTATGAAGTTAGAGAACATGTGTAAGCTACCCCAGAGGATTACTGGTACCTGTGGCGGTGGCAATAAAAATTTACAAACTGAACAAATTTTGACAGCTGTCACACTTTGATGACAAATGAAATGTAGGTGTCCTGACAACCCTGTAATACAAGCTAACGGACAGTGAGAACTGAATCCCTGATGACTTGGGGGTTGCAGTCTCACTGTGCTCAATTGTATTTGCTGTGTGACTTACATTGTCCATCAACAAAAAGAAGCCACAATAATGCAAACAGCATGTTAATAATGCACCGGGTGGGCTAAATACAGACGATTAATAATTCACAACAACCTCTGCACAATGACCTGTCAGTAGGAGTCACAATTGACTTCCTCTGCATGGCTGCTCATCCGAACAGGAACCCACCTCTGAGATGTTGGGTACTCCCTCCACCTGCACTTCTGTGGAGCTGGTAATGTCAGGCGAGGAGGGGTCCAGGATCTCTACACCCAGGCTGATGAGCAGGCGGGCCCTGAAGGACACGCCCTCTCCGAGCCCTTCGTTTAACTCCTGGTACTCGTCCATCAGAGTGTAGGTACGAGTGGAGCCGTACATGTTAACCCAGGCAGGTCCCAGCGTGGGGAGGAATCCTGAGAGATCGAGAATACATTTTATTTGCAAGGCATGGATGCTTTTAACAGCACTGAGTAGATCTGATTGCAAAGTCAACAATCCTGCATGCTTATCATTTACAAATGTATTAAAGTTGCTCAACCCGATCAATCACATCTTGTCCAGGTAAGAACAAAGTTTCAGAAATTCAAGAACTTCAAGAAAAAAGAGCAAGTTACACATCACCTTTGTCCCCATCATTGGAAATTTTCTTTAGGTCCAGGAAGTGTGTTCCTATAGCAACATCATTCACTTTGTCTGAGTCGCGGATCTGGATCTTCATGCGATTGCACAGTGGTGGAAACATCTCAGTGAAAACTATTTGCTCGTTCCAGATGGGCTCATAGCAGCTTTTCTGAACTGTTGTTTTCCCCTGTAATCACACATCAAAATCACATATATATTTCAACTCAGGGATCATTATGTTTGTGTAATTTGTATTTTTGAGCGGGCTGAGATGAAACAGAAGACGGAGGGCAATGAATGTTTGGCATTGTTACTATTACTTACTTTCTGCCCAGCAAACAGTACTTGGACATAGGGATCAACCAGGTCCTTATTTTCTCCTATGAAGGCCTTTTTGACATTGGCCATGATGCTGGTGTTCATTCTGGGGAGTCCCTCTGCTCTGTAGACCTTCAGGTAATACCGAGCCCACTGACGCTCTGCAGGCACGCCCTCTGGTATTAAGAGATTGCTGAAACAGAAATGGGACATGGAATCTATCATAAATAATTGGAACATCCATAATTTTGTATCTATTTTTTATTATATATTGTATTCTCGCTCATGTCTAAATAATCTCACTGCAACATGTTTGCAACTGTATGAGGCCAAATTGCTACCAACATTTTTATTTTTTTTGCTTTCCCTTTTCCCTTAACTTTTCTGGATTAATATAATTTTGTTATAGCTCCTTTTTTTCTTAGCTATCCCTTTAAAATGAAAAGAAATGAAAAGAAAGACTATGAATCAATCTACATGACAATATAGCTGAAGAAACTGCAGTAGGTTTTTGGTACAAGACACTTCCTCTATCTCTATTTGTCATGCCTGCTGGAACTCATTTTCACTGAGGGTTGCTGTGAGGTACATACAGTATGTGTGCGCTTAACTATGAATGTGCACACACTGCCAGCTGCAGACCACTGTTCAAGACCAACAAACAACAAAACTAGGGTTTTGTTTTTTTTACCATGACATAATTTTTAGCGAGATATCAGCAGAGAGAACATATTTTAAGCCAAACATGATCCTTTCCTAACCCTAACCAAGTGTTTTTTGCTATTTGTTGTCTGTCCACATTCCTTATGTGAATTTACAGTATATTTTAGAAGAATAAAGGATAAAATCACAATAAAAAATGGTGTTACCCCTCTATGTCATCTTCGTCTGATTCATTGGCCTTGTGTGGAGTCTTTATTGTGTCTCCTTTGGCCACGACTGCAATATCACACTTCACGTAGCCTTTACAGCCCGCTGAGATGTCATCAGGGTCGGACAACAAAGCCCACTTGTGGTAAAACTGATGCTCTGCGAGACAAAAGAGAAGACCAATTAATTAAAATATCAGTGTCATTGTTTCCTAATAACAAAGCATATTTTCATTGATTCTTTACCGGGCTGGGAGTAGATTGTGCCGACATCCAGTTTAAATGTTCCGACCAGTGTTCCACTACGCAGGAGATTTTTGGAGTGAATCACCTGAGGGTTGGTTCAGGGAAACAAACACTGCAACTTTAAATACACTTGTCTTGAATGAATAAAGTTTTATATTACACTGTTATGAATCAAACAACTTACAGACAGCTTCAGGATTTTGTCAAACATAACATCTGGAGGGACGTGGAAGTCGAACACAAAATACTGGAAGAGTTGGTGATGGGATTGTTAGTATCAACCCTGTATTTAGATATATAATAGACTTTTTCACAACTAAAATAAATAAATATTGCAATGACTGACTCACTTCATTGTAGTATGGGCAGTTGGTCGATTCCTTCATTGAGGTGTACTTTTTATCTTCTCCAATCTCCACACAGACCATTGGATCCATGTTCAGTCCCACCAGCTGCCTGGCTTCAATCACTGTCACACTGACCTGAAATTAAATCATAAAATAACTGAATCTCAGGACAGGCATTACGAATAAGCTTGGGCTATAAATGCTATAGTGTGTGGCATCATTTTATGGTACATGCTTATCTAAATACACTCAATAACCACTAAATAAACAAAATCAGCACACATTAAAAAAGTTAAACTGGGCCAGTAAAATGATGGGTAAGATCTCTCTTACTTGGTAATCTATAGGTCTTCCAGAACTGGGCTCCATCTTTATGTCTGGCTTTGATCTGTAAGACAATGTGAGGGTGTGAGACATTAGTGTGAATCCTTAGACAAATTCACATGATTAACAATAGCAAGACAAATGTGTTAATGCAGCCATGTGCACAACAGAACCATGCTTGCCTCTTGTTTGATACATTTGTGGTGACGGCTGTGACTGAGGCCAGTGAGATGGTATCAGGATCTGGGCCTCCTCCCATGAACATGCCCTGGCGATCCAGGTCCTCTGTCTCCAGAATAGCTGGCTCATCTGGACATCATACGACAGACACACAATTAGGACGACTTGTACTGAAATTCAACTATGTAAAAATTGTGACAGTGATTTTTCCACCATTTAACATCTCGCTAAAACATTGTATTGTTTATTCATCCTGGGAGCTTTTGATAAAAGTCAGGGACAAGTGAAAATGGCGGTGCATGACATTTAAAATCACTTGTAGCAAAGCTGAATGCAATTTAGTCTACTGCAGGACTGAGTAATAAATGCCCAAAAAGCTACTGTGCCACTTACTGGTACACAACAAGATCAAAATATTAAAATATATGATAATTGATGCGTCTGTAGAGAAAATCTCTTGTACTTTGGTTTGACAAAATGTTCTCTAATGGGTTACAGTGGGCTGTAAGCCAGCACCAGTTTGTAATATCAGCCAGGACTTCCTATCTTATTTGACCTAATCTTCTGTCATCCATCTCAGCTACTGATACCTCCGTTTCTGTCCTCCTTGTGTCCACGGTGCTTACTGCGCTTCATGGTTCAAAACGATTCTTTGTGTGCTCTGTGAAAGAAGTGTAAAGAGACTCACTGTTTCATAGACAATAGGTTTATGAAGAAATATTTCAATTAATCAAAAAACAAAGAAGGTAACATGTATTTTTGCAGGCCAATCACATTTTCTATATTCTGCAGTCCATACCCCGATTCTTATGTCTGAACAGCCACAATGCTTTACTCCACAAAGAGGCCAACAGCTAATTGCTCCAAAGAATTCTTAAGAGCAACTGGAAAATGCCTGAATTATTAAGAGCATTTAAAACATTTAATGCACAAGTATTCAAAAACTGTATGACTTAGACAACATTTTTCAAAGTGTCATGACAGAACTAAAGTACAGTTTATATGCTACCATTTTAACAGGGGTGTCTATGTGCTACCACACCCTGGATTAGCCTTCAAAAGGGGCTTTCAATTATTCAAATGGGCTGACCTTAATACATCAATTAAAGAGGATACATTTCACACGCATTGTGAAAAAATAATACACTTAAAATGATTAATCTGCAGTATTTAATTAGCAAAGTGCCCTTTTCACAGGCGCACAGTTTTAATTTGAAAAGTTCAATTTTTTTGCTGTGATCAAGTGTCCTAACACTGACATTTCAGAAGTATACACAAAGACCTACAGCCGTTCATGGAGGGCTGACACTTTTTTGACAAGTGTTGTCTTTACTTTTTTAGCATTTTCGTCACATTTTCAGAGTTGCACGTCATAGTCAAAAATGGAAAGCGAAGTTGAACACATTAAAGCTATGTTACAATGCTTGAAACTCTGCAAAATAATGAAACACCCTTATAAGTTAAATGTTGCACATTAAAAGACTCATGACATTTAGGATTACAAAGACGCACGCAATGAAAAATGACCGCGAGAAAACAGAATGCAAAGTTTTAAATATTACTGCAGTGTTCAAACAGAAAAAATCAACTTTTTAACTGAAATACTAAAGTAATCATCAGGGAGTCCCTCCTCAAAGAACCTGTCTTTTGGGTATGTTGCAAAACACCGAGGCCTAACTGCCAAAGTTTACTTGCTGTATCAACATCTGATGAAATATAAAGTTGTAATACATACCATACAAGGAAATTATGCTCGTCTCCCTCCTCTGAGTAGCTCCAAGAGGTTTCCTGCAGGGGAAACAGCAACTTTTTTTTCCTCTGAGATGGAAGCAACACTACATAAACATTTTAGACATTTACACAGCAGTAAGGAATAAGGCTACAAAGTAAAGTTGTACAGAAAACTATTGGGTTTGTCCAAGTCTGGAGTTGGGCAGGAGTGATGTGATACACCAATGAATAGTGCATGAGTGTTGAACCCGAGACTGGTAACTATAACTAGGGACTGCTGAGAGACGTCACTGTGAGCAGAGTCTGCCAATCCGCATAGGCCGTGCACGAAACAAAAGGAAATATTAAACATATTTTTTCTTGAATTCTAAATCCTTCTTTAAGATGGTTACTGAAAAGCCTATCAGCAATTTTTACACACAGGGGAAAAGACATTAAATTAACCCAAGTGATGAATTTTAATTGTATAGTGATTCTCCACAATGGAGCCTTAAAGTAATGAATAATCACAAAGTACAAGATGTTGCCTTTTGTGCTTTTCAGAAGTAAAATAATGCAACATCAGACATGCTACAAAGTGAATAGAAACAACCAATTAAAGTCCTTGTTATACTTAAAACACTCTGGCACTGTGCATCTACTTGTCACCATGGTATAAGTGTGTAATGCTGTATATATTGTAATGTATGTCAAAACAGTACTTCACTGGAAAAGCTTCAAAATGTGTGAGGATGAGGTAATCAATAAATTGCAGTGTCACTAGTGATAGAATTTCATGGAAGTAAACAAAATGCCAGGCCAAGCTAGTTGGAAGAACGCTCCCTTTAAATCTTTAATAAGGTGCTGCTCCAAACTGGGTCTTGGTGCAGACACACAGTCTTTTGTCTTGCAATCACCAAATGGTGTCAAGTCCTATTTGCAACACCTTCAGTTTCAAATTCATTCAGGTTTGAGTCTTTAAAAACTGACCTCAATGTTGAATCACACAAGATCTGTTGATACATTTGCATATTTACTTGAATAAATAAGGATCAAAGGTGGTATGATGTGTTTCCCCACCAAAAAAACCTGCTAAAAGCACTGATTCTGTTGCATTATTTTGCTAAGTTAAGGCATGCTTTAGCAACCTCTATTCAATGCAACTTCTATTCAACGCTGGAGTACAACTCATCATCTCATCAATTACACATACAGGCAGTCTGTAAGCCATACGTCAAAGTCTAAAGTTGCTGGTGTCCGATGAAACAAGGCTCTAAAATATTTAAGCGCTCCAGTCAGGGTTGCATGTGGCATCCTTATTATGCGGAGGTATCACTGTTCACAACAAAAGAAATAGATTTTGCTTAGAGGGAATAACAGGGAAACATGCAATCATAATTATTAAATTGGGGAAAAATCTTGGCTCTTCTCACTTATGGAACTTTTAGCAAACTAAGTTTAAGGATACATATATGAAATAGAGGATGCATCAAACAAAACACTATGGTTAACTTCATGCAACTACTTTCCATGTCTCTGAACTGTAAAGGATGCATCCTTTTCCTGACTGTTCAGCTGGAAATGTGTGATACTCTCAGCGACACCAACCTGACCACTCTGTTGAGGGATTCTGCCTTTAATTACATGATTCACTACCGCCTACGAGGGGTTGAGGAGATCCTAGTTCCTCCAGGATGGCCAGTAACCATGTCACCAAACGTGCAAAGTTACTGGTTGCCCCTGCAGTCTTATATACTAACCTCATTCTCTGATGGCTGTTGTCATCAAACACAACTTTAAACACTCTGAAGCTGACATCAGCCACCAAACCAACATTCCAGGGTTGACTTTTCTCATCTGATAGAGAACAAAAAATATTTTCATTAATGAAAAAACAATTATGTGCAACCCTGCTTTGCATCAGATAATCTCTCAGTGGAGATGTGCTGTCTCTGGTGCCAGATATCAGCTTTACAAAGGAAAAACTTTTATATCTATGCTGTAAAAAAAGTTATTATTTGTATTATGGAGGAATATTTAGGTAACACTAATGCATATGCATGAGCAAGCAACCAAGCCCTTAAATTGACACCTTTGACAAAGTCGTCTAGGGTGAACCACAGAATGACTTGATACCAACCATGCAATCTTATCCCATGTAGGTCCAGTGTCCAAAGCCCTATTTTGGCTGTTGGTTGTAGACTGGTTATCACCATCTTGTTTGTGCTCCAGTGACTCTGTGGGCACACCACCTGACAGTGGTGTAGTGTATCCTTATGACACATTTCTCTCGAATTCTCGGATGGGGGAGTTTGGCAAGCCTCATCCCTGAAACACAGCCAGAGGGCATTGTTATTGTTGGTGTCGGGGGGGCATTATACTAGGCAGCAAGCACGTAGGACCTGACCTCAAGTGACCCCAGGAAGTTACTTAAAATAAATTACTCAGAATCTGAATGACTGATTTGTGCGATCTATGTTTTAAAAAGTAAGACACAACACACTCACTCACAATAAAACCTTTAAGACTGGGTGCTGGATCCTTAATGCAAGTAATGATACAATAAAGATCAGGACAGCACTCAATCTTTAATACTGCCACACCATACTGTGTGACAATATTAAAAACCATTCCGTAACACATTAGTGTACTCTATAGAGCCCTAAATTCCAACTTATCTTTAACTTCCCAAGCTACTAAGCAAGCCTGGGAAAGCGACTCGGGCATCACTATCGCATCCTGAAATGGCAGGAAGTGTGGATCCATGCTATGGAAATATCTATTTGCAATCAAATCAGATCTAAATCGCACATATAAAACACCTGATCTCAAAGACAAAATGGATGCTTATATTTCTCCTCTCTGCTGTAACAGTAACTCTGAGTCAGGAAGCTACATCCACTGTTCTTGGCTATGTGTGAAGCCACAAAGCTATTGGTCTGGTATTGTAAATGAACTGTGTGTTATATGTGGTGTTCAAATACAATTACACCCTATGTGCCTCTTACTGGGTCTCCCAGATGGTCATATTACAAATATCAAACATCAGAGACTCCTCAATCTTCTGACTTTTGCTGCCAGGAAAAATATTCTGCTCTTTTGGACCAAGGATGCTGCTCCTACAAAAAAGTCGTGGCACAATCTTATAATGCAGTGTGTTCCCAATTAATACAGTACAGGCCAAAAGTTTGGACACACCTTCTCATTCAATGCGTTTTCTTTATTTTCATGACTATTTACATTGTAGATTCTCACTGAAGGCATCAAAACTATGAATAAACACATGTGGAGTTATGTACTTAACAAAAAAAGGTGAAATAACTGAAAACATGTTTTATATTCTAGTTTCTACAAAATAGCCACCCTTTGCTCTGATTACTGCTTTGCACACTCTTGGCATTCTCTCCATGAGCTTCAAGAGGTAGTCACCTGAAATGGTTTTCCAACAGTCTTGAAGGAGTTCCCAGAGGTGTTTAGCACTTGTTGGCCCCTTTGCCTTCACTCTGTGGTCCAGCTCACCCCAAACCATCTCGATTGGGTTCAGGTCCGGTGACTGTGGAGGCCAGGTCATCTGCCGCAGCACTCCATCACTCTCCTTCTTGGTCAAATAGCCCTTACACAGCCTGGAGGTGTGTTTGGGGTCATTGTCCTGTTGAAAAATAAATGATCATCCAACTAAACGCAAACCGGATGGGATGGCATGTCGCTGCAGGATGCTGTGGTAGCCATGCTGGTTCAGTGTGCCTTCAATTTTGAATAAATCCCCAACAGTGTCACCAGCAAAACACCCCCACACCATCACACCTCCTCCTCCATGCTTCACAGTGGGAACCAGGCATGTGGAATCCATCCGTTCACCTTTTCTGCGTCTCACAAAGACACGGCGCTTGGAACCAAAGATCTCAAATTTGGACTCATCAGACCAAAGCACAGATTTCCACTGGTCTAATGTCCATTCCTTGTGTTTCTTGGCCCAAACAAATCTCTTCTGCTTGTTGCCTCTCCTTAGCAGTGGTTTCCTAGCAGCTATTTGACCATGAAGGCCTGATTCGCACAGTCTCCTCTTAACAGTTGTTCTAGAGATGGGTCTGCTGCTAGAACTCTGTGTGGCATTCATCTGGTCTCTGATCTGAGCTGCTGTTAACTTGCGATTTCTGAGGCTGGTGACTCGGATGAACTTATCCTCAGAAGCAGAGGTGACTCTTGGTCTTCCTTTCCTGGGTCGGTCCTCATGTGTGCCAGTTTCGTTGTAGCGCTTGATGGTTTTTGCGACTCCACTTGGGGACACATTTAAAGTTTTTGCAATTTTCCGGACTGACTGACCTTCATTTCTTAAAGTAATGATGGCCACTCATTTTCTTTAGTTAGCTGATTGGTTCTTGCCATAATATGAATTTTAACAGTTGTCCAATAGGGCTGTCGGCTGTGTATTAACCTGACTTCTGCACAACACAACTGATGGTCCCAACCCCATTGATAAAGCAAGAAATTCCACTAATTAACCCCGATAAGGCACACCTGTGAAGTGGAAACCATTTCAGGTGACTACCTCTTGAAGCTCATGGAGAGAATGCCAAGAGTGTGCAAAGCAGTAATCAGAGCAAAGGGTGGCTATTTTGAAGAAACTAGAATATAAAACATGTTTTCAGTTATTTCACCTTTTTTTGTTAAGTACATAACTCCACGTGTTCATTCATAGTTTTGATGCCTTCAGTGAGAATCTACAATGTAAATAGTCATGAAAATAAAGAAAACGCATTGAATGAGAAGGTGTGTCCAAACTTTTGGCCTGTACTGTACATAGGCTATCTACCCTTGCGTAAAGTACATTGGACCCACACTGTCATCTTCCACATTACAGGTGTTTCCTAAGTCAGCTTAGCCAGTCTCTGTACATTGCCTGTAAATCAGCCTTCTTGTTACCATGCCATTTGTCTATATAGGCTATGTTTTTTTTGTTAATTTGTGGCTGCTTTTGTGTAGTTGTAGGAGGTAACAACAACATGCTGTGTGGCAATATTAAAAACTCAAACTGGAGTGCTGTCCTGATCTTTACTTGTTGTACTCTATGCTTTAAAAATGTCAACAAAACCTTGCACTGTGTCACTGACATGGACAAGGTTCAGCCTATTTGTGGCACGCTTTGCTCAACACATCACAAGCCTCCCTTAGACAGTGCTTATTCAGTAACCTAGGTCTTTCATGCATTGCTGAACAGAGGTAGGGCAGCCTCTGGCAAAAATACAGTCTCTACAGTGAGTGTACCCACTGCAGATAACATAGCATAAGTTACTCACTGAGTTTGGGCTACCTGTTGAGGCCACAGTAATTAACCAAAGCACCACCTGGTGGCCAAAGACGCCACATCATTTCTGTAGTAGCTGGAATATTTGGTCTAAGTAACACTACTTCACCAGTTCAACCCAAAAATGACTCACATTTTTTCCACATGTTGTTCGGGTGCAAAGGTAGGCTACTTTTAAACTCTAAGCTAAGCTAGCTAGCTATATACCCGGCTAAAATGCTAGCTATGACTGCTACTTACGCTAAATTAACTTCTCAGGTTACCGCCACATATTTAAAACGGTTAAACTTTTGCCAGTAGTTTCTAAAAATGACTTTTACTCTATAAAAAGCGCGTGCCCAATGTTTACCAAGATAAGCAGTACGTTGTATAGCTTAGCAGTTAGCTTAATTAGCTAGCTAATTTCAACTGACGTATGTTGAACGGCCATCCTCAGCAATCCCACGCGCATGCGCAGGGCCGGCCCCAGACGATTAGGGGCTCTAAACAGAATTTGGTTTGGGGGGCCCCCTCATTGTAACCAGCTCACATGGCATTGAACCAACTTTTTTATTGTAAATATCAGTTTAAGCACACACAAGGTAGGAATGAGGATGTAAAGACTAAAATGAGAAAACAGTATTGTCTATAAAATGCTAAAGGAACGAGTTAGCATTTTAGCATGTTTCTGAAGTCAATGGGTTTTTTAAATGGATTTTATATTAGATGCCAGAATTGATACATGCTTAAGAGAATTTCCAGTTGTGTAGCTTATTGAGACAACAGAACATCATCACACTGAACATGACTTTACAGCCTGTTGTGGTGGTGATGTTTAAGTCATGCGATTATAGTATACTTTGTTTATTGCCTAATGTTAGTTTTTTACTTCTAGGGATTGCATTTACGCTTTAAATATCATAACCTGTTAATCTGTGAACATTATCTTGCTGAACAAACACCTAAGTATCATAAACTTGTGTTTGCCACTAAAAAATATCATAAAAAACAAACATACATATTTGTCACGTTTCACACCTCTCACTTAAGTTATCATGAACATGTGTTTTTTTTAAACAGTGCCTCAAGGAAAGCTAAGACCAGGGTTTTTTTTCCATCTAATGTTCCGACTGACTGAGAAGAATGGATCCTTTACAACAACATGTGAGTTCAAGCAGTTTTCCATGCCTCATATTAAACACGTGGTTTAATTAAATGTCACACACGTCTTCCTCCATGTGCTTTTTACTTGGTGGTAAAGTCTGAACATTGCCAGTAATTTGACTATAATAATTGCTTTTTTCGGCTAGCAGTGGTCTTCTTTTAAGGACAAGGCTGAAGTGGCTCTGCAGAGGAAGTGCAGGACAATAACAGGCTTCTGAACAGTTTAGTTTCATAACATGTTCAAGCCTTGTTCATGTCTGTCTTCACATGCAGCTATACTTGTTCCACCATATGTCTAATCGTATTTTTGTTGTGGTCAGTGCTTTTCTGCATAGCTGAATTATTTCATCATTCAGTTGGAAGGTGGAGGACATGCAGAGCACCATCCTTGTTCTCAGGCAACAGCTCAACAAAGCTTGTCAGTAGCTGATCCAGGCACAGCTCTCTGCAGCCACCTCTGCAACCCCAGGCCACACAGAACCTGCACACAACAAAGATTTTGGAGAGGGGTGACGAATCGGCCAGAAATACAAGCCCAATTCATTGGACAGCAGCAGGCCCCTCTGGGGAGATGGGAAGCAGCAACACAGACCAGCATTATGTACCCGTCTGCTGGCACAAGTAAACTCTCCAGCTCTAATCGCTCTTAACGATGTGGACCAGCTTAGTCAAGCCCATGAGACCGTGGACACCCCTGCAGGTAGTGAAATCTCCCTCCCACAGCATTCTACTCACACAGACTCAAACTGAGACTCTCAGGGAGAACATGTCAACAACACTGCAGATTCACATCATATCCACAACAGGTTGAATGTTGCAGCGTAGGACCCCTTCAAACACAAGCTAACTTTACTTGAAAGATTTAATTGAGAATTTATTGAGCATGAAAATGAACATCCAGTGACAGGGGGGAAATACATTGCCATTGATAAAACTGTAAAAGCTCAAGACTACTCTCAGATAGCAAGAAGAATTTTATAGCTCATTTCAGCAACAAGGCAAAGCAAAGTGCTCTACACAACACATCAAAAACATTGAGACAAAGTGCAAAAGAAACACATTATGAAGTGACATTTCAATATGATTAAAAACAAAGCAACATAATGAATTTTTCATTTTTAACAAGGTAACTAATTAGTAATCTTGAACCTAACACATTTTAAAATTAACCTCCTCAACACTGCTGATTTTATAATGTTAGGGTGCACCATATTGACTGCTGGCTGGATATTTTGGTCAAAATACAGAACTGCTACAACTTAATGTGGCTATGTGGTTGACATCAGACCAGTCAAAGAAATTACATGTGGGAATAAAAAGATTTTAATTTTTGTATTGCTTAAATTTAAGGGGGCTTTGCTCAATTGGCTCTGAATAAAATCATCAGATTTGTGTTAAAGAAGTGGACTTGTGATTGCAGCTGAAGCCATTTAAAGGCTAGGCTGACTTCAGCTTGTCCTCTAGAAAGAAATACCTCCATCTAGTGTTCATACCATTTTATTCATCAAGGAGGAATTATGGGTAAAAAAAAAAAGCTTTCAGTTTTTCCCTTGCCCATTGAGAACACTGTCTCCATCAGCGCGAGTTAATGTCCAAGCAACATACAGTATGTCACTGAATATTATACCATGGTTGTCATGGCAATTATTCATGAGGACAGACTCTCAGCTTTGCCTCCATTTTTCTCTCTGTCTCCAGGAAACGCTGCATCCCTTTGGCCACATTCATCTGACAGGCAGGCAGTGTGGTGGGGGAATTAAAGTGACACAGCTATATTATGTGAAAGTAAAGCAGAGCAGCTCACAAGGGTGAGATCTTTAAAGGGGGAGTAGCCTTTTTATAGACGAGACTCATTGAGGATCAGAATCTCTCCAGACTTTCCACAGCCTTAAAGGAGACAGGGGCAAATCTGTGGATAACCTTTAATTTAGCTCTGGACAGAGGAATAACTGGATGCTTTGTTTTCATGCTCTTCTCTCCATTGGCAAGGCACAGATGAACAAGCAGCTGATGCAGAGGGCAGTTCTCTGCACGGCGCACTTGGAAAGCGAGGACCCGAAGGCATCTTGAAATAGAAATTCAAAAGAGGAGGAGGAGGAGGAGGAAAGAAAGGAGGGGGGGTTTAGTGTGAGAGCATTGGTATGCCAGGCTCAAAACCTAGCATGGCTGTACAGAAGAAACACAGTGGCATCCCTCCATCACAGGGACCACTTTCTACACGTACCATCGAGAGCCAGAGGAAGAAGAATGGATATGAAAGAACAGGAGGTTAGTGGCTTTTACTGTTTATTTGTTTAGGATGGATTTTGGACTGAAACAAGCCTTACCTTGAAGCAAAGCCAGAAGGACTGTAGATCTCAAACACAGGATCATCTGATCATAGTGATGACGCATGAATAGAATATGTATATTGTACATTTTTGAAGTCATTTATCATTCTGTGACTGAGAATGGTTGTAAATATAAGAACATCAGGGTGCATCTGTGGACATAATATACATAGACCGATCATCCTGATGTCATTTAACCCTAAATGAATACATCCATGTGATTTTTCCCCCCTTGTGAATCTATACAGAATGCTCATCAGTGTTGACCCTTTCATTGTTTGTTTTAGTCATATCCATGAGGACTGATCAGGTGCTAGCGTGCTCTCTTTGCCTTTTAAACGCAGGCAGTTTATAATGGCTCTTTCATTTGCAAGCTGACCCTAAGGCCATCCTGGTCCACAATAGCCACTATTTGGGACTGATTTTTCAGGCCAATTTGTTACGTACAAACACGTAAGAGCTCCTTCACATCATCTGCTGGACTAAAAGATGCATTTACAGATAGTTGGAAATCCAAAACATCAAAGGAATATTGTCAGATTATGAAAAATTAAACCTGTAAGAGGAGGTATTGCTGTTTTGTTTACAGAATAACATGCTGTTTCTTTTTTCCTCACTTTTAGACAATCGTGGTAACATCAAACCAAATTCACAGGCAAAGAAAACAGCCTGCTCTGTCAACAAGCCTGCCCCAATCTGCACCACAGCCACTCCACCACGGCCCACTGCAGGTTTGATACAGCGCTCACATTCATCCTCTTATCAGGCAGCTGTCATATTATTAGGATTTTGGATAATTACTCAGTTAGCGTGACTTACTATTACACACTGCCTTGATCTTTGTTTAATGTTTGATATAACTAATAGCGGAGGTGGGACCAAGTCATTGTTTTGCAAGGCACAAGTAAGTCTTGGGTCTGGCTCGAGTCATGTGATTTGGGTCCGAGTCAGACTTGAGTCGCAAATTTGCACCTCGACTTGGACATTATCATCAGTGGCTCGTAATCTCACTTGGACCTGAGCCTTTTGACTTGGGAAAGGGGCTGCTTAATACCTTCCACCAAGGCAATCAAGATTAAAAAAACATGTTAACCCTAATCATTCCGAGCAAGTCAGCACTTAATTCCCCTGATCCACCTAGTTTGAAATAAATCAACAGCATCCAGTGAAGCTGTAGAAGAGAACCATGAAGAGCTAACTTTATGTTACTGAGCGCCAATTGGAAAAAATGATACCAAGGATCATTTTGTTCACGTACAAACACTAAGCAGTGGTCTATCACAGGGCTGACACATAGAGACAGACAACCATTCACACCTACGGACAATTTAGAGTCACCAGTTAACCTGCATGTCTTTGGACTGTGGGAGGAAGCTGGAGTACTCAGAGAAAACCCATGCTGACAAAGGGAGAACATGCAAACTCTGGGCTCAAAGTTCGAATCCCCCAGCCTGGATTTGAACCAGAAACCCTCTACACCACCATGCCTCCATATATAAAACATCCAGGTCGAAAATTACAAAGAATTACAGAGCATTTGTTACTTTTGTAAATTTAATATATCTTTACTTTGTTGATAAAATGACATTACATTTGGTGGAGAGTGCATTATGACTTGTTTAGGACTCAGAGCTCATGGTTTAGAACTTGGGACTTGACTCTGCGCTTACATGCAAAGACTTAAGACTTACTGTAGTCTGTTTTTTGTTGACTACAGCATAGTTTTTGTACGCTGACGAATTTATCTTATGTATCATTTTTTCCAACTGGCGCTCAGTTACATAACGTAAGCACTTCATGTTCTCTCCTGCAACTTGAAAGGAGGCATTGGAATTGGTTCAGACTTAGTATATCTGGTAAATTAAGTGTCAATTTGCTGGGGATGAACAGAGTTATTGTTAGTTGATTCAGGAAATGAGGGGAAATGAATTGATTCTTGTCACACATTTTTAATAACACATTGTAATCTTTGTGCTTGGGGGGAGGTATCAAGTTTCATGTTAAACGGCTCAAGTCAGACTGAAGTCATGAGTCTAAAGTCATCAAATTTCTAAATCAAGTCTGGCTCAAGTCCAAGTCATGTAACTTGAGTCCAGACTTGGGCTGTAAAGATTGATTAGTTAGTTGTCAACTTTAAAAATAAGTAATTTGATAATCAATTAATGGCTTTGAGTTATTTTTTTAAGAAAAAAAGTCAACATTCTCTGATTCCAGCTTCTTAAATGTGAAAAGTTTCTGGTTTCTTTGCTCCACCGTGACAGTAAACAAATTATCTTTGGGTTGTGAACAAAACAAGACATGTTTTTGGGCTTTGGGAAACACTGACTGACATTTCTGTGACATTTTATAGACCGAACAACTAATCTATTAATCCAGAAAATGATCGACAGATTATTCAACCAATAAAATAATCATTACCTGCAGCCCTAGTCCATACCTCTGACTAATTGTATATTCATGTAATTTATGGCATCAAACAACAGTATTATTTTGGCGTTCTAGTGGCTGGTGGACAAAACGTTGATGAGAGGCTGAAAGCAGCACGGGAAAGAAGAGAGGAGCACCAGAGGTTACTTGGTATGTGACGCTGTTAATGCATTGTCCTCGATTTCTGATGAGATTAACACACATAACCGAGTAATCTATTTATACTGGTTCACTTATTTTTTCCTCAGCCTCTCGGGAGCAGAGCAGGTTGGAGCGGGAGCAGCGAGCCAGGCGATACTATGAACAACAACTGCAGGAGCGCAAGAAGAAACTCCTGGACCAGAGGCTCAGACAGGAGAGGAAGCGCGCTGCGGTGGAAGAGAAGCGCAGGCAGAGACTGAGGGAGGAGAAAGTGAGTTGTGATGCTGGAAATCAAAAACTTTTATTTTTAGTGAGGCTGACGCTTTCCCAGGCAGCTCTGTGGTGAGTAACAAACACTGAACTTGTTTTCCTGAATTAAAGGAACGATATGAATCTGCAGTGCGTAGGACAGTGGAGAAGAGCCAGAAGGCCCAGCAGAGCCTCAATCAAAACTCCAGAGGAAGGAAGCTCAACAAGAACGGTAAGTAGAAACAAATGTGCTGTCTGCTTTTCCTCTCTTTTAACATAATCTTTCTAAACTCATAACACCACACTTAACAGTATCTGTTCTCTGTATTTTAACACAACAATTCTTGGAGTGCTTTATCTTTTTGTTGTTGCTGCACTTGAAACTTTACACCGATCAATACGCTAGTTCCACGTCGCTTGCCTCTGACAACATGGGAGAAGAACTTGGTCAGTCGCCTGCTTATGCCTACATGCTCTTATCTGGCCAGGAGCAAGAGTGCTGGCTGTCAGTCAGGAGAAGAAGGTAGTCACCGCCATAATAACAGAAAGCACCCTGCTTTAAAGGAGCAGTGCACAGGATTTAGGGGGATATATTGGCTGAGATGGAATATAATATATTAAGAATGTTTTCTTTAGTGTATAATCACCTGAAAGTAAGAATTGTCTAAGAATGACATAGGGAGCAGATTCTCATCCATGGAGTCCACCATGTTGCAACGCCATCCCAAACTAACTAACTAGGACAAACTAAACACCGGCTCTAGACAGGGTCATTCCCTTTTTTGTGTTTCAGTCAGCAGCCCCTCCATGATGAGCCAAATAGCATCAGGGAAACACTGATTTTTACCATGAAACTGCTCTATTCAGTGTTTTTATAGGTTTTAATCACCTGGTTCGTTTGTTTTGGAGAGGAAGAGACCTCCCCGGATAATTTGGCTCCCCGTAAAAACCTCCTGAACAATTAACACTATAGGGATTCTAACCAGGAGTTCACGATTGGCACACAGGAGAGGTTTCAGCTGGCCGCAATTTGCAACCCTCACCGCTAGATGCCACTAAACCCTACACACTGCTCCTTTAACATAATAGCAACGCAGTTCTAATTGTTTGTAATGCATTCGTCAGACACTATTACGACTAACCAACTGCTCATTTTCCTCTCTGTTTTACGCACTGCTTCACAATTCCACCACTGATTCTATCATTTGTGCATATTTCCTCCAATTTCTCATAATTATGGCACAAATCACTGTTGTCACACAGTTGTCCATATTTGTCGCCGTGCAGTTTCATTCCACTCCATGAATTCCACCACCACCACCCCTCCCAAACCCCAGCATCAATCTGGTTCAGTCCACCACAGGCCATCTGCCTCCCCGAGTCCCAGCAACAGCCAGCACAGAAGCATCAATGTGGCACAGGTAATTCTAGCTGTTTCTTTTTGTCTCACATATTTTTAGGATCATCCTGCTGTCTCTTTTTTCAGTGTTTACTTTTACAGTTCGATTTTTGGAAGAAGATGAAACATTATATATAGGCTTAGAGAAATTATAAGAAAAAAGAAATAGAAATAAGAAGTATACAAGAAAAAATGTGCATTATGCTACAATATATGAGAATATACTCATATATAGAAAAAAAATTGAGAAAGAGATATGTTACCTAATATAAGAAATATGTACAAAGATGTGCATCGCACTACAGTGTGCTAAAGAGTAGAGTAGGTAAGACTTAAATGAGAGGGTATTGCACTGTTGAATTGCACAATAATGTAGAGGGTTTCACGTCAGTTTTGCATATTGTACAGTATTGCTCGGTTGAAGATATATGTAATAAATAATAATAACCATTTACTTTTCTTCTTTTTGGTTTAGATCAAAGCAGCAAGACAGCAGGACACTAATAAGAGGAACTCAAATCCCAGATCACCTGCCAACAGTGTGAAACCAGCCAAAGTCACAAAAAGCAGAACAACCTCCCCGTCACCTGAACGGTGGGTCAAAATGTTTATGATCACAAACATCCGCTGTGGGTTTATGACATAGTAACAGTAATCTAAAACAAAGTGGGACATCTGCTCTCTTGTGCTGGCTCTTAAAGGACCCCTCGAAGATCAATTAGCAGACATTCGACCCCGCTGCAGCTCGAGCTCCCGTCGGTCCCTGAGGAAGATGTTGCTGTTTGTAGCTCTGCCCTCTCTCCTGGTAACTCAAGGCCTATCAGGACATCAGCTGAAGGTCAGCGAGAGAAAATGAGGGATGAAAATACACCAGCTGCTCCGTGTGTGAACGTGCCCAATGAAGAGACAGCGGCCATAAACAGAACAGCAGGACACGGCAGTAAGCTCGAGAAATGTTTAAAACAAAACTGCAGGTTTTAAAGTGGTATTTACTGTATTTTAGATATTGAAGTTGATTATTTCTCTTCAGGTCCTCCACAAAAGCCTCTTCCTCCAGCTCCACAGCCTCCTGAAGTCGTGTGTAGACCCTCAGGCGGGACTACAGACCCACAGGAGGCTTCTCGTATCCTGGCTGAAAAGAGGAGAGAGGCTCGACTGCAACGGGAGAGAGAGGAGCAGGAACGCCTGCAAAGAGAGGAGGCTGAAAGGTAAGAAGTACCTCCGAGGCTGTTGTATTACAATATGTGATTATTGGATACAAATTTATGACTTTGTGTCCAGGCGGAGTCGTGAAGAACTGGAGCGCAAGAGGGCAGAGGAGCGAGCACGACAGCAGGCCGAGGCTCAGCGTCTCATAGAGGAGAAGATGAAAAGGGAGGAGGAGGAGCAGAGACGAGCTGAGGAAGAAAGAGCTCAGGCTATGAGAGAGGCTGCCCTTCTCCAGAAACAGGTGGGGGATGCAAACATTCCTGCATGAGGGAGCCACATTTGCACCTACAGGTGTCCTTTTTTATGCTTTTTGTGTTTGTTTACTCATTAACTTTTAATATACAGTCACTTTTTTCCCATTTTTTGTCTTGCACTGTATACAGAGAGAGGAGGAACAAGCCAGAGAGATGGCAAAAGCAGAGCAGATGAAACAAGAGCGAGAACTGCTCGCACAGAAAGAGGAGGCTGCACGCCAAGCAAGAAAGAAGGTGAAAAGTTTGACAGTCTTTAATATTTAAAAAAGTTTGTCCACAAAATGAATAATATGAAAAGTTCTGTCTCATTAAAGAGACTGAATGTTTCCACAAAGCCTACCAGGACAGCTTTTTAATAAAAGCTGTTTTCTTTTTTCCAGCGACTTGAGGAGATCATGCGGAGAACCAGGAGGACAGATTCTCCAGATATGGTGAGATTTACTGTTCAGTTTTTGTAAAAGTACATCGCCCCTGGGCTCCCATGACGCACATCCAGGAGACACTAATAACTATCCAGCTCTTCTGAAAGCTTCTCCTTCACCACAGTGGTTAATCCCTTTTAACACAGAAATCTGCACCAGTGAGGATTTTGCCAAATGAAGCCCAACCAAAGGAAAACACACAGCCTGTGCACAACGGCACCATAGAAGACGCTGTCAAGCTTCCAGTGGTGACGAAGACCTCACAGCTGGGGCTGAACAATGAGGAGGACATGGTGCCTGTTGTGGCCTTCAAAGAGCGCAGGTCCCTCAGGACTCTCACAGGCCTGGAGGAAATCCAGACCCACCAACGAGCAGGTATGATGAACCAGCTGATCACTTAGTATAGTATAGTTAGTATGCTTCAGTGCTTAGGGTGATAAATTAACACCAACCAGCAGCCAGATTCTGAAAACTTTTGACTCTGGCTTGTGACTCTTTGGATGTCAGGCACATAATGGACCTTGAAAATCACTGACATGCTCAAACATCTGTGATGTTTGTTCCAAATCAGCTTTGAAGAGGCACGGCAGGGTTTCCACACCACACAATCAGTCAGTCATCAGTCATTCAGCTTGTGAGCAGTGCAGGCAGGCTCCTTTGCATCAGCCTAGAAACTGTATCGAAAAATCATACCAAGCTGGTTAGGTGCTGGTGAATTTTGATGTCCAATAGTAATGTAGGTTGGTGCTTGACAAAAGTTCCTACCCTGGCAGTCCGTATGTACAGTTTTCATACATAAAAGGTGGATAGTGTGCACCTCCAACCTCAGGTGGGTACAGGTGCAAGAGAAACACAGCGACAAAGGAAAAAAATAAGCTGTCCACACACTTATGTTTGCAAGCTTGTGAGGTATTATTAATGCTACATTTTGTCCTGTAAGATCTCTGTCATGGAATACATGACCATATTCAAAACAAAAAAGGTCTTCATCAGTGTACAGACAGCCTCTCCTTTTTATGACATCATATTAGGGCCATTGTAGGTAAATAAAAAAGGGGAGAGGGGAAATATGCTGAGAACAAAGTCATATATTTACAAGAAAAAAACTTCCATATTCTCTGAAAAAAATAAAATAAAATAAAAAATAACAGAAAATAGTATCTTTTTTTTCTTTTTTTTTTAAATCAAGGAACCGCCACTGGTAAACCAAACGGAATCCCAGCAAACACTGAGATGTTAAATAATTTAATGTTTTTTTCCCTAGGATGGCGAAGGCATGACTCACCCTACTTTCAGACTGGCGAGTACTCTTTGCCTTTGTTGGTTGGATTGGTTAGGTTTAGGCATGAGGAGTGAGATTAGATATGGTTAGAAAAGGCCAATCAGAGGCAGGGTACGGCAGAGCAGGGCGGGCTATGCTTTCGCCATCCTAGGGGGAAAAAATACATTTGGGACATCCTTCCTGGGCATCCTAACAACCTTGAAATATGACTTTAACACGAAAGGGCCTGGTTAGCTGTTCTGCCAAATGTATGTACACAGTGTGCATTTAGCAGCTTTATACATTCTTAAAACTGAAATGATTAAGTCAGGGGCATAGGTTTCATTTCAACATTGGAGGGGACACTTGAAACAGTGGTTTTGGGGTTTGCAGGTGAGAACATTTTGAGCATCAAACACAATTTTCTGCATTCTGGGGAATTTCCATGCACCGGGAGGACCACTTGAAATCTACACCTATGCACACAGGACACAAACCCCAGTCTCCTGGATCAAAGTCCTGTGCTTGACTCGTTCATCCACCACATCTTCCTCCCTATGTTGACTTTGATGCTCTTCATATTATGTCACCTGATTTTCTGGTAGAAAGAAGTGAAGGTATTTTTCTCCTGAATTTGTGACCTAAATCTTACACAGAATATCAGAGTTTTTTCTCTTGACTTCATGACTTTTATCCTGGAAATCCTGATTTATTTTTTCTAGGAATAGTACCCCCTTGCCCAGCTCTGTATTTTTTTTAATCTAGCCCCGATACGCCATCACACCTTTTCCTGTTTATACAGTATCCCTTAACAAAAAATCTATAATGCATCAAAAATGTTGTACTTACTTAAGCTTGTGTCTTTTTCTTTGTCTCCCTGTTCAACTTCCCTTTTTCAGAGGTCATCTGAGCTCCGACAAAGTGGGCAGACGTTCAAAGACTTTGTTGGAGAGCTGTGATTTCTCTGTGAACCACAGGAACGACTGCAGTACAGCCATTTTGCTGCCCTTCGGCACCTTGAAAGAGCATGTAAGATTACAGCCTTGCCTCTCTCACTGAGGACGTCAGCATTTGGTCACTTTTCTGCGTGTAACCCTGTGGCACAAATATTGGGCAAGTTATTTATTACTTTCTTCAGTACAGCAGGTCTCTGAACTAATAATGACTATCCAAAAATCTGTAGATGTAGGCAGTGGTAATGATAGTTTGCTGGCGAGTGTTGCCTCTGTGAAATACTAGGAATAGCCATTCTAACAATTGCGACATATGTTAGCCATGTGCTTTTTGCTTATTCCTGATATTTCTTGCAATCCAAACACTTTTCCTTCCTCAGTTTTGTCACTGTGGGATTAGAATAGATCGAGTGGCTGTTTGCGCTAAGAACACAAGAGTTTAGGTTGTTGGTGAAAGTTCATTTCCTTCATAACTTCCTGTCTTACCTTTTGATTTTGTGAAGTATAGCAATCACATATTTCAAAGCTGCTAAGGAACTTAGTTTCCAAAGACTTTGCTTCAGTTTTGTGAGTGTTGTTTTAGAGAATACAATGCACAAAGCCTTTATTGCACTGACAGTTGCTTTATTTGATATCGCGCAATCACTTTACAAAGCAAAGTTTGAGGTGTGGAGGTTTATTATGATAAAAGCATATAAAAGAAATGTATCTGATCATCAATATTTGATCTTATAGTAAGTATTGCTTATAACTATCACTTGTTAACCTGTTAAAAAGTGGAAATATATGCCATATTTCATTAAAGTTGATACTATGCCACATCTCTGCCTTGTTTTTCACTTATTGAGTGTAAACATAAAAACATTGAAATAAAAAACACATTAAAACATAACATAAAATGCAGATTGTCCATATAGTGCAAGAATGTAAACACCTCGTACAGCTCTTACACTGTATTCATCTCTCAGTGTGGTTGCTGAAAAAGTCAAGGGTGAACAGAAGATGGAGAAAGGGGCTGAATCATTTCCAGCAGCCGTCTGGTTTCCTCTGTTTGTGCATGCACCTTCCAGAGCTGAGCCTCCAGCTCACTGTTAGCCAGCAGAGAGGAAAACTCTCCATCTGCAGATGACGACAGCACAGAGCAAAGAGCTGGCTAAGAACAACTGAACTGCAGCGCCTGATTGTTTTGAATTTGCAAAGGGACATCTAGTATAGTTAGATCATTTAAATGGCTGCAGTGCCCTCAGATGCTTAATAAGTAGGTGTAGAACAAATACAAACCTTTCTTGAGGTTGAATACTGTAACTATGCCAAGCTGCTGGAATTTCACATCTTTCTTTGTGAGAAACACCAACAGGTACTCGGACATGGTAATGTAGTGAGGTCTCAGCAACTGGGCCATTTCTTCTACAGTGAACAGTATGAAAACACACAGAATATGACAAAATTTAATATGCAGAATATGAAATCAAACTTTTTATTTAAAGTTGCAGTATGCTACAGGATTGGTCTACTGGCTAATAATTTATGTTGAAATGTCAGACATAAACAGGATTTCTACAGGCAATCTGGGAATGTAAACTGGTTAACCCATTTTGGGAAACAGTTATGGGTTACATAGGGGAGTGGTTGGTACAATGGTACCTACGTAAGGGTGTTTTGACACTTGGTCCTTTTCAGCCATCTAAATGGACTCAAAGCGGTGACTCAGCATTTTTTGCACATATGTGAACACTCCAAGAGAACTCAGACCACCTTGGGAGATGAAATCTTTCTCCAGAATGGCATATTAACCTTTAACATTTCCTATTAGCCAGTAATACTTGTACATAACCTTACCAGTCATTTCTAGTTTGCTGATGATAGCAGCACTGTTGTATGTCAGCTGAGGAGTTTGCATTTGTCCCAACAGCCTCACAAGTCTTGAAACTTGCTCTGATGTTATTGTCACAGACAGTTTAGACTTAAGTGGATCTGAAATGGAGAAAAATTGTGAAGGATTATGAAAATTAGTCACAGAAAAGTTATATTCTAAAGCAAAAATTCAAAACGGAATAGAGAAATATTACTTTATGTCCATCAGGTGTGTAAATCACAAGTTTGCTCTAAGTTTTATCATGATATGATATTATATCGATTCTTTGGACAGCAATGCAATATTTGCTGATATCGCAAAGTATGCCACGGATTCGATTCAATTCAATTCAGGGGCCTGCAATCAATATAAAAGGATAATATCTTCAATGTCTTTTTATTGGCTGCTCACCATTAACTGCCTGTTGCTAGGCTCCTAGCACTGCTTAAATGTTTAGGAAGGAGTAGCACTTGGATGAAAATGGTGACACAGACGTGCCAATGGAATTTCAAAATAAGGGTGTATTGATAATATTGGATTGTTGATCATTGAATTGATATATCAATCCATGTCACTCACCCCAGCTCACCAGGTGATGTAAACACGATGTCACATGCAGCAAGGTGTCATCTGACAGAGACCGAGACAGAAGAGCCCCTAGGAGTCCCGATAAACACAGACTTTCCATCACAGCCTAGATAACAATGACGGGATTCAACACGACCTTTAGAGTCAATCTCAGGCACCGTGCACAAACAAATCATGTACTCACAGGCATGTGACATGAAACTATGGATCATAGTCTTGGTGTACCTGCTGACCCAGACTGGAGCTACACAGGTCAGTGATTATTTTGCAGCTGTGTGTGACTATAACAGAGCTGGATGTGTGATGATGAAGCAGCTGACCGACATCATCCAACAGACCTTCACTCACCAGGACATCCTGGAATAAAACCACAGAAGTATTATCAGTGTTAGGATTTAAACGGAACAGTTGCCTCAAATGACTTTGACATCAACTGATTTCAAATTCAAGGAAGCGAAAAGGAGTATCATAGTAGATTAATAAATTATTTTCAACAGCGGTAACATATCACAAATAGTTACCGACTTCATCATTATTATGATGCTGCTGTGCAGGAAATCATACATTGTTTGGTGGGTGTGCAGACAGTGTAGACAGAAGTGTTATGGCTGACTCTGTCCACACAGGAGTCGACATTTTTAGCAGCGCCTTCAGAGGCAACACACAGTCGAGCTCCACCAGCTGCTCCTGGATCAGAACTGCACACAAATAAATGTCAAACAGCGTCTGCTTTGGGGATGATATCAATCTCTGGCTTTACTATTTATAACTACCGTTCTTTGAGAGCATTTTAAGGCATCTACATGCTTGGGCTGAATTCTGAAAAGAGGAATAAAAATATTTTTACTGATCATTGCTGCTGATATACCTTCTAATTTAACTCATCTATCAGCCTCTAAAGTTCACACTTACCTTTTGCACAGGAGAAGACACAAGAGTCAGAAGTGACTTTAACAAAAAATGACCCCCGATGTTGAGCAACTTTGGATGATGCTCCTGGACGGCAGCGATGTTGCACAGAGAAGTGCAGCTGTGAAACTGAACCTCTGAATCTGAGGACTGCAGCAGGAGTACCAGGACAGGAATGGCTCCTGCCTGACATAAGATCCTTGTTGACCAATCTGGAAAAAGAGGAAGATGTGCTGGTTTCCATTTTAAATTCATACAAAGTAACACTCAAAAGAACATGACCATAGCAGCTTTAGACTTAGCCTTCTGAGATTTAGAGAAAATGATCCTACCTGACTGTGTGAGATGTAACAGAGCCCAAGTGGCGTTCTGTTGCACCTGTGGGTCGTAGGATTTTGCTAAAGCCAACAGCGGTATGATTCCATCCACCATGATGGCCTCTCTGTTTGATTCTGTATGAAAAGAAAGAAAAATCTCCACATATGCTCAGCTGGTACAGACAGAGCTACAACTGCATGCTGTTTCTCTGCAGTCATACACATGTAAGCATTTTGGGTGAGCCAGGATGAATAAGACTAAAATACTGATGATGCAGAGAGAGGCATTTTATGAAGCACCTTTTTTTTTTGTTTCACCTTTCTGACATCTCTATATGTTGCCATGCGGCAGCATCCTCTGAATATTCTCATTTGTCTTCCAGTACAAGCTCATACAGTATATGTGGCAGTGTGCAGAATTACATATACAACAACAAAATGCAAAGAGACATAAAAAAACACACAATGGCTGCGAAAAGGGGCAAAACAACCACAAAGACACATAAAATGACTACAAAGAGATGCCAAACAGCTGCAAAGAGACACAAAGAGGCTCATTATGGCTACAAAAAGGGGCAAAACAACCACAAAGAGACACAAAGTGACCAAGAGACCAAAGAGACAGAAACCAACTACAAAGATACTTACAATGACTACAAAAAGATGCAAATGACTACAAAAAATGAGCAAAACAACCACAGACACAAAGGAAACAGAACAAAAAAAGCATGCCAACTATAAAATCTATGTCTTGTTCCTGTACAGGAGAGGTGGTGGGGGCATCTGCGTGTCTGTGCCCAGGAGTCAAATGGTAACTGGACAATGGACTGCACTTGTACAGTGCTTTTCTAGTCTTCCGACCACTCAAACCGCTTTTACACTACATGTCACAGTCACATATAGTCACACACTGGTGGCCGAGGCTACCACACATTATGCCACCTGCCCCTCAGTAGCTATTTACATACACTCGCACACCAATGGGGCCATCGGCCATTGGGAGTAATCTGGGGTTCAGTATCTTGCCCAAGAACATGCAGATGGGAGGAGCGGGGGATCAAACCACCAATGAACTATCCACTCTACCTCTGAACACAGCCACCCCTGTCTCACAATCTGCCCATGTGCGTGAAAACTATTAAACAATTTAAAGAATTGAAGACAGATGCCTCCCAGTCTGTACAAACCTGAGGAGGCCAACATGGCGATGCAGGCACATGAGTGACACTGAGCAGCAGCATCACCAGACTGGAACAACTCCAGTATGGGCACCAGCATCCCCATCTCAATCACCAACTCTTTGCACACTGAAATCAGATTTCATAGACAGTATTTAAGACCATCTGATTCACATAAATTTCAGGTGAAAGCTGTGATGCATTATTTTTTAACAATTAAAACAACTTGAATGAAGAGGAGAGTTTAAAGAAATACTTCAACCCCAGAAATGACCATTTGTATATCCAACCTCTAACATAAAGTGAAACCTATCTATGCTCCCCTCAAAGCCAGAATCCAATACTAAGTTTTGTTGCATGCTTTTGGGAAGTACTGACCATACAACTGTATACAGGAGACTTGGATTATACAGCACAAGTTGTTTGAGCGTTTTCAGCAGATGTGTTGATATAGTTTTGGTGTTGTTAAACGTGGTCCCCAGTCAATCAATTAATCAATATTTTCGCTTTTTTCAGTAAAGGCATGCAGGAAAAAAAGTTTTCCTCAAAAATGTAAGGTTACACAGGATAACTATTTGACATGCAAAAGGTCATTTTGTGTGTGAAATATTCCTTTGAAGATTATGAATCAACAAAAGACAATACTTTAAATATCTTGTAACTGTTATCGCTTACCATTGTCCTTGACTAACAGATTGACTAATGAGAGTGAGATAGTCTTCTGCACATCTAGGTCTGCTGATAGAAGTAAGGCCATTACTGGCTCCATGAAGGCATCTGGTAGAGGGGATTTCACTGTAACACACAATTACATATAGAGCAAAATAGGGAAAAGACAAATAAAGTAGAATTTTAGTTGAACCAGCTAAATGTTTTGGTGCCCAAAGTATTTTTATAATAGCCAAGAACACAGTATCGATTAGCGGTCAGTCTCACTTGCTAAGCCAAACGTTAGTTATAAACATAACATATGTGACTAGTGGTTGGTTTTGAATTCAAGTTCTAAAAGACATATCTGTCTTCTATCAACCTCAACCATGTACACACAGGAATCTGTAAACTGCCACGTTAATGCAAAGTACACATGGTCACATATTTGCGTGCAATACAATGGGCTGACAAAGGAGGAAACTGGGCTGCAAGAAATAGTTCAATACTTCATATGAACCATTACTTCTGCAGTTTCCACTTATAGGATATCATACATTGGATTTCAAAATAAAACCCATCTATGCTTTCATCACAATGACACCAAAGTCCACAAATGTTGGGAGTTCCTTGCCAACCCCTGAAAAAAAAAAAATTACAGTTGAAAATTTGCATGATACCAGTCATACCCGTTCCAGAGCTTATCTCTACAGTGAGTGATATGAGAAACCTGAAGTGCAAACAATGGTCTCATTTTATGTGCCACGGATCTGTAAGGCATTGCTATAATGCAGATAGTAAAGCAACATAAAAATCTGCTTGGTTTCTTTACTCACAGTGATGACTGAGATGTAAATAATACAAGGAAGCAGTCATTTGAAGATCAGTGTTCTCTGAGGCTGCAAGTCTGCTCAGTGATTGCAGACTTTCTTGATTAAGTAGTTGAGTTTCATCATCTGAAAGAACAAGCAGATTAACATACTGTAGATAAATATTTAGGTATAGAGGTGATTTTGTACATAACTTGTGTAAATAACAAGCACAAAGGTTTTATTAGTCACTTTTATGACAAAAAAGGAACAAAATCTATTTCCTTAAGTTACAAATACACTGTTCAAAGATCTATATCCACTGTGTACACTTTGCCTCACAAATAAAAAAGACAGATTAGGTCTGCACAGGTGTGTTTGCTCTCCACACAAAGCTGTCTACAACAAAGAAAATAAACGACTACAATGTTCCTACCATACAGCAGGTGTAAAGAGGACAGCTCTTGAGTCGTCCTCCTCAGGAAACTCGTCTCAGGTGTAGTCCTGAAGCACGTGCACTGTGACAGCTCCCTGAAAATGTCTCTTATTTCCTGCCAAAATTCTCTGCAGAAATTCCTCAGATGAACAACAAATTCTTTGAGCAGTCGGGAGCACTCTTCACAAAAGGTAGAAGCCATGACTCCATCTTTAGTAGAGAGGCATGGCACCTGCCTGTAGTCATACAACCTGCACACAGACACGCCTGCTGGGGCGTCACGTGATTGTACGGATAAGTATTTCATTGTTTAGACCGTTTGCACAACTCCTATTCACAAGCAAAATCCTGAATTGAGGTGTTGAAAGTGATGAAAAAATATATATATATTCCGATTGTTTCATCTGGGGTACTTTACTGCTTGTAATGTATTTTAAGCCCAATCTAGTGATTGTTGTTTTCGTAAAATCAGTCTTTACCCACATATTAACTCATATAGCTATATGTTTTATCATTTTTGTTAAGTTTATTTATTTATTTTTCGCTCTTTCTTTGTTGCTATGGGTTACAGCCTCCTCTATAGTATGTATAGTTTTATTATTATTATTATTATTATCATCATCATTATTGTTACATACTATAGAGGAGGCAGTAGCCCATAGCAACAGATAAAGTTCGAAAAATAAATCAATAAATATTACAACAATTTAATATGTGGGTAAGATAGATTTTACAAAATAAAAACATACTTTTTTTTTTAAAATAATAATTTCATTTTTTTGTAAAATCCATCTTCACCCACATCTTAATCATATATCTTAATGTTTTATATTTTTTTGTTGTATTCATTTATTTATTTTTCTCTGTTTCTTTGTTGCAAAAGGTTGTAGCCTCCTCTATATATATATATATATATATATATATATATATATATATATATATATATATATATAATTGTATTATATCTTTTATTATTGTTATTATTAGTATTATTATTAACCAAAGAAAGCGATAAATAAATAAATGAATATAATAAAAATTATAAAACAAATAAATATATGATTATGTTGATATGTGGGTAAAGATGGATTTTACGAAATATAATAAAAATAACAACAACAATAATAATAATAATAATAATAATAATAATAATAATAACAAAGACTTATCCATATTCACTAAATAAAAACAGACAACATGTACAAAAACACAACAAATACATAAATAACAGTAAAAAAAAATAGCAACACGTGCGACTTCACAACACAGAAACCAGCAATCTGCCCCCACATAAATATATTAAATATATTTTGTTTTGTCTCTCTTAGGAGAGTTTTTGTGTTCTAATTGTAAAAAAAAATAAAATGCATTATTGTTATTATTATCATTATTATTATTATTATTATAGTTATTCACAATTCACACGGTGGAAAGGTAGTTAATGATATTTTATGTTATTTCCATGGTTACGCTTGAGAGACTGTTGTTACGTAATGTAAATATCCTGAAATATCATTGGTGAATTCGTTGTTGTTTCCCCTACGTCATGAACATGGTCGCCACGCTCCGCCCTCCCGCTCAGCCCTGTTGTGGTTGACTTGGAAACCTTCGCAGCGTCGCTGGTGAAGTTGGAGGACAGTAGAATCACTGCAGGGTAGATACACGCAGTTATCTGTAGCTTACTCCTGTCCAGCTTTTTAAAATGTATTCATGTGGACTTTGTTTTGTTGTTGTTTGTTTGTTTTAGGCTCAGACTGTTTTAAGAGCTAAATCGGAGTGGAAAAAACAAGGCAAGTCAATAATGCCTAGCTAACGTTAGCACTTAGCAAGCTAACGTTACTTAGCGGCTAACTGTTAGCGTCTCGAAATGTTGCTTTTCCTACGGTTGTTTTTAGCCTCGTGTGAGCAGATACCACAGAAAACACAATTTGGGTTTGTCCCTATTTTTTTTATTCTAATTGCTAAACTAATCGTGTTCGTTAAAAACCAGCGTAGGATGATCCAGCAGAGATTTTGTGTGGTTAACGTTTAACGTTAAGGTTAACGTTATCCCTGTTTTGAATATACAGGATGAGAGCCTTCCTCCCTGGATTACTGCCCTTCTGTATTCAGAATGAGAGACATAACGGTGCCTGAGGATGCCAGCAGGTGAGTCCCTGCTTTCCCCTCAACACAAAAGCAGTAGAGGATATACTCTTATCCATCAATTAAATAAAAGTAACTTAATACCACAGTGTACCAATGCCATATCCTGCAGAAAAGTTTGTACAGAAGTAAACTTATAGTATCAAAAGTAAAAATTCTTATAATGCAGAATACCTTATTTCACAGTCCTATATATCATATTAGTAGATGATGCACTAAAGTGTAAGCAGGTAATCATTTTAATGCTGTAGTTGAATTTAAAGTAGTTAATCACACTGTTGGCTAGTTTAATGTAAAAACACACTATTTTTGAAATTGGAAATCTGATCGAGTAGAAGTGAAATACTTACTTACGCAAAAGTGCCTCAAAACTGAACTGAAGTACAGCAGTAAGTAGTAGTAGTAAATTTACTCTTTACCACAGCAACACACACTGCTTTAATAACATAGTATTAACTTATCTTGTCTTGGAAAATAAAATTTAGATCAGCGCTCACATGATTGGTTTGTCTCGAGCCATGTTTTAAGAATTGTTTTAAAAGTCATGCATTCTCAGCCCACGATAATGATGGTGTAACCTTTTTACAGGTGAAAGTGAAGTTCGGGCAAGGACCCGGGAAAGATTCAATGAAGTCTTCAAGAAATACTCTGATTCACAGAAGAAAAAGTCAAAGAAGAAAAACACTGAAGCTCAGGAGACCATTGTGGTATGTGTTAAAAATAAATACATCTGGTTTGTTTACTTAATCTCCTTCCCCCAAAATACCCTGCAAAGTAATGCAGACCAGTTGAAATGTTCAACATCTTATTGAAGAAAAAAAGATTAACGTTAATATATATTGACATTTCCCTGCTCTCCCTTCTCCCTGTTTTATTTAGCTTCAAAATCTAAAAAAGAATTTGAACCTTGAGAAGGACACAGAAGAAGATGAGACCATCCTCCAGAACACGTATGACCCTGAACAGGGCAGCCCTCGCTACACAAAAAATAAACGAAGGGAGAAGGAAACGGCAGAAAAGATTAACATCAACAACAGTAAAAACCAAGAGGAGGCTCCAACACCTAAAGGCAAGAAGAAAAGTAAAAGGGAGCTTCCCTCCCTCCCACCTGAGGACACTAGTTACATCCAGAATGATACAGATGCTTCCAAGTCTGAGATTGCTTTGGAGCCAGATGACGTAGGTGGTGGAAAAGAACCAAAACGAAAAAGTAAGAGGGGGAAAAGCAAAGGAGATACAGAGGCCAAGGCAGAGAGTCAGGTGGAGGATGCAGAGGACAAGCTGCTGCATGAATACCAGCAGCAGATAGCACAGGAGGAGGAGAGGACTTCAAAGAAGAAAAGCACCAAGAGTGCAGATGATAGTGTTGTCTCCCAAACCGTTCCCCTAAATAATGACGTTGGAAAGAAGAAGAAGAAAAAGCTGAAATCTGTAATCACACAGTCAGAAGTACGGTGTGTATATCTACTAGTATGATATTGATTTATTGTTGTTGTTGTTGTTTTTTGTTGTTTTTTTACATTTAATAATTAGGCTTAAAACTTTTCGGCTCACTAGGGATGAAGATGCCGACCAGGATGCTGATGTGGACAATGAAGCAGAATCTAAGGGAAAGAAGAAAAAGAAGAAGAAAAAACATGGTAACTTCACTGTTGTCAGGAAATAATTTACAAAGTTCCAATACAAAGTCTGTACAACATTGATGGATTTCATGTTTTTAATTTCTCATTTTTCAGTTGTCAAAGAAGAGAGTGATACAGAGGCAGAAGTACCACAGAAGCCAACATTTGATGACAGCCTTGTACTGGGAGTGTACATCCACAGGACAGATCGCCTCAAAACAGACCTGCTGATCTCTCATCCCATGGTGAAGATACATGTTATCGATGAAAACACTGGACAGTATGTGAAGAAAGAAGACTGGTGAGAATGGACACTCTCAGACACACATATTACCACAGTTCTGTGTTAAATTGTCTTAAATTCCATTTCATGAATATTAGGCATAAAGGTCATTATGTAGTTGTAGTCTAAAATTTAAAGTCATGAGGTCTTAATGCCACAAACATTTTTATCTAATTTCATTCACTCATCCTTTAATTTCTATTTGGCAAAATGAGTTAAGCTTTTAAATATGCTCCTTCGCGTCAAAGGGGTCAGTTGAGGTGGTTCGGGCATCTGATTAGGATGCCTCCTGGGCGCCTCCCATTGGAGGTGTTTCGGGGTATGTCCCACTGGGAGGAGGCCCCGGGGCAGACCCAGAACATGCTAGAGGGATTACTATCTTGTCTGGCTTGGGAACACCTCGGGGTCCCTCAGGAGGAGCTGGAAAGCATTGCTGAGGAGAGGGACGTCTGGGGTGCTTTGCTTGGCCTGCTGCCCCTGAGACCTGGCTTCAAATATGCGGTTGAAAGTGGATGCACAGATGGATGGATGGAACATGAAAGTTCACATTTGATTTTACAAATCTTTAAACTTAACACTGAACCTCATACTGACTTTTTATCTTAAACTTGCCTGTTGCAAAATGTAGATTAATCATACTAACTTTAATAACTGTATTCCTACATAAATCCTACCCCTGCACAGGACAACATATATGCTACCTTTATAATTTTCTGCAGTGCATGAATAAGATAAAGATGTTTCAGCCAAAAATCGTTATCAAATTTGGTTAAAATTCACCTTGAAAAGTACTTCAACAACCTCACGTTTAAGTGTCTGACACTCTGTTTACTGCAGACACCCAAAGTGTATTGCTTCAATTTCAGTATTTGTATGTACTGGTGAAACATTGTTGTCCTTTGTCTTGTTTTTTATAGTCGTCGACCCGTCTCCTCATTTTATGAGCAAGAGAATGTTGACCACATTATCCCCATCATGACTCAACCTTTTGACTTCAAGAAGAACAAATCAATCATCCCTGAGTGGCGAGAACAGATCATCTTCAATGAACGCTTTGGTTACTTTGTTGAACAAAATGATGACAGCCCCAGAGTTGTACTCCTTTTTGAAGTAAGAGACACTACATTTAATCATGTTTGGCCAATTTCAGTGTAGCTGTCAATAACTGATTTTTATCTAAATGTTTTGTAAAGATCCTGGACTTCATAACCATGGAAGAAGCAAGAGCCAACGTTGATGTTGACAAGCATGAGCGAGGATTCAGAAAGATTGCATGGGCATTCCTTAAGGTAGAAAGTTAGAAAGAAAAGACCAGTCTGAATTTGTTTTGAATTGTTGTTTGTTTGTTTTTTAAACATATCTCCCAATTTTTCTCTGTATCCTTTAGCTCGTTGGTACAAACAGCGTGCTGAATATCGACAGTAAACTTCGACTTCAGCTCTTCTGCCCTCCCCCTCGGGCAAAGAGACAACCTAAAACAATAGAGGTGGTTGAGTGGTGGAGGAAGTACCCCCGAAACAAATACGCATCCACCCTTTATGTTACAGTGAAAGGCATTAAACTTCCAGAGCATGTAAGTTAGATGCTGCTTTTCTATTACATCTTTGTAATGAATACTTCTGTCTTATGATTCAACTACAGGTATGCAGATATGCAAATGGTTTTCATATTAGTGATACTGTAGATGTTTGGTTTTTGTTCTGCAGGTGGACCCCTGTATTCGGTCCATGATGGCCCTGCAGGAGGAGAGGGGCAGCACCTCCTACAGCGAACTGCAGAATGAGGTCAACAAGAGAAGCCTGATGCAGCCTCTAGACAGCAAGCCACCACCCTTGAGATGGAGCAGGCTGCCTGGCCAGGTTGGTGGAATTAGGAATTATTATTTGATAGAACAGATGTCAAAATAATATCTTTATTATTTCAAAATAAGAATTAAAACAGTCCTGTGTATTGTTTAAATATAATGCATCATGATGTATGGAGGTGATAGTGTTCACAGCATCAGCGCAGAATGGATAACAAAAACATCACTCACATGTTTCATGTTTACTCTCAAGGTCTGCAGGATACCTAACAAGTCCATGCAGGTTTTCCGTGGTGGTAAGATGGGCTGCTTCGCAGTTCTCTTCTCTCACGCTGGGACAATACTGGCTACAGCTTGTGCTGACAGAGATGCTTTCCCTGTGATAGGTAAGCAACACCTCGTCTGTGTAAAACTCCTCCTGCTGATGCTTCTCTTCACACCTCAGCAGAAATCTCCGGCTAATTAACTCACTGTTTATTCACAGTAGTCATGAACAGCTCTCGAGATTATAGCAAGATTCTACAACTTCCTAGCATGAAAAGAAAAATGTTAAAAATATATACATATAACTCACTCATTTACTGTTACAGTGTATGAGATTCCTTCTGGCAAGGTGTTGGCTGAATTCATCGGCCATCTCAAAATAGTCTATGATCTCTGCTGGTCCAGAGACGATCGGAGCCTTCTGTCTGCCTCCTCTGATGGAACTGTCAGGTAAATTTCTGTTTGTTGGATTAAAAAAAATAGATCAAACTGATCAGAAATGTTGTGTTGTGTCTCAGTTCACAGTCTTCTGTTGTTACACTTGCTTTTTGTGTGCATAAGTGGGTTCATACTGACAAGTAGGGCAAAGGCAGTGCACTGTAAGTACCCAGGTTTTGTACTCATAGGGGTCAAAAAGTTACGTGTGAAAGGCTGGACACTCCTTACCCTCAAAGGTTGCTATGTTGGCTGTGTGGGGGGAGGGGAGTGACCACTAAACTTGTGAAAATGGCGGTTGAGGACACTGCAGCGGTTGCAGTTGCGCCAGTGAACAAGCTGGCAGATACTTTGGCAGGTGACAGTCATGTTCAAATACTCAAATGTTGGGATTGCCATTTCCGGTAAGTGCACAACAGCCATGTTCGATATGAGACACTACCTTGTCAAAATGAATGCATTACACAAGTAAGCACATAGTGTACACAGTGTATTTAAAAGGAAATGTATGAACAGAAGTATCCAAATTGAGACAGCATTCGTGTTACAGTGAGGTGTTGCTGCTGGTGACTCAGTTGCTGTAATAGTTGTTTTTCAAAGCGCCTCTAGGGGGAGTAAGTACTCCTCGTAGCAAGTGTCTTTATGTTCCCAGTGACACAGCATGTTTTGGGCTGTACTGGTGATTGTCTGAAGAGTATCATTTAAAGATTGTCATCATTATTCGTATTTTCTTGCTCTCGTCCCTCAGAGAGTGGAACGTGGAGAGGCTTCAGCAGTCGGCCCAGAAGGTGCTCCCTCATCCCTCCTTTGTGTACTGTGCTCAGTACCACCCCACGGCCCAGAACCTGGTGGTGAGCGGGGGCTACGACTCTCTGCTACGAGTGTGGAGGGTCGATGTGGATGAAGTGAATGGCCAGCTGCTGCAGGAGCTCGAGGGTCACAACAGTTTCATCAACTCAATTTGTTTTGACTCTGAAGGTATTGTGTGTTCATAGTGTACCTAAACTCCTATCATAAACTGGCAACCTGTCCATGTTGTGTACCTCTCACCCAGTGTATGCTGAGATAGGCCCAGTGCCAACTACTACCCTGTACGAGATAAGAATGAATTACTCACCCCAAGTGAATGTTACTGTGTTAATAAAAAAGTGTCACATACAACAGAGCTTTGATGACAGTAATAAACTAGAGGGAATCCACTGAATGTACACATAAGAAATTCTAAATGATATAAAGCTTCACACAGGTTTATTTTACATCATGTCCTGGCTTCAGTATTTTTTTTAAGATGAATTCAAAGAATGGGGAAGCTGCTCTCTGACCACCTCAGAGGACTTAAGAGATCCCCTATACTCATTCAAGCTCATTTAAAAGAAAAAATATTTTGTTTATACCAAAGCTTTTCTCTTTTATCATAAGCTGCTGCTGCCTTCACCCTAACACAGAGACCCCTCTTGAAACCACCAGAAAGTTTCAGTGTGTATGTGGGCATGCATGTGTGCATTTCAGTACATTTTTGAGGGATACTTAATTTAGTATTTGTGGTGCTCTGTTTAAGAAAAACGAAGCTTGGCTTCTTTTGTCATGTGAATGCAGGTTATTGTACTTGTGCACTCTTATAGCTGACATCTTTTTTATTGTATTTGTTGTAATTAGGAAGGAGAATGTTCTCTGCAGACAATACAGGCCTCATCCTTGTGTGGAAAACTACAGTAACCGACAGCAGGCGGCATCAGCCGTGTCATCGCTGGTGTATAGAGAAGGTGCATGAGATGATATTCTGACGTTTGAACTACATGTACATATCATACAGTATACTTAAGATCTGTCAGATGGTGGTCTGCTTGTGTAGTAGAAACAAAAATTTAAAGAAATATGAAACTGCACGTTTTTTCTTAGCAGAAAATTGATGAGATTGACCTCGGCGGCATCCCTGTCAACATGCTGCAGCTCCATCCGAACGGGCGGTGCCTGCTCATCCATGCCAAAGACAGCGTCCTGAGAATGATGGACTTGAGAATGTAAAGATAAAATTTAAACACTACCACTTGTAATTACAGGAAACAGTGACCTGTGTTCTGCTTTTAAGTGTCTCTACTGGTTTTGTGGTTTTTATGACTGGAGAGAGGGGGCAGACCTTAGCCTCTGTGAGTAGATGATAACTCACACTGAGTAATGCCATTAACTTAATGTATTTGCTCTTGTAATGCACCAGTATTAGCGACTCATTTCACTTCACTTCACTTCACTTTCATGAAGTTGACAGCACAGAGTGGCTGTTAAAATTAGATTTTGTAGCCTGAGTTATCGCTGTATCTCAGTTACACATAATTTCTGGGTTACATGGAACACATGAAAACATTTTTTGAGCTGTTAAAACAAATAATGTCACTATTCATAACTCTAATACAGACAAAATTAGCTGTCTTATATGAAGTAACAGTTCACCCAAAAAGAAAATACACATTTTTCTTCTTACCTGTAGAGTTATTTATCAGTTTAGATAGTTTTCACTAGATGACACTCGGCTTGTGGTGCTCAAAGCGTCAAAAAATACTTTAAAAACTCCACAGCAATGTCTCTTTCCAGAAATCCACAGACCTTCTTGTGAGCAGTTTCATGTAGGAACTTTTTTCCTTCTAATGAATTACATCCACTAGCTGTGTCATTGTTCAGAAGGAAGTGTGCATCTACTCATGAATTACAGGCTCACACCAAAACAGTCTAGATTAATAAATAGTGTTACTGGTAAGAGAAATGTATTTTGGATTTTAGAGGGACCTGTTTCTTTAAGATATCATTTATATCTTTTCAACAATGTATCTGCGTCTTTCAGACTGGCTATAAAGAAGTACACCGGAGCCACAAACTACAGAGAGAGGATCTACAGCACTTTCACGCCATGCGGGAACTTCATCTTCTCTGGTAGTGAGGATGGGATGGCTTATGTGTGGAATACAGACACAGGTAAGAATCATGCATTTTTTTTCCTCAACAGTTTTGACAGTATTGTACACAGGGGCTCCAGCTGACAGCCGTTCTGTCTCCTCAGGTGACCAAGTTGCCGTCTACTCTGAGCTTTGTTATTCCACTGCTCTCCATGGCGTGGCGTTCCACCCTCACGAAAACATGGTTGCTTTCAGTGCCTTCGGTCAGTCCCAGCCTGTCCATGTATACCTGTACGATCGCAAAGGTTTGTGAAAACACCTGTCAAGTACCTTTTTTCTGTGGATGCAGCCCCAGAATCTCTCAACTGTGCTCACTTTGTTTTCACATCTGAATGTTATTAAAGTCAGCTGAGCCATCTGAGTCAGTTGATACATTCAAGCACTGAAATACATACTAAACTGAGACTATGTCCTGCTATATCACACAGTTTCCCAGCTGGAGGCGCACACCATAAAAGCTGCGAGCAGATTATCTTCTACAGACACCAAAACCATCAGAAACACACCTGACACCCCAGCACTGCAGGACACATCTGCCGCTGCAACCATTGATCAGTTTGCCCAAGCAACAAGACTTGCATTGAAAATGCAGTGTGTTAAGGAGCAACTGGATTCAGTGCTTGTAAATGCTCATCCTCCATTACTTTGAAATAGGTATATTCAGAAACACAGAAATTATATGTGCAATAAAACTCACTTTTTCAAATCATTTTTAGGATCCACATCAGAGATCTTCAGCTTCTGGATACATGTATGAGCAAGGTGCTGTATGTGTTTTACATTTTAACTGTTGAAAAGTTTTATATGATGAATGTGTTGTGCTGAGTTACATCTCGATTAACCTGTTATGCAACAGTGCTGCTGTCCTTTTCTTTACATATAAAATATTCTGCTCTTGTGTGTTTGGTTTGCAGACAAAATGAGCATTACTCACTCAGGGAGGAGTTTCACAACTGACTCTGTCACAGTGAGTTTTTGATCCTTTGTAAACACACCCTTGTATACTTGGTCTTTGTTGAGCTCATTTATGTTGATGTAACCGGTCGAGCCCTTTATGCCAACCTTGATGTTGTTCTCTGGAACCTCTGTCTAAACATGCTTGTTCTTGGGTTTCCTCTCAAGTGCTGGGAAAGGAGATACCCTACAGAAATAAGTCTATAAAGTCATAGAGTGTGTATGTTTATGATAAACTCACATCTTGATTAGCACAGCTTTTCAGTAGTGTATTGCATTTCCTCTGGGTTGTTTGTTATCCAGATAATCCTGCTGGCTGCCATTATGTATTTGGTTAATTTTATTTCTTGACTTTAAAGGTATACTCTGCAGGATTGTCGGTTACTGTTACCAACCTGTTTGCATCCAGCAGTGAAAGTAAAAGCCAACCCCAGATCTGCTCTTGTTTGGCATTTTGCCTCGCTATATTGCGTTTTTGTGGCACTGTGTCTGTTGCTTATGGTCTGGCACCTAGGAGTAACCTTTTTATAAAGCCCCGACCTCACCTGAGTGTTGTGGCGTTACACACCCATAAATATCCTGAACACAGAAAACAAGAAACTCGAGACAGAGGGCTGCAGAAAAATACACTGCCGCACACTTTTATGGGGCTGTATGAGGTTCTTATCCATAGTTAATTTATTATGTACAGTAGGACATTGGCATGCACCCACTTTGCATAAGCAGGCAAGAGTACAACCACAGAAGCTACGCAATGTACTTCCGTGGCTGGAGGAAGCATCTATCCATTCATCCATTTTCATCTGCTCATTCGGGGCCAGTTTGCAGGGCCAGCAGGCCAAGCAAAGCACCCCAGACGTCCCTCTCCCCAGCAATGCTTTCCAGCTCCTCCTGGGGGACCCCGAGGCATTCCCAGGCCAGATGAGATATGTAATCCCTCCAGCGTGTTCTGGGTCTGCCCCGGGGCCTCCTACCAGTGGGACGTGCCTGGAACACCTCTAACAGGAGGTGCCCAGGAGGATCCTGATCAGATGTCTGAACCACCTCAACTGACCCCTTTTGAAGCGAAGGAGCAGTAGCTCTACTTCAAGCTCCCTCTGGATGTTTGAGCTCCTTACCCTATCTCTAAGGCTGAGCCCAGCCACCCCACAGAGGATACTCATTTTGGCTGTTTGTATCTGCGATCTCATTCTTTCGGTCACTACACTGGAGGAAGCAGCAAAAATGTAGCAGTTTAAGTGTATGCTGTATGTAGAATATTTTCACTGCTTTACCTTACTATCAGCAGTATCTGATGAGGAACTGTAGCTGTTATCTGTGCTTTCTTCAAAGCCACCAGACTCCATTGACAAAAACAGTAATTTTACCTTGTAGAAGGTGGGAGTTGCTGGTCTGCCACTGCCTCTACTGGTTAGTTTGTGTAATTGTGTGACTTTGGTGAATCTGAACTAATCCTTTACAACATCTAAGTCACACAATAACACAAACAAACTAAGTGATTTAGGCAGCGGCAGACCAGCAGCTCCTGTGTTCAGTGAGGTAAAATCACTGTTTTTGTCAGAGGAATCTGTTGGCTTTGAAGAGAGCACAGATGAATATAACGGCTACAGTTCCCCTTGGAAGTCACTGTCCGATGGCAAGGTAAAGCAGTGAAAATATTCTTAATATAGTGTACACTTCAACTGAAATTGATTTTTTTAGGTAGGTAAAATATGTTCGGGCATCTGGTAAGGATGCCTTCCGGACGCCTCCCTTGGGAGGTGTTTCAGGCGTGTCCAACCGGGAGGAGACCTCGAGGCCGCCCCAGAACACGCTGGAGGGACTACATCACCCGGCTGGCCTGGGAACGCCTCGGAGTTCCCACGGAAGAGCTGACGGAAGTGGCTGGGGAGAGGACTGTCTGGGCTTCTTTGCTGAGGCTGCTGCCCCTGCGACCCGGACCCGGATAAGCGGAGGACGACGAGTACGACGGACGAGTACGAGTAAAATATGTTTTGCTGCTGCCCCCATCCACAGCATTACATTGCTTAGCTTCCCTCGCCGTACTTGTGCCTGGCTCTCCAAACTGGAGGCATGCCGACCACCATATACTGTAGGTAATACACTGACTATGAATAAGTACCTCATATAACCCCACTTCAAATAATCTGAACTATCCCTTTAAATGACCTCTGCACATGAAATTAACCACTGACCGGGAAAATTGCCTCAGGAGGCCCAAGCAGGTCTCCATGAAATAGAAAGTAGTTATTAAAGTAGGTCTATTTTGAAATGAAATAAATTGCCAGACCACTCAAGTCCAGCCTTTTCCTTTCAGACGGGATTAAATGCTTCGTTGCCGCCTCCGTCTCTCCTGTCGCCGCACTCCAAGCTGCAGCTCTCTGGTCCTCTAGCGGAGCAGCTAATCCCCCAGGCGGCTCTGAGCGCCCAAAACCGTGAGTGGCTTGTCCAGTTAATCACACTGTTATAACCAATGAATGACTTTGCTGCCGCTCTGTGAATTGTGAGGTCAAATATTTTTCAAGATTGTCGCTGCACAAAATGTAGCATGTGGTGACCAAAACCAAAGGCTTCCAGCGTTGTTGTTTAGAGTCTCCTGAAGCATGTACACCACGCACAGAGAGAGTGATGGGCCTCTTGTGATTTTCACTTGTGTCCGTAAGTGAACACAAGTCACTGGATCGTGTTACAGTCTAAGATGAAGTATTTATGCCTGCTTTTGTTTGTTCTTGTTATTTCAGGTGGGTTCAGTCCAGTCGGTCAGCGTCTAAAAGGAGCTTCATCTTTCAGGCTACAGACAGTAAGGCTGTTTTATGAGTTTATTTCTTTATCTAATACTTTTTGTGATGTGAACATGACTGTCCTGGTCCATCAAATATCATATGGCCACTTAAACTGCTGCAGCAGGATTAACATTAATCTCTTTCTCTCCATCAGAGCCTTCCCGACCACATTTCTTCAGGCATCCAGGAAACAGATTCTGCCCCTGTTCAACAAGTAGTAAGTATCCACTGTAGCCACGAGCTCAGTCACATGAAACCTTCCCCCTCTCATATTTAACCCCTCCAACTCTGCGTTTCTCCCCCAGGTCGTCTCGCTCTATGACTACAGAGCTAATCGGTCTGATGAGCTGACTATACGCCGCGGTGATGTCATCCAAGTGCTGTACAAAGACAATGACAACTGGTGGTTTGGGCGTCTGGCCAACGGGCAGCAGGGATATTTCCTTGCTTCTTATGTGGCAGATCAGAGTAAGTGAATTATAATTTCTTGTGACAGACACCTAATAAACAATGCATATGAACATTTCCACGTGATGCAAGATGCTGAGTTGTTTTATGTTGCAGGAGATTTCAGTGAAGAGGTGACTCAGTCTGTAGAGGCACATGCAGCCTTGTCTGAGGGGACTGTTGAGAGGTCAACACCAACCAGGGTAAGGAGACAGAGTAATAGAGCAGCATACTTTACTTTATTTGTTTATTTGAAAAGGACCGTGCATATTAATGAACAATCGGTACAAATACATGACGTCATGTAAATATGCCGGATTTAGCTAGAAGCTAATTTCCATCTGTAGTCCTCACATTTAAAAGACAGACAGACATACCATAAATAACAGTTCAATCAACAACATATAAAACATCTGTCCATGATCTGAATCATGTCTTCTTTCATTTGTAATGTTATGGGCTAAAGGTGAAACAAGGTGTGGCTGTAACAGAGGGTGTACATGTCTTGCACTCCATATGCAGGTCTCCTTTCTCTTGTGTCTGTGGTGCCTATTTTTCTGTTTGGTAAAGTGATACTTCACCTCAATCTTTCTTTTATGCTTCAGACACCGTCTTTATACTGTAGATGTGACAACATTTAACAAGAAATGGTTGGCCACAGTCTCTCAAGGCATTTAGGTCAAAGCACTGCTGTGCCGAAGTACAGCCTCAGAACTTTTAGCATTATTGTAGACCCTTCTTTCATCTTTTTTAATCCTGTTATTTTTGTTTACGTGGTGATGATTGTCACCCAAAATCATGTACCTCCTGATGACTTCCTGAGCACAGGGATTTTGATGCTGACAACTTTGAATGACAAAGTATTGTATCATCTATAAAAACATGTAAATGCTCAGTATGTGACAAATACGGCTTCCATGCTCAGCTGGAAACCAGGGATGCATGATAATATGGGCACGTCATCAGTATCAGCCAATATCTGCTTCAAAATAAAATATCAGGATCAGCCAACATGCTTTTTCTCAATTTGCACAATGAAAATATTACATACATTGAAAAGTATTGTATTTCATGTCTCCATCTGTTGGTGGGCCATCATGATTAGAGTATGCATGCATAATATGATGTAACTCTACTACAGAAGAGACTTGATGATCACTGAAATTAGGCAGAGAAAAAAGTGGATAAAATGATAATGGTATCGGTTATCAGCCAAATGAGTTGTTAGGTATTGGCATGTTGGATATCGGTAAAGAATCCAGTAATGTGCATTCCTACAGGAAACAGTCTACGTGGTTATATTTTGTTGAAACTAGCCACTGATATACCTATAGTGGGTGAGTGAGAGAGACTTTAAAGACTCTGTGTGAAATTCACAGCGTATGAGCTTGGACAGGACTCTCAAAATGGAGGTGGCTTAGCCGGTAGCTAGCATCTAATGCTGCTAACTCCATAAACAGTAACAATGTCAACCAGGCAGGAACTGGAGGGTGAGCACTATGTTTCCACACCCCCGCCATCCAGATAGCAGTGGTAACCGCCATATAAGCACAGTACAAAGTGGCAGCAATGAACTAGCCAGACTTGCTTTCCACAACAAAGAACAGAGAAGCTCAGAGTACAGCACACACAGGGAGTGAATGTGTGACTTCATTCTGCTAAGGATGCCATTACTTCACTATATCTTTACATAGCAAATACAAGTTTACTGCTATAGTAATGTTTTAAATGTCACACACAGAACCTTTAGAAGATTTTGGGAGAAGTATCACTTTAATGTCTTCTTTTTAGTGCATAAAAGAATACATGGTGGTGGTGGTCTGTATTCCAGTTTCTGTGTGGCTTTTCCTGTCATTTTATCTTTTCTCCTTCCCAACTTTTCCAAGGTGTCTGCTGCAATTAGTTCTTCTGGGGAACTTAGGTTTCTTTCTGAGCCGACCCTTTCTGACACCGAGCCTGAGCTGACTGATGCCAGGTGAGTGGCTCGCTGAGCTTTAATCCTCACGACTCCATTCACAGGGTCGTGGTTTTACTGAACACTGCACAAGGCTCCAAGTAGTTCTTCTCTTAAACAAAAGCAAGACAACACAGGTTTATCACTGACATGTTGTGTTATAGTTAAATAATGAACACTGATTGGAATGATGGTTTTATTGCAGAGCTAGAAGGAAAAAGAAGGTGAAAAAGTCAGGAGTCCCCGCACCTTCGTCTCAGGCCACATTTTCAGATGCAGATGCTCCGGTGTCAATGAGCACCAGGAGGAGAGGCCGGTCAGCAGACAGACCTCTCCCAAAGAGACCAACGGGCCGGACTAATGGTGCCTTCGAGCCAGACACATGATTGTTTTCAACTCGAGTGCTTTCACCTTTATTCTGTTTCATATAAAAAGCATTTTTGTATTAATGACCCTGCAGCTGTGTTGTATTTTTACTGCTTTGTCTTTTTATATTCAGTCAGTATGTTCTGTATTGTATTTAATACAGATCGATCAATGACATGTAAAACTTTGATAATGAATGCTTAAAGAATTGAGTGATTCTAGGAATTCTAGTTTTACATATTTATTGATGTAAGCATATTTTCACTATTGCACATGTTGCATGTTTACAGATTATGTAGAAAACAAAATGTAATATTGTAGTTTTATTTTCTTAGCCTGTAAAAGATTGACAAATTTTGTATATGCCACTTCTTCAGTTATATAATAATACAGATTATTCTTTTGCAAGTGTTTGTCTTTCTATAAATCATGTTAAGTCACACTTTTGATATTTAACATTTGTAAATAATATAAATAATAATTGTTTAACACATTAAAGTAATAGCCTTTTAGAATACTAAAATTGATCAAAGTTGATCTTATTACATAAAACAGACATTGACAAAGTTTTCCTTAAAGTTATAAATCGCAATATCTTATTACAATACTCAGCATATTGCAAAACGTTAAAAATCTAATTCAAGTTGATATTATTTTGAAGAATTCAAGTCAAATGGAGATCATTAATAGAACATGAATGTGTAGTGTCCATTAGCATCAGCATGTAATGATTTCATCTTCAACTTTTGTACATGTCTTTTCATTTTAAGATTCTTGGATCAAGAGGAGGTTTATTGTGTGACACACTTGAAATGCATTTTATAGTACAGCTAATGTTTCAGTGGACCATTGGGTAACTTTTCCAAGTTAAGTCCGTCAAATAAAATATGAGCAGGATGCTAAGCAGTGCATGATGGAATGGATCGAGAGAATAAAGACACCAATGTTTTTTAATGTAGATATTTACTGTTTATATTCAAATAAATGCAAAAATCTTACATATTGTTCAATCAGAAATTGAGGCTCAACATATAAAATCACTAACTGCAGTAAAATGTGACACAATGCTCCCTGTTATATCAAATTATACTGAAGGTAATGAGAGGTTCACAATGACCTGTAACATATCAAAGGCCTAGGTGATATAAAAAATCAAATATCCCTATATTTTTACCAGATACCTCGATATCGATATTGTAGGGTTGACTATTAGTGCTTTTACAAAATATTCACACTAGATTTTTAAAAATGAATCATCAGTAATGTGGATATAATGACAAAGAGGGTAAAGGCAAAGAACAGAACAGCTAGAACAGCCAGGTAAATGAGAAGTAAAAGAAAAAGAAAATTACACTTATGATATCATGATATCCAAAATCTAAGACAATATATAGTCTCAAATCATCATGATATCAACACATTGCCCAATCTAATAACATACCACTTCATAGATCATGTTATAACATGCTTATTTGCTTTGTGTTGCCATGACTGGTCCGCAGCTCCTGACGTGTGTAACTTCAACATGAAATCCAGGTCATGACCAGGTCAGAACTAAGATCATTAATACAGCAGAGCTTCAGAACAAAAGGCACATTTAGTTTGTGCTGTGAACTTAACAGTGTTCGACGATATTCACTAATATTACATTCATTCATCATAATGCACTACAGTATACGAAACTATTAAAATTCTATTAAAAATGTACAGACGTTGAGCCAGTAATATAGTGTACTGCTTTGTTTTCGGGCTGCAGTCTCCGCAACACCAAAAATGTATAATTTAAAAATGTTAAAAAGCAATTAATAATGACAATAAACAATCTGTGCAACTTGGAAGCTGATGAAGCATTAAGACAATGTGTTGTTCACTATGGTGTCCTCCACGTGGCGCCGAGAGCTTCACTCAGTCAGGAGAGGAGTGCTTTCATCTGTTTGTTGACTGTCTTCTCGAATGCTATAAATTAAACATAAAAGTGAGTGTTACACCTCACATTCTTGGAAAAATGCACCAGTAGAGTCTAGATAGCGTTACATAGATATATGAGGCATCTAAATATGTGACATAAATCTGATTATTGTCATTTGAGGTTAATGATTACCTTTGTTGTGGGCGCTGACACAGGTAATGCAGAGCAAGGAGAAAGGCCTGAGGACAGAGAGGTTGTTGAGTTTCATGTGTGTAACTGCTCCAAAAAGAAAATCACACATTTCCTTTGCTATTAATCTTCCTAATGTGTTTAACACCTAAAAGATTACTGGGCTTGGAATCACATTTTTCTCACTCTTTAAAGAAATGCCACGCAAATAAAGCTCATGCTGTCTCTGTAAAACAGTCATGTGTTTATTGACCCTAATGCATGAGTGACTCATAATTTATTCTTTATGATATGGTCATGAACAGTAATGCGGGATCTTTCAAATCACAAGACAGTATGAAGGCTAATATGCCAGTAAGTGAGATCAAAAGTCAGTTTTCATGGCTTCATGGATCATCATCCACATACCCCAACACTGCACAAACTGATACTTACACCCAAAAACGCCAAGCCTCCTTGGACTGCAGCCGCCCACTCAAAGTTCAGATGTTGCGTAATAATGCCACCCACTATTGGGCCATAAAACATCCTTTAAAAGAAATTTTCAAATTTCCATTATTACAACATTAAAATATTCCCCAGCTACATACAGCACATAATGGGAACCTGAAAAAGATGTTCCCCAGCTCTGTATTTGCTTATCATGACTCCAGGGTTCCTACACAGTATGGAAAAATATGGAATTTGATTCTAGTCATTTCCAGGTCTATGGAAAGTATGGAAAAAGCAAAAGAGAGTATGGACATATATTTGTGTTTCTAGACTACTGAACATATTCTGTTTTCTAAAATATAAAATTCATACTTTCCTGAAGTAAAATGATCATACAAGTGGATTATTTTTCATTCACACTCTGCAAATCCATGACCAAATTAGTTTGACAGAAAATGTAGTGATGCAAACGAAGTGATGCAGTTAACAAATATGTAAACAGGCTCTGCTTGAGGAAACCTTTATGGCTGCGTTCATCATCATTTCCATAAACACAGTGAATAAACAAGGCTGCACAGACTCTAACAAATTTTAAACTAATTTTCAGTTGTTATGTGTCTAATGTTTGTTTCTGTCTCTGTGTGTTTGGCCTTCTGGTTCCCTCCTCCTGCTAACCCTCCAACAGCTGCTGAACCTGCACACCTGAGCCACATCTACAATCAAGCTACTGCAGTGTAAAACCTTGGCTCAGACATCCAGACGTCCAGACATCAAGGCCAACCTCTAGTCTTTTGGACACTTTGTCTTTTTGTACTTTTTGTACAATTCACACTCTGTTCTGGGTATCAGGTTCACCACGCCAGCCTCAACCATAACCCGCCATGTCCAGTCTCTGGACTGCTCTGCCCTCAGCTAATCTGCCTGCTCTGCTTCGTCATTCCCTGCCCACCTCAGCCATCACTCCAATTCTTCAAACTACACTAAACTGCCTTTTATCATTCCCTGTTTCCTGGCTGTGTTTGCATTTCGGGTCCTAAGTTCTATATTCTAAACTATGTTTATGGCTTGTTAGTTCAATGATATCTTGACAACTGAAATGCAAGAGCAAACAAAAGCTATTTTAGGACTAGAGAGTGACCATGACGTGAACATGATTGGTGCTATTGGTGAAATCTGACTCAAAAACAATGGGCGGGTTAATGTGTGTTCACTGAATACTGAACTAGGGAACTTTGAACCCTGGGAACAAAGATACACTCCTGGAAATAAATACCAACCAGTGTAACAATAGATTCAAACTACTGAACAGCAAATAGCTTTTGGGTGTTGATTGTAGGATGTCGGTAGGACTCACCCCAAGGACCAAAATGCCCCAAATAGTCCCGACACCATCCCGAGAGTGCTTAGCCCCTCTTCATATCCTTGTTCACTACAAAGAAGAAAATAAAATAATGTGGATTGTCTCACCCTGATAAAAACCTGCAGGTCATGAATGTAGTTGTGAAGTTACTCACTATGCACATTTGATGATCTCAGGGAACGTGGGGATTGCAGACATACCCAGAGAAAACCCAATTACACCAAGCATGACGATCAGCAACCACAGCTGACTACACATGTAAACATACACACACAAACACAAAAAAAAGTTAGTACTGTGAACATATAAGAATAGTCTTGACGCAACACATTATCCACTAGTGTTGGAGGAAGTACTCAAACCTTTTATATTAAGTAAAAGTAAAAATATCACAGCAGTGAAATATGTGGCTACTCCTTTAAAGCAGAGGGTCTTTGTTACTTTCCATCTTTGCCACATGCTCACCTTGGTATGTAAAGGAAAGGGGCGGGACCAAGCAGGCAGAAGCCAGTCGCTGTGGCGGCGCCTCCTGTTACCATGAACCAAGGCCTGGTGAACTGATGAACACCAACACACACAAGGGAATTAGTCCAACATGACAAATCTACAGTTCTGAAAGAATTAGCCACATTTACATTAATACTCACGGGATATTTGTCAGTAATATACCCCAACAGCGGTGATGCCAGGCAGTAAGGTAACGACAAACCGAGCATGGTGAGTCCCACGTAGCCAGATGAGAGACCAAACTAGACACACCAGAGAGGGGGAACTTATTAACATGAAGCACGATAAACTTTCTTTCTACAGCAAACTTTAGGAGAAGAAAGGAAAGGTACCGTCTCCATAGCAAACAGGGACAACGTGGCATCCAAGAAGCCCAGACCTGAACTAAGAGTGAAGATCACATAGCACATCAGGACGATTTTCACTTTGGTGAGAAGTCGAAAGAACGAATCCTTCGATGGGTCTGACTCTGAGCAGACACAAGCACAAAACACAGCTCACAGTTACAATCTGAGAAACAAAAAACACTGAAATGATTGAAAATGTACAAATAATGAGCTGGAACTGCAAACTACTACCAATGTTTGGCAAGACATAGATGTTGAAAGGAACCATAATCAATAGTAAACATCCAAGAAGCATAAAAGGGACTTCATATCCAAATGACTGGTAGAACCACCCTCCGACCGGCGGCCCCAGAATGAGACCAAGCCCTGTGAAAATCTCCAAACTACCCTAAAGAGAGAAAATTGACGCACATTAAAATATGCATTTTGTCAGCATAAGGACCATTACGACATGTGCCAGAAGCTATTTATTATTTCCATGACACTGGGAGAAATGGGAGACACAAAACAACCCTGGCCATAATGCTTTTTTTGTTTTTCTCGTGACGCTAATGACTAAACAACATACCAGTCGCACAAGGGTTGTCTGCACTCACCAAAACAGTCGCCACATTGTTTGGGAATATTTTTGCTGTCATGGCAAAGGAGGAGGTCATCGCTGCAGCAAAGCCTATGGCATCGACGGACCTCACTACAAAGCACAGGGTAATGAAGGCGGGGCCTGCAGGAACCCGGTTGAGTAACCTGCAAGGAATGAAAGCAAAACAAATGAATGCCAGGCAGGAAACACAATATGAAGATTTAAATGCAGACTGACTAAAATCCAAATTTGCATGTACACTGCAAATACAATACTGAGCTATATGACAGGGTCATTTTGTGACCTTGCAGTGATATAATAAATATTTTTTCACTGTCAGAAGGCGAACAATGTCTGCATTAATCTGTCTCTCAATACTTTCCCACCCCGTTCGTGGCTCTCTGCCCTAATTCCAATCATTCCTTCTAAATATCTAAGTCTGTAAAAAGGGGTCAGAAATGTGTTTCACCTTTTTAAAAAGGCTAAATAACTTCCTATAACAGCTAGTCACTTCAGTTTTAAGCAAACAAACATGGTGCAAATGCTCTAATTATTGTTATCTGCAGGTTAATACACATGTGTGCTCTAGTATCTACAGCAGGAGGACAGTGTTTGTGGATTTGACTCCAAATAAACTCAAATGAATTCATTAAACAACAATAAACAATTTATTTCAGTGTCAATTTGCTATAGTGCCGCAGCATGACACTCATGAGCTTTTGTCCAGCACCTCATGTTGAGCGTCTGGATGTGCATGCTTTGAATGTTACATATAATACCTTCAGTTGTGCACACAGGTTTTTTGTGACCATTCCTGTTCTAACTTTAACTCAGTTGCTCCCTTAGTGCTTTCAAAAGTTCTTAAAAATTGCTAAAATATGTTACAATTACTTTATTATATGATTTACAACTGCACGTTAATATGTTCCTGTGGCAATCATTATCATTGACACTTACCCAAACATGATGGTGCACACTGACGACACAAAAAGCCCCATAATAAGCATGAATTTTGCACCAATTTGGACAATCTGAAGGAGAAAGAGGGTGTAAATCACTGTACATCTGGGAAACAAATCACACTTCACATACTGATATAAAGCAGAGCCATATACTGTACTTACATATTTTCCTAGTATCAACGAGCCAATTAAATTGCAGACAGCGTAGCAGCCAAATATGAGACCGATGACAGTTTGACTGGCTCCTTTCTTCACTGCCTGTGTAGAAACATGCATCAATGTATTTATTTATTGGTCTGAGGAATTTATTTCACACCATATAAGCAACAAAAGTGATAGATAAGGACGTGTAATATAAAGTGAGTAACACAAATAAATGGAAAATATATTGAGATAACAGATGACAAATATAAATGCACATATCAAAGAACTGCTCCTATAAGTTAATGATGATTGGCTAGTGCCTTATCATATCTATTGCTCCACTGTGCTCTAACCTTTTGCATAGCAGTTATCACACATGACAGAGTCATTCAGTGGCCTTCAGGGAGGCTTTCTGATGGTTAGCACATGGTTACTCATTCATTCCTCTCAGACGACACTGCTACTGAGACGTTAAAGGGAATTAGTGATAGCTGTCTGATCTAAATGTAGGAGCTGTACAATGACGTCCACAAATTAACAGTACATTATGTGCTCTATTTACAGAAGGCAGACAGACACCCCAGGTATCACACGCTTACACTCTTCTTCAGATGAAGAAAAGCATCTGTCTGTAGCATCAAATGGATTATTGCACATGTGCTTTACTGAAAAAACAGAGTTACAACGATAGCATCTCTCAGCTGATGTATCACATCATTTACCAGCAGCCCTGCATTAAAGATCTGTCTTTGTAAATATTCACTTTTGGATATCGTGATATCATGAATGTTGTCTTTTCCTGGTTTTAGACGCTGCATTACAGTATTATAGTTGGTGTTTGAGGTATTTGGTCAAACATATCATGATATTTCATTTTCTCCATGTCGTCCAGTCCCAATTCACAAAAACAATCTGTACTAAAATATATTCCCTCTCTTCCCAATTTTTTATTTCTTATTTAACCAGGAAGTCCCATCTCTTTTACAAGAGAGACCTGGCCGAGGTAGCAGCCAATCAAAACACATTTAAAATGCAACAAATACAACATATATTACAGAAGTCCACAATAAAACAACAACTATTCAAACATAGTGGCCTCTCAGGAAAAACAAGCACATGTCTCTGTCACCACATTCTTAATGATGCCCTTATATTCCTCGATGGATTTAAGTGTTTCTAATTTTAGATCTTTTTTAAGATTGTTCCATGTCCAAGCTGCAGAGTAAAATAATGCAGTTTTCCCCAGATCTGTTGAAACCCACTAACTACCAGAGCTGACACACAGAAGGAAGCAGAGATAGGCCGAAACTTTGCCCAGTATTGCATTATAGATAAAAAATATATATAATTTGTCTCGAAAATCCAAACATCACTGTATTGCATCTTTAATATCTACAAAATCCCAAAGATTATACTCTGTATGTCAGTGTTGAATTTTTGTTATCATTAATTTTGTTAGCAACTGTCTCAAAACATTGATCTGAGTCTTTTCTGTTACTAAAAGAGGCCTGTGCAGATGCTGAGCAAATAACCTAAAGTGAAAGCTTGTACTCCCTCAGTATGATAGATAGATAGATAGATAGATAGATAGATGGATAGATGGATAGATAGATAGATAGATAGATAGATAGATAGATAGATGGATAGATAGATAGATAGACAGATAATTATGTGCTTTCTTTTGTGAAGCATATGTCATGTATCACTGTTGTCTCTGAAGGCATGTTGCCTTGCTGCTGTACTCGGTACACTGTTCCTGTTTGATTTTGTCTTACTTCTGCTGTTTAATGTCACACATCACTTGTGTCATTTGCATGTGCTCACAGCTTCGAGCAACCGAAACTGACTCTGGTTCACATTAGACAAAATATAAAAATGCTAATGCCAGTTACAATCACTGCTGTAAAACGCCTGTTTTCACTTTTTTAAAATGGCTCCCTTCAAAAAGGGTTGTTGGCAGTTTAAATAAGAACAACTTTTGAGTTGCCAGTTTGTGGAAAATCCCCTTGGTGATTTCCCCTTTCTTAGCCACTGCATTAAATGGAATAAACATTAGCCATAACACTGATCATATCAGACAAGGTATGGCTGCACCAGCAACATCCCTGAGTTTGCTGCATTGAGTAAAGACATGTTTTATCTCTTATGAAATTTAAGTTTTCATTTGAAAGAGAAAGAATGTATTAATTCTTCATTCAGCCACATGGTCTTGATTTAATAATTAGCCTATTATACGTTTTAGAAGGTGCTTAAAGTAGAATCTAAACCCCTAAACCAGTGATACTGGTCAAATCTGGCCCTGGCAGGTTGCTGGGTGGCACAGTGAAAATAAGTTGATTCAAATTGGGAATTTTTTGTACTTTTAAGGTAAATACAGTGCCAGAGTGCATAAAACGCCAGGGAAGGATACCCCTGACCCCCCGACAGAAGTCAGGTCTATACCCTGAGTGTTCTCAATTCCTATAAAGACCCTTGCACACACCTGACCAGTGCTGCTGCTGCATTGAGCCCCTTGCCTCCTGTCATTTAGCACAAGTGGCCCCCAGGCATAGCAAGCTGATTATCCCAGCCCCACAGTTGTCATGTCACTTGTACTGGGCTTGTTGTGGCTTACCTCATTTGGGAAAAATGGGCCTAATATTGAGTAGCAGATCATTGAACTGAAGTTGACAGAAGCCATTGATATTAAAGTGAGTGTCTGCTGTCTTGTCATCCTCGGAGGAGGAACTGTTGATTCAGCTGGAGTGCTGTTATCTGTTGGGAAATAACGGAAATAAAGAAAAGTAAAGGAACAGAGAAAAGCAGGATAATGAGATTAGGCAATAGTGAATGTAAAGGTAATGAAATTAATGGCAGAATTAATCGCATTAAAATGACAGTTAAGCATTAATTCGGATGTATAACACTAATTATGAATCAAAACAGTTAATCCATTGACAGCCATGTATTACACTGTTATAAAAGCCACCAACCTGTTTGCTGAAGATCAACGTCCATTCTTAAATTTGTCTCCAGTTATTCAGGACAGAAGTTGAGACGGTGACATTACCGACACACACAGAGGTGTGTGAGACCTGGAAACACCGACAGCTGACAGTCTGTAAACCTCAGTCCTCACACCGCGAGGTCGACTGAGGTTCTCATGGTGAGTATTTCCTCAATGACGTTAAGCGTTAAACGGCAACTGAAACAGGAAATGTGCTTTCATTTCAAAATGAAAGCTCTAGTGCGCACTTCCGGTGGCTACAGCGATCCAGTCTTCCTACCTGTGCCACAAAAAATTAAACTATTATAAACTATTGTAAAATCAGAAACACTGCCTCCTTTGAATCATTCTACATTTTAGTTCATATCTATTATACTTTAGCGTAAGTATCAGTTTAATTATTCAACGCAAAATACACAAGTTATACTACTTGTATAATGTATTATATATTGTATTACGTGATTAAAGTACAAAATAAAGTACCGTTATTTTTTTACATTTTCGAGATGAGATATTATCCCCAAATATTCCTAAATGATCAAATAAAATAATGATAATAAATAATAAATTGTAATCATAAATTGTAATGAGTCCAGTTACAATATATATTAGTTAATATAACAATTCAAATAATAATTATATCAATATAAAACTCAAACTAAATATTAATATATAATGTTTCCATATAAAATTACGTAAAACTTCAACTAATCCCTTCATAACTGCAAAACAAGAGACTGAAAGAGATCAAAAGTATAAAAAATAAATAAAAAACAATAAATTAACTTTATAGTTTATTTTTAAATTAAATTATTAACTAATTAAATGTATAAATTATTTAGAATTCTTATCAAATAAAAATTATTCATACATTATTTTTAAATTATAAAGAAAAATTACAGATTATTTCTAAATTAACTTTAAAGGCTCCATTTTGGACTACACCGCAGTTTTGAGACAATAAACCTGCATTCATTTTACTGAAACATATTACCATTATCATTATCAATACCATTTTTAGCATCACTCTTGAGTTTTTAATCTTTTAAAATATTAATAATTAAGTAATAATTAATAATTAATAAACAATTAAGTATTATTAAATAATATAAATCATTTTGTTATTTCATGTTTTATGCAAAAGCAAAAATTGCAAATCAAAATTTATATATTTTTTGAAATTATTTTTTAAATCTTTTTATTTTTTATTTTTATATTTTGCAGAAATGCAGTACTCCAGCTGTTCCTTTCGTAACTGCTGAAGGGACTGAGTGGAAACCCTCCTGGGATCACTAACTTTGCACCAGAGCATGAAAGAGCCAAATTGTAAATGAAACGTGACAACAAAAACATTTGGAACAATGTGTTTTTATTACATTTTGGCCAGCCTATAGGTCCATGTAAACCTATGGTCACATCATACTTGTTTCCTTCACAAAATAAGAGAAAAAAAATATCAGGCAACCAACTATTCATTAGGCAGTATTGCTGAAAACTGACACACACTGTCGCTTAAGTCTCTGAAGCTGCATTAAATTAAAAAAGCTCTTAAATGAAAACTCTCTGTAGCCTCTCTCAAAATACTTTCTTCATATACTTCAAAATAACCTTCTTTTAGCAAATGACGAATGTCCAGACATTTCCACATTTGTTTCTTTATACATTAGCACCAAATCTACATGAATCTCACTCCTACTAACAGTTAATCTTAACTTATGAATATGTTGTATTTAATACCTGCAAGTTTGTTGTTCTCGTTCTTTTTTTTCTACAAGTGTAACATCAAAAAACACTTGGTACCATGTTAAAGCAAAGGTGAAGTACAAAAACTACTGAAATTAGCAACATATAAGCACAATTTTTCTAAGCATATAATGATGTTAAGTCATTTACTAAATACACAGTGCAAGCAGCTTTGTATTTTCTTTTGCGAGTACAACATCAGTTCTATGTAGGTAGCGTTATTGCACACAAGCTCTATCTATCTAAAGCAGCACTGATTTCCAACGAGGCAAACTACTGATGTAGTAGCATCATAAACACCCAATGAAAACAACACAGAGCCAACCGAGTTTGAGACTCACTGAGAGGATCTCGGTGTTTATGCACATTTTTGTTTGTGGGGATTTTCCATCATCGTCCCCACATACTTAACTTTCAGCTAAATGCGTTTGACCATTTGGCTTTATTTGGCACACATAAACTCACTGTGACCGTTACTCACATTTGTAGAGGGGAGTTTTGGAAATGAAAAGGAACATGTAAATTCAGTTTACACATGAATAAATAAGGAATAACATGGTCAGATCATAACGGCTCTGACTGAATAATGATTTGCAGTATTGTGGCCAAAACAATATGATTTACTATGTTCATTGCACCACTTCATAGAAGTATCATGAATAGAAAATATACAAACTGTGGTAAACTGTACTCAGCTCTTCAGGTTGCAGTTGCAGAATCAATATATTCTTCTATTGCATGTTCAGCAATTTGAACACAATGTAGAGGACATTTAACAAACAAAACAGACTTAAAAGCAAATCAATGCTTTCAACAAATGGGTTCCTAATGACCAATAAAGATACAAATAAAGGTACTGAAAAATAATACAAATAAAACCCTATAATTCATTAACCTAATTACTTAAAACTGACTTAAAATAATGCAGTGTATCAGATATGGTATGGCTTGATGAACATTTATGTGCAATTTCGAATGCCATTGTACCTAACAATGTAGGTATTTGCTGTGTTTATTTTCTATCAACATAAAACACATATTTTAAACATTTATTTATTTGAAATACACTGAATTAGCCACCATTTTAAGAGAGGGAGGATGTCTTTGGCACCACATGTGGTACGAAACCTCCACACTGTTTTTAAAATCCATTTCAACATCTACTTAGTTAACCTTTTGTTTATCCAGGGAAGGTTGACATTTTTTACTTCACTAAATAACATTTGAATAATAAATAAAACTAGCTTGAGTACATTCAACATGTGAACTAGAAGTGATGGACTAACTGGCGCAGCCTCCATGATCACTGACCTCGACTGGCATCGCCTTCGATAGACTGATTGTCTGCATGTGCAAGACCAACTTGAACATCAATAAGAACCACCACAACACTGACATTTTCCCAGCTCTAGCCCCATACACGTCGGGCTGCTAGACCATTGTGGCTTCTTTTGAATTTGTCTACAATAACACAAAACCTTTGCTTCACTTCAGCCTTTGAGTCACGTTAGCCAAGGCAACAGCAAATGCCTGCACTGCTGAGAAAGGATACTGGAAATCCAAGATATAGGCATTCCCATCGATGCGCCCAAACTGCATCACCTGAATAGACAGAAAAGAGGAAGACAATTCAGAAAGCATCAATCAACCAACACATCAGTATTTTTTATTGCTTCGTCTACGGCTGCAACAGACCTTTTTACAGCAGACATTTTGGCCAGTCATAGTAGGAAAAACCCAGGTGTTACTAACAACATCAAAGATAGCTCTGTTGTATTCAGGTTAAAGTAAGTGTGACAGTGAGCAAGCACGCACAATACCGGAACCCTGAAATCAAAGCAGCTAAATGGAATTCAGCCATAACTTATTTCATTATTTACACCTGTGTTTATCCTTCTGTAACATGTGACAATGTCTTCTGTGAAAATGATGGGCAATTGATTACTGGCAATGATTTTCATGTTGTTTTATAGAGAGATTTGATTTAATTGTTGTCTGCTTTTTTATATTTGAAAATAAAAAAAGACCTTGATCAAAAAGAAAAAGATGAGCAGCAGGTAATCACATTTAAAAAGATGAAACCAAGGAATATCTGCCATTTTTGCCTAAAGGTATACCTGGTATACAAAACAACGTATGGACTCATACAAGATCTGAGGTCTAGATTAAATCACAAAGGCGATACAGCCTTTGCAGTCAGAGCTCCCCGATTTTTGAATGACCTGCCTGAGGAGATCAGGGCTGCAAACTTTGTCTCATCTTTGACGCCATACCTTAAGATAACTCAAAGTACTCTTGGTTTAAAACGATACTGAACACAGGTCTCCTGGAGGAAAGTAGTGTGTTGTTTGACCCATTCACCACCCCAATCTACCTAGTTACAAAGACTTTTGTGCCTTCATCACACTATGCAGGTGTCAAACTCTGGCCTTGACAATCACACACCCTCACCTTAGTCACTTTTAAAGATCCAAGCCATCACAATTCAATATTTATACTACTTCCTTGTTTACTCCCATACGCACATTGGTCACATGATCGCAGCCTTCCTGATTATATGGGATATACATGAATTACTGGCTCAAGACTACATGGGTTGTATATGAATTGTGATGCCCAACTGTAAGTAGCAAACATTCAAGAGGAAACGATAAAAATTGCGGATACAGTGCCGATATGCAATGCAAATATAGCGAGGCAAAACACAAAAGCTGGGGTTGGCTTTCACTGTCACTTCTCTTGGGGATACTGTTCACAAATAGTATCCAACAATTCCTGCATAATTTACCTTTAAAAATGAGTATTAAAATCATTGCAGCTAAATTACCTGTCGGGCAACTAAAGGAGCAACTGACTAATTATTTCAGCTCTAAATTCTTAATGATTTCTCATCATTACCTGTCTACCATCCAGCTCAATTTGAAAATTCTTTGCTGACTCCTGTGTGACTCGTCCTCCAAAATCAAGCTGGTAGACCTGGGTGGCTTCATTCCACAATGGTTGTTTATTGGCCATGACATAGACGAATCCTTGGCTTCCCAAACTGCGGTCCTCCCTTTCATTTGCCTTGCGGCACTTTATCTCCTCCAGCTCACTCGCCATACGCATGCTGCGCTTGTTCTTCCAGCTCTTCTTACTACTCTGGTTCTGATTCATGAGCTCATCACCACTAATAAATAGCTCTGGCTCACTCTCTGAACTATCCTGGAACTCATTTGTGGTCCTGCTCATCTTCTTGGTTTTATTGAGCTGCTCTCTCTGCCCCTTGGGCTTCTTCTTCTCCCTGCTGCCAAGCCTTGGGCTGGAAATGAGAGTGTTAAAGTCCGAGAGTGCACGGCCTTCCTTTCTGGATTTTCCCTCAGAGACAGTGGGCATGTTGGCTTCCTCGGCTCTGCTGTCCAATCTTTTGCGGCTCTTCTTGTTGAAGCGCTCTGACTCCTGTGGCACAGGACTTTCATTCAGGGATGATGGCTCTGGAAAGTTGTTGGCGGACTCTGCTAGATCCTCTGTGGCACTTTTGGATGGTGGTAGCTCAGTAGGTGGAGGAGGAGGGGGGAGAGGGGGTGGTGGGGGTGGCCCAGTTGGAGGAGGTGGGGAGAGAATTGGCTTCTCTAAAATCTGATGAGTTTTGGTGGGGAGGGGAGGTGCTGGAGGGTCTTGCATGGGAGGCGGGCAGGGGTACGGGTTCCAGGGGTGAAGACTGACAGGGTGCAGCTGAAGTCCGGCACATGAGCTGGCTCCTGGATACATCGGAGGGAGTGGGCAGCAGGCCAAGTTAGCCAGACTTGGAGGATAGCCTGGTGGCAAGACTAAGTTGGGATCCTGCTGAGCATAAGGGACTGAACCAACTACTTCATTTGGAGAACACTGTGGTGGAGGGTTCTGTAAGGTCTGAAGTGGAGGACCGCCGTGAGCCACACCTGGAGGAAAAGGCGAGAGGGATATTTGGTAACCTGATGGGAAAGTAAGAGTGCTTGTGGTCTGACTGGTTGGAGGTTTAGTCGTGAGGACAAACGGCAGCCGAGTCATGTCTATGTGCTGAGCTTGACTGATGATAAGTGGAGGTGGTTTATGAGGTCCAGGTGGAGGACCTAACATTGTTTGTTCTGGAGTGAGCCAGAACTCCTCTGTGGTCGAGGTGTCCCACTGGTAAGGCGGAGGGCGTTTAACTGTCAAACTGACATCGCCGAGAGTCAGCTGACGTACAGATTTCTCAAGGTGACACTGCTGATTTAAAGTCTCATCTTCAGTGAAGGCAGAGTTAACGTACACTGTTCTGTCCCTGCTGTTATCAACAGCACTAAGCAGACTGTAAGATGACTGAGAGGCCATGGGTGTGTTACTTTTGGAGTGCACGATAATCGTGCTGTGATGTGCTCCTTTCCCTGGTGGGAAGTCCTGCCTCACCACCGTGCCACCTGCGATGCCACTGCTTGTAGTTCCACCACCGCTAACGCTGACACTGGTGCTGCTGCTGTTGCTGCTGCACTGTGTGCATGTGTACAATGCAGTGGGCACCCTCTGCTGGTAGCTAAGTGCTAGTGCGCTGTTCATTTTAGCCTTGGTGGGGAGGGTCCTTGAGCTTTCCATCATCTGTGGCACTTTGAGTCCCACCTCCCTGCGGTCACGGCGTAGAGTGGCATGTATCAGACTGCTGTCAATCCTCTGAGGAGGAGGAAGTGTAGCAGTTACTTGATTGGCTGGATCAGGGTAAGGAGGAGGGTCACCACTAGGTATTGAGTATCGAGGGACAGAGAGACGACTAAGAGTTGCTGAGCTGTAGGGAAGTTGGATTTTTTTATTCTCAGAGGAAGTGACCTTGAGTGTGGCCGAGCCTCCGATGCCATGGACAGCATATGCATTTTGGTTGCGAACGAGGCGCCTGCGCGGCCGACAAACCTCCTCCACATTGCCACTGCTGTCAAAGGTCGTGATCCTTTCATACCCAAGGGGTGTCGGGTACTGTAAAGTGACAGGGTGGAGCAAAAATTCATCCTTCTTCAAGCAGGGGTCTGGTGCCAGGACACTTGGGCTGTCACAGTTTGTGACAAGAGTTTGAGGTGTAGCAACAGCTGTAACTGTTGCTGCAGACACCACAGTGCCTGGGTATGGAGGAGGGGGATTCACCTTCCTCATCTGAATCTCCATTGATCCATCCATGTCGCTGAAGGGAGGTAAAGTCCGTGGCAGACTTGGTTTAAGAGTGTGGCTATGCTCCGCCCTGCTGAACCCAGGCTCAGTGGTAGGAGGAGGAGGCAGGAGATGGATCTGTTGTAATGAAATAGTTGGATAGCCAGATGGAGGAGGGGGCAGCACCATCTGCATCTTTAGTTGCTGCTGCATTTGTTGGTGCTGCCTCTGCATCTGTTGGTGTTGTTGCTGGATCTGCTGGTGCTGCTGCTGGAGCTGCTGCTGCTGCTGTCTCATCTCCTGGATCTGTTGGCGGATCTGCTGTTGCTGCTGTTGCATCTGCTGCTGCTGTTGCTGCATCTGTTCATGCTGCAGCTGCATCTGTTGCTGCTGCTGCTGGATCTGCTGTTGGTGGTGAAGTTGTTGGTGCGTCACTTGCTGTGGGTTTTGTTGCATTTGTTGCTGTTGCTGAACCTGGTGTTGTTGATGGTGTTGCTGCTGCTGCTGCTGCTGTTGTTGATGATGATGCATTATTTTCTGCTGCTGTTGCTGCTGCTGCTGCTGCTGCTGCTGCTGCTGCTGCTGTTGCTGTTGCTGTTGCTGCTGTGCCTGCATTTGTTGTGACTGTTTAGACGGCAACTGGCGAGGCTGTTGTGAATGAGACCTCTGCGGGTGAGGCTGCGGTGGGAGATGGTGGGGTGGAGGTGGGGGAGGAAGAGTACCAGGGAGAAGAGGACCCATCTCCAGCCCGTTGAAGATCACCTGACCAGGGTTTGAGTATCTAGCTGGCACTGGGTATGGTGTTGGAACTGCGTCCTGCCCGTGATCAGTAACAGGGACAGAGGCTGCTGCGGCTGCAGCTGCAGCTGCTGCAGTGGCTGTAGGGTTGGTCAGGACATCGAGCTGAATGTTCTGATTGGCCAGGAGAGACTGAACCAGGCCGATACTCTGAGTTGGAGACATGGCCTGAGCCGGGCTGTGGATAGGAGCAATGGGAATGTTGACTGTGCAGGGAGGGTTGTCTCCTGCCACTCCAGACGGCCCCATCACTTTATAAAGACACAAACGAAAACTATGTAAGTGACTTTTAGCAAATACAGCGAATAAATCAGCTGCATTGAATATAGAAGCAATCACAATATCAAATAATGATGCAGATGTATGTCAGAGTAATCCTTGTGAGCAACAACCTCAAGCTTCAGACTGTTCTGAACACCTCTGGCTGCAGTTTAATGTCATAGTGTGCCAGATTTCTTTATGTTGTCAGTTATTATTGCTATTGTAGGCCTACATGTGGCTACATGCTAACATCAGGGAAACACGTAATCTTTTGGTCGCTGATTTTGTTAATTTCTTCCCAGTTTTGGATGAGATTCCTGCTGGGACATGTCCCAGTTGTTTTTTGAAGTTTTTATTGGTGATTTTTTATGTTAGAAAGTGTCGCTATTCTCCACTACAGTCATTACCAGCTGCAAGTACTCTGCTATATGTACAGTAGCTAAATGCTAATGTCAGAGAAAAATTTCAGCTTTGTGCACCACTTTTCATAGAGAGCCTGCCGGGAACTGCCCATTGGTTCGACATCCCATTGTTCCGACCATATTAAACTCATTGTTCCGAAGTCCATTCTGAAATCATCATGATGCCCTGTGGTTAAGATCTGGTTAGGTTTAGGCACAAAAACCACTTGGTTAGGGTCAGGAAAAGATCATGGTGTGGGTTAAAATGAAAAAGAAAGTGAAAACACATAAGCCGTGAGCCTGCTCCGCCTCAAGCCGGTCGCGGCGCACCATACGCCCACCACGAGCCGTTCAGAACCGCGGCCAGTCGGACTAATGGGATGTCGAACCAATGGGCTGTCGAACCAATGACATGGACCCGAGCCTGCCTACAAAACTGTATCCAGTTCTCTTAATACATTAATGGCAATAACAGTGCGGTATGGGTTTTTTTGCAAGAGGGGGCTCAAAGAAATAGACACTAAAATGGAACGTCTCACACAGAGGGTGAATACAGGTGGTCAGTGTAAACATGCTCTAGTACAAACCCTGAATACAAGTATGAACCTGAAAATGAGCACAATAAGCCATTTTTAATATTCATACACACCTGGTAAGTCATCCTCATCCTCACTGAACACGTTGGGGTTGAACACAGGCAGGCTCATAAAGTCATGAGAAATCTTTCGCACCTCTGGAAGGTAGATTGTCATCTGTCTCGGCTGCAGATGAAGCAGACTCGTCTTATAGATGACTGGAACATAGAAGAAAGTCATGGTGCTTGTTAGATTCATCAGCATGGTCAACATGATGTGTGTGTGTGGCTTTCACGTTACATTTACCTGCACCGAGATTGGCAGGGAGAAAGGAAGCAAGTCCAACAATTTTGAATTTCGTCCCCCAAATGTTGGATGTGACTTGAGCAAGGTAGTTGTGCTTTGAAGCAGAAGAAATGGAGGACATCAATAAAAATGATGATGTGATACATCAGGTAAGTAAGAACAAGAACACGGTATTAAGGTAATAAAATGATAGCTTTTTTGTTTTGATTTTGATGTTAAGGAAATGACAAAGAGAGTAACATCTTAGGTGAGAGAATATTTTGAGCACATGTATCACTTTTTTCCTAGATTCACCATTTACCTAAAAGCCTTTAACGACACTACAGTTGCTTATTAGTACTTCTACAGTATAATTTTATTGTAAAAATGTTGATAACACTAATACAAATTAAATTGTGGACACAGTTTCTGGCATGTCATACCTCTGTGATCCCATCCATGGAAAACTCTCGGCGTGTCAGACTTGGAGACCGAACTGGAGGCTTCTTTGTTGGTAACCGTGGCGACCGTTGGCTTTCCTGATTGGCACGTGAAAGTTTGGGAGATTTTCTTGATTCCATGTTCATCCTTCACAACAAAGAGGTACAGTTTTCAATTGTCTTTTCCACTGAAATATGATACTTTCTAGGGATGCACTATAATATCAGCATGTCAAGGTATCAGCAGACAGAGGCTTTAAAATTAAATATCTGCATTGGCCCGGAATGAACACATGGCAGTTGATGAAACAGGCATGATGAAACACATGCTATATACACATCTGCAAGCACTCTGTGGCTCCAGCCTGTGTAATCTGTTTGAAAAAAAAGATGTCTGACATGTAGAGTTTGGGTGACCTGTTTCCTCGGGATAACTTCGGTGACTTCTTCCCGACCCACTCATCGCTCAACTCAATGTCACTGGAGTCAGAGCAGTTACAGCTGTCAGTGTATGAGATCATGGGATTCACACACACCTCCTCTGGGGAAATACACACCAAACAGCAATAGTGAGTCCTCATACATGCTAACATTAAACTTCCCCTGCATGAGAACCTTATTAAAATGCAGTCCTATTGCACCCAGGTTGTGGTAGAGGCTATTCCTGTATCAAGCCTCAGACCATGTTACATCAGAGTAGAGCAGTCATCACCAGAGTCTGTATTTGTTCTAACTCAAGGTGAATGATGGGAACGCTGCATGAATATGCATCGCTTTTTTTGAAGTGGAGAGCAAATTTAAAGAGATGACTCAGGCGAAGATTTAAATTCAAGATGACAAGGAACCAGATTTGACCTTTAGGAAACTCTGCTACCATATGTGTTTTGAGTCTATTGGCTTTCTGACAAGAAGGTTTTGCTTCATTCATCAGAATTTCAAAATCAATTTCACCTCTTTTCAGGAACATATGGGAAATATGCTTATCAGTAGTCACTTTCTTGCCATTAGATGAAATAAGAGGATCGATACGACTCCCATGTTTGTCTAATATGAGGTTACAGCTAGCAGATAGCTGATTATCTTAGCCTAGAAGAAAGACTGGAAGCAGAGGAAAACAGCTAGCCTGGCTCCGACTGAAGTTACACAGTGAAATGAAAGATACCATTTCTGAGTTTAAATCCAGTGTGCAGTGTGTTTTAGTATTTATATACTGAAATTCCTCTCATTGTCATCATGTTAACAGCAGAAAGTCATTGGCCAAGAAATAGTTCCAGCACAATCAAGCCCCCAAGAACGCCACTCAGCCTTGCTTCCAATTTTCATAGTGGCCATTTGCAGTATTGCAGCAAAAGTTCCTCCATGGCCCCAAAATCATTTTCCCCACAGGCCACCATTTTACAAGAGACGTCTGTAAAACTGTTGACAGTTGACTAGTTATTCTTATACATCTTTGGTTCCTGCACAACTTCCCATAAAATCACAACTTGTATTTACATTTCTGTTTGTATATATTTAGAGGCGTTGGTTAGTGGATATTTTTTTTCAACTGCGGACAACGTCAAGATAGCTGGTGTCCTTTTTTTCCAGTAGTTATGCTAAGCTAAACTAACCATGTCCTGGCTCTAGTGTCACATGTAGCAGACACTAGAGTGGCATTGATCTTCTCATTTAACTCTCAGCAACAGAGTGAATGAGCATATTTCACAAAATCTAATTTTTTTTATTTTTTCCCAGTTTACACAAATCCTTTTTTCTCACCTACCCTTCTCTAGACACACCGATAGTTTTTGCTTTATGGACTGTGGTCTTGAGATATATGTCTCTGAAACTTCTGCCACCACACTAATACATTTGTGAAGATAATGGAGTTTAATTTGTAGTAACCTAACTGTTGACACTCTTCACTGGGTCTACTGCCTACCAGAGAGCTGGCCCCAATGAAAAGTAGCTGCTCAACCTTGTGAGGTTTAAGCCCACCTGCTTTGCTGTCCATTTTTGGATCCATAATGACAAACTCGGGCCGTAGTTTACTAATGCGCCTTCCTTTGAGGATGGGCACCAGTCCTCCTAAGTATTCTAGGTAAAGAGTGTAGCAGGGTCCGCCTGCCTCTGGGCTGTCCTCTGCTCGCTTCATGGTGCAGTGGAGCCGCTCATTCCCAGCTGTGGGATAGCTGACAAAGTCACGGATGTTGTTGGGGTCAGGGATTGGGGGCTAGAACAAAGAGAGGAAAGGGCTGTAGGATTGCTGGACAATCAAATGAAAACAGTCAGCACTTTTGAATTATCAACAAAGTTGGTAAGATGTTTGTCTGTGACTGTTACTGCACAGAAATGAATCAGGGACCAACACACCTTGATGGTGGGTATGAAAGCAGTGGTGACATAGGAGCAGAGCAGCGAGGGCATGTTCAGTTTCCCCACATCCTTCTCCTCTCGCAGGGCGCTGGCGATGCCCTGCTGGCATAAAAGTTGGAGGCTGGCCACCCTGTGCTCCACACGCACCACATAGAGTGCTGGTCCACATGCAAGGAACAGACGGGAGTCTCTATGACCCCAACAGATGGTGGTGATGGGCCTCTGAAAAACAGTTTTCACATTAAAAGAAATACAGTATCAGTTAACAGTTATGCCTCTATACAACTAAACAAATCAATAACCTTTACCTACCAATGTCTTATACATTTGACAGTACTCATTAAAACTGTGGAGTCCAATTATAGAATACAAACTTACTTATCGACTGATGCTCTGTCTTGGTTGAAATACAAAATTAGACTCAAAAGTGCTTTGATGTCAAAAAGATTTAGTACTGAATAATCAGGATTTTGTCTTCCACCTTTTTTACAGTTATCTAGAGCAGTCTCACTGCATAAACACAATGTACAAAATTCATGTATTACTTATATTCAGTGCACAACTAATAGTGTTTTGTATCCAAAGACCAATTGTGCACCTTATTGTATACTGCTTTTAGCAGTATCTATTGTACAGTTTATATTCAGTACATGTTAGAGTTTTCTTTTTTTAATTTTATAGTATTTTATATTTTATATTTAATTTAGTCTATTTTAGTTACTGTGTATAACTTCCTTTAATTGTACTTGTCTACCTCATTTGTTTTTTGTGATTTATGTGTAGTAGCTGCTGTAACACTGTAATTTCCATTTGGAATTTAAAAAGTACTCTTTGTGTCTATCTATTGGATTCTCAGTTGTACTAATGTCTTCATTTTTAAAAATATGTTCTGTCATTATTTACCCTTCATATCCAAGCTCTTAATTGTGAAATGTTTTTGAATAATAATAATGCGATGGAAAGGAAGTTTATCACCCATTAGGACTAACAACATAAAACAAAACATATATTCTCCAATGTGCTGAAGTGCAACTGTATGTATCTGCAAAAACTACCATAAGTTATAGCATTACTAATAATTAGTAAACAGTATTAAGTATAATTTAATTGTTAGGTAACAGTAAAATAACTATTAACTAAAGTTTATTAACCATCAATTTACCATTTATTGATAATGGTTATTATAAAGTGTTACCACATTTACTTTCCCTCTTAGTTTACACAGACTAACCTGTGCCGGTGTCTCCAAAGTGTAGATGTGCTCTCCTTGGACATTATAGAACTTAACGAGGGCATTCCTCATGATGGACGAACAGGCAGAGTCAACAGGAAGCCCATGTCTCTCCATGCCGGCCACAGCCAGGAGGTCTCCCTGGGAGCACCACTGGGCCTCAACATCTGTGGAGTGAAGGGGTATAAAAACCTTGTCATGGATCATCATGTGTCATGGGTCATATCATCAATATAATTTCTAAGCATGCTTGTAAATGTCACAGTGAATCATGGATTGTTATACCTTTCAGCCCTGAGCGAATTACAGCAGGAGAGAGGTCGTCATAGTTGTTCATTAAACTGATATCTCCGGATAAGAAGGTGACTGTCAACAACGGCTTGACTCGCCGCACTTGGAGGAACAGAGAGAAGTAATTATATTAGCTTTCTGCAGCCGACACAAGGTAGCACGCTGTCATATGAGCTGTGTGTTCGTACCTAAAGGCAGAATATTGTCATCAGAGTCTGTGTCGCTCTCTGTGCTGTCTTCCACCAGGAAGTTGGGGCAGTTCCAGGACATGCTCACGATCCCATCAGACTCGTGTAATAGAACATGTGCGAGCATTCGTCCATGACAGTCCATCACTATCACCTGACCGTCCGCTGTGCCAAACAACACCTGAGGGGGCATTGTACATTAAAGCTGAATAGATGGACATGATGAAAATATAATAACATTAAATATATGGCTCGAATGTGCTGCGAGACCATTACATGAGTCGTTTCATCTTCTATTTGAGGCATTTAAAGCAAGGGGAAATCACCTCTACCCACATGTAATTTTTCTTACTAAAGATAACTTTTTTATGCTTAACAACAGAAAGGATGGTCATTTATGTTCAACCAGACAATGTGTACCTGTTGATCATCAGGCGTCCAGATGCCACAGGTGATCTGACTCTCCAGGTTAATCTCAGACGACCAGTGTCTTTGTCCGCTGACCGAGCCAACTAACACAAAGCCATCCCGGTATGCGATGAGGGCTTGAGTGCCATCATGTGACCAAGTGAAGTCACTCACCTGGAGGGAAGAAATATTCACCGTCAAGACATCTGTCTATGTATAAAAGACACCGCCATCAAAATACATGTTTTAAGCCCAGTTCCGACCAAAGATTTGCAGAGAAGTTTCACCCTGCCTATGAGACAGAAAGGGATGGTTGACCTATGTTTGCTACAGGGGAGGTGCTCAATTACACTGGGTTGGAAGAATGTAAGTTTCCCTGCTCTTGGCCGGTGGTTGAATGATTTAACACCAAGTCTGACTCTTGAAATACTTACCTATATCATGAGAAATAAACCTTCTGAATTTATTGGGAGATGTTTTTGGAATTTGTTAAAACTGGTGACACTGATAGATGAAATTCCAAAAGAAAGCACTGACGGATTAATTGCCACTGGTTATTTAAATTATTGTGTATTAATTGTGAATAAAATCCATTTGAAGCTCAGATAATTTTTTAATGCTTTTTGCCCATAGCATATAAAATAATGGTTGTAGCAACCATGTCACCCACTGATTTGTGGACTCCCATTCTTAAATCTTAAGTTCAGCATTTTGGTTGTTGCCATCCTGGATTTTTGGAGCCAGAGATGACCATATTTTCATGAGAGGAAGGAGCTGTGGAGGAATGCGGGGTGGATCTGACTCACAGACTGTAGTAATGCCTGGCAGATAGCCTGTCCTCAAGAGGCCCCATCCTTAAATATGCTTGACAGTGTACAGTTGTCATGAATGTTGAAATTAGCTATAGAGACGATTTTTTGTACCAGGCTGTAAACATGTTTATTTCTGCTGTAAAGTTGGATATTTTAACATGGGGGTCTATGGGGACTGAGAAGCTCTTGGAGCCAGCCTCAAGTGGCCATTAGAAGAACTGCAGTTTTTGGCACTTCTGCCACTTCATACCCTGGAGGTATCCGCTTGTTTTTGCCATTTCACTACTAGCAGAAATGCAACTGTAGCAAGTATCTCACTATCACTATCTTCAATCATATTCTTAGAGGCTTTAAATTATATCCAGCTACAAAAAACATGAGAATTAGAACTGAAGTACAGAGAGTCCTCACTACAGAGACAATACACCATCTCATTTAGCAGCATTAGTGTAAACTGGCAGGTTTAAGAACGTTGCAGACTGTCACACTGCAAGTAGTTGCAAGTTTCAACTTGGCTCGTTGCAAATCTCTGGTCTGAACTGGGCTTTGGTCCTTTCTGAGGTTGTCTGAGGTTGTTTTTTTTGTTGTTGTTTCATCGTGTTCATTACAGATGTCTTATATAATGTGTTAGTATATATACCAGGATAATATTTCATATGTGCATGCAACAGTAGAAAAAGTGTCTACCTGGGCTCCTCTGTCATTGACCAGCTCTACTGACCATCTCCCTTCATACTGGATCCACACAAAGATCCCTCCCTCCATATCGCAGGTGGCCAGCTTCTGAAAGGGTTCATTCCAACGTACCAAGACAACCTGCAAAAGCACCCAAAACATTGTTACTATTTTTCACAAACCCAGGTGGCTCTCTGCACAGAGGAGCATTCATGATTAATATACAGTGTGAAAACGATGCTAGAAAAAGCTTTTAAGGTGCAGTGTGATGTCAGAGTCCTCTGCAGTAGGAAGGAAAGTCAGCATAGAGAGAAAATACAGACATAATCAGACTCTTATATTATATTTATTCTTCATAGTGTGGGCCTATGCACATTCCTGCCTCAATCTCTATTTATAAAATTGTAAAAAGGTTTTCTACTCTATGTTTCTGGTCTGTGCATCAAAACACCAAAGCAAATTCCTTGTATGTGCATATTTTTGTCTCCTCTATTGTTTTATGGTATACAAGAAGGTATATGACTACATGGTATATTATTTTTCTACTTTTATATATGTATTTTAGAGTTGTTAATGTTCGCTGTATATTTATTTGACCTCTGTTTGCTTCCTGGTTATTTATGTGCTAATTTCTTGATTTTTCCAAGCTCTCTCTGCTGCTGCAACAATTCAATTTCCCCATGGAGGTCAATAAAGCTTTATCTCACTTGTTCTTATCATCAAAGATGGTAAACACTGACGTTTCAATCAGGACGGAGGATTCTGTAATGGTGGGTAAGATATAATTACACGTCAGTTTTAACAGAAAGCCTTAAAAGTGTGAAGGACATAACATAGGAGGGGGAAACTGAGAGAGAAGAGGATTTTCTTGTTCTTGTTATAATGCTCTTCATGTATTTATCTCTCTTTCAATTAAAACATATCACAAACAATGGAGACAGTGATATAGTCAAGACCACACCTCGCTGTTGTGTCCTCGCAGGTTAAAATTGATTCTCTGAGGTGTGCTCCTGTCCCTCCTGCAGTGACTCGATGTAAACGTCACCCCAACAACTCCTCTCCCATTCCCCGTGGCAAGCCAGCCCTCCTCATAGTACCGCCTCCGGCATACCGGCTTGTCCTTTTCACTCTTGGGGACCCTGCCTTTCCACGAGAGGCAGAGGATGTTGGAGTCGCTGCAGAGGATGGGACCATGTTCCACGGCAGCCAACATCCCTACTGAGTGACCAGGCTGGTGGGTAAAGCAGAGGAAAAGGTACCTTACTGTAAAACAAGATTTAATGTAGATTTTCAGCTTGTTTTGGTCTGTGACCCTAAATGTGCTTAAAACTGGTCTCTGTTGATGATCAGGACATGTTGGGATGTACGTCGCTGGTTATGGAAACAGTCAGCAGGAACAATTCCCATTCTCCAGGCCCCTTTATGGCCAATTTCCATCCATCCACCAGATACCCTCAGACTTTCCCTTCTTTTCACCTAACTGCCCCACCCATCTACACACCTGTTCCAACACCCATCATCAGTCCTGTAGTTGCTTGGCCTGCCCCGCCCACCTCCTCACCTGCACCTCATTCCCTCATTAGCCTCTCAGTTCATATATCAGCCCAGCTCCATTCACTCCCTGCCAGACCATCAAACTTGCTGAGTGCTTTTCACTTTTGCTTTCAAGTTAACCGTACCTGTACCTGCTTGTTATCTTACAAACACCAGTCAGCCAAAACATTAAAACCCAGAGAGGTGAGGTGGATAATATTGATCATCTTGTTATAATTCAATGTTAAAATTCAGTGGCACTCCCAGCTGACAATGTACCATGCCAAACTGCAAAGACAGCTCAGAAGTGGCCTGAGGAACAAAACAAAGAGCTCAGAGGTCCCGTGTTCATGCCCCTCCAGGTAAGGTAGGTAGGTCCGATTCATACTGGCTCTCCTTGGGTCAGACTCGGCTCTGACCTGTAGAGGCATGGACATAGGACCTCTGGGGGAGTCCTGTGGGTTGCAAGGTGTGGCTTCACAGTGGATCTGCCTTGTTCCAGCACATTCCACAACTATGCGATCGGATTGGGATAGAGGGAATTCGAAGGCCAGGTTGATGTCCATTATTTTATACAGTCTATGGTTCAAACATAAGTGCTTGCCCAGGAGCGCTACTCATGTGTGCATGAGACAGTTTATGTGGAAGTATTTTAAACAGCATCCAACCCTATCTTCTGCATCCTCTTCTCTCACACCAACTGACTTCATGTCCTCTTTCATTACATCCATAAATATCCTCTTTGGTCTTCCTCTAGGCCTGTTGCCTGGCAGTTCCAACCTCAGCATCCTTCTACCGATATATTCACTATCCCTCCTCTGAGTCTGAACATGTCCAAACCATCTCAGTCTGGCCTCTCGGACTTTATCTCCAAAACATCTAACATGAGCTGTCCCTCTGATGTACCCATTCCTGATCCTATCCATCCTCATCACTCCCAAAGAGAACCTCAACATCTTCATCTCTGCTACCTCCAGCTCTGCCTCCTGTCTTTTCCTCAGTGCCACTGTCTCTAAACCAAACATCATCGCTGGTCTCACCACCGTCTTGTAGACCTTTCCTTTTAGTCTTGTTGGTACTGTTCTATCACACATCACACCTGACACTTTTCTCCACCCGTTCCAACCTGCTTGCACCTGTTTCTTCGCCTCTTTTCCACACTCTCCATTGCTCTGGACTGTTGTCCCTAAGTACTTAAAATCCTCCACCTTCTTTATTTCTACTCCCTGTAACCTCACCATTCCACTTGGGTCCTTCTCATTCACACACATGTATTCTGTCAACCTGAAAGAAGACCCAACAATAACCTGTAGGCAATTCCTCCAGTATACACAGATACAAATGGGCGTCACCTTATTGAGCTAACTAACAGGCATCTGATTAATGATGAAAACAAGGGGCTCATGCTCAAGTTATTTTATCATTTGAGTGAACAGAGCTTGCAACAGTGAATCACTAAATGTGCCCTTATACCAGTAAAGTCCCTGTGGCTGCTGCTCAAAGTGTTCTAGCTGTTGTTCTATTATTCACTGTCTGTGGAGCAGCTCCAGGATTCGTCTCTAGATGACATCACCACTACAGTCTGTCTTTTATTTGAACAGATTCACAAACGAAAGCTGAAACTATTATATAAATATCATTCATGTTCTATTTTTGATTTCAAAGTAAAGTTTGCAGCATTTTAATGCCTGCTGTTACTGTTTCACCCACTGCTGTCTTTGTTCATTTGGGTTAGTTAGAGCTCAGACTGAGTTTATTTTCTTTCCAATCTTGTCCAATCCACTGACACTGGTCTGACAATGTCTGAAAAGAAAACATCCTAAAGGGCTCACATTTCTATTTTGAAGGAGACGTTTATATCTACATACAGAACAGGTCCTCGTCCTAGTCTGCCATGTTGCACCGCCATGTTTCTACAGTAGCTCAGAACAGGTAAACCAACAAACACTATCTCTAGGTAGGCCATTCGCTTCTCACATTCTTACGTCAGCCACTGTGGTTAGCAGCCCTTCTGCGAGAAAGACATATTTCTTTCCCCATTGTTTTTACCAGCCACCGGGTCTGTTTTTTTTTTCTTCTTTTTGTTGGGGTTTTCACGGATAATTCACTCCTGGTAAAAACCCTCGAAAAAGTCTGGATCTTATGTGATCATAAAAAAAGGTGAGCACACATTAGCAGGTGCTGGGCTGGTGGGCCATCTCTCACATGCTGAACAGCATCGGAGAAACACTTATTTATAACATGAACCTGATTAATTTAGTGTTTTTACCGGTTTAAATCAGCAGGTCTTTTTGTTTTGGAGAGGAAGAAAAACAAACAAACTCCTGAACAATGAACACTGAATGAATCCTAACCCTGAGTTCATGCTTGGCACATGGGTGAAGTTTAAGGTGGCTGGAATCTGCAGTCCTCACCACTAGATGGCAATAAATCGTGCACAATGCTTCTTTAATATACAGCATTTCCATTTTATTTCTTGTTGAACTCATCTTATTGAAATATCTGACAGTATTGCATATTCTTTATTGTCTTGTTTCATTTCTTCAACAAAGCTGCATTATGTATTCACTCAGTACAGTAGTCAAACCCAAGGTTCTGCGTTTTTGCCTGGACAACTACATAAAATCTATCCTTTGTGTGTTGTGCATCCAATACAACACATTTCACAAGAATTAGCCTGGTATCTTTGGAAACTTTGGGATCTCCTCTACAATTGAAACTCACGCCCTGTGAATCTGAATGAGTTTATAATTACTGGCTTGCAAGCAGACTGCATAATATGCTAGAGCGTAGGTTTCGTTTCAACACTTCAAGGGAGACACAAATAAAATGGAGGACATGTTGGTCCTCTGCAAGAAAATTTTGAGCATCAAACACTTAATTTCCTGCATTCTGGTGATCTTTTCATGCACCAATCTCCAATTTGTGCATTTTCTGCATCAGTTCATGGTGTAAATATCTTTAATTTTGTCGAAATAAAAGTCCTCTGCTGCTTTCATGTTCATGCAAGGGGAGTGGGGACAAATGTTCTAAGTGTTTTGTCCTACAAAAAATAAGCTATGTGCTGTAAAATCTCAATTAATACCCTGGGCAACTATTTGCTTATATCACTGAAATGAACCGGCTTATATTAGAGACAGGTGGTGTTGTGTCGTTATGTTGGCCAGCTAGGTTAAATGAATGATTCATACTTGATATATTCATCTGAAGCCTCATTTTTTAAACAAGTAATATTCATACTGGTTCAAATAAAAATTTTGCTTGTATTTCCTCATCTCTGTTGAGACACAGTTTTACGTGAAAGGAATTAAATGACTTTATCCTGTTAAAATGATACTCACAATTTAAATTCATTTTCATGAAAAATCCTTTTGATTCTTTTGATCTGATGACCTTTACGGACTAAAGGAATATGAATAATTTACAGGGTAATCAAGGAACGGACACATAGTTTGAGGTAGCCAACAACTCTGTTTTATATATCAGAAGAACTTCTATGAAAAAAATAACTGCTTGGCAACCAGACCAGGCATCTAATTGAGACAGGCCTATATACGTCAAAATGTGTAGCCACAACTTTTAGGCTAGGCTAGACTAGACTTTTAATTGACGGCTTTTAACTGACATTTTACAGTATGTGGCAAAACACCCAAATGAGGATGGAAGCACTTTTCTTTCCCACTAGCCCTGTAACGTTTTCCCCACTACTAGCAGCCCCATCTTTTTCAGCTCAGTTGCCTGTTCCACCAGTAATACTGACCTCTGGTGGTGCTTTCTGTGCACTACAATACATTACCTCAATACAGCATCTCCATATCAGTTTAATAGAGGCGCGTCTGGATTTTATTGAAAATCATACCTTCTGTATTTATAAACACATTTTTACAACAACAAAAATGTCTGAATTATTGTCTGAATTGGAATTGTTGGAAACTTTGGATCTCATCTATGATTTAAAACCCTGTTAATTTAAGTGACTAGATTACATAATATGTAAAAAATATCTCATAAAAATTGCTTGTGAATTACCATAAAGTGCATCTCTGATATGAAAGCAATAAAACATACCTCATAGTTCCTGGACATGTTGAGTTAGAATTCCTGCATTGACGGTGTCCATATTTCCATTCAGATGATGCACTGAAGGGTAATGGCTGCTCTGCTCTTGATGCTGACAATAAAATCTACATACAGCCAGATGTTGTCCAGCTCTGTATTCATTTAAATCAAACAGCTCTGCACTTCAGAGTTGGCCATGAAATGATGTGAGGCTTCTTTGATGTCAGTGGCCCACCCCATGTCTTCCTGATGTGGCTCTGGAGAGTTGTGTAATCCTGTTCCAATGAAGAAAAGAAAAATTTAAAAAAAGACGAATTTTAAAACATTATCAACAAGTAATGTAATCTAAGAGAGAAAGACAGAGAGGTGGCTCTCGCTTAAAATAGCCGCGTTGTCATTCAGTGCATCAACCTTGAAATTCACAGTTTTTCTCAGTCTCTATGCAACAGCAACACTGCATTGGAGATCAGGGCACTCGCAGTCTCCATGGGTACTGATACTGTCCGCTCCTGCTATTTTACGTCAAAGCCAAGAGCAGCCAGGCAGGCAAGGATGTAAACTCCTATATTCTCATTTCTACATCAAAGACACCACAGACGTCTAATGCGGATGATGAACATAAAACAGGAATATTTCAAACAGCGGTTTAAAACAATATTTTCCCTCTTTCTTTAAATTATCTAGATTCACAGCATCCAATAAAAGTCAGAGAGAAAGACCCACCGTCTCCTCTGTAAAGGTCTTTCACTACATTACACATTACATCAATTCAATCTCTCATTCAAAGGCGTCTTGAAGCCAATCTGACCGCATGCAGCAGTCTGAATGAGCCAACTGCTGACGAGACCAAAGAGCTGCGGTGGAAAATATAAAGAAGTGCTTTCATTAAGGAGGTTAACATGGACAAACATCATGGTTATGCAGCTGTACCTACCTGACACCGCTGGAACAACGGCAATCCAGAGGCAGTCGGCGCACAGTGCGGTCGTGTTGCCAGGCACTATTCCGCTGGCGCACTTTGGGGTTGTGGCTTTAAAAACGGGTTGCCATGAGGCAGGTAGCACGGAAAATACACCCCGAACTTCAAATCCAGTTAAAATGAAACCACCAGCACACCTAATCATCCAGCCAATAATCACAGACGGTAGATATGTACAGTATAACCAAATTTTGACACATTCTGTATGGAGTCTGGTCCACAGGCTGCTGTAATCAATACTAGATTCATTGCTGCGCCTCAGAAGGGGGTTTCTGCCATAATGGCAACCTCACACGGCGCACCCCGTCTTTGTAATGTGAGTTGAAGTGACATTCTTGACACAAGACCTTGATGTGATGAATGTGCTTGTTACTGACTGTCCTACCTCCCTGCCACATTGTTAAGTTTCATTAATTAAGTCAATGATAAATTTCCTCCATTTCACATATAAGTAGCCTGTGATGACACTAGATTCACTCTCATTTTAAATAAATACACTGATTTCTGCTGTTTCATTTATGCACAAAAAGCACAATCACTAAAATATTTTATTACATCTTTATTGTGATATTAGATAATATAATTATCCAGCACACAGTGTTTCCTTGTCTTCACACCAACACAGCAAAATCTACTCTCCTATTGTCTTCAGTACATCATGGATCAAGAGATGTTCTGTAGTGGTTACAAACAATATATTAAACCTGCTATGATAAGTCATTTCATTGATTAATCATTAAATGTTTGCTTGTTACATTTGCTCCAGTGTTAGGATTTGTCACTTGTTTCTACTGTATATTAAATATTTTTCAAATTTGGACGAAACAAGACATTTAAAGACATCACCTTGGATGTTTTTTTCTTATTCTGTGACATATCACAGAGAAAATAACTAATCACTTTATTAAGAAACTAACATGCACTTTGGGGGAGACCAGGGTTGGTTGGCACACAGCTATTTTGTTGTTATATGAGGGTCACAGAAACAAAAATATAACACAAACCCGTTTGCTTTCTTCACATGCACTCATTTGAGATGAAAGCATTTGGAAGTCACTGACATTTTTTGGTGAGGATGACATCTTTTTTTAGTTTTTATAGTCGCCTTCTGAGGGTGAAAAAAATGATCTGTAGACTAAACATAGCTGTTTATTACGGTGTCAGACCGAGATATTGGAAAATTTTTACTTTTGTTTATAGACATAGAAATCAGCTTAATGAGTGACTGAAGCTGGTTAACATAATCTCACGAAAAACATCATGTTTGGTCCAGTGTGAACAGGGTTGGTTGGCACACTGATTTCTGTAAAGGTAACAGTTGTAACTGTAATTGTATTTTGAGAAATTAAAACTATTCTGAAAGATTAAAAGAAAACAGAAAACATTTGTGTACATTAAAGGAAGAGCGTGTAAAATTAAAGGGGATTTAGTAGCATCTAGTGGTGACAATTGCAGTATGTAACCAGCTAAAACTTCTACTGGTTAGAGTTCCTCCAGTGTTAATTGTGCAGGATGTTTTTACAGGGAGCCGCAGATTATCTCCAGAGGTCTCTTCCTCTCCAAAACAAACAGACCTGATAATTAAAACTAGTAAAAACACTGAATAGCAGTTCAACATTACAAATCAGCCTTTCCTGTATGCTGTTTGGCACATTTTGCTGCTGGCCCAGCACCTAAAAGAGTGTGCTCACCTTTTTCCTCTGATTACTTAAGATCCAGATGTTCAGGGGGTTTTTACCAGGAGCGGAATTATCCACAGAGGTCTCTTCCTCTCCAAAACAGACCACCTGATTTGAACTGGTAGAAATACTGCATGAAATTAATGTTAAAATAGTTTGTTTTTCTGACACCGCTTATACCCGAGGGGCTGCGAACTACTGTTGCCAAAGCAAAAACGTGAATATACAAAAATATAAATGGCTCTATCTAGACCCATTGTTTGATTTGTCCATTTTGGGATACTGTAGAAACATGGCGGTGCAACATGGCGATCTCCATAGACAAGGACCCGCTCCCTATATATATATATAAGCAGCTCATTCTCAGGTAACCAAACACGATTCTTATTTTCAAGTGATTATACACTAAAGAAATATATTATTATTTATTATATTAAATTCCATTTCTGCCAGTATGTACACCTAAATCCCACACACCGGACCTTTAAACTTTCTTTTGCTGCAGGCCAGAATATACTAAAATAAATTATTCCAGAGGAATACGTCAGAGAGAGAAAAGTGCGCAAACCAACCCTGGTCTCCCTCTGTAATCGATCATGACAGTTATCGTTAGTTTCACCCTGATCTCTATCTCATAATATAATACTGAGCTGAGACTTGATGGTTGTGGAAGTATCTTGTTCGGTTAAGGACACACTGCTGTAGACTGTAAAGTCTCAGAAATGGTTTGATAAAAAGCAGAGCACAGCCTGTGTCATCCCAGCATGTTCTCCTTTTTCAGTTCTTGTTGTATTTACGCAGACAGATTCAAGTGCAAGTCTCTTCAAAGGCATGGATGACACTGTCGTATGCAGGAGGGGGAGTCTGTGAGGGCAGGAACCCTTTAAGTCCATTGTTGCCCAACCAGAAGGAGTGTCTCTTGTTTGTCTCTTGTTTTGGCACGAGGGATGCTGAATCTGACGAGTTCGAAGCTGCTGTGTCCTCAGTCGTGGCGACCAGAGTGTCCTCTCCCATGTCCAGGCCAGCCCTGCTTCTCTTAGGCAGTGGACGAAAGGTGGAGGTCTCTAAGCCGGGCTTACTCCCCAGAGGGCCCACTGGCTCCAGAGAGGGCTGTCTGTAGACGCTCAGAAAAGTGCTTCTGTAAAGGCCCATCTGATTGCTCATGGGTGCGTTTGAAGTTCTGGATTTCTTCTTGCAGCGCCTGGTGATCCTGGCGGTTGCCTGGCGTCTGGATGCCCAGGTTAACAGAACGTAAACCAGAGCACCCAGCAGCAGGCCCACCAGCATAGATAAACAGAAGGCTAAAATCATATCGCCTGGAAAGGGAAAAAAATCAATGCAGAGTGTCAGAAAAGGGGAAATACTCAAGGAAATGTTTAGTGGAGTGTGTAACAGGATGTGTTGTGTTGTTCTAAAAATGGGGAAGATTATTTCCCCAGATGGTGATGGACGTTTCAGTTGCATTTCAAGTTAGAAATAAAATCTTATTAACGTAGACAAGGAGCAGTTGAGCTGAGTATCTCATATGTGCCAGATTTTTTTTCAGGAAATTTTGTTCTTTATTTTTTTATTGATTCTCTATTGCTGGACGGCTATACTGGGCACAACGTTATATAAAATCTTACATCATGCCTGCATGTGGGTTCACTGTCTATGTTGTATCATTGTGTTCAAGCACAAACGGAAAAAATAACTCCTTTTTTTAATCATTTGATTGTCATGTTCTTCCTGAAATTGGGTCATACAGTATTGCTCATGGATATTGACAAAAGTGTCCTGCCTTCTCAGGAAAAGTTGTTCAGGGGAAGTTAATATGCGGCTTAAGCAACGAGGCAATTCAAGGTGCTTTGTGTAAGACATGAAAGACAGACAAGACTTATAAATAGGATTTTAGAAGAATTTAACTAAATAGAAGTTTGAAAAAGGGTAAGTGGAATAAAACAGAAAAAAGAGGGAGGAAATGTTACAGTGCAAAGACAGATATACATAAATGGAGCAAAAGTGTAACTTAATAGAGGCAGGAGCAAACAGAAAGCTTTTAAGCTGCAATTTAAGTGATCTTGGAGTTTTTTCCTGGAAGATTCTTTCAAATATGTGAAGAAAACTGTTTTTATGTGTGTTTCAGTAGTAGAAAGACAGTTTAGGGGCTGAAACAGATGTTTATATGGAAATATAAGTTGTTGGATCAATTGGAGAGTGATTACCCTTACATCAGAGCTGCAACGATTAATGAATTAGTCATCATTAGTCATCATCTATGACATTAATCCTTTTTCGACTTTGGAAAACATAGATCAACATTTTTCACCATTTTCTGACATTTTATAGACCAAAAAACTAATCAGTCAAGAATATAATAAATGTGTTACTCCATAATGAAAATATTCATTAGTTGCAGCCCTGTTATACATTTTACAATACAAACATGCTACTCTTACGTGGTTTTGGACACAGTCCCTAGAGCATCACAAGAAACAAATACAGATACACTCACCAGTATTAAATGATTTTAGTATCTCCAAAAGGGGATGCGTTTCATTATTAGCCATAGTTCCACCATGAGCTGGTGCTAAACTCCACTCTGACTCCGAGCAGACACACAAAGCTTTTACCAAGACAGGCTTTTTGCTTTTTTCCCCTCCACAGTGTTTGGTACGGCGGAAACTTTGCTGTCATGCTTCCTTCCCTTTCTGGCTTTAAAATTAGCAAGTGCATTGCTTATCTGTGTGGGACATAACACTGGGAAACTGGGTTGTTTCCTTTTGCATCATTTCCTTGGGATCAATACTTTCCAACAATGGTTTTATTGGCTTAAGTAGTGTCTTGTGTTGTGTTTTTGCTCTTACAGTTCTTGGTAGGACTGTAAGGTTAAATTGAAATTCATCAGAACCATTAAAACTTTTTAATCTTTCCTCTGACATAAAAAGTCTTGGCAATGTTTCTGAGGGGTTTCACAAAGTTCTGGAGAAACGAAACCATGAAAATCAAACCATCCACTGGAGTCTGCAGGCTATCAAGCTCTCAGTCTCTACAGGGATTTCCTTCAATTGTTGCACTGTTCCCACTCCACTTCTGCCCTCAGAATCTTCAGGCTGACATTACAACAACCTTGCCCTCTGCAGCTCAACAGCTGATACAGTAATCAGGTACAACAATAGGCATATTACCAAAGAATGGGCCCCTGGGCACAGGTATGTAAAGGCCCCACCACCTCTTCTACATAGGAGCAAGTCTGTGTGTCTTGCTCCTATGTAGAAGAGGTGGCCCCACCACCTCTTCTACATAGGAGCAAGACACACAGACTTGGTGGTGATTTTGTCTCTTTTTTGTTGTTTTGTGTCTCTTTGTAGTCATCCTGTTTCTCTTTGTGGATGTTTTGAATGTCATTGTAGTCATTTTGTGTCTCTTTGTGGTTGGTTTGTGTCTTTTTGTAATCATTTTGCATCTCTTTATGGTTGTTTTGAGCCTCTTTGTAGTCATTTTGTGTCTCTTTGTGGTTGTTTTGTGTGACTTCGTAGTCATTTTGTGTCTCTTTGTGGTTGTTTTGTGTCTGTAGTTTTGTGTCTTGTTGTAGTTGTTTTGTGTCTCTTTGTGGTTGTTTTGTGTCTCTTTGTGGTTGTTTTGTGTCTCTTTGTAGTCATTTTGTGTGTGTTTGTGGTTGTTTTGTGTCTCTTTGTGGTCATTTTGTGTCTGTTTGTAGTTTTGTGTCTGTCTGCAGTTGTTTTGTGTCTCTTTGTGGTTGTTTTGTGTCTGTTTGTAGTCATTTTGTGTCTCTTTGTGGTTGGTTTCTGTCTTTTTGTAATCATTTTGCATCTCTTTATGGTTGTTTTGAGCCTCTTTGTAGTCATCTTGTTTCTCTTTGTGGATGTTTTTTATCTCTTTGTAGTAAGGTTGTGTCTCTTTGTGGTTGTTTTGAGTCTCTTTGTTGTCATTTTGTGACTCTTTGTGGTTGCCCCATGAAGTAGTTATTTTGTGTCTGTTTGTGGTCATTTAGAGCTTCTTCCTGGGTGGTACATGTTAATTTGACTCACATTGTACATGTTAAAACCTGGGGGCCCATTCAGTAATCCCTCCATGGGTTCTACTATTCCCTTTCTATAAATGGACAGATTTATACATTTTAAAAAGAAAGCATTTAAGTAGGGCCTTTATTAGACATGCACACTTCTCTAGGACTGAACTTCAACAAAGTCCTCAAACTATTTTATTAAGGTAGAGGCCAGAGACAAGGTTTATGTAAGGGAAATACTCCAGAAATTTACATTCATGACACATAGATGTCCAGCAGGTGGTGCTAAAGTACTTACAATAAAGATGCACATGTGGAAACTGCAGCTTTGAGCACTTTACAGTCATTATGATGTGCATTATTAAGAGTGGATGTTCACCACAGACATCACAAGAAATATATGAATCAGGGATGTAAATATAGAAAGTACAGACAGTACCGTTGTGCTGGGACCTGTGGAGTTGGAGAACTTGCCCTTGCAAATTATTTAGATTGTCACCCAGGAGATGCACCAGCATTCAAAAAGCTCATGTTAAATTGAAAACAGTGCCATTTGCTAGGCTATATATACCCTTGGAAAGGTAAACCCATCTCCATCTCTTTAGTTTTTTTTTTTTTTTCTTTTTTTTTGGTAAATAGTCAGTAGCAGTCTATGACAAAAAATATATGCTTGTTCTATAAAAACTATGAAGCATTAAAAACAATTTAATTATATGAGTAATTTATGCTAGGTAATATGTATGTTGAAGTTGCCCAGTGTCAAGTCTCTGTTTGATCACGTGGTGAGACAATACAATATACAATCGCTAATTGTGTGCAATGGGGCCCATCATAATGGTGACACTGGGGCCCACCATGATTACCTTTCGCCACTGATACTAATTCAGCTGTAGGATTTCAAGGGTTGTTTAAGTGTGCACGTGTTAGCAAGGTACAGTTTTTAAACTGTGTAACAAACTGTTTCTCTGTTTTTCCATCCATCCAAAGTCACTTCTCCAAATCTGCTCATTGCAATTTTCTACCTGTCCACCAAATGCCCTTTGACCTTTCTACAAGCCCAAGTCATATCACTCCAACCTCTCCCTATTGTCCTGCAATAACCCTCCCTCCCTCCAGTCCCAGTCACCCCCGCCCACCTCCTCCCCTGTTCCCACTTTCTCTCATAAGTCCTGCAGTAGCCTAACCTTCCCCCGCCCACCTGCTTCCTATTTCCCCTAATCAGCCCAGCTGTATGTATAGACCTACTGGTTCATACCCATTGTACTTAGTGGGACTGTCTAAGGTGGAATGCTACATTGTTGAATCATGCCTCTATTTTCCAGCTACTTGCACCTATATATGCACCTGCCTGCCTACCTGTCTGAGAAATAATTTATTCACTGTCTTCATTTTTACCTTGCACACACCACCTGTAAAAAAAACCTGAAGGTTTTGTTTAGAATTAACAGGGCAGTAAAGGTAGTTTTCAGTAAAACTTCATAGTTTTTATAACACATTTAAACTATGTCCTTTGGCACACGATGTGTGTTTTACACAATCTTGACTACGAGTAGAGAGGCACCAGCTGGAAGAGTAGCCTACAAACTAACTCCCTGCAGTCACCAGCCAACTTCAGTACTGGAGTGAGTTCACACTTCTGCTACTCACACTGAATTCATGTGTTTCCTCAAATATTATGCTCTAAATATCATGTTGCTTATATTGAATTTGTCCAGTTGATGTTCTCAAGACTAGTTGGAGGGCTGAATTTGCTCTGCTTACTATCTTACCACTCTTTCATTTGCTAAACACAGAGGATTAGGACCATGTATTGATCAAGGGTATAAGTCAGAACTATGCAATAAATATCACACAGAATTTTGAACTTGTAAAGAACCCCAAAACAAACTTGTGACTGACTTTTACCTTACTAGAAAGTGAGAACCCCCGACCTTTGGCTAAAAACTTACTATCATTTCTAACTGCAGACTTCCTGGCTTTTCAGAAAGTGACAATCATATGACCCTTGTTTCATGACTTAAACAGGCTGTGATCCATGTGGTTTGCAGCCCCTTTTACCTCCCATCCCTTCCCACTGGAAGGGTCTTCCTGAATAATTAAAGAGCTAGCTCCAAAAACAAAGCAAGTGTGCAAGGATGCTGCAGGATAAATTTCCCTGCAAATGTATTTTTTGTCCACAGCCACTCAACAGTTTACCATTGGTTCTTAGGCTGGTGAGTGAAACAAATCTAGCAGGCACTTGCACATTTTACCAGTACTTGGCTGGTGGCTGGTGGTTATTTCCAGCCCTGCCCACATCCTGACTACTGAAACTCAAAGTTCATTATTTGTCATATGCACAACAATTTTAATAAAGCAGTACTTGGCAATGAGATTCTTAATTATCAGGCTCCCTCCAACAATGCTACTGCAAAATGTATGAAAGGAACACACACACACACACACACACACACACACACACACACATACACACACAAAGAGAGAATCTAATAGGATTAGGCACTGTTTGTTACATATGAGGTGGGAGGGGCTGGTGCAAAAAAGGGGGAGGCATGTCAACTATTTTTTTAAACACTGGGGAGGGACTTATTTTTTTTGGCTCGGGGAAGGGCATACAGATTTAAATGGTTGGATTTTGTATTTATTTTACCACAAATTCTTTAAAAATTGCCCAAATTACACCATTTATTAAAACTACAAACTGTAGAAGCAGAAACTTCTGGTGAATTGTCAAATTTCTGATGGGGCTTGGGCACATCATGTGTGACAAATGCTTCAAATCTGAGATTAAAACAGTGATGTTTCATCAAAATAAAGTTACTCTATGTCTCATTTGAAATTTAGCCCAAAAAACCCATTTGCACCAACAATCAGCATGCACAACAAAAGTGAAAACCCAAGGCTTTTTTAAACTCCAGGATTTCGCCATTACTGTTCTGCAAACTGTGGCCTGCATTTTACGTCTTCAACTACAACATCCCTGATTTGCTGCTTACGTTGTCAAGTACAGTGCGGATCCCTGATTGGCCCTGATTGTATTTTAATTTTTGGAAAGTGTTTGGGGTGGCTGCAGATACAGAGAGATAAAATGAATGTTGAGCACATGTCATCAGGATGGTTTCACCAGGCTATCAAGGAAGGTTCAAGGAAAAATATACAAACTTTGGAGGGGTCAAAAAACAAAACAAAACAAACAATGTTACACCCCATCCTCTGATAAGTAAAGAACAGTCCCTTATTCATTCATTTTCTGGAACCGCTTATCCTGTTAGAGGTTGCAGGAGGGCTGGAGCCTATCCCAGCTGACATTGGGGGAGAGGCGGGTTACACCCTGGACAGGTCGCCAGACTATTGCGAGCCTGACACATAGAGACAGACAACCATTCACAGCTACGGCCAATTTAGAGTCACCAATCAACCTGCATGTCTTTGGACTGTGAGAGGAAGCTGGAGTACCCAGAAATAAACCCACTCTGACATGAGGAGAGCATGCAAACTCCACACTGAAGGGCTCAAACCAGGAACCTTCTTGCTGTGAGGTAACAATGCTAACCACTGTACCACCATGCTGCTGATAAGTAAAGAACAGTCCCTTACTAAACATAAAATAGGCGGTGCAAAAGTTAAAACAGAGGAATAAAATACAATATATGACATAGAGTAAGGAAATAGAATATTAAACATAAAAAATATAAACTTTAGTTCTGTATTAATTTCATCATCACAAACTATGACACACTGTGTGAAAACGTCACTACAAACTAACCGTGAAGTGCCATAACAAACACTGGAGACAGACAGGGGGGATACCCGGAATTCCTCTGTGTTCACCCACTGAATGACCCCTTTTGTCCCAAAAAAAATTAGGAGGACAGGAACTAGACCACACATTCAGACCCCTCCTCCATCAGTCTGTGTTCAGTTTGCTGCCAGCAGCAGCAGCGTGCCACTCCTCTTCTTCTTCTTGTGGTTACAAACTTCACCTAAAGCCACCATGTTTCATTTTCCCCGTTACCACTGGCAACAAGGAAACACAGACACTTCCTCTGTAAAGTTATCATGCTCCGCTGTCCTCAGAGTGGTAAGATGACATGTCAGATGCAACTCTGGATTTCATTAATCACTGTTATGTTTGCCTGTTGGTTGTTAGGCTCCTGTTTATTGAAGCGGTAACTACTATTTTGCTTTCAGTGAGTTTCATGCTAGTTTTTGGGGTTTGTGGTGGTTTAGTAACTTCCTCTCGTCTCACGCTGGCGGTAATGCTTCATTCAAATAGCTGAGCAGGTATCAAACATTGTTTCAGACATTATAATTAAGTGTTAAATAACTTTATTTGAACTTAATATGTGCGCAACAGGTGTACATGTAAGCGTTAGGGGTAAACGTTTGTAACTTACCTAGCTAGCTAACTTTGATACTTGTTCAGGCTAATTCTTACATTTTCTCACTCGACAATTTAACTTCCTTTTTCATTTCCCTTAAAGTGTAAGAGGGTTTATATGTTTGTAGTTTGCAGGCCAAGAGGAAATAGCTACACCATTCAACCATTTTACTTAATGTCATAATGTGATATATAATGTGGCTGTTGTCCACTTACTTGCCTGTTAATGATATCTTTGGGGTCAGTTTTGCTTATCTTTCTCATCCTTGTGTCGTCCTATGTCTATTTTTATATTGTTGTCTTCCTGTGCATTTCTTGGTGGCACTTTTTTGAGAACTAATGACAGCCAAATTTAGTCAGACACCTTGTATGTGTCAGCACACTTGAGTCTGACTGTAAAATGTATATTCAATTGAAAAGACATGTTAGGAGATAACCTGAAGAGGTATAAAAACTCAGTGAATCTCCTTAACTCAGGACAAAAGGAGGGTGTAATATGAGGGGCAGTGTTGCATGTATTTGAATGCACTTTACCTCTGTTCCTGCTCTATATATGTATCTTATTGTGGCAGACTTTATGTCCGAAAAAAATATCCCCAGGGACAAATAATGTAATCTTGAATGTAAGCAATGACTGGATTGATTGACACCTTTATTCATACAGAAAAAGTGATAATTTAACTTAAGCTGTTTAAGGTGCCTGTTTTCAAGCACTTGTAGCTTTTAAAAGCATAATGGGAGCCAGATAATTCGATATGCCCTTCCCACAACAGATATTTTGTCATAGGAGCAAAAGCACAGGTGTTACGAATACCCTTAATTGTGGCTCTGTTTTAAGCCATGGCATCGTGACTGTGAGCCAGCATGCACAGCACCAGCAGCCATCGTTAATTTTATTATTTACACCTGTGATTCTCCTACTGTAACAAGTCAGAAAGTCCTTTGTAAAAAAAAAAAAAAAAAAAAAGCCTTACAAGGTGCCCATGCCATGTACGCTATTTCCTCAGATAGCATTTCCCATGATATCATGTGACAAAACCACAAAAAGAAATTGTCTGGTATCATAGATAGGGTAATTAAGTTTTATTATCACAACGCAAACATACTGAAAGCAAGCTCTGTTTTGCAAGAATGCTCCCCGTCTACAGGGATATGCAAATGATATTGAGGGTAACAAGTTTTAGTTGCGTTATAAAACTCAAACGTGCAGCCGAGAGGTAAAAACAACACCAAAAACAGTATAATTAGAATAAAAGCATGAAAGTATTAATTAAAACAGTCACATGCAGATGGTGGTAATATTTCAGTGATGTAGGCAAACTGCAAGAAACGTATGAGTGTGCCTAAGTAATAGCTGAGTTCCCTGAGGTGATTTTGTACAGGCATTCAACATGAACATGTACTTATGAACAAGAGAAGTTTAATAGTTTAACTGGTGCAGAAATGAGTCAGATAAACATTTGATAGTGTTTGCAGAGACACACTGAGCGAAACAGTGTAGTAAAAAAATTGTCTGACAATAGGTGTGGCCTCAGTTGAAACCCTCTTACTTCTCTTTTGCAGGCGATGAATGGAAGAAGCGCTTCTATTGGACAGTAAACCTGCTTGTCCCTGCATGAAACCTGAGAATCAATTGGACCTGGTCCTGCAGTGAAATTAGAAAGAGAGAGAGAGAAGGAGAAGGAGAGCAGCGGAGGGAGGGAGGGAGGGGCAGAGGGGATGTCCCAGTCAGGACAGTTGTGAAGGATCTTCTGCCGTCAGCATCAGTGACCCACCTTGTCTTACAGCTGCAGCGGGACAACATGGCCTCTCCAAGGCACTTTGGTCGACCGTCTGTGGACATCACTAATGTGATGCAAAAACTGCAGGGTAAGTGTCATTCTTTTTGCTCAGCTGGCTTTCGGACAGAACAGTCTCTCCTCCTGCACTGCTGCACAGTAACATTGTGCTGATTCAATGACTGGGCTGGGTGCCCATGTGAAGTTTGCCAGCTTCTGCAAGGCAGGATGCTCACACACACATGCTCACACACACCCACACACTCCTTTACTCACATAGGAGCGTTTAGGCACACAGTTAGAAAATGTGTTATTAAAATTAATCTATTTCCCTTAGCGCTTACAAGGATTATGATTCCCTGTGTGCTTCATTTGTCTTGTCTCTCTGCAGTCTGCGCTGCTGGCAAAGACTTAAAGTTGTAAAATGCCCAAATATTGCAATATAGAGTATAATATTTAATACCTAAAATGTGATACACCCCTGCGTAACTAGCCTGTCTTTGAGCACATCTAGTCTTTGAAAGCAAAATAAAATTATACGTTTGTGTAATTTGATTTAATGTGCACATGGTCTCTTCCAGGTTTATGTTTTTCCAGTTGCACTTAATTGTATTTGGAATAATTAGAAAATTGATTTTAATTTTTGCGGTCTCTTGTGACCAAACTACAAAAAGACACATTGCCCTTTACATGATTTGTTTTATTCTGCTAATATTGTGAAACCTCTGATCTTGACACAGTTTATCTCCACATCTTTAAATCTTAAATCTTTATAAGATTTTTTGTAGAGATTAGCATGGAGAATTTCTTGCAAAGAGGCATGCGTCACATCACATCCTGTCACTATCCAAGTGGCATCAAGTCATCTTGTAACTGTAAGAAGACAAAAATGCATTTTGGACACAATTTTTTCAAGGAATAGTGACATTTTGCCCTTTTGTTTGATCGTTTCTGAGAAAATTGGATATTTTTATCCAAGTCTCGGGTTAAAAATTAGCTGCTTAACTTAGTTCTTTCTCTTTGAGGCAGGCCGGGGATCATTAGCAACATTTAATCCGGTCTGACTCCTGACATGGGATACTGAGTCACAACAACTGTGGCATCATGAATGCACACACAATGCACTGAACAAGACTAAAACCTGACACCCTTTCTGCCCTTGGTAAGAGAACAGATCGATAGCGGGAGTCTCTTTTTGTTGGTAACCCCCTTTTGTTACAAGGGCATTAGGCCACTACCATCACTACACAAGTCTGGTCGATTCTGGCATGTGCTTCCTCTCAGTTTAGATGTATTTCTGGACGTACAGTATACCAGGAAATTTTACACGTTATGGGTTGTTACCATAGAGACTGTTATGAAACTTTTTTCTGTGGTTGTGCCAATGCTGCCCGGTTCCTTCTCTACAGAGACTTTGTTTCCTGTGCACTGCACCACTGTTTATGTTCACTTGATATCAATAGATATTCTCAGCACAGTGGCGGTAAAATGTGTCATGACAAAAAGCACCTGCCATTTGGGGGACGTGATTAATTGTTTCACACATTTTGCTCGTACTGACTCAGACATGCTCTGAAATGAAGGAGTATATTAGCTGTCTCAAAGTGAATTAAAGCATGTTGAAATCTCTCTACTTAGATATTTGATCTGGTTAAAGCTGTAGTCTGTAGTTTTAAACTTTTCTAAAAATAACTTTATGTTGTATTTGCTGAGCTGCACTACATCCACACAGTAGTACATGAGACAGACATCTATGAAAAAAATCATGTGCTCATGTGCTCCTTCTCTAAGTGCTTCTAATGGTATTTGCTAGAATCCACCACCCATGAGGCCGATGAGCTTCTAACGCAGGCGTCAGTCATGTCAGTAGCTGCTCGTGAACTGCAGTCATACTGTCAAACTAGGCAGCGCTGATCAAATATCAATCCAGATTCTGTTACTGCATTGCCTTTTCCTGCCTGAAATGTTTTCAGTAACACATTTTAGTATACTGTGTAGCTGTAAATTGAGAAAGTTTGTGACACGGCTGCCATGTTGACAACAGTGGAGTGAAAACCAAGCAGCACCCACCTGCTGGAACACACTTCCTCATTTTACAGCCAAACAGTACACTAAAGCCAAACACTTTAGGTATGGTACCTTTGGAACCAAAAGTTACCTTTCAGACATGGTACCTAGACCCTAGGTCTGCTTAGCGTTTCCACTGCAAACAGTACCTTTAAATGTGGGCGGGGTTGTTGTCACTCACTGCTCCATCCAGCACTCACTGTATTTCCTCTTTTATCAGTCTGCACCTGGTTTATCGTCCACAGAACGAGGCTGCACGCTGACATTTTCAGAACAAAATAGAACAGGCTGCAGTGAGAGTCTCTCTCCATGGGATATTTAAAAATAGCAGGTTTGTGCATTTAGTCCTTCTCAGGGGTTTAGAGTTGGCGTGGCCCAGAGGAACAATGCTCTGTGACACTTTTTTTTCTCAGAGTGAGGATTAGAATATATGCAGTTCACATAACCTCGTCGAAATTCATATAAATAAGTGCTTGACATAGAGCTGCTCAATTATGGAAAAATTCATAATCACGATTATTTTGGTCAAAATTGAAATCACGATTATGCGGCACACGTGATTATATTGTTTACACGCCGGCTGTCATTTCTGTCTCTACATGGTCGCGCGTTTACAATTCTCCTCTGCTCTCTGTTTTGCACACAGTGAAGTTCGGCCCCGATGCGCGCGCGCACACACACACACACAGACCAACCTCTCTCGCTCTCCCTCTGCCATTTTCCACACAGACAAAATAACATCTCCAGGCATCCATCCACTCATTACTAAAAGTGTATGTCATATGAAAAGTAAAGTAATGGTCAAAGTTGTTAAAGTGAAATTTAAGGTGTGTTGATGAATTCACGTCGTCAACTCATGCATTGAGTAACATTACAAGTAAATGTTCCACCTTAAAAGTCGCCGGCGGTCGGCCCAGTGAATTAAGTTGTTTTTTCTCACACTCCAGCTGCTGTGAGAGGCAGCAAAACATCCTTTCATTTTATAGTTACTGTTGATAATAAAACTCTCCATAGTATGAACAGTGGTTACATGAGCCTCAAAACCAGACACAACTCAGCCCTGAGCAGAGTGACCGTCCTCTACTGACCAATCAGACTGCAGTGTTCACAGCTCCACCTTTTAGTACCAGATCTGTGTGCCAGGTACCCCAACAGAGGGGGGAACTTTTCACAGTGAAAATGGAAAAAAAGGGCACCAAACTGAACTGAACCATACTGCTTGGTGGAAACGGAGCTTAAAATATGTTTCTGGAAACTGCCTAGTTTGACAGCTTGACCGCAGTTCACGAGCAGTGGCTGTATTGATTGTCAGCTGCTTTAGAGACTCCTTGACTCTTACTGGTTGTTTTTCTTCTGTGGTAGATACTAGCAAATGCCATTAGAAGCACTGCAGGGAGAAGGAGGAACATGATTTCACAGATTATCTGTCTCATATAATACTGTGTGGATGTATTGACAGCTTCAGCAAATACAACAAAAAGTAATTTTTACAAAATTTACATACTGTAGCTGTAATGCTTTATAGTGTGAGTGCCACATACTAAATCTTCTTAGCTGCTTCTGAGAAAATTGTCAAATTCAACACACATTTTAAGACAATAAGACAAAAACAAAGATGTGATTGCTAAATGTGTCTGTCTGACTTATCATACCAATTCAGAACTTCTATCACTGCGTGGGGGAAATTCACCTGAACAGTGCACAAATGGCACAATCTGCAATGCAAAGTGCCAGCCACTGTTGCGTGTTTCATGACAGGAAGTGGGATTTGGTGTCAGGTCACATCTGGAAGACATTATTGTGGCAGTGATTGTAGGTGCTCTGTAGAAGGCCGGCAGCAAGGTAGTCTGGGCTTTCTCTCTGATAATCAAACACAGCTTCCTGTCTTTAAAGGCATCATGCAGAGAGGGTTATTGCAGGCTCACTCTAACTTGAGCAACGGTCCATCTGGGTGGATGAATTATTGACACCAGCAAATCTGTAGTCTTGTGAATACATTTAGCAAGTGTTGATTGTAATTGTCTAAAACAGATTTGTCAGGAAACATCCCAAACTTATGAATAACCAGTGTAAAGGGAAATGCTTCAGCTTGTTGCTTTCATCACCTTAAAGCAGTATTTGTTTGATTTCAGCACCATGCACCATAGTGTAGCAATGCTGTGGCCTTAAATGCCCTCAGGGTACGACTAAATTGTATGGTAGCTGCCTACTGAAGTGTGCACTAGAAGTGTGCTGCCTGGTTTATTGTGGGTTTCATTCTAGTTGAGACTGTGTGTCTAACAGGATATGAAGAAACACAGCTGGTGGCGGGGTTTGTGGTGACGTCTCATAGTGTGGTGAATCCCCTCCCAGATCACATACTGACAGATAAGAGCCTATTGATGTAGATAATTTTTTTTCATGATTACTTTTTCAGATTTTCTGATTTCCAGGAATTGAATGTGAAATGCTACACAGTTTTTAGCCTCTTTGCTTCCTGCGATAAGTAAGTAACATGATGGGGAAAACATTAGTTATTAATTGATCTGGATCAGAACTATACAGATTTGGAAATCCCATGTTTTGCTATCATGGATCAACTAATCCATTTCACCTTGTGCAGATTTTCAAGGCACCATTTCAGGATGATCAAATCTAGATAACTAGTGCTCTGACTACATATCACAGCGGAAGGTACTAGCGATGTGAGGAACGACGGGTAGTCACTGGGATCACTTTAAGTGTTTTTATTTGAAGAGACAGAAAGCAGCATTAGGGATGCAGTTCTTAGAAACTGCTTTTGGCTGTGTCATTGTAAGTAATATAAGATGATAAATGAAAGTTAGATTATGAGTAATTGTTTTGAAGATTTTCTTTAAAATAATTGTCTCTTAACTCACTATCTATTGCCAGCTGAGATAACACAATGGTGGTTGAGCCACTGACCCACTAATGAAAGCCCATGTATTTGCAGTATTGTGGACTGAATGTCTGTGGCGACATTTCCTTGAAAAACCATGGCGCACAGTCATTAATAATCCGCTCTCACGCACATTGAAACATACATACACTGACACGAACACCGTCTGTGCTGTGGCAACCCTTTCATCTTGCCAGCTGTAGGGCTCATAAAATGAACTCATATAACTGCTGAATTCACCAGCCTGGTTTTAGGCCTGCTAACAACAATGAAACAGATCACTGAGATCACAACTTCAAATAATGTTTCTTTGATATTGACAGGGTATTTAGGGGATTATTTTATGGGGAAAATTTGTTGTACTTTACTAAGGCTAGATAGGCAGTCTAATGTGTCATTTATTACTTTCATGGTTAAACAAGTCAAGGGCAAAATATAAATAAATGTATTTAAATATTTGACTAGTTTTTTTTACATTTTGTTTCTGAAATACCTTGAATCCAACCTTCTGCTTAGATCAGGATAATCCTGATGTTTTTGGATCAAAGTTGTCCCAATCCTACTAAAAGGTTTTGAACAACACATACTGAAGATTTAATCCTGATCAAAACTAAGACTGGATTTCAGAATCCTTTTTTAATTTTAAACAACCCATTTTCAAGATTTGATCCAATCTGATAACCAAAATCTCATCAGATTAGTGATGAAAAGTGAATCACAATTCTTTCGAACCCCAGGTGACATCTCAAAATGTTTTAATTTGTCTGAACAACAGTCAAAATCCCAAAGATATTCAGTTTAAAAGGAGACAAAGGGAATCCTCCCATTTAGAGAACTGGAACCAGTGAATGTTTGGCTTTTTAACAATGAATCAGTGATTTAAAAAAGCTGCCTGTTAATTTTCTGTCAGTCAACCAAAACGCCTCTGTACTCTGCACATGCAGCCAGTTACACAAGATTGCAGGTTTGTTTTGTAAAAGGTCACAAGCGCTGGTAGAGCACACCCATTGTTATAAATCTGTGATCACCAAGGGGGTGGAGTAGTTACATCACAGTTGGAGCAAAAACAAGTAAAGGGAAGACAAGCCTGCATGTTGTCAGCTGTGAGAGATGCTTCTTCTCTACAGTGTCGGTAACAGCTGCCAGGGACAGACAGCCACCACACCGATATGATCTCATGAACAGAGAACCTAATTTCCACCCTACACTAAGCCAAGCTGTCTGTGTTATGAATACTTATTATTGCAGAAAGCAGTGGTTTAAAACAAACCACATCTTATGTTTTTTCTCATGTGTTACCTTTTTTTGAATATTAGATTACAGTGTTGTCATGTTGTTTAGCTGAAGACCAGGAAACCATTTATAAGTAAATCCTCCATGTCAAGCATCTCACAATAGACAGCTATAAGCATTTTATGCTCTCCCTGATTGTTGTTGGCCTGTCGGAGCTAAAGTAAGGCTGCTCTCAACTAAATGGAACAACAACACAGTGAGTGGGCTTTTACAGTGCTCCCAGGTGACCAACACAGGCCAATGAAGCCAAGCACCTATGGTACAGTATTGCCAAAGGTATCATCTGTCCTAAGATCACCTTAAGTACTCCATTACTCTTGTGGATTGCAGATGCTTTAGCGGTTTGATGTTCTGCGTGGTGTTTGTTGCCGCAGCGATATCCACTTTTAATTGCCACTTAGCTGCTAGTACTACATCAGGCTTAATTAAATCAGTTGACTAAGACATAATGGCTCAATGATGGGGGAGGTGTTTTACATAAGGATTTCATGCTTGTCAGAGTTAATATATCCAGACCTAACCTGCACATGTGCATCTTATTGCACAAACTGACCGAGACTGTAGACAGATTGTTAACAGCTAGTTGACTGAGCAGCTTCGAGTCATCATTTACAAGTTTGCTTTTTAATTGCATGTGTTCTTTTTCTTCCTTTCATGTCCTATTTTTAGGGTTAGGTATTGAACCTCGATACTTTTGTGTCTGTAGCACAGAGTGGGCCAGTGATACTCAATATACTGCCCGCAGGCCAAATCTGGTCCACCATGGGGTGCTGGGTGGCCAGCCGACCATTTTCTAATTCACAATGAAAAGAAATTGATTCATCCTGGGAACCTTCTTTGTACTTTGAATGTAAGTAAGGTGACATGGTGCATAAAAAAAGCATCAGAATAGAGCTTTTTTTAGTTTATATTTATTAAGTTGAGGATCAAAACAATACCAAATAAAGGGCATGGAAGATATATATCTCTTCATATGCATTTCCAACTAACACAGAACACAAACAGACAGATAAGCAAAAATCAAAACAGACAAAAAAATAAATAGGTAAATAAATAAATGAGTGAAGGTTCACAGCATCACAGTTCTCAGGGGTAATCAGGTATGTTGAAGAGATAGTTGCATATTGAACACATAAACCTACATGGAGATGTGTTTCGAGACCTCAGTCCATGCTAGTCCATACAGTCTACTCTTAAGGGCCCGGGCCCCATTACGGCTGGTCCTTGAGCCAGACGCTTATAGCCTCTAAAGGTCCAAGTTCCATGGTGCGCCGAATCCAATATGACACTTTAGGGACAGTATCTGAAATCCACTGAAGAAGAACACACCTCCTTGTACTAAAAAAAGCACCTTAAGCAGCGTCAGTGAGGAAAAGCTGTGGTTCAGGGCTGCTGACTATATCCCATGAATGCAAAACGTAGGTTCAAGAGTTATTTTTTCCTTTAAAATAATATAAATTTCTTTACACACTTTGACCCAGAAGTCATTAATAAGGAGGGAAATAGAGTTTATTTTTAACAAAAAAGTTCTAGTAGAGGATCCTCTGAAACTCCTGACAGAGGTCTGGGCAAATTATTGATATAATAATTATTAATTTTTGTTTATTAACTGGCTATTGGCAATAGCTTCCCCAAGGAGGGGCCAGGGGGAGCCCGGGATACAATCGCTAGGCCTTCCTGGCAAAAATAATTTGAAGCTGATAATACAGTCTTTCAGGGGTGTTAGAGCGCTCAGCTTTGAAACTAGCATGAAGATTTTGGTATCTTGTAAAACTAGACAACCTAAGGCATCCACTAGGATCAACCATGTTGGCATAACTTGTCAGAAGGTGGGCTTAATAACACTCAGAGTTAGTCTAAATTTTGGCGAGGGAACAACTGACATGGCCGTTTTTAAAGGGGCCCTTTGGACTCTCACTATAAGGTATCTGAATGAAAATGGGTTCTGTGGGTGCCCATGAGTCTCCTCTAAACTTGAAAAGGCTTGTTCCCAGTGAACGTTTTGTTCCTTACAAACAATGTGCTTTTTTAAATTAAAGCTCTATATTTGTCTTTTTTAGGAAAATGACAACCAGCCTATCAATGAATTGCTCAACATGTACAGATACATAAAACATTAAAACAGGATTGTTACGGAACTTAAAATGTTAACTGTATTATATGTGTTTTATTAGTCTGTGCACATCAGGTAATCCATGACGTTAACTGTAAAATAAGAGACCAAAGTATGTCAGTATGTGATTCCTCAACTCTCCATATTGACAAAGTTTCAACTAGCCTATATACATCAAAATCATAATGGAATTGCTGAAATTCAGGTCAGCTTTTGTTTTTGGTTTGCCACCCCAAGATTTCAGATTATTTGGCCACCCTCATGAACATTTTCTGGGGGCACCACTGGCTCTGGCCTTCTGTCATTTTGCAAAGGTGGACCCTGCGCAAAGCAAGTACCAAGTATCTCTGGAGTAAGCCTAACTTAAACTATTCAAAAGTTGGCATTTAATGGTTTGTCGGATTCATAATCTTGTTTATCAGATGGATCCCAGTTTGACCAAAGATTCTCCAGGTCCAACTCACTTGTTTTTTAAGCTTTCAACCCCTTTTTATGGGCCATACTCAGCAGATAAAATGATCAGCTTTGAAAGAAAGAATGTTGTACCTTTAAACAGCTTCTTCCAAGATCAAGGATGAACATCCAAGCTCATAATTTTACTAAATTATACTATTTTATTTAGGCAGAGAACAGCTGTTTGCGTTTAGATAGCATTAAACATTTGAGAATTTTGGCTTATTATGGAAAAAAAAGGACCAAAATGCAGACGGTGGCTTTGTAATAAAAATACCTCAAATGCTATCTAGCCCTTGTGGCCTTTGGTGGAAACAAAAACACATCACTCCCTTTGCCATAGAGGATTTTTCCTGGGTTGGACCCGTCTTGCCTTGGGTGTTTCGAATAAAAAAACGTAAATGCTCTGTTGAAAAGGTTATAGGTTGACTCACTATTCTTAACAGAGACGCAAAACAAACATTTTCACAGTAATCTTTTACCACCCACTGTTCTACATGTGGGACGGCAGCTGTATTTTTAGGACTTAAACTATGAAAGTTCAATGAAATGTTGCATAAATATGAACATGTATGTATTGATAAAGTATACTCTGGTTTTTTGGTCATTTTTAAAAAGAAAATCCTGGCACAAAAAATAAGTACTGTATAGCACTATAACATTAAAAATATGTTGTCTCTAGATGGTAGGGTTTTGAAGGGTTAAGAAAATGCTTTGAAATATTAAAAAGGTCTGATAATGATTAATTACAAGGTCACCATTTTTATTTCAACCTTTCTTTGTTTGGGACTCATAAATGACTGTGCATTAATTGTAGTATTTCTAAAAGCTCATTGTTCTTAGTGCACGCAGCTGTCAACATCATTTAAGTGGTGCCACTTTTAACCTTTCACTGTTTTCATGTAAAAGGAAAAAAAACAACATCCATTTTCACCCAAATAGCTTTTCTGGGCCAGTTCCACCGGCAGTCTATAGTGCAGTAATAATAGAATCACAAGCTCCGGCCTATTTTTAGTATATCAGAGAAGCTTTTAGTACACTGGTGGTCTTGAAAGAATAAAGGGATTTTTCTGCAGGAGATGATAAGATATCAAGTGCCATATTTATACACTATTGTGTGTTATATTCAGAAAAGTGGAGTAGTAGTCCAATGGAAAACCAGACTGGTTAAAGCTGAAGTGGTTCTTCTAGGTCTTACAGGACAAAAATGGATATGCTTTAGAGCTTTTACATGATAGTGTGTGTGCAGTGGGAATCCCGGGGTGGGTGTGTCTGCTTTGTCGTCACAATAGCATTGACACTGAGAGGGAGAGAGCAGGTGGTGGATGTCATTCAGTAGCCTCAGCATTAATTATTAAGATTTGTTACACCATGGTGAGCTTTGTGCAGCAGTCTTTTAATTTTGTTCTGGTCTATTTAATCATTAGGTCTTCAGGGACTTCATTTGATGTTACAGTCACAATAAGAATACTTTATTTTTTAAATGTGAAATGTAAATTTATATATTTATTTCATCATGTTATTGGACATTGTAATATTTCTTAACTGTGTCACTCTTAAAGAAGATTAGACAAATCTTATAGGCAAACACAGGCTCCATACAAACACATACAGGCATGCATAAATCAGGATAATGCAACAAGGCTGTGACATCACCGCCTCCCACAATCTGATTGGTGGAGCCATGCTTCTAGCTGATCTTTCTCCAGCTTCAGACGGTATGATGATACAGCGAGGCAGTGCAGCGGGGGCTGTGCACATCCACACAGGCATGGCTCCTCTGGATGGGAAAAACACGGGAAGATGGAAGGATGGGATTGTAAATGAGCCAATGCGTTAGAGCCTTCTCCTCGGCCATCTGTGTGTGTGTGCCTGTGTGTGTGTGTCAGTGTGTCTGTGTGTGAGAGTGTCAGGGAGGAGGGGACGTTTTCATCACAGCCTCCAGCAGCTCTTTTGCTTTCACCGGGGAAACCAGACAGCCAGATCTGTTTTGCTTCCTGCTGGAAAGAAAAGGGAAAGGACAGCTGTGTGTTTTTGTGCCAGTTTTTCCACTGTGGATCTTGTTTTCACACGTACATATATGTACCCCGGAACTCATGAAAGGCGCAGGGAGAGAGCCGGAGAGTGGGGTGTAGAATGGCTCACTATAAGGATGTATCTGTCAGAAAGACTTCTTTAAATCTGGTGACTGGATTTTTTCAGTATCTACGTGGTAAGTAGGGCAGCAGCACCCTTCATGTCTCATCTGTGTGCACATACACATGTAGCTAATCTGGGATATAACTGGAGAAATAACAGATGCTAGTGGTTTGTAGTTGCATCCCTGCTACATGAACTAGTTACAGTGTCATGCTGCACAAACACAGTTGTACATGTGTAGTGTGTGTGTTTGTGCGTGCTATGCTTCAGTGGGCATCCCCTGTGCATCAGTGATGAAGCATTTGCCTGTGGGTTAACTCAATGTCTTTGCTCCATGTATAGTGTTCGCATTGCTTCCTCACAACACGTGACCACTGTCTATATCTCTAAGGGTGGATGTTTAAAAATGGCCACTCTGTGCAGTGTGCAGCACAAGCCTACCGGCATGCGTGACAGGGTGTTAGAAATCAGTCCTTGACGCAACAACAGTACCTCTATGGCAAAGAAATCAGTTGTTTTGTCGTAAGTGCTGCATAATGCATGAAGCATTGTGAGTGAATATATTAATAGACCACAAAAGAGGCAGGGGTGACCTAAACATTCACGCATGTTATTACTGAACACAGTCACAGAGTGGGCTTGTGAGATTCCCCTCTACGCTGATACTCTAATCTCCTCGTATGACCTCTTTTTGAGAGCACTTCTCAGGAGCATTGATTATACTAGCACCAGCAAGCATGTGTTATCACACTGCACACATCTAACCATCCCAGAAATCGTACTTTGCAACATGTTTGGTGCAGGGCTGCTGAAGTGCCACTCGACATCCCCGTATGAGGCTGGATGAAGTATTATTCTGGCTGTGGGAATCTAACAAAGGCTATTATTAACAAAAGTTATTGTTAGAGATTAATATTTTATGTGTTTTATATTTCTGCGGTAGCTATAAACCTAATGATATCTAGAATCAATTCACAGCCTTGTCTTTGCAAGAACAAATCTGTAATCTCGGATCATCGATTCCTACTGTGTGTTTTCTCTCTGTTTGGTTGTGTGTCCTCTAAAAATATCACCAGCCCCTGTAGTCTCAAGTATGGGGATCGGCAGTCAACTGTCAAGAGCATGTGGCATCTTTCATGTATTAATGTGCCCTCTGCGCCTTTAATTTTCAGATGAGCAAGAGGCGGTGCAGAAGAGAACCTTCACAAAATGGATCAACTCTCATTTAGCAAAGGTAAGTGTGAATTTCCGTCCGCTCTGTCCACTGCTTACATGGCTATTGTAAATCACTTGATGGGGGTTGAAGACTGTAGGATTTTACAGGCTCATCAGGCTCATGTAAAACAAATTGTCAAAGCAATTACATCACAAGTAAGTTGGAGGCTGTGCTGTGTATGTTTGACCTTTTCCTCAGACATGCTTGTGATGTTTTATTGCTCGTCATGATCATGTAGCTTATCTTTGGTCTGTGGTATTTCGAGCTACTGACACATCACGCCTGTGGAGGGAGCCAACTGCAAGACGAGCTTTGCCATGCAACAATAATGGCCGCTAATAACACTGCACAAGATAATTGAATTTATCCAGTTAACTGTAAATAATGACACCATTTACCTTGGTTCTTAAACATTTAAAATCAAATCGTGTGTAATGGAACAGAGTTTACACTGACAGTCTGCAGGATCTAATGATGGGTAGAGAACACAGCGTCTGTACCTTTGATTCTTCTGTTTCTGTTATCATGAGAGAACCAGTGAAAAAGTCATGCTGCTTGTTGCTTTGCTGGAACGATGACACAGACAGAACAGAGCTCAGATGCATCCTCACAATGCAGAGCTGCTCTCTGCAGTTCTGTTTTAAAGAAGCTCACTAGGGGCCTTTATACTTGGATGAGCTTCCGTACCACTAGTGGAGTGTGTTTATGTGGACATACGGGAGGTATAATGAAATTATTCAGAAACTGGTATGTGTTTGATGCGTATTAGGTGTTTGTGTATGCCCACTGTGCATGATTGTGTAGGTATGTGCGTGGGTGTTTTGTTATTTATGTGAGAGAGTGTGTATTTGTGGACAGGATTGGCAGGGATAGTGATGCAGTGTGCAGATGGAGAGCAGGAGGGTGAGGACAGTTCCCTGTAGGCCGTCGTCTGCCTCTAAGGTTCATGCATGTAAATAACAATAACACATGCTCACATGCTGCATTACAACATGCTGTGACCCTAAAATTCAATTCAATTTTATTCATAAAGCCCAATATCACAAATCGCAATTTGCCTCAGAGGGCTTTACAGCATATGACATCCTTCTGCCCTTGTACCCTCACAGCAGAAAAACTCCCTCAAAAATCCCTTCAACGGGAAAACCTCAGGAACAGCGACTTAAATAACAAACTGTATTAGATTATGCACACTAAGGAACTTTTTAGAATTCAGAATAAGTACTGAGTGATCCCTGTTGTGACTGTAATTACTGATGACACAGCAGTGCTCAACTAGTCAGATGCTGCAACAGGGTTTAAGTCCTGAAACCTGGCAAAGAGATTTAGTTTAGAGGGGTCCTTTGTTGAGCCTGATCTGCCCACAATTAGTTCAAAGGGTGGCTTCTAAAACTTTAGAAGAATCTCAGTTATGTGGCAGGCCAACGCAGAGACGCTCTGCTGGTCTATTCTTTATTATTCATGCACTGCGCTCAAGCTCACTCACTGTGCATACCAATAGGACTAACATAGCATAAGCTACATCATGAGAGAGCTCTCAAATGGTCTTATTTACACTGCAGATAGCTGTTGTATAAGCCGGCTTATTTTACAGGAGAGTTTATAGTGGATGTGACTTTCTTGTCAGTGCACAAAAGAAAAAGAGTTTTTTTTTTATGTGCGAATAAATGATGAATATCAGCCTGAGTGGAATCTCCTGTTTATGGGTGAAAGTGTATATTATCTAAGTTTGAACTTCCTCCAGTTGTCACACACTCTCTTCAGCCTTTGTGTCCGTTTCCTCTGATATGTATTACTAAGCATCTTTCCAGGGATTTTCACTGTTTTTCCACTGTTTGGACATCTCATGTGATTCTGGTCCTCAGTTAATTACTTTTCCAGGGTGGAGATGATTTCCAAATGACAGAAGATTGTGCGTATTAGCAGTTCAATTAGAAAATTGAAAAAAAAAGTATTTTTGTGCATTCATACAATACAATTAGACCTCTGTCCTCAGTGTTAATGGATACCTTACTGATTTTCAACCAGATTTGTATCATAACAGTGTGGGTAGTATGTGTAAATGAACTGTGGTAAACTTCCCATCATCTTACCAGTGCCCAGATCTCCCTGCTCCTCTCTCAGCTCAAATTTTCTCTCGCTCTGGGGCTGTTGCTCGAACTAGATTCAACATTCAAGATTCAAGAGGCTATATTGTCAATTCTACAGTTATGTAACAGACATACAGAGAATCAAAACAATGTTTTACTCTGAACTGACCCACGGTGCAGACAGTGCAAAAGGATAAGTATACAAAAGTAATACAAAAAAAGGCTACATATTACACTTCTGAATTTTCGTATGCCCGCCACCATGGACACAAACTGTGCATGCAATACCCACACCATACTACCATAGTATTTAGTATGCCAGAAAGAGATTTAGTAAGTCCCAATACATACTATGTCAAATGCAGCATGCTTTTCTGGCTATTCTTGCCCACAGCTCTCTGGGCACAAGAAGATACTTCACATCAGCTGAGCCACAAACAGATGACAGCTTGACGGCTTGTTGACAGCTGTCAGAAGCGATGATGGATGACAGTGTACTTAAGTGACTGGTAACCGTCAAATAGTAATAATAGGAATATTAATTATTTAAGTCAACAAAATAATCTTAGCGATAGCCGGCAACAAAAGGGAATATCTAGTGTTTACAGTTTTTACTTTAAAGTTAAAGCTACATACATTGCAAAGTAACAACAGCAGAGCTCTGTGGGTTGATCTCTCTTTTTGTGAGCTCAGCGAATGGCGTTCTGTTTTATCTGCAAGTCAACGTATATGCGAGAAACACGGTCAAAGTTCAGGGCGCAGCATCATGAAGTATTATGTGCTGATTGTGTGTATACTGCATGCAGCAGTACGCAGTTTGTAAGGGCAGGTGCAGTACCTACTAAAACTAAAAAGTATGCAATTCGGAACGCAGCTAAAGAGTATAGAAGTGGATCGAGAGAGGGAGTCGCCCCCTTCTTCCTCTCTCAAACTCCAGACTCATCAAACTGTAACACTAGGCAGTGCTGATCAAATACAAAACCAAGAATCGCTCACTGTGTTGCCTACTTCTCACCTAAAATGTCTTCAGAAATATATTTCAGTGCACTCTTAAGCTGTAACATGAAATTTTGTGAACAGGAAATGGGCGCCATACTGTTTCCAGTGTTGTAAAAATGGAGGCTGACATAAGTGAGATCAAACTGAAGATTCTGTTACTGCATTGCCTATTTCTCACCTATTTCAAAAACATATTTTAGTTTTTGTTACCAGCCGGCTGCCATATTGTTTCCTATGTCAAAACGGACAAGCTTGCATCACGTCACCCACCAGTGGAAAGGTTTAGTGGTCTTGTGCAACTCAGTGCATTCTGGTAGCTGTAGGTTTTCTATCGTTTAGGCAAAAGTAAATACCTCAGCCCTTACTCTTTGTTTTCTCTGGTCATGTAGCACCAATTGCAAACGTATTTGCATTCTTCTACTGCATAAACAACCCAGTTTTTGAACCAAGACCATCTTCCCAGCACAAAAATACTTCCTTGATTTAATAGTGCATTTTTTTAAAATTTTTTTTAACCTTTTTTTTTTTTTCATTTATTTCATTTTCCACAAGGTTTGCAGGTGTACACGAACAAGTAACAGCGCATAGTTTTGAAGCAGTACTGTTCAGATAAATTTAAAAAATAAGAATGCAGCACCAAGCACGACACACCTTCTCCTGTACTTTTGTGACGGGAAGAAGACAAGTGTACATGTACAGAATAACAGGACAGACGCTTGCCTCTTCACACTGCTTTGCCCCAAATAGGCAGCCAACTGCATCCTGTCATGGAATATGTTGAGTTGTGAAATGGCCTGTATACAGTGCCAAATGAACAATTCCCATGGCGAGCTTTCCTTTTAATTAAAGCTCCACTCTGCTGGATAAATACACATCTGTTTCATTTAATTTTTACGGTAATGCTTGTGTAACACAGTAGGTTATAACGCTGTTATTCATCTTGTACTTCGCTGTAAATGTGTGAACATGATATCAGGAGACAGTCCAATTAGGGTTAAACGAGTACCATCGCCTCAGGACTGGGCACCAGGCCACTGCCAAGGAAAAAGCACCATCTTTTCAGCTGCAGGGAGGCTCTGTGGTTGTTGCTAACAAGCCTGTTTCTCACAAACAGCATTTGGTTTCTCCTCACCCCTGCTAATGGATTAGAATACCAATGTCCTTTCCACACAATAGAGCTCACAATATGACATTACTGATTTTATAAATGCATTTTCAAGACTGATTAATTTCTTATCACAACTATTTTCATTTGTTGTAAAGATAAGTTTCTGTGGTATTAAAGCTGTGTTTTCTCTCCTACAGTACAAACCACCACTAGAGGTTAATGACCTCTTTGAGGACATCAAAGATGGGGTGAAGCTTTTGGCTCTGTTGGAGGTTCTGTCTGGCCAAAGGCTAGTAAGTAATACTCGTTATTATTTTTTTTGTACAGGATTACATGTCGGGCCTGACTCTTACCTTTAAGATGATGCTAAAATGATTTACTGCAAAGTGATTTACACTCAATGTTAAGTGTGGGCCACCCTGTATGATAACCACTTAAAGTCATGAATATGTAAATTAAGGCACCTCTTTCACCTTGACACTCCCAAGTCATCCTGTACATGAGTGTGTATGTTACCTACACTGTATAACACCTCGCTGTCCTATTTATCTCATGGTTTAAAACAAGAAATCAGCCTACAAACTCAATACATTGCTTACATTAATTGTTGTGTCACAAGTTTAACAGTTTGCACAATTCTGCTCTGTGCTGTTAATTGGTCTTTAAAGCAATAACAAACATTTCAAAGCCGTTACTCCACAGCTAAGCAGTGAAGACACTGCCTGATAGTGACATGCTCAAAGAAGCAGTTCAAGTGTTGGGGATATCTGCTGTAGAGATGTCTGCCTTCTCTCTTGTAAAGCACTTTGAACCTTTGTTCTTAAAAGTGCTTTATAAATAAAGGTTAGGATTATTTATTATTATTCTGTCCAATATAATGGAACTAGATGGCACTCAGCTTGTGGTGCCCAAAGTGCCAAAAAATTACATTTGAAAAACTCAACAGCAATGTCTCTTTCCAGAAATCATGACCCGATTACTCAAGATGATCTACAGACCTTGTTTTGTTTCATGTAATTGTTTGCTTTACCGACCTACACCTGCAAACTGTATCACTGCACAGAAGAAGGTGTGCATCTACTTCTAGCTTACATAGCACCACTGAGTGAGCAAACGTTACAGCTCAGCCGAGGAGGAATCCATTAATGTTTATGTATTGTGCTATTAGTATTGTGCACGAGTCTTCATGTTCAAGTTCATGAGTAGATGAAGGCGATGATGTCTTGTGCGTGGTGTTACAGTTGGCAGTTGTATTTCGGTACAATGAAAATAATTCCTACATGAAACTGCTCACAACAAGGTCTTTGGATTATCTTGAGTAACCAGGTCATGATTTCTGGAAAGAGACATTGCTGTTGAGTTTTTCAAAGGGTTTTTTTTGGCACAATAAGCACCTTAAGCTGAGTGTCATCTAGTTTCATTATTTCTGAGAAAAAGCAGACAATTCTGAGGCAGATATCTCCAACACTTTGCAACTCACACCCAAACTGTATACATTTATACATAGCACTATAGGTATGAGGAAAAAATAAAAAAATAGTTTTGATTTTGTGGTGAACTGTCCCTTTAAGTACAAGCTCTACATTAAGTTAACTGGTTGCTAACATTCCCTTGTTGAGAGGAAAAATGTGTATTTTTGGTTTTGGGGTGAACTGCACCTTTAAGTTAAGGAGATCACCAGAGATTAATTGAATGCAACCAGTTGACTTCACATAATTCACATCATAAATTATTAAATGCTTAAATGTTTGATTATATCCAGTCTGTTGGAGAAAAATAGTTAACAGATGGTTAACTGTGCACTGTGAAGTCATAAAAAATCACTTAGTCAAATTCATAAAAAAAAGCAACAGCACCACTGAATCTAAATGCAGTACATATATATGTACAGATAGATACAATTCTTGTTGCTCACATTAAGTGTTAGATCATTGCACAGAAATATTGCAGAGACATAATTTAGATCTGAGACTCCCCGCTGTGAGATACTGCTGGCTCACTGGTGTCTCTCTTTCCTCTCTATCTCCCTGACACACACGCACATCTTTGCATGCTTGTGAGAACCCTCATTTACATAATGCATTTCCAGGCCCCTAACCCTGACCTACACCGTCACATATTAATGAACCTAACCCTTACCCTAACCTACACTTAACTTCAAAAACAAGTCTTAATGTTCAGCCAGTCCTTTGATGTAGAGAGGGCCTGCCAGAATGTCCTCAGAGTGCACAAATGCCCTCGTAATGATGCTTTGAAACTGAAATTGGTCCCCACAAAGACAGCAATCCAAGCACACACACACATATACTCTAGCCCAGACTGTGATAGGGATTTAGTAATCAGACCTGTCTTGAAACAAACTGCCATGTCATCTGTAGAGCTGTTACTTGGCAAATGACTCAGTTGCATGTCACGGTGAACACTGCCTGATGCGTTCAATTACTGCTGGCAGGAGTGGACCCCCGCTGGTATAAAATTAGCCAAAAAATTAACACAGATAGATCTTATTGGAGCTGGTTCTCTCTTGTGTTTAGGAGCTCAGGATTATATGTTTTCTGTTAAAGCAGCTTTGGCATTCACCAGTTAATTTATGCAAGAAAAGCCCCCGCTAATACTCTCAGGCCACTTTCACTATCTCACTGAGCAAGTAGTGGCAAACATGACCAACCAAAGTGAGTGGTTAATCAGCAGCTTATTTCTCACCGTGTCTCAAAGCAGCAAATGATTCAATGACGATGTCCTCAACTTTATGACGAGGCTTTCTCAGCGAGCTTGATTGTCACTCTCTGTCCTCTCTATCTTAAGCCCCGTGAGCAAGGTCGCCAGCTAAAGAGGATCCACTGGGTTTCCAACATCGGCACAGCGCTCAAATTCCTCGAAGGCAGAAAGGTAAGCTTCAATCATATCTGCTGTGTCACCTTTTAATGTTTCAAAGTATTTTTTACCTAACTAAATATCATATTAGAGTCTAGGGTATGACTCAGAGCTCATGAGAAAAAAGCTGTTGATTAGATATTTGTTAGTGCACATACGGTTTGTACAACATGCACTATGTTCAGAGAAGCAGCAGATAGAAATAGGACTTCTTGATTACATAACCTATCTCTAAATCCCTTGGCTGTATGAAGCCTGTGTCCCACTTTCATCCGGGTTCCCTGAGGACTGAGACTTACATTGTTGTGATCTCTCTCCCATCATGTGCGCCTTCAGTCTGTGTATCGAGGATCTCCGGTCAGTCGCCATTAAACGCCCTGTGTGATCACATACTGTATGCATTCTTTTCATTTAATGCACGATGTGTACTAAGCTTGGATACAGCCATTCTGTTTCCGTACATGTAGTCATTACGCTTCTCTACTGACATGCATTTTGATGCATTTTGACTGGAACACTAGTTACTGGTGTTTGTCTACAACTCTGAGCTGCTCAAACGTAGAAATGTACAGTAAACATGGCAATGTGTGGCACCTCTCCAATGCAAGGTTTGCAGTGCTGCTGTGGTGCCTCTGCTTCTCCTTTAATGCCTAGTTGAACACAATTGTCTTCTCTTTTCTTTTCTTTCCTTCTGGTTCACTTTTCACTGTGGCTGTTTCTGCCTTCCTGGTTTGGCTACATTACAATACTTACCTGCATCAAAGACCTGTCTTTGATGGCATTGAGCAAAAAAAAAAAAAAAAAAAAGCTTGCAATATTCTTTTGGACAGAATGAAATGTCCGGGGGTTTCTGTGGGTGAAAATGAAATAGAAAAATCTCCATTCCAGACGGTCTGCATGTGACTTATTTTCCAGAATAATCCTCTGCTTGGCTTTTGTTTCAGATCAAACTCGTTAACATTCATGCAACTGACATCGCAGATGGGCGACCATCAATTGTCCTTGGGTTGATATGGACCATTATCCTCTACTTCCAGGTAATGATTCATCTGATCCCAAAATCCTCAAACTAACTGTGCTTAATCCAGTGACTGCTTTCACTTCACTAGATTATGACACAAAATGCAACCTCAGATGGATGCCAAGAAATACTGCCATTTTTTTTCCCATATTGCTGCAATCAAAATGCAATCACTTTTTTTTCCCATTGATCTTGTTCTTCATCTAGATTGAGGAGTTAACCAGCAACCTGCCAGCCCTTCAGGCCCTTTCCAATAGCAACTCTTCGGTGGAGAGTATAGCCAGCTCTGAAGCAGGAAGCCCTCCCATGAAGCGAAAGGTGGTCAACAAATTTCAGGGCAATGCCAAGAAGGCCCTGCTCAGATGGGTGCAGTGCACAGCAGCCAAGTATGTCACTTTCAAATTACGTTTTTGGCCATTGTTACAATACGTTTATAGACATTAGTGCAGATACATTTTCTATATACTGCATAAGATACAGTTAAGATAGGGTCTAGATAAGGCTTTTGTGTTCCGCAAAATAAAAATGCATACGTATGTGTTTTCAGGTATCATGGAATTGAGGTGAAGGATTTCGGTCCCAGCTGGCGGGATGGTGTTGCATTCCAGACGGTGGTGCACGCCATCAGGCCAGACCTGGTGGACATGGAGGTGGTGCGGAGGAGGAGCAACAGGGAGAATTTGGAGGAAGCCTTTGCACTTGCTGAAAATGAACTTGGTATTCCTCGCCTGCTGGATCCAGAAGGTGCACTTGACCTTTCTTGCTGCTTGCATTAATGATTCTATTGTAATAGACTATTCAGACAAGATAGCATTGATAATGGGTGTTAAATAGTTAATGGTATACTTTGCAGGATTTTCCTAAAAAAAAAAAAAAAAAAAAAACAATGTATAGGAGTAATCCCTCTCAATTATTAAGGAGTGGAGTGGTGGAGGAGGAGTGTGTGGTGGTGTATTTATCTGCAGAGACTCTGCCGTCTGCCCATATTTCCTTATGTTTGCTTATTTTGCTGTGTTCAGGACGTTTGTGGGCACAGGTGAGGTCAGGCTTAATAAAAAAGTAGCAACCAGGTGCCAGATCGTAAACACCACACATCCAGGAGGAAGCTATGAAAATTGCGAACGCAGTGCTAAAAAAAAACGCAAATATACCAAGGCGAAAAGGTAATCTGGGGTTGGCTTTCACTTTCACTTTTGCCAGCGATACTGTTTACAAACAGTAACCAACAATTCCTGCATAGTATACCTTTAAGTGCTTTAAAGTCCACCAGTATTATGGGCTTAAAAACAGCAAATATACAGTATTAATTAGATTAATGACATTGTGTGAGTCTGTGAGTCCACATGAATGATCTTGACAACATTTGTGCTGAAAAGATCAGTAAAACCCTCCAGCGGATTAAAATGCTCTGTTTACTTGTGGCTCTGAGTTTTAGTCCGTGAAAGTGAAGAAGTCTGCAGTGACTCTGCAGTCCGGTCTTCACTAGCAGAGTGGTGATGCTTTATTGCACAAAGAGCTGCACTGAAATGTCTCTGCTTTTACGGGAGCTTGACCCTGATTTCGAGAAACATCAGGTCAAGGATGTAGATAAAAGTAGGCTTTTATAATTGGCTGTCAGGCCTGCAGAGATTTTTCATCTTGAGGAGGCATAATGCTTTTTTAACAATGTCAAATTGACTGATACCAAATTCAGATGCAAATACCAGACTTCATATCTGCAGGCATGAGGTGTTGAAAGTTAAATACTGACATGATTTTTGCAGGACTGAAAAACATCAGCATCAGCTAATTTTTATATGAAGTTTAATCCAGTGCATCATATGATGTTTCTGTTGCTCTGTAGATGTGGATGTAGACAAACCAGATGAGAAATCCATCATGACGTATGTGGCTCAGTTCCTCAAGCACTACCCAAACCCCCACCAATCTGAGACGGATGGACAGCAGGATGAGGTACTTTTTTATTACACTATTTATTAAGTACATTTAAGGCAGTCATACATCAGAGAATATCTGTGGAAAGATATCATTGTGTTATTAGGATATTTAACTCCATGTGCTGCTATTTTAATCATTAATTTTTATATACTGTTGCCATCCCCATTCCAAAAAATTCACTGTCAAAAATTGTTGTCTCCATCAGTCACTTAGACACAAAAACTTGGTTGCCAAGGTCGAAAAATACTGAAATCACCTTTTAACTGATGCTGATGCTTAACTGTTGGAAGCCTTTGCCTGCAGTTTTTCCATCCTTGCCATTTCATCACATGCAGCTCTCATGAATCACAATAATGGCAGCATGAACACAGCAGTAATAATCATCAAAATTTTGTTTCCCATCATCATCATCATTAATTTCTCCATCTACTTATTTTTTTTGTGTGCACATAAGCTGCTTCTTGGCTCAATTCCAACTTTTGCACTGTCAGTGCCAGTACTTCAGGTGAGAGTTCAGGTCATAGTGCTGCATGCTCTCTGTTTGGAGTGTACTCCCACCTCGCCCTCATCCCATTTCCCATCTACTTTCCCTCTTATTTCTCTTGCTATTCTAATGCATTGTGTGGTGTGTTTGCATCTCTTTGTGTGCCTTGCTGCTTTCCTGGATAGTTTGGTCCCCAAGATATAGAGCAAATGCTTGAGGTATGTTTCACTTAATTAATAGACTAACTCAGAGGTTTGAAGAAGATACTTGTATCCATATCCCTTTCCTTCTACCATGACTAATCTGTGCTAAAGTCTAGAGCTTGGAAAATAGAGAGATATCTCTGGAGTGTCACTTTGGTGTGAATTTCTCAGCATATTGGCATGCTTATTTAAAAAAAATAATTAAAATCAGTTTGTTAGTGTAACTCTAAGCTACATGTTCTCTGATTGTGACAGAGAGAGGAGCGGAAGATGCTGAGGGAGCTGAGGGTGTTTTTAGATCAGCTGGAGAGAGATGTGCTGCGGGCGCAGGGAGCAGAGGGAAACCTCACTGACAAATATCAGGTGAGTCAGGCCGGGAAAGACAAAGTACATTGTTATATAACACTCTGCTCTGACAAAGACATTTATCAACCCTCACCACGCTAATTTTATCTTTTTGTTGTAGGCATTCAAGAGCTTCCGTGTACAGTATGAAATGAAGAAAAAGCAGACTGATCCGCTGCTGCAGCCAGTCCACAGAGACGGCAAGCTGTCTGTGGACCAAGCTCTGGTTAAACAAGCATGGGACCGTGTGTCTGCCAGGGTAATTGTGCTGCATACCTCTACGTAGCATGAATAATTTATGACCAAGCCACAAAGAAAGTAGAATTAATTATGATAATTAATCATACCTAAACTAAACAGAACCTGAGAATAAATAATAGATTGTTCGTTATCGCTCATTATGCGTCTTTGCTTGAAGATTTCAGCGCCATAGTGAAAGTTATCATAATGAGAAAACCCTCTCTTCACTGGCTGCCAGTGAAAGTGCAGTGGGATGGAAGCATTTGAATAAGAGTTTGTTCAGAGAGGACGAGACGGGAACAGAGGAGGTTTTGTTCGTTGGACAGCCCGCTCTGTGGACATCCACAGCTCGTCCAGACTGGCATAAAACTTCTTTGTGGCCTGTTTGCTTGTGAACATGTGGAAATGTTTTGATCAGCATAGCCTCCTCTATGGCAGGATCTTGTTTTGGTAGAGTGGGTTTTTTAATGGATGTCAATTGCAGCTGCTAGACTGGCACATCCATCTGGACAAGTCCCTGCCCGGTCCTCTGGGAGTGATTGGAGCCTGGCTTCACCGGGCAGAGATGGCTCTGAGAGAGGACATTCCCATCCAACATGCTCATGAGGAGACAGCCAATGTTCTGCACAGAAAACTGGAGCAGCACAAGGTACTGTAACATAGTCGACCCTTGACTTTCAGTGTGCTTGGATATCAACCATGCTATTGCTGTGTCATGTATTCAAATTGTTTCATACAAGTGTTGCAAACAGGAAGGCTGAACGTTATTATATGTGATTACATTTTGCAGGAGGTGTTAAAAAACCTGGAATCGCACAGACAAACCTTCCAGCAGATCCACAGGGACAGATCAGTGAATGGGGTACCTGTCCCACCTGAACAGCTCCAAGATATGGCAGAACGGTAAGACCTTGTCACATTGAATATATTGAATTAATTTTATATAAAGTTTTTTTCATGAACTAAGTTGAACATTTTCTGTGCTTGGTCCTCCATGCCTCTTTGAATGATTGTTGAGGAGCTAGCTGACAGCCGACAGGAAAACAATTGCCAACTATAATGATAATTGATCTTTAAAGTAATTTTTCATTCAAAAATGGGAGAAAATACTGTTCTCAGTCCCTTAAATATGGAGATTACTGCATTTCTCTGTTTTATACAATATTAATCTGAACATCTTTAGGTTTTGGACCAACAAAACCAGTCATTTAAAGACATCTTCTTGGACCGGGATGGACATATTTCATAATTTTCTGACATTTCATAGACCAAACGATTAAATGATTTATTTAGAAAATAATTGGTAGATTCATCTATAATGAAAATAATGAATAGCTTGAGCCCCAGACTAATGAGCTTTTGTTGAATTTGCAGGTTCAACTTTGTGTCTACATCATCACATGCTCACTTGATTAAACTGGAATTCTGGGAAATGAAGTATCGACTGATGGCATTTCTTATGTTGGCTGAGTCAAAGCTGAAGTCCTGGATAATTAAGTACGGCAGACGGGACTCTGTTGAACTCCTGTTGCAAACCTACCTTGTAAGTGGAAACTAGTGGTCTTGTTGTAGTTGCAATATTTGACTGGCTCAGTGTCTATGAAACTGTTTCATCTGTATTTTCATATTTTGTGTTTCTATTCCAGAGTTTTGTTGAAGGCCACAGGTTCTTCGAGCAGTATGAGATCATCTTCACAGGCCTAAAACAAGCTGCAGAAGTTTATGTAAAGTCTGACAGTTCAAGTAAGACTCTTTTCTGGTTTATTACCAATTTGTTTGTTATGTGTGTATACATAAATCTGCTTGGGCTCATGGTAAACAGTCTTGTTATCGATTTCATGTTACAGGGTCTAAGACCTGTAACAAAGGTAAGTCCAAATACGGCCTGACAATCTTCAAAACCTTAACTTTGCCTGTCTCCTGAGCCGTTTCTTTCCGTAATTGTGGGGCTGCGCTTTTCTTTTCTAACATACTTTAATCCCCAGAAATGAAAAATCATAATACTGCATTATGCATGACAAAGTAACCATGATTGCATTAGTTGGAATGCTATTTCAGCACGATCTTTCTATCATAACAGACGCTAGCATCAACCCAATGGCCAAATGATCATTACACATAATCAAATGCTTTTTTTATACCTGAACAGTTAAAACCCGTATTGGTTTTAATTATACTGAACTAGTTCCACATTTAACTTGCAGTTGACGAAGCAGAAGGGGTAAGTAAATTCCTCAGTGATGCCACAGCTCAGTGGAAACATCTGGCTTTGGAGGTGCGTAGTGTTCGCAGCATGCTGGAGGAGGTGATCTCTAACTGGGAGAAGTACAGCAGCACAGTGGCGTCTCTGCAGGCCTGGCTAGAGGATGGCGAGCAGATGCTTAATCAGTCAGAGAATGCCAAACGTGTAAGTGCAATCACAGATACTGTAATTATAATTCTTGGAATATACAGCTTATATTTGAGCTGCTAAACTGTGTGAGGAATATTTCTTTAAATGGTAACAAATGTGCGTCACAGCAGCTTTGGTCTTTGTTTTCCTTTCCTCTTTCAGGATTTCTTCAGAAACCTTTCTCATTGGATGCAGCAGCACATGGACATGAACGATGCTGGGAACTTTCTCATTGAGACCTGCGATGATACAGTCTCACGAGATCTGAAGCAGCAGCTCCTCCTTCTGAACGGGAGATGGAGGGAGCTATTCGTCAAAGTCAAACATGTAAATCTCCTTTGAACAACTGTGCCCTGAAAAAAATATAATGATAGCTTCTGTTACATCAGCTTAAGTTTTCAAAATAAAAATTGATCCATTCTTTGTCCTCTGTTTCATTGGCAGTATGCAAGAGCAGATGAAGTAGATAAGTTGAGACAAGACTACCAAGATGGGATCAATACACTGAAAATGTTCATGGATGCAACCAATGAGAAGATGACTGCTCCTGTCCAAGTATCTTTCCTGAACGTCAGGGCCTTTGTTCAAGATGTTGAGGTGAGCAGCTGATTTGCCTCTCCTTGTTCTGAGTTTTTATGTCTCTTCTGGATAATTAAAAATCATTGTACTCTTTATCCCAACTCACTGTAGGAAATCAAGCACAAAGTGCCAGCTATGGAAGCCGCTTGTAAGGCAGCGAGCCGCACTGCCCAGCTGTTGACCAAAGACACTCCACAGGAGGAAGTTTCACAAATGATGGCTGTGATGGCCTCGATCAAAGAGCAGCTGAGCAAGGTGTGCATGTCATTATACAGTATGTTATACACTGGTTTAGCTTCTCGTCTTTCCCTTTTTGAATGTGCATGTATGTGTATACCATGGATATATAAAGAGAACTGGATGCAGCGTTTTGTTCATTCCTATGAAATCTGCTCAGTGAAGCATGAAGTGAAAAAAAACGTAGACATTCCAGGAATAAAATTACTTGGATCTTCCAGATCATTGGGCCAACAGAGCAGGCACACTAGAAACTTTCCCGGCAGAGCAACAGATTTCTGGTTTAGCCCTCTGCTTCTTTGAAATGGGGATAAAATGATTTAATCGTGTGGCTTTTCTAGATTTTCAAAATGTTATCCACTTGAATGGCCTCAATCCTGATTGTAAATTGAGTCATTTTTAGGGGCATTGTAATGTTAATAAAAATTCTACTTATTTACAGACATCTCTTTTCCAATGTAAGTATATGGGAAAAGGTCTTTTTGGGCCCAATGGCATCATGTGATGGAGGTTGTAGTTACACAGTTTGGCCACTATGTCAAATTGACAAAAAAGACAGTGCACCTCTTGGGGGCCTGGTGTATATGTGTGTGTTCATGCCCAGATGCCCAGTTTGTACTGAGGGTGCTCATAACTTATATTTTTTTCACAGTATTTATTGTTCCATTCAGATGTAATGAGGAGTCCTTACTTATTTATACCAAAAAATCAAACTTTTTTACATGTATGCAACATACTTTAGTGAGATATGGACTTAACAAAGGTGTTTTTTTTTGTTTTTGTTTTTATATAAAAGTAAACAAAAGCAAAATCAAACCTAACCCTAACTTAACCCTAACCAGAGCAATTTACATGAATATTGACCAAATAAGTTACCTTATCTTAACCAAAGCTCAAGCAAAGCTTAAATAAAAATGTGCAGGTCATTTTTGGTGCTGGACTCAGATTAAAATTAGCTGTATCATAACAAAATATAGGGTTGCCAAATTGCAAATTATAGGCAATGGATTGTTTTAAGAATATGTAAAACAGAGTTTATTGCTGGCATGGCAGTAAAGCCTCTGAAAAAAGTATTGCTATTTTCTGTGATTGATTTAAGATAAAAACAGCCTAAAACTCACCTGTGGTTTACTTTAATCAACATGCTTTCCTGATATCAGGTAAGGGAGAGATGTTTGCCTCTGCTGAGGGAGTCCCAGTCTCTGTTACCTCCACTGGAAGAAATGGAGAAGAACATCACAGGCTTCTACCAGGCTCTGGAGAAGGCCAGTCATATCACCAGCGACTCTGATGCTGAGTCACCAGTAGACTTCAAACAGAAATGCCAGGTACTAATACATGAGTTTCAATGTGATACTGCATCAGTTCTGTTGAATGGCTTTTATATGCATAGATAAATAAATTACATTGCATTTGTCGCCCATGTTTTAGACTGAAAAGCTTTTAGATATGAATAAATGAGCAAAACTCTGCTTGTCATTCAGGAGCTGGCAACCTTCACACATAGCTGTAAGAAGTGTCTGACAGCAATAGAAAGAAACCATCAGACCATCCAGAAAACAATGAGCAGCAGTAAAACCCTTCAGTACATGGACATGAGCCTTCTGCAGAAAAGAGTAGCAGACCTGCAGTCCTCCTCACAGGTACAGTAAACATCTAAAGCCTGCTTACAGATATGTTCATTCAGCCCTTAGAAATTTTTTAGTATTTAAAAATGATTTGTTTGTGTGTTTAGGGCATGATCAAGGAATCTACAGAGTGGCGGAAGCATGTGGAGGCAAACAGCAGCCTCATGAAGAGGTTTGATGAGTCGCGGGTAGAGCTGGAGAAGGTTCTTAAAATGGCACAGAACTGTCTGACAGAAAGAGGCAACCCAGAGGAGCTGCTCAAAAAACACACGGTAACAAAACTTGTGCAAGACTCAGGACAGTTTAACTGTCATGGGTTCACAATGCCATATATTGCTGTTCATACAATGTAACTTGTGTCACAGTCAGTCCTGGCACAACATGAATATATGCAGGATAATTTGTATGATTAAAATAGAGAATAGAATGATGCATGTAAATACAAGTCCTTTTACTGTGACACATGATGAGGTCTTGGTTGTTTTTCAGGAGTTCTTTGGTCAGCTGGATCAGCGAGTCTTAAATGCATTCCTGAAAGCTTGTGATGAGCTGACAGACATTTTGCCAGAGCAGGAGCAGCAGTCGCTACAGGAAACAGTCAGGAAGCTGCACAAACACTGGAAGGTTAGTGCCTTAAGTAGTGCCATTTTCTATGTGCAAGGAACCATTTTCATTATATATTTTTAATGATGTTAAAGGGAAATTAAAGGGACAGTTCACCCTTAAATCACCTGTTAAAAACGAATAATAATAGTGATAATGTATAATGCCAGTCCCAATAATTTCTTCTTTTTTTTTTTTAAATGAATACAAATAAAGAAATTCGTATGGCGCTTTTCAAGTTCAGCTGAAAAGTTGCTTGAAACAAACCACACACATAGCTGTTAATCTGGCCTCATAATTACTTTATTTCTCATTCCCCAGGATATTCAGACAGACACCCCCTTTCACCTCCTGCACCTTAAAGTGGAGGTGGAGAGGAGCAAGCTGATGGGGCTGCTGCAGGAGTGCCAGGCGGAGGTAACCAGAGAGAACCGCCACCTGGCTGGCATGGGGAGCGAGAGGCTCATCAAGGAGCACAGGGTGAGCACAGAGTGGCTGCTCGGCTGGCTGAGTTTCATGTATTGATTAACTCAGTGTGAAATAATTCAGTGCAAATTCACTGCTGTGTAGCAGCATGGGAAGATTTTGATATACCCGATTCCAAAGAACTGAGATCCTTCCAGTGTCGAGGAAATACTCAATCAGCAGCGTTTTGTTGTCTTACTGTCACATCTGTTAATTTTTTTTACTACTGTGTGTAAAACACGAGCACACTTGATTTCTGATCGCCAGGAGTAAAATCCATGCTGACCAGTGTTCATGGTGTTCATGGTGTTCACTTCTATCACTTCACTTCACAACCAAGTAATTGTTGTTTTGTTTTTACTTTAGGCCTTCTTTAGGGAAAAGGGTCCCCAGTCCATCTGTGAGAAAAGGCTGCAGCTGATGGAGGAACTTTGTCAAAAGCTCCCTGAGGGTGACCCTGTCCATCAGACCCTGGAGACAGCGAGGAAGGATTTCTCTGAGGTCCGAGAGGAAATTGAGAACACCCATCAGAAGCTAATGCAGCACCCAGATAAATGGAAGGATTACAACGCAAGGTAAAGCAACTACTCTCATCTTAGTGGAGTCCTCTTTTAGTGCTGCCAAGAGTCCAACCTTTTGGCTGTTTTAGTGCTGTTGCAACAATAGAGGAATGTGTTGCTCATTCACCAGGCAGTGTCCTGCATTCATTACATATCCAAACTAATCATGTTTAAATTCTTTCAGTCTCTTGAGATGAGGAACGACATAGTTGAGATGCGGAGTTTATTGTGCATATGGTTGTAACAGATCACAAAATACAAAGTTTGTCAAGTGTTACTGAAAAGCAAATATTCTTTATTCTGCTTCATGTTGTCTTCTTGCCAACACACACAGCACATCAGTACGCAACACAACAGGAAATACAAAGGAGCCTAAACCAGATCATTCATAGCTCTTGAGGTTGCCACCAAGTCCTCATGTGTAATTACATCTTGAGGAGTTATCATTAGCGGTTGTAAACCCTTGTAGCTCCCTGAAGCAATAGTTCAGATTTTTTGAAGTGGGGTTGTATGAGGTACTTATCTATAATCAGTATATTACCTGCAGTGGATGGCCCGAAATTGAAAAAGTAGGCAGTAGTACCACTATGAAAAGCTTCCAAATGTACTGCTGTGGACTGGGGCTGCAGCAAAATGCATTTTAGCCACCTGAAAAAAATATTATCAGTTTAAATGTAGGGTAGATTTAGAATATTTTCATTGGTTTACCTTGCTATCAGACAGCCCATTCTGATAGGGAACTGAAGCTGTTATAACCATCTTTTCAAAGCCACCAGACTCCTTTGATTAAAGGAGTAGTTTTACTTCTCAAAAGATGACAATTGCTGATCTACCGCTGCCTTGATTGGTTTGTGTTGTTGTTTGACTTGGTGATTTCCAAACTAACAATTTAAAATACCAAAATCACACAATAAGACAAACAAATTAACTGATCAAGGCAGCAGTAGACCTGCAACTCCTGTCTTCTGCGAGGTAAAATTACTGGTTTTGTCAAAGGTGTCTGGTGGCTTTGAAGAGAGCATAGCTAACTGCCTCAGTTCCCTGTCAGAAAGGACTGTTTGAAGGCAAGGTCAAGCAGTGAAAATATTCTAAATATAACGTACATTTAAACTGATACAGACTTTTTTGGTTGCTAAAATATGTTCGCTGCTGCCCCTGTCTACAGCAGTAGATAGCTTAGCTTCCATGGCTGTGCTCCTGTCTGCATGGGGTGTGCCAAACGCTAGCTACTATAGGGGAAACACTGACTATGGATAAGTACCACTAACATCTCCATTTTAAAAGAAATTTGAACTGTCCCTTTCACCTTTGGATGTAGATTTAATAGACCTCAACAGAGAAAAATATCTCTTTAGTCTGTCGATTATTTTCAAGCACTAATATGATTTTTCTGTAATTTTTAGTTTTAAATGTTTTTTAATACATATCTGGTAGATGGATGGGTAGGAAAATTAAATTAAATGAAAATAGCACTGAGTTTATTGGTGATTCAACATTTCTATTGTGGTTTGTAAAATACAAATAGTATTTTCACAAGTATTCTATGGATTTGGAGATATATTGTGTTTACATTTTAAGGATGTTTTCATGAATTATTGATTTTTTAATTGTCAAATACATTTTAGATGTGGCTTTCCTTTTTGATAAGTCGTTACAGCCTGAGGCTTTAGGTTAAAGATGAGTTGGTTTTATTTGATGCCTGATGAAGGTCCACGACCGAAACAACTTGTCTCTAAGAAAGTCTTTCTTTTTTTTCACAAGAAATTGCTCCTGAAATCTTTTTGAGTTTGTCGTAAAATTTCCCTGTCGTGATGCGAAACAGGTATGCTGAGCTCTCCTGCTGGCTTATATCTAAAGAGAGCCAACTGAGGCTGCTGAGAAACCGAGCCAATGACCCTAAAAAATATGGCCAGGTGAAGGCTACCATCATGGTGAGTTATCACGTACAGCACACCCGACAACCCTAGCACTCCCCTGACAGTCACCTTCTCACCTCCTCTGTGATGTGTCACTTGTGATGTGTTACTGGCTCGTCAGTGTCACTGCTGAGGATACTGTAAAAACACTCAGATGACCACATGGGCTGCATCACTCTTTTGTTGTGTGCAGGAGCTGAGGAATGACGCAGAGCTACAGGAGGGGAATCTGAGCTGGCTGAAAGCTCGTATGGCCGTACTCATTGAGATCTGTGCTGACAGCGATGCCCAGAGGCAAGGAAGTGCGCTGAGCAAGCTCTCCACTGATTTCAAGGGTCTTCTTGCTTCTCTCTTTGAGGTAGGTCAATGTTTCACTTGTTTTATTAAGGTACCAGACATCTTATCCCTCCTGGGAATCTACAGTATACTGATTATGTCCCCCTCCACTTAAAAATTAGTTTGTCTTATGTTAATGTCCCCTAAAATGTCTGAGTATACTGACTTGTATCTGTGCAGTGTTTGTCATTAAAGAGGTGTTTTCACATTCCTTTACTGAAGGGAGAACTGTCTATGCACTGCCTTAAAATCTGAGCTTCAGATGCATACTTAGGGCACTATCATATAATTTATAGGTAAAATCTGTGTATGATTATGCTGAACTGGACATACAGTTCATACCCCAGCATCAGTCCTTCATGTTTGTTCTTATACTGTATTCTTGTCTGTTATATCTTCCAGGCTGAGAAGATGGTGCTGGCTATAGGGGACTGTGTGCAGTTCAGGGAAGAGGTACAAACTACTTTGGATGATCTCGTCCAGGGGCAGAAAGAGGCTCAGGCCGAGGTCACCAAAATATTGGATTGTCCAACTGTGAGAGAAGCCCAGCAGCTACTTCTCGTCCACCAGGTACTGTAGGACTTTCACAAAAAATGAAATAGAAGTTATTTGAATTTGTGTTGGAGGCAGAGTTTACATATAGGGCGAACTTTAAATTAATTTCCATAGATAAACACTTGTTTCCTTCTTCCCATAGCAACTGTTGAAACGCCTAAAGATGAAGAGGAAGGACGTCCAGCAGCTGATCACCAGAGGTCAGCAGCTCCAGGCTGAGGAGGGTTTGGGAGAGACTCTGCAGCAGGACCTGCAGAGTTTAGAGAACACACTCAGCAAAATGGAGCAGAATATGGATTCACAGGAGCAAAGCCTCGAGGTGAGCAATGTTAACTAAGGCAGTGATTCAGGAAACATTTGGGACAGTGTTAGTGAATAACATTTCACAGTGGATTAAATCAGCACTGTTGCTCTGAATAATAACCTGCAGCAACAAAATTTAGAATAAAGAATGATTTTGCTGCAGCCTGTCTTTGCAAAATATTAGCACAATGTCACGAACAGAGAAGGTCTTTACTTTTCCTTCTTACAAAAACTCACAGGGTGTCTTTTTTTTGCTCCTATTAGTTACTGTGAATGTAAGATGTGATCAATCACTGTCAGCCTCTGAGCTGAATCCTGACACATTTCATCTAATGATCAATTTACTTACTAAATGATGACATTAAGAATCACCTCATTCACTAAATACATGGCCTTTGTTGTGTGATATTGTCACGTCTCAATTGGGCTGGACCCAAATGCAGCAGGCGGACAAGGTCAGGTAAGTTTACAATGTTTATTGAGTCAAAGGGGGGTATTAGCTGGCAGGCGATGACGGCGGAGTGCGGGGCAGAGGGGGTCCGGTGTGGCGTGGCTGGCAGCAGGAGATCCTGGACAGAAACAATTATTAGTTCCAGCGGGAAAAAACAAAAGCAGGCAGAGGCTAAGCTGGGCACAAAACAGCAAACTAGGAGCTAGACGTACTACCGTAAACGGCAATGATCCAGCGGTGTGTTGATTACTGCTGGGCGGCCGGTGTGTTGATTGAGAGAAGAGAGGGGAGGGAGAGAACAGGTAGAGAGACAAGAACAAAAACACACCAGCCATACACCCACTCACTCAAATGACTGAAAAAACAAAAACAAAAGCACACACACACACACACACACACAGCATCACGGAGGACGGGTCGTGACAGATATTGTGCCTCTGTCCTTTTCTTCTGAATGTTATGTGCTTATCTGTGATGTTTTGATGCTGTTTTTTCCACTTTTTGTACATCTTGCTTGTTTCTTTTAATGTATAAAATCAACCTGCTCATGGAGTATAAATGAAAAGTACCCTTTTGGCTAACTCAGACATACAATTACATGATTTTTTTTATCTCAGTCAGGCACAAGCGTGTGTGTTTGTGTGTGCAAGTGTTTGTATCTATTGGTCCGCAGCTAACCTTGCAAACTACAGGACCAATCAGTCTAATATTTTGTCTGCACATTTACGACAGTTTGCTTAAGCATCTGTTGTGGTTGTGTTGATTTAACAGTTGTTGGAAAACCTGTTTAACTGACTGTTTTATGCCGTCATTGACTCCTCACTCCTGTTATCTGGCCGATAGGGGCGGCAAGTTTTCCAGAGATCAGCTTGTTTTTCTGCTTAAATTGGGTTTATTGTTGTTATTTCCCACTTTGTTGTGCAGGGGCCTACAGACAAAGGTAATACTGTTAAAAGTCCACTTAAGGACGACATGGATCAAAGATTTTTTGCTGGGGTTTAGTTATTAAAAATGCGTTCATCCTCATAATTATATTGTATCTATATTTCTCATTGAGTGGCAGTCGGCAGGAAAACTCAATCTGCTCTGTGCAAAGTGCCATGACTCCATCAGAAATAGATGAGGCGTGTATTTCTGGGATGCTTCTGAAACATGCTGCGCTGTGTCTGCTGGAATGACAAGAATTGTTTAGAGTGGTTGCGATCAGATTGGGCGGCAACTTGGTAGAGATCGGCGCTCTACTGAGAGCACTTTCCTAGTTTTTACAATATTTTTTATTAAGATCTTTAAACACATACAAAACATAATCAAAAATGGAAGTAAAAGCCTTGTAAAATGGTCAGCTAAATAAGCTGTTGAATCAATATGAAATGAGAAGAAAACAATAAGCAGAAGTAGGGATGACATTCATGGTAGTGGGATATTCTTATTTATATTTGGACATTTTGAGACATGATTCTATATACTTTTTTTTGTATTTCCTCTTAATATATGTCGGTCTCTCTAGAGCAAGGAAGGCTGCAGTCTCCTTTAACCATAAGCTCACATAGCCTATTTGCATATTTTTCCAAAGAGAGCAATCTTTCTCCTGCCCTGAAGAAGTCTTATGTCGATCAGCATCGACTGCTTAGAATTAAATTCACTCGGTGCATGCCTAAAATGCATAGCTTTGCTTAGAGGGGAACATTGCACTATCTACTATCTGGGTTATGACAATTACATCACACTGATGTCGATTAATGTTTGTTGTTTCTTATTAATAAATGACTTCAGTCAAGGACTATATTAAAGCAAACCCTGACAGGTTTGTGAAACATTTTGTGGCCATGCGAAGAAGAAGAGTGATTTCTGTTAATGCAGTCGGCCCTGGAGATGCAGCATTTGTGGAAAATTGTCCTGAATGGAGGCTAGAGAGGTCTGATTGATGTTTTCTGCTGGAAGGACTTGCCCTCTGAGGCTCTACAGTTCCTTTAGAGGATAGTGATGCAGTGACTCAGTAATCACACTCTTGATGGTGCTTTTAAAGAATGTAGACAGGAAGGAGGGGGGGAGTGTTGAAATGGAAACTTTGTCGGGCTTTTCTGTGTCAGGGAGGATTCAATATGGATCCAAGCAAAAGATTCTATAGGAAACATGCACACCAATAAACCTGATGCTTCTGACTGTGCAGCAGAACCAGTGCTGCAGCACCACTGGGGCGAGGTACCTGCAGAATATTAGCTGTGCTAATATGCTGACTCATCACTGTTGCTGATAAAGCCAAACATGGCGATGTCATTTGCATACTTAATGTTGTTATGTGTCAGTGCTTTATTTTGATGGTGATGGTGATGTAGGATTACTGCCATTAGAAAGTGATTATTTTCCTGGTAACAGTGATAGTAGGAGGTCCAATTTGCTGCCAAACGATTGCCATTTGACAAACATGCCTAATTAGTCTCTTCTACCCGTTTTGGATCTGCGATACTTTGTTTTATAGGTAAAGCATCACATGAATAAAGCTGATGTGATTTATTTTCAATAAATTTGGGGCATTGTCATCCCTAGGTTACACTGGCAGCCTGGCAGGAGTTTGACAGCCAGCAGGAGGCAGTGCATGAGTTTGTTAATAAGGCACGCTCAACGATGGAGAGAGACCTGAACTTCAGCAGCCCAGAGAGCCTGGCTGTTGAACTTGACCAGGCCAGAGTAAGTAAAGTTTGTGTCAACGCCTGCGGACAAAGTCTGTGGTTTACCCTTGACATTTTTTCTCCTGGAAGTATAGTAGCTGAATTGAGAATATGACCAATATTCTTTGCTTTGTAAACAGGTGTTGTTGAAGCAGTGTGAAGCAGAGGCCTCACATATGAACACCTTGCTCAAGAGAGCAAAAGAAATCCAGCTGGGTCCAAAGAACAAGACTCTGCTTTTACAACAAGCTCGTTCCCTCAGTGAGCAGGTGGACAAAGTGGAGACCGGGCTCAAAAAAGAGTACGATGATGGATTTTATTCTTGTTGCTTTTGCTAGATAATGTTTTAGTGTTTCTAAAAACATCATAGCTTTAGTCTAATAAGATGCTGGACATTGCAACACCATCAAAATGTATTTTTTCAAATTACACAGGCTCATCTGAATGTCAATTAAGAATATTTTTTGTGATAAATTACCTGCCACAATCTCAAGGACCCAGATGTATAAATGCAATTATCTGGTACTCTATATCTTGCATGATTGTCAAGGTAAATTTACCACTATGACTTAGCCAATTTTTATCTTGTTCTTTCAGTGTCAAAACTCTGGAGGAAATGAAAACTCAGTGGGATCAGTTTGGAGCTGGGTTTGAGACCTTTTCCTTGTGGATATCTGACAAGGAGAAGCAGCTGGATGTACTGAAATCTTCTACTCTGCCTCTTGAGCAGCAGATCAACACAGTAAAGGTACAGTAGTGTGTATTATAAAGCTCCAGCTATCTTACACCATCCCCTAGTCTGACTCACAGGATGTAGACTGTGGTTATAAGCGTGGCATTGGCTACCTATTTTAGAAAGACTTCTCCTCTCCTTCTCCTTTCGAGTAATGCTGTTGCTACGTGAAACTAGTCTTGCATAGTCTGACCAATCTCCACATTTTGTTTTAGTGCTATGTGTAAACAAACAACTCCAAGCTAGCAACCTACACGCTAAGAAATCTTTTCAAGGCCCCATGAAACGGAAGTTGGAGCATCTTTTGTGTCTGTACTGTGACGTATTCCCAGGGCAAACAGAATATTTTAGCCATGTACAGTTAAAAGAGGGCTTTAAATAAACTTTCATATTTGATTTGACTGCTAAAGAGTGACCAGGCTTTAAGTTTAGCATGATGCGGAGCTACAACAGACTGTTGGCTCCACACAAACCTCAGGTTAGATCAAAAGGAGAACTAGGGAGTGATGAATGAATTAGACTTAACCACATTGTTTTGGAAATGAGAACAAAGGTTTTGCTCACAAATATCTCTTCCTATCTCTTTTTGTATTGCCCTGTTGGTTACACAATTGATGAAGTGCGGTTTTATATGACCAGTGTGGCTAGCCATTTGCCCAAAGTCTCATTTGATTAGATTAACTTTTGTAAAAGCCTGAGCGCAGGATGAGCCATCAAACATTTGAAACCATTTTACCTTGTTTTACAGAAGGAGAAGAGTCATATATTTGACAGAAAACAAGAGATAAATGAGCAATTAACACAGGGGCACAGGATTAAAACTGGAAAAATGAAGTTTTACATTTAACCAGGACTTTAATGTTTTATGTGGCGTTTTCTTTTGCAGGAATTTGACCAGTTTAGTGCCAGGGCTTCCCTTCCCATGTGCAAATGTTCCACAAAAAAAAGTTCCTTCTAGACACTATTTTGAAAGAGCACCATCACTGCATCTGAGCTTAGTGCCGCCCAAGACAATAATGACTGGTTTAAAGAAATACAAACAAGCCAGAGCGTTTAATACCCTAATCCAGAATTATGATGGGTTCAGCCAGACCTTTCTCCAGCGCCAGATAGGTCTGGCTATGTGGGACTTGTCATGCCCCAACAGTAACCTTAGCCAAGACAAGTCCGTGTTAAGGAGCCATTGGTGTTAGAATGCTACAGCGCAAGCTTTCTTTGTATGAGTGCTGATGCACTGTCTCCATTTTAACACCTGCATCAGCCCTCTGACTTCAACACAAATAGAGAAGAGGAACTGTTCATGAAGGCTGTGGTTGGTGTTTGACTTTGCAGTTTCAGTGCTGACTGACAACCTCTAACTGTCACGAAATACTAATTAGACACTCGTTTGCTTTTAGGATGGGATGTAGTGGTCTGTTCACACTATGAGTGACTAAGCTAAAGTGTGGTCAGCTATATTGTCGCCAAGTTGCCGGTGAAGTGTTCCTTAAACGCTCGTTGACAGAGTTGTGATGTGTTCATACTACCGGTGACAAAGCAACAGGTCACAAACATATGACCGGTTGATGCTTTACAGCGTCATTGGAGTGCTGAAAAAAGTTGAGGCCAGTTCAACTTTGATTTGTAGCTTGTCATACCTGTCACACTGTGACAAGGCATCAATTTATAGCTTCATGTTATTCTCTTCCATTGAAAATGGCTTGTTGCCTGTTGCTTTTTCATTGGTACTCTCAACAGCATGACTCTTTAGTAAGTAAGCCTATATGTAAGCACTTGTGTTTTTGACAGCTCTCATTATTATTTTCCCTATTCACCATACATACACCAAGAATATGTTTTCATTTGTTTTGGTTGTGCTTGTAACGGTTGTGCTTGTGTTTGGGAAGTTCAGTGGGCCAAAGTAGCCAGACCTGGATACTGTTTATTTAACTACACTGAATGCTTCCTCTTCATGTCCAACAAAACTCCACAGAGCTTCACCTCCAATGGACAGTTATAAAAGAAAGCTTTTTTATTGTTTTGCACATGCAGGCTGTTGGTGCAGAGCTTCAGGAGCGAGCTGAGGTTCCTTGTAAACTGGAGACAGATTCCCAGGCTCTAGCCCAGTTTGTATCCTCAGGGGAGGCGGCTCGCATCAAGGCCCGTCTGACCCAAATCGGCAGGTACTGGGAGGAGCTGAAGGAAAGCGTACAGCAGCTTGATGGACAGCTGGAGGAGAGCTCGTCTCACCAGCAGAAGTTTAAAATTACCCTCGGGGAGGTAAATAAGCTTGTGGATACTTAGTGTATTTTTTTTAGAATATTGCAAAAGCATACAGAATTTGATCTTGTTTCTCTCTTAGGTGCAAACATCTCTCAGTGAGCTTCATACAAAACTGCAACATCCTGTCAAATCCTGCACCTCCTCATCAGAGACCTACAAAGCTCTTCAGAGCCACATGGTATTTAGTTGTTTTTATCTTTGAAAATACTACACTTATAAAGAAACGTAAAGTAGTAAAAATAAACTGCAAAGCATAATTCAGTACCAGCCATCATCCAGCTCACAGTTAATGCTGTGTGGGTCACTGTCTTGTGTTTTTGTTGTTCCCTAGGATGTCTGTCAGCATCAGGAGAAGCTGAAGGGAACCTTGCTGTCGCTGTCAGCCGGTGCCCGCAGACTCAGTGACAGAGAGCAAGCAGAGAGGACAGTGACAGAGCTAAACAACAGCTATGACCAAAACATACAGCAAGCAAAGGACAAACAAAGCATGCTGGAAAACCTGCTTTCCCTTTGGCAAAAGTAAGAGCTATCTAACAGATTAATTTAATATATGTAGGATTTTGATATGTGAATAAAAGCAATGTTAATAGATAAATGGGGTCACTGGCTTATCCTGTATGGTAGATACAGTATGAAGTGGTGAAAGTGATGTAAACAGTGTAAGCTGAAAAATAAATCTGAGACACCAGTGTTTTTGTTGCTGTGTTTCAGGTATGAGAAACAGCATTCAACTTTTGTTTCCTGCTTGGAAAGAAGTGAATCTGCATCTAAACCGGAGAGTCATTATCTGTCAGCTGACAAGGTCAAGCTCCACACAGAGCTACAAGATTTACAGGTACAATACATATGCACATAACCAAGCATTAACCTTAAACTAATTTGCAAATGAATAAATAGATGAATAAATGGTTAAAAATAAATGGTCCTTGGTAAGGATCTGTTTTTTTTTGTTTTTTTTTTTTAAGAAATGTATCTTTCTCTTGCAGGCCTTGCACTCTGAAGTCCAGTCTCTCCAGCCCGCTCACACTGAATTAGTTTCTTTGGGGAAATCTTTGTGTCCGACTGCACCAGAAGACAGAGTGAAGCAGCTGAATGATGAGCTGGAGACCCTGCAGAGGAGACTGCATGTTCAAAATGAAGTCCTCCCTCAAAGGTAAGATAATCAAACACAAAACCTTTACTCTATTTTTTATTCAGGTCACACATACACATGCTGTTCCAAGGACCCGTCTAATGAAACAGGCCCAGCATAGTCAGTCTATTGTTATTTACAACTGTTTCACAAACCTAGATATTGGTGGAAGTCCTAAAGCTGGTTATCACACGCGTGTTTACACATGAAGGAGATGACAACAACTTAATTTGTCATACATCATTGTATTAAGAGCTGCAAATTGGATATAATATAGAAATATTTATCCCATGTGGAGTTTGTCCTGCAGCTGCAAAATGTAACATGACTCCACAATGTAAATGTATATAGAATACAAGTAGATTTTAGAGTATGTCAGTACCCTGACTCACACAAATGTATTCAGTATGTACGACACACCACAGATTAATGATACACAGTTAAATATAGTGTATCAGTGAGGGGACATAATGTGTGTCCATTTGTTCCCCAGAATCAAAGAGCTTCAGAGCCACCTCTCACTGGTGGAGCAGTTTGACCAGGCCCTGCTCAAATTCTCCCAGTGGAGTGAGACCATGCTCTCCAGTCTGCACTCAGCCTCTCAAGTCAACATCAGCAACCTGCAGTCTGCCACTGCAAAAGTAAAGGTAAGAACCACACAGTCATTGTTCTTTCGTTCATGCATGCAGGGTGCTGCTCCTTTCAGAAGCCACTGAGTCATTTGGTCAATGAATAGCATCTTGCTTAAGAGTGTAACTGATCCTCTATCAATTACCTTTTACAGGAGACCCAGGTGGCCTTACAGAAGCAGTCCAGTGTGAAACAGAGCTTGGAGCAGCAGACCGAGAAGCTCTGTCAGTTCTGTGAGCCTAGTGATGCCCAGCTCCTCCGCAGCAAAGCAGACGGCTGTCTGCAGCCTTATGTGGAGGCCCAGAGCATAGCTGAGCTCCAGTTAGAGTGCCTTGAAAGGCTTGAGGCTTTCCTGCAGACCCACGGTGTGGCAGCAGGGGTGTTGCGGGGTCTGAAGCAGACTGTGGAGAGTGCTGGGAGCTGGGACCGTGGAAGAGTAGAGGAGCTGCAGCAAGAGCTGGCCACTATTGTCCCAGACATAAGCCAGCTCGAGACTCTAGCCGTCAATTTGGACAGCAGCCTCTGCAAAGGCCATCTCCACATTGGTGCTGATGAGGGCTCTCGTAAGTCATGCCGTATGCTGGCTGATTCACTCAGTGCTGAGCTGGATGCAGTGAGGAACTTGCTAGGTACGAAGCAGAGTGAAGCAGAGGCTCTTGGGGCCCTGTGGACCTCATTTAGACAGCGTAAAGAGCAACTGCTCAAAGCTGTGGAGGACATTGAAGAAAAAGCTGACCACCAGAGCTTCAAAGAGCCCAGCCTGCACGCACTACAGCAGAGGTAAGGTGGTATCAGATAAATATTTCTATTCATTTTGTGCTAGTACAATGGGAGCATGTTCAACAGCAACATTTTATCCCTCTGTATGTCAGGCTACGGTTCTTTAATCAGCTGGAGGATGAGCTACAGTCACACCAGCATGAGGAGCAGTGGCTGAGGGACAAGGGCAACCAGCTGGCCCAGAGAGATGCAGAGCTGGCCGGGGAGGTGCTGAGGGAAATCAGTCTGCTGGAGACCACATGGGAGGACACCAAGAAGCTCATCACAGAGAGGTACGGATAGAAAGGAAGAGGCTTTTTCCACGCTACTGAGTCAGGAAATACTGCATTATCAAAAAATGCGTGGTAAAAGCTAAAGACAAGACTTAAAACAAAAGCCAGTAATCAATACTGAGATGTAATACTGATGAAAAAACATCTTGCTGCGAGAAAGAGTCAGTGAGTAGGCCTTTTCTTTTTGCAGATGTAATTGTAAAAAGATGTTATGAAACACACTGGCAGAAAAACACTGTTACACTCACTCCTGTTTGGATTGTTTAAAGTTTGTTGCACTGGTGACCACACGGTAAAATTATTATGTATTGATTTCTAACACTCCAAGAGTTTGTTTTATTATATTTGTATTTTTTCATATTCATTTTCTTTTTTTATGCAGTTTATTCTGTGTTTACTGCATGTTATGTTTACAGTGCACGTGCATATGATCTCTTTTGACAGACAGGAGCAGTGCAATGTCCTCGTTGAGCTTATGAGAGAATACCAAACCCTGAAAACCTCCATCAGCAGTGTTATTGAGAGCACCGAACCTCTGGTTGACATCAGCGCTGTTTTAAAGGACCATGAGGAAACCAGGAGGTCACTCACCAAGGTCAGGTCAAATTATTAGTTCTTGGTTTTGTCTTTATAATAAGTCACCAGAATGCTTAGAAGATTTGCTGTCTTTACTCCATTTACAGCACGAGGCAGTGAAGATAGAGATGGCGAACAAGCAGCATGAACTGGACCAGTTTTCCAGTAAAGGAAAACAACTGGTCATTGAACTGAAGAAGATCCCTGAGTGTAACGCTCAAATGATGAAAAAGGATATGGAGACACTTGTTGATCAGTGGCTGGACGTAAGTCAACATTGATATGCTTTTAATAGTTTTTGGACAAAAACTGAGTGTTTATGGCACAGAGGAGTGAGCTATATTATGCTTTGGCTACACATGCAATATTTCATAGAATTCATTTATTGCTGGTTTTGTTTTTTATGGGATTTGTTGCATTAGCAGTGCAATATAATATATAACATTTTAGCTCAGTGTCAGACACACTACAGAGAGTAAAAATTTGTCACTTGTGATTTAATCCACCTCTCAGGTGTCTGAGAAGATAGACGAGAACATTGATCGGCTGAACCAGAGTTTGACACTGTGGGAGGATGTGCGTAAAATCAGCGAGGACACTGAGAGCTGGACGAGCAGCTGTGTGATTGAACTGAACGAGAGCCTGAACAACCTCAATGACAGTCAGAAGGTGTCGGCACGGCTCTCCACATTACAGGTGAGAGTTCTGATGTCATGTATTTGGTTTACCGCCTTTGCTTTATTGTGGGTTTTAGCATAGGACAGTGTTTACCAAAAAAATCACTATACAGTAGGTACCATGGCCCTGTCTGGTAATCAGAGACACAGCTAGTGCACTCAAACTGCTTGACATAACTCTTAGCTTTCTGCTTTAAATAACAAAAGTGCTTGAAAACATACTCACACTATGCAGCCATCTCAGAGGGTGTGTAATACATGCTTTTGTAATCTTAATCATCCACAGGGGGAGATGTGCGAAAAGGAGCAGAAACTTGAAACCCTGCAGAGCAAAGTATCAGAACTGAAGAAGTGCACTCAGTGTCAAGAGACCCCTGCTAAATTACAGGTACTAAAGATGATTATAATTGTTTTTTTTTCCTGAATAGTTAATACTGTGATTCACAAGTGACACTTCATTAGCACAGACATCAACTCTGACCCTGCAGAAGAAGTAGGTCCTCCTCTCCATATATATGTGCGTCACCCATAATTTGTATTCTGCATGCATCAGGTGCTGGAGAATGACCTTCGTAAAAAGATCAGCACTGTTCAGAAGCTCCACGAGCAGGCCAGGGGAAACCTCATGGATTTCACTTCCCAAAGGAAACAGCTGGAAGACTACATCTCACAGATGTCTGCATGGCTGAAAAGTATGGAGGATTCCCTTGTTTCTTCTCCCACTGGATCAGATCCTGAGGACATCTGCAGAGTGAAGGTGCATCCTAAATAACAATGACATAGAGCGCTGCAGGAATGAGTCCTAAATCCTGGAAATGAGTCAGCATTTTTCCACTCCTGGTTCCCTTGTCTAAAAGTCAGTGAGTTTTTTCGGTTGGATGCCTGAAATAATGTCTGTGGTTAACACAAGCTAAAGCAGCTTTTATGTTTTGTTCTACAACATAAAATACATCAGTAAATATTGCACTTTTGGATTTTGAAGCTTTAAGGTGTCTTAAAAAAGTCGTTAACAAGTGGCTAGATGAAACTACAGAATTTCATCTTGCCCAACATGGCTTTACAGTCTCATTGCGTGGTGACATTGAAGTCATGTGACCATAGTGTAGTTAATTTATAGCTAATATATATATATATATATATATATATATATATATATATATGTATATGTATAACATTAGTTTTTTACTTCTGATGATTGCCTCTCCACTTCAAAAATCATAAAAGTGGTGTTCATTTGTGAAGATTATCTTGCTGAACAAAACGTGCAAGTGTCATAAACTTAAGTGTGCCAAACAGCTTATTTTCCGCAATAATCCAAAATCCAATGGAAAAATCCTGTAGGCTTTTTGAAGATGAAACCAGGGCGATGCTAACTTACCTGTTTGTGCCTGCAGCACTCTACTGTTGGTGAAACAGATAGACAACCCCTCTTCTCTTGCACAGAACACGAAACTAATGAATGACTGATGAACTAAACCGTATTTTTAACCACGTTTTAAAGGATCTTCAGAAAGAGCTGCAAAATCAGCAGGGGAGCATCGACTCCACGAGGGAGAGCCTCAACACCCTGTGTAGAAAATATCCCTCAGAGGAGCTGGCTGGTTTGGGTTCAGCTCTCACAGACCTCATCAAGACTTATGAGTCTGTGAACCAGCTTTCTGCCAGGACGCTGGCGTCACTGCAGAACTGTCTTCAGCAGCAGTTCAATGGTGAGAATCTGAAAAATATCTGTATAACGTGTAGTTTTACTCAGTGGTCATTTAATGCAGTAGCTTACAAGGTTCTTATGTGTTCTTATGTACAATACATCGAACTATTGCACTACATCCTGTTTCTCTAAGCAGATCCTTTCTGTAGACTCCTATTAATTTCTAGGTGTGGGGGAAAAAATGAATTCTCAGATGCATTGCGATTCTCTCTTGAAGGATTATGGCTCGATGCAGAAAAGTGAATTATTAGAAAATAAAAACCCTATTCTCAACGTTATGATCACTGGGAAGCATTTTGCAAACGTAACAAATTTATACGATGGACATATAATGTGTACATCACTGCATGATATTGACATTCCCTACATTTCCGGTCCACATATCTCTTCCAGTTGTTGCCGTTATTGTATTAATAAAAAGTAATGGAAGTAAAATAATCTGTTTATTTTAATTATGGATCATCACAAATACACTATGTTTTAAAGTAGCAAGTAGTCACACAGTGAGGAAAAAATAGGAATAGAAATCAAAAATTTTGATGCATCAAGATTCATCAATAATCCTTTTATAAATGCATCGTAGCTGTTTGAATCAGAATTTAATCAAATGTGAGGTGCCAAGAGATTCCCACCCCTATTAATTTCTTGCTTTTTGATGAGAAGCCTCATATAGTGACCACTGAGTGTAAAATTATTTCTGCTTTAGCAAGGAAAAACTGATCTGAAACTTTAATCTACACCAGATACATGAATTCTCTTTCTTCCCTTGCCATCTCAGATCTGGTTCAGGAGTTCCATCGTTGGCTCTCAGAACAGAGGGAGATCGTGAAAGAGTGCTCTGACAGATCTGGAGACACTCAGATTGTGGAACGCAAACTGCAGAAACTGAAGGTAAAACTGATGCTACACTGAAATAGCTTGAGTCACTAAATCATCGTCTTTGATTGGGATGAGAGTAGAATTTGGGATGTGCTCTTATCTACAACTGGTGAAATGAAAGAGTCTTGATTCAAAAACATTCTACGTGCTAGGAGTTACAAATTCAAAGCTAAATGTGATGTGGATTATCTGTCAGGGCGCCATGGACCGTGTAGAAGAGGGAGAGGCACGTCTTACTCAGGTCTGTGAGGAAGGAGAGAAGCTCCTACTCCATCTTCCCAAAGCCAGCGCTGGGCAAGTCCAGCAGCACCTTTCCTCCATCCAGCAGGACTGGGACAGCTTTGTGGAGCAGTGCAGGCAGAACCAGCAGATTCTGGAAGACAGTGCATCGCTCATGAAGGGGTAAAAGACTCACACAAACCACTTCTGTAATGCACTGTGTTGCCAGGCAGCTATTTAACATTGCTTTGTAAATTCCTGGTAGGTTTGAGGGTCGTCTTAAGAAGCTCAGGTGGTGGCTGGAGCACATGGAAAAGAGGATGACCACAGATCTGCTCGAAGCCAAGCAGCGTGGTCCGGAGAAGGCTGTGCTCGAGCAAGTGGAGGAATATCAGCAGGAAGTGCTCAAAGAAAGGTACTGAATCTGCTTCAAGTCTGTGTATTTATCAAGAAAAGAAAATGGATGTTAAATGTTTTTTTCCTTCTTTGCAGGGATTCATTTGAACGCCTATGTCAGGAGGGCCAGGCTCTAAATGAAGGCGGGAGAGGCGATGGTAGTGAGACGAGAGTGTCCGCTCAGCTGCAGTCACAGCACCAGGCCTTACTGAGACGTGTGAGAGAAAGGCTGCGCAGCTGCCAGCTCACATTACAGGAGCAACAGGCCTTTGAAGAGACACTGCAGACTACCTGGATGTGGCTTAACGGGGTCCAGGAGCGCCTGGCATCACTCAACAGCACAGTTGGCAATAAAGAGACTCTGGAGAAAAGACTAGGTCTTGTACAGGTCAGTGCATATTGCATTCTAAAAACAATGTTCTTTGAATTTGTGATGTTTTCTGGACACATTTAGAAACACAGAGATGATCTTGATGATCCTGTCCGCACCTCTTTCTTGCTCTTCGTTTGCTATGCATGCAGGATATCCTGCTAATGAAGGGTGAAGGTGAGGTGAAGCTCAACATGACCGTAGGAAAAGGAGAACAGGTCCTGAAGCACAACAGAATGGAGGGACAGGAGGCCATTTGCTCACAGCTACAGAACCTGAAGGATGCCTGGGCCAACATGTTGATGACCTCCATGAGTTGCCACAGGTAGGAAATATGTTTTCAGAGCACTGGTAACACCCACTGACGCCATAGTTCATAATCACAGGTAAACGTTTTTCATTTCTTATAAATGTTATTATTGTTTACAGTCGTCTGGAGTGGACGGTGGCCCAGTGGACCAGCTTTCAGGAAAGTAAGAGCCAGCTACAGCAGTGGATGGAGTCAGTGGAGCAGGAGGTGGGGATGACTCTGCCTCAGCAGCCAGGCCTCAAGGAGAAGTCCGCTTTGCTGGAGCGCTTCAGGGCCATCCAGGCTGATGTGGACGCTCATGCGACAGCACTGTCACGCCTGACAGATAAAGCTGTGGAGATGCACGAAAAAACTGGCGACCAGACGTTTGGACCGGAGTCGAGGGCGGAGCTCAATGCACACTTCAATGATATCTCAGCTGTTGTCAAGGTGATCTAAATACAGGCACAGATTTTTGTTGTAAGGTGGTCTGGGTAGCCACATTGTTGCCCAAACTGAGAGACTGGTTATATTAGGAGATATGAGACAAAATATTAACATATTAAATTGACTATAACTGTGAGTGAACATGCAAACTTGAAAGGTTGCAAACTCCCATCCCACAAACCCTCAAAAAAAATATAATAAAATGTTTGCAAAAACTCAGTGTCATATTTAGCCAGTATTTGATAGTTGGTGCTCACATTGTCTTTTCCTTCCACACAGGGTAAAGTACAGTCCATGCAGAGCATTGTGTCTGAGCATGAGCAGTATCTTGATGCTGTGAGAGACTTCAATGACTGGCTGATTTCAGCAAAAGAGGAGCTCCAGCGCTGGTCCGACCTGTCAGGAGACTCAGTCTCCATTAAAAGGAAGCTTTCCAAGGTGCAGGTAAGGAACCTTAAAATGTTATAGTTCAGGCTCCTGGTTACATCTAGCTGAGAGATGTTCATCCTCCAAAGAGTTTCATATTTGCTCCAGGATCTTCTCTCAGTCGCTTGTTGCCTGAATACCTCCACGAGGAGGCACCTGGGAGGCATCTTACCAGTTGTTAAAACCAGTTCAGCTGGCTCCTCCTCCTCCATTGTAATAAATTGTAAACCCAACCACCCAATCATTTCTGCCATATGTGGCAACATTTTCTATCTTTTGGTCACAATCGAGAGTTCTTAACCCTAATTAATTTAGTATGATTTGGCTTTTTTGTGTACTATAAGATAGAAATGAATTTATTCAGAGTGAAAGTGCTGCACTGCAGTTGCAATGATAAAAAGTTGAAAGAGTGCAGATACCAATATCTAAAAGGCTAAAATAATATAACAGTAGGTGAGGAATATAAAACTAGATAATCCTAAAGTGCAAATAAGATGCAATCCAATATATACAAAATAAACAATGACAAAGACAGGTTACTATGTGTGTATTTTCTTTGTGACCGTCAGTTATGAGCTTTGCTGTTTCAGGGGGTTTGATTAGAGAAACAGCAAACAAGAAAACAGTTTTGAAATGGCTGGTTCCATGGGTGCACAAACGTGATAACTAATATGTTTTTATTGGACGGATGACAATTGTTATTCTTTTTGCTTTTTCCAGGAGTTGCTTGATTCTAAGCAGCGAGGCAGAGAGAGGCTAAACCGGGTTCAAAGATGTGGGGCAGTGTCAAGAGATCACACTGGCTCGGGGGGCTATGAGGCTATGGAGCGAGAGGAAGCAGCCCTCTTGTCCTCATGGGACCAGTGGGAACGTGGAGCTCTTCAGACACGAGCCAGCCTGGAGACTGCTCTCTCCCAGATAGCCAGCTCTGAACAGGAGTTCAGCAGCCTGTCAGTACAGCTGGAGCAGGACCTGCACGACTTCAACCGCCAGCTCAAGGACTGGCGCCTGCGGTTGGTTCAAGCAGAGAGAAATAATGAAGGAGAGGAGGCTGTTAAAGGCTGGCAGATAGCAAAGGTAGGTCTCGACTTATTTTTATGATAAAATAATAACAATAATATGCCTCCATTAGTTGGAAACAAGCAATGGTTGCAGTAGATGACTGATGTGTGTGAAATTCTAATGTTAATGAATTGTTGTGGTTGTTCATGAGTGGCTGGTTATTTGTTTTCCACCCAGGACACTTTAGAGGAGCTTGTCAAAGCTGAGCCTGTGTCTGATAGTCTGAAGACTCAACTCAATGATCTGTGTCGATTCTCCAGAGACATGGGCACACAGTCTGAGAGAGTGTCTGCTCTCATTAAGGAATACAACAGGTGAGAAAGGTGTAAATATGAAGCACAATAGTGGGAAAACTATAGCCACATTACATACAACCATGGGTATTATGTTTTTTTTTCCATAGAATTACACAGGATCTGTTGTAGAACTGTACACCAGGAGTGACCAGAATTAATTAGTAATTGATTTACAATGATACATGCTGAATGTCGAAACATGTTTTTCTTCTGCCTGACTTGTTTCTAGCCTGAGCCTCCAAGCGTCAAGGGAGTGCCAGAGCAAAGAGAAGCTGCTGGAACAAGGTTTCCGCTCAGTCTTCAGAGAGTTCCAGCAATGGCTGGTCAATGCCAAGATCAACACGGCCAAGTGCTTTGACGTGCCTCAAAATCTCAATGAGGCTTCATCTAGCCTGCAGAAGATTCAGGTACAGCACTCAAAGTCAAATGTCATGGAACATTACCATTGAGGGTACCGACACAGTGTGCTTTTAATTTGTCAGTGTGTTTAAATACAGAATATAACTGTGACTAACTGTGGCTGTGGCTTACAAAATGGAGCCTTGTGGTATTCAGAAAGGCACAGAAGTAACTCACTGTCACGTTTCATAGACCCTCCAGTCATGTTTGTGTATCTCTCACAGTCAGCAGTCCATATAAACATTTCCTGCTCATTCAGTCTGAATACAACAACACTGAGCTCTGCATCCTCACCGCTACACTGCTGTCTGCTATCAGATATTTGACTCTCGCCGCTTCAGTCATGCGTGGATTCTGAATGTTTTTAAATTATGGTTATGTTTGATAAATGTGTATCTCAGGTTCTGTCAGAGGGGTGTTGTGAGCTCAGGAACAGTTTGCCAAAGATGATTTGTCCAATACTGCCAAACTAAAATGCATGTTGTTGCAGTAAATTGTTAAAACATTGGTGTGTGTGTCCTGACTGAACTGAAAGATCACTACTTGCTTGAGTTATCATCTCATCTCTTCTTCTCTCCTCAGGAGTTTCTAGGTGACAGAGATCAGGGTCAGTCAAAGCTGAATGCTGTGGTTGTGAACGGTGAGCTCGTGTGCAGCATGGCAGCTAAAGACAAAGTTGATGCAGTTCGGGCTAAGCTGAACACTGCCAGAGAGGACTGGAAAAACATGATGACCAGCCTGCACAACAGAGAGACAAGTCTACAAGTAAGCACCTAAATGTCCCATCTCACCAATCGGAGGCCATTATACAAATACAGTATTAATCATTAATCAATTAAGGGGATGATTTTGGGCTATTTTGCATCCATAACATGTCTTCTTTCAGAGCAGTGGAAAGAAAACATTCAAAATACAAATCTAGGTGTATTTTTAGTTGAGATTTCGGTTTGGTAACTCAAATGTTCCACCAAGTTTGTGTTGTCTTGTGTTGTCTCCCTTTGCGAGGCAGACTTTCTCTTGTCTTTTTTCACGTGCGCCAGCTGCGAATGTTGATACAGGTGTTGTCTTACACACCACTTGCGCAATCTGTGCTCCAATACGAACAAGAAAGGCGTTTGTGTGCATAATTGAGTAAAATAAATTAACTAAATTAATGAATTGAATCAGTTTCAAAGTACCGGTATTTTCCGAATGCAGTATAGTACCGTTTGGAATACTCTAGTACCGCGGTACTATTTTAATACCGGTATACCGTGCAACACTAATGCAAAGGTACATATTTATTCAGAAAATGCCTCGTGTGTATTTAAACATAACATTTCTGAAATCTTGTAATACAATAATAGTTAATTTAAGCACTCAACTGGAAATATTTCATGGTGATACTTTTAATATTTACCATATTCACTTGTAGTATCTTTTTGGTCTAAAAATGTATGGGATTTTATACATACAATGCATATATTTAAAGGCCATTTCTTAAGATTTGTTGGTTTTTTTGTCATCCTCTAGAACAGAAATATCCACTTCAGTAGCACTTAAACCAAACTTTCCAGTTTAATTCCTATTTATATTCTGAAGGTTTTCACAGAGGTTTGTTCATATGTCCTCAGGACCCTGATTAAAGTAACATTTTATTCATATAACATGGTGAAAATTGATTTTTTTTAATGGCTGTTGACAGTATTTCCTGATTTATGGGATGATGAAAAGAGATGTCCAGAATTCCCGCTGTAAAAACCCTTGACTATAATATGTTAACAAAATGAAACAATTTTGAACCTTGCTTCATCCAATGTTTAGATCTCTCTTGTGGAATTTTATGCAAATGAAAACATTATTTGATTAGATAATGCCTCATTTATATATTTGAACATTAAGTTAAGAAAACTTGAAATACAAAACAATAATTGTCTTAATGTAAGTAATGAGTCGTGGAAGTTTCATGGTGATATCTATTAGGTAGAAGTTTTACCCCACTCATCTGTTGTGTTTCCCCGTAATTGATGTAATACAAAATCACAGGAACATCTAAACAGTCTCTTTATATCATCTTGTGTTTCAGAACATTTTGTCTCAGATGAAAGATTTTGAGGCGAGTGCCGATCCTCTACAGGAGTGCCTGAACGCCACCGAGCTGGCTGTACAAGAGAGCAGCACAAGGCTTCACGATCTCACAGCCAAGAAACAGGAACTTCACAAGCTCCAGGTACTAGTGTCCGCTGAGTTTGGAACACCGCTCATGTTCAAGACCACTCGTGCAAATGCAACAACCACTCAGTGCTTGAGTGCCAACATGACTTCCTGTCATTTGCAGATCTCACCATTCCAGCTATATTGCAGTGTTTTAGCCTTGCTATTACTTTGTTTTAGGAAGCATTGCCAACAGCTTATACTAACTGCCAGTTGCTTTAATAATCTTTCTGCTTTGCTACCTTCACCTGTCCTTAACAGTGTCTATCATATATTAATACTTGCCTTATTTGTAAAGTTGCTTTCAGAATTAATGTGTAAAATTGTCTAGCATCAGTTTCCAGAGGCCTTGACTGCACGCCATGACCACCAAGAGCATTACCAACAGTAACAATGGCCAAATGTCTCATCCTTCTTTTTGCCATGTTGCCATCTCTAACCTCTCAGTCTGTGTCTGAATTTCTTATGTCTGTGTCTCGGCTCGCATGCCTCTTTGATAACCTGCTTGTGCTCTTCCAGTCTGTGCTTGAGGAGTTAGCCTCTCACGAGATTCAGCTCAACAAGCTGAAAGAGAAGGCCCAGCTGCTGTGGGATGAACACGCGGCCGGCAAGGGTTTTGTGCACCGTGTCTCGCAGCTCTCTGCTCAGTACCTAGCTTTAACCAACCTGACCAAGGTACAGTAATGCCTCCCAATCTGCTTATGCACTGGGGCTTTTCTGGGGGTAGAGCCGGAGAGGAGACAAAGGCACTAGACTGGATCGAGCTCTGACTTAATGTTATTTTACAGTGATAAACAGTGAAGGTACTAACTCACCATGATTAAACACTAATTTCTTTCTTTTGTTACTGTAAGTCTTATACACAGAGTATGCAAGCTAATTTTCTTTATCTTTTTGTACTAAATCTTTATTAGTCATCAAAGACTCTGCATGTAAAATAATCAGGTTGAGCTGTGAATTCACTTTCTGAAACCGATAGTAGTCACTTTCTGGTTGTGTGCTGTTTTGTGGATCTGCAGGAGAAGGCATCACGGATTGACCGAATCGCCACTGAGCACCAGCTTTTCTCCCAAGGACTGAAGGAGCTGCAGAACTGGGTGGCCGACACCAGCCACATGCTGCAGACTTACTGTGCCCCCACTGCTGACAAAAATGTTCTTGATAGCAGGATGATCAAGCTGGAGGTATAAAAAAAAATCACAGGCAGTTTTCAGATTTCAGTTTATAATTTGAATACACATTATAGGAGTGTATTAAACGCACGTGTCATTGTTTCAACAGGCCTTGCTGACTGCTCGTCAGGAGAAGGAGATCCAGCTGAAGATGCTGATCACAAGAGGAGAGTCGGTGCAGAGAAACACCTCAGCTGACGGAGTGCCTGTACTCCAGAAACAAATACAGGAGTTAAAGGATTCCTGGGATGCTCTGCTCTCCGCCTCAATCCAGTGCAAAAGGTTAGTTCTTTGCCACAACAAACACTGCTTAAAGAAATACTTAAAGGATTTTCAACCAGATTTGTTTCATAATTATGTGGCTATTATGTGTAGCTGAAGCATGTATTGGTCCGGTGCAGTGCATTCTGGAACTTGTAGGTTTTCTACATCTTGAGCAAAAGCAAATGCCACAGCCCTTTGTCTCTGTTTTCTCTGGTCATGTTGCACTGATTTCAAAACTATTTGCATCTTTATACTGTATAGACAGGCTAGTTTTATGAAGAGTACGTCTTTCCGGCAGAGAAATGCTTCTTTAAGAATGTGTTTTGAACAGCTCTTTGGTAGTTTCACAGCAACAGTAGTGTTCACAAAAGGTTTTTCCCAAACTATTAACTGTAAAAAGCGCGAAGTGTACACAGTGTCTCAGTGCTGCTGCGACTATTTTTGCCAGATCCTGTATTTCTGATAGTGCTACATCTACCACATCACTGACTGACTTTGTTCTCTTTTCAATCAACAGTCAGCTGGAGGGTTCCCTGTCTCAGTGGACCAGTTACCAGGAGGATGTCCGCCAGTTTGTGGCTTGGGTGGAGCGTGTGGAGGAGAGTCTAGACCCCACTGACAAACAGTGCCCAGAGATGAGAGACAAGACTGCTAATCTGAGCAAAGCCAAGGTACTGCAGTCGTATCCTCCTGTAGACTGAAGTTCATTAAGACTTACAAATACAGAATACTTGGAATTTCAAACTTTCATGAAAATGAGCAGTGTCTGGTTTAAAGTCCCATGAGCCATTTTACTACAGCAGACATAAACCAGAAACATTCAGTCTAATAATAGTGTACCTCTGTTGTTTCAGTTGCTGTATGAGGAAGTGCTTAGCCACAGCACCCTGCTGGACACCATCACTGCAAAGAGTGTCAGTATCTCTGAGAACTATGTCACTCAACTGGAGCTCCAAGATCTGCAGGAGCGCTATAACACCATCAAAGACAATGCCATGGTAATGAAAGCAGAATGTGCAGAATGAGCTTTTTTGAAATCTGTTTCAATTTTAGTATTTGATCATTTGTCTTTGTGATGCTGTTTAAAAATAATAATAAAAGTGAGCAGTTTACAAAAAAGTGTCTGAAAGAATTCATCAGTAGAAAATCCAGGGAATTGAATGAATTGTAAAAATGTCAAAGCAATGGCCTCATATCCACAAAGATGTCAAAGATGAAGTCCAAATTAGTTAGCTCCCACATTACGACTGAAATCATTTTCTTCATTGTTTCCTCAGAGAGCAGTAGGCAAAGCAGAGGAGCTGGTGAGAGCCCACCAGGAGTATCAGCGGGGCCTCCAAGCATTTGAGGACTGGCTGGAACAAGAACAAGAGAAACTTGGCTGCTACACCCAACTGGAGGGTGATGTTGATATGCTGGAGGAGACTCTGCAAAAGCTACAGGTCTGAAAATTCTCAGTGGGGGATGTTGTAAATCAATGGAACATGAAATACTATTACTACAACTAGTACTGCTACTACTGTACATACATGTGTTCAGTTGGTATGTTTTCTACAAGTTCAGAGAGCTGAAAGTGCTCAAACACATCTGTTTAACTACAGGAGCTGCAGCTGCACTGCACAGAGGGCCAAGCTCTGCTCAACACCCTGCTGGTCAGTCGAGAGCTGGTCATTCCCTGGGGCCTGCCTCAGATCGAAGACCGCGCGCTGGAGACTCTGCAGCAGGAGTGGAGGCTGTACCAGGCCCGGCTGGCGGACACCCGAGCTCAGCTCAACAGTGCTCTGGCCAAACTCCGGCAGATGGAGCAGAAGTTTCAGCGCCTCGACAGTTGGCTAAAGGGCATGGAGACCAAAGCACAACTGCGAAGCCACCGGCGGTCTGACCGCACCACCAAGGACGCTCAACTCCAGCTAATAAAAGTTAGTGTTACATGAACAGAAGCTGTGCACATGGGAATGTTTTGCACCGTTGTACAAGTCTGCATAATTATGCATAGCTTTCAGTGCTGTTCCAGTTGCTGTGACAACACTGACTTTAAATTAGTGCAGATCACTTCAGCCCCATCAGAATCAAATGATTGGTCTTGCAACAAGATAACTTGAATTTGAAGCAGTGTTGTTTTTAGCTGCGACCAGCAGCTCAACTGTAATTCGCTCTGTACCTGCCCAAACAATAAAGTGAAAGGAAGGAGGAATTATTGGAATAGTGATGAGTGTGAAGTTGTGTTTGTGTGAATGCATGCTCGTACATAGTTGCAGCTATTTCTAATTTGCACTCTCAGGATTTCTGTCTAATGATTCTATTGGACTTTAATTGCATAAAGTGTTGCTCAGAAATATCTAATGGTCCTCGTTTGATCAGAGCTGGCAGGAGGAAGTGCTGGTTTACCAAGAGGAGATGGAGGGCCTCAGTCTCTTGGCTCAGCAGGTCCTGGATGAGACTCATATTAGCAGCCGGATCAGTTCCAGAGCCACCCAGATTACTGCCCGCTATCACGTCCTGCTTCTGCATTTACTGGTAACATCTCTTTGAACACAGCACACAGTATCACAGTAATACATAGCTGTGAATTATATATATATATATACCTATATAAAACACACACTACTGGTTAATGAATGCATTGAGACCTTTGAAATGGACTCTTTAACCTGTACATTTTTGTCGTACACCTGTATTTTGACAGATAATTGGGAAGTTATAAACAGTTTAACTAAGCTAAGCATTTTCCTCCCATGACTCTGTTGTTTCCTTTATGTTGCAGGAGACAATCAAACAGCTTCAGGAGGAGGTGTCCTCCATTGAAGAGGCTCAGTGTGTCTTCAACACCTTCTCAGACTGGCTCAGCGCAGCTCAGAATAACTTCAGCACTGTGGCTATCAGTGTTGATGTAGTGGACCGCTTTGCTATGGAGAGAAAGATGAAAAAACTAGAGGTAGTTTCTCTAACATAGAACGCATGCTTTCTTCTATATTATTAACTGCTCTGTAAAGACCATTCATCATGTTTGACCTCCAATAAAATGTACATAAATACTCTAGCCTGACAAACTATTGCTCAGTTTCTAAGAAATGTTATCAGTTGAAATGCCAGCATTACCAGACTCAAAAATTTGATATCTGTTTAAGACTTAATAACACCATCTCATGTACCATTTAGGCTCTTCAGGCAGACATGGAGCAGGGTCACTCTTACCTGAAGACAATGAGAGAAAAGACAGAGCGAGCCATGGCGTTCCTGGAGGAGCCCGAAGCAGAGCAGCTGAAGGAGGAGGTGGACAGCCGCCTCTTCCAGCTACAAGAGTTGATGGAAGCTCTGCGGACAGAGCATAGCTCCCTTGAGAAATGTATCTCACTCTCTAAAGACTTCATGGATAAATACAAGTCCCAGGCCCAATGGGTGATGGAGACCAAGAACCTTTTAGCATCAAGTGTGGAGCCTAAAGCTGAACTCTATCAGAAGAAGGCTCAGCTAGCAAAGTACAAGGTACTGTAACACTGGTTAATAATTTTTTCTTGTGGAAATACATTGTAAATAAACTAAATAACTTTATCTGCAATATTTTGCTCTCTTTTCGTATACGCAGACGATCCAGCAAACAGTGCAGTCTCATGAATCAGCAGTGAAATCTGTCTTTGAGAAGGGAGAAGCCCTGCTTGATACAGTTCATGACCCCACTATAAGTGACAACATGAAAAAGCTGCAGGCTGACTACCAAGATCTCTGCTTAGCAGCTAAGGTATGAGCATTATATGACAGATGGCGGCTTACGGGAGAAATCTGAGTCAAGAAACCATAGCTTCTACTAATTATTAATGTTTTTTTTACTGCATTGTGTGAGCAATCAAATTAAATGAAACAGACTTTTTAATTTAATGATTACATGTCGAACAACTAGATGAATCTCTGAGGCTTGCTGTGTTGTGTTTCAGACACAGGTCCAGAACCTCGTGGAGTGGGTGAAGGAGCACGAGGATTACAACAGTGAACTGCAAGAGGTTGAGAAGTGGCTCTTACAGATGTCCAGTAGACTGGTCACCTCAGACTCCATGCAGACCAGTGGTATGGAGATGGCAACTCAGCAACTTGCCCGACACAAGGTGACCATGACCATACTGTCCTTAAAAAAAAAAAATCACAATTTTTACTGCAACATTAGACACGCAGTTTATATTAATACATGACTTCAAAAAGCTTTGATTTTGCATGGATTCATTTTGGTAATCTGTATTTTCTTTGGGGTTTTTTGTTTTCTTTTCTTGAGAAAGCCAACCTTATATCCAAGAAACATTTTATCATCTCTTATACTTTTTTTAAACATGAAAAATAAAATAAAGTTAATCATGGTAGATATAAAATTACCTGACAGGACTGATTTCTAGATACGGTGCATCGACCCCATACATATTTTTCCTTTTGAATTTTCCACACTCATAGTTTTGACACCAACTTCCTACCCAAATCTGCTTCATATGCTGGGATACATTTTTTGATCATTTCTATGTACAGCCCACCTGTATTTTCCCTTCTTATTGTTTGATCTAAATAATGTCTCCATTGTAAGTATCTGTAAAAGTCGTGATTGGTCCTGAGCTCCAAATATATCGTAGATCCCCTTTCCCAAGTTTTAAATCTGTTCATATCTGTTCTCTTTGGAATAAACTCTGAATCATAGTCAATCCATTGTAATACCCTCCAATGTGCTTTCAAGCTATTCTGTGTGATTTTTTCAATTCCATAGCTGTGACTCATCTCCTCTCTTAGATGTGGTAACCTTAAAACACCTAACTGTTCTTTTTCAGGCAATAATGGAGGAGATAGCCAGTTTTGAAGAGCGACTCACCAGCTTGAAGCAGAAAGGAGAAGGTCTCGTAGCCAGCTGTACAGACCAAGTTCAAGCAAAGATTAGTCAACAAGTCCAGGCTCACCAGCAGGGAACCAGAGATAGCTACTCTGCCATCTGCAGCACTGCCCAACGTGTGAGTAATACAAGACTGCAATGATCTTATATCTTTTAGGAAACCTCTACATTTGATAGTTTTCAAAAATAAAAAAAGTTAGTTAAGGTCTTACCTCACCTTGTTCAACAGGTGTACCAGAGTCTGGACCGGGAGCTGCAGAAACACGTTAACCATCAGGACACTCTGCAGCAGAGCCAGACCTGGCTCTCCACAGTGCAGGAGGAGCTTCAGCTCAACGACCAGGGACCATCTGGTCTGCAGGAAGCTCTGAAGCAGGTAACTAACACTGTGCAATTTTGCCAGTGGTGGTGAGAAGTTATTTTTCTGTAATCTATTTTAATCAATTACTTCTGCACACACAGGTGAAGCACTACAGGGCCCTTCAGGAGCAGGCCAGCACCTACCTGGACCTGGTGTGCTCTGTGTGTGACCTGTCTGATGATGCTGTGAGAGTAACAGCTGCACAGGTCCAGCAGGTCAAACTCACGGTCAGTAGTCACTTCTTTGTCCATTGTACAACATAAAAGACATATTTTATTCATCTATGATAATTAGAGATTCATAATTACGATATAATTTTTGATGCAATATTGACACATCATTATATTAATTAAAATATTAATTTATCAGTCAGTATTATACAAGCAGCAGTGTGATTGCAGCTGTTCATCTTGAGTGGTGTAGAATGTGGGGTTTTTAATAATATACATTCAGTTCTTCAAGTATTGACTGTGGGAAGGTATAAATGTGTTTCTGCAGATAGAGGAAAGGATGTCCAGTGCACAGGAGCTCTCCGAGGGCTGGCGGGAGATCAAGGAACAGAAGCAAGACCTGACCGGCCTGTTCCAGGATATGGAGCAGCAGCTCCTCAGCCTCTCCAGACGGCCTGCAGAGTTGGAGACCAAGATAGCTCAAAACATGCTGTCACAAGCCAAGGTAGGGAGCGGTATCATTCATCCCTTGACAAGGCACACAGAGAGGAGCTCTTTCTTAATCATCCCCATCATGTCTATGTGTTTTTTACCTTAACTATACAGTACAGTGACTCTCAACATAATTTTGTCTGTGATTTTGTTATTATCTAATAATACTTTGGCTCGAGCTGAGAAAGGATTAAAGAGAGATCTGCTTATTGTTGAATTTGTGCTTACCATCCAATATACTGCTTATCACACAGGATTGCAGCCAACAACTGCAGTCTAAACAGAGCATCCTGACCAAGATGACAGAGACTGTGAGCAGATTGACTGGTGGCCAGGACTCTCCAGAACATGCAGAGCTCGACCGTCTGGGCCATTCCTGGCTGGAGCTCTGTCACCAGGCCAACAAGCTGCAGAGCCAGAGAGAGGAGGACCTACAGAGATCTAAAGAATACCATGACTGTATCACTGCAGTGGAGGCGCTGTTTGAACAGGTGTCCAAAGAGTGGGACAATCTGGCCAGGTGTGTTTGCACATCAAGGATACAGCAAAATTACTCATCACATACTGCTTTGTACTGATTCTAATAATCTCCTGACAGGACCAAAGCCAATTAATTTTGTGTTAGGCTGCAGAAAAATAGCAGTTGTGCTGCTTATTGTCAATGTCCTCGTCATGGTTGTAATTCTTTCTACAAATTTCATTATTGTATATGACATAATACTGACCTCAGGCCCTTGCCATCACCTTGGGAACTAATTTTTAACATTCTTTCCAAGTTGAATTTCAGATCTCTAGAACAAAACAAACACATATTTCCACATAACATTTGTGTAAATTCTTTTTTTTAATGTTTTGTTGGTGTTACAGAACGGATGCTGAAAGTTCATCTCAGCATTTGGAGGCATTACGGAAGCTCGCAGTAACCCTAGAAGAACAAAAAGGCACTCTTGAGGACCTGAAGGAACAGAAACAAAAAGTCATCCAACATCTGAACTTAGACGACAAGGAGCTGGTAAAAGAGCAGATCAGCCACTTTGAGCAGCGATGGTCTCAGATGCAAAACCTGATTGAGAGGAAAATCCAGGACTCAGTGGTGACCCTGGAAGATATGGGCCAAGTGGAGGCCCGTCTGAGGGAGGCTCGGGACTGGGCCGAGGAGCAGCAGCCTGCCCTGTCTGAGGCAATGAAAATGAGTCCTCCTCCAGAGCTGGCTCAGAGCTTCCTGTTTGACCATCTGAGCATCTGCAGTGAGTTAGAAGCCAAGCAGCTCCTGCTGGCACAGGCCATGGCTGACGCTGACAGGGTGCTGGCCCGCCTGGGACTCAGTGAACGGCAACGACTCCAGCAGCTCATTGCCGACACTCAATCTGAAGTGGAATCTCTGAGTGTGAAGGTTGTGCAGCGCAGAAAACACCTCAGCAAGGCTTTCACAGAGAGGACACAGTTCCTGATGGCTGTCAGTCAGTCTATTTCCTGGGTCCAGCAGAATGAGAAAAAGGCCCAGGCTGAGGAGTACATCGCTTTGTTACCTGATGACCTGGCCAAGCAGGTCAGAACATGCAGGAACATTCAAAGCAGCCTGAAAGCCTATCAGAGCGAGCTGACATCACTGTGGTCTCAGGGGAGGGACTTGATGAGGGATGCCAGTGAGGAGGAAAGGAATGAGATCCTCACAAAGTTGCAGGAGTTACAAAACATCTTTGACAAAACGTTACATAGATGTGGTCAGAAACTCCAGGAGCTTGAAAAAGTGCTTGTTTCCAGAAAATATTTCAAGACTGATTTAGAGAAAATATGTCTGTGGATAAAACAAGCTGATATAGTCACCTTCCCAGAAATCAATCTGATGGTTGGAGATGCTGAATTGGAGGCGCAGCTTCTGAAGTATCAACAGATAGTCGAGCAGGCCATCGAATATGAGAATCTTCTCTTGATTGTACAACGAGCTGGCCAGGAAATATTGCCCAGTCTGAATGAAGTAGACCACTGCTATTTGGATGAAAAACTCAACACACTCCCACAGCAATATAACAGTATATTAGCATTAGCCAAAGAAAAACAGGAGAAAATCCAGCAGGCCATTCTCACGAGGAATGAGTACACGTCTTTCATAGATGTCACTCATAAAGCACTGAAAGAGCTCGAGGAGCAGTTCAATAAGCTGGGTACACAGCCTGTAGGGCTGCAAACAGAAGAGGTTCTCAGTTTGCAGAGTGATTACAAAGGAATCCAGGCAGACCTGAGCAACCTGGGTCTAGCTGTGAGTGAACTGAACCAGAAGAAAGAGGGATTTCGTAGCACAGGTCAACCATGGCGCCCAGAGGAAATGACACAGCTTGTGAGCCTGTACAACGGCCTAAAGAGGCTGGTTGAACAGAAAGTAGAGCACTTGGATGAAACCTTGGAGTCATTTGAGGACCACAAAGCAATGGCTATGCAGGTTGACTCTGAGTTAAAGGCCACAAAAGAGCAGCTGGTAAAAGTGAATGCAGAGGCTCAGTCAGCTGAGGAGAGGCTGAAGAACTACCATGCTCTGGCGGGGAGTCTCCAGAGTGCCAGCTCTCACTTATCAAGGCTCATGGAGCAGATGGACTCTCTCGCACCCCGTGTGGAGCAAGCAGCCCACGATGCCTCCAAGGAGCAGGTGGTTCTGTGGCAAGAGGAGCTGCGGTCTTTGCAGGCTGCAGTAGGTGATCTGATTGAAGAGTGTGAGAACAGGTTTGTCCAAAGTAAAGACTTTGAGACAGAGATGAAAAGGACACTGGACTGGCTGCAGCAGGTCAGGGATGACCTGGGCTGTGCAGTGATTGTTGACGTGAGGGTGGAGAAGGTGCAGGAGGAGATCAGAAAGCAGCAGATCATGCAGGAGGAAGTACAGTCGAGACTAAGGATAGTGGCGGCTCTGAGTAGCAGAGAGAAACAGGAGTACACTAGCGCAAATGAACTCGTCCCACCACACGTAGATACAAGCCTTGAAGAAATGGCAAAGCTGCAGGCGGATGTTCAGAAAGCACTGAGTTCCAAACAGGTAGGACAATATTTGATTTGTCATTTGGTGTGAAGTATCTAAAAATTGTCTTTATGGCAGAAATCTGTATTTTTATTCTTAAATATTAAAAAGTTGATTTTCTTTTGTGAAGATTACTCTGGAGGACGCCCTGGGGTTGTGCCAGAAGTACCACTTCAGGATGCAGTCAGCCTGTGAGTGGCTGGAGGATGCTGTGTCCTTCCTGCAGCAAGCTAGCCTGGGAGTGGACGTGGAGAACTATGAGGAGTGTCTGCGGCAACAGGGCGACATCATGGCCACAGAGCAGGAGTTCCTCATCCACTTGGAGGAGCTGCAGACTCTGCTGCCTCAGCTGGAGAACTTGGTCAACCCCACAGCTAAAGAGCAGCTCCGTGTGAGCGTGGAGTCAGCCAAGCAGAGAGGCATGGAGGTCCGAGATCAGCTCCAGTGTCACCAGGACGTCCTTCAAAGGTTGTGAGAACACAAGAGTGATGGTGTAATATTCTGTGACAATACATAAATGTTGTTAATAACAGCATTTTATCCTCTGATATATTCTGTTTTTTGTAGCTGTGTGGCTCAGTGGAAGACATACCAGGAGGCGAGGCAGACTGTCATTGAGCTTATGAATGAGGCTGAAAAGAAGCTGACTGAATTTTCCACTGCAAAGGCAGCCACAAGTCAAGAGGCTGAAGATAAGCTGTGCAGTCATCGGGTATGAGAGGCCAAAAAGGCCTGAGAGGCATTTAACATACAAAAAAGAATGGGTGGAGCTTCTATGAATGCTGTGCAATTAGCTAATTAATTTGCTCTTAATTTTTCAGTCCCTTGTCTCACTGGTGAATGGCTTCCAAGAGAAGTTGAGTGGTTTGGAGGAGCAAGCTGCCCAGCTGGAGCTGGTGGGGAGTGATGCTAGCAAGGCCACCATTAGTCGCTCCATGACCACCGTTTGGCAGCGTTGGACGAGACTACGAAGCGTGGCACGGGGACGAGAGAGAGTACTTGAGGACACAGCACAGGATTGGAGGACTTTTAGAGAGAAGGTACACAAATACACAATGTGGAAAAAAATGGAATTCATAATAAAATGAATTATTTTACCTGCAGCTGAACCTTCCTGATCATTTTGTACAGATGGTGAAGTTGAGAGCAGTCTCTGATGAGCTCCAAAGTAGGTTCCCTGATAGTGCCGTGGAGAAGGCCTCCAAAGCGACCCTGCAGTCTCTGCTGGACCAGCATGACCTGCTGAGCCAAGACTTGGAGAGGGAGCTCTCCTCCCTCACACTCCTGCGCCAGTACGCTCTTAGCCTGCTGCACGATGTTGAAGTGCCTTCACCAACAACTGAACAAGACGAGCTGCCCAGTCTGAAGGAGATCAGAGCTGTACAAGACCAAATGGAAAGGTAGTGAGAAGATAAACCTATAACGTGGTTAAGAAAAAGTGTCAATGTTTTAATGTATAAATTAAAATAGATTAAAAGCAAAGTGTCACATTATTTAGATTTCAAAAAAAAATCTCTGCTATATTGAAATCAAATTAACTATATTTTGCTGTTCAGAATTTCAGTAAAGTAATTTTTCTCTTTGCCCAAAAGCCTCCTGACGCAGTCCAGGACCAAGCGGGCTCAAACAGCTCAGGAGCTGAGGGACAGAGAGGAGGTGGAGAAGGAGCTTAGCGTTGTAAAAGCCTGGATTCAGGAGACCAGGGAGCTTCTCCTCAATCCCACACCAGACATTGATTCTCTACTGCAGGAGCTTGAGGTATATATCTTACATCTAAGAAAAAAAGTATAATCTTTCTGATGTTGCAGTCAACCCCAAAACATTGCTATTTAGATAATATTATATCTGAGAGAGCTGTAATTGGTCCTCCTTTCCTAGGTTGTACATGGAGAGGTGATCAATTATCGTCAGAATGTGGATAAATTAGCAGAGCAGCAACAGAGCAAGTACCTGGACCTCTACACTATACTGCCCTCTGAGATCTCCATGCAGCTGGCTGAGGTTTCACTTGCATTGGGTGCCATTGAGGATCAGGTACTGTAACTTCCATATAGGGAACACATACAGTATGTTAAGAATTTAGTCATGTGGCATTTGTTGATGTTTCTCAATATGTTCTAGGTTCTTTCAAAAGAGAGAGAAATTCAGAAAACCAGAGAAATAAAAGAGGACTTCAGCTCTAGAATCCACGACATCTCTGAGAAACTCAAAGCAATCTCTGCTAAATTCAAGGAAAAATCTCCTGATGTTGATCATGCCAAAGAAGAGGTCAAGGTGGGTTAACTTATTTCAGTTTGTTCTTAAGAAATGCTGAGGCTTTACTATCCTACGAGCCTACTAGATGTCAGGATGTAAAGAAAGTTAAATTTCTTTTCTCAGAGCCTGGCTGAAGACCTGGACAGTTGTGGTCGCACCCTTGCAGAACTGGATGCTTCTGTACAAGAGTTTGGCCGCAGAAACCCCCTGCTGGCCAAACAGCTTAGTGACGCCATCTGCAAGCTCTCAGAGATGCATCACCACACAACACGTCTAGCAGACTGCAGGAACAACTGGCTCAAAAAGGTTAGTTTTTTCTGGTCTCCTATACATTGTACAGCAGCTGTCAAGCATGTTACTTCCTCAAGGAAATACACGACACTGTGGTTCTTCTGTTACTGATGGATTTATTTGTCTTAATTGCACTTTAGTCCACTTTATCATCATCAAATCCATCCCTGAAATTCACAAATATGCAGTATCAGCTATTAAACTCGTAAACCTTTAAGCAGTGTATAAAACTTTTCCAGTTTTACATTTCTTCTTGGAAATTGTCACAGCTAAATGTGTCCCTGCACAACATGGAACGGAAACATAGTTCCCTCTTAGTGTTAATACAAAACAAATCAATATTCATAAAAATAAATCATGTAAATAATGTATGTAAACAAGACAGATACTTACAAACATTGTAGTGCAGTTACTGAGGTAAGCTTACTTTATTCCATTTGTGTTGTGCTTTAACCATTTGGCCTCTGTTGTCTTGGCTCCTCAGGCTGTCTGCTATTTAGATGAGTATAACGAGATGCTGGACTTCATCGTGAGGTGGTCAGAGAAAGCCAAGAGCCTGGTGAGAGCAAACATCATCTGGAACTCCTCTGTTCATCTGCAGGAGCAAATACGAATGTACCAGGTGAGTTGGGGGTCAAAACACGCATCCTCATGGGTTTTATTGTGATATTCAACAACAGACATTTGGGCTTTTTAATAGGTGTTATCGGGCTCTCTACCTCCACTCTCCTCCATAATATTTAGAAAAGAAAAGATGTAAATGAATGGACATGGTTTGAGCTGGATTAGCCTATCCACACAAAGTTCATGCATACATTTCATGAAGGACACATGTTGCAGGGAATCCCACCAGGAGATCACACCAAACATGCCTTTCATTCATTGCCCTGTTGCCTTGTACTTTAGGCTGTCCTTCGTGAGTCTCGGGAGCTCCATGGAGACCTGGAATCAATGGCAGAAAAAGTGGATCTTCTGTCTGAGGTGCTGCAGGTCGAGTCTATGAGCCAGCAGGTTTGTGAACTGAGTCGGCACACTGAGGAGCTTCAGCAATGCATCAAGACACGGCTGCAGAGCTTGGAGGATGCAGATAAGGTACAGAGAAAAACACTTATCTATTACTTTGTTTGCAACATTTACTAATTGCCTTTTCTTCCTGTTGTAATTATATTTGACTAGTAGAATTTCCCAGAGGGAGTATTGGTACTTTTAACCCATACATGACAGTGCTAAATACACTGTATAACTGAGTCATGTATGATACGTCCTCAGAGTATGGAAGCCCTGGAGTATGAAGTTAAGGCCCTACATGTTGCTCTGGAGCAGGTCCAAGCCACACTGACCTCACCAGAGTTGGCGCGCCAGAGTCTCAAAGAGCAGCTGGCTCAGAGACAGGTAACCACACCATGTTAAAATAATCCATGATATGGCCTGTAATTTTTCAGAGAGCGCTTTGAATGCTTACTTTGCACATTATCGCTTGTTAACAGTTTCACACAATATAAACTTTCCTTGTCTCTTGCAGCGTCTGTTGGCAGATATGGAGAGCTTCAAGCAGCAGGTGCAGGCAGTGCAGCTGTGTCAGAGCGCTCTGCGGGTCCCAGAGGAGGTGATGCCTAACCTCGCCATCTGTCGCACAGCGCTGCGTCTGCAGCAAGAGGCCAGTCAATTGCAGCACGTGGCCATTCAGCAATGCAACATCCTGCAGGTACAGTAGGGGGCACTATCGCTGCAGCACAGTAACGTCATATTGTCCTGCATTCCTACACAATATACAATGTGTGATGTCTGTGGCGGAATGTACTCTTTTTAAATTCTGCAGAAAAAGGGAGGTTTAAGATGTTCATGCAACAGTAACAAAGCAATTTCATTTTTTATCTAGGAGGCAGTGGTGCAGTATGAGCAGTATGAACAGGAAGTGAGAGACCTACAGGGGCTGATAGAGGAGGCACACCGTGTCATTCAGGACCGACCCATCCCCACAAACAACATCCAGGAGCTGCAGGCTCAGATCCTTCACCATGAAGTACGATACATTAAAATAAACAAATGAAGTGGGACCTGCTTGCATGTGTCTATAAATTTAGAGGGATTCAAACAAAACTTAACATGTGAATTGAACATCGAAAATTAGGCATCAGTGCAATCCTCAATTGTATTTATAATTTTCTCTATACTACTTTACGAGAGGTGAAATTTCCTCATACCTGCATAAAAAGCTGCGCATTTTGTAACTCTGAATAGGAACTGGCCCAGAAGATCAAAGGTTACCAAGAGCAGATCGCCTCACTAAACTCAAAATGCAAGATGCTGGCAGTGAAGGCCAAGCACGCCACCATGCTGCTGACAGTGAGCGATGTGGAGGGGCTGCCTGAAGGGCTGCAGGAGATGGATGGAGAGAAATCAAAGAAATCTTCAGCACAAGCCGTCATGGTAAGAGAACATGATATATCACATAACATGCTGGAGCTGACAAAGCTGTTTGCATTGTTGGTGATGGCACTGGCTACTTAATACACTCATTCTGCTATTTCTGGCATAAGCTTAAAGAGTTCATAAGAGTCTTTAATCTTACTAATGACACCTCTTTGCTTGTGAAATATGTGTTTTTGAAAGGTGCACTGCGCCACTTTTATCAAAAAAACACATTGCCTATGATTAATCTCTCCCAATCCACCTTGCATGTGTGCTCTTCTGTTAATGTTTCTTGCATGGCGTGTCAGATGACGGCTGGCCGCTGTCACACCCTCCTGTCTCCTGTAACTGAGGAGTCTGGGGAGGAGGGCACTAACAGTGAGGTCTCTTCTCCTCCTGTCTGTCGCTCTCCTTCTCCCATCACTTACACTGAAGCCACTGTAACCAAGGTATCTGCCTTCCCTCTTCCTCTTCATAGCGTTTTTCTCAGTCATTCAACAAATTGCACATACTTGTGAACTGTGTGGTTTCTATCTCGTCTTTCTTTTTTAATAATCTTTTTCTAATTTTGTTGTAATCTTTCCTGTTAACTGTCAAATTAAACAAAGCAGTCTCGATTAATAAATGAGAGAAGGCGAAAACAAACCAAGGGGAGTAATAATCCATATCTATTCTCTGCCTGCACCCGCAAGCTCATCATGCCTAACAGTGAATTAGGGGCTTTATAGAAGAAGGTTGCCATCTGTTTCATAACTAATTTGTCTTTACTGCTGATGGCACTGTTTGAATGTTATTTTAGGTGGGAAGAGGAACGCTCACGAGAGCTCCAATCCAAGAATTATACGACCCGACGTTTGAGTCTGTGGCCAACTTAGATGACTTGCAGCGCTCCTGGGAGACATTAAAGAATGTGGTATGTGAATTATACAAGATGTCATCTTCGTAGCTTATTGATTGTGTTTCAGGATTAGCACTTTTACATTACCCGATTGGTCTTCTAACAGATCAGCGAGAAGCAGAGGTCTCTGTATGAAGCTCTGGAAAAGCAGCAGCATTACCAGGGTTCACTCCAGTCAATCTCCTCTAAAATGGAGGCTCTGGAAGCCAAACTGAGTGAGCCTCTGGAGGCGGATAAAAGCCCAGATAGCCACGTTAGAGCACATGAGGTGAGTCATTACAGCACAGTAAAAGAGTGGAAAAGTTTTGATGGAAAGAGAGCTTTTACATTGACAGCATAGACTTCATATAAAGATGGGCGACACATCTCCACTTCCTCCCACTGTACAAAAATAAAGCTAAAATATCCAGGATGCAGGCGCTGCCATTTTGCGCTAATGACATCATTTGGAGCCAGAGTTTGTGCATTGGCAATCAAGGAGTAGAGCCGTGGTATCTAGTTCCTGCCTATACACTTGCCCCACCTATTCACAAGCAGCACCATTGATTTCAAGCACACCGATTGACACACACAGCTGTTAACATGAGGTTATGGTATTAAATCACTAATTAAAACCAAACTTGAGAATGAACGAAACGAAATGAAAGAAAAATGAACACTTAAACTTACTTAAACTACCTAAAATGTCAGAAACCATCTTTGGGAAACATTTTTTGAACATGTATAGTACTTGATCTTTTAGTTTGGCCCATGTCCCGTCTGCTAACATGCAGGGGGCAAGTTTAAGACCTGTATTGCAGCCAGCCATCAGGGGGCGATCAAGATGTTTTGGCTTCACGTTCAGGAAGCTGTCATGTCATCCATCTCTATTACACAGTCACTGATTGACAGGGTAGGGAGATGTCAGACCTTTACAATAAGTGGTATATATACTAATGATATATTTTAGACCTCTCTTGTCACTTTGTTCACACAGCTTACAGTAAAATATCCTTTGTCTCAATGTTACATCACTGTTCCACCAGCTCTAACAAATTATTTTAGCTAGCTAGATTGCTCAGTCTCTAATATCAAAATTTGGTAGTTGATGTGCCATATCTACATGTGTGCATATCTACCTATCTACATACTGCATATCAAAAAGATAATTATTCCCTTTGACCAACACAGAAATGTAAATAGTCAGTAAATATGCCGCATGCAGCCTCTATAACAATGCTCTATCATTCCAGGGTCTGATAAAAGAAATTCAGAATGTGCAGGAGGAAATTGACAGGCTGCAGATGAGCTTCACTGAGGACCTGGCCTCTGATGCTGTGGACTCAGACATGGCCGACCAGCTGGCCATGCACTCGTCCCTCGCTGTTCTAGCTGAGAGGATGGCCACCATCCACATGAAGGCCTCGGGGAAACAGCAGCTATTGGAGGTAGTTTTTGTGAAGATCATTGCTACAAAGAGTAGCTAACATTTGCACTTTATTGATATATGACATTTTATCACTGTATTGTTAAGTTCATAGATTGATGTGATGAGTAAAACGTGATATTCTCTGCCACAGGAACGCATAAGTGACCGTCTGGAGGGTCAACAGCAGGGACAGGCCATACAGCGCTATCTCAACCAGGCAGATGAGCTGGACCTGTGGCTGACCAGAATGCGCAGCACTGTAACCTTCATCCTTGAACCTAAACCTGTAGAGGAGAGTGATATGGAGGATCAGCTTGCTGAATGTCAGGTAAGAGCTCCCCCTGCTGTTCATTCAGAGCAATGGCTGCAAACATGTTAATTGGAATTATTATGTGAATACATATATGAATATTAATATGAGGTTACTTTATATAATTGATATGCATGTCATAGCAAATTGTCAGACACTGATTTCTAGGTGTTCAAATATCTGTCTTCAAATATGCCAGTAGATTATTTACACCTGTCTTATACTTCAGTATTTTTTTGCCTTGTCACATATGAATCATCCCAGAGGGGCAGGAAGCTCTCAGTGGGTAAACAAGAGCTTTACAGGAGTTAGAGGGGCATTCAGATGGCTGGGCTCCTAAGCTACTGTTGCACTAGTCTTAAGCAGATTATGCAGATGTCTCTGTTTGACAGGGCCTGTTAGCAGAGTAGGGCTGAGTAGTCAGGGGTTGTGGCTTTCAGACGATTAATAGATCCCACTGCCGGGATTGGTGTTGGTGATAAAGCTGCTAGAATATCCAAGTAGGTGAATCCTAGAGATCGGGGAGGGAGGGAGTTACTCTGCCTTAGAAAGACCTGCTGAAGCTATCGATAGCAGAGTAGTGGCAATGCTATTAGAAAACAAATGTATCTTCACACTTTGGAGCAACGTTCACTAATGGGCATCATTAACTGGTCTGGACTTATAATGGTGGTTGGCACACGAGAGTTGCTTTTAAATTTGCGCATGAGCACGTATGCTGCAAAGCATGGAGCGTGAAGGATTAGTGGTAATATGTTGCACAGGAGGCGAGGCTGGAGAGGTGGGCCAAGGATGAGAGCAGAGGGAGAGCTCTCCCTGTCCTGTGGCTGGGGAACGCTGCTGGTGTAGGGGGGTTCAGCCAGACCGTGGCCCCCTGTTTGTCTGGAGGGTCTGTTGTGTAGAGAGAGAGAGGAGCTGCTGTCAGTGGTGAGACACCATGTTTGAGCTGGCCTCTCTCCTCCTGCTGCTGCAGAACATGCTGCTGGAGATTGAAGAGAAGGTGCTGGCCCTGTCGGAGCTGTCCATGCACAGTGAGAACCTGCTGCTGGAGGGCCGGACGGAGAACAGAGAGGAGGCCGAGCTGTTGGCCAGGAAGCTATGCATGTTGAAGGGCAGCCTGTTGGAGCTGCAGAGGATGCTACAAGACAAGCAGAGTAACATCCAGGTGAGCTACATGCTGACATACAGCTACGTGTGTGCATGTGTTGCTGGACTCACAATATCACGTGATACTGGGCTCAGTCCCCACTATGGGTATTTTCCAACATCACGTGATATTTTCTTTCTAACTACACCATAAAGAACATTTATGGACTTTGACTTGCACCACCATATTAATGAGAGCATTATGATACAGTAGGCTGACCTGACCCAAGTTTCTAGTCCATTTGTTAAATATCTACTGGTAAAGCATAACAGAAGATGCAAGACCAGCTAAGAGTATATCAGAAGTTTGTCCTGAATATCTATCTTTCCTCCTTGCTATTTTGTGTTTCTCAGACATTTTATAATACCTTGTCTGGTCCCACAGGGCTCTCTGCAGGAGCAGGAGGACAGTGAATCAGACTCCAGCCTCTCTCAGAGTCCTAGTGTGCAGGACTGGCTGGCCCAGGCCCGGACCACACGTTCCCAACAACACCAGGACAGTCTGCAGAGACAGAGGGTACATTGTCACTCACATACTTTTTGGTTTTCCGGTTTTAGCACTCAATCTTCATGGCAATACAGTGGACTGCCCAAGGTCACTGATAACATCGAAATATCCTTCCTAAATGATTTGTTGTGGCCACAGTAATTCAGCTGTGTTAAAACTGTTCTTGAAATGTCTGCATTATATCATACAGAATCCAATTTAACGTTTTTACATGTTTGCTTTGTAGGAACTGGAGGAACAGCTTGCAGAACAGAAAAAGTTGCTTCAGTCAGTTGCTAGCAGAGGAGAAGAGATCCTCATTCAGCAGGCCTCACCCAGCAGTGCCAGGTATTTTACACACAGCTACATTTCCAATCAAATAGTAAGATGTTAACATGTGTAATGATTTCTGTGGCAGCCTATAAATTAAACATGAATTAATTCATGGTTCTGTCACTGTGCAGTACAACAGAGCCATTTTCCCCAGCAGCTTTGGTTGAGAGGGAATCTCAGGCTGCTCGAGAGCAGATGAGGCAGAAATGGGAGAGCCTGAGACTCGAGCTCAAAACTAAACTGCAGCTGCTGCAGAAAACCCTCGAGCAAGACCACAAACAGCCGGTACAAACCCTGTTGGGTTATTTTTAGCATAAAGTAGCAGTAGAAATAAAGTACATTGATATTGTTCCTGATGTTATCAAATTTTAAAGCCAGGGAGCTTTTTTTTTCCAGGTATACTCCAGAGCTTCTCGTGTGACGACAGCTGGATCACTGTTCAAAGGAGACACACAGACAGACAAATCCTCCCTGAATACTCTGTATGACACCTTCAGACAAACAATAGAGGACATGACCACTCAGGTATGTCTGTTACATTATTGTACATTTGAATCAGTTTCATTGTTCTACATGTGTCAACTGGAATTTGCAACACTCGTGTGTGTACATAGCCTGGTGGCGGTGAGGCACAGGTGGCGCAGATGGAACAGCAGCTCTACACAGCTGTGTCATCCACCTCCTCCTGGCTGGATGGTGTGGAGAACAACGTCTTCTCTGGCTCAGTGCTGCTGGCTGAAAACGCAGAGACCCAGCTGCAAAAGCAGGAGGTACAATTAGACGTATTTATGTAGCTTTTTTATTTATTGTAGAGGGTTTTAAATAGCAGATCACATGAGTCTGGTGATACCTATGACCTAGGAATTGTTACATTTTGATGGGTAATAGCAGTAAATATGGGATCACTGGGATTCAAAACTGATGATCAAAGTTGCAGTTTGTCTACTCTTTAGATGAAGTCTTTTATCTTTGCAGTTAATATTTCTTAAAATTTTCCTGAACTGTCTTTTCTATTTCCTCCAGACCCTTGAGAACGATGTGAGGCACGTCACAGAGGAGGTGAAGCTCAGCCAGGCTCTGCTAGCTGGGTCTTCAGGAATGAGACAAGAGGACCGATCGCTGCTGGAGGACAATCTTGACTGCCTGAAAGAGAGATTAGGAGCTTTGGGTTGCGCTCTGGGGCAACGCTGTGACCAGATGAGGGCTAGAACACATGAGCTCACAGCCTACCAGGTTTGTTTGATATTTTTTTGTTTTTCAAGGGACTTTCATGTTTTTTTTTCCTTGATGAAAGTCCATTATAAAACCAAAACACCGGCTATTATAGTCAGATTTGCAGAGCTAATAACTGTTGAGGAAATGTTTCTTTCTATTCGACAAAGGTGCAGTTTAGTGTTAATGATTCAGTAAATTTTTTGTCACATTCAGTGAATATCTCCTCATGGTCAACTAGCTGTCAGTTCTGTGTGTGCTGGTGGTCATACACAGCCCTGGCTCTGTAAATGTGAAACAAATAAAATGGCTCAGACTGAGCCACACAACATGACTCTAGCCAATCAGCAACAGGGGCCATTCATGCTTGTGCACAGGACAGGGGAAAGGCAAGGTTTGTATAAAGAGAAAGGCAGTGGGAGCGAGAGGGACGGTAAATCTGGCACATGCTATTGTGCTGCACTCCACAGCACATTGTCAAGAAGAGAGATGGCTGCAGCCAAAAAGGAGAAAATGTCTGCCTCTTCCTCTGCTCCTGCCAGCTCATCTTCTTCCTCCAAGTCCTCGCCCATGAGGAACGGAGTTATACAATAATAGTATGGAAGCGAAAATAACACTGGAGTTATTACCTTGCCAATTTGGTATAAAAATATTTTACCTGTGACAGACCTCTCCTACTTTCCCTTGGAATTATACATCACTGCCTGTGTAAGATTACTCATTGAGACTAACTTACCCTTAGCAGCAGCAGACAAACCGGATTCCGCCCAATGACTGTATTTTAAGATTGGTGACATGTCTCCACTTCCTCCCACTCTACTAAAATGAAGCCAAAATATCCCGGATGCAGGCAGCGCCATCTTGCACTGGTGACGTCATTTGGAGCCAGAGACTGGACGGAAGTGGAGCTGCAGTATCGAGTTTCCGCCCACGTCCCACCTGACCCAATCGAAACCCACTGATCACTTCATATAGCATCAGATAACCAAGTAAAACCAAAAAAAAAAGCAGCATGATAACAACTTCCTGAAGTAACAGAAACCATTTATTTGATGTGTAGTGTACAGGATTCTTTAGCTCAGCCCATGTCCCATCTGCTAACATAGAGGGGTGTGGTTTACGACCTATACCACAGCCAGCCACCAGGGGGCGATTGAGATGTTTTCACCTCAGTTTTTGGGAGCTCTTATGCCGTCCGTCTTAATACGCAGTCTTTGATTCTGCGATATTGCCATATTGCTCTTTTGGTCAGCTTGCCCAGTTGTTAAGTATCTTTGTCATCCATGAATTTGGGGGGGCGGAGCTTCTCAAGGAGCACTGAGAGGAGGGGTGCATTTGTTGGGGTGTTGAATTTAAATATCAACAGTCTTTCTCCAGAATCACTGACTCCACCTTTAACTTATCACAATTGCAAAACATACGTACATGGAACTGTCTGCATAGGCATATATGTATAGTATTATGCTTATCATAACTCAATACACCTTAATATAAATGTTCTATAAATAATTTTTTTTCCTAACACAGACTGAGCTGCAGCTTCTCCAAACTGCTTTAATTGAGACCAAGTGCCAGATCCTACAGGCCTTAGCTGGAGCCATGGACAGACCAGCCTCTAAACAACTGGAGGTGATGCAAGCTTTGGCATAGACATGCACACACACACACCGCTTATCTCCCATCAAAACTCACAGAAAACAAAAAATGATTGTGAGTGTCATTTATCTCAGGTTATTGCCAGTGCAGAGGAGAGCCTGAAAGACTTTGAACAGAGGATTACAGAGCTCAAAACCAGAGGAGCATCACTACAGGCGGATCAGATATCAACAAACAAAATACTTAAACTCCAGGTGATGTACATGACTGACAGCTCTCACTGTTCAGTCTGAAAACCATGCAGTTAAAGCTGCTCATTATAGGTTTTACTTATTTAAATTCTTTGTGTGTGTTCGCAGGATTCCTATGAGGAGCTGGTGATGACGGTGGGTTCCCGGCGCAGTGGGCTGAACCAGAACATGGCTCTGAAGGAGCAGTACGAGCGTGCTCTGCAGGACCTGACCGACCTGGTGGACACAGCTAAAGACAAGATGGCTGCCGATCAGAGGATTGTTGCCAGCTCTGTGGAGGAGGTCCAGAATCACCTGGACAAACATAAGGTTTGGTCGACATAGGAGCTCTGTTCAGCTAGAAAGGCTTAATGAATATTTATCAGCAACAGTGTGAAACATTAACACAAAGCTTGTAATGCTGGAGAAACACTACTGAGAGGAAAATAACTGATATGTCTGATTCTGTGTTATAGGAGTTCTTTCAGGGTCTGGAGTCCCATATGATTCTAACAGAAACATACTTCAGAAAAATCAGTGCTCTGATGCTTCCTAAAGAGAGTCAGGCCCTGGAGGAGACGCTGGCTGAGGCTCAGAGCGTCCTCAAACAGGCACACAGTAAAGGAGTTGAGCTGGAGTGTATCCTGGAGGTGAGAGAGGAAATTATATTTGTGTTAAACATCAGTTTTCTTTAGAAAGCATGCCCATATAATCATAGGAAATCCTACTGTGCCATTATTTGATATGCATTTTTTTCTGGCTTGGACAAGATACGAAAAATGATGTTGGTCCAAAGGGATTTTTTAATGCAAAATTGGGGGAATTGTTTAAGTATGTCGTTAATATATGTGTCTTACTTCACAGGAATATATATTTCTGAATTGAGAAGTGTACAATTACACACCATGCATGAAAAGCTTATTTTCCTCCATGATAGGAGAGCACAGCAGTTGCTATGGTGTTACAGTGGTCCTCATCTAAGGTTTACTTGTCAGCTGTTTTAATGATGTTGAATGTTCCATGTATATTTTTTTCAGACTTGGTGCCGTTTGGTGCAGGATTACCAGAGTCTGAACCGCCAGCTGGAGGCAGTTGAAGGAAATATCCCAACTGTTGGCCTGGTGGAAGAGACTGAAGAAAGACTCATGGACAGAATCTCATTGTATCAGGTACAAAATGACATCACTGCAAATTTTGTTTTACTCTAGGGGCATTTCCTTTAATTTTATTTGATTTCTGGCACTCACTCACCTATCTTCACCTTGCTACAGTGCCACTTCTCTAAGATTTTGTTGTCTGCATGCACCTCTTCTATTCTCTCTAAAGGGTCTGAAAGGGAGGCTGACAGAGTACCAGCACAAGCTCCACCAGGTTCTGGATGAGGGCAAAAATCTCTTGCTGTCAGTGTGCTGCCCCGCACTGGAGAACCAACTCGCGCTGCTGGGGGAGCACTGGCTCAACAACACCAGCAAGGTCAACAAGGAACTACAGCGCCTGGAGGCCATCCTGAAACACTGGACCAGGTCAGAAACAGATCAGAATTAAAGCTTTATTTTAAGCATTAAATACAATAAAAATGTTATCTTTAAGAAGAGTCTTTAAGATGGGGAACATTTTTTAAAAGTCTTAAGCAGACACACTGTACATGTGATTTTTTGAACTCAGTTACATGACTTTGTTCTATGATTGAATTGTTTACCTCCAGGTATCAGAGGGAGTGTGCTGAGCTTAGTGAATGGCTGCAGTCGGCTTTGGAGCGTTTGGAGTTTTGGAATACGCAGGCGGTGTTAGTGTCACAGGAGCTGGAAACTGTCAGAGACCATCTCTCTGCTTTCCTTGTGAGGCCACAGCTTTTATTGTTTTTAAATTTTTTTTTTTTCTTATTTTGTATCTGTATTGATCTATAGATTCAGGCTCTTTACCAGCAACAGTGCTGCAACTAATATGATGAGAAAGAAATGAACGACAAATGTAAGAATGAAAAAGTGAATTAGAAAAAAACTGAAAATATGAAGTTATATAAATAAAATAATAAATATATAAATTTAAAGATATGTAAATATAAAGATAATTTAATAAACTAATATATTAGTCAATTTAAAAACATGTAAATATAAAATAAATTAAACTAAATATAAAATTAATGAAAATAAATAAGTACATTTAAAAGAAGAGTGGGAATTTAAAGATAAATTAATAATAGAATAAATAATAAATTTAAAAATGTATGAATATAAGCAAAGTAAAATAATAAATAATTGTTGAAATAGAAAGACAAATAAAATAAAAAAGAGTAATTATAAGCATTTTCATTTATTTTCGCATATATTTGTTAAGTTTTTTCTGGAAATATTTATATATTTTTTTAAAATATTGATTTGTATTTAGTTTTCACATATAAATTACTCTATTTTTTCAGTTTTTCTTTTTTTTACTTATTTGTTTATATCCCTTTATTTTAATGACTCCATATATTAGAGCTTCACTTTACTGTAAAATATTGGTAGCTAGTGTGAGTTGTATTTCCTAAAATTATAATAGTGATAGTATTAGCAGTCATGGATGTAGTAGTGAAAATCTTGCTGTGTCATTTGGAAAAGGCATCGTATATAATATCATTAAATATACTTTTGATTGTGTACCGGCTGTTGATTCCTGTTACTGTCTATCTTAGGAGTTCTCAAAGGAAGTTGAGGGCAAGTCCAGTCTGAAGAGCTCAGTAGTAACCGAGGGCAACCAGCTGCTGCGTCTGAAGAAAGTTGACACGGTGGTGCTGCGGACTGACCTGGCACGCATTGACTCTCAGTGGACTGAGCTGCTGACACGCATCCCAGTGGTCCAGGAGAAGCTGCATCAGGTATTGTCACATGCAGTCAGCCTGGACAGGCTTAGCTGCTCCACAGCAAATAGGATTACACCTTTCTGCTGCTTTACCTGTATGCAGAAGTTTTCACACAGGGTTTCCCTCACAGTGGCAACATGTGCATCTTTTCCTGGATGTTTAACATGGTGCTCCAATGGGTTTAACGTTTTCTCAGATCCAAATGGAGAAGTTGGCCTCTCGTCATGCTATTTCTGAGCTTTTTAACTGGATATCATTGATGGAGAATGTCATTGACGAGGATGAAGAGAACCTCAAGAGTGCAGTGGGATCTAATGTGATTCAGGACTACTTGCAAAAATACAAGGTAGAGGACTTCATACAGAATTTTTCAAATTTATGGCACTTTTGATTTTGTTCACAAATTGTATGATGTGAAGCTGTGATGTGAGAGCTACACAAATTTTTATAATTTCATGCATTTCAAGGATGTGAAAGGGCTGTTTAATTTTTTAGGGTTTGCAAAGGTAAAATTATTTTCCAGCAACAGATCAAGCTATTTAATAGCATGTCTGTATGTCTAAAATCTGCATGTTTAAACATAAGCTTAATTTCATGTTTGAGTATTTCTTGTAAGTACTTTTACAAACCTGATTAAGTAATGTTTGATTCTAGTTGTGAATCTCTGACTGCCATTTTAATTGTGACTCCACTGTTGTTTCTTTAAATTCAGGGCTTCAGAGTAGATCTAAGCTGTAAGCAGCTGACTGTGGACTTTGTCAACCAGTCGGTGCTGCAGATCGGTGGTCAGGATGTGGAGAGCAAGCGCAGTGATAAGACAGACTTTGCTGAGCGACTTGGAGCCATGAACCGACGCTGGCAGATCCTACAAGGCCGCATCAATGAGAGGGTGAGGCCAAAGACACTGAAACTGTTAGCCTCTCCAGGCCAGAGGTTACATCCTCTCATTGCCCTAGGTCTCTTGTAAAGTTTAATGAGGATGAATGTGATTATGCTAGATATCACAATAGGTCATTTTATACAGTGATGTCAAGTCCCAAAAAATGGTCTCACTATGATGAAATGGCTAATATGGGAATAACACAATCACACAAGAATACTATAATTACTTAACTTTAGAGAGTTATGTAAGCCCCCTTACCAACAAGCTTGTATGACATGGTACTAATGGATGCATTAGGTCCTTTACTTTCATATGATACTGATATCTTTAGTCTAGTTTTAAAATTCAACCTACTACAGCCTCTGAAAGACAGCAATGTCAGCCAAGCATGCTGGCGTCCTAGCGGAGTGGAAGGTTGATGGTTAATGAAAGAAAAACAGCCATAATCATTCATAGTGCAAAATCGGGGTGTTACAGTTTAATTCGTATAAATATTTTGCAGATCCAGTTCCTGGAGAGCCTTTTGGAGATGTGGCTGGAGTATGAGAGCAGCGTTCAGGCTCTCAAGTCCTGGATGGCAACTCAGGAAGAAAGGTTAAAGAGGAAACATCGGATAGAAGATTTAACATCTGTGCAAAATGCTCTCAAAGACTGTCAGGTAGGCTGCACCTACTACTTTCTCAAAACATGTTAGACTCTACATACTGTTATTATCACACCCTTTTTAAGTCACTGTCTTTTATGCTTCCAAGCTGGCAACAGCTGTAGCCAGAGGCATCATGTTTTCAAGTTGGCCATCTGTCACATTCTCATGACCATGATATCTTAAAACGCGTTAAATGTCCAGTGTGCGGGATTTAGGGGCATCTTTTGGCAGAAATGGTGTAGGATATTCAAAAATATGTTTTAATTAGTTTATAATCCCCTGCAAAAAAAAGAATTGTTATGTTTTTTATTACATTAGAATGAGCTGTTTATATCTACATATGGAGCTGGTCCTCTCCCTCGGAATCCGTCATGTTGTTCTACAGTAGCCCAGAACGGACAAATCAAACACTGGCTCTGGGTAGGACCGCTTGCGTTTTCAAGTTGGCCGTCATAGTTCTACACACTTTGCACAGGGGAGAAGTTTCAATTCTGCAACTTTATCACTAAATGCAACCAAATCCTGCACACTGGACCTTTCAGGGAACTTCCTCAAATTTGACACAATTTCACTTGAACTCAAGTATAAACTGATTAGATTTTGTGGTCAAAGGTCAAGGTCAGTGTGACCTCACAAAACATGTTTTAGGCCATAAGTCAAGGATTCATACACTAATTTTTCACAAAAGCATGGTAGGATAAAATAATGAAGTGATGACATTTTATATCCAAAAGATTAAAGGTCACAGGTCACAGGTTCACTGTGACATCATAATGTTTTTTTGCTATTATTCACCACCACATCTCAGGAACAGAGGGAGAGGCATTTGGTCAGATTCTGAATTATCAAATAAAACACTAATCTTGGGTGCCCACAGTTGGGTGAAACTGTGCTGATTGTAAAGATCTTCTGTGTGTCTTCTGAAGATGTGTGTAAATTCTAATTCTAGTTTATCATGTGAAAACTTTTAGGAAATGGAGGAGTTGGTGAAAGACAAAGAGAAAGAACTAGAGCGGGTGGAGGAGCAGGGCTGTGCCCTTGTCCAGAACAAGACTGATGAGGCCTGTGCTATTGTCATGGAGACACTCCAGGGTGTCAATCACACCTGGGCTAACCTGGACCACTTGGTAAGTTCCCCTGTTCTCTTTCCGCTCTGATTTTTCATGTAGTACATTGGTTACATCTCTCTATTCTGCACTGGTCTGCTCTTTCTTGTCCTGTTCTGTTCTGTTCCAGCCTGAACTTTACAATTTACTGAATGTCACTTTGTGTGTTTTATTTCACCTTTAACAGATAGGGCAACTAAAAATCAGCCTGAAGTCAGTGCTGGATCAGTGGAGTCTATACAAGCGGGCTTCAGAAGAGATCAATGGCTACTTGATGGAGGGACGGTACTCTGTGTCTCGCTTCCGCCTCCTCACAGGCTCCCTGGAGGCTGTTCAGCTGCAGGTGCAAAGTCTGCAGGTATGTTAGAATGAAGAGGTTTTTTTAATAATTACTCTACATGTAAGCTTGCCTGTAGTCATCCAGACACATTTGTTTACATAGACTGCATCAGTATGTGTTTCTGAAATCTTGCGATGAAGTTGATGTATATATTTTTCACCAGAGGAATGTTTCTAAATTTGCTCTTGTACATGATTTATTCTTGTGGCTGAACTAAGCAACATTTTTGTATTTGTCTGTCATCTGCGAAGGATTTGCAACAGGAACTGGAGAAACAGGAGAGCAGTCTGAGAAAGTTTGGCGCTGTGACACACCAGCTGCTGAGGGAGTGTCACCCTTCAGTGTCAGATTCTCTCAACAATGCGCTTAAGGACGTCAATGCAAGGTTATTTTAATATTTTGCTTGTTCAAAGGATATTAAACATACATTCGTATATTGAGTAAAACCATAGACATTTTAGCTCTCAAGGCACCAGCTCTAACAACAATGTTGAGGTGCAGCCAATTTTTTAAATTCTTTTCATCATCCCTCATATTGATCCTGATCATATTTTCACCCAGATGGACCGGCTTACTAGAGGAGATTGCGGAGCGTCTGAGAAGCAGCAAAGCCCTGCTTCAGCTGTGGCAGCGCTACAAGGAGCTTTACGAGCAGAGCTGCAGCAGCATCCAGCAGCAGGAGGAAAAGGCCGACCAGCTCCTCAAGCTTGCTTGCAGCAAGGACATCGCTGACGAAGAAGTGTCCGACTGGATCCGAGAATGCAGCGTAAGTGAATGTTTAAATAATGTTAAATACTTGAATCAGCAAAGATACTCGATTCTAAATTTCAGGTGTGCTTTGCCTCAGGAGGCGCTCCGGTCCCAAGCTCCAGTGCAGGCCTCCCTGCAGGTTCTCCAGCAACTGGGAGATCAGCTGAAACAGCAGGTGGACACATCAGCAGCATCTGCCATCCAGTCCGATCACCTGTCTCTCACCCAGCGGCTGGCTTCTGTGGAACAGGCCCTTAGCAGACAGCTCACCACACTGCAGGTGAAGAAAAGGCTTTGTAACTTATAGTTTTGAGTCCCAAGTTGTCCATTTATGTAGTTCAAATCATGAGTTTTACACTTGGATGGATTGCTGACATTTCTCTTCCACACCAGACTGGAGTCCAGGACTATGAAACCTTTAATGATCAGCTGGATTCACTGGGGGGCTGGATAGTTGAAGCTGAGGAGGCTCTGAAAGTGCAAGATCCCAACGGCTCCACCGACCCGACGATCATACAGGACCGCATGGAGGAGCTTAAGGTTTGTTTTTTTTATTGTTTTCCTTTAAGAAACAATTTTACTGTTGTTCTGAAATTAAGAAATTCAACATATCTCTCTTGTCCTCTGCAGAGGCTCATGCTGAAATTCAGCAGTATGGCTCCTGAACTGGAGCGACTTAATGAGCTTGGTTATCGGCTCCCTCTCAACGATTCAGAGATCAAACGCATGCAGAACCTCAACAGGAGCTGGACAACAGCCTCAGGACAGACCACAGAGAGATTCAGGTGTGACACATTAAAGAAAAGGTCAAAGAAAAACATTTCATTTCCGAGGCTGATATCCATTTCAGTACAGTTTCAAGACACTGTACAGAGGCTTAACTGTAAATTTATTGAATTAGTGAATAAAAGAAGGACTGACTGGCACAAATAACATCAAAAACAAATGTACAGCAAAGGCCACTGTCCCATGTGACTGAGATGGAATGGGTGGGTATCAAAATGACACGTTTTAATCAACTCAATTGGGTCTTTGGTTCTTTGCAGCAAACTCCAGTCCTTCCTGCTGCAGCAGCAGACCTTCCTGGAGAAGTGTGAGACATGGATGGAGTTCTTGGTCCAAACAGAAGAGAATCTGGCAGTGGAGATATCTGGGAACTACCAGAGTTTGATGGAGCAGCAAAAAGCTCATGAGGTTAGAGTCCCTTTGAAGTGAAACTCTCTGAAGCAGCTGCTTTTGTAATTTATTAATCATTAATCAACCATTTGTTGTCTTCAAGTTATTCCAAGCTGAGATGTTCAGTCGGCAGCAGATCCTCCACTCTATCATCAGTGATGGACAGCGGATGTTAGAGCAGGGTCAGGTGGATGACAGGTAAAGATCTGTTACTTCAATATTTATACAATATTACTCTGCATAGAAGATTGGCAGACTTAGTTAATTCATTGCTTTTTGTTTGCCACCGAAAAATCTGTTAACAAAACTACTTTTCTCTCCTGCAGAGATGAGTTCAATCTGAAGTTGGCTCTGCTGAGTAACCAGTGGCAGGGCGTAGTGCGGCGTGCTCAACAGAGGCGGGGCATCATCGATGGTCTGATCCGCCAGTGGCAGCGCTACAGAGAAATGGTGGAGAAGCTGCGCAAATGGCTGGTGGAGATTTCCCACCCTGCAGAGGCCCTTCAGGCAGGGACTACAGTGCCTCTGCAACAAGCCCGCTCCATGCTGGATGCTGTCCAGGTATATAATGGAAAGTCTTATCTCAGATTTATGCAGATGGTGCTGGACAGAGCAACACATATTTTGTGTTTAGTCTTCCCACAAATCTCTCCAGAACAGGCATATTTGTTTGTCAGGGTGACTAAGATGTAGTATGCTGTGGATTCTGGCAAAAATCCTCTCAGATCAAAATCGTGATAAATGAAGAGAGAAGAAACGTACTTGGAAAATTATGAGCTGCAGCAGGGACTGGGACAGACTGGTTGCAAAGGGGGCTTAAAAATCAATAGTATTTCATTTTTCTTGACATGATAAACCTATATGATACTCCAAAGACCTAACTGTCAGAACTGTTTACATATGTCAGATGGCAGGAGGTTTGACAGGCATGTGTGATTGTGCTCTCTGGTTCAGCTGAAGGAAAAGGTGCTGCAGCGTCAGCAGGGCAGCTACATCCTGACAGTGGAGGCTGGCAGACAACTGCTCCTGTCAGCTGATAGCCGGGCGGAGGTGGCCCTGCAGGCAGAGCTTACTGACATCCAGGAGCGATGGAAACATGCCAGCATCTGCCTGGACGATCAGAAGAAAGAGCTTGCCACCTTGTTAAAGGTAAACCAGGCAAATTGCCAGCAGCTGGTGGAGCACAGGGAACATGAGGGGGAGGTCGAAGAGATACTATAAATGTTTTTGCTTTGTAGTAAGTTTGTGTGCTGCTAACTGTTTAACTCTAAGTTATGTAGCACTCATGCAGTTGAAACCATTGTTTGTGTCGCACAGGACTGGGAGAGGTGCGAGAGGGGTATTGGTGGATCACTGGAGAAACTACGAGCCTTCAAACGGCAGCTTTCCCAGCCTCTTCCTGATCACCACGAGGATCTGCAAGCTGAGCAGATGCGCTGCAAGGTAACAACCTCAGTCATTTGATTAGGCTGAAATGTTATACCATGGAAACTTTCCATAAGAATAACACAAGGCTAAAATTCAATATCATTTGGGGAGCTTGACCCAAACATGTAGAATCAGTGCGGAGATATTTGAATAAGTTGAGCAGACTTTGTAATAAACTTAATTGAATGTTGAATGTCTTCATAATACTACTTTTTTTCAATAACAGGACCTGGAGAACACATTTGATGGCTGGTCGGGCGATCTGGCCCATCTGACTGTGCTGCGAGAGTCCCTGTCTTGCTACATCAGTGCTGAGGACCTGTCTGTTCTGCAGGAGAGGATTGAGCTGCTGCATCGACAATGGGACGAAATTTGCCACCAGGTACACTTCACCACACAGCATTTGTGCATAGTGTATTTTCTGAATATACTGTATACTGGGCATCTGATCAACTACAGGAGTGTTATTCAAACAGAATAGACTGGTCTTGTCTCTGCAGTTCCTTGAAATACCACATGGTGGTGCTGGTGTCAAACAAATCATAAGACTGTTATACTTTGGTTCTAACAACATCAAATACAGCCGACCATTACACGCATGAAAGACAGAATATTTACATAACAAAAGAGTTTTAGAAATGCAACTTAATCTTACTGAACGAGAATGTTTACACAGACTATTTTTAATTCATAATATAACAAGGAGCTAGAACAAGTTTAGAATTAAAAAAAAAAGGTTCTTCCTCTTTGTTTTTCTCTCACATTGATTTGCACAGATCTTAATAAGGATGTAAGCTATGAAAACACTCACTGTTACCCAGATTAATTAAGTGCAACTCAAAATGGCATTTCACTACATTTTTTAAAGGAACTTTCCTGTCTAGAGCAGTTCCTGTGCCGTGCAAACGTAAACCTCAAGGTCATAGTTGCATCCTGTGTAGAGTAGATAAAATACGCATACAGGAAACACACAGAGGCACATGCTCGCTTGCTCGATGCAAATGATTCAGTCACGGTGCAGTGATCTTTTAAACACTGCTTCCGTTTGAGACTTTTTGACATGAATGCACTTTTGTTACAGTTTAACATGCGGTAGTTATTTGTTTTTAACCATTCTGTACAGTAATGCACTGAACTGAATATATGTCGCTGTGCCTCTGCAGCTGTCACTGCGCCGGCAGCAGGTGAGCGAGAAGCTGAATGAGTGGACCGTGTTCAGCGAGAAGTACAAGGAGCTCTGCGAGTGGCTCACCAACATGGAGAGCAAGGTCTCGCAAAATGGAGACATCAGCATTGAGGAGATGATCGAGAAGCTCCGCAAGGTAAGAAGAAACATCTCAGACGAATCTAACATTTCCTCCTTGTGCAAAGTTTGGCATCATGACAGTTAGTTTTTCTAGAAATGCAAAACTTGCTCATTATTTTCTTTATGACCTGTTTAAACAACTTCTAGAGATCCATCTGTTATTGATCCTTGTTCTATCTGTTGCCTATCTGTTATCCTTTCCAATCAAACTTTTTAAGTTTCCCTTACACTCCCTTACTGGTTGTGTTGCATTGTCTCTCAGGACTACCAGGAGGAGATCACTGTGGCTGAGGAGAACAAGCTGCAGCTGCACCAGCTGGGAGAGCGCCTGGCTAGAGCCAGTCACAAGAGCAAAGCAGCTGAAATCGAACAAAAACTCAACAAAGTTAGTGACCGCTGGCAGCACCTCCTGGATCTAATCGGAGCCAGGTGAAATGACACACACTCACACTTGAAGTAGCTTTAATAGTGCTGTAATTTGTTTGCAGAATAAGACATAGCACTATTACTGTTTTCATCCCTTGTTAGAGACTCTTGCATTGCACTGACAGAGTTGAATCAATTATGTTAATAGAGTGAAGAAGCTGAGGGAAACTCTGGTGGCCGTGCAGCAGCTGGATAAGAACATGAGCAGCCTTCGGTCCTGGCTGGCCCACATCGAGACAGAGCTGTCCAAACCCATCGCTTATGACTGCTGTGATTTCCAGGAGATTCAGAGGAAGCTCGATTTACAGCAGGTAACATAATGTACACTACAGTGCATAAAATGTGCACAATACAACATTTTTAGATAGATTTCATTATATTATCCTCTCTCTCTCCCTCGTTGTGTATCACTCTCTTACTATTGCACACACTTACTCCCTGTCTCTCTTTTACTCACCACTCAGGAGCTCCAGCGTGACATAGAGAAGCACAGTACAGGAGTGGCATCTGTACTGAACCTGTGTGAGGTGCTTCTGCACGACTGTGACGCCTGCGCCACCGATGCAGAGTGCGACTCCATCCAGCAGGCGACTCGTAGCCTTGATCGCCGCTGGAGGAGCATCTGTGCCTTGTCTATGGAGAGGAGACTCAAGTAAGATGTCAGATGTTAGATGAAAACAAAAAGAGAGAGAGTAGTATGGATGGAAAAAAGGTCATTGTCAAGTATACTTACCACATTTTCACTAATATCTCCCCCCTAGGATTGAGGAGACGTGGCGTTTGTGGCAGAAATTCCTAGACGACTTTGCACGATTTGAGGAGTGGCTGGCCACTTCAGAAAAGACTGCTGCTCTGCCCAACTCCTCTGGTGTGTTGTACACCGTAGCCAAGGAGGAACTTAAGAAATTTGAGGTATTGCAAAAGTATTCCGTGTAAACATTTTAAAAACTGAAACAGGACACATGACATTTTTGTGACCCAGTGGGATGGTGCTGTTGATTAGCACTACACTAATATAATTATGTGTTCTTGTAGGCCTTCCAGAGGCAAGTCCATGAAAGCCTAACCCAGCTGGAGTTAATCAATAAGCAATATCGCCGCCTGGCTAGAGAAAACCGCACTGACTCTTCCTGTCGTCTGAGGGAGATGGCTCATGATGCCAATCAGCGATGGGACAACCTGCAGAAGAGGGTGGCATCCATCCTCCGCAGGCTTAAGGTACATATTCATTGTTACATTCATCATGTTGTGTTGATGGTAGCATCTGTGTGACTGACTGAATGACTGATGAAGCTTAGTTTATTCTACATGTTATACTTGCACAATGTACAAGTGTAGTTCATTCTAACAGCAGCATCTCTTTTTGAAACATACAGCACTTTATTAGTCAGAGAGAAGAGTTTGAGACGGCCAGAGACGGCATCTTGGTGTGGCTGACAGAGATGGACCTGCAGCTGACCAACATCGAACACTTCTCTGAGTGTGACATTCAGGCCAAGATCAAACAACTCAGGGTGGGTTTGTCACAGTGGTCCAGACAAACATGGTCTGAAAACTATTTGCAAAGCATGCTTTGGGATTTCTTTCATTTATATTGACTACCAGACACAGTATGTGTGTATATATATTTAGATTTATTGTACCTTTAGACTCTCTGAAGATTTTGGCACTTGAGATTGTCCTTTCTTAGTATAGTGTAGCAGGGCCTAAATATGAATTGAGAAAGAATTTGAAATGTTTAACTCTTGATATATTTGGATTTTTGCACCTTATTTATCTACACATTGTCTTAGGTTTTTATTCTGATATTTGTTATTGTGAAGAGCAGCTAGACTGACTGATATTGCAAGATTACATCGCACAAGTCACACTGAACATTAAAATTATTAAATCAGGAAATTGCCATCTGGGACCGGCTGTCCATTTTGAAATTAAGGCTGTGAAAGAGCCTGGTGTTTAGCCTGAAAACAGAATTAATGAAGATTTGTTTATCTGTGCTCTTCCTCCTCCTCGTCTTGCGTTCCCACAGTCATTCCAACAGGAGATCTCCCTCACTACAGCCAAGATCGAGCACATCTTTCACCAGGGAGAGGCGCTGATAGAGAAGAGTGAACCTCTGGATGCAGCTGTCATCGAGGAGGAACTGGAAGAGCTGCAGCGCTACTGCCAGGAAGTGTTTGGTCGAGTTGAGCGCTATTACAAAAAGCTCATTCGTCTTCCTGTAAGACCTGATTTCATATTTTTATTGATCCATTATTTCATGATCTATTGTGGCTTGATTCCAGGCACTCGAATATTCAGCACAATCTGTACATGTTGTGTCTATGCTTCTTCTTCAGCTTGCAGATGATGATACCGAAGTGTCATTCTCGGACCGCGAGCTGGAGCTGGATGAGCCCGGTGACTTATCCAGCCTTCCATGGGGTGAGCGTTTAGGGGATGGCTTCCTGTCACCTCTGCCCTCCTCTGGCCGCTCAGCCTCACTGGCCGCTCAGCTCCGGACCGAGCGCTCGGGCAGGGACACCCCAGCTAGTGTGGACTCCATTCCCCTCGAGTGGGACCACGACTACGACCTGAGCCGCGGGCTGGAGAGCGCCAGCAGGGCCCTGAGAGAGCAGCAGAGCGAAGAGGGCGACTTCCTCCAGCGGCCTGCCTCAGCATTGTCAGGTTAGTTTCCAAACACACAAAGCATTTTCCTTTATGTTAAAGTGATAACTGAGACTTAAAAGAAACCCCCATTTAGAGCAGTGGTGTATGAGGTACAGCGGATAGATAGATAGATAGATAGATAGATAGATAGATAGATAGATAGATAGATACTTTATTGATCCAGAAGGAAATTCACTAGCAGGTGCTGTTCAGTGTCCAACTTTGACCTTTGAGTTTGCCTACAGGAACTACAGACAGGTGACAGAATAAAGGAAAAACCTGAATACATGACTGGAGAAACATAACAAATTCAGATGGTTCCACATGGGCAGACTGCATGGTACAATTAAGCAATTAACAGTAAATCCTGTTCAGTGACATGTAGAAAAATGCTCAGCAGGCCCTATTAATTTTGGACCGACATGCTAGACAACGCTCTCCACCACCTTTTGCAAAAGTCAAATGAGGGACTATCTTTTGGAAGAACACTGTTCATCCCAAGAAACACTGAACCTTTTCTGGCGGCACATGGCAGCCCAACACCTTACGAAGACACTTAATGTTGTTTTTTACTTTCATTTGTCACCCGTCTGTAAATGTTACCAAGACTATATAACTGGAGGTAACAGGTAGAAAAAGAATATCTTTGAAAAATCACATGTAGCATAAAATTCCAGGCATTATCCAATATGCTATAAAATACGGTTTACTACACTGAGGGATCTGGTTGTTCAGGAACAGTTTGATAACAGACTTTTTCACATGAAACCTCTCTTGACCATACAATGGTGACTTCATACAATAATTCTCCATAATTTGGTGCAGAAAATTAAGACCTGACATGAAAAGATGTAAAAAAAAAACAAAAAAAAAAAACACTTTTCTCATTATTACTTTTTTTTTCCAGAAATAACAAGTTAAATTGATTTCTCAGTTTCCTGTATATATGATTAGGGAGGAGCAATTACTGGTCAATAAATGTCTTCTAGCCTTATGCTTCTTTACTACCAGAAGCTAAACTTAACAATATTACAGTATTACAAATACCCAAAGAACAGTAGTTCTTGAAATAAACTACAGAAAGTTACTATAAAACAATGTTCAACACTTCTGAGCATTTTTTTCTGTCAGCCATAACTGGTCACCACAGAGTGTAAATGTGCAGTTACGCAAAGGTATTAGCCTGACGCCGACAGCTTCATCCTGATTAGTAGATGGTGAGGAATTTGAAAATGGCAGCAACAACTTAACATTGCATAAATACTGACAGCAGCACCATTTGTCCAGGAGCTTATCGATATTTCGGTACCAACTAGTTTGAAACTGGTGCCAATTTAGTATTAGTTCTCGATAACCATTCCTATTTGGGTTTCAGCTGTAGTTTTAACCATGGACCAAGGAGTATTCATATATACTTGGTAATACATGGTTTATTTTAGATGCTGGATGGGTAAGGTTTGTGACACAGCATATTGTCAATGCAGTGTATCTTCCTGTGACCGATAACTGTCAAACTCTGGTGCATCAGACCAGGTTACAGACAACAGATGAATAGCAGGTTAATCAGTTCATGGAGTCAAACAGTGTAATGCCCACTGCTGAATGTGTGTACTGTATAATGTTTCTTCCAGATGTAGTGATCCCAGAGAGCCCAGAGGCCTATGTTAAACTTACAGAACAAACACTGAGGTCCTCCACTGGTAGGCAACAGCAGACCCCAGCATGCCACAAGTGTTTGGGGCCAGAAATAACAGCTGCACTCTGAGTGATACCACACTGATAGACTATTCACCAGCTTGGACTTTGATTTGTGTTGATTTCCTCTCTTATACACACTTTGGGCACACACTGTAACCAATGGCAACACGTTCTAACACTGGGGGATAGGGTCAATTCCATTTGTATTTCTTCAATTCACTGGTTCTGCCTTGGTTTCTAATTCTGCAGAACTGAAATGGAATTCAGCCTAACCCTTCTTTCTAACTGGCTTTCTTACTTTGGTTTGCAGTTCACTCCGTAGCTAACCTCTTCAGATTTATTTTGATGTGCTATTTGTGTTTCACAAAAGCATGATGTTTTACTGTCACTGTGAACAAGTCTGAGCTTCTTGCTGTGGGGATGGCAGATTTGTTTGAAGTAAACTTTTCATAGGCTCCGTTCATACAGAGGCACATGGCGTAAGGAAAAATGCTTGTTAAGGCCTGTCATGATGATTACGTTATCCCATAAGTTACCCTTATATGGACATGATGACGCCACAATAAACAGCAGGGGTTTTCTTCCCTTTTTTTCTCTCCACCCCTGCCTGCATGTATGAGTTCAAAGAGGACACCATGTAGCTTACTGGTGGCCTACAGCTGCACTTTTGGAGTGGAAGACGCACAGTCCTGATAGTTGTTAGCTTGCCAATCCCTGGCAATTAGCCAAAAAGCCTGTTGTTTGCAGTTTTACCCTCTGACAACTCATTCTATTCTCAAAATGGCAATGATATAATTTATCGCAATTATTTGTGGGACAGTATATCGTCCAACAAAGCAGTTATCATGACAGGCCTATGCTTTTGTACTCTCTGTTTCACATGAAGGATGTGACTCCTAATGAAAGCAGGACAGGAGAGCACTGCAATGAGGTTGAGTGTGTGTTACAATTTTTTGAAAATGCAGGGACAATCACTTGTCAAACTGTGATGGGCAACATGAGTCACAAGTGACCTGCGTTCCCCTCTACTTCTGACAACTCATTTGCTCTCCACGTCTTGTGTTTCTCTGTCTGAATGGGGCCTTATCTCTTCATGGGGTGTAAAGCATATTTTTAAGTGTCCATTATGATACAATATTTGGTCATAATCTGTCCATGTGGTGTCTACAGGGGAGGTTGCCTCTACAGACTCACATATTCACCCTCTGGATGCCGGTCGTTTCCACCTGCAACAAACGGACAGCAGCCGCAGTCGCACACCCACAAGCACAGAACTGGATGCCTCATATATGGGATATGTATGTGTTACTCTTATATTGAAATGAGCACCAAACTGTACATTAAGTGATAATTAATTCTGTTTTGTCTATTTAAATGCGATCTAACAGCCAACATGGGTATAAGACTAGAAAACTCATGTTTATTTATGTTATTATGTAATGCCCAGACAGATTTTGTTAGCTTACCACCAGCCAATGATATATCTTTCACCTTTAGAGCAGGACTTACTACACTATCCAGTTTACAAAATCTTAGTCATAAGGTTAAAATGTATGTCCTATCCTAAAGTATGTAATATAACCTGCTTACACTGATTGTGCTCTTCAAAATGATACCCTTAACCTAACATACATCCATTGTGTAGATGCGGCTGCTGGGTGAGTGTCGGGGCAGTATTGACACAGTGAAGAGAATGGGCTTTGAGCTGAAGGAGGAGGAAGACACGGTGTCTGGACTGGCAGATCCCAGCAGCTCAGAGTCCCAAACATCAGGTAATACTTCACCCAAACCAAGGGGTAGGCAGGCTGCGGCTTCAGCTCCTCTTCAATGGCTCCCTGTGGCTTTGCAAACAAAATCATATGAAAATGTGTAACGGTGATTTTTTAACATTTTAATTTCTATTCATCAGTGTTGTAGGTCTAAAGTGATTCTTACATTCTCCAGCTGTAATAATGTGTAGCCTATATACAGAATAACAATAAATGTTTGTACATTTCATTAACTAAAATGTGCATCATACCTCTACAGCCTGGCACCTTTTTCTCTAAATTTTTCTGCAGCTCAATAGCAGTAGCCACTCTTGAGTCTAGCTCAGGTAGCTATGAATTTGAAGCCAAAAAGGGACAGCCTCGGAGGAAAATAGATAATTTAATAGTGCATTGAAAAATTTTTATGCTTTTACTGCCAACGCTGTGAAGTCACTATAAAATAATCATAAATAGCCCACTGCAGAGTAGCCATTTTGTGATAAAACACATTAATGAATGCTCATTTAGACCCATTAGTAATGTTGATAGGCTATTTTAGACTGAATAGCTTGTGTTACCTTCATTATCAGGCTCCAGAAAGATTTTTATTACTATTACTTTGGTCAAAAATGGCACTTTGGATAGCAAAGGTTGCCGACCCCTGCCCCAACCTATCCTCCTACATGTATGCACCCTACGTTACCATACATTCAAATGAGTGTTTATAAAAAGAAAATGTTGAAATGTGTAAATGCAAAGAGCTTTCATCCAGAAGGATACAACTCTGGTGTATTCAGCTTATATGACATATCTTTTCCTTACACCCTGCAATCTAGGAGTGATTGAGCGCTGGGAACTCCTGCAGGCTCAGGACCTCAGCAAAGAGATGCGCACAAAGCAGAACCAGCAGCAGTGGCAGCAGCTGAACTCTGACCTGAACAAAGTTTGGACTTGGCTGGGAGAGACGGAGGAAGAGCTGGAGCAGCAGCGGAGGCTGGACCTCAGCACCGACATCCAGACCATAGAGCAGCGCATCAAGAAGCTCAAGGTATTATTGTTTTCTTTTTGGAAATACTTTTGTGTGATGCGTTGCCCTTTTTTAATCTTTTAAGTTTTTTCTCTTTCAAATATATAGAATTTTGTATTTTGAGGTGTTTCTTTTTTATATGGGTCATCTCTTCCTGTAGGCCTATGGTGATAATTCCTGCTACAATTGGCTGACACAACATAGAAACTTGATGCCTGTGGTCATCCTTGTTGGTTGACCTGCTGGGAATCAAGTTATTATCTTTGAACCTTGTGTTGTTGTGTTACATCCTTTGTATGTTGCTCTGGATGACTGCGTTCATTAACTGTAAAATGTAAATGGTTGTCCACAGGAGCTGCAGAAGGCATATGACAAACGTAAGGCTATTGTGCTGTCCATCAACCTGTGCAGTGCTGAGTTTGTGCAGTCAGACACAGAGGAGTCCCGAGAGCTGCAGGCCAAACTGAAAGACATGAACAACCACTGGGATAAACTGGGCAGCTCACTGGAGGAGTGGAGGTCTTCCTTACAAGAAGCTCTCATGCAGTGTCAAGTAGGTGTTATTAAGACACGGAGCAGTTGTTCTGAATGGTAATATGAGATTGTTTCATAGAGCTGTATCATGCATGTAGTTGAATCTCTACTCTCCTGATCCATGTCTGACTAACAGGACTTCCATGAGATGAGCCATGGTCTGCTGCTCTGGTTGGAAAACATTGACCGCAGGAGGAATGAGGTGGTTCCCATCGACCCCATCCAAGACAGTGACACTCTCCACGAGCATCATAAAACACTTACGGTACAGAAATATAATTTATACAATGCATAAATATAATTTATGCAAGAAGACTGTATGAATACTCCCAGTTTCTCCTGCTGTTTTAGAATCCATGTCTCAAATTTACAATCCCCACAGCAAATCCGCCAGGAGCTGCTGGACTCCCAGCTCAAAGTTGCCTCGCTACAAGACATGTCCCTCCAGTTGCTGGTCAACTCTCAGGGCAGTGACTGCCTGGAAGCCAAGGAGAAGGTCCATGTTATTGGGAACCGCCTCAAACTGCTGCTAAAGGAAGTAACCCGAGACCTCAGAGAGCTGGCGAAGATTCTGGACATCACCAGCAGTCAACAGGTAGAGCATCATTTTCTGTATTCCTGTGCAGTAACTGAGGTTAAAGGGATTTGTTTCTAAAGTAGATTTATGAAAAGTCATATAAAGGTTTATTTGATTTGAAACAGAAGACTTTCACTTTGGTCAGGGGGCCTGATATTTTTGCTGAAGGGACGGATTTGATCCACAGGCTGCTATTGCCTTCCACTGCCTGATATTTCATGTGCCTCTCTTTCTTTCCTCTCTTTGTATAAATGTTTCCTTTGCCAGGATCTGTCATCTTGGTCATCAGCTGATGACCTGGACACGTCCGGGTCCCTTAGTCCTGTATCAGGAAGGAGTACACCAAGTCGACGACGATCGGTAACGTACACGTCTACCTGTACATGCTGCTCTGTGAGAGGCCAGGTGTTCGGTTACCCCTCTGAGACAGTGCATACAGCAACTTGTGCCCCAAATGCCCTGTTGAAGGCCATATTCACCCCTGCCATCCCAAAATCTCTCCTCACACCTTTCTACACCTCCACAACCTGCTTTACACTCCCACCCTCTGAATTCTGAACTATTTTCCAGCCTTTTACTCTTCTTGCATGTTGTGTACTCCCAGAGCAAATACCTGCCAGAGAACTGGGGAATCCTTTCTTTCTAACATCTTTATTTCCTCCTCCTTTCTCTTGGATGACTTTTTCAGTTCTGCCCTAGCTGTCACTTTTTCTCTTCCAGTATTTCCACACTAAAAAACTTCTATCCTACAAATCTTTTTTTCCCAGTAGACTTTCCTTTACTTTCTTCTCACTCTAGTTTTATTGGATCCTTGTAGTTTTATTCTTAGGAATACTGGCTATCATGAAACTGCTAAATGTACAAAAGAAGCATAGAAACTGTGATTTTATGATGTAGGAGGCATGACATCATATTTGTTTTATATTGTAGGCTGCAGGAATGAGAAAGCAATATTTTTTGCATCAGTTTTGATTCAGTATGTATCTAAATATCAGTCCAAATAAGCATGTCGCTGCTTATATTATGTGTATGTTATTAAATGTCACTGTTATCAAAGAGACCCATGCATCACACTGCATAATTTGTAGCTTCCTATTTGCAGTCAGTTTGTTGCACTCACGAGCTGAAGCACTTCAAAGTAGTCGAGCACTTTGAAAAGCCAGATTCCTTGTTATCACGGGTTACAAAATCTACCCTCACATATGATTTTGTTGCTGCTCTTCTTTCATTTTGGGATTTCTTTTCATCGGTAGCTTTGTCTTGATTTGCCTGGACTGAAACATACTTTCTTTCTTTTACCTCCCCCTCCCCCTGTTCATTGCAAACAGCAACGGGGCAAAAGTAGTCTGTCACAGCCTGGACCCTCTGTGAGCAGTCCACACCACAGGTACCTTTCTGTTGGTTTCTAGCACACCCAGAAGATAATGGAACTCATCAGCCCATGATGCACTTGGAGGCCGATTCATGCTTTCTAATCCTCCCCCAACAACAGCTGTGTCTTTAAAGAATAACAAACCCCAATTTTAGTTTCTAACGCTTGTGCCAGATTAGCAGCTCATGATAGTGAATTCCATCATCTTCTGTCAGTCTAGACGCTCTGTGTAGGCTCGGTGACGAGGTGCAATGCAGCCCACACATCCTCGATAAAAGAGTTTCACAAGGGATGGTGCAAGGCCTCTTCTCCGCCAATGTCCTTGGCTGCTTAATATCGCTAACCGGAGGGCATTTTTCTTACGTATAACACAAATATTCCTTTGTAGCTAACACTCCTTCGCTGTTACTGAACACACACACCTTTTTTCTCAAATTGCCGAGCCAGTAAATGTCTGCAATGAACAATGCAAAGGCTGCAGTTTCTCTTTCTCTCTTGCTCTATCTCTTTCTTATGTGTGTGACATTTCTTCTTCTGCTGCTGCTATCTCACCAACTATCCGCCATCTCCCCCCCCCTCAGTCTGTCATCTGTGAGTCTCAGGTATCCATATGTGAAGTGGTAAGGGGCACTTTTGTTAACAGCATAGGACAACCAGAGTGTAAATCATACATCAATCCATGCATTCCTGGAGTCAGGATTCACTTTAATGAAGTACATTTAGAGAGTACAGCAGGACTGTTTTCTCTTAACTTAAAGAAATAAATCAATTGGGGTTTTTTTCCACAGTTGGTAGGTGTGAGTAAGCTTCTTTACAGTAATTTCCATTAAGTGATTGTGGCGTCTAACCTGAAAGAGTACAGTTTTTACTGAGGGTGATGGTGACTGTTAATGATACAGCAAGAAAGCAAATTAATAAACTTCCCGAACTATTCCTGTAAAGGTTGAGTTTGGCATTCTTCACCTGGACCCTATTTTCCCATGTTTTTGTGTCTGAGTCACTAATGGGAACAGTTTTTGAAATTAATCCACTATTGAGTGAGACTGCTGCAGACAACAGCGACGGAAGACTGCAATTTAACCACTTAAACATGTTCGCACTGTCAATTTACACTCACTGACAGTGCTTGTTTTTGTCACTAATAGGCTTAGATCATTATTATAAGTGTCTGGCGACATTATGGAGAGGATTCCTGCAGAGGTCGACCTTTTCATTAAGGAGTACGGTCCTTTTTGTTTAACCAGAAACAGAAAATCCAAAATCACTGTCAGCAAACCCACCAGACTTCATTCAAATAAACAATAATTTTATCATTCTAAAACGCACGTCTTTTAAATGTGACTGAAACGAATTAAAGCCCACAAAAACGGTCTTGGCTCGTCTTACCACTGTTCCAGCAGTCGCCAACTCTGGTTTGGTTGAAATAAACCCTTAATTCACTTAGTTAGATATGAAAATATGCTGCCACTACAGATGTTAAAATTGATGTTTATTTAAATGGAGTTTGGTGGCTTTGGTGATTTTGGGGCTGTTTGTGGTTAAACTAAAACGATCTTACTCCTGCACAAAAAGGTCCGTCTCTGTAGGGATCCTTTCCATAATGTTGTTAGACACTTACAAAACAATCTGAGCCTGCCAGTGGCAAAAGCAAGCACTGTTAGTGAGCGTAGATTACATTAGTGGTTACAGTGCAGCCTGTTCTGGCTCAATACTGGACCAATTAAAAAAATTGTTGTTCCTATTACTACTATTACATGTTTAAAAACACCGAACTTAGCCTTTAAATATAGCTTAGCCAAACTACCTTGTCAAAGAACCTTTTTCTAATTGCTATGCTCTTCTTGCCTCGGCATGCTTTGCATTTTTCAACAGGACAAAACTTCAAAAAGTCCTTTTAAATAAGTATCTAATTACCCAGCTGATACTTGCAGCATGCCTTTTGTCTTTTATCCTAACATCCTTTTCGAAGGAATGCAAGCTCACGTATTAAATGTATTTGTTTGGTGCAGGACTGTACAGTATGAATGCTTTTGTGACTGTCTTTGTAACTGTGTTTATCCACCCAGTCTCAGTCAGCATGTAGATCACAATGTGAAACATTGTCCCAACATTGCTTCGAACCATGTTGGCGATGTCTTTCAAACACAGCATGGTGCTTGTGTCGAGCACTGTCACACAGTTCCTCTGTCGCTGAACTGAGTTCTTATTTGGATTGAAAATCAGTAGACGACACCTTAACAATGAAGTCTATGGAGAGGAGGATATTAGATTACAGAGCAGTTAAAGTGAAGCTTATTTATTGAATTAGACTAATTTAATTAGTCAGTTATTTTTGCTGAGTTTATTTTTGTGCACAGACAGGAAAAATACATTTAAGGTTGCCATAATGTGTTTACACAAGTCTGGAAGTAGGGATTCAGATGACAGATAGGAGTTTGTATGTAGTTATCAATCGATGTGGGTCACTAAATGTCAGTCTGTGCTGTGTTGTGAATGCTTGTGTGTGTGTGAGCAGGTCTCACGACGCTGGATCCGTTTCCTTCCCTTCTGATTCGGAGGCACCTTCAGGTCATAGGTCCTCGTTCCTGTGGCGCGTCCTCTGGGTCGCGCTGCCTCTCCAGCTCTTCCTGCTCCTGTTAGTGGTCTTTGCCTTCCTGCTGCCAATGACCGAGGAGGACTACTGCGCTCAGTCCAACAACTTTGCTCATTCCTTCTACCCGATGCTCAGCTACACTAACGGACCACCTCCTGTGTAGGCCGGCTGTAAGAGCATTTGATCTCAGTATTCCTACATCAGTATGACTAGAAGTGGTATCACGTTGACATCCTTTGAGAGGTCGACTATGTCAGGAGCAAAAACTGATCTTGGTCATCTATTTGTTCTGCAGAAAAACGCTGCCATCTACAATTAATATCTTCATGTGTAGCACTAGCATCTCACTATGTTACTCTGTGTAATGCTGTGTCGATTAAGGAGCATCTTTGGTGCAACAAAAGTGAAAATACTGTTTTTGCCCACAGTGGACGTTGCTGGATGAACGAACTGAAGATCAACTCAGCGTCATATACATGTTGTATTTCTCTGGAGAGATCTGTCAGTGGATAGCACCAAAGTTAAATGCTGAAATATAGCCTGTGAATTTGCTTGTAACTCATTTGTAAAAATCAAAACAAAAAAACATTTAATATATCTTACATTGCAATTATTTTTTTACCTGTATTTTGGCATGCAGTTCTTTGCTTTTATTTACTGACATCCCTCATTGTGTCTGTGGGAAACGGTCCATTTTTAACTTGAATTACTTCGATTCATGTGAGATTCATTTAAGCCAAGTCGTGTGTTTTTAATATCAAAGCCAGAAACATTTCAAGAGTTTAACCTTCGACATCAGTCACCCATGGTCTTTATACATTTTGCTGTTTTATTTTTTAAACAAGATATAAAATATGACTTTATGATTGAGAAGTATGACATATAGAACTATTGTATATTTTGTATGACCGTCAGTTCAGTATCAAATGTATAACAGTCCAGGACTATTTAACATGTGTATATAATAGTAAAAGGTAATATGAGAAATATATGTATATGCGACCATCAAAAACAATGAATGCCAAATCCTCATCCTGTCGATATTTGTCTTTTCATTTGATTTTTTAAATGTGAATTTACATTTATTTGTGCAACGAATCATATTTATACTGAGCTTCTCCTGAAAACACAAATAGGAAAACATGGATACATTATTTGACTCTGTAAAAGGTCTGTTTTCATATACTTTTAGACAACAATAATACGTTTACATTCTAAGTGCAGTTTGGCAAAAGTATGATGTATAAATCTATGCTTCATGAAGGGGAGCTGCAGACCTAGAGGTAGAAAGATCGAAGGATGAGCTGTCACGAAGGTCCTGGATTTGGGGAAGATGAGACCTCTGGTGAGTAGGACAGTGCCAGGGCATGTTAACATGATGATGAAGGTGGTGATGGTGATGATGACTGTGAAGAATGGTCTCCAGTAATTTGATGATGTCATAATTTGAAAGAGCCGGGGCTGTGGCATCCAGACCCAACATCTGGGAAACAACCATCCGGAAATCCACCAACTGAACAACAGAGGACAAAGAATATATCAGTTTGATTTTAAAGGCATAATCTGTCATTTAAAGAAACACTTCACCACCCAGATGACCTTTTGTATATCAATTATTTACCCCATGCTATGCTGAATTTGTGAAAAAATGTATCCAAAAACAGAGAAAATTCTTGATGAATTGAATTTATGAGGGTCCACCTTTAACATAAGCAAAATTATACCAATTCTAGGGATGTCAATGGTTTCCTGTTAATTGGTAACCACTGAGAAATATTTTTGATTGGTTATGCATGTCAATCTACAGGTTAGTTTTGCTGCTCTTCTGTTTACTGCACTGCGCACCACTCAGGTTTGGCAAGGTAATGTTAGCTAGCGGCACAGCTCATTCAGGATTACTGCTACTAACGCTGTCCTGACCCAACAGCACTGTTGAAAACATTATGCCCACCCTCAATGTTGCTCCAGTGAGTAAGTAGCTCAATTTTTAACAAATCCACTGTAGCATTGTTTCCTATGTTAGCCTATCACTGTTAGCATAGTTAGTGGTGTCAGCATAGCTAGTAGTGCTAACATAGATAACAATGCTAAAGGAGTTTTGCGGCTCAAAATGAAGGCGCTTACTTAACAGGTCGACATGGGAGGAGACTGGAGAGTGGATATCATGTTTCCACAGCAACGACTACCAAGTGGTGGTATGGTGTTACCGGTGCTAAACGCCACATGAGTGGCACCGCTAGCTAGGTCCCACTTGACCTGGGCTGTGCACAGTGGAGTGCAGCCAAAGCTCAAGCTAGATAACCAGTGGAGACTGTTGGGTGGGGAGTGGGCACTGTGATTCCACATGATAACGCAGCTAGCCGCCTGTCTCTTAGCAAAACCAACAGGGAATTATAGCTGCTGCGCAGCGATGGGTCGGGTCCGGGCATTTTTAAGCAATTCTGAGCAACAAGCAGAAGAATTGGAAGACGTAGGAATTTAGCAACACAGTCTGCCTTTTGCATCAGCTGAGGCTTGAACTCAACCTCTGAGATTAAGAATCAATTTCTATCTCATTGAGCTAATTAGTCAGTGACAATTCATGTGTAGCTTCACAAATTGACTAAGCCAGACGTGCAGCCGTCCATGCATGGAATTTATTTTAACAATGATTGATTTGCTTCATAAGTGAAATACTACTGATGTTTAACTAGTTGAGCTATGTGCAAAGTGAGAAGCCTCAGATGGTTTCACACTGAAGCATTGACACTGGATCTTTGTGCAAAGTTTGGTTTATTTTCAAGCATGAGAAGGCAGATTTTCTAGCAGAAAAAAAGACTTGAAGATGCTGCACAGTGATCAGTCACGCTCAGGCAATTTTAAGTAATAAGCTACAGCACAAGAAGATGTTTACATTACAATGTAGATTCTGCATCAGTTGAGGCTTGAATCCGCAACCTCTGGAACCTAAGACCGTCATCTACCACTCTGAGCTAATTGGCAAGTAGCAACTCAACAGTGGCTTCACAAATTGAGTAAGCCATTCACTAGTGCGTAGGAACGCAGCCATCCATGCATGGAAAGGCAGATTTGAAACCACTGTAAAAAAAAAAAATCAGTTATTAAGACAAAAATATGAAAATACACATATTGCATCTAATTTGTTTGTAACAATGATTGATTTGCTCCATAAGTGAAAAACTGATGTTTAAAATTGCCATTTTTACATTGACTCCAATTGTTCACATTAGAGCAAACTTCAAAATGCTGTCAAAAATTCAGTTTTTGAGATAAAATTCTGAAATTTGCCACACATCATCTACCATGACTCTAGAATTTTGTCATTTTTTTCATGAACATTGAAGATTTATTTAGCAAGAATTTGTATGTATATGTTTACAGTACCGTTTACAGTCAAACATTTTGATGCACTGTAGGCTCAATTTTTGATAAATCAAAAATTGGAGAAACAGTTTGTGTAGGACAGTCTGAAGATGCTCTGTAGCAAGTTTGGTGTCAATTGAGCAAAAATTGTGGGAGGAGATAGGTTTAAGAAGTTTTACAGTTTTTGAAAAAAACAGAGTGATGAACTTCATAATTTTTAATAGGTTTAAGTGTATAAAAGTTTCTTCAGTATTGGAGCTACAGTTTGATGAAAGTTGTGAAGTTGTAGCACGTATGGTTGATTTGTTATGAATTTTCAAAGTTTCGAACTTTAGACGCTTGCTGTAGCGCCACCATCAGGACTACTGGCTTGAGTTTACAGCTGAGGATATCTGGCATGAGACTGGACCTTTGTGCAAAGTTTGGTGAGTTTTCACCCATGGGAAGTAGGATTTCCTCGGAAGAAGAAGAAGAAGAACTAGGATTACAATAGTGTCCTGGCAGCTTAGCTGCCTGGACCCTAATAAACTAAAAGAAAGACATTTACATCACAAGACATTAAAATTTCACCACTTCTAAATGGAAAGCACTTTGAAAAGTGCTAAAACTCACTGAGTCAGTGGAGCACCTGACTAAAAGGAGAGGCCTCTCTTTTCTTGAAAATTAACGAGTTAGTTTCTGGTTAATGGGTATCGACCTGCTGAAAGCAGAATTAAAAGAAACCAACATTCCCAATCAGAATATGTGTTAACAAACTTATACAGAACTCATGCAGTATAATCCAAGGCTCATTTATCCTCCAGCTTCCCAATTTGGGTCTCCACGTCGCTTTATCTGTTCAGCATAGCTCTGGTGTCTTTGTTGAGGCAGTTAATTGACTCAGCCATGCCGTGCATTTCAGTACCAAAGTCTTCTTTTATTTGCTTGAGCTGCGATGTGATGTTTCTGGTCCATTTTGGGGTGTCTGTTGGATTATCCTCATTGTCTCCAGGTTGTTGCTCGGAGGACAAGGCAGTGTTAAGGGTGTATGTCACCATGCTGCAAGCTGAGCCAAAGTTTCGTGCGTTTTTCCTTCTTGCAGTTTCTGGTATTGCTCTCAGATCTAGACATCCCCGCATTTTCCAATAAAATGTTACCAAAGTGTTACAGTAAGACTTGTCTCCACTGAGCCGTTTTGGCGTCTGACGTGCCATCTTATCCCGTCACCTCACTCTCATTTATCCAACTGTGTAGTCGATGCTTCCCAAACAGACAGCCCTTTCCAGCGTGGAACTGAACTACAACTAAAACTTAGCGATGCTCTCCCTAAAGCCAGACTCCACTGACAAAAACAGTAATTTTACCTTGCTGAACACGGGAGCTGCTGGTCTACCTCGATGACTTTGGTGAATCCGAATTAACATTTTAAAACACCAAAGTCACACAGACTAACTGATCGAGGCAGTGGTAGACCAGTAGCTCCCATGTTCAGTGACTTTAAAGAGAGCGTAGAAAAGTTAATTTTTTTTGCTCAGTTCCCAGTTGCAAAGGGCTGTCTCTTTGGGAAGTGCTGAGCATACGACTGGATAAATGAGACTTGGATTATGCTGCCCAAGTTGTAAGGGAGTTTTCAAACAGATGATTTGATATAGTTTTGCTTGTTACAAGTGGTCACCTAGATCTTAAGTTCATCAAGAATTTTCTCTGTTTTTGGATTCTTCATTCACCGTACAGACATGCGAGAAAAACACAAAACCTCTCGTACTCATCCTTCCCTCACCTCTCTCTCCCTGTCAGACAGCTGAGCCAGGCTCTGTCTGAGGGTGTTGAGTTGCTGCTGGTCCTCTCTGGTCTTCTTCTCTTGGCTCTGCAGGTCTGAGCTCACTGTGTTCAGCTTCTTCTCCACCTTGGTCTTCCCCTCCGCCAGCTTATTCAGCTTCTTTTCCTGCTCCTGCATGGTCTGACTCTGTTCCATGACTTTCAACTTGGCACGTCAGACAGAGGTGTTCAGTAAGGCAACTGTTATTCAATGGCTTTATCAAGGCACTCTTGAATACTCTGATACTTAAAATATATACACGGTTGTTTTCAGTACCAACCTGCTTTACATAATTAGTGCACAGTTACAAAGCATTACTCCTTTCACCCACACATACACGGATATAAACACAAACACATAATAAATTATGAGGCGAAAAGGCCTCTGGATTTAATTTTTGGGGCCTGAACCCGTCTCCCCTCTACCTTGAGCTCATTGGTGTGGGACAGCTGGGCCTTGAGCTCAGTGTTGGACAGCCTGGCAGCCCTCAGCTCGCCTTGGAGACGCTCAAGTTTCTTCTGCAGCCTCCTGGCCTCCAGATGAGCATCATCTCGTTCCACAGCCAGCGCTGATCGGCTCCTTTTCTCCTCCTCCAGCTCGGACACCTTCTTCCTCAGGAGCTGGATGTGGAGTCCTTTGCTCTCTAGCTGGTCTTTCTGTGACTTAAACTGTTGGGAAAAATAATATTTTTGTTACATGTTCATCACTGGTCATGCCACAACAACTGAAAAGGGGGCATTTTTATAATCAAATAATACTCTGCACACTTGTAGAAGCTTGTAATTGGTTGTTTAAAGCCATTTTGTCATATGTAAAACTAATAAAAACTGACAGTAATTTCATTCTAAATACCAGTCATACCAGCATGAGGTATTTGTGTAGCCTACCTTTCGCTGTAGGCTGTAGGTCAGGCTTTTGCTCTCCACCAAAGCAGCTGTCTCTTGTTTAACAAGCTGCTGTGCACGTGACATGATAAGTTTACATCTCATGTCGAAGCCCAGATCCACAGCAATACTGTCAACCTTCATTGACTCTGACAGCTGTTCCAGGAACTCTTCATACTGTTAACAAAACATGGATATATGTCACCATAAGCTTCTCTGATTTAAATCCTTTTACTACATATTTAGCTGCAACTGTAACTTATTTCTCCCTGCTACTATGACTTTACTCACTTGCTGTTTGCTTTGTCTCAGCCCGTCACGATGCACGTCTGCTGTCAGCAGCTCAGTCTCCAGACCTTGCAGTCTCTCCCTTAGGTCCTGGACTTGCTGCTCTGCAAGCTGAGCCCTTTGCAGTGCACCGTGCTGGAGCTCCGTCTGCTCGCTCAGCTCCTCAGAGACATGACACAGCCTCGACTCCATCTCTGACCATGACTGCCTCCGAAACATGTAGTAAGGATGCTGGTATTTATCTCAGAGTAGGAATGTTAATTTCAGACATTGTAACCTGAGACCCAAGCGTAACGTAAAAGTGGAGACCAGTGTTGGAAAATAACTAAATACATTTACTCAAGTATTTTACCACGTACAAATTTAGGTACTTGTACTTTACTTGAGTATTTGAATTTCATGATATCTGACAACTGTCATCACAATTTTGCAGATGAATATTTAAACATGTAATAAACATAAAATACATGTTATAAGGTAAATAAAATGAGTAAAATAAGCTCTTTCACAGCTGGCTTGGGTCCCCATGGGTCTCTGGAAGTGTGTGAATTTGGGGGTAAAAATCATGGCAGTTTCATTTTTTTAAACTAGATATAAATAGACATTGGTCATTTAAAGTGCTTGATTGTATATATTTTGGGTAAAAATAGAAACTGAAGTTCTTTTGATTTTTTTTAAACTTAACAATAGTAAATAGGCTCTTTATAATTGTTGTTTGTGAGCTCCTAGACAGCCTCTCAGTTCTCATTATAAAAATTCTCTGTGTGAAAACAGTAATCAACCTCGATCTGCGTGTTGAACTATGCCATGTTAAGCCCTTGATTTTGAGGGAATTGGCCTGGAAAGTCTGTGAAAAGTGCTTGAATATGATGTTTAAAAAGATGTGGGAACCCTGTCAATATTAAAATGATGCTTACATCTTAATCCATCACAAATAATAATAATAGTTACTAATGCTACTGTTTTAAAGAAGTAAGTGTTGAAAAGGCCACACATTAGGCTATGACATTTTCAGTTCATGGCCTTACAGGTAAATACTTGTAGTAATATAAAGAAGAACTGGGGATTTCATCGGCTTGTGAACCTGATGATGGCCACAGGTAGGTCTCACAATAAAGTTGTGTGTTTTAAAATGTATTTCCTTTCACCTTGTGCCAGAATTCCCCCCTACCCTCTGACTCCTCACCTTATTGCAGAGGTTGTCCAGATTGTGTAAGACATCTTTCTCTGTGGGCAGGATGACACTCTGAGACTTCCCCTGCAGCAGGCCTGCCGCCTTTTTCAGGAACGTCTGCAGCTTCTCCTCAGCTGCCTGCGTCTCTCCTTGGCTTGACTGTAGCTTTCTTTCAAGCTCCTCCACCTGTTTCTCCAAACAAATTGACTCTCGCCTCGCTGCCTCTATGACTCTCTTGCTGGCCTCAAGCCTCTCCATCAGGGTTCCCCTCTCCAGATCAATGCTCCTCCTTCCCACCACCAGGCCGTCTAACTCCTGAGAGAGGTAGAAACACAACAAAGAGTTACACCAGACGATGGTGTGTTTAATATAAGACCATGTCCAGGAGGAAATTTCATGTGGTTCTTGATGGTTGCAGTGCAAAACCATGCCATATGGCCCTCTGGCCATTTTTACATTCACACTAAAATTTTAATTAATTCACACTGGGATTTTTTTTCTGTATATTGAATGTAAATAAGTTGCCAAAGTCCATAATAAAGCATCAAAATAAAACTTGTTTAACGAAATAAAAGCATTAGGGGACAGAAGTCCAGGCAAATTATTCATATATTATTTATTAATGGTTGTTTATTAATTGGCCCTTTGCCTCCTGGTATTTTGCAAAAGTGGCCCCTGAGCAAAGCAAGTTGAATCCCCCTGGTTTAAAGGCCGTGTTAGTACCTCTTTGAGTGAATCGAGTGCTGCTGCACTGCTGACAGCCTTTTTCCGTTCTCGGTCCAGCTCTGCCACCAGCCTCAGCACCGTCTCTCTGCTGGCCTTACACTCCACCTCACAGGACTTCACACTCTCCTCCAAGACAGCAATTCTCATCTTCAGCCTCTCCCTCTCATTAGACTGGTCCACCTAATAATAATAAGAAGAAGAATAAGAATATGAATAAGAATAATAAGAATAAGAATAATAATGATAATTGAAAAATAAGAGAAGACTAACAAACTCAACCGAAAGACATTTTTTACAATTATAAATGACCTGGTTAAGAAGCTGCCAATATTATGTGCAAATTATTTCATGACCAATCACAAATGTGTACTATAAAGAAAGGTAAAATATATTTCTGTTGTGTTATCATACCTCATCAGAGTTTTCCATAACTTCCATAGTTCAAAGTTGTGCAGGGGGAGTGAGTATACAGTAGACTTGTCTCTGTTTTAAGAAGTCTCCAAGCAACACCAAACAGAGGCTATACCACACTCCACCAGAGGGGGTGCTGTAACTGAAAACGTCTGACATCTGGAGACTTTATCAGTAACAAAAAAAGGACATTGGATGCAAATCAAATGTAACTCATAGCTTGTAAGCGTGTTTAACAGGTCAAATAAATGCATGAAATACCATAGCAGACACAACATAATAAACTAAAAAGCTGATGAAAGTGCACGTGAAGGTTAACTAACGCCTGGTGATTTTTTGCCCTGAGTTCAGACTTCAAGGTAATCCTTCCTCTGGCACCAACTTGAGCTCTTCCAATGGCATTGTCTGAAACTGTTTACTCCTTCACTAGTCACCGTTCACCATTGAGGGATAGCATGTAGACTGTACGGTATTGCATACCACTGTTAATCATCTATAGCAAGACATGATGGTTGTTGCCACTTGGTCAGTTCATTATGTTTGCATTGCACTGCAGAATAAAGTTAGTAAACCATAAATTATACAGTCATATAAGCTCATAAGGCTTACTTGAGAATTAAGGAAACACTTAGAAATGACAGGTATACCAAATAGTGGACTTGTCAGCCCCTGAACCCCTTAAATGAGGCAATGTCTACTTGTTACACCTTATGACAGGTTATTAGTGCCACAATGTGGACATGGGAGTGCTTATTCACAGTGAATATTGAGTGTAATGTATGTGAACCACACAAAATTCAATAGATTGGAGAAATGTCAGGGGGAAAAAAACAACCATTTTGTGGAACAAAAGTGTAGTAGGTGATCCCTCTTGCAGTCTGGAAGGCACTGGCCTAGTGATAAGACAGATCAAACCCAATACTCGGATGAAACGAGTATCTGGTACAGATGAAGTACTTGTTACGAGTATGAGAATCATATGAGTAAATCATATCATTATCTGTACTTGTGATAAAGGAAAATCCTCATTTGGGTAGCTATGTGGGGAAGGGTTTTTGTAATGTACATATGCATTTTTTGGGGGACATTTAATGCCTTTATGGGACAGCCAACAGAAGGGAGATTACAGGAAACAAGGAGAAAGAAAGACAGTCATGGGGAACAACATACAACATAGATTAGCAGTTAATGACGTGTGGCGTAATTCATAAAACAAATATGACCATTTGATTTTAGGGGCATACAGCTGGAGACGACTTTGTCCCATAAAAATGACAAATACCTTTATTTATAACTTATTTTTAAGGTGTAATAGTGTGTGTGTGTGTGTGTGTGTAGGTGCACAGAATTACTGGCTGTGCGAAGGAGTCTGAGCCTGCCAGTCAGCGTTCGGGGCACAATTCCTTACGTTTTCTACGTCATTACGTCACCTCAAACAGGAAATGAGTGGCAAAAAAACACCAAAAACTTTATTAGCAAAGCACAAACACGCCTCTCAGTTCTGTTATACAAGTTTCAGTACACCTATGCTGAGCACACAGTTGTTTTTTTAACATAACTGCCGTTTTCCGGCGCGTTGAATCGTTTTAATAACGGCTCGTGTTGACTCGCTACTTTGTCATTTACCGGTAAGCTATCGTTAACCAACGGCTAACGGCTACACAGCAGTTTTAGTACACACTGATATGTAACGGTTGTGGCACGTTAACCACCTCTCTTGACTTGTACTTAAAGTTATGGGACTGTATTCGTATTTTGTGTATTATTCACACAGTTTATTTAAATGGGTTAATGGTAACCAGACTGTAGGTGAAGATAGTGAAAGGTAGCTATTGTAGTCAAGGTCAGTCTTGTCTGTTTTGGCTCCTGCTTTTGGATTAACGTTGGATTTAAGATGTCTTATGTATCTATTTAAGTGTTTATCAAGATCTAGGTTTGTTTACAGAGGTAGGTAAGTTGTAGTTATAGTCAGGCTGTTATAATCACTGTTAAATTGGAGCATAACCCATCATGATGCCTCTCCTGAAGGTACACTACCTGTTGTTTCCTGTGTCGCAGCTCACCTGTACTGCTGTCTCTAGCTGGGAAGATGCTTCTCAGGACGTTGTGGTCCAGACTGGGAGCTCAGCGGCCTGTACAGAGGAAACCAGTCTGCATCTGTGCCTCAACCTGTCTCTCTCAGTCTGTCCAACCACACAAGTATGAATCCAAACCCAGGACTCAGTCAAACTGGTGTACCCCATGGATCTATTCAAGGACCTGTTCTTTAAATTCTCTTCACCAACAACGGATGCATAGAAGACATGTTCTGCCTGCTTCAGGTGGATTTAAAAGTCATAGCAGCACCTTGTTAGCTGACCCTGCGATGCTGACTACATGTGGAAGTGGACAGAAGCGGTTTTATTCACCTGACCTTGTGAAGTCTGTTTTAAACCCAAGTTTGAAACCAGCAGCCATAATTGGAAAAAGAGTTCCCAAAGGACCAAGAACAAAACAACCATCTAGAGCCAATCAGCCTTCCCAGAAGGAGGACAAGGTGATTCAGCCAGTTGTCTGATGAATGACTGAACCTAAGTGATGATACATGACATGTTTTTATTTAAGGGATTAATTCAACCTTATGTTTTTTCTGTAGGATATGATGCAATGTATTGCCTATGCAACAGCTGATCAGTATCATTTGCCAACACTTTGCCATGACTTGATAAGCAAAGGCTTCAGTGAGATAGATTTACCAAGAGGTATGACCAAAAGTTATTCATAGATGACAACTCTCTGGGGAATTAAAGTGATATATGAAGCTTGAAACAACTATTACATTTCATGAAAAGCATGTTTTAATTTCAGATGCCGCAAATGTGCTGGTGATAAGCACAGACATGGCTGCAAAACCAGATGATGATGCTCTAATGTTCTTCTTCAGGTAGTGCTTTTTAGGGTTTGTCTTGAATATAAATTATCCTATGGTAAATTATTTAAAATGATTACTGAATGGGTAGCGATTTAAATGGTGCTTGGTATCAAACCTCAGTACTACTTGTGTACTGACAGAAATTTGTCCGTAGAATCCAGTTTCAAAAATTACTTAAATGTTATTTAATTGCATTGATAGTTTGGCATCTGTTGTTACATAAAGAAATGGGCTATAGAAAATGATTACATTTGAAAAGTTTTGAAATTCAAACTACCTCCAGAGTATGATACTGGTGTTGAAAATATTTAAAAAGATACCCAGCTGTAGTTGCGGTGTAACTTTTATTTATTTTTTGTCAAATTATAGACTGACTTTTCCAATCTGAAATTTCAGGGAAGGCTCAGTCATTTTCTGGAATGTTGAAGAGAAAACGGTAAACAAACGATATATTTTTTAAGTTCAGCATTTCATAAGTTGTAACTCTTGTTTACTTTTGTGTTGTAGCCAACTTTGACAATGTATTTTTTTTAATCCTGTCTGTACAGATGAAAAGGGCGTTGAGAATATTGGAACATCATGAGATCCAACCCTATGAGGTAGCATTAGTCCACTGGGAAAATGAGGAGATTAACTACACTGTTGGAGAGTATGCTGACCTTCACTCACCCACTCACACTTGTTTTTGTTTATTTGTCCTTTAAGACTTACTGTAGAAGTTTGTAAAATTTAAATCTTAATTTTTTTCAGGGGAAACACAAAGCTTGAGCGTGGCAACTTTATTCTGTGTGACAACATGGATCCACAGGAAGCTGTTCTGGAGAAATTTGCATTTTCAAATGCACTATGTTTGTCAGGTGAGGACCTGCGCTTCAGCTATAAATAATAAAGACTGTTGTTCTGTGGTAGCGCTGCACTCAGCCTCTCTGAGTGTAACCTCATGTTTTCTTTTCCAGTGAAGCTGGCGATATGGGAGGTGTCTTTAGACAACTTTGTAGAGTCAATTCAAACAATTCCAGAGGTACAGTGATCACTTAAGAGCAGGCAGAAAGAAATTATGAATAATAGATTACCTGTAATGGTTGTTTGTTTGTGTGTGTGAAAGGTAGTAGTGCTCCCCTTAATGCTAATTTCCTAATTTGCTTTTCTCCTCAGACGCTGAAGTCTGGCAGAAGAGTTAAATTGTCATCTGCAGAGGTTATGAAGAAGATAGGCGAGCTTTTCACGTTAAGGTCAATTCAGTTTGCTTTAAATAGCAGTTCATCCAGAGGGAACTGCAAACTTTTTTTTGTTTTCTTGGTTTGGCATGATTTTTTGTGTCTTTGTCAGTTTGTGTCTGCCAGGTTGACATCCATGTATTTTAGATAGATTTGGATAGTCGTAATTGCCACTCATTGTTATATCAGTTTCTTCACTCAATTTGCTACCAACTTAACCCTTAAGTAATTCAGTCAGGTATTTGCAATTTCAAGAACTATTGCAGGTCTGTTGTTGTATTTTCCATGACAACAGACTGTTTAAAACCTTTGTATTTACTTCCTCATCTGACAGACACTGTATAAACCTGAGGTCTGACCTGCTCATGACACCTGATTTCTACTGGGACCGAGAAAACCTGGAAAAACTCTATGATAAGACGTGCCAGTTCCTCAGCATCAACCGCAGAGTCAATGTAAATAAAGCTGCTCCAAAAAATATTGTGGTACCATAGTTGTACAACTTGGGTATGCTTTTATCTAAGATAGGAAACTGTATGTTTTTAGGTTGTGAATGAGAAGCTGGAACACTGCACACAGTTAACAGATCTGATGAGGAGCCACCTGAGTGAGAAGCACAGCTTGAGGTTGGAGTGGATGATAGTCATCCTCATTACTATTGAGGTAAGCTTGTTCCTATTCAAAGGGTGTCGAATATGGCCGCTTTGTCACGCCCCTCTGTGTCCTTTGATATAGACGCCAAAGGCTTTATGACACGCACCAGGCTTTCAGCTAACTCCATTGTAAAGCAATCCGTGGCAATACTTGATGCTGAGAGCAACTGACATAGTATAAAAAGCGAGAAAGTCCACTTAGGGCAGGAGGGAGGGAAGTTAGGTAGATGGGTCAAACAAAACTGTCCCATGTGCCATATGAAATAAATGAGTCATTGATCAGTGTTTTGTTGATGTAATTTTTAGTCCCCCCTCACTGGGCCGACTGCCAACGACTTTTAAGGTGGATCATTAACTTGTAATGTTACTCAATGCATAAGTTGACGACGTGAATCCATCAGCACATCTTAAATTTTACTGTGACAACTTTGACCATCACTTTAGTTTTTATATGCCACACTTTTAGTAATGAGTGGATCCTCAAGCGTTTATATATATTAATTTTGACAGGGACAGCATGTATCCTAATCCTCACTCTAAAAAAAAAAAATCATTGTGGAGCATTGTTTCTGTGGCTTCCAGCAACACTAAACCGGAGCTTGCCTGAGAAGGACTAAATGCACAAACCTGCTATTATAAATATCTCATCAAGAGAGACTCTCACTGCAGCCTGTTTTATTTTGTTCTGAAAATGTCGGCGTACAGCCTCATTCTGTGGGCGATAAACAAGGTGCAGACTTCCCTTTGTGTCACCGGTAAAAGGGACATACAGTGAGTGCTGGATGGAGCTGTGAGTGACTATAACTCCGCCCTTTTGGTTTCATAGGTACCATACTAAAAGTGTTTGGTGGAAACTGGGTTATAGATAGGCTACACCAAAAGGTGCCCCATGCCTCACCATGAGACGCATAGGGGTGTGACAAAGCCTCAGTATTTGACAACCTGAGAACGAGAATGGATTGGTAAGATGATGCTCTGATGTGTAAGAATATGATTTTGTGCAAAAGTGCTTTTCCATTTTAAAACTGTATTAATTACATCAAGCCTGCCATCTACACCATCTGACACTTTTGGATGTTTGCTAGTCTGCTTGAGTTAATTAATTAATAATATGAGAATATAATTCAACAACATTTTGATGAATTTCAGTTTTAAGTTCATTTGTTTTCTGTCTAGTTAAGAATGTATACAGCTTTCTTACTGTAAGTTAAATAATGTTACATCTGTTGCTTGTTTTTCTTGTAGGTTATGTTTGAACTTTCAAAAATGATCTTCTAAACTGCTGCTCCATCAATGCACACATCTATAAAGAACACTGGGAGCTGCAACTGAAGAATGCTGCACTATACAAAGGTATTTTGTCAGTGATATGTGACAGTATTTTCAGGAAGAAACTGAAATCATGAAGCGGACATTTGAATGTCTTACTGTTCATGTTGCACAGTATAAACATTTCAACTACTCAATGATATTTTTTTTTTGTTACTGTTTCTTTACTGTTTTGCTGAAATCATCATTGAAAACAAAGTGGGAATTTTGGGATCAGCTATTTTTTAGTGTCTGTTGAATTCATGTGGTTAATAATCCTCAATTCATTTTTACATTATGTACAAACATCTATGTATCTTTTTCATTATGAAGGATACTGGTTTTTAAAGGAGGGCAGAGACTCTCACCTCGACATGTGACATTATTCATGTGACTGAATGAACAGCAGTAGAAAAAAAAACAAGATACAATGAAATATTTAAATCCATCAAGTTCAAGAAAACCATCTGTGAGTGCTGTGTTACAAAATATGCAATAAAGTATTTGTTTTAAATGTTTGCCAGTTATGTTTCAGTGTTTGCGTGTTTGCATGTATCATATCAACTTATTGAGTCATTATTAGCTCAGTAAAGCTGACCTGTGATCGCCAGAATTTGCAATATACAAGAGAAACTTTCCAGAAATCTCCAGGTATGGATTTATTCAAATGAAATATTTTATTAATACAACAATGGTAAATATATATGTAAATTTATAAAGCATAAGCATTTTGTTATTAGTTAACATCACAGATCAGCAAGAATTTTCCATAAAAGTCAGTATATGTTGGAAAAAAATAGGACAAACAGTTGACAACAACCTGTCATCATCCACAAACAGCTGGGAAATAAAACAGGACAAATAAAGCTGCCATTGTTTAAGGCTGTGCTGATTACAGTTATATTAATGATGAATATGTATGTGAAGATTAACTTCAAATCAAATATATTGTGTAAATTCTTACTTTAAAATAAAATATGATGTGCCATGCTCTCATCATGCTCTCAGCTTAAAACCTGTCACAGTAGAAATCTTGGCAGATTCAAAATAAGCACATTTCTGCCCGTATAAGCATTTAAATTATGTACAAAATAATATACAGCAATACTAACACTCAAGTCTACCTACCGTTTTTACCTGCATAGATCCCATAGAACACATATTTGATAAAACAAAACTGAATAACGAAGAACTTTATGAACACAGATGATAAATAGCGAAGGCTGTGAAATATCTGCATATACTAATATAGCAGAAGTATCCTTTTGTGTCAAGAGAAATGAATGTTTGTCCTCTGCCTGGGTCACAAACATTATTGAATAATACACAGATTAATTTGAAGCACAAACTTATTCTTAGTAGTCTTATTCTTTTAGACCAGTGGTTCTCAACCAGGCGTCTGGGGCCTCCCAGGGGTCCCCAGAAAAATGGGGAATAGTCGATTTTCACTTTTTATATCACTATACAAGTGATCCCAATGTAAGTAAGAGTCAGAGTGACTATTCTGATCATAGTTTTCACTTCCTCTGCAGTTATCTCCTCAACTGTATTTGACAAGTAGATAATTCTGGTCCTAATCACATCTGACAACTAATTTTTTTCAGATGGAAGTCCCTGAAGCAAAATCTTATCACATGGGGATTGGGGATGGGGGGTGTTGATGACCTAATGTGAATAAAAGGTTCTTGACATGATAAAGGTTGAGAACTACTGTTTAAGACATATACATTCATTTCAAAAACACATCAAGATAGATCTTTGCAAAAACATTTCATTTATGATTAAAATGACCTGACATGACGAGAAATAATAAACTGCACTAAAGCAAACAACTCATTAGAGTTATGGAAAGAGGCCATTGCATAATGGATGTATAATAGTTTACTTTCAAACCTCTTGAATCACACTGCATACCCCCTGAGTCGATTAGCACTTCTGTTGCCACATCTCTCTCATTTATCACATGCTTGATGATAGTAAAATAATCTCACAAATCAATTAACCAGCAATTATTGGTACATTTGTGGCTGAACATAATGTCAAATGAAAGCAGCAAAATGCTGTGTCCTGTAGTGTTCTTCTGGCACTGTCAGTGCTACTCTTTAATGGCTTTTTGAAAACTTCTTACAAACGTTGATGGCTTCCTTTTGGATTGTTCAGCCTTGAAAGAATGAAAAGTGAAGCATGATATTAATTCATTTGGATATTCCAATGAATGGGTTGCATTATTTTAGTGTTTTTTTTTATTAAAGCTGGGGTATGCAGTTTCCTTGGAAAGGGGGAAAAAGGCAGAATTTGAAAATACACCCTCCTCTGCAGCTCTACTCTCTCGTCGTAAGACCCTTCCACCAGATGACGGGCACATGCGCACGCTTCATACAGTAACCCATACTTTGATTTATTTAATCTTATTTCACTGTAGAGCTCTCTCTGTGTTTATCAAGCCACAAATGAGACAACTCCAGACTTGCTGCCAGCTGTCCTCCAGGGGAGGTGGTCTGTACTGGGGAGGAGTGAGGAGGGAAACACACTCTGATTCGAGGCTCTAGCTCTCATTAGCTACACAGACATTAATTTGAATTAGCTGCAGTTGTGAGCCTTTGGCTACTGTTAGCAGAAAACTAAACCAGTGGCAGCATGTTCTCTCCATCTCTGAATCGTTTGCCAATATTGACACGTGCTGTATTGCATTTATTGTCAGACTCTTATTTAGATTCTCTTCCTTTTTTGGGCTTCTTTGCAAAATAGGCGGTTGTTGCCAATGCCTGAAAAGCAACTTTCTTTGTAGGATTCTCCGCCCTCTTTCTGAAATGATGTTTGATTGGCCAAAGTCTCCTGTCATGGCATAGATTTTCTGAAGCCTGACAACAGAGCCAAGAGAAGGTGCAGAAGTCTATGTAAAGAAGACCACCTAAATTAGAATATGCCTAAAGGTTATTATGGGACATTGTCCCAATGTCTCAAACAAAAACTGCCTACCCCAGCTTCAGTGGTCCAAATCTCACAAAAAGGACACTAAAACAAGAGTAAAGTGAGAGGCTCACCGGTTACTGACACTGAAGTTGAGTGAGCTTAATCCTACTCCATTGTAGTAATGCTTGCAGTTTCAGCTTCAGGATGCTCGAGTGCAACAGCAAAATCTTCACCTTCACTATCAATTTCACATGTTTCTGCTATTTTGTACATTTCCTGTTGACTTCCTTTTTCCTCAGTCTTGGAACTAGGAGCCATTTCAAACTTCTGTTCAAATCCCTCTTGATCTCTCTCCGTCCGAAGTTCAGGAGATTCCTCCACCCTATGAAGGGACACCTCTGTTTCCTCTTGAGTGTAAATGTCTTCCTCTGCATCCATCCACTCATCCTGGTCATTTTCCTCCTCTTTTTGTGTTACAGGCTCTTCTGCTCTTGTCCCTACATCACCAACTTCAGAGAGTACTTGCTGACTCAGAAACACCTCTCGTTGCTCTGTTTGCTGCAGTGATTGTATTGTTTCTGTTACCTGAACCCTGGAGGTTACTCTCTCTGTTGATTTGATATGTTCAACTAGTTCTACTGTTTCAGTCACTTCAATATCCAGCAGTACATGTTGAGTCGTGATCACGTTTCTTTCCATTGAATCCAAGTTTGTGGCTGGTTCTGTGATTTCTGTTGTCTGAAGAGTGATCTCAGTTAGCTCTGTCTGTTCCTGGCTCTTAACTCGTGTTGGGTTTACGGGTTCTACTGCCTGAACTGTGAACTCCGACACTTCTATTTTTTTCTCGGGTCCTTTTCCCTCTGTTGTAGATGGCAAGGACGTTGGTGACATTACTTGACTTGAAGGGGACTCAACATTACTTATTGATGAGATAATTCCAGTGTTTTGGGGGACTGCTAATCCAGTGTCGCTAGGTGTTACATTCAGACTGGGGTCTATTTGTGTAATTTGTGCTTCTTCATTCATTTCTTTCACATGTAACTCCTCTGAGGACGACCTGACCTCTTCTGCTGTGACACCTGCTTCTGATTTTTCCCATTCCGCTTTAGTTTCCTCAGAATTGTCTTTGTGATCATGGATAAAGACTTCTAAACCTCCTGGTGTTTGCATGATATCTTCAGACACTTTCTGTCCAGAGTCGTTACTGATGACAGCAAGGTCTTCATCTCGTCTTTCCCTGAATGTTACCGTACTATCCTCCATCACTTTTTGGTCCTCCATGTCATTTGATTCACTTTCAACCATCTCACTCTGTGTTATACTTTTTTTTTCCAAGTTGACAACCACTGATTCTGGCACTGTCCCTGGTAAGTGCTCCATTACATGTTGAATAACTTCTTGAATGGTCACCTTGTTTTCCTCATTCGTTAATTCCTTTTCAAGCTTGGGAGTTGCGGAGAGATTGTCTACCTTTGTAACCATAACATGACAAACATCTATGACTTCTTTGTCCTCAGTTACCCCTGCCTCTAGCACTGTGTCCACAATTGTCTCAGCTGATTTTATATCAGCATCGACCACCTTCACTCCATTTGTATGATTGTCCTCAAACTCCACTGATGGCACATGCATTATCACAACCACACTGCTTTCCTCTGCTGTCTCAGCCACAGCATCTTTCACTAATGGTGTGGTGGCCTCGACTCCCTCTTTGAACACTAGCTCACTTGTCACTGTGTCTATCAAGGGTTCAGTAATGGCTGCTGTTTCTTCTATCAGAACATCAGGTATTGCAGCTGAGACATCTTTGAAATTACATGGGACTGTTAGTGCCACAACAGCATGCTCATCTACAGTAGTCTCAGTGACTTGCACTGCACTGAGATGTACTTCGTGTTTGGATTCATTTGTAACTGCAGCATTGTCTTCACAAGGTGTTGGGGTTTCTTTAGTAATTTCAGTCTTTTCTAGAACATGAACATGACCTACATCCTCATTAACTGATACACAAACTGCTGTTAATGCTTGTAACTCATCTATGACTTTAGGTATGCTGTCATGTTTGATGTCATCTGTAACTGAAGCAATGATATTGTCTGCATCTGGGTTGGGAAAGTCTGACAATATTTGCTTCCCAAGTTCCTGAGCTTCACCTCCTTCAACATTTTCTGTGACTGCGTGCCCATACATTGATGCCCCTTCCTCAGTTTTGGTTTCAGTTGCGTTGTCAGATGACAATGATTCTGGTTCTTGAACATGTTCAGTTTTGGCAGCTGCAGTTTGTAGTTTTTCTTCTGGCTCAACCCTCAGTTCAGTTTCCTGTCTAGGCTCATCTGTAGCTGTTTCCACTGCTGGAATTTCCTCTGATATTACTTCCTTTTCAAGTGATAGAAGGCTACCTGCCTTCGAATCTGATGTTGGTGCTTCTACAGCTTGTAACACTTCTGGTTCTTGAACATTTTCAGTTTTGGAAGTATCCACTGCCTCAAGTTTGACCTCAGTGAGGGGCACCATTTCCTGCTTGGGTTCATCTGTAACTGATTCTACTGCTGGGATATCTTCTAATGTTACTTCCTTTTCAAGTGGTAGTAGGCTACCCACCTCTGATGCTAATGTCACTGCTTGTACAGCTTGTAATGCCTCTGGTTCTTGAACATGTTCTGTTTCAGAGGCTTCCACCAGTAGTTTTTCTTCTGGCTCAATCCTCACTTCATTTTCCTGTTTGGGCTCCTCTGTAACTTTTTCCACTGCTAGAATATGCCTTGATATTACATGCTGCTCAAGTGGTAGAAGGTTTCCCACCTCTGAATCTAATGTCACTGCTTGTATAGTTTGTAATACCTCAGGTTCTTGAATATGTTCCATTTTGGTGGCTTCCACCGGTAGTTTTTCTTCTAGCTCAGTCATCACTTCAGTTTCCTGTTTGGGCTCCTCTGTAACTGTTTCCACTACTAAAATATCCTCTGAAAATACTTCCTCTTCAAGCAATCGAACACCACCCTCCACTGAATCTAATGTGGCTGCTTGTATAGTTTGTAATACTTCTGGTTCTTGAGCTTGATCAGTTTTGGAAGCATCTACTACCTCAAGTTTGAATTCAGCTAGAGGCATTGCTTCCTTTTTAGGTTCATCTCTAACTGGTTTTGCTTCTGGAGCATCCTCTAATATGACATCCTTTTCAAATGGTTGAACACTGTCCTCCTCTGAATCTTTGGGTGCTTGAACAGACTCTAATGCCTCTGGTTCTTGAGGGGTTTTGACAGCATTTACTAGTAGTTCTTTGTCTTCTGGATCAACAGTACCTTCAGTGAGATGCTTCTCTGTCTGTTTGGGTTCATCTGTAATTGGTTCTGCTTCCTCTTCTGGTGATTGAACACTGCTCTCCTTGGAATCTAATGTGGAGGCCTGCACAGCTCTCCATGCTTCTGGTACATGAACTTGTTCAGATTTGTCAGCATCCACTGGTTCAAGATTGGCTTCAGTGAAAGGCATTTTGTCCTCTTTGGATTCATTTGTGATTGTTTCTACTTTTGAAATATCCTCAAATTTTACTTTTTCCTCTGGTGATTGAACACTGCCATCCTCTGAACCCAATATAGAGGCTGTCACAGCTTCTGATGCTTCGGTTACTTGAACATGTTTGGTTTTGTCAGCATCCAGCGGCTCACGATTGACTATGGTGAGAAGAATTGTTTCCTTTTTGAGTTCATTTTCATCTGTGGTTTTTGCTTCTGGTACGTCCTCTGATATGACCTGTGGTTGTAGCTGAACATTGTTCCCCTCTGAATCTGTGGTTGCATGAATAGCCTCTGATACCTCTTGTTCTTGAACAGTTTTGACAGCATTCACTGGTAGTTCTTTGTTTTCTGGCTTAAGTGTGATTTCAGTGAGATGTTCTGCTGTCTGTTTGGCTTCATCTGTAACTGGTGCTGCTCGTGGAATATCTTCTGATTTTGCTTTCTGTTCTGGTGATTGAATACTGCCCTGCTCTGAATCCAATGTGGAGGCTTGCGCAGCTTCTGGTGCCTCTGGTACTTCAACTTGCTCAGGTTTGGCTGCATCTGTCTCTAGTTCAGCTTCCTTTTCTGACTCAACGTAGACTTCAGTTAGTGACACAATGTCCTTTTTGAGTTCATATTTAAGTGTTTCTGATGGTGAAATGTCCTCAGATTTTACTTCTTCTGGTGATTGACCACTACCCTCCTCTGAATCTAATGAGGAGGCTTGCAGAGGTTCTGATGCTTCTGGTAGTTCTGGTTTGGCAGTATCTCTTTCTAGTTCATCTTCCTTTTCTGGCTCAACATTGACTTCAGTTTGCACAGTTTCCTCTTTGAGTTTATATGTATCTGTTTCAGCTGTTGGTACATTCACTGATATTATGTCCTTTTGAAGTGATTGAACACTGCCCTCCTCTGAATCTGTGGATGCTTGAACAGACTCTGGTGCTTCTGGTTCTTGAACTGTTTCAATAGCCTTCACTGATAGCTCTTTATTTTGTGGCTCCACAGTGACATCACTGAGATTCTCTGCTGTCTGTTTGGGTTCATCTGTAACTGTTTCTGTTGTTGGAATGTCCTTTGATTTTACTTCTCCTTCTGGTGTTTGAACACTACTCTCCTCCGAATCCAATGTGGAGGCTTGCAGAGGTTCTGATGCTTCTGGTAGTTCTGGTTTGGCAGTATCTCTTTCTAGTTCATCTTCCTTTTCTGGCTCAACTTCAGTTCGCACAGTTTCCTCTTTGAGTTTATATGCATCTGTTTCAGCTGTTGGTACATTCACTGATATTATGTCCTTTTGAAGTGATTGAACACTGCCCTCCTCTGAATCTGTGGATGCTTGAACAGACTCTGGTGCTTCTGGTTCTTGAACTGTTTCAATAGCCTTCACTGATAGCTCTTTATTTTGTGGCTCCACAGTGACATCACTGAGATTCTCTGCTGTCTGTTTGGGTTCATCTGTAACTGTTTCTGTTGTTGGAATGTCCTTTGATTTTACTTCTCCTTCTGGTGTTTGAACACTACTCTCCTCCAAATCCACTGTGGAGGCTTGCAGAGGTTCTGATGCTTCTGGTAGTTGAACATGTTCAGGTTTGGCAATATCATTTTCTCGTTCATCTTCCTTTTCAGGCTCAACATTGACTCCAGCTAGCACTGTTTTCTCTTTGAATTTATATGTAACTGTTTCGGCTACTGGTATGTCCACTGATATTACGTCCTTTTCAAGTGATCGAACACTGCTCTCCTCTGAATCTGAGGGTGGTTGAACAGACTCTGATACTTCTGGATCTTGAACCGTTTTGACAGCATCCACTGGTAGCTCTTCACTTTCTGGCTCCACAGTGACTTCAGTGAGACTATCTGCTGTTTGTTTTGCTTCATCTGTAACTGTTTCTGCTGGTGCATTGTCTTCTGATTTTACTTCCTCTTTTGGTGATTGAGCACAAACCTCCTCTGAATCTAATGTGGAGGCTTGCACAGCTTCTGATGCTTGAACATGTTCAGGTTTGGCAGCATCTGTCTCTAGTGCATCTTCCTTTTCAGGCTTAACACTAACTTTAGATAGCACTGTTTCCTCTTTGAGTTTATATGAAAATGTTTCAATGACTGGCCTGTCCTCTGATATTACGTCCTTTTCAAGCAATTGAACACTGCCACCCTCTGAATCAAATGTGGCAGCTTGTACAGCTTGTAGCACTTCTGGTTCTTGAGCATGTTCAGGTTTGGATGCATCAGTTGGCTCAAGTTTGACTTCAGTGTGAAGTATTGTTTCCTCTTGAGGTTCCTCTGTAACTGTTTCGACTACTGAAATATTTTCTGATTTTATTCCCTCTTCTGGTGATTGAACACTGCCCTCCTCTGAATCTAAAGTGGCTGTTTGTACTGCTTGTAATACCTCTGGTTCTTGAACTCGTACAGTTTTGGAAGCATCTGTTTCCATTTCATCTCTCTTTTCATGTCCAACATTGACTTCAGTAAGCACCATTTCCTCTTTGAGTTCATATGCAACTGTTTCGGCTGCTGGTATGTTTTCTGATATAATGTCCTTTTCAAGCGATTGAACACGACTTTCCTCTGAATCTAATGGAGCAGCTTGTACAGCTGCTAATTCCTGCAACGCTTTCACTACTGGTGGTTGGTCTTTATTCTCAATCTGAATTTGTTCTGTGATTTTGTGCATGATTTGATCTTCCTTTTCTGTCAGAGTTGGGACTTCCTGCCCTTTTGCCCCATCCTTAGTTTCATCTGCTACTGTTGCAGCTGAATCTGCTTCTTGACAATCAATTTTTGGGGGCTCTGTTTCAGCTTGATGTGTCCCAACTAAAGAACCATTATCTGGGAAAGTTTCATCACCTTCAGGTAATATATCTGTAGACACAGCTGTATTTACCTCAGATAGACATTCAACCACATGATGGTACTCATCAATACTTTCTAATTCTTTTAAGCTGTCTTCTTGATGTGTAACATTGACCTCATGTATTTCATCTATAGCAATTTCAGCAGTGTCAAAGTCCTCAGTAAGAACTTCAGATGCAATCTCTGTGGAAATTGAGTCAATGACTTCAGATATGCTGTCTGTTTGGGTGGTAGCTGCAAGTTCATCAATTGCAATGACTTCTTGAACATTTAAAACTGTGTTAATGGTAGTTGCATCCAGTCCTCTTTGTGTTTCTTGGATTGTTGGCTCTTCTTGTGAAACAAATGTTTCAAGTATTTGATGCGAAACAGAAACAACTATTCTTTCAGATCTTTGCTCATCTGAACAAACTGGAACTGCTTTTGGCCTTACAGAGATGTTATCAACAACCTGATTCAGAAGCACTTCTGTGTCCAAGAAGTCGTATTCTGCTGGGACTGGTGTTGTGTTGCCAGATGTTTTTGAAGACTCTGAAGATAACTGGGAAACTGCAGAGATCATCTCAGTTTCATCTGCCTGGGTAATGTCTAAAGGCTCTGGTGCAGTGAAGACCTCAGATGTGATCTCTATGAGGTCCTCTGCTATAGTGTCATCTCTAGCTGCCTCCTCAGTGGCTGAAGCAGGAGTGGCCTCCTCTGGAATGTCACTGAGTTGTGGTTTACTAATTGATTCTGTAAGATCATCAGGTTCTTCCTTTGTAGAAGGGGTTTTAGATGCCTGATTTTCTAAAGCATCATTGTTGTCTTGGACTTCCTTTGCTTCAGTTTGCAGAGTGTCACAAGGTAGGACTGGTTTAGCTATCTGATCAAGAAGGTCTTGCTGGAGTTCATAGGCTGCTTCCGTGGGTATGTGACTTTCTACGTCTGCCTGTGTTTGTATGTGAACCTCCATCTCAACTGTATCAAACTCAGACAATGGAACCACAGCTGGTGTCTCAGAGTCCTCATCACCAGAGGCTACATCCTTATCAGCTTCATCTGAAGATACTTGGTCTTGCTTTTCAGCAGACTTCCATTTTTTTCGTCCTGGTAGGAGTTTCTTTATTGAAAAGGAGGACTCATCATGAGGAACTTCACTATCAGATTGTACGTGGTCTTTGCTTTCATCTTCATCCTTGACTTTCCTTTTCGGGGTGACAAGTTTTTTCAGTGATTTCCATGTTGACCCCCCATCACTGTCTGAGGGACTTCCTACTTGTTTAGGAGAATAAGCTATAATATCATCGGCCTCATTAGAACTTTCTAAGGCCGACTCTGCTCCATTTTTAGATCCGCCATCCTGCTTGTTTGCTTCAGTTTGAGGTGTTTCTTCCTCAGAGTCTGATGTTTTTCGGCTTCTTCTCCTTCCGGATCCACACAAAACAGATTCCCATGAAACCGATGAGTCTTTACGTTTTTTGCCTTCTTCTGTGCTGTGATCTGATATTTGCCCTCCTTCACTTGGTTTTGGTTCATCTACTGAACCTGGGATTTGTGTCTCTTCATTAGTCAAGGAGGATCTCTTCATGCGCTTTTTCGGAGTCATAAGTTTTTTGAAGGAAGCCCATGCGCCATCCTCCTCTGCTGCTGCGTCTGCAGAGGATTGTGCACAAGTTTCTTCTTTCTGATTCTCAGGTGACTCAGTAGATGATAGGTACTGATCTAAAACATGTTCACCAGAGTCGGACAGCTTTGCATCACTTGATCTCCTGCTTCTTTGCCTTTTGGATAGCTTCTTTAAACTAGACCCTGACAGCAGCCTTTTTAGAGGACTTGCTTGTACTTTGTCCTTCTCTTGAGAATCCAGAATTTCAGGTTCAGTGACAATAATGGTTGATGGATCTACAGTAGATGCATTAATCGTCTCAGCTGATGCCTCAGGCATGATCTCCACTTCAAGGTCATTTTCTTTTTGCGCCGTCTCAACTGTAGCTGCCTCAACACCTAGACTAATGTCCCCCTTATCCTGTTGTTGGTCTTGTTCGGGTTGTTCTTTCGCCACTTTGACCTCCTTTTCCCCCATGTCTGCGAGTTCTTTGTCAGTTGTCACAACTTCTGTAGGCTTCTTTTTTTTCTGTAGTCCAGAAAAGATTCCAGTTGTAAAAAATCTTTTTAGTGGAGACATAACCACTTCTTCTTCAGGACTAGATGGAGATGTGGAATGTGGCGCTTCTTGAGGTGTGGCATCCTGGTGTGCATCTTCTCCTACAGGTGAAGTCATTGCTTTATCTACATTATCTGATTCAACTTCCTCTTTAGTTTCCTTTGTTTTCTCCTCTGCAGTTTCTAGAACATCTTCGGATGTTACATCTGTGAGGGTAGGACATGTTGTTGAATCATTATCATATGTCTCTTGTGCAATGTTAACATCAGTGTTCTGTTCAGCGCTCTCACTTGTGGTTTCCTTTGAAATATTCTCGACGTCTTCTGGTCTGTTTGGTTCTTCCTTGTTGGTCTCATCCGGCACATCTGTTGCTATTTCTCCTGAGCCCCTCTTTACTGTCAGTTTCAAACCAATGTTACTGAAAAATCTCCTAAAACTTTCATTTATGTCATTCTGCTTTGCATCTATTTCAATCATTTCCTTCGGGACATCTTCATTAGCACCAATAGGTGACTCCTTTTCATTAATTTCAACATTTACTGGTGTGTCTTCATCTTTGACTTGCTTTTCTCTTTCTAAAAAATCTTCATCTGGTGGAGGGATAGCTAAACAGGGAAAGAAAAGACATATTAAAACACTTGAATAACAAGAACTATAAAAGACTAATGATGGAGATGAAACTCTATAAGCTGAAATCCAACACGTGATGTATCTGTTGAAATTATGCTGACATTGTCTGTCAGTAAGCAGTAACAGTAATAAGAGTACACACCCTCTGCAGCAATCTCATCCTCACAGTGACCATTAACTTCTGCTACAGAGCCGTCTGATTTTCCATTGATCTCAGAGATCTGCCCATGTTTTTTGAGAGGCTGAAACAAAGCACAAAACATAGAACGAACAATGCACCTTTGTTCTTGTGGCAAAGGTTAGATTGTATGGAAGCTAGACAAACAATTTTCCATCTTTTGAAAGTGAATTTCAAACATTTTTCAAGTAGGGATGTCAATTTGGGTTAACTCTGCTTTCACCCCATTAATCAGTAATAAACAGGTACATTTTTAAGAATGCAAAATGACTTTAAATACAAGGGGCCACTTCTTTAAGTCTGGTGTTCCATCGACTCAGTGTGCTTTAGAATGGCATTTCAAAGCATTATCCGTTTAGAGGTTTTGAAATTTTAATGTCTTGTGTTATTAATGTCTTGCCTTTTATTTTCTGTTGTCTTTGCTGACAGACAGCAGGCTAGCCACCTTAACATGTGAAAACATAGTGCCCGCTGCCCAACCTCTGGTCTCCACTGGTTAGCTAACATTAGCCTTGGTGGCTCTGTACTGCACACTAGCTGGGTCAGGTTGGAGCTAGCTAGCAGTGCCGTTTATTTGGTTATTACCACTGATAACACTGACTCTGTGGCGGGATGGTGTTGCTGTGGAAAAGTGGTAGCCACCTCGTCTCCTCCCAGGTAGCCCTGTGGAGTAAGCAGCTCCATTTGAGCCGAAAACCCCTCTAGCATTGTCTGAGTGCCGGAGCGCACTCTGGCACAAACTGGACAGTTCGTAAATTCGGAGCGCTGTTGGAATGCTCTGTTCGGTTATCCAGATCACCACACTCTAAGAGTGACAGAGCGCAGTCTGGGCACTCTGCGTTAGGGGATGGAAAAGCAGAGCGCCAAGTGGAGTGAATATGTCATGAATTTAACCATTCATTAAGTCATGTCGAGGCAGAATGCTCTGTGTCTTCAAACAACAAGGTTCTCATCATAGTTTCAGCATCAAGATTAGGCTGACCAAACGTCCTCTTTTGCCCGGACATGTCCACTTTTCACGTCCCGTCCGGGGCGTCTGGGGGGTTTTTATAAACTGATGATAATGTCCGGTTTTCAGTGTGTTTGTGTGTGTGTGTTAGAGTGTGGCACGAGCTGCGTATTTCTGTCCGAACCCGAACCGAGCCCGACATTATTTAATGACCAAAGCACTGAGTTTGTGTCACACAGTTGTTACAGGCTACAGGCTATTTAACAGGCTGGGCGTGCTCAGCGGAGAGGGAGACCTCCGTGTTTGAGACGGGAGCAGGAGGCGGGAGGTCTGACGCTTCCAGCGAGAGGAGAGGGAGAAATAAAACAAAATAAGATAAAATAGAAAAAACCTGTCTCCCTCTTTTATTTTATTTTCAGGGTTTAATCAAGGCGGAGGCGGGCGGCTGGAGGTCCGAGACTTCCAGCGAGGAGAGACAGTGTTGCCAGATCTCGCGAGACAAATAAGCAACCAGGCCTGTGAAAACAAGCCCAAAACAAGCGACTTTTTCTACGGAGCCCCCCTAGGTTCTGGTGAGAGAAAATTAAATAAACTGTGTGCACGGTTTTACAATCCATGGGGACGGATTTTAAACTGTGGGTACAGATTGTCAATTTACATCCATGTGGACAGATAAGTAAACTGTGCGCAGTTTTGCAAAACTGTACCCACGGTACACAGTTTATTTATTTTTCTCCCCCCTGAGCTTCAGGACAATGACTACAAGAGGGAGTTTAACCACCTTTTAACATTATTTAACATTAGAAAACAGATGGGATAGCAAATATAGACTGATGTACCAAGTACATTATATACACAGTAAACCTCTGGTAATTAAAATTTGCACACACAAATAAATATCATCCTGAATTCACAAATTCTTTATTTATTATTGCTTTTTATGCACTCTAACTTTTTCTTTTAGTTACAGGACTGACGTTTTCCTAACCAGAAAAAAAACACATTACCCTGCTCTGCCTCTGATTGGCTAGTACTCATTGCCATCAGAGTCAGAGCCAATTAGAAGCAGGATGCGGGTGGGGAAAAAACTCTGCTGTCTCCTGTGTGTATGGGCAAAGGGGAGGGACAGAGGGAACAGGCAAGACAAACTATCCTACGTTTAAATAACATATCGAAAATATCTGCTTGACAACTTATTATGGAGCTGGGAACAAGCCCAAATAAGCAACTACGCTTTAGAAACAAGCCCAAAAAAAAAACGCAACCCGCGACTACCAATATTTGTAAGTGTGTCTGTGTGTGTTATGTTCAGGTGTTGTCACGTAAATAACAGACAATAGGATTTTATTTATTTTTACACTACATTTTCACTGTAAGCTGACCGAATCCGACCCGAGCCCGAATACAATTTATAGCTACATTTTTGACCAAACCCGGCCCTACCCGTCGGGTACCGTCGGGCCACACTCTAGTGTGTGTATGTGTCCCCTATTGGGGCCTATCTGAATTTCTGTCTTTGAGAGATATTATTTTGTAATATAACTGAATTTTCTATCCATACATATACATTTTAAATATATTAAAATGATAAGGCATCTTTGAGTAAGCTGAGAGTATCATTTAAGTAGGCTATGTCGTGGCCGGCCGAGTATCCTCTTTTTTGGAAATCAAAATATGGTCACCCTAATCAAGATTGGATTTATACCCTTTACACCCTTAATGTTAACACCATTAGCCGTGTTGGCACTGCTAACAGTTAGCAGCTAATGGTGCTGCCAGTGATAATAAAGGCCTAGTTAACAATGCTAAAGGGAGTCTGCGGCTCAAAATTTAGCCATTTACTGACTGGGGTGACAATACTAAAGCAACAAAGCAGTTGGATCAGTGCAGCATTACCAGTGGTAATCACCAAATAAAGACCACTTCTAGCTAGCTCCCACCAGACTGGATTGGTGCACAGTGCAGTAAACTGAAGAACAGAAAAAATAATCTATAGACTGACATGTATAAACGATCCAAAATCTTTTCTTTGATTAACCAATTAATGGTTAGCCACTGACATACCTAGTTCGTATTAATAATTCAACAAGCACTGGTTTCAGCTAAAAGAAATGTGGAGCAGCAGCTGTTTGCTTGCATGCTTTTAGCTGGAGAAAAATAAAACAAATCCATCAGAGTTTGTAGGCTACCACGAAGCAAACTATTTCAAGCTATGATTAACTGGGGCTCCAAAGTGCTATTTTGTATACAGACAACACAGTCAGTCACTGTTGTGCGGGTGTGATGGTTGTCTCACAGTTAAACAACCCTAATTGTCCAAATCTCAAATCTGTGAGCCAGATTAGTCAGGAAAGTCTGAGCAGGGGAAAGGGAACAAGAACCAGTGTGGGAAACTCAATAATTAAATAACTGTACTGTACTATATAGCTGTTAAGGTCATATGGCACCTGCTAATACCCACCAAGACTTTGTTGGATATTGATACAGTAGATTAATTTCCAGCCAAAGATTTTTACATTCTGCCACATCATGATACACATAGTGCAGTAAGGCATTTTTGTGATGAATTAGGTATAGTTTTTTTGTGGCTTACAGCAGCCTTTAAAGCCAACATTTCTTTAATTAGTTACACTGTAGCCTAAGTTAAATGTTCAGACTGACCCAAGAGCCAGTTTTTACCTTTCTACTTGTAGAGACAGTGACAAAACATCCACTCTAACCTGAAGCATGACTGTACAGCCATAATATGATTATGGATGGCTGTGAGCTGATTTTCCAGTCAAAAGTTCACAATTTTACATGCACGCACCTAGCTTATGTTAACTGCTGTGAACAAGTATCGCTTTGTTTTCAGTCACCTCAAAACAAAATGGTTGACTACTCTTAAATGGATCTTACTTAAAGTACGATACTGTTGAATTTCAGGAAATACAACCAAACTTGGGGACTTGAAATGGCTTTGCAAACAAGAGTGCCAATAGGTGTGACACAGAATAGCTCACAAATACAAGGTAACTTGATAAGAAAACAGAGTGGCATTGGGGAAAATGTTTGCTTTTTACTTGAAACCTCAAGAAATGATTTCTTGTAACAGTGCAGCTTCTCCCTTTATTCCACCCTAATGATGGCATTTCCCACAAAGGTTAAAGGTGCCATTAAACCAACCCAATCTTATGATTATGGCTCATAAGACATTAATATCTATTTTCACTCTCACAATACAGTGTAGTCTAATTGACTTCCTGCTCTGCATCACCCAGTGATCATGTTGTACACAAGTAATCGATGTTGCCTTCTGCTGAGTGCAGCAAAGGGGAAATTCCATCTCTCCCTTGGGCTTTACTCAGGTTCCTCTAAGAATGAAAGGTCACTATTCCTCCACACTGTTTCCTTTCATCTACAGTAAATGTAAACCATTGCAGCATCAGTGAAACGGTGAAAACAGAGTCTTCAGAAGGGCATGAACAGCTCCTAACTATGTTAGCCTCACAGCAAAAGTCAGTAACCAAGGGGGCTTTTACAAATCTTAACTATTGACCAGGGGAAAAAAGGCAAGTGGAAACATTTTCAACAACTTGTATGTGTTACTAGAGAGAATTGGTAATGGTGGGTTCATTTTGCACTTGAATAAATTGGATAAAGTGAGCTTGATGTGCTCAGTGCCACTCACTCTAATAGCACAAGGACTTTTTTCTTATCCTGGGGTTAATGCATGTGTTGGCAAGCAGCTCCTGCAATGTCCTGACAACAACAAAATCCAGCCTCAGCATTTTTATGACACACAACAACCACCGGAAATATAAAAAGCTTTTGTAGCAAATAATGTGCTGCTGCAGTTACTGATAATCCTTAATGCGCAGGTAAAAAGGAAAAATCATGATAGATAAGTTTGTCTGTTTACGTCACAGGAGTTATCTGCAGTGTGTCAACAATCGGTGTGAAATAAGATGATACCTCGTCTTCAGCATTCTGCTCAGTCTGAGCATCATCCACTTTTCCGCTCTCCTCATCAGGAGCTGCACCCTTTTTGCCCTCCCGTTGCGCAGACTGAGCGTCTCCCATTATCTGGACTGCAGCGCGTCACTGTCCGGAATGAGCCTGAAGTGAAGGAAATATCCCAAACTGTGCACCGCCACAAGCGATCCGGTAGCTCCGTGAGAGACACGGTCAGCTCTCAAATGCTGCAGCTCGGATGATGAAAAAGTCTTTTTAGCCAAACACCTCCCTGCAGGATCACATGAAGCCTGTGAGCCGAGCCTGGTCCGGCCCGGCCCGGCCCGGCTCGGCACGCCTCCCGCTGCATCAAAAAAAAAAAAAAAAAAAAAAAAGCCTGCAGTCCTCAAATGACTGAAGCAACAAGCGCGGACCTGCGCAAACACATTCACCTTAGTGCACAGATAGGCTTCAAACTTCAGCTCTGTGAAATATTAAGTATGTTAAAGGTTTATCAAGACATTTTATTGCAGCTGCGTCAGATGAGTTGTTGCTGAGGTTGATGCAAACGGACAGACTGCAAGTCTCTCTCACTTATTATTTTTAACTATATGTTTCATTTTGAGACTTAATAATTTTCCATTAAATGAGGAAAACTCTAAGCAGTTGTGCTGCTACAGCCCAGTCACCAGAAGAAGATGTTGGTATTGTATGTTTCTGCAAACCATGAATGTCACATTGTATGTTTCACACATCATATCAACTTTTCTGAGTAGTTTATAAGCTGACTTTGTCATTGGTAAGAAGAGGGGATTGGTGGATGGCATGTCATTTCAGACTAATGTTTGAGAACAAGAGCAAATAATTGCTTTATTTTGCCATAAAATGTGGGTGTTTTGTTAGTGACCTGACATGGTTTATCCACCAGGGGTAGTGCCCCAAAAGTGCACTTTTACTGCGTTTCCCGCCCAGATAGCATCACGAAAAGTTGTTGTTTTTTATGGAGACATTGCTGCCTTTCCTGCCCAGATAGTGCCTGGAAAAGTGGTTGCTTGTCACCGAGACAGTGCTGCGTTTTCTGCAGAGATAGCACCACGAAAGCAGTTGTTTTTTCCAAGACATTGCTGAATTTTCTGCCAAGATGGTGCCAGGAAAAGCTATTGTTATTTACCGAGCCATCGCTGCATTTCCCGCCGAGATAACGGCAGGAACAGTGATTGTTTTTTACCAGGATGTTTTTTTGTTGTCTGCTTATATAGTGCCACAAAAAGTAGTTTTTTTTTAAACTGAGACATTGCTGCATTTCCTTCAGCAATATTGCCATGTAAAGCAGTTGTTGTTTTGCTGGGACATCATTGCATTTCCAGCCAGGATAGTGGCACCAAAACCGGGTAGTTTGAATCATCACATGGTCTTTTCCTAAACATAACCAAATGGGTTTGGTGCCTAAACCTAACCAGACATTAACAACAGCATTGCTGAAATGTAAAGTTTTAATGTTTTCGCTACATAATAAGTAGCGAAGGTAATGCAAATACCCTTTAAGAAAAGTTTAGATTCTATAAAAACCAGCACCGCTTTTGATTGCTGTTGCCATCTTTTCCTTAAATTTGCAGTAATTCACACATTGTACATGTATGGTTTGCAGAAATGTACAATGCCAACATCTTTTTCTCGCGATTGGGTAGGCTGCTACATTAACATGGACTGCACTATTGCCTGACTGGGAAAATTACATCCAGTAATTCCAGTTTATGTGATTAAAAGTCCAGACACAAACTGCATAATGAAGAAACAAGAAAGAAAGATTATTGTGTATCCATAAACCTCTCCAGGTCACTGTACAGCTTGAGTTTGAGCTTTAAAGGGTGAAGTTGGAGCTTCACATTTAGTCTGACAAATGAGCCGGCTAATTTCATTATGTGGTCTGTCATGTCACCTCATGACACGGAAAACTGGTGGCTGTCTGATGATGTAGCCGGATATTCGTTGGTCAGTCTCATGAGAATAAGTCACCACCTAACTGCTGCTGGGACATCAGTTGTTCTCACTGTGGACAAAATGTACAGTTGTCCTGTTTCCACACAATGCTGTGGGACGGATGGACATGGTTATTGCGACATTAATGGCTTATTAACGATCTATAAAGCATCAGTACACTATTGCTTCAAACTCTTCTTGAATCAGGATTATTAATCTGTGGACTGCTTTATTGTGGAAATAACGGTGCCATTTTCTGTAATATTCTGTTATATCTTATTTCAGAACAAAACTTTTGGGTGGTTTTACAGTCGTTTTAAGGCATACAAGTTATAGTTACATATATTGATTTGATTTCACAAAGCATCACAAAGCATGCCCGATGCACAAGGCATCAGGTGGTTTCAAGTGTACAATACTCCTGCTGTAAGTCAGACTGAAATTATTCATGTGTCAGGCTTTTCAAATGTTACTCTTAATGTCATTTAGGGTTTAAATTGATAACATATAAAACAGTCTGACAGATGCTCTAAACTGCCAACCTGAATAGACAAGACTGCTGAAAGCTTGACCTTATAATAAATCTGGGCCGACTTCAGCCTGCAGATGATGGAGGGATAAACTCATGATGTCTTATATCTATTATGTAATTACTTTACTCATCAAGTGTTCTGCTCAAAATCTCTGGAGGAACACAGCACTGACATTTGTTTTTGGCATCACATCTGGTTGTTCAGTCTTGAAAACACTGATGCCAATGTTGTGTCCATACTTTTATGACTGGGATTGTATTTATAGCTACATAAGGCTTTTTATCTTTCTATCGAATTACACCCGCCAACTGTATCACCGAGCAGAAGGAAGCGTGCATCTCCTCATGAACAAGAGGCTCATGCTCGTGATAATGGCGTCCTCCTCGCCTGAGCTGTAATGTTAGCTAGCTCGGTGGTGCTGGGTGAGCTAGCAGTAGATGCACGCTTCCTTCTGTGATACGGTTGGTGGGTGTAGTTAGGTAGCAAGAAAATAGTTCCTACATGAAACTGCTCACAACAAGGTCTGTGGATTATCTTGAGTAACCAGGTCATGATTTCTGGAAAGAGACATTGATGTTGAGTTCTACAAATTTATTTTTTGGCGCTTTGAGCACCACAAGCTGAGTGCCATCTAATTCCATTATTTTAGAAAGAAGGCAGACATCTCTACAGTCAATATCTCCAACACTCGGCAGCTTACACCAAAACAATCTGGAGTGATAAATAGCACTACAGGTCACCATATACTGTAGCTTATTGTTAAGGTAAATTACCATACCATTAATAGTGTGTCCCTACCGCAACAAGATGTATGGCAGCAGTGCTTTATTTTGACTATTATTATGATTTGAATGTGCAAAAATTATTTTAACACTTGAGAAAAGATGAGTTACACATTAAAACTGAAATATCCGTCATAAAAAAGCAATATAGTTCAATCTTTATGTGTATAAAGACAATTGACATGTCAGGTTACTGTCAAAATTTTCGATGACGTAGAGAAAAGTAAGAAATTCCATATTTTGTATTATATTTGTGCATCAGCATTTACAATGGTTTACAAAGCTTGATGAAAATTAATTCAAATGTTAATCTTAAAATTTTATAAAAAGTTTTAGAGGAAAATGTGTAAAATAAATGTTGCAAGAAAATAAGTATTTTCCAGATTAAAATCTTTACGACTATATTCAGTTTTGTGTACCTCTTGATGTGTATTACAAACTCTGATGATTAAATTAAAAGTCACAGAGGTTCATTTCTTGTTTTTCATTTGAGAGAGTGAAAGTTTTGGGGTGATTTTGGGATGAACCGTCCCTTTAAAGTGCATCTAGGCATAAAGTCATATGACACTGACCTGATAGAGTCTTAAAAACTCAATATATTGTCTCTGGTAAAGATATTTCTTCTGGAACAAAGAAGAAATTATTTGACTGAAATGAACACCGACATAAAGACAAAAAAGATGTTAAATCTTTGTACAATTGTTTAAAAAAAATAGATTGTACTACAGGTAAGTGCTTCTTTATGCTCATTGTTAGAGACGGAGACAGACGGAGCCTGCTGTACGTACTGTGTGCTTATTTCGCCTGTTTTGTGCATGTTTCCTGAAAGCTCATGGATACGGGTGAAACAGAGTAGTACGACTGATTAAGACTGATGTGTCACCTAAGTTGAACAAAGCAGAGAAACATTTCCAAACTCATGACAGACATCATGTTAATTTGGTCAGATGCTCTGAGACACGGTGTTGTTATGTGGACCTCAGTCTGAAGCCAATAAGTTGAATTAATTAGAGTCACAACTTTGTGTAACTGGAAACAGCTGATGTTTTCTCCACTGATTACAGTAACCCAACTCCTGAGGCCCGCTGTAATAAAACATAAGATGGGGGCTACGTGAGTCAGTCTGCAGGTGTGTTCATGTCCCTTTTTTTGTGCCTGGTAATTTAAGGCTATCAAATATAAGCACACGACTGAAACTGAAATCTGATGAATGTGTGCTTTTTATGCTCAGCTAACATTTCTTGCTCTGCACTCAAGAGTTGGAAAAGAAAACTTAAAGGTCAGCAGTGTTTTGATACTGTTGTGTTTAGTGTTTTTCAGTTTTCACTATTTGAGTTTGAGAACAAAATCAATTCGTTTCAACAGAAAAAAAACCAAGAGTGTCCTTCAAATTAAATTAGGCATGCTTTGTTACAGAGACAGTGATCTTAAAATCATTACTTTCAATCCTAAAGTAACACCAGTGATAGACATCAGTTGATATACATTTTATTTTGTTGATTAAAGGACCAGTGTGTAGCATTTAGAGGCATATATTGACAGAAATGGCATTAAGTACTTACAAATATGTTTTCATGAGTTTGTAATCACCTGGAAATAAGAATCGTTGTGTTTTTAGTTAGCATAGAATGAGCCCTTTATATCTACATAGGGAGCAGGTCCTCTTCATAGATGTATAAAGAGAAGTGTATACAGCGATGGAGGTTGGGCCCAATCAAGCACCAACCTCCGGGGCTAACAGGTCATGCCAACATGGGAATGCCAAAAACTGCAGTTCCTCTAATGGCCACTTGAGGCTGGCTCTAAAAACGAGTCAATCCCCCAAGACCTCCATGTTAAAATGCCCTAATTAACAGCAGAAATAAACATGTTTACTGCCTGGTACAATGGTTTTGGTCCCTATAGCTAATTTCCCAATTTGGTCTCTTTCTGAAAGCGCTGAATTCTGGCGCTTGGGCAGTGATTTCCAGCATCAGACACTGATGGAAAAAGACTTAGTTTTTTTTTCCGATGACACACATACTGCAAAATAAGCATGTTCCTTGGCTTTTCAGACCCCCCCCTTCTCCCTCCACCACAGCACCACCCTCTTGTTCAAATATGGTCACTTCTGGCTCCAAAAAACCAAGATGGCGACAGCAGAAACCAAGAGTCCACAAACTGATGGGTGATGTCACGATAGCTACGATAGCTTGAACTGAGACAAAATGCTTTAAACTTGCAGCTCTTATAGACTTTCGCAATGTTGTTGGACCAAATGGTGTAAATCCTGATATTGAATAGAGTCATTTTGAGTCTTTGTATACTTAAAAATCAACTTAATTTCTAATTACTGAAACAATATTTGGAGGAATGTTTCAAAACCACCTGAAAGAGGGAGGCAGCGTTGTACTTTGACTCATGGGGAAATACAAGAAGTGAGCGTTAGGAGGTGATATTGCTCCCCTGACCCACTTTAGTGTAACCCTGATCATGTTATGAGATTTTTTTTGGTGACACACATACTGCAAAATAAATAGGTTCCATTTGTAGCTCCATAAAAAGAATCAATCTGGCATGTTGACATGTTGGAGGAATGTAAGGGCCAAATCAGTGTGTGGTACTTTAAAGTTTCCAGTCGCACAAAATAGACCTTTGTCCTCATGCTTGGCAGATTTACAATCCTCAATTAAGAAAAGATTCTTGGCACTTTCACAATGAACTGTTTCTCTGCGTTGTCGTAGCCTACTTCAGTCTGCTAGTCCTGAAACTCTGATTCACCTTGTAACAGGCTCACTTCCTGACTGGTAAACAGGCAATTCTACATCTAAAACTCATGCAACACCATTTATAGATAAATAACAAGCTGCTCAAATCAGAACCAGCTGACTGAAAACAGATAACTAGATTTAAACTAGAGCTTTGAACTCGTAATGTTTCATGGGTTGTGTTTGATGCAGGAATTAAGTGATTATATGGAGATTCAAAAAAAATTGCAAGAAATAGAGTGTCAAAATTAATGAAAATATGAAGATATTGTCTTTGTTCTTTTTTAAATAGTTGGAAAAAGGTTCAGGAAAATGTAAAGTCATGTATGGAAGAACCAATTCTCCAGTTAGCCTCTGATTTGTTAGTTTTTTTTAATTATCTGTCTTTTTCTTTCATATTCTATCCAGGGACCTTTTTTAATCATTTAGTAAACTGACTAAAAGACATATTTCATTAATTTGTCATATTATATTCGATGCATAACAATAACAGTACAGAACAGCTCATAAACTATACAATGGACCCAAATAGTGGACACAGTAACTGCAGGAAGTTTGTGTAAAACAGTGATCAGGATTAATTTTGAGCAGATAAATTACCTGTGAATCATCAGAGATGAGTTTTTCTGATATTTGAGGAACTTTTTATACAATTCTCTGTCTGTATTATCTTTTTTTTTTTTTTACCAATCATTGCGTACCAGTCATCTGCATCTTTTTTTTGACAAATTCAGTGTTTTCTTCTCCTTGGCACTTGGCCATCCTTGTACTGTATTAGCTGTTTGGTTGTTTTAACTGCATATTTTTTTTAACATAGGACAAAGCTGATTAGCAGAGAGTGAAGGCTCTGTGAATATAGCTTGTGTTCAGGTCTAAAACAGTACAAAACACATGTACATGCGAATGTCCAATGGAGTGGGTGCTGGACCAAAGAAACATCTTGCAAAGTAAGTAACAGTTAAGTTCACACACCAAGTAGCTCTCATTTAGGAGAATTTTAATGCAGAGATGAATTTTAAGTTTATATCACGAATAACACACTAAATTTTAAAAAATAATAAACAATTTAATACATTTAATGATAATAATACATGTATTTATATAACACTTTTCAAAACAGATGTGACAAACACACAAGACAATAAAAACAGTTAAATTAAGCAGGAATACAAACAATAAATATCTGAAAATAGTAAAGTGGTAACACAAAGTGATAAAAACAGATAAATGTAAATAACTGTGTATAAATATGTACATGCATCCACACAAATAGGCACATATATAAATATACCCATATACACACATGCTCTGTGCACAAGATTCAGCAGACATATGCACAAAACACATATATTTATATACAAACCCTTAACATATTCGACCTTCCTAAAAAGATGTGTTTTTGAATGTTTTTTAAAAGTGGATACAGATGTAGATTGTATTACATTTAGTTTTCTTAGGAGAAATGATTGAAAGGTCAAGAGTAAATATATATATATATACACACACACATTTTAGTTTTTTTTTTTTTAAACCCTTAAAATCAAGACATTCTGGGGTCAGAACCCTCATGTTGGGAACCAGTGTATCAGTGCATATTGGTTTATCTGAACTGAACTGAAGATATGTAGCCTTCTGACTTTAATTCCTTTGTTTTATTACACTAACACCTGTGAATATCATGCAAACACAACCAAAGAGTTATTTCACAATTACCAGGTGTTAAGACTTTTCCTCCTGAAAAACCTTCTTATCCGAGCTTAACTAGTGTGAACTAATACACAGACTAAAGTTGTTGGGGTGATCATCTACTTGAGGATAGTTCCTGAACTGCATGTTACAGAGAGCACTGTTGTGTTGCTGACATCTGCTGGACAAAATAAATACTGCATTTTAAAGTTCACACTTGAAACTTTCAGACTAAACCATAGACGCATCCTCTGATTTACTGACGTACCAAAGAACTTTAACTTGGTTTAATGTTGTGGATTGAGAGGTAAATCATGAATAAATATCTGCAGATGACAGTAGTAACCAGGTAAACTGCATGAGCAGGCCAAGTCTTAACCAGGTAACCCCCACAAGAGGGGGGATAAATGAAACAGAAAGCCTACACTGTGTTATGTTGTGGTTTTGGGAAGATTTTACAGACTCATTCACTCTGTTCTCTGCTTTCTTCACCATCTAGTTTCATTTTCACACTGGAGGAGTGTGCATCTACAGCTTAGTGACACACTGACAAAAAAAAAAACCCTTTTGAGAAACAGAGCCAGTGTGACTCAAACTCATGGAGGCCAGTGGAAATTACTAATCACATACAAGCCACTGCTGGGAATGACTATCGCACAGCTTCCTACGCATCAACTGAAAAGTCCATTTTCCATATATATACTTCTATTTCTGGCTGCATGACTTATAATCATCTGACAGTTGGTTTCACAAGACTTTAGTGAGATTACATTTCATGACACCAAAAAGACAGGTTATAAAATATTTGGCTGCACATGAGTCAAGGCAGACCGACCTCTGCAAGACTTCATCATTTTGTTATCACATATGAAAGCTTCAGTCCCACCCCTTTTGGGAGATAACATATCTGAAGTACTTCCTCTTTATTTTTTTATCCACTGTCAGCGTGTGGTGACATCTGTCTATGATGATATCTTACATATTTGCTTTTATGTGCTATTTTTTTTTCTTGTCTTACCTTAACATTAGTCTCTTTTCACAACCCTTTCATGAAGAAAATCTATCAAAAACAAAAGTGCACGCAGGTGACAGATGCCCCGAGAATGTAATGAAATGTTAACAAAATATATCAGTCGTCATCTTCATGATGAATGCTGGAGAGGCCTCATGTCACTGTACGTCACGCCGTGCCTCCATGTGACACCACAGGAATGCAGAAAGTTTTGTTTCTAAAAAACCTTTCCTCTTCAAACTGGTGTACGAGCAGTGATGTTAACATGGTGAAAAAAATCGTTCACTGTGTCTTCAGTCATCTTGCTGCCTGTTGGACTGAACAACCATTTCTATGATCAGCTTAAAGAGACTGCAAACTGCATCTACAGATAAATAACTGCTCATACAAGTAAGATATATACATATTCTACATTTGTTAGGCTTGTCTGAGAGGGTATGTTAAGTTAAATCTTAGAAAATCTGACCTTAAACACAAGAGCAGGCAAGAAAGCCTAAAATTGAGGCTTATTTTCATTGACTATGTGGAGGAAGTGTGTAGAAGATAATAAGAAATGTTTATTAATCTTTGTGCAAATAAACAAACCAGACTTCCTTGTGCAACTGGTTTATGGCTGCGTTTTCTCAGGCTGTTCAGGATTACTGATTCTGTGTCCTTTGCTGTTTGTGTTGAGTTCCACGTTTACGTATCTCCACTTACTTAAAACCAGATTACATAAATGCTTAAATACTTTTATACTATACTTTTCTGCTTAAAAACCTGTTTGGTGAGTCCTGAGGGTAGATTAAATGTCCTGGCAGATGAAGTGCATTCATTTGACATCACATGATACTGAGGAGGTACAAAATGCTCACGGCCACTTTATATATCAATTACAAAAGTGTGTGATTGTTGTGTACTTGGCTGAGTCCAGGCCTGTTTGACGTCATCAATCAGGAAGTATTTATGACAAGTACAGGCTTGATGGTTGTAATGAGTCTTTTCCTCTTACCTGTGGTGCTCTTTATGAATCTAGATTGTTTTGGTGTGAGTTGCAGAGTGTTGGAGGTATCAGCTGTAGAGATGTCTGCCTTCTCGCCAATATAATGGAACTAGATGGCACTCAGCTTGTGGTGCTCAAAACTCAACAGCAATGTTTCTTTCCAGAAATCATGACCTGGTTACTCAAGATAATCCACAGACCTTGTTGTGAGCAGTTTCATGTAGGAACTATTTTCTTGCTACCAAACTACACCCACCTACCGTATCACAGAAGGAAGTGTGCGTCTACTGCTCGCTCACCTAGCACCACTGAGCTAGCTAACGTTACAGCTCAGTCAAGGGGGAGGCCATTAATGTTTACATCTCATCCTGTCATGAGCACGAGCCTCTTGTCCATGAGTAGATGCACACTTCCTTCTGTGCAGCGATACAGCTCGGGGGTGTAGTTTAGTAGAAAGATAATATGCCTTACATGCCAATTTTTAATTCAGCTATAAATACAATCATAGTTATCAAAGTATGGACACAACATTGGCATCAGTGGAGTTTTCAAGACTGAACAAAAGAAAATAGAAATAGAAAATATTGCTAATAAATGTATCTAGGAAGTCGTTAAAGTGCTGATACAAGGAGCCCGGTCTCACTCCTAAGTCAGTGAAATCTGGCACTTGGGCAGTGACTTGTGGCGTCAGAAACCAAGAGAAAAAGGCATCGTTTGACATCAGCGTGACAAGGACAAAAGCTAAGATGGCAAAAGTCCAACTGGGGTGGGTGGGAAGGGTGGTGGATGGGTCAAACAAACACTAACTTTCACTCAAGAGAGCAGTGATTGCACCCCATAAGACTGTAAAGCCAAACCCTGTTCTTTTTTCCTAAACCTAACCACGTGCATTTGTTGCCGAAGGACAAAAAATGTCAATATGCAGTGTTGTACTGATATAGTGTGTTTATTTTGAAAGAGACTGTATATAAACGGTAAATTTCCTGTGAAAACGGTAGCGTATTTTGAAAGAAGACAATGCATGTAACAGGCTTAACTTGACACGGTGTCCCAGAGTGTCAACAACTAACGCACCCAGGATACCTTGCACGTCATATCTGAATGTGGAAACTCCATGACCAAATGTCAATATGTGACGAGGTCGAAGTGAGAATGTGTTGATACAAGACATATCAGCTGAATGTTTAGTGACAATGTATTTCAGTTGTTTTCCATCACAATAAGCAGTTTTGCTATCCGCTATCCACTTGTAGTGACGGCAGCATTTTTTTCTTATCACCTTTTGTAACATTTAACTGAAATCAGGACCTTTCCCTAACCTTAACTAAAGCTATGTGCTGCTGACACAAGACAGGAGTCTAGACAAAAACCAGGGGTGGTGGTGTCAAGGTCCGGCACTTTGTACACCCATCATCCTGCCCAGCTGCTTCATTTTAAAGCCGATGTGGTACATGGATGAAACATTGTCTCTTAACATAATCCAGGCAGTAATTACACTGCCACAACAACGTAATTTAGAAAGCAATTAAGTGACATAAAAACATAATTTCTCCGAGACAGAGGGGTTGTGTCACAAGCATGAGTCTCTCGCCCAGTAGATGCACGCTTCCTTCTGCAGAGTGATACGGTAGGTGGGTGTAGTTTGGTAGAGAGAAGATAGTTCCCATGTGAACCTGCTCACAACAAGGTCTGTGGATTAACTTAAGTAACCTGATCATGATTTCTGGAAAGAGACACTGCTGTTGAGTGCAAACTGAGTGCCATCTAGTTGCATTTTATTGGAGAGAATTCAGACTTCTCTACGGCCGATATCTCCAACACTTGGAAACACACACCTAAACAATCTAAACTGATAAATAGCACTACAGGTAAAAGGAAAAATATGTATTTGGATTGTCCCTTTAGGACCTCCTGTAACAGTCCTAACTCCCAGCCTGGGAATCACTGCTTTATTTTACAAACATAAAGGAGAGATCTTTGCGGTCACTGTGTATCAAAAATCTCTTTTTGTCTTTTGTATCCTTTTCTTCAGACATGAGAGACCGGCTGAAGCACCTCCATCAGGCGCAGATTGACTCTGATGGTTTCACCACAGTGGATCTGGACGATTTCTCAGCACATGAGGGATCAGCAGCATCATCTACTGACCAGGACCTGGATGGTGTCCTGCAGGAGGCCCAGGAAATCCGTCTGGAGATCCAGCAGATCCAGAACGACATCAGTGAGCTGAAAGATGTGAACTACCAGGCACTGAACGAGAGCTCATACCCTCTTGCTTCAAAGCGGGATTCAAATGCAATCGGGGCAGATATCAAACGCAGGGGAGAGGCTGTGCTGCAGCGGCTGCACATGATGAACGCTCTCATAAGGGAACTGGAAGACCAGCATGGCAGCTCTGACCCCACAGCACGCATTGCTCGAACACAGTACCAGTGTCTCAGCAATGCCCTGCGGGAGGTGATGTTCAGCTACAATGACGCAGAGATGGCCCACAGGGATGCTTGTAAACGGCAGATCCAGAGGCAGATGGTGGTGGTGGGCAGGGAGGTCAGCGAGAAGGAGCTGGAGGATATGATGGAGAGCGGGGAGCTGAACGTGTTCACTGCCCAGGTGGAGGGCAAAATGGCACGCTCGGCTTTCCTGGAGATCAAGAGCCGACACAAGGAGCTGCTGGAGCTGGAGAAGAGGATCGAGGGGATCCAGCAACTGTTCCTGGATGTGGCTGTGCTCACGGAGGAGCAGGGTTTAGCCTTGGAAAACATCCAGAAAAACGTCCAGAATACTGGAGCGATGGTTCAGCACGCTGTGTTTCAGCTGGACGGAGCCACTGCATCTGATAAAAACAACCCCTTTAAGAAGCTGTGTTGTGGCTGCTTTCCTTGTTATAACAGTTAAATCTGATGAGGAGCAGAGACTGTAGACCTGGTTTACCTGTCTATGTTGTAAAAACTAAAAGAACAACGCATTAAGACTTTTTTTCAATCATCCGTCCCTCAGCTGTTTTGATATTGACAATCTTTTGATCATTGTAAAATATCATGAGACTCAAACTGAGATGCACTGGTTCCAGGGTGCGGATGGATGTTATGGGTGTGGGTTCAGGCACAAGGAGCACAGTTCACTATCAGAACTATCACTAGCACTGTCAGAAACAGACTTCATGAGGGTGGCATGAGGGCGTGACGTCCTCTAGTGGGACTTGTGCTCACAGCCCAGCACCATGCAGCTCGATTGGTATTCACCAGACAACACCAGAATTAGCAGGTCCGCCATTGGTTCCCTGTTTTCTTCACAGATGAGGGCAGGTTCATACTGAGCACATGTGACAGGCGTGAAAGAGTCTGGAGACGCCGTGTTGAACATTATGCTGCATGTAACATCACCCAGAATGACCAGTTGGTGGTGGGTCAGTGATGGTCTGTGGAGGCATGTCCTTGGAGGGTGGCACAGACCTCCATGTCATAGCCAGCGGTACCCTGACTGCTGTTAAGTACTGGGATGAAATCCTCAGAGCGACTGTTAGACCTTACGCTGGTGCAGTGGGCCCTGAGTTCCTACTGGTGCAGTGGACCCTGGGTTTCTCCTGGTGCAGCGGGCCCTGGGTTCCTCCTAGTGCAGGAGCTCACTGATGCCATGATGCAGGTCTGAGAGGATATCCCCCAGGACACCATCCGTTGACTGATCAGGAGCATGCCCAGATGTTGTTGGGAGTGCATACAGGCACGTGGGGGCCGTACACACTACTGAGTCACATTATCAGCCTGTGATTTCAACTTTTTACTTTGATTTTCAGTGTGATTTTGAATCCAGCCCTCAGTGGGTTGATGATTTTGGATTCCACTGACCATTGTTACGTCATTTTGTCCCCAAAAAATTATATATTGTACATTTTTCAACTTTAATAATTCATTCATTTCGATCTGATGTGTGATTTAAGTGTTCCTTTAATTTTTTGAGCAGTGTATTATGATATGAAGTATAGTAAAGCACTCATATGGTCATTTTGTAGTATTATGAGTACTTTTATTTTTGATACTTTGAGTACATTTTGCTGAAGATACACACTTGCACTTAAGTAATATTTTTAATACAGGACTTTTACGTGTAATGGAGTATTTTCACTGTCTGCTACTTTTCCTAACAGCCACCAACTGGACTTGATGGCGAGAATATTTTGTCCAAGTGCTGTTTTCTGCTGTTATTTTTATGTCATATTGTTTTTATGTTAGTGTTTCCCCCATGTTTTCATCCTGACAATAAACTGTTGGACCCCTCAGAAGTCTGAAAAGTATTTAAACGCCTTTTGCGCACATGCCAAACGCTCAAATCCACCTACGCGCTTTTGATATTTATAAACCACCATGCTCTCATGGTGGTTTATTATAGATCTTGTGAGTGTGATGGATGGATCGCCCTCTTCCTGGACTCAACCCGGTAATGTGTGTGAACTGTGGGGAGAAGGCGTGATCTTCCGCGTTAGTACCTGCTGCAGGCTGTATCAATGTGTCAGTGTGACTGCGAGACGAGCTTAAAAACACTGATAGAGAGATGACTCCTGCACGTGTTGAAATTTAGGGCTATAACGGAAAGAAAAAAGAGGAAATGAGTCTTTCCGTGGTCACCTCTTCTGCTTTAGCGACTTTAATGGTGTAGGACCGCCGGAGGAGAACGCAAGGTATGTGTGCTCTGTGTTTCATTATGTGCTTTGAGGTGTATGGACTAAAATAATCGATTCATAGAGTCATAACTCGATTATTACTACACCATTGTGGTTGTTTCAGCCAGTGGTGCTTTAAGGTTTGTTAACATGATTCATTTCCTCTTATAAAACTTGTTTTTAACATACATACATCGCACTAAAGTAACAGTAAGTCTCGATGGAAAATAACAGTATTGAGTCGAGGCTCTGTCATTAATTGACCATCTGAGATAAAAACGTCTCAGCTGAGGAAGTAACAGTTTCCTCCTCAAGAGTTTAACCAGATACTCATCTGTGTGTCTTCAGAAAGTACATCTAAACTACTAATGGATCTACAGGCTAAAATAAAATGTTTGCTGAAGCCTTAATCTTGGTTTTTAAAATAAAGAATAAAAATGATCTTGATTTTCTCCAAGATATATATATATATATATAAAAAAGGGCCTCAGTATAGTGAGCAGAATATTTCTACCCTCTAAAAAAGAGCACTAGACACACAACACTATATTTAAAATGTAAAATAATAAACCATAGGAACTACAGCTGTCGATACAGCTCATTCACAAGATCTACTGTTCATTCCCTGTGCAGAAGAGACCCCAAGGGGAAAATTTGACATAAAAAGTGTCCATATTTTCTCTTGTGGTAAACTAGATGTTCTTTAAATTAAACATGACATCTTTCAACCCTCTAGCATGATGGAGGGATATAATAGATATAATAAAACATGAAGTATTTACATCTTTTATTTAAAGAAAAGTACCAGTGGCTACAACACTGTAAAAAAATATGTGCTGCATTTAAAATGCACGTAGACGTAGAGAGGTATTATTAGTAAAATAAATGGAGCCTGTGACTGTCTATGTAATATAATGTTGTTGTCTTTTAGAGTAGTAGGTTGTTAATGCAGATGCATCATTGTAAAAGCAGCATTTGACTTGTAGCTGGCTCAAGATGGAGCAAGTTTTAACTACCTTGTAAACAGTTTAGTCCAGTGGTTCCTAGCCTAAGGGTGGGGCCCCTCCAACTAGTCATAAATAAATCTGAGGGGTTGTGAAACAGTGTATAGAATGAAAAACAAAGTTCTGCTACACAAATTTGTACTTATGTTTGGACATTTTGACAGTTTGCTGTTTGATAGAGGGGTACGTGGGAAAACCTGTTTAAAATAAGGGATAGACTCCGTTCCCACTGACAGTAGACCAGAGCTGTGTGTAGACATGCCTTTCTGTTTTGTTTGTTTATTTCTCATGTGTCACATTTGACAGAAAAGGTGCGCCTGAACACAGGGTTAGTAAACAGTACAAAGCAGCATGGAGGCCAGTTTAGATGTTACGGTGGTTACTTCTTTCAAGTAAGTAACTGTCTGTTACTTATTCCAACACATTCTCACTCCGACCTCGTCACATATTGACATTTGGTCATGGACATCCCACGTCCAGATATGATGTGCAAGGTACACTGGGTGCGTTGGTTGTTGACGTTCTGGGACGCCATGTCAAGTTCTGCCTGTTACATGCATACACTTCTTTCAAAATACACTTCTGTTTTCACAGGAAATTTACTGTTTACTTACAGTCTCTTTCAAAATAAATGCACTATGTCAGTACAACAATACTGTCCAAAGGACAGAGGGATGTTGTATGCTGTAAAGCCCTGTGAGGCAAATTGTGATTTGTGATATTGGGCTTTATAAATAAAATGGATTGATTGATTGATTGACATCCTCCAACAACTAACACACGTGGTTAGGTTTAGTGAAAAACAACTGGGTTTGGCCGTATAATATTACAGGATGCAAATGCCGCTCTCCCTTGTGAAAGCTGATCTTTGTTGAACCTATCCATCACCCCTCTCAGACTTTCGCCACCTTCACTTTTGTTCTTGTGGCGTTCTTTTTTCATCAGTGTCTGATGCCAAAAGTCACTGCCCAAGCACTGGACTGGGCTCAGTCTTTTCTTTCAAACAGTGCTGCCTAATTTTGAATGATGTACCAATGCACTGCTTGGTTGAAGATGGGCAGTATGTTGTGACACCACATCATAGTGTAATGCTGAAAAAGGGGCTAAATTAGTGCATCCACCGGGGTGTTGTATATCCACCACTGCTGATCAGAGCTGGAGCCGATAAATACCTGTAACTACTGCAGCTTCATTTGACCTGGAAGTGAATGCCGAGTTAACCTTTCCATTTAAACACAAACCCAGATGCTGGTAGGTGTTAGTTCGTTTTTGTGCAGTGGGAAAGGGGCTTTAGTTGGACGCAGTAACTTCCTGGAGTCACCACTGGTTCCCTTGCAACTGCTCAGAGCCATGAAATATTGTGGCTCATATAACACTCTGTAAAATGGTGACTTGCTATTTTACACTCTGTTTTTTTGAGTGAATTGAACAAAAATGATGTAACATGTTATCTAATGAGCTTTAAAGGTGCTTGTAGGTAGATTTTGTTATGTTTGGACCCTGTTTCTAGCCTTTGTGCTAAGCTAACCTGATGCTGGCTAAAAGATATTAGAGTGATATCAATTTTCTTATTCAACTCTCCATCAGAAAGCAAATAAACAGATTTCTTCAGATGTCTATTTCTCTCAAAACTATCTAGAGTTCAGAGGTCAATAAAAGCTCCTGACTCTTGTTGCAGGTGAGATGAGGGACCGACTGACTGAGCTGCAGGGCTTCACCTTCACGCCTGCAGAGGAGGAGAGCAGGCCTGAGGAGAACCACACTGCTGAGGATGTGGAACTGGTGCAACAAGCCATTGTGTTTGAGGGAGAGGACGTGATGGACGGCATCTACAAGGAGGCCCAGGCGCTGAGGAAGGAGATGATGCTGCTCAAGCTGGACGTGAAGCGTCTCGGGAAGCAGAACACCAGGTTCCTCACGTCTGTCCGGAGGATCAGCAGCATTAAACGGGACTCTAACGCGCTCGGACGGGACATCAAGGCCAGAGCGGAGGCCATTTACGCTCGGCTGGAGAAGTTGGGGAAGCTGAGCAAAGAGCTGGAGGAGGAACACGGGCCTACATCAGCTGTAGCTCGCATGGCACGCTCACAGTGTATTTCTCTAAACAGCGCCTTCCACGAAGCCATGTCTGAGTACAACGAGGCTGAGATGGTCCAGAGGGAGAACTGCAAGACCCGCATCCAGAGGCAAGCAGAGATCATGGGCAAGGAGGTCACCAGGGAGCAGATTGACGAGATGATCGAGACAGGCAAGTGGAACGTCTTCTCGGACAATCTCCTCCTGGAGGGGAGGACTGCCAGATCCGCTCTCAACGAGATCGAGAACCGGCACAAAGAGCTGCTGGAGCTGGAGGGCCGCATCAGGGATATCCACGAGCTTTTCTTCCAGATGGCCCAGCTGGTGGAGGAGCAGGGCTGCATGCTGGATAACATCGAAGCAAACGTGGGTGCGACTCAGGACTATGTCGCCAAGGCCACGGTTCAGATCAAGAAGGCTGTGAAATACAAGAAAAACAATCCATGCAAGAAACTCTTTTGTTGTTGCTTCCCTTGCTGCAACTGACGCAGCATCAGTGTTATTTTTATCTCACTGTCACAAGTTTCTCAAGATGAGATTCAAATCCGCTTCCTATGCAAAGATTCCTGCAATATACTGCTTTAATTTGTGTATTTATTCAACTCAGATGAAGCACTGACTTCATTTTGATGCAACAGTAGTGTCCAAATTTCACATTCTAGTATTGTTTCAGCCGAGGAAAGGCCGACATTTCAAACCACACGCCCATATGCAAATGTATACAGTGAGATAGGGGTGTTATTTCCTGACTGTTACTGAGAGCAGCATGCATGATTGCTGCAAAGACACCGTAACATGTGAAACTGAAAAATTAAAGACATTTACGCGACAAAATGATGCAGAAAAGGCACAAACTGGTGCATGTGAATCACCAGAATGCAGGAAATCAAGTGTTTGATGCTCTGAATTTTCTGGCAGAGGACCCTCAAACCCACAGTTTCATGTGTCCCTGCCCCCAGTGTTGACACAAAACCAACACCCTTGCTTTGTAATGCTGTATGAGATATTTAAGTAATGTAAATACATGCCTTATTATGGCTTTTTAATATATCGAGACTAGGTTTCACAGCTCCTCTGTAAACTGGAACTTTAAGTAGGTGTATTTCTTTGTACAGCCATTGCTTAACAAGTCTTTAGAAACACATTGCACACAGCAAAGCCTCCGACTGTGGTTAGCCGGGGAGGCAAGATAGATTTGTGTGGATTGTGCAACATGTCGGCCACCCCATAAAAAGTTATCAGCAGCATATAGGCCAGGGCTTGTCTTTCTCGAGTTTTTTTATGCTTTACATGACAGAAACTTGTGTAATGCCTCCACTTTTCACAGATTAAACAGTGTCGTCTTCAATCCCGTGTCCTCCTGTAGCTTCACTGACTGTGCCTATCACTGGCACGCAGTCAAAGGCAATCACATTTACACGACAGGGGAGGTTTTCTCAGATTGTCCCAAACAAAAGGGCTCCAGAATCAATGTGTACATGGGTGTTTGCTCAAGTCATCAATACAGAATAGGAAACTAATCAGGTCGGAGTGCTCTGTGTTTGCACAGCAGGCCTGTGTCATTATCCTCTGAGTGCAATGATAGTAAAATGACAAAGACCTTTTATTCTCCTGTGTGAGGCAGTGCATCACCCACTGGGGGATTCCCAGTTATCACCAGTGAGGCTCTGTGACTGAGACCATCATGACTCTTCTTACTGGTCATGAGAGACACCCGTGGGTGTTTTCAGAGTCCTCTTCTCTGTGTTGAAATGAGTTGCAGGGCTGCACTTCCTCAGCAGCATTGTGTGGTTTGCGGTGGGCACTTACCGGTAGCGTGACTTGGCACTGTGACGTCATATACGTACTTAGGTAGACTCACCTGAGTGACTTCTTGGCGTCATACAGGTGATTATAATGGGAGTATATTGTACCAGGATGGCCGAGTGGTTAAGGCGTTGGACTTAAGATCCAATGGACGTAGTCCTCGTGGGTTCGAACCCCACTCCTGGTAGTAACTGGAAGTTTTAACCTGATCACGTGTGTGATTCATGGAGGATGGATTTAACTGCGAACATTGAGTTATTGCACCAATATCTTCAGTAATCAAACAGTAAATAAATACAGGAGTACACAAGTGAATTACGTGCAGGGATAGATAAATATGGAGTCAAAATACTCGCTCATGATCTAATAAATACACAAATATGCATATAATGATAAATAATAAATAAATACACCTGTTTAATTATCATTTTTTATTTATTTATGCATTTATTACCGTATTTATTGTAGCACTTTGGCTATTTCTGATTTCTGTATGTATGCATATACGCACGTATTCCTGTATTTATTTACACATTTATTCATTTATTCATACTTGCCTCATCTGTCCTTCTCCATATCACCCTGCCTATGAAGAGAGCTACCCACTGCCATCACGCAAAGTTTGTGTCAACACACAGAAGTTTCCATTGGCTGTATTTACGCTCTTATTTATTTTATAATTACAGTTCACATCCCTGTGTTTTATTTACCTATGGCTGGACCCTCACATGAACCACAGTAGTCATAGTACCCAGTGACTCTAACAGCAGCTAATTATAGGCTACCTGTGTTTGTCCTCTGAGGTCATTAAAGTAACACACCTGCAGACAATTAACGAACCACGGAGGCTGAGACACCGAGAGGGGAAACACCCTGACTCAGCTGAGAAACTGTGAGTAGGTTATGAAACTGTGTTTTCTTTTGTCAAGGGGATTTTAGGGGTAAATATGCAGCACACTTTAATGTGTACCTTGGCGTTTAATCAGTGTTTGAATGCGTTAAATGGTCCAAATGTGCGTAAAACGATAGCGTAACCTCAGATACTTAAAACGCCATTCCTCCTGTGTTGTCTGACATGGTGCTCTAACACAAGAAAATAGCAAAAAAAATTCTGACGCGGTAAAAATGTTTGTTTACAGCTGTGGTATAAACAAACAAGAAGAATAGTGACACATAGTTCCAATTTATATGGTTAGACACACTTTAAATTGTCTTTTTTGTGCGTCACTCAGTTGCACGTGCTTTATCTTTAGGTTCTGCTTAAAACTGGACTAGCCTTTATCATAGTGACCGTGCACCGTGTATTTACATTAAAATAAGACAACCCTAAAGTCATGCTGATTCATCACAGTGAAGGGTGTGCACTAACGTTTCTGTATCAGAATCCTGTCCATCTGATAAGGTTAAAATGTGTGGATCTGGCGCCATCTAGCGTCATGTAGGTAGAACCCATAATTTTAAATTCCAGAAACAGTATGTATGCACACTGGATTGAAGTTCCAAAAACTTCAGCCTTTTTTAAATCTAATTTTTGCAACTTTTTTTTCCTTTTTTTTCTTTCTTTACATTCAATAAGTATAGAAACAAAGGTATTTTGTACTGGCCTTTTTACTTGCTGTCAGCAGGATCTTTAGTAGATAGGTATCACCTTTACTTAGTCCATCAGGGATATGTCCAAGACAAAGGGATGTGAATGTTGTACTGATGTTACAACCCATAGTTTTTTAAATTATTGTTGCTACTTCCTTCCAGAAAGTCTGAATAGAAGGACAAGACCATTAAATATGAGCATGGTCGACCATGATTTCTCCACATTCCTTCCTGCAGCAGAGCTGGGTGCCAGTTTGTTTAGGCTTCTGTTTGGGCATGATGAAAAAGCGAATCAGGTTTTTCCAGCAGAAGTCTCTCCAGGTCCAGTAGTTAATGGAGGGCGACTGTGTTTCCCAGGCATTCAACCATGTCGTCAGTTATTTCCATGCCCTGCTTTTTCACCATCGTTGTGTCACATAGTCTGTAGTGTCCTTATTCAATTTAAACCTTTTACAACTATTTTTGATTTTTGATAATTTAGCCTGTTGGTCTTAATGTTATACATTGTTAAATATTTTGTATTGACAGAATCTGATGCATTTTGTTGCCATGCATACCTCGCATTTTGTCATATTGACCATTAGTAGGGTTGGATCACTGCTTTTTTCTTGTCTCATAAGGTTTTAGGAACTTAAATCCAGTGCGCTAATACTTTCCACTTTTTTTCTTCAATCAATGTCTTATCCTGTACCAACTTAAAGGAATACTTCACCCACAAAATGACCTTTTGAGTATGTATTAGTCATGCCCTGTTACCTTGAAACTTTGAATTCATAAAGGAAACTTTATCTCACATGCCTTCACAGAAAAATACAACATATTGATTGATTGGGGGCTATGCCAAACAACAGCAAAACTTTATCAAAACATCCATTTAAAAACTCTCACACAATTCGTGCAGTTTAAACCAAGTCTCATTTATCTAGTTGTACACTCAGTACTTCCCACACACATGCATTTTCACTAAAATATATAAACTATTTAAAACTGGAATTCAAGTTAAACCTATTTATGCTCTCTCCAAACCAGACCCCAATACTTTTTTAGTGAAAATTTATGTGAGCATACCGCTGGATTAATGATACTTGGATTATACTGCACGAGTTGTGAGAGAGTAAGTCAACAAATGTTCGATGTAGGTGGCATAGTGATGCAGTGGTTAGCACTGTCGCCTCACAGCAAGAGGGTTCCTGGTTCGAAGCAAGGGTAGGGGAGCCCTTCTGTGCAGAGTCTGCATGTTCTCCCCGTGTCAGCGTGGGTTTTCTCCAGGTACTCCAGCTTCCTCCCACAGTCCAAAGACATGCAGGTTAATTGGTGACTCTAAATTGTCCGTAGGTGTGAATGTGAGTGTGAATGGTTGTCTGTCTCTATGTGTCAGCCCTGTGATAGTCTGGTGACCTGTCCAGGGTGTACCCCACCTCTCACCCAATGTCAGCTGGGATAGGCTCCAGCACCCCAACTACCTGTAACAGGATAATTGGTTACAGAAAAAGAATGAATGAGTGTTTTGATATAGTTTTGCTGTTGTTAAACATGATCCCCAATCAATCAATATGTTGTCGCATGGAGGCATATGAGGAAAACAGATATTTCTTCACAAATTCAAGGCAACACGACATTAAACAAATGGTCATTTAATGGGTAAAGTATTCCTTTACACACAGGCTTAGATGTGCACACAATTACCTTCTTGCAATTTCTACTCTGTTAACACTTTGTCAGACGTAGACTAAACCTATTAGTGAATTACGCTGAAACAAAGCACTGTAAAGCAGGTGATCTGTCGTTGCGCAGCAGCGGAACATTCGGGCCTTGAATTCACGTGGTTGAGAGCTTCTTGCAATAAAAGGTAAAAGAAATCCACATTTAAAAACCAAGAGCCTCTTTATTAAAATGCTTCAAAGGTCAAACAAATGAAGCTGGCATATCGTGGTGAAAAACACACATCAGCAGGAGTGAGAACAAAACTTAAAATGTCAAAAGTGTTGATACACTCCAGGTGCCTGTGAAGACTATATCACTGAAAACACAGAGGAAATACATTTATCTTAATGTTTATGAACCTCAATAGAGCAAAAGACTGATTTAATTAATTCAACTCCACCCACTAAACCTGAAGAATCAGGACATGTGATAAATTCATTATGACACAAGCTTTAAATATGTAACAGGTTATAGAAAATCGATGTACTGTGCCTGAGAAATAATCTGTATGAATGAGTTTGCAACTGGACTGACCGAACATTTCCAAAAGACATCAAACTCACATGCAGAACGTGAGGGAGTAAAAATTCCTGCTACTTGAGCAAAGACAGCCCCTCGGCATTATAATTCAGCTTTTACAGTACATGCCTTCATGTGCAAATCAATAATTCAAATACAAATCTAGACATTACAGAGGCAGATCCTTTTTTCTTCTTCAAAATAAAAGTACCAGTACAAAAAAATAAGAAAAGAACCAAACATAGATTGGGACTTGTCAGAGTAAAAAGACAGCTTAGTTAGGTTATCACTTGGGCTTTATATCAGAAAATATAAAAACAAAATCACACAAATTCCTCAAAGGAATTAGTTACTTTTCTGTGACATTTTCAACCAAAACCCACATTACACAACATTTTGACTTTCTCATATAAGTGAGTAAAATCTCATGTGCATGTGTTGTTAGACCTTATTTCTTAATCCAACCTAGAAATCTAATTCAAAAGGTGTCTGATCACTCCAAAGAACAATCAAGCAGCATTTGCGCCAACAGCCTATTTCAGTTACTCGGTTATAAACATGACACCATTGGGTGACAAACATGTAATTTATTAGTCCAGCACTGCAACACACACTGTTATGTTATTATAATACTGAGCGGTACACCAGTCAGTTTGTCTAAGACCCCACAATAATCAAGTTGCCGACAAGTTGTCATGTCGTTCTCAGCAATTTCGTCAACTACACACAACCTACTGTGACACAAAGCTTAATGCTACAACCCTGAGACGCCAACAACATTTGAACACAGTGGACATGTAGTGACAAAAACATATGATAAATAATGCGTATGAATATAATTAGTGATGCTCATTACTGGAGGGAAGCGTGTGCCCGTTATATATCTGAACACCTGGCCTGCAGGGTTTTATGAGGTCTGACACTGAAGGAGGCAAACCGAGCTGACCACAGTCACTGATGGATTCTTATATTTGCTGAGTACATTCATCATTTTAGATGCTACATTTAGTTCTTTTTATAAAACAGCCTCTTAAATATTGCTGGTTAAAAGTAGCTGGTAGAACGGGCAAACCACAAGCCAACCGCAGCTGAGAACGTACTGCCATTTGGCCAGTGAACAGTTACATCATCTCCCACCTGACTAACATGCCAGCGCATTAGTCAGAGGTGAGATAAAAGCAAGATGGACCACCTTTGTTACTGCTTTAACATGCCAACCCACACTACATTTAAACACTTAACATGATGATGGTGACATGCTTATGCTGGTTAACAGAAACCCCACAGTGAATACAGTATGACCATCCTGTAAAGTGGCATACATTGCGCACCGCTACCACAGATGTTTGGTCAGTCTTAAAATGTATAATTAAAGCCATGAAATCTATGAGCCTGTTTACACCTGGGATTATCGTGCGTCTCTGTTGATCCTATCACACGTGTGAACAGCTCTGTCTGTCCATTCACACCTGGTATTACAATGTATCTCCACATGCATCTCGAGTGGCCGCTTGTGATTGGAGCTCTCTTCCCTGCTCTATATGCAAATAAACATGTGAATCATTTCCGCTTGCAAAGACTGAAAAGTGCTGTTCTTTTAAACCCATGGGAGGTTAGTCGTGCTAAACACACACTTACAGTCTCTACTATTTCAAATTAGTAAAATCTTATTTAATAGTGTTGACAGCCCTTGCTTGCTTCCCTTTCTCTGTTTCTCATGAGGCATGCGTAGCTAGCAGATTACTGCTGCAGTAGTTTGAGCTCCATGCTAGGGGAAGCTGAAAGGGTTCTGCATGACCGCACATACAGTGACGTTACCTATCGGTTATTAACCAACTTGGTGACAGAGTTGAGCCTTTTTTACTGTCAGTTTGAATTTGTTGGGACTATTGAACAGCTGCTGCTGCTGTCTGACTGCGCTAATAAGGAAGTGGAGTGGCTCCAGGGACGGTCCTTGAGTCCTGCGTCTGTTCAACTGCACCAACTAAAGCTTTCTTATCAGGTGCAGCGTGAGATAAGCAAGGATGTCAGCTGAGAAGGCAGTCGTTCAGTGTAACTGCGGACACATTAGTGTTTGCACTGCTGAGAGAATGTGGCCATATGCAGCCCAAACCACCTCTAGAGTGATCAGATCTCAAGATGCAGTAAGGACGCATTTGGTGCATTCACACCTGTACTTGAAGCTGTCCACTTGTGATCCAGTCACCAGTCACCAGGACGCATGTAATAGCAGGTGTAAAGCGGGCCTATGAGCTTTAAGCAGCACACGTGGTCACTCTAGGTATCAGGATAAGATATAAAACCGTGCAAGATACCAGTAAACTGTTCCAGCTGGAAGCAGCAAAGAAATCTCACTGAGATGTTCTGAACAACCTCATGACTATAAAATCAATTTCATCACAAGTTAAGGCTGTACTCTTACTTCCATTGTAGCACAGTACTGACTTTTTGATATAAAAATAAAAAAAAATCTACATCAAAACATCTGATTATTTACACAATGTCAGAGTAGATACGGCTACAATGTCAGCACACTGGTATTCATAAATCCATCAGAGTGGAAGATACAAAGCAAGCAATTTAATCTGCCGATCTATAATTGCAGCACATCAGCATCCGCTGAAGGATAAATCGGCCGCTACTGGCTTTGTCTTATTTAGGGGAGTGAAGATTATTTCCACTGTGAAGAAAACGACCAACAGTTTATAATGTTCAACCAGGAGTTATCATTTTGAGGCTGGAGGAGACTAATGTCTGTAAACACTGGAGGAAATACATGTGTATTTGAGTTCTAATGGTCTCAAGAAAAGTCCAAAAGATGACTTCATCAAGTCACTTTATGCTACTGGTTTGAGAACTGAGCGTAAACACCTTCCCTCTTTTGTGAGCTCCCTGGTGAAACACATGCATGGCAGGGGGATCGCCTCTTCCCGACGAGAGATTGTATTGAACTTGCACTTCTTGAGGTGGTCGGCCATGCTGGCGATGTTGGCAAACTTCCACTCGTTCACTGTACCGAAAGCTGTGCTGAATCGCCACACCTGAATGGCAAACAACAGAGAATCAATCAGTTACTTCTCGTGTTGTGACGCTGTACAGCTGCACCATAGTTCCACAAAGAAAATGAGTTACATTGGTTAACAGATGTGTTTTTTAAAATGTGAAAAATGACTCACCTTGTCTGTGATCTGCCATGATGGAGACCCATCAGCGCGCCGTTTCTTCTCCCACAGCAGGACGACCATGCCACGCATCTGGAGCAAACTAGCACACACATCCCTCATGGTGCGGGACACTCTGGACAGTTGGCACAAGCTAAAGCTGTCCAGGAAGCTTGCTACATGTTGCAACACCTCGAAAGGTAGGCTGCTGAACTGATCAGTCCTTGGGCCATAGCGGAAGTTTCTTCTTGGGTAGTTCTCCCCATTTCTTAAGGGCAAACCGGGCTGAACTCCAAACGAGCCAAGGTGTCTGTCATGGATGATTCTGAAGCCCTGTACAGACGGGCAGAATCGTCTTTGGGAGTAGGTGCAGCCATAGTAGGCCAGGGGGCAGCGCTGCTCCATCCAGCCGTTGAGTCCGGCATGAATATCTCCGTGAACGTTCTTGAAATGAGACGAGAACTCATCCCGCCGGAACAGCTGCCCGCACACAAATGTGAACATGGAGCGCTGCTTTGTTTGGTATCTAGCTACACATTCGAGCACCAGGTCCAGCCTGAGAGTGTGGAAGGGGCTTGGATTGGAGAGCTGTGGGCTGGCGTGATCACAGGCTGAGGCCGAAGCGATGTCTCCCACCATGGTGTTGGTTGCAAGAATGGCTGAAGGAAAGGAGAATGTCTGAGTACCAAAGTCGATGTGGTAGCCATCAACAAACCTGCTGTCTGAGATTCCTCTGCCTCCTGGAGAGTCACCGAGGCAAAAGAGCAGAGCTGCAGTGATGAGATCAATGCCATGGAGGCCCATGGGGTCATCTGCTACTTCCAGGTCAGATGTGTCTACTGCCTTGTCCTCCATCTTTGCTCGAAACAAGTAAGGGTCTGACAACAGAGCCCGACGTCCGTTAAATGTAAACATACTTATTCCTCTGAGCACTTCTACATTCTGTAGTTTACGTTCCAAACACCGATACCTGAGTTCAGTAGGTAAGTGTTGTAAGAAGTTATTTCTCACATGATCAGACAGCAGGAATGGCATTGGATGTGGAACTGGTGCTTGCTGAGGCACAGGAGGTTCCAGTGCTACAACAGGCATGTAATTCTGAGGCATCTCTGGCCAGACAAGGTTGGAATCATTTATTGGCTCCTCGATAATGTCTTCCTTCTCTTCAAAGAGCAGCTCTACAAAATCATTTTCTTCTGCCCAGCTAATACCATCTTCTTCTCCATCTGTCCCGACTGCAAAGTCCACTCCACCGACCGCTCCGAGCTCACACTCTGAATCAGAGTCACTCTCCTGCATGTCCACATTCTTCCCACCTTCAGCAGCATAAACATTCTGACTATCACCATTTTCCCCATTGTGTAGTGCTCCATTCTTATCAGTCCTTTCCCCGTTTAAATTTCCAACAATTACATCGATATCCTTTGAATTAGTGAGGATGTCCAAAGCCGCTGCTAAACTTCTGCTTGTCTCAACTGAGGCTCTGTACAACCCATTATAGGGCTCCTCTTCCATTTCAACTGTTACATTACCCAACACTGTCTCTGGTAGACTTGAAGCTATGGCCATTTTGTCACTTTCATCCGCTTCTTTATCTCCATTCTTTGACACTGTGGTCGTGACCTTCAGTGACTCTAACAACATCCTCTGATCCTGCAGGGCCAAAGCCATGTCTAGCTGCTCCACCTCATCAAAGTCTTTGCTCAAGTTTTCATAGGACTTGCGATCAGCGTAGCTCACAGGCCAGCGGTTCCACTCCATAGTGCAACATACGATACTTGCTGGGCAGATCTCAAGGTGTTGTGCCATCTTAATCCTTGCAATAGTGAATGGGCAGCCAAATCCACTGTTAAGGCATGGCAGCCGTTCATATGGACACAGTAAACGGTGTTCCTCTAGTTTGCATGAGTGAAAAACTGCCCCACAGACTAGAGGACAGCCGATGAGGTCACAGCAAACACCCGCCTCTGGTCTCACCATGCACCTTCTGTTGATGCATTTAAGGCAGTGGGAGTGCAGGCTCTCCATGTTTGCTCCTTGCCCAACTGGTTCTGGCAGGGAAAAGGGGTGACGTGTTCAACCCTGAAACAAAATCAACAAAAGTAAATGTATCTTACAATTCTTATGAAACCAAATACACATCACAGTAACAACATTTTTTTTAATAAGCACAAAAAGCAGTCAGCTCAAACCCCCATTCCCGAAAAAGCCCAGTGTGCTGTGATTGGTCAGTGTTTTTGGGTCTTCCACATCTGTGCTCTTGGCGTCTCTGCGCCATCATTGTAGCCAAAGGAATGACTGTAGCAGCACTAAAATGGCAGTTTTAAGCTTTATAGATTGTTTCACCAGAATTGCATCGCTAGGCAACAGTGTGGGTTCATATTTACTTCCTGTCAGCTGGTGTCATTTGCATACACTGCAATATATCTCAACAGGAAATACAAAGGGACCCATTTATAATTTTGATGTCACAATGCTTATTTAAAATCACTCTGCATCACGTACATAAAATCAAATTGCACTTAGCAAGCTCTGCCTCAAATGTTTAGATAAGTGTGAGCTATATTTGTAATATTTTCACCTTTTTACCTCGCCATCTGGGAAATTGAAACTGTTATATCAAAGCCACCAGACTCCATTGATAAAAACAGTAGTTGCAGAACACTGGAGTTGCTGGTTTATGTGAAAGGAAAAGTGCTGAAAATGTTGATATATAGTCTACTCTTAGGCTGCTATTGATTTTTTTAAATGTGGCTAAAGATGTTTTGCAGCAGCCACCTCCACAGCAGCACACTGCTTTGCTTCTGTGCCAGTAGATTTAGTTCATCAAACATGATAGCAAAGTCACACATTACATGAAATAAGCATGGCAGAAATGTCAGGTCAGACCATCATGTTTTACGACATAGCTTTAAATATTACAGTTTCAGCTGAAAATAACGACAGAAATCAACAATGTTGCTGATTTAACACCTCTCCACGAGTGAAACCAATTGCCAATTGTCTACCTGGTGATTCAGTGATTCTGTCTGGAGCTAGAGCTGTGACATCACAATAACAAGGAAGCCCTGATGGCTTGTTTGAAGGCACAGTTTCTGAGTACAGCCTATTTGCCTTTATCTGTGAATTGAGCATTTGACACTATAACAATATTTTTACAGCACCTGCCTGATAATTAACAAAAAGACCTGGAAATCTAGGTCTTTATGATATGGGACCTTGAATGCAACCCTCCAACATGACACATGAGATCCCATGTCTTCACACTTTGCATGTTTACTATATCTTAAGGCTGTTCAGTAACCTTTCACAACACCCCTCTTAGGTTTCATGGCGACACCGGTATTTCCATGACTTGTGGGCAAATCTGACCCTTCACCTTCAGTCTCTAAGAACTGCCCTTCACTTGGAGTTTGATGCATTTCAACATCATATGCAACGTTTTGTCTACCTGCCACAACAGTCCCAGAAGGTAAACACCTGTGAATCATCAGCCTGGGGCTTATTTGGTAGTGTTAAATGTGTGCACAATAATGGACGCAGGCTACAAACACACCAAACAACGACTTACAGAGCCACAATAGTGTTGCAAGTCCAAACCACAAAGCCACACAGGAGAGCTATTGTTCGAGTCTTTGCCGCCATCGCCAGCAACAGCTAGTTAAATTACGCAAGTGTAGCTGGCAAGTTAGCAAACAGCTAAAAACACAAACAAACACAGCAACAACCGGCTTTAACAATTCTTAGCACTTATAATCCTGGCAGCAATAATATCGTAACAGTCAGTTAAACTATGAGATGTAGTTTTAATGATAACTGCGCATGGAAACCTGTTAGTCGATAAATCAAAAAACTTTAAACAAAAGAACATCAACAACATGGCCAGCCAGTTAGCATTAGCAGCTAAAGTTCGTTAGCATACTCAGCTAGCTAGCTAGCTAGTAGCTTCTGGAAACTGCTTACCCGAGTTACGGGGTTTTCCAGGTGAATGTTACCAGGACTTCTTTACTTAAATCAGCGCCGGCGACATCAGCAACGTGGAAACTACAGCTACATAACCATCTCACAGTATTTAATGTGTCTAAATCTTCTTATGATATGAACCGGCTGCAGCTGGTTCTCCGGCTCTGAGTCCTTCGCTGTTCTGAGTCAAACGGCGTTTGTGTTGATCCTGGTGCTCTGTGGGACGTCGCGGCGCTACGTCATCACGCAAATGGACATGGTCATATTTAGGTTTATGGACGCAGACCTGTGAGAGGGCACTGAAATAGACAGACTGGGGAATACCCTGAGGACTGTTTTACACGGAATCACTCACGAAGCGTCTGTGCTGTTATTTCTGGATATTAATGGATGCAGATTCTCACCAGGCAACTGTCACTTTACCTTTACACACTTTACTTACTGCTTTACTAACTGTTAACACCCCTGTGCACATGTGTTTATGCAGGTCTACATTCAGTTTACTCATTTGCAATTCTGTCTACACGAATCAATTCAGGTTTTGATTTTACTTAATTTGTTTTTCATAGATATTTAAATGAGCATTGTTGCGATGTTGATGATGATAATAAAGAAATTCAACTCATATTACTTAATATTAATTGAAAGAGTATATGAAAAAAATGGGGCGTGATTATAGATAATAAATTATGATGGAAGCAACACATAGAACAAACTAATCTAAATCTATTGCTGTTCTTTATAAGACAAGGCAGCTGTTAAATAAATGTTTGTATATGTTGTATTGTTCACTTGTCATATATGGCCTATTGTGCTGAAATTTGGGGAAATGCTCGCAAAACAAATATGGATCCTATAATTTAACTTCAGAAAAGAGCCCTTAGAACAGGGGTGTCAAACTCATTTTAGTCCACGGGCCACATACAGTTCGATTTGATCGCAATTGGGCCGGACCTGTAAAACCATTGCATAATTTCCTATAAATGACACAAATAACACTTTTTTTTTGTCTAAAGAAGTACATTTTAAAAACACTAATCCATTTACAGATCAGATGACAAACAGCCTGTGTTGTGATGTCTTCAGAAGAATAAATTTTATTTCAACAATATTTCTCAGTTTTTCCAATATTCAGTCAACTACTCACTGTCATTGCATGTGCATTTTTCTGTACATTTGTATAGTAATCCTGACATCTCCATACCAAACTAAAGACAAAGAAAAGAAATGTATTCTGGTCAGGGTGGAAAGCGGCATTTTACGTGAAGAAAGCTACTCAACATTTAACTTGCTCCTGAAACCTGGCATCTCTTTGCCTTCACAAGTGCATCACTATTAGGTGTGCAAGGTCATCCAGTGGGCTGGATTGGACCCTTTGGGGGGGGGGGGGCCCTGGCCCCTGGCCCCCGGGCCGTATGTTTGACACCCCTGCCTTAGAATAATACATAAAGCACGTTATCGAGAATCTACTAATCAACTGTTTATAGCATCCTACACCTTAAGATTTCCAAATGTTGTGTATTTAACAACACTGGAAATACATTTTCCAGTTGTCAGCAAAAACCTTCCTGTCTGTATTCAAAAAGTTTTTAAATTATGAGCCGGATAATTATAATTTTTATTTATGAAACATGTAAAATGAGAACCAGCATAAAATACAGATGTGTTTCAGTATAGGGAGTCAAGTTGTGGAATGGACTCAGTGCTGATCTGAAACTGTGTTGCTCTCTAAGTTTTGAAATGTAAAATGATTGTGGATTATTTGTCATATGTGAAAGAATTTAGGATTATAATTTAGAGTTTAATGTATTTGAGTATTGTGAGAAAATTGTGTGGTGTAATCTTTCTATCTCAAGATATATGTAACCGAAATTAAAACGATTCATATATTCGTATATATACTTGCTCATATATAAAGAATGAAATAGTCAGCGTGCTAGGCACAATTTGTTTCATGATGTCATAAAGATTAAAAGTCCAAAACCAACAATAATTGATTTGACTAAATTCCCCACATGGCCAAAGTCTGATAAATCATATTCCTCTGTGCCACAGAGTGTCCTAAAACTAATTGAAACACACAAATGAGCCAAACTGTTGCACTGGGTGACATGTACCTTCATCACCATCAGTTTTGTGTCAGTTCTACATACCCTGTCCTGATGCTTTAAATATTAAGTAATGTATATTGTATATCCATAGCTAAAACAGTCCCCAACAAATTCATTATTTACTTCATTTTGAGTAACATTTGCTAAAATATACAGTGCCCCTTTGTTTAAGGGAATTATTTAGCCTTTATTAAAAGCTTAAACTGTGTTTGTGACTGAAGTTAGGACGAAAGAGCTTCAGACAGATTGTCACAGACAGGTTAGGGAAGTTTTAACGCCACAGAGTTGGTTTTGGTCTTTCAAAGTGATTTCTTTGACAACGATACCTTGTAAAGGGGATTTTGAATCTTAGTGGGAATCTTCGTGGTAAAATTAAGGTTAAGTAAAATAACTCAGGCCATCTGATAATTGTAGTGGAGTAAAAATAACATCTTCTCTGAAGTTCAGTCATAAGATGTTACATGGAAATGCTCAAGATAAGCACAAGTACGTCACTGTGTTAGGTCCAGTACTTGAGTAGGTGCGCTTTGTCACCACTGGGAAAAGAAATCAGACACAACACTTGAAGGCGACCTTTATTCAAGCTGATATCTTACAATTCAAGAAACTCATTCTACAAAGAGAAACACATGCAAGACTTTCATTATTATCATAAATCACACCTGTACATTTGTAATGTACATGTTTATGTGTTTATGTGTCCATGTCCTGATTCATGAGGCCACCTCTGAGATGTGGTGAATGTTGGACAGGGTGAGCTGCGCCTCTCGTGCTGGGTAGAAACGTCTGGAGCGGAGCCACAGCCTCCCAAACACTCCTGTGATCAGCAGCAAGACGACCAGCAGCCCCCCGAGGACAAAGGTCTCCACGGGAGGGACTCCGCCTGCATCTGCATAGAAAAGGACTCAGGTAGAACCACATTTTGCACATGAATTGTACACAGTTGTAAAGATTTAAAAGCTCTAAGATCCACATGAGTTAAAGAGCTGACATAAACATACTCAGACTGGGCTTTTCACTATTGGCTAGCAGTCGTCTGATTGGTCCGTAAGACACTGTATGGGACAGCGGGATGTCTCTCCGTATCCTGATTAACTCATCTTCACCTTCACTGGAACAGTTCTGTTTGGCAAATACATGAGTAAAACATGAAAGAAACAATTACACTACAAGTCTCAGTGTCAAGCAGTGCACATTCACATTAGAAAGGAAAGCTTAACTACAAGCTCATATGGCTGAACCACAGTTCTAGACAGATGGGTCTATATTAAGGACGTAAGCTGCACATGTAGTAGGCTGCTTGTCTGAACTGGCCTCTGACTACCAGTTTGAGGAATGGGTGTTGCGTGTGCTCACTCACAGGCTGGCACAGCCCCGCCGTGTTGTGGCAGATCTGGACGTTGCAGTGGAGGAAGACGGTGTAAGAGCTGCCAACAAACTTGAACATTTGTATCCTGAACATGGCCTCAGGGCCCTGGCCGTTCTTCAGCACGCTCAGGGTCTGTTCATTCGATAACACCGGGCAGCTACGGGGAGGGAGACAAAGAAGTCAGGGACGGAGGAACAAGGAACAGATTTAAACTCATGTGATGCACTGTAAAGATTAGAAAAGCACTATCAACATGATTCAACACAGGGAGAGATTTGTATTTTCTTCTCCCTCTGGCATTCTGAAATCAGTGTGCATTTCTTTGCCCTGCTGTTGCTAACAGTACCAAATACTGCCCGGTTGTCAAGGGCATGCACAGCTGTTGAACTCAAACGCACGAGGCCTCTCAGACAGGAGTCACATGACCCAGCTCTCAGAGTAGTTGTGGCCGGCTCTCTAAGCAACAAATTCTCTTATTTCAGATTTCAACAGCGCTCCTGTAAGAGGGCTTAGAGCTGTGTGGAAAGAGTGTTTATGGCACGTGTGCTATTTCCACACACACAATCAGGTTTCAACACAACATCTAGAAAGTATCTTTAACTATTTATTTGTGCTCTGTCAGCTGCAGGACAAGGCTTTGCCAGTGTATAGGTCCAGTGTCTGAGGTTTATTTTTTGTTTTGTTTTTTTTTTGAAAAAAGAAACTTCATTTGTGTAAATGAGATTTTAAAAGATTGCTTTTGTTTAAAGGTCTTGTGTAGGATTTAGTGGCATCTAGCGGTGAGGCTGCAGAACTGAAGCTAAGGCCAATGCAAAACCACAAAATGCAAATGGCCCTCTCTACAGTCAAGGTTGGTCCGTTCTGGGTTAATATAGGAACAACATGGCAGACTCTGTAAGGAAGTACCTGCTCTGTATTTAGATATAAATGGCTTGATCTAAGGGCCCTGACACACCAAGCCGACTGTCGGTCCAAGTTGGGCCATTGATGAGCGTTTCTGGCTTTAGTTTTTGCAGTGTGTCCTGCATTGTTGGCACTAGTCAGCCATTGTTGCCTGTTTTTCTGCTGATTCTGCATGTTAAACTGGCATCAGAGACGGCTGAGCCCATTGGTGAATGAAATCCCCCTATTTGGCAGTCAAGTTCAGTGCATGAGAAGAGAGATGGAAGTAAATGGACTGCACTTATAGCGCTTTTCTAGTCTTCCAAACACTCAAAGCGGTTTTACACTACATGTCACATTCACCCATTCACACACGCATTCACATACTGGTAAACAAGGCTACCATGCATGGTGCCACCTGCTACTCAGTAACCATTCACACGCACTCACACACTGCTGGAACAGCTATCAGGAGTAATTTGGGGTTGGATCAATGGCAGGAAAGCAAACAAACAACTCAAGTCAAGAGGGTGTGAGATAAAAACAAGCTTGTTATATTAGGTACAATTATGATTCAGCAATTGAGCTCTTCAGCAGAAACAATTTCGTAATTGTTTGTGTTATTGTTTGGTACCGCACGGTAAATATCCTTTGTTCTTTAAACATCGGGTTGTGTTGTTCGTGTGCTGTGTGGCTAACTACCATCTACCAACAACATACAGACTACTGCCACCTGCTGGTATAGAGAGTTATTTCCTCTCACACAGGCGCAGTATGTACGTGCTAGTTGGCCGTTGATTGTTGCCGAAACCATTGATAAAACAAGACAGCCCACTAAGGATTAATTTCCTGTGTCTGTGTCACATGGGTTTCGCCACTGCTTGCCCCTTTAATAGAATCACGGCAGTCCTGAGCTTATTCATACTGAGAAAGACAAATCAGGGAGAATTGTTCAAGACCAGTCTCTGTCTCAGCAACACAGTCTAACAAGATCTGGCAACACAGAATCTCTGTGACGCTGAACCATCACTCTGGTCACTTTCAAACAAGATGGGGGGGGATGAAGAGGAGAGGAGTGTAATACGCCATATTCGTTACAGAACATCTTTGGTTGTGGTCTTTGTGATGTGTTCAGTGCCACTTTTTGGCCGACACAGGCAACGTAATGCAACGCAACAGCCAGCCTTCATCACCACAAGTTCTTTGATGTCGGTTTGGTGTGTCTGGACCATAAGGTAGTAATGAAAAACAATTCTTAATTTTTAGGTGATTATAAACTAATGAAAACAAAGTTATGGATATCATATGCCATCTCTGCTAATAGATGCCCCTAACTCCTTCACACTGGACCTTTAAACTGCTCCATGGTATACCTGTCTCGGATGAAGGTGTACTGAATATTACTATATGGATCACTGGTCGGTGTAGCCCAGCATCTCTCCATACGCAGCATCAGGTGAGCCGGTATCTGTGAGACGGACAGAGTTGGGTTACAGTCAGGTCTTCACACGGGGTTATTTCTTCTCCATATTGGCCCACAAATTGATGATTCATAGTGCGTAAACAACAGCTGTACCAAGAGGTTATAACAGCATGGAAGAGAAGAAGAGGAGCAGCACTCAGGTTACTATCTGGTCATGGGTTGAGTGTTTGTTTTACAGCTTTGCTTGGAACATCCTGTTGCACAACATATTGCTTAACATAACGTGCTAAACCGACTTCAAAAATAGCTGTCAATAGTAAGAATACTCCAAATGCTTTAATGTGTTTTCCAAAGCGCAGCATACACAGACTCTGTCTCTGTCATCAACACATATTTTACCGGTTTTATTACATGTTAATGCCAAATTTCCACATTCATAGATGGCATATCATAAAATACTGCTTTAAATAGTGTTTTAATGTGCTTATAATGTCATCTTCAGGGCAATGTGAGATGTAGGTGATAATTTTGTGAAGTGGGGTTTTATGATGCACTATAGTCAGAGTATTACCTACAGTAGATGGCAGTCTGCTTGCTCCCAGTTTGGAGACGCAGGCAAAGTAACCGCTACAGACGCTAAGTAATGTACTGCTGTGGATAGAGGCTGCAGCAAAACATAAACGGCAAAAAACCCACCTAAAGACATCAGTTCAAAGCCCTATTTGCAGGGGACTATTAAACCTGGGGACCTCTGGTAATGTGTAATAATAGCAGAGGTCATCTGTGTTAATCCTGTGCAAATCTGCCACATAGGTTATTTGCAAAGTAAAAATTCCACTGCAAATTAGCTATCATAATACACCAGAAACAAAGGTCATGTGGTAATATTAGTCTTGTGTGAATAGGCATCCCGATGATTTGAGGTTGTATTTAGGTTGGATGTCTCCGCATCTCGTTACTGCCCCTTTCCTGGTTGGGAATAATGCAATCTGTGTTGGCATGTAGACCCTTTTGCAGGATGAGCAAGCTCAAATCCATGGAATGAAATCTCAGGAGATGATGAGATGGATGATATGTGAGGATGTGCAGAAAAATTTCTAAATCACAAGGTCCCCTGATAATACTAGTCCTGTGCGAATAGCGCTTAAATGAATGCTATATTTAGAATATTTTCACCGCTTTACCTTGCTGTCAGACAGCTCGTTCCTTTGGCACTACATTTTCGTAACTGTAGAACTTCCATATTTCTACGCATAAGCACAACCGTGCCACACACTGCATTATGTAGATCAGCTGTTTAGGTGGAAATATTCTCAATATAGAGTACACTTAAATGGATATTGATTTTATTTTAAGTGGCTAAAATATATTTTGCTGCAGCCCCTGTCCAAGGCAGTACATTACTTAGCTTCTGTAGGACTCCTGCCTGCTTCTCTAAACAGGGGCCATGCTGACTGGCATCTACTGTAGGTAATACACTTACTATGGATAAGTGCCTCATATAACCCACTTCAAACAACTAAACTATCCCTTTAATAAGTCAGTTTAAAAGTCTAGTAATGGACTTTGTCACTCAGGGTGATTTACCATGAAAACTTTCACAAAGATGTCATCATCCAGCGTCAGTGACGGCACAGTGGTCCATCTGTCCTCAAAGGCTTCATCTTTGTACAGTGACATCGACACCGAAAAGTTCCCATCCTCTGTGTTCAGAGTGATGGTTCTGCAGAGAGAAGAGGATCAAAAGAGTCTCACATGTTGAAACCAGCTCATGTTGGGATCAGTTCAGGAGTAATTTAGATTAAATGATGAATAAACACTTACCTGACATCAACTCTAATCATGTTTTCACCATCGGGTTGCTGGACCAGGTAGTTGATGGGGTAGCGGCACATAAATGTTATGTTGATATAGTTTCTGGTTATAACATTTGTGTCGTTGTTGTGTATGGTGTTTATGAACATGATGTGTGTATCATCTGAAGCCTGAGGAGAGAGTTATGTCAAAACATTGAGATTAGCTGCGCTGTAATGGCCACGCTGTTTGACAGGAACTCAGAAACCTTCACAGTAAACCATCATCAAGGTCTTGAGACTTTTCTGAGCAAACGTGAGGTGGATCTGGTCAACTTACTCTGAGTACATTAAAATATAAGCTGGGACTCTTAAAAATAAAGAGTGGTGCAGAATTGACCATGTACATTGGAGTTACAAACCACCTGCTGTTTAGTTGTGAGAATTGGATATTTGCCTTGCCACAGCCACACCACCCAACAAAATCCCAAGCCGTTAACAACTTCTCATCTTGAGGGTCTCTAAATGGCACAGACTAAATTTGAAGTTTATCAGGTTCAGGAGGAGTTGTAAGAGCGACTGCAGAAATCTGGCGTGGATGTTAGGTAAAAGTCATCTTGAAGAAAGCAGGTATCTCGTATCAGGAGGGCGTCTCTTCTTACATGTTTCATTTAATTTGGTCGATGATCAGGCAGCTGAAACATCCTGGTGACCCACTGACCCTAATCTGCACTCGTCCACTGTGTGGCAGAACGTTACACAGCAGTGACTTTGCAAAAAGGATTGCAACAAATTATAGTTCATTATTGATTCATCTGTAGATTTTTGTTTAATTTATTATACATTGGATTTATAAAATGGTGAAGAATCACAATATCCTAAAGCCCAAAGTGACACATTGAAGTTTTGCCTAAAATCCAAATATATTCAATTTGCTATCACTTTAGAGCTGCAATGATTTATCAATTAATTAATTAGTTGTCAACTATTAAATTACTTACCAACTAATTTGATAATGGTAATTTTTAAAGAAAAAATAGTCACAACTCTTTGATTGCAGCTTCTTAAATGTGGATATTTTCTGGTTTCTGTCCTCCTCTAGGACAGTAAACTGAATATCTTTGGGTTGTGGACAAAACAAGACATTTGAGGACGTCATCTTAGGCTTTGGGAAACACTGATCTGACATTTCTTCACCATTTTCTGACATTTGATAAACCAAAAATTTAATCAATTAATTGAAAAAATAATCAACGGATAAATAAACAATGAAAATAATTGTTAGTTGTAGCCGTATATCACATAAGACCGAAAAAAGCAGTGAATTCTCACATTTGAAAACCCAGAACTGTCATTTTTTTGACTTTATACACTTGGACAAAATAGTTAAATTAATAATTGATCATTGAATTAAAAGTTAAATTTATATTTTGGGGGAGACAGTAGCTCAGTTAGTGAGGGAACTTGGCTTGGGAACTGGAGGGTCTTTGGTTCAAGTCCCTGTACGACCCAAGTATAGTGTGTTCGCCTCCTGGGCCCTGCTGAAGTGCCCTTGACAAGGCAACAAACCCCCAAACTGCTCAAGAGGTGCTATTATATGGCCGACCCTGCTCTACCCCCCATAAGTGCATATGCGTGCTGTTTCAGAAGAGGCATATGCAGAGGCTATATTTCAGCTGCCAGTTTGCCTGTGGAAAGTGTTGACTGACAAATAATGATTAAATTATATAGATATATATCTATATTATAAATTGAAATGGTGCCAATTAATTCTGTATTTTCCCACCAAATGTTTTAACCGCAAACAAGATAGTGGAATGATTTTTCATTTTGCTAAGTTTTGCATTCTGATGTGTTTTTCAGTGAAAGTCTTCTAATTTTTTCTTCATGTCACACTCTGTTTCAGTGTCTTTGTTTTTTTCCCCAGGTTACCTCTCTGTCACTGTTTCGACGTAGCGGGGAAGAGTTTGAGAGAAGGTTCAAAGACAGTGTGATTTAAATTTAGCCTGCATTTCCACTGACACTCAAAAAGGGTGACATAAAAAAAACAGATCACTGAAATACACATCAGAATGCAAAAAAATCTATCAAAATTACATAAAACACAGGTGTTTAAAAATAGTTTATGTTTCAGTGGATCCTTTTCTGTGCCAATGTTTCCTTTTCCGATGCCAGGTTTTGTTTTTGATGCTAGAACTTACTGTTCCTGTTTGAGCTCCACATTGACATAGCTGCACTTTTTGCTTTAAGAAACACATTAAACTTTAACAGGGGTCATTGAGGTTTCGTTATGTAACCTGTTTCTCAAGCTGTAACTCCTACAGTCATCATCCTTTCACACACTGTAAATGTGAGTGACACTGTTCAATATTCAACCGTAGGCAGCTGACGTAGGTGAAACCATAAATGTGGACGGGTGAAAAGGTTGAGTTTTAGGTTTGTCTGGGCTCCTGCTGAGCACAGACGGAGGGTGGCTTCTGTGGTCTCTGGGCAGGATGAATTGCTCTGAGCTCTAACATTGAGACATCTTTTACTACCTCTTGGTAAACACACAACCCCCCACAATGAGCACCAGTGACAGGTCTCTGCAGTGAGAAACAGGTCTTCACTACGCCACAACAAGCACCTGCACTGATCACTGGATAACATAAGGCTCTGTGACGATGACTGAAACATGAGCGAGGACGCTGTCATGATTCAATAAAAAATGTCTGACCTTTGAACCCAACTAATCAGTCATTTCTTCTCTGACGGCCGGTTTTAAAGGTTCTAAGTTCAAGGTGAAAGCAAGATTGACAGCTATGGCATTCCTCTCATTTAGCAACAGCCATCTAATCCAGAGCGGGCTTACTCTCCTCAGCCGCTATGCGAAAACCTTGTAAAACTGCTGAGGTGGAGCACTGGGAGATTTCCTCCCCATTGTAAGCTGTGTTAACCTTTTGCTTGCTTTACAAGAATGCATTCCAGCCAAGCGATTCAAGGACACTCGTGTGCTGAAGTAGGGATTTAAACCTCACCAGAGTCTGAATCTATGAGAGTGGCTGGATTAAAATAATCAGGAGGTTAGTTGGCCAATGATTTATGGCCTTCCTATTCAGTGAGCATCAACAAATAATCATCATTTCCATGTAAATCCTGATAATTTAGAACTACGAGGTCATTCAGGGTCCCCTCGCTGCTTTGAATAAGGCCCTGGGTTGTTGTAGAGAAAAGGAACAACGCCGCCCTTCTTTCTTGACATACACGCCACTCCCCCCCTTCTTCTTTTCTCCTCAGTCCTTTCTGTCTGGCCTCAGAGTTTGTGCCTTTCTCTGTCCATCTTATTATACTTGCTATGAGCTAATTCCATAGTGTCCATCTGAACACAGAGCCTCACAGTCCACATTTACATCACAGCAGGCTCTGTGAGGCTCTGTGTTCAGATGGACACAGAGCCTCACAGTCCACATTTACTTCACAGCAGGAAAAAAAAGTGTCTTGTCCTATTCAGGTTATTTTTACTGTTATGTAAAGTGCAATAGATCGACTAAAGAAGCGCTTTTTTGGCAGCAAATAGATCCAGTTCCCACAACAACTGCAGACGTCGTAAAACAGATAATTTATTATGATGGGGATCTTATGGTGTCAATAATGGAGATGCTAAGTGTAGTTTGTCTTCATCTTTTGTTGAGGGTTGTTCTAAACGTCCGAGTTCACGTGCAACATTTGATTAGTTAGACTCCTGCAGACACAGCCTGACTGAGAAGCTATCACCCACTTTAGAGCTTAAATGTTGAGCAAAAGATTGACGTGATACCATTATTGTTCCACAGTCAGAGAGGTTCGTCTTTATGCTGAAAACGTAGTCATCTCCGATCTCGACGCCGCGGCACTCTGGGTCATTTAAATGCAAATCCCAAACCTAAGCAGAAAAACACACAATACAAAAAAATCTTTTCTTTAGCAAACAGTTTAAGCTACCAGTACTGGGGGATGCCTATGGTGAGAGAAAGCTTGAGTTTTGAGGGTGCTCACTTACGTAAACTGGAGGCACTTTCTTGAGGAAGAAAGCACTGGGAATAACAACCTCCATATGGTCGTTGGTGCAAGTGACAGTTTCATTGAGCTCTAATAGAAGGAAGATAGAAACAGATTATATTGCACACAAAGAATATTCCTTTCAGATAATGTGAAGAGATGTTTTTTAAAAGTTTAACCCCCTTTTGGGTTTACTAATGAGTGGAAGACAACACAAACACACACCACTTTATCCTCTCTCTCAAATTTTGAAGAAAGAAGTGAATTCCTGCACACCCCTTCCCATGTGTAATGAAATACTGTCAACATAATCACAAAAATGTGTTTTGGTGTGTGTTTCTGTGTACTTACATGGATGAATGTAGCATCATAAGACAGGTATTTGCGTATTGTAAATTTGGGCTGTGTTTTGTGTGTATTTGCCATTAACTTGAGAAGTGCATCACCAGTGTTGTATGCTTGAATAGTGGAGGGATTCTTGAGTGGTTGTTTCTGTGTGATTATGGACACACCTCCAACACAGCTGTGACCTATCATGCATTGTAGGCCATATTTAAGTACTGCTCCCCTTTATTATGTTTTAATATGTCTCAAAAAAAGTTTCTTATGACCGAAACATCCACAGTTTTTTAATACATCAATGCAGAGGTGTTAAGTATGTGCAGGAATTCACTTCTTTCTTTGTACTTTGGGTTTTCTACCATTCTGCCTCTCAGACGCTAAATATAGATATTTATTTTTACATGTGTATCATCACATGTTAAATCTCATAGACAATCTATATATTTTACACCCAAAGTCAAACCACTGATACCTAAAGGTCAGTGGTGCAATGTAACTCAGTACTGTAGTATTTCCATTTTCTGCTACTTTATACTTTTCACTCCACTACATTTATCTAACAGCTTAGAATCAGGAGAATACGACGGTTTATTGCAACATATAAAGATTTTCTTTGCTGTATTGGTGCATAAATTAAACCTAGTGAGAGACAATGAAATAAAAACAAGAATTGCAGAAATCAAGAATCATAAATACACAAGAATCTTTATAGATTAGACCACCCAATAGTATACAAAGTAATTCAAGTTAGCTCCACCTCAACAAGCTACATTAAATGCTGCTTACACATAACTGCATCAATTATAATGATCAATAGTGTGTAAAATCTGCTGTCATTCTGCTGAATAATAAGTACTTTTATTCTTGATATTTCTGTACTGTAACGCTAGGCTTAAATTTGTGATTTAGTATTCAGAAGTATTCTGAATACTTCTGTCACCACTGCTAACCTCTTAATGCCAAATTATACTGCTGCCAGTGTGACAGATACTCGGGTAACACTTGGATAGTCCGCCCACAAATAGTTTGTGGGTTTGTGAGTATTTGTAACATTTCAACAGCTTATTTGTTGAAAACAATTCTGCTTTATGCTTTGGATGTTTTGCAGATTATCTATGGAGTATATGTGACAGTTAATAAACATACCTACATATTCTCAGAATAATTTAGTTGAACTATTAACTCAAATGATTCTACATAGGCTGAGTGAATAATTCAAGTTCAGCTGATTTATTTGGAGAATATGTAGTGAATTGACACATATACTCTATACTCTGTATAAACACCTACAGACACATGACAGTTGAATTTATGAATCTCAACAATACTCATTAAAATCTGTAGGTGGACTATCCAAATAAAATGTTACTAGAACCAGAACCACTATTTAAAAAAAAAGAGGAAATTTTTACTTGTCTTGAAGCATTAAATGGTCCATTGTGAAAACCAATAACTGTCAATGTGAAAAATGACTCTCTAAAAACTTCTTGAAGGAATAAGTTCTCCCTAAAAAAGCCATTTGTTTGACCCTTGACATTTCATTCCCGGGTGTGTGATGTGAGGTGTGAGCTCACCCTCCTCCTCCTTAGGTGCTAGATACTCTGCCGAGGTGACCATCCTCATGGTGAACAGTAACCAGGCAAAAACCAAACTGGCAGGTGCCATCTTCCAAAGACTCTCCCTCTGGTTCCTCTCAGCTCAGCCACTCCGCTACCTTTTGGCCCTCTCCCCGCAACTCCGTGAATATTCTGGTGGACTATTCACCACAGCTCGCTGTCACCACAAGACGTAGCACCCCTCTCTTACTCCAACCCTCGAAACACAGCTCTAATGAACTGGGAGCCTCCCTCTGGCCTTAAAACACCAGCTTGAATGATGTCCCCACCAACACTGAGATTCCGCACATGAATAGGGGAAACTGGGGGGAGTCCAAGGTAACACGTATGTTACCGCCTACTGCGGCCATGTCCTCTTAGTAAACATCTTACAACTGTGTCTTACTACAGGGAGCAACAAGAAGTCTGGTAACCATGTGAGGAGGAACAACAGTACTAGGCTGCCACTCTTTGTTGTCCACATCCTTTGTCTGGACATTTTAAAATCTTTACTGGTGCGGGAATCCCAGTCAGTCAGGCAAAAAGAAAGTCATTACGAGTCAAAGGCAATTCAGTCGCGATGCCAAAGACTTGTGAGTGTATGTGTGTGTGGTGGAGGAGACTGTAAAATACTTGAGCAAGCAAACACAAGTCAGGAAAGATTATTTATCACATTCAAAAAAACCTTGAAATGGAAGAAATCTAAAAACAGCTGCATATCCTTTAAACTTGCTCAAACAATTTGCAAGTGATAACAGAAGAGAAAAAGATGAGATAATTGACACTGAAAACTTCTTCACATTTTGCGACTTTTATGAGTTAAATTTACAAGATTAGTCTCCAAGACACTGAATCTTGTGCTGTTTTGTCTTGCAAATAAGACAGGTGCAAGTGTTGGGCTGAATTGTCTGGCATTGTTTTAACAGACAAATAGCTTTAAGAAGATTGTCTGGCGGAAGAAAATCCCGCTACAATCTCTCACTTCAATGATAAAGGAGTGAAAGTGAGTTAAGGTCAATGGCTTCCTTCCTGCTTCCATTTTTACTACACAGAAATGAACCGCAATAAAAGCGCTGGACAAAACGAGGCGGTCACAACAGGCTGACACCCTGCCATCCACACACATTTATTTCCTGAAAGATGTGAGAATACCTCAACTTTGTATACAACTTAGAGTGAAGTTGTATATAAATGCATATAGGTAATATTAGATTAAAACAAGCAACAGTACTGTACAGTCTAGTCAAATGTGATCATCAAACGAGTACTTGAACAGCAAGTGTAGTTACTAAATCAGTAAGTTACAGCTATGACAACAAGTGAGCCAAATACACAAATACTCCAAAGAGATTAAAAAGTTCAATACAATTAAGAGACATATTATAGTCTGCTGTCAGTGATCTGATAAAATATCATTTTTGGGAATGTATTTGATTACTTTAAGATGCTTATATAAAAAAATGTGCAAAATCAGAGTACTTCAATCTCCACTGTGTATCCAGGTGTTCAGATTCACTCCAGATGTTCTGTGTCTTCAGTAAACAGATCCGCCAGGTCTGCTACTGTCAGTACAGACGCCTCCGAGTGCTTCATGGTTGTGCTGGTGTGACTAGGATTAAAAAAAGCTTTTATCAGTACTTTCATTTTGCTGTCACCTCCAACACTTGAATGTCAACCCAAAACACAAAAATGTCAAGAGTATAATTTACTATATTCTGTTCTTTTACCTTTTCTCTGCTGTCTTCATCATCGCCTGCATTCTCTCTTCAATGGTGGATTTAATAAGGAATCTGTGAACAAATGTCGGCCTGATGGACAGAGAGAACAACTGAAATCACACACAATGTATAAAACAGTTGAGGCACATGTCATTAAGGGTAATATTAAAGGGAACGTTCACGCCCAAATTAAAAATACATATTTTTCCTCTTACCTGTAGTGCTATTTATCAGTCTAGATTGTTTTGGTGTGAATTGCCAAGTGTTGGAGATATCAGCTGTAGAGATGTCTGCGTTCTCTCCAATATAATGGAACTGGATGGCACTCAGCTTGTGGTGCTCAAAATGCCAAAAATACATTTTTAAAAACTCAACAGCAATGTCTCTTTCCAGAAATCATGACCTGGTTACTTAATATAATCCACAGACCTTGATGTGAGTAGTTTCATGTAGGAACTATTTTCTTTCTACCAAAATACACCCGCCAACGGCATCACTGCGCAGAAGGAAGCGTGCATCTACTCATGGACGAGGAGTGTGAGATGTAAACGTTAATGCCGTCCTCCTCCGTTGAGCTGTAACCAAGATTATAATTGACTAAAACTCAACTAAAAACTAAAACTAGATGAAAAAATATTTTAGGTAACTGAAATAAAAACTAACGTACACCGCGCAGAAGGAAGTGTGCATCTACTGCTAGCTCATCAGCTAGGTTGCAGCCAGCATTATGAGTTCTGTATTTTTCATTAGTTATTATTTTTATTTTGTTTTCAATTTAGTTTAGCTTCAGTTAGTTTTCAGAGAGCAGAGAGCTTGTTTCAGTTGAGTTTTTATTGTTTATGCTCAAGTTTTAGTATAATTTTTTTTAGTTTAGTTTAGTTTTTATTAGTTTTAGGTGTTTTTTGGGGATATTTGTCAGGGACAAGATTTTAAAATTTCATTATAGGTATTACAATATAAACACAACATTTTCATGTAGACATCTTCGTGCAGATTTGACCAAATTGAAGAAGACTAAAACTTTATTTTAGTTAGTTGTGGAAGTACACAATATTGTTTTAGTTTTCATTTCTTTTTTGTTTTTATTTTAGTTACCTAAAATGTTCTTTCAAATCAAGTTTTAATTTTAAGTTTAGTTTTAGTTAACTATAATCTTGGTTACAGATCAACAGAGGAGGACACCATTAGGCCTGTCACGAAAACAAATTTTGCTGGGTGAATAATTGCGTCAGAAATTATTGCGATAAGCGATAATATTGCGTAATATTGTGCTTTTAAGACCATTTTTATTATTGTTGTAATTTTGCTGTTTTTAGACCATTTTTTAAACTTATATAATGATAATAAAAGCATATTGATGCAAGTACACCCTTTTAAAGAGAAAAAAACATTAATTTAACAGGAATATTTAGGAATGCAAAAAAAAAAAGAAAATTTAAATATCTGAAACAAATAAATAAAGACCGGCATACCAGCTCGTCCAAATTACTGGGCTCCCCTCTGTCATTTGGTTTAAATCCAAAACACTCTCACACAGGGGCTGTGGCATTTGATTTAGGAACAAGTTCCCTGTCTTTCTCTTACGCTCAACTCTCTTTTTTTTTCTCCGCCTCGTCTCCCCCTCACGAAGATCGCACTGTGTGTGTGTGTGTGTGTGTGTGTGTGTGTGTAGCCCATAGCCCTGCCTCCCCCACAGAGACAAAGACACTCGATGACAAGAGCTTTCCCTACATTCATTACGCTAATGAACCAACTCACCTGGCTGCCAGATGATGCATGGCAGTGAACGCTCTTGTCGTCCAGCCTCTTTGGTGGAGAGAGAGACGAGGAAAACAAACACGCATGAATATGGCAATTAATCGCGGCCGGAAAAGTTACCGTCTCCCTTTTAGTTTACCGTGCAGTTAACCGACTTATCGCATATCGTGACAGGCCTAGACACCATTAATGTTCACATCTCATGCTGTCATGAGCCTCTCGTCCATGAGTAGATGCACAATTCCTTCTGCACAGTGATATGGTTGGTGGGTGTAGTTCGGTAGAAAGAAAATAGTTCTTGCATGAAACTGCTCACAACAAGGTCTGTGGATTATCTTGAGTAACCAGGTCATGATTTCTGGAAAGAGACATTGCTGTTGAGTTTTTCAAGTGTACTTTTTGGCACTTTGAGCACCACAAGTTGAGTGCCTCTAGTTCCATTATATTGAGAGAAGACAAACGTCTCTACAGCTGATATGTTCAACACTCAGCAACTAAAACAATCTATATTGATAAATATAGTACAGATAACAGCCACGACTGCGGTCATAAACCTCCAAACTTCACACATATATACAAACAGCTATGATTAAAAAAAGCCACAGCTATAACGCTCATCTCATGCAGGTGGTGCAGATTTAAAATCATACCAATCAGAACATCAACACGTCTATATTTTGGGTAAACTAAACTGTTACTTTTTATAAATTATTTTGTCCACTGACAGACTCAACTCCCTGCTTCTTACTTGGTTTGTCCAATCCGGTGCACTCTGCCGATGGCCTGGAGCTCGTGAGCTGGGTTGAGGATTGGCTCCACCAGTAACACGTGAGTCGCTTCGATGATGTTCAGACCATTGGAGCCGGTGTGGAGAGGAAGGAGAAGGATGTTGATCTTTTCTTCGTATTTGAAGGAGCACAGATTCTCCTGAAAAATTAAGGTCAGTGCGCTCGTTACAATCACACCTGAGTCAACTGATTTCTGGCTTGTGCTTGTTTTCTTTGAGTTCAAAATGTGTGGAAGTTAGTAGGTGTAATAGATGTGTTGCACAGTGTGGGAAAGGCAATTGTGTGGTGAAGTGCGTAAAGCATATTTAGAAATGTTTACAGCAAAAATTCAAACCTGGAATTTGTGAATCCCGTTGATTTGAGAGAACTCCATGTTGTTGTCAAACAAGGCCTTAGCAATGATGTCCAGGACACTCAGCCACTGTGCAGGGGAGAGAAAAAGAAACCAACTGGGTCAGATCCAAACACGATATGGGCAAAATAAATCACTATCACACAGAGCAGGGATAGTTTACAGTTACCGTGGAGAAGACGAGACACTTGGCCCCCGGGTCGGTCACTTGAATCTTCTTCAGCGTTCTCACTACTGCCTCCACTTTGGTAGAGTGGCTTCCCTGACAAACACAGAGGGAGGAAAATAAAGGTATAGTGTCGAAGAAAGCTGTGTTAAATTACAATTATACACATTACAAGGCATGAATCAAAGTATAATCCCCTAATAAGTGCCACTACAAATACATCCGTCAACTTTTGGACAATTAAACCAGGTGGAACCAAATAAAAAAACAACACATCTGGATCCAGCCATAACTGACTATAAAAATCACGGTGTTGCTGACTGACCTTAACCGGTATGTCCTGGTCCTGACTGGACGACTGGGTGGTAAACACGTAGGATATTTCTGTGTGTGATGTGGTCTGCCTACAGATGGCACATTTGATGGCCCGTCGCCTCGAGCCCACGCTGTACTGCTCCACAATGATAGCAATGCACTCGTTGCAGAAGCAGTGTCCACAGGTCAGCACTGCCCACTGGAAAAGACAGAGCGAAATTACTTAACTGTAACCATCCCAAAGGTCCTGGAGGATTGATGGTGGCACCTATCATCAGCTGAGGTCAGTCATTTTGAAGGAAACAGACACAGACTTTCTCATGTGCTCTGTTGACAACCCTAGATACTGCTCTGAGATGATGCTTAAGTGCGTTTCTATATTAATTTATGATTAACTGTGGGAGTGGAAATGAGGATTGTGCACGTGTGCCCAGCTCCACAATGACAAATTTGTAAAACACAACGAGGAGTATGTACGGCTTTTTAAAGCTGATAAAAAAGAAAGCATGTACATATTTCTGTCTTTGTATGTACACACAGGTTGTGCATCTACACGCAGTTTATGCATCTGGTTGCTCGTGCAAGATGAATCAGCTTCAGGCGAGATGTAATTACAGTTCCTGGCCAGTGTTGATGAGACAGATTGTAAAGTTTGCTTGCATAAAACACGGATACAAATAGATTCTGTGAGACATTTACAATCTTCTGTCAGCAAGTTCTTCCTTACAACTAAACCATGCTCACCTCCTGTCCCAGGGGCCGGGCACAGATGGGACATGGCTCTGGGTTCAGCCCACCAGTAGACTTATCCTGGGACTGGAAGAAAGGAATCAATGTTATTTGGAGTGAGATCAAATTTCACTGTTTGCGATAAAGTGGGGAAATAATTTCTGTCCTTTGTAGTTTCTATCAAATGACCTTCTCCAGATTTGTGAGATACAGATACTGGCCGAGCTTCTTTTGGAGCTGAGACTTGGCCACTGCCTGGTCGTTCAAAAGCTTCACTCTGTTCTGCTCCACCTGGAAGCAAAACAACCGAGGGCAGAGGTCAGGAATGCAATAACAATAAAATAAAATAAAATATTTATTAGAAAAAATTATTACATCCCTGGAAACATTCACAGACAAAAACAACTGTACCCAACGCTGGGTCAGAGGCTGGACTTGAGCTTTGATTTCCTCTACAATGGGTCTACAGTGTCTCAACAGTTTATTAATTAGCACCAAACCACCCATATTATCTTCATGCTCATGTTGAATGCAGAATTTTAAATAAGGTAAACTTTTAAGTGATTAGTCAGTCTATTTTATTACATAAATTACACTGCATTTAGGTGAGAAACAATCATCCAAAAAAAATCAAGATCAGTTCTGGAGGTCAAATGAGGTAGATAAACACAATATTCCTTTTTTGAATAGAGGAATCACTACTCTGTGGCTCTGTCTGAGGAGGATACAAAGATAATAGGAAGACTGAAGTGCTGGGAAAGGGATTTAAGGTTTTGTAATTTATGTAATTACAATGTAATTTTGACAACCACTCGGTGAGATAAATATCATTTTTTGTTTTAATGTAAAAACACAAACATTGTTAAAGTTAAGAAGAAGTAAGTGCCAAAATAGTATGTAAACCATCCGTCCATATTCAAACGTATATAATATTATTACAGCAGACAGATAAACTAGAGTCAATATGTAAAACAGGTGCTTTTTTGCCCCTCTTTAAATGACTCAGTTTGTGCCAGAGGTCTATTCTGGTAGTTTACTTTTGTATTGCTGTCTTGTCTTTGGTTTGTAAGCCACTTGTGGTCTAAAGTACATCTGAATCTACGGTTTCTTTCACTTTTTAAAGGGATGTTTGGGGAGATTTGAGGGTAGAAGGAAAGAGAGTGCTATATGCTTTACAGACTGTAAAACTCCTTGAGGCGATTTTGTGATATTGGGCTGTATAAATAAAATTGAACTGACCCTTTCAAGCAGGATAGACTGACATTAACACATTGTTATAATGAACAATAACAAGATCTTTCATTGTCTTTCTTTCACTCACCTCATGTGGCTCGATGATGTGCAGCAGTTTCGGCTTCGGTTCATCGGGCAGACGCACACGTAGTCTCTCGGTGGCCATACCCAGCTCATCGATGGCCGACACGTGATTCCTCAGCACCATCCAGTACTCATGCAGCACCTGAGAAGAGACAGAGGTAGCGTTCACTCCAGTTTGTGGTGAGCTAGAGGTCGCCCCAATCCTGACCTTTTAAACATTTATTCAACAATTATCTCTTTATGTTTTTTGCTGGATTGACAGCTTAAGGTCTACTCCTGCATTAAGAATGAAGAGTGGTTGTAAGTGTTTGCACAAACCTTGTACTCTTTCTTCCAGTTCTCAAACAGCTCCATGAAAGTGTTGCCCTCCTCCACCAGCTCCGGGTCCATGCGTTTAGCTTTGGCAAAAGACAAGATGGCTTTGAGAGAGCGCTCAGTCTCACTGGCTGCCCACAGACCTCTGCTGGTGGTGGGGAGACGGTCGTCCATCAGCCCGTCTTCATCTTCAATCATTTCTTCAAAGATGGCCGTCTGACCCTTCACCCTGTTGGGATTATTTCTCTCATAATTAGAAATTTACAGTTTCATGCAACTTGACAGATTGTCTAAAATGTTGCTCTACTTACGTGTGAGAAAACAGCTTGGACTCATAATCAATGAAGAGTACATCTGCTTTGCAAAACACGCAACTAAAATATGACAAGACAGGAATATTAGTTATGATTAAAAAAAACAGGCACAGTCAACATTTGAAATTATTTTATGTATGTAAAATAAGGCTAAAACAAAGCTAAATATGGTGATGTCTTACTTATTGAGCGGTAGTCTCATCGGCCTGAGATGACAAATAGTGACCTCATCGATCACTTTCTGTGACGCCGGACCTTCGAGACTCTTCACTGCGTCTCGCACAGTCTTTTGGGATTTCACCAGATCTTCCATTTGTGTGGTGAGCAGGAACTGCAGACCACAGGCATCACGGAACCTGCAGGAGACCCCATTTTACTATAATCAAGTCTGTGTAAGAATAACTCTTTAACTATCATCTTGCTTTTTAAATGGATGAACAGTTTACTTGTCTGCCATGGTGAGCTTGTTGGCTTGTTGTTTGTAGCTGGACGTCAACTCGTTCTTGATGCGGGACACGAGATCGTCGTCAGTGGAGCAGCGGATCGCCCTCTGGACAACATCCAGCCACCAGGGAGCGTTCAGGTTGACCTTGTGAAAGACAGATAATCATATATGAAGACAACAAGTTGCTTGTTCTGCCTTAGTTATGAATTATATAATATAGATCACTTTAGTGTGTCCACATATCACAATTTTAAACTCCCCTAGACTCAAACTATAAAGAAAAGTCATTAGAGCTATTAAATACCCAACATAATACCTAAACATCATAGTCCTATACATCCTTCTGTGTATTAATTTAGCAGTATTTATCTGTTATAATATGAAACATATTTTGCCTTGATGTAGATGTAAATAAGTTCTCACTTTGCGCTTCAGCTCTTTGATGTTCTGAAGCACGGGCTGCAGAGCCTGATGGGCATCTGCTACCTCAGAGTCATATTTGGTCATGTAGTGCTGTCGGAGCTGCTCCGCCTAGAGACACACAGAGTAGAAACAAAAATAAAGTAACTGTACTGAAATGACAAACTAACAGACATCACAGGTTTAGTCTCAAAACTTACAAGTTTCTTACTAAATATTTATGCATTACCTCCTCACTTAGTCGGTCATCTCTCAGCGTGGGAGGTATCCCAGGATGCTTTGCGCTCAGCAGTTCCATCAGATTGTGGGTAGCATGAAGCCTCTGTTTTACCACAATAGTAAAAAAAGATACAAGTAATCAGAATCTTTTATATAAACCTCTAACATATAAACTATCCATTATGGTTAGAAATAAGAATCAGGAATTCATGTCAGTAGAATCTAACACTTTAAGGACCTTATCTCAACGGTCAATGCTAATTTCAGATCGACACAGTTGTCATTTTCCCAGCCAGGGCTCACACTGTATAAGTAGTAAATGTCCTTGTGTCCATCTGTGCACCCATGGGTGTTGTAAGAGTTGACACTGTAAAATCTAGTTGCGATTTCTTCAGACAGTGTCTCATTTCTAAGTTACTTGGGCGGCACTCTACCTACGTTCAGATGCCTGTCGCTGAGCTCCTATTTCATGCTGCATCTCAACTGACACTTGGTTACATGTGGCCTCTATTTTGTTCATGTAGGATTAGATGGTAGTCATACCACCGGGCTTGGTAAGGTTGATGTGTACGTTAGTAATAAACAACAAACATTGTGGAAATTCCAGTACGAGTGTTGCTATGAATTTTTCTTCCATCGTCTACTTCCACACTCTTAAAGCTACCTCAACCAAAACACCTGGACCCCAACTGCTACAGCATGTAGTTCTTAAAATGGACTGTGGTCAGGCACATTGTTGGTGCATTGCTAGTTTCAGGCAGCAGTAAGTGATTACACCATTGACTAACAAAAACTCAATGGACACATTATTAAAGGGTGCATTATTCAGATAGTAAGATGAGCCTAGATAGGTGTGTGTGTGTGTGTGTGTGTGTGTGTGTGTGTGTATGTGTGTGTGTGTGTGTATGTGTGTAATCATGAAGAAAATTACATTCACTAAAATGTGAGCATAGCAGAGCCGAGCAGAGCTGCCGTCCGACTCCACATTAAAAGAGACACTGTGTGCATTTACACACTAGGAGCAGCGTAGCTTCAATGATTATTTCAGAGGCTTTAAGTTTTCCTCTGCTTCCTCTGTCAAGTTTATAACTATAGTTTTTAGTTTTGGTGCTTAATTGTCCCACAATAGTTGCTGTAGGAACATCACTGCTCACCGTATTAATCCCAGCATAAAAACGCTCGCTTCTACAGTTTGCCAAATCCGCCATGTAAACAACAGAGCCCTAGGTGCAGGCACACCTGGCTGTTAACGGGACTGGGAGATGACAATCTGATTGTTCAAAATCATGTTGTGCCCAAAACACCTATGATTACTTAAGGGACTTAAAACAACCCCTCTGCCCTTTGTCTTACTTTGCGCCCAGGTTATGTGTCGTTTAACTCCGAAAGTGGAGCTGGACATGCCCTAAATGCAACTGCACCATGTGTTCCAGACCATGCGCTATAGATAGTTTAAATAGAGCCCAAAGACTCTTGTCAGATGGTATGATTTTAGAAAAAAAACTTTTCATATGTTAATGACAGACATGTGTAAAAGACATGAATGGGATGAGGCCATATACCTGCAATGAATCTGTTTTCAGTCGGCCTTTGTGCTCCTCTGATGAACGAAGCACTTCTCTATACATCTCCACCGCCTCTACAAACTCATCTGCGGAGAGGCAAAGCAGACGGTGACACTCAGTATATGTCCGTCACATGTGGAGGTAATGAGGTGTGCTATACAAACCACCCCAGTGCACTCCAGCCACATTATACATACATTATATCTCCCTGCAGAGACGTGCTGCAACAAAACATCTCGGCACATAAAGAAACACAAGGATGAGATCATGGCTTGTGTTGTGTTTAAACTGATTCCCATGGGAAACTGAGAGCACAAATACAGAAGTGGGGTTTTATACTTCTGATGATGTGGATTCCAGCCAGGCCGTTGAGTGCGCACACCAATTGTCTGTGGGCTTCTTCACACTCCACTCGACATTTCTTCTGCAGGGACTTCAGGAGCTCCTCCATCGTCATGGTGCTGGGGAGGCGCAGCACAGACAAACCCACTCAACAAACCCTCCAACGCAAATTACACAGAATGGCTCAACTTTAAATAAACACAACTACACATTGTATAATGGACAAAAAGGTTGCTGCGGTCTATTACCGTTACTAATGCAGTGAGACTCCATTTAGTCCAGCCAGACTGGTAATTAACCGTTGCAGCTGCCTTCAGATAAAGACCTCTCCTCTCGCTTTGAAAACATAATACCAAGTGTCAATTACCTTTTCTGCAGAGGCAGGAACTCCCCCCTCACAGCCTGGGGATGGCAGCAGGCCTGTCGCAGCCTCAGCAGCGGGCACAGGATGGTGTGGACGGTGCGGCGGTCGAGGCTGCCAAGTTTCAGGCTCCAGTCAGAGATCTTCCTGAGTTTGACCAGAGCGTCCTGGGAGCAGACCTCGTGCTGGCGGTGGTAGAAGTGACCCTCGACGGGGGAGAAGTGCAGCCAGTGCACCTCCTCTGTCTGAGGGGGAATCTGGATCTGGAAAACAGTGACAGATCATTAATAAACAAAGGTACTTGAACTACATTTTGTCATTATTAAAATCTATCTGATTGACTATTACAGATTATATAAACAAGTACAATTTACATTTAAATTGAGGTGATTGAGAATCAAACTACTTTTGTCCCCCTACCTGATCAATGACGTCTTTTTTGGCTGATCGCCACAATAACTGAGCGATTACATGGTACAGCGGCTCAGTGTTTCCACGCTGATAAGGGCGATAGAGCAGCTGGTCCCACCAGTGTTTCACCCAGTATGGGTCAACTCCCAGGAATAGTACAAGGCCGTACAGATCTGCAATGTTGTCATGTTAAGCAGGTTTTTGGTGATTTAAAACATTGTTAAGAGGCTTCAGAGACCAAACACAGAGGGCTCTATTTTAACGACCTACAGTGCACAGTCTGAAGAGCATGACATAAGTGCTTTTAGGTTATGTCCAACCACTTTAGTAGTGGCACGTATTCTGGGCACAAAGTAAGACACAAGGGGCAAACAGGTTCTATTCAGTCACTTTATTAGTCATAGGTGTGTTTTGGGTGTAATGTGAATTCAACCAATCAAGAGTGTCATCTTCCATTCCCATTAAAACTATGTAATTATAAACTTGACAGAGGAAACAGAACTTAACTTTCGGCATCTGAAATAATCATTAAAATTATGCTGCTCCTCATACGTAAATGCACTCAGTGTCTCTCTTCATTGGGAGTCGGACAGCAGCTGTGCTCTCTCCTGTGCTCACATTTTAGAGAATATAATTAATGTTTTCCAAACCCACCTATGTTGGTGCATCTTACTATCTAAATAATGCGCCCTTTAAATAGCAGAAAAATACTCTGCTATTGACTTAAGGGTTTTTGTTTGTCAGTGGTGCGCCAACAAGGAGCCTGACCACACCTCAGTTTAAGACCTACACTCCCATGGGCGCACAGATGGGCACAAGGACATTTGCTGTTTACACAACATGGATGCTCGCCCTGAGAATGACAACTAGCAATGACGGTTGCGCTGTGCTAAGCGCCAGGTGGAAGGTAGTACCCTAATTTTGTTGTGTAAAGCAGGTTTTGGTTTTACCTTCTAGGCCTCTCTGCACAGGGGTGCCACTGACACACCAGCGGTTGACAGATGCGAGACGTAGAGCCATCTCTGCAGCCTGACGGTAAAATAGAAGTGAGTATAAACTAAGTTTTAATAGACAAATTAAAATAAAATGCTGCATTGAACACATAATAATCTTACATCTCTCACAAACCTATGAATAAACAAGATTTTAGTCACTCAAACAACTCTGTGATCAGGATCAATATGATATTTTGATATAGAGATAAGGTTACGAACACAAAAACACCCATTTAATAAAACCTAGAATGTTTTAATATCCTCTAGTGTAACTAAGCAAACCACTGATTTCTGGATTCTGTTCAACTCACCTTCGCAGTGGGACATTCAACCATCTGAGCCTCGTCCAGACAGATGCGCCACCACTCCACCGCCACCAGAGGACTGGGTATGGCCATGTAGCGCTTCTGATTGCGAAAGCGGCGTCCGTCCTTGCTGTTACTGTGGGGAATGTCGACGTAGTTGAGCTCCGACCGTAGAACGTCGTAGGTGGTGATGACCACATCCTGCTCAGCGAGCATATGTGGCTGGATGAATCCATGCTTCTTCACACCCTGATAGACCTGAGACAAAAGAAGTCATATTGATTAGTACTTCAAAGTTAACAGTGTTTGTGTTAGTTGCGAGATAAGAGGGGAGAAGTACGACATTGCTTAGCTTCAGTGTCAGTACTCCTGCCTGCTTCTCCAAACGGGGGGCATGCAAAACATCTACTGTATAAATACACTGATTATGGATAAGCACCTCTTACAAACCCACTTCAACAAATCTGAACTACCCCTTTAAAATGTGACATTTCTAGCCTGTAGAGAAAAAAAACATTAAAAAAAAAATCTCATATATCCATCTGCTTTCTCACCAGCACTCGCAGTGAGGAGGACCTGATGTGCCGGTTGATCTCCTCCACCCACTGGTGGCAGATGGAGCTCGGGGAGATGATGAGGGTAGCACCGGTGGAGACGGGTTTCATAGCAACCAGGCAGTGAGGGCAGTAGAAAGGTGTCGTTTCAAGGCTCTCTTCTTTGTAGTTCACGCAGTCTGCATGCTGCCAAAGCTGGCAGTTCATACACTGGACACGGGCCTTGTAGTCAATAATGCCCAGCTCACCACAGATGCACTCAAAGCGGTAGTCCTGGGTGTTGAACGGGATAACAGACGCTCTGGTGGGGGTTTCTATCTCCTGTAGGTCAGCTTCTCCTCTTTCTTCAGGTAGATCACCCATTCTGGGCAAGTCCTGTGTATCTGACTCACTTTTATCCTGAGACATCTGTAAGGTTAATGTATCCAGCATGCTGTCGGACTGTTCTGCTTTCTTCCTCACACTTTCATCCCATTCCTTCTTTGCTGCTGTCTCCTCTGGTACCAGACACTCCATTGTAGGGGAGGACTGATCTCTTTGATCTTCTGTTAGAAGAGAGTTTTGCAGAGCTGCCTCTGCTTTCTCTTTGGCTCGTCTCTGAAACATTTTCCTGGGCGTGCTCTCTGTACTTTTGCAAGTCTGACAAAAAAAGAAATCAGATGAAAGTTAAATAATTCAACAAAGAAATATTTGTAGCATAAGATTTAAAGTTGAAGCTCTTTATTCTTACAAACTTGGATGCTCCTGCTAACATCTTCTTTGTTTCTTTGTAGTTCTTTCCCAGTTTGAATGACCCTGCCAGGCCGCGACCTTTGACCCGGTCCACCAGGCCTTCATCTATCAGCTTCGCCAGCGTCTTCCTGATGTGGTTGCGGTTTTTCAGGAGGTCATAGCCGTAAGTGGCACGGATGTAGGTGAAGATAGCGTTGACGGAGGCTCCTTTGCCAGATCTCATCTCCTTGATTGCAGTGAGGAGCATGATGCGCACAGCTGCACAGAAATAACAAGACTGATGTAAAAAATATCTAAATCAAACTGCAGTGGCTTTAAAAGCTGTGATGTCAGAGAGGATGATGAGTGACATACTTGGGTAGGACACTTTCATTTTAGGCTGAACTTCAGACTTGCAGCGGTTAACTTTCTTTCTTTCAAGGGGAGGAGGAGGTACGAAATAATTTACGGATTTTCCCTGCAAGACGAAAACAGAAACAATGTCACATTTTTGCAGTGTAGCTAATATCATCTATACTGAGCATATTAAAATACATAGAACAGTGGACAAAAATACCAAATTGCAGAACTGTGTATAATCATCCATGGCACTGATGGGGTGACGGTAAAGAGAGAGAGAGAGAGAAAGAGGGGAAAAAAAGTGAAAGTCTGCATTTTTAATTGTAGCTGCCTACTGGTGCTCACCACAGGCAGGGTGAGGGCTTCCTGCTCCAGGTCCTGTCGTGTGTGGAACAGGATGAGAGCCAGAACTTCCACTGTCTTTCCCAGCCCCATTTCATCGGCCAAGATCCCACCAGGCCACTCCACACCCGCCAGCGGAAACTCTCGGATTAAGCTGAAAAAGACAAGAAAACAAAACTGCTGAAAATCAAAAATACTTTAATGTATCACTAATAAACTCATCCTTGAAACTACGACAAAGGGAGGTGAGTGTGGATGTGGATAAGTTTTGGTTTTATGTGCTGATGTTTTGAGATACCAGCTAATGACACCTCTGCTGCTGAGGTGGAAATTAATTTGTGCTGCTCAAAGGAACTAAGTATAAATATATTCAAAAATGTTTAAACTTTTTTTTTTGCAAAAGATTATTAAAGAAATTTGGACATTGTTTCTGGAAAGACACTTTGCTTTTTATTTTTTTCAAAGGGCATTTTTTATGTGGTTTGAGCAGCACAAAGAAATTCCATTCACCCCCTCTGTTCAGGAGCAGTAGCAGATGTGTAAGATCTGTCTGGGCAGATAGTACTGGTGGTAAGAAGGTGGTAAGGAAAATATGTGTTTGTGACCTGTTAACATTCAAGTTCTTACCAGCCAGTAAAAGGGTTGTAGAACAACTTCTTGCCGCACAAGGTGATCAACTCCCGCCAGAGGAAATGCAGCGTTTGCTCTGCAAAGAAATTGGAAATATTGAGAATCTCAATTACGTACCTATCTTAGTTCTAACGTAGGCCTTTACCAACACAGGAGCTTAACAACCCAGAACTTAAGAGAATACTTCAATCCCCCTCCTTTGAGGGTGAAACGTTTTCTCACATGAAGTGAAATAATTTTTTAAGTGTAGCAGTTGTCACAGTTGCTTACTCTTCCTACATTGGGGGCAAGTTCCTGAACATAATGTTTTAACACTGCTCATAAACTGCTACTAAATCCAATTTCCAGGCTTGAGGGGAAAGAAATGGCAAAAGCAGCGAGACAGTCTGCTCTCACAGACCTCATCACTCTACTGTGAAGTGTATGTTACACTTGGTTAACAGTGAAGTACATGCATGATCTGTAGCTAAATGCAAACGCTGCACTAGTATAGCGCCCTTAAGCATAAATTTCAAAGTTTTAATCTTCTGAGACCAATGAACTGGAAAGATGAATATAGCCACCAGTCAAAACTCCCACTAAGGGAAAGTTTAAGAGTGCAGTAGTGTTCAGTTGTACCAGGCAAGAAGTGAGTACCTTTGGGTGAAGTGTTCCTGTATTTCTCTCTCTGCAGCATCCAGTTGACGGCCTGGCTCTGATACCGTCTCAGCACAGGAATGAGAGCTTTGTGCTGGACGTCGTAGGTCACCTCCACGCTCTCTCTCTGGTGCAGGTGCCTGACGTAATCATAAAGCTCCTCGACATTTTGCCTCTCCAGGTCGGTGTCACATTCCTCCTCATCATTCTCTACAACCTCTACATGGAAAATACAGCAAAGAAATTAAGTTTTCTTTGGGAGAGCTTGGATCACAGGATGCATTAGACATGAGGACCAGAGCCTTACCGGGGATAATAAAATCATAAAAGTACTCCATTAACTTCTGCATTAGTTGATTGGCTTTCTTCATCCGAGCGTTGCCCTCGCTGAGGAACTCTGGCTTCCCGAGCCCAGTTTCCATTAAGTAAATCCCGACCTGGCAGATGCAGACCAACAGCCGCTTGTAAGCAAGACTATGACAGTGGATGTGGCTGCTTGGGACAACATCGCAGAGGATAAACTAGGCAGTGAATAACCGTATGTTGTTGTGATTGGTGGCCTAAACCTGGTGGCCATGTATCATAACATCCTGGTTCAGATCATTCATTCCCCATCTTTCTATTTCCTTATTTCCTGCGAGTACCCTACTCTCAATTGTCTGAAAAATTTGAGATAAAATGCCCCAAAAATGTCTACTTCATAAACATAGATAAACATTGAGATGAGTTGTATTTTTTAAATATTATGAAAGCATTTCAGGCAAAATTTGTTTTTAAAATGAAGTGTTAAAGACTGAAACCATGACAATATAGTACATATAAATATGGAGCTTTGTTTTTCATTATTGATGCAGCAACAACTTGCACAGACACACAGTATCACCATAAACACACTTGCAGTTCACCAGTAAAGCAATACTTGAGCCTTCGTACCTTGACTGAGCCGTCTCTTTCCTGGTGGCAGAGCTGCACCACCCTCCTCTTCTGCATCCAGTCGAGGTCCTCCAGCGATATCACACTGAGGCTGCACTCTGCTGTGCAAGTGTCCTCATCAGGCCTCCACTGCAGTCCTGAGCTCTCATCACAGCTGCTGTAACTGAGGCAGAGCTGGTCACCCATCCTGTGGAGCACGAAAGCTCTCAGTTCACAGTCAGATGGGATCCAAGCCGGACGGACGCTGAACTCCCCGATGAGCGCCTTCCAGATGTGGCCCAGCTTCAAAGCTGGCACCACGGTGAGGGCCAGGGAGGCCGACGCAGAGGTGCTTTCTGATGATGTACCAGGAAGCTCCTCTGTAAACCGGACGGAGCTGGAACAGGCAGCCTCCACAACGTCCTCAGTGGTCGAGATAAAGGAGCTGCTGGGAGGAGGGTCGACAGGAAGAATGGAGCAGGTGGGTATCTGGTCATCCTCCTGGATCGCCTCGTTCTTGCGGTCGTCCAGCATGTTCCAGTTCAACCTCTTCTTGGCTTCTTCGTCCACCCTCACGGGAGGGGCCTTCTTCCTTCGGCTACTCATGATTTAACTATACGTAAAGCAAAGGAAGTGTTAATAACAAAAGTAATTATATCTTAAATGTATTTATAACTACATCAGTAGTATACTGTACGACAAATATTTATATTTGGGAGACAAAGTGAGCTCATTAATTTTCATTCTCAAATTATTTGATTAAATATATTTAGTAATTCACAAAACAAAAACGTTAAGATCACATCTTTACCACATACACTTTAGATATTATCTTAGGATCCTTTGGAGGGCCAAGACCCCCGGGTTGGGGATCACTAATACAGAGACTGGTATAGATTTTCCAAAACCAGACAGGAACAAGTACAGCTGGTATGTACACTCATTCAACTGAGCTTTTAGACCGTCTCCATAATAGGTACTTTATCATCTTGTGTATCAGAGGCTACTTCAGGTCTGGGACTAAGCTGTCAATGTGAATAGCAGATGACATCAAAGAAAAGCAATCAAACTATTTCAACATCATCTAATGTCACTACTTGTGTATTTAAAGGCACTCAGATGCCACCCAAATGTTTAAGTTAGCTCAGTTAGCTTAACTTCTGTCACTTCACCTATCAGGTAACGTCACAGTGTCTCATCCGTATCAGTGAACAGTCCTCTCATTAAAACAAACAGCTAGCTGGCTAATATATAATCTAATTTACAAGTTGGCTAAAAAATACTGTTTTAAAATGTGCGCCTCTTTTCGCTGAATGTTTTTGTTGTGTGCGGAAACAGGCAGCAGAGCTCCTATGTAACAACACTGTTATACAATGAAAACACTCCGAGCCTGTGAGGCTGCGCATTTTATCATTTCACTGCAAACACGCAAATAAGAAATAAGTCGATTTACTTTTAAGGTCTCCCACAAACCGATCAGGTGTCTATCGCTGCATCAGAAGTCGTTTCAGCTCCCAAGAGCTCCGGATAATCGGGCAGACATGCATCATAACACACCTCTTCCACCGACTCTGATGTTGGTGTCCGCCATTTTTAAATACCGGAAGTGAGGTAAACGCAGAGGGATATGCTTCGAGCAGCGGAGACTTCAACTGACGCGATTAAAAGTTTTATTTATTATTATTTTTGAATATATTATTTATTTTTTATTACTAAAAATATATGCTATTATATCAATGTATTTTAATTTTTGTTTTTTGGCTTTAAAAATACTTTTAGCTTTTTGATGGATTTTTTCTTCCGATTTTAATCTTTTTTTTAAAAAAAAAAAAAAATACCCGGAAAAAAATATTAAAATGATGTTCCAGTAATTAACTTTCTTAGATAAATTGTAACAATAAAAAAATTACAGATTTAAAAAAAAAAAAAAGAAGTTAAAATTAGGTTGCAGGAGAAAAAACCGTGACGACAGGCGAATTGCTTTAACTACGTATTTTTCTTATTTCTCCAATTATCTTTTTATTTTATTCGTTATGACTTAAAGTTTATTGAATTAAACTTTTTCCAGCAACACTATACCACTTCAAAAGGGAAGAAAAAAAGCACAATAACAAGCACCCTGTACAACACCAGACAGAAGAAAGAAAAATAATAATAGCCTAATGATAAATAGACAAGGACTGACTCATAGTAATAGATAAAGTAAAAGTAAAATCATGGTAATATAAACAATAAACTCGGGTAAATAGAAATAACAGTATTAATATGACATGTAAGTCATTTTTTCGGATTCCAACTTATGTCCATGTCAAAATAGTTTCCATGTAATAGTGTCCACATAATGCCAACGCCACATCCACCCTCCCGCGTTTATTATAATCCCAACAAGAGCTGTAAGCACCACAGATAAAATGTCTGTGTGTATGTACAAATACTTTTTGTAACAAACATATCAGTATAAGCACATCATGCATTTTATGAATCTGCTACTTTGCAAAATCACTCCTCTATGCTCAGAAAAGTTTGTTCACTGGCTCCCCTGCTGTGGGTGGAACTGCAGAAACCTTCCCCAATCATTATTATTTCTACCTCATTTATAAGGCTGTAGGCTATTCTCTCAGAGACAGAGGCACACTTTGCCCATTTCTGAGATCCATTCTTGACATAATCGGCCTTCTACAGCTTCCCACTTTCTCATTATCATCTGTTTACCAATCAAAATACTTGCCTGAATCCAATTTGCTAAGGGTTTTCATGTCATCAGTGGATTGAGGGTTTCCAAGTAGGCCTATGTATACGCCAGGACTAAGCTCATGATCTAACCCTGCAACCTCTGTGATGTTTAATATTTTTTTTCAAATAGGATGTAAACTTTGCCTTCAGCAGTTATTCTGTGAAATTTACTGTTATTATTATTATTTATTATTTTGCGGCCAAACAACGGTGTTGATTTCTATTACTGAATAAAGTTTTATTTTAAAACAATGGCGCAGACGCAGTACCGGCTAGCCGCCACACGGTGGCAGCAGAGTATGATCTTTTTACGGCTGCAGCGGCAATTTGCAAGTGCATCACATCTGTCAGTGACAGGCACGACGCAGCAGGACTAATTATGTGAAGTTTGACCGGTGTCTTCACACTTTTCATGAGGAGAGTAAACAGACTTCCGCTTCACATGTATGTTCACTTATCTTGGCTTCTCAGGTTGCCATCTCTCCTCATCATTCCTACATTTCCCTCATGTGCTCTTGCACAAAAAATTGTCATTAATCGATGTTACATTGTCTGAAACACTCTCCTGACGCGTATGAACTGTGCCTTCAAATCAGGGGCACTGCAGTGAGTGTGACCCGCTTTCAAGATGCAGTGAGGAAGAGGAGAGGATGGGGGCACCTCATGATCTGAGGAGAGAGGGAGAGGAAGAGAGAGAGACAGAGAGAGAGTGTGTGTGTGTGTCAGTCCCACAGTGTTTTCTCTGGAGAAGAGTCCAGCCTGGCTGCTACAGAGGAGGCACACACCCGCTATGTCCCGAATTGCCTGCTGCAGGTATGTAAAGTAATGCCAGTGATTAGTTGCTGTGCAGACACAGACAGTCTCTTTAACATGGGAGCGTCAGTCTGCTTATTAATTAGGCGTCACCGTTTAATTGGGATGCACGGGCTTGTACTGTAGGTAGGTGACGATGTAGAAAATGTTGTCCTGTAAATGACACCGGCTGTGGAGCTGCAGACTGAGGAGCTTAAGTCAGCTGTCAGACAGTGGAGAAGAGGATTCAAACAGAGCACAGCGCAGTGTTTTTCTGCGATGCTTTCAGGGGTAAAAGTTTAAATAGATCAGCTTGGATGAAGCAAATCAGCTGAGAGATGCAGGCAGCTGTCCGTGGTGCTGAAACTCAAAATGTTGCCCTATCACAGAGAGAAGTTTTTATCTCTCAGATCTAGGGTTTAGTGTCCTAAAAGGTTGTGATCTCTGCTGATATCAGTTGTTTGGGTCCCACCCTGTGGATCACTGCATGTTTTGTAGCAACAGGACTCCAAGAACTTTGGCTTTTTACATGTTTTTGATGCAACTTTTATGTCTGTTTATGTCTCCTTAGCATGATTTGTGATAGAAGAGGAGGCAGGTGTTACATCTTTAAGCATTTCTAGGTTCATGTGGTGGCCTAATGATTATTTTCATTATTGATTCATCTCAATTTTCTCGACTACTCGATCAATTGTTTTGCAAGTAAATTGTAAGTGGATGGAGAAACCAGCAGTCCAAAACACAAAGATATTCAGTATATTATCATAGAGGATAAAGAAAAGCATCAAATCGAGATCATACTGGAAGCTACAATTAGAGAAAGTTTGTTATGTATGCTTAAAAAATGATTAATGGATTATCAAAACAGTTGCTGATCGATTTATTCAATCAACTGCATGATTAATCGACTAATTTTTGCTTTGTGTGAAAAACAGGAATTAATTCTCCATGTCTCTAATGCAGGTTGACAACGCTGAAGGAGAAGCAGCTGACTTAATTTCCATTTTATCCAAAACTGGATTGATGGACCTCCATTATGGCCAACTGGACATGATTCTGCACTCAGCACCTGTGGCACAATGTCGAATATGATTTACCTGACTGCCTTTAGCATTTTGTACCTGCCTGTTTTGCTGTTTGAGGCATTCGTCTTGTCTAAGGGCAAGTATGAGAGGTCAGTGGTGCCGAGCTCTGCCTCTCGCCTGGTGGCAAGGATGGACGGGGATGTTATAATCGGTGCCCTCTTCTCTGTCCACCACCAACCGTCAGCTGAGAAGGTGGCAGAGAGGAAATGTGGAGAAGTCCGGGAGCAGTACGGCATCCAAAGGGTGGAGGCCATGTTCCACACTCTGGATCGGATTAACTCGGACCCAAACCTGCTGCCCAACATCACCCTGGGCTGTGAGATCAGGGACTCCTGCTGGCACTCCTCGGTGGCTCTGGAGCAGAGCATCGAGTTCATACGAGACTCTCTCATCTCCATTCGGGACGACAGGGACGGCTCCAGGTGGTGCATCGAGGGGGAGCCCTCCAGTCAGCCGCCGCCAACCAAGAAGCCCATCGCAGGGGTCATCGGGCCTGGGTCGAGCTCAGTCGCAATTCAAGTTCAAAATCTTCTGCAGCTGTTCAACATCCCACAGATCGCCTACTCTGCAACCAGTATTGACCTCAGTGACAAGACACTGTTTAAGTACTTCCTCAGGGTCGTGCCGTCAGACACTCTGCAGGCCAGGGCTCTCCTGGACATCGTCAAACGATACAACTGGACCTACGTGTCTGCAGTGCACACAGAAGGTAAGACATATTCATCTTAAAGGGTTTGTCATGTTGTCCTTTAAATGTGGAGAAGTGAGGAGGTTCAGACAGATATCTTTGGGCCCTTGTGTGGGCATTTGTTGAAGCATCATGCACAGCAGTGTGACAAAAAAAAAACAAACAATTCAACACCTAGCCCAATCTCCCCTCAGATACCCTCCCACTGAGTAAACAGGCTGGTTTGGATTCCATAGCAGACTCTTTTAGTTCAGGAAGAAGACAATGATGAGCAACACTGGGAGAATGAACCACATTGCAGACAGCTGGCAATAGACAGACATGCTTTGTGTGGGATCAGCCCAGACACCAGAGGAAATGTTGGCATTGTACATCTCTGCAAATCACGAATGTTACATTTGTACGATTCATACATTTCATGATGGGTTTCTAAAGTGATGTAGTATATGAGCTGATTTGTCATTGGGAGGTGGATGGCATGACACCTTCACAAGACGCCTCCCAAGGTTTAGACCACTGCAGACCACTGTTAGAGACCAACAAACAACATAACCGGTCGTTTTTCATGAGTTATTGCTCTGTTCCCAGTGAGTTTTAGCCAACAAATATGTTTAGAGCAAACTGTCACTGTTGGGATAGTTCAGCAAGAAGCGGTTGTGTTTTTACTGAGACGCTGATGAATTTTTTGCTGGTATAATTCCACAAAAAACATTTTCTCCCCCTTTCTTTTAAACTGAGACATTGCTTTGTTTCCACTGGGAGTAGTGCGATAAAAAGCAGACATCCCTGCATTTCCTGCCAGGATAGTGCCACCAAAAGTGGTTGGTTTTTACTGAGATGTTGCTGCGTTTCCACCAGTGATAGTGTGACAAAAAGCTCTTTTTTTACTGAGATATTCCTGCATTTCCTGCCAGGATAGTGCCATGAGAAGCTTTTTTTTTTTTACCACGACATTGCTGCTTTTCCAGCAGGAGTAGCACCATGAAAAGCATCTGTTTTTTATTGCAATATCACTGCATTTCTTGTCAAGATAGTTTCATGAAAAGCAGTTTATTTTTACTGAGATATTGATGCATTTTTTGCCAGGCTGATTCCACAAAAAGCACTTTTTTTCTAAACAGAGACATTGCTTTGTTTCCACTGGGGATGGTGTGATGAAAAGTGGGTGTTTTATTGAGACATCCCTGCCTTTCCTGCGGGAATAGTGCCAACAAATGTGGTTGTTTTTTACTGAGAAGTTGCTGCCTTTCCACCAGGGAAGGTGCGACGAAAAAGCTTTTTTTTTTATTTTGTTTTTTGCTGAAACATCCATGCATTTTCCTGCCAGTGCCACGAAAAGCTTTTTTTTTCCCGCCAAGACATTCCCGTGTTTCCACCGGGGATAGAGCCATGAAAAGCTTCTTTTTTTTTAGTGAGATATCTCTGCATATCCTGCCAAGATAATGCCACAAAAGGCCGTTTTTTTTACCAACACATCGACAGCCTCTTCAGCCGTGCTTGTGCCACAAAAAACTTTTTTTAAAAGCCAAAACACAATCTATTTCTAACCATAACCACAGCGTTGTTGAAACTCAAAGAAAATTTAAGTTTTAACATATCCACTATATATCCATGTACAGATGTAACATACCTGTGGTTTGCACAAACATACAATGCCAATATTTTTTCTGCCAACTGTTTTGGTAGGACTGATTTTCATGGCTGCCAAGATCTGCAGGCCAATGAACCCTCCATGTTGGACGAGGACAAACCTTTATACACACATAGCATGGCTAACAAGAACATAGATCACAGGGGTGGTCTGCTGATTAACTGAACCTACACAAAGATTGGGGAGTCACAAGAGACAGATTCAAAAGAGAATTGTCGGAACTGGAGCAGCAAAAGAAGAAATATCTCAATATGTAGTCCCTAGTGTGGGCCAAGCTCCAAAACCACTGGCTCCTACATTTCCCATGATGCAGCTTCTTTCATTAGAACCTGTCACCAGATACACCCAGTTTGATTCACAGACTTTGGAAAGCTCTCATCAGAACCACAGGAGACATAATGCAAATGCTTTCACAGGCTGAATAAAACACCTAAACTGAATTAGTGTGTAAAATCAGTGGAGTGTCCCTTTAATAAATCAACTGTCCTGACTTTTGTCTGTCTTGTTGAGGCAACAGGAAGGCAAACAGGAAATTAAAGAAAAGACATAAGAAATGCCTTAGAAATTTATTGAGCACATAAGCATCTCTGTTAGCTCAGCACTGATTTAATCAATGTTGTGTTTTGCTGCAATTTTACAACTGCTATTTTATCTCATGAATGACATTAGCAGACTGCTACTCTAACAGCAGGTGGCTGCAGACAGTTGTGCTCTGTTTTGTGGAGCTCATCTACATGATATTAGTATGAATAGAGGATCGATCTCAGAGGAGGAGAGAGAAAACAATGTTCTCTGTGCCCTTTTATGGAGAATGTGGAGTTCATATTTATGCTTCAAAGTCTATAAAGATTATTTTCATATTTTACCTTTTTCCTTTTCTTTCTTAGTTTTGTCAGCAGGAGTCACCTTGTTGCTCCTGTAGGTTTTAGCTGAAGTTTTTTAATTGATTAGTTGAGAGAAAGAAAATGAACTGGCAGCTATTTTAATAACCAGTTAACAGGTTGAGTAATGTTTCATGCATATATGAAATCAAACTAAAACTTTTTGGGTTTTGGTACCTCTGGTCGCACAACAACAAACGATTTAAAAATGTTACCTTGAGTTTTGGGAAACTGTGATGGACCTCTTTCCCAGTTTTTGATGATGAATCAATTAATCAAGGAAATAATTACCAGATTAATTGATTTAAAAAGAATAATCAGCAGTTCCAGCCCTGGGAGAAACCTGCATTTGAGTTGCATACAATGATGTTCTATTTTGTGTGTTAATTATCACTCCAGGCTGACTCACAAAAGTTTATTTTTTCCCACTCATCTCTCGGTCTCATCTTAAAAATCACGCTTTTGCATTACTTAACAGATCTTGCAAAACATTTACATCTGTCTTATAGAAAACTGCATTTTCTAAGCATTTAAAAGCATATAATTATAATACAGATTATCATAATTAGGATTCCTCCCATTGTTAAAAGTCCTCAGTAAGAAATCAGCTGAGATCACCTGACCCACCTGAGGCAGGGAGGATAAAACAAACACTCCTGTCGACAAAGGATCCACGTCCCTCAGGTGCCATCTCTTGCAGTTAATGAGAGGCTATATGTTGCCTCCTTGTCTTTATTTATTCTTTTGTGCAATAGCTGCGATATGTGTGTCCTGTAAGTTTATGTCGGTTAATACTTTGATTTATCTTATTATTGCACAATATTAGATGATCTCTCTCTCTCTCACACACACTCTCAACTACCCTGCCTTTGAAATAAAACTGCTTTTCTTTAAATGAAACCTGCTGACTGCCTCTCCATCCTTTCCCCTGTCAATTAAGTTAACACCAGTGTCTCCAGAACACCCACAGTGCTGGGCGACAGCAAAATGTGAGATGTATACCTGAAATACCCATAAAGCAGCTGTTGCAATCTCATTCATATTTTCACAGAGGGAATTTGTGACAAGTTGGCGATAAGCTGATAAAAAATCCAATCAAAACCTGGCAAGCCTTGTTTGTTTACTGCGATGAAGATCTGTGTGTGCTCTTGGCAATAAAATAAACACCTGTCAGCCAAAATAGAAGCTTTTTAAATCATTTTTTGAGGTTTATTATTTGTGGTGTAACCTCAAAGTGTTGTCTTATACTCATGGATGGATTACTGAACAGGCCCAAAGCTGGGCCTGGCTCTCACCTGGGGCACGTTCAGTCTCAAAACATTGTGCACCATTTTGCTACGGTATGTCTCTTTAAAAAGGGGTGCAACAGACTTTTGGGTATGTTTTCTCTCGTTTGGTTGGTATGTCAGAGGTGTTATCCAATCAGCATTGAAATATCTTAGATAAAAGTCTAGTAGATCTTAACTTGTACTAATGTTTTTTGCTTTTATCTCACACTTGCTTTGACAGTGTAAGCATATGTTTCCCTGGCCACTGAAGCCCCACTGAATTAAACCCCACCATACTAAGAGGTAGTGCACATGCGTAATACAACAGGGTGTTCAACGCACTGCTGTTTTCATTTGAGCAAATGTTTTGCATTGTTTTGTTGAGGCTGAATGCAGCCCTGCAAAGTGGGAGGAGACTCAAAATGACCACAAAAAATGAAACAACTACAAAGATACACAAAATGACTAAAAGGCAACCCCAAAGAGATTTAAAATGACTACAAAGAGACTCAAAACTACCAGAAAAAGACACAAAATAACTACAAATAGACTCAAATGACAAGAAAGAGACTCAAAATGACCAGAAAGAGACATTAAATGACTACAGATAGACTCAAATGACAAGAAAGAGACATAAAATGACAAGAAAGAGACTCAAATGACCAGAAAGAGACACTAAATGACTACAAATAGACTCAAAATGACCAGAAAGAGACATGAAATGACTACAAAGAGACTCAAAATGACCAGAAAGAGACATAAAATGACTACAGAGAGATGTAAGCCAACTCAAAAGAGACTCAAAATGAAAACAAAAGGGCACAAAATAACCACAGACACAATACAACAAGAATCGAGACACAAAATGACCACAAACAGGAACAAAACCACAGAGAGGTGTGTAACAATTACAAAGAGACAAAATAAAAACAAAAAGAGGCTCCTATGTTGGAGAGGTGGTGGGGCCTTCTCCATGTCTGTGCCCAGGGGCCCATTGTCTCATGATCTGCCCACACAGATACTGGTGTTGAGGTCACTTGAACCCTGTTTGCTCTTGTTGTACTGTTGTTGATTCCATTAAAAGAAGTTACTTATAAGCTAAAGTAAGAGGTGTTTTCTGTTCCCAACATTAAAGCGACTTTAAACACTAAATACAGAGTGAAGCTGTGAAACAAAAAGCTATTGATTCTGTCCTGAATGAAACTTCCCTAACAGCTCCTCTCGTCTTTCTCAGGTAACTACGGAGAGAGTGGGATGGAGGTGTTCAAAGAGCTCGCCTCACAGGACGGCCTCTGCGTCGCCCACTCTGACAAGATCTACAGCAACGCCGGGGAGAAGCACTTTGACAGGCTGCTTAGGAAACTGCGAGAGCGTCTGCCTAAAGCCCGAGTGGTTGTCTGCTTCTGTGAAGGCATGACGGTCCGAGGGCTGCTCATGGCCATGAGACGACTCGGAGTAGCCGGAGAGTTTCTCCTAATTGGCAGGTTTGTTAGCGATTGTTTCCCCCACGGGAGTTTTTGTTTTCTCCGTCTGTTTCTTTTTTGTTTTGGATGAAAAGCTTTCAAACAAGAATGATGAAAAGAGTTCTCGCTTTCATGTTTGCTGTGGCTTTTTGGGGGATTTTAATGGCCGTGGAATTCAGTCAACACAGCCTAATAATGAGACAGTTAAAATAAGAAACAGGAACAGCTTCTTGTACCACATGGATTAATGACATTTGTGTTGGTAATGAAGATAATTGTAGATGACAATCACAGTTTCAATTTCAACAATCTCACCACAAGGTCCATTTAGTAGCTGCTCCAGAGCTTTCAGTTGAGTCATGTATCTTCTTCTGGAACTAACCCTTCGCTAAGCCCCTCCTAGAACGGCCACTGTCCAAGTCTTTGTTAGCAACCGTAACTAGTCATTGGAGGTCTATTAAGCTTTCAGAACAAGAGAAATGAGGAACCTGCAAGTCCAACAGCAGATATCCTGTTTAGAGACGGGTGTCGTATTGTTTTGCTTTTCCAAAGCCAAACAGGCAACAGGAGGGATTTCTATATGGATTAAACCAGTGGTTTCCAACTGGCCTGGCCACAGGGTCCAGAATTTTAAGTTTGGAGGTTGGATACCAGTTTAGGCTTTTGTTTGCTTTAAACATATAGAAAAGCAGGATACTTAAGTTTTGCTAACATAGGCTAAAAGCTACATACTGTAATTAAAGCTATATACAGTCATAACTAATGTTAAATGTTTGCTTAAAGGTCCAGTGAGTAAGATTTAGGAGGATTTAGAGTTATCTAGTGGTGAGGATTGCAGAGTCCAACTAGCTGAAACTTCTCCCAGTTAGAATTCCATCAGTGTTTGAGCTTTTTACAGGGAGCCGAATTGTCCGCAGAGGTTTCTTCTCCCGGGCAAAATTTTGCAGTGAGTAGTGGCTGTTATGGAGCTTTCAATTGTCTTGTATAAATATATACAGTACAGGCCAAAAGTTTGGACACACCTTCTCATTCAATGCGTTTTTTTTATTTTCATGACTATTTACATTGTAGATTCTCACTGAAGGCATCAAAACTATGAATGAACACATGTGGAGTTATGTACTTAACAAAAAAAGGTGAAATAACTGAAAACATGTTTTATATTCTAGTTTCTTCAAAATAGCCACCCTTTGCTCTGATTACTGCTTTGCACACTCTTGGCATTCTCTCCATGAGCTTCAAGAGGTAGTCACCTGAAATGGTTTCCACTTCACAGGTGTGCCTTATCAGGGTTAATTAGTGGAATTTCTTGCTTTATCAATGGGGTTGGGACCATCAGTTGTGTTGTGCAGAAGTCAGGTTAATACACAGCCGACAGCCCTATTGGACAACTGTTAAAATTCATATTATGGCAAGAACCAATCAGCTAACTAAAGAAAAACGAGTGGCCATCATTACTTTAAGAAATGAAGGTCAGTCAGTCCGGAAAATTGCAAAAACTTTAAATGTGTCCCCAAGTGGAGTCGCAAAAACCATCAAGCGCTACAACGAAACTGGCACACATGAGGACCGACCCAGGAAAGGAAGACCAAGAGTCACCTCTGCTTCTGAGGATAAGTTCATCCGAGTCACCAGCCTCAGAAATCGCAAGTTAACAGCAGCTCAGATCAGAGACCAGATGAATGCCACACAGAGTTCTAGCAGCAGACCCATCTCTAGAACAACTGTTAAGAGGAGACTGCGCGAATCAGGCCTTCATGGTCAAATAGCTGCTAGGAAACCACTGCTAAGGAGAGGCAACAAGCAGAAGAGATTTGTTTGGGCCAAGAAACACAAGGAATGGACATTAGACCAGTGGAAATCTGTGCTTTGGTCTGATGAGTCCAAATTTGAGATCTTTGGTTCCAACCGCCGTGTCTTTGTGAGACGCAGAAAAGGTGAACGGATGGATTCCACATGCCTGGTTCCCACTGTGAAGCATGGAGGAGGAGGTGTGATGGTGTGGGGGTGTTTTGCTGGTGACACTGTTGGGGATTTATTCAAAATTGAAGGCACACTGAACCAGCATGGCTACCACAGCATCCTGCAGCGACATGCCATCCCATCCGGTTTGCGTTTAGTTGGACGATCATTTATTTTTCAACAGGACAATGACCCCAAACACACCTCCAGGCTGTGTAAGGGCTATTTGACCAAGAAGGAGAGTGATGGAGTGCTGCGGCAGATGACCTGGCCTCCACAGTCACCGGACCTGAACCCAATCAAGATGGTTTGGGGTGAGCTGGACCGCAGAGTGAAGGCAAAGGGGCCAACAAGTGCTAAACACCTCTGGGAACTCCTTCAAGACTGTTGGAAAACCATTTCAGGTGACTACCTCTTGAAGCTCATGGAGAGAATGCCAAGAGTGTGCAAAGCAGTAATCAGAGCAAAGGGTGGCTATTTTGAAGAAACTAGAATATAAAACATGTTTTCAGTTATTTCACCTTTTTTTGTTAAGTACATAACTCCACATGTGTTCATTTATAGTTTTGATGCCTTCAGTGAGAATCTACAATGTAAATAGTCATGAAAATAAAAAAAACGCATTGAATGAGAAGGTGTGTCCAAACTTTTGGCCTGTACTGTATATATATATATGTAAATATAATATATAAATTAATTATTGTTCAGAAGAATTAATCTGTGAGGGAAACACAGGCATTGAATCTCCTGTTATAATATTCAGCTCTGCTCTGGATGCTTCACACAAAGCTGATATGAACTGAAATATTCTGTGTTCAGGTTTGTTCCAGATTGTTCTCCCACGGGGCTTTCAGGTTTATCCTTTATGTTTTTTTGGAGGAAACATATTCAACTTTCCAAACAGGATGATGAAAAGAATTCTTTTTCTTAGTGCTGCTGTTTTTATTTAAGTTTACAGAGGGGTTTTCAAAAGGTATTAAAAAAATGAAAAGAAAGAGGAGAAAAGTTCTCACTGACCTTGAAAGGTCTATTTAGCAGCTGTTCTGGATGTTCCATTTGTTATTATATAACTCAAAGCTGTCAGTTTTTAATCATAACTTCAGCTATTTGTGCCTCATTTATTGACATGGCATTTGTGAATAGTGAAGATGAATTGTTGACCAGACAGGTCCTTTTAAGCTGGAGCTTTCAGTCATATCACATGATCTTCCTCAGCAGGTGGAGTTGACATATTTATGTTAAGAACTTAAATGACTTTTTCTCCAGATTGGCTTTAAGATTTATATTAAATTATCATTAAACTTCATTTTTGACCTTGGAAACAAAGGTTGACAAAACAAACATACTATAAGGAAGATTTAATAGCTGTTCTAGAGCTTTCGATTGTATCATTTAAACCTGTAATTGTACATTATATTTATTACAGCATCTACAATTAGTTTTTATAAGTAGCTCTGTTTTCAGTCTTCTTATCTGGTGGAGAACTGCCCCCTCGCAGCTCTCTGCTAGCTCATTTTCGGTGGTTGCCGTGCCAGCATCCTGTGTTTTTTTTACATTTATCAGGCATGTATATCTTTCCTAAAATTATTTCACATAGTCTTACTCAAACAGGGACTGTGAATAAGTGGCTGAAGAGCGGTTTCATTTAAGAAAAAGAAGGTTCTAGCGGAGCTCTAGCCTCCCACATGTCTTCACATGGTGCTGCTTCAACCAGAAGTCCTACAGGGAGTTTTAAACTGGTTATAAAACAGTCTCAATTTAATACTGATGTCGCTATATGACCTACATAAACAAACAAACCAAGGGACAGGCGTCACTGACAGTCTTGATTCCTTGTGAAAAGAAAAGATTTACTCTATGTAGACCAGAAGAGCAGATGTAAACATTTTCCAAGGCAAAATGTTGCAGTGAGTTGTACGTAAGCTAGTTAAAGGGCAACAGGAGGAGATTTTTCTTTACAGTATTTTATATTTGACACACAAGTCAGTCTTGCTGCCGAGCGATACGTTGCTGTTGGCTTATTATTATTATTATGAAGACATAACATTGAATGTTGATAACTTCAGCTTACTTACCAAAATTACCATTACACAGCAACCAAATCTGTTAGTATTAGGTTTCCATGTAACCTAGGTGTATGAACGATACTAAAACAAATATTACTTTGGTTCACCATCATCGTGTTACAGTTATTAATCCTACAAAGCCACATTACATACACATACATTACCTCATTGCTATAAATCCTGCAAACAGCTTTGTTTAAAAAAGGAAAAACAGTATTATAATGAAGTTGCGTCATTCTTTCAGTTGCTTCAAAACAAATGCATGCAGCTAGATCAAATTCTTTTCGACACCTAGCAGAGGTGCTCATGGGAAATGAAGTCTTAATCCTGGGAAACGCTTCCACTTTTGTCAACAGGGCCCACCCAGATCATCACAAAATGAAAGTTCCTTGTAGTTGCTTTAAGGCTGGGGTCAGCACCTTTACTATCCAAAGAGCCATTATTGACAAAATAATTGAAAAATAATTTTTAAAAAATCTGCTTGGCGTCACAATAACATATTTGAGGCTTTTTTGAGGGTAAAACAGCTCATTAAGTCTAAATTAGCCTACACTAATAATGTAAATGAGCATTCGTTCATGTTTTACCACAAGGTGGTGTCTCTGCAGGGCACTATTTATGATTATATAGGGTTTTAACTTTGCAGAGCTGGCCGTGAAAGCAACCAAGTCTGTCCACGCACTATGAAATTCTCTACTTTATTGGATTTGGCATCCAGCTAGGAAGACTCAAGACTAGCCTGCTATCGAGGTTCAAGGAAAAGGTGCCAGGCAGTAGATTTTTCATGCACATTTTAGTTGTTGAAATGTTAAAACATGTTTTTATTTAGTATAGAGGCTTCACATTTTTACAACTGGAGAATGTAAAAATGTATTTAGGCTTGCAACACTGATATTTTAAACTCAAAATATTGACAAAATAATCAGTGCTTATTTCCAGATAATTCATTTTGTCAAAGCCACAGGGAGCCACTGGAGAGGAGCTAAAGAGCCTCATGTGGCTCTGGAGCCGCAGGGAGTCCTACCCCTGCTTTAAGGTTATTTGTCAAGAACATTTCATATACAGCAGCAGTTCAAAGTGCCTTACTAACTGTGTAATAGATAAATAGGGCAGGATAAAATATGAATAGTAATAATAATTGTAGTACATTAGAACATGAAACTGTACATCGTCCTGAAACATGATGCCATAATCCTGTGAGAGACATACAGATGTTATACTATATCTCTCCGCTCAGTATGGATGGTATACACAAAGTTCATATGGAACCAAAATATTCTTTTCTTCCTACAGGGAGTAGAGTTCCTCTGAAAGCAGAAGACGCTTTGAGTCGGGCTCAGTAATGAATAATGCATCCATGCAGCGAGCTCTCCCTCTCCCTGTCAGATCACAGGCAGGATGGGCTAATATGGGACAGCACCTCCAGCATAAGCTGGGGAATAGTGAACATCAAAGCCCATATCAGCACTTATACCAGACATTCCCTCTTTGTGGAGTCTCAGCTCACCTCAAGTCCTGTTAGGAGGAGCTTGTCGCAGCACCTGAAACGAGGCTGCGATAAAAGCTCGCCATGGTTAATTTACTGAGAGCGGCTCATTAATTGTGGCTATTTTATTCACAAAGGCTGATGAGAAGGAGTCGAAATCCCTTCTTCTGAACCCAAATGATCAAATACACGTGTGAAAAAAAGGGAGTTTAAACTTGCTCTCACCCCTTCCACTTGAATTTGCACTGCTGCTAAACTCTCCACGGAAGATAAGGAGGGCGTGAGTTTGGTAGAGCAGTGTGTGTGTGTGTGTGTGTGTGTGTGTGTGTGTGTGTTTTCTGGGTCAAGGAGACTTCTGAAAAAGGAAAATGTTTTTTAGAGCAATGCAGTAAGTGAACACATGCAGCCCTGTGCAATGGGCCAATCGTGAATGCCCGAGGTGCTGGTCGTCAGCCATCCATCTTCTGCTGTGTGGAGGATGAAAGAAATGGCTGCTCTCACACCACAGATCCCACACATCTCTAACAGCAGACAACTCATTTGATCGACTCTCAAGAGAAATAATAAAAGAATATATCAGCTTTATGATCCTGTGCTTGACAAACATTTGACTCCTGATCTGTTTTGCTTTGAAAAAATCCTCTTTTATTTCGTAAAGTCAGCTGACATAAATACACTCTGCTTGCTACTTTCAATATGCAACAGTGCCTCCTTGCCCCAAATTAAATGATTCATGGACGTGTGATATGATATTTGTGTTATGAATGTGTACATGCGTGTGCTGGACGTCAGAGCTGTAGGATTTTGGCACTCAGAGTGTTGGACTGGAGGGAGTGTGATGCTGAGAAGCAGATGGCCAGGTACTGTTGATACTGTCACACTGGACAGCCATTGTCAGCTCATTTTTGAAGTGCCAGCCAAGCCAAACGTGCTATTGGCTTTAATTTTTTGCCAAATGTGGGCTTTTGTAGGCTGGTGACTGATATTTTTAGACTGTGGATGAGGTGTGTTTTGTGCAATATTGAGTCTCTTAGCATGATTCTGTTTTGAATACAAGGAGCCATTGTTTTGCACCAGATTTATTTCCGTCTTTGCAGCTTGAAAAAACATGTTGTGCAGCTTTAGAACAGCATCATTATGACATCAGTAGTTTCTTAACACAGTGTCATTCACTATAGGTATTGAGCCAACACATTCTCACTCCCAGCTTATAAAATACTGACGCTTGTTCAGTGGCCCTACATGTCAAGTTATGACGCTCTTGGTACCCCTCCAGCATTAGTTTTAGATACTCAGGGACAGCATGCCAATTTATCCTAGTGACATGCATTGTGCCATTTCAAAATAAACTTTCTTTTTCACAGGAAATGTACAGTTTCTGTTCAGTAAATGTAAACAGTCTCTTTTTTAAGTAAACTTAGAACATAAGTTAAAACAACACCTTCGTTTTAAGGTTCAACTTCTTAAGTTTAGACAACAAAAGTACGTGGTAAAGGTGAAATAAAACACATCATGGTTTGGCTAAAAATGAGTTTGTTACTAATGTAAAGTAACATCACGTGACATAAGACACTGGCATTTTATGCTACACATAGCACACACTTAATGAAATATGGAAGCGTAATGAGTTTTGGTTTCACACATTAAACAACCTCCAAGTCTCGAAGTTGAAAGTCTGGAGTCTGTTTGACCAGCCCACCTGGTGCAGACTTTCTTGCTCTTTAAAATGCCTCCGCCCGGGTTGTCTCATACCACGCCTTGATGCATTGACAACTGCTGCTGAGGGCCACTGACCTAGCATCAGTATTTGACAATGTTGATTCAACAGTCAAACTCTGAGATAAATGCCAACTGTCTTTCTCTTTTCCCATGGCCTGTCCCCTGACCTGTACACAAGCATGAACGCTCCCTGTTGCTATGGCTACAACGGCTACAACAGCTCGATATAAGCCACTTTATTTGTGTACCCTTTAAAGAGCCAGGGCTGTGTATGAACACCAGAATTTTTCAGCTTATACAAAGTGACAGTAAGCTGACCTTGAGGACAATATATTTCATTGATTTTGACAGAAAGTATATTGGACGAGAATCACAGACTCCACCCTCATTCCCAGAGTATCAAAATACACAACTTGGGTAATGTACCCTTTAGCATCTGTAAAAAATGCATTGGGCTTTTAATCAACTCCAGTGTAAACACATCTGCATCGTTATTAGACGTTCAGAACAATGGATGTAGTATAAAGAGCACAAACGTCTTCTTAGGGTGGGTGGGAGTTGAGGTGGATGAGTCCAACAAACACCAGACTTTGACCCAGGATACCAGTGTTTTTATTTTGTGTCAAAATGAAAGTTAGCGAGGCGTCGGTGGCTTAGTGGTAGAGCAGGCGCCCCATGTGCAAGGCTGTTGCCGCAGTGGCCCGGGTTTGACTCCAGCCTGTGGTCCTTTGCTGCATGTCACTCCCTCTCTCTCTCCCCCTTTCACGCTCATCTGTCCTATCAATTAAAGGCTCAGTCACCAGGGTGTGATTGTGGTGCTATACATTTTCCATTCAAGATACAATGCAAAAGCCTGCCCCACATCATGTTACAACCTCAAATGGGGCCACATGAAAAGTCAGGGGATCACCAAAGACATCATCGTCATTTCCTGGGGACCATTAAAGTTTGTGCAAAATTAGATAAAAATTAATCCAACAGTTGTTAAGAAATTTCAGCCTAAAACAAAATGTTGGACACTGCCATCCCTGGAGCCTCCCTACTATCTTAAAACGAGATGCAAATGATGAATTGATTTGCAAAGCAAATTGGATCTTATTGTAGGTTTGACAGCCTTTTTCATGTAATTAATTTATTCATCAGGTTTATTGTCAGGTTTTGTCAGACTGAATCGAACTGTCAATAAGCAAAAACATAAATTAGTATAACCACTGGCCTAACTGTTGGCATTTGCTTTGAAGTCATTTCATACAGTTTTTGTGTCCATACGTTCCAGTTGTCATACCTTATAAGAAAATTACCATTCTGCCCATGAGGATTCGCATTTTGTGGCCAGGAAAATGATTTGTAATGTTTATTATATTCAGTTTGTTGTTGCATTCTAGGGAGTTGTTTTTGTGCCAAATCATCCTTAGAACGCTGCTATTTAAGACCCCTCCACATCCACTGCTCTCCCCCTTCATTTCTCACTCATGCAAGCACACTATCACATATATGCATCACAGATTTGATCCCACACTGCTTAGAAACACTCGAGCTGCATTTGCAACTGAAATGAGGGGAAGTTTTTTTTTATTGATTCAAATCTGAAGTGTCAAACAAAAGCATTTGTCTCATTGGCATGATCTTTTGTGAGAGGATTCAATGCAGGATTGATTTTCAAACAGGCGAGCATGTCAGCTATAAATACAAACTATGACCATCGGAGGGACAGAATCACACGTGAGAGTCTGTGTGGAGGCTCATTTCTCTCCGGGGCAGATTGTACTGCTACACTACTAATCTGTGAATTCTCACCGGACTTGTGATTGTGTCTGTGGACTGGGAGACTTTTCTTTTTTTTATGAGTTCTTTCAGCAAGTACAGAGAGCGCTCCACGCCCCGCAGTGGGAAGGCTGAAAGGGAAACAAAGTCAGAGCAACAAAAGGGAGGAGGTGTCTGCAGGATTCAGTGTGAGGCTTGTTAGTGAGGCTGCATGTAGCTTCAAACATAACACTGTCACAGACTTCTGGAGCTTCAGCTGCATCCTAAAACAACAGTTTCCCTTTTGCCAGGTGCAGAATACTGTTTGTTACTCATCATACTGAATTTCTTTCAGATTTTTTTTCTCAGCAAAAAGATTTCATTTTATCTGACTTCAAATAAGAACCAATAAGACAGAACGTTAGTCATCCTGAGGGGAAGTGTTGTGCAGCAGCTAAAGAACAAAGTGGAAAAGAGTGCAAATATAATGTGTGCAAATATCAATAAACAGATTTCCAAAATCTAAAATATACAGAATACCAAAAATATAAACAAGGGGAATGGTAAGGATGTTGCTCACATCTCCAGTTGCTAATAGCTGTTAAAGCTAGAGGTTTGATAGTCCTTGTTGCAGACCTCTAAGCAAACACATAAGCTTGTAATCCTTCAGCTGCAACATTGTCTCTATAGACAGCGTTTGGTTTTTGGTTAATTCTCCTACATTCTTGGCACATGGGGGAAGTTTCAGCTGGTTGCTAAATCCACTAAATCCTGCACACTAGATCTTTAACAACACTTGAGCCTAATTTATGTTTGGGAGCTCAACACTTTTAAGGAGTGGCGCTTGACAAAAATGACACTTGTGACAGAAAAAAGTGTCAGTAGTGTTACTGTCGTAGTTTTAAATCCACATTGACTCGCATTCAGTGTCTCTGTCCGCAGAGGCAGCTTAAAGAACCATGGCTGGCCAAACTGCCGTCACCAGGCTGACAGACAGCAGATGTTTACTAAACAAAAAAAAAAATCATGTCAGCACCAAAGGAGGAAATCAACATTGTTCATATTAATTGATTCACTGATTTTATGTTACCGCCCACCGAAGCAAGTGAGGGGAATCTGTTGCTCACAGGCAGACTGGGAGCTGATCAATCAATAAATAATAAGTTAGAAAACACATATACAGCAGGCTGTGTCTGTTATTTCAAACAGCTGTCTGTGCAGATTATGCACTAAACACAACAGAAATAGACTCGGATGAAAACACAAGGGGTCTCTGGTTAATATGGAGACAACTAAAATATTATTCCGAAACATAAATTGAAAATGTCAAACTGTTCTTTAATATCTGTCAAGCGACACTCTTCAAAAGTGTCAAGTGCCCTTAGGTACTGACATTATAAAGGTATTTCCAGAATCCTCAAAGACTCCTCTAACCATCGAGAAGAGAAATGATCTTGCGTCCTGCTTGATAAAAAAGATTTTTCTGACTTGTTTTCTGTCCAGGTAACTGGAAATGATGTGTGCGTGTTTTGCAAAACACATGAAAAATATGTGTTATATCTGAGTGAAAATATGAAATAATAAAAAGTAACACCAATATAGACATTACAATTAATATTAAGACTTTTGAAATTTTGCCTTAGTTCATATAAATTGAGTGAGGCCAAATGTTCCTATAATGCTCAAGTTTGTCCTTGAAAGCAAACCTGCATCTTTTCAGGTGAAGGGTACCTGACAAATTATCCTGCCAGTGTACTGAAGCTTTTCCTTGTGCTTTCCAGTGTTACAGTGTAATATTATTTGCTGTTACAAGGCCATGAGAGCCATGAAAACTTCCCTTACGGTGGACAGTGTCTGTGCTGTGCCAGAAATGGGCATCATTGGCTTTAGTTGCATTGCAGCACCAACCACCCTTGAACATAACTTTAAAAATGTCATCCTGGTACTTAATCAGCTTACAGGGCAGGGGATAAAGCTATAAATGAAAGTGACTCTGCAGAATTATACATAAGTCACATTATGTTGACGCTTAAGGGAAAATGCAGTGACTTAATTTTGGTGTAACCTGTGTAACACCTTAAATTCATGTTGGATTAAGCACTGTCATTTACAGCTGCTATTAAGATGGTTGAAAAAGTCTTTAAAGGATTCTGTAAATTCCTACAGAAAGTAGTGCTGTAAATAACCTTCTGTTTTTTATTTTCAAACACATGTTTAGCTCTGTGACTCTAATGTAATGTGAACACATGAGAGGCACAGACTGGGGCTGGCTCCAGTGTTACTATATGCAGTGTGCTCCTCTCTGCAGTGATGGCTGGGCAGACCGAGTTGAGGTGGTGGAGGGGTATGAACAGGAGGCTGTGGGCGGCATCACCGTGAAGCTGCAGTCTGAAGAGGTCTCCTCCTTCGACGACTACTTCCTGAAGCTCAAGCTCAGCACCAACACCCGTAACCCGTGGTTCCCTGAGTTCTGGCAGTACCGCTTCCAGTGCCGCCTTCCCGGACACCCACTGGAGAACCTGAATTATGCACGAAACTGCTCAGGTAGCTAAACAATTTGTCAGGCAATTATGATGTTTCCTGCAGTTTTTTTCCTGGTTTACATTTTTTACACCAGCGTGCACATCAGCTTGTCTTTTTGAACTGTTCTGATGTGTGCAATGCCCAGAGGACGATGCCAGAAGGCCCCGTAAACTGGAACACAGTCTTTAATAATGAATTAGACTGCCAGAGGGCGGAATTCTCTCTGAGTCAATCCAATAACACATATTTTTATATTGTTCATTTCTGTGACACGTGGCTTTACAGAGGATGATGAACTAGGTAAATTAAATCCTTTTCTTTTACAAAGGAACAGAATAAATTCATTAGCTTAAGTTCTTGGTTTCTCGAAACAATGCTCAGCAAGCATGTTTCCAAAACATATTTTTACATACTGCTCATACATGTTTCTTTTACAAATATATCTACAGAATATATATTTACGTTTTCAATCTTAATTTATGAGGTTGCTGTTTCCATAAACATCCAGTAATCATTTTTAAATTATTTCAAATTCATCATACTGATAAACGTAAATATAAAATGATGCATGCAGCAAAAAAATAATTGTACTTTTCAGTTGGCAGCTCTCAAGGTTTTTTCAAGTGAATTTGTTTTTGCCATCGCACCTCAGTTCCTGCAGTTGTTTTAATCTTTTATTCCTTTGCAGCGTTTGCACATTATTTATGAGAATAGAGCCTCTCTTGTTTATTATGCACATACCTCAAGCTTTTATCCATTTCTACAAGGCATCACATTTTAATAGCACTTAAGAGAGTATTTATTTATGCCTCATAAGTGGAGATAGAGTTATTGTTTGCTGTCCTGTCACTTCTGTTGTTTTTTTTTTATAATATTATTTATATTTTTTTGGTGTAGAGCTCCAGGACGGTGAGTGAATCCCTCTGAATGGAACCATAACGCTCCTCACTTTGGCAATATACATAGAGGTTGACTGATATTAAGGTTTAATCACATGATGCGATCATTTAAGTGGTCAGTTTATGTTCTTATTTATCTCTAAACGTACTATTAATCTCAGTTAACCTCTAATATATGAAGCTATTGGGATGTTTTTATTTGTTTTTTGTCACACTGCAGTGAGAGCCCAATGATTTAACTGCTCTCACTCTGTGCTCTCACACCCTTTGTGGCCTTGAGTTGTACAAAACAGCCCAATAACATTTCAGTGAGATGGCTGATCCGGCTTGAGTTGCATGTAGCCACAAAACTAGTGAAGCCATATCACAACAGATAACTCCTACTTTCAGTTTTTGCAGTTTTGCTCATATTTGGAGAGAGAAGGTTCAGTTGTCTTGAAGCCGACTAATCCCGACGTGCAGCAGTACTAGGCCCTCTGCTTGCATGCTGACATCGTGACATCATTGCATCATGACTGAAGCTCACACAGCTCAGCGAGTGAAGCGAGCGTCAAAGCCAAGGAGCTGTTAAACTAGGTCATCACCAGCAGTTCCCATCGGACGCTCACCCAGCTGCTACCCAACTGAATTTACTGTTTATGTGTTTGTTTGCACAGGCAGCCGGTTTCCCAGCAGTCCCTTTTTTAACGATCATTACTTGATCTAACACAAGTGGTGAGAAACACCAGCGATTGATGGTGTGCCTAAAGCTTGTCTGCCTTGTGTTTCACACAGTTAAATGTTGGTTTGTGCAGTGTATGAATCCTGTCTTACAGAGTTTAGAGAGAAGGGCAAATGCAGCGACTGACAATGTAAATAAAAAATTATTTAATTAGAAGGGTGAGTCAATATCTCTATCAAGCCTTCACCAACCTTTAAACAAGTTTTTTAAAATGGAATAGGAAATCTTTTTAAAGGTTTTAAATCTGCATCTAGAGTTGCTTCAACTAACATTGTGATAGATGAAGATTGAACTATTATTATTATTAGAATAGAACACCAATTTATCGTCCACATAGGTGGAAACCTGTCTTTGAGCACCACACACCGAGTGCCATCTAATTCCACATCTTTACGGCCAATATCTTCGACACTCAGCAACTCACCCCAAAACAATCTATAGATTGATAAATAGCACTACAGGTAAGATGAAAAATATGTATTTTTAGTTTTGAGGTGAACTGTCCCTTTAAGTACAAAAGCATTAACATCAAAATACATGTAAAGTGCCAAACGTATGAGTGTTTATTATGCACAGTTGGTTGTTTCAGAATAATGTATAATGTAAAAAAATGTTTTGTATTTTAATAATCAAAAAAAAGTCAGAATCAGATGAAAAATCTTTTTTTTGACATAGAGTAGAAAATCTTTTGCATCAACTAACATTGTGACAGAACAACATTACAAGAAAAAGTATAGAATACAATTTTATCGTCGACATAGGTAGAAAATTGTCTTTGGTCATGTTGGTCAGTAAGGAAACACACACACACACACACACAAACACCACATAAATGTCAGTATAATTGATATTTTATTACTTAAAAATGAAAAACAATATTAGATAAGATGCAACTTTATTGATCCTTGGGGGGAAATTTGGTCGTTGCAGCAGCACAATTAAAGATAGAAATATAGAAAGTATTAAAATTAACAGAAATAAATACTAAGCTTGACATAAACTAACAGAGAAAATGTAGAGACTATACAACAGCATTTAGAGACAGAATGACATGATAGTATACAAAATTTAAGAAAACAGAAAAAAATAGATACTTTTGCCTCAACTCAATAGAATAAATATTGAGAAAATATTAAGGGGAAAAAAGACCTACAGTCCCTGTGTTGCAACAGTAAAAAAATTACTTAATAGATATCTTGACTCTGTTCCAAGAACTATTTTTTTAAGACATTTAGTAAAAAAAAAGAAAGAAGAAGAAAGGAACAAGATAATTTATTACCTCCTATTATCTCAAAGTATTATCCCCTAATAACTTTAGATCAAAGAGACCAGGTCAAAACATTAGCGTGTTTTGTTTTGTCCGAAGATTTGTGTATGTGCTAACTTTAACTTAGGGTACTCAACGTTGGAACTACAGTATATGACCTTTGGAAGGCAAAGATCTAACGACAGTATAAATATAATCTTTCAGGCACTATAATAAAAATTTGGGGTCCATATTAAAGTATCATCACATTAACTTATCTTGAATATCTTAAACTGTAATCATAAAGAACACATGATGATTCCCATCTAGGGGGAAAGTTCAGTTACATTTTGGCAAGCTGTGTAATTCTCCATCAGATATTACATTATCAGTCGCTACATCACACTCCATTTCCTTTGCATAAAATATGAAACAGGGATTTCTGGACCAGATTCAGGTGACAGATACTGTAGGCTGAGGCATCATCTCCAGTGTGGACGACGTTTCACTTTTTATATATTAAAATTCATAGGCTCTGGTTGTGCAGTACAGAGTGCTACAGTGAAAATATGCTTCCCCGTATGGTCTAAACGTACATGTGTGAACTCTACCAAAGACCCGCAGCTAAACAGGATGCAAGATTGTGAGTACAGTTATTTGGTTGACAGAAAGATTTAAAAAGTTTTACTTTCACTACAAAGTGCAGATTTTACAAGAGCTGTCTGCTCTTCACTTAAGGATGGGATAAAAATGATCATCTTCAACTCCAGGAGCTGCCAAACATACCTGTCTACTGTTTTACCTGAATGAACTGAATGCATGGTGCAGCTCTTTGCACTAACACTAGGTCTACATCCTCCTTTAACACAAAGCAACTACAACAAACCTGCTTACTCTGCTTCTAGCTTGCATTACACTGAACTGATAGGGTGTGTTTGACATCACACGCTGTTTGTCTCGTTCACTCATCGTGTTTGTTTGAGGAAAAACACAATGCGGACAGAATCCTGAACACGTGAGAATAGTTGGTTCATTTTTCTGCTTGAGGAGACACAATCTCGGTGACACAGTATTTTAGACCAACTCTAATTGAATCCTGACTCATGAATGCAGAAACGGAGAGTCTTGCCATGGTAACAAGGTTCTTTGGTTCTTTGAAGCAATTTTCTGAGGCTTCCAGTTCTTTTAAAGCAGTCTCCCACTGAGGCAAAGCGGCGTGTAGCTCGCTGCCTGTATTCAGAGAATAATTACAAGAATGCATCTGTGAGCACCCTATCACTCCTTTGTAATATGTTACATCATGCTAGAAACACCTGTACAGTACACCTGGGAGTATCCTACAGCATAACACATAACATGCTACTGCTTGCAGCAATCAGGCTCCTCCTGTAAGGCTTTCCCTTAAAAACAAAACAAAAATAAAGAGCTGTCCTGGAGATGAATCCTTACTGTTCTCTCATGTGTGGGCAGGTTATGAAAGTCTGGAGGACAACTACGTTCAAGACAGCAAGATGGGCTTCGTCATCAATGCCATCTATGCCATGGCCCACGGGCTGCATGACATGCATGCTATACTCTGCCCTGGTCATGTGGGACTCTGTGAGAACATGAAGCCCATTGATGGCAGCCATTTACTGGACTTTCTTCTCAAGACATCCTTTGCGGGTGTGTCTGGAGAGGACATTTGGTTTGACGAGAACGGCGACTCACCTGGAAGGTAAAACACACGTCCCACATACTTGTAGAAATACTGCAAAGTGGAGGACATGCCCAGATTGTTGACTTCAGTAAAAATACAAATACCAGTTCAGAAATACTCTGTTACATGTAATGCATTTAAAACTTAAAACAAACTTTTTCCTCTTACCTGTAGTGCTGTTTATCAGTCTAGATTGATTTGGTGTGAGTTGCCGAGTGTTGGAGATATCGGCTGTAGAGATGTCTGCCTTCACTCCAATATAATAGAACTAGACGGCACTCAGCTTGTGGTGCTCAAAGAGCCAAAAAAGTACATTTGAGAAACTCAACAGCAATGTCTCTTTACAGAAATCATGACCTGGTTACTCAAGATAATCCACAGACCTTGTTGTGAGTAGTTTCATGTAGGAACTATTTTCTGTCTATTTTTCTTTCTACCAATCTACACTCACTAACCGTATCACTGCACCACAGTGTTAATTTTGACAGCTGTTTTAGATTCAGTATTAATCTTGAAATTAAAATGCTTATTCATTTCAATCACATTTAAGTAATTTTTATCCTTCATAGTTTTAGTCTGTTTTAGTTTTAGTCAACAAAAATTTGAAACGTTTTAATCAGTTTTTAGTCATTATGTTTTCTATATGTTTTATTAACTAATCTAGTGAGGCTAATTTATGCATCAGAAATTAGAATCAATTTGACAGGCTATATGAAGATTTCATTTAGACAATTTTTCTCTACAACTACAAATAATTTCTGCACACTTACAAACTGTCATTTCTCCAGCAGTCTTCTAACAGGTTTAATTGTCGATTTACAAGCACAAACTTATTGATCATCATTTGAAAAGCTCAACATTTCTCTATTTATGGTTTCAAAAACTGCTTGTCCGAGACAGCCAGGATTTGTACCCAGGTTCATTGTGAACTAACATTTACAATGAACGTACAATTAACATTGTAAACTGACTGATTGAGCTGACTGTTAAGAAGCATAAAAATAATTAAAGTAAAGCATAAATTCTTTCTTAATCTTTTTAAAGTTTTTATTATCAAGATCTATTTTTAGCTCGTCATTGTCTTGTTTTCATCATGGAAAAAACATTATTGACAAAACCTTGTCAATGACTTTAACAGTGCGGCACAGAATGAAACGTGCATCTATTCAAGCACAAAAGGCTTGTGCTCCTGACAGAGCAAGATTTAAACTTTAATGGTGTCCTCCTCGGCTGAGCTGTAACAATAGCTAGCTCAGTGGTGCTAGGTGAGCTAGCAGTAGATGCACGCATCCTTCTGCACGGTGATACGGCTGGTGGGTTGGGTAGAAAGAAAATAGTTCCTACATAAAGCTGCTCACAACAAGGTCTGTGGATTATTTTGTGTAACCAGGTCATGATCTCTGGAAAGAGACATTGATGCTGAGTTTTCCAAATGTATTTTTTGGCACTTTGAGCACCATAAGCTGAGTGCCATCTAGTTCTATTATTAGAGGGAAAGGCAGACTTCTCTACGGCCGATATCTCCAACACTCTGCAACTCACACCAAAACAATCTAGGCTGATAAATAGCACTGCAAGTAGGAGGAAAACATGTACTATAATTTAAATAATCATGAACCACTCAGAATCAGATGAAAAAACATTTAAAAATCTGTTTTAAAAAGTTAATAGGTGTAATTTGAGGTGCTATGTTTGTTAATTTCATCAGATCTACTTAGCTAAATTAAAACGTAATTAACACCATATTGTGTGCTTTAAACCTAGTGTAAAGTTTCTGCATCATTTAGTTTGTGTGAATTCAGTGATCAGTATATTCTTGTTGCAGGACACGGATTAATTTGTTAGTGAAATGGACATTTGTTTTTCAAATCTGCCCCCCAATTTCTTTTGTTTTGCTGAAAACTAAAAATAACCATCATTATGTGACATTTATTCAGCAGCTGTTTGACCTTGGAATCCACCCACTCCACCGGAGTGTAACGAGCCGACAATTCTGTCTGATTTCAGGCAAAAGCCGAATATTAATACGTAGCACCCCACATTTATTATACAGCATCCCCCACATAACCTTTCAAGGGCAGAATATTTTGAATTTACATTTCAGGAGATGCTGAAACTCCCATCGGTGCACATGATGAAGTTATTTTAGAGAACAATTAAGGCTATGTTTATGTCGACATTAATAATGCCTGTTGACTTTAAAATAATTTAATGGTTGCTGTTCGTTAGTCATATCAGGGTCTGAAGCACTTGTCTGGCCACTTTAATGATACATGTGCTAAAATCTCCCATTAATAATCCTGCTTGTTTCTAGTTAGATCAACTAATTGCATTGGTTAGGAGTGTTTCTAAATTCCAGTGGGGAGTTTTTATTGAGAGACTGAAGACATATCTGCACCTGGCAAAATTATCCCTGAGTCACAAGTATTAATCAGAGCCTGACTGGCCCCCTGCTGATACACTGTCCTGTATTTGTTCTAAGTGGCAGTAAAACTCGCATTACTTCCCCTTTAAGAATTGATCCAAAACCTTGTTAAGTCCTGTCTTCCTCTAACTCATGGCTTTCTGTCCACGATCAGGTACGAGATTATGAACTTTCAGCGTGTGGAGCCCGGTGTTTATGACTACATCAACATCGGCTCCTGGCATGAGGGCATTCTCAGTCTGGATGATGAAATGATGCAGATGAACCGCAGTGACATGGTTCGCTCTGTCTGCAGCGAGCCCTGCTCCAAAGGAGAGATCAAGGTGAGGGACAAATCCTTCAGATACTGTCCTGATTCATGTTGTAACTACACATGTCTGACCTTGCATTGCTTTGCACCATTATTAAGAACTTTTTGGGGTTCCCAGGTTGTAAAAGATCACATTGACTGATGTTTGCTCTTTATATTTAGTAGGCTAATAATGAATTTCTAAATGTTTGAAATCCATTAATAAGCTCATGGGTTTCTCACTTTCTAATAAGCCATCACATCTGCAGCTATACATGTCAACTGGTCATTAATAAAGGCCTTTAATCATCCTGCCCGCAGCTTTAAGTATTAATAAGATGTTAATTAATCGATTTTGATCCAGATCATCTGCAGCCCTTTTACACTGAAACAAACTCAGGGTCAAGATACAGTGTAGGAACTTTTTTTTTTTTTTTACATTTCTCCACGTTTTGTCGACCAGGTGATCAGAAAGGGAGAAGTGAGCTGCTGCTGGATCTGCACCGCCTGTAAGGACAACGAGTACGTTCAGGACGAGTTCACATGTAAGGCCTGTGAGCTGGGATGGTGGCCAGATGAAGAACTGGAAGGTGGGCTTGCACTGATTACTCTCCACTTACCTCCTGCTGTAAACTGTCACCTGCTTGGGACTCTGTACAGAGAACTTCACTGGTTTTCTTTTAGATGAGTAGTTTGACATTTTGGGGAATTATCACATTACCTTCTCCCCCCAAGAGTTAGACGAGAAGATTGACACCACCTTTTCTAAGTTAGATATAAGACTCCAGCAAGCAGGCAGTTAGCTTAGCTTAGCATAGAGACTGAAAACAAGAGGAAACTGCTTAGCATGGCTCTGTGCAAATTAATATTTAACACATCATATATCTTCTGTTTAATATTTACTAAAACAAAGTGTTAAAACAACAATTTGTGGTTTTACAGGGGTGATGTGTCAGACTATTCTTTATACCATCTATATCTTTATTCTTTATTCTTTATTCTTGGATGGGAGCACCAACTTCATAGAGTCTCCAGTGGTTGACCAACCCAGTCTCACTCCGAAATCGGCAAAATGCGGCGTCAGACACTGAGGAAAAAAGTCACCCTTAATGTCGGCATGATACGTGGCCGGTCCCTGTTATAGTTTAACAGTGCTCATGGCATCAGGGGGAAATGTGGTGGGACAAGAATGAAAGTTAAGGCGGCTAAAGTCCAAGTAGCACAGGTGGAAGGGGTGGTGGATGGGACTTTCACCCGTGAGAGTGGTGTTTGCGTCCCGTAAGATTATAAAGCCAAACCCTGCTCTTTTGTTGCCTAAACCCAACCATGTGTTAGTTGTTGGAGGGAAAAAAAAAGTCAATTTGCATTGTTGTACTGATGTAGCGCATTTATTTTAAAAGAGACAGAAGAAAACTGAAGTATATTTTGAAAGAGGATAATGTATGTGACAGAAAGAACTTGACACAGCGTCCCAGAACGTCATCTGGACATGGAAAGTCCATGACCAAACGTTGATATGTGACGAGGTCGAGAATGTGTTGGATCGACAGGCAATCTTGTGAAGATGACAGGACTTTGATAAGTCTCTGATCCCAGCCAAGAAATTGTTTGACGCATAACCCTCTGTAAAATCCCAAGGGTTTTGTTGTTGTTGTTGTTGTTGTTATTTGGACCAATCTCAGAAGCCATTAGCTATCGTTTGACGACAATAAAGCCTCTTGGGGCAACTGCTAATATTTTTGAGCTCTGGCATAGTGGATATTTGGGCCAAGACTCCCTCTTCCAACCATCACTCGTTATTTACAGTTGAATTAGCAACTTGAGGCAGGTACAGGTAACATTTTGGCTAATCTCTATAAACGGATACCTGCATATGAATGCAGAAAATAAATTCCAAGAAAACTTAGAAAAACCTGAATCATCATCAGGCAATAGCTGATAGGTTCCAAGACTGCATTTCGGCCAACGCGTTTTGCCAGTTTTGCTCTCCACACTGACCTGCAGGCAACCAAAGCCCATGTGGATGTGATTGGTCAATACAGGAATGCAGCCATTATTACAGAAGTGAAGGGGACAGATTGTTCTAGAGAGAGACAGTTGTTTTGAAATATTTATTGAAATATTCTCCACTTCTCTGTAGCGGCTAAGGAACCAAACCAGATAATCAAAAACACCTGATGACTGTAAGAGATCATCTTTTAACATCAGCAAACTGTTATCAAAAACTGTGTAACTTTTAACTTACATGGTTTGATATAAAGATCGAATGCAGAGTTTTCTGCCTCTTGCTGGCTTGTTTGCTGTTCATTTGTGTTCAAACATACAGTACATCGTCCCCACTTGGCACTTAGAGAGGCAACAGAGGGCGCACCCCTCTCTGCTGTGATCACAAAAGATTAAGCAAGTGTGCACCTAGCCCGCACACTCACGGTGCATCCAGGACACCGCTGGACAGCTGTTGAACTTGATTTCCAGTGTGGAAAAGTGCGGGGGACATAGGGGACAGATATGATGTACCCTACGTATCCTGCGTCCACTACGCCCCTGGGTCAGTACTGCTCAGATGACAAACAGAAGCCGGAATGCTTCCGATACCGAAATCTTGTAGCATTACCTACAGACTCTGCAAATGTATGCAGATATCCATTGCTAGAGCTCAGGTAGGGATTAAACAAATTAGATTATTAGACAGAGTAAAGCTTTCTGTTTCCCCTGTCTCCAGTCTTAAAGCTAAAAGCTAAGCCAACGGGCCTCTGACTGTAGCTTAATATTTATCAGACAGATAAGTGAGTGGTTTCAATCTCGTCATATAACTCTAGGCAAAAAAGTTACCAAATGTATTTTCCAAAATTCCAAACTGTTGCTTTAAATAACCAGAATTTAATTTCCCTGCAAAATCCCCCTCAAGACAAAAAGCCCCATCTGAACGAGAACAAAAGATTTTGCTGTTCTGCAATTTTCACTTTTAAATTTAGATGAATTTAGGTTGCTTTAGTGGCCACAGGCTGAGTTCCTGTTGCATGATTGATGCTTTCAGAGACAAGAGGAGATTCTTTAGTCTTATTAGAGGCTCTGAAGAAAGTTAAGTTCCTCCAAGCTTTGATACTCCCCACCCCACCTGTTCTCCGAACAGTTTGTCCTGCTAAGATTTTTGCAGCGCTATTTCATAAACCTGGTCTGTCCTATTTTCATTGCTTTCCCATGACACCTGAGAGCCATTCATCATCTTCACCATTTCATCCGACAGCAGCCCTACTTCACTTACCACTCTTCTGGCCCACTTTCAAAGGCCTTCTGTGCTGTTCAAAGACAAGACACTTTCTTAATAGGATCATCCTGCCTCCATACTGTTTATTATTTTTTTTACCACAAGACCTTTAGGAACACACAGAAATGGGAAAATGTGGAGCACGGGGATGACATAAAAATTATTCATGTGCAGTTTTCTAACTTGAACCCTCCTGCTGTTATACAATAAATAAGTAAAACAACATAAATTAGATATTCAAAGTGTGTTCTCAGCATGGAGCAGAACGGAGATCGTACTTGGATCCATGAAAAACGCAGTGATTTACTTTGTCCTGCTGCATTGGCCCCCTCCTCCGCTGGCTGCAGCCCAGCCTGGCTGTGGCTGAGTAGAAAGGGGTTTATTTATAGTTGAGCTAAAAACCTACTTTGAGACTTACTGTATTTTCTCAGGCTAAAATGTATTTGATTAATTTTGAATGTGCCCCATACGCTAAACCTTTAAAAATCCCAAACTTTTTGCTTAATTCTTCCTCAAATTGATCTTTTATTTAGGTAGTTTTTCTCTAAATGATAAGGATAACCACCAAGCTGATGCTACAGTGATAAAAGTTTCATGAGCTGCTTTTAGTGTATTTTGGCTATGTGTTTATATTGTCATGTTTTTATTCTTTCTTTCAGGCTGTGAGCCAATTCCCCTGCGCTACCTGGAGTGGAGCAATCCAGAGTCCATTATCCAGGTGGTTTTCTCCTGCCTGGGCATCCTGGTCACGTCATTTGTTGCTTTCATCTTTGTTTTATATCGCGACACACCCGTGGTCAAATCCTCCAGCAGGGAGCTCTGCTACATCATCCTCGCAGGGATCTTTCTGGGCTATCTGTGTCCTTTCACCCTCATCGCCCGTCCCACCGTGGCCTCCTGCTACCTCCAGAGGCTGCTTGTCGGGCTCTCGGCTGCCATGTGCTACTCCGCTCTGGTAACCAAAACCAACCGCATTGCCCGTATTTTAGCGGGGAGCAAGAAGAAGATTTGCACGAGGAAACCAAGGTTCATGAGTGCTTGGGCTCAAGTGGTCATTGCTTTCATCCTGATCAGTGTCCAGCTCACCTTGGAGATCACCCTCATCATCATGGAGCCTCCTGAACCCATTAAATCCTACCCCAGCATCAGAGAAGTCTTCCTCATCTGCAACACCAGCAATGTTGGTGTTGTTGCCCCTCTGGGCTACAACGGCTTGCTTATCATGAGCTGCACATATTATGCCTTCAAGACCCGCAATGTCCCCGCAAATTTCAACGAAGCCAAATACATCGCCTTCACCATGTACACCACATGTATAATATGGCTGGCGTTTGTGCCAATCTACTTTGGCAGCAACTACAAGATCATCACCACATCCTTCTCTGTAAGCCTCAGTGTGACTGTAGCTTTGGGCTGTATGTTCACGCCAAAGATGTACATCATCATTGCCAAACCTGAGCGAAACGTGCGTAGCGCGTTCACCACCTCTGATGCAGTACGCATGCACGTCGGTGATGGCAAAGTTGCCTGCCGAAGTAACAGCCTGCTGAATATGTTCAAAAGGAAGAAGAACACTGGAAATGGCAGGTAGGTTCATTAACTGAGTCTGTGAGTCCTGCTCCTGAGGCACCTCAGGGATGCTGGTTTTACTGTAATTCCCTCTCAGAGGGGACCTGATGTCTTACTGTATTTACTTTCATAGGGACACCTGTTGTAAAGTGTGACGGATGTAGGTCAGTGTTCAATTCACACAGCCATTCTAACCTTTGAACTCATTGTAAAATTAAAACAAGCATCTCTGTGTGCTGAGGGAGGACAAGTGGGACCATAAATACAGATTACAGGGTTTCTGCAGGTTTCACCCAAAAAATTTAGAACTCTTTTAGACCTTTTTAATACCACAAGAATTCAATTTAATGCCTGTTTTTACAGTCAGTAGAGTAGTGCCTCTTCGGAAAGGGCCAATTGTTTGGCTGCTGCTTGCAGCTTTCTCAAGAACCGTTCATCTAAACAACTTCACACTTGACACTGCACTTCCTTGGATCCCAAGAATGCTTTTTTTATGACATAGCTGTGTCCCCATGAATATATTTGGGTAAAAAGCTCATGTGAACATTGTATGGTCACAATTTCTGGTAACAAAAGTGTTCATTCGGAAAGTCACATCACTGCTTGAAATGTTTGAGTTCACTACAGTGTAACATGTCCAGTCTCTCTTCCTTCATCTGCTCTTAAATGTGCTGTAGCAAGCGACGGAGTGCGAGCTGTACCCAGCATGCTGTTCAGTGGTGTAACAGTTAATATGGGTCCCCTCTCCTTACACTACACAATGTGTACATAATCCACTGTACTATACAGATACACTATGGACACTATATACCAGTGGTTTTTAAACTTTTTGAGCCCAAGGCACACCAAAGAGCTAGCCAAAATCTCAAGGCACACCTGTAATTATATCACAAAAGCAGCACAATAGCTTCTATATTGTGTGTAAACACTCTTATCATGACATTAGACGAAATAAGATAAAATAAGACAGGCAGCTTTCAGAATATTGTCTACTGACTTTTTTCTTTTCTTTCAGTGGTAGGTCGTCTTTGCTGGTGCTTTGTTATAATTTGCTCCGTATAATAAATCGATCCATTATCTCACTCACAGCCTTCTCCTTTTAAATGTTATCATCCCTCACACTGGCTGCCAATCAGGGCTTTTGATATGTCACACACTAATAATCCCCAGGGGCCAACAGTGACAAAAAGGTCCCCCATGAAGGCTTTTTAAATTAAATTAAATTAAATTGAATCAAATTGAATTGAATTGAACTGAATTAAATTAAACTGAATAATAATAATAATAATAATGCAATGCAATAATAATGTGTGGTTATCACAAATCCCATGGCACACATAGACTGGGATCATGGTACACCAGTGTGCTGCAGCACACCATTTGAGAACCACTGCATGTACTATACATTATACAGATAATTTTGTTACAGTTTTAACAATATACCTATACTGACCATTTCTTAAATGGTTATGTGACTTTTCTTTTTATTAAACAAAGAGATCATTACACTTAAGGAAAATCACACTCACACTTACTGACCATTAATATTAAAGCAGCTGTGCGGAACTTTACATTTTCGTTGATTATAGCGCCCTCTTTGGTCGAAGCGGTATGACACCCACAGCCTGGTGTTGTAAAATCTCGACTGCAACCGGCAATTACCGCATGCATTTGTTTTGGAGAGCGAGAGGAAAATCATAAATGTTCTGGTGTAGCTCTGAATTTCACAGAATTTTGTGCCGTTTGTTGTAACGTTACTCGACAAAAGCGGTTCACATCAGCTAACGTTACATTTAGCTTGCTTATAACTTCTGTGTCATCATATATTGAAGTGAAATAACGTCTAACATGTTGCGCCGCCATGACATTGAAAGTACAACCAAGTCCTTATAGATACATCTGGTAAAACTGTTATGTGTTCAGCAATGCCCGTTGCGTACCGCTTACTCGCAGAACACTCTCTGTAAACACGGCTTCTTCTTCTTCTGTGGTTTAATGGCTGTGGGCTGCTGCGGGCATGCAGACTTACTTCCGCCTCCGGGTGCCATATTCTGGTTTGCTGACTTCCGCTGTGTCCGACCCGACCGAGGCTACGCTAAATAGCCGTATAGAGAAAGGCTTTTTTGTCGCTGTTGGGTTCAAATAAATATGCAGATCTTCAAGGGGGGGGGGGGTGATACGAACTAGGGACAGTTTTATAAATGAATATAAATAAATATAAAAAGTTCCACACAGCTGCTTTAAATATATTACTAATGTATCATGGGCATCTTTTTTTTGTTTAGCTTTCTCATAACTTTCAAGGTGTGCTGTTTTTAAATGTTTAAATAGGTTACTCATGTTGCTGCTGTGTGGCACGTTCTTGTCACTAATAGTGCATCCTGCTGTATTTCTATCTAAAGGAGCTGTTCTGATGTCACAGGTTTCCACAATCATGTGTCATGTGCCAGCTAAATATCAGGGCTGCTTTGGCACAAACATGGGACAAAAGTACTGACAACATTTGGAAGTGTTTTTGATTTATATGTTTTTATTATCAATATTTTTTTTAAAGGAATTAATACCAAAAGCCACAGGATTGAACCGCCCATCTCTAATGGTTGTTGAGAAGACCGGAGGACATACAGACAGAGACTCTTTCCATTTTAGTTAGATACCGGCCAAAATATGGAAAACCAGCAGGGACAATATGGCCTAGAATTATTTATATCCTTCCTTTTTGGTACTTTCAAGCAAAATCTAACAATAATTCCTAATAATATAACTAATTAAATAATGTGACCTGGTCCCAGATAAGCAGGATAGAATGAATGCATGAATGAATTAAATGGACTTAAATACACAAACGTTCCATCTAAGTTGTTGGTAAATCAACACTTGCCCAGTGTGGGTTCATGAGCTTCAAGACCTGCAGATACCCTGGAATATTACATACAACATATTTTCTACATAAATATTTTTCATTTTTTAAGACTACTAGATCATTCTCTCTTGCATGAACCAGAAATGTTTTTTGTGTCTCCACTTTTCTCAGTTCCTGTGAAGTAACAGCCATCTTTATTCTGTTCATAGTTCTAATGGAAAGTCTGTGTCATGGTCTGAACCAGGTGCAAGACATCCTCCAAAAGGGGATCACACGTGGCACAGACTGTCAGTGCATGTGAAGAGACAGGAAGCAGGTTCCAATCAGATGGCTGTCATCAAACCCTTAACTAATACCTACCAAAACAGAGGCCTGGAATTCTCAGACCTTAGCACTAAGACCTTGTACAATGTGGCCGAGGAGGACGAGAGTGACCCTATCAGATACAATCCCCCTGTCACTCCGCCCATGATGCCTCATGGGCAAATTCCCTGTGGGCTGACAAAAGACGTGGAGGAGGTGGAGCTCTATACACCTCATCATGTGCAGCCAAATTGCATTCTCCCCCAAGACATCATCATGGACCACCTACAGGAGAAGGCAATGGTTTGTAAATTCAACAGTGACATCCCTGAGCTCAATGATATGATCAGCATGCCTGAGGCCGTGAGTGGCGGCATGCCCGTATACCACCAGGCCCACCTCATCCAGCAGGACCCGGTCCTGCCACTGCACCTGGACCCATTCAATGAGGAGCCCACCTCCCCTTTAGAGGAGGAGGAGATGGAGAACGAGCAGTTTGGCCTTCTCCACGGTTACATGTACAACAATGCCCAAATTCATGAAGAGGAGGACTTGGTCGCGGTCAAATTAGCCATGGAGGACTCTCTGGCTCTGATGCCTCCGTCCCCTTTTCGAGATTGCGCTGCTCCTCCAGTGAGCCCGTTCCCCAATTCACCGGTGTCCGAGTCGATTTTGTGCAGTCCTACAAATGTGACATACGCCTCTGTCATCCTCAGAGACTTCAAGCAAAGCTCCTCAACTCTGTGAGGGTGCACACTGAACATTACCAGTTGTACTGTTTTCAAGTTTCTAATGACTTGTGCTGTATATGATGATATATAAGGAAACTGTCATTCTGTGTGACGAGTCATTTTCACTCTATAACTGATAGCTGTTACATGATAAGGGTGAACAACAAGGCGCCACATTTTAAAACTCTTTTAGATGTTGTCTACAATAACAAAAGAATTTGCCAATTACAAAGATATATTTATATGCTAACATAAGCTTTTAGGATAAAATAGATTTTGTGCTTATGAGACAAACAACTAAGATTGTCTATGTATGTAAATTAATTAATATAAATAGATTTATCTGAGAAACATAGGCGACATAAGCAGATGAGTTTGCTGATTTAAAACAGGGCGACTAAATGGTGAATATAGTTTGTATGTAATGCAAAACAATCCGATTTGTCAACAATATTTTTAGAAAATATGTTTTATGTTACACATTGTGTGTTTTGTGCTCTACCAGGAATGAAAGAAAGTGAGAGTTTTAAAGGAATAGTTCAACATTTTGGAAAGAAAACTTGTTTGCAAGTCCAAAGACATACAGGATACATTAACTGGTGACTCTAAATTGTCCGGAGGTGTGAGTGTGGGCTTGCGTGGTTGTCTGTCTCTATGTGTCAGCCCTGTGATAGTCTGCTGACCTGTCCAGGGTGTAACCTGCCTCTCGTCCAGTGTCAGCTGGGATAGGCCCTGTGATTCTGAACAGGATAAGCAGTTACAGATAAATAATGAAAGGACACTTCTTTGCTTTCTTGAAGAGTGTTTGATGAGATGATTGATTCCATTCTAAGGGTACGGTTACACATACATTAAAATTAGCAGTGGTGAATATTCACCTCCCAATTAGTTCCATTCAGTGCGAGTGAAGGCACAAATAAAACATTTGCTTCTGGTGGCAAGGAAAATTCACATCTTCAATAGCACTTCAACATACAGCAGCGTGCAACTATCTTCATTGACAAAAAACATATTTGGGAAAAATTTATTTGACGTGTATTTTGAGTTTTTAGTTTGACCCATGTCCTATTCGCTGACATGGACAGGGCAAGTTTATGACCTATACTGCAGCCAGCCACCAGGGGGCAATTGAGATGTTTTGGCTTCACTTTTGGGGAGCTGTCATGTCGTCTATCTTTATATACAGTCTATGTGATAAACCACCCAATACTGTGCGTTATTGGCCGTAAAATTGGAAAATGTACCAATAACGTCACATTTCCCAGTATTTATTTGCAAGCTAGCTAACATTAGCAAGCAAACTAGCTTTGCGTGTGAGTCACATCCAGCACTGCCCACATTCGGCGCCAATATCCCCTCAGCAGGTGATGGTCACTTGCCCGCAGTCACTCATGTGTGACTGTATCCCGACATCTGTCAGCTAAATACAGGTCTGCAGCTAGCAGCCATTAGCTTAGCTTAGCATAGAGACTGAAAAGGGGAACAACTTGGCTCTGTCTAAAGATGACAATTCATAAATTGTAATTTTTACATTTTTTATATGGATCAAACAAGGTATAAAGTGTTGGTCATTGACTTTAGAAGCAGGCAGATATTGTGAGATTTAGACAGAGCCAGGCTGTTTCTGTTTCCTCCCTTTTTCCATGTCTTTCTGCTCAGCTAAGTAAACTTCCTACTGATTATAGCCTAGTTGTGTATCAAGTGTACAGACATAGTGCTCTTTTCTGACTTTTGGCAAGAAAGCTTATATTTTCCAAAATGTCAAACTTTTGTTGTAAGAAGGAAGAGCAGAGAAAAAATGTGTTAATTTAAAATGTGAAATGCCAACAAGATTTCTTGTTAAAAAAAAGAAGCAAAACAAAAACAACATTATTTATGTTTTATCTGTGATTTTTTTTTTTTTTTTTTTTGATCGATACAGCACTGCCAAGCAAGTGCACTGACTGTGTCACGAATGTAGCAGAGGATAAGTTCAAGTGCCACATTTTAATTAAGATTTCTTTTTTTCCTTTTGTACATTTAGACCTGTCTCATTTCTATGGTCTCAAAATGCAAGTTGAGTTGAACGTTATGCTAGTTCCAAATTTATATCTTTTATAATTAGACATCTGGTTTCATAATTGTATAGATGTATGTATAAGATAAATGACATATGTTTTGTGAATGTATGAATTGTGTATCATATTTTGATATTCAGATGATATCTATATGCATTACAGTATTAGAAGGAACTCATTAGCTGTGTTTCTGTTGTGTGATTGGTTGTGTATACCAATCAGTTTCTAAATATTAAGAGCCTATCAAACCTGTATATTGTGATGAAGTGCTACTGTTACCATTAGTAATACTCTGAATAAGCTATCTGCAGCCTGATATATACACAGTATAAATTAAGTCTGCCATTTAAGACAAGTATTTCCTGTAGAGCATTTAAAAGGACACTTGTTTGATTGGAGTAAATTAAATATTTTTTATGCTTCTCCTGTTTTTCATGGTGAAACATTAGCTGGTTTCTGTGTTTGCTTACTCCAACAACTGTTTTGAATCAACGGTCAAAGATTTACAGCTTTGGTTTGAAGGAGGAAACTGGAAACAGGAACAGTAAAAGTAGTCATAAAGGGACGAGTGGTGTTGAGACATCTGAAGTAAACACAGATGATTTAAAACCTTTGCAGCATGTTTACTCGACAAGAATCTGACCTAGTTTTGCAGTTGTTAAGGAAGTACAGTAGATAATTTAACCTGCCTGCATACCTGTGCAGGTCGACTACAACATGGCACAGAGTTCAGGGACAGTATATACAGACAAGCTGTTTAAAGTTTTAGTCATTGGGGATCCAGGCGTTGGGAAAAGCAGCTTTGTACTGCGTTATGTTAGAAAACGCTTTGATGAAAATTACAGGTCAGATATTGGAGTTGACTTTGCTCTGAAAAGGATTGAATGGGATGCTAAGACAGTGGTGAGACTGCAGCTTTGGGATATTGCAGGTGAGTGTCAAGATAATAGAATCTCTGTTGAAGGTGCTTGGCCTGCAAAGGCAAAGTGCAATAATATAGACTGCAATCTGACTTTCTGGCAACTATGTAAAATCATTGTAACAAAAAAAATGTAAAATGTCCTTGAAAACTGTTTAAAATATTCAGTAGCTACCAAAAATGTTAAAAACAAAGAGCTGCTCTCAGATGGAATCGTGAGCTTGTGTATAACACCTGTAAAGTTGTGTACACAAAGCACAAAGTCATGAGCTCTAAGAAAATTTTCACTCATGAGCTCATAGATATCACAACAGGGGGGCGTTCATATTGACTCTTTTCATGAATGAGTCCTAAAACCCAGACATGAGTTAACATTTTTGCACTCATGGCTCCCTTGTGTCAAAGTCAATGGGTTTTTGGTTAGATGCCTGAAATAAGGTCTGTGGTTAACACAAGCTTCAGAGGCTTTTACATTTTGTTCAACGACATAAATTACGTATGTAAATATCGCACTTGTGACTTTTGAAGCTTTAATGCGTCTTTAAAAGGCGGTAGCTGACAAGTGGCTAAATGAGACAACAGAATGTCATCACACTGAACATGGCTTTACAGCCTTGTTGTGGTGCTGACGTTTAATCATGCAACCATAGTGTAGTTTGTTGATAGCCTAACATTAGCTTTTTACTTCTGGCGATTGCAATTAGGCTTCAAAAATCATAAAAGAGGTGTTCATTTGTGAAGTTAATCTTGCTGAACAAAACATGTAAGTAGGCCTATCATAAACATTCCTACAATAATCCAAAATCCAATAGAAAAACCTTGCAGGCTTTTGGATGAGGGACCCAGGGTGACGCTAACTTCCATGTCAGCCTACAGAAAAACATCATCTCTGGATCACTCTATCTGAAGTAAATGCTCTGGCTAGACAGCTAATGCAAGATGGCTGCATCAGGTGAAGCTAGCTTAGCTAGTGAGATCTTTCACCAGCTTTTGCTAAAGCTAAAGGCAAATGTACTTATTTGTTTCCCCTTAGCTTGAAACAATTTTGATTAGTGATACTTTGGTAAATGTAATTGTTATTACACATAATTTAATGAGGTAGTAGACCGAAATCTGACTTTCCGGCATCTGTTAAACCATAAAATAAAATAAAAAATGCTATAAAAATGGTGACTTTTCGTTGAAAATAGTTTATAAAATGTGCAGTAACTACAGCCCAAAACTAAAACCAAAGGTAACTACACTGGCTAGACAGCTAAACCAAGATTTCTGCTTTAAATGAATGCTAGCTTAGCCAGTGATAGATTTGGCTAGCTTTTGCTAAAGCTAAAACAAGTTTTTAATTTCACCCTAGCTGTTGGGGATATGTTTCTGTAAAGCTGATACTCAGGTAAATTTATGTGTTAATCCATATAATTAAATGAGGTAATAGCTAAACCCACTCAAAAAGAATAGAGAATAAAAACACAGCTGATGCTGAACTAGCTTGGCAGTTAGCAGCAACTGACATCCTATAGCTTTTGACTATATACTATAACTATGACTATAATTCGTGTGAATTAGTTATGAAACCTTTGAATCACATATTTAAATGTATTCCCTTTAAAATTAATGTGTTGTACTGATTTCGATGTATGTAGTAGTAGACTGACAGACAAACATCAGTAAAAAAAGAGATACATCAATCCCTAAGATGGGGAATGCAAATAATCATGGAATAAAATTAACTTTCCTTAAATCAACTATACAAAATAGAAAAAGAAATCTGAAAGAAATAATTTTGTTGACAATTTCAGTTTTATGTAGGTTTTACTGTATGGCAATAATTTTGGGAGGGAAATAGCCTATGAAGCCAGAAAATTGAGGCATTACCTTTATAAGTGTTAGGTAATTGCCAGTTATTGATGAAAGTTTAAGTTTATTACAAAATGACACAAATTCAATAGGAGATCCAATCTGCTAAAATTAGGCTACTTTCAAACTCTAATAAATGATGCTATTGTTTGACCATAACTGTTGGTGTGTTTTAAGTGACTTGAAACTTGCAGCCTCTTCTTCAGTGTTTTCTCAGGTCTAATTTTAATACCAGTGTCCATGGAAACATACCACTTTATTTTAGAAAATTATTGTTGTTAGTCCCTCACTCATTACATAAGGTTTGGGCTAAATATCAAATCACACATAAAAAAACAAACAGTAGCATTACTGACTGTGTGTCAACTTTAAATTCAGATCCAAAAACTGTAAGCCTTTTGCTCAATAATAACAGCCTATCCGTGAAAAATGAATTAATCTTTCCTCTTGGAGCAGATTTGAGCACAAGCTGTGGTGCAGCATAAATCAAACGGATTTATTTTCTCTTCCCTCAAGGCCAGGAGAGGTTTAAGAAGATGTCCAGAGTGTACTACAAAGGGGCGATGGGAGCAGTAGTGGTCTTTGACATTACAAACAGCTCCACCTTGGAGGCCGCCTCAGAGTGGAAACAGGACCTGGATAGTAAAGTCTGTCTCGACAGCGGATGCCCGATCCCTGCTGTCCTGCTGGCCAACAAATGTGACTTGACAGGAAGGGACAGAGACTTGGTGTCCTCCCTGGACAGCTTCTGTAAAGATAACAACTTCATGGGCTGGTTTGAGACCTCGGCAAAGGTGTGTGTTGTATTTCACTTATTGTGAGAGAAGAAAATCTGTGCACAGTGGCACTTAGAGATATTCAAACACATCTCAGAGGCATTATTGGCCAAGTTAAGCCTTAATGGGACAGGAAGGACCCCTTTGTTTAGTGCTTTTCTTCTTTTATCTTGTTAACTTTATATTTCAACATTAAGTCAAGACTTGATTACCAACAACAATACAGGAAATTTTCCCGTAATCCCATACCCAGGGGCCCTGTTAAAAATCCAGATCCAATGTATTACTCGTCTTAACTAATTTGATTGATTGTAAATTTATCAGAGAATGTGTGTAGGCTTTATGGGCATCTAACTGTGAGGTTGCAGAACGACAACTTTTTCCATGTGCGACGCATGTAGGAGAACTATGTGAAATGTGAAAACATGAATGGCCCTATCTACAGCCAGAGTTTGATTTGTCCATTCTGGGCTACTGTAGAAACAAGATGGCAGACGCTATGGAAGATGACCCGCTTCATATGTAGATAAAAACAGCTCATTTTAAAGTACCGAAAAAACAAAGATTCTTATTTTCAGGTGATTATAGACAAATATAGATGAAAACATAGTTATGAATATAATATACCATTTCTGCCAGTAGATGTCCCTAAATCCTTCACACTGGACCTTTAAAATGAGACTGTGACTTAAAAAGATTAAATAACACATTCTTTCTTTTACAAATTAAAACATTAAATTCATAGTGCTCAATATAATACCTTCAGAGGTTTTACTCCCACAAGCGGCTGGTATGACCATTAGCTTATGACAGCTAATGTTAGCAACATTTAACAGGGAGTCTGCATGCCCCTTTAAAGTCTTAAAATGTCTTTAATTCATTTTTTGAAATACATTTTATGCCTTAAAAGTCTATGAAATAGACCTAAATTTGATTCTGTGAGGTCTTAATTGCCATGGACATTTGAACTAATTTAATTTCTCCATCTTTTAGTTTCTTTCCGTCAAAATTATTTAAGCTTGTGTCCACATTTCTGATGTTACAAATTTTCAAATCTACCACTGAACTTGATACTGTCTATTTACTTTTTGCATGCTGTAGATTAATGTAACGTAACATATTAACAGACCACTTTCTTTATACTTAGCTGTCATGCTTGAATTAAAAAAAGATGTTTTGTCCAAAAATTTGTCTTAAATTTGGCTTAAAAGTATCTTGAAATGGTCTTGAAAGGCATTCAATTTAAGTATCTAAAACCTGAGAACACCACCACCAACCAAAATGTCAGCTTTTCAAGAAAGATAACTCATTTTTCATGTCAGCTGAAATGCATGTTTTCAAATAAATCAATGGGTTTTTAATGGTTAATTTAACCTTGAGTGGATGTAACGCATCCCCTTAACACTGAAAAATCAAAAATCACAAAATCCAGAGATACTATATAGTCTTTAGTGCATAGAGGCAAATTTATTTGTCACTACTGTTAAGCAAAGGGTCCATATTCCTGCTGTATGTGTCAGGAATTCTTTATCTATTGGCTGTTTGAAAAACTAGATTGTATTTTCATTTAGTACAACGGCTCAGTTTGATCATTTTGACTTCATGCTGCATTGCCTGACTGACTTACTGAATTATTTATGTAATTATTTGCTTCTTTGATGCTTTTTGCATTTGACAAATGTTATCTTTCATTGCTGAAGCTCCTCTCTGCCTCAGTAAAGCCACCAGTGGATCTCGTGGCTCACAATTAGAATTGCATGAGGTTACACTATGCTGTATGTGTGAACTTCAACACTGCAGCTATATAGCCTGCTCATAAAACGTGTTCAAATATTAACACACAGGGACAATTTGCAGCCAAGGTTTGAACAGCGAGCCAAACACTTAACTCAATGCGTGCATACACAATGTTCTAAATCATATTCCTCCCTCACCATTTATAGGACAATATAAATATTGATGAGGCAGGTGCCTTGCTTGTCAGACAAATGATGCTCTGCGACACCGGACTGTCCAATGAAGAGCACCACTGGGACGGGATCAAAGTGAGCCAGGCTCCCGGGGAGAGTCAGAGCCAGTCATTGTGCTGCTGGAGACCACGGTTTTGAGGCAAAGAGCCAAACTACTGCAGCGACCAGTTAAACGCTCTCTTTTTGACACTACGTTATGAATCCACAGCCACTGCGTACAAGCTATTTGAGCCTGTGTTACACATAATCAGTAAGTTTATATTCAGATTTCTGCCTTTCCATTTCCTCAGTAATGTGTAGACTGTGTGGGCTGCCTCATAAACACCTCTGTGGAGACGACTGAGCTCATTTCTCTGATAATCCACCAATACAGTCAGGCCAATAAAGAAATCAGCATGACACACATCCTGCTGGGAAAAGACTGTGACACTCATCTTAGAACTCAGACTTACTGGTGATTGACCCGTCATAATGAGAGGCTAGAAACTGTGAAACAGTCACAACTGACATTTCTCAAACTACAAAATCAGCAAAAGAGAAAGTCTTAAAACATTTCTGTATCTGAAGCTGTTAAACATTCCTCATTAAATGACAACTTATTCAATCTCAGCTCCGAGTGTTACTTGTCTGTTATGCAACCCATGCATATAATTATCTGTTAATCACTTCACAGTGCAATGAGCTAAGACCCATGCATAAGCATCGCAGCCCCGCTTGATATGGCCAATAGCAGAGAACAGCTATCAGCGTGACCTGATTTCAGTGGAGGGAGGAAACATGCTACATACGGCCCAGAGAGCTGGAGGGAGCGGGGCACTTATGCTTTATCTAATACTGATAGACAACACATATATATTCTGATAGACAACACATATATATTCTGTTTTCTATAATAGGAAGTCAGCCATGACATATCAGATTGAGGCATGTGTTAGTTCTTGATTTGTTGATGCAGAGAGGAAAAAGAGACAGAGAGGGAAAGACATTCTCAGACTCTTAAGTAGGAGTAGCAATACAATGAACATAGAGAACATAATCTATCTTAAAACTACAGTAGGATTGTTTACACACTATGTTCATTATGGGCAGTTTAATCCATTATAATGCATATATTTTATCATAGGTTTTGTATGTGTAATCTTAATCTGTAAACAACAAGGCTCTATACAGTTTATTCATCGAGTAATATGAGGTGCAACAATGGCGGACCCCCCAAATTCTTATGTGATTGAGACCTAGGCTATGTTAATGGGATTAATTTGTTTAGGTGTGACAAGGCAGTGATTATAATATGCCATGCACTGCTGTTTGAAATAATCATTACCAAATGTAATCATAACCATTATTAATTTTTAAAAAATTCCATTATTATTGCCTGTTTTTTGTTAAAATTGGTTGATTTGTAAATACTAATAAATCAATCATCACTAATGTTAGCTATCATGATTTACCTGGAGTTATAATTAGTTAGACTTTTTTTTTTAAATTCTGAATCTTGAATTTTTGGATTTGAATATGTGAACACTGAAAAAAATGAATATTGAAATACAGCTCTATAAACTGAAAATGAATAAATGAATGACTTTATTTTGAAACAAAAAACATAATAAAAAACAAACAAGACAAAGATAAAAGTGTCCGAAAAGGAATAGGCAGAAGTAAAACCTGTATGTCCCCACCCCTTTGTTACATTTCTCCTTTTAACTCATATATTATTTCAACAGATTTCCAAATTAATTTACAACTCATATACAACTAGTCTATTTACCACCCAGTTGAATAAATAAGTAATAAACCCAGTTTATTAACAGTCCAAGTACCACCCAGTGTTACGAAATAAATGTGCACTCCTCTAACACAACCTGTCCTCCTCTATATGAATTCAGAACTTCTAAAATCAGATGCATGGTTTTCAGAATAAAATATTAAAATGCTATGAACTGACTGTCCAAATACTTATGTGACTTATTTGCTTCCATACTTACACTTGTACCTGAGCAAATGGCAAATTAATTGAATATTAAACAATGGTGATCATGGGTGTATTCCATTAATGTTAATGTCTTTATCTTAATATATTTGTCAGATCGCCCAGGTAAAGTCTGAGTAAAGTGTCAGACATTTATGTTGGATTGCATGTGTGGACAGTAGCTTTTATATATTGCATATTTGTATAGTATACTGTATAGATGTGCTTACACAGATTTGGACCCCCCCAGTGTTGACTCCATGGCTACAGCTTTGTTTTATGATGCACTATATTACCAAAAGGAGACACCTCTGTTCACATACATTAGGCAATGTAGTGTTCTTTTTATCCACAGCACCATTATTCGACTCTAATGAAGACTGGTGTGGGGTCAGTTTGTCTGTCAGTTCATCTGTCTTGTTCTTAATCATGTTGTTACTTCCTGTACTTTAATGACGCAGCGTCCTTTAGGTTTTAAAGTGAATCAATTTCAGGGGGATTCAGTTCCTTTTCTGTGAGTCAGAGTCAAGTTAATCTTCATTTTGGGAGCAATTAAATGCTTTAATGCTACTAATTTACTTGATATATTCTGAGTCAGTCTTGTAGGTATTTGAGGAGAGTGAAACCTTGTCCTTTATGCTCACTGACATGTTGTGTATTACACAGGTTATTTTTGCACACCAATCTGTTCTTTGCTGTCCTGTAGTTTTACTTTTCAGTGTCCTTGCTGTGCATCTGGGGATCTGTTCCACATCCTGCCTCCAGGTACCTAAACACTGTGTAGCTTTTGTCCAAATTCAGGTTCTGTGCAGGTATGTCGTGCATGTTTTTATTTAACCTTGCACTGTCATGCGTGTAAAACCCCACACTGCTTTATTTTTTATCACACCAGCATATACACTTTGCTGATCAAGTGAGTTGCAAACAGAAAAGCCAGGGAGGAAGGTTACCTCGTGTGGCAATTGTGCCCTGGGGAAAGTGAGCGAAGAAGTGAAACACAACTGCTAATTATGGATTTATGTCCCAGATACCAGAGACCTAAATTCAGGAGTCAAACAGGGATGGTGGCCCCGATACGTTCTCACATCGGACACAAAAGTGCAGCCTCTTAACTTGTTGTTTATAAATATGACAGTGTGAATGGGAGTCACACTCTCTGCATCAGATCCCATTACGTGTGCATTATTCATATTGCCCTATTTTATCTGCCCTCCAGTGAACATTTTCTCTGGCAGCTTCCTTCATATATTCATGATTGCATGAAAATTTCAATTTAGTCAAACTTGTGAATAGGTTGATGGAGTGTGCAAAGCCCTGCTGTGCTTCTGCCAGTCTCTTATTGTGTCTTGACTGACCCATTTTATGATGGCTTATGATAATTATCACTGTATGTAACATACTCTATGTGTTAAACCGACTTTTTGACATCTCTCTGGCACAAAAACGTCTCGTTCTCAGTGTGTGCAAAACTGCTTGAACCAGATTATTAAAACAGATCATATCCTGTACCAACCAGGCAGCCAATCAGGGACAGGAATCCATATGTTGCTGTCCATGGTGCTGAATTTTGGCTGTAAGCAGATCCCACCACCTCAGCACAGTGCTGTCAGATTGCAGGGTGGTAGATTGTTGGTAGACTGCGCCATCTAGTGTACAAAACATGTATGTGCAGAGACAGTTGAAGACCCGGAGGAAAGCCTCAGGGTGCAGCTGAGTGAGGAAATATGAGTCATAACACACGGAGGCTGTAACAGGATGACATCTTGTTTGGAAACCTGTTCTTATATGTTTTAACGTATGTATCTGCATATAAATACACATTTAATCATCAACTTTGTTTATTAGCAGTAGTGGAACAAATATTGGAGCACAAGTTTCTGAAGTAAAGTAGTGACACCACAATGAAACAATACTGAGTTACAAATAAAAATCCTGCATTCAAAGCTTTATTTAAGAAGAAGATGGTTCTCCTTATACAGAGTGGCTCTATTCGGAGTATTAGGTTATATATATATTAACATGTAAGCAGCATTTTGACACGGGCGCTAATTGAGGTTGATGTAAATACTTTATATAGGCCTACTTTTGAGTTGTGTCACAGTTTATTCTTTAAATAACTACAGCTCTTTTTATTCCAATTAACAAAATAAGACAAACATACATACAGCAGCATATAAGTCACACTAAGTAACACCACAATTAACACAAATATGTACCATAATATTTTTATGCATTTTATCATTATTCTATCTTGTGCCTGTTTTTATCCTACCCTATTGTCTTTTAGTCTCTTAGTTTTTAGCTCCAGTGTTTCCTCATGGGGGGCATCCACACTGGGAGGTGTGTCCGGTCTGCCCATAGGGACGTCGTCCTGGAGATCCCTCAGGCCCAGTGGACTAGGGGGGCTCTGCACCATGTGTGGAGTCCACCACGGCCTATCTCTGGGGTGGTGTCTGTGGCGGCACTCCCTGCTGTGGTGTCTCTCGGTGTGGATGGCTCCCCATAGGTGCTTTTTTTTCCTCACCTGGTGCCTCAGTGCCCTGCCATGTTACCATACTTACATACTGTGTGTGTGTGTGTGTGTGTGTGTGTGTGTGTGTGTGTGTTTGTGTGTTTGTGTTATATGTGGGGGGTGGGAGGGGCGGGTTTTTCATTGTTTTTATTTTGTGAAGCACTTTGTGTTGCATTTTTAATGTATGAAAAGTGCTAAATAAAGTTTGATTTGATTTGATAAATCATCCAATATATATTAAGTAAGGAAATAATAAGTAACAAAACACTGAAGGATATTTTTTAAAAAAAGAAAATGATTCTCCTGCTTCACAGTATACATATTAAATTGTTGTTATTTTAAACTTGACAACGTCTCAGAGTAACTGAAGTAAAAAAAGAAGAAAAACAAAAAAACATCTTAAGCTTCAGTGTAGCGGAGTAAACAAGTAGAATATTTTCCATAGAAATGAGTTGCAGTATGAGCACAGCTTGTGTATGTGCTTTGGATTGCACAGCATGAAATAAAAATACTTTTTTTTTATACAGTAAAAGTATTTTTTTTTAAATTGTACTTAAGTCCTAAAAAGTCTAAACAAAGGGTTAAACATTTTCTTTCCCAAACTTTTTTCTATATTGATCTACATCTACCCACTAAAAATATTTTTAGTGACGTTACAAAATACCTGAACAAGATTTAAAAACTAATTTACAATTTACATGTCAAATTGTAGACTAAACATTTCATCTCAAGACATTAAAACCTTCAAATGTCCTTAAACAATACTGAGGGCATGAGCTTAGTTTAGTCTATGGTAGCTACACCTTTGGACTTTCTTTTTGGTGTGTGTATATTTAAATGTTGTTGGTGTGTTATATCCTCTTGTAGTTTGTATTATGCATGCTTTTGTTTAGACTAAGAGTGGGTTGGATTTGGATACATTTTATAGGCTATGTGTCCATATTAAAGATAAGAAGTGAGGAGAAACCAGAATAAAGCAGCTCTATGTCTATCGTAAAATCCGATGCATTTAATAATAATTAGAGTCATGGTACCTCTGTAGTTCGAGATAATAACTTAGTTGTATTTTGAATTAGATTCATTCAGTTAGATTCATTTTTGCTGTATAGTTGATTAGTTACTTTTATAACTACTCCTAAAAGAATTTGGACCTAGCATTAAGCAGATGTTTACTGCAGCAGGCTACAGTACAAATAATGTGTTCGGTTAACAGCATAGGGAATTTTACTCTTGAAATGTGATAAATTACAGAGTAGTTACTGTGATAAAAATGTAATACGTAATGTAACTATTTTATTTATCAGGGTTATGTAACTTACCACATTTGATTACTTTTTGATTGTTTAAATGTTTTAAACTGAGCAATAAAGGTGAAAAATGTCCCAAAATAGGCACTGCCAACAGAGGGTGTTCCTGCATGGTGAAAAGATGTGAAGCAACAAAATAAATGTTATATTTTTCTCATAAACTTTTTACCATAAAGAATATATTCAGATGTAACCCCTTTGTAATCACCAAAATTTTGATTAGTAACGTTAATTCAATAACATTTTTTTGAGTAACTGCCTGATTACATTTACATTCATGTTTCAGTTTAATTATATGCAACTGGTTACTCCCCAAAATTGTCGTTTAATTTTAAGAATTAAAAATTTTAAGATTTAAAGAATTTAAGGATGCAAAAACAATGTTAAAAAAAGACATGTTTGTTCACTGGTGCCAAAACTCTGACAGAATAAATAATGTTGAATCATTTAAATGACATGCTTTACTTCATTACAAAACTCTGCTGGGATTAACCACATACTGTCTCACATCTCATCCAAATGCCTTTGTCAGATGTATTATTTAAGGAGTGCTACTTAATTCCTGACAATGTTCCATTTCAATTACAAAATCAGCACAGAAATGTCAGCCAGTAGAAATATGGGCCTCCTGAGTGACAGATCATGAAGGTGACCATTTAACAAGGTTTTCTGGTTTTCATCTAACCAGATTTTCTACTTTCCTAATTCTCTGCAGAGGTAAAATAACCTCGTTTTTCTTCCTTGGGGAGCAAGAGGAAGGAGGAAATACGGCCTATTTTCTAAGCACACACAATAGATTGGATCCTGAATTGGGAACTTAACCGTTCACAAAGGACAGCCCTCCTATCAGGTTTCTGTGGGAAAGATCTGCAGTGAAGAGGATCACACACAAGGAGATGTAAATGTGCAGTTTTAGTAGTTCCAAACAACAACTATGGCATGTTTTTCTCACTGCCTCTGCACTGTTATTTGATTTCCAGATTTTAAGGCTTTGACAGGTGTCACAGGGTTCAGCTTCTCCTGCTTTCTCAGCCTCAAGGCATGAATGGTGCACAGGAGCCCTCAGCCAGCAGGGGGCCACAGAACTAAATGAAAATGGAACTGTAGGTTTCACTGACCCTTTTTTTTTCTTCCCCTGATTAAAATATTTTTCAACAGTTTTTGTTGCATAGTTGGGATTGTGACAACATACTTAGGTAGGGTGGCTATAATAAAATCAAGTGTATCTTAAAGTTAGAAAATGATACTGTTTTCATGTACTTATCATTATTTTCTTTCTTTATTATTATTAATAATAATAATAATGTTGTTGCTGTTATCTTATTTTTTAAATTGTTATTAATTATTATGTATTAATTATTCTGTTTTTTTATTAGGGTTTTTACTGTCACAAATTTGGATGTTGCAATCTATAAGAGATGGTTATGAATTATGCATGAAAATACACAACTACAATAGTACTAATATTACCTTTGAGCTGTGTAATAATAATAATAATAATAATAATAATAATAATAATAATTTGTTTTAGTATTTTCTGGCAATATTGATTTAGTGAGGATACTTGTTGTCATTGTAATTATTATATATAATAGTTTTATTGTGCTATTGTATTATTATTGTTTCATCAATTATTATTTATTAATTATGTTTTTTATTAGGTTTTTACTGTCACAAATTTGACTGTTGCACACTATAAGAGATGAAAATACACAGCTACAATAGTACGATTACCTTTCAGCTGTATAAAAAAATAATTATAATAATAGTAATAATAATAATAATAATTTATTTCACTTTTTTTCTGGCAATATCGATATAGTGAGGGTACTTGTTGTCATTGTTTTAATTATTGACATGAATAATTTAATTGTGAATAATTTATTGGTTTTGTTTGTGTGTTTTAGTTTTGTTTTGTTGGCGGACTTGTTTGTTATTTGATTATTGTATTGTAGTCCTCCTGTTTTCTTGTTTTATTTTATACTTTTTGCCTTGTATTTTAAATTATAGATTAAACATAATTATAAATTAATTATAAATTTGCTTGTATGGACCCCAGGAAGAGTAGTTGCTACCTTGGTAGTGACTAATGTGGATCCAAATAAATAAAAAAATAAATACGGCTGTTAAGGTCCTTAAAAATAGAGGCACTAGTTAAATAACTATTCTGACAGACATGTTTCTTTTTCCCACTCGAGAGTTAGCATTATTTTTTTTAGCACATTTCAGTTATTTTGATAAATAGCCTGTTTACCACCTCACAGAATTATGTACCTTAATTAAAAGTCCTTGAACTCGACTAGCAACGATTTATATCAAAATATGTGCCCTGTGAAGTCATATATTTAGTTAAAAGCTATCAAAAATACAGAAAACAGTTGTGGTTAAAACGTCCGTTAGCTTAAAACAATCCTATGGAGGTCACAGAATCTGACAGGTCACAGAAAAGCCCGTAACACCGGCCCCAGCATCCGGGTGACAGCAGAGCGCAGACTCAATCCCCGCTGCAGTTCACTGCGTTTCCGTAGCCAGTTTGCTACCCGCTGAGCCCTGACCGGGGAAACAGCTCACGGAAACGATTGATCCCGATCGAATAACGCCAAAGCTGGCAACACAAATGGCGGATTAACACTGGTGTCGGAAAGGACTAGCGAAATCAATGCTCGTGACTCGGGTGCTTTTGGAGAGTGCGCTGGCAACACCCTCCGTAACATGTGAGATGTATTCAGAAAGATATTAAGTGTGCGTTATTTCGGCTAACTAGCTAGCAGCTACCCCCTCTCCTCTGTCCAATTTATGGTAGCTCGCTTCATCTGTTTTCTCAACCGTCGCGTCTGTACCGGAGGAAAATGAAGAAGTTCAACATTAGGAAGGTGCTGGACGGCTTGACAGCGGTTTCTTCGTCCTCCTCCGCGACTGCCCAGCCGGGTACTCCCAGGGAAAACGACGTTATCCAGGAGACTCTCCAGTCGGAGCATTTTCAGCTTTGCAAGGTGGGTTTCCGTCCACAGCGGCAGCAGCAGCTAACGTTAACGGACTGTTTTCGCACACTGACAGTCAGATGACAGCGGCGTGACCTAACACTGGCGTTGTTTTCATCCCCACCAGCTCTGTTCACTGGGATTAAAACCACACCAGTGTGCGCATGTAGCACTTATAAACCAAATATATAGCCCAGATATTTAAAGTACAAGTTGAAGCTAATATTAACGGGGAATTGATTTTAATTGTTGACTGCCGTGCTGTGCTCGGCTGTGTCCCGGGGTTGTTTCCAGGCTGTCATAGCACCACGGCTGTTTGCATTGCACTGAATCGTCGCCTCAAGTCACTGTTTTACATCATTACTGCAAGCTAACCTCACCAGCTGCCTGCAGCTTCACTCAGAAGGGGACAGCATTTTGATTTAAAGAATAGGTTTTGCCTTCTGTAATAACTCCTCCTGAAGAGATCCCTTCATAAGGTGATTAAGAGATGGAGGACAAAATCCACAGTCCTCCTCCTGTGTTAAAATTAGTTCAGTTTAGCTCAAGATACTATGAGTTCAGTCAGAGTTTGGCAAACCAGGTGGATGTCTTTCATTGCTACAGCATTTTTAGTGTAACATTTATTTTTGTGTTTTAAGGGAAGAGGGAATTTGCTTGTATAAATTTACTTTATATGCATGTTAGTTCAGCAAACCTTTGCATTTATACACTTAATAGGAGTGTGTATTTGTCCTCTGTAACTTAAATCTCTTGAGGCACAGTGTAGACAGGAGGCAGGGTTACAGCTGGGATACTCTTGCTTCACTCGGGGGCCACTTTTGCAAAATGACAGCAGGCAAAGGACCAGTTAGTCAGCAAACAGAAATATTTATCAGTTAATGAAGTGGGTGGTGCAGTGGTTAGCATTGCTGCAAGAGGGCTAGTGATTCAAACCTAGGGTGGGGGGTTCAAAGCCTGCATGCTCTCCCCGCGTCAGTGTGTCTTCTCTGGGTACTCTGGCTTCCTCCCACAGTCCAAAGACATGCAGTTTAGGTTAATTGGTGACTCTAAATTGTCTGTAGGCGTGAATGGCTGTGTGTCTCTATGTGTCAACACTGCAATAGTCTGTACCCCACCTCCTGCCCAATGTCAGGATAAGCGCTTACGGAAAATGAATGAATGAAGTAAATGAACTGTCGTTTTTCAGCCTTTAAGTGTTTGCTTTCCTCACTCATCTTTGCTAAGAGGCAAATCCAGTCGCAGCAGGTGTACACAGCAGTGTCTCTACGATTTGAGGACATTCGGGGGATCTGTCTGGGGCTCCAAAGCATCCTCCCCTGGCCCCACACTCTATTTTGGTGCTTTTTTATGCACTTGACTCTAGCACCCTATTTACCCTCAAGGTACAAAAAAAATCCTCAGTGTGTGTCAATTTATTTTAATTTTGAGTAAGCGTTGTTTTAAAACAGACATTTAAAAGTGTGACCCAGCCTCACTGGTCAACACACACGTTTCCCCCAAATTCATTTTTAATAACGCACATGTAATGATTTTCCTGCAAAGGTTTGTGTTGAGTGTCTCGGAGAGCCGGCCCACCAGCTCCCGCCCCAGCTGGGATCAGCATGGGTCAAGTCCCCAGGTTACAGGGCCATGGCATTACCTGTTACATAACACTGCTGCAAGCTGCACAGAGCTTATGGATGGCTGGGCAAGGTTTCCAACCCGAAACAATTGAGTTATAGATGCCTGATGATGATAACATTTTGGTGGCTGGCTGGGGGGACTGCAAGATCCTGGCAGCGAAGTGCACTCCAAGGCTGAAAATGTGAGCCTTAGGATGGATAAAATGAATTTATTACTGATGTTTTACAGGATTGAGCCTGCACGCATGTCAGGCAGATATCAGGGAAAATATTCCAGTCCCCATTTGCACTAATGTTTATGCTTTATCTAATTTATTTTGATAATGAGACTAATTTTCCACATTGATGGATTACATTTCTAGGAGATTATGATAATGTTTTTTTTTTCCTCCAGTAAAGCCAGCTTGACTGTGTAGCAGATGATTGATTAGCTGACTGGAGGTCTAATATAAATTCTGCTCTTTCCTGCAGACTGTGCGTCATGGCTTCCCATATCAACCATCCTCAATGGCTTTTGACCCTGTGCAGAAAATCTTGGCTGTCGGGACTCAGAGTGGAGCTTTGAGGCTGTATCCTTTTTCTTTTTTCCACGGGAGAAGTGGAGAGCCACACAAGGAAAGTAAAGCTTGGATGATTCCTGTGTATTTTCAACACACACACTTAGAAAAACACAACACACCAGACCTCACGTCTAACTTCCTGACATCCTTTCCGCAAACATCACATGACCAAGTCGCCTTTCAGCATTCCAAAAAGTCTGAGGAATTTACACAGTGAGTGACCTTAATTTGCCTCGCCACATCCGACATAACAGAAAGTCCAAACCACAGAGAGGGAAGCGCAGAGCTCAGAGGTAGGCGCTAGCTAGGATGTGTTTCTGTGCAGCCAGCAGCCTCCTTCTCCTGAAGCACCCAGGCTCATTAGTGGTATCTCTGCAGTAGCATGAACAGCTCCTCCGCCATATGCCGAGGAGCCAACCTCATCAACTGTGCTGCCCAGTCTGTGCCAGGATGCCACTTCATGTGTGCTGTAAACATCACTGGACTTGCACAACACACACACAATCAAGCTGCTTCGGTGCTGCGTGGCCCCTCGGCAAGTTGGGAGTCAGTTTCGTGTTTGTTTGTATTCAAGGATAAAATTTGTTTTTACAGCTAACTTCCATGAGTCACAGTAACAAAATTGCCCCTGGATTACAGACTGTTAAACTCTGCATGTGATAGTCTGGTCATATCCAGGTTATGCTGTTTACAACATGCCTCAGGGTTGGCCTGTTCGTGTATAAACACAGGGTTTCCTTTTGTGCTCATATCGTGCACGTGAGGCCCATCTGCTTTATTTAGATTTTCATTGGAAGAGGCTCCATCCTCGTCTTTATCCACTCTCCAGATTAAGAGAGCGCTGTGTTTACAGGGTGACTCCCGCAGAACACACACTGCTTCCATGTTGTCCTAATGTGCGAGGTGGAGCTGATGGGATTACTGTCATTCAGGCAATAGGTCCATTTATCAAAAGACAGGCTGTATTGATCCACCTCATTGCCCCCGGAGTTTGGAAACGCTGCCACAGCTCAGTAGACATAAGCTCAATGAGGTGTCTACAAGCAATAAATGTCTGCTTTTACAAGATGTGTCTCTACTACAGTGTTTTAATCAGTGTGTTACTGTAGACAGCTCCTTCGAATACACATGCTCTTAAATTTTGGCCTGCTCTGTGTGTTTGTTGTTGGGGCTGAAGCAAAACAGCAATTAAAATTAATTTGACCCACATGGGAATGGAGGCCAGTGGTGGCAGCAGTAAATGTTTTGAACTTTTAAAAAAAGGGAAGGTTCAAGTTTGTGCAAAGTGGATTAAATATTTCACAACGCTGCATTTTAGTTCAGCATGCTCCTGCAGCTGACTGGTCACACTGGAAGTCAGAAGTTTGTTTTAATCAGCCTCCAATGCAGAAACACTGTGAAAATGATCAGGCTGCTGGCCTGCTGCTTCCTCTTCTTCTGGGATATTCAACTCAGACTTTAAGAAAGTCTGCAAAACACAGTTTCCCTTTTTTTCATTCGTCAGCTAGCATGATTAAGATAACTTCCTGTCTCGATGGTTATCACTTGACTACACAAGAAAACCCGCTGATACTGAAATGCTGTGGTGAACCACGTTGGTTTACCAAATGAGGAAGTGTTGATGTTTGTCTTTAACTTGCAGGAACACAGAGGAGATTGTCATAACGGCTCAGAGAGCAGCATGTTCAGTATCTGCTTCTGATGTGATATCAGAGTTGAAAAAAGTATTTTGTCCTTCAGTATGAAGAACTAAACTCGAATCTAAATGGATAATAAATATTGCATCTGACACATGGTATGTAGGCAGAGTTAGTGCTGATCTTTGAAAGGACGTAAAGGGCATTGGTTTCATTAACCTAAAAATAAGGCCTTAATTGGTAGTAAAATGTCTTAAATCAGTCTTGCAAAAGTCTTAAAAATGCTGAGAAAGGAATGGTAGGATTTTATGATGTTGCACTGTAAAATCTCAAAATAATTGATAACATTGATTTAAAATAATAATAATGATAATAACAATAACTAGATGCCTGTCAAATTAACTTCATGCAGATCAGGATGGTGGAATCATCATCACTCATATTTTGTTTCTAGCCAGAATACTGAGAGCAGATGATCCACTGTGTGCTAGCTAGCTGTCACTGCACCCTGGACGACATGGGGAGGTGCAAATTCAAAGAAACGAGACCTTTTTCACAGCAGACATTTTGACATGTCATAGTAGGAAAAGCAACATTAACAATGGCTTAGTTCCATTTGGGGGGAGGGGTCGGAGAGATGAGACGAAAGGACATTTATTGAAACATCAGTTTTCAATCGTTGCACCGAAAATTGCGTGACAGTTAGCCGCTTTGTTAGCATGCACATTGCAATAACATTAGCCGTTATAGCTAGAAAAAAAGCTGTTACTTAGAGTTTTCAGGAGATTTGCAAAATGAATTATGTTAGATTACTATATCTCCTAATTCATGGGCTATTTGGGATTTTTGGGGGGAATTTTATAGAAAAACAGAGCATTTGAATATTGATTTAGACATCGATTAGAATGGCAACGTTCGAAGCTTCAAAGCATTCAGGTCAGACCTAAGGCAATGCATGAGAAGCTAGGTGTGCTTTCTGCAAAATGTTTTTCATACTCGGCATGATGGTAATCAAGTCAGTGGAGATTAAGAAACACAAAAACTAGGAAAACCCGTCAACAAACCTCAGGGATTTCCCAGTCCAGTTCTTCCTCATCTCCGACATGCCTGAATGGACAAAAGTAGGTCATGTTTTATGTTACAATAATCATTTAGGTAAAATTGGCCCCAAACGGGCATAAAAAAGGTCTTAAAATCTTGAATCTAACTTTCCTCAAGCTGTAGAAACCCATGTAGCGCTGTTACTAAGACATCTTCATTTTATATAAATATGTAGATAATTTTTTTAAAGTATAAGTGTGATCTAAAATTTGGAAAAATAAAAAAAAAATCCCAATATAATTTCCCCAAGTTAAAATATTCATATTACTTGTTTTCGTCTGACCAACAGTCCAAAACCCAAATATATTCAATTAACTCTCCTCGTTAGGGATGGGAATTGTTAAGATTTAATTGAAACCAGTGCCATTATTGATTCTGCTTATTGGTCCGATTCTTTATCGATTCCGTTATTGATTTCCTATCAATTTTCTGTGTGAAAAAAAGGAGGCCTACACAGGTTTTCAGCGTCAACGCAACTGCTTTATTATCTCCGAGTCTGAACACAGTGTTGATGAAATGAGAGAGTATTTGCCCTCTGTCAAATACATGGTGTTCCTGAAACTTAAGCCCATGTTGATGATGATCATTTTACAGATGTTACAAGCAGCACTGGTATCATTTTTCTTTGTGAAATGAAGCCAAGCTGTGGATCATTGTTTCCAGTAGTGTAGGAACGTGTGTTTGGCGTCATTGTTTTGGAATGAGCAACTGTCGGAAAAACATGCAGGCACTGGTAAAAGAAACTGGGAGGCATACGATTACGACAGATCAGCCAATTTGGAGCCGATTTTCGACTTCAACCCCTCATTGTTTCAGATGATAAGGAATGATTTAATTTGAATAGTGCAAATCTGTTTACGCTAATCACATGACCAAAATATCAAATATCACAATTTTTTTGGATTGTATACCTCAATATGAATATTGTGACAATATTTTAGGGTTGACTGTTGGTACTTTCACAAAATATTTATTTTAATAAATAATCATCAGTCATGTGGATACAATGAACAAGTTGGCTAAGACAAATAAAATAACAGGAAATTACACCACTTTACTGTAATGTAGCCTTTAAAACCAGGTAAAGACAACATTTGCAATATATCAAAACTCCAAGACAATACCTAGTCTCACGTCATAATATCAGTATAATATGAAAATATTGTCCAGTTCTAATGTCAGGGCCTGTTATCTGAACTTTCTGTTTCCCCCACAGCAAGGCATGTTGTTATATTCAAAGTCACAGTTGACTAGTGTGACTCAGCTTCCTGTGCTGCACAATCCTAGAGTCACATTCCTACTAATGAAATAAAGTCATGAAGGGAAACAGGTAGTGTAGTCTAAAGCAGTCTCGGTTGGTGTACATGATCATCATAAAGGTTCTGATCATGAAGCATAGAAGGAAGTACCAAACACACTGCTCTACTTGCTCACCACAGTGATAAAATCTTAGTAATTTCCTGCTACCCTAGAAAGAAGCTTGTCTCAGCAGCACCATTAACCTACATAGCATCAGACTCTGAACACCTGTACATTTACATACAGTGATGAGTTAATGCACACGGAAAATAAGCAGCAGCTGGTTTTAACAATTATAAGAGAAGTGATTGTACTTGATGTCAGCAACATGAATCCACCAACGTGTTACATATTAACATTTTTGCTCTTTAGACTCCTGCATTTTTCTCTTTTATGCATGACCAGAGGCTATGAAGCAGACTTAATGACTCTTCCTCCTCCATTGTGGACCTGTAGAGACATGATATCCATTAATAATTCTGACAAAATGTTGTACAGAACTTGCAGGGCCAGGAGCTAAAACTGGACAGAAAGGTCACGGGTGAATGTGAGTTCAGTTGCCAAACAGCCTCTGACTGGCGCTGGCTTAAAGTCTGAGAGTCTGTGTTTGCCTCCATCCCCGTGCAGGAGTGATGCCCCACAGTTGAGCCTGTCCTGAAACCGTCTCCTGCTACAACCCCACCTTAGTTTGTTTAAGGCACTGAGGGATTGTTTGATCACAGCTTGGTTAATCCTGTTCGGACATAGTCTGCTGTGTCAGCTCAAAGTGGACTCTGATCATGAACACAACTGAGTGTCTTTGGAGCTTGTCTTCAGCATGATCACATTAGGAGTGTGAGAAACAGCTTTTTGTCTTTGTGGCTGATTCGTCTGTCTTGAGATTCTCTCTGTGATTAGATCTCGTGCTGCTTCCTTCTTCTGTGCACAATTGGTGCACATACTATCTGTCTGTGGAAATGATTACAGGCTGGTTGAAAGAGACAAGCTTTTCCTCATTATGCGCCTCATTTCTGTGCTGTTTGTTAAAGTATTTGGAGGTTTTTGTGGGATTCATTACAGTCCTGGTGTCTATAGCGCTCCACTGAGGCCACGGTATTTGCCATACGTGCAGTCGTTTCGCTTCCTCTTTTAGTTCACACACACGGTTCAAATTGAGGCCTGAGACATCTACTTTTGGGTGAGGTGTGCCGCCTGGCTGTTTCTGAATGCACAGATTTAGCAGGCAGGGATTCTGTGACCTGAACTCAGTAGTCCAATAGAGAGAGGTGAGAGTTAAGTTTATCATGCTGCCGTCATACTGTCTGACGCATGTGAATAAATAAGGCAGACGGGGCCCACTGATTTTATTTTTAACTCACTAGTTACCTCTGCCAAGGAGGTTATGTTTTCGGTGCGATACATCTGTTTGTCAGCAGGATTATGGAAAAACTGCTGTCCTGATTTACATGAAACTTGGTGGAAAGGTGACGCATGGGCCAAGGAGGAAGCCATTAAATTTTGCAGCGAATCTGAATCATGAGGCGGGTTTAAGAATAATTTTTACTTTCATTAACATTGCAAGATGAGGCATTTGGCCTTGGCGTAGGTCTGCACTCTCAGAGTACCCTCCTAGTTTTAAATGTTTCATGTTCTTTCCAGTGCCTGCTCAGGAATGCTATTGTGAATGAAAGTGCCAATATTCATTAAGATTTAAAAATGAAGCACTTAAGAAACTTTTGGTTTATTTGTGATGAGGTCATTACAGAACATTTATACATGAAGGAATAAAATGAGGTGATTAAGTCCTGGTGCAGGTAAATAGCAAATAACAGGGTTCTCACAGTCATGAAATTCCTGGAAAAGTTATACAATTAGGAAAAACAGTTTTCAGGTCTGGAAAAGATTTGGAATTAACAGAAGAGAGACAGAAGAATGAAGTAAAGATAATATTTAATACAGAATATGAGTGTACAGATTAACAGATGATTTGTGCTGATTAAGATTTAGCAGAAGTCAGGGAGATATTTTGTGATCAAGGGACATCTGAGCAGCAGCAGGATAAATCCCTCCATAGAGTCCAGACACTGGTGATGGTGGTGGTGGCTGATGACTCTGAGGCTGATGAGGCATATGAGGCTGATGAATCCGTAAAGAGTAGGTGATGATGGCCAGGTTGAGGGTGCCATTGGTTGATTGTGAATCAGCTGATGACTCTATTGACCCACCCAGACAATGACACCTAGAGATAGTGAGTGAGCATGTGAGCAAGGAGTGAATGGCAGGGTGAGAAATAAACTTCTAGCCTGAGCATAAAAATGATTGTCTTCCTGACTGAACTTTCACTAGAGCTTCATTTAAAAATAGTTTAGTGAATATTCACTGTCAGTGTGGTAGATGGCTGATTGATGCTGGTGACAGTTCCTACTGATGGAGAACGTTACCTTGAGTGGGAGGCTGCTGCAGTAACAGTCATACAGTATAGCAGCATCAGACTGTCGTCTCCAATCTCAGCTAAAGCTTAGGTATTATATCAGCCTTGATCAAACAGTTGGTTATTTACAGACAACACTACTTATTTGATTGAATCACCAGGTATGGTGATCCGGACATCTACATATGCACAGATGTTCAGATAATCAGTATCCGGGTCATTGATTCACTCGGGCAGGTGAAGACAGAATGGGCCTGGCAGCAGACTGATCAAACTTAATTTATTAAGGTATTGTGGACACTCAGGTTCAGATAAGGGTGTAAAACAATTATTAGGCACGTCTATGAAACAAAAGTTTGTTTAACAAGAAAGAAACACACACAAACTTCAATCCAAACATGTCAAATTATATTGACATCTGTGTGATCTTTGGGTTTCTGTCCCTGAACAAGGAAGCTGGCAGCAGGAACGTTTAACAAGTGAGTACAGTTTGCAATCAGTAGCAGTTTGGTCATTACCAACTGCCTGGGAAGCACTTGTTTAATAACGTATGGCTTTTTAGGACCTCCCACTTATAAACTACTTAAATAAAGCAATGGAAATTGGGTTAAATATTAGGAAGAATTTTCAAAAATCAATTCGTAAAGTGTGTAGGAACCCTGAAATAGTAAAACCAAGAACAGAAGCACATAATAAAACAGCCGATTAAAAGAATTAATATAATAATCATAAAAAAATATGTGAATATATGTAATGAGTGAGACGAGTGTGATGTAAAGAATAAAAAATGGGAGGTCTAAAAGATAAACTAGGTGATGGAGGGGCCTCATAGTGCAGTTATGTCCTGAAAACAGTCTTATAATAATAATAGTGGCAGCAGTGTTCAGTTAGCAGGATTGATCAGTTTCACAGCGTCAGGGAAGAAGCTGTTCCTCAGCCAGGTGGCCGTGGTCCTGATGCTGTGTAGCCTCCTGCCAGATGGGAGGGGGGCAAACGGTTAATTTGCAGGGTGGGTGGAATCCCTCATGATGCAGGAGGCCTCTTTTATATATATGAAAACACCTACAGTCGGCTGGAACTGATTTTAGAAAGTGATTAGTGTTAATTCAAACATGGATTGTTCAGTGTTAATGTATCAGATAATATACATCCTCACATGTCTGCATGAACTTCAACTGTCCAGTTTTCCTTGACTGAGCTGACTTTTAGCTTCGGCCGTGCGGGCGTGGAGTGCTACTGTCAGCATGAGAGCGGTGCGGCTGTCATCCAGCTCCAGTTCCTGATCAACGAGGTTTGTTGCCTTGTTCCTTGTTTGGTTTTCTCTCCACCTTCTCCTCCTCACCTCTCCTCACCCCTTCACTACACTTCACTGTCCCCTGTCTCCTGCTTTTGTCTGTCCATGTTCTAAATAGTCGTCACTGTAGACACTGGCACGTTATCCTTTAAGATTATGTGCAGCTTCCCCACTTGAAACGGATTGATCCATCCAGCCGAAGGTTTTTAACAGGATTCTGCTTGATGCCCAAACAGCTCTTCCTTTTTTCTCCTTTTGTTTTTGAAGGTTCAGCAGTTTAGTTTAATAGTTAAGTTAAATTGTTCCATTAGTTCTATTAACGCCATTAGTCATTAGCTGAGAAACCTTTAAATAGAAAACACAGAACAGAGAAAATATATATTTACATATATACTGTTACAAAATGCAAATAAATGTAAATTACACCAGAAAATGTACACATTTGTAAATACTGCAAAACCTGTTCAGCCTCAGCTCCTTATTACACTTAATTCATACATTTTTCATCATTAAATGCAAATAAAGCTTTGCATTTTATAATTATAATTATTTTAAGTAATATTTAATTATGCAGTCCTGGTGCTAATTCAGTGTTTTTCCTCTCGTTGTGTGAGCTTTTATCGAACATACTGAGCAAACAGTTATGCTATTTTTGTTACCCACATGCTTCTGTAATGCCCCCATAGTTGTGTGTTCATGATACAACAGCACACACAAGGTGTTCTGTGAATCCTAACAACCCGCCTGTTTCTGACCCTTTCCACAGGGGGCGCTGGTGAGTGCCTTAGCTGATGACAGCATCCACCTGTGGAACCTGAGGCAAAAAATCCCTGCAATCCTGCATTCTCTCAAGTTCAACAGGGAGAGGTACGGTAACTTCTCTCTGCGTCTCTGTTTGCAGTGACGATGCATCTGTTGCTTTGTGAAGTGTGACACTGTCTGGAAACAGTCCTCACAGCTGGCCACATGCTACACTGTGGATAGTTAACAGTGTTGTTGCCCTTATGTTTTAAAAAAACATATTGCATCAGTGTCGTCTTGTTCTGTAAAAGAAAACTTGTATTTCCCTCTCACGCCCAATTCAGACCAATGCAACTAGATGAGATGGTGTATCATCTCTATGCAGCGACTCTGTACTTCTGCTCTGATTTGCAGTTTTTCAGGCTTATTTTGTGGCTGAATATAATTTGTAGCTTCTTAAAATATGAATGAGGATAGTGATAGTGAGATACTGGCTATAGCTGCATTTGTAGTAGTGATGAAACGGTGAAAAACAAACAAAATGAGCATCAGATGGACTGTAATAAATATGTCACACTAATATGAGTAAGCAGCGCCAATTAATCAGTCAATGAGAATGTGTGTGTGAGGGGGCATAAGTGCATACAGCAAGCAGCAGCAGTGGCCCACCTTCCGACAGCGGTACACAAGGACAGAAACAGAGGGCTTGGAGCACCTGCCACCGCAAGAGAACGCACTGTGACTTGACCAGCGGACTTCACTACAAGCTGATTGGTTGATTGGCTGAGTTGCAGGCAACACCATCAGCCAACTTTAGTTGAGCTCAGTCCGGCCAGTTCACACCGCTGCAACTTTTCTCTCCGATGTTCTGAAATGGTTTTGTCTCGTTGCGAATCTTTGGTCTGAACTGGGCTTTAAACCAAACATCCAACATGAATTCATGAGGTCAAAGTTAAATACTGGTGCCTTCCAGCCAGTGAGAACAATATTACTTTTCTGGGAATATAATCTACATGTATGGCTTAAAAATTTTTTTTTTACTCATTAATCCATCGACCATCATTTGAAGGCTATTTTCTTTTCAAAGTTTAAAAGTATAGTGTTTGTCAAGACAACATTCAAACTTGGCTTTGGCCCTCCTTCAGTACTTGTACATCTACGGCAAGCTACAAGTGTGCTTTACATTTGTGGGGATAAAAAGACCGATATTTTATCAAGCTAAGGAAGCTAGCAGCAACAGAGAACAGGCTAATCTTCTCCTACAGTGCTCTCCAGTAAAATTAACAATGAAAGCCAATACAGGATTTAGTCTTGTTTTGGAATGAGCTTTGTCCACTTGGCATTTCGCCTCGCTATATTTGCATTTTTCCAGCGCTGTGTCCGCAATTTTCATGCTGCTACTGTCGGGGCGCTACCTTTATGTTAAGTCTTGACTTCACCTGTGTGCTTTTATCAGCTGAGAGCTATACACGCCCATGAATGTCCTGATCAAAGCAAAAATAGGAAGAAAATACAGGCAGAGGGCAGTCTCTGCAGATTAATACATAACCACACCACAAGAGTGGGTCATAAGTGATGTTTTAAAGGGGTTACTTTTATAGTTTATTAGTCCATACATTTTTTTTAGGAAAATCCTGCATTGTATCCCTTTAAAATTCCAAATTTTAAAGCAGCACTAAAAGATGAATCAACGATTATGATAAGTGCTTTACAAAAAGAAAACAATTACATAAAAAAAGGGTAAATAAAATGTCAGTATACAGACTATTAATACACCAGTATAATCTTGTAGTGTGCTACCTGTCTATCAGAGTTCCCAACTAGCTACCTTATGTATGTGTTTTTCAGGAATTGGTAGAGACCAAAAACAGAGCTAAAACGAGAGTGAATATTGTACTTTTATTCGTCAAGAGGCTGAAAATATGACAGCATGGTGTCGCAGTGGTTAGCGTTATTGCCTCACAGCACTAGGGTTCCTGGTTTGAACCTCAGAATGGGGGAGCACCTCTGTGCAGAGTTTGTATGTTTTCCCTGTGGCAGCGTGGGTTTTCTCCTGGTACTCCAGCTTCCTACCACAGTCCAAAAACATGCAGGTTGACTGGTGACTCTAAATTGCTCATAGGTGTCAATGTGAGTGTGAATGGTTGTCTGTCTCCATGTGTCAGCCCTGTGATAGTCTGGTGACCTGTCCAGGGTGTACCCTGCCTCTCGCCCAGTGTCAGCTGGGATAGGCTCCAGCACACCCTGTGACCCCCAACAGGATAAGCGGTTATGGAAAATGAATGAATGAATGAATGAACGGAGGTAAACAAAAAAAGTATACAGACTAATAATACACCAGTATAAACTTGTTGTGTGCTACCTGTACATCATCAAACAGCACACAGAGTTTGCACCTAGCTGCCCCACATATGTGTTTTTCAGGAGTTGGTAGAGACCAAAAACAGAGCTTTAAAGAGAGTGAATATAGAACTTTATCAGGTGGCTGAAAATATGACTTAAATTGAATGCTTATGATATTCATGTTATTCACCATAACAATTTTGCAAGGTAAATGGTATGTTTTCAGTTTGTGTCTTTGCCTCCATGTGGCCAACAGATTCAGTTAATTAAGCTTTAGTTGATGCTAACATTTAGTAAATGTAGAGAGACAAAGTAAATCATCCAAGTTTCCATGTTCAATCAAAATCTGATGCAGTATCACCTGTGAGATGACATATGATGTATGAGCAGATCAACAGTCAAACACATTTGACAGGGAACATCTGCCCTGTCCATCTGACACCGTAAATGTGGTGTTTGACTGGATGTTTCTTCCTACCAGTTGAGAAAAGACAGCAGTGTTTACTCCGCTGTTCCTCCCCACTGATCTATATATAGTCTGGCTTCATTAGTGTGACACAGAGCAAGGCCTTTGTAATTAAATCTTAGTCACTCTCTACTCCTTCCAGTTGTAGCAGTGTGATTAGGGACAAGGGTGACTCTTTGACGGGATTGAGTCATGAGATAATGAAAAGCCTGATCTCCTCTTGCAGAATCACATACTGCCACCTGCCCTTCCAGAGCAAATGGCTTTACATCGGCACAGAAAGAGGAAACATCCACATTGTCAACGTGGAGTCCTTCACTCTCTCAGGCTACGTCATCATGTGGAACAAAGCCATCGAACTGTGAGTCTCTGTTGCACAACTTGTCTTTTTTTTCTCATTCACTTTCTGTCCATTTGCATATCTTCTTTGTGCACTTGTGTGAGTTGACACTTGACCAGGAAACTCTGAAATGCAGAGGAATGTGCTAGCAGATACAGTGTGTCCTGTTTGCTGAGAATACTGTAGCTCTGATCAGTGTGAGGGCGGAACGGAGGTGGTGATTGTGCCATGCCAGAACTTGCTGTTGAGACTTCTGGAGGTGTTTGCTGCCTGATTTAACGGAACATCTGTGATAGGAAGTGCCCACTTGATAACCCCAGTGCCTTATCCTGTGTCACCCACTCCCCCGTGTAAACACCCACTTTAAGGATCACAGGGATTTTACATCACATCCTGTGTATCGGTTAATGTACTGCATTTCCTGCAGGGTTCAGATGTAACTTGGCAGGCGCCACATGCAGGTAGAATTCAATATTGGTGGAGAAAGTCAATGTTACTCAACACACTGAGTCGAGGGCCTGTCACAATAATTATGATATTGACTTATAGTCCAATATATGGACATGACCTTGATCATTTTGCTGACCTCGATATTGCCTGTGGTGAATACACATATGTTTGTTTACATAGGAAAGTTGCCACCATGTTGCCAGAATTAACAGCAGGGTTCCCCGACCATTATAAAACCTGGGCGCAGCGATTCTCCCTTTTTTTCTCTCTCCACGCCCGGCTACTTGTGTGTGTAGGTAGGGATGGATAACACAACACACACAGCGAAGTTTACCGGTAGCCTGCAACTGTACTTTTGGAGTAGAAGAGGCACAGTCCTGACAGTAGTTAGTTTGCCAACTCTTATAACCTGCCAAAAAGTCAGTTGTTTGTAGTTCTACTCTCCAACAACTTCATCCTCCACTCTGTAAATCCACCAGCAGACTGCCCAGCTCCCAGGCTGTCTGTTCCCTGGCAGCCAAGTGCAACGCATCGTCCAGTGTATGGTGGCAACTACGGTGTTCCTTGAGCGCCAGATCAAATCATGCCATGCCAGTTTGCGTTTGCATTGTTAGTTTTAACATGCTGAGCTGTGCCTGAGATGGACCATGTCTGGAGTCAGGCCAAAAGTCACCAACCCCTGGCAATCCCCCCCTCCTCCCTCTGAAACGAGCGTGTGTTGCAAGACTCAACTTGCATCTGTCTGTGCCGGAGACCAGATAGAAGAGCATTTTGAAAAGTCTGTGCATTCAGCTCTCAGTACTTTTGTAGCTTCTAACTGAATCTCTGTGGTGTGGAGTTTAGTTTCTCTCCTGGACTCTATTTGTACTTCAGATATCTGCTTTACTTTACTGTTTGATGTCCCCTTTCAGCTGTGTTGAGTTGCGTTAAGTTACTGCTGATGAAAACCCAACAATTTCTTGTTTTGCTGCTTCACAATAAAAGTTTTTACACCACAATGTAATGGCGGACTTTTATTGAGAAGAATCTACAGGAAATGAAATATGTTTATCACCGAATTAGGTGATAAACACATTTCATTGCCTGTAGATTCTTCTCAATACCTCACTCTGATTGGCAGTTCACCTCTAGCCTGGTAAGACCATCCTGATGACGTGAGCTCAACCCTCTGTTACGCTCCATGTATCAATCTGGACTCGCTGCCGCCCAAAACACTTTCAGTGGGCGGGAGTACTCACCATGATGGACAAACTCCTTCAGCTAATCACTTTAACAGAATACCAGGGAACAGCGTCTCCATCACCAAATGAGCCAGCTGACAAATCAAGCTGTTGATGCAAATGCAGTGAGAAGAACTGCTAAAAACATCTTTTCCTCCGAGAAACTCTACGAGTGCAAACTCTTGTCCTTGTTTAATTGTTGTTATTGGTTCTATTTCTGCAGTAACTTCACTTATAGCTGTGTTTACTCTACTAGGGAGCGTGGGCTGCCATTACTGATCTGCAAGCTGCGGCCTGCATTTTACATTATCAACTACAACATAGTCCCTGATTGGCTGCTTATATTGTCAACTATGGAGCAGATCTCTCATTGGCCCTGATTTTAATTTCTGGAAAGCGTTTGGGGCGGCAGTGAGTCCAGATTGATACAGAGAACGAAAGAGAATGTCTAGCTCACGTCATCAGGATGGTCTTACCAGGCTAGTTAAGCTCAATACATGAGGAGAGAAACGGAAGTGAGGAAAGTAAACAAATGTCTAATGTCAAGAGGGTGTGAGAAAACAAACAAACAAACTTGTTATGTTAGGTAAAATTATGTTAATAGCCACTGAGCAAAGACCTCAGTGGCACACAGCGAATATCATTTGGTCTTTTAATGTGCTAGCTGGCTAACTAATATCTTGAATCCATCCTGTCGGTCTTCTGGGTTCCCTTTTTGAATGGTGAATACAGACTACCTCCACCTGTTGGTATGGAGAGTTATTTCCTCTTGCAGGTGCAGAATGTACGTACTAGTTGGCTGCTTTGTGTAATCTTTGCGGTGTGTTCAAGTGCAACTTTTTGGCCAAGACACTGGAAATGTGAGGCGACGCATCAGTTGACCTTCATTGCCACTAGTTCTTTGTTGTAGGTTTGGTGTGTCTGGTGGGTCTTTAGTCAAAAGAGGCATCACTTTGTTTTGTTGTTGTATTACGTCTCCAGCTGAGTAATTTTGGACTACTCCTGTAAAGTTAACATAATTTTATAAGTATTGTCTTGTGTATATTAACAGGTGTTAATTATTTAAAAAGAAAAAGGTTGTTTTTTTTGTTTGTTTGTTTTTACCATATTCCAATGTCTGAATATTCTTAAGAATTGAAGTTCACTGCTCTTTGAAAGGGTGTACTTGCATTTTTACACTGCAATATTGTCATTATATCAGTGGCATAAAATGGTTTCAAAATGACAGTAATATTTTTTTTATCACAGTTATTTCTGGGACAATGTATCATCCAGCAGAAGTAGTTTCAGTGACAGACCTACTGGGTAGTAACTTTTAAATGTCTTGGTTATAATAGTATTGATGGGCCTGAGTCTGTGCATGATAAAGCGCTGAAAGTGAATAGTGTGACTATTATTTCAGGAAAAATGAGACACTTAAGCCAGCAGAAGTTGCTCTTTCCAGGTAATTTTTCTAGCGCACCCACAAGTGAGCTAAAGAAAAATTAATTTCAGACAGTGACTGGCAGCTAAAATTGGAAGTAGAGTATAAACGTGTGTGTGTGTGCATGAGGCTGCTGGTGAAATGTGATAAATTGGTGTTCTGGCACTTTCAACTCCCAGATCTAAAACAGCAAAGTATGCCATCAGCTCAGATAAATGTCTCAGAAACAGACAGCGGAGGCGCAGAGAAATGATTTTTGGCTGTGAGACTATGAAAAATGATTAAAGAAAAGAGCTCCTGGCTGCAGTGTGAAATTTAAAACATAATATTCAGTCGTTTCCTTGTTGAAGAGTTGTCCGATATCTGATAGAAATGTCTTTGCGACACACTTCCTGCTTCGTAGTTTGTTGTCTCGGCAAACTTGTGGATTCACAGTCGAGGTCTCCTGCAGTGGCCGGAAACAGGCTGTGTTCTCTGTGATCATAGTTAGAGTTATAGTGGAACATGAGCTCACTTAGGCTTATTATTGTTGCTTTAAAATGGTGTCCACCTCCTCTTCCAGTCCGTTAATCTATGCAGGGGAAATGACATGTACATAATTATTTTTAAGACTGTAAAACATACAGTATACATTAATATATACTGTACTTATTATATATTAAAACAGTCCTTGGTGGTGTATCGTGCGGTGATTACAGACTGGAGTTCATATTCCAGTCCATCCCTCTCCTTTTATTCACTGCTACATCTCTGACTGTATCGACTCATCAGCAGCAATGAGATCATTAGCCACTGGAGCCAGACCACATTCACAGGCAGCAACACTTTCTTTAGGCCAGACCTTCACTTCCTCCATGCCCCTTGCTCTGTTGCCACGGTGATGCTGTCTCCGCACACCATAATCTCTCATAGACCCTCATGTGACCCTGCTCTCTCTCTCTCTGTTTGTCTCCCTCATATGTCATGTCTCTCTCTGGTGCACCGATGCACAGTTTCATCCTATATTCTCGCTGTTTTTCTTCGTGCACGAGCAGAGATTCTGGCTTTTATTCTTTTTTTGTTCACTTTTTGCACGTCTTTCCTAATTGCCTCCCTATCTTTCTCTCCCTCTAAAAGCTACACAGTATGTATCAGACAACATTTATCAGATACATTGTTCTCGTCAAGTGTACATCATGTCAATCTGACACACTTCCTTGTTTTTCTTCTTTCTTAAAACATGCACAGATCCACCAAGACACACCCAGGGCCTGTGGTGCACATCAGTGATAACCCCATGGATGAAGGAAAGGTAACTGACAGTTGACCACCACATAGCCCTGTGGAGCAGAGATAAATGTATACCCTAAAGCCTAAAACAAAACTGCACATTCTTTTGTTATCTGGTGGCGGTGGTACTTTCCTATTTCACCATGGTTAACTGCTCTGCTGCAGACAACTCAACGTCGATACAGCTCGTGCAGCTATAATGGAGAATGATAGCAGAACATTTTCAGCTAATTAAAATGTCAATGGTAAACAGCAAGTTTCAGTGTCAAAATCAAAGAGAAGAGGTTTCCTCCGAGACTAATCGTTTACAGAAAGCTTTCACGATGCTACACAGTGAAAATCATGGCAGAACAGGTGGAGATACTGATTTTGTTTTTTAGAAACAGCTGCCTCAATGGACCAGAATGCATTGCACCTGTTAAGTCTGATAAGTGAGGGATGTGATGCACGCCTACTAGTAATACTTACCTAACTTGACAAATGTTTATGCCTGTATACCTCTTTTATTGAATGCATCAGGTTCATGCTGCTTATTTTAAAGGGACAGTTCACCCCAGAATCACACACATTTTTCCTCATACCTGTAGCGCTGTTTATCAGTCTGGATTGTTTTTGTGTGGAATTATTTTCTTTCTACCAAACTTGCCAGCTGTTTCACTGCGCAGAAGGAAGTGTGCATCTACTCATAGACGAGAGGCTGGTGCTCCTAACAGTGGCGTCTTCCTCAGCTGGACTGTAATGTTAGTTAGCTCAGTGGTGCTAGGTGAGCTAGCAGCAGATGCTTGCCTCCTTTGGCATGGTGAGCACCACGAGCTGAGTGCCATCTTGTTCCATTATATTCAAGAGAAGGCAGACATCTCTACAGTCATTATCTCTAATACTTGGCAACTCACACTGAAACAATCTAGACTGATAAATAGCACTACGGGTAAGAGGGAAACCATGTATTTTTTGGTCTGGGGTTGAACTTTACCTTTAAGGTTTTTGAAAGATTTTTGTTTTTTCTAATGTATTTTGTTGAGCTTCTGCATTTAACCCTTTAAAACCTGAGCCAATTGGCTTGATTTCTTTTAAAAACATAGAGAGAAGGCAATGATAAGATAAGATGAGCAACAAAAAAAGAAATGACCCAAAAACTTAATTAGTAGAAAGATAAAATAAAAAAACCAAGAAAATTAGTTAAAATAAAGAAAGAAAGATACAAACAAATGACCTGGAAAGAGTGCTTTGAAATTATAATAATTCTGTAACATGATTTTAAAATGTATTAATCATTATAATTATAAATCTCCCTAGCTTTTTTTCTCTTTTCTGAATTTTTTAAAAATATTTTCCTAAATTATTTACTTTTTTGCACTTTGTGGGGCATTTCTTATCAAGTTGCTCATTTCCTTTTCCCCCTTGTTTTTGAAAAAAAGAAATCACTCCAACTTTCTCAGGGTTAAAAGGTTTAAATACTTAAAAGGTGAAAGGCGCCTGAAAGCATCACAAGAAAAGTGATGTTGCTCCAGGTTTCAAAGGGTTAATATCACAAAGTGTTAATTAATCAATAATGGTGAAGGGATGGGGACAGCCTCTAAACCATCAATTATACGATAAATGAAAATGCCATAAGAATAATAAAAATGGTTTCAGAGCAAGGTTGGAAATTAGTACCAGCCACCAGCCAAATGCTGGTAAAATATACAAGTGGCTGATAGATTTGCTTCACTCACCACCTGCAAAAACAATGGTACTCTTGGCATCCACCAGCCACAGCGGCAGGTAGACAAAAAAAATTCAAACCTTGTTTCAGAGTATTAGGTTCTTCTGTTATCAGTGTATTTGGTAACACTTTGATTTGGCATAACTTATTAGAAAGGAACGTGTATGTTGATGCACATTCATAAAATAAATTTGGTAAAATAGACTTGTTAGTTGGTTCTCCACGGGAAGGCTTACAATTCATCAAATATGGAACACAGTTAATCACTTTCAATAATATTTTCTTGGGTTTTAAATGGATCTCACTTGAATCACTCGGAGTTTTCAATTTAATTAAACAGTTTTTTCAAGTAAATTCCTCTAGAAATCCACTGCTGTCTGTAAACTCACACAATTACACAACTGCAATAGGATTTATTTTGTATATGTAATTAGTCATTAATGAGTTGGTGCTTACTGTGTGTTAGGAATGTGCCTAAAAGAAAAACCTTTGAAGAAAAAGTTGAGAAATTATGAGGAAAATAAAGTGTCGTATGTTAAAGATGGCCGATCCTTTGAACATCTCAGTCAGTGATGTTACAGTTGTGTAAACTCCAGGCTGAGTTATATGTGCAGTCTGTGGTTTAACAGCAGTCAGCTGAGCTCTGCTTTGCTTCGTGTTGTTGCAGCTCCTGATTGGATTTGAGTGCGGGGTTGTGGTGTTGTGGGATTTGAAGTCCAAAAAGGCTGACTACCGCTACAATTATGATGAGGTAAGGCTTTATTTTCTTTGCACTCAGTTCTTGTGAGGTTCCTGGTTAGTTTGTTCACAGTTCTCTCGCTGTAGTTTCCCAGCAACATGTTTGGTCTTGTGAGGTTTTGCATGATCTGTCACTTCATCAACATGTGACTGAACAGAGGCTCTCATTGGGCCACTGTGTGATTGTATCTCACGAGCTTATATACTGTGTGACCTTTGGTGATAACTGAGTGTGACACAGAGAAGAAAAAATGTTTGTTATTCACATGCTATACAGACTGAAATTATGATATCCAGTGGATCAAATACTTGAAAATATGACAGTTTTCTAGATGATTCAGGTCATACTTAAGTTAATTTTGCATTTTAAGAAGATGAGAAGAAGTGTTAAAGCACACGTCTGGTGATGTTTTATATTCTTCTGATTTTCATCCCTTGAATCAAGTCATGGTGCTGATCTTGGCAGTCGCTCAAAAAGAAATAAGCATGCTGCTGTGAATCTATAGGTAATATTTGATGCTAACCTCTCTTCTGATGATCAAGTCAACCATGTAGGTGCCAGAATATGTATTTAACATCTGTTGTGTATTATTTGTTCAGGCTGCACATGTTCTTTTGGTCACTATCACTTCTGGTAGTTGTAATTAGCACAGGGTGTGGTTTCATATTATTTTATCTGTTCATTTACTGGCATGGCTGCTTTTACACCAACAGGGTGAGTTTTTGGGTCTGATCTTTTCTGTTGACAGCACACAAAACGCATCTTTGGACTTAAGCATGAATGTCATTGAAGGAGTCACAGTTACAGTACGAGCCTCTTGGCAGCTTTTTTCATTGATGGTAGTCGCTACACATGTTGTTCAGTCTTGTTTCTTCCAGCTCAAGATAATCTCTAAAATTAGGTCATTTTTATCATCCACAATAAGTTGCACATGGTTTTATCTTGTACCGGCTTGATAATTGTAACACACTTTCTTCGGGTATGAGCCAGGGCTCCCTCCACTGTTTCCAGTTGGCATGATCACATCACCCCTGTGCTTGCCTCCTTACACTGGCTCCCTCTTTGATTCCAAATTGATTTTAAATTTTTTATTGCTTACTTAAGTCCTTAAACGACCTTACTCCTAAATACATATGTGATTTATGGACCTGGCATGTGCCCTCTCAGCCATTAAGATCTGTATATGGAGCCCTGCTGGTTGCTCTCAGATCACAGTTTGCGACAAAGGGAGTCCTCACACTAACTCTGCCTTCTGAACTCAGACACACTGAGTCTCTTGCTCTTCTTCAGACTTTGCCTGAGGGCCACTTTTGCAAAATGATGGAAGCAAGGGGCCACTTCATAAACTTTTCAATCTTTCCACATTTGCTGTCCTCACTCATCTTTGTCAGAGGGACATTCAGTCACATCAGCCCCTCACAAGTCAGGTGTATGGGTGCCCACTAGCTCACCTAGTTGAGCAGATGCCACATGTACAAGGACTTTTCTCCCTCTTTCACTCTGGATCTGTCCTGTCTAATAAACACAAAATTCCAAAAAATAATATTTAATAAAAAGGCAGATGTATGCAGGGTGTGTCTAGGATTTAAGGACATTTGGGGTCTAGCCCTGATCTCTGTCGGGTGGGTCTGGGGGATCCTCCCCTGGCCCTTTATTTATTTATTTTTGCCAAACAAGCTATATTTTGATTCTTTTTTTGCACACTAGTTCCTTTATTATATTCAAAATACAAAAAAAATCCCATTGGGAATCAATTTATTTCTATTGTGGATTAGAAAATGGTTAGTCGGCCATCTGGCACCCTTTTGTGGGCCACAATTGGCCCATGGGCCGTAAGTTCAGTATCACTGCTCTGTGCTCCTGACTTTTGGCCTTAATTGTCAAGTTAAAAAAATGAAAAAATTTAAATTTCCCCCAGTGGATTAATAAAGTATATAAAATTAAAATTGAATTAAATTAAAATAAATTAAATTATTTCCTTTTGTTAAAAAACTTAACAACACAAAATAAAGTTTATTTTTATTTATTTATTTGTTTTTTACTGGGACAAATAACATATAGCAACACACAGCATGGTACACGTCACGTATACATATCTGGGGGTCACGTAGTCATGGCTAAGCCTCTGGCCACCAATTTAGACTTTCTATTGACATCAAGGACCATGCTGGAAATAAATATTTTACTTTAGCATGTCATCCTTTGGATTACTGTCTTACCGTCTTCCAGAAATCAATCAATCAATCAAAAAATGTTAACTGACTCCCCCAAAACAAGTACCATAACATATATAATACAAACTGACACACATCTCCACAAATGATGTAATACATAAAACAGGCAAACATATATTCTTCTGCTTATTATTATTATTATTATTATTATTATTATTGTAATCATTTTGATTAGAAACAAAGTTGTTTTTATTGTTATCATTATTATTATGAAAAGATCAAAACCAACAGATTCTACAAACAGGCACTGCCACTGTAGCCAAAGCCTGATCTATCCTCTTCCTCTGTGCCACAGAGCCCCATTGTTGTCCAAAAACAATTAAAAACAGGTCAGCGTGCCACACTGTTTTTTCCATTATTTGATCAACACATGTAGTTTATTTTGAGCCAGTCCCACAAACATCGCCTTGCTGCCAAAGAGACTTGTTTGTTAGTGCAGCAAATGTTTATAATCCACATGTGAATGTAGTCCCCAACAAATACAGTATTTACCTAAAATCTACAGTGTGCAGCTTTTGTAGATGCAAGTATATAATTAAGACCAATTTTCAAAGACTTTTGTCTTCAGTAGGAATGAATGGTCGAGGTGTGCCTCAGACAGGCTGGGCAAGTTAAAGGTTTTACAGTCGGACTAATGCACTGTTGGTTTTGGTCTTGTCATGGGATTAGTTGGCAATAAGAAAAGCATACAATAATCCAGCTTTATCCTTTAAATAGGTTGCTCACAGAGCTTCTACAGATCTTATTTGTTGTTGCACAGCTGTAAAATGTGCATGCACTTCATTTATCACGCTCTAACGATGGGCTGCTGCGTGTCTTTCAGGCGATCCACTCAGTCGCCTGGCACCATGAGGGTAAACAGTTTGTCTGCAGCCACTCTGATGGCACTCTGACCACATGGAATGTACGAGCCCCGGCCAAGCCTGCACAGATCATCACGCCACATGGTACGAACTCTTGCATACACACAGGTGTATTGTTTATATGCGCTCACATACTGAACAGGAGCCATCTATGTCTTTAAAAGCACATATAACAGCTCAAAGTCGTTCCAATCTAAGAGGTGTGACTCGTACAGAGACAGATGGATGGTGGCAGATTGTCCATATGTGAACACGAGCGTATTTACTTTATGTGCAGTGTATTTCTGTAAACGAAAGTAAAAGCATTTTTGCTATTTGACTTCCACCAGGAAAGCAGCCGAAGGATGGAAAAAAGCCAGAACCATGCAAGCCTATCCTGAAGGTGGAGTACAAAACAACAAGGGCTGGGTAAGTGCGATGGTAGCAAGTCCCCACCCATCCTGTGCTTTAACCGACTCCGGTTTGAATCCATATCCTGTACTGAAAGTGGCTTTTCCTGTTATTCTGTCACAACAGACCGGTCATGTAGACAGTATCATTCTGCTAGTGGAGAGCTGGGAAGGCCTTTGTCTTACTATTCTTTTGTTCTCACAGGTTGTTGTGACTGTTAAATAAATTATTTGTGATCATGGCAAATGATTTGTCGCTCCAGTGAGGTCACATGTTAATTATATTGTGATCACTATTAACACAATTATCATTACATGAAGAGAACAAGCTTGTTACGTCAAGGTCACACAGTAAAAAGACAAAAGTTTCCTGTAAAAACATGTCATAAAAAATTAACTGTTTCACTGAAGCTGATCTAATTATCCCTCACTTTTTTTCTCAGGACAGGGATTAATATAGTTGTCATTATAATTAAAAAGTAGGCTCCTCCCATCATAAATGCTCTTGAAATGGGGGCAAAGTATCTCCAGAGGAAGCACATCAGTAAAATATCGGTGTCCCTCCTCGCCAATATACCACTGATTGAACCTTGTAGCTTTTTCCCAACAAACTAAAAAAATATTGAATAAGCAATTAAAATGTTTGTGTGTGTGTGTGTGTGTTTCTGACCTCAGGGACCCATTCATGGTGCTGTCCGGAGGTCTGTCTTACGATACAGTGGGGAGGAGAGCCTGTCTGACTGTGATGCATGGAAAGAGCACTGCTGTCCTGGAGATGGACTACCCCATCGTAGATTTCCTAACGCTGTGTGAAACTCCGTATCCAAATGGTGAGCTGCAGCACTCCGCTCCGGAGAGGATCTGTATCGGCTCCCTGGCATTACGTCATTGTTAATTTTGTGCTGTTTTGGTTCTTTTTGCCAGACTTTCAGGAGCCTTATGCCGTGGTGGTCCTCCTCGAGAAGGATTTAGTTTTAATAGACCTCGGACAGATTGGGTAATTATTCTGCTTTCTAAATATAGTCTGGTTAGAGCATTTTTGGTGTGCATGGAGGAATATGGGTATTGCAGATCAAGCTTATTATATTGAAGTGCAGCATACAAGAGATACCACTGAATTTTTAATTATATTGTCGGAAATGTGTGAATCAAACCTTTCAGACTTAAATGAACAGAAGAAAAAGGACACTAAGTCATGATCCATCTCTGACATGTATGATAAGTATAATGAGTTTATAGAATACAGAACAGCTGTCACAGTCATGTCTATTTTTGACCTACTCCTATTCTATAAAGCAGTGGTTCCCAACTGGTGGGTCACGGTCCCAAAGTGGGTCGTGGGTCCACTCTGAAAGGACCGCAAGTGGCTCACAACATGTCAAATTTGTAAAAAAACACACTTTATTTTGAAGTATATTGAATTTCCAGCACAGAGTTTTTATTTTGAAGGGCTGTTTCCTGCTCTAGAGTGAGTGACTAACCGACAGCTACTTAACAGAAACAGCAAACTAGCTCAGCGTCATGGCCAAACTTATTTTTACAGTCATGAATTAAAGTCTTTTTACTATATTCTTAATGTTTATTACTTTTTCCATGTGTGTATTGCACCTGTGTTTCCAATTTTATGCAAATTAAATGGTTAAAAAAACATTTTTTAATACTAAATCCCATCTTTGTCCTGTTCTTGAAAAGTCTTTATTGCTAGCTTGCACTGTCGGTGGGTGTATAAAAAAATTCACCCAGTTAATTTGATGAATTGAGGGCAACCAAGCCAACATGAATGATGAAGGTTCAGTCCTCAATTTTGTTATAGCACCCAGTAGTAGCACTGTTTATCAATCTAGATTGTTTTGGTGTGAGTTGCAGAGTGTTGGAGATATCGGCTGTCGAGATGTCTGTTTTTTCTTGAATATAATGCAACTAGATGGCACTCGTGGTGCTCAAAGCAAAAAAAAAAAGTTTTTGAAAACCTAGATGGCAATGTCTCTTTCCAAACATCATTATCCAGTTACTCAAGTTAATCCACAGACCTTGTTGTGAGCAGTCTTATGTAGGAGCTATTTTCTTTCTACCAAACTACACCCGCCAACTGTATCACCATGCAGAAGGAAGTGTGCATCTACTGCTAGCTCACCTAGCACCACTGAGCTAGCTAATGTTACAGCTCAGTTGAGGAGGACGCCGTCAGAGTTTACATCTCCCTCTGTCAGAAGTACAAGCCTCTCGCCCATGAGTAGATGCATGCATCCTCCTACATGGTGGTCTGGTTAGCGAGTGTAGTTCTGTAGAAACAAAAAAGATCCTACATGCTCACAGCTGTGGATTATCTTTAGTAACCAGGTCATGATTTGCAGTCTAGTTCCATTATATTAAAGAGAGGGCAGACATCTCTACAGCTGATACCTCCAACACTCTGCAACTCGCACCAAAACAGTCTAGACTGATAAACAGCACTACATGTAAGAGGAAAAATATGTGTCTTTGATTTTGGGGTGAACTGTCCCTTTAAGTATACTGCATATTTGAGTGTCAGAGTGCAGTGTTTGCATTCCAAGTGGTCCAAGTTGTCATCTATAAGTCAATTTGACAGAGAAGTGCAGATACTGTGAAGATGGAGCTGTTTTAATATCTCACCTGTGGCCCGTTGTCTTGACAGGTACCCGATATTTGAGAATCCATATCCTCTGACTATCCATGAGTCACCAGTGACCTGCTGCGAGTACTTTGTCGACTGCCCTGCTGAACTTATTCCTGCACTTTACTCTGTCGGCAGCCGGCAAAAGAGACAAGGTTACAGCAAGAAGGTAAATGACTCCTCTGTGTATTCTGTGGTTAAAATGCACTGAACACTGGAATTTATTTTTGGAGACACATATGCTGTTAAAGTGGTACCATGCTGAAAGAAGCCTGCAAAAATCAAAGTAAAGTTAACATTTGTTTTGGTCTTTTCACAGGAGTGGCCCATTAGTGGAGGAAACTGGGGTCAAGGCACTCAGAGTTACCCAGAGATCATAATCACTGGGTTAGTGACTAATTATTAATGAATCAATGAATCACTTTGTTGTTTTGATTCACTGATTTTATTCACATGGATACAGGTTTAATCAAAGTGAACAAATTATCCCGTATTTTTTTTATTTTTTATTTTTATTTACATTTTCTTTTTCAATGTTTTTAGACATGCTGACGGGTCGATCAAATTTTGGGATGCTTCTGCATGTGAGTAGTTTTATTTACTTTGTTAAATTTAATTGTAGGAAGCTTTAATGCAGGTTTTGTGCCTTAATTCGTTTCCACCAGAGGTCATGTCGCAGGTTACAGTTAAAAGCTTACATATGTACAATCAAAGCAGTGATAATACACGTCCATATCATCAAGTGAGATAAACACATTTTTCTGTTCAGACAAATCCATGTCCTGGAGAATTGTTAAATTGTTGTTAAACTAGGTAACATTTTGAATATTAGACACAATCATAGACTATGGTGCAGTGATGATACTGATTAGGATTCGTATGACTTGTTGAAATGTTGGATTTGCAGATAAAATGGCCATTTAGGCACCTTCATTCAAAGTTAGTACACAGGAAAGAATTATTTTATGCATTGACATTTTGGCACCAATTGAGGAAAGTTTTTGTTTTGCCTTTAATTTACAAAGATGTATTTGATATATTTCTAAACTTAAGTCACTCTTTCTTCTTAATGTGAATGCTAGCTTTAAGTGGTCCTCTGATTTTAAAGAGGTACACCCAGTGTTTTTCTGACATGTAGGATAAAACACAATTGATCAAGCTTACTATTGGGCATGTCACGATACCAGAAATTTTGTAATCTATATCAATACCAGTGAAGTTCTACAATTTTTGATACCCAATTTGATGCCATTGTAAAAAAACCTCAGTCGCATGTACTTAAACATACACTCTTTTATTAATAACATAGAAATTAATGTAATTTCATTTTATTATTATTCCTCAATGATCCGCCTTGAACACAGAGTACTTGTCTGTGTGGTTTCATGAGATTTTGTGGGTAAGGAAACATATATTAACATATAGCCTACAGTATATTAACATATTTCTCCATTGTTGTTGTTGTTCCGCACTTGTACATGTAAGACGTGACGGTTGCCGTTTGTGGTCGGCTGTTTGTCCTGACCCTGCTCTGCTGTGATTGGATGGCTGGGTAAAAAGTGACACTAACGAGTACAGCGTTTTACCCAAAGTTGTTACCCAAATTTTTCAACACTCGGCAACCAGAACAAAAAAAAAAGGGCAAATCCGCATCTCACAGTGCAGAATAGATGCTCAGCGCCTTGAAAAACTGCTGGTGTTAGTTGCTTAGTGTAAATGCACGGCACTTCCACTACAAAGAATTAAAAGAAAACACCAGCAATGCCTCAGGAAAAAAAAAAAACACTTTTCTTTTTTGACGAGTCAAGGTGGAGCTGTCACTGCAGCTCCGCTTTTTGCAATCTTCTACATGTGCTTGTTGTTGTTCTTCGATGCTGGTAGGCATTCTCTTCCTTCCTTTGACATTTAACGGCAGACTGGAACAATTGTCGACGTATGTGCTCCATCAGACTCATGAAAATTGCATTCCCGGTACATGCGACATTGGATAAAAACAAGAACTGTCATGTTGTCTAAACCTCTGCATCAACTTACTACCAAAGTTTCAGTTCTTGTGACATTCCGACTTTCTATCACCAAGTCCATAGTAAGCTTTGAAGCAGCTCACTTTGCTGTTTAAGCCTGTGTATACACAACAGTGTCATCTGTGTAAATGAATATTTCAACTCCATGTCACTGTTTTTAAAAACAGCATAATGCATAATTCACAAGAAGTAATATAGGTGGTGCTGGAACTACTCTGTGTTATTGACTTTAACACAAAACATTATATGCTATTGAGTCAATGCACCATGAGTACGTTAACTGAAGTTAGTGTATCACCATATCTCTCTAACTTCTTTCATTCTTCTCAAAGTAATGCTCCAAGTGCTGTACAAGCTGAAGACTGCCAAGGTTTTTGAGAGGGCTCGCGGTAAGGAGGAGAAGGCAAATACAGATATAGTAGAGGAGGACCCATTTGCCATCCAGACTTTGTCCTGGTGCCCTGAGAGCAGGATGCTGTGTGTGGCCGGGGTGTCCGCCCACGTCATCATCTATAGGTTCAGCAAGCAAGAAATCACCACTGAAGTTGTGCAGGTGGGTAAAAAATCATTGTCTGTTGCAGTGTGTCGTCAGAAACATGCAGAATTATAGTTTGGGACAAATGTTAATCATGATTTTAATTCTTGAAACTTATCTGACAGCAGACAGATGATTATGCTTTGTATTTTTTCACTTATGGAAAGGAGATTGTGGCATAATTTTATCCTATGCCAGAAGAGATGTATGCAAAGGTGGTTTGAGAGGTGACGGTCAAATACATACAAGAACGAGCTTTGTTGTGACACATCATCTGTTGTGTTTAGCTTTTGGAGGTGCGGATGCAGTGTGAGTTTAGTGATGGAGACTCCCCTGATCCAGGAGGGGACCAAACCCCCACCCTGCCCACCTCAGGAGCTTCCTCCAGCCCTCAGGAGAGCGAGCCCCCCACTCAGCCCTCCACAGGCAGCAACTCCTCTGACGGACCCCGGGACAACATCCCATGCCTGCAGTATGGACGATTACGTTTTCTTGTTCTGTTTTTGCTAAACGGTTAAAATGGGCTCAGCTGATTAGGTCTTTGTGAAGCAGGTTGTCACTGAACGCACCAACTTCAGTAAGTGATGTAGTCATCCATTCACTCCTTCCAGTCAGCCGCTCAATTCTTCACAACATTTCCACGTCAGTGCACCGAGGGGAAATAATCCTCTTTATAAAAATATTAAAAATGATGAAAATGTTTTGACAGTAAAAGGGGAGAAGGGGGAATAAAAATAATAAAAAAGGATGATATTGTCAGTGTGGCTTACCCAAAGGGTGATAATTCATTCCAGTGTAGAGCGCAGCCTGCTGTCTCATCCTGCTGTGTGTTCAATGCAGGGTGCGGAGCTCCCCGCTGAAGCAGTCTCCGGGCTACCAGGTGGAGCTGGTGATCCAGCTGGTGTGGGTGAGCGGGGAGCCGCCTCAGCAGATCACCAGCCTGGCTATCAACTCCTCCTACGGCCTGTAAGTCTGTGCAGCCAGCACACTTGATATTATGACATGACATGACATGACATGACATCACTTTTTCACACTTGTCTTGATAGTGGGTGGTTATCCCTTTCCAGTTGCTGTATTTGTGCATCCTGTCACACACACAGAAGACAACGAACCATTTAGTGCAATTGTAAATAAAGTCTCTCTGTATTGTAGCTAAGAGTTAAAGCTGAGGTAAGCGGTTTTATTTTTTGTCATTGGGCAAAAGTCCCATAATAGTCTTTTAAACATTGTAATTTAAGTGGACTGAGAGAAAACAAGATTTCTGCACCTCCTCTTGGCTCTGTTTTCAGGCATTAGGGAATCAAGCAGGAGAATTTGGCCAATCGCAGGTCATTTCAGAGTGATGGTGTCCCTGTTGGCAGATACACGTGGACATTCGTGAAAGCTTGATTTAGTGGCGGAGAATCTGGCGGAGAAAATTGCTATTCCAGCATTGGCAGCAACTGCCCACACTGCAAAGCAACCCAAAAAGAGAGTCTCAAGCCCCTTTTCCACTGCACAAAAAACCACCAACACCTGCTAACATCTGGCTTTGTATTTAATGGGAAAGGTTACAATCAGCATTCAGTCATGAGACAAATGACTCTGCAGTAGTCACATGTAGATATTGGCTCCAGCTCTGACCGGCTCCGATCGGCAGCGATGGAGATCCGACACCTGGCTGGATGCTCCAATTTTAGCCTCTTTGCTAGCGTGATGCAATGACAGGCAGCCGCAAACCAACCAAGCAGTGCTCTAACATTGATCTTAATTGAGTCGGCACTGAATTTGAGAGAGACTGAATAAATAACAGGTATAAAAAAGAAGTAACCACAGTAACATGTTCACTAGCCTCCATGCTGCTTTCAACTGTTTACTAACCTGATTTCCAGCCCGTCAATGATGTTGAACATGACACACCAGTAAAAACGAACAAAAAGGCATACTTTCGTCTACTGCATAGCCGTGCACACAGCTCTAGTGTGTTCTAATGGGTTTTCCCATGTTTAAAAAAGACACATACACACTCTTATTTTGATGGAAAAGGGATATTGACGAGAATCTTACAATAAAGGAAACAAAAAACATATCTATCGGCAAAGCATTTCCAAGATAGAAAGAAAATGTCGCTAGTAGTTTAGCCTTTTATTAAAAGTAGCCATAGGCTTACAGCTATAGCTTGTTTAAGTTCATGTTTACATAGCCAACATTAGCTAGAGCCTTGAATCACAGTATAGAATTGCCGCTATATAATGGCATCAGGATCACAGTCACAATCCCAATGAGTGAAGTGAATAATAAGTACTCATTCAGGTCACTGTAAATTAATGTATGTGGTTTGAGTGGGGAGAGCATGGGAGGAGGGCTGTACTTTCAGATTCTGGCAATTTTTTTTTGCCCTTTCCACAAATCTGCCCACCCCGGCTATGAAACCAAAAATAGCATCTGAATCCTAATTCCACTGTGTCCCTGCTGTGTTTCAGTGTGGTGTTTGGAAACAGTAATGGTCTGGCTGTGGTCGACTACCTCCAGAAAACTCTGCTCCTCAACATGGGCACGTCGGAGCTCTACAGCCCATCCGACCCCTACCAGAGGCAGCCTCGCTCCCCACGCAAAGCACGGCAGCCCTCTGGAGGTGAGCTGCACTCCAGCAATTTTATCTGTCTCATGTTTCTATTGGTCACTCTCCATAGTTTAGCACCTGCACTGGCTTTCCCTTACTAACATTATTGACCCTGGAATTAATGTTTATATGTTGGTTACTTACTTCATATTTCTTTGTGTTGCTAAAGCACTCCAAACTATTAGCTGAGCAGCTCTGGCTCTGGCTGTTAGAGGTGGGTTAGCGAGGCAGGGCTGACACTTGGCAGCAGCCTCAACTTCGCACCACGAGCACCGCCCCCTGCAGTAGCTCCTGTCCCTCAACAGGGGGCATCACTGACCGATTCTCCATCTGTTCAGTTGGACAGACCAAAGACAGAGTGAATATCAGTGCTGTAGAAGCACTTCCTTTTTGATTCCTGTTTATGATAATGTTCATTGCTTGTTGTAGCCTGGCTGTTTCTCTCATGTCTTTTATTGTGTTTTTGTCATTCACTGTTTGTATTCATTCTTTTAAGTCTCAGTGGCCTGCTGTTACATTCAAGATTCTTTTATATTGCATTTTCTGCCATGAAAAGCACATTTTAAAAGGGACCTATCATACTACATCATTATTTTCTGACATAAATATGATGTTACAATGAAGGATTTTCATATTAAATGTGGCCAAAGTTTCAGATAATCAGGTAAACCTATGTTAAAAAACCCAAAGCGGGATTTATACTTGTGCGTCAGCTCTATGCAGACCCTACACTGGAAACTACAAATGTGGCCTACACAGTTGTGAGCATTCATACCTGTGCGGTGGTGTGTCTGTGTCACACTGCAGTTACACCTCCAAAACACTAGTTGGTAGCAGGGTTTCTGTGAAGTGCTGTAAAGTTTAGTTGATTCAAAACACACATTAAACATGGCTTAATAGAGACAAACACAAGTACACACAGCAGCTTCACTATAACTCGCAGCATTCACAGACAAACACTTGTCTTTATCTGGACACATTTTCCCCACAAATACAACATGCTAATGTTTTTAGCACAAGCCTATGGCATTTTACATTATATAAATTAGCTTAGCGGCTAGTGGACTTTTCCTCTTCTCATATGAAGCCAGAGACAACAGCAACATTTAACGACGATAACGTTACAAAATGCGGCTCCATTACAACTCACAAGGTTCACTGACAAAATAAATAATAAAAATAAAAATAGACAGGAGGTTTGCGTCGCCGTGACATGTAGTTAAATTTCTAGGGAGGTGCACATCAGGCTATGGTGTAGAGTACGGCGTAGGCTCTACATTGACACATCAACGGTATTGACTTGACGTAGAAGTATAAATCCTGCACAAGGCGTCAGATCATTCTAAATACTCTCTTTACAACGTTTTTTCTACTTTAGCAACAACCTGACATCAGATCATGACAGATTTCTTTATATGGCCATCTGCTCCAGGCACGTCACTGCAAGTGTTTACATTTAGTAGCCCACACTGGTTTATGTAGCTACATGCTAACATCAGGGAAATACGAAATCTTGGTTGCTGATGTTGAAAATTTCTCCCTGATTTTAGATCATGCTGGAATCTGTCCAGCCATATTTACAAGCTTTAATCGTGATGTTTTTCACGGTTGAAAGTACTTCTATTTTATTACGGTCAATCCCCAGCTGCAAGCACATTGCTACATGTAGCTACATGCTAACATCAGGGAAACATGTAATTCTTTGGGGTGCTGATGTTCATTTTTCCTCAGTTTTGGATCATATTTTTGCTTGAGCAAGTGCTGCTATTCACCGAGATACTCATTTCCCAGCTACAATAGTGGCGCAGGCTTTTTCTCAGAAGGGCGGTGGCCTTAAAGAGACTGGTGCTGAAACAGAGTGTTTCAGACAGAACGTGTAAATCGGTTGTTCCAGCACAGACAGGATGAGGAAAATGTTGTTTTTAAACATTAAAGCATGTAAAGCATAACAGATCCTCTTTAAGTTTTTAGAATCTTATCTTACTGATATATCGTAATTGTAAATTATTATTAGAAATCCAGCAGCAAGCCTCTGAGACTCTGTCTTTTCTTTTGCACTTAACACTGTTTTTACTGTTGGTCTCTCTCTGTGATTTGGTAAAGACATTCCAACTGTGACGTCTTGCATGTCCAGACTTTCTAACTTGTATTCTGAGTCTGTGAAAAAACTGCGCACATCTCACTTCAGTAAGTCATGTTGTGTCAGATTTTCTCCTCCCCCGCTACAGTATCACTTCTCTCCTCTAAGCTTTCCCTTCTCCTTACAAAGATACACTCCCTGATTTTAATGTAGCACCCCCAAATCCCCAAAGCTCACTATTGACTTTTTGAAAACATCAGCAGTGAGCTGGGAGGAAATTTAGAGACTTGAGGGCACTTAAACAAAATCAGGTTGTGTATCTTTAAACTCTGCCATGTATTTTACTAGACAAACAACACTGACTCCCTGAGTCAACAGATTTGTACTAGACTTGTGAAGTGAACTCAAGTGTGGCTTACACTGTACGGGTAGCTGTCCCCACCTTTGTTCTAATAGGTGACCCTGTAGTATTTTCACTCCATGTACTAGGGCTGGGCAATATATCGATATTATATTGATATCATAAGGGATGCACCAATTTATCTGCCGAATATCAGCATTGGCCAATATTTGCCTTGTTGACTTATTGGCAGATAAGATGACATTGACTGTTGGCAGTGGCCGATGTTCTTCTGTTGTGTCGCATCAATTTTCTCCAGAGTAAAGGCATCTCAGGGACAATAGAAAACCTGTTTGGGATGAACAGAGATCTTCCCTATGACGCTTTTGGAAGGAAGGACAGAGTAAACTCACTATGAGTGTGTCAGAGGACACACCCGATTGTTTCCCTAACAATGGTTCATTGTGAGCAACAGGTCTGTGGTGACATCTGCAGAAGGAGAGCTACTTAACATAGCTGTTAGCAGCCAGTGCTTAGAGCAAACACAGGTTGCACCGAGTTACATTATGATGCATTCATTTGTTTTAATTGGGAATTTGTTGATGTTTTGACAGCACTATAAAATAGATGTTAGAGAGGGAATTATGATATATATTATAACGTGAAAGGACTTTTTAAGCTTTTTTTTCCAAATTTCACGTGAAAGAAGGTTATTGTAAAGGTTGTTTCACAAATTTGTACGATTTAATTTGTACTCATTGATAAATAGTGTAATGAAGGAGTGAATGACTTTAAAAGAGGTCTTCTAAAATGAAGATTTCTTTATCTCCCTAGTGCAAAAGGGAGAATAAATAACCGCACAAACAACATAAACAACAAAGTACCATATGAGCTGTAAGCCAAATTGTTACTTTAATCATCAGCTTTGGCCAAGAATTTGACAATTGGTGCATCCTGAGATATCATCATGTTAGACTAGATATCAACTTAGATTTTGGATATCATAATATCGTAAGTGTGGTCTTTTCCTGGTTTTTAAGGCTGCATTACAGTGAAGTGATGTAATTTCTGAACTTACTGGACGTTTTTTTGCTGTTCTATTATTTGTTTTTACCCATTTAGGCCTTGATCACACAGAAAGCGTTTTAGCAGCTGGAGGCGGCTTTTTGTAATTGTTTTAAATGAGAACGAAGCTTTTCACATGCGTTTTTTGCGCTCTAGGTGCCTAGCGTTTTTGCACTACACTCTGAACTCCTCGAGTTGAAAAAACTTCAACTCAAAGCCCCATGTCATCTCTTTTTCCATCATCTTTTTCTCATTGTCCAATCAGATGATTTGAGAGGCGGGCCTTCTGTGGTGGCTACGACAACAAGTTTACAGTTGGTAGACAATGGAGGAGAAACTGGTGATAGCAGTTGCTGGATACCCAGAGCTATACAGCCCGATGATAGACAGCAGGTTGTCAAACTGCCCCTGAGTCATCCTAAAATATGCCTCGAAACACCCTTCATCGTGGTGAAGCTCCTGGACCAACTGGTGGTACTCCCCATGATCCACCCTCTTTTTTAGGGTCTCATGTACCCACACAGATCTCTGTTTACATGTGCCCAACAAACTATTTGCTGACAGCCTCTCACCCTCAACCAGAGCTACAGCAAGTACCCTCTGCCTCAACAATATAAAGGTGCCGCAAGCGTATTTTTTCACTAGTGGCATTTAAGTGGCACACCTCTCTGTGTGATCGGGGCTTTAATCATTATATCCACATTACTGACTATTTATCAAAAAAAAAAAAAAAAATCACTGCAAATATTTTGTGACAGCACCAGCGGTCAACTCTGCAGTATCGTCACATTATCAGTATCGAGGTATTAGATTGAAATGATTGTCATATTAGATTTCCTCCATATCGCCCAGCCCTACTGTGTACAGCAGGAATTCACTGTATGAGATGAATCCAGGAGGACTAATTCTGTCTTGTTTAATTACAACCTTTGTGGCTCCCACAGCAACCTGTGATTCCAACGATGGGTCCAACACCTCAGAGGACCGCTGCAAATCACCTACTTCAGGTAAGCCTCCCTGAAGTCTGAGGGCTTCATGCATAAACAGATCCTTTTATTATTTTTGAATAGCGTCTTTTACAAATGCTGACATTTGTCACGTAGGATCTACCTCACCTTGCAATTCAGACGAAGAGCGAAAACAGAAGTTCATAGATAAGGGTATTGTACTGTTAAATGCTGCACAACCCCTTAAATTTAAGTATTTCTGAGTGGCTGCCGTTGTCTGATTTGTCTTTTTGAACCTTATTTCCAGTGAAGTTCAAAAGCAGACGTTTTTCCAAGACGGTTGCCAATGACTTTGGTACTGTATCACCCAGATGTGTTCCCTCTGATTACTCACTCTTTTCTCTGTGAATGACAGCGTTCTAACCACACTGTGCCTTAATCCCACGTCAATCTGTGCGTCTTGTGCCAATGAAAGAAAGAAGTGCATTCAATGAATGTATTTTTACTAATCATGAGGTTTTGGGGGTTTCAGAGCTGATTTATGAAATGATTCACGATTCTTTGTTGCATGACAGGACGTCTTTTGAATTTCAGGCCTCAGATTTTCTATGCAGATTTTTGTCAAAATGCTGAAGGCTGTTGCTAGTACACAACCTTTGATTGAAAATATGATGCCAAACTGGCAAACAATGCTTTTTAACTAAACCAAAAGCATAGAAAATCTGCTTCATGCCTTATTCTGTACAGTACTAATGTCTAACCGTGTCACTTAAAAGTTTAAGTGAATTATTTATTCGACTGTCGACACTGTGTGTTTCTGATTCCAGGGCTTCAGTTCAGTGTTAACTGTTTGGCTACCCACTGATTTTTCCTCCTCCTACTCTCTTTGCATAACTTTGTTCACTGAATTGCAATTACCTCACTTCTTGACTGCCTCTTGCTTTGTTTGACATTGCAGGCCCTTTGGTTGTCTGTGATGCTGCTCAGCCTCATTTGTATTCTCAGGGTTTCTCTGAGGGTGGTTATAAACTCAGGCAACTTTTGGGATTTTGTACTTTATGTTGGCAACACTCCTGGTAGCAAGCAACAAAGTTAAAAAGCGCCAACTGAAATCAGTTGAAATGTTTTTTTGGAATCAGAATGTTCCTCTTGAAGAAATGCAGACACTTGTTGAACACAGTAGAGCCTGATTTATGGTAGGGTGCTGGACACTTATGTATTTCAACATACAACGTATTTTCGATGGAAAAACCATGTCATTTGACACTTAACTTTCATGTTGAGCACCTGGAGAATTTAGTAACTTGGTGGACATCGTCATATTTTGTTGCACTGTTTCAGTAGGCGGTCATCCATTTACTCGTCCATGTCCTGCATTTGTTGCACCAAAACATGTCAACCCTGACCACCTCCTTTTCTTGCACTCCCATTGTCGTCTCAGTAGAAGTAGGTTCAAACAGTCATGAAATTTGTGGAAAATAATATGAGAAAAACTGTTTCCAGGCTTGGAGATGGTTTGGAATTAACAGGAGGTTTTGGAAAAGTTTTGAATTTGCAATGCTTTGACTATTGTCTAAAATACAATACAAATACTAAAATACATTTCTTGTATTACTCATTTAAAATCTAGTGCTGCCCTGCATTATCGAAACTAGTGTCAATACACATAGACCAGACGGGCAAAGCATCATCGCCAAGGCTGCGGGAAAGAATCTTGCTATCCCATGAAGCACTAGTAGTTTACCTATCTCCAGTTACCTGGGAACTGCCTGTGAAATAAAATATGTCTGTGTCACTATACATTTTAAGCTACTTAAATAAAGTCAGGGAAATGGGGTAAAATACCATGGAAAAGTTTTAAAAATTCATTGGTAGAAAGGTACGGGAGCACTTTTTAAACTGTCTCCCTCTTCAAACTCACTGAATTCATCAAGCCGTCCGTTATCAAAATGCAAAAGGTGATAAAGTAGCATAAATATATTGTAAAGCTTTAATTAACAGCCTAGTCCCAGTGAAACGCCCAGTCCCTTTTACTAGCCTTGTATGGCCAAACATTTTGACAAGTAAATGCCTGTCTCAATTATTTCTCTGGATGTATAAAATTGGATTGTTGGCTACCTCAAATTATGTGTCCATACCTCCATTACTCTGTAAGTTATTCATATTACTATTGTCTGTAAGGGTCCTCACATCAAAAGAATCAAAAGGATTTTTCATAGAATTTCATCCAAGTTGTGAGTACTGTTTTAACAGGATAAAGTGGTGTTGCAAATGATAGCCCAGGCTATTATTCGAAGTTTTACAGTAGATGGCTAAAACCTTTCGCTGAAGCATAATTTACTGGTCAATCTATGTCCCAACCCTCACCTATGGTCATGAGCTCTGGGTAGTGACCAAAAGAATGAGATGGCAGATACAAGCGGCCGAAATGAGTTTCCTCCGTGGGGTGTCTGGGCTCAGCCTTAGAGATAGGGTGAGGAGCTCGGAGTAGAGCTGCTGCTCCTTCGTGTTGAAAAGGGTCAGTTGAGGTGGTTCAAGCGTCTGATCAGGATCTTCCTGGGTGCCTCCAGTTAGAGGTGTTTCGGGCACGTCCCACGGGTAGGAGGCCCCGGGGCAGACCCAGAACACGCTGACCCGGCCTCAGATAAGCAGATGAAAATGGATATTATGAAAACATGGTGCCGTGCTTTAACTTCTGTGGAGCGACCCTTACCAAAAGTGTCTAGTGTTCTACCACAAATCAGGCTCAAGAGTTGTCCCATGTTTGGCATAATGTACTGTAAGTATGTCTTCATCAGTTGTCCTTCAGTATGTATCACCACTCTTGAGAATGACTCAAAATCATAACTGTTTCCAATGATTACGCACTGATTTGCACAGTGAAAACAATGTCACAGATTACTGGATGATAATTACAGAATCTTCTATTGTAATTTATTGAACCTGTCTTTGATTTTTCAAACCATCTTTAATTTTTAGCCATCAACCTTTCCTCATAAAATGGGAGTGTTTGTTTCTGTTACAGCCAAGATGTCACGGAAAATTAGCTCGTCTGGTGAGCAAAAGCCGGACCTGGGTAAGAAAAACTACTACAATTTGAGCTTCTAAGAACTTGAACATTTTTCTACAGGTCTACCTTTTATCTTTTGAATCTTCTGTCTTTGTATTATGTTTACAGCTTTAAAATACACATGTGAGATTACTGCTTATTATGTAATAGCATGTTGGTTTTAAGACTGTTGTGATACTGTAAGTTGAGATGAACACTCTCTGTTTGCACTGTGAGCAGAGGAGAAGCCCCAACGATGGCGCTCTTTCACATGTAAGAAGCGCTTTTGTAGTATGAACCAAGGCAAGGCAGCAACCACGATGACCCAGAAGGGGGGCATCTGTAGAACTAAGTCTTTCCCCAACTCCTGTGAGTGGACAAGCCCAGGTCTGACTTGGGCTGAAGTGGGATAACTGGTACTAACTCCCCACCAACTGCTGGGGCTTTTGCTCTGAACTGAATGACACTAATCTTCTCACAGTGATTGTTTCGTTCTTTCCGAGGACGCTCAGCTGACTTGACTGCACTCAGTGTTAAAAATCTTGCTTTTCTTGTTTGCAGTTTTTCCTCATGAAGAACACACACGACGGGCAGTGTGTTTAGCCTTCCCGTCTGTGTCACAGATCTTTTGTGTTTCTGTTGGGATCCCTCATTAGCTTTTTAAAGAGGGTAAACGCTTGTGTTTCAGCTGTCGTCAGCACAGTAATGAGGCATGAATAATTCTTGCTCCTTAAATACCAGTTCTTCTTCGGGAGTCCCAGTCGTACTACATGCATATCTTACGCATTTTTTCACGTTGAGAATGTTGTTGTTTTCAATTTAATTGGGAGACATTTAAAAAAAAAAAGCATCGTTGGTTGTAAAGTGCAAGAGCATCTCAATGTCAAAAAGCTTCCTGGTGAATACCAGTCGAAGGGTTTGATTTTTCCTCACTGGGTCACTTCTTTAAAAGACATGAACACGATTGAAGATGTGCTTCACTAAACACAGCTCTGACATGTTGACTGAGTTTTGACCCAGTGCCATTAACATCTCTAATTCTCCTGTGTGCACGGAGAAGTCCTCTAAAAACTTAAAACCACTTTCATTTCACTTAAATCATTTCCTCATTCTCTGGTTTTTCTGCTCACTCCTGCTGTCCAGATGCCAAGGATAACTCATTCACCCGCTCACGTAGTTCAAGTGTAACCAGCATAGACAGAGAATCCCGAGAGGCCATCTCCTCCTTTCACTTCTGTGAGAGTTTCGCCAGGAAGACGGACAGCACGGTCAGCCCCTGTCTGCTGGTGGGAACCACCCAGGGCTCTGTGATGATGGTGGCCCTCAGCCTGCCACCCGGTGGGGACCAGAGGCTGCAGCAACCAGTCGGCATCTCCTCCTGTGGTAAGAAGCTCAATGTATAAAATGACTGTATCGCAGAAATCAAGTATAAACAGTCACAACATTTATTTAAGCCAGTGGCGCAAACATGATGCGTCACACACATACCCTCGCCCATCCAGACCACTCTCTCCAGTGTGACAGTGTGTGAGCAGGTGAGGTGTGTGTTTTTGTATCTGCAGGGCTCCAGGTCGTGACCATTTAGTCACATTTTGTGACCATGGAGCACCAGGGAGACAAGAAATTAATGTTTGAGCTGAAGAACTGTTAGTTTGTTTCCAGCTTACAAGTGTATACATTTTTCAGGTTTAACAGTGCCACTGTAACAGTTAAACTTTCTGCTAACTGCTAACAGCTAACGGTTGGACTGGAAGCTTCAAGTTCACAGTAAAAACATCAACATTTCCTGCCTGAGTAAAGCCAGGTACTTCAAAATAAAAGCACAGGTGGTTCTGCTTTAAATTATTTCATTATAACAATGCTTTATTTAACTTTGCTCTAACAGTACTTTCACATCACAACAGACTATATTTAATTTTTATTGAAGTAATTTTATCATAACAGTACTTCATTAAGCTTTATTATAATGGTACTTTTTTTTAAAATTTAGTGCTTTATTCAACGTATTATCTGCTATAAAACTTAATTGTAACAGTACTTTATTCAACTTTATTATAGCAGTATATCATTTAACAGTAGTATAGTGCTTTAGTTATCTTAACTATAACAGTACTTCATTTAATTTTCTTATAACTATTTATTTGACTTTATTATAACAGTACTTTATTGACCGTATTACAACAGTACTTCATTTAACTTTTTTTTACGACAAAACTTTATTTAACCTTTATTATAACTACTTTATTGAACTGTTTTATAACAGTACTTTTACTTTTTATAACGGAACTTTAACTTTATTACAGTAGTATTTTATTATAACAGTACTTCATTCAATTTTATTATAATAGTACTTAAATAAACTTTATTATAAAATACTTCATTTAACTTTTTCAATAACTTTACTTTATTTAACTTTACCACAACAGTACTGTATTAAATGTTATTATAACAGGACTTCATATCTTTATTATAACAATACTTTAACTTTATTTTAACTACTTTATCTAACTTTTTCAGGAGAGTACTTTATTTAGTTTTTTGTATTAGTATTTTAATTTTATCATAGTAGTATGTTATTACAACAGTACTTCATTTAACCATTATTATAGTAGTACATTAATTTACTTTATTATAACTTTACTTCATTAAACTGTACTGCAACAGTACTTTATTTAACTCTGTCATAACAGTACTTTAACTTTATTGTAAAAGTTTAATTCATCTGCAGGCATTTAGAGAAGGTCTAAAAATATTGAAATATATGTTGTGAATCCTGAAATATTTCATTATATTTTATAGGCCATATTGCCGGAGCCTTGTTTTTAGGATTTGTCTCTAACAGCAGTCTGCAGCACAGTCGTGGATCCAAGCCCCTAAAATTACATTTTCCGAACAGACATGAGAAAACTATCTTTGTGCAGCAGGGATTCAACATGTGGTAAAAATATGATACAGTATAATGTAGGTATTAGTCATTTTGCTTTGCTCATTACTTTTTAAACCTCAGAATTACTCTCTCTGGCCTTCACAGCTGAAATGTCCTGGTGGATTCCTGCACTGTGAATAGTTAAAATTTAAGGAGGATGTGGGGAAGGACATGGGCAGAGTTGTGGTCACCTAAAAAGTCTGTGTAAGGAGTTTTCATTCCACAGTGTATGGGCCAGAAGAGATCAGTCAGTTTTAGTCAAAATATTCAGTTCCCGAAACCTCTGAGAAAGTTACTGTAGAGTCGACTGTCCGTCCTGGAAGAGGGATCCCTCCTCAGTTGCTCTTCCTGAGGTTTCTACCATTTTTTTTCCCCGTTAAAGGTTTTTTTGGGGGGGAGTTTTTCCTTATCCGCTGTGAGGGTCCTAAGGACAGAGGGATGTCGTGTGCTGTAAAGCCCTGTGAGGCAAATTGTGATTTGTGATATTGGGCTTTATAAATAAAATTGATTGAACTGTGGCAACTCACACCAAAACAATCCAGACTGATAATTAGTGCCACAGGTGAGAGGGAAAATATGTATTTTTGATTTGGGGTCAACTGTCCCTTCAAAGTCAGACGTTTCCTAAAGACAGGATTAAAAAAATGAACCAACAAGTGTTTCTGTGTTCCAGAAAGTGAAAGGTCATGCCAGTTTTAGGATCATTTTATAGTATCAAAATTATGTGAAGACCTTTTCACTGACCTGTAACTTTTATATTGAAAGAAGAAGCAAATAAAAATGCATAACATGAGAGATCACAGGACAGAAAGAACTTTGAAGGTTGGGTGGGGAGAGGAAGTGGTTTTATTTCCCATCACAGTTATTGTCCAGATGTTCTAAACTTCCCACGCTCTGCTGTCCTCTTGGTTGACCTTGAATTAAGGATCATAGCACTGAGTACAAATTTAACATTCTGTGGTGTTTTGAATCCAAATTAAAACGACACCTCCTGTCATGCTCACTCTTCAGGCACTATGGTCACTCTCAAAGGAGGCATTTTGACTATGGCCCTGTTGGACTCTACTGGAACTCTGCTGCCCCCTTCCTACGAGCCATGGTATGACCCAAATGCCTCAGATGAGGATAAGGAGAAGAGCCGGAGGCGCAGGCCAGCCTCCCCTCCCTCGTCACAAGAGGGTCAAGATTCCCAGTATGCTGTACTGTGTTCGGAGAAACAGGCCAAGGTGGTGGCCATGCCCTCCCAAACCCGCATCCACAAACACAACATCACAGAGACCTCCTTCGTGCTGAGGGCTGATGTCGTGCAAATAGCCGGGGCGTACTGCATCGCCTGTTTCTGTGCTAACGGGCACATCATGACTCTGAGGTATGATTTTTTGTGGTATCTGAGTCTACTTTCAAAATATCTGATTAAATCACAATAACTGTATCTGCACAGCCATAGTCTTAAAGAGTGAAATAATTTCTGTTTCATGTATCATCCCAGTTTGCCCAGTCTACGGCCTCTGCTGGATGTGAACTACCTGCCACTGACGGACATGCGGATAGCCAGAACGTTCTGCTTCTCCAACCTGGGTCAGGCCCTGTACCTCACCTCCCCTACTGAGATCCAGAGGATCACCTACAGTCAGGAGACCTGCGACAACCGGCAGGTCAGACACCCCTAATTACTAAATTAGTTATATTGTGAAAAGTTTGAATTCATCTTTCAATAATTCTAATAATTCAACACCAGTTATCTCTTCACCAAGCATCCTCTATGGACAGTTCAGGGATCTTTTTCTGTTCAGATATAACATCAGATGGGTGACAGAGGAAACAGGGACAAACAAGAAGGCATATTGCTACTCTATGCAGTGCACTTATGAAGCCTGTGAGGTCACTGCTATCACAGTGGTGGTTTAACAAAATAATTTGTGCTCTTTTCAGGAATGTGAAATGACATAATTTCATGTTCACTATTAGCACCTGAAATGGCATGGTGTCTACACTGCTGATCAAAAGTCTGCAATCGCCTGCCACAAAGCTTGATTCAATACAGACACATGGCTGAGAGGACTACTCTGTATTTTTGAATGGTCTTTCATGCTATTAGGTTGCACGAAGGATTTGTTTTCTACATGTAGAAATTCATATCAAGATACTTTGGGCATGGCTGAAAGCGACATTATTACCGACTCCGTGGTGGTTCTAAAAAGAGGAGCAGCTTCAGTAGTGTGGAATAAACTGTGGCGTCCTGAATGTTTTATGAACAGCCCCGGGCTTCTCAGACTCTTTTCGTTACTAACCGCTCAGAGGGAACTCATTCAGCGGCTCCTCTGGCAGCAGCACAGCGTCTCTCCCTCTCCTCTCTTGCTATTCGCACACAGGAGTCAGTGTCGTCAAGTGATTCTGTTATAAACTTTGGTAATGTAAACCTACGTGACTCTCGCAGCTCGACAAAAAACTTTGTATATGTGAATGTTTTGTGGTATCATAGCAGCCTGTCACAGGTTACAGCGTGATGATTAGAGGAGAAATGGCAGAGCATAAAGGTCTAGGTTCCTGTTTCAGTGTCAGTTGCACAATAATACCAATAAGTATGCAGTTAACAGATGTGTTGCTTTTGCAAAGCTGTTCTTCAGACTCCAAAACATTAATAGGTTAGTCGAGGGTCAGCACTGTTGGAATATCACCTGAACATACAGACTGACAAATCACAGTTTAAACCTTTTCAATGTAACCACTGAGTAGACTGTAGAGGGACCTTCTTTTGAGGCTGAAACTATTTAGAATGTAGATAATACATTTGGTGTCTGAATTATATGGTTTTTATCGCGGTTAAAATAGAGATTATTGAAGGTAAAGAAGAAAAACTTTATAAAACAGGTGATTCCAAACTTCTGAACAGCAGTGTATAGATGCTTTATAGGTCTGTCTGTATTTCTGTAGGGAACATAGATTGAAATAGACATGTGCTGATGTTTATGTGTTCCTCAGGAGATGCTCAGTGAGTTGTTTACCCCTGTGGAGACACCAGAGGCTCCTAACAGAGGTTTCTTCAAAGGCCTGTTTGGGGGAGGAGCTCAGTCTCTGGACAGGGAGGACCTCTGTGAGTGCAGTAAATCATCTTTCATCATATATATTCTGTATAGTTATGTCTATTTTTAATCTCACTGGCTGACCACAGCCACCAGTTTGAGGTATTTTGGGATTGGTGTGGGAAAGTTTTCAGTTACAGGACAGTTGCAATTTGATTTGACTTTTAACATGAGAAGATGTATGTTGGAATTTATTAAATGGATTTCTGTCTTTGTCTTTGGTAGTTGGTGAAACAGTTGCCGGTAAGGCCTCCCGTAGCCTGGCCCAGCACATCCCTGGCCCAGGGGGCATGGAGGGAATGAAGGGTGCAGCGTCCGGGGTTGTGGGAGATCTGGCCCGAGCCCGGATAGCTCTGGATGAGAGAGGGCAGAAACTGGGCGAGCTGGAGGACAGAACGGCAGCCATGATGGCCAGCGCAGAGTCCTTCTCCAAACATGCTCATGATGTATGCACCTATTGTTTCTTTGGGAACTTAAAGGAATGCTTCACCCCCAAAATGATCATTTGTGTATCAGTTACACACCCCATGTTAGGTAGAATTGATGACGAAAACTTTATCTTGCATGCCTGTGTGGTGAACAAAGAATCCCAAAAAATTCTTGAAGACTTGAAGGGTTTATCGACAACAAAACTCTCATTTATCCAGTTGTATGCTCAGTACTTCCCAAACATGCATTTCCACTAAAACCTTACTTTTTAAAACACTTCCTCGTAAGAGTAGCACACCTGGGCAAGCCTTTGTTTGAACTCTGCGCAATCATTTCATTGCGCGCCATACAAAGGTACAGGCATGTAGGTTACTTGTCCTTGTATGAGACTGTTTGTGCAGAAGTATTTTTGACTCTTGTGTTTTGCTCTCTTCTCCCGTCAGATGATGCTTAAGTACAAAGATAAGAAGTGGTACCAGCTCTGATGGCAGCGTGTGGAGCATCGGACTCTGTAATCACGCACACCAGTATCTCTGAGGAGCTGCAGGTCCCTCTCCTTCTCTTCTCCGTTTCTCTCCACGGGGGGTTCTGCTCAACGGACTCATGCTTTTATTCTCAGCGCAGCATCACACACTCTGCATTACCTCAGTCACCGGAGGACTGCCGCGGAGTGGACACATTGGCCGACCCGACGTAATGAGAACGGAAAGAAATGGGAGAAGAGAAGCTCTTAGGAATCTCTCGTTCCATTTCACCTGAGAGCGACGGTGATGTTTGTGCGACATCAGTCCGCAGAACAGGAGAGAGGTGACCTTTCATATCCATCAGTCATGCACTCATATATATCTCATATATACAGTATATATATATCTACACACCCTGCTGTTTTGTTCTGAAAGAGGAAAGACAATTCTGCAAAACATGTACTTGTGGTGGCCTGATTGCTCTTTTTTCCTTTCTCTACCCTTTATGGTGTATGCCAAACACAGTGGACTTAAACGAGGAGAAAAGTCTGATGACCCCTTGTCCTTCAAATCTAATCATGTCAATGAAGATGTAAGTTTCTATAGGAGTGATGAATCAATGAAGGACTCGTGTTTGTTTGTTTTTCTGGTTTAAATTATTTTTAGAGTTTGACCTCTGTCCCTTTGTCAGTCTGCTTTTGTCCTTTTTTTGTTTTTGTTGTCCAGAAAGGGCCTTTCAAGCACTTAGAACCGTAAAAACTAGACAGGGAGATGATGAATCTGTTGCCTCTCACCGAATAAGGGCTGGTAGTACACTAGTTCATCACCGACCATTCCTTTTTACAACATTTTGCAACCAAGTTTTAGGTGAGAAAGACAAAGTTTTCTGAGCGTCACTTTTTATTTTAAATGAGTTTATTTATTGGAGCAGTATAAATAATAGGAAGTAAATTAAGTTTGTATGTTGGGCATTGAATTTTATTTCTAACCTTTTGGTAAATGCGCAAAAAAAAGTGCTGAAAATGTTTACCCATGATGAAGAGTTTACGTTGATCTATTGGGAAAATGAAGTTGATACACTGGAAAAGCCCTGAAGGTCTTCTGACTTTCTGTCAAGGGGCTGTAGCTAAGTCACGTATGCGAAGGATGACGTGTTGAAGGGCAAGACAAAGATTGTCCGTAATATGATTAGCATAAATGTATATTTTGGTTACAATTTTAATTTTTTGTGATAAAGATTCTATCTGTACATGTCATGATTATTGAGATTTCTTTCTGCATTCTGTCGCAGCTGATTTTTGTCTCGATGTGTAGGGAAAAAAGCATGTGTCTCTTACAGCACAAAGGAAACGGTAACGCTGTCTTTGTATTCGTAGCTGCCGGTAGACATTACCAAGCACCACAGAGCGTCCCACGCAGTGCCATTGGTCATCTCTCTCTGAACCACTCACTCTAAAACTGTTTCTCTTCTGCCTTTGCCTCATGACGCATATATTCTAACCTCTACCTATGTGTATGTCTGTGTGCGTGTGAACATACATATATTCAGGAATATGTGTATGGGCGCCAATATTTATAATACTACATAGATGCAGTGTATTACAATAGGTCTTTTGAGGTTTTTGTTTTTGCTTGACAGTGTTTTTTCAATGTGGCTAACTAGAATTCTATTGTGATTAGATTTCTTTCTCATGAGGTGCAAGGATGCGCTGCTATCTGTGTCAATGTAAGAGCATCATCTGTCGGTCTTTTATTTTGAAAAAGAGAGACAAGACTTTGTCGGTCCAGATTGCTGCCAAATGTTGTAAATAACGGGACAGCCGGACACAAATCTGACAGTGCAGGTTCAGGCAACGTGACATACAGTGCGCTTGCGGCCATGTTCTTTTCCGACACCAAAGAGTTGCTTAATTTCACAGAGTTGTCTTGATTTTTTCCCAAATGTTAGAGTCAGTGTGGATAGCTTGGACGGCGCTCTCAAGTCAAGAAGTCTACTGTGTGTAGGGGCGGGGGGGTAGATCGGCTTTAGCTTCTTCTTACGGGCATATCACCCTCATCACCCAAACTGCTGTACATGTGTTCAGAGGACAGGCAAAGTGAAGCTGAAGAGTTTATTTCCAAAATCATGTAACACTAGCTCATGGGAAATGGTGGCAAGCTTGAAATAAAACAGCTAGAAGTTTGCATTAATTTTCTCAGGGTGCTTTCACACCACACCTGTTTGGTTTGGTTAAAACAAACTCAGGTCAGTTCACCTGGTTAGTATGGTTCTGGAACCCTGGTGCGGACAAACAACCGTAAGAAGATGGCCTGGAAAGGTGGCTCTCGGTGCTCGTCCGAGCGGACTCTGGTGCAGTTTGTTTGTGGTGTTAAAACAAACGAACCAACAACAGGATTTTATGATTGCAGATATGTGATTTTATCATGATTTCAAAAGCTAAACTACTAATGAACCCATTTGCTGATGGTGAAATCTGTTCCCAATTTTGTAATTGATCCTTATAAGGCCGTGCATATAATCTGTTTATGCTAATCATTTGGTAACCATGGTTATGCATATGCACGTCAGCGTGGATGTTTTTCTTTTTAATAGATCAAAAGCTGTTAAAATCTGTGCTTGTATACGACGTAAGCTCACAGCAGCCTCCGGGCTGAAACATGAAGTCAATGCTAAGTGTCAAAAACTGCAGTTCCTCTAATGGCCACTAGAGGCTGACTCCAAAAACAAGTCAATCCCTGTGGATTCCCGTGTTAAAATGCCCAGGTTTACAGCAGAAATAAACATGTATACAGCCTGGTACAAAAACAGTTTTGGTTTCTATAATAAATTTCCTTGTTCCCGACAACTGTATGAGGGTGAATTTTTTGACAACTCACTCATTTACTTTCTATTGAGGCTCAAAGTTACGCATATTTAAGGGTGGAACCGCCTTCAGTGACATGCTGTCTGTGAGGCGTTGCCACAGTCTATGAGTCAGAGCCATCCCTCGCCCTCCACTGCTCCACCCCCTCGTCCAAATATGGTCACTTCTGGCTCAAAAAATCCAAGATGGCAATGGCTAAAATGCCAAACTCAAAGCTACAAAACAGCCCACACACCAACGAGTGACATAATGGTAGCTAGTCTATGATACGACTTTGTGTGCTCTGTCGTCAAAGTACAAAGTGTCTGATTTCCGCACGTGGGTCACCAAAACTGTCTAATCATGGAGTCACTTGTCTGTCAGTTTAACTTCATGTTTGCTGCTCTTGGTTCGTTTGTAAATAGTCAGTGTGAACAGGAACTAGACCAGAACTAAAATGCAACAGTGCATCATTTTTCCCGCCTTGGTTCGGACCAAATGAACCAATCTACAGGTGTGAAAGCACCCTTGGATTTTAGAGCGTTAAATCCTGTGTACTTATTGTAGGAGGTGCTGAGTTGTCAGTCACACACATCATTTTGGAATAAAACCCTTCACCTTTAGCTGGCTGATTTTAATCTACTCTCCTGTGTACTGCTGAGATAAACCCATCAGAAAGAGTGGCTATGTGGGTTTTGCACTATTTTTTGTACTTTAAAATAATTTTGTCAGTATGGTTTTTAATGTGTTTCTGTTCTCGTGTCCCATTTTCTTCTTTTTGAAAGGACCAAAACGTGACAGTACCTATGCTTATATATGTCATTTGCCAATTATGCTGATTGCTTCACTCTCAGATTTGTTTTCAATGTCAGGTAATGATACTATGATATATTTATATATTTGAAAACAAATATATATATACTTTTAATTTCAATAATCTATTAAAAATGAATACCTTTAATGTAATTTTTTTGGGATAGAATAACACATTAATGTCCAAAACAATGGTTGTGCATAATTATCCATCATCCAGACATGACAATAAACATTTTCTGGTTATATATTGAACATGCTCATTTTGGATTCAAGCTTTGCTACTGCAGGAGGGTCATTTCCTCTCAGTGGGCCGCTGAGTCTTTCTACAAAGTGTGGCCTCAACTTTAAAGTGCTTCAGTTTGCAACATATATGGTCTAAATGGTCTCTTATTGCACATTGAAGGATGCATGATATTAAGTGTTTACAAACTTGAAACAACCATGTATTATCCCTCTTAGAGATTGTCTGCTCTGGCATTTGTATTTACCACCATGTTGAACAAAACTGAAGTTCTCATCACGCATCAGAAGGTGTCCCACTTTCATTTGATCATGCCAATTGTAGAAGTGTGAGAGATTATATTTATTTCATTGGTACATCTGTTTTATGTTACTGTTTGCTTCATGAAAACTCTTGCTTCCCCTGCACCGTAGAGATGAAGGCTAGGCTCGCAGCGCCGTGCAGGAGAGCTCAAGGGTTTGTCAGTCGCCATACTTCCATCCATCCGTCTGTCTTCTGGGATGAATATCTGTGGAGTTGCAGTATTTTCTCATAGTAGGCAATTTTTGTACAGTTTTATTAAAATAAATTTCACATGGATGTCTGACTTAATCTGCTGCCACAAACAATTTAGACTGTAGATACAGTATATATAGATATTATTGTGCAATGGAAAATAAATGTAAAACCAATCATAACATGTTTTGTCTTCTGTGTTCTGTTTCATGTTGTACTGTTTACTTACTGACTTCATCTAGAAATTAATGCTTCACTGGTTCTTATATGGAAATTCTTTTCAGACATGTCCCTCATCAGGTCAGAGGTGTTGATGTCAGCTACAAATTTAAATGTCTTGCTCAAGAGCCACTGAGCAGGGACTAACACTGCCTTGATCATCCTGAGGGATAGCCTGGTGCCTCTCTGATGTATATCACAAATACTTCTGTGCATAATTACAATCATGTATTCTTTTTTTAGAATGAAGGCAGTATGCATCTGAACAAATTGACACAAATGAATAAATAATATAAAAAAAAACAAGCATTATATCAATAAAACAGAAGCCATGTAACTCTCCCTACTCACATACACACATTGTTATTACTAACAACAGTAATATACATACTGTATTTTTGTTGCTAATAATTATCATTTACATTTTTATATGTCATGGGGGGCTTCTCTAAAAGCCCTGGTGCTACTGTAGACAATTAAAATTATTATTTGTTGTCAGTCTCTACAAAGACATTCTATTTATTTCGTTGTTTATTTCATTTTTGGTCATTTTCTTTTTACCTGTTTTTTTTTTTTTTTTTTTAAATTATCAGAGATGCACCTATACAGTGGTATACCATAAATAGTATATAGCCATTTATTGAAGTAGCCTTTTAATATTTTTTTAAAATGCAATGTCCCCCCCAAAAAAGTTCTGCAACTACAAGGAAGGATTGCTTAAACCTAAATAACCTAATCTTAAATTAAAGCAAAGATCTAACACTTAAAAATCAAATATGTATTATATCAAAGTAATTTGGGGGATTTTGTGAAGTGATTTTGAAACTATGCATAACATTTAGAGTATTTACATTTCTATTTAATTAAAAGATATGGTCAGAAAAAATATAGTAGAAATTACGTTTGAATATACGACACAATTTAAGCACCGCTTTTGTGTATTTATTATTGTATTTCATTTTTCTTCCGCTTTCTATCATGATGTATTTTAGTTTATTTTTTCATATTTTGTTTTTTTATTTTTATTCTTTTTTTTTTTTACTTTACTCTATTTTTTTTTAACTTTGTTTTATTTTATTTTATCATTTCATTTCATTCCCGACTCCTACATTTCCCAGAATCCCCTGCAGGTGGCGCCAGCGCTCTCTGATCTCCCATCGTCCAGCGGGGTAAACCTACAGCAGTAACTGAAGCCTGAGCATCTTCCTCACACTGCTTGAACCTCAGCAGCGGATGGAGCGGAGGGGCAGCAAAGTTGAACACGGTGCCTCAAAGTAAGCCACAACAAGTGCACTCTGAACCGGTATCGAGACTTTTCTATTTTTTATTCTACTCCCAGCGGGTTTACATCAGTTATATCTCGCTTTTGGCTTCGGCGTCAACGTTTACATTTCTGCTCCGGTTGAAATGTTTGACGGACCGAAGCGTCTTGCCCTGTAACCGTTGGGATGAGTGAGACAAAGAGGATGGATGCAGCCTGAGAAGACGCCAACTGGCTTCTTCCCCATCTTTGTGACAGGATAAAGTCACTGAAATGTGGTCAACTCGGTTAAAGGTTTGTCTTTTCAGTTAACTTTACGGCTCCGTCGACGACAGAAAGTAAGTTAGCTTAAAAAAAAACGTTTTCTAACTTAAAGTGCTGGCGTCATACAGCCAACCGTTAACATGTGTTTAACGGTTAAAGTCAACCGGTGGACTCTTTTGGCTTGACGACAGTCCTGGCTTCTTCTTGTAGGGGATTTCACATGTGCTAACTTACAAGCCTCCAAGAAATGTCAGAAGTCAGGGTCAGTGGAGAGCCTGAACCTGTCGTCACTGTGTTTCCTTAAGAGGACTTGAGATGCTTAAGTGCTTCTGACAGTAAAGAGTGTTTCTAACATACAGACACCCTGCTGTCTCTAGTTATGTACTCACAGTGTCTCCATTGCTCTGGCCACAACTAATAGATGTATCTAATTTGGAGGACTGAACTTGGACCAGAGTTCTGCACAACCTCCCTGCAGCTGTGTGACTGGAGACGATGATGCACACCTAAGGTAGGCCTCCTCTTCCTCTTTGTATCTTGTCTTAAGATGACCCAGGGGCCAAACCTCGTCCTGGAGTGGCTCTCGAAGCTCCACTTGTCCCAGTATGTGGAGTCATTCATTGATAATGGCTATGATGATTTGGAAGTTTGCAAACAGATTGGGGAGCCAGACCTGGACGCCATAGGTGTCCACATTCAGTACCACAGACACCGGCTGCTCACAGCAGTGCACAGGCTGAAAGATGAGGATGAACAGAAAACACCTGGCTACTATTTCACCTTAGAGCCTCTGGATCCGTCTACTTGCAACCACTCTGCACACTCAAACAGAGGAGATGACTTGAGGACTATGAGGTCAAAGGCACAGACCATAGGGATACACAAGGCTTCCTGTCCTGGAAACCATGACCCCAGATTCACTGATTGTAATGACTTTGTGACGTATCCCAAACTGAAGCTGAAGGTGCTGCTGAGGGATAAACTTGCAAAAGATGGCATCAACCTGGGAGAAGCACCTTACACCCATAAGGTAGGCAGTTTTTACTTCCTTCCTTTTTTACAGTATGTTGATCCTAAATGCTGGCTCTTTAAGCACTGTCTCATTGAATTTGATACACTTGCTTCCTTATGTTTGTGATGAAGAGTGTGACAAATTTCTTTGATGGTGCTGACGTCCAGTGACTCTGCTGCATTGCTCCACTGCTGCTTTTGGTTTCTCTGTTGAGTCAGTGTAATAGTGTTAAATTTTAAAACATTTTCATCCTAGGGCCCAAGTTCATCTCCATTTTCAGTTTTTCATGTACAGATGTGAGGACCCAGAATAGGTTTTGGCTTCTGATTGACTTGTTTTTTTGCTGAGTGAGTGGGTGATGAGTGAGCAAGATTTACAGTATATTGAGATCCTCACTGCTCATGAAAAATTACAGTAAAAGTATGGTGATTTGGATAAACAGGGTGTCTGCATGTCCTTTTAAAAGTCTTAAAATGTCTTTAATTTAATAACAAGGCCTAACATCTAACTCTGCACAACACCACTGTAATGCTCAAGTAAATAAAACATGATTTGTCCAAAAATTTGTCCCAAATTTGGTTAAAAGGTGTCTTTTAAAGGGTCTTAAAATGGATTAAACTTAACTGTCTGATACCCGTAGACACCCTATACGATGTTGTATGTACACAGTTTTTTTAATACAGTAGAGTTTAATTATCTTAATTTTATCAGATTTGCTTCATTCCAACAATTGTTTTGAAGAGTTATTTACTTTGGCTGTACGTACTGCCCCACATGCAATTCCCAGAATGCCGTTCAACTTGCAGAGAATGGGCATAAACTTGTTGCATTCAACCGTGGGTGTAGGGCTTCCTTAAATTCTGTATGTCTCCATCATCCTGTGCCATAGAGAAGGGCTGAATACTTTGGAATACATATCTAATTGCTAATATTTTGACTTAAATTACAATTGCAATATGACTCTTTAGGGAATGGTCATTTTTGCATCATTATTCTCATTTTCACTGAGGAATAGGAATAGGATTTGTAGGCCCAAACATCTCTGCAGCCACAATACTTAAAGCGGACTAAAGTGGAGTGAGTAAAATGGGATATGGGATTTGAATCAGTGGTTGCAGGTTTGTCCTTCCATCAGATAGTGTTTATATGCGTGTTTGAAATTTGCAATAGAGGTTATCTCGTTCTAAATCTTCGTGTAAGTGTGACAAAATGATCTCTGACCATAACTGTTTTTGTAAGGTGCATGCAAAATTGATCTAGTAATGCGTTGCTGTCTTGCATAGAGCAGTTAGCGTAGGATTGGAGTTGTTGTTTAGGATCTGAGAATAGAATTTAATGGCTAGATTATTTGTGTAGCTTTGAAAAGTCAGGGTGTTAGAGTGTGAGAGTGCTGTGCAGTAGTGAGTCCAAAGGAGGAGGTTACCATGGATCTTGTAAGCTCTGTTGTATAGGCTTGCTATTGGTTCAGTGGTTTCCTTTGTGGTGAGGGACCAAATTGGGAGCCAGTAGGATATTGTCAAGAGACTGATTGCATGTAGGTATGTGTTTGAAACAGCAGGGGTGAGATAGAGTCTGATTTTGTTGTAGACGTACAGTTTCTTGTAGATTTAGAATGTGCAATATTGCAAGCTTCCATATTACAGTGTCAGTAAAGTTCCGATTAATTGTTCAGCCCTACCATTCACACTTCCAAAATAGGGTGTGGAATCTGCTTTGTCACAGAATCTAAGCACATAAAATGCAATATATGTTGCCTTAGTCAAAAGCATCATCATTCTCAGGAATTTTCAGGAGACCCTGGAGTTGAGTGTTTACATATTGAGCACAATAGTGAACGCATATGAGTAACAGAGAGACAGAAGTAAAGAACTTCTGTGCTATACTTAAACCATGAGATCCTGTGTGGCTGCTTTGCATTCAGGTCTATAGAAGCTACAGTTGATTGAGTAATTAGTACATTATCCCTGCTTTCCTGCTCATGGATTTCTCTCAGTGCTGTGTGATTGTTAAAGGTTGGTGACTCCAGAAAGAAGCTGTTGCACTTTGACTGATACCAAAACCAGAAACTGAGGTGATTAAACAGGTTGTCCATTAGTCGTTAGGTTGATGGTTCGATCTACAGCTATTGTGCCTAATAGCTAGACCTGTGTGGTGCGTGGTAGCTTATGGCATTAGTGTGTGTGAGTGGGTGAATGAGAGGCACAGCTGGTAACAGTAGCCAGTGTAGTGCAAAACATAAGCTTTATGCTTTACATTTAACACACATCCAACAAATGACAATGAACTGCGCAGACAGAGGTCAGTAGGACAATGGATCAGCCTGCTTTGATGACAGATGTTAGATTTATGGACAGCATGCCATTTTATTTCTGGGTATTTTCTCTGCTAAGACAACTGCCCAGTCTGTGTTGGCTGCAGAGACTGTTAGTTAATGTAATTGCAGAGGATAGTTATTCCGCTTTGGCTTCCACCAAATCCATTCAGTCCATAATACACTCAGCGACTGGTCTGAGGCCAGCCAGATGTAAAGCTGAGTGGCACATTTGGCTTATTCTCAACAGTCTGTCTGTGGAAGGTGTGATTGATGGATTTTGGATTTGATTATATCGCAGAAAACTGGTGTTTACCACAGGAAGGTACACGGCACACTGGTGAATCTGTTTCAGCTGTATTGTCAGAATGAATCCCTGCTAAGCAGCACAGTTGGACACCGCCCCAGAATATCTTTACACTTTCAGACCTAAGGCACTGTTTCTGTTCTCAGCAGTGGTGTTTAGCCAAGAGAGAACTTACTCTTTTAATGCACATGTTATATTCATCTTGGTTTTGTCTTTTCTCAGCAGATACAAGCTTAAAATGCTGCTCATCAACAATGAATGAATGTGGTCTGAAAGACCGTTGAGCCAGGTGCAGCTCTCCAGTTTGATTGAGCTGAGTTTTGTGTCACAACAAATCATAGAGAATACTGAGTCAGCTTTACTAGAGTGCCTTCACACAAGCCTTCCTGTTGTGCGGTCTATAGTACCCATATGGAAAATTATGCAGTGTTTGGTGCACTCTCATTCATTCTAATAATGACAGTTTAATTGGAAAACTTTATTTTACCCCTCTGAGGTGCCATTAGCATTAAAATAGTCGCACTGTCCCAACAGTGCTGTATGGTTGTGGCCTGTTTCAGAGCTGCAAGCATGCTGTTCATGAAAGATTCAGAGGCTGTAAACTACTAAGTGCAAAGGCACTTTGTGAGTCACTTCCAACCTTTTGTAGGTTACAGCGAATACTGGCACAGTTAGATTCACCTAGAAAAGTTTTTTTTAATTCTTTAGACTTAAAAGCATCACCAGCTCTGGAGTCACCACAGTCGTACTGAGGTTGTAAGTTCAATCACAGGGCAAAAACTATGAATGTGTTTCTTACTGCGATTTCACAGTGGTGAATGGGATAGTAGCTCCGCTTAAATGCTCTGCTGGTTATCTGATGGAGCGAAGTACAAATGACTGTCAATTACAAATTATTTGGTTCTCCAGCAGTACACTGTGAGGTTAACATTTGGAGTATTATGTCATCTGGCTACGTTTCAGGAGGAAATAGGCCAGCCTTTTTGGCTCATTTAATTTGGCTCAGTCTATCCTCCGCAGTACTGAGATTATGAAGACATGCATGATCATTCACTTTATAAGCTGTGTGAATATCACCCTGATTTGGAGCAGTTAATCAGTGAAGAGTTGACTTAAAGCAGGGGCGTCAAACTCATTTTATTTCATCAGCACAGCCCAATTTGAAAACCATTACATAATTACCTAAAATTAACAACACCTTCAATTTTGCCCTACATTCTGAAAACATTTAACCATTTACAAAGCAAATGATGATCAGCCTGAGATGTTTTAAGAAAAATAAGTTCAATTTCAACGATATGTTTTAGTTTTTCTACATTTTCGTCATCCCCTGTATAACAAACCATTTACGGATCAAAAGTTTTGGCAGTGTCTTAGCATTAGGGTTCCACCATTATTTATTTAAAGAGAGAAGTCTGATACAGATTCCTTTGTATTGAAACTGCTGATTGACAATATTTCACACGATGTTTAATACCTTTAAATATGACCACATTAGGTATTCATTGTGTTTTTTAGAGAACTGTATTCTGGTCAGGGTGGAAAAGCCTCTGAAGCAGCATTTTACATGAAGGAGGTTACTTATCCGTTTAACTTCCTCCTGAGACCTGGCACCTCTTAGCCTTCACAAGTGCATAAATATTAGCTGTGCAAAGTCATCCAGTGGGCTAGACTTGACACTGTGGTTGCCCAGTTTAGGCCCGCGAGCTGTATTTTAGGCACCCCTGATTCAGAACTATCAGGTGAGACAGGTTGGCTCTGTGTGAAAACAGCATTTTGGAGCAGTTTGGCCTTTCAGGTTCATCAGATTTAGTCCATTGAACAGTAGCAGAGTACAGATATGTAGGCCACTATGGCCCAATTTCTCACCAGGAATAGCTTACAGCAGCTTCAGGCTAAAGCTCTGCCAGCTAAACTTCTTTGCCTAATTTTGTGCCAAGCTGGACCAAATATCAGTATAATAAGAATATGATATCAGTGTTGAGATTTTCAGATAGATGTTGTCTGGGATTTTGGGTATTGTAATGTAATTCACAATACAGTTCATTGTTGTTTTTTTCTTTTTTGCCAAAATACCAGAAAGCGTAACAAAGATGTGAGTGGAGACTGATTTGAAAGTGTGTTGTATGAGCGCACACTAATACTGTAGCGTAAAAACAAATCCATCTGTACATGTTAACCCTTATCATACCACACAAAAACGAATAGAAAACACTGACTTTGCCAGAAGAATGATTGAAAACCTTTAAAACACTTTACCTTACCTTTCTTACTCTTGTGTAACTCTCACTGGCCTCATTTGTGTTAAATCTAGGTTACATCTAACAACAGTATGGTGTGTCCTCGGGCCTTATGCTGGCAATGGTTTGGAAATTGCAGTGGTTTTGGATCTGGAATCCCACAATGCCTCTGCCTCTCAGTCTGGGTTTGGTAATGCATTCAATGAGCAGTGTGCCTTTCCGACTATTCTGCATGGATGACTAGTTGACCCAGGCCTGCAGGACCTATTAGTGACTTTGAGAGAAAGAAAAGTAATCTGATAAACGCTGGATGAGCTGTAAATGACCCAAACACTGGCACCACCACAAGTGTGTCTCTGAAAGAAATATAAATATAGAATATATAAAGAGATGTTATACACAACATGGAAACACAAAATCTGATAGTTTATGGTGTCACTACCTTAATTTACTTTAACAGTAAATTACTGTTAAATTTATGACAGTATTCTACAGTGGAATGTGTGGTTTACAGGGTAATGCTGTAGCTAACCTGCCAGTAATATATTGTATTTCTACAGTGTTGCTGATGTAATCTACATTAACGATTTTTAGCTGTACGTGTTACAGTACACTATACCTAAACAAAGTGCTGAATAACATAGATTTATAATGCCACGTGTCGCCCATGGTAATTAAGGGTTGGCATCCAGATCAGAGGACATAGATGAGCATTTGATGGCAATAATGTTCACAATTGATTTTACTGGGATCATCAGGCTCTGTATCACAATGCTCATCATCACTGCTCGGTCAGCTGCTTGGATTTACTGAGGCTACAACTGAGGCTTTGAATCTTTCTTGAGAAAAGACTTAATGTCTTGACATGTGTGATGTAAACATAGGCCTTACTATAAAACTGTTTACATTGTTTGAAAGGGCATGCAGGCTGACTTGACTGCTTTTGCCTCTTTAATATGAGTTTTCAGATGAGACAATAAACTTTGTGTGGAACATTAGTAATGTAGTATGTTTGTAGCAGGCGTCTCAGTACAATCTCACAGAGACCACAGGGTAATGTCACTTTGAAATGGCAGTATGAATCAATCTAAAACAGAAGCTGACAGCCAACTATGTAGGAGGTACTGTATTAGTTGAAGATATTAGCACTAAGGATAGACCGATACATCGGCCGGCCGATATATCAGGCCGATATTTGAGTTTTTTACTTGTATCGGCATCGGCCGATATGCGCGTTGGTTCGCGGATTTATTTTTCCCTGGCATGATTTACAGACAGGCATCCACGGGCAGCTCTGTGTTGCCGGAAGACCCTGCAGTGCACATGCAGCGAATCCTACTGTGTACAGTAGTTGTTGTTTTATTTATGCTTCAGCTTAAATATTTGTTTATTTTATAAAGACATTACTGGAAGATTTAAGAGCACTGAACTCTTTTTTTTATTTGAATGTATAATAATAATAATAATAATATTCTACCTGTTCTACCTCAACTTTCCATCTTGTTTTAGTATTTTTTACTGTTCAATAAATGTTTCTTATTTTAAACTTGAGACCTGTAATATTTGTTATCATTGTGTCATTTTTTTGATGTAAATTGAGGGAGCAAAAGCAGTATCGGCCCCAAATATCGGCTCAAGAAAATCGGCAGTCCATAATCGGTCATCGGCTAAGGGTGATGGAAAAAAATCGGTATCGGCATCGGCCCTAAAAAATCCATATCGGTCTATCCCTAATTAGCACATAACAAAACTACCTTTCCGCATGTCCAGTCTGGAATGAATAGATCGCTATTCACATGAAAGGCCAAAAAAAGTACTGAAATTAGTCAATTATGGGGGCTGCCTCTAGCTCACCTGGTACAGTGTGCTCCCACAGACCGTATAAATAATGAACATAGCTATCTTGACATCACCCGTTGATTTGTTGACTGCCGTTTTGAAGCCTCGAGTTCAGCACTTTGGCCGTCGCTGTGTTGGATTTTTGGAGCCAGAAGTGACCATATTTAGACCGGAGATTGGAGCTGTGGAGGAGCAAGAGGTTGATCTGACTCATAGACGGTGGCGACTCCTTACAGACAGCCTGTCACTCAAGCTGCCTTGCCCTTAAATGTGAGCAACTTTGGTGTAAACAGGTGAATTATAAAAACTTCAACCCCTGTGCAGCTGTCATGCATGTGAAAGTAATCTATAGAGACCCAAACTGTTTCATGTACCAGGCTGTAAACATGTTTATTTCTGCTGTAAATGTGGACATTTTAACATGTAGGTCAGTGGGGATTTACTCTATTTTGGAGCCAGTCTCAAGTGGCTATTTGGTGAACTGCAGTTTTTGGCACTTTTGCATTGGCTTCATTTTCAGCCTCAGAGGTTGCTGCCTGCGTGTGCCCCATATAGGCTGAGTCTTTGCAGCGGCTCTTGTTTGATTCCAACCTGTGGCACTTTGCTGTGTGTCATCCCTCTTCTCTCTGCCCTCTTTCCTATCATTCTTGAGTTGTCCTATATTAAAGAAAGTTCACTTGCAAGTGAACTTTGTTGCGGTTCCCTTACAGTGGGAAATGCAAATGGACTATCCAGCGAACCAAAGAGAGGAAGTGACGTAGAGCGCAGTGCTCATGGGTAGAAAAAAACAAAGCCAACAGTGCGAACCGAGAGAAGCAGAGGTAAAAAAAAGAAAAAGTTGGAAAATGTCTCGTGGGCAGACGTGGAGTAGTGAGGAGGTGCAGGCGCTTACCCCAAGACTGCATACTGCATAAATTTGTTGTTGCTCCATTGTTGTTGTGGTGACCAAGCCGGCTTAAGGGGATGGATTTCCATTTTTCGGTCTGGGACAATATATGAGCCACGTTTGCTTCTTCCTCATGCTTTTTTCCTTCCTGGTCAGTGGTCGTATCATATCGAGTGACATTGTCCAGGTGGTTTGGTCTGCTTTAAAAAGTGCAGTGTGAAAGTGAACCGAACCAAATGAAGGTGTGAAATTTTTCGGCATTCCCTGCCCAATCAAACTGAGTCCCCCAGACTATCCTGGTGTGAATGTGCCCTAAATTGTTCCATGCTGTAGTGGGTCACTTCCCTTGTTTTCAACCTGAAAATATTACACATGAACACCAGATGCTCATGTTAACCAACCTGATTTATATATTGTATACCCATGGATAAATGCCACACTTTTCTTTAGAGAGACTTCCTCTCTGTGGATAAGCACCCATACCTAAGTAGTTTCCGTTGGTGGGAGCTTCTCTGCTGCAGCCTATCCTCTTGATAGTCTGAAATATAAAAATCTTCCCTTATGCAATCTTGCATTTAAAATTAAGCTGTTAACTTCAGCAGAGGCCCATTTAGATGATTAAGAAGCTTTCTATAATGCATCAGATGATTAACTTTGTCATTTGACAGAGCATATATTATATTGTTCATCACACACAGAGCCTGTTGGGAAGGATTCCTTTTATAGCTGTCTTAACAATGAGCTTCAAATCCCCAGAAGGCCTCATTGCAGTGCCCAGCTTGAAAAACATCCTCAGAATGGGGAACAAATCTTAGTTGTCCAGAAGATTTCCCTGTGTTGCTTTGCCAGAGGATCGGAGGACAAGCAAAACCAGCAGGCCTCTTTTGACAGAAGAAAAGCCAGTGTGAATAGAGCCTGGCAAAATACAAGCTCTGCAGCAGCTGACAGCTGTCTCTGTCTTTGTCACCATAAAACAGAGACTGAATAGAACTGTTTTTGTTGAACAAAGTTGGTTTTAAAACACCAGCACAGATTTTACCATGAGGACTGGTGCAGCATTGTGTTGAAGAGGATCTGTAAACAAATGAGAGAAGTGGTTTTGTTGTTCAGTGGTTGGTTACATCGATCAGTTTTTCTTCTGTATTTTAAAACGAGGCTTGAAAACTTGTTTCTTGGGTGAGCATTTGCTCAGCACTGCTGCCTCACAGCAACAGGTCCCTGTGTTTGAGGTCAGCTGGGATCTTTCTGTGTGGAGTTTGAATGTTTTCCCTGTGCCTACATCAGTCTCAAACTGAGTCGTTCAGTTTTTTCCCACAGTCCAAGGATGGGAAAATTAGGTGAATTGAAACCTCTAAATTGCCCACAGGTTTCAGTGTGAATCATTGTCTGTCTTTATGTGTCAGCCCTGTAAAAGACTGCTGATGTGTCTTGTGTACCCAGGCTCTCACCAAATATGAGCTGGGATAGGCTCCAGCCCTGCTGCTACCCTGCACAGATAATAACATGATGGATAAAACAAGAATTTGCTTGCTGTGTAATTAGATTTACATGTCTGGTAGAATTCTTCTGAGTGTGGACAATGTAAATAAAAATCACGATCATTTACCAAGTTATGTCTGACCACAAGTTAACAATAAATGAAAGAAGACTGTTAAACTACAGTACATTCAATGTACCCTAACAACTAAATATTCTTAAAAAAAAACATCATGTTGTTAAAAAAATATGCTAAACCTTTAACTCATTTTCATCATCACTAGTGTGGCACTGATCCAGTCCACTGATACTGGTGCTGTTTGACCTTATTAAACTGGTTGGGCACTGGCCACATGTGACTGAACCACATTGGAGTTTCTTAATCAGTGTCATTATGACATTCTGTGCATCTGCTGTCATTCATTGGTTCTTAGCAGCCCACCAACTCAGATTTTAGTGCCATAGCAATCCTTGACCTCATGTTACCCTACATAAAAACAAACAAGTGCGAATTCACAATAGTTGCGACCACACACAGAGATGCATCCATGTGTTGCCCCTTTTTGCCAATTGCTATGAGCAGTTAATCAGCTGTCTTTTGGCTCATGACCAGTTGGCATGAACACAAACACCTACACACTTGACCTCCATGCCAAATTTCAGGCTCCTGGGGCAAAAACTGTGGGGAAATTTTTGAGGACTGACTAACTAATCGACAAAGCAAGCTGTAGAGCTGCTAGTCACAGCAAAAAAAATCCAACAAATTGCATGCACTAAGTTCCTAGTATAGACCAAATCAAGATGAAGTCACGCAAAAAAACAAAACAAAACACACAGTTACTTGCAAGTAGACAACTGTCAATTGATCTTCAATGTGGAAATATGCAAAATCAGCAAACTTGTGTATTTCTGTTTTCATTCTCTACTGTAACTGTAACATTTTAAGATGTATAATTAAACAAAGTGGTCCTACCTATGTGACATTTCTGCTTTCTATGCACTGCTTTGCTAGAACCTTTGACAAACCACATCTGCTAGCGCAGAAGCTAACTGCTGTGGATGGGGGCTGGAGCAAAACATATGTTAGCCACCTAAACATATCCATCTAAAATTGGTGTAAGTGTACACTTTTTTTGTATTTTGGAAAACATCTTCAGCTTTACATTACACAATAACCAATTGAGCCAGGAGTAGTACAGCCACTCCCAAGTTCTGTGAGGTGAAAATACTGTTTTTGTCAAAGGAGTCTGGTGGCTTTTAGATAACGGCTTCAGTTCCCATTGGGAAAGGCTGTCTGACAGAGGGTAAACTAACCAATCGAGGCAGCTTTTGCTCAGCACTGTTTGATGTACATGACGTGGAGGTTTCTACCCACAGGTTATTGTAAGCAAACATTGTGATTCAATTTATAGACCATTTCATTGCTGTTCTTTTGCAGTGACAACAACTTTGGTCCCTCTTTACTTCCTGCCAGCTAATGTATTAACAAACATTCTGACAGGAAATACAAAAAGACCTGTTTTTATGTTGACAGGTTTGAAACCATCAATACAAATTTTGATACAGACAAAAAGGGTACTGGTGTCACATTTGCAGTAGTGTTGCAGGGTATACTGGTACCAACGGTAGACCATGGTACTAAAACTCACATTTGCGACTAAAAATAGTTTTGTGCGAGCAAAAGAAATCATTCAGGAGCACGCTGTGCAAGTACAAATTTCAACCAGCAGCAGAAACGAAAGGCGAATCCTGCCGGTTGTGGGTTGAACGAGGGTCACAGATAGGAATATGGCGGAGGCTCCGTTAAATATGGAGGCCATAGTGCTCCGCGCGCAACATAACCGCTTATTGGCAACAGAGAAATCTGGCTCCAGGTCCAGTAATTTCCTCTTTTGATGGTGTCATTACTGCTCAGAAGTACCTGGACAACCAAGTCGTGGCGGCACACAGGTATGTGACATGTCAGAGGAGAAATGAGCCATTCACATTTCTCTCTTTGTGGCAGGTAACGGTCCACAAACCTCACCACACTTAAGGGACTGTTCTTAACTTGTCAGAGGGGTAGGGTGGCTGGTTGATTTTTGGTTGATTTTTATTTTATTTATTTATTTTATTTTGATTTTGATTTCTATGTTAATCACTTATTGATGCTGTTTTTGAAGTATGAATAAGTCAATAAGTAATTTATTCCATTGAAATATCATTGATGTATTATAGAAAAGTGATTTTTTTGATACTACTCAGAACCGTGATACTTTCACTGGTATCGTACCATGGGTCCCAATTTTGGTACCGTGACAACACTAATTTGCAGTCATTATAGGCAGATACCCTGAATTGAGATGCCAGAATCTGTATCGAGGCAGATAGGAAAAGTTTTGATTGGTGTCAGTGGCGCTGTCAGGAATATATTTCATAGTACACACAGGAACAGCCCACTCATTTGTATGGTACCTTTAACACGTAGGTTCCCACGCATGGACATACGTAGTCGCCTCAATGAGCGAGCAAGGGATTCCTCATTGCTTTACAAAGTGGGTGGATCCTGGACATGTAGCTGGCTGCTAGCCACTGTCGTAACGTTAATGTTAGCAGCAGTAACATTAGCAGACTCATGCTCGTACTTCTGCTCTCTCCATATTCTTCGCTGCTGAGGCTTGTTCACTTTCTTGTTTCAAAAGCCTGAAAAATGCTCAGTTGTTTTCATTTGCTTATTTGCTCATTTCTAACTACTCTTTCTTGCTAACACACAAGATAAGCAACACAATATTGCTAGCATCACAAATGAGCACCAGAAATGTTTGTCATACACTGACCTCTGGCCCGTGATGTGCACCAATTATCAGTATCCCAATTTATTTGCGTCACAGTGAATGGACACAGTCAAAATACATCGCAGGCATATTAATCAGTAAATAAGAACCCAAAGATATGATATGCTGCTTTTGTCACAATTGTATTTGCAAGATAGGATGAAAAATCATTTAAAAAATGTAAGCACAGTGCATACACGATTACAGCTGCCAGTGCCACTGATTTGTGTATCTCTAATTATCACTCGTCATGCTGCCTGCTTATTTTATTTTCAATATAGCTGTTGAACAAAGGCAAGATGAATGTACTGGATGATGTTGGTTTTGCTGAATTTTCTGGTCTGGGATTGTGAGCTGAGTGATCTCCACTGTTTTCAGACAGCCATAGGTTTATGATGATTATGCAGGGAAACTGGCTATGTACATCAGCAAAAGCCTAACACACAGTACTGTATGTTAGGCCGAGTGTATATATCATATGTTCACATTTGGCTGTGTTACAGTGTGATCTATCCATTACCACCATCCCATTTCTTATTATGTAGTGTACTGTAGGGAATGCCTACTTATGGACTTTATTCATGTTATGTCAGTGTAGATTAGGGCAAACCAGTGGACCATTACAGGAAGATTGCTGGATTATTGCACTGATGGTGCTGAGGGGGGGTTGAACAGTATTGCACAGAGCACTCAAAAGCTTAGCATGCCATGAACATGCTTGTCACTTATAGTTTGAGACTCGATAAATTCCTGTCCGGCATGCAGTACTTGGTTCCTCTCCTCAGAAAAACAGGACTGTACAAGGGCAGTTGTCATTGTACCAGCACATTTTCAGCCACTCCACATTGCATCACTGCTGAGTGAGATCAGATATTTATATGTTGTTCACATTGGGAATACTTAGCTATGTATAATGTAAACCTCTTTGTTAAGCAGAGCATAATCACTGACCTACATTTGTGAATTTAAGGTTAGAATTGTCCAGTGTCAGTTAACCAGAGGTTAAGGACTGATATAGCTATAGGAGCTTATGGTTCTGTGTATATTTTATCCAGTTAATTTCCATTTCAAACATCCTCACGTTGCTTTCAAGTAGAAATAATTCAGAAAGGCATCATGAGGGGCTTCATGTCCAGCAAAACACAATTTTCATGCTAATTTTGGACTTAACAGCATGTAAGATCTTTTTCTTTTTTCTGAGTGCAAATTATTTTGTGTAGTTGTTTTGTGTTAACATTTCTCTTCAGCACCCCTTGCTATTGAAGCAGCCTCTACCTCTCTGTTGCTTCAGCTATCGTATTACAATACTAAGTAAGTCTTTGAAACTATGTGGCGCTCTCTGAATTTAAATAGCTGTGCAGAAGAGAAAGCCTCTTTTGCTTTGTGGCAGACACACGCAAGAGGCAGCTGAATTGAAAGAGCAAGTCTGATTCAAGTCTGTATCAAAGCAAAACACTGAGGCTTTACACTTCTGTTGTTAATTATTGTTTCTGGTGTTTGAGAATAACACATTTCAGAACACATGACAGTATTAGGGTGTGATCAGTTCATTTGTTTTGTGAGAGTTAAAATACAAAGGTTCCCAGAGACTAGCAAATATCAGCCTTCCTTCGATTGTTTGAAGTGGGGTTGTATGAGGTACTTATCCATAGTCAGTATATTACACACAATAGATGTCAGTCAGCTCACCCCCAGTTTGGACAAGCAGCAGGAGTGCCAACATGGAAGTGAAGCAATGTATTGGTGAGGACGAGGGCAGCAGCAAAATGGATTTTAGTCGCCTTAAAAAATCCCACCTGTCCACAGCAGTACATTTTTTAGCATGTATGTTGGTACTCCTGTCTGCTTCCCCAAACTGGGGCTGTGCCGACTGACATCTACTGTATGTAATATATAAGAAACTCATGCAACTCCACTTCAGATCTGAATTATCCCTGAAGTCTGTAATAAAGCAGTGGGATTTAAATGTCTGTATCATTTGTTTAAAGCTAGTCTTGTTAGTAGGACCTACAGTTAGTCTTTGTTGATGCTTTTGTGGGTTTTTTGCCTTTCAGTTTTAATATGATGGTGTTAAAGCTGATTTGGAGACTTTTCCCTGCTTCTGTGAATAAAAATGAAAAGATAATTAGATTTTTTGTTTGTTTGTTGTTCTCATTAGAAAATGCCAGATTTATTTCTTACCACCACATCCCACAATCCCCCAAAATACATGAAGCAAGAAACTAATGCTGGATGGCATTGCTGTTTTTGCCATTGATTAAAGTGGGATATAAAAGTTGCCTCAGTTCATTGAGATAAAATATATTCATTTCTTGACTTGATAAATGTGTAGCGTTGCCTTTGGCCTGGCCTCTGTGTGTGTGTGTGTGTGTGTGTGTGTGTGTTTTTGAGTGTTTCCTTGGCTCTAACCCACAAGGCTCTCGGAGGTCTTTGAGCCGCACTACATTGACCTTGATCACGTTCCATTACAAGGGTATAACCATGCTCTCCGCTGGGCTATTTTTACTGCATGTGCAAGATTGGCCATTTCAGCAGGGTTAGCAAGTATTTTCAGCCAGTCAAGCAGAGGAACTTTGGTTGCTAGAAGTAGATTCTCTTTCAAAGGGAGGCACTATTACTCTAATGCAGTTATGTGTTTCTTTTGTTATTTATTTATGCATCCAGTTTTGCATTTTGCGTGACTGGATACAATGAATTGGTATATTGTAATGGTTTTATGTAATTTCCATCAGTTTAAGACTCAGGGGTTTAGGTACACCAAACATGCAGAGTAATTTATTGAAAAAAAGGTCCAAATTGAAATGGAAATGCAATTTGTGGGAGCAGATTTATTATATTAGTAAATGTATTACTGAGAGGACTTGTATCACATTAATGCAACTCAATTCTATTTAATTCAATTCAGTTTTATTTATGTAGGCCATATTACAAATCACAATTGGTCTGAGAGGGCTTTCCAACATACAACACCCTCTGTCCTTGGACCCTCATGCAGTGGATAAGGAAAAACTCACCACCAAAAACCCTTAAACGCAGGGAAAAAAGGGAAGGAACGTCAGGAATAGCAACTGAGGAAGGATTCAGTAACCATCCCTTAACAGCAGAAATTTGGTAATTTTGTTAAAGTTTAATTGTTAGATGATGAAGACTGTTAACATCTGCTTCTAGTTACTAAATGTTTTATCAAGATTTATAAAATCAACACAGAGACCAGCCTTAGTCTAATTAAACTGTCTAGACGCCCTCAGGATAAAGACAGCAATCCATCAGGACTATATATATATATGGAGCACTGAAACACATTTTTACGTGACAGTAAAAGGGACTTTGCTTATTTTCATTCATCATTAGAGATACTGCGATTTATTAGTCCTTTATTTATTGTGAAATATAGGTCATGTATGGATTGCAGCTTATAGTCTGTTTACATGCTCAGACTCTCTCAGTACATTAGCGCACATGGAGCATATTAATAATGTGTCTCACTGTAATTGAATGCATTAAGCAAAGGCATTATAAAAGTGATAGTCCATTCTGCAAAACCAATACCATAAGAAGACAGTAAATAAGATTCTTGGCAGGATGACATTGCTTAAGTGAAACTTTATTATCATATTTTGGTATTAATTATGTTTATTTGCATTGCAGTGCTGCCTTTGATTACAGCATGCAGCTGTTGAGCTATTGAATTTTGAATTAACTCAACCATACCACTGTACTGTCCCAGATTAGCCTCAAAGAGAGCATCAATTTTGCACAATGTAGTATTGATTTTCCCTAGTAATTAGGATCTTTCCATCTAAAAACACTTATAGAGAAAACAAATTTGACATGAGATAATGTTGCACATTGTCAGCGTAAGTTGTTAAAGTCTGAACAGAGGTGTGTGAGGTCATAAATCACAGATGTAGCTGCTCTTTTAAACAGTTTGCTCCATTTTAAAAGTCAGAACGTAGTTTTTAGACGGTTACTCATTCATTCATTTATAAATTAAATAGCACCGTCTGACTCTTTGCATATGATCCACTTTCAAAATCTTTATATTTTTTGATTTATGTTTTTTTGTCTCCATCTATATTTTGTCTTTTTTCCAACTCCCTCACATAAAACACCAGAAGTTGCGCACAGCTCATTCAAAATGCAAAAGGATGGTAAAAAGGGAAACTACACACAGTAGTAGACATGTCAAATCTCTGCTGATGTTTGGCAGTCAGCTTTCACTTCAAGTAAGCACTTAACATCCCATAACACCACAGCACTCTTTCCTAAGTTAGGCAGCTGTGAGCCCACTACATCTCTCAGGTTGTCTGTCACAGTGCTTTAACTATTCCCTGGTCAAAATCCAAAGAAGTAAAAGTAGCTTTTAGTTTTGTTAGCTACTGTAGCATCCTGTCAGATTACCTATGAGATGCAAGATAATAAATGTTTTAACTGAAAAACATCAACAAATTGTTCCAAGTTAAAATTTAATAATTTGTGTGTCTGGTATTCTCTGCGTTCTGTTGACAGTGTTTGTTCTGCTGCTGTCTCCTCAATCTCAGTTGTGTCTGACAAAGCTCCGAACTGGACATGGATTTGCTTTGAAGACTGAGCCAAAGGTGGGCTGCAACAACAGTTAGAAGATAAACATGGAAGGAAGCGCCAACATTTACTGTCAAAACTCCCTACTTTATATTCAATTTTAATGTTATACTCTGTGCAGCATCTCACTTTGATGCATTTATAAATCAAACAGGATGTTTTTGCCGTGTGACTCGTTTGGGGAGGAGCTTTTGAGCCTTGCAGTTACAGTGGGGATTACACCAACCAGTGACCTATGAGCTATGGGAAGTGGTTTATGTGATGACGATGACAACAAGAAGCTCCATATTTTAAATTTAAATCAAGCCTCACATCTGGTCTGTCTGAACTCCTGACTGTTTAAATACCAACCCAATTACCAGCAAATTAATTTTGCACTGTGCCCGACTCAGAATTATGTCAGTTGAATCAGATTTGTCTGTTTGATACAAATATTTTATGATTTTTTTTTTTGTTTGTTTGTTTGTTTTTTTTCTCCATATAAAAGTTTTAAAGTTTGAATGGGGCTCAGCGGGGACGTTCAGTGTGACACCTGCATTCGTGTACTTTAGTAAACAAGCTAACAGCACTAACGATGGATCAGAAACGTGCAACAGCATTTTTGTCGACACTAGATATCAAACGAAAGTCAGAGACTATGTTGTAGAGAAGAGTAGAGAAGATACTGTTATCTCGAAGGCTTAAAGGGAAATTTCGGTTTATTTCAACCTGTCTCCTATTGTCCTAAATTTGTTTCAAGTGACTAGTGACATAAAAATAATAGTTAGCATGTTAGCCGTTAGCCTAGATACAGCCGGGGCGCATATTAGAATCAGACCTGTTAAAACATAAGTGTTCTCGCGATATTTCGGCTGCACTTTGGAAAGCAGAGCTAAATGGTAAACAAACATGGCCCCACACCGGTAAGGTAAGACAACACGTTTACATGTCGTTTTCTATATGTTCTCTGACATTTATCCTAATGATATGAGGCGGTCTTTGTGGAAAAACGGCTTGTTTAGTGGACTAACTTTGCACTTGAAGTATGCCCGTTCACTTACGTTTTAACAGGTATGACGTCACTATGCGCCCCAGCCATATCTAGGCTAACGGCTAACATGCTAACTATTATTTTTATGTCACTAGTCACTTGAAACAAATTTAGGACGATAGGAAATTTCCCTTTAACGTGCAGAGTCTCTCCTCAGCCGTGCTGTACCAAGAGTATCATGAAAGTCAAGAGTACTCATCTGGGGACCAAGACCTCCCTAGAAATACACTGCACAGCACACTGACTAGCAAAACAAAACAAAAAAAGACTTGACAAATGATTGTCTGGACAATCTCAGTCGACTGAGGGGTATCCAACTAATGGCTCATATCTCCATCTTCACAGGGCATTCCTAGTATTGAGGATGTGATGCATGGCAACAGTAAAACAGGTTTTGTCCAGAGAAGATTTGGTCCTTGTTATATTTGGTTCGGAGGCACACAGCCAGTGCATCTTCTCGCTGAACTCCTGTGAATAACTGTAATGACATACCAACACAGTGCTGTGGGTTAAACCACCATCTGTGGTCAGTTTCAGTACATCAGCATACTTTATCGACTGCTTTCACAACCCTCCTCTTTAACCAGGCTGAATATATGTATGTATTGTATATATGAATTGATCAGATTTCATTGATACCAATGCCATTATCGATTCTGCTTTTGATCCGATTCTTATTGATTCCTTATCAATTTTCTGTGTAGTTAAAAAGTAGATTTACACGGGTTTTCAGCATCAACACAACTGCTTTATTATCTGAGTGTGAACACAGTGTAGCAACAATCTGTTATCATCAAAATTAATTCAGTGTGAGAGTATTTGTTCAGCATTCATTTAGTTTTCGTAGTCAGAGAAAAAATTGTGCTAAGCTTGCCTGTGTGGCGCTAACGTTAACAGGGTATTTATCCCTGGTAATAGACCTGCTGCTCGGTTTGTGTAGCAGTGGCACTCGTGTGTCAAGTGTCAACTACATGGCATTCCTGGAATTCAAGCCCATATTGTGTAGTGGTGTCTCCATTCTCACTTAAAATAATCATTTTACAGACATTGCAAGTAGCATTGTCGTCAACATTCTCCATGAAATTAAGCCACACTTTGGACCGTTTCTCCCTCTCCACCATGACATGCACAAGTTTGTCATCATTGTTTTGCAATGCGCAGCTGTCAGATAAACACTTCAGCACTGACAAAAGGAATTGATAAACTCAGAGGCATACAATTACAATGGACTGAAGAATTTTCTGCATCTAATCTGGACAGCTCTTTTTCTCTGTTCCTGTCCTCACGTCAATAGCTAAGAAAGCCTTTATGATTAAAGCTCCCTCTGATTGGAATAATCCACCTGTGTGTCTCATTAGTTTTATATTTATTGTTTGTTTATTTTTTGTCATTATTTGGTTTTATCTTGTTATTTAGATTTTTTTTAAGTTTGTCTAAATCTGATTATTCTGCTGGTTGAATGTATGCTCAGTAGAAACGTTACCTTTTTTTCCAAGCACCGACTTGCTTTACGCTCGTGCTACTGTACGTGTCGTGTAAATGGGACACTTCCGTGTTTTGACTTTAGTGGCTTACAGTAAATCTCAGGCTTCCAATCCATCTGTTTGTCATTTTGGCCCATTAGTGATTTGGCCCTGAAGGGCAGAGGGATTAGACTTGCGCCACTGTTGCATCTTGTGCAACGTGCCATGACATGACATCTATCCATCTAAGTCAGGGGGACAGGACTGATCTTTTTCTGCCTGCTGCCTGTGCTTTTGTGCACAGGGAGAGACGATGATAAATGTGATTGAAATGAAAACCAAGAACAAATCAAGAGAGCACTGAAAGCGAAGAAAAAGGATAAAGACTGAATATGACTGGGGGTCCTGTGTCAGTGCCTTCACCATCTTAGGCTTAAGAGCTTAGTAAAGCTCTATCAGCGTTTTCACCCCTGAAAATATTTTGTGGATACATGAATTTGCTGACATACTTGTCTGTCTTGTTTATGCAAACCTGTTTCTAAATGAAGTAAAGTGATTTTTATATTTTATGATACAAATACATTGCTGTTGAGCAGTAGTGTAGTGGTATTTGTAGAGGTGGGGGACTATAGCTTTGCTGGCTCTCCCTCTGAGAACAGAGTCAGAGAAGTGATATTTCAATAAAATTCCCAAGTGAACAACTGCATTTTGGCCTTTCTACTGTAAATCCTACTGTGCAGAGGACAGTGGGAATGCACCATATATACAGCGCGAGGAGCCGTCACACATCACTTCTCGTTTGCTTATTTGCCCAGTGACCGGCAGTCTGCTGTAGCAGCTTCCCCATAGAGTCTCCTGCTGCTTTCATCCTCTGGTCGTCTGCAATACAGGAGTTCACGGCTTGGCCTCCATCCAGCTGTGTAGTATTGGTTGGATCAATGCCATCCGTGCAGGTGAACTTTCATATGGCAAAAACGGCATTGTACCTGACCTTTCAGCGAGGCTGTTTGTATAGGTAAAAAGCCAATGGTCACACTCCCGCAGTGCAGCGAATACTGTATCTTCAGATTATGACCCACTTTCTGCCCACTCCCCTTCCTCCCCACAGCAGCTTAGACCCTCCCCCCTTATGAATTTCATATGACAAGTCAACTGACACTATTGCATTGATTCAACCACAACAAACTGTAAGCTGAGCTGCATCCCTGGTGATCCATTTGCATAGAATATGGCATTTCTTGTATTCACTGCCATATGAAATTAAGAGGACGAGATTTCTAGATTCGCGCAATACCCTGCATTTCCTGAGAATATTTGATGTGCTTGGTGTCACCCTGTCTGAATACATAATGTATTCACCCCATGAAATCCAAGTTAAATGAAGCAGCTACAGTGCATTTCTGTTTGTTTTGCCTCAGGTTCACCCATTAGCCTTCTTTTTTCAGTCTGAGTGGATTATTATGAGCTTATGTGAACTGTAAGTTGCCTTTCACTCTTAATGTGAAAGGTATATAGGAAATGTTGTGGCTGTGAGATAATTGTCTCTGTCAAGTCAATGAAACGCTGTAGAAATTTCTTTTATTGCTCTGAGTTCTTTAACATAGTTTAAAGTGAGTAAAAAGAACACATCTGCAACTTTAAATGTTCAAAATGTTTTAAATTATGCAGTGTTTTAGAAAGAAAGAAGAAAAAATGTTAGTAAGCGAGCAATGATCTCTTTGTACCACACATCTTCCTCTCTGCATAGACCTGGGCTGGAAACTTGAGCCTGTAAAACCCACTAATATTCTGAAAGTTGGAAATGCAAGTGCTATCCACTAGACTGATTGCATTAATGCTTATGATGTTAGGTCTTACAGTAAGCACAGGAAGAGCCTCACCTTTCAGGGAGCATCTGATGCACTGACTTCAGGCTGCAGGATCACGCAACCATTAATTAAATCACAACAGACCACATTTCAAATCTGTGAACATACACGGTACAGACCACACTTTAATGGTTAATTAGATGAATCTAAATGTCACAGTGTGTTTGTAACTGCTGAGAGCACTTACCTGGGTTGAATTAAGGATTAAAAAAAATTGAGGTTAATGCCCATGTGAGTGTTGCAGAGAAGTGTTATATGCCCCACATGGCATGTTCAGACTACATTGTCATTGAGTTAAGTTTCACCTCTGCTGCCCTTATCAAAAATGCATTACTTTTCTGTGTTGCACATTTTAAAAAGGGAAAACAGGGGGATCCAATTAGGTGCCTTATGCTGATGTCATGCAATTTTTAAAAAGTGCTTTTTCTGAATGTATTACCTTCACATCAGGGCTGTGTAGCTAGCTGAGAACAATCTGAAATGATGACAAAGCAGTTTTGAAACTTGCAAGTATTTTTTGTGAGTAATAAAGTGGTAAATAGAGGAATATTCATTTATCACTTTTGGATGGTTGTTAGTGGAAAGTTTATCTTAAATTTACTGTCTGAGTCTTTTAGCCTGTCTCTGATTCTTGTATTGATAGTCTAAAGACACTACTGCGCCCTCTTAAGTTTGGAAGACAGTTGGTAGTTTGCTGTCAATACCTTTGCCGGGTGTAGGTTTGAACAGGATCATGTGTTTGCCGTTTGGTCGTGTGTGTGTGTGTGTGTGTGTGTGTGTGTGCGTGTTAGTGTGTGTGTATCTGTCTGTCCACAGCTAATTTCGCGAACTACTGGACCAATCAGCATAATTCTTTGTGCACACATGTTTGATTGTATACTCAAGGCAGGGCTCGACAGCGCGAGCGTTTCACTCACATTTGCGACTAAAAATAGGTGTGTGCGAACTGTAAAAAATATTTAGGGGCACATGCGCATAAAAAATCAGCCGAAGCAGCCTATATTTTTGTCAATAAAAAAATATCATAATCTAACCGCAAATGTTGGAGGAACTCCAGCCGCCTTCCCTCTTCCCCATGTGACACGGTTATGGGCGGTTTTCCAAGCCACTGTCAGCACAATGAATATAAGTCCCACTGTCGGCAGGGTGGAAATAAGTCAAAGTGTGGCGGAGGCAGGGACGGTTTTTGCTGTGGGCAATGTGGGTGACCACCCAGGGCGCAATCTATGTGAGGGCGCACGAGCGCCCTCCAAAAAAAAAAAAAAAGTTAGTGGAGTGGGCACTGGGGCGCCCCTATTATTACGTTTCAACCAGCAGCAGAAAGGAAAGGCGAATCCTGGCGGTTGTGGGTTGAACGGGGGTCACAGACAGGAATACGGCGGAGGCTCATAGTGCTCTGTGGCGCAAGATAACGGCTTACCGGCGACAGAGAAGTCCGACTCCAGGTCCAGTAATTTCCTCTTTCGTTGGTGTCATGACTGCCCAGTAGTACCTGGACAACCGAGCCGTGGCGGCATACAGGTATGTGGCGTGTCAGAGGAGAAGCGAGCCGTTCACATTTCTCTCCTTGAAGCAGGTAACGGCCCACAAACCTTACCGCACTTTAGGGACTGTTCTTTACTTGTCAGGGGAGGAGGGTGGCTGGTTGATTTTTATTTTATTTATTTATTTTATTTTGATCCCTCCTATGTTAATCACTTATTGATGCAGTTAGGGACCGTTCTTCACGGCCAGGCTGTCGGCTGGGTGGGAATAAGTCCTGCAGAGTTTCAGAGGACCTGGAGAATGTTTTAGGATAGTAACAACATTATATAAGATAATCATATTGCAAAGATAATATATATAAGGTAATAACATTAAAGACAAAATTAAATTGCAATACTTTTACCTTTCTGTACATTTTGTATACAAATTCATTAAATAATTTTGCTTGTAAATGTCTATTTGCGTCACGTTTATTACGGAAAACACATTTGATCAATTTACATTGTGCCCCTGAAGTTCTTTGTGCGCTCCTTACTTTATCAACTTAGGAGCACATGTGCTCCTTGGGAAAAAAGTTAGCGTCAAGCCCTGCAAGGACCTCTTGTGGTTGGGGTGATTCACAATGGTTGAAAACCTGTTTTACTGCCTGTTTTAGAGGCCGTACACACTGAGTGCTACTCCTGTGCCTTTTTTGAGCCAGCTTTCAAGAGTGTGGTGGCAGATTGTGTCCAAGGTAAGTAACCATAACAAGCACCATATCATAGCCTATTTACCTGATATCCTAATTGCAGAGCTGAACTTCTTCCTGGCACTGTTTATGTGTCGGCCTTTTTTCCGTTGGATAGATGTCATTTATCACAGACTGATATTTACGGAAAGATATCTGTCGGCTGTGACTGGTTAGTCCTCATCATATGACATGTGGTGTGCGCTACTGTGTTCCAAAAACTGAACTCAGTTAATTTCAGGGCACAGCTGTTGCGGCCTGAAAAATAGGTGCTCTGGAACCCATGTGCGCCTCTCTGGCATCGCTCTGGCATTTGAGTGAGCTTGCCATGCGTCTACATTGAAAACAATGAATTTGAGGGTGCAAAAAACGTGGCATCTGTACAGCCCCTTACAGTATACTGTCATTGACTGCTGACTCCTTACTCCTCTTAACCAGCCAGTAGGGGCCTCAAGTTTTCTGGAAATCATATCAGCTAAGAACAACAAACCCTACCTAGTCTGATGCAGGACACATTGTGGCTCTCATTGTGGTTTAGAAACTGACATCCATATAGGGTTGGGACTCGTTAGGATTTTAACGATTCCGATTCCTTAATGATTCCTTCTTAACGGTCCGATTCCTCTTACCGATTCCTACATTATATTCATTATACTTGCTATACTTAAACAAGTATATAATAAACACAAATGCAATCATACAAATACAAAAACTTTATTCTAACTGTTACACAGTACAATTAGATGAAAATACACATTTGTGTGTGGTGTGTATTTCAGATTTAGAGCCTGTATCATCTCCCTGAGAATATCTAACAACAAAAAGTGATTCTCTGATTTCTACAGCAACACTATTGCCTCAAATTAACCACAGCAATGTAATAAAAAATACTTATATGCATTCATGCTTGGGCGCTGTTATTTACGTGACAACACCTGAACATAACACACACAGACACACTGGCTGTTTGTTTCTACCGCTCCCCTCGCTGGAAGCGGACCTCCAGCCGCCCGCCTCCGCCTTGATTAAACGCTGAAAAATAAATAAAAGAGGGAGACAGGTGTCTCCTATTTTATCTTATTTTGTTATATTTCTCCCTTTCCCCTCGCTGGAAGCGTCGGACCTCCCGCCGCCCGCTCCCGCCGCCCGCTCGGATCCGGATCCCAACCCTACATCCATAGAAAAGTTTGGTCTCATTTTGAACTGGAGCACCTGCAGATTAAATCCATTCCCAGTATGTTGTGATACACTAAATTTGGCACAAAACCAGATCAATAAATCCACATTTTTGTTATCTTAGCAGCCATCTTGACTGTATGATCCGGGAGGGACAATTCCACCTGCTACAGAGTTGCACTGTGTTTCGGCTGCTTTGGCAGCGGCCTGATTTTGTTCCATCCATCTCACCGCATCATACCACACCAGGAACATTTCAGAAGCAGAGCATTATTTTTCCTCCCTGATTTGCAGATTGGCAGATTTGGTTGATGTGGTCATTTTTCTTTCATTTGTGCTGTGCCATGGATTTGCAAAAATGAGCGAGTTGTGTATTTTGATAGGTTTCTGGTACGCTTCTGAAACAGGAATTGTCTAGAGTGGCCAATGCTGCACTATACTGAGTGCACTTTTCTAGTTTTCTGTCATATTTTTGTAAGCAAGAAGTCCAAAACCTGATATCAGAGTTTAACCAGGCAAACAAAGGTATTCACTACTTGTACTTGCATCGAGAAAATGATGAATATATACCTCTTACCATTAACCTCCATTCAAGGTTTAAAGCCAGCTTTGAATTGTCTCTCATCAAGTGCTTCCAAGCTGCATATCTTTTACATCTTATCTGAACACGTAACAACTCTTTGAATAATGGATAGCCATGTTTTTCCTGCCTCAGTAACAGGGAAGAAGCATGGTCCTCTAAAAAAGCTTCTGAGGAGCAGGCCATGCCTCCTGGGAAAGTAGATGGCAGTGAGTGGAGATCTTTGGTGTTATAGTTCACGTGCACTGTACTTCTATGACATATCCCTAAGGTGAATAGTGCGAAGCCAAGGGAAAGTGATAGTGCTGTTAGGGTAAGTTTCTGAAACCATTAGGGTAGGTGTTTTGTTATCAACTGAGAGAATCAGGGCAAACTGAACTGTTGCACTCTCTCAGGCGCTGTATATCCGCATATGAAGTAATGCCTGTTGTGAAATATTGATTGTCACTTTTTTATCTGTAGAGGACACTGCAGCAGTTTCAGTCAGTTTTCTCTATGCTGTTTTTGAGAACCAGCAAAGTTGATGGTTATGTTTCTTGTGTGGTGCCTGTTTGGTTGTGTAGTTGTGGCGGTGCTGAAGGGTTTCATAGTGCACTTTTCTTTGCTTACATTCTTATGTCTCACTGTTTATTGTACAGTCTTTGTTGGGAGGGCTTAGTGAAAGGGTTGTTGGTATGCTCAGTCTTTAATCTCACAGTGGGACGCTGTACAGTGTGTTGGGGGTTACCAACTATCAATGCTATGTAAAAGATTAAAATATTGAAGGCTAAAAAGTCACTTGCATGATTCAGTTCAGATATAAACATGTGCAGATCGCAGTGACTGTAAATTTGATTAGAATAGTTTGCACTAGTGATTAGCTGTTTTTAGTATGTATAGAAAACCATTACACGAACAGATCCCTCAGACCCAAAGGTACAGTATGACAGCATTTAGTTACAGATCTGCTAGAGACATGACTCATCAGATTAAGTTTACAAAACTGGAGATTTGACGGGCAAGTTGTTTCCAAGAACTCATTCAAGAAAGGTCTCCTAATCCTAAACTTAAAAAAAGGATTGGCCCTTGAGATCTAGATATTTCTGACAGTTGGTAAAATTGACTTAACATGCACTTGTACATGTGCAAACATTTTTTTTTTTTCCGGCAGTATAAAGGATTGTATTCCAGAGTCCAGACCCTCCCAGTTGACTACCACACTATGCCCAGTTGTGTTGGAGTTGAGCCCAAAGTAGGCCTCAGCCCAAGCCAAGCCAGACCGAAGCATATCTAGGCTGCATCTGCATCGTTTCACTTCTGTGTTTGGGTTATCTCCAGCTATTCACTTAGTGTAACATAGTGTGTTGATTCCCCAAATTCCACAGAGCCTGTATATAAGAGTTGTGTTTTAATAGAGGAAGGAACTGAACAGTAGCCAGGCAGCAAGCCCAAAAAGCCAGACAAGATATGAATGTTAGAAACATCCTCTAGCGTTTGTGCCAAGGTGGCTCAGTGAAATGTGAAATGACATGTATTACGATAGATACATGTCCCATACCGCTTAGCATTCAATTGGGCCAAACATGATAGCTTGGTAAATCCCTGTTCCCCCACTGCCAGCATAGTGATATTATAGCCTACAGCTTATGTCTATGTAGTTCATTTACGCTACCAGAGTAATGAATGGCTTCCAGAAGTTTATGTTAACACTTCACTTAGTGAGGTCTGCCTTGTCTTTGAATTTAAATTTCATGAAAAAGTAGGTGCAGTTGATGTAAACATCACCTGGAGAAGATACCACAGGCTCCGATTAAACTATTCTCTGTAAATGTGTGAAAATGTGTTATCCGTTTTTGAAACTGCAGCGATGTCCAAGCAAGGATGGAATTAATTAGCTCAATTCAATCAATTACCATTTGATGAGAGAGATCCCTCTGGCACAGTTATATCAATCCCAGTTGGTTTGTCTTACTGCAGCTCAGATTTCTGGTTATGTGCTGGATGTATTCTGTTTGCCCCTTTTTAGAATCATTTGCATAGAAAATACAGCACATAAATGGAAATCTACATTTTCTTGTAGAAGTCACAGTACATGGACTTTTAAATGCCTCGTTGATTGTGCATTATTTGATGTTTTAAATTGACTTTCTAGGTAATTATTTATTGAAATACAATACGTTGAACAAGATGAACAGCTGCTTTAATTATTCACACTGTAATTGGTACGGGCAAAGCCATGTTCCCAGGTGTTTAGCCACATTTACATGTATATGACTTCGTTGACTTGATCATTGGGAAAACAACGGACGTTTGAAACTGTATGTGACCTGCACCACAAGTATTTTTTATATTGTTTTATTTTGCTTTTGCATAATCAGATCTAACAATTGGACAAAAGGTTGCACACTGGTTTTCAGTGGATTTTCTGTCCAAACCAGGGATATCACATGCAGCTGTTCTGGGTACACCAAACATCTGAATTCAGTTTGGGCAAATGGGAGTGAGATGCTTTTATTTTTCCCTATTGATGTCGGATTTTCTGCCCTAAAGGCAACACACTCCCGCAGTGTATAACTCATGTTTACATGCCTCCTCCTTTTGTTTTCTATGCAAGCCCACATATTAGCGACATCATGATGCATGTCATTGTGGACTTACAAATAAACATTCATGTGTTTACAAATAAACCTCCTCTAGGGTTGATCTCTCTTTGCATCAAATGGTTATTTCTGGACAATGACGTGAAATGAATATTGCAACCTGTTATTGATTCTTCATTATCTGTAACCACTTATCCTGGTACAGGTTTGCAGAGGGGCTGGAGCCTCTCCCAGCTCACATTGGGTGAGAGGCAGGGTTCACCCTGGACAGGTCGCCAGCCTATCACTGAACTGACACAGAGACGGACAACCATTCACTCACATTCACACCTACGGGCAATTTAGAGTCACTAGTTCACCTGCATGTCTTTGGACTGTGGGAGGAAGCTGGAGAACCTGCTGTAGGGGACCTGTCTTTGTGTATCAGTCTTTATCCCACCTCTATATTCAGAGGTTTTTGCAGGTCCATGAATGCAGCGCAGGTGTAGCTTTTTTTTTTTTTTCCTCAAAGGCAGTATGGGTTTGAGTCACAGGGTGGATAATCGATCAGTTGGTTTAATCAGAGCTGATTGATGGATGAGGGGAGCAGCTGTTTGTGAGTGAAAGCAAACTTTTAGACCCAGCGCAATTTGTGGCTTGACAAAAAACTACCTATACTTAAATGTGCGATAGTTATGGTATCATAACAGCCTGTCACAGGTTACAGCGTGATGATTAGAGGAGAAATGGGAGAGCATAAACTCAACTCAGGCATTTAGGATTTTGCTAAAAGAAGGAAATCATCTGTTGATTTATGTATATAGATCCCATGGGACATTTTTTGTATTTGGGAGCTGTTTAAATGTGTAATTTTTGGTAGATTTTATTTTGTTGAACTATTAATACTGTATACAGAATCTGAATCTCACTCTGAGTTACTGTTGTTGTTCACACACTAAAGAAATGAGATAATTTTTGTTTATTTTTTACTGAATATTTGAAGGCAAACTGTAAAACTGTATCACTTATTTTGTTGCATTTCTATGCTTTTTAATTAATAAAATATTTTTTCACTAATTTGTCATATTGTCAAGAATATCGTTATCCTAAAAATACTTTGAAATGTTGTGATATTATTTTAAGGCCATGTTGCCCACCCCTAGCCCAGGGTGCGCTCTGTGCTGCAAGAATGTGGAGTAATGAATAACCAAATGGTGTATGTATTCCAACAGTGCACCTAATGAACAGTCTAGCTCCAAAAATAGAAAATCATAAAAAAGGGCTTCAGATGTTTTAATTGTTGTGGGCTGCCACAAATAAATGAATGTGTAGGAGACCCTTGTAGAACATGCAAACTCTACACAGAAGGGCCTCGGCCAGCTGGCAGATTCAAACCCATAACCCTCTTGCTGTGAGGCGACGGTGCTTACCACTGCACCACTGTGCTGCCGAGTGTTATCATATGACTGTTTGTTTATTCGTTTTTCTCCTCAATTACATTGTTGTAGAATATGATGGTCCTGGAGCGCAGTTGTGCAGAGTGCTGGATATTAATACATTCAAGCACTCACTTACAGTGTAATTGAATTCTGTGCCTATTTTGGTCAGAAAAGCTTTACTCTGAGGACTGCAGAGAATTTCCCTCTGATTTCAATCTGATATTGTGTCCATTAGGAAATGTGTGTGCAGTCATATGTCACAGAGGAAACGTGGTGGAGAGACTGACCTTGATATGTGATTGGATAATGTCATACAGAACCAGGGGACAAGATGCTGTTTTTTTTTTTTTATCCACATACAGCTTTCTTGCTTGCTTTATATCCCAGAGCACAGGACATAATGTACACCACCATTGCAGAGCAGCATCATGAAACAATATGTAGAGAGCATATTGATGGCAGATCGCTTCAGTTCACTGTGTTAAACCATGACAGAGTGTCACTTTACTTGCCAAGGATAATATATCTCTGCTGAGAATTTGAAAGGCTCCTGTTGCCATCCCAGTACAGTGAAAATACAAAACTTAAACACTGTAAAATGTTTGTGTCTTTCACACAACAATGTGCTGGTTACAGGAGATAATCCACAGGACCTCACTGTGAACTGTTTTTATTGTGAAAACACCTTCCTCTGAGATTAGAAAAAATGGAAACCTTTTAAGTATGACAACAAAAACAATACTATCAAAGCAGTTTAAATCCATAGTAACCTCTGCCTTACCTCTTATTTATGCAAAGGTACAGAGGGATTTGAATAAGCCCTGTGAGAAGTAATTTGGTAGCATGCAGCTATTTGGGTCAGTGATGCTTGTTACAGTCTGCACATGTATTATGCCAAAATACACAATCAAAAGTCAGAATACTGCTTTTTTTTGTTTGAAAGCTAAGCTGTATTGTATTGGTCTACGACCAGTACTACTACTATTCACAGCTGTCTGAGCAGAGTGTTTTGGGCAGTCATTAGCTCAGTGACACCCCGTGGGGTGGACTGGGTGAGTGTCGGTTGGTACCTTATAGAGGCTGTTCTGGCAGACTGACATGAGACCCATTAGCCATTGCATTCATGAGTAACCCTGTCCTGCCTTGCTGCCCACTCTGCTGCAGGCTACCACAGTCATCCACCCAGACATGACAGCTGTGGTAGATACTGAAGCCTCGGGTTCACCTTTGCACTAGCAGGTTTCAGAAGTTGGCATGTCTGCTGGCTTACGCTTGGCTTTCACTCAGATTACTGCAGACAGGCTAAAAAAAATTCCATATGGCATAATGAGGCCAACGTACCACCTCACCAGGACTTCTGGCTGCATGTCTGGTGGGTTCTAGTCAGAGTGATTCACTAGTAATGGTGGTAGTGCCTCCAGTCACGCATCTAATGAATATTAAAATAATATATTTAGAAATGGAGAGATCTGACTCATTAATGTCTTGATTTTTTGTTTTCTATAAACCCTCTTGACTTTTATCCAAGGAGACAGTTTACATCTTGCAGACAGTTTCTTAAATGTCACATGGTTATTATGTCACTGGTATGAGCCATGCCAAGCTTTTATTGGCATTTACATTTAAGTTCAGGGAAAAGGTTGTAGATGGTGGCATGGTGAGCATATTGTTGTGGTCATAGTAGTCAAATGTCACTTTGATTTGGAAAACGTATTATAACAAAATTCAACAAAAGCTGAGTGAGGACTTCAGCAAAATACGGCGAAGTAAATAACACAATTTAATTGAACAATGTAGGAAAAACATAAGCTCGGGGCAGCTGGACCCGTGTCAAGTATTGTTGGCAAATCATAGCGTTTGTTTTAATCTCCTTGGTGCAGCAGATGGATTGGGTTTATCCGACGGGCCGGGAAGGTGCAGTGCCTTTGGAGGAAAGTGATGGAGAATGTTGCCTTAGTCAGAATACATAAATGCAAATACCTGTTTCAGAAAATATCGCAGTTTCACGGTATCAGGGTATTACAGAATTTATATTATTATCAATCAGTATGACACTTAAAGGAATGAAAACTGAAGGGTCATTTTTTTGGTGAACAAACATTTTGTTACTATAACTGAAACTTGAAAGCGTTTTGTTAACGAAGTATGTATAAAATGTATCTCCTTTAGAAATAGCTAAAATAAAGGGGAGATTCTCCATCCAGTTGCATTTTTTTTCTTTCCGTAGATAAGCAAATGTACACAGATAATGATAACGGTTAACTTTATATCATGGTATACCTTGAAACTGGTATACGCTGCAACCCTAGTCACTGCTTACATACTGAGGCTGTGGTGATGAATTGTTACATATATTAAAATGTTACTTCAAATTTTGCTCTGACCTACATAATGTAACACTTATTATCTCAATGAAATGCACTGAAACCTATTTCTATGTGACATAACAAGCCAATTAATTTTTTTGGCTGGTAAAAAAATATGCTTGGTCTGTAGATTTTTTTCATCTATCAGTGCCATTGGCCAGTGAAATACATTTTGGACACTGGTGTAAACACTAATGTGTCCTGATGTGTCCGTGACAAGGACTTGATCATTAATGCAAGATGTCATGGTTGTTTTGGTGATAGTGTGCCAACGCTTAATGACTTCCCCATATTACAATCAGTTGGAGGAAGTTTTGCGTGACCGTCTATCGTTTTGCACTATGGAAGTAGACTTGTTGGATTCTGCTGACAGTGATATCTGTAAAACTGCTAGCATGACTGGCGAGCATGCTAGCGAGCAGCTACAATAGAGCAGCAGTAATGAAATTTGAACACCAGTGGTCAACTGGAGAGGCATGATAGACACAGGTGTGAACGGCAGTGTTTCTCAGCTATCCACTCGTGTTCAGATCACAAAAATGCATGTTAATACCAGGTGTAAACAGGCGCACTGTTGGCATTGTTTGTGATTCCTTAAATGCATCGTATTACATGAATTTTGAGTGATTCCTGAAAGGACTCTTGTTTGTGCCCCAGGAGTCAGTGTCTGCCTGCAGGCAGGCTGCATCTACTTGTGGCTCCACTGTGTTGAATATTCATCAGTCAGATGTGCTTACATCTTTCATTCTAATATGCTTCAGTATATTCTATAGCTGACTGTGGATCTTAACCACTCGGTCACATAGTTAAAGCTTAGATGACTTGAACTTTACATGTTTTGTTTTCCGAGTTATCACAGAAAGAGTGAAGTAAACAAGATAGAGGTCAGAGTCGCTGACATTTAACTCTCAGCTTTTTTCTCTCCAGAGTCACACTTGCAGAAAAATTGATTCAAAGTGCAATACATTTTACATAGATGACATGATGCACAGACGGACCCACACAGGTTCAACCATGGATGTGAATCTGTAAGGTAAAAGATAGCTGCTTGGCCTTTGGCTTTGCTCTTCATTCCTCTGCTTTTTACTGTAGCTTTCCACAGTGGGTTTAAGTTCAAGGTTCAAGTTATTTTATGTGTTGACGCAATGGTTTTCAGGGACGCTGATATTCTTGTATTGGTTGTTTGTGACCATGGTTTAGAACAAGTTGGTATTTTTAGGCTCAGTTGTAATAATTTCTTTTAAGTGACAGAAGTTTATTCCTCTCTATCAAGTGGAGATTGAGTAGAGTCTGAAGTTTGTACTGTGTGCTGTATACAGATTACTTTCCCTGCCTCATCTTTCTAGTATTGTCAAGGTTATGTTCACATCTGATGCACTGTATCCATTATTCACGCAGTGTTCTCTGAGGCCTATTAGACATTATCACATAATTGCCTCCATGGTGGCCAATAAAGTCTACATGAGAAACGTGACTGTGTTCATCTATTATCTCATTAGCTCTGTAAAATGACATATTTATGGTTTGTCCCCATATAAGTTTTACATACTGGATATCACACAGTTTAGCTTTTATTAGGCTTTAGAAAATGTTTTTTTTCCCCTTTTAATCTGCTCCCTTTGTTCTGTGGAGAAGACAGAGTAACCACCCTGCACTTAATATTACCCTCATGTATGATTTACAGTATGTAGATTGTCTTGTGCAGCAGTGTATTGTTCCACAGTGTGTCCATGGAAAGTTTAATCAGAACTGTTGTAGGAGGTGAATGCAATGTCAGACATCTATTTATTTATTTTTTTTATTTATTTTATTTATAATGTCATGTAAATTGCAAGAAGACACCACAACGTCATGAATAAAATGTAAATCAATATTCAAACTGCATTCATTTTAGCTCTGTGTACCTAATAAACTGGCAACATTATATTTTGTGTGGAGAATAAATTGCTTTTATTTGCTTCAAGAGACACTAGATTTAAAAAATGTATTACTACACTGACTTGACAAGATGGATGTTTAGTGTTTTTATGTTTTAGTGTTTATTTTCCTTTTTACCCACTAGCATGCCCCAAAACACCTGAGCAGAAATAATGTAGCAATCGCAGCTGCTTTCCAAATATTTTCCATTTTGTGATCATCAGACCGGATCCTAATTTTGTCCCCTTTACCCAGATTCTCCCAAAGGACAGTGTTTGGACCATTGCCATAGCTGGGCTAAGCACATTTTATTACAGATTACAGAATTGACTTTAATAACTTTAATATCTTAAGAAGAGAGGGAAAAAAATCCAAAGAGGAAAAACGTTAAGGTGACTTTCTGATCCGGGTTTCATGCAGCAGAACACACTCTTACATGGACACAAACTTGAATAGATACAGTAGAACAAAATATTAAGCTGTCCAATGTCAGGTAAAAAGGTGATATTTTTCACACCATGCACATGGAAAATGTTTTGTGTCTGCGTGCCTCCTGATGGCTTTGATATTAACTGCCTACCTCTTTGTACAAAGGGAACATAAAACAGAGGATGTGAGTGTTCTGGTGATAGCTGTGATAGGGAAGCTGCACAGAAATGCAGAATGTGCATTTCTGTGAGGAATGACAGGAAGCTGTCTGACAGGTATTGTATCTGTGCGGTCTGCAGGATGGATTGAGCAAATAAAACTTTCCCCTGTGACCCCTGCTGTCAAAGGTAGCAGGTGACCTTCCTGTAGGGTTTCATTTGTTTTATGTTTATGTAATTAGACAAATTACTGGGCGGCCACAGGTTCTCAAAAAGTCTTAAAATCACTTTTACTAATAGAAGACAGATTGGCTGCTTGTCAAATGTTTTATAGTCACGTCATCACCACGACACCTGTATGCACATATTGCCCCTTTTTTCACCCCGTCTGCGTCATGCAGCTAAGGGCTTGTTGCCAGCCTGCCCGTTAGTTTATGAAAATGAGAAGATGGAAGTATAATGACAAATGGCTCAAGAATAGTGATTATTCTTGGTGGTTAAAGCCTGGAAGTGCTTTCAAAACAAACCTTCTGAACATCGAACGTGTTTGAAACATCAGACAATGGTGCTTAAGGCGATGGAATCACACATGCAGAGCGGTAATCAGAGAGAGTATCAGCAGGGTCAGTACATTTTTTTAAGTTTGTTTACTCGGAAAGAGTATATTTTCACTTTCAGTGTGTATTGCCATTGGCTATTTGGTCTCTAACTACATTTAAAGTGCTTTAAAATGACTCTAAGTCTTAAATTCAACTTGTATCTATCTGTAGACACCCTGAATAAACATAAAAACACAACCATCCTTTATAAATCTATTGATTCTCACTCCCCATTTACATTCATTTACATTTATGAATGTTGTCTCATATTCTTATTCCATTCAATCAAAGTAATTTATGGCTTTCATGTAAGCAGAAATATGACATGACACATGATGATTGTATGTCAATGCTTATATATAAAAATAGATATGTGAGCTAGATCTATCCCTGCATGGAGTTTGACAGCGTATGCTCGTATGATCAGGATCATGCAGTCAGTGTATGCCCAATTTCAGCAGTAAACAAACTCACTTGGCCACCAGGGTCATTTAGATCTCTCCACACGTAATTACACTGCCAAATGCAGCTGAGTGCTTCAGAGGACCACAACTGAGTCTGCATTTAAACAAGGCTTTTGTCTGCAAGCCGATTGTTAGATCACATGCAAAATATTTCACCGGAAAAATCATTGTTTTAAACAATGATTTGTTTGTTCTGTTATCTAGAACATTTTCATTAGTTCCAGATAAGTGGTTGAGACATTGTGAAGGTTTTTTTTTTATGATATTACATGGAATTTTTTTAAGGATTTTTTTAAAAATGTATTTATTTAAATTAGACAACACTGCAACAAAACATACAGACATTAACATAAGATGTATATTAAATAGACGTGATGTGAGTATGGTACAGATTTTTAATGGTCTTTGTTCGTAGGTGTATTCTGAGTGTTTGTGTACATATGCAAAAGTGTTTATAGTGTAACTGTGTCAGATATTTATTTATGAATAACTGGGATTAGAGGGATATGCAGGTATGTGCGAGGAGGAGAAGTAGGAGAAAGGTGTAAATAAATAAATAAATAAATAAATATACACATATAAATAAAGGAATGAATAAATAAATAGGCAAATAAAGGGTAATAATGATAATACTTTTGATAAATGCAAACATTACATAAATAACAAATATTAGTAATGAAGGACAAAATGATGATAATAGCAGACATAAATAATTTAATTAATAATAAATGAATAAACAGGTAAATAAAGGATAGTAATAATACTTTTGATTAATACAAACATTACATAAATAAATAAAAAATAATAATGAAGGAAAAAATAATAATGTTAATAGAAAAGTACAGAGGGAGATGGCCCCAATTTATGAGGATTATTATTATTATTTTATAATATAATGTAACAGACGTATTCATCAAGACAGTCTTGTGGTACTCAGAAAACTTTCTGACACATGACCCTGTCTTGTTAACTGTCACACCTCATCAACTGATTAAATTAAACATATTTGGTTCTTCCACTGTATTATTATTTACATTTACTTCATTGTACTTGCAACTTGCCCTTCCATACATTAATACCTATTGCTCACCATTATGGATTCCACTCAGCTTTGTTCTAGTTACTTGTCTCCCATCTCTCCCTCACATTGTCATGGCCTTTATTTCAACCCTGGAGTAGAAATGCTTTTACTAAACAGTATGCCTATGTATGAAACATCTATTTTTATCATCCCCGTTCAATATCCAAATGCGTAGTTATAAATTAGACCCTCTAAGAACAGGATTTATGACATTATGACGTAAAATGCCTCTTTTTATGCATCATCAAGCAAATGGAAGCATCCGACTGTAGTCCGAAGTAGTCGGCAGCCTGGATGACAATACTGAAGAAATAATGGAGAAAAGACATTAAGCCTAAGGGGAGGAGAGATAAAGACAAATAAAGGAGAGGAAAGTGGGACAAAAGAGATTAAAGAAGAAACCAAGGGTTATGAATAAGGAGAGCAAAAGGCAGAGGCAGCGAGGAGGCGGTGAATTAAGAAAGGGGGGTAGCATGTGATGACAAAAGGCTGGACTGAAAGAGGTAGAGAATTTCAATCAAGAAAACGATCTATGTGCCATCGAAGCTTGACATTCGTCTGAGAGGGCGAGAGCCAGGTTTGGATAAGCTTTCGATCAGAACTCACCTGCTCCACAGTGATGTGAATTTAAAGGAAATAGATCAAAGTATATTAACAACTCCCAATAGGTTTCATTTGTCTAAAGTTATATTGTCTGGTAAAATTCTCATTGCGCCAGTGTTTGGTGAGTAGCACGGCTAAGCTACTGTAAAAAACAGATGGTGCATTCTTTTATTTGTCCTTTTAATCCTTTCTTTTTATTGTCTCCAAGATATTGATGCAGAAATCTTAGATTGGAGCACTTTTCATTAGTTTGTGTATTAGTCATGGGGGGAAGACTCATTCATTGTATCAATTAAATTGAATTGCATTTGGAGTCACAGTATTCATTGTGGGTATTGTAAAGCCTACTGCAGGGAGATGGTTTATAATGCATGAATTTAATCATTGAATTTTTTATTCCTGAGTGCTTATGCTTGACTTAATACGGTTTAAACATTCTGCATTATTAAAGATTGTATGATATCTTTACAACATGGCCACTCAGATCTTTAAAACGCACCTCAGGAAAAAGAGTAGTTGAGCTTAGTCTGTCAAAGCAAACCTTCTACAGTGATCTTATTCTGTGATTAAGGATTTTTATGCAGTCAATGACTCAGATTATACAAGAGGTACCACAATAAACTGAAGGCCTTCAATTGTAATGAAATACCTTAAGTAAAGTGCTTTAATGATTAAAAAAACACTTTACTGTCTGTGCTGGTACTCCTGTATTCAAACTCTGAAATAATCAGTTTTAGTGCCGGTCTCTTCAGCACCACCCCTGAAAAAGCCCAGTCTGCTCTTATTGGTCAGCATTTCAAGGCTTTCCATATCTTGGCATCTCTGTACTGTTACCGCAGCCGGATTACAGAGAATAGCAGCACTTTTATTGTGAAAAAATCACCAATAAAAGCTTCTAAACCAGGGATGTCCAAATTTTTTCTGAATGGGGGCCAGCTCAGATAATGTGAAGATACCTGGGGGCCAGCTGCTTCTCACATCAGTGGATTATTAAGGAAAAAAATCCAAATAAAGCAGACAAATGCAACAGTATCACCTTTCCTCCACTCCTGAAGGCGGCAGTCCTCATTGTCAATTTTGCGCTTCTTTGCTGTGGCCATGTCCTCTACCTAGCAGGAAATGTCTGCTGCTAGGTAACCATTCCCTTTGCGTGTTTACTCTCTGTTTATGAAAACACATCAGTTCTACCTGGGTAGTTCCTGCTTGGTACATTTCTACACACTGTGTGACAGTGCTGCCATTGTGAAGTGAAGGGAAAAAATACAAATGGATCTTGCTTGAGTACCCAATATAGTGTTGTGGGCCATATGTAGTATATTTTGAAAGTCAAGACGAGGGCCATTTAGAATTGGTCTGTGAGCCGTGATTGGCCCCCGGGGCAGGACTATGGACAAGCCTGTTCTGAACATAATCGGACATGTTCCAGCAGGGAGAAATTTACAACATCAGCAACCAAGATTACAGGTTTCCCCTATGTTAGCGTGTAGCTATGTGTAGCAGTGTAGGCTACGTAATCTCAATGCTTTCAATAGTGAACATAAAAAGAAATCTGGCACACTACGCCATCATACTGTAGCCAGAGTAGAAAAAAACTGCTGCAAACAGAGTATTCTGAAAGGTCTGAAGCCTGAGGTGTTGCTCACAGGGTTTACTTCTACATACGTTTACCTCATTATTTGAAATTTTAGTCACGTTTAATATGAACATCCTTCATTGTAACATGATATATAAGACACAAAATAAGGAAAAGCATAGTCGGCTTCAGAAGAAGGGCAGGTTTTATTGTGACAGCTCAAACACTGTGTGAATGTTGAGGAAGGATGGTGCCACCAGGCTAGCAGTATTTTACAAGTGAATGCTATTTTTAATTGACTTGAAACTTCAATGAGGCACTTTTATTTAAAAATGTTTAAAGCATTTCTCAGATGTCAGCCTCAAGAAATGGCCAGATATTGAGCAAGAGATCAATTCCAAAGAGTGATTATGCATATTTAATCCCAGTGTCAGTCTTATTTATTTTTGAAGCATTGTGTCTTTAAGAAATGATCTTTTTCTGTGTGAAATTAATTTCAATAAGTGTGTGTCAGTGTGAGTGAAAAATAAGATGAAAAATATATGAAATTGCAGCAGCATCAATTATATATCAGCATTGTAGTACTGTTAGCCAGTATATAGGGTACTGGGAGGAATATTTCAGCTTTAATAAACAAGGTTTAATAGCTACACCACGATAATCAGATCAAGACTCTCATCTGTCTGAAGAGATGTCAGACACTTAAAGCGAGACCTCTCTGTGATGTTGAACTATTTTCTTACAGGGATTCAGGTCATTATAGATCCTCATGCAATTCTTATGATGTCAGAGCACGCTTGGCTAGCTGCGGTTAGCATCCATTAATGGATGTAGTGGCTGAAAGGTGGATGTCCTTGGAATGACAGAGGAGGAGAAGGAACATCTGAGAGTGTAGAGGAGGAGGAGGCAAATTGAGTTGGACAGGAGATGTTGTCACCAGTCCTGTTGGGATGTCTGCGGTTGTCAGGAGATGAGTGTGCAAACAGTGAGGACAGCCCTCTGAACATTTGAAGTACATCATCGCAGTGTTAAGATGCAGTTCTGTGAGAAACCAATATCCCAGAGGGGAGAGCCAACTGGCAAGTCAGGCAGAGATGTCGGCTCTGACTAGACGGCTGGAAAAAAGTGTTGTCAGAAACATCTTAGTGAGATCTCAGTAATTCCCAGAGTATGATAACAGTTTTGGTTGTGCCCTCAGAAAATGTAGTTAAAATGTCTTTCGGTGTCTGTGGAACAACATGTGTAACTACTGGGTTAAAGGTCCAGGGTGTAAGATTTAGGGGGATTTAGTGGAATCTGGCAGACTGCAACCAGCTGAAACTTCTCCCTGTTAGAATTCCTTTTCTTCCCTGAAGAAATATTATCATATTTTTGGAAAAATGAAACAGTGATTCCAGAGAGAAGCAGACAGAGGGGTCTACAGTCTGTGTTTGAAGGATATATCCAGGATGTCAAACTGACTCAGCAGCAACAACAGGTTAAAAAGACAAAGATAGTTAGAAGCTAAAGCCGAACTATAGGCTACAGATCACAGTGTAAAAGTGGACCACCACATCACTGCTGATCGCCACACAAGACAATGAATATAAAGGGAAACTTTGCTGTTATTGAACCAGCTGTGTGGCATCGCAGTGTGTGCAGATGAACCGTGTTTGGCTTCACTCCATGCTGCTGCCAGCACCTGGACCTCCACTGCCAGACGGGCAGGGATCTCCAGGGGAAGTCAAACAACGTTCATCTGTGCACAATGTGATGACACGCAGCTGGTTCAATATCAGCAAAGTTTCCCTGCTTCCCTTCACTGGTTCCTGTACAGCAGGGTCGGTCTTTGTTTCACTGTTATAATCATTAAAAAGCAAAAGCAGCATGTGTATACATTCAGTAGGCTATATCTTCAGTAGCTAGCTAGCTAACCCTACACTTTTCAGGGTTTGATTTTGGTTTTGGAACAGGGAAGAAATGTATATCTTTTTCCAACCTCTCCAGGTAACGAGTATCATTAATACATGACGTGCCCCAGGCACAACATTTAGCTCCAAATCCACAAAACCAGCCTGAAAATGAAGGAAATCCGAAACGACTGCATTAAAGTCAGTGGAGCATAGCTGTGTTGTTGTCAGACCCTGGTTTGAGCTGGCCTGATGCAACGTTATGATTGGCCAGTCTGCGTCCAGGGGTGGGACTTGGCAAAGGAAGATTCAGTCAGAGATATTGGATGAAGCGAGATACCCCACCATAGGCTTATCCAATGTTAAGAAAACGGTTACTCTTCCTGTCTCCTAAGTGGGCGTGGTTAGCTCTCCCTCCAATCAGAGCCTGTTCTCCCTCAACCCCCCTCCCCACCACCGTGTTGAACAGAGGCTCTGTGGATGTCTGTGTATGCAGATCAAGAAGCAGGTGGAATGAAAATACATTCTTCCTATTATTGCAGCCTATTGCTGCACAAAGCTTGGGCATTTTTATTATTACTAGCGGCAAATAACTGTAAGCTAACTGTGATTTTACCGCCTGTTTATCAAGATCACAAGATCTCGCAAGAACTTGTTTTCTGAGACGGACAGGGCTCAAACAAAGTTGATTTTCTCTTGATCTGTGCGGATGAAAAATGCAGCTTTAGTGTCAGAATGTTGGTACGATGTGTGGCTTGTGGAAAACGAACCCAATATTTACTTTAGTGACTATAAGGCGAAAGAATTGACCATAAATTGTGATCACGTTCATTTTCCTCATTGACGACAATACATTCAGAGCTGCCGTAAGTCACCTACGGGGGTGTGGCGCTGATGTCACTGAATCAGGAAGTGAGCTGAGTGGGGTATCTTGCTTCATCCAATATCTCTGATTCAGTTATCTGCAGAGTTCCCATCCTCTCCAAAACAAAAACAGACCTGGGGATTGAAACTGGTAAAAACACTGAGCAAAGCAGTTTCACATTTAAAAAAAAAAATCAGTGTTTTTCTGACGCTGCTAATCATGGAGGGGCTGCTTACGACGAGAGCTTACTACCCTGACTTGAATCATTATTTGGTTTGTCTGTTCTGGGCTATTGTAGAAACATGGCCTTGCAACGTAGCGGACTTCATAAACAAGGAGCTGCTCCCGTGTAGATATAATCGGCTCCTTCTAAGGTAACAAAAACACTACGATTCAAATTTTTTAGAAGAATGTACTCTAAAGAAATTATACATACTATATTATATTCCATTTCTGCCACTGTATTCCCCTAAATCCTATACACTGGACCTTTGAGATCCAGTCTGTTGTTTTGTGTCTCTGCCACTCTGAACAAAGTTCAAATACTGACACCAGTAAACAGCCCACTGTGTTTGAAATCCGCTTGTGAGATGCCATTGTTAACTATTTCACATTTGTCAGTTCTCAGGTCAGAGGTCCACTCTCTCCCTTTTCTTCAGCTCACGTATTGCTGCGCACTGTGCCATGCTGTTTTTCAAGTTGGTGTCTCCACTCTGTTTTTTTAATGGCGAGTTTCAAAGGATAAATGTCCACAGGGTATTTTCTCTCCTGATTGGACCAATTCACTTGTTTTCCACACCATGTAGAATGACCTCATTCTGGGGCCCCATGATCTTACATTGCATGATTGACAGCTGCCCTTGAGTCCTGCACCGCGTCTCAAAGGAGGATCAGTGGATGCTGCGGTCTTGTGAGAAGTGAGCCGCTGCTCTGATAACGTAGCTTGGAGATTGTTTGAGCCGGCAGTCGTGTCTTGGGGGATCACGGCGCAGTCACACGAGGGTAATTACCCAAAGCACAGGGGTGAGGGGCAGATGAAATGATTTCAGAATTAAACATGGTCCAAGGAATAGCAACAATCCACAGGCTGCTTCACTACGAACGCAGATCCATTCACGGAGCCCCGTGGAATACAAACGGTGTTTCTAGGTGTGAATTCTGTTGAAAAAAGGGAGGTCTCTGTAGTTGTTTTCAGCAGCACTGAATTAAACATGCTCCAAGGAATGGGAACAATATGCCGCACCTCTACAAAAAACACACCGCGATCCAGAGGGGATTTAACACACATGGAATTTCCATGTATGTAATAGTGAAATTTGAATTGGATGACTCTCTATACTGCTGAATTAAACATGCTCCAAGGAACAGGAACAATCCAGATCCCAAACAATCCACAGGATGCTTTTGCAATCATAGATTATACATATTTCCAAATGTGAATTGTGCTGCATTTTGTAGCTGTGGGCTTTTCAGAGGCCGTGGTTTCCTTCACCTAAATCTGAGCTATGTGTTTTCAGCTGATGTTTCATATCCTGATCAGATTTGCAAGATTTAGTGCTGCAGACAAAAGGTTTGCTCTGTGCCTCCTGTCTGCCCTCTTAATCTGCTTTAGAGTTTCACTTGCATCCTTTATAATCTGGACCCTTCGGTGGATTCCCTTAGTGTCATGAATCTTTATTTATTGCCGCACACCAGAAGACAACAATGTGGTTTCTGATTTGCTTTTTGGAATTGGTCTCCTTTTTTTTTTCTTTTTTTTTTTTGTTACTTTTTTTTTTAACAAAAATTATGATCCATTAATCCTGGTTCAGAGTTAGTGACAATTTACATGCACAAAATATTTAGTTTTTTGCTTTTATTCTGAAAAAGACAGTACTCCTACTAAGCTGTCAACATGGCCAATGAAAATGAATATTCTACTAATACTGCCGTTATCATGCAGCTGTGCATACTCTTTTTCTAGGCATCAAAATAGGATTTCCTTTAAGTTACGTATCGACAGCAGACTTGTTCACCTATGCTAACACAGCCTCCCTCTTTCATTCCTTCAACCACCTCCTTGTAAATGTCATTCCAATATTTGCGCATAGCCAGAAACACGTTGATATCCAAGTCTTTCATAATGTTTTAAGGCATGCTATGCAGGATTTGTTGCTAATTGTTTGTGAATACAACATTCAGAGTTGACCCGTGGTCCTCGGCTCAACGAGACTGAGATAGCAGCGGTGGTCAAGTGAGCTACAGGGTTAATGAAGAGCGGGAGCGGCATTAATGAGCAGAAGCAGTGAGTCAGAGAAAATAAAACATTATTTTCTGATTGTTTCACAGTGGTTACGTCCTAAAACACACATAAACACATAAACACACCCACAAATTTACAGGAAAGTTCTTTATTGCTGATTTTTTTTGTGAATTCAACTTAAGCGTGTGCTTTCAGACCTGCACCTCGCATCCACAGAGCAGAAGACAGAGACAGCAGTGTTGTCGCTCCCTTTTATATAGTCATGACCTCACACTGTTATTGTCTGGGAGCTACATACCACTCCCCAAAGGCTGACACCCAGAAATGTCCTGAACAAACCCAAAAATAAGAGGAAAATACAGGCAGAGGGCAGGTAGTCTGCAGATACAGACACCACCACACACTCCAGTCTTGCAAACCGTTAGCTAGTTATTTTGTGTACAATGCAAAGAGTGGACATATACAGGTGAGAGGCTGTGTGTCGCAAAGTGCAGTAAAAACGTCAATTGAGATGCATATTCTGAAAACCCCCAACAAAAAACAGTATATCTCATGTCTTAAGCAGAAAATGCTTTATGCAGAATAAGACCTAATTCAGAATATCCAAACAGAATATGCTGTTGACATGACCCATATCAAATTTGGAATATTGTCATAATCAGAATAATGTGCATGTAAACGTAATCAGTGTTTTAACTACCAGGGTGCCTTCTTTCAATGTGAAAAAACCCATTTGTGGCCATTTCTGTTGTATCCATTCAGAATGAAAGCCTGAGAAATCTCCTATTCAGTGAAGCTGCTCCTTTGTCTCTGTCAGCCATGAGACACTCGCTCAGTGACTGACAGGGTGAGTAGTGGGAGCAGAGCTGTGTACTGCAGCCCTCGCTGATGCAGTTCAAACAAGACCAGGTGCTCTATATGCAGTGTGTGTATCAGTGACTGGCAGCATGCATGTCACAGTGCAACCCCTCCCATCAACCCTTCATTTGGGACTTGTCAGAATCCACTTACCACTCAGACATGAATGGTTAAGCTCTTCCACTGATCCTCTTTTTCTCTTTAGGGAGCCTCGGGGCTGTCGATCTGGACTGGGCCCTTGGGTGCTCAGGAACAGCAGTATTTCTCACACATATCACAGCTGGCACATGAAACTCTTGTCACTGTATTAGCTGATTTTCATGTTTTCACTTGGATTGAAGGACTACAGTATTTAGACCTGCGTGGCTTTAGACATTTCTGTCACTTAATTTATGAAACATTAATTAGAGAATCAAAACCATATTTATCATCAAGCTAAGAAAGTGGCTGCTTCTGTTTATTTTTTAAAACATAAAGTATACAGTGTTTCACCTGTAGACCACTGTCAAAATGGTTAACTGCATTTTCTCACTGTGATGTTTTAATATTTCTGTGTCTTTTGTGTGCGTCCACGCTGGCAATAGCTGTGGCCGAAGGTTTCAGGTTGCCCATCCCACATTTGTGAACACGATATCCCCAGAACACCTCAAGGGAATTTCTTCAAACTTGGCACAAATGTCCACTTTGACTCAAATATGAAGTGATTCATTTTTGGTGGTCATAGGTCAAAAGTCAAGGTCACTGTGACTTTGTTTGTCTTATTTTCGTGAATGTGAAATCTCAAGAACGCCTCTTGGAAACTTCTTCAGATTTGGCACAAAGGTTGACTTCGACTTGAGGATAAATTGATTTGATTGTAATGTTCATACTGTAGGTAAAGGTCAAGGTCATTGTGACCTCTCATTGTTGTGACACAATATCTCAAGAATACCGTAAGGGAATCCTTCATATTTGGCACAAGGGTTGACTTGTATGATGAAGAACTGATTAGATTTTAATTGTCAAGAGCTCAAGGTCAAGGTCGCCGTGACCTTGCATCCATCTCATTATCTTGAATGCAATATCACAAAAACAGCCAGAGGGAATTTCTTCAAATATGGCACAATTGTGCACTTAGACTCAACAATGAAGTGATTAGTTTTTGGTGGTTCATAGGTCAAGGTCAATGTGACCTCATCAATCTCATTCTTGTGAATGTAGTATCTCAAGAATACTATGAGGGAATTTCTTTAAATTTGGCACAAGGATTCGCTTAGATTCAATGATGAACTGATTAGATTTTGGTGGTCAAAGTCAAGGTCAGCGTAACCTTGTCTGTCTCATTCTTGCAAATGAGTAACTCAAGAACACCTTGAGGGAGTTTTTTCTTTTAATTTCACACAAATGTCCACTTGAATTGAAGAATAAACTGATTAAAATGTGTGGTTAAAGGTCAAAGGTCAAGGTCAGTGTCACCTCACAAAATGTTATTGGCCATAACTCAAGAATTCATTCATGATTATGACAAACTTCACACAAATATCCAATTGGATGAAATAACAGATCAAGGTCAACTTCACTGTGACATCATAATGTTCTGTGTAAAACTCTTTACTGGCCATTATTTATTAATGCATTATTAACTCAGGAACAGAAGGGGAGACATTTGGTCAGATACCGAATTATGACTCTAAGCTTGCTGATTGCATATGTCTGTACTGTCAGGGGAAGATGTGTGTAAAGCATATATGTTTTCACAGACATGGATGTAAACTCTAAGAGAAACTTGACTGGTGCATGGAGGCATACAACCATGGGGCCGTATTTCGAGTTTTCCACTGCAGCTGTTTTTCAGGGGGAAAATTAGTTGAGGCTGGTTTGATTTAACTGTAGGAGGGCAGAGCATGTGAAAACCTTGTGATTCCAGTTTTAGTAATCTAAATGTTTAAACTTCAGTGGAATGATTTAATGGCTTTGCTTGGTTTCGGAAAATGACCTCTAATAACCCATCCAAAACCTCCCTGGATAAACTATAAAATGCAGTCGGTCAACAGATTGGTGTCATGATATGTTTCGCCTCTCTCTCACACAACTTACACCAGAATAATCTAGACTGATAAATAGTTCTACATGTAAGAAGAAAAATAAGTATTTTTGATTTTGGGGTGAACCATCCCTTCAATTTCAGAGCTTGTGTTATTGCCATTACAAATAAGTCATGCGATATGATACTGAGGCCATGGTGCTATAGCTTTTCCACAGACACATGAATTGTGTCTCTCAGTCTATTGAGCACAGAATGATCTCTCCAGGGATCAAAGCTCAGATGAGTGCTCAGGCGTTCCAGGTCGGCACCGACAAAATCAGGAGATTTGACAGTGATAGGAAAGGAGCAGGCTGACGGGGAGAAAAGGCATCTATCTCCGGCTCGCCCTGTGCTCCGAGGTGACGAGCAGCCCGCTGCTGTGTAGCCAGGCGGAAAACTGCCCTTTCTGGCATGAGCCGCCTCGGCCCTTTGGCACCGCGCACGCAGAACGTAGCCCTCCACCATTTCCACCATCCATCTGCAGCTCAGCATAATCTGCAGCCTCCTGGAGCAGATCTGACACTGGTATTGTTGCCTCCTGCTGCTGATTCTCACTGCGCTGGAGTCAGTGGTCAGTTGTTAAAGAAGATTAGAGGCAGTAGAGTCACAATTAGACAAAGATGCTGAGGGTGATTTCTCTGCGCGTAATCTCACAGACTAATGCTACAACTAAACAAGGTCACCACCCTGATACTTAATGCTTTAATAAAGATGCTTTTGTTGATATGTAGAGAGCAGTAAGCAGAGGAGGAAAAACACATCATACTTCCTCTAGATTTGCTTACACTTGAGCAGAAAGATTCAGTTGCACAGAGTGTTTTGACATCACAACAGTCTCCAGGTTGAGAGGAAATGTTTAGTTTTCAGTTTAATGTGTCCAATTTTAACTCCCTATGATTACCTCCAGCTCTGTGTCAATGGTGCATCAGTAAGTAACTTGGGGAGGTTGATGTAGAGTTACTATTTGCTGCCACCTGCTGGTGGACAGACTGCTAGTGTTCCAAGAGACTGTAAGATACCTTACAGTAAGTCTGAATTACATTGAGACATGTTTGTTTGGATTATACGCAATAGATCTGCTTATATTCTATTTTTATGTTGACATTATTTCTATGAAAGACAGGACATGAAAAATGTGGGTGGATGAGCCCTTTATGTCAGCTTAACTATAATTTACCGTGTTGCAACTTGCCTGTGTTCATTATTTACTTTAGTCTAGCCAAGATTTTGTGTCACACATACAATGTACATCAAAGCTTGTGTTCCTTTTATATTCATTCAGTCATTTATTTACTGATAAAGACTCATAGATCAACTTGACGGACAAATTCTGAAGAATTAAAGTCAGTATGTTAGAATAGTGTGCATTGTTTTGCCCAGAATGTGTTAGAAGTCAGGATGGGCACAAGTACTCAAGTACTCGAATTAGACGTCAGTAGTGATATAGTTCTTTTTTGTTTTGTTTTGTTTTTCTGTGTAAAACAAACATACAAAGAAACAAAAATTGACCCTGTTTTATATTAGAGGTTTCCATTTTTGGAAGGGGTGCAGTGATATAACTGCTATAATGAATATTGGCACAGATCCCTTTCGAAAAAAGTTGTTCGGAAGTTTTGATTTTAAAAACAAAGAAAATTGTTGAGAGCAAAAAAATACCTTTAAACCTGACCATCACGAGATATAATATGTGGACTGAGAAGGTATGGGACATTTACCACATGAAACAGATAATGTACTCCTTGAGACTCCCCCCCCCAAAAAATATCAAAAGATGTGCCCCTGCTGTCGCCATACTAATATAGTGAAGTTATTGAAATCCGCCTACATATTTTACAGCATATATGTATCTTTGCCTCCCCTACCTGACTCATCTCATGTTGCATATATGTACACTCATGCCACTGTATACATGCACAAAACTCCCCTAACTAATCTTTTATCCCTTCTCTTTTTCTTTTCCTTCTTTCTTTAGTTTTCTTTGTCCAACATTTCCTTTTCCCAACTTGTACTTTTTGTTCTGCGCTTGGTTTATTTTAATTTATTGTTGTTTGCCTGTAAGATACATAGACACAGATGTTAAAATAAAAAAAAAAAACAGTATGGAAATACTGAAGATGATTGTATAAGTTGCTGGATTTTAAATTAAAACTAAGCTAAAAAAAAAAAAAAAGTAAGAAAGAAATGTGCAGTATTAACTATGTGCCGTTAAACTTGCACATCATAAATAATCTCTACAGTCACAAAGGAAGGCTTAAACTAACCCCTACCCACATTTTTGTTTGAGTGTTCATTGTGGTCCACATTCTTATGTTAGGATTTTTTTTTTTTTTTTCTTTGCGAGCACTTGAGTACTTCATAACAATTCAATGAGTATGGAATTTACCCAAAATGCCCATCCCTAGTTAGAAGCCTCTGAAAGACAATTTGGGAATAAAAAGCTATTTTAAACAGCTAAATAATGAGATTCTGTAAAGTAGGTTAGCGGTTCCTTCAAGCGGGGATGACCCTCCAGAAATATTCAATGGGAGGGAACTTTAAAGCTACCTTACCGGTTGGTCCCCGTTTTTTGTTTGTGTCATGAAAGCACATGAGGATACAAATGAGCACAAGCGCACCGGCAAGGCAATACAAAATTTAGTAGCAGTCATTGTATCCCACTCATCATCAGATGGTGGCAGTAACACATTAAGAAGCAGCGTTGCAGTGTGTCTAAAAAGGTGGCAAAGACGAAGACTGTAAGCTAGAAAAACTGGATGAAAAAGACAAAAAGGAAAAATAAGCTTTTGTCATGTTTGTGAGACCTCAAAGATTCATATAGTGCAATGCTGTGAGACACACTAAATATAAATATGACTGTTGGTTTTTTGCAAGAAAACTCCACAGGGTACCTTTTTAGATTAATAATTCATAATAAAAAAACACATTTTAGTTTGTACACAATTAAATAAAATGTGCAAAGACATAAAAGTGACATTACAGGTTTGTAGGACTGATCACAGAGAGGCCTCCGAAACATATCTGACAAATATTGAACATTTGTCTGACACATCACTGTAACTCCACGGCAGACACAAACACGCAGGCACGCTCTCACACACTAAGAGGTGGTGGTTTATTTGAACATGTGAGTCAGCCAGTCCCTGTGGGCCGCAGCTGGAGAGAGCAGAGCGCCCCACCCAGCAGCACCAGCGTCATATGTGGTTGCAACTCCCCCAACCTCCCCCTTCAACCAAACTCCCTCTGATTTATGCGTGCTGGACACCCCTCCCCTTCACTTCAGGATGTATTGTCCTCCACTCACTCAGTCAGTGAACTGAGTTAACTTTGAAAACGCTGCCTTTCACTTACAGCAGTGTGGTGGAACTGAGGAGCAGCTAGTGCTGGGTAGCTACTGTTGGCAGCCAGATGCCTGTTTGTGGTGAGTGTATTTTTATGTTTGCACTGGAATGTGGTCCTATGGTTAGAGCTGGTAGCTTCCTGTAGATTCACTGGGGGAACATTTTAATTCATAAAGCTTTGTTTTAAAAGACAACTTATGTGTGTGCATCTTTCTCTGTTCGGTTGTTTGCTGATGTGGTCGGTTAATGAAAACTTTCATTCAATAGAAAAAAGCTCAAACATGTCAGTGCTTGTTCTTCTGATCTTTTGAAACATCCCTTAATACACTGTTAAGAAACCAAAGAGAAAATCTTACTGTGACATTTGATTAGAAGTTGATTGATTGATTGACAGATGAATTGCAAGGCTGTAATAAGTATGTGTTTGACAAGGATTCTAGTTTTTAATTTAACATGGACACATCTTTTTAGAATAAGTGCGTCAAATGGGATGTAAACTTGCACACTTTTAAGTTGATTTAGTTTTACTAAGCCTTGTTTTAGCAAAAGCTGCTCTGCAACATAGGTCAGATGGTATTCTGTGGAAAACATTGTCTGACAAACTACTGTTTGACTTAACTTTACTCTCAGGACATTTATCATTAGAGACAGTCAAAGAAAATTACGCTTCATGGTTTTGTTTGAACGCTCTGAAACTCTTGTTTTGACGTCTGAAGCTAGACTGCCTTCAACATCTCTGGCTCAAAGCAGCATAAAGTGATACAAATGATTTGCTTACACTTTGTGACCCTGGTCTGGTTGCCTTAAAAGGGTGAGACAAGACAGGAACTGTAAAAAAACTCATTAGACAGTCCGGGCCCCGGGGGCACGTGGATCTTTTGTCTGCCTATGAGATGCTCAGTGCCGCAGAAATGTGACACCACACTCTCCTTTTCAAGCCTCTGTGGTTGATGTCTCATGCTGCAGCTTTGGCTCAGAGACCATTAATTAGGAGACAGAGGGAAATATAAAGCACACTGGAATATTTTCCCCTGTTTGTCAGAATTGTCGGCACAAGAGTGGAACCCGTATTGTTTGGGATTTTACATTCATGTGTAAGTGACAGGGATGTATACAGTGTGTCTAATAAGCACTAAGGGCAATGCAGTATCATGTGGCTGCGTCACAATAGGCTATTTATGTGGATCAGTGGCAGTCTGAGGCAGAAGAGCCACTGCAGCCAGGCACAGTGCGGATCTTCTCAGTCGGCCTCAGCCTCGTTTCTTAACTGTATGAAAAGCAGCCAGATTTTCAGGCCATTCTCGACCCGGGGGCATGTCATTTACCAAATGAATGGCTCTCTTTTCTTGACAGTTGAGCCAGTCACAGTCTATCATGCCACGAGACAAGTGAGCCCACAGTATCGCTTTTCACTGCAGAGGTTTTCAGCGGCCACATTTGCATACCTTCAGGGCTTGACATGAGTGGAGCATAATGATAATAATAATAATCATGCGTGAAACGGTTTATGGACGTAGTGGACAGCTATTATCAGACACAGCTTGTGTGTGTTTGTTTGTCCAGTCTTAACTCATGACCGGGTGTGATCAGGAACTATCTTCCCACATGTTGTATCACTACAAAAAATCTTCATATATTTTATTTGTTGTATTATCTTTAGTTATTTGTATAAGTCATCAATGACTCAAGCTGTCTCACTTTATTTACACGGCAGCAGAAAATAGTGATAAAATAGGCAGCATCAGTAATTTGATGTATGTGTTTTGTTTTTATAGTCTTTTCCCAGATCTAATTCAACTCTATCACACCAGAGAAAATGCTTATATTTGTTTAGATGTTAAAATGACTTGTTTATATGAGCTCTGGACAGTTAAACATCCTCACAAAATGGTTGAATAAATATTTTGTTTTGGTTTTCTGGCCAACGTCACTGTTGTGGTTGAATCTCACAGCTCTCAGGGTGTCATTTCCAGATGCAGCAGGCAAGTCTTCTTAGTAAAAAAATGCTTTTAAAACCTGCTGCAGGCTACTTGCCCAGGACTACAGACTCAATCGGTGACTAGCTGGTGAACAGAGTGGAGCCTTTTATAGCCAAAGAGCCAGATATTTCCCTCAGGAGTTGGTGGAGACCAAAACAGAGCGAAAGGGGGTCAGAATAGTTGTAATTGACAGGTGGGCAGAAACAGGACTCCGAATGAAAACAACCCTTTGCTAACACGGTAGCTGTCACAACTTTATAAGGTAGTGGTATGTCAATGTTGTATTTATGGCTTGCTGCTGCCCCCAAGTGGCCAAAAAATCTGTTATTGCAGATGTAACCAACTCTAATTATCACAGATTTTGTTTTGTTTCGTTTCGTTTTGTTTTTAAAGTAAAAATTGGACTCGTTTATACGCAAATTAGTTGCATATAAATATAATTCTTGAGAGAAAATAATTACTTGGAATGACAGGACTGCGGGCATCTGCACTTTAATGATTAGTTACTGGGTAGGTTTCTCCTGTCAGTAAATATTTGTGTTGATCTTCAGTGAAATAGACCAAATAATCCAATGTGTCTGACAGTTATCTGGTTTAAAATGCTCCTGTAGTCTAAAACTTGGGTCATTCCCCTGACAAGGAAACCAGCCCCATGTGTTAATTCTGCTCCCAAAAGTCACAACTCAGCAAAAATTGTCTGAAATGATTTATCTTTTATTCGTCTTCTTTCCACGTGACAAACTGCACGTAACTTCAGGTAGCACAATAGTAGGAAACGAAAAGTGGGTGACATCCAGGGTTTGCAGGACAAAGACTCATCTGACTGAGTGATTCAACTTGTGATTTACGGTACACTGAACCGTGGCCTCTTGAGTTGACTCTCGATGACTGTTAGAGAGCTGAGTGAGAGTCGTAGCTGCGTCACACGGTGCTTCCTCTGGCCAAAGGGTCAGGTCTGAGGAGGGCTGAGGAGGTGGAAGGGGTCGCTGGGCAGGAAGAGGACAAGCAGGTGAAGACAGAGGCAATATCACAGCTGGGTGTCTCTGATACTTTTACACTCATGGTGCTTTATCTCAGTGTTTCCTGGCTGTTTGTTTTGCTGGTGACCGCACTAAAGCTTGAAACAATGGGTTTAATCGTGACCGTGGTCAGTGTTTACAGTGCTTGCCTGCTGTCTGGCATCTTGCTCAACCTCTGCAGGGTGTCGTCTTCCTCCTCTGGTTTGTGGTCATATCTGTGCGAGTGTTTGAATGTCTCTTTATCTCCCTCAGGATGGCTCGGTGGGGAACCTTGATGACCTGGCGCAGGAGTATTCTCAGTATTACGGCACCTCCCTCAGCGACGTGTGTGAAAGGATGGAGGAGCTACGGAAACGCAAAGTAGTACAAGATGCAGAGATGGTAAACAGTCTTATCAGTCTTTCTCTTATCAGTTAAGACAGTGGCTCTTAAAAAAATCTAATATCTCAGCATTAAGTGATTGTGGCTTTTTTTCTGCTGTCATCTTTCCAATTTATTACACTGTCTTTTAAATCCACTTTCTTGCTGAGACTTAGATGAGAAGGTTTACGCCTGCAAATGGGGATGTTACTATATGAAAAACTCACAGTACGATATCCTGATAAAAAGTCCACCATACGATACTAATCACGATATTAAATAAACAAGGTAAAATGGTGACTTGAATAAATATCACACACTGTCAGGGGTAAATCATGGACATAAGTGGTCACTGCTGGTTAAGATAAGCGATGGATGTGACAAAGGACGATCTGTAACTCTTTGTGCTACATTTAAGGAGGCAAAACCTGATGGGAGCATCTGAAACTCAACATGGAGGGGATGTTAAGAGTCTGAGACAATAGACCGAGCTTTAGAGGTGACCCTCTCTTCATTCAGAGTCCCTTGTTAAATAATAAATCTAATGTGTACATTAGCCATTTTCTCATTGGGCCCAAGCCTTATTTTGTACAGTTAATAGTCTTAGCCAGGCTAATGGACTGCTAACAACAACCATAGCTGTATTCAACAATGGATAAATAAAATAAATTAATTCACTGTCAGATTTATCATTATGGATTTACTCTCTAAAATGACACCACAGTTAAAGGCTGGATTACAAAGCTTCTGAAAGGGATAAAATTGCATCAGAGCCCAGTATTGCAAAATTTGATATATCTTTACATCACTACCAGTTCAGCATAAAGACTGGAAACAGGAGGAAACAGCTTGCCTAGCTCTGTCTCTGAAGGTGACAAAATCTGCCTACCAGCACCTCTGAAACTTAATAATGACTAGCTATCAGGCTAGCTGCTGGCTGTAGGTACACATTTAACTTACAGACATGAGAGTGTCTCACGTAACGCTCAGCAAAAAAGTGAGTAAGCCTATTTCCTGAAACCATAACTATTTCTTTAACTTGTGGGTTTATGTCTTCCCTGTTGTCTTAAGTGTCTGTCGTGTTCTCTAACTTTCTTTTAACTTTAAGTAGCCTGTAATCTGCCTCTGGAGTACAGATGAAAACATGCCTTTATGTCACATTGCACTACACTGTCATTGTACATGAAGTTTAAATTTGAATAGCTTATGAATTCAGATATGTGCAAACACCTGTTTGTCCCACAGTAATTGCCGGGATCATACTGTAACCTGTGACACATGACTGTTTACTGGTGTTATTCCATAATGTGGGCTGGCCCATTCAGTCAGCCGAATATTACTTCTATTTCTGTGTTATGATGACACTGTAATTTACTCCTCCACTTCCTCTCTGCCTGTGTGTTTCAGGGAACAGTTGACTCAGTGGCCACATCACTGCAGCTCCGCTCTCAGATACAGGTGAGTGTCCAGCTTCCAGTGTGTCAGACCCCCAGAGAAGTCAACTTCCGGCCGTGTGCGTCAGCGGACAGGCCGATAAGAGGCCATGGAATTGCCTTGTCATGATTATCCTGAGCAAAACCAAAGTAGTCGGCTAAAAAGAAACATCTGACTGGGTGTGATGCAGAGAGCCGGCTTTGAGACTGACCTTGTTTAGGAAATGATCCTGGAATATGGTAAAATGTGACTAGTGGCATATTTGGGTTTTGTCGCCACATAATAATAAGATTTGTTTTTTAAAAGAGCAACAAATTACAATACATGAATTCCTGAATTTTTTTTGGTACTTTTAGTTGATGGGTTGGCGTATAAGCTATTTTTTCTGCTTTCCTTTGAAGGAAAATGCCATAATCTTAAATTACTTGTTGCTTTAAAAAATACATTTTAAAAACAGGTAAATAAATTGAAGCATTGCTGCTGTATGTCTTTAAATTGACACCTTTATCATCTCCTCTAGGAATCCCTTGGACTCAGCAGCACCACGTCCACTCCAGAGACTGAGAGAAGGTAAAAAAATCTAAACTTTAATAATTTAATGCGATTCAGGGCATAATAATGATAAGCATCGGTAATATGCGGGTGGGACTATTAATTGTCAAGATAACGTGTTGTGTTGTGGCTTTACAGACCACATTATGGTCATTTAATAAAAGTCGTATCATTTTAGGAAGCAGTTCCTCCTTGTGTACTATCTCGGTGTCACCCCGTGGACACGAGCCTTTCCTCTGTTTCCTGGTGCCTCCGGTCACATTTATGAAGCACTTCTGTGTCACCTATAAACTTCCTTCCTTCCCTCCATTGTTTTTATGGAGGTATCTCACAGATTAGTCATACTTTACCATTGACAAGGTGATTAATAAGTGCTGATGACTAATGATAAAGTAACAGATTGATTTAATTAAGCTTGTTAAAGAGACGGAGCCTTGATTTATTTTAAAGGATTTTATTATAGTGACTAACTGGCCTGTATTATGGAGAACCTGGACGGAAACACAGGATTCCCAGGACACCTACACTGCCCCCTAGTGGGACAAGTACGTAACAAAGCCAGAGGAAGCTGATGGCCTCATGTGTCATCAACACGTTCTGATGACTCACACTCATTTTCACACTAAAGCATTTTTAGCCCTTTTTAATCAATGTCTGAAAAGTTGTAGTCGATCTTGTTCATTGGTTCCCTCTTCAAATCGAGTTTTTTTTTAATGAAAAATGGTTCTTGTGCTTATCACTGTGTATCAGGCATCCTAATGTCATGATTAATTGTGGTAAACAGGAGCATGGCAAGACCTTTGAGCTCGCTATTGTGATTAACAGCTATACAAATACATTTCACTCCAAGGCATCGATTCCGGTGCCAAATATTTCAAATATTTTTTGTCTCTCACGTACTTTTTACTGTAGAGGTTGGAAGAGGGAAAACAGTGCTCATGTCTCTACAACTCTGAATAGATTTTGAATATGATAATGCACTGCTTGCTTCGTGAACTGTGTAGATATTTATGAAAATGAATGCGGGGTGACACTGACTATATCTTGGCTGAAAAGCAGAGTAATGACATTTTCTAGGTGGGTTAACAGCTGCTGCAGACAAGGTGACAAACCACATCTTTTCAGTGTGAAATTATCGACTTGTCTTTTACAAGAAGAATTAAGATACAATTATGTAACCAAACATGAAAAAATGTGTATTTTAATGCAGTAATGTAGACATATTTTATAGCTGTCATCCTGTAGTAAATTCTAACATGTGACATTGCACAGAATGACCACCGATGTCTCACTTGCAAAAGAAGAACGACAGGTCTGATCTGTTTTCAAACTTGAGAGCGAGACTGTGAGAGAGACAGACAACTGTACACAACAAACACCCCAGAGAGATGAAGAGTGAAAGACAGACAGACAGAGAGAGGGAGGGTGAAAGTGTGCAGGGAATGCAGAGGCCACGTTAGCGCTGCTGCTGCTGCAGCAAAACCCTGACTGGACATGAAAAAGGATCTATTGTTCCTACGATGGCCGCAGAGCACTGACCTCTGTTCATCAGCCAAGAACAGCCACTCTTTTTCATCTGGTTTGACTACTTTGATTTCCCTTTTACTAAGATGCTAGTGTCATGAGGGACAGTGAGCTTTTGTGATTTTTTTTTTTCCCCTTTTAAATCTGACGCAAGTCGAGAGGATAGAAAGACATGTTGAGGGAGATGGTGGGATAGCAGGGAAAATGAAGAAGATAACTTTGGACAACAGGTACTGTTTTATTCAGGGCTTTGACGCCTCATTCAAACTCTTCAGATGAAGTAAATATTTTATTTGATTTGTAGGTTTCCTGTGCACAAATCAAGCTCTGATGATGGATCGGGAGGTAAGCTGAAATTTTATATTACTCTTTATAACATGCATCATATTTAATGCTTCATTCTAGGTCAGATTGATGTAGATTTTAACAGCCTTTTTACACAAAATGAAGCCAGGATCCTTACTTTAAAAATGTTTATCCATCTAGTAGTGGTTTTAGGAGTTTTTTTAATCTTGCATATTTCATCTTTGATGGCAGTAATAACACTGTAGAGTGAATATATTTAAACTAAATATTCCCTTTATGTTTGTACATTGACAGTATTGTAATGTATGGCACAATGTAATACTTTGTTAATGCAGTGAAGCTGCTGCAATCGTTAATTGTTCACCTGCTATTTGGATTTTTATTTTAAATTTTTGGTGATGCTGTTTAAGTTTTTTTTTCTCTACACTGAATTAAACTCTGTACTTTGTAGGAAAATGGGATGGAAAGAGAAAGAGCAAGTCTTTTTGGCAGAGTTTTCGAAAGTCACAGAAAGGAGTGTTGCGTCAGATTTCAAAAGGTATGTTATTTATCTATCTACCTATCTATCTACAAAATTTAAAGATACACAGAAAATTTTACAAAGTTAAAACACCACTATACTGCCACTATACTATTGTTATTTGGCACTCAGGATTTGTCTTAATGAAAGGCTTCATTAAATCAGTCAGTTGTGTTCAGTTGCACCAGCTAACATCTCTGTTTTACCTGACAGGTGACGATGTTGGTTTTGTGGCCAGTGAAATCACCATGAGTGATGAAGAGCGTATCCAGCTGATGATGATGGTGAAGGAGAATATGATCTCCATAGAGGAAGCCCTGGCACGGGTATGATTCTTTCTGCATCCCAAAATTCTCTGACGTGAAAGTTACAGCTGTGTGTTTTTCACCTTTTGCTCCACTTTAAACGTTTGCTGTGGAAAAAGGAATGCTGCCACTTGGAAAATAGGTCAAGTATTGAGTTGGACCAAAACATGTAGTCCTGACCTTTGAACAATAAATACAATTTTTAGAGTTGGGCTCATTAAAAAAACAACAACAACAACAACAACAAAAAACAAACATATTATATTCAGGAGATGATTGCAAAAAGGAATTATCATGGATAAATTTGGATGTTTTACAAAAGAAAAAGCTGGAATTGATCGATCTAGTTGCCCTATGACTAACAGCATTTTTTATTTTTAGGAAAGAAATAATATTCTTTTCAAGGCATATGGTCAAAACATTTTTTTATCTCCATAAAGAGTAGTCCCCCCTTGGGTGTGTCAGCTGTTCAAGGATAAATAACAAACCAGCTGCTTCTCTAGCTCTGCATCATCCTGTACTAATAGGGTCATCTTTTCCCGCAGCTGAAGGAGTTTGAGGTACAAAACAGACAGACATGCAGGTCTGATCCCACAGAGTGGACCGATCCCTCCAGTCCCACCACAAATGAGTCATTCAACTGCAACGTAAGTCTCTAAGCTCCCAGTCTGAGGGCATCTTAGTCGCTTTTTAATGCTGAATCACAACTTCAGGCAGTATGTTGTGCATTCGGGCCTCTGATCTACTGGTGCCAAGGCTGCTGAGCTGTTGACAGCGCCTCTCTCTTTCCCTCTGTCCCTGTCCTGGCGATGAACCGGGGCCCCTCTAAAGCCCTTCAGCTCAGGGCCCTCTCCCAACTGCAGGCCACTGGGCGGACTTCTATTCATCACTGTCAAAGCGCTAACCCCCTATTGTGCTGTAGTGAGCGGCTGGATTCAGCACAGGGCCCTGTTATGCAGGCCACAGCTCTTTTATGCATGGGTGGGGTGATTAGGGGGCTCAGGTTCAGGGCACATTTTTCAGATTCATCTGGATGGACTGTTTCTCTTTGCTCTGTGTGTGTGTGTGTGTGTGTGTGTGTGTGTGTGTGTGTTCACCTCTTACTTTCTCTTTCTGTGTGGTTGCACGTCCGTCACCCCCTCCCCCATTGTTTCTTTGTTAATTATAGACCATCTCTACTTGCATTGAATTTCTGTTGTATATTTAACAGTGTTAATCTGCTTTCATTTTGTCCTTTGATGTGTATTCTGGGATGTACATACCGCTCATGTCGTGTTTTGGTCAGCAGATAAAACCTCAACATCTGTGACCCAGGTCATCAAATGCACCACTGGCTTATTTACTGACCGTAACTTTTATGACAGTGAAGGTGATTTCCAAGCAGCTAGCTTTTTGTTTTTTTCCCACGTATAGAAAAGCCTCCTCCTGTGTGTAGTCACGCAGAGCATATGGGACAGCTGCTGACATGAGCCTCAGTGTCTTTCACTGTGGTTTCCTACCACAAATTTTATATTAAGCTACGAGGTACTTCAACGGAGGGCTCAGCAGGTACTTTCAGCAGCATCTGCAGCATGTACACAAATTACATACCTTTGTAATTTCAAACAAGTTACTACAAGTGGAGAATAATTATTAAAGTGTATCTTGAAATTTGTGAGCGCACATACTACAGAGGGTCACAATAGGTAGCAGCACACCCATCGTGTTATTTTACTATTAAGTCCACAGCTCCGTTGTTAATGTTTTCCACAAATAAAATTCTTCCCCGTCTCTCCTATCAGCCTTGTGACCTGTCAGACAATGAACAAGAGGAATCTGTGACGTTCAGGAGGCTCCACAAACTGGTCAACTCGACCCGGAAGGTGAAGAAGAAGCTGATCAGAATCGATGAGTCTAAGAGGCCCGGAGCAGAGGGTACTAAAACCACTGATTTTATCTCATAAAGCCCAGTCACCCACCTTTTCACTGTCCCTCTGCGTGATGCTACTTGATCAGAGGAGTTAGAGAAGTTGCTGCTTCATGCAGCTCAAATTCATGAGTGTGCTGCTGTACGTGCAGCGAAGATGTAGAAACCAGCAGGTGGTCACAGAAAGAACACACCGTTTATTAAGAGGAAATGAGACACCACAATGTGACGCAGAGTCTCCAGAAAATATCAGTAATTGTGCTACATCTAATTACTGTTTGACTGTAAATATGAGCTGCAGTAACAGTATTTATGTGTGTTTTCACGTGCTATATAATCTGTGTGAATATATGTTTTGAGGAATATCCTGCTGCTTTTTTCCAACATGTTTTTCCAGCACGTTTGACCACTGGCACGCTGGAAAAGCCTCTGAAACAGCTTGGAGACTATGAAACACTGTGACACAACATTGGAAAACCAAAACAAAACTGGGGACAATACAGTGATTCAGTTTGATTGGCAGCTTTTGCATCTATTGAATGATCTTAGAAAGTTCTCAGAACATTTTCAACCTTTTAAAAATTGCATTGAATACATTGGAACAGTAAACAAAGACAACTGATTAACAGTACATATCACAACTTGCTGCTTTCTGATATTTAAAGGGACAGTTCACCCCCAAAATCAAGAATACACAATTTTCCTCTTACCTGTAGTGCTGTTTATCAGTCTAGATTGTTTTGGTGTGAGTTGCTGAGTGTTGGAGATATCGGCCGTAGAGATGTCTGCCTTCTCTCCAGAATAATGGAACTAGATGGCACTCAGCTTGTGGTGCTCAAAGTGCCAAAAAATATCTCCCAAACAATCTAGACTGATAAACAGCACTACAGGTACGAGAAAAAATATGTATTTTTGATTTGGGGGTGAACTGTCCCTTTAATAAAACTAACCATATTTGTTTACAAATCTTAAACTTCAATATTTCATCACATTTGACTTTATTCTGTTCACATTGTATTTTTACCTTCCGTCATTCCCCTCTTTTTGCTCCTTCAGAGACTCTAATGACAGATGGCCCTCCGTGTGGAGATGGCAACACCTCCTTGTACTCAGGTGTACAGAAGAAGCTTGCCACTTGCCCCGTGGATTCCCTCGCTTCAGCTCTGCGGGGCCAGCTCACCTACGACCGGGACTCTGACAGCCTGACCACCTCCCCTTCCTCCAGCAGCCTGGACACCTGCAGCAGCCAGAAGATCTTCCAGGCCTTTAGCAAGTCTAGCGGGAGCCCCGTTCATCAGGAGACAAGCGTTGCAGGGGAGGTGAGGGAGTTAGTTAAAGGCAGCGGCTCTTCCTTTTCTGAAACGGAGGTTTGCAACGATGAGGAACCCAAAATCGCTCGCTCAGTGACCGATGGGGAGCTCCGTCACCGGATCCTCAGCCCGCTCAGCCACCATGGGGTGAGTACAGAGGGGCCTTTGTTGAGAGATTATTTGGCAAGTGGTGCACTTCTAAAGCTGCAGGAGTGACTTAATACTTTCTGCAAATGTGCTGCAGTCGTCACAAAAAACCAAACCGATATCCATCAGAAATATGCAAACTGTCCTGTGTGCACTGCTGCAGCACCTGCACTGATGCTTGGTCAATGTAAATGTAGCCTGAGCTAATTTTAGAGTTAGTAATAAGTGACTGCCTCAAATAAATAATAGAGACCACCCTGTATATTTTGTTTAATACTGGAAATCATTTTCTTTCTAGTTGGTAAAGGTCCAGTGTGTAGGATGTCGTGGCATCTAACAGTGAGGTTGCATAACGGGAACTTCTCCCAAGTGCCAAACATGTAGGAGAATTATGGTGACAGATGCAAAAAAAAATTTAAACGTGAATGGCCCTATTTAGAGCCAGTGTTTGTTTTTGTCTGTTCTGTAGAACAACATGGCAGACTCCAGGGACAAGGACCTGCCCCTTATGTAGATATAAATGACTCATTCTAAGGCAACAAAAACACAATTCTTATTTTTTAGGTGATTATAAACTAATGAAAACATAGTTATGAGTGTTATGTCTTATTTCTGCCAATCAGTGCCCCTAAATTTTTCACACTGGGCCTTTAAGTTATAATTTGGTTGATGCTTCTGAGACAAATTTCCACCTGGTGGGGTCTGTGGTGACCTGACCTGCTGCAGGAACTTACAGGACTCATGTTGCACCTGTCAGCTGTAACAGGTGCTTAAGGTGGACTTCCCCCAGTGGTGGCTGGACATCCCCAGCTTCCCCTGCATCTCAGCTCATTAATGTCCTGTTTATTGTTCACAGAGAGCTTGTAGCTTTGGAGGATTTGACCTGACCAACCGCTCACTGCACACAGTCGTCTCTGACATCGATAACACTGTACGTTAACTGTCATTCTGCCTGAATTTCCATACATTGAATCAAAATGGTTTGTTTATTTTCCTTTTTTTCTGCTTTCTGTGTGAATTAGAATAAAGACGGAGGCGGTGTGAGAGATCCCGTCAAGTCTCCACCGACATCTCGTATTTCCCTGGGCAAAAAAGTCAAGTCTGTGAGAGAAACTATGAGAAAACACATATCCAAGAGATACCACAGTTCTCTCTCTGAACAGGTATGTACACTCAGTATGGTACATTACAGTACAGAAGCATCCATCCGTGTCACTAGGTAATGTTATGAAGATTGTGAGACATAGGTAAAAGTAATTTTTTTTCCTTTGTGTCTCAGTCAAGCCCAGATCGCATCTCCAGCTGCCCTCACTCGCCTCAGATAGACTCTGACTCTTTGGAGAAGCCCAAACTGAAACCAGGAGGCTCTGTGGAAAGCCTGAGGAGTTCCCTCAGCGGACAAAGCTCCATGAGTAAGTCTGTGTGTTTACAGTGTGCGTATGCCAGATCTGGGTGTGCTTGAAAATGATTCTCAGTGTTTGTTTTAACTGGACCTTGGAACACCACATGTGTGGTGTTTATCTGAAAAGTGTTTCAAGGGCATTAATCGCCTGAGATAGCCTAAACTTCCTAGTCTCACTGTATTTGTGTGTGACATCTGGAGCTTCTGTCAGATTAAAAGACATATTCAAAATATTTTTTACATACCAACAGACCCGTGCAGTCTGCTGGTCCCGAAGTGGCTCATTTGTCTCTTTGTGGTTTGTGTAGGCGGTCAGACTGTGGGCACCACTGACTCCTCTAACAGCAACAGAGAGAGCGTGAAATCTGAGGATGGGGAGGAGGATGAGCTGCCGTACCGCGGACCCTTCTGTGGACGCGCTCTAGTTCACACTGACTTCACCCCCAGTCCCTACGACACAGACTCCCTCAAACTGAAGGTACGACCACATTATCTATCTAGTAAATTACACAATATGTAGAGGTAAGCAAATATCTCCTAAAAGCTCCACTCATCTTGTCTTGTAGAGCGGAGACGTAATCGATGTCATCAGTAAGCCTCCGATGGGTACGTGGATGGGGATGCTCAATGGTAAAGTCGGCACCTTCAAGTTTATTTATGTGGACGTCCTGAATGAAGAGGAGGTGAAGCCCAAAAAGACGCGCAGGAGGAGGAAGGCCCGGCAACCCAAACCCACATCAGTAGAGGAGCTCCTAGATCGCATCAACCTCAAAGTAATTAACGTACTACATTTTAAAAATCTGTCACACACACACACACAGACACACACACAGGTGGAGAAATTTTGACACAAAAAAGGAGATACTTTTTTTTTTTTTTTTTTTTTAGAATATAAACTTTTTCTCTTATTGTTTTCATGTAAATGACAAGACGAGATAACAGTTTTTTAAAAAGATCTGACATGTAACAGTCAGCATGTCAGCTAGAAAAACAGATTAATCAAAATAAATAAATAGATAAATGCGTAATTATGATAAATACAAAAAAAACACATAAAGTTCAATTAAAAGCCAGGCTAAAAAGGAAAGTCTAGAGTTTGCTTCTAAAACATCAACAGTCTCTGCAGCCCTCAGGTCTTCAGCCAGGCTGTTCCACAGACGTGGACCATAGTTATGAAATGATGCCTCACCGTGGGTTTTTATCTTATCATAGATTAGCATAAAGACAGGAAACAATAGGTAAACAGGTAGCATGCCTCTGGCTTCTTCTTGGCCAGGTGCTGAGCTAATCATCTGCTGACTCTAACCTCCTGTTTACTGTGCAGACATGCTGGTGATATTGACCTCCTCATCTAACTCTCAACACTAAAGTGTATCTCCCAAAATGTCAAACTCTATTCCTTTATTTTATTTTATTATTTTTTTTTACATATATATATATATTTAACAACATTTGCCAATTCAAAATTGAGAAAAATGCTGAAAGCCAAATCTTTGAGTTACAACAAGGTTAGAAAACCTCTAATAAGCTTATTTTTCATCTACAGGTCAACATACTTTTCAGCAGTTCTGACATTGTGCATGGTCAAATTAATTTCTTCTCTAGATTTTAATTGATCTGTTTGTTCATCATCCACCCTCACCTCTCCACAGGAGCATCTTCCCACCTTCCTTTTTAATGGCTACGAGGATCTGGACACATTCAAGTTGCTGGAAGAGGAGGACCTGGACGAGCTGAACATCAGAGACCCTCAGCACAGAGCTGTGCTGCTCACTGCTGTGGAGCTGCTGCAGGAGTATGATGGTGGGTCAGGTAATCAACAGGGTGTCGTACGATATTCAACACACACATATAAGTCATAAAGATACACTTGTAAAATTTAGTAATATTTACACAAGGTGAGATGTTACTGGATCTGTACATGTCCATGGTATACCTGTGAAGGTTAGTTTTACCTTGTGATGTCTGTTTCTCTGCCAGACGTTTGACACACTGTAGGTTTGTCACACATTTTGAGTCTCCTTCCCTCAGAGTCACAAAATCACAGTCCAGTTTATTTCCAAGTAGGTTTTCACATACAAGGCATTTCCTTTGGTGTATTGGTGCATAACATACACACAGTAAGAGAAAATGAAATTAAAAATTAAAAGCAAGTATTCCAAATATCAAGAGAGAAATGTAGAATAAAGTTGTAATAAAAATATGAAAAAATAGTATTAAAAATCTGCACAGTATATCTGAATTTAAATGAAAGAGCTGTGCAGTTTTATAAAGTGGTAGTTTGTGCCGAAATTTGCAAAATTCTCCAAAAAACGCAGACGTTGACAGTACAAAGTAAAAAAAACAAAAAAACAAAATGGAATATACAGATATAGCCCCAAAGATGTACGTTAATGTATTGAATGATGAATATAAACATCATTGATGATGTCATACTTTGAGACGTCACAAGTGAATAATTTCCACTTCACAATTACAGTCTGTTAAAATGTCTCCTCTTACTTTATTTTAAAAGCAGCCCATGCACACAACACATGCAAAGTTTTCACTCAGTATTTTTCCCTTGAGATCATAAGATGTGACGGTCTGCCCCCTGCTGGTGGTGTTGTGTATTGCAGGAAGCAGCGACCCAGAGCGAGGCAGTCAGTCTGGAGGCACACAGGAGAAGCTGCTCCTGGACAGGCGTGGCCTCTCAGGAGACTCCCCACGAGACTCCGGCTGCTACGAGAGCAATGAGAACCTTGAGAACGGTAATGACAGCTTGAGTCGCCTGTGAGCACTGTTCTCCTCCTCCTCCTCTTCTGCCTCATCCTTCACTACAAAGACTCGTGTGGTCTTCAGTCCTTCTTGATGCTCGAGCATTCCAAGCCACCAAAATCAGTTTTCACGCTCTTCTGGAAAGACTCTGCTGTTGTCACATTTACTTCTGGCGCTCTGTGTTTTTATTCTTCAAGCATCTTCTTCTTCTTCAAGTCATACTTTCTTCTGACTCTGCATCACTGAATCAAACTGTTTGCAGTCACTTTTTGTCTGTTAAGGGCTTTTAAGAACTGACATTGCCTTTCTTTACAAGCATAACATTCTTGATATATTGAAACAGGATAACACTAAGTTCTCTGTTATTATGGGACTAGAAAGTTCACTTACATCATGTTAAACCGAGCGGTGACCTAAAGACATTTTCACACCCTTGAACAAACTGTATGTGGAGCAGCTTGTAGGTCGACTCACAAATAGATCTGCAGTTGTGAGTTGTGTGGTGGTTTTTGCGTTTTGCTGAAAATAATGACCGTTGAACCAACGTGTGAGAAGATTTACATAGTTAAAAATAATAATTCTCAGTAACTGCAGTACACTTTTACTGTGAACGCTTGCTTTATTCATGCTATATCATTCTTATTGTGGTTGTTTGGTTTGGCTTCAGTCTGTAACTTGTCAAAATACAAAGAGTTGTGCTTACTGTAAATGAGGGTTCTTGTGAATGTCAAAGGTCATGTGGTTCGATGTCAAATCGGCCACACTTGTACAGTGTATTTCTCTCAAGATTTTGCTGTTTGTGTGTATATTTTTTTAGTTCGGTAAAATATAATGTTGCACAATATTTTATCATGTGCCTGAAAACTGCGCCATGCAGAAGAATGAAAATATTTACTAAATAGTATAATTATACTTGTTTAAAATATGGCATTTTGTATAATTGTAACTGCACTAAAATGCAGACTTAGGACAACCTTTAAAATGTTTTAACACCGTTAAAGGTCGAAGTTAAACTCTAACACTTCTGACAGAAGTGTGGCAGGTCTGAAGTCTCCGCATTTTCTGAAGTGTGCTTCTGTCAAGGTTGAGCGTGAGGAATAAATTGCTCCATGCTTTACCAGACTTGACTGCTTGCTTCTTTTCTTTCATTCATCATTCATTTTCAGCACACATGTGGATTTTGTTTTGTTCTTTTTAGGCTCGGGTGGTATCTGCTTTTTCGTAACTTCCTGAAATCTCACCAGGGTATTCAGTATACAGTATGATGGTATTTGTGTGCTGCGCTATGAGAGTTTGCTGCATCCCATAAGCTCTCTTAGTTTTTTCAGTCTAGTAAATAAACAAAAATTCAGAAAATGTAATATTTACACACACAAATATAGTTATTTGGGAAATACAACCATAAACATTCTAAAATCAAGTTTCTCTCTTTCACCAAACTAAGACTAGCTTAACTGCCTTGTTAACTCATCGTTAAACACACTTCATTTAGACTGGACAGGAAGTAAATAAAACTCATCGCAACCGTCTTAGTCTCTTTACTCGTCTTGTTAGTTAGTCCACTGTTTGAACAATCACCACCTCTGCTTCGGTCAAAATAAACCCTTACTTCACCCAGTAAGTATGCAGGATTTCTACTTCTGCATCAAACTGAGGCCATACCTACGGCGTAGACTCTGCATTGACATAGAGCCTGCACCGTACCCTACGCTGTAGCCTGACGTGCACCTCCCCAGAAATGTAACTACATATCGTGGCGAAACAGACCTCCTTTAATTTCACAGATAAGAAACAATAAATTGTGAAGACAATAAAGACCCCACTAAAATAGCATTTTAAGCCTTGTGTGTGATTTATCCTGGCTTCATATGAGCAGAGGAAATCTCTGCTTGTCGCTACACTAATTTATACAATGTAAAATGCCATAGACTGTTACATTTGTTTGGAAAACGTGTTTAGTGTAAGACAGATGTTTCGTCAGTGAACCATGTGAGTAACGGAGCCAAATTTTGTAACCTTACCTTTGTTAAATTTTGCTATTGTCCCTGGTTTTATATGAGAAGAGGCAAAGTTTGCTAGCTGCTAGGCTAATTTATACAATGTAAAATGCCATAGGCTTGTGCTAAAAACATTAGCATGTTGTATCTGTGTTGTATTTTTGCAGTGACACAGAAACACCACCACACAAGTATAAATGCTCACAACGGCGCAGGCCACGTGCGTAGGCTCTGGCGTAGGGTCTGCCGTGCAAGTATAAATCCCCTTATAAATCCCCCACGGTCTCTCTCTGATGTTGCTCTAAATTGTTTACAGTCCTGTAACTTTATCAAGGAGGTTAAAAAGAGAAATCATGACGCCATATTGTGTCATATCATACAGATACAACACGTGCAATAAAATCAGGTCTGCAACTGCCAAAAGGCCCAACAGCCAGTGTACTACCATAGAACATCTGGATGATTGATTTGTTTAACAGAGGCGTCCACAGTATGCCTTGGTATGGAATACATTTTATAAGAAAAATAAAGATATAGGTGAGAATTTCATTTCTGCAATTATTAAAAACGTCCTGCCATCCACAGTGTACCCACAAAGTTCTGTCAGTCGCCATGTTTCTCTCTGTATGAGTTTAATAGAAGGATGTGTGTCTGTATTTTTGAAGGTAGTGAAATTTTTTTGTCAGGATATCTGAATACCCCTGTTTACCATCATATCTTGATACCATCCAAGCCTCATTCTTTTCTTTGGCATCCTTTTCACAATACAGCCACTCTCTTCCAACACTGAGCGCTCTGCTGCTATTCTGTTTACGTCACATGTCACAGCACCTACATGATCTGCGCACACTCCACTTGTTTATTTCAGGAAGGGACAAAAAGACATCTTCATCCATCAGCAGGTCCTCTTCTGGTTTTGAGTCGAGCCACCTCCCGTCCCCAGGGTACCCAGCTCTCCCCCAGACCCTGACCTCCACCAGCTCTCGTAAGACTTCACTCCAAAGTAAACCAGGACGTCTGCCCCGTATCTTACCGCCACTAAGACCTCCAAAACCCAGCTTACGTCTCTTAAGGGGTTATCTTCCCAGTGGAGCCATTGCTCGGAGCCAGAGCTGCATGGAGCTGAGAAGAAGCCGAGCACCAGATCTGCTGAGGCGGAGCTTCTCCCTGACTGTCCTCCACAAAGTGCAGCAGAGAAGACTGAGGAATCTGACCTCCAGCGCCAGTACTGGGAGCAGACAGCACACAGTAAATCCTCCAAAACATTGTGAGGTCATGTCTGCGTGCTCCCAATCTTCAACCATGTCATGTAAAGCAGTGTGCAGCACTTTCAGCAAAGACACAGCAAAAGTGTGTGTTCCTAAACAAGCAGAAAGAACACAAATCACACACCTCCAGCTGCCAGCAGAGAGGTCCAATCATCCTTTAACTCCACCCTCCTCACCAAACCCACACCCAGAGCCTGTGCTAACAGAGACCGCCTGCACAAACCACATCTCCTCAGAGGAGAAGGTGAGCCGCTCATTTTCAGCCACTTCTGAAGCGCGCCGGCTGAAAATGAGGAGAAGTCAGAAGACATCCAAACCTGAGCTCCCTGACTTAAGACAGACTCCAGGTGCAGGGTGTTGATCTCAAAATGGAGCCACTTTCTGACAAAGTGTTGGACTGTAGAGGACAGCGAACTGTCACTTTACAGATGATAATAGATGCTGTTGGATGATGATCAACTTTAAACCATGTTGTTGTTTTCAGAATGTTTGAAATACAGTTTTTTATTTCAGATAACCAATGATTTCTGTAAATGTACCCATGTTTGTAGTGTGCCATGAAACGTGTTCATCTGAGGACTGTTTGCAAATGGATTACTGTATCTTTGGTGCATTTTTACACAGCAACCATGAAGTATAATACAATAAATATAAATGCACCATTGTCACTTTTAATAGTTTTAAGTGGATAAAACCCAGCACAAAGTTTTCTCAGTTAATTTCAAAATCATATATCCGAGCAAACAGCCTGGAAGCATTAATTCTCCCTCATGAAACTTACCTAAAGTTTACACAGTGTTGTGTGTATATTACTAACCTATCTATGTACACATTACTAAGTGATGTTACAGTACTGTGGATATGGACTAGCCCTGTCTTTATTTCAGATGTTCTTCAGTCGGCTGAATCCAGTTTGTAAAGGAGACAACAGTTACGAGAAGAGTCGCTCGGCAGTGAGTCACCATTTATTTCCCATCAAACAAAATCTTAATTAACAAAGTGCATATTATTATAAATTGACTATATTAAAGGTCCAGTGTGCAGGATTTAGGAGGTTATATTTGGAGTAACAGAATGTAATTATAATAAATATGTTTTCTTTGTTGTAAAAATCACCTGAAAATAAAAATCACTGTGTTTTTATTACCTTAAATGAGCCTGATTGGCTGTTTGTTCCAGTAACCATACTACCATACTATATAGTGTGCCAGAAAAAAATTTAGAATGACCTAATACTTCATATGTCAAATGCAGTATGCCAGAAATATCAGGATGTTCTACTACATCTGATCTGGGTACTCCAGCTTCCTCCCACAGTCCAAAGACGTGCAGGATTATTGGAGGGTTTTAAAATACAACAGCCTTCAAATATACTCTCAGTGTGTCTTACAGTGTCTCCCTCTCAGCCCTCTTCTGTGTTCTTGCCACTTGTTAGTTAATTAGGTTCAGAACTGGGCCAACTAACGAGAAAGACCAGATTGTTTGTTTTCTTGACTCCACCCAGGTGAGTTTGATTCCTTTTTTCTTTTAGATATTTTTCTTTTAAAAACCTCCTGAACGGTGAACAAAATAAATGTGGCTGATACAGTAAGTCGTCAGTAATTCTGTGGCACAGAGGTAGAACTTTAGAAACCCAGTTTTATGTAGTGTTGACAAAGTTTAGCAAATTAGCAGCTGAACAGTTTCACTCCACCCAGCATGAATTTGTCTGAGACACAAACATGAATCATTCATTTCACATCAGTAGTTATGTACAGTACTTTCCTTTTCATGAATTAAATTAATAAAAGATTTTTTATATACACACTATAAAAATTCTAACAAGGCTTTTAGTCACAACAATAAATGTTTATATGTGTGATTTAAGTTCATCTCTCTGACCACAGAGGCAGCTCTCATTGGCACCTCGTAGCAGAAATTTAAAAAGTATAATAGTATGATATTCTCTCAAACCAGCCACAATTCATCACACAAAAATTATTCACCAAAATATATTATTTTTACATAAAGAATTTCCTCATATCCAAATGTTTTAAATGTCAAAGCTACTACAAATTCTCAAGATTTAAGTTTTAGAATTGTTCTTCGTTCTTCGTCGTCTATTAGTGATTCAAATCTCCCGGCAAGTACGTCTTATTATTTCAAGGCCAGTGTCATCAGGACAGAGTAAAATCAGGATCTAGTGGCAGACTGCGTTCACAGTTTAGCCTTTTGTGGCAGATCACGAAGGCACTTCCTGACCAGCCCCAGTGCGTCCACGGCGGTACCCCAGGCAATGGTGACTCCCCATGCTCCGTGGCCGTAGTTGTGTACCACAGGCACCCTGCGACCCTGCAGCTGCATCACCTCCCTCTCCACCCTCGGGTTCCTCCTGGTTGGCCTCAGACCGACCCACTTGCTGAGAACTTTGGCTTTGCTGATGGACGGCTCCAGCCTGCTGCAGCGCTCCAGGATGCTCTCCGTGTCACCTTCGTCCACTTGTAGCCGCCAGTCCCCCTCCTGCCTCGTGCCGCCTATGGTGACGGCGTCTATGCCAGGGTAGATGTAGGTCATTCCATCTCCAGCTCGGATGAAGTGCTTAAGCCAGGGGGCCTCCACCTTGAGGACCTGACCTCTGATGGGGTAGATGTCGTTGTCACCCACCAGCGTTCTAGAGCCCAGGCCGGAGCAGTTGACTATGAGGTCAAAGCTGCTGCTTAATTCCTGAAGACTGTTGACCTTCCTTTGTTCCACCTGACCGCCAGCTTCTCTGAACCTTTACAAAACAAGCGTTTGTCGTTATAAGGAGTGTATTCAGCTGTTCACCTCAGTGGAATCAGAACATGAATTAAACTGCACTGAACTAAAATCTATTAACACCTTTGGCATGACCATGAGATTAAAACCTGGAGGACAAACCTGTTCTTGAGCCATGGCAGGTAGCTGGGACATTCACATTTAATGGTGGTGAACGCATGGCCAAACTTGTGATCTGGAAACATTTTCAGTTCAGCGTCAGTCATGAATCTGAAGCCGATCACAAAATCTGACCAGAAGGGCTTCTTATCGGTTGGAACGTCCTTGAAAATTTGCCAGCTGGAAGAGAATCAAAACATAAATCACTGGATGCAAAGAGGCCGAGTTATCGCCCTTATTTTATAGCGCTATATAACAATTGTTACCCAGAGCTCAGCATGACTCCAGCATCTGGTGAGTGTTGGGATGTAGCAAGAGCCAGCAGGTGATCAAAGCTGTTCTTGAACCAGCGTCTTTGTCTCTCCAAGGGAATATCTATGGATATGTGTGTATAAAGGATGGGGTTAGATTGTGAATGTACATGCATTACAAGTGATATTCACCCTGGTAAAACTGTACTGACTGCATCACATTTTAAGATATTACACAGCTAAGAGAGATTGTTGCATACCTGGAAACTTTGCAGCAAACATGAGCCCAGCAGCTCCATCACTGGTGGTGTCTGGACTGAACTTCTCCGCCAGCAGAGTGACAGAACAGGAAGGCAGAGCCTCAGCGATGCAGACAGCAGTGGAGAAGCCGACCACACCTCCTCCGACCACCACAACCTGGGTGCTTTTCATCCTGGACAGGCCTGCGTCTCACACTGGAGGTAAACTGCAGAAGAGAACGTATAAAATGCTGCTTGACTGCTGCAACACAACCTTTGTTAAGACTGAAAGTTAATCCACAACTACTGGCCTCCGCCTCAACTGAGCAGACGGTACAAAGATCCACTTCACTTCAATAATGCGTTACGTAACAGACATTGTAAACTGGGCCCCACACAGCCATAGAAAGTGATCAGTGCTGCAGATTAGTCCAGTGTTTTAATCTGAAGCTGTTTCTATACAACAGTTACACAAACATAACATAGGCAGCACAGACCGATCTGAATATTTTTTTCTCTTTCCTGAATGTTGCATTATTCATATCAGATAAGTAGAAGTAGCTATACAACAATGTAAAAGCATCAAATTGAAAAAACAATTTGTATTTAAACATTTTAATCTTGTAGCTGGTGATTGAGCTATTTTTTTATGTTCTGTTGGACAGTTAAATTTGCACCAATGCAGCCTATTTTATAAAGTTTGTTCATAGTTTTTAATATCTTAAAGGGATAGTGCACCCAAAAATGAAAATTCAGCCATTATCTACTCACCCATATGCCGAGGGAGGCTCTGGTGAAGTTTTAGAGTCCTCACATCTCTTGCAGAGATCCCAGGGCAGAGTGGGTAGCAACACAACTCCACCTAATGCAGGCTGACGGCACCCCAGATTAAAATGTCCAAAAAACACAATGAGGCTAAAAAAATGACTTTTTTCCAAACAACTTTTTATGTTGGGGCCTCAGGACACTTGGATCACTACGGACGAGCAGTATGGAGATATTCTGTGGATTCAATTATGTGTTTTTTTGGGCGTTTGAATCTGGGGCGCCGTCAGCCTGCATTAGGTGGAGTTGTGCTGCTATCCACTCTCCCCTTGGATCTCCACAAGGGATGTGAGGACTCTAAAACTTCACCTGAGCCTCTCTCGGCATATGGGTGAGTAGATAATGGCTGAATTTTCATTTTTAGGTGCACTATCCCTTTAATCTGCACTGACAACTAAAGCTGGTTTTAAATGCTGACAAAACAAAGGTTATATATTTCTCTAATGCTAGCAAGAAGCCTGTGAAGACTCCTGGGGCCGTGTTCACGAAGCTTCCTAGCACTAAGAGTCGCTCCTAGTGACAAAATCTTAAGAAAATTCTTGGTCTGCACTTCTTAGAATTTCCCCTTAAAGTCGAGACTAGGCCCTTGTAAATATAAAGTTATCCACAGAGCATCTTAGACCTTAAGAGTTCTTCTAGGAAAAATTGTTAGGAGCAGGGAGGAGGACTTTCAAGAGGCTTAAGAGTTTCTTAAGTGGAGGAGAAAATGGTGAAAACACAAAGAGGTCTGAGAAATATTCTCCAAACACTAAATGACAGTGAGTAAATGAAATGCTACAGATTAGGCTGCACAGGGATATTATTTGTGGTCTATCTCATTAGGGGTATGTACGCCTTTCCCACCTAACACAGTGTCATTAAAATGCCAGAAATAAAATGATCAACACTAACATAGTTGAAAAACTGTTAAAATGCAGCAATGCAGCAGTGATGACTTGTCTCAACCTTCCATCAGCAGAGTAATCACACTGTCAACACTTTCACAGTCAGCAGTTAATTTCATTTCCACCAGGTGCCCACACCTTGCAGGCTCACAAAAGGGCGTGTCTGTGACAACCAATCACACCTGTCAAAAGAAAGCATCACACCTAGCAGCGGGGTCAACCACACCTCCTCACTAAGGTAAAAGTTTCTGTCTCTTCCTTGCTCTGGGTCACTCGGAGAGCTTTCCTAAATCACTCCTGAGCTAGAACTCCTCTCTGAGAGTGATCTCAGAATGTTTGATGTCGTCACTGCTCAGGGGAAGAAGTTAGAGGTTGTCACTTGTTACAAATATCTCAGTATTTGGCTTGATGACTGTTTCTTTTAAACCTCAGCTTCTTAAAACGCTGAGGTTTAAGTCCAGTTTCACATCTGAGCAGAAAAAGACTGGTTGCTGCTGGAGATTTGTTGTACAGGCATGCATCTGCATATTGATTGTACATGTCAGATACTGCACATCATAATGCACTGAGACTTGTTACAAATTGTAAAGCCCTTACTCATCACTGTGCGCTTAATTCCAAGGCTGGTTTGCCTTCTTTAACCTTTCATAGTGTCAGTCACTGGTATTTGTTCAGTTATAAAGCCACACTGGGTAAACTCCCTTCCTACATCTGTTCTTTGAGTGAACAGAAATCTGACTGTAGCTGCAGTCTGAGATCTCAAGACTTAGTTTTGTCTGAAGAAAGGTGCTATGTGCTCTGCTCCCCTCACCTGGGTTATACCATGGTCTGGGTGAATACTCAATTCTGATTGGCTGCAGGGTGTTATGGACCGTTTCATTGCTATTCTGTTGCTAGGGCAACAACTTTGGTCCCTGTTTACTTCCTGTCAGCTTCTGCATTAACATACATTCAAACAGGAAATACAAAGGGACCCATGTAGAATGTTTATGTTGTCCAGTATGAAACGGTCTATAAACGGTCCATAGGACAGCTAAAAAGACGCTCCGGTCAAATTGCCTGATGACAGGTTCTAAATTATTGCGCTGGCGCAACTGCTAGTTTGTAACCATAGCAACGGAGACTCGGAGTAGAGGCAAAGGATTACAACGGGCATCATGAGTGATTTTATCGTTTCATTTAATTTATTTGGTGAATTTGATCATTTTGATGACTGGGATGCAGAAGAAGAGAGGTTAGAGAATGAAAAGAAAAGGGAGAAACGGCACAAGCAGTCGCGGGTCTATGGCAAGCCGTTTAACATTTAATCGCTAGACGGGATATTCATTAGCCTACTGATATCTACAACATAATTTTGCCTAGTCAAAACTCTTATTCAAGATATCTTTAATTAGATTTTGACTAGTAAGATTCAAACTACTTTTGCCATTGACGTGTATGGGGTTTGTCATTATAGATATCTCCATAGTTGCGGATATCTACAACGTCATTTTGACTATAATTCAAGTTCAAGATATTTACAACGTCATTCTGACTTTCTGAAACTTAATTCAAGATATCTAGAAAGGACCATGTAGATATCTTCAATTGATGATAATTAAAGATATCTTGAACTTGAATTATGACTAGTCAAAATGACGTAGATATCTCAAACTGGAATTACAGATATCTCCAATGTAGTTGCGGATATCCGCAACTACATTGGAGATATCTATAATGACAAACCCAATACACATGAATGGCAAGAGTAGTTTGAATCTTACTAGTCACAACTGAATTACAGATATCTGTAATTAGAGTTTTGACTAGTCACAACTGAATTACAGATATCTTGAATAAGAGTTTTGACTAGGCAAAATTATATATGATATCAGTAATGAATATCCAGTCTAGCGATTAAATGTTAAAACGGCTTGCCATAGGTCGGCTCTCTGACGCCGGCCTGGAAACTCATCAGATCAAGACCGGACATCGGTGTGAGAGCAGTCTGCAGGCTTATTGGGCTCCGTCAGCGCAGGAGAGACGAGACTGGAGCAACATCTTGTCGTCTCCGAATGTCCCAACAAGCAGTGCTCAATCTGTCAATCTCCGTCCTTCAAATGCCACTATGATGGACATACCCATATCACTTTCAAATCTCACTATTAATGGTAATGTAGCATTTGATTTTAAATAGGAAACAATCGTTAATTTGTTAATGTATTTATATGATTTACATATAAAATTGCTTATGATTTTGACTAGCCTACTATTTGGATGTTGATTATTTGAAACAAATTTTCTTGGGCCTATAAATGAACGCTAATGAATCATGAAAGTAATATCTCAAGGTGTTTTTTTTTTGCACATCATCCTCTGACCACCAGAGTCTGTAACACACAAGCGGTAAGAAGAGCACTGGCTTTCTGAAATAATCATCTTCTGAATAATATCACGTAACGTTTAGCCATCATCTCGCTTCCCTTCACTGATCAGAGTGAAAAACTCATGATTTTAACTGTAAAACACATTAAATCATAAATAATTGATTTAATATTCATTTCTTTGGTGAGTGACCATGGTATAAGCGGGTTAATGCCCTTCGAGGTGTCCATTATCAGGAATGAATGGACTTCGCTGAAGCACCGTCGTCCATTAATTCCTGATAATGGACACCTCGTCGGGCATTAACCCTTACATAACCCACAAATAGAATAGGGGGGTGTATGTCATATGGGTTAAATTATAATAATAATAATTATCTATTATTATTATCATTATTATTATTATTAGAATTAAAATAACTCCAATTGTTGAATAACTTAAGTGAGGTGAAAAGCTGTATCTTTGCTCCATTTTAAAAGGTGCATAAAAAAATAGAAAAACTCATACAAAGTACAAATAATTTGGAAGTGCAGACACTAATTAATTTTGGTGTAATGGCATTGCATGTAATGGATATATTTTGGATTTGCATTCCCATTATAAGTGCACTTCTTCCACTTTCTTTGCACCTACTACTCTGGATACATAGGCTACAGTTTTATATTATCTTATCAATAGGGAACTTGCACATTATATAATCTTATTTTAAACACGGTTTTTAGGGACATTGTGGCTGACAAAAGTGTCCTATGCTACAGAAAAATACAGTCAGTGTAAAACATTGTTGACCGACCTGTTCCCACGATCTGCACAGACTGTTTACCTCCTCTGTGTTTAAAGGACGTGCAGGTCCTGCGGAAACTCTTCACCGCAATGACAACGATTTAAATTATTCAGAATCCTCCGTATAAACATGGCCCGTTTACGCTGATAGATTCTTCTAATCAGCTGTTTGCTAATGTTTTAAACGAACATCGAAAAAACCCAGATCGCTCAACTGCCGTACACTTAATTTGATTTATAAAAGGTGACGGTACGCAGCCCGTTCTCAGAGCCACAGAATGTATAGATTAAGTGTGCGAGGAAAGTCTCGTCAGAGCCTCACCTCTCGCGATAAGTCAGTCTCACTCACGCTCTCCGTCCAACGGCAGCAGAAGGTAAGGTCCTAAAAGCTCACAACTTTGAATTACACCGCGGTTTGAGCGTTAAAGCTGTTTGGGTCCTGTTACAAACAAACATTTACTGAAGTGTAGTCGGTTTAACGCGTTATTTGTAGCGCGTGCTCCGCTGTTTGTGTTAGCTTTAGCCTGCTTGTGGCTAGCAGCGCGTGCATTGTTTGAGGCGATGTTAGTTAGCTTGTTTGCTAACCTGCAAAATGTTGGTTCACATCTCTGCAGGGTTTGTGTGTAGTTTTGGGACCAAACATCAGCAGGTAAACTTTGAATCAGTGTGGTACACAGCACGGAAACAGTTGGAGAAAACCAAACACTGAGTTTTGGACTATACTGTCCTGCAAATTAAACATTTGTAACGTTACTGCTGCAAGCTTTATCGATTAGCCATCGACAGTTTGGACAATTGTAGATGTAATGTGAGTAAAAACAAACAAACAAACACACGGTTTCCAGCCTTTTAAAATTTCAGGGTTCCCTTTGTAACTTAAATTTTTAATTTGAGTTTTGGACTGATCAGATAAGGATTTAAAGGCACTAATTTTGGCTAATAAAGGGTATTTTTGACTGACTTTCATAGACAGTATTTTCAGTATCAATCAGCTCATTGTTTTGTTAATCAATTAATTGATAAGTCTATAAAGAGAAAAAAAAGCCCATCCAGTTTGTAATTTCTGTTATTTTTCATCCAACAGTTTAAAACCCAAATATACTCACTTTACAATTATACAGAAGACAAGCAGATTGTTTTATATATAAATGACTGAAAATGATAATTATCAGAATTATTGGTGATTCACGTTTTGTTGATTGACTAATCATTGCAGCAACTTCAGCTTCCCCTTTTCATTTTTATTTTTATTTGTAAATATCCTTTTGTTTGTTTATTAATTTAATTTACTTATCAGTTTAATGCCTTGTTGTTTATTCTTTATTATGTACATTCCTTTTGGAAAATTGTTAGGAAGGATTGACTTAATGTAAATTACAACTGTTACCACAGCAATAGTCATGAGTTTCAGCCCTAAAACACGATTTGCTTTAGGTTTACTATTTTATCAGTGCAATGTCATTTAAAATAAAGATGTGCAAAGTTAAATATGTACGTTAAAATGCACACTTGTGGAGTCAAGTTATTTTATTTACTTGTTTATTTTACAAGAACAAATGCATAAGACAATGCTTCATATGTAAAATACAAAATAGTAGTAGTAACAGTAGTAGCAGTTTATTTTTAAACACGTAAGTAGCAAATAAACAAAATTATCATACATTGGTAGACAGACATAAAACAAAAAAACATTAATTGAGGAAGCATGAAAACTGAAAACAACATATAATGATTTGATTTACAAGTCCAAAAAGAAGTGGGAGCGGGAGGAAGTACAAATTTATTTATTTATTTCAACCCCTTCTCCATAAATGTACAATAGTCAATCATGTAGCTCCCCATCACTATAAAGCTGTGCAATAATTCATTCTCCTAGATCTATTCTAATATATTAAATTAATTAGCAATTTTATTTGTCTTACAGCGAGATATGAAATAATTAGTAGATGTAGTGCATACAGGTTTGTAGCCATGGCTAATTTGCAACCCCTGTCCCTGGTTAGACTTTTAGAGCTAAAACATTAAATGTAAGATCACTGAGTATGGAGTAATTTAATACAATAAAACAACACAACATACACAGTAGGGCTGCAACAATTAGTCGACTAATCGATGACTAAACGACTATTGAAATAATCGGTGACTATTTTAGTAGTCCACTAATCGGTTTGAGTCATTTTTCATTGAAAAGTACTATAAAAGTACCCCAAAATACTCTTATTGCAGCTTCTTATGTTCAGATATTGGCAGCTTTACACACTCTCCCATGACGGTGAACTAAAACCCTTTGGCGTGAGTACGAAACAAGACATTAGATGATATAATTTTGGAGTTTGGGAGAAACAGACCGTCATTTTTCAACATTTTAACACATTTTTTGATAAAATGATTAGTCGACTAATCAAAGAAATAATCGACAGATTAGTCAACAATGAAAATAATCGTTAGTTGCAGCCCTAATACACAGTATGATACAGACAAAGACTAAGTCAAAAGGAAGACCACAATAAGAACAGAGACAAAAAAAGAAAACAACTAGCAATGATTGTTATTGAACTATGAGGTCTGTGTGTTTGTGTGTGCACATGTCCACACCTGTATGTTGCATTGTGCTTAAAGCACGTGTGTGCATGCATTTCTAAAAATAATGTATTGTATTTCAGTCTAATGCACTCTAACCCTGTTTTAACAGACAGTTGCTTTGCATTACAGGAACAACAGTGACTGTTTTGAGGTGAAAATGTCTCAGACAGCCAATGCCAGCCCTTCATCACTCATGGCCCTTCACTCAGATACACACAAACAGAGCATCCTGAGTAAATTCGACAAGCTTAGGAAGAGGGACCTGCTGTGCGACATCACTCTGGTTGTGGAAGACGTGCACTTCAAGGCACACAAAGCCCTGCTGGCAGCAAGCAGCGAGTACTTCTCCCTCATGTTTACAGCAGAAGATCATATCAGTCAGTCGACCTACCAGCTGGATGGAATGGCAGCTAAGATGTTTGCAGCAGTGCTGGACTTCATCTACAGCGCCCAGGTGTGTGTGGAGGAGGGCGCTACAGAGCAGCTCCTGGCCACGGCTTGTCTTATGGAGGTCAACGACCTTGTCAAGGTGCTCACTGAACTTACACGCTCTGCTGCGGCGGTTAGAGGTGAGAAGTTAAAGGGAGACATTGTCGAGGTGGCAGATCTGTCAAAACGCAAAAGAGGACGACCTAAGAAAAATGTGCCTGTTGTTACAGAGCTGGAGGGGAGAAGCGCACAGTGTGAGGGGTCAGAGGAGGGCCAGGCTGAACATATAGACTGTGATGATGTAGTAGCTGAGTCACAACCTAAAGATGATGCAGATTATAACCCAGGTGCCCACCAGAGCCGGCAGAGCAAACGCAAAATCAGGCCACCAGTGAAATACAAGAGCTACAAGGTGGGCAGCGACACAGCAGGAAGCAAAGAGACTGGGAAGAGAGGCAGGAAAAGGAAATACCCCAACACTGAAGCTCGATGTGAAGACTGTGGCAAAGAGTTCAAAAACCACCTCTTTTTAAAGATTCACCAGAGGACTCACACAGGTAATCTAATCTTTTTTTATGACCTTTTAAATAACATACTGTTCTCTTATTTTTTATGCCAAATAGTGAGTGTAGGAAATTATACAAAAACCATAGTAAAGTATGTCAAAATATATTGTGAAAACATTGTAGAGTAAGTAAAAAAAAAAGTAAATGTAGTATGTCAAAAGTGGTATATCAATTAATTTCATAAAACATCATAGTATATTGTGTGAAAATTTGATTTTAAAAAATAATAGTATAGTATGTAAAAAAAAAAAAAAAATCATTAAGATGGCAAAAAACACTGTAGCATGTTGGTAAAAAGTCAAACATCGTAACGAAATATGTCGAAAAAAAGTAGTAAAAAAGTAAAAAAAACATCATTGTATTTGTAGTGACTTGACTTTACAAAACAAAAAACCTACCAGCCACTGAGGGGCTGCTATACTGGCACTTGACTATTTGATGCATCTCCTTTGTGCAGCTTTTAGATTAATTCAGACTCACAAGCATCCGTGCAGCAATACTCAAGTGTGTTTATTTACACATCCTCTGGTCCATCACAACAAGCGTCCATTGATCTACGTGCACTTATACTATTAATAACTTGCATGCAAAACAAACAAAGGCTCCATTGTCAGCCATGCTACACCTGAGGGTCAAAAAACTGTGTGCTTCAACGGAAAGCAACACCTGCCGAAGTGATACTTCCTCTTCTACTTATACATTTACCACATACCACCTACTGTGCACATCAGAATCAGAATCTATTGTCATTGTAGGAGTACAACGAATATGAGGTAGCAGCTCTCAGATTCAGTGCAATAAAGGTAACTACAAATGAACACATCTCTTCATATACATGTATGCACATGAACATAACCCAATAATGGCTCTAACAGTATAGTATGTCCAAAAAAAGTCATAAAAACATCATAGTATAGTTTATTAAAGTCATAAAAACGTCATAGTATAGTACGTCGAGAAAAGTCAAACTTTTTAATATAGTGTGTTGAAAAGGAGTCATGAAAAACATCTTAGTATAGTATGTCGAAAGTCATAAAAAACATAGTTTAGTATTCTGAAAAAAATCATAAAAACATCCTAATAAAGTGTGTCGAAAAAAGTCATAAATTGTCAAAGTATAGTATGTCAAAAAAAGTTATGACAAATATAGTATGTTGAAAAAAGTATTAAAAAATATTATAGTATGGCATAAAAAGTCATAATAACATCATGTCAAAAAAAGTCAAAAACTTTCATAGTATAGTATGTCGGGGGAAAAAAGTCCGAAAAACATCATAGTATAGTTTGTTATTAAAGTCATAAAAAACAATAGTATAGTACGTCGAAAAACGTCATAAAAAACGTCATAGTATAATATGTCTGAAAAAAGTCATAAAAGACATGATAGTATAGTATGTTGGAAAAGTCAACAAATTTCATAATGTTCAGGGAATGGTCATAAAAACATCACAGTAAAATATGTCGAAAAAAAAATCATGAAAAACATCAAAGTAAAGTGTGTCGAAAAAGTCATAAATTGTCAGTATAGTACGTCGCAAAAGTCATAAAAAATATCAATAGTCAAAAAAGTCAAAGCGTCGTATGTTGAAAAAATTCCTAAAAAATTGTCATAGTATAGTATGTTAAAGTCTCAACAAATTTCATATAATGTTCAGGAAATAGTCTTAAAAATATCATAGTAAAGTATGTCGAAAAAAAGTCATAAAAAAATGTCATAATATAGTGTCGAAAAAAAGACATCACTCATATTAAAGTGTCGAAATTTCATTTAAAAAAAAAAAAGTCAGTCAAAAATGTTTTTGTTAAAATGTCATAGTTTCTCATAGGACTGTCTCTCCACTGATCAACTGAACCTCGGTGTTGTTATTCTGCAGGTGATGCCACACCACAGTTACTACCTGTATATTCACCAGTAGACCTCACTGTATTTCATCATGTGTTTCATCAGGAGAGAAGCCTTTTAGGTGCCTGGTTTGTGGAAAGGCTTTTACCCAGAAGCACACTCTGCTGGTTCACCAACGCATGCACACTGGAGAAAAGCCGTTTGTTTGTACCATCTGCTCCAAAGCGCTGTCCACCAAACACTCCTTACAAGAGCACATGAACCTCCATGAAGGTAGGAGCTGATGAAGTTTATCTTGTTGGTTCTTTATTCGCTGTACTGTGCATTATTTATCATCCCGTTCTCTGCTGCTCTACTATTAAACTTTTCTCTTTACCTGCAGAAGCCAAATCCTTCAGCTGTGATAAATGTGGAAAGACCTTCACTCAGAAGAGGCAACTTAAAAGCCATTACAGAGTTCATACAGGTGAGAATCACTTCACTTCATTAGCACCAGGTTAACTGAAATACATTCACTTTAAAGGTTCAATAATGTATTCTTTATTCTGTTTCATGTAAGGGAAATCATTACCAGAATGTGCTCAGTGCCATCACAAATTTATGGACACGGCTCAGCTGAAAAAGCACCTAAGAACTCATACAGGTAAAGTCAGACAAGCTGTTAAAACTACTGTGTAACTGATACCTATATGTACATGTGTAAAAGCACTTAATGACATTCATAATATCCTTACAGGTGAGAAGCCTTTCACTTGTGAGATTTGTGGAAAGTGTTTTACAGCCAAAAGCACTCTGCAGACTCATATCAGGATACACAGGTGAGACATATGTTTTCCATATGTAGCCTCCAAACATATATTTTAGATAGAATAAAAGTTTGTCATATAACAGCTTTATTTAATGTTACTGAACAAATATGAACATTCAATCAACCACAGGGGTTGAAGAAGCATTTGGATCCTTTATTTGAGCAAAAGCATCAAAACAACAGTGTAAAAATACTCCAATACAAATAACATTATTGCATTCAAATTAAGTAAAAGTACATAAATATTATCAGCAAAATGTAATTTAAGTATGAAAAGTGAAAGTATTCATATTCTGAGACATGACGAGGTACAACTAGATACTTTGTTGTAAGAGATCAAAGTTGAGAACCACTGATTTAATCCTTAAAAAAAACAAAGTTGTCAAGTAAAAAGTACACTGTTCCCTCTGAAATATAGAGAAGCAGAAAAGGGAAATACTCAAGTGAAGTACTTCAGTAACCATCAACAGTCAGTTTAGCATCAATTTTGAGTTATGTTTCTGACAACCTGTTAATATTCACTCCTTTTAGCTCTATTTTTGGTCTCCACCAGGAAAAAATCTGGCTATTTAGCTGCTAAATACATTGCTTATTATGCTTAGGTTAAAGTATACTATGCCCAAAAAAGTATTTAAAAAATCAAAACATAGTATAGTATGACAAAAAATAAATAAAAAATAAGTCATAGTATAGTACATCAAAATTTCATTCACCCAAAATGATTGCTAAAATTGCTCTGCTGGGTATCTGTTATTGCAGGTTTTGTTAAACTGACTTTTTTGTGTTTCTGACCTGTCCAACATTTACTCCTTGAAAATATCTGGCTATTTAGCTGCTAAATATGTCGCTTTTTATACTTAGGTTATAGTATAATATGCTAAAATGTATAAAAAAAAATATACAAACATTAGTTTAATAAAATCTACAATAACTGATGTCCAGCAAAGCAACTTTAGCATTCATTTTGAGCTGTGTTTCTGACATCCTGTCCAACATTTATTCCTTTTAGCTCCATTTTTGGTCTCCACCAGGGAAAAATCTGGCTTTTTAGTTGCTAAATGCTTCACTTTGTTTAGCAGCTAGTTGCACTTTTCATGCTGGTGAGGTTTTGTAGCTTACAGTGGATTTTTTTTAAAGCTCTTTTGCTTAAAATGTTTGCCTGCTATAGCGAAAAATTATGCTACGAGAGCAGTGAGGACCAAAACAGCAAAGTTGTGAGCCATAAAACCAAGATAATAAGCTGAAACTAAAACGTTCATCAACATGACTCCTTCATATGTGATCCATTGTTAAACTTCAAAACAATCTTAACATCAAAATGTCCTTTTCCAGAGGAGAGAAGCCGTACGACTGCAGCATCTGCAACAAATCCTTCTCAGACCCCAGCGCCAGAAGACGACACGTCGCCTCTCACTCAGGGAAGAAACCCTTCACATGCTCCTTCTGCAGTCTCTCATTCACCCGCCTGGACAATCTGAAGACACATACCAAATCCCACAACAAGGAGCGAGCTGCGACAACAGAAGCCTCTTCAGATGAAGCAGGAGCAGACACTGCAGCGCCACAAGAGGAGGTGCGCAACATCCTGCAGCTGCAGCAGTACCAGCTGCCCTCCAGCTCTGAACACGAGATCCAGCTGGTGGTGACGGGAGACGTGGACGACATTAACTTTGTGCCAGGTCAGGGCCAGGACATCAGCATCATCACCACAGAGGGGGAGACGACAGAATCGGACCACTCCAGACTCACCCTGCTCACCCAGTCGTCAGGAAACGTGCAGAACGTGGCTCTGGTCACTCAGGGTGGCGTGGTGGAGCAGAGCCCTCAGATTCAGACCATCAGCATGCTGGAGGGTCAGATGACGCACCAACCTGAGCAGATGCATGTCATCACGCTGAGCAAAGAGGCGATGGAGCACCTACAGGCCCACCACGGTCCCCCGCAGCCCCTTCACATAGCACAGCGACCCGTCCAGCAGCTGCAGGTGATGCACCAGCCGATCCAGCAGCTGGCCGTCACTCAGGACAGCTCGCAGGTGAGCAGGGAGCAGCACAGCCAGGCCATCCACATCAGCAGCCAGAGCAGCCAGCCCATCTCCATCAGCCAGACCAGTGAGCAGATCTCCAGCCACCACATCCAGGGACAGACCTTTCAGATCCAGGCAGGGACCGTCTCCTACCTGTACACCACGGGGCTGCCGCAGGAGAGCTGAGAGTGCCAAATCCTGACTGATATGCAGCGTAATGGGACAGGAACACGCATATGTACAGTATATGGATGAGTGGATGATGTTCTTAAATATAACTGGAGAATAAAATGCCTTTGCTTTGAAAATAACATCTAAGTCTTGTTTCACAGTAAATCTTCAGACTGCATCTGCATGTCAAATAGCAGCTAACTTGTAAAACAAGTTCATGCTGCTTCATAAAACACCCAGGGGTGAATCTCACAGGTCTGGCAACAGCGTCTCTGCAGTCCGGACATGCAGGCGAGACAAGTTCTGGAAGAACAAAGGTATATATGAATTTATGATCCAAAGACAGAGTAACAACAATCCCACTGTAATACCTGATTAGAGAGGTGCTTTATGTTGCATGTACAGTACAGGCCAAAAGTTTGGACACACCTTCTCATTCAATGCGTTTTCTTTATTTTCATGACTATTTACATTGTAGATTCTCACTGAAGGCATCAAAACTATGAATGAACACATGTGGAGTTATGTACTTAACAAAAAAAGGTGAAATAACTGAAAACATGTTTTATATTCTAGTTTCTTCAAAATAGCCACCCTTTGCTCTGATTACTGCTTTGCACACTCTTGGCATTCTCTCCATGAGCTTCAAGAGGTAGTCACCTGAAATGGTTTTCCAGCAGTCTTGAAGGAGTTCCCAGAGGTGTTTAGCACTTGTTGTCCCCTTTGCCTTCACTCTGTGGTCCAGCTCACCCCAAACCATCTCGATTGGGTTCAGGTCCGGTGACTGTGGAGGCCAGGTCATCTGCCGCAGCACTCCATCACTCTCCTTCTTGGTCAAATAGCCCTTACACAGCCTGGAGGTGTGTTTGGGGTCATTGCCCTGTTGAAAAATAAATGATCGTCCAACTAAACGCAAACCGGATGGGATGGCATGTCGCTGCAGGATGCTGTGGTAGCCATGCTGGTTCAGTGTGCCTTCAATTTTGAATAAATCCCCAACAGTGTCACCAGCAAAACACCCCCACACCATCACACCTCCTCCTCCATGCTTCACAGTGGGAACCAGGCATGTGGAATCCATCCGTTCACCTTTTCTGCGTCTCACAAAGACACGGCGGTTGGAACCAAAGATCTCAAATTTGGACTCATCAGACCAAAGCACAGATTTCCACTGGTCTAATGTCCATTCCTTGTGTTTCTTGGCCCAAACAAATCTCTTCTGCTTGTTGCCTCTCCTTAGCAGTGGTTTCCTAGCAGCTATTGACCATGAAGGCCTGATTCGCGCAGTCTCCTCTTAACAGTTGTTCTAGAGATGGGTCTGCTGCTAGAACTCTGTGTGGCATTCATCTGGTCTCTGATCTGAGCTGCTGTTAACTTGCGATTTCTGAGGCTGGTGACTCGGATGAACTTATCCTCAGAAGCAGAGGTGACTCTTGGTCTTCCTTTCCTGGGTCGGTCCTCATGTGTGCCAGTTTCGTTGTAGCGCTTGATGGTTTTTGCGACTCCACTTGGGGACACATTTAAAGTTTTTGCAATTTTCCGGACTGACTGACCTTCATTTCTTAAAGTAATGATGGCCACTCGTTTTTCTTTAGTTAGCTGATTGGTTCTTGCCATAATATGAATTTTAACAGTTGTCCAATAGGGCTGTCGGCTGTGTATTAACCTGACTTCTGTACAACACAACTGATGGTCCCAACCCCATTGATAAAGCAAGAAATTCCACTAATTAACCCTGATAAGGCACACCTGTGAAGTGGAAACCATTTCAGGTGACTACCTCTTGAAGCTCATGGAGAGAATGCCAAGAGTGTGCAAAGCAGTAATCAGAGCAAAGGGTGGCTATTTTGAAGAAACTAGAATATAAAACATGTTTTCAGTTATTTCACCTTTTTTTTGTTAAGTACATAACTCCACATGTGTTCATTCATAGTTTTGATGCCTTCAGTGAGAATCTACAATGTAAATAGTCATGAAAATAAAGAAAACGCATTGAATGAGAAGGTGTGTCCAAACTTTTGGCCTGTACTGTATGTTATAAAACACAGGTTATTTTATGTGACAAAAATAGTGTTTTGATAATCGTTAATGTGTTGAGCTTTAAAGTTCATTCTTGACTTTGTAAACAGCATTTGACAACACAATCTTAAGAGGCGTTCCAGAGCGATCAGATCACATGATCTTCATCAGCAGATACAGTTTGCCCAGTTGCGATGTAATTGCTGATGTTTAAAAAAAATCAGATTACTTAAAAACAAAGGGTTTAACATATATAGGATATGTGCTTTTTTAACTGTCTGGTAGAGTTAGATGAGAGTATCAATACTACTCTCATGACTAATGAGTAAACATGAAGCTACAGCAAGCACGGCTCTTTTCAGGAAACAAAATGCACCTCTAAAGCTCACTAATTAAACCCTATGTGTTTATTCCTTACTATGACGTTTTTTGTGACTTTTTTGAAAAACTACTATGATGTTTGACTCTTGGACAAACTGTACTAGAACATTTTTCACGACTTTTTGGTCATACTATACTATGATGTTTTTTGTGAATCTATTTCGACATACTACTGTGACGGTTTTTTAACTTTTTCGACATATTACTATGATGTTTTTTGACTTTTTCGAAAATTCTATACTATGACGTTTTATGCCTTTTTTTAATGACTTTTGAAGACATACTATACTATGACTTTTTCATGACTTTTGAAGACATACTATACTATGACTTTTTTTTCATGATTTGGGACGACATATTATACTATGACTTTTTTTTCATGATTTGGGACGACATACTATACTATGACTTTTTTTTCATGATTTGGGACGACATACTATACTATGACTTTTTTTCATGGTTTTGGACGACATGCTGTACTATGACTTTTTTCATGACTTTTGAAGACATGCTATACTATGACTTTTTTTCATGGTTTTGGACGACATGCTATACTATGACTTTTTTTCATGACTTTTGAAGTCATACTATACTATGACTTTTTTCATGACTTTTGAAGACATACTATGCTATGATTTTTTTTCATGGTTTTGGACGACATGCTATACTATGACTTTTTTTCATGACTTTTGAAGTCATATTATACTATGACTTTTTTCATGACTTTTGAAGTCATACTATACTAGACTTTTTTCATGACTTTTGAAGACATGCTATACTATGACTTTTTTTCATGATTTTGGACGACATGCTATACTATGACTTTTTTCAGGATTTTTGAAGACATGCTATACTATGACTTTTTTCAGGATTTTTGAAGACATGCTATACTGTGACTTTTTTCATGATTTTTGAAGACATACTATACTATGACTTTTTTTCATGGTTTTTGATGACATGCTATACTATGACTTTTTTCAGGATTTTTGAAGACATGCTATACTGTGACTTTTTTCAGGATTTTTGAAGACATACTATACTATGACTTTGTTTTCATGATTTTGGACGACATGCTATACTATGACATGTTTTCATGGTTTTTGATGACACACTATACTATGACTTTTTTCATGGTTTTGGACGACATGCTATACTATGACTTTTTTCATGATTTTGGACGACATGCTATACTATGACTTTTTTTCATGATTTGGGACGCCATACTATACTATGACCTTTTTCATGATTGTGGATGACATACAATACTATGATGTTTTTCGTGTCTTTTTTAGACATACTATACTATACATTTTAGACATACTATACTATGATGTTTTTTGTGGAACTGTTTTGACATACTATACTGTGACATTTTCTGACTTTCTTCAACATACTACATTATGACTTTTTGTGTGACTTTTTGGACATACTATGACATTTTTTATGTCTTTTTTCAAAACTATTGATGTTTTTTATGAATTTTTCATAACACTATACTATGACATTTTTTATGATTATTATTATTTTTATTTTTTTTGACATACTATGACATTTTTAAGAATTGTGACATACTATACTATGATATACTATAAGGCGGTAATTCAACCACAGTACCATTACTACTGGATAAACTTCAAATGGTGATGAAGATCCCATTTTACAATCGAAAGCTCCACAACACTTTGACAGTACTAAATGAACCTAGTGGAGAGATTGTTCAGTCAGTAGTTGTTTACAAAGTCAAGAATTAACTTTGAAGATTCATTTTTAAGCCAGCGTGGATCATACATGATTTGGGAAAAAATTTTAATTGAGCATGAGGTGGTCTCTTCCCCTCAGTGGACTTTATCACCTTTAGGAGTGTAAACATTAATCAGACTTGTTAAATACACTCTGCTGTGCCTCTCTGGTTTACTCACTGCTTTAGGTCTGTCTATTCTTGTGTTGGAGCGGCTCCTGGCTGCTTCTGTTCTCTGGCGTTGTGACTCTGGAGCAATGTCCTGAAGTGTGGTGTTGCTGGTGAGGCTGCCAAGCTGCAGAGCGGACTGCTGCTGACCAGCCCTGCATGGACCTGAGACAGAAATAGAACAGAAACTGAGCTTTACTGCTCCCCACTGCGGGGCAAAAACACAATCTATAATGAAGTTTAAAATGTCATCACAAAAAGTTATGACTATCTGGATGACAAAATGGTTTTAATTTCACTCCTGAACCGCATGGGCAGCTAGAAGCCAAGGTGTAACTGACAAGATATGATTTTTGCAGATTATCACTTCACTGCTCTGAGATAAAGGTGAAACTAAGACACTGTGGAGGGTACAGTACCCGCTGAGGGACTTCTAGGACTCAATCTGCTCACTGACAGCGTGTAGTAAGTCCTGCTTTGCCCTGCAAGAAAATCAGGAAATGTCAGGGCAAATAATCTGAGGCAAATGGAGACGCTCTCACAGCTAACCTGAGAGACACAGAGAGGCTCTATCATATCGTCTCTCTCTGTCTGGTAATGTGTACCTGTTGTAGACGTGCATCTGGAGAAAGCTGCTTGCATGTCATTCAGTTGGTGCTGCAGTTTATCCACCCGCTGAAAGGCTTCTTGTTTGAGGCTGAGCTCTTGTTGTAGCTGCCCCCTCACCTACAGTAGATCCACACAGCAGGAAACATGAAGTTACAAGTATCTCTTTATTATCTGACCTTAATCTGAGAGTTCATACAACATCAGGTCAGATGTTGGTCCAGACTGAAATGTTTCAACAATTACTTGATGGACTGCTTTGAAATGTTGTACAATGTTCACTGGAGAAATACTAATGATTTTTTGCAATAAAGCATCAGCGTGATTTTTAAATGTTGTTTTGAGTGTGATGTCTCATTTACTCTTTGACTGGCTGCATCCGGATTCCTCCATGACATACTGTACTATGACGTTTTTGTGACCTTTTTTTTTTTAAAGGTACTATACTATGTTTTTATGACCTTTATTTCTCAACATACTATGCTATGATATTAATGACCTTTATTTCTCAACATACTATGCTATGATATTAATGACCTTTTCTTACGATACTATGGTGTTTTAATCACTTTTTTTGGCATACTATACTACGGTGTTTTTATCACGTTTTTCAACATACCATACTATGCCATTTTATTTTACTTTTTCAACATACACTGGCGTTTTTTTGTTTTTTTTCCCCACTTCTTTCAACATACCATACTATGGCGTTTTCATCGCTTTTTTGACACACTATACTGAACAATTTTTATCACTTTTTTTTGGAGATACTATAATGTGACATTTTTTTCACTTTTTGGGGACATACTATAATGTGGCTTTTTTTTTGGCTTTCATTGACATAATATACTTTGGCATTGGTTTTTTTTACATTTTTCAACATACTTATACTATGGCGTTTTCATGGCTTTTTTTTTGACATACTATACTATGGCTTTTTTTGGGGGTTTTTTTCATTTTTTTCCGACATAATATACTATGGCAATTTTTTCACTTTATTCGACATACTATACTATGGCAATTTTTTTTTCACTTTTTCGGCATACTATACTATGGCAATTTTTTTCACTTTTTTTGGCATACTATGGCAATTTTTTTCACTTTTTCGGCATACTATACTATGGCAATTTTTTTCACTTTTTTTGGCATACTATACTATGGCAATTTTTTCACTTTTTTCGACATACTATAGCAATTTTTTGACTTTTTTTGACATACTATACTATACCATAATTTTTTTTTTTTTTTTTCAACATACTGTACTATGGCATTTTTATAACTTTTTTGAAATACTATACTATGGCGTTATTATCAGGGTTTTTTTTGACATACTATACTATGGCAATTTTTTCGACGTACTATACTATGACTTTTTCACTTTTTCCGACATATTATACTATGGCATTTTTCTAACTTTTTTGACATACTATACTATGACTTTTTTCACTTTTTTCAATATACTATACTATGGCATTTTTATAACTTTTTTGACATATTATACTATGGCGTTTTTATTGGGTTTTTTCGACATACTATACAACGGCAATTTTTGCACTTTTTTCGACATACTATACTATGGCAATTTTTTCACTTTTTTCGACATACTTATACTATGGCGTTTCCATGGCTTTTTTTTTTTTTTTGACATACTATACTATGGCAATTTTTTCACTTTTTTCAACATACTATACTATGACATTTTTTTCAACATACTATACTATGGCATTTTTATAACTTTTTTTGACATACTATACTATGGCAATTTTTTCAATTTTTTTTGACATACTATACTATGGTAATTTCTTCACTTTTTTCAACATACTATGCTATGGCGGGGTTTTTTTTTTCACTTTTTTCGACATAGTTATACTATGGCGTTTCCATGGCTTTTTTTTTTTGGACATACTATACTATGGCATTTTTTTCACTTTTTCCAACATACTATACTATGGCAATTTTTTTTACTTTTTTCGACATACTATACTATGGCAATTTTTTTTACTTTTTTCGACATACTATACTATGGCAATTTTTTTACTTTTTTCAACATACTATACTATGGCAATTTTTTCACTTTTTTCGACATGCTATACTATGGCAATTTTTTTACTTTTTTCAACATACTATACTATGGCAATTTTTTCACTTTTTTCAACATACTATACTATGGCAATTTTTTCACTTTTTTCAACATACTTATACTATGGCGTTTCCATGGCTTTTTTTTTTTTTGACATACTATGGCATTTTTTTCACTTTTTCCAACACACTATACTATGGCAATTTTTTTACTTTTTCGACATACTATACTATGGCAATTTTTTCACTTTTTTCAACATACTTATACTATGGCGTTTCCATGGCTTTTTTTTTTTTTTTTGACATACTATACTATGGCACTTTTTTTCACTTTTTCCGACATACTATACTATGGCAATTTTTTCGACATACTATACTATGACATTTTTTTCAACATACTATACTATGGCATTTTTATAACTTTTTTCGACATACTATACTATGACATTTTTTTCAACATACTATACTATGGCATTTTTATAACTTTTTTTGACATACTATACTATGGCAATTTTTTCAATTTTTTCGACATACTATACTATGGCATTTTTATAACTTTTTTCAACATACTTATACTATGGCAATTTTTTTACTTTTTTCGACATACTATACTATGGCAATTTTTTCACTTTTTTCAACATACTTATACTATGGCGTTTCCATGGCTTTTTTTTTTTTGACATACTATACTATGGCATTTTTTTCACTTTTTCCGACATACTATACTATGACATTTTTTTCAACATACTATACTATGGCATTTTTATAACTTTTTTCGACATACTATACTATGACATTTTTTTCAACATACTATACTATGGCATTTTTATAACTTTTTTCGACATACTATACTATGACATTTTTTTCAACATACTATACTATGGCATTTTTATAACTTTTTTTGACATACTATACTATGACAATTTTTTCAATTTTTTCGACATACTATACTATGGCATTTTTTTTCACCTTTTTCAACATACTATACTATGGCATTTTTATAACTTTTTTCGACATACTATATTATAGCTTTTTTTTCACTTTTTTAGACAAGCTATAGTATGGCGTTTTCATGGCTTTTTTTTTTTTTTTACATACAATCAATCAATCAATCAATCAATTTTATTTATAAAGCCCAATATCACAAATCACAATTTGCCTCACAGGGCTTTACAGCATACCACATCCCTCTGTCCTTTGGACCCTCACAGCGGATAAGGAAAAACTCCCGAAAAAAAAAACCCTTTAACGGGGAAAACAAACGGTAGAAACCTCAGGAAGAGTAACTGAGGAGGGATCCCTCTTCCAGGATGGACAGACATGCAATAGATGTCGTACAGAACAGATCAACATTATTAAAAAAAATTTCTCACTTTTTTCAACATACTATAAAATGGCTTTTTTTTCCACATTTTTCAACATACTATACTACGGCCTTTTCATTGCTTTTTTGATATACTATGGCATTTTTTTTTCACTTTTTGCGTTGTCATCACTTTTTTTACATACTATACTAAGGCAAATTTTTTTGGCTGTCATCGACATATACGTCGGCATTTTTTTTTTTTTTTTCCCACTTTTTTCGACATACTATACTATGGCTTTTTTTTAATAACTTTTTTCGACATATTATACTATGGCAATTTTATAACTTTTTTCGACATACTATACTATGGCGTTTTCACGGCTTTTTTTTTACATACTATAATATGGCTTTTTTTCACTTTTTTCAACATACTAGACTATGGCCTTTTCAGTGCTTTGTCAACATACTATACTATGGCATTTTTGTAACTTTTTTCGACATAGTATACTATGGCAATTTTTTCACTTTTTTGACATAATATACTATGGCGTTTTCATCATTTTTTTGACATACTATACTATGGCGTTGTCATCACTTTTTTTACATACCATACTATGGCGTTGTCATCACTTTTTTTACATACTATACTAAGGCAAATTTTTTTGGCTTTCATCGACATATACTTCGGCATTTTTTTTCCACTTTTTTCGACATACTATACTATGGCGTTTTTTTTAATAACTTTTTTCGACATATTATACTATGGCATTTTTATTACTTTTTTCGACATACTATACTATGGCATTTTCATGGCTTTTTTTTTTTACATACTATAATATGGCTTTTTTTTCACTTTTTTCAACATACTAGACTATGGCCTTTTCAGTGCTTTTTTTGACATACTATACTATGGCAATTTTTTCACTTTTTCAACATACTATACTATGGCATTTTTGTAACTTTTTTCAACATAGTATACTATGGCAATTTTTTCACTTTTTTGACATAATATACTATGGCGTTTTCATCACTTTTTTGATATACTATACTATGGCTTGGTTTTTTTGCATACTATGGTATACTATGGTCTTTTTTTTTGACATACTATGGCATTTTTTTCACTTTTTCTGACATACTATACTATGGCAATTTTTTCACTTTTTTCAACATACTATACTATGGCATTTTTTCAACATACTATACTATGGCATTTTTATAACTTTTTTTGACATACTATACTATGGCAATTTTTTCAATTTTTTTTGACATACTATACTATGGTAATTTCTGCACTTTTTTCAACATACTATGCTATGGTGTTTTTTGTTTTTTTTTTTCACTTTTTTTGACATAGTTATACTATGGTGTTTCCATGGCTTTTTTTTTTTTTTTGACATACTATACTATGGCATTTTTTTTCACTTTTTCCAACATACTATACTATGGCAATTTTTTTACTTTTTTCGACATACTATACTATGGCAATTTGTTCACTTTTTTCAACATACTATACTATGGCAATTTTTTTACTTTTTTCAACATACTATACTATGGCATTTTTGTAACTGACTTTTTTTAGATAAACCATACTATTATGTTTTTTACGACTTTTTCACAACATTCTATACCATGACGTTTTTTTTTTTATTTTTTATGACTTTTTAAAAAAGTACTATACTGTCATTTTTTTATGTTGTTTTTTTACAACATACTATGCTGTGATTTTTTTTAATGACTTTTTTTTCGCATACAATACTATTCTTTTTGGACTTTCTTACAGCATACTATACTATAATATTCTCTATGTCTCTTTTAATGACCTGCTACACTATACTATCTTTTGGGGATTTTTTTCTTTTTCAAGTGATTGAACAGTGCATTACCACAAAGCTAAAAAAAAGTTTTAAAGATAAAACACATAGTTTCGACAGGACAACTTTGATATGTATTATACATATCGAGGAAAACACACATTTGTGTCACTATTATTGCTCCAACACACACACATTAGTCAAATGAAGATAGTTTACAGACCTGTCGGATCTCTTTGGCACTGCGTTGTCGGTGTAACTGGTTCATCCTGCTGCCTCTGTCCAGCTGCTCACTGAGCCCCCTGAGCCGTCTCTCTCTGTCCTCCATGTCGGCTTTCATTTGTTCCAGACTCTGTACTCGATAGCTGTCCAGTTCTTGTCTGCTGCGGGCCTCCCGTGCAGACTGATGCCTGGCCACCTGGAGCTCCTCTGTCTGTGTATCAGTGGATATTTAGTGAAAACATCCAGGCTGCACTTGGCAGCTTTGTAGTTTCTTTGCCACCCAGCGTATGACATCATGACAATTTAAATTGTCACTGCTCACTTCACTGTAGAGTTTTATATGAGTCTAAGTACATAGACGCCGAATGTATAATGGAAGGTGACGTAAATTAAGACCTCAGTCACCAGTAATCACATAATGTGCATCAACTAATGTTGCCTACAGCATTAAGACTTGTTCAAATCCAGTAAATCTAATGGAATTGGACTTCATACTTTGTTATTTTGACTGACTACAGATGTTACGACAGCAGTTTTAATAATCCACTGATAGTTTTGAGCAGCAACAGCAAAAATCACAAAAAAATTGTAGTTCTAGCTTTTTAAATTTGATTTTTTTTCTAGTTATCTCACTCTTCTTTGATTGTAATCTAGAATATCTTTGAGTTTTCGGCTGCTGTTTGGACATTGTGATGGACATATTGATTGAATGATTGACTGGGTTCAGCTGTAAGAAACACTGCAGTTATAGATTAAATGTCATGTCAAATACACTTAAACAGTTTAGCAGTTTTACCTTCATTTTTTAAACTTCAATTCAAACTCAGAAAGAAACTGTGTGTAGGTTTTTTTCTCCAGTCAATGGTCATGCTCAGGCTGCAGTGAGGTTTCGATGAGACTTCACGTACCTTCCTGCTGAGCAGCTTCTTGGTGCTGCTGCACTCGGCCTGACAGCAGCTCAGCACTTTCCTCACGGCCTCCAGCTCCTCCTGCAGGACGACCACCTCGTCTTCTGATGTCATCTTCACTCTGAGGGCCTCGCTGCGACATGTTACCTCCCTCTGGACATAAAGGAAAATGCTTTAACCTTTATAATTGAGTCAATGTGATATTTTGAGTAATTGGGATGTGAGAACCATATCACTGAGTTTAATATCAAAAATGTTTTTTTTAATAATATTGCATAACATGTCCCTTGTAGTGGACATCAGGTCAAGCTTTTCCATAAAATGTACATTATACTACAACACATTTACATTATAAGTGCAGTCCATTTACCATTTAACTATATTACCTATTTATGTATTCAGTGATGCTTTTGTTATGATCAGGTGTTACCAAAAAAACAGGGTCAAACCTAACTCATTAAGAGTGTGTAGGCTGCTGAAAACACAGGACACAGCACACAGGCTTTGCTCTCGCTGTCTTCCTGCAGGGGAGGAATTTGATTTGTGCGAATTGAATCTTCCTGCTGACCTGCTGAGTTTGAAGCAGCTGTCGGTGAAGTTTCTCCTGTTGGACCGCCTGCCTCCAGCGGCTCACAGCCTTCAGTTTACAGAGCAGAGAGGTCAGCCGGCTGTTCTCCTGCCTCAACTCATGGACCTCTTCTTTCTGATGAAACAGGGACGACACACTGGTGTTTGAAACAGTCATGAGTTTTAAACATGTTTCAAGGAGAAAAGAGTGACAGTCAACTACTTAATATGTTAAAAAAAAAAAATCACCCACTAAAATAAACCAATATTCAGTGTATAAATATAAAAGCCAAACTCCTGTTTCCCGCCTCACTGTACCTTTAACAGTGTGAGTGTGAGTTCATCATCGTCTTTGGTGCAGCCGTACTTCTTCTTGAGTCTGATGATGCGGTCGACTCCCTCGCCTCTTATTCTGTTAACCATCTCGCTCACATCCTGCTCCATCTGCTGGTGGTACTCATCCAGCCTGGCCTGAGATACAAGGAGGACAAATAAAAGTTAGAAGCTGTTCAAGGAATTAATAAGATCAAAATTAGATGGAAACTTGGGACTGGGCCAACTAACTGCAAACAGCCATTTAATACAGAAAACTGACTTTTACGTGTGACAGTTTTAACTTTCAATTCCAGTATCGACAATGTAAAAATTAACTTTCAATATGAATTAAGTTTAAACTGAATGAGTCATATGCGCTGTAAAAACACAAAACAGTCAGAGATTATATGATATCTCCCTCATCGCTGCAGATTCCTACTAAAATCGGATCAAATTGGATTACCAGTAATCTCCATACAGGCTACGCAGAAAATCTGCGTAGCCTGTATGGAGATAAAAATTCTCACCTTTAGCTTGATGCAGGTGGAGAAGAGGTGTCGAACCAAATGGTCGTAGCGTTCTCTGAATTTGAGACTGAGTTGCTCCTCATGAGTTTTCTTCTCTTCTTCCAGGTGAGCGACTCGTGCCTGCAGCGCTGAGATCTTCAACATCATCTCACGACATGCAGCAGCCACCTGTGGAACAAGGTCAGTGACATTAGTGTTTGTAGGAACACACTTGTTTCACTTGATTTCAAAGTACAACTGAGTAAAACAATATAAAATCTACCTACACAAAATATGTTGCATTGTCCAAATATTGTGCTAAATTTCATGGTAATCCAAGAATTCGCAAAATACAGTCACCCAGATTTATTTCCCTCTGCACTAACAGACCAGCATTTCCTTTTCTTGAGCCCTGCTCTGCTGTCGTTGTTAAAACCCAAAGTTTCTTTGAGTAAAACCTTTCTTTTACCAGCTGCCTCTGTTGAGCTGCTTTCTGGCCAACAACAGCAGAAAGATCAGCACTACAGCGCTGGATAGTACTATCTAGTACCCTTAAAGTGATACCAATACCAATTTTACTAATTCATTCAGTACCCATCATGTGAATGGAAGCAAAGCATTCAGGTGTGTAAAATGCCACCACTGCTCCTCCCCATCCAAATGATTTTAGTAGTACTGAGTACATGACTGGATAAATGAGACTTGTATTATACTGCATGAGTTGTATAAGTGTTTGCAAACTGATGTTTTGATGTAGTTTTGCTGTTGTTTAACAGGAGAAGAAGTATTTTCTCAGTTTTTCCATTCTTGGTTCTCTGTGGAGTGTAACCAGCTCACCCTTTTCCCCTTCAAGGGCGATGGCCTTGTGGGTAACCTGTGAGGGTGTGACATGTACTTCATGGTGTGCCTCAGTGTGTGTATCTGGAGGGAAGCAGCTCTCTCAGGATGTCTTGGTGAAGACGGCGGGCAGCAAAGAGTGATGATAGTCAGGAGAAGCTCAGGGCTACCGTTCAACCCCACAAAAAGACCGGAAGACCGCAAAACGGCACCCTAACGCCTCACCATCTTTCCTTCTGCAGAATGGTACGGACCGCTAGAAGCTAGTTACTAGCTAATTACCAGCCAAGCTAATTTAATGTTAATAAGCCAGTATGTTCCCAAATATGGTTTGGAGTTGGTAAGCTGTCACTGAGAGATGTAACAGGAGGCATGCAAGAAAAACAACTTCATGACTTCAGTGAAACACAGGATGAGTAATTGATACACAAATGATCATTGTGGGGGGGTGAAGAAATTCTTTAAAGGTATTGAGTACTGATACGCAGCTCTAACCCTGTGTGAGTAAAAGCCTTAGCTTTACAGTTTAAGTCGCTTTATCTCTTGTGAATTTTCCTTTTCCTTACATAAGAGCAGCAAAGTCATTTGTAATCACAGTCATTACCTCTTTGTGAGAGTCGCTCTGAGAGACTGTCAGATTCTTTAAATCCTGACATCAAGAATGGAAAAGAAATCACACATTAAACACATTAAAGAGCAATACAGTCATAATGACTCTCTGATTCTTGGGTACATGTGCTACTGAAAAAAGAGAACAAAATCATTATAAACTAGAATTAAAACCTTTCCTCTATCAGTGTTGAAAAATGAGCATGAACAGCCAACAAAATATATTGTATACGTTATGCACCTGTTCTCTGTGATAGAGCAGCTGAGTCTGCTGCTGCAGGATTTGCTCATAAAACTGCGAGTAGAGCAGGAAGCTGCGGCGCTCTCGCTCCATCAGAGAGCAGCCGAGGTGAGAGAGACACTGCTGGAGGCGATCCTGAGAGACCCTCAGCTGTAAGACAGAGACACTCAGGAGTCTTATTACTCAGCATGGGAAGAGACAGACAGTCACACATTACAGGCCTGATGATGTAACACTGAACATATAATAATAGATGTGTAGAATGTGAGCGGAACGGAGGCATTTATTTATTTATTTTTATTACTATTCATTACTTTTTTAATATATGATCCCGGTCCTTGAGTGCACTTATATTTTATTGTATGTTTGTACAATAACAATAATTAAATATGAATCTAAAGACATTTCTTCCATGTAAGAGAACACAGCTGCAGCATGTTATTAGCAGATATGTTATGCAGGGAGACACATTGTGACCTCCAGAGTACCTGTCCCTCGGTCTCTTCAGCTCCTTCCATCAGCTGCTGGATGAACGTTTCCACAATCTGTGGTCGCTCGGGGGACACACTGTACTTCAGTGGGGCTTTCTTCCACAGCTCTGACCACACAGAATATTTTTTATTGTGATGTCAGGATTAGTTCAGTGCTTAAAGGTAGATTTTTTGGGTGGGGGGTCGTTACCTGTGGGGAGGCCTGTGTCCTGACGAGTTCGCTCTGAAACCACCAGCGTCAGCTCTCTGTTAATCCTCCTCTGCACCGCTCTGATCATGTCACACTCTGTGCTCTCCAGCAGTTTGTGGAGCTGAGAGGATCACAGTGTACTTAACAAGGTAATGTAGTTTTCTTACAAATACACAAGAGTATATTCTGTGCTGTTTAGAAGCTGTATTGTACCTGCCAGGCTTTCACATCAACCTCTGAAGCTCCAGGTGGAGGTAGGAGAGACTGGCTGCCAGATATTAAGACCTCGTAGTCCCGCTCTTTACCCATTTGTTGAGCCAGAGCTCTCATACTGGGATAGAAGATTTCAGCTCTACAAGGCAAGTACAGATCATTTAAATATGGGATTAAGCAGAGGTTTTAAAACAATTCCTGTTTAATAAACCAGATGCTTTAAAAAAGGAAAGATTCTAAGGTAATCTTGATCTTAGAAACAGCAGTTGAAAAATATCTTATCACAAGGTTTTTGTAGTAGCTGTTCTGTTGCTTTCATGCTTTCTGCTTTCAGCAGATGGAGTTTAAGGGACTTCAGTGACATTAAATTGCACTTAAATTGCCCCTTAAATCCCCAAAATAAATGGAAATTTTAACTTCTTTAATTTCGTGACAGCTGGGCAAACTGCATCTGCTGATGAAGAAGCTGGGACATAACTGAAAGCTTCACAACAGCCACTAAATGCACCTTATGTTGTCATGAGTGTTGAATGCCTTTGTAGTTTTTACAGTTTATCATATCACAGCAAAAGCTAGAAAATCGTAAACACTGTGCCGAGTTCACTGTCATCACGCATATTCTGCAAGGGCAGCCGACAGACAGCCCTGGAAACTGTTTTACTCGTTGCCATGGAAATGTTAGAGCAACAATAACAATCATTGTAACTGCTGTCATATTCTGCCTGCTCATCTGTCCCTGCAGATAATAAGATATAAATCCCATGTATAGGGCTGTTTTGAGAGTGAATAAAATACATTTCTGACATTCACATACAGATGTTCGTGAATAAGGACCGGGCAATGACTAAATAAATCAGGTAGGCCTGGAAGTTACATCAGAATATCTTGTTTTGTTGTTTTTAGGCCACTTTTCTACCCTATATTTGGCCTTACAGCGCACAGCCTTTAGGTTAGGCAGCAATAATACAATGCATTTTGATTCCCCTATACAGCCTGAATGATGCAGCCTGAGGTTCTTGAATATTATTTCTGGCCTACACAGTTCAAGTATTGTTTAAATAGGCTACAGTTACTGTTTTACATAAACATAAGTTTTGAATTTTTAGTCAGCTATATAACTACTGTCACATCCATATTGCAATGAATTGTGGGCAATCAAATCGGACTCTGTGAAAGCGGACTCTCTGAAAGTCTGCAGAAAGTCCACTTGAGGCCCTTTAGGGACTGGTTGGATTGTGGATTTGGACAACCCTAAGCACTCTTAGACTTCCTAGGAACACGACCGGACATTTGGATTCCGCCAAACTCTCACTACGTCTGAACTTCCTAAAGTACCTGTAGAGTTTCACAAACTGTTGATACAATCTGGGCGTCCTGAACGTTTGAACACCAAGACGTCTTCGAGCCCAGCTCTCCTTGAACACCTGAAACTGCTTCGTCAGCAGGAGGAAACCTTTCAGCACAGACTGCACTCTGACTGGATCCTGAAGGAGGGCAGTAGGGTCTGGTCTTCCACTCCCGCAAGTCCTCCTTTCTTTTTCAGCTTCCTAAAACAAAAAGACAAAACACAGTTAACATGACATAATGTGACACGTTTACAGACACAAGCAGCCTTGGAGATAACACAAGCTCTCTCGTTTTCCTGCTTAACCCTGAACTGCAACTTATAAACAGTCTTTTACCTCATCAGGTTTTCCATCGTGCAGAAGGTCATCCTTGTTGCCATGGAGACAGACAGGCTCAGCTTCTGCTCCGCTGTTCAGGACGTCCTCCATGAGCAGCGACACGCCGAGGATCGCTGCGTTGGCCTGCAGTCTGCTGCGATCACTCAGACCGCTCAGACACAGCTGCACACACACACAACTCTCTGTATTATTGTCTGCAGTACATCCTGTTTGTTTGTTGTTTGTTTGTTTATGTCTCCATGAAAAGGACAAACTATTAACAAGAGGTCTTTTTTCTGATTCACCTTCTGATAGATGAAGCTTAATGCTTCCAGTAACACATACGGTAATTTAAACTTGTGAAATCAATTTGAGAAACAACAATATTCTAAAATAAAAATAGAGTGAGTTAAAAAAGTAAAGGTGAAATAAGTCACATTAGTGCCTGTAATCAATCCTGTATCTTAAAATTCAAAAATATAAAAGATGGTAAAGTTACAGACCATTAAATTAAAAGGTTTTGAATGTGCTCAGCAAGTTTCATGACGATTAATATTTTACATAATGAGATATCTTGTGTGTAATGTTGACAATTTGTCCCGAGGGGCGTTAAGTGTCACTAAAATAAAGTGTCATCATCCAGGGAGTGTGATTATATGTTTATTTTTAAAGCAGTCAATGTGCTAGAGTTTGATATTTGTTGTGATCATTTTGTCCTAGATAGTGCTACAGGAAGTCATTAAATATCATCTGGGGACTCAGAATATTTTCCTTTAATTTCATGGCAGTGTGATCTACGGAGAAATCTTAATATTAACCTGCATGCAGTATTCAATGGGAGGGACGTCGCTAACTCTCAGAGGGAACAATCCATGACAGGCTATTAAACTTCTCCATGGAAACATCCTCTGTGCCTGCAGAGGAAAACAACACCAGACAAATAAAAAAAAATGTTAAATAGTTAAATACAATCAGATACATTTCTACTCATCTTACACTAAACTGATTCATGTGTCTGCTGATATCATACAGCAATACCAACCTGACGGCCTCTAGGCTCTAAAGGTGGAGGAACAGGCAACATGAGACTGAAGATGTCGGCCTGGATACTGTTGCTCAGTGGGGGGAGGGCGGTCGCCATGTTGTCACTCACACTCTGGTAGGACGCAACATCACCAGAGGAGAGGAACGCCTCCCTGAAACACACAAACATAATATATATAGTACAGAACTGGAGAAGTCTGACCGTTTAATTTTCATAAAGCATTTCCAACTTAACAAACATTCTGAATAGGTTCCTTTGTATTTGTTGCTGAAATGTTTTGCAGGGTGTGAATGGAATCAGCTGACAGGAAGTAAACATGGACCCAGGCTGTTGCCTGTGAATGCAACTCCAAATCAAATTATAGCTGCTGCGCAGCGATGGGTGGGGTCCGGGCATTTTTAGGCAATTCTGAGCAACAAGCAGAAGAATTGGAAGACATTTAGGAATTTAGCAACACAATCTACCTTTTGCATCAGCTGAGGCTTGAACTCACAACCTCTGAGACTAAGAATCAATTTCTATCTCACTGAGCTAATTAGTCAGTGACAATTCATGTGTAGCTTCACAAACTGACTAAGCCAGACGTGCAGGTTTAGCAGCCGTCCATGCATGGAAAAGCAGATTTCAAACCACTGTAAAAAATTCAGTTATCGAAACAAAATACAATGCAATACACATATTGCATCTAGACAGCATGGAGATGTTGGTAATTTATTTTAACAATGATTGATTTGCTCCATAAGTGAAAAACTGATGTTTAAAATTGCCATTTTTACATTGACTCCAATTGTTCACATCAGAGCAAAATTCAAAATGCTGTCAAAAATTCAGTTTTTGAGATAAAATTCTGAAATTTGCCACACATCATCTACCATGACTCTAGAATTTTGTCATTTTTTTTCATGAACACTGAAGATTTATTTAGCAAGAATTTGCATGTATATGTTTACAGTACCGTTTAATGGAACATTAAAAACATTTTGATGCACTGTAGGCTCAATTTTTGATAAATCAAAAATCTGAGAAATGTAGTTTGTGTAGGACAGTCTGAAGATGCTCTGTAGCAAGTTTGGTGTCAATTGAGCAAAAATTGTGGGAGGAGATAGGTTTAAGAAGTTTTACAGTTTTTGAAAAAAACAGAGTGATGAACTTCATAATTTTAACACATATGGTTGATTTGTTATGAATTTTCAAAGTTTTGAACTTCAGATGCTTGCTGTAGCGCCACCATCAGGACTATTGGCTTGAGTTTACAGCTGAGGATATCTGGCATGAGACTGGACCTTTGTGCAAAGTTTGGTGAGTTTTCACCCATGGGAAGTAGGATTTCCTCAGAAGAAGAAGAAAGAAGAAAGAAGAAGAAGAAGAAGAAGAATACCTAGGATTACAATAGTGTCCTGGCAGCTTAGCTGCCCGGACCCTAATTAAATTTATATAGCACCTTTCATCCAATCATGCAGCCCGAAGGAAATAGCTAGACATTACAGCAATAAACCACAAAATATTTAAAATAAATAACATAACATCTAAAAGAACAAATGAATACCACAAGGCTCCTTTAACCAAAAGCCAAGCTTAAAAGATAAGTCTAAAGGTTTATTTTCAAAATGTCCACTGAGGTGACTTTTCCTTAGACTTAAGCCGCAGTGGCTAAATGCTGATTACCAGTGAAAGTGTCTGTAATAAAAATATTTTGGGGGCATTTTTTTCCTTTATGAGATGGCAATAGTAAAGGAGATGTAATGTTGTGCTTAAAGCTATAGTTGGTAATCCTGTTCAGAAACACTTCTTGTTATACTGGGTGAAATGGTCCTTCCATCCTGAGAGTAAACAATACATAATGTGTTCAGAAAAAGGAATGAAAAAAATCCGACCTCTGTGGCAGCTGCAGGCCTGTAAAAACGCTGACCAATCCCTGCCATTCGGTGCAAATGGAAAGAACCAATCAGATGCGTTCATGTCTTGTCCTGCCTGAGCCCCCCTCTGTCCCTCCCTCCTCCCTGCATGCACTCATCACATGTCACCATTGCCAGAAATATTCAGCACACTCCTCAGCAGAAATACCGAGTTAGCAGGAGTTTGCTGCACAATGGCAGAGAAAATACAGCCAAAAGTGCCACTTCTAGTGTTATTTGTAACGGCTCGCCCTGCTAAACAGGCTGAGAAAATAAAGTCGGCGGCAGAAAAGGCTGCGGCGAAAAAGGCTTTGGATTAAGCGAGAGGACAAACCAGATGTCAACAGCAGTCCAGCTTTTGAACGGTGGAGACAACTGAGGGAGCTGAAGGGCCTGAAAAGTGATGCAGAGGTCGCTGTCTTTCTGTTGGACAGGTAATTATTTGTTTGCTTCGGGGGGATTTGTTATTTTACTCGGCTCTCCTCTGCCCTGCTGACTTCTACTGCAGTGCAGTATGCGCGTTCAAGTTTGTGTGGGGCCGTGGCTTTGGACGGAGCACTGACGGGAGGGGGAGGAGGGGGTGGAGCTGAGAGGAGGTGCTGCTTTCAAATCTTGCTAGCTCTCCAACATTACCAACTATAGCTTTAACCTCTACCCCACCAGAGCAACAGTGTTAGATTTTATGCAACATCAGGTGTTCAAAACTGACCAAATACGGTAAAACTTCAATTAGAAGCCCAGGCTATTATTTGGTTAAATCACTGAACTCAACAGGTCTATATTTGGGACAGGCCTTTAATTCCTTTCACACAAAACTATAAGAATATTACTTGTATAAAAATTAGGCTTTGAATAACAGGTTGTGTTATGTGTTATGACACTTGTTTCACAGCACCCAAGGATAACGACACCCAGTATACCGACACAACACCAGTTTATCCTGTTAAAACAATATTCATAACTTAGATTAATTTTAATGAAAAACCCTTTTGATTTTTTTTGATCAGTGAACCCTTACAGGCTAAAGGAATATAGATAACTTAATAAAGGAATGGACACATAATCTGACTTTATGACAGCTTCAGATGAAGGGAGTCACCACTTCTTTTTTCGTCATGCCAATAAATCTGAATTACTCATGGTCTTCTCTGGTGCTCATGGTTTCAGTAAAATTAAATCAACCAAGCCAACGATTGTGTAGCATCTCCATGTTGACAAAAGTTTAAGCATTTATTGTATGTGTGATCTAAACAGCTAATTAATGTTAGTCCAAGTGCGTAGTCAACAATCCAGTTTAATACATCCAAAGAACTTCTATAAAAATGAACTGCTCAGCAACCAGACCAGGCTTCTAATTGAGACAGGCCTTTATTTGTCAAAATGTGTTGCTACACCGGGGTAATAAAAGGGACTGTGTGCTTAATTGAAGTTTTATGATACCTTACATAAACCAACGATTTCATAACATGTTAATCACTACTTTGTTTCTACCAGGTCTTGTATAAAGTTCAATCAGGAAATTGTATGTGAAGCCAGAAGAAAATGGGACAATATTAAGTTAAATTGGGACTAATGTAAAGATCTTTCACTTATTTCATTTTGCCCAAGACTGTTGTTTTGTGGCCTGGTATAAATAAAAACAGCTGAAAGATGAGTGGGGAATCAGCAACAAAAAAGAAATATATGAAAGAAACAACAGTTCCCTGTGTGCATTTAAATAATTAGTGATAGAAAGACAGTGTTGGCAGAGAATCTGTTCAGAGTTGGAGTATCTTAACCTTTCACTGACCTGATGAGGTGTCTCACAGCTGTGTCAAACTGCAGCAGGAGGACCTGCCTGCGCAGCTGCAGCAGACGGCCGACAGACTCTGGGCAGCTGGGATCAAACAGACTGTCGACCTGACGCTGGATCTCCTGCAGCTCTGCTCCTGCACAGCACCCACAGAGGAGGACGCACACACATGTAATGGGACTGACTGTCAAAATACTGGTTTATACTGGTGTTTCATTAGATACTGAACATTGCCTGGTTAGTGTATTCAAGCTGAGGTTCAAAAGATGCTCTTAACTCACCATTAAAGCTGTCTGTAAATATTTTTTTTTTTGCTCACACATTTTATATTTATGCATTTACTTCTGTAACTCTGGAATGCATCCTTAATTGTTACTATGAGCACTAATATTTACATGTGGGCAGATGTGTTGTCTTTGTTTACAAAATCCGCCTACCAATGCCTTCAGTGCCTCCCCAGTCAGCTGCCAGTGAGCCCCAGGCGTCCTGTGTGTTTCCCAGTCTGGAGAAACTAACCAGGTAATTAATGATGTCATGAAGAGCTGAGACGATCTGCAGAGTGAGATAGAGAGCTACAGAACACTCCTGCTGAAATCAGAACAACAGAGCGGCACATTTGTTAACAAACAGTACAAGAAAAATAAATTCAAGAAGTTCAGACTATAAATAAATTATGTGAAGGGAGTGAATTAAGACATTTGTGTAGTTTATATTTTTTTTCTTCCATCAACATATGACCCAGGAGGACAAAAACAATCACTAGAGTAATACATATATACACAGATCTACGCAGCTCTGCGGTTCACCACTGCGTTCAAACTATTCCTGGTCCTGAGAGAAGCATGAAAGTGAAAGCACCTAAATGAGTCATGTCTTGTGCTGCTGTATTCATAGTCTCAGCGATGAGGTTGAGCGTCTCACCGAAACATTCTTGAACATGTGAAGCACTTCAGAGAAGTGGGGGATGTACCACAGGTTGAGGAGAGTTTTTCCATCCGCAGACAAAAACTGCTGCGGCTGACACTGAAACATCCTGTCAGAGGAGAAAGGTGTGATCAGACTCTCAGAAGACGACCTAAGAAGCTTGTATGTAAAGACCTGTTCTGGTTTTTCACGTCAGTAACGTTTAGGACTGACCCTAAACTACAGTGTTTGAAGAGTGGAGATGTGTTCATGTCCCTGTTAATACTCTCCACCTACTCCTCACATTTTAAAGTCTGACACAAATATTCAAAATGAGACATACAGTTATTCCTCTATTTTGCACATTAATAAGACATTAAATTGAAGCTGGATGTACTTGGGATCAGGACAAAGGTTGGCTCCTGAATCCAAAATGACTCTGGGCTCCCTGGCTTGCCCAATCATGAAGTGGGACTGACGGATAGAGGGGATGGCGTCCAAAAGGAAGCTTAGACTGTTGTAATATGCAACAATCTGCGCTCTGACACAATACTGAGATATCTGTGTGCTGAATCTGTGGAAACAAAACAGTATTAACCTCCAGTTTATTAGATCAAAGTGACAAACAGAGAAACATATCGTCTTGTAACAAAAGTAATGCAGGTGTTTCTCATGCACATACTTCTTGAGAAAGTCGATTATGAGCGTCCGTTTGATCTTTGCTGCTTCCTCCTGCAGTGTGAGAGAAATTCATTTGACTTCACGAGCAGCCAATCACATTTATTATCCTGCTCAGTCACTGTGTGCAACTCACTGAGGTTCTTATAAGACCCCCCACGGCCTGTTTCTTCTTCACAAATGAATTCAGCATCTCGTCACGCAGACCCACTTTTTCCAGCTGGATGGACACAAAGGCTTCCATCAGCCTGAGGTAACAAACAAGACTGTGTTTATTAAAGAGACGACAACAAAAGCTGCTGCTAATCATCCAGCCAGCGTGATTTGGTCTTTAGGTGGGGGAAATGACCTTCTCTTGGTGGTGATGGGAGTTCTCGCTGAGCCTGTGGAGGGTGAAGGGTTTGATTTTTCCTGCAGGTTGTTAGTGTCGCTGGGAGTCACAGGGTTTGGAGGTTTGGAGGCTAATTTCACATCTTTATCAGGATGAAGAGCATCTTTACTCTGAGAATAAAATGGACAACAAAATAATATTTGAACAGCAGTTTAGTTATGGTACAACATGACAAATACCAGTGGTGGAAGAAGAAATCACATCCTTCACCTAAAGGAGCAGTGTGTGAGATTTAGAGACATATCAGCAGATATGGAATATAATGTTAATAATTCTGTTGTCATTAGAGTTTAATCACCTGAAGCAATGAATCTTTGTGTTTTTGTTAACTTAGAATGAGATGTTTATGTCTGCACAGTTAGTGGGTCCTCTCCCACAGGGCCTGCCATGTTTCTACAGTAGCCCAGAGTGGACAAACACTGTGTCTTTACTCTTTACATTACCTGAAGGTCACCATAGATTCTCTACACGGTGGAAATGGAGGGGTGTTCAGCTGGTTGCAATCTGCAAACTCACCACTAGATGTCACTAAATCCTACACACTGCTCCTTTAAAAGTAAAAGTAGCAATATTAATATAAAAATTAGGGCTGCCCCCTCATAATAGTCAACCAAACGTTAATCGAAAAGTAAACTCACTTCCATCAGTTACACACCTGAGCTGAAGACGTCCCAGTCTCTGCCCAGTGACAAAGACAAACCAGCTTCACAGCACTGATCAAAGCGTACTTCTGTGTCACCTGACAGGCCAGAGTCACCTGGAGGTTCTCGATACTCTGTTCGTTCATGAGCTATGACGAGGGAAGAAAAGGTATAAAGTCTGTCAGTAACAGCTCTATTTATTCATGTCTTCACTGACTTATAAAACTTAGCATTTAATTTTAACGTACGTGAATAACTGCGTCCTCTGAGCTGAAGCTAAACCTCCCGATCTGGTTCTCGTCCAGCTCCTGGATGCTCAGAGGCAGGTGGGACGGGGTGAACCTGCAGCAGACAATCATACCTCACTGCTCTTGTAGAAAAGCAGAAATAATAGAGCACACATGGAGAGGCAGAACATGAACATATCCTGCATTAAATCTGGATTGCCTGCAGGACAAATCCTCACAACTGTTTCCTGTTAGTAAAGAACATGTTGCAGCTGCAGCTTCGTGATGATCGGCCTCAGTGGAGTTATTTACCTGTCCACAGAGCTGTCGTCCTCCAGTATCGCTGTGATGAAAACAGGCCTCTGCTCGGTTCTGTCTTTCTGCTCAGCGACCTCAAACTGCAGCGGCCTCAGATAAAGGTGGAACTCATCGAAGCCGAGCTCTGACGCCATGTTTCTGTACAACCTGTGAAGAATTATTGAATTTCACAGACTGACATAAAACTATTACACTGTATAATTTCTAGATGTACAGTAACGTCACCAGACTACCACAACCGCGATAATGCACTGCACAAGACCAATAAACTCTGCGACTGGTGTTTTGGACACCAGAAACAATATGGCAGCCAGCTGGTAACAAAAATCTCAGCTTACAGTTTAAGAGTAAGCTAAAATATGCTTCTAAAAAACATCTTAGGTGAGATATAAGCGACGCAGTAACAGAATCTTGATTTATATTTCATCAGCACGGCTTAGTTTTACCGTTTGATCTCTGGAGCCCACTTCCTGGTCACAAACTCTTGTATAACCCCAGCTGGCTGCCAACATCATTAGACTTTGACATTTGGTTGAATTTGGGTTGTGATGTCAGGTGACCAAACTTAAATGTCACAACAATGTCTAATACCATTGTCAATTTGACACAGAATACTGACGACAGATGAAGTTGATATTTTGCTGGTTTTAAGTTGTTTTATTAAGCAACCAAATTCCAAAGTCTTCCAGTTGCAAGGTGTGAAAACCCAATAGAACATCATAATCTTAACGTTAAACAACATGAAATTCTAACGTCATTAGACATTTAAAATATCGTCTACCCGATTTTCATTCCAATTAAATTTTAACATCTCTCCAACGTAAGGGTCCACCGTCTTTCTAATGTCACACTGGCATCCAGTGCCAGTTGACAGCCAAACAGTGCTCTAAAGCAGTGGTCCCCAACTAGTGGGTCACAGTCCAAAACTGGGTCGTGGGTTTATTCTGAATGCACTGCAAGTGACTCACGAACATGTCACGATTGAAGAAAAAAAAAAAAAAAAAAAGAAAAATTGTAAAAAGTTTATTTTAAAGTACAATAAATTTCTGTCTCAGAGCTTTTTTTTTTTGAAGTGACATTTAATGCTGTAGAGTGAGTGAATAATGGACAGCTATTTAACAGAGACAGCAAACTAGCTCAGCGACATGGCCAAACGCAAGTATGACGCTGAATATATTAAACTGTGTGGACCTTGAACTATTGACTAAAGAGAAATCTGGACCCTGTGGCTGCACCAGTTGGGAACCACTGCTCTAAAATATGTTCTTGAGGACTTTAAGGCCAGAAATAGGTGATACAGTAACAGAATCTTGGTTTATATTTGATCAGCGCTGCCTGGTTTTAAAGTTTGACTGGAGTTGGGCAGTTTTGGCCTCCAGGGGCCAACAGGGGGCCGACAAACCAGATACACATATTTTCCAGCTTCTGCAATGTTTTAATATGTTATATAGATTGTTTCTAAAACAAAATCTTTTACTTGATGGTTTTAATAATTCATGGTTTTAACTGTATTTCCATCTAATCCTGATTTGTGGCCTATTGTGTTTTCCCATTTTGTGAGTGTTATTGCTTACCATCTTGACAGTGAGCTGAGATTTCTATTCCCAATCAAGACATGTTAGAATATAACTATATTAACATCTATAAACCCGTCCACCTCTACAGTATCTCTCTCTCTTTTTGAGAATGTTAATCACAAATGCACAGATCACTTTAAAAGTCCCCTTTTCTCCTGGTGTGAGTTTTATCTTAACTGTGCCAGATGTGCGGTCTCAGAGGCCGACTCCAGCAGACGATGGCGGATGGTGACGAGCTCCAGCAGCTTGGAGAAAGTTTCCACCACATACGACTGTTTCTCTTGTCCCTGCGTCACGTCCTGCTCTCCTGCAGATCTTAGAAGTGACAGCCCCACCTTCTGGACCAAAATCGGGTCCTCAAAAAACCCATCTGAGAACAACTGATAGTGGAGAAAAAGAAGTTTGATTTAGTGACTTTATTATTAAATAGATTAAATAGAAAAGAAAAACCTACATCCTTCTGTATCTGGGAGCTGTAGGAGGCCCCAGGTGTAGCCAGGTGGCTCCAGCTCTGCAGGGCCTGCCGCAGGAGTTTCTGCCACAGCTTGAGTTTGTCAGTGATGCTGGTGGCTCGGTGCAGCTGACAGAGCTCCGTGTGAGCCTGAACTAAACTGTGATAGACTGCAGAGGCCAGGCAGAGGGACGGATGGACTTCCAGGAGGAAAGGGTTCAGCAGTGCAGGGCTGCAGACACGACACAAGAAGGGAAACATAGAAGCGTTAGTGAGACAACAAAATAATGAACTTTTGGAGAATCTAGGGTGGTTAGGTTTCTGTGTTTACTCGCCTGCTGCCTACAAGTGACACCAGATGTTTGGGAATGTATTTTGGTGGAAGGCCAAAGTCATGAACGGAGCCTTTGTGGTCGTCTCTCCAGATATGTTGGAGATACTGCCGCTGTTTTTCAATCTGATGAGACAAACAACACAATCTGTCACAACATGCAAACAAGACAAAACTACTAAATAAGACGTGTTAGTATCCAAGTGCAAATTTACACAAAACTTTTTCATCTTACATTCAAATGAGGTCTGAAACTAACAACTGCTTAACCAAAAGATATTTCATTTTCATTTACTATCACATATAATGAAGGCAAACTGCAAATCTACATATTTGAGAAGCTGCAAAAGGCAAATATTTGGCATTTGTGCCTGAAAAATAATTAAAAATTTGTAGTTATTTTCAAATTAGTTGCTGATTTTTTTGTCTTTTATCATCTAACTGGTCTATTTACTAATTATTGCATCATTCAAACAGTATCATTCACACATTTACATTCTGCACATTCACACACGAACTCAATCCTTTACAGACTTTGCATTTTCACCTGGTTATCCAAAATGTCTCTGATCAGCTGTTGGTGGCTTCGCAGGCAGCCTATATCAGCTCTGTAGGTCTGAACAAAGTAATCCTGGTTCAGGTCCAGGTGTGGTCTACTGTGCATGATGTCAGTGATGACTCGGGCCAATGCGAACCTCTCCTCAGTCCCTGCTGCATGCTGGTAGGCCTCGAAGTAACAGTTCAAGAGCTGGAGAACGAGGAGGAACCAAAAGCTAATAAACCACTCGACTGTAAGGGCTTAAAGGGTATTTTAGAAATACCATACATTTAGTGGGAAGAGACTGATCACACAAAGCCAACAAAGAGACGTTAAAAATCTTCATGTTCATCACTGTACCTGCACTTTGCTCTCCAAAAACTCCGTCTCACACGCCCACAAGTCGAGCAGCACTGCAACACGGTCCACATCTGTCCCAGCCCAGGAGCACATGTCTGCCGCTGAGGCATTTTCCATCTTCTTAATCCGGCCTCTCTGGATGAAGCGTGAGCCGACTAGAAGAAGCTTGTCCTCCAGCTCCTTCAGGTCCTTCAGAGCGGCATCATATACGATGTAAAACCCCCTCTGGTCCTGAGTGTGGACGACCCGCTCCTCTGCGCTGTAGAAATCATGAAGGTTCTCCACCTCTGCATACTCCATGAACTCCGAGCAACGGACCTGGAACACGAAGAGATCACACACACTGTAAAAGTTTTTCATATCCTGTTGAAAGATCATAAATGGAAGGATATTTCTGAACATTTTAAAGAAAAATCAGCAAATATTTCAAGACCAGAAATACTGTAACACACGGTCAGTGAACTTATATTAACCCACCCAGACACAGAGTGATTGCATTACACCCAAAAAAAGCCAAAGGGACAAGATGTTCATGTTTGTGAGTTTATCTTTTTCTGGAATAAACACATACCGGCTGCTCTTAAGTTGTTCAAGATTCATTTTATTCATCCATAAAAGCATGGAAATTAAAGTTCTAATCAACAAACGCTGAATGCACATGAAGTAAAACCACAGACAAAAACATCATAAATTATATTCCATGATAAACGTTACTGCTGTTCCCATAAATGCACAGCAGACAGACACATGACTCAAACATGTTTTCAGGAATCTGCATACGTTTACATGTTCTTACCTTAAAGTCAACAGGAGTGCTGTGGCTGTACTGCAGCGAGCCGAGACCTCCCACCTCCCCCAGTCCTCCTCTGGCTGCGTTCATCCAGCCGGTTTCCTCCGCTGTGCTGAACAGCTCTCCTTCCTCCTGCTGCAGACCTGCCAGGTCAAAGGTCAAAGTCCTCTCCACAGAGCGCAGGTAGTTCAGCAGACTGAGAGAGATGCGCTGTGGATGAAAGAATATCTTTAAAGGGAATATCCAGTGTTGATGGTAAATGTAGTCCAGTGAAGCAATAATTTCTTCAGTGAGAAAGTTTGCAGCTGCAAAATCTGTAGTTCTTCCTGCATCCAGTGGTGACAGTGACAGTCGAATGCAGGAAGAACTACAGGCTGGATTTTGCTTCTGGGTAGCCAGAGGCTGTGCTCTAGATGCCACTCAAAAACAAAACTTCCTTGTTCTCTTTGCTTGTATTGCAAACTAGCTTTGTTTCCAACAGCAAAAATGGCATCACAAAATGTGAGTACAGAGGATGTTAGGGATGAGGATACATTTTACAGTGTTCTGGCTGACAGCTGCACCTATTTGAGGCAGTGTGTAATGTGTTATGGCCAAAGACGTGCAGCGGAGAGAGGCCGAGGCTGCAGCTGCAATAACCATACAGAGGACACAAACCAAGACTGGTAGTGTCTTTCCTCAAATTGCCCTCTGATGCTGACGCAAACGTCATCATTCTGCTGCAATGAATTTCAGCGTGGCCAACCCATGTGTGCATGAATGAATTACTGAAGCGCCTTATGGGCACAGGGCCAAGGACCCAAAGTGTCAGGCCTCCTCCTGGACTCCATCTGTGAAATATCACTCAAATTAACACAAACTGACCAGGAAGAGACTCAAAATGACCACAAAGAGATGGAAAGGAACTGCAAAGACACACAAAGGACTACAAAAAGACACAAAACACCCACAAGGGGACAAAAAATGACCACAGAGAGACACAAAACCACAATAAGCTGTATAACAACTACAAAGAGATGCAAAACCATCACAAAGTCTTTGTGTTTTGGTCCCACGTAAGAGAGGTAGTGGGACCCTTTGTATATCTGTGCCTTGTGTCTCCTATTGCGCACATGTGTTTGAGGGTTTCTGCATGAAAGTTTTGGACAGAGGTGTGCTGGAGACCTTCTTCAGAATCCTGTGGACAAAGTAGAAAACCAGGACCAGCAAGGCAGAGAGGGGAAAAGACTATAGAGTAATTATTTTTGACACCTAATGCTGATGTGAGAAGCTCCTGCACAATGCATTCTGGTATATGTAGGCACTGCCAACACAGCTTCTCAGTTATCTCTACTAATAACGGCACGTACGGAGGAATTTATTGCTTCAGTTGACTAAATTTACCTTCAAAACTGACTGGACATCCACATTAAAGATGGCATTACTCATACTACATTATTTATCCACTGTTCTTTATATGTTTGCCTCACCTGGAGCTGCCTGAGTTTGAGATGACGCAGGTGAATCAGAGACAGGTAAGCTCCTCTGGTCATGATGGGATCTGATGTTCCTTCCTCTAAACTATCATCCAGACCCAGCAGCTGCAGGCTGTCCTCGAAGGAGTAGCTGTGTTTCATAGAGGGAGCAATGGCACAGAAAACTGAATACTGCTGTGTTTTATAGATCAGAGGTGAGTGAACAGTGGCTGATGTCAACAAAGAACAAACCTGAAGCCTATAAGAATCTATAAAATATCAGAAAATAAAAACAAATGCTTAGGACAAGTTCACAAACGCGAAGGAAACATCCTCAGACTGCTTTTTTTGTCTAAATGACAGTTTTAAAAACCCTAAAATGATTTAAAAAAAAAATTGCTAAGAAGGAGAAAAAGGCTGAAATTCTCCACATTGTTTGCACTACATTCATTACCAAATCTTGAAAATTAAAACCTCATGATGCAGCAATAGTTTCTCCTCACCTGTCATTTGTTGCAGTCGAGGTTTGACTCTTCAAAGTCTTCTTATCGTGGCCTCCTCTGTGTCTGGATCTGACTGACTGATCAACAGTCTCCTAACAAGACAAATGTCACTTTTAATATAATGTCTTTCAAGAGAAAAAGGGTTTACTTCCCACCTCTGTAAGCAGAAAACTTAGATGATACATGCCTGAGTGAGAGAGGAGGCAGCGCTGTAAATACTCGTCCAGATCTCGGAGATCTTTTGTTGTTCTGTTTTACTAGTGTGTGACACCGATGAGGTCGGTGCAGATGGTGAGTCGGCAACATGAGCAGCGCGTTCTTTAAGAGCCGCGGTCACATGGAGCAGATCTGGGACCTGATGAGAGACACAGAGAAAACAAAATATAGGACACAATTTATGATAAAAATGTGGATTGAATGTGTCAAAAAAAGACTCATATCTATCAACAGTGGATGATTGGATTGACTGCAACAGGACAAGTTTTTTAAAAGATGGGAAATTGGATGGTGTACATTAAACCTGATCATTCTTCATTTGTTTAAGATGAATTTATGTCCTTTTGAGTTTGTTTGTTTTTTTAATTTGATTTTTTATCATTGTTTGTAAAGCAATTAGAGTATGATGAAGACACACCTCAACATTCTGGTTCATATATGGAGTTCAGTTTTGTTTTTGTATTAGTTTTCCATGTTCATACCGATGTTTACGTTTACTTTATTGGTCCATTTTGGCTTCTGTATTACACACTGTAACACCCTCAAATAATTAAATATCGTGTACTTCTACAAGTAATACTAAACTATTTTGAAAAACTATTACAGGGTATCTACAGATATTAGACACATAAAATTAATGTTTTAAGACCTTTACAAGATCATTTTCAACCAAATTTACAACAAATTTTTGGACAAATAATCTTTTTTTTAAATTCAAACATTGCCACTAAGTATAAAGACATGTACAGTGTTATGTAGGAATATAGTTATTAGAGATAGGTACGTTTATCTTCATTATAAAGTAAACAGACAATATAAGGTTCAGTGGTAGGTTTTAAGATTTGTGACATCACTCATTTTGACTCATTTTGACAAATAGAAATCAAAGATAGAGATATTATATTAGAAAAAAATGTTTGTGGCAATTAAGATCTTATAAATTCAAATTTAGGACTATTTAATGACTGACGCTGTTACCTGAAGAAACCTGCTGTGCATCTTCAGCAGCTCATCCACAGATTTCTTTTCCTTCAGTTTCGTAACGAGCTTCTGCTGCCACGGATCCCGTCTGGGCTTCACCTACAGGACAGAATGCAAACTGTCAGTATTTACTGTCCTCCTACACCCCCACAAAACACACACACTCTAAGTAAAGCTTTTAAAACCTGAAACCTGACTTGACTAACGACAACACTATCAGTTTTGTAGATTTTTTGTTTCGAACAATGTTCTGCAGCTTGGCAGGTGTTTCATCTTGGTTACAGCTCATATATTACATCACTTAAGAAATGCTGATAGAATTTGTATGAAACCTACAAATGTAACATATTCATGGTTTGCAGAAACATACAATTCTACTATTTTGTCCTGGCGACTGGGCTGCAGGAAAAAGCTTTTGGTGAGGTTATTTTCACTATTTAAATGACCTGAATGAAGGGGATCCAGTTGGCCTCCTTCCTCAGAGCGAGGCTCGGAGTCTTCCTCCCCCACTGGCTCTGTTTGACCTCTGAACCGTCGTACTGAGGAAACGTTTTCATCTGCTCTTGTTGTCTGAAAATCGTTCTGAACTCCCTCCACACCTGGGGAGATAGAGTCACACCGACATGTTCCTTATAAACCACCTTGACTGATGTCGTTTCAGAATCAGAATCGGCTTTATTGGCCAAGTACATGTGCACATAAACTTTGCTCTCAATTTACCCGTATTGACATTAAGTACTCAAAATTAGACAAAGAAAGTGGAAGTAGAACTAAATTAAACTAAATACAAAATTTAAGTAAGTAACATTTACAAGCCCTAAATATGCATCAGATATGCAAGTTGTGAATATACAAACATACAAGTTAATAAATACTGCAAGGCTTTTGTGTTAATGTTGTATCAGCTGTGCACTGGCAGCAGTGCAGAAAGTATTCAGATCCTTTAATGAAGTAAAAGCATTATTACCACACTGTGAAAATACTCCAGTACAGGTAAAAGTCCTGCCTTCAGGACTGTAACACCTGGTGAACCAGGTGAGAGTGGACTCAAACACACGACTCTGGAGACAGGTCAGGTAAAAAACAGTCTTTACTGGTCAAAAGGTGGTTCAGCACACAGAGGGAGAATCAGTGGAGGCAAACAAACCCAATATGGATGAGGCAGAGTCAGAGTCAATCAACAGGCTACATACAAAAAACCATGAAAAAGACACAGGGAAACAAAAGGCTGCAAAACTACACAAACAAGGAGCTGAGATGAAGTGGCACTGAGAGAAAACAAGACACACAGAATACTCTGGTGAGGGGAAGGATAATGAGACACAGGTGAGGCTAATCAGACACAGGTGAAGTCATCAAGAGGGAGGGAAAACACACAGGGGCTGGAAGTGAAGTTATGTGAACCAAGAGGAGATGTGAGTTTCAAAGTAAAATAGGAAACAACATGAAGGAATTAAATAAGAAACATAATGTAAGAAACTTGAGCCGTGACAAGAGCCTTGTCCTTAAAGTATCAAAAGCAGAAGTGTTCATTGTGCAGTAAAATGTTCCCTGTCAGTGTTTTACTATTATAAATGACGTTTTTGGATAAATATCACTGCTGCATGAATGTGTTTATTGCATTTTACTTGGATGGACTTTTACCATGGATGTTTAAGGTTGTTCTAATTTTAACTCCTTTATATACTGTTGTGTAGTTTAATCTAGATTGGTTTTCACTGGACAGTAAGGGGATTGACAATTGTAGTCTGTCAGACAAATGTAGTGCAGTAAAAAGTATAATATTTGCCTCAGAGATGTAATTGGGGGGCAGCAGCTCAGTCCATAGGGACCTCAGTTGGGAACCAGAGGGTCGGTAACCCAAGTCCCCGTCCAGACCAAATATGGAGTGTGGACTGGTAGCTGGAGAGGTGCCAGTTCACCTCCTGGGCACTGCTGAGGTGCCCCTAAGCAAGGCACCAAACCCTTGCCCTGAACCCAAACCGCTCAGGGCACTAACTCGAATTTGTACTGCATTACAGTACTTGAGTAAACGCACTTAGTTACATTCGACCACTGTGCATTAGAAATCATTACCGTGCTGAATAACTCCATCTCGTCTGCAGTGGTCTTGAGTTTACGGGTGTCGTAGGTCAGGTGGAAGTGAGCAATCAAAGACTGCAGCTCAGGTAGAAACTCCTCCAGGTGGACAGTGTGCAGGGGAACCTTATCAGCCAGCCCTGAAGTACCTGTAGGTGAATGTATTCAGTGAGAAACTGTTGAATAGCATCTCTTCTCAAAGCTGTGTACTATCACATTCCCTATTGGATTATGGATTCATCACCCTCCTTAAATCATACAATCTCTCTGGGGTCTAATCGCCAAAGACTTTTCACACTTTTCATTGTTACGTGCACATGTTAATAAATATTCTAAGAAAACAAGTCTCTCCTGATTGATCCCCTTGAAAATATGATGCTGCATCTCAAGGAGTTATCCTTTCAATAAATTCAACATCCTACTGACTTTGGTGACCCCCAACCTTTTTCTGTAGCATCATCATCACCCAAAAATTTCCGCATATACACAAGAAGAATAATCGAAATCTAACGGCTTGATCCTAAAATTTACTGAATGTGTTTAGAAGACAAACCCCGTCCATTTTAAGTCTGTGTGAGCTTTTTCTCTTGTGTACTTTTCCATTTTCATGGCTCCTCGACCATCACCCACTCTGCAAATTTTAGATTTCAAGCCAAGATACTAAAAACAGCACAAGGAAGGAAAATGGAGGACACAGCTGCTGACTGTGACTCACCATCAACATATTGACTCTTATGTGAAGTTTCCTCATGAACCTTTGATTGTGGTTCTTCAAGTTTTCTCTCACAGGCTGGTACGTAGTGCAGCACCTGTTGAAGCAGAAGTGTGAATGTAAGAAATCAACAGTGCAAAATAAATTAGATAAAAAGACAGATGTGTTTTCACCCTGAGGAAGTTGTGAACAGTCTGAACAGAGTGCAGATGGCAGACGAGCCACCGCAGGTAAATGACCATGTCGTCCTGAGTGAGCAGGTTGGCAGGGTTTCCTCGGCCTGTCAGGATCTTCTCTCTGCACGCTGACAGCCTGCGAGCTCTCTGAACGGCGTCCTCGTACTCACTCGTCAAACATGACACCTGATCCTGAGGGAGAACAAGACGGATGTGACCTGATAAAGAAGATGAATCACTCCAGAAAGTCGAGCACAGGGAATAAAAATCATATAATTCTTTAGACGCCTCTCCTCTCAGTCTTCGGAAGACGAGGAAGAGAAAGAAAAGGGATCCTCCTGCAAATAATTACCTTAAAAAAATCTTTGTTTCTTTCATGTATTTGGTATTTTTATGTATTTTCAGAGGAGCTATAAAAGCTTTGAATTTACTATATTTAATTTATTGGATTTTCTTCCACTGCTAAGATTATTAAGGCCTTCCCCAATTATTTCCTGTGCCAAAAATGTTCATTGCTACTTTTTTTTGTATATTTGTGTAAACAGGTGTGTCGTAAATTTCCCCTGGACAAGTCAGTGCTTTTAACCCTGTGTACTCAGTTGCTTGCCTTTTGTTTTTAGCTTTGCTCTGATCCATTGTCAGCACACAGTGCATGTGGAAACCCTGTTGTCCTGCCCATGAGTGATCCTGTGTTAATGCCTTGTATCAGAGGTGGTGAGGAGGGTTTCAATGCAAATATTTTAGTATGCAGCATGGTGAGTTATTTAGCCTTATAGTTGATTTGTATAAATGTACTTTTTGTGCTGTAATATAAAACCAACTGGGTTTATTTTTGAGAAATTCAATAAAATATTTGGTTTATTTTGACCTCACATCTTTGTCCTTGTTTCAGTACTGAGTCTGTAGCCATATTCCTAATTTTCAACTCAGTATCAGGTTGTTGAGTAAGTATTTCCTGGAGTGTAATTCCTCCAGGTGGCGTTGTTGGCCCTCTTCCTACTTTTTCTACTCATTGCCCCTTGCCACATTTGTATGTGTACGTATAAGAAGTCATGTTATGTTTGTACAGTGTAGCCCCTTTAGTCTTTGTGCAAAGTAAATGAACTAAAAAGAGTTGTGTATTTCATCTATTTTGTAGAGCTGAAACAAATTAGCTGACAAAAATCATTCTGCATTTGCGTCCTTGATTGCACGTAGGAAAATTCTTCTCTTATGGAAATCCTCCCAGCCACCTTCCTTTAAATCCTGGCTACATGACCTACTATTTCTATTGAAGCTGGAGAAAATCAAATTCAACCTTAGAGGCCGTCCCGAAAAGTTTTATTCATACTGGAAACCACTACTTGATTATGTCAATAAACTCCCTGCTACCGAAATGTCCCCATGATTCTACGCCTACACCTTGCCCGGTCCACCGACCCCCTAGGTATACACTCCGACTGGTTCAGGAACAGTGGGCAGATCTGCTGAACATGCAGAGACGCAGGCAGCAAACAAACAACCTATGTGACCCCCTCTTTCTTTCCTTCCCTTTTTATTTATTTATTTATTTTATTTTTTTTAATTCTATTTTATTTTATTTATTAATTTATTTGTTTACTTTTTTTATTTTTCTATTCATTTTTTTTATACAAGTACTCACTATTATTTAAATTGATTTGGTTACATCAACCTGTTGATACAAAGATGTAAAGGTCTTCGGGATGGGTGGGTGTGAGGATATGCAGAAAAATGAAAATGTAACTCTCTGCAGATGTATCGTTTACTGGAACTGTGAATCAATAATATATATATATATATATATATATATATATATATATATATATATATATAAAATCATTCTGCAGCCATTTTGATGACCAGATAATCATCTTTGCCAGAACATGTGTAAATATTTGCTGCTTTTTCTGTGTGTTATGTGATAGAAAACTGTATATTTTGGGAATCTGGACTCTTTGTCCAACAAAAAAAAGGCATTCAGAGACTGCACCTTGGACTTTAGGAAACATTTGTGACATTTGACAGAGCAAATATTGAGAGAATTAATCTGCAGATGAACAGATAATGAAAATATCTCACTATCATCATTATAGAAGCATCTTTTTTTCCTGAAGCATCATTATTAAGTGAGATTTGCTCACTGCCTTTCTTATACTTTGTCCCTTTACCACGCTGCAGCAGCAGAAACTGAACTGTAAGGATAATAAGCTGCAAGAAGAAACCCTCCTGTCTTGATGTGTCATTTTTAAGTGCTGGCAAAATGAGACTTATTTTGTCACCTTGTAATGAGGATAAAGCGTTTCAGTGACGCTGGTGTGGCGGCAGAATCTTCTCCATCTCAGCATGAGCAGATATTTGATCTGAGCCAGGTGATACGATCTGTCGGTGTAGAACTGTGGAGAAATATTGCTTTAAATGATCTTTCTCTCGTTTCCATTCACTTCTACTGCACGTTAACAGGACTGTGTTCACCTGGTGCAGCAGTGGGGGCAGACTGTCAGGAGTGTACTCTAGGCTCAAGCAGCTATCCAGCTCTCTCTGCATGACGTCTGCCTGAGACTGAAGTGGCAAAGCTTCAGCCACCTGCAACCAGAAGGAGAGTGAAGCCCCGGGAAATATTAGTCAAATCAAGTGCAGGTTGATCTTTAAAGTTACCTTTAAATATTATCCAGAGGCTGCCCTAAAGTTTCTAAAGCCCTTGTAACTGACAAATTAATTGATAGAGATATAAGATGAATTTTCAGCCTCACCTGAAGCCCTCTCCTCAGTGTGTGTTCCCTCTCCACACGGAAGAAGGAAATATCTTTTGGAGGCAGAACCGAACTGAAACAAAGCTGGAAATTAATTTAACAGAAATAGCTCTTGGCCAAATAGCAATGAAAGCAACACTATGATGAAAGAAGGCTTAATACATATACAAAAGTTGTGTTCATAAGCAATAAAATGCACCTTTGCTCAATGAAACACTCACTGAGAGATTTTAGCCCTCTGTCTGGTACCAGGAGCTGACGGTAGCTATTGTTAGCATGATGTGACATTACTGGGTCAGTTTGCTGATTTTATTCTACTCGTGTTAATATTTTAGCATTACCGTTATCTTGGCAACAGTGGCCTGTGTCTAAAAAAAATGTTGTATGGACTCACTTTAAAATTCTACAACGTTAGCAGCTCAAAACAGCAGCACTATGAGCTAAATGCTAATGACAGCATGCTAACACGCTAATGTTTAGCAGGTATAGGCACATAATAGAAGTTTTCCTTGTAATCTCTCTCCAGGAAAGCCCTCTCTGACAGAAATTTATTCATCTTAATTCATCTTAAGTCACAACTGTTTTTCCTAACCTTAACCAAGAAAACTTTTTTGGGTAGAAAGCCCTCGAGGAAAATTTCACCCAACTGCTAAGTGTGGAGTGGCGCATGCAGGAAATAATGAAACCCAGGAATGAGTTAGCAGTAATGACCCCACTTGTGAATTTTGAAGCTTTCAGATGTCTTAAAAAAGGCTTAATGACACTACAGAACTTTATCCCGCCGAACATGTCTGTACAGTCTCCTTGTGGTGGTGATGTTGACGTCATGGAACCACAGTGGACTTTGTTTCCAGCCTAATGTTAGCCTTGGGCAGCAGTAGGTCAGTCCATAGGGACTTGGCCTGGGAAGTGTTAGGTCAACCAAGTATGGAGCGACTGGTAGCTGTAGAGGTGCCAGCTCACCTCCTGGGCACCGAGCATATAGGTCCTGTTTGTGCATGTGTGTGTATTAAGGGCCTGTGTTTACATGACAACAGATTGGGAAACAACTCAATTTCCCCCTGAGGATTATCTTCTACTTCAAAATGTTTTTAAAAATTAAATTAAAATCTTCTTGCTGAACAAAACAGGCATGTTTCATAAAGGTTTGTTTGCCAGAGAGCTTATTTTCTACCATAATCCCGAACTGAATGGAAAAAACCTGTTGGCTTTTTGACAAGTGAAGCAGGCAAGTTACTTTCCATGTCGGCCTACAAAAAAAGCGTCATCCCTGCAGCTCTCTATGCAGTACCATATTGATTAAGTGTGTTTGAATGCTAACTTTAGCATGCTAAAATTTAAGGAATTACCACATCAATCACAAATCAGACTGGTGAAACTGGTGCCTAAAACATTTTGAAAATTAGTAAAATATTCCACACTTAATTGTAATTATTGTCCGTGAATCATGTCTTCACTTATTTTAATACCCACTTACCTGTCAGTCTAGACAGTTTAAAACAGACATCAAAGCACCACTCTAGACATGTTTTCAGACATACACAAAATAACCTTCTCAGAAAAATAATTTGTCTGATGGTTTTTCCACAAAAACAAAAACATCACACTTGCGTAAGTTACTTATTGGACCACAACCGTCTTCCAGACTAGTTGTGATGTCACAAACTCATCCTGTGAGCACAGAGAAACTTTCACTTAAACATGAATTGAAAAAAGTCCCTTATGTCAAAACAAACACTAAGAATCAGTTTCAACTGTTACCTGACACCAAATAATCAACACCATCATCCAAGCTTCCACACCTGTAACATCTGGAGGGTACTGCTTCTTGAGGAACTCCACTCTCCTCAATCTCCGCCCTGAGCGCGGAGAGTTGACGCGACAGATCTGCCTCCATCTGCTCCACTTTAACAGAGGAGGAAACTCTGTATACGTCACACATGGCTCAGGATGAACACTTTGAGACGCTGGGAAATCCAAACATTTCAAACACAGAAAAAACACGCACTTCCTTAAGCACTGCCAAATCTCTGCCTCCACATGCTGACTTGTTGTGTTGTATCCATGGAGACAAACATCCATGCAGACAGGCTTCCTCTCCCATTTCCTGTCCTCAGTGCCTGCATTTGATCTGTAGAGGGCTCTAACGTTACACTGGAGTGCTTCTGTCAGACTATGATGTCAATGCTGTTGGGTGTTTTAGACACTCACCATTTAAACTATGATTTGTAACATGAAGTACAGTATGTAGAAATGAAGTTTAGCACCAGTTGTTGAGCAGCACCTACCTCAACAATCATGCACTCAAAAACCTTGACCTAATCTCAGCGGGTCCGTTCCTCCTGGATACAGTGTGTGATTGGTTCATAGCTCATGATGTGATTATCCAATAGCAAATCGGCTTCTTGGTGTCTGCAGAGTCAAAGTCTGCAGCTGTGCGATTCCTCTAGAGACAGAAATAAAACAAAGGTAGATCAAACAAACTCAGGTTTTCAGTGGTTCTTTAAGCTTTATTTACATGCACCATCTCTGATACAGCCAAGATAGGAGCTGGAATTACAACTGGCAATGTCAACTTGATGTCTCTTTTTGTTTTGTAGGAGCAATAGGAAGAAATGGAGTTTGAATAGTGGCAGTGAGAGTTACTCAAAATTAAGCTTAGAGTCAGTGTGAAATCATCCATGTGAAGCTACGAAAAATATTTGGAAGCACAGCTGTGCAGAGTGTTTTTGTAAAATCAAATAATAAGCAAATGGGATTAAATATCTCAGTTAAAGGAACGGTTCACCTAAAATTAAAATTATATATTTTCCTTCTCACCTGTAGTGCTATTTATCAGTCTAGATTATTTTTGGTATGAGTTGCTGAGTGTTGGAGATATTGACCATAGAGATGTCCGCCTTCTCTCCAATATAATGGAACTAGATGGCACTCAGCTTGTGGTGCTCAAGTGCCATAAAATTACATTTGAAAAAAATCAACAGCAATGTCTCTTTCAAGAAGTCATGAACTGGTTACTCAAGATAATCCATAGACCTTGTTGTGAGCAGTTTCATGCAGGAACTATTTTCCTTCTACTGAACTACACCTGTCAACCGAATCACCGCTCAGAAGGCAGCGTGCATCTACTGCTAGCGCACCTAGCACCACTGAGCTAGCTAACGTTGCAGCTCAGCTGAGGAGGACAGCATTAATGTTGACATCTCACACTGTAACAAGCACGAACCTCTTGTTCATGAGTAGATACACACTTCCTTCAGGGCAGTAGCTAATGCGCAGCCCCTCCTTGCCCAGCTCTGTCTATCATTAGACTGCTGCTGCGTGAGTGTGAGCTCTGCGTCTGAGACTATCACACACAATGACAATCTAATTATTAGCATCATACGGCTAACGTTACTCAACGGTTATTAACGGGTTTAACGACAGTCAAGCCGTTTCGGTGTCAGTGTGAGATTGTTGGGACAGTATTATGGCTCAGTTTTGAATGTTAGCTGCTGCTGCTGCTGTGTTAGCTCATGTAAACCAGGCAGAGAGAGCAGGAGGAGAGTGGCTCACGGAGACGGTCCTTCAGTGCTGCAACAAACTGATGGTGGCGATCAGCTGTTGCCCCTCCTACCATCACAAATAGATCCTAATCCTGAGGGAAACACTAACTGCTCATTATAAGGCTTCAAATCTAAGATAGTATTGCTTATGTGTTCGCAATTTTCACTTGCCCCGTAATTTAATTGTAGAGCTGCCTAAAAACATTGTAACACGCATAACAATCTTTTTAGAAAAGCTGCCGTGTAATCAGACATCTTAGGGTGCAACAATCCCCAAAACAGCCCAGGGTTCAAACCCTGGGTGGGGGAGCCCTTCTGTGTGGAGTTTGCGTGTTCTCCCTGTGTCAGTGTGGGTTTTCTCCGGGTACTCCGGCTTCCTCCCACAGTCCAAAGACATGCAGGTTAGGTTGACTTGTGTGAATGTAAGCGTGAATGGTTGTCTATCTCTATGTGTCAGCCCTGTGATAGTCTGGTGACCTGTCCAGGGTGTACCCTGCCTCTCGTCCAATGTCAGCTGGGATAGGCTCCAGCCCCCCCGCGACCCCCAACAGGATAAGCGATTACAGAAAATTAATAAATGAAAAAGCCTATGAAATCCTGGAGGGACTACAGGTAAAAGGAAATGTATTCTTGATTTTGGGGTGAACTGTCCCTTTAAAATCAACAGGATGTAACATTTAGATTTTCTCAATAACTCCAAATGGAGGACACCATTTGCCGTTTGATCAATACCCGATTGAGGTGGTCAAAATGTTGAGCGGACCATTTGAACAAAAGTGCTTTTACTCAGCTCGACCACACGTCATATGGAAAAGCACAAAATATTTACACATGGAAAATAAAATAAATAAAATTTCATTCAACATGACAAATTCAGTGAAAATTGACAGTTTCCAGCTGATGAAAAATGTAAACTAAGAAAAGTTCATCCTGCCGTTCCTACAAAAACTGTGCTGATGTTGATGTTTTTTTTTTGTTTTTTGTTTTTTTGCCCTTATAGCACTGGTTCCTAATATTCATACACTATATATCCTCTTATTTCCACTTATTTAAATGCAGAAATGTTTTGGCAATATTTAAAATACTGTGGTTGTTTCTTTCTCAAATGGCAAAAATGGCTCTAAGATACTATACGACCTCCTCGCACAGGGTTGGAAACACGTTTGACCCAGCACCTGCTATAGTGCTGATAACAAAGGGGAGGCTACAAATGCTGCTCCATCTGCAGCCACTCTCTGCTATCGTCTTATTTATAGCACCAAGAACTCCTTCAAATTAACAAACACCAAAATATTGTAGCTGAGTGCTATGGAGTCTCTAAGTGTGGTTACTTTAATCCAAATACGTGTTTGCTAATGTAAATGGTGTCGACTAGAGCTAGAGTTTCTTGCTAAACACAGTCCTTAAGTCTGTCCTAAACTCTGTATACTGAGCAGTACTTCCAATATTGCAGTAAGTGGAAGAGGAGGAAGAGGAGGAGGGAAGATGGTGAAAAGGGATCTGCAGCAGAAACACCATATTATCAAGACTTCAGTAATGCACCTCTTTAGAAGGAACAGAATTCACAGTAATGTCACTAAAATCACAGGGTAAAACTCGCTAAATAAAAATAAAACATTACATACAAAAACCACACAATGTAGATCAGTTCACATCTTGATAACATATTAACCTCTACAGATTGATATTTGGTGCGTGACTCTGTGCATCAATGGGACAAAAAGAAAAAAGCTTTTCATTAACACTTTTTAAATCTTTTAGTCCGTTTAGGCTACGTCTCTCAAAGAAACTTTAAAATAAAAAAAGCTTGTCAAGTATCCTCCACTGGAACGTAATAATGTAACATTCTCTGCAGCTTTTTTCTGTAAACACGCTGTCACTCACAACAGGCTGACAGCTGGTTTGGCAAAAATGTCGGTTTAGGTATGAAAGGGTGTGAAAGAGGAGCGAAAGCAGGGTGAAAACAATTCTTCTTCAGTTTCATGTATCACGTTTGTGATACTGCATGAGTGATTCCCTGAGACTAACACGAGTTGATGCTTTTCATATAGTTTTAACAAAACGTCCTGTACTTCCACTCCAGTCAATACTGTTGTTTACACCGCCCAGGCATTGGTCTTTTTAAAGATTTTTTTTCCTCCTCTGTGAAGACACCATTGTGGGTCTCAGACACTTAAAATACAGTACCAAACTTAATGCCTCACATTGAAAATAATGGAAAAAATACTACATGAATACACGTTTACAGACGTTCTTCCCTCTAGTTTCACAACGCAGGACAATGAACCCCAATTTACATTTTCCCCCACTTCTTTTTTTGCCCATGCTGAGCTTTGACAGAGCATCTCAGCTCGGGACCCAGCTGTGAGGGGAGGTCTGTTTTGAGCTGGAGAAGCTTCCTGAATTCCTGTTGGCGTTTTGGGCGGATGTGAGGCGAGAGTCGAAGCTGAGGTCCAGGCAGTCTGCATCCATCAGTTCATTGCGAATGATGGAGTCCATGTCACACTCAAGACTGCCGTTGAACACATCGAGGTCCAGATCAGCGGGAAAGCGGTCCTGGCCGGACAAGCCAGAGCCGAGCTGCATAGAGGCATTCTTGCTGGGAGACTTCAGGTGCGGCTGCTTGGCGTCGGAGAGACCGGCGTCTTTGTCAGAGGTTGACAAGCCAGCTTGCCAACCAGGCACTGAAGAGCTTTGGGCCTCACCCACACTGGTGTGGTTCACCAACATGTGGTCTTTGCGGAGCAGCATGGCATTGCGGCGGGAGTTCTGCAGGGCGATGGCGGTGCTGGCCTGCGACATCAGCGGGTCAGACTGGGTGAGCATGACGTTGCTGTGGCTGTGGGAGTCCAGGCTGAGCAGATCCTGCAGGGTTTGATGGTCGCTGAAATGCGAGATGCAGGAGAAGGTGGTCTGCTTGTTCTCCTGGATGGTCTGCATGGGCGACTGCCGCAGGCTTGTGATGGACGGCGGGCTGAAAAGAGGGTTAGGCCCGTAGCTGCCAGAGGGGCTACCCAGACTGCTGCCTGAGCAGCTGAAGGTAAACACTGAGCTCCCCTGACCGTTGGCTCCGTTGTCTTCCTCTCCAGGAGGAGGCTGCTGGGATGCGGTCAGGCTGATATTGTCCAAAAGGTCGTCCATCAGGTTGTCAGAGAGCCCGTCATTAAGGTTCATGGTACCTGCCAGGTCAGAGAGCCCTGTGGGCCCTGTGGACGGGGACATGCTGCTGGGGCTGGAGTACAACATTGGGGAGAGGGGCGAGTCGTCATCAGGCACCTCATCCAGCTCCAGGTTGGCCAGGATCGGGGACAGTCGACCGCTGAGTGTGCTGGCGTTGGAATTGGTCCGGGAGCGGAAGTCTGTCCAGGCGTCCAGCTCGTCACTGCTGCGGGAGGTGGGACTTCCTGTCCATTTGGAGAGGCTGGAGGAGCTCTCTGAGCTGCCGTCTTGAGCTGCCTGCAGCGAGGCTTTCTTCTTGGTGGCACGTCCTCGGGCTCCTTTGATGTACTTGCTGTTATCCATCGATACGGCCCGTCGGCGGGGAGCTTTGCCTCCTTTCCCACCTTCTGGGTTGACCATCCACCAGGAGCTTTTTCCTGTTCCTTCATTCTGGACTTTCACAAAGCGACTGTGGAGGGACAGATTGTGTCGGATGGAATTCTGCAATTAAAATGGATAAAAATAATTAGAAGCTGTTTAGTGCAAGTTTTTCCTGTAGAGCTGGTACAAGATAATAGAAACCAGAGCCAAATCCTAAAACATAATCAGCCAATAAATCTGATGTTAATAAAATCTCTGTAAACAGATGTCTGTATATGTATGAAGAACCTGTAGACAATGGGACAAGATTTTGGTATCAGAAGCGTGCTGAATTTCCGCTTGTAGCCTGAGTAGTATTGACCAATCATGTTTAACGGGAGGTAAATAGTCCATGTGGAATGCATTTGCGGAAGTGCTTTGAACTCAGCTATCGTCTGACGATGACTTAGCTTTATATTAGCTTTGTCTAAAAAATGTAGCTGTGTTCACTTTTTCTCTGAGACATGCCACTATAAATATTGTAAATACTTCAAATTCAGCTAGAACCAGAACCACTCATTATTCTAGGAATGTCTGATGACATCAGAAAATTAAGCAACTCTTGGCAATGTTTCCTATCCTAGTCTCACTATTGAATCGGAAAAAGAAAGAAGTCCCCACAGCAAAGATGTGGCTTAGTGACCTTACGAATACACCTCACCTTGAAAGAATAAGATACACTCTTATGGACAAACTTCCATATTTTGATCAGGTTTGGTCACCTCTCACTCATTACCTTCTGTGACCTAAAATTGGCATTGTGATGGAAGGGTAGGGCTGGCTTTTTTAATTATTCTTATTACTGTTATTATTATTATTATTATTATTATTATTATTATTATTATTTTACTGTATTTTTATTTTCGTTTTATTGTATTACATTTGTATGTGTTTTCTCAGTTATTACTGTTCAGTATATGTTAAAAAAGTAACAAGAGCGTATTACGATCAAACTGCATGTATTTGTATTTAGATACAATACTTGCTCATTTATGTGGTGTCGACATGCTCAAATAAAACACATTTGACACTACAATGTAATTAAATTGCGTGTGTGTAAAACTGCTCACAAAATCTGGCAACATCAGCACTAAAGGTAGAAAATTAATAATTTTAACTTCTAATGCTTTGGGCCTGCCACAACAGAAAAATCAAGGTTTTTGATACTTAACTATTAAAACCAAGTGCTGTAAATGCTGCAGTGTATTCTAAGAAACACTTCTACTTTGCACCTCATACTGTGACCTATTTCTAACTGCTCAGAAAGGTCTACAGGATTTCCCCGGAGATGTTCCCAACCATGTACAAAATTAAACAGCTGGAGCCTGCCGACGACCGGCCTGCACCAAGTCACACTGCAGTAACAGAAGAAGAAAACTCTGCAGTGATCTCTGCAGCCCAAAGGCCAAGTTCACCAGGAGAGGGTCCAGCATAATTCTCTTAAGCTTGAATTAAGTTGAGTAAACCGAGGTCCTATTTAAATCCATCTATCAGAAGATTAAACTAATCAAACACTAAAGAAGCTCAATGCATGGATCCTATAAAACGCAGCTCTGAGGGAAGATGCTCTCCAGCATTGTGATGACTGAGAGATCACAAACAAGCCTTGGCCACAGTTTTGCTCTGAATGCAATGAGTCAATGACCCGCTGACATCAAACATCCAGCAAAGCCCTCGCTTCAAGCCAATTAAAGGATTAGCTGAACTGGCAAACACTTTCATCACTTACAACAACAAAGCACATATGACTCTCACAAAACTTTAGTTACTACATTGATCTTTTCTTTCTCATTTCCTTCCACCATAAGTTAGCTGGAAAAGTTGGTGGCTTCTGCTGATCACTCAGAATTAACCACTGATCTCCTAATTAGGTTAAAATTTAACTGTTTCTCCCTTTTTTTATTTGTCAACAAATCCCATTAAAAGACAAAAATCAACAGTGTGCTAGTCCATCTCTCAATAATTTCAGACACTGTCGCCCCAAGATCATTTGTTCCTACTTAAGATGATATCTTTAAAGAAAGTTTAACATTTTGGGAAAAAAAGTGCTGTAATAGACGAGACAGACAATACCACTGTCATGTATGTACAGTAAATATTAACGTAGAGCCAGTAGCCAGCTAGCTTTTAGCATAAAGACTAAAAACAGCTAGCCTGGGTCTCTCATGGTATGTCTTGTTATTTAAATCCATACAAACAGAGTAAAATGAGTAAAATTCTGGACAGAGCCAAGGTGTTTCCAGTTGTTGAGCGAGCTAGGCTAAGCTAACCAGCTGCTGGCAGTTGTCCTGACAAATGTTAAACTATTCTTTTAAAAACAGATCCAACATTTACATCTCTTTATTTTGGTCATATGTTGGCTCCAAAAAAAACAGTCCTACTACAGGCCTTTTTGTTAGTATTGTTAAACACCTACATCTCCTAGAACAGATGACCCACTCCATACGACTCCAAAAAGAACTGGGAAAAAAACGGTGGGAAAAATGGTGTATTTATTTAGCCAATGAGACCGATACTTAATAACAACTGTTCTGTGTGACATTACATTGTAAAGATGCTAATATTTGCATTGAGTCGGTATTCATCCCATGACGTCATATGTTGTATGTTTATTCCTGACATTGTAAAAAATACTCATAAATAAAAAGTTAAAAAAAAAAACAACAACAACAACAAAAAAAACAGATCAAACACACTTCATATGTTTTTTGAAAAGGCTCATTAATTTCCTAAAAGAGCTGGGCCTTGTAGTTTTCAGTATACATCACTCAAAAAATGACAAGATGTGGACAGAGCCCAGCTAGTTGTTTCCAGTTATTTAGCTAGCTAGGCTAAGCTAACCGGCTGCTGGCAGTTTTCCCACCAAAATGTCAAACAAGTCTTTTCAAAACAGTTGAAAGATACAAAATTACCTTTAGAAAAGGCTTAGTGATTTTCTAAAACAGCTAAGCCTTGAAGTTTTTAGAAAATATTACTCAAAAAATTACACATTGTGGACAGAGCCAAGCTGTTTCCCTGTTTCCAATGTTTTAGTTAGCTAGGCTAAGATAAACGGCTGCTGGCAGTTTTTCCACCAATATTTCGAACTAGTCTTTTAAAAGCACTTAAAAAATACAAAATTATTTTTTAGAAAAGGTCCAGTAATTTCCCATAATAGCAAATATTACTCAAAAATGGCATGGTGTGGACAGATCCAAGCTAGTTTTTTCCATTTTTTAGTTAGCTTGATTAAGCTAACCAGCTGCTGGCAGTTGCAGTTTGCTGGGGACTAATTTCAACCATGAAATAAGTAGGATGGTGTATTTCAGATAAACTCAAAATAAACTACAGTGCCCATGTTCTTCCTAAAGACTGAACATATCAGCCAGTGCAACAGTGTGGATCATTGATGTGATATTAATAGTTTTTGACAACAATGGAGCTCTACGGCACACAGGAAGAACATATATGAGGCTTTGGATACACAGAATATACTTGTTAGTAGAGTTGATTCATTTCATTCACACCTTTAACTGAACTCGCTTCAATGCCTGGCTTAAAATCTACATTTCCTCATCGGCTGGAATGCGTCCATTTCCATTAGCTGGGTTTATAACCAGAAGGCTGGGTTGGTAATTAAAAGTAGATAAATCTCTGATTGTTTGATGAGGACTGCCAAGAAGATGAAGACAGCGCTCCAAATGTCACAGCAGTGCAGGTGTTAACAAAACACACAGTGGGAGCAACTCCCAGTGTGTAGACTTTGTTTTTGATTTCATGTTTTCTTCGCCTGCACCTGTGAGTGGATAAAATATGGATGTTTTTAGTCTTGCGTGGGAGATTTCTCCTTATCAATTTGGCTGAAAATCTGCATAAACGTCCAGAAACAAGGTTATAGGAACAGTTTAGGAAAACCCAAAGCGATGCTGCAAGGATGCAAATGTTAACTCACTTTGCATGCTAAGGACACATCTCTGAGCCTAAACAGACTGATTCCACGAACATCAGTGTTACTGTGACTGAAGGCAGTTAGGTATAATTCATACTTCTGCGTTGAATAGACGGCGTAGCCTGACGGGCACCTCCCCAGAAATGTAACTACATGTTGCAGCGATGTAGATCTCCTGTCTATTTTTGTAGGCTGAAACAATTTCCCTCAGTGGAAATGAAACTTCTATTTGCTTGAATTTCACAGATAAGAAACAAAAAAATAAAGCCTCCACAAGAATAGCATTTTAAGTCTTGTGTGATTTATCCTGGCTTCATATGAGCAGAGAAAATCTCTGCTTATCGTTTGGCTAATTTACACAATGTAAAATGCCATAGACTTATGCTAACAACATTAGCATGTTGCATTTGTGGGGAAAATGTGTCCAGATAAAGACAAGTGCTTTGTCTGTTATTCCTGTGAGTTATAGTGCAGGATATAGTACATTTATACTTGTGTGGTGGTGTGTCTGTCTCACTCTGCAGTTACACCTCCAGAACACGAGTTGGCGGCAGGTTTTCTGTGAAGTGCTGTGAAGTTTAACTGATTCAAAAAACACACCCAAAACACACACTTAACATGGCTTAATAGATACAGTCGGCAATGACGGGAACGCCCACAAACGTCACATCCGGTTAGAGCCGAGGGGGAAAACAATCCGGTCTCTGCCATTAGCCACAATGCCGAAGAGTTGCTGTGTGCCCTTTTGCACCGCAAATAAACGAAAAAATCACCAATTAAAGTTTTACATTTTACCAAATAATAAAACGGAACCACAAAGGAGGACAAAATGGCTTCAAGCTATCAGAAGAGAGGACGGGTTTGGCAGATTATGGGACCCAACAACAAAACGTGTATGTCTGCAGTCAGCACTTCATTTCAGGTAAGTTTAATGTAATGTTAACCATTTCCAAACAATCGTAGACTATGTCAGGGGTATCAGGAATATTAGATTTATTGTTTAAACGCTAGTGAACTTTGTACTACATTTGTAATTTGTGTAGATTTCCTCGCAACACATACAAAAGTACACATTCAATACCTAAGTAGAAGTACAGATACTTGTGTACAAAAGTCTGGTAAAAGTAGAAGTACTGATTAAAGTTCTTTACTGAGTATGGTATATGTAAAAAGAAAAGCGCTGGCTCTGAAATGTACTCCAAGTATAAAATAAAATATAGCCCTCTGAAGGACATTTCTATTACCTGTTTCTGTGCAAAACTAAAAGCTCTCTTCTGATAGCTTGAAGCCATTTTGTCCTCCTTTGTGGTTCCGTTTTATTATTTGGTAAAATGTAAAACTTTAATTGGTGATTTTTTTGTTTATTTGCGGTGCAAAAGGGCATCCAGCAACTCTTCGGCATTGTGGCTAATGGCAGAGACCGGTTTGTTTTCCCCCTCGGCTCTAACCGGATGTGACGTTTGTGGGCATTCCCGTCATTGCCAACTGTATCTATAGCGACAATGTCAAACACAAGTACACAAATCAGTTTCACTATAACTTGCAGCATCCACAGACAAAGCACTTGTCTTTATCTGGACACATTTTACCCACAAATACAATATGCTACTGTTTTTAGCACCACCCTATGGCATTTTACATTGTATAAATTAGCCTAGCGGCTAGCGGACTTTTCTTCTACTCATGTGAAACCAGGGACAACAGCAACATTTAACAAAGGTAACGTTACAAAATTCAGCTCCATTACAACTCACAAAGGTCACCAACAAACCAACTGTCTTATACTAAACATGTTTTCCAAACAAATATAACATGCTAACGTTATTAGCACAAGCCTATGGCATTTTACATAAATTAGCCTACCGAATAGCAGAGATTTCCTCTGCTCATATGAAGCCAGGATAAATCACACACAAGACTTAAAATGCTATTTTTGTGGAGGCGTTATTGTCTTCACCAATATTTGTTTCTTATCTGTGAAATTAAAGTAAATAAAAGCTTTGTTTCCACTGAGGGAAATGGTTTCAACTCACAGAAACAGACAGGAGGTCTGCGTCGCCGCAACATGTAGTAACGTTTCTGGGGAGGTGCACGTCAGGCTACAGCTCTAAAAAAGTGTTGCTGGAGGACTTGTGAATGAATGAGTGGGACGGAGCTGTGTTGAGAATGTGAGAGAGAAGAAATACACACTGGTATGTGTCACGTAACACAACTTGACCCTATATCAATACAAACTGTTATCAAAATTTATATCTTGCTTGAAAATATATCGATATATTGTACAGAGTCGTTATATCTCCCAGCCCTACTATCTGCTAATTCAAGCCAAAACAAATGGCTCATTTTACAGCATCCTATCCATTAGGATTGTATATAACGTTGGATATAGGGAGCACGTGAACACACTGTTTTAAATTCACATACATTGAAATTCAGGGACTTGGTTAAATTTAAAACAAATAATCTACAAAGCAAGAAATAATCTACTTCTGGCCAATATTCAAAAAATGTTTTTGACAGGGAGGGGGGAAAATTAAATCTAAAAAAGATTACGTTCATCCAACTTTAAAAAGTGTGTGATTCAGTGTGTGGGGTGGACTTATGGGATGGGATAGATGAGGAGTTGAAGCGAAGCACAACTATAGAGCACTTACAAAGAACACAGTATATTTAGGAGGTATGCAGACGATGAGGGGTGATGCCAATTGATTGGTTTATTTATTCATCTGGGTTTGTATATTTAATATCTAATACTCTTGTTTATGCATCTATATTAATGGTTGTAATTAAGTTTGGGACTGTTGTTGACAACTTCCTATTCAAATGAGACAAAAATATTGAGAAGGGCGAGGGATAATATAAGTGTACATTTCTTCTTACTCCTTGGTGAGCATGTCTGTTGATGTTTTGTTTTTATTTTGCTCAAAATAAAGTCATTCATTCATAAATCAATTAGATAGAAGAGAGAAAAATAGAAGAGAAAAATGAGTGGTGAATATTTTAGTTGCTAACTGACTGTTTTTAGAAGATTTCAAGCAAAAAAAATGACAAAAATCTGCAGTTACAGCTTTTTAAAATTGTGAATATTTGCTGTTTTTCTTGTTTTATATTGTTAGTCATGCAAAGAAAGACACCTGAAGATGTCACTTTTGACTCAGAGAAACTGGATTTTTTGCTTTTTTCCTACATTTAATAGACTAAACAATGACTTGATATACTGAGGCAATAATTTTGTGATTGACTGATAATGAAAATAATCGATCCAGCAGACTGGAGTTATGCTTCTCCGTTTGAAACAGGATTTGAGCGGTGACATAATGAAAAAGAGTATGTTTATCAATGTTTTTTCTTATGCATGATATTGTCAACTTGGCCTGAACAGTGTACAAGACTTTACCTTTCTAAACTAAGTCATGAGAAGAGGGAGTGGAAACAATAAAATCAACACCTGTCCTGTTCGGCCTAATGAAATCCTATACAACAGCCCCGCAATAAATAAATAAAACCTCCATGACACTTTGATTCAGGTTGTGTCTGTCTGAGCGGTTTTGATTCAACTCTGTGGTCATTTATGAGGCAGTAAATTGTAGTGTTGCTCTATTGGACTGTATTATGTTACAGCAGGTGGACGAAACTGCAGTTACACTTTGCATTATAACACAGTACAGCACAATGAAACATAATCTACAACCTGAAAATGTCCAATGAATTCGATTCCTTCAATGGATGCCACGAAAATATGTTATAAGCTGCACAAAGGCAGTTTTTTGTTACATAGCTGTTGAATTTCAGTACGTTATGCTGCACAGATGATGCTGTTATTGTGTGTAGTTGAGGTTTGCTGTGGTATAACATCACTGATAATCTTGTATGTCTGTGTATAAAACATATTCCTGTTATATTTTGGATGGGAAACACGCAGCAGCTGCAACTACCCAGCCTGCTTCTTAAAAATAAAGATCTGTAGGACATTAGTGCGTCTTCAAGGCTTCAGAGATGTGTTAAATGTTCTGCATGCTGCACAGGTAGATACAGTAGGAGCCATACGACGTATAAAAGATAAATCACAAAGAGCAACTCCTGCCTGCCCCTCCCCCACACAGCCATAGCAGCTCTGCAGCACCCTTTGAGCAGAGAGCCTCGTTCTGAGCGGGGACTGGAGCAATGCCAGTTTAGCCAGAGCCAGATCCAAAGAGAAACACTGAGCTTCTCTCACACTGCTACACATTGACCTACATAATTTATAGTCAGCTGATTGATTCTTGTGCCCGGGCCACGTGAAAAAGACAGTGTGGCACACAGCGGGGGTCGAGCCACTGGCTGGTCATCTGTATGGGAGCTGAGTATTTTGTTTGGATTCACAATGGGGGGGGGGGGGATTTAACCTCGTGCTGGAGCTGCAACACAAAGGTTGTCATTGAATGTGGCGTGGAGAAGTGTGACAGGTCTGGATTTACAACCTCTCAGTCACACCCTCGACACACTGCTGAGGACATTTTTGCACACAGTCCCTCATGCAGATGGCCAACCCTAAGCTTATTGCTGAATGTCACACAGCTACAAAGCATCTCCTAGGAAATGCTGATATCAGCACTTCTGAAACCCTCACGTTAACCCTTTCCTCTACACGCCTGTATCTGCCTACAGCCCCCTGAACACATCTGGTGGCAAACAAGCATCCAAAACATGAATGAAAACTGATCGCCACTAATCTGCTGTATTAACTAAGCAGCTGATTCTGTGCAGATTAATCAGTTATTAGCATCAACACACTGCTTATAGTTCATACTCCCATTCCCATCAACATGTTACATCATCACCCTGATCTCCAAACCACAATCTTGACCCTTACTGTAATGTCTTAAAGAAGAAACTCCCTGGAAATCAGCCTGCATCCCACATCCTACAGTTGTGCAGGATTACAAACCTATTTCCAGAGTTTTTTTTTTCTCTCTACCCCCCACCCACCACCACCACCCCTCCATCTAAATCCTGCAAAGCTCAAAGCTTTCATCAGACTTGATTCCATGACAGATGAATTGGTTTTCCAGGCCGAACTAATCCTTAAAATCAAACAGAAGCAGGGCCCCGGTGGAGCCTGTAAGAAGAAGCCCCTGTGCTGCAGTGTGAGCAATTTGTCTGAAAGTGAAATTAATTTTGCATTGCTTGTTTTGGGTCTCGACTTTCATACTCACTACATTGTGTTTACTGGATTGGTGTGTGCTCTGGTTTTGTAATAGTGTGTGTAATTTGAAGCACACTGTACTCATATTTTGACAGCAACTTGGGTCATTTTACACCATGGGCTTGTCAGGCAGCCACACAGTTCTATATACCCTAATCTAAATTATAATATGCCTCCTAATAAAGCTGTATACATGGTGGTGTCTGCAGATAATCTGTTTGTGCACCCTCCTCCTCCATCTCCACATAAACATGGCTGTGTGTCTTTACATGACCACAGTATGGTCTTTGTTATGATGACAGCACCAGCATGTCACCGCTCACCTTCCAGCCAGCAGAGCTATTGCTGTCGCCTTTGTCCTTGAAATATGGCACAGACCTCACCATCCAGTCATAGATTTGGGACAAGGTCAGCCTTTTCTCGGGGGAGCTCTCGATGGCTTGGGTAATGAGGTCTGCATAGGAGTAGTTGCCCCAGGCGTTCCTGCGGGCGGAGGACTTCCTCAGCTGCTGGGAGGCAGAGCCACCGAGAGCCGCGGCGGGGGTCTGCGCCGAGGAAGGCGAGCCATCGGCGGCCTCCTCCTTGCAGTGGCCGCGCTGGACCTCCACAGGCTGGGAGATGGAGCTGCTGCCGCTCTGCGCACGGGATTTAACAATGCCGCCGCTGGCTTTCTGCGCGTCGCTGCTCTCAGTGCTGCCACCCTCATCATCCTCTTCTTCAGGGATTACGTCAGTGTCATTTGTCCCGGGCTTGCCCGCACCAGACTCCGGACGGGGAAGGGGCCAAGTGCAGGACCGTGGCCGCTTCTGGGGCTCGAAATCCGGATCGATCTCAACGTTTAAAGGAGGCTCGTTGCCGTCGCGCGGCGCCTCAGCCATGTTACTCGCAATATCTCGGTCGCAGCACAAAGGGTTATAAAATCACTCAGGTCGCATTCCATCAATGTCGCGTGAAGGCTTCAGGGACACTTTATTTACTATGCACGGTATGCAAATGTCCAGCAGCCTGCAGCCCAGTCCCCAGCACGTGTCTGTCTATCTGTCCTGCAAGGCGTCTATCCGCAGCACACGGAGCTGATCGGAGCTGACCAGCATTAACAAAACATTGCCTTTTCTCGTGCACAGCCCACACCCTCGCCAACATGCATTGCAATTTCGCGAAATGTGGGTTTAAAGATAGGAGGCGGCGGCGGGGAGTCTTCGGAGGAATCCAAACAGCGTTCCTTTACAAGCGCCCGCGTCCTGCGCCGCGATCCTGCGACGTGCATGCCAAAGAAAATGAGAGAATACTACACCTAATGCCACCACATCAGCTTTATCACTCCGCACACAGCTGCCATCTTGACCATTTCCTTTCCCAAGTTCTTTATCATCCGTGCAGAGAGCTGCCAGTCGTCTGTGCAGTGCGCTGCTGCTGTCCAGATACCATCAAGGCGGATTTTGCTTTCTCTCAAGGCCCTGCTGCAGCTTTCCGAGAAAAAAGGAGGCTACTGGAGAAATGTAGCGAGGCTCAAGTCCGCCCTCTCAACAGCTAAAAAAAACATGATGCATTCTGGCTGTACATCTGTGGCATCTTGAACAGGCCAGCAGCACGGTGTCCTCCGTGTGGCCAGCAGCCTGCAAACACACTTCATTCAATGTGCTGCTGCTGCTGTGGTTGGTGCAAACACTCCGAGTCCGAGAGAAGGAAAACCTCACGATCCTGCCCCCTGGACTGCACTGAAATTAAAGTGACAGTGTGGAGATGTCCGCAGACCAGTGACATCACCGTGTACACCTCTAATACATGATCACAGCATGTCTAATACTCATAAACACCACTAAAACTTAAGTAACCTGCTGATATTTGACTTAAATGTTAAATAAATTGCACTGAAAATGACTGTGTTGCTGCAAAATAAAAGTTGCAACCAATCCATTACTCATCATGCTATAAATACTAAATACTATACTAATACTAACAAAATCTCTAAAAAAGGATCAGATATTAGTATTTTTTTCATCAAATTTGTCTCAACAGCCTGTTTTAAAGTGCTCCCCATATTGCTAGGAATAAAGTTAAAGCATGAATGGTTGTGAATGGTTATTGCTGTAAACTGCAAATTCTATACACTTAGTTTTCTTGCGTTTCTTAATGACCTGAAGAGGAGTTTAAATTCTACATTTAACCTACACGTTCACAAATGGCAGGTTTTGAAGGTGGATCCAATATTTAAAAAACTGAAAATCTTCCAATATGATTGTTTTTTTCCCATTAAATGTCAAGTTAAATTTAAAGGAATACTTCATCCCCCAAATGACTATTTTTGAATCATTTACTCACCCTGTAGTACACTGAATTTGTGCAGAAAACTTAATTTTCTCACATGCCTCCACGGTGAATGAAGAATCCAAAAAATCCCTGATGAAGTCATATAGGCCTCGTGTAAAATGAAGTCATTATACAGTAATAACTGAAAATAAAATGCCTTAACACACTGTCAGTTCATGAATTTGATGAAGAAATACTGACATTTTCTTTCATATTAACAAATTACTTGTACTTAGCTTTACTGCTGACTATTTCCTAAAGTGTATAGAAATTGAATCTCCCCTCTGGGTTTAATAAAGTAGATAAAATAAGAAAAATAAATTTAATTAAATTAGAAAAACTAAAGACCTTTAGACTGATTCATGCATTTTTCTCAATCAGTGGTTTCAATTCACGCACAGTACAGTGTGACAATCAACAAACTAATGCCTGAAACTTGCATCAGGTAGTAAAATCTATTACAATTAACATGTAGTTGCCTCAATTTTTTGACATTTAAAGGCTTTAAGGAATACTTCACCTCCCAAATGTTATGTTATATGTTATGTTGCATTCATGAAGAAACCTTTGTTTTTCTCACATGTCCCATCGGTGAACGAAGAATCCAAAAACAGACAACATTCTTGATGAATGGAAGTCATAGGCGACCATGTTAATTCTCCCACAACTTCTGCAGTATAATCCAAGTCTCATTTATCCAGTCGTACCTCCCAAACGCATGCAATTCTGCTAAAACCTTTCTAATTAAGACTGAATTCAAATTAATCTTATCTTTGCTCTCTTCAAAGCCAGACTCCACTGACAAAACCAGTAAAACATCACTGACACAGGAGGTTCTGAAATAGCGCCACCTCGATCTGTTAGTGTGTGTAACTGTGTCACTTTTGTGTTTTTACGTGTTAGTTCGGATTCACTTAAGTCAAACAATAACACAAATGAACTAATTGAGCGCACAGTATATCAGAATGTTTACATATATCAGTGTTCAGCGAGGTAAAATTGCTATTTTATGTTAATGGAGTCTGGCTTTGAAGAGAGCAAAGACAGGTTTCACTTAAAGTTTAATTACCCATCAGGCAGGGTTGTCTGTTTGGGAAGTATTAGGCATAAAACTGGGTTAACGAGACTTGGATTATACTGAACGAGTTGTTTGAGAGTTTGCTGTTAAACGTGGTCGCCGATGACTTCAGTTTATCCAGAATTTTCTCTGTTTTTGGATTCTTTGTTCACCATGGAAGCATGTGAGAAATACTTCTTCATGAATTGACACAGGGTGAGTAACTGATAAACAAAAGGTCATCTGGCATCTTAAGTATTCCTTTAAAATAGCTACACTGGGGTGCTGATGGCTTAGTGATAGAGCAGGCGCCCCATGTACAAGGCTGTTGCCGCAGCGGCCCGGGTTCGACTCCAGCCTGTGGCCCTTTGCTGCATGTCACTCCCTCTCTCTCTTCACCCTTCACACTTGTCTGTCCTATACATTAAAGACTAAAAAGTCCCCCAAAAATTGACTGAAATTGTGCTGTGAACTGTAGAAAAACAAAGTTGAAAAACTATTTGAATGAATGTAAATCACAGTTGAAGGCAGATAAATCCTCCAATATGAAACAGCTTTAAAAAGATCTTCAGATTTAGTTTCAGCACAAATAAACAAAGATTCCACTAAACTAAATACCACCAACTGTCTGTTGGTCCCAATAACACTCTTTTTTTGTTTGTTTGTTTGTTTGAACAGGAGACAAACTTTGAGGGTTTTTCTCACTTTCACTTCCCACACTGCTTCTTTGTTTTCGTCACGCGCTGAATATTACTCAGCTGTTTAAATATGTGTGTTTAAATAAAGGCGAGATTATTGTAAAAAGGCAAACACTTGAACTGTTGTTTGTTTTGTTTATGAAGACAGACACATAAAAATATTTTGCCGCTGAAGTCATCTGTAAATTAAAAGCACTTCCTTGTTTCCTTTTTTTAAATACTGATACATGGAGTCAAGTGTTGTTTAACTGATCCGTGAAACGTTCTGAGACGAACATTTCATGAGTCCCATCCACAAAAATCATCAGAAATAAACACACAGCTCTAAATCCCCAAATAAATCTGCTGCCACTGTATTTATGCTTGCATTAAAATCATATATAAATCACCGAGATGCATTATGTTCTCCAAAGAGACGAGATTAAAATATCCCTTAAATCTTCATTAATGTCCTTTAGGAATCCATTTCGAAAAGTCGTCCAGCTCGTTCCCACAGATTCATAAAATACCGTTGGACCTCTAAATGTTGCGGAGTTAAAAGCAATATGACACCCTAAAGTTCAGCTTAAAAATGATATGTAAAGTGCAATGTCACGATAAAGTCATAAAAGGCCTGAAGATTTCAATAAATATTCTCTGTACAACATGTGCACGCGTACTGCCGAGCAGTCCCACTGGCTTTGTGCTGGATAAGATGAGTGGGAGTTAGTGTTCAGTCTGGGCTGTTTTTGGCAGAGAGGAGGACAGTTTCTGGAGTACGGAAGTTGTGTAATGTGATCCACTTTTCAGAAATGTTATACTTTTGATTTAGTGCTCCTGTCCCCTTCTAACCAGTATTCTTCTGACTGCATCTCCGTGAGGCGAGACACCGTCCTCTGGAAGGCGAATGTTTCCTCCTCTCCGCTGAAGATGGACAGACTGCTGGCTTCATCCTGTTAAACCACAGGGTGTTAAATTAAAATTAAATGAGTTGAGTGAGAATCGTCCTCATGGAAAAAAGACAATTCAACAGAAAGATGACAATGTGCTGCCGTCATTACACCAATATTTATTCTTTATTTTTATGTTTTAAAATCTGCAGACCTCACATCATCTTCAAAGTTTGGTCTTTGAATGTTTACACAGATCTTTCCTTTATTGCACTCAGGTTTTGAAGCACCCATATATACTATGTTTTATGGTTTCCTGTTTACCGAATATTTTCATCTTGTTGAAACAATTTTTCAAAGAGATTTCTTGGGGTGTCTCTTTCATCAATTTACATGGTGAAATAAGAGTCCAGGTTGAAAAATGCTGAAGCCATCCTTTAATAGCAGTTAGACACCATTAACAGGGATGGTACATGATTGTTATCGCCATGTTATGCCAGTGTTATTGTTTAGAGAGCGCTGCCGACGTGCATGTTGTGGCAACGTTTATGTAACGCCTCACTTGCTTCTGTGATGCAGGCATGCTGTTTAAAATCAAACACCGGAGCGGCGTGATGCTGCAGTTGTTTGGTTCTGTGTAATAATGCAAAGGTGGCATTGAGAAGGGACTCTTAAGTGGCCCTATGGCGTGATCTCTGTGTAAAAAGGGCCATAGACAGACAACCATTCACGCTCACGTTCACACCTACGGGCAAAATAATTGTCACCAATGATCCTAACCTGCATGTCTTCAGACTGTGGGAGGAAGCCAGAGAAAACACACGCTGACACTAGGAGAACATGCAAACTCCTCACAGAAAGGCCCCAGCATTTCATGTCACATCTCTCTATTAGTTATTTAGCAGGATATCCCAAAAACTTTTTACAAGATTTCAATGAAACTTGGTAGAAGGTAAAATCTTCAGATCCATGGATTTCTTAATATGTGGGGCTTTTTGGAGCATTTCTCTCTGACCTACGTATCCAATAATTGTTTATCACTATGTAAACTCTAATTTAAATGCAGGTAAAAATTACTGATACCAATTTCTATTATTAAAGTCATACACTAAGAGGATTGAGCATTCTTGTCAGAGGTATACACTTACTTGATTTAAAAGAAGTTCAGTTAAGACTCAGTAATAGACCAAAGTTCTGGTGAAGATGATTTTTCACTGGACTGACTAACTTTCGTCTGTGTTTAAACTTCCTTTACTGACAGCCTCTGCCAATTTAATCATCTACTCTACCACATGAAAAAATGGTTTAGCTGTGAAAACAGAGTCCGCGCTCTCACCCTTTTCAGCCCTAGATCGTCCATCATGATGTGGCTCTCGTCGTGATTGTGATCACCATTGTGTACGAAAATATCCTCCAATGGATGATCTGCAAGAATCACCACCCGCACCTGAAACAAGATAACATTATTGTATTTAAAAAAAACAGATGTAGGCCATGTGTGCAGGCGAATAACAGCAGTGTACCTTTTGGTCGTAGAGGGCGTCCACGAGCGTTATGAGCCGCCTGGCTTGAGTTTTCTTGTTCAGCGTCAGTAGAGGAATGTGTCGAATAAAGACGGTGTCAAACAGTCTGGATATCTCCAGATAGTCGCTGGCCCCTAAAGGCTGAAACAGTTACATTCAAACACTGGACGTCACAATAATTCAACCTCTGAAAACACTTATGTGACCTTGGCTAGTGTACTACACCAATTTAAGCTGCCATACAATTTCAATTTCCTGGGTTTTAACAAAGAGAGATAAATAATTTGTCTAGAAATGCTCGTTTACTAGAAACTTGTGGCTTAGGACTTAATTTGCCCATGTATTTGGACTGCTTCGGCCTCTACAGAGCCACCTGTGAGTCAGTATTTTAAAAATTTATAACACAGCCAAGGACTTTAAATTCTGGTCAAGTTCCCAACACTTCAAAAGACACCAAATAGGCTGAAAGACAGCAAAAGGTGTATAAAATGATATTTGCAGCAGTGAAAAGTTCTTCTATAAAGTATATCAACAAGCACACACAGGGTAGACCACATGTGACACTGTCATACTATGTGACTAAATTGCCTCTGAAGCATACAGTGGAAGGACTTTTTGAGGTTTTTGAGTTTATAATGACTCTATAAAGGTCATTATGGCTGGACTGTGTCAACTGTATGAGGAAAAAGAAACCCTGCACATTTGTTTTCACCATCAATCTGATATTTCAGGGAAACCAAAAAAAATATGCAGGATCATTCATGATGGTATGACAGCTGGATTTTAACTGTTAACAACCAAAACTGGCACAAGTTTTCACCAGCAATTTGAAAGTCCTGGGAAGAACGAAGAAGGGGAAGACTGCTGCAAATGATCTGTCCATTATGAACACTGCTTAAGCCCCGTTTCCACTGAGCAGTACGGTTCAGTTCAGTTTGGTATGCTTTTTTTCCGTTTCCACTGTGAAAAGTTGTGGATGGTACCAATAGAACCGTTCCGTCCCCATTTTTGGTCCCCCCTCTGTTGGGGTACCTAGCACACAGATCTGGTACTAAAAGGTGGAGCTGTGAACACTGCAGTCTGATTGGTCAGTAGAAGACGGTCACTCTGCTCAGGGCTGAGTTGTGGCAGGTTTTGAGTCTCATGTAACCACTGTTCATACTGTGGAGAGGTTTATTAGTAAACTGTAACTATAAAATGAAAGGATGTTTTGCTGCCTCTCACAGCAGCCGGAGTCTGAGAAACAATAACTTAATTCACTGGGCCGACCGCCGGCGACTTTTAAGGTGGAACATTTACTTGTAATGTTACTCAATGCATGAGTTGATGATGTGAATCCATCAACACACCTTAACTTTTACTGTGGCAACTTTGACCATTACTTTAGTTTTTATTGTCTCTCTTGGATGACATATTCTTTTAGTAATGAGTGCATCTTTATATTCTCGTTCCTGTGGGCTCCACCAACACTAAACCCCTGAGCTTGCCTGAGAAGGACTAAATGCACAAACCTGCTATTTTTAAATATCCCATGGAGAGAGACTCTCACTGCAGCCTGTTCTATTTTGTTCTGAAAATGTCAGCGTGCAGCCTCGTTCTGTGGATGATAAACCGGGTGCAGACTGATAAAGGAGGAAATACAGTGAGTGCTGGACGGAGCAGTGAGTGACAACAACCCCGCCCGCATTTAAGAGTACTGTTTGCAGTGGAAACGCTAGGGTCTAGGTACCATGTCTGAAGGGTTACTTTTGGTTCCAAAGGTACCATACTGAAAGTGTTTGGTGGAAACATGACTTAACAATGTGAGCATAAAAAGTTTTTTGTTTGACAAAGAGCTCAGAACCAGGCAAAGAAATGTAAAAAAACAGTCTATCCATTAAAAGACATAATAATCCAAAATTAGAAGTCTAGAATGACACATGTAGAACCATCGTATGTACTGCACAATATGTGTATAAAACAAGTAAAGGTCTGAGAGACTTACTCTGTCACAGAGCTCCTCAAACGTGCAGTCTGCGATGGTCCCACATGCTTTGTTCAGACGGACTTTCCTGTTGTGAACAATCATAACTCTCGGTCGTGTTACTGTGGAGAAATATAGAATGGCAAGTTCACCATGTGATATAATAGATTGTAATTTCTGTGGTAATACAGATAAAATTCTGAGCACATTATATTTCAGCTATAAAGGTCAAATGTAGTTTGAAAGTCTTCTTACTGTCGTTCTGCTTAAAAGCCAGATCATCAAACATCTTGTCTAGAGTCGCCTCTGCATCAGGCTCACTGGAGCTGCAGTGAACGTCACAAGGAAACATTAAAAACACGCACACAACAGATCAACATCTAGCTTTCAATGGAGGATTGTTTCACTTTATGGATTACAGGAAGTAGAGTTTTCCAGCTGTGGGTTTGTTCCTTTTGCGGTAATCTATCCCAGAATCCAGGCGAAGAGTCTGGCAATATTTCTGCGTGTGAGAGACAAATGATTAACAGGTGCAAAATAAAAAAAAATAGCATGTGTTTTCTAATACATTATCTGCTTTCTTACCTGCAACACAGCAATAAACGGCACAAAGTTGACTCTCTGCAGCCCGTTTTTATACAAGTCTGAGGAGAAAGAGAGGGTCATGAGCTGTTTTAACATTTTTCTACTTACAATTAAAAAGCACAGGGACTTTAAAAGGCAATTTTTTAGGTCACAGTGTCCCATTCAAACTATTTTTTGTATCTTGAATAGCATATGGAGAGATTTAGTCTTTCTTTACTAATTTATCAAAAATTACACACTGATACAAATGATGTGTGGAGATTTTTTAAATGTTTCTCTTAACATGCGGAATCATCTTTGACACTTAATGGAGGCACACTGTATCACAATTCAAAACATAAATCCGAAGCTGACACGCAAAGGACATTCTAAGTTATCTGGACGCACACTAAGGATGCTTTCACCCCAATCTGTTCAGTTAAACTAACTCTGGCACATTTGCCCAGTAAGGACGGCTGTTTGGGCAGGTATAAAAGCTGTCAATGTAACACTGGTGCAGACCAAAAAAAAAAAAAACGAACCAAGACAGATTGAGATGGCGGGTCTCAGTCCATATATCATATATCAACGATATATGATATCAGCTGTGACTTAGTCAAACAGGGAGAACAGCTTCTGAAAATGTGTTGGATTTGCTGTTACACTCACCTTCAGGAGGACGATTAGACGTGGCCACAACAACGACACCGTTCAGAAACAGATTCTCAAAGAGCTGCTTGAGAATCATGGCGTCAGCGATATCAGTCACCTGGAACATTAGAGTTTAGGTCAAATGATACAAACACAAATAATGTACAGATGCTGTCAGACTCATTTAAATGTCTCTGTACTGCACTGATCAAAGAGATAATTACCTGAAACTCATCAAAGCACAGCAGACAGGCCTCCTCACTGATCTCCTCAGCTACTGGAGCAATGGGGTCGTAAGATTTGGCCATTTTCCCTGCTTTCCTCTTTGGCATGCTCTGCTTCAGCCGATGGATTCCTACAAACCAAAAGAAATAAAATAATAATAAAAACTTAGTTTTAGCTCTGTAGGATAAGTGTAAGTTCAAATGAGTACACTTGAATATTCTACTCTTTATCTTGTGGTGTAACAGTTCACAAAATGTAAAGTTAGACTGAAGTGCTGTAATTAACTTTATGCTTTCAATACAAAGTGAGAGCTATTTGCTATTTATATTTATCTGACTTTATAAAAGAATACTCAAGACTTTTACTGGACCCATATAAAGAGCCTTGTCAGCAGCGTGCCTATATATAACGCGACATAAGCAGTGCTTTAAATGTAACAAAACCGAAATGTGGTGGCTAAAACAGGAAATATAAGTGCTGCTTAAGAAACACAGTTCTGCGTTGTTCCACAGACTTTGAAAATAGCGTGTCGAGATGCTCATTTCACACCAGTACTGAAATGAAAGCAGTGAACTAAACCCCCACTGAAACCTGTTCAGATCCTCTCAGGATGAAATGCTGACAGTGCAGAGGACAGTATGGAGGCTTGTTTCTCTTCTTGTTAACATACAGTAAGATATATGGGAAGTACAACTAAAGCTGACACACCAGGCTACTGAATCACTCTCAATATTTGGCTTAAGACACCACAATATTACCAAGGATACACAGTGTTGTAGAGGCAAAATCACTTTGCACAGAGCTGTTGATTCAGTGGGGTGTCTGTCGCTAATGACGTTAGAGTTTGAACAACTCTTAAAAAGGGAACAAGTAAACTCATTTCTGGTTCAGTGGTGTAACTAAAAGAACAAAAAATAAGCTTCAAAAAGCCTTGAGAAACTAATGAACGAATGAATCGGCTCCCTGTTGACACAGAATTCATTCGTTCAAAAGGTAAAACTTATAATGGTCTAGAAGTTTTACACGGTCTATGTCCAAATTATTTCACCCGTTATTTTCAGTATGTTCGTGATTCCCTTTGCATGAATACGAGGGCGAGTGTATCTAATCTGAAACATCCCAATCTAAAAAGTAAAGCAGGTAGAAGCACATTCCTCCAAACAGGATGGGAGGAGAGGAATATAATCCTAAATCAAATTTAATCAGCTCATTCTCTGAACAGTTTCACAAAACAGCTGAAAAATGGATGCCGAGTGAGCTAGTGAAGTGAAACATCCTTTCCAGGACAGGTCCAAAGAATGAGTGAGTACAGCAACAGACTCTCATCACAGAGGTACCCAGCATGAAGCGCTGAGCCCCCTGAGCTGAAGCTTGAATTGTGCGCGAAACCCCTGAGAGGAAAACCGAGTGAGCCAGACTCTGGCATCATGTTGTTGGAACTGTCTGATTCAGAAGTGAGCAGTAACTCTCTGCTGGGCTCGAAGATTCTGGTTCTTTCACTGAGCGTAGGAGCAATGGCTGTTCGAGTACAAACAATATGACAGAGACCACGGCCTTATCATGCCAAATTACTGATGACTGTCAATGTTTGCTGTTCAATCCTGGCAATAAAACAACTTATCACTAGGTTATAATTACGTATCACCAAGCCCACTTACACTATGGCATTTAAATAGAGTTATTTATTTGTGAGACTGAAACAGCAAAGAGAGGATGTCAGTTAGCGGCGGTTGTGTTCAGAACGAACCTGGCAATGGAGCCATGCTGGGTTCATCTGAACCCTCTGAAACCTGGAGCAACATCACTTTTCTTGTGCTGTGCTCAGATGCCTTTCACAAGCATTGAAACCTTTGAGCACTGAGCTAATTGAGCTAATTTCTTTTTGAAAAATATGGGGGAAAATACAATGAACAATGTGGTAAGAAATATCCCAGAAATTGAAAAAAAAGATAGATTTAGAAAATGATATTTAAAAAAATAGGGAAAAAAGAAAAAAGCTAGGAAAAGATTACATTTATAATTATTAATATTATTCAATTTTAAAATAATGTTACAGAATAAACTATAATTTTTAAGCACTCTTTCCAGGTCCTTTCCTGGTTTGTTTCTTTTTAACTTTCTTTTAATTTTTTTTTTTTTTTTTACTAATTTCTTACTCATTTTTTGGGTCATTTCATCTTTTTTTTAAAAAAGAAATCAAGCCAATTTCCTCATGTTTCAAAGGGTTAATAAATAAATACAACAAAATAAAGTAAAAACAAAAATCTATCTTCTGCTAATGTTTCTTTTCTTCCCACTGCACCAAACAGCCATTTGCAGCTGAGTGACCCTCCACGAGGCTTGACTCAAAGCTTGAGGACCTATTTGCCCTCTGGTGGATGTTAGGAGCAAAAGAAAATCAACTGTGACAATGATGAACATTATTTGCACCCTCGGTACAAACATGAAGCGTACTCACTTTTATGCACGTCCAACATGAAGCCGTGGAAATGAACCCTCTTCTTCTTTTCAGTCTCAACGTAAGAATAAAACATGTCCATCACCATCGTTTTCCCTGTGCCTGAAGCAACACAGAGGGAAAGTTTAAAACACAAAATGTCGGAGAAATGTAAAATATATGTGAAACTCTGCAGTTGTTCTCTCTTACCAACATCACCGTAGATGTAATAACCTTTAGGAGCCTTTGGTTTGGTGAAAAACTGAAAGACAAAATCAGCAGACAGGTTCTGATGTTACAAAATGATCCCACATTAAATACAAGTCTTCAGAAGAACAGACTACAAAACGTAAATTTCTGTAATTAATCATTAAGTTTCATGTTCTTTATTATATCTGCATAAAATAGTGCTGAAGTTCAAATATAGGAGTGACATATATCTAAAATAGAATTAAAAATAGTGCTGTGATCGACAGATAGAATGAATTAACCATTATGTAAACATGTTATGCAGTAATGTGGTAAATGTATGTGACAGCTTAGAGCAGGATGTCAAACAGCATATAGATACATAAAGTGCTGTAATTATTTAACAGCTTGTAAACAGGCAGTCACATAAAGAAACAGAGACATACAGAGATGTGAACAGGTAGTAACATGACATAAAAGTAATAGTAATGTGAGTAACAAGATGTTGCATATCTTGCATACCAGTCTGTGATTGCAAACAGTTATTTTTCCTGCAATGTGCCGCAGCAGCTGCATCTGAGTCGATGACCAAAACACTCATCGGACAGGCTGGCTCTGTTCTGAACCACCACAGCAGATCTGTCACAGTAACTGGCAGATTTACTGCCACGGAAACAACTGCGATAAATTATATGATTGTCATTCTAAGACCATTTTATGCCGACAATATGATACAATAATGTAAGTACACCCTCTCAAAGAGCAGTGAACTTTTAATTCGACCAGAACTGACAGAAAAATGTGTCTCTGTGTAGTTTTTTTATGCTCATTTGGTTTGGACACGGCGCCCAAGGTAAGGAAAACTCTTGTGTTTTTTCACAAGGGTGATATCGAACAATATATGGACATGACCACGATCATTTTTGCTGACCTCAATAAGTCGAGAAAGTAATTATGATGACACGCCTACACTTTGGTCAACCAGCTGGGCATTTTCAGTAAGGAGACTAACTGGGTTCCGCTGTGACGGGGACCGCTACATGAGGTCCTTCCTCCTCTGTGTCAGGACAGATGGCTCAGGAGGTGAAGCCTCACGTTTCCCCCTAACGGACTAAAGACTCATACGAATATTCTCACCCTGGACTCACACACCTTTCATCTTCTTTGATTATCTGACCAATAACTGCACTCATTTAATTTGACATTTAATTCTGCACCACTTGCACTAAGTCCACCTCACAGCATTACACGTCAGTAAAAATCCTGTCATTTATTTAAGCTACTGACACCTAGAGTTGCAATGATTAATCAATCAGTTGTCAACTATTAAATCAATCTCTATCTAATTTAATAATCAAATAATCAGTTTGACTAATTGTTTAAGAAAAAAACATCAACATTCTCCTATTACATCTTCATTAATATGAATATTTTCTCTTTTTTTTCCTCCCTTTTGACAGTAAACTGAATATTTTTGGGTTGTGGACAAAAAAATGACATTTAACGTCATCATCTTGGGCTTTGGGAAACACTGTTTGACATTTTTCACCATTTTCTGACATGTTATAGACCAAAAACTAATAAACTGATCAAGAAAATGTTCATTAAGTTGCACGTGTTGTATATTGCTGAATGTTCCGTATTATATTTTTGACCACTTTTAAGTCAAAGCTAATGTAACCTTTTTTTACACTGCCTATTCCACGCAAAATTACTTTAAACTCAATTTTAAATAACCTTTTTTATCTTTGCACCTCTTGTCTGAACTTTTGCTATTTTAATGGTGATTTTTTTTGGATTGTAAATCATTTAGAAATCAATTATACCTTTTATATCTTTTTTTCACTTCACTCTTTTATTGTAAATCTGTATCCCATATTATATTGATATAGATATATTTCTATTATATTGCTCTGTAAAGCACTTTGAATTCCCCTGGTGTATGAAATGTGTATGAAATGTTGTTGGGGTTTTTTTGCACATTATTTGTAAATATATCTATACAGGACAAACAGTATAAAGGTAACAAAGGGAACCAGCAATCACTGAGTGTGTTTGTGTCTGTACCTTGGAGATGAAGGATGTCGGTGTGTTGCTGTATCCTCGGAGCTTTTTATGGAGCTGGTCCAGAGTCTGCAGCACCGCTTTCTGATGCTCATCCTCCCGCAGGGTCCCATCTCTGATCAGCCCGGTGTAGTGATCCAGAGGCCCGGTGAACCCGGCGGAGCTCACCCCGCTCTCCTCCACCGCCGGCTGGGCTTTCACTGAGTAACCTTTATTTAAATGATAGCAGCACAGTTTAACTAGCTGACTGTGTGTGTGTGAACGTTAACTGACCTGTGAGGTAATGTTGCTGCCGAGGACCAAAGGTTAGTGACAGCTGGTTAAATACAAAGGTAAGTTTAAACAGAAGGTCACATATATATTTATAGGAGTAACGTCACCTGGACAACTTTAATACAGTGTAACTATTGCAGAAAATGTTAAATAAAAGTACAACTAGGTGGAGTTTTAGTAGAAATTAGCTTTAGACCAACGGAAAAACTTTAAACTCCTTAACCGTCACTACGACTCACCCAAAACTCGTCTCACCTCGTCTGCAGAGCTCTGTCAGACATTTTAACAGCTTTCCGGATGAATATTGTTCAGTCAACAGACTTCTGACGCCCAGTAGAGCTGAGGGTGACATCTTTACAGACAGCGGTATGCACACCGCCATCTTGGTTTCAAATTCCCTCAACGTAACTTTATTAGCAAACACATAACAAACAAGAAGCGTGTCTCGCTGTCGGCCAGCAGGGGGCGGAGTTTCACTCAGGCCACGACCCGGGATTTAATTAATGATAATATTTATTATTATTATTATTGTTGTTAATATTTGTTATTATTATTATTATTATTATAATGTCACAGCACTGCAGAATTATGATAATATTTTATAATTATATATATCAACATTTATAACATATAATTGCTGAACAATTCTTCAACAAACAATATTATGAATATTATTAATAATATTAAGTATTATTAATTTTTTTATATTGTTATACACAAATAAATAAAGGGATTTTTAAATAAATAAATAGATAATTAATTTTAAGTAGACAACATGTTTGTGAGCAATATATTTTTTAAAAAAGGAAATAGATAAACAAGAAAATATTGAAGTCATAAAATAGTTTTAAACTAAAAATATATAATTATTATTGTTATTATTAATAATAATAATATCCATATATTTGATGATTTAAAAATGTATTTATCTATTTATTAAAACATCTGTTTATTTATTTTGATATTAATACATTTACAATAAGATGATAATAATAATAATAATTGTTATTATTGTTATCATTTTTAATATATTTGTTAATTTTGAAATATTTTCAAAATTATATATATATATATATATATATATATATATATATATATATATATATATATATGTTTATCTATTTATTAAAAAAACCCTTTTATTTATTTATTTATTTAGTTTGTTATTTTTATTACAGGAAGTTCTTGTTCAGTTTTTATTGTGAAGAATATGTTGCTCTTATGGTTTCTTTTATAACATGTTTGTTTTCCTTAAAACCAAAACTAATAAATATTCTTTTCTTTTTTTTTTAAAACACAACAAAGCATTTTAAAGTAATTTACAAAAGACATAAAAGTCATTAAGATAACATTTAAAAAACAAGACATAAAAGGATATATTTAAATAAGATTTTAAAACAGTAAAATAAAATAGACGATTAAAAACAAGCTTAACTTGAATAAAACAGATTAAATAGAAGGATCAGAATTGCAGTGCAGGGTTTGAATGAATATTCTTTTTCATTAAAAGCAATGACAATAAGAAAAGCTTTAAGCCTCTTTTTAAATGAATCAGTTCAAAATGTATTTTCTGAAAGAACTGCAGCAGCTGTCGAGGCCATTTAATTGTTTATTTATTTCTTAATTTAACTTTTAATTTTACTGAATATATTTGGATTTTAGACATTAGGGAAAACAAATCATCCAAAGACCTTGAGCTTTGGGAATTGTTAAAGGCATTTTTTTAATTTAATTATCTTTATACTTAAGTAAAAAAAATAAAGATACATTAATTGAAAATAAAAAATACTTATTAGTTGCCATCCTAATCACAATCATGCACAATAGGGTCTACACACACTACACCTCATTTGTTATTATAGAATAAATGACTGTACCCTGTAGTAGCATCTACTGAAATGCCCAAAGAGATAGGAAAATCAAAGTCCCATGGTGTTAATTTAGGCTAAATTTAGAACATATACACCTGCGTCCAAGTCATGAAATACCTAAAATGACCTTTTGTGTTTCATGTGGCAGAAACAGGGACTGCAGAGAAACTGCACATGATGCAGATCAGTGTTTACGGCGGAAATCATGTTGAAAAGGCAGAGACGGAAACATGCAGGGGACAAATTCATTAATAGATAAGCAAGACATTGATTATGGTTATTATGATATATTATTTAGAACTGTAACTGATGATTATTGTTATTATGGATTCATCTGACTGTTGTTTTAGTGTATTAAATGTTACAAAATAGCCGAAGTAATGATTTCAAATTGATTTTTCTGTTAACTAACAATCCAAAACGCAGAGATATTTAATTTACATCACATTTTAGAGGCTGAAACCAGAGAAAGGTTTGCAGTTTTCACTTCAGTAATAACTTAAATATTGAAGATAAATGTCTTGTCAATCAAAATAATGAATATAGCTGCAACTAGTAGTCATTTCCATCATCATTTAACCTGCCAGTTGTTTTCCTGTTTAATCGCTTTGACTATAAATACAAAAATAGTGATAAAGGTTTGTTGTAATTTCCCTCAGCTCAAGATTTCTGTGCTTCATTGTCTTGTTTTGTTTGAACAACCCAAAACCCAAATACATTCAATTCATTATCATGTTTATTGTCACGTATGACTAAAAAAGCAGTAAATCTTCAAATTCAAAAAATAAATATTTCGTATTTTTGCTTAAAAAACAAAGATGTAAACACTGTTGCTGAGGCATGTTGTGTAAATTAAAATAATGTATGAATGGACCCATTTTTCCTGCAATGTATGATAACTACAATTTGAATAATATATCTAGGGCTTAGTGTCACAATACTGACATTTCTAACTTCAATATAATACCTTGAAAAATACTGACATTCAAAACCGTTTTTGATAACACAGAAAATTTTGACATTGAGGGCATATGATTTAAAAAACGATCAAAAGATGAATATAACAGAGCTATAACATGACAAGGATGAATTTTCTTTTCTTGGTTTGTAGTAGGGAACAGCATAGTGACTGTAGTACACATTAATGATAAGAGAAAGCGAGACAGAGCTGCGGGTACTGGTGCATCAATACTGCTTAAACTGAGCATTGAAACTGTTTCACATATTCAGAATCAATATGTATCAATAAATCAATATTTATGACAAATCTACCAGGGCTGCAGTTTTAAATATATGTATATTTTTAGTATTGACTAATATGCAGATTATTACTAATAAAACAGATAGGAAATATGTCAAAGTTCATGTCCTTGCTTGCGTTGTTTTGTTTGACCGTGAGTCCAAAACTCAAATATATTCAGTATATATTTCTTATATATATATATATAAGAAAAGCATTGATTCCTGACATCTGAGGAGTAAATATTTGGCATTTTTGCTTAGATAAATAACTTAAAAATTGTTGCTGATGAATGTTATGTCAATTGAAATGAATCAACTAATTGTTTCAGCTGTAATATTGTATTCAGCTGCAATATAACACAGCCTAATAGCAGTTTGAGTTATATCTGCAGGCTGAAAATATTGACTAATCTGCAAATTATTTTCTTAATTAACATTTTGCCTACACAAAGCTCAAGGTTTGTGTCCTAAAATACGTTGTTTTGTTCGACCATCAGTCCATAACCCTAATATATTCAGTTTATTATCATGTATGACAAAGAAAAGCACCAAAATCGTCACATTTAAGAAGCAAATATTTGGCATTTATACTTACAAATGACTTTAATGTTGCTGCTGACAGATGTTTCAGTTTCAATTTTGTGATCAGCTGTAGTATTGCATAGGCTAACTGCAGTTTGAATAATAAATCCAGGGCTGCAACTGACTGTATATATTTATATTAGCAATTAATATGTAGATTAAAAACAAGGATCATGTCCTCAGTTGTATTCTTTTGTTAAAAACCCAAATATATTCTGTTTATTATCATGTAAATCCTCAAATCTGACCAGCAGCTATTTGACATTTATCCTTGAAAAACATATTATAATGATAATTTGATTATCAAAATAGATTGTTTTTATTTTGATGGATTAATCTAGTAACCGTCAAAGCTCTAAATTTATCATATGTCAATAAATATATTTATAAAATCTGCAAGAATAACATCTGACAGCTGCAAACCTGCTGCAGAAATCAAGAAAAATAACGCTGACAATTTCTGATGAATCTTCTCATTAAAATTAAAGACGGCAGAAACTCTGTCCGCGGTCTAATTATACCTCCACAGCACTGAGCAGACAAAAAAACATGGCAGACAACCGACGGGGTGTTACAGGGGCTTACAGGCTTGTTGCCATGACAACAGAGGAGCCCTTCTCCCTCACTCACTCTCTCTCTCTCTCTCTCTCTCTCTCTCTCCGTCTCTCTTTAATGCACACACACACGCGCGCACTGTCACTCTCTCTCTCTCTCTGTCTGTCTGTTGTACACACACACACACACTCACACACACACACACATATATATATACAGTATTACAGTGGAAGCCGCCTGCTTTGAGATCCGTGCTCAGGAAAAATATAGGAAACACAGGAAGGAGTGTAGGGACACTCCACATCTGTTTTGGATGGTGAGTGGCTGCTGACCGCTGATTGCTTGTTTACATACTGTATGCTTTTGATAAATCTGCTTTAATTTTAAAACAAGAGACATTTTTGGAGGCATGAATTAATCATTCGTGCTGCACGGGAGATGTGCCACGTTTGTTTTTTTGCTGCTTCTTCCTTTTTCTTTTTTTTCTTTTTTAAAGATTAGGGTGGAAGCTGTCATCGTAATGGTAATTCATAGCTGGGTAGCCATGGTGAAGTCAATTTCCCCCTCCCTCTGCCACTGCTGAATGCATTAGTCTAATGAGATGTCTGCAGCCTGTGTGCCGAGCAGCAGCAGCAGCAGCAGCAGCAGCAGCAGCAGAGGCAGCAGTGTGTTAACCAAAAGGGGGGACGAGGAAAAAGCCACACACAGCAAGAGCAAGATGGCTTTGCCTTCATTGTTAGGGATCTAGCTTTATGGTCACCTTTAGGCTCCTGGGATTTAAGACAAAAGGGCTTGGCTCTTGGGTTTTCACAATAGACGACAGCAGGTAATAGACCCCCCCCCCCCCCCCCCCCCTCCTCTCTGCATCTCTCAGGTTTATTAGTGTGTTATCAGTGCAGGATGGAGGTGCTGTTTCCTCCACAGCTCATGCATGGCTGCCTTTTGTGTTGTTTGCTTATGATGGTGCTCTGCTAAATGCTGCTCCTCTCACCGCAATGCTCAGCTGAGTGTTCTGCAGTCTCAGTGTTTGGATGTTTGCTGTTGTTCACCTTTCTGCCTCCTCTGTGTCTGCTCTAAATTGATGCTAATGCTGCTCTCTGATATGTAGTTGCCAAGGAGGAGGAGGACGAGGATTAATGTGCAAGTAAAGTGCATGTTTTCTTTGCATTTCTGTAGCTGGAGCTCAGTTGCTTGTTTTCCTTTGTCTCCAGCTCCAAATGAGTGTACCTGCAGCAACGGCACAGAAATCAGACGGCAACAACAGTGAAATGCAATCAGCTGCAGTGGCTCCCTCCTTCATCCCCAGCCAGTCGGGGAAGATACCGGGCAGGAAGAGAGGGAGACCCCCGCTCCGCAATGTCGCCAAGATGGATTTTCCAAACCGTTACCCTGAATCGCTCCCTCCACTCAAAGTGCCAAAGAAGAGGGGGAGAAAGCCGGGCTTCAAGGTCAGCCACATGAGGGGGAAACCGGAGGGGGATGAGCTGTGCTGTGTGTGTGGGGATGCAGTGTGTTTAAAAATGCATGTGTACACAGAAAGACAGACACACCGGCTCCATGCCCTTCACGTTTTGTGGGACCCCAGTGTAACAGAGAGAGACTTAACATGTGTGAGGCTTTGTTCTGCTGTAGTCAGATGTTACTGAAATATTATCATGTCAAAAGAGAAAGTCATAATGTCTGTTTTTTATCCATGAATACACAGAATTTATCATCTGTGGTTTTATACAGATTTGGTTGCCTGATTATTCCACCATCCCCCTCTCTGCACGATTCAGTAAATAAATGATGCCTGAAATAAACACAGGAGTATAAAAACTTCTTCTCCCACAGCTCAAACCCAGGATGGTGATGACACCGTTGGCTATCTCTCCACCCAGCAGCACCCCTGAGCCCGATATGAGCTCCATTCCTCAGGATGCTGCCACCATCCCCCACTCTGCCACGCCCCAGGTGCTCACAGGTAAGACACAGAACTCTCAAACCACACATAAGGGCTCATTTATGCTCAAAGTTAGATACATATACTGACAAGGATGGAGTCCTCTGTTAATGCTGCGTTCATTTTGCCTGTATCCATTTTCTGATAGCTTAGGGATATGGGCGAAACCGAGCAGTACCACTAGAGATCATGGGGGGTAGTGTAGCCTTGTTCTAGCGAGATACTACTATAGGAGACCTTTGAAAATTGCTGTAACTGACCGAATCAATAATATAATGAAAAGAATTCTTCATCCACACCACTGTCTACAACATTGCCTCTGTTAAAAGCCACATTATTACGACCTCCTCCATCGTGGCCACCTTTGTTTTTGTCTGAAGCCTTTGCTGTGCCCTCTAGTGCCATCTATTGGCTGTTTTATGTCGTCATAAAGGACAGATAGAAGTACGAGGGCAGTGACGTTACAACGTTCGAAACTGATGTGTCTATTTTCGTACGTAAAGGGAGTATGAATGAGCCTTAAGAGGAATTAAAGGTCCAGTGTGTGGGATTTAGTGGCATCTAGTGGTGAGGTGGCAGAACTGAAACTCCTCCTATGTGCCAGGTTTGTAGGGGAACTATGGCAGCCAACGCAAAAATGCAAATAGAGAGCAAGTGTTTGGTTTGTCTGATCTGGGCTACCATAGGACAACATGATGGACTCTGGACGAGGTCTCGCTCTGTATGTAGACATAAATGGCTCATTCTAAGGTCACAAAAACACAATGATTATTATTTTCTGGTGATTATAAATGAATGAAAACATAGATATGATTATTAGATTCCATATCTGCCAATAGATGCCTCTAAATCCTACACACTGGACCGTTAATAGACTTCTTGTCCTGAAAACCTCGCCACGATTTGCTTTGACTCTTAAAGATCATTAAGATAATTTAGGTATCTCTTCTCCATCCCTTATCCACCCAAACCTGTCTCCCCCTCTGTTTTCCCTGCCCCAGTCTGTATCTACATCAACAAACAGGCCAACACTGGCCCCAACCTGGACAGGAAGAAGATCCAGCAGCTCCCCGATCACTTCGGACCCGACAGACCCTCTGTGGTGCTGCAGCAGGCGGTCCAAGGCTGCATCGACAGCGCCTTCCAGCAGAAAACAGTGTTCACTCTCCTCACGCAAGGCTACGGGGGAGAAAAAATATCAGGTGTTGTACAAAGACCTCCCTCAGGTGTTGCTTTCTATTTGTTCTGTTGTTTTTATTTCAGCACTTTACCTGAGGTGGCACTGTGTAGCAAACATGCATTAGTAAAGGTTTAATAACTGAGACTATGATGTTGTTTCAAGTGGTTCCTCCTGTTTTGCTCCTCCAGCCACATTTGATGGGAAGCAGCACCTCCTCAGCCTCCCCGTGGTGAACAGCATCGACTATGTGCTCCGCTTTCTGAAGAAGCTCTGCCGCAGCTTGCACTGTGAAAACCTCTTCAGTGATCAGCCCATTACCCAGCACAGTGGTGGCTCCTACCAGTCGGATGGTACGTCTGAATCTGTCTAACAGAAGCTGCTGTGCAGACATAAACAAATTATTTGAGCTAATTCTGACTCTGATCTCGTCTTCAGCTGAAACATCGATGGCCGAGGACTACCACTTAGACCAGTCTGACGGCAAACGCTACTCCGTGGACCCTGGCGATTCTGCTTTCAGCTCCATAAGCTCGTCCTACTCGCCAAAGTCCTCCTACGGGTTTCGTTCGTCACAGCAGTTCTCCAATGGCTCAGCCTCCATGAGTATGTGCAGGCAGTCATCCACCAGCCCAAACACGTTCCCCGAGAGCAACAGGACAGGTGAGACAAAGCAAAGATTGCTTCAATGGATTTTTCTCTGAGGTGTGAAAAGTTAAGCACCTTTCTATTCTGTGTTCTTCCAGGAGGTTATAATGCATCTACAGAGCCCCAGGAGTCCAAGGCTCCACCCAATAAAGACCCATCCACCTGGTCTGTGGAAGATGTTGTCTGGTTCATCAGGGATGCGGACCCACAGGCTCTCGGCCCCCACGCAGACGTCTTTAGGAAACATGTAAGTTCATGGTACTCTTGTTCATCCAGTGGGGATTCTTGCTTTGTCGTCTATTCCTGGCTGATTTGACACCATCTTCTTCGTTCTGCTGCCCCTCAGGAGATCGATGGAAACGCTTTGTTACTCCTAAAGAGCGACATGATCATGAAGTACCTCGGACTGAAGCTGGGGCCGGCCTTGAAGCTTTGCTACCACATCGACAAACTAAAGCAGACTAAGTTCTGAAAACCCTATACGATATATTTCCCCTCCTTGAGTCCAACAATACATTTGAAAAGGGACCCCAGGTCTGTGGGCCAACGGGAAGAGAGGAGGATCTGCAAGCATGGGAACTGCCCATTGGTTCGACAGCCCATTGTTCCGACCATATTAAACTCATTGTTCCGAAGTCCGTTCCGAAATCATCATGATGCCCTGTGGTTAAGGTCTGGTTAGGTTTAGGCACAAAAACCACTTGGTTAGGGTCAGGAAAAGATCATGGTGTGGGTTAAAATGAAAAAGAAAGTGACAAACTCATAAGCCGTGAGCCTGCTCCGCCTCAAGCCGGTCGCGGCGCACCATACGCCCGCCGCGAGCCGTTCAGCACCGCAGACAGTCGGACTAATGGGATGTCAAACCAATGGGCTGTCGAACCAATGACATGGACCCTGCAAGCATGAGGTGCATCACAAATAGGCTGCTACTTATAAGGTTAAATGAACTCATTTGTGCTCAGAAGGAGCAGTTAACAGTAACTTCTTTGTAAAAGTATGCTATAGGTGAACTAAAAAGTCCAAGACAGCCGCACAAAGAGTGACATCTTCAAATAATACTGCGCAGATACAACTTTATCTTCGGTCGTTTATGAATCTGTTGCTAACAAACATTAGCATTTTAACATTAGCAAGATGCGGAAAAGTAGGAGGAGAGTAGGGTCCAACTTAATGCTTACATTATTGGGTTAACGTAAATGTTAGCTTCTTCTAACAGGAAACAGATGTTAACATAACATTGAAATAGCATCACCGTTTAAGCTGATTTGGCTAACTTGTCAAATCCAACTGTTACGAAGCAATATTAGCTTAATTAAGAGACATGTTTCTAGTCACCTGATCAATGTAAGTCTAATTCACTCTTGTTTTACCTCTGTTTTGGTCTTCACTGACTCCTGAGGGAAATATTTGTCTCTTTAGCTGCTGAATGCTCCACTAAGTTCACTAGCTTGTTGCTAACTGTGCGTGTCTGTTGTGTGGTGCTGAGCAGGTGGTGTACTGTGGGTTTTTAGAGCTTTTACTTTGCTGTGACCAAAAACAGCGTGAGTGGTGAGAATGAACCAAAACAGTAAATTTAAGGACCCAACAGCGTCCCCTAACGAGCTGAAACCTGCTATAATGCTCCGTTGAGCCGAGGCAACTGCAGATTCATCAGTAGGTTCATCACTATGACTATGATACTACTTTGCTTTTACATTTCCACTGATTTATTATTGTCATTCTAGCTACTTTAAGGGTCTGAGTAGGGATGTAGGGAACGACAAATTCCCCTAATATTTAAACTGAGGTTTAAACTTAAACTAGTTAACTAGTCTAAAAGTAGGAAACACTCAGAAAACAGTCGACATTGATCACAATTTAATCTTTAAGAGTAATTGTCCAGAGAAATATATATTGGTGGTTCCCAACTGGTGGGTTGCGGGTCCATTCTGAATGGAAAATACAGGCTTTATTTTAAAGTACATTGAATTTCTCGCACAGCTTTTATTTTTAAGGTGTTTCCTGCTATAGAGTAAGTGACTAATGGACAGCTACTTAACAGAGACAGCAAACTAGCTTGACGACATAGCCAAAAGCAAGTGTGACGCTAAATATATTCAACTGTGTGGACCTTGAATCTGGTCCCTGTGTCTGGACCAGTTAGGAACTTCTGGTTCATATTAAAAGAGCTATTTGAAATTCTTAATCACATTTTGTAATAACCAAATTGTGTGTTAAAGGCCCCTGAAATATGTGGCACTTTGCACTGTGTATTATGAACATTGCATATTATCCTACAAAATATGGCAGCTCACTAAATAAAAGTTAACAAATGACATATTGAAAACAATCTTTAGGAAAATAAATCTTTCAGAAACATGCCTGCACTCGCATAAAATGATAACAGTTTAGACCAACTAGTATTTCTAGGGCAGACTAGCATGGGTAGTGTGTTTAATCAACTCCGCAACGGATGCACATCCCTAGTTTTGAGCAGAGAAACATTCAAATCTGGTTGAGTAAATGACGGAGGGGACTGCTAAAGGAAGTGACACACCTCATACCTGTATCCCGACCCTCTTTCTTGGCTCACAGACTTTGGGTCATCAGACGTGAGGTCCACAGTCGTTGGACCCTTTCAGTACATTTTACTGAAGATTTCCATGATGTCATGTAGTGATAATCACAAATTCACCCCTCTCTTTTTCTCTCTTTACTTACTTACTCTACTTTTGGCACAGATTTTGAACTAAAAACCATCAGATTGTGGAATGCATCCTTCATACACGTTAACATTATGTAACCAGTAAAAGAAGGCCAGTGTAAGGAAAGGTGTTTGTCTCACAAAACTTCATGAGCAGCACCTCTGTCTGCTGCATGCAGATTTCATAATATATATATATACACATATATATATATTCATCATCTGACAAGAAATGTATAACAGAAAACACTTTATACCTTAAGGAACTCTCACTTTGTTAGATCTCACCATAGGATCTTGTTTACCCGTGTTTACTGAGCTGAAAACATATCTATAACTGTACTGAGAAACGGTGCATTAAATACTACATTGCTTTTTAATTGAGAGATTTAGAAAATCATTTTGATACTATTTTTTCACATTACTGTGTAACAAGAAAAGTAATGTTCCCATTGGATTTTTGTCATTCTTTTTTATTATAATTTTAATATTAAAAAACAATATAACCTAAACAAAACATAGCCTACATAGAAAGACAGTCGCTCTCGTGTTAGTATATATAAAGAAAAATGAGGGCATTGTAAACGTGATATATTTATGTTTCAATATGCAAGATTGTTACATGCCAATTATCTCCACAGGCACTTCATGTGTACTCATAAGAAGGTTTTTTTTTAAATTCATATGTTTCTATGTTTTTATTGAGCATCAGTGTTGATACGGAAGCTGTCAAAACACACGAAACACTTAAATGTTACACTGAGAAAACTTAAACGGCCATGTAAATGGGTATATAATATAGTATTGCTTTTGTATACCACTTTTGGTGTACAGTATGCATCCTTTTTTAATCAATTAACCTTTGTAAGTGAATGCTGCTGTAAAGATACTACATGTAAGCCATGCCTAGTGAGATCAAGCTAAGGTGTTTTATTTTGAAAATCACTATGAATAAGAGTTTTAGAGAACGCTGAGTGGATCAGTACTCTATGCTGGTGCTAAAGTTATCTATGTATTTAACTGTTTGCTTTTGTGTTTGTGAGATGTAAAGGAAATCTTATGTGTATCCTGTACTGTATGTGAGCATTAAATTAAGAAATCAAGTAATGAGAGATTTGAGTGTTTCAGACTTTTCATTTCCTCCATTTTAGTGTCTGTATTCTGACGGAATATATTGGAGGTTATCTTTTGTTTTTATAATTAAATTTAAATGGATCCAGATTTGGATGTGGGTCCACACATCTGAGAATTATTTTGGCTTGGAGCTTCATCTGTGCTTCAACACACATGATTTGACAAAGGTGACCTATATCTGTGGCTCCCAAACTGGTGTCCTCCAGGGGTCCTTACTGGGGCCTCTCAGGGGTCCACATATATCAGGAACAGATTCACATCTCAGCCCGATCGCCAGAGGAACATGTTGGCATTGAACGTTTTTGCAAACCACGTATATGTTACATTTTTACTTTTCATACATATCATATCAACATTTCTAAGGTGATGACGCAGTTTTGACTACATGTAGTCTATATGAACTGACGTTATCATTGAGAGGTTGAGGGGATGGTGTGATAGGAGACGGCTGCCAAGCTGCAGACTACTGTTAGAGATCAAGAAACAACAAAACCAGTTGTTTTTTTAGCCACATGTTGTGGTATTTCTAGTGACAGTGGCACCCAAACTGGTTGGTTTTTAGCTGCACATCATGGTATTTCAAGTGGCTTCGGTGCCACAAAAACTGTTTTTAGTGAGACTTAACAGCATCTACAGCAGCGATTGTGCCACCAAAAGAGGTAGTTTTTAGCAAGAGGTAGCGGCATTTCCATCAGTGACTGCGGCACCAAAACTGGAATTTTTTAGCGAGAAACTGCTGCATTTCCAGTGGCAACTATGGCAGCAAAATTGGGTATTTCTTAGTTAGACCTCCCAGCATTTCCAACTGTGACAGCAAAACTAGGTGTTTTTTTGCAAGACTTTGCAGCATTTCCAGCAGCAATTGAGCTACCAAAACTGGGTAGTTTCCAGTGGTGACTGTGGCACCCAAACTGGGATTTTTTAGTGAGACACGGCTGCATTTCCAGTGGCAACTGTGGCTGCAAATTGGGCATTTCTTAGTAAGACTTACTCATTATTTCCAGCAACGGCTGTGGCACTAAAACTAGGGGTTTCTTAGCGAGACTTTGCAGCATTTCAAGACATGATTGAGGCACCAAAATTGGGTATTTTAAAACAAAACATACTTTTTTTTTAACCATAACCAAGTGGTTTTTCAGTCTAAACATGACCACATCTTAAACACAGGATTGTCGAAACATAAAGAAATAATAATAAGCACATAAGCGCATCAGCTGAAATAATTAAGCTGTTAAAGACATAGTTTCATATTTCATGGGAAAAAGCTTTTTTACATTCTTACTGAGAATAGATGGAAAGATCAATGCCACTCTTATGTTGTGAAGTTAAAGCCTGCAGCAGGTTAGCTCATCTTAGCATAAAGACTAGAAACAGTTGGAAACAACCTGTCTCTGTCCACAGGTTTAAAAAAAATCCTCCTATTAGCACTTTTAGTATGGATATGTTATAATTTGTTTAATCCCTATAAAAATTGAAGTGTTAACATAACACATTGTGCTTTTGCAGGGCTGTTGACTATTTTGTAGCCTGGAGCACTGACCTCCAAGACTTCTGCTGGTTGCCAGGCAACTGCATCCAGCCATGAGACAGTCAGCTAGAGCTAGCTGTAATTCCCTTGCATTTAGGCTAAATCTTAAGGCTTTAGAACTTCAGGCTGGGAAATGAAACGTACAGATAATTGCACCACTAACAGCATGAATAAATAACTCAATCAGCAAAACAAATGTTGGCATTGTACATTTCTGTAAACCATGGATATGTTACAATTATACATTATTATGTAGCCGATACATCAAACGTTTCTTTACGTTTCAACAATACCGTGGTTAACATGGTTAGATTTAGGCACAAAACCCACTTGGTTATGGTTAGTAAGAGACAGTGTCGTGGCACTATCATGGCAGGAAACACAACAATGTCTTGGTAAAAACCAATTGCTTTTGGTGGCACTATCCCAGGTGGATGCCTCATGCCTGGTGGCTAAAAAGCTCCTATAGAAAAAACAGCAATGACTCGCTAAAAGTCAATCTCTTAGCACTATCCCAGCAGGAAACGAAGTGATGTCCCAGTAAAAAACATGTGCTTTTTGTAGCACTATCCCCAATGTAAACACAGCTATGGGTCACTAAAAAACACACACATTTGGTGGCTAAAAGCTGCTAGAAACACAATGACTCTCTAAAAATCAACCAGTTTTGTCAACACATTCTCACTCCAACCTCGTCACATATTGACGTTTGGTCACGGACTTTCCACATCCTGATACGACGTGAAAGGCACCCTGGGTGTGTTGGTTGTTGACGTTCTGGGACGCCATGTCAAGTTCTGTCTGTTACATGCATTGTCTTCTTTCAAAATACACTTCCATTTTCACAGGAAATTTACTGTTTACATACTGTTTACCTTTTACATTTCAAAATAAACACATTACGTCAGTACAACAACGCAAACGGACATTTTTTTTCCCTCCAACAACTAATGCACGTGGTTGGGTTTAGGAATAAAGAACAGGGTTTGGCTTTATAATCTTACGGGACATGAACACTGCACTCCTGGGTGAAAGTTACTGTTTGTTGGATCCATCCGACCACCCTACTCAGACTTTCGCCGCCATACCTTTCATTCTTTTTCTACTGTGTTTCCCCCTGACGCAGCTGAGTGCCGTTAAACTATAACAGCAACTGCCCGTGTATCATGCCACCATATCATCATGTCTGACGCCACAAGTCACTGCCAAAGTGTCCGATTTCGACAATTTTGGAGCAAGACCAGGTTGGACCAGGCGTCTAATTGAGACAGGTGTTCATTTGTCAAAATGTGTAGCCACACAAACTGGCTTTTAATTGAAGTTTTATGGTATGGGGCTGGGCTGAGGTAGCCTAGTACGTCAACCCGGTCTCACTCCGAAGTCGTCCAAATCTGGCACTTATGGCAGTGAGTTGCAGTATCAGACACTAGCTATGTTTCCATCCAAAAATGATTCGAATCATTGGGAAATGCGCATTAAAAGAAATATGAATCCTGTGTGTTTCCATTAAATGTACGGACTTTGGTGAAAACTACGAACTCGCGCAAATTTTCCGCAGAACCAGAAACAAAACAAGTGCATTCTTCTTCTACGTTTCCTGGCGGTTGGCAACCAGCTTGTAAATGCATTACCGCCTTCCCGACCCGGAGTGTGGATATCACCATGGAGAGAGGTGCGCTACGTCAGACTTAATTCGAACGTAACTGTTTCCTTCCCCTGTTTTGCGAAGGGGATCAGGGGATTTTAATTCGAATTTTGGCATTTCCATCATAATTTTCTGATGCGATACTTCTAGATGCACATCTAAACAGGCTGATGGAAACATGGCTACTGACAAAAAAAAGCCATCCCTTAACATCGGCATGATGCTTGGCCGGTCGCTGTTAAGACACTTGGCAGTGCTGGGGGAAACAGGACGGGACAAGAACGAAAGTTAAGGTGGTGAAAGTCAGAGTAGGACAGGCAGGACGAGTGGTGGATGGGTCCGACAGACTTTTGCCTGAGAGAGTGGTTATGTCCCGTAAGATTATAAAGCCAAACCCTGTTCCTTCTTTCCTAAACCCAACAACAGACTTTTGTTGGCTAAACCCAAACACATGCCTCAGTTGTTGGAGGAAAAAAAAACAATTTGTGGTGTTGCACCGACTTAATGTGTTTATTTTGAAAGAGACTGTATGTAAACGTTAAATTTCCTGTGAAAATGGAAGTGTATTTTGAAAGAAAACAATGCATGTAACAGACAGAACTTGACATGGCGTCCCAGAACGTCAACAACCAACACACCCAGGGTGCCACTCACGTCATATCTGGACGTGGAAACCAAATGTCAATAGGTCGGAGTGAGAATGTGTTGACTGGGCTGAGGTAGCCTATAGTGCGTCAACCCGGTCTCATTCCGAAGTCGTCAAAGTCTGGTGCTTGGGCAGTGACTTGCGGTGTCAAACACTGACAACAAAAGTCGTCCTTTAACATCGGCATGATACGCAGCCGGTCACCATTATAGTTTAACAGTGCTCAGCAATGTTAGGGGGAAGCAGCGGGACAAGAACAAAAGATGAGGTGGCGAAAGTCCAAGTAGGGTGAGTCCTGTAACATTATAAAGCCAAACCCTGATCTTTTTTCCTAAACCCAACCGCGTGCAGTAGTTGGATGTATCCGGACGTGGAAAGTCCATGACCAAACATCCACATGTGACGAGGTCAGAGTGAGAATGTGTTTTATACGTAATTAGACTTTGCAATGAGGGTAAATGTTAAGGCTTCAGAACTTCTGCTGGGAATTTAAACGTACAGGTAGCTGTCCGATAAACTGTATGAGAAAATTATGATAAATCCAATTACATAAATATAAAAATTTACATTTGGTGTGTTGGCGGTGGATGACTTCATGACTGTTGCCCTGCACACAGTGAACGTGGGGCTTTCAGGGGCCCCTGTTTTGTTATCCAGCCTTGGTTTTAGTAATCAAATTCCATTATTCTCCTTAAAAGCCACGTTTAATGACAATATTACTAAAACATTTCACCCCTTACTGAATCTAATACCTGATTAGTTACAGTGAATTATTTGATCAGGGGCCAAAATCCCACATTTTTCATTTCCTGCTGATGAAATTTCAGGGCTGACCATCTTCATCACGATGAAGGATCCGGTTATAACGTGACAGGATCCAGCTGAACCCAAACCGAGCAGCAGCAGCAGAGCAACAGTGAACTTATGATCAGGCTGTGATGCACACGGGTGACGCCGCGCTCCTGTAGTCGCATAACCACAGACTGGCGTGGGATCGGTCCCTGCTGCGCCTCATCTGGAATAACGTCGGGAAAATCCAGAAATTTCATTAGCGGCTGTTTTTTTTCAAAGGAGGCGAGCAGTGTCGAGAATAATCCCCTTTGGGCGACCGTTTCCATCGGAAGGGAGTTTTCTGTACTTTGCAGAAGCCTGAGCAGATTTATTCCGATAGAGCATCACCAAATATAGGCTGCAATAAGGTAAGCAGTGATCGCCTGCACATGTACATGGCATGTGTTAATATTTCAGAATATAAATACAGCAGCTGGTGGATGGTTTGTGTGGATGTGTCACGCGTTATATTTAATATTTTCCTTGTGTTTGGATGAATGGGATCGAGCAGAAGAGGGTCTGGCACACGGGCACCTGCGCATCCCTTATAATAAAGCCACTGCGTTTTGCCTGGAAACAAGAAAACAGAAATAAAACCTGCAAAGGATTTGACGAATTAAAGAAAATGTCATCCAGATTTGCGCAATTAATTGGCTTTAATGCGCCTTGGATGTGGCTCTGCGGCGGCACCGAGAGAAGCTGTGTTGTGTTATAAAAATAGACCTGTTTTGGTTATGAAATTTTGACATGTTTTTTGGCCCCGATGCGCATGGAAAGATATCATTAGGAGCGGGGATGGTGAGGATCTAATCTGAAAATACTCTCACTGCGTCGTTTCCATCGGAATGCAGCAGCGTCTCCCTCTCTGCTCTCACAGGAGGCGGTTAGCTTTAATAGCATTAAATCAGATGTCATTGCCCAAAGCGTGAAATAAAACAGCATCTGTTGGCCCCTGTTTGCACAACGAGTCATTCATGCCGGTGGCCTGTGCGGTATGAAGCGGATGTTTCTGTAAAACGCCGCAGTTGCATGATGGCGAGCGGTTTTCTCAGCTCAACGCTCCGTGAAACAATTGTCATCTTCCTGCATAAAAAAATGTTAGTCCTCAAGGTCATTCACTGCAGAATATTTTACACATTAAACCCAACATCAGTGCGTGTAATTACCGAGCACGCTCGTCAGGATTGGTTATATGACACGCAGCGGGTGCACATTAAAGCCTGTGGTTTGCACTGATTTTGGCTGCAGCGCACATTTCTGCTGTTTGTTGTGGAAGGCCCGAGCCAATGCAGTGCTGTCTGCTGCTGCTGCTGCTGCTGCTGCTGGTGGTGGTGGTGGAGGAGCTGTCCAGCCTGCTGTCATGCTGCTGCTGCAGAGATGTGCACCATATGTTGGCCTCAAGTGCTTGAGATTCCCACAATGGCCTGACATGCAAATCTAATCCTGCCGTTTTAATTTAGTAAATTATGAATCTAGAATTGACGCATTCTTGGCCACTTTGTCATGTGCCACATCATGAGTCAATTATTATTGAACGTGGGACTTCTCTGGTGCGGTTGCTCAAGTTGTCATGATTGCTACTGAGGCCCCTCAGTGTGTGGATAATCCTGGCTGATTGGTCTGTGGATTGCCCACAACTGGTTTAAACACTATATTGTATACAGACCACTCCATTATAAGCTATATTCCCCACTGATCCAGATTACAGCAGGCCGACTGTGCGCTCCATCCTCACTCAGGTCTGTGGATTTACTGCAGTAGTGCCTCTCGTACAACCGAGCGCAGGCTTTGTTGTCATTGTCAGGTTATAGGACAGTGTTTGCAGTGGAAACTTGATAGCAGCGATCGAACATTTAATGAACTGGATCTGCTCTGACAGTGATGATCCAGGTCAGTGCTACCCGGGCCACAGACTGGCACAAGCAGGCTAAGGGGGACAGAAATAGAACAAGAGCACCAGGGAAATATTTGCTGGCTTCTTCCACACCCCCTTCTCCCAAAAACACACATTTACTTTCATGTTTGAAGTGGGAATAAAAAAGGTCTACGCTGTGTGCTGGAGATTTTCATACCGCCATCGCTCAGGCATAAATAAATGCATTATTCACGTGTTCTTGCACCACAGGAACCATGGGAAAGCAGAACAGCAAGCTGACTCCTGAGGTGATGGAGGATCTGGTGAAGAACACAGAGTTCAATGAACACGAGCTGAAGCAGTGGTACAAAGGCTTCCTGAAAGACTGCCCCACCGGCAGGCTGAATCTGGAGGAGTTCCAGCAGCTTTATGTCAAGGTTTGTGCGAGCCGTCGCCTCTCTTCTTCATCGTCTGCTTCTCTCACATCTGTCTGAACGTTTAATCATGCCATGACTATTTTCCGTCATCAAACTGGTGCTCTTTTTAAAGCCCTGGTTGAATTATTGAACACACACACATCTTCCCCCTCCACATTTGCAGTTCTTCCCATATGGCGATGCATCAAAATTTGCACAACACGCCTTCAGAACCTTTGATAAAAACGGAGACGGGACCATCGATTTCCGAGAGTTCATCTGCGCCCTGTCCATCACATCCCGTGGCAGCTTTGAGCAGAAACTCAACTGGGCCTTCAACATGTATGACCTGGATGGTGACGGCAAAATCACCAGAGTGGAGATGCTGGAGATAATCGAGGTAAGGATTATCGAGTCATTAAGCCCTCGCTCATCAGGAGGACCGGCTCTGGGTTTTCGTTGTTGTTGTTGTTGTTATCAGTCTCCTGCACACCTGCAATGCCTTGAGTGCAGAGGCAGTTTTGTAACGACAGAAATGCAGTTGTATTGAATTACATTGTGCCATTTCTGGAATCGCAATCAGGATAGTATATCCGATAGGTCTCAATGATATTAGAGTGTATTGACAATTTCTGTAGTGATAAATGTGTTTTATTCCTGAGCATCTACATCAGTGGCTCCTAACCTTTTCTATCTGACACACTCCTCACTATGAAATAAACTCAACCCTTCACCAGCACCATCTGCTCTGCTCCAAATATGTTTATATGAATGGATTAGGTGTTATTTATTACTATTAATTATATAAAAGCAGTTATGTTTACATTTTTTACACAAGTGAATAGTCAGCGTTATGTCGACTGATCAAGTTTACATTAATACTGCTTTCACTTTGAATCGGAAAAGCATTTATTTCTTACTCTAAGCTATTTCAGCTGCTTATTTTAACAGTTTATCCACTGCTTTTCAATTCAAATCCAAATTAAATAGAACTTAACTTATCCCAAAGATAATTCTTGTTCCAGTGAGTGCTTCAAATTACAGTGACACTAAGTACAGTAAACACAATTTTAACGGTTTACAACCAGTACCACAACAAGCAGACAATATAAAACATGCATTCATTACTTTCAGCTATCAATGGATATGTTTGCATGCCACTAATATTCCACTATTATTGTATACTCCAGATTTGATACGGGTCTTGTTAACAGCATATTCTGTTTGGATGTTCTGAATTAGGTCTTTGTCCGAGTAAGAATTGAGGGATGTACCAGTGTTATCCTGGTTTTAGGAGCATTTTTTGGACATGTATATGGTGCATTCACAATACCGTAAAACTTCAATTAAAAGCCTAGTCCCAATTAAACCCCAGTCCCTTTCACTAGCCCAGTGTGGCAACATAAATAAAGGCCTGTCTCAATTAGATGCCTGGTCTGGTTGCCAAGCAGTTCATTTTTATAGACGTTCTTTGGATGTTTAAAACAAGGTTGTTGACTACCCGCTTACGTAAACATTCCTTAGCTGTTTAGATCGCACATACAAATATGAATGTTTAAATGTTACTCGGTTCAGTTCATTTTACTGAAACCATGAGCACCAGAGAAAACCATAATTCATTCAGATTTACCAGCATGACAAAAAAACAAATAGTGACACGCTTCCTCTGCAGCTGTCATAAAGTCGGAATACGTGTCCATTTCTTGATTACCAGGCAAGTTTACTATATTCGTTTAGTTCATAAGATTTCACCGATCAAAAGAATCGTAAGTGTCTTTCATAAAAAATAATCCAAGTTCCAAATATTGTTTTAACAGGATAGAGTGGTGTTGTGCTGTAACCCTGTCCCATATAGACAGGCCTTTCAGCAAATAATAACCTGGGCTACTGATTGAAGTTTTATGGTATACATCTAAAGCCCCTTTTACACTGTCAGATTTTCCACGAATGTTGGGCCGTTTTGCCGGCAAACTGCGAGCGTTTAGACACACAGAGCCGGTTTGGCGAGTTGATCCGAGGTGCCCAATTTTCTACCTCGTGGGGTAGTCATATTGGCGTAACCCTTTTAGTTAAAACAGACCGAGGCGGCCTTCCGCAACGGGAGGAGCTGTTGATGACGCCGCAAGTGTGAGCCACTGACAGCTGGAAACAGCTGATAGCAGGAATTAGCAAGCAGCTAGTAGCAAGAGGGAAACACAAACCTGACAGACACTGTAAAGATGAGCAACTGGGGAGACAAGGAATTGCGCGCCCTCCTTGTCCTCGCAAACCAAGAGGCCATTAACCATCAGATGACGGGAACAGTGAAGAATGGGCCGACTTATGAGAGAATCGCCAAAGGACTGACCAGCCGCAGCTTCCCTCCCATGTCACTGTTTACGTCACACGCTGAGCTACACGTTTTACTTGCTCACGCCCCCCATTGCCCCGAAAAAGGCGCATTCTGTATAAACAAAAGTAGGTAGGCGGCATTTTGCTGCACTCCCCGATTTTGTTTTTATACTGCCAATGCTGAAAGAAGACTGATTGGGCTTTCCTGCAAATTTGCACAACTCCTGTCTAAAAAGGGCTTCAGTTGAGGTTTTTACCGCAGTTTGTAAGGCTGAGGTCGAGATGCCCAGAAAAGCCCACATTTCTGATTGGAAGGAGAAGCTACCTTCTAAACTAAACATTTACCTACTTAAATATTATAAAAGACGTGGATATTGGGGTGCTGGTGGCTTAGAGGAGGAGCGGGCGCCCCATGTACAAGGCCGTTGCCGCAGCGGCCCGGGTTCGACTCCAGCCTGTGGCCCTTTGCTGCATGTCACTCCCTCTCTCTCGCCCCCCTTCACACTTGTCTGTCCTATACATTAAAGGCTAAAAAGCCCAAAAAATATCTTAAAAAAAAAGAAAAAAGATGTGGATATTAATTGGTTTTTGGATATGCGCAAATATGATAACACCGACCTTTGGAAGATAGTGGTTAAAGGAATGAAGGAAGGAGGCTGTGTTCACACGGTCATCAAAATCCAGTGATTGGGCAGTGACTTGAGGCGTCAGGCACACATGAAAAAAAAAACATCATTTAATATCAGCATGATACGTGGCCAGTCGCTGTTATAGTTTAACGGCACTCGGCGGCATTGGGGGAAATGTGGCGGGACAACAACGAAAGTCGGGTGGGTCCTACAAATACTGACTTTCACCTGGGAGAGCGATGTTTGCGTCCCATAAGATTATAAAGCCAAACCCTGTTCTTTCCTAAACCCAACCACGTGCATTAGTTGTTGAAGGAAAACAAACATCAATTTGCGTTGTTGTACCTACACAGTGCATTTATTTTGAAAGGGACTGTATGTAAATGTTAAATTTCCTGTGGAAAACAGAAGCGTATTTTGAAAGAAGACAATGCATGTAACAGGCAGAACTTGACACAGCGTCCCAGAACGTCAACAACCAACACACCCAGGGTACCTTGCACGTCGCACGTGGACATGGAAGGTCCATGAACAAATGCCGATATGTGATGAGGTTGGAGTGAGAATGCGTTGTCGTCAGGACTTCCCTGAAGATGTACTGTCAAAACACTTGCTGGTGCAGAGACACCAAGAGTGCAGATGTGGAAGACCTGAGAACGCTGACCAATCAGAGCAGACTGGGCTTTTCAGGATGGGGGCTTAAAGAGACAGGTGCTAAAATGGAGCGTTTCAGACAGAGGCTGATTACACAGGTGTATTCAGGTGGACAGTTTGTGAAAAATAATGTTTTTTTTTAAACGCTGAAGCGTGTAAATGTGTTCTAGTAGAAATCCCAAAATACAAGTATGAACCTGAAAATGAGCACAATGTGGGACCTTTAAATAAATAATGAGTTTATTTGTTGAATTAGTTGGGCTTTACTCCTTGGCAACTGTTAAAGTCCCCCTTTGTAGTAGCTCTGGTTGGGAATCACTGATCTACATCTTTATGAACAAACAAACACATGTAGGCTCGACTGGATTACATAAGAACCTATGCTAATTTCTCACTGCGCCTCACCCACAGGCTATCTACAAAATGGTGGGCACTGTGATCATGATGAAGATGAACGAGGATGGTTTGACACCAGAACAGAGGGTGGACAAGATCTTCGGCAAAATGGATAAGAACAACGACGACCAGATCTCATTGGAGGAGTTCAAAGAGGCGGCGAAGAGCGACCCGTCCATCGTGCTCCTGCTGCAGTGTGACATGCAGAAGTGAGCCCTCCCTGCTTGCTCCTCTCCCCGTCTGTATTCCACACACTCTGGACAGCAGCACATGTTTTAATGTCTCATTAGGTTCTCTGCCATTTCCACAGGAAAAAAAACAATGCTTGGACTATTTTTCAATGGACTCGCTTCTTGTGGTTGTATGCATGAGAATGTCAAATGCTGAATAATTTTGAATATAGCTATAAGATATCATACATTTCTATTTCAAAACATGCCAATGTGATTTGTGCACAGTAACCCTATACATTCTCATCCAACCCTAGCTTGTATATCAGTGGAGCACTGCATTAAATTATGTTCCTGCAGTATTTAGGATCCCCAGTGTTCACTGCTGCAACTACTGTACGCTTTACATAATAGTAACAAAACAATAATTCCTATGATAATTGTAACTGTCTCTACTATCCAGACTTGTTGAGCTCTTGGAGAATAGAGAGGCTCCTGTCTGTTCCAGATGTTTTCACACGATGGAACCAAGAAGAGTAGGTTCTTTGCATGCATATATTACGTGTCAAAAAATATAATCTCTTACCTTTTGCATCTTTAGGTGGTTATAAAAAAGAAACCCTATGGAATTCATTTAGTATTGTTGCATGGGATGTACAGTATGTGACTCATCAGACCATTAGTTCACCTCCAGTAATGTGGGAGCATGCTTCCCTCCATTCGATTACACGTGTATGTGTGTCACTTGAAAGATATTTGGAGTGCAGTTGCGGGCTAATCTCCAAGGAAAGAGCTTTCACATAAACATTGTATTATGTTTTGCTTCAGTGACTTCTGGGATGAGCAGAGAGACATTTACGGAGCAGCTCTCCTTTATGATTTTAATGTACTGCCGCCACTTAATCCAGAGGAAAGGCCAAAATTACTGCTGTCATTAGGCGCAGTACTCATGCATTATTCCCCACAATGATCCAAAATTGGCTTCTCATTCAGGCTGCTTATTTGATTTAGACTTAAATAACTTAACTCAGTACATATCAACATGTTTACAGAAAAGAAGAGCACTGCAAAATGAGTACAGTCTTGGCTTTTGACCTTACTGCTGGGAGTTCGCTCTCTGGGCCGGGGACCTTACGAGAGGAGCTCCACTTCCAATGCAGCAAAAAAAAAAAAGGAGGAAAAAAGCCTCTTATATGTTTACTGGACACACTGCATTCCTACGTCTAAAACTTTTTTGTAAGGAGAAACTTTTTATTGAAAGGTCTCATCTTCTAATCTATTCCATTTGCAACAATCATTAAAGATGCAGGACCCTCGAGAGAGGCGCACGATAAAAGCTTTTGAAAGAGCGTTTCAGTGTGAGGTGGCAACTGGAGGGCGATGTAGGGTAAAGCTATTGTGGAAATTCTCTTTCAACAGTTTTGCTTCCCCATTTCTAGGCTATGCAAGCACGGACTGAGTGTCTGCTTGTAGTCCACTCACTTACAGTAGTGGAGGTTGCAGAAGCTTTTCACTGTTCTGTCTATAACATAACTGAAACCAACCCTCACATTATTAAAGTCTATATTATTTATACATTTCAGTCCAGTCACTATGTCGCATTCTTTGTCTCGTAAATGTTTAGATCAAATATGGAAAAATCATAATACAAGTGACTGTATTCTTTTATACATGTGGCATGTGTTGCACCCTAAATTAATTCTGTAGTGATTAAAACGAATAAACCATCACCAGGCTTTTTCAAAAGACACCGTCTGCAGGTGTAATTTATGGGAAAATGAAGACCACACTGCTGCAGTCTTTAAAGGGACAGTTCACCCCAGAATCAAAAATACATATTTTTCCTCTTACCTCTAGCGCTATTTATCAGTCTAGATTGTTTTGGTGTGAGTCGCTGAGTGTAGGAGATATCGGCCGTAGAGATATCTGCCTTCTCTCCATTATAATGGAACCAGATGGCCCTCAAGCTTGTGGTGCTCAAAGCGCCAAAAAATACATTTGAAAAACTGAAAAGCAATGTCTCGTTCCATAAATCATGACCTGGTGCGAGCTCACCTAGCACCACTGAGCTAGCTAACGTTACAGCTCAGCCGAGGAGGACGCCATTACCGTTTATTTGCTTTCTTTTCTAGAGTTGAATGAGAGGTTTGATACCACTCTCGTGTCTTTTCAGTAAATATGAGGTTACGGCCAGCAGACGGTTAGCTAACTTACTCCCCCTATTTCCAGCAAGTCTGGAAATAGGGGGAAACGGCTAGCCTGGCTTTGCCCAGAGGTAACAAAATCCATTAACATGTTAAATCTTGTTTGCTCAGTCTGAGCCAGGCTAGCTGTTTCCCCGTTTCCCGTCTTTACGCTAAGCTAAGCTTACCGATCTAGTTTTACATTCATTACATCTTTTAATTTAACTCTTTTCAAGAAAGCGACTGCTAGCTCATGTAGCACTACTGAGCTTGCTAATGTTACAGCTCAGCAGAAAAGGATGCCATCAATGTTTATTTGCTTTTTTGGAGAGAGTAAAATGAGAGATTTACCACTCTCATGTCTATTTAGTAAATTTAAGGTCACGGCTAGCAGCTAGTTAGCTAGCTTATCATAAAGCCTGGAAATAGGGGGAAACAGCTAGCCTGGGTTTGTCCAGAGGTAACAAAGTCCATCAACGTATTAAACATTTATTGTTCAACCTGGGCCAGGCTAAGTGTTTCCCTGTTTGTCCCCGTTGTCTTTATGCTAAGCTAAGCTCACTGATCTAGCTTCACGTTCATGAGATCTTCTGGTCTAACACTTTGTAAGAAAGCAATTGCTAGCTCTTCTAGCACCACTAAGCTAGCTAACGTTACAGCCCAGCTGAAGAGGACGCCATTAATGTTTGCATTTCATGTTGACACCAGGCCCCCAGGAAGTGCGCTGGGCTTTGAGGCCAATTTCCGTATGCAAGTGGGCCCAAACAGACTTTTCCCCATTGACTTACATTGGAAAAGAGACGTCTGTAAATCAGTGAATACATTTCTATGACTGTCACAGCCCTCACAAAATGACTGTCATGACTTTCGCTGTCAGGATTTGATACATTTGGTACGATAACATTTGAAAAGTCTAGAAGGGGTGCAAGATTAAATAATATCTCCATCTAAGTTAGCAGAGCGCTAAACCGTAAGTAGCTAAATTGGCCAGCAGACATTGCTAGTGTGCTTGCTCTATGGGCCAAATGATGCAGAAGCAGTGTCGACGATCCGGGAAATTTCTTACCACGGAAATAGAGCTTTTTTGGGTTTCATAGGGATGAACAGGGTCCCGCATTCATCACTGTATCCAGACTACAGAAGTCACAAGCACAAGCCTCTCGCCCATGAACAGATGCACGCTTCCTTCTGTGCAGTGATACAGTTACTGGGTGTAGTTCGGTAGAGAGAAAATAGTTCCTACATGAAACTGCTCACAATAAGGTCTGTGGATTATCTTGAGTAACCAGGTCATGATTTCGGGAAAGAGACACTGTTGTTGAGTTTTTCAAATTTATTTTTTTGGTGCTTTGAGCAACACAAGCTGAGTGCCATCTAGTTCCATTATATTGGAGAGAAGGCAGACATTTCTATGGCCGATATCTCCAACACTCTGCAACTCACACCAAAACTATCTAGACTGATAAACAGTGCTACGGATAAGAGGAACAATATGTATTTTTAATTTTAGGGTTAACTGTCCCTTTAAGACTGTGTTTACTGTGTGTGTTGATGTGGATGAATGGAGTGAACATGTGAATGCTGAGCCCTGTATGTATCAAAATTATGACCCGTACAAAAGTGTCCAGATAATCCAATATTTATTGTAACGGTTGTTATGATTCTTCCAGGCAGGTACAGTTAACTATGCTAGATGAGAGTTTTTAAGAACTGGAGAGAAGTGGACAGCAACAGCGTATATGTTTATGAAACAGATATGATGACCTTCAAACCATGATAGGAGCAAAATGTTGTGAAAATATTAACACTGACAGGTTGAGTAGAGTTCTGGTTCACACAGTGAAAACCTTTCTCTCTGGTACCAGACTCTTGAGGTAAAACTAAACTACAATAGCAAACTCTATTAAAACATTTCCAGGGTAACATTTTAAAAGCATGTAAACTCAGTATCAACTACATCAGTCAAAATATAATAGTTAATTAATTACATATAATATTAACATAGTCATGTATTTGCTGTATTAATACAACCTTCAAATTAAGAGAAAAAAATAACTCTCTGTGATCCAAACATATACTCATAATATTAGAGACAGTATATCATAATAATGTATAAGTTAGGTGCCAGACATCTTACCTGCTGAGCACAAACAATTTATAATACTAGAATCTTAAACTTGGTACAGTGCATGACTATTAACACACAAACATCTCTATTCATCTGTGTTAATCACCACCACTAGTTCAAACTGAGAACTAACAAGTTTGTTTAATAAACCGGTAAAGATAGGTTTTCTTTTTTGAAGAATGCTGTGGTGGAAATCAGACCAGTGACCTCCCAGTTATAGTAATATCCTCCTGACCAACAGGACACCATGCTGCAGGTCATTACGCCAGCAGAGGCTACTAATGAGATAAATAAAACCTGGAGCAGGGTGGGGGTTTCAAGCAAAACTACACCTACTTTCAAGGTGCACGGCGAAGGGAGAGAAGTCGAAACTCTGGCAGCATAAAGAAAAGAACAATGTTGCTGAAGTTTCGACCCCTATAAATACAACCTGATACAATACAATCAGAAAAAAAATCATTGAGATTGACTAAATGTTTACGATATTCAGAATACGAACAACTAATTAACTTTGTTTTAGTACCACCTTGGTCAAGGTTCCATGTGAACTGAACCAATACAACAAGGTGGGGTTAAAACTCTGCAGACCACTGACTGGTCAGAGAGAACCGTCAACTGTGCATCGAGGAACATCCTGTACAAACCCGCCATTTTCCAAGTTTTCACATTAGGTCCTTTTCAGCCCTCTAAGTGGACTCAGAGCAGTGACTCAGCATTTTTTGCGCATATGTGAACACTCCAACAGAACTCAGACCCCTCTGACGAAAACCATACTCAGACCACCTTGGGAGTCAGTCTTGAGTGATTACTCTCACTGCCAGAGGGGGGAGACAAAAGTTCCACACTCCAGTTAAAGAAAAAAAAAATACTTAAAAGTTCCACAGTATCGCTTCGACAATCAGCTGAGAATCCTGCCTAAATTGAGGGGGTTCTGCCTGCAGGGAAAACAAATGATCAATATACCAAATGTGAGTTGAGTTGAGTGGTACCTACAGTGGAAATGAGGTTTAATATCAAGAGTCTGGCTAGCGGCCCCTAAAGGCTCTTTACACCCAAACACACTCACCCATCCCTCTCCTCTCTCTCTCAATCGAGGCAGACCGCTGCTAACCTACAGCCTGGTTCTGTTAGAGCTTTCTGCCTCCTAAAAGGAAGATGTTCCTTGCCGCTATCGCCACACGCTCGCTCACAAGGGAATTTTTGAGTCTTCGTAAATTAAATTGAAGTGCTTAGTGCTAGACCTGCCCTAGACTGCCCTGGACTGTTTCAAACTTGACCAACATAAACCATCTAAATGGGTCCAAGTGTGTTTACCATTGGAGTATTTTGTTGCTGTAGCTGACAGGAAGTAAGCAGGGACCAAAGCTTTTGCCGTAGCAACAAAATGGCAATGAAATGGTCTATCTGAGTGTCTTGAGAGAACTTCTGTTATGATTTGGCGCTATATAAATAAAACCAACTTGACCTGACACACCAAAAAAGTTTAACCTGGCAAACTAATCAACATCCTCAAAGGCCCCGACACACCGGTCGGCTGTTGGTCAATGTTGAGACATAAGTGAGCGTCTGTTACCCTAGTTTGTGCAGTGTCCTGCACCTTTGGCTCTCTTCAACCCTGCTAGGATTTTTTTCCAGCTGATTCAGCACGTTAAATTATCGTCAGAGTTGGTGGGGCCTGTCAATGAATGAAATCACTGTGATTGGCAGTTCAGCTCAGCGCAAAAGAGGAGAAACGGAAGTGAGGAAAGTAAACAAATTGCAAAAGCCAAGAGGGCATGAGATCGAAACAAACTCTTTAAAAGGGGTAAGATTTTTTTTTTTTAGCCACTGAGCTCTTTAGCACAAATGGTTTGTCATTGTTTGTTTTTCTAAGCAAGGGCACAGGTTAACATCAGGTTGTTTTGCTAATGTGCTAACTGGCTAACTACTGTCTTAAACCCGTCCTGTCGGTCTTCTTGCTTCCGTTTTTCAGTGACAGACTACCTCCACCTGCTGGTATGGAGAGTTACTTCCTCTCACGCAGACGCAAAATGTACATGCTAGTTAGCAGTTAGTTGAAGGCTTAGTGGTGTGTTCAAGTGCAACTTTTTGGCCCAGACACAGGCGTTGTGAGGCAACGCAACAGTCTGCTTTTGTTGCCACTAGTTCTTTGATGTCGACTTGGTGTATCTGGGCCTTAAGAGAATCCTTTAGATTAAAAACACATTTAACACACAAACAACACCATCTACTGTAATAACACAAATGTTAGCTCCACTACACATCCATGACTTCATCCCAGAAAACAAACAAATGTGAAATGACATTTGTAACTCTCAAACACAAACACTAATACTGAAAAATAAACAGTGAGTGTGCACATAAACATTCCTTATGTCTGTCACTGGAGCGCAGTTCAAACATCTTCATCCACCGTTTCATTACGAACTCTTTCTGGATCCTGAAGCTGGTGGATTTTGATGAGGCTGGTTTTAGGCAGATTTCTGAAAGACACAAACCAATGGTGGGATCACTGACACAGTGAATGAAGTAATAATAATAATAATCATAATAATAAAGAGGGACAACAGGAAATTTCAAAGTGTTCAGAGAGATTTGGCAGCTGCAGCGTGCACTGTGGTAATTAAAACATTATTATTTAAATAGTTTAATAAGTATTTAAATAATGCAATTAAATCTATTTGTAAAGGACTAATAACAAATTCTTAAATTATATATTCTCTATAATTTTGTAATAATTTATAAATATGTTTTAATATTTACTAAGATATAAGTAAAAATGTTTTTGATTTTATGTTTTAGGTATTTTCACAAAAAAATACAAAAATGCATTAAAATACATTATTTAAAGAAAGAAAAATGAAATAGAAACTGATTAGAGTAACACTGAGTTGGTATTGTCTTTCTTTTCTAGTTATATTTACATACTAAATAAAACAATTGCAAATGATACACTAAAAAAATAAGAATTAGCCAAAATTAGACAATATCTATAATTGATCTAATGGCACTGTTTAGCCTCCATACATGACACAAAGATGTAAAAGTGAATGTAATGTCAAATGTAAAGGTTTGGGCTCTGGTAAAGGCAGCTTGTCAACAGAGACAAACATCAAAAAGAGCGCCACCTGGTAGTGAGGGGAGTGATGAAGATAAACTGTCGGAGGTGCTGCCGCTCTGACAGCTCCAGGAGGAGATCCAGAGAGATTCTGCGATTGTGCATATCCTAAAGAAAATGAAAGGTTAATCAAAGTGAGTGAAAGCCAAACATACATCTTTTTATACAAATTACGTGTGTGTATGTTTCTGATATTTCTGTGTGCTCACCATGTAGACGTCGAACTCATCGAGGCACCTGAAGGGTGATTCGGTGATCTCCCACAGGGAGAGCATGAAGCAAACAGTGGAGAATGAGCGCTCGCCACCGGACAGCGACCGCATGTCACTCCCACCGTCATCCTCCCTGCCCGGTGGCTTCACCTTCGTGTGTGCCAGAACAGGTTTGTGGATTACATGAATTCAACGTTATTGGTTTTTTTTGTTTTTTTTTTGATAAGTTAAAAGGTAGAGCATGTCGCAGGTTCCAGTTTTTTGACCAAGATGTTTTTATAAGTTGATGGGAGACAGAGGACCAGGGGTGTTGCCAGTACATGGTCACCACCCCATCTTATTCAAAATTAACTGTGTTTAGGTCATTAAACTGCGTCTTTTTTTTCCCCTCAGTGACATGTCACTTTATAACTTTGATTTGCAGTTAAAATACTCACTGACTATTTCCACTGTAAGACAAAACACAATATATGCCGTAAAACAAACACACAAACAAATCATCTCAGTAATTTACAATATAAATAAATAAATTAGACTTACAGAGATTGAGAGTGTCTCATTGTTGTGATCAAAAATCATAGAGCCACAGCAGTTCATCTTTATCAGAAAGTTATTAAAGTACAACTTGCATCTGACAGAGAGGGACCTGTAGGAAGAAGAATAAAGAAAGACTCAGACAAAAGCAGGAGCAGTGAGACACTATAATCATGTGTATCTGGATTGTGCAGGCCGTTATTTACCTACGCATTATTTTGTATCTGTTCTGCCTGTCTGACATGATGTTATCGAGTCGATCGATGAACCTCCGCAGATCTCTCACTTGGTTGGTTTTCTCTTTGTAGAGAGAGAGGGCCTCGGCGTACTCCCTAATGAGGGCAGAAAATGACATAGCCTAAATTTTTCTGATTCGAGCCTTCAGTGTGTGGATGTGTAAAACGAGGGCAGAGGATGATTTAGTGATGGCCAACGGGCAGATCGGATTGATGTGTAAAGTTGGAGAAACCGTCAGTGGTGAAAGAAATCTGTGAAAGACACACAGAAGCTAGAAGGCACCTCTACATCTTTATTTGGCTAAAAAAACATTATTTGGGACATATTGGCAGATATGGAATATTATAAATATGTTTTCTTTAATGTGTAATCACCTGAGAATAAGAATAATTTTGCTTTCTTTACCTTAGAATAAACTGTTAATCTCTACATAGGGACCGAGTTCTCGTCCACAGAGTCCACCATGATGCACCGCCATGTTTCTACAGTAGCCCAGAATGGACAAACTAAATAGCGGCTCTAAAAAGGGCCATTTGTGTTTTCGCCATTTTGCGTCGCCCACCATAGTTAGACGTCTGTCAGTGCTAAGCAGCTTTGAAAAAACCACAGATATTTTTTTTAATTTTTTTTTACACACACCTGTTTTATTCAGTGTTTTCACTGGCTTTAATCACCAGGTTTTTTTAAATTTGTTTAGGAGAGGAAGCGAAGTGTGATTTTTGTTTTGTCTTGCCCTGACAATTTTTTGTTTTTGTATTTATCCCTTTTTTCTAGATATATTATTTTCACTGTCAATTTTAATGTGTTTATTTATTCAAAATTAATTTCATTATTTTGATTGTTTTTTGGCGGATTGGGACTAGTGCCGAACCCCTCTTGTACAGATCTCTTTTACTTTGTTCATATAGTTTTTGTTAGTCAAGACTGAATGTCTCATCTGACATCTAGAACTGTCATGTAAGGCCTTAACAAAAATCAATAAAAATTTGAATTTAGGAAAAAAAAGGAGAGGAAGTGACCTCTGTGGATGATTAGGCTCTGTGTAAAACCTCCTGCACATCTGGATCAGAAAGTAAGTGAGCACACATTAGTATTCGCTTGTCAAGTGGCCTGTCTACAATGTCCAATACAACATAGAAAAAGCACTGATTTGTACCATGACACTGCTTTATTCTGTGTTTTTACCTGTTTTAATCACCTGGTCTGTTTGTTATGGAGAGGAAGAAACCTCTGTGGATAATTCGGCTCCTGGTAAACTTCCCTGTGTAACAAACACTGAGGAAATTCTAATCAGGGGACGTTTCAGCTGGTTGCAATTTGCAATCTTCACCACTAGGTGCCACTAAAGTCCCTAAAATCGTACACACAGTTCCTTTAAGATGGATAGTTGGTATAGGTTAGCTGATTTGAAAAGGTCACGTACGCTGTGGTCAAATGACTCAGCCCCTTTGCTGTTAAAGTAAAACTTCCACACTGTAAAAACACTGCATTACAAGTAAAAGTCATGCATTAAAATGTTACGCAAGTACACACGTATTATCAGCAAAATTTACTCTAAGTATAAAAAGTAAAAGTATCCAATGCTATGGAGGCAATGGAGAAAAACAAATCCTGATGATCCATTTTCTAAGTCCGACATAAACTGTTTTCTCTCCAGCATTTACAAATTCATAGCACATGAAAAACAAAAGTTTTGCCAGGATAATTAACTTATGTGTTTGTTGTCGTAATACTCATTCCAGCCACAAGAGGCTAGTGCATCACTACTCCATGTTGTGAAGAGGACTAAAACCATTCAGTTTTAATTTCTTTATGCACTCTGAACATATATATATATACATATATATATATATATATATACATATATACTGGTATATATATTGTGTGTTAGCAAGTTACGTAACTTTACTGTCATGTCATCCCCCCTCTCTCTCCCGCTTTCACGCTTATCTGTCATTGCCATTAAAGGCAAAATGACCAAAAAAAAATCTTTCAGCTGCACTGAATCCAATCAGCAGCAGGGTGATCATGTGTTGAGTGGAGACTCCGTATATGGTTCTGTGGACATGTCCACAACCCAAGAACACCCCATATCATGCAAACAACCAGACACATCGCATCACATACACCCCACAACAGACAATTAAATCCACTATATCTCTCTACTTCAAGGGGAAGCTGAGGGAAGGCAGTGCAAGTACCTTGTGTTTAGAGTGAATGAAGAAACCAACCTGGAGGAACACATGAATGCTTTCAGTCCTCTTTGAAGGGTTGATGCACTTCAGCCTCTTGTGGCCAAAGAACGTATTACAACAACAAACACTAAAGTAAAATGATCCTGATCAAAAAACAAAATCACCGCTGAAACTTTGTTTTGGATTTTTTCTTAAGGAACTCAGACAGATGATTGTGGCAAAACCCATTTAACAAATCAAATCATTCAGCGCTGGAGAGAAAATTCCTTAGATTAGACAGTTTTGTTTTCTCACTTGCCTCTCAGGGCTTCTGTACAATGCAGAAAAATGCCCAATGTAATAGTTATATATTAATGTGTAATAGAGCTTAGATTCTCTGCCCGAGCCCGAGCCCGGCCCAACCCAGCCCGCGGGCCCAAGCCGGGTCGGGCCGGGACCCCCCACCCTTCTGACGGGCCCAGGCCGGGCCCGGTCAGATATGAGAGAGAGAGAGAGAGAGAGAGAGAGAGAGAGAGAGAGAGTCAGAGATGAGAGAGAGAGAGAAATGGCTACAGGTTGGGGGTTGCAATTCACACATACAGAAAGGGGGGGGGGGTAGAGATAAGTGGGAGGCCTCCAAAAAATATGCCCTATTCATTCAGTGTTTACCCAACACGCTCAATACATGGACATGCAATGACAAATTGTCATTAACTTATTAGGTTATAAAAAACAATGAAAATATGGACTTACCCATGTTTAAAATGACGGGAACAGACGAGTGGAGTCGATGTTTAACCGGCGCGGAGAGCGCAGGAGAAATGCGCTGCCTGTGTGGACAGTCAAGCGCCTGCGAGTACACTCGCAGGACTTCCACGGCACTAACGCGCTCGGTGTGTCCTTAGCGTTAATTATAACAGCCAACTTATTGAAAAATGTCGGGTTTAAATCAGGCTTGGGCCGTTAATTACAGTTAATTGGACGGGCCAGGCCGGTCCCGGACATAACGTGCACGGGCTCGGGCCGGGTCGGGCTGAATTTTTTGGGCCCAATCTAAGCTCTAATGTGTAAGCAACATTTACTGATAATTTTAACCACTGTATAAACTGCTGGGTAGTTTAATCAATAACAATACAGTTTGTATAAAATAAAATGCAGCACAGTAAGAAGGACTTACATATTTTCTGAAATTTGGTAGGGGTGAAAAATAAAATGTCTGCTAAAATAGCATAAAATGTAAATGCTTCAGTAATTTACAAATACATTAAATTTGTACAACAACATAGTAGCTGAGTAAAAATATTTAGTTGGGTTACATTCAACCACCAATGTACATGCATCTTGTGTATACACTGACTCTGATGTTTCATATGCAGTCAGCCAAATCAGTTCTGCCTCCAGAGCAGCTCTCTCTGGGAAATATTTCGTACCAAATCTAAAATAATTCTGTACTCACAAGTAGTGATTTCTTACCTGATCACCTGCTCTTGCTCGCCATGGTTGCTCTCGTACACCTTGATCTTCCTCTGCAGCCGAGTGATTTCAGTATCGATGCTCTTAGCACTGCTGGACACCTGCTGCCGCTCTGGACTGATTTCTGTAGCTTTGGCCACGTATTCCTGTCATCACATGTGAGATCTGATGTCAGTCTGACAACTCTGAATCACTCTGGAGGCAGTAAATCATCTTTATGGTTGAGTTTATGAACTCCTAGCTGATCTGTGTAGCAATTCTGTAGTTAGGAAAGCCTCCAATATGTGCATGAGGTAAATATAACAGCTAGATGTGATCTGGAGAACAAATGAAGTGCAGCTCTCTTTACCTGTAACTCTTTTTCTGTTACAGCGAGGTCCCTTTTCATAGCTTGGATGTTTTCTTCATGAGCCTTCAGTTTGTTTTCTAAAATCTTAATGTTTCGTTCATGTCTGGCGCGCTCCGCCTCCAGCTTCAGCTGCTCATCCTGCGGGTCAACAAACAACAGACATCAATTTCACCATCACTACTTCTCGAGGACATGCTTACATCCTATGATAAAAGGCTTGACATTCAAACAATCCTCATGTGACAGGAGTAACGAGCCTAACACAGCAGCATCTTTTGGTTTCTGAAACTATTTTTAGCCTCTAAACAAAGTGATACAACAAAGCTGCGCTGCACCTTTAACGGCTCGGTGTCTTCGGAGAGCTGATCAATGCGTTCTCTAAAAGAGGAGTACTTAGACTCTATGTCCTCTGCTGATTTCCGATGCTTGTCGAGCTCTGTCTTTGCCTCATGAACTGTCTGCTTTTCTGCTTCGATCTTCTGTTGGTTCTCTTGGGCAACTTCTTCCTGCAAGATGCATTCAATAACATCAGATTTACATAATCTGTGATAGGATTTAAGTCTGTTTAAAAAGGGAGTACAAATAAAAACTAAATAATCACCAAGGAGCTTATGTCGTCAATCTGCTCCTCGCCAGCAGTCTCTAGCTCAGTTATTGCTGCCTTGACTTGATTCACAGAGGCCTGCATTGAAGACAGAAAAGAAAACTGAACATATTTCCAATTTAACCTTCTAAAAATCAAGATTAATTCCACACAAAGAGCTTTAAAAATAAGCAGAAAAAAAGCAAGAGGAGGAGGAATACAAATGAAAGTGCAAACAAGGAGAACAGAAGAATGTAAAGCAAGTTAAACCAGCTTCTGGTGCACATCTTGCAAGAGTATGCTTCACTGACCAGAGTCTTCTTCAGGGTCATGATGGTGCTGTTCAGCTTGCTCTCCATGCTCACGATGTCCTCAGTTACAGAGTTCACTTGGAGCTGAAACCTGGACAGCTGAGCCTGGAGATTCTCCAGGTCTGACTCCAACATACTGTGACAGGAAGGATTGATTTTTATCTCAAATCACAATGATTTTTATCTCAAACCACAACCCCACACAGGCATACTTTACCACAGTTGAGAAAACAGTCACAATACACCCCTTTTGAAAATTCATAAACCCGAGCAGAACATGTTCCCATCTGACATGAGAGTGAAGCTGCTGTATATTAAGAGAATATTTCACTTATTGTAAGCAGTAAATGATATTAATGCAGCATTGGGAAAGGGAAATGTAGTATATTGTACATCAATTGATGTCAATAACATCACACAGTGTTTCTTAATTTAAAGGGACAGTTCAACACAAATTCAAAAATACATATTATCAGTCTAGATTATTTAGGTGTGAGTTACAGAGTGTTGGAGATATTGGCCATAGAGATGTCTGCCTTCTCTCTAATATAATGGAACTAGATGGCACTCAGCTTGTGGTGCTCAAAGAGACAAAAAAATACATCTGAAAGACTGAAAAGCAATGTCTCCTTCCAGAAATCATGACATGGTGCATCTACTGCTGGCTCACCTAGCACCACTGAGCTAGCTAACAGCTCAGCCAAGGTGGATGCCGTTAATGTTTATATCTCACACTGTCACTTTGTACCGAACTACACCTGCCAACAGTATCACTGTGCAGCAGGAAGTGTGCATCTACTCATGGACACGAGGCTTGTGCTCATGACAGCACGAGATATAAACATTAATGGCGTCCTCCTCAGCTGAGCTGTAACATTTAGCTAGCTAATGGTGCTAAGTGAGCTAGCAGTAGATGCATACTTCCCTCTACGCAGTCATACGGTCGTGGCCATTCGTTTTTCGTTTCGAAATAACAAATTGAAACACGGAAAACCAACCATTATCCGTTTTTAGTTTTGAAATGACCAAATGAAAAAGGAAAAAACGATCCGTCTCCCGTTTTTTATTTGATAATAAAGAAAAGAAAAGAAAAACGGAAAACTAATCGTTATCCATTATCCGTTATCTGTTATCCGATTTAATTTGGGAATTTAAAAAAACCCTGTGGGAAACTCCTTTCTCTATTTTTTGTGCGTTTCTTCTCTGTGACCAAAAAGTTGCATTCATGTGGTCTATGAAATGTACATACAGAGCATGTACATTTCCTATAACTACTAGAATATTGCTTTATCTGACATGTTATGCTAATAAATAACTTTTGTAACTAATCTAGGTCACTCTACATGGACAGCAACTAACGGCATACCACATTACACATTACATGTCCGCAAAAAATGATATGCAATACGTGAATTAATAAAAAGTTTTATTACCATGGACCAAACGTTCTTTTCGACCGCCAGTTTTCTGTGAAAGTGACGTCAATTTCAGTCAAGTCGGCAACTCCTGTTCCAAAATTATCTCCGAGTTGTTTTTCCGACATGAGCAGGCATTCATGTGTATTTTCCCAGTCGGAAAGTCATTTTTCCGATTATTCCAACACCACATGAATGCAACTTACTGGTCACAGAGAAGAAACATAAAAAATAGAGAAAGGAGTTTCCCACAGGATTGTTTTAAATTCCCAAATTAAATCGGATAACGGATAATGGATAATGGATAACGATTCGTTTTCCATTTTTCTTTTCTTTATTATCAAATAAAAAACGGGAAACGGATCGTTCTTTCCTTTTTCGTTTGGTCATTTCAAAACAAAAAACGGATAATGGTTGGTTTTCCGTGTTTCAATTTGTTATTTCGAAACGAAAAATGAATGGCCGTGAAATACACGGACCCCCCTTGCTGGCATTGCCAGGAACTCCCCACCCTTGCTGTGATCAAAACTCTGCCAGATGACGCAAAATGCGTGTTTCTGCGTCATCAATGACGCGTTTCATTTAATCTGGCGGATTTAAGCTGGCGGAGGGTTGGAGAGCTGTGGGAGCTGCTGAACACACCCCACATCACGGTGACACAGACCTGGTTTAAAAAGTATCCCTTTAAAAGATACTTATATCATAATTAAGAAAATTAAAATTGGCTCCATTTTGACCCAAAATACACCTTTTGCCGTTGTGTTTTTTATGTCTGTGTCACTGATCCTTTTTCTTTATTTAATAATACTTACTGGCAGTGTGAAGGAAGGATCAGATCCTTCACTGCAGTAAAAGTACTAATACCACACTGTGATAATATTTCACTGCAAGTTAGTCATGCTTGTTTAAGGCTGTGCTCATTGTCAATCCTGTATATACTGTAAGTTTGTTCAGTCTGAAGCAATGCATCATATTCTATAAGAGCATCAAATGTTTGGAGCGTGGCCGTCCTGTGAGAACCACAGATCTAAAAAAAAGTTACGATGTTAGAAAAACAGCCCTGTTTTCAGCTTTGTGACGATGCATTTTCCAGCTGATAACAAGAGCATTTTTTTTTATTTAGCTTTAACATGTAGGATAATTTCCTCAACACGTTTATCAGAAAAGTTCAAAACTACCAAATCTTTAGATCCATGGTTTTGAAATACTGTAATCTTGAAAGTAACTAAAGGAGTCAGACAAATGTAGTGGAGTAAAAAGAGATACAGTGGAGTATAAGTATAACAATGCATAAAATGGACTCAAGTAAAGTAGTCTAAGGACAGCGCTGGAGTATATGCACTTTCTTACATTCCTACTAGTTTTGACAGGATGAAGTCTGTTAGTCAGAATCTGCTCTTTAAATCTAGGTCACTGCCAGCAGCTGGTTTTAACTTGTGCTTCAGGTTTACTTTTTTCTCCCCTAAATCCATCCTTAAATATGTTTTTTTTCTTGTTCTTTTCTTTTGTTTTTTGCACATAGACTCACATTAAACAGTTACCTTATTTCAGTCTCGAGATCCCCGCCGAGATATTTGGCCATGCTGAAGTCGGACGTGTAATAACGGTTCGGATACACCTGATCTCCCTCAGCAGTGAAGGCTTCGCGGCAGTTTTTAGGAGGCCGGCCCTGCTGCATGACCCTCCTCGCTTTGTCTTTCTCCTTTGATAAAACACAAAACGCAGGTCGCATCAGTCCTAAAGCAGCTCAGTGTGCAATAATCAGCATCAACATGCATTCAAAGACAAACTAACTTTGATTATCAGGATTGATTCGATCCCCCTCATGTCAATCAGGCAGTTGATGATGACCGGGCTCGTTGCTGTGATTATGTCCAGCACAGACGGGTATTCTGGATGATATGCTTTCCTATAAAACAGTTGAGAAGAAGAAAACAAAATGGGGTTTTAAAATGTGTCAGGAGAAAGTCAACACATCTGAAATCCTGCTGCTGCTGCTGCTGACCGTCCATGAATGTTGTAAACTTTGTCAGAGAAAGGACTGACGATGATCTGCGGCCTGTTGCCCTTTGGATAATAGCGACACATCAGCTCCTGGAGGACCGCCTCGTCCTTATAGTTGTCACAGCAGAAAGCCTTCATGAAGCTCCGCAGACAGCACTCCACGGCTACAGCCAACAAGGGATCCTTCAAACTGATGCACGCCCCTGAGAGCAAACACACACTGTCAACTACAGTATGTACAAGTCAACCGCTTCACTGCAAATGTATAAACCTAAAGTATTATCTTGTCTTATTATATGTACGGCCATTTTTAAAGGATCTCTGGACAGAATTCTGCTTTTACATATAAGATAGCAAATGATTAACATTTTGGGAAATTAATTTATTTCTTGACAGGAGTTAGATGAGACGATGAACTCTCAAATCAAAATGAGGTAGAAGCCAGTTAGTGTAGCTTAGCATAAGGACTGGGAACAGTATGAAACAGCCAGCCTGGCTCTGTGCTGCCCCTCTGATGTCGATCTTCTAATCTAACTCTCAGTAAGACAGCAAATAAGCATATTTTACAAAATGTCAAACTGTTCCTTTATGTACTTTATAATCTCTATAATGCAGGAAGAAAAACCTGAAAAACAGTCACCTATTGGACCAACGGGTCTCTTGAGAAAGCGTCCTGTGGCATGCGCTTCACCAATCGCACCCATCAGGTCGGGTACATGATCTCCAAACCGCTTCAGTTTGTTTGATCGACTGGCGAGGACCTGATTCTTCCTCCTCAGCTTGGACTCGTACAGACCTTGGATGTTTCTCTCCTCCAATCTGGTCAATACAAACACAGCTCAATAAGGACATTTCACTGGACTACAGATAACTCAGACTCACATACCACACCTCCTCGACAGCACATGAATGTAAAAACAAATATAGTTTCTTGTACCTGAGCTTGTCTCGTTCTTCCTTCCCTTTGAAAAGTGCCTGATGTTTGTTTTTGATCTCCTGATTCAGCTGTGTGCACTGTGTCTCCAGCTCTGCCAGCTGCTCTTTCAGACTGGATATCTTCCTCTGCTGTTCTGTATATTCTGTCTCTCCATCATTGTTCAGGCTTACACTAAAATACATGGAGAAAACAGTATCATTTCAAATGTATTTGTATGAAGATAAAGAATTTAGAGTTTTAAAAGGAGAACTCAAGTACTTTTCATTTTGGAACCTGTTGCCCCAGGTTTTTTTTTGTCTACATGACTTGTGGGAAAAACAACTTCTGAAATTGGTCCAGTATAAAGTGAGAGTGCTGCAGGTGGTCAAAGGTCAAGGAAATCATGACCTTGCTTCTGTCTCATTCTAATGAAAGTGATATCTTGAAAAGGCCGTAGGGGAATCACTGGGACCTTGTGTCAGTCACATTCTAATGAACACAATATCTCTGTACCGTACACATGCTGTGTTTTTGGCGCCCTCAGATTCATTGTCTTTAATGTTGATGTGTGGCAGTCGCGTTCAAAAGCTAGAGTGATGCTGTTGTGGCGTGCATGCATTCCCGAGCACCTATTTTTCAGGGCGCGACAGCTGCACCCTGAGGTCAACTTTTGGAATTCAGAAGCACGCAACCCATGTCGTGATGAGGAACAACCAATCACAGCCGATAGATATCTTTCCCTTCATCCGTACATACCATTGATTCATTCATTTTCCATAACCACTTATCCTGTTAGGGGTCATGGGGGGGGGGGGGGGGGGGGGCTGGAGCCTATCCCAGCTGACATTGGGTGAGAGGCAGGGTACACCCTGGACAGGTCACCAGACTATCACAGGGCTGACACATAGAGACAGACAACCATTCACACTCACATTCACACCTACAGACAATTTAGAGTCACCAGTTAACCTGCATGTCTTTGGACTGTGGGAGGAAGCTGGAGTACCCTGAGAAAACCCACGCTGACACAGGGAGAACATGCAAACTCCCCCACCCTGGGTTTGAGCCAGGAACCCTCTTGCTGTGAGGAGACAATGCTAACCACTGCACCACCGTGACCATTTTCCTGCAGGGCTGCCCAGATCTTTACATCTGTCTCACGGATGATAGGTCTACACACAAACAGCACCTTAAAGAAGATCAGCTTTGCACTCAGGATTTCGTGTAAATAGGCTACGATATCGTGCGTTTTGAGGCTGCTTAGTAACCTCAGATGCAACCTGCAGCTGGCACAGAAAAGGCACATGAGTGGCGCCCAGTGCCTGACCTCGCGTTTTCCAGGTGGTTAAAGACACAGCATGTGTACGGGCCTTTAAGAAGGCTTTGTGGAAATTTCCTCAAATTTTCCTCAACGACAAACTGATTAGAATTTTGTGGTCAAAGGTCAAGGTCACTCTAAAAACATAACTCAAGAATTCATGCACTTATAATGACAAAATTTCACACAGCTGTCCAACAGGATAAAACGACGAAGTAACAATTTCATGTCCAAACGGTTAAAGGTCAACTTCACTGTGACATCATGTTCTGCGAAAAAACTTTTTCTGTACATTATTCAATGTCATAACTCAGTAACAGAAGGAGAGACATTTAGTCAGATACTGCATTGGTGACACTAGTCTTGGGTGTCCATCTGCTTGTATAAATCAGCTGTGTTACACTGTCCCCTCATTTGCTGCAGTCAGCTGCAGCGCTCTCAATACTGGACCAATTTCAAAAACTGTTGTTCCTACGAATCTCGTAGACGCAAAAAAACATGAGAAAATAAGATTCAGGTTGAAAAGTGCTGGACTCCCTCTTCAACCTTTCGACTGCCCTACCTTGTTTTTGCCTTGTTGATTTTCTCCTGAAGAAGATTTTGCTCCTGCTCTGACTGTTTGAGTTTGTTCAGTGCCCGAAAGTAAACCAGCTGTGGGAAAGAGTGCCACTTTAACAGATGTAAATGGTGCACACTTGATATATTAGGTTATTATACTTCCCCAGTCAGTACCTCCTGTTCCTTGTGAGCTTTGCTGATGACCTTCATTTGCTCTTTAAACCTGCGACTGTCTTCTGATAGAGACTCTTGTTCCTTCCTGAGGCTGTCAGCTCTGCTTTTGATGCACTGAAGCTTCTTCTGTGCCTGCGTGACCTTAGTCTGTGTGAGCGATAACAAAAAAGGTGAATTTATCCTTAAAGACAAACATCTAAAAATCAATTACGTATGAGTTGGAAGTTGTTGTTTTGTCCACTTGAGAACATCTACTGTCAACATCTAATTACAGACAGTCTGTATGGTGGTTGAGCTTTGACGAAGGGCTTCATAATTAGATTCATATACATTCAGCTGAATAGGAACACTTCTGACTCACCTGACAGAGCTTAAGGTTGTCCTGGTGTTTGTAATTATTCGCCTCCTTTTCAATGTCCTCCTTTAACTGCTGTACAAGCTGCTCCTTCTCTCTGACCTGAGAGTGATTAAAAAAAAAACCAACAAAAAAAAAACAAAACACATCTATCTTATTGAAAATCACGAGCCTACAGAAAAGGCATTAGATTCTTTCACTTTCCTTTCATGTGCTTTCTCCTCTTTTCACACGTCCCACACACTCTTCACAATTTATAATAAATTATAGAAAAAGCAGCTATAATTCATATTTAATTTAAGTTTTTTATAAACTGTTTTATGCAGTGATGAACTCTTACCAAACACCATGCCATTGCTTTCTTCAGATTCTCCAAAACCACCTTCATCTCGCTGAAGGACGGCAAACTTTCATACCTCTCTTTCTTTTGCAGGAACTCTTGCTTCAGGTCCTTGAGCGACTGAACAAAAAAATGTCCAAGACTGTAAATTATTAGATTTTTCTTTTGGCAGGAATATACAGCACGTGTTTAGTTATTCATGGACAAACTTATCAGCAGCAAGTAAGAACATTTTATCTTGATAATACTCATTAAAAAGAAGTTATAAATTGCTTTATAGGCAGAAGAACAATACAATTTATAAAACAAGCAGGACTGAGCGTACAACCCATGACATAAAAAGGTATTATCAGTATCCAGATAATAGCACATGAACCACTTCAACTTCAAGGGATATTTTGGATTTTTTGAAGTGGAGTTGTATGAGGTACTTATCCATACTTGGTGTAATACCATAGATGGACGTAGCAACCATGACATCACCCACTGGTTTATGGACTCCCATTTTAAAGTCTTGAGTTTGGCATTTCAGCTGTAGCCATCTTGTTTTTTTGGAATCAGAAGTGTGTCTGCCATTACAGACTGCGATCCCAGAACATCATACAGATGCAGGTCCCAAGAGTCAGGACTGAGTTGGGGAAAAAGGCGTTTAAATTTTCTGCCCCCTCAAGCTGGAACGACTTGCAAAAGGATTTAGGACTGACTGAACTTATTGGCCTGGGGGAATTCAGATCAGTTTTGAAGGATCGAGAAAGGAGATCTTTCGGCTCTTGTGTTTGCCTTATGTAATCTGTAATTTGTACATTTTTATGCTGTTTGTATAATTCTATGTGGTGTTGTTTGTGCACTGCTTTCTTAGCCAGGTCGCTCTTGTAAAAGAGGTTTTTAAATCTCAATGAGTTTTACCTGGTTAAATAAAGGATAAATAAAAGAAGTGACCATATTTGGGTGAGAGGATGGCACTGTGAAGGAGCGAGGTGTGGATCTGACTGAAAAGCCAGACAGCCTGTCATTTAAAGCCTCCTGCCATTAATTATACATTTTTTTTGTAAACGTTTTTTGTACCAAGCTGTAAACATGTTTATTTCTGCTGTAAAGTTGGACATTTTAACACGAGGGCCTATGGGGATTCACTTGCTTCTGAAGCCAGCCTCAAGTGGCAAGTCAAAGAACTGCAGTTTTGGCACTTCCTTGTTGGCTTCATGTTTAAGTCTTGGAGGTTGAGGCTTGTGTATCACCTACAGTAGATGACGGCTGGCAATCCCCAGATTCGAGACGCACACAGAGGTACCGACAAACACATTCTCACTCTGACCTCGTTACATATTGACGTTTGGTCATGGACTTTCCACGTCCAGATACGATGTGAAAGGTACCCAGGGTGCATTGGTTGTTTACGTTCTGGGACACCGTGTCAAGTTCTGCCTGTTTCATGCATTGTCTTCTTTCAAAATCCACTTCACAGGAAATTTAACGTTTACATACAGTCTCTTTCAAAATAAAGGCACTACATCTGTAAAGCATTGCAAATTGACTTCAACAACAAACACACCTGGTTGGGTTTACGCAACACACATAGTTAGGTTTAGGGAAAAAGAACAGGGTTTGGCTTTAGAATTGTAGGGGACACGAACACCGCTCTCTCGGGTGAAAGTCGCCCTTGTTGGAGCCATCCACCACCCCTCCTGCCCGCCCCAGTCGGACTTTAACGTCTTAACTTTCGTGCTTGTCCTGCCGTGTTTCCCACTGATGCCGCTGGACGTTAGAGGGCGCCTTTTTTCGTTGGTTTCTGATGCCAGAAGTCACTGCTCAAGTGCGGGATTTCGACGACTTTGGAGTGAGACTGGGCTCTGCCAACACGAAAGCTAGGAAATGTACTGCTGTGGACGGGGGAAGCAACAAAATATATTTTAGCAATATTCTACACACAGCGTACACTTAAACTGGTTTTGATTTTTTTAGGGGGTTCAAATTTCGCTGCTGCCTCTATACACAGCAGTACATTACTTAGCTTCCATGGCTGTACTCCTGCCTGCTTCTCCAAGCTAGGGGTGTGCCAACTGTCATCTACTGTAGGTGATACAATGACTATGGATAAGTACCTCACACAAACCCACTACAAACAAAAACAACAACAACAACAAAAAAAATAGAACAATCCTCTGTGTTTAAATACAAATAAATACCATAACTGAACAAAAAATTACAATTTTTAAAATCTTCTCAAAATGTCCTGGCTGACCACATCAAGACTTCCCATCTGTGAATCACTGAACTGATGCTGAGAGACCTGATGTGATGAATCATAAATACAGTACCTCCTCTTGCCTCTCGACCTGCTGACGTGTCACTGTTTTAGTGTGCTTGATGTGGATGTAATCCCTCTTCATCTGTTCCAGCAGAGTCGCTTTCATGAAGAACTACAAAGGCAGAAAAGAGGCCAAAAATATTCATTCAAACATGAGAAAATATTAATATTATATCAGCCTCTCTAAATACAGATGTAATCTTATGAATCAACGCTCATAAATAACATGGTGGTGTGTTACCTTGTACTTGTCCGATTCACTTTTTGAATGCAGGAACTGTTTACTCATTTCTTGGTTGAGAATGGACACTGGGTTATCTAACTGGAAGACATGAAACACATGTGCTGCTGAGGCCTTCTGGTAACATTATGTTGCAGTAAGGACGGTGTTTTTATAACAATCAAAATCATTTCTGCATTTAAAAGGTCTGAAAATAGAATATACTGGAAGTTAAAGTTAAAATGTTTGCTTACAGTCACAATAAACATAATAGGAGAAAAGAATACAAAGAAGTATTGCAAAAGCCAAGATAAATATAAAATAAAATTTAAAATATGCAAACTGTAAAGAGCTGCACAGTACAGAGACAGTACCTGGATATTGAAGTGGTCCAAAATCGCGGTCAGCTCCTCCTTCTTGTTTGAGATAAGCTGTCCTGAAAAACAAGACAGAAGACAACAAATGTTTAGATTCTAGCCGTCCTGAAGGAGATGAAAATAGCTGCATTAAACTCAGTGGCACAACATGACTGCTGGAGGGCAGCAATTAACTGATTAAAAGATGTGATTTCTGCCACTAGGGGTCATCAGTTCATTCATTTTTTGTAACCACTTATCCTGTTAGGGGTCACAGGGGGGCTGGAGCCTATCCCAGCTGACATTGGGTGAGAGGCAGGGTTCACCCTGGACAGGTCACCAGACTATCACAGGGCTGACATAGAGACAGACAACCATTCACACTCACATTCACACCTACAGACAATTTAGAGTCACCAATTAACCTGCATGTCTTTGGACTGTGGGAGGAAGCTGGAGTACCCAGAGAAAACCCACGCTGACACGGGGAGAACATGCAAACTCTGCACAGAACGGCTCCCCCACCCTGGGTCCCAGCCAGGTAATCTCTAGCTGTGAGGCGACAATGCTAACCACTGCAACACCGTGCCACCTGCATAAGAACTTGCAAGTATGTTAGAGTATAGTGAGTGCCCCAAAATCACAGAATTAGCAAATTAAGTCATCAGCCCCCAAATAAGTATGTGACACTTTTAACACAGAAGCAGAAGGAAACTAAGCATTTTCTGTTCCTTCTGTTGTACATCATTAAAAGTGTCAGATACTTACCTACGGGTCCTGACGATTTCATTTGCTACAACCAGCATCGACCCAACAGAGATCATGTGGATGGTTAAACACACTTCATGCTGGCAAGAGAAGTTCCTTTTACATCTAAAAAATAACTCAGTGATATTTATATCCTATGAAAAACATCAGTCCATGTGTGAATGTAAATACATGTTACAGTTACATTCACACTGAGACAGATGGTACAAAACAGTGGAACAGTGCCAAACATACACATGTGAGTTTATAAAGGAAACTTCCTGACTGAGAGTAGAGAATGTTTACAGGTCGGAGGGATGAGGGTCTCGCTGAAGTGCTTTGTCTTCACTCCCAAGTGTGTCTGGTTTATCTGACATTTAAGGACATGGACATCATGTGTAACTCAGGAAAAATCACCTGATTTGCTCTTCAGTCTGCAGGTCCGACATCCATCACTGGAGATCCGGTGCTCGATGGCGATGCAGTCACCGTACACGTCCCTTTTATAAGCGTCTGGTCCTCTGTTTCTCAGCTTCACCGTTATATCTGCAGTACTGGAGAGCAGATTACACTGTCATGGTATTCTAGTAGTTACAGCATTTTCAAAACCACAATAAGGACACTCAGGTATCAACATGATGTTGCCTGACTTACTTTTCATTGGTCTTTACAAAATCCTTCAGAGACACTCCTCTGTTTGTGACGGTGGCCTTTCCACCGAGGCCTACGATCAGGGCAGTCAGGATTGCACTTTTTCCACCTGAGAATTAAATTGAAAGACAGCAAAGGCAAGGGATTAAATGACTGCACGGAGAGCAAACAGACAGTACTCACTCAAAGGCGGAACTACAGATATGCAAATACTTGTAAATACAAATGCATCAGGAGGAACATCTTTAACAAATACATTTTAGTCAGCTACGAGGTACATGATTTCTGTCCCTAAATGTTAAGATGCTTTTATTGACTTTTCAGTTATTTTCCCCACACAATGTATGCCAAATAGAAATAAAACAGTATAAAATTTTCATATCATGATATCAGAATTATCACGGTATCGTTAACATGTGCATAAAATGTCCACACACTGAATCATTTTGTTTCAAAGTTTCATAATGAAAACCATTAACATTGAAATGCTCGCTCGTGTGTTAATGTCACTGGAGTTGAGGGACAAGGGACCAGCGTTATCACTGGGTTCGCCTGCTGCCCGCCCACCCTCTAAAAAAGGAAACATAAAACAAGCCAGCACTGCATGCTGCACCTGCACGCCTGCATCAGGAAGACTGTTGACTCTTGTTTGGTCGATACTTTATTTTTGGAAATGCAAGAAAATAACCGTATTTTGGGAAACGGTATGTAAAGCGCTTTAGCACATTCTAGAATATGAGGTTCCTCACAGCTGTTTGGCGCTTTGTTTATGTAAATTTTCTGAAGAAAACGTTGTTGCTAGTGATAAAAATTTGATCATAATATTGCCAGTAGCAAGAAAGAAAGCTCTCACTAGGAACCAATGGCTAATTATTGTGGAAAAAATCTTTTTCAATGGGGAAATTGACACATATTGAGACGACAAGAAGCACAACCAGGAAGAAAATGGGGCATGGACTCTATATAAGACTCAAAAAGACAACACTGGACTGGAATAATCATCAATAGATACACTAATCCTTAAGGCTGTAAAAATGTGTATTTACCCAGCAGTTTTTGTTTTGTTAACTCATATTATTTTTCAGTTATTTTATTACTTCATTATGCTGTTGTAACTGACACGTCAATGTGTAATGAAAAATGAATTTAATAAAGATTTAAGTAAAACAGTTTGGTTGATGCTGTACGGTATTTTCCATGAGTCTTTCAAGGCACAGTAATTAATTTGATGATAATTCAAATTTGAAATGGTTACCTTTTTATCTCTTATGCATAAGCATCTTTAATTATCTAATGTCTATTAAAAACTTAAGCATATCTGTGGATATTATGATGAAAAAGATAGTTCTTTTTAAGGTAACTACTTCTCCATAAAAATAAAAATTCTATGAAAAAACAACAAACTGACTAAAAAAGTCTTATTCAGACACTGATTATTCTTTCTTAAGATTATGTTTTGGGCTTTTTGGACATTATTTGACAGGAGGGTGGTAGTATGAAATGGGGAGAGAGTGGGGATGACATGCAAGAAAGGGCTGTAGGTCAGAATCGAACCAACATCCACTGCAGCAAGGACGCAGCGTTTGTACGTGGGGAGCCTGTTCTATCATATGAATTACTCCGTGCCCCATAATAATTCTAATATTCCACTATAAGAAGACGACCCTAATTTGGTGGCATATGAGCTGAAATTAATTGTCAACTAATTGTTTAATGAAGTGACAAGCAAATGATGTAGTTACAGTATATTCTGGTCTGCAACTATTTTAATAAATTGGCTAATGATCGTAATTTTTAAAGCAAAACCCAAAACATAACCCAGCTTTTGTCTTATTGCTATTTTTGGGGGGCATTCTTGTGCCTTTATTAGATCATTTTAATGGAGAGATGACAGGAAACAAAGGAAATTGCAATTCGCATTTTCCTTGTTTTTATGACAATTTACTGACCAAACAATTAATTGACTCGATAATCGGTAGCTTAATTAATAATGATCCTGTCCTATGCTTTATTATCAAGTTGCTCTGGTTTAAAAGGAGTACATACTGTGGATCTGTAGCTCTGGCTGGGCTGTCGTGTTAAACACACAAACCAAAGAAACCAGCCGATCACACAACATTTAGAAATCCAGCTCTTACTTCCATTGTTGCCAACGATGAAATTCACATTGGGCCCAAACTGGAACGGACCGAGCAAATGGTGACACATGAAGTTCTTCAGAGTGATGCTCTCAATGAGGCCGATATCTCCCTGCAAATACACACAGAAAACAAACCTCAACCATTAATGACCTGGTGATAAGGAGAGATAAAGCGCTTCATGGGGGTAAATCACTCACTGTGGTGGACGGCGTGCAACCGCTGGAGGACGGTCTCTGGTGGTTCGTATCATCTGGAGCATCTTCAGTACCTGCAGCTGTCACTCTGCGGCTCTTCACAGCTGTCGCATCACTGATCGCTTTGCCTTTCCTCTTACTCATTGTGAAACAAGTCACTGAAAATAGAGTTAACAGGAAGACACATTAGATACTATTTCTTTACTATGAGACAGACTCAGACTCTTTAGACCACATTATCAGTTTAAAGCCAGGTTTAATAATATGTACATTTTTACAGTTTATTGTTCAGTTTGGAGAGCTGGAATTGATCACAGATTGCTTCCCCCTATAATTGAGTTGTGTGGTCTTGTAAGCAGTGGTGAAAACTGAGTATTTCCATTTTATACTACCTTATACTCCACTATATTTTAAAGGGAACTATTGTGCTTACACTGCACTACATTTGTTTGACAGCTATAGTTACAGTACAGAATCAGATTAATATCGTAAAACTAATAAACTAATTTGAATCCCAGCACCTTTGGTTCAGGGACGCCAATTTGTTTTCTTAGTTGGAACATCACAAATATCAACCTTCTTTTAAATCATACTTTACACACTTGCAGGTCCTGCCAGACGAAGGGCTGAGACATTAAATTCTGTTAATTGTATGTGTCAAGCATCAACCACCAGGGCTGAAAAATGAAGCCAACACAGAGGTGCCAAAAACTGCAGTTCTCTGAGGCTGGCTCCAGAAGAAACTTTGTGTTAATCCCCTGTGTTAAAACTTTACAGCAAAATTAACCATGTCTACAGACTGTAGTACTTTTATTTTTGGTACTTAAAGTATACTTTGATGTGAATACACTTTTACATTTACTTAAAAGGAGCTGTATACAACATTCAGAGCCTGAGCCAGGATTGTCTGCACTTGGCTCTCAGTATGGAGGTGGCTTAGCTGGGGGCTAGCTGCTAACAGTGCAAACACTCAGTAACTTTACATGACATTTGAGAAACACTTTTGCGAACATGCCGTCACTGTTGTCAGTGGTAACCGCCATTTGAGCCCAGCATAGACCAGCAGCATTTAGCTAGCCAATGGAATACACACACAGGCACTCACAGGGACTAAAGCCCACCAAACACTTTCAGTATGGTACCTTTGGAACCAACAGTAACCCTTCAGACATGGTACCTAGACCCTAGTGTTTCCACTGCAAACAGTCCTCTTAAATGTGGGCGGGGTTGTTGTCACTCACTGCTCCGTCCAGCACTCACTGTATTTCCTCCTTTATCAGTCTGCACCTCGTTTATCGTCCACAGAACGAGGCTGCACGCTGACATTTTCAGAACAAAATAAAACAGGCTGCAGTGAGAGTCTCTCTCCATGGGATATTTAAAAATAGCAGGTTTGTGCATTTAGTCCTTCTCAGGCAAGCTCAGGGGTTTAGTGTTGCTGTAACCCACAGGAACAACGAAGGATGCAGTTCACATAATATGGCTGAAATTAATACATATAAATGCTTGAAGATCTGTTCATTACTAAAAGTGTATGTCATATAAAAAGTAAAATAATGGTTAAAGTTGTCCCAGTGAAATTTAAGGTGTGCTGATGGATTCACGTCGTCAACTAGGGCTGCAGCTAACGATTATTTTCATTGTCGACTAACCTGTTGATTATTTCTTCGATTAGTCAACTAATCATTTTATCAAAAAATGTGTTAAAATGTTGAAAAATGTCGGTCTGTCTCTCCCAAACCCCAAAATTATGTCATCTAATGTCTTGTTTCGTACTCTCGCCAAAGATTTTTAGTTCACCATCATGGGAGAGTGTGTGAAGCTGCCAATATTTGTGCATAAGAAGCTGCAATAGGAGTATTTTGGGTACTTTTATAGTACTTTTCTATGAAAAGAAAAGTATGACTCAAACCGATTAGTCGACTACTAAAATAGTCACCGATTATTTTGATAGTCGATTAGTCATCGATTAGTCGACTAACCGTGGCAGCCCTATCGTCAGCTCCTGCATTGAGTAACATTACAAGTAAACATTCCACCTTAAAAGTTGCCGGCAGTCGGCCCAGTGAATTAAGTTATTATTTCTCAGACTCCGGCTGCTGTGAGAGGCAGCAAAACATCCTTTCATTTAATAGTTACAGTTTTCTAATAAACCTCTCCACAGTATGAACAGTGGTTACATGAGCCTCAAAACCAGACACAACTCAGCCCTGAGCAGAGTGACCGTCCTCTACTGACCAATCAGACTGCAGTGTTCACAGCTCCACCTTTTAGTACCAGATCTGTGTGCTAGGTACCCCAACAGAGGGGGGACCAAACATGGGGACGGAACCATTGGTACCATCCACAACTTTTCACAGTGAGAACGGAAAAAAGCATACTGAACTGAACTGAACTGAACTGAACTGCTCAGTGGAAATGGGGCGTAACATGCACTTGCAGCTGGATTGTCGACTACAACAAAAAACAGAGATGCTCAGATTACAACACACACAGAGGGAGCATGACTTATTTCTTTACTCAGGACATTACTCCACTTTATCTTTACATTATTGTTTGCTGCTGTATTAAGATTCTGAATGTCATATACAGAACCTTTAAGTAAGACTGAATGCACGACTTTTAGGGTACTTCTACACTGTGATATTGCTGCTTTTACATAAGTAAATCATCTGCATACTTCCTCTACCACAGGGTTTTAGTGTGTGACGTCTCATGTTTTGTGGAAACTGTGGAAATTGACAACATGAACTGAGGATTTCATGTCTGGCGATGGACATCAGACAATGCAGACTTCAAATAGCCACAATCTCACTTCTCATCAGCCATGAATCTTGTCCACCACTCCATGCTCCAAAACAGTCATTCAAGTTCCTCTTTTATGAAACTGAGTAATGTTTTGAAACTTATTTCTAGAGGTGTAAAATGTGACATCAGACCAGCTGCAGGGTAATATCTGATCATACTAAGTAGCTTATGAACAATGCAATTACAAAAACTGGTTTCAAAGAGTGAGCATGTGACAGAAAAAGAGATGTGAGCCCTTTGTCTTTAAGCCAGGAAGCAACAGGTTGAAACCAGCAGACCCCACTGCAGCAGATGTTCTGTCACACAGCTCCACAATTAAACATTTATTCCAGGTTTAATATTTTAAAATGTTTTCACACTGATTCATACTACAAATATAAAACGTGTAGAGCCTTAAAAAGATATTTCAAAATTTTTTGTATATGGATATAGATATGATTTTGCCCTGACTACTTAGTAATGAGATCTCTACTATTCAAAGTCCGCTCTGCTGCTGTGTTTTCCGACCACTCTGCAGCATTCAACTACTGGACTCAGTGACGACGTTTACACCAGACCACACAACAAAGCACAGACACCACACAGCAACAGGTGAATTTAAAACACCCCAAACTTCAGGGAACATTTAGCTTCTTTTGGATCACAAACAAATAAGACAAGCTTGTTAAGAACCTACCATGGTGCGATTGTGGGCAGCCTGCAGATATAACATGATGAGCCAGTACAGCGTTATTTTAGGACTTCCTGGTCGCAGTGTTTCATACTAAAGTGCAGCGCTGACAGTTGTGGGTGTGCTTCACTGCAAAACACGGAACCGAGAGCGTGCTGCCTGATTGGCTCCGCGGGGGATACCTGTGTGCACGTCCGAAGTTACAATCTCTCGGGTTTTTTTTAAAATAAAAGAAGTAATGGAGGTTTATACAATATAGTAGATTAAGATTATAATATACATAACTCATCTTAACTTTATAAACCATGATAAACAGAATAAAATGTTATAAAGTCATAATATTACACTGTAGGTGGCGTCATGCACTTTTAATGTTAGTTTGTAGTCCGGCAATAAAACCACAGAAAAAGAAGAACCAGTTAAAACCCCACGTGAGTTCCCGTCTCCTCTTCCTGCCGCGAAATTCCAATGATGATGATGAGTCTCCCGCACCAAAGCTGGTGAGAAAATCAACCTGTGTTTGATCATGTGTGCAGCTGGTGTGTGTTAATCAGAGCCGAATGGTGAAGATGAAGATGTAGATTTGTAACACACATTTAAAAGTCACGTGAAATGCGTGTGCGAATGGCAGGATGTTATTTTTCGTTAATTATCAGTTATTTTGAATGAGGATCTGCATCACCGAATGATGGAAGTTAAAAAGGAATCACAGAGAAAATAGTATCTTATTTTTTTTAGGGATTTTTAATGTGAATCCTGATGCAAGATAAATGTTGAATTGCAGCTCCCGTTAAACACACAGACATTCATGTATTCCTGTTTAGTTGCATTATTTCAGGCCTGCTAGATTTTCAGAAAACCTTCAAGACCAGGGATTTATGATTAAGATTTTTGGGGAAGTTGAGGGTGTGGCAAATCTTTTTTGGGGCCTGTTCAGGGTCATCACTGCAAGCCAAAGACATTTATTTTTCTTCCTTTTTTTGTACTTGAAGTAAAGAAACACAACCATTTCCCCAGTTTTATAACTTTTAATCCATACCCAACTAATAAAAGACCATAATTAAAAGCCCAAAACCCCAACCTCAGTATTTTCAACAATGTGGACAGCAAGGCCATAATCACCAATTAACACTGGGGCACTGGGGTGTGGGGGGACCATTTAAATCTACATCTTTTGTGATCCAAGGGGGATTCAAGGGTAATTCCCCCAGATTTTTTTTAGAAACTGAACAGCTAAACTGAGCATTTTTGAGCAATTTGGAACAAAAATCTTGGATCAGGGCAGTGGTGTCGTGTAGAGGCTGACATTTTTTTGAGAATCCTGTGGGCCTGCTGCGGGGTGGTTGTCAGTTTCACTATTCATCACTTGACTGGGACGGGACAGGAAAAAAAGTCAATGAACGAAAATAATAACAATAATAATGATAATAAACAAACGAGTCAGCAGCTATAAGTTTGTTTCCACAGAGCATAAAAATATATGGCTGTAAGTCTGAGCACACATCGTTTTATGTTAAGCATGTGAAGTAAAATGAATTGTTTGTTTAGATAATATCACAATGCTAATTTCTGTTAATCCTGTCACGTTAATGGTAATCCCTATATCTGTTAGCACTGAGCTAACAGACCAGTACTAGTCACTTGCCATATGTGGTAGCAATTAAAATCAGAATAAAATGTATTACCAAGTAGGTTTTCACTTAAAAGGAATTAGCCTTGGTGTTTGGTGCAAAGGTAAACATACAATAAACATATGAAAGCAAAGTACTGAAACATTCAATAACATAAATATAGAATAGAAAAATTACAATACATATACAAAAAAATGTAGGCTACTCTATTCAATGTTATGACAAAAATATGTGCAGTAGTATGTGTTCAAGCAGATTAAGTGCAAAGAATGGTAACTGAACTGTCCTAGAAGTTCCTAAAGTCGGTGGCATTCATGGTTAAGGGAATACTTCACCCTCAAAATTACCTATTTTCATATCAATTACTCACCATGTGTGACCTTGAATTCTTAAGGAAACCTTTTTTTCCTATGGGTCTTCACAGTGAACAGAGACTCTGAAAAAGGTGAACGTTCTTCGGGAATTAAAGTAAAGGGGGTTCATGTTTAACGACAGCAAAACTATATCACAGCATCCATCTACAAACTCTCCCACACCTCCATGCAGTATAATCAAAGTCTCATTAATCCAGTGCTCAGTATGTCCCAAACACATGCATTTTCACTAAAATATTATGATTAAAACTCGTCAGTACAAACAGTCTCATGCACAGGTATGTGTGTAAACTCTGCTTAAGCAAAGCTTATATGCATGCACATGCTCAGACATACTCAAGGCATGCTAATGTAGGCTAAAGTTTATTATATATTGTAAAGTTTTAGTAAAAATGCATGTCTTTGGGAAGTACTGAGAATAACTGAATAAATGGGACTTGGATTATACTGCACGAGTTGTGTGAGTGTTTGTAAATGGATGTTTTGATATGGCTTTGCTGTCAGGGGTGTAGTCATTACAGAAAGTGAGGGGGACAGATTGTTTTGGAATAAGATGATTTTTTAAAATGTTTTTATTGAAATATTCTCTCACATTCAGTTGCGCTTCTCCATAGTGGCTAAAGAACCAAACCAAATAAGCAAAAACACCTGATGACTAGGAAAAGAGATCAACTGTTTTAAAAAAACGCATAACTCATCTTACATGGTTTGATATAAAGAACGAGTGCAGGGTTTTCTGCCTCTTGCTGGATGGTTTGCTGTACATTTTAGTTGTCAAACTTGATTTACAGTATAAAAAAGTGCGGGGGACATAGAGGACAGATACAGCAGTTGTGGGGGACATGTACCCCAGGGTGTAGTGGTCCCCAGTCACTTTAATTCATGAAGAATGTTCACCTTTTTTGGATTCTTCCTTCACTGTGGAGGCGTGCAAAAAAAAAGTTTTCTTCAGAGCCAAGGTTACAGGAGGTGATTATAATAAACTATAATTTTGCAATTGAGGTATTCTTTATAAAAGCCTGTTTCTCTTAAGCATTGGTACTTTTATTTTTTCCATTTGCAGGTGTATGTGACCCCTGACTCACAATGTGTTCAATTCCTGGCCTTCCAACACCAGGCTCAGAAGTACCTGTTCTCATCACGAGGGTAAACCTAAACTACACTTACGGTCTTGTGGAATTATGGGTTAACGTGGATGATGGCAGGAAGCATGTCTATGAGCAAATGAGAGAGAAAATTCAGACTCCTGAAAGAAAGTTTTATGGATCAGAAGGAAAACCAGGGGATCTCTGTTTAGTTTGCATCAGCGACACCTGGCACAGAGCTCGGATTGTATCGATTCAAAGTGAAGCATGCCATGTTTTTCTGATTGACCAGGGACAGCCTCATATCACCACAAGTGAAGCTTTAGCATGGGGCCAGAGTGACATTTTTCTTCTACCTCCTGAAACTGAATCATGTATACTCGCAAATATCCTTTGCCATGAGAAGAACTGGCCTGAAAAAGCCACAAAGTTTTTGGTATCTCTGCCTGGCAAGAAGGTTAAGGGACTGGTTCAACATGTGCTGATGCCGGACAGGACCATTCTCCTCGACATACCAGTTTTTTCCAAGCACGTTAGTAAGCTTGGAGTTGCAAAGAAGATGCCAGTGGATGAGTTTAAATGCCTCGTACAGAAATGTCTTGAGGCTGACCGCATAATGCAGGAACAGAATCTGAATGTTAGTTGCCAACTTGAGAAGCATGACCATTACTTTTACCCAGAGCTGTTAACTGATACTTTTGAAACTGTTTACGTGACAGAGGTAACTAATCCACATGACATTTTTTGCAAAGTCCTTATTTTTTCCAAGGCAGTGAAGATATTATCAGAACAGATCCAGAAGTACTATGAAGAGAACTCAGATGTAGGAGAGACACGACCTCTGACCTGCGGGGATCCATGTGCTGCTAGAGGAATAAACGGCAGATGGCATCGCTCATTACTAAAGCAAACCATGACTAGTGATGGCGCTGTTGAAGTTTTGCATGTGGATGAAGGAAAAACTGAGCTAATCCCAATTGGAGACATCAGACCTCTGCATGTGAAATTCCTGAGAATGCCAGTTGTCACGTATTCCTGTTCTCTTGAAGGTGTAAAAGATAATGGCACAGGGTGGACTACAGACCAGACTGATTACTTGAAATCAGCGCTCCTGAACCAGACAGTGGTGGTGAAGTTTACCCGCCACAGCATACCTGAAGATGTCTATCATGTCATTCTCTATGCAGAAAATTATGTATGCATAAACAATTGTTTTATAGAGATGGAAGAGCCTTTCTTACCACCCAAGACTGTACGAGATACAAATGTCCAGAATGAATCCATCACCACCTTGCTTCTCAGAGACGAACGTTGGGTGGATTTACAGAACAAAGTCAGCGTAAATGTTGATGCTTTACCAGAGGAAACTTTGCCACACACCAAGAACCTAGCAGTCAATGGCAAGACAGACAATGCACTGACTTCTGGAGCTGATGATACTAAAATCAAAGTGAGCTCAGAATGTCCAGACCCTCTAGTACAGATCAATGGGAAGCTTTCAAATGCTTCCCCCTCTGATGTGCTAAATGCTTGTGATGCAGTGAAATGCATCGTAAAAGCTGCAACACCTGATGAAGGAGGTCTGCTTAACATGGTAGATTGTGAAACATCATCAAACAGTGAATGCAAGCTTTTGACTCAGAAATGTGCACAGGCCGAAGCTCTCGTTCAAAGTCCTCCACAAGTCCCATTGGATGCATACATTTACTCCACACACAACATTGAGGTGAATGGAAAAGAAAAAGTGTGGGTTACCTCTTGCGAGAATGTCCATCAATTCTACTGCCAACTGGAGAGGAATTGTCAGTATTTTGATAAAGTGATGGGAAATGTTAATCAACTAATTGGCCAGCCACGGAACACAGATCACCCACTTGGACTTAATAGCATTTGCCTTGCTAAGTACACTGATAAAAAGTGGTACAGAGCTCAAGTAGAAGAAATGTCTCCAAAACTTAAAGTGCACTTTGTGGACTATGGTCATTCCTTTGAAGTGAATGAATCTGATATTTGTCCCTTTCCCCCAGAAGCAAGCATGGTCAAGTCTGTTCCTGTACAGGCTGTTCCACTTGGACTGTCCAATGTCCCTGCAGACGTGCCTCAGGAAGTCAACCAGTGGTTTGCTGAATGTGCTGTTGGCCAAAGTTTCACCATTTCAGTTGTAGCAAAAGAGGAAAATGGGAAGCTACTGGTTGAACTGTTTGAAGGACCTCAGAATGTAAATGTGAACGTCAGAGGGGTTGTAGCAAATATGATGCAACAACAGATGACCAGTGTCATTCAGCAGCTCTCCAACAGCCCTGAACATGCCAGTGTGCTAAATGGGGATTGTCCAAAGCAAGAGCTCAAGAATGTTTCAGTGTTAATGAAGATGACAGAACAAAATAAAGTCCACAGCATCAATGGACTGAATGGACTGTGTGCAAGAGATGAGCTGAATTCACAATCCATAACTAATGCCTCTGCACCACAGACTGAACATGAAAAGACTTTGCATGAAGGAAGAAAACCGGCTTTGGATGTCATTGTTGAGAACAAAGAAATAGAAGGTGATTCAGAAATGACACAACTTTCCCTTCCTTCTTGCCCCAAGGGAAATATAAACATGTACAAGTGGCCAAACATTCCTCAAAATGCAACAGAGGTATACGCCTCTTGTATTGTGGAACCCCATTTCTTCTGGTGTCAGTATGCCGACACAGAGGAGCTCAGCGAAATATCAAGGCTTGCACAGGAGGCAGGACAGGCACCAGAGGATATGAGGTTTCCAGAGACTCTTGGTCCTGGCAGTCCATGTCTTGCTCTGTTTTCCAGTGACAACCAGTGGTATCGAGCTCTAGTAGAGAGCAGAGTTGACGATGTAGTCCATGTCGTGTTTATTGATTATGGAAATGAATCTGATGTTGACATCAAGAATGTGAGATCACTGCCTCAGAGTCTGCTGGAGAAGGCTCCTCGGGCCTTTTTGTGCTCTCTGGATGGATTTGATGAGTCTAAGGGCTCCTGGGATGACCAAGTATATGAGGGGTTCTACAATCTCTTGGTTGATAAACCACTCAGAGTGAAAGTGTTTAATATGGAAGACCATTCACAGATTGCGGTTCCACAATATGCAGTGAAAATTGAGTGTGATAATGTGGTTTTGAATAGTGTAATGCAGAAATACTGGAAACCACTTCACGCAGAACATGCCAAGATTGAAAGAACCCAAATAGAAACTTCCCTCCAAGATATTAAAACTGAGTCCAACATGACAGATCTTAAGGTTTCCAAGGAAAATGTGAATACTTGTTTGTACAAGAAGCCAAACATCTCCAAGAACAAAAAAGAGGAGGTGTACGCCTCTTGTATTGTGGAGCCCCATTTCTTCTGGTGTCAGTACGCCAACACAGAGGAGCTCAGCGAAATATCAAAGCTTGTTCAGGAAGCAGGACAAGCGCAGCAGGACGTGATGTTCCCAGAGACTCTTGGTCCTGGCAATCCATGCCTTGCTCTGTTTTCTAGTGACAACCAGTGGTACCGAGCTCAAGTAATTTGCAGAGTTGAAGATGCCTTCGATGTCACATTTATTGACTATGGAAATGAGTCAGACGTTGATGTCAAGAATGTGAGATCACTGCCTCAGAGTCTGTTGGAGAGGGCTCCCCAGGCCTTTTTGTGCTCTTTGAATGGATTTGATAAGTCCAGGGGTTCCTGGGGTGATGAAGTGTATGATGACTTCTACAATCTTCTGGTTAATAAGCCTCTAAAACTGACAGTGTTTGATATGGATGACCATTCAGAGGCTGCAGTCCCTCAGTATGCAGTGGAAATTGAGTGTGATGGAGTGGTTGTAAATGCAGCAATGCAGAAATACTGGAAGCCAGTTGCCAAAAGACGCGTTTCATTTGAACACCCTCCAACAGAAACTTTTATCCGAAATGGTCAAACTGAGTCCAGCATGACACAACTCAGTGTTGCCAAAGAAAATGTGAAATCTTACATGTACAAGTGGCCAAAGCTTTCTCAGAACAAGACAGAAGTATATGCCTCTTGTATTGTGGAACCCCATTTCTTCTGGTGTCAGTACGCTGACACAGAGGAGCTCAGCAAAATATCAAAGCTTGTTCAGAAAGCAGGACAAGCGCAGCAGGACGTGATGTTCCCAGAGACTCTTGGTCCTGGCAGTCCATGCCTTGCTCTGTTTTCTAGTGACAACCAGTGGTACCGAGCTCAAGTAATTCGCAGAGTTGAAGATGCATTCGATGTCACATTTATTGACTATGGAAATGAGTCTGATGTTGATGTCAAGAATGTGAGATCACTGCCTCAGAGTCTGCTGGAGAGGGCTCCCCAGGCCTTTTTGTGCTCTTTGAGTGGATTTGATCAATCCAGGGGCTCCTGGGATGACGAAGTGTATGATGACTTCTACAATCTCCTGGTTAATAAACCACTCAAACTGACAGTGTTCAACATGGATGACCATTCAGAGGCTGCAGTGCCTCAGTATGCAGTGGAAGTTGAATGCGACGGAGTGGTTGTGAATACACTGATGAAGAAATACTGGAAAGGACTAGATGCAAACCATGCCTTGGCTGGATGTTTGGTCAGGTAAGTAGACTATAATTTGTGTCACTTTTTGAAATTTTAGTTTTGTTAGGATTTCAATGAATGTCATTCACTCGTGTATTTGTCATTTAATCTTTCGTCTTCAGTGGACCCACATGATGGAGAGTGTTGGAGTTTAAAGTAATCAAAAAGTCCTTGAATGATGGTAGGACTTGTTTTTCTAATCCAATCTTTTCTTCACAAGTGATAATTAATGGATGCCATGGGGGTTGTCCTGTGATAAAACTAACAAACTGAAAAGTGAATTATTGATATTTGGACATTTAAGCAGTTTTAAATGTTTAATATGTGATCTAATCCTTGTTTTTGTTTCTTCAGCTCTGGCCCTAGATGAACACCGATGGGGAAACCCAGCTGTGACAGACCAGTCTTTTGGAAACTGAATATACATGTTTGTCTTGTTAGAAATTTTACTCAATGTAATTTTACTAACTAAATGAAATGAAGGTTATTTGTGTCAATAAACATACAGTGCTTGCATGGATGAATAAGGGTGTGAATTTTTAAAATGGATTCTACACATTTGAACAGGCTGTTTTGTAGGCTGTTGGCTATGCAAATCAACTCTAGGGAATAACCGACATCTTGCTCTTCAGCATGTAACTAAATGCATTGTGTTTTGATGATGAAATTTGTGTATCAGTTATGATGCTGGAGCTTAAATTCTTTTTTAGGAGGTTTTTGCAGTAATAAACTTTTAGACCCTTCCTCAGCCCAAGCCTCATTAAAAAGGCTTCCATAGACGGTAGACAGTTTTTTTTTTTTTAAGTTTAACAATGGTACAATTTTGTCACATTTTCACCATTGATATAGGCTACCAAGTCTTTAATTATATCCAATTCTACGACTGGGGGTAATGTTTTTTAAGTGGGACACAGATTTGGAGGGGAGGGGAGGGGAGTTGGACTTTTTTTGACAGATGCACCAATATTTGTAACATTCCCCATTGAACAGTGAATCTCTTTCCATCCCTCACGAGGCAAGTTCTCTCAAACAACTGAATAAGGGTGTAAGAATCTTGATTGCACCAATATACAACATTTTTGTTAGACAGGACATAGTTCCTCTTCAGCTGTTTGAAAAACCTGATAGTCATTGTCATAGCAGTCTTCAAGATATGGTATTCCTTTATGATGTCAAGTCTCCAGAATTGTTTTATTCAGAGTTATAAGTAATGTTATAAGTTGATTTTGTTTCAAACATTAAGGTGACAGTCAAATTTCAATAAGAATTTACAGAAATGTACAGTATCACTGTTCATTGATTAGACAAAAATGTTGACTGGGCATATTTCATATTTATATGGGGTTATATTCAAAAATAATAATCTTTAAATAATCTTGACTAATTTTGGCATTATGCAAGTCCTAAAAGTCTTAAAACGTGTCCAGTTGCATAAATATTAGGCCTTAAAGCTCATCCTAAATTCATATTTGTGAGGTCTTAATTGCGGCACACATTTTAACTAATTTAATTTATCCATCTTTTAATTTTTGTTGTTCAACAAGTTAAACTCTTCTGTGTACAGAACTGTTAGTTATTTATAAGGAGGAAGAGGGTGGTGCAAAAAGAGGGAGGCATGTAGAATCATTTTTTAAGCATTGGAGAGGAACTTGTGTTTTTTATTTTGGCTCAGGGGAAGGGCATACCAATTTAAATGGTAGTATTTTGTAATTATTTTACAGCAGATTTTTAAAGAATCCATGGCATGTTTTCTTAAAAAAATGTCAAACTTACACCAGAAACTGTAAAAACAGAAATTATTGTTGAATTTTCAAATTTCCCACAGTCCTTGGACACATCATAGGCAAGGAACGCTTCCATCAGAAAGAAAACAGCCAAATCTGAGCTTAAGATAGTGATACTTAATCAAAACCGCTTTATTCGACATCCCATTTAGAATTTGGCCAAAAATAAACCTTCTGCACTAACTTACGAGTATGCATGATGAGAATAAAAAACCCAAAGCTTTTTTTCAACTCCAGGATTTCCATTTCAACTTTTAATTTTAAAACACATAAAAGGATAAGTTTTTAAAAAGGTAGTAACTGATTTATGGTGGAGGGAGAGTCATGTATTTACCCCCAGCCACTCAGGGAGGCTCAAAGAAAAATATTTGTAGCTATGGGGATGATAAAAATAATTTTAAAATAAGAAGAACCCCTCCTATGACAAGTAAAGAACAGTCCCTAAAAGTCCATGTTTGATCAAACCTACTACTGAAGCTAACATTTTCTTTTTATCTTATACTTCCACTTACCTAGTGGCAACATGTTAATTAACCCAACTCACTATGTATACTTTATAATTACCTGAAATACTTTAATTAGGGGGGAGAAAGATGTTTTGAACAAAAATTGTCGTAGATTTGGTTAACAATGATCTTTTCCGCCATGTTTGTTCGGCTAACGTTAGCCTACCGGTCGCCTAACCTAAACTCTTCACTCACAAACTTTTAAAAGCTAATTTGGTTCTTTCTCCGCGGTATTAGATGTTTTTGAAAAAGCACAACTGCTCATTAAATTCAACCTCTTCAGTGTGTCATGTATTTTTAAGACACACAGCCTGGTTTTATCATCTGGCTACAGCAGGTGGCAGCATTTACCGTTCACACGCCGGGGCCATCTTGTGTTGGTCCACCGTTGCTAGGTAACCACAGTACCGAGATGACAGAGTTGCACCAGGCAGCTGCAGCGGGCGACTTTGACCGAGTTGAGGAGCTCCTGAAACAAAATGAATGCAATCCCAACCACAGAGATATCGACTGGAGCTACAAGACTCCTCTTCACTGGGCAGCAGCTAAAGGTAGTTCATTGGTCAGTGGGAATTTGTAGTGTCCTTTCACCTGGAGCACCTGCAGGTCTCATCAGTTTACACACAGCTACCGCCATTAAAATACTGCAGTGTTGACTGTAACGGTCACAGGAGAGGGTGTCCAAAAGACCCTGAAGACGGACAGTTACAGCTATATCCCTGTTTTCCTCTTTTTGTGATTTTACTTAACATTGACTGTAACGTTAGTAAAGCTAGCTGTTTTATTTGTCCGTCATATAAGGGACTGTCCTATATCAGACATTGGCTTTTAGGGACTGTTCTTTACTTATCAGAGTAGGAGAGTGGCTGGGGTGTGACCTCTTTTTTATTTTTATTTTTTTATTATTATTTTTACCCTCCCCAATGCTAAAAGCATTTTTCTTTGTGCCTACCTGAGTGACTGGCAGGAAATGCATGACCCTCCCTCCATCATAAATTAGTTTATGGTGATGATCAGCTATAAGTAGATTTTAAAAACTTGTGATTTTTAAAAGTAAAAATTAAAAGTGAAAGACGAAATCCTGGAGTTGAAAAATGCCTCGGTTTTTCACTCTTGTTGTGCGTGCTGGTGAACAAGGGTTCATGGTTTATTTTTTAGCTAAATTTTAAAGGAGACATGTAGAATGAAGTAATTTTGATAAAGTATTACAATTTCAAGCTCAGATTTGGTTATGTATTTTTTTTATGGAAGAGTTCGGCCCACAAAATGTGTTCAAGGACTGTTGGAAATTTGAAAATCAAATAATTTTTCTCTTTTTTTTTTTTTTTTTTTTACAGTTTCTGGCTATGATAAATGGTGTAATTTTGGCATTTTCTTTACAAATCGGCAGGAAAATAAATACGCAATACAGCCAATTAAATTTGTATGCCATAACCCAAAATAAAAAGCACAAGTCCCTCCCCAGTGCTTAAAAAAATTGACATGCCTCCTATTTTTTGTCCCACTCCCTCCCCTCATACTTAACAAACAGTCCCTTATTTTATTGGTGGGAGGATGTGCCTCTCAAATGACACCATCATAAAACTTAGATATAGAAAGCTAGCTATTAGGTTTTAGTTTATTAAAAATACCTGTCAGTCAGCATGGGAGTGACTTGTGTTTTCAATTGATAACTTCTAAAAATTCTTAAAAAAAAAAAAATTTACCAACTCCAGCTTTAATTTAAAATTATTACTTTATCAATTATTCAATTGATTATTTGTTTAATGAATTACTCAGTTTTTAAATGTTAGAAAATCCTGAATTTCAGCCAATTTTTTGCCAATCAACTAATTAAGTGCCCTTTTTTGTTGCAGTTTTTATTGTATTTTCTTTGGCCTCTCTTTCGTCTTCTTGTCATAGTCAGACTTTTCCTCCACCACAGTAAATAAGAGTTTGTTTTTAAAAGACCAGAGTAAAAAAAATCACCAGGCTCTTAAATGCAGGTACCAGATCACACTGTGACGCTTTTTCTACAGGTCACACAGAAACAGTGAGGATCCTCATTGAACATGGAGCCAGGCCGTGTCTGAGGACGGAGCATGGATGGACCCCTGCCCACTCGGCTGCAGAGTCCGGCCGGCTGGCAGTGCTGCGGCTGCTGCACTCCCTGCATGCCCCTATAGACAAGGAGGACTGCTGTGGAGACAAACCAGTGCGGATAGCTGAAATATACGGACACCAGGACTGCGTTCGATTTCTTAAAAAGTATAAAATGAAGCCCGGTTTTCTGATTCGCCACCACTGGTGTTATTTCATTCTCTGATTCACATCTCCTCGATTCACACATGCCACACTCTGATTAAGTTTTCCTCTCAGATACTCAGATCAATAAGATTATACATTGACTTTATAAGGTAAGTAAGAAAATTTGCTCTGTTTTTGTATGTTGCAGAGCAGAAATTGAGTGCCAGGCCTACCGCAAGATGGCAACCCAGAAAGGGATTTCACTGGATGACACGGACGAGGAGTGGGCAGAGCAGGGCAAAGAAAATGAAGCAAACAGAATCTCTAGCAACATTCAGACGTAGGATGAACTCATCTTTTCACAAATAAGAGTTGTCAGTGTTTCAGTGCTTTATTAGTAATGGATAACACACACAGTATTGCTCAAACCACATCTGAACTTTATATGTAATTTAATTTATAGCAATGAATAAAGAATACAAGTTGGAAATGTTTTAGGGATGCACATTAATATCGGCACGTCATCGGTATTGGCTGATATTGGCTTTAGAATTAACTGTCAGAATCTGCCAACATGCCTATTCTTATTTTTGCACAATGATTGAATATTATATACACTGAAGAGGATGACATAGGGCTATCAGAATAAGAGTATGCATATTACGATGTTAATTCCACTACAGAAGAGACTTGATCACTAAAATTAAGTGGGGAAAAAAGTGGATATAGACCCTTTTACTGTTAGTAAAGTATGACGTTTTTGGGTGGGCGGTACTTAGCTGGAGGCAAAACAATTCTCCACAGACATTAGCCAGTGCTAGCTAGCAAGCTCAATTGGCTTGTTTTAGACAATGGAGGAAGATGATTCAAGTGGTGCACTCAGTAATATTAATTCCGAGTGCCCGGAGCGCTCTCTGGCACAAACTGGACTGTTCATAAATAAGCTGTCAGAATGTACTGTGGCTGGGGAGATGGAGCAGCAGAGTACCAAGCAAAGTGAATACATAATTTACTTAACCGTTTGTTAATGCATATAGAAATATAACGCTCCGTTTCTTCAACCAACAGGGCTCTCATTATAGGGTAGAGCGTCATACTGAAATTATGAACGCACCATGTCAGGTCACTCACTCTCCGGGACCAGGAGTGTTACTAGAGTAAGTAAACACTGACCCATGGGACCAGACTGGCCGACCCGTATGCTCTCACTCAGTGGATGGATGATGTCACAGGAAGCTTTGTGGTTGATTACTATGCCAATCTTACAAAGGAAGACGACACTTGAACAGTTTTCTCCAGTTTGTTTTGCTATTGAAGCTAACGTTAGCTAATGTGCTAAAAGTTAACATTACTTAGAAATCCAATATCTCTCTTAATACCTCCCCAGTTTCTGATGAGGTGGACATGATAACCCTTAATACACATAACGTCATTTATCCTTACAACAGGAAATACCTTTTCCCAAACCTGACTTGAAGTGTGTGCTGCACATGCAAGCATTTTTCATGATCCGTCCAATCCCTTCGTCTTATCGCATTTAACCAAAGTGGTCTTTGTTTTTTAAGACCTTTATGTAGCCTACTGCCCTGAGGCGGAGAGTCATGTTTTGCCTCCAGCAAATCCAATAACCAAAATCCAATATTGTGAATCCGTAAAATATTTCCTGTCAAAAACAAACAATGTACAGTGGATTGTATCACAGGTAATGAATCAAAATAACAACAACAAAATCATCAAGTGCATGTAAATAAGGCTTATGAAGCAAATATCTGCAATTGTATGTGTAAAATGTAGTTTGTTTAGATTGCAGTGCAGCTATTTGAGACTATTTTTTACTTCTTCCCACTTGAGTCTAACTTGGTGGTGCTGTCAGTAGTCGATGCCAGAGGCTGGAGAGCAGAGGAGAAGGATGTGTAAAATGAATCCACAATCATTACTGTATTTTAAATATGAATAAACCCAGTCATAGCACACTTACTTTTCTCTTCAGATGACTCAGCAGTGCTTCACGTGTCTGTCAACATTGGATTAAAATATTTTTAATGATGCATTTCTACCTTGTTTGTAGTTTTTTGGTGTAATTAAACATTTAACTTGTTAAACAACTAATTGAAACTTCTGACAGTGGGTTGTAATTTGGATACACTCCCTGATAAAGCCGCAATCATGATTCCAAATCCTAAAATTTCTTCCCAGGGTTAGAGGTTTGTTGAAGTTTAAAACTTCACCAAAGATCCCAAGAATTTTCTGCCTTTTTGTACCCTATAATATCATGGATCGCATGTATCTTTGGAAAATATGCTTATTCGCTTTCTCATAGAGAGTTGGATGAGAAGACTGTCTGATACCACTATCATTTGGGGTTGTTAAACATGAAGCTGAAGCCAGCAACCTGTTAACTTAGCATAGGGACCATCAGTGATGTTGAGCATGCTAAGAGGTTAAACCAGTCACCAGAATAAATGTTAGCATGGGATGTCTCTGCAAACCACAGATCCATTACTTTCGTATGTTATTACATTATTAGATTAAAAAAAAAATGTAATGTGCATGTAATATTTTTAGATCTTGCAAATGCGTTTGGTTCAGTACCACACAGCCTCATTTTGAGTACGTTTGACTACTTCAAAGTGCCACAGGTAGTTGTTAACTTAGTGAGAGCATATTGTCAGTATATTATGTTGTGTCTAAGTACGGCAAGTTTCACAACAGGTTAGCAGAGGCTAGAAATAGGTATTATGGCAGGGTGTACAATTTCTCCATTAACATTTACTATGGCGATGGAAGTAATCATCAGGGCTTCTAAGTGGGTGGTAGGTGAGGAGAGATGGCAGAACGGGGTGCATCTTCCACCAGTTAGGGCTTACATGGATGACATGACACTGGTGACCACAAAAATGCCATGTACAAAGAGGCTACTAGAGAAGGTAAATAAGAACCTCAAGTGGGCCAGCATGAAGACCAAGCCTAGTAAGTCTAGAAGCATCTCGATACAGAGGGAAGTTAAGTGACAGGAAGTTTGTCCTAGATGATGAGGAAATCCCAACAATCAGGGGAAAGGCAGTTAAGAGCTTAGGTAGGTGGTACAATCTAGAGTTGAATGATGAGGAACAGGTGGTGAAATTTAGAAAAAATATGGCTGAAGGATTGGATAGAATAAATAAATCAGAACTTCCAGGAAAGTTGAAGTTGTGGTGTTTGCAGTTTGGGCTATATCCTAGGTTAATGTGGCCACTGTCAATTTATGAAATTCCAATGTCTGTTGTGGAGAGAATTGAAAGGTCGGTTAGCTCCTATATTAGGAAGTGGTTGGGCGCTCCTAGGTGTCTAAGTAGTGTTGCATTGTATGGAAAAAGGATACTTCAGCTGCTAGTATCTAGTTTAACAGAGGAATTTAAATGTACCAAGGTCAGGACAGAGCTGTTGTTATCTGGGAGTAAGGACGTGGTAGTTAGTAGTGTGGTTCCAAATCCAACCAAGGGGAGGAGAGTGGAACCCAAGGATGGCAGTTCAGGAGGCAGAGGCAGCTTGGCTCAGGCAAACCAGTATGGAAAAAAGCAGGTCCCAAAGATAAAAGACAGCTGGTTGTGGAACAGATAGGTAGACAGGAAGAGATGCTAAGGGGTGCAAAGGTAGTGGCCCAGGCTAAGCAGGGACGGTGGTTGAATTGGGAAAGTGTAGAGAAGAGGAAGCTTAGTTGGAGGGACCTGTGGAGTATGGAGGGGAATCGTATTAGATTCCTGGTAGGGGCTACATACGATGTGTTACCAACCCCCCCAGAACCTAAAACTGTGGGTAAATGGGGACCCATCATGCCCATTGTGTTCAGGTACCACAACCTTAAAGCATATTTTGCCAGGCTGTAAAGTTAGCTTGTCACAAGGCCGGTATACATGGCCGGCAGGGCCATGAAAAAAACCCAACTGCTTTTCATGGCACCACCCCAGCTTCAAATGCAGCGATGTCTCTGTCAAAAAACAACTGCTTTTTGTTGCCCTCTCTCTGGTGGAAACAGACTAACAGGTCGCTAAAAAAACACCCATATTTGTTGGCTTAAAAGCTGCTGGAAATACAGCAATGACTCATTCAGAAACAACCATTTTGATGTTTGCTGGTCCCAGCAGTGGTCTGCAGCATGGCGGGTTTCTTGCTTAGGTGTCATGCCATCCATCAGAACTTTAGAAACGTTGATATAATACTTATGAAATATCCAAATGTAACGTATCTGTGGTTTACAGAAATGCTTTTAAATATTTTGCTGCTGCTGGCCTACTACAGAAGAAACACAGTAATAACATAATTGATCCAGAAATGCAAAACCCATTATGATTCATTTTGGCATTTCCTTTAAAGAAGTAAAATTGCCTTACCAGTTTGTCCCCCAGGCATGTGGTCAACAAAATGAAGAAACCCTGCAAATGAAATGACAAGGTTACTAGACAAGGAAAACTTTTACTGGTCCAGATGTTTACCTAAAGATCATAATGAACATACCTGGAAGGAATTCAGCAGGGTAAAGGCATAATTGATTACCAAGACCATGGTTCCACTTGTGAGGTCAAGAAGCATCACGGCAAAGCCGAAAATCCAAGTCACACCGAAGATTGGAGTCAGAAGGATAACTGACCTAATGACAGTTAGGGCAGCTTTTCTCTCCTGTTCATTGGACCGCTCTGTATTCGTAGGGCGATCCAAAAGCTTCATGATCACCACCAGCATGGAGAACACATTGAATATGACAATGGTACCGACTGGTACGACAAATGTGTGGATGGACCCTTGCATAAGTCCAGTGTAACGCAGCCAACAGGTCTCATGGGAGAAGTACTCGCCTTCAGCACCACCCTTATAGCTAAGAACTGTGATGACAACAATCAGCAAAGGACACACATAGCCCAGGAAGAGTGACAACCTCAGGTAGATTTTCTTGCTCACATTATGGAACAGAAAAGTTGCTTGGTGAAGGAGCATGCTGCTCAGACAAAACATCCAGAAGAACATGGACAGGTAACAGAAATGCTTTAACACGACAAAAACCTTGCACCACATTTCTGAAATATCACTGGGCTTAGAGGATGCTAAAAAACTGATATCTGCAACTAGCAGACATAGAGAAACGTTAACGTGGGCAGTATGGCGCAAATACAAAGTACTTGTCTTCACTACAGTGTTCCAGACGAGCAGTTCTACCACGAGGCTGATAATGAGTGACACGACTGATACAGACAGTCCAACATAGGTAACCTCTGTTATCCAGGGGACTTTCACTGGATACTTTGACATTAGAATGGCGAATGAAGACAAATGTTTGCAAATGCAAAGTCCCTCATTGGAGGAACCGTCCCATTCGCAGCCATCATCTGACCAATCTCCAGTGTTGTTATTCCAGTAGACACACCTCATGAATGTGTGGGGACGCCTTTTTCTGTGCAATGGAAAGTGGATTCTAATCTCAACTGAATCCAGTTGTCCCCTTTCAGCAGTTGTTGACACAACAATGCTGTTAGGCTCATATCCTTGATCTTTGTTGGGCAAATAGTTCTCCAGTTCTTTAAATCCAGCTGTTTTTACAAAGCCAGAGTCGGCAGGAGAAAGAGAGATACTGGCATTAAAAACTTTGTTGCTACATTTTGAGCTCTGCGTGCAATTGGCTGCAGCTATCCTTATGTTTCTGTTTTCAGGGGCATTTGTTACATTTGTTATCTGAATCAAGTGCTCGACAGAACTCAGATATCTCTCAGCCAATGAATTATTGCTTTTGTTAGTTTTTGTCGTCCACGAGCTGCTGAGAGATCTATCCAGCATATTGCTGGATGACTCCAGAAAGTTCTGTAAAAAAACAAAGAAGCTCATGTTAGCAGCAGTTAATTCAAGTCAATGTCTGCTCAAATTTATAAAAAGCCTTTCGACTGGTTGTATCAATTACGAAAAAGGGAAAATACACAGAAAATACATCTATCTGACTGTATTTACATTGGATATTGGCACAAAATGGTCATTAATGGCAGCTCAAATTTGTAACTCTTAAAATTTTAGTCCTGGTTGATTGGACAACACCAGTGGCTGGTGGTGATAGTAATTGAGTTTTAATTTGGCCAGTTCAGACCAAAGATTTGCAACGAGATGAGAAGAAACATGCAACTACTTGCAATGCACCATTCTGCAATGTTCTAAAGACCTGCCAGTTCACACCAATGCAACTAGATGAGACAGTGTATCATCTCTATGCAACAACTCTCTGTACTTCTGTTCTGATTTCCAGCTTTTCGAGCTTATTTTGTGTCTAAATATAATTTGTAGCTTCTTAGAATATGAATGAGGATAGTGATAGCGAGGTACTGGCTATGGTTGTATTTGTTGTAGTGATGAAATGGCAAAAAACAGAAACAAAATGAGCATAAGATGGACTGCATTCATAATAAATACACCACAATAATATAATCCTCCGCAGATCATACCGTCCCATTTCGGAGACTAATTGGTTTGGCTGATGCAGTCTTCAAAGGACGCAGCCGATGTCGACCACGAAGGCTGCGTCCTTCAAAGGCTGTGGCCCCTGAATAGAGACACAGCTGAAATAACAAGCTTGTGTGCAGGAGTGTTTTGTGTTTTTGCTCGGCAACAGTCCAGTCCAAACTATTTGTGTTGGCAGAGCCAAAACATAAATGGCGCTTGTAGAACTGTTGTATAAAAGTAATATCACACTCGAGGTCATGCTGTTGTACTGAATATCAGCATGGCTGTGATTATCTTTGGCACTCAGCCTGTGGCCTTGTCCCTGTGACCTAATCACAGCAGTGTTGATATTCAGTACAACAGCATCAACCTCAAGTGTGATATTGCTTAAATATAGATAACCAAAGAAAGATTCTGTTATACTTACATTCCTTACTGAATCATCATTTATGCCTTTTAGCTTTTGACTCAAACTGGAGAGGACTTGAACAGATGCATTCATGTTTGCAAAGCTGTTGATGGTCTCTGACTCATCAGTGACTTGTGAAAGGCGGGAAAACACATCTGCAGCATTTTCATCTGGTGAGCCAAGTCCAGTGTCAACAACCTGTAGTAACAAAGATTATTCAGTGGTGATGAATATTTGTGTTTAAATGTAGACATCAGCTACTACCAAATATTTAATCTCCAAAAAGCTGAGGCTATAAAGGCATAGAAACTAGACAATCCATTCTGTGAAACTATCGTGTATTTCTGTCACTTTTCTATCAAATGATGGAGATCTTGTTTTATAACTTTAAGTTAAATTAGACTCACCAGTGCTTTCTGCAGCACATCATTCACTTTTGTGTTCACACATGCTGAAAACTCTGGTTTCCATACCCCCTTTGTAGAGCTGAAATGATTGATTCAAAACAAAATTAATCATCAACAAATATGATTAATGTATTGTATACATCATATTTTAAACACAATTCCTGAAATTCATTGGTTTTGGATCTGCAAATTGCAAGTTTTCCTCTGTGATAGTAAAATTGGGCACAGCGTTAGTTTAGGCAGGATATGATGTCAAGCCCAGCTACATCAGCTCATCTCAAACAGCCCAATCAACTGATGGAGCAGCTGACTCATGGAAGGGAGTCAGCTGATAGATCACATGATTTCTTTCTATGCAGCCAATTGGTGAATCTCATTCAGGGCGCCCTATTTAAACTGCTCTGGCCTGCCTACTGTTGCTGCTTCCTCTGCAAGCTGCTTTGCAACCCGCCTCCACCCCAGCTCCACCTTTTCATGATGTGTCTGACTTATCAATGTCATTTCTGTTTGTCATTGATGCTGCTCTGTTTTGTTCCCAGGGTTATTTTTTGCTGCTGCTCTCCTTTTGGCGCCTTAGGCTTTCCATGTAGGCACATGGAAGGGCAGGGAGGTTTGCCTCTCTGCCTTATGCTTTCCACGTAGGCGCTTGGAAGAGGCTTTCTGCATAGGCCTAGGAAAGGCAGAAAGGGCCGCAGAACAGAGCCATACCGCAAAATATAATATTGCAAATGGAAATAAAGTGTTCTTTGACTAAAGTGTTCCTGACTGAACTAAATATCTTTGGATATGGACTGAACAGGCAATTCTGAAGGGCATTCTTTATTATTCTCTGATGATATATTACTGCATTAACTGGAAAAAATAATCATCAGATTATTTGCCGATCAAAATAATAATTAGTTGTTTCCCTACTGTAGAGTCTCTCCATAAAAAATGGTACATTTAAGGCTCCAAGGGGTGAACAGGGAGAACTCTCCAGACACATGTTCTGGGCAAGAATAAACCACAAATTCATCCTGATTTCTTTGAGTGTGGTGACCCATTTATTTCCACACATGCTCGACTCACACAGGTAAAACATTGTTATCTCAGGTAGGTTTTCACACAACAGTCTCTGAGTCCATCACAGCTAAATGTCTAAGTTTCCATTCATCAGTTTTAATTTCCACGTTACAAACTCTTCATGTTGCCACACTTCACAGTCAAAAAACTGTTCACTTACCCCGTCACACACCTGCTGCTCATCACCTGCACCTTACCTACGTATATTACCTGCGTTCTCCTGCTCTGATGCGTCACCCCATGTACAAACAAAACTGCATCTATGTACATGTAGTCTCGATCAGTTAAATATGTATCAAAACAAATACAAAGAATGTTATTGTGGCCTACCCCTTTCTGCATTCCCTTTCTCGATGTCCAGAAGCATTCGTGCATTTTAACACTGCAGTGAATTCAGCTTTGGTTTCCAACCAATCACTGTCAGCTTCACAGAACTGATCGGTTTCTGTTTTGAAGAAGAAAAATTAAGGCTTCATTTATCATTTATTACATATGTAACGAAAACAACTAATGTTTTTACAAAGTCAACTTCAGCAGAGCAAGTTAGCCTGTGATGATTGTGAGGGTAGTTGTACTCCTGTAATCATCACGTGATTACCCCCTATGTAGAAGTAATGTGGGTGCTATGGACACTGTATTTTTTTATCCCATTGTGGGATTATTTGATGGCAAAATATCATGCAAAAATTTGGAACTGGGCCCAATTCACTGTTTTCTGAAAATATTTTAGCTAATATTTAAACATACCATATATGATATTGATATCTATTGAGGCTGTTCTGCTTTCGTTGCACCTGTTCTTAAAAGTGCACCATATATTTGGCGTGTGTTCGCGTTCGTCACATCTAAGGATTGTATCAGCTGCATGAACTTCAGGTCCTTTAGTCTTCCCAGGATGACCTGCAAGGATCACATATGAATGTCATGTTTTTTTTTTAGTGTGCACATGAATTCATTGAAATTGATGGGCACAAGAAAATGCACTTACTTGCAGGTTTAATTTCTCCGAGGACATTGCGTTTGCCCCATGACACAGTGTAATTTTCATGGCTGCTCTCTATCTCACATTTGACTTTAATGTTTAGTAAATCTGAACTTTTACGGCAGTGTGGAAACGGTGGGTCAGTGGTGATGTCAATGTCTGGCAGGAGGGATATGTCCAATGCAGTGCTGGCTTTGTGAGATATGTTGTATAAGTCTGACTCTTGAAGATAGGTACATGTATACTCTCCTGAGAAAAAAATGAAGAGAGATGAGACATACAAGCCATGAGAACACCCTCTGAAGGTCCAGTGTGTAGGATTTAGTGGCATCTAGCAGTGAGGTTGCTGAACTGAAACTTCTACTGTGTGCTAAGTGTGTAGGAAAATTATGGTGACCAACATGAAAATGCAGCATTAATGACCAACACATTTTCACTCCACCCTCGTCACGCATCGACATTTGGTCATGGACTTTCCACATCCAGATATGACGTGCAAGGTACCCAGGATGTGTTGGTTGTTGATGTTCTGGGACGCAGTGTCAAATTATGCCTGTTACATGTATTGTCTTCTTTCAAAATACACTTCTGTTTTACCAGAAAATTTACTGTCTCTTTCAAAATAAAAGCACTACGTCTGTACAACAACACGAATGGACCTTTTTTTTTTCTACAACACCACATGGTTAGGTTTAGGAATAAAAGAACAGGGTTATATATTATGAATATTATACATAATTTTTGCTAGTAAATAGCAACATTGTTATGAAATCAGATACAGAGCAACATTAGCGTCCATCCAATGAGCATAAATCCAAAAATGGCCTTTTACCTCTGTTTTTGTCTCCACCAACTCTGGAGGGAAATACATGGCTTTTAAGCTACAAAGTGCTTCGCTATGTTCCCCAGCTAAATACCATTTTTAGAGATTTTTTTGCTCATGACCATATTATATTCCATTTCTGCCTGTAGATCCCCTGTAAATCTTACACACTGGACCTGTATGTACAGTACTTCATGACTTTTTCACCTCTGGTTGCTTATTTACACACTCACTGTAAGTCAGCTCACAGGCCAAATATGAAAAATATGAAACAATGATACCTGTCCAGCGTCGGGATATGTTGTTCAGTGTGACACTGGTTTCCATTGTTGCTATTTGGACACTTGACTCTGTGCCACTAAATATCTCAAACACTTTCTCATATTCATTTTTCAGCCTCCACTTTGGTTTCACTTTCAGGTCCTCCTGTAATGTGCATTTCAGTTTGGGATGATCGTTGTAACACACTGGGCTAGGCGGTGGGTGGAAATGGACAACACCTGTGAACAGAAATGGGCAAAAATACATCAAAATGTATTTTGATAAAAAATACAAAATACCCCTCAAATAAATGTATCAAAATAAAATACAAAATACTGGTGCCAGAAAATGTATCAAAATAAAATACATGTATTTTGTATTTTCAAATGCAGAAAATACTTTTTACTTTTTCTTTTTAGCAGCGACCCGCAGCTCTGTAGGTCACTCTGTTGGTCACTTGGTTGGTTGCTTGGTTGGTCAGTCCACAAAGCTTTTGGTGAATAACTCAAAAAGTCCTTGCCCAAAATGCTCAAAATTTGCATATGCAACTGAGTAACTATACCAGAAAGAATGCCCACGATTTGTCCATTGGTGGCGCTATACTCACCGATTCAAATATTTTTGTGAATAACTCAAAAAGTCTAAAGACACTGTAGCTACTGTAGCTAGTTAACTTGTTTGCTGTCTAACTTGGAGCCTTTGGAGCCCTGTGTTCAACTTTTTTCAAAGGAAAAAGAGAAAAAGAAGCTAGGGACATGTAGGCTACCCTAAAATATTATTTATTGATTCAGATTTAGATTCAGACAACTTTATTGATCCCACGTGAGGCAATTCATTTGTAGCATACTCATCCCAAGCATCAACCACAACAGCATACAATTTCCTATGTTATGCACAGTCCAGTAAAACAGACCACTAGGTCATTGAAGGGCACATTGAATGGTCCAAGTTTAAAAAAAAAACATATAGATAAATATATATTAAAAAAAAAAAAGTAAAAAATATTGTTACATCCAATATTATAAGAATGTGTAGCCTATTATTTTTGTTTTTTGATTCGTGGAGAAAGTATTTTGAGTATTTTAAATACAAAATTACTCCACTCAAAAGTATGTTGTCACAAATTACATTTGCTTTTTATCGGCCTTATCAAATACAAATGACAAAATACTCAAATGTAATAGAAATACGTATTTTAAATACAAGTAATAGAAATACTGCCCATCCCTGCCTGTGAAGAGTTGAATCAGTGTAGAATCCAATGAGCTACATTCAAAAGGTATGCGTACCTTTTGAATCTATACTTCACATAAACTTTCTTAAGCAAGCCAATTGCCTGAAAATGTACCCGCATTGTACGTTTCTGCAAAACACGGATATGGTGCATTTGCATGTAATTATTTCCCTAATGTACCTGATTTATGTTTCAACAATGCTGTGGTTAATATGTGGTTAGGTTTAGACACAAAAACACTTGGTTATGGTTAGAAAAAGATCATAGTTTGGCTTACAATACCTACATTTAGTCACACAATCCCTGCAGGCTTTTAGGTTTTTAACACTATATCCCCAGGAAAAGCAGTGATGTCTCGATTTTTAAAAAGAAGTTTTTGTAGCACTATACCCACAGGAAAAGCAGCAATGTCTCGATAAAAAAACAACCAATTTTGTGCCACTATCCCTACAGAAAAACCAGTGATGTCTCTATTTTCATTTTTGAAAAAGAAGGGTTTTAGGTTTTTGTAGCATTATATTCCCAGGAAAAGCAGTGATGTCTCACTTTTAAAGAAAGGCTTTTGTAGTGCTTTACCCGCAGGAAAAGCAGTGATGTCTCGGTAGATGAAACAACCACTTTTCATAGTACTAACTTGGCAGGAAAAGCAGCGATGTCTTGATCCCAGATTTTGTGCCACTAACGCTACAGAAAAAGCAGCAATGTCTCAATTACAAAAAACGTTTTTTGTAGCACTACCTGCAGGAAAAGCAGTGATGTCTTGGTAGAAAAACAACCACTTATCATGGCACTAACTTGGCAGGAAAAGCAAGATGTCTTGATAAAAAACTACCAATCATTGTGCCGCTAACCCAAAAGAAAAAGCAGTGATGTCTCAATATGAATAAAGGTTTTTGTAGCACTATACCCACAGGACAAGCAGCGATGTCTTGGCATCTTGAACAACTTTGCAGGCACAAAAGAGCATTGGAAATTATTTTAATTACAACCAGCTTTGTCGTCTGTTGGTTTCGAACAGTGGTGTTACACCATCAACCATTCCCTGCAACTCCAAATGGCAACATCATTTGCATGTATAAAACATGCAAATATGATGTATTCCTGGGTTGCAGAAGCGTACAATGGTGATATTTCCAGTTCGTGCTTCTGCTTTGAGAATTAATTAAATTATCCCCCATTTTTTTCATTGGCAGTTGCCTCCTGACATTCATGTATTCATGTTAATTCAAACCAGGTTTAAAATGAATCCCGACAGGTGCATCCCGCCCCCAGTTAGATATAATTACCTTTAGTCTCCATGACAAGGAATCCTGACAGAGTTTCATTCAGAAGTTTCATTTTTTCACTCAACTTTTGTGAATTGACCTCGTTAGCAATGATAAGTTCAAATTCTGCGATGACGCTTCCAACCCTTCAGGGAAGGAATAATACAAATTAAAGGTAACAAATTGAAAACAGAAAAATAACTGAATTTCTTTAATTTCGTAACCAAATCAAATTTACCTGAATTCGATAATCTTTAAGCTGTCAAATCCCTTCAAAGTGCTGTACACTTTTTTCATCTGCAAGGCAACAGCTCATTCACTGAATCATTTTTCACACATCAGTATATTATTGGCAAATGACAATACCTAAATGAATTACATCATCCCTGATCTGATGAAAGTAATTAATTAAGTCATGTGCTGTTTATTCATTAATAGGAGTTTTTACCTCTCTTAACAATTTGTCATGACAGTCCTTGTATTCTTTAGAGGTTTTATCTGTCAGACAGTCGATATACCCTCTGTGCAAATTGATGAATCCTTTGATAGAAACTGTGAGGAAAAAAAAAAGACGTTGCATGTTTTAAACACAAAAGTACACACACGAATGAGCATGTAAACAGTAAAAACAACAACAACGACAACAACAACAAAAAACAAACCACATGCCTGTTGTGTTTGAAACACACATGCTAGATGAGTTGCCGGTGAAGGTGCATTGCTCGTCACCGCAACATTTCTGACTAGACTGACAAACTTTATCGCTCCATCTGAAGCCAGATTCGCAGTTACAAGTTGTGCCTTTCGGGTTGCTCTGACAGGCTGATTGGAAAAAAGCATAATAGTTGAACTCAGAGATTATATATCTATAATTAATCAGAACATACAGTAATTGAAATATTAGAAAAAATGTTTACTTGTTGTCATTTTTAGGTCGTCAATGTTCAGGCTGGCAGTGCTCACAAAAGGTTTCAGTTTCTCGGTTATGTTTTTGATTGCATTGTTCTCTATTCTCAGTTTGAAATTATAAATTTGTGTTGAATTGCCTGAAACATGAAAAAAAACAGACATCATCCTAAATGCAATACATTTTCAAATATCACACACACACCCTCTCTGTTTAAGAACAATGTCATGCTCATTTTGAAACTCAGAATAACTTTACCTTTTTCAGTAGCCTGTAAAAAAACAGAAGAAAATCACCCAATTTAATGCAATTTAATGTTGTGAGTTTGAATTTCAAAGGGACAGTTCACCACAAATCAAAACTCTGCAGCTCATATCAAAACAATCTAGACTGATAAACAGCGCTACAGTTGAGAAAGGAAATGTGTATTTTTGATTTTGGGGTGAACTGTCCCTTTAAGATCTAATGTGTTACCATATGGGCTTATCAGAGCCCTACGGCACTGGGGCTTACCTGACAGATGGTTAGTCCCAGGATTTGAAGAAATAGAAAGGCCCACATCCTGTTCCTGCAAATAATCAATAACATAAAAAGACATTTGTATTTACCCCTGGTAAACAGATATAATATTTACATATTTACATGTCATGACAGTATAAGAGCTCTTGTGCTTGTTTCAAAATCCCTTTGCTTCCTCAGAGTGAAGCTAGTTTTCCAAATTAAAGTCAGCACAATTAAATAAAATCCTCAGCAACATTGAACAAAACCCTTTGTAAGCTGCTGCAAGGTTATCAAGTTAGCTTGCTAACTATGCTAAGTAAACTTGCCGACAGACTGTTAACATTAACGAGAAAAAATGTTAATAGCAAAATGACATAATCCTTACTCTTAATGTTAATAGACATTTTTTTAAGCCTATTGGCAAGCTTGTTGTTAGCATAGCCTATAGTTGGCAAGCTAACTCGTTAACATTATAGTCTATCAGCTAGCTTACTTGTTAGCATAGCATAGTTAGCATGTGAGAGTAGGTGTTTCTGTGGTGATCTGGAGAATTCAAAGATGAGGCCGATCACAGAGTTCTTTCTCAATGCACATTTAATTACAGGCTCGGATCAACATGGCTACATGCAGAAACTATGTGATTATTGTGAACAGAGAGAGACACAGCTTATATAGGATGGTGGCATGTATACTATTACCTTAAATGGTGCCTTGACACATTTAACTTGACCTTGGGCCAACTAAAATTAGTCTAACTTGTCCATTCATCAGTAAGCCTAGCACTTCTGACGCCATGACGTCTGTCATAACGGAATATGATCCCCAGGGGTCTTGACCAAGTATCCACTGGTCAGTGGAGATGTAAAAATACATACTAACATTATGCTAACTCGCTAATATTATAGTCCATCTGCAAGCTTACTTGTTAGCATAGTCAACCTAGGTAGCAAGCTTACTCGCTAATATTATAGTCTATCGGCAAGCTTACTTGTTAACATAGCCTACCCATGTAAGCTAGCTCACTAATATTATAGTCTATCAGCAAGCTTAGCTGTTAGCATAGCCAACCTACTTAGCAAGCTCACTCGCTAATATTGTAGTCTATCAGCAAGCATACTTGTTAGCAGCCAATCTAGTTAGCAAGCTAACTCGCAAATGTTATCGTCTTTAGAGGTCTATACAATCTGGAGATACGACACCCTCTTTATGCCTACAAACTTGATTCGGATAAAGAAACACTTCTTAAAATGAATTAACTACAGATGAAAAATAGCCTTTTGGCTAATTCTGGCATTTTTAAGACCATGTGTATTTATTAATTTGCACTGTCCCTTCTTAAATAAACTAAACTAAATCTTTTTTATACTTATTTTTGCACGTTTGTGCAAATTAAAGCACCTTGAAAAAATTGTGGTTACTGTATTTTTCAATTAACAACAGAAGTTCAGCTAAACAACTAAATGATTATGTGATGTGGTATACTCCTCTCCAACATTAATAACTCTCACAGCACTGTCGGTTTAAAAGGAAATGTATGTTTGGCATCTGTCCAAGAGTTCGGTGTATATTCCTGCTCTGTGAGGCTCTGAGGCTTTAACAAAATCATGCAAATATTTTGACGGTTCTTTTTTAATCTCAGATAAGGAAACAGATCTAGACAGTGCATGCAGACTGTTATCTGATAACAGTTGTTCTGATCCTGTTGACTCAGCAGAGATAACATTCACATGAAACGTGATAATCTACAGTAGAATAAATATTCATAAGCTATACAGAATGACTGTGAGCCTCACTGCATTACATTACACTATATTTATTTATCTTTATTTATTTTATAAATCCCCCTGGGACCCGAACTTTTGTTTGGTATACTTTTTATAATTTCTCCTAGCTATTTGGGATCAGTAGGATCTGATTCAAAAAACTAAACACTGTCAACAATGATAAAGCCCCAATGTCCTCAAACGAGATGATAATGAAGTTCCAATGTCCTTTAACAGGTGTCCTGATGTCTTCAAAATGTCTTCAAATGAGTAATTAACAGCATCTTAGCTTGTTACAGTTGCTAAAATTAGTCACATTTGTTGCCATATCAAACTATGAATGTTATCAATCATAAATAAGTGGCTCCAGCAGATTCAAGGTACAACATCTGAGGTCTCTGTCCAGAAGAGCGCAGTCCTAGGAACAGCTAAGACACTGCGCAGAACTCTCAAACTCCCAGGACTCTGGTAGAGGACCCAAGCTTGAGGAAGACACACCACACACCCCCATAGTGTGATTTTTATATGTATATATGGATTTATTCATTTTTCATAATCGCTTATCCCGTTAGGAGTCCTGGCTGACATTGGGTGAGAGGCAGGGTACACCCTGGACAGGACAACCAGACTATCACAGGGCTGACACATAGAAACAGACAACCATGCACACTCACATTCACACCTACGGACAATTTAGAGTCACCAGTTAAGCTGCATGTCTTTAGACTGTGGGAGGAAGCTGGAGAAAACCCACGCTGACATGCATGGTTGGGCTCCCCCACCCTGGATTTGAACTAGGAACTCTCTTGTTGTGCGGCAACAATGCTAACCACTACAGATATAAGAGTATTGTAAGTTTATAGCAGTTAAACAGCATGACTTATGGACTTTTTTCCTCATTCTTTTTTAAACAGTGTGTACCCTATAAAGTCTTCTTTAACTATTTTACATTGTGAAAAAGGGACACATAACAAAGGTATACTTTAATTCAAATTTCTACTGATTTTGGGTTAGCTTGGTACATGATAGTTCTACACATCAATCTTGACAAACAAAAATAAAAATACAAAACAAACAGGGTAACAGCCACCCGTATAAAAGGGGGGTACAGCACCAGTCCCACAATAAAACTTAATAGTGATACTAATTAAAAAAAATGAAAAAAGAATAAATACAAAAAATAGACAGGGCAAGACAAAAAAAAAATCACACTTCCAGGCCCTGAGACAATGCAAAAATAATTCCAAAAATCCCCCCAGATTGGTCCTTGAGCACCGTTATCACAGTCAGCATGGATTCATAAGAGGCAGTTTTTGTTATACATTCGACCCATTCTTTTATTTCTGGGGGTGTCGCTGACTTCCAGTTCCTAAGCATTGTTCTAGTAGCTGTAATGACTCCAGCCATAACGACTGAGAATCCGTCCCTCGACACATTATGTGATCATGATCTGTCCCCCAATAATCACAGTCCTGGAGACACTGGCAATGTCTTACCTGCCTATTTACTCATGTGTCAAAGAATTTTACGTCAAAAGGGCCAAATGAGTGGACAGTCCCAAATACAGCTAACGTCTTGTGATGGTTTTCTTACCAGTGGAAATGTTCCATTAAATTACACTGCCACATGAATTTTGAGTTTTCCTTCACATAATTACAAACATTACCACTATAAATTGGTGCATAAAAATTACCAGACTGCAGGAAATGAAGTGTGAGATGCTCAAAATGTCCTTAAAGGACACCCAGACCTCCTGCTTAAAATGTGTCCCTACCAATGTTGAAATGAAACCGTTGATCCTATCACACTAAATGGCCTGTTAGATAAGTTATATTCATGACTGCACTGAATTCCTGAGATGATAAAGCAAAAAAGAAGCAATGTGGCATTCTTAATCATTTAGAGAACATCGCCAAGAGTTACAAAAATACACTGAACTTTATCTGCTGTTCTTTAAAACTGTTGAGATTTGCCAGTTGTTCATTGTAACAGCTAGTATCACACATAATGCATGGGCTTTGTAGGAAAATACAACATGTATACTGATGAAAGATAGTCAGTGTAGAAAGATAAACTCACCTGTTCTTCTGGATGTGTATCAGTGAACCATAACAGCAGCGTCTCACAACTTCACAGGACCCTGTCTGTACCCATAAATGACAGCAGCACACTGATGGAGCTGGTGTTGTAGCTGCTTACAAGGAAGTGAACAACACAAAAAATAATTCCGTTTGACTGCAGCATGTCATCATCAGCGTTACTGCAGGTACAAATGCAAAACCATTATATGGTCTAATTTGACTTTCAAAAATGGAAACCCCATAGTGTCTGTGTACTGAAGATACTGTGCTGAAGAAAAGTTATGGTGTTTTATATAATCTCATACCATTATTTTTAACGACATTTCTGGTTCTGAGTGAAATATCTCAATGCTTATTAAAGGTTTTGTCATAAAAACTGGTAAACATTCCCAGAGGATTAATCCCTAACAGTTTTGGTGATCCCCTGACTTTCCCTCTAGCCCCACCACAAGGTTCACATTTGTGGTCTGGAGCAAAATACCAAACATTGACCAAATTTGTCACTCACATTTATGAACAATTTAGTTATCCTTACAGAAGTTAATGAAATGCTGGGGGGGGGAATTAATACAGTACAGTATCGCGAAATCTTTGTGAGGCAATATCGTATCATCACACAGTGCCAAGTACCAATTTAATTATAGAAATTATTAATTTTAAATAAAATATAAAATATTAAAATTAATACAAAATATTAAATTAATATATATACATTATATATGTATATATATATATATATATATGAACAGACTGAAAACTTTATCTTACTAGATAAAAAAAGTAATAAATTGCAATACATTTTATCACAATACTCAGCATATCGCAACATATTTAAAATCCCAATAATATTGTATCGTGATAATATCGTATTGTGGATCCTCTGGTGATTCCCACGCCTAGTTGGGACCCACAGGTTGGGAACCAGTGCAGTAGAGATTGTGAAGCAAGTCACGCCCACACTGTTTAAAATAATGGGCATAGCTACCATGATGTCACCTATTCCTTTGTAGGCTACTGCTTTGAAGCCTTGAGTTTGGCATTTTTGCTGTCGCCATCTTTGTGTTTTGGTGCCATGAGTACCATACTGAAGGCACTATCCACAGAGAGCCTATCACTCAAAGTGGCCCCGCCCTTAATTACGCAGAACTTTAAGCCTTAATGAAATGTAAATGAGTGAGTTATATAAAATTCACCCCCTGCACAGTTGAAGGTGGAAACTAGCTATAGAGACCAAGGCCCTGATCACACAGAAAGCATGTTAGCAGCTGGAGGTGTCTTTTTATAATTGTTTTTAATGAGAATGAAACTTTTTGCTCGCGGTTTTTGCGTTGCTACACGCCTCGTGTTTCTGCCCTCTAGGTGCCTGCCGTTTTTGAAGGAGCACTCTAAACTCCTCGATTCGAAAAAACTTCAACTCAGCAGAAAAGCGCCCAACATCATCTCTTTTTCGTCATCTTGTTCCCCATTGTCCAATCACATGACTTGAGAGGCAGGCATTCCGTGGTGGCCATGACAACAAGTTCACAGTTGGTAATCAATGGAGGACAAATTGGTGGTAGTGGCTGCTGGATACCCAGAGCTATACGGCCCGACGATAGACAGCAGGTTGGCAAACTGCCTCCAAGTCATCCTAAAATATGTCTGGAAACAGCCATCATGGAGGAGAAGCTTCTGGACCAGCTGGTGGTACTCCCCATGATCCACCCTCTTTTTTAGGGTCTCATGTACCCACACAGATCTCTGTTTCCCTGTGCCCAACAAACTATTTGCTGACAGTCTCTCACCCTCAACCAGAGCTACAGCAAGAACCCTCTGCCTCAACAGTTTAGTAACCAGCGAGTAATCACTGTTGGTTGATTGATTACATGGAAAAATTAGAATGAGGAGGTGAATCTGCGGTTGCCTGGCAACAATAAAAAGGCACAGCAAACGTTTTTTTTCCTACTAATGGCATTCAATTAAAAGAAAAGAGGTAGCGTGGTGCGTCTCATGTTTTACAACCTGCAGAACACTTTGTGTTTATTTCTGCTGTAAAGCTGGATTTTATGGGGAGTGACTCGCTTTTGTATCCATCCCCGAGTGCCCATTAAAAGTTTGTCCAAATACTGTTGTTTGACTGCCATAGCAAGCACAGGTAGCAGAGCACAATCCTCACAAGATGGTGCCCCCATCCAAAAATCTAACATCAACTTCATGCTCTCTATACCTGCTAAACATCAGCATGTTAACATTGTCATTGTGAGAATGTCAGCAGGTTGGTGTTTGCATTTAGAATGACGCACCGCTGTGCCAAAGAACAGCCTCACAGAGCAGCTACTGTAAACTTTTGTTTGTATTGTTACCTCCAGCGGCACTTGCAGCTAACAATTCTGGTCATGCACTCATGAAATGAGAGGCTACGAGGCTCTGAGGAAATGACAGTGAAGGTTTGGGTCCTGCATGTTTGCTGTATGTTGTGGGTTTAGTTTACCTGCTGGTAGAAAGGTAACCTTTATGTTCTCTCAAAAGTGAACCTTCAAATTAGAACCCACAAACTTCCTGCAGGGTTTCCTCACTATGGAAAATACCCTCTGCTTTTTGCAAATGGTGTGATTCTGTTGGCACCATCACACCGGGACCTCCAGCATGCACTGGGGCGGTTTGCGGCCAAGTGAGAAGCGGTCAGGATGAGAGTCAGCACCTTCACATCTGAGGCCATGGCTCTCTGCCTGAAACTGGTGAAACCCTTCCAGGTTGGGAGAGAGTTACTGCCTCAAGCGAGGGAGTTAAAGTATCTCAGGGTCTTGTTCAAGAGTGAGGGTAGAATGGAGCATGGGAGCATGTTTTTTGCATGCTATAATTAAAAGTGTCTTGTATTGATTGATTGGAGTATTTATATACTAACACATAGTTCTGATATTCCTGAATGTGAAAGTGTGTAGATGTTTGTTTAGGTGCAGGGGGGTCAGATGAACTTACAGGAATTTACAGCACATGCAAAACCTCATCCAGCAGAGGAAAAAAAGAACAACAACAACAAAAAAAACGTGGGGACATGTAATTCCATCCTCTCATGTTGAATTATTATATAATCCTTGTGGTCAGGACTCTGATGTCAGCAGAGTATAGAGACGCTCTGTGAAGCAGGACTTCCTTGTTCCTTATCCCGAGTGTGCAATACTCTGAGCTCACAACACTTGCTCAAATACACTATGAATACAGATCCATCCATTCACCCATGTTTATCTGCTTATTCGGGGCTGGGTCACGGGGGCAGCAGGCCAAGCAAAGCACCCCAGAGGTCTCTCTCCCTGGCAATGTATAAAAAATATAGTATAGTATATAAATACATAGTATATAAAATAAAGTATATAAATGCTATCCAGCTCCTCCTGGTGCTTCCAGGCCTGATGAGATATGTAATCCCTTCAGTGTGTTCTGGGTCTGCCCCGAGGCCTCCTACCAGTGGGTAATCTCTGGTGGGGTAGAGACATTGTACAGAAGACAGGGAGCTGAACTGGTGGCCTGGTGTCAGGAAAATAATCACTCCCTCAATACAGATAAGACCAAGGAGATGATTATTGATCTTAGGAGGAGGATAAGGCAGCACATGCTACCACACATCGGTGAAACAGAGGTAGAGAGGGTGGAAACCTTTACATTTCTTGGCAGGATCTCACCTGGTCTCACAACACATGATGGATCATCAAGAAATCCCAGCAGTGACTGCACTTCTTAAGGAAGGATCCTTAAATGGCTGAATTTCAAGGGTGCTACGTCATCAAATCCCGCGTGAGGACAGTTCCAATGTCAAAGATCCTTCAAATTCTGACTGAGGACTGAGTCCTTCATTCAGAGAATTTCCAAGGATGCAAGTCTGGGTCCTCAGCAGGTATTAAGTACCCACAATTCTTTGCATACGATTTGCTGGAAGTAAAGGTGGAGGCTCCTCAATGAAACCTGTGCCAGCAGAGCTCAGTGGGATTTAGATAAATATGTAAATTATTTGGTTTAACTCCAGGAGTTTTTAATCATACAAACATGAAAAAATACTGATAGAAACCTCATAATTTAAACTTTCCAATGTGTCCACTGCCAAATAATAAGATATATAAAACACCATGATTTAGATAAAACATGTACGTTTTTAGATTAATCATTTACAGCAGTGATGGAGCGCTACGTGTACAAAAGTTAATGTAGCCTACCCATTTGTTTTTTAAGTATAATCCAGTAATATATTCTCTCGTTTGCCTGTTCCAATGTGTTCACTGAATGCTAACACGGACCCTTGCCTTGGCTCTGTAGGATCCTTCCTTGGAAGGACTCGTCCTACCAAGGAAGGATCTTTGACTCTGAGAAACACCAACTGTCTTTTCACTCTCTTGCCATCAGGCAGACGCTACAGGAGTGTGAAATCCAGGTCAACAAGACCGAAAAACAGCTTCTACCCACAGGCCATTACACTGCTGAATAACAGCATCAAACACTGCACTCTGATGAGGAGAAGGATAACAAGACACAGGTGAGGCTAATCAGGGCGGAACAGACAATCAGACACTTCTTTCACTTTGTCGCATTCCCAAACACAGCGAGAAAAAAAGTCCCTCTCTCCTGTCCACACCTAATACAGGTCTGGGATAGCAGCATTATTATACCTGGTGTCACATACGTCCTTATCAATCAGTTATGTTGCAGCAATCTGAGCTGAGTATTACCATTTTGTGTTTGTGCTTCAGCACATGCTGCTTCCCAGTCCTCTGAAGGGAACCCACTGAGGGAACCAGGGCAATGCTAACTTCTGCGATTGCCTACAGAAAAGGCATCACTGCAGTTCTCTATTGAGGCATTGTATGGTGCCCCTAAAGTCTCAAAAGGTGACTTTTGTTAAGTTGTTCACAAGTTAATAATCTTGTGGGAACAGGAAAGAATATCAGGACTTTTGGGGCAAAAACAGCTCCTATGCTTGAATTTTTTGACCCAATAAGTCAGCCCACTACATGCCCACACCTCCAGTTTGACATGCAAGCTTCGTTATAAATGTCACAGGGTCAGTATTACTAATGCCGCTTTAATGGGGTGCTCTATTGAGGTAAGGCATTTACCAGAATTCTGCCTCAGTCGCAGAAAATTAAAAATAAAGAGGACAAACAATGCAAAAAGATAAATACAAAATCTTTAATCATTTTTAGAAAAAGGGGGTTTCAGTGTTTCAGCTGCAAATACAGACAGCTGTCACTCATACATTCTTAAAAAATGAGGCACCATCATCTCACCAGAGCTTGACATATCATTCACACAGCTGCAGTACTACTAAACAATGTGTCAAGTATGGAATTAATGCCAATATAAGGAAAACTAAGACACTGTTCGTTGTTCTAAAGTTTAAATCAGTGGTTCCCAACTGGTTGGTCACGGTCCAAAAATGGGTTGCGGGTCCATTCTGAATGGACTGGAAGTAACTTGAGAATGTGTAGTCTGTAAAAAAACCCACTTTATTTTAAAGTACCGTGAATTCCTGGCACAGAGCTTTTAATTTGAAGTGCTGTTTCCTGATGTAGAGTGAGTGACTAACAGACAGCTACTGAACAGAGATGGCGAACTAGCTCGACGACGTGGTTAAACGCAAATATGACTGAATAAATTAGTATGGACCTTGAACTAATGACTAAGGTGAAATCTGGACCCCGTGGCTGGACCAGTTGGAAATCACTGGTTTAACAGACTCAAATAATTCTCATTAAACCGTACAGTGCGTTGTTTTTTTACACAATCAAGGGACCAACTGAATGTGAGTCAATGATCATACCTGAAGCTGATAAATACTGCATGTAAATCAAACTTGTGTATCTGTAAAATCAAATAAGATCAGCTGCTCTAAAGTCTATTCTGGAGAATTAAAAACAAACCTCATGTCGACTGAACATTGCTTAGCATTGACCTCGTTGCAGCATTCGACTGTACAAATTCACATTACTTCCATCATGTAGCAAAGGCAACAAAATAAGAAATAACAATAACAAAACCAGCCTACAAGTATTTTTTTTTTTGTCCGAGAGCTTTGTTTAAAGACTTTTTAACCGTTTTTCAGCCCGATGTGAAACTGTGATATCACACAGTTGTTTCATGCTCCACAAGAAATGCGTGAGCCTCAGGAAGAAACCTGTCCGTCTCTTCATGTGATGTTCTGTCGTCTTGTGAGTGGGTCAGTCCGTTGCTTTCTTTGTGTTGTGGAGGCCTTTGCTGTGCTGAGAGCTAGAAGAAAAATTTAAAAGATAATTAAAAGGCAAATATAGAGGCACAGATTATTTAATCTCATCAAGTATTCATAATTAGGACTTTAACACTAGCCTGTTGCACAAAGCACCTTACATTTGCTCCTTAAGTTTGACACTTAAAGTTTAGTTTTTCCTTAGCTGAGCAAATTACTGAGGGGTGTGGCACCGGTTTCCTTAGTCAAGGAAAGACATTAAATCATTTACCGTACAAAAACAGATTTGTGCGCTTGTGGTAGCCTGGGCTACCTGTTGTCGCACATAAGTATCCTCTCTGATGGTTAAAAAAAGGCAGAAGTTAAGTAGACATGAAAACCAATCTGGTTGGAGGAAAAAAAAATCATACTTCTAGAGGAATTAAATAAAAGAATTTGATCTGAAAATAAGAGCAAACAAGGGGAAATTGCAATGTTTGGACAGATGAGGGCATTTGAAACCTGGTGAATGTTGTGGCACACTCTTGATTTTCGTACATAAAAAACCCCCGCCAATAACTGATTGAGTGATCCAACTCCAGGCGCTGATACAAATCATAACCCCCTTTTACACTGACAGATTTTCCGTGAATGTTGGGCTGTTTTGACGGCAAGCTGCGAGCGTTTAGACACACAGAGCCGGATTGGCGAGTTGATCCGAGGTGCCCAATTTTCCACCTCATAGGGTAGTCATATTGGTGGAACCCTTTTAGTTTAAACAGAATGAGGCGGCCTTCCGCAACGGGAGGGGCTGTTAAAGACTTGTGGGAGGAGCTGTTGATGACGCTGCACGTGCAACCCACTGGCGGTGGATAAACAGGAAACAGCTGATAACAGGAATTAGGGAGCAGCTAGTAGCAAGAGGGAAACACACACCTGACAGACACTGTAAAGATGAGCAACTGAGGAAACAAAGAATTGCGCGCCCTCCTTGTCATCGCAAACCAAGAGGCCATTAACTGTCAGATGACGGGGACGGTGAAGAACGGGCCGACTTACGAGAGAACCGAAGGACTGACCAGCCGCGGCTTTCCACCCACGTCACTGTTTACATTACACGCTGAGCTACACGTTTTGTTACTTGCTCACACCCCCATTGCCCCGAAAAAGGCACATTCTGTATAAACAATAGTAGGTAGGCAGCATTTTGCTGCACTCCCCGATTTTGTTTTTATACTGCCAATGCTGAAAGAAAACTGATTGGGCTTTCCTGCAAATTTGCACAATTCTTGTTTAATAGGGCTATAAATTGACCTCCAGTCATATTTTTGGTACAAAATTAGTTGATCATCATTAAGAATGTCCATCAGGTTTTCCTGGTTGCAGAACACTCTTCTCGCTATGCCATTTTCCTCATTTATCGCCATCATTTCAGCCATGATGCAGTCAGGGATACCTGATGTTTTGTCCTTACTTTGGTTGCTAAGGTGCTCTGTGTCCTTAAGTATAAGACCAAGATAAGGAGAAAACTTAGGGAAAACTAGAGGAGAAGGTGCTTTGTCGAAACCGTCCCCTGGTCTTTTAAAACAGAATAAGCAGGAAGCATGTGATAACTACCATGAGCTGTGAAGATGCTAACACTGCCATGCTAACTGCTGTGTGAGGCTGTACTTGGGCACAGCAGTGCTTTAAGCTAAATGCTAACGACATGCTAACATGCTCACAATGACAATTGTGTCTTATTTTTTTTTACCAGTTTAATGTTTACCATGTTCAGCATAGTTTAGCATGTTAGCATTTGCGAGTTTACAACACAGGGCTTTCTCCATTGTTGCTCCCACCGTCTGGAACTCACTCCCAAAGACATCAGAGACTCCTTCTCACTCTCCTTCAAGAAATCCCTCAAAACACACCTCTTCAAAACAGCCTCTAAAAAGCTATGTTCTTCACCCTGTCTTCCTTCTATCTATCTATCTATCTATCTATCTACTGACCGTGTGTCCCAGAGGAGTCACACAGCAGAGCTTCTTCTTCATGTGTTCAGGTAGAAAACAAAGCAGTTTCCCTAACAAGGGATAGATTGTTCCTGGTGTCACATCATCTTCTTTCATAGGACCTACAGAGAAAATAAACATATTTAACTGCTGTAAAACTGATTGTAAATGTATAAAGAGCAGGTGACGATGTAGGAACATGCTCACCTGTGAGGAAGCTCACAATCAGGCCTATGAGAATGACTGTGAAGCAGTTGAATGCACTGTACCACATGTAGGACAGTGAATAAAATCTCCTCAGTCCAGAGGGTCGGCTGAGGAACAGAGAGGTGGTTAACTTGTGAAATGACCACAGTGAAAACAAAAACACACTGTGCCGTCTGTGTACCTCAGAGTAATGTTGCTGAGTGCAGTGTGAATGACAATAGTCGTGTTGTCTGACAGCAGGACGGCTCTGCAGTGGGGCGGCAGCGGTCTCGCGCCAGAGCTACGAGTGACGATGCTCCCGATGCCGACCCAGAAAGCCATAGCGAGACCGGCTCCCAGACCTGTCAACGCTCCCTGGTGACAACAGGAAAACTAAGACTTAACACAGATAGGGGTGGGATATTAACTAACTACATTAAGTTAAGGTTTATTTTTACAATAATATCGGTTTTAATCACAATATCCTGCTATGAGGGTTAGCAGCTCTCATACTTAAAAGGGCGTTTACAGACTCTCACACAACTTGTGCAGTACAATCAAAGTCTCATTTATCCAGTCTTATGCTGAGTATTTCCCAAACAGACGCCCTTTGTGACAGGGAACTGAGTGGAATGTTAAACTTCATCTCTGCTCTCTTCACAGCCAGACTACATTGACAAAAATAGTCATTTTGACTTTGCTTTAGACGGGAGCTGCTGATCTACCGCTGCCTCAATCAGTGAGCTTGTTTGTGTTATTGTGTGACTTTGGTGTTTTAAAGGGTTTGTTCTGATTCACCAAAGTTACACGATAACACAAACAAACTACCGATCAAGGCAGTGGTAGACCAGCAGCCCCTGAGTTCAGCTTGGTAAAATGACCGTTTATGTCAATGGAGTCTGGCTTTGACGAGAGCAGAGATGAAGTTTCGCTTTTAGTTCTGTTCCCTGTCCCAAAGGTCTGTCTGTTTGGGAAGTACTGAGCATACGACTGGATAAATGGGACTTGGATTATACTGCATGAGTTCTGTAAGAGTTTGCAAACAAAACTTCAATTCATCAAGAATTTTCTCAGTTCGTGGATTCTTCGTTCATCAAAGGCATGTAAGGAAAAAAAAGGTTTTCTTCATGAATTCAGTGAAACACGGGATGAATAACTGATTTATAGATAGACTTTTATGGGAAGAAGTATTCCCTACTTACCAGAAAATCTGCAAAACAAAATGCGAATTCATGTATGTTTTCATTCACCACTGTTAGACTGTTGTAAATACTGGGAGCTAACCACATCAAAATAAACAGTTGGTGGCACTAATTCTTCAGTACGGTGCCATTAAACCATGGCACGCTGAGGGCTATTTGTTAAGCCTGTCGGACAATAACTGCTGAATCAAGACGGAGCATGTAAATGATGTGCTCAATGATTAATTTCAACTACAGCCTCACAGGGAGCAGGAGATGAGCTTTTATACACATGAATTCAATGTGGGAACAAGGACCAAAAAGTCACAGTAATCTGTGATGAGAGGCCACAGGTGAACAATATTTAATTTGCAAAAATGTTGGAAAACCGTTGCTGCAAATAGGATTGTTTGTTTTGATGAGGTTTGACTTACAGTGGAGTTTGCCCATGGGAAGAACAACCCGAGACAAAACAGACCCAGAATGGGACCACCAACCATCCCGAAGATTTTCAAAGCCACCTGGAGTTAAATGACAACTCATGTCAGTGCACATTTAGTGAGAAATGTTGGTTATAATTTCACCCTTACGTCTGTGAGCTTACCTGAAGAACTGAATCACCCATGAGGTGAGTGAGATAAGCCATGGCCAGACACAGCAGCCCATAGGACATAGCTGACAGACGAGACACGAGTTAAACCTTACAACAAACATTAATATGCAGCTCTGTATCGTGCAGTGATGAGCTTCAGAGAGCTCACCTAAAGCTTTGGACAGCAGGGTTGCTTTTGCCTCTGACATGGCGGGGAAATGTGGTTTGATGAGGTCTTCCATTGTCACAGTGGCCAAAGAGTTAAAAGCAGAAGAGATGGTGCTGCAGAGGAAGAGCAGAAATATAGTGTCCATGTCATTACTGACATCTTTAAAATACATACATGCAATCAAACGTACAATCAAATGTAAATTCATCCACTTTCTGAACTCGTTCTAAGTACCAAATCATCGCAGCATTTGAAAGCTAATGTCAAAGATGAGAAAATAGCTACATTAAAAAGGCTTTTGTACACTCACAGTGACAGACAAGCAAGAAGGCAACAGGCAGATTTGAATAAAAGCTTTCTCATGAATGCTTGAGTTATGGCCAGAAACATGTTTTGGGAGGTGACCTTTGACCTTCAACCACCAAATTCTAATCATTTATCGTATCATAAAATTTAAAGGAATTCCATTAAAGGGGAACTAATGTTTTTTTCAACCTGGGCCCTATTTTCCGATCTGCTTTTGTCTAAATGAGTGATAGGATGTTCAATATTTGACATTTCTCCAGTATGAAGCTAGGGCTGACCTGCCTGCAGCCTGTGAGCATGCGCCATATTAAATAATAGGGCACTCAGACAGCGTCAAACAACGTCAAAATACATCCACTAAAAGTGCATTTTTTTTTCACACGGATAGGCTCAGATTGTTAGTATAATTATCCAACAACGTAATGGAAAGGAGAAAAGAACTTCTGTGTTTACCTTTAGCTGGATTCGGACATGTCCCTCTGCCTGTTGCTGCTCCCTCTCTCTCTTCGTCTGCTCTTCAGTTTCAATGAGCTCTGCGTCCGTGTGCTCCGTGTTCAAATAAATACGGGCGATCATCAAATTCAAATGGCTCATCCAGATCCAGTTGGTCAAAATCGGGTGAAAATTCGGACATGTTTGTTGTGGCAAGTCAAAACACTCAGAGAGTGAAAGTCTGGATCTGAAATCTCACGTCTCGCGAGATTTGAGTTGTTGCAGGAAGCTACCGCTGGAGTGACCTTACAAACGCGAGGAGTTACTCTGTTTGGAGTAGTCATGGCTGAATTTTTATCCGATTTTGACCAATTGGATCTGGATGAGCCATTTGAATTTGATGACCGCCCGTATTTATTTGAACACGGAGCACACGGACGCAGAGCTCATTGAAACTGAAGAGCGGACGAGGAGAGAGAGGGAGCAGCAACAGGCAGAGGAACATGTCTGAATCCAGCTAAAGGTAAACACAGATGTTCATTTCTCCTTTCCGTTATGTTGTCGGTAGGGCTGTAACGGTACATGTATTTGTGTCGAACCGTTCGGTACGTGACTTTCGGTTCAGCACGACCCTGTACCGAATTATTGGGCGCAGGATATTATTTTATTTTATTTTGTTTTATTTTAATTCCGTTTTTGCAAGCCGAACCATTTAATATATCTAGTTCCCTGACAGACTTAATTGAGTGACGGACCGAGTCCGACCGTAAATCTCCGCTTTCACTTTGTGCAGTGCATTCTCGCATTTTGACAACATGGCAAGTGAGCCTGACGAACCTGAAGACCCACCGAGACCGACCCGCAAACCTTAAGTCCTCCGTTTGGGAACACTTTGGTTTCAGGGTAAAATACGAAAATGGAAATAAACAAGCGGACAAGACAAAAGCAGTGTGCCGACACTGCAGAACAGCGGTCGGGTATGTACTTGGAAACACGTCTGACATGCTAACGCATCTAAAGCGACACCACCCGAGTTTGAACGTTAACCGGCACGACTAGAAAAAGCAATCTGGTGCAAACTACGATATCGTCATCGTTTAAAAAGAAGGAGCGTTTCCCTGACCATCGCGCTAAAGAAATAATCAACGCCATTGGAGTTGAGTAAAATTGTTTAAGCTGCACTTTAGATATTGAAGCATGTTTTGTTTACAGCACTTTAACAAAGTGGGAAAGCTAAGTAAGTTCCTAGTAAAACTGAATCTGAGCAGGCTTTAAAGCTGACCAGCTGCACTATACTTTTTATTTTAATTGAGTAAAACTGTTTAAGCAGAAATTTATATTTATTTTTCATTCAAAAAATGTGTTAAAAAAAACAGCAGGATTTTATTTTTCACTTTTATATTTCTATTTTCATTCAAACAATGTGAAAAAGCAGGATTTTATATAAATTTGTTTCATTCAAAAATTGTGTAAAAAGAGTTAACTGCTGTGGTGGTATGTTTTAATAAGGTTACCAATAAGTAAAAGATACTTAATAGTTGTCTATTTTTTTCATTACTGTACCGAAAAAAAAAAAAAAAAACGAACCGTGACTTGTGTACCGAGGTACGTACCGAACCGTGATGTTTGTGTACCGTTACACCCCTAGTCGTCGGATAATTATACTAACAATCCGAGCCTATCTGTGTGAAAAAAATGCACTTTTAGTGGACGTATTTTGACATTGTTTGACGCTGTCTGAGTGCCCTATCATTTAATATGGCGCATGCTCACAGGCTGCATTAGTTCCCCTTTAAGGCATTCTTGAGATATCGCATTCACAAGAATGAGACAGACAAGGTCACAGTGACCATGACCTTTGACCTATGACCACCAAAATCTAATAAGTTCATTGTTGTGTTTATGTGGATGTTTGTGTCAAATTTGGAGAAATTCCCTTAAAGTCTTATTGACAGTTAATGGTCAATGAATGAACCTCACATGTGCATGTCGTCTGGGACATGAAGGGGTTAATGTGAGGTTTAATGAAGAAACTATAAATAGACTGACACTTGATGAGAGTTTCGTACCTGAGAGCTGCGCTGAATAAACACGCCACAAAGAGTCCAGGTAGTCCAGGCAGACCCTGCAGCATGTCCATCACGAAGTATATCACCATCTGGAGAAAACACGTCGTAAAAAAAACCCTTTGTTTGGTTTGCAAAACTTTATTAGCCGCCAGCAACGAAACACAAATCTGACAGCAAACCAGATAATAATCTATGTAACCATGCTGCTGTTGTTTTGCTGTTAAGTCTACATGCCCTGGAGGGTGTTTACTTATCTTTCAATGATCTTAATTTTTATCCTGCAAACTAAACCCACGATCCGTTATAGCTCGGAAGTAGCACACTGAAACTCACCGCATCTCGTGAAGAGGTGCCCAGCTTGTCATAGTGATCCTCTCCACAGTAACGTGCAAACATGACCAGTCCCATCACACAGCTCAGAGCCAGAGCCAGCTGCAGGGAGGGAAACACCATGTAACAAGACCTGCAGGGAGGAAGAAACATAGTTACAGTGGTCACGTCTGAGATCAGGTTTTATTTTTGCTAAACACTCGTTATTGTGGTGGTTTGCATTGACAGGGTGTCTACAGGTATCAGACAGTTAAATTTAATTAAGACACATTTTAACCAACTTTAGGACAGATTTTCGGGCAAATCATGTTTTACTTAATTAAGCATTGCAGGTAAGTAGCATATATGTGGTCTTGTGCAAAGGTAAGTTTTAAGTGGGAATATGGTTATTAGCGTGAGTTAAGTCAGTCTACATTTTGCCAACAGGTAAGTGCAAGTATGAAGTAAAATGACAGTATTATAGTTTTTTTTAAAAGATTTGAAACAAGACAGGCTTCACTCATTTTCACAAAATGAAATTAAAAAATGGACAAATCAAATAGATAAAATGTTTGTAGCAGTTAAGACCTCACAAATTCAAATTTAAGACAATTTAATGACTTTTAAAGCCTTATTGTTGTAACATTGAATTTAATGCATTTTAAGACTTTTTAAGGACCTGTAGACAATCTGAAAGAACTTCCCAGACATTGCATGCCAATTAATATTTTTAAAATAACTAAAAATTATTTATCAGTCAATATTAATTTTTCAAAATAAACATGAACATTTTGATAAGGATCCCTTCAATTAGTTCTGCATTTTATTGCGACCACCATATGTACTACTAAGCATGAGGTTAGAATAGCTGCGACCATGTAAGCACATGCATCAACTCACTTGTGTTTAGAAGTTATGCATTTTCTTTGTTACAGGACAGGGTTTTAAGTACTTATAAAACTCACCCGTTTAAATTTCATTAAGGCTGAAAGTTATGCATGAACAAGGGCGTAACCAATTTGAGTGAAAAGTGGGTGTCATTCATTGACAATTTGCTACCACAGTGACATTGTTGGTTAGGCGATGTAGCATGTAACCCAAGATTCAGGGGGGGTAGTACAGGGGTAGCTGTCGCAATGTCGCTGTTTTTGCATTTCATGAAAGTTATCTGTCACATTTGATCGTCTAAAAAAGTCTAGCTTAGCGTTTGGTTGTAATAAAAGACCCTCTAATGAGTCAGATATTCACTTTTTCAAGTAAGCATATTTTGTTCTGATGGTTTTAAGCCTGTTTTTGGCTAGCAGAAACTAGCATTAGCATTTTCACAGTGAACTATAGCTGTAAATGCACCGTGCTAACCCATAGACTGTATAGATGAGTGCTGTAACCAAGCTAGCAGCTAGCCTTAGGGTTAGCTCTACCCTGTCTTCCAAACAGATTGATAGATAATAGATTTTAATAATAAAAAACAGCTAACTAAAAACGCTGAACTAAGATGGTGAACATGGTAAACGTTATGGGATGTAATACCTATAATGCTAATAAATATAGAGTGGTATAAAGTGTGTGGTGCAAGTGCGTTTAGGGCGTGTCCAACCAATATTGCAAGTTTAAGGGCACATAACCTGGTTGCAAAGTAAGGCGTTTTCTCCCTAATTTGAACCATAGATTTTAATAATAACAAGATACCAGCAGCCAAGATGGCGCCTAATTATTACAATGGAGTTGCTTGCCTGGCACATACACCAAAAAAGTTTTCTAGCTTCCAGGGTACGTCCATGGTATGTGGCCGACTGAATATGCGCAATAGTGTTTCTCTTGCTGGCCCCGCCCACTGGTTCCCGCTTGGCTCATAGACTCACTTTTAAATCACTTTTCTCGGCTTGAGGAAAGTTTTATGAATATAAAACCACCATGGCTCAAACATTCATAACAGAAAAAGTCATAATTGACCTTGTTTGCAGTTCAAGGCGTCCTGTCAACAGGTTTACAGACGTCTCTTTTACAATGGTGGCCTGTGGGGACAATGCTTTCTGAGCCTGGGAAAAAACTGCTGCAAGGCTGAGCAGCGTTCCTGGGGGCCTGGTCCAAATATAGACACCATTGTCCAAAGACAAAAATGCTGGATTCAAGGCCTCAAAACAGGAGGCTACAAACCAGTGGGTGACATCACGATGGCTACATCCATTATTTTATACAGTTTCCACCTCCATCCCAAATTTTGGCCTCCTAGGGCAAAAACTTTTGTGGCTGACTGACCGACCAACAGAGCCACCTATAGAGCTGCTGGTTGCAACAAAAGTGGACATTTTAAAGAGTCTACAACCGTGCTAATGGCTCTGTGAGGCTGTATTTAGACACTGAGGTGCTTTGAGCTGAATGCAAGTATTTAGTCTTAAACAGAAGTACTGGAAAAATGAAATTTTGACCTGATGATGGCACAAGATGAAAAGTCAGAGGACCATCAAAGTGATCAGAATTCATCTGCTAAGGACCTTCAGTGTTTTTTCCCATGCAAACACAGAGGGCTGAGCGCAGAGGGACGCATGCTTACATGAAAAGGAAAAAGTCCTAGAAAGGCTGTAAAGAATTGACACACAGAACCTGTTGTACGTGTTCACAGTCCACACAGCACAGTCAACAACAAATAGTAAACATGGGATATTTCTCATTCTACTTTCCTGCTCTACTCTGAGAGCTGAAATACGTTTTAAGAGACTCAATTATTTTCTTTCACATTTAGATTTCAATGAAAAAACACATTGAAAATCTGCAGTGGGCATACCTGACGGCTTCTTTCTCTGTCCGTGCGCTGAGATATCTCTGGACCTGAGCCTGGTTCACTCCGTACAGGGCCAGCATGAGAAAAACCCCGCCAACCCCCAGAGTCCAGAAGGTGTGTCTCTCTGTAGGATCTGGGTTCAGGCTGAGCACAAGAGAGAAAATACAATACAGAGACAATACTTTAATACCTTCACTCTAACAGGTTTCATTCATTCATTTTCCGTACCAGGTTATCCTGTTAGGGGTCATGGGGGGGCTGGAGCCTATCCCAGCTGACATTGGGTGAGAGGCAGGGTACACCCTGGACAGGTCACCAGAATATCACAGGGCTGACACATAGAGACAGACAACCATTCACACTCACATTCACACCTACGGATAGTTGAGAGTCACCAATTAACCTGCATGTCTTTGGACTGTGGGAGGAAGCTGGACTACCTGGAGAAAACCCATGCTGACACAGGGAGAACATGCAAACTCTGCACAGAAGGGCTCCCCCACCCCGGATTGGAACCGGGAACCCTCTTGCTGTGAGGCGACAATGCTAACCACTGCACCACTGTGCTGCTTGCTAAAGAGCTCAATGGCTAAAAAATAAAATAAGTCCCAACCTCTGGCTTGGTGTGTCAGGGCCCTTTGTAATCAAGGACTGATAGTGGCATTTACAGAACTGATTCCCATGACGTGTTTGTGTACAGCTTCCCTCATCCCTTCGTGCTGCTGGTCATTCTCCCACACAAACTACAGCATGGACTCACTCGAGGCCAGAGATGCGGTTTCCCTCATAGACTTTCCTCCAGACTTCAGACACTCCTCCAGTCTGCAGCACCCCCACCACGATGACAGCCAGCTGCCCTGCGAACATCACAAGAGTCTGAAAGACGTCTGTCCAGATGACAGCCTTCAAACCACCCTGTGAGGAGCAGACAAGACACATTGGAAATGAATCTGGTGCATGCTTATATATGCTTTATTCAAATACTAGATATATGTAAGTAACACTGTCAGTAAAAGAAATTCACTGCGTCTAATTTTGAGGCCGAGAGATAAAGTCACTCCTGAGCTGTCAACAGAAACACAAGGCCTGTTATGACACCAAAACCACAACATGATGTGTTGCAGATATTCAAATAGTAGGAGTATCACGTTATGCTGTATGAAAATGACCTTTTATAACTCACTATTGTTGTGTACAAAGTGCACACTAGTCCTGTTGCCAGCACTGCTCCCCATAATTCAAATCCAGTAACTGAAAGAAAACACAGCAACAAAATGAACCACAGATTTCATCTATAGAAAACACTGAGTCACTGTGAAATACATGAACTTTTCTCACCTGCATTTAGTGCAAAGGCAGGAGTATACACACAAACTCCCATATAAATAACCTGCAGAGTAAGAGACAAATCAAATCAGATCATGATTTACTTCATAAACAGTGTAGGGAAATTAAATATCTTAAAGGCTTTTTTACATTTGCACCAATCTTGTCCACTGGATTTGTATCAGAACTTATTTAGGATAAAGTTTGACATTTTGGAAAAAAAACTCCTGTTTTCTTGGTGAAAGTTAAATGAGAAGATTAATACCACTCTCTTGAGCACGAAATATGAAGCAGCAGCCAGTTAGTTTAGCTGAGCGTCACATGGGGAAACAGCCAGTCTGGCTCTGTCCAAAGGGACCTGTTTCTTTCCAGGAAGAAGTGCAGCATATATCCAGCAGCAAAAACCCCATCTTGTCATTTTTACATTTTGGTATTAATACTGATCAACAAACAAGATAAAACACACACACATACACATACACACACACACACACACGCACACGCGCACGCCTCTGTGCACCAGTCAAGTCTCTCTACAAGTTTATATCCATGTCTGTGAAAACATGGATTCTTCACACACAGAAGATCTATACAATCAGCACAGTTCAAGATTGTCACCAATTCAGTATCTGACCAAATGTCCCCCTTCTGTTCCTGAGATATGACGTCAAGTAATGGCCAGCAAAGTGTTTTATGCAGAACATTATGATGTCACAGTGAAGTTGACCTTTGACCTTTTGGACATAAAATGTCACCACTTCATTATTTTACCCTATTACACATTTGTGTGAAGTTTTGTCATGATAAGCATATGAATTCTTGATTTATGGCCAATAACATGTTTTTTGAGGTCACAGTGACCTTGACCTTCGACTACAAAATTCTAATCAGTTTATTCTTCTGTCCAAGTGGACATTTGTGTCAAATTAAGAGAAATTCCATTGGGGCGTCCTTGAGATATCACATTCACAAGAATGAGACAGACAAGGTCACTGTGACCTTTGACCTCTGACCACCAAACTCATGATTTCCAAAGGAGATTACAAGAAAAGGTGGCCTAAATAATGTGAGTCATGCATTGTAATGAACTTCATGCATGGTAAAAATATTGTTTTATATTTACATTTTTTATATGGTAAATACATAAACTTTATTTAAGTGAGGTCACCATATTTGATATACATAGAATTTGTTAACAGTAATTACATAAACTTTAACAAAGTAAATTAAGTAAATTCTATAGGGCTGCCCCCTAATAGTTGACCAAACATTAGTCGACCAGAAATTTCAGTAATTTGCAAGATTTTACTGGTCCCTTAGTTGCAGAAAAAACAAACACACAAACAAAAACACATGAAACTCTATTAGGAGCTGTGCTTTGTCAAAATAAATCAAAACCTATCTGACTGGACCATGTGGGAATTTAATTTGATAGGACAGACACAGGAAGTGTCCACGCTCAGCAGTCAGACAGGAGTCAGGTTAATTTCCAGGACTGGTACCTGCGGTTATTCCACAGGCTAGTTAATAACATGTCGGGCAGGAAATCCAAAGTGTGGGATCATTTTGAAAAGGTGAAGGACGAACCCAAGGTGATATGTAAACTCATCTTCATTGGTCAACTACAAACATGACGTATCATCTGAAACATGGATGTAGCTACATGCCCATTAGCCCACAGCGTCATTAACAGGCGGCTCGCTCAGTGTGTGATGTGCACTTGTAGATAAAATATAGGCCTATATTAATGAAGGTTCATCAGTACGGCTTTGTATTTCTCTGTAATGTAGCACAGTGTTAACAATGTTACTGATACTATTCTTTCTCACACCTTAAACTCAAACCATTGTGTTGCCCTGCCCAAAAAATATCATTTAATAATTACATTAATATCATAAACATGCAGGTGACTAGTTGACTAATGGCCCTAAATGATGACTATTGGTCGACTAAGAAAATTCTTAGTCGGGGGCAGCCCTAACAGTTACATAGATTCTCTCAGTTTCATTTGATTTAATCACATAAGTGGTATTTTGGTTTGCGTTATGATTACTTGACTTAACTGGATGAAAATTTTATCTATAACTGAAATATGACAACCTGACAAAACTGACCAAATTCTTTCTTTCAAATACTTTCTTTGATTTTACATTTGGGGGAAAAGAGAGCAACTGTGTCAAAATGGTGCTCGGTATCTGCAGATACCCTGAGTCGAGGTATGGAACTTGTTATTGGGAGAGAAGACGTGTGATTGGTGCATCTCCACTTTATTATGTGAAGTGTTGAACCTACTGTCTGAAAGATGAAGGTCAAAGTTCCACAGATACGCACTGCTTTGCTGAAGCGCAGTTCAAGATACTGTAAAACAAAACAACATGATAATTGTCATCAAGGATACACACCCAAAATATGAACTCATTTAGACCCAATAAAACCACTTCATGATACCTGATAAGCGCTGGAGAGCCGCAGTCTGTACAAGACAGGAATGAAAACATGAGCAGGAATGAGGAGGCCCAGGATGTAGGCACAGCCGATGAACCAGTATTGAGTGCCGTGAGTGTAGATTTCTGCCGGTACGCCAATAATCGCCACAGCGGACTGGAATGAGGCGATGAGCGACAGCGAGACAGGAAGACAGCTCATGCTCCTGTCGGCCATCAAGAACTCCTGAGTGGTGCGCTGACGCCCACCTGAGAGAGCGTGGTACAGCCCGATGCCCATAGAGGCGGCGAGCAAGACACCAAATATGACATAGTCTACAATCGTGAAGTGCTTCTGGTTGGACGGGTCCATGGTGATTGTCTTCAAGTGTCAGTCGGAGAAGGTTCAGTTGTCCTGCAGACGCACATTCAGTCAGATGGGAGATGTCTTTGTTCACACCCATCAGTCAGGAGAGTGCAGCGGCCTTGGAGAAAGGAAGTGAAAACACTGATTAAATATGTGTGTGAGAGTGTAAGCTTTGCTGGCATGTTGCAGCCTGATGTGTAACTACACTTTTAATATGAATCACTTTGCTTGACAGGTTTAGAGATAAACTCTGAAGTCCCCTGAGCTGTTTTACAGGTTTGTGTTCTTTCCCTATCAGACAGACAAAAGGTGAACTCGCTGGCGACAGTTAAATGGAACAGTCTGAGGCAGAAAAGCACCGTAACATGAGACAACCTTAAGTCTGTGGACAGCCGAGGTCACACAGCTTCTGTGTCAACTTTCCCCCCTTGTGCTTGTGCTGATCCAAAAATACTGACTACTGGTTTGGAAATGGGAGGTTCACAGAGGAGGTCAGCTCTGCTACTCTGCCATCTACTGCCTCTGTGTGTACTGCAGCACAAAGACAAACAGCAGCAACCAATCTGTGACGGCTCTCAAGGTCAGAAGCAACAAATGGGTGTAGATTTACAATGTTTCCACTGTTACAGCCAGCTGTGACGAGATAGTAAAAATCAGTTTTTACCCAAATTATGCTGTGATTGTTCCGTGTCTTTGCCCATATGAAAATGTTTTCTTTCATAACATTATAAAATCATGAGGACACAAATAATTGGAGATTACTAAAGATCAAAAATGTAAATCAGAAACTATTTTAATAATTACATTACTTGAGTTTTGAGTCTTTTTTAAAGCAAAAAAACAAAACAAAAATATGCTGTTTCAAGCTCCTTAAAAGTGAGGATTTGCTGCCTTTTACGTCTTGTATGATAATAAACTGAATATCTTGTATTTTGGACGGTTAGTCAGACAAAACAAGCAATGTAAAGATGTCACTTACGACACAAGGAAATTGTGATAAGCTGTTTGAAGTTTTTGCTGATAATTTAAACACAGAATAATTCACAGAGAAAATAATCCTTCTTAGTTATTATTTATCGTCACATATCCCCAAACTAGGGCTGCAACTACAGATGATTAATATGAAAATCAGCTCTGAGCATAGTGTTAGTTTAGGCAGGATATGATGTCAAGCTCAGCTCACATCCCAGCTACATCAGCTCATCTCAAACAGCCCAGTCAACTGATGGAGCAGCTGACTGATTGAAGGGAGTCAGCTGATAGATCACGTGATTCCTTTCTATGCAACCAATTGGCAAACTCATTTAGAGCGCCCTATTTAAACTGCTCTGGTCTGCGTACTGTTGCTGCTTCCTCTGCTGCTTTGCAACCAGTGTTGTGTGTAACGCATTACAAAGTACAAAGTTACAGTAACGTAACTACTTTTATTGGGTAAAAAGTAGTGTAACGCGTTACTACTGAAATATGGTAACGGAACGTTGTTACTTTGTCAGTTGGGCACAACGGTACTTTTCCCGGGGACAGATTTGACGGTGACACTGCCTGTCTGCCTCAGCTGCGCACTAGGCAGGAACTGTGACAGTTGCCATGTCAACAGTACAGACAGGAGCGGTAAAAATCAAGAATCGTATGAGGAATATGGAAGATACACACGCCTCCTCGGATTATTTTAACGGTTTGTCAACCGAAGACAGGTTAGCTTATTGTAATAAGCTAACAATTAGCAACGGAGTGAGGTTTCCTGACCCGTACTTAATGTCGGGTCAGTGGGTCACCGACCCAACGAAATGGCCTAAGCTATAGTGGCCGGACATTTTTTTATATCTTGTGGAGAAACCCGGCGTTTATATGCATGAAAATCTCAAGGCATATAAATCCCTTGATGTGTATAATTTTGTACTTTGCAGTCATGTCCAAGATATTGAATACGGTTTTTGTGCTCTACGGACCGAAGTACTGCCGAGCCAGCGACAAGGACACAAAACAGTAACGTTAACTAACGTACAAGACCTGGGCGATTCTGAACAAGTCGACCAACTATATACTGACAGCGAACTGCACTTGTATGGCTGGGTAAGTGTTGTTTAATGTAACATTAACCTTGCTAGTCAGACCTCAGACATGGGCAACATACGACCCTGGAACCTCAAAGGAAATCAAAACGACCCCCAAAACATCAATAAAATGCAGCATTGTGTTAACAGAAAACAGAACAATCATAACCCGCCTACCTTCCTGGCGCTGTGTGAACGGCAGCCTGTTGCAGCAGCTCCTATTTTGTGTATTTTAAATTGCTGCTGTGACATTGAAATTTCCCCCCGAGGGGTTAATAAAGCACCTACCATACCATACCATACCAGAAGAGAAAATGAATTAATTTATTCGTACAGGTCTGTAGCTTACTGCAAAGTATGAGTCTGTTACACAAACACAGTCTCACAGTTACACACGTAATAACAGAACAGAAAATGATTTATTCATGAATATGACACTATTTGTTCAAAGATAGTGTCTGTGAATATTAATATTTTCCTCATTCAGTGATGCAGCAGGTCTGGCAAATAGGCTATTAGTAGTAGTAATCTGTCATGTAACAAATTCATGTAGCCTAGTTAACACAAATTAACTCTCACTCTTTAATCTTTATTTTATCACCAAAGTGGTAAATACCAGTGGGGAAACTCGGATTTTTTCACATTTAGGAAATGAGATGGGGTTCTACCCAAAGTCAAGCACCATAAAAGTAACGTAAAAGTAACGAGTAACGTAAAAAGTTGCTTTTCACAGAGGGTAACTAAGTAAAGGATTACTTTTTTTAAGAAGTAACGAGTAACGAGCAAACACTACTTTTTAAAAGTAACTTCCCCAACACTGTTTGCAACCCACCTCCACCCCAGCTCTTCTTTTTCATGCTGTGTCTGACTTATCATTGTCATTTGTTTTTGTCATTGGCATTGTCATAGGCTTTCCATGTATGCACATGGAAGGGCAGAGAGGTTTGCTCTCTCCGCTTTAAGGCTTTCCAAGTAGGCGCGTGGAAAGGCGGAGAGATGTGCTCCCTCCGCTTTAAGGCTTTCCAAGTAGGCGCGTGGAAGGGTGGAGAGGTGTGCTCTCTCTGCCTCAGGCTTTCCTCATGGAAGGACAGAAAATTGTGCTCTCTCCGCCTTATGCTTTCCACGTGGGAGCATGAAACAGGCTTTCTGCGTAGGCATAGGAAAGCCAGAGAGTCCCCAGAACAGAGCCATACTGCCAAATATAATACTACAAATAGAAATAAAGATGTCTTTGACTGAAGTGGTCCTGACTGAATTATGGTCTTAATGTCAGAAAATAGTGAAAATGCCCTTTGCAATGCTCCAGAGCCCAATTTGACATCCTCAAATGTCTTGTTGTGGTCTTTCTCAGTTTACAGTGATTTAAAACAGAGAAACTCAGTTGAGAAGCTGGAGCTGGACGATAATTGGCATTTCTACTTGAAAAACAACTCAACTAATGCATTAATTGACGAATCAGTTCAGCTCAAACCCAAATACAACAGCACAATGTACAATAATGTCTAATGAATATCAATTAAAGTGTCTTTTGCTTCACTTGAAGACACTGCTGCTGTAATATTAGCTATATTAGTCATAAATAAGTAATGATGCTGATACAAATATGGGCTGCACAGGAAGATAAAACTCCTGCAACTCGTGGTGAGTGTTTATGTGTCCAGGATTCTGTGTCCCCAGCTCAACATGCTCTTAATATAACACATTAAGGAGAGTTTTTAAATGGTTTTATGTTCTCTGTAATGTTTTTCTTACAGTCAAATTAATTTATGTTTCCTTGGATCAATATGTTAAAATCGTCCACCTACAGCTTATAGTCTACTGATGTTATACTCACTGAAACCACTACCAGACACTTTTCTTGACTTTAGACAGTGATATCTCCACGATTGATTGATTTTTACCACTCAAGTTGCATTTGAAACCTTCATCTCCCTTCATTCTTTTGCATTTTAAACTGTGAAAATACCCCTTACCAATCTCTCACAATGTTAGTTTATATCAAGAGATACAGCACTCCGGAACACAGGGTTGACCCCCACCTAGTAACGCTTAAATCTGTGACAACAGCTGCTGAACTGCACTGAATATATGGAAATACAAACTGATAAAATAAAATCAAGGTAATATCACGTCTAGAAACGTAGTACACTTACAGAGGTATGGAAAACTGAGATGACATGACTCACCTCTGCACAGCTCACTGTTGTAATCCGGGTGAGGCGCACTGTCAGTGGCACCATGCTGCTTACTGAGACATTCAAGAGCACTACGTCAGTTTAAAAATAACTTCTTTACGGTTAAAACCAAGAACCACACACAATATGATGTGCTCATTCTCTATACAATATAATCTCTTGAGTTTGTATCTCTTGTGTTTTGATCAAAAAGCATTTATATCACATACCAGCTGCCTAATCTCTCGGTCCATGCTCCATGTGATCACAACTTGTTTTGAATTCTCTTCCGGGGTTGAGGAAGCGGTGGGCGTGGCTACAATTGTGACGCAGCAGCCGCGAAAATCAAAATACCCGCAACTTGTGGCGACTATTCTTGTCTGCGTAAGCCACATTATTTAACACAAAGTACATAAAATACTTGCGGAACATGGAGGGAGCGTCTACGAAAGGTAACTCGGACTGACGGGAAGCTATCTGCTAAGATAGCTAGGAGTAGTTTGTTGTGATGCTCCGTTAGCTTAATGCTAGCTGTTAGCAAGCCGACAGTTTAGGTACCCAACTGTCATTTCTGTCGTTTTAGAGTTAATCTAATGTTAGTGTTTCTTCCTCCGCAGGTGTTTTAAGTCACCTGAGTCTGCTGGAAGTTCAGGCAAGAAGCCGTAAAACTCAGCAGCCGAGTCGTGTGAAGGAGCTGAGGGCTAAAGCTGAGGCGCTGATGGTGCAGAGAGACCAGCTGAAGGCGGAGATAGAGACACACAAGGTGGGATGATGTGCTGAGTTCACACCGTTTATTTGTTGATAGGAAATTTGTTTTGACGAGATATGATGACAACTGGTCTTTATTTGGATAGACATGCACTTAGTTGTCAGTTTATTAGGTACACCTACATGGAACAGATGTATGATGCATTCAGGTGCCCCTCGTATGGTACAGTATGCCAAGTTGGAAAGTCGTTTTTCTGACTCTGGTGTGTTCATGAGCTTAAAGCTGTAATTTGGAAACATCATGTTTGCTACAAATATGTGTTGTATTATTGCTCAGAGCATTTAAAACAAAATGTTGATAACAGTTTGAAGCTTTACGTCACAGTGATTACTGTGAAGTTATTTTGTCCCAGACTTGTTGCTGCACCAGTGCATCCTCTAAAACAGGGGTGGGCAACCTGCAGCTCTCTAGACCAGGGGTGTCAAACATACGGCCTGGGGGCCAGAGGCGGCCCGCCAAAGGGTCTGATCTGGCCCACTGGATGACTCTGCGCACCTAATTTAAATGTTCTTGTGACGGCTAAGAGGAGTCAGGTTTCAGGGTAAAGTTAAACAGTGAGGAGCCCCCTTCATGTAAAATGCAGCTTTAAAGGGCTTCTCCACCCCGACCATTATACAGTTCTCCAGAAAAGGATTAGAACTTGTTGTGGTCACATTTAAAGATAGTGAACACTGTGCAAATTGTTGTCAAGCAGCAGCTTCAGTAGCTTCCACTTTAGTTTGGTGTGTCAATGCCAGCATATCTACTCAGGGGTGGTAAGATTAGACTACATTTAGACACGCCAAGATTAGATTGAACTACATTCATATGCAAGTTCATATAAAAAGACAAAATTCAATAAACTGCACCCACAAACAAGCTGGAGAGCCAGTGGCCCCACAGTCTCTATGAAAACCTGACAGAGCTCAGCTCAGGATTGGCCAAAGCCTGGATGTTACCATTCTCTGAGACAGAGAGCCTGCACATATATTGATGTATAAGATTACGTATGAAAGCAGGACAAGTAGGCACACCGACATTTACAAACATTTGGCTGGCACTGCACCATCGTGGAAGTTTAAGAAGCAGTCTCATTCCATCATTATAGGCCACATGAAGTCTTTGCATGTTGGTCTTCCTATCGGAGTGCCACAAGTGGGCAGTATACAGCGGGGTACAAAAAGACCTCTCTTTAACTTCACACAGGCTGAATTTGCGAGCAAGCATGTTAGCTTGAGCATACAACTTGCGACATTGCTTGTGGATATCTTTATCATCAGATAAATCACTGACAATGAAATGGCTGTGATATTTAATCTCATTACACACTTTAAAAGCAACACCATATAAGTAGAATTCAGGAATTTTCTGTCATCTTTACTTCTATCAATCATAATGTTGTTATTTGCATCATATTTGATGTCAAAATCAGCACCAGAGTTAGCGCAAATCTTCAACAGCACTATAAGGGCAGAAGATTACCAAATCATCTGCATACACGAGATGATTTATTAAAATATTGCCATCCTTACATCCTGTATTACATGCATTCAGCTGTTGGAACAAGTCATCCATGTATACATTAAAAAGAAAAGAAGACAAAATGCCGCCCTGTCATACTCGTTACTAACATGAAATGGTTCCAACCCCCATCTAACCTGCATATACTGATGAGTGTAACAGTCGACAAGAATTCTTATTATCCATTTAATACTTAAACTTTTACTTAAGTAAGGTTTTCAGTGCAGGATGTTTACTTGTAGTAGAGTCTTCTTACAGTGTCATTAGAGTTAAAGCAGTTTACAAAACAAACTGTATACTGTCCTTTGTACGAAAATTGACGGGAATCGTACAGTATTCATTTCCTTATCTAAGGTATTTAAAAAACCTTGCAGCTGGATGGAGAATCTTACCTACATATACTCAAGCCCCTCTTTCTTCTCCACTATCTGTCAGACTTTTTACAGATACGTCCATTCAATAAATGGTTTCAGTGTTCAATTATATTTTTATTATTATTCAGTTATTTTTATCATTTTTTTTTAAGAACAAACAAGAAACATGGATTATATACACAACATCCAACATCCAAACCCACCCTGCCCCTTGTCAAGGCTGGCCTGCACAGACAAACAAATGAACACCACTAAATACACTTAATGAATAGACATAATTTAGTCAAGATAGACCAATGATAATAATCGGGTATTGTAAGTGAATTAACAGCAACAGAGTGGAGTGAAATGAAGAAATAGGCACACATAGGCATTAAATCAGATTTCTTGAAGTATAGACATTATTGTAATAGTCCAGGAATCAATGCCGAATTGATTGACTGATCCTTGAGTGGTACATCTGAGCTTTTCCAACTTCAACTGAGCCATGACATCAGAGAGGGGTAGGTTAGACTTTCAAGTGTGCAGAATGAGACATCTCGCTAACAATGATGAAAAGGCCAAAGCACTGGTGAGACCCAGATCTCTTCGGGCCACACTGAATATTGCCAGCTGTGGCTTTGGGTCTGTGGTTTTATTACACATGCATGAAAATGTCTCAAAAATCTCTCATCATGTCTCATCCTTGGGCATGTCCAAAATGAGTGGAAAAGAGATGCTGGGTGCCGATTACACAGGTGACAGGTTGGATCAAATTCAGGAAACACGTTCAATTATAATAAAGCATCCGTTGAACTAAAAAAAAACATTATGTTTTCATTTCTTTAAGGACCATTTTGATTTATAATATTAACTGTGTTATACCGTATACTGTGAGGCTGTGAGATTTTCTGAGATGGTTATAGTACTGTGAACATCTGATACTGTTCCAACCCCAAGTGTGGTAATAGGACTTTAACTCTTGTAAAGAATCTGAATACTTCTTCCACCACTGAACGATTTTGACCAACCTACAAAAAACAGTCTTCTGTGTTTTCTCATTGGTGTTTGTTTCACCATCCTGCAACAGAATCTCCAGAAACTGAGGGCAGTGATGGACAAACAGTGTGCAAATGAAGAAGAAGAAGCAATGGATGAAGACTCTGAGAATTCACAACTGCTGCGTCTGATGGCCAGACACACACAGCTGAAAGACCTCCTGCATGCTCATCACATCATCGGTACACACAAGTTGTTGTATTACTTTGTCTTCTTATGGCATTCACCCATTTATTATAGATTTGACAATGAGATGTCATATTCTCCATCCAATTATAAACTTGTATTCCTCATTAGTATATCTAAGTCCTCTGATGTCACTCAGGTGGGTACAACGTCATCAAGACCCGTCAAGGCAAAGGTCTGTGCGTGTCTGTGTCTACGGGCTACGAGGGTGTCTACTTAGAGACCTACAACCTGGAGATGGACCTGAAACCAACGCTGAGGATCAGCCGTCACAACATTCCCCCATTCATTCCCTTAAGCAGCCTGGCTGAGCAGAGCAACATGCAGACGGATGTTCGGACTCTTCTGGACCCCCTCAGCCAACATCTCAACGCCTTTGCTGGTCGCAAGCAGCAGCTGAAGCTTGTTAAGGTGCCAGAGTTTTCATTGTTGTTGTGTGTTGTTGTCAGTAGTTGTGGTTGTTGTGACCTTGAGTGTCAGACAGTTAGACTGAGGCACTCTGATTTGTTTGTTAAAAAGTTGTGACAAAGATAATGCTATTATATCCGTATTATGATGTAATTTTCTAAATTTACCAGATAATATCGTTGCAATATTGACATCGAAGTATTAGGTCATAAATATTGTGATACCGGTATTTGCTTTCCTCGGTATTGCCCAGCCCCGTCTCCTGGAGCAACACAGTGACTCTGTCCTCCTGCCTGTTTATAGGAACTCCATAAATCTGTGGAGGTGATGGAGAGTAATGTTCTGTGTTCGTTACTGGTGCTGATGGTAACGGTGCCAAGAGAGAAGACGGCTGTTCTCTGCGCGCTGGAGTACGCTGACCACACCAGATGTCTTCCCACACGAGTCCACTTTGAATGTGCAGGTAGGATTTATCTGGTGTACAAGAACTTTGTAATAATTGTTACCTGATATTTTAATAGATGAAACAACCATCAGGGTGTCTACAGGTCCTTAAAGGTTGTAAAATGTCTTAAATTTAATTATCAGATTTTAAAAGTCATTAAAAAGTCTTAATTTGAATTTGCGAGGTCTTAATTGCCACAAACATTTGCTCCAATTTCCTTTGTCGATCTTTAGTTTTCTTTTTGTCAGAATGAGTTCAGCTCTTCTGTGTTAAAATCCACATCTGATGTTACAAATCTTTAAACCCACCACTGAACCTGAAACTATCTTTTTACTTCAGCCCAGTTCAGACCAAAGGGTCTTGACGAGACTATTTGCAACACGCCGTTCTGCAATGTTCTAAAAACCTGCCAGTTCACACCAATGCAACTAGATGAGACGGTGTATCATCTCTATGCAACAACTCTCTGTGCTTCTGTTCTGATTTGCAACTTTTCAGGATTATTTTGTGGCTGAATATAATTTGTAGCTTCTTAAAATATGAATGAGGATAGTGATAGTGAGATACTGGCTACAGCTGCAGAAAAACAGAAACAAAATGAGCATCAGATGGACTGAATTCATAGAAATACGCCACAATGATATAAAATTGATTAATCAATCGATGATAATGTGTGTGTGTATAGTGTGTACATACAGCGAGCAGCAGCAGCGACCCACCGTCCAACACCAGCACATTGTGAGGATGTAAACAGAGGGCTCGGCGGGGACGGAGCACCTGCTGCAGCAAGCGAACACGCTGTCTTTTGTTCATTTTGACTTGACCAGCAGACGTCACTACAAGACAGATGATGTGCTTTATGTTCTAAAACCAGTCGTCCACGATTTGACCGGCTGAGTTGCAGGTGATACCATCAGCCGGCTTGAGTCAAGCTCAGACCGACCAGTTCACACCGCTGCAACTTTTCTCTGCAACGTTCTAAAAACAGTTTTGCCTCATTGCAAATCTTTGGTCTGAACTGGGCATCAGACATTGGCAAAATGTAGATTAACCTAACTCACTCACTGTAATAACGATTTTCCTGCATAAAAGTTACCTCTGCACGCAGCCGAATGTATACTTGATACTAACCTGCAATGCTTGAATAAGAAAAAGATGTTTTTTCCACAAATCAGTCTTAAATTTTGTTTAATAAGTATCTTGAAAAAGTCTTAAAAAGCATTTAAATTAAGTGTTTGATACGTGTAGACACCTGGATTAATGTATGATTGATTGATTTTTTTATCTGTGTCATGCACACTTACATGTGCCCAGCCCGTTACAATGATGTTGCACTAACAATCCAAAGTACATGCTATTTAGCTACTCAGTCCAGAAACAGAATACTCTGCCTCCCAGGCCTGGCAAAGAAATTCAGCAACACAAAGGTTCCTCATCTGAAACAAAACTCAAATTTTTCATGATTGTCCAATGAAAAAAGAAATCAACATAGATAGAGGTAATCTTACTGAAAAGAATATTCCAGTTATGTCTTCATGTGCAGGACAGTAAAACAAAAAGTGAACCCCAGTCTCAACTTCACCTAAATTACACAACAAATCAATTCTGTCCTCCTCTGGGGTGGTGTTAAACTGTCCAGTCTCTAAGGCTAATGGTGACATCCCTGAGTGCAACTGTGCACATAGGGATCTTTGTCTTTCAGTTATACTTTATGTAAGGTTCCACTCTGTAGCTGTTCTTTATGAGACAGTAAGTTTTGGTTTATACATATGTCAACAGACCATATTTCTCTAAAGATGCGAAACATTTCAATCCTAATCTCCTGAATATCACAGGTTAAATTATTCTGGAAAATAAATGACAAACTGTTCAAATAAAATAATGATTTCAGCTCATTAGCCCAGGGATGACAGTGGGAGATGTCCCGATTAAAAATCTTTTTAGTGAGTCTGTGATCCGACGTCTTCACAAGTCTATTCCAAAGCTGAAGCATTTGACATTTATGCCTGACATTAGGAGGTTCCCATCCCACATCTCCTCTAATGACCAAACTGAAGTAAATTAATGGACACCCAGGAAAGATCGAACCACTCTACAATGCACTGTGTTACAACTTGTATGTTCTTGGAAACCCAAACACTAGAGGCATATGTATTTCAATATATCAAAAATGTATGCAATAATGAAAGCAATCACCCAGGCTCCACCGTACATCTTACATCAGTGCTTAAGAGGGTAACAGGATAAATTAACATCTAGTTTGTTCAAAAGTTCACAATAATAAAATATAAAATGGATGTGTCAGGCCAGACAAAGGTTATGCTTTGACGTACAACATCAGAGCGCATCGGTGTCTGTACAGCAAATATCAAACATACTAAATACTAGTCCATACCCATTGAGTGCACAGTTACCCATGTACAGTTTCACATGGTGTGTGTATGGGATACAGGTAGGAAATATCAGATTAAATAGTCAACTGAACCCATGAAGAAGAGCAATGTATTCAGAGAGAGTTTTTGTGAATTTGATAGTACGATTGCTTTATTGAAAGTACAGTAGTACCATTGATAATAGTGGGATAGTTAATGGGCTAAAACTGTACATTAGTAGTTGATGGAGCACGTTGAAAGGCAGATAGTTAAAGTGTTTATATTTTGTATTGACTTAAAAGTGGGGCGCACTGGTAGAATGACTGAACACTGACAGTTTCGTGATTATGTACAGCATACCATGCCATGACTTAGTCAAACCAAAAATTAAAAAAAAAAAACAAAAACAAAACATTGGTCCACAGGGGGAGCCACAGCGATCGGTTGCATTTTAACCATTTTTAAGCATTTTTCTGTTGTTATAGCGCCACCCAGTTGCCAATTAGAGTTAAATTTCTCCAGTCACCTTGAGGCGCCCTGTTCTACATATCTACCAATTTTAGTAAAAATCGATACGGCGGTTAGGCCTAGATAAGAAATTAGCTCCCTAGCGCCCCCATTTTGTTTGATGGGGTCAATAATGGAGGGGTCCCCTCAGATTACGTGTGGTCATATGCCTACAAAGTTGCGTGGTGATCGGTGAAACCCTTGAGATGTTATACACCTTTATGTGATGAGCCACGCCCTCCGCAATATTCATTGCCTTATAGAAGCTCAGTTTTAGTAAGTTTTCCAACTTTTGCCAAGAGGGAACTTTAGATATTGGTCCCTAACTTCCTAGGAAGAGATCGATTTGAAGTGTTTTTCAAACAATTCAAAATGGCGGAAAATCTATATAAGCGGAAATTATGGGTTCTTGAGGCAAATTTGTTCCTCATGAGGAGAGGCATCTCTATGCAAAGTTTCATGTCTCTACAACATACGGGGCATGAGATATGCCCATTCAAAGTTTGCAATTTCAAAAGGTTGCTATAGCGCCCCCCTTTGGCCAATTGATGTAATATTGCTTCATTCGCATCCTCCCATGACCCTCTACCACTGTGCCAAATTTCACATGGATTGACCAAGTCAGTGAGGAGAAAAACGTGGAACAGACACACAGACACACCAACACACAGACAGAGTTTTCGTCATTGTATAGTAAGATGGTAACGCAGGTGTTATGAACCAACCTTCCCTTTTTAATATTTCCTTTTCAGACAAGGAGCTTCCCGATTCCCCCGAGTGGAAGAAAAACCACAGCCTGCTGTTGGAGACCCCTGTGCACAAAGCTTTGACAACCATGAGAAAGATGGGGAACATTGTGTAACTTATTCATAAATATAATTAAACTGTTCTACATTTTAATGATAAAAACATGCACATTCTCATTGTTTATAATGAAACACTGCTAGTTAAACTTTCCTTGATGTTGTAAATGTTGAGGTATGAAACTGTTGGTAGATTCCAAACTTTCAGGTTCCTCTACGGAGGTTTCACTTGTATTTCCATGTTTCTTTTGTCCTTGAGCTTTTCTATAAACGCCGCCACCCTCTTCTGTAAAGTCTCCATCTGAAACTGTCTCAGCCGCTCCATTTCCTCTCGGGCTTCCTGTCGCTGCCTGGCCAGCTCCTTCTCTGAAATCGAGTCTATGGCTGCGATGTTCTTCATCTGCATGAGCGACAGGCTGCTCTGGATGTTTCCTCTGTGTCTCACTGAACCTGTGGGTGTGAGTGACGGCGGTGGAGCCGATATTGACCGACTCTGCTCCACCAGTTCACCTCCTTTGCTGTGATACTGGGATTTGCTGGAGAACAGTCTCGTGCCATCGGATGTTTCACATGTGCGTTCTTCAATTTCACTCATAGCGATGTTGACTGTAGCTTTAGGCTCGACCACCTTCACCATCAGAACTCGCCTCTGTTCGTTCATCATTGAGTCTCGTCTTTGCTGAAGCATTTTGCGAGTGTACTTGAACTGTCTGTCCAGCATGTTGAGTTTATGCTGGAGGTCCCTGTCCTCCTTCTGGTTCAGCACTCTCAGATCCCTCTGCAGCAGAGCAGCTCCCCTCAAACTTTTATCCATCATACACCAGAAAGCTGGAGGGAGAAATACGTGTTTTTAAACCAACCTCTTTCACTGAGTCAGTCACTTCTTCTGTTTAAATTAAAGCAGATGATGTCGTCTTCTTACCTGATTGCTGTCCCCCGGAGCGCTCTGCTGTACAGGTGTGTTTGCTGCTATGACCGTCTCAGCGTGCGTAACATAATAGCCTATTATGTCTGAAGTAAAGTGGATGGGATTGTTGGTCATTGTGAACTGTCACATTCCTTAAACAGATTAAATTACAACATGTCGTGCAGTCACAAGGCTTCTTGCAGCTTACACAATAAATAACAATGACTCACTTTGTGAAAGGTACTCAGAGATCATGTTTCTTCTCATTTTATGCAGCTGTAGCACTTTCTTTTTTTCCAATATTGATTTTAACACCAATAAACAAAGACATACACACATCCAGTATGTGTTTATGTAACAATGCCCCAATGGCAGTGGCTCCCCAGCAGAAAAAAGCAGCACAGCACACTATACAAAAACGGTTTAGAAATGGCGTGTGGAGCGTGACAAAAAGCTCAAGGTGTCGACCTGGTCCCAAGGGTTAGGGTTAGTTAGTACTGTTGCCATGAGAGGGGTACTTGGTCTGCAATGGTGTTTGAGTGGGTGGAACATGTCAGGTGGTGTCCACATGAACGCCAGAACCAAAGGTTTCCCAACAGAACAATGTTTGTTATTCACTTCACCTGTCAGTGGTTTTAATGTTTTGGCTGATACATACATCCACAAACAGGCAAAAGGACACAAGAACAAAATCTCACTACATCTGCAGAGTATTTAAAACCACAAAGATCCACCCCCACCCCAAAAGTACGAATTTAAAGATAAATAAATAGATAAAGAACTTTCTCACAGGATTTTCACTGTTTGTGGTCCTAGTTGAAAGTGCTGGAATATTTTAATCATAATACATTTTTAAGATTTTACCAATACTGAGGTCATGAAAATTTAATTTGGACACAAAATCCACCAAATTTACAATATTTTTTCTTGTTATTTTTTAATAATGTAACTTGTATCTCCCTACATGATGGTCTACACATGATGTTTATTCTCTGCTGAAGCGATTAATTAGATCGATTAGTTGTTCAAACAGACAAATTAATCTGCAACGATTTTGAAGACTGAATAATAACTGAAAAAAAGTCTCTGGTTCCAGTTTCTCAGTTGTTAATATTTTCTGGTTTTCTTTGTTTCCTGTGATATTAAACTGATCTCTTTGAGTTAGAGACTGCTGGTTGGACAAAACAAGACACTTGAAGATGTTGATGGGAGCTCTGGGAGGTCATACTGGGCATTTTGCTGTCAGGGTCCCCAAACTCTTAATGTAGATATTAGATCATCAAGATCTCTATCCTACAGAATCAAGGAAAGGCAGCTTTATTTGTAATATCAGAATCAGAATCAGAATCAGAAATACTTTATTGATCCCCGAGGGGAAATTATTTATGTTACAGGTGCTCCTTGCAAGACAGGAAAGATACATGAAAATATAAGAAATTTAAACAATAGTATTAACAAATATATAGTTAAATAAACAGGAATTATTAACAAACATAAACGTAAATTATATATATATATATATATATATATATATATATATATATATATATATTGTAAACAAAATTTACACAAACAGAATATATACAGTCAGGGTGAACGGGGTTATTGCACAAGTTAAATTAAGTTATTGCAGTGTGTGAAAGTCTCAGGGCCACTCAGAGGGAGGAGTTGTACAGTTTGATGGCCACAGGCAGGAATGATTTCCTGTGGCGCTCAGTGGTACATCTTGGTGGTATGAGTCTCCCACTGAAAGTACTCTTGTGCCTGACCAGCACATGGTGGAGTGGGTGTGAGACATTGTCCAAGATAGTTCGTAGCTTAGACAGCATCCTCCTCTCTGACACCACCATCAGAGAGTCACACTCCGTTCCCACAACGTCACTGGCCTTGCGGATCAGTTTGTTAAGTCTGTTGGCGTCTGCCACCCTCAGCCTGCTGCCCCAGCACACAACAGCATAGAGGATAGCACTGGCCACCACAGACTCATAGAAAATCCTCAGCATAGTCCGGCAGATGTTGAAGGACCTCAGTCGCCTCAGAAAATAGAGACGGCTCTGGCCCTTCCTGTAGAGAGCGTTAGTGTTCTTAACCCAGTCCAGTTTACTGTCAATGTGTACCCCCAGGTACTTATAGTCCTCTACAATGTCCACACTGACCCCTTGGATGGAAACAGGGGTCACCGATGTCTTGGTCCTCCTCAGATCCACCGCCAGTTCCTTTGTCTTTGCCACGTTGAGCTGCAGATGGTTCTGCTCACACCATGTGACAAAGTTATCCACAACAGCCCTGTACTCATCCTCATCACCCTTGGTGATACATCCAACTATAGCAGAGTCATCAGAAAACTTCTGAAGATGGCAGGTCTCAGTGCAATAGCTGAAGTCCGTGGTGTAGAGGGTGAAGAGGAAGGGAGAGAGGACAGTCCCCTGCGGGGCCCCGGTATTGCTGACCACTCTGTCTGACACACAGCGTTGCAAGCGCACATACTGTGGTCTGCCAGTCAAGTAGTCTACAATCCAGGACACCAGGGGGGCATCCACCTGCATTGCTGTCAGCTTGTCACCCAGTAGAGCTGGACGGATGGTGTTGAATGCACTAGAGAAGTCAAAAAACATGACCCTCACAGTGCTCGCCGGCTTATCCAAATGGGCGTAGATGCGGTTGAGCAGGTAGATGATGGCGTCCTCAACTCCAAGTCGGGGCTGATAGGCGAACTGGAGGGGGTCCAAAAGTGGCTTGACCATGGGCCGGAGCTGCTCCAAGACGAGTCTCTCCAGGGTCTTCATGATGTGGGAGGTCAATGCCACGGGTCTGTAGTCCTTGGAGCCACTGGGACGTGACGTCTTTGGCACAGGAACAAGGCAGGATGTCTTCCACAGCAAGGGGACCCTCTGGAGACTCAGGCTCATGTTGAAGACATGCTGAAGTACTCCACATAGCTGGGGGGCACAGGCTTTGAGCACCCTGGGGCTGACACCATCAGGGCCTGCAGCCTTATTTGAGTGGAGTCTCATCAGCTGTCTTCTCACATGGTCAGCAGTGAAGCACATTGTGGAGGTGACGACACGTGGGGGAATGCACATTTCATACAACAGGGCAATTCGTAGTGCTTTACAGAGCAATAAAATATTAAACATAATAAAGGATACAGATTTACAGTACAAGAGTAAAGACAGAAAAAGATATAAAAAGTCAAAGAAATTAAATAGAAATAAAAAAAAAAGTGAATAAAAATCTTAACATTTTTTAAAAAAAAATATTTGGATGGATTTTTTAAAATTTTTTATAATGTCTCAACACTGTATATCTATGTGTACCTGTATATGTGTGGTGAAGCATGTTTGTAAAGTATATATTTAAATGCATGTATGCATGTGTTTACATACATATTTGTTTCTATTGCCTTATTTTACCACTTTACTACAGGTTTTTATATTTGCGTCATTTATCTTGCTTTAATTTGCCTTGTAAAGCACTTTGTGACACGTGTTTTGAAATGTGCAATATAAATTATATTTATTTTTATTATTACAATTATTATTTAATATTGTATGCTGACATAGACATTTAATGGAACTAAATAATTTTAATAATCATTATTTGCAGCCCTGTTCACACTACCAGGATCTGATGGAGGATTCATTCCTACATTTCCCTTGTATTTGACTTGTTTTGCCAGAAAACAGTCACATATCAGGACATTATGACCCTGAGCAGTATGAGAATCATGTTTTCTGGTGCAGTATCTCTTTAACTTGCCCGTCATGTGTCAGAGAGACCTCCCTCTGCTGGTTTGACGCCTCCCGCGCCAAACTGGGGCCCAGTCTGCATGATGGCACAACTAAACTTCCCCAAAACTCTCCCAGTTTTTTCAAAGCTGATCAACTGCTGACATCTCTGACAGGTACGTTCATTTATTAATGCTTTAACATGATTTAAATGTAACATAGATGGTTAAACACTCTGTCTAATTATCAACTGTGCTGTGATTTATATAAACTGGTGCATGTTCTTCTATAACCCTGCCTTAAATTCATATTAACATCTGTTCTATAGACGCTTGAGTCACTTTTAGTCTGAACGTCTGGATGTTTTGACATTGCGCAACGGGTCATTACTATGTGACGTAATCATGGAAGTTCACTGACCATCCGTCAAATCACTACTGGACTACTGTACTTTTACAACTGCTTCCTCTTCTCTCCTCCTCTTCCTCTTTTCTTCTTCTCCTAAATAGTTTTGCTCTTATTCACACTTGTGTTCACCACAGTTAGCTGTCTGTGTGGCAACAGTTCACTCTGCAGCAGTATGGGAAGCCAAGTGGGCCAAAATTCATCTACATGTGTTTTTCATTTTCACTCTTTAGAGCAGTGGTTCCTAAAGTGTTTTTTTAAATAATGTACCCTGCTTAAAATTTTTCACAGCCTATATAAGGAAGTTCCAACAAAAATCATATTGTTGTTTTAAAAACGACCTTTTTTTGTGCTCAAAATTTGATGGCATAGGTCTGCTTGCATTTGAAAGTTTGGTTCTCTGACCCCTTGACCCAACCCACCATTACTCAGGGATCACATATGTAATTACGCTATATTGTAAGACAGAAATTAGTGTCTGTAAGAACTGGTGCTCTGGATCTGTTCAGATGTGGCTTCTGTTAATAACTTTCCAATTTTCATTTTCTTTTCTTTTATCATCATAGTTGCTGCAGCTGAGACTATCAAATGCATCACATCCTGCACACTGGAAGATTTTTACTGGGAAACCCCTGCCACACAGTGAGTGTTTGAAACAGAAAAAGTAAAATTGGTCATATAAAGTGGAAATAAGTTTAATTCAGTTTCAAGACAGGGATTTGTTTCAACACTACATTTTTAATTTAAACATATTTTTATCCTTTCACAGGCCTGGCACAAGTGTTGCTCGAGCTTTTCAAAGATGATGCGTGCAGTGTGTGTTGACGTACCAGGAGGACCGGAGAATTTACTGCTGCGAAGTGTCCCCAAACCTCAGCTGAAAGATGGAGAAGTCCTTATCAAAGTTCACGCAACTGCCCTCAACAGGGCTGACCTACTGCAGGTATAACACAGTTCTCACTGAGTGTATGTGCACCACAATCTCCTGTTGTCCTGCTAAATATTTTTAAGTTCATGTGTCACATTCTGGAGCAATCACAGCTCACAGTGCAGTAATGTTCTTCTGTGTCCCACAGAGGCGAGGACTGTACCCACCTCCCCCAGGTGAGAGTGACATCATAGGCCTGGAGGTGGCTGGTACTGTGGATACTCTGGGCCCCGGGGTGAAAGGAGACTGGAGGCTAGATGAGCGGGTCATGGCTTTGCTCCCCGGAGGAGGATATGCAGAATATGTTTCTGTGCCAGAGCAGCTTCTCATGCCCGTCCCCTCTAATCTGACTCTCTGCGAGGCGGCTGCGATCCCAGAGACCTGGCTCACTGCTTTTCAGCTGCTCGCTTTTGTGGGTACGACAACCATGTCTGTTGTGCCATCTGTGTGTATTCCTTGCAGCCTAAATGTCCCCCCTTTGTCTTTATTTTATGTGTGAAGGCATTTTTACTTTTGTTTTCATATCAAACCTCTTACATATATTGAAGGGGTTTAAAACTATATCATAATCATTGAAATAATTGAAATTTTAAGTTGGCATTTCCTAAAAATTAGACTACTTGTGGTGCTCTAAAGAAATTAAAACTGATGTAAAAAAAAAAAAAAATTAAATTACAAGTTTATCCACATGAATAAATGTGAGGATAATTAAGCACTAATTTCTTTTAGATGCTGCTTACTTTTATACAACCTTTCCCCCTCTTCCTATAATTAACAGATTGGAAATACTAAATTCTGTACTTGTGTTGTGCTGCCATCTGTCTTCTCTGCCACAGCTCAGGTGAAGGAGGGTGAAGTAGTTCTGGCTCACGCTGGAGCCAGCGGAGTCGGCACAGCTGCTGTTCAGCTGGTCCGTCTGTTTGGTGCCGTGCCCGTCGTTACTGCTGGGAGCGCAGAAAAACTGAAGATAGCGGAGAATCTGGGAGCAGCCGCTGGGTTCAACTACAAAGAGGAGAGCTTCGCACAGGGAGTTCATGACTTCACAGGAGGTGAATGGTGTAGATGTGTAGATGATGATTTTCACACACAGCCATCTCTGGGGTTTACAGAGGATGGTCCAGAAGAGAAACTATCCAGTGAGCGGCAGTTGTCTGGGTGAAAATCTAAAAGTAGCTTCTTAAAACAGCTGGGCACTGTAGGTTTTAGTGAATGTTATGCAAACGGGGAAATTGTGCATTTGTTAGGGACTATTTTCAGCTGCTGAATAATACACATCAGGTGCTCTAGTGAGTGTTACAGGCAGCAGGACGGTGTGTTTGGGATCGAGTCAAAATCACCATAAAACACTGGAGCTCTGTGGTGCAGAGGAATTAGATATATCAGACTTTGGCTGTGCAGACAAAACTTGTTCAGGATCACTTAATGATTGTAAGAAGACATAAATATCACCAGACTTACATGTGTATAGAAATCTGGATTATGTTTTAAATAGTTCGTGTAACAGGGCTGTGTCACTGATGAGAATTAAAATAGAAAAGACCAAAGAAAGGATGACAGGTTAGGGTCAAATGAGGAACTGCAGATTGAATATCTTGGTCTTGCACAATTCAGTTGCGTCACTAACAGGCCTAACTGTAATTTCACAGGCAAAGGAGCAAACATCATCCTCGACTGCGTCGGTGGGTCTAACTGGGAGCAGAATGTGAGGTCTTTGGCCACTGACGGCAGGTGGGTGCTGTATGGCACCATGGGGGGCAGGTCGGTGAATGGAGATCTGCTGGGCAAACTGCTCGCCAAGCGGGGCCACTTGCTCTGCAGCCTCCTCCGCTCTCGCAGCCTCCAGGTGAGAATCCAGTCAGAGGTGACATACTGTGAACATGCTGACTCATGTCGACATCGCTGACAAATCTCATGTATTTACATGTCTGTTACTGAGCCCGACTCTCACTTTGCATTTTCCCTTCACAGTACAAAGCAGAGCTTGTGAAGGCGTTTTCACACAGGGTGTTACCGTGTTTCTCAGACCAGCCAGCGTCACTGAGGCCTGTCATCGACAGCACCTTCAACCTGGAGGACATCGCAGACGCTCACAGGCACATGGAGGCCAATAAGAACACGGGGAAGATCGTCATTAATGTGGTTCCACAGGATCAGTGATGAACAGCTGCAGTGACACTGACAGAAATATAATTACTCTGATTTATGTCAGACAATCTACCAACACAGTGTTATCTGAAAACTATTTATCTAATACAAAAGTTGATTTTAAATATTCATCCACTAATAGTCCGATGATGATTTTTTTATCTGTAACAACATGAATAAGCACTACTAAATGTTTATTATCAGTACTGTGATTCTGTATCTGTGAAAGGTGCTAAAAAAATAAACTTTACATATTTACCTACACTTTGTGTTCATACTGAAGATTAAAGGCACACACAATGACTCCTCTGCACAGATATCATACAAAATACTATCACGTACTTCACAAAATATTACAGAAAACCATTAAAAGAATGCTTTGGTAAAATCAGCATTCTTCTGTCAAACATTTTCCAATTTAAATTGAATATGAATATGCAAATATGAAAGCTGAAAATTTGTAATGAAACATGCTGTACTCCTCTACTTATGTCACACAAGTTAATTTCTCATTCTGATTTTTTTTCTGTTCTTATCGGTTCTGTGTTTTTTTATTAGAACTCTGTATGTCTTTATTGAATTGCTAATAAAAATACCTTGTTTAAAAAAAATTGAATATAAGAATAAAATTGTGGTGGTTATTTTAATGCTCCTCAAAAGAGGAACCTTCTAGATTTTGGAGCTTGAATCATTGAATTGGGCTAAAAAATTGAGCTAATTTTATATTCTACTGTGTATCTTTATTATAAAACATTATAATTTAGTTGTTGATTCATATTATGTATTAATCTGTCTGCAAAGTAACTGATGTCAAATAAAAACTGGCGTAGATGTATAAAGGAGGATAAAGTGATATTCAACTGGGCCTGTTAACTGGCAAGTTATGAATGAATTTTTAACTGTATCAGTATGTTGTGTGCATCCATTTCCTTATAAAGAGGCAAATTCTACATTAAAGATTTATTGTAATTTGATTTAAAAAAAAATCCTTACAGGGAAGCTTTTTGTCACCATTCGCATCAGGAAATTATAAGTATGAGACACATCACATTATCTTACATTATTTCCTGTTTAAATGGATGTGTTATTGGTGCTTTGATGTAGTTTTTAAACGTTTTAAATGCATTCTTGAATCATTTTGTTAATAAATATTTCATGAGTTATGGTTGGCTGTCAATTGTTATTTAACAGTGAATATAAACAAGCATTTATGTTGTAAGTTTGGTGTGTCTTGGGCCCAAGAAGTTTGAAAACCACTGATATAGACTATATAGATAGAATGGATGATCACAGTATGTGCATGTATTTATATCTATATACTGTACACTGTGTAAGACACTGTGTAAGATTTTTATTGACAGTGACAGATTATGTGTACATATTAAAAAATTGGAACACTAAAAACTGTGAAATGACCGTGGATGTTTTGGTGGATAATATTTAATTACCTATATATATATATATATATATATATATATATATATATTTATATAAAATTCAGTAATGCACAGAAAAATAGGAAAACACTGAATATTGTAATTTAATATTTTTTTAAATATTTATTAAATTTTTAATATATATTTAATGTTATTTGATGATACATACAAATGTTATTTATTTATTTACATCCTGCGTATTTGAAACGCATCCGCGCGCACCGCAAACTGACAAATGACGTCACAGCGTCCGTTCCTGTCGCGGACTTCCTGCTTCGCCGCTGAAGTTTTTCTCCGGGTCATGAGGAGAGAAGTTTCCACAGAGGAAACCGAGGACCCGCTTCATTTCATGGACCAAACTTTAACACAACCGACGGACACATTTCGGACTCTATGATTCGACCAACAACCATATTTATTCGTCCGGTACGTAGAAGTTACCATACAACTTTCCTCCTCGAGGTAAAGTTAGCTAAGTCTGTTAACTTAGCAGTTGCGTTGTGACCCCGCAGGGTTTAACCTGTGGGATTAACATGAAGTAAACCTAGCTAAATATTTGAGTTAAGACAAAGTTCCTTATGTAACTAATTTAAAGTATAGTTATATAATTGGTACCATGTGTTGTCCGGACTCCCAGCATGCTCTGCTTCACACTAATGTGGTTTATTTACTTCCTCACCGAGCTCATGAGTCATTAAGGTTACTTCACTTGTGTGTTTGTCCTCACACTGGAGGTATTTGTGTTTGTTTCATGTCACAGCCGCCATATCCTGAAACATGGAGGACCCAAACAGACCTCAGCGCAAGATGTCAACAGCAGGAGACAGCCTATATAAGATCCTGGGGCTGGAGAAAGGAGCATCTCCAGACGAAATAAAGAGGGCGTACAGGTGTGTCCATACACATTAATGAGTCTGTTCATGTGAGAGAGAGAGCACGTACTTTGAATCAGGAGTGAATTAAGTCATAAAGTGTGTTTTCCCCCTTTACCTCACTTGAATTTAGCCTATAAAATGTCAGTTTCTCATAAACTGACTTTGCAAAACTCAACTAACATGTTTAAGATGACACAAGTAGGCACAGATGACATACAGGTTACATAAGGCTGCAGTCTTGGGGCCCTATCACCCGCTGTCATCTCTACTCCAGACACTTGTCATTTTAATGTGCCCATGGTTGTGTATGTCTCAAACTAAGGTGTGGTTGGGTGCGTGGTTGACAGATTGTTGTTTTTTTGAGACAGCAGAATTGCACCATTGACCAACAAAAACCTGGTCTAAAGTCAATAGCAGAGTATTTTCCTGCTGTTTTAAGTGTGCCTTGTTGAAATAGCAAGATGCACCGAGGTAGGCAGGTTCTTAATGCGTGTACGCTCTGCTGTTTACACACAGGGACAGGCCAGCCATTGGGAAATATGGGCAGGGGACAACATTTTCCATAGTGAACCCCTCATCCACACTTATTCATCATATTTACACATTTGCATCTACTCTGTGTTAAGATTTGATTTTGAAAAGCAGAGGTATTCAGTCCTGGGCTAAAAAATGCCCTCTAATGAATGATTAGAGAGAAGTCAAGTCAAACGTTCATGAAGGAAATTACTGCAAGGTATTAAGTTATAAGATCAAATCAGGAGTGAACAAAAAGGCCAAATATTTTTTCTTCATTTATTCATTCAACCTTGAGGTAGGTGTGTGCCATATCATATTGTTGACATATTATTATTATTTTAAAGGGAATGAGAGGTGACACTGTGATTGGTTGACCTCCGTTTATGCCCTAAAATAATTCTGTTTAAAGAGCATCCTGCATGCAGGTTAAACACCCCAGTAAATCAGTGTGTAGACAATAGGGCTGCAGCTAACGATTATTTTCATTGTCGACTAACCTGTCGATTATTTCTTCGATTAGTCGACTAATCATTTTATCGAAAAATGTGTTAAAATTTTGAAAAATGTCGGTCTGTCTCAAACCCCAAAATTATGTTATCTAATGTCTTGTTTCATACTCACGCCAAAGGGTTTTAGTTCACCGTCATGGGAGAGTGTGTGAAGCTGCCAATATTTGAACATAAGAAGCTGCAGTAGGAGTATTTTAGGGTACTTTTATGGTACTTTTATGGTACTTTTCTATGAAAAATGACGAAAACCGATTAGTGGACTACTAAAATAGTCACCGATTATTTTGATAGTCGATTAGTCATCGATTAGTCGACTAATCGTGGCAGCCCTAGTAGACAAATGATGTGTACACTAGATTTTCAAAAGAAATGTACATAGATACTCACTTCAGTCACATCTGGAGTCGATCTTGTAAGAAATTTTTACTTGTGCATTAAAAAAGACAAACTGGGCATGACGTAACATCAGAGAGAGTGGCATATTTGTCATTTAAACAATGGCAGTTATGAATATAAGTGCTAGTTTTGACACAGAAGAGATTGAAAATGTATATTCATATGACTATGTCGGACCACAACCTTATAATTACGAGCCAGCTAGACGTCCAAGAGACCAGGAACAGCCAAGAATTAGGCGAAACAAGGGCCATCGGAGAGAAACTGAGTTGTGGTGTGAGGAGAACCACTGGTGAACTGGGCAGGTGTCTGTACATTGCACAGTTTGTATTTATTGCCCCAGTCAGTCCAGTAGTCCTGTCCGTGAAGTTAAAATTTGTTTTATATTCAGTCTGAATGCACAGAGACCCTTTTTCTTTTTTATACAAGTGTAATGTTATGCTACTTCTGCCTATGCTAATAAAAGGGAGGGCAGCCATTTGTACAACCCCAGGAGATTGTGGAAACATTTTAAAGGAATACTTCATCCCCCAAATGAGCATTTGTATATCAATTACTCACCCTGTGTTACATTGAAATTGTGAAGAAAACAAATTTAGAATCTATTTTTTAAGTTATTAAGGTCAGGTTTCTGACCATCATTCACTTTTTTTCCAGGAAACTGGCGTTGAGGCATCACCCTGATAAGAACCCAGACAACCCAGAGGCTGCTGAGAAATTCAAGGAGATCAACAACGCCAACTCTATTCTCAGTGACGAAAACAAACGGAATATCTACGATGAGTATGGATCCATGGGACTCTACGTGGCCGAGCAGTTCGGCGATGAGAGCGTCAAATACTATTTCCTTATGTCCAAGTGCTGGTTCAAGGTGAGAGGGAATGTGGTTTCAAAATTCTGCAGGTGCAACAAGTGAACATTGAGCAAATGTCTTCCTTCATGCATTTTAATATTTTATTTTTGTGGAAGCAGATGTAAATTTTTGTGTACAAATAGCACATACACTGACATTGATCCCCTTTCCTTTGTGTTCAGGCCCTCGTGGTGTGCTGCAGTATATTCACCTGCTGCTGCTGTTTCTGCTGCTGCTGTTTCTGCTGTGGGAAGTGCAAAGCACCAGAGGACGAGGAACACTACCCCTACATGGACCCTGAGGACTTGGAGGCAGAGATCAGAGAGCAGGATGCAGGTGAGGGACTTTGTTCTTTGGCTTCAGTTCAGCTTGTAAAGGATATCTGCTGCTGATCGCACAAAGTACATCTGGAAAATCTCATTGTATTGTCTAGTTGGTATCTGTTGCATCACACTGCACGTTAGAGTTAAACAGAAACTAAATGCAGGTTCTTTCTCTTGGTTTATTATTTTTAATCTCTCCTGGAGAAATGTAGGATTGGATATATGAAAATCTCCTGATACATAATCCAGAATAATCTGATTCAAGACTAAAACAACATCACAGTGACCTGATTATACATAAAAATATTCTATTAATAGTGTTTATTATGAATACTTGTTTGTCAAAGAACAGGAAAGGAATAAAAGCTCCAGTTAGTCAGTTTGCATTTCATTTATATAGTTTAATCTGTTGCTTTCTGTGGAAAGATGAGATGACACATGACAGGAAAATGTCATTATTGTAAATTGGACGCATCAAGTGTCTAAATTAGGAACTATCTGATGCCGTTTGCACAGAAGCTCCTTTGTCGTGCAGTTTAACTGAGTTAAATGTCTTTTGTGAGAAGTGATGAAAATAATACTTTGCTGGAAAGTGAATAAAAACAGACAAGTAACTTTGTAACTTTGTTGGGGACAATTTTAAGTTATGTTCTGAGTTTTCAGGCTTTGTGTTTTGGCCAAAGAGACTTATACAGAACAATTAAACCTGATGGAGTTTAAAGGAATAGTTTGACATTTTAGGAAATACTCTTGCTTAGGTTCAGATTAGGAAATCAATATCACTCTCACTTTTGCACACTGAATATTAGAGATGCACGATATTGGATTTTGTGCTGATATCTGATTTGCTGATATGTAACAACTCATTTGACCGATAACTGTTACCGATATCAATAAATCCACCATTTCCCCGTCTAGTTTTAGTGATAATCAAGTCTCTTCTGTTGTGGAATTAACATCATGTTATGCATGCATACTCTTATTGTAATGGCCCACCAGCAGATGGAGAAAAAGAAATTAAAGATTAAGAAAAAGAATGTTGATGCATGCTGATTATAAAAATGTATTTTAAAGCTGATAGTGGTCGATACTGATGACGTACAGATATTATCAGCCATTTGGTGGATTCTGATGTTTCATTTTAAAGCCAGTTTCGGCTATACATACAATGACATATATATGTATAGGATGATGTTATTGTGCATCCCAACTAAATATAAAGTTGCAGCCAGTTAGCTTAGCATAAAGCTAGCCTGGCTCTGCTCAAAGCTAACAGTCGTCAAGCAGTCAGCTCAGACTTCAGAAAGTTACTGCTCCCATCCAAGAGACAGTCCGGCATGTAGCCTCAAGAGACCATGGTCATTTTTACATTTCATTTATTTATTTATTTAATTGTTGTCTCGGACAGATGCATAAGACATTGCCTCATATGTGAAATACAAAGTAGATGCAATGCATACAGGCTTCTAGCCATGGCTAATTTACAACCCTTGTCCCTGGTTAGACTTTTAGAATTAAAACAGAAAGTGCAAGATTACTGAGCATGGAGTAATTCAACACAATAGTACAGCACAACATACAGAGCAAAATACAGGCAAAGACTAAGTCAAAGAGGAGACTACAATGTTCAGTTTTGTGCTGATTAAATGAACAAGATGTATCGTGTTAATTGATAAGGTTTTGAGGTGCTGGTAGGTGGATTTTGTGACCAGTTCCTGTTTCCAGTCTTTATGCTAAACTAACGATTTACTGGCTCCATCTTCAAAATTACTGTACCGATATGAGAGTGGTGTTGATCGTCTCATCTAACTCTCAGAATGAAAGTGGATAAGCATATGTCATGTCAAGTCAAGTCAAAGTTAATTACAGCCCAGTATCACAAAGCATGCCTGTACAAATAATGATTTCAGTTCAGTTACAATGTCATATATAAAGTCCAATATCGCAAATCACAATTTGGCTCAGAGGGCTTAACAGCATATGACATCCCTCTGTCCTTGGACCTTCACAGCGGATATTGTAAAGCGCCCCCCAAAAAACCTTTAACAGGCAAAAATGATAGAAACCTCAGGACGAGCATCTGAGGAGGGATCCTTCTTCCAGGACGCACAGTCATGCAATAGATGTCATGTGTATATGGGACAAATCAACATATTGAAATTACAGTAATCCATATGACAAAATGATGCATAGAGGGACAGAGAGAAAGAGAGGGAGGGAGAGATGCACAGCAACAACAATAAAAACAATAAATACTATAACAACAATTATAGAAATATGAATAATAAGACTAGTAGTGGGTGTGTCACATCTAAAAAGATCAGTGAGCAACATTAGCAAAACACAAAAATGTATAAAAAGTAAGATAAACATATGTTGTAAACACAGACAGAAATGTGTAACACAGTGCATATATGTATCCATGAGCACGTAGACTATGAGTATGAGTTGCATAACTGTGGTTTAGTATTTAGGGCAGACTAAGGTTGAGGGTTAATGTGAAGAGATGTGTTTACTTCTGAATGAGTCGACTGAACTAGCCTCTCAAATTTCGGTAGGAAGACGATTCAAAAGAAGAAGTGCTTGGTAAGAGGGTGCCGCACCACCCACTGATGTCTTATTTGTTCTTGGACTGGCCAGGAGACCGGCATTTTGGGATCGTAGAGCTCTAAGCAAGTATATGAGGAGTGACTAGAGGTGATAAGTAGGATGGTGCGAGTCTGTAATATTGTATCGGTTAAAAGTATTTCCCAAACTGTTGAACTATTCCTTTAACTCTTGCTCAGATCTCAGTCTCTGTATTTTACGATTCTGTCAGCGTGGGTTTGCTCAGTGTTAAATTTTGTTTCACAGCAGGAGACCATGTAATAATTATTCAGCCGAGCCCCGACGCTTCAGATAAAGTCGATACCTCTCCAGGTAAAGTTCACCTGTCCTCTGTGCTGCTTCACTAATGTAGCACAACACGAAGCGCAGTTCACCATGGAGGAGCTCATGTCTCGGCAGCTTCTAACACCACCAGGCGTAGTCTGTGTGTTTGCCAAATCACATACTAACATTCAGTCCTTTACATGCTGCAGGATGCTGCTGTATTGAAGTTGGAATTTATGACCTGCGTTGCCTGTTGCTTATTAATAACTTGGCTTGCTTATTATTATCACTGTTGATAATGTTATCTATGTTTAGCACAGTGGGAAAAACACTGTACTAAACTGTGAATGCTTAATATCAAGAGCAGTGGTTCTCAATCTGGGAGTTAAGATCATTTCAGAGGAGACACACAATGATTTATCTACATATTTCTACTTATTATACATGTTATCGTCCCCATTTATTCAGATTTTCTCAAAAATATAAGAAGTTGTGTGCCTCTGATTGATAATGATTCCTTAACTGTTTAAAGATTCATGAGCCAAAAAGTTTGAGAACCACTGATCTTGAAGCTACTATAAACAACAATATTGATTTAAGTTTTTTTGTGCTGCTTATTCCATCTTAAGCTGTTGTTTTGTTCTAACATTGATGCCACTCTTCTGCCACTTAATGCTGCATAATCTGTGAACTAATGAAAGCCATTTGAGAATATTTATATGTGCTTGTATGACATGGTTCTTCACACAGTTACACTCTCTTGTAGGTTGGTTCACCAATATAAATCCTACACCTGATGCCAGTTCTGGAAGACATGTAATTTACGTAAAGGGATAGTTTGGATCTTTTGAAGTGGGCTTGTATGAAGTTTTTATTTATAGTTGGTGTATTGCCTACAATAGATGTCGGTCGACACGCCCCCAGTTTGGAGAAGCAGGCAGGAGTACGGACACGGAAGATAAATAATTATGTACTGCTGTGGACGGGGGAAGCAGCAAAACGTTTCACTGAATCTATACTAACCTTTAAAACACCAAAGTCAAACACTAACACAAACAAAATACTTGATTGAGGCAGCGGTAGATTGTCATCTCCTGTGCTCTGTGAGGTGAAATTACTGTTGTTACTGAGCGATTTAAGTGCGTCAGTTCCCTGTCAGAATTTGATTGAAAGCAAGGTTAAAGCAGTTAAAAAATATTCTAAATATAGCGTACACTTAAACGGATATTGATTTTTATTAGGTGGCTGTAGGACGTTGCTTAGTTTCGTGCTATACGGCAGCCACAAAGTCTCTTCTTTATGTTGCCTTTGCATTTTTACACAGACCCAAATGATGTCGGTATCATTACGCTCCAGTGTGACATTTTAGACAGCATGCCAGCATTGCGGAATCAAAAGAGCGGTGACAGGCAAGACACATAACACAACAGTGTCAGCCTCTAGTGCGACATATAACATACACATCTGCAGTGCTTTATAAACAATGACAATGACAATGGCAAAACATGGCTTAACAATCATTTACTGTCCCTGTCATATGGCAGCCGATCTCATCCACTGCTCAAATGGTAAGGAGCTCCCAAATCTCATTATTTTCCTAATTTGTAGACATTTATGGCCGCTGTTCGTCTTTGAGTTAGCCACTAACTACTAACAGCCACTTTTTAAATCTCCAGAGGTGGGTTGCACGCATAACATGTCATCAAAATGTCACTCCTGTTCTGCCTCCTCCTGTTCTCTTGTTTGTACAAGGCAGCCGCTGTTACTACCTCCCGTGATGACTCAGAGCTGTGACAACTCTGTCCCCCCCATTCTGCAATTGTACCTTAGGGTGCTTTCAGACCTAGAGTTGTCTTGCTTTGTCTGAATCAGGGACTTATTCTGTTCCAAAGTTGTATAATTGCCTAGAGTTGGTTCGTGTTCTCACGGCAGCGTTTACAAGCGGACCAGATTAAATGCCTTGTGACAAAGCTGCTCTTGATTGGTCAGAATTTCCATGTGGGAAAAATCCAGGAAGTAAAGCAAACGTTGAAGAAGAGTACACTTGCAAGATAAATGTGACACTTTCTAATGTCACAATGGAGGGACAACTACGCAGGTTGATTTTAGCGCTGCTCATCGTGGACTATATTGCTGTCATTGTTCATTTTAGTCAAACCATACAGTTTGAAAACGAGGCGCGGCTCCAACTAGAAAACAATGTTTTGATGCATTGGATGTGCTGAATGTGCATATTAAGGCAGTACAGGAGGAGGTGCACATTAATAATCCTCAAGGACTGTAACATGCTTATATTTAACCCAAACAATGTGTCGTGACTGCAGTTGGTTCAGATCCAGGTCGGAACACGTTCTCACCACAAATGAACTGCACCAGAGTTTGTTTGTAATCAGACTGAGACCACCTCTTCAAGAAGGTCTCGGTCCAGTTGTTTTGGTGCACACCTGAGTGTGATTGCTGTTCACACCTGTCCAAATGAACCGCACTTGGGGGGCAAATGAAACTTGAGTTCGATTGAACCGAACCAAACAGGGCAGATGTGAAAGGACCCTTACATACAGAACGTCAAGGTGGAATATTCCCACCTTAACCAGGCAGTGTAAAAGGGGCTACTGACCATGGATAAAAAGCTCATACAACACCACTTCAAAAAATCAGAACTACACTAACTAGAAATATAACAATATACAACAATATAATATAATATAACAACAATATCTACAGCAATACTAAAGTTAAAGTGTTACATTAGTTGTTTTATTTGCATAGAATTGCAGATGTATTAGGAGTAGGATGTACTTACACTATCAAAAGGCAGCAGGATGCCACAGTGTAATGTCAAATTATTGGATAAGTATTACTGATGCATCAACATATAAGCGGCATTTTAATGTGGTTGAGGTTATCTTGATTTACATTTTCTTCCATTTGAAACAAACAGCTCTGTTTTCTTCTTGTTCTGAGAAATAAATGAAAGTGTAGAAACTTAAAAATTCACTTTTTTCCACACCTGCAGGTGAGAACGCACCGATCGTGGTCCAGCCTCATGCCGCCAATGGCACCTCATAAACCAAGTGAGTGGAGACCTGATAAAACCACGTCACCATCAGCAGCTGCACTGATCATTTTCAGAGATGATGAGAATAAACATTGAGGTTAAATGTGGCAGAAAACCATCATCTGTGAGGCGGTTTTGTTTAAATGCATCAAGCAGCGACCTGATTCTGCCATATTTTTTGGTGCCAGTGGTTTTGTCTTTGATCTAATTGCCATATTTATTTTTTAACCTTTTTTAATATTGGGTAGTATCTGGACTGCAGTGAGAAATGACAAAGCCATGCAGATCAAAGCTCTGGAGTGAGTTTTTTTTTTTCATGTGCACTTTAATATCTCAAAATCATGTTTAAAATCCTGAAGCTGCCACGGTGGTCTGAGAGTATTCTGGCTCAAGATGGCTGCTGGGTTAGAAATGTTTTTAATGTTTTTTTTTTAAATACATTATACGCTGTTTCCGGACTTTTAGAAAACAACCACTCTGAGACTTTTGCGGTGTTCAGTCATGCTGCACATATAGTAGAGACAATCTAAAGGGCTTATTGAAAAGATGTACAGAATATTGTGACTAAATCAAACGATGTATTTAAAATGGTCTGAATGTCGACTTGTGTGCACTGTTGTGTATTTGGCTGGCAGCCTGTAAATAGCACAGTTAGAATTAATAATGTAATGCTGATGAGGCATTACAGGAATAATTCAACACTATTGGGAGAAATGCTTACTTCACTTTCCATCTGGAAGTTAGATGAGATTTCGACATTTGTCACTTCACGTCATTTCAACTCAAGAGAGTCGTATGGCTGCAGAGTCTTTTAAAGGAATACTTCACCAGCAAAGTGATCATTTGTATATCAGCTACTCACCTCGTGTCAGCTTGAATTTGTGAGGAATACTCTTTTAGGTGAACGAAGAATCCAAAAAATGGCATTAGAAATCCCCACGGTCTGATTTTCATTACCGTCAAAAATACAGGCGCTCATCTTTTTATTGAACTCATGTGGAGGTGCTGTCTGCAACACCAGGGATCAGCATGCCCGGGTCCCCGCCCCTGCCTGCCGCCAGTTAGAGGTGTTCCACACACGTCCCACTGGTAGGAGGTCCTGGGCTAGACCCAGAACACGCTGGAGGGATTACATATTTCATCTGGCCTGGGAACACCTTGGGGTCCCCCAGGAGGAGCTGGAACGTGTTGCTGGGGAGAGGGACATCTGGGGTGCTTTGCTCAGACTGCTGCCCCTGCGACACAGCTTCAGATAAGCGATTGAAAATGGATGGATGGCGATGGAGATGCTGTATTGATGATGAATGTAGCACACGTCACGCACCACCAGAGGTCAGTCTCTTCGGGTGAAACAGGCAGCTGAGCTGAGAAAGGCAGCATCTGTGACAGGACTGCAAACAGCCTGTGAGGAATGGCAGAGAGACAGCAGAGGGGAAAAAACAGTAGCTCCGCACATAAGTATGGTCATATACGGTATACCCCTGTGAAATTTCAGAAAGGTATGATAAAATGGATCCCAGCCAAGCTTAGACTGGAAAAAAGAGACTTGGATTATACTGCCCGAGTTGTGTGAGAGTTTGTAAACTGATTTACTGATACAGTTTTGCTTTTGGATTCTTCATTCACCGTGGAGGCATGCGAGAAAACAAAGTGTTCTTTATGAATTTAAGGTAAAATAAGATGAGTAACTGATAAAAAAAATGATCAGTTTTTGGGTGAAGTATTCCTTTAAAAGTGCCGTGAGTTGCAAACAACAAAACAACAGAAGACTCTGGCGATGTGAGGGGTTCATATTTGTTTGCTTTTTAGGCACCTCCATGTTATGAAGAGCAGAATTGGATAGAAATCAAGAGTTTTTGTCTTGTAACTATGACATGGTTTGACTGAAACAAGTCTGAATCTGGTAGTTAAATTAGTATGGAGCTGGAGCAGGGAGGTGATTAGTGTAGCTGAGCATAAAGACTGGAAGCAGGGAGAAAAGCAAGTCGCGTTCATAAATGCACCTCTAATGCTCACTTTCTTTTGCACTGTGAGGTTTCCCACCTGACGACACCCCGCAGAGAAGCACAGGGCAGATAGATAACCTATGAAGAAACCCCTTAAACCACAGCTACACATCACAGATTAAGTTTTACCAATCAACACGTTGTATGTCGTTTGTTTAGGCGTTTTTACAGGCAGATTTTGTTACCTCTGATGAAGCCAGGCTAGCTGTTCCTCCCTGTTTCCAGTATTTATGCTAAGGTAAGCTAATTCTCCTCTGCCTCCAGCTCCATACTCACATAACACACAGACAGAATGGTATCTATCATCTCATCTAACGCTCATAAAGAAAGCCAGTAAGCTTATCTCCCAATATTTTGAGCTAGTTCTTTAGAGATGTTGGTTAGTTCACTGTACATGCACATAAGGTTACCTCAAGACAAAAAACTCACGGTACTGATTAGGGCTGGGTACCTGTGCTCTGTATCTTTAAAGTATCGACTGAAATAACCGTATACCAAGTAGTATCAGAACTTCTCCAGTTAAACGATACCTGCATTTGATCCTTTCTGTACCCAGATCTAGAAAAAAAAGACTTTGTAAGGGTTCGCCGCAAGCATTCTTTGATTTAATGCAGCATGTGATTGGCCCACGACCGCAGCAGCTACAACCCATACAGTCTGTGGTGTGGTGAAGTCAGGTGGCAGTTCGGCGTGCCGAGATGACACCAAAATGCCTGTGGCTTCTGGTGGCATTTTCAGCAGCTGAATGTTTCCACTCACATGATGGGTATCAAATAGAGTGGATAAATAAAGGTATCCAATGAAGTACTCTGGTATTGGTATCACTTTAAGGGCACTGGTAGTGTATTTTTTTTAACTGTACCCAGCCCTTGTACTGATAAAGCTCCCACAAATCATCTGATATACCATGAAAAACACTTTTCCTACACTTCAATCTAAAACCAACCTGACTCGACGACAAGACGACGTACTGATTTGATTTATTGCCAAATGTTCTGCGTGAATTTTCTCCGATGTGTTGAGGCCTTCTGTCGAAGACAATGATCTCTCTGTGGTGTGTGAGATGATTTATCGCCTGTGTGTGCCGTGAAATTACGCTCCGTACAGGAATGATGTTTTTATGTAAAGTCAGAGGTATATTTTTGATTGGAAGTTTTATGATAAATTGAGTGTATATTAGGATAACGCCTTAAATTATGTCATCTCTCATCATGTTTGTATTATATTTTTTATCTCTGCTGGGTGTAAGAATGTGGGTTTGTACATTTGGTACAAATCTAAATAAATGTGTCATCTTTTGCATTTTATCTGTTCTTCTCGGATGACTTTCACAGACAGTCCCGACTATGTAAAGTTTAAACGACCCCAGAAATGTATGTAAAAGTCAGTTTTGTATACTTGATGAAAACTTCATAAAAGTGCCTTTCAGTGGGATTTTTTTAGGTTAAAAAGAAATGTTATATATTTTGTTTTATGTCTAAACATTCCCAGTTTTTTTGTTTCTGTAAAATGAAATGTTTGTCTGATTAAATAAACTTGGGTGAGACTGAAACTGTCCTAAAGTTTGTCCTGTGATTTTAACCATTAGCTGTTCAGTGAGCGGCACCTCTGAGCTGCGTCACCTGCCATTGGCTCCTGTCGTGCTCCACCTCTGTGAGATAACACAGGTTGGAGCAGGTGGCAAAGTGTCTAGCTTCACTTTAATGTTAAACTTACAGGCAGCCCCTGAAAACATGGAGTCATCAATGGATTCAGAGAAACAACAGCTGATTGAGACTCATTTGGAGCCTCTTAGATGGTTTGTTTTTATTCTTATTTATATGAGCTCCACATCATCACAGATGGTTTTTAATTTGCTCATGTACATATTTAATCACTCAGACTGTCTTAAGTGTATACGTTCACAGTTGTGTCCTCTGTCAGGATGAGTTTCCCAGAGGACACAAATTCAGACTCTGCATCAGAGTCCAGTGAAGACGCCTCCAGTGTGGACGGCCTGTGGCAGCCCGACCAGCTCTGCCAACAGACCGACTCCATGTCAGTGGCTGAAAGTGACGTGAGACGTTCGGCCAGAAGGAGGCTTTTAATGGCCTGTGCTGTCAGCCTTGTCTTCATGACCGGAGAAGTGATTGGTAAGATGGGAAAAAACGTCATAACTGACTTCAGCCTGCCACAAGTGTAACAGATACTTTATGAATGAATTTTAAACAGATGGTAGATAGTTGGATCCTGAATTACTCTTCATTTTGTCAGTAAAAGAAACTGTAAGTGTGAATTACTTTGGCAGCTGGACAATGAAAAGTGGTGGTGGTTGATGTTGGTAATGAGCTTCAGGACAAAGTCATACAAAGGAAAAGTACTCAGGCACTTGGGTTAAGTAAAGTTTTGACATACTGTACTTGAGAACTACCATTTTCTGTCAGTCAAAGCTACAGCTGGTGACTTTTATGAAAATAACTTAAGTCATATTTGCTGAAACTCTCACTACATCCTGACAGAAGTACATTAGACAAAAAGGTCTGTGAAAAACATCTTGTTACACTGCCTACTTATTGTGCCTCTAATGGCAGAGTCATGAATGCAGCTGTCATTCATGGCTTGTGAACTACAGTCAAACTAGGCAGCGCTGATCAAATATGAATAAAGATTGTTACTGTGTTGCCTGTTTCTCACCACAGATGTTTTCAGAAACATATTGCAGTGTACTGGTTAGCTGTAAAATGAGAACGTTTGTGACCCGGCTGCCATTTTGAAGACAGTTGATTGAAGTACTGCCCAGTGACTGGAGGAAACTCTCTCATTCTACAGCTGAACAGTACACTAAAATGTGTTTTTGGGGGCTTAGTGGATAGAGCAAGCGCCCCATGTACAAGGCTGTTGCAGCAGCGGCCCAGGTTCGACTCCAGCCTGTGGCCCTTTGCTGCATGTCTTTCCCTTTCTCTCTTCCCCTTCACGCCTACCTATCCTGTCAATTAAAGGCAAAAAATGCCCAAAAATATCTTTAAAATGTGTTTTTGAAGCGAGAAATATATAAAGCAGTAACAATATCAATTCATATTTGATCAGCGCTGCCTCGTTTAACAGTTTGAAAACAGTTCATGAGCAGTGACTGACATGATTGATAGCTGCGTTAGTGACGCCTCGGCTCTAATTGTTTGATTTCATTTACATATGGTGGATTCCTGCAAATGCCATTAGAAGCTCTACAAGGAGGAGGAGGCAGAAAAAAATAATGTTTTTTTTTTTTAACAGATTATCTGTCTGATGTACTACTGTGTGAATGTAGTGACAGTTTCAAAAAATATGACAAAAAGTTATTTTTATAATTTACCATCTAAAGCTTTAATACATCTAGATGACATCTACTTTTTATATTAAACGTTCTACTCAGCTACCGTTATATGAGAGCTTTAGTTTCTTGTGATTTAGCATGTAAAGAGAAAACCACATGATAAAATTGGTAAAATCGATACACATCAACACACTTCATTTGAGTGCTATGCATAAAACAACAGCCTCTGATCTGGCAACCTACATGACAAAATGTCTTTTTAAGTTATATGCAGAGGTGGGTAGTAACTAATTACATTTACTCAGTTACATTTACTTGAGTAAGTTTTTGGATAAATTGTACTTTGCAGAGTAGTTTTAATGCAAAATACTTTTTACTTTTACTTGAGTTATATATATAACTATATATATATATATATATATATATATATATATATATATGTGCAGTATATATAAGAATATATTTGTGTTTCTTGTGCCTTGATTTATGTTATGTTTGTAAAGATTTAATTTATTTTTGTTTTAGTTAAAGGGGTATCGTTTAAAATACATGAATTTGCAGATTATTATTTTTGATTGATTGATTACGTTCATGTTCTTATTTTACAAATAAATCAGACGTTACTCAACAGTTACTCAGTACTTGAGTAGTTTTTTCACCAAATACTCTTTTACTCTTATTCAAGTAATTATTTGGATGACTACTTTTTACTTTTACTTGAGTAATATTGTTCTAAAGTATCAGTACTCTTACTTGAGTACAGTATTTGGCTACACTACCCACCTCTGGTTATATGTTGTGTTTACTTTTGCAGGTATTGACTTCTTACATGCAAATGTTCCACCAAAACAAGTTCCCCTTTTAAACTGTTTTGTAAGGGCACTGACACTGCATCCTGGGCTTAGCACCACCCAAGACGGATGTGATTGGTTTAAGGAAATACAAACAACCAAGAGCATTTTTCCCCTTAGTGTGGAATAATGATGGGTTCAGACAGACCTTCCTACAGTGCTGGCACAGCGTGAGACAGGTCTGGCGGAACAGGATTAGGGTGAGACTATAGATCAGCCTGTATGAGTTTGTACTGGTTTATATGTCAGCTGGTAAGATATTACTGATGTTAATACAGAAATGCCAAAATAAGTTTTTGTAAATTGCACACAGTGTCTTTATTACATAGTTTGTCCACCAGAGAAAACGGACAAGTGTATTTTTACACTGTAAAAGATCTAAAACCTTTAATATCTAAACAAACAGTGGATGTCATAGCCTGGTGTTCAACACTCCCCTGATTCACACATACACCTTCTTCTTCTTCTCTGCAGGTGGATACGCTGCTCACAGTCTGGCCATCATGACGGATGCAGCTCATCTCCTCACTGACTTTGGCAGCATCGTCATCAGCATCTTCTCTCTGTGGATCTCAGCCAGGCCTCAAACACACACCATGACCTTTGGGTGGCATCGAGCAGGTGACACCAAATAATAGTTCAGAATATACAGTATCTGTACTATAAGCTGATATAGTTTATAAACGTTGTGTGTCCTGTCTGACTCAGTCGTTGTGTCAAACAGAGATTCTGGGCATGCTGCTGTCAGTAGTGTCAGTCTGGGCCGTGACAGCGGTGCTCGTCATATCAGCCATCCAGAGGATCACCGACGGAGACTACGACATCGACAGTCAGATCATGCTCATAACCTCAGGCTGTGCTGTGGCGGTCAACGTCCTGTGAGTACAATGAGCTCACCATCATTGTTCTTGTGTCAGGTACAGGAGGGTCAGCAGGGATCAGACGCACTTTAAAAACAGTTTGTACTTTTATTCAGGATGGTCCTGATCCTCCATCAGTCCGGAGCATCACACGGCCACAGTCACACGTTTAATGCCAGCCGGCTGCAGACGGACAAACGGCATCAGGGGAGCAGCCACCATCACAGCCACGGCAACGCCAGTGTGAAGGCAGCTTTCATACATGTGGTGGGAGATCTGGTGCAAAGTGTGGGAGTCCTGCTGGCTGCTACTGTCATCCACTTCTGGGTCAGTGCCAGGTGAAACACTACAGGGAGCAACATCTAAGATAATATAATGTTCTGATAATTAGCACTGAACACAAAGTACAGCTGAGGATGATGGGAACACCATTAGCTTTGCAGGTATTTTGTCATGAACTAAAGTATTGGACACATTTCGACCAGATGATGGCGCTGGAGGAAAAGTTTAGAGATCACCAAAGTGACCACTGCACCTCTGTAAATACTCATTAGACCACACACAAACAGGTGTGGGAGTGTGGAGGGGGCACACACACAGCTGCACCCAATCATGGTAATTAGTGATCAGACCAGAGAGACGTCCATACTCCACAGGAACAAGCAATACAGTCTCTTTCTATCATTAAATATTACGGTGAGTAAAAGAAAATATGTTTTAACAGCTTGCGTGTAGAAGGAGAAAACTCACTTTGTGTGTTTTGTGGCACAGTCATGCTAAACAGAGTTGCAGAAGTCAAAATACTGAGTTGGTGAGATGGGAGGATTGGCTCTCTCTCCACTCTGCGCAGCCCCACAGACGGGATTTAAAGGAATAATTTGCCACAAAATGACCACTTGTGTATCATTTTTTTATTCTGTGGTACTTTGAATTTGTGAAGAAAGCTTTGTTCTCGCATGCCTCGCAGAAAGCGGCAAACACATTGATTTATTCACTTGGAAACCCCATTTAACAACTGCAAAACGACATCAAAAGATCTGGGGCTAGTTGCACAGTGCACCTTAAATTTGCTCCTTAAGTATGACACTTAAGTCTTACATGAAATACCTCACCAGTAACTGACGGGAAACAGAGCACTCATGAATTAAAGGTACTGGAGGAGCACAGCTTTGGAAAGTTGAGTCATCCAACCCCAGGCGGTCACAATCATAAAATGACTTCTGGTAAAATTTAAAGTGCAAAATCAGTTGCTCATCTCAAAGCGTGTCCATCAGGTTCTCACGGTCGTGGAACACTCTTTTCGAGGTGCCTTGATTTTTCTCATTTATCCCCATAAAGTTAACCATGTTGTAGTTAAGATGGAGTCAGAGGTGATTTGTTTTTGTCCTTACTTTGGTTCCTAAGGTTCTTTGTGCAGCAGTTTAACAGACTTTAAGTAATTCTTTAAGTGTAAGACCAAGATGTGGAGAAAAACTTAAATCCTTTTAATAAATATTTTCAGGAAACCTTAAGAAGAGGACTTGAAAATGAAAATGTTTTGTGCAACTGCTGGCCCCTGTTGACCAACTGTCTCACAGTTTGTGCAGTTAGTCTCATTAATCCAGTCTCATGATCGGTACTCATTCAATCAGAATCAGAAATACTTTATTGATCCCTGAGGGGGAATTATGATTTGTTACAGTCGTGCCAATGTAAAGAATAGAGAATTATAAGACATGAGAATAAGACTATGAGAGAAAAGTGTGTAAATATAAAGCATTTAAAAAGTAGAAATGAAGTGTGCTTTATGCTGCTGTGTTTAACACCAGAACTTAAGATATAAACAGTTAAACTGTTCTGATATAGTTTTGCTGTTGTGAAACGAGGCCCCACTAAATCAGTAAGTCAATATATTTGCTGTTTTCCATGGAGACGTGTGAGAAAAACACTTAAGTGGAGGCTGGAAGAAAGCAGTCTGGGTAATATTTTTATGTGGGGTTTGAATTAAAGAGTTATAAAGGATGACACAGATGCTCTTGTCTTTGCTGGAGAAGGGTACACAGGAGTTATGACTGACTTATTTACAAATGGTCATTTTGTGGGTTTAATATTCCTTTAAGTGAGACTCCCAAACCGCTGCACAACTCTGGTTAACTTCTGCCACGCCAGATTTGGTGTGAATGCAGCTTTAGTGAACTGTTTTTAAAGATCGTCTTGAGTCCTCCAAGATTTGTTCTGTGTTTTTATTATTTGTTTTAATCAAATCTGTCTCCTCACAGCCTCAGTATAAGGTAGCAGATCCCATCTGCACGTTCCTGTTCTCGGTTCTTGTTGTTGCCACTACTCTTCCAGTCACAAAGGACGTCTTCAGAATCCTGATGGACGGTAAACACACTCTGCCTGTGGGGACATTATGATTGTAAGGACTGTAGTTTGTGTGTTACCGAGTGTCGTCTGTGTGTCTGCAGGAGCTCCTCAGCACGTTAACTCCAGCGCTGTGAGAGAGCTGCTGCTGTCTGTCAGAGGAGTCGTGGACGTTCACAGTCTGCACGTGTGGAGCCTCAACATGACTCGCTCTTTGCTTTCTGTCCACGTGGTCACAGGTAAGATCAGTACTGCTAACACACAGGCTGGCTGCAGGGGAGGTGGTGCACAGCAGCACGTTACATAGTCAAGTTTAAAACCCTGTGTAGACTAATATCACAACACATAATGACAGAGATGAGGGGAAAGAATCTGTATTTGCTACAAGAGGAATTTAGATTAGATGACTCTGATATCTCTGGTGATGCGTCTCTGTTGATTGAATATCAGGACAGACCAAGACTGTGCTGTAAAGTTATGACACATGTTTAAGATGACTGTAAACCAGAACTTTAAGATGTTGTGTTTGTGTCCTCAGAGGAAGATGCTGATGCACAGATCGTCCTCATGAAGGCCTCAAAGCTCCTGCGCTCTGAGGTTGGGTTCTCCAGCGTCACAATCCAAGTGGAGCGTTAAAGGAACGACTGCTGAAGGCACAATGTGAGAACTGTATGAGGACTGAGACACCTCCATCACTGGTAGGTGACCTTCTGCTGTTACAGCTGAGTGTTATACTGTGACCTTTTCATGACATACTTCACTATAACCTTTTTAAACGACATGCTATACTATGACTTTTTTTCATGGTTTTTAACGACATGCTATACTATGACTTTTTTTCATGGTTTTGGACGACATGCTATACTGACGTTTTTTTCATGATTTTTGACGACATACTACTATGACGTTTTTTCATGGTTTTTAACAACATGCTATACTATGACTTTTTTTCATGGTTTTTAACGACATGCTATACTATGACGTTTTTTCATGGTTTTTGACGACATACTATACTATGACTTTTTTTCATGGTTTTTAACGACATGCTATACTATGACTTTTTTTCATGGTTTTGGACGACATGCTATGACGTTTTTTCATGGTTTTGGACAACATGCTATACTGACGTTTTTTTCATGATTTTTGACGACATACTACTATGACGTTTTTTCATGGTTTTTAACAACATGCTATACTATGACTTTTTTCATGGTTTTTAACGACATGCTATACTATGACGTTTTTTCATGATTTCTGACGACATGCTATACTATGACGTTTTTTCATGATTTCTGACGACATGCTATACTATGACGTTTTTTCATGGTTTTTAACGACATGCTATACTATGACGTTTTTTCATGGTTTTGGACAACATGCTATATTGACGTTTTTTTCATGATTTTTGACGACATACTACTATGACGTTTTTTCATGGTTTTTAACAACATGCTATACTATGACGTTTTTTCATGATTTTTGACGACATACTACTGACGTTTTTTCATGGTTTTTAACGACATGCTATACTATGACGTTTTTTCATGATTTTTGATGACATGCTATACTATGACTTTTTTTCATGATTTCGGACGACATGCTATACTATGACTTTTTTTCATGGTTTTGGACGACATACTACTGACGTTTTTTCATGGTTTTTAACGACATGCTATACTATGACTTTTTTTCATGATTTCTGACGACATGCTATACTATGACTTTTTTCATGGTTTTTAACGACATGTTATACTATGACTTTCATGATTTTTGATGACACGCTATACTATGACTTTTTCATGATATGACATACTATTTCAGTTGGTTGAGGTTCATCTTCGTAGCTTGCAATGTACAGATCTTTGATGCTGATTTGTTTCCACTTCAGTAAATTTATTTCAACTGACAGTCAAATGAAATACAAACATACTGACACACAATTGACCTTGTACACAACAAATTCATTCAAACAATACATACAGAAGATCTTCAAACATTGCTTTAAACAGCAATGTTAGACTGGATGGTAGTCCTGGTCAGTGAGTAATGGAATATGAAGCACGCAGACATGATTCACATGGACGTTATCTGGCCCAGGTTGCACAAAGAAAATATTCAGAATGTGTGAGTTAAATTGTTCAACATATCACAAACAGACCAGTCTGCAGCTAGTTTGTCGGCTCAGGGTGCCCGTCTTTCCAGTAGTTTTGATACGCTTCCTGGAACATGTTCTTGCAGGCTATTTTAGCTTTGAGTTTGGAGCAGATGAGGAAGGAGCCGCCCATCTTGCGGTGGAGGGAGTACGTCTCTTCGGGAGGCGGCGTGAGTCGCTCCCTTAGCATCACAGGGATGAGGCTGTGAATACGCTCAGTTGTGCTCTGAGTTCCAAAGTCAAAGGGCTCCTCAGAGGAGAAAGCCTCACCAAGGATCATCACTGCATCCACATGGGCGTTCTCCATCGACTGAAAACAGAGCACAGCCTTTTAGTTAACAGGCCTCGTGGCAAAATTGGACGACCCAAAATTTTTAAACTAAAGGATCAGTGAGCACAAATGTGACAGTTTCAGAGCAGAAACTTAGAGTACATATTTTTTACATTGTTCATGACATACTATACTATGACTTTTTGAGATGACTTTATTACAACAAACTATTCTGTTTTGTCATCCAATGCAATATTTTTTTTAATATAATATAATCACACTGACTGTTAACAACTTACTATACCATGAATATTCTGTGACGTTTCTTTAAGACATGCTATAGTATGACTTTGTTTTTGTAGATTTTTTAGGCTTCTGTTAAACAACATAGTACACTGAAGTTTTTCTTGTAGACTTTTTAGGACATACTATGATTCGTTTTGAACATACTGTATTATGTCTTCTGTAGATTTTTTTAGGACGTGCTATGAGTTTTGTTTCTTAAATACTATACTATGACTTTTTTTTTTTTAAATGAATTTCTTCCGACACACTACACTATGACATCTTGGAATTTTTTTGGCATGCTATATACCATTACATTTTTTTATGACGTTTTATGACTTTTGACATGCTCTATGACACTGATGTTTATGACTTTTTTTTTTTTACATACTGGTTTAATAACTTTTGACATACTCTATGATGTTTTGACATGCTATACTATGTTTTAGTGACTTTTACGATTTTTTTAAATGCTATATTATACTATTCCTTTTTTATGACACCTTTAAGTAAATGTCAAATTACAAAGAAGCGTTATTACAACACTATTTAGCGTGATTACTGAAATTCACCTGTACACTAAATATTTCTGTTTCTTTTTAGACGTGAGGGTCCTGTGTGGTTACTGTTGTTGCAGTTCGTCCTGGTCACCAGTGGAGGTCGATAGAGATCAGTTAATATATTAATAGAGATCAGTTAATGCCACATAAATAAATTATTAAATGATGATTCATATTTTAATAGTTGTTTGTTGCTAATCTTTGGTTCATAAGTTTGTAAAGAGAATACATTTGATTAAATGTTATTTCATTTTTCTATTTGTTATAGTTGGTCATAAAGTGCAGGTTTTTCCAAACAGATTCAACAGCTACTTTAAATAAGTATATCCAATTTATGCTTCTACTCTATCAAATTTCAGAGGAAATATTGTACTTTTAGAATTACAACTTCAGTTTTACATACAAAACACAGTTGTCAACTCAAAGACTAAAGTCCCCATATACCCCTCACAGGTGCTTTCAGTTTTGTTGCTGATTAGATGTACTCAGTTTGGAGTTTACACAAGGTCATCATGTACTTATAGATAGAATATATAAAATGATAAAGCTTTGAATTTCCCTGCAACTAAACTAACAAGAGCCTCTGAAACCCTGGCAAAAGATATTTTATCTTAGCGCAATAGATAACTTGTGTGTGCATAAGATTAAAAAAATATATATATCTATATATATCATGTTTGGGGACCTTGAAGGCTTCGTCACTTTGAAAGGGGCCATTTTGTACTTTTACTTTAGATACTTATCTATAATACTTTCACTTGAGTAGAATTTTGAATACAAGACGTTTACTTGGAACAAAGTATTTTTACACTGTGGTATTGTTACTTTTTCCACCACTGAGTTTAAAGAGGTGACGTCTTTGCAGAAGGTTTTTATCAGGTATTCTCAGGATTAAAATGACTCTTAACAGACGCTCTGTAACTACATGTCACTGTTGTGGTTTATGGTGAGGATGTTTCTTACCTTTGACTCGTATCCCGTGAGGAACTTCATGTCTCTGGATTTCTTCAGGATGCCTTCTCTGTCCCTGTTTGCAGCTGCATTAATAATCTGATGAGAAATGGAAGTGAAAGTTATTTTAAAAAATAAATAAATCAGTCCTCATGTAATGAAATGTTTGCCTGCTTGAAAATAAAGCTTGTTATGGATTTCTATTAAACATTTGAATCATTTCAAACCAAGACTGTCATTTTTATTCCCTTCTTATGTTATGACAATTACATAGTTCACTCTATTATTCCAGTTTTTCTTGTTATAACTTCACACCACATTATGCTGTTTTTATAAGAAACTTCTCTTGTTGTGACAACACTGTATGTTGGTGGACGGGTCTTATCGCAAACATGAAATGAAACTTTAGTATTAACCAGTTATTGTCATTTTAGACTGCAATGCTCTCTTTTTAGGCACTGACTGGATTTATATCGTGTTGTAACAAGAAAAGTGTCTTAGATATATCTATGTCATTCTAACAAGAAATCTGTCTGAGGCCTTGATCACACAGGAAGCGTCTTAGCAGCTGGAGGTAACATTTTGTAATTGTTTTTAATGAGAATGAAGCTTTTTGTTCGAGGTATTTGCGTTTGTTTTCACTCAAAGTGGAAAAGCGCACCACATCATCTCTTTTTCCCCATCGTCCAATCAGATGATTTGAGAGGCGGGCTTTCTGTGGTGGGCATGACAGCAAGTTTACAGTTACATGATTTGTACTGTAAATGTAATTTTTTCTGGCTTCTCACCTCAATGTAGGTGTCAGTGAAACTCTTATCAAATCCACGAGTGGCTCCAAAATCCAACAGCGCAACCTGAAGACATGGAATGTAAAAATAAAGGGGGGAAACATGACAAGTACTAACAGTGTGAATATTAAATGAAAGGACTGAGACAAACTGACCTTGTGAGTTTGTGGATCGAAGAAGAAGTTGGACCAGTTTGGATCAGTCTGCATGAATCTGAACTCAAACAGCTCCCTCAGGCACAAAATCAAGATCTGCTCACAAATCTATAAGACACAAAGGAGGAGAAAGAAAACTGTGCTCTATATAAACAGTACGATTGAGCTGACATGCCTCAGTGGTTTTAAAAGATGGCATGTTTCTGCATTTGGCACGCCACTTTGAACTTGAACCAAAGCCACAGATGTCTTGGCAGAGCACAGATGTAATTTGTACAGTAAGCTGTGCAGAGTTCAGGGCGGTCCTACCTCATTCCTGAGCTCCTGGGGGAGATCGGTGGCCTTGTCCAGGGGGAAGCCAGGGACCAGCGCTGCGGTGATGACATGCGGGCTGCTCAGCTCGTCAATCACATCTGGCACAGTGAAGAACGGGTGATCTTTCAGCAGCTCTCTGGAGAACAGGAGAACAGCCATCATTACCCTGACAGCTGAAGTATAAACTTTCCTCTTTTAAGGAATGTTTTTAACATTTCGGGAAATAAGAGTATGTGCTGTTTTTCTTTGGAGAGTTGGAAGAGAAGATTGATACCACTCTCATGTCTGTGCAGTAAATTTAAAGCTACAGCCAAGAGCTGGTTAGCTTAGCTTAGCATCAAGACTGGGAACAGTGGGAAACAGCTAGCATGGGTCCATCTAAAGGCAACAAAGTTTATCTACCAGCACCTCTAAAGCTCACTAGTGAGGTTTTATAAAGTGTTGGTAGGCAGTTTTTGTTAGCTTTGTACAGAGTGGGGCTAGCTATTTCCACCTGTTTCCAGTGTTTATGCTAAGCTAAGTTAACCAGCTGCTGGCTGTAGCTTCATATCTACTGCACAGACGTGTGTCAATCAATCTTCTCATCAAACTCTTTGCATTAAGCAAATAAGCACGTTTGCTGAAATGTCAAACTGCTCCTTTAAGCACTGTTTATCTTCCTCACAGCCTGAGTGGACATCAGATTTGAACCACTGACAGTCACCACAGTTATAAACAGCACTGGTTCCCAGTTGGGACTGTGAGATGAATCTTACAGAACATTTTCACAGCACATTATCGATCCAGACATCGGTCATATAGCGACTTTTAACAAAACAAAATGTCTAAACAAGCCACTGAGGGGTGTTCTGGGCTGAGAATAAACCAATGTCCAGTTTGCTTTATCTCTTTGAGTTTGGCGACACATTTATCCTCAAAACAATGTATATATGCTCACCAAAACACAGAAGGGCATCCATATGTCATCAATATTCCAGTCAGCAATTCAGTTTTACACACCGATACTCGAAGCTTTTCAACATGCTTCCACAACAAAGTCAAAAACTGTTTGCTTCCCTGTTCCACACACCTGTTTTTAATTACCTGGAGCTTACCTACATGCCCTCCACACATGGGTGCTAACCCCTGTGTGCAGTTTAAGAACTGCATGTGTATACTTATTTTTAGGAGGTAATTCACTAAGTAGGGACCTGGAGATAGATGGGGGCATAGTGTGGTCGTCATTCCAAGACGAGGGAGCCAGCTCATACAGCTCACACAGCAATCACACTCAGGTGTGCACCAAAACAACTGGACCGAGACCTTCTTGAAGAGGTGGTCTCAGTCTGGTTACAAATGAACTCTGGTGCGGTTTGTTTGTGGTGAGAAGGTGTTCTGACCTGGATGTGAAGCAACTGCAGTCACATGACACATTGTTTGGGTTAAACATGAGCATGTTACAGTCCTGGAGGATTATTAATGTGCACCTCCTCCTGTACTGCCTTAATATGCACATTCAGCACATCCAATGCATCAAAACATTGTTTTCTAGTTGGAGCCGCGCCTCGTTTTCAAACTGTATGGTTTGACTAAAATGAACAATGACAGCAATATAGTCCATGATGAGCAGCGCTAAAATCAACCTGTGTAGTTGTCCCTCCATTGTGACATTAGAAAGTGTCACATTTATCTTGCAAGTGTACTCTTCTTCAACGTTTGCTTTACTTCCTGGATTTTTCCCACATCGAAATTCTGACCAATCAAGAGCAGCTTTCTCACGCAAGACATTTGATCTGGTCTGCTTGTAAACACTGCCGTGAGAACACGAACCTACTCTAGGCAGTTATACAACTTTGTAACAAAATTCGTCCCTGATTCAGACCAAAGCAAGACAACTCTAGGTCTGAAAACACCCAGAGATTCTCAAACTATCACACCCTTTCCTGCTGACTAAGTCTTTCTTTGCAAGCAGCTTCCGCCTTCTCCTGAACGTTTCTGTAGTTCAAACATCCTAACATTAGTTAAACTGAACATTCAGCTGTGGTTTACATTACAGTATCTCATCATGACTGCACATTCGGGTCACTGACCAAACCGTGAAGTAGGTGCACGCATGCATGGTCGCGTGATTACCAAAGCAGAACATAAGAAACAAAAACATTTCAGACACACACCTATCGCTGGCTTTAATTATTCTTGTAAAATACTGTAGTTTGATCCTCTCAAGGCTCTCTAAAAGTATTTATTATTATTATTATTAAGATTCTTAACTACTCATACTGTTTAAAGCAGATTTAAAAAAAGGTTGTAAGCCGCTGACACACAGTGAGGATCCACGCCGTGCAGACTCTGACTAACAAACTGACATGAATCCCAGAGTCGGTCTGTGTGGTGGGAACAAGTGTGAACAACTTACTGAAATTTTTTGGCACACTTGGCCTCTCTTATGTAATCACACTCCAACGCCAGCTCACGGTTCATGACCTCGATCATGTGCTCAGGAAACAGACCTGTGAAAGAAGGCAAATGTTAAAAAAAGCTGAAACTCATGACATTCAAGCTTCTGTCGGAGAGTATGTTGACAATATCAGAGGTTACAAACATCAGACAAAAGCAGCTGCTATCACAGAGAAGATAAAAAGCTCTCAGACAATGTTACCTTCAGGCAGCGCGTTGCTTAAACTCAGAGCGGTCATGATATTACGCACGTCGCTGTCGATACTCTTGGCGACTCCGGGGTACTGAAACAACAGGTTTGATAGTGAGATTTTTTTTAAGGGCTATATTTTGTAATAGTTGACTTCTGTGTTTTCTCTCCTCTCACCTGAATCTTCATGGCGACCTCTCTGCCGTCCTTCAGCCTCGCTAGATGCACCTGACCGATAGATGCCGCGGCAAACGGCTTCTCCTCAAAGTACTCCAGCTTGTCTCTCCAGTTTGGGCCGAGGTCACCGTTGAGGGTTTTCTGCAGAACAGAGACAAACTGACTCAGCTATGAACAAAAGATTAATGAGTGTGTGATGTTCGCTGTGCCTCTTCATACTGTACCATCATCTGTTTCGGGGGCATGAAGTCTGCACTCTGTCGAACACGGTCGAAGATTTTGGCCAACTGAGGGTTAATAAAGGCGTCATCTGAGAGGAGAGAAGAGAACAGAGTTAGTAAACTGTTATGCATGAATGTTTAAAGGTCCAGACTGTAGGGTTTAGGGGGACATATTGGCAGAAATGGAATACAATATAATAAGTATGTTTTCTTTAGTGTATCATCACTTTAAAATAAGAATCGTCGTGTTTTTGTTACCTTAGAAAGTGCAGTTATTTCTACATAGAAGGCAGGTCCTTGTTTATGGAGATCAATATGTTCACCACCATGTGTCTACAGTAGCCCAGAATGGACAAACCAAACACTGGCTCCAGATACAGCCTTCAACATTTTAACATGGCCACCATAGTAAGAAGCCAATGTGTGCGGTGAGCAACGTCAGAAAAACACTGATTTTCAACGTAAAAATGCTTTATTCTGTGTTTTTACTGGCCTAAACCATGTGGTTGGTTTGTTTTGGAGAGTAAAGACCTTCACAAATACAAAAATCTCATGAACATCTGGATGTAAAGTTATCAGAGCTAAAAGGTGAGCACACATTAGCACGTGGTAGGTGAGCTGCCAGTCTCCAACATGCCAAACAGCGTTGGAGAGACACTGATTTGTATCATAAAACTGCTTGATTCAGTGTTTTTACCAGTTTTAAATCACCTGTTGTGTTTGTTTTGGAGAGGAAGAGACCTCTGCAGATAATTTGGCTCCAGGTAAAAACCTGCTCAACACTGAAAGGATTCTAACCAGGAGAAGTTTCAGGTGGTTGGGTTCTGTAATCTTCACCACTAGATGCCACTACATCCCCCTAAATCTTACACACTGGACCTTTAAAACCTCGATGTTTACATAGTTATCTAATGCACATCCCCGTCAGTAGTACAGACTCCTGACTTTCTGCAGTCAGTGTCATTTAACGTAACTCAAGCTGGTGTTCAGTGGACAGATCCAAATTCACGCTAATTTCAAATAGCAAAAAGTTAACATCTAATCTTCCTAAGATCCTAAAATTGGCTACAGTGATCTGCCCTTTATGAATGCACCACCCTGGATCCAGAGGTGTAAGCCAACTATAGACCAATATCTAATCTTCCCTTTATGTCAAAGATCCTTGAGAAAGTAGTCGCAGACCAGCTGTGTGATTTTCTCCATGATAATAATTTATTTGAGGAATTTCAGTCAGGATTTAGAGTGCATCATAGCACTGAGACAGCACTAGTTAAAATTACAAATGACCTTCTGATTGCTTCAGACAAAGGACTCGTCTCTGTACTTGTTTTATTAGATCTTAGTGCGGCGTTTGACACAATTGACCATCAAATTCTACTGCAGAGACTGGATCACTTAATTGGCCTAAAAGGTTCTGCACTAAGCTGGTTTAAATCTTATTTATCTGATCGTTTTCAGTTTGTTGACGTTCATAATGAATCATCCTTACGTACCAAAGTTTGTTTTGGAGTTCCGCAAGGTTCTGTGCTCGGACCAATCCTCTTTACTCTATATACAGTACAGGCCAAAAGTTTGGACACACCTTCTCATTCAATGCGTTTTCTTTATTTTCATGACTATTTACATTGTAGATTCTCACTGAAGGCATCAAAACTATGAATGAACACATGTGGAGTTATGTACTTAACAGAAAAAGGTGAAATAACTGAAAACATGTTTTATATTCTAGTTTCTTCGAAATAGCCACCCTTTGCTCTGATTACTGCTTTGCACACTCTTGGCATTCTCTCCATGAGCTTCAAGACATAGTCACCTGAAATGGTTTCCACTTCACAGGTGTGCCTTATCAGGGTTAATTAGTGGAATTTCTTGCTTTATCAATAGGGTTGGGACCATCAGTTGTGTTGTGCAGAAGTCAGGTTAATACACAGCCGACAGCCCTATTGGACAACTGTTAAAATTCATATTATGGCAAGAACCAATCAGCTAACTAAAGAAAAACGAGTGGCCATCATTACTTTAAGAAATGAAGGTCAGTCAGTCCGGAAAATTGCAAAAACTTTAAATGTGTCCCCAAGTGGAGTCGCAAAAACCATCAAGCGCTACAACCAAACTGGCACACATGAGGACCGACCCAGGAAAGGAAGACCAAGAGTCACCTCTGCTTCTGAGGATAAGTTCATCCGAGTCACCAGCCTCAGAAATCGCAAGTTAACAGCAGCTCAGATCAGAGACCAGATGAATGCCACACAGAGTTCTAGCAGCAGACCCATCTCTAGAACAACTGTTAAGAGGAGACTGCGCCAATCAGGCCTTCATGGTCAAATAGCTGCTAGGAAACCACTGCTAAGGAGAGGCAACAAGCAGAAGAGATTTGTTTGGGCCAAGAAACACAAGGAATGGACATTAGACCAGTGGAAATCTGTGCTTTGGTCTGATGAGTCCAAATTTGAGATCTTTGGTTCCAACCGCCGTGTCTTTGTGAGACGCAGAAAAGGTGAACGGATGGATTCCACATGCCTGGTTCCCACTGTGAAGCATGGAGGAGGAGGTGTGATGGTGTGGGGGTGTTTTGCTGGTGACACTGTTGGGGATTTATTCAAAATTGAAGGCACACTGAACCAGCATGGCTACCACAGCATCCTGCAGCGACATGCCATCCCATCCGGTTTGCGTTTAGTTGGACGATCATTTATTTTTCAACAGGACAATGACCCCAAACACGCCTCCAGGTTGTGTAAGGGCTATTTGACCAAGAAGGAGAGTGATGGAGTGCTGCGGCAGATGACCTGGCCTCCACAGTCACTGGACCTGAACCCAATCGAGATGGTTTGGGGTGAGCTGGACCGCAGAGTGAAGGCAAAGGGGCCAACAAGTGCTAAACACCTCTGGGAACTCCTTCAAGACTGTTGGAAAATCATTTCAGGTGACTACCTCTTGAAGCTCATGGAGAGAATGCCAAGAGTGTGCAAAGCAGTAATCAGAGCAAAGGGTGGCTATTTTGAAGAAACTAGAATATAAAACATGTTTTCAGTTATTTCACCTTTTTTTGTTAAGTACATAACTCCACATGTGATCATTCATAGTTTTGATGCCTTCAGTGAGAATCTACAATGTAAATAGTCATGAAAATAAAGAAAACGCATTGAATGAGAAGGTGTGTCCAAACTTTTGGCCTGTACTGTATGCTTCCTTTAGGTAACATCATTAGAAATCACTCTATAAATTTCCATTGTTATGCGGATGATACTCAGTTGTATTTATCGATGAAGCCAGAAGAAAGCAATCAATTAACTAAACTCCATAACTGCCTTAAAGACAAGCACCAATTTCCTGATGTTAAATTCAGACAAAACTGAAGTTATCGTTCTTGGCCCCAAACAACTCAGAGACTCTTTATCTGATGACATAGTTTCTCTAGATGGCATTGCTCTGGCCTCTAACACTACCATAAGAAACCTCGGAGTAATATTTGATCAAGATTTGTCTTTTAATTCTCATTTAAAACAAACCTCACGGATTGCATTTTTTCATCTGCGTAATATTGCGAAAATTAGGCCTATCCTGACCCAAAAAGATGCAGAAAAATTGGTCCACGCTTTTGTTACCTCTAGGCTGGATTACTGTAACTCTCTATTATCAGGTAGCTCTAGTAAGTCCTTAAAAACTCTCCAGCTAATTCAGAATGCAGCAGCACGTGTACTAACAGGAACTTAGAAATGAGATCATATTTCTCCTGTTTTAGCTTCTCTGCACTGGCTCCCTGTAAAATCCAGAATTGAATTTAAAATCCTACTGTTAACTTATAAAGCTCTAAATGGTCAAGCTCCGTCATATCTTAGAGAGCTCATAGTGCCATATTATCCCACCAGAACACTGCGCTCTGAGAACGCAGGGTTACTCGTGGTCCCTAAAGTCTCCAAAAGCAGATCAGGAGCCAGAGCCTTCAGCTATCAGGCTCCTCTCCTGTGGAATCATCTTCCTGTTATGGTCCGGGAGGCAGACACCGTCTCCACATTTAAGACTAGACTTAAGACTTTCCTCTTTGATAAAGCTTATAGTTAGGGCTGGCTCAGGCTTGCCCTGTACCAGCCCCTAGTTAGGCTGACTTAGGCCTAGTCTGCCGGAGGACCCCCTATAATACACCGGGCTCTCTCTCTCTCTCTCTCTCTCTCTCTCTGTATCATGCGGATTACTGTTAATTTATTATGCTGATCTGTTCTGTACGACATCTATTGCATGTCTGTCCGTCCTGGAAGAGGGATCCCTCCTCAGTTGCTCTTCCTGAGGTTTCTACTGTTTTTTTTCCCTGTTAAAGGGTTTTTTTGGGGAGTTTTTCCTTATCCGCTGTGAGGGTCCAAAGGACAGAGGGATGTCGTATGCTGTAAAGCCCTGTGAGGCAAATTGTGATTTGTGATATTGGGCTTTATAAATAAAATTGATTGACTGATTGATTGATTGATTGACCTGACCACTGCCTGAAGAAGTCTGACACTGTATAACAATCTACTTTACATTTTATTGCTGGCTGTGGAAACTGTGTACACCACTGTTTACTGTATCCTGCTGCTAAATGGCCATCTATGTACGTCCGTAGACTTCTGCATTGGTTGGTTCTTATACATAGATCTCTCCTCGGTTCCTCTCCTGGTTCCTCTTTTTCAATGTACATACATGCACTATGACAATAATGTATAGATGTTGGGATCCAAGGTTCAAACAAAACTAGTAAAAAAAAACCTTGCGAATATGCTGCTTCTTATTCCTGGAATAAAGTACAGAGGGACCTGAAATTGTTGGAGCTGGATAATGATGGAGAAGAAAGCACTCTGGTTAATTAGAGAACCTGTTCATGTAATGTAACTGTTGTTTTGTATTTCATTTTAACTGGATGTTATGCTTGCTAATTTGTGGTGTGTGACAGTTGTATTTATCTGTTGTAGCGGTGTTTATGCTGCCCTAATGACCTGGTCGGTCTTGAGAAAGATTTAATCTCAGTGTGACTTGAGTAAATACATTTTCCACCTGGTGACTCGACTGTAATGATAACACACGAGGCACAGACTGGGGCTGTGTATATCTAAGAGCATGACAACACTGTACTGTAACACGCTGTTTTGAGTGTCAGCTGAGCCGTGGATGCCAACTATAACCAACTGGAATGGCACTTATTGTGCTCAGATGGCCTCGGGTTTATTTTAGGTGATGACATTTTGCTGCTGGTGAAGGGAACTTGTGTGTTTGCCAATGAGTCTGAATCAGAAGTATGAGGTCTTGTTGGGACGCTGCAGCACCAGTTTACTGTCTGTGTTTGGTGAAAGCTGAACCTTTGTGTTCACACTGATACATTTACTGTCAATAACGTGCCTTCGCAGAATGTGTGTGAGGTGTAGTATCAGTTTGTACTGAGTCACTGAAGATCAGTTTCTTTATATATGACACCTCACCTTGAATACTGAGCATCTGTCCAATTTTCAGAGCAGCACCTCGAACTTTGCAAAGAGTCCGCACGATTCTTTGAGCGTTGGCTTCAGAGAGGAAGGCACTCGAGTCCAGTATGGCTTTTTTATTACCTACAAACACACACATTGTTCAGTACAGGTGATGTTGTATTTTAGCTACACATAAGATTGTTACTGGTTAAATTTTTCATATTCATCTACTGTAGTTCCTAAGTCTAGCAGTAATGATAATATTATGTTCACCACTATCTATGAACACAGGAACATTTGTCAGTTAGATTCTGCAAATTTTATGACATACTATACTGACTTAAAAAAAAAAAAAATGACATACTTTAACTTTTTTTTATGATACTTTACTATGACTTTTTAAAAACGTTTTATGACATACTATAACTTTTTTTTTTACAAACATTTATGACATGCTATACTATGACTTTGTTTTTTTTAAATTATGACATACTTTAACTTTTTTTATACTATGACTTTTCTATTTATTTATTTATACTTTTTTTTTTATTATACTATACTACGCCAGATGCCTCCTGCTACTTCTGTGATCATTAGTCATACTTCTGTTATTATACACATATGAATACTACCAGATATTAATATATACTTTTGGGGCGTCGGTGGCTTAGTGGATAGAGCAGGCGCCCCATGTATAAGGCTGTTGCCGCAGCGGCCCGAGTCCAGCCTGTGGCCCTTTGCTGCATGTCATCCCCCCTCTCTCTCTCCCCTTCACACTTGACTGTCCTATCAATTAAAAGGCAAAATGCCCAAAAACATTTTTATATATTTTTATATATTTTTACATATTTATATATTTTTACATATTTATATATATATATATATATATATATATATATATATATATATATATATACACGTATATATATATATATACACGTATATATATATATATATATATATATATATATATATATACATACATATATATATATATATATATATACATACATATATATATATATATATACATACATATATATATACATATACATATATATATATACATACATATATATATATATATATATATATATATACATACACATATATATATATATATATATATATATATATATATATATATATATATATATATATATATATATATATATGTACATATACATATATATATATATATATACATACATATATATATATATATACATACATATATATACATACATATATATATATATATATATATATATATATATATATATATATATATATATATATATATACATACATACACACACTTTCAACATATTGTACCACAATAGCCGTAATTATAATTATAATATTATTACTTTCATTAATGTTGTTGTAAGCTACTGTCATTACTGTCTGTCCTGCATCTCTCTCTGTCTCTGTCATTCTCTCTCTGTCTCTCTTTCTGTCTCATTGTGACTAGTGCTGCACGATTAATCTAATCGCAATCGCGATGTCAGGCTGTGCGATTACATAACCGCATAAAAGGCTGCGATTTTCGATTTAATGTAAATAAATGTTAACGTGACTGCCTGTGAACGTGACTGTGTGGAGTTTGCTGACATCACGGCCACAAGCTATCCTGGTGCGTGCAGCAGTGACCAACACAAACGCATGAGCACGCAAGAAAAGCATGAGCACGACCATGAACAGGCTGAGTTGGTGGCAAAAAAAAAAACGTCTGTTACATGGCAATACTTTGGATTCAGGTACGGTGACGCTGAATAGACATGCTGTGAAAGTTAAAGTAGCCACATCCCGCGGCAACCCGACCAATCTATATCAGCACTTGAGACGGGACGTGGCAACTTTAACGTTTAAACTTACACAGCACGTCTTTCTGTCCAACGTCGCCGTACCTGAAAGACGTGCTATGTACAAGTTTAAAAGTTAAAGTCGCCACGTCCCGCGGCAACACGACCAATCTATATCAACATTTGAGACAGCACAAGGAAAAGTAGGAAGAATTTTATGTGAGAGAAAGCCGAGCTGTGTAACGTTAAAGACAATGAGACAACTGAAAGACACCAGAGCCTCATAAAACAACATCCAAGCACAGTTAAGCAAACATTTGTAAGTGTCACAGGGAAATCATGGACTCCATAACAAATGAAAAATTGAGCAATTTTGCTCGGTTTCGGCCCACTTGACATGCTGCTGTGTTGTGCTATGGCGCTGGAATTTGTCACTTACGTGACAACGCCTGAACGCAACACAGGCTCTATAAATAAAATTGAACTGATTGAAATTGATTTTTTTTTTAATGACATACAATTACTTTTTAAACTTTTTTTTTATCATACTAAATTATGACTTTTTAAAAACATTTTATGACATTATACTGACTTTTTTCCTTTTTTTTTTTTACAAAAAAGTATGACACATTTTTTATTATATTTCTATAGCACACAAAACCATATACATCTTTTATATTTCCATGCTGCTCTACACACCATATAATTGATATCAATGATCACAACATATAAGCTAATTCTGTCCTCTCATTTAAATGATATGCACGGTAGTGACTACAGCGTCAACATGAAGAGAGACCATGTTTGTCTTTATAGTGATAATATGATCATTAAAACACATAAAACTCCTTCAGACACAGATAAAACAATTTCCTCCTATCACCTTGCTGTTGTTGGGGTTTGAAGCTCTTCTTCGCCACTTGAGCGAGTGCCCCAATGCCGAGTCCAAACGCCAGACCTGCAAAAAACAAAACAAAAACAAACTTTGTTTAGTTGACGGGAACTGTTTAAAGTGAAGTTAACATTTTCAACCTGGCAACTGTTTTTTTTAATGAATACCCACAGTTACCTTTATCAATGTCCTACTCTGCATCTGATATCAGCAGTAACAAAAAAAGGACGTGATAACAGCAATCAGTGAGCAGAGGCGGGTCTGATTTATCAAAACAACGCTCCAACAGAACCTTTGAGAGTTCAGGGATCATTTACAGCCAAGAAAGACGGGGAGGAAACAACTGATACTACTCTAAGTGTGCTGCCCTTTGATGATAGCATGTTTTTTATCAGTTGGATTCTCTGGCAAATCCCAGACACATTTTCCCAGCTATTGACACTCTGTAATTTCAGTCCTGTGAAGGAGCTCGTTGGCACTTCCCACAATCCGACCCCAGCTCTCCAAAACTGGTGACCGAGGTCATCAATGCAAAACCCTCTCTACTCAATCCAAAATTAAATCTTGATCTCAACCACTTAACTACACATAAAAATAAGCAACAACTCTGCTTGTAAAAGTAGTTTTAAGAGGATAAAATTATATTTGTGTCATTAGTAGCACTTAATATGAAAGCACATAAACTCTGCAGTGTCGAGATCCTGCAGAGCGCCTTGTTTATCTCCCATGAGCCCTTGCTGCTCGGGAGAAACTGCCAGCACTGCCAATGTCATTTGCACAACTTGTTTACACAACTCGTGTATGAAAAATAGCTGCTAGTTCTTTTTGTACAGTGGAAAAAATAAATAAATATAACTCAAACAAATGAGTGACTACAACATTATGCTAGTTAACAAACACACACAAAAGACAATTAAGAATGATTATTTAAAAATATATTTTAATATTATTTTTTTTTAAAAATACTAAAAAATATATTTTTTTAATAATTTGTAATATTTATTCAAGTAATTGTTTAGTCTATAAAATGTTAGAAAAACAAAATTAAACAACTATAAAAATCTGAAACCAATTAATTTGGGAATTTTGCTTAAAAAAGACTTGAAATTGTTGCAGATAAATTTTCAATCGATCAACTACATGACTAATGGCTTCAACTCTAACATACAGAAGACTAATTCTGAACTTTTAAAACTATACTTTTATTCTTAAAAAAGTGAATTAAAGGTATCCTGTGGACTCTCTGACCCTTAGTAGTGTGAAGAGATAACTTTGGTATTTTCCAATCTGGGCCGTGTTTTCCCAGGTTTTTGGAAAACAACAGTTTTTTAAACTGGTCCAGTGTTGCACAACAGCACTGCAGCCTGCAGCAGCAAAACTGGCTGCAATGTACAGTAACCCCTGCAGGAAATTGAGCACCGTCAATTTACGTCTCCTGAATGTGCTTATTTTTGCCACCAACAGCCTGACAACATTATGGAAAGGATCCCTACAGAGACAGTCCTTTCTCTTAAAAGGACTGTCTCTGTAGGAAAAACAGAAACAGGCCTGAAATTGCCATCGCCAAACCCACCAGACTCCATTTAAATAATGAGTAATTTTAGCGTGTATAGAGCCACAATATTTTCACATCTAACTGGATGAATTAAGGGTTTAATTCAACCAAACCAGAGTTGGTGATTGTTGGAACAGTGGAAAGACGAACCAAGACAGCTTTTGGGAGTTTCATTCATTTTGCTTCTGTCATCTTTAAATGAAGTGTGTTTAGTGATGATAAAATCACTGTTTGTTTAAAGGGAGTCTGGTTCATTTGGCAATAGTGATTTCTGGTTAAACAAAAAGGATCTTACACTTCAACAAAAAGGTCTGTCTCTGTAGGGATCCTTTCCATAATGCTGTCAGACACTCAGTGGAAAAAAAACAAGCACTTTTATTAGACACATATTGAAAGTGCTCAATTGGCGGCAGGGATTACACTGCAGCCTGTTTCGCCTCACTCAATACTGGACCAGTTTCAAAAACTGTCGTTCCCATCAGTAACTTAGACACAAAAACATGGGAAAACAGGGTCCAGGTTGAAAAATGCTAGTTACCCTTTAAGGCAGTGGATCCCAACTGGTCCAGATTTCTCCTTAGTCATTAGTTCCCACAGTTTAATACATTCAGCATCATACTTGCATTTAGCATATCGTTGAGCTAGTAGCTGTCTGTTAGTCACTCACTCTACAGCAGAAAACGGCACTTCAAGATAAAAGCTCTGTGCTGGAAATTACTGTACTTGGTGTTTTATTTGTTTTTGTGCACGTGACTGACATGACACACATTCCTGCTGATGGCTTCATATGCTTCCACTCTGATCTACAGGCGGCAGTAATGCACCAAAGAAATGCAGCGATGCACCAGCAAAAGCAGAGAAGAGGAAGAAACACGGATGTAAACACTGCTGGTTCAAACTGTTCGGGGAAGAAAAAAAAAAAAAAAAAAAATCTGCTTTGCAAGTGCTTTTTAAAGGAAGGAAATTATTTCAACACATTTGCTGAACCTCAAGGACACACACACACACACAATGTGTTTTTAGTCAGAAACACTGACTGTAGACTTAAAGTTTGTTTTTCTGATGCGAAAACTCCACAGGGCATCTTTTAAGTTCCAGAAAAATAAAAGCATGTAAACATGCATATAGAGCCATGTTCTGCTTTACATTCACACAAGATCACTCTAGATCACTCTCTACCAGCCACTGGCAGCTGCCCAGTAATCTAACACTGACTGGTAATGGGAACTATGGTGATATTAATATAATTTTTCATTTGTAACATGACCAGTATACCAGTACACACACCTACCTCCAAAACTCATCAGCCGTCCTAACCGTGTGACGGGCACCTTCCTCTCTTTGGATCTGTCACTGAGCTGAAACACAAGGAAAGAATATAACTTGTGTGAAGCAGGAACAATAACCACGACACTGAAACACAGAGAGTTGATCCATATTCTTCAAACACTGATAAATAAAAGTGTTAGTGTGAATACCACTTGCTTATATGGATTATTGTCTGCTTTCTTGGCAGTTCCCGCTTTATCAACGTCCTCCTGTGTCAGACGTCCCACTGTGGAGTTGTCCTGGTTAAATAACCTCGTATGTCCACAGAACAGCTGACGTGACCAGTCCCTGTGGTACTTCAGACGTTTAGCACTGGGCCGTCCGCCGCAGGTCGTCTGCCCACTGTTTACGCTGCCGATGAAGCAGGTGCTGAAACAAGCTCCCATGGTGGAGTATCTGTGAAGCTGCGCTGCTATTGGTCTGTGGGCGCAGACCTCTCGTTGCTTGTTGAACATCTTCTGGACGACAAAACACGAATCATATGAGTACAGGAATAGTTCAACATTTTGGGAAATAGTCTGTGAGCTACAGATTGACTCATGTCTGTCCAATAAATACAAAGCTAGCAGCTGGTTCGCTAAGCTTAGCTAGAGGACTGTAAGCAGAGGGAAACAGCCTGGCTCTGTCAAAGGTAACAAAATCAGTTGTCCTTACCCTAGAATGAGCTGTTTATATCTACATAACCCAGAACGGACAAATCAAAAACTGGATCTAGACCAGGTCATTTACATTTTTGCTTCCGCTACAGTAGTTCTCCTACACGCTTGGCACACAGGAGAAGTTTCAGTTCTGTAACCTCACTGCTAGACGACACTAAATCCTTCACACTGGACTTTTAACACTTTATATCTCATTTGTTTAATCTGCACAAAAACCAAAGTGTAAAAGCCTCAAAAACGATGTAGTGTGGTGCTGGTAATGTCGAATTGTTCCTTTAAAACTACTTCAACTGCTTGAACTTGAATCCTGAACCTCCAACATACAACATCAGGACTAAAGAAATACAGGAAGTGTATGAGATGGAACAAATCACATATGCACTGAGACATCAAACACCACCATTTATAAAGAGGTGGAGACCTGTAGTGAGTTTGTTAATGCAGTAAGGGGACTCTAAAATACATACCCCCCTTCTATTTCCATCCCACTTTTATATTTGTAAGTTTACTATATTTATTTATTTACATTTTTTTTTTCTGATTTTTAAGTCCGAACCCGCCCTGAGCCCGACGCAGTTTGTTGCCTGACATAGTTGTTGTTACCATGGTTACAGCTTGTCTGTTTACAGTGATCACACATGGACAGTGTGTAAATATGTGTAAGCTTTCCTGATAGCAAGTTTTATCTAGCGTCCTCCATTTTCATTAGTTCACTCTGAATTTTAACCACCTCTGCTTGAAATGTAACTATTGGCCTGTGCTGCATTCAGGCGTCGTCACGTGAATAACAAATTCCAGCACTTGAATGGGCCATAGCACAACACAGCAGCATGTCAAGTGGGCCGAACCCGAACTGTACCTGAGCAAAATTTCTGATTTGTTATCCGAACCCGGCCCGACCTGTCGGGTCCCGTCAGGGCCACAGCCACGCCATCGCAGCTTGGAAGTGTTCTCAAGTGCCTGTTTTTCAGGCTGCGACAGCCTCCATGAAGTATATTACGTTCAACTTTTTCAACGCAGCAACATGCGCTGCATTTAATGTGACGAGAAACAACCAATCACAGCTGGCAGATGTCTTTCTCCTGTTCTGTAAATATCAGTCAGTGATAAATACGGAGCAGAAGTTGATCACTGTAGTGCAAGGGTACCCAGAGCTTTACATCTGACCCACAGACAACATTTCAGGCCTAAAACAAACTTAAAATCAACGCTTGGAAGACGATGGGCTCCGAACTCAGGATTTCTGGTAAGAAGGCTATAACACAGGCCTAGTTAAGGAGTCTCTGCACCCTTGAAAGTTAGCAGAGGAGCACCCAGTGACTGACCCCGTGTTTTCCAGGTGGTTAAAGATGTGTGTCATGTGTCCCGGCCCTTAAGGCAGTCAACACGGTCTCGACAACAACTCTCTGCTGAGCACCTCCAGTAGGTTGATGACATGGCCATGACAACTCTACACAACATTTGGGAAAACACTGACTCTACTCTGACATATGATGGAGAGAATTTGATTTTACTGTTTCAGGAGGTAAAACTTATCTAAGAATTGTGATTTTGAGCATAATAGGGCAAGAGAAGAGAAAAAGGAATTGTTCTGCTCCATTTTAGGTGCAATATGGGATAGTTTTACCTTCAGGTCTTTGTTAATTTTTTAAATTCAACAAATCAGAAAGGTTTCAAGGTGAAAATCACTAATTGGAGCACCACAAGAAGACACTCCTTTATTTTTAAGGGTTACAAGCCGGAAAAGTGGAGAACCACAAATTCATTTGGAAACACGGCAAACTTAACTTATTTGCCATAAATTCCCGCTCTCATCAGGATCTATAAACCCTCTAGTGTGTGTGCTGTGGTGTGGACGAGGTGATGGTGCAGAATCAGACTCAGGAAGAATCTGGGTTGCATGTTTGTGAAACTCAATCCGGCTCTGCAGCCACAAGACGGGCCAAACCGCGGCTGGCTCGCTCACCCTGGCTGATCCGGCAGCGTGATGGAAGTTCACCAGCCTCTGGCCGCCATGTGGGGCTGTGCTGGCCGCCTGCTTCATCCAGGAGAGACCCCTCCAGACCACTGCGTCACCTGTCATGGCATCGATGGTATCAGACCTGCAACAGTCAGGAATAACAGGGTGGTTTCAGGAGCAGAGGTCAGATGGAGGAGTGAGGTGAAGGGAGTCACATCTATGTTCCCAAGGTCCTGCATCTCTAGATATGAGCTGCGGACGTCTCAAATAAAGTTTGAACTTTTATCTGCTCAGCAGCTGTGGAGACAGGGCGTGGATTTCAAATGCATCTGAGGGTTGTAAGCTGTAGGTGGGTGACTTCAACACATTGACCAAACATCTGAGAACATAAACCTTTAAAGGGTCACCTTACTGAGTCATGATAAGAGCACAGTGAGCTTGGGAACACAGAACCGTGGGAACACAGACAGGCTCCCAGGTCAGAGTCTCATCAGTGTCTGAACATCAGTGTGTGTTCCCATGTGTGTAGCATGAAGCATGAGTGCATGTCTGCAGCGTGCAGGACAAAAACAACCTAATCAAACTCTGATACAGTTCAAGTTAATAACCTGGCTGTGCGATAAGACGCAGAGACACACAAACATGAACACTGAAAAGTTTTGAATCAACATGAAACAATAAATTAATCATGATTTTAACACTGAAACATTAAATCTTTAACTCACCAACACAAGCTTTCTAACTAAAGTCCTTCATCTTGCAGCTGCAGCACGAGCCGCCCTTCACCTTGACTCGACTTCACACTTTCTTGTAAACACCTCAACAAAAAGAGGAAGAGTGGCGCGCTGAAGGACGTGCAAGTTGTCCACGAGGCGACGCCGCGACAAAGTTTGGCGAACACTGACCAATGAGGCAAAGTTTAGCCGCGGGCTCCGGCCGTCACCAGCCCTCCCCACTGGCTGGACAAACTGTCAGTCGCGTCCTCAACGTGGGTGACGGCTGACGTGTCCAGGAAGGGCAGCCCGCGAACTAACCACATGCTGCGTTCAAGGTTTATTAGGAAAATCCGGAAAAATAACAACTGAGGTAAAGGCGATTCTTTGTCTTTACAAAACTACTTAAAAGTTAAAAATAATATGCAAGGCGTTATCAAATAAATGTCAGAGTTAAGTGCATTTAAAAAGACCTTTGTTCAGAAATATTTCTTTATGATTAAACTCAGAATAAAACTCTAAAAATGGAAAAACAAAATAGGCCAGCACAATGTATTGAAATATTACGAAATCGAATATGGTCAGCAATATTCAAATTGTAGGAGCTGTAATTTTTTGATGAATGTAAAATGTGTCACAACATATCATTTGAAATTAAGAATTGTGGTGCTACAGAAATGCCTACACATCATATTCTAGACATTAGGAAACATGCTTGTTTGGTACAGAGCCAAAAAATAAACATGTATGATAAAATATTATGTACATATAATAAAATACAATATACAAATATAATAAATTATATAAAATAAATAAAATACATATATCCTAGACAGACAGATATAGAAAATGAATTGCAAAAAATTCCATTTCCACTGAAATCGTGAATCATGATGCAATATTTGAAATATGTGTTGTTGCTTTTTTTTGGGCATATTATGCACAGGATGTCTACAGATATAACCAAGTTATATTCAAGGCTTTTTAAGACCTTTTTAATACCACCTTATATGAAATTTAAGCCCAAACCGCTAATGGAAATACACATAATGTATATATATGTGTGAGACACGTGTAAGTGCTCTTTCCAAGTAAACGCACTGCCGTCAGTCCAAAATGAACAGTAAGTTAAAATGACAACAACTGGGTGAGTTTAAGTTTTATGTGTTTAATGTAAAATGAAAACAAAATCTCATCGCTGTCATAAATGCTATTTATTAATTCATTTCTTTGATATGTCCAATGATTGCAAACAGTCACTGTGTCTGTCAGGCTAGAGGAATTTTCACGGTAATGTGACCGAAAATAGACACCCTGTGTGCGGTCATAACATAAAACAAAAGTAAAATCAAAGTTGATATATTTATAACTGTCAAGATGAAAGTCGTGACATATTTAAAATGCAGTTATTTTCCGTCTTTATTTTCTCTTACCTGTATCTTACATTTAGGTCAGGGGTGCATATGTATAAACATAAGCATGTGTGTGGTGTGTAGTGAAACCTAATAAAATGTCAAAGAATGCTTAACTTTACTATTATCATTATCTATCATTATTATTCAGACTGATTAAAAATAATAATAGGCTTTAGCTTTACACTGAATTTATTTTGCAACAAGAAATGAATATAATGTGGGAAATAGGAGCAAAAAACAGTAGCCTGCATTTTAAATTTTATTGTGGAAATATAGTAAATCAGAGGCTAAATTACATTAAGCACATGGTAACTTACTGCTCCTACTTCTACTGTGCTGATAATAAGTGAGACAGTACCTGCCAGCTGTTGATTCGTATGGCTGTGTCAGTGTCTTTGATGTTGGGTGAGCCCATAAATCAGAATTCAGATCAATATATGACATAAATTAAAGACTGTCTGAAGCAGTGAAACATACCTGAAGTACTCAACAGTAAGCTGGCGCCCTAACACCACAGAGCTGTAAAGTAGGATCTTATGAGGAGCACTTGAAGGCAGCAATACCCCACACAGCTGTGAACTGCCACTGATCCAGGGCCATTTGAGTTTGGCTAGAGCTGCTGCTGTTAAATGAAGATGAATCACCTTTCCATTATAGACAAAGAGCAACCACATTGAAATAAATAGTATAAGTAACCAGTGAAATAACTTACTTAATGACATCACTGCTCTGCATAGATCTGTTGATGTGAATAACTATAAAAAACAACACACTGTCACATCATGATTATTCACTTTACAATGCTTAAATGAGCCATGTTAGATGTTGGCTGTTGTTTTTGTTGCATGACAAGGTGTTCATGACGTGCTGAATATTTCAGATGCATCACGCACATGAAAAATATCCAACCTGTGTGTTAAATTATCTCATCTTCCTTTATTTAATAATAAATGGAGATAAATACATGACTTTCAGCACGTAAGTACAGTTAGTCAACATGTAGGTGTTTTAGCTTTTAATAGGCACCTCTAAAATTGATTCACACGTCGTCTGATGAGGTTTTTATTTACACTTTAGAGCATCTTGGATCAATCTGACTTCCACTTTAAATTACTGAGCTATAATTAGAGATATTATAGACTGATAAAAATAAACGTTAAAGGTTATGTCAGGGTCTGATGGCAGCTTTTATTTTTGGGAAGAGTCGGAGAGCGTTCTGTGTTGTCACCTCCATCACCTCCTGCAGCGACACTCCTTTGATTTTACTGATGTACTCTGCAGAGATACAGATGTTCTTGGGCTCATTTCTCACCTGCATTCAGGACACAGAAGAACAAGGATGTGACATGAGCAGGTGAATAAAACTTTAGGGGTTTTAATGGTAAACACATAAGAAATACACAGGGCTCCCACACCTTTTTACCAATTACTTTCTCAAAAGTTTTCCATGATCGAGTGCCCCAGGAATGAGTCCGAAAACCCAGAAATGAGTCATCATCTTTGCACTCGCAGTTCCATCGTCTCAAAGTCAGTGGGTTTTTTGAATGGGTTTTTGGTTAGATGCATCAAAGCTTAAAAGACTTTCAGGTTTTGTTCCATGACATAAAATAAGTCAGTAAATACCCAACTCGTGAATTTTGAAGCTTTCATGCGTCTTAAAAAAAGGCAGTAGCTAACAAGTGGCTAAATGAGATGACAGAACGTCATCACGCTGAACACAGCTTTACAGCGTCGTGGTGGTGGTGACATTAAGAAGCTTCTTCAGCTCTGCTGAGGTCACATGTGAGTTGTTGTGTCGTTAGGGTTAGATGGGTCCAGGTGAGAACGGGTGTTAAGTCGCCTGGGAGGGATCCCATGACTGACCAAGTCAATCAGAGAGGCGAAACGTCCTCAAGAAACTCCAGCAAGTCCTAATTTAAAGTGGGTAGGCTTATATTACAATACAGCTATATATATATATTATATAACACATACTTCACGAAATAAGCTAAGACTGCTATCGCTTGCCAATTTAGCTCATTTGTTGACCTTCCTGCCACCAACTAGCTGCATGTGCCAACAGACCAGACCGGCACAAATGCTCACTTGGCAACCTGTCAAATCGCACCCTTTTTTGGGGAATATAAACCAGAAGATCCTGTAGATGTTAGTGCAATGTGATGTGTGTTGGATTAATGTCTAATAATAACTGTTTTGTGACCTTGCCTGACCCTGAACATTCGTGATAAATAAAAGTTGATTGCCGTCATGTTCCTGAAGTCTTCCCCCGTCCAAGTGGATCAATGAGCCAACACACACGCCAGATATTTCATGGGTGGATGTCTGGATCACAACAGCTGATGATTCAATCAATGCATGTTTGATTGTATCACCAGGTATTATTGTGCTGAGTGTCTGTAAATAACTAACCTGTTAATCATCAACTGTTTTATCTACAGGTGGAGATTTAGTTGGAGCAGCATTTCCAGCATTTTCCTGTTTCTCTTTTTATGTGACAGCGCGTTTCTTTCCCTCAAAAGGGGGGCGTAGCCTTGGCAATGACACAGTGCCAGTCTGGTTTATGCATAACACATGATACTAGAGATGTTGTAATGGTCATGCATTGCAGCACTAGATTTTAAATAAGTAATACAAAGAACAGATCTTTGTCTTAACCTATATTATACAGAGGCCAAAAACTGTTAATTCCAAACCATCTCAAGGCCTGGAAAACAGTTTCTTTAAAGGCGCTGTATGTAAGAATGTGGCCAAAACGGTTACTGCACTCAAATTCAAAATACTGCCGCGAGTCGTGTCCGCCCCCCCTCCCCTACAGATTCGAGGTTGCTGGACAGCGGCACACTGGAGACGGATTTGTTTGCCCACGGGCAGCTGTGGCAGGGCCGTGTCGCCGCGTCCTTGATCTTCGGTTTTCCAGCGGACCGTTCGAGCAAGTCTGGCTTCTCTGCTGCTAACACTGCTGCCGGGATACAGCGGAGGAGCCGGCTGCTGTAGCTCAGTTGTAACTGTAACTGATGCTGAGACTCTACTGACTGTGTGACTGGTAGATGGCGGTGGGTGGCGCAACAGGCCAAAACAAAATTCAAAACATAATTGAACATAAGTCGATCATAAATAACATGATTTGCGGACCGTAAAGTATTTTTTAAAATGAGAATATTCTGGCTGTACTATTGTTGTCGGTGAGATCAGTATGCTATATGAACATTATTCCTTAGTCTCTGTGACATATTAGGAGGATTTTACGACTATTTGCTTTAGATTTCTTACATATAGCTCCTTTAAATACTTAACTTATCCAGGAATTTCATGACCGTTGGAACCTTGAATACAACAGATTTTAGTTTAATGTGTCACAAATATATCTGTAAAATAAAAGCCAAGGAGATATTGCAATATTACCCATATAAAAACATGCAAAACAAATGAGGATAAAAACACTTCACCTGCTTTTCTGGGCCGAGAGCAGGTGAATCAGTTTCTAGACAGATGTTCTCTAGCGGCAACTGCTTCACTAGTTTCTGCTTCTTGGTGGAAAATACATGAAGAAACCATCATTAATCATTAACATCAAATGTGATACAGTGAGCCAAGTACACATGTCAGTGCTGTCTAAGGAGAACATGTCAGCAGTTTAGGGGTGTAAACTTTAACTGTTCACATACAAAGGACAAAGATATTCAAACATCTTGAACTGTGTCTTTAAAATCCATGTTTTCTTGTTCATTTACACACAAATTACAAATAAGAATATGTGTATGTAAGAGTTGATGTGTTAGTGTTTAAATATTGAACAGGTTGGGTTATGATACAGTGTCAATTCAACATGATCAGGTGCTCTGTTGTACCTGTTCACTGCGTATGATGGATGGTGGAATAGAAAAGAAATATCCAGCCTTCACTCCCTCCATAGCAACAGATGGTTTCCCATCAAAAGCATGAAGCAGGGCTTTTTCGACACCTAGTGGAATGTCAGGGGAATTGCAGCTCACTTCTCAAATACAAGAGTAAACAGAAGACAATCTAAACTTTGCTGGTTACCTTGCTCCTTCAGGAGGTGGATGGTGGGTCTTCCTGCAGATCGTGAATGAACATTTCTAGAAATAAAACAAGTATAAAAATATTATGAAAGAATACTGATTAAGGAACAGAATATGAATTTCATGTTACAACACATTCCAAGCCTAATATTTTAAAGAAGCTCTTGAAAATCTCCTTTTATGCTGCCAAACACATCTTCAAATCCTGGGAACGCCACCAACAGCTGTTTGTTAAATAAGTATTGACTGTTTTCTCTAAGTCAAGAATTGTGAGTGGATTTCTTCAATTCAAATGTCAGAAAAAAATGTGCCTGCATGCTGATTAGATGCTCCCAAAAAAGATTTATTGAGCACATTTACGACATAATGACATAAATGACCTGATGATGACGTAATGTCAAAATTATGCTTCTACAAAAGTTTTTGTGGGAGCATCTAATCACTGTGTGGAATACTTTTCCCTTTATATTATTTTATTTATTATTTTATTACTATTTATTTATTTTATATTTTCACTTTATATTACCTTTCACTTATGTAACTGATATAATATTGGGATGTCCCTACTATAGATGCAAAGATAAACTGATAATCCAAATTACTTAACATATATCAAATTAATCAGCAACTAATTTGATAATTGATGAGTTCATTTTCTTGAAGAAAAAAAAGTAAAAAGTCTGATTCAAGTGTCTTAAAGTAGTAAACTGAAGTAAACAGTAAACTGAACATCTTTGAGTTGTGAAAAAAAAATAAAAAATTGAGGAAAAGCTGATCTTGGACTTGAAACCCTGCTCGACATTTGTCTATGTTTTCTGACACTTCATTGACCAAACAATCAAGTAATCGAGCAAATAATCAACAGATTAATCGACAATGTAAATGTCCTTTGCTGCAGCCCTAGTACATCCACTACTTTGTAAAGCTTGAATTCAAACTTTACCACCTGAGTTAATATCATCTACTGTAATCATCCATCTACAGTCCTACAGTGTGACTCACAAAGGGAGATCCAGTTCCTTGGCTATCTTTGCCTGACGAATGAGGACCTGTCTCTGGCTCTCTTTGTCAGTCTCACCACTGACATATCTGGGTGTAAAATCCAAACCAACCTAAACGACAGAAAAAAAGTTGATGTTAATACAAAAGAAAGCCAGGACAGCGCAGTCACATCAGAGATACAGATACTACATAATTATTACCTCCCCGATGGCCACAAGGTGGTCTTTGTATTTCTCTATAATGGGTAGAGCAGCATCTAGATCCTGCAGAAAGGACAGAGAAAACACCCTTTATACCTTCACTTTAACATGACAACTGCAGAAATACAAAAAACATTTAATTTTCTCAGTTAGGGCTCATGGAATTGTCCAGGTTTTGAGATATGTGTCTGAGATTTCTGCCTTCATCCCATGACAGTGGGTGTGATTGGATTTGTGTGTTCAAAATGTCCCTGTTACTCCGGAACCTCATTGGGAGCAGTTTTCATTGGAGCTACTTTCGTCCCTACAGAAAGTTTTGACAGCATGTTCTGTGGATCATCCAGAGTACTGAGGATACTGTTTCTGGAAGATGTGCTGCTGTTAAGTAAAGACGATTTTATTTATATAGCCCAAAAACACAAATTTGTCTCAGAGTGCTTTTCAATCAGTCAAACTGTTAAGATAAAGCACATCCATCTGAGGGTCTGTGTTGGCATGTCATTTTGCACCTATCTTTCCCCTCATTTACTATCAGCTCTCCACGGTCCTTGTTGAATAAAGGTAAGAAATGCCCCCCACAGTATTTATAAAAACATGCAATAGATAGCATATATTCAAAACAGACTGAAATAAGATTACGAAAATAAAATAACAAAATGGTAGGGATGCACAATACTAGATTTTTTGCCGATATGCTGATATAAAACAACTAATTTGACTGATAACTGATATCAATATACCCGCTTTTCCCCCTGTCTAATTTTAGTGATCATCAAGTCTCTTCTGTCGTGAAATTAACATCATATTATGCAGGTATACTCTTATCATGATGGCCCAACAGCAGATGGAGACATGAAATCCAATACTTTTCAATCTATGTAATATTCATTCATTGTGCAAAAGAAGACAAAGCATGTTGGCTGATTCCAATAGTTCACTTTAAAGCCGATATTGGCTGATGATATGCCTATATCATCGTGCATCACTAAAAAATGGAGAAAGAGAATGAAAATTCTAGGTTAATGAGGTGTATACATCAAAGAAGAATATGATCAGAGGAGATGGGTGATGCCAGACACTCTGGTAGACCTGGACCTCCTAATTTGTATGTTGTAGGTTGTGGTAGACATCTTAGAGAAAGTTCTCAAACCAAAACTACCTGTCTGGCTATACAGAGCAACAGGTGATTTGGGTGAGCTGACCCTTTACGCTCGAGCCTACCTGGAGAGAAGCCCCCCTCTGTTGCTCAGGGGAAGTGTCTTGAACAGGGTGGACTCCTAAACAGGGAAAAATAAACCCTGGAAACCTGAGAAAGAGTGAAAACGTCAGAACAAAGAGACAAGTGTTGTCAGTTTGTCGGACCTCTCTTAATCTCTTAATCAATATTCACTGAAATACCGAGGACCATTTCTTTGGAACAATTGTCTTCCATCTCTACAGTCATTTACATTATCGTTATGCAAAAACATCTGAAAAGGACTCTAATTTGCACAAACTCTTAACACCTTACTGATTCATTTGTATTTTGGGGGGGTAAATTGTATTTGTTTAACAAATTTGTATTTCTTCTTAGTCTGGAACTCATTCAATCATACTATCTTCGTCTATGTATTTTTCTTTTTATGTATGATTGTTATTTAATAGGGAAGGTGTCTTCTTAGGCCATATTTGGCTTCTAACCTCTCCTGCACAATGATTTAACTTTAAATTTCTTTTTCTTATATTTTATATACATGTATGTGCAACTAAACCAAACTAAGTAACACTTAAAATCCAAATTATGTCAACGTAATGGTTATAGTTACCTCTGTGACAAGTCGATTATCTTGTCAAATTCCCCAGCATGCTCAGCTACAGCTAATAACGCCAATATTCCAGCCTTGGAAATAATAGAGCAAAGAAATTAGTTAAACACACACAATATTAACAATGTATGGACGATTAGCTGAGGTGGCTCACCTTCTTTGAACTCTCTACCACCTCCTCTATGTCCTGATAATAAAAACAGTAAAAGTTAACGCTTATGAGAAAAACAGCAGATAAAATATCCACAAATATTCTTTAAAGTGTTCAAATACCTTGTCAAAATCCCCGGAAGAGATATGACAGTGACAGTCCACGTATCCATGCATGTGGACAGGCATTCAAACCGTCCACAACCAAAACATCACCTTCTTCCGCAAAGTTAGACGGACCGCGCATGCGTAGATCCAAAGGAGCGCGAGATGTACAGCGCAGCGTTGCCCGCGGAGGCGGCGTTCCATTGACTCTGATTGGCTGAGTGTCCCCGTGCACCAACGGTCAGCATATTTAACATTCCGGTCTGTATTCCGGCACCTTTAACTTCTCCTCCTCCTCTTGTTCCTGTCATATGTCTGCACTTTCCCTTTATTATTTTACTGTCAGCTGTGTGCTTGATCATGTGAGAGTCACCGTGTCCTCTGGATAGCTTCGCTTCACTAGACAAAGGGAGTTTTGATCTAAAATGGGGGTTTTAACGGTTTCTTTCCTGTTATCGATGCTGCTGATCGGCACCTGCAGAGCTAAATATGAGCCCACCTGGGAATCCATCGACTCCAGGCCGCTGCCGGACTGGTACGATCAGGCCAAGTTTGGCATCTTCATACACTGGGGGGTCTTCTCTGTCCCCAGCTTCGGCAGCGAGTGGTTCTGGTGAGTTTTAGCTCCCTATATCTATCTCAATACCCATTTTAATGACACTGTTTTAACCTGAAGGTCAAGCAGCTCTAGTACATGCACTACCTTGTAAAGTTAGTTAATATCATCAGTAATCATCTAATTACAGTCCTGCAGTATGACTCAGTGGGAGATCCAGTTCTTTGGCTATCTGTGCCTGACAAATGACCTGCTTCTGGCTCTCTATCTGGGTGTAAAATCCAAACCAACCTAAAACTGATGCAAAAAGTTATAATATAAATGCAAAGCCAGGACAGCACAGTCATACAAGAAATACTACATTATCACCTCCCCAATGGCCACATGGTGGTCTTTGTATTTCTCTATAATGGGTAGAGCAGCATCTAGATCTTCACCATAACGAGACAGCTGCAGACATACACCCAAATTACAGACAAACATCACATTTTCTCAGTTAGGGTCATGGGCTTTGTTCCCCTATTTCTGTTTCAGTTCCTATTTTAATGACACGGTTTCAAGTTCAGGTCAAGAAGAGTTTACGGGGAGTTTTGATAATGTTGGGGAGTAGTGAACATGTCAGTAAACTAGTAGTTTAACTACATTTTGCAAAAGCCAACTGGTAGTTCAACTACTTTCATGTTTTCATAGTGATACAAGTAGTTAATTTGCTTTGTATGATTTTTTTTTTTTTCAGCAGTTAACCAGTGAAACTATAATAAATGGCTATAAAAGAAGAGTTTTTATATGCCATTGCTTCTCTACTGTAATTAAACCTCTTTGACCAACCCGTAACTTCTCAAGGCTGTTCCAGGAAGCTGGATTGTCAGCTCACCTGTGACAAAATATTTGGCTACAGTTTTTAATGTTTTGAATCTGAATTTGTGAAACTAACTAAAGCAACATTACAGCAGCAAAGGGATAGCGCAAACAGGAGGCATCGGAGGAAAAAAATACAAAGCAATATATAAGTACATAAAAGAGTAAACTGGACAAAAACAAAGAGCAGTATGATAAGCAAACAGTATAAAAACACAAAACAATATTATGAGAGACAGACTGAATGGCTGATTTCACATTATTGCCTGATGGAAGTATTAATATTGTACAGTTTAACAATACTGATGTTGCACCTGAGTGATTGTAAGCAGTAAAAAATACAAGCAAGATATAATAATAATAAATATACAGGCTTAGTGTGGCAGAATTTACATTACTACATGTAAGAAGTATAGATATTTCACAGTTAGTAGATGCTGTACAAGTGATTGATTGATTGTCCGTAGATGTAGTATTTGTGGTCCACTAACTACTGAGTAATAAGTAGAAGTTGTTGCATGATATTTTAGAAGTTAACAGGCTAAGTGAGTAATCCTGCTTGGTGCAAAACCCCCACCCGTACCCTAGTTTCTGAAGTCAGGTGTCTGACTGATGCACATTGTCTTCAAACCAGAGCTGACACATTCCTCACATTTTACCATGAGTAGTGGGATATGTTGTTGTTTTTATTTATATATGACCTGTAGACAAGTAGGCACTTTCTGCAATAATTCCAGTCTAGTGGCTTTTTTTTTTTTTTTTAATTTGTTAATCTCATAGCAATCAAACTGTCAGTTTGGTAATTTTTTACAAAGTAGTTTGAGCTAGTTTTTCTAAGTAGCTTTAGCTGACCAAACTAGATTTCGCCCTGGGGTAGCGTTGCTCTGGTTTTACTTGTTTCAGTGTGAGGTAACTAGTGGCTTGTAAAGCTATAATTTTAAAGAAGCTTCCTGAATACAATGAAGTCTGCAGCTGACATCCATGCAATGTAGTTACACACAAACTGAAAAATCTCACCACAAGTTCAGGGTCCATTCACAGGGTGTCTACAGATATGTTAAATTTAAGATTATTATTTAAACCTTTTAAATACAACCTTATATGAAATTTAAGACCAAGCCTGCCTGCAAAAAAAATACTTACTATATATATAATGCTGCAAGGTGAGTGTGTTTGCTGATCCTGTGAGTTATCTATCTCCTTTAACTTTAGCTTATATTGGAGTTATGCTAGGTAGCGTGTGAAATAGAGTATGGTGAATGTGCTAGGAAAGGTAGTATCAGCACTGTTTCTACCTGGAGCTCGCATGTTCGGAGCCTGGGTTTGGTTGAAGGTGGCAGTGCTGTTTGGGCTGAGAAAGCCATGTGTAAGTAAGGTAAAGGAGGTTATTGGGCTGGTGCGGGGAGCAGTGAGACCTGGCATTAGGGGAGTGTCTCTGGGACGCCAGAGACAGCCTTATCATAGGGCTTAGGAGGTTATTCACTGAGTGCTGATCCTTTCTCTAGAGCACAAACTTCTTGTGTTTATTTAAAAAAATGTGAAGCAGGTAATGTGACAGAAAATATTTAAGACCCATTAAATCCAAATTTAGGACAATTTAAGACTTTTTAAGGACCTGTAGACACCCTGATTTAGTAGCACTTCTGGAACCTGAGGTCATATTTCCTCTTTTTTTTCTGAGCACCTTCAAGAGAATTTTGTCCATGTTAACCTCACATCTGATCGTCTCCTGAGGATGTTCACGTGGTATGACCAAAAGCTCCATAACAGTAACTTAACAGTCCTTGTGGTGAGATACACAACTTTTACCTTAGCGATAAGTCCTTAAAGTGCTCAGAAAAAGTGGAAATACACAAATGCAAGGACACTGGGCAAACAAACTCCATCTGCTGATGATGATCATGCAATAAAAGCTCCATAAGAGCCACCTTAAATAACTGGGGTCATTGTAGAGTTATTATAACACGTCATGGTTCAATGTGTTCACCCATATCAAGTTATTTAGTATATTACATGTCATTACTAACTAGGAAGTAAATCAATACAGAGGCTTTAATTGTGTATTATTTTCTCAACAAGCTTCATCCCCTTTATCAACAGTTTTAAAGTTTGTTACATCAACCTTAAATATAAATTGCAATTATTGTTTGACATACAGTAAATATAAATGTATTGTGCCATCATAGAATAAGACTGCTCACCTTCATTAAGTGGCTTGTCTTCCTTCAGCCTGTTTTGTGTTTGTTGTCTGTTGTAGGTATTACTGGCAGAAGCAAAAACTGAAGCCATTTGTTGAGTTCATGCAGAAGAATTATCCTCCAGACTTCAAGTATCAAGACTTTGCACCGCAGTTCACTGCTGAGTTCTTCAATGCCAAAGAGTGGGCAGACATCTTTGCTGCATCAGGGGCAAAATACATTGTCCTGACCACAAAACATCATGAAGGTACAGGACATGATCTACTTCCTGTCTCTTAGTATTCTAATTGTTTAAGTTCTTTACAGTAACAAAAGATCATTTTAAGGAGCTAAAACAAGAATACAGCTCCACATATTTGGAGTATGCGTGTCATGCTGCATTCTTTCAGCCGTGCAGAAGACATACTGTTTTACCTGTTTTTCAGGTTTCACACTTTGGGGCTCAAAAAACTCCTGGAACTGGAACGCAGTGGATGTTGGACCAAAGAGAGATCTGGTGGATGAGGTGGCGAGTGCCGTCCGTACTCACAGTGACCTGCGTTTAGGGCTGTATCACTCTCTCTTTGAGTGGTTTAACCCACTCTTTGAACAGGACGCTGCTAACGTCTTCACTACAAACTACTTCCCCACCACTAAAACTCTACCCGAGCTCTATGAGCTCATTGCCAAGTACAAACCAGAGATCCTGTGGTCTGATGGGGACGGCAACGCACCTGACAAGTACTGGAACAGCACAGGTTTCTTAGCCTGGCTCTATAATGACAGGTAATTAAGTTAAGTCATACAGTTAGTGTGTGTTAGATTTAACATTTACACAGCCAGTGTGACATTTACCTGCATGTCTTCACAGTCCTGTGCGAGACACGGTGGTGACGAATGATCGCTGGGGCTACGGCTCCATCTGCAAGCATGGTGGATATTACACCTGTGCTGATCGCTACCAGCCGGGACACCTGCTCAAACACAAGTGGGAAAACTGCATGACCATCGACAAAGGGTCCTGGGGTTACAGACGCAACGCTCATCTCAGCGACTACCTCACCATCGAGGAGCTTGTATCGGTGAGACCAAGATCTCCTTTATCTGTAAACTGTTTTATTAGCTTGAAAAAATCAATATGCATGATTTAATGACATATATATATATATATAGAGGATTATGCATAAAGGAACACTGTGTAAGATTTAGAGGGATTTTGTGGCATCTAGCTGTGAGGATTGCAGATTGCAACCAGCTGAAACTTCTCCCCAGCAAGAAATCCTTCAGCGTTCTTTGTTCAGGAAGTTTTTACCATGAGCCGAATTATCCATCGAGGTCTCCCCCTCTCCCAAACAAACAGGACCAGTGATTAAAACTGCTATAAACACTGAATAATGCAGTTTTATGTTAAAAATCAGTGTTTCTCAGAGGCTGTTTGACATGTCGCAGACAAGCTGCTGGTCGAGGACCTGCACCTGTGTGCTCACCTTTTTTATCTGATAACTGAAGATCCAGATGTTCAGGAGGTGTTTACCATGAGCCACATTATCTGCAGAGTCTCTTCCTCTCCAAAACAAACAGACCTGATCTTGCCATTAAAAACGTAAACTGAAACTGTAAACTCTCTCTGTCTCTCTGAAAGTTTTAGTCCTGTACACTCTGGGGGAACAGCGCCCTCCAGCTGTAAAGAAACATTTGTGCAGTAAAGCCACACAGTCTGTTCAATAAAATCCAACCTGGTGTTTCAGACCCTGGTGGAGACTGTGTCCTGTGGGGGAAACCTGCTGATGAACATCGGTCCGACACACGATGGACGGATCATTCCCATCTTTGAGGAGCGCCTGAGGCAGATGGGTCAGTGGCTGAAGGTCAACGGAGAGGCCATCTACAACACAACAGCATGGCGGGTTCAGAAAGATAACGTCACTGCCAGTGTCTGGTGGGTCTCTTGTTTGTGTGTATATGTGGTTTGCAGTGCGTACGCAAGCTTTTTAAGGAAATTTATAGTACAGATACTTTTTTTTTCCCTTAGCTTTTTTGTTCTTCATGTTTGGATGAAAAATCCCTACATTCTTAAACAGAATGTGAAGGGAGGATTTTTTATTTTTTTTTCCCAGCGCTATATTGGGTGTTTCTTTGCAGTTAATTTTGTCAAAAGTTGCTAAGTAAAATTCATGTATTATGTACCTACTGTTAAGTGAGTGAGTAGCATGTGATTTTACAAATGATGATAAAGACATTTTATGTTGGATTGTTGGTATGAGGTTGCCTGGTCACCTGGGGTCTCATTTATAAACTTTGCGTATGCACAAAACGAGGCCTGAAAGAGGTTTACGCTACTTCCCACGCAAAAGTTGTGATCTATAAAAACAGACTTAATGGGAGAAACTTTGAACCATGCTTAGAGACATTTTAAAGACAGGAAATTGGCGACGCAGATGGTAAGGTAAAAGCCTGATTGTAGAAATTGTCGAATATTTTTGGTGCACGCCGTATGTACATTTTTAGTATGGAATTTATGCATCACTTTATGACTGAGACCCCAGGACACCTCCATCTTGGCTAACTTTACATTAAAGTTATACTATGCAGGATTTTCCTTTAAAACAATGTATAGACTCATACAGTGGTTATCCCTCTCAATCACCATTTATGAGCCACTAGAAGTGTGTGGTGGTGTGATCCTGCCCTCTACCTGTCTTCTGCTATGTGTGGGACATTCCTGGTCATGTAGCCCCCAGACAATTACAGCCACGGGTGAGGTGAGGACTTAGTAGCTGCATGAATCTAAGAGGAAGCTACAAAACTGGTGGATACAGCGCTGAAAAACACAAATATAGCTTGAGGAAATGCCAAGCAAACAAAGCTCATTCCAAATTGAGAGTGAATCTGTGGACGTTCACTTGAAAGAGAGGATGGGGATGAGGAGCAATGCAGAGTTGGCCTGTTTTCCAGCAGTTAGCTTAGTTAGCTTGCTTAAGTATGGGCTTTTTCATCACAACAAATATTGACATTCCTACAGTAGTAAAGTGGATTGCAGAGTACGTACAAGGAGTGTAAATGTTGTGTTTACAAACAGTAACTGACATTTCCTGCACAGTACACCTTTAAGGACCACATTACCTAACTAACTGTTTGACTTACATTGTGTCATTGTTGACATATTTGTAGCTGTGTGTGATTTAACATCCTCACTCTCAAGTCAAACAAACTATAGTGTAATAAGATCAGATATTGTTAATGGTATTTTTAAGCTCATATAGAAGCCTGTGTCATTGATAATAATTCTATGTATATCTTGACAGGTACACCTTCAGACCACAGGAAAAGAGCATCTATGCCACTTTACTGAAGTGGCCCACTGATGGATCTGTGATTCTCAGTGAACCTCTGGCAACACAAGCACAGACTCAGGTAAGATCAAAGCCAGAGGGATAAATCAGTCAAGCTGCCAATATATAATGTACAGACGGGTGACAGATTAAAGGACAAACCTGAATAAATGAGTAGGATGACAGGATGACAGGATGACAATGTCCCCATTCACAGGGAACAGGGGGTCACTGAATGGTTTGATGAGAATTAAAATGATGTGAATCATACGTTTAGGCCTTCACAGTCACTAGATCTCAACCCAGTCAAACACTTCGGGGAGATTTGGGACTGACGTGTTGGACAGCTCTCTCCACCACCATCAAAACACCAAATGAGGGAATATATTTTGGAAGGATAGTGTTCATCTCTCCAGCAGAGTTACAGAAACCTTTTTTACAGACTGTAGTGAAGCTGTGGTCAGAGAAGAACCACCATCATGAGCAGAAAAACAAAGACCTGCCAGTTTTTAATTAAAGGCTCAAAATATTGGTCTAACTCCACTAGAAGGTCCAATAACTGCACTGCATCCTGGGAAATGAGGTTGACTCACTGTTCACACAGCACCTCTCTCTTTCTCTCCCCCTCCCCTCTCTTTCTGTCAACCTTGTTGCTTTTGTCCTAAAAAAGGTGGTGCTTCTCGGTCACGGGCCTCTGCAGTGGGAGCCTGTGAAGCCCAGCGGGCTGCGGGTGCTCCTGCCCCAGCTGTCCTTCAGCCAGATGCCCTGCCAGTGGGCCTGGACTCTGAAGCTGACAGGTGCCACTTAGAGGGAAACCAGAGGCAGGTGAAGAGGAACTGACAGCGCTGCAGTCCAGGAGGACGACCCAGGGTTTTAATGTTGACATCACTGAACTATAAAATGTACTGCACTGTCTGCCAGCTGCACTATTACATTAAAAATGGTCTTTTTTAAAATACTAACACAGGGCAATCAAAAATAAACACTAGTACATGATTATTGTTTTTGATTTGGAAAACTCTGACGATTAAAGTCTTATATTGTAGCTCCGGTGGTGGAAAGTAAACATGTACATTTACCCATGTTCTTTACTGAAGTACAGTTTTTAGGTATTTAACGTGAGTATTTCCATTTGATGTACCTTTAACTTCTACTCCGCCACATTTTGGAAGCCAATATTGAACTTTTTACTTCACATTTTACTCCACACATTCATCAGTTACTCTGCAGAGTCATGTTATTAAACAAAATATAAATCAAATAATAAATTGTGATGTCTTATGGATTATCAAATAGTTGAAAATGATGCTTAAACATGAATGCATCATTAATACCTATCCAATAATATAATTTACACTATTATACATAGAGTACTTTTACTTTTGGTACTTTGAGTATATTTTGATGCTCATACCTTTAAATGCAGGGATTTTATTTGTAATATTTTACAATTTAACTCTGTGGAATTACTACTTTTACTTCAGTAAATAGTCTTAGTATTTTTACACCGCTGTCTGGCTCAGAGTTTCCCAACTTTGGGACATAAAAGTCATTTTTAGGTTGTGTTAAGGTCGACCTACAGCCTGTATGCAATGATCAACATGTGACCTCTCTTTACATCAGAACTGTGAAATATGTCAACTTGTGATTTTTGGGTAGTTTTTCTGCACTGTTGTGGTTTTTGTTAAGCCTACATGTTTTTATGTGATTTTTTTTAAGTAAATCTGCAGCATTTATCAAAGTGGAAGTGAATGTTTTATATATGACGGGATGATTTAATAAAATAAATGAAGCCTTCAAGCACCATCTTTTTTTAAAGTCTAATTTTTGCATGAAAATATACAGAATATTCCCCCAAATAAATCATGTTATCTTTATAACTTTTGGTTGTACCAGCTTGACTTCTGCACTCCTGGATAACCTCAGGTATTGTGTCCTATTAGCGCCCCCTGCTGCTCACATCTGTAATGACACCTCGGCCTTGCGTGACATTTTTAAGCACGCTGACGGCGCAAAACTCCTCTCTACTCTACACCCCAGCTGTGCACAGACGACCCAGGAAAACACGGCTCCCTGTCATGCATGAGGAGAATGTCGGGGAAATGAAAGTATCTGCAGGCTGCACGGTGACCGGTAAGCCTCCGCTCCCTGCCGCTTCACACCGCGCACACACCGTGTTAATAAGCCGTGATTATATGCACCTTGTTCTCCGGGTGACAACAGAAATAGGTGTATTTGTCACCCAAGATGGTGAGTCCGGTGCAAGGCAGATCTCACTGTTGTGTCTGCTCTCTGCTGCACGCCTTTAAGGTGGGAGGTCCCTGCTCTGCAAATGTTCCATGACGTGCAGATGGGGGGTTCACAAGGGGTTCTCACGTCCGTGCATTTCCCCCCTTCAGCAGGCTTTCCCCAGCCTGGGTACCCGCACATGACAGCTGATCCCCTAAACAACAACAACAACAACAAAGATGTGAGGATGCAAATCATGTGAGGACAAATGCACGGGGGATTGGACACGCAGCAGGGCTGAACACATTTAATAAAAGGAGGCGATTTCAGGTCGTTTTCCACATTCAGCTCACAGATTTATTCCGTGTTCATGTTTGTGAAATGAAAATGAACAGAAAACTAAAGTTTGAAGCCAAAATATCATTATTTTGTCACATAAAAATCTTTGACACAAAGGTGGGGCTGAATACAATAATATATGTTGACTTTAAGGGGAATTTTATCATTAGGATTGAAATATGGACAGGTTAACTATCCAAATTGTAGGAAATGTAATTTTGTGATGAAGGTAAAATGTGCCATTAAATATGAGTAATGTGGTGTTACAGAGATGCTTTGGCCTACAAATCATGTTACAGACATAAGAGAAAATGCTTGTGTGGTACAGACCACAACAAAAATTACATCATCAGTATTAAAAACAAACATTTACAGTTTAAATAAAATGCAAAAATTACCATTCCCTCTAAAATTGTGATTCATATTGCAATATCTGCCAAAAAAGTTTTTCTGCGTATCATGGAACCTTAATCAGGACGTAGTTTTGTAAAGGTATGTCGCCCAAATTAATGCTTTTAAGAAAAGTGTAATTAAAAACTAACAAAATTATTATCTATATTATCTATCTACATATATCTTTTTGTGCTAGTGTAGGGCTGCAGCTAGTGATAATTTTCATTTAAGATTAATCTGTTGAGTCGTTTCTTGGTTAACTGATTATGCGTTTGCACCATTAAATTAAAAAAAAAAAAATCCAAAAGACGTAGCTAACATGTTCAAGTTGCTTGTTTTGTACAAAGTCCCAAACTCAAAACTCTTTAGTTTAATATCATATCAGACTAATCGATTAATGTGCATTTTATTAAATGATTAAAAGAGTTTTGTCTGACCGTTGGTATAAAACCCTAAAATAGATATAGATTATTATTATCATATAAGAAAAGCAACCAAAAAAAGCAAAAAGTCACATTTGAAAAGCTGGAACTATGAGATTTTTTGGCATTTTTGCTTAATAAAGATGACTTAAAGGAACAGTGTGTGGGATTTAGTGCCATCTAGAGGTGAGGATTGCACACTGCAACCAGCTGAAACTTGTCCCATGTGCCAAGTGTGACACCTGGTTAGGATTCTTTCAGTGTTCTTCGTTCAGGAGGTTTTTACTGGGAGTTTAAGTATCCACAGAGGTCTCTTCCTCCCCAAAACAGATGGGCCTGGTGATTTAATCTGGTAAAAACACTGAATAAAGCAGTTTCACGCTACAAATGCTCGTCGTGGAGAAGCTGCTAACTACAGTGGCCGACACGATAACACAAAATGGGAATGTTTGTCCGTTCTGGGCTACTGTAGAAACATGGCGGTGCAACATGGTGGACTCTAAGGATGAGGACCCTCTCCTTAGGCAGTTATAAACAACTCTAAGGTAACAAAAACACAATTCTTATTTTCAGGTGATTATACACTAAAGAAAATACTGTTATATTCCATTTCTAACAGTATGTCCCCCTAAATCCTACACACTGGACCTTTAAATGGTTCTTAATTATCAAAATAGTTGCTGTTAGTACAGTTTATAAACATATTGTAGGAGTTAAACAGTGTGTGTTGCACTGAACCTCAGTTTCACATTTAATTAAACATACATCTGTCATACTGTGACCCATACATGACCTAAATGAAAGCAGCATTTTGAATCATAGACCCAGACATGCCTTTTCTTTATATATGATTTAATGCTAATACACACACACACACACACACACACACACACACAGTAAGCAGCTCTATTTTAATGCCTAGCAGCATATGAAGTATAACCTGTAACACTGTATGATCACATATTGACGCACTGCGTGGCTGAAGCCTGTTTTTTCTTCACTCACTCCTGCAGTCTTGGTGCTGTAATCTGTGGTAGTAATTATATATGTAGACAGGAACCGGGGGGGAAAAAAAACTGGCTACAGACGTTGGCATGGTTGCCATGGAAACACACAATCATGTCAAGATTATTTTCAGGTACTGCTGTGATAATGGCATAAAGTACGGCTGGTTTGAGAGAGCTGACGGATAAATGAAACGATGGTGGATTGATCAAAGAGTGAATGAATTAATGATGAGGTGAGAAGTGAAGACTTTGCAGGACAGAGGTTTTTATGGAGTATTTACTGGTGTGTGTATCAGCTGTTTGTTCAACCTGCGGGGTTCAGTGTCCCCTGTAAGTGATATCTCAGTCAGTCATATGACAGCCACTACAGCCAGCAGGGAGGAAAGCCTCATTCCTTCCATTCATAAACCTCCCCCCCTTCTCTCCCTCTCTCTGTGTTGTCCCCTCTGTCCCTCCCGCTCCTCCCATCTGTTTTACCACTAATATCATTAGAGGCCTGCTAGTAGTCGAGTGCCTGTGTGGCATTCAATCACATGCAAATTTGTGGCAGATTTGAGCCGGTCAGCAGAGCCTCGGCGTAGCTTTAGATGGTGGAAATGCCAAGCAGTGTGGAACATCCTGGGGGACAGACCATTATATTTATAGAGATGGGCGACTTGACCTTCACTGCACATTGAGTATCAGCCATTTTAGTGCCGCTCCTCTAGATACTGAATACAGCATAATGGATCTCAGCTGCACTGCAGTTAGTTAGCTTCAACTTCATCTTCGGCTTGTTAGGGGCTAATAATAGCTCTCTGCAATTCCATACCGTGGACGGACTCTGTCAATACACAGTCTCTGCATTCACTGCTTTTTTGGCACACAGCGAGATGCAGTTTTCAAAGGGAAATGCACTGTGAAATTACAGTTGTGCCGTGCAGGAAATAAAGGCTTTCCCATTTGGGTAGGGTTCTGAACTCAGAGGTGAAGTTCAGCTATAAGTGGTTACATAAGTTTAAAGCCGTTGTTCTGCAGCGTAAGCTTTATGTTAAGAGAAAGACCTCTGTTAAATACGCCTCAGCTGCAGCCCAAAGCCAAGGACTCCTATTCATAGAGGCACCCAGTTGTTCTCACCCAGTGGCACCGAGTGAAACCGAGGAGGATGGTCAAAGCGGGTGAGGTATTTATAGTTGTGTAAATTATATTGTGTTGGAAGGCCAAAGTTTCACACAAGTCAATTTTATCTAAACAGCCCAATATCACACGTTAGCCTCAAGGGGCTTTACAGTCAGTACAGAAGACGACACCCTGTGGCCTTTTCAACCATCGCTTCGGATGAAGAAAGATTCAACATTATTGACTAAAGTGACCATAAATCCATTAAAATCAAAGGAAAGGCTCAGCTTGTTGTATTCAGAGCAGCTTCTAAAAAACTGTGATGGATGGACAGATTTTAGCAGGTATCTAACCATCACTTAAAACTAAAAATTCAGTTGTCTTGTTTTACCTGTGGCTGGTCCAGGTGGTGCTCAGGCAGACTATTTATATACTGTAGTTTAATCTAAAATCACATATGTTTCATATTTAAAATCTTTATCTGCAGAGTAACTGCACCAGTCAAATACATGTGATGGAGCAAAAAGCTATTATGTGTCAATCTGAAATTACAAAATGCAAACAGCAATACTCAGTACCTATAAATCACAGTAAGTAAATGTACTTACAGTAGCAGTGGTCGAAGCACACAAATCCTTTTACTAAGTAAAATTACCCACATATCATTGTATAACTGCATTACTGAGTCAGTTTGCTGACTTTAATGATGCTTTCCTACAACAGTTATGCTACATGTTAACATTTAGCAGAGGTGAGACCAAGTCTGTGCACTCAAGTCCTGAGTCCTAAACAAGTCATAACGCGCTCCACACCAAATGTACTGCCATTTTAACAGCGTAATATCAAGTTAAATGAATCATGAATGTTTTTTTAAAAAGTGAATTTATTTGTTAAAACAAGTTTGTTGGAAGTTGTCGTGTTTGTAATTTTCGACCCACATGTTTTGCAAACTGTAATTTGTTTTTGTTGACCATCAAGAAGTTTTTGTATTTGAACAAATTTTTCTTTGGTATCATTTTTTCCAACTGCTGCTTATTAACATAATGTTAGTTCTTTATGGTTTTCTCCTGCAACTTGACTAGATTAGTCAAATTGGTGACACAAGTGTCGACTTGCTGCAAATGAAATAGTGTTAATGCTAGCAGATTCAGGAAATAGCACACTTTTTGAATAAACTTGCTTGGGGGAAAGTATCAAGTATTGTCTAGTCAAAAGGCTCAAGTCAAAATGAAGTCATGAGTCATTGGTGTTAAAGTCCAACTTGAGTTGCAAGTCTTTTTGATTTTGTCAAGTCAAAAGGCCGACTGTTGCCTCACCTCACGCCACCTGTAACTCAGCCAAAAAGTTGCACTTGAACACACCGCAAAGACTACAACCCAGACATGCATCCTGCACCTGCGTGAGAAGAAATAACTCCCCATACCAATAGGTGGCAGTAGTCTGTATCATCCTGTGTCATCCAAAGAGAGACACCAGAAGCCTGACAGGACAGACTGAAGATGCTAGTTAGCCAGTTAGCACATTAACAACACAACCCAATGTTGAAAAAAAACGTGCTAGCAAACAATAACACAAACAACTACGAACCTTTTCTGCTTAAAATGTCAATGGCTAGAAAAATAATATTATCTAATATAACACACTTGTTTGGGTCTCACTCCCTCTTGACTTAAGTTGTTTGTTTGCTTTCCTCACTTCCTGTTTCTCTTCTTGTGCACCGAGTTGTACTGCCAATCAGAGTGATTTCATTCACCGACAGACTCCGCAGCTGATTCAACATGCTGAATTGACTGAAAAACAGTCGACAAGGGCCGACTAGTACCAACGGTGCGGGACATACCACAAAAACTAGGCTCAAAGACACTAGCAAATGGTTAGCTTGGTGTGTCAGGATGCTAAAATCATCAAATTTGTGACTCGAGAATAACTCGATTTTACATCATGTGACTCGAGTCCACATCTCTGGCATTTAATTGTAGTCTGACAAAAGTTACACTCTTGCTTGAATATGTAAGTAGCAATTTGAAGGTGTAGAGAGTCGCAATGGAGCTTATTTCAACTACTTTATACAGTACAATGTTACATAGTGCAATCTTAAACTATTGTGATTCTTAAAAGCTCATTATACAGTTTGTAAAATATCTAAAAAGTAACTGTTATTTTAGCTGTTAAATGAGGTGGTATTAAAAAAAAGTACTACAAAATGAAAAGACTCAATGTACAAATACCTTGTAAAGTGAACTTAGTCAATGTATTTGAGGCAATGTACTTGTTTCCAAATGTGTTAGTTGCCTCTGCGGCTCATTTCTTCCTGTGAGTGCTGTCCACAGAAATCTGAAATAACTTGTTGATCAGGAAACATCAGAGGTTTTGTGCTGTGTAAACAGGAGAAATCACATAAGATTATGTAAGAAGCGACAACCGAAAACAAAATTAACAACTTAATAATGTCACTGAAATGTAATGCTATGTATAATATTCTTAATGATGCAATTAGTCTCAATTTTTAATATAATAAAACTATTTACTTGACAGTCTTCTGTTGAAAATAACAATACAGTCTGTGGCTTTGGGCTCATAGAAATAGTGTCAATACAGCATTCACCTTTTTAGTCATGTAACAAGGAAGTATTTACTGAGAAGAAGTTAATGTAGAGGCTGTAATAGCACCATGTCACACTGAACTCATACATCTGATTCACAGGATGAGGTTTGCAGCTGCACATAATCTGCAGTATTGTCCTAGTTTTTTTGCCGTGTTAATGACACCCTCATCACGACTCTCTCCATTCACAAAGCGAATCCTGTCGTGATGGGAGAGAACTGGCTCTGAACAGGCTGTGGGTGTCTCAGGATTCGGAGAACATGTCTAATTTTTGCAGCACCCTCACAGTCAGCCACATGCTGTCTTTTCATTGAGCTCCTCTCTATATACAAACTGAATAGGACCACGCTGTAGGAAATGTATATTCAGAGCGGCTGCACCGTGTGATTAGTGTCTTTCAAAGCACTCGTCAGTTTTGCATTTCTATTCTGCTCTACTTATATTCACATACTCTGTCCGACTGGTTTGTATAGATCATAATACAAGTACCTGAATGAATTTGTTTCTTCACCTACATGACACGATATCAGGCTACAATAAATGACTCAATCTGGGGATGAATGGACTTGGGCTGTCTAAGAAAGGTGATGTTTAGCTCTTTGCATCATGATATCTGACTCCCCACTTTGTGTGTAGTGTGAGGCAGCTGCTGCTGTGCTTTGAAACACAGTGAGAGAGAGGAAAAGCGTCCTTAAACGTGGGCTGTTGTGTAATCCCTCCCAGGGCCCCTTTGCTATTTTTGTGCCTGGGTCCGCACGTCACGGTTGGGTATTTTCTCTGGTGACTAGCTCGCATCAATAGATCTTCTAATGTACACCCAGTCAGCCAGCAGCTTCATGACTGATGGGACTTTACCTTGCTAATTTATTTCATTATTGTTACCCCGACATGAGGAGAATGGAGAAACGGACTATGCAGCATGAGGAATGTCACATGTGACTGTCGATATGGGACAGGGGACTATTCAAATGTCAGGTTTGTATGAGGATTATATTTGATATCTGAATGTCAGCTGCTGTATGAGCCAAGGCTTTTTTTTCCCCCCTCATCTGACCGTGTGCTTTATGTCATTCTGATCACAGTGAGAGCTGTTGATTGATTCTGCATGCTATGTGCTATGTTGCTGTTAGAGCACCACAGAGGGTTTTACCATCCAGTTTCTCTGAAGCCGGTCATCTCCTTATGATATTTATGGATTTGTTGTCAGCGTGAGGCTTCATGCTTGTTCCCTTTAATGGCCAACTTAGCCTCTAATGATGTAATGCAGCGGCATAACGATGCTCTCCGTGGCCAGCATTTGTTTGCTCATTGTCCTCTCTCGTGTGTGGAAAGCAGTAAGGGATGTGTCCCACGAATGTCTGCCGTTCACATAAATCTCACCATAAAGTCATTTCTCCATCCATGCGGACATACTGTACCACAGTCAGCCCACAATCGTCCTGAAACACACCTACTGCCACCCACCTGCCTCCTGTTGTTGCACGTCATTGCTGCTGTGTCATATATTTTTGTATAGGTTAGAGCTTGTTGCCGGGAGTGAGAGAAATTTGCAGTGAATGGTCTGTGGGATACAAAAAAAAGTATGAATCTGTTGACTTGTCAGTGAGACTCTGAATATGTCGGCTCTGTTGCCTCTCTATCGTGCTTAGTTCAAAGGTATGCATTGTTTCTGAGGGTCTTATCTCGCTGTCACTCTGCACCCATATTCCCCTTCCCTCCACTCGGAGCTCACCGAGGATGGAAAACTAAGCAATGAGGTCAGACCGACCTTGAAGGGGAGCTCCCTACCAGGCCTCTGAATTTTGTTACCCCCCAGGCACCCCACTTAGTTTACCTCAGTAAACCTCCCTGTTGAAACATGGATCGTTCCAATCTGAGGCAGTCCTCGCCATCCTTCATTATCTTTTCTCTATCGTGCTCTGGAAGAAGCCCTCAAATCTGTACGAGAGCAGAGCTACTGAACCATAAACAGCCAAAACAGGCAATGGGGCAAAAAAAAAAAAAAAAAAAAAAAAAGGAAAAAGGGGGGAGATTATCATCCGTACAGCTGCTTTCAAGCATCTCTTGGCATCTCGAGAGTCACCTTGGATTCATATCCTCTGGTTAATGCCTGAGGAGTGTGTGGTGCGCTAACAAAGAGAGGGAGTGAGAGAAAGAGAGTGCGAGTCGGAGGATGTCCTAATTAAGGGGAACTCAGAGGGTTTGAACCAGATAATCTTACATAACCTCGTTAGGGAGGACACAGCATTTGATACTGAGAAGATGGAAATGACGTGCCCTCAGAGACCCATCCCCTTGGTATGAAACGAAAGTGTAGCGGCAAAAGCAATCCACTTTAACCGCGGGGATGATGAGGTTTCTCGCTGGAGTCCGGCGTGTTTATGTGCAGGGCAGTACGTGGTCCCCTGCAGCCCAGTGTGGAGACGATGACACCAGTAACACAGACAGGTTTAAGGGTCTGAATCCCACAAGAGACCTGAATGTGTTATGATGTGATCCTGGCACTGGATTATAGTATAGTATAGTATAGTATAGTATAATATTAGTATAATATTTATGTATTTTATGTAGATGTCACATTAAAAGGGGGCACAGGTACTCATCACACTTCATTGCCCATGATCTACAGTAACAGTGTCACCTGTGTGTGCTGGCATGCATGACCACACATACCATACTTTTTACTCACAAGCTCCCATTGTCTGCAGTGTAGAGTTTTAAGTATTTTATTTGAGATCCTTTTCACATTTTTTGGCCTACACACTTCTATTGGAGTTTAGATTAAAACCTAACAAGTGAAATTAAAACTGACAAGTTAAATTTGGAATACTGGATGACAAAAGAACCATATTGTGGATATTTCACAGCTAAGATTACAATACCGGTAGTTTTTCAAAATATATTAATAATAGTTGTCCTGAATGATTCATTAACTCATATACAGATATTTGCACTTAAAGCTACAGTAGGTAACTTTAGCTCAAATAACTTTTTGTCATATTTGCTGAAACTGTTACTGTGTTCTGAAAGAAGTAAGTAAGACAGATAGCCTGTGAAAAATACCATGTCCCTGCTCCTTTTTCTACTGCCTCTAATGGCATTTGCTAGAATCTACAACCAGTCAGAGTCGAGGAGTCTCTAACGCAGCTGTCAATCATGTGAAGCACTGTTCGTCAACTGCGGTCAAACTGTCAAAGTAGGCAGCGCTGATCAAATATGAAAGAAGATTCTGTTACTGCATTGCCTATATCTTACCTCAGATGTTTTCAGAAACATGTTTTAGTGTAGCCTACTGTTTAGCTGTAAAATAAGAGTTTGTGACCCAGCCGCCATGTTGGAAAAGTCAACCGAAGTACCGTCCACCAGCAGGAGCAGGCTTTCTCATTTTACAGCTAAACAGTACACTAAAATATGTTTATAAAACATTTGAGGTGAGAAATATGCAATGCAGTGACAGAATCTTGATTCATATTCAGCACTACTAATTTGACAGCGAATGACATGATTGACAGCTGCGTTACAGCCTCCTTGGCTCTGATTGGTCGTTTTCATTCATGTACAGTACCATTAGAAGCCCTACAAGGCAATAGACTGAGCAGAGGAAAATATTTTTTTCCAGATTATCTGTTTTATTAATTGCTGTGTGAAAACAGTGACAATTTCAGCAAATACAACAAGTTATTTTTCATAAAAGTTACCAACTGCAGCTTTAAAACAGTAAATATTTTAATAAAAGTGACATTCGAGATTGCTGAAAGATGCTGCAATGAAAGATTAGATTCCTATTCAACTCTCGTACACATAAAACCATTCATGACACACATACTGCACTAAGTAAGCATGAGCCTAAAACACCTACACACATCTGTGCACGTTCACAGGGGCATCTGCCAGAGCTGACACGAGGCACCTTTGTTTTTTAGAGGCTGTTAGAGAGAAATTTATGTTTTTCCATTCCTGCTGTGATGGAGCTCATTATGAATTTTATACTGCAATTTTATTAGAAGAACTTTTGGGTAACGGCCTTGAATAGCTCTCACTCTCAAAGAAAGCGATTTGAACTCACATTAAACCGAGGAATTGATTGTTTTCTTTGCATTATTTTGTCTGGATAACCCTCTTGTGCATGTTTATGTTGTACTAGTTTAGAGAATTGTTTTTTCATACATGTACATTTGTCTAATTACACTTTCTGTCTGATTTCTTTCAGGTGACCCTTCCCTGCAATCAGTTCACATGTATGTTAATATCACTACAGTTACATAACAGATAGTGTCCTTGAAAATCGATCCCAAAGAAGGTGACATTGGATTCATGGAGTCACTTGAAACTACTGCAGGGGTAAAAAGCTCCACTGAGGGTCAGGACAGAAATGTTGTTGCACAGAAAAAAAGCACCTCAGAGGCAGCGCAGACTAGGAGGAGTCCATCAGTTGAATTGGAAGGCAAGGGGTGGCACCAACAACTGCAAGAAGGTCAGAGCAGAGACACATGTGGTTTCAAAGAAATGTCTGACTCAGGGAAATCACTGCAATTAGAAGATCAGCACTCCCAAACCCAGTCCACAAGCCATCAAGACTATGAGGTGTCTTCGTTTCCACTACAGTCCACAAAACAGTTTCCCATTGGCAGACAGAAAGCTGTGGGTCATTTAGTTTCTGCACAGTCCCCTGCACCTGTGTCACACAGGAAGTCCACCGGTTCACCCGAAGTCCAACAACAGTGTTCCCAGTCAGGGATGGATCAGATGTCAGAGGCTGTGTGTAAGGTGGAGCAGAAACCACAAAAGCCTGGGAAGTATGTTTGTGATTACTGTGGAAGGGCATGTGCCAAACCCAGCGTGCTTAAGAAACACATTCGCTCACACACCGGGGAACGGCCCTATCCGTGTGTCCCCTGCGGATTCTCCTTCAAAACCAAGAGTAATTTATACAAACACAGAAAGTCCCACGCTCACTCTGTCAAAGCTGGAACAGTGCCACTCTCAGAACTTGGTTCTTACAATGCCAACACGGACCAGGGGTCTTTTGAAGGGGAAGGAGAGTTATTCTCTGATGCTGAGCAAAGCACGGACACAGACGAGGACACTCTTAACGACCCGCTGCTGCTGCTGGACTCTCCAGTGGAGGGATCAGATAACACTGCTGTAAAAGTACTAAATCTCATTGCTCAGAAAAAGGGAGCCACGTTGATGTCAGCTCAGGATGGTTCATCCCAGCCCCAAGAAATCAATGCACCTCTCGCTGCTGCCGAGGCTAGCCGTGCAATGCAATCTTGCACGATCAAACAGAGGCTTGCACTTCGGCTGTCTGAAAAAAGAAGCAGCGACTCTGAACACAATCTGTCCCTCCCGAGTCAGTCCAGCAAGGGCAGCACGGACTCCGGATACTTCTCGCGATCTGAGAGCACTGAGCACCAGACCGGTCCTCCAAACACAAACGCAAAGTCCTACCAAGAAATTATGTTTGGGAAGTGCTACAGGCCAAGCCCTAAACAGACGGCAGCTTTTGTGGCCTGCAGCACAGACTCAAGTGAATATACAGGAAGATGCTCGGAGAAAAGTGTTTCCCGCGTTTTCACCCAAGAAAAAGACACGGTCGAGTCAATCAAAATAAACACCAAGTCATTCATGAGGGAGGAGGTGAAAGAACCGCAGTTAGACACTGGCCCTGATGTGGGGACGCTGATAAGAAGCAACTCAATGCCGACATCCTCAGCAGTGTGTCTGACTATGCCTCAAGCCCTCAGAGGCAGCCACTCTTTTGACGAGAGAGTGAGCACCGGGGGCATGAGGAGACTCAGGCGGCAAGCTGCTTTCGAACTCTCCCCACACGACGGCCACGCAGACGCAGACAGCCACGGAAAGATAAGCGAGAGTGGCATTTCACCCTCAGGATTGGAAATGGAAAATTACCCTTCTGTGGCATCTAATATGAGCCATCAGAGACACGCGATGGAGCTGGCAACACGGAAGCGTCGGAAAGAGAAGAGGGAAGAGGAGGATCTGCCAGGTCAATATGAGGGTGAACAGTGTGAAGAAATGTTTGATTCAAGTAAGGACTATGATGTAAAACAAGCTGCTGTGGGCATTATGGCATTAGGAAAAGGACATTCTTCAAGTATGCTCACGCAGATGGACAGGTGCGATATGGACATATCAGTAAGCCCTGAAATGTCCGCTCGGAAAACTTTAGGGAATGTAATATCTGTTATCCAGCACACAAACTCCATAAACAGGCCCCATTCTGAACAGTCAGAATCATACAAGTATCACGGGCAGAGACAGGAAAGTATTTCTTCATTTCAAGCTATGGAAGCAAGTGAATTGTATGAGCTGGAGAGGAGTGATAGCAGGCAATCATTTCAGATTGGCCCCAAACTTGTGCGGCAGCCCAACATACAAGTCCCAGAAATTAGGGTCACAGTAGAGCCTGACAGTCCAGAAAAAGCTCCAGAGGTGCAGGTGAAGGAGCCAGAGAAGCACGTGGAGGAGTTTCAGTGGCCTCAGAGGAGTGAAACTTTAGCACAATTCCCTCCAGAAAAGCTCCCTCCAAAGAAGAAAAGGCTACGCTTAGCTGATATCGAGCACTCCTCTGGTGAATCTAGTTTCGAGTCTGCTTGCACCAGCCTCTCCCGCAGCCCGAGCCAAGACAGCAACTTATCTTATAGCTCCACCTTCTCCTTTGACAGGGAGGAGAGTTTGAAGTCAGTCTCCCCAGCCAGGCAGGATGAATTTGGCAAACCTCTAGAGCTCTTAGCGGTGCCAGGGAGTGGGCACTCCCTCTCTGTGCTCAACCAGCGTCAACAACATGAAATGAGACGCTCCTCCTCAGAGCAGGCGCCGTGTAACTTGCGCAAGGAGTTCCCGGAGGTACGCAGCATATCATTTGACTATGGCAGCCTTTCTCCAACATCCAAAGTTAGACACGTGGACATTAGCTCCAGCCACTCGGCTGTGAGGGAGAGAAGGAGGGGAAACTTGGTGCGACAGGAGTCACTGAATATGGACACTGAGGTAACACAAGTCCCATCACAAGTTTTCCCGCAGTACCTCAGCAGCACCTCCCCTCCATTCACAGCAGTTGCTGTTCTGCCGCATACTTTGCCAATATTCTCTGCCGGGAATACATTCCCCCAGCTGTCACATCCGAGCCTTTTAGTTCCTGTAAGAATACAGACTCATGTACCATCCTACGGCAGTATCACATACACTTCAGTATCACAGATTTTCGACAATCAGTATGAAAGTGTTAGCTCCACCACGTCCACCTCTCAGAATCAGATTTCGCATTTGTCTGGAGATTCTCATAATGCATCAGCTTATTCCAGACCACCTTCGACGCAAACCCTCAATGTTGAAGCCCTTGATTTGTCATCAGCTAAGCTCAAGACCGGCATCCCTCTCTCTCTGACCTCCAGAACTATCTCAACCACTAACGCCTCCAGTGGTGGCACGAACAAACGGATGCTATCCCCTGCCAGCAGCCTGGACCTTTTCATGGAGGTCAAGCAGCAAAAACGAGTGAAAGAGGAAAGAATGTTTGGACAGATAGTAGAGGAGCTGAGTGCTGTGGAGTTGGGAAAATGTAATTTGAGCGAAGAGAAGGGGCACAGGTCAGAGATGCAGGGTGCATCCACACCTCATGCTCAGGATGACTCACAGATGAGTAAATTTATCACACTTCAACAAAAAGTGACAGAGGCCACTGACCACGGCGTTGAGTCAGCTATGGAAAGTAGCTCCCTGGAAACCAGCTCACCTCCCTACTCCATGATATCAGTCAGTGAAGTGAAAGAAGTTGGCATGGAGAAACGAGTGCAGATGGATATGGTGGCACAGCTGGTTACCAGTCAAGACATCCTGATCTCACACACCGAGCATTCAAGACTGTTATCTCAGTTTCCAAGCCTTCGCACGACGACAGGTGTGAGCTGGTGTTATCTCAACTACACCAAGCCGAGCTGCTCTCACAGCAACGCCCCTTTCTCCTCGGTGTACGCCACCTGGTGTGTGAGTTCCCACAACCCCAACCCTCTTGAGCTGAGTACCAGTACTGCTTTGGCTCTGCTGCGATCCAAACAGAGGGGAGACAAGGTTATATACACCGTGGCTGCCATGTGTCAGCCTGGCACGGGGAAATTGGTGTCATCCCTCATCCTGTGGAGGCAGACCATGGAACAGGTGAGAAAATAATCCCATCTCTGCACTGTTTCTAAAGCACATGATTGTCTTAAAGGAGACATTTAGGCTCATTTTCAGGTTCATACATGTATTTTGGGTTTCTACTTGAACATGTTTACATGCTTTAATGATCAAAAAGCACTTTATTTTCCTCATACTGTCTGCACTGGAATACCTTTATTCACCCTCTGTCTGAAATGCTCCATTTAGCGCCTCCAAAAAAAAAAAAGCCCCCCTCCAAAAAAACCCATTCTGCTCTAATTGGTTAGGGTTTCCAGGTCCTTGGTATCTCAGCATCTCTGTACCATCATAGAGTGCTTCAGGAATGAGTACTAATACCCAGAAATTAGTTTAGCACTCCCGGTTTCCTCGTGTCAAAGTCACTGGGTTTTTGGTTAGATGTCTAAAATAAAAAGTGGCTAAATGAGACTACACAGCGTCATCACACCAAACACGGGTTTACAGTCGTGTTGTGGTAGGAACTTTAAGTTATGCGACCATGGTTTGGATCGTTTATAGACTTACGTTAGCTTTTTAAATCTGGCGACTGCATTTACGATTCAAAAATCATGAAAGAGGTGTTCATTTGTGAAGATTGTCTTGGTGAACAAAATGTGTAAGTATCATAAATGTTTGTTTGCCACAGAGCTTCTTTGCTGCAAAATCCAATGGAAAAATCCCATTGGTTTTTGATGAGAGAACCAGGGCAATGCTTGAGCACTCTATTGCAGCTAGGGAATGACTGTAATGGAAAATAGCACCACTTTCTACCATGAAAAATCACTAATAAAAGCTTTTGATCGAAAATCTGAAAGAAATTTACAACATCAGCAACCAAGATTACATGTTCCCTGACGTTAGCATGTAGCCACATGTATGTATGCATTGTACTTGCAGCCAGGGAATGACTGTAACGGAGAATACCAGCACTGTCTCCCATTAAAAATCTTCAACAAAAGCCTCTTCACACGACTGGACAGGAATATGATCCGAAATCAAGGAACAGATATAAAAAAATGCGGCACACTGACACACTATGGCATCATACTGTAAAACAAAAGGTTGAAAACAGAGTATTCACAACGGTCTAAAGTTCTTGCTCAGTTTTAAAATGAACATCCCTCACTGTAACACTATATATAAGACACTATATATGGCAAAGCATCATAGGTCCCCCTTAAACATTAAAAAACATTTGTTCCTGACATTAAGAGTGGAGCCCTGTTGATGACATATTTAGTTGGTCTTGCTAGTGTCACTATTTCTTTAGGCAAATACTTAGAATCAAGCTGCATTGGGCAGTTTTCCACTTTGGTAGCCCGTCGTGTTAGCAAGAGATAAGTGTTTGAAACAAAGAAAGTTTAAAGGACCTTATTACCCAGAATTTGGCAAACTGCACAAATCTTTTGGCAGAAGGTTCAGTTGCTATTGGCAACTTTTTTTGGGAACCATTTGCCTTGTGCTAGTTAGACATTATACACTTTGATTCATTACTTGTCCTGTATTTATTGTTTGCAAAAAAAGCTATCTTGGCAGGGAGAATACCACTCACCAAAATTTTATTCAAGTAAATATCATCTGTCTTGGCAGAGGGATGTTTTTCTTCGTTGATAAAATTGATAAAATATAACAAAAACAAATCATGCTTGGTATTTTATGCCTTTGTGGACATAAAGTCATGAAAATCAACAAAATGTGAGATACCTGTACTGTTTTTTGCCCAGCAGCAGCATAATTCATGTTTGCAAAACATGCTGTGTAACGCCATGTTTGACATACAATATTGGTAGCATCAGGTTACCTTGTCAATACGGTGTCCACTTAAAATGGATGTTAACAAAATGTTTGTTCATCTGATTCAGCTGCAGAGGAAACCGGAGCCCAAAGAGGTGGACATCACCTACGGGAAGAAGGTGAAAGACATCAGCTGCAGAGTGAAAACTGCCAAGGAGGAGTGGAAAGAGAGGGAGGCTTCCACAACCCAAACAGTGCCAACACGCATTAAGATCTTTGAGGGAGGGTCAGTCAAGATATTAGTTATCATAACACTTGTCAGTTCAGCTGACAGCAAATACAGCAGCTATATTAGGATGTTAGCGCACATGCTAACTATCCGCCTGAGCTGTTTTTACCTATTCAGGACTGTTTTATGGATTTATTCATTACATTTCTGTCTTTCAGGTACAAGTCCAATGAAGACTATGTGTACGTCAGAGGTCGAGGCCGGGGGAAATACATTTGTGAGGAGTGTGGTATTCGCTGTAAGAAGCCAAGCATGCTGAAGAAACACATCAGGACCCACACAGACGTGAGGCCGTACATCTGCAGGGTCTGCAACTTTGCTTTCAAAACTAAAGGTGAGGCTCCTTAATAGTGATAGATGATACATAAGACTAATGATTTACGGTTTTCATAAAAACCAATGGGAGTGTGTTTATTTAGGTTAGAAAAATAGTGACAAAAGCTAAAAATTACAAAAATTCTGTGTTTTTTGAAAATACCATTGAAAGCAGCAGTAAGTGCTCTGTAGTTTTTGCCTCTAGTTAGAGCCACTATGGTGCAAAATGAGCTGCTCAGTTGCACCATCTTCTTTTATTTCTCTTTACTTTTTTTTTATTTCTGGGAGAATTTTCAGAACTGGACTAAAACTGATCAGTGTCCTCTTGTCGTAGGCAAACAACTTGGGGTATTTGGGAACATAAACTGTAGGTGAAAATCTGTTAAAAACAAATCTGCTTCTTTAAGGTCTTGACATGCCAAACCGACACCCAAGAACTAGTGGCGACAAAGGCCAACTTTTGCATCGCCTCACATTGCCTTAAACGCACCAAAAAGACTACAGCCAACAGCCAACTAGCATGTACGTTATGCACCTGCGTGAGGGGAAATAACTCTGTAGCAGCAGGCGACTGCAGTCTGTATTTGTCATTCAAAAAAGGAAACCGGAAGATGGAGAGGATGGATTCAAGACACTGGTTAGCCAGTTAGCACATTAATTAACACAACCTGATGTTGAAAAATCAAAGGATATTTACCTTGCGCTAGCAAACAATAAAGCAGACAATTATGAACCGTTTCTGCTCAAAAATAATCTTACTTAAAATAACACGTTTGTTTTGATCTCACGCCCTCTTGACTTTAGTCATTTGTTTGCTTTCCTTTATTCTGTTTCTCTTCTCATGCACTGGGCTGAACTGCCAATCAGTGTGATTTCATTCACCAATGGACTCTGCTGTCTCCGCCACCTATTCAACCCTCTGAATCAGCCGACAAGTTGACATGGGCTGACTTATGCCAATGGTGCGGAACATCACAAAAATTAGGGTGACATACGCACCGACAGCTCTACACTGAACAACGGCCGACTGTCAGCTTGGTGTGTCAGGGGCTTTAAGGACAAAGGGAGAATTGGTAACTCACTTATTACTTGTTTTGTCTTTTTACAGGAAACCTGACTAAACATATGAAGTCAAAGGCGCACATGAAGAAATGTCTTGAACTGGGAGTGTCGGTGACAATGGATGACACGGAGATACAGGAACATGGTAAGATACTGACATGTATAGTGTTCTTAAACGTGTGTGAATTTCAGCAGAATAAATCTAACTGATCTGATGTGTTTGTCTTTTAAAGTGGACGAGAGCCAACAAGAGTCCAAGACAGAGGTGGTGGTCACAACCAAACACCAGTTCTCAGACGCAGAGGACTCTGACGGCATGGACGAAGAAGTTGACGAAATCGATGAAGACGAGGAGGAGGACGATGAATATGAGGGTGACTCCACTCCAAAGCTGCGTTCAAGAAGCACGAGTCCTCAGCCATGTGGAGTTACTTCCCTGTCAGTCACAGCCACCGCTGCTATCCATGGCTATTCCCTCACCTCTCTGCCTGGCACCGATATCCGCCAACAGTCTTCTGGCAGGTGGACGGGCTCCGACCATCGATCGGTCCTTGCAACAGACCAGAGAGAGAAGTCCATGGATGAAGACTCTCTCACTATGCTGTCTCCAGACCAGGCCAGCTTCCTGTTTGATCCCTACTCTTCTTGTCTGCTCTCTCCTGGCTGGGAGTCTCCCATCAGGGAGCCCTCTCCTTCACGTCTGCGTTACCCATCTCCAAGGCGAGAACTCTCCCCGCGAGGTCGCTCCTCTCCCAGATGGGACACCTCCCCGCTGAGGCCTGGCTCTCCCAGCTTCACAACCATTCAACACCTCTCTCCAGGCTCAATTGAACGACCCATGTCTCCTGGAACAGAGATGGCTGGAAAGAGAGAGTCCGCGGTCAGAGGCCGGCAGAGGGTCGTGCTGAGAGCTGTTTCACCACGAAGAGGCTCGCACCAACACAAAGGCGGCGGTGATAAAACCAGACACCAGGCAAAGATGGAGATGGCTCAACAACAAGGAGCCTTTGAAATGGAGATGGTATGTATCATGACATGTTATGCAACCAGTTCAACTACACCTCTGCCAAATAGGGTTTTAGATTTGGATGACATTAGTGGGAAGTTTGGCCATAGGCAAAAGAACAAGGGATAATGATCTGGTATAAAGTCCAGATTTTAAAAGGACTTCTAAACATGGTCTCATGCACTGCTACACTTGCCTGACTGAAAAAATTTGATGCACATGTGGATCCAGATAAAACATTCAATTTGTATTTATTAATTAGAATAACAAATTTAAAACTGATGACAAACTGTATTTTCCATTTCGTCAACAAATCCCATGAAAAGACCAAAACTAAATATAAATTGATCAAAGCTGTAGTCTGATCCCTCTTCTTCCTCTGTTCCATAGAAATCCATTCTTGTCCAAAAACAATTTAAAACCTAATCAATAAGCCACACTGTTGCTCTAGTGACGAGAGCGTTAAATGTGTATTTTGTGATTTTTTTCTACAAACTACAGTGCCCAGCTGTATAAAAAAAGTTATTTAGCCTTTGCTTAAAAATGAAAGTATATATTCATGACCCGATCTTTAAGAGCGAAGTGCTGCAGACAGGACAAGTTGTGAAGTAGAACTAACTAACTCATTACTGGTTTTGGTCTTTTCATTTGATATGTTGACAGTAACGGAAATATAGAAAAGCACATGGCTTAGGCCCAATTCCAGTACATTGCTCACCCCTACCATTTAGCCGTTACCACTCTATTTTGCATGTTCACATCTAGGGGTAGTGTCATGATTCTTGTTGGGATAGAGGGGTAAAGTGAAGTGTAACGGCTATATTGCCCTCTGAAAGGTTTTTCAGAGGCACGCTTCAGACCGAGTGTTGTCAGAAATCAATGGCAAGATGGCAGCACAGGCAACAAAAGAAATCCACAAACTTCTTGTCTTTGTTAAGAAAGATTTTAAAAGTATGATAACCATCGTGATATCTTAGTTTAATGTTGTTTCAATGTATTATGGACCTTTTCTTTATAACAAGCAAAACAAAGAAAATTGCTAGAATGCAGAGTCTCAGTAGCTACCTAGCTAACATCACATTGTTATTGCCAATTTGTGCATGACAGTCATGCATTTTGACATATTTCTACGTCGCATCCCCCCTTTGCTGCTCTTGTTACCGCTCCTCTAACATGCACACTGGCAGGGTAGGAGCACCAGTTGCTAATACAAAGCACCCCCAGTTGCCTGGTAATGAAACTGTGTTATTTTTTTATATGACTTGTTTGATTGATTGATAAAGTAAAAGTTGAAGTGAAACAGTTGTGAACTGGCAACACTCGTTGCAGCTGTTTAGGAAAACACCAACATCAGCGACTACTGATGACGTATAAGATCTTGGGGGGTTGTCCAATTTCATAGGGGAGGATTTCAACCACTACCCCTTGTAACTCTGCTCTGAGGGGCAATGTGGCGCTCGAAAATAATGGGGTAAAATTAAGAAACGGGACTGGGCCTTATTGGATGGATTGCGACCGGATTGAATAGACTGTGCAGGCGTGGTGAGCGTATGTGTTCTCCAAGTGCTGTCTGAAGTTTACTTAATGCAATATTTCTCACTTCTCCGCATTCTTGCAAACTGTAATATATTTTCACATGAGAAACGATCCTGGCAATGTTGAAACTGCTGCTAACGCTGCCAATATGTCGTTTCAGGATCAAAGGAGCAGCTTGGCTTCCAGTCTGCCTGGTGCTGCCAGTTCTCATCACCAGAACATCCTCAGCCACCTCCCTCTTCACTCCCAGCAGCAGGCCCACAGTTTGCTCCCAGTCGTTCCTGTCGGAGGGCTCCAGATGTTACACTCCCCGCCTTCCTCCAGCACTGATGTCACCCCCTCTTCGGCGCCAAGCCCCCAGAGCAGCGAGGGCCAGCGCTGCAGCAGCAGGGAAGGATCTGTCCATGGGCCCGAGTCTGGATCAGAGGACATCAGAGGCCTGATCCAGCTGTCCTCCCATCAGGCCGCTCAGGAGAAAAGCCTCGACCCCGGCGTCGGGGACAGCAGACAGGAGGAGAACGTCCAGACGTGCTTGAAAGCCATCGCCTCATTGAAGATTACCACAGAGGACCCTCACTGAAACTCCCCTTTTTCTGTCTCCTTGATTCGACCCAGGAACAGACGCCCCCTCTGCTACACCTGCAACCTTGTCGTCCTCAGCCCTTTAGGCACATAACCTCATCTTTATCCCATTAGAGGCAATATAATAACACTTCCTCGGGTCTTGCACATACTCCAGACAGCTCCTCTGAAATCTGAGTGGAGATCAAACCTTCGCAGTGAAGAAGAAACCCGCCCTGTCTGATGTGCTCTTCTCTTCAGATACTGATGATGATTGGACGAGCAGCAGGATGTCTTGCAAGGTGGAGAATCATTATTGGGTGCAGGTGCAATATGGAAAGATATTATGCTAATATGCCTTTGTTTGACATAGTAGTTTGCGTACAATTGCACATAAATTATATTTATGGATTCTGTACAAATGTCCTTAACATATACTCCTTCTTAGATGCATACAAACAGTGTATTTTACTGTATGTGTACTTTGAAAATAGACTGTTGTTTAATGTAATCATATCAAGGTGTGATGCAGTAGTGCAGTAAATAAAGACTATTTATAAGGGGAAAAGTATGTGTATTATGAAACAGTCTGACCAAATTTTAAGTAGACGCTTCTTGTGCAGTTTGGTGCTTCTAATCAAGCGGCAAGGGTCTGTGCCTTTATTTTGCTTTTCATCATTTTGTTATGAGACGGTTGTTGCTGAATACGGAAAAATGTCGAGGTAATCTTTATCCAGATGTGTCGGCGCTGTCAGTGAGTTCGCTCAAAGAAAAGCTTTTTCTTTCTTGTTCCGTCAGTTCTGCTGACAGGCGGATGCAGCTTGATTTATGTGAAACAATCTTAAAAAAAAAAAAAAAAAGTTTCTTATGTTGCATTTTTCTAAATGTTGTGGTTTTTATCTTGGTAAAAATGCATGGGATTTGCTATTGCACAAAAATAGAGGAAGTTAATATGTAATTATGAATACTGTAAGATGTATTTATATATTAGAACGTGAGCACTTATTGATACTGGTAAATATTTGACTACTATTTATATGGTATATCTGTACTTATGCAGCAGTGATGCAGTTATGCAGTGAGCCACGCTGGCATTGCTTTTGATCTCATGTCTTTGCTTTGATTAAACAGCGTTTTATTTTCTCTCTCTCTTATACAGATGACCATAAGCATTTTATGAGTTTTGACGATGCACTTTCATCCTTTCATCTTTGATGTTGAACTGACGTGGTCAGTGAAAATAAGGGAGTAAAACATGTTATGTTCTCTTGTGGTTTTTTGAAACATTCCAGTCGTTTTTTCACATTTCTCATTTTGTGAAACACGTTGCACACAAATACAAGGGGCTATGATGATCAGTCAATAGTATGTTTTCTTGCATTTCAAGTGTAACTGGATAAATCAATATCACTTTACTGTAAGTAATACTAAAGTAATGATGTTAACAGCGTGAGTTGGTTGACTATTACTGTGCTTCAGCTCAAAATGTAAGTAATCATTCACCAAATGCATTACTTCTTCTCTGTATATATACGTGTATTTTTATGATTTAAACTATTTTTGCAGTGTTGAATTCTGAAAACTTTTTATGTGGATTGTTTATATCTCTTTAAGAGGTAAAAAGTCTGCAGTTGACGTAACAGAGGTTTAACGAGGGCGAAAATAGCACAGTGTTGATCGCTAACACCGTGTGTCTCATCTTTAAAAAAGAAAAGACAAAAAGTGTATTCACATCTTCAAGTGGTTCTGTTACCAGTTTGAGAATGGATTTCAAAATCAGAAAACACTTTGTTCACTCATGTTTACATAAAAGAATTTTAAAAAGGTGCACTGCTTTAATTTTGTGTTTCCCTTTCTGAAGGTGTATGTAGCTTTGATTTCATGTAATTTTATTTGTTGTGATTTAACGGTGCAGAATGCTCATAAAATGTGAAGGGAAAGTGAAGCCTTCTATTTGCTTTGGCATACAGTATGTATTCAGATTGTGTTTGTGTTTTGTTTTTATTGTGTATTCATATTTACTGAACTGCTTTGTGCCTCTCATGTCTATGAAATTCCCTGTAAAACACACAGAGGACGAATCATTTTACCTCTCAGCTAAGATCTTTTGAGGAAAAAAAAAAAACCTCAGTAGCCAATCCGTTGTTTAGCTATTTGCATCAGAACTGGTTAGTCAGGACGGAGTGCCTCTTTTATGCTATGGGGACTTTATTGTTTGGTGCTCTACTTTTTCAGATTAAATTCAAAATTGTTTTAAAAGAATATACTTCTAACCCAAGGATGTGTGTTGCAGCTTATTTCATTTGTTTGTTTTTTATACTTGATCATTCAAAATGGCGTCCGTGCCTCTCCTCCTGCATAACTCACAATTGTTTAAATTAGAGCGCACAAGGAATCAGATGAAATCATTCACATTTTATCTGGAGGCGGAGTGTGGACACACACACACACAAAAAATCTCTCCAGAGTGAAAAATTGGAGAGACTCCTACCAGTGACATCCTCTGGTGAAAAATGATTACTGCAGTCATAACATGGAAGAAGAAGAATAAAATAAAAAATGAATGCTTCCAAAAATAGTCCTCACCTTGTGGATAATATTCAACCACTTTCAGGTTGCGGCAAATTCAGCAGCAACTCTGTGTATGAGCAGCACAGTCAGTGTGCTGCGCTCTAAGTGAATGCTGTGTTAAACGCATGTTAAGTGAGGAAATGAGTGTGATCTTTGAGAGCGTTATGCCGGCTCTTCTCTGGGTTTGGGGAGGAGGTCTGTTCTAATTCTGGCCAATCAGAGAGGCAGTTCATTTTTTTCCTCTCCTGCTCAGTGACTATGCCTGTCAGGCCCATTTGTTAGAATAATTATATGGCTGTTAACAGCATCCCAGCTTAAAATAAAATTAGTACTGTGATGGTTTAAAGCAGCAGAGGCGTTGCATGAAATGACTGCTGAAGATCTTAACAGAAAGGCTTTTAAACAATGAAGCAATCTGAGTGTATTCATTCACACAGCTACTGTATGTGAAGTCCTGCTTAGATTACAATCAGAGGACCATGGGTTGATTTTGTAAGCAGGGTGCATACAGTAACCTCTGTCCTCCCTCTCTCTGCTCAGAGTGAGCTGTGCTCCTCTGGTTTATTTTGAGGTGGTCTTATCACAGCTGTTGTATCTGTGGTGGCAGCCTGTCCCAAGCCCCTCGACACTCTTCCTTTTCCCTCTCCGGCCCTTGGTCCTGGTAAGACCCTGTTTGCTCGTTACCCTGCTTCTTCAGGGACATTTACACTTTAATAGCCAAAAAAAACCAGCCTTAAATTGTGTGCTTGAGATGGTTTCCAAAGCTGTACTTATCTTTAAGAGGTACTAATAACTGCTTGTTGGAATTTGATGGCTCTCTGAAGCTCGCCAAGTCTGTTTAAATTAAGAAGTTTTATCAGTGGAGACTTGGCTGTCATTTGTTAACAGAATGAAAAGAGATTAATTTCCTTTAAGAAATGTTTTCTACTTAATATTTAATTTCTCTGATTGTGCACCACCGCTATTGTTTCTTTGGACCTTCAAGAAATCAATAATTTCCTGCACTCATTTATTTCCAGTTGAGGCTCCATTTGGCCATCTGCCTCCTTTCAAAATATTGAATATAGATGAGGTCACTTATGTAATACTGCTGTTTTTCATAGTTGATAATGCAGCTTTTGTACACACAACCACTGACATTGACATCAATAAGAGTGGATTAGAAATAAATAAATAACTTGCCCATATTAAGAAGTTCCTAAAATAGCCTGTGGGGTCTGGAACAGGTGCCATGTGCTCTGCTTGTGAAAGCAGTGTGAAGGCTGCACTAATTTTATTCACGTAAACAGGCTCTGGCTGTGAGCCTGCACAACATGAGACAAACAGGCACAATCACTGTGGTACAATGAGACGCTCTGCGATCATTTTAACTGACTGGGGTTGAACCGTTTTCTTAAATGTGCCTGTCTTGATTGTGAAGCATAATGTGCCGTCAAGACCAAGGAAATACTGCACGTCTGTGGCAGCTGCAATTGTTTTTTCTCAATGAGCTCCTTCAGCAGAGATATATCGCTGTTTCTATGTGACTTGCGAAAAGGAAACATGGTGGTACCTGCTGAATGAAGTGGTGATTAAACAATTATTTTCATTAACAATTTAAAAAAATATTTTCTTGAATAATCATTTGGTCTAAAAACAAAGTGACTTATTTAAATGCCTTACTTTCAATAATCCAAACCCCCAAAATATTCCGTTTACTGTCACATGCCATGAAGAAAAGCAGTAAATACCAGGGGTGAGAATCACCAGAGGCCCCATGATACGATATTATCACAGTACTCAAGTCCTGATACAATTTTAGTGTGATTTTAAACATTTTGCAGTATTGTTATAATACAGACTGCAATATTTTGCAATTTATTTTATAATTATTCTTATTTTCATCTGCAATTATGTCCCAAAAAAAGATTATTAATACTCTCTAATAAGATAAAATTTTTAGCCTAATTTTAGACGAAATGAATCTGAAAAAGCAGTTTGATTTTATAACTCTAGTTGGCTACCAAAAGTTTAGTTTGTATTTCAATATTGCTAATTGTATAATATGAAAGAAATAATACTTGGAGTTCGTTCATTGATGTATTTATTTTTCCCTGTTGTAAATACTCATTTTTAAAAAAACTAAAACCACCAAAGGTTTTCCATTTGTGCTTGAAAAATACATGTCTTTAAATTATCTATGATCAAAATAGTTGCAAATGAATTGTCTTCGACTACTTGATAAATTAACTAATTGCTGCAGCTCTAATCAGCAAAATCCACCTGGCAATTTATCCGTTTCTGTTTCACAGTTGCAGTAAGAAAAGTTGAGGTATAAAAAATAGAATTACTGATTTAGTTTCTGGGTCCTGATATTGTTCATGCTGGTTCACTATCACACTGTCATGCTTTACATGGACACTTCAATAGAAGATGAATGAATATTAATTTTACTCCTTGGGCTCATTACAGAAACTGTTTCCCTCTCAGTAATAGCTCAGAATAATGGAGGCTTGTCCTGTACCCATGGGTCCCGAGGCGTCGCCAGCCGAGGGTCGGCACATTGACCTGACAGAGGACCTGGCCCAGCAGCTGGAGGACATCATTAGCACCTACCAGGCTGACGAGAATCCCGCTGAGCCAGAGGACACAGAGGAGGTCACAGCCGTCAAAGAGGCAGACACCCGCAAGGACCAGAAACTGGAGAAGAAGATGCTCAAAAACCTAGGTGTTTTTTTTTCTTTTCCTCAAAATGTTTTATCGATTTTAGCCGAGGTGGGTTTCATTCAGCTCAGTCAGCAAAAGTCCAAGTTGCACTGAAACTGATAGGTGTGTAAATAGAGCTGTAATGCGTGTAAGTGCATCCATCTGCGTCAGACGAGCAGGTAAAATAGTATTTCCACATGCCTTTTATAGTTGGCGACAGACTTCTCGTAACCCCATATTCCAAAATAATTTCTGCATATTTTGTCTGATGAATAACATTCACCTTGTGCTCCAGAGTAATCAAAATGAATTAAGTTCAAACTTTGTGACTGACATGTGATGTATATTTCTCTGTGGCTGCTCAGGGAAAGAAGCCATGCTGCTGATGCAAAGTTTGAACAAACTCAACACTCCAGAAGAGAAACTGGAAGCCATCATCAAGAAGCACGCTGAGCTGGTGAGCGGAAAGACACCGAAAACTGGACACAGTATATATCACTACTGTTGTGGGCATTTGGTGGATTTGTCTGTGTCTTTCCTCAGTTGGAGGAGCATCGGAGCGACCAGAAGCAGCTGAAGGTTCTGCAGAAGAAGCTGCTCCAGGTGATGAAGGAGAAGGACCAGCTGCAGAGCGAGCACAGTCGGGCCGTGCTGGCTCGCAGTAAACTGGAGGGACTCTGCCGAGAGCTGCAGAGGCACAACAAGACCTTAAAGGTACTTCAGCTCCTGTCATAGCAGCTCTTCATGTAGTAGTAGAAGTATTATACATGAATAACTTAAAAGACCAAATCTCTTACAGACATGGTGTCTAATCTGAGCTACTGGTTTTGCCATTTGTTAGTTGACTTTAAGGTGCCATGACGTTGTCACCATATGTTGTGCAGCTCTACAGGAGGTGACGCCAGTTGGCATCAAGGATCAACCCATGTGTCAAAGCTCAGGGTTTGACCTCTTAAACTGCCACAACTCCAGTTGTAAAGTCCAAGTGTCATTTAAACCAGCGAATCTCATTTCTAATTCTAGTGGAGATCCTACAGTTATACAAAGATATTGAATACAGCTCATCAGGCTGATTTAAATTAAATAATTCACAGGACATCTACAATATATTTACATCTGATTGAAAGGAGCAGATACTGCACCTTTAGTTGTGATGATGTGTGATGCAGCTTTTATGTGTGTTAGGACTAGGTATGGGACAACATGAAAATTTAATGTAATCCTGGCCAAAATAATCATGATTCATTATTTCAATAATCATCAAAATATGCTTGAAAATGGCACTAAAACATACTGGAATAACTTTATCTTACATTTCATTGAGAAACAAATAATTTTAGAAAGGACACACGTCTTTGTTCTTTGGTAAACATCCATTTCAGTAGAAAAACAAACAATGAAACAATCTTAAACAGCCTGGCTTTTCATCTACTTGAAATGGCATCATATCTTTCCATATGAAATATGCCTATGTTTGATTAAGATCTGTTTTATATTTTTAAGTTGGTGTATATGCAGCAAATGCAGCTGGATACGATATTCACCATAAGCCCGATAATGGAAATTCACCACAGTCAACTTATTGTAAGTGTTTTTTAAATCGCAGTGCTGCATTTAATCACACCATTGTCTCATTCCTGGTTAAAACAAAACATACATTCAGCTCTATGCATACAGTGTGGAAAAACTATTAATAATTTCAAGGGATATAAAGGGCAATCTAATGGTAAAACCATGGCTCTTCCTTGATGTACTGATTTATAATGCTTCAGATGTGAAGTAATAACAGAATATAACTGGGGAAAGTCCTTTCAATTGAATTCTTCAGAGGGTTTTTATACTGATATCTATGGCTGGAAGAATAACTACTTAAGTCAAAACAAGTAGCTGATTAATCAACTGATCGATTCATCATTTGGTAAAATGATTTTTCTGACAAAAACGCTAAACATTATCTGATCATAGCTTCTCAGGTGTGAGGGCTTCCTGCTTTTCTTTTTTAAGGTGACAGTTGATTGAATATATTGAGGTTTTGGATGGTTAGTTGGACAAAATAAGCAACTTGAAGATCATAATTTTGGTTTTTGGAAATACTGAGTGGCATTTTTCACTATTCAATGACTGTTTTCTCAATGACCCATTTAGTCTTTAAACTATCAGCAGATCAATAAATAACAAAAATAATAATTTGTCACAACTCTAATAACGTCACGGTGATACAGTGGTTAGCACTGTTGCCTCACATCGAGTTCAGGATTTGACCCCAGGGTAGTGGAGCCCCTCTGTGCAGAGTTTGCATGTTATCCCCATGTCAGCGTGGGTTTTCTCCAGGTACTGCAGCTTCCTCCCACAGTCCAAAGACATGCAGGTTAATTGGTGACTCTAAATTGTCCGTAGGTGTGAATGTGAGTGTGAATGGTTGTCTGTCTCTATGTGTCAGCCCTGTGATAGTCTGGTGACCTGTCCAGGGTGTACCCTGCCTCTCACCCAGTGTCAGCTGCAATAGTTTCCAGCATCCCGCGACCCCTAACAGGATACGGAAAATAAATGAATGAATAATAACCTCACACTTACAGAAAGTTATTGCAGTTTGATTCCTCCGTGTGTCCTGCAATAGACATTTGATTTTTAGGCTTTTCCGTTGTAAGAGAAAAAGACGCAGAGAGTACAACCACAGCTGTTTCTTTACTGAAAGACCTTCACAGATTTCACTGTTGCACGAACACCTGGGAATTGTATGAAATCAGTGGATGAGCTAAAGATGCTCCTAGCTCTATGTCACTGTGCTAACTGGAAATGTATCATATATAATCTGTCTCTGAAATGCAGGAAGAGACCCTACAGAGGTGCAGAGAGGACGACCTGAAGAGGAAAGAGATCACCACCCACTTCCAGGGGACGCTGAGCGAGATTCAGGCCCAAATTGAGGAACACAGCAGCCGCAACACCAAGCTGTGCCAGGAGAACAGCGCTCTGGCAGAGAAACTGAAGGGGCTCATTTCACAATACGACCAGCGAGAGGCGGTATGGATCCTGCCACGTACTGAGCACACACAGGTTCAAAACAGAATCACACAGAGTTTAATCTACATGCAAACCTAAATGGCCCGTGCTTTAAAACCTCGCACATCTGGGCCTCAGTGCCAGTTTCAAAAACATGAATCATTTGCAAATTTCACAGGTCTTACATTTATTATTGACAGTGTTTCACTTTTATGCAGCCAAAGACTCCCTGAGCAAGAAATGAAACAGCTTTCTCTCATAAATCCCCCTGATTGTCTTCCAGAACCTGGAGAAGGTCTTCAAACACAGAGACCTGAAAGAAAAGCTGCTGGAAACCAAACTCGCGCAGGCCAACATGATACTGAAGGAGACAGAGGAGAAGCACAAGCTGGAAAAAGAGCTTGTAAGTTTTGTGTATCAGATTTGTTGGGTGCTCCCGAGCATTTTTAATCCCTTATTTGCAATTCTAATCCCCTAATGCTAATTTTAATATTCCACAGCTGCTAAAACAGGCGGCAGAGCATAAAATGAAAGTGAAGGTCATGAAGGAGCAAGAAATCGATATGAAGAGCCAGGTACAGTAACAGGGCATCATGAGAAAAATTGACTTGTTATTCTTCCTCTCTAGGGGCACGTATAATGTTTTCCTCACTGTTTCTCCTCAGCTCGATATGTACTCCAAGAAGTTTGATGAATTCCAGGGCACAGTATCAAAGAGTAACAGTGTCTACAGCGACTTCAAACAGGACATGGACAAAGTAAGAGCGGTTTCACAGAATATTTGAAGTCAGCTTCATGATATTGGTTAGAATATTTAGTGTATCTGGGAATAAAAACAGGAATAAGAGAAAGAAATCCCATGAGATTTATGCAAACATTACATCTGACACACTGTATAATCCTACACTCGATTGTGGCAGCTATATTTAGAAGTGGCTTTGATTGTGTACTGTGTAACGTGATTTTTTTTGTGGTGTAGATGGCAAAGAGAATGAAAAAGCTGGATAAAGAGTGCCAGTCATGGAAGTCTCGCTTTGATGGCTGCAACAAGACTCTCCTTGACATGGTGGCAGATGTAAGAAACACTTTTCTTCTGTCAGTTATAGCCCCAAACAAGGATTTGTTTCTTCTTTAACCAGAAAAGACAAAGATTCCCCCACTTTTACAAATAATTTTCATGCATTTTAAACCTTTACAGAAAGCAATTAAGGAAAAGGAGTTTGAGCTCCTCACCGTCAAGAACCAGAAGCTTGAAAATCTGTGCAGGGCTTTGCAAGGGGAGAGGAAGAATCTTTATGAGAAGGTGCAGGGAGCTGGAATTCAACCAGACATCAACACTACTGAACCAACAGAGAAGGAGAACCCTGAGGCGCTGGAGACTCCTGAAGCCCCTAAAGACGATGACACCATCCAGACTACTGCAACCGCAGCTGCCTCAACTGCCCCTGTCGGGACACCAACACCCGCAACTCCACTGACCAAGGAACTGGCTAAACTGAAGGCTGAGCAGGCCCGCCTGAAGGAGATCGCCAGCTCTTTTACAATCTCTCATGTTATAGCCACAGAAACAGTCGATAGCCAATCACAAGGACTCTCTGAGGGCGTCCAGGAGCCAGTGGAGAATGACAGTAATGGTGAACATCTCCAGGAAGTCTTGGAGGATGGATGCCAAGAACAGAGAGATTTGGAAATGGAGTCAGTTGATTAATGCTGCAACTAATGTGGAAAAGAAATCTGGCTCATGTGAGATTCACAGCAATAAAAAGAAAAATGCTGGCGATGTGTTCAGTGTCTGATCCTGATATCTCAAGATTTAAGAGAGGGTTCATTTTAGTCGCTGCAACAGGCCAAATACAACTAAGCAGTTTTATGCATTTTCTAACCCAAAGACCAAAATGTAAAGGAAGTTTTGTCAAACTTCCACTGTTTAGATTGTCCTGATTGATCATCAGTGCAAAAGATTAACAACTGTCTTATAAAAATATCTGGTTCTTTAAAAAAAAGTCAAAGGTAAAAGACTGAGTACATAAAGAAACAATGTTATAAGTTAACTATGGCTCCTAAGATGCATTTGAGTAAGAGACATTCACGTTGCTGCAAAGAAGTTGCATATTCTAAAATGTGAATGTGAATCTTGTGAATCTTCAGCCCAGCAGCACAAATCCATACAATTAGCACAGTTTCAAGATGGACACCCAAAATTAGCGTCACAAATTCTGTATATGACCAAATGTTTTGCCTTCTGTTCCTTATGGTGTTAAATAATGGCCAGAAAGGTGTTTTTGTAGAACACTATGATGTCACAGTGAAGCTGACCTTTGACCTTCTGGATATAAAATGATATCACTTCATTCTATCCTGAAATTTTGTCATAATGAGTGTAGAAATTCTCGAGTTATGGCCAAAAACATTTTTGTGAAGTCACAGTGACCTTGACCTGTGACCACCAAATTCTAATTAGTTTATCCTTGAGTCCAAATGGACGTTTGTGCCAAATCTGAGGCATTGAGATACAGTGTTCATGAGAATGAGATGGACACAAGGTCAGAGTGACCTTGACCTTTAACCATCAAAATTCAACGAGTTCATCCTTGATTATAAGTGGACATTTGTGTCAAATTTAAATTTCCTCAAGGCCTTCTTGAGACATTGTGTTCACGAGCATGAAAGGGACCAGAGCACCACGACCGCGACCTTTGATGTATAACCACCAAAATCTTATCAGTTCATCATTGAGTCCAAGTGGAAGTTTGAGCCAAATTTGAAAGAATTCCCTCAAGGCATTCTTAAGATATTGCGTTCATAAGAATGGGATGGACATACTGTATGTACGCACATAGATAGGTATGTACATACAGATGGTCAGACGAACAACCCAAAAACATAACATCTCCAGCCTCGGCTATTGCCTGCATGGAGGCATCAAACTCTATTCTCTCTATTTTGGAATAAATCAGGGGAGCAGATCTATGTTCACAGGGTCCAACATTTCCCAGTTTAATATTCTGTTAAGACACATCAGCCCTCCTATTGTGTTCATGCCACTTTCTTGTCCCTCTCTGTCCCTTAAATATCTTTGGCTTTCTCTGCATAACAATAAATAACACATAGCCACGAATAGATTGACATCTAAGGTTAAAATTGACAAGTAAGATTGCGTGTGAATGTTTCAGAACCCCTTTTTGGGTCTTTTGTCCTAACCTTAACCTGTTTGGTGTTCGGAAAAGTTAGTTGCTATGAATGTCTTACCCTAACCTGACCCTTGACCTCTTTCCTAACCTTAACCTGTTTAGCAATGGGAATTAAACATCGTCCTGGACCTCTATTCTAACCCTGAAGTATCCCCTTTTCATTTCTTAATTGGTTTGTTGTTATTTTTCCATTAAAATATATATTTTTTAATGTCTTGGGGGCCAATTACTTTTAGAACTGTTCTCCTAACAGAAACAACAACTTTATTTAGACAAAGCTTCTGGCAGTACAATTTAATTTTTCCCTACGTCATGATTTCAGTCCCCTGTCATATTGAGCAAATAAAGAGCTGCTGATCAGGTTCTCATTATGTGCTACAGAGCTGGGGAACATAGGACCCTTTGTTAGTTTCCATTATGTGCCATATAAATGTGGGAGACATACGACCCTGGGAACATAGGAATGACCCCTAATTTAGAAACTATGCTGTGTTCAGTTCACAACTGAAACAACAAAGCATTTTGAAATTTGTGCATCTGACTGAGCCTTTCAAATAACATTGAGAGCATCGTTTAAGGGAAAAAAAAAAAATGAGTGCACTGAAGGTGGTGAAGCACTTCCAGAACTAGCTGTTTCTCTTCCTAATCAGCACCTCTTTTCACAAATCTGCATAACGGTTGTCATGTAGAGTTATTTTACCTGCAACATAAGCAACAACTTGAGAAGCTAAACGAGCTAGAAGACATTCAGGGGCGCCTCTAGCAATTCATGTATAGGTGCCGTCTCACTCCCTCTTCTCAGCCTTGCAGTTCATACAACTGAAGTTTCATCCAGTAACCACTATAACTAATGGCAGAACAGTACCAGATTTTTCACCTTCTTCACATTGGATTGTGATGTTTATCACAACTTAAGCAATATTTGCAGCCTTATAGTAGATACAGAGCTCTTCTCTACTGGAAAAGCTCCAGTCCATGTTCGATTTTGCCCCTCCGTGGCACAGCAGCCTTCAGTGTTGATATGCCATTATTAATGACGTGAAACCAATCTGACAGTGCTGTGGGCGGGACATTAGGCTAGACTACAGAGAGGTGACTAAAGACAGAGGCGCTGCATCAGAGCTAAAGAAGTGCATTTTTAATCAAGTTATTTTATCCAGCGTTAGCTTTTAAATCGTAAAAAAAAACGAAACAAAAAGAAAATCAACATGTGGCGGTCAGTGATAATAGTTTGGCAGACTGCCACAAATAAATCAATGTATGGGAAACACTGCAATTTAGTTTTGCATTTCCAAGTTCAGGGACTCACAGGGGACAGCTTAAAAAAACTGAAGCAGCAACCCTCCAAAAAGACTGGAACTTAAATTTCCCATAATACAACCAACCCTCTCTATCTGCTGTCTGTAATAAACATGTTCTCTCTGGAAAAAATTGTCAGACCTGAAACTAAGGTCCTTCCAGAGCCACAGAAGATATTTTACAATCATTCTCACTAACAGTGGTAATTCTGATGAGTCAACTAATCTTCCTGTGTAAAATCAGTGGAGTGCCCCTTTAAAATGAGCTCAAACAGGCAATCTTTTGTTTATCCATTTACCCAGAGTGGACTTCGAGAGAAAGCAGAGAGTGTTTCACTCTGGTGCACTGATAAGAAGCTCCGTATCTTATGAAACTATTACAAATCAGAAAATGGCTGAAAGAGCAGACCAGACCGCAGTGAAAGCTCTCAAAACTTTTGTCGGAAGTGGAAAAGCTCTGCTGGACCTCGCTGAGAAGGAGAGCAGAGAAGGTAGGCAGCATGTTGTGGGGCCGGACAAGTGCACATAAAAATAGACATGCAGACGCCATTTGCTGCAGTTGGCAGGAGATTTATGGCCGTACCATGAGCGGGGGTAAGCAGGAGGCCTGTCAATCATTCAACGTAAAGAATGAACCCAGACAGACTGTCAGACATTAACTTCACAGACTACCAGACATTCATTTACTTTTCCTCACACAGGCTCTCTCCAGGAATTCATCAGGCAGAAAATCCGCATAGAGCAAAGACAGTCACTGCTGGGTCTGATTGAAGCTGCTGCAGATTTGTACAGAAGGTCTGCACTGTACACACACACAGTAAATAAACAGCCTCTAAAATACAACTTAAATTAAAATATAAAGTAAACAGAGCTTCATGACAGCAGAGCTTCAGATTTGCATTCTTAGACATACAGAAGTATGTTGTTTATTTTAATTTTTTTCTATCTTCACAGTTTGTCTGTTAAGAGGAAAAAGGATGCAGAGAACCTCTGGAGACAAAACAATCAGTAAGAGCTAAACTGCTAAAATTGCTGGGGGGTTTTGTTTTATGTGACAATAAATCAATACTTTTGACATAGCCAGCTTTGTAAAGACATAAATTTGGGTGTTGGTGGAAATTGTTATGAAAATGTCACATATTCTGGCATTTCATAGACCCAACTATTAATAAAGTAATTGAAGAAACAATCTGCAGATTGATCGATAATGAAATAATTTTTAGGTTTCAGTCCCGGTGAGTGCAAAACATATTGTCTACTTAATGCCGCAAATGTTTTCATCTCTGTGCATTCGCACCAAAATTTCAGGAAGGATGACAAATAATTAGGTCTGGGTATTGTTTTAAAAAATTATCATACCAGTACCAATATCATTACCCCTAAACCCCTCATAAGTCCCACCCTTTTTTACTCTGTGCCCCAACAACAGTTATAGCCCGAATCTGGAACCAGACAATAGAGAGATGCCTCGTTTAGAAATACTTCCGGGTAGAAAACCAGCAGAGTTTAGCTATATACCGTATATATATATATATATACACACACACACACATATATCACATTTTTCAATCAATAAAGGTTTATCTTATCTTATATATCTCACATTTTTCACGTCACTATATCACTGTTTAGACTAATCAAATGTTTGTAAAGTCTATAAACACAATGATTGAACAAACATTACTATTTCTGTGTGCACATTTTGTAATTAATATCCTGGTTATCATAGATTAGCCGCTCTAACCGTTAGCTGTTAGCGGTGTCTGTAATAACTCAGTAACTCAATAAACGGTCCGTGAAAAAAATATTGTTTCCAGCAGATATCTTAGTTACAACATGATTGAGCTAGCAAAGCAGTTTTGTGTTGCTATGTGTGGTATTTATTCAGTTTTGGGAAATCACGATGTCTAGAAAGCATCAGTGGCTGCAGCTGACAGGGACAGCTAACTGCAGCAGCAAAGCTAACATCAGGACGTCATCTGTTAAAAGCCTCCCGTTGTCGGATACGACATGAAACTACTCCAGTTAGCTCAATCATGTTGTAACTAAGACATCCGCTGGAAAAAATATTTTTTTCACGGACCGTTTTTTGAGTTACTGTGTTATTACAGACACCGCTAACGGCTAATGGCTAACGGTTAGCCCAGCTAATCTACGATAACCATGTTATTAATTACAAAACGTGCACACAGAAATAGTAATATTTGTTCAATCATTGTGTTTATAGACTTCACAAACATCAGATTAGTCTAAACGGTGATACAGTGATGTGAAAAATGTGAGATATATAAGATAAGATAAACCTTTATTGATCCCATAATTGAGAAATTCCAGTGTTATATGTATTATATTATTATTATATATATATTATGAAATATATATATATATATATATATATATATATATATATATATATCTATGTAGCTAAACTCTGCTGGTTTTCTACCCGGAAGTATTTGTAAACAACAAGGCGATTCCCTCTATACCACAATCAACTTTCGCCTTTTCATTTTATTTAGATATACTATGCTCATATAGTACAGGCCAAAAGTTTGGACACACCTTCTCATTCAATGCGTTTTCTTTATTTTCATGACTATTTACATTGTAGATTCTCACTGAAGGCATCAAAACTATGAATGAACACATGTGGAGTTATGTACTTAACAAAAAAAGGTGAAATAACTGAAAACATGTTTTATATTCTAGTTTCTTCAAAATAGACACCCTTTGCTCTGATTACTGCTTTGCACACTCTTGGCATTCTCTCGATGAGCTTCAAGAGGTAGTCACCTGAAATGGTTTCCACTTCACAGGTGTGCCTTATCAGGGTTAATTAGTGGAATTTCTTGCTTTATCAATGGGGTTGGGACCATCAGTTGTGTTGTGCAGAAGTCAGGTTAATACACAGCCGACAGCCCTATTGGACAACTGTTAAAATTCATATTATGGCAAGAACCAATCAGCTAACTAAAGAAAAACGAGTGGCCATCATTACTTTAAGAAATGAAGGTCAGTCAGTCCGGAAAACTGCAAAAACTTTAAATGTGTCCCCAAGTGGAGTCGCAAAAACCATCAAGCACTACAACCAAACTGGCACACATGAGGACCGACCCAGGAAAGGAAGACCAAGAGTCACCTCTGCTTCTGAGGATAAGTTCATCCGAGTCACCAGCCTCAGAAATCGCAAGTTAACAGCAGCTCAGATCAGAGACCAGATGAATGCCACACAGAGTTCTAGCAGCAGACCCATCTCTAGAACAACTTTTAAGAGGAGACTGCGCGAATCAGGCCTTCATGGTCAAATAGCTGCTAGGAAACCACTGCTAAGGAGAGGCAACAAGCAGAAGAGATTTGTTTGGGCCAAGAAACACAAGGAATGGACATTAGACCAGTGGAAATCTGTGCTTTGGTCTGATGAGTCCAAATTTGAGATCTTTGGTTCCAACCGCCGTGTCTTTGTGAGACGCAGAAAAGGTGAATGGATGGATTCCACATGCCTGGTTCCCACTGTGAAGCATGGAGGAGGAGGTGTGATGGTGTGGGGGTGTTTTGCTGGTGACACTGTTGGGGATTTATTCAAAATTGAAGGCACACTGAACCAGCATGGCTACCACAGCATCCTGCAGCGACATGCCATCCCATCCGGTTTGCGTTTAGTTGGACCATCATTTATTTTTCAACAGGACAATGACCCCAAACACACCTCCAGGTTGTGTAAGGGCTATTTGACCAAGAAGGAGAGTGATGGAATGCTGCGGCAGATGACCTGGCCTCCACAGTCACTGGACCTGAACCCAATCGAGATGGTTTGGGGTGAGCTGGACCGCAGAGTGAAGGCAAAGGGGCCAACAAGTGCTAAACACCTCTGGGAACTCCTTCAAGACTGTTGGAAAACCATTTCAGGTGACTACCTCTTGAAGCTCATGGAGAGAATGCCAAGAGTGTGCAAAGCAGTAATCAGAGCAAAGGGTGGCTATTTTGAAGAAACTAGAATATAAAACATGTTTTCAGTTATTTCACCTTTTTTTGTTAAGTACATAACTCCACATGTGTTCATTCATAGTTTTGATGCCTTCAGTGAGAATCTACAATGTAAATAGTCATGAAAATAAAGAAAACGCATTGAGTGAGAAGGTGTGTCCAAACTTTTGGCCTGTATTGTATATGTCGAGGGGAAAAACTAATTTTGAAGGTGGTTAAAAGCACAATCTTCAAGGACAAATTGCATTGCACATAGTCACATCTTAATTAAGCTTATGTTATTAAAATGCTAGCTTGCTAACATATAGCTACATCAAGAGGAGTTAGCCTAATGGCAGATCAAGAACTTCAGCCACGCTTGCTTGCCATGACAAGACATGAATTGTTGTTAGCCAGGAAAGATTGAGGCTAACGTTCCTTTGTTTGTATTATCTCTGTACGGCTACATGGTGCCCTGAAGTAATTATTGCATCTACATTAAAGAAAGGCCAACGTTAGGTCAGCACTATGGTCTGTAATCAGTAATAAATACATAAAGTACTATACTGATCCCCAGCAGGAGAAAAGGGGACACACACCCAGCAGAGCGGAAGCAACGCTGACTGATAGTCTTGTCATCCTGGGTCTCTACTTGTACCTTTTTTTGTTGAGGCCAGAAGCCTCGATTTGCATTGTTTTGCCAAAGTCTACATCATCAATATGTCTTTCTATCACATACTGCAGTCTCTGCTGTCTGCTTCTTGAAGATATATTTTCTGACACCAAGAATCTTTCTAATTAACAACGTGGCAAACGGCTGAGCAAAGTCGGCATCTCCATATTTCTTTTTGTTGAGCTTGTCCAACAACAGTGACAGCAGCAATAGTAACTTGGGTGGGCGGGATTCAGGCTCAGACAATAGAGTACTTCATTCGATACCCATCAAGCGAATCAAAGATTCAGTTGCATAAAATGCCACCAAACGCCACAGCCGTGTAGTATAGCCATACTTTCAAATGTTTTGGCGGCATCTAAGCACACTGACCTCCGCACTTGACTTCACCACAACTCAGTCTTTACAGGTTGTAGTTGCTGCTGTAGTGGGCCAATCACAAGCGAGAGACACTTTGTCCATGTTATATACATCTTGTATATGAAATGTTTGTGTTGTTGCTGCATTTTTTAAACACATCTGTCGCCTGCATCCAGGCACTGCCTCAATGTCACACAATAGACTACAACTACCAAGAATAACGAAGACGAACTATGATCTACCTCACACACAAAATAGCTGCACGTGTGCAGTGGTAATTTCAAGTCCTTTCGTCACTCAGCATATGCACCCAAAGAAAAAAGAACCCTCAGAAGGGAAATGACGAATGACTGTTGAGATCTACGTGTGTTCGTCAGCCTTAACCATCAAAAATACAAAGCTTTTACTTTTATGTTTTTCAAATATACTCTGGTGAATTTCATTCTTACAATGCCAAAACTAGAGAAGATCTAGACACATTCGGGCAACAAACCTGCTGTAACTGACACCCTGACATTGTGTAAATCTGCTGAGACACTCCTGATTGTGGAACTATAAACCTCCCCGTGCATTCATTCATAAAATATCTAACAGTCCCTATAAACTGAAACAACAGTAAAAACTTTGTTGTGTGACTTCTCCAGCTGTGCTGCTTTACAGGAAGCTGTGCGGGACTTTGAGCAACTAGAAGTGAGTTACTGAAATCTTTTCAAAAATATTCTTATCAGGCTGTTTCGTCTTTACTGACTGTGGCTGATGTAACACAGGTGCGGTGGGATGCCTTTCTGCAACGTTTGGATGATGAGTTACAATTGAGTGCTAAAATACTGGACAGGGAACATCAGCCAAGATGTATTTCACCAGATATATCTCTCATCGATGCCAGAACAGGAGGGTCAGTCTGATTCATTCGTTTTTATGAGCATAAAAAATTAAACTACACATGGAGCTAGTTAAAGATGTTACAATGTGCCAAAACCTTTATCTTGGAGTGACTTATTTTGCATTCAATCATTATAATGTTTCTGTCTGTTTTGCAGAACAGCGACATTGGGGAATTATCTTGGGAAAGGTAAAAAGATCCTGCTGGTGTTAATCCGCCAGTTCTCCTGCCTCCTCTGTCGTCTGCACCTCAAAGATCTGGAGAAGAATCAGGTGAAGATGAAGCACTGGAAACAAAATGTTTACCAATGCACTTTTGTTTTTCTCCTGTTAGACCTTTCAGACAATAAAATAATGTTGTAATGTTGCTTCTGCATAAGGTAGACAATAAAGTATTATTCTATTCTATTCAAAAAATGAAGGGAAACTTTGCTGATATTGAACCAGCTGTGTGGTATCGCAGAATGTGCAGATGAACTTCGTCCCTGTGCCGCTGCAAGCACCTGGACCACCACTAGACCGGCAGGGATCTGCGGGGAAAGTCAAACAACGTTCATCTGCGCACAATGCGATGACACACAGCTGGTTGAATATCAGCAAAGTTTCCCTGCTTCCCTTCACTGGTTCCTGTACAGCAGGGTTGGTCTTTGTTTCACTGTTATAATCATCAAAAAGCAAAAGCAGCATGTGTATACATTCAGTAGGCTATATCTTCAGTAGCTAGCTAGCTAACCCTACACTTTTCAGGGTTTGATTTTGGTTTTGGAACAGGGAAGAAACGTATATATTTTTCCAACCTCTCCAGGTAACAAGTATCATTAATACACAACGTGCCCCAGGCACAACATTTAGCTCCAAATCCACAAAACCAGCCTGAAAATGAAGGAAATCTGAAACGACTGCATTAGAGTCAAAGGAGCACAGCTGTGTTGGTGTCGGACCCTGGTCTGAGCCGGTCTGATGCTACGTTATGATTGGCCAGTCTGCGTCCCGAGGTGGGACTTAGCGAGTCAACTGGTCTCCAGAACCTTAAAATTACAATAAAAACATATAAAAATTACTATCAATAATGTTGTAACAAATATGTACAGTATAACTGTTTAACAATGAGGGAGCACAGTTTTGTGCAGTGTGTGCAAGAGTCCGTATCAGTGGGGGTCCAAAAAAAAAAAAAAAAGACTAAAAAAGTCTGTGTACGGAATGGGAGGGGTCGGCTGCAATCTTTTGCGCCTGCGTCAGGGTCCTGGAGGCGTTAAGGTCCTGGAGGGACGGCAGATTGCAGCCAATCACCCTCTGAGCAGAGCCAATGAAACTCTGCAGTCTGCCCCTGTCCCTGGCAGTGGCAGCAGCGTACCAGATGGTGATGGAGGAGGTGAGGATGGACTTGATGATGGCAGTGCAGACATTATTTTTATTTTTTTTTCTCTCCTAAAAACAAGTTCATGACTGTAATGATTTTATATGCATTTGAAGAATTCTATTCTGATTATATGTTGTTCTGTTACGCGATAGATTCATGTCTGCTTCAAGTCTGAGTAAATTATTTCTCATCACCGAGGAGCAAAAACTGGAAAGTGTCCAGTCACATTCCTGCCAGTAAACTTACCAGTAAGGAAGAAAATTAGTCCACAGGTGAACCACAGAAGGGCAACACCTCTCTCTCTAACATAAACCGAGTAACTCTTTGAAAATAACTAAGATTAATACTTGGCAGAGCTGCCTTTGGCTTTTATAACACAACTTTAAAACCTGTTTGCTCACAGATATGATTAGTAAAGGTCTATGAATCTAGACTGATTTACATGGGACTATAGTAATACAAGCGCATAAGCTTTGTGTTTGCTGAAATATCATAGGGAATTTACTGTGGAATCTTAACATGCAAAATTACATACACGGCAGATTCACACGGGATTAAGATCATAGCTGACCTTCACAATTATTACAAATCACTAGCGGTCCCCAGGTAACTAACGGGGCTTGTGGCGCTATTTTTCAGAGGTCCCTGGATGCAAACTCAGTTGAAGTGGTGGTGGTTTCATTTGGCTGTCAGGAGGGAGCCTCACACTGGCTGCAGGAGACTAACTGTCCGTACGACATGCTGTTGGACCGTGATAGGAAGGTCAGAGCCCCATGCCAGGCGATGACAATACAGAATATACACTTATATACTTTACATACTTTTTCTGATGCTATGCTATCAGTTAACTCTGTTGGGTGTTGCAGATGTACACTGCATTTGGCCTGGGAGCATCTCTAACGAAAGTATTAAACTTCAGTAACATGCTGCTCTATGCTGAATACGTGGTGGATAATATGGAGTTTCCCAGAGGGCTTCAATCGATTCAAGACGACATGTTTCAGGTAAAATGAAGCACGAACAAAGATGTTTGAAGTGGCAGCAGCAGAACTTGATGTGCCTTTGTCCAAGGCATCTTAAGTCCCTGTTCTCCAGTGAATCCTCTAATTAACTACCAAATATACAATAATGATGGTCAGTCCAACTGTAAATGTTTCTAACTACTTAAAAATGACGCATAAAGAACATTTGGGTTCAGATAATTGCATACTTTTCTGATAAAACGTCCATTCACAATAAAATAAACAAAAAAAAAATCATGATTTTATTTGTTTTATTTGTCAACGGTATCATAGTTTTACTCCCATGACCATTTTAGTTTTTACATCTACACAGAAAATAATTCTTTGATTTAGTTTCCTTCGTGTTTTTCCCAGCTGGGAGGAGACTTTGTTTTGGACGAACGTGGGAGGGTGCTGTTCTCTCACTGCTGTCAGAGTCCCATAGACAGACCCTCAATGGAGGACATTTTATCTGCACAGTGAAGATCAAACTCCCTCATGAACAACACAGGTTAAGTAAAGGAGAACAGAAACTGGTGACTGCTAAGTCAGGCTGTAAACTGATAAATATTGTGACAGTTTTAAGGTTTTTGACTTGTTAAGAAATAAAATATGATAAATATAATCAATTAAATGTTACTGTCTCATTTTTTTATAACAAAATTGACTGAGCTCAATTGACTAGGGCTGCAATGAGGATATTTTTACCTTTGACTAATCTGCCAGATATTTTCTTGATTTATCTGTTCAGTCTATAAAATACCAGAGAAATGAAGAGCGCACATAACAGTTTCAAAGTGTTCAAGGTCTTTAAATGTTTTTATGTTTGACTAAACCCAAATTTATTCAGTTAACACTGATAGAAAACTACAAAAGCACCAAATCTATCTAATATAAATCAAATATGACACAATGATTGAGCAGAGCTCACAGTTCTTTTTTTTTCACATGCTCAGTTGGCATCACTCCTGGTATTATTAGCTTTTCTAAAAGGTGAACTCAGGAACCTCCATTAAAGTTAGATAATGTTTAAGTTGGTTAATGTTTAAGTTATGCTACATGCATACTATGTGACTTCTGGGAATCTCAAAGGTTATGCGTCTTCTGTGTTATTAAAGGGCCAGTGTGTAAAATGGGTTGAAAACCGTTGAAAACAGTGACATTAGTGGTCAAATTCTAGATCAAATCAAATCAAATCAAACTTTATTTGTATAGCACTTGTCATACATTAAAAATGCAGCACAAAGTGCTTCACAGAATAAAAACAAACAAAAATAATACATACATATTGAAAAATATCTAGCGACAAGGTGAATATTTATTTAGAAATCTAAACCATGTTACGACATTGTAATGAATCACTCACGAGCAGGAGACCAGAGTAGCATTCGGGAAAAAGGTGCGTTTATTTGAGCACTCCAAAAACTCCGGTAACACTCCAGGGGGTAGCACGTAAAAGACTCCGTCCCAAACTCTGACTCTTCTAGCGTAACACACACACTTCATACACATATACTCACTTACAGTACCCAGCGGGGCAGCCCTCCCCTCTCTGCTCCACCAATCTCCAGCCCGCACACTGACTGACAGTGTAGCCTGTAAACAAAACTCAGCTGTTTATTTAGCCTAGCAATATCTCCGGACTATAGTAGCTGCAATGGACGACTTTGAACATGATTTTTAAGAGTTTCTTGTAGTGGACACAGACCCAGAGCCATACCTGTTTGAGCCGGAGCATACAGATGAGGAACTCCATGTGTTGGATGCTGAGCGGGCGAGAAGAGAGGCTGAATCCTCCGCTCCCATTTTGCTGCACAGAATGGGATTCGGTGCTTCCATCGTTGGGGAGATATATCATCAGGAGGAAAAGCGCAGCAGAGAGTGCATCACAAGGAGTGAAGTTGTGTCTTCTTTTCCTCGCAGATGACGGTTCGGGTTCATTCTCTCCTGTTGCGTGGTAAGTGTGGTCCATTCGCAAACTTTACAACTAAAAAGACTTTTCACTACTCTCTATCAACGAACTACTAACACTCTGCTGTTTCCTCCTCCTTCTTCCTTCCTTGCGCTGTCTTCGTCGGTTTATTTATACACGCGAAATGCATTCTCTGGCTGGCTGGATTGTCCGCTCGGGCTGCCGTACATACATGGCGCCGCAAGATGGCAACCTCTCTAAAGCAAGGCCCTTGCTACATTAAAAGCATAATTATAAGGCTACGAAAACCAAACGAATTTTATTTTATAGCGATTATACACTTATATAAACATATTAATGGGTAGAATATTCAGATTCAGATTCAGATTTGACAATAAACCATGCCAAATATTACACACTGGCCCTTTAAGCTACTCTCCTGACAGTTGTTTTGAGGGTTTGGAGAAAATCATAAAACAGCAAACACAGTTTATTAATTTAATAAGGCAGTGCATCTCATGCAGAGCAAATTACCCTTACTCAATGTGTACATTTTAAAGAGGTTTGGGGCAAAAATGTGATCAAAAGTAAAGGACTCTCAAACTGGGGGGCCCAAAAGTGCAGCCAATGCTTAGGAATACTATGTCAAGTATTCAGGCGCTATTGCAACTATTGCAACTACTGTAATTAATCATCCTCTGGCCACCATGACAATTCATCCAACTGCTGTGAAGACATTTCATTAAAAACTCCAAGTGTCAATCTGCTGGTGGCACTAGAGGAAAAGTCAGAGGTTCACCAACGTCATTAGGATACAATCTCTAGGGATCATGAACGCCTGTACCAAATTTCATGACAATCTGTCAAATAGTTGTTGAGATATTTCAGTCTGGACCAAAGGAACAGACTGGCCGACCAACCAATCAACTGACCAAACCAACCACTTGACCACTAGCATGGCTTATTTAGAAGAAAGATGAATATTTGGGGACAATGAGTTTCTGAAAGGTGCATTACTTTAAGCTATAGACTTTGTGCTACAGACGGAGCGCTTCGTGATGAATCTATTAATCCAGTTAATTAAACAAGCCACTAACACAAATTTAGAAAAAGACCGAAATGAGGGGGAAAAGTGAATTTCTTTCCCTGATTGGGAGAAGGGTAGTGTGGAAACAAAAAGAAGTAAAGGGGCCCGTGGAGGTGTGTATGCTTGGCCTACATGGAAAGATACAGCGTTTTTGGACCAAAGAGTTCTGGGGACCCCCTGAGAAGAACTGCAACTCCCTTGAGAACTACATACCTTCAAGGGTTTTTGTTCTGTTTGCATTTCCACCGCCAATAGGAACGCTAAGGTGACGGAAACCAACTATCACTGCAGTTCATTGTACTTTGCTTTGACGAGTCAAAGCAGGGTCTTAATTCCCTTGTTGCGTATATATGCTTAGTAAAGCTTGGACCTCACTGTCAGTCCATTGGTCTGTGCTTTCTAGGGATGGGCAATATGGCCCTAAATGTGAGCATGGCGAGAGAGGAGAGGGAGAGACGCCGTGCTGCTGCCAGAGGAGCCGCTGAATGAGTTTCCTCTGAGCAGTATGTCACTAAAAGAGTCTGAGAAGTCCGGGGCTGTTCATAAAACATTCAGAACGCCACAGTTTATTCCACACTACTGAGGCTGCTCCTCTTTTTGGGACCACCTCAGAGTCTACTATAATTTCGCTTTCAGCTATGCTTGTTGTTGCTGTGGGTAACAATATGACCTTAATATGTCAACAACTTAAAATATCGCAAAGTATCACAATGTGAATTTTTGATGATATTAAAAATTATACTGATATTTTCATGAACGAGATGATATAGCACAACACTAGTGCGTTCTTCCATTTTTTTTCTTTCAAGCTGTTTTTCGTGTTTTGTGTTGGCGGCTGCTGGTGTTGCATTGGCTCATGTGTTTAGCCCATCAATGTACTCTAACATCACTCAAAGTTTCCTTTTATGCTGTGGGAGAAGCTAGTCTGAAACAGGAATTAATAAATAGTCCCTCAAAACAGCAATCTAAGGACCAATTTCATTCCTAGTTCCTGCAGTGTGGTCACAATAAAAAGAAGGGTTCTTAGAACGATGAAATGGTTTCTCCGGTCCATGGCCTGTTGTTTTGCATGATAAGCTTGGTGAGTTCATTAAAAGGTGACAAGTAAACTCAAGAGCAGAACACTTTGATCAACCCTCGTGCCCACTCCTCTTTGAAGATGCGTCTCTTCTTAGAAAAGTGGAACTGCTTTAACTGACCTAGCATCTTATTTCTGGCATTAGATAATCAGCAGAGATAGCACACATAGACAAACTCATTGAGCAGCAGATAGAAGACTTTGGGTCTTTCCAGAACAACACTGTTACACTTGTTTCATTTCTGTTCATCTGTTTTGCTTTTGTACTTGTCAGGGTTGTTTTACAAATGATGGTACGCTGCATGAATGAAAGTGCTTAGAGTTAGCGGGTACTATCTTATCAGTGTAACATAAACCACCCTTATCTACATCCTGTATATGTTCTGAGATAGAAACTGCTTGCGTTGTCATTACGCTGCTTTACCAACCTCATTGACAGCATGTGAAGTATCTTATAAAATGTTTTGCTTGAAGCCTCAAACGTGATCTCAACCTGTCTTTGAGTGATACTTTGTGAGAGCAGATGTCATGACAGTGTCTCTGATAGTAAAACTAAACAGGGGAGGTGGCCTTCTGACTCCTTTTATTCTTGCTGTTATTTGAGCCATCTGGTTTGTGTTAATAATTACTAATCTGTAAACAACTAATTCAGGTGTCACTGCAAGTAGTGCACCTACTGTTACCCATGGGCTGCTGTACAAGTCTCCGACAGCATAAATGTTTCTGCTATTCTACATGCACTACTGTTTAACAGAACTTAACAATTAACGGTTCGCAGACAAGAATAAAAGTCACAGCCATGCTAGCTGGCTCTGTTAGGCTGTACTTTGACACAGCTAAATGCTAATGTTATGCCTGTTTCACACTACATGACATTTTTGTCCATTCCAACAGTCACTGTGTCAGACAACGCGATAGTGAAGTCATAAAATCATGCCGTGACTTGGCCGACAGACATGACAGACTACACGATGGTCCACATCAACCATCCCCAGTCATCTTTCACGACGTGCATGATGCCATCGGTTTGTTTTTATTATTTTTTACTATTATTTCAGTCACTGTGTCTGTTCATGTCCGAGCCGAAATGTTACTGTAGTAATGTAAAAAATGCCTGCAGATGGCAGGAGCAATAAGTTCCATAATTAATTGGCCCCCAAAAAATTAAAAAAAACAAACAAACAAAAAACAACATTTTAATGGAAAATTACAACTAACCAATAAAGGAATAATAAATAGGGCTACTAAAGGGTTAGAAAAGAGTCCCAGGACAAGGTTTAATTCCCATTTCTACACAGGTTAACGTTAGGAAAAAAGCAAAAGGTTAGGAGAGGGTGAGATATCCATAGCAACTAACTATTTCAAACTCCAAACATTTTAAAGTTAGGACAAAAGATGTGAAAGGGGGGTCTGAAACATATTAATATGCAGAGAAAGCCAAAGATATTTAAGGGACAGAGAGGGATAAATGTGGCGTCAGTCATCGTCTACTAAGACACACTACACGAGATGAAACAATGGATTACCGCATACAACACTCATAGTTGTTCACGATCCAAGCCACCACTGTACGACACTGTGTCAGGCTATAATCGGGCAGATATTGTGTAGTGTGTACCCAGCATTAACATGCTAACATGCACACAATGGCAATTTCAACATGCTGATGTTAATTAGCACTAAACACAAACGTAGAGCTGAGGATTATCGGAGTTCACAGGTTCAAAGTACTGAACAAACTGACCTGATGATGGAACAAAAGAAAAAGTCACAAGATCATCATACTTCCTACATTTTATCCTGAGGGGAGCACAAATGTTGCTGTGTGTGTAGCTGTGCAAATTATAACTGTTGACTGTCAGAAACAAAGGAGAGTAGAGCAATGTTGTTACAGTGCTGCAAAAGAATATGGGGAGGAGTTCAGGATGACTGGATGCATGGTCAACAAACTCTGAATTTCAAGTAAGGGTGCAGCGAATAATCGACAGTCAAAAATCAATGAGCAAATTAGTTGCCAATGACTTTAATTATTAATCAGCTGGTGACGTCATCAGCTATAATGTGAGTCACTGCCCAATAGCGATAGTGACACCGCTTACTGCGATGGCAACACCTTCATGACCAAAAATCCCCCAAATCTTGGGAGCATGATAAAAACAAAGGTTGTGAGCTCTTACATTTGCAAAGCTGACCTTGCCTGGCATGGAAGGACATTAGTTATGCTGGAGTACCTGAAGGGGAGACACACTGGCTCTCTGGATGATAAAGACTTGTCTTGTAAGCTTGTTAGGTAGCTAGCTAATGGTAAAAGCCATAATTTGGAGGAATTAAACACCGGCTGCAACCCACATCAGTGGTCAAGTGTCCAATAGTTGTTGAGGCATTTCAGCCTGGACCAAAGTGGTGAACTGACTGACCGACCAAATGTATTTATGTATTAAATCAGGTAATTAAAAAAGCTCCTCATAAAAATAAGGGTCAAAATCTCTCTCTAGAGAGAAAGTGAATTTCTATCTATGACTGAAAGAAAGGTGGTAGGTCAACAAAAGGATGTAAAGGGGCCCCTTGAGTTGTGCATACATGGCCCATGAATCAGTTTTGCATGATAAGCTTGTTAAGTACCTTGAAACGATAACCAGTAAACTCAAGAGTGAGGGGAAAAAAAGGACTGTCATCAACCCTTGTGCCCCACTCCACTCTTTAAAGACATGTCTCTTCTTAGACATTCTCAGAGTGGAGCTGCTTTAACAGACCCAGCATCTTATTTCTGACACTAGATAATCACCAGAGATGGCAAATGTAGACGGACTCATTGAGCACATAGGAGACTTTGGGCCTTTCCAGAAGAAGATCGTTACACTTGGTTCATTTCCATTGATACTTTTTGCTTTTGTACTCGTCGGGGCAGTTTTCTTAGGGTACACTCCAGATCATTGGTGTTGGAGTCCTGGATCTGAGTTCCTCCGGGAGGAATGTGACTGGACAGAGGTCGAAGTGCGGCAAGTCACTGTTCCCCGCTCTGAACAGTCAGGATCCTTCAGCCGCTGTGAGAGGTTTGCAGTGGACTGGAGCAAAAGCCACAGCAAATGTAATGAACTTGACTGGATGCTGAGTTCTAATGTAACCCAATTGGCGCCGTGTGACAGCAGATGGGTGTTTGATAAAAGCCGCAGCACTATTGTCTCTGAGGTAGGTATATTTTCTTTTTACCTACAGTGTTAGAAATCTGAAGTATCAGGCTACACCACCATACTATAATGTCAATAGATAATTTACTAATTCTTACTAGTTATTTCTGCAAGGTTCTCTTTTTGGATTAATCTTTTTATCCTGTAAGTAATAACTGAAGAGAAAACTCAATGTGCCAAATAAATCAATGTAACATTCATGTTACAGCTAGAAACAACAAAAGCAAGCTGTGTTATGATGAGACATTTTAGAGAATTCCTCTCTCTGACAATAAATGCATTTCTTAAAGTTCTGCACTGCTGAAAAATGTAATCATTAACACTTAGTTAAAACTGTGTGGATTATTAACCCTATGGGCCCGAACGACGCATAGTGCATCCAAATTCACACCTGTTCTTCATTGATTTTCTCCGCGACCGTGTGTCATAGCGAGAAGCCACGCATATCACGTGAAACAGCGGAATTGTAGCTTTCCGACAAGAGAGGAACTTGTCGGTAATCCAATGTTTTCACAGCGAAAAAAATGATAGTTACACTAAAATGATGTATAACAGAGCTTTCATACAGCTCTGCACACACATTGCTCTTGGATGGATTACTCGCGAATGCAGGGTCGCACAGAAATGCCACGCATATCACATGAAAGTGCAGGAGCAGAGCTTTCCAGTGATACCACACACCATTGTGCTGTCATCCCATCACGCTATAAATACAGATTGACTGTCTACAAAATAAAAACCTGACGAATTTCTTTACAATCCATTATACAGATCTTGTTATCAGTCACTTCATATAGTGAGGATTATCGTATCTTACCACGTCTTAGGCTTGCGTGTGTTTCTCCCTGTCTATCCACATTTGTAGTCCAGCTTTCAAGATGCAAATATCTCCATATTGTCCAGTTGACACTCGTCAAACTTTGTATGACAAGACCAGCGCACTTCACCTTTGCGCACCCAGACAACTGTAGCCTAATTATGCATGCATGACAGGGCCGTAGTCCCTGTCATGCATGCACATGTGTCCCCCCCAGTGCCCAAAATCCCCCCCAATATATAACTGAAACTGAGAAACAACAACAAACTTTGTTTACTGCAAACAAACTGGCAAATATTATCTTGGAGGACACCATTGCACATGGTTGACTATTTTTCTATGATCTTAGATGTAAATATTGCATGTTTCTTTCAGATAAAACACATTTTTGACTTGAATGAGTCAGTTGAATTTCTTGCAATAATGAAAAAATACTGGCAATCATGTCCGCTTGGCACAAACCACATGTTTTGGACAGCTGTGAAGTGACAGAATGTCCCAGCATCATGGTTCTTATATTGCCAGATTTCAGAGAGTCTCCCCTCTTCATATATGGCAGAATATGTCTTTTTCCAACTTGCTATGGTGAGATACATGTAAAAAAGTAAGAATTTAGTAACACGGATTTGTTTTTTTCATTGATATAAAAATTAATATAAAATACAGGCACATAGAAGAACATGGAATGATGGCAAATCTGGATAGCCCACATTGTCCTGAAAAAAACAAGATATAGCATGTGTATGTAGCCTTTATAATGACTGTGATATGAACTTAAAAGTAAAGGCAGTAAAAATACCCCAAAAAGGCCTAGGGCCCATAGGGTTAATACTGTTATTTATTGTTGTCATAATCATAATTATGCTACTATCAAACACTAGTTTTGATTTTGATGAAATTTCTCTATACATTTTTTCCTCTTAGTTCTCTTTGGTCTGTGAGAAGTCCTGGCTCGCTGATCTGAATCAGGTTTTCCTGGCATGTGGATTTTTTATTGGAGCTTTTGTCACTGGCTACTTGGCTGACAGGTTTGTTATGTGCTGTTAATTTCTTTTGTTCCCCTATTACATTCTCTGCTCACCAGCATTTGAGTTATAGTAATATTTGCTCTTTTTACAGGTTTGGTAGAAAGCCATGTTTCATTGCATCGATGGTTGGCCTTGGTATCTCAGGTATAGCGGTAATGCTGTCTCCATGGTACCCGCTGCTGCTCGTCTTTCGATTTCTACAAGGGTTTTGTGGAAAGGGAGCATGGACAGCCAGCTATGTACTCGGTATGTTGAAACACTGAACCTTGTGTAAGGGAAAATACATAAAATTATATATATATATTAGGGGTGTCAACGGTTGACCGTTGAACGATTAAAGGCAGAGAATATTTTGATAGTAGTCCTAGGGCTCAAACTTTGGCATTACATGCATCAATGTAGTAAATGTCAGGTGCATGGTGGTAGTGGTACTAGTACTATGCTGTATCAAAACAAAGCTAATAAGGTCTACTCTATGTTGTGCACTACCTGGTGCTCTGGGAGCTAGCTAACAGCGCCACTCATTCAGCATTTACCACTGGTAACACTGACCCATGGCATCGTTGCTGCAGATAAATTGTGCATACCCTCAAGTATCCCGCAAGGTTGTGTCAGTAAGTAAACAGCTTCATTTTGAACTACAAGAGCCTTTTAGCATTGTCATCTGTGTTAGCTCTGTTAGCAGTGTCAGCACAGCTAGTGGTGCCAACATAATGTTATGCTAAGGAGGTTTTGCGCCTCAAAATTAAGTCGCTTACTCACCAGGGCAACCTTGGTCGAGACCAGAGGGTGGTCACCATGTTTCCACTGCAACACCATCCCGGCACCAGAGGTCAGGACGGCATTACCGGTGATAATCGCTGAATGAGCGCTGCTGCTAGCCAGCTCCTGCCTGGTAAGAGTACAGTGCAGATCAGCGAACTAACCTGTGGCGACTGCTGTGTTAATTTGTTTTACCACAAGTTAACATGGCTAGCCGGCTTATGGTCAGCAAAACCAACGGGGAAAAAATAAAAGATATTTACAAAACAAAACATTAAAATTACAAAACCTCTTAATGGACAGCACTTTGAAATGTGAAGCTTACTGAGTCAGTGGAGTGCCAGACTAAAAGGAAAGGTCTCTTGTATTTTATGTCTACTAACACATATATTCTTTGTTACAGTGATTGAGTTCTTTGGATCAAAAAACAGAAAATTTGTATCCACCGTGAGTCGGACTTTCTACAGCACCGGCATGATCATTCTGCCTGGTCTGGCTTACTTCCTGTCCTCCTGGAGAACTCTGCAGCTGGTCATGAGTCTGCCCTGCCTCCTGTTTATCTTATACTACTGGTACACTTTCCTCATACATGCCAGTTTCCATTTATACACAGGTAGCTCTGATGTTGAAACCAACAGCTGTGTTTGTTTTTTTAAGGATTGTTCCTGAATCTCCACGTTGGCTGTTCTCACAAAAAAGAACCACAGAGGCTATGAGAGTTGCTGCGGATATTGCAAAATGCAACGAGAGATCTTTACCACATAATCTTCCAGAGGTATGACAGTAATTAAAAAGACTGTATCCTACTTACATTTTCGTTTACCTTTGCCTTTGTCGATGCAAATGCAATCTGGAGATCTGATTAACCGTTCAATACAATATTTTTCAGATAATTCTTTTGGAGGAAAAGAAAGAAGTAAATCCTGTATCTATAATGGATTTGTTTAGGACACCAAGTATAAGAAGAAACACTCTCATTTTAACATATGCCTGGTAAGTCTGTTTGATGAGTTACTTCCCACTACATGATACTATAAAATATATAATGATCCTTCCTGGAGGATTTTCAAGTAGTTTAGAAAATAAATTTGACTCTGTATTCCTCTCATGCAGGTTTACAAGTACTGTTGTGTTTCAAGGCCTAGTCTTACGGCTGGGGATCACAGGCAGCGACTTCTTCTTGGATTTCTTTATCTCTGCTGTGGTGGAGCTTCCCACCGGCCTCATCTTCTACCTGCTGGTCGACAGAGTCGGTCGACGCTCCCTCATGGCCATCACCAACTTCAGCGGTGGCATCGCCTGCCTCGTAGTCCCATTTCTCTCAACTGGTAGGTCAGCTGGCAGTGCACGTGGCATCAGGTGAAAAATTGAAAAATGGATTGTGATCATCTTTGAACAATTAAAGCTAACGTAAGTTCTTGGTTGGTGAAGTTGTGATGCGTCCACCTGGATCCCATTTCCATCCTTCACTTTGTCTCTTCTGTCTTCCCTACAGATTTTATCTGGTTGAAAAAGTCGATAGCGATCATCGGGAGGCTCGCTGTTGCCATTGGATTTGAGACCTTGAACTTTGCAAACACAGAGATGTATCCGACATCTCTCAGGTGTGAAACCAATGTGGTTTTTTTTTAATGTGCTGTGAAAAATGATTAACAATGTGCACATCAGACTACCAAGTACAGAAATGGACAAATTCACACAACAGGTTATATTCATATCTTTCTGAACGGTCAAAATGATACAACTTATACGGTCACACTTAACAGTTCACAATGTGGGTGCTCTCACTAAATGCCCCATCAACTCTGACCATTGACAAAGTCCATTGATAAAGGGGAATCAAACAAGACGACCAGGTCCTTAACAATGTTGACAAAAAAAGGCAGCATGACATTGGCAATTAAAACAAACAAAGGAAATGGAAATTCTCTTAATTGTGGCTTGATCTGCTTTTCAATTTCTCGCAGAAATTTGGGTGTGTCAGTGTGCTCATCAGCAGGTGACATCGGAGCAATTGTGGCCCCATTTCTGCTCTACAGACTGGCCAGTATCTGGCAGGAGCTGCCTCTTTTTCTTTATGGTAAATTTCTCCCTATACCTGTCACCATGTTCTTCAAATACTCTCTAAAAAGACATGTAAGGGACATCTGACTTACCAATGGAAGATATCTTGTCTCATGGTAAAAGGCGCCTCACTTTTCTTTCAGGTGCGATGTCGGTGTTGTACAGTGGACTGGTGATGAGACTGCCTGAGACGAATGGAGTCGCGCTGCCAGAGACCATAGAGGAAGTGGAGAATCTAAGAAGGTAAATGCATATTATTAAATTAAGTTATTAGACTGATGACCACCCAAAATTAGCAGGTTGCTAATGTAATAAATCAATAGTTAGAAGTTTCAAACCAACAAGTGGAACAAATATAACTCCCCATTTCCCAAAAATGTTTGAGTATAATAGAAAAGACAAAGGTAAATAAATAAATAAAGTAGGGATGCACCGAATATTTGGTAACCGAATATATTCGGCCGAATATTGCAAAAAAACACACATTCGCTATTCGGTGGAATAAGTGAAAAGCAAGGCCGAATAATGGCGGCGTGTTTTGATAACGCAATCAAACAGCGTGCGGTGACCGACGGAGTAAAATGTCAGCAGTGTGGCGATATTTTAGTCCGAGTACAGATTTCAACCAGCAGCAGAAACGAAACGGCAAATCCCGCCGGTTGTGGGTTGAACGGGGGTCACAGACACGGACAGGAATACGTATTCCTGTCAAATGCGGCGGCGCATGATAACGGTTTACCGGTGACGGAGAAGTCCGGCTCCAGGTGAATAACTTGTTGTCATGACTACCCAAAAGTACCTGAACAGCCGAGCCGTGGCGGCACACAGTATGTAGCGTATCAGAGGAGGAACGAGCCGTTCAAGCGTTTAATATTATTTGGCTTTGGCCACAAATTTTCATTTCGGTGCATCCCTAAAATAAAGCAGAAAGGGTTTATGTCACAACATAAATAAGGTGTCAAGAGGGGGGAAGATGGCAGGGAACTTGTGAAAAAAGGTGACAATATGTGAATTTGACAAGACTATGCTTGAACATCTGTATTTACATTTAGGTATGCGCAGCAGACAGACTCATGCTTTAATCCTTAATGTGTCTTTCTTGTGTATTTGTGTTTTCTAACAGGGGGAAAGACAAGTCAAAGGATGCAGACAGCTTTATTGTATGATCGAAGCTGTGAAGACCTGGAACATTACTGGTTTATTTTCTACATATGTGCTGTGTTTACAAAACGATGTCCCAGTGTAAAGTACTGTGAGATGTACTACAGTGGTTGCTATCGCAGGCTTGTGTTACATTAGATTTTCTGAGGTTCTAAATGTGTTAACTAGAGCCTTGATAAAACACAGAAGGTGTTAGAAGATCTAATGAAGGATCCATATCTTTGCAACCTCACACCTTCAAACTGCAAATTTTTCACAGTGAAATTATGCTTAAATATAAAGAGATGGAAGTCTTAGATGTGGATGTTTTATAGAACAGCAGGAGCATTGTTTTGGTCCGTTTTCTTGCATTGTACAGGGCTCCAGAGTGCAGCCATTTTGGTTGCATACCTGTCAAGTTAGTCACACAGGTGTGCATGACATGTATTACATTTATAAACGTGATACAGAACCAAAGTTCACGAGCGGAAGTTCTCAAAGATCAGGTGCTGGAACATGTCAGATAAAATCATCAACATATATATATATTTAATAAGTCATGTATATTTAGCACACCTGTGAGTGCTCATGTGATTCTGTTGAGCGAACCTGAAGAAGCCATGGGCAAAACAAGTTGTTCTCTCTTAATAGAGCACTCAGATCCTCAAACCAGCAGCTTCTGGCTATGCCTCAATCGAGGCTAAAGGACAAAGGGGATTGTGCGTTCGCTGTGGCTGCACCCAAACTTTGGGATGGTCTACCTCTCTCCATTAAGGATTCCCCATCTGTGGACACTTTTAAGGCTAGACTTAAGACCCACTTTTACTCTAAAGCTTTTGAGCGCTCCTGAACTATTAACCCCCCCCCCCCCCCCCCCCCCCGCCCCTTTTTTTTTTTTTTTAGTCTTTTGTATTTCCACTCTCCAATTTGTTCCTCTACTTTTGGACTTGTGTACATGGGACTATACATTACATTGCTACATATCTTGATCTCTGCACTTTGTTATTTTGTGATTGTACCTTTACTGTACAGCACTTTGGTCAACCTAGGTTGTTTAAATGTGCTTTATAAATAAATTTGATTTGATTTTGATTTGATAATAAAATCACAGTAATTCAGTTCAGTGAACGGTGGTTTATATTGATGATTTTATTTGTTATTATTATATTTATTTGGTATCTTATAATCTCCTAGCATAAAAGTTGATTTTCAGTTTCATAGCCTGTTGTGACTCGCTGAGTTTTGGTCAAGTGTTTATTCAGTGTTTGTCCAGTGTAATACAGAAGTGTTTAAAATGTTTCTTATTTTTAAAATTAAAATAGTTTGCCAAAGTTGCCAGTGAGCAAAATGCTCTTAGTTCCCTGAAAGAGAGCCTACCTCTTACTGAACTGTGACTCCTAAACCGGGCTATGAACCTAACTGTGACTTCTGTGCACCCTTACACAACTAGTTAAGAAATTACAAATGTATATGAGAACTGAAATAAAAGCTTAAAAAAACACTTAAAATGTATTATTGCGGCACCAAAAAGCACTGTGAAAAATTTGGGGTGCACCTAAATCATGTGCTGGTGCACCTAAATAAAAGTGCACACCAGTGCAACCAATTGTAAAAAGTTAGTCTGGAAACCCTTTTGTATTTGTTACTCAGTGGGATATCTCCAAAACTAGAGACAATTTAAATGATGAGAGTCAACATTCAAAAAGCCCTTTACAGCTTGGCTCTTGAAGAATATGTTTGGTGATATTTAATATTTTTCTGACAAATCCCATGAAAAGACCACAACCAACAATGAACCGATCCTATGAACAAGTAGCGATGTCCAGAGCCGATCCTGAGGAGCAGTATCATGAGCAAAGAGCAGTGTACAAAGCGCAGCTTAAATAAATACACTTGGGGCAGAAAGTGTCAGACCTGGTAAAGAAGTCCAAAAGTACTGAAAGAGATTTTTGTAAGTGAGTGTTATCTGACATCATTTAACTGCTACAACACACCATATACTTGTTTTCAAACTTAAATGACATGCACATATCAACCTGAAGCAACCCTACAGACACTGTTAAGGAACTTCTCTAAATGGCCATAACCCAATGGTCTCAGAGGGGATTATTTCTCCAGAAAGCATGGCCACGTCAGTCAATTCAATGCTGATTCAGATGCTGTATTATGATTGCTTAACTGTTTTCTCTTATAAAGAAATCTGGAAGATTATGTGACCTTGACAGAATTATTTGTTTCTAGTTTATAAATGCAAATAAAAAGAATTGTGCTGATAAACTACACAGTTGTACCTGTCTCTTATATAAATAATCAAAACAGAAAGTATGCTACTAAAAGGCGTCTTCTCTGCACTTTCCTACATCCAGACAACAATAGTCTTGATTGTTCAGTTTTTTAAATGTTATACTGTATATCTAATTGTGGGTTTGTTTTGTTAAGGCTTTTGTTCCATTGTAGGTTTACCCAGAAAGCTTCAGAGCAGCCAACAAAAGCTGCCCTACATACATGGCGCTGACTGAATGGGAAGACATGTAACCATAAATTGTGTTGAAAATCACTGGTATGCATGAGAAGCGGGATTCCTTCAAGCGTAAATATCCGTGTCGCTATGAAAAGGAGGATGGAAATCTCTCATGGTGGCGGTGACACTGTCGGCATCACATGATGACTTCTGCAGCATGATTAAAATAGTTATAAATACATGTTAAAAGTTGCACTAGTAAATTATCTTTAGAAATCATAACATGAATGTTTGCTCATGGAAATGATATGATGACAACTAAAATCAATTTGGCAGATTCATTTTAGTGATGAACTGTAAAGATGGGAATGATTTGTGAAGGATTGTGATTAGGAAACTGTTTGCCTCACATAACAAAGATCCACTGACCCGTCAAATGAGGGCAGAGGGGTGTGGGGGCTTGGAGAGGGCATGTGGACGTGGGGATGAAGTAGGCAATTATGTTAAGGACTCACTGCACAGTACAATGAATTTATGACTAATGGGGAATAGATTAAAGAAGGGGTGGGGTCCTTGTGGATACAATACCCAGGACAGATACAAACATTTCTGTCACAGCATATCCCTCTCCATCTTTTCCTGAAGGAACTCTACGGCAGCCAGTCAGACAGAAACTTTGAGGTTAATTGGTGAAAAATGCCGGAGGAGGAAGAACGAGAGAAATTAGCCCAAGTCATCAGACAGTGGAACAACAACAGACTGGACTTGTTCGAAATAAGTCAACCTGATGAGGTGAGTCGCCTGCAGACATCAGACAGGGCTCATAAACCATATCAACTCTCTTTAACTTTGGGTTAACCTTTATTCTCTGTTAGACTGCCAATGCCACAGTTTTAGATCTGTCTTTAGATGCCAAGTTGTATTTATAACACACACACACCCACCCATTCAAGTACATTTAACAACTGTGTTTATGTTTTGTACTGTATGCAGTAGTCTGAAGTCATAGGATGCTACTTGACAATTTCCATTTTTTAAAATGGCTAACAGAGTCATATACTTACACACACTATACTATCAATTACATAACAAAAATATTGCTGTTTCAGGCCCAATCTCACAACCCATCAGCTATCAGTTTAACCATGATTTCACCTCTGGGAGCAATGGCCAATATTTCGGGGGTTCAGGAGAAGCCAGCAAATATCCGGACCGAGATGTCCTCTTCCTCTTGGTCATTTCAACTAATTTGTGTAATATTTGCACATAAACGCAGATAAATAATTAAAAAAAGGTAATAAAAAGCTAAATCATCTTCAGCTGATAGCTGGTGGGTTCCCAGGTGGCATTACAGTCAGTGTCTTCAGCCTCTTTCTCTCTTTACCTTGTCCTATTGCCTACTGATTCTGCATTCATATGCAGATATCTATTTATAGAGATGACTTCAGGACTAAATCATAAAGTGACTATATCACTTTGCTCTGACAAATAAAAAACACTACTGTCCTGGGGCATTGCATTGCCTGCTGCAAAGTTAGTTTAAAACTAAAAGCAGTTGCTTTAGAGAGAAAACATTACATTTCCCCACAGTACATATCTTGGGTGCATTATGTGTTGGTTACTGTTAATTTAATGTCCAAATGCAGTCTCATTTAGTCGTCACGTTTTGCATTAAAAAAATAATGTCAATTGCTGTGTCTCAAATCACATACTTCCGTTGGTACACTTCCATGTAGTATACTATGTGCACTATGTACTTACTGGCGCAGTGCGCGAATTTCGACAGGGTAGTGTTGTCTCAAACCAAATACGGCCATTGTGCACTTAGCAGAAATGACGACCGCAAATTAGCTAGTTAGCAAACTAGCATTAGCATTCGCGTTATCGTTCGCGGTGCCAAATCATTACAGACTGCTAAATTATTCCAATAAACATACTGCTGGCTTATATCCAACAACAGTATAGCGGTGCTTAGTGCAAAAAACACATGACGAAGCAGCAACGTTCACGGTCACACAGTCCTCGGCCGCCATTTCCAGTTTGAAAAGTGGTCCCTCCCCTTCTGCTAGATAGCCAAGATGGGGACCATTGAGGGCGAGAAGTGTCCATATTTCCACACTCAACTTCTTGATCATTTTGAGTGCACCATCCAGGTACTCATAGTGCACTGCATTTTTCCATTCTTCTCAGTGTGAATGCACTCAAAATATTTAGTGTAGGTACAGAAGTACGTGATTTGAGACACAGCGATAGTCTTTATTAATGTAGTATTATCATTAGTTTTTTTAGTAGTCTTTGGAGAGGTCGTCTTCCCATCACGTACACATCGCAGCGCTGCTATCCTCGTTCACTCTTTGGTATTGATTATTGCAATTCTGTCCTCTTTGCTCTCCCTCTCAACTGTCTTGATAAACTCTAACTGGTCAAGAATTCAGCCGCCCGTATCATTACTAGAACCTCCTCCATAGATCATATCACTCCTGTATTCCAGCAGCTTCACTGGCTTCCTGTCAAATATCGCATCAATTTAAAGATTCTGCTTCTCACCTTTCTAATCAAGCCCCTTCCTACCCTTCTGAACTCCTCCATATCTACACACCCTCCCGTATGCTTGAGATCTTCTGCAACCCAAGTCATATCACCATCTGCCTGCTATAAATAAAATGCATTATTATCATTATCAATGGATGTATTGGAGAACTGGATATGGCGCCACCCTTCAGCCTTGCTTCCAGTTTTTCCCAGTGACCACTCCTGGCATTGCAGCAAAAAGCATTTTCACCTGGAGACCAACACTTTAAAAGTGATGTCTGTAAAATTGTTGTCAGGACGCCAAAAAAGCAAAACAAGGTCAATTTAATCTCAACTCTTTCTATCATGAATTTTTTTGATCCATTGAGGTCTTACATTTGTAAAACTTTCCTCAAGCCGAGAAAAGCCATTTAAAAATCTGTGACATCATCGCAAGTAAAGTCTCCAGGCTGAGCAGGAACTCATAGGTTGGGCCAGCAGGAGAAAGCGGACTGTATACCACATAAATAAACCTGGAAGCTATAAACTTTTTTTGGCATATGCACCAGGTGAGCAATTCTCATTGGCCTGAAAAGGCGCCATCTTGGGGTCCAGTATCCAGTTGTAATAATGCACCCACAGGAAATATCGGATATGCTCCTTATTGTCTCCGCTGGCTGGAGGGGCTTTTCAGTGTTTGATCGACAGCAGCTGTCAGGTTGCCAGGGTATGATGTTCCTGATACACCACAACCCCCAATTCTATAGGGCAACACCATCCTCACTCCCCATCTCCACCACAACCCTGACACATAAATACAGAAATAGAGAGCTGTAGCCATTAGCTGATAATGAATTGATAATGAAGGTAACGGTTAGTTGCAACCCTACAGAAATAAACTATCAGACGTGTGGACAGCTTCAAGATGTACTAATTATGCAGTGAGAGAAGTAATAGATATACTACTGCAATAGATAGCTCTGAATACTAGTTAGCTATAAGTTAACACTGTTGGTCAGCAATTTAAATCTTCCCTAAAACGCTGATGTGATTTACAGCATATCTTGTTGTGATGCCTTTTCTTTTAAGCCCCATGAATCTGATTTTCTCTCATGGTATTGACTGCATGGCTGTTTTTAAATTCAGATTCAAAGCTCAATGAATGGTTGATTGTTTGGTTTAATACAAAAAGGACAAGACAAACAAGCTATCAGATGCGTAAATTTAAACTGATTATAATTCATATTCCCTCATATCATTTAAGAGTCTGACAGGGCTAGTAGGTCGGGCACAAGGCAGGTCTTTCAGGGACATCTTGAAATCTTTTTAAATGCCTAAATCCAAAGCAGAATTTTATAAAACGAGAATATTGGCCTTTTCATTCTCAAAGTCTATTCAACAATATGGTTTCAGCACACTTTGTGAAAGTGCAACATTGGCCACACTTGAACAGCTTTCTGTTTCCTGGCAGAACTTGGAGTTTCATGGTGTGATGCGCTTCTACTTTGAGGATCATGTTGGAGGAAATGTGGCCACAAAGTGCTTGCGTGTTGGCAGCAACTCTTCGACTCACGAGGTTATCGACACTCTTTCAGAGAAGTTCAGGCCTGATATGAAGATGCTGACTACAAGTTATTCCCTGTATGAGATTCACGCCAATAAAGGTAATCACTTTAAGTTATTTTACCCATTACTTAATAGTTTTTTGTCTTCTGCTAAACCAGACAAGGATTCTGAGGATGAATTGATATGAAAAAAATTGTCAGTCGTAGCTCTTATTTGGTGTTGTAGTTGTTCAGTTGATTTGACAATATGCTCTGATCATTTCTTCCTGTTTTCCATGTGAAATAAGAACGTAAACTGGATCTGGATGAGAGGCCTTTGGTTGTACAATTAAACTGGAACACTGACAACAGAGAGGGACGTTTTGTGCTCAAGAAAGACGGGGAGAGTTTGGAGGTACCGCTCAAGCCATTAATTCAGTCTGCAGTTTCAGCCCTCTCCACATAATCTCACATCTACGTTCTTTTTTTATGTGTTGAACGATAAAGGAAAACTGTCACGAGAAGGAAAAAGGAGGCGTGATCCAAAGCTTCAAGAGGACACTGTCAAGAAAAGAAAAGAAGAAAGAGAAGAACAAAACTAAAGCGACTGACAAGGTTTCAGAGGATGAGAATGGGTAAAATATTTCATTGTTCACTATTTTTTCTTTCCAGACATGCCGGCTTCAGGCCCGCCTCACGGTCAGAATAACATCTACCCTTTTTAACAAATATCCAGGTCAACTGAAAAGCTACTGAACAACAACAACAGCATTTGTGTGTCTAACCATGAGAGGAAAAAGAACTGCACGGAGAACAAAAATCAACAAAAGCAGGCTGCCCCGGGTAAGTAACAGAAAAATAGAAACGATAATGAACAGTGCACTGCTTTCCATTCATTCAGTGCAGGCCTATTCAACTTCCAATCAGTACGGACTTCATTATATAATATAAAAAGGATGACTGATGACTTCTCAAAATGCAGGAGGAAAGACAGGAAGTCTTTTTCCAGACTTTTCAGATCAACCAGGATTACCAATTGGAATTAAATGCTGCGATAACTGTGAGTATGAAACACAAATGTTTTCTTTCACAGTGTTATTTTGATACCTGTCAGCTGTAAGCTCACTGCCTCCCCTCTCATAATGTCCTCCTGCCCCCTGCTGGTGCCTTTTACATTTCAGCTGAGGAAGCCTTCCTGTCTGCAGTCATAAATTACACCAACAGCTCCACAGTTCATTTCAAGCTCTCACCTGCATACATCCTCTATGCTGTGGGACGCTTTGCTCTGCAACGCCATTACAGGCGAGGCTCTCCACCCTCGGGGCAGACACTCAGCGTAACTTCGATCACAAACAAAATGGTGGCCATGACAGAGAAGGTCATCCAGGCAAGTGCAAGAAACCTCTTTTGTCACATTTCCACACATAAAAAAAATAATGTATAGCAAACATCCTACTGAAATGGACTTAAATATTATTATTAAATATTATCATTGCTAACACTTAAACGTCACACCTGCCAGGTGTTTTATCACTGCTGTAACGTTTGCCTTGCAGAGACAGCAGGCCATCGCCGGGGCTCTTGCCTTTTGGATGGCAAACTCCTCTGAGCTACTGAACTTCCTCAAGCATGACAAAGACCTCAGCTCGCTCACACAACAAAGTCAGCTGGATCTGTCCCACCTGGTGCACAAAGCTTACAGGTGCAGATGAGTTTCTGATCCTAACTGAAATTGCAGCACAAACTCAACAGATTGGCCAAGAAGACCTGTCTTCCACCACACATTAAATAGGTCACTTGTATTTCAACAGTGGAAGGATGTTATTCTCATAACACTGGGCTGTCTATGCAGTAGGAACATGCATATACTTTTGAAATTAGTGCTACATGACCAGAGAAAACAGAGAAACAGAGCTATGGTTTTCATTTTGCTCAAGAGGTAGAAAACCCACAAATACCAGAATGCACTGCGCCGCACCGGACCAATAAACACTCCCGATAGTGTGTGATGTAATGTGAGCTTGGAAATTTCTCAACATGAAACAATATGGCAGCTGCTTGCAATCAGCATCTGAAATTACAGTTAAACAGTAAGATTAAAATGTGTTTATAAAAACATTTTAGGCGACTAATATGCAACGCAGTGACAGAATATTGGTTCATATTTGATCAGCACTGCTTAATTTTACTGTTGTATCTCAGTCTTTTCAGCCTTCCTTTATACAACACAGGAACCAGTGTGGCACCCACTTCCTTTTCACAGATTCTCATAGTACAGCAAAACAGTGCACTTAAATATGTCCTCAAAGACATTTTACGTGAGAGATAGCCAACACAGTAACAGAATTGTGGCACCCTGCTCTCTACCTATTCAAGCCTTTGTCCCCTTAGAGGCACTGCAAATCTCTAGCCAACAAAACAAACTGCTTTAAAAAACAGATTATTTCAAACTCCAATAGCAGCCCCAAACTCCCAAATGTCAACCATATAGTAGAGTATACACAAGCACGGTTATTTCAACATGCAATTTTTCCTCCTACTTTGTCTGTGAATATTGCCTATAAAATTAAACAATAAATCATCTGACAATCTGTATTAGTGAAATATATTATATAATAAATATGGGATTGTAATTCACTTGTTTCAGATAGAGCACTCTTGGCATCGAGAGAATGCCAAGAGTGTGCAAAGCAGTAATCAGAGCAAAGGGTGGCTATTTTGAAGAAACTAGAATATAAAACATGTTTTCAGTTATTTCACCTTTTTTTGTTAAGTACATAACTCCACATGTGTTCATTCATAGTTTTGATGCCTTCAGTGAGAATCTACAATGTAAATAGTCATGAAAATAAAGAAAACGCATTGAACGAGAAGGTGTGTCCAAACTTTTGGCCTGTACTGTATGTGTGTTTTATTCCCTTGAAGTTATCTGCTACAGTGTCTACAGAGTGAATTAAGGAAGCACTTGCCAACTTTTCTGATTGACCCTGAGCAACATGGTGCGCTGCCAGCTGGTATAGGTAAATGTTTACCTATAAATACTACAGCAATGATTATCTCACTCATAATTTAAGAGTCTTGGACAAGCTGTGAAATTGTCCCTGTTCAAATACTATAAACTTGTGTCTTGCCTGCTGCAGAGATGGTGCTCAACACCTTGATGAACACCATGTCTCTATTACGCCGCTGTCGGGTCAACCCTGCCCTCACCATCCAGCTCTTCTCCCAACTCTTCCATTACATCAGTGTCTGGCTCTTCAACCAGCTGATGAGCCCAGAGGCCGACACTCCAGGCCTGTGCTCACACTACTGGGGAGCTGCTCTCCGCCAGAGGCTCACAGCCATCGAAGCTTGGGCGGAGAGGCAGGGCCTGGAGCTGGCTGCTGACTGCCACCTCGGACACATCATCCAGGTCAGTTCTTCCCTGCACTACATGTCTAAATATTAGTAGAAATAAAGTTTAGACTGGGCTTTGCTTTTCTGAAATATCGAACCAGTATCTTCTGCCATCAATATGCTCAAAGTTTCTACCTTAGAAAGTCAGCAACACAGCGACTGGCTTAAATGTTCTTTTCTAATATATGAGCTTCTTTGTCAGATACATCTCTGATCTCATTTATGGTTTGGAGTTTTTATCTCAGCTTTTATTTCCATGTCAGAACACGTATTTCAGTCAGTACAAGCTGTTAAAATAGCATTGCCTGGCTGTTTCTAGGCAACCACGCTCCTGACCATGAACAAGTACTCAATGCAAGACGTGAAGGCTATCCACAATACCTGTTTCAAGTTGAACTCACTGCAGCTGCAGACGTTGCTATCCGGCTACCTCTATGCAACCAATGAACCTCACATCCCCTCAGTGAGTACTTATCATCTGTCCTTCCACTCCCCTCGTGCCTCTGTTGTTCTCTCTGTTTGAAACTACGACTCTGATGCTGCTTTTTGAGACAAATTCTTGCAAGATCTTTTTGATGTCAAGATTAACAGCCTGTAGAAATCAAAGTACTACTACTAATCACAGCGCAGACATATGTTTAAGGTTTACAGTGTAGCAGCAGCAGCCTTAACCACAGAACAGAAGCTCAGGAGTATAGATTTTGTAATGTGAATATATCACTATGATGAATATAATAATGAATAATGTATGAAGAATATTATAGCAAGTTGTCACATAAATGCTTTTGGCTGAAATATCTCTCTTAATATTTTGCTGAACATGAGGTGGTGTAACAAAAGCCACGGCGAGTTTCGCATTAAAGGGATAGCTCAGATTTTTTGAAGTGGGGTTGAATGGCAAGGCAAGGCAATTTTATTTATATAGCACCATTCATACACAAGGCAATTCAATGTGCTTTACAAGAGAAATACATTAAAAACAATTGATCATTAAAAACAAGAGCTAAAAGCAAGAAAATAAATAGTTAAAAACAGTGCAGAAAATGCATTTAAAAAGCAAACATAAAGCAAAAGCAACAGCAGACAAATATAAAAACAATAGCTACAGATTATCCTAACAATAAGTTACATATCTAGTTCACTGGTAAGCTGCAGTAAATAGTAATGTTTTAAGCCCTGATTTAAATGAGTTGACAGTTTCAGCTGACCTCAGATATCCTGGAAGTTTGTTCCACAGGCAGGGAGCATAGAAACTAAACGCTGCTTCACCTTGTTTGGTTTTGATCCTGGGAACACTGAGTAAACCTGTTCCAGATGATCTGAGGGGTCTGGATGCTTCATAACATACAAGTATATCAGAGATGTATTTAGGCCCAAGACTATTTAGTGCTTTATAGACAAGTAACAAGATTTTAAAGTCTATCCTTTGACACACAGGAAGCCAGTGCAGTGACTTAAGCACTGGTATAATGTGCTCCACTCTCTTGGTGTTGGTGAGGACTCTGGCAGCAGCGTTCTGGACGAACTGCAGTTGTCTGATTGATTTTTTACTCAGGCCTGTGAAGACACCGTTACAATAGTCCAACCTGCTGAAAATGAAAGCATGAACAAGTTTTTCTGTATCTTGTTTAGACAGAAATTCTTTTATTCTTGCTATGTTTTTAAGGTGGTAGTAGGCTGATTTAGTAATTGTCTTAATGTGACTATTGAAATTTAGGTCTGAGTCCAGAACTACACCAAGATTTCTGGCTTGATCTGTAGGTGTAGTAAGATTAAAATATTGACTGACTATTGATCTTTGTTCTTTGGGGCCAAAAACAACTATCTCAGTTTTGTCTGTGTTTAGTTGTAGAAAATTCTGGCACATCCATGTATTGATTTCGTCAATGCACTTATTTAGCAGATGTAGGGGACTGTAGTCATCTGGTGACACTGTTATGTAAAGTTGTGTGTCATCTGCATAAGTATGGTAGGAGATGTTATGATATTCCATAATCTGAGCAAGAGGGAGCATATAGATGTTGAACAGAAGAGGCCCAAGAATGGACCCTTGAGGAACTCCACATGTAATTTTTCTTTGCACAGATTCATAATTGCCAAGTGACACAAAGAAATCCCTGTCTTGTAAATAAGATTTAAACCAATTTAGCACGGTGCCAGAAAGTCCCACAAACTTTTCTAGTCTGTCAAGCAGTATCTTATGGTCGACTGTGTCGAATGCAGCACTGAGGTCCAGTAATACCAGAACCGAAACCTTTGATGCATCACTGCTCAGATGAATGTCATTTAAAACTTTTACAAGTGCAGTCTCAGTGCTGTGATGTGCTCGAAATCCAGACTGAAAGGCATCACAGGAATTGTTTTGCTCCAAGAAGGTGTTAAGTTGCTGAAAAACAACCTTTTCAATGATCTTTCCTAAAAATGGTAGGTTTGATATGGGCTTGTAGTTATTTATTACTGAGGCATCCAGATTAGGCTTTTTTAAGAGAGGTTTAATGACTGCGGTCTTCAGGGCCGTTGGAAAAAGGCCTGACTGAAGAGAACAGTTGACTATCTGTAGTATATCTGATGCTATGCAGTTAAAAACATCTTTAAAAAAGCTTGTAGGCAAGTGTGTGTGGGCGAGTGTCAAGGATGATGGGGTACTTACCCATAATCAGTGTATTACACAAGGTGGTTGCCAGTCAGCTCACCTCCAGTTTGGAGAAGCAGGGCTGAGTCTGACATGGAAGCAAAGCAATGAACTGCTGTGGAGGGGTTAGAAACAAAATGTATTTCAGCCACTTAAGAAAAATCAATATCAGTTTAAGTGTACACTATATTTAGAATATCTTGATTTTCAACAGGAAAATGGAACTGCAGGAGCTGCTGGTCTACCAACGCCTTGAACAGTTACTTTATTTGTGATATTATGTGACTTTGGTGTTTAAAAGAGTTAGTTTGGATTCACCAAAGCTCCTGTGTTCAGCCAGCTAAAATTACTGTTTTTGTCAAAGGAGTCTGGTGGCTTTGACGAGAGCATAGATGAGGAACTGAAGCCATTAATGGCTTCCCCCTCAGAAAGGGCAGTCTGACGGAAAGGTAAAGCAGTGAAAATACTCTGGATATAGCAAACATTTAGTTTTGTAAACAACACCAGAATTCCTAAAGTCACTAGAAGAAATAAAGAGCTCAATAGAAACCAGAGGATCTGCAACCTTTGTGATGATAATCATGTGGGAGATGAGTATCGTATTTTGTCTGAATGTCAGAATGTAAGCTTAATGACTTACAGAGAAAGGTATTTGCCAAAATATTATTTAATCCGCCCATCTTTGTTTAAATTAATTTTGTTATTACAATCAGATAAGCTAAAAGTTATTTGTAAACTAGATGCCTTTATGAAGAATGTCTATAGTGACTTTTAACAAAACAAAATGGGTGAACTCCAAATGCGTGTTCTGGTTAAGAATAAACCAATGTCCAGTGTGCGTTATCTCTTTGGATTTGGTAATCCATTTTTTCTGAATACACTATACACATGTTCACCATAACATGGAAGGGCGACAGCATTGTCCACAGTTAATCATTACTCCATTCAGCAAATTCAGATTTCCACAATGCTACTTTGTGTTTTCACGACAAGCTTACATACCACAGTCAAAAACTGCTTCCTTCCTATTCCACACACCTGATTTCCACTACCTGGAGCTTACCCATATCCACTTCACACATAAATGCTCAATGCTGTGTTCACTTTCATAACTGCATATGTATATTTATATCTACCTTGTGTTTAGATAAGGATAAAATACAAGACCAAAAGCTATTATGGCTCCAAAAATATACTTCCTTTGTTTAAGTAACTTTTGTTGTACTTAAGCCACGCCCTGTGCCATTGTTCTGTTATTGTATGTAATTTTTGTCCATACCATAGTCTTGAGCCAACACTGCCCTTTAGTGGAGCCTTAGTTTACCATCCGAAACAACTGGAACAACCCAATCAGCCCATAATATTATAGGCAAACATCATATTTTATAACTATGAATACCAACAGTATGAAAGCGGCATTGTGCACTTACCAAGCACCAGTGCACCAGTTTGTTTCTTCTTATGTACATTAAAGTCCCTTATATTTACCTATATTCATTCTTGTTATAGTTTAACACACATTTATACATTTCTATTTTTTTTTTTTTTTTTTTTTTTGAGTAGTATAAAACAAGCCAGGAAATAACCTCAACTTTTTACTTTCCACCCCCATTTTTGTCTGTGTTAGAAAATACAGTTGCACCTTGGGAAATGGGTAAAAGAAAACTTTAACAATGACATTCAAAATAAATACAGTAAAAACGAGACCCCTTTTTATGCAAGTAGTTAAAGAGTGAGGATTTCAGAAATATATTTAAAGCACTGTTAAAACCTACTGGGTTTTTCAAGAATTGTCAGCTAGCTTGCCAATTGGCATGCTAACTCTGAGAATTGTAAAGTTAAGCTAAAGATAAGGCACCTTTGGCTATCAACAAACTAACAACCAAACAAATATTAGCCACGAACTTAAGATAAATGTAATCACAAATGGCACTAAATACTGCCCCTTAGCATAAAAGCGTAAATTTGCTAGCAAGTTTCAACGGAAATGACATTATCAACCAGTAGAGAGCGGGATAGCGTTAGCTAGCAGCCGCTAACAGCCTCATTAGCGTTAGCTAGCTAAGCCAAACAAACAAATTGAACACAGACAAAACATCAACTCGCCTTCAAAAATAAAAGCATACTTACTTAAGTAGAGCGGGAGTGGCGGTCACACGCTGTCGACATCAGTAAAGGAGTCCAGACCCCAAAAAATGAAGTAAACATTAGCGGCAGTTAGCGTAGCATTACTTTGCTAACCAACGGCTAAAGTAGTACGCAACCGCCATTGACAACCGCGGTGGGCGGGGCTTAGTTAATGTATAAATTAAAACACATTAGTATTACTGCAATTAGTACTACTACAACCGCTGGCTATTAACTCTAAAAAGCTAAGTTAAGCCCCTAAAAATATTAATATAAATTAAACTTTTGAGAGAACTTCTGCTGCGTCGTTACCATGACGACGACTGTGACTACTGCTGTTACTGTGAAATCTATTACTGCTGCTACAGGTGCTACTGGTATTATATGGGGCCATACACTGCTTGATTGTATTGGTTTGGACAAGTGCATTTTAGCATAAAAAATATTTTAAATATCTTTTAAAAGCATTTGTGTTTTATTTTTGGTTGGTGGCCTGTTGGGTGGTTACTTTCCACCAGTGACTACTAATACACCAGTGAGTTTTTTCCTATTTATGATACTACTTACTGCCACAACTGCCTCTACAACTAGTATCACGATCACTGCAGCTAAATGACCAGGATAGTATCAGTACATTACTTTAAAGTTGTACTTTTCCACCTGTCCTGGGAGGTCAGCGGTCAGGGTTATCTGCACGAAGGTCCAGAGTATTTTGCTCAGGGTCACAGCAGGCAGATTGGATGTCCATTCCTTGATGCCTTGTCACAGAATGACAAATGCCAATCTATACACCAGAACGACCTTTTCCTGAGATATTTCCGCTGTCTGATCCACTTGTCATCCTCGCTGCAGGATTTGATCGATGCTGTAGCGACGGCTGCAGAGGCCTCGGCAGATAACCTGATTCGGAGCGAAGGACGGGACATCCAGATGGAGGAGAGCCTTGACCTCCACCTGCCCTTCCTGTTGCCGGAGGGAGGATACTCCTGTGACACTGTGAAAGGAATCCCTCCAGGGTTTAGGGAGTTTTTGGAGCCGATTTGCCGGAAAGGTTTGGGATTGGGAATCATCAGAAAATGAGAAAATAATGTAGAACATCAAGATGAACACACCTAAAATGGTTTTATTGTCTTCCAGGTCTCTGCTCTTTGACATCCCAGCCGAACTCCAAAGGTGACTGGACTGTGCACTTCAGTGAACCAACTTATGCAGAGAGCACATACTTGGTAACAAAAATGATACTGTCTTAAATATAATTTAATTTTAACATAAACCAGGCATTTATATGTGCAATTTGTTTATGTTTTCTTTAATAGGCAGCACACGGAGAGCCAGACATTGTGACGATCACACTGAACAAACCTCTGAACAGTGGGATGGGGGTCAGCATTGTGGCTGCCAAGGTGACTGCCTTGACAGTATTCAAACACCAAAACTATCTGCTTACTGTCCCAACTAATAAATGCCCTCTCTCTCGTTTACCACAGGGAGCGGGGCAAGGCAACCTCGGGATTTATATCAAATCTATTGTCAAAGGAGGACCGGCTGAAATGGTGAGATCTAGCACATTTTAGATTTGCAATGTACAGAAAAGTTTCAATGGAATTATACAAGATTGAAATAATGGATAACATCTCTACTTTGTGCAGAACGGCAGGTTAACAGCTGGGGATCAGCTGCTGAGTGTGGACGGTCAAAGTCTGGTCGGCCTCAGCCAAGAAAGGTAGCTGCATAACAGCTTGTTGTACACCTGGCTGCAAAAAGTTTCTGTGTGTAGCCATGTGAGCAGCGTGACTCTAGGGATGGCATTGAATTTCATTGTATTTATTTACAATGACAATACAGGAATTAAACTGAATCTTTATACTGATTCAGGGCAGCAGCCATCATGATGCAAACCGGCCCCGTTGTGACCTTGCAGGTTGCAAAGTTTGGAGCAAGTTACCACGGCCTTGGAGCTCTGCTGAGTGAGCCGACCCCCGACAGGACTACAGGTACATACACATTAAGAGTTAAACCACTGTCCATGTTTCACTTTCTGCTCTTCACGACCTGATCAAGACCTTTTCCTGCTTCCCAAGGCGATAACAGCCACCCTAAGCCAAATGGCAAAGCACTGATGCTGTACAGTGTTGTGGATCCTGGCCTGTCAGATCAGCTCCATGGAGGCAGCAGAAGGAAAAAAGAGCAGATGATGCAGAGAAACAGACAACTGTATCGCTCCAACCCCAACGTGACAGGTGGGTGAACTTCTATTTTAGTCACACATCACTGCTGGGTTCATGTAGTAAATATCTTAATGTGAAATATGATTAATGCTTGAGGCTGAGTCATAAGAACAACTCCAGTGTATTTACTCCATCCTTGTTTCAGCAGATTTCTCCCCCGAGGATAAAGATGAACCTGGTGACCCTGTTGTGAGAGGAAACAACATGGCTGCTGTCTCCAGTGTCAACCTTTGTGCTGATGTGAGATAAGATTTCTTCATCTAATTCCTCATAACATTTGTAAACGTTCATTCACTATGGAGAGGAAGGTCAGTTTAATACACATACAAGAATCTGTTGTCTTCAACTGAACTTGTGTCTCAACATTTTTCTGTCTGTATTCAGACATGTCACAGGGAATACTTGACACTGCCGAACCCTAAATCCCAGGACAAGAATTTATCTGATTCCAGTCGAACACAGCACACACTAAAAGTGTCTTTGAGGCCTTTGGATGGACAGAGCTCCAGTAAGAGGACCTTCATGGTAAGTCTTTATTAAACGCTACCGAGATTGACCCTCTGGTACCGAAATGTTTTATCATATATTTAGTACTGACGAAGCAAAGGAAAAGTTGACATATTGTGCACAGTGGTGGAAGGTAACTAAGAGCATTTACTCAAGTGATGTACTTAAAGGAGCAGCATGCAACATTCAGAGCATCAATATAGCAGCAAACAATTAACCGAAGTTATAATGGGCTTTTAATTTTATACAGATACAGGAAGTGTTGAGTTTGAAATGACGGAACGATGCATTAACTTTATCAAGGCAAACGGGAGCGGATCAAAAGTAAAAATAGAAAAATACAGGGGGAATAATAAATAACGGCCCGTTTATAATGTAGTCTGTTCCAAATGAAGCTGGTAGCCTCTGCAGTTGTGGTGCCCCGCCACTATTTTTAAATTTAATTACTTTATGTCCGTCTCCATAATGAAGAAACAACATTCTTTGCTAGCTTGATGCTAATGGCAGTACAGTGGCTCTGCTGTTTCACCATCATTTTTCCTTTTTGACTACAGAGCAGATCACTCTGTGTTTCTATTGGTCAAAGTCACGGTTGTGACAAGAGCAGCTGTGAACGACAAAAAGAAAATCAAACATGCTAGACTTCCTGTCAGGCATCGTGAGGCGTCCAAGATGTGGTGTCGGTTGTCGTCTACTATGACACACTACACGAGACGAAACGATGGATTATCGCGTACGACACTCATTGTCGTTCACGATCCGAGCCGACACTGTACGTCACTACGTCGGGCTACATTCGGGCTGATATCGTGAATTTTGGGGTTTTAACTGAGATTTTTTTAATGTGCAAATTAAAAATAATGCACACCTACAGATATGCTCTTAATGTCGCATGCAGCTCCTTTAAGTACAATTTAGGAGTAGACCTACTTGTATTTTACTTGAGTATTTTCATTTTTATGCTACTTAATACTTGAAATCCACTACATTTCAGAGAGAAATATTGTACTTTTTACTCCACTTCATTTATCTGAAAGATATATTTACTTTTCACATGAAGATTTTACATTAAAAGAACCCGATAAGATTATAAAATACAATGCATTGCTTACATTAATAGGCATTTCCTTACATCTTTGGCTTGTGACTCCTTACAAAATAATAGTAACCCCTCTCAACTTTTCAAATAAACATGATTTAACAAAAAGCAAAGATTAGACAAAGTCCAATATGTGTATGAGTACATAAATGTTTTCTTTTTTGTTTCCTGCTCCATTAATCATCCAACAACCCCTCAGACTGATCTTGTGACCCTTTGGAGGGGTGGGACCCCTAGGTTGGGAACCACAGGATCAAACTACCTGTCTGTACTTTTACTTTTAAAACTTTAAAGCACAGTTGGCTGATAAAAAAGATTTTTAGTACACAGCTTTTTCACTGCTGTTCTGGTATTTTACCTAAATAATAGATGTGAGTACTTCTTCCACCACTGATTGTTAATAAAATAATAAATACAAACAGTAAATGCTTCACTAATATCTCTGTATGACCCCTTGTAGCGCCAGGCTCTGTCACAGGAGAACCTATGTGTGGACAGTGGAGGCCCCCTGCTGGACAAAAGTCAGAACATGTGGGAGCAGAAGATGCAGCGTGCAAAGCAAACAATGAGCCACTATTCATCTTTTCCTCTCCGCTCAAGTGTTTCCACTCATGACATCCTCTCAGATAATTGTTCTCCTACAAAACAGCAGCAGGGCAGTCGTACAAGTGGAGCCGGTGTCTGGAGAACTCCTTTCTCACAACATCCAACACCGACGCCATCCAACCAGCCAGTACGCATAGACATCCCTGTGACCAGAGCGGTGAACGCACACACAAATCCTCCTCTCACCACCTTCCAGAGTTCATCTCTGCTGGCTGTGAGGATGAGCCAGACCCTTAAACTAAATGGAAGTAAAAACAGTCATGTTTATGCCTGTCCCATCACTGCAGTGAAGAAGCTGCCTCACACCTCACATTTGTCATCACAGCAGAGATCCACCACACCCAGGGATCAAGCTGCAAAGCCCCAAGTAAGCATCACTCCAACAAAACACGTCTCCTTCCAAGAACCTCCCACTCAGCAGAAGCAGGGATCAGCTCCTACAAAGCCCAGAGACCCTCGGGAGCTGTGTGACCCCTGGAGGAGGGAGGCCCAGGAGAAGCTGGAGGAGCAGCAGAGGCTCCATGTGGTGCAGCTCCTGGAGCAGGAGGTGCAGGAGCTCCAGGGTAAAGCCAGGCGCACAGCGGAAGAGAACGACCGGCTCCGAAGGCTCAGCCTGGAGTGGCAGTTTCAGAAGAGGCTGCAGGAGATTCAGCAGAGAGGAGAGGATGAGGAGGAAGATGAAGATTTGGACATGATGGTGACGATACAGCAGCTGGAAAGAAGAACACAGGTGAAGCCTGGCACAATTAAAGGGAAGATCCGCTTTAAAATACCTGAAGAATCTAAAAAAAATCTGATGTTACCAAAAGCATTCTGGGAAATGCAGTAAAATCACTAAAGTAGATTAAATGGAGAGTCTGACAGCACTATGGAAATGATCCCTACAGAGACACACCTTTTTCTTACAGAGTAGGATCATTTTTGTTTAACTAGAAACAACCATAAAATTACTCGTTAAACCCACCAGACTCCATTTAAATAAACAACAGTGAGTACAAAAAACAAGGTCCATGATCACATATTAATCATATATAACAGATTAAAACTACACATGAGTAACATATCTACCAACTCTGTATATAGACACTATTAATTTTATGACTATAGAACATATATCACACATTAAAACATGTTTATAACGTCTCAATCTGAGTTATACTAAAACTTTATATTAACTGAAAATGTATTCATAAGCTGCATAATTAAGTCAAAAATGTTATCTTAAAAATTGTCCCAATAACTTATGTCAACAAACAATTACATCTGTGACTAAAAAAAAGAATTAAAGCTGATATATAATTTAAAAAAAACCCTCAATAATCTATAACAAATGATTTCTCTTCCACATTAAGACCAGGAGAAACTCTGCTGGGAACACCGAGTTGAAAGAGTTGGAAAAGCAGGCGGGAACTCATCCCTCCCAACAGGAAGACAAAACTAGGACAGGTATGTTCGCTAATAAAAAATTACAAATACAAAATCATATAATTTGTTATTAGTTTATTCACAAGAGTCTGTGCTCATCAAACATATTATTCATTTTATTGTACATTGCAACATTCCCATATTTTTGGCAGATCAAAGAAGAAGCGGACGGAGTCAGGACTTTAACAACATGGCAGCAAAAGAGTGAGTTTAAAATTTAGTCAGATCTAACAAGCAGCTATTAATGTAGCATTTCTACTCATGATGACTTAAAGGTCCAGTTTGTAGGATTCAGAGGCTTCTATTAGCAGAAATGGTGTATAATATTTATAACTATATCTTCATTCACTTCTAATCACCAGAAACTGAGGATCATTTGTTTTGTTTTTTGTTATCTTAGAGTGACTCATTTATATCTACATATGAAGCTGGTCCTCTTACTGGAGTCCGCCATGTTGTTTCTACAGTAGCCCAGAACAGACAAACCAGACACTGGTTCTGGATAGGATTAACCACCGTAGTTCTCAGTGTTAGATGCCACTGAATCCTACACACTGGACCTTGAAAACATTTAAATCCTGTCGAATCTAACAAGCTTATGTAGCATTTCTACTAATGATGACTTAAAGGAGTATTTCACCCGCAAAATGACCATTCCGCGATGCCAGGGATCAGTACGCTGAGGGCCTGGCCTCTGCCTGCCGCCCAGCACCCAATGCACCAGACCCTGAATCCTGACCCTGCGGGTGTTGAGCCCACAGGGCGACGGCTCTTTGTTATCTGTTTGGGCTGAGCCCACCCGGGCCCCATGGCCCAAGTCCCAGCCACCAGATGCTCGCTGGTGAGCTCCATGTTGGGAGAGAGTCACTGCCTCAAGAAAAGGAGTTCAAGTATCTCAGGGTTGTGTTCACGAGTGAGAGTAGAGTGGAGAATGAGATGGATCAGTGGTTTGGTGCGGCCTCTGCAGTGATGCAGGCCCTATGCCCGACCATTGTGGTGAAGAGGGAGCTGAGCCAGAGGGCAAAGCTTTTGATTTACTGGTCCATCTACGTCCCAACCCTCACCTATGGTCATGAGCTCTGGGTAGTGACCGAAAGAATGAGATCACAGATATAAAGCGGCCAAAATGAGTTTCCTCCGTGGGGTGTCTGGGCTCAGCCCTAGAGATAGGGTGAGGAGCTCGGACATCTGGAGGGAGCTCTGAGTAGAGCTGCTGCTCCTTCACATTGAAAGGGGTCAGTTGAAGTGGTTTTGGGCATCTGATCAGGATCCTCCTGGGCGCCTCCTGTTAGAGGTGTTCCAGGCACATCCCACTGGTAGGAGGCCCCGGGGCAGACCCAGAACACGCTGGAGGGACTACATATCCCATCAGGCCTGGGAACGCTGGAAAGCGTTGCTGGGGAGAGGGACATTTGGGGTGCTTTGCTCAGCCTGCTGCCCCTGCGACCCAGCCCCTAAGCAGATAAAAATGGATGGATGGAAAATTACCATTTCTGTAACAATATTTCACTGTTTCCTTGAATATGTGAAGAAAACTTTTTTTTCTCGCATTCCTCTACAATGAACAAAGAATCCAAAATAGGCAAACACTGAAGTAAATGGAGACCACATTTAATAACTGCAGAAGTATATCGAAACTCTCACACAACTTGTGCAATATAATCCAAGCCTCATTTATCCAGTCGTATGCTCAGGACTTCCCAAACACATGCAACTGGCCTTAAACAGGATTTAAACACGTCAGTACAAAATGTCTCATGAATGGCAGAGTAGCATGCTCAGGCACACTCAGGGCATGCTGCTAGTAGGCAGAAGTGCTTTAAATCATGTTTCAGTGAAAATGAATGCGTTTGGGAAGTATCGGGCATACTTTTTTTTCTTCAACAATTCATGGTAGCAAAAGGTGAGTAACTGATATGCAAATGGTCATTGTGTGGGTGAAGTATTCCTTTAATGACACATATATATCCGTACACAGTTGTGTACGGTCCCCACAAGCCTCTGAATTAAGTTTGCTTTTAAAACAGTGAGACATAACAGCAATTTATCCTTCCAAAAACTTTCAAAGTGTATGAAAGAGATCCCTGAGTAAAATACACTCTATAAATATAGTTTTAAAACAGCACAAGCTACTGTTTATGACCCCACACATGAATTCCCATTAGTACTATTCAAGTATTCCTGCTAATATCAGTGTTTATTTACAGAAGCCAGGAGGAGAAAATCAAGAGAGCGTCGGCTCCTGAGAAGCTCACATTCAAGGAGCGTCAGCGTCTCTTCTCTCTGGCGTCCAGTGCTTAAATAAAGGTTAAAGCCTTGTAAACAGAAACTTCGAAGGAGCAACATGTTCACATAAACAGAAGTAATGATGTGATAGCAAAAGGACAGTATACAGTACCATGTTAATGACAGTGTGAGGATGTATTCACTGTAGTTGTAGTGTGTAGTATTGTAAATTCTAGATAATAAAGAGTTCATTTGGCAATATGATCGAGGTTTTAAGCTTATCAACTGTAAAACTTGTGCTACCTCTGCCTCCTCTCAGAAGCAGAACAGTTACCTGTGTGAAAGCTACTTTGTGCGCTGATAAAACTGTACCACAGCTTTCTCTTGTTCGTGAGTTTCGATCGAGCCCTGTCGCAGCCTGCGGATCTCATTGATGGCGTCAATGCCCGATAGCTTCCTCGTCTTCACCAGGTAGCAGGCCAGCATGGTACCTGTTCTGCCATGTCCATGCATGCAGTGTACTCCCACACCCTGAAGAGGAAGAATGCAGGGTTTACTTTGGTTAATCATCAGTAACGCAGCACACAATGTCTTTATTAGTCGTTGCTAGGAGACAGGAATTTAGATTTTGTTTTTGCAAGTTGAGCTGATGCAGGAAGTCAGTTTATTAACAAATCCTTGACTGGCTGCTTTTCTTCGTCTTGTGTGATGTTAAACTGAATATTTTTGGGGTTTTAAACTTTCAATCAGACAAAGCAAGCAATTTGAAGACATCATCTTAGATCACGCCCACAGGCCACATCTGGCCTAAAGGACAACCTCCAACTGGCCCAGCATATAAAATCTGATACACCACTATGACTGAAATATATAAACTACATATAGAGTCCTGAAGTAGCTAATGAGTGAGCCATCCTGCTGCCTTCTTATCTGTGTGGAGTTACACATGCTCAGTACCAAACGGGCTGGGTGTACAGATTGGTATAGTGACATGGCCAATCACATCTTTCACAAATTAAGTGTTTTGTGACACAGTTTCAGCAGCTTACTCCTCTTTTGCTTTTTGATTGATGCACTCTGGAGGAGCTGTAAGGTTGTGAAAGACAGTTTCTCTTCCACTGGTCCAGGAGATTCATCAACCTGATGCCAAATGTTTTAGGTTTCATTGCTTGTGAGCCTGCGTACAATACTAGACTCAACCCTGGAGAGTCCTGAAAGAACTTTATAACCATCCATCAAGCACAGAGCTCTTACCTCCCCCTTGGCGTTGGCCTGCTCCACGATGGAGAGAAATCTTTCGATCTGACTCAGTGAAGGAGACGTGAAGTCCGCTATCTTGATGTGGTGCAGCTTCAACTCTGGGCACGTGTCATGGTGAGGTGGTTTTCTCTCACACAGGCAAACCAGGTGTTTGATGCCGTTGTCCAGCAGGTAGCGGTATTCACATGGCATCCTGGGTAGGGCCAGTCCGGCCACTTTGTTTGGATCGACCCAGGAGAAGTTGTGTGGAGGCGTGGAGGCCATGATTGTCCAGCTAAGAGGATGGGACAAAGACAGAGGCAAATCAAGCCAGTTTATTTGCATTGCAACAAGCAATGCTGAAAACCTGCCATGGAAATGTGGATGGAAGATCAGAATCAGGATCAGAACAGATAATTGTGAATTATAAATGCAGGAGGCCAAAGGCAGGACTGACTTCCTGTGGCGCTCTGTGGTGCATCTTGGGGGAATGAGTCTATCACTGAATTCAGTGGAGTGGGTGGGAGACATTGTCCAAGATGACATGTATATTAGACAGCATCCTCCTCTCTGCCACTGCCACCATCGAGTCCAGCTCCACTCCCACTACGTTACTGGCCTTGTGAATCAGTTTATTGAGTCTATTGGCGTCTGCTACCCTCAACCTGCTGCCAAAACACACAACAGCAAACAGGATAGCACTACATCACAAAACATCCTCAGATGTAGAAGTCCCTCAGCCTGAGTTCCCTCTCCGTGGTTTAAAAACACACACGGATATGCCAGGGTTAAAGGCATTAGGAAAGAGGATGCTCAGGCTATCTGTCAGCACCATATAGTTAATATACAGCCAGGTGAGACTGCAACCAATCCAACTTGACATTGGCATTTTGTAAGATAAGAAGAAGAACAAGAAAAACCTTGTTTTTTATTATAGGTAGCTGCATTTGTCTGCAAAAGAAAGAGCTACCACTGCTCTCTCTGATTGTATGAGTGTGTGTTGAGGTGAGAGCAGAGATGGCGGTACTGAAATTAAATAATTTTATTTCTACCTCAGGCCTACTCCTGAGCAGCAGTTAAAGTGAAACTTCACCGCAGTGGTAGAAAGTAACTAAGTACATTTACTCAAGCACTGTACTTAAATACAGTATTCACATATTTGTACTTTACAAATATTTCCATGTTAGTTTTTACTTTTAACTTCATTACATTTATTTTAAAAATGCAGTTAATTTGCAGATTCAGATTATTACTACAAAACGTAAATATAAATAACAATGTATTAGGGACTGTTCTTCATTTATGAGGGGGCCAGGGGTGGTGCAAAAAGGGGGAGGCATGTCAAGTAATATTTTAAGCATTGGGGAGAAAGGTGAAAGGTGCATACTATTTTAAATGGTTGCATTTTGTAGGGCTGCCCCCCAATGGCCGACCAAACGTTAGTCGACCAGAAAGGTCGAAAGGTTTAAAAATATATTTTTTTAAAAAAAAGTGAAACTCTATTGTCAAAATAAATCAAAACCTATATGACTGGACCATGTGGGAATTTAATTTGAAAGGACAGACACAGGAAGTGTCCACACTCAGCAGTCAGACAGGAGTCAAGTTAATTGCATTGCATTGATAATTATGATCCAATAATATGTATGATTCTGAAATGGGCCATTTTGCATTATGAGTCATTTTATTTGGTACTTTAAGTATATTTTGATGATAATACTTTTGTACTTTTACTTAGGTTAGAGTTTGAATGCAGTACTTCTACTTGTAACAGACTCTGTTGTAACAGACTCTGTTACAAGTAAAAGTACTGCATTCAAACAGTGTAGAAAACTCTGAGAGTTTTCTACACTGTAGAATTGCTACTTTTACTTACAGGTAAAGGATCTAAATACTTCTTCCACCACTGCTTAACTGCCCACAACTTCATTAAAAAAAATAAGCTGTATGTTCTGTAACAACAGTGCTGTTGTCCAACGTTTACTTGTCTAAAGGTTTGCAACATTGATCTGATCGGTGCTGATCAATCCGACAACAACAACAAACTGATTGACTGATCAAACTCAACAAACTGCTGTTGAGGAAAATAAAAACTTTGCCTTCACTGTACCACGAAAAAACACACACACACACACACACACACACAGGGCAAACAAAATTTGTCTCTTTCTAAAATAGTGTCAGCAGTGTAGAGGTGAGTAAATAAGTGAGTGTCGTTAACAATAACCATAAGTTAAAGTCAAATAACTCACATAAAAACCTTTGGATAAGAGCACAGTATTTACCCTCAAAAAGTCACGGAATACATTGCTACAAAAACTGATTTAGTGAAGTTTTAAAATAATACTTTTAAACTCTTTAAATATAAATGTCAACTAATTTCCGGGTTTTAGGATTCATTACTAAAAAAACTGCGTCACTGTTTGCTTTTTTCTTACCTCAAGGTGCCCCCCCTTTAGTATAGAGCAATATAATCTAGTATACAATAAAGCCCAACAGTTGTAGCGAGCATTTTTAGTAAATATTACCTTTCCAACGAGTTGAATAATTCCTGATAAAGTGGTTAAAGAGATCGTGAGAAAACAGTCCAAAAAGTAAACATCTGCTGACTCACAGGAGTGAAGCTTTTGTTCAGCCACCATCTGCGTGCTGGATAGACCAGTGCAGTGTCTCATGGACGGATTAGTTTTAATAACATGAGGGCTTGATTTGGAAATACTCTGTAGATCTCATCAGACTCCACCTCTTCCTTTTCTTCCTCTTTCTTTCTTGTCTCTTTTTTCTTTATGTGTTTATTAGACAGATATCAGACCAGATAATTTAATAGACTCCCTAAAAGTAAAAGAACAAAACAAGAAGAGGTAAAGATAAAACAATTATTGAAACAGGGTGCAAGCAGCAACTTGTGGTGCAAATGCAACATTAATAAAAGTGACATGTTAAACTAAAATAACATTGCATGAAGCAAGCAACACATCAGCATTAAGCAGTATTAAGCAGTGTTAGTATTTCCAGCGGTGGAAATGCTTTCTTTTGTCTAGAGTTTTAAGTGTCTGTTTGCATGAAGACTTTAATCTTTGACTAATAGATTGATAAGATGGCTGTCTGCTATGGCAACAAGTAAACACTGTCACCAAGGGCTGGACTATCAGCTCTACTCAGGCATTGATCTATTGCTTTGACATTGGTGGGAAGCTAATTTGTAGTTGTTTTATACCTGATCAGCTGAAATATATAATTAAGAAAAATAACTATTCATACTCGCTGCTACATCAGAATTCTCAGTCAGTCACGTGGTTATGTGAGGATCATGTTATTCGATTTTTCAAGCACATTCAACAGTATCCGACCCCCCATACTCAGAGACAAACTTGAGGAGATGGGGTTGGATCCCTCCCTTACTGCCTGGATTTCAGACTATCTGACAAGATGACCACGGTTCGTCAGGCTGGAGAACTGTGTCTCTGGGAAAGTTGTGAGCAGCACTGGAGCTCCACAGGGGATTGTTCTATCTCCATTCCTGTACGCACTGTACACAACGGACTTTAAATACCAGTCTGAGTCCTGCCATGTTCAGAAATACCGTGATGACACACAGCACTCTGATGAACAGAGTTCATCTTGCTGATATTTAAGTATAATTTGTTGCATTTAAACCATGTATCCACCTTCATCAGTTACTCATTTAGACTATTTTGCAAATCATTTAGATTTTTATTAGACAAAAATAAATTTGTATCATCATCAGCGACTAATACTTTGTGAAAAATGCTAATGGGAATTTTCAAAATCTTGAATATACAGTATGAAGAGGAGTGGCCCTAAAATTGATCCCTGGGGGACACCATATTTGCTGATTTTACTTTGACCATTCACATACACATACTTCTTCCTTCCATACATATAACTTGTGAACTAAATAAACACCGTGCCTCTGACACCATTATGTTGATGTTTGCTTAGTATTTCAAAGTCATTAGTAAGGGCTCTTTTTGTATTAAAAGCGAGCCCTGAGCAGCAGTTACTACAAAAATATGTTAAAGCATGAACACCTGAAACAGCTGGGAAATTCTAAACCAGTTATACTCAAATCCATTTAAAATGTACTGTCACTTCCCATATATCTGTATTTGTGGTGTCTTGCCTATAACTAATGTTTAGACTGATGGAATAAATGTCTTAGGACCATTTAGTAGTCAGCATTGGGGTAGTTAAGTTTGGGGGTTAGGAGTTTTGTCATTTATATATGTCGCTGTATATTACATGCACTTTCTTTTTCCTAAAGCTAGCCAATGCCTTAGTAAACATAATTTAAAATACTGTAGTGAGGAAAGTGAGTCCTGTTTGCAACTTTTAGTGATGCTGGCAACGAAGAAACTAAGTAGGGGAGCCATTTCTATGCTAGGAAGGGAGGCTGGATGCCTCCTTTAGGTAGCAAGGGACCTGGGTTTAGAAGGTGCCCTTTGCCAGTGTTTTCTGGAGCTTCAACTACCCTGTTGCAACACATTACCTCACGCCGCCACGCCACTACAAACAAGCTGTGCACCATCACTGCCTCAATGTCCTGGCTGCATCAAGTGCTTGTTACTGTGGGCACTTACTGACTCCATGGGAGGCCCCATTTTCGTGTCGTTGCCAGGGTGGGAAATATAAGTTCAAAAACTTTAATTCTTAATGTTAGATGTCGTTTTGTAAGAGTTATTGTCCTAGTCCTTTTATGATTTGTTTTAAGGTAGCTTTTAATGATTTGACACCCTGCCAGGGGCCCAATAAGAGGCAAGACTAGTGACTCGGGTTCCCCTCTGCCTCCCCCTAGTGGTTGAAATCGTTTTGACCGGCCTACAGTTTGGAGCCTCATTGATTGCTGGGTGTTTTGATATTGTGTACCAGTAGTGTACAGTGTTTCTCTGAATTTTTATGAATTTGTATTTTCAAAAAAATACTATTTTTGTATTCTAAACCAACTAAAATGTATAGCAATACAATTTGCTTTAAGTCTGGGTCTCTATTCTCAAGCTTTAGAGAGCTTATCAGGGTGTCCTACTTCACATCTTCATTTTTTCTCATGAAATCAGATTGAACTCAGTGGTTTCAGTGTAGTGTGGTTTAACATTAACTTACGTTAGTCTGTGACCAGCTCTTCAAACAGTGGTGTACAAATAGATGAGAAAATAAAACAAAAGCGTAGCATCTAGTTTAACGTTAGCTAACTTAACCTATGAACAAATTAAGAAACCAACTAGCTAAACAAACAGAAGCTGCCATGTATTGACCACTAGCACAGAGTCGTTGCAGTGTACCGTTACGTTGCTGAAAATGCGACATAAAGCTTCGCCATTAGCTTAACGTTAACTGTTTGTCCGTCTATTAAGTTATGCCTATCTATTTATTACACAGCCATGTATCAGTACACCGTCTCTCCCACAAAGTACTCCCAAAATTACTCACAGTTTCCCCGTGTCAGAGGACTGGATATTCGCTGCTGGTCGAGCCGGTGCTTCCTAACGGATCGTTACCATAATGGCTCCCTCTACCTCACAGAGGGAGCCGTTTACTACAGCATGCTAACTGCTGAGATAACGGCACCGTTATGTAACCGAAGCTAGCTGTCGCAATGCTAGTCAGAGAGCAGCGTAGCCTTTAGCTGACCTTTAGCCAAAGTTAGCGTCTCATCAGGGTGGACAGCTGTCGGTATAAATCAGGTCTGAACAATATAATGAACCAAAATGGCGGATTAAAGTTAGCTTGTGGAAATACTGTTAATTTGAGAACAACGGCTTCATGAGGACGAACCGTGGTTTTAACGGCTCCTGAACTTTATGATAGTCGACATTTTATCACCATTTTATCACATATCCTGTTTCTACCAACTAATATCAACTGTATGAAAGTTTTTTTCGCGATATCAAAATAAATAGGTTGTCATAGTGGTAACATGTGTCAGGATGGCCGAGCGGTCTAAGGCGCTGCGTTCAGGTCGCAGTCTCCCCTGGAGGCGTGGGTTCGAATCCCACTTCTGACAATATTCTTTTCTCATCGGCTTCACTTGTGTAGGGCTGAGTGCTGCCATTAAATCACAGGTCGTCAGTCCAGCTTTCTCCTTAATCGCAATGGCTCCTTTCTAAAATTAAAGTCACAGAATAACTGTGTTATCAGCACAACTATACCCCTGCCTTAATTTATTTACACATTTCAGTTTTAAAGGCCTTTCTCAACACAACACTCAGCTCACAGTTGCATGATGGTTCACAATCACCAACAGAAACTCATCAAATCAATGGCACCCCAGCAAGTTCCTACAACTTCTATTAGGGATGCACGATATTAGATTTTTTTTTTTGCGAATATATGCCATTATATAACAACTGCTTTGACCGATACTGATATCGATATATACACTTTTTTCCCCCCAACTAATTTTAGTGATCTTCTGTAGTGGATTATGCATGCTTACTCTTATCATGATGGCACACCAGCAGATGGAGAAATGAAATACAATATTCATATTCATTCATTCATTGTGTAATATTGTGTATAAGAAAAAGCATGTTGGCCAGTTCTAAGCTGATATCGGCCGATACCGATGACATGCCAATAATACTGTGCACCCCTAATTCCCATGATACCTGAGTGACAGAAATGTCAACCTTTTTTGAATAAATCAATACATAGGTACACAAGTGTGTGCAGGAATCACAATTTTTCATTGAGTTGATTCCCTGCACCACTTAATAAGCAGGAGGTGTGGCGTTGTCTTCGACTCCCACTTCCAAAATTCTCCATCTTTCCACGACCAGTCAAGCTGTCAATCTTTACCATCTTCAAAGGGTTCGTTTAGGATTTTTGAAGTGGGGTCACATGAGGTACTTAGAGGTTATAGTACCTGTCCATGTATGTGTGTCAGTGTGTGAGTGTGTGTCGTTGCCTTCAGCAACCACTGTGTGTTTTGTGTAAAAGGAATTAAAGGCCTGTTCCATATAGACGCCCTTTAACACAGCTCACTGGCAGGCCTCGAAAAACCATCTAGTGGGCTGCGGCGGTACTGCATGTTGGTTAGATGAAATAAAAACAATAATTACAAAACTAGTTGTTCCTATCACAAAAGTAGTTATTTTTTAAATCTAAATATGTTCAACACTTTTAATAAATTAAAAAACGTCTAATTAAAATACATAATTTCAATGGTAAGTTAGTCTTAAGATAATTATCAATTATCTTAAATCTTTATGGAAAGGTCCTTACCTGCAGATTTGTAGCTGTGTCATTCATTTTTGTAGTTTGTGCTCCTACAGTCTGTGTTGAAGTATCCCTGGGCAAGAAACTGAACCCCTGCTTTCTCCTGATGGCTGTTGGTGTGAGGATTGTTTGTAATGACGTGGTGTAAAAGAACCATGAGTGATTGGAAGACTAGAGAGAAAGTCCATTTACTAGTTACAGTGCATGTCATTGGACTAATCTCTATGGAAAGACCCTTAGTTTGCACATTTGTAGCAGTGTCATTAACATTTCTTCTTGTATGTTTCACTTAAATGATCAGTAATGTTAGATAATTATGCAGTTTCACATCTACAGAGGGCGAATCTCCTGCAACAAAATGCTCTTTCTGGAATGTAAAATGGTGCTTACAAAGGATAAACTCAGCTGCTGGAGATATTGCTGGGTTAAATTTTGCAACCAAGCCCTAATCGAAGCCAGAAGTCGTAGAAGATGCCAAATGCTATGTGTCAGGGTGAGTTACTAGGACAGTTTTACAAAGTTTTATTCCCATTTAGGGCTACAGTTGCAACAATACAAAATGGTGTCTTAGATTTGTATATTTCTCTTCGTGTAAGTGTAACACAGCTTCAGTTACACCTGTGAAAAATGGGAGCAAAAACAAAAGTGTTGCATGTAAATTTGTGTCAAGTTGGTTACACAACACCACTTTCTCGGGTGAAAGTCCTGTTTGTTAGACCACTCCCAACCGCCCCACTCTGACATTCGCTGCCTTAGGGCCATTTCATAGTCGACGAATGCAATGCGAGCAAGCGACGCGAGCAACACACTTCCTTTCATAGTCAACACATTGAACACAAACAGTACATCGCTCACACAATAGGGGGTAGCAGAGTAATCGGTACATTCCAGCTAGCTAGTACTGCTGTAGCTAGCTAGTACTGCTATTTTATTAGAGTGCAGGGCACTAGAACTGTCATATAAATGGGGGTGTGCCCGTACTAGTTCACAAAGTTTATCCTCCTCGCCCGCCAGATTTTATACCTGCTTCTTCTGTGAATAACAAAAAGTGGTTGATTTCAAGTACGTCGCTTGCATTATCATCCACGCTGGCAACGCATGATATTACATGCGTCGCTGCGTCGCATATCTAAAAAATGGACGACACATTTTGAGACACAAGCACGCATCATGGCGGCCAATGCGTTTCGATGCGTCCCAATGCATTCGCGTCTGCGTGCCTTTGCGTCGACTATGAAACGGCCCTTAAGTTTCGTCCTTGTCCCGCTGTGTTTCCCCCTGACACCGCTAGGCACTGTTAAACTAAACATTTCGAAGACTTGGGAGTGAGACCAGGCTCCAGGGAGTGAGGTGGAGGGACTGCGGGGTGTGGTAGCTAGCTAGTTCTTGTCTCTTTGTGGCCTGATACACACAGAGAGAACTGAACAGTGAGTTAAGATAAATAAATCAATTTATAAAAAAACGCTGTTACTGTATGAAGTGTGAGCATGTGCTTGTGTTCGTCTGATGGGAGGGGCTTAGGACAGAGAGAGGAGAGCTAGGTGTGTTTTTAAATTCGGTCAAGTTCTGCCTACCCCAGCTTTAAACCTGTCCCCAGTGTTATTTATATGTGAGAGACGGCCTGGTTGAGTCTGTATTGAATCATTCTTGTTTTTAATGTTTTGGCACTTCCTGACGGAGGCCGCCCTGTTTCACACAATCTGCACATGAAAGAAAATAAAGACGACTGTTTGTCTGTTTCATGCAATAGTTAATGACACAAACACAAACATCCAGAACTCACAGCACAGCACAGTTTACTTGCTAGTTATTTTATACAAACAGTAGAAAGAGGGTTCTGTATCTGAAGGAGACAAACTGCATCACATTTGCCGGATAGATGTTGATACATAGAGATCAGATTTTTCAGACAGGTAAAGAAGAATCACAGAATCGAATGTTTCAAACATCCCATTTAAAAAAGCTTTCACTAACCTGTTGGTGTAAAAACAAAAGAGAGCTGTTGCACGTACAGTTATAGAAAGATATCTAGGTGATAGGTAAAGTTGAAATAAACATAAACAACTTAAAAAACATTCCAATAATCAGGTGGCGTCTAGTGGTAGGCGTATTTTAGTTTGCTGTCCTACGTTGCTCTGCCCACCCACAAACCATTTAACAGAGGAAGTCCCAAAAAGAACCACAAAATATTTTTATTCTCACTTTATCTATTTTTTTTGTTTTGTACACATCACAACCTGAAGACTTGGTAGGTTGACTGGTTGTCCGTCACGTCTCTGGGTTATCATCACACATCATCATCATCATCATCATCACCCCTTTAGTGTCATCTAAAAGCACAGACCCCTTCAACATGCTGCAACACCCCTCAACAAATCACAATCACAACCCCTTTAATGGTTACATGTAAACTCTGTGGGTTTTAATTTTCGCACTCGTTACGTGCCGTTCGACAAAGGGGGGGCAATAATCACCGTGCCCTCCTACTAGAAGATTTCTACGTATTTTGAACGTCCACGTTCAAAGTTCCACACGGAGCAGACTGCTGAAGGGCCATACCGAGTTTACAGGATGGCACAGAAGAACTTCTTCTCCCTGAACGGGTTCTCTGACGCTGGCACAGGCGATAACAGAGGGTCCTCTTTGGCATGAGCTTCACAGTATGACATCAGGTCCGCTGCTGCTTTTGACACCTGTGATTAAACAGACACACATATACAACATGTCAGTGTACAATGATAAAGATAAAGAAGTTTGGGGAAATGTTCACTTGTTTTCTCAGAGTTAGATAAGAGGATTGACCACTCTCATGACTGTATGGTAAATATGTAGCTGGACCTGGACCCTATTTTCCCATGTTCTTCTGTCTCAGTGACTAATGGAGACCACAGTTTTTCAAATTAGTCCATGATTGAGCAGGACAGCAGCGAGACAGGCTGTAATGAAGTTCTTGTGGGCAATTGACCTCTCGCTAAGCCCCGCCCCTTTGTGATGGTCCAACAAGCTGTCAGAGTAAGCATGGAGCCCACACTGTACCAAACTGCACTCCCTGAAGAAACATTATCATATTTTTGGAAAAATGAAAGAGTGATTCCAGAGAGAAGCAGACAGAGGGGTCTACAGTCTGTGTTTGAAGGATATATCCAGGATGTCAAACTGACTCAGCAGCAACAACAGGTTAAAAAGACAAAGATAGTTAGAAGCTAAAGCCGAACTATAGATCACAGTGTCAAAGTGAACCACCACATCACTGCTGATCAACACACAAGACAATGAATATAAAGGGAAACTTTGCTGATATTGAACCAGTTGTGTGGCATCACTTTGTGTGCAGATGAACGATGTTTGGCTTCACCCTGTGCTGCTCCCAGCAAGTCAAACAATGTTCATCTTCATGACACACAGCTGGTTGACTATCAGCAAAGTTTCCCTGCTTCCCTTCACTGGTTCCTGTGGAAGCCCATTTCTGCCACTTGATGGAAAAAAAAATAAGATCTAATAACTCAAAATAATGACTTGCTAAGTCAAAATAATGAGATACTAAGTCAAAATAATGACTTGCTAAGTCAAAATAATGCGATACTAAGTCAAAATAATGACTTACTAAGTCAAAATTATGAGATACTAAGTCAAAATAATCACTTGCTAAGTCAGAATAATGATACTATGTCAAAATTATGAGATACTAAGTCAAAATAATGACTTGATAAGTCAAAATAATGAGATACTAAGTCAAAATAAGGATACTAAGTCAAAAATAATGAGATACTAAGTCAAAATTATGATACTAAGTCAAAAATAATGAGATACTAAGTCAAAATTATGACTTACTAAGTCAAAATAATGAGATGCTACGTCAAAATAATGACTTACTAAGTCAAAATAATGAGATACTAAGTCAAAATTATGACTTACTAAGTCAAAATAATGAGATACCAAGTGCAATAATGAGGTGAATGAGTACAGTTACAGCCTTCGACAATCCATACTCTTCATCTCTCAGTCACGATGGATAACATCATTGAGGGATACTAACTCAAAACAGTGAGGTAATAACTCATGTACATCGGATATGCCACACACTACACTTTGATGTGACGTATGGGGTATGTTTGGCTACTTAAGTAGTCTACAAATTACAAAATGTAGTAAAACAGTGTTGATTTTAAGTGTTCTGTTTGGCTAAGACAAAAAGTTAATTATACAACAGTTAGTTCCGACCGAGTAATTTGACTGGACGAGAAGCATTCCGTGAGTGCTGATATAGAGTATAACATCACTGGGACTTGTAACAGTAAAATCACTCTGCTTACAGGTGTTAAAAATATAAACACAACTGTTAATTAACCAACTGTCACACTCGCTACACTGACACAAACTGACACTAGCGTTACACCAAGAAGATGGATATTTTCCCCAAAATTACATTTGAATTAAATTATGAGTGGTCGTCAGGAGAGCCAGGAGTCTTCTGTGCAGACCTCCAGGCAGGAGCGTCGTTTCAGCAAAAGCTAAGGTATGACAATATGACATGACGTCACAGAGCTACTGATGATGGAGTTTCAAAAATATGAACTTATATAAACCTTCACTTTGGTCTTTGATCTGTCAGAAGTACATACTATGCTATTGAAAACTGTTTCAAAGGACATGAAGCTGTTTTTCACATTCATAATACCTCATGTCTGCATGTAATGCACGACTTGGTGAGAGCACTGAAAACATCAGACCTATTTTGGCGCATATTTCAGCACCACAGACGTTTAATTATCATTAGTCATGTGTTTAACTTCAAAGAAAATAAAGAAAATAAATTAATTACAAGCTCATTTCTAGAAGATAACCAAGGGGTCCGGTGTATGAAACACAATAAAACAAAGGCCAATTTGGTACAATACTGTATAGGCGAATTTATTGGAGTGTCTCCAGAGACCGAAAATACAAGCTTAACATGCCGACATGAAGGACAAAAACCCGCATACAATCAGACAGGCTTCAAGACATCATTTAGACAGGCTGTCTACAGCAGCAGAGCAAAATGCTTTTACAACACATAGATACCGTATTTTTCCAAATAGTAGCCCGGGCGTTTATTTCACAAAATCGATTTTGACCCCAGGCGTTTAAAAGAACCAGGGGCTATTTGCTCAAGGCCTTGGTTTTTTTTTTTTCTTGTTTTTTTTTCGCACCAACCTGCACCAGGCCGTTATTTGGTTACAGTTCCTGTCCAGTATGTTTTTTAGTGCAAAAATACTGTATAATGTAGGGGTGAGTTCATGTACAAAAATCTCTAAACATTTAGAGTGGTTCATTTTTTTCGTGTACACGGGTTTCACCGCTGGGTGGTGCTATTGCATTATACCAGTAAAGCCCCAGTTATCCGAATACCAACCGAACGGGCCATTTAACCAACAGTTACAGGCCGCCACACCGAAATATCGCCATCCCGACGGTCTGCCATCCCGAATTCTGGTCCCTGAGTCCTGACAGTAAGCTATGGCGAGCCTGTAGAAGCTGTATTCCCCATGCCTGTCAGCAATTTTCACCGGGGACGCACATGAGTAATTCAGGCTGATATTACCTGTTTTTCAGCGAACTCTTCTGGTAATTTTGTTAAAAGGCATGGCATATAGGTCCACAGTAACTTATCATCATTATTATTATTATTATTATTATTATTATTATTATTATTGGGTCTTATAAGAGTGGGCTATAATGAGTACCGGGCCATCAAATCACAGCATCTGCGGAGAGAGGACACGGAACTGTGTGCGCTTTCACGCACGTGGGTCAAGGCGATCACGGATATTTGATGTGGGAAAGATGTAGCCAGATGTATTACCTGTTTTAGATAAGTGGCTGTCTGTCCGTCCGTCCATCTGTCCATAGCACGAGTCATGTGCACCACTTCACCACCGACCCGTGTGTAAAAGTGCAAACAGTCCCTCAAGGAGGGACAGCCATAAGGCAATGAATGAGGAAATAATCGCCCGGGCGTTTAATCGGGCCGGCGTTTAATACGCAAAATGGGGTCAAACCCCCGGCAGCTATTAGGTGCCCGGCGGCTATTTGTGACCGGGCAACTATTTGGAAATATATGGTAACTCACATAACTCATAACTCGCGGAGGAGTGGCGAACAATTTGATTCAATAACACTTGTATTCACTAACACTCGTATTCACTGATGAGCATATTATTGACCTATTTAAGTGCAACTTAAACTAACTGTTGTATAATTAACTTTATGTCTTAGCCAAACAGAACACTTAAAATCAACACTGTTTTACTACATTTTGTAATTTGTAGACTACTTAAGTAGCCAAACATACCCCATACGTCACATCAAAGTGTAGTGTGTGGCATATCCGATGTACATGAGTTATTACCTCACTGTTTTGAGTTAGTATCCCTCAATGACGTTATCCATCGTGACTGAGAGATGAAGAGTATGGATTGTCGAAGGCTGTAACTGTACTCATTCACCTCATTATTGCACTTGATATCTCATTATTTTGACTTAGTATCTCATTATTTTGACTTAGCAAGTCATTATTTTGACTTAGTAAGTCATAATTTTGACTTAGTATCTCATTATTTTGACTTAGTAAGTCATTATTTTTGACTTAGTAAGTCATAATTTTGACGTAGTATCTCATTATTTTGACTTAGCAAGTCATTATTTTGACTTAGTATCTCATTATTTTGACTTAGCAAGTCATTATTTTGACTTAGTATCTCATAATTTTGACTTAGCAAGTCATTATTTTGACTTAGTATCTCATAATTTTGACATAGTATCTTTTGACTTAGCAAGTCATTATTTTGACTTAGTATCTCATAATTTTGACTTAGTATCTCATTATTTTGACTTAGCAAGTCATTATTTTGACTTAGTATCTCATAATTTTGACTTAGTATCTCATTATTTTGACTTAGTAAGTCATTATTTTGACTTAGTATCTCATTATGTTTGACTTAGTAAGTCATTATTTTGACTTATTATCTCATTATTTTGACTTAGTAAGTCATTATTTTGACTTAGTAAGTCATTATTTTGACTTAGTATCTAATTATTTTGACTCTCATTATTTTGACTTAGTATCTCATTATTATGACTTAGCAAGTCATTATTTTGACTTAGTATCTCATAATTTTGATTTAGCAAGTCATTATTTTGACTTAGTATCTCATAATTTTGACTTAGTATCTCATAATTTTGACTTAGTAAGCCATTATTTTGACTTAGTATCTCATTATTTTGACTTAGCAAGTCATTATTTTGACTTAGTATCTCATAATTTTGACATAGTATAGTCATTATTTTGACTTAGTATCTCATTATTTTGACTTAGTAAGTCATAATTTTGACTTAGTATCTCATTATTTTGACTTAACAAGTCATTATTTTGACTTAGTATCTCATAATTTTGACATAGTATAGTCATTATTTTGACTTAGTAAGTCATTATTTTGAGTTAATAGATCTTATTTTTTTCCATCGAGTGGCGGAAATGGGCTTCCATAGGTTTCTGTACAGCAGGGTTGGTCTTTTTTTCACTGTTATAATCATTAAAAAGCAAAAGCAGCATGTGTATACATTCAGTAGGCTATATCTTCAGTAGCTAGCTAGCTAACCCTACACTTTTCAGGGTTTGATTTTGGTTTTAGAACAGGGAAGAAACGTATATCTTTTTCCAACCTCTCCAGGTAACAAGTATCATTAATACACAACGTGCCCCAGGCACAACATTTAGCTCCAAATCCACAAAACCAGCCTGAAAATGAGGGAAATGTGAAACGACTGCATTAGAGTCAATGGAGCACAGCTGTGTTGTTGTCGGACCCTGGTCTGAGCCGGCCTGATGCTACATTATGATTGGCCAGTCTGCGTCTGACGTTTTTTGTGAGTTTTATTTTTGCTCCTGTTGATTTTGAAGTCTGTTTTATGATGATAAAATCACTGTTAATTCAAATGGAGTCTGGTAGGTTTGGTGATGGTCATTTCACAGCTGTTTCTGGTTAAACAAAAAGGATCTTACTCTTTAACACAAAGGTCCATCTCTGTAGGGATCCTTTCCATAATGTTGTCAGACACTTAAAATAATAATCTGAGTCTGTTAGTGGCAAACACACTTTTAGTGGATGTAAACTGATGATGTGAACAAGCCCTAACTGGTTACACTGCAGCCTGTTTTGCTGTTGCTGGCTGCATTGCTCTCACTCAACACTGGACAAGTTTTGAAACTTATTGTTCCCATTAGTCACACTTAGACACAAAAAGTGGGAAATTAGAGTCCAGGCTGAAAAACACCAAAGTTACCCATTGAAATCAAACAGAGTCAGGTAGACTGTTCCACCAATCTGCACACTAAGATAAGCTAAACACATATTTAACCAACAAACATTTATGTACCTCGTTTTAAAAACATTTACCTGTGTGAAGGTTCAGGTGTCTGACACGTCATCATTGATAAAGCACAAGTGTGACTAATAACAGTACATAAAGGTGTGTCCCTTCTCTAGAAGATTGATAACACTCTCATGTGCTTACCAACTAAAAGCAGAGGGAAACAGCTGACCTGGCTCTATCCAAAGGTAACAACACACACCTACCAATACATCTGACGCTCACTCATTAACATGTTTTATCTTGTTTCTTTAGTTCATGAATAAACAGAAAAGTGGAGGGGTTACATGCTGTAACTGTTTCCTTCTGCTTCCAGTCTTAATGCTGAGCTAGGCTAGTCACACCCCACTCAGAGTGAGATTCAGATTCTGTATACAATATTAATAGTTCAACACAAATTACACATTTAAACAGCTCCCAAATACAAAAAAAATGTCCCCTGGGATCTATATAAATCAACAGATTAGTAAAATCCTAAATGATTAAGTTGTTTTTTTTCCACCTGGACCTTTATGCTCTGCCATTTCTCCTCTAATCATCACACTGTAACCTGTGACAGGCTGTTATGATACCACAACGACACCAACTCCTGTGTGCACGGCGAGAGAGGAGAGGGAGAGACGCTGTGCTGCTGCCAGAGGAGCCGCTGAATGAGTTCCCTCTGAGCGTAAAGTCACTAAAAGAGTCCGGGGCTGTTCATAAAACATTCAGGACACCACTGATGATCAGATTTTGATCCTCTGCCTGACCCTCCTGCGTCCCAGGCTATTCATCTAAATGGTCTAGGTTATCTAATTGTTGTATATCATCATGCTATCATTAATATAAGCAGAGGACTTTAATCCAAAGTGGTAACCACTGTAAGTGAACGCATGAATGGGTCGGACCTGCAGCACTGGATCTGAACTGAACCGCAATGAAGTGGAGCCTCTGAGCTTTGATCACCTGCTGTGACACAACATGACCCTCATCCATTTATAATGCCCATTAGCTCCTCTGAGGTCATTTTTCTTAAAATAGTAGTGTAATAAGTAACTTGCCTGACATTGGCTGCAGTATCTCAGTAAAGTTCAAGGAAGTTGATTCTACTGCTGAACAGGCACAAACAGAAACCCAAAATCCACCAGCAAAGTCGGTTCCTCAGTGACGTGTGTCTGCTCACCTTTATCCTGTCGATGTTCGCCTCCATCTTCAGCTGCTCCACCAGCTTCCTGGCTTGTGCGATGCTGGCCGTGTTATTGCTTGCCATGGGCGCTGTCAGTCAGGTCTCGTGTGCTCTGCCTGCACAGAAGACGACACAGAGATTCAAACATCCCGAACACTGTAGTTGACCCACGGCGTGCCGCTGATGAAGACCAGCGCTATAATATAGCAGGCATGCAAAGAGGAGCGCTAGTAACAGATACCCTGTTGATTATCACATGCCTGTGAACACACACACACACACACATACCACAGACACAGGCATATTATTTATGGTGTCTGTTGCTAGGCAGCCCATGACAGTGAGGGGGAGGAGGGGACTGTGGGAGAAGAGTGAGGGGGCAGTGCTTTGTCCAGCACCGTATTTAAAACAGATAAACAGATAACGAACATGACTGCTTTCAGAAGAAAAGAAAAACTCTAAATGCTGCTCTGGTAATGGTGAGTTTCTTCGAGCCTGCTCATACTGGTCATCATTTCTTAGTCACTGTGTCACAAGAGCACAGTGTCCTCCCTCTGCATCATGTGAAGGACGATAAATCAATGAATTGATTGTCTTTGATCTGAGGTGAGACAGGTCACCTCACAGGCAGCAGATGGTACAAGGCCTCAAACATGCTTCATCTGCAGTTCTGTTCCTGTTACTGTGAAACACACACAGCTTTACTGTGGTGGAAAGTAACTAAGTACATTTATCACAGCACTGCAGTAAAATTATTCTAATATTAAAATTATAGTCAAATATTTAAATGCTAAAATTCAGCCCATTATTAATATTTACACAGGCTTGTGCATTGCCAGTACCTCTGTCAGTATGTGGTTGTTGTACGTGGTGTCCACTAGGGGGCATTCTAACATCAATGATAACCATTTAGAATAAACAGGTGATAAAATGCGCAGCGCGTCTGAGATCAGAGCTGCCATACAGGGATGTGGGAGAGGTTAGCCTTCAGTCTTTTCAATTTAACCCAAAAACCATAATCTTTAATCTAAACCTGACCAAGAGGGGACTTTCTGTGAGCGAACTTCCCCCAACAGCACCCAGTCAGAAACAGAGCTAAAAGAGCTAACAGGACGGCTAACGGCAACAGTAGCTGTTTTCAACTAAAAAACAATTGATACATGGTCACAGAAGACGGTCAGTGTTGGACTTATTATTTTAAATTTCCAAGTCTCCAAAAAAGACACAGCAGTTCACAGCTGGATTACAAAGCATCTGAAAGCGACACAGTCACACCGGAGCAGCATGACAGTTGGCTTCTGGGGGATGCCAAGTGAAAACAAGATGGCAGCCATCTCTGCCAAGTCAGTCTGCAGCTGATCTCGACACAACAGTGGACAAGGTCCAAAACCTGATCACATTTAATGGTTGAAACTTGTTTATTTATGATTAATAAATATGACCAATTTCAGCAACAGTAACAAGCTAAGACAGACAGGAAGTACTTGTTTGAGGACATTAGGACTTTATTAGTGCTGACAATGTTTAGTTTTTTACACTTATCAGGTCCTACTGATCCCAAATACCTGGGAGGAATTAAAAAAGTAAACCAAACAAAAATTCGGGTCTCAGGAGCATATGCTGTTTATTACATGCACTTCTGTCTTTTAGTCGTACACACAGTCCCGTCCAACTTCTATCTGCACAGTTCCTGGCTATGACCTCTGACTTCAATTGAGTATTGAGTGTAATTTTAAAGTACTTGTACTTTGCTTGTGTAATTTCACTTTCTGCTACTTTAAACTTCTACTTTTCAGAGGGACATATTAAACATTTAACTTCACTATATTGATTTAAACTTATCCCTTTCATGTATGAATTATTACGACCTCAGTCAAGATTTATTTTATTCCTCTTTTTAAACATGCATTTCTCAAGGAGTTTTTCACATGCCCACTCTGGCGGACAGCAAGCCTTGCAATTTAAAAATAAAAAATAAAAATATATACATTATGTATATGAGACATAAAAGAAATTTAATGCTGTTTAACTAGTGTGTTCAGTTTTTAACAAACTAACAAAAACTGTACATTACCTTCTAAAAACACAAATCAATTGATTTACAGCCAAAAAAGTCACTGCAGATGAAGTATTTTCAAGAACAACAAAGTTGCAGTGATAGTACTGATTGTAGTTGAAATATATCCAGCGATACATGATGCCCACTTTAGTGGACAGATGATTAATTTTAATTTCCTCACAACATATAATCAATATTTAGAAAATTAAACAACTCTATAACTCCTTAGATGCTACTTGATTGTTACAGATTTTATTTACCTGCCAGGATCTCCTATTATAAAAGCACTGGCAAGATATTCTTGAGCTGCACAACGTTTCTTGCATTCTGTCAGCCATCTTGGTTTTGAGAGATTTGTGTTGCACTGACAACACCTGGCCAGTGGGTGGCAGTGTATGGCATGTATGGCATGACGCACTAGGGTCCACTGTAGTGCCTTAAAACCCAGGCAGATACAAGAAAATGGCTTTTAAATAGCTGTCCATGACATGTGAAAGGGTTGAGTTACTTTGCATATTAAGATTATGAATAAATATAATAAAATATAATTCAAATAATAAACTACAGACTACAGTACTCACCAGCTGCAACATTAAAGTGATGTATACATTAATGCATCAATAATTAAAATCCAAAACCTAATACATATCATTTAAAATGATTTTGCAGAGCCTGTACATTTATTTTTAATAGTATATAAAGTATAACTTGATGAGGGATGCCACAGTGAGGATGTTTTCCCACCAGATAATGAACTAGTGACAACACCGGAGTGACTGATCACAGCAGACATTTTACAAGACAAGATATTCATCGATGATGCTCAGTATCTGCAGAGCGCTGTATTAAGTTACTGCTAATGCAAACTGAACATTTCCTACTGCTGCAGCTTCTCATTAAAAGCATTTAATGGCGAAATACGAGTTTACTTTTATCATGAAGAAGTTGAAAAGGAGTCAAAAATGTGTCAAAACAAGACACCTTCCATTTTCAGCACTCAGTCGATCAGTTTGCGTTTCATATGTTTCTTTTATCCAGGTTCTTCCTTAAATTTTTCACCTGCACAGTTTTTAGGCCCGTGTCCTCAGATGCTCCCGTGTCTTTTATAACCTCTTTGATTAAATGGATCAAGCTGTGGGTGCTTTAAAACCGCGTCCTCCTTGGTGTGTGATCAATCTCCCCCCTCCGTCCTCCGTCTGTATGCACTGTGGTATGACTCAGTGTGGGGTTAAGACTGATCTCAGCGAGGTGCTGCAGCTCAGCATGAATATTGATGGTCCACGGTGGCACACCTGCTCATCGAGCCAGTGAACTGGCGCTGTCACACCAGCCCCGACCCCGATGACCTGATCATCAATTAAAACCTGCGCAGGGTCACTGCTTACAGCTTTTTTGTTTCACATGGTAATTAGATTTATTAGTGTCTGACTGCTCGCAAGAGTGTCTGTGAACACGTGTACTAGCTGAATCTGACAAAATGAGAAAACATACCTGTTTTTTTGTCTCTATTTTATCTTTTTTTCCCTCTGCTCTCTTTACTTGTACCCTTGCAACCTGCCAGAACAGCAGCTTTGGGTCACTGATGCACTACAGTTAATTAAAAGTGATTAATACTGGGAATTCCACAAGCAGTTAGTCGTTTGATTTTTATTTATTTTATCGAACCAACAGCGTAAACTTATAAATCTTAACATTTAACATTAATGGGTTTACACTATTGCTTCACATTACATTTAGTAAGCTAGAGCTAGATCATTTTGTTTGATAAAAGACAGCTACATCCCTTCTTATCATCACTACCTCACTGGGCTTACTGAGAATGACCACATTTACAGTGAGAGATTTTGTCCATGTTGTACTCAAAACAAAAGGGATAATAGATGTGGAGAGTTTCTACCTCATAGACTTGTATATAATCCCTGTCAGTTTAAGAGTCACTGGAAACAGTTTTAAACAAACGTTCAAGTGAAATTCCACAATTTTAACTTTATTCACACATTTTTAGGACGGACACATTTCCTCTGAACCGGGCTGGAAAAACTCGACCCGGTGTCAGAGCAAACCAAACGACAATCTGAAGAGGATTTATGAGCTCAACGTGCTGCAGACTGCCCAGTATTAACAGTGTAACATAAACACTGTGTTTTATAGACACTGCAGCTGACGGATCCTGGATGTTCTCACTCTGAGGACTGTGTAACCTTTTAGGGTGTTTGAATTCATGTGGGAATTAAAAAAACAAAACCTTTTTTGTTGCAATGAAATCAGTTGGAATAGAAAAGTAGGTGGTAAGCCCCGTCTTTACAAAGGAAATAATCACTATATACAGTTGTTGTTGTTTTTTTTAATAATTGAACATTTTACGATTTTTTTTTCCTGATATTTTTTTTCATTCTTAAAAAAAGGCAAAAAAAAATAAATAAATAAATAAAATAAAAATTAAACTTAAAAAAGTGGATATTTTCTGAATATTTTTTTGAAGTTTTTACTAATATCTTTTAATTAATATTTTTTAAAACTTTTTGGACATTTTCTTAAATTTTTGTAAATTTTACTAAAAACGTTTTAGACATTTTACTTTTTAAAAAAAACTTCTTTTTTTTACATTTTACTAGTATTTTTAAACTTTTCTGATATTTTACCAAAATATTTTTATTTTACTTACGTTTTTTTTTTTTTTTTTAACTTTTTTTTCCCCGAACATTTTACTGCCATTTTTCAGAATTTCTGACATTTTACTGCCATTTTTCAAAAATCTTACTAAAAAATTTGCTTTTTTTTCCCCGTGAAATTGTACTGATTCTTTATGGATAAGATTAGATTAGATTAGACAGAACTTTATTAATCCCTTGGGAAGACTCCCTCAGGGAAATTAAGATTCCAGCAGCATTGGATAGCAGCACACAGGGTGAAGAGCACACATGGTATCAAAAAGTAAAAAGTAAAAACAATTTGCAAAATATAAATATAAGATATACAGAAAATAAATGAATATTCCTTATTATATTCCTTATTGCAGAGGCTACTGGCTTCTGGTTACTGCTCGCTTTTGGACACTTGTAATAATATTTTAAGAGCCATTATAGAAAAAGTAATAAAGAATTTGTTTTAATTTTGTGGGACTCCAGACCGTGTAAACATCTACGGACACCTGGGTCTAACATAATGGTATTTTTGTGGGGTTAATCTGGTGTCCCTCTGTGGAACCAATGCGTCGACAACTTTCCTACAATATCCTGCAATCACAGAAAGATTTGTCCAGTACATTGTATTTTATGTCAGGTTAATAATACATGTGTACAATTATCTTGTACACGTTTGTCCTTCACTGAAATAAAAGCAGGCCAGAGATTTACTACAAAGGTGTGACTGACAAGTAGAAATTAGTCTGTGGCGTTCTTTCGTATCGAGGCCATAATATTGTTTCAACACTCAGGGGAGCTGTCAAAACAGGCCAGCGTATATATCACCAGACTATTGATAGGGAGACATGTCACTCTTTAAGGTTTCTGGGATGTCTAAGGAGAAGTAGAGCTCTGTTTTTTTACAAAAAACAATCAGACAATGTGACACAATAGCCCAGTTTGAGTGGAAATGATGGGGAGAGATGATGTTCTAAATAAATACCATTAAAGCAGATGGAAAACGGTGTCTCAAGGGGCTGGAAGACGACGAAAGAAATACCCAGTTTTGATTGTGTCCTTGGGAGAGCTAAACTCTTTGGAAATTAAAGACTAGTATTTAAGAGACAATTAATTTCTTCACACTACTTAAAGTCACACGAGCAGCTTTGAGACTGTACTTTAGCATTGAGCTTAATGCTAATGCAAACATGCTAACATGCTTACCATGATGACAGTGACATGCTCATATGTTAGCAGGTGTAATATTTACCATTTTCATCATCTTAGTTTAGCATGTTAGCAGCTAACAGATTAACACTGCCATCCCAAGAGCTGTGAGCATGGATAAAAAGACCAAACCTAAATAACTTTCAGATCTCTGCAGCATCTAAATGACACCTGCATTCATTTTGTGTTTAGGTAACTCATATTTTCACGTGGCTGTGAAAACGCAAAGAAAGGCAGGACATAAAAGATTTAGCAGAGCTGTCACTATGTCTACAAAGTCATTTTCCTGGTTATTGTTGGTGGAGTGTGCGAAAATGCCACCCTGACATTTTCATATCTGGAGAGGGAGGGGTGAGGAGATGGTTGCATGTGGAGGACGTCCATGCATGTGTCGACTCCTGGAAGAATAGCTGCTACCTTAAAGGCTACTGAAAGTGAACAATAAAGACAGCAGATTGTTTCCTGTCTTGTCTTTTAGCTCCGGGAGCTTTTCTGATTGTCATGTTTTCTGTTATGGGACATAATTTTACTGTTTCTACTCTGCTCATCTGTAAATATGAAACCACGTGTGCTTCCTTCCTATCAGCATCCCAAAATACCACCCTGGGATGCTGCACATAGTGTTAACATACTGATAACTGTGACATACCAACAGGCACTGATAAATATTCAGATGGACACAGGCCTCAACTGTCCACAACTCTGTGGAAGCTGTGATACCACTCATGGTGTAATATTATGAAACTGGCTGATGTTATCATGCTACAGTGCCTCCCCCTTTTTGTCTTAACTTACCTTGTCTGCTAACTCCTCCGCACTCTGCACTGGTGTCTGCCTGCACTTCAGTCAGCACTTTGCGCCCGCCCAACTCTCTGCAAACAGACAAAAGGAGATAAAGAGAGGTCGGAGAGAAGAATGAGAATCAGATGCTGAAGCTTTTTCCATTCCTGCGTTTCTGATAAGTCTGGTGTCCTCTGATCACCGTGTGTCAGAATGTCACAGCTCGCTCCTACAAACTCCACGGAGGAGACACCACAACAAACTACACAGGGAAATGCAAGTTAATCGTAATGAGAGGACAAATTAGGAACAGTTCAACATTTTGAGAAATATGCTGATTGATACCACTCTAATATCTGTCAGCTTAAAATGAAGCTACCAGCAGCAACCAGTTAGCTTACCCGGCATAAAGACTGCAAATCAATGACAGTACATAAAGATGGACAACGCCTCTCCACTTCCTCCGACTGTACAAAAATTAAGCCAAAATATCCCGGATATGGGTGCTGCCATCTTGCACTGATGACATCACTTGGAGTCTGTCGTGATCTTAACGGAATAGTTCGACATTTGCAGATTAATTAACGGCCTTGCCAAGAGTCAGATGAGAAGATCGATACCACTCTCACTCTCTGTCTGTCAAATATGAAGCTACAGTCAGACCTTTTTAATACCACTTTAAATGAAACTTAAGACCAAACTTATAACCACATACAGCGAGAAGCAGCAGCAACCCACCGACTGACACTGGCACACCATTGCCACAGCAAGCAAAGACACCATCTATGGTGATTTGGACTTGACAAGCCAAATGGCTGTACAAACAGGCAATGTGCTTTATGTTCTAAATCATCACCCAGCTTGAGTCGAGCTCAGGCTGGCCAGTTCACACCACTGCAACTTTTCTCTGTAACGTCCTAAAATGGTTTTGTCTCGTCGCGAATCTTTGGTCTGAACTAGGCTTACGGACCAACGGCCACCCTGGTTTAGCTTGCCTTAGCATAAAGCCTGGGTTTTGTACTGGACTATTTCAGGAAGTCATTGCTCTCTGCTAGGAAATAGTCTGGCATATAACAACCCAAAAAACCACAACTTGTCATAGTGTCATGAGTTTTAGAAGTGCTGTTAGGTTACCTTTGGACAGAGCCAGGTTAGCTGTTCTCCAACATTTCCAGTCTTTATGCTAAGCTAAGCTAAGCTAAGCTAACCAGCTGCTATAGCTCCATCTTTATATTGAACAGATGAACATGAGTGTTGTCAATCTACTCATTTAACTCTGGCAAATGAGTGTATTTCCCAAAATGTTAAACTATTCCTTTAATTTGAGCTTCTGTAAGTGCCGACCCATTCACCTCTCCTCCTCTTCCTTACTATCCACTCCTCTTCCTCTGGTCCAACAGATTCATTCTTGATGTATCTGTGACTCTGCAGCTTGGTTTTCTGCTGCTTCTGATAAATGGGCCAATTACACTGTATGAGCAGATCTGCAGAGGAAGGGAGTTCCACCCATCGTAAATCACGGCAGCGCGCAACGTTAAAGCAACGATACAGTAAGGCATCCATTAACAAAAACCTTGCCAGCAGCGGCCGAAAACCCTGAGCCAGAGGGTTTTAGCAGCATCGAAACTGCTTAGAGTTTAAAAAACAAAGCAAAGAAGAGCAGATCTTAGTGTGCAGTCACCTCTCCTGATTCACTGGAGCCATTAATCTACACTGTTACTCCGTGTAATGCAAGCTGTATAATTACTTTTATCAGGGCAGGGATTCTTTGACTTAGCTGGGGCACTTCACGAGACAAAAGCATCTGTTTTTATACATTTAAATCCTGGGGAGAAGGTTTTAAAAATGTGCCAAAGTCAAATGTCTTAATACAAGCAACCATACCAGGACATTACCTGCCTAAAATAGTCTATAATTAGCAAACTTTTGATTTAAGTCTGATCAAAAAATAAGTACAACGCACCAGATGTTTGCTGCAGCATTTAGTACCTTCAATAAATGATGCTCAGGACACATTTCAGTCAGTGCTAGAAATGCACTAAGACTTCATACTCTCCATTCGGTCTCTTTTGCCAGAGAAACTATAAAATAATCTCCTCATCAATCATGTGGTGAACACTCAGTATATAAAGTTTCATGTCCCAAATGGAAGAGAAATGAAAGCATCTGCTCACATTTTGTTGGCGACTCACATATTACCGCTCCTTTAAAATGTCACCAGAGAGACACTGGAGTCTTCACGAGTCTCACAGACAGTTCATATGTAAACATATCATGAACAACTACACAGGTTTATTGACATTACCTTTCCCGCTGACAGACTGTAAACAGTGAGAGTCACATAACTTGTAACTGTAACACTTACAGTGTCCGGCTCATCACACATCAGAGACACATTTACATCTGGGAGTTTCCAACAAAAGCTACAGTCATCTGCTGTTTGTGTGCTGCTGGTTATACATGTAATAGATAAAGGTTTTATCATTTGAGTTCACACAGTTTGTGCTGAATGGTGAAAGGACTCTTGCTCTCGCTTTTTACTATAAAACACTTTATATTAAAGCTAACAGTTTTACAGGACATGTTGCTGTGTTTTAGAAACAAATGCGATTTGTGTTCAAAGCCCATCAAATGCACTGTTTGTACATATACCTACGAAAAGCAATACACCACAATTCCTATATAACACGTCATCATGAGCCAGTCATTTGTGTAAAACCAATGTAATCCAGACGTCTGTGAGCAAGTGACCAACGAGCTGACAGGTATAAAGAAGGAAGTAGTACAAAGAGTGAAAGTCTGCCAAAGGTTGGGGTTGAAGGATGGGTCATAGACACAAGAGTTGCCCCCAGGAGCATTCTGTTCATGTCTCGTGTGAAACTTTGAGTTATCTTAAGGTACGTCATCCCCTGGTTTCTTTTCCTGAACCTAACCTACATAACTTTACTTGCCTAAACCTAGCCTACATAACTCGTAATGTGACGACGCCATTCGTGGGGCGCTAATTTCTTGAATATCATATGAAGTGTCGTGCATTTTCATAAAATATCATACAAACCGTTGTATTAGGATACGATGATGTGAAAGACGTCACTCAACTCTGCAGTTCCTCTCAACTCTACAAGGTATTTCGGTGTCTTTTAGCCATTGTTTTGGTTTTACAACCTAAAATTATTGTTTTGGTTCATTAAACTCAAACAACCCACTGTTCTACCTGCTCAAGAAAGGCCCCCAGGAACACCGTTTAGCCTTGCTTACAATTTTCCCAGTGGCCACTCACAGTACTGCAACAATGAATTCCCCTGGGGCTCAAAAAGCATTTCCTCATCGACTACCTTTTATAAAAGAAGCGTCTGTAAAACTGTTAACAGGAGACCTCGAACTGCAAACAAGGTAAATTATGGCTCTTTCTGTTATGATTTTTTGATCCATGCAGGTTTTATATTTGTAAAACTTTCCTTAAGCTGACCTGAAGAGGTGATGAAGAGCCTGACATTTTTGATGGGAGTGGGTGGAGACCAAAAACAGAGCTGAAAGAGAGAGCATATTGGCACCAGGTGGCCAGAAAACGACTCAAAATAAATGATAATGTCAGAGCTTCTTTAACTTGATCAAGGAGGCAATATATCTAGGTTAAGGATTTGGATCTGATTACTGCAGCTGATCCGAGAAGATGGAGCTTTAAAAATGAGTACTGCGATATTTAAAAAGTTGTGTACTGAAGCAGCACCAGAGTGTCAAAGTCCTGATGGCACTCTCACATCTTTCACTGTCTACTTTCTGTTTTTGTCTCCACTCTTAGATCAGTTGACTGTACACTGCAAAAGAGGGCAAGAACGCCGACTGTTCTTAAAAAATACATTTAAAAAAATGTTGCTGAATTTGATTTCCCTTGGAAGTGTTTGTGTCATCATATTTATGTTGCAGAGCAGCAGTGAGAGACACACAGTGTTAAAACTTATCTTAATGCTTTGGCAATATTGCTCCCTACTTTTATGCCAGTGAAGCATCTTGAACTGAACTGCACTGTAAGACAGAAAAGGTGCATCATGGGACGTGACTGGTGATCCATTTCTCTCCTGTGTTCGAGCCTTCTGCTTCTAATCCCTCCCTCTGTGGCAGACAGGTGTTCGGTGATGGGCCTGAAACACCCCCAGCACGCTCCGTCCTGCTGCTAACACCACCAAATCAATCTGACCCCCTCCGCCATCCTTCCCCTGCCATTTGGAGTCGTTTTTGAACCCCTTCCTCCGGGTTTTCGGGGGGTCTATGTTCGTGACGAGGCCCTCCACAGATGTGATTATAGCTGATGCTCGACTGCGGGTGTCGTTGACTTAAAGGGTGATTAAGCGCCGCAGGAAACATCCTGGTGAGGAAAATATAATTCCTGGCCTGTCGAGAGTGATGATCTCTCATGCACTCCCACACATGCTGACTCTCAGCTCGGCTCTACCCCTTCTTCTTTCTGCACACACCTTATCATTGTCTTTTTTTCCCCTACACCATCCAAAGAGATAAATTAAGGCGGCCAGGCAGGGAGTGTTCTGTCCTCTGTGATGCCAAGGGTGTGAAATCAGAGCGTGGTAATTAAAAATCTGTCCCCAGCTCAGCCATCTGGACCCTGGAGAGCCACTGATTAACCTGCGAGGGTCTGCAGGGACGCGAGGAGGCAGGATGGGACCCCTGCTCAGAGATAACAGAGGCTAAGTTTTGAGGGCCACAAAGCCACGCCCCCCTTAGTTACTGTTGCTATGCGTGTCAAGTTTTCAAAGACAATAGTGGCAGATTCACTACTCAAAACTTTTAGCTAGGCGCTCCTTCAGAAAATGCCCGGTGCTTGAGAGCGCTTTGGAGGAGCAACGATTTTCAACTGGGATGTTTCTGTTGCGTCTGGTTGATATGATACGGAATACCTGTGGTAATAAAAATGTTGGCACAAGGTAGAGTACTTGCTCTGGCCCTTGCTCTGGATGTAGGGAAGGCTGAAGGGTGTACGGAGAAAGTACATAACCTGCCAGTCTGTTTGGGTTCATAAGAGGAAACATACATAAACATATATACAGTATATTAACATGAATTCCTCCTCCATTGTTATTTTTGTTCAGCACTTGGTATTGTTCTCGCCCCTCCTCCACTGTGATTGGACAGCTGGGTAAAAAGTGACAGTGACAAGTGCAGCGTTTTAACCACACATGTAATGCTCAGTGCACAATAGGCGCACAGCACCTTGCTGGCATTTGTGGCGTTGCGTTAACATACCGCACTGCCATTAAAAAGAATTTAAAAATTTGCTGGCCTCAGGAAAAAACACTTCGGTGGACATGGTCCCATAGTAATCTTTGAAACAGATGCAAACAAATTCAGCGTCTAGCCAAGAACTCTTTTATCGACTGAAATAACAAAAGACACCAGCAAATCTTATCAGCTGTAGTTAACAAGCTAATTAAGCTCATGTTAGCTCAGTAAGTTGGTTGACCTTTGGGATGCACAGATTTCTTGGGTCTGTGGTTCACACAAGGTTAAGAGACTTTTTTGCGTTTTGTACTGCAGCATAAAATACATCAGTAAATACCCCACTCATGAACTTTGAAGCTTTTGTGTCTTAAAAAAGGCGGTTGCTAACAAGAGGCTAAATGTCATTATGCCGCGGTGCACAGAACACGGCTTTACAGGTTCGTTCTGGTGGTTTGTTGATAGCCTAACCTTAGCTTTTTACTTCTGCGAGTGGTGCTCATTTGTAAAGATCATTTTGTTGGACAAATCGTAAAAGTATGAAAACAGTTTGTTTGTTTAAGCTTATTTTTTTTAGCAATAATCCAAAATCCAATGAAAAAATCCCATTGGCTTTTTGACAAGGGAACCAGTGTGATGCTAACTTCCGTGTCCACCTACAGAAAAACATCATCCCTGGGGCACTCTATAGCTGTTTTCCCCGTAAAAAACAACCTACACAGGGGGTCAATTTAAATTAAACTTAAAATAACTTTAATTTTAAGGCTTAAAGTTAGACATATTGAAGGGCGTGGTCACTTAAGTGACACACTGTCTGTGAGGCATCACCACAGTGTATGAGTCAGATCCACTCTTAACTCCTCCACAGCTACGACCTCTCGTCCAAGTCAGTCACCTCTGGCTCCAAAATACCAAGATGGCAACAACTAAAATGCCAGATTCAAAACAGGAGTCCACAAACCAATGGGTGATGTCATTGTGGCTACGTCCATCACTTTTAAACTCTATAAATATGTCTTGACAGTCAGTAATTGGAGGCAATTTGAACCGAGAGCCTTGGCTTCATCTCAGTTCATAGGTAGGTACCACTAGCTGTAGTGAGAAAATGTTTCCTCATTATTTGGGTGAAATGACCCTTTAAATAAGGCTAATGCATGTCCTGCTAATAAACAGAAACTGGGATGTTACTTTATCATACACACACACACACACACACACACACACACACTATAAGCCCCTCCTGACCCAAACTGTGTTACTGTAAAAGCTGACACGATACATTTCTGTGCTGACTGAGTCATTTCTTCTTTGTGTGTTTTACTACAAAACCAAAAACCCCCACTGCGGATTTTCAAAAAATGCAAGGCCTGTTTTTTATTACTGCTTAAAAGACAAGACAGCAGTGGTGCATGAGCACACGAAAGCACTCGCACGCATGCAGAAAGTTCAGTCATCACAGTGTGACCGAGTGACTGTACCATTCTCAGTGTGTCATAGGACAATGAGGTACAGGCTGCGATGTCACCGTGAAACAGGACGCGGTGAAGGGCACATTCAGCCAAACTGACAGAGTCATGAACTGATAGGAGAGGTTACACAGATCCAGTATCAATGAATAGGAATAAAGTTTATCAGGAAGATGAAAGAGGCCGAGAAGTGATGGTAATATCTTCCTCCAGAGTGGCTTTCACAGCGACCGCAGCAAAGGAGGAGTAATATAAAACTGACCTCCGGAGTTATTAATGAACGCGATCAAGATGGATATTGACTATTGAATGTAATATAGCACGGATCCCTGCCCTTGAATAGGAGAAAGGACACCCCTCCCTCTGCACACACACACACACACACACACACACACAAAGATAAAGAGATGGGACACAGAGAGCAGAGCTGTCAGGCAATGATTGTCTGGGGAGATGACGCCGAGTGTGACAGCTGAGCGTCCTTCTCCATCACTATTTCTGTTAGAGACCTGGAGCCAACCTCCAGGCTCACATCACAACAGCTATACAGGGGTATCGAACAGTTTAGTCTCGAAATAGTCAGTCCAGGAGGTTCGTATTCTGAAATATGATTAATGACACTACACTTGATGCAGAAAAGTGACAAATAATGTTTATTATTAATAGTATGCTAGTAGCTAAAGTGTGGAGGTGATTTCTTCATCATTTTCACATTTCTTTTGTTTCATATATTCTCATATATTTTGGGGGCTTTTTGCCTTTAATGACAGGACAGTTTGAAGTGTGAAGAGGGGTAGAGAGGGGATGACATGCAGCAAAGGGCTATGAGCTAAAATCAAACCCATGGCCGCTGTGGTGAGGACACTGCCTTTGTGCATGGGGCACCCACTCCGCCCAGTGAGCTACTGGAAATGAAATTATTTTCATAGCTGCATCCTTGCATCTTTCAAAGTAATGTTTTTGTAGAAGTCTGTCCACAATTTATTGATTTTTTTTTAAACTTTAATTTAATTTTTAATCTTTTTTTTTGTCTCTGTAAACGTGTATCAGTGTCCTACTGTGTCAAAATATCTGTAAAACTGAACTGCTTCTGTAACCCGTGTGTAACGTGTTCTTGAGATAAATTTCTTAGCATCTTATTCCTGCTATATGCTAAACTTGTATTGGCTGACGAGTGTGTACATCAGAGGAAAATCTTATCACCGCCTTACATCTTGTATTTACAACATGTTAATCTAATTTTGATGCATCTACTCACAAATTGCCAGAAAAAAATGTACATTTCTGCAAACCAATGATATGTTTACATGTCTATGTTACATTTAGTGAATACATTGAAATTTACGCTCAAACAGCACTTTGGTTAATATGTGGCAAGTTTAGGCAAAAAAAATCCCACTTGATCATGGTTAGGAAACCATCATGTTGTGGCACAGTCACAACTGGAAATTCTGCAATGACTCGCTAAAAAAACACCAGTTTTGTTGTTTTTTGGTCTGGAACAGTGGTCAACAGCTTGGTCGCCATCTTGTCTGGGTATCAAGCTATCCATGATCCCCTCCACCTTCTGTTGACAAAGTCAGCTCATATACTACGTCACTTTAGCAAACAAACCACATCTGTAGTTATAGACAAATGTATTTCTGTCATCAGATTGTGATTATTGGAAAATCTATACAGTTGCATAGAAACTATCTGACATGTTTTCTGTTTCTATCCTGGGGCAGCGTGAAAAATAGAGCCGGTCCTTTGCTCACTGATGGTTGTCACAATTTGGAGAAATTGGTACATTGTCTTCCTGTATAGCTAGCTAGCAACACTCATGATAAAACAAACAAAAGTCCTGAAAGTCCAAGATTTGAATCATCAGTTGGAGACCCCTCAGTCGACTGAGATTTTTTTTGTCGGTCAGTGCACATCTAGGGATGTTTCGGCCCCAGATTTAGCTGCAGAGTGAGCACTTCTTGCTCTCACTCTACTCTCCGGTACAGGAAGCTGCCTGGTTAAATAGAGGCTGTGCCCAGTCATGCTCCAAGATAACATTATCATCTGCCTTCTGCATAGATGTGGTGAATTTACAGCTCCAAAACTAGCCTAAATATGATACAGTTTCTATCTTTTGTTTGGTACCTTGTGCCTGCAAAAAAAATGCTGTTGCACATTTACAATCCATCATTAACGTAGTTAGCAAGCATACTATTTTACGTGAGGGGGGTCACTGTCACCCTGAACGTATCAAGTGAAGATGTTGTTATCAGTTATCTTACAGAATTAAAAACATTGAAACTGGCACTCTTCTTTAACTGTCATGAGAAACGTTAAACCACTAAAGCTACAGCTTTTGTGTCGACTGAAAATGACATCGTAGGGACAGATTTGTAACTCACTGCTGACAGGTCAAGACAAATCAAACCAAAATCTCCCAGCGACCCATAGGCTAACATAAACACAATGTCAGACTGAATGAAGTGAAATGAAATCCTAATTCAGCTCCAACTATCAGGCTGCTTTTTCCAAAGGAGCCTGCCCACTTCAAACCAGTGAAAAGAGGACAGAAAAAACTCAAATACAGAAATCTCTCTTATGAATCACCCAGTATCTTTCTAATCTTGGCATATAATACATATTTGCATGAGTTTCATAACTGTTTCCCCCAAAGTAGATTTGACACAACATGTTTAATTTTCAATCTATTAGCCTCTATTAAACCGTACATTAACCCTGACTCTCTCCCTCTCTGCTTCCTCGTGCCGCTGCCTCTCGGTCAGACCACCACCACCCGTGAATATTCGATTAGCCCGGACATCTGTGCCACCCCCAGCATGCCCTGCCCATCCTGCCATCTTCGAGATAGTGGTGGGTGTGTGTATATAAGTATGTTTGTGTGTGTTGGGGGGTTAATCTAGGTCCCAGAAGGGGGGAGGGGTGAAGGCAGCGGCCCAGGAAATGATGCATCTCCTGGGAGTCAAGGAGGCAGCAGGGAGGAGGCTTATTGCTCCAGGGAGCACAAATGTGGTCTATTATGTTTATTAAATCAAACGATCAAGGCACGGCATGTTTCTTCTTTGTTAGATTAAAGCAGTGGCCAAGTGGTTTTCTTTTCCCCAAACATTTAAAGACCCACGTTTAAAACCTTTGATATGTGTTATATAACAGCAGTGTGGTTAGTGGGGTAGAAACAATGCCTGACACTGCTGTCACAGGGACAGCTACAGACTTCAGAGGAATACAAAGAAACCACATGTTTTTGTGTGACCAGGGTGGAAAATTAACACCAGCCACCTGCCAAATAACGCTGGTGAATCCTGGCTTTTTAATTCCCCTGGCCACTTTTGGCAGGGAACCGGCCATCATGTGGAGCTTCTTTTCCACTCTGGAAATCATATTTAGAGGTGGCCACCAAATTTATAAGGTTAACTTCCTGCCCTGTGTGTCACAAATGATAGTTTTACCAAGCGTTTTTGTGCATTAAAGCTCTCTTCTCTTCTCAACTGTGAGGAATCGGCAGGATTTTTGCATTCGCCTTGAGTGAGGAGGCATAAACATACTTTTCCTCTGGAATCAATCAGCATGCCAAGGATAACACGGCCAGACTCCTGGGCTGTTAACAATATTACAAACATCCGGGCTTGTTTAGATTCTGCTGAGAGTTTGCTGCTCGGACCGTTTCTCCGATGTGTAAGTTTGGCTGAAAAGTACTGAAAGTGTATCTGCTTCGGGGAGCATTCTGCTTGTCATGAGTTACATCCAAGCTGTCGGGAACATTTGGAGCTGATGCTTCCAGAGGTGAAGACGTGAGACTTGGACTCAAGTCAGGCATGTCACAAAAATGCTGACTTGAGACTTGACTTGGACTTGAGTGCTGGAAGATCTGACTACCTAAGATTTAAGACACCTGGGAGCTGCACATGAGTCATAGACAGCCTCAAAAAAGAGGACGTGAGGCTCGGACTTGAGTGCTGTGAGAGCTGCAGACTTGAAAGCAAAGACATTCAAGTCTCGTGTTTTGCTCCATAGGCCTTGTGATTTGAACTTGGTTGGAAAAAACTTTCACTAAACTCAAACCTTCCTTCATAAAAACTTCAAAGCAGCTTTGGTAGACTTGAGACTTAAACTTGAGACAGACTGAAGTTGCAAAAATGAGGACTTGGAACTTGACTCGGACAGTTTTGAGACTTGACTTGGGACTTGAAAACAAAAACATTCAAATCTCATGTTTTGATGTCAGAGACCTGAAACTTGACTGAAGACTTGGTTGGAAGAGACTTGGGACTCAAAGTTAGGGTTGTCACAATACCAACATTATGACATCAATATAATACTTAGAGTAAATATCTTGATACTGATACTGAAATGATGCCGCGGCAAAAACCATAAACAACAAAGTAATGGAACAAAATATTCTGATTGGTGAACACGTCAGGAACACGGCCTCTGGATTGGTCAACAGACAGCCCAAGGCATCATGGGCAGCTAGTGGACGGCAAACAACAACAACAACAGTTTTCAAGGCGGAAAAATGCGTAAATAACCAAGAATAATATTCAGTGTCGGATTTATCATGATAGAAAAATGAAAAAAAGAAAGTCTTCAAGTAAACACTACGGTTCGTTACAAAGCTTTCGACAGATCGCACCAGAGCTGTCGGTGGAACAGCACAACAGTTAGCTTCTGGGCACAAATATATTCAGTTTCTCGCACACTGCGTTGCAGAGGTATTTGACATTAGTAACATTCTGTCGTACACGACATTGTCCATCCCTGAATTAACTTCTATAATGTCCAATTTGTCAGATTTTTCTCATCAGTTCTGGCCTCGCACAAGCACCTCAGCTGGAAAAGCTCTGCTGAACTGATACAGTACGCAGTTTATTTTCAGATATCATGACATTAAACATCCCTCTTATTTCTGAGTGACCCTATTGGCCAACTGCATGAGGCATTTCACTTGCGAAACATGTTTATTTGCCCCGGGCGAGCGTTAATGTCGAGCACAGGGAGCGCTGCACATACACTCTGCCCTGCAGGAGCACGTTGACGCAACTCATGGGAACTTATAGGAACTCATAGCTCCTATTGAAACACTGCTGTTCTTAAAGTACCAGTATTAATATAATCTGGTATTGTACCATTTTTAATGGCATGGTATTACAATACCTTTCTAGTACTGGTACGCTGTTAATACTAGAACTTAAATAATAAAACAAAGATAAAGACTTGAACTTCATTTGAACATGACAGCTGTGAGACTTGACTCCCTTACGACTTGGCTTGAGGTTTAAAAAGTCTCATGCCTTCAAGAACTAGAGACTTTAGTTGAGACTTGGTTGGACAAGACTTGATGGTTGGCTTGTGCTTACCCCAAAACACTTGAAACTGGCTTCAAAGCTCAACCTAAGTCACAATAATTCAGTCAAGACTAAATCTGAAAGAAAAAATATTCATGTTCTGACCTGACAGACTGAAGACTTGTGACTTTACTTGGACTTTCATTTAAGGACTTGAAACTTGGTGGGACAAGGTTTGAAACTTGACTGGACTTTCTCCAAAAAAGACTCAAAAAACAGCTCTGAATGCTCCTACCCTGACAGACCACAGCACGGTTGAACAAGCTTAAAACCCAAAATCAACACTGTGAGAAGCAAACAAGTGCAGTGAGTACAAAGGTCGAAGCCTTCAGTGTGACAACATCCTTCCCACCTCATGTTACCTTCCCTCTGCAGTCATGTACATCTCTGAGAAACAAGTATGAGAAGGCTGGTTCACATAGAGATGACTTCAGCAAGAATAATGCTCTCAGGACACTCAGCCCAGGCTGGGATGGATTTCTTAGGAAGAAATCAGTGATGGGAGTGGAGAGGTCACAGTGGTCAATAAGGCGTGGACGGCTGCTCATCATTCCTCCCTTTCTGCTCTGTGACTGTAACACTCAACATCATGCTCCGGTTAAACTCTCAAGGTTTTTGATGTTTCTTGTTTATCACTGGATACTTTGTGAGCGGCTCTCTTAGTCTCAACATCGATGTGTGTGAAACAATCTGTGGCCTTGGAGCAGCTTGCCCTCGAGATACAGTATGAGACAGCCGGACATTGAGCTCTTGCGTAATTCTGACTCTCTGTGTGCGTTTGTAACAGGCCTGGATACGCAACGCACATGATTGGATGACTTAATGCGAGTTGTACATGACGATGCCTTCGTGTGATGAGCTAAGCGTGGGGAAAATAGCATGGCTGTGTTCATTTTCTTGTTTTTCCTGTACGTGCACGCCGCTGCCAGCGACTGTATCTGTCTATGAGCAACATAAAAACACCAAACCCCCACTCCTCGTCCTCCTCCACCCCCTCCCCTTCCTCCTCCACCCCCTCCTCTCCCGGCCATCTGCCTGATACAACGACTACATGGAGCTTGTGTGTGGTCGACTGCTTTCTCCTCATCGTATGGTGGGCCAGAGAGTTGAGAATGGACAGAAAACCTCACAGGAGGCTTGTGGGATTCCTCTGTGGCTTTCTGCTGCCTTTGTCTCCCTTTTTTCATCCCCTCTGCTCGTGCAAATATCCCCCTGAAACAGATGCCCTTAATTCCTCTGGCTCCACATTATAAGATCTGCCCAATCCTGAGGGAAGAAAAAGGAGGGAGGAAGAAGAGAAGGGAGTCCATTCTCTTATCCCCCCTCGCATATATGCATGTATGAAGGGAGGTGCAAGATGGGGGGAAATAAAAGCAGCAGCTCACCTGACAGCAAGGAGGTTTTTAGCGATTATACAGGGAGGAGGGGATTCCATGATGTAAACCAGCCAGAGGCATCAATCTCGCCCCTCGAGCGCTGACAAAATGACAGCGTGGATATGAAAAGCCCCCCTCCTCCCCTGGAACACACCCTGTTTTGGATGCGATTAACCCAGATGGCATCAAAACAGAGAAATTTTACGCGCACAAAATGCAAAAACCCTACCTGTTTTTGTTGTACGTGTGGTCTCGTTCCGTGACGCTAAACACATCCAGTCCTGTGGAGTAGTATCCACGCGTCCTCCCCTCGTTCTGTCACACACAAACACACACACACAGTCAGTCAGTCAGCGAGGCAGGCGAGTACATCCACACACACTCCTCTCTCTGTATGCTTCTCTCTCTCCCTGCTCCAGCTGAGATCCTCCCTGCCTCCCTCCTCACTGCTGCTCCGAGTCTCCACCCTTCAGCCAAACGCTCAGGCTGCAAGAAAACTACCCTCCTCCTCCTCCTTCTCTTTTCTGCTATCAGGACACACTCCCTCCGTCTCCCAAAGGTCCACAGGAAAAGCCTTGACTATCTCTCTAAACACCTACCGTAAACAAACACATACCAGGACAGCTGACAGTCTGGACTAGCTGGATTTCAGTCTTGATAAACATTCATACTGATCCCTGCACACGTTCCAGCTACTCATTACCCCTCCTCTCAACGCACATTTAAGATTTTTGGCTGTCAAATGAAAATTACAGTAAGACTCCAGGCAATGCACGCGAAGAAATTCATTCAACCCTCAACAACAACCGCAACAACAACATCCTGCATTGCTCACACGACATGCGCCATGCCAGATTTGAGGCTTTTACTCTGTAACCCACTTGTATATTACAGTGAAACCATCAAAGATCAAGACAAAAAAAGAAAGACTGTCCCAGCAACTGAATACACACGCATAAACAAACACCGTTGCTCTGTCTCGTCTGAGTGTTTACGTACTGGATGTTCTGCATGTACAGGATACACTCAATTAGGGCGACAAGATCAAGTGTGTGAGCGTGTGCATGCAGCTGGTATGTATATGAGAAGGGGTGTTATTACCTTAACTAAAAAGGTTATGTTTTTATGGCCCCACATGTTTGTGTCTGTTTATGTGTTTTTAGGTGAAATGTCTCAAATACTATTGGATGAATTGTCAGGATATTTGGTACAGACATTCATGTTCCCCTCAGGATGGACTGCAACGGGTTTTGTTTAGGAATGTTATAATTAACCGTTTAACCGTTAACTGACAGTAAGAATTTTGACTGATTAACACCATCAGTTCATTCAATTTCCGTAACCGCTTATCCTGTTGGGGGTTGTGGAGTGGCTGGAGCCTATCCCAGCTGACATTGGGTGAGAGGTAGGGTACAGCCTGGACAGGTCATCAGACTATCACAGGGCTGACACATAGAGACAGACAACCACTCACACTCACATTCACACCTACGGACAATTTAGAATCACCAATTTACCTAACCTGCATGTCTGTGGACAGTGGAAGGAAGCTGGAGTACCCAGAGAGGATGCAAACACCACACAGGAGGGCTCCCCCACCCTGGGTGCGAACCAGGAACTCTCTTGCTATGAGGCGACAATTCTAACCACTACCATGCCGCCCAGCTTAAAAATATATATTGAATCAAGTGGCGCTACAGGGTAGATGATGAGACAGCGGGGTCTGCTGCTTGCTGGAGTTGTCAGAGGCTGCAAAGGCAATGCCATGATGTCGCTCCTAGGATATGAGCACCCCTCAACAAGCTAACAACCCAGAGGCACAGGTGGACACCTGTATGAGAGGTAGGCAGGTAGGTTCAGCATGTGCCCAGTTCGTATGAGCTAACACAACAGCAGCAGCAAACATCTGACAACAAGCAGTTAAAGGGTTCCAACAAACCTACACTGATACTATAATGCTACCCACAATGCTAACATTTAGCCGAGTCACTGTGTGGATGCAGGGTGGGCATACTCTCATCATCTTTAGCTCTAGCAATTGTTAGCATGCTAACATGCAAAAGTTAGCATTAGCTCAATCCACAGCTAAGTACAGGTTCAAAGTAGTATAGTGTTATGCCTTGTTTCCACTTACGTATGTAACTGGTATCCGTAGATTGGTAAATATATGGATGATGCCTCTAGTGTCCGACGCAAAGAAGCGCATTTCTTTATGGATGGATAGAAACTACCTGTAACCATGAAGGAGGTGGTAATTTTGTCCGCTTTTTGCCATCTAGTAGTTTGGAATATATGCTTGGAACATTACCAGGACAAAAACAGGACCTGCTCGGTATGTGAAATGTTTTGTGAAATATTTAATTTAAAAGATGCCTGAAGGGCTGAATGAGTCATAATGAGGATCTGACTGTATATAATGTATCACCATATTTTAACAGAATAACATTACTGAGATTCACAATGTGTTAAAGCTAGATAAACAAGATGATTTAATCATACAAACTCACTCGACAATCAACATAGGCAACTGCATTAAAAGGAATAGCTGTTAGCTAGTTAGCAGCCAGCAAAAAGTTTTAAATGTACTCGCGGCAAATTCCAGACCAAAATATTACAGAGGGGAGGAGTTTCGCAGACACATCTTGATATCATGGAGATTCCCATAGGAATGAATGGATTTCCAGTTGCCTTGTCTCCGTACACATATGTAAGAGGAAACAAGGCGTCAGACTTCCTCCAAATTTCATCCAAGCATCACCAAATTTGGTACATAAAATTTTTCTATATACCTGAAAAACGTTAAAATTATCTTATATGCCATACAGTTTCTGGTAGCCTATGGTTACCATTGCAATTGCAACCAAATTCAGATGACGGATTCACACATCTACACCAAGAAATCCTGCAAAAGTCACATTAAAGTTAAATTTAAAAGAGGTTATAACTGTGGCTCACTTATAAATTTACAAAGCTCTAGCAGTCCTAGACAGGATTTCTCCAAAAAATATCAGACATTGGCCAGTCAGCACGATTGTATGCCATTATGTGTATTTTTTTGCATTTTATAAAAATTCAGAGGATTGCACATTATCTAAGAGCTTCCTAGTTTGTCTTGTATATGTCTGACTGCATGTGCTAAAATGAGTAAACATAAGCGTGTCTGTAAGAAAGCACAGTACGTCTGCTTCTCTGCATGTGTGTGCTTTGCCTGCAGGTAAACTCAGCTACTGTTACTCATCTTCGCCCTACTGTCTGAACCCAGTGTCACGTTTTCTGTGAATCACATTTTCCTCAGCTCCATTCATGCAGATGTTATTCTCCGTGAAACTTACAGTTACAGTACACATCCAAGGAGAGATGGAGAGAGAGGAGGAGGAGGAGGAGGAGGAAGATGGAGAATTAGTGAGTCATGGTTCCTGTGGAGGCGAACACAGGAAGCCTCTGTCACCAGGATAACGCAGTGATCTGTGATAGCCCTTCCTGGGTCCCCTCAGCCAATGGTTTCCAACCTTTTTAGCCTGACGCCCCCCCGCAGGCCTGTCAGATGAGCTCAAGTTCCCATTCATCAACACCATCTGTCATTTTCCAATAATGTTCTTATGAACAGATTATAAACAGGATGTTATTTAACACTGATAATCATGTATAAGTGGGTTAATGTAAATATTTATACATACAATCGAATCACAAATGTTTAGTTTGCTTTGGTCTAGTTTGCATTTTTAATGTTACCTCTTGGAGTGGCAGAGGCTGGACGTTTCATCCCTTTATCCATTAGCCTACTGTAAGCTAACTATTTCAACCCTTTATCTATTAGCCCACGGTTACCTATTTAAACTGTTTATCCATTAGCCTATTATAAGCTAATTATTTCAACCTTTTAATAGCCTATGATTAGCTATTTCAACTGTTTACCCATTTGACTACTTTAAGCTAATTATTTGGTTCATTTATCCATTAGCCTATGTTTTGCTATTTCAACCATTTGTCCATTAGCCTCCTGTAAGCTCTTTCAACTGTTTATCCAGTAGCGTATTTTAAGCTAACTATTTCAACCTTTTATTAGCCTATGATTAGCTATTTCAACTGTTTACCCATTCGCCTACTTTAAGCTAACTATTTGGTTCATTTATCCATTAGCCTACAATTTGCTATTTTAACAATTTGTTGCTTAGCCTACTGTCAGTTATTTCAACAGTGTATCCATTATCCTAGTTTAAGCTAACAAATTCAGTCTTTAACCCATTAGTTTAGACAGCTCTTCCAGCTGTTTATCCAGTAGCCTACTTGAAGCTAACTATTTCAACTATTTATCCATTAGCCTACGATGAGCTATTTTAACGATTTACCCATTAGGCTACGATTCGCTGTTTCAACCATTTATCCATTAGCCTGCTTTAAGCTAACTATTTTAACCATTTATCCATTAGCCTACGATTAGCTTTTTTTTTTAAACCATTTATCCATTAGCCTAGGATTACCTATTTCCACTGATTTTCATTAGCCTACCTTAAGCTAACTATTTCAACTGTTTATGCATTAGTCTACAATTAGTTATTTCAACTCTTTTTCCATTAACCTGCTTTAAGCTGTTTCAACCGTTAATCCATTATCCTACTTTAGCAAACTGTGTTCACTGTTTATCCATAAGCCTATCTGTAGGTATTGTAACTGTTAATATTTCGACTGTGTACTCATTACTTTTAGCCACTATTCCAACAGTCTGTTCATTAATTAAAGTTAGTTATTTCAACTGTTCGCTCAGTAGCCGATTTTAGCTGTTAGCGTACCCACACACAGCTTTTTACCTACCCCCTGACAGCTGCAGAGGTACCCTGAGGTCATGTACCCGTGGTTGGGAGCTACAGTATGTTGTGGCCTTATTTTGCATCAGCAGAGACAGTATCAGTGAAACCTCTCCTGTCCTCCCTCCCTCCATCACTGGAGAAGAGATAAATCCAGAGATCTGTTTATTTGTAATCTGATTACTTTGTTTTATTATCGGCTCTGGGGATCATCTCTGAACCTTGTGGTGTCAGTGCAGCTGTTTTGGTTAATAGGCTGGTTTATTAAGTGCTGTTAATCCACCTCTAAGAGGACACAGGCAGATGTGGTGGGTTGAAGACTAGAGTTACCTTTTCTGGTGTGATAAATAGATAGATGGTGCTGTTTTGTATGTAAGGGTGGAGCTGATATACATTTCAGCTTTTCAGGAACTAGGAAGAAATGTGCTGGATTCAGATTTACCAGGTTTTGTTTTTTTTATGAGGCAATGTAGTGTAAAATTCTCTTTCAGTCCAGCTTAAAATCTGAGCAAAGGGTTTTCAGACAACAATGGTGATTTTGGGTGAGGAAGAGCTGGATGAAGGATGCTCGAATGATCCTGTACGAGCAGTGTGTATGTGTGTGTTTGTGTGCACAAGGGGTGGGGTTATCACGACTGGCGCGGGGGAGGGGCCTGGATTTCATTTCTGATTTGTGACCATCTGGCTCCTCCAGGCAGCTGCTGGCCCGAGCCGAGCAGAGCCGCCCCGATGCCCCGTGGGATTTACGGAGAGGTCACCACTGCTGCTGGAGACACAGTGTCACCTAATACTCTCAAACAATCAGCTCAAATGATTGCCCATACACACACATGCTCATAGATGAGGAGATAAGATGTATGGAGGTACCAGAAATGATGTAAATGACAGGAACACCTAGAAAGAAGACTGTAAGAGTCAAATCACTGTTTGCATCGTCATTAACTTCAGTACACTTATTTTAAATCTAAAAACAACAATGCATGAACATGGCCCGAACACCTAATTCAACAAGACAAAAGAAAGGAGAGGAGAGGGGAGAAAGGGGGGAGGTGACGGAGAAAGAGAATGGATTTCCCCCCTCTGTGTTGCCATGGCGACAGCAGTGGATGGTGGATGACTGATTTCCTGTACAGCTGTGGAGCTCGGAGGGGAGAGGGAGGGAGAGGGAGACGCGTTATCTGTGTCGGAGGAAGGAGGTGGAGCTGAATAAGGAATGCATCCATGTTTTCGACACGTTACACTGATGTCTTCACATCTGTCTACATGTGTTACACTAACACACATTTTGTGTTACATTGCATATTCTTTTTATTCTTAATACTGTCAAACTTTGCACGTACCCTGGAATATATTTTTGCACGATGAGTGTCATATTCTGTTTATTGATTAAGAAGGCACTCCCTGTATAATCTGTCGCTGTATTGACGGGGTTGTTTCTGTGGCATATTGTGAAGGGAGGGAAGGGCCTTGAAAACATCCATAGCCCAAGGACCTAAAGCAGGGGTCAGCAACCTATCTATCAAAAGAGCCATTTTTGACCAAAAAATGTTTTAAAATCTGCCTGGACCCGCAAAACATATTTAAGCCTTATGGTAACACTGCGTATTAAGTCTAAATTCATCTATCAACATTAAACATAGGAGAAAGAGAAAGAGAAAGAGAAATGGGCATTCTAAAATATGTTTTACCACAAGATGGCTCCTCTGCAGTGGGCTATTTAGGATTATTTGGTACTTTAACATTTCAGCATTGGCAATGAAAGCAATCAAATCTGTCCACGCACAATTAAATTCTGTATTTTCCTCTGAGACTTATATGGATTTAGGAATCCATTGCTAGCCTAGCTAGGGAGGCTCAAGACAAGCCAACACCATTGAGGTTTGGCAAAACTTAGAGGAAAGGACACCAGGCCGTAGATGTATGATAAACATTTCAGTTGATGAAACGTTAAAACTTTTTTTTTTTTAATTTAGTGCATAGGCTACACATTTTTACAATTTGAGAATGTAGGAATTTCTTTAGGCCAATTTTTTTTTTCTTTCTTTTTTTCTTTCTTTTTTAAATTCATGTGTTATTTTTTGTCACAGCCATAGAGGGCCATTGGAGAGGGTCAGAGCCACAGGTTTCCTACCCCTGACCTGTAGTAATATTAAGGCACCTATGGTTGTGGTACTCTGAACTTTCCCTAGTATGTTTTGCTAATATTTTTTTTGTACTTTATGTACTTTTTTTGTACTTCTTACATTTTAAAGGCAGGACTTTTCTTTTTACTGGAGTACATTTGGACTATAGTGTTTCTACTTGTACTTGAGTAAATGTTGGGGGTGGGGGAAAAATTAATTCAGCATTATATCGTTTTATATTTGTATGGCAATAATGTATTGATAAACAGAAGCCAAGTATAGTTTTTTTATATTAATATTAATATTACAAATACAAATTACACTTTTGGTAGCCTACTAGAATAATAAAATGAATTGCCTTTTCAGTCCACTAGATACAGTTTTCCACAACAAAAATGACTGAAGTGAGATGGACAGATCCAAACCTTTATCTTATTAGATAAAACTGAAAAAATAAAACACAAAGATTACCTATGAGGACATAATTAACAGTTCAAAAAAGGTAATAAATCACCATTTATCGCAATATATTTTATGGCAATACTCAGCATATTACAACACATTTAAAATTGCAACAGTATTATGCTGTGACTTAAATATGTGTTAATATTGATTGTGGGGGCTCTGGTGATTCCCATCCAGTAAATGGTCTGAATATTTTGCCCATCACTAGCCAGACGTTAGTGTGTGTGTAAAGTGCAGTGAAAACAATAAAGTCTTAACACAAGGTCTACTTACTTGGAGTTAAGGAAGCTTTCAGTCGCATCCTGTGGCCCTTCCCAGCAGATGGAGTTACTCAGCAGTGCATGGAGCAGTTCAAAGACAGAGAGCAGAACCTACGGAAAGGGTTTTTTTTTTTTTTCAGAGAGGATTTTAAGGCTGGACAGCAAACTGTCTAACAGATACAAAGGTTGTTTTTTGTTGTTGAAGAAATATATATATATATATATATTTAAGATTTTTAGCAGATAGACGTAATACCTACTGAATACCATAATACTGTTGAATCCTCCTCTTTTCACCCCGTTAAATACGTCCTGGCTGTGTTTATTTGAATTCATTTAAGAAACTGGAAAAGATAAAATTGTCTGTCCGTGGCTCAGCTGAGAAGTTTTACAAATGCTAGCAGCCTCTCATCTCCCACTTCGAACCAATGCAATCTATCCCATTAGTATGGGAAGTATGACCAGAGAAAGATAAGTGTTTATTGTTTTGGGCCTATATGCACACACAGCGACATGCATATTGGTGCATTTATTGTGCAGACACAACTAAGTGAGGAGATATAACAGTGTGGGTAACGTTACTATACATACATTTTGGATTGTGATCTTGTAGGATGCAGACAAGGTTAGGTTGACATGTTGATGTTCAGTATTACCAGCTGACTTTTATTTTTTATCTTTTTAAGCTTTTTAAACAATTTATTTCTGTATCTGTTTATTTTAAATTACTTGCACACCTACTTTATGTCTATGTATGCTATTCAATTATTTTTTACTTTCATTCATTTATCATTATCATTACCGGTGGGGGAGTGGAGGGTAAAAGAGATAATATTTCTGTTTAAAAAGAAAAACTTGAAACTATGCTACTGTATTAACACGTGCAAATTGCTGAATAAAATTTGGTTACAATTTTTTTCTTGTGAGAAAATATATTTCATTTGGATTATTTATGGTTTATACACACTTGTCTCTCTCGGCCTCCTGTTTTATTAATATTCATACAGAAATCAATAACAAATGAATCTACAATTCAATGTATTTAAATGTATTGATTGCAGATTCATTTGTTATTGATTTAGTTTCAAGGTAACTTTACTACACTAAATGATGTTGCTCTGCTAACATTAAGCTAGTTAGCTTTAGCAGTTTAGTGCTAACTAGCTGTGCTGTTTTTTCCCATCTATCATGATTGTACTTTGCTAGTCTCATTTAGTGATGTCGAGCAACACGCCAACATACCTGTTTATCAAAACGGATATTATTGAACCACAGATAGCCGCTATAGAAAAAAAAACTACATTTTGCTTTAGCTAAAATAAGAGCTAGCTAACGTTATGTCAAGCTAGCCGTTGAAATAGCAACGGCTAGCTTGACATAACTTAGCTAGCTCTTATTTTAGCTGCGTCATTGACTTCCTGTGTTAGCGGTTTGTGTTCGCCGCCATTTTTGTGGCTATCGCACATTTCTCACTCATAGGTATACTTTTATAGTTCATACTTTTTGTTATGGTAAATGGTTGTCAAAAAGTCAATCTTAACACAATGTTGCTTACCTGTTTTCTTCCAAACATAAAAGGCTGAACATCTGTTAATTGAATAGATGTTAGCTTAATAATTAGCAGCAGGTGAAATTACTTACCTACTCCTGCCATTGTTTATGGCACTTCAGTATTATGAGTATTTTTTGGTCACTGTTGAGTTTCTTGTTCAGAGAAAAATATAACTGGATTAAATAAAACCAGAATTAATAACCTCCCTCTCAGTTAGAGACACACTGGGCCTGAGTGTGATACAGTCCCTCTGCTGGAGCAGCTAACAGCAAACAGACATTTTGTTGTGTCATTGCATGAAAGCACATGTGTATTTAATAACATTAATTACAGCTGCATTCCATTCAGAGGAGGCCTTTGAGCCAGTTGCACAAAACACTTTAAGATTTCTCCTTAAGTATGACACTGAAGACTTACTTTTTCTTACGCTGAGGGACTTACTTAAGGGTGTTGCACAGAATCCCTTAGGTTTCCTTTGCTAAGTAAATATGTTAAGGCTTTTACTGCACTGAAAGAGATTTTACAGTGGTAAAATACTACAGTGTCCATGATAACCATTTATTAGCTTGCTCTCAAGTTTGGGATGTTAAAAGTCTTTTGTGCAAAGGTTTAACTAGCTGTAAGGGATTCTTTAGGTATAAGCCCAAGATAAGGAGAAAACCTTAAATACTTAGAGTAAGTGAACATTTTAAGGAAATCTAAGGGAAAAGACATGTTTTTGTAACTGATTTTATGTTAAGAAAGCCTTAACATGGACTATAAGGGAAATCTTACCCCAAGGTGGCTCGCTGTTAAGCTTACTGGGATACTTTATGAAACCAAGCCATCGTTAATGTTATCAATTTCACCTTTGCTTTTCTTGCCTGCTGTGAAAAAGGTCCATCAAACACTTCACTTTATGTTCAAGAGTCAATGCCAGGCCAGTAGTGTCATCTAGATTTATGAGGTACATTATACCGAGGCTATACTTTACCTGAGGGACAAGGCCAGCAAGGAAACTTCTGTTTCCTCCCGGGGAGGAAACAGAAGTTTGAATTGAATTGAATTGAATTGAATTGAAGTTTTACCAGTTTTAAATTGTAGTATCAGTCAAAGATGTGCTGTTGTAATTTTTTAAGAACAAAACAAAATACAGTCACCACATGTTTAAATGAAAGCTCCCACAATTAACTTACTTTATTATCCAGAGGCAGCATTAGAGTTTCCAATGTCAAAGTAGCCAGCTACTTAGTTCAGTTCCAAAACACAAAACAAAAGTTTCTATTTAATATAATTTAATTTCATTTAATTTTATTTTAATTTTCTTATGCAATAAAAGTTATTTGTGTGCTTGAGTTGATGCATCCAATCTAAAGTGGACAGGTGGCACAGACTCTGGGTGACAGGAGGACCACAAGGCACTGCTGTTGTTCTCATATGTGAAACAACACCGCCACCTTCAGGCCAAACTGATACCTACATGAACTCATAGTAACACCAGAGGGCAGCACATATTAATAAAACATTTTGGGGACTTGACACAGACCTCCACAGGGACCAACATAAAATATTTTTATCTTATAACCACTATATTTTAATAGCAGTTTGTTATTGGAGACAAAACTACTTCCGGTGTAGATTAAAGGCTTTAAATGAGCTAAATAGAAAATCAGTGTTTGTTATTTTCTCCACATATTCTAGTATTCTGCATTTTGCAAACTAAACACAACTTTGAAATCATGACACAACAGCAGAACTTTGGCAATAAATGTACCTTTTTATTGGATATTGAGGGCATTAGTACCAAGAAGGCACGGACCAGACTTCATAATAACAAATCTTTTTTTTTTAAACTACAGGGTGACAAAAAAAAAAAAAATCTTTCATTTTTTCCTGAAGGGAGATCCTTTCACAGAAAGGATTATGGACACAGACATACAGACTCTTACTCAGTGTAAGTATGACCATATATTGAAGTCAGAAAATGAAGTTAGAACAAATTATGAAGACTTTAAGGACATGGGTTATGACTGTATGGCTATGTACCTCAACACATACTGTTTTAATATAAGAAACATCATCGTCCATCAAAATATGACTTTAGACACTTTCCATTAATGAGTAGAAATAATTATACGTTTAAAACAGTGAAAGAAATAAAACTGTAGGAAATATAGAAGTTGTTTTTAATTACATAGCGGTATCAAATTCATGTACTTGTTATGTGTTACATAAATGTGTTTCTTAAAACCTTGTTCAGATGCTCCGTATTGCCAGTCTGTGAGAACTGAAGAGACGTGGGGTGACTTAAGGCTGAACTGGGGTCGAAACAGCAACAGAGATCTAAAATGAGTGCCACTAAGTGTCGTGTGAGTCACGCATCATACAGCTTAGCTACAAAGTCAGAGAGTAAATAAAAGTAGCTGGAGTTTGTACAATTATGTCATTTGTTTGTTTTTGTCAGCAGGCATCTTGTTACACGAGTCTCAACCCAGCTCAAGACGTCAGCCAACGGCAAAAAAAAACGTAAGAATTTAAATATGATAACATCCCTTCTGCAGATGACGTAAAACAGTTAACACCTAAAGGAAAAGTTTGACATTTAGGCACTGTTTAACTTTCTTGCAAAGAGTTGGATGAGAAGCTAAACAGCAGCTAGTTAGCTTAGCATTAAAACTAGAAACAGCTAGCGTGGCTTTGTCAAACTGTCACAAAATCTGTCCGCTAACTCCTCTAAAGCTCAAGTATTCACACAGATTAAACAACTGAGATATCAGGTGCTAAGTAGAGACTTAAAAGATGCTGGTAGGAGAATTTTAGCCCCGTTATGGTTCAGTTCGGCACGCTTTTTCTCCGATAGTACCAATGTAACTGTTCCGTACTGTCCCCATGTTTGGTCCCCCCTCTGTTGGGGTACCTAGCACACAGATCTGGTACCAAAAGGTGGAGCTGTGAACACTGCAGTCTGATTGGTCAGTAGAGGACGGTCACTGCTCAGGGCTGAGTTGTGTCTGATTTTGAGGCTCATGTAACCACTGTTCATACTGTGGAGAGGTTTATTAGTAAACTGTAACTATAAAATGAAAGGACGTTTTGCCACCTGTCACAGCAGCTGGAGTCTGAGAAACAAATAACTTAATTCATTGGGCTAAATGCCGGCGACTTTTAAGGTGGAACGTTAACTTGTAATGTTACTCAATGCATGAGTTGACGACGTGAATGAGTGGATCTTCAAGAGTTTATATATATTAATTTCATCTGGATTATGTGAGCTGCATGTATTCTAATCCTCACTCTTAGAAAAAAGCAGCGTTGTGGAGTGTTGTTCCTGTGGGCTCTGCCAACACTAAACCCCTGAGCTTGTCTGTGAAGGACTAAATGCACAAACCTGATATTTCTTAATATCCCATGGAGAGAGACTCTCACTGCAGCCTGTTTTATTTTGATCAGAAAATGTCGGCGTGCAGCCTCATTCTGTGGACGATAAACAAGGTGCAGACTGATAAAGGAGGAAATACAGTGAGTGCTGGACGGAGCAGTGAGTGACAACAACCCCGCCCACATTTAAGGGTAATGTTTGGAAATGCTAGGGTCTAGGTACCATGTCTAAAGGGTTGATTTTGGTTACATACCGAAAGTGTTTGGTGGAAACAGGACGTCTGTTGCCTTCACATAGAGCCAGGCTAGCTGTTTGCCCCATTTTCAGACGTGATGCTAAGCTTAGCTAATTGTTTTCTGGCCGTAGCGTCATGTTTAGTGCACAGACGTGTGTGGTATCGAGCTTCTCCTATAACTCTCAGCATGAAAGAGGAATAAACATATTTCCCAATATGTTGAACTATTCCTTTAATGAACAGCATGATCCAGTCTTTTCAACTACTGTTTTTCAGTAATCGAAATGTAGTTGTGTGGTCATGATAAACCAGTACCAAAAAATATGGTTGCATCTTTAAAAACGCTTGACGCTGTTTTAAATCAAAGCTGTAACTGTGGCACTTTGAATCTGAGCTGCATGAATGATGAGTAAAAACACCTTCCTGCCCTCGTTCACACCAGTTGTAGTGTTGTGAAATCTGAGATGTGACTAATGAGAAATAAGTGCTCGTAACACATCTTGTCAGCCACAACAGGCTTCAGTTCTCTTGAATCTGACTGTGGGATTAAAAATGATAAAACCAGTCTTTCTTGTTCCACTAACATCACACGTCCTTAATACTGTCACATACATTTGCTTGTAATACTGAATGACATCAGAATAACTGCTCGACATACACGAGTCTGGAGAGTTCATACAAAACACAACATGTAAAGAGAATTCAGGTAAAACGAGAGGATGCAAAATAAAAAATGTAACAAATTCCAGTTTAAAACAATGGATGAAATGAAACAGAAAAACAAAAGAGTGAACAACAACTGAGCAGAAAGAAGGACGTACATGTGTGCATCAAAATGTACGGTTTGTTTTGGCCATCAGCCGACCGGGCTCCATTTTGAGTCTAGATTACAGGGAAGCTTTTGTGGCCGCAAACTCGACGCAAGTCGGGACATGTAGGAACCTACTCGACCTCATTCCTCCCCGGGAAACTCAGTCGGAGTTCACAGGACATCAAACAGTTTGAAATCGAGTCTTTCTGACATTTAAGAAGCTGAAAAACTGGCTTGAAGTGTGTGAACGTTTAAAAAAATCATGTGGAGCTTTGAATTCTGATGGCTTGGATCTTTAGAAATGACTAAGGTGAGGGTGTGTGATTGTCAAGGCGAGGGTTTGACATCTGCATAGTGTGATGAAGGCACGTCGGGTGTGTGTTCACATGATTAAGAGTCCAGTCTGAGAGTGGGGAGTTGGCACACTGCACTTCCTGCTGAGGTCAAATGAAGCAGCGCAGAAGAAGAGACCAAGGCTGCTTTCTCTCAAAGACATATGCGATCATCGTCCCTCCCACCATGACTTTAAAATCATCATGGCTGCACACTGCGAGAAAAAGTTGTTTATTTCCATTTCTTGACTTTGGTTCGTAGCTCGTTTTGTCCTTTGTGTCCTCCAGAGAAAATCTTTGATAAGCTCTTCATGTCTGTGCATGAGTCTGTCTGCTGTAAGCCAACGTGCACACACACACACAGTTTATGACTTAATGAAGCAGGCAAACACCACGTGTGGTTCTTGAAACCAGTTTGGAGGAGACAGATTTGAATAAAAACGTTTTTTTAATTAAAGAATATGACAGGATCCCTTTTGTTTCCTTTCACACAGGGGAGCAGCTCAGGTTACGTTTTAAATACGCAGGTTCTCTTGAACTGTGTGTCCGTTCTTTAAGTTCCCTTTAGAGCCAGAATCCTCCATGTTTGTTTGTTTATTATGTTATGTGTCTGAAGTGGTAAGTGAAGGGACAGCCAACTTGTTGCCAGTTTACTCATCCTAGAAACCGCCTCTCTAACACTCCTCTCTTGTCTCGTTCCCTGAGGGCTGAAACATCTCCACATCTGACACGGCGGAGCAAACAGGGCACCCTGAGGCCTCCTTGTTTCCGCCTCCGTCACACAACGAACTCGGGAACCTCGTCGCTGGTCAGGTCCAGGGAGAAGTACTTGTTGGTTCTCTTGATGGGAAACGGGTGCTGCTCGCCAAGCATGCCGGCGCGCTGGTCGGCGAGGCCCTGATAGCCGCCTCCGCCGCCGTCACTCAGCTCCTGGGCGCAGCCGAATGTGTAGCTGTGGGCAGTGTCCTGGCAGAGCTCCGCCCACTGTAGGCAGTCCTTCTGGTAGAGCCGGACGTCATCAAGAGACTGGCTGTGTCGGTCGGTTGAAGACTGAGGCTTCCTGCATGCAGACGTCTGCAGAAGGAAAACGACAAATGAGATATGATGAAATAAGCTGCAAGCGTTCAAACGTGTGAACGAAGAAAAAGTCTGCTGTCAGAAACGTTTAAGGCGGAATTTATACTTCTGCGTTCAATCAACACTGTACCTATGGCGTAGGCTCTACGTCGACGCAGACGTAGCCTCCACAAAAATAGCATTTTAAGGCTTGTGTGTGATTTATCCTGGCTTCATATGTGCAGAGAAAATCTTGGCTCATCACTCGGCTAATTTATACAATGTCAAACACCATAGGCTTGTGCTAATAAAATTAGCATGTTATATTTGTTTGGAAAACATGTTTAGTGTAAGACAGTTATTTTGTGAACCTTGTGAGTTGCAATGGAGCTGAATTTTGTAACATTACCACCAAATGTTGCTGTTGTCCCTGGCTTTATAGGAAGAGGAAAAGTCTGCTAGCTGCTAGGCTAATTTATACAATGTAAAATGCCATAGGCTTGTGCTAAAAACATTAGCATGTTGTATTTGTGGGGAAAATGTGTCCAGATAAAGACAAGTGTCTGTGAATGCTGCGAGTTATAGTGAAGCTGATTTGTGTACTTGTGTTTGACATTGTCGCTATTAAGTCTTGTTTAATGTGTGTTTTGAATCAACTAAACTTTACAGCACTTCACAGACACCCCACGGCCGACTAGTGTTTTGGAGGTGTAACTGCAGAGTGACACAGACACACCACCGCACAAGTATAAATGCTCACAGCCGTGTAGGCCATGTGCGTAGGCTACGGTGTAGGGTCTGCTGCACAAGTATAAATCCTGCTTAAATGTTAATGCTCATCAAACACTGATGTTAAATATTGTCCAGGAGTCACTCTGTAGTCAAACTGTGGTTAACTTCCGCTTCTCTGTTGGATAGGACAAGATCTATTATAACTTTTTTCTACCACAGTCATGATAGACTTCTTAACTGCATTTCTCCAGGCATTACTGAAAGTGTTTGGACGTTGCCATATACTGTGTATTGTGCTGATACAAGTGCACATGGTGCTGTAAAAACCATGCATTAAATCTGAATTACCTGCGGCAGAGACTCGATGCTCTGTCCTCTCATCTTGACGACGGTCTCAGAGGAGCTAGAGGTGGAGGAGCTGACGTCTTTTACTATCAGTCCTGCGGAGAACAGATGATATCATTTAGCTTCAGTATGAAACAACTCTTTATTACAATCCCTAATGCATCTTTATGGTTGTCTGTTATGTGTTCAGTCAGTGCGCTGTGGGTGTGACTCGCTCATAATGCCAGAAAACTGAGAATAAGACACTATCTACCTTCTGCACACGCTACAGTTCACCCCTGAGGAATCTGAACTCAAAGTATAAAATGTAAATAAGTATAAGAAGAGCAGACACAGTGTGAGATGGCATCTGTACCTGAGTATCCATTGGTCTGATCAGGAGACATGGTCAACATGTCCTCTGTGATGTGGATACACAGCTCCTGGTCCAGAGCCATCTCATGGAGCTCCTCGTAGTCTTTGGGGTCATCCACCAGCATCTCAATCTCTGAAGGAACAAAGATTGTCTGAATTATTTCAACTCACAACAACGTCCCCAGAATAACTACAACTTTCATCAACTTCATACATGTGTAACATTAAGGATGAAATATCAAATGTCCCCTCTTACCGTCATCATCTAGTATGCGCTCCTTGCCGCTGCTCTCGATGCCGGAGGTGTGCGAGCTCCCGTGGCTGGTTGTGGACGAGCTGCAGGTCCGTAGGGGCCTGTGTGGGGCCTGACCCGGGGCCCTGAAGCTGTCCGTCTCGATGCCGGAGGTGTGTGAACTGCCGTGGCTGGTGGTGGAGTGGCGGGACAGGCGTTTGTGATGAGACATGCTCCCTGCGCTGCTGCCGCTGGCCCGGGAACGTTTGTCCAGCTGGTCCATGTCCAGTTCGAGAGCGTCACTGATGTACGACTCCCTGTACTGCTTCTTCTCTGAAATCAGTCAAACACAGGACACGTTTTAGTTTTAAAACAGATTGGATATTCTTCAAAATGTCATATCCATGTGTGATCTCTTGAGGTTTACAACTTTTATGTAACTGTGCTTTGGCACACAGTGTTAGACAAGATAATAAATGAATATATAACTGCATTAGTAGTACCTTCATTTTCCTCCAACCGGCGGACTTGTTTGAGAACAGGCTGCAGGTTCATGTAGAGCCGGTGGCTGTTGCTGAGCAGCTGCAGGAGGTGGCGAGAGCGTAAGGGACAGCCTGTGTAGTAGATGAGCTTACGGGCCGAGGGCAGGCCATCAGGAAGGATTTCAAACTTCTTTCCCTGAGAGAGCGGGAGGAGAAAAGAAGCATGAGCGTTGATTACAGGACTGTGTGATTTACAGCAGTTCGTAATGTGAGATTTTGAAATAGGAATGTGAATTTCAAATTATGATTAAGCGCTAGAAAGGCCTGAAGGCAAATCTCAGAGGAGGACTGAAGTCTGTTCTTGAAAACTGTTCTGTAGCCAAAGACAATGCAACAATCAGTCCCTGTATCTGTTCTTCATTTCTTCCTACAGACACAGAAACAAAGCATTTTTGATGGTTTTCCAAGGAGAGGACATGTTGGCTGAATGCATGGAAAAACTAAAATGTTGATTCTGTGCTTTCTCCTGCGCTTTCTGGCAAAGGCTGGACCCATTAACAGCTGTCTTTAGTGTCAGTGGGGTTGTTTTCAATGCAGACCTATAAACATTTCTGCAAGGCTTTGGACTTTCAAAGGCAACGGGTGGGTTTAAAGGCCTGGAAAATGCAAAGAGCTGCACATTTCTGACCACAAGACTGAGCTTTCATTTTATTCAACCAGACGTTTGTAAAGAAACCAGCTTAATGCAGGTTTGTTTAACCCCTGTGCATAGGTAGGGAGGCACGTTAGAGGGATTCAGCTTTGTACAATCGGGAAATGAGTTCATAAAAACCGACCGACATTTGTTCATGGACGGTGGCTTTCCTATAAAAGATCATTTTCTCTGGGCAGAGGAATCCTTGAGGCTCAAAGATTTCCTGTTCAAATCCCTGGACCTGCTGTAAAACTCTGGGTGGGAAAATGAAGTTGAGTATTTGTCTTAAACCTCAAGCTGCCCCTCTGCGGCTCCTAGTGGTCACCAGTGAATCACTGAAGTCATACTGGGCAGCAGCTTAGTGTGAATGAGGCAAACTGAGTGAGGCAAAGCAGATTAGATTGGATACTTTATTAATCCCAGTGGGAAACTGCACGGGTTACTGCTGCATGAAATCTCTGTTCTTCCTGGTAATCTGATCTGTTTTCAATGCTTTTATTTACTACACCTCTCAGCCAGGCATTTGCTGTTATTCTTGGGATTAGTTACATTAATCAGAATGAATGGTACAATCCCCATAGACCTCCATGTTAAAATGTTAAACTTTACAGCAGAAACAAACATGTTTACAGCCTGGTACAAAAACATTTTGGTCTCTATGGCTAATGTCCCCGTTCATGATGACTGCACAGGGGCTAAGTTTTTTTTTTTTTTTTTAATTACTCACCCTTTAACATTTTATTATGGCTGAAAGTTATGCATAATTAAGGATGAACTTTGAGTGACAGGCTGTCTGCCGATAGTGTCCTTGGCTTCTCGGTCCAATCCACCCCTCGCTCTCGCCCAAATATGGTCACTTCAGGCCCAAAAAAAACAATATGGCGACAGCCAAAATGCCAAATTCAAGACTTGAAACGGGAGTCTACAAACCAACGGGTGACATCACGGTAGCTACATCCATTAATTTTACCGCCTATGTACCCATCATGCTTTAAGAGAATGAGTCAGTTAACTGTGGCTTTCTGCTGCGTTCATGTCATATTGTAATTATTGTAATCGCCAGTTTCTGACTTGCAAATCACATCATTCAAGTCGTAATTATCACAAGGAAACTTGTGATTTTTCTGAAAGCTCTGCTGCAGTTCAACAAACAATATGGACCTGACTGAAAACCAAACAAACATGGACGCCTTATATCAGCTGAATTCCACCATTAAAGGTTAGTTTAACCCAAATTTTATGGATACAGTGCTGTATTGTCAAAGCAGTTGTGTAACTCTCACAAAACCAACCCTGCAGTCACACAGGTGTCTTAAGAGGTTTGATGACATCAATGTTTGCAAAGCATAAACATGGGAATCTTTCCTGTCTTTCCCACATGACATAATTGTGGCAAACACCTGAATCTCTCTTTTTCTTTGCCTGAAGATGTTAGCTAAATCTGCACCATGGAAAGTCACAACGCTTTCTACAAGAAGTTTCTGTTTGCACTCTAATTTTGAATCTGTGTCACATTTGTGTGGATGGAGGGATTTAAGACTCAGAGAACAAGAGGTGCATTTTTTGATGCAACCTGCATTCATTAGGCAAAGATATTTTAAAATCCACACATACTGAGTTAATGGCTTCCCTGATGGTGGTAACTTCAGTCCAGACCAAACACACTCAGCAGCAGAGCTGGTGTCAAGTGGCAGGTTATTAAAAGGTGTTCAGATGCCACTTAGAAAAGGTTCTTATTTCACGCAGTACACATGGTTAGTCCATCTAAATTTTCTGCTTAGGACAGCTGGACAACTTTCTTCTCCTTCCAACGAGACCTCCCTAACAGGCCACACACATCGAAAACCCACGGGGCCTTCTGTATCCAACAATCCTTCAACAAGACCAGCATCAACCAGAGAAGCCGCCGGCGAGGTCGAGGCAGAGTTTTAGATCCACCATCACGAGACACGAGAGTGATTACTTGATTTCAGCAGAGGGGAGCAAATGAAGCTCTCACAGGCTCAGGAGGAGCACGTATGTAACTTTGTTTTCTCTTTCTCTGCATCAGAAACACACCGAACAGAGAATGTGCCCCTCCTTCCTTTAAACCTTGATACAAAGACAAGCTGAAGTCATCCCAGCCAAACATCCTGAATAGAAAATCCCCCCGAAACCGATGCAACATCTGGTGTTTATTGACCCACACGTCCCTCCGCCCTGCTCCGTGCTCTGGCTCGTTCGGCCTGTAGCTGCAGCCGTGGTGGCCGCGGTGTTGGATGACGTGACTCGTGGGTGGGGTGGAGGAGAAAGCCTGTTATTCAGGAGAAGGGTGGGACAGGGCCACGAGAGGCCCTTCGCGTCCACAGTGAAACCACAGCGGCTCACTCTCACGACGCTGCAGACAGCAGACGCGAGGAAACCACCAAAAAAACACAAGAATGAGGAAAACAGGATGCCTTCACCGTGAGCTGCGTGGCAGATGCGACGCTTGTTTGCTCCAAAATTAGGGCCGAAGCAAAGCTCGCCACAAAACCTTCTGGGACGACAAAGCAAGTTTCTCAGGGGCCTTACGGTCATGAAAGCTGCTTATAAAGTCCTCTCAGTCGTATAAAAATAAAGAAGTGGACAAAAATAGAGTCAGAAGGGCTTGTTTTTGTGCAACAGCAGTGATAAGCAGTAATGACCTCTCTGGATTGTGATTAATAGCCGACTGGCAGTGGACGTGAAGCCGTCAGAGTGAAACAGATATATAGTAAGTTTCTCTGCTTTCCTGCGATAACAGGAACCCTATGGAAGCAAATTAAGCGACTGCTGTGCTCAGCTTAACGACGGGCTGACTCAGAGCACAGATGAGAAGATTTAACAGGATTTCCTTTAAAGGGCACAGGGACACCAGTGATAATTGATAAAATGACTGAATCAAGAGGCACGTATATCATACAAGAGAAAGTCCTGCTGCTGATTACATAAAAATATATACACATTATACAGTGTCTGTGTGTGTATGTGTGTGTGTGTGTGTGTGTGTGTGTGTGTGCATGCAAAGAGAGTCTTCCTAAATCCTTGATTAGTTCCAGAGGACTTGCAGGGCTAAGATAAAACAGCAGTGTGGAGAAAAGAAGCCTTGCGTAAAAATTTCCACGACCCTGAGCAAGAGCTCGGCTTTCAAAAACATCGCCTTAGGCCAGGGGGATGCTTTGGATTTCGTCATCGCTGGAGTGAGTCAGGCAAACAAACTGTACCTTGCAAGAAAAATGTGTTGAGAAAATGTTGTGATGGTGCGTCTGACTCACCACAAATACCAGTTTTCCCACGTTGGTCCAGGGGAAGTCGTACAGCAGCTGCCTCACGGACCCGACGTTCTGCAAACACAGACACATGAAATCAATATTTACAGGTACAGTGATACTTTTCAGCTGATTAAAATCTAACAGATACTATGACATGTTCACAATTTTAGATACATGTAGATATTTAATTTACAATGTAATGTTTACAAACTGTGTTTGCAATAAAAGTAAAAAGTAAACTAGTACGGAGACTTACTTCTAGAAAATTATTTAAAAAAAGTTTAAATAATCTGACACCACTGGCTCATCTCCTCCCGTTTAAACTACTGTAACTCTCTGTACACCAGTATTAGTCAGTCCTCTCTGTCCCACCTCCAACTGGTTCAGAACTTGGCTGCCAGACTCCTCACAGGTACCTAGAGGAGAGACCATATCACACCTGTTTTGGCCTCTCCACTGGCTGCAAGAAAGGTTCTCCTGTTTGTGTACAAAGTTTTTAATGGTCTGGCCCCATCCTACATCACAGACCTCCTAACCCCTTATGCTACGCCCAGGTCCCTGAGGTCAGCTGACTAGGGGCTCCTGGCTGTCCCACGTTCCAGACTTAAGCTCAGGGGTGACCGTACCTTTGCTGTATCTGCCCCAAACTGTGGAACAGAACCCCCCTCCCAATCAGATCTGCCCCCTCCATTAACTTGTTTAAGTCCAGGCTCAAAACCCACTTTTATTCATTAGAGTTTCAGTCCCCCTGATGTGGCTTACTCTGACACATGCCTGTGTGTGTGTTGTGTTGTTGCTTTTTTTTTTTTTTTTTTTTAGCAATTTATTCCTTTTGTACAGCACTTTGGTCAAAGTGAGTTGTTTTGAAATGTGCTTTATAAATTAATTTGAGTTGAAGCTGATTTTTTTCCCACATTTTCAGAAAATAAGACTTTCAGGACTCAATACAATAGACTAAAAATAGTACATTTGAAAATACATACAGCAGGAAACAGACAACAAAACAGTTAAGTCTAACCAGGAATCAACAGACGTGTCTCCATCCACCTCTTATTATGTGCATTTTCAATTTGTGCATTAAAAAATCCTTAATAGGAACACCAGAAATTTAAAATAACCTTAAAATATCACAAAAATCTTTTTATGCTTGGGGGATGTGGAAAAGTTGGTGTATTGATAAAATGTGACCATCATTGCTCATGTCACTGCAAGCTCTCTTCGTTGTCTCTGGATGCTTTTAACATGTTTATTTATGCACACAGGGCTGTTACCAGAACATTTCATAGCACACAAAGCTGTAATAATCAGTTGTTCAAAGCTATATTTCCATTGTCCTATGTGCTCTTTGTTATTATACATCCATTGTTTTCCTTTATTTGAGGTTTGACTGGCACCCTTTTTAATTTTGTATCTCGTTGCTCCCTGTTCTTCTGACTAGAAAACTAGCATCGTCTAACGCTTATCTTGACGAACCAACTCTGAATATTCACAGAACACCAATGGATATAAAAGCACATGAATTTGCAGTTTCTTTGCTGATTTTCTGAATCTTTGGTTAAAATTTGTGCTACATTTGAATGGAAACTCAACTACTGTCTCAAAAAGAAAAAGAAACGTGGATTACCTGAAATATTTGGATACCACGTAAAGTCAGTCCCAAAGTAAGAGATGCCTCTACTTCCTTCTTGTCCTGTTGAAAGACGTAAGTTCAGATATATTTTAGGTGAAGATCAAGTCAAACCTGATGTAGTAGAATAACCTGAAATCTTATGAGCTATCAATACAACATATGCTCTCTTAGCCAGCTGAATTCATAAGCCAGTATTTATAATAATATCAAAGAGAAATCTACTAACTCCATCTCTCACCTTGTAGAGTCTGTAGTAGTGAACAGTGACGTCATCAAGCTGGGCACACTCCTTGATGTATTTGAGATGCGCCTCCGAAGCTGTGAGAGCAAACTGGTCTTTGTGCATGTTCGGGATATGCCTCAAGATATACTCACGGCCGCGCTTGGCTATCACCTGAGCAGGGAGAGAGAGAAAGAGAGAGAGGGGAAGAGAGTCAGGCTTGGCTGCCCTGAACTGGTACAGACTCATTATAGCAGATTGGCAGCACAGGTTGCCAATGAGGGTAATGAAGCTTCCTGCCGCAGGGCAAACAGATGTCGACCTGGAGAGACTGAACAAGAGCCAGAGGCACCGAGCGGAAACACACTTGCTAAGCTTTGCATGTGGCTTTTGAAGATTTTGTAAGAGAGCTTTCTAGGCACCTAAATCTGCGGGAGATTTACTGGAGGGTAGCGCTCTCATCATCAAACAATTTCCTGTCACTGCTGGTTTCCAGTGGCGATAAGGAGGCAGGAGGCTAATTACAGGAAGTAAAGGGCAATCGGACGGGTGTGGCAGACACAGCCAGAGAGGTGGAGGGATGGTGCTGGTGCTGGTGGTGGTGAGGGTGCCAGTGTGGCCAGAATAGCAATGTCAGCCAGAGCATTTCTCAAGATAAAAAAAAAAAACACAACAGTGTGTGTGCCACTTCCAGGGACAAAAATAAACTTAGTGTCCCAGTTCTCATTATCCCGCATGCTCCGATGTGGAGCTGTCGCTAAGTGTTTGGTGAGGGTGATTAATGGAAGGTATCTACAGACCCACATACTGTGTGCACTGTAGGCCAGGGCACCGTACACACCCCGACAGCCAAAAACACACCTTTACTGTATATCTCAGCTCCTCAGTCAGTGATACAGCAGGCTATTTTTGGTGTTTTTCAGCTGAGACCTATTTAAGTCACTGATGTTTTACATTCACTGTGACTCACTGGAGTATCAGACAGACTTACCACAGACAGATTTACCAGTCTAATACAGTGATGTATTTACTTTATTATTCACACACAACACTGCCTTCAAGCTTCTTCTGTATGCTGCACCAGGAAGCAATTAAAATGTAGTATTAAAGCACATGTCATAGTCTTCTCTTTACCCCCACATTTTCTGCCAAAAATAGCAAAAGTTAGCTTGTTGTAGCTTCTCTGGAATGAGATTTGCTGCTTTCTCTGTAATGTTTCATTATACATTGAATACATTTTGTTTTGGACTGTTGGTCAGAGAGAAAAGGCATTTTAAGACTTGGATTCTGGGGAACTCAGATGGGCATTTCTCTTGTTATCTGATATTTTATAGACAAAACAAGTAATTGATTATCGAGGAAATATCCAGCAGATTCATTGTTAATGAAAATAATTCATGCTTGCAGCCTTAAAGCTGTTTCTCTCTATTGCAATGTGACAATGCTGTGTGAAAATACTGAAAATTTGCATGCAAATTGCCGTATATCAAATACACTTAATGAGTACGGTGCAAATTTTCTGTGTTGCCATGTTACATTTTGGTAAAATAAATAGAAAAAAAAAAAGACATTCTTCCTAAATAGTGTCCATGTCCACTCCACACTAAACACCTACACAGACAGAGAATGACACTCTCCCTGCTGTTACAAGATTCATGGCCTACAATCAGTCAGCCCTGCCTCTGAATGATTCCCACCCTCTATCTCCTGGTTGATTGGGAGCATCTGTATATTATATATTATATATTACATATGGCTGACGTTCAGTAACTTAGCAACTACACCACTCAGCTGCACCAAACCTCAGTCCTCTGATCTGACCAACAGTCACCCATCCATGAGGAGACGTGATTAGCTTCTTCTTCTTACGGTATTACACCCTCACTACCATCACTCTGCTGCATTGAACACTACATAATGGCAACCAGGGAAGTTTGATTGTTTGATTAGGGTTGGACAGACTTGCACCCGGTGGTCCGATGAAGTCATTCTGCGTAAGAATTAGCCATGTGCTATGTTTGTCACTTTCCGTGAACAACATATCACGTTAGCAAGTGCGTGTCAGCTACGTTAGCATCTTTATTGTATCAGCTGAAGCAGAAACCAAATTGATGAGACACTCCCCATTTTGGCAGCGAGCTAGCTGTGACCTAGAAGTATGACATCAGTTGGAACGAAGGATTTGATTGGTTAGAGGTATATTTCTGCAGGCGGAGAGCCGCTGAAACCGAGGTCCATATTTTTCCCCTGCATGAATGTTGCACAGGGTGGTGTAATCACTCATAAGAACCCGCTTTTTTAATGCTGAATATATCCGAGTTAAAAATCAAGTTCTAGAAATAAAAATAAAAATAAAAAAAGCTGTAGCAACCAACCAAAAGCCAAAGCAAATAGTCATGCATCCCTTAAATGTTACATATAATAAACACGTGCTATGTATTCAACAAAATAGATAGATAGATAGAGAGAGAATGTATTTTTTTTGTGATCAATACAAGATGTGATCAGATGTAGAAGATAAGGGAGGAGTCAGATGTGGTTTGGTGTGAACAGAAAGATAAAGGAAGCTGCAGGATGATGGTCAGCCATCATAAATCATGTCCTCTTCACTGATAAGTTTGACATGTGAGGGTTCAGCCCACATAAGGTACTTGTCAAACACACTCACCCATGGGGGGAAGTAGGCTTCAGGTTCAAAGTACTTCCCAAAGTGCTTGTTGCGTTTGAAGTTGCCGAGGTCGGCCTGCAGGGCGAAGGCTGCCAGGAGGAAGTAGGCCTCCTCCCTTTGGATACACTGTGAGAGCAGCACCTGTTTCCTCAAGTGCCAGTAGTAGTAGTACCTGGCTGCCCGGTCACTGTGGGATCAAAGGTAAAATACAGTTACACTGGGTGATGTTATAGCATGGTGTACAGGTAAGTTGTGTAGAGTAAGTGGACGGGCTTTACTTGCCTGATCAATCTCCCGTTCTCAACGTAATACTGAGCTCTGAAGTGAATGATCATCGGAGGGCCAAACTGATCGATGCCCTGGAAGAGAAACAGGTGGAAATCCTTCTTTATTTTCTAAAACAGGAAGAATTTAACACCCTGTATGACTGTGTCTCAAGATGCAGAGAGCAAATAGTAATTAAACATTTCAGCTTCATTCTTCAGGTATTATGTAACATGACAAACAAACACAGCACATTAGTGTTTGCTAACTAGGCTGATCTGGCATCAGATGTTATTAAAAGGAGCAAAAAGATGTTGGTGAGTTCATTTTCACCTGCTGTTACAGGTACAATCTGTGTTCAACATCTAAACAAAACATGAGTGTATTAAGAGAACTGGATACAGCGTTGGAGGCGGCACCCTGTACATTCCTGTGAAAATTGCTTAGTGGCTCATGAAGCTCAATTTCTGTAGTATGAATTTACCCCTATCTTCCACATTGTCGGGCCCATAGAGCAAGCACACTAGAAACTTCCACCAGACAAACAGCTAACTTCTGGTTTAGCGTGATGAGTTTTAAACCACAGACAGGCAATGTGTTGATTTAATGTGTTAAGTGTTTTGTAATGACTCTATTTGTTTGTCTTACCATTTGTCTGCTTTTACAATGTTGTCGTTTGTGTTTAGTGAGCCGAAGACAAATTTCCACCCATGGTGGACAATAAAGATATATTCTATTATATTTTATTACCCTCCACTAACGTGAGAGGGAATAAAATGATTTAAGAGTGTGGCTCTTCCAGACTTGTGAAATGTTTTCGGACCAAATGGATCAAATCTCGATAGTGAAACAAGCCATTTCGCGGTGGCTGTGGCGCTCAAAAAAATGTATCCACTGATTTACAGATGCCCCTTTTCAATGTAAGTCTATGGGGAAAAGTCTTTTTGGGCCCAATGGCATCATGTGATGAACCTGGACATTGTTACAAGGCAGATTCTGTCACTGCATTGCCTGTTTCTTGCCTGAAATGTTTTCAGAAACATAGTTTAGTGTACTGTTTAGCTGCAAAATGAGCTGAAACGAAAAATCATCCACTGGCTGGAGAAAACGTTCTCATTTTACAGCTAAACAGTACACTGAAATATGTTTCTGAAAACATTTAGGGCAAGAAATGGGCAACACAGTAACAGAATCTTGATTCATATTTGATCAGCGCTGCCTAGTTTGACAGTTGGATGAGTTCACAAGTAGTGATTAAAATGATTGACAGTGGTGTAAGAGTCTCGTCGGCTCTGATTACTTGTTTTCCAGTGAGTCATGGTAGATTTTAGCAAATGCCATTAGACGCAGAATTCTTTTAGAATATGGTGACAGTTTCAGCAATTATGACAAAGTTATTTTAAAATTACCAACTGTATCTTAAACAAAACAAGGTTTATACCTTAGTGAGCAGAAAAGTGGAACGACCTGACGCTGAATTTTATTTGGATAAATCTTGAATCCCAGGTAGGAGATCTATTAAATCCAGTTTTTGAACTAGGCTGCTAAGTTGTGTACAAACTTCTTGCCAAGCGCAGCTTTAAAAAGGAGTCTTAACGTCCTCTGCTCACTGTTAAACTTTTGATTGAAAGTCAGTAATCCAGCACATCATTTCTCACCTTGCTGGCTTCTCTCTTCCATTCTTTGGGGCAGTACTTGGATAGCTTCTGATCCAGCTCCATATAGATGTGTTCATTATCTGTGGAAGGAGGAGAGGCAAAGGTTTAACACTGGAACTCATACTCTGTTTTGTTGGTATGTGTGTGTCTGTGTGTGTACATGCGGATGTATAGATGCCTTTATGTGTGTGAGTGCACTGAGAAATCCCCCCTGAATGCTCCCTGTTCAAAGACCCAAGCCTCAGAGTCATCACCTCAGACAGCCTCTGCACTTCCCTTTGTACTCAGAGCCTCTGGTGTTCCTTCTCATTTCTCCACCTCACTGTGTCATGCATTAATCTGCTCCTGAAGTGACGCCTTTCATGAGCTGTGGCCTGCTGATGTGACAAGTCTGAGTTTCTATACAATGAACACCCATTGAAAAGGGAGAGAAAATAAAGAGCAGGAGTAGAGGCTCTCTGGCACAACATCAATGCATAGTTTTTTAATCACATTTGTAAACTGCATTAAAGACTAAAGGATGAGAATTATGACTCATACTTAAATTTGCACTGCCCCAAATATTCTGATCCACATTAACACCTTGTTTTCACTGTGTTGATTTTAAAACTCCACCATGATGAGAAGTATCTTCCCATGAAGATAGTTTTGGTTTTTCTTGGGGACAATTTGAGATCTGCACCGCAGAGACCTCTGCCGCCATCCTGATAGAATTGAGGTCAATGACATTTGGTTTGTGGTGCTCAGAGAGTCCAAATATTACATTTAAAAAACCCAGCAGCAATATCTGTTTCCAGAAACAATATCCGCGCTGCACAGGCTGATCCATAGACCTCACTGTGCAAAAGGTTTCATTGAGAACTTCCTGTGGTTGTACGTCACCAGAGAAGGTCAGTGGAGATGCTTTTTAAGATTTGGGTGAATTGCACCTTGAACTTACTTATTGTGATCCTTTAACTGAATATTATGTCTTTTTTTGTGGACAGGAACAACATTTCTGACAGACTGAATTGAGCTTAAAAAAACATTACTCTGGTGGGTGAAAAGTACCATGTACAAAACTGAACTAATGAACCCAACACCACTTTAAGGCTGCAAATAACAATCATTGTCATTATCAGATTAACTTCAACTAATCGTTTGGTCTATAGATTCCAAAGAAAAAACACAGTCCAAAATGACATCTTCAAATTGCTTGTTTTTGGTGACCAACAGAACACAACCCAAAGATATTTGGGCCTTGTTTACACATATAAAGAAATTTTTGAAAACAGAAATTTTCCTCTATGTTCTGGGCTCTCATCTATACACAAATAAAACAACTTCAAAGGAGCAGTTTTTTCAGAAATCCGGTTACTGTTTATCTGTTGACGTGTAAAAATGATGCATCTGGGAAACAATGACATCATCTCCTCGATTCACACGTCTGTTGTTGCTTTGTTTACTGAGTATACGCCAGAAACAACAAAAATGGTGGACTTCACTTTGTCAGCACTCAATGGTCTAAAGACTTCTTTACACCTAAACTTAGTATTGCTGCACCATTTCACAGACGAATGGGGCTGTCTGCTATGCACAGTGTTATATGGTCCACCTCAGGATCCGGGGTTTCGTACCAGCAGATGGTGGTGATACTTTTGAGAGTGAGATTGTTGTCAATGAAGACTGGAAGGAAAACTTAAGTATGTCCAGAGTATCACTCGAATCTTTGAATGGGGATCAATAGTGATGAGATCTCCAGTAGGTGTTTTGAAAAGGTAATGATAGCTTGTACATGTTACCATCATTGTGATGAGGAAAAACTATGGAAGACAGAACGTGTTTGAAGTCTTACAGGTGTGGAAGGACATACTTTGTAAGATGAAAAAAAAAAACTGTATACGTGTATAAAATACTGCAAATACAATACAATACATTTGAGAGACTGGAACCAGTGAAGCATTGCCAATTTTGCTTCAAAAAATTACTTTGACATTTAATTTTTCAAAATAGTTGCATTCATTTTCTGTTGACCAACTAATTGACTAATTGTTTCAGCTCCACACTGCCTCCACTGGCCATTTAACCCAGCTCCTAGCAGATTCAACACATTCAAACAGTCTCAGCTTGACTGTCGCAGAGAAATCCACTTTAAAAACTCTTTCTGGCACTCATCAGCATTGGACGTATTGTTTTTTTATGTGGGGTAAATCCTTTAAACAGCAGGCAAACAAAGACGTATTTGAACCCATGTCTGGTGTGGACGCCACACTCTGATCGGGGGGACATCGGGTGACACACAGCAAGTGGGTGGCCTCTGTTTGCCTTGGGGATTTCACGCTGTTCAGACAAGCACTTCAGGAATGTCCCACAATCAGACCCATAGGCTCCTGCTCAACTGACCTGCTGGGCCGTCATTGGCTCATCTGGAGGCCAGCTGTCTGAAAACACTGCCTTTGCAATTCACTCTCCCATTGCTGTTGCCTACAACTGTCACCCACTGTCTGCCGCGCCATAGTGCAGACACAGTGACTCATTCCATACGTACAACCCTCACCGTGCCGTCACCGTAAAAACAACTGTAGCCTCACTGCACAATGGGAGCCAGTCAGGACGAGGAGGCCCTGGTTCCTGAGAGACCGCCATGGCATGTAGGTGAGAGATGCTGCGTTTAGGGTAGATTCCTGTCTCTCAGCCAAGTTATTGGTCTGAGGAAACTAACTGCCTGGTTACACTGTTTTTACGAGGCTCTGGTACTCTTTGTGACTGCGTTCACTCCACAATTTGCATGATGTAACCATGCAATTTAAATATTTTAAAATAAAAAAAATGAGGCTTTGTCCACACAACTGAATGTCATTTAGAAGATGTGAAGTGGAAAATCATAGACAAAAGAGGTTGTTGTGTTCTGCTGACAGGTAACCAAGTTAAAAAATAGAAAAACTGAATACAGAACACTACAAAACAACATGTAGCACTGCACAAACAGAGACGGGAAACATTTGCTTGAATCCCCGAAAATAAGAAGTCTTACTCTGAATAACACTGAGTCCAAACAGGTGACAGTCCTTCAGCCTCAGGAGGTCACACACCTGCACCAACAGTTCCTGGCACAAGGTCTTCACCTGAGGAGGAGAGGAGAAGAGAGGAGGGTTGTTTTTAGCTTTGTAACATCATCTGTTTGCCATTTTATTAATACACACCCCAAACACCCCACCGCTGATGTCTGGTATGTATCGCATGTTGTTATAAAACCACCAGAAGTATTTCAGTTCAAGTAGGAGCCTTGTTTTGGCCACCATCAATGAAAAGCTGTATGTAGAGCAGCTGTGATAAAATGAAAATAAATCAAACTGCTGTTTAATTAGAGATTAGAAATTCCTGAGGTTAGTGCACTGCAAAAACACAGTGCTGTGTAAGTAGCAGCTGACAGCTGCAGAGAAATACTGACCACAATTTGTTATAAAATTAAAAACCTCCCAGTGTACCCTGAGAAATAGTTTGACAAACACATTCACTTTCTTGCAGAGAGAAAGATGAGATCAATACCATGTCTGGGTGATAAATAAAGCTACAACCAGCAGCCCTTAAATTTAGCTTAGCTTAAAGACACAAAATGGGGGAAACAGCTAGCCTGGCTTTATTAACAGGTAATAAAACTCACCTACCAGCAACTCTAAAGCTCACTTATTGACATGTTGTGTTTTTTTTTGATTCAACTATGCAAAAACAAATCATAAAAATGATAATGTGGTTTCAGACAGAGCCAGACTAGGTGTTTCCACTCTTTATGCTAAGGTAAGCTAACTGGCTGTAGCTTCATATTTAACAGAAAGACATGACAGTGGTATTGAAAAAGCAAATAAGTGCATTTCCTAAAATGTTGAACTATTCCTCTAACAGTTTAATATCTTGATGTAAAGTTTAACTAGAAAAATGGAAAAAATATGGTTTTTATTTGTACTCACATTGACTATGACATTGAGCGTGTCATCATTGGGCAAAAAGACACAGACGCAGCGGCGGTCCTGCATGGTTTTGTTGTTGTGGAAGCTCAATTTGTTCATCTTCGTGTGGCTGAGACAGGACAGGCCCCTCCGCCTGCTACCGAGGCTCCGGGCCCTCTGACGACCCGCCTCCACCACCGCAGACACAGATGATGATACTACCACCACCACCAGTCACTGTGTCCCTGCCTTAGCTGCAGCCCAGTACGGACACACCAGCACCTTCAGGCTCAGCAGGCCAAGCAGCACTCACGAGGCAGAGCATGGGGACCCAAGCTGCAGTCAGCCACTGTGGAGACACATCAGAGAGGATAGAGGATATGTAGGTGTGTTATGAGGAATGAGGCAGAGGCAGTGGCTGCGTGGTTGACATGAAAATTATGAAGTTGTTTGAAGATCTACATTTGCATTTAAAAATAGCAGAAGGATGACATCTCACTAAAAAAATCTGACTTGATGGGAGAAATAAAAGACAGACAGATGGAAAAGAAGGGCAGCATTCCTGTTTGTGTCCATGAATATGTGACATCATTTCAGGGGAATGTCAGTGACTCCAGAGGAACATGTGAACATCTGTCTGGAGAGGAACCGGTGAAATGTAATGATGGCATGAAGGAAAGACACAGACTGAGTGACTCAGAACTAAAAACAGACTGATTTCCATCATTTTCTCACTTAAACAGCAAAACCAGTTCTGAACGTTTAACTTCAGGGCATTTTAACAAACCAGAAATACAACACTGCGGGAAAAAAGCAATGTGTTACCGAGGTTGACTTGAACAGCTGTTAAGAAATATACGCACCGGGGTTTAGATGTCGACTGGGTGTGACTTTGTTGGCTCTGTAAGCCAAACAGCTTCACATTTTCCTCCTGGCATCGGTTTTGTCATCTCAGTGAGTTCTGTTGACATGCTTTCAGCTGTTTGACTTGAAGTTTTTACTGTCAGCTGGCATGAGTCAGACTGAGGCTTTGTTCTCGGGAAATACAGGTATGAAAAATATCCGTAAATAAAATTTTATTCTCTTTTTTGCAAGAGTATTGTCTTAAAAGAAATGCCTTCTTTTTTGCTTAAAACAATCTCTGCAATGGCAAAGTGTTGCAGGAATCTCAAAAAATATTTGCACACTGACTTTATCCTGCACCTGGTCAAGTTAAATATTCACACTTCTATTTTATGACAGCAATGTACTCACTTGTTCTCTACCAACCATGCCTTTCACTCACACACACAGTAGTAAGAGAGTACACACACACACACACACACACACACCTCCAGCATTAACAGTTATCCTGTGACGGGCAAGTAGCTCACAGCATGAACTGTGCCTGAGGACGTGTGAGGCCTTCAGAGGGTGTGAAAAGTCTCAGACCAGACAAAAGAATGTAAAAGAACAATCAATCCAAGTTATCACTTCTTCCTGTTGAAAGTCGCTCACCTTGAAGCCATGTTGTCATTAAAAACAGATCAGGTTACAGGGTGAAAACAATTAGCATTTAAAAAGATGCAATCAGAGAATTAAAGGTTTATTTACAGCATAGAAAAGTTCATGAGTTCAAGTCAAGCAACATCCACACATCAATTCAGAAATAATCTCTGTCCATATTAAAACAGAGGTTTCTTTGCTTGGACCGATGTTGAGGTGGAAATGTTACTGAAAGTAGCACATGAGTATAAGGTCAAGATTAGAACAGTACTAGCTGGGAGCATCATCTGGAGGAAGTCATGGCAATGGGAAAAGGACTAGAGTACCCACAAAAGAAGGATAAAATCACAAAAGGTATGTAGACTTAGCTTAATGTTTTGACTGGACAAGCTGTGACTTTTAACACACTATCGGAGGGCAAATGTGTGTCTGTGTTATTGTTTCCATAAGTCTCAAATTCAATCAAAAACAGGGTAATCAGCATTTTTAAAGTTCACAGTTTTAGTTGTTCCAAAATGCTGAAGGAGTGTGGACACTAGGTGCAAATGTAGAAATAGTATAATAGTATAATGAACATGTTAGTGTGGATGTAGCCCTAGTTTTAGCCATGATAGCTACAATTCAGTTTCACTGCAGTCTAAGGCATCCTTCAGCTACTCAGTGTGGATTTCAGTCGCACACTCTTTCTCCTGCCTTTAAAAGCTGCTGGGGCAATGAATAAAAGTAAAAACCTGCCTTAAAATCAGTAAATTGCCACTCTAACAAAGAAAGCAGCAGTGAACACAACACCAGAGTCACTGACCAGACTGATACCAATAAACAACAGCTTTAATTGTAGGCTTGGACTTCTGCAGCAAAGTCAGAAAGTGCTTCTCGGACTAAGTGCCCATTCAATAAGGCTGCTGTCGACATATAACACTGCTTTGTTGCAGCAGAGACAGGGAGCATTGTGGGCCGAGCAGCCATAAATACACATACTGTTGACATACAGCATCAGTTCTCATTAATGCTGGTCATTGGATGTGCAGTGTGGCAGGCAAGCAGCCACTCAGCAAAGTCTGCTGATGAACCATGACTGGGGGGCGGCAGCCTGCGCCGCTGCTGACCTTGACTGCATGCATCACTACTGCACTGCACACATACAAACATGTACATGTGGACAAAAATAGAGACATGTTAGCAGATGCACACACTCATTCACAAGGGGTGTATTCCTGCTCTTGCGTCGACCATATGTCAGGTGCTACTACAGAACAGCTGTGTGATGGCAGCGGGGTTAATTAGAAGTGAGATGCGTCTAATTGGAGTACTTCCCTCCATCACTCACTTCCCCTCCAGAGATCCAGCGTGATGCCAGTAAGCTAGTACAAATTACTTCTGCAGAAAATACCTAGTATTGAATTGTTAGTTTGTGAGATTGGTGAGCTGTCAGACAGGGAAACAATAAAGAGTACCGAGAAACTTAATCCATGTCCAACTACTCATCTGCTGATAGCACCACTGCAACACTAGATGTCTGTACTGTACATTATAAGGGTGTATCATGCTCATGAAAGAAAAACAATAAATTAGATGCACTGCGATTCCTGCTTCTCTCTTCAAAGATTGTGTCTCAATGCAGAAAAGTCAGTCATCATAAATTTAATTTAATTCTCTACATTATGATCACCTGTAACAATTTTTGTAATACAGGGCTGTGAGTTCCTCACGGCTGTACCAACTGCATGGTGAAATGTAACTGACGTAAACGTACATGTCGCGTTTGTGTTCCAAGCAAGGCTACATCTTGAGTTTTGGTGAGGATGACTGAGCGTAAGCGACCGCAGATGGACACAATCTGACCGACAACCCCTGGCTAACATGTGGAAGCATTTTGGCTTCTATGAAGTTGAAGGTAAAAGGGACTTGGTCAGAGCCACACTAAAATGGTCACAAAAATAAATCATGTATACTGCAGGGTCCGGAATTAACACCTGCCAAGTGTCAAACTAAAGATTTTCCATTTGGCAAATAATTTTCAGTTATCTGTCGTGATATCAGCTACTCCATTAAACTATCACCTGCTGCTAGTCATGCCGCCAGTGACTGTGATAAGGAGTGAGGAGACTGATGAGGAGGTTTAAATTGGGTTAAAGATTTCAGGTTTACAAAGCCTTCAAATTTACCTTCATGTTTGACCATAACTACATCTAATAGCAAATACTTAAGTACAGTTTTGAGATCAAGACTTCTTGAGTTGTATTGTATGTAGGCTTCAACTTATAAACTGTGATAAATTTATTAAAATAACTTTGCATCAAATTTTGCTCTGGCCTCTTCTCCAAGTTTGTATTAAACTTAATACCTGATTATCTGAATCACATGAGCTGGTACACAAAAAGGCAATTTATTATCTTGCTTGGCTTTTTTTATTTTTTTTTTATCCGAGCAAGAAGTTAAGTTCAGACACTGATATGTGAGATCAATATATGAGATATTAAAGTATGACAAAAACTATACTGTGAGTATTGAAAAACTGTGTAAGTGATGATGGAGAGCAGGACGAAGGTTTAACCAGCTGTGACTCACCAAACTAATAGAAGTGTGTGTCTTACTTCTTATCAGATGATGACTGCAACAGAATTTTGTTGTTTAAAGGAGTATTATGAAGAAGAAGTTGTTCTCTTTAAGTTTAGGAATTTCAGTATGGATGGAGAACTTGTCAGACGTTACTTTAAATTGTTAATGTGGATCATTTTATTGGCAAAATGCATCTTCCTGGTGGAGACAGATGAGTGTGGATGTTGCCTTAGAATATGATAGAAATGTCTTTGCTGGAAAACTCAGCTGATGTTACTGTATCTGCTACTACCATTGTCTCTAGTCTGACTCACTGGATGTAGACTGCAGCTATAAGCCTGCCATTGGGAGCTGATTTGGGGCAGCATTCTCCCTGTCAACAACAACCTCCAAGCCAACAACTTAGCACTGAAAAAGACGACTTCTAATGAAGATTTGGATCGTGCAAAAATGCATGCCTGCTTTGTTCTCGTGGCGAATTGTTGTAAAGATCTACAGTGGATAAAACAACCTGTGAGTGCACATCAGAAAAGCTCAGACTCTGTCTTGCAGGATTCCCTATGCTGAACTGTTCTCTTACACGATCAGAGTTTATTTGTCACATCTTTTAACTCTGGCAGCAGCATGCACCATTGACAGTGACTTCACCGATGTACCAATCTATTCTACTTCACACAAGTTCCTGTAATATCATCATAATAAAGTTCTTCTAGCGCCACATACTGGCGGCAAATCGTCTGGGGTTTTACGGGGTCCAGTGAGCTCCTCCAGACCCAGAGTATAGTCAGGCTTCACCTTTAGGGCACCGATTATTATCTTTTTGTCAATACAAGTTGAATCACACAGTGAAACACAACTGTTAATATGTTTTCTTTTGGGGGCCATTTTAATGACAGTGCACATGCAAATATTCCACCAAAACAACACGATTCCCCAACATGAAATAGAAGGAACACTGACACTGCATCCTAATGACTGTGACTGATTTTAAGAAATGAAAACAAACCAGAGCATTTTTTACCCTATGGCAGAAATATAATCAGTGATTCCAGACCTTCCTTAGTGCAGACACAGCACTGTGGAGACAGGTCTGACTATGCAAGACTACCCACACATCTACAGCCCATACTGGTCGGCTTAAAGAAGCATTTTAAGAACCATATGTCCTGGCTGTTTATTGCTGGAGTCTGAAAATCTGAGTACAAGGTGGAAACATTCACACATCCATTTCAATCTCCCTGCAGAAAAGTTAATGGGCCTTGAAGTGGGCTCTGCTGAAGTCATATCATCTTGCATTTTCAGCCAGAAATATGATTCCTGACTTCCACAGACACATCCTACTTACCACTTGTTTATTACATTGTTGAATGCTTACGGTGACAGCTGATGCCAGTGTTGCAGATACAGGGGTAACTCAGACATAACTGAGTGCAGTCATTATTGATGGGTTTAAATGTCCATTGTGTCATGTCTGGTCTAAACATGAGACATCACCACAGAGAGAGTGTCCACTGTGAAATTGAAGGGTGGATTCTCTTACATACTGTGTGAGGGACGAGAGTGCTGGATAATGAAATTACTGCTGCTTTCCACCCCCCCCTTTTGCTGCCGTGCAAAGTGTGATGCAACACAAGTCCATCTAAAGCAGCGCACGCACAAAGAGCAGCCAACTGAGCTTCCTCTTGCCTTTCAAACAGTGATTCTGTCAACGTGGCAAACCTCAGAGTCACCAAATTCCACATTGGGATACAGAGAAAGGGCCTCTGTCACAACTACACCTCTCTCTTTCTCATTCTTTCCCTCCCCACTGACATCATAGGAGTGGAGAGTCTCTATGTCCAACTGTTGGATGGCGGAGTCAAAGAAAAACTTTCTCTGTTTGGAGACGGAGGAACCAGCTGTCACACCGCTGATTTAAGAATAGCTTCAGGTACAGCATGTCAAAGCTAAGGGAGAAAAAGAAGAGAGCGCAGAGAGGATATATACAGCAGAGAGGGAAAGAGCAGGAGGGAGGGAGATGGAGAGAGGCAGCGCTTGAAGCTTAGGCATGAAAAAAGAAAAAACTGCTGCAGTCAGGAGAATTCCTCACTAACATCTGCTTCTCATTCCAACAATGGCCGCCTTTGATTCCTGATGCACACAACGAGCAGCAACAACGCTGTTTCCATGTGCCCGCAAACTGCGTCCTATGACAGCATCCTGAAACCTGCACTGTAATCCCTGATCTGGACCTCAGCACTGTTTACTTGTTAAGTTTTTGTTTGGCTTCAGCTGCTTTCAAAACTACACTGGCCATTCAGATAATCAGAAAAAAAAGAAACTATTTTGATAATCGATTCACTTTTTTAAACCATTTTCAAGCTAAAATTTAAAACATTATTTAGTTTAAGCTGCTCTATAGCAAGTATTTGCTGCTTTTCTTCATCATTTTGGTTTAGGTCAGATAAAACATGGCGCTTAAAGACATCACCTTGGACTTGGTGGACTTGGTAATGGTGATGGGCACTTTTCACTATTTTCCAGATATTTTATAGACCTGAGAAAATATTTGGCTGATTAACTATTATGGCGACAAAGGCTGGCCCCTCACGTTGCCTGTGTCTGGGCCAAAAACTTGCACTTGAACACACCACAAACACCACAGCTAACTGGCAACTAGCACGTATGTTCTGCACTTGTGGGAGAAGAAGTAACTCTCCATACCAGCAGGTGGAGATAGTCTGTATTCATCATTTGCAAAGGCAAACCGGAAGACCAAAAGGACAGATTCAAGATGCTAGTTAGCCAGTTCGCACATAAACAACACAACCCGATGCTGAAAATACAAATGATATTTACTGTGCGCCAGTGAACAATAACACATACAAGCACGAACTGTATCTACTATAGAGACCAGTGGCTAAGAAGTAATCTTACATAATAAAACAAGCACGTTTTGATCTCACGCCCTCTTGACTTTAGCTGTTTGTTTGCTTTCCTCACTTCCGTTTCTCTTCTCGAGCACTAGGATGAACTTCCAATCAGAGTGAATCCACTCACTGATTGACTCCGGCTGACCCCTACACCTTTTTCGAGATGCTGAGTCGGCTGAAAAACAGTTGAAAAGGGCCAACTAGTGCCAACGGTGCAGGACATACCACACAAACTAGGGTGACAGATGCTCACCGATGGCACGACACTGACCGACAACCAACTGTCTGCTAGGTGTATCAGGACCCTCAGAGAAAATAGTAGCTGCAAAGCTTAAACCCAGATAGGTACTTTTACTTATTTGCTTTTAACTGTTTCTGAATCAGCCTGCTCTTGTGTTTCCTCTAAAGCAATACGTCATTTGCTGTCTCTGCGTAGGAGTTTGTTGTCTCTGTGTGTTAATGTTTATTTGTCCTCTCCTGTCTTTCATTCTATTTGCTGAAACAATGAGTTAATTAATCACTTAGTTTATCAAAGAAAAAAATCAAACTGTTAATGCAGTAAAACTGCCAAATATTTGCTGGTTCCAGATTCTCAAGTGTGAGGATTTTTGCTTTTTGTTGTAAACACAGTAAACTCTTTGGATTTTGGGTTATTGGTCGAAGAAAACATCTGAATGTGTCACTTTGGGAAACTGTGCCGCTCATTATTTAGCCATTTACAGACAGTTTAAAGACAAACTGTTGAACTGATTAATGAAAAAATAATCAGATTAAGTAATAATGAAAATAGTTAGTGAGATACCCTGAAGTAAAAACTAAGCAAACGGTACCTATCCTTTAAAGAACACTACAATTGAGTTACTGCAAAAACTGTTTGGCTCAGTAGGGACGCCTAATGCCACATAATAGCAACTGAAAATCCCCCAAACCTCTAAACAGCACCTGTAAGCATTTAAAAACTTCCATCTGACACAAGTACAGAACACCACAAAATAAAACCAAGTTATGTACTCACAGAAAGAAACACTCATGTAGGAGCTAAATACAGCCTTTTCAGTGGGCTGGGTGTACGCAGCAAAAACACAAAGCAAATCCTAATTTCATGCAACCAATCATCTGGGAGGAAGCATGTTTGATGGGCTGCAGATGCTGACACAAACTGCCCTGCTGAAATATTTAAAGGGCTCCCATTCAAAGGGCACGACTTTTATAAATAGTGCAAACGGCTGGATCCGAATGGGATTTTTTTTTTCCAGCCTGGGTCGGCTGCCAAGAGATCTGTTTATTCAGCTGATGAGAAATGTTGCTGAGCTGACGAGTGTCTCTAAATCACATCGGTCACAAGATGGCATTAGGCTTCTCTGTCAGCCTTCCCTCCTCTTCTCTGTGTAACCTACTGATACACTAAAAGGAGGAGCTGAGTGTTAAAAAATAAACAGGAAAGAGTACGCAAGTGGAGTGATATGCTTGACCACCCAAACCACTCGATTCTGGATCGTCTAAACATCTATTTTGGATTCTGGCTGGCTGGCCATGATGTCGGGAAGTGGCTGTCGTTAGGTACCGGAAACTCGCACATACTTGGCAAATAAAGCCATTCTTACTCTGATGATGTTGTCTTGCATTTGACTTTCTCTGATGACAGCTTAAACAAATAACTGTGACACTTGCTGATATTAATAGTGACTAAAGGCATGTTTAGCTGCACCCCCATAAATACCTGGATGCTGTGTGTGTTTTTTTAGCCTTTAAGCCTAATCTGAGAGACAGAGAAAAAACACACTGCACTATTTAAGACCTTGATTCCCATGATCCCTTGCCCATAAGATCATCTCGCAGATATTTGTATGTCTATTTCCACTGAGCTGGCAGGGAGGATAAACAATCCATTTCTGGCTCAGAGTCAAACTTCTGAGAACTTCTGAGTCTGAGAACCTAAACCAGATTTTAATGACTAATCTCAATTTGATGAAATGTAGGATCTGGATTACAGTAATTATCCACAACACAGACACACAGCAAACATAATATTCTTTCACGCTAAGTATAATCTATATGTTTGCTCATATAAATACAACATCTGCCTGCATGTCTTCCTTCATCAAATGTCACGCTCATTAACCACTGAAGGTCAGGCCTGCGCACAGCACGGCACTGTAACGCTGTTATATAATTCAAGAAGAATAGTCAAGGAATTGGATGGTGGGTGGCCTCAGGCTAAACCACAACTCCCATACTAAATGTGGCTGCAATATTTACCATACATTATCCGAACTGGCTGGAGAGACTTTCTCACTGGGAAGGAATTTTAAAAGACTTTTCACATCATTTGGATTTTGCCTTTCAATCATCTTTTGTCCAAGATTTACTCCGGATTAAGGAGCTGGAGCGCCTGCCTGCTTGATGAATCATTTTTGGTGGAGATATAATTATGAAAGTGACGGTGTAAGTCTTACTCAATGACAGCCTTCGACATGCCAACATGCAAGATTCCCAACTGCTCTAGCTGAGCTGTTTGTTTAAGACTTGTGGCACCAGATATCAGTGCAGAGAGATGTGATGTGGAAAGACATTTCACTGCTCAATCTTGGCACAGGCTTTACGGACAGATAAAGGTTAAATAGGGGTGGGAATCTTTGTGAATGTCACGATTTGGATTCGCATTTGCTGGCATGATTCTATTCACAATCAGTTCTGGATTCAAAAATCAATTCATGCCTCAAAAAGTAGAAAAGGGGAAAGTACTTTAAGGCTCTTACTCCAGTGTAACACCATTCACTCATGTCTGATGAGTTTCAATATGAAATGTAACGGGCAATTAAACAAACATGTCTTGATGAGATCACTGCCTGCAGTGTGCGGCTTTAAAGCAAATGTTAGCAGCAGTTTTTTGGAAGCAAGTCAAGTGTATCAGTATATAGCAGTACCACACTGGCTCAATGCTACACACAACACTGTACAGACAGTACTTCTGAACTAAAACACAGTCCAGGCCGAGTTACTTTCTGTCTGATCACAGTTGGGTATATGTTTTTCAAAGTGGTAATGTGTGAGTTGGCTGAAGTTCAGCACTCCATGTATCATAGCATATATAGTATTTGCAAAATACTTCACAGATTCAAAAATATTAGGTTATTACAGTGTTTCCCTTGTATTTGTTCCAAGTTTTATTTTATATTTAGCACATCTGCTGACACAAGAAGGGCTGCAGACACATATTTGTACACAGTAATAGATGTCAAATTACATTTAAAAAATGTTTACCATACACCATATGGGGGCAGATATAAAATTTGACATCTACAGTTTCAATCAATATTGTGACTCTAAAATTGTGTGTAAAAACAATTGATAACGGTCAACATGTAGAACACAGATACAAGTTACTTACACAAAAAAGATTATACCCAAATAGTTAGAGGTTTTTGTGTAATGACATCAAAACCAAAAACTGTAACAATTGGCCACGGTCTCCCCAAATCAATCACGAGTTTGTAGGCGCAGAGACAAAATCATTTAAATCCTGGAGAAATGCAGATGAGAAAGAGCTGCTATACATGAGGGATGCATGATGGGAAAACAGTGTATTAATCCAAATTTTTCCCAAATGCTTGCCTTGTTTGAAGATGAACCAATAAGTGACTCTCGTGTGTATGCACAGTTCTGATTTATTTTACGGTCATCATAACAACATTGCCGAAAATCAAGTTTTTAAATCTGTGAATCATAAAGAATCCAGATCTTTATGTGAATCAACTTTCTCCTCAACCTTTTTAAAATAATTACATGCATTAACATGTAGACTAAAGAATGATCAGATGAGATGTGTAGCAAAGAGTAACACAGAGCTCGAACAGCAAAATTTAAAAACTCTGTGAGCTCAGTGAGGCACAACTTAAGCTCAGTTACCTTTACGGAAAAAATTATTTCAACATTCATAACATCTGGCTTTCATGTGGAGTGAGTGCACACACGCACACACACACACACACACACACACACACACACACACACACACAAACACACACACACACACACACACACAAACCGCCAGCACTGCCAGACATGTTAGAACAGAGTCAGCAGTCGCTCCCTTCCCTCCCCGCCCAGCATTCAGGCTTGGACCGAGCATGAGTAACCCAACAAAACTAGCAATCGCAGTGCAACGCACCGCGGAAACGTCAACCTGACCATTACGTATGCTCGAAATAGAGCGCGTAGCCTTAAAGGAGAGGGTTAAACAATGAGCTGCAATTATAGCAAAACCCAACCAAACCCTGTTGTTTTGTTTCTTCCGTTTCGACAGAAAGAAAAGGGCTGTTGCAGGTGATCTGATCCGTTTCCTGTGTGCAGCTTTTGTACCTGGATTATCTGCTATTGTTTACACTGTCACACCTGTGGAGAGTCTGACACATGGTATGAAAAGTTAACTGCAGCATTTCATGATATAGAAAAAATACCTGCACATATTTGAAACTTTGCAGTGTGTGTAACAACATACAGCTGCATGAATTCCCCTCTGCCAGTCACTTGGGAGTGTGCCAGCATTTCCTGTAGCCACAGCCTCATAATTACTTCAATGGAAAGACAAAGTAAAGATAATATAAGTCCTTATTTGGCCTGATTGTTTACCCTACACCAAAACTCAAACAAGACTTACAACTGCAATTACAGCTGTGATACTGAGGTATAAATCTGCTGCTAGGAGCAATTCATAAGCTCAGGTATCTACTGTTACTGACCCAGGACCAGGACTGAACCTGGGTCTCAGTAACATGTCTACCTGCGACCAATCTGGGCAAAATCAAGAAAATATCCGACAGGAAACACTGAGAGCTGAGGTAAGAAGCGTGTGAGATAAGCTGATAATATCCTCGGGGGGATGCTAGCAGGTTAAATCTCTCTGGTGCACTTCCTTCAGAGGACTCAAGCTTCACTAAGAAGGCAAAGTAATCAAAGGAAAAAACACAATCCAAGGAAAGGGGGGGAAAGGAGACAAATGCAGGAAGAACTGACCCATTTTCTTTCTTCTGTCCCCTTTGGTGAACTTGAGACAAGGATAGGAGTCATGCAGCATCCCTGCAGTTGCAGAGGAGGCATGCAACACTGGTGTAAGCAATTTTCAGGACTCAAATGGAAATAATGCCACTTTTAGAAACACGAGGTAATCTTCAAAGACACATGGCCACCTCTCTGAAAATCCTCACCTCCTTAAAAGCTGACTTTCCTGAGATAACAAAGTTTGCACCCAAAAGCAGCTGTATGGACTACATAATGTAGAGTGATATGAGTGCAGAGCCCAGGGCACCTGTATAACTTACACCTACAAGGACATTTGACTGCATACACACCCACATAAAGATAACACATGCAATCAGACGGTAGGAGATAGAATTTCTCCTTCTTTATGGCAATAATAGTAATATCATCCACCCCCATTCCTCACTTACATTGTCCTGATACTCAAAATATGATTCCCCATATACCTTATCTTCTAGCAACAAGGCCAAAGGCAGATCGAGTGATAAAATCTGGAGAGAGCCTTTTATAAACAGCTACCGAAACGGTATGAAAATATCCTCGTAGCGTGTACTGGGCTTTCCTGGAAGAATTTGCATAGCAAGGAGACGATTATGTAAAAAGTGTATAACAGGTTATCTCCAGTTACCTATATATAGCTCCATAGATGCTTTCTTCTCCAGCTCAGGTACTGTGTCTAACAGTTTTTTTGTATTCACTGTGTACTCTGGGCATCAGTGAAAGCCAGCCTCGAGGCTAGGGATTCAGTTGAGCTTTTGATGCTGAGTTTAATACCCAGGAAATCACTCGTAAATTCAGAAAAACAACACATCCAGCATGCACTGAGGTGTGTATGTAACAGGTAATATCATATGTGGTTTCATGAGTATAAGTACAGTAAAATGTAGCTTAAAAGCTCTAGAACAAGACTGTAAAACAAATGTTATTCATATAAAGAAATAAGTGGGAGGGAGGGGATGCCTTGTGCAATACAGGCTAACCCATCGCACATTCCAACGTAGATTCAACTGAATGAGTCACCAACACGCACACCAACCATCATTGTTCACGCATTTCCTTTTTGCTTCCTACTCAGGCAGCGCTCTTCCTGCCCAGACTACACCTGCACCATCTCTCTCTCCAATGCTGAGCCAAGGCTGTTTCGATCTCAAAAACACAAGTTGTTTTTCTTCCGCTTCCCCCCACATCTGGAGCAGAGACCTAGGTAGGTAGCATGTCACACACTGTATGCTGGGGAATGGGCCACACAAGGTAGCTGATTAACCTACCATGTGTACTGGATGAGCTTCAACTGTTAGTAATTCATACAGGGGATCCCCTGACTGAATGTGCTGGCCGACACGTTTGATTTCAGTTGTGACAAACATCTATGTAGTAACACATTGTAACACAATGACAACAAGCTCTTTGTGACTTGGCAAAGGACATGTGAGGTGCAAGGTAGTTAAAACAAGCAACCATGGGACACAGGTTAAGATGGAAAAGCATCTCCTCTGCTGTAGTGCTATAGAGCAAGACAATAGGTCGAAGAAATGCTCAACACCTGATCTCTGACATCTCTGGAAATAATTTGTCTTTAGAATAAAATTATGGTCATCCAGCCCTTAAGTTAAAACTTTGCAGTAAAGTGTGAGGACACCCATTCACTTTTCTGCCCTGATTGCTCTCTGGTCTAATATTAAACAGAGGGGAAATTGTTGACATTCCTGAATACTAAGACAACATCTTTGCAGTTTGTTTTTAAGGGAGAGGAAAGAGAGGGGAATTTGCAGCTCCAAAACAGGATTGATTAGCATGGCTTACACATCATTTTGTGCCATTCAAGACATCTACACATGCTTTGCAGTGCTGGTGGAGGGATGTGTGGGGCACTGGGGGCATGGTAATTACACCACAATAACAAGGGGAGGAATTCTGGCTACGTTTCCCAAGGAATTTTGGACGGTAACGTTAGCATACAATAAATATAGACACAAAGTTAGCATGATGTAGGCACTTTTCCTTGAGGGCACTATGGGCAAAAGTTAGCATGAGAAGAGCATAAAACAAAAGTGGGCAAACAGTCAAAGTTATAAATCTCCATTAATCAGTAATCCGTTGAACATGTTTTGTCATATCAAGTTAAAACAAAATTCCTCAACTAAGCTAACAGAAAAAACTCCAGTCGGTTACTCATATTTCATGGCAGCATTCCCTGTGAAATATCCTGGCAGCATCACCGTTGGTGAGGCAACTTAACTGTTCTCACTTTACTTTGAAGCGTCTTTAAACACTTCAAAAATATTTGCAAAAACTAACACTTCATAAAACTATGTGAATAGACGTCATTTAAATGGGTTAGAGTAGCTCAAATGCCGTAACGTTAAAGTTACTCCTAGCTAGCTAAACTCGTAACCGTTAAGATTCCCAGTGTGGAGGATTTAAAAACGGAATAAAAGCATCTCGCCAGTGAAGCAAAACTCACCTTGTTAATGAGAAAACAAGTTATTCCTTTTAAAAAGTGTTAATCCGAGCGAGCTTATTTGGCGTTGTTAAAAAACAGAAGGAAAGGAAATCCACAGTTTGGAAATACTTTAGGAAGTTTGGGAGAAGCGTCGTCGTTGTTGCCGCCTTCAACTGAAGCCACATTCTGTTCCCCGCTGGAGCCGTAACAAGTAGATAGGAATACATGTGCGGTGCATGGAAGCGGGAAAGGGGGGGGGGGGGCTCGGGACGACGGTGACAAATTTACACCAACGACGCCTACACACACACTTAAAGAGAAACTATCTAATTTAATAAAATTATAATATACTCAGTAATATACTACACCGCATTGAAGAGCGTGTCTATGCCCTTTAATCTCGAGGATCTCCGCGGACCTCCCCTATCAGAATCCACATTTGGTATCGCCCACGGCTGCCTCTCATTCCATTCCTCCCGACTGTGCTGGACTGGAGCTCTGCCGCATTAATTTTGGAAGACGGCGGGGAGAAATAGTAACGGCGTCGCCCGTCCGTATGTATTAAAAGCGCACTCAGAAAAAGTTTTGCGATGCAGGGGCAGTGTATTTTTACATGCGGATCACCAACACTCCAACACTCTGCAGCCTGGTTTCTTTTAAATGCCCTTTTCTGACCAGGACCATAATGAAACATGTATAATAAATCATTTCACAAGGATAGACGAAGGATACCAAGACCCCATTTATAAAACACCCCAATTATATGATATCATAGGACATAAAATTATCATGATGCATTCTACCATTAAATGACTTTGAACTTAATGGGAGGTCAAATTTTAACTGCCTATGTAAATATTAGAGCAGGGTAAGTGAGTTTTGCTGAGTGAGGCAGTGACTTAAATTCACTTAAAAATTCACTTAAAGTCACTTAAATGACATAATATTAAATAGTATCAATTAATATGCACAGAGTCTTTAATGTAACTGGTTGTCTTATGTCAGAATCAGGTTTATTGGCAAGAGCTTTTCACACAAGAAATGTTCCTCCATATCTTGGTGCATGTCAAAGTAAAACAAAAATAAAAATAAAACAAAATAACTCAAAATAAAATAAAATAAATAAAAATTAAATCAAATTAATAAAAATAAAAAGGCAAAGGTTCATAAAAGGCAACAAAACAGAAAAAAAATAATTTAAAAAATATGAAAAAATTGTAAAATAAATCTGTTTTTAAAATGTAAAGAGCTGTACAGCATTTAAAACAAACTACATATGCAAAAATCACTTTTGTACATTATTAGCTACCACATCAACGCCAGCCTTACATAAGCAGGTATAGTAAGTGTGAAAAATGTTCAGCTCAGAGTGGACACCAGCTGTGCCACAATAATAAATGTACACATGCTTCATTTCCATGCTTATAAAGATAAATTCCTTTTATACAGGACCCTCACACTCCTCCTAAAACCCTGTCCTCCCCCTACATTACTAGCTACAACATCAATGCCATTATCAAGGACTAAGGTTTTGTTGGACACATGTAAATGGGGGTTTTGGGGTTCTCCACCAGAAAATTTTGAGCATCAAACACTTAGTTTTCTGCATTCTGGTAAATTTTATGCATCAATTTATGGCTGAAATGTCTTATATTTTTGAAAAATAAAACGCTCTGCTGCTGTCATGTCATGCCACTGGACAAATACTCGTGTTATAAATATTAAGAGGGACTTGTCCCCTGTGTCCCCCCAGAAATCTACACCTGGCAATTGAATCACTGAAGAAGAAATAAAGGAAACCTCTTTTGCAGACTGTAATGTTTTGTGCTGTATTTCCTCTTATTAAAACCCGAGCCAGCGAGTTCGAAGGGAAACTAGGAATGAGGGAAGTGGTGATATAAAGCGCCGCCAACCTTACATGAGTAGGAAAAATGTTTGGCTCTGAGTGGACACCAGCTGTGCCACGATAACAAATGTACACATGCCTCATTTCCATGCTTATAAAGATAAATTCCTTGTATATTGGACCCTCACACTTCCCCTAAAGCCCCGTCCTCCCCCTTCAACATGTCAGCCACTGGCTTAAAAGTGGGGAGCGCCCCTCTTAGTTGACATGGTGACCTGTAATTAGTGCTCGGGGGCCCAGACTCGGCTCAAAACTGCTTGTCAGAGAGAGAAATGGAGGGGCAAACATGAAAAGGGGCGCGGAAGTGTGCCTGGTCAAGCTAGGCTAAACCCCCTCTGGCCCCGAGTGCGCATGGCTTTGAAGTGACATCAGAAAGGGACCTGTGGACAACAAAGGTGGCCAGAGACCATTATCTTAAATAAACTGCAGACCACAAATCCCCAATCCCTGGATCAGACGCCAAACAGATTGAGTTACTGTTATGTTTGAAGCTGCAGAAAGAGTCAAAATGTAAATCTTAATGTCATTTGGTGGGGGTGGCATAAAGTATCTGTGACACCCATTAACACTAACAGTACCTCTTTGTTTGTGCAACATATTCAAAACAGTTTCATTCATAATTTTGGTTACCCGAGCAGATTGCTGTCTCTGCCCACTGGTTCCTTGTAGGATGCACATATAAAGACTCTTTGTCCTCTAAAACACAAAAACCCCTTTTCTAAACACAATCCAAAAACCACTGTAACAAATGCCACTCCACATATGACACATCTGACATGCTGCACAGCTTATATCCCTCCTCTTCCTCCCTCTCAAACCGCAGAGTGCTTCCAGTCTTTGTCTGCATCACCCCGCCTTGATTTGATTAGCTGTGTCTCTGGCCGGTGGTGGAGGTGCAGCGGGGAGCAGGTTGGGCTTCTGGTTGTGGCAGTATCTGACTAATTGAAATAACTCCCTCTGTGTTTCTGTCTCCCCAGGGGAAGATGAGTAGCCCTCCTCCCCTCGCCAGACTTCAGTCAGCAGGGAGAGTCCTTGCCATCAGCCCTTCCCTTGGTTTAATGTGACACATACTCCAGCCCCCAAAGCAAAGCAAAAACACAGCACTTTCTCTGTTCTGTTGTACTGTAACACTGAATGATAACACAGAAGAGGTTAAAGCCATTTATTGTAACAATTACAAAAGCTGTAAACAACCAAAAAAAAAAAAATTCTGTGGTCAGGCTGTTCTCATGCACTGTTCATAGGTATACAAAAAGCAATACACCAGAATGTGTATATGTATATATATATATATATATAACCCACGTAATCATGAGCCAGTATTCATATTTAACCCTTGTAACTGGGAAGGCTGTGATTACGTGACCCATATGCTGACTGGAGTAAAAACAGATGTAGTATAAATAGTGAAAGTCCACGTAAGGATGTGGGTTGAGGTGGTGGGTCACACAAATGTGACTTTCCCCCTAGGAGACTGCTGATCATGTTGCGTGTTAAAAAAAGTGGTTTTATTTTATGGTATGTCGTCACCACGTGTCTTTTCTTAAACCTAACCTACATAACTTTACTTTCCTACACCGAACCTCTTTACCTAAGTGTTAAATAGGTAACATTAGGTTAAGTACATAACCTGATGATGCCCAACCATGTTTCTTTTATTAAACCGAACCTATATAACTTTATCTTTCTAGACCTAAACTACGTAAACTATGTAACTTAACGTTAATATGTAACTTTACTTTAAGCAGGAAATGTCAGGCTAAGTACACAACATGACGACGCCCAACCAAGTTTCTTTTCTTGAGCAACCTATGTATTTTTAGTTTCCTAAATCTAACCTATGTAACTTTACGTTAAGTACGTAACTTTACTTTCTTACACCAAACCTACATAACTTAAGTATTAAGTAGGTAACGCTGGATTAAGTACGTAACATGGCAACACTCAACCAAGTTTCTTTTTTTGAATCGAACCTCCCTAAACCTAACTTGCGTAACTGTACTTTAAGTAGGTAACATAAGGCTAGGTGCATAACATGACAACCGAACCAACATAACTTTATTTTTCTAAACCTACGTTATGTAAATTATGTAACTTAACACTTAGTATGTAACTTTACGTTAAGTGGGAAATTTTAGCTTAAGTACGTATCGTGATGACACCCAACCAAGTTTCTTTTCTTAAACTGAACCTATGTATTTTTACTTATGTAAACCTAACCTACTTAACATTACGTTAAGTATGTAACTTTTCTTTAAATAGGAAACGTTAAGTTAATTACGTAACATGACAATGCCCAACCATGTTTCTGTCCTTAAACCGAATCTATGTTTCTTTTGTTTTATTTAAACCCAAACTATGTAAACTATGCAACCTAATGTTAGGTACATAAGTACGTGACAAGACGACATCCAACCAAGTATTTTTTTTCTTAAACTGAACTTATGTATTTTTACTTCCCTAAACCTAACTTATGTGACTTTATGTTAAGTATGTAACTTTACTTTAAGTAGGTAACTTCGGGTCAGTTATGTAATGTGATGATGCCTAACCATGTTTCTTTGCTTAAACCAAACCTACGTAACTTAACCTTCCTAAGCCTAACCCACGCAAATGGACTGCACTTGTATAGCACTTCACTCTCTACTCTTCCAATCACTCAAAGCGCTTTCAGAAGATTTTAGAACCTGACTGCTCTCATTCAGCCATAGGAGTGAGGTTGTTGCAACCTTTCTTCTGCCATCTGTTAAGTCCAAACTTAATTGCAGTGTGGTCACGAATGTTGCATTTGGAAGGTGTTGTATTGTTGTTCGAGGTAATGCATTCCTCAGATTTACTGGAAACCTTTATTTTTTCTGCACACTAAATAATCAGGCATATTTGAACTAATCTTGATGGCCCTTCTATTTGCCTTCAAAAGAATGCTTGTAAATTGCTGCAGTTTAAATCTGACAACAAGCATGTGTTTTTGAGACTTCTTGGAGCTCGGACATAAAAGTCCAAGAAGCCGTGCGTTCAGTCAGAGTGCAGCAGATGTTGTCTAATGTGGTTATTGGTGCTCTGTTATGTAAAAAGCAGCAGTGTAACTTTGGGTCAAGAGAGGAGTTTCCCGGTTTTGAGTGCCAGATCAAACAGCACTGTCTGTATTATATTGCTTGTCATGTTTATTTTATGTACTTTTTTTGAATGAGCTTGAACGTACGTAGATCCATTCTCAGACAATAAGGCAGATGGCCGGTCAGTTGCATGAGATCCTTGATTCAATATTCTCTTCCCTCAGGGAAATATGAGAGAACTAGAGGAGGGGTATCAGCTTGGAGGATAAATTACAAAGTGTTATGGTGAAAGGAAGCTTGCAGGGTGCACTCCAGAGCACAGTAATTCTATTGGAGAGCAATATTGAAATGGATCACACGAAAGTTTTGAGAATGAACGTCCTCGTCCTGCAATATTGTAAGGAAAGTGCAGCCGTAATTCTGAAGCCCTGGTGTGCTATAAAGTTAGTTGAAGAACAGTAGAAGATCCCCGCAGGCAGGCAGATAGATGAGGGCATTGATCTAAGTTATTGTGCCAAAGCCCTCTTCAGATGCTGTCTGAGAACCCATTAATTTCTCCGTGGCACCAGTAATGGCACAGTAAGCAGAAATAATGGAGCAGAGATTAGACAGCTTGTTCTATTGTCTAATTATTATGCACACAAAACTGTTGTGGTGCAGCTTCTGAAAGCAAATGTCAGGAAGAATTTTTCCCATTTCCCTCCAGATTTGAACGTTGTTTGTTCTCGTTGTTGATAAAATGTGATTCACCAACAGTACTTGTGCTTTTTTTTTTTTCATTGTTTAGCAGAAAACAATCGCTGCTGTATTTGCTGACACAAAAGCACCAAGCACTCGCCGCTGGAATGTTCAAGTCATCCTCACATCTGCAGAGTCACCAGCTCGTTGCTCAATGCACAGCAAGAGTGAGAAAGTGACAGAGGAAAATATAAACAAAGGAAGAAAGTGAGGGAGTAATGGAGGGGGGTGGAGGAGTGCGAGTCACCAGATGGTACAGTGAAAAGAATACACAATGGTAACACTACACTGGCTTCATTCACTGTGCTTATGTAAGCCTATACCGCAAGAGTATACACAGCTCGGGTGCAGAGTGTAGCATCACGTTGGCATCACTGGCCGGAGACATCATAAGAGAAACATCACTTTAATGCTCTTTAAAAGACACTTATTTTATTTATAAATATACAGATATAGTATATTGGCGTACTTTCAGTCCTGGAAGTGAAAAGATTTACAAGATACTTGTATTAATCCAGTAATTTTAGCTTAAAAAAAAGTTCTAAGTTATTGCAATTTGGGTCTTATGTTGCTTTTGCCATCTTTTCTAATATTTTCTTTATTCTTTATTTGTCATATGGATCCCCATTATCTTCCACAAAGTGATCTCTAGTTGTCGAGGCAAATGGCCGCCCACCTATAAAGTGGTTCTGTTTTAGGTTCCTATTTGTTAAAGGCTAACTTTTCCCCGCTGTCATAGCCAAGTACTTGCTTGTGGGGGATTGATAGATCTCTGGAAGTGTAGGATAAGGTGCTAGACCTGCTGAAAAGATAAGATAGATGGTAGGTAGGTAGGTAGATTTTATTAATACCCTTGGGGACATTCAATTTACATGCATTAAATGGAGAGATGTCAGAGCGAGGGGGGTGCCTTGGACTGGCGCCCGAGCAGTTGAAGGTTCAGTCCCTTTCTCAAGGGCACCTCAGCGGTGCCCAGGAGGCGGGCTGGCACCTCTCCAGCCACCAGTGCACACTCTGTATTTGGTCCGGACAGGGACTTGAGCTAGCGACCCTCTGGTTCCTAAGCCAAGTCCCTATGGGCTGAGCTACTGCCGCCCCAGTGTCCTGAGTTGACTTTTGTAATGATTCGGAGCTATAAATAAAACTGACTTGACCTGACTTGTCTTCCTGCGGTGCACACACACAAACACACACACAAAAACACCAATATCAGACGAGTAAGAGTAACACAGTAACACAGTAAGACGAGAAAATGTCATGTAAGACAAATATAAAGATCTGAAAATAAATGAAATGACTCAGCCTGTAAAACAATAAATTGCAGTATCCTTTAATAGAGACAAAACCAAAACTATCAGAAACACAAGAATCTATTGGTCATAATAATATTGAATTTGTCAAAGCAGTTGCTACAGTAACATCCGTTTACGCAACACTAAGATGAAGGTGATAAGACAAGAATCTTGAGAAGTCGGTTAACAAGCCAGCAGTTTATCCATCTGAGCTTATTTATTTGGAGGTAAAACAGACAGTGAGCAGTAATAATTCTTTGCATGGTAAATCTACAGTAAGCATGATAAATTGAATGAGGAGGTCAATTTAGATATACTCAAAATACTCAAAGATATACTTTAATCCCTGAGAGGAAATTCATTTTTCTCACTCTGTTGTCATACACACACACACACACAGGCCAGTAACACACACACATGCACAAACAGGACCTATACATGCATTACATGGAGAGATGTCAGAGCAAGGGGGCTGCCTTGGACAGGTGCCCTAAGCAGTTGGGGGTTTGCTCAAGGGCACCTCTCCAGCTACCAGTCCATGCTCTGTATTTAGACCCAACAGGGACTTGAACCAGCATCCCAGCGTCCCTGTGTTCTGAGCTACTGCCGCCCCATGATGGATGTTTGCAACAGAAACTGGGAAACACATTTACTCTTCACCTTAACTGTCCCCTCCAGTAAAGTCTGGACACCCTGGATGTTTATTTAAAACCTATGAAATAGTGATGCAGCCAAAATGCCAGATCGCAGCAGAAACGATGGCTGAACATAAAAATAAATAAATAAAAAATCAGATCCAAGTTGTAATAAAGCAGAGTTATCCTCAGTGATAAAGACTGCTGGCTAGAAAAGATGGTTGTAAAGTGTGCATGCTGCAATATTTATATTTTTAAAAAATGTCTTCTAATAGTTCATGAGGATGTAAATGTATTCAAAGCATTTCTTAGACCTCAAGGATACACACTACTGTTTCTGAGAAATGCAGTGCAAGACCAGCACAGTAATTAGTCCTTGTCAGTAAGGACGACTCCAGAATTGATTATAGTTTCTCCTAAATGAGGAGCAGTTATACTGGTAGTGATCGTCTCCTAAATGGACCTGACTGTATGAGGAATGCAGTGTCTGCTGAGCCCACAGCCGAGCTGACAGAGAGCCAGGAGGCTGTGTGAATGCACGGGGACGAGGCCAGGTATGACAGCTGGTGCTTGGATCTGGCCCGTATTGACTCACAGCTCGTGGCGCGACCCCGTGTTGCTACATTCGCCACGTGGACGCCATCTCAAAACAAAACAACATGCCTCTGCACCCAAAACACACAGGAGACACACTGTATACTGTAACCTGGCTCATATTTCTGCAGGGCACGTTGAACATAGTGAGATCAAAAACTGCACTTGAAAATAACACTGACTCATTAAAAACAGGGACCAGTAGGGCATCTTTTGAAGCAACAGCGAGCTAAAGTAAAGTCTGGTTTCCTCCTCAAGCTGGCACATGTCTGTCTTTTCTATTAGCGAGCTGCTGCTAACAAAATAATGGTTGTCTATGCTGATGTGATAAGATTGTATCAGCCAGTACAGTGGGAGATGCCCTTTGAGCTCAGAATGTGTACAGAAAACCTCACAACAGGGCCAGTCCCTATATGGCCAATACCAGTACTGATATGCATTTGCTTATTTTAGGGAAACAGGTGACACTAATGTCAATCAAAAAGCCATCTTATGTCCTTGACTATTTTATTTACAGCTAATGTACTAATAAATCTGGTGTGATGTTTCATGGTGAAAAGGCAGGTATGAAACAGTTTACCTTTTGAGACATGCCCATCTAAAGATAACTTGCAGGAACATTGCTCAGCTTGTTTGCATGTTAGTACTACCAGCTGTTGAGCAGTTATAATGGCAGCAGAAATGTGTTTCATGTCGTCCCTGTGCTTGTGAGTTTATGTGCATGCGCCATAAAATAAAAGAGATCAACTCTCAAAACCAGTGCTCCAAAAACTCCACAAGGCACCTTTAAACGGCAGCTGTATTGATGGATAAACTTCCCATTTTGGTAGATTATTCATCCAGTGTTGCTGTAAACTAAGGTCCTAAGCTCCTCAGTTAAAGGGACCGTTCAGCCCAAAATCAAAAATACACACTTTTCCAATTACCCGTAGTGCTGTTTATCAATCTACGTTGTTTTGGTGTGAGTTGTCAAGTGTTGGAGATATCTGTCTTCTCTTGAATTTGATGGAACAAGATGGCACTCAGCTTGTGGTGCTCAAAAAGTAACAGTAATGTCTCTTTCCAGAAATCAAGACCCAGTTACTCAGGATAATCCCGACACCCAACATGGTCTCACTTCTAAGATGTCGAAATCTGGCGCATGGGCAGTGATGTCCGACATCAGACACCAACAAAAAAAGTCGTCCTTTAATGTCGGCATGATACGCGGCTGGTTGCCGTCATAGTTTTACGGTGGCCGGTGGTGGCAGGGGGATATGCGGCAGGACAAGAACGAAATTTAAGGCGGCAAAAGTCCAGGGATGGTGGATGGGTCCAACAAACACTGACTTTCACCTGGGAGAGCCATGTACATGTCCTGTAAGAATCTAAAGCCAAACCCTGTTCACTGTCCTAAACCCAACCATGCGCCTTTGTTGCCTGAACCCAACCATGTGCTTTTGTTGCCTGAACCCAACCATGTGCTTTTGTTGCCTAAAGCCAACCATGCGCTTTTGTTGCCTGAACCCAACCATGCGCTTTTGTTGCCTGAACCCAACCATGCGCTTTTGTTGCCTGAACCCAACCATGTGCTTTTGTTGCCTAAAGCCAACCAGACGGAGGAAAAAAATCATATCAAATCACTGTGATGTACCGAAGTAGTGCATTTATTTTGAAAGAGACCCACAACGCCAATGACCAACGCACTCAGAGTACTTTGTGCATCGTACGTATCTGGACGTGAAAAGTCCATGACCAAATGTCGATATGTGACAACTATTTTCTTTGTACCAAACTACAACCACCAACCATATCACCGAGCAGCAGGAAGCGTGCATCTACTCATGGATGAGAGACTTGTGCTCATGACAGCGTGAGATGTAAACACTGATGGCGTCCTTCTCGGCTGAGCTACAGTATAACGTCAACTTGCTCAGTGGTGCTAGGTGAGCTAGCAGTAGATGCACACTTCCTTCTGCTTAGTGATACAGTTCGCAGGTGTAGTTCGGTAGAAAGACAATAGTTCCTACATGAAACTGCTCACAACAAGGTGTGTGGATTATCTTGAGTAACCAGGTCATGATTTCTATAAAGAGACTTTGTCTAAGGGTGCATTCAGAAATACTCAGTCAAAGTGCCAAAGTGCACTCCAGCACAAACTGAACCAATTTTTATGCCTTTAAACCCTTTAAACTACATTTACCAACCTTTTGTACCATTTGCCTTTATTTTGTACCATAGTTCATCTTGTCAGGTGTCACAGTCTTAAATCTCACTTTGAAATACTCAAACATTGACTGGAACTTTCCTAACTACTGCCCATCACTTTCATAATAGATCACTGACGGGTATATGTGCTAAATTATTAATTTCAAGTATTGACTGCAATTCTGAGAATTGCGTGATGGAGAATTTATTTGTGCTTAGCCCATGTGTGGCCTCTCTGACCATTAAGAGCTCAGGACAGGAGAGAATTGGACGACGGTGATAAACGGCTAATGGACCTTTTTATAACAATCGTAAACTATTATTGATTTTCACTGTCTGTCAGTGTTGGTTGCTGTGATTGGCCACAGCCAGAGATCAAGGACTCTGATGCTGGTCAGCCACAGCTGGTCTTTGTGCCTTTGAGCAAGGTTAGCGAGAAGGAACGGATGGACGGTTGGCTGTCCTCCGGCCAAATTCAAGCTGAGGTCGACAGAGGCTTCGTCCTTTACAGTCACAACTAGATTTCCTCTTGTGCTTGGGTTGACAATAAATTATTTTCCCTGTCACTATGAGTCGTTGCAGCATGTAGTTATTGTAAACATGTATTGAACAGAGGAATAAAAATAGCAAACAGCTGAACTATGAGATCTCAACACCTGGGGCTGGTGCACAGGTTGTGACTTGTGCTATTAATAACTACCATATATTAATATTATGTGTTGTCTGGCAGTCAAGGTTAAAGTGTGTCAGTGAAAAGCTCCTGAGCAAGCAGTTGCCTTGTGACTGATGTTGTGCGCTCAAACACAGGACACCTTGAAAACCATTTTCCCCCCTCAAGTCCATCAGCTTCCCAAGTTACGGGCGATTAGCTGCACTCTGAAAGACTGGAGTTTATTGTTACTTCCTAAACTGAGCAGCACATCCGAAGTCCATTAACATGAATTAAGATGTTTACCCTTAGGTGAAATCCACAGCTCTCAGTCAGCGGGTTATTGTCTGTCCCACCACAGGTCACTGCTTGTCCCTGACTCATAAATCACCTTGTCCAACATCTCCCATCAGGTTTTACGGGGGATTGTCACAGCGGGAATTAGAATATCTGTTGTTGGTGCGTATCAGGGATTAGTGTTGATTGTAATCACTGATCCTTCCTAGCCATAGAGGTCACAGAGCCGGAGGCCGGGGAAAGCCAACAAAACAACAAACCCCCCTCTTCTTAAGCTCTTCCCCACCCCCGCTGCATGGAATGTGTGTATGTTTGTTCCTCATTGTTAACTCTCAGTATCTGCACTACCAATGTTGTACTAACTCATGTGTCATCCCAAAGAATAAATGTCAAGGCATGCAGGTTAATGTTCCGAAAAACACCCTCTGCATGATGAACATGGACAAGTCAGTATCTGCAGGATACTGAAGTGAGACCCCCCCCCCTTGTTACGACAGCAATAAAAACATTCTCTGAATATGTGAGTGGGGGGTTGAGAGCAAAGTAAAAGTGGAGATCCTGACAGAAAGACTTCACTGAGATATACACCTTAACAGCTCCAGTATTTTGGGTTACACATTCAAAACATGTCCATAAATTTAACATTGCTCACTGCAGTTTTATTACAGGGCTCAGTGGGCATATCTAATATTACCAAAATCTACTGGTGACTAAATTTAAAGGCCCAGAGACAACAAACCGACATCGAGAACTAGAGGCAATGAGAGCTCATTGCTGCGTTGCCTCTTGTTGCTGTGTCTCGGCCAAAAAGTTGCACATGAACACACCAAACTGACGGCCAATAAGCGTGTATATTCTGCACCTGCGTAATAAGACATACCCCTCCATACCGGCTGATGGTAGATGTCTCTTACTTGAAACGGGTAACTGGGAGACCATCTTGACACTAGATAGCCAGTTAACATATTAACAACACAATCCAATGTTGAAAGAACAAACTATATTTACTGTGCACCAGTGAAGAACAACGCAAACCATCACAAAATGTTTCTGCTAAAGGGCTTACTGGCAGAAGAAAAACAGTCTTACCTTATAACAATTTTGTTTCGACCTCACTCTCTTTCCACTTTAGGTCTCTGTTTACTTTCCTCACTTCTGTTTCTCTTCTCGTGTGCTGAGCTGAACTGCCAGTCGGAGTGATTTCTTTCGGCACCAGGCTCAACAGGCTCAACGGTGTGGGACACACTGCACAGACAAAGCCGTCACATGCTTACCAACGGCCAAACATCAGCTTGGTGTGTCAGGGCCTCAAGAGGGGGGATCCTGACAGAAAGATTTCACTAAGATATACGAGCTTGGTCTCCATCCGATGTTGTTGAAATCTGGCGCTTGGGCAGTGACTTCATGTAGACAGTGTTTTTCGGAAAATTAACCTGCATGCGTCAGAAACCAACGCCAGCAGCAGGACAAGGACAAAAGTTAAGGCAGTGAATGTCAGAGTGGGGTGGGCAGAAAGGGTGGTGAATGGGTCCAAGAAACACTGACATTCACCCAGGAGAGCGTTGTTCATGTCTCATAAGATTCTATAGCCAAACCCTGTTCTTTTTTCCTAAATGTAACCACATACTTTTGTTGCCTAAACCGAACTACATGTGTGACGAGACTGTTTGCAAATGTTGAATTTCCTGTGAAAACTGAAGTGTATTTTGAAGGAAGACAATGCATGTAACTGGCAGAACTTGGCATGGTGTCCCAGAATGTCAACAACCTGCGCACCCAGGGTACCTTGCACGTTGTATCTGGTCGTGGAAAGTCTGTGACCAAGCATGTCAATATGTGGCAAGGTCGGAGTGAGAATGTGTTGGATAGAAACCTTAGTAGCTCAGTATTTTGGGTTACACATATACAAACCCTGTCCATCGATTTGACTTTGCTTGCTGTAGTCTCATTGCAGGGCTCAGTGGGCATTTGTTTGAGTGAAGAAGACCAAAACTTATCAACTGATGATTTCTTAATTTTAAGGCCCCAAGTCTAGTGAATTGTAATAATAACTCAACACAACAGATTTAGGCTGTCTTAAGCACACAAATGTAAATTCTATTCTTTAAAGTAGTATTAATAAATCTGTGTTGGTCACTTGGGGGTAACAGAACAAAATATTTCACCTTCTTAAGTTCATATGGCATATTTGTTGACAAACAGTTGCCTGTTTACACCAGGGATGTATTACTAAGTGGTCACGGAAAACGAATGAATGAATGAATCAGAATGTAACCGGTTCCATGTTGGTAGAAAAGGGGTATGAGGGAAATATCTGTCTCTTAAGCGACTAAAATGCTCCACTTTGTTCACTAGCTAGTTGCTAACAGTGCGTGTTGGTCAAATAGCATTATTAGATTCTTGTTTTTGGCTGGAAACAGCTGCCTGCTGCTTCTGGAAACGACACTGATGAGTGCAGTGAGACTGAACGAAAGTTGTAGGAGCAAGAGGATGAAAGATGCTAAAACACTCCGAAGAGCGATGGGGTACCGCAGAGTCAGGTGATGGTTGTCTGTGGCTACATATATAACTGCCATAGGTGTAGTAGTTAGTAGTGTGAAATGTGTGTAATCTGGATATTATCACTCATATTTCAGGTTATGAAAACAGCCATTTTATTGAGTATAATCCTGAAGCTATCACTGATGTTTTGCCTTTAGTGGTTAAATTTAACTGGTTATCTTTTCATTCAAGAATTTCTAAGGTAATCATTAAAAGACAGAGTTAAGGAGATGGTGATCTGAGGGACGTGTTCAGATCAAAGATGAAAAGAACAGACTATGTTTTTTTCTATTCACATTACACTACATACATCATGCATCAGAGCAGATCTCACACTTCCAGCTCTGGTGTGAATCTGTCTCGTTCTGTCTCCTTCCCATCTGTCCCGTTGTCTTCCACAGCGGTAGACCATCAAGCAAAGCTGACATGATCTGCACAGTATCAAAAGAGAAGCTTGAATCCTGTCATGTCGTCTTCCTATCATAACTCACTTATGCTGAGCAGAGAGCGCAGGGTCAAGGCTGGGGTACAATGACAGAAGATGTCAAGCGTCTCTCAGGGCACATCATCCTTGAGCAGCCGAGCTTTTATTATCAGTGCTGAGTCTAAATCAGAGTCCTTGACTGTATCCTGTAAACTAAAAACGTTAGTATAATGCAATCTGCACTAAGGGACAAAACAGGACGAAATAGAGGACGTGTTTGGTAAATAGACAAATGAGCTGTGGAGAGAATGCTGTGTTGTGTTGAGGAAAAGGAAAGGGGCAAACTAAAGCAAATATTTACCCTTGCTGGAGAGGTGTTTGGGTTTCAGGCACCTCGTCCAAAGTCCAGAAACTTAACTTCCCCAAACTGTGTCTGCCAGTCGAAACCGAAACAGGCAATACCAGCGAGTGCAAACATAAATCCCTCAAAGTGAGAACTATGACCCCACAGGTGTTGTTTGACCTTGGATTCCAACATGCGTGTCGTTTTTGTTGCCGCTAGAATGAAGAAAGATATGAAGCCCCAAGTGTCTGCGCGGGGGGATTATAAATCCTGTTGACGCATGTCGCCAAGGCTGGGAAAGCTTCTCCACCATGCCCTGTCAGAAATACCACACTCACTGATACAGACAAACTCTCTGTCCTCCCACATGTTTGACTCGCTGTGTGTTGTGTCTCCACGGGCAGAGATAGCGGCAGTGCCAGCAGGATTAAATTCACTGAGACGAGGTTGGTGGGTGGGTGTGCGAAGTTTTCAAGGATTAGACAATGAATCAGCACAATTACTGATAAGAGGCAACTCTTAATGTTAATACCACCGTGCTGTATTTATATAACAGCTTTACTTGTCATGTTTATATGACACCTAAGTGGAAATATTTGTGCTTTTAATCCTCCGACTCGCTGCTATTCTTAGATGTACTGGACTCAAAACTCTGTGTGAACTTTTTTATTATAGTCTGTATTGTGTGAACAGTGTGCAGTATAATAGTTGGCAATGGTAGTGCAGATATAGCACAGTAGTATCAGCACTTTTGAGGTCGACTGACCACCAAGAACTGCAGCTATTACTATGCCAGCAGTGTTGCCAGATTGGGTGATTTTGGGTTACATTTTGCAGGGTAGAATAGGCTTAGATGGCTGGTTTACCATAGGTTGGGTTGGTTTTTCAATATTTTTATGTTTTTGGGTTGTATGCTTTTCATTTCTTTTGGAATATAATTGTAAGGCAACAATTCTTGTGCAGCTCCTGAGTCCAAGACGAATTTTCCTATGGGGACAATAACGTATATGATATCACATCGTATCGTATCATATTATATCGTACCGTATCGTATCGTATCGTACCGTATTGTATCGTACCGTACCGTATTGTATCGTATCTACTGTATTAAGCCAGACATGCTAATGATTGCAGGTAAGGATAGAGCAGATACACATATTACATCATAACTTTTATGGACAGAATTTCTAGGCACAGCCGAGTGGTGGAGGGTGTCAGGTTCGGTGATGGGAGGATCTCGTCCCTGCTTTTTGCGGATGACGTGGTCCTCCTAGCTCCATCGAGCGGTGACCTCCAGCTCTCGCTGGGGCTGTTCGCAGCCGAGTGTGAAGTGGCTGGGATGAGAATCAGCACCTCCAAGTCTGAGGCCATGGTCCTCAGCCGGAAAAGGGTGGATTGCCCACTCCAGGTCGGGGGGGAGGTCCTTCCTCAGGTGGAGGAGTTTAAGTATCTCGGGATCTTGTTCACGAGTGAGGGTAGGATGGACCAGGAGATTGACAGGCGGATTGGGGCGGCGTCAGCAGTGATGCAGGCACTTAACCGGTCCGTTGTGGTGAAGAGGGAGCTTAGCCAGAAAGCGAAGCTCTCAATTTACCGGTCGATCTTCGTTCCAACCCTCACCTATGGTCACGAGCTCTGGGTAGTGACCGAAAGAACGAGATCGCGAGTACAAGCGGCCGAAATGAGTTTCCTCCGCAGGGTGGCTGGGCTCAGCCTTAGGGATAGGGTGAGGAGCTCAGACATCCGGGAGGGACTCGGAGTAGAGCCGCTGCTCCTCCACATCGAGAGGAGCCAGTTGAGATGGTTCGGGCATCTGGTAAGGATGCCTTCCGGACGCCTCCCTTGGGAGGTGTTTTGGGCATGTCCAACCGGGAGGAGACCTCGGGGCCGCCCCAGAACACGCTGGAGGGACTACATCACCCGGCTGGCCTGGGAACGCCTCGGGGTTCCCGCGGAACAGCTGACGGAAGTGGCAGGGGAGAGGACTGTCTGGGCTTCTTTGCTGAGGCTGCTGCCCCCGCGACCCGGACCCGGATAAGCGGAGGACGACGAGTACGGACGACGAGTACGAGTACAGATACACATATTGTTCAATCTGTTTTCTAGTTTTACTCTGGCGTTCTGTGCAAAATGAAGAAAAAACCCCCCACAATACAACACTTTAAACGTATTGTTTCACCGTAACTAAAACCCTTGCTGTTTCTGTTTTTATTTAGTCTGGTTCCAGACCATAGACCCCACCCACTCAACTGAGTAGGCTTGCATCTCTGGTCTGGCATACTGCAATGAATTTTCGATTTATCTCATCCAAACGATAGAAGGACCAATGAACGCCGGGGGTGGGGGCGGGTCTAGCGATTAGCCAATCAGCGCCACGCTGATGTCAAGCTGTGCGCCGGTGGGTAACTGGTGAGGATAGCAACAATGGCGACCGCTACAGATCCTACAGACCACATTAACGATGCTGTCAAGGTATTTCGCCACTACTCGAGTTAATGGAGGACCAAATTAAGGAAGCTGCTAAACTGGATTTAACGGCGATGCAGCTGGGCGTGCACGACGACAGAGACATTTTAAACGGGCAATGCTCGCTTGTTTTTGGCACCCCCGAGGCATGGATACTAATGACGTCAGATTCTGGGTGAGTCGTTGATCTCTGCTGATTGATTAGGGAAAAATCAAATTTCCTCCCCCTTGTAAATCGTCTTCAATGGAGGCAATGTCAAACTGAAGGTTCTGGGAGCTTTAGTCTGACACTCAGGCTAGTTTTTATTATTATTCTTAGATGTTTTATCTGTAGCAGCAAAAATAATTTCATAGTGGGACAATACAATACATTACAAATCTGAACTGACCGGAACTGATACATCATTGGATACATCCTGTAATCAATAAAAGAAACACATGCATTTAACATGATGTTGACCAGTGTACACGTCTTGTCTCCTGTCCTGTGCATTCTCTGTTTCAGATATTGAAAGGGAAGAAGACTTCACCCCTCCTTCCTTTGTGGAACAAAAACACAGCGTGCATGTTCTCTGTCGAGACACTGATTTAGTGCCAAGGTGACAGGAGCCGAGAGGTCAGGCTCTTTTAGGGACGTATTGAGTGAAGGGACCGTCCTGTTCTGTCGGCTCTCAGAGCATCATGTACTCACACAAAGGCTCAATGTTTGCATCTTATGCATCCCTCTAAATGCGTCCCACACTGTCAGGAGAGGAGCTAAAAATAGCCCGGATGAAATGTTTCAAGGCCTTCGGGGTTGAGCGAGAGAAGCACATTGGTCCTGCTGAGCGCTCACTGTTAAAGGTTTAAAGGTTTGTACTATTTTTTCCATGTAACAGGAATAATGTGAGGAACGCTGTGTAGGACACGAATAAGGACAACAAAAAGAACAACTTTACTGCTGAGGTGAGTGAAAACAACCAACCAGGAAATCATCCCGGGGTTCTTCATCCCCAGCTAATAACAAATTGCATTTTCAGATTGATTTCCTTCCTTCCAGGCATTATTTTCTGTTAATGTAACTTCAGCATGAAATTAAATTTGAGACTTAATTAAGTGAGGTAATTCATTTAAGTAAACAATATTCTGCTTTAGTTATTTATGTTTTTGTTGCACGGTAATACAGCTGTGAGCAAGGACTGTTTCAAAATATCATCATTCTTAGTTTGTTTGAGGAGGCTTTGGTATGTCAGGAGACATTTCTTACAAGATCAAACCAAAATGTGAAGATAATTAAATCCTCCATGATGTGTTTATACAATATATATTGATATAAATGGCTGAAATAAATGACAATAAAGGTTAGGTTTAGGCACAAAAACAACATGGTTATGGTTAGGAAAATATCATGTTTTGGCTTTAGATACCTGGTTTTGCGGGCACAATTCCTACTGGAAATGCAGCGATGTCTCGGTAAAAAAGCAACCACTTTGCTGCCACTATCCTGGCAGGAAGTGCAACAATGTCTCGGTGAAAAGGCAATCACTTTTTGTAGCCCTATCCTCCATGGAAACAAAGCGACAGAGCCAGTGGTGTACGGATGGGCCCCAGTGCATTGGCTGCCCTCTCAGCTTTTGCAAAATCACACAGTGTCTTCCATTCCCTACAGTCGGCAGGGTGTCCATCTTTCTTTATGTAAACTTTTCTGCAGTCTTCTTTAGTAGTCTTTCAACTTCCTGGCATTTTCCAACACAGTCTTTGTCTGTTATGGTAAAAGTAATCACCAGCAAATTTTCATCCCTTGGTTTCCCAAGCCTCACAATGTTTGCAGGAACAACACCAGTGCACTATATCTCCACTAATGCGTCTTAAACATCAGCTGCATCCTTTTCCTAGCGTTTCTCTCCTTTTTTCTCTGCCACCCCTGTGAAGATACTCTCTCTCTGTCTTTGTTTTCCAGATTTTCAAGTGCACGTTGCTGGTGGGCTACAGCTGTCTGTGGACACTGCTTCAGAAAGTTGTTGCTTGAAGATCTCATTTTGAACTTCCTCGTCAAGAGACTCTTGTTTGGATTTCTCTCTGTCTGGGTGGACATTCAGAAAATCCAAAGCGTTTCCCAACTCAGACCTTAGTCTATCTTTTTTCCATGCATGGGGAATATTGCCACTTGTCAAACCTTCTCCTCTCGTTGACATGTTGCTTGTTCCAATAAAAAAACAAAACTAATCTTCCAAAAAATGGCCGCGAATGATAGGTGATTTCCTACAAAAATGCTGTACACCATCAAATTATCACTGAATAGCGAACATTAAGGCAGATATTTGTCGGATTGGAGAACTGAATGAGGGAAAAATGGGCTATCCGTCATTCTCACTCTGACCTCTTCACAGGCAATTTGTCACAGTTGCCTGTTTCAACTCTGCCCATCCCTGCTTTTACACAAATAGACAAAATTCAACATATTTATACTTACAAATAGCAGAAAATTGGTATAAAACTCAATGGCAATCACTAATTAATGACTTATTTTTACACACACACTAATAGACTATTGTAACAGCATCTAGCTTTAGTTAAGAGGCCTCTTCAACAGCAAATGTACTGATAAGTCTTTGTTGGAAAGGTAAACCAATAAATTTATTAACTGCTGCCTTCCATTTAGATATACCAGTTTCAGAGTGCTGCCCATGCCTTATACTTAAATTAAATGGGGCTACCATCAATGTAATTAATTCCACCTGCGCTTTTACTTCTATGTCAAAACTAGGTCTAATCATTTGGTGGACTTCACATTTAGTGGATATATTATCTGGAGTAATTGACCCTGAGTTAAATAATAAGAAGGTTTCATTGTGTTGTCCAAAGACACATGACTGTGATAGACAACCACTACTTGTTTCAGACACCGGGTCATCTGTGCTCACTAACTAAACACTCAGTGTGGTAAAGACTTGATGGTTTGTTACAGTCAGTAATTGTAGGCAGACCTGACATTGACAAAGTGCAGGGTCATTCATATCTGACATCAGGGAGTGGTGGCGGGGGTTAACGTTTACACTGTGGGTGCCCCGCCCCCCTGCTGCCCATCAATTACATCACCATCTGATTACATCATCTCCCACTGGGACTGGTGAGACATCCCAGTGTCTCCTCATGATTGGCCCTCTGCGGTGGCGTCCTGTCCATACCACAGCACAAGATGCTGTCAGATAAACAGTGGAGCTATTGTGAGACAGCAAAGACCTCACCCCCGTTATTGTCTGTCTGTCCATCTCTCACTTTGTCCGCTATAATTCAACAGAACTGCGACGAGAGTTCAGTCAGAGTTAACGGCTTCACTTGCTCTGAGGCCGCCTTGAAAGCAGACAGTAATCTCAAGACTGACTGAGGCAGTGAAATACAAGTGTGGCCAAAGAAGCTCAGCTTTGATCGTGTGTCTCACATAGTTTAAAGCCTGTTATTACTCTGCAGCTAAGGTTTCACTCACTTAAGTGGGGTGTTACATAAACTCAGATCGACCCCTGAAGTGTTTCACAACGGCGACGCACAGGTAATCTGAGCACAACTAAAATCATTATCAGTGGTGCTGGTTTTTATCAATGCTTCTGAGTTTTGAAAGGTGCTTAGACATCAGTGTTAACATTCTGATGTTTAGCAGATGTAATCTTAATCATGACTATCCTAATTTAGTATGTTCGTATACTAACAGACATGCTAGCACCTCTAGCAAGGTGTGGTGTGTTTAATTTGCAGAGAAGTCGGAATGTCTGAGTTCTCAGTTGGCAATTTCAACTGGAACTAGAAAATCAGGCAAACCTCAACAACCCCACCCTCAAAATCCAATATGGCTGCCGTGAGTATCAACAGTAATGAAAGCTGCAATCGAAACTCTGGCGCCGTAGCCCCCATGTCAAGAAAAAATGTTGTGTCCAAGACCACCCTACGGACTGTCTGCGGATGTCTACCTGCCACCCCAACAACCCAACTGTCCTTGCTGGTATCATTCCAGCAGAGGTCAGACGAGAAGCAGCAACGCTGGCCCTCGCTCGAAAGGCACGGACGAGTGAATCCCACTTCCTCCACAAGATCACGACTAAGACAACACAACGCTTGTGTCTCAAGTCCCGGTGCTCCTTTGCCACACACACCCAACAACTGCTCCGTGCAACACCATCTAAAACCTCCGAGGCTGCCTGGGTTAAGGCAAGATGGAGGGACCAGTGGAAGTCAGCAGAACCATGACCCCACAGCAATGGACAACCCTCAACCGCCTGGAGAACATAATAACCAGCTGCCCCAAACACCGACCACTGAATGGCCACCGTGGTCTCATTGACCTGGACGATGAAACACTGGGCTGGCTTGCCTCAACAGAGTTGAAGGTCTAAAGACATATGCCAGAAGAAGAAGGCTGTCATAACAAACGGTTAAATAGCACTTCTGTCTTATTTGTGTCTCATTAAAACAGTCGTACACACACAGTCCTGTCCAACGTCTATCTATATACGTGCTGCTACGGTGTTTGTATGAGCAAAATACAACGTGATGTGTTGTTATCAACTGTATTTCAAACAGTGGCTTACCTGGCTAGAACTGGTATCGCTAACAGCATCTTGGTTTTGTGAATTGTCCTGGAGCACAATCAACTCGGGTGTGACATCATTCCAAGCTCCGACCGCCGAGGTAAATGGAAGGCAGCCTTATTATGGATCCCATGACTTTTCTTGGCAAGTGTCGGCATACTGTGCTGTGTACTACTGTACTGTGCTGGCCTATACCCGTCACATTGATGCTTCATCAATCAACGGTAACAGCAGGCTCCCAGGAAGGCCACTCACCCTTGCAGCACATTTCCCCAACAGTCCAAAAAGCATTTTCCCCATAGACCACCATTATAAAAGAGACATTTGTAAACATCGTATGAGCGGAGCGGGAACTACTACGTATGGCGCGTGCCAGGTGAGCAACTCCATTATTTGGGGGCCATCTTGGCCCTACTTCTAGCCTTTTTTAAAACATCAAACTACATATTTGTGACTTGTATTGATGGGTTTATGTCTTTCACAGGAACCAATGAGCTTAGGTCGAGTGCCTCAGACAGGATGGGAAGTCAGAAAGCACTGAGATGGACTCGTGCTTCGCTTGGGAACACCAACCTTATCGTTTAGACACACAACGTGCTGCAACACTAAGATTTGTTTCCCCAGAGGACTAATTCTTGAATGGAGATGTACACAAGAGAGACAAGACTGTACCCTAGTGTTTGTCCCACTCCAACCATAATTAGTTTTTATTTTAATTAGACAAACTAATGGCTTTTCCGGTATTGTCACAACAGCCTGGTGCACATATTATTAGGCCAAACAATGAAAAGGGGATTTTTGTAGGAACAGAATGTTGCATAAACAGGCACTTTGTATGCATCGAGTCAGACCGGGGCTCCACTGTTCAGCCAAACACTGCACTTGCTAGTTGCGAGATTGCAGAGTTAAGGAGTTAAGTTATTCTGCTTTGAGCGGTTCAACAGCTTTGTCTGTTTGAGCAGAATATTTTAGGGCTGCATTCACTGATATTTTCTGACTTCAGCTTCTTCTTCTGCATAACTTTTTTTTTTCCTACTACAAAGATTTTCTGTTTTGTCGGCTTGACATTTTTGAGCAAATAAAACCATTCATCATTCTGTTCCGGCCGTTCAATTTGTTTTATATGGTTCAGTGTGGGCGGGTAATTGTGCACTAAATGTCATCAAACAATGAAATTACTTGAATCGGGAAATCGCTTTTTAAATTATTCATAGTCAGCTTTCAGAAGCCTCTTTAGCCCTTTTGGAAAAACAAAATGGAGGAGGTGCTGAGGAGACACAGGAAGGGGAACAGCACACTTTTCTTTGTTCCAGACGGACTGTGTTTCTACGTGGGATGATGTTGTCGTCAGTAATTTCACCTGTCATTACCCTCACAAATAGAAATCCCCTGTTTAATCTGCATTTCCATCACCCGATGCTTCTATTAGGACAAAAAACTGGAGCTAATGATTGGAAAAGATTGGCTTTTCATTCATTTAGAGAGACACACACACACACACACACACACACACACTCTCTTCCTGCCGGAGAGTTCGTGATGTGCCTGTTCTGTCTTGTGGTTTTATTGCTGGTTTTGATCTTTATTTTCAGCCTTTGTTCATTGTAAAACACGTCTTGATGTTTGTTTAAAGTGCCTCAGAAATAAATCCGGACTTCATTTTCCACGCCGTTGCACGAGGTCGTACCCTCATCTTTACCCCGTTTACTCAAATTTCCCAAAAGGCCTGTTTGAAAGAAACTCAATGTCCCATCACATCAGACGATCCTCGCATTGATCGACTCGATCTAAGATGTTTTGTGCCTCGTGCAAATGAGCAACAGGCTTCAGAAGATGAAAGAGGAGACGCTCATGACAACAGAGCTCGATTAAGGAACTCATGAGTGGAAGTTTCCTGGCTGCTAGTCAGACGTAATGAGCAAGGTGAAGAGTTATGATTCTCCGAGTGAATGAAATGAGCATTGTGTGACTCATGCTGTGACTCTTCCTCCCTCAGTGGAGCCAGCAGGAGGCTTGCCCCGCACAGCAGCTGCTTGTCTCTCTGTCTAAACAACATCCATAACACGCTGTACATCAACCACAAACTGCTTACGTTTTAAAATCTATCAGGAACATATTGTCAGCCTGCAGATTAGCTCCAACTTTCCAATAACTCCTGGGGAGGGGAATTTTCATGTCGTCTTTTCATTTGAAGTTACATATTCATGTAACAGGCAAATTAAAATTGAGCAAGTATACACAGAGGATTTTTCAAAACCTCTTACTCAATCAAATCCAATGATTTCAACATCACGCAAATGGTCCAAAGACTCACTGTTCCCACTTAAATATCCCAATAAGTAAATTTAAACCTTGAAACAGTTGATATGGAAAGCTCGTTAGCAAACAGTTGCAATGTTAGCACTCCTTTTAAGTTGTGTTATAAGTTACCTGATGAATGTAAGTCAGCAGCTGCCAGAGGAAAATGTTGGCATTGGACATTTTTGCTAACCATGAATACATTACATTTGTACGTTTTATATATATTGTATTAACGGTTCTAAAGCAATGTAGTATGTTGTCGGCACTTGGATGGGATGGTGGACTGTCTGTCAAGCTTCAAATCACTGCAGACAAGTTCAACACCAACAAAAGCCAGTGAGCCACCACTGCGTTTCCAGCTCAGATTGTACCATGAAAAGTGTTTTATTCAACACATTCTCACCTCGTCACGTATCGATGTTTGGTCATGGTCCTTCCATGACCAGATGTGAAAGGTACCCTGGGTGCATTTGTTGTTGGCGTTCTGGGACGCCGTGTCAAGTTCTGCCTGTTACATGTATTGTCTAATTTCAAAATACACTTCAGTTTTCACAGGAAATTAACTGTTTACGTACAGTCTCTTTCAAAATAACACCACGAATTGATGGTTTTTTTTTTCCTTCAACAACAAACGCAAGTGGTTGGGTTTAGGAAAAAGAACAGGGTCTGGCCGCTCTTTCCTGCCCCACTCAGACTTTCGTCACTTAACTTTTGTTCTTGTCCTGTTGAATTTCCCCCTGCTGCTGCCGAGTGCCCTTAAACTATAATAGCAACCGGCCGTGTGTCATGCCGACATTAAAAGACAGGTTTTATTGGTGGTGTCTAACGCCGCAAGTCATTGCCCAAGTGTCGGATTTTGACAACTTCAGAGTGGGACCGGGTGATCGATTGCTTCTCCAGCTATGAATGTGCCCCCAAAGCCGGATATTTTAAGCCAAGACTGGATCTTTTCCTAACCATAACCAAGTGTTTTTTGTGCCTAAACCTTACCACATGTTAATGAAATTGTTGTTGAGACGTTAAGTTCCAACGTATCTGCAAATGTTACATATCCATGGTTTGCAGAAAAGCGCAATGCCACCATTTTTTTTTGTCCATTGGGTTAAAGTCCATCCATTTTCTAACCGCTTATCCTCTTGAGGGTCGCGGGGGGGGGCTGGAGCCTATCTCAGCTGACATTGGGCAAGAGGCAGGGTACACCCTGGACAGGTCACCAGACTATCACAGGGCTGACACATAGAGACAGACAACCATTCACACCTACGGACAATTTAGAGTCACCAATTAACCTGCATGTCTTTGGACTGTGGGAGGAAGCTAGAGTACCTGGAGAAAACCCACGCTGACACAGGGAGAACATGCAAACTCCACATAGAGAGGCTCCCACACCCGGGATCGAACAAGGAACCCTCTTGCTGTGAGGCAACAATGCTAACCACCACACCACCGTGCCGCCCTGGGTTGAAGTCAAATTTATCAATCAATTTACTCTGTTATAGCTCTGTTTTGGTCTCCACCCACTCTCTTCAGCTGCTAAATGCTCACCAGCTCATTGTTAACTTTGCTTTTTAATCCGTTGTGCTGAAAAGCGGGCGAGCGGTGAGCGCGCGGGTGAAACTGAGCCAAAAATCACAGGCCGTACAACCAAAACATGAGCTAAAAGACACCTCAAAAGGCAGAGGGAAATTGCTGATTTGTGCAGGACATCCTGCAGCACATAGGTCATGTGATCACAGCCTCCTGGCTCACGATTACAGTGAATGAAAACAGACTGCAACATACATGCATAGGATATTCTCTCTGTGTTATTCCTGGGCTTTACTGAAGCTATATCTAATATGCAGTATATTATTTGGTTTTTCTGTGTAAACAAATTGTTACTGTGTTGAGCATCATTATTTACACATTTTCCTGTAATTCAGTCGGACATATTGAGGTATTTACAGACTCATGAAAAGAAAATGATAAAAACTTGACTAGAAGTCCTGTGAGTCTGAACAAAGCATGTCCACACAGTGCAGGAGAGCAGAGGTGAAAATGCCATCAACTGCTCATGTATTAAAACCCTCTTGAGAGCCATTTTTAGAGCACTAATCTCTGACATTCAGGCCTTCCAGAGGCCCCAAAATGGAAGTAAATTCTCATCTTTCTTATTAAAACAAGTCTAAACTTTTGGACAGCCCTGGCACACGACTGAGTTATGATAAAGCAAAACACAGAAGGGCGGTCCCTGTTTCAAAAAGAAAAACACACCTGAGGGTACATTCCCTGTACGTGATTAAGCAGCATCCTGGCGCTGAGTCAGCGCTGCAGGCTCGTCAGGTGTTCATCACTAAGAAGGAGTCCCTGGCTTCTGATTGGCTCTCTGTGTTTTTTGTCCCGGTGACGCAGCTTTGAGTGTCCTTCCTCAGACTTACATCAACATGACACGACATGAGACAGCAACACATTCTTGCTTCTGCTAAACGTGAATCAGTAACTGCGTAGAATTCCTCTGAAGTTATGATTAAGCAGCACAACGTGATAAGAATGTTTACCTACCCTGGTCTTGTTCGCACTTGCCGTCTGATCAATTAACATCATATTTAAGCACCCAAAGTGCTTCCACACACAACAGACCCCAGTGTGACTGTGTGGCAGGCTGTAATTACAGTCCTGCTAACTGTTTATTCCCCTTTAAAGCCTTATTTTTTACAGCTTTGCCCTCCATCGTAAATGTGCTTTACGGTATCTGGCAGGATGGTTGTTGGTGGGATACAAAGATCAACAAAGGGAATTTTGTGAGCCATTAATCTTCTGCAGGTCGGCCTGTTTCTCTGTCACGCAGTAATGGGCTAATCAAGGGGAACAGTAACCCGTGGGGGCGCCACCCACCTTGTGTGCACCGTGCTGTGAACCATACCTGTTGTCTCTATTAGGATGTCAAGTTCAAAGACTTTTTTTTCTCGTGTTAATGACGAGGAACAAACTGCTCGGCCGGGTTTCAGAAAGAATCTTGTTTCATTATGAGCCAATAAGAAAAGATGATCTCAAAGTAAATGGGTTCATTATTGTTAATAAGCAGCAGCTGCAGCAGGACTGTCACCACAATCTTGTTTCATACTGTATACTGTAGAATATTCTTGAAACATTTTATATATAGAAACCTTAAAGTGTACCTACTTTCTATTATGTTTCAGTATAGACTTTATCTTGCACATAACTGTACATATTTGTTGTGTTTACTTGTATTCTATTCTTGTTTATTTTATTAATTTACATATGGTAGTTGAATGTCACACTTACAGCCTCAGCACAGTGATATATATATATATATATATATATATATATATATATATATATATATATATATATTATTTTTAATATTTTTATATCTTAAGTACTAGTGTTAAACACTGTAGCATAATGCACATTATATATATATTTTTTTACTTTAATGCACTTTTTCATTTCTATTTTATTTTATTACTTTATATTTACATACTCCTATTTCATACTCTTATTCTTACGTTTTATAATTCGTTAAATTGCAGCGACTGTAACGAATCAAAATTTACCCTCGGAAATCGATGAAGTATTTCTGATTCTGATTCTGATGTTTAGTATTCTTTCCACTGAGCACTAACTTAAAATATTATTAGTAAAGATATTTAAGTTAAAAATATATATTTATCACATATTCAAGGGATGTTTTTTTGTGTGTTTAAATGTTTTTTAATAATTAAAGTAAAATGCAAATCATGACTTTGGAAGCTCATCCGTTAGTTTCCCAGAAGGTACGTTAGTTAGTAAAAACATTTTATTATAAGCCAATATGGAGGGATAATCTCTGTTTAAAGGTCTTAATTAATGATAACTAGCAGCATCTGCAGCAACATTGTCACTTCAGTGTTATAATATTGGTAAAATCCATAGACTGTATAAAACAACAGACGTAACCACTGTGACGTCACCAACTGGTTTGTAGACTCCTATTTTAAAGCCTTGAGTTTGGCCGTCCCCATCTTGGATTTTTGGAGCCAGAAGTGACCATATCTGGACAAACTGGTGGAGCTAACCCTAAGGCTAGCAGCTAGCTTGATTAGCACGGTGCATTCACAGCTATGGTTAACTGTGATAATGCTAATACTAACTTTTTGCTAGTGAAAAACAGGCTCAAAACCATTACTACAAAATGTAATTACCAGAAAAACAAAATATCTGACTCTTTAGAAGTAGAGTACAACCACACACTGAACAAGACTTCTTCAGACTAAAGGGCCGTACACATGCTGTGTCATTAACCGCCTGGAAGACACAAGGTTGGGCACTGGGTGCTACTTTTGTGTCTTTTCTATACCGGCTTTCAAGAGTGCGGTGGCAGGTTGCGTCTGAAGTTGCTAAGTAACCTTAACAAGCACCATCATAGCCTGTTTACCTGAAAACCTGGGTGCAGAGCTGATCTTCTTCCAGGTGCTGCTTATAAGTGTGTAGGTTTATCGTCTGTGGGACAGATGTAAAGCTCTGGCAGCCCTGCACTAACATGATCAAATTCTCCATATTGACCCCAGACTGATACTTACAGATGATGGAAAAGATATCTGTCAGCTGTGATTGGTTGTTCCTCGTCACATGACATGCAGTGCACAGTGCTGCATTCCAAAAGTTGAAATCATTTGATCTCAGGGTGCAGCCATCTGGCCCTGAAAAATAGGCGCTTGAGAACCTGTGCACACTGCAGCAGCGTCACTATGGTGTTTGAGCGTACCTACTGTGCGTCTACATTTTAAACAATGAATTTGAGGGAGCAAAAAATGCGGCTTGTGTACGGCCCCAAAAACATTACAATCAACTTTCATGAACAGCAAAGACACTGAAACAGGGACAGCTATGCTTGTATCTAAATCTGGGGTTACGCCATGGTTACGTGACCTAACGGCACCTGCCTGTCATTCAAAATGGCCACACCCTTAATTATTCATAAGTTTAAGCCTTAATTTTTTTATTAAATGGGTGAATTATATAAAAATTCTCCCCCTGTACAGTCATCATGAATGGGGAAATTAGCTACGGAGACCCAAACCTTTTTTGTACCAGGGGTACTTTTGGGGGTTATATTTTACTATCTATTCTTCTTCTCCAAACATAAATCATTTCAGTGGCAAGTTTTAAAATCTTTTTTAAAATGTACTTTTCCATGTTGACTTTAACCAGAAGTGAATCTAAACACATGAGGTAACTCACAGAGCACCTTATCATTAGATGGGAGGACACCACGACATTTACTTGTGCTTCGTCACTCTCTTCACCCATATTTTTGGAAACTTCAAACACACACACACTCACAGAACAGAAACTTCAGGGCCTGTTGTAGTTTCTCCTCTCTAAACACATTAGGCAATGATTAACTAGTGCCTTGTTTCCTCTCTGGGAGCCACTTCACCTCCGGCCGTCGCTGTGTGATCTTGTGCTGTGCGATTAGCCGACCTCTCCCTCCTCCCTCCTCCCTCCATCAATATAATACTTGAGTGATCAAACCCTGAAACCCCCAACAGTCAGCCAGTCAGCTTCAAAGCACCTGCAGACCGACTCCTCCCTCCTCATGACCACATTAGTCTGTCTGTCCCCACTGAAAACTGATTCTTACTGGCTGCCAGACTTTTTTTCTTCTAGCAGTGTGCAACGTGTGTATTAATGAAAGCCTTTGATGTCTGAGGAAACAACCCACCTACCTACTACAACACCTCACTGCTAAACACCAGCTAACAGGTCCATTTTGGCTGTTTTTGTTACCTCAGAATGAGCCACTTATATCTACATAGGGAGCAGGTCCATGTCTACAGTAGCGCAGAATAGACAAACCAAATATTTGCTGGAAATCAATAATACATCTTTCAGTAACATTTGTAGAGCCTTATAACTGCAAACTTTATTTTGCGGTCACTGACGTTACTGGTGGGATTAAATGGGTTAATTGGAAGTTAACTAATTAAACAGTACATCTATTCTCTAAAGGAAGTCAGCTTTCACGTCACGTTGTCCTGTAGGAAACTTCCTAGAATCTATTAGAAAAGTACAGACCCATAAATAATCAGTTTAGCTGCTGTTGCCTGTAATGTTCCTTCCAATCACTACGGCTCATAATATAGTTCAGAGTATTGTTTGTTTGCTTCAGGCTGCACGAGTCCACGTCTGCCTGTGTTTCTCTCTCCAGCCTGTCTGGCACCAAATCTGCAGGCCACAGGGTTCTGTAAACAACCCTCGCCTGTAGATATGTTTACAGCTTTTCTTCGAAAAACACACTTCATTGTATCCGTGCTGCTCCTGATAATCGGCCCGCGGGTCACAATGCTTGATCTGAAGCCGGCTGAGGTCATCCACTTCCTGCTAATTGTCAGGGAGATCAGTGTGGTAGTGGTGATAAAGTGGGCCAGGAAACTGGTGGACTGGGAGCGCTGAGTGGAGCTGGAGGCTAAAGGGGGACTGGGAATATGGTTAGGTCTGGAGGTGGAGTTGGAAATGATGGTGGTACTCGCGTTTGGATGCTGTTTTCTCTATCCACACTTCACTCACTTCTCTTAAAAATAAAATTTACAGCTCTCTGTACAGCTCAGTAACTTTATGTTTTGGAGCAACGGATGTGTCATTCCCTCCACTTTCTATTTCAGGGCTTCAACGGTGCAATTTACTCCTCCTAAAACAAAAGCCTGCTTTTAGTGTTATCCGCTAGTGGTCCTGATTGCTTGGCTGAATAAGGAAATTCCCTGTCTAAATGCAGAGTGAAACCACCTGCCTTTACACCAAACACAGCCACAACACAACAAGAAGAAACTGCAGACTGAAGGTAGAAGGGACAGGATCTTATCTGACGGTCAAGGATAGGGAGGATTAAACCCGTTTCAGCCCAGGCTCAGGGACAATCCTGCTTTAACTTTGCTATCTCATGGCTGAACTCCCGTCTTTGGGACCTCGCTGACTCTACAGACACGGGAACGCATTACAAACAGCCCCTGGAACGACGCGTGGAATAAACACTGCGCCTAAACAGAACCAGATGTTCCTCCAGCTATGAACCGGAGAACGCTGTGATCCCTCTCTGGGCTGGGCTGATCCCCAGCGTCACCGAGGCAAACCAGCTCCAGCTTTAGGCCTTAGCAAAACAGGTCTCTTCCTGTGCCTCACAGGAGCAACTATTCCTATCCTGAGGCCCTTTATTATGCAATGTATGCATTTCATTTGGAGAATATTAACGCCGTGAGCGACTGAAATGGAGTCTTTGAAGTGACGTGATGACTACGGCGTCTGTTACTTAAGCAGAAGTGCGTAACAAGGTTTTAGCTTTATCCTTAAGGTGGCCTGAGCTGGATATTTGCTGGATGACAAACTCAGATTACAGCCTGCTTCCAAAGTGAAAGCACAAATAAAAGAAACAAAGAGTCTACAGTCATGCTAGCAGCTCAGTGAGGCACAGCAAGGCCCCAAGAACGCCCACTCAGCCTTGCAGACAATTTTTCCAAGTGGCAACTCAAGGTATTGCAGCAAAAGAATTCCCTGCAGCCCTAAGAGCATTTTCCCCATAGACCACCATTATAAAAGACACGTCTGTAAACCTGTTAACAGGATACCTCAAACTGCAACAAGGTCAATTATGAATCCTTCTACTTTAAATTTTTGAGCCAGGAGCTCAAGCCGAGAAAAGTATGTAGAGTAAACTATGAACCGAGCAGGAACTCGTGGGTGCATACTGAACTTAAGTTCAGTTAAGACAGTAAAAAATATGAATTTGACCCACTTGTGGTTCTTAAAGAAGGGACAAAGTTATTACAATCCATCCTGAAGGATACATAAATATCTGAGCCAGAATTCCAACCCAGTCACCAGAATAAACGTTGGCATTGTATGTTTCTGCAAACCAAGGATATGTCACATTTGCACAGTAATTTGTAGCAAATACGCTGTGGTTAACATGCAGTTAGGTTTAGGCACAAAAAACACTTGGTTATGGTTTGGAAAAGATCATTTTTGGGCTTAACAACCCCACAACAACAGCTGGAGGAGCCGTCAATGTCTCTGTGGAAAAACAATGATGGGTCACTAAAAAACAACTGTTTACGCAACACATTCTCACTCTGACCTCGTCACATACCGACATTTGGTCATGAACTTTCCACGTCCAGATACAACGTGAAAGGTACCCTGGGTGTGTTGGTTGTTGGCGGTCTGGGACACCGTGTCAAGTTCTGCCTGTCAAATACATTGTCTTCTTTCAAAATACACCTGTTTTCACAGGAAATTTGCTGTTTACATGCAGTCTCTTTCAAAATAAATGCAGTACAATAATTAACTTCTTTTTTTTCCTTCAACAAATAATGCATGTCGTTGTGTTTAGGAAAAAAGAATGGAGTTTGGCTTAATAATCTTACGCCACTCTCCAGGGTGCAAGTAGGTGTTTGTTGGACCCATCCACCACCCCTCCCACACGCCCCTGTAGGACTTTCGCTGTCTTAACTTTCGTTCTTGCCCCGCCGCATTTCACCCTGATGCCGCCAAGTGCCATTAAAGTATAAGGGCTCATTTATGCTCCCTTTACGTACGAAAATGTATACGTCCGTTTCAAATGATGTTACCGTCACTGCCCACATACTTCCATGCGCCCTTTATGTTGGCATGAATGTTAACCAATATATCCACCAGGAGGCAGCCCAGAGTCAAAAGTTTATGACAACAACAAACTCAAAAACAAACATGGCGACTGTGGAGGAGATATTGATAATGTACCTCTTGCATAAAAGACAAGAACAGAGGCAGCGTTGTAGGAGGCAGTGGTCGGTGAGGCCGTTAAATACATCGCGACTGGAGGACGGAGAATTCTTTTCTCTAGTATTGCCGATGAGAGAAATTGAATTGTTATTTCTTCTTCATGTCTCACTAGAGCTACGTATCGGGTAGTGACAGCAACACTGCCCTGACGGTTCCCGGTGGTACTGCTCCGTTTGGCCCGTATCCGTAAGCTTTATGGAAATGTGCAGAAATACGGACGAAATGAACGCAGAGCATGGACAGAAGGCTCCATCCGTATCCGGATCCGTATTTAACGTTGAGCATAAATGGGCCTTTATGGCGACTGGCAGTTGTCGTCAGTGTCTGACACTGCATGTCACTGCCCAAGCACCGCATTTTGACGAGTTCAGAGTGAGACCGGGCTGGTTTACTTTTAATTGCTGGTCTCAAACAGTGGTTTGCAGCTTGGCTGGCATCTCGCCCAGGTGTCACATCATCCACCATCCCCTCCACCTCTCAATGACAAAATCAGCTCATATAATACATCACTTTAAAAACAGTCAGTATACATACGAAATGTATAAATGTAACATATTCATGGCTTGTAGAAATGTACAATACCAACATTTTCCTCTGGCAACTAGACTTAAATTTCATGGCAAATAATTGTTGAGATATTTCAGTCTGCACCGATTGGACTGTGTTAGAATGACCATAGCGGCTGGATGATACAGTAAGACAGCAGTCAAAAGGCAATTGTACGGTGCACCATATCAGGGGTGTTTATTCACCAAACCAGAAAAAAAAACCACATACAGTGGTACAGGCATGGCAGCATTTACAGATGGGAGACCTGACCAGCAACAAGGACAGATGGAAACTGGCGCCTTTTATACCCTATCACTGGTGCACTTGATTGGATGCTCCCATTAACAGTTTTTTTTAACAAAATATATTATCTCATGGCTAATCACCACGGACAATATAACCAGCATACAATTACCATAATATTTACCATGACTGCTGTACTGCTATTTACCCCCCCCCCCAGAATAAACACAAACCCACTACAATAAATATACATATATACACCAACTACCAAACTCCCCTCTTCCTATCCCATCACTTGGTCTCTCCCGGGAACCTTTAAGTTGGTTGTTTGTACGCCCGGGGACTCTTTTGGCCGAACACCCTGGAGGAGACACAGGAAGGACAGGTAAGAATCTACACAAACAACTCAAACACAGGCTGCAACTTTAACACACTAATGAACACTTTCACATTGCAATATTAAAACACATTTATGTTATGTCTGATGAACCAAAACTCAACAGCACTTAATTTTAACTGTTGTCTATCAATTATGAACCTTGTAGGTACACACACAGTATTGTCGACTCTAACTCCCTCCCCCCCCCCCTCAGGTGAAGCAGATCATCCACAACCGCACCTGGCAGAAGACAACACACGTCACCAATCACTACTCATCAATTTCACCATGGTTTGAAATGTTCATCCACATGCTTCACATATTCAATAAAGCTCATGTGCAAATATGCAATGTGCAAACTGCTCTGTGCAAATCATGCTAATAAAGTGCAACTATCACCATGAAAGTGCCCTGTGCCATTATTAAAGTGCCTAATTAAGTTGTTTGTTTAAAAGTGACATTCATACACAGACCCAGTTGTGCAATATTTACAAGGCCAAAGCCATCAGTCACTAGTAACGAAGGGCTCTTCGTAACAGACTGACGCCGCCATCAGTAGAGCCGCACTACACTGCTACAAAACATACTAACACCTAAAAATGTTATCTTTACAACATAAAGTCTGCACGAAATTCCTATTTTAAAATAAATTTACCTGAAGTGGGGTAAGTCAGGTTAGGAGTAAATGAAGAGCAACTTAAGCACATATTAGTGTTTGATAAGGATATCTGTATTGATACGACATTTCTATAGGTTCCGACAATATTTAAGTTCACGTAACAGTTTCTGTGTATTTTGAAGAGTAAATGGTAGAGGACTATACTGAAGTTATGTTTATATTTACCTTATTTATGTGTTAGAATACAGGCATAAGATATCTACGCCAGGTGGGGTGCGGTAAGGCAGTTTAGTGCACATAACAGTAGGAGACTGTGGACAACATGTGTAAAAGACGACATGAAGTTTGTGTTGGTTTGGCTTGCAATAAGTTTTTGACCGTGTTATGCAGTGTTGAAGTATAATTACAGGAATACGATGAGAATATATAGAAAAAGGACATAGAGTCGCTAGTGGACTGGACAAGATGTAAGTTTGGAAGGACTTGGCCTGTCGTTTTGTTTTTCCTTTTTGGATTCTCAATAAACCTCGTTCAACTTTTTCCTGCCTCGTGTGAGTGCTGTAGATCTCCAGAAAAGGAACAGAAACTGAGACCACCACAATGTCTTTACAAAAACTAACAGAAGATAGAAAAAATCTTTATTAAACACTTCTGCAAAGTTACAAATTCTTCATACTGAAAGTATCTGCAAAATGTTCACTGATTACATATTTAATTTATTTTCCATACAATATCTTCTTATAGCAACTGAAGCATTATTTACATTTTCATGATCATATTTAGTTAACGTAGAATACTTTGATAAGGTTAAGGGAGGATCGACACTTTCTGGACTTGTTCCTCCACAACATACCTGGTAAAATCATTTAGTAGTATATAAATGTGATTTCTGGGAGACATTACTGGTAGAAGTTTGACATTTAGATTTGCGAAAGTAGACAACAAGGCCCTTGATATCTGAACCTGACGCACTAATGACAGTCCATAACTTTGGAGATGAAATCCTCGATGGCTGCCTTGGCAGGGAAGCTTGCTTTTGTTGTAACTCAAAACTTGGGCTGGGGAAGTTTGGAGAGGCAACAACTTTGTGGGATTAGTCTCCATGGCTCGTGTATATTTTCACTGAAAACAACAGATTTTCACATTCCGCTGCATCATTTATTCATCTGACAAGCATTATGGTTTCAGGCTGGCGTTATTAGATGATGCAAATATTTTCCTCTTGGGTGGAATCTGGCTCCTTTCTTTTTTTCTGCTCTCTATCTTTTCTTTTTTTTTGTCTCCTCCCCGGCTGAAGTTTTGAAATGAAGCGAGCATCCAGTTCACAGGGACTTCACTGGATCCACCCTCGTTCTTTGGGGAGGAAACCGCTTCCATTCCCTCCAAATTGAGCCTTAGAGCCGCAGCTCCGAGCCTGCTGTTACACAACCGGTGGGTTGGAGAGCAGCATACTCACGTGCTGATGTTAACTACATACGCAGCACTTTCCGCGGGTCAAACCTCAGCCTCCAAACCCACAGACTATCTATTAGACTCAAAATGAAGCTGTTCATTTGTGCTTGTGGTACAGAATTCCATTTGAGTTACAGTAAAAAACTTTAGCTTTGTCATGGTACAGTAGATGATGAAGATTCAGTCCTCGGTAAAGGCCAAAGCCTGTGACTCATGCAGTATGGCTGGTACTTATTATGCACACTCACATGTGGCCGTGCAGCACAAGCTATGGTGCACTGTCTTTGAGTTTCTGATGTAAGTCTGTTCCTTTTTCTGTTTAGTACATTCTGTTTATGCCAAGCTCACAGCATATGGAGGGGAAAGATATTCCAAGTTCATGACTTTCAAGCATTTCAAACACAACTCAGTACAGATGTATGATCACAGAGTTGGCTCCTGTGAGTGCTAAAAATACTGTTCATTGCAATATAGCCCTTTTATACATATCCACCATCTTCAATTTGGGTTAAAAGTGAGGGAAGGCAACTTATTTTAGAAGCATCTCTGTAATATTTGTTGAAATTTTCTTTACATCCCAATAGCAGGCAATAAATGAAATGCTCTGGGAAAACAAAAGAAAACAGTCAGGTATCTGTGGCTGTCGCAGGGACCATTATAAACCCGTTCAGGCCTTCTGTTCTGGCAAAATGAAATGATAGGATGGCTTACCTGTCTGTCAGACAGACAGAGGGAGTTGCTGTTGGCTGTTCTACAGATGCAGATATGCATGCACGTCCCTTCGGAGTGTAAAAGTCTGACTCAATGGCGGAGAATCCTGCAGAGAAAGTCACTGCTCCAGGATTGGAAACACTGCAGAGCAAACCAAAAAAAGGAAGACGGACTAATTAAAAAGAGAGTCTGACAATAAATGAGATAAAACATGTCAATATCGGCACAGTGTTTCAGAGATGGAAAGATGTTGCTAATTGTTTAGTCTTCTGCTAACCAGAGCCAAAGGCTCACAGCTGCATTATCAAGTTTATGTTTCTGTGGCTGCTACAGACCACCTCGACGGGAGGAGCGAGGGCAACAGGTCGGTACACGGACCCTAGTCAGAGGCTACAGCAGCCTGAATCCAGCCAGGGCAAACCCCAGCTCCAGGGCACTGGCAAGCCCCGACTCCCCACTGGAACAACAAACATGTTAGACCCCATGCTTCCGCTGGCCACCATCTCAGTGTAATGGTCAGCACTGGGCGGTTTGCAGTGGCCTGTCTCCGCTCTCCTCCCGGGGGAGCAGTCCATATCAGTGGAGAGCAAGGCAAGAGGACGACGGGGTGGCTAATGTCAGCTTGTTAATTCTTGTCTCATTTGTGGTCTAATAAACAGAAAAGGGAAAAATGGGCCAAGGAGGTACTGAGTCAATGAGCTGCATGTAACTGGAGGCTACAATGAAATACGATTAAATAAGTCAATATATGTATATAATGTACAGTACAGGCCAAAAGTTTGGACACACCTTCTCATTCAATGCGTTTTCTTTATTTTCATGACTATTTACATTGTAGATTCTCACTGAAGGCATCAAAACTATGAATGAACACATGTGGAGTTATGTACTTAACAAAAAAAGGTGAAATAACTGAAAACATGTTTTATATTCTAGTTTCTTCAAAATAGCCACCCTTTGCTCTGATTACTGCTTTGCACACTCTTGGCATTCTCTCGATGAGCTTCAAGAGGTAGTCACCTGAAATGGTTTTCCAACAGTCTTGAAGGAGTTCCCAGAGGTGTTTAGCACTTGTTGGCCCCTTTGCCTTCACTCTGCGGTCCAGCTCACCCCAAACCATCTGGATTGGGTTCAGGTCCGGTGACTGTGGAGGCCAGGTCATCTGCCGCAGCACTCCATCACTCTCCTTCTTGGTCAAATAGCCCTTACACAGCCTGGAGGTGTGTTTGGGGTCATTGTCCTGTTGAAAAATAAATGATCATCCAACTAAACGCAAACCGGATGGGATGGCATGTCGCTGCAGGATGCTGTGGTAGCCATGCTGGTTCAGTGTGCCTTCAATTTTGAATAAATCCCCAACAGTGTCACCAGCAAAACACCCCCACACCATCACACCTCCTCCTCCATGTTTCACAGTGGGAACCAGGCATGTGGAATCCATCCGTTCACCTTTTCTGCGTCTCACAAAGACACGACGGTTGGAACCAAAGATCTCAAATTTGGACTCATCAGACCAAAGCACAGATTTCCACTGGTCTAATGTCCATTCCTTGTGTTTCTTGGCCCAAACAAATCTCTTCTGCTTGTTGCCTCTCCTTAGCAGTGGTTTCCTAGCAGCTATTTGACCATGAAGGCCTGATTGGCGCAGTCTCCTCTTAACAGTTGTTCTAGAGATGGGTCTGCTGCTAGAACTCTGTGTGGCATTCATCTGGTCTCTGATCTGAGCTGCTGTTAACTTGCGATTTCTGAGGCTGGTGACTCGGATGAACTTATCCTCAGAAGCAGAGGTGACTCTTGGTCTTCCTTTCCTGGGTCGGTCCTCATGTGTGCCAGTTTCGTTGTAGCGCTTGATGGTTTTTGCGACTCCACTTGGGGACACATTTAAAGTTTTTGCAATTTTCCGGACTGACTGACCTTCATTTCTTAAAGTAATGATGGCCACTGGTTTTTCTTTAGTTAGCTGATTGGTTCTTGCCATAATATGAATTTTAACAGTTGTCCAATAGGGCTGTCGGCTGTGTATTAACCTGACTTCTGCACAACACAACTGATGGTCCCAACCCCATTGATAAAGCAAGAAATTCCACTAATTAACCCTGATAAGGCACACCTGTGAAGTGGAAACCATTTCAGGTGACTACCTCTTGAAGCTCATCGAGAGAATGCCAAGAGTGTGCAAAGCAGTAATCAGAGCAAAGGGTGTCTATTTTGAAGAAACTAGAATATAAAACATGTTTTCAGTTATTTCACCTTTTTTTGTTAAGTACATAACTCCACATGTGTTCATTCATAGTTTTGATGCCTTCAGTGAGAATCTACAATGTAAATAGTCATGAAAATAAAGAAAACGCATTGAATGACAAGGTGTGTCCAAACTTTTGGCCTGTACTGTATGTCATTCACTTATTTATTTAATCTTACTTAAAGGGAATCACTGGGTTACTGTATGAGGCATGTGCATGCCTTTGGTCGTCTGGCGGTGGCTTAGGACGGAAAGGAGAGAGCTGCAGGAGGATTTTTAATGTCTGCTTTTTTCCAGATTTCTGCCTGCTCCAGCTTAAATCACCTTAAGCGTCACATTTTGGCAAATGTGAAGCATATTCATTTGCTTTTTGACAATGCATTCATAATATTATAATGCCAAAATGTATTTATATTTTTCCCAAATATAATTACCACTTGAATGTTTACATGATTTTTTTTTTACACGTCAAAAACTGGTAATTATGATTGTTCCAATATAACTTAAAACCAGCATCAGTAACAAACCTAGCTGGAGTGAGCCTATTTAAGTTCTATGGCGTGAGAAATAGCATTTTGTCTTTACAGATAAATACTTAAACAACATAGTTGTGCAGTTTTGCTGCAACAGTCTTAATTGTTCAGGTATGACCAGTGGCTGCCAGGCCCCCAAGAAGTGTGCTTGACTTTGAGGCCAACTACCATAGCGGTCAGATGGTGGAATTACAGCTTCAGGGTATGTCACATGATGCCACTGGGCCCAAAAAGACTTTTCCCATAGACTTACAGTACATTGTGAAATTTGTGACATAGTGTCACAACCCTCAAAATCATGATTAAATAATTGTGTTCCAAGTTAGCAGAAGGCTAAACCAAAAGTTAGCCGCTCAGCTGGCAAAGTTTCTAGTGCACTATGGCCCCTACGATGCGGAAGACCTGTATAATTTTACACCCAAAAAGTTTGGCTTCGTGTGGCACTGAACAGCTTTCATAGCAGTGAATGGGGCCTGGCCTCCAACACTGTATCCAGGTCTCCTTATACATCTATGATGGCTCTGCTGGCTAATCTCAGCTTAACGTAACTATAAAACTGGTAATTAATATAACTCAGATACAAAGCGACATTAGAGACAAACTTGAATGGAACCTTTGTAAATCTTAAATGAGAAATAGTCGAGAAATAAAAGATGAAAACTTATAAACAATTAAAAAAATTCACACCCTCAATTTGTAATTTTAACTTGGAACATCATGAACATATCAGCCTTAAGGCCCTGACACACCAAGCCTATGGCCGATTGTCGGTCAATGTTGGGCTGTCGACGAGTTTCTGTCGCTGTAGTCTTTGCAGTGCGTCCCACACCAGTGGCCCTCGTCAGCCCTTCTTTTAGCAGATTCAGCATGTTGAATCTGTGTTGGAGACAAAATACGTATTTACATATTACATATTTTTCCTCTTACCTGTAGTGCTATTTATCAGTCTAGATTGTTTTGGTGTGAGTTGCTGAGTGTTGGAGATATCAGCTGTAGAGATGTCTGCCTTCTCTAGAATATAAGTGAACTAGATGTCACTCAGCTTGTGGTGCTCAAAGTGGCAAAAAATACATTTAAAAAACTGAAAAGCAATATTTCTTTTTCAGAAACCATGACCCGGTTACTCAAGATAATCCACAGACCTTGTTGTGAGCAGTTTTCTTTCTACTGAACTACACCTACTAAACGTATCACTGCGCAGAGGGATGTGTGCATCTACTACTAGCTCAACTAGCACCCCTGAGCTAGCTAACATTACGCCTCACCTGAGGAGAATGCCATCAATGTTTACATCTCATGCTGTCACGAGCATGAGCCTCTCATCCATGAGTAGATGCACACTTCCTTCTGTGTGATGTTACGCTAGTTCTATTATATTATAGACAGTCTACTCGGCAGCTCACACCCCAAACAAATATAACAATATGTATTTTTGATTTTGTGGTGAACTCTCCCTTTAAACTGACTTTACTGAAGTTGTATATATTGTGCAGAGATTCCCAAACGAGAGAGACGTCTGGGTGACATGTGACAATTGAGAAGCTTTAAGAGTCTCCAGGAAGTGTGAAATTTGTTAGAAGTTTGACACCAAAGAAATGAAAGGGAAGGGAAAAGTGTGGTTATGGTTACTGGGAGGGAAATAAGCTTTTGATGGTGTATCTTGTGTCAAATAGAGTCTCCTATAAGCCGAGCTAGAAGTGCAGTAAAGGAACGAGAGCCACCCTCAGTTTCCTCCCTGTCCTCCATTTGTCCTCATCATGTTCTCCCCTCATCCTTAAGAGACAGACCACCAATAACAACGCTCAAGTAAATTCATACAGCTGCGGCGGGGCTGATACTGTGCATCGCCCACATCAAGACGGGTCATGAGTTTGTTCCCCGCCACAGCCAATATGTCTGTCAACAGCCATGAGTTAAACGGCCAAAATGCAAAACATGATTCCAAATAATTAGTCTTGTACAAATCCCACTGTGCTCTGATAAAGCTCAGCCCGAACTGGTTGGCGTAGAAATCTTCAAATAACCCTCCATTATCGTTCCACCGCGCTGGCATGGCCCACAGCACAACAAAAATAACAAGAGTCATTTGGCGCCCCAAACATCTCCAGCATCTGTCGAGCATGCTGAGGCTTTGATAGTTTCTGGGTCGCCCGCAGAGTAAACCAGATTCCTTTCCTCAAAATAACTGGCTGTTAAAGTAGATGATGTGTTTAAATTTGCGTTCCTATGAGGAGTTGCAAAAGAGGGAATTTCCCACTTGTCATTTAATGTGGCAGTGAAGGGACGCTGCACATAAACATATGACATTTGTGAAAACAAACCAGTCCAAGAGGTCAGAGAAGGGGGATTTCAGTTTTCTTTACAGTGTCAGAGTGGTGTTAACACGGCTTTGTGAACAGCATTTTCTCTGCAGCATTATTCAGAGTGGATATTTTACACTTAGAGCTCCTGTAATTAGACATTTTACTCGTTTTGCCAGTTTAGGCTAATGCAGCAGTGAGGAGGGATAAGAATCTCTGCTGAGTTGATGCCCAAATTACTCGGGGTAGAACGGAGCATTAGTGATGCATAATTTACTCTCCTCCTAAAACAAACTGTTGGAAGAACATTTTTGTTGTATGAATGGTAGACCCAGGCTATGTTTAAAGGAAAAGTTCACCCCAAAATAAGAAATACATATTTTCCCTCTTACCTGTAGTGCTGGTAATAAGTCTAGATTGTTTCGGTTTGAGTTGCAGAGTGTTGGCGATATCAGCCGAAGAGATGTCTGCCATCTCTCCAATATAATGGAACGAGATGGCGCTTGGTTTGTGGTGCTTAAAGCAGCAAAAGAAATCAGGCTTTTTCATGCACTGTTTATACATATACCTACGAAACGTAATGCACCAGAAGTCGTATATAACCCAGGTAATCAGGAGGGCTGCATTAAGGTGACCAACGCACTTAAAGGAGTGAAGATGTAAGTGGTATAAAGAGTGAAAGTCTGTAAGTTTGGGGTGCTGGATGGGTCAAACAAGCACAGGACTTTTCCCAGGAGATCATGTCCTGTGTAAAAACAAGTGAACTTAAAGTACGTTATCACCATGATTACTTTCCTAAACCTAACCTACGTAACTTTACTTGCATGTGTGTAATCTCCAAAACTGTACATGCCTTTAGTTAACCAATGTAAAGCCCCATTTCCAAACATTTTCAGTATGGTACCAAAAGTAACCCTTCAGACATGGTACCTAGACCCTAGTGTTTCCATCGCAAACTCTTAAATATGGGCGGGGTTGCTGTCACTCACTGCTCCGTCCAGCACTCACTGTATTTCCTCCTTTATCAGTCTGCACCTCGTTTATCGTCTACAGAATGAGGCTGCACGCCAAGATTTCCAGAACAAAATAAAACAGGCTGCAGTGAGAGTCTCTCTCCATGGGATATTTAAAAATAGCAGGTTTGTGCATTTAGTCCTTCTCAGGCAAGCTCAGGGGTTTAGTGTTGCTGTAACCCACAGGAAGGACACTCTGTGATGCTTTTTTTTTCTCTGAGTGAGGATTGGAATATATGCAGTTCACATAATCTGGTCAAAATTAATACATATAAACACAGATCTACTCATTACTAAAAGTGTATGTCATATAAAAACTAAAGTAGTTGTCAAAGTTGTCACAGTGAAATTTAAGGTGTGTTGATGGATTCAATCAATCAATCAATCAATCAATCAATCAATCAATCAATCAATTTTATTTATAAAGCCCAATATCACAAATCACAATTTGCCTCACGGGGCTTTACAGTATACGGCATCCCTCTGTCCTTATGACCCTCACAGCGGATAAGGAAAAACTCCCCCAAAAAACCCTTTAACGGGGGAAAAAAAAACGGTAGAAACCTCAGGAAGAGCAACTGAGGAGGGATCCCTCTTCCAGGACGGACAGACGTGCAATAGATGTCGTACAGAACAGATCAGCATAATAAATTAACAGTAATCCGCATGACACAATGAGACAGAGAGAGAGAGAGAGAGAGAGAGAGAGAGATGCAGGTAATGACAGTAGTTTACAACAACATTATTGAAAGTAATATTATAGTTATAGTTCTGGCTACTGTGGTACAATATGTTGAAAGTATGTATTAATATCTGGCAGTGTACATATGTAACAATAGTCATATGTGTATAATAACAGTAGAAGTATGACTAATGACTAATGATGGCAGCAGCAGCAGGAGGCATCTGGCAGGACCACAGCAGCAGCACAACCACACACGTCACGCTGTCCAGGCACTGCTGCGATTCATGTCGTCAACTCAAGCATTGAGTAATGTTGCCAGCAGTCGGCCCAGTGAATTAAGTTATTTTTTTCTCAGACTCCGGCTGCTGTGAGAGGCAGCAAAACATCCTTTATTTAATAGTTACAGTTTTCTAATAAAACTCTCCACAGTATGAACAGTGGTTACATGAGCCTCAAAACCAGACACAACTCAGCCCTGAGCAGAGTGACCGTCCTCTACTGACCAATCAGACTGCAGTGTTCACAGCTCCACCTTTTAGTACCAGATCTGTGTGCTAGGTACCCCAACAGAGGGGGGACCAAACATGGGGACGGAACCATTGGTACCATCCACAACTTTTCACAGTGGAAACAGAAAAAAAGTGTAATGAACTGAGCTGTACTGTACTGCTTAGTGGAAAAGCGGCTTTGACTTGTCTTGCCAAAACCTAACCTACTGTAACCTAACCTATGTAACTTGCTGCTAAGTACATCACTTTATATGGAATACTTAACATGGCAACGCCATTTATGGGGAGCTAATTCGTAACATATCATACAAACCGTTGTATACGTTGAAATCATGACCCAGTTACAAAAGATATTCCACAGTACTTGATGTGAGGACTTCATGTGCATGTAAAATCTATTTTCTTTCTACTGAATTACACCTGTCAGCCGTTACACTGTGCAGAAAGAAGAAGTGTGTATCTGGTTCCATTATAATGAAGAGAAGGCCAACATCTCTACGACTGATATCTCCAGCACTCTGCAACTGACACCACAACAATCTAGATTGATACATAGCACTACAGGTAAGAGAGAAAATATGTATTTCCGATTCTGGGGGTGAACTGTCCCTTTAAGATTAACACTTGTGCAAAGACGTGAGAACTTCAAATAAAGCAAACGGTCACTGACACACATATAATATGGCTGATATTTGTCAAACAAACTGCTATTGTCAAAGTGCATCTTTCAAATGCAGCACAGTGTTTAACCTGTGTATCTGCTCGGCGTGTCTGGACCTGCAGGTGACTCTTACTGAGGGAGTGCACACAGGCGCTCTGACAAACCTACAAAGAGGTGTCTCTGAGGTTTTGTCTCTGTTGTTTCTCTGCTTTGTAAACTACTCAGTTTGGGATTTGTCCAAATAAAGCTCCTTTAAATAGTTTTGGTGTTTGCAAGTGCTTTTTTTACAAGCGGGGGAAAGGTATGCTGAAGAACTAGTCACAATAAAAGATAACATGTCAAAGCCCAGGGGAGGTATTTATACGTTTTATAATTTGTGTGTGTGTGTGTGTGTGTGTGTGTGTGTGTGTGTGTGTGTAAAAAATAAAACCCAGGTTAGTGTGACCAGTGAGGAAAACAGAGCACAGGTGAGTGATTGGGTTACAGTGCTGTGAGGGCAGGAGCAGGATGTCAGGGGAGCCGTGAGCAGGTTACAGCCTGTCCTGCATTTAGAGAACTGGATCTAAGCTGACATGAAGGAATGTGTCTGTATATAGACCGTGAAATCTGTGCAATGCAATCTGCTCTGCATGCTCCAAAATGATGACTAAAGATAAAAAAAGTCTTGATTTTTGTGGCGTGAAGAGGTCAAATTTAAAATACTGTAACTGTGGTGGTTGAATTGCAGGTATGTTGACAGAGGACAATAAACAGACGGCAGTGTGAGGATGTGAACAGATGTTTCTCAAATATTCAGGCTGGGGTTGATTAGAGTTTTAGTTTGATGGATGTCTTCACGTTATGTTCTTTCACGCTTTGATTTATTCATTGGCTGTTTTCATTATGATGCAATTAAAACATGAAAATATGAAATATTCCACTTAAGCGTTCACAGTTTTACAGGCGTATGTTATTGTGCAAGTCACTATTTTATATACACAGTGTTTAATCACATAAATAATACATACAAGTTAACAGTTACATCAGCTTTCATTTAAAAAACTCACCTCTGGATGAACTTTAAATGTTTTCTGCAAGTGAGAGGAGGAGCATCATGTGTTGTACTCCACATCAGGCTTGCTCATCAATCAGGAGCTGCAGGTGTGATATCAATCACTCCAATCATGTCGTCACAAGCTCCACACACATTATTCTAAAGTGAGGCTAAATCTGAACTGCATTACACATTTTTTTTTTTACATTTATAAGACTAAATAGGGAGGCCACAGTTTTAAGATTGAAATAAATATAATTTTATCCACCCAAGAAAGGCACCTGTAATCCAAACGTTTGATAACATAAACTATCTAATAAAAAAAAGGAAAATAAATAAATAAAAAATACAGTAATACATTCCACAGAATCTCATATAAATGTCAAATTAAACTAGGTGGGGAAGAGAAAGAAAGAAAGACAAAAAACCCTTGTAATATAACATATAGAGCACAAAAACAAGAATTATGCAGTAAATACATATACATACATATACACACTATATATGGATTTGGTCCATATTGACATGATGACATCACACAGTTGCTGCAGGTTTGTCGGCTGCACATCCATGATGAGAATCTCCACCACATCCCAAAGGTGCTCTATTGGATTGAGATCTGGTGACTGTGGAGGCCATTGGAGTACAGTGAACTCATTGTCATTTTCAAGAAACCAGTTTGAGATGATGTGAGCTTTGGGACATGGTGCGTTATCCTGCTGGAAGTAGCCATCAGAAGATGGGTACACTGTGGTCATAAAGGGATGGACACGGTCAGCAACAATACTCAGGTAGGCTGTGGTGTTTAAACCATGCTCAGTTGGTACTAAGGGGCCCAAAGTGTGCCAAGAAAATATCCCCACACCATTACACCACCACCACCAGCCTGAACCGTTGAAACCAAACATGCATGTATTTGTTGCCCTTTTTAGTTTTCTATCTGGATGGCCTAAAAATTCGATCCTTATTTCCTTAGACATTTAGGGTCTATGGTACCAAAAACAAAATCCGAAAAATAATTAGGTTGGTTAACATGCTATATTCTGCCAGAATAGCATTAAATATGCTAAATATGCTCCTCTGTGGCACCTTTTTGAACTCTATCAGAGTGAAACCAGCAGCTCAACTCACATTCTCCGCCAGAGTCTGACGGCTGGCCAAGCATGATTTTTTTGATTAAAAATATTATTGTTTTTGAAGGAATTGGATTTTAAAGGGAGGTGGTACATGTCTCCTGTGAAAGTTTTACCTCAGCAGACAAAACATTCCATGAACAAAGCCAGAACAGCAGCGATAACAGACTAAGTGTTCAGTCCCGGAGTCGCTCTTTCCATCAGACAGGAAGGGAATTCTTTGAGGAGACGAACAGCAGTAATCATGGCGTGAACCCTCCCGACCTCGGCTGCCTGAGACTCGACCTCTCACCTCCTGACTGACCCTCACCGGCTGCTGTGTAGTAGATTGTGGCATCAGAGGGCTGGAGGCGAGCCCCTTTAGTCAGGAGAGATGAATCTTCCACATGCTGCAGGAGGAATGTCATGGTCCAGACAGTCCGGAGTTGCCCCGTGGAGTTCAGGAATTCGGGCACCTGTGAAATTTCCTTTAGTCTTTTTAAGGGAGGGGGGGGGGGGGGGGGGGGGGGGGGGGGTCAGTCCTTCTTAAGTGTATCTGCAGGCGCCTCGAGTAGAGAATAGGAAGATGCTTGATTTGTCTTGTGTGCCAGTGAAAGAAGAATCAGTGAGGTTTTTCATGTGTTTCAGCAGCTGTAAAAACACCTTCTCACTGTCATCTGTTTGTAGTTTTCTCTGTCAGCTCAAAATGCATGTGAATTACTTTCAGCAAACAGCAACATTAGAGTGGGACTAGACCTGAATATAACCCAGGAAAGGATGAGATGGTAAAAGTTTTCATTATCCTGCATCGCAAACAAACAAGACTTATGATGTGTTCACACCTGGTGCAAAAAAAAAAAAATTGTCAATGTAAAGACATGATAAGACGCAAAGTCCGGTCAGGCGACGCCATGGACATGACGGAAAATGTGCAAATTAAGCGGCACGAACTAAGCAAGTATTGCGATTTCACTTCATACGCTTATTTGAGTTGAAATATCTGAACTTCAATGACCAATTTGCGCCGGATAGCCAATCAGCACTGAGATCTTCTGGAGACGTATGACCCTGAGGACGTACCGATGGAAGTTCATTCATCGATTCAGCGATTTCACGCATGTATGTTGTGAGTTATTCGTGTGTATGAAGCCTATCAAGACAAAATATTCTAGTGTTCAAACTCTGAGTAACGCAACACGAAAATTTGCATCGCCTCTGGTGTGAACATAATGTAAAGTTCATTCAAAAAACTCAAACTTGCTGTGCGAAGGCCTTAATGCTAACAGTTCTGTGAGGCTGCACTTTTGCACAGTTGTGCTCTGAGCTAAACGCTAAAACCAGCACGCTAACATGCTTACAATGATGAAGCTAACATGCTGTTGTTTAGCAGACTTGTTAACAATACGCACCATTTTGTTTGGCATGTTAGCATGCTAACATTAGCTAATTACCACTAAACACAAAAAATGAAGAAGCTGAGGATGATGGGAATGTCATTAGTTTCGCAGCTATTTGACCACAAATTTGGGGTATTAGAGGTAGACCTGGGCGGCATGGTGGTAGAGTGGTTAGCACTGTCGCCTCACAGCAAGAGGGTTCCTGGTTTGAACCTGCCTCTCTGTGCTGAGTTTTTTCGTGTTCTCCCTGTGTCAGCGTGGGTTTCCTCCAAGTGCTCCAGCTTCCTCCCACAGTCCAAAGACATGCAGGTTAATTGGTGACTCTAAATTGTCCGTAGGTGTGAATGTGAGTGTGAATGGTTGTCTGTCTCTATGTGTCAGCCCTGTGATAGTCTGGTGACCTGTCCAGGGTGAACCCTGCCTCTCATCCAATGTCAGCTGGGATAGGCTCCAGCCCCCCCAGTGACCCCCAACATGATAAGAGGAAAATGAATGAATGAAATTTTGACCTCATGAAGGCTCTTGTTGAAAAGTTAAGGGATCAACAAAGTTATTACAATTTTTCCTGAGGTGAACATGAATGTCTGTAAAAGATGTCATGGCAATCCATCCAGTAGCCTTGTTGTTGAGATATTTCACCAAAAACACAATATGGTGAAGGTGGGATTCATCCTCTAGGTCCATGAATGTGTGACAATCCATCCAAAAGTTGTTGAGATATTTCAGTCTGGACCAGAGTGATGGACCAACTTACTGTCGCTAGCACAACCAAAAACCACAAAATAATTCTTATTTTAAGCTGCTGTGAAGTATTTTCCTGTATACTTTAATATCTGTCTGGAACAGTTTATAAAGAGAATAAATGTAACTGTGTGTCCATAAAGAAAATGTAAGTGGGTGTTAATAAAATAAAGGTGTGAGACATGATGAAAGGCACAAGTTTTACATAACTCTCAGGATCTGAGGAAGTCAACATCTGACCCTTTAAGAACCTTATAAATCACCTCAGACACCATCAGACATCAGAGCGCAGTTTTTTCACACCACTGCTTTGTTTTTTATTTAATGAAACAGTGGCTGGAATTTAAAGAGGAGAGTCTGTGAACTTCACAGGATGACAAAACTGGACTCTTTTTGATGTGCAGCACAGTTGAATCAGTGTCAACTGAGCCTGCAGCCCCAGACAACGTGTTGGTGTCACATTTCATAATCTCTCTGTTCAAAACCTTTGAAGCAGCGTGGCTGCAGTGCATGAATGACAACAGAGAAGAAAAACTCTCTGCAGCGCTCGAACACATCGAGCTGCCTGCAGAGAAAGAGCTCTAAAAGCCTGCTGTCCACAAACCTGTTCACCGCCAAACAGCAGACAGACACACACAGTGGAGCATTAGCTGCTAAAAAGTCAGATATTTCACACAGGAGTTGGTGGAGAAACTATTTCATGTTCACCACACAACCAACAATCAAAATAATCAAATGGTGCAGGTTCAAATCTGTGGAAACCTGCACCAAAAATATCCAGTTACACTCATCACCACATACAAATTACTGTGCAGTCGTGACGCTTTGTGCTGTGTGTTTATTTGCACATTTCGTGACAGTGTAAAAAGTACAAAGATGAAAGAAACTGTAATCTAACAAAACCAGAAAAGGTGATGGTGATAAACAGGAATAAAGAACGGTGGCTGTGGTGAGAGATGAAAGCAGCTGATTGGAGTGCGAACATTTAGATGCTGTTTAATTTAGCATCATAAATCACGGAGTCCTGACCACAAGACATGCACATAGACAAACAACTAGCAAGTAAACAGACGTTTTTACAGCCGGAGAGTCAGTGAGCGCTTTGATCAGTGGCTGCACGGAAGGTTTAAGTGGCGAGAGTTCAGCCAGCAAGACTTTACATATCATATAGAAACTTATGCAAACTAAAAAAAATCTTTTGGTACTGCAGCCACAGCGTGTACCTCTATCTCTCTGCTGTAAGCACAGACTGTGCAGGATCCTATAATAGTGTTATATAATCCATCATACAAGGCAGTGATATCTTCCTGGAGCTGCACATACAGTTTTCATCAGTGGTGGAAAGTATTTACTTCACTACAGTTTTGAGGTACTTGTACTTAATACGTATTACCCCACTACATATATTTGACAGCTGGAATTACTCGTTGCTTTTCAGAGTAATACCTGACATAAAACACAAGTGATGATCTTAAAAAATATAATACATGATTAAAGAGTAAAATAGTGTCTCCCAGAATTTTTAACTTGTGACCTTTAACATTTAAACAGCTGTGGCTCCTCGTGATGTTTCCAATGATCCATTGTTTCTAACAAAGAGACATTTCCTTTCTAAACTTTTCACATGGTTTCATTTCAGTAACTGTTCATATAATCCAACAACACATTCTCACTCTGACCTCATCACATATTGACGTTTGGTCATGGCCTCTCCACATCGAGGTATGACATGCAAGGTACCCTGGGTGTGTTGGCTGTTGACTGGGACGCAAACAAAACGTGTAAATATCCATGAAACATTTCAGAGATGGAGAGAAAATGTTGCTGATAGTTTAGCTTTTTGCTTACCAGAGCCAATGGCTTACGGCTGTGGCTTCAAGGTTCGTTTTAGCTGATGTTAGCGAGAAATCACAGAGCATCTTCCGCCTCACTCTTCGCCACCACAGACCCATTTGCTAGGAGGAGAGTAAGCAACAGCTCTGGATACACACTTCCAGTCAGCGGTCGCAACAACCCCGAATCCAGCCAGTGCAAACCCCAGCTCTGTGGGACTGGACAGCCTCAACTCCGCACCAGATCATCAAACTTTCTGTTGCTGCTGTTACACAGGTTAGACCAGGAGTTGTCGCTGACTACCAGCCCGTTGTGACACCCAGTGTTAGGAGGGTTGGCATTGGAGCGAAGGGGCGAAGGGGAGTGACTGTGGGGTGGCTTCCTAATTTTGGTCTCATCTGTGGCCTGATAAATAGAGCGAGAACTTGAATCTGAACACTGCTTCCACCGCTGCTTGTCACAACTTTCTGAACATCACTGAATCTCCTGCTAACCACCACCTGAGCATTAATATCCTCCAGAGGACATCACCGTTCAGTCTGATACATGTGCTGACTATATAACCGAGAAACATGGCGTCCTTCAGGGGACAAACACGACTCAAAAGATTTAAGGACAGCGACGTGACAGACTCTCATGTTCACGCAGGGTTCAATACACACTTGATGGGTAGAGAGTAATGAACATGTCAAAAGACAGAATGAGTTCATTTTAATATTCATCAGCTGACCACAGACCGCTCGCCATAGAGTTCAGACAACATGAAACATGAGCCTTTGATAAGTTCATTACTGAGGTGAGTTAAGGCTCGTGTTTGTCCTCTGAATTATAATCAGGCAGGTCATAAAATCTGTCCTCCCTCGTGGTCAGGGACGGCCAAGTCCTGTGTCTTTTCCTTCCTCTGTGGACTCCAAACTCTTTACAAAGTCAAAGACGGTCTCAGCTGGTCGGCCAGTGGACATTTTAAAATAATATTATTGTCATCATATTTCATCCTGTGTAGTCTAAACATCCTCACAGTGTCTGCTCAGACTCACCAGGACTCCTGTGCAGCTCACGCATCAGACTTTATTGTGTCTTTAGTTTGGAAGTTGGAAGCAATGTTGGATTTAGTCTTAAGTCCAGTTCAGACCAACAATTCACGACGACACATTGCAGAGAAAAGGTGGAGATGGTGTCACCTGCAACTCAGCTGGTCAAATCACTGGCGTCTGGTTTTAGAACATAAAGCTTGTCACCTGTTTCAACAGCAAATCAGCTTGTAATGAAGTCCGCTGGTCAAGTCCAAATGACCAGAGACGACGTGTTCACTTGCTGCAGCAGGTGCTCCGCCCTGAGTGTGAATAGGTGATGGTGTGTGGTGTGCTACATTATAATTTATTCTGATTTCTGACCAGTCAGCTGACAGCAGTTTGTGTTGCTGTCGAGTCACCCAACATCAACAGTCTCTGGTTCACATGCAGCGAAGGACTCTTTATGCATGAGTGCCTCAGCAGTTAATTACATTATCTGACCTCAGATCTGCCGACTATCTGCTAAATCATCACTGTAAAGACACAAGTGACACAGCCAGTGTCTTCTGACTCACGGGGGTCGACAAGTTATGGATTCTAAGCATCCTATACACTCTCATAACCCCTGTATTATTCCTGAGCCTTCCCCTAAAAATACATGTTGACAAACACCAGAGACCTGCAATTAAAAGGCCTCGGAGACCCGGTGAATGCTGCTGACAAAGTTCGGTAATTGTTCCCCTGTCATATAAACCTTGTAATTACCTCATGGTGATGGAGGCATCTTCTCCCTGCGAGGCTGTCAGGACGGTACAGAAATAGTCCGTCGTCCTCCTCCTCCTCCTCCCCCAGCAGCTGCAGCTCTCCAGAGAAACACCGGAGTCATAATCCCGCTCTGCGCCTCGGGCTCTTTTCCTGATACTCTGTCTCAAATATAAACAGGAAGTTGGAGCTGCATGGCAGAAATGGTGTCAGGAAGTATGTCGCAGAGAAGTAAGGGAAGAGTCGAGGCCACCTTGATGATGCTGAGATCAGTGGATTTAGCTGTTCTTACATGGTGGATAAGTGGGTAATAGATATGCTGTTATACTCTGTCATTATTTGAACATCAACAGAGACATGGAAATGAAAAAGAAACGTTTTCTGCACCTGCCTGATTGATATTTGTTGCAGCAGCAGGTTACAGAGGAAGTTTTATATCTGGAGGTTGCCAGTTTGGACACACTTAAAGATGCTGGCAGTGAAAAGAAATTCAAATATAAATTAAATGAAATACATCTAAATGGAGATGAAGATGCTAACCGACAGTTAGCAAGCTCACTGGTCAAAGAACTGTTCTCCTGTTTGTATAACTCGGACATAAAGTCAGGATATTTCAGTCTCTGCATCATAGATTTTTGTTTTAATCTTTTTTTCGTGAGCACCACAACTTTATGAAAGTACAACATTTAATTGCCAGAGTACTCATTTATGCTTATATCCATGTCCCAGTAGTTGCCAGCTTCACATCATCTGTAAGAAATATTTCATATGAACAGCATATCTGATGTGTTTCAGATCTGGATTTAGATTTGTCCTTCCTAATTCGTCTAATAGTATTTTCCCAGCAATGGTTGGAGGTGCTTCACTGGGGAACTTTGTTGGCAATCTTTCTCTATAATAACATAATTTTGGGGGTGGATTTTCCTTGTCAGAGGTTTACAAAGTTAATGAAGTTCTCAGACTTCGGGGTTGTGTCGTGTTTCCAGCGGACATGCTGTTAAACAGTTGCCCTCAGACACAGAGGTAAATGTAATGTTCCCGGCTAAAGGCCAAAACAACTTGTCACTACTGGTTAGAGGAAATGCTTTGATGCTTCATGTGACTGTGCAACCATAATAACGATGCATGCCGATTACACAAAGTGCTGCGGGGCATCGCCATCGCCATTCCCCTCATTATGTAATCCCAGTATAAAGTGAGGACATGGACTGGAAGGTATGCTTCACCAGTCAGTAAAGATTTTCTGAGAACGGCCTCACTGGTGCTCATGAATAACAAATATCCACACGCTGACATTTGGTTTCTGCAGCAGTGACGTAAGTTTGTTTTACCATATGATGACCTGCTTTACACAACTTAAACTCAACCTGAAAGGAAATATATTAACACTGACTTACAGAAGAGACTCGACCTTCGCAGAAACATGCCAGGTGTGTTGCTCCAGGCTCTGATCCGGTTCTTATCTGACTGTGTGAGAGCTGCTGTTCTTCAAGAGCCTCAGATGTCTGCTTTTTGTGGGTCACACATGCAGCTTCTGTCTAACTGACCCAGTGTCACTCTGTAAATCAGCTCTGAAAACCTGAGAGGACCTCACCAGAGATGAAGAGTAACTAACTGCCGCAGTACAGTTTTGAGGTATTTAACTTGACCTGAGTGTTTCTATTTTATGGCACATAATATTTTACATTTCAGAGGGAAATACTGGACTTTTTACTCTACTACAAATTATCTGAGAGTTACAATTTGTAGTTACGTAGCAGATTACAAACTTACAACCAGAGAATATACACTCACCGGCCACTTTATTAGGTACACCGTGCTAGTACCAGGTGGGACCCCTTTTGCCGTCCTAATTCTTTGTGGCATAGATTCAACAATGTGCTGGAAACACTCCTCAGAGATTTTGGTCTGTACTGACATGACAGCATCACACAGTTGCTGCCAATCAACTCTCTGAGTGACAGGTAGCCAGTGGAAGGATTTTAGAACCGGAGTAATTAGGTCATATTTCCTATTTTTTGTCAGGACACTACCAGCAGCATTCTGAATAAGTCTAAGTTGCTGAGCAGCTTGTTTTGAAAGGCCTTCAAACAGACCGTTGCAGTAATCTAATCCACTGGAAATAAGCCTTTCAAGGTCTTGCTTCGACATTATTCCTCTGACTCTAGCAATGTTTTTTAAATGGTAGAAGGCAGACGAAGTGACAGATTTGATGTACTTGTGGAGGTTTATATTACAGCTCAGTCCATAGGGACTTGTCTTGGGAACTGGAGGGTCACAAGCTCAAGTCCCCGTAAGCACCGAGTCTGGAGTGTGAACTGGAAGCTGGAGAGGTGCCAGTTTGCAGAACTTCGCAGCCAGTGTGCAGACGATCCCATCTCTGAATCAAATGCTCTGAACGTCACATACAGCCCCTTTAAGTAAGTTAGGATTGTGAATGTAGGACTTTTACTTGTATTGGAGTATTTTACATTAGTGTATTGGTACTTTTACATCAGTAAAGGATCAGTGTACTTCACATATGGACATTTGGTCATGGACTTTCCAATTTTTTGGGGGCTTTATATTCATGAGGGAAGCAACACCGGCCTCCCAGGTGAAATTGGTGGTTGTTGGACTCCTCCTGCCCACGCTTCTCTGACTTTTGCCCCCTTACGTAGGTTGTTGTCTCGTCATGTTTCCCCTAAGGCTGCCGGGTTGTGTTACACAATGATGCCGACCGGTTGCATATCATTCCAACATGAAAGGACGACTTTTCACTACCCAAGCAGCAGTATTTGAAGACAAAACTGAAATCCAAAATGTCTAAACACACACACACTCACTCCCACACTCACAGCCAGATTCTGCTCGTTCTGCTGAACTGTGGTAATGTTAAAACTGGTGGGAGTGTTTCACGTGTTAGTTTAGGGACTTTTTTAGATGAACCAAGAGGACCAGATGTGTGCTTCGCCTCATGTGACGCAATCCAAAACAAACCGTCAGATCCATGGAAACGTCCGCAGCGCTCACTGAGTTCAGTTTAAAGTTTTAAGATCTGAGTAAACAACCTCCTCTTGACCAGAGGATTTCTGTCTTCACACCAACGCACGCCACAAGACACATATGGGAGTGCATCAACACCTCCACACTCAAATATTTATTCAACCATTTTACATCTTTTAATAATGTTTTACAAATTCAATGTATCTCTAGCAATGAGGAATGTATTTATGAGGTTTCATTTATGGGCAGATCATGACTAAGCAAGCTGGGAAAGCTCCTTTTTATAGCTCATACATGCAGTTATCTTTAATTACGTTTCCATTTAAAGGTGGTGGTTTCAGAGGGTTTTATTAAACCAGAGGAAAACCCTTTAGGAGCAGCAGTTTCACAGTGTTTCCTTCTTGCATGAGTCAAAAATCTGTGAGTCAATTACATTTATTATTTCTTTAAATAGACCTCAGTGCGTTTCTTTCTGCATCGCCCTGCTGGGATCTCTCTCTGTGCTTCAACCCTTGTCCTGAACTGGCCGACACACTGCAAACCCAGCCAGTATATTTTCCTGTGTTTATACTCCAGGGAGCATGGGCTGCTATTTTCGTATCCCGCATACAGTGAGAGAAAGACGTTTGCATCCAGGCAAAGAGAAGAGGCAGGGTGGGTTTTCCCTCTGGCATGACCACAATGGTTTCCTGAAAATATACCTGCAGTAGGCTGGAGGGGAGACACAACAACAAACCTTTGTGTTGGTTCTTTATTTCTGTTTGAGCCACCATGTAATTATGTGACCTGCAGAGGAAGTGACACACCGCTCGCAGATGTAAATACGGGCGAGCAGAGGGCGGTGTTTGTGGAAGAAAAAATCATTTTGGTGGACTGTAATCACAGTGGAGAAATGATTAGTCACTAAACAGTCATACTGTCTGATGGATGTGTAACGGTGCAAAGGACGTATGTGGGCTGAACAAAGAGGGAGGTGTTACAGCTGCAATATGGCGCCCGTGCTCCAGACAAATTAGTCATGAAGGTTAGAAAAACAAAACATAGGTGACCTCAAAGGTGAAAAAATGTTGAAACAGTTTGTTCTGCATCACTTTGAGTGTGACTGAACTATTCTGCTAATTTGATGCACTCACATTTCCAATAAGAGGGCCAGGCTGTTCTCATCAACTGCCCGTACGTATAGTTTGAGGGCTGCTGTGAAACTGCGCCTACTTAGGGCAGCAAAAAAGTCTGTCTTGGGTGCAACGTTACAATGGACAACCAAAGAAGGATGGCAGAGGAGATACCCACACACCAATACAAAAAAAAGGTTCACAGGCTGAGATCAATGCAAAAAAATTTAAATTTTTTAGAACATCCGTGCACAACAACAAGGGTGCTCAAAGTGCAAAAAATAATAAAAAGTGAATGAAAACAGCAGCAAATGTTTCAGTCCTGGACTACCATCAGTGCTAATGACACGAGTGCTTCACAGAACAGATACGGAGGCCGTTTACACGTGGCCAGCTATTTTCCACTCTGGCCGGAGTTTTTAGAAAGACTTGTTTTCAGAGGAGAAATCTCCGTTTGCGTGTAAACGAAGGGCACAAACGAAGGAAGATGTCTCCGTTTATCAAAATCACCGTGTACATGTAAACGGCCTCATAGACACAGACAGATTCCTACAGGTGTGATGAATCAGTCAGCTGGTGCCACTTATTAATTAGAGACCAACTCTGAGGAGCAGAGGCCTGACTCCCAAATCACAATGACCTGTCCAGTGAGTGTTGTACTAATCAACATCCTCAGACATCAATGTATGATAGCAATATATACAAATGGGCAAAACACACAACAATACAACACAATTTAAAAAAAAAAAAAAAAAGAACAGAGAAACACACTGTTTAAAAACATTTTCTTCACTATGTTGATGATTTTTTGTGCTTTTCTCATTAATTTGCTCTTCCTTTTATGTGATGAAATCTGCACAAAATTTAAATATTTGCTAAAATTTTGCAGTGTACTTGGAACTCATGGTTTAGTTTTTGTCCTGACATGCAGTGTGAATATTGGGACCTTAAATACCTCCAATCAGTTGTATCTGTCACAGGTGGACTCCAGTCAAGGTCTGGGCACATCTCAAGGGTAATTATAGCTGCTGCGCAGTGATGGGTCGGGTCCGGGCATTTTTAGGCAATTCTGAGCAACAAACAGAAGAATTGGAAGACATTTAGGAATTTAGCAACAGGAATTTTGCATCAGCTGAGGCTTGAACTCACAACCTCTGAGAGTAAGAATCAATTTCTATCTCACTGAGCTAATTAGTCAGTGACAATTTATAGCTTCACAAATTGACTAAGCCAGATGTGCAGGTTTAGCAGCCGTCCATGCATGGAAAAAAAAATGATGTTTAGAATTGCCATTTTTACATTGACTCCAATTGTTCACATTAGAGCAAAATTCAAAATGCTGTCAAAAATTCAGTTTTTGAGATAAAATTCTGAAATTTGCCACACATCATCTACCATGACTCTAGAATTTTGTCATTTTTTTCATGAACATTGAAGATTTATTTAGCAAGAACTTGAATGTATATGTTTACAGTACCGTTTACAGTCAAACATTTTGATGCACTGTAGGCTCAATTTTTGATAAATCAAAAATCTGAGAAACATAGTTTTTGTAGGACAGTCTGAAGATGCTCTGTAGCAAGTTTGGTGTCAACTGAGCAAAAATTGTGGGAGGAGATAGGTTTAAGAAGTTTTACAGTTGTTGAAAAAAAAAACAGAGTGATGAACTTCATAATTTTAATAAGTTTAAATGTACAAAAGTTTCTTCAGTATTGGAGCTACAGTTTGATGAAAGTTGTGAAGTTGTAGCACGTATGGTTGATTTGTTATGAATTTTCAAAGTTTTGAACTTTAGACACTTGCTGTAGCGCCACCATCAGGACTATTGGCTTGAGTTTACAGCTGAGGATATCTGGCATGAGACTGGACCTTTGTGCAAAGTTTGGTGAGTTTTCACCCATGGGAAGTATGATTTCCTCGGAAGAAGAAAGAAGAAAGAAGAAGAATACCTAGGATTACAATAGCTGCCCGGACACTAATTAAAGCAAACAGGATGAACCTGACCACTTTTGGTGTGCCACAGCAAATGGTCTAAATACTCATGTAGGCCTAAATGAGAGATTAAAGTCTTTAAGTAAAAAAAAATCTAAAAACACATTTTCACAGCCCAGGCACCAAAAGAAAATGTCAGCATTGTATGTTTTTGCAAAGCACAAATATGTTAGATTTGTATGTTTCTGGTAGCATATGAGCTGAGTTTGTCATCAAGAGGTGAAGGTGATGGTGGATGGTGTGTCACTGAAGTGAGATGGCTGCCAAGCTGCAGACCACTTTTCAAGACCAACAAACAACAAAATCTTCCAGCGGCTTTTTAGCCACCACCAAATGTGGGTGTTTTGTAGAGACCTGTTACTGTTTTTCCAGCTGCTTTTTAGCACATGACAACCCTTCAAAAAGTGAAGCCAACACGGAAGAGCCAAAAACTTCAGTTCTCTTGAGGCTGACTACAGAAGTCAATTCCCGTAGACACCAGTGTTAAAATAAACATGTTAGAGCCTGGTCCAAAAATAATTTGTCTGTGCTTTTTATCCATAAAAACAGGTTGTTTTTTATCCGAGACATCGCTGCTGCTTCTGCCAAGATGGTGTCTGTCAAAGAGTGGATCTTTAGCCAAAACATGATCTTTTCCCAGCCATAACCAGGTGGTTTCTGTGCCTAAACCTGACCACATTAACCACAGTGTATCCGCCACATAATATCATGCAAATGTAACATATCTGTGGTTTGTATAAATGTACAACGCCAACAGATTTTCTGGTGATTGGCTTGATTTTCACTCCACCATTATGGGTTATTAGGTGAAGATTGATGGGTGAAAATGGCAATTTTATCCATTTAGATTTAAATTGACAAGACAATGAGGTGTTTAAAAAAGTTAAGGGGTCTGTATATGTATATTCACATAAAGTAGGTAAAAATGAAGAGAACAGTTATTTCAACGTAGAGTTTTAGACTTTTTTTTGCATGTAATAGGTGTGCTTTTTGTTTTCAAATTAAGCAGAGGGATTAGTCCAAGTCAAAGACTGGTGTATATCCATTCATCCATGTTCATCCACTTATCAGGGGCCGGGTTGCAGGGCAGCACATGTCCCTCTCCCCAGCAATGCTTTCCAGCTCCTCCTGGGGACCCCAAGGTGTTCCCAGGCCAGATGAGATATGTAATCCCTCCAGTGTGTTCTGGGTCTGCCCCGGGGCCTCCTACGCCCAAAACACCTCTAACAGAAGGTGCCCAGGAGGATCCTGATCAGATGCCTGAACCACCTCAACTGACCCCCTTCGACACGAAGGAGCAGCAGCTCTAATCTGAGCTCCCTCTGGATGTCCGAGCGCCTCACCCTATCTCTAAGGCTGAGCCCAGACACCCCACGGAGGAAACTCATTTTGGGTGCTTGTATCCACGACTTCATTCTTTCGGTTACTACCCAGAGCTCATGACCATAGGTGAGGGTTGGGACGCAGATGGACCAGTAAATTGAAAGCTTTGCCTTGTTGCTCAGCTAAGAGTTGAAAGTTTATTTTTACAGATACGTTTGCAGTGCATGAAAGATTCTCCTAAATTGAGCCTATGTTTTGAATCAGCTTGCTAACGTATGGAGGCTTGTTAGACTTCCAAGGTTTTGAACTTGTGACAGTTGTTAAAGCATCATCGTCTTCACATAATTAGAGACCGACTGGACTGATCTACTGCTTTTCTACACGAGAAAGAAAGTTTTAGAAAGAAGGAGAGCAGACAGAACAAAAACCATTGTCTCATTCTCCTGATTATCGTCCACAGCATTTCAGATTGACGAATAAATCATCATTACAAGCCCAAACAGTGGAGTCTGAATCTCTTCATCTCCTGTATAGGTTTTAATGGTCTAACCACATGGAGGACAGTGGGGGGACACAGCAGCTCAGAGAACAAGTGCTGCCTTGTTGAACGCTCACACTCGCACCTCGCTGGCGTCCAGTAGCTGAGTGAGTGAGGCAGGATCATATAACACTGCCTTGTTTTTCTCATGGATTTTTGTGGTTTGAGCAAAAACCCTCCTGGCCACTGGCCCGGGGATTTAAATCCAAAAAAATAAAAAGGAGCTCAATCCAAAAAATGCCTCTGCCTCGTCCTGCACACCGAAGAGGAGCTCCATTCTCATATAATGAAACTTTCAGACTCGAAGAGGCACTTTGCCAATCAATTTGGTGTAATTCATCATTTTGTGGAGTGCGCGCCCATTATCATTATGAGATTCGCCGAAAAATGGAGTCGCCAAAAATGAAAATTAAATTGATTTACGTTGAGAATCGGATGAATTTAGAGAGTGGAAACAGCAGAGGAGTGTGGGAAAGCAGACTGCTCACCACTGAGGTGGAAAAAGTGACTCAGGTTGGAGCCATGACGGCAGATAAAGAGACTCTCAGGTCAGTTCTCTGCCACAGACGGTGGTGGACAGGAAGCTAGTGCCCACAGATTAAAGGACCAGCACACCCACACAAGTGTTTTGAGTTATATCTATGATTAGACCTGCACAGGTACACTGTTAATGTGAGAAGAAAAAGGTGACACAGTATTTTACATTGCTGTATTGCTACTTTTACTTCACTAAAGGATCTGAACACTTCTTCCAGTCATTACTGTATAAATTATACTTGATAATCCAATGAGCTCCTCTGAAGACGTCTTCATCTGGGAGCCAAATATCTCCATCTCATTCAAACTTCAATTTAATATAAAATTGTGTGAGTCAAAACAATGTTTAGCTGCACACGAGTTTGCTAAGTTGCTTTCAGAATAACATGCATTTTAGACATCCAAACAAAGTGCCACCAATCACACTCTCTCTGATCCCAACAAACCGGCTCAGTGTAAATAGTGAAATGTCAGCGTGCAGCTACATTTTTCCATTCTGAGAGTCGACAGAGCGACAGCACATGATTGATGCGGATACAGACAGAAAGGTGAGTGAAGGTAAATAATGAAATCTAGCACTCTGTGAGATCATGTGCCAGTTGGCTCGAGACGGATCTGCAGCAGAAACAAATATATGCATACCGGTATAGTTTACATAAACAGCTCGGTGTGTAGCAAGGATGGTGAGTGTGCTTAAACTGACTTATATTTGTTAAAAAAGGTCTTTAATTTTAAGCTTTTGTTTTTGTAAGTCAGTCATAGTGATCTCTTTTCTATTCCCTCTTTAAACACATTTTTATCAGAGAGCCTTTCCTAATTTTACTTGAGTTTTATATTCATGGGCATGATTTCAGATGTCAGGTAACGTTAAGCTAACAGTTTTTTGGACATTCTTACTCATCACAAATTTGTCAGTTAACGTTGTTACAAATTTGTCAGCTAACGTTGTAACGCCCCGCTGAAAAACAGAAAAATAAATAAATTACTCCGAAAAACAGAAAAATTACACCAAAAAACAGAAAAATAAATAAATTACTCTGAAAAACAGAAAAAATTACACAAAAAAAACAGAAAAATAAATAAATTACTCCGAAAAACAGAAAAAAATACACCAAAAAAAACAGAAAAATAAATAAATTACTCAGAAAAACAGAAAAAAATACACAAAAAAACAGAAAAATAAATAAATTACTCAGAAAAAGTAATGCAATACGCTTCCGTACTTCACTGCTTCCTTTCTCATCTCCTACAGCATAGGATACACTGGACCATCCTTTACAAAAGGAAAGCTGTTGCTGTGGTCCTACAATTCTATACAGCAGCAACATTTAAAGTAGATTATTCGTATTTCAGTGCGACGTGTCCATATTGTTTGACAGACCTGTGCAACTGGGATGAGAAGGCTTTGTTTGCCAGTGGGTGGAGCTAGTGAGCGAGATGGAGAATGTCAGTGGTACTGAAGAAGAGTTAGAATCAGTGATCAGTGACCAGATTTTCTTTAAAGGCTCTTCATGGTCTCTCTCCAAGCTACATCTCCGACCTCCTATTACCGTACACATCAGGACGTACTTTGAGGTCTTCTGTCTGTTCCAGAGGTCTGGCTGAAAACTATAGCAGACAGAACGTTTGCTGTCATTGCCCCGAGGCTCTGGAACAGTCGGCCCGAGGATATCAGGTTGGCTGAGTCAGTGATCTCTTTGAAGTCCCTTCTTAAAACATACTTTTATCTGATTTTACTTGAGTTTTAAGTTCATTTAAACTGTCTTTTATTTCCTCAGTTTTTATACACCAGTGTTTTTATCAGTTCCTTTAGAAGTTGTTGTTTTCATGTGTGGTTGTCTTTTCCTAAGTCCTTATCCTTCACATCTCTCCTTGAGCTCATGCCATTTTCCATCAGGGTCAAGGAAAAGTGTTTAGGGAATGAAATGGGATGAAATTTCTTTGACCATTTGACCACAGCCCTTGAATATCCGAAGCAAATTTCATGGCAATCCCTTTTCCACTTCCACAATTTGAATTTGCTCAGTGAGTCACTCTGGCAATCAGTAATGATGCTCATTACCCATGACCTTGGAGCCGAGCTGCACCAATCACATCGGTGTATCTGATATAGGCGGGCCAGAGGCAAGCTAAACAGATGACAGCGACAGCACTGCGACGACAAAGTCCGGAATCAGTCAGTAAACATTGCAAGATGGCTACGGATGAACACCAGTTGTTTGAAACAGCTTTGGCCGCTACAATGAACGAGTTAGACTTGGCTTTTTCTCTAAAAGAGGAACAGAAGACTCAAATCTTTCCTTTGCAAGAAGGACGTTTTTGCTGTTTTGCCGACCGGATACGGCAAGAGTCTAATCTACCAGTTAGCTCCGCTGGTAGTGCTCTGGATATGTCACCCCGTGTATTGTTCTGATTGGTCTGATTGCGTGCAGTGATATTTTCAAATGTATGCTTGGTGCTGCCCCTCGAGCCATTTGCATTACTCATAGCCAGACAGACCCTAAATCTTTCTAGATTTGGGTCTGGATTTCCAGGCTAGAAGCAGACAGCCCTTCACTCAAAGTGGCCCCACCTATATTTAATGCATAACTTTAAGCTTTCATAACATTTAAACGGGTGAGGTATATAAAAATTTAAATTAGCTGTAGAGACCAAAAACATTTTTGTACCAAGCTGTAAACATGTTTATTTCTGCTGTAAAGTTGAGCATTTTAACATGGTGGGGATTTACTCTGTTGTGGAGCCAGCCTCAAGTGGCCATTTGTAGAACTGCAGTTTTTCGCACTTCAGCATTGGCTTCATTTCTCAGCCTTTGAGGTCACTACTTGAGTGGCACTAGAGTTAAAGTCAGTGGTTTGGCATAGTTGATTCATCATTTGGGAACCATTAATGTCTGTACAAAATTTTACAGCGATCCATCACATAGTCGTTGACATATTTCAGTTTGGACCATAGTGGCTCACCAACTGATCGACATCCCTAGAGCCACCAGCATGGCTTCAAAGGAGGATAAAATTCCTTTATACAAATGAGAATTTATTGCTTATTAACGCAGAAACCCAGATTTCCTTTGTTGCTGCAAACATTTAAAAAGTTTCCCATCAAAGTGAAACAGGGACAATAGAACACCACATGGACCAGAGCGAACCAAATGAACAAGAGCAGAAACCACTAAAGCAGCAGCGGAGCCATCTGCATTCACTTTACATTGCAGAACATTAAAACAGCCGACTGCCCATCCAGCACAGAGGAATCTGTATGTGCCCCGATTAATCAAAGCCAGGCCGCTTTTATCAAGCATCTGCTCGGTGTTTTCCATGTGCACACATGCACTACAGTCTCACTGTGCTGAGACATCAGAGGGGCCTGCAGCGGGTCTGAACAGCAGAGGGAATCCCTCCAACACCTTCCACCTCCTCCACCCTCATGCAAAGGTTACACTCTGCTGAACAGAGCACATGCAGCTGCAATGACTGATTAGAGATCCACTCTAGAGACCTGCCTTCCTCTTAATCCAGGGGGGAGAAACAGCACTCAGGAGGGTGGATATGACTCCCACATAAGATGGGGAGGAACAAATGAGGGGAAATGTAATCTGTAGCTTTACGTTTGCTGGAACACACATTAAGTGCCGCTGTAAATTTCCTGTCACCTGCTGCCTACGGTATAGTGCTGTGATAAACTGGAAGCCATGTTTTTTTTAATCTTATATTCATCCTCTATTTTATTTCACCTTTTATTCAAATGTATTTTTATACTGCCTCGTGTTTCTTCTCCTAATGCCTTTTACGTCCTCCTGTAAAACACTTTGCCTTGTTGTTGAGAAGTGCTGCACAAATTAACTTTCTTTATGAATGAACATAAAGTGCAAGAGTGACACCTGCTGGCAAAGACCACTCACTATGATATATTTCTATTTATTTTATTCTTCTGATTTATTTTGCAATGATGAGTTGATGCCATGAAGCAATGTATATATTGTGTATTGTATTGTTTCTTAAAAATTCCTAAGTCTCATAGTTTAGATAAAACTAATTCTTAATTTGAATGTGTTCAAAAACAACAGTATTTTGTTGATCTTTGTGATCAATTTGTCTCATTTCTCTGGCTGTGGCTCAGAACATGATGCAGATTTACGCTGTGCATAATATACTGTACAGTTTGATGCAAATGCTACGAAGCACACACTAAATGCAGAGGTAGAAAGTAACTGTACGGTAATGAAGTAAACTTCAACTGGAGTATTTCTGTTTGAGGCTGTGTTATAAGTCTGCTAAACTATATTTTAGAGGGACAACTAAACTTGTAAAGGTTCTGTCTGTGACTCTGGAGAAAGATGGTTGATTGCTGAATCTCATTCCCAGGTCATTAAATGCAGATGCTTTGGTTTGCTTCTTGTACTGAATCACCAACCCGAGAATGAGACTCATCCATCAACTATCTTTCTCCAGAGTTACATAGAGCATGTTTTCTACTCCACATTTATTTCACAGTTACTGGCTTCTTTTCAGATCAAAGGTACAGTTTACCCCCAAATCAAAATACAAATTTTTCCTCTTAAGGCTCATTTATACTTCCCTCTACATATGAAAATAGATGTTTCAAATGTTGTAAACGTCAGTGGCCTCATACTTCCATGCGTCCTTTATGATAGCACACATTCAGCTAATAGATAACACTAGAGGGTGGAGTCAAAGGTTTTACACAACAAAAAAGGCGACGATGCAGGTGGTCATAATAATGTTCCTTTAAAGGTCTGTGCAGCCGTCGTATACACTCCGACATGTGGACAGACAATTCTTTTCACTGCACTACCCATTTATTCAGCACTGCCACACTGATGCATCATTATTTAAACTCAAATGATGATACTGTAGCAGTCACAGGGGCAGACGCTGTACTTTTACTTTTCATACTTTTAAGTACATTTTCTGATGCTTTGGATTTGAATTCAGGGGTTTTATTTGTGGTATTTATGTGTTTCATGTTGTTGTACCAGTTATTTTCTTCAGTTAACGTCCTGAATACTTTTCCACTGCTGCTTCACTGTGTATTAACTTTCATGGTGAAATATTTTGGCGTGTGTTTCTCCAAATATTTGATACTTGTTTGTTTTCCAGGATGTTCTCGGCACTGTTTGCAATTTAAATTTTTTCCAGCTGTGAGCGACTCCTCTATTTCCTGTGTGCATCACTGATGAATATAAATACTGGAGCTTTGTATTAGTGCCAGATTGCTGTTGGAAGCAACAAAAGTGAGACAGTTTTTCCAGAGTTAACCCTTTATTCAAAAGAAATGTTCAAACAATAAAAGGAGCACAGGCGGCTCAGAGTAAAAGAGTGAATGCTACAAGCCGTTAAGAGTGGTCGGGTACAAAAACGCAACCTGTTTCAACCGTCACCAAAATAAGTAATCAGCTTACTTGGAATAAAATGCAACATAAAAATAAATCAAAGTCCTTACCAGTTGTTATAAGCCTAATCAAAACAAGAGTGAAATGTGTATTAAAAACACTGGTCACACACACACTTCCCCTTTTTGATTTACAAGACTGAAGTAGTTACAGGCTGAGGACAGAGTGGCGTCAATATCTGGAAAATAAGCATCAGAGTGCCAATTTGTTCAAGATTTCAATGAGAAACCAACACACACAGTCACACTCTTTAGATAAATTCACCTCAGAAGTTTAATTTGATATTTAAGCCTAAAGAAGTCAAATTAAAAGTGATTAAAAGAAGATTACAGTAGGCTGAGTAATGCCTCCCTTTGTCGTGCAGAGAGCTTCATTCTGGTCCTCTTACTGTTCCCTAAAGCAGAGCAGCGTTAGGACGGATACGCCAGACTTCTCTCTGTATTTAACAACATATAAAAGGAGGTCTGAATCCCTAAACTGCTCCCACCTTTGTTTTTTACGGCATACAAATACTGTTCTGTAGACCTGCCGGCATATGGGTTCCTTAAGCCAACGGCCTTTAATAATTAGAGAATCACAAGTAAACATTGTAACACAAGACAAAGTAACAAATCCCTCTGGTTGATTGTGTGATACATTATGGGGACATACAGTACAGAGAAACATTCACCAGGCCTTTTATTTGGAGTGAATATGCTTCCTTTCTGTTTAAGCATCTACCTGATGTTTCTGCAAACTAACAGGACTGCAGCTCAGTCAGAGTCAACGTTTTAGTTTGACTGCTGAGCAAAGCACTAACACCATATGAAGGGCTCCTGCCCCATAACATACCTGGACCAAGAGGAAAAGGAGGCACACTTAACACAGACTGAGGGAAATGACTGGGCTGAGATTTTAAGGTATAATCCTTTAGATTTTCATGAGAGCTATTCCCACTATTCATGCATTTTTCCTGCAATAGCCATTTGATGTATTTACAGTCAGTAACGACCTCTCTAGGTAGCAGTTTTCATGTTTGTGGCGGGGTCCGCCATTCCCAGGCTGGATTTTAATTCAGTCTCACGGTTTCTGATGCTGTGTTTACACTACGAGCAACAGGCTTTTCTTTTTATCCACTGGCACTTTATGCTAGAAATAAACATTAGTTTATTTATAGCAGCCCACAACAATTAAAACATCTACTGCCACATTTTGATTTTCTATTTTTGGAGCTGGACTGTTCATTAGGTGCGCTGCTGGAATATATGTACACCTTTCGGTTACTTATTGCTCCACACTCACGGAGCACAGTGCACCTCTGGGCACAGATGGAGCGAAAACTTAATCGTTCATTGCACTGGGTGTAAAAATTTGCTTTCACTCAACTCTGCAGCAGCTGCTCCTCTCATCCGTCAGTCTGATCCGATCAGCTCTGATCATATCGACTCATCAATTACCCACCCTTTGACTTAAAACTCCATAAACTGCTGCTGAGGAAAAAATGAACTCAGGAAGACTTCTGCCTGCGCTGGGTGCTGAAAACAAAAACAAAAACAAACAAAAAAAAAAAAACGTGTGGCGCTACAAACTGACGCCCAACACTTGTTACGTGACGGGGATGGCAGCACTGCAATGATGCAGTGAAATGTGATGTTAAAATGGTGCTTTGACATTGATGAAAACTAGGGCTGGGCGACATGTCGAGAAAATTATGTCATGATTTAGGGCTATATCTCAATATACGATACATATCTCGATATTTTTAAATCTCCTCAAAAGCACTTCATCAATGCAAGGACTGAGAAACAAAAACAAACACAACAATAAGTCTGATCAGATACCCTCTGTGACGCGACTAAGTTGTAGGGATGAGTCTGACTTCTGTTTGTTTGTTTATTTTTTCAGAAAATATTAATCATAATATGAATATAACCAATAAGTGGGTTAAAGCAATCGCTAAAACAAATAGAAAAGTCTGGTAAGTTGATACATTTATATCCCTTTACTGTCATGCAGCCTTTGAAATGAGGGGAAAAACACCATTTATGCCTTATTGCAATACAACAGCATCCAAAATCTATGACGATATGTTGTCTCATATCTCGATAACGATGTAATATCTTTACATTGCCCAGCCCTAATGAAAACCACAGATATTTTTTTTTTACCCAATACAACTTTAGATGGCGCTCAGTCGAGGTGCTTTGTTGCAAGTAGCAGACACACACAAGCCCAGGATGACATAACTGTACCAATGAGCGCTTGTGCAACACTTCAACAGCGACTTGGCAATACTGTAGCTGTTCGGGCTGTTGCTTTGTCACTTGTAGTGTTAACGCAGAGCTGTATACAGCAACATTGTCTACTGCTACTTCACATTAAAGGTCAAGTGTGTCAAATTTAGCAGCAGCTAGCAATGAGGTTGAAGAACTGAAACTTCGCCCCATGTGCCAAGTGCATTGGAGAACTACGGGGGCTGACCTGAAACGCAAATGGCCCTATTTAGAGCCAGTGTTTGATTTGTCCGTTCTGAGCTACTGTAGAAACAAGTTGGTGGACTGCATGGGTGAGGGCCTGCTCTGAACGTAGATATAAAATTCTAAGGTAGCCAAAAAAAAAAAATACTATTATTTTCAGGTGATTATAAAGTTGTGAAAACATAGCTATGGATGTTATATAGCAATTCTGCCTTTCGATGCCCCTACATCCTTCACACTGGCCTTTAAAAGCATTCAGCTGGGGAAACACAGGGTGGCTTCACTGCGAACGAGTCACAGGGAATGCCATGTGTTTGTCGAGGTTAACACTGACGGCTATTGTTCAAGAAAAAATGCATCTACAAAACAAGATTACAATCACTTCCTTCATTTTTCACCAGTACATCCTGCAATACCCTGCAATAGTAATGAAACAAGAAGTGAGCAGGAAGTGAGCTTGGTGTTGCCACGGTAACCACAGGTGTTGCCAAATCACCCAGGGGTGAAATCTTAAGTTTGCTAACAAACACTTTCGGCCTTTACTTTTCACTCTCTCCACCATCACAGACTGAAATGAGGAATGGTGTGTGAACATTAGGTCGAATCGTCAGGGTGGGTAAAATATACATGAAACATAAAGTAACTGTATGTATGCGTTAGCAGAACAGAAATAAACTTCAACAGAATAAACCTCGAACACAAGCCTGGTATAATAATTCTGAGATAAGACATATAATAAACACACATATCTTTAAAAAACGATGCATAGCATAAACAACATTGCAAAATCCAGCTCTACCGCACTTCATACTTAAACCTCAGCCGGGCGACTGGTCTCCACGAGTGGAAACAGGTGTCGGGAGTGTTTTTGCTTTTTCCAGGTGGAGCCTGCTGCTCAGGTGGACAGAGAGTCTAAAGCGCTCCTGTTACAAAACAAGGGAAGGAGAAGAAAAGAAGCGAGGTGTTTCTGGGGACCCCGAGGAGGAGGAGGAGGAGGAGGAAAAGGAGGAGGGGAGGTTCAGGTGGGGTTGAGATTTAAGGACTCCCTGCTGTAAACACTGCTGCTCAGGACCAAAGCTCCTCTGACTCTGCCGACTCCATGACGCTCTTCTCAAACTGAGTAGGAGCTGACTCTCTAGGTGTCCTCCTCCTCCTCGTCTTCCTCCTCACGGTTGCCCACCGCCCTCTTCCTCAGAGTTTCATCAGAGAGACCCTGTCCTTTAGGTTCTGGGCGGCCCTCTGGGGACCCTCTCCTCCTCCTCCTCCAGACCTCATCCTGGTCTTCATCTTCGTCGTCTTCGTCGTCATCTTCCTCGCCGTCAGCCTCGTGCTCGTCCTCTTGTCGCTGGATTAGCCTCGCCTGCTCCATTGTCTGTTTTTCTGCAGGATAACATTTAGAACAAGTCAGTGATGATTCAGAAATGATGATTTCTGTCGTTTATTTACATCAAATAAAGCAGTGTTTAGTTTAATCTCATAAAAAACTCACTCTGGTAGTAATCCGGAGAAGAGAAGCGCCGTGAGGGGAAAACATAATCTGCGATGAACACCAGTAACTGCAAAGACAAGACAGCAATAACCATTAATTCACTGGCAATTCACGTGTTTGTACTGAATGAACCGTGTAAGAGCATTCACTATAGTTATAAAAATCAAGTGTTACATAAGTACTCACCAGTCCCAGTGCAAGGCCAGAGAACAGAGTGGCCAAGCCAAAGATAACATAAGAACCCCAGACTGGGATCCCCAGGTGCTCTGTCATGTAGTTGTGACAACGCTGGAACACACAAAGACATTTTCACATGAGGCTGTGAACAGACAGTCAGTAACAGCTACAATATAGTACAGAATACAGCTGAACGTGGGCATCTCGGGAACCTTTAAGTAAAGGCAGGTGTGCTGAAGTGAGTGTGGTGCGTGAAAGACGCCACAGGGTTACAGTCTTTACCCGCAGCCTGTTTGGTTAATCTTAGTTTTTCATTGTTTGACACCCGATTGATTTGAACTTTGTTTCTGTAAGGCTTGTTTACTTAGGGAGTACTTGTTTGGGTATTTTTGTTTTCATTTCTTTTTTTAAACGGGACAGTCAAGACAATAAATTCATAGCGTCATCCTGCAAATCAATCCACTCTTAAACCAACCGAAGCACCCTGGATCATCAAACACTGAGTAAAACTAAACCAAAGACAGCGAGTTTATCATATCTCCTGTAATGGCGTCTGTGTGCAGCTATTTTATTTTATTTTTTTAACTTATTTGGAAGCTAAAATACATACACCTAGCCTGCAAATAATTTTCAATTTCCAAGGAGCATCATCAAGCGCTGTAGACTGCTGCGGCAGAAGTGAACAAACAAAGAGTGAAACCATCAAGTTATCTTTGGTGTTATTTAATAAAGTGATAAACAGAATAATAACAGGCAGTTTATCTATTTCAGCTGAAAGGTCAGACCTCTGACACCTGGCATGTCCTCTGCAGGTCTGACCAAACACCACACATTCAGTCACATAATATAATTAAAAGAAGAAGTGCACAGCAGAAGGGAGGCAAAGGGAGGCCCCCAGTGAACTGATAACTGTCATGAGAACAGCAACACAGCAAGCTTCTCATACACAAATGAAACTCTCCAAGGACTCAGTTTACTTCAGGGACAATGAAGCCTTATACACATGAGGAAGCAAAAAACTACATGTCTATATATGATAATGATTCATTTTGTTCCTACAGAGACCAAAATGTCTCACACGAGGCGTGTAGCTCTCGTGTAGCATCAATATGTCTGTGCACCAGTGTTGCCTTTTTTCTAAAACAGTCTATCAACAGAAAGTTTCACCTCAGCTGCAGCCATCTTGGTTGTCTTTACTATGCTAGGCTTATGCCAGCTGCTGTGTCACCAGCACGAGGGTGCACGAGCCAAAAATGACATCATCTCATATTTTGCGTGAAGCGTGAAGGCTCTGCAAGTTCTCAGTCATCGTATCAAACCTGCCTCGTATTAGATAAATGGTTGTGATGGGCCCGCATGAGGTGAAGTCGGGTGGAAGTCTGTTAGGGATTTGATCATCTGCCAGAGCCAATAAAACATGAGCGTGTAGATAAATCAGGTTTCCAGGCTACATATACAAACAGCATCCAGCTGCCAGACATTCTCACTGGAGCACCAAATGTATATTAATACGCAGATGAAAATAGTCCCAAAAAAAATCCTTCATTGAGAAATTTATGCTAAAAACTAAAAAAAAAAAAAACTCCACAAAATTAAAATATATACTTATGAACCATCTGTAAAGATTTAAATTTGTATAGGGTTGGGGCTGAGAGGCACAAGCAGGCTGGGGAAATCCCATTGACACTGCTGGTTTTTGTCTATTCATGGGATTTGTTGAGAGTTAAAGGAATGTGAAACAAAGCAAGCTTTATCCTTTAAGAGTGAAAACGACTAGTCATCTATCAGCAGAGGCTAGACTGGTTTCTGCTTTGTCAAAAATAATTAAAATTAAAAACCTGAGACACTGTACGGGATGATTTACTTCAGCACTGGGGTATGTTTCCTGTAAGTTCATCCTTCTGTCTAACAATATGTATTGTCTGTGCTACAAGTGAGGTCGGAAACAGTTTCTCCTGTGTCTAATGTGTCGGCCCTGTTAAACTGGATTTGATTCTTTTTTTAAAAAAGACCCATTGTGTTTTGCAGATAAAAGCCGGTCTGATTCCCTGATGCAATTTCACACTGAGCAGCACATTCTTCTTCTGAATGGATTGTGGGAATTGAAATAAACACCGTCATATACAGAACAACCTACATGCTCGCAGTCGGCACAACCAAAGAGTGAAATCCTCACTTACCCGGATAAACATGGAGAGCTTAAACAAAGCGGACATCGAATTCATCCTGCCAAGAGAGGAGGAAAAAGACAGAATGTAATTTAACACGGATTTGTCAAACTGCAACATCACTACAAAGCCTAAACATGAAAAAATAACAAGTAGGGGACGGGAGGGTGTGTGTGTGTCCGATTTTATACTGGCAACAGAGGAGACACTAATAATAGAGCTAACAGGGCAGGTGTCTGATGCTGTTTCTGCTTCAAAAAGAGTGATACAAAGCACTGGACTGGCACTGTGATGACAACTTCAAGGTTTCCTTAACTATGTGTATCCTCACAGCTGGGTGATATCAATCTAAATACATCTCCCGGTAACCAGAGGAGCTATTTTTGGTATTGGGGGGAATGGACAGTCAGCTCTATGTAACCCCATCACCACACTTTATCATCACCACGATCGTGTGGCGCTGTAGAAACTCACAGAAAGGAAGACGGCCCGAACCAAGAGGAAACTGGCTCCACTGATCTCCACTTCTGCTCATCGACGAAGCTGAGGAAGTCGTCTTTAGTGCGAGCTCCCTGGTACTTCCTGAAGACACCATCTTTACAGCTGAAGTACAAAACGCAGATGCAAAACGATTTCAGTTTCATTTTTATGCATATTTTCTGTCATGAACATTTCATGGACTGACACATGAAAAAATGTGTGTTTAACTGCTGTATTCTGACACAGTGACAGCTGATGATGATTGACAGCCTGAAGGGTAAGACAGCGAAGATGGGCGACAGGCCAGTGGTATAACTGCCAAAATATCAGTGCAAATTTTCTCTGCAGTGAAGCGTTGGGGTCGACGATGCTGTGTGCCAAGTATACAGCTACAATCTGGAGCTTGCAAATGTGGGATTTTTACACTAGAACATGCATTTTTAAGACTTAAAAAAATAACTTTAACAATGAGATATAAAAAGGAAACTCTGCCTTGACAGGATCTGATAATAAAGCTGTCAGTGGTGGTTAGAAAGTGGTTTTCTGTATCTGATTATTGCTGGTGTTACGTTTGGTGAGACTGATTGAGAATTGAAATAGTGACAAAACTACTATCAACAAAACCTGCAAAATTGTTGAGAATCAAATAAACAATTTCAGCCATCAATCGAGTGAAAATACTAATTTTTACACCAGTGCAACCTTCTCAACCTTCTTTGTTTTCTTAATTTAACCAGTAGTTAGATGATTTTTAAATTCATAGAAGAAAATTAACAACTTCTGATCTGGTTTTTTTCCATTCATTTCTTGACAAGTTATAGACTAAATGGTTAATTGGAGTAAATACTAGACAAATTAATTAATTAATCAACATTAGGTGCACCCTTTGTGTTGTCCCCAGTCCAATCGTTTAAATCTATGAATCAAGTTTTCTTCCCCTTACTGATGACTGTGTTAAACATATTCTGCAAACACCATGCTATAGTCTGTTTAAAATGTGACCTCATAGATGTATTAAAGAGAACTGATGAGCTATGAGTACTAAACTAGTACTAAGAGAAACCAAACTTAGCTAAACCCACTAGATTATTTTCTTTCAAGATGGTGCACATCCGTATTGCATACACCACAAGAAGGCAGACACGATGAAGCAAAAAACCACAGAATAACTATGAACTTACTGGTAAATAGTCGGAAGTGAAGTGATGATGAATCGCCCACTCAGACCTTCAGAGAGAGGAGACAGAGGACAGTCAGCGTGCAGGAAGGAACAGTCTGACTCATAATTGAACTGGCTGAAATAATGTCTGACAGCAGCTCCACTGCACCACTGGCTAACATGAACACTTAGATTTCATATCACTTTGTTAAAGCTCATATTCAGGTTGTTATTTGTTATATTCATAACCAAAATAACCAGTCTTTCAGTCCATGTTTAGAGAGTCTGCATGTTGCTGCCCACTGCTCCTTTTCAGCAGTGCAGTTTCCCTCTGGATAAGAATGCTGTCAGGAATTTTGAGACAATTCAACTTGCTAAATAACATACCTTTACACAAATGGAAACTGGTGCACTTACAAATCTGGTACCAGCTATCTGGTGTTTTTGTACCTTGACAACCTGCCTAACGTTGCCTTTGAAACTCATTTACAAATGGCCTCTAACAAGTGACACATACTGAAGTTATACTGTGACACATTATACATATCTGTTGAGATTATGCTATAATATCAAGAAGACTGTGGTAAGGGTCCATGTGGTATTTCTGTTTTAGATAATTGTAGAAAGTGTTGCAAAATCAATGAGCAGGACTGTTTTTGGCATTATTTGATTCTTCTGATTTTTTTCTTTGGTGTAATAGGGGGCCTTTGAGGCTTGAACGGTCTGGTATTCCACTTGCTAGACTTTCCTGACCAGTTATTCTATAAATAAACAGTCTATCAATAGATTTTCCAGAAAGTTTACATCAATATCATGTTACTAAATTACATTTACTGTAATAGAGGATTTTTATCTATGTAGCCCAGTCTTTGAACAGAATTTGTAACTGTAATACTAGGTTGTACATTAATTCCTGAATTGCTGGTGTATCTTAAACAAATACTGCAAAGTTACACTCAGTTGCCAGTTTATTATTTCCAAATCTATGCAGTAAATCCTACTTTCATGAAGGATCTAAAGAGGTTTTTTAATTAGTTTTAGAGAGGTGCTGACTCAAGTTTGAGGTCATTTTGGAGGCTGTAGTTTGTAGTGCAGTTGAACTGTGTTGCCATATACTGAGGTGTTTCTCATATGTAAATTATAATACTGGACATAAACTAGACAAGCTCTGTGTCCTCATCAGTTTCCAACACAATATCAGGAATTGTATTAACCTTTCAACCAGGAGTCTCTTTTTCTACATGCCGATCCAACAGAGGAGAGGAGGAGGAGAGGTGTGGTTTACAGCGAATAAGAATTGATGTGTCAGTGGGAATGTGAGGTGCTGTCCTGATCCTGCTGTGGATCACTGCTACATGCTGTGCAAAGCCGGCTGCAGAGCGTCACTGCCTGTGTTCAGGTGGTGCGACCATAAGGCCATCGAGATTGGGATGTGTGGACAGTTTAAACATTCCACAACCACAAACCATGGATTACCAGAACCATCTGGACACATGGACCATTATGTTGCAGCAGCCAACAATGTTAGAAGAGACTAAATTACAGTCCACAAGTTAAAGGAGCTGATGGGATCACATTTCACTTGACTGACTGAATATCTAGTCCAGTGATTCCCATCCAGGGGTCCTTGAGGGAGCTCCAGGGGTCACCACAAAAATGGGGAACAGTTTAGTTCACTATTTATTTCACTATTGTAGTGAGCCCAATGTGAGTAGGAGTCATGAGAGTGAGTATTCTGATCATGGGTTTCACTTCCTCCATGAGTATCTCCTCAGTTGCAGCTGATAACTACAGAATTCTGATCTAATCCATAACTAGCAACCACAATCTTTTCAGATAGAATTCAATTCTCGTCAAATGGGAGTCTGTGTATCGACTGTGTATTACTTTAGGGAATCACTGAGTCAGTCTGTGGTCATCGCCAGCAGAAACTGGGAGGACCAAGTATTATAAGCACCTCCTTTACCATACAGTTGAATGTTCTAGTACATTACATAAGCAAGGTCTTGTCTATAGTGGAATAGAGCCAAAATAAGCACAACTGAATCAACACCTCTCTGACACAGCCTCACCAAAACTGGACATAACAGGTCTCAGCTGACTGGTGTTTACTGCAGAGCTGCTGGGAGCTGTTTTGTCCTGCTGCTCAGCACAGTATGGACATGCTACACTGAGCTTCACAGGCTCAGCTTTGTTATGCATGCAGCAGTCTCAGTGTAGCTGCCAGCTGGCAAAGGTTATTCAGGCTTACCGGGTTGTTCTGTCACATCCACTTTGGCTATGTTGACCCCCATGTCCTCCCCCCATTCCGCGAACTCCTTCCACGCTGGCTGGAGCTGCTGGCATGCTGGACACCAGGGTGCGTAGCTGAGGGGGATCAAGTGTCACAAGTAAAGCCTCAGATGAACTGAACAATCACTCACATTAACCTTCATATAAACACCAAGTCCAGGCTGAAATGTACTGATGACCTGTGTATTTTAGCTTCTAACTTAGCAAACTGGCTAGCATATAACTCTGTGGCAACCTGGTTAGCTAGCTACAGATGGTAGCTGTTAGCTTAGCTGGATATTTAGAGACTCGACAGCACTGCATGGAGGCAGATTAGATAATAATCAGATAAGACAGCGCATTTAAGCTTGAATCTGACCGGAAATCGAGCTCGAGCTCAAAACAGCAAAGATAACTGACAAGCTAGCTAGCTAGCCGGTTAGCCGTTGGCACTAGCCGTTAGCAGGACACTGACAATTCAATCATCCATTCTCCTGTCAGGATTTCCTCCCAGGTCCCGTCGGTCACTTCCCTCAGGCCGTCCCGCTTTGCCGAGGCTGGCAGCGACGTTAACAACACCACCAGGAGCAAACAGCATATCCACGGGTGGGGTTTTGTTCTCCGTGTGGCAGAAAACATTGTGGAGCCTGTGTTGCTGTAAGCTAGCAGACACGCCATGTCTGATCTGTTTGACACAGCCTGCAGTGCTCACTTCCGCTCTGCGCCTTCACGTCCGAGTCAGGTGGGTAGTTTTTATCTGCTGAAAAAGTCTGAAATTATCTTTAGAAAATACAGATAATATGAACAGTTATCTGGTGTTGTTTGCTTAGTCGTGAAACAGCAAAGAAAGCAACGTTAGCGATGCAAATGTTAGCATGTAAGGATGTGCTAAGCTAACTGTTAAATAATGGCGGACATCTAAATGATCTTATACAGGTTTCCCTATTGAATGTTAAATTAAACCAACTAAAGGCAATACAGTTAAGCAGCCTGTCAAGTCCATAAAACTGAGACTACTTTAGTCCATTCTTATTTACTTTTTATCTCCAGCAGGTGGTGCCATTGCTCCTAAAATAACTCAAAGCTTTGAGTGAGGCATGTGAGAGGAAATGGATGGATGTATGACAGACAGTGATTGAAGACGTATTCAGATCCTTTACTTTAATGAAGTAGGAACACTGCAGTGTAAAAATACTCTACATCAGGGATACTCAACTTGCTTTGCTCAGGGGCCACTTATGCAAAATGACAGGGGGCCAGGAGCCAGTCACAGCAGCCCTGCATAGCTCATATGTACATCACATTATCAGTGTTGTCACATATCAGTGGACTTTAGTGTCTTCATGTTCCGCACAAGGTATCCTTTGGCGTCAGCACATGGTTTGTTTTAGGCCAGTGGTTCCCAACTGGTCCACCCACAGGGTCCAGATGTCTCCTTAGCCATTAGTTTGAGGTCCCACAATTAAATACAGTCAGCGTCATACTTGAGTTTGGCTATGTCGTTGAACTACTTTGCTGTCTCTGTCATGTAGGTGTCAATTAGTCACTCACTCTACAGCAGAAAACAGCACTTGAATGTAAAAGCTCAGTCATGGAAATTCTGCCACCCACTAGTTTGGAACCACTGGTTTAGGCAACAAAAGCACAGTGGTAAGGATAAGGGAAAAAAACATCATAGTTTGGCTCTACATTCATACAGGAAGCGAACACTGGCCTCCTGGGTGAAAGTCCAGGGTTTGTTGGACCCATCCACAAGTCCTCCAACCTGCCCTATAAGGACTGTCTAGCTCCTTACATTACATTGTCACTGGCAGCGTTACCAGCTGCTGCAGTACAGTGGTGTGTCATACTAATGGGACCGGTACCATCTGACTGCGTTATGTACTGATTCCATCCATCCACGTATCATACTGCAGGGACAGGTGCCTTCTGGCCGACCGGCAGCATATCATAAGGTCGCGAAAGGTTCCGCCTGGCAAACTGATGCAGCATCATACCGCTGCGAAAAATAGCTTTTGGTGTTGGTGTCTGATGCCAAAATCACCGACAAAGTATTGTATTTGACCACTCCAGAATGAAAATGGGCATTTCTATAATTCGAGGATGTTCAAGGCTTAGCTCAGACCTCTGTTGGGGTTGTGGGGAGTCCTCCTCTGCTACTTTTTTATGATAAACAAACCCTATTTTGATGCTTTTTGTGCACCCAGGAACAATATTTACTTTAGAAGAACAAAAATAAAAAGTATTGTTATTGTGAGTTAGAAAATGGTTGGGGGGTCCGCACAGCACCCTATTGAGGGCCGGATTAGTTGAGTATCACTGCTCTTCCTAAAAGTCCTGCATTCCCATTCAGGAGCTGATTATGTTCCAAACACAAAAATTTTGTAATACTGGATTTCTACTTTAATTGAACTCAGAAATCATTAGCTGTTTTTTTTTCTGTCCCCACCAATGGAAGCAGAATCTGAGCGCAGAAACCACCTTAAAGTAAAAATGACAATAAATGGTCTTCACTTCATTAACAAAAACATGAAATTATTTATTTGTCATGAACGATTTGTGTATATCAATGAATAAAGTGATGCTTTCAAACACATAAAATATATATTTTTTACTGTAACTGTCATCAGTACTCAAGATTTCAATTTCTGAAGTATCTCCAGAAAACAGTGTGTTAACAAACCTCCTGAAAAATGAATATTCTATGGACATAATCAATGTGATACATTATAAGCTGATTGTATCACCAGAAAATCAAATTAGAGCAGTATTTTCCTTTTCATTCTCCAAGTGACACTCAGACCCCCTGTCCATACCAATGCATAGATGTTTTTGAAAAATTCTTTAAGGGAAGGTTAAACACCCATTATTTGATATTTTGAGATGTATAAGTAGTATAACTTCTCATGTTTACTTTTAAAACTGTTTAAACACAAATTATGTACTTTAACATAGACTGAGATGTGCCTTGTGCTTCCTCCTTGCCTCATTCAAATGTCCTAGGATAGCAAAGGAACAACCTACCCTGTGCTCCCCATGATTGGCTAGTACTTGTTGCCTTCATTGGTTGGATTGGTTAGGGCAAGAATGTCAAGGTAAGCCAATCAGAGGCAGAGAAAGGCAGGTCATTCCTTTTGTAATCCTATGATTTGCAAATTTGCAGCCATGCTTGTTAAAAAAGCGTGTGTGGCTCCACTGCAGTCCACTTCAGATGCTGTGTAACACTGTGATTGGCTTATGGTCATCCCATCAAATCAGTCTGTGTGCTTGGGTGTAGTCAGATGACAGTGATTGTAGATATAGACATCCTAGAAAAGTTATGTCCGTTGGAATGGATGGAGGGTCTGAACAGGTTAAGTAAAATTACACAGGTATTTGCATCAAGATATACTTTAAGTACCAAAAGTAAAAGTAGAATATTATGCAGAATGGTCCATTTCAGAATACTGTATATGATATTACTGTGTTTAATTGGTGATGTATAAATCATCACTTGAATGTTGCAGCTGGTAAAGATGGAGCTAATTTTATGCACTTTATATATTGCAGGGCACTGGTGGACTAGAGGGGGATGTGTGAAAAGAAACGCTGCAAAAGAGCCCTCTTGGATGATCCTATGGTAGGTAAAACATGATAATGTGCCCTCCAGGGTGCACTCCCAGTGAAGGAAACAGGATGCAGTGCACTAATGGATGCCCTTAAATGGAGAAAAAAAAGTGCCCTCTAGATTTGCTTTAAAATTGAGGAAACATAATACAGTACCACATATGTTGCTCTACATACTAGAAAACAGTATGCAGGTGCCCCACAGTATGGAGCTGGTGCCCTTTTTGTTTTTACGCCCCTGCCTCTCAGACAGCCTGAGTCCACCACTGCTGTGGGGTAGCTCATATCATGGTATAGATTAACGTAGCGTGCTGTTGTTAGAGTGTATATTTGTGAAAAACAAGAGTGCAGCTGCAACTAAACACTTTAAAAACACGAAAAGTGCTTCTTACAACCTCTGATAGCCCAAACTGACATCATCAAATCTTCAAAAGTCTTCAAAAGACAGTCCCAAACCCAGAGATATTCACTTCACCCTGATATAAAACAGAGAAAAGCAGCAAATCCTCACTTGAGAAGCTGTAACTGGAGAATATTCTCAGTTTTCGCTCAAATAAACAAATCATATTTGAGCACTAATCATTGTAAACAGAGGTTTTGAGGTGCAGATTAATAGGTTTAAGCTCCTGATGGATTCTGATAGCAAGTTGCAATCAATGTTTTGATCCAGGAGGAAGTGTGTCCTTCGCTCAGTATCTTCAAAGCTGCACGATCAAAGCGTTTTGCATTTTGCATCTGCACATGCAAAAGAAGCCCACAGAGAGCAGAGTGAAATCCATTTGATTTGACCCGGAGGTGAAGTGCAATCCTATTAAGACCCTGCCTTCTAAGTAGTGTCAGGCTATAATCTCAGTTTCTTTCTCATTCAGCATTTTCATTTGTCTTAAAAAAACTTTAATGTTAAGAAATTACTCTCACTGTCACATATTTAAATGTCCTGTTGCAGCCTGTTAGTTCAAATTGTTTGCTAGTTCCTCTCATAGTTGCACTTTGAGTCAGCTGAAATGTACATCTGTCACATCACATTTCTAGGCTGCCTGAACCACTTAAACTCATTTTAATATGAAGAAGCAGTGGTTCCACTTGTGCTTTTTCAAGATATGTGTTATGTGATGTGGAGCAGGTGGACAGCAGGAGCTCAAATCTATCACACTTTATTCCAGGGAAACAGCAGCTGAACATCACACAACTAAATCAAGGATCCAACCAAGACTGAACTGAAAACCAGGACTCAAATACAAACTAGTCTGACGAGGGGATGAAGTGCAGGTGGAGAAAAAGGGCGGAGAAGCTCAGGTGAGTGGAATAAGGCGATGATGCATAAGAATGGGCAGGCAGCTGTTGGATGGGAACAAACTCAGGAGCACGGAAAGGCTGATGAGGCTGATGCAGGGCAGGTGTGTCGCTGGGTAAATGAGGGAAAGGCACTAATTGGAGGAGTGAGAACAGGTGAATGAAACTATTCAGGGCGGGTGTGACAAATGCCCTGCGTTCCAATATCCATACTACCATACTATTTAGTATGCCTGAAAAAGAATTAGTGTGTCCCAATACATAGTATGTCAGATGCAGTATGCCAAAAGTACCAGGATGTTCTACTACATCTGGTCATATTTCACAGTATGCATGTCAGCATGCTTCTTTGGCCATTCTGACCCACAATCCTTTGCGCAGCGGAAGTTACGTTGCACTGACTGAGCTGCGTGTACAACCAACGCCCACACTTCCTTTCATACATGGTTTATTTAATTTGAGATACTAAGACACTACATATTAGGACTGCAATGATCTGATTATATACTGTCACATATCATACAGTTTTGCAAGAACACGGTTACAGCATTCAACTTTATTGTGATTATAGTATAATCAATGTTAGGGTTCAACTATGACTACAATATAGAAGATTCTACCAGTATAGGCAGTGGTGTAAGTGTGGTATAAATAATGAATGAATATGACTAAATATGAATACACTATGGGCCAGGTATGAGCAGTATAGACTAGTAAATATATAAATAGTAAAAGTCAAACACATAGTCAAACATCTGCCAGCAACAGAGAGCTATGTGTGAAGGGGGTTAATGTGCCTACTGGTGACTAGTTCAATAGACAGGTCACTAATAATAGGCTTGGGACTGTTTACGTGAACATGTCAGTTTATTATAAACAACAACATACTTTATGACATAACAGCAACAGAGCTCTCCGGCACCTCTGACGGTATGCACGACTCTGGCGAGCTCGACGAGAGGAGATTTGCTGCATCTCCGAAGTACAACAACACAAAATATTCAAATGTGGCACTACGGACGGCGGCGGAAGTGAGCAAGAGGGTCGGAGTTCAGGGAGCGATGTGATGGAGGATGTAGTGTGTCCCAATAGTATGCATACTGCATGCATACTGCATACTACACTACATACTTTTTAAGGGCAGCTGCAGTACATACTAAAAGTATATAGTAGAAGTATGCGATTTGGAACGCAGGGAGCGTGTTTCTCAAAGTCAAGGATCCTTCCTTGGTAGGACGAGTCCTTCCAAGAAGGCTCCTACAGAGACAAGGCAAGAGTTCTCCCTAGCAATCAGTGAACATACACTGGAACAGGTTAATAAGTGTCCCCACGTGTGTCCCCCGTCAGTCCCCCCAGCGGACTGACGGGGTTTCAGGAAACTGTGATAATTCTGACACTCTCTAATGTTGATGTACAATTTGAACAAATGTAAGCAATATTTTCAAAGTCATGTTTAAAGGGGAATTTATTTCTGGATTGTACTTAAAAAAACAAACAGGTAGGCCAAATGAAACTTTTGTGGCACTAGCGCTCCATCTCTGCTGTAAATGATTTATTTAAAAACTTGGTGCAGGCAAATTGTGCGCAAAGAATTGTGAGTACTTTATACCTGCTGAGGATACACACATGCATTGTTTAAAATCCTCTCAACGAAGGACTCTGGGTGTTTCTCAAAGTCAAACCCTGCTCCTCCCCTGTTACTTTTGACCCCAAAACCCAAGATGGCAACAGCCAAAATGTCTAATTCGAGGCTTCAAAATGGACGTCCAGTATTTTATTCAGTCTGCTGTTGGTCCCAGACACCCTGCAAAAGAAAACTTTGAATATTTAAATCCACAATGTCTTTTCTTTTGGTCACTACCCCAAGATCATGAACATAACTGACGGCTGAAACATTTAAACTGATTGTAAATCTCAGTAAGCTTCTGCAGGAGCGCCCTGGGGTGTTTTATTTTTGGAGAAAATACTCAGAGCAGATTTGAGTCAGAGCACAAAATTCTGCTTCCAAAACATGTTCTGTACAAATCTGTCCCTCACTCTCAAATCTCAACCTCCAGACTGACAGCTTGAATTAGTTTTTTTGTGCGCTCACTTAGTTTTTTTTCACTCGTGAACTTCCATATTTTGGTGCCAATATGCGTGTGTGTAAGAGATTGCAGGAGTCAATCAGCCTCTCTGCACGTGAAGGTTTCACTCTGAGTGAATCCACAGAATGAGAGCAGTTATTATTGCCGGGAACCTGCAGGCAGATTGCAATGGCAGCCAGTTATCAGTGCACCTCACACTCTAAAAATACCCTCCAGATGACATCCTTTTGTGCCCCTACCATCGCCCCCTTTCTCCAGCCATCAGCTCTGCTCCACTTACAGCGCAAAATGAATCTCCTTCCTGCTCGGCAGTCATCTGCTCTCCTCCTTCAACTTGATATGGCACTGAGGAAGATAAGTGGCAGATCGGGGAGTTGCAGTGCTGTTGTGTGTTCTTTCAAGCTATTACTGTGCTCAGGTCACTGCTGCTTTCAAACAGGAACACTGGTGTTTTCTCTTTTCTTTAGCCACGCTGTTTGGTCTAACACTTTACTCCAAAGTGAAAAATCTTGGCAGTCATTTAGCATAAACATTCATAGTCCTGAGTGAACTTTACATCAGTAATATCTTGACTTTATATCTAATTTTTTATGCCTATAACACTAATGGGCCTTCAGGTGTCAAGAGTTTATCTGAAGCTCCTGCTGATGTGATAAGATGTCGCTCCCACCAACAAACAAACACTCGGCTGTGGGAGATTGTTCTAATTTTACATGTAATTTGCTGCTGATTAAACTGTTGATGGCTGGCCAGAGGCTGATTGTTGCCATGGTTACCGCTCTGCTACAGTGCAGCATGCGGATGCCAGTAACAGACAGTGATGCTAAAACTATTTTCCTGTTTGAATATTTTTCTCTGGGCGTGTCTCAACCCACCATATGGACCTTGTGTTGTCAGCTGCTGTTTCTGAAGTCAAGAAGACTGAACTTTGACCATCACTGTCAGATGCACTCAGGAAAATAAGACAGTTTGAACACCTACAACTCCATGACAATTAGTGAAGTCCACGTGCTCATGAAGATGACATGTGATATAATTGGACCCTCCAGGGGCGGCTGCAGGTTGCACCATATGTTCTTAAGTTAAAATTGAGCCTCGTTATGTAAGTGTTTATGGAGTGGAGATCTTTGCATCACTAAATTTGAATGGTAGCTCTCAACTGCTACGTAGCTAACTGAACCAACTGATAAAAGTAATGCTAGCTTGCTAACATATCAAACCAGTATTCAGTTTCAAATGTCTTTTCAAGTGAAGTGAAAATCATTTCCTTAGCCCACTACCACAAAGGACAAATCAACAACTCAGTTCCTGCTCCAGCTGGAGCTCTCCTAAGACTCTCCGCACAACAGGAAGGAAATGGTAGAAACTTCAGGAGAAGATAGAGCCCCTCTAGTAGAACATATAACAATGGATTTGTATCCTAACAACAGGATTACACTGCAGTTGGTCCAGTGCTAATGTAACAAATCCAACACAAGATGTTCAGTAAAATTAGTCCAAGAACAGAGTCCAGTAGATTAAGCCCACTTTATAAGTTCTGCTTTGGTGTGTCACCATGACTGGGATACACACTGCAAAATAAAGTCTATCAGGGTGATTACTGTAGAGGCACGGAGAATCCCTGCAGCAGCACAAGTAGAGGACAGTACAAGATATTGTTGCACCTCGTCGACGCCTCAGCAGGTGTTTTCCATTAAAGGTCTTTGGTAACACACCTGTTGTGACTTCACTGATTAAGCTGCAGCCAGAATGCTTCAAAGTCTCAAACAGAGCCGTACAGCTGTGCTTTTATGCTCTTTAAACAAGTAGCATTGATTTGCATTTAAAGCAGGAACACTACACGGGTCTCCCAAGTGGATTCCACAATATCTGTTAACTTCAAACACCATTATAAAAAAAAAATCATAGGTCTACATTTGTACAGTATATATGCTAAGTAACAAATCATGAAACAGTATGTGAAATCTTCTGAACATCACAGTGTGTGTGTGTGTGTGTGTGTGTGTGTGTGTGTGTGTGTGTTCACTGTGGGAAACACATGGGTGTTGAATTATTGATAGTTTATAATGTTAAAGGATTCAGCTCCCTTACAAAGATAATGTGCACAGTTGTATACTGGAGGTGAAGTTAATTTGCAACACTATTAGCGCCTTGAAAATTAGACTTTTACTTTAACATAGCGAGGGCTGTCGTGGTGAAGGAGTATCTCCTGCGGTGATTAATGGTGGATCAACACAGCGATATGCAGTATTACAGACATTTTTTATAGTTTTTGCAAATTACTTCATTTATACTGATTTTAGTGCTTTGTAATTAAGCTTTATTGCTTGTGTAGGAGCCAGAATATGTAGCCTATTTGACCTCTGGTGTTTATTATTTGTTCAGGCTGCACATGTTATTTGGTTACTTTCACTTCCGGTAGCAATGGGCACAGGTGTGGGAGTGGTTTAATATTATTTTACCTGTTCATTCACATCTGGCATGGCAGCTTTTAGACAAAGAGAGTGAGTTTTGGCTCCAATATTTTCTGTTGACTGCAATCACGTAATCACATCACATAGTATTTAGTTTCATCTTATTTAATGTGCTTTAGTTATCTCAGTTGTTAATTTAATAAATCATCATAAACACATCTTTGGACTTCAGTATAGATTTCTTTGAACAAGTCACAGTTGAGAGCCTCCTCAGCCTCTTAGCGGATCTTTTCATTGATAGTACAGTAAGGTTATTTAAAGGCATATCGTTGCTTTATAAATAACAAAGATGAAATTGTTTGGTGTCTGGTTGCTATGATACAGAATATCTGGTGAAGTGAAAATGTCAGAACAAGGTAGAGTAGTTGCTTTGGATGTTGTTGTTCAGCAATGTGATGGTTGGTCTTTGTGGTATTTGTCCAGCCCCTTCTCCACTGTGATTGGACGGCTGGGTAAAAAATGAAAATGGCGAGCGGCTGCAGTGTTTTACCCAAAGTTGATAATTTTTTATGTCTCGGTGACCCAAAAAAAACTACAGCAAACATTCTAGGGCTCAGCGCAGAATAGATACTCAGCACCTCTACACACTGCTGGCATTTGAAGCAGAATAAATACTTAGTGCTCTCAAAAAAACATTTGAAAAAAACAATAGAGCTCTAAGGGTATTGCAATGTTGCAGTTACCGTGACAGCCCTGCTGAATTTTTTCAGGCCACTTGTAAAGTTGTTATTGCAAATATGTTAGCAAACAGTTGCGTATTTACCCATTCAGCAGAGACAGCAACATTAACATTCATTTGGTTTAGTTTAACATGCAATCTTCTTTTAGCTCTGTTTTGGACTCCACCAGTGCTGCCTTCGAATGGGCATACATATTGCCCCCTCTTATGTCATCACAACCTCATAAGTGGAAAGTTTCTCAATGCTTCAAATTCACAAGTGGCGTTGTATGGAGAACTTATCCATAGACAGTATATTATGTACAGTAGAAGCAGGCTGGTGTTCGACATGGAAGCAATGCACTGCTGTGGATGGGGGTCAGCAACAAAGCATATTTTAGCCACCCAAAAAAATCACTATCAGTTTAAGGGTATGTTATATTGAGAGTATTTTCACTGCTGTACCTTTCCATTCGACAGTGATTTCCAACAGGAAAATGTAGCCATTATATCACTCTCTTCAGAGCCAGACTCCATTGAGAAAAACAGTGATTTAACATCACTGAACACCCGAGCAGCTGGTCTACTGCTGCCTCGATCAGTTAGTTAGTTTGTGCGTGACTTTGATGTTTAGTTTGAATTCACCAAAGTCACACAATAACACAAACTAACTACAACGGTAGACCAGAAGCTCTGGTGTTTAGCAAGCTAAACTTACGGTTTATCTCAATGGAGTCTGGTGGCTTTGATGAGAGCATAGATCGAGAACTGCTTCCCCGTCGAAACTGGCTGTCTGACAGAAAGGTAAAGTGGTGAAAACACTTTAAATATAACATACACTTATACTGATATACACTGATATTTAATCTTTTTAGGTGGTTAAAATTAATTTTGTTGCCGACCCCCATCCACAGCACTATATTGCTTATCTTTGTTGTTGGATTCCAGCCTGCATTCCCAAACTGGGGACATACTGACTGACATCTACTGTATGTAATACACTGACTATTGAAAAGTATCCCATACAACCCCACTTCAAAAAAATCCAAACTATCCCTTTTTCCCCAAACTTAACCACAGGCTTTTGTTGCCTAATCCTTAAGAACTAAATATTAAGTTTATTTTGAAAAGAGACTGTGTGCATTTAACGAGCTAACATCTATATTTTGAAAAGACAAACACGTGTAACACGCACAAATTGACAAGACATCCCTGAGCATTCAAAACCTACACTGGGGGGCTACCTTGAACGTCATAGTTTGAGGTTCAGGGCCACTGACCAAGTATCTGTATTTGATGAGTTGGGAGTGAGAACATGTCTGTAAAATGACAAACAAGCAGTAACTTAAAGACTATTAACCTCCTATAAAGGCTTCACTCTTTGCAGCACCAGCAGGAGTAGGTGCTTGTTTTTCTGCAGGCATAATTCTTCCACATGTTCTTTTTCAATATTTCCAAGGTTACTTGGCTCACACAGCTCAGAGACCCAACACTGTTAGATACAGTAGGCCTGCAGCTGTATCTCTGCATGAATGTAAAGGCCATCTGTGGGCAGCGCTACCCTTTATGTGCTGCTGTATTGTCACACAGCTCTCAGAGACTGTTAGGATCCACGTGACAGCTGATGGTAGTTTCAAGAGTGATGAGGGAGAAGTGGCACAGCGTGGGAGTGAGGAGGTAGAGCATGTACTCCAATCACAGAGGAGCCTCTCAAACAGTGACTGCACAATCAGTTTCTCTGGGGTTTCCACTTCTTTCTGTCCCCCAAATTTCTCCCTCAGACACACACACTGTAGTTATGTTCAGTATAGAATCTAAAGCTTCTGTAAAGTCTGTCTCTCTTCATCTCGCTGTCGTTCTCTCTCACATACAGTTGCTTGTTCTTACCTTCCCTTTTTGTGTTAACCAAGTGATGAGATGCTCTCATTAACCTCGTCTCCAGCAGCAGCAGGCAGCTATTTTCAGCAGAGAAGCAGTCATAATGTATGCAAGCTGTCCAGCAACAAACAGCAAACAGCAGTCAGACAAGGTCAGTGACTTGCTGGTGAAAAAAGCTGAATATTGAAAAGTTTAACAGACAGTTATACAGTATATTTCTCAGGAGCTGGTGGAGACCAAAACAGAGCTAAAAGAAGAGTGAATTTTGGATCTATCCATCAGAAAGCCAGAAAGCTCCAATAGGATGCAAAGAGCAACTGCAACTGAAGTGCTTTTTGGATGTTTGAACAACACCCAAAACTGCAACCACCCACCTTTACGACTTTGAAATTGTGAGCATTTATACTTGTGCGGTGGTGTGTCTGTGTCACTCTGCAGTTACACCTCCAAAACACTAGTTGGCGGCGGGTTTCTGTGAAGTGCTGTAAAGTTTAGTTGATTGATGGGGCTGCTGTATTTTTGTTGTTAAAATATTACATTGCAACCAAGTACTGTATGGTTTTGACACTTTTCTAGCTTGTTAAAAAGGGACATACAGTTAAAAAAAAAAAAAAAAAATCTGTCAAATTTTAGGGATGCTGGGATTCAATTTAGGGGTGCTTCCCCCAAAAATGGGCTAGAAACACCTGTGAGCCAAAACTTGAGCATGTGCACAAGAAAGAGTGTGAGTGTGTTTGTTATTGTTCCCTCTTTAAAATGGTGTTGTGTCAGCAGAATCACAGGAGGAAGCTGAGTGACGAAGACACGATGTTTCCCAGCGGAGCGACAAAGCACACCAGACATACCTGAGAGCAGAAAAGCCTAGTGTGGCAATTACAACTGAACACCAGCTGTTCCAGGATCCTCGTCAACATCTGGAGCCACCAGAGCGTTCCTTATTACCTGTGAGATTTCTTTCTTTTTTCTTTTTTGCCCTGTGTCCTCTCATACATCTTACTCATCCTCACAATGAGGCCTTCCTGTGGTTCAGACTCTCCAGAGAGACTCACTGCCAACTGCTCGCATATTACAAGCTTCAGGCGGCGTGGTTACACTCCAGCTGTTGCTGTAACACACAGCATCAAAACAACATCAGTCAGTGTACTGTGGATAACTAAATGTGATATTAATTATGTGACATTATGTCTTGTAAGAACAACTTAGTGTGCGTTGACTAATGCATTTTTAAGTGCTGATTAATTTAAAGTCTTATTTTCTGGGACAGTTTTAATTAAAGCAGAAAAATCTGTAAATAATAATTAAAATCCAAAACCTTAAAGACTTACAGAGAGAATTAGGGCCATATTGAGAAAATTAATAAATAAAACTGAGATTTTGAGAATAAATAAAATCGTTATTTCAAGAAAAATTGTGATATGACAAGAATGAAGTCGTAATGTAATGAGAATAAAGTCATACTATTGCAAGAAAAAGTTTGAATTTCACAACAAAAAGTCATTATATTACATGAATAAACTTGTAATTTAATGGGAATTGAGTAAAACTATTTCAAGAAAAAAATTGCAATATTATGCAAATATAGTTATAATTTTACAAGAAAAAAAAGTCATAATATTTGAATAAACTCGGAAAGTTTATGAGTCACAATTTCAAGTGATATCATGACTCTTTTTGTGCCATAAAATTCCAACTTTATTGCATAATATTACAATTTTTTATTGTTAAATTTTGACGTATTTCGTGTAATATTATGACCTAAGTCTTGAAATAATCCGACTTTATTCCCCTTAAATTATGACTTTATTCTCGTAATATTAGGCCTACAATTTTTTCTTACTTAACTGCTTAAAATTACAACTTTATTTGCGCATACTACAACTTTCTTTGAAATAATATGACTCTTCTGAATTTTCTCAAACTATAAGAATGAAGTCATACTATTTCAAGAAAAAAGTATATTATTACAAATCTCTAGTCCTAATTTTACGTGGAAAAAATGTCATAATATTATGTAAATAAACTTCTAAAGTTCATGTTAAATTACGACTTATCATGTCAATTCAAACTTTATCATGTAATATTATGACTTTCTTGTTTAACTTTGACTTAATTCATGTAATATTGTGACTTCAATCTTGAAATAGTACGACTTTATTCCCCTAAAATTACAACTTTATTTTCGTAATATTAGACATACAATTTTTCCCCCCACAAAAGTACAACTTTATTTGCGTATTCTACAGCTTTTCCTTGAAGTAGTATGACCTTTTTGTCATACTGAGAATAAAATCATATGATTTCAACAAAAAAAGTGTAATATAACATGAATACAGTCATTATTTAACAAGAAAAAAGTTGTAATTTAATGAGAATAAACTCATAAAGTTTAAAATAAGAGTCACAAGTTCATGTGATTTTACGACTCTTTTTTTCCTTAACATTCCAGCTTTATCACATAATATTATGACTTTCTCGTTAAACTTTGACTTAATTCACGTAATATTGTGACATCAATCTTGAAATAATGCGACTTTAATACCCTTAAAGTATAACTTGATTCTTGTAATATTAGGCCTACAATTTTTTTCACCAAATTACAACTTTATTTGCGTATGCTACAACTTTTTCTTAAAATAGTTTGACTTGATTCCCATGAAATTACAACTTTATCCATGTAATGTTATGACTTGTTCTTGTAAAATTCAAACTTCTTCTGACAGCTTTATTCTTATAATGTTAAATATTTATTTACAGATGTCCCAATATTTCTCACAAAACAACTTAATTCACGTATACAACTTTTTTCTTGCAATAGTATGACTTTATTCTTTTTAAATTACGACTTTATTCTCATAATGTTATGATTTTTTTCTCAGAAATTATGACTTTATTCCCGAGATCTCACTTTTTTTAATGTCAGTTAATACTCCATCGTTAAGACTAAATCCAGATATAGATTGAAGTTTTAAATTTAGTTTAAGAGGTCTTTTAAACTTTGCTAGCAAGATAGTGTGTGGTGATTTATTCTGCATGTATGAGGTTAATTCTGCTGTGAAAGTTCTTTTAGTTTTTATTCTACATGGTTGTAAAAGGTGCTAAATCCCTTACACCTCCTAAAACCTGGAGACACTGAGTGACTGAGTCATTCACAATGCCATTAGTGAGTCGTGTGTGTAACGGGAGCTGGGTGTAAGGATGTAAAAATTTGATCTGAACAGAAAATTTCTGTATTTTATTGCTTTCTACCGACCCCCCCCCCCTCCTTTAACGTTACACTGTTATGAGTTTTGTCTCCTGTGTAAAATCCAAACTACAGTAATTGCCTTTGTAATAGAAGCAACACCTCCTCCTCGTCTCATGAAAACTATAAATCACTGCATCCCCAAACCACATTAGGGATTCTGCAACATAATGCCTTTCCTCATTTGTGAAGTCGGTACAAACAGTATCTACAGTCTTCAGCTCGGCAGCCCGCAGACGTGTCAGAGTGTCAAGCTATTGAACCCTCTGGCCACTGATTAATGAGTCTCTCTCCTCCCTCAGCCCTCTTAAAGGTGCCACTGAGTTGTCATTTGTTTTCTTGTCTGTGTCTCCTGAGGGGACAATGTTGAATCCAACCCATATGTCACATTTGGATGTGTTGCACAGTGGATGATGTGTGAAATGGTTTGTGTCTTGATGGTATGCATTAATTATGCTCCACAGATAGACACTTAGATAGTCACAACTAATTACCAAACACTTCTCCGGAAAACAACCTTTGCTTATTAAATGAAGCAAATTGTAGAATTCATCAATGCCAACATGGTTAACCCCTAAGAATTCTCTTGAAAGCAGCAAATGTATCAGTGTTTAAAGGGACAGTTCACCCCATAATCAAGAATACTTATTTTCCCTCTTAGCTGTAGTGCTGTTTATCAGTCTAGATTGTTTGAGTGTGAGTTGCAGAGTGTTGGTGATATCAGCTGTAGAGATGTCTGCCTTCTCTCCAGTATAACAGAACTAGATGGCACTCAGCTTGTGGTGCTCAAACCAGTTACTCAAGATAATCCACAGACCTTGATGTGAGAAGTTTCATATAGGAACAATTTTAACCCATTTAACAATCTAGACTGATTGATAGTACTACAGGTAAGAGGAAAAATATGTATTTTTCATTGGGGGAATATTAAAGGACTACTGTGTAGGATTTAGTGGCATCTAGCGATGAGGTGATGAGGCTAGAGATTGCCTGCAGGCAATCCAAGCTTGTAATAGAAACTGTGATGGCCTTCAGGTGATGTAAAAATGTGAAAGGCCCTCTCTGGATCCAGTGTTTGGTTTGTCCATTTTGGGGCTACTGTTGAAACATGGTGCAACATAGCAGACTGTGGAAGAGGGCCTGCTCCCTGTGTGAATATGAAGGGCTCATTCTAAGCTAACAAAAACACGATTCTTATTTTCAGGCGATCATAATTTATACACTAATGAAAACATATTTATGAATATTATATGGTTGGCTGTGGCTCAGAAGGTAGCGAGGTTCGTCTACTTATTGGAGGATCCCCAGCTCCTTTACCCTGAATGTCTAAGTATCCTTGAGCAAGATACTGAACCCCAAATTGCTCCTGATGGCTGTTCCATTAGTGTGTGAGTGTGTTAAAAACTGAGTAGCAGGTGGCACCTTGTATGGTGTGTGAATGGGTGAATGTGACTCATAGTGTAAAAAGCGTTTTGAGTGATCAGAAGTACAATACATTTACCATTTTTATTCCATTTCAGCCAATAGAGTCACATAGATCCAACACACTGGACCTTTAAGTGTTTGTTTTGTGGCAGTTTTCCAGCTTAGAGGTCTCAAAAATGGTTGTGGACTCTCTTTAGTAGGTAAAACAAACCTTAAGTTTTAAAGGTTCAGCCGCGTTCAGTCAATCAGTTCTCTGAACCTAAATAGTATTCATAAAAACTTAGGAAGGACTCGACACAAAAGCTGGTGCAACCCAATCCTATATGGTGGAGAAACTGTTTCTAAAAATGATGTACGACCATAAATCAAGGAGCTAAACAACCATTAAAAATGGGGAATGCGCCCGTGCAATATGTGAAATAAATTCATATTACGCTGCCAGGCACCCAGACACAGACAAGGATGGAGGAACCCACCACCTAAAGAGGATGAAAACAATGTTTTACCAACACTCACACATATTTTGGCTACAGTGAGATGAGCTGAGAAAGCCTTTACTGTAGGTCACTGCCACAGCTGAGCACAGATCAGTGTTAAATTTGATTTCCTTAATGGGTTTAGTGTAATCCTCCTCAGATGCATCTGTCTCATGGTGGAAAATGCAAGCTACATGCAGTGGTTGGCTCATGACGCATTTTCTCACGTCACTGAATCTCCTTGAGGCTGTTTACACATGTGTTTTTGTCTGTTGAAGCCCCTGTGTGTGTGTGTGTGTGTGTGTGTGTGTGTTTTTCCTACATGGTCATCCACTCATCATATGAATAGTGGTTTTATTCCTCATGTATACGTGAGTCCTGTGAGGCTCTGCAGTAAGTGGTTCTCCCAGCTTGTCACTGCAGTGCTCTGAGGTTTATGGGCAGCACAGCGGCCGTGTTGCAGTGTGGCGTGCGAAGGAAAGCAAAGGGAGGGGTGATGCACTGAGTGACATAAGAGGATGAGGTGCAGTTGAAACTGGATCAGTCAGACAGTGGGTCACTGGGCCGGGGAACACCGCTGTTTCTGCTGAGCTCATCTTACATTCCGACACCTTGACTGGAAAACAGTTTCCTGATCTTTATCGGCATTTTATGACTTCCACTGAGGCTGTGAAGGGCATGAATTACTGCGTCAGAGGTAATTAAATGTGTCAGTGGCTCAAGATTAACTCGCCAAGAGTTCTTTGGACACAATGAACTTTTATTCCATTGTGTTTGACTGCTTAAATCATCTGTGATGGGCACTTTCTGATGCAAGATAAACTTTCCCAGCTCTTTTCATTCAGCAGACTTTTTAAATAAACCTCCTTAATGTCTCCCTGCAATTACATTCCTGTTATAGTCTGGGACACAGAGCACACGCGGTGCTAAAAAACACTTTACAGACACGACTAACAGGGGAGGAAAAGAGGTCATATTCAAACGACTTCATCTGTTGCTCTGCTTGTGTTTGTTTTATGTCACTGCGTTTAAAGTAAGTGTGCTAAATTTAAGGAAAATCTCCGGGCGACGTCTCTTCATTTAATGGAAAACACACAAGTGCATTTTGTTTGCATATTCTGTTTGTTTCTTGCAAAGCAGCAGGGACAGGTTCACCGGGGGTTTTGCATGCTGTCGATTAGTTCAGGAGCGTTCGTGGTTAATAGTGTGCTGCCTTGGATGCCTCTTTATGGGGCTCTGTAAATGTGTCAGGCAGCAGCAGGGGAAAGCCAACTCCTCTGGTCCCTCTAATTGGATTTACACGTGTGGAAGAAGGCCTGGATTCATTTGGAGCAAAAGACTTTATTCTACTCATCCTACACACATCCAACCTATTGTTCAACACTTTCAGTTCTCTGACTTCCACGTTGGAGAAGGACCAAAAGTGCAGCCAAGAATCGCCTCAGCTTGTTATGATGATAAACACGTTAGGAAGAGGACGGTGTGGTTTTAACAAACTCTGAAGAAAGAAATCAACACATAATAAATGCACTCCTCCTCTGTGCCAACAGCCAATATTAGAGATGGCACTGACATTTGTAAGAATACAAGCTAAGCGTGTGTTCGCCACCCACAGTAAGTTTATATTATTAAGCGTGCGCATTCAGGATGAGAAACCCCCACGGTGCTGTGGAAGCTGTCAGAGCATCCCAATGCAATCAACACTGACACATTTTTATTGTGCTGGCTCTGAACGCCTGCATATTAATTTTAGAATGAAACAAGTGCAGACTCTCTGCTTTAATTTGAAGGGGGGTTTCCACCTATGAGCACTGTAGAAACTGTAGCCATTTTAGCAATCAGGTTCAAGGGGTGGCAGTGCCAGTAAGGTGGTCGGTCCACCACTTCAGTCCAAACTGAAATATCTCAACAGCTATTGGATGAATTGGCACGAATTTTGGTTCCAATATTGATGTCCCCATCAGGATTAATTATATGTACTGAAAAAAAACAACAACAATGGATGAACTGAGGACTATTGGGATGTCCATTTGAAGATAAATCCTTGGACAGACTCTCAGCAGGTGATCGAGGCAGCAAAATAAATCCTCTGATGCTTCAGGGCAGAGCACTCGACCAACACAGCATCTGTCAGTGGAACGAAAATGTTACCGTCCTCAGCTGAGCATTATAGATTGTCAAGAGACAGTCAACAAACCCTGAGGCTTCTTCTGGAGAGTGGAAAGTTTTAACAGTATTATTCACTGTGATCTAGAGGGAAGCAGGATAAATAATGGCATAGTCAGCCCCATCAATGCTCTGAAGTCTCTTCCCTTCTTGGTCATAGTCCCAGCGTTTTTTCTGCATCACAGCGGCAAAATCAAAGAAGAAGTCAATCCTCGCTCCTTCGTGTCAGATGTCTTTAAGCCGTCTGGCAGCATCCATCACCCTTTGACGGTCACTGAAGTTGTGGAACCGCACTATCATTGCACAAGGGCACCTAGACATCTGGGGACCCAGGATCCTGTGCGCTCTTTCTAGCTTAATGCAGCTGCCTTTAGTTTCCAACTGTAGAAGCTGAGGGATCTAGGACTCCATGAACTTGAACTGCAATCGTCCCTTCCAGTTTTTCCTGAAGGCCTACAATTCTTAGGTCTTTGCGTCGTCCTCTAATCTCATAATCCTGGAGACATTCTGTTAGTTCGTTTGCAGTATTTTCTAAAGAGAGCAGACGCTGTTCAGCATTCGTTGATGTGTTTTCCACCACTAGGATTCTCTGCTCCACTTCGCTAACTTGATGAGAAACCTTCTTTAACCCTCTTTTAAACTGAGATATATTCGCCAGAATGTCATAACATCTTCCTTAATTTTCTATCCATCATAGCAGCTAAATTTGCCATCATTATCTCAAGAGCTTTGGACAGACTCGGGTCAACTTCCAAACTAGCTGTGTTAGCTGCTAAAGCATCATCGTCTTGAGGGGAGGCTGCTGGTGACTCATGCTTTTAAGAAAGTAGTATAGGAGGCATTTTGGCCACAGGTTAATGGATCCAAGGACATGACCTGAAGTAAATACACTGCTCTGCTTTATATTTATCACCAGTAAGCATAATAAAAGCAATATTGCAGGATAGCATGCCAAAGCTTTGACAAAACATGGCTAAACAGTTGCTTGCATTACCGGAAGTCAGGATGAATTGTAATAACTTGATCTCTAACTCTTTCTTAAGCACTACCAACAGGTGCAATACATTGGTTTATTACCAAAATACCTGAAAAACTAATGATATTCCCATCAGCTGTACTTAAATTAGTGCTAATAGCAACTGTTAGCATGCTATGACACTACACTAAAGGCCCTGACACACCAAGCTGACGGTCGGCTGTTGGTTAATGTCAGGCTGTCAGGCAGCATCTGTCGCCCTAGTTTTTACCATTGGCACTAGTCTGCCCTTGTTGCCTGTTTTTTGGCTGATTCAGCATGTTGAATCCATTTTGGCCACAATGGAGCCTGTCAGTGAGTCACTCTGACTGGCTATTCAGATCCGTCCACAAGAAGAGATACAGAAGTGAGGAAAGCAAACAGAAGGACAAAGGACAAAGGACAAAGGTCAGAGTTTTTAGCTATTGAGCTCTTTAGTAGAAACAGCTTATTTGTGTTGTTTTCTGGCGCACGGTAAATATAGTTCAGTCAGGACCACTTTAGTCAAAGAAAACTTTATTCCCATATGCAGTATTATATTTGGCAGTATGGCTCTGTTCTGGGGCCTCTGTCTTTTCTCCGGCCACGCCGAAAGCCTTGTCCAAGCGCCTACGTGGAAAGCCTGAGGCAGAGAAGCAAACCTCCCTGCCCTTCCATGTGCATACATGGAAAGCCTAAAGCAGGGAGAGCAGCAGCAAAGACCCCTCTGGAACAAAACAGAGCAGCATCAATGACAAACAGAAATGACATTGATAAGTCAGAGACAGCATGAAAAGGAGGAGGTGGGGTGGAGGTGGGTTGCAAAGCAGCTTGCAGAGGAAGCAGCAACAGTAGGCAGGCCAGAGCAGTTTAAATAGGGCGCCCCAAATGAGATTGGCCAATTGGTTGCATAGAAAGGAATCATGTGATCTATCAGCTGCTCCATCAGTTGATTGGGTTGTTTGAGATCGGCTGATGTAGCTGGAATGTGAGCTGAGCTTGACATTGGTCCGTCCTGAACTAACGCTATGCTCAATTTTGTTCTTGCAACATCAGGTTGTGTTGTTAATGTGCTAACTGGCTAACAAGCGAATCTGTCCTGTTAGTCTCCTGGTTTCCCTTTATGAATGATGAATACAGACTACCACTGCCTGCTGGTATGGAGAGTTATTTCCTCTCATGCAGGCACAGAACATTTATGCTGGCTGGCCACTGGTTGTAGTCTTTGCAATGTCCTAAAGTGCGACTTTACTTTCACATTTAATCAACTTGAGATGATGCAACAGTCCTGGGTATTTTAAGCCAGAACATGATCTTTTCCTGACCATAACCACGTGGTCTTTGTGTCTGAACATAACCATGTTAACCAGGGTTGTAGGTGTTAGGAAACATACGTAAATATTTAACATATCTGCTGCGTACAGATATTACATGTTCGTGGTTTGCAGAATCACACAGTTCTGGCACTGGGTTGCTCAGTCTTTGTTATTTTGTCTTCCTCTTCTGTTTGAAAAAAACATTTTGATTCTCTCTCAGGATTGCACAGAACAAGACATTTTAAAACAACATACCACTCTCTTCTACTTTCCGGCTCCACATTAGAGCAAATACAGTAGGTTTTATTTTGTGGCTCCATTGATTCGTCGCTCCTCCACTTCACAGTCTCATTTTTTAGTAAAAAGCAGTTTTTACCTGAACACGCTGTGATCCCCTGAGGAGACGGGCAACAAAACACCAAATAACCCCTCATCTGTGCTCACAATGTACCTGAACATTCATCCCATCTCATTTAAAAGCAGCACCAATCTGTTTATTTTGTTTTATTTGTGGCTCAATGATTCACCCTCATCCAAATAAGAACACAGCTCCCCGCTGCTTTCACCCAAACTTCAGTTCAGATGCATTAACACTTAGAGCCCCGAGGAGGCCATTAATGTACAGCACATGCTCACATTAGTGCTGACACTCCTACGTGCAGATCTGAAGGTGGAGTAGGCGAGAGGTGTTGAATCTGTGTGACATTAATAAACTGTGAAACAAATGGCATATTTAATGACGAGACATCTGAAACACACAGAAGTCTTTTTGGTGTGTGGAGGCCTAACGGAGCTGACAAACTCAGTCTCCTTCAAAATTAGGTTTAAGAAGAGATGCTGCTTTGTGTCTGGGAAGGATTACTGTTGTGACTCCTGTGTATGTTTGGACTGGCCTCTAGTCTATTGATTTCTGCTCCTCTTGTCTGTCAGGTTATTTGATTGGTCCGACAGTAATGTCTGGATCTGTACGCACACGCTCTGCTGTCCTGGAGCCAAATTAAATTTGTGGATGATATCTCCCAGATCCTGCAGTGACTCCGACTTCAAAGTTTATATGTCTGGAGGAATCAGTGATGGAAAGTAAACAAGTACATTTACTCAAGTAACTTGTTCTGCGGTATTGAGTTTAGATGACAGTGAAGAATGTGGAGCTGATAATATATCTCCTGAACATCTAAAATATGTTATATGCTTATTTGCTGTCTGTGAGACTGACTCCATGGAGCCTGCCTGACTCTATTATTTCTGTATTATTAGTGCCCGTTATTGAAGACAAAGCTTGCAAAATAAATAGCATGGAAAATAGGCAACCATTTTAAGAGAGGAGGAAATATTCTAACACCTATTTCCCTTATTAAACAGAAAAAATCCATGTTTCTCTCTGTCACCCAACTAAGTTAGCTTCATTTTCTTATCTCATCATAAAACACACTTCATTCAAACTAGACAGAAACCAAATAAAACTCACTAAACCATCTCAGTCAGTATTGTTAGTCATCTCAAAATCACCGTCTTTGGTTCGGTTGAAATAAACCCTTAATTCACTGAGTTAGATGTGAAAATGTGCAGAGCCTCGTGTTGTTTATCCCCACGGTCTCTCAGTGCCTCTCAGCTGTTCACTGAGAAGCATCTCTCACTTGTTCTTTGGAGGCAGCTACAGTGACAAAGCAGCATGTTTCAACAAACATGCAACTCATGGCAACAACAGAGGTCTTGAAGAGAAGATTGCACACACTTCACAGCTTCACAGTTTATTTCAATCAGGAGAGTCGTTCTGAGAGAAAAGAATATTTTTTTACTTATTCATTTATGTGCACATAAGTATGAGAAATGTGAAAAGTGTTTGGCGATTAGACATGATTATTTTCTTCTGGCGGTCATTAGGCATGGCTCGATTGTTAACTCTAATATCTCTGATATAACCTTAAAGAAGTGATTCCAGTAGTCGGACAGTTTTGAGCATGACCAGGACATGTGTGGGAGATTACAGGATGATAATGAGCGTCTTTCTAGTGTTGCACGGTATACCGGTACTAAAATAGTACCGTGGTACTAGAGTATTCCAAACGGTACTATACTGCATTTGGAAAATACTGGTACTTTGAAATTGATTCAATTCATTAATTTAGTTAATTTATTTTACTCATTTATGCACACAAATGCCTTTCTTGTTCCTATTGGAGCACAGATTGAGCAAGTGGTGTGTAAGACAACACCTGTATCAACATTCGCAGCTGGCGCACGTGAAAAAAGACAAGAGAAAGTCTGCCTCGCAAAGGGAAACAACACGAGACAACACCAACTTGGTGAAACATTTGAGCAACCAAACCATGACGTCCGTACCGAGGTACTGACAGAACCATGATTTTTTTGGTATCGTTACACCCCTACTATTTATTGTTCTAAAGGTTTGTATCCAAAAGGACTTTTCCTTAGGAAAAGTACCGAGGAGTATCGAAAAGTATCGAAATTCATATTGGTATGGGTACCGAAACAAAGATTTTGGTATCGTGACAACACTACGTCTTTCACAGGAATCAGTAATCCCAGGGTATATCCTTGACAATCTGGATTTACTGTAGTGCCCCCTGTGCAAAATTTTGAACTGAATAAGCTGGAGATTTGGACAGGATGAGCAAGTGTTTATTTCTTTCAGTGTCTGTTCCAGTAATTTAACTTTTTATAGTAATTTGTAGCAACATAACTGTTGGAAATCAATTGTAAACAGAGGCTTTGACTGAAGTTTGATCCAGACCATCATAAAACTGAAAAGTAATAGATTGCTTGTTTGAAAATGTAACTAAATAACTGCTTAATTGTATTGCAAAACTACATTGTACAACTACAGTGTTACAGACATTTCCCATTACAAAAAAGTAATCTGAGTATTTACTATGGAATGCGTCAGTCCCAACACTGCCAATTATAAATACATCTATTCACTGTACAAAGATGTCAATACCTTTGATCACGTAAAAGGCAGCAGTGGGCCAAAATGGAGGTCTTAAACTAGTGAGTGTGACAATGACTGTCGCCATTTTCTTCACCACACCAACTTGTGTATTTTTTCCTATAAAGGAAACTTTAGACAAATACAATAGTCAGAACTCCACATGTTTATGTATTGTATAGATTCAGAGGTCTAATTATAGAGCGACGCGGACACACTGCCACAGGAGTATATATGTTCACTATGGCGTAGGCTACAGTGTAGGTGACGGTGTAGGCTCTGCTCAGAGCATACCCACAACTATAAATAAGCCTTTACTCTGTTTGTGCTCTCTGCAGGCCTGTGCTGCTGAAATCCCATCTATCCTGCCTTATTTTCATCCATGACCAGAATGGGACTCTTACATAAGGTGGATTTTCCTTGTTGCTTAAAATGCCCGATGCCCATGTAAGTAAAATCATTCATGACTCAGTGACAAGTGATGCTCACACAGGCCTCCGCTGGTGTCTGAGAGGCAGGAAGGATTGTCGGAAGCTGTGGGAGGACAGGACAGAAAAGTGTGAGGGAACAGCCTGAATAGCAAGAGGTGGGAAGCACACAATGGCGTATCATTCACGGACAGACACCCACACAGACACACACTCATCAGAACCCTCAAAAAATGTATTTACGTAACGAGCTTCCTGCCCGGAGCAAAATACATGAGTAAACCTTATTCCTTTACAAAAATAAACACGAAACAGTTGCCTCTTTCGGATGTGACGTGAAAGGTTTTGCTTGTCTCAATGTACCTCTCAGGATACTGAGCGTCAACATCACTGTCAAGACGCCAAATGCATTTACATGAGGTAATTCATTGATTCAGGAAGATGCCTCATTGAGCGATCAAAGATGTAGTCTGTAGGGAAGTAGTTAGGAGCCTGAAACATGTCTACCCACTTGCGTTATAGAAGATATTTATTTTTCTCCACAGAATTTTCAGAAAATCTTTATAAAAATAAGGACGTTAATGGTTTTGAAATGAACCAACTTTCAAATCTTTCAAATAAATCATGAGCTCCAATCAAAAGACTTAAAATAATAATTTATGAAATCCAGACAAGATTGCCAGTGCATCCCAACTCTGCTCCCTATACCTTCATTAACTCTGACATTAAGTCAAGACAGGCTTTTCACAATATCTTTATGGAACATTCAAACACGCTCATTATACGTCACTCTCCATATGTCATCTGCAAAACACACTTTCCTTATTGGGCTATTTAAGCTGCAAAATCTTCCCAGCTGCCCTCTCTTTCAGCCCCACCTCCACCTCAGCATCTAGCTGCAGGCTCCGGCTAAGGGGGGAAATATTTAATCATCAGTCCCCAATATCTCATGGAAAAATATCTGCAAGGAGCAAAGAGGCTCAAGTCTAGACTCCAAACTCTAACTACGGACTGTTGAAATAAATACTTAAAATGTGAGTTGTCTGACTGATATATTTGTATTATGATATATTCAGGGTAGGAGTTTAGCTTTTGTTTTTTCTGTCTTTAATTTGAGTAATCCTATCTTACCTATGAAGTGTATTTTAATGGATTTTCTGCATGGTTTGAGGATTCTTTTAAGGGATAACAATCCATTAAGATGTTCTAAATAGTATTATGGTCTCCTCAAAACTTTGACCTTTATTAATAATAGCTGGTCAGCTCTGACCTATTCTGGTTCAGTTACTGACATTAACTCAAGACAGGCTTTCACAGTAAGAGACACCTTCATGAAACAGTCCTCTGAGGGTCGACAGAAGGAGAACACAGACACTCCAGATGGGATTTGAACTCACAACCTTTAGACTGTGATGTTCTTTCTCCATCAGCTGAGGTGTCAGAACTCTGTGAGGGACTCTGAGTCTCACACAGTGAAGATCTAAACCTCAGTTTCTCTGCAAGACTCTGTATAAGTGTTTATTCGTTAATTTATTTGTTTATTAGGATCCCTGTTAGCTGTGCCCTGAAGTGCAGTGTGTCTTTCTGGGGTCCATATTTAAAGCATATATTAAATCTGTTAAAGGATCATCCTTATGAAGTGGAAAGTACGGAAGCTAAATTATTTTTGTTTAAATGCCTGGCTGAAGGATTTCATAGTCTTAATAATGATGGAGCGTGCAGCCTCAGCCCTACAGGTGCTTTATAGAGATGGTTTGGATGGACCATGGACACTCATCAGAGAATATATAAATAGAGGCATATATATCTGGTTTAAGGACTGTTTTGAATGCTAAAGATAAGCCGGTACTAGGGATAGGATTCTGAGGGCAGAAACCCTCTCAAGACAGAGCAGTGATACAATGGTCTACTGAGCACGTATTATTATTGATGTATTTTAGCCTGTAATCTCTGATGAACTGTCATTGTGTTGTGATTTTTGGACAGTATTAAAATTAAATAAAAAAGCATATATTATTAGTAACAATAAACCATAAACCAACTTTGAAACCATACAGTCGGCACAAACCAAAATACAAAACAGTTTTTAAAGGATTTCAGTCTGAAGGCTGTAACTTAATGAAGTTTCTGCTGCTTCAGTTTGATCGTCTTTGTCTCCTTGGTTCCTAGTGTTGATCCATGCCCAAGATGGTCCAGTGGGGAAGGACACTGCCCAGAGATGCAGGCTTGATCCCCACCAGAGGTAGGCCACAGGTTTCATTTGTCTGCTCCAAAGAAAAAAGAACACTAAACTAAAAATTTCAAATGTTGCGATCACAAACGTCTGTTTCATTTCAATTCAATTTGCGGATTTCTGAATTTCATCATCGACTAACAAGAAGGAAACAGAGAACACAAGTCCATTTGACAGGTTGTGCGAGCTCAACACTGCACTACTGTTAAAAATACCATTTTTATCCACCCCTACAACAGGAAATACTTTTTCCCTAACCTGATATAAAGTGCGATCTGCACTTTTTTCGCCTCCGTCCAGTCCTTTGGTCTTATCACATTTAACCATAGTTGTCTTTGTTTTTGTTGACGGGCAGTGGCGGCTGGTTTTGAGCCATGACTTCTTCTATTCTGCCTCCCAATAACATAACAAGATGTCATTTTAAGACTCCTATGTAGCCCACAGCTCAGGAGTGGTGAGTCATGTTTTGCCTCCAGCTAATGAAATGACGTCATTGTGACATCAGCCCTAAAAGGGTCTTTACAGTAAACCTGCCTTATTCAGACTTTTTAATGGATCCACTGCATGTTTCCAGTTAAAACTTGTACATTTTGATGGATGCAGTCGTAGAACCTTAGAACTTTCACTTCAATTTAAAATGTATTAAGGTATTTTTGAAGTTTAAACCCTCTGTAAAATGTAGAAAATAACATCACAGGTATCAGCTCCTTAATTTGTATGTTAAAGAGCTTGAAATTTTCAATTAGGATGCAAATATGAGTTTAATTAATGGTAATTAATGTAGATAATATATGACACTCTACAGTGTGTAAGAAAATGTGATGCAGTGCCCTTCCAGAGGAGAAAACTTTTTACACGCTGGTGCCCCACCACATGCAGCTTTTTCTTTTCTTTTTTATCTGACAGCCTGAAATACTGTTTTCTTCAGTGAAAAACATGAATTATACTGTGATCTGCTTCATAGTGTACAACTGTAGAGAAAGAGAAACGTTGGTGTTGGTAGGAATTCACTGGAAGATGTAGTTTTCAACCTATTTTCAACAATTTCTCAGCTTTGAGGCTTTAATATTATTATCACAACACAAGAAACATACACTGGGCTGGTTTCATTTTCAAAGGCTTATATTCCTTTCTTCATACTTGACATGCAGTGTTGCTTGTAGTCTACTCTTCAGTGCAGTTTGGTGGGGAAAAATCCATAATCCTTATTCAGAACAACAAAAAGCACCAAATGGTTGAGCCAAAGCCAACATGAAAGCTAACATGAAGCTGTGCTGCAGTCTGTCAGTGTTTTCTTTTTTCCCTCTTTGCTGCAATCGCTTGTAACCCCAGTTCATCACAGACACACAGACCTGAACTGTAAATTTTTAAAACATAAACTTAACCCATGTCAGACTGTGTTGTCAGGGAGGCTTTTGCTAAATCACTGGGTTTTTTGATGCTTGTGAATAAGGATTGCGGATTTGTCCCCTCATTAATTGTACTGAGCTCTAGAGAGAAAGCTGGAGCTGCCTGTACCGTATGAAGAAAAGGACAATATACATAAACAGGTGTTTATTATCCGCCCACTCACCAGAAGAAAATGTTGCCGTTGTATGTTTCTGCACACCACAAGTACATTACATTTGCATGTTTCATATATATCACATAAGTGTTTCTGAAGTGACGTAGTATATGAGCCATCGGGAGGTGGAGGGTGGATGATGTGACACCTGTGAAGCGGTGCCCCTACAGAACACTGTCTGAGACCAACAAACAACAAAACAGGTTGCAGCTTTTTGCCCCCAAACATTGGTGTTTTTTAGCAACCGGATGCTGTTTTTCCAGCATATTTTAGCCCCCAGAAGTGGTAGTATTTACTGAGACATTACTGCGTTTCCTGTCAAAATAGCACCACAAAAAGTGCTTGTTTTTCAAGACATTGTGCATTTACTGTCATGTTGGTGCCAAGGAGGCAGTTCAATCAGGAGAGACAGAAGAATGAAGTAAAGATAATATTTAACACTGAATACGAGTGTACAGATTAACAGATTTTTGTGCTGATTAAGATTTAACATAAGTCTTTGGTGCTTGGACACCAGAGGAGATATTTTGTGATCGAGGGACATCTGAGCGGCAGAAGGATAAATCCCCCCATGGAGTCCAGACACTGGTGATGGTGGTGGTGGCTGATGACTCTGAGGCTGATGAGGCGTATGAGGCTGATGAATCCGTAAAGACTAGGTGGTGATGTGGAGGTGGAGGGTGTGCATGATGGCAGCAAGAAGGAAACTGAGGAGCAATAACATGATGGACTGACAGAGAAGGTGTGTCACTGTGCTATTTGTTGATTGTGAATCAGCCGATGACTCAAATGACAGACCCAGACAATGACACCTAGAGACAGTGAGTGAGCATATATGCAAGGAGTGAATGGCAGGGTGAGAAAGAAAACTTACAACCTGAGCATGAAAAGAATTGTCTCTTTCTGACTGAACTTTTGCTAGAGCTTCATTTGCTTTTTACCAAGACATTGCTGCATTTCCTGCAGGGTTAGTGCCAAGAGAGGCAGTTGTGTTTTTTACCAAGACATTGCTGTGCTTCCTGATGTTTGTGCGACGAACAGCGCATTTTTTTTACTGGGACATCACTGTGTTTCATGCTGAAAAGCATTTTTTTGTTTTGTTTTGTTTTTTTACCGTGACATTGCTGCATTTCCAGCTGACGTAGAGCTCCCCAAAGCAGTTATTTTAAGCCAAAACATGATCTTTTCCTGACCATAACTAAGTGGTTTTTGTGCCTAACAAACGTAACCGGTTGACTCTAGTAAATGTCTGCATTATGTTGATATATGGCGATCTCCGTTTATTCCTGACAGCAAGTGGCAAAAACACAATACTTCATCAAACACAACCATACAAACTCCAGCCCCTACACAAATTAAGCAACACAAGATTATGTTAGCATAAAATGAACTTATAAACGTAGCGCTAAAATGCAGAAATTACAACAAGAGAAATGTCGCTTACCTCTCCCACGGAACACAACAGCAAAAGGGGAGAGGCAAGGCGGGAGACACCCCTCTATAGCTGGGGTACCCTCAGAGGTGAAGGTAGAGGTACAGAAACTGAGTATCATAGTTCCACATATTGAGTACGGAGGCCTAAGTGTGTCAGGTAATAACAGCTGAAACAAAAGCCCGTTTTACACTGCCAGATTTTCTGTGGATGTTGGACTGTTGTGCCGGCAAGCTGCGAGCGTTTAGACACACAGAGCCGGATTGGCGAGTTGATCCGAGATGCCCAATTTTCCACCTCGTAGGGTAGTCATATTGGTGAAACCGTTTTAGTTTAAATACACCGAGGCGGCTTTCCGCAACGGGAGGGACTGTTAAAGACTTGTGGGAGGAGCTATTGATGACGCCGACCTACTGGCGGTGGATAAAAAGGAAACAGCTGATAGCAGGAATTAGCGAGCAGCTAGTAGCAAGAGGGAAACACAAACCTGACAGGCACTGTAACGATGAGCAACTGGAGGGACAAGGAATTGCGCGCCCTCCTTGCCCACGCAAATGAAGATGCTATTAATCGTCAGATGACGGGGATGGTGAAGAACGGGCCGACTTACAGGAGAATTGGCGAAGGACCGACCAGCCGCGGCTTCCCACCCACGTCACTGTTTACGTCACACGCTGAGCTACACGTTTTGTTACTTGCTCACGCCCCCCATTGCCCTGAAAAAGGCGCGTTCTGTATAAACAAAAGTAGGTAGGCGGCATTTTGCTGCACTCCCCGATTTTGTATTTATACTGCCAATGCTGAAAGAAGACTGATTGGGCTTTCCTGCAAATTTGCACAATTCCTGTTTAAAAAGGGCTAAACTTTGTGTAATTATAATACTTAATATTACAAATGTACATTTGACTTGTTACACATATTACTGCTGTATAATTGACCGTTACACACAACCACACGTTAAACACAACATATCTGCAACATAATAATGTACACATGTAATGTATTCATGTTTCACAGAAATGGCAATTGTGCCAATATTAATTAGGAATTTCTGTGCATCTACACAAGCAAGCCAACAAAGGACAAAAAGCTGATTCACATAAATAACAACACTGAAGTGAAACAAACATCTTAGCAGGAATGTAGGACAGCTGTAGAGGTACATATTTGATTGTTATTCTTTCTTATCCTTCAGTGTCTCCCTGTAGTACGGGCAGGTCTAATATTAGTTCAGGGAGAGACCTACTGTATGATGATATTTAAAAGCTTTCAGTGATGATCTGTGTTGTAGTTTGAAGTGCATTAACAGAGAGGCTCTCCAACAAACTCTGCTGCGTTTGGCCCATTTCAGCATCTATTTTTGGACAGTTTGCCTCTCAAAACGGCTGAGAGTAGCACCTTGTCTTTAAAGGTAAGCTTGGCCCGTGTAGCTCAGTGTGTTAAAGGAACAGTCCAGTATTTTTCGTCCTCTGTGATTCTCACTTTATATCGTTTAGACCGAATTTCTCAGGAGCAGAGTCAGAAAAGCTGTTGACATCAGGAGTAAGCAGCATAATGAATGAATAAAAATAAGAACTCAAAAATACATATGAAACATTAATTTGTCTTCATGCACTCAAACTGGGTTTTGTGTATTTGAATTTACATAAACCAAATGATTTATGTTTCTCATGAGACTCACTGCTCTCCAAGAAAAATATAAATTCAACCATTCAATCACGACCCTTCACTATGATTTATCCACCAGGGCCAATGCCCGGACATGACTCTTGGCTTTCTGATGTCCTTTACTGTCAGAGCACGGTGTTCACCGCCGAGCTTCTTATTGCTCCCCAGGGGGGCCGCTGCTGCTGAGATGGGGGGAGGCATCAATGAGCAAACCAGCGGTGGATCAATGGTCACCAAGCCAACCCCTCTGTCCTCATCTAGTGCCTGTGGGAGGTCAAGTCTCAACGGCAGATATGAGGGATTTACACGGAGACCTGGGCGTGGCTGGGGTAGGAATTTAAGGAGAGATGGGGGAAACAAAAGAACAAGGAAAAGGAAGGATAGAAGGACAAATAAATGAATGCACAGTATGTTAGAAGCCTGATATCATTTTCTATTTTCACTTAAAGGCTGACATTTTCCTTTGGGTCTCAATAGATTCCTTCAGATGCTTATCAATGACAGCTCCTCCTGTCCTGAAAAGCATGCTTTTAGCTGAACTATTTAGTCCAGCCAGCCTTATTGGTCTTTCTTCAGGTTGATTTTGGAGCAATGAAACACCTGGTATTAACATGAGTCCTAGGTGATTGGATCCTAAGTAGACAGCTCTTTGTACAGGTGTGAATGCACCTCATGCATCCTCAATGCGTCTTGAGTTCTGATCACCACAATCCGAGGTGATCTGGGCCACATACGACCTCATTCTTTTAGCAGTGTGTACACTAATTTGTCCTGGGCTACACTGACGGGCCATCTACTTAGCTAATGTCCTTCACGTAGTCTTGCTCAGTAATGCTGCATTTCATTTCGCTTGGAAGTTGGGAATGACGTCACACCCAAGCTGATAAAGTCCCAGTACAACAAAAACCAAGACGTTGTTAGCAATACCACTTCTACGCTGTACCTTATGCATCAAACACATGTCCATAACACGTCCACAGATGGAAATTGGACAGGACTGTATGTGTGACTTTATTGAGACACAACTGTTGATGTGTGGAGCAGCCATATTGGATTTTAAGGTCTGGGTCGGTGAGGTTCCTCCAGCTTTCAGAGTTGTAAATCTGACTTAAGAGGGCGTTCCAGTTGAAATTCCCAACTGTGAACATAGACATTTCGACTTGCTGGTGCAAATGGAACGCACCATAAGCTGCCCTTTATTTTAGCAGCTGAGGCTGCCTGCACATGTGATTTATGTACGGTATATGTATAACATTACAGCAGCGTATAAAATTTATTAAATTTAATGTTTATAATTTTTGTCTTGGTTTGTAGGTCTAGTCTGAGACGGGAAACCTAGGGTGCTTTCTCACCTGTAGTTGGGTTCATGTGGTCAGCTCCAGAGGGAAACTACGATACATTGTTGTATTTTAGTTTTGGTTCGGTTCCTTTCCACACTGACTTTTTGCAAACAAACCAAGAGGAGTAAACATGAAGTTCTACCGACTGACAGGTACCTTGTTGATTGGACAGTTTTGGTGTTCATCATAGGACCCATGTGGGGAAATCAAGTTCTGGTCACTAACATATGTTCATGCAGCAGCTCTTTAATGCTTCTAAAGTGGTTAGATTTATGTTCTTTGCTGTCACAGAAATCTCACAGAGAAATAACTGATTGTAACAAACCATGGGCTAATATTAGACTGCAAATCAATGGCATGTTGTGAATAATGACTAACCTAGAGACAGGATGAAAATAAGGCGTCTTGCACAGTAACAACTCAGGCCATAATCCTGTGGGACCACTGGCACACACTTTTTTAATGGACTTAATGAACGGACAGAGTAGGCTACACGCAGTCTTTTCAATCAGGGAAAAGACCCACACTGACATGCATATGTGTTACCATGGTTACATGTATGCATTAGCAGAAATAGGTTGTGGGATACACATGGCCTTTGTCAGGATCGATTATGAGATCCTGTGAGAAAATCCTGTGGTCGGTTCGTTTTCTTTCACACCACAAACGAACCGCACCAGAAACTGTTTGGAAGGACCAAGACCTTTTCGAGCGGTCTCGGTTCAAACTTCGAGCCTGTTTATTATTACATCCATACCTTCGCTAGCTGTTCACTAGCATGCTTACCAGTCATGTTAATGGTTGTGTCAGTACAGCTGTTGATAGCACTGTAAGCAGAATTCAAGTCTTTTCAATAGATGATGTAAGGTCAGGCATCATTTTGTGCAACTGTTTTACCTGAACATTTTCTGTCACTCAAATCTATGTGCTTTTATGTAAAATGTATTTGTTAATTGTTGAAACTCTGTGTTGCTGCTACCTTAAACCAGATCTTCCTTGAAAAAGAGGTCCGTGATCTCAATGGCACAAACTTGATTAAATAAAGGCTAAGGAAAATAATAATAATAAAGTTAAAAAAGTTAATAAAGTTATAGAGCGCACTGTCACCAAAACAGCCATCACGTCTTGGAGTGATGACCTAGTTCTTGTCAAGGACGTGTCAGGACACATTAGCGTTTACACTACAAAAGATAATGCGTCCCAGACCACCTCAGCAAGTGGTTTGAGTGATCGGATCACAGCAAGTCATGGTGGTTGTTTATATTTGTATGTAGCTCTGTCCACTTGTGATCAGATCTTCCAAGACACATGTGAGCACCAGGAGTAAACAGGGCCAAAGTAACCAGCATGACAGTATTGTTTGGAGCCATGAATTTGTCGCAGTGATGGATCTGTGGACACGTTGGATTTTCCAAGTCCCACTTTTTGCAGCAAAGTTTTCCCCTTAGTGAGGAAAATACCAGAATGTTTCTTTAAAGATAAAATCTAGCAGCACAGATTGCGAGGTAATACAGCACAGTTTGGACTATATATTACATTACATGCTCAATAACTTTTCTTAAACAGAAACACTGCCTCCTGCATCACTCTGAGGTTTGAAATAACATCACTGGTTTATGTGTTATAATCCCTGAGGCCATACAGTGTGGAGATAAATGTAAATGGCTCTTCATATTTGATAAAGGTGTTTAATGGGTTTAAGTCTTTTGGCTTCAGGCTGCAGCACGAGGGCTGTTCCCTCCGTTTCACAACTCCCAATGGACTTCCCGTGCTTTATATCCACTGATGGAATCTGCTATCAAACTTTTATTGGAGCAGAATGTATTTTTTTCTCCTTCTCTGTCTTTTTTTAAACACAGTTTGTAAAAGCAGCATGCTGTACCTCCTCTAGTTACCTGGCAACTTTCTCCTCATGAACACTCGCGTTGGCTGTAACATCATACAGTCTTTTTTTGTATCCTTGTGCTCCATTTTTCTGCACCTGTTCTGTTTTCGCTAAATTGGAGGTAAACAAAGGAGTCCTCGGGCCTCTAACAAAGCCTGCTGTAACAAGAGCTGACTCCATTAGAGGGGAGTCCCTGCTGGATGCTGGGTGGGGGTTGGGAGAGGGAGCCTGAATGTATAGATGGAGGCTTGTGAGGCACGCTGGAAGAGGGGGAACAATAAGTTATCCATCTGGGAATCAATTTGTGCATTGCCCACACACCATAACTCTTAATTTTGTTGACATTTCTGGGTTATTGAAAGTATTTAGTCAGAGTAAGACCTTGGAGGAGAAGAGGAGAGTTGGATCTGGTCAATAAAAATGGTTCTAGACTCTGCATTGAAGCCTTGTTGAGCTACACAACTGTATTATTCAAATAAATGATCCCTGAAGACGCATTGATTTCAGCATGGCTCAACTAATTTCAAACTACATGCCACATAATTTGTGCTTTAGCCCACAGGAGCTCAGAAACATCTAAATTTGACTGATTGCAGCACTGGAAATAATCAATACTTTACATTTTGCCAGGTTTCTCTGGGTTAGGAGGACATTGTGAGAGTCCCCGTGCAACAGGAGCGCTGGATTTTAGCAGCAAATCCCCATCCTACTTAAAATAAAATCATTAGGCTATTAATTGCAGCACAGATTCCCTGCAGAGCGTGGCTGGTGAGCACAGGAGATGTGGAAAGTGCCGCTGCACATGGAGGCCTTTCCCTGCTCACATGTCTCTTCAGGTGAGGCAGCCCACACATACAGTAAAATGACAATTACACTCTCGCTATAACGTCTCTCTCCATTAGCGATGCAGCAGAGCATTGTCGATTGCTTGTTATGTGGAAATTCACAATAACTCTGACCCTGGCCCCTCTTATAGCAAGGCTGTGTGCTGAGAGAAAAGCACCACCCAGCACACAATGGAGCACTTAAATGTCTTATTTCAGTCGCAGTTTCAGCTGCTTTGGACGTTGTGTCTTCACTCACAACATGGCACTGAGAGGCAAAGAGCCAATCCAAGTCAGTGGCGAAGAAACACGTTATTATGGCATTCCTCTCGTGCACAAAACTGCAGTATTTAAACTCAGCATGCAACTGTACGAACAACCAGGCCAACTGGATCAATCATTCCCTGATGTCAGTAGCTCTGCATGTGTTGGCAGTCAGCATTAAAAATATGTTTTGAGAGTTCTCCAAAAGAACAGATGTGAATCTCTACTGTATGATCTTTGATTTTATTCTTATTTTGTTTGCATCAGAGCAGTGAAGAGACGACATGAAAGACTTGTGATCAAAAGGAAAATCTGAACAAGCTGATCTACAAATTGTAATTGTCATTCCACTTGCTGATGTTTGCCAAGTTTTCTGAACTAATATGCACAACAAGCTGTAAAATGTTCCTCAATTCTTTTTGGATTAAGGTTAGACCAACGAGGTCTCACTCTGAAGTCATTGAAATCCGGTGCTTGGGCAGTGACTTGTGGCGTCAGACCCAGATGAAAAAGCTGTCCTTTGGCCGGTCGCCGTTATAGTTTAATGGTGGTCCTTGGCGTCAGGGGGAAACGTAGCTAGACACGAACAGAACCAACACATTCTCACTCTGACCTTGTCACATATTGACATTTTGGTCTTGGACTTTCCACATCCACGTACGACATGCAAGGTACCCTGGGTGCGTTGGTTGTTGATATCCTGGGACACCTTGTCAAGTTCTCTTCTTTCAAGAAACGCTTCCGTTTTCATGGGAAATTTAACGTTTACATACAGTCACTTTCAAACTGAACGCCCTATGTCGGTAGAATGCAGCAAATTGATGTTTTTTTTTCCTTCAACAACAAACACAAGTGGTTAGGTTTAGGCAACAAAAATATCTGGTTAGATCTAGGAAAAAGGAACAGGGTTTGGCTTTCGAATCTTACGGGACGTGAACACCACTTTCTTGAGTGAAAGTCAGTGTTTATTGGACCCATTCAACACCCCAGTCAGGGTTTCGCCACCTTAACTTTCGTCCTTGTCCTGCCGTGTTTCCCCCTGACACCACTGGGCACCGTTAAACTATAATGGCAACCTGCCACGAATCATGCAGATGTTCAAGAATGCCTTCTTTCGTTGGTTTCTGATGTCACAAGTCACTGCCCAAGCGTCGGATTTCGACGACTTCGGAGTGAGACCGGACTCACAGGAGTGGAGGCGACGAAGGTCCAAGTTGGGCAGGTTGATGAGTCCAACAGACACTAACTTTCACCCTGCTCTTTTTTCCTAAACCTAACCACGCAGGTTAGTTGTTGGAGGCAAAAAAAAAAAGTCAATTTGCGTTGTTTTACCAACATAGTGTGTTTATTTTGAAAGAGACTGTATGTAGACGGTAAATTTCCTGTGGAAATGGAAGTGTATTTTGAAAGAAGACAATGTATGTAACAGGCAGAACTTGACACAGCGTCCCAGAACGCCACCAACCAACACACCCAGGGTGCCTTGTACGTCATATCTGGATGTGGAAAGTCCATGACCGAATGTCAATTTGTGACGAGATAAGAGTGAGAATGTGTTGGTCAGACAGTTGGCCTCATGGAAAATGTCTGTGCATTTTCCTTTAGGCCATGTTTGTTAACAGCCCAGTCACTTCATATGTATCATATCAGTGTCTGTAAAGTGACGGAGTATATGAGCTGACTGGAATGATAGATGGTGTGTCAACTTAGCAAGATGCCTGCCTTTGTTGGAAAGGCCTTTGTTTGAAACCAACAAACAACACCAGTTGTCTTTTAGTGACCCTTCGCTGCATTTCCATCAGCAGTTGTGGCACCAAACCTGGGTGGTTTTTGAAGCACATCACAGCATTTCTCAGCAGAATTCGTGGCAAGGATATTCAGGTGTTTTTTTTACCAATACCTCTTAGCATTTACCAGCCGCGTTTGTGCCACTGTACCTGGGTGTTTTTCACCAACACATTGTGGTGTTTCCCAGCAGCATTGTGGCACCAAACCTGACTGTTTTTTATTGAACCTGGACGTTTTCAGTGGCATGTGGTAGCATTTCCTGGCAGCGTTTTTGGCTCTAAACCTGGGTGGCTTTTTTGCTGAACCTGGGTGTTTTAGTGGCACATGGGGACGTTTCCCAGCAGAGTTTGTTGCAATGACCCTGGATGTTTTTACTGACAGATCATAGAATTTCCCGGCTGCATTTAAGCCATGAAACCTGGGTGCTTTTCATGGACACATTGCAGCATCTTCCAGCAGTGTTGTGGCACCCAGCCTGGGTGGTTTTTACTAAACCTGGATGTTTTTAGGGGCACATCACAGTGTTTCCAAGCGATGTTTGTGCCAGCACACATCTTCTTCAAGATATGTTTCAATCTTGAGATCAAAATTACACTTTAATAACCTCAGAGAAAACATCTGAATGTTGTGTTTACTGTCATTAATTCCGGAGCATATTGAGTTTAGAAATAATAATCAGAAATACAAGACAAGACTCCCACTTTCTCCCTGAAGGCCTAATTTACAAATATTGCATCAGGAAAATGCATTTTTCAGGTCACTGTGAAGGGCACAGATGGTGCTGAATGCATAAACATGAGTTCATTTAAGGTTGTTGAAGATGCTGCAGTGCACTGAGATGTCACCAAGTCAGCGCAGTGACTTTGGGCTTTTGTCCGCCAAGTTACTCGTTCTCCTACAAAGAGCCGTAATAGCAGATGGTGATAATGTGAGGGCTGTTGCATAAGGAAAGGTTACTGGAAGTGAATGTGCAAGTGATGTTCAGGCAGTTCCTTCATAAGTTTGTTTTTAGTACTCTCTGAAGGTTAGATAAAGCCATGAACTCTGTCAGCTGCAAATTCAGTATTTGAATGGGCCAGCGTCCTTGGGGATTTTGTCCATATTGGACGATTCTGCACATCATCTATCCAATACCAAAGTTAAGTGTCAGCACAGACGGTAGCAAAGCAAAAAGGTTAATAATTCTAATTTTAACCACATGCTTTAGTTTCCTAACCTTAACCTGGACTAGATTGAATTTGGAGACTGTCCTTCCAGCATCCAGAATGACAAATCTTTATGTTCAATAGAGCAATTGTAGAGTGGTGAAGGAATGAAGTTTTTTTGTAGGCCAACACGAAGCATCACATGGCCCTGGTTCCCTCGCCAAACAGCCTATCGGCCTACCGATGGCTTGCAGAAAATAAGATCTGTGGCAAACAAACAATTACCATACTTCTACATTTTGTTCAGCAACATAATCACCTTCTTTTTAAATATATAATCTTTGTTTCACATGTATTAAATGTCCCCAAATAATCACTTTAAATATCAACAGGTCAGGCTGCAGAACGACTTGGTCATGTGCAGTTCTTGTTTGGGAATGGGTCTTGAAAACCAGATCCACGCAGGACTTTGCTGTCAAGCCATGTATGGCGTGATGACATTTCGTGGTCTCATTTAGCCACTGGCTTGTGACTACCTTCTTGAAGACATGTAAGAGCTCCAAAATTCACAAGTATGGTATTTACTAATGTATTTCATGTCATAGAAAAAGCCATTAAAGTCTCTTAAGCTTGTGTTAACCAGACATTTTTTCAGGCTTCTACCGAAAAGCCCATTGACTTTGAGATGAGGGGGCAGGAAGACCAATAAGCTAACTCATTCCTGCAGCACTCTATATGTACAGAGGAAAAGAGTACAAGTGTGTGGGTTGGGGTGGTTTATAGCTGTGTAGCAAGTCTGATATTCCGGGAGAGTTTTATTAACTGCACTCTGAAAAAAGTATTCACAGGGTTTGTGGATAACGCTTGTAATAAAGTTTTCAGCATAAAATCATTTGTTTGTTACATTAAAGTGTTTTAATTATTTGACAACTTATTTTTTAAGTAGGTCAAAATCCAAAGCATTTATGAGTAGGATAGAATTGAAATAAATAAGTTATAATGTCTTAAATGAAATAATGTGACCCGTAAACATCACCAGAACTTTTGGATGAATATTAAGGTGGTCCAGTTTACATACGTTTTTTGAGGTCAAAGTAAATTGTGTTGGTTGTATGAAATTAGAGTTTGTCGGATTGTAAAAGACTCATTGGATTGACTCAGTAATGCCAGGGTTGGAACAACTTAAAAAGATGCATGCACGTTGTTAAATTATTTTTTTTAAAGTTGAACCTGTGGATTATTTTTTAAAGTGTGTAATTATGATCTTTTCCAAATCCTAACCAAGAGTTCAAGTTCCCCTTCCATAACATTCACCCTATTTAATTTGGAGACTCCTCTAATCTCTCCCAAGAAGAGCGATGGCATCACTTGTTTTAACAAGAACCCCAAAATGACACATTCACGTACATAAACATGTACATACAAGACCTCTCGCAGTTGTGGTAAATTGGTAACGGGAGCAAAGGACAAATTCAGATGATGTCTTCACAGGGTGACAAAGTCCATGAGTGAGGAGGTCAGGGTGGATGGATGGGCCAACGAAACATCAGACTTTATCTCAAGAGACCTGTTTTTACCTTTTCTAACCAACAGTCAAGGTTGTTTTTTTTTTAGCTTTAATCACCATCACTCCCAAACCTTAATCACACGTTACTTTAATGACAAGTGTCCCCAAACCTTAGCAAAGTACCATGATCTTCCCCTTAACCTAACCTATTCTTTTATGCTAAAACATAACCACACCTTAACCTTAGTGTTGTCACATTATAGGACTGATTTATTTTAAGTTATTTTTCATGTTTGATCGGTATGTCAAAATACTTCAACATTATGTGTAGTTCAAGAGGGTATGGACGAACATACAACAAAATTTGAAGGACTTGATCGTTTGCCATTAATCATACTGTAGTTGCAGATAGTGAGAATAATACTGGACATAATCTCTTCTGCTAAAAACTAACATCCATTCTCACTAGTTCTCATTTACCACACTACAAAGCCACAGCAACTTAATTCACTTCTTTGTCCTTAACTCTGAACAAAAGAAACGTCAAAGCTTGTTTAGAAAGTACGTTTTCTTCACTGTGTAATTTTGGAACCAGTATAACCCTCCATTCTCCAAAATTACAGTAGCTTCATCCTTTATGGAGTTATAAAACCACAACTTCTCCTAAACCAGAGCTCGGAAACAAAAACACTTTCTATTCATATCTTGACAATATCTCCACTGCGTCCCGTAGAGATTCCTATCTAGCCTGAGCCGTGTGCCGTGAAGCTCCTGCAGTCTGTGTACTTCTTTATACAGACGTCTTGATGCCTCTGGGGCTGCAGAGGGAGGCTGCGCTGAGAAGAGTTAATAGACTCGGTGCAACACACAAAGGGGACTTTATCCCTTATCGATGGTGGGGAAGACTCCAATAAATTACGTGAGCTGCAAGCAGCACGACTGAAGTGTGGGTTGAATAAAGCTTTAACTGACAATGTGTTTTTTTTCCTCTGGTGTGCAGGAGATCCAGGTATTGAAGGTGTTGTGATGCATTCAAGAGCCTTTCAGTTGCAAACATATCTGCAAATTGAAAGTTAAATCCTTTGTGAAATGTGACAGATTTGTTTACAGGTACATAGAAGGCAACTGACTGTTTCCTAAATCCCTTCCTTAAGCAGCGGCTGTCCAATCATAGCCTAGCAACCGTAACAAGGCACAGCAAGTCTCTCAAAATTGTATTTCTCTGCACACTGAAGCGGTGAGCATGGAGTGACGACGGCTTTTTTTTCCCCTCGTCACCTTCTTTTTAAACGAAGAATCACAAACAGACGGTGGAGCATTATCGCCAACATTTGACGGCTGTCTCTGCCCACACATAAACCAAACTTACACCATAATGTCTGTGCTGATTAAGATTTGCCACTGTAGCTTGGAGCAAGTAAGCTAGCTAGCGAATGCCAATGTTACCTAGCAAGCTAATGTTAGCACTAGCATTATTGTTAGCGGTACCAAAACATTAAAGACCCAACAAACATTACTGACCACTTCTATTCGACAACAGTATTGGTACTTAGTGCAAAAAAACATATATAACTTCTGTATAATGTAGCAGTGTTCACTGTAGCCAGCTCAGACTCCTTCTTCTGTCGTGTCACAAAGACGGCGACCATTGAGGCTGAGAAGTGTCCATCATTCCACACTCAACTTTTGGACCATTTTAAGTGCACCAGTAGTACACTGTATTTTCCAGTACTACGCAAGTTAGTACATCATTATATGTTCACAACAAAACAAAACAAAAAAAAAAACAACTAGCACATTCAGTATGTGGTAGATGCTACTAGTTTATTAAAGTGCTGGAAAAAACAGGAAAACATTAGTATTGCTAGTCTACTCTTTGTTGGAAATAGGGAAGTTTACACCCCAGATACTCCTGGTAACATACACAGACACATCCTGTAAGTCCTTTCTCTTGTAACATTAAAATTGATAGTGATGTACTGATGTTCCCAACTGGTTTAACCGCGGGGTCCAGATTTCTTGTTAGTCATTAGTTCAAGGTCCACACAGTTTGATAAATTCAGCATCCTACTTGCCTTTTGCCTTGTCATCAAGCTAGTCAGCTGTCTCTGTTAAATAGCTGTCCATTCGTCTCTCACTCTACAACAGGAAATAGCACTTCAAAATGAAAGCTCTGTGCCGGAGATTCACTGTACTTCAAAATAAAGTGTTTTTTACAAACTTGACAAGATTGTGAGACACTTGGGGGTCAATTCAGAATGGACCGGTGACCCACTTTTGGACCACAACCCACCAGTTGGGAACCACTGCACTAGAAGACTTTAAAAATACTTTTAAAAGACTAAAGTCTGACACCCTCTCACATCTGAACACAGCATGTGTTTTTTAGTCATAGCCTAACCTATAGCATTTTGCATAGGGATATTGCAGGGTCACTATTTGCAAGTCTGTAACTAGATTCTTTTTTAGATGATTTCCCATCCTGCTCCTGGTGGAAAATATTACGCCAAACTCCCCAAAAGAAATATGACATATTACCAAGTCCTTGCGTGTCAGCAAAAACACATAACTCAATCTGTATCTGCATACAAACTTTACTTTTTGGATTTTGGCGCCTCGATTTGCTACCAGCTTCTGTTAGTTAGCTGCACTACTTTATTGGGAGGAGACACAGATAAAACACAGACAAACACTCTTGTTCACTCCACAACTCCACACACAGTTACTCCTCTTTTTCCACAGTGCAAGAGAACACAGGCTTGTTGACCTTTTTACGCCTCCCCAGAGCCCCCTTAATGTCTACTGTCTCCACGGTTTGCTGCTTCTTGTTTGGTGAAGGAGACAGTGCAGCTATTGGTTGTTGACAGTGTTGATGTCATCTAACTTAACTAACAAGTATTTGCATGAGCCAAGACTAAAAACTTGTGATAATATTAAATATGTTTGACTTTATTGGAATGGCAAGACACAAAAAAGACTGACTAAGTTCTATGACCACTTACACTAAATGATCGAGATCACGGGGACACACATGAACTGAGGCAAAACTTTCAGCAAGTATTCAGACCTTGGAAATCTGGGACTGTGAAATCATTTGTAAAGTCATTTTGTGTAGGCAGAAGTTGGCGAAACATGTCACATTGCCTTTAATTTAACTTTCTTTGCTGATACTGTTGCCTTGTCACCAGCCCGTTAATCAGCAGCTGTTTTGCATTTGTCCTCATGATGCCTCTCCTACGTGAGTGCACACGAGGTCACTGATAAACAGCAGCTTTAAGCACAGACTTTGGGAGCATTCTGGGATGTGATCTCCGAAAAGTAAAAAAGAAATCTGAAGATTTTCTCCCGGAGCCGCCTGGTGTGTCTGTCCTGGCAGCAGGAGAGAGTTGGCACTGACACAAAAAGATGAAAAAGATGAAGATGCAGAAGAATTGGCCACTTTTCTACTCGAAGGCGGCGAACAGGAAAGATGCAGTGTGGCCCCAAACTGAGGAGATTACACAGAGAACAATGTCATCATGCTGGAGGCGTCAGCAAGCACGCATCCAAAAATAGCCGAGGTGATGGTCTTGTTACAAACATTTGGTTTGGATCAACGGTGTATTTGGTGAAATCCGGGGAAATATTTACATGGATAAACTTGCCATTTGTTGTATATTTTCCTAAACCTTATGAATTATGAGCAGAAGCATTATCAGCACAGAAGGCGCTGACAGACATTAAAGAGCTTTAATAGTGTAACAGAAGTGAAAATCAAGAGTATAATTCCAGTTTACAGATGAGTGATATATAAACTTTCATGGAAATACATGTCATGTTTTGATTTCTGTGTGTGTATTTGAATTGAATTAACACTATTACCAATCTGTATTTACATGTCTTTGATATGTTTATCAGTTAGGCTACAATCTGATGCGTTGGACACATTCCTGAGTGGCTGTCTTTATTAGACAAAGACGTCCATTTTAATGCTCTTTTCATTCTCAAACTGCTTCACAAAATATGCAAATGTAATCACACTGAGTGGCCCCACGTTGCCCTTTGTGGGTCTGAGAAAGCGTCCCGTAAAATGGGATTATTTCATTTAATTTACCCATCAACAGCCTCCCTGAGGACTAAAAAAAAACGGGAGCTCATGTTGTCATGGATGTCTCGGAGATGACTGAGGTATTTGGCCATAGAAATGGAGAGGCTCTGGATACCGAAAGAAAAACCTCTTTTGAGAGCTGCCGCTTTATCTTATCTCGCAAGGTGTCAGTTTCCATGTTTTCAATCTCCTCCAGGAGTGATCTTTGCTCCCTCAGCAGCTGAGAGGAGAAGCTTTTCAAATAACAAACAGCCCCGAATCCTGCGAGTTTATACGCTGCAGCCGCCGTGCAAAGCTGCGTGGGTTTTATTATGCAGATCCTGGCTTAGGAAATCTTTAGATAGTTTGTCTTGTTGCTGTCAGTCACAAAAATAAGATGTGGAAAGGAACGAAGTACAGTTTGGGTGACTGATGCCTTTTACTTTACATATTTCAGACAGAAATATGTCACTTTATTTATTCAGAATGAAGAAATACTTTATTAATATACTTTATGTTGTCATATACACACAGGCCTGAAATACACACACATGCACAAACAGGATGTGTACAAGCATTAGGGAGAGATGTCAGAGCGAGGGGGCTGCCCATGGACAAGTGCCTTGGGCAGTTGGGGGTTTGGTGCCTTGCTCAGGGCACCTCAGCAGTGCCCAGGAGGTGAACAGATCCTCTCCAGCTACCAGTCCACACTCCATATTTGGTCCTTTGGACTTCAACCAGCGACCCTCCGGTTCCAAACCCAAGTCCTTATGGACTGAGCTACTGACACCCCATTTGACAGCTTGCTTAAATGCTGAGTTATATGATCAATTGTCACTGTTGACAAGGGATGGGAATTGATAAGATTTTATTGCTATCAGTGCCATTATTGATTCTCTTTATTTGTCCAATTCCTTATCGATTCCCTTACTGATTCCTGATCAATTTTCTGTGTTGGGAAAAAAGGTTTTCAGCACCAACACAGCTGTCTTATTATCTCTGAGTGTGAACACAGTGTAGATGAAATGAGCGAATATTTGCACAGCATTTGTTTTCATTTAGGTTTTCTTAGTCAAAGACGAAATCTGTTAAGCCTGCCTGCGTGGTGCTCGTGTTATTATTACAGGATATTTACCCTCATTAACAGACGAGCTGTTCAGTTTGGAAGAGGTGGCACTCATGAGTGTGGATGTTTCTACATGTTGCTGGTGTTTCTGCTCTTATTGGACCTTTAAGATCATTTTACAGATGTTACAAGACGCACTGTTGTCGTCTTTCAGCGTGAAATGAAGCCACTCTTTAGACGTGTCTCCTGGTCCATCATGAGTCCTTGTTGCATGTTTCCAGCAGCATAGACGCATGAGTTTTGCAATGCACAACAGTGTTTTGCAATGCAAAATGTGCTGCCACTGATAAAAATAACTGATAAATTCAGAGGTGTATGATTCCAATGGGTTGAAGGATTTTGAACCAGTTCTTGATTCCCACCCCTGCTGTTGGTAAAAAGTTAACAATTTTGAAAATATGTAAATCATTAGTTCATTAATCAAACTAAAATGTCAAACATTACTGGCTCCAGCTTTTCAAATATCTCAAATATTGCTGCTTTTATCTCTTAAATATCACATTTAAAGTTATTATTTGGTTTTTTGTCTTGTTGATCGTTGCACGAAAGAAATTTGAAGACGTCATACTGGGTTTTGAGCATGTGATGGTCAGTTTCCATTATTGTTTTTACATTTCACCGACAAAACAATCAATTGATTAATCAATACTAATACAAAATAAATACAAAATAAAGTTGCACCTCTACTGTAGATCAAGTCACTTTGCTGATTAAAAATTGGCAGAAAACGTGTGAACCTATAAAATATGGTACATTAAATGAACTAAAATAAATCGGTTCAAATGCTGCTTACACATTAATGTACCAGTAAAAAATAATCCAATAATATTTCAATTTATTCATTCGGCTCCCCACATAAATCACAATATTCTATACATGACAGTACATACTCACAAATACGTCCCACTATCACAACATCATACAAATACAACGCTACAGAGAACAGTAGCTCTAGTTAAATTTGTCTCTTTTTGTCATTTTGTGTGTCTCTGTGGTTGTTTTTTTGTCTCTTTGAGGTCTTTTGTGTCACTCTGAGTTCATTTTTTTGTCACTTTAAAGGTAATTTTGTGTCACTTTGTAGTCATTTTGTGTCTTTTTTGTTATTTTGTGTCGCTGTGTAGTCATGTTGTGTCTCTTTGTGGTTATTTTGTGTCTCTTTCAGGTCATTTTGTGTCAGTATGTAGTCATGTTGTGTTTTCCGGTGGTTGTTTTTTGTCTATTTGAGGTATTTTTGTGTCTCTGTGCGGTCATCTTGAGTTCCTGGTCTGCTCTTTCTTAAGTAGGTTCCATCAGCAGACTAATCGGCTTAAGAGAGCATCTTCTAAAACAACACACTATTGTCTGTGATTTGGTTTTCTTCATAGAGACATAAATGAGCTATTATAACCGCATTTAAAAGATGTCTCACATTGTTTTCCTTATAATCCCCTGAACAGTTAGGTACATGTTCAGCAGTGTGTACAGACAGTGGTATCTGTTGTTGCATCTCGGGGTAAAGCTCATTAACGGACCCTCTCCACACTGACAGTTGAGTTACCCAATGGTTGTGTGGAATCCACTGGTTATCCAATGGTTAACCAGTCTGAGCTGATGCTGGTTGCCTATTGGTGAGGAGTGTGTCGTATCGGTTAGTCTGCCTCCTCGCTGCTGATGCCTTTCCTCTGGTCAAGGTTGCACTTGCAGTAATCGCAGTAGGACGCGACTGGAGCTCCACTAACGCACAGACAGCGCAGCAGAGTGATCAGCTGCTGTAACTTCTCCTGTTTGCACACCACTGAGGAATCTCTCACCAAACACAAGCAGCCATGGATGAAATGGAGGAAGAGTTAAAATGCCCTGTTTGCGGCTCTTTTTTCCGGGAGCCCATCATCCTGCCGTGCTCCCACAACATTTGCCTGGCGTGTGCTCGGAATATTCTTGTGCAGACCCCCGACGCTGAGTCCCCACAGAGCAGCCGAGCCTCCGGATCCGGCGTCTCCGACTATGATTACCTGGATTTGGATAAAATGAGTTTGTACAGTGAGGCGGACAGTGGATACGGCTCCTACGGGGGCTTCGTCAGCGCTCCCACCACCCCTTGCCAAAAATCACCAAACGGGGTGCGGGTTTTCCCCCCGTCTGTCCCCCAGCCTCCACCGCAACAGCACCTGCTACCGCAGCCCGGCTCTCTACCCCCGATCCCCCGCAACTCCTGCATCACATGCCCGCAGTGTCACCGCAGCCTCATCCTGGACGACCGGGGGCTCCGCGGATTCCCCAAGAACCGGGTGCTGGAGGGGGTGGTGGACAGGTATCAGCAGAGCAAAGCGGCTGCTCTCAAGTGTCAGCTGTGCGAGAAGAGTCCGAAGGAGGCAACCGTGATGTGCGAGCAGTGCGACGTCTTCTACTGCGACCCGTGCCGCCTCCGGTGCCATCCTCCCCGCGGTCCCCTCGCCAAGCATCGCCTGGTGCCGCCGGCGCAGGGACGGATAAGTCGCCGCGCCAGTCCACGCAAAATCTCCACTTGCACGGAGCACGAACTGGAGAATCTAAGCATGTACTGTGTACAGTGTAAGATGCCGGTGTGTTATCAGTGTTTGGAGGAAGGCAAACACGGCACACATGAAGTCAAAGCTTTGGGCGCAATGTGGAAACTGCACAAGGTAAGTGCGTAAAAACATCAAGCGGTTAAATCTTTATTTGCTGTGCGTCTTTTCTCTGTATGTGTGTGTGCGAAGCGTTTATGATTCATCATTCTCTGAGCTGAGCAACAAGTCTGCCTTGAATTTGCGCTATCTTGTCAGTTCTGCTTAGCATCCAGCGGATGTACAGAGCTGTGGGAATGTTTGCTCTGTCACATTGAATTTAAGTGAATGCTTTACAATGCACTATAGAATAAGTGGGTGAGTTTTCCTTACTGACACACCTCCAGCTCACATTTCAGCCAGCTTAATGAAATGTGCACGTCTCCAAACTCTGCTGTCTTTGGTGCGCAAAGCTATCTATTTGAAATTCTGTTCACGAGTGGACAACCAGGAGCAGGGCCTCCTTAATAAACCGGAAAGTGCTTCCAGATCTCCTTAAAATGATGATCTGGAGTCGCACAGTGATTCTGGCATGATTTCAGCTCTTGACCATTTGTCTCCAGAGCTTCCATACAGCAGATTCCTTCACTCTAAATATATGTCCCACTCCCCTTTGTGGTTGACAGCTCAACAGGCGCCCCTAGAGATCATTAGGCACGGCTAATATTGGAGCTATGCTTTAATGAGAGCCAGCAGTGAAGCACAGATGCAGGCCATGTGAGAGTGTGGACTGAGATGCTATTTTGGAAGCTGAGTTGTTGTGGGCAGGGAGGTGCAGAGCTGAGTTTATCTACGCCTCTGCAGCTTCACCTCCACAATCTCAGCTCCCAGTGTCGAGGGAGGATGTGGAGCTGGATATAGACGCTCTCCAATACTCACTCATACACCCACACTCACAGAGGGAGGGTGATGTGTAGTGATGGTGTTGCCTGGTTTCCGTTAGAAAAACCAAAATGTGGTGAATGTATTGAGTTTTTGTGCACAAGAAACTCAACTCACACACACCTGATGATAAGCTGTCATTTACAGTTAAAATTGGTCTTGTATGTCTCCAAAATGGCCATTTAACCGGCCTCTAGTCCAATCATCACCTGTAGATGGTGGTGAAGATGGTGCATCACCTCAGATGTATGAGGCAATTGTAAAATTGATGGAAAAATCAGAGGGAGGTTGTTCATTTTGCTCACATCAAATTGCTATCACCTGAGAAGTTGCTGCTTCATCTTTCTTGGATCCAAACTGCCGGGGAAAAAGCTTGAAGGAGCATTTTTAGAAACCAATCGATGGTACCAGAGATATTAGTGCCAAAAATGCAGCGTGTCGCCCTCTTTCTGGCTTCTGTCGTGCACCTGTTTATTTCTGACCTGTTATCTGAAGCTGCTGCCTGCAGAACTGTTAACAGATGGCGGAGAGTTCGGAGCTGGCAGCGTCGAAGATGGGCATCTTTCAGAGCTTCAGGGTGTTCCTCACATGTTGTCAGGGGGAAGATGAAACTGTTTTCCATATCCTGCGGACATACTGTAGATTCTCATGTGTCACTGATGCATAATGCACATAGACTGTAGAAACTGGAGCCAAAGTGGTGGCACAATGGTGGCTTCTGCTGAAATCTGATTGGTCACTCCCTAGATTTTCTCACGTTACTGGCTGTTAAAATGTGATTGGCATTGAAATGACCTGGAATATAAGGTTTTGTTGTCTTAAGTAGGGCTGCACCTACATTTTTTAAAATTAAAGCCTCTCAATTTCCAAAACCCAAGGTGACGTTTTCAAAGACCCTGTTGTATCTGTCCAGAACCCTCAAATATTAGCATATACAGTGCTCTAAATAAAGAAAAAAACAGCAATTTCTCACATTTCAGAAACTGGACGGGCTAACATCAGCTTCTCAATTAATCATTCAGTTGAGTCAACACTAGTTTTAAATAGTCAAAACATTTTTTGGCAGACAGAGGATCCTCTACGTGTGAAACATGTTTGCATACTTTCATGTTTTTAAGATCTTTCACAGCACAGACGAGGATCTGGTTTTCCCTCAAGGAATCAGTAATCAAGATTTCACAAAATAATCTGGCCATTTCCAAATTTACTAGCCTCATGTTAGGCTCACATAATTAAGTCATAACAAATTATCCTGCATTGTATCTGCTTTTTATGACTAGTGTGCACATGCTGCAGTTTTAAGATACATGTTTTTGGTATGTCAGATGCCACATACTTCCTGTGCATCTTTAAAGCAGATCATTTGCTTTGGCCACTTGAGGGCAGCGCGACAAGATGTAAACACACACACATTTTACCACCCTATAGAGTTGTTATTAGCCAACAGTTGCTTATTTACAGATCCAGCTGACAGAGCAACATCAGCATTCCCTTGAAGTTGTGTTTTTTAGGATACCTATGAATGTAGGTCCAATACTCCTCTTCCTTTTAGCTCTGTTTTGGCCTCCACCAACTCTTAGGCAGGTAGTGTACACTGGATTTCTAGATTTTTTTTGTTGTAAACAACTGCCTGTTGCAGTTGGAAGTCAATAAGAGCGATGAGAGTGAATCAACACAGTAAGATTTTGGATTGCGAAACCAAAACAATGAGCTGAAAGACACTAAGGGTGCTTTCACACCTGCCCTGTTTGTCCGTTCAATCGAACTCAAGTTGTTTGCCCCCTAAGTGCGGTTCATTTGGGCAGGTGTGAACACAGCGATCACACTCGGGTGCGCACCATATCATCCAGGCCGAGACCTTCTTGAAGAGATGGTCTCTGTCCAGTTACAAACGAACTCTGGTTTGGTTCGTTTGTGGTGAGAACACTTTCCAACCTGGATCCGAACACATGACACATTGTTTGGGTTAAACATGAGCATGTTACAGTCCTGGAGGATTATTAATGTGCACCTCCTCCTGTACTGCCTTAATATGCACATTCAGCACATCCAGTGCATCAAAACACTGTTTTCTAGTTGGAGCTGCGCCTCGTTTTCAAACTGTATGGTTTGACTAAAATGAACAATGACAGCAATATAGTCCACGATGAGCAGCGCTAAAATCAACCTGCGTAGTTGTCCCTCCATTGTGACATTAGAAAGTGTCACATTTATCTTGCAAGTGTACTCTTCTTCAACGTTTGCTTTACTTCCTGGATTTTTCCCACATGGAAATTCTGACCAATCAAGAGCAGCTTTCTCGGGCAAGGCATTTGATCTGGTCCGCTTGTAAATGCTGCCGTGAGAACATGAACTAACTCTAGGCAATTATACAACTTTGTAACAACAGTAGTCCCTGATTCAGACCAAAGCAAGACAACTCTAGGTCTGAAAGCACCCTAAATTGCATGAATTGCTGATTGCTGATTGGAACTGAAGAGTCGGGTGGTGATTCTCTCGGGTTTGTCTCCTTTTGTAAAATGGGAAACAGACAACTTCTCAGCTTTTCCTGCCTAGCATTTTCAAATGTTATTATTGCTTGTGCAGCTGTTGCAAACATCCGGATCTGTTTTCCTCCAAACGTAGCAGCTACCAACAACATAGGACATTTTGCATTTTGTTTTCTACAGTTACTTTCCACTACTGGGGATTGTAACTACAAAGAACTTACAGTGATACTCTTTGGTAACTGGGGATAGCTACCAGGGAAAACAAAAGCACTGTCCTCTTCCTGTTTTGGTGGAGCATTAGTTGACGCACTTCCTTTGTGCTGCAAACTGAGCCTTAATTTTCTTGAGAGATCAGGGTTGGCAGACAGAGTTGCATAGTGCAAGCAAGGGTTATAGAGAACTAGTCAACAAGTTACAGCAAAATAAACGTGACCATTTCCACTTTAAACATAGTCAATCGATCCATCTTTTTATGAAATAAGGCTAGTACAGCTTTAAGGTTTGACTTTGGCCACATGCAAAACCATCCAGTATTCAAATACACGTTCTCTCACCCATACAAGCACAAAAATGCACCAACAAACACACACTTTAACATCTTGCTATCCCCTCAAAACTGATCAAAGCTGTTGGTTGTTTGATCTTGCAACAGAGCTGTTTCAGCATCACTGTCTAATGTTGATGCGGCAAGAACAACACTAAGAAACTTGAATCGTGTTACTTAGCGACAAAATCTTAAATCCACACCTGCAGCATTTACATTTCAGAGCTGAAAACATGCTTGCTTATATCATTTAATAAGATCTTTTCTTTTTTTCCAACTGGGATTTCTCTTCAACGTTTTTAATCTGCAGCATCATCGATGTCCTCGTCTCGGTACGTTGGGACAAACTGTGCTCTCGCTCTCTCTATCTTTGTGAAACATTTCTCTCTGTATGGAGGCAGAGTTGAACCACCTGCCGCTATGGCAACCAAATCCCTCTTGATGTTGTGCAGAGCAGCAGAGGTCTCCAAGATACCGGACCCCACGAGGAATCCATCCCAGATGCTTTACAGCTTCTCCTCCCTCTACAGTACATGTGTTCCTAAATGAATGCGGCTACAGATTATTACTTCCGCTCTTTGCTCCGACGTCTTCTCAACTTCTCCGCCGGTCTCACAGGCAATAAGATCCCACCACGTTTTATCTCCAACCCTCCCTTTTGGACTGCGTGACCGTGTCTAAACTGCGATGGTAATCAATTTCACGTCCCAAAGTCAATTCCAGTCACCAAAGATGAGTAGAAATTTAAGAGCTACATAGTGCGACTCGCCCAGCTCTCGTCTGCCTCTCCAGATTTGTGTCAGAGGGTTTTATGTTGTGACAGGATGTCTGCATTAATCTCTGTAAATCATATTAATAAAAGTAAAGAGGCATCGTCAAAGTGTTAAATCTCTACATGGCAAGTGGTCCTTGGCTCTTCATGGATGTCACAAGAGGTCGCGCAGGACCCCAAATGCAAACTAGGTCAAGCTCTGTCGACTCAGTGTGTTTAATAGCAATTAAAGGTGATTAATCACATGGAAGCTTAAGTACAAGAAGATGCGTGGGTGTGCAGAAAATAAGTAGCAGATTGTAGCAGAAAATTAGCAATTTGCCCTCTTGCCACAGGAGGAGAGATAATACAGAGGCAGCAGAGGAGATTTTAACCCAGGCAACCCTGAAAATTTCCCTTTGAGCTCTGCATGCAGGTGGGAAAAGGTTGTCGAAGTTAGGAATTTGAGCAATTCACAAGTAATTTAAAGGTCCAGTGTGTGTAGGATTTAAGGGGATATGTTTTCTTTAGTGTATAATCACCTGAAAATAAGAACTGTTGTGTTTTCGTTGCCTAAAAATGAACCGTTTATACCTACATAGGGTTTTCATTTATGGAGATTGCCATGGTACACTACCATGTTTCTACGGTAGCGCCTCCACAACAGGAGTGTTGGATTAACGCCTTTTTTTAAAAACATGGAACTGCATTATTCAGTGTTTGTACAGTGTTTCAATTATTTGTTTTGGGGAGAAAGAGACCCACGTCCCCCAGAGTCACTCTGCGATGCCAAGGATCAGCACGCACCAAACCTCAAGCGAGGGAGTTCAAGTATCTTGAGATCTTGTTCACAAGTGAGGGTAGAATGGAGCGTGAGATGGATTGGCGGTTTGGTGCGACTGCAGTGATGCAAGCGCTGTGCTGGATCATTGTGGTGAAGAGAGAGCAGAGCCAGGAGGCGAAGCTTTCGATTTACTGGTCCTTCTACGTCCCAACGTTCACCTTTGATCATGAGCTCTGGGTAGTGACCAAAAGAATGAGGTCGCGGATACAAGTAGCCAAAATTTGTTCATCCATGCAGTAGCTGGGCTCACCGTTCGAGATAGGGTGAGGAGCTCGGAGTAGAGCCACTGCTCCTTTGCATCAAAAGGGGTCAGTTGAGGTGGTTCGAGCATCTGATCAGGATCCTCCTGGGTGCCTCCTGTTAGAGGTGTTCCGGGCATGTCCCACTGGTAGGAGGCCCAGGGGCAGACCCAGAACACGCTGAAGGGAGTACAAATCTCATCTTACCTGGGAACACCTTGGGGTCCCCCAGGAGGAGCTGGAAAGCGTTGCTGTGTAGAGGGACGTCTGGGGTGCTTTGCTTGGCCTGCTGCCCCTGCGACCCAGCCCTGGATAAGCAGATGAAATGAATGGATGGATAGGAGGAGACCCCTGCGAATGATTCTGCATCTGGATGTTAAGACACTCATTTTTAATGTGCTTTATTCATTCCTTTTTCCAAGTTTAAATCACCGGGTCCATTTGTTTTGGAGCGGAGGAGACCTCGGAGGATAATTGAGCTCACAGTAAAATCCTCCCGGATGTTTGAATCAGAGATAAGGTGAGCACACATTAAATTATCTGAGAAAATAGGCGAGCACACTTTAGCAGGTGCTGGGCTAGCGGCCTGTCTGCAGTGTGCCAAACAGCATAGGAGAGACACTGATTTTTTAAGGTGAAGCTGCTTTATTCAGTGTTTGTACCATTTTTAATCCCTGTGTCCTATGTTTCGGAGAGGAGGAGACCTCTGCAGATAAGTCATCTCCTGGTAAAAACCTCCTGAACTGTAAAGACTGAAGGAATTTTAACCGGGAGAAGTTTCAGCTGGGTGCAATCAGCAATCCTTGCCTATAGATGTCACTAAATCCCCCTACATCTTACACACTGCTCCTTTAAGGAATTCTTCCACCGAACACATGTGCTTCCCTTTAATGTCACCGTGTGTCTGATCCTAAGCCTCCTGACATAAGCAGACGGCCTGCATTCCCTGACAGAAAGCTAACACAGACGGATGCTCTGCAAGCCCTCATCCAAGATGCCCCAAAAAGCAGGCTAATGAGGACAGACAGAGCAGGTGCTGGGACGAGTATTAAAAGACTTGTCTCAATCACGAGGTCGATGTTGTCAGCAGCAGTTGATTTGTGTCTGGATGAACGACCTTAGCTCTGCCTCAGCTAAGCAGGAGCCGGCGAGGAAAAGCCTTGAAGAGTCAGACACAGGCGGCGGGATCCCCGTCCTCCTCTGCTGCTTTAACTCCTGTCTGCTAATAGTAATGAGGCTGGCTGTCACTCTGGATCCATTGTATCCTCAGCCGGCCCTGCTGTGTGGCTGCTCAACGCTCAGGACATCCACACAAAGACCAGCGTGAAACTGTCCCACACAGATGATTAATGGATCTTCATTAATTAAATGTGTCATGCATAACTAAGTCCAGATGCAAAATACAGTATGACGGCTTTACCATAAATAGCTCCGTGGCAACTATGAGTGTGAACAAATGTGTATCAGCTTCTTCAGCAACGTGAATATTTGGAGTTACGGTTCTGCTGCCGATTTATCAAAAAAAAAAATGCAGTTACTGAGATTAGAAGTTGCCGACCAAAGTGATTCAGCTCATGTCAGATGTCCCCCAATTAACTACAACACCTAGTTGTCGTCTGGTCACAGGCTGCCACCACAGGCTCCTGCAGCTTTAATCGAAACAAAGCAGTGTGCAGCATCAATACTTTAATTGACCTGTTGTCAGTGAAACAAATCTAATAAGCTGAATGTACAGCAGAGCAGCACATTTAGCAATCGGCTGGTGAACACAGTGAAGCATTTAGTAGCTAAAGAGTCAGATATTTACTAGACCAGAGCGATAAGGGGAGTTAATTATGGACTGCGTGGTATGTGTTAGTGTTGTGTTTACAGCTTGTCCCAAAGTGGCCAATAAATATATTAATACTGATTTAATATGCAGTATTTAAAACATGATATCAGTGAGCCTTCTTGATTGTTACAAATTACATTTTTTAACTCATCTACAAAAAATAGATAATAGAAAAATAGACATAAACCACTATAATATCAATATGTAGAGTTACATACACCTCTATGATGAGAAATGTAACAATATCTCTTTTCTGTCACCTACACTGGCTAACTGTCGGCAAATGTCAGATATGCTTGTTCTGATTAATGACCAAAATATTATTCTGGGCTCTTTTTTGTGGCGTTTTTACCTTATTTTACAGAGTACAGTGTAGAAATTGAGGAGAGAGGGGTATGAAATGTCAACCCATTTTCATTACCAGGTCGTCAAATACCGACGGGTACTCTTTAGCGTCTCTGTGTGATGCACAATTAATATTGTTAGGTTAAGGCAACGCTACATGGTTAGGTTTCCAAAACAGATCATGTTTTGGGTTAAAATGAGTATGTTGTTATTTAAAGTAATGTATGTGTGTAAAGTAACGTAACGTAATGGTATGTAAAACTACATAACGTAATGTTAAAACAACACTGACTTTAAGTTTCACACAGGACGTAGGTAGTCAAGTTAGGTAACATTATGTCTAAATAACATTGTCTTTTGGGTTAACGTGGGTCGTAGGTACGTGCTGTTAAGTTACATAATGTTATGTTAAAACAACAGTAACTTGGTATCACACAGGACACAAACTGCGGTCTCCTGGGTGAAAATCCAGTTTCATTTGACTTGTCTACCTCCCCTACCTCCTGCCTTATATGGACTTTCTCGCTCTGTATCCTATGTTGCTCTCAGTATTGTTGACGATGGGTTTACAGTGCTCGACAGTGCGAGCGTTTCACTCGCATTTGCGACTAAAAATAGGTGTGTGTGAACTATAAAAAATATTTAGGGGCGCATAAAAAAATCAGCCGAAGCAGGCTATATTTTTGTCAATAAAAAAATATGATAATCTAACCGCAAATGTTGGAGGAACTCCAGCCGCCTTCCCTCTTCCCCGTGTGACACAGTTATGGGCGGTTTTCCAAGCCACTGTCGGCACAATGAATATAAGTCCCACTGTCGGCAGGGTGGAAATAAGTCAAAGTGTGGAGGAAGCGGCGGACCTCTGGGGAAGCCTGCTCCGTTCTCCCCGCAGTTAGGGACCATTCTTCACGGCCAGGCTGTTGGCTGGGTGGGAATAAGTCAAAGTGTGGCGGAGAAGAGGGACCGGGAAAAGCAGCGGACCTCCGGGGAAGCCTGCTCTGTTCTCCCCGCAGTTAGGGACCGTTTGCCACGGTACCCCTGCTGGGCACGGTGGAAATAAATCCTGCAGTTTCAGAGGACCTGGAGAATGGTTTAGGATAGTAATAACATTATATAAGATAATCATATTGCAAAGATAATATATATAAGGTAATAACATTAAAGACAAAATTAAATTGCAACACTTTTTCAAAACTTGATGATTTTACCTTTCTGTACATTTTGTATGTAAATTCATTAAATAATTTTGCTTGTAAATGTCTATTTGCGTCACGTTTATTACGGAAAACACATTATTTGATCAATTTACATTGTGCCCCTAAAGTTCTTTGTGCGCTCCTTACTTTTTAACTTAGGAGCACATGTGCTCCTTGGGAAAAAAAGTAGGGTCAAGCCCTGGTTTACCTTGGAGTTAGTTGAAAGCCTGGTGTGTCTAAAGGCTGCCTTTGGCATCAATATTACACACAGAGGGACTTGCCAAAGCATCAATATTTGAGGACCTGGGAATGAGAATGTGTTGGAAATGCAACAAAGCTCTCAAGGTCAGAATCAAACCTGTTACATTGCGTTTATATGGCATGCACTATAACCACTCGGCTATCAAGGTGCTCCAGGATTCTGCAGTGCTTTGACTTGACTGTGGGATATTTTGTTGGTTGAAATTCTAGTTTAATGTTGTTGGTTTTTGTTTGTATTCTCAGTTTAACAGAATTGGATTTCTACCATTTATTTGTTAAAAATGTTGTGACGAAATAAGCATGTTAACATATTGATAGTGTCTCTAAATTGATACATTATCATATAGATATTTGGCCATATCACCCAACCATACTATACTGTAGCAAGTCATAAAAACGTCCTGAGTGTCCTCCTGGGCCCTATGGTATTTACGACGAGTCAGTTAGCGGACTGTGCCAACGTGGACAAAATCGTTAAGTAGAGGTCGTCTTTACTGGAAGTGATTCTGTACAGATTAAAGGCACGTTTGCTCGATTGCTCATGCCAGCAGACTGTGATTTACTAATATGGGGGATGAGACAGAGGACAAAGGCGGGACAGAGGTCTATAAAGAATGAATTTCACAGTTGCGGGGGGGCTTGGATGTCTCAAAGCCGTTAAGTTGACGCTGCTCCATTACAGGCAGTGATATTTACCCCTCAAGCTGCCACGTAAAGAGATTAGCTGTGTAAATGTTAATGAAAGAGGGAGATAAAGAACAGGAAAATGAGAGCAACAGAATGACCCAGAATGCCCGCAGACAGGAAGTGAATCAGAGACTGAGCAGGAAAGAGAGTGACGTCGAATGTCTCATCGAAGTTTGACGAGAAACAGAATATTTCATGTCCAGCCTGGGTCATCTTGTCATCTCGGGTCCACACAGAAAACTTTGGCGTATTTTTTATGTAACTTCTTGGTGGGAGCACAGACCGGCTGAATATTTCAACTGGCCCCAGGCGTGGAACTGGAGAGAGATAAATGCCTCAAAACTCCAATGTGCCAGTTTTCCTTTGTGGCCCGACTGTGAAATAAAGACATGAAGGTTTTTTTTCTGTACCTAAATGAGTCTAAACCAAAAAAAGAGTTGTCAGTTTTTTAGGAGGATTTCAAAACAGAATAATTTATTATGCTTCGTCACATCTGGCTGTCCTAACACAGTCAGCCCACATTTAATGAGGACATCAGTTAGTTGCATAAGAAAGTGAGCTGAACCTGAAAACTGCTCAGTGGATGATCAGGCCAGGTTAAAACCTGCAGTGAACCCATTTCCATCATTGCTATAATTATCATCAGCATAATCATCATCAGTGACATTGTTTTGATTTTGGTGATAAGGTTACAAACTTTGAGGAGGAAGTGATGTAATGATCCTCAGTCTGTTATTTGAGTGTTGTGACTTAAAGAAATAAAGACTTTACAGAGCAGAAATCTGATTAGATGAACAGAAAGAGACGATCTGATTGGCTGGAGTTAGACGTGTGGTAGACCAGCGGTAGACCAGCAACTCCAGTGTCTTTAAAATATTTTCTTTCTTGATGGAGTCTGGTGGCTATGAGAAAGCATCTTCAGTTCCCTGTTGGAAAGTCCTCTCTGACAGCAAGGTAAAGCGATGAAAATATTTTATATATAGCATATAATTAAACTGATATTGACTTTTTTTAGGTAGGCTTCTTTTTAGGTGTCTAAAAACAAACTGATTGGGACAGTGTTTGCTCAGCAGTGTTTCATTTTTAATGTATGTAACGCTGGAGTTTGCCACCCGGAAAAGCATTGCTCCTATCAAATTTGTCCTCAGCTCACCCTTTTAAATTAGACTGCAGGTTACCATAGTAACAATTCTGACACTGACACAGTACCATACAGGAAGCTCATCAACCATGGTAATTTAAAACACCTATGTGGGTGTACAGGGATTTTAAAACAGAAACTTGTTTGTTTAGGGACGGACGGACAAACAAATAGATTTATATCTTAATCATACATGACACAGAGATTAAAGAGGATTTTCTAGCGAAGATGTATCAACAGAGGTTCAGAAGAGAAGATGAGGTTAGATGAGATTATAGACAGTGGGCAAGGTGCAGATCTCAAATGTTAAATCCTAGAAGTAGCAGAAACATGCTTTAAAATAAAATCTGGGGAGAATTTAATCTCTTCATTAGACAGCCGATTGCAGAGGTGAGGTCCTTGGCCAGGTGCAAAATGTCGCTCTTACCAGGTCACCTCAGGCACCCCATAATGGTACTTTTTATAATATAGTGCTCACCTATCAACAAATGTGCTTTAGTAAAAGAAGAGACCATCAGACATCAATGTGTTTTCATCCCAACTTGTTTCTCAGTGGACTTTCATGTCTTAATATGACGTGCTAGGTAAACATCTGCGTCTGTTGTTGACAAATGACTCCCAACAAGACAAAACCGTTTTAGAACGTTGCAGAGAACAGTTGCAGTGGTGTGAACTGGCCGGTCTGAGCTCGACTCAAGCTGGTTGATGGTGTCACCTGCAAGTCTGCGAGTCAAATCACCAGCAGCTGGTTTTAGAACGTAAAGCACGTCACCTGCTTCAACAGCCAATTGGCTTGTAGTGAAGACGGTGGTCAAGTCAAAATGAACACAGATGGCATGTCTGCTTGCTGCAGCAGGTGCTCCGTCCCCGCCGAGCCGTCTGTTTCCATCCTCACGGTGTTGGACAGCGGGTCGCTGCTGCTGCTCGCTGTATGTGCTTATGCCTCCCCAAACACACATTCTCATTGACTAACTAGTTGTTCATATTTTAAGAAGCTACAAATTATATTCAGCCACAAAATAAGCCTGAAAAGCTGCAAATCAGAACAGAAATACAGAGTTGTTGCATAGAGATGATACGCCGTCTCATTTAGTTGCATTGGTGTGAACCAGCAGGTTTTTAGAACTTTGCAGAACAGTGCATTGCAAGTAGTTGCCTGTTTCAACCTATCTCGTTGCGAATCTTTGGTCTGAACTGGGCTGTAGATGCAGAGTCTTTTTCAAAATATACTAACAACGTAGGTAAAACACCTTGTTTTTATTTCCTTGTGCAACAGAAGCATGTGGTTACATTTAGGCAATTTAGTTGAAAGTCTGGGGTTTGTTGAATCCAGCCACCTCCTGTTGAGAATGAGAATGAGTTACCTGACAGGACCTTCCTCTACCCCAACTTTAGCAGCATTAACACCTTTTATTTCACTCATTCTCTGTATTTGATTGGTCCTTTCTGAAACATTCAAACTAGATCAGCATGTATATGCGACTTTATCATGTGCAGAGGACGCCGCCCTCACGAGATAAATCCAGCGCTGACAAGAATAGATCACTTCTGCCCCATTTCCTGTTGTGCTGTCCCAGGTGTCCGTCAAATAAGGACTCTGTTTCTCACATGCAGAAACTGTGGCAACTTTTTTTTTCTAATCTGAGTTTCATGGCCTTTTTTTTATGTGTGGATAGTTAACGACTTCTTCTGCATTATTGATGATGGCAGATATAAGCGATGAATAATGCACCAGCCACTTAGGTTCTGCTTGCGGAAGATGGGTTGCATATGGGATCTTGTTAAACACGGAGGAGTATCACAATCTGGCCAACTCTTAACTCTTCCAGCGTGTTGGAAGATGTAAGAGCTTAATTTTTAACAACAGAAAGGTTCCCAAGATGGTAAATATCATCAAGTCGCCTGCTTAATATTTCAAACTGTATTCTCTGAGGGCTGCGGCAGTGCATGTAAACAACCGCAACCTTTCATGTTGTAGTCTCTGGTTACTGATAACTGTAGGGGGAAACACAATCAGCAATCAAGCTGTGCGAAATTGCATTAATTTGCACTGTCTTTCATTGTAGGTTTTCAGTTTAAGTTGTTTATTTGGTGTTTTCTTTCACCAGTAGTTGACCTCACCCTCTGTTTATGCTTTTTTACAGTGTGTTACAAAATGACTGTATTACACACAGGATTAAATGAGGCTAAAGAGACTGTTTAAAGAAAGCACTTCACCCTGAATCTTTGAGAAAGAGCAGGGCACTTAAAAATGTCTCTGGGCGGCAACACAGCTTTTTGAAAGTAGGTTAAGGAAACTCAAAATCTATCTTTACCGTGGAAACATTTTTATGGATATATGTGTATTTTAATTAGCTTGAAGAGTAATGCTTCTCCTCTGCTGTGGCTTTAGAGCTTAGCACTGACATTACACCTACCTCCTCCTTTCCTTGCACTTCCCACTTCCTAGTGGGGGCTTTAATCCAAATTGGCTCTGACGCCTCTCTGACATCCACGCTTTCCTGTGACAGATTGGCTAGTTCGCTCGGCCACTGAGAGAAAATGAAACACGCCGAATGGCCCCGGAGCCACTTGTGAATTATTCATGCCATGCACGTGTTCCCACTCGGCTTAATTACTGAGATGATTAGTGCTCCAAAATAGCGGGGACATCCTAAACCCCCCCACCACCTCAACAAATCCTCTGTAGCTTATTGCAAACATTCCAACATCCTCTTCTCTGCACTAATGTTGCATGATGCTTTTATTTCAACTGTCCCTGAACAATCTTGAAGTTGTGTTGCACTGATGTTGGTGGAGGACTGTTGAGCACGAACTCAAACTCCTATCGTTCTTATCAATCATTCTAGAGATGATGAAAATGTCTGTATGTTGCCCACAATCGATTGTTTAGTAGAGTTTGGATGGTGGTACCTATTTTTTAACCATAAAACATAACAGCAGTTGTTTGTTACAATAGTAGCTAACATTAGCTTTTTACATTGGGCGATTGTATTTAAGCTTCAAAAATTGTAAAAGGGGTGTTTATTTATGGAGATTATCTTCCTGAACAAAACTTGTATGTATCATAATTTGTTTGCCACAGAGCTTATTTTCCACACTTTGTTGTTGTTGTTGTTGTTGTTGTTGTTGTTGCTGCTGCAAATGTTAGCATGCCCAGCTAACTAGTTCACCAACTACAGCATAACCAAGCAAAGCAAAGAGCGATATAAAGAGTTTGGAGGGTCTTGTGTTTTTGGTCTGACCAAATGTAGTTGTAGTAGGGGCTGTAGCCTAGTAAGAGGGATAATGTACATATTACAAGTTTGGAGGGTGGTATTTTTTGTTTTCAGTGCTACTAAATACAAAAACAAAGAGCAAAACTGGATTAAATAATGTATTTTTCTTCAATAACGGAAGCTGCAATCATTAGCATGTCCAGCTAACTAGCTTAATAGCCTACCTAAGGCAGTTGTAGAGCGGCTATAGCCTAGTAAGAGCAATAATGTACATATAGTATGTATAGTATAATGTACATATAGTATGGAGGGTGGTCTTTTTTGTTTTTGGTGCTACCAAATACAAAAACAAAAGTGCAAAATGATAAGGAATGGATTAAATAATCTGTTTTTCTGCTGTAATGGAAGCTGCAGTTGTTAGCAAGTCCAGCTAACTAGCTGCTAGGCAGTTGCAGAGCAGCTAGCTGGATAAAAGCGATAATGTACATATTATGAGTTTGGAGAGTGGTGTTTTTGTTTTGTTTTTAGTGTTATTAAAAGCAAAAACAAATGTGCAAAAGTATAGGGAATGGATTAAACAATGTGTTTTCTGCTATAATGTAAGCTGCTCTTGTTAACAGGGCAGCTAACTAGCATTCTACCTACAGTAGTAGCCTATAGCGTTACTACTAATGCAAAGAAGCACATCAGTGGCTCACAACAATATTTTGTGGGGGCACCAGTTACACCAAAAAATATTTTTGCTCATAGAAGTAGGCCTACAGTATTTTAATACTGCAGCAAACTAGCTCTGCTAAAGCTGATCCTTACTTATATATCCTTTGCATGGATCATCAGGTGAAAATGCGTACTTTTCATCTGGTAAATGATTTCGTCTTGTTTTTTTAGCATGATATTATGTAGGTATGTAGCTGCCATGTGCATATTTTTACAGGGTTCTTATTTTAAAGTAAATATGATGAAATAAGCAGAAAAAAACAAATGGTTGTAGAGTGAGTTTTCAGTTAACTAAACCATCTGTTCAGAAATTGCTAGTTTAGTGTCATATTGTCATTTCTAGTCAACACAATCAATCGTCAGCATAGATCTTTGTTTGAAATTAAGGGCTCAGTGGTAATTTTGAGGGTTAAATTTGCCATTGTTACCACTGTAAACGGTATGTGTTATGTGAGAAAAGAAAGCTTGCCAGAAACTACACTTCTCAAACTGTCACACTTGGATGTCAGGCCCATAGTGCTCTTCCACCCATTTGTTGCTAAAGTCTGTCCATATGTGACCTGCCGACCATGACACTGTTGTCTTTACCGGGCAGGAAGTAGCCATGAGCTGTGCTGAAATAAAACAGTGTCTGCTTTCATGGCACGTTTTGACCTGGTTTTGAGGACTGAGCTCTGCAGGCTCTCGAACAGACACTGCGGAAAAACGCCTCCAGACAATCAAGTGCTTTTCATTTCATCTGCTCTGTCACTGAACGCACGCTGACTGTTAACTGGGCGAGTCGAAGGCAGGAGCTCCCTCAACGTCCATCACTGTATCACAGAGGAAAATGAGAAAGCTGAAAGAGAAAATGAACTCCAATTTAGGAGAAGCTGAAAGGGCAGGTGTGGGTGACCCGGCTGATGTGTAATGAAACCACCAGAGTCTGAGGGAACGTTTCGGATGGCAGGATCTTAAAAACGATAAAGTCAAATGGAGCTCGATATCAAAGACTCAGAAATAGTCTCATCTCAGAAAATGAGGCTGATCTGGAGGGATCCCAACACATCAGGAGCCAAGGATAGGAATGGTGTGCTTCTGTTTTTACTATTTTTGATGTGAATGTGCTCGTTTATTCTCTGCCAAACCAAGACATGTCCTCTATTCACATCTTTATCCTTTCTGGTAAAAGAAAAGTACCTTAAAGGAATACAGATGTTTGCCTTCTTACTGAGAGTGAACACACTTAAACAAATGTGATATGACGTGTTAATTAAAAAGATTTAGAGACCAGGTTGATGGATTTTTTTTGTATTTGGACAGAATCAGGTTAGCTGTTCCCAGTCTTCATGCTAAACCATTGCTTCTGGCTGTAAACTTTAAAGTTAATAGCCAAATATGCAAGTGGTATTGATAAGGCTGTGACAGTATGGCGGTGAGGCTGTTAACTGCCAATGCCCCCCTCTGCTGCCTCCCGAAAATTATGGCCTGAGTGTTTTATTGGACTTTATAATACCTCTGCCCTATGCACAGAACACTATGCACATATGCATCATGAATGTTACTGTATAATTCCCTGCTTTTATCAGAGAAGTGTATATAATAACCTGCAGACTGGATTTTCTACCCACAATGACGAGCACAATGATGGGACGACTGACTCATATGTCAGCAGGCCAATCACATACTCATTGGCAGGTCTGCATTATAGGGCTGATGTATGAAATGTCTGCGTCATCACTGCACTGCATTTTTATAAACTATAATAATCTGGTCACGTCCTTTGCCAGCATCCAGGTGCAGTCTCACTCCCTCCTCTTCTCCTTATATTTTCCTTTTCATACTCATCCAACTGAAGTTACATCCAGTTACCTCAATTACTAACAGCAGAACGTTACCAGCGGAAACAGTCTGTTTTTGTGATGTCAGTAGAAGAGATTGTGAAGTTTATTACACCATCAGTAATGAGTTAAATGACCACAGTTTTGCAGTGATATGGCTATCGTCACAGCCCTAAGTGGTACTGATCATCTTGTTTGTCACCTTCGGCGCAGAGTTTGCATGTTCTCCCCGTGTCAGCGTGGGTTTTCTCCAGGTGCTCCAGCTTCCTCCCACATTCCAAAGACATGCAGGTTAATTGGTGACTCTAAATTGTCCGTAGGTGTGAATGTGAGAGTGAATGGTTGTCTGTCTCTATGGGTCAGCCCTGTGATAGTCTGGTGACCTGTCCAGGGTGAACCCTGCCTCTCACCCAATGTCAGCTGGGATAGGCTCCACTCACCCTGTGACCCCCAACAGGATAAGCAGCTATGGAAAATGAATGAATAAATGAGATTTGGTAATGTACTCTCTTACATATTGTTGTTCCCAGAAGTCAAAAATGAGCTTCTGTGCTCAAAATTCGGTAATCAGTTAATCAGTTAACCCATTTAGTGAGCCTAATTGCCAAATATTTGCTGTTTTCCTCTTGGGAAATCTGAGAATTTGCTGCACTTTGCTATTTTATCTCATTTCGAATACCTTTTTAGTAAAACTAACCAACTATTGTCAGACAAAATAAGCACAAAAAAACATCACTTGTGGCTGTGGGAACTCGTAAAAGACATTTGTAATCATTTCTTTGATTATTTGATTATTTGATCATTAACTGCAGTTCTAAAATCCATCTCCTCAAAGGCCTCTAAAGTCTGTCTATACAGCATTTTGAGATATTTTTGATTCAAACTAACTAACTAACTAACATGGTAGAAAACATACAGTTCATGTATTTTCTTTCATGCAGGTCTCTTGAAATGTTGAAATATGAGTCCCAAGTTAACAAAGAGGAAGTTACTTGAAGTCCTCCACAATCGGGAAAGTTTACATTTCAGTCTTTGCTCAGCTGTTACCGGCTCAGACTGTCCCTTGGTGCAGTAGACTCATGTTAGCGGCAGCTGTCATGGTTTCCCAAACGCTGAGGTCAAAGGTCAGCTGCTGGCCCCCACAGATGGATTCCCATTCGACCGGCTAACGTCAGATGCCAGGATCTGCGTTGACACAGAGTTGTTTTCACAGTCTTTTTCACTGTATCAGCTACTTTCAGGTTTTATTGCTCTCTTCCGGAGCTGAAGTGATTTTTTTTCTTTGAGCTCGATAAAGCCCAATACCTTCTTTTCCTCACAGAAGACAATACGCTCCCCAAGCTGATGGTTGCTCACTCAACCAAACGAGGTTCCCACAGGGTCAGGCCGCGTCCTCTCGCTTTGTCACCTCCTTGTTCACACAGCCTCGCTTCACATACATGAACACCATGTCTTTTTTCTATCCAAACAGGAGCATTTGTGTGTCATCGCACACATCCAAAGAACTGGTATTTCCCGTCACGTGCACAGAGCTCCGCTGTGACTGGGGATTATAATCCAATTATAAAACCATGCAACAGTCAAGTGCTTTATTGTACATAAATCATCTTAGTTTTAGTTGTAAATGTCATTTTGTCTGTGAGAATAAAGCTGACAGTTCATTTTTTTCTCTGGGGTGAAAACTTTGACTCCTCAAAATGTCAGTTTCTCAGCAGTGGTGAAAAGCAGCTTTGTTTGTAAATTGAACATTTTGAGTTCATCTGAAGCTTCAGAACTGACAAGTTTAGGGTTAGCAGATTTTCACAGCATGACAGCTGTGTGTAGGTTGTTTATATGTCTAATACTTTGAACTGGACAGACCGCAGTGGCCTGAGAATCTGCAGCCAAAATAACTTTAGCTGCTTGGAATGTCATGCTGTGCAGCCTCCACATGTCTTTCCTGTTGGTTGATTTATTTAGGGATGACTTTGAGAGTTGAAAGTCGGTTAGTTTGATCTAAAATATGACATAAAATGGTAAAACATTTTGATCGTTGTTCCCCAAAGCCCAAGATGACATCCTTAAATGTCTGTGTCAGTCATAACCCAAATATATTCAGTTTACTGTCACAGAGCAGTAAAGAAACTAGAAAATATTCAAATGTAAGAAGCTGGAAACTTTGACTTTTATCTTAAAAAACTTACTTGATTAATCAATTATCAAATTACTATACTTGCCGATTTATTTGATTAATCAATTAACCGTTGCAGCTCTATTTGAATAAGATACAACTGCTGATAAATAATAACTACACACAAAAAATACTGGGGGAATTTTAACCCAGTTCGAGTCAAACATGAAACCCATTGCTTTCGTTCAAAATAACCCAGTACCCTTGGGTATATAACCACTGGGTCACCAATTATACCCAAATCACTGGATTATTTTGACCCAGTTTAAGTGTAATTTGTTTTATATCCACTGGGTTATTCAGCCATACCAAGATGTGGTTATACTGACCCAGTAACAATGTCACATTTACATTACTGTTGGCTCATTATTCAACCAAAAAGGGTGGTTACTCTTACTATAGGGCTGCATTGATTGTTGTCATGAGGGATTCATTTGTAGATTATTTTCTTGATGGATTGACTGATTGATTGATTGCTCTAAAAAATGCCTACTTTAATTTTCTAAACAGTTTTTTCAAGCCAACTGTCCAGACCCCAGAGTTATTTAGTTTACCATTACACAAGCCAAAAGCAGTAAATCATCACAATTTAAATGCTGGAACTTCAGAATCTTTGACATTTTTGCTCGAGAAGAACCACTAAAATTGCTTTTCAAAATAGTAGCTAATCAATTAAATTCAAATCACTTTTACGGTATACTATGCAGGATGTTTGGCTCCTGTTTGTGAAAGTAAAAGCCAACCCCAGATTCACTCTGGTTTGGTGCTTCGCCTCGCTATATTTGCGTTTTTCGACGCTGTGTCTCTCAAATGTCTGCAGCTTACAGTCTGACACCTGGTCACTGCCTTTTTATAAAGCCCTGAGCGAACACAGAGAATAAGAATGAAATGAGAAAGAACAGACAGAGGGCAGAGTCTCTGCAGAAAAATACAATGCCACACACTTTCAATGGGTCATAAGTGATGAGAGGGGTTACTTCTGTATGAGTCTGAACATAGTTTTTTAGGGAAATTGTGCATAGCATACCTTTAAGGTTTCATATGATTAAAGAGGTTGACTGAATTGTCTCAAAAATAGGATTAGATTTTATTGTAGGCAAAGCATTTGTATATGCCCCTTGATAAAATAAAGAACATGAAAATATTATTTAAGATGTAACATACTTTTACAAAAAGAAAAGGATGAAAAAGGGGGATTTTTTGGATGCATCTTTAGGAGACAGCAGAACAGTTAACTCATAGATATGTGCTTATTACGGGGAAAAGCCATTATTCTAATTCTTTTAGTGTTGTTAGGAATATGACACTTCCTCTTGGCTGTATTTTTGCATATCTGTACGTCACATAGCTGACTGTAACATTCTTGCCAGTTTGCATCCTGCAGAAGGCGTCCGCACAAAACATCCCTGCATGAGTGAATCCTTAAATTGGAGTTATGCCCTACTGATAATTTTTTTGTGTTCTGGTCCTGAAGATTCAGCACCTATCTATATACAGTATATATTTATTAAAAAATGGAGTGTTGATTTACTGCTAATTGAATGCAGCAGAGACCCATATATCTGCAGTACTGCTGCTGCATCTCTAATGTCCTCTCTCTGCGCTCTCCACAGGGTCAGCTGTCTCAGGCTCTCAACGGCCTGTCAGACCGAGCCACCGAGGCCAAAGAGTTCCTGGTCCAGCTGAGAAACATGGTGCAGCACATCCAGGTAATTTAATGCAGACAAGCACATGCAGACAACTGCTGCTTCACCCACTGCATCCTCCATCCTGGAAGCAATGCACTGACTTGTCTTGGCAATTTGTTACCCATCTCTCATCCCCCGCTGTGATCCCAGACTGTCCACCACAGAAACAAAAAGGCTTATCGAATTATTTCACTGTCGAAATTTTGTAATCCCTGGCTTGGAGTACGGTCGTTGTCCAGGCACGATGTTGCATGTGACAGGTGCAAAATGACACTATTTCAGAGTAAGACATCAAAGCTCACACACAGCAACACTCCAAGTTCAAACCTGATTTCACGAATCACTTTAGTGGAAACCTTAGATGCTGAAAGAGCAAGTCAATGCAGAAGCACCAAAAACTGCAGTTCCTCTGATGGCCACTTGAAGTGAGTTAATCACTGTAGACCCTCATTTTAATATGCCCACATTCACAGTAGAACATGTTTATAGCCTGGTACAAAAAAACAGTTTTGGTCTCTGTAGTTTATTTACCCGTTCATGACGACTGTACAGAGGGAGTTTAGAGGGGCTGGTCTACCACTGCCTTGATCAGTGTGGGTGCTTTCACACCTGCCCTGTTTGGTTCGGCTCAATCGGACTCAAGTTCGTTTGCCCCTTCAGTGCGGTTCATTTGGGCAGGTGTGAACACAGCAATCACACTCAGGTGCGCACCGAAACAACCGGACCGGGACTGTCTTGGAGAGGTGGTCCCAGTCCGGTTACAAATAAACTCTGGTGTGGTTCGTTTGTGGTGAGAACGTGTTCCGACCTGGATGTGAACCAACTGCAGTCACATGACACATTGTTTGGGTTAAACATGAGCATGTTACAGTCCTGGAGGATTATTAATGTGCACCTCCTCCTGTACTGCCTTAATATGCACATTCAGCACATCCAATGCATCAAAACATTGTTTTCTAGTTGGAGCCGCGCCTCGTTTTCAAACTGTATGGTTTGACTAAAATGAACAATGACAGCAATATAGTCCACGATGAGCAGCGCTAAAATCAACCTGCGTAGTTGTCCCTCCATTGTGACATTAGAAAGTGTCACATTTATCTTGCAAGTGTACTCTTCTTCAACGTTTGCTTTACTTCCTGGATTTTTCCCACATGGAAATTCTGACCAATCAAGAGCAGCTTTCTCACGCAAGACATTCGATCTGGTCTGCTTGTAAATGCTGCCGTGAGAACACGACTCAACTCTAGACAATTATACAGCTGTGTAATTAAATTAGTCCCTGATTCAGACCAAAGCAAGACAGCTCTAGGTCTGCCTAACACCAAAATAGGTATTGTTGTACAATCTATGGTTTACTCTTACTTTTCAATCTTTCGTCCTCTATTTTATGTGCGTGCCATTATTTTCAACATATCAAACGTTCAGTTAGAGCCAGTTAAGTAATGGATGTTTTTGCATTTAGCATGATGCACTCTTAAAATATATTTATGATGCCACGCTCTATATGTGGACACAGGCTGTCAGGATGTAAAGAACACTAAAATATATAAAGGCAGCGACATTCAGTGAGAGTGATGAATCACCATAGCAACAGCAGAGCATTTCTCTTCTACAGTTTTCAGTTGAGAATATTGATTTGAATGGAAATGTCCCTCCTTTTACATCCAGTGGCATCACACACACAGTACTTAGCGTAAGTACAGTTTATTGACCAGGAATAGATTTAGATGCTGTGTGTGGAGACAAAGCTGTGGTCATCTTCAGAGGCTGACGAGAGGAGGAAGGTGTGATTACATGCCCTCATCGATTATCGTCACAGTCAGATGAAGCTCTGGGGAGACCCGTCAAGGTGGCAGATGCAGGATGGGAGAGGAAGGAGGTGAAGGAGGGGGAGGAGGAGTAGAACTTTGGAGTGTGTGAAAACAAACTCTACCAGGCATATTTGTTGGTACATTACTCAGTGATTGCGTGATGCTGACGCTTCATGGTGATTTTATCCACCCACCTCATATGATGGTGAGTTACGGGAGATGTGCGAATGAGGATGCATTTTTTAAATAAGTTTTCTCGAAGGAAACTTTGCGAGTATTTTAAAATGTATCGTATCGGTCATTTTCAACATTGCTTTTACTTTTATATACTCCATGTTTTAAATTAGAAGTTCCTTTATATTTTCAGTCTTTTGGACGCTTTATTCTTTTCATCCTTCGTCTGTTGTGCTGCAGGAGAACGGAGTGGAGTTTGAGGCCTGTTTGGTGGCGCAGTGCGACGCCCTCATCGACGCCCTGAACCGACGCAAGGCCCAACTGCTGGCTCGAGTCAACAAAGAGCACGAACACAAACTGAAGGTGAGTAAGCATGACGAGATAAAAAGCTTTTCAGAAATATATGAAGTGGTGGGTGCAAGAGTTCAAGTGCAAGAAACAGCATTTTGTCTCAAAATCTAACCAAGAAGGTCAGAAATAAGCAGGAGTGTAATGTGAATGCGGCTCTTTTTGCATTAAACATCACCTGTTTGAGAAATGTAAAAACAAGCTGCAACAACAACAGGCTCGACAAAAATAAATGCAACAATATTCGTGATGAATTTTGGTATTTCAGGCGTTGTTTTTAATGTCTGGAAGTTGACGTTGTAGTGGAAACTGGTGGCATTTTGATCAGTAGGAGACTCACTTGTATACTGGGAGCAATTGCTGCCTGGAATGAGGAGAAATGAATCTGAATATTATTGGTATGGCTGTGATGTCAAATATATGAAACAACCTACAAATGCACATTTTTTAGATTTAACGTAAGCAGTTAAACTCAATTCTAGAGATTTCAGAGACACAAAGAGCCACATTTGTCTTTACACTGTCTGCAACACGTTGAACAGGGGACATAACTGAGAGATGGAGTCAACAGGAGGAGGAGGAGGAGGAGGAGGAGGAGGGGGAGGAGGAGGGCGAGGGAGAGATACATTTGTGCTGTACAGCATCCAATTTCACGCTTGGACACTCTGTAGAATCAAGGTTTCACACGTGTAGGTGGTTTGAGAAACACAGCCTGTGCATGGCAACATGTGAGCGCGCTCATACACTGACACATATTTTTTTTCTCTCCTTTCTTAATATATGAAATATAAGGCATGTACAAAGATTAGCATTTCGTGGGAGGAGGTTATAAATCACTTGAAAGCTCGCTCATTTACATTCAGCAGAGTGAAGAATGTCTTTGAGGAGGTCCTGATGGGTCATTTTCAGTACACTTGTCAACCTGCAGCACATATAGGAAAGGAAAGTAACAGCTGCTGCTAATCTGGAACACTTAGAAGCAATGAGTGTCTCAACTGACGTCTGTTATAGCTGCTTTTTTCTCTGTTTTTGAGGTTTATATTTGTCTTTTGAGGAGTTTTGGAGTTTGCAAACTGGAAGTGGGGCTCCCCGAAATTTTGCATAGGGGTAGCTAGATGGGGCCAATGAAAATCTTTGGGTCGCTCAGGAATTTAGCACATCATTTACATACCTACATATTAATTTGTTTAAATACCCATACACTCAGTGGTCTAAATTCACGTCAGTGTTGAATCGATCAATACCGAGGCTTAGGGCAACACTATCGTTATCTGACTGGCTGTCATCAATGAAGGCAGGGTCAGAGACGTGGATGCTGTTCCACAGGGTGCTCAATTTACGTTAAACTGTAGTGGCTATGGCAAGGGAAGCCAAAGGGGGAGGGGCACGGGCTCGTGCAGTCTTAAATACAGCCGTCGGCCATTACAGCGAGCTTTTAATTGAGAATTGATGCCATGCGCCAAATTTTAAAATAGAAAAGTATGAACAATAAATAATATAAAATGTCTTGAAAAAGGGCACGACTACTAGTCAGAGGCCAGAAGGGCAGGTGCTTGAGCACCACCTGCAATCTATATGTGCATGTGAGTGAGGAATCGCACACTGATATACTTTGATGTCTTATTTTACAGTTAATACTACTAATTAACAGATGTGCATAGACTTATACTAGTACAGTTAAAAGTTTTTCACCATTTTAGTTCATTTTTAGTAACTCTTGTACTTATCGTATCGGCACTGCTTTTTGCTTCTGCTCCCTGAAAACACTTCCTGTATATTTTGCCAGATATTTTACACTCTGTTGTTTAGAAAACTGGGCCCACTGAATGATCCTGACCCAGGGAACCCACTGGTTATCTGGCTGGTACTGGTTGTGAATCATTAGAATAATGGTTACTGTACTGAGTGTTACTGTAATTTGAAACATTCTCTGGCACAAGAATTTTCTTAAACAAATAAAGTTCTATTGAATTGAATTGAATTGAATTGAATTAAATATACATGCATTAGGCGATTGATTCTTCAATTTATGTCTTTCCCTTAAAGAGACAAATATACAGCTTTAATTTAAAGGAGCACATACATTGTAAGGAACAAAACATTTACTGGGAGGAAACTTCGGAAGTTTAGGGGAGACTCGTGGGTATCCATAGAACACATTTCTTAATTTAGGTATCTTTAGGTGAAAGTTCAAGGGACCCCTTTGAAAATGGTCATGCCAGTTGTTTCCTCGCCAAAATTTAGCCTGACTTTGGAGCATTATTCAGTCCCCTTCCTGACAAACTATGCATTGGCATCCATTTGTAAGCATCCATGGATGCCAGTGGGGGCCCACTAATTGAATCAGGGACCACCCCTTGGTCTGTCACTAGGACAGTCATGGAGGACCCACAGTGACACACTGAGCAGTGTCGAGTCTTTCCAGGATTTAACTGCAAATATACTTCAGTCAGCAAGACTTGTACATCTTGCAGGTTAGAAATTGTTACACTGATTGCCTGCAGTGTTGCAAATGTCAAAATTATAGCAGCCATTACAGTTTTTTTGCCTGTAGTTGGAACACACTGCGACATGTTTACTGTACAGCTGCAGCTCTAAACTGCCACTGTTGCTGCTTTTTTAGCCCACAGGCGACGCAGGTTGAACTGCAGCTGCAGGTCCTAAAACAGCAGCACTGCAGAGTATAAAATGTAAAATCTGTTCTGTTAATGATTGATTGGCTGTTAAGTGATAGATGGATGTTTAATGTGTGCCGTCGGACACGTTCACACCTCTGAGACGGAGGAATTTTAATGTATCTGAGCGTGGATCTGATCCCTCCTGTCAGCCGACAGATCGGTGCCTCCATGTGGCGTTCGCTGAATCTTAATGCCAGAAAGACACATTTCTCCGTGACAGATGTGATATTCTTTATTCAGTGTAGATGTCTCATGTGAATCTGCGCTGCTCACTCACTCGAGGACACTGCTGCCATCACAGGAGTTTCCCACAGAGTCGGTGATGCAAGAATATCTCACTTTCACATGATCTGTGTTTCTCATCTGCTCCTGGAGGGCAGCGTGGATCATTTGAGGTAGATACCAGCCGCAGTAAAGTGGGGAGGATCACTGGAGGCATCACTTGTTTTCTGGAGTCTACTTCCAGTAATTGGAGAACCTCTGACATGGCCAGTCAATGGGATGCTTTCTGCTTCATTAGCATGTGGCTCAGTGGCAGAAGTCATCCTGCAGCCGTAATTAAATGAGACACATTTCTGTCCCTGGTGCTCTCCTGGTGTTACTGTAGCCCTTTGTTTATTTTCATCTCAGATCGGATTTATTTATATGAAAAGCAGATTGCTGCATAAAACAAAATGCCAGCTATGCATTTTATACGTGTCCAATTAAGACGCTAATGAAGCGCCCTGATTAATCCTGCTGATTCAGTCACACGCAGATCTGTTTATGAGGAGAAACCATAAAAACATTAAATCAATTAAAACCGATTGAAACTGCCGCAGCTGACTTGGCATCTCTGACAGAGCTTCCTGCTGCTGCCCTCTGGTCCTGCACGTTGATGCCAAAGCCTAGTCGCCATGGTGACCGGGTTGCGTTGAGCTTGTTGTTTGAGGCTGTAGAAGCAAGAGAAGTAGCTCTTAATAACATGAGTCAGACTCTTTTCTTTTTCCCCTGCACATCAGGAGGACTGACCCATGTGTTTGTTCAGGGAGACGGCAGAGGCGGAAGGTGGTTTTATGGTGGTTTGTCACACTGTGCAGTTACAAAAGCTCCTTCACTCAGTCTCAAACGTCCATACAGTTCTGTTTTTGATTTATAGCCAATGCAAACCACCAAAAACCTTTTCTGGGGACCCTGATACTAAATCTCTCTTTATATTCTAACTTAACTTAACTTATTTTGGGTGGAAAAACAATCAAAATGAAATGTTTTTAGCCTTAAAAACATCAGAATCAGCCTTAACAGTTGTGTAACAGTTGACACTCACTGTGCTTAGCTGACATACAGTACAGGCCAAAAGTTTGGACACACCTTCTCATTCAATGCGTTTTCTTTATTTTCATGACTATTTACATTGTAGATTCTCACTGAAGGCATCAAAACTATGAATGAACACATGTGGAGTTATGTACTTAACAAAAAAAGGTGAAATAACTGAAAACATGTTTTATATTCTAGTTTCTTCAAAATAGCCACCCTTTGCTCTGATTACTGCTTTGTACACTCTTGGCATTCTCTCCATGAGCTTCAAGAGGTAGTCACCTGAAATGGTTTTCCAACAGTCTTGAAGGAGTTCCCAGAGGTGTTTAGCACTTGTTGGCCCCTTTGCCTTCACTCTGCGGTCCAGCTCACCCCAAACCATCTGGATTGGGTTCAGGTCCGGTGACTGTGGAGGCCAGGTCATCTGCCGCAGCACTCCATCACTCTCCTTCTTGGTCAAATAGCCCTTACACAGCCTGGAGGTGTGTTTGGGGTCATTGTCCTGTTGAAAAATAAATGATCGTCCAACTAAACGCAAACCGGATGGGATGGCATGTCGCTGCAGGATGCTGTGGTAGCCATGCTGGTTCAGTGTGCCTTCAATTTTGAATAAATCCCCAACAGTGTCACCAGCAAAACACCCCCACACCATCACACCTCCTCCTCCATGCTTCACAGTGGGAACCAGGCATGTGGAATCTATCCGTTCACCTTTTCTGCGTCTCACAAAGACACGGCGGTTGGAACCAAAGATCTCAAATTTGGACTCATCAGACCAAAGCACAGATTTCCACTGGTCTAATGTCCATTCCTTGTGTTTCTTGGCCCAAACAAATCTCTTCTGCTTGTTGCCTCTCCTTAGCAGTGGTTTCCTAGCAGCTATTTGACCATGAAGGCCTGATTCGCGCAGTCTCCTCTTAACAGTTGTTCTAGAGATGGGTCTGCTGCTAGAACTCTGTGTGGCATTCATCTGGTCTCTGATCTGAGCTGCTGTTAACTTGCCATTTCTGAGGCTGGTGACTCGGATGAACTTATCCTCAGAAGCAGAGGTGACTCTTGGTCTTCCTTTCCTGAGTCGGTCCTCATGTGTGCCAGTTTGGTTGTAGCGCTTGATGGTTTTTGCGACTCCACTTGGGGACACATTTAAAGTTTTTGCAATTTTCCGGACTGACTGACCTTCATTTCTTAAAGTAATGATGGCCACTCGTTTTTCTTTAGTTAGCTGATTGGTTCTTGCCATAATATGAATTTTAACAGTTGTCCAATAGGGCTGTCGGCTGTGTATTAACCTGACTTCTGCACAACACAACTGATGGTCCCAACCCCATTGATAAAGCAAGAAATTCCACTAATTAACCCTGATAAGGCACACCTGTGAAGTGGAAACCATTTCAGGTGACTACCTCTTGAAGCTCATGGAGAGAATGCCAAGAGTGTGCAAAGCAGTAATCAGAGCAAAGGGTGGCTATTTTGAAGAAACTAGAATATAAAACATGTTTTCAGTTATTTCACCTTTTTTTGTTAAGTACATAACTCCACATGTGTTCATTCATAGTTTTGATGCCTTCAGTGAGAATCTACAATGTAAATAGTCATGAAAATAAAGAAAACGCATTGAATGAGAAGGTGTGTCCAAACTTTTGGCCTGTACTGTATGTTGATGTATGATTATGATAATTGAGTCCTTTGACGAGGTGTGCACCTATTCTGGGACCAACAGCAGACAGAGTTAGCTTCAATCTTAGTGTAGTGGAGCAATTTTCCCTCAGGGGTTAGTAAAGACCAAAAACGGAGCTTCAAGACAGTGAATATTAGAGTTACATTCATCAGGTGGACACAAACCTGACTCCAAATAAATAAAAACTACTCTGGAACTTCTGGATGTGGTCTAGCTGACAGTTTGACAGTTCTAGTTTCTTTGCAAAGTAAAAGTTTGGCACACCCACACAAGTGTCACTGGATCAGACCTCTGGTCAGTTGAACAGTTTTCTGAAAATAAAGTCAAATCAGATCAAATCAAAAACTGAAATGTGAAACCAAGTTGTGGTTTTAAAGGGGAAAAAATGGAGTATTATTCCTTGGCCAGGCTGAGTGACTCCGTTGGTTGGCTATCAAGGGTTTTGTATGGATTACACAAACAAGCTATAACTTGTTAATTAGTGCTGGTAGGCAGAATTTGTTTCCTTTGGACAAAGCTGTTTCCAGTCTTTACGCTAAGCTAAGCACCAGCACGGAGCTTTAATGTGGAGAATTTATGAAACATGATCAAACCGAGGCCTCTGCTGTCAGTCCTTTTCACTGTATTTCATCTGGGAGATCCGGGCTCACAGAGTCATCAGTGAACTGATGAGCGATTCTTCCGAGGGCTGATTAGAGCAACACAAATGGAATCAGAAACTTTTCTGCAGAATCTGCCACCGGATGCTTCGTCCTCTGGACACCCAGTCGCGGTTGTTTAATGAGTACAGCTGCACTCAGGCTATTTTTATTTCCACTCTAGTGATTTACTGACCTCCCTGTTGACTCCTTGTCATCTGACTAAAATGTGTTGCTCCCAGGGATCCCTGCTCTCTCCAAGGTCCCTGTCTTTCAAGCACTTAAACATGGGGAAGAGTTTAGACTGTACAGACATGATCTCGGGAAACAGAAGCACTGGAGGCAAATATCGAATGATTAATTCTCTTACTGTGAACAACAGTTTTTTATCGCTGCGGTGGGATCTGCAGCAGGGAGATGAGCATGAAATATTAAAACTGCTGCTGAATTCAACGTTGAGGGATTTTTCATCAGTGGGCTTTTTTGTAAAGTACTTGCTTGTAGAGTCAACTCTCTGTTGCTCCTCAGAAAACTTGGCAACAATTTTTATGACTGCAGCTAGCGATAACTTTTTTATCATTGATTAATATTTAATTATTTAGTCAGGAAAATGTCAGGAAATAAAAATAGTGTCCATCCCAGTTTCCAAGAGGTAAGATGATGTCTTTAAATGTCTTGTTTTGTTGGACCAGCATTTCAAAACCCCAAAATATTCAATTTACAACAAAATAAATCAGATAAAAGCAGAAAAAATACAGGGATTTTTCTTGAAAAATGACTGAAAATAGTTGCTAATTTTGTTTTTAGACTATTGACTAATTAATTGATTGACTAATCAGTTTCAGTCATTTATTATGGAGCTAAAAAATGCAAAACAATCTTAAGTTCACACTTCTAAAATATGAGTATTTGCTGCTTTTCTTCACTTCATATTATTGTTAATAGAATATTTAGAATATATTTTGGACTGTTGTTCAAACTTGATAAGCATTTTCTGACATTTAATGGACTAATTGATTAAACAGTTAATTAAAAATATTTTTTAAATAAAAGATGCAGGCAAACGAGTCAATGAAAATTGTCCAATATGTCATTTTGGCCCCTGTTCCTTTTTACCATTGAATGTCTTTTTGTGGGATTTTTACTTGAAAAATGACATTTTAGTTCCAGCTTCTAAAATGTGATAATTTGCTTCTTTTCTTCATTTCATATTATTGTTAATAGAATTATTTTGGATTTTGGACTGTTGGTTGAACTAAGTAGGTGTCTTCTGACATTTTATGGACTAAATGATTAAACATTTAAATGAAAAAATGATTGACAGATGAGTCAATGATAATAGTCCAGTATCTGTCATTCTGACCCCTATTACTTTATACCATTGAGTGTCTTTTTATGTTTGCATCAAGTTAGTAAATCTCATCTCTTCGTTGCGTTTCCCTGCATCTGTCTGAGTAAGAGACACATTAATGTCGAGCAGGAAGCGCCTCGATCCTTGCTGACAGCTGAGCGTCTGTGGAAGTGACACTTGTCACTTTCTCTGAGCGTCACTGCAGCGTGTAGCATATAGGAAGCAAAGCAGAATGTGACTTTAATCCCTTTACTCTTCATCCTTTCATCCTGTAACAGTTTAATTTGATGTTCACAATCCCTCTTGTCTCTCTTTTTACTTTCTCCTTTCCTCTCTCACTTTTCCCCTTTTCCTATCTTCTCTTTCCTCTTCTCCTCTGCCCTTCTGCCTCCGTCCATTTCCCCTCTCATCTCTCCCTTCACTTTCCTTTCCCTCTTTCACCTCACGTCAGTATCATTAAATCATCTTCATGCACTTCCATAAGGACAAACTGTCATAGATTTTATGTCAGGGTCCTGACTGACTGTACACCAGCCTGTGCTAAGGGGACAGGTTAGGTTAGGAGACTGCTGCCATCGTATCTCACAAGGCCAAAAGTGCTGCAGTGGCCTAATAATTACAACAGAAACAGATTGAAGGAGATAATTTATTTCTCGAAGAGGCTGCAGGTCCTGCAGATGTGCTCACAGTACAATATGTGCAGCTGATGTGATACTGGAATATACTGGCCCATTTTTTTAAATATCCTGTTTGGTTGTAGTCGGTGTTGGTGCAAAGGCAGAGATCCCTGCAGAGAAGTTGCTATTTCAGCATTGGCAACAATTGCCTAAGCTGCAGAGCACCCCAAAAAGGAAGATGGACTCATCAGGCTAAGTCTAAAACAGAGTCTGACAATAAATGAAACAAAACACAGGTTAATATCAGCAAAGTATTTCAGAGATGGAGAGAAAATGTTGCAAGTAGCGTAGCCATCTTCTAACGAGAGTCAAAGGCTCACAGCTGTGGCTTCAAGTTCATGTTTATGTATCTAGAGAGAGCCTCGAATCGCAGTGTGTCCTCCACCTTACTCCCCGCTGCTGCAGGCAACCGCACTGGAAGCAGCAACCTGAATAAAGCCAGCTTAAACCCCAGCTCCCTACCAAATAAGCAAACTTTCTGTTGCTGCCCATACACAGGCTAGACCTGGTACTGCTGCTGGCCACCAGCCCGCGCCGAGACCCTGTGCGGGGTCAGTTGTGTTAGCTGAAAACAAGCCACTACAGACAAAGGTCTAAGGTCCGATACCAAAGGTCTGTCTCTTGAGCCGCCGCCTGCTCTCCTCCCATTAAAGGAGTCCACAGTGGCGGGGAGCGAGGCAAAGGGACCATGGGTTGGCTATCTAGCTAGCTTGTCTCATTTGTGTTCAGAGAAAGAGCTCTACAATGAAATAAGATCAAATAAATCAGTGTGTGGGAAAGGGAGAGAGCGTAGAGCTGCAGGAGGAGGGTGTACTTTTAGATTCTGTTGTTTTTTTGTTGCCTTCTCCAGATTCCTGCTTACCCCAGTTTTGAAATATAAATATAAAAATTCCCATTTTAGTATCTGTTGTCAGGTTATGTAAGCAGCTCCTTTAATAACAAGAGTAGTAACATGTTTTAATGAGTCTCATGGCAACAGAGCAATTCTCTCACTCGAGTCCTTGGATGAAGAAATGTAATGTTCCCAACATGAATAGTAAGTGGAAAGTGTATTTCAATGCTCTGAGCATCAGTTTGTATTCATATTGCCCTCTCGTTGTTTGGGATTGTTTTAGCAGCGCTGTCGAGCTGCTGCGACTCTGCGTGACGACGTGTTTAATCACCATGACAGCCACATATGTCTGAGAGGACAGAGGACGGAGTTTGTTTCCCCCCGTGAGCTCAGTTCATCTCTGCTGCTGCAGAAACTGTGGCCCACTTTCACAGCCCGCTCTGCCCTCTACCGCTGTCCTGCACTCACCCTGCTCTCCCTCTCCTAATTCATTACTCCCACATCCCTACTCAAGATGCTTAATTTCCTCCCACCTCAAGCTGCTGCTGTCCCTTCAGTTTGTGTTAAATTCAGATGAATGAATCTTCCCCGCACTGATTATCCGCTGATCAGCCAGCAGAGCGTTATTGTTGGTGGCAGATTTTATATCTTACTCCGAGGCTGATTTATAGCAGATTTCAGGAAAGATGACTGGAATGCTGAGAGAAGCTGTTCAGCAGTCAATGAGCGTCGAATCTGAGAGAAAAAGTGAAAGGAAGGAGCAGGGAAAGGGATAAGATACGATAAAACTTGTCTGCAAAATTCCCCCACATGTATTGTCCTCTGTGAATTAAGAGATTGTGATTCCAGCTGCGTACGGAGGAGTGACAGCAACTCTGATTGTTAAGCAGGCAGTGACAGCAGTGAGAAACTCCTCCTGGAGCTCTGCCAGGCCACTGCAGGGGTGTGGATGTTCCAGGCTTGACACAGCAGGGAGGGTTTGTCCCCCAGCCAGAGAAATATAGACCGAATCATCAGAGCTGGAATGAGATTTCCTCCCACTGTAAAGCAAGAGAGGTTAAACACGGTCCAAGAGAATAATTAGAATATGATTAACTGCATCTCTAAATATTTACTTACTTGAAAATATTCTTTAATATTTAATCCTCTTAGAGCGCAGTCAGACCTGCAATTTGTTTCATTTGGTCGGAACATCGGAGCAGAAGTTGCATTTTTATATTCGGTTCATTTAAATTCTGTCTTCGGGCGAATGGACCGGCGCTTTGCAAGTCATTTCTGCAGCCTTTTACCGCAGATATTTTGGCAGAGTGGTGGAGGTCAAAACAAACATGATTCCACACTCTGTAACTTTTGCAAAAATGTTTTGACTTGTGTGCAGATTTTGCTTAAGTTTACCTTCCCTGGTGTTTGCAGCAGATAAGAGTGCATGAGGCAACAGCTGAAAAAGAGGAGACAAGATGTTCTTTAGTGATTCACAACTAAAATCCACATTTTCAGGAGTTTCTTTCTGCAGTTTGTTTGAAGGCGCCTGCGGTCAGTTGAAATTGTTTTCAGCTGCCCAAACAAACCGAACTGGGAGCATAAGTTTTAAGTTCCCTGAGGTTTGAATAAAGCACAGCAAACATGGTGTGGTGCCGGTAACATGAGGACTGTCTAAATAAACTGTAAAAACAAAGTGATTATAAAACAATCATCCTCTTTGATCCCTCTGTTCTGCTCATGTGCAGCCTAACCAGATCAAATGAAATGAAAGGAACCTGGATGTCAAGTGGTTAAAACATTGATCATTTACTGTGCTTGTGACACTAGGAGCCTGAAGATGATTCTGCCATTTTGATCTCAGTCAATATATTTAAAAAGTTGCACACATAGTGAAAGGGAAGGGTGATATGAAAATTTAACAGAGATTTGTCGACCAGTAGAAACTTAGCTGGATATCTGTGGATGATGAGGCCATTCAGTATGCAGGATTGCTTTATAGAGATATGAATACTGTGGTCTGTCAGGTTTTTATTTCACCTATAAACTCTTTCCCAATTTATATTCCAGAAAAAATGAATGTATTACAGTAATGGATCCAACTGGTCCAGCATCAGGGTCCACATTTCTCCTTAGTCATTAGTTTAAGGTCCACACAGTTTAATATATTCAGCATCATACTTGTGTTTGGCCATGTCGTCAAGCTAGTTTGCTGTCTCTGTTAAGTAGCTGTAGGTTATTTACTCTCTACAGCAGGAAACGGCACTTCAAAATAAAAGCTCTGTGCAGGATATTCACTGTACTTTAAAATAAAGTGTGTTTTTTCAAACTTGACATGTTCACGAGTCACTTGTGGTCCATTCAGAATGGACCTGCAACCCACTTTTGGACTGCAACCTACCAGTTGGGAACCACTGCATTATAGTTTTGTAATATAAATGTGACACAATGTCTGATCCATGCTGTACACCCATACTTTTCACGCTCTGATTGCAGCATTGAAAAGAGGGCTATATTAAAGGGATATCTAGATTGTTTTGGTGTGTTAGAGATATCAGCTGTCAAAATGTCTGCCTTCTCTCAAAGCACCAAAAAACTACATTTGAAAAACTCAACAGCAATGTCTCTTTACAGAAATCATGACCTGGTTACTCAAGATAATCCACAGACCTTATTGTGAGCAGTTTCATGTAGGAACTATTTTCTTTCTATTGAGCTACATCCACCAACCGTATCACAGCGCAGAAGGAAGAGTGCATCTACTCATGGACAAGAGGCTCATGCTTGTCACAGCACAAGATGTAAACATAAATGGCGTCCTCCTGGCTGAGCTGTCATCTTAGCTAGCTCAATGGTGCTAGGTGAGCTAGCAGCAGTCCTTCTGCGTCGTGATACAGTTGGTGGGTGTAGTTTGGTAGAAAGAAAATAGTTCCTACATGAAACTGCTCACAACAAGGTCTGTGGATTATCTTGAGTAACCAGGTCATGATTTCCGGAAACAGACATTGCTGTTGAGTTTTGAGCACCACAAGCTGGGTACCATCCAGTTCATTATATTTGACAGAAGACAGACATCTCTACAGCTGATATCTCCAACACGCAGCAACTCACACCAAAATAATCTAAATTAATTAAAAGCACTACAGCTAAGAGGAAAAATATGTATTTTTGATTTTGGGGTGAACTGTCCCTTTAAAGCACACTCTATGGGTCGTACATTAATGCTACATACTGTTAACTGAATTATCTCTGAGTGTATTAAAGTGTTTACTTTCCTGTGATTTGTCAGAGGTGCAGTACTTGCATACTGATGGGCTGCGACTGCAGTCATCAGTAAATCATCTTCATGTGTACTGTCGGTCTGCAGTGAGGATTTTCCTCTCCATTCAGCCTTGGAGCCCCTCAGATAGCAACAGTGAAGTTTCTGTTACCTAGCAACCCTCGGTCCAGCACCTCCATTTATTTCACACTGTTGCGAGGAGGCTCTGTGGACATCAGTAGTGTTGGCTGTGCAGGGGGAATCTCCCGGGTCTATCAAATATCCGATCAAATCAATCAGATATCTTGTTGTGTGTGTGATAAGGAGGGTTTCTTTTATTGATCTCAAAGTGCTCCCTTGAATTCAGGTCAAGTTAGGGGAAGATAAATTATGAATATGGAAAGGGAAGGAATAAAAACTTAGTAAAGGGATAGATTTTTCTGTTTTCTGAGGCAAAAATCTATGATTGCGTACAGGGAATTAAAAATTTGAACATGTTGTGATTCTATAGCGACTCAGAAAGACAAATATCTTTCAGAGCAGTCTCATCTCTGATGTAACCGTTGATACTGATGACCGTTCACACGTACGAAGACCAAATGTCACTGTTCTTCTGTTAACGTCAATAACAGGATCAAGTCGCCGGTGTCCCTTCAGCCTCCTCTTCCTTCAGCGATCTGTGTGCGACTCTCAAGAGGAAAAAAATTACTCAATCAATCACTTTGACTATCCTGCCGCTAATCTCATTATTGGTATTCCTCCTGGTCGTCTCATTCAGATTCTCTTGGTCCATTAACAGCCTTGTTTAATTAGCCTCCTCCCTCCATTCACCTCTTTTCTCTCTCTGTCCTTCCTCCTTTGATTGTCGCCATATTTTCTTGTCTCAAGCTCTCTGTGCATCCATCTTTCTTCCCCTCTACTCTTCTTTGTCTCTCCTCTTCCTTCATTCATCAACATTTCTGCCACCATCTGCATATTTACTCCCCTTTAATTTCTCTAGATCTCCAGTCTTTCCCCGTCTTTCCTGCCCTATTTACACTCCACAGCTCTCACACACTTTACTAAACCCTCTCTTTGCATTTTATTCATGTTGCACTCCAGAGTGATAACATGAAAAGGGTGATGATTAACATATGATTATCTTCCTTATGCTTGTTGTTGTTGTTGTTGTTGCAGAACTTTTCCCTCGTGGCTGTTTCTTATTTTCTCATCCCCCTCTTTTTTTTTATTACACCTTTGTTCCCAGGTGGTTCGGGATCAGATCTCCCACTGTACGGTGAAGCTGCGTCAGACCACAGGGCTGATGGAGTACTGTCTGGAGGTCATCAAAGAGAACGACCCCAGTGGTTTCCTGCAGGTAAGATGCACAACAATACAAGTCTCTTTCTCCACTACAGCCCTAACTTTTTCATGCTTGTTTACTTGTGTTTGCCTATGATCCCTCGTCACTGTTTGTATACATCTGCGATTCATGATCAGTTCAGAAAAGAATGTTTTCTCTTGCAATCATGTTTTTTCTCTGAAGAAGTGAAATTATTCTTTAATTCACAAAAAAGGGAAAGATTTGGGAAAAGTCAGGAAATTTTAGATAATGTTGTAGTACCCCACGGCTCCGTTCTCAGTCCTCTTTTGTTCAACATCAATACGAGCTCCGATTATAGAAAACAAACTATTGTGCTATAACTATGCAGACGACACACAGATTTATATAACAGCATCACCAGGTGGCTGTGGTCTCATACAAACACTGTAAGTAAGTGCATTCAACAAATTAATGATTGGATGTGCCAAAGTGTTCTTTGGCAGCATTTTTGGCAGAACATCGCTATCAGCCAATATTCTCCTTGTTGACTGTCATCAACTTAAGATGACATGCATCGATGGCAGTGACCGTTTTTCTGTTGTGTCACATTAATATTGCAACAAGAAACATGTTTGTGAAGAAAAGAGATCTTCTTCAGGAGACATTCAGGACAAAAAGACACAGTAAACCCACTACTGACATGTCAGGGGACGCCTCCTATTGTTTCCCTGATAACGCTACAACAAATCCATGTTGAAATTGGCAGTAGGAGAGCTAGTTAACATTAGCTGTTAGCTGTTAGCAGCTGAAATTAACAGCTCATGGAGGTTGCATTGGGTTACATGATGATACATTCAAGCTCTAGTCAGTAAAAATAAGTATTGAGTGAATGTAAATTACAACATTGTCTTGATATGTTCAAATGTAATCTTGCAAAATGTAGTTTTTGGTGAGAAACTTGAATAAATATAGTCATTTGAAGGAGAAATTTGTTGATGTTTTCACAGGATTATAAAATAGATGTTATCGAGTGAATAATAATAAATTATATGTAATTAAAACGACTTTTGAAGCAGTAAAAAAAAGATGTTTTTCATGTGCTGAATGACTTTAAAACAGTTCAGGTTTTTTTTTTCATAATGAAGATTTCTTTGTTTCCCCTGCACCAAAAGGGGAATGAAAAACAACAAAAAACAGCAGCAAAAAAAACCCCATGCGTTTCAGCTATCAGACAAATTGCTATTTTAAATCTCAGTGTTGGCCCAGAATGGGTGCATCCATATTCTCTAGTTAAACAAAAAATGTAAAATTGAAATTACTGATTTGGATTATTATTTATTATTTTGGACCAAAATAACAAAAGTCTCAAAAGTGCTCAGCTTCAGTCAGTAACATTAAAGACCACAAATCAGAGGTCTTGATGGAGTCACCGACCTATATTTAGTAAAACCTCTCCATGCATTTATCTTTAACAGGCTTGACCACTGACTTTGTCTAAAAAGTTGACAGATGGCTGATTCAGAGTCCTCACTTAAACTGGGAGAGCCTTTAACATTCTTTTGTTTATTATCTTTGTCATTTGTTCTACTGGCTTTAAAAGTACTGAAAATTTTAGAGCCAAAACACATTTCTGATCTGCTGTTCCATTACAAACCATCCAGACCTCTTAGATGCTCCGGGGCCAACACAGAGATGCGGCAAACTTCCAGAAAACTTGATGTAGAGTTAATGTAAAGTGGTGGTGATCTGTTTTGAATTTTGTGTTTTTAAAGCTGCAATTTTCAAACGTTTTGTTTCTTGAAGTGGTGAGTTTAGTGACATTGGTAGAAAACATGCTTTAAAAAGAGCAATTCAAAATCTGTAAATAACGAGCTGCAAATATGACTCAGACCAAATATATTTTTAGATAAAGCTGACTTTAGTTCAAAGTAAAAATAATAGATGCAGTAAAGTTACAGTTTGTTTTTTGCCTGGAGAAGTTTTTACTGGCTTCGCTGAGCAATTTCAGCCTGTTAAAATCAAACTTATTTGACATCTATGATTTAAGTTCAACAGTTTTATGGCTGAAAAACATCAGTGTGGTGTTTTTGCAACTGAATCGGTTGAGATGACCAGCAAACACAGCGTCACAGTATAGTAATGTATGAGCTTGATATTGGCCTGTGTGGAGGGACCGTCTTAAATGAATGAACTGAAACTCAACATTAGAATTAAAATACAAAATGTAGTGTAGTTTTTTTCTAGTCCCCAGTCCAGTAATGATGAGTGACACAACTGTGCATTAATTTGTTGCCCTCAGATCTCCGATGCTTTAATCCGGAGGGTCCTCATGACAGAGGGACAGTGGGGGAAGGGAACCCTCACCCCCAGGATGACCAGCGACTTCGACCTCACTCTGGACAGCGGACCCCTCCTGCAGACCATCCACCAGCTGGACTTTGTCCAGATGAAAGGTAAGAAGAGAGGAGATAATGGGCACAAACACCTGAGGGGTTTTCCAAGAGTGTTTTCAGGATCATACTTATATGAACTTGTATTCAGCTAGAAACCAATGTATATGGGTGTTTAGTGGTGTTGTTGATGGATTCAAGTCCAAGTCTTGACACTTCAGTGCAAAATATTTTAATTCTGCATATTGAATTCAGTTATGTATCACAACTGCCCTCTACTGGTTGAAACCTGGCTATTGCAATGGAATTTTCCCATTGGCTGATCTGGTGGCAGGTAACATAATGGGTGGCAGCTTTCGTCAGATAAAATGCCTTGAGCTAGAAAGCTGCTCTTGATTGGTCAGAATTTCCATGTGGGAAAAATCCAGGAAGTAAACCAAATGTTGAAGAAGAGTATACTTGCAAGACAAATGTGACACTTTCTAATGTCACAATGGAGGGACAACTACGCAGGTTGATTTTAGCTGAGACCACCTCTTCAAGAAGGTCTCGGGCCGGTTGTTTTGGTGTGCACCTGAGTGTGATTGCTTTGTTCATACCTGCCCAAATGAACCACACTTAGGGGGCAAACGAACTGGAGTTCACAGGGCAGGTGTGAAAGCACCCTTTGCTCACAGAGATTACTCATACATAAACATTTACTTTATTATTTGAAAATTTAAGCCACGTTTAACATGTATATCCTTCATTGTAACTCTATATATGAGACAAGGAATACAGTAAAGCATGAAAGGTCCCTTTTAAACTCAAAAAGGCAAGTTCAAGCCCTCATGCGAGCTCATGTCTTCTCTGCTGAAGATGATAAGTCCCTACCAGCCATTCAAAAAGCTGTTCTGTACACAGATTTCTGTCATGAAAAATCACTATCATGTACTGGCAGTGTTTGCAGCATTGAATCCTGAGTTTATCAAAACTCATAATAATTTTACCTAGGCAAAAAATATAAATGAAAACCTAATTATACTGTGATGTTTCTGTTTGCTGTGTTTTTCTAAAATGTATTATTGACACTAATGAGTTTGTTTTTTTGGAAGAGAGTGCCCTCTTTTTCTGTGACACATTCCCTTGTGTTTGCAATCGCAATTTAGAGACAGCTTGTTCTAGCATATGACCTCTTTATTTTTTAAAAACACAAATTTTTTTACAACTGAATGAGTTATTTGAGTCAGAGAAGTAGCTGGATGTGGGCTCAGACATTAGTGTGTGCTTCAAACAGTATGATATCTCTGACACACTGCAGGTGTTTGCTAAAATATTTGGTAAATCACTCAGAAAGTGGAGAAAGTTTGGTGTGTTTATATTCATGATTCGGCAGCCTTTGATTAGTGTGTTATGGATTCATATATTCATTATAGAATTTATAAATGATAAATATTGAACAGGTCTTCAGGCACTGCAGAGTCATATTCAGTGTGTTTTCGTGCACGTGCGGCCGACCTTTCATATCTCAGTGGGCTGTAATCTGGCCTGGTTTCTCCCCTCCTCAGTCCCAGCTGCTCCCATACTCCAGCTGGAGGAATGCTGCACTCAGAACAACAGCGCCACATTGTCATGGAAACAGCCACCGCTCTCCACCATCGCCGTGGACGGATACATCCTGGAGCTGGACGATGGAAACATGGGGCCGTTCAGGGTAGGTACCCCCCCTGCAGGTAGTCTTTCTTTCTCTGCCCACTAAGATTTATCTGACGACTTCAACAGAAGACAAACATTAGTTTTACTCATAAAGACCCAACAGGGGAATCTCTGTTGGATTTACATTTAGATCACAAGACACAAAGTGAAAAACAGGACCAGTTAGAGTAATAATTCACCTTTACAGAACACCACCCGCTTCTCTCTCAACAAAGACTCCTTCATTTGGTGCCAGGGAGGACAGCAGCTCAGCCAGAGGGGATGTGAAAGCAACGCTTTGTTGCTGAAATCCCTCGATTGCTTTCTCGTACTGCACACACACTGAGTGATATGAGCGCAGGTCATGTGACACACTGTAGCGTGGCGTTGAATGACACAATGTCAGGAGAAAAGGTCTGTAATGCAGCTGACAGCTGGGATCATCCCACAGGAAGTGTGATCTGGGATCAAAGCATTATTCATACCCTCACAGAGGTTCACCATGTAATCCATCTAGCTAAGACCCTCCACTGCTACCTATACATTGAGGCTGCTGCTTTGTTATAATGGCAACTTAAACCTACTATACAATACAGTCAGGACAATGGAGGAGAATATCAGTGTCTGACCTCTTAACTCGTAAAGAGTTCCACCATATAGTACGGTAGGCCTGTTGACTCTTATAACAATCAGTCTTTTCATTTTCTTACAGGTTAACTCAAGTATTTTCCAACCTGGACTCTATTTTTCTATGTTTTTGTGTCTGAGTGACTAATGGGATCAACAGCTTTTGAAACTGGTCCAGTGAAAAGCGAGAGCTCGGATAAACAGGCTGCAATTTAACCTGTCAACATCAATGTACATCTACTAAAAGTGTTATTTTTGCCACTGACAGGCTCAGGTTATTATTATAATTGTCTGTCAACATTATGGAAAGGATCCCGACAGAGACAGACTTTTCTGTGAAAGGGTGGGTTCCTTTTTGTTTATCCAGAAACAGCCCTGAAATCGCCATCACCAAACCCACCAGACTCCATTTAAATAAACAATCATTTTATCGTTGTAAAACACACTTTATTTAGAATCTGCAGTAACAAAATAAAACTCATCCAAACCGTCTTGGTTCGTCTTCCTCTGTTCAAACAATCACCAACTCTGGTTTGGTTGAAATAGACCCTTAATTCATCCGGTTAAATAGGAAAATATGCTGGCTCTGTATATGCTAAAATAGTGGTGGCTTTGGTGACAGCAATATCCAGGCTGTTTCTGGTTAAACAAAAAGGATCTTACTCTAAAACAAAAAACGTAAATTGACAGTGCGGACATGCCCTGAATGGTTACATTGCAGCCTGTTTTGTTGCTGCAAGGTGCAGCTCTCTCACTCAATGCTGTATACTAATAATTTCCAAAAAATGTTTTTCCCATTAATCACTTTGACACAATAACAATAGTCTAAAATAGTCTCCAGTTTGAAAAATACCAAAGGTACAATTTAAAGCGATGTAAACTTTCGGATGAAGCTCCCTTTTAGATATTTTTTATTGTTGCCAACCTGCTTTGTGAGTAGGAAATTAGTCCTGTTGTTATTTTTCGAGAAAATGTCATAATATTTAACAAACACTTAAAGTAGAGATCACAGAGAAAAAGAAGAAACAAGACTTTTCTCATATTGTCAGAAACTAGTTTACTCTTTTTTATGTGCTGTGTCTGTTGTTTTGAGAAACATTTCTTCATGCTATGACAGTAAATGAAGTGCTTAAAGTGCTGTTTCACATTTCAAACTCTGGAGCAAAATTTAAATCATAAAAAGACAACATCATTGCATTAGTGGGATCTTATCTAACCCAAAATATCCATCATCAGGATCAGGATTAATTGTTATTTAATCGATGAGCAAGTGTGTGTTTGTGCATGTGTAACATTTATATGCTGCTTCATGGATTGCTCCAAGGCAAGGCAAGGCAAGGCAAGGCAATTTTATTTATATAGCACCATTCATACACAAGGCAATTCAATGTGCTTTACAAGAGAAATACATTAAAAACAATAGATCATTAAAAACAAGAGCTAAAAGCAAGAAAATAAATAGTTAAAAACAGTGCAGAAAATGCATTTAAAAAGCAAACATAAAGCAAAAGCAACAGCAGACAAATATAAAAACAATAGCTACAGATTATCCTAACAATAAGTTACATATCTAGTTCACTGGTAAGCTGCAGTAAATAGTAATGTTTTAAGCCCTGATTTAAATGAGTTGACAGTTTCAGCCGACCTCAGATATCCTGGAAGTTTGTTCCACAGGCAGGGAGCATAGAAACTAAACGCTGCTTCACCTTGTTTGGTTTTGATCCTGGAAACAACCTGTTCCAGATGATCTGAGGGGTCTGGATGCTTCATAACGTACAAGTATATCAGAGACGTATTTAGGCCCAAGACTATTTAGTGCTTTATAGACAAGTAACAAAGTCTATCCTTTGACACACAGGAAGCCAGTGCAGTGATTTAAGCACTGGTGTAATGTGCTCCACTCTCTTGGTGTTGGTGAGGACTCTGGCAGCAGCGTTCTGGACGAACTGCAGTTGTCTGATTGATTTTTTACTCAGGCCTGTGAAGACACCGTTACAATAGTCCAACCTGCCGAAAATGAAAGCATGAACAAGTTTTTCTGTATCTTGTTTAGACAGAAATTCTTTTATTCTTGCTATGTTTTTAAGGTGGTAGTAGGCTAATTTAGTAATTGTCTTAATGTGACTATTGAAATTTAGGTCTGAGTCCAGAACTACACCAAGATTTCTGGCTTGATCTGTAGGTGTAGTAAGATTAAAATATTGACTGACTATTGATCTTTGTTCTTTGGGGCCAAAAACAACTATCTCAGTTTTGTCTGTGTTTAGTTGTAGAAAATTCTGGCACATCCATGTATTGATTTCGTCAATGCACTTATTTAGCAGATGTAGGGGACTGTAGTCATCTGGTGACACTGTTATGTAAAGTTGTGTGTCATCTGCATAAGTATGGTAGGAGATGTTATGATATTCCATAATCTGAGCAAGAGGGAGCATATAGATGTTGAACAGAAGAGGCCCAAGAATGGACCCTTGAGGAACTCCACATGTAATTTTTGTTCGCACAGATTCATAATTGCCAAGTGACACAAAGAAATCCCTGTCTTGTAAATAAGATTTAAACCAATTTAGCACGGTGCCAGAAAGTCCCACAAACTTTTCTAGTCTGTCGAGCAGTATCTTATGGTCGACTGTGTCAAATGCAGCACTGAGGTCCAGTAATACCAGAACCAACAAAGTTTCATTGTATAACACACAATGACAGTACAGGATCTAACTATCTTATAGTGCAATATAATAATAACTTATTCTAGGCTGTATCAGCCCGACTGGATTTCCATCATACTTTAACTCTTTTGCCGGTATGATTGTGGATGATGGTATTAAATTTCATTATATGTGGTATTTAAAAGGTCGTACAAAGTCAACTGCGTAAAAAAATTCATCACAGTACAAGCCACATATCAAACTAGAAAAGCACTCGGAGAGCGCAGACCTCTGCCAAGCAGCTTGGATTTCCCGCCATTTTATTATTTTATCCACTTTGCTTCAGCTGAACACCACTAAAATCTGTTCCTTGTCCCATTATCAACCTTTCCTGAAAATTTCATCAAAATCCGTTCAGAACTTTTTGAGTTATTTTGCAGACAAACAAACAGACAAACAGACCAACACCGGTGAAAACATAACCTCCTTGGCGGAGGTAATGATGGCATTCCTTAAAACCACTAAAAAACATTCTTCAATTATATGTTGCCACAATGCAGTTAGCCTCTCAATAAAGAGACTAATAAGTTAAAACAGTCTTTAAACCATTTAAAGATTCAAAGGAGCCATGAATCACACCTAAATCCTAATTTACCCCCCATATTTCAATGTCAGCCTTCTCTCCGACTGTTGCCACCCTCTTATGACTCCTTAAAAGCACAACATGTCCATCAGCTTCCTCTAAACAGCTGCTGCAGCATAATTAAAGTGGTTTGATTTGGTGTGAATGTTTTATTTGCACACAGTAAAGATCCTTCCACTCAAAGACCTCAAAACACAAGATAATAATCTAAATATTGGACTTTTTATGACTCATGGTGTACACAGTTTGCTCCTTAATCTGTTTGTGTAACTCTCTTATTGACTTTTACACATTTTTAGGACGTAAACAGACAACGGCGTCAACTCTGGTACTTTGTGAGGAGGCTGAAACTCCTCTAGACTCAGAGCACCAGCTAAACACTCTCCTTGTGTAATATGAATGCTGCAGCAGCTGTGTGTAGAGGCATCTTGCGTTTTTTAATTTACAAAAAGTAGCCATTGACCTCCAGTCATTTTGCTCTCCTCTCTGAAGCCAGCTGTCTGTTTGTACGAGCCTCCGTTCTTCTCTCTTAATTACAACCGTTGCATAAGATGGTGATCATTTTCACCCAATCTGCCGACAGATTCACCAACTGCATCCGCTAACTGCTAATTGGTGGGCAGGTGGTGCCAAATTGTGCTGCAGCCTGGAGACATTTTAGTCTGAAATATACAGCAGAAATTTATGTAGACCATCTCAAAGCACATTTAGTTAAGCCGTTGGGGGAGGAGGGATATCTAGGCACAGGTTCAATACATAGCTGGTTGAAAATCAATGAAATATCCCTTTAATTGTATAAATTAGCCTAGCGACTAGCGAACTTCTTTCTTCTCGTATAAAGCCAGGAACAACAGCAACATTTAACAAATGTAACGTTACAAAATTCGGCTCCATTTCAACTCACAAGGTTCACTGACAAAACAACTGTCTTATACTAAACACATTTTCCAAACAAATATAACATGCTAAGGTTACTAGCACAAGCCTATGGCATTTTACATTGTATAAATTAGCGTAGCTCATATGAAGCCAGGATAAATCACACACAAAATGCTATTTTTGTGGAGGCTTTATTGTCTCCACAATTTATCGCTTTCTTATGTATGAAATTAAGTAAATAAAAGTTTAGTTTCAGACTTGGATTATACTGCATGAGTTGTGTGAGAGTAAACAGATGTTGTGATATAGTTTTGCCTTGTTAAATGATGACCCCTATGACTTTAATTCATCAAGATTTTTCTTTCACAAAATTGTTTAGAAAAACTTTTCTAAACAATTTAATGTAACACTGGGTGAGTTATTGATTTTCAAATGGTCTTTTGGGGGTTGAAGTGTACCTTTAAGTTTAGTGTTTCACTCAAGTGTTTGTGTGTTTTAGATATCAAAGTGTTGTTTTAGTCTTTAACTTGAACTCCGATCATTTTAAATCATACCTGTTTCTGCTGCTGCACTTTGCCAAACAATTATTTACATTCCGAATTGCGAAGGAAGTTTTCTTTTTCTTCTCTGACTCATTGAGCCTCGCCAACGCAGCTCCACACTGAGCTTGGCGAGTTGTGTGTCCCCATGTCTATTTATACACCCGTGTGGGCTGGCTTGCCCACGCTTAGTTGTACAAACTCACACTCTCGCTTATTACATTCACCGCCAAAAAATCCAAATAGGACGCTCCTTCAAAGGCAGAGCCGTCCGTGTCAAAAAGGAATCAGGACTGTCTGTGTCATAATTATGCATTTGATGTAATTGCCAGTTTGACAGGAAGCATTTGTGTGTCTTTACAGGAAGTGTACGTGGGGACGGAGACCATCTGCACTGTGGATGGGCTCCACTTCAACAGCACATACAAGTCCAGAGTGAAGGCCTTCAATGCCAGCGGAGTGGGCCAGTACAGCAAGACACTGATCATGCAGACCTCTGAAAGTACGTGCAGCATCATCATCATCATCCTCTCCTCTTCCTCCTCCTACTAACATGACTGTATATCTTTAAGATAAAAATACACTCTCTAACAGAATTCAGTCGTCTGATCTTGGATCGTTCAGTCAGTGTTTGGAGGGAAGTTGTCATTTTCTACAAAGTTAAAATCCAGAAAGAGCTCAAGACTCAAGTCTGTTTTTGCCAAAGGAAGAGGCTTATTAGTTATTAGTGGTATCAACTCAACTGCCTTCATAGATTTGTTATTAATTAAGCAAATTTATGGACCATATTTATCTACACTTTTCAGAGCAGTTGGTCTGAGGTAGAGCGAGGCTGATTTATCTGCAGATAAGTGCCAAGAAATGCCAAAACAGTGTCATTTCAAGCTTTGAGCTTTATTTATTTAACCTTTATTTAACCAGGTCGTCCCATTGAGGTTGAAAATCTCTTTTACAAGAGAGACCTGGCCGAGGCAGCAGCTAATCCAATTAGCAATACAAATGGCTAAGTTTCACTTGTATTCTTTCGTCGGACCAAACTGAGAGCAGACAGGTCTCTTATTTACTCCATCCACGAGTGTCTTTATTATCCGTAAGCTTTCTTGCTAGAAGCTTATCTTGCTACCAGATAATGGCTGCTACCTCACTGGTTTGGAACAGCTGACGGAATTGTTGTATGTGCACTGAAAACACAGTCGTTGAGTCAGTCACAGTGTGTTCCTGACCACCTCTGGGGGCAGTTTGGCCGATCACAGTCTGTCCTCAGTTTATTTTGGGAACATTTCCACCTGTACCTTCATGTGGTCAAACACTATGGGATTTCAATCCAATCACCTAAAATGCATTTTAATGCAGGGTGTAAAGAGGATCATAGGTCCCATATACATCCTGCATTACAATGCATTTTAGGTGATTGCAATCAGATAGTGCTTGACCACATGAAAGTATAAATGTTAATGCACCCAAAACACATTGTGGACGGATTGTGATCCAATCAACCCGACCACCTCTGGACGTTGTCAGGGATGCGCACAAGTGTAAATGCAACTGTATTTTAAATCCATGTACAAAAGCTACATGTGTGGAGAAATGTTGAAGGTCTCAGGGAGACTGTTCCAGACCAGTGAGGTTACCTCACCTGTTGCCAAAACTGTGAGGTACACAGTGGTGCCTCTCTCATCTGATGCAAACACTACTGCCTCATCTGTAATGTATTCTTCCTGTCAGTCACTATCTTTACAGTCAGGCAGGCCTGTTTCATCCTTGTCAACCCCGCTGTTTCCTTATAAATCTTTCTGACTGGCTCAGACATATGTAACACAAGAACAACACACACAACAAGAAAACTATGGACTAGGAAATATTTGTTTTATTTTTACACTAATATTGTCTCTGAAAGTGCAGAAAATAATATGCTGTGCACCCTATATGAAATTGTAACTTAAGAAAACAACATTTTTTAAAAGTTCTTATAATAGTTGTTGACAGGCGCAGGCGGGACTTGTTTTGATCTCAGTGTGGACACTGGAGACACATATTAATACCAGATATAAATGTAATCAGGTCATACCTAGATACAAGCTGGATATGAGAAACATTTTAATGCAAAGAGGGTCATAGTGTCCAAAAAGACCAGATCAGGAAATAAGAAGGTGTACGCAAGTGAAGATGAAGTTATTTTGGTGCATTAACACCTCTACTTTCATGTGGACAAACACTATGGGATTGCAGTTCAATCACCTAAAATGCATTTTAATGCAAGATGTATATGGGACCTATGATCTTCTTTACACTCTGTATTAAAATGCATTTTGGGTGATTGGATTGCCATCCCATAGTGTTTGACCACATGAAATGCACCCAAAACGCACTGAGGACAGATTGTGATCAGCCAAACTGCCCCTAGAGGTGGTCAGAAACACACTGTGACCACACTGAACACAAGTATGAAAACAGTATTTTTTCTATTCACGTACAGTACAGGCCAAAAGTTTGGACACACCTTCTCATTAGATGCGTTTTCTTTATTTTCATGACTATTTACATTGTAGATTCTCACTGAAGGCATCAAAACTATGAATGAAGACGTGGAGTTATGTACTTAACAAAAAAAGGTGAAATAACTGAAAACATGTTTTATATTCTAGTTTCTTCAAAATAGCCACCCTTTGCTCTGATTACTGCTTTGTACACTCTTGGCATTCTCTCCATGAGCTTCAAGAGGTAGTCACCTGAAATGGTTTTCCAACAGTCTTGAAGGAGTTCCCAGAGGTGTTTAGCACTTGTTGGCCCCTTTGCCTTCACTCTGCGGTCCAGCTCACCCCAAACCATCTCGATTGTGTTCAGGTCCGGTGACTGTGGAGGCCAGGTCATCTGCCGCAGCACTCCATCACTCTCCTTCTTGGTCAAATAGCCCTTACACAGCCTGGAGGTGTGTTTGGGGTCATTGTCCTGTTGAAAAATAAATGATCATCCAACTAAACGCAAACCGGATGGGATGGCATGTCGCTGCAGGATGCTGTGGTAGCCATGCTGGTTCAGTGTGCCTTCAATTTTGAATAAATCCCCAACAGTGTCACCAGCAAAACACCCCCACACCATCACACCTCCTCCTCCATGCTTCACAGTGGGAACCAGGCATGTGGAATCCATCCGTTCACCTTTTCTGCGTCTCACAAAGACACGGCGGTTGGAACCAAAGATCTCAAATTTGGACTCATCAGACCAAAGCACAGATTTCCACTGGTCTAATGTCCATTTCTTGTGTTTCTTGGCCCAAACAAATCTCTTCTGCTTGTTGCCTCTCCTTAGCAGTGGTTTCCTAGCAGCTATTTGACCATGAAGGCCTGATTCGCGCAGTCTCCTCTTAACAGTTGTTCTAGAGATGGGTCTGCTGCTAGAACTCTGTGTGGCATTCATCTGGTCTCTGATCTGAGCTGCTGTTAACTTGCGATTTCTGAGGCTGGTGACTCGGATGAACTTATCCTCAGAAGCAGAGGTGACTCTTGGTCTTCCTTTCCTGGGTCGGTCCTCATGTGTGCCAGTTTCGTTGTAGCGCTTGATGGTTTTTGCGACTCCACTTGGGGACACATTTAAAGTTTTTGCAATTTTCCGGACTGACTGACCTTCATTTCTTAAAGTAATGATGGCCGCTCGTTTTTCTTTAGTTAGCTGATTGGTTCTTGCCATAATATGAATTTTAACAGTTGTCCAATAGGGCTGTCGGCTGTGTATTAACCTGACTTCTGCACAACACAACTGATGGTCCCAACCCCATTGATAAAGCAAGAAATTCCACTAATTAACCCTGATAAGGCACACCTGTGAAGTGGAAACCATTTCAGGTGACTACCTCTTGAAGCTCATGGAGAGAATGCCAAGAGTGTGCAAAGCAGTAATCAGAGCAAAGGGTGGCTATTTTGAAGAAACTAGAATATAAAACATGTTTTCAGTTATTTCACCTTTTTTTGTTAAGTACATAACTCCACATGTATTCATTCATAGTTTTGATGCCTTCAGTGAGAATCTACAATGTAAATAGTCATGAAAATAAAGAAAACGCATTGAATGAGAAGGTGTGTCCAAACTTTTGGCCTGTACTGTATAACAACTTTGTATGTAACCATGCGCGGCTGTTGCAAACCAGCAAGGTAGCAACCGTTATGCGGTAGTAAGCTACTAGCAAGAAAGCAGCAGCAGAGCTTATAGATATTCAAGACACTTGTGGATGGAGTAAAAAAGAGACCTGTCTGCTCTCGCTTCTGTCCGATGAAAGTATCCAGGTGAAACTTAGCAGTTCATATTGAAACCAAGCCATTTATGAAACAAATGGTGGAAAACAGCCACAACAGCTCGGTTGTTTGAGCTGGACAGTGCGATTGGATCTCAATGTGGACACTGGAGACACATATTAATATCAGGTGTAAATGTAATCAGGTTAAATCATATCTAGATACAATCTGGATATGAGACCGTATATTCAAGTGAGGACACACAGTGTAAAAAAACAAAATATAAAGCTATAAGATGAAGAAAAAGCCACTGTGCACTGATTTGGCTTCTCTGCAGCTGTTCCAAAGTGAAGCAGAAGGATGTGATTAAATATACATCTCCACTGCCAACACTGACATCAGTTTGTCACAGTTATCTCTGCGTGTTTCGTATTTTTAAGCACTAATGCTTCTCCAAATACCTGCCACATGTTTGTTACTGCGTCTCTGTGTTTCCCAGGTGTTGTAACACTTTTTTTCTCTCTTTGGTGTCGTTATCGTGCCCAAATATTTTAGCTTGACACACTTTTTTTTGCATGACTAGATTGATATCGTATTGGATTTATGACTGACCGTGACTTTGTGCTCTAGCAAACAGCTGGCAGGTATTTTATCATCAGTCTATTAACAGTGATAATATAGTGTGGTAGTTGTTGTCACATCATGAGATCACAGACCGGAGTCTCGGCTCAGTTTCCTTCTTCTTTTTGGGAGTGAAGCGTTCATTAACTGCAAATCAATTTTGACTGAACTCACAGAGATCTTAAGAATAATAAATTGTTGCTGCCAGACTAAAGCCTTGCATCTTCTGAAAGACAACTTCTTAGAAATTTAGGGGGGAAGAGAACTTATTTAACCACTTCCTCTGCATTTTTTTTTCTCATTTCAGATTGAAAACCGTGCATTTTGACTTTTTAATTATGGGTTTCAAAGGGATTTCAAAGAGCCGAGGGCCATCAAACTTCCTCATCCTCTTTTATCTTTCATGTAACGCCAAAATAATAACAGTAAAAGCCTCCAAAATATCACTCGCAAGGTTTTAACTCAAAAGCAGCAGCAGGATGTGGATTCTGTGAGAAGGTGTGTTTGAGCTTTTAAACCAGGTACATCCAGTAGCAGCTGCAATAATCCACCCATGTGCTTGCTTTCCCATTAGTTAAATGCTGCTCTGCACACAGGGAAGCTTGTCATCCATCAGTGGACCCGAAAGACCCCAACAGCCTCCCTATACCTGACAGACAGAGCGCTCAGCAGCTGTGACAAAGTGCACTAACCACTGAGTGTTTTTGCAGAGATCTGACATCCTGCGCCCGGACCAGCTTTGATTTTGTCAGTTTTATTTCCCACATGAAAAAAAGCAACTATCAGAACTTTCTCTTTGCTTTCAGCTTGTTCTTTTATGTTTCTCCTAATCTGGTTCTAGGAACTCTTTGCTTTTGTTTTTGGGATCTCCTCTGTGGTGTTTGAACCAGCTTCCCTGATCAAACTTGCTTTCTACCCTCTCCTCCACCCCTCCCGACCCCTCTACACTCTCCGCTTCACTGCTTCGCAACACTCTCCCCTCTTTCCTTTCTCCCCTTTTTCCTTTCTTCCTCTCCTCCTTCCCTTTCATTCCACATTTCAGCTGGACTCCCTCCATGTGATATTCAGTCTATAGGCACAGGTATGGACGGCTCTCATTGCTGACCACTCTAATCCCGCTCGTTGCCATTTGTCATCAGTGCAGTGCTTCACTCTCAAACCAGCAGGCGGGCAGTTTGCTGCTCTGTGGGCTGCACTTATTAAACGTTCGATACAGTCTTCTAATAAACGTCTTTGTTTTATTTCCTTTGGGAAATAAAGCCATGTAATGAAACTTTAGTGCACATAGTGACACCTGTGAAAGATGGTGGACAAGCACGTCCAGTGGAGCCCATATAAAGCACAAACACCCATCTGTTAAACTCCCATAGTTCTCTCTGTAGAGTATAAATCTATGTTAATATACTTTCAACCCTGAGTCAAATAGTTTGCAAAGTTGTTAGCGTTTGATTTAGCCTGCTTGGAGAGTAACGTGTAGCAAGAGCTCACAGAGAGTTATAGGGTCAGCTCACCCGAATTACAAAAACAAAACAATCCTTATGATACCAGTCCATGCTAAGGTTTTAAATCTACATCAGTTACTCACCCTATGTTACGTTGAATCCTTTGTTTTTCTTGCATGCCTCCATCGAAAATACTTGATGAGTTTAAGTCACATCTAACAACAGCAAAACTACATAAAAACATCAGTTTAGAAACTCACACAACTTGTGCAGCATGATCCAAGTCTCATTTATCCAGTCATATGCTCAGTACTTCCCAAACAGACAGTCCTTACCGATGGGGAACTGAACTAAAACTGAAACTCATCTATGCTCTCTTCAAAGCCAGATCCCATTGGAAAAAAACAATAATTTTACCTAACTGAACACAGGAGCTGCTCGTCTACTGCTGCCTCAATATAAGTTAGTTTCTTTGTGTTATTGTGTGACTTCAGTGAGTCCAAACTGACCCGTTAAAACACAGAAGTAGCACAATCACACAAACAAACTAACTGATCGAGGCAGCAGTAGACCAGCAGCTCCTGTGTTCAGTTACCTAAAATTACTGTTTTTGTCAATGGAGTCTGGCTTTGAAGAGAGCATTTATCAGTTACACTTTAGATATAGTTTCCCACTGGAAAGGTGTGTATGTTTAGGAAGTACTGAGCATACGACTGGATAAATGAGACCTGAATTATACTGCACGAGTTGTGTGAGAGTTTGTAAATGTTTTGATGCCATTTTGCTGTTGTTAAATGTAGACTCCTATGACTCAAATTCATCAAGATCTTTTAGATTCTCAGTTCACGGTGGAGGCATGTGAATAAAAACAAAGTTTTCTTCACAAATTCAAATTTTCTTCTGTTTTGTTTTGCCACTTGGGGGCAGCACAACATTGACATGTCATCCTGTAAAGTTCAGTTGGCTAACATTACCAGATAGTTACATATTGACACTTTTATCAGACACAGAACAATATTATCAGTCAGCTGGAGCCATGTTTCTGTTTACATGGTGAATGTGATCCATTATGACCGACCACTCCACTGATAAACACCAAAAGATGCAGCTTAAAGCTTCAGAAACTGTGAGTAATTTGGATTGAAGCTTTTAAAAAATTTCATTTTCATTTTGGGTGATCTGTCTCTTTATGATAATAGAGATAAATGAGAAATTACATTTAAAAAGTCCACTTAGTGTTCTTTTTATCTGATTAACAATTAATTTAGTACCTGGATGTAATTAACTCCACCCGTCTGGTGTTCCAAGCTGGTCAAAACAAGCGCCAATTATCATTTTCAGACTGTCTGACACAGGTGTGATATTATAGATATTATTAAGATTATTAGAATTAAGTTATTAGTTAAGTCATAGAGTATAATAAGAATTATAAATCATAAGTTTTTACAGTGTAACTTCACTTCATCTAACCTCCAGATTCATGTCACCTTTGTAAAGTCATCATCATCGCATCAGGTCCTGCAGTCACTGACGTTACTGATGCTAAACAACAGTGTGTGTGTAACTCTTGCTGTGTGTGTGCACAGTTGCCTGGTTCACCTTTGACCCTGCCTCCGCTCACCCGGACATCATCCTCTCCAACGACAACCTGACCGTGTCGTGCAACAGCTATGACGACAGGGTGGTCATGGGTAACTCTGCTTTCTCCCGCGGCGTTCACTACTGGGAAATGACCATCGATCGCTACGACAACCACCCTGACCCGGCCTTTGGGATCGCACGGGCCGACGTGCTGAAGGATGTGATGCTGGGGAAGGACGACAAGGCCTGGGCTATGTATGTGGACAACAACCGCTCCTGGTTCATGCACAACAACTCGCACACCAACAGGTAGGGAATCAGATTCAGATGCAGGCAGGTGTTTGGAAAAGTCATTATATAGATCAGTGGTTCCCAACTGGTGGGTCACGGTCCAAAAGTGGGTCGCAGGTCCATTCTGAATGGACATTTGAAACATTTTAGACATTATGTACAGTAAGATGGGTAAAAACAGTACATTATTACTGACATGAAAAACACTTTTAGCAGTAGAAAGGCATTTTTAGTAACAATTTTAATTACTGAGTTTGTCCGGTCTATAAATTAGATGAGAGATCCATCCCTGGTTTCAGATTTCTCTCCTCTCACGTATGTCGAGGGTCAGGTTTAGCAATATTTTGAGCAAAAACAGTTCAGATAAATATATCTCAGTCAGGAGGGACTCCTGTTTATAGTGAAAAGAATATTTATTAAGAATGAAAACTGTGAAAAGTCTTTGGCGATTAGACCCCATCGAGATTGTATGATTAAAGGAGGGTGATGAATCCAAAGTCGAATAGAGAACCCCATCCAAGGGTCGAGACGCCCCAATAGCATTTTTATAAGTGACCAGGGTCACAAAAATGTTGGGAACCACTGGTGTAATCTGAAACAGTGTATTGTAAGATTTTCACGTGAATTCTTAATGTACTATCTTAATGTGAAAAGCAACAAGCAGCTAAAGCTGTGAAATAAATTTCATCAAGTAAGAAAAAACAGTGTTTGCCTCTGAAATCTTATGAAGCAGAAAGAAAGATTTACCACAAATGAACATCTGTCATGTCTCCAGTTAATTTCTCTCTGTGTGACCTCTGTGCAGGACGGACGGTGGCATCGGTAAAGGAGCTACAATAGGAGTTCTGCTGGACTTCTCACGCGGGATCCTCATCTTCCTCATCAATGATGAGCAGCAGGGTCCTGTGGCTTTTGAATCCTTAGAGGGCGTCTATTACCCCGCTCTCAGCCTCAACCGAAACGTCCAGGTACAGAATGATACTGTGGCAACGTAGCTGTGATTAATGTGGCAGTTTAAAACCTTAAAGGGACAGTTCACCCCCAAAGTAAAGTTTTTAATTTGGGGGTGAACTGTCCCTGTGATGATGTTCTCGTGCTGAGACAAATTTCTGGACCACAAAATATATTGCACATTATAAAATGATGATTACTTTATTCAAACACTACAAACTCCGAGCCATAGCATATTAGTTTCATATATTGATGAGGTGCTAATTTAGAGGTGCACTTCCACAGAGTCAGGGGACTCATGAGAGTCTCCAAGCTAAAGCTGAGACTTTCTTAGACTTTAAAAAGATTGCTCCAGAGATATAAAAGATGTCATCCAACTGACTAATACTCCTTGTGATGAGTAAACTGAACTTCACATGTAAAATTGGTGGATTGCTCCTTTAAAATGTATATGTTTGCTGCAAAATATAAGATATTGGAAAAAATGTGTCAGCATTAAGTATTTCAGTTAGGTCTTATTGCATTATTCAGCATCTTGAAATACATCACAGCTATTATTATCAGTAATAAAAACATTTTACCTTTATTTCACATTAAGTGGTCAGGAGCAGCTTTGTCGGCTCTAAAACAGCTCCTGAGGGTCTGTTTTACAGATTCACCCTCCCCGAGCAGCACTGCAGGCTACAACAGAGGTTTTTTCTTGTAGGTCAACAAAGTATTGTACGAGTACTGTTATTATTCATTAAAACTGCTTTCCCAAGTTTTACAAATGTGGGCTCAGAGGATTAAACCTTGAAAGAGGAAGCTTCAAAGACTCAACAACAGTTAGTAGCTTTGAATTCCTTATTGCTCTCAGCCAGTTCTCTCATTTTTAATGCCGTCTCTGGGTGATGAAAGCAAAGCGCCTCCAAGACAAAAACACTTCACTCACTGAGGGAACAGTTTAACAGCTCCACCTGCAGGCAGGAAAATAAATCGAACCTCTTTGCCTCTATGATTTATTAACCCGTATATTTGTGTGTAAATCTGTTTCTCTTCAGGTCACACTGCACACCGGTCTACCCATACCTGATTTCTACACTCCCGGGGAGGCAGATCCCAACGGCTCTGTGTGCTAAAGACTCACCACCACCCTCACCGGCTGGGGAAAACTTCTTCAGGATTTCCCAGAATTCATCCTGCCAGTCAATAACTATGATCCAATCCTCCCCTACCCCGCCTCCTCTTGTCCCCCTGACCGACTGACCCCCTGACTCTCTGTAAGAGGTCCCATCCAGCACTGAGCCATGCCTTTATCATGCCTAAACCTTGGACACTTGGACCATCTGCAGGACAAAAATGGACGTGCTTTGCGATGTGTACCTTGTATTTTGACATGATACAGATAATTGAAGAAGGTGATATACCGTTGGAAAATAATCTCAAGATGATGGACTTGGCCTGAAGGAGTAGTTTTGGAAAATACTCTTATGTGCTTTCTTGCAGAGAGTTAAATAAGAAGACACCACTATCACGTCTGTACGCTAAATAAGAAGCTACTGTTAGCAGTTGGTTAGCTTAGCTTAGCACAAAGACTGGAAATGGGGGAAAACAGTTAGCCTTGCTCATTATATTTCATTTGTTTATAATATGTACAAAGACAGAAGTGTAAAAATAACATTTTGCGGTTTGATGGGCACAAAATATATTCTCGGCAAGAAAGGCAAATAAGCATATTTCCTAAAATATTGAACTATTCCTTTAATGGAAGGAGTTTGTTTTGTAAATGAGTCGACTTAGAAAAAGTAGCCCCCCCTTCATGCATTCAACATACTCTTCATTCTTATCCTTCTTTCTTATAAAATATCTTGTACGTTGCTTTTCCTGCCATTGATCATAAACATCCTCACACATCTTACACACCAGGGGGAGCATGAGAGGTCGTCTTTTGTGTGTCTTCGTGAACGTGCGGGAGGTGGATGGGTCAGCAGCTGCAATGATCCCTGGACGAGAGCAATAGTCCAACTGTCAGCCGCGTCACTGTTGTACCCTCATCCTTGTACATGAGGCGCTTTTCTTAGTGGCTTAGCTCATGTGATCCTTCTGTATCGTCTGTAAAAATGAAAAAAAAAAAATAGTGTATAAAATGCTACTGGAAGTGAGGCCTTCATGCAGCCTTTCTCTGTGGTGCAGCTCTCAGAACAGGAGGGGTGAATTTTGGTGTAATGTATCATAAAAGCGAGCGATTCTGTGCATTCAAGTGTGTTGAAAGTGGGTTAAAGATGATGACTGTGAAGCTCTTTGAATAAGGTGCTACAGCAGCTCGCTTCATTCTGGCTTTTTTTACTGTAGGTGACTGGATCCTGGTAGTTTTGTAATATTGTTATTGAAATGATCTATTGCAAAGAGGTGTATAGCTAAATAAGTTATTGATGTTCAGAGTTTTTTCAATGAGAATTCATCATTGTTCCTTTATTTGATGTATAGTTATTACAGAAGGAAAGAAACTAAATCTTATTTGTCGCTTTAAAAATGTAGTTTGGAGTTTGCTTTCCAACTGAAGAGGCTTTTCAGTGATTGTGAGAACCAGTTTATGTCCGACTAAAGCAACAGGAAAGGTGGTGATGTACTGGGACGTTCTTGTGGCATCACATTCGGGCAACAGTCTCCTCGACAGGCAACAACTACGCCATGCTAGCCGCTGTGTGATGCTGTACTTAGCCATGCTAAATGCTAATGCTAGCATGCTGACATGCTCACAAGACAATACTAACGTTGTTTTATAACAGCTATATTTTTACCATGTCCACCATCTAGTTTAGCATGCTAGCATGCTAACATTTCCTAATGTGCAGTATAAAGAAAGTACAGCTGAGGCTGATGGGGATGTCTTCAGTTTTGGAGGTATTTTATCATTATTAAAAGTAAAACATTAAAGTGATGGTGGGGCTGGAAACAAACATTAAGTAATCCCCAAGGTTATTACAATTTAACCTCTAAGGGACATGAATGTCTGCACCAAATTACATGGTAATCCATCCAAGAGTTGTTGAGATATTTCACTCAAAACCACAAACGTAGAACTCATGATGGCACCAGAAGAAAAGTTAGGGAATCACTAAAGTCATTAGGAATTATCCTCTGGGAATACTGAATGTCAGTACAAAATTTTGTGCCAATCCAACTGGTAAATATCAAGATGGCTCACAGGATAAGTAAGACAACTTCCACCAGCTGGTGGCACCAGAGGAAAAGTCAGGGGAGCACAAAGGTCATTAGGATCCATCCTCTGAGGACAATGAATGTTCTACAAAATAATGTGCCAATCCAACTGGTAAAGTAGATTTGAGATATCTCACAAAGTAAGTTAAAACTTTGACCTGCTGGTGGCACCAGAGAAAAAGTGAGGGAATGTAGAGAAGTCTTCAGGGTTCATCCTCTGGGAACCGTGAGTGTCAGTACAACATTTTATGGCAATCCAACATACAGTTGTTGGTTTTTTTATATTTCGCCAAAACCACATATATGGACCTCATGGTGGCACTAGAGGAAAAGGTCGAGGGATCACCAAAGTCATTAGGGTTCATTCTCTGGGGACCATGAACGATTGTAAGATATTTGGTGTCAATCCAATTGGTAGATATTGAGATATCTAACAGGATAAGTGAGAACTTTGACCTGTCAGTGGTTCTAGAGGAAAAGTCAGGAATGAAGAGAAGAATGTAGGGTTCATCCTCTGAGAACCACGAGTGTTAGTATGACATTTTATGGCAATCCAACCAAAAATTGTGGAAATATTTCACCCAAACCCACTTATGGAGGAAAAGTCAGGGGATCACCAACGTCATTAGGATGTATTCTCTGGGGACCACGAACGTCTGTAAAATATTTGGTGACAAGTGCTCACAGTCTATCTCAAAGACTCACAGATATCTCAAAGTTCTCACATAAGTGAAAACCTTGACCTTTCAGGGGTGCTAGAGCAAAAGTCAAGGATTAAGAGAAGTCTGTAAGGTTCGTCCTCTGAGAACCATGAGTATCCACATAAAATTCCATGGCAGCCCACCAAACATTGTGAGATATTTCCCTCAAAACCACAAAAATGAAACTTGTGGTGGCATTAGAGGAAAGTAGGATTCATCTTCTGGGGGCCATGAACATCTGTACAAAATGTTAAAGCAATCCCTCCAGGAATTGTTGAGGTATTTCCAGCCAAGCCACTAGCATGGCAAAAAAACTAACAGGATTCAAAATGTAGAGAGGTCACTTTAAGGAAACTGTTGCCCTTCAAGTTGCCCAGAAACATTTCCCTGCGCATTGTCGCCCTGAGACATACCGTACATGTCTAGCATACATATAAGGTGCTATCCTGTGTTTGAGCTTCATGGGTGTGCCTTTTCCCCTCTTCGATACCCATAAGATTTATGAAACTTTGCTACAAACTCGAGTCATTGCTTCGGCAGAGTCAACTGTAACATCTGTGATGCCTGACTTCACCTGCTGCTACATATTTTTTCTATCGGCAAAAAGGGCAAACTCAACAACAACCATTTTTGTTATGGATATAATAACGACAGTATTGAAGGGACTGCTACAGTCAGGTGTCTTTCTTATCTTTATACATCCTTTCTTTTCTCTATTCCCCTGGGGTAACATTGATTGTAAATTATCTGGGGCTGATACATGGCTGCTAAAACGGCTGCACAAATATAATTCTCAGTATGTTACGTGCATGTGTGCTGGCAATGATAAACCAGACGACTGCAGCAATCAGCAAGCTGCACGGCCTTTGATGCGAGGCTGGATTCAAGCTTTGATTTATGCAACATTTAATTGGCAGTTTTTCAAGTTAAGCCTTTTGTGCGGGCTGTAATTATAATAATACAAAACCAGCCCATTAAGCAGAGGGTCACTGAGTGGCGAGACCTTCTTCTGACTTGAACAGAGACAGATGCAGCCATTATTGCGGACAAAAATGGCTTTAATTCAGCAAAACAGCTCATTGAAGTGATTTTCCACATGTTCAGTAGGAGATGACACACACCTCTGTCACGCTTCAACACAGATTATCTTCTCATGGAACATTTTCTGTCTTTGATTGACAACATAAATGTGTATTTCTGTACTGAACAGGCTGTGGATGTTAAAAACTGTGTGATTGTAACATTTATTATTTCTAAACCAGCCAAATACACTTAAATGATATTAAACTTAGACCCGGGGATGATTTAAAGTCATACAGCCTCCTCAAACTTTTATGAATAGTTAAAAATGTACGCACAGTCGCTGGGCGACACTGGGTGTTATATATCCAAATGTACATACATATGTGCGTGAGTGTGTGTGAGTGTGTGTTTCCTGCATTATAACCTCATTTATCTCCAAAGTGATTCTTTACGCCCTGTTTGACCCGAGGTGAATGTCTTCACTCGATATTATTATTTACAGTGATGCTGAGATATGTCTATGGAGAATTTTACGAATATGAAATGAACATTGTTCTTTTGATTTTAACACAGTATGATTATTCTGATTGTTATGATTATATGTCCGTCATTACCATATTACTGCTATTATTATGATGATCTGAAGTGTAATATGAGCCTCTGTGTTTTTTTGTATGTGTTAATATTCAATAAATAGGTGTCAACAATGTCTCATGTTGCCTGGAATGGTCTGTCTGATGTTTTTATACTGCAGCAGTGAAACAAAGAAGATTAAATTCATTTTCAAATGACACCTATCGACCACACGCAGGTAGCCTCCATTTAACTAATTATGTAGCTGTACCAGTGATGATTTGGGTGTGTCCTATTAAAGGGTGTGAGATCTGTTTTTGCAGCCACAGCAAATCTACATTCACTGGGCACTTTATTAGGTACACCTTGCTAGTACCAGGTGGGACCCCTGTTGCCCTCAGAACTGCCTTAATTCTTGGTGTCACAGATTCAACAAGGTGCTGGAAACATTCCTCAGAGATTTTGGTCCATATTGACATAATGACATCACACAGTTGCTGCAGATTTGTCAGCTGCACATCCATGATGCAAATCTCCCGTTCCACCACATCCCAAAGGTGCTCTATTGGACTGAGATCTGGTGACTGTGGAGGCCATTGGAGTACAGTGAACTCATTGTCATGTTCAAGAAACCAGTTTGAGATGATGTGAGCTTTGTGACATGGTGCGTTATCCTGCTGGAAGTAGCCATCAGAAGATGGGTACACTGTGGTCATAAAGGGATGGACACGGTCAGCAACAATACTCAGGTAGGCTGTGGTGTTTAAACCATGCTCAGTTGGTACTAAGGGGCCCAAAGTGTGCCAAGAAAATATCCCCCACACCATTACACCACCAGCAGCCTGAACTGTTGACACAAGGCAGGATGGATCACGCAGGTTTAAACAATGTGTCATGTGACTGCAGTTGGTTCAGATCCAGGTCGGAACACATTCTCACCACAAATGAACCGCACCAGAGTTTGTTTGTAACCAGACTGAGACCACCTCTTCAAGAAGGTGTCGGTCCAGTTGTTTTGGTGCGCACCTGAGTGTGATTGCTGTGTTCACACCTGCCCAACCCTTGGGGGCAAATGAACTTGAGTTTGATTGAACCGAACCAAACAGGGCAGGTGTGAAAGCACCCGTGATATTGCCTCCACAACAAAGCTGTAAAACCATGTTCGGCGTAATGACGTTCTGCAGTCTCGTTTAGCCATTTGTTAGCAACTGCCCTTTTCAAGACAAAAAAAGGCTTCAAAATTATGAGTGGGGTTTATACTGACATATTTTATGTTGTAGAACTAAATGTGAAAGCCTCTCAAACTTGTGTTAACCACAGACTTTATTTCAGGCATTTAACAGAACATCCATTCAGAAAACCCATTGACTTTGAGATGAGGGAACCGTGAGTGGTGAAATCCTGTCTCATTTCCTGGTCTTAGGACTTCCTGAGGCTCTATGCGGGTTAAATCTGCTTCTGGCACCTTTCCAGATTTTTTTCTTACTATCATGTGAAAAAACCACGTCAATCAAAATATTTGTATAAGTATGCTTTAAAAACATGCCAAACATGATGTTAAACATACAACATGAACACTTCTGTTTCTCTTTGCTTCATCTGACAGTGAGAGAAACAAACAGGAGAGGCAGGGCTGAGAGAAAAATACGTGCAGAAAAGCTCATCCTTGATGGTACACACTGTACTGGGCTTCTGTTCAACCCCCAACATGAACACTTCTTCTTTTAATGAGCACTCAATCTAAAAATTAGGTAAAATATGAATAAGTCCACAAACAAACAGTCATTTTATTCTCAGAATAATATTTTTTTCTTTTGTTTTTCATACATTTATCATCAGTTTGAATGAACTTAAGATAAAAAAGTACTTGTGAGTGCAAATAAAAAAAATTTACATCAACTTAACCTCCACAAAACTTTCACTCCTCCTTATCTGTACTCCTTTTCCTGGTGCTCAGCTCTGCAGCCCAGCAGGGGCCGGCCAGGGGAAACACCCTCCCCCTGCTCTCACCAATAAAAAGCAGCAGAAGGAGGGGTCTGCTGCATGAAAACCTGCCACCATTTTACCTTTCAACTTCACTTTCAACCAGGAAAACCACTGCACAGGTCAGACCTGCTCATCCAAGCATGGCGACACCTCTCACCGACCAGGAGAAGCGCAAGCAGATCAGCATCAGGGGAATTGTGGGAGTGGAGAATGTTGCAGAGCTGAAGAAGGGCTTCAACCGTCACCTGCACTTCACCCTGGTGAAAGACAGGAACATTGCAACTCCCAGGGATTATTACTTTGCCCTGGCTCACACTGTGAGAGATCACCTGGTGGGGAGATGGATCAGGACACAGCAGTTTTACTATGAAGCAGACCCAAAGGTAAAGATCAGAAGTTGCACTGTCAATGTGAAACCACACCTCCTACTGTAAATATACAGTCCACATATACTTCAGTGTTTGATTCAGCTGCAGCACATTATAAAACATCTCTACATGCAGGTGACAGTTGTCTAAAATATGCTTTAAATATGTTTGTGACACTAAAATCTTGCAACATACGCAGCAAAGAAAGTATGTCATACACACTTGAAACTAAGGTTTGATATATGCATCAGACTGTCCAAAAACTGAGCTAAATATATGTGGTGTACGTGCACAAAGTTTCCCTTAACTTCCTTTAAAACACTCTCTATCTTAAAGTGAAAATAAAATATGCTCTGCTCACTCATTTTCCTGCAGACATGGTGTGTGTTTATCTTGGATGACTGACACAAACTTCTGCTGAGGAGCATATTCTTTGACATGCTTTTTCCATTTTTATGTGGAGCAGTTTTGTGCATGATTTTCTGTTGCGTAAATCTTTCCAGATTTCCAGGAGGTGCAGTTGTTTTTAGCGTCATGTTGACACTGCTCGGAAAATGTTTGCTTGCTCCAGTCTTCATTCATTTGCTGCTCTGCTCTGCGCTGCATTTTCTGCTCCTTCAAGCCACAATCAAACAAGAGTGCAGCACAAATATTTATTCATAGTTAAACGTTGATTCATAGAGATATGTGCCAAGAAACATGTTTTTTCTTCACATGTCCAGAGGGTGTATTATCTGTCCCTGGAGTTCTACATGGGCAGGACGCTCCAAAACACCATGATCAACTTGGGGCTGCAGAACGCCTGCGATGAAGCCATCTACCAGGTCAGACATAAGTTCACATGAAACAGAGCATGCATGACTGTGCTATTTGTGATTACTTCGGGATTTTTGATAAAAATCTGAACAGTGGGCTGTTGTGTTCCCCTCTGCTGCAGCTGGGCCTGGACATGGAGGAGCTGGAGGAGATGGAGGAGGATGCAGGTCTGGGGAACGGAGGCCTGGGGAGACTGGCAGGTAAAAAGCTCCAGATGTTTGACCTAAAGGGACACCAAGAGGAAGAAGATACTTCGTATACTATATACTATTAATCCCTGCCCGGAAATTCAATATTTGTTTATGAGAATTACAGGAAGGGTTTTTTTAATATAGCAGGAAAACAGGAAACAGGAAGAAAGGCTTTCACTGGCTTTAAATGGTTCAAGGATTGTCAGCAGTGCATGCGAACAGTCTATCTCCAGCACAACAATGCTCCATTATAATTTCAGGCTGATCTTGGCAGTTGTCCATCAAATACCTCTGCCTGCCTGTTGAATGTTTGAAGCAACTTGCAGTGACAGAAATGTTGCAACAGAACGTGTAAACGAGCATTACAACATGAACTGTCATTTAGTGTCTCAATTCAGCTCTGCAGAGTTTGTATTTTGATTTAATGTCCTATTATGAATGTTTTTTCTGCACACAGCATGTTTCCTGGATTCGATGGCCACCTTGGGTCTTGCAGCGTATGGTTATGGCATTCGATACGAATATGGAATCTTTAACCAGAAGATAAGAGACGGCTGGCAGGTGACTATAGCCAAACACTCTAAAGTCTTATTTTACCTAAACTGACGAGACATCGCCCGACAGACACTCCAGTTTCTCTCGCTGCAGTTCATAGAACCTTTCTTATCTTTCACTCTGAAATTCAGGACTCTGTTGACAGCTCATGTTCATGCCGTCAGGAGTCAAAGTGGAGCGGGGCCAAAGTAGACATGAATTAGGTCAGAAGAATACCTCACAGGCTAATCATTAACAGTAATTAACAGACACTGCAGTAGTGCAGGCTCCTGGCAGAAGCTGGTGGTGGTTGGTTTTAGATGAACAAAGAAAATACATATTGTGTATCTTGTGATAAGGGATCCCCAAACTGAAGGCGCTTGACCTTGTGTATTCTCGTGGTTGTTTGCTGTTCAAACCCTCAGTGTAAACATGTACTTCTGAACTGGATTGGAGCTCAGTGTAACCTCACTGGGGTGGATGAACCCATACGTTTAATCTCTGCTGCTAGTGGATAGTAAATGCAGTGAAAGGTGATGCATTTTATTGAAAATAATCTAATCTAATTATTGCGCTTGATATAACATTAAAACAACTCGATTAATCACAGACAGGAAATCCTCTCTCCCCCTCAGTCTGCTGTATAAAGAGGTCAGCGGTCAGACGAGGTAGCTTCAGTGTCTTGCTCAATCACTCTTCTTTGACTCCTGCTACTCCAACATGTTATATCATATTAAAGCTTGTTATCTTTGCCCTGACTGACCTGTTGTAGGTGGAGGAGGCAGATGATTGGCTGAGGCATGGAAACCCCTGGGAGAAAGCCCGTCCAGAGTACATGCTGCCAGTTCACTTCTACGGACGAGTAGAGGAGACGAGAGATGGCTCCAAATGGGTCGACACTCAGGTACTGAAGATGTGTTTAGATTACAGGAAGTACTGCTGGGCATAACCAGGGGTGGCCCTCCCATAGTAGTCAGTGGGTGATAGGTAGTTAGTATTATAGATGGATTACTGAACAAGTCTACAAGGCACAGGACCAGGGGCCCCTGGAACAGAACGTCTGTATAAAGTGACTGTAAAAAAAATCGTCTCGGGAGAAACAAAACAACACTAAAGAGGTGCAGAGACACAGAATGACAACGAAGAGACGTAAAACAACTACAAATAGATGCAAAATGACAACGAAGAGATGTAGACTGACTACAAAGAGACACTAAAGGACAACAAAGAGATGCAAAACGACTGCAAAGAGATTCAATGACTACAAGGAGACATAAAATGACAATAAAGGGATGCAAAATGACTGCAAAGAGACACAGAACGACAACAAACAGACGCAAAACAACTACAAATAGATGCAAAATGACAACGAAGAGATGTAGACTGACTACAAAAAGACGCTAAAGGACTACAAAAAGATGCAGAATGACTACAAATAGATGCAAAATGACAACAAAGAGATTCAATGACTACAAGGAGACATAAAATGACAATAAAGGGATGCAAAATGACTACAAAGAGACACCAAATGACTACAAAGAGACACAGAACGACAACAAAGAGATACAAAATAAACTACAAAGACATGCAAAATGACCCAAAAGCGACAGAAAATGAGGCAAAGTGACTTGAAACAACCACAAAAAACAAAATTACCACAGAGATGTGAATCTTCAGAAAACCAAAATGCTGCAAAGAGACACAGAACAACTACAAAGAGACTCCAAATAACCACAGACAGAAAACAACTACAAGACACTTAAAGTCACCACATAAAGGCACAAACTGACTGTAAAGACTTGCAAAACAACTACAAAGAGAGACAAAGAGAGACAAAAAGACTACAAAGAGACTCTAAAGGACTACAAAGAGATGCAAAATTACCAAAGAGAGAGGCACACAGCGTTTTCAGAAAAACAAAACACTGCAAAGAGACTCAGAACAACTACAAAGAGACTCAAAATGACCACAAAGAGATGCAAAACAATGACTAAAAAGGTTTTAAAACGACGACTAAGATGCAAAACAGCCGCATTTTACATGTCTGCGTCCAGAAGGCCTGTTGTATGATGACAGGTCCCTGGCTTTATAGAGTTACAAATGGATATATAAACAGCTATTTATTGATATTATGTGTTAAAATGTTTAAGAATAGTTTATGTACTTATTGTTACGAGGCCCAGGGCTTTAGATGTGAGTATAACACATTCTCACTCTCTTTTTTTTTCACCCCATTGTCAGTCTCTAAACCTTCCCCTAGGTAAGATTACAGACTTTCAGTCTGCCCTGTCTTTCTGCTGACGCACTGTTGTCATTTTTATGTATGCAGGTTGTTTTGGCTATGCCCTACGACACGCCCATCCCCGGCTACATGAACAACACTGTAAACACCATGAGGCTGTGGTCTGCTCGTGCCCCCAACGACTTTAACTTGAGAGACTGTGAGTGCTGAAATGTAAAACCAACGTTTGCAAAACAGTCTCTGCATTTCCTTTAAGTTTTCAACAGAGACACTTTGCAAGATAAAGGGGAAACTGCTGCAACACTGGCATCTTGCATAAAGGTGTCTGTGTTGCAAAATGCTGCAGTTTCTTCTCCTGCAGGGTTTAATCTTTGACTCTGGATTACTCTGTGATATAACATGTATACAGTATCACTTTAACTCAATGCACTTCACCTGTCTGTAGTTAATGTTGGAGATTACATCCAGGCTGTTCTGGACAGAAATCTGGCCGAGAACATCTCCCGTGTCCTCTACCCCAATGACAATGTAAGTTTAATATTCTGTCATGAGACACGTGCTTTTTGCATCACAAAATCATCTTCCTCCTCAGGAAAGGATTTCTTCTCTAGTGTTCAACACACTGGTAATCTGTTCCTTCCTGTATGTTCTAGTTCTTTGAAGGAAAAGAACTTCGTCTGAAGCAGGAGTACTTTGTTGTGGCGGCCACACTCCAAGACATCATCCGCCGCTTCAAGACCACTAAGAAGGGCTGCCCTGGCCGAACCTCCTTCAAGAGCTTCCCAGACAAAGTAAGCTTCAAAATCAGTCATTTATTGTTTGATGTTAAGTCCCGTTTCCACCAAACACTTTCAGTATGGTACCTTTGGAACCAAAAGTAACCCTTCAGACATGGTACCTAGACCCTAGCGTTTCCACCGCATACTCTTAAATGTGGGTGGGGTTGTTGTCACTCACTGCTCCGTCCAGCACTCACTGTATTTCCTCCTTTATCAGTCTGCACCCGGTTTATCATCCACAGAACGAGGCTGCACGCCGACATTTTCAGAACAAAATAGAACAGGCTGCAGTGAGAGTCTCTCTCCATGGGATATTTAAAAATAGCAGGTTTGTGCATTTAGTCCTTCTCAGGCAAGCTCAGGGGTTTAGTGTTGCTGTAGCCCACAGGAACGACGTTCCATGACGCTCTTTTGTCCTCTGAGGATTGGGATATTTGCCGTCCCAGTTGAAATTAATATATTTATAGGATGGTTGATGGTCCACTTATTAATAAAAATGTATGTCATATACACTGTTACAAGTAAACGTTCCACCTTAAAAGTCACCGGCAGTCGGCCCAGTGAATGAAGTTATTATTTCTCAGACTCCAGCTGCTGTGAGAGGCAGCAAAACATCCTTTCATTTTATAGTCACAGTTTACTAATAAAACTCTCCACAGTATGAACAGTGGTTACATGAGCCTCAAAACCTGCCACAACTCAGCCCTGAGCAGAGTGACCGTCTTCTACTGACCAATCAGACTGCAGTGTTCACAGCTCCACCTTTTAGTACCAGATCTGTGTGCTAGGTACCCCAACAGAGGGGGGACCAAAAATGGGGACGGAACAGAACAGTTCCATTGGTACCATCCACAACTTTTCACAGTGGAAACGGAAACAAAGTGTACTGAACTGAGATGTACTGTACTGCTCGAGGGAAACACTTCTTTTCTTAACCTCATCATGGCCAAAGATGATCAGGCTATTGCAACAAGATCTTGACAAGATCTTTGCATACAAAGTTGTGGCAAAGCTCATCTTCCTGATTTTAGGTGTGGGGAAAAAAAGGGTAAAATAGAAAACCAACAGAAACGTGCTGAAGACATAATGCATTACCATCAACAGCAATGTGATGTTTGCTCTGCTTTTGGCCTGAATTCCATTACATTGCATTACAGCAACAGCAGACACAGTGTTACCAAGTGAGAAATCTTTGCCAAGTGAGAAACCCTGCAGATATAATATTGTGTGCAGAGGCGAATTTAAAGCAATTTGTCTCTAATTCAAAAGTAATTCCAGATATAAAGCACCTGCAGCCCAATGTTTCTCTTGTCAGTGTTTCACAGCTGCTTCTTTAATCTCCTCTTAATCAGAAACAGTTATAGGAGGTCAGCTCAGTGAGATGGATGTGTCAGTACAGAATGTCATGTTTTCCAGGTCGCCATCCAGTTGAATGACACTCATCCGGCCATGGCCATCCCCGAGCTGATGAGGATCTTTGTGGACATTGAGAAACTCGACTGGGACACGGTGAGTGAGTCAGATTTGGTCGATGAGAGTGACTCAGGTGCAACAGGATTAACTTAGGCAATCATAGCAAGTAACACAAAGGAGGTTAAAACTACAGAGCATGACAAATGAAGGAGATATTCCTGTGTTGCGTAATGTTCATGTGCAGCTGGGAAAGTTGTCAGCCAGGTCCAAACAACAGATGGTAGATGATTTGTGATGTGCATATACAGATATGGAGGGAACACGGGCAAGAAAGCAGGAGAGATTTAGACTTAGATTAGGTTGCAAGTAGTTGCAACGCTCAAATGTTATTTTTAATTGGAGAAAACTCCCCGTCTCCTCCTCCTCTGCAGGCCTGGGACCTCACCAGGCGCACTTTCGCCTACACCAACCACACAGTCCTCCCCGAGGCTCTGGAGCGCTGGCCTGTGGAGCTGCTGGAGACTCTCCTGCCCAGACACCTGCAGATCATCTACCAGATCAACCAGGCCCACCTCGACGTACGTACGGCGGCTCAGACTGCAAAAAGATTGTGTTTCATTGACCGAACACACCTGTGACAGGTGAATCTGATATCCTCAAGGTGTGTCTGTTTTGTTACTGCAGAAAATCGCAGCTCTCTTCCCAAAGGACATGGACAAACTGAGGAAGATGTCTCTGATTGAGGAAGACGGGGGCAAGAGGGTGAACATGGCTCACCTGTGCATCGTGGGATCTCACGCTGTCAACGGGGTCGCTGAGATACACTCCAGAATCATCAAGAATGAAGTGTAAGACATCACACACGCCTTCAAAATGTACACAAGTAAGAGCAGGCTGCAGCTCCACTGGTCATGAGAAAGTGAACATTTTTACACAACAAATTACAAAGAAACAGCAGCAAATGGCAGCAGAGCGAAGCAAAGATAGCTCAGACCGCTAAACAAAAAGTTGCTAAACACCACATAAGCGTGTCCTCATAGAAGACCACTGGGTTGAATCATCTCTGTTACACACTCTGAACAATGACTGCACTTATTATCAAATAATAATCAAGTGTGTTGATAAGTCAATTTTTAAGTGCATTTACTACACATTGCACATACACTCACTGGCCACTTTATTAGGTACACCGTGCTAGTACCAGGTGGGACCCCTTTTGCCTTGAGAACTGCCTTAATTCGTGGTGTCATAGATTCAACAAGGTGCTGGAAACATTCCTCAGAGATTTTGGTCCATATTGACATGATGACATCACACAGTTGCTGCAGATTTGTCGGCTGCACATCCATGATGTGAATCTCCCGTTCCACCACATCCCAAAGGTGTTCTATTGGACTGAGATCTGGTGACTGTGGAGGCCATTGGAGTACAGTGAACTCATTGTCATGTTCAAGAAACCAGTTTGAGATGATGTGAGCTTTGTGACATGGTGCGTTATCCTGCTGGAAGTAGCCATCAGAAGATGGGTACACTGTGGTCATAAAGGGATGGACACGGTCAGCAACAATACTCAGGTAGGCTGTGGTGTTTAAACCATGCTCAGTTGGTACTAAGGGGCCCAAAGTGTGCCAAGAAAATATCCCCCACACCATTACACCACCAGCAGCCTGAACTGTTGATACAAGGCAGGATGGATCCATGCTTTCCATCTTCTATTGTCCAGTTTTGGTGAGCCTGTGTGAATTGTAGCCTCAGTTTCCTGTTGTTAGCTGACAGGAGTGGCACCTGGTGTGGTCTTCTGCTGCTGTAGCCCATCAGCTTCAAGGTTGGACATGTTGTTGGTTCAGAGATGGTCTTCTGCAGACCTTGGTTGTAACCAGTAGTTATTTGACTTCCTGTTGCCTTTCTATCATCTTGAACCAGTCTGGCCATTCTCCTCTGACCTCTGGCATCAACAAGGCATTTTGGCTCACTGGATGTTTTGTCTTTTTCAGACCATCCTCTGTAAACCCTACAGATGGTTGTGTGTGAAAATTCCAGTAGATCAGCAGTTTCTGAAATACTCAGACCAGCACCAACAATCATGCCACATTCAAAGTCACTTAAATCACCTTTCTTCCCCATTCCAATGCTCAGTTTGAACTTCAGCAGGTTGTCTTCACCATGTCTCCATGTCTAAATGCAATGAGTTGCTGCCACGTGATTGGCTGATTAGCTATATGTGTTGATGAGCAGTTGAACAGGTGTACCTAATAAAGTGGCCAGTGAGTGAGGTTTAAAAGAAAATCAAAAATCTGCAAAACAAAATTACATTCTCATTATTTTGTCACCGACAGACCCAATTAAACATTTCCCGTTTTTCCTCCACAGATTCCGTGATTTCAGTGACCTAGAATCAAGCAAGTTTCAGAACAAAACCAACGGCATCACTCCCAGACGCTGGCTGCTGCTCTGCAACCCTGGACTGGCTGAGCTCATCGCCGAGGTTTGTTTGAGCGATAAATGAATAAATGATCGAGTGTCGAGATGTAGTAGCGAGCGATGAAGACTCCTGAATCCTCAACAGTATATTCCCCAGCTGTCGTGTGAGCGACTCTTGGCCCTCGCGTTCTCTCCTGAGTGTTTTACAGCCCGTGTTATATGAGATGGAGCGTAGTAAACACTGTCAGTTTTTTTTGCGCACATTTTATTGTGACCTTTAACGTCTCCCTCAGGTCATTGGGGAGGATTATGTGAAGGACCTCAGCCAGCTGCAGAAGCTGAATGACTTTGTTGATGACGCTGCCCTCATCCGTGACATCTCTAAAGTCAAACAGGTAAATAGGTACATTTTCTCTGTGTTGTACTGAAGTATAATTTTAAGGTACTTGTACTTCACTTGAGTATTCCCATTTTATGCTATGACATGAGAGTAGTTTAATTGCTTAAATAAAATAAGTATTTCATGGCATAGTGGTTCCTGTTTTCATGTTACACAAATGATTGCATGATGTTGCCATAAATGCAAAGTGGTGGCTTTCCTCTAAATGTCCTGTTGCAACATTAATCAAATTTTTTCAACACGAAAAGTGTCAACTTTTACCCTATTTCTGTGTGCAGTCAAACCATCTCTCAGACACATTATTGCAGGGAGAGACATTACCATCTGATTTATTCGTGCATTGCAGCATTGCCTTCTACAGCCTTAAAGCCAGTACATGTCCAGACAGGCCCCACCTGCGGTTTAGCAATGTTCAGTGTTCCCTCAATGAACAACTCGTTTGTTGCCAGGTCACGTACTTACGCTTTTCTCTCAGGACAACAAGGTGAAATTCGCCCAGTACCTGGAGAAAGAGTACAGAGTGAAAATCAACCCGTCCTCCATGTTTGATGTCCACGTGAAGAGAATCCATGAGTACAAGCGCCAGCTCCTCAACTGCCTGCACATCATCACCATGTACAACCGTATGTGAAAGCATTCATTACTAAATGTTTCACAAGATTCTGTGAGTGCTGAGTTACATCACAAATTCTGACATGTCCTGATGTGGAAGATTGCCAGCCGACCGCCGAGCATGTTAAAACAGACACTAAGAATGAGAGGAAGCTGCCTTTTATATCAAGTGTGGGAACTTTCTCATGTGTATCATACTGTGATTAACAGGAAATCATGTCTGATCTGTGCAACTTAAATGCAGACTTTCCCTGCATGTAAAGCCTGGGATACTCCAAGCAATTATGCCATTTAAGTCTATAGTACATCTCATAAAAAATGTAAATTAATTGTCTTTTAATTGCTTAAAAGACCAAAAGAAGAAGACATAAATTACTAAGAACAAATGCATCACAAAACAAGAGGCGACAGCCATGCTAGCAGCTCTGCACAGCTAAATCCTAACATTAACATGTTAACAAGCTAATGTAAAGCGGGTGATGTTTGCAGCGTTTAGTTTAGCGTGTTAGCATGCAAACATTTGCTAACAGTAACAAAGACAATGCACAGCTGAGGCTGATGGAGGTGTCATTACTTTTGAAGGTATTTGGTCATAAAAATATTAAACCTGATGATGTAGCCAAATGAGATGTTAAAGGAACAGTTCACCCCAAAATAAAAAATCCCCTCAAAAGTCCCCTCTTACCTGTAGTGCTGTTTATCAGTCTAGATTGTTTTGGTGTGAGTTGCAGAGTGTTGGAGATATCGGCCGTAGAGATGTCTGCCTTCCCTCCAACATAATGGAACTAGATGGCACTCAGCTTGTGGTGCTCAAAGCCCCAAAAAATACAGTTGAAAAACTCAACAGCAATGTCTCTTTCCAGAAATCATGACCTGGTTACTCAAGATAATCCACAGACCTTGTTGTGAGTTGTTTCATGTAGGAACTATTTTCTCTCTGCAGAACTACATCCACCAACTGTATCACCACACAGGGTGTTTTCACATGCTCTTCGTATGTTTTCCTTTAAATCGTACATATCCCACGTATTTTAAAGGGCTGTGTCGCTGGACTGCTTCTTAATTTACTCCAGTCTGCACTCCCGAATGGTCTTCTAAGAGGGAAGGTTGGGGTGGTGGATGGGTAACAAAAATGCAGACCTTACCCTGAAGTCGCGTGTCCAGAACTGTGTGAACTTTGAGTCATTTTAAGATACACCCTCATCATGTTTCTTTTCCTGAACCCAACCTCAGTAACCTTACGTTGATTACATAGGTGTATGTTAAGGACGTAACATTATTCGTGGGGCACTAATTCATAGGCTATTGTACGAACCATTCTATGAGAATACATTGCACCACGTAGGATGATGCCGGCATCTATCTATGGATGAAAGGTTTGTGACAGATCGAGATGTAAACATTAAGCTGTAACGTTAGCTAGCTCAGTGGTGCTAGGCGAGCTAGCAATAGATGCACGATTCCTTCTGTGCGGTGATACAGTTGGTGGGTGTAGTTTGGTAGAAAGAAAATAGTTCCTGCATGAAACTGCTCACAACAAGGTCTGTGGATTATCTTGAGTAACCAGGTCATGATTTCTGGAAAGAGACATTGATGTTGAGTTTTTTAAATGTATTTTTTTGGTCACCAAAAGCTGAGTGCCATCTAGTTCTATTACATTAGAGAGAAGGCAGACATCTCTATGGTCGATATCTCCAACACTCTGCAACTCACACCAAAACAATCTAGACTGATTTTTGATTTTGGGGTGAACTGTCGCTTTAAGCCTTCCCAAAGTTAGTGTCTCCCTGAGGATAACATGAATGTCCATGCTAATTTTTGTGGCTATCCATCTGATAGTTGTCAAGACATTTTACTCAAAACCACAAATATCAACCAGCAAGTGGTGCTAGAGGACAAGTCTTATCCTCTGTAGACCATTAATGTTGTACAAAGTTTCATGACAATCCATTCAGTCGCTGCTGAGCTTTTTCAATCTGGACCAACTGACCAGTGAGCATTTCCATCCTGAGAGCCACACCAGCAGCATGGCTAAAAACAAATAATATAAAACATATATAAAATGTGTTGTGCAACTTGCAGCTTCCTGTTTTTATTTTTTTTTGTACTGGCTTTATGAAAAATTAGCAGGCACATTAAGTGTTTAAATCAGTTCTCTGACCAACTTGTGGTCAATGCAGAAACCTGACAAAATTGTAATGTGTTCATATTTTTTTGTGTCTGTTTTTGTCCTCAGGCATCAGAATGAGACCCAATGCACCTTTTGTACCACGAACAGTGATCATCGGAGGAAAGGTATAGATCAGCGACAGCAGACGTGACAAACAGCAGATGATATCCAATAAACACAGGCCAACAGTGGTGTAATGTTTTATTTTCATAGTAAGTCGGTCCTCTGTCGTCCACTGCAGGCTGCTCCTGGGTATCACATGGCGAAGCTGATCATCAGGCTGATCACTGCTGTGGCTGATGTGGTGAATAACGACCCTGTGATTGGAAGCAAGCTGAAGGTCATCTTCCTGGAGAACTACAGGGTCTCTCTAGCAGAGAAAGGTATCGTTCAGACACAATCACATGGTGTTGTCCCTTTTAAGAATTACTGTACAAAAAATCACACAAGTGCATGTGCAGAATTCTGACGTGAAGAGTTTGATTATATTGTATGACTTATTTTGGAGGGATATTTTAGGGTAGTTCACCAGAATGATGTGCTCTTCCTCAGTGATCCCTGCCACAGATCTGTCCGAGCAGATCTCCACCGCCGGCACTGAAGCCTCAGGAACAGGAAACATGAAGTTCATGTTGAACGGAGCTCTGACCATCGGCACCATGGACGGAGCCAACGTGGAGATGGCCGAGGAGGCTGGAGAGGACAACCTGTTCATCTTCGGCATGAGGGTGGAGGACGTGGCTGAAATGGACAAAAAGGGGTGAAGGAGGGGTTCGCTTACACTTATGTTTTCTTAGCTCTTTTTCATGTCGTTAAAACAATACTAACTTTTGTCTTTTTACAGATACGATGCCATGTCGTACTACACGAAGATCCCAGAGCTGAAACAAGTGATGGACCAGATCACCAGTGGATTCTTCAGTCCTAAAAATCCAGATCTTTTCAAAGACCTCACTGAAATGCTCTTTAAATATGATCGGTAAGCAACACTCACATTCTAGTTCCAGTTCAAGTTACTAAGTTATTTAATAATACCCCCAAGGCTCCAAAACACTTTTGTTTTTGTTCCCATTTTTTACAGGTTTGAGGTAAAGATCTCAAACTTTTTATGCGCTCAAGAGATATATTTCTCTCAAATTGTGTGTATACGTTTGTTAAAATACATGTAAGCGAGCATCTCTCCTTTTCCAAGATAATCCATCCACCTGACAGGTCAACTTCAACTTTATTTTGTCCCTAGAGGGCAATTAGTTGCACAGGAAGTAAAATCATACATAAAAAAGACACATGGGAACACATAAGAATATTAATACTCAACAAACGTGTGGAGGTGGAGGGAACCAAATACAGTGATCTGAAACAACAGTGGTCATCAACAACAACCATCAGTATCAACATCAACCTCTTCATCGACATCATCACCATTACTTGTCACATGATCATAACAAGAGTTACAACCAGCCAGGAGTAGCATCAGTACTTAGGGTGTTTTCACACTTGGTCTTTTTCAGCCCTCTGAGCAGACTCAGAGCGGTGACTCAGCATTTTTTGCGCATATGTGATCACTCCACCTCCCGCCACCAGTTCGCTTGAAGTCCACAGTGCTGCTCCCTTAACCTGTGCACTGTGAACACAAAGCGCTCCAGGTTGTTGCTCTTTGCCATTGTATTTAGCCCTCTAGATCACATGCTATTGCACCGGGACGCTTGAAAAAAACAGACTAAACCATGTCAGCCTGTAACGCTTGCAAGGACGCAAGACGAGGAGTAGTTTGGTTCATGGAAGATACTGCACGTCTCCAGATGTGGAATGTAGAATACATCAAACAGATACAGTCCACAGCACAGAGACACTCAGGTTTTCCTCCAATTTTAAGTTCATGTGAGAGTGAGGGGCTTCATAACTGCATTGCAGTGCCACGTCAAAGTAAAAACAAAACTACATCAATATATATTAACTGAGTCACTTTACTGTTGGTCCAGTTTTTGGTGCACTTTAAGAGGACTGAGTTCAGTTTGTTTTATATGTGAAAACACCCCGAGTTTGACTCCTCCACTGCCCTGCATTCAAATGACAAATAGCAGTAGAAATGAAGGAGAACTTGTACTCTTAACAAAGGGAAATCTGATCCAAGAGCCAGAAGGCAAAAACTGTAACTTGGAGAAGGAGGGGTTGGGAGCTATCAAAGGATGGTTTCAGCCTTCCTTCCTTCCTATCTGTTGATGAAACAGGACAGATAACACACTCTGCTGAACTCCTAACATCTTGCTGCTCGTTTTCACTTTGCTACCTAGTGCATTTTTGAACTTGATGTTGAGATTCGCAAACCAGCAGAGAAGAGAGAAGGTCAAGACAGATTCAATATAAGATCTGTGAAGTAGGATCAGAAGAGACTTGTCAATGTGAAACTTAAAGAGTTTCCTTGGGCAAGAAAGATGTTGCTTGTTTTTTTTTTTTTTTTGCACAACACAAATTTTAAAATGAATCTGTTGTTGTGCTTGCTGCAGCAGTTTTCGGTATACAGAGTGTAGAGGAGAGGGGAAAGAACACAGCCTTGGGGAAACCCAGTGGATGATGTCAGTTCCCCCAACATGCTTCTGGAAGTCAGAAAATCAAGGATCCAGCCCACAATATCACAATCTAAATTATTAGTAAATTTGTTTACTAAAATGTGGTACTGGATCGTGTTAAAAGCAAACAAGAAATCCACAAAAGTTGCTGTTTGCATAACAAATTTACCTTCGGGTACTAATAAAGAAACCTTGAACCTTGAACAAACAGCAGCTTTGCATGTGTTGTACATCCTTCAGGATGTTTTAAAACAAGGTTCAGCAGGTGTGGCATCAAGACACTGATTAAACAGCATCATCACTACACAGGTGTGTGTCCCAAGTTTTAAGGGTGCATGTCATCAGCATGCTGACTGCAGGAATGTCTGCAAGAGCTGTTGCCCGTGACCTGAATGTTCATTTCACTACCACAAGATGTTTCCAATGTCGTTTGGTGATTTTGGCAGTCCTCCTAACCAGCCTCACAACGGTTACAACAACAAACTGCAGTCTGTTTGGTGAGGATGATGAGCATGCTGATGAGCTTCACTGAGACGGTTTGTGACGATGTGTGCAGAAATTCTTTGGTTGTGCAAACCATGTGTTGCATCAGCTGTTCAGGAGGCAGCCCTCAAATGATCTTGCAGGTGAAGACGATGTAACAGACCTCAGCTGGTGTGGTTAGTGTTTGTGAGGCCAGTTGGATGTACTGCCAAATTCAGGGAAACAACATTGGAGACATCTTGTGGTGGATAAATGAACATTCAGTTGAAGGCAACAGATCAAACTGCACATCATAGAGTGTCCTTTCACTGTGACAAACCTCAAGGCACACCTGTGTACTGATGACGCTGTTTCATCAGCATCTTGATTTGCCACACCTGTCAGGTGGATGGATTATCTTGGAAAAGGAGAAGTGCTCTCTAACATGGATTTTAACAAATTCGTGAACCACAGTTTGAGAAAAATGTATATATTTAAGTGTATAAAAACTCTCAGGTCTTTAGCTGAAACCTGTGAAAAGTGGGAGCAAAAACAAGTGTTGCATTAAAATTTTGTTAAGTGTATTTTATGTGGGAAGCAGAAGTCACAGATCAACTAATACTGTAATGACAACAATAAGTCTTTCGTAGCGGTTCTTGTCATGATGGATGTCCTCTAATCTTCTGTACACTGTCTGACTTTTCTGTTGAGTTCAACTTGTCAGACTTCATGTATTTATTATTTTGTGTCTCTCTTCAGTTTCAAAGTGTTTGCAGACTTTGAGGACTACACGAAATGCCAAGAGAAAGTCAGCAAGCTCTACCAGGTAACATTTCCCCCAACAGACGAGTGGCCTGTTTGTTTACAGCTGGGTTTTAGTTGTGCAGCGCTTATTTCATTCACTACTTTTTTGTTTTTGTTTTACTTTGTTTCTGTTTTTCCCTTTAATTTTTCTTTTTATGTGCTGTCTTTTGTCTTTTCTTTGTTTTGCTGTACTTTGGTCTACAGATTTTTTGTTTTCTTTTTTTGTTTTATTTTATTTTGTTTCATTGTACTTTGTTCATATTTTTCCTTTTTTGTTTTTTACTTTATTTTTGTTTTTTTCCCTTATCATTTCTGATGACTGTTTCCATTCACTTTATGTTTACTTTTCCCTTTTTGTTTTGTTGTAATTTATTTTCCGTTTACTTTTTTCTGTTAATTTGCTTTCTTTTCTTTGTTTTGTTTTACTTTTTTCCACAGATTTTTTGTTTTCTTTTTCCTTTTTCATTCTTTTACTTTTGCTGTTTTACTTTTCATTTGTTTTTATTTGTTTTTACTTTCCTTTTATCTTCTTTTTCTGATTTTGTTTTGTTTTCTTTAACTTCATTCTCTTCTTTCTTTTTGTTTTTCTTTTATAATAGTGTGAGATAACATTAAAAAATAATGTCATTGAGAACTTTGAGAAAGGTATAGAAGAAGTGACTGTCAAAAGAAACGACAAGTAACAAGTCTAAAATGGTCAAGCAAGAATAAAAAAATATGATAAGTATCACAATTATCTCAAGGATAGCAAAGCTACAGAGGCAAAAATACAGTGCAGTATGAATGTTTTATTTTTCTCCAAAAGAACCCAAAGGAGTGGACAAAGAAGGTGATTAGGAACATCGCTGCCACAGGAAAGTTCTCCAGCGACAGAACCATCACAGAATACGCCACTGAGGTGTGGGGCGTCAAGCCGACTGACCTGAAGATCCCTCCTCCAAGTGAGCCAAGGGAGGCCATCGAAGAAACAGTCAGAGCTCTGAAGAAAATATGAGGCTGTTTCACAACCGAGGGGCTGCCTTTATGTTTACAGATCATTTACTGTTTCCTTTCCTTGCGCTCTTAACCTTCAAGTCTGAACTTTTTCAAGAACTGTGGGTGTCTCAAAAATGACATCTGCACGTTTTCATTTAACACTTTTTATTGTCAAACTACCTGAGTCAAAGAATTCGCATCACAGAATTGTCTGTTATAGACCTTTAGCATCAACAAACACATTCAACCAAGTGTCAGTGCAGAGACCACATTTATTGTTATTTGTGAATTCAAATGGCCCCCCGGACAGGACAATGCACCATGCCACACCACAAAAACTGCTCAGGAATGATCTGAGAAATGGAAAAAGAGCTTTTTTGAGTCCTGTGAGTTGTGAGGTGGGGTACAAGTACATACCACAGATGTTTGATCAGATTGGGATACAGGGAATCTGGAGGCCAGGTTGACACCTTGAGCTCTTTGTCACATTCCTCAAGTCATTGCTGAGCAGTTTTCATGGTGTGGCATCACACTGTCATGCTGGGGGGGGCGGGCACTGCTACTTGGGAGTGCTGCTGCCATAAGGGGGGGGTACCTGGTCTGCACTGGTGTTTTGGTGGGTGGAGTGCATCAGGTGGAAACCACATGAGTCAGAACTCAACAACAGAACATTGCATTGTAACAAGATGATCAGTGTTCACGTCACCTGTCAGTGGTTTTAATGTTTTGGCTGATCGGTGTATACTTTACTACTTTTATTATGGACCCTACCTTACAACATCAGTTCCCCTCTCTGATCATCAATAAATTAAACTGTCAAACACCTTGATTGTAACACAGTGATATTCAGGCCTCACTAATTGTTTTTGAACACATAAATTCCTCTCAAATCATGTAAACTGTCTCATTTGAAACAACTTCTGGATACTATTAGGTACTATTTGATTTTTGCTCTGTTCATGATTTGAACTGTTTTTGAAGTCGACCAGATCTTTGAATTTTAGTGCTTTAAATTTGATAAAGAGTGGGTTTATTGGTTCTCTGTAAGTGCTTTTGTTTACAGTTCTTATTGCTCTTTTTGTTTAGAATGAAGATTGGATTTGTGTTTGATTTCTATGTATTTCTGGCCACTTCCAAACACTAAGTTATATATGGGACTAAAACCCTGATTCCAAAAACGTTGGGGCACTGTGTAAAACGTTATTAAAAACAGAATGCAAAGATTTGCAAATCTTTTTTGACCTGTATTTGACTGATTAGATACAAGATATTTGATGTTCAAACTGATAACAATCACTGTTTTTTGTAGATATAAGCTCATTCTGAATTTGATTTCTGAAACATGTTCCAAACATGTTGAGACAGGCGCAACAAAAGACTGAAAGTTGTACAATGCTCAAAAAACACCTGTTAACACATTCCACGGGTAAACCACCTGTAGTCCAGACTGGTCTACCATTGGAAATGTGTGGCGCATTATGAGGCGCAAAATACATCAGCAGAGACCCAGGTATGTTTAGCAGCTGAAGTCGCATATCAAGCAAGAATGTGACAGAAATTCTCTTTTAAAAACTTCAACAATTAGTGTCTTCAGTTCCCAAACACTTACCGAGTGTTGTTAAAAGAAAAGGTGTTGTAACACAGTGATAAACATGCCCCTATCCCAACTTTTTTGGCATCAAATTCAGAATGAGTGTATATGAGTGTCTTTGGACTGTATTCAATTAAAAAATAGGTCAAAAAGATTTGCAAGGCATTACATTCTGTTTTTATTTCAGTGTTACACAGCATCCCAGCTTTTGGGGAATTGGGGTTGTATAAAGAAACAGAAGATTACGTTTAATTTAGAAGATCTTTATATAATAGTAGTTTATTAGTTATTATAATAGTTTATTGTCTATTAGAGTTAAAAAAAAAAAATTTGGACACTCTTTTGGTTTCTACTTCATTTATCATGAGGTTCTTGTTTTTGTTAGTTAAATGATTCCCAAATATTATAAATTTCATTTTATTTAAATTCAGTGTTAGCATATTAGTTTGTTAGAATTAAAACAGCTCTTTGGCATTTTCCTTTATTTCCCTGCTGTATCCAAATGTTGTTCCAAGTCCTTACCACAACAAAATAAATCAGTATCATCTGCAAATAATGTTGTTTTCAGTATCTTGGAGACCTCACATATATCAATTATATCATTTAAGATAAACAACAATGGTCCCAATATAGAGCCCTGGGGAACTCAGGTTATTTATTTGGATATACTGGTCCCTATTGTCCAGGTAGTGCTAACCCTCTCATGCTTATCTCATTTGTTTTTAATGTATTTAATAATAATTCATGGTCAACATTGTCAAATGCTTTTTTTCTTTCTAGAAATTCTCCTATTGCATATTCTTTCTTTTATACTGCATTTGTTATTTCCTCCACAAAATCCATTAGTGCAAATGAGACTGTCCTCTTAGCTCTTAACCCATGTTGCTGTTCACACAGTATATTATGTTTAGTGAGTAATTCATTTGATCTTTTATAGATTTTTCAGTATTTTTCAGTGTATAGAAACTGTGGAAGTAAGTGCAGTAGAATGTCAGTAACTGAGCACTGAACTAAACCAAATTGTAAGTCACATTCCTGCTTCATCTACTGAGTGACAACGCCTGTGTATCCTCCAGGCAGGAGATTTGTATGTGTCTGTGTCAATAAAACTTTGCTGAGGAAAGATAACAACCTGTGTCACTGTGATTTATATAATTTTGTCTGTGTTAAAATAGAAACTAATGTAACATGTCGAATCACTGTTTTTGTCTCGCACCACAAACACACATTTTGTGACAAATTTAACCCTGTAAAACCCACTGTTGCAAATTTGCAACATCACTTTTAACAATTCTAAAAAAAAGCCTGCAAATGTTTTTTTTTTCTCAAGACCACATTTACATAGTTAATGGGTCCTATTGTTTGTCCTCACAGTGCTATTGGATAGAAGAAGTGTTTATAGGTCTGGTCATCTGGCCATGAACTCACTCTACCTGCAAACTTCCCGTTGAGCTCATCTCCTTTTTTTGCATGACTGGATTTGTCAGGATTAAAGTAAGTAAAATTCCTTAAATATTTTTTTTGTGTTTATTACAATGTCTAGAACATGTACATATTTAGTTATTTTGGAAAACATTCATCAAATTTGATTTAGAGCTTGTTATGTCTATATTGTAATTCTACAACGTTGGGTCAGTGTGGTAGTCAAAATAGCCTGTGCTCCTTGCACATTACATAAGGTCACTGCACTTCTCACATGGTCACAGATTGAAAAAAAAATGTAGTAGAAATTTAAAGTATTAGATGATTCATTGTAACTAAGCTCTAAATGTGCTTTTCTGTTAAATTTTTACTTAGTTTAGCTTAGACCATAATTAAACACATGAACAAATTGTATGGGGTATTTGAAACCCCAGCATCTATAGCAGTATTTGAAACTCCCTGTATCTTTGTAGTTTTTTGTTTGTTTTTTAACTTCTAAATGATCTTGAGCTGTTTTTCTCAGTGTTGCCCAAGCAGCAGTTTGTAGCATTAGGAGATAGAAAAACAGGTTCTGAATGTTCTGGATTTGTTGGGGGGATGCCTGTTGCATTGTTCAGGGACAGGTGCGAATGGTCTTGAATGTGAAACTGTAAGTGCTCTGGGGGGATGCATGTGTTCCTTTTAGTATGATACATAGAGAGCATAATAGGCCAGCCAGACAGTATTGTTTGAATGTACCACCAATAATAAGGAAATTGAGAAGATGCTTGGCATGTACCTGAAGATAGGCCTAATGCAAATGTCTGGAATCCGTATGTATTGGGAGACAGACACACAGTACACCCCTGTTTCTGATGTGATGTCCTGCAACAGATTCCAATCTCTGTTGACTTCATTACACTTTGTAAACAACTTGACTGTGTCAGAGATGGAAAAGAAGGACAAACTCTGGAAACTCAGACCATGCAGGTGGTACCCGAAGAGCACAACTCTATGGATGAAATGTTGATTCCTTTCAAGGGGAGATTCAGTAACATCAAGCAATATATGCGCGGCAAGTCACACCCATGGGGGTTCAAACTGTGGGTGAGAACTGGAATCACTGACTTTGATGTGTACCAAGGGAGTGTTGATGGAATATGACAAGCCAAATCTGAACTTGGACTGTCAGGTGATGTTGTGATGAAGCTTGCCTCCAAGCTTCCAGAGGGTCAAAACTACAAGATCTATGCAGACAACTACTTCACCTATGTCCCATTGGTAGTCAAGTTCCTTGAGCGTGGAATCCATTATGTGGGAACAGCGAGGCAGGTACGCCTACCCAACTGCAACCTTGAAGATGAGAAGAGCTTGAAGAAAAAGGGGAGAGGAAGCTTTGATGTCCAAGTGGAGGGGAACCACAACATCTGCGCTGTCAAATGGTATGACAACAGAGCGGCCACACTTGTGTCATCCTTTGCTGGACCAGAACCTGTGCAGAAGATTCAGCGCTGGGACAAAGCCACCAAAACCATTATTGATGTTGAGAGGCCTTACATTGTTGGTACCTACAACAAACACATGGGAGGTGTGGATTTGCTGGACTCATTTGCTGCCAAGTACAAGTTCCCCATGACATCCCGCCGCTGGTACATGTACATCTTCTGGCACACCATCATCCTTGCTGTGATTAACGCCTGGCTCCTCTACAAGCGGGACTGTAAAGCTCTGAAGATGACCAAGAAAGAGATACTGAACAGGAGACAGTTTCAGGTACAACTTGCATCCTCTCTCATTCTGGTGAACACACACAACACAACACCCAAGAGAGGGCGACCATCTTCAGGGAAGACGAACACATTCACACAGACGGTGACATCAGGGAGCCCTTTGGGTCCTCAGAAGAGACCATCCTCAACAGATGTGAGTCCCCCAGCCAAGAGGTCATCGGACCACCCTCCACTGGATGTACACAAAGACATGATTGCACATTTCCCAAAACAGACGAAGAGAGGACGCTGCAGACACTGCAATAATGGATACACAAACACACTGTGTAGCAAGTGCAATGTTTGCCTGTGCTTCACAGATGAAAAGAACTGTTTTAGGGACTATCACTGCAAGTGAACACAGACTTCATTCAAACCACATTGAAAGTGACGGAGGAAAAAGTTTTGTAAATACATTTTTTTCCAATATTTTTATTAATAAATGCTTATTCATAAAACTATAATTGTTGTGTGATTATTACTCATGATATGTACTGTTATGGGGCTAAGTAAGCAATCAATCCTGCAAATGAATACTTAAATGTTCTGTATATCAGTTCAGACAAAGTGAGTACAAACACACAAGTTCTGCTCCCAACACTGCAAATTTACAACATTTCCCTAAAAACTTACTAAAATGTAAAAAAAATTGAAAACTCTTTAATTTCTACATCAGAGGCCTCCTAAAACAATATCTGAGAGGTCAACAAAAAAAATTGCTCATTTTTTTTCTATATCTGGGTCTTACAGGGTTAAATCGGTATGCTAGAATCTATTGCATGTTTTTTGAAGGTGGGAGAGGCGGTCTTCTTTTACAGGTTCCGTAGAAAATTCCTGCAAACAAAAAAACAGATGAAATATTACATTTGTTTCCTGTTGCTTTCTGTTGTTTTATGGACATGGTTTACAAGGAAAATACAGCTAACTTAATGATAAACAGTAAAATTCTGTTTTGACAAAAACTTACCTGACCACATCATTTAGATGGGGATCTAAATAGACAAAGCTGTGATCGTATTTAAGATCTGCTCTGTAGGTGACCATTTTAACCGGAACATCTCTGTTACGTTCTTTCTTAGCCTGGAGTGATATCCTGAACAGCTGGAGACAGAAAAAAAGCAAAATAATTCAGCAAAGAAGCAGCAACATAGAAAATGATCTAAACACACATGTAGACCCACTGTACCTCCAGACCCATCGTAAAGGGAACAGTATCGTCATCCTCTGAATGCAAGATAAGGAGTGGACTTTCCAAGACCTTCACACTGTGGTGACGATAGAGAAAAATATATATTTACAGTCAGAGAGAGAAATATTAAATTTATACAGCACCATTTTATCATATTCTTTTGTACACTGCCCTCTGCATTTATCAAAAGATGGCAAAGGTTGTAAACCCTGCAAAATTAGTAAACAACGTATTAGAATAAGAGCCACAAATAGACCCTTTTACAGTTGGTAAACAGGATGATGTTTTTAGGTGGGTGGGGCTTAGCTGGAGGTAAAACAATAACATTGACATTTTGGTCATGGACTTTCCACGTCCACATACAACATGAAAGGTACCCTTGGTGCATTGGTTGTTGACATTCTGGCTGTGTCAAGTTCTGCCTGTTACATGCATTGTCTTCTTTCAAAATACTCTTACGCTTTTACAGGAAATTTACGTTGGTGCACACTGCAACTTGATGTCAAATGCACGTACTTGGGTTTAGGCAACAAATGCACGTGGTCAGGTTTAGGAAAAAAGAACATTCAGGACACAAACACCGCTCTCTCGGTGAAAGTTTGGTGAAAGTTGGTGTTTGTTGGACCCATCCACCACCTTAACTTTCATTCTTGTCCAGCTGTGTTTCCCCCTGACGCCGCCGGGCACCGTTAAACTGTAACAGCAACCAGCCGTGTATCATGCCGATGGTAAAGGACACCTCTTTCTATTGGTTTCTGACACCGCAAGTCAATGCCAAATGCTGGATTTCGACGACTTCGGAGTGAGACCCCGTTTAAAACAATTCTCCACAGACATTAGCTACCGTGAGCTAGTATGTTCTGTTGGCTTGTTTTAGACAGTGGAGGAAGATGATGCGAGTTGTGCACTCAGAAATATTCATTCTGGGTGTTGCAACGCACTCTTGCACAAACTGGACCGTTTGTAAATTCAGAGTGGTGTCTGAATGTCTAACATTTAGTTATTCAGAGCACCGGACACCACACAAAGGAGGATGACACTTGAATAGTTTCTGCCACTTGGTTCTGTTATTGAAGCTAACATTAGCTAATGCACTACAAAAAGTAAGCGTTACAGAGAAATCTCTGATGATAGCCTCCACTCCTTTGTTTTTGTTGATGGGCAGTGACGGCTGGTATGTGATAAAATTTAAGTTTTGAGCCATGACTCCTCCTTTTCTGGCTCCCAATAACAACATGATGACATTTTAAGACTCCTATGTAGCCTACAGCCCTGTGGTGGAGAGTCATGTTTTGCCTCCAGCTAACAAACTGACGTCATTGTGACATCGGCCCTAAAAGGGTCCATAGACAATAAGAAAAAAAAAAGTACTTACTTTTCATTGTTTGCAAACTTAAGTTTGTTCTTTTGCAATGTCTTCCAAAGCAATTGCTTAAATCCTGGAAACGTCTTGTACACCTGGAAAAAAACACGGTACAAAATATTTAGCAATTTCCTGTGTATTGTGAGAGTAAAACCACAAATACTTTCAGAACAAAATACTTTAGGAAACAAAAAATCACACTGTTAAAAAAAAAAAGGGAACGGGGGTTGCCCTATATGTAGATAGGAACTACAATAGTAAAATTGTAAAAAGCATGTCACTAACACTGCACAACATCATGGAATGTATCACCATTGAAATTGAGATTGAAAAGTCAAAAAATATTCTTATTAGCTGTATCTACAGGACCCCTGGATCATGTTTAAAAACCTTCATGGAGAAAATACTGCATCTGTTGAAATGGTCCTCATCTGCGGAGACTTCAACATTGATCTCCTAAATCCACTTGAAAACAACACAGTTGCAGAATTTATCAACACTATGTATAGTATGAGTATATATCCCTCAATTACTCGACCAACAAGAATAACCCTACACAGTGCTACACTAATAGACAATATATTTACAAATATTATTGACAGGAAAATAACTAGTGGGTTAATAATAAACGATGCAAGTGACCATCTACCAGTTTTTGCACTAGTACAGAGCTACATTAGGACCAACAGGGACACTCAAACAATAAAAACAATCAGACATAAAACATAAGATGCAATTAATTCCCTTAAGATGGACCTGCTAGACCAAGACTGGAACAAAATATATGTGAATGATGTAAATAAAGCATATGGACATTTTCTGACCCTAACTACATCGCTCTATAACAAACACTGTCCACTAGTAAACAAAGTAATCAAACATAAATCTCCTGATAAACCATGGCTAACCAAGGGACTACAAAATGCGTGTAAGAAAAAAATCTATTATATAAAGAATTCTTAAAGAAAAGAACAGCAGAAGCCGAACACTCTTATAAGAAATATAAAAATAAACTGATTAGAATTCTAAGATGCTGTAAAAAAAATTATTATAGCAAACTACTGGAAGACAACAAAAATAACATGAGAAATTCATGGAAAGTACTAAACAACTTAATAAAAAATGGAACTGGAAAACCAGGACATCCAAATTATTTTTTAGCACTGAATAATTCCATTACAAATAATATGAATCAAATTGCTGATGATTTTAATGACTACTTTGTCAGCGTTGGTCCTGGTATGGCGAAAGAAATTGCAAAAACTGAAGGTAGAGAAATCTTTGAAAAAATCCTTGAAAATACAACCAAGAGTATTACCAAGTCAATGTTTATAAGGGGAACAGATGAGAAAGAAATCATGTCACATCTGTAACCTATCTTTAAAAACTGGAGTTTTCCCTGACAAAATGAAAACAGCAAAAGTCATACCAATATACAAAACTGGAGATAAACACATACTCACAAACTATAGACCCATATCATTACTCCCACAGTTCTCCGAGATACTGGAAAAAATATTTTACACAAGACTAAATGAATTCATCACAAAAAATAATATACTATGTGAACAGCAATATGGTTTCAGATCCAAAAGAACAACTGCCCATGCAATAATTGAATTTGTTGATTCAATAACAACAGCAATTGAAAATAAAGAATATGCAGTAGGTGTATTTCTTGACCTGAAAAAAGCTTTTGACACTGTTGATCACAACTTATTATTAAAAAAGTTATTCAAATATGGAATTAGAGGGGTTGCTTTAACATGGGTAAGTAGTTACCTGAAAAATAGAGGACAATATGTTCATATTTATAACGTCAACTCTAATCTGATGGATGTCACATGTGGGGTTCCACAGGGATCTGTTCTGGGACCATTGCTGTTTATATTATACATCAATGAAATATGTGTAATCTCCAAAATAATGAAAACAATATTATTTGCAGATGATGCCAACTTATTGTGCTGTGGTAACAACTTGGAACGGCTTCTGGATGATGTGGAAAATGATTTAAAAAACTAAAGAGTTGGTTTGACTACAATAAACTAACACTGAACTTAAGCAAAACTAAATTCATAATATTTGGAAATCGTGCAACCTCCACAAGCAAAAAACTCACAATAAATGATATAGAAATAGAAAGACTATCTGAAATAAAATTTCTTGGAGTAATAATTGATAATAAACTATGTTGGAAACCACACATTAATTATATTAAAAATAAAATATCAAAATCAGTCGCAATCCTTTACAAAGTTAAAGATCTCTTGTGTCAAAAGTCATTATACCTTCTGTACTGCTCATTTATACTTCCATACATAACTTACTGTGTGGAGGTGTGGGGGAAAACGTACAGTACCAACACCAAATCAATATTTACACTACAAAAAAAGCGATAAGAATAGTAAACAAAACTACCTACAGTGAACCGTCAAACCCACTTTTTATCAAACTAAAAACACTCAAATTTAAGGATTTAGTCAACCTCAAAACTGCACAGATTATGTATAAAGCTAAAAATCAGTCATTGCCACAAAATATTCAGAATTTGTTCCGAGCAAGAGACAAGCACCATAACTTGAGAGGATCTGACATGTTCAATAAACCCCTGGTAAGAACTAATTCCAAATATCACAGCATCACAGTCAAAGGAGTCAAAACATGGAATGAATGTACAGACGAAATGAAAAACAGCCGTTAGAACCAGAAGTATTCCAACTCGCATTTGTGATTGTATTTCTTTGATTATGTATGTATGCATACTATTATGCATCTCTGAATCTATATTTATTTGTAGCAACATTACTTGAAATAAGGGGTAGGTCAAGATAAGTGCATCACTTCTATCTACTCCTTTTCGAACGCTAAATATTTACCTCTGTTACTATGATTGTTTTTTTGTTTGTTTGATTTTTGTTTTTCTTGTATGACTGGTTACCTTATTGATCACCTACATTTTGTTCTATTTTATCTATGTTCGAAATAAAGATTAAAAAAAAAAAAAGAACAGAATTGATTATGTGGTTTAACATCAGTCAACTTGGTGGATGTTTTCAAGTATTGATGTAGAGAATAATTTGAAGATGATTCTTATTGAAGAAAGAAAAATATAGATATAGAATCACCAGTGGGATTTTTGTTTCATGATTTCAACATGGTAAATACCTCTTAATCTAAAAAAAATACTTCCATTTGAAGCTTTATAAGGTTAAACATAGTCTAACTGTTGCTCTCTCAACCTCTGTACATTCTCAACTGTCTAATTAAAAATTCTGCAGTACAACAAAAAAATGTAATGATGGGCCTCACCTCAATGAGCGAATTGTTGCCTAGCAAGTCTATTATACTTGTGAACGGTGCGTAAAGGACTACAGCATCAGCAACAGACCCTGATAAAAAAGACAGTAACAAAAGGTCAATATTTATGGACTTCATAATGCCATACACAGTTTAAAGAATGATTTTTCAGAATAAAATGCAGGTTGTAGTTTGTGATTGTTAGTTTACTTTGTTATTTCCTGCAATCATTCATTTGAAGTCACTTGCCCTTTAAGGACCTGCACACCCACTCAGGTGTTGTGAGCTATTCTGGCTGATTAGGCATCCGCAAACTAACAGAAGAGTGACAGTGATGTCCATCAGTCTCTGTTTGCCCACACAGATTTGAGAAGAGGTCTAATCAGCCAAAACGACTGAAATCACCTGTGTGGGTTTAGTTTGTTAATGCAGGACCTTTAAAGACATAAACCCACCTTGCTCTTGTATTTTCAATGCAGCATTTGTTGCCACCCTGCAAGAAAACAAATAACAAAAAAATAATAATACATATTATACATTTCTTATACATCTGTTGTATATATTAATGTCATGGACAGTAGTAGTTAGTGGTTAGAGAAACTGACCCAGTGCCGAGCGAGTGTCCCCACAGATAGACGGGACCTCTGCTTTGTTTCTTTACCCAGTTGTACACGTAAAGGGCGTCATGGGTCACTCCAGCTTCACTTGGTGTCCCAGTAGAGTCTCCAAAACCTCAGGAGAAGACATATAAACCGTCAAAATCACAATAGTAGCCACACTAAAGCCCCGTTTCCACCGAGCAACACAGTACGGTTCACTTCAGTTAGGTATGCACTTTTTCTGTTTCCACTGTGAAAAGTTGTGGATGGTGGAGACAGACAACCATTCATACTCACATTCACACCTACGGCCAATTTAGTCACCAGTTAACCTGCATGTCTTTGGACTGTGGGAGGAAGCCGGAGTACCTGGAGAAAACCCACACTGACACAGGGAGAACAAGCAAACTCCACACAGAAGGGCTCCCCCACCCTGGGATCGAACCTTTGTTCTGATGTCTTTATATGTGCTACACTGTAACAGGAAATGTTGCTCTGTCTCCACCTGTCACTGAGGACAGAGCTGACACAGCCTGTCTTCTCTAGGCAGCCAGGTCTGACTGTGTCTACCAGTCTCTATGATCAGGCTGTGATCACTGAGTCTGTACATATTCAGTGTCTTTCTCAGTTTCTGATCTGTCACAGCGGTCATATAGTTTCGATCATGTACTGTCTGTCTCTTTCACCCTTCTTTCTCTCTCTTGCTTCTCTTTACCTGTCTTCCTCCTTCTGCAGGTGCACCACACCTGAGAGAGCAACAATAAAAGGGTGAGGTGGGTGAGACAGGCACACATATGCCTGCAGCAGCACAGCACTTATGAGAGATGGTTTTTCTGCCTGAATCATTCCCCAACATGATGTAACATGTTTTTTTTAATTATTATTTTTGTTTGGGTTGAAGCATGCAAATTGTTTTGTGGTCAGGGTTTTGTTTGGTTTGGTTTAGTTTCAAGTATATAGCCAAGGGAGATGAGCCAGCCAGTGTCTGGTTAAGCAACCTCCCCATCTCTTGTTTTTTTTGGCTGGGATCTCCAGCCCCAATGAGCTTTCGCTATTATTTCATTCTTGTTTAACAATAACACTTGTTGATTTTTCCACTGTAAAAGTATGTGGCGTCCTTTATATGTTCAGTGTCTCGGAGAGCCTTGGTTTTTTTAGAGAGGCTGTAACATCCGTAACCACTTATCCTGTTAAGAATTATGGGGGAGCTGGGGCCTAGCCCAGCTGACAGTAGGTGAGAGGCGGGTTACACCCTGATAAATAGAGACAGACAACCATTCACGCTCACAGTCACACCTACAGGCAGTTTAGAGGACTGTGGGAGGGAGCCAGAGCTTGAGCAACTGGAGAGAACCCATGCTGACATGGGGAAAACTCCACTCCAGAAGGGCCACAGTTGGCCTGTTCAAACCTGGAGCGCGCCCCTGCTGTTTAGCCTTGTTCTGTCCACCGTATTCCACAAGTCTGAGATCTAAATGTACGCAGACGATACTGTCATTTATGGACATGCAGTGACCAAACAGCAAGTTGCATGTAAACTCACAGCAGCGACACAGGAATTAAACACCCATCTTCACCTAAACATAAAGAAATCAGATTGTATGTTCTTCACTAAGAGGTCAACAGATTATCATACACCTGGAGCCAGGTCAGGCCCTTAAGCTGCTTGACAGGAAGCTAAACACTGGTCACCATTGTTAGTGCTAGACAAAACAAAACAAAATTTACTGAACTGGCGGCACGGTGGTGTGGTGCTTAGCACTCTCGCCTCACAGCAAGAGGGTTGCCGGTTCGATCCCGGGCATGGGAGCCCTTCTGTGCGGAGTTTGCATGTTCTCCCTGTGTCAGTGTGGGTTTTCTCCGGGCACTCCAGCTTCCTCCCACAGTCCAAAGACATACAGATTGGGGACTAGGTTAATTGATAACTCTAAATTGTCCGTAGGTGTGAATGTGAGCGTGAATGGTTGTTTGTCTCTATGTGATAGCCCTGCGATAGTCTGGCGACCTGTCCAGGGTGTACCCTGCCTCTTGCCCGATGTCAGCTGGGATAGGCTCCAGCCCCCCCGCGACCCTCAAGAGGATGAAGTGGTTAGAAGATGAATGAATGAATGAATTTACTGAACTGGAAAGATCTAATCAAATTCACTGATGCGCATCTTCTAAGATTCTGCACAGCTTGACTCCTCCCCCTTCGTGCTTGTACAGTATAAAGCAGAAAAACAACTGATGACAGACACACTAGAACAGTAGAAAGAGGGGACTGTGAAGTACCTATGAGGAGGTCTGCCTTAAAGCATAGTGGAGCCCAGTCTCACTCTTAAATCATCGAAATCCGGCGCTTGGGCAGTGACGTGTGGCGTCAGAAACCAACGAAAATAGCTGTCCTTTCTTGCCAGCATAACATGCGGCCTGTTGCCGTTATAGTTTAACGGCGCCTGGCAGCATCAGGGGGAAACACGGCAGGACAAGGATGAAAGTTAAGGCGGCGAACGTCTGACTGGAACAGGTCGGAGGGGTGGTGGATGGGTCATACAGACACTGACTGTCACCCGAGAGAGCGGTGTTAGTGTCCCGTGAGATTCTCAAGCCAAACCTTGTTCTTATTTCCTTAACCTAACCACGTGTTTTCGTTGCCTGAACCCTTGTTGGCTAATATGTTTGTTAATGCTGTCAAGTCCATTTGTGTCAAGACAATACATGCATGATAGCGTGCACTGGGGACCATCGTAACTTCCTTACGCCACTGGTAAGATTGGCATGGATTTAAACACCCTGGTCTGCCTCAGCCAGTGACATAAGCAATCTAATACATTTAACACAAATCAACCATATGTCTCCAACACCTACTTGGTTTTTTCACTGTCATGTCTTGCAAGTGGCCTCTTTAAGTGGGCGGTGGCAACATCCCATGTGACCTATGTCACATGACCTCCCAGTGAGTTTAATTGGAACACCTATCCACATTGTACTTTATACCCTGAAGAAGACGTTTCCAGCTGAAACGTGTTGGTAATCCATGGTTTAATGAGGGGTTTTTAACTCAGAGTGCCTCAGATTCTTTTCAGACTGCCAACTAACAACATGGACTTCCATTATAGGAAAGGTATGCAGCCATTGCTATAGTTTTTTATAAAGAATGTATTATGTGGGCTATGACTAAGCAATGATATTCATTTTTTCCATTATCATCACCATCCACTAACTCCCTTTTAGACCTCTAATGAGCAAACTAAAACTCCAATAACGTTAATAAATCCAAACTAACTAATTTGGGATTTGGAGGAGATATTGCTGCCAAAAAAAAGTCAGCAACAATCACAGATACAGAAATATGAAAGTTGATTGTATTTAACTATGTTTTACAGCTGAGGACTGTAGATGAACATGATGTGTCATTTTGTGTAGCAGAATTCTGAAACATGTCAACAGTTCAAAATCATAAGTTTATCAGTAAAACGGGGGGAAATCCAGGACTCTGAAAAGAAGATTAGAGGTTGTATTTAGCAGAAAACGATCACTTAAAAAGCAAAAATAAGCATCTTACCTCTGTAGTCAAAGGAGAAGACATGGTACCCTGCAGCACTCAGAACCTGCAACATACAAAAATCCCAATATCATCACAGGCTGAAAGTCAAAGCTATTCATTAAACTTGTAAAATCCTTTAAAACGGGCACCGTACCTTCACCAGCCCCACTCTGTAATTTAAGGCTCTGCAGAAATGACATGGGAGTAATGAATACAAACAAGCAAATGGTTTTCAGTCTCATTTACTCTGACCCACAATCATTTGTATTCATTATGCCTGTGGGTAAACCCAGGGGCCTGAGTAGTCATGTGATATTAGACTCCATTAGAATCAGTAAAGGGTCCCTATCCTGCTACTGTCATCCCACCTGGTCCCTGAGTTGCCATGGAGATAGACAAAGACAGGACTGCCGTCTCGCAGTGTTTCCCAGTACCACTCCAGGCCTTTCCCCACGGCCCCCTCCCATTGGCTAGCAGGAAGTGTATGCCTGTGAAACACAAGGAGCAAGAGAGGAGAAAGGCACCTGTACTAAATATGCACATGCTTATGGTATTTTCAGGAACTGGTGCACCTCAATGGACAAAACAGGAGCCCACAGATGACCTACCAGACACCCACTGTGATTCCCTTCTCTGTGTTGAGGTAGAAGTTGCATGTGTGGCTCAGTAAGGCTTCAGGTCGGCTGAGATCCACAAAGTATGGGATCCTCTCTGCAGTGGGCAAGAGCACACAAGGTCAGTATCATGTTTTTAAAATCATATCCCGCCATATTGTATCATATCATATTGCACTGCGTTATCATCACATTGTCTTGTATCATATTGTATTATATTGTTTCACATTGAATCACACTGGGCCTCATGTAGTGATATGTGCTTAGAAATGTTCTTCCACAGAGCCTATGTTAGTGAATCAGAATCATTCTAAATTGACAGGTGCTTGCTCGCTCTCTGCAATCAGCAGAGCCATGCCTTTATTTCTTCATACAGGGAAATAGGTTTACCCATAGGTGTGTCATGGGAAAGGCGCTGAAGCGTTTGTACATACATATTAAGGCCCTGAAGTCTGTAAATGTGATGGCAGTTGAAAACAGCTCTTGAAACATGTTCAGACATGTTTGACAACCCTAAATGGCTTATATATGCTCAATGTTGGATATGGAGACAGACATAACCTTATTTACGTACTCTGTGTTCATTTCGTACCCATTTGTGCAGTACCACCGGAGATCATAGAGGCAGTGTGGTACAACATTTGAAACAAAACAGACATATCCATTTTTTGTACGTAAAGGGAGTATAAGTAAGCCTTAAGAGGATAAACAGTCACAGAAAATGGATGGATAGATGAATTGTCTTGTTTCACATCACATTGTATCAGTCCCATCCTATCCTATACTTCCTATCCTACTGTATTGTATCGTGTCCTATTGCTGTATAACTTTCAGTGGAATCATATTGTAATGCCATTACTGTGTTGTTATTCTGTCATCATGATGATTGATTCCAAGAAAATTGTAATCTATAGTTGACAAAGTTTGACAACTTTTGTTTAAAGGGACAGTTCAACCCCAAATCAAAAATACACAATGTTCCCTCTATCTGTAGCGCTATTATCAATCTAGATTGTTTTGGTGTGCGTTCCTGAGTGTTGGAGATATCAGTCGTAGAGATGTCTGCCTTCTCTCCAATGGATGACACTTGACTCGTGATGCTAGAAGCGCCAAATAAATACATTTGAGGAAGCGATCAACAATGGCTCTTTCCAGACACCATGACCCAGTTTCTCGAGATAATCCACATACATTGCTGTTCTTTCCACTGAACTACACCCATCAGCTCAATCCACGCCCTAGCACCACTGAACTACATTGGGTAAGTCAAGGACTCCACCATTAATGTTTACATCTCTTGCCGAGCCTCTCATCCATCAGTAAATTTGTCGGTTTAAAGGTCTTGTATGTTTATTGAATCTTTACACATATAATTTTCATCACGAGAATGATGTCTGATGACATATTCCCACTGCAACATTTACACATCACTTGGTTAACCAGCTATTCCAGTTTATACACCATACAAGTCTCTGCACGACTGTTAGAATACCTCAAGAACACTCTTTTAATACATTGTTTTACTTTTACTGAGTAACTACAACACTGCATGAGCCATTTGGCTACCTCTGCTTCAACAAACAGCCATGTGAGTTATAGTGATGGAACATGCACTGTACATCAGATGAGCACTCTGGACAAGTAACAGACATCACTCACCCAAGTGAGAAAATATGACAAGGCTCAGTATCCCGGGGAACAGGTAGAGGATGACAGGCAGTGAGGTGTAGCCCACCATCACAACAAACAGAATTATCTTCATTCTTGCCTCAGGTGAAATTAATTCCTTTCTGCAGCAAAAAAACAACAACAAACTATTCTGTTCACTGTTCCTTGATTCAATAGTGAAGTGGGGGAGAAACCAGCAAGGCTCTCCTCCAGGCGAAAGGTGTGTTATGAGACGCAGAAAAAAAGGTCAGCGTTTAAGTGAAACCAATCTACCCTGCTATTATTGGTTGACATTTTGTATAGAGATTCAAAGTATGCAAAAAAAACAAACACACCCAGCTGACAGGTTACTGTGTTGTAACACCCCCAGATCACACTGCAAGGCATTGTGGGTGTTGACGTTCTTTGATGTAGCAGTAGTGGTAGTAAAAGTAGTGGAAGTAGGAGCTATACCACATGTAAGAGAGTCTGTTACAGGTGAAAGTCCTGCATTCAAAAGTTTACTTGAGCAAAAGCACATAAGTATTATTGAAAAATGTGCTTTAAATATTAAAAATGTAAATATTTTTAACCAAGTGTGTCATAGTTTTGAGCAGGGTTGGACATTAGCTTATCTGTCCATCTGCCTCCAGTCACTCAGACGGTGACTGAAGAAAAAAGAAAAAATGCAGTGGAGTATAAAGTGCACTGTTTCCTTCTGAAATGTATGAGAGTAGAAGTATGAACCAGGATAAAGTGGAGACACTCGAGCAGATTACCGTAAAACAGCTGAAGCACAGTACTAAATGTACTCAGGGACGTGCCACCACTGGATTTAGGGCTTTATTGTAGTGCCCTCTACAGACTAACCAGTGCACTTTGTGCCTAGCTCATTTGCAAACAGTGGTCGAGGAACCTAAAGAGGGAGGATGAAAAGCTTTACCAAAGACATGTCAGTGTTTTGCAGAGTGCATTATGCAAAGTGTACAAACACTGTGCTCTGACATATAAGACAACACCATTCGCTTCCTTGATCGAGAATATGCAATCAGCTTTGGAATGTTGCTACTCAAGTACTGTACATCAGTACAAAGTTGAGGTACAACTATGTCACTTCATTTTTCTTTTCATGCAACTTTATACTACTGCTCCACTTCAATTCAAAGAGAAATATCATTGTTTTTTTACTCCGCTACAATTATTTGACAGCTTTGGTATCCAGCAGAGCTCACCTCTAAACGACACTAGTGTGGTGAGACGCAGAAAAAATAAGTCAATGTTTAAGTGAAACCAGTCTATCCTGCTATTATTGGTTGACACTTTATATGGTGATTCAAACAAAACAAACAACAAACACACCCAGTTTACAGGTTATTGTGTTGCAACTTCCCCGAATTACACTGCAAGGTATTGTGAGTGTTGAGGGTCTTTGTCATAGCAGTAATGGTAGTTGTGATATTACATGTAAAAGTTTGGCAAGTCCAAAAATATCATAAAAAAATGTACTTTAAATATTAAAAAATTCTGGTTTTTAATGGTGTTACATTATTATATATCATATTAATGGATTACAATTATTGATGCGTTGATACACAAGCAAAATGTTGATGTCACAGCAGGTGGAGGTGAAGTTAATTTCAAGTGCTTGATACTTCTGAGCAGGGTAGGACATTAACTCATCTGTCCTGAGAGAAGCGATTGAAGAAACAGCCAGAGCTCTGAAAAAAAATGTTGTTGTGTGTGTGTTGTGTGTTGCTGTGTCACAACTGAGAAGCTGCCTATTATGTTTACAGATCACTTACTGCTTCGTCATGCTCTTAACCTTTAAGTCACACATCACTTAACCTTCTACAAGAACTGTGGGTGTCTCAGAAATCACATCTGCACGTTCTAATTTCCCGACCACTTTTTATTGTCAGAGCGCTGAAGTCAAAGCACTTGCATTAAAAGAATCATCTGTTACAGTCTTTTAGCACCGACAGATACAGTGAACCAGGAGTCAGCGTGGAGAGCGAGGTTAAATAATCATCTTCATGTCTGAAATGCTTTCCGACAGGATCAGTGGGAGTTTCTGCACGTCAGGAATTCAGTAGGAAGGCAGCAACAGAGCAGCTGACTAAACTGAATATTTAATCACCTTCCTACGACTTTATGCTACAAGTACCGAGCTACAAATCCTGTCTATATTACAGGCAGAAGATTTATTAACTTATTTATTTATTTTACTTCAGTGTGAGTCACAGTATTGTTTCCAGTGTTGAAATAAAAACTTAGTGTGTAATATAACATGTAGAATCAGAGCTGTTGTTTTGTGATAAAAATAAATCTGTTGGGTCTTGTTTACATCTCTGGAGGATGGCGATCTACCGTCTCAGGTTTTGTAGAAATTTTCTGCAACAAAAACAGATGAAATGTCACACGTATTTTGGTTTATAGACAGGGTTTACGATTAAAGACACAGTTTTCTTGTTCTGTTTCTTATTCAGTTTTGACAAAACCTACCCGACAACATTTGACAGATTAGGATCTAAGTAGATCATGTTGTGGGCGTATCCAAGATCTGCACTGTAGGTGATCATTTCAACCTGAACATCTCTGTCATACTCTTTCTTAGCCTGGAGTGATATCTCGTACAGCTGCGGACAAAAAAAAAAAAAAGCAACGTAATTCAACAAAGATGCAGCAATATCCACAAGGAAATGATGTAAACAGTAAAAGGAAGCATACATAAAGATGTAATGTACCTTCAGACCCATGTGATAAGGAACAATATGGTCATCTTCTGCATGCAGGATAAGGAGTGGGCTGTTCAAGACCTTTAAACTGAGGAGATGTTTTCACAGTCAGAGACGGATTCGTTAACTATATATTTTATTTTGTGCTTATTCTTTTGCACTCTGTTCTCAGCATTTATTACAAGATAAGGCAAAAGTTGCAAACCCTGCAAATCCAATAAACCAAGAAGTGGAATAAGAACAACAAATGAGCACTTCAAAATAAGTTAAAAAATAAATAATAAAAAGCATACTTACTTTTTGTCATTAGCAAACACAATGTTGTTCCTTTCCAATATGTTCCAAAACAAGCCCTCAAATCCTGGAAGGAACTTGTACATCTGGAAGAAAACAGGGTACAATCTGTGTAGAAATATTTTGCCATTTCCTGTGTACTGTAGTAATAAAAATACAAATACTCTCAGAATACAAATGAAGTAGAGGATAAATAAAAGTGGACCCAATACTGACCCCTGGGGGACACCCAGTGAAACAGCAGAACACCTCGACCCGTGGTTCCCCATCTGGAACCACAGGTCGAGGTGGTGACCTGTGTTACCAATTTGATTTTTTGTTTAGAGATTTTGACATTTCTAATATCTCTTGGATCTTGGATCTCATGAAATCTTTGGGTCTTTCTTTTTCTTTAATTGGAGGCCTTATAAATTTAAACTGTCACCGACTGCTCTGTGTCTGGGGCTGCGTTCAGCCCCAAAAAATCAGCAAAATGGTGCACAACATCTTGAGAATTTTACTGTGTTGGAGACCATGTTTATTTGAAACAATGTGCAACAAGCTTTGAGGTACGTTTGCTCTCATTTGCTGGGTGTGACAGAGGTGTTTAAGTCCTGTTTTTCAGTTCAGTCTCTCTTGGATCCTGGGTTCATTATGTGATCTTCAGTTTTGCTTTTAACTGTTGAAGTTAAGTTAAAGTCCAACTGATTGTCACACACCTGAGTGTATAAAATTTGTTCTCCGCATTTGACCCATCCCCTGAGGGAGCGGTGAGCAGCAGCAGTACCGTGCTCAGGAATCATGTGGTGATCTAACTGCTCAGACCTTTTATTAAAAAGTTCTATATTGGAGTACTTGTTGCCTGCTGCATTCTCCTGAGTTTGGGTCCACTTGCTCCACACCACATGACATAAACTCAGTCTAATTGTTGCTCTCAGATGAAGCAGCAGAGCTCAGTAGTCTTGTCATATAAATACAATTTTATGGGTTCAAATCCAGTCGACTTTGTTCTTTATTGCACGTCATCCCTCCTCTTTCACCAGTGTTTCTTATCTCTTTAGCTCCTGTATGGTCTCAACTGTCTAAATTCTCTTCTCATTTTCCTACAAATATTTGCGACAAAAAAAGCAGTAAAAAAAAGAAGCACATGGCATTCTTTTAAAACAAGATAAAAATTTGGATAACTGTGTTGAGGAGCTGCAGACTGACAAAAAAACCTGCCAGCTAGTCTCACCTTAACGATCGGATGCTTGGCGACCATTTCTTCTACGCTTGTGAATGCTCCATCAAGGATTAAAGCATCAACCACAGACCCTGATAGCAAAGACAGTAACAAAAAATATTAAGAACATGATAAAAAAGGAACAAAAAATATGAATGGAGTATTATAGTTAAATTCCAAGGCTTGTAAAGTCAATATTTATCAATATTATGGTGTCAGACTGAATCGAGAAAAAGATTTAATCAATGAAATGGTCCTTTAAAGACATAAACTCACCTTGCTCTTGTATTTTCAATGCAGCATTTGTTGCCACCCTACAACAAAACAAACAACAACAAAAATAATAATTCATATTATACATTTCTTATACATCTGTTGTATATATTAATGTCATGGACAGTGGTAGTTTGTGGTTAGAGAAACTGACCCAGAGCCGAGCGAGTGTCCCCACAGATAGACAGGACCTCTGCTCTGTTTCTTTACCCAGTGGTACAGGTAGAGGGCGTCACTGGTCACTCCAGCTTCACTTGGCTCCCCACTGGAGTCTCCAAAACCTCAAGAGAAGACACAGAAATCTTCAAAATCATGAATGTATCTTTATAATACCGTACAGTGAGTAACAGGACAATACATCAATAATATAATATGTTTTACACCTGAATAAACTACACAACTTTAACTCCTTTGTGTTTATTATATCGGGTTTACTTCCTCACTGATTTATGTATAATAATAATAATGATAATATTAATAATGAGTGTCAAATCAACCATTTTTCTTTTCTTCGGGCCACTACATAGACACTGGGCTATAAATAGCCAGCAAGGAAGCTGAGCAATGTACTGCTGAGGACGGCTGCTTATTTTAGCCACCCAAGAAAAGCTAAATCCGTTTAAGTGTACACCATATTGAGAGTATTTTTATCACTTTACCTTGCTGTCAGACAGCAATTTCTGACAGGGAAGCCATTAACGGCTTCAGTTGCCCATCTACGCTCTCATCAAAGCCACCAGACTCCATTTAGAAAAACAGTAATCTTAGCTCACTGAACACAGGAGCTGCTGGTATATCGCAGCCTCGATCAATTGGTTTGTTTGTGTTATTGTGTGACTTTGGTGAATCTGAACTAAAACTTTTAAATGCCAAAGTAATAAGTAAGTGATTAAGTGTTAAATCACGGTTTTCCTTAATGGCTTTGAAAAGAGTGAGATAACAGCTTTGGTTCCCCGTTGGAAATAACTGTAGGACAGCAACTAAAGCAATCAAAGTATTCTACATATAGCGTCCATTTATTAAGCCGATACTGATTTTTTTTAGGTGGCTAAAATACGTTTTCCTGCTGCCCCCATCCACTGCAGTACATTGCTTAGCTTATGTGTCAGTACTCCTGTCTGCTTCTACAAACTGGGGGCGTGCTGACTGCTATCTAATGTAGGTAATGCACTGACTATGGATACGTATCTCATACAACCCCAGAAAGTCCAAACTATCCCTTTAAAGAGCAAAAATAAGCATCTTACCTCTGTAGTCTAAAGAGAAGACATGGTACCCTACAGTACTAAAAACCTGCAACACACAAAAATCAGAATTTTATCTAAAGCAAAAAGTCAAAATTGCTCAATGTAAAAAGCTTTAAAACAGGCACTGTACCTTCACCAGCTCCACTCTGTGAATTAAGGCTCTGCAGAAATGACATGAGAGCAATGAATACAAACAAACAAATGGTTTTCAGTCTCATTTACTGTGACCCACAATCCCTTGTGTTCATTGTGCCTGTGGATAAACCCAGGAGCCTGAGCAGTCATGTGATACCCACTAGACTCCATTAGAATAAATTCAAGGGTCCCTATAATGCTACTCTCATCCCACCTGGTCCCTGCGTTGCCGTGGAGATAGATAATAACAGGACTGCCGTCTCCCAGCGTTTCCTGGTACCACTCAGGGCTTCTCCCCGCGGCCTTCTCCCATTGGCTGGCGGGGAGTGTATGCCTGTGAGACACAAAGATAGAGAGCTAGGGAGCAGAAAGACAAACAAATACGCCTGTGTTTTCAGTAGGGTTTTTGTTTTGAGTGGTCTCGTGCAGATAAATGAGTAAATTATGGTCCCATTCACTTAGGAGCCACCTGTAAAGAATATGCATGTGCTCATGGTATATTCAAGAACTGGTGCACTTCATTGGACAAAACAGGAGCATACAAACGACCTACCAGACACCGACTGAGACATCCGCCTCTGTGTCCAGGTAGAAGTTGCATGTGTGGTTCAGCACGTCTTCAGGTCTGCTGAGATCCACAAAGAATGGAAACCTCACTGTGGAAGGCAAGAGCACTCAAGGTCAGTATAATGTTTATATGTTGCGTAGTATCTGATCATATCCTGTCATATTGTATTACATCATATTGCATTGTATTATCATATTGTAACGTACTGTATCAAATCATATACCATCATTTTATATCACATAATATTGTGTTATTGTATTTATCATATTGTATCATATTGAATTGATTCATATCATATCGTAACGTATACACCTTATCCTAATATATTGTTCAAAGGTGTAGATTTCGAGGGGGACCTATCATATGTAATCAGGCTGTGCAATAAATTTGTATTGTATTTTTTTATTAGCATATTATTAGTGTATCCTCCTATAAAGGTTTGCATGATATCCAATGAATTAGCATCAAGTTATGTAGGTTAGAATTCAGCACGTAAAATTATGTAAATTAGATTTAGGCAAGTAAAGTGATGTCAGTTAGGTTTAGGAAAACAAACATGTTTGGGAACTGTCATGTCACATACATAACATAATGCTACGTACTTAACATAAAGTTATCTTGGTTAAATTTAGGCAAGTAAAGTTACATAAATTAGGTTTAAGAAAGTAAAGTTTTGTTAGCTAGGTTTAGGAAAGTTAAGTTACGTATGTTAAGTTTAGGAAAGTAGAGTTTGTAGGTTGAGTTTAGGCAAGTAAAGTTACATAAATTAGGTTTAAGAAAGTAAAGTTTTGTTGGCTAGGTTTAGGAAAGTTAAGTTACGCTAGGTTTAGGACAGTAAAGTTCATAGGTTGAGTTTAGGAAAGTTGAGTTACGTATGTTAGGTTCAGGAAAGTAAAGTTTGTAGGTTCAGTTTAAGAGAGTAAAGTTACGTACCTTAGGTTTAGGAAAGTAAAGTTTTGTTGGCTAGGTTTAGGAAAGTAAAGTTACGGAAGTTAGGTTTACAAAAGTTAAGTTAAGTTAGGTTTACGAAAGTAAAGCTACGTAGGTTAGGTTTAGGAAAGTAAAGTCAGGTGGATTAGTTTAGGAAAATAAAGTTACATGGGTTAGGTTTAGGAAAGTAAAGTTCGTAGGTTCAGTTTAGGAAAGTAAACTTAAATGGCTTTAGGAAAGTTAAGTTACAGAAGTTAGGTTTAGGAAAGTAAATTTACATATGTTAGGTTTAGGAAAGTTATGTTAGGTTTAGGAAAGTTAAGTTATGTTAGGTTTAGAAAAGAAAAGTTCATAGGTTAAGTTTAAGAAAGTAAAGTTATGTACGTTAGGTTTAGGAAAGTATTAAACCCCAGTTTACTTTATTTAGGATTCGGAGTACATTTGGATCTTTGTAGGTTTATGGATCTTGCATGTTTCTAAATAAGTAAAATTTTCATAATGAGAATGATGTGTAATGACATACAATAACATAATGCCCACTGTAATGTCAACACACAGCTATTTCAGTGTATAACTGTTAGAACACTGTATCATAATACATTATAACATAAACTAAAACACTGTGTATGACCCATTTGGTTATCTAAGCATGATGTTGCTATGACTAACAGCTGTTGTTAGATCACCATGAATCATGAACATGTAACGACTGTACATCGGATAAACACAGAGATAAACAAAAAGAAACGTATTACTTACACAGGTGGGAAAATACAACATGTCCCAGTATCCAGGGGAACAGGTAGAGGATGACAGGCACTGAGGCGTAGACAGTAATCAAAAATAAGACAACTCTCTTCATTGCTGCTTCAAGTGACAGTATTTCCTGTCTGCAGCTCCAAAAACACAATGTCCCCTTTCCCCTGATTCAGTGGTGGAGTGAGGAAGGATCCAGCAGAGCTCTCCTCCAGACAAAACGACTGTTTACATGCATACAGAAAAATAGGTCAATGTTCAACTGCAGCTAATCATTTCCTCTGCTACTGATTGCTCACATTTGATACAGTGATTCAAACACTGCGAGCAACAAACACGCCCAGCTGACAGGTCATTGTGTTGCAACGTCACGACAGGGCACTGCAAGGCATTGTGGGTGTTGAAGTTTTTTTCACATAGCTATACCACATGTAAAAATACTCTTGTTACAAGTGAAAGACCTGCAAAGAATTTATTATTTTTAAAAATTAATTTAGATATCAAAATAAATATCCAGAATGATCTGTAATGGTGTGTATTATTATTATTATTATTAAATTTTATTTTATTTTATTTTATTTTATTTTATGTTATTTTTCTATTAAAGGGTTTTTCTTAGGGAGTTTTTCCTTATCCGCCATAGGGGTCTAAAAATAAAGGGGTGTCGTATGCTGTAAAGCCCTCTGATTCTAATTGTAATTTGTGTTACTGGGCTTTATAAATAAGACTGAAATGAAATGATTTGTAATAATATATTTCTGGATTATAAATATTGATGCATATATAGGCAAAATGTTGATGTTACAGAAGGTGGGGGTGAATTTAATTTCAGGTTTTATATGATTTTGGGTAATTTCCCCCATAGCAATGCATATTTGATTTGTTGATCTTATGTTTTGTGTGTAAAATCTTGATCTGCAAAGTATCTGCAGCTGTCAGCTGAATGTAGTGGAGAATAAAGTACATTTTTTCCTTCTAAAATGTAGTGGAGAATAAAGTACATTTTTTCCTTCTAAAATGTAGTGGAGTGGAAGTATAAAGGAGCAGAAAATGGAAATACTCAAGAAGACTACCTTAAAACAGCTTAAGTACAGTACTAAGTGACACTTCAACACTGGCTGAATTTAGAGTTTTATTGTAGCGCCCCCCACAGGCCAAGCAATACGCTTTGTGCCCAGGATCAGATGATAAGACTACATTTGCAAACAGTGGTCCAAAGACTTAAAAATGACACTAAAGAGGGAAGATGAAAAGCTTTCTCAAAGTAGTGTTAGTTGTCCAAACGCTTTACAGTAGGTTTTAATATTTTGAGTAAATAGCACACAGTTTTTTGTACAGTATGTAATGTTTTGAGTAAACAGCCTACAGTGTTTTTGCAGAATACATTATGCAGAGTGTACAGACACTGTGCTCTGCCATATGAGACCACATATTTACCTTTCTTGTGCAAGAGTGTGCGAAAGACAGGGGTAGCTATCAGTGGTGGAATGCACAGTACTTAAGTATTGTACTTCAGTACAAATTTGAGGTACTACTTGAGTCTTTTCTTTTCATACCACTTTTTTTTACTCTCTACTTCGCAGTAATTATATAGATATGACCCCCCCCCCCCCCCCCCAACATATATATATATAATGACAGGTAGTACATGTCAAACACTGTGCTGTTTCTCTATTTCTTTACATTTAAATGTATTAAAAAGTGGAAAAGCAGGCTATATCACTGTTGATTGTTATTTTTGTAAAAAAAAAAAAAAAAAAAAGGCACTCAGTTATCAAAACTTTGAGAACCCCTGATCAGAGATTTTTGTTTCAAAATAGTTCAACGTGGTCAGTTAAGCTGTTAAGAACTCCCAGTAAACCCTCAGGACAGTTGGGTCACAGAGGGTGTCGATTAAAAATGTTCCCACCCCCAAATGTAACCACAATTGGTGATTACCACCCTGTTTTACTTGAAGGAGGCTACATTTTCCTGATTATTCTTACATACTTTTACTCAAGTACCATTTTTAATGCAGGACTTTTACTTGTAATGGAGTATCTGATAGTGTGGTATGAGTACTTTTATTTGATATTAATTCACTTGTATAGCACCTTAAGTAAGGGACTGTTCTTTACTTATTCCCAAAGGTGATAAATATTTGTCCCCAAAAGTACAAATATTTGTCCTTGTGCCTCCCTGAGTGACTGGCGGAAAATGCACAACCTTCCCTCCACCATAGTCATTAGATTTTTAAAACTCACCCTTTGATGTTTTAAAGTTAAAAGTTAAAGACGGGATCCTGGAGTTGAAAAAAATGTGTTTTTCACTCTTATTGTGTGTGTTGGTCAGTTAGTACAAAAATTGTATTGTTGTCCAAACTTTAGATGCGACATGCAGAACCAAGTGATTCTGACAAAATATCACTATTTCAAGGTCAGATTTGGTTAGGTAATGTGAAACGAACAGAAGCATTTATCACACATGGTGTGTCCAAGGACCATTGGGAAAGTTGAAAGTCCAACAGTAATTTCTGTTTTACAGTTTCTGGGCATGATAGATGATGTAATTTTGGTGATTGGTGGAAAACATGCCATGTTTGAAAAAAAATTTAAAAAAATCTACAGTAAAATAAATACAAAAAACAACATTTTAAATGTGTACACCCCTCCCCTAAGCCAACCTTTTTCCCTCTTCTATCATTAAGTAAAATGATGACCCCTGACTAAGTCACATATTTTAGGGACAGAAGACCATGTGTTAAACTGTACAATTAACCTATAGAGTGAATGCAGTAATTGCAGGAAGTTGCAGGAACTGCAGGAAATAAGCAATTTGGATGAATGATTGAGCAGATTATGTCTGCATGTCACAACAGAGATTAGTTTACTGATAAGAGTAGGAACTTTTTGTACAATTCTGTGTCTGTATTGTGTATTTATTTATTTTAACAATCATACACATTCAATAGGCTTCTTTGTTTGCCAAATTCAGTGTTTTCCTTTTCCTGATGCTTTTAGCTCTTTGGTTGTTTTACTGTGAACTTCACGGATGCAGGACAAGGCTGTTTAGCATACAGTGAAGGCTCTGTGAATATAGCTTGTGTTCAGAAAAATCCATTGTTTTCAATGTAGACATGTGGCAGACATGCTCAGAGTGATGCTGCTGCAACGAACACGTGCTCCTGACCGCCTATTTTTCAGGGTGCAACAGCAGCACCCTGAGATAAACTGAGTTCAACTTTTGGAACACAGCAGTGGGCACTGCATGTCATGTGACGAGGACCAACCAATCACAGCTGGCAGATATCTGTCCCTTCTTCCATAAAAATATTGACCTATTTTAAATACGAAGAAGTCGATCATTTTAATGCAGGGCTGCCAGAGCTTTTCATCTGTCCCATGGATGATAGGCCTACACACTTAAAGATCAGCTCTGCACCCAAGATTTCAGGTAAATAGGTCATAATGTGGTGCTTATTAAGGTTGCTAAGCAACCTCAGAAGCAACCTGCCACTGCACTCTTGATAGCTGGAACAAAAAAGGCACAAGAGTAGTGCCCAGTGCCCGACCTCGCGTTGTCCAGGCAGTTAAAGATGGCCCTTATCCTTTAAGATATGTACATTTTCTGACACCCCTTGAAATCAAGAAGGCCTCATGACCTCCCTTGAAGCTTTGGCGACCCCTAGTGGGGGTCGGGACCCCCAGGTTTGGAACCAGTGCCCTAAGCCAAAATAAAAAAAACATGAAACGTTCCAAACTGCATACTTTTTCTTTTTACTTTCAGGAGGTACGGCAGCTGCCCTTAAAAACTTTGCACTATTGCATGCAGTATGCACACGATCAGGACATACAGCTTCCTCATAACGTTACGCCCTGAACTGTGACCATCTTGCTTATATATATCTGTCACCTTGGAGATAAAACAAAAAGCCATTCACTCTGTCATTGTTATTTAATACTAATGCCTTTTGTTGTTAATTGATTATTGATTATTCTATTCAATTAAACAATTAATATTCCTGTTATGACTAACTGGCTTGTCATCAGTCACCTGAATGCACTGTCATCCGTCATTGCAGCATCTGACAGTCGTGTATCTTGTCTGCACAGAGGATTGTGGGTCAGAACAGCCACAAACACATGCTGGCTTGCATACTGCAAAATCAGACCTGATGTAGCAGAACATCCTGATATTTTTGGCATACTGCATTTGACTGCATAAATCTTTCTTCTGGCATACCTACTGTATAATATGACAGTATGGATAGTGAAGTCCCTCCCCAGTGCTGAAAAAAATATTTGACATGCCTCCACCTTTTTGCACCCCTCTCTCTTCCCTTATAAGTAATGAACAGTCCCTAAAGGATCTGAACACTGTTAGCTGTGTCCAAGCATGGGTGGATGCTATGGTTTGAACTTCCTCTGATAGCTACCAGCTAGCCAGGTGCCAAAAAGTCACAATATATGATGAACAATTGCTGAATTAAGATATGACAGTCAGATACTAACAGGAGCATTTCTTTATCTTAAAGCAGTGGAGTTATATTAGTGTACCAGTGTTGCTTTGGTCCACAGGGGGCCGGCCTGTGACCAGTCAGCTCTCTGTCACCGCCCCTTCCTCTATCAGCCGCTTTTCAAAATCCGCTAGCAGCCTGAGGAGGATGAGACACAGCCGAGGACACAAAGCGACCACCAACCTCTCCGATGCTGTGTGGACATAACAGAACAAGAAGCCCCATCAAACAACACACTGTATCTCCAAGCTAACAGCTCAGCTAACGTCTCTGTGTGGATAACATCATTTACACCTGAGGAGGAGCCGCCACGAGACACCAGGAGAAATGTTGTAAAACTTTATTTTATACCCGCGTTTTAACGGTAACCTCCAAAATTCAGCCGGACAAGGAGCCAACTGTCGTCCGAGTTCAGACACTTTGGTAAGCTAACAGTGTCCGCACTGTTTCTCTGCTTCCTCTTCTTTCTTTGACAGTTAACATGAACATTTTGGGATGAAGTTGGAGCCAACAGCAGTCCTGACCAAACCGTTTCCTCCTCCCAACATGAATGCTGACAAATTAGCTTGTTAGCCTAGCTCATCACTTTACTATGGGAATCCTCTTTAGCTAGTTTAACTTGTTAGCTAAACTAACTTTAACAGCTAGTTAACGTGTGTTTCATGCTCATAACTAGCTTTGACCAGGTGTAGTCATGATGTGTCCAGGCTTTACTAAGGCAGTATTTCCAATGAGGGATGCAAAATGGAGATTTATTCGCTACATTTTGGCTGCAAAAAATAATAATTATCTTAATCTGATTTCATGCTTTCCACCATGAGATGCTGCTGACAGTTTCATTCTGACAAACATTTATTATGTACTTTGGTGTATAAAATAGTATATAATGAACTGTCCTACTGAGGTGTTAGGCTAAAATAAAAACACCAGTATATTACATACACTCCATTTAAGAAATAAGTCACATTAACATTCATACCACATTAGTTCATTCATTCATTTTACACATAATAGAAATCCCCCAACCGATTCACACACCCCATCCACTTACACACAAACACATATTATAGTAGTTTTATGTTTAGTATACTCCACTGGATCTACCCTTCCCTTCACAGTCATGCAAGCCATGTCTTTTTCCCTAAATTAGCATTATTATGATATGTTTTTATTAGTCTTTTAGGGCCTTATAAATGTTCTTCCATACTTCATTAAATCGCTTTGTTTTATTGTTGTCCTCAGACCATGTCTTGTCTATGGTCAGATAATGTCTCATCAGTTGGCTGCACTATCCTGTTAAGAGGTTCTGCATCTGACGTTAAAAATCCTTAAAAGTTTTGTTTTTTCTAAAGTTTCCACGAATGAAACGTGGCTTTCCAAGTTGTTTTAATATTGTTTGCATATCTCAAAGAAGACACTGTGATGGATATATGACTGTGAGGCAGTAAAAAGTGATCCCACCATATTTTATTGATTTAAAAGGTTAGTAATTAATGAGACTTTTGTGGATTTGATTTGAAAACATGCAAATATTTCCCCCAATTTCATCAGCTTGGACTGTGAAAGTGTTGAAAATGAGTAGATGTGATTTGCAATGAATAAATAACAGCATGCTGTCTCATTGATTACCTTGTGCAATGCACTTTGCAAAAAACTGTACAAAGTTTAAAGTGTTTTGCAAATTTTTTTTAAATAAATTTGTACACCCCTCTCCTAAGCCAGTGGTTCCTAACCTTTTTTCTTAAGGGACCTCTTCACAATCATTAAGTAAATTGATGACCCCTGACTAAGTGACATATGTTATGGATATTTCATATTATAATCAATGCATAATATTAACAGAAGAGACAAAATGATAAGCTGCACATTAATCTAAATAGTGAATGCAGTAACTGCAGGAAGCGAGCGATTTGGATGAATTTTCAGCAGATTATGTCGGCATATCGCAACAGAGATTTGTTTTCCTGATATCCTTGGGAAGTTTTTATACAATTCTCTGTCTGCATTGTGATTTTGTTTTTGAATTTTGAACATTCATACATTCTTAAGAGGCTTTTCTTTGGACAAATTCCGTGTTTTGTTTTTCCTGAAGCTTTGCAATTGTTCTTTTGTTCGTTGTACCCATGCAAAGTAATGCAAACAATTGAAAAAATGCAGTATGATAGAAAATATGTTGCATGATGACAATTGATAGGGTTTTTTGGGGGGTTCACGCACAAAAAATTTGCACAAAAAGTCAGAAAAATAGCAAAAATAAAGCAAGTACAAAGCAGTATGGGTTTTACTCCTACAGTTGAAAATAAATATAGAATATTTGAATCAAATATTAGATAATTATACTTAATTATTCCAAAAATGTTCTCCTGAAAACATTTTTCTGATCATATTTTGTGAGCTTAATGTTTAGTTCTCCTTTAACAGTAACTTCAGATTATGAGAATGCAGTTGTATAACTGCCGCAGCGAATACGAGATATGATGTGATTCTGTCTGCACGGAGACAATAGTTTGTTTATAAAAAGGCAGGGAACTTCCTTTTGTTCCACAGTCATCTTCTATCCCAAAATGGCCAACAGAAACATAGCACACCCATCAGTGTTTCACTAGGGTGATGTTATAGCAAGAAAGTTCTGATTTTTTTTTTTGTTTTGTTTTTTATTTTACTTTCCCAGCTTTGACATCTGTTAGTGATAATTACCAGTGTCAGTGGATGCTGAGATGGTGTGAAGGATGTGAAGGATTAACCTCCTTCTTGTGACCTGGACTAGAGTGATTCTTTGGCTGCAGCAGCTGTCAAACCTCGGCCACCATGAGCCACTGTGGCCGAGCCGAGCAGGAGGGCTACCAGGATAATTGGCTCAGAGGCTGCTTGGAGAATACAAACTGATCAGTGCGACAACACAAGCAAAGTGTGTGGAGTGAAACTTGCATAGAAACTTACTTGGTGCATTTGTTTTTCTTTTTATATATATATTTAATAGGTCATCACTCCAGCTGTAGACAAGCTGCCACAATGCTGAGCCATGATTTTCTTGCATTTCATAAGCTGCTCCAATGTGCAGATGCAGAATACTGATTTGGTTTTTGTCCCTATTGTCTGCGGTGAATGGGCACCCCGAGAATGGGGTGTGGGGGACACCTGGCTGAGCGCTTCATGATTTCAGTGAGAGCAGCTGGAAAAGCTGGGGTCAGGAGGCTCTTTGCATAGACATGTAGGCTCAAACTGGGAAGTTTCAACTGATTAGATAAAAAGTGGTGCGCTCTTCGTTTCAAACTTTATTCACAAGGTCACACACAGCATTTATTTGATGCTTAAAGAACAAAGTTGTCCCACAAGAGGAAATTATTTTTGCGCATTAAAACATGGAACATAAACACAGTAGAAACACCCTGAAGACATCTGAAAGTAGTAAAAGAGCAGTACTATGTAGACAGTTCAGAATAAAACAAAGAGTGTTTGATAAAAGCTATGACATAAAGATAAAGCTGTGCTGGGAACCAAAAGGCCGTAAGATGTGCTGTAAGTAGTAAGATGATAATTTGTATAGCAAGAGATTTAAGTTGTTCCAACAACAGAAAAATGCAGGATTAAGCCAAGAAAATAATTTATAATGCAACAAACCAAAGGCATTCAAGGAGTGCTGGTAGTTGAAGTCAAGTAAAAGCAAAAAAAAAAAAAGCAATGAAGGCACCTTATGAACATACAGCTGGTGCCCAAAGCCCCAGCACTTATGTAGTGCGCAGAATTATGTTTGCTACAGTCCGATGTACAATTTGTGGAAAGTAAAAATAGAAGCTAAAGAGATAAATGTTTTATGCTGCTCAGCCTTGCATTGCTATTTCCAGTCATGTTAACTGACATCATCTTGCTTAAGCTTCAGGTGGCTGACCTGGACTGTTGCGTCTATGAGTTATGTCATTGCTTAAGTTAATCTGACTCCTTTCTTTTCTTTTATTCAATGCACAAGTACGTCTTGCATTTGTTTCTCTTCAAAATGAAAGATTAGCCCCTTGAATTATTACTTAATTATTATATTAACTCCTGACTTCTGTTTTGGGGGGACACAAAGGAGCCCTGCTCTCTGTCAAATGGTTGTCTTTGTTTTTCAATTACACCATGATGCATCCAAACAGAGCGTGTAACAACTTTGTCCATGTCTCTGTAACGGATGCTGCCAGCCGGTGAATGTTGGCTGGAGGCTTTTGATGTGACCTTCCCCAATTAGTTCCTGGCTGCTTGTTCCACTTGGTTCAGAGCCACTTTGCTGTCTTTGTCCTTCGTCGTTATCACCAGTGTGAAGTATTTGAAGAAGCATTTAGATAAAGAACTTCAAACATGCTGCTTTTTAGCATTTTTATCATCAGTAACCCTCACGTTTTTATCAACAATACTAACATGCATTTAAACCACATCAAACTGTGTATACAAGGTGGATTTTCCCTTTCACCTGTGCCTCAGGTTGAATTACATGGGTTGTAAAACCCCCAAGCTAAAGGCGTTAGAAGAGAGTCATGGTCAGTGTTAGACTTGGCCACGTCTATCAATTTACCTGATTGTCTAATCATTCTAATTGGATTAGCCAAAGCCTCCACCACAAATGACGCTGGAGCGGTTTGCTGGTGGCTCAGTCGCACAGCGGCACTGTCAGATGAAGGAGCTTTTAGGAACGCATGCTGTTGAGTTAGATGTTTCCACCCTGTTTGTGAGTGTCTCTTAGCAGTAATTGGATATATATGATGCTGGTAATTTAGACTGGAGATATTCTGACTTCTTGTTTTGTTGTTGTACCTCTTTAACAGTGATTTAAAGTTGAATTCTGTTCCTGTTCTTGCATGTGACTCTGAATAGACGCATCAGCTTAAATGTGATGGACAGCGTGATGAAACCAGACTCTTCCCTCCTTGTCTTTCAGGGCAGGGTGCTGTCCTGTGGGATGGATGACACCCAAGAGCAGGACCACTACGAGGAGCGCCTAAAGGAAGTTTTTAATAGCTTTGATGCCAGCAGCTGTGGCTCACTGTGCCCGGAGGAACTCTCCGACCTCTGCCAGTCCCTGCACCTAGACGATGCCACGCCAGCTCTTCTCCAAACACTACTGCAGAGCCAGGACCGCCTCACTGCCAGGGTGAGTTTATTCCTCTGCCACTGAAATAAGTGTTTGTTTCCCTCCTACAAGTGCCGTGCAGTAATGTGCTTAGAAAGCTTGTATTTGCAGGATTTATATTGATCCTTTTCTGATGCTCATGTGAGTCGTGGCCTTTTGGCGTCCCTGTGTATCCTTTGGCAGACGCCTGCATCGAGCCACTCCAGCTCTCAGGTCTTTGTGTCTCTGGGCTTTTTGGTGCTTTGTTAGCTGTCTTGTTGAGGAGAAAATGTGCCCCCATCAGCCCTGATCCCAGGTGTCTGTCGTCAGGACAACAGAGCTGACTAATCACCATTCATAGATGCATTTCTTTGAGGGTGCTTAATGTGGAAGTGTAGAAAATAGAAAGGACACTGGTCTGATCTCTACAATTGGACCTCAGTTTGTCTCAAATTGATTGTGCACTTAAAGGATTTACAGTTTGTACTTTTCAGCTTAAGGATGAGACTGATCCAACTTGCTTACCTCCACACTTTTGCATCAACTTGTGTTTCTACATAAGCGTGTGGACAGACGGATGGCTATTGTCTTGCATATGCGGGTGTGTGTGGGCGGGGGTAAATGTTATAAGAGGGCGAGTGAACTGATTGCCTGCCCATGGCATCCAACAATAAAGTCAAAAAAAAGAAAACCCCCACGTAAAGCCGGCAGCCGCCAGCCTCGCCGCACAAAGAAAATCACCATATTCAGGGTTAGCAGCTGTTGATTCTTGAAGTGTGACCTCGGTGCTTCTGCTCAGCAAACCCTCCTCCACCCAGACACCCAGGGACACCCAGCCTCCACCCGACGCACTGGGAATATTACATCCAGTCTGAGGAATTTCATGAACTTTTGCTGTGATAATACTTGGCTCCACATTCTAAGCATCACTGGCATTTCCTCACATTTATGTAAGACTGTATTTCTTTTCTGTTTGTTGCAGGTTGACTTCGACCAGTTCAAGAATGCACTGATTCTGGTGTTGTCATCAACTATTGAGGCGCCACAAGCAGAACAGGAGACCTTGTCAAAACCAGGTAACATCTAGATTCTGCCTGAAAACAAGCACAAAGCTTGAGGCCATATCATTAATCTAATATGTAACTTAGAATCAGTTTAATTTTGAACTTTTTTCCACTCAGTGAGTCAACCAAGCGTAGAAGGTGACTGTGAAGGCTGAAGAGGTGGAGCACCCCACATGCTGATTCAGCTGTAAATCTACATACAGAGGCTCAGAGCCAAAAGCACAGGTTCAAAGCCAATTAACCGACAGTTGAACTGTTTGCTGGCATGGTTTATTTTATGGATGTAGTTAATGCAAAGATTGGTTTTATACTAAGCTGTTTCTTGGTAACATTTGTTTATAGTCTCAAGTTGTGAATGAATACTTCAGACTCCTGGTTAACCCTCATGTTTTCAGCCCAGTTATTTTATTTCTATAAGGTCCCACAAGGTGATCACTAACTGACTATTAACCCCATAGGTGTATTACCAGAACAAGTATTACTATATCATGCTTCCATATTGTGATACTTTTGTCTCAACTAGGCGTGTCACAATACCAGAAATTTAGTCGTCGATACCAATACCAGTGAAATTCTAAAATTTGTAACACCCAATAAGATACCACAGTAAAAAACAAAACCGTAAATCCCATGTGTTTCATCATGCACCTCTTTATTTAAAACATTTAAATGAAATGCAGTCTAAATTTTATTTATCCCTGATGATCCATTTTAAGCGCAAAGCAATAGTCTCTGTGGGTTCATGAGATTTTGTGGGCGAGGAAACATATTTACATAATGCCCACAGTATATTCACATATTTCTTCTCTATTGTTGTAGTTGTTCGTCACATCTCACATTCTAGTAGGCTAATTGTTCTGCCCCTTCCCCACTGTGATTGGACGACTAGGCAATATGAAGATATCATATCCTTATTGAGATATAAGACTATATATTGTCTTAGATTTTCGATATTGTGTTGATTTTTAAAGATTTTTTTAGGGCATTTTGCTTTTAATGGACAGGACAGGTAAGCATGAAGGGGGGAGAGAGAGGGGGGATGACATGCAGCAAAGGGCCACAAGCTAGATTTGAACCCAGGCCGCTGCGGCTACAGCCTTGTACATGGGGCGCCTGCTCTACCCACTAAGCCACTGACACCCCTATTGTGTTGGTTTTAAAGGCTGCATTGTAGTAAAGTGATGTAGATTTATCAACTTACCAGACTTTTTATTTGTTTTAACGCTTGCCTTAACCCACGTAGTTGCTATTGTGTTAATATTTTCTGAAAAATAAAAACAAAAAAACAAAACAGTAGTCATCCACACAACTTTTTTTTTGCATCAGCGAGGGTATTGTTATGTTCGATTTTGTCTCCCAGTCCTAGCATTTATGAAGTGCTTTTGAGGAGATTTAAAAATATAGAGATCGACATATTACCCAGCCCTAATTGGACAGCTGGGTAAACAGTGAAAATTCTGAGCACAGTGTTCGCCAGGGTTGAATATTTTTCATCTCATGGTGATCAGAAAGACAAAAAAAAACACCAAATGTGCAGCACTCAGTACAAAATAGACGCTCAGTGTCTCATCACGCTGCTGGCTTTTACAGCATAGTGTAAATACGCGGCACTCCGATTGCAAAGACTTCAAATAATACACTGGACTCAGGAAAATACTTTCTCTTTCAACGAGTTGAGACAGGACTGTCGCTGTAGTTGCACTTGTCACCATCTTCCAAGTGTTTTTGCTGTTGTTCTGTGCTGATGGGGGTTCTTCTTCTTTTGGCATTTAACATTTTATTTAAGACTTTGGATGATGTACCATAAAGAATGCTCCATCAGGTCACAGAAGCTGTGCATCCCCGGGACCTACTTTACCTATGGTGCTGGAGAAAAACCCAAAACAGCTGGGAGCTTATAAACTAGTTGCTCTACTCTGAAACCTATTTAAATTACACTTTTATTTACTTGTCCACGTGTCTCTCAAATGTAATCACGTTGTCAGAATTTTGGCATCAACTTGGGACCTAAGTGTCATCCATGTGACATCTCGACCCAAGGTCATATGAAGTATGAAGTCATATGAAAACTGTAAATTCATGTCTGTTTCATTTAAACAAATGGGAACATGTGGCTTTTAAAGTTAGCACTTTTAGAGAAGTTGTCACTTTTGGGGAAGTAGCTGCTGAAGGCTGTGACATGTATTAGTCACTGAACATTTTTTATTTCTGTATTTAATAATAACCTCTGTTGTGCAAACCTGACTATTATATTTTGTATAAGTGATCACAATCATGACTCCACTTATCATTGTGTCTCCTCAGAATCTCCTGAGATCGAACCAAAGTTTGTGAAGGGCAGTAAACGTTACGGCCGCCGTTCCACGCCAGAGTTCATCGAGCCTATTTCAGACTTCTCTGAGGTTACAAATGCAAACCCGGCTGAGGAGGAGGATGATCCTGAGGACAACTATGACTCAGCGGTTCCCCGGAAGCGTGAGGTAAAAGGCTAAGACTGATGTTCTGAGTTTTTTCCAGTATGGCTCTGAACCTCCAGACACTGGGATGCCATCCTTATCGCCTCCTGTCCTTGTGTGTACTGTGTTTCTCGGCAGCCACAGGCCACCAGCGAGGCGTTATTCTTAGCTAATCAGCTTAGTGGCATGCAGAGCAGATCCCAAAATGTAATATAGACACAGGATTCAGCAGGCACTGTTCATTGCATAACAACGCAGCACTGTCTGTAAATAACACTGTGAGTATAATTACTGTTAAACAAGCCTCCTGGAGTCGAGATGTTGCCCCAGTGTTTGTGTAACGTCAAACAGGGTTATCAGTTTAACATGTCGTGATGGGATTCTGTGTGAGTTAAACTGCGCTCAGTGTTGGGTTGAACTTTGCCCTGCGTGCATGTGCTGGCTGTTATGTGGTGGTCAAGGCAATAGCTCAGTGATTTAGAAATTTACACCATCATGTTCAAACAGATCAGTTTCATTTCAGCAGATACAGACAGAGACAGGAGCTGATTGTTGTATGTGTGGCTGTCAGTATTTGCCACGGCTGCTGTCAAGTTCTTTTTGTGTATTTAAGACTGACAGTAGGTGCCTCCCTTCGTCTGCACCAAACAGTCGTGGCTTTAATGCAATATGCGTCTGTGTCACAGGGTTGTAAAGCATTAGTTCAGTCACAGCTGAACACTCTGCATGGTTCTCTGGTTGATCTTCTAGATCCTTTTCTTGGATTATCCTGCTCTCACTGCTGACATGGAGAGTTGTTTGACATATATACAGGGGTCTAAGCTTGTACTTTGTGACTGTGACCTGCAAGAGAAATGAGGGTGAGAAATCTACAGTAACACCAGCAGGAGGTCAAACTTTGTACTAAAAATCTATTTGGCTATAAAGAAGTTTATTTGTCTCTGATTTAAAGCGTTTTAAACTGCATGTCTTTGAATTTTAGACTGTTTGGTTGCGCAAAACAATTTGAAGACACCATCTTTCTAAGAAACTGTGGTCACTATTTTCTGACATCTTAAAGACTAAACAGTTCCACTATTATTCAGAATATGATCATATTTGATACTGGCCATGTAAACACAATTATATCTTTTTCCGAATGTAGTATTTTCCAACAAGGATAAGTAAACTGAACTCCCTCTGCACAGCCAGTCTCAAGAATCAGGCGGTGGTCTGCCACAAAATAAAATCATCAACATAAACCACCGTTCACTGAACTGAATTACTGTAATTTTATTAAGAGCAAACAACGCGTTTCGCCCCTGGCTTCTTCAGGTTCGCTTAACAACAGTAGTATTTTCCAATAAGGATGTGGGATATGCAAATATTATTTGAGTTTGAGGAGTATCGGCTCTGTGTTGTCATGGATGCGTTGTACACAAACCAACTCTGCAACAGTCTGCAAGGCTTGTGAGGTAGAGATGCCGAAAAGAAAAGCCCAAGTTTCAGGTCTGAAGGACAAACAAACCTGCTTTTAAGATGACTTGGATATGCACAATTATCGCAGTACTGACTTCTTCAAGAGGTTGGTTGAAGGAACGAAAGAGGGAGGCTGTGTTTGGACAGTTGAACAAGTCCGCCACATGTGGATAACTCTAAAAAAGAATCTTTTTGCGATGCAATAAAAGCAAAATGACACAAGCGACTCCTCTTTTCCATATTTTGACATGATAAACATGTTAGGGCATGTTAATTGGAGTATGCACAGCTGCATGTAGAAGGGAATATTTGTGGAATATTCATTTTCCTTAGTCATGTTTATCTTTTTCGGAATAAGGGCAAAAACCTGCATATTTTGTGCGTGTGAACATAGTCGATAAAGTGTTTAGATGCAGCCCTGTGTTGAAGTTGTTCTATGCGTAAGATTTACTGACTGCCGTGGCCTTTAGACACCAGGTTGATTTTTCATACCAATGAATGTGCTGCAGCCGAATAAATCACGCCAAAGAAAAGTCCCCAACTGGTCACCAAAACGGTATAATGATGGCCACTTCAGCTTGTCCTCAGATGGATGTGTTAATATTCTGTGTATTGTCTGCGCTGCTGCCTGCCAGCGTCAAGACAAACACTGTTCGAGACATTGAACTGAAGCGTGTCTCGGTATTGACTAATCTACGCTGCAACAATGCTACAATGTCCGGCCCGGGGACCAGCAGATGGGCATGGGTCAGGGGGGCTCCGCCGCAGAGACTGCAGGCTCGGTGCTTTGGGAGGAGGAGGGTGTAGGGATGTGACAGAAGAACAATGACCCCCACTACCCCCACCCTCCTGGATGCCTATACACCATGTATCAGAACGCCACTCGCAGAATACCATCTGTTCTTCATTCCCTCACTGTTTGCTTCCCAGACAATAGATGGTCACACTGGGAGTGGGGTGGAGCGCAGTGGGTCACACCCACATAAACCCCTCCTCCTTTTATATTTCTTGAGAAGCACAAAAAAGTTGCTGGATTAAAATGTTAATACTCAAATTAGGAGTTAAGATTTGAGACTGCATAATGTTCCAGGTTTTGGTTTCAAACTTTTAAAACATCTTTTCCCTGAGTGAGTGAGCGGTTCAGTTTCAGCATTAGCCTCTTATTTATTTAAGTTTTTAAATGTTGCACATTGGCATAGGTAATGCCCCATTAACATGTTTGAAAATGTAAAAGAAGAAGAAAGAAGTGTGTCCCTCCGTGACGCATTTTTTCTATTATTACCACCATTCCTGATTTGCACACTGACCGTCCCTGATGCCCTCGTGTCATCACAAAAGCTCTTTTGTGCTTTTTGTCAGACACTCCTGCCCCCCTTTGCTCGCAGCCCCAACCTCGCCTCATTTAAAAATGTTTGAACTAATAAACAGCTGATTGTCACATGAGAGAATCAGCCTGCAAAGATTTTAATGTGGTCATTTTTTCTCACAAATGACTTTCTATGATTTTGAACAACAAGACTAGCCTCTTGTATTGTACTAATCTGTGTGTGTTTTTGTGTCTAACAGCGCTGGAATGCTCACGAAACAAGCACAGAGGAGTACGAGGCAGAAGGTACGTCAAAGTCGCAGTATTTTCATTAAATCCACTCCATAGATGTTTGTCACCAAATGCTCACAGTGTCCTCTAATCATGTATTTAGGTCAGATGCATCTCTGGAACCCCGATGAACCAAGCACACCTCGGGGATCCATCGTTCCTCTGCCGACCTGTGTAGAGGAGAGACTGCGTGAAGCCTGTGACGAGCTGCAGATATCATGGGACGGGTGTGCCGGTCACACCGAACTGCTCGCTCTTTGTGAACACCTGGGCCTGGAGGTCAGATTAAAAGTTAACAGAGAAGCAGTTTGTTTCAGGGGAGCTTTTCAGATCTCATCAATACAGAGTTAAAAGTTTATACATCATCATCTCTTTGACCAAGCGACACAAAATGTAAATTACATCCTCACAGCAGAGGTCTTATGGCTCTAAATTAATCTTGTTATAATTTATTGATGTTAAAATAGTCATACACTTCCATATTGTCTTGTTTTTGTTGTTCTTTCTATGATTAAATAACTCATTTAGACAATTCGAGTCCAATAAAAGTGTTTTCTGCCTTGAGAAATTTCTTTTTTACATTAGGAAAAGTATAAAGTATACTGTATAATATTATTGACACATATATTTGGCTGCAACTACTGATATCTGACTCTTTTCTCAATTAAACCATTAATCATTTCCAGATAAATGCGGATATACTCCAGAGTCTAACCAGCGATGGCATAATGAGTGTTCAGGAGTTTGTTTCCAGGGTTGTAAACCACAACAAACCCCCCACACCGTCCGCCTCCACGCCCTACAGACAACTGAAACGACACCTTTCCACTCAGGTACTTGTTTGTTTAGCTCTTATGAGGTGGTAAAATGAAGGGTAAATCCCCTGTTGTTCATTTCTCTTAGGTCATTATTTATTGTTATCTGTTCTTGCTTTATTAGAGAGGGTTTTTTACAGAGCCAATTATCTATCACTTAAAAAAGATGTCTAAAACAAAGTGTAGGTTGATAAAATCATTTTTCTTTTCTAGTTCCTCTGTAATAGAGTCATTCAAAGCTAGATTTCAGATTGCATTTGGTCCCCCAGAAAGCATTAAGTGGAATTTTGGAGATATTAGAGCAGTCCACACCATGAACAATAACTATAATGATAATGATCCACAGTGATGAACAGTAACGCTCTGTAAACAGCAGCACCAAGCACACACTGCACACTCTGCTGTGTCGGCAGCTCAGGGAAATGTTATCTTTCTCCAGTAAAGAGACACAATTTTCCCCCCGTACAGCCCTTTGATGAAGGAGGCAGGAGGATAGCAACCCCCTCTGCCCTGACAAGCACCATCGGCATGCGTCTCTTCTCCAACCTCGACGATGGTACCGGTTTCACTCCAGTTGAATACCTCCTGGATGCCTGGATAGATGAGGGAATAGAAAACAGCACTGAGATCCTGCAGGTACTTGTTCCTCTAACTATGACTGTGACCATCAGTGTTAGTTATTATCAGTATTTTGAATTTGTGCATTTAAAAAATTTGTATGTTTTGAAACAGACTAATTTGATTAGGTCCATAGATCCATAGCAGGCATAATACATAGCAAGTGGTTGTGTCTGGTGTGATGAGGTTGATCCAGCCTTGCACATTGAAGTAATATGGTGCCTTAACATATATGTATATCTTTCCAAGTTCTTTCTGTGTTAAATATATGATTGTAATCTCAGAGAATATTTTTTTTCTCTGGTATATTTGTGAGTTTCTTCTCATAAATTTACCAACGTAGTCTTGGAGAATATTAAAGATTTTATCTCATTAATTTACGATTTTAATTTGGAGTGTTTTCTTGTAATTTTACCCTTCTCCTCTGGCTCTGTATTTTAAAAAAGTATTTATTTGTTTATTTATTTACTTATAATAGCTCCAATACACTGCTGTAGATAGCTGATGACATAAAGGAAGTCAGACAGGTTTTGTATTTACTCCATGATTTTAAAAAGTCAAGGATTTATAATTATTATTATTTCCTTTGCAGGCTTTGAATTTTAACCTCGATGGAAAACTGAGTCTGAGCGATCTCACCCTGGCACTTGAGAATGAGCTCCTTGTTACTAAGAATGGGATCCACCAAGCGGCACTTGCGAGCTTCAAAGCTGAGATCAGATATCTCCTGTGAGTATGAGTCATCACTATGATGCAGCTCATTCAGACATTAATACTGTTTGATTATATTTGATAAATATATCTGGAATCATTTTGAGCCTGTTAGTCTGAAATAAAACCTGCAGGATGATTGCTGGTTTGTGTCTGTTGTCATGTGTCATGGCTACATCTTTGTACAGTTATTGTCCCTGTTGTTTTTCTCTCATCAGAGAGCGCGTGGACAGAGAATTAAGGGAGAAAGAGAAGATACGATCTGACCTGGAGAAAGCAGAGAAACTGAAAACTCAGCTCGCCACTGAGGTGGATGAGCGTCACTCTGCGATCGAGCAGATGAATAACCTCAATCTCAGGTAATTTATACAGTGGCTCAGGTTACACCAGTTTGCTGTTGGTTCTCCAGTTTTATCACAGCAAGAGGCCTCCATCCATTTCAGGTTTACAGAATAATTTTATAGATTTATGCTTGATTGTGCCGTCTTCTTCTCTACATCTCGGCCTCATTCCTGGGATTAAAATACTGTGGTCTTATAGTTGTCACTCTTTATCCCTTTATCCAGGCTGTTCATAAAGACTGCAACTGATCATAATTAGTTTTAGATACTTTAGCTTTACATTTATTGATAGATGTTGTACAATGTATTTATTTTAACCACAATAACCTGCTAAACTCAAAGTCATCCATTCAACTGAATCCAGCCTCCTCTTAACATTTGTCACAGTCAGTGTTACATTCTGTTTTCTGTGCGCCCGAATGTCCACAGGAAGCTTGAACAGGAGCACAAAGAGAAGCTCGCTGCAGCACGATCAGAGCTGATGAAGGAGATGGACCAGATGCAGCAGCAGGCCGACGCGCAGCGCAAGGAACTGGAGGCAGAGGTGGAGAAGATCAAAGAGGATGAATCTTTTCTCAGGGACCACCTCTCCATCTCTGTGAAGGTACCAGACAGACTCCCTTTGCTTCAGTTTACTGTTTTTATATGGTCTATTGATGTACAAAACACTCATTGATGAGCTTCAATTTCCTCAGTAAACATTACAATATCATCTGCATATTAATTTTTTTTTTTAAATTATTGTTAATGTATGTTGTTTGGGTCTTTTATGTTTTTAGGAAAACAGACGCCTTGAAATGGAGCTACTGGACGCCACAGAAAAACTAGTGGAGGCACAGAGCCAAAATACAAAACTCCAGACAAGTTTGGACAACGTTATGAAAGAACGGGTACAGACATATTTTATGGCTCTCCATAACTTCAATACTGACTTTCTCTATTTAAACACCACATTCATTATCTTTGTTTTTGTGTTGTTTTTTGCTTGCATAACCCCTTCTGTGTCCCCTCTCCCCTTTTGCCTTCATTTGTTTAGTTTGGGGACTTGGACCCCAGCAGTGCAGACTTTCTTCTCCAGGAAGAACGCATCAAGGACCTACGCAGTGGCTACGAAGCTCAGTACAGGGTAACTGCAACAAAATCATAAAAAATGCCCACCTTTTCTTGAGTGCCCTCTTTGCATGGCTGCACATGCAGTGGTATTTTCATTACAGACTTGATGTTAGATGCGTGTTTAGCTCATTGTGCTTTCATTTGGTAGGAGCTGCAGGATCGTATTGACGAGCTGCAGTCAGAGTTGCAGGAGTTTCACAGTCTCGGAAGAGTTCATCAACCCTGCCACAAACCTCTCTCCGAAGAGCTGGAGAGTAAAAGCCCCGGCATGGAGTCTGATCCAGGTAATGAATACTTACACAACACATATATGAACATATAGTCCCTGGAGAGCTAATTACAGAGCCCTGACTACATCTGTTCATGTCAACAGTCAGTACGTAAACATTTTGCATAGAAACAAGAAAACACTGTGTTAAATGTCACCAACTTCTGACATGACTTTTTGCAGGTATCGGTTCAGATGAGGTTCAGCCCTTCAGCATGAGCCTTGAGGCAGAGATGATGTTAGAGCAGCTGAAGGAGCAGCACCTTCAGGAAATTGAGGATCTGCGAAACCAGCTGGAAAGCAAGGTTAGTGTAGCAGATACCTTTTTATATTTCACAGTGTTAGATGAACATGTGTTATAAAGATTAGAGGTGGAAAGAGCAGGGAGACATATTGATGTAATATCAATCTTGTGAATTGACACGAGATACTGTAGTGCATTTTGGCCATTGATATGTGCTTGAATTGGTCTTTACCTCAAATTACTGGCTTCATCACAGGTTTAATCCAACTTAACCATCAAGATAAGTGAAATGAAAAATTAACTCCTATCAGTTGATCTGCTGGTTACTTCTGGATTTATCGTTTGGTCTATCAAATGTCAATAAATAATGGAAAATGTCCATCCCAACTTCTCAAAGTCCAAGATGATGTCTAATATAATTCCTCTGTTTCCTCTTTTTATTGCAACAGATCAATGAATTTGATAAGATGGTGGGAAAGCAGAGGGCGACTCATGAGGACCAGAAGGCTGCCTTAACCCTCCAGTACCAGCAGGAGGTCCAGGCTCTGAGGGAGGAGATGGACAGCATTCAAAGTCACAAACAGGAGCTCCAGAGCCAGCTGGAACAGGCCGAACTTGAGCGGACTTCTCTGGAGCAGAAGCAGGCCGAGGAGAGGGCAGAGCTGGAGAATCTGCAAGAGGAGCAAGTGGGAACTCTGAGACAACAACTGCTAGAGGCCCACACCTACACTGCAGACCTGGAGGAGCAGCTGAAGACACTTGAAGCCCAGCAGACCGAGATGGATGGCAACCTCGCCAATGAGATAGATGAGCTGAGGAAACAACATGCTGCTGAGATGAATAAACTGGATGAAGAGCATGAAGAGCTTCTTGAAGCCAGACTGGACGAGGAGAGAAAGAAACTGCAGGAAGAAAAGGCTGAGTTCGAGAAGAGATTGTTAGATGATAGCGAGAGGGAGAAGGAGCTGTTGCAGCAAAGCTATGTGGATGAACTGAAGGCCAGACTAGAGGAGGCAAAGGTTAGGTTTGAGGAGGAGCGTGATGAGATTGTGCAGAGGCTGACAGAGCAGTGGCAGACAGAGAGGGCTCAGCTGGATGAACAGAATAATGAGTCCCTGCAGGTGGTGTTGGAGGAAGAGATGTTGAGACTTGTCAGGGAGCAAGAGGAGAAGGAGGCCAAGCTCAGGGAGCAGTGGGAGAGCGAACGAGCCCAGCTTCAGGAGCGTCAGGAGGAGGCTCTGCTCGATAGAGTGCTTCAAGAGAGGTTGCAGGTACAGGAGATGTTTGAGCAGAGGGAGAAAAAGCTGAAGGAGGAGTGGGAGAGGGAGAGACTGCAGCTGGAGGAGGATTACGAAGGGATGGTACAGGACAGGCTGAATGAAGAGAGGCAGAAGCTTGAGACTGAGAGAGAGGAGGACGAGAAGAGACTAGAACACTTACTGGCAGAGGAGAGGGCTCGTCTAGAGGAAAGCCACCGAGAGGCCCTGAAGGAGCTGACTGACAAACACAGTGAAGAGAGGGAGGCTCTCAGCACCATGTTGGGCAAACTACAGGATGACATCGCTCAAGAGAGGTGAGATGTTTTTAATTGTTTGTATTATAGGAACTTCTTTATTGATTAAACTTTTTTTGTCCTTCACATTCGTCCTTTTCAAACGGCCTGTCACGATAATTACGTTACTAATTTATCTTCCAATAAGTGACCAACATTTTAGCCAACGTGATGCCAGAATAAACAGCAGGGCTTTTCCGACCATTATTAGAATTGAGCGCATCAACTCTGTCTTTCTTTTTCCTCTCTACCCCTACTACTTGGGTGAGTCTTAAGAAATATAACACGTAAGAGACACCACCTCATAGCGTACCTGCCTTACTTGCCTGCAGCTGCACTTTTGGAGTGGAAGAGGCACAGTCCTGATAGTCATTAGCTCACCAACCCTTTGTAATTCGCCAAAACTTACTCTTAGTAGTTTTACTCTCCAACAACTTCGTCCTCCACTCCATGAAACCACTATCAAAACGCCAGGCTCCCAGACTGTCCATCCCTGGCAGCACATCAGTTGAATGATGGAGATAACTGCGGTGTTCCCGGAGCTTCACCAAGCCTCTCTATTATACTTTTTTCCCAACAAAATAAGCATGTATATGCAGGTTTTTGTAAACACGGGAAAACCCTCTAAAAATAGTAGATGGATGCCTTTCCTATCGCCATTAGACTTTAGCTGTGTACATGGTTCTGTAATAGACGTAGTGTGTAATGTTCTGCGTCCCAAATGTGCCAGAAAACAGGTTAGTCCAATGAAAATGTTGGACCAATAAAATGTGATGGTTCTCACTTCTTTTTTTTATATCTGTTTCATATTCAATCCTTCTGTCATACTTGGTGCAGACCAATTTTGGACGATGTTTGTGTGCTGCTTGGACGGAGATAGGTGGGATTTTGTGCTGGCCTATCATTGTATTGTGCTGAAAAAGGGACGAAAAGTAGCGCGCCCACCTGGATGTAGTTTTACCATTACTGCCGATCAATGCCAATTGGAGCTGGAACTGATTATTACCCCTAATTACTGCAGATTCATATGTGCCAGCATGAAATGCAGATTGTAACCTTTCCCATTAATAATACAAAACTAGATGTTAGTGGGTTTTTAGTTGGGTGGGAAAAGGGCTTTAGTTGCAAGAGGCATCACTTGGTTTTGTTTTGTTGGCCAGAGTTTGTGTTCAAGGTCCAGTGTGTGGGACTTAGGGGGAGATATTGACAGAAATGGAATATAATGTTCATAACCCTGTTATGAATGTTAGTTTATAATCACCTGAAAATAAGAATAGTTGTGTTTTTGTTACCACAGAATGAGCCATTTATGTCTACGTACGGAGCAGGTCATCTTCAGGTCTGCCATGTTGTTTCACCATAGCCCAGAACAGACAATCAAACAAAGGCTCCAGATAGGGCCATTCGCATTTTTGCATCAGCCACCATAGTTTTTCTACACGCTTGGCGAATGGCAGAAGTATCAGCTGTGCAAACTTGCGGCCAGATTCCACTAAATTCTACACACTGGACCGTTAATTCTCACGGAGTAATTTTGGGCTATTCCTAAAAAGGTACTAAAATTTTCTATGTACTTTCTTGAATATATTGTTAATTACTTTTTTTTTAAGATATGTTCATTTTTTTCATATTTTAATTCCAATATCTAAATATTCTTAAGCATTAACAGTTAATTGCTCTTTAAAATGGTGCATTTGCATTATTATGCTATTGTATTTTCAGTATATCATTGGCAAAAAATGGTCTCAAAATGAAAATGATATTGTTTATCGTAATTATTTCTGGGCAATATATTGTCCAACAAAAGTAGTTATTGTGACAGGCCTAATATTCTGCCAAAAAAAAAAGTACTTTAGCTAAAAAATGCTAAAGGATTTTGCTTTTAATTATTTCAAGTTGTACTATAAAGAGTTCAAAACTGTTGCTGTAACAATCATTAAATAACCGTGTGCAGGAGGGAAATCGAGATCAGCTTCACCCAAAGAATCAACGAAGTGGAAAGCCGTTTCTCAGGTGATCAAGAATCTGTCGCAGAGCGTTTTCAGGCCGATGTTTTGAGGCTTGAACAGCACTACCAAAGTGAGCTGAAGGCTCTCTCTGAAAGACATGTCGAGCAGAAGCTCCACTGGGAGGCGCAGATACAGGAGGCCCTTGAGAATGCCGAGGGACAAAGAAGACTGATGGAGGAGGCAATGGAGCAAGAAAGAGAGAGTCTGAATCAAGAGTGGGCAAAAGAAAAACATGAGCTTGAAATTCTTCATAGAGAGGAAATGGAAGAACTTTTAATGAAAAACCAGCAGCTTCAAAAGGAGCTAGATGACTCCATTAGTTTGGCTCAGACTAAAGAGATAGAGCTCAGCAGGCAGCTGAATGACCTCCACAACCGACTTCAAGGAAGCCTTGAAATTAAAGACGAGCTTCTGGCTCAGTCCGAGAAGAAAGCACTTGACACCGACCTCCTGCTAAATCAAACTGTGGAAGATTTTAAACAGGAGAGGGAAGAACTTCTGAGCACCCAGGTGGAGCTTGAGGCAAAATACAATGAGATGTTTGCCATCTCTGAGAGGCAGATTACTGACAGGATTGAGTTGTTGACTGAGCGGGACGATTTGAAGATGAAGATCGAGGAGGTGGAGATGCTGCTCAAACAGGCAGCAGAGGACTTTGAGCTTGAGAGGAAGGAGCTGCAGGAACATGCATCTAGTCTTGAGGAAAAGTTAAAAGACAATCGAGAGGATGACAGAGAAGAGCTCATAGCAGAAATAGATAGGCTTAAAGACAGAATAAAAGAGTTAGAAATGGAATTAAATCAGCTTTCTTCTTCTGCGGAAAAGGCTAAGGAAGAAGAAATGGAAGAATCAAAGGAAATTAATACTTTAATGGAGGAAGAATGTGTTTCTTTCTCTGAAGAACAGGAACCAGACGGAGGTCCGGAAAATACCAAAAATATTGATAATGAAGATGATGAAAACATCCCTGCTACCAGTGATGATCAAGAAGACAACATGTCAGGAGTAAATCAGGTTGTTGCTGTTCCAGAAGATCACCAAAATGGAGACTCAAGCCCCGAGGAAGTTGACAGAGACCCCGAAGGAGGCTGTTCTTCTGCAGAAATTAGACACAAAGACCCTGAATCGACATCCTGTGAAAACAATTCAACTGTTGAACCCAAAAATGAAGCCCCAGAGATGCCATGTGAGGCAGTCTCATCCCCTGAGGCATTTGAAGGTGTAGATGAAGATGCAACAGACGGTGGGAATGAAGTTGCTCTTGAATCATGTGAAGAGGAGAACAAACCTCAAGATGTGCAAACCTCAGACAATGAGAGCTCTTTCCGTGAAGATGAGCCATGTCATGAGACTGCGGTCGATCCCTCAGTGCTGGAGGAGACAGGTGACCCAGATGTACTGTGTCTGGTGGATGCTGCGGTTAGGTGTTTACCAATTAACTCTCACAGCTGTAGACAGGAAGTTGAAGTAGAGTCAGACTGGGAACATTTAACCACCAAAACAAAGGATGAATGCGCACATGATTGTCTGGGAAATCTGGATGAAGATTGTGAGGACGGAGATCGTTCTTTTTTTAAGCTACAGGCTTTGCAGAACACCGCCACCGAGGAGAACATCCTCCTACATGAGAAGATTTCTCTGCTTCAACAGAAGACAGAAATACTGGAGAATCTTCTGGCTCATAACACTGAAAAGGTCAAAACTGGCCACCAGATATTGGAGGAAAACTATGGCCTCAAAGTGAAAGTGCTGCTCTTAATGGAGCACATCAAAGAGCTGGAGGTTAAGGCCTTAAAGATGACAGATCTTCAGATTAGATATGAAGATTGCATGTGTGAAAATGCCAAACTGAAAGACCAAAACAGTGAACTTGAGAAGAGAGTTTGGAGCCTTGAAAGCAGGATGAATGTTTTCCATGATTTCAAAGATCAGCAGGTCGTACTGGTGGATGAGATCGGAAGGATGAGAGAAGAGAACCGAAAGCTCTCGGAGTTGTTAAGTGAATTGGAGTGGCCGGATGAGATACTATCAGCCATACACCCAGACGCTGGACGATCAGAGAGCCCCACAGAGGAGTCTCTTCTTCAGGCAGATCTGGAGGACAGCTGTGAGGAGTTTGAGAAGCAGAACACCATACTTCGCAGAGCCATCACAGAGCTACAGGACGAGTCGCAGTCGTTAAATGGAACCACACAGGCTCATAGGTAACGTGGAGAAAAACTAGGAACCTGTGTCTCCTGTGGCTTCTCCATGTCCCATCCCTGTGGTGCTTTGATTCTGAAGAGTGCTCCTCCTTTTGTTCCCAAACACAACATAGTGCGGTTTTCCTACCCGTGATAATGCTCCTAAATCCTTTGTGCGATGCAACAGATCTTCAACACTTGTGCTGCTTTGATCCCTGTAGAGTTGAAAAGCAAACACAAGTTCAATGTGTGCAAATGGTAGAATAAGATGCTTTTAATCAATGTGTAGCAAGAGACTCCTCATACTTCATCCACTGAATTATTAACGTGTATTCTGACATGTACAGTTTTATTAGAATCATAAAATGTAGTTTTGTTTATCTGTAGATCTGAGGCGAGTCGTCTTGCTGAAGAAAACGTCATCCTCAAGCAGAAGATTGCAGCGTTGAAGGAAGAGGACATGAAAGTACTTCAGGAAGAGCTGGTGTAAGAAACACATTTAATATAAATATATATTTAGTAATAACCTCTATTCATGTTTGTTTTGTCATGTAAATTAACATGTTCAAATGTTGTTGATTCTAGGCAAACAATGGAGCAGTTGCAGAAAGGAAACATTGCAGCTCAAAAGGAAGCAGAGAACTTCGAGAAACAGGTACTGAAGTAACTTGATAAAACATGAGTCTAAAGTCACGCTAGCAGCTCTGTGAGGCCAAACTTGGGCAGTTGTGCTTTGAGCTAAATGCTAGTGTATGTAGTGTATGAAGGCCTTTGCACACTGAGTCAGTTCTTTTGTCTCGAATTGTAACACGTCTAAAAATGAATACGTTGTTACGTTACATTTTTCGCATCTGTCAGAAGCTTTTAGAGACGTTTGACCAAGAATCAGTGAAGAAATTGTGGCAGTGGGACACAGCTGTGACAAGACAGAGAGGCAAAGGAGGAAATGTGTCTCTTAATTTTGTCAGGTATTGTGAATTTTCACAACAAACAGAACAATGAAACACATCTGAATCGATGTGCAAGGTTTCTTTGCATAACGATTTTTTTTTTTTTTCTGGATGACGGATGAAAAAGATGCATCAGAAAAAAACTTACTCAGTGTACACAAGCCTTAAGAAGGGGACAGTTGGCGTTGCTCTACTGCTACAGAAGATGTGACTGTAAATGCCATCCAACATGCTAACACACATTCAACGGCATCACCCAGGTGTGCCAATAACCAGGATGAGTAAAAGACAAACCAGAGCCCAGCGCTTTATCCCGCTGCTGTCAAGCAGGCTTACAGCGCAAAAGCAGAACTGGAAAAATAGACACTGTAATTATGGGGATTGGAACACACTGAACACGCTAACACACATTCAGCAGCATCAGGTGTACCTCATGGTGGCGCTACAGGAAAAGTCAGGGGATCTGCAAAGTCATAAGGATTCATCTTCTGGGGACCAAGAGTGTCGATTCATTCAGAAGCCGTTATTAAGATGTTGATGTATCTTCACTGCAGATTTCAGAGCTGCGTTTGCAGAGCCAATCACTGGAGGACGAGAACGGGCTGCTGTCAGAGAAAAATACCCAAAATATTTCTGATATGGAGAATCTACGCCAGCAGCTGGCAGAGCTGATAAATGAAAACGAGAGGAGGGAGGTGTTCACTGCTGAGGAGAAAAACAAGGTAAACAGAGTTTTATTGACAGACTGATGGTCGTTGTGGTGTCGTGGTGGTCGTAGCGGGTAGTTAATTGGTGGCTGTTTTGTGTTAGCTGGCAGCTTGTGTGTCGGCTCTGGAGGCAGAGCTGACCAAAGCTCTGGAGGACACTGCACAGCTGGAGCAGAGGAATACCCAGCTGTCACAGCAGCTCTCTGACCTCAGAGAGAAGGTGAGCATCAGGCACTTTGATGGGGTTAATGAGCACGACACAGACACAAAGTGATAAAGCACTGTCACCACCTAGTCATGCCATGAAATGACTCACACAGTCTAAGTGATCACAACTATCTATAAATAATTTCACCCTTAATAACAAAAGTACAAACGAAAAGGCTAAAGAAATGTTTTCTGTAATCTGCTGAGATGTTGTGGTGTGATCGAGCTTTAGCTGTAAAGTGGTACATAAGAGATTGTTTAATTATAACTGTAGTTGTCTTCTGGTTTTCAGGCGGTTAAAGTAGACTTAATGGAGAGTCAGCTCAGCCACCTGGTGGAGGAGCGGAGAAGCGCGGATAAGGAGACCCAGGGCCTCTGCAACCAGTTATCCAAAGCTCAAGAGAAGGTAGGAGTCTGCTGTAACCCACAGAATCATCCGTATCAATCAGTCGCTGTGTGGTATTATTTCAAAGCATTTTACAATAAGATTCATAGTAATTAAACAGATTTGTGAGTCAAGTTGAACCCTGAAATCTGTGTTAAGCTGAAAACACACTGCCGCTGCAGCGCTGCAGTGCGTCATATGACATGTCAAGTTCCGCCCCTAGTGCTATTAGGAAGTGTCATTCTGCAGCACGTCAACAGGAGACCACACAGTTGTTACTACTATAATAGATCTTTACCACTCCCACCTTTGCATTAGCTTCAATTTCTGGATGGACACCCACTAACTGAACTTGATTGCACACCTGAAGAGCCACCCTCATTCTTTGACAAGAGGTGAGGCGAGAACTCGAACTGCCAAGGAAGCAGAAAAGAGCAGCTCTATATAATACTATTGGAGCTGGGATGTACTGTATAGGACGGACCTTGGCATGAAGTGTTGCAGTGTGGCGCAAAGCTGCTCCTTTTTTGGAACCACCGCAGAGTCTGTAATAATTTTGCTTGCAGCATGTGGGGTTGCATATAGAAAACAATAGGGGCAGCTGTTTTGACGCATGCAGTTTGGCCGTGGTATGTTTCGGCCTTTACCAAGGACTTAATATATTCTTTTCTGTACTCTAGGTCAAGACAGTGGATGAAACTCTTCAGGCTGTGAGCAATCAAAGCGCTCGTCTTAAGTCAGACCTCCGAGTTTTGCAGCAGGAGAGGGATTCCCTCAAACAGGAAGTTGCAGTGCTTCACAAACAGCTGCAAAATGTCAGTGAAAAGGTAAGAAATTTTTCTGTTTTTCATGTAGCAGACTAAAAAAATTAGCACATTAAGTTCAAAAATTGTGAAAAAGCATAAAATTATCTGACTTATTTTGCAAGTGATGCTTAAAGATCAAATTTACAAACAAGGGAGTGCAATTTTGGTGCATTTTCACAGTAGTCTTGACCTTTGTTCATCACAGAACCACATTTTGGAGAAGACCTTGCACTCGAGTGGCGTCCACAGTCCGAGCAAGAAGCTGTACAGAGATGAGATGTCTCGGCTGGCGGACCAGGAGCGGCAGCTGCTGAGGCAGGAGAACGACAGGCTTCAGGCTGAAGTGCGTAACGTCAAAGGAGACCTGGTGCAGTCCAAAGAAAAGGTGAGCTGAGGACCACAGCAAACTGATGAACGTGTAAAACCTGCAGTCATATCAGTGTTCCATTTTCTCACACTGTCATTAATCCATAAGTCATTTATTTTCTGTCCGCAGGTCCGCCAGCTGGATGCCACCATCGTGTCCCTGAAGCAGCACAAACAGCAGAGTCAGTCCTCGCTGGTGAAGGCCTTGGAGCAGGAGAACACCTCTCTGAGGCAGGAGCTCGAGGCACAAAAGGAGCTCACCAAGGTACAAACTGCATGAATCTAATCAGATAACCTTTGTTAATTTTTTTCAAAGCATGTTGATGATGTGGTTTAAATTCTTATGATGTGTGCTTTGTGTGTTTCAGGGCTGTGAATCAGGACAAGGACACACAGAGCCAGAGAGCCTTCAACAAGAAAATGATGCACTCAAGGCTCAAATGGCTCGACTGTCTACACAGCTGCTAGAGGTGAGTCATGCTAACAACGTCTTTGCTCCTATTTTAATGCTTTTAAGATCAAATGGATTGATTTGCACATGTTGTTCAAATTGGGTATAGTGTTAATACACTGGTTCTCTTTCCTCACTGCGTTACCACCTCACAAAATATTAAGCTCTCCTCTGTGACCAGTGTTCAAATACAGCAGCACCCCAAAGTGTCCATACCTATGGTATTCCTCACTACTACTTTTAATTTGCACTGTATTTTCTTTAATCAAGAATATTTTTATTCAATTTAAACAGGATTACACATGCATACTCACAACTGGTATCAAACTTAAAGCATATATATGACGGGAACAAAGCATCAAATCCAATCACAATCCTCCCTATTCCATACAGCCCTAATAACAGACGGAATATCATCAGCAGGACAGTCCTCCATCTCCTGAATAGTACAAAAAAAAAAAAAAAATACAGATTTGCTGAAAGTCAGGCTCAATATTAAAAGAGAGGGGGAGAGATGCCTGTGTATAAGGCAGGTTCAGAATAATGGGGTACTTAATCAGAGTATACACTCACAGAAAGCACCAAGAACAAGAAACAAACACAAAATCATTAACATACAACTAAACCCAAACCTTTTTGAATTTTCTTATTTGAGTTACAAATTGTGTAGCGTATTTTTTATAGATTAAGGCAGGGCATAATGTCCCTCAGCCACTGGGCATAACTTGCACTGCATTTAGGAGATGGAGTATTATGTGTTATCATGGAAATTTTATTGTGGGTTCTTGAAAAGTCATGGAGTTTTGAAATTTTGTCCATAAAAATGTGAACCCTACATTTAAAACATTACATTACACTTCAGGCATCTCCTAGTTCCAAGTATTTTAATTTAAAATATAGCATTGTATATGTATTTAAATTGTTGTACCGGTATTTAATTTTGTAAAAATATTTTAGAGATTCTTCCTTGTTCCACTAGGGGGAGCTCATGCATCACCACCATAGTATGGAGCATACTTCTTTCTGCTTGTATTCACTGTTTTTGATTGTAATTTTTTCACTTGCATTCAATCTACTTTTTATCCAGTTTCTTTTGAAAGAATGGGATCATTGTTGTGATTAGATTATTGTTAGATAAAGTGACCTCATGCTGTGCATATTTCATCTTCTCTTACTTATCATTCTACTTTGTCCAGGCATTTCAGGCTCAGCTGGTCGGACTTCTGCCTCCATCACCTCACAGGATGCCCAGGGGACAGCATCGTGGTGAAGATCCGGACAACATGCAGGTACAGTACAACCTAAATCTTCCCTGACAGCAGACTCTGGCAAATACGTGCACATGAAACTATTATGAAACATAATCTAAATGAGAGCTGCATGTCTACATTCACCTCTAGTAGGCTTGCAATTTAAATAATCACTTACAGGATGAACAAATGAATCCTTTACAAAATATGTTTTTTTCCAGAGTCTGCTTTGAAACTTTACACAGAGCAAAAAACTTGAACAAGCAGTTTAATACCTGGAGATTTAGTGCTGTTGCATCATTGCACAGTTTGGTTTTATATTCATCTTCATTCATCATTTTCTTTTGTCACATTATGGCCATCTGTTGTCTCAGTTATCATGAATTCATCATTAATGGCTCTAAGATGGAGCTACATCACATGTTGGGAATGTTTGGGGATATAATGGGAGTTAATGTAAACACACCCATTGTATTTATGTCACTTTGCTGTAGAAAATAAATCACTCATTTCAGGTGCTGATATTTGTTTTTTTAATTTGGCTGGAAATTCAAACACATCACTAAAATGTTCAACATCAAAGCAACCATTATATTTGCTTTTCAAAGTGAGTCATGTTACCTGAGCTGAGTGTCATCACGTTGTTGTGATAATTCTCATTTATTTTTATTTTCCATGACGTTTTTGTTTGAACACTGACTTTGCAGTGCTCCTTGTTTTGGTGCGTGTCACAGCTCCATGTCAGCACCTGTCTGTCGTCACCTCCTTATGTCGTGTGTTTGTGCTGTTTACTTTTTGGGTTTGGTGTTTAGTCTGTGGTGCCTGTGTGTTTCTGAACTCACCGTCTTTGTTTGAGTTTCCGTCTCGGGACCAAAGTAGCTGCAGTGGTGTGATCGTCTGGGTGTGGTCCTGGAGGGTGTTTTTTTCCATTTGTCACCTTGTGTCACAGTCATGTTGTACAAATTTCTGTGTCTCCTTGACTAGATAGCTGTAGTTCATCCAGGTCCATCTGTAAATGCTGTCATCCCACTTTTATTTTAATAGCATCTGACTTTTTGTTGTCATTTTTATCTAGTAGTTGTCACTAGGTCACCATGAATGTAGAGGAAGGAAAAAGGATCCCATCTTATATAATAATTGTGTATACTATATATTTACTTTGTTACTGATCATATACCTACCAGATCTAACAGCACAATATATTGATCTCATACAAAATCTAATTTCTAATTATATTATATTATAATCTAATTTTATTTCATGTTAACAGTTTATATCATGATGCAGTGATCGTTCTGAATTCTGTTCTAAATTAAGAAATTGTTTAAGAGAACCATACCAGACTTCATCGATTGAGACAATACGAGTTAAAAACAATAAAACTAAAAAGTCTAAAAATTGAAGCTTCATGGCGCCCAGTAGCTCAGTAGGCAGGGTGGGCATCCCATAAACAAAGTCAGTGTGCGTGCTGCAGTGGCTGCAGGTTTGATTCCTTTCTGTGGCCCTCTGCTGCATATCACCCTCTCTCTCCCCCTTTAACGCTTAATCTGTCCTGTTGAGTAACGGCTAAAGCCAAAAAAATTATCTTAAAAAAAGGAAGCTTCAAGGTTCCTGAAAACAATCATATCAAGTGTGACAGGTTCCTGTATTTACAGCTTCACTCTCCTGCTACATGTCTGCCCAAATCACATTACCTTGCAAGGAGGATGTATAACAGTAACTCGATTTGGGACCCACAGTGGAGTCCCTCGCCTGGAGCAAAATAAGTTTCTGGCTTCTGGATATTTGAATATGTGCAGTAGTATTTCTCTTGCTGGCCCCGCCGCAAGTTCTCGATCAGCTCTTAGCCACACGCCACACATTTTTTAATCACTTTTCTCAGCTTAAAAAGGAAAGTTTTACAAATATGAAACTTGCATGGATCAAAAATTCATAATAAAAAGACTCATAATTGACCTTGTTCGCAGTTCGAGGTTTCCTGTTAACAGTTTTACAGACGTCTCTTTTATAATGGTCGTTTAGGGGGAAGATTCTTCCATTTGGGGGAGTTTTTCCTTATCCACTGTGAGGGTCCAATGACAGAGGGATGTCGTATATTGTAAAGCCCTCTGAAGCAAATTGTGATTTGTAATATTAGGCTTTATAAATCAAATTAAAATTAAATTACACTGAGAATGCTTTTTGGGCTGCAAGGGATTTTTTTGGCTACAGTACAGCAAGTAGTCAATGAAAAAATTGTCTGCAAGGCTGAGCAGTGTTCCTGGGGGCCTGGAGGTGGCTAAATTTGCAAGATCACATGGGAATCCAGCCCTGATTTGCCACATAGCCTGCTCCTGCAGCAGAAACGATAGTGCCCAATTTCCCCCAGGGGACACATTTATACCATCATACAGAATATACCGTCATATCGCCCAGTCCTGCCAGAGTATCTCAACTTTTAGTTGCTAGTATGGGTCACACTCCAAAAACACTAAGTCTTTTCACATGCTACACATGCTAAACTGAACTGAAATGTCCCTTTTCAATAATATAAATGTGTAGTATACACAGCTGTTAGATAAAGTGGGATCTTATGAAGGAAAAATAATTTCTGCAGGAACACAGGAACTGATTTGTGTCAGTGTTCATGGTGGTTTTTACCAGATTTTTCAAAGTCAGCTCATCATGTGGTTGGCTGTCCATTCGTTCTGGCCAAAGCAACAGCTAATAACATAACTAGTTCTTTGTTGTGTTTCATAATACCACTTCTCATCACAGTCACTGGGGGAAATGGTGTGTTGAAATGTTCTTGTTAAGAGAAGCAGATTTAAAATAATGAGCTGACTTTCACAGTTTTATGATTGTATTATATTTGTCTGTTTATTTGCCATGAAAGCCTGTGTGAAGGCGTGTTAACTGACCAGGCCTGTGTAGGATTTTAGGATCAGGAGAGGGTAGAGCCGTGGTGAAGTGTACCTGCCTTCTCTCTCCAGGGGCCGATGCCGGAGCAGCGGGCGGCTCACGCAGACAGCTACCGGCGGATCGGTGGATTGTAACACCAGCGTCTTTCCCTGCTCTTCACTTTAGCCTCTTTGCTTCCCCTCCAAGACTGCTCCTCTTTTCTCAGTCCTGCTCTTCCTCTGCCGTGTCTGGAGCCAAAATCTGACTGTGGCACGTGATGCCGTCCTTTCTGCGTCCTTATAGGAGAATGTGAACTAATGTGGTGCCTAATTCAAAGGGCATAGATGTGTAATTGTATTTCCTTGCTGCTAGGTGGCAGGAAAACACAGAGGAGGGTACTGAGGTTTTTCCCAATGGGATTTTATAAAATAACGACACGACGAAATTTAACATCTACAAACACAAGACTTGATTACAAGTGTCCGATCCTGTTTTGTGCTTTTTGTAGTTTGAATACAGGGAATGTTTTTAACACAGGGTGTATTTCTTGTTATGCACTTGTACCATTTATCATCATGTGAGACAGGGTATATTTACATCCTCAGAGGCTCACTCTTGTGTGACAGCTTGCCTTACGATCATCGAGGAGTGTTAAGTTGAGGCGAGGTTAGTGCCTAACAGCTTCCTGAGCCTTTTCCAACAATCAAGCAACCTGTAACTGTCAGGTGACGTTACTGTCTGTGTCCAGTATGAGATTTCTCTGTGAACGTTTTCACTGTTTGTCCTTTGTTGTTTATGCCTGTATTTCTTATCTGACACTACACATAGCTGAATGTTTCTTCAAGCTACCTGTTTGTGTTCTGAGACTGTGTGTGTGTGTGTGTGTGTGTGTCGCTGCTGCTGCACAACCAAAGTGAATTGCATCTTTCTGTTTTTTTTTTTTTTTTCCCCCTTGTTCAAACACGTCAAACAACTTTGAATGTTTATCTGGTATTTATGATTAGAAACCAAATCATTGTTTGTCCCCAGTAGTGATGTGTTAATGTTGTATCTGTGTTTTGAGTCATTTAGTGAGTCTTTTTTTTTGGACCATGTATAGATTTAAATGGATTTTATTGTTTTGTTTTATTTATTTTAAAGGCATAGTTCGGATTTTTTGAAGTGGGGTTATATGAGATACTTATTCATAGTCTGTGTATTACATACAGTAGATGGCTGTAGGCCTGCTCCCAGTTTGGAGAAGCAGGTAGATGTACTGACACAGAAGCTAAGCCATGTCCTGCAATAAAACGTATTTTAGCCTCCTAAAAAATCTAGAAATGTTTAAGTGTACGCTGTACTCAAACTATTTTCATCACTTTACCTTTTCGATAGACAGCCCAATCCAACAGGGAAGTCGTTTGCAGCTTTATTTCCCTGATTATGCTCTCGTCAAATCCACCAGACTCCATTGACAAAAACAGCAATTTTAGCTCACTGAACACGGCAATTCTGTTGCTGCTTCAATCTGCAATTAGTTTGAGTTATTGTGTGACTTTGGTGAATCTGAACTAACCCTTTTAAACACCAAAGTCACACAATAATGCAAAAAAAGTAGCTGATCGAGGCAATGGTAGACCTGTGTTCAGTAGTGTTAAATCACTGGTTTTCTCAATGGAGTCTGGCTTTGAGGAGAGTGATATAATGGCTTTAGTTCCCTGTCTCACAAAAATGTAAAATTGAAAATATTCTAAATGTAGTGCACGCTTAAACTATAGTGATCTCTTTAAGCAACTAAAATACATTTTGCTGCTGTCCCCATCCACAACAGTACAATGCTTCACTCCAGTGTCCGTAATCCTGCTGCTTCTACAAACTGGGGGCGTGCTGACTGACATCGTCTGTACATAACACTCTGACTATGGAAGAGTACCTCATACAACCTCACTACAAAAGATCCCAACTACTCCTTCAATAGAAATATGTTAGGATTTATATTTTATTTATGCATTAAATTATTTTTGTAGATGTATCTGGAATACATGGCATAATTTTATACCTATTTATATTTTATTTATTTTTTAGCGCGTTGTCTCCTCTCCTTTAGAAATGTACCAGAGATCATTTAATGCTGAAATCAAAATAAAACATCTAGCTCATTAGAACGTGGTCTGTCAAGTTTCTCAGTTTGCATCACCTCAAAGGGAAGAAGATTTAAATTTTCATCATCCTCTTATTACATCTGCAGCAATGTGTTGATATGGCTCACTGTCTTCTTACCAGGATGACAGGGAGAGGAAGATGAGGAATATGGAGGAGCGTATGAGGGAAATTGAGCTGTCGCTGCATAACGTCAAGCTGCTGCTCAAAGAGAAGGTCGCTCAGCTCAAAGACCAGGTCAGTTCAAAGAGCTCTTCATCATCAGAATTAAGTCACTGTTGTCTCTTTAAAACAAATCCTACATATATATATATTTTTAAAGAGTGCCAAAATCATGAACTATCTTGCATAAATGTCCACATAGATTTTTTTTTTATTTAATATCCAAGTGAAAAATAACGGTATGGAGTTGAGTTTTCTCAGGGAAGTTGTTTTGTTTACAGTATTACAGTCACAGTACTGTATTTTTTTTTAAGGCTGATACTGATATTTGACTGTTATAAAATCGATAATATATGGACCAATATTAATTTTTTTATAGACTGTCATTAGAGTTCATGAGAGACACAACATTTCAGTCATGGACCATTATCAGGCATCAGATTCACAGTGTGAATTAGGGCTGCACAATATGGGGAAAATACACAAAATGCTGTAACACTGAATATTTAATTAACAATCCTATTTGAGATAAATAAACGGATATTAAATGTGTGCTCAGTTTTCTGCTGCTTTCAGTACAAAGATGAAATACAAGACATTTCTTGTTTAATTTTAAAAAATTAATGGAAATTCTTTCCAACGTTCTTTTATTGAACAAAATGATCATTGAACTGGATATGAAAAGCACTTTTTTTTCTTTTTTTTAAGTGATAGTTACATTTTCAAGTGAAGTTTTTACTGATACTTTCTTTCAGCTAAATCAGAAAAATCCCTGAGTGCAATATCGCAGTCTCTCGTCATGTGTTTATCGTGCTTTATCATGATGACAAGTAAAAAAAAAAGCTGTTATCGTGCCCTTGTGTGAATAAACACATCGTAGTACTAAAGCTACAGGTCATATTACTTAATTCGACAAAAAGAGAAACCAAATCTCAGTATGCCTGAGCCAAATATCTGAAGACAACTGCCACATCAGTGATCCATAAAATCATCCTTATAAAACAAATCAGATTTGTCAAAATATCAAACCTAAGAAAATGATCAAAGTATATTATATAGAAAACACTGTTAGAAATGAGGTCTTTAAAAGAAGCAACCAAATTAAACAAGGAAAACACAACAACATTGAGACGTCAAAGCATCACAACAAATATCAAGTTATCTGAGTAAAGTGTAGAACTTGTAGGTTCCCTTTCTTTTGAGAAGTCGGTCATGGTTGCCGTCTCATATTTAACTATTTCAGTAAGCCATATTAGCATGAATGTTAAAATCTTGAAGCCCATCTGCTGTCAGGCTAAAGATTAAGTTTCTAAATGTAATGTCCTGCCAATATTTCAGGGGCTCCAGTGTAGCCAGCGAATATTCAAGCTAAGACTTCCTCTACCATGCAGCAGTAATTACAGTCTGATTAGCAACTTGAGGCGTGAGAACAGAGATAGAGTTGAGAGATGACTTTTCACTATGAATAGATATCTGCATATTAATGTTGCTAAATTAAAAATAAATCCAATAAAAAGCTGAATTGTCATCAGATGATAGTTGATGGGTTCTGAGATTGCATTACGGCCTTCTCTGCTCTCAACACAGACTTTTTACCTGCTGCTCAAACATGACTGGTCAATGCTAGACTACAGACAGAAACCAGGATGCTTCGGATACATCTCGTGTCCAGTTACCTACAGATTCTGCACTCATATAAAGATATCTGTTTATAGAGATTATTAGAGTTGCATTATTGCCAAAGCTTAATTACATATCATTTAGTAATAACAGTTTATAGAAGAAAACAAAATGGATAATCACAAGATAATAAATGCACTTTAATCAGTGCAACCAGTCAGAACATAGAGGCAAAATGGCGGCATGTAGCTCTCTTGTTATAAACTCCCTCATAAACCGTCCAAACTTTCATTTCCAGTCTGGGTTACATTACATACATTAAGTAATAAATGAATGATCAAAGCCTTTACCATCGACTGTCTCCGACTTTTCTAGTTGCACAAGAATGGCAAAGCAGACGTGTTGATCAAAGACCTGTACGAGGAGAACACGCAGCTGCTGAGAGCTCTGGAGAAGACTGAGCAGCGGCACAAGATTGCCGAGAAGAAGAACTACCTGCTGGAGGAGAAGATCTCCAGCCTGAACAAGATAGTGCGAGACCTGAACCCCTCGCCCCTCCTCTCACTGCCTTACCACTACAAATGCACATAACCTAGAGGAGGAGCTCGGGATGTGAACAGCACTTGCCATGCCAAATGGAAGTGTCCAAAGTCAACCATGAAGTGCACTGGTTATTATTTAAAAATGCTTTTTAAATATATTTTTTATTGCTTGAATACTTGTGCAACAGACGCAGCCAAATGCACAAGAAAGCCTAAATTTTTACAGTTAATTATACAGTATTTTTATTCGAAGCAATAATGAGCTCATGTTGAACCAAATGTGAGGTTCAAAGAAAACTGTAATTTATAATTTGTTAAATATTTTTCAAAGCAGTAGCTGTAATAGTACATAAGTAAATATTGTACCATGACACTATATTTCTCTTTTAAAGAGAGAGTGAAGCAATACTGAGGTGCACTTTTTATATAAGTGTTCTTTTGTCTGTGTTGTCAAAGAGATGAACGTGTTAATCGGTCTCCTCTTTCCGTCTCAAGCCTTTATGTAAAGAAGAAACAAACCTGTCAGTGGTGAAATCATGTCAACAGAACAGTCAAATAATCTGGTGACCTCTCCCAGGTGTTAGCTTTCATGTACTGTTGCCTGAAGTTACATCAAGTGAATGTCAAGTGGCAGTGCTGGTTATTTAAATACATCTGATTCAGATCCTGTTAAATGATGCAATATGTAAAGTTTCATGTGTAAAGCTGTGCCATTATGAATGTGTTAGATACATGTGAAGGACTTTGTCTTTATAATGAAGCAGAAGCACTAAAGCTGAGAGCAGGGTAAAGTTTTGTGTTACAGGTTTAAATAAAATACATGGATCATGTCTGGTTTGATTTATCACTGGATTATTTTTGCTTAAGTGTATTTGAATGTCATTTTATGCCTCAGCGCTGGCGATAGCCGTGGCCAGAGGCATTATGTTTTCGGGTTGCCCATCTGTCCGATCCATTCTCTTGAACACTAAATCTCAAGAATGCCTCGAGGGAATTTCTTCAAATTTAGCACAAATGTCCCCTTGGACTCATTGATGAACTGATTAGATTTTGGTGGTCAAAGGTCAAGCTCACTGTGACCTTGTATCTGTCTCGTTCTCATACACGTGATATCTCAACAACACCTTGAGGAAGTTTCCTTAAATTTGGTAAAAATGTCCATTCAAACTCAACAACGAAATGATTAGAAGCTCACTGTGACCTCACAAAACGTGTTATTAGCCATAACTCGATAATTCATATGCTTATGACAAAATTTAACTCAAATGTCTTGTAGGATGAAGTGATGGCATTTTGTATCCAAAATGTCAAAGGTGAACTTCACTGTGACGTCATAATGTTCTGTATAAACCACTTTTCTGGCCATTACTCAACGCCGTATCTCAGGATCAGAAGGGGAGACATTTGGTCAGATACTGAATTGGTGACTCTTATCTTGGGTGTCCATCTTGACACTGTGCTGATTGTGACTGTACTTCAACTCCACTACATTATAGAAGTACGAAATTTACTTTTCACTCCACTACATTTATTGAAAAGCAATTGTTCCTAATTATTTTGACAATATTTAACACATGTATAAAATATGCCACCTCAATCAACTACAACATTAAAGTTTGCTTACATGTGTGTGTGAAAAGTAATGATCGAATCCTACAAAGTGTGTACTTTTACTTTCAATACTTTAACTACCTTCTGTTTCTAATATTCATGTACTTCAGTGTGGTATTATTGACACTTATTACTTGCATGTTTCTTTTTTTATGCTACATTATACTTCAGATGTAAAAATTGTATTTTTTTACTCCACTACATGCATTCATTGTTCACATTGTTTTACATACATACTGTATACTTCCTTATATGATACCCAGCCCCACCTTGGCCATTAACAACTTGAAGTTTTGCTTACATGTAAATGCATGAATAATAATAATAATAATAATTATAATAATGTAAGTGTATATACATCACTTAAAAGTACCCTGCTGCAATGTGTGTACTTTTACTTTTGACAGTTTTAATACATTCTGTCTCTAATATTTATTTAGCTACTTAAGTGTAGTATTAGCCACTTTGGATACAAGCATATTTATATTTTATGTCAGTCTATGCACCACTTCATTTTTTCCACAATATTTTACACACATAAGCTACTGTATATTATCAGATATGATACTCAGCTTGACTTCTACCATCTGCTTGTGTATAAATGCGTGAATAATAACTATATAAATACATTTATAATCATTACTAAGAGCCATTCTGCAAGGTCTGTACTTTTACTTTGATACCTTTGATACATTCTGTTCCTAGTTATTATTACAACTACTACTTCAATGTGGTATTATGCAACTATGGCTGCATGTATTTTATATTTTATGTCACTTTATACTTTTACACCACTTAATTCTAGATGTAGACATTGTATTTTTACTCCACTACATTTGTTTTTTTCCCACAATATTTTACATACATACTGTGCATGTAAGAAATATGAGTCAGTCATCTACATTATTGTTCTGCTTGCATGAACAATAATTATATAAATATATTTATACACTACTAACAAGGAACATTCAATGTGTGCAGTTCTGATACTTTAAATACTTTCTGTTTCTAACATTTATATACTTAAGTGTATGAAAACTGTATGAAATGTAAGCTATGCAACTTTTAGAAGTAGAAATTGTACTTTTTAATCCACTAATTACTTTTCACAATAATATTTTACACATACTGTTGATTATAAGCATTCTGCAAAGTGTGTACTTTTATTTTTGATACTATTATTTCATGCTGTTTCTAATATTTAAGGACTTTTACTTGTGTGCTGATGCAACTTTTAATACTTCAACTTCAGCAACACACCTTGAGTACAAAGGTTGGATCTGCTGTTCTCACTGTAGAGTCACAACACATGAACATGTTGTCACTGTTTCTGTCAGCTGTGAGTCACACCGATGAATGAGCTGTGCAGCTAGTTGACAACAGTCTAAGGTTGTCACCAGTGTGTGTATGTGCTCGCAGAGGGAGAGTTCCCAAGTGGTGGGCAGGACTGTACAGTAACCATTCCCAGTGAGGAGCAGTGGTGGGAGTGGATCCCAGCTCAGAGCGGACTGGACCACTGGAGGAAACACTCATCCAGTCGCTCGAGTTAGCTGGCTAACTTGCTGCTAGCTAATCTAACGCTTCTAAAATGTCTACTTTCTGCGCTTTGCAAACTGAACGGGATGGTTGCAGGGTCGAAGGGTTGTGCCATGACATTTGCTGTTGATGTTCCCGAGGCTTGAGTTATGCTCTCACGAAAGAAAAGTAAAAACGAAGCGTCGAAACCAGCCGAGGTACACGGGAAATATGTGAAGAAGGAAACGTCGCCGCTCCTGAGAAGTAAGCGCAACAAGTTAGCCAGCTAGCTCCAAGTTAGCTCCAGTTAGCATGCTAGCGTAGGTTAACTTTAGAGCCAGTAAGCAGCAAGCTAACATTAGCAAATAGGCTAAAGTTAATGTGTGGAGACTTAATGCCACTTTAATGCGACTAACAAGCTTGTAACCAGCTGTTTGGTCGTGTTTTGAAACATCGTAAACAAATTGCTAATTGATAGTTAAAGTGCTAGCTAGCTAAATCAGCAGTTAAGTTAGCTACATTAACGTCAGCTGCAGTGTCAAAGGAAAGTTGAGAAGTAACGGTAACTTCTCGGATTGACAGCAAGAATACAAAACTGCTCAATGAAACAAGTATTTTACCTTTATTACCTTAATTTATAAACGTTTCCTGACGCTGTATTCAGTGTTTCATATTGGTTTACTGAAAGTCAGATTTGGGGCTAGTTAGCTTATATAAATGTCCATTGGTGTAAGTTGAGTAAGTGTTGTCATCTTTAGCTGAGTTGTCCTCTAAAGATGAATTGACTGTTAGTAAAAACATAAAGTGCAATTTATCTGACATGGTTTGCATTATATTAGTATTATTACTTTGTACCTATAAGCAGTGGTGGATTAAGTAGAGGAGCATTCAGTGACTATGCTGTAAATACTGGGTGGCCAGTAATGATCCTGCACTTTAAATTTTAAATAAGCAGGTAAACTTTTGAACTACAGTCAGCTTAATTTAAGTAAAAATGCTCATTTGACTGACAGTATGGCCCCTGTCAGTGTAATAATATGGTGTAATGTGTTGTCATTATTATTGGTGCATTAATACTGTAGTTGCTCAAAGTGGAGCTAATTTTAACCTCTTTACCATATGCACTATTAGTTAGTGAAATCTACACTATAATTATATATAATTAGGGATGCATGATGTTAGATTTTTTGCTGATATTTCACATGCCAATATGTAACAACTCATTTGACTGATAAACAAAACCAATATCAATATATCCACTTTTTCCCCACCTCATTCCTGTGACCATCAAGTCTCTTCTGTTGTGGAACTTCATATTATATATGCATACTCTTATCATGGCTCACTAGCAGATGTAGACATGAAATACAAGACTTTTCAATGTATGTAATATTCATTCATTCTGCAAAATAAGAAAAAAGCATGTTGGCTGATTCTGATATTTCATTTTAAAGTCAATATTGGCTGAACCAACGATGTGCCAATATTATCGTGCATCCCTTTATATAACTACAACAATAAGTTAGGTTTTCTAACAATTATTTATTTAAATGTTAAATTTGTAGTTGCCGAAGGTATAGGAGTAAAGAGTGGGGCTGCACGATAAGCAATACATACATACATACACATATATATATATATATACACATATATATACATATATATATATATATATATATATATATATATATATATATGTGTGTATGTATGTATGTATTGCTTATCGTGCAGCCCCACTTTTTACTCCTATATATATATATGTGTGTGTAGATATAGATCGATAGATAGATAGATAGATAAATTATTTTGACAGGTACTGCAATGAGTCACCATTTTAGTGGGAATGGTCATTTTTGCATTTCATTTTCACTGAAAAACAGTGGAAAAATAACCATTATGTTCAAAACAAGCATGTTTTCCATCAGTGCTTCATTTACAGTGGTATGTTGTGACACATTTTACAGTCATCAAAAAATTGCAGCTCCTGCATTTTGATTATTGCACTTGCTCATATTCCAGTTTCAGTAATATTTCAATTAATTGTGCAGCCCTTATTAAAACTCAACTTTATTCATATAGCACTTTTCATACAAACATGCAGCCCAAAGTGCTTTCCACAGCACAATTGGAGTGACACAGACAAAATTTAAAGATAACACAAACAACTATACATACAAGTTTTGCAAGACTAGAAAATTGCAACAAGCAAACAAAACAAAACAGAACAAACTAACAAAAAAAGGTGATTAAAAGTCCATGGAATAAAAAGAAAGTGAAAGTACAATATTTCACTCTGAAATGGAGGGGACAGGGTCACAATGGTATGATAACCATCTCAGAAAATATTTTGGTTACATGGTATTACGGTATGACAGAATTATTATTATTATTGTTATCAGTCAGAATTAAGTATTTCCTTCGAGATCAATTAGGTATTTATCTATCTATCTAGAATGACCCTCAAAGGATTGAAAAAGGGAGGGTTTTTTTTTTGAATAAATATTTCATCACTATAATTGAAACTTGAAACCATTTTTAATGGAAGTATGTGTAAAAAGTCTCCCCTTTAAGAATAATTAAAATAACTAAAGAAATTCTCCGTCTAGCTGCATTTTTCTTTTTCAGTATCGTAGATAAGCAAATGTACACAGTATGATAATTGTCAATTTTCAAACCACGGTATACCTTGAAACCAGTATACCACTGCAACCCTAGTAGGGGAGTAAGTAAATACTTTATTACTATACAAGTACATTTTAAACTGTATGTAAGTTAGACACATGAGTAAGTGTTCTTCTTTAAATCCTTCCACTGCCTATTGGTTCTACTACTGTGTTCTCATGTTGACTGATACTGACAAATGCACTTGTCTTATTTACCTGGTTGCAGATCTTATGCCCTCTTTCATCCGTCATGGACCCACTATACCCAGACGCACAGAGGTCCCTCTGCCAGATATGGGGCCCTCTGCCTACTCTGTGGCACCCACCCGGGAGCCCGTGGTGTCCCGCAACAAGAGCTTTCTCCGCAACCCTGTGCAGAGGCCTCCTCACGAGGTGGCCCGCAGAGAGAGCCACCGCATGTCAGCACCTCCATACCTGCCCCGCAGCCTGGGAGACCTGCCTCATGAGTACGGAGGCTCCTCACAGTCCTTCCTCACAGACGTGAGCCCCATGTCGGAGAATGGAGACGCTGCGCGGTATTATTACCCCTCTGAACCTTACTTTGACAACCAGCAGCACCAACAGCAGCAGCAGCATCAGCAGCGACAGCCCAGGAGGGTCCCGGACCGCTTTCCTGAGGACTATAGATATTATGAGCACAATGAACACAACTTCCAAAGACTCCCACGACAACATACTCCCCCAGCTCCCAGCAGACCTCCTTCAGGTAAAAATGAAATGTGTTTTTCAGCTCACTTTATACAGTGCTGCTTTAGATATTTTTTACAGGAAGTAAACAAGAGGCAGAGACCAGAAATTGGCAGCACAGACAGAATTTAAAATGTGACAAAGATCAGGAATTGCATTCTTGAACTGCACAAATGGTTTTGGAAAGTACATGGCAGGCGGTCATAGTCTCTTGAGGGAATAAAGCTCGTCTTTTTATGGCTTTTTGTCTGCAAATTCTGAGGCGTGAAAGCTGAGCAGTCACATTTTAGGATGTGTGAAATCATACCAGCAAGTCTCCAACTTTTACGATTTGCCATTTGGGAAAACTTTTGAGAAAACATTGTCAGCTTTTAAGTCCAAAGAAAATGTTGAAGCTGACGTAAAGTAGCTGCATGATGTCTGTTTTGAAAGGGCAAAGTATTATGGATGGGTTTTGGATCATACAAAGGCCACTGTGAGAGGAATGCAAGCATTTTGTTGTCACTGAAGAGCTCAAAGAGCAGTTTTATTTCAGTTTTCCCGAGGGATCAAATATTTTTAAAATTACTGCTCTACATTGTAAACATTAGCATGATGTAAGCGTGTAATTTCCATGAGATTAAATGTTTAGGGGGTCGCAGGAATTTTCCAACCCACTCCAAACGACAGAGAACCTTATATTATGTGGCCAACTTGTCAATGGCATGTATATGGTTTAGTATTATGTCAGGCCCGCCTATCGCATATCACGGAGCCTTGTTTGGAGTGAGGTTAAACAAGCATTAGGGGCTCTGCATTTTTCACGTCTCTGTTTGCTGATCCTTTCTGTCGACAAACTAGCAATTTGCAGACCGCCCCCTGTCAAATGTCTCAGCCTCAGACTGCTCACTTACATGAATCATCTGTGAATGTAGGTATTGGTGTCTGTACAGTGACATTGCACACGTAAGGTTAATGCACTGAGTAAACAGTTGTTTTGGAGGAGTCATCTACTTCAAAACAGCTGACGCTTTTTTTAACTGGAACATTATTTTTTATTGTCAGTATTTATTTTTCATGTAGAAAATCTGGCTTTTACTGGTGTTTAATTTGAATCGAAGTGGAGAAACATTGACTAATAATCAATGAAAAATCTGAATAAAAACTATATTATATAAACACCTTTGGACACCATGTAGTTTAACCATTTGTTATTCTTTATTTTCGATCACACGTAATCCTCCTGAGCATATATGACACATGATTAGCATCTCAATTGTGCTGTCTCCTGCATTTTCCTTTTACTTTCTATTACCGGAAACTTTTTTTTAAATGGGCAAATTGCAAAAGTACCTACGTTTCCGGAAACTGCAGGGAGAAATATTTTCCTGCAGCAGAAATTACTCCAACTGATGGATGCAGGGAAACAGAAAATCTGTACAGGTGTTTTTCACACTGATCTGCCCCTTAAAAAAAATGGTATTTTTCTGGAAAAAAGTTGGTGGAAATTTAAAATCAGTGAACAAGTTTTATTATGAATGATTAGTAAAGATGGAGTTGTTGGTGATTCATACTTTAGAGGATCACTGACTCAGTTTCAGTGAGGTTACCCACTGCATTTCTTTAGTACAACTACTGTGTGACCAGCTGTAAATATAGTAGTTTACTCTTGAGCATATCCAGTGAAATTCCTGCGTTGCATTAAGCTTTAGGTCTGCAGCAAGTGTGGCACTCTGCCATATTTCTGAGGAAAAGGGCAGAGATGATGATGATGATGATGATGAGGTGGAAGAGGAGGAGGAGTGCATTTCTGCGGAGCGCTCGCACATTCCGTCCCTTCACTCAGCAGCTGGCAAAGAGCTCCAGCTCTGTTGCTGTCACTCTCGTGCAGAATTTATCAGATTGTAGCCGCCATTTTGCTGAGATACTTCATTCCCCGCACATTCTGCCGTGCTTTCAGCCTTTCCTCGGTCCCTCCAGGCTCGTTTGGTTTTGAGTCACGACAGCACTCACTCAGTCCAACTCATCCGCACACAGCTGTTGGCTCGACATTCCTCACTGACATTATTCACCAATTAAAGTACAGGACCTGTTGAATGAAACCACTCTGCTGTCTGCTCTAACAGAGAGTGTTTGGGAGTTCAGTGGTTTGTTCTCTTCCGGTGAAAGCTCCCGTGTGTGTCTGGCCATGCAGAGATCTCGGCCTTCCTCTCCAAACCTAACAACACTCCCATTTCCTACTATTCATCAATGATGTCGCTCAGAATAAGATGCTCTGTCACAAGAGGCAGAGGGATCAAGGACCTCTCTCCACAATCACTGCAACACTCAGAAACTGCACTGGTCATGCTTTTAGTTTTGATTCATTGCATTCCTCTCTTATCCCGACCTATGTCCAGTTGCCACACCACAGTGACCTCTTCACATGCTGCACATCCCTCTCCTTTAAATGACATTTTCCCACACATGATGTTTTTAAGAAATTCCCCCAAATATTTAGTCTTTCCCAGCGGCGCTGTTAGCTGGCAGCTGCTCCGCTGTCTGTTTGGTCAGATATCTCTCCCTCTCCCTCTAGGTTTCTAAAAAGAAATGTTTGTTTTCCTCAGGCATAGGTCGAATACAGGCCAAGTCCCTCGGGAACCTCTCCAGTCTAGGGGGAGAGGACCTCCCCCTTCCGGCCGGCTGGACCGTTGACTGGACCATCCGTGGCAGGAAGTACTACATCGACCACAACACAAACACTACACACTGGAGCCACCCTCTGGAGAGGGAAGGGCTCCCTCCAGGCTGGGAAAAGGTGGAGTCTGCGGAGTTTGGGGTTTACTATGTGGATCACATCAACAAGAGGGCACAGTATCGACACCCCTGCGCTCCGAGGTACGTCGTCAGAATGAAAAGTGAAAGATACTGGGTTTTTATGGCGACACATTTTTCTCACTTCCATTTATTTTTTATAATTTTTGATCCCTTCCTCACAGATCCTAATGCTACCATTTCTTGGAACAATATATGGAAAAAGATCCTACAAGTCATTATAATGACAGACTTTTTCAAAATAAATACATAGAATCTCAAAGTAAGGACTTGCTCATCTCAAAATAATGAATTATTATCTCAAAATAATGAATTGGTAGCTTTGAATAATGAAAATCTGTGTCAAAGTAATGATAAACTTTATATAAATAATGAGAAACTCACCAAAATAGGGACTTTGTATCTCAAAATAATGAGACACCTTCTCAAAACCATGAGAGACTTTCTCAAAATGATGACTCAGTATCTCAGAACAATAAGAAACATTCTGAAACTAATGGGAATCTTTCTCAAAATAAAGACTCAGTATCTCAAAATAATGAAAAACTTTCTTGAAATAAGTTAATATATCACAATAATGAGAAATTATCATGAAATAATGAGAAACTCACCAAAATAGTGACTTAATCTCAAAATAATGAGACACTTTCTTAAAATAATGACTCAATATCTCAAAACAATCAGAAATATTCTGAAACTAATGGGAATCTCCCTCAAAGTAATGACTTTGTAGCTATAAATAATGAAAAACTGTCTTAAAATAACGATAAACATTCTAAAAAATAATGAGAAACTCACAAAAATAATGACTTATTATGTCTAAATAATGAGAAACTTTATTAAATGAAGAGAAACTTTCTCAAAATAATAAGTTAGTATTATTTCTCATTATTTTTGAGAGTTTCTCATAGTGAGAAAGTTCCTCATTATAATGACTTAAAGGATCTTTTTTTCCCCCACCACACTGGCAGAAATGGTCTTTCCTAACAATAAACTCACTTAAAAATGAACAAGTTTTTACCAGTTGGATTTTTTTCCCCATCCATAGAAGGTTTAACCTGGGTTAACAGCACAGTTTTGTGAATCACCCACATTGGTTTGACACAGGTGATATACAGTATAAATACTATATAACCTCTGTGTGTTCCAGTGTGCCTCGCTATGATCAGCCTCCACCATTACCGCCTCCTGTGACCTATCAGCCACGTCCTGCGGAGAGGAACCAGCCGGTGCTGGTGCCAGCTAACCCGTACCACACAGCGGAGATCCCAGACTGGCTGCAGGTGTACGCCCGCGCCCCGCTCAAGTGAGTACTACTGTGGCAGTCATTAATAACATCATTATTTTTATTATATCAACATCATTTTAATCATCAATCAGTCTTCTCTGCTTTGAGACGCTGAGGGCGTGTACGCTGAATGAGCTGAAATGAAGAATGATTGAATGAATTTTAATTGTAGTATTTACACTTGTGCCTTTCCTACCACCCATTAAAATGTTTTCTGTTGAACAAAGTTACTTTGTCCTACATCATAGTCCTATAAAGCACCAATACACCAGGTGTGAGTCACGAGCTGACCTTTCTACATCATTCTTTGGCTCATGCCTCACCTGTTCAATGGTGACAGTACCCAGTGGAGGTTTCATCGTTAAAATCTCACCCAAATACAGAGCACAGTGTGTCTATTTTTAAGACCTTGAATGTGTTGAATGTGTTTACTACTTTATAAAACCGTTGTAACTCTCCTCTGTGTACACCAGCATGTGTTCCTCTCCTCCTCCCATTTAATGGTATGCTATGTTTGCCAATTAATATTAATATGCGTCACCACCCTCTGAAGTCAGTTGAAATATGTTTAATGTGCGTGGCGTGTATAGAACAGCTAGACCGATATATCGACCAATATTAGCTTATTGCATAATGTTGGTATTAGTGTCTTTGTCATTGGATGACTTAAAGCCTTTGTACATCAAGTCAATATCTGATAAAACTTGATACGCACAGAAACCGTGCACACTGAATCTGATGCATTTATTGTTCTATTCATTGCAAAAATACACAATAGAGACAAAATGTAAAGACACATTTGCCCCCTTGCTTCTTTCCACTGGAGTTACCGTCCTGCCTGTCACCATTCTCTGACACATCCTGCATTTTGTGCGGTGGCCATTCATGTTATAAAAGGATACTATGTGGCTATTACACTGCACTGGCAGTAAGCATCATCATTGTTGTTGTGCATTTCTGGATGGGCTGATGTTATCTTCTCTTTGTAATCGAAGATTTCAAGGATATTGCTTCCATATATTTGCACTTATTTGTCTCGCTGACCTGCTGTGCACTTCTGTCCTGTTCCTCTATCTTGTTGCAGATATTTGTGTCCTGCAGGTTACGCCGCAGTTTCTTCACTGCTTATTGGTCTAACAACTGTTTGACAGATGCAAAAAACGCAGGTCATCGAACCTTTTCTGGAAACGTTCACAACAGATGAAAGTTTTGGAGACAGTGCTCAAACATGATTGATATGCCATGAGGTCATATTTATTTTAAAACCCATGGCAATTTGGTGTAGGGGTGGGTAATCACCACAAGATTTTAAATTGGTTGCAATATGCTGAGTATTGCGATTTATTCCCTTTTTCCACTGTAAAATGTGTCTCCAAAGAAAAACTTTGTCACCATCTGTTTTATTTAATAAGATAAAGTTTTCAGTCTGTTCATCTCACTTGAGCCTTGAGCCTTGAACTTTTTTTCCAGCAGCAAAATGTATCTGATGGACTGAAAAAGTAATTGATTTTTTTATTCTTGTAGGCGACCTAAAGTTTAATTTGTATTTGTCATATTAATAATTTATGTAATAAAAAAATCGATACTCTGCACTGTGTGACGATATAATGCCCCACAAAAATATTGAAAAACTGTTGTGTATCGATTTCTTCCCCACCCCTAATAGACCGCTGACAAGTTTATTTGACGTTAAAATGTCGCACTCAGTATGTATCCTGGTTGTAATGGTAAAAACAAATATAAGGAATCCATATCTGTCTAAAAATAGTATTGCCAGCTATGTGCTTAATGTATTTTTTAACTTTCATACATCACTTCCAGCTTCAGAAATCTAGTAAATGTCAGGCTGTAGTTAATAGACTGAGAGGTACAAATAATACAGGGCGCTATTGACGTCCAACACTTCGTAAAGTACGTTTTTAAAGTACTATAAATATCTTCCCTTTGACATCAGGTATGACCACATCTTGAAGTGGGAGTTGTTCCAGCTGGCAGACTTGGACACGTATCAGGGCATGCTGAAGCTGCTCTTCATGAAGGAGCTGGAACACATCGTCAAATCCTACGAGGCGTACCGGCAGGCGCTGCTGTCTGAGGTGGAGGCACGCAAGCAGCGGCAGCAGTGGTACGCCCAGCAGCCCAACAAGAACTTCATTGGGAACATGTGATGTGTGTGTGCGCAGCGGGGACGTCTCAGTGCCACGCCTCTGAGGTTTCCACAGTTTGGGAGTGGTCAGGGTTTCCTTTGAAATCATGATTGACTCTTAATTGCCTCTTTACCAAACACATCTGTGCCTTCGCTTGATCCAAATATATCAGCCAGGAAGTCGAGACTCACATTGGCTGGGGCCCCTGTCCCCCCCATATGACACTCAATTTATGAATGACCATGTGACTGAAAAACACTCCAATGAAGACGAGCCTATAATGTGCCACATGTGGGGAGACTGCTTCTGGTGCCATATACAGCCGCTGCCCTGGGAACTGAATCGCTGTATGGATTTCTGTTTTTAAGACTGAGGAGAACAGAGTCCGAGACACTGCGTATATTTGTTCCAAACCATCCTGAGATTGTGCCTTTAAATACAATAAAACGCAGCATTTTTACGATGTCTGCTCACGTCTCGTATACACCAGCGACTCCGTCATTTTTTTCCTGCGGGAAAAAATGACTGGCAGCTCCTTCTAATTTGTTTCTATATGAAATACTTCATGAGTATTTTTTCCTTTGCTTTGAAACCCTCGTAAACTGAAACCACACTCTTTTACATTAAAGTGTGCATTTCCCTTCCTTTTTTTTGTATGACATATCCTTTCTACGACAATCCACCAAAACTTTCACGGATATTTAAGTTTTGATATGAAACACGTCTTTATTTAAAGACCTTTTGTTGGATGAAGCATCACATTTGATGCAGTGGTTTGAGCATCTCTTGGCTCTCGGCATTACTGTAAGTCAGGAATATTCTCGTGTGTGTGTGTGTGTGTGTGTGTGTGTGTGTATAATGAAACATAAATAAGCTACTGGAACTTTATAAATCAGAAGACACACTAAGTTTGCCAAACAAGTGCAATTCAGCTTCTTCCTTGTTTCATTCTTCCTGGATATTTCTCGCCTTGGTAATGCCTTATTTTTATGGACTGACACGTCTCTTGTGTGGAAGAAGCGCAGGTTCTTTTGATCTTATTCTATTGATCGCTGACCAATCAGCTTAAACCCCTCTGAAGATACTCTGAAACTTTTTTTTTTCATGCTGGAGGCCTGTGTAGTACAGGCTGGTGCTAGCTTCTAATCAATTCACTCATTACGTAAAGCGAATTTTCAAGAGTGATTACAAATCCAAACATTTCTGAGTATCTTACAGGCTGTCTGATTAGCAAACAGTGGAATAGGTTTGTTTTGAACCTCTCTTCAATGAGACCTTCACTATGCAAGAAGGTCTCAGTCACATCTTGTCAGAACGGTGTCATCAGTTTGTACATATCTGATTTTGTGGATTGCAAATACAGGACATAAGCAATAAAGTCTGCAGTGAAGAAAAATATACTCGTGATTGTACAGCTGTTGCCTCTTTACCACGAACAAGTTTAAGACTTGTCTAATGTAAAACTGAAAAATCCTGTTTTTAAAACCCCAATCACCTGAAAAAACTGTTGGCATTGTACCTTTCTGTAAACCATGGTGACTTTACATTTGTACATTATTATGTAGCGGCCAAGTAAGTTTCAACAAAACACGGGTTAACGTAGGGTAAGGTGTATGCACAGACATCAGTGGCCCATTGCTGTGTGTCATGCCCCGACTCTCCCTCTTTCCTGTTGTTCTCTGGATCAGTGGTTTTAAAGTTCTTGTGCCCAATGCACACCCAAGGGCAAAACAAAACCTCAAGGCACACCTGTATTTATATCTGTGCACTATAGCCTCTATAAAGCACCATAAAAATACTACCCTTTGCACAATAGCTTCTATAATGTGTGTTATCACTCTTACCATAAGACCATAAACATAAGACGGGTAAATTTTGTGATGCCGTCTACTGACAGTTTTTTCTCTTTTCTTTCAGTGGTAGGTCGTCTTCACTGGTGCTTTGTTGTAATTTGCTCTGTACAGTAAATCGATCCATTGTCCCACTCACAGCTTTCTTCTTTTAAATGTTATCATCCCTCACACCGGCTGCAAATGAGGGGTTTTGATGTTTCTGTGAGGATTTTTTAAAATTAAATAAATTTTTTTAGCTAGAGTTTGCCTCTTTATTAGGACATGGGTGCACGCAACATTCTGATACAGCCAATTAAAAATTAATTAATAATTTTTTGATTAGGCCCAGCTGAATATTGCAATACTAATGTGTGGTTATCTGCCGCGGCACACCATTTGAGAACGACTGCTCTAGCTGCTCTATAATAAAGGCACTAAAAGCCTTTTAAAAAAGGAAAAGATTATGTTTGGGCTTTGAAAACCCGATGTTCATGGCACTATCCTGTCTAGAAACACAGTGATGTCTTGGTAAAAAAAAAACAACTGCTTTTCGGAGCAATATCCCAGATGGAAAAATGGCAACAGCTCGCTAAACCACACCCACCTTTGGTGATTAAAAAGCCGCTGGAAACAGCAATGACTCCCTTAAAAAACTACCAGTTTTGTTATTGGTTGGTCTTGAACAGTGGCAGGCATCTCGCCGTCCTCCACCTATAGTAAAGGCACTAAAAGCCCTTCAAAAAAGGAAAATTTGGGCTTGGAAAACCCAATTTTCGTGACACTATCCTGTCTAAAAACGCAGTGATGTCTGTAAAAAAAAACCCAACCTTTTTTGTGTCATTATCTCCAATGGAAAAACAGCAAGGGCTAGCGAAAAGACACCCACGTTTGGTGACTAAAAAGCTGCTGGAAACAGCAATGACTCACTGAAAAACAACCTGTTTTGTAATTTGTTGGTCTCAAACAGTGGTACAGTAGGTGTCCCACCATCTATATTAAAGGCATCTATAATAAAGGCAAAAAAAGCCCTTTAAAATAAGGAAAAGTTTGAGCTTGTAAAACCCAATTTTCATGGCACTATCCTGTGTCGAAACACAGTGATATCTTTGTTAATAAAAACCCCAACTGCTTTTCGTGGCAATATATACCCGCTGGAAAAACAGCAACGGCTAACTAAATGATTCACTAAAAAACACCCAGTTGTGTTATTTGTTGGTCTCAAACAGTAGCAGACGTCTCACCATCCACCACCCCCTTCTCCGCCTAATGACAGTCAGCTCATATACTTCACTTTAGAAACGCTGGTATGAAAGATATGAAACGTACAAATATAATACATTTGTGGTTTGCAGAAACGAAGAATGCCAACATTTCCTTGGCGATTGGGTTGCCAGTAAAGCATAAATCTCATCTTTATGTGTCGATGTATTTTTGAGAATTTTCATTTAACTCTTGTGTGAAAAAACAAACAAATGTATTTTTGTGTTGAAACATGTCCGGGGTGAATCTTCAAAGAAATAACTCAAGTCTAGTTTTCATTAATTTGGTCCAACTTTATTAGTTATTTCTTGTAACTGAAATTTTGCAATGCGTGTGCGGAAACGTAGCAGTGTCGACTTGGAAGAGGTTGATTCATTTGACCTTTCAGTACACTCAGGCTCCCACGATATCCGGAGATGATTTAAGTGTCGATGGGGGCGGCTTCAGGAATGAATTGTTAAATCCAAGAATAATATGTTGTGATACATTTTTTACATACTCTTTAAACAGATAAAATCTTTTTACTATGATTTAATTTGGGAACACAATGTAAACAAATGCTACTTCTCTGACTCATGAATGAACGTGAAGAAATGGGATTTTCAAACCTCACGAATCTTAAACTGGACTTAGATGGGTCTTTGTGTGAAGGCCTCACTGATGCTGATTATACATTGTGGAAGACTCAAGAAGCCACTCTGCTGCAGTGCCTTTAAATTTCCAACCCTTGAGGTCAAACCTCAGTATAAACTTGCTAAATATGCATGACAGTGTTCCTGTACTGTCGGTGACCAGAGAGAGAAAGAAAAAACAAAAAGCTTGAATGCTGCAGCTGTGTGTGATGCAGACGTTTTACAGTGAGCTCTGTGATTCGGGGGTTACTCTGTGAGCTAAAAACAATAACCACACAAATGTACAGTAACAGTCTACGAAGCCAACGTATTCAAACACCAAAAAGTGCTGTCACCAATACAAGCCTTTTGTTAACACACACACACACACTCTCACACACACACACATACACACAAAAAGTCGGGGCCTGGCTTCTTTCACCATGCAACAGTTTTTTCACAGATGATTCAACTTAAGTGTGTGAAGATGATGAAAGAGATGTGGAATGAGGATCCTTTTCTTTTTTCTTTTTTCCCAAAGCAGGCCTGCTGTCACCCCGCCTAATAACAACTAGCTTTGATTCCTCAGTGACCACAGAATAGCTACATTCCTCGGATTTGCTCGAACATTCAGAGAGAAACACAACAATGGTTTTCACCCACCACCTCTACATCACAATAGAAACGCCCCCCCACCCCCATCCCCACCCCCCCAACCTCAAAGACCAAACACATATAGAGCGAGGATCACTGCGTAATTACAAAACTGCAAGCAGACTACAAAGTGAGAGATAATGTCGGCTATGTTGTGTAAACTTTGAACTATTTTTGTCTTCCCACCCGGTGCTGCTGTTATTTGAAAGCACAAAGCGACTCCCTGATGCAGAAATCAACCTCCAGGACAAAAACTGTATACAACTAATAAATGTGCCATCGAGTGTCTGCATGTAGCCACGCTGCAGCAGATGTGAAACCATTTTTTTTTTACATGTTATGGCACAATAACCACTTTGTCACAACTATTAAAACTTTTTATAAAGTATACCTGGATTTAGAGCTTAAAGATGACAGACATTAACCACTTACCATGCTGATGATGCTTGTAACGCGTCATTATTTAACATACAGTACATATTTTGGCTTTCAAACATCGCAGGTCGATAGATATTGTTTCTTATAAACAGCACTAAACTTCAAAGAACAGAACAATCGTCACAAATGAGGGTTTCACAGATTTGGCTATACTTTTGAAAATCATCAAATGGTGACAAATGATGGAGGGGGGGAAAAAAAAAAAAAAAAAGGTCATATGTGAAATCAACAGGTGACCGGAGGTTGCCGTGGGCTCCTGCGGGAGACAGTATCTGTACAGGTGATGTTTTATCACAGACGAAAAGTGAGACACTGATAAATGGCATCCATCGCTTTGAGAGCAGGCGCCCACTGAGAGGATGCTCTGCCGATACATGAACATTATACAGTCTGTTGTTAGGTTTAGAGTAGTGGGTGTATTGGTGGACAGCACCAGCCAATACCAGGATAAAAGAGTGCCTGATGGGTGAGGATGTCCCTCCTCCTCCTGTCCATCACCAGGAAGTCCGTGCTGTCCTCTGTCTTATCTAATCAGTCCCTCTTCTTGTCCTGCTCCTCTGCAACCTCTTCCACCTGAGGCCCGCCGGGGAAGGCGTGGTGATACAGGTGCCTGTGATTGGCTGCTACATTGTACAGCTTGTAGAGAGCCTGGTGGAGCAGAGACGAGAGAGAGAGGTGGTTAAAGGTGGAGAACAGAGAGAGGTCTGCCTTCTCTCCAATATAATGGAACTAGATGGCACTCAGCTTGTGGTGCTCGAAGTGCCAAAAAATACATTTGAAAAACTCAACATCAATATCTCTTTCTAGAAATCATGACCCAGTTACTCAAGATAATCCACAGACCTTGTTGTGAGCAGTTTCATGTAGGAACTATTTTCTCTCTACTGAACAACACCCACCAACTGTATCACTGCGCAAAAGGAAGCGTGCATCTACTCATGGACAAGAGGCTCATGACAGTGTGAGATGTAAATGTTAATGGCGTCCTCCTTTGCTGAACATTAACCAAGATTATAGTCAACTAAAACTAAACTAAAAACTAAAACTAGGTGTGGAAAATAAAACATTTTATTTAACTGAAATAAAAACCAAACTACACTGCGCAGAAGGATGTGTGCATCTACTGCTAGCTCAGCAAACTAATGTTACAGAGTCAGAGTTATTAGAATTTTGTAATTTTCATTAGGTTTTATTTTTAATTCACTTTTTGAGTTCAGTTCAGTTTAGTTTCAGTTAGTTTCCAGAGTGGGTTTTATTGTTTTACTTTAATTTTCATTGTTTAAAAATGCTGAAGTTTTAGTTTCATTTTATTAGTTTCATTATTAGTTTTAGGGTTTTTTTGTTATACTTTGGGGGGTACTTCTCAGGGGCAAGATTTAAAAAGTTCATTATAGGTATTACAATACAAGCACAACACTTTGTGAAGGTGATTGACTCACCGTCTTGTAGATATCCGCCCCTAAATGAACATATCAATGCCTCCTCCTGCTTGTTTTGTGACAGATTTGATCACATTGACTGAGAATAAAACTTACCTTTATTTTAATTAGTTATGTAAACATATTGTTTTAGTTTTCAATTTTTATTTCAGCAACCTAAAATGTTTTTTCACGCCTAGTTCTAGTTTTTAGTTTAGTTTTAGTTAACTGTAATCTTGGTTATAGCTCAGCAGAGGAGAACACCATTAATGTTTACATCTTGCGCTGTCACCAGCCTCTCGTCCCTGAGTAGATGCACGCTTCCCTCTGGGCAGTGATACAGTTGGTAAGTGTAGTTCGGTAGAAAGAAAATAGTTCCTACATGAAACTGCTCAAAACAAGGTCTGTGGATTATCTTGAGTAACTGGGTCATGAATTCTGGAAAGAGCAACACATCCCCCCCAGCTCATCTAATACCAACACAGTGGCTGTACACATTAACTATGACACTCTGGTTTCCTTCCACCATTTTTCCACAGAAAATGTACAGGTTTCATTCATAGATGCATACAGACTCTCAGAGTTTGTTGCATCACAGAAATGCTGCCGCCTGGTGTGTCTCATTCAGCCACTGGAAGGTGCCTCAGTGTGAAGGTATTTGAGAAGTGGGAGTGAAAGTTAGACAGAGACATTGCTATTGAGTTTTTCAAATGTATTTCTCTAGCGCTTTGAGCACCGCAAGCTGAGTGCCATTTAGTTCCATTATATTTGAGAGAAAGCAGACATCTCTACGGCCGATATCTCCAACACTCAGCAACTCACACCAAAACAATCTAGACTGATGAATAGCACTACAGGTAAGAGGAAAAATATGTATTTTTGATTTTGGGGTGAACTGTCCCTTTAAGATGATATCAGGGTAGTGATATAGTAGAGCAAGTTTGGGAGCAATGTGGATAGTGACAAAAAGCCGACAAAGAGACCCATGAAAGTTAAAAAAAAGTGTGTACTATTGTATTTATTTGTATATGTTGCTGTGAGGATGTAAATGACATTAGCTCATCAATACTCTCCCAAAAGAAGCCTCTGTTATCCTTTGTAAATATTCCCACGTGGATTGCTTCACTTACCTCATTTGTGCTCCCCTGCAGAGGCATTAATAAGAAAAGAAATATATAGTGTGAGCACAAACATACATATATATATACAACATAAATCATGTTTCAAAAACAGTTCACTATTACTGTAAATGGATCTGGCCTCATTCTCTCTGTCACTGATTTAAAGGTGACTGTCGCCCTCTGGTGGTGTAAAGACACTTGATTATGTCACAGATAAATACTGCATGTGCACTTGACTGTGCAGCATGTGTCTCTGCTGTACATGGTGTATTCCAGATTATTCTCTTAGTTGATTAACTTTTAGGTCAATTAACAGAAAATCTATCCATTTTAATAGCGGTTTTAATAACGGAACATTTTAAAGCATAAAATAGCAAAGATTTACTTCTTCCAGCCTCTCTAAAGTAATGTTTGTGGTTTGATAGGGCAACAAATTTGACCAATTTTAGCAACAACAAGCTAAGACGCTGTTAATTAGGAAGTACTCATTTTAGGACATGGGACTTTACTGTCGTGATGTGTGTTAATTTAGTCCATGTTTGGTTTGTCTGTGTCTGTGCACATATGAAGAAATTTTTATCTTCCTGTCCAGTTTGCAAAAACTTGCTGAGGATTCTGCATAATTAATAAGTGAACTTAAACATGTTGAGTATTGATTCAAATATTGATTAAGTAAGACAGACAGATTTATTCCTAACTTCATTAATGTTTATGTTGTCGTTGAATTACCTGGTCCCACAGTGCACCAGCCACCTGGTCGATGACGGCGCCGAGTTCTCGGTATTCCCCGGAGTACCGGATGTAGGCCCAGGTGCAGAGAGTGATCAGTGCCAGGCCCAGGATCATGTTACACAAGCTGGCAATGATGTCCACGCCCACAAAGCCCGTGATGCCCGCAGCCACGTACATGACAAAGATGACCACAAACAGGGTGGCCGGCGTCCGGGCTGCGTGGAAAATGTTCTTGGAGTCATTGTGCTTGATGTACTGGACAAACACCTCGTCGATCTCTCCCTCCAGCTGCTGCAGGTAGCGGCGGCTGAACTCCTCGCCTCCCATCTTCTTCACGCCCCTAAACACCTGCAGGGCCTCCTCTCTGATGTTGCTGTGTCGAGCCTGCAGCTCACTGGGGGCCAGGAAGGGCCGGTCACCGCCGCAGACCTGAGAACAGTACAGAATAGGGACAGTGAGAGGATTAGACAGCCGGGAGACAAATAGGGATCTATCTGAAAATCCTGTTTTCACCTACCTCCTCCATTTTCTTGTTGTACAGATCCTTTGCAGCCGCGACTGCTGCCAAATTATTCGCCTCTGCTGTGGCCTGAGAGGAAGCAGATAAAAAAAATAGTCATCATTTATTTTAAGGTTATATAAGATAAAATATAAATATATAACTTTAAAAACTTGCAATAAAATATTCAGACGATGGAGAAAATGTACCTGCAGCATGGACTTCGGATGTGGCAGCTCCTCACCTTGGTAGATTTTGATGTACGCCTGAAACAAACAAAGGGATGACAAAAGCATTAGAAGTAACAGAACTGGTTAATTTAAAGGGTAACTTAAGTATTTTTCAAACCAAACCCTATTTTCCTACATTTTTGTGTCTAAGTGACTCATGGGATCAATAATTTTTGAAACTGGTCCAGTGCTGAGCGAGAGCGCTGCAGCTGACAGTGGTGAAACAGGCTGCAGTGTAATCACTTGGGGCATTTGTGCTTCGCCAATTTACGTCCACTTTAAGTCCACTTTAAGTCCACTTTTTTAATACTGACAGGCTCAGCTTGTTACTCTAAAGGCCAAAAAAATACGCCCCTATTATTTTCAAAGTGCAATTCCACACTGGCGGCGGCAAGACGCACATAAGCACTGCTTGATGCACCACCCCATGACACTTTACGCCACTGTCCTATTTCCAGCCTCGCAACCCCTGGAATTAAAAGCTTTTTCCCTGCACTCGCTCTCTACTCTCCTCTCCTCAGCACTGATGTATAAAGAGAATTCTGTAGCTGTTGCTACAGAGTTAAGACGTCAAGAAATATCCCAAGAGTTAAGACGTCGAGAAATATCCCAAGCTAAATGACCCATAATCCCGTCATTATAAAGACAATGGCCAAAAAGATATTGCTAAGCAAGTCTAGTTTTGGGGATTGAATCTTCAGGTGAAAAATCAACTTGAATTGGGGGTTCTCCACACATGATTTTAAGCCCAATCAAAGGTGGAGGAAGTATAGATCTTTCAGTAAAAGTAGTAATAACTTTGCGTGGTCATCTGTTGACAGGCTGCAGCATGACGCAGTCCAGTGTGTGCTAGGGATGGTACTTGATGCATGTCACATGTTGCACTGTGCTGTGGCCAGCTGGTAAATTTTCAGTGTGTCTGTCAACATCATGGAAGGATCCCAGTAGAGACAGACCTTTTTGTTTAAGAGTAAGACCCTTTTTGTTTAACCAGAAACGGCCACAAAATCGCCATCATCAAACCCACCAGACTCTATTTCAATAAACTGTATTTTTATCATTACTAAACATACTTAATTCAAAGTCGACAGAAACAAAATAAAACTCACAAAAGCCAACTTGGCTTGTCTTTCCACTGTTCAACAATAACTAACTCTGGTTTGGTTGAAATAAACCCTTCATTCACACAGTTAGATGTGACAATATGTTGCCTCTATACACGCTAAAATGACTGTTTATTTAAATAGAGTTTGGTGGGTTTGGCCATTGTTATTTCGAGCTGTTTCTGGTTAAATAAAAATGATCTTATTCTTTAATAAAAAGGTCTATCTCTGTAGGGATCCTTTAATAATGTAGTCAGACACTTAGAATAACAATCTGAGCCTGTCAGTGGCAAAAACAAGCACTTTTAGAGAACATAAATTGAAAGTGCACAAATGCCCCACAGGGTTACAATGCAGCCTGTTTAGTGGCTGCAGGCTCTCGCTCAATACTGGACCAGTTTCAAAAGCTGTTGTTACCATTAGTCATTTAGGCACAGAAACATGTGAAATTAGGGGCCAGGTTAAAAAAATACTGAAGTTACCCTTTAACTAATATTGATATGTTGAATTTAATCACAGTCGTGCAGAAACATACTCTTTATTAGTTATCAACACACATAATAAAGGACAATATGACTTAATGTCCAGTAGAGGGGATAGAACGAACAGTTTGATTTTATCTGATAATTTAAATGTAAAGTTTTAGTCTTAAGATTAAAAAACATAATCAATATCGAAAAGAAAGTACAGTGTTGGTTTGTGTGTTTCATATTAACACTGTTCTGTGCTCTGACCTTGAAGTACTCCAGCAGGCCTCTGCAGGTGATCTTGCTGCCATTGATCTCCTTCACGTCAATGTTACGAGGACTGAGAAGCCATGGGACCAGAACCTTCAGGTTGTTTATGAACTCACCGTCGATCTCTAGACGGGGGAGGAGAGGCAACACCTGGTGAGTGTGTGCAGTATATGAGCTGAAATTCAACATTGTTTGCTCTGTTACATTCAGTTCCTGGTGGTATGTGTGGTAGTCCGAGAAATGTGGGAGAGATTTAACAATTCAGAGCAGCAAACAGTGTTTTTTTCCCCCTGAGCAATATTTCTCCAGTGCACCACCTGCTCCTGTACATATTTACACCTGTTTCACCTCCAACGTTCAGGCTGTTGTTTAGATCTGTAGATATATGTATGTGTATAATTCTGTGTACTAATGCCTTCTATATTTTACAACCTGTGGGGTTCTTTCTCAGAGCCATGCTGTAACATTTATTTTTTTATTTACTACACAGATTAATACATTTTATGAATTATTGTAAAAAGTACATTTGTGTACTATCTCAACTCGCCCATTACCTAAATTATCTGATTCAAATTTCTACATATCTGACTTTTAATCAAAAGTCAACAGCCATCCTGACATGTTGATGTTTAGCAGGTTATGTTGTTGGTAATCACATTAGTGTGTTAGTATGCTAACATTTGCTAATTACTGATTACTGATGTGTCTTTAGCTTTTGCGAGTACTTGGTCATAAACTAAAGTATTGGATATAAATGACGGTTCGTCACAGCCCTCGCATAATGAGTTCACACAGTTCTAATTAATCCTATCACTGCCAGGAAAAGCTATGTTTATCTGTATTTTGCAGTATACTGGAGTTGTGGTGTCTGTGGCGACTTTGCCGTGCTGATGCATCAGAAGCAATGCTTTCTACGTCAACCAGTCAGAGCTAAAGGAAGCAGGAATGGTGGAGGGACCATAGTAACAGAGCAGCAGCTGGTAGTATGGTGAAAGCTACAGCAGAAAATCCAAAAGGCATCCAAGAAAAGTTTCTAAAGGGGATGCTTCCGATAAAAAAAGAAACTCGGCTTTTAGAGGAAGGATTAAAGTTTTAAAAAAAGACTTAAATAAAGCGCTCCTGGGGGCAGAGGTGTTACGGCGAGCCCACCTGCAGGCATAGCTCATAAGCACACGTGGACAGTGTTTGTGTAATTACTCCCACTACCAGAGGGGGGAGACAAAAGCTCTACACTCCAGCTTCAAAATTTCGACCCAATAGAGTGCCCCAGGAATGAGTCCTAAGACCTGGAAATGAGTCAGCATTTTACCACTCCTAGTTCCCTTGTCTCAAAGTCAATTGATTTTTGAATGGGTTTTTGTTTGGAAGCCTGAAATCCCACACTCTGAAGCTTCTATGTGTCTTAAAAAAAGGCGGTTGCTAACAAGTGGCTAAATGAGACTACTGAAAGTCATCACGCCGCGCCGCGCCAAACACAGCTTTACGATCTTGTTATGGCAGTGACGTTAGGTCATGCGACCACAGCGTAGTTCTTTTATAGCTTAATGTTAGCTTATCACTTGGCAACTGCATTTAGACGTCAGTGATTATGAAAGTGGTGTTCATTTCTGGACGTGTAAGCATCATAAACATTTGTTTATTTTCAGCAATAATCCAAAATCCAATGGAAAAATCCCACATGTAGTGTGATGCTAACTTCAGCGTCGGCCTACAGAAAAACGTCAACCCTGGGGCACTTTATGATAGATGAAAAGACAGAGGATTACCAAAGTTAAAATAGTTTATCCTTAAAAGGAACATTAATGTATGTGCCAACTGTCATTGCAATTATTCCGAGACATTTCCCTGAGACATTTAACAAAAACAAAAATGTCAATGTCAAGCACTGAAAGAAAAGTCCAAGGATCAACAAAATCTGTATGAAGTATCATGGCAGACCACCAAAAGTTGTGATATGATATGATATGATACGATACGATATGTCAGTGAACCAAAGTGGTAGACGTGTGTTCATGAGACACTGAATAAAAAAAGTGTACCTATAATTCTTCCATCAAAGTGTGGGTTGGTGGCCACCTTGAGGCCGGGGTGAGGCATCAGGAAACAGGAGATGTTGGTGAAGCAGGAGTGGATGTGTTTGCGCACGTTCTGCAGCTCCTCATGCTGGTTCTCTGAGATCTTAAACCCCAAACACCACAACATGTGTCAAGTTTCAGAAGTGCATTAGTTTGGTTTAGCAAGCCTCACTTAGGTCAGAGCAGCAATCATTCAAAATTGAACAATGTCAGTGAGACGTTCAACATCAAAGCAGGGTGGGTGACACTGACCTTAAGTCTCTTCTCGAGGAACTTCATGCCCCCCTCCTGTCCATAAGGAAACTCATATGGAAAGCTCCAGTCTCGAACGAGGAAGATCATCGACTAAGATCAAAAACAAACTGACATGGGCATCTTGTAGTGCACATTATGTTCAAATAGTAAATACAAATAAGTCCCTGCATTTTTTGAGTGACAGACACTTTCGAATCCTTTTTAACTGGTTATCTAAACTTTCCATTGCTCAGTTAATGTCCTTCCAAACAAACCTCAATCCAATATTTCAAGATGCTGAAAGCAAACACCAATAATAATTTGTAAATGTCATTTCCTGACATTTGGATGCAATCAGCAAATCCATCCAGCGAGGAAAGAAATGATTTACAGTACCTGGAATGGTTTGAGGAAAGTCTCCTCCATAGCTAGTCTGCCGTACTCAGTGAAAAGCTGAAATAAGACAACATGAGTGAGGATGTGAAATGTTGAGTTTAAGTACCGTATTCATTAAATAAAAGAGCAACAGGAATGTCTGAACCACTAGAATGCTTAAGAAATACTATGGGAACGCATTCATTCAGATTATGGCTTCAGTGGTATACTAATACTAATATGCATCATGTCTGGTTGGAAAAAGGTTTCAAATCTGTACTTTGCTCTTTGTGCTCTCAGTTATGCATTAATGTCAACACTTATAAGCGTTACCTGCAGGTGCTGAAGGTCGTCCTCTTGTACATTCTGAGAGATGTTGTAAACCTGAAATAGATCATTCATTTACAGTGTAATTTCTATAAAAGTGAAGTATAGAGTACATTCACCTTATAAAATCATGTTGGTGTGTGAAACCAAATGAACAGTCAAAGAACAAACAAGACCAACAGTCTACAGCCGAGCTAACGGCTCTGCAAGCAGCTGTTTTCAGCTAAATACTGACATCAACATGCTGATAATCTCACAGTGACAATGCTAACATGCTGATGTTTAGTAGGTTTCATGTTTACCGTGTTCACCATCTAGGTTTAGGGCAGTGGTTCCCAAACTGTGGGGTGCACCCCTTAGGGGGAGTCCGTTGTTATAAAAGGAGAGCACGGCGAGGCTAAATATAAATGATGGATGAAATTTTTATCCAACCTGTCACTTTGATTCGAGTTTCTGATGTATGAATTAGCTTAACCGGGTCAGTTTAAAGACAAAAATAACATACAGAAAACATGATGACTCTGACTCAAGAAAAGTTGACTAAAGTGTGACTAAAACTAATAAGCATTTTCATCTCAAGACTAAGACTACATCTAAAATAGCTGTCAAAATTAACCCTGTCAAGTTTGCCCTGTGAATTTCCAACACAAAGCTTTTTACTTTGAATTGCTTTTTCCTGCTGTAGAGTGAGTGACTAACAGACAGCTACTTGGCAGAGACAACAAACTAACTACACAACATGGCCAAAAGCAAGTATGATGCTGAATATATTAAACTGTGTGGACCTTGAACTGACGACTAAGGGGAAGTTTGGACCCCATGGCTGGACCAGTTGGGAACCGCTGCCCTAACCCTTGTTATATTAAGCAAATACAGCACTGGGGAACATAATTTTCAGGTTCATATTATGTGCTATATAGAGCTGGGGACCATTGGACCCTGGGAGAGTAGGATCTTGGGAACATAGGAATGACCCCCATTTAGGGAGTTAGCATGCTAACATTTGCCATAAACACAATGTACAGCTTAGGCTAACAGGGACATAATTTGTTTTTCAGATATGTGGTCATAAACAAGTATTGAACAAATCAAATTTTGACTTGATGATTGCACTTAACAAAAACATTAAGGAGATTCAAATCCCAGCCATTTCTGGTTACTTCCGGTGTTCCTCAAGGTTCTGTCTTGGGTCCCCTTCTGGTTATCATCTACTCACTTCTTCTCTGCTACATCCTCTGTAAATGTAACATCCATTTTCATTGCTATGCAGATGACACCCAGCTCTATCTGCCCACCAAACCTACCTCCCCACAGGTTAAGAGTCTGGGTGTCATTCTTGACAGCACTCTGTCATTCCAAGCTCACATTAATAATGTCACTTGGTCTGCGTACTTCCATCTACACAACATTAACTGCCTTCACCCGTCCCTCACACCACACAGTGCTGCCATTCTTGTTCACATCCTCGTTACATCCCGTAATGATTACTGTACCTCACTCCTTTTTGGTCTTCCTCTCAAGTCTATCCTCAAACTTCAACTGGTCCAGCATCATCACTGGAACCCCCTCCATCAATCATATCACTCCTGTCCTTCAGCAGCTTCACTGGCTCTCAGTTGAGTACTGCGCTGACTTTAAGATCTTACTCCTCACCTTTAAGGCCATCCACAACCTGGCTCCTCTGTACCTCTCGGAACTTTTGCACATCCACACCTCCACCCACACTGTCAGTTCTTCCTCGTCCATCCACCTCACTGTCCCCTCAACTCTCTCTCAACTTTCAAAAGCCCGCCTCAAAACTCACCTCTTTCAAATAGCCTATTCAGTCTGACTCCCGTCCATCTAGTCACACATATTCTCTATTTACCCTGAACTTTATTCACTGTAAACTTGATTTGCTGATTATTTGTTTGTTTTTATGTTATTATTTATTTATTTATTTAATGTTACTATATTCTTTATCTCGATGACTTTTTTAATCTGCTGTTATTTTCTCTATCTTTGCCTGTAAGGTGAAAGGTCGTGAAAGGCGCCTATTAATAAAATGTATTATTATTATTATTTTTATAATAACCAGAGTGATTACAGTTTATCCTAAAGGGGAGCGTGAATGTCTCTCAATAGCTGTTGAGATATTTTAGTCTGGACTAAAGCGGCTATATATATATATATATATATAAACATACATATTCATTAATTTACATAAATATGCACATATGTCTTTACTGAATCAAAGCTGGGTCACACGGGTGAAAGTCACCGTACCTGCATGGAGCTTATCATGGTGCTGAGTGCAAACACAGTGGCTGAATCCCTCAGTGTCGACTGGCTGTCAAACGTGCCTTGTGTGTCCATTAGTAACACAGCAACCTGTGAATCGAGACAGATGAAGACACTGACATGTGCTGCAAGATAATCTTAACGCTTCTCTCGCCTCCTCTGCACTGTGGAGAGAGAGTTGTAATAGTGTGTGTGGGGGATTAGAGAGTCTGTTACAGGCAGGGAAAATGACTGAGGAAGCAGTCAGTTGGTTTGAATGGAGATTTAAATGGAGAAGATCATGAAAGGGACCAGCCCTACTCTGATTTGAAAAAATAACACAAGTACAATAATTTAGGAGGAAATTTAAAGCTGACAAAGAGTAGTATTTTGGTTTTTGCTGCTGCCGTCTGTGCAGACTAAAGATAGGAGACATTTGGCTGATGTAAGTGTAAACACAGCTAGTTAGAAGTGTCTAAATGCAGAAATGGCTTCCTTGTGGTGTGGTTTTCCTGAGCAGCTTGTACGTGTGAATGCGTGTAACTGTATGAATATAAAGGTGAGGAGCAGACCTGTTGCCAAGATGAATAAAAATATTTAAAAAGGTAACAAAGAAGAAGGTTAATGAAGTATCAGTGTCATGTTTAATTATGCCTCATTATACCTTGCTGCATTATAATAGTCTCTAGAGAATGGTGTACAGTCAAGGACATCACCTTTCTGCCATCTGGCTTGTCCACCAGGAAGACCTCGCTCCAGATCTGGATCCCGGTGGTCTCCCTCTCTGAGCCCCCCCTCCAGGAGAAGCCGGTCAGAGGCTCCTCTGGATCTCCGAGCCAGCCTTCAGATGCCTGAGCACAGCGGGATCACAAGCGTTAGTTCAAGTGTTTAAATATCTTTTATCCTTTTTAATGAAGAGTGGGATTTCTGGTCAGTATGTGCTCTGCTGTTCTTCTTTTATTGTATCTGCCTTGTTTATACAGCAGTCACAATAACTACAAACAATATAGTATATACACAATATATATTACAGCTGTGGTTCCCAACTGGTCCAGCCACGGGGTCCAGAGTTCTCCTTAGTCATTAGTTGAAGGTCCACACAGATTAATACATTCAGCGTCATTTTTGCGTTTGGCCACGTCATTGTGCTACTTTGCTGTCTCTGTGAAGTAGCTGTCTGTAGCTGTTCAGCAGGAAATGGCACTTCAAAATAAAAGCTATGTGCTGGAAATTCACTGTACTTCAAAATAAGTGTATTATTACAATCTTGACACGTCTGTGAGTCACTTGCAGTGCAATCGACCACGACCCACGCATTACTTTGGACTGTGGGAGGAAGCCGGAGAAAACCCACACTGACATGGAGAGAACATGCAAACTCATAGCTTTAAAAAAAAAATAGCTTGTCACAGCCTCTTAAAGAAAGTAATACATCCAATTATTTTTTACCACAGGGGCCATGGCCTCCCCTGGCTCCTCTTGGGAGCGCCACTGCATCCAAGTCAATAGTCTGGGGGACATCCCTGTAGCTTCACCAAAAAAGTGCAAAACCTTACATTTTTTTTTCCATTTCTCTTTTTATTTCCAAACTTTTTTCAGATTTTCTTACCTATCCTTTTATGAATTTATTTACATCCATTTATGTGCTGCATCCTAATATGTTCTTGCCACCCTTTCAAAATTTAATTCACTGAAAAAATGTAATAAGTCTGAGTCAAAATGCATTTTTAAAATGTCCAGTAATCTACTCATTTGCTGTGTTATACTTAGGAAGAATACCTGAAACTGTCCCACACAAAGATAAATAGCTATTAAAGATACTTTTGGCAAGTAACGCCATAATTCGCAAATGGCTGCAAGTTGATCCTCCAACATTGGCCCAATGGCTGGGGATTATAAACCAAATTTACTGTATGGAAAGACTTATTTTCATTTTAAGACTTGAGATGGAAAAATGTACAAAATATTGGGAGAAATTGATAAATTGATTGTGTATAAACGCTGTTGAGAAAAGTGTGATACTGTACACCAGGATGTATGTGAAAAATGTACTCTGATTTGACCTCGTAACATTCATGACGACCTCATGTTCTTTGTTTCTTAAATAAAAAAAGTCAGTAATGTTCATAAGCTAAATCACACTTTTCCACGGTGACAAAACTGAATTTCTAGGACAAAGGAATTAGACAAACTAGAGTATCAGCAAAATATCTGATATTGGCAGACTCATGGCAGATTCGTTTTAGCCCAACGTCAATATACAAAAGTCAGAACCAATCTTTTAAACATGCGGTCGTCGCATTTACCTTCGAAAAGCAGGAAAAAATATCTGTGTTAGATTTTTTAAGGTAGGAGGACCACACTCCAGGATCTGACACTCCAGATTCAAAAGCTAAACCCCATCCATGAATGTGTTACTAAACAGGCCTACGTGGCACAAGTTCAGGGGCCCCAAAATGCCAGTGGGTCCCCTGGCCCTCAGCTGCATAATGTTACTCATATTAAGATGTACTGATGAGGAAGACACTCAAAATGACCACAAAAAGATGTAAAAGAACCACAAACAAACACAATACAATTAACAAAGAGGGCAAAACAACTACAAATCAGGAGAAAACACCTAAAAAAAAGACACAAAATAAAAACCTAAAGGCGCAAAACAACCACCAAGAGACACTAAATTACCTCAAAAAGACACAAAATAGCTACAAAGAGGCATGATGCTACAAAAAAAAAGAGGCAAAACCACCAAAAAGTCTGTGTGTCTCTCTCTCCTACGTAGGAGAGATTCGTAGGTAGCAGTAGCTTAGTCCATAAGAACTTGGGTTGGGAAAGACACCAAACCCCCAACTGATCGAGGTGCCTGTCCACGGGCAGCCCTCTCGCTCTGACACCTCTCCATGTAATACATGCACGGGTCCTGTTTGTACATGTGTGTGTATTGCGGGCCTGTGTGTGTATGACAACAGTGAAAAAATTTAATTTCCCCTCTGGGATTAATAAAGTATATCTTCTCCTTCATATCTGCACCCAGGGGCCCCATTGTTTTACAACCTGCCCGTGACCCCCATCGCCCGCGCAGTCACTTACATGGTTGTACATGTAACGCAGCATGAAGTCCATGAGGAAGGACTTGCCCTTGCGGAAAGCTCCAGCCACAGAGATGGCCACCACCTCACGGTCTCTGACCTCCTCCGCCAGCAGGATGCGACTCAGCGCCGCCTCATCCAGCTCAAAGGTGTGGTCGTCTTTGACCAGCAGCACCTGCACTGGCCGGGCCCGTCCATCCGGCTCCTCCTCCTCTGAGCTCCAGTCGTAGACATTTTTGTCACTGAGGGACCCTGGAGGAGAAGACAGAGGGGGAGAGAGCCCAGTAATGGAGAAGTAGTGAAGGAAAAACATATTTTTAATTTATTTAAACATGGTTGCATGCACAGAAATGATCATGTTGATGCTGCTGATATTTTCCATCTTGTAACGAACCCTGAAAAGTCGACTAAAATGTTATTATAAAAGTGAGTGATGGGCCAGGACGTATCCACAGCGATGATAAGCAAACTTAGTGGTCCATTAAGGGGAGGAAACAGGAGAGTTGAGTCCATTACTCCTTCCTGTTAGCATCAGATCAATAGCATCGCCTGCAAGCTTGTTAATACTAATAATGAATCACGCCATGCTATCCATCCCATCTGTTTGTGTCCAATGAGATCATGTGCATTCAGAGCTTTTTCTGGCGCTTTCCTGGCAGTGACTCAGTGTGTTTCCAATCTCTGCTGTCTCATATAGAGCGTGCAAGCTGCATGACCGTCCTGATGCAAACACTGTGGGAGTCTCAGCTTCCAGATCCTATTCATGTAATATACCACTAACTAGTGTCTGACCCTGTGAGCACAGAAGCACGAAAATACACACACACATATACGTCATTCGGTCCAATCTGTGTGGCTGTGATGTTCATTTCAAGGATGTAATTGCACATTAAGCATGCCTATGAGTGTTACAATGACACTGTGGCAGATTAAGGAGTAGCGAGCAAAATTTGGGAGCATGCTGAAAGATTAATGCCGGGTGCCAAGAACGCACGGTGAATAATTGAAGCAGGAATCAGCCAAGGTTTCCTCTCAGGCCCTGAAGAGGACTGTCAGTTCGACTCCACGTCTTTCTGCAAAGGCCTCAGCCCAGGCCTGGCTCCAGCCTGTGCCTGGTTAACCTGATCATGTTGCTGCTGCTCTTAAAACCACCCGAAGACGTCAGAAGCTCTGTCTGCTTAAAGTGGGTCAAACCAGATAAACTCACTAATGACAAACAGCATTCTCCCCCTCTTTTCCCTCAACCTTGATCCAGTCCTCTTTCCTCTCTCCTCTCACAGGCCTGTATTTAAAGTTGAGTGATGTCAGTGCATATTAGGATGCTGGTTGTCATTATAATCATGGTGGTGCAGGGTGATAATGATGATAGCAGTGAAGCTGAGTATAAAGATGATGCTGATAATCATGACAAGCTATTTACTGATGCAACATTACATAATTTCATGGCAGATGCACCACAGAGCATCATAGGAGGCTCAATGTGGCAAACACAATGAGATCATAGGGTTATTTTCAGGCCTTTTGGGAGCCTGGACACAGCATTTCCTCATATTGTACACATTTTTTTCCCAAATGATGACAATATGTGCTTGCTTATGCTTGACTGACCGACATCAATGCAGTGACAAATATAAAATAATGTGTATTTTCTCATTATATATGATATTAGGGTGAAAATAAAAACAGTGGTTGCAGTTTTAAGGCAACAAAAACAAGCCCACCATGGTGGAAAACAAACATCTAATTGGCTGCATTGCTTACACCCTCGCCTCGACAGTCAGGAGTAAGGAGGAAAAAAAATGTATGTGCGTCAATGAGAGCATGAAATATCAAATGGTGTACGTACACTCACCCCAGCTGTCTCTTTCTTTGCGGTGTTTGGCCATTATACTGTCCTTATATCCCCTCTGTTTGTCCGTTAATCAGCGGCCCTAATCGGTAGTCATGAGTGTCGAAGGGTAGGGAGGATGCCCTAGCTCCACCGAAACGATGCTCGTATCGCAGGAGGATGATGGAGCTTTTCTTCCCTGCGTGATGCGGGGCCCGTGAACGCAGCCAGGGGGCGCTGTTGTCTGTTGTGGCCGCTCGGTGTGATGTAGCGGAGGAATAATGCGGAAAAAATGACTGTGGTTCAGCGGATATTGTGCTAGAATGAGCGAAACCACCGAGAATGTTAAGTATGGCTGTTGCAATTGATGTCGAGTCTCTTTCATTGAGGGTACTGTGAAGTTACATTGACAGCTTCCGCCGGAAGGTGGCGGCAGTTACACAGAGAATGGAGCTCACGCTGCCTTCGCGGAGCGTCGTAAATAACCAGTACAGAAACAAATCTACTGTACAGAAATGAACCTACTGTACAAAAAATTAACCTACATACTGGATATGACGTGCAGTGGTGGTAGAAGTGCTCAGATCCATTAATTAGAGGTAGAAATCATGAATTCAAAATGTTACACAAGTAAAAGTGCATTTGTATTACCGGCAGCTGGTGTTGCAATGTTATTGTTAATATGGAAATACTGCCTCTAGTGCTTTTAAAATTGTATGTCCTCAGGTTTTAGCACTGAATCGAGAATTTCATGATCATTACATTCTTGTTACTGAAAAATCCTGTTAAAATCATGTTTTGTTGATGTATTCAAAGTCTTTTATACTCCTTTTCTTTTTTTTTATTTTGTGGTCTGCTTTTTTTGTGTTTTGCTGTATTTTAGGTAGCCTTGTGTAACATTTTGGCCAAGGGACTACAGATGACAAATAGCCTTTTGTCTAATTCTGGCATTTTTATACCATGTGTATTTATTAATTTGCACTGTCCCTTCTTTTAAAAAATAAATAAATAAATAATAATAATATTTTTATTGGTTTTTAAACAACGTATAAACTGCTATACAGCATTATGAAAGAAACAGAAAAAAGGGGTATATGTATGCACATGTACACATATACATACATAACAAGATATGCACAAAACCTTCAAAAGAACAGGCAGTTGCAGAAGATGAAGGCCTAATCAGGGTCCATCCTGTTGTGATTGGCAACAAGATGTAAAAAATATATATATATATATTTAAAAAAAAAGAAAAAGTAATTAAGCACTGTCCCTTCTTAAATAAACTAAACTAAGCAAAATGCACTTTAAAGTATCACAGGTTAAAGAACTCAGTATGCAGATAAAGTGTTATAGAGTGTGATAATTTTATTTTTATTTATTGTACGATTGCTACTTATTTGTATTACTGTTTGTACTATAAAATTCTGCTGCCTCTTGGCCAGGTCGCTTTTGAAAAAGAGATTCTGTATCTCAATAAGCTTTACCTGGTTAAATAAAGGTTAATAAGAGTATTAATTTATCACAAGCAAATATATGTGAGGGCATTTTAATTTAATAGATCAATCATCAATGTGCAAATTAATCCATTAATATAGTGTAGAGCTTCTGCATATTCACTTCTAAAAGTTCATTTAGCTGTTCATACTTTTGAACTATTTACGTAACATTTTGATTGCAAGACTATTTTTTGATGATGCGCTACTGTTGCTTGTTGCTTTGCATGGCTTCTGTTCTCTCTCGCTGTCTTTATGTTGTCTTTGTCTTGTGAATTGTCCTGTGATTTTTTTTTTATCCTTTTATTGGTTTCAAAACATTTTGCCAAAGGACTGCAGCTGGCTCACGCTGGCACATTTACAGAAATGTTGATTAATGTGTGTTGTCCTTATAAATAAATACATCTAAATCTGATTTTACAGTTATTTTACATCAGTTAAATTCCTAATTACTTTCTCAACCAATCAGTAAAGGTAGAATACCACAAATAAGTTAGAAGTGAAAGCCCTGCAGTCAATATTTACATATGTAAACATACAGAAGAAGTACCTTCATACAGGCAAAAACAGTCTGTGATGAAGTTATAGTACACAACAGGATCACTATAACATGTAAGCAGCGTTTTAATGTTGTAGCAAGCCACAGTGGAGCTGACTGTAGCTGTTTTATGTACTTTTTACTGTATGACAATGCACTATATTTAAGATCTCAAGGTGCAAATTAACAAGTCACTACAGCTGAGTAAAGAATACAGTATTTTGCTTTTAATTGTGATGAATTCAAAGTACTATGTTGCAGAACATTAAGATATCTAAGTAAAGTACAAGTACTTGAGACTTGCATTTAGTTACAGTACTTGAGTAAATGTAAGCCTGCTTAGTCACTGGGGATGTCAGAACTTTCCCCAATACTCTTGAAATGTATGGGCTGACACACAAAATGCTATCAATCACAGTAGCCGGTGCAAAACAAGTTACTGCAAAATAACTTGCAATAAAGTAAATCATTTTATCTTTGTTGTGCTGCAGCCAAACTACAAAGCAATTAAGATAACATGAGATAAGATAAGACGTTTTTATTGCACTCTTTGGTTCCTCTGGGCCGTTTCAAAGCATTGCTGGAGGATTTTTGTACACAATCTTCTGTATGCCAAAGTCACGGTGTGTCTTAGCTGGTCTTTGTAATCATGTATAGCTGCCATTTTTGCATTTTTATTGTTTATTTCTAGTATATATTAACATACTTTTGGCTTCTCTTTGTAGTAATCTTATTTTGTGTTTTACATTACTTGTTTTTGAGCTTTACATTTTCACTCTGCATTTTTCTTCTGTGTTGTCTGTCTGTAACTCATGTTGCTGCCTGTCTCGACCAGGACACTCTTGAAAAAGAGATTTTAATCTCAAGAGGTTTTTCTGGTTAAATAAAGGTTTCATAAATAAATAAATTAGAAAGAAGAGTCAGGTGTTGCAGCAGCACCAAGACAGACATAAATACATATAAATAGAGAAGTAAGAAATAAAAAATAAAATAAATAAATAAATAAATAAGAGGTGTATACAAGCAGTATAAGAGTAGAAGTAAAAAAATATGAATTATTTAAGAGTAAGTAAAGACAGTGTTACAAGGTAAAGTGACACTGTTTGATTAATAGCAGCTGTATTCTATTAAAAAAGTGTACACAAGAATGATATATACAGTGGAAAAGTCATAATACTTGGTGTTGTCTGTATTGATATAGCAAATAGAAATGTAATGTAGTATATGATGTGGTAAAACAAAACATAGTATACTATGATATAGCACAGTATAGTATAGTATGAGGTATTAGATGTTATATAAGGTGCAATATAATAATAATAATAATAAATTGTTTTTAATCTGTTGCTGTTGCATTTTAATTACTGTTGCTGTATTTTAATGTATGGGGCTGCTGTGATGACTTAATTTCCCTGTGGGGATAATAAAGTAAACTACCTTTGTATTGATATAATAAAAAATGATTATAAAAAATTGAATGTGAATTTTTTTTTCAATTTTGTTGTTGTTGTTTTTTGTTTCTTAGTTGTTGTTGTTGTTTTTTTTACATTGTATTGATTTTTCTGTTGAGCAGTTCGATTTTCCGGGGAGCTCCTGAACGCAGCACCAGGATCCTGTAGCTGCGACTCCACAGAGATTAGCACCAACACACTGTTGCTTTTTTCGGCTGAATTTTTTGGGAGAATAAATTGAAGAGTAGCACTTGACTTTATTGACGTGTTTTATCGTTAATCTTTCATATACGAGTGTGAGCCTTCTCTTAACCTGTCAGCGGGGGGAAATGACATGTCAACGGCCAAACTTGACGCCTGCGAGGACCGAACTCGACTGTAACGTCTGCGCTGCCGTTGGACCAAAGGAGACGGAGTGAACAGCAACAGCCAACTCAAGTTTATTACTGTTTCCTCGATAACAAAGGGGGACCCTTTCCTCCTCTTTTGGTGCGGTTATTCGACGCCATAGTGCCGCTAAAGGACTGGGACAGGTTTAAAATGCAAGGCGTACTCGTCCACGGTGTTTGCATTGTTAAAGGTAGGCACGGCTGAAGTTGGAAGCAGCGGCGAAGCTAACTTAACGTTTGCTAGCTAGCTTTAGCTGTTAGCTGACTTGGATGCTAAGCCCCCCCCTAACTCACCCCATCCAGTAGTCATGTTAGACCTGGCTCTGGCTATTTGCTGGGGTGACCACAGTGTCCATGCTAACGTTACACATATGCTAATATTGTTTTAGTGGTCAGGAGGGGGTTTAAGTAACTTTAATTTGAATGGTAGCGTGAGAGGAATTAAATACCTAGGTTAGGCTGTTTGACAGATGTCACGGTATGTGACTAAATATCTTTTCTGCTGCTATTGACGCACATAAATTAGATGCTTGTCAACCTTGTGCTGCCATTACAACCCTTTTCATACTCCTTTCTTTACACCTTTCCTCTAAAACTTCTCTCATGTCTCTGTATCAGGACATGGAGCACGGAGAAGAACAGTTTGAGCAACAGTGATTAACTCATCAGGACCTCAGCTTCATCGAGCCACCGCCGCCAGATTGGATCAACTAAATGTAAAGGATCGTTTGGTTCGAGCCACCATGGATATCTTTCCCCGGCCGAGCGGTGAGATCCAGAGGAGGAACCCTCAGCATGACTTCGAGCTCATTCAGAGGGTGGGAAGTGGCACATATGGGGACGTGTACAAGGTACAGTGAAATTCCCACAGCCTGTCATTAGAGCTGTAGATAGCTTGGTCCACCATCACATGACTAATCGACTTAATTGAAGGCAGAGTGTTGTTTGTTTTGTAAGAAATGCTAACATGTGGCCAACACATTTGACAGGAGCTGTCGAATCAGGGCCAAGCTCTGCATCCCTTGTGATAGTCTTCATCAGCCACTAAAATACACTTATTAGGAATAACTGCAGCTCAGGGTGGCAATCGTACTGTAAGTCACCATACAGTAGTAGTAATTAAGTAGATGCACAGCACGCAGGAGGGCTGAATTACTTCTTCTTTTAATTTAATCTTCATTTTAAACGTGCCAAATGAAGATCAAATTAAAAGAAGCAAGTCAGCCCTCTTGTGTGCAGTGCATCTACTTCTTTACTATCAATCTGATGTTTCCTGCCATCACCTGCACCAAGTCAGGAGGACTGACAGCATGTGCTTTCTAATCGATAAGTTTGTTTCTTCATTAAGATCCCTGTTAGCTTTTGCATTGCAGCAGCTACTCTCTATGGGTTGTGCCCACTTACATGGTGACAGCACAAAAAATGCACATTCACGCTAGGATTGCAGTGGTATGAGATTTCATGGCACGATAATTGTCTCAGATAATATCACAATTTCATGGTATCAAAGTATTATTGAATTTATATTATCACAAGTCAGAATGACTCTTAAAGAAATAAAAATGGAACGGTTATAACAGTTGAAACTTGAAACCATTTTGTTAATGGAAGTTTGTGTAAAAAGTGTCCTTTTTAAAAAAAAAAATAACTAAAATAAAGGTGAGCTAGATAAGCAAATGCACATGGTATGGTAACTGGCAACTTTTATATGATGGTATACTTGAAAGCTGGTAAAGCGCTGCAACCCTAATTCACATTATACAGCATAATATGCTATCATAATGCATCATAATGCGCAGCTGCTGTAAATTAAAAAATAGCAATTAACATAGTTTACAAAACACAAAGAAAATAGACCAGCTCTAACTGAAATCATCATGATCTTACAGATTAATATCATCATTTAACATATAATTAAAACACCAAAGAATACTCAATAATTACAAAAATTTCTTCTAAAGAAGTGCTCTTTTTGAATTATTTTATTTTGTTGTGTAATATGATCTAGAGGTGAATGCCCTTCTTGCATTGCTCTGTATGTTATGTTATTATGTAATTAGATCTATTGACTAGAAGTAGATTAAATGAAAAAAAGAATATGCAATGATAGATAAATTGATTCAGTGAAATGACAAATATTTGCTGGTTCCACCTTCTCAAACATGAGGATTAACTACTTTCTGTTTTCTTTCATGATAGTAAGTGAAATATATGTTTAACTGTAGGTCATTCAACTTAAACTAAGTATAAAGTCTGCAGAATAATCTATAATACAAATAGTAGTTGCAGCCCTATTATTGTTTTCTTAGTTATGCAAGCTGCATCATGGTGAACTGAAACAATTTCCCGAACTCGTTTTTGACTGTGCTAAGTGAGGCAAACCGTGGATGCTTGTACCTGCTTGTCCATTTTATTCACATCACTTTTTCTTCTTCTGTGGAGACCATGTTACCCATTGTGAGTAGCATGTATGAAAACAGGGTGAGTCATTCCCCAAAACTGATATTGACCTATCAGTGATTGAATAGAATTACTGATATTGTACATAAATAATTGTAAAGAAACTTAGATAATGGCAGGATGTATGATGGAGCAGCAGTTCTGCCATGATTATAGATACTATTATGACTAAGGTGGAGAAAGAAGGAACCATTCATGTGCTAAATTTATTTGCTGCCTTTAAAAGCCCTTCCACTTTCATCCAAATATTTTTAGTTTACTCTGATGAAATTGTGCAAGAGTGCAGTCTTTCACTCACAGACAGCACCATGTACACATTTGCAATCATTTCAGAGTCCACAGGCAGACTCGACTGCCAAAACAGGACTGTCCCAGAGTCAAAACCTTTCAAAGTATGCAGAAAAAAACTCAAATTAACAAATTATTACAAGAGAGTTACAAATGACTGCATAAAATCTGAAGAAAATGTTGCTTTATGGCAGTATTGGTATCAAATGGATGCAGTTTTGGAGGAGAATTACTGCAGGAATGATTAATGAGATATGAGAAAAATGAATGAAGTCTACACAGAAACCGTCTAGCTAAACAAGATAATTTATCCACATTTTTCCCCACTATCCGCTGGCTGTAGGGAGGTGTGTTTTGCAGAATTTCTCGTGTTTATCCATCTGCCACAGATAAACAGACGACCCATCTGATCCAGAGTGTGATAGCTCAGACAGCCTGTCATGGTCCCTCTCCATACAAAGCCTCTCTGGCCAGCCCCCACCCCCAGACAGGCCACTGGTGGAATGCTGCGCCTGGTATTCTCCCACAGCTCGCAGGCCGAGGGCTGCAGCAGGCTGAAATATGATCAGGCCCCTGTCTAAACATGCGTTTCACTATGGGTGTGTTCTGGGCCGCACTGACAGCAGAAACACCTCAATTTGGGGAAAAAAGTCCTCCTGCGGCCTGTTGTGACTTTGATTGGGCACAGAATTCCATGCCGCAGATGATTCATTACATCTGATTATATTAATTTGAGAATCAGATATTGTTGGTGATAATGATTCATTTATCATCATTATAATGTCATACAATTAGTTCTCAGTGTAGTGTGTTGCCACAGTATCCCTTTATATGCTGGAATTTTCTCTAGAATCAGTACTTTTTACATATTTTCCTGTAAGGATCGGCACACAAATGGTCAGTAATGTAGGGAATTGGAGTATCGATACTTGAGTAGCTCTGCCTCTGTCAGCATTCGTGTCAAATGTGGATGACAAAGAAGGAACCTTAAAGTCCTGCACATTGTCAGTCACTTGTCTTAACTACATTAGCAGTGTTTTGGTCAAGAGTTTAAAGATTTTTTGATCCTACAAATCTCAATAAGCCTTTTGTGGTGTGCAAGATCTTTAAGCTGTTTGAATTTGGATGTAAGGAACAATGACTACATTCACATGCACATTCAAGTATTTTGTTTTTTGTCCTTACTCTGAAAATGAGCTGTTTACATGGACTTGGTAAATGGACCTGCACTTGTGTAACACCTTTCTAGTCTTCTGACCATTCAAAGCGTTTTTTTTACACTATAGCCCTTTTTAAACAGGAATTGTGCAAATTTGCAGGAAAGCCCAATCAGTCTTCTTTCAGCATTGGTAGTATAAAAACAAAATCAGGGAGTGCAGCAAAATGCCGCCTGCCTACTTTTGTTTATACAGAATGTGCCTTTTTCGGGGCAATGGGGGCGTGAGCAAGTAACAAAACGTGTAGCTCAGTGTGTGACGTAAACAGTGACGTGGAGGGAAGCCACGGCTGGTCAGTCCTTCGGTGATTCTCTCGTAAGTCGGCCCGTTCTTCACCGTCCCCGTCATCTGACGGTTAATGGCCTCTTTGTTTGTGAGGACAAGGAGGGCACGCAATTCTTTGTTTCCTCAGTTGCTCATCTTTACAGTGTCTGTCAGGTTTGTGTTTCCCTCTTGCTACTAGCTGCTCACTAATTCCTGCTATCAGCTGTTTCCTGTTTATCCACCGTCAGTGGCTCACATGTGCGGCGTCATCAATAGCTCCTCCCACAAGTTTTCATCAGCCCCTCTCTTTGCGGAAGGGCGCCTCGGCCAATTTAAACCCAAAGGGTTACGCCAATATGACTACCCTACGAGGCAGAAAATTGGGCACCTTGGATCAACTCGCCAGTCCAGCTCTGTGTGTCTAAACGGCCCAACATTTGTGGAAAATCTGGCAGTGTAAAAGGGGCTTATGTGTCATATTCACCCATTCACACACACACATTCATACACTGGTGGCCGAGGCTACCGAACAACGTGCCACCTGCTACTCTTTTAACACACTCACGCTCCAATGGAACAGCCACCGGGAGTAAACTGGGGTTTGGTATCTTGCTCAAGGATACTTCGAGATGTGGACTGGAGGAGCCAGGGATCAAACCGCTGATCTTATGATTAGTGGATGACCTGCTCTACCTCTGAGCCACAGCCGCCCGTTTACATAGCTAATGAAGATTAATATTTCACTGGAATTCCTGTTTACATGCAGCAGTGCCTACTCTGGTTAATGTGCCGCAACAACTTCTTATGCTTTTAAAAAAGTATCGCCTTGAGCAGCTTGTGCCACTTTGCGTCCTTGTATCAGAATAGGGTTTTTCAAAGTTGTCCACCGGTGGCAGACATGTTTGACCCTGTGGACAAAGCCTCCCTCTTTCATTCATTTAACCATCTTCTTGAAAAGGTCACAGCTGTGATATTTGTGCATATACAAAAACTTGTTGATGTCCAAGTCTTTCACAGTGTTTAATAGTAGCTATGTTTTTCCTTACAACTAGAAATATGGGCTTTTCTCTTGGTATGCATCTCTGCCCCAGCCATTCAAACTGTTGCCTAGTTAGTTTGTGTACATCACATTCATGACAGCGCATAAAGCTGACCGTAAACAGGCAAGACGCAGTAGAATACTACTCTTATAACCCACATGTCTCAACTGGAAAATGCTTCATTCAGAAACAGGTCTAACTGAAAAGATCCAAACAGAACATGCATGTGAAATACCAGTGTGCATTCAAACATAGTCACTGTTCAGTGTCTACATTCTCACTACAGTACGCTGAGCCTTAGATCTATGTAGACACCAGGCACACCTGTTTGGTTTGACATGATGATTGATCTTCTGTCAGATCTGGTCTCTTTAGAGGTCTGCTACATGCCAGACTGCTCCTTCCTCCAGTCAAAGGTTGTGCGAGGTTGTTAAAGCTCATGGCGTCTGCTGCATCACACATTTGAACAGTCAGTCCAGAACTTCCCTTTTCTTGGTTTAGTTCTCAGGTTGACTTCAGCTGCTCCAGGAAATGTAAAGATAGATGCAGGTTGTAAGCAAGTATTTGCTCATTACTTGAATTGTGTTAAAGCAGAAGAGTCACTGACTTCTACTGAACAAATGTGTCACAACACAGGACAGGAACATTTTTTTTGCACAATAGTTTCCCTGTTATTTGTTTATGTGTATGCACTTGTGGTGTCGGCTGCAGAACACATATAAGCTGTGTGTGGTATTCTGTTTATCTGTGTGAATCAGCAGCACATTCCCTGTGTTGAAAGGTGGCTGTGCTGAAGGGTTTTATGGTTTACGGTTGATTTAGCTGCTCGTCCCATCACTTCACTCCCACGGATTAGGGAGCATCCCGTCTTGACCTGGATTTGAAGTCAGTGCAGCCTACTTTAAGATGGAAATTTCACATACCAAGGATAGATGGATGTATTTTAAATATAAAGCCATTGAGAAGTTGATGTTACTGCACAAATATAAAGAAGAACAAAAAGTAATATCACAAGTGAATGAAAGTATGCTACTGTGAGACTGACTAAATCTTAAGTCATCCACAGCAGGGATATTTAAAGGTTTACACTGACTTTAGGTTTGGTTTTAGTAAGTTTAGAGTTTGGCATTACTTAAGAGTATAATGATGTTGAATTTGTCAGATGGAGGGCTGCCATTTGTATCCTGCAGTCGACTGTTTTCACTCCACTTGTCACAGAGTCAAGGGGATCATCCAAATGACATTTGCTGGTTAGACACTTATGTAGGTCAAAGCTGTAACTGACCAGAATGGAGTATCCTGTTATGTAATGTTCAGGGTGGCAAGTAACAATTATTTTGATCAGTTTTTATCTGTTGTTTGTCTTTTAAATTAATCGTTTAGGTTTAAAAATAATAGTGGAAAACAATCACAAGTTTTAAGAGTTCATCAGCAAATTGCTTGAATTGTCTAACCGACAGTCCCAAACCTTCTGGTTAGTGATACACAATATCGGCATGCCATTATTATCGGCAGATAAAGGCTTTAAAAGGAAGTATTGGCATCGGCAAGAAATGAACATTTCCATTGATAAGATGACGCTTTAATTATGCAACTTTAATTAGTTGTAATAGTTAAGATTTAGTCCTGGTTGTGGCGATTGTTTTGTTTAGAAATGTTGCATACAAATAAATATGGCGTGTTTTACATGTAACCTAAGTCAAAGTACTATTTCAATTTTGCCCAGTGAATGTATACATTTTGAAATGCCTTACATTTTGATATACATCTGCCAGTGGGCCATCAAGATAAGAGTAGGAGTAATAATACATTAATTTCACTGCTGAAGAGACTTGATGTTCTCTGCAGTTGGGTGGAAAAAATTAAGTGCATTTATCAGTGTTGACAATCGGCCAGAATGAGTTGGATAATATCGGCTTATCAGATGTCGTCAGATAATCTAATATGCATCCCTGCTGTCAGAAAATTGTCCTACTGTGATTCCCTCAAGCCTACAGTGATGTCATCAAATGTCTTGTTTTGTCCAACCAACTCTCCAGGACCTAAAAATATTTAATTTACTATCAAATATGACAAACAATTAGGGTTGGGTACTGAAACTCGGTACTTGTTGTACTTGGTACCGGTTCACGTCGGTACTACCGAGTACCGATTCACTTAAAATGAAACGGTGCCAAATTTTGGCACCTGAGGTGGAGGCGGTGCGAGAGCGCATGACTCTCACCTCAGACTCAGCAACAATGGCGACAAAAACAATGTGCAGACAAAAGTTAACGTGCAGCACTGTTCCTAAATGTTCTCAATAAAATGTTGAAACTGAGAAGTTTAGACTATGGGCCCGAACGACGCATAGTGTGTCCAAATTCACACCCGTTCTTCTCTGTGGATTTTCTCCGCGACCGTGCGTCATAGCGAGAAGCCATGCATATCAGCGGAAACAGCAGAATTGTAGCTTTCCGACAAGGCCAAGCACTTGTCGGTAATCCAATGTTTTCACAGCGAAAAATTACAATAAAATGATGTATAACAGAGCTTTCATACAGCTTTGCACACATGTTACTCTTGGATGGATTACTCGCGAACGCAGGCTCGCACAGAAATGCCACGCATATCACATGAAAGCGCAGGACCACACACATCATTGTGCTGTCATCTCATCACGCTATAAATACAGATCAATTGTCTACAAAATAAAAACCTGACGAATTTCTTTACAATCCATGATACAGATCTTGTTGTCAGTCACTTCATATAGTGAGGAATATCGTATCTTACCACGTCTTAGGCTTCCGTGTGTTTCTCCCTGTCTATCCACATTTGTAGTCTGGCTTTCAAGATGCAAATATCTCCATCTTGTCCAGTTGACACTCAAACTTTGTATGACAAGACCAGCCACTTCACCTTTGCGCACCCAGACAACTGCAGCCTAATGCATGCTGACAGGGCCGTAGTCACCATATACATTGAGGGGGACACGTGCCCCCCCACCAATGCCCAAAATGTCCCCCCAATATATAACTGAAACTGAAAAACAAATATTATCTTGGGGGACATCATTGCACTTGGTTGACTATTTTTCTATGATCTTAGATGTAAATATTGCATGTTTCTTTCAGATAAAACACATTTTTGACTTGTGAATGACTCAATGGAATTTCTTGCAATAATGAAAAAATACTGGCAAACATGTCCGCCTGGCACAAACCACATGTTTTGGACAGCTGTGAAGTGACAGAATGTCCCAGCATCATGGTTCTTATATTGCCAGATTCCAGAGAGTCTCCCCTCTGCATATATGGCAGAATATGTCTTTTTCCAACATGCTATGCTGAGATACATGTAAAAATGTAAGAATTTAGGCACACAGATTTGTTTTTTTCATTGATATAAAAATTAATATAAAATACAGGCACATAGAAGAACATGAAATGATGGCAAATCTGGTTAGCCCAGATTGTCCTGAAAAAAACAAGATATAGCATGTGTATGTAGCCTTTATAATGACTGTGATATGAGCTTAAAAGTAAAGGCAGTAAAAATACCCCAAAAAGGCCTAGGGCCCATAGGGTTAAAAAGTACCAAAATAAGGTGCTGTTTGGTACCGGTACCGAATTCCAGATACCGGTACCGTATCGGTTCAATTATGAACGGTACCCAACCCTACAAACAATAAATGACATGCCCTCACGTTTGAGTAGCTGGAGCTCAGGAATGTTGTAATTTGGCTTTTTATTGGAAAAATCACTTAAATAAATTATCAAAACAGTACCAATTGTTTTTCTGCAGGTCAACAAATCAAACTTCTTGCTTTGACATGAACATTTGGAAAACAAGTTCTGATTAAATCAATAATGGCAACCGTATTGTGATATTTGCAGTCTAGTGACCATCGTGCTGTTGTCTTTCAGGCTCGAAACATACAAACTGGAGAGCTTGCTGCTGTGAAGATCATAAAGTTGGAACCAGGTAAGAATGTCCTCTTCATTATGTCAGTTTGTCTTGTCATAATGAGCGATGAGAAAAGTAATTTTTATATCAGAGCTGAAAAATGTGGAGAAGTCTGGAAAATAAGTCTGGTATTGTCAGGGGTTTTGAATGGAATGCACAATGAATACTAAAAAGACTGAAAATGAAAATATTAATGTGCAGTGCCAATACTCAAAATATGTGTGCTACTAGACCCAGTGTTGCTTTACATATTTCAGTATTTTTTATGAAACAGTTGCCTGTAGTAAATAGATAGCAACACCCCTGGACTTTTATGCTGTTTTAGATATCTGGAAAAAGTAAATGACTTCTGTGAAAGAACGTTTAGTCTAAACTCTTTTATAAGTGATGTGATAGTCTTTCCTATAAAGAAGGAGAGGACATGTGTGACAGTGCTCAGCTTTGGTGTCTGCGCTGGTGATGACCTAGTGACAGAGTTAGTGCGATCCAGATTAGTGGAATTACGAAGATAGCTTTGTGCAGCCAGCAACCAGACTGAGCTCGGATGATTACCAGTCAGTGAAGGAAGAGATTCACTCCTGTTTGTTTTCTCTTTTCATTCACCATGTCACTGTTTGTGTTTGGCTGCAAGTGAGAGGATTTGGGTGTATTTTCATCCGACATTTAAACGTGTTGTTTTTCTCAGGTGTTGACTCATCCTTTATTTGAGCTGTAATTTCCAAACAATCACTCTGAATTTATTTTTTAGCTTATTAAGAAATCTATAGAGGTCTTGAGCATTCATGGCATACACATATTCTGTTTGAGTACAGGAGGAGGTAGGATCAGTGTGTGTGTGAGAAGCAGAGGATCAGGAGGTTTAGCTGTGACTTGGAAGAGTAGGCAGAAGAAGAAAAGGGCTTACTGTCATGACTTCTGACTTTTGAGACCGGAAATAAATCCTGTAAATTCTATAAAGAATAGAAATAACTAAAATAACAGGGCTGCAATTTACAATTTTCATTCCTAATTAGTCTGATTATTTTCTTGTTTAATCAATCAGTTATTTTGTCTTTGAAATGTCAGAAAATGAAGAGCCCAAGGCTATGTCTTAAAATGTTTTTTTGTCAAAGCAATGGTCCAGAATGCAAATATATTTAAATGTAGAATGATTAAAGAAAGGCAGCACATCCTCACACTTTAGAAGCTGCACGAGTATTTTTGGCTTTTTCCATTCCAATGTTTAAGTTGAATAAAAATAGTTTAAAACAGTGTAGTACTGTGGTAGTACAGTTCAACACAGAGGAATTTCTAGTCAGAAATTGTCCTCTGTTTTTCTACTGTGTGTCAGGTGCATGGCCCTGGGCAGGTAATCCCATAAGCATGTTTAAACACCATTCATACTGTATCTGCTCTGTCCATATTTGCTTCTTTCTTTTTCTTTTGGATGAAACAAGAATCAACCCAACTTAGGTCATTCTGTTAAAGCAGGAGTCTCTTTCCTTTACCCCCCTCCTTTCTGCAAGAGTCACTCCTCTCTGTGCTCCAGGTAAACAGCTTTGGGCGGACCACAGAATCAAACAGGTTTGACCAGGAGGAGTGACGCTGCAGTGAAGTCAGGGGCAGACAGAGAAAGGAAACAGGAGTGGTGAAGCCCTCTGGCTGCAGGGGCTGTAGGGTGCAGAACAGGTTAATCTGATAAGTTGGATGGTAAACAACTATTTAAACCAAATTAGTGCTGGTTTTTACTCCCAGAGCATTAAGGGAGGGAGGATGGAGAACGGAGAGATAGTTTTTACTTTCCCTCCTTTCCTCCCAGAGTGTCTTTTCCTCTTATGACAAGCCTTTTTTGTGTGTCGTGTCGTTGCTGTCCCTGAGAAGTTGGCACTAACCGTCTGGCAGTTTCCATTAGAAATTCAGCTGCATGTCGTTTGGGTGTGGAACAATGTCTCATCTCTGCACGCAGTTACATTTGTTTTTCTGAAGGCTGTTATGTCAGAACAGAAGCAGTTATCGTTTAAAAAGTCCATCCATCAAATCATATTGGTGTAAAACTTAACAATGAACACACTGAACTGAAACTTGGAGCGATGAGTGAGGGTGTGTATATTCAGAGAGCAGAGGGAAGCGCTCAGTCTGAGAGGAAGTGGCTTCACTCTTAGGCCTCAACTCACCAAGAAGAGAAGATTGTCTTCTTTTTTTGTAGGGGGGCCAAGCTCAAAGTCATGTCACTGAAATTACACTTGCTCACATTTTTGTGGCTCCTTGCGCCGTTTTCTCTCTGTCAACAAATGCTGAAAATGTTTGTGATCAACTGTTCTCCCTCGTGTGAAGTGACACTAATTAAAGACTGTAATTATGAATGCAGTAATATGTAGTTGTGAACTAATTAAAATGTTCCCAAAAGTGTGACCTTTTTCTGGCATTAGTACACCCTTGTTAAGGCACATAAAAGTAATAAGCAGAACTTAAATTTTACAGATAGAAGGGAGAGGTTCAGACTAAATGATCAGCACTTCATAGCCTCTGTTGACATTCCTGTGCATACGTACTTTATTCCTGTTACAGACTTGTCAAGCATCTGTAACAAGATTAATAAAAAAGACACGGACAAGATTAGCTTGTAGGAATAAATCACCGATGCCAGCTCTCAAACATGCAGAGACAGGACTGTTGCAAGGTGCAGAACAAGTGAGAGAACTCCATGAAGAGGATTTAAGTTGAAAGCTTGAGTCAAGTCTTTTAAAGTCAAAATAATAGCAGCATCCCAGGCTGCTATGTAAAACCAGATGGATGTATGCACCGCTCAGTCTTTCAGTGTACATGACATGTTCATAGTACATCTCCCACTGGTGACTTCCTTTTGCAACTTAGCGGTGTAAAAGTTAAAAAAAAAAACATTTTGTGACTACCTCTTCTCCCCTGATTAAAGTGTAGTTAGTTATATTCTGTATTTTTGCTACTGCTAATCAGCTACTAGTTAGTAGGTTCAATTCATTGCTGTGTTTTTTTCCCCATGCAATTTGCTGACAATAAGATTTTTCCAGCCTTATGGGGAGCTTAAATATTTTTGAACCTGGACCCTATTCTCCAATGTTTTTGTGTCTAATTGAGAATACAATTTTTGAAAAATTGGTCTAGTATTGTGCGCAGTCACTGCAGCAGTGTAACAGGGTGCAGTATAATACCTACGAGCAATTTAGCACTGTCCTTTTACATCCACTAAAAGTGCTTTTTTTTGCCACTGACAGGCTCAGATTATTATTACAGTTGTCTGATAACATTATGGAAAAGATCCCTTCAGAGAAAGGAACCTTTTTCCATACCTTTCACTAATCTGGTCTCTGTTTTTTAGTGTGTGTGACCAAGTCATTTAAGTCTCAAGGAGAAGTCTTGTTCTGGAATTTTAGCGACTTTTCCACTTTGACGAAATCAGCTAAATATTTACCCATGACACAGAAAATCTTTTAGATAACACTAAGCTACGCTTTCTGTACTCCAACACAACAAACTCCTCCCGGCACTCATCTCTCCAACTCTTAGTAATGTTTCTGCCATTGTTTTTCCTGCAACACGTCACCTCTTACAAGATTTCAGAAGAAGGCTGCTCCTTGAGCGAGACTTGGTCACAATAACAAAACAGTGAATGGTATGAAAAATTATGAAGTTTCTCTTTAAGGTATTTGCTGTAATGTTATCAGATCTTTCTTTTAAGATTATTTGCAGGGCTTTTTGCCTGTATTACAGTACAGGTGTTGAGTGACAGGAACGGAGGGGGAGGGAGGGGGGACGACTTGCAGCAAAGGGCCATGGGTTTGAATCGAACCCAAGCTGCCTATATGGGGTCCACACTCTACCAGGTCAGCTAGAGCAGTGGTTCCAATGTGGTGGGTCGTGGTCCAAAAGTGGTTCGAGGGTCCATTATAATGCACCACAAGTGACTTGCCCATGTGTCAAGTTTATGAAGAACACATTTACACTTTATTACAGTGAATTCCAGCACGGAGCTTTCATTTTGAAGTGTCGTTTCCTGCTGTAGAGTGAGTGACTAACAGACAGCTGTGAAGCAGAAACCGAAACTGTGTGGACCTTGAACTAATGTCTAAGGAGAAATCTGGACCCTGTGGCTGCAGTTGGGAACCACTGAGCCAGAGGTCGTCCCAGTCAGAAGCTTCTAAAAACAATCTGAGCCTGTGAGTGGCAAAAACAAGCACTTGTAGTGGCTTTAAACTGATTGGCGCACAATTGCTCATAGGGTTTACACTGAACCCTATTTTGCTGCTGTGATGGCAGCACTCTGTCTGAATCCGAAACCAATTCAAAAAATTACTCACTTAGAGACAAAAACATGGAAAAAATAGGGTCCAGGCTGAAAAATACCAAGGTTTCCCTTTAAGGCTTTCATCTTTGCTTCATGATTGAACAAGTTCTGTTTGTGAGACAAAGTGATACCACCTGGCACTTAGATTGAGTCTGTTTCATTAAAAAAGAAATGTGATGTTTGTAATAAACACATCTCCACAGTCACGAGGGATGCAGGTACACAGTTGTTGTTCCTTATGTAGTTTAGACATCTAATAGTTATGTTATCTCAAGCCTTCTGATGTCACTAAATACCCAAATTAGTAGCTGAGGGTAAGATTAAAGCTAATGTAAGTTCACTTGCTTGTTGTTTATCGGCTGGGTAGTTTTGTGTAGCACGTGTTGGCATTCCAACCAGACTTTAATTCAGATGCTCACGTGAGAGAGCCTAACCCCTCCCAGGCAGACTGAAAACAGGACTGCTCTTTTCACTGGGTAAAAACTTTGTTTGTGTGCTTGAAAAATGCTTCTGTGGTCCAGGATATATCTCCAGAGATGTTTTCTTCCAGAGTTGAAATGTCCCTGTATCATTCTAATTTGGCCAGACCACAAGCCACCGGTACAGCGTCTGCCGCTATGTATTGTAGTAAAGTGCAGGTCAAGGACTTATTTTTGTCCTCAGGCCACAGCTGATGGCAACTGCCAAAACTTGCTAGATACTTTGAGTATTTTGACAGCTGATTTTTATGACCATTAAGAAAATGTTGTTTACATGCAGCTTTGGTGAGCAGAAGTGACACACTTGACCACATGCGAAAATAATTAAAAGCTGGTTTGTTGACAGCAGTTTCCACCACAAGCAGTGTGCAGTTTTTTTCTGGCACAGAGATTTTATCCATGAAATGATCTTAATCTGGGCAGATGACTTCGATGACAGTCTGTTGATAGAGCGCTGGAGCTGGCATCGTCTGGTAGCTCTTAACCCCCTGTTAATGTATTCCAGGAGCATGTCTCTGCACAATTGGGAGCAGCTGGGCTTACATATTTTAGTCTTTGTACTTCCTACTGGTCGGATGTGTTAGAGTGCTTTGCTGAACTGGAAAGCAGCCTGGATATCAGCCTATACCACATAAACTTTAAAAGTACAAGGTGTTCCCTCTATTGTTATTGGCTGTTTTATAATCTGCTGTATTTACACAGAGATGAAATATTGAACCGTGCAGTCAGAGGGAAATATGGGGAGAGTTTGTTCTGTGGTTTTGAGTTTGGCAAACCAAATGACAAGATTAAAGTGTTTTCTGAAACCTAATGTTTAGGGCGTGCGCAAGCTTTGTATCATCTGAAATGCTTTGAGTGGTTATTTCTGGTTTGTTTCAGTGTCAAAAACAGAAATTTTATTCTGTAGATTTTGTAGATTAATCCACATTTCATGCCCACAATCATTTTGTGAGGTGTTTATTTCCGAATGGAAAACATCTCATTTTAAAATGAAACTGTTCCCCGAGCAGAAAATGAAAAAATAACTTTTTGTCCATGTGTCTGTGTGATTTCTCCCTCTGTTTCCAGGGGATGACTTTTCCATCATACAGCAGGAAATCTTCATGGTGAAGGAATGCATGCACCACAATATTGTGGCCTACTTTGGGAGCTACCTCTGGTAAGAGCCAGCTTAAAATACTCCTGCTTTGTCATTTTATACTCAGTATTTTATCCTCTCTCGCAGCCAGTCCAAGGTATAACATTTGAGGTATTCATACATTACTGTCAGAGAGATTTAACAGGCCACTGCCTGAAACTCACATGACGTATTTAATTACTTAGTCACACCTGCGCGTGAAAGTGTGACTCAACCCTTTCAACTGACTGGTGCTGACTAGGCCCTTCAGTGTCAGGATGCAGCTCTTGTGTTTTAATGGAGCCTATGTTTTGTGGCTGGTATCTGAGAGGAAGTAGGGCCGGTCCGCCCACCGCTGCTTTAGACTTCCAGCAGGTTTAACTGGAATATGAGCGTCTGATCTGTTTTATTTGGCTGTTATTCCACAGAGATGCATGTCTTATCACAGCAGGCATGTGAAGTACAGTCTCGCCACATAGAGCACGAATGGTTACTGTAAAATGTTAATGAGCAACCCACCATGCGTTAATTATTATCGAACTAGATTAATTGTATTCGAGGAACCACAGTTTTTTTTTGGGAAATTCTAGTTTCCGTTCAGGGCTGTTTCCTGATCTAAAATCCTTTCCATGTCCAGCTGACACGTGTGAAAAGTAGCACGGTTGTGATTGAGTGGGGCAGTGCACAGTACCATCGCCTCAACTGTCACAGTGTGATCACAGTCACACACTAGTCTTATATTTAGCTTTTTGTCAGAGCGTTGACATAATTTTTCTACACACCCCTCTCACATCAGATATCCAGTTTACTTACAGAAGCACCAACATTTGTTTATTGTACACCTTTCTGCATAAGCATTTAACCTTGTTTATTAACGTGCTTTGGTACATTTGTGTCAGGAACATTTTCTGAATTGCACAGCTTAACTTATTCAAGATTTTAGAAGGCTTGTACTGCTTTATTGTGTCTTGCTTTAAGTGTAACTAGCCAATTGGCAAAGCAGCAGTTGATGATTTTCTCTCATTTCATCAGTCGAGAGAAGCTTTGGATATGTATGGAGTACTGTGGTGGAGGATCTCTGCAGGACATATATCATGGTGAGCTTCTCTATTATTCGATACTAGTAAGATGCAGTCATGGAATGTTTTGAAATACTGTGCATACATTGTAAAACCTGTCTCTGCCTCACTGCTTACCCTGCAAACATGGAATGAAATTGTGTTGTTACAGTGACGGGACCTCTCTCGGAGCTTCAGATAGCATACGTCTGCAGAGAGACCTTACAGGTAAATAAATATATAAAAGAATAAGTCAATTTATGGAATTTCAGTTAAACAAATAACTAAATATTTTAATTTCCTTTGCAGGGTTTGGGATATCTGCACACCAAGGGCAAGATGCACCGTGACATCAAGGTATCGTATCTTTTCTGTTTTGTTTCGTTGTTTCTAGCATTAATTGTATCCAGGTCAGGCCTATTCTTATATGCCACACAAAGACACTTTGGCCCAATCCCATTTCATATTTTCACCCCTACCCTTCGTTTTCGAGTGCCACCTTGCCACCAGGGAACAGAGTTACAAGCAGTTAGTGGTTGAGGACTTCCCCAGTGTTTCGGAGAACTTTAAGACCCTGATACATAATCAATATGGTATTTATGTCAACAGATAAGAGGAGTGTTGCCGGACATTGCAAATATGCTGTTTTCTGTAGTGGTAGTTTTTCTTGCACACACTACAGGCAGCCTCTTGCAGTTGGCAGGTCACTTGTGATTAGTTCACAAGTTAAGTTTCACACTATCAATCGATCAAACAAGGCATCAAATTAAAAAGCACGGCTTCATTACAAGGCCACTAGCCCTTCTCTGTATGCTAACGTAAGCAACCCATGCTGCTATCCTGCCAGTGGACTCGGCACTGACATAAGAGGAGCCGTAACAAGTGCAGCAACTTAGATTATGGGCACCATCTGTCATAATTTTGGGGTTTGGGAGAGACAGACCGACATTTTTCAACATTTTAACACATTTTTCAATAAAATGATTAGTCGACTAATCGAAGAAATAATCGACAGATTAATCGACAATGAAAAATACAATGAAAATAATCGTTGCTTGTGCTGCCATCTTGGCAATGATTTCTCATCAACACTTGGTTTGAAGTGTGCCTCTTGAAAACTTTTGTTTGCAGGGCCATGTAGCCCTAAAACTTCGCTGCACACCTCTGTCCCAACAAAAACTGGGACATGCTACCCCTGTATGTACATGTGCAAAACGTAGGGATAAGGCCTAAGTGGTAGGGCCAATGGGTGTATTGGGATTGGGCCTTGGCCTCACACCAACACAGATTACCAATAAAATCTTTTAGCAATAAATCTCAAACCAGAAAACGCAAAAAAAAGTAGAGGAGTGAGATTTACAAAAGAAGCAGTAGAGTTGCACAGCTCTAAAACAACTAATGTCACTGAAAGTGCATCTGTCTGGCCCTCAAGCAGTCCAGAGATCCGACCTCTCTCTGATGCAGCAGCATTGCAGAGGTGTGAACTGAAGTCACAGGAAAAGTGCTCACTCGAGAGCATGTGACCAATGGTGTCACTTTGAGTGGTTTTGAGGTTGAGCTGAAGTTGATCACACCCGGTGCATTCACACAGACTGGAGCCTCAGTCTCATGCGTTATCACACAAGGTCAGGGCTGGACCTATTATCTTTACTCAGCTCTATGCTGTGAGCACTTCCTGTTTCCTCTACTCTCACCGCAGGATGCCACCAGAGAGACTGTCAGTCACAGCCAACAGAAACAATTTCAGTGGAACTGTCAAAAAGCTGTGATACTAGTGCAGCTTTACAGGCAGTCAGATCAGTAACAGAGCAGCAGTTAATGCTTTAACTAAACCAGATGTTACTGAGAAAGTTCAAGACGTGATTGGCACCGTGTTATGAACCAGTTGGGCAACACATGATCTCAGTATTTTCAACCTCAGTCTCATGATACTAGAACATTACTATGGTTTCCTAGTATTTCCTCAAAGTAAAATAAATGTTGATGGGATTTCTTTTTAACAGGGTGCCAACATACTTCTTACAGACAACGGAGATGTGAAGTTAGGTAAGTTGCTCCTAAGCATCTTAATTCTGAAGGACTTGAGCTCTTCTGTATCTTCCAGTCGTATGTGGATTACATAATCTGAAAAGCCGTGTCAAACCTTGTTGCAGCTGACTTTGGAGTTGCAGCCAAAATAACAGCCACCATTGCCAAAAGGAAGTCTTTCATTGGAACACCTTATTGGTGAGTGTGTCACCCTCATCGAATGAATCATTGGACCCTTGACAGGCTTTGTTGAACAAGGTTTTTTTGTCTGGAGTCACTTTGAATACTGTCAGTCAGATATGTTTCCAGTCAACTGTCTCTGTCACCAAACTTATTTTATCTAACATAAATTAGCTTGTGTAGACATGTTGTACATGTAATCAGATAGATGCTTTCATCAAAAGATACATGTTCAAGTTCCCACAGCAGCTGATGTGTTTTTGGGTAAGGCATTATGTCCTTGTCGACTCCAAAACCTTTGTTCTGTCACTGACCTCTAAACATACCATCAAAGGGGACAAAGTAAACATCAGTTTCCTGCACATATGAACAGGGTATCTCATTATTTGTGTCAGCATTGGTTTTCACATCAAGGAAGACTCTCTAACCAACCTTAGTTTTTCCTTACTATCGGAGAGTCGTCACTGAATTGTTGTTCTGAATTTGTGCAGGATGGCTCCAGAAGTAGCAGCAGTAGAGAAGAACGGTGGCTACAATCAGCTCTGTGATATCTGGGCTGTCGGCATCACGTCCATAGAGCTGGCCGAGCTTCAGCCTCCGATGTTTGACCTACACCCCATGAGGTATGTTTAACGCTCGTCAAAAATGATCAGTCAGAGCTACTTTCTCCTTTTCTGTAACAGTAATGTTTCATCATGTTCAATCCTGTTTAATTCAAAATACGTTTAGGATATTATTAGAGGAGGTGGCAGGCTTACTTTGGGTCACCTTAACTAAGTATATTTCTCTCTCTAAGTCTGTCTAAACCACTCTTAATCCATGTTTTTTGTTTTTCCCAAGGGCCTTGTTTTTGATGTCAAAGAGCAGCTTCCAACCTCCGAAGCTAAAAGACAAAAACAAATGGTGAGCGCCCCAGAAAATTCCATGTGCTACTCTGGGATGACATTGTGATACTTTACTTTTTGGTATGAGAAGATAAAAGTGATGATCATTGCACTAAAACAAACTCATCTTGTTCCCCAGGTCCACCGCCTTCCATAACTTTGTCAAAGTGTCTCTGACAAAGAACCCAAAGAAGAGGCCCACGGCAGAAAAACTGCTATCGGTAATACTTGTTATTGCCCTCTTAGACATGTGGTAGACATTATATAGTAGGAGGCCTACATGTTTACAATGAATGTAGTCAAGTTTTTTAGTCTGAAAACATTCACAGTGGATGTGTTGCATGTTAGCCAAGTCTCATAAGTCATGTCAGTGTCCTGTCTGTTACAGTTTCTTCCTTTAGTTGAGATTAGAAACTGCAGTTGTTGGATGTGTGAATCCTGAAGACCAGACAAAGAAGGAGAGGATCTCAGATGGCCCAATGAGTTTCTCTGTTGTTTGGCTGAAATTCTAGCTGTGTGGGTCAGAGTCAGATGATGGTCCCAAACTCCCAAACTACAGCATATTTATTAAAGAAAAGTTATTAGCAGTCACATTCTTAAGAAGACTGAAGCCTGATATATGGTAGGGCGCATGACACTTTTGATAAGTATCATTTGACAGAAATTAAACAGTCGCGCGTCAGTTTCAATTTAGACTTCAGTGAAAGGTTTGAAGTTGTCTTCATGGTAATCAGAGACACCCTGCATTTTTTACAGTCCAAGTGTATTTTGGTTACGTTTTGAAGCATTATCTGTACAGACAGCTGTTCAGATTTTAACCAATAACCTGCTGTATATTTGTTTTAAATTTAACAGTATTTAAAATTTAACAGCTCCCAGTCTGTCTGTGAGTGGCAGATTCCCCTCACTCACTGCGGTGAGCTGGGAAAGAAAATAAATGAATCCATAAATTCAAACATTGTTGATTGCTGTCTGTTGCGCTGACATGAAAATTACTTTGGTTCAGTAACATCTGCTGTCAGTCAGCCTGGTGATGGCACCGTGGCCGGCTGCTGTCCTCTTAGCTCCTCAGGAGCAGCTGCTGACAGATGGCTGCTTCAGAGATGCTGAATGCAAGTCACAGTTGCTGTAAAGTGAAAACTGCCATCTCCGCGGTGACAATAGTAACACTATCAATCGCATTGAGTGTCAAAATATGATATAACAAAGTTCTTGAGGTGTACGACATGAAAGAAAAGTGTCGAGCAACACTCTTTTCTGCTGACAATATGTCATCTCTGTCGAGCAACACTTATCAAAAGTGTCAAGCACCCCACCATAAATTAGGCTTGAGGTTCCAGCCTGTGTCTATGCACCAAGAAGAACCATCGTTTAAGAAGCAGACAGTTCTGCTGCCACTTAAAGGATATGTTTCATTATTAACACAGTGCACGTCTCTGAGGAAAGGTGTCTCATCCTAATGGCCCAGGAATGATTAAAGCAGGTGGTTTAATTACTCTGCAACAGTGAAACTTGGACTTTGATATGTAGTTCTGCAGGGATTTTGATGTCCCGGTTAGCAAGGACCATGTGTTTGAGATTACTGGGTGCCAGACCGCCACTATAAGCCGTTATTCTCATGTTATGCACCAGTTTGTGATAACTTGCAATCCTTTCTTGTGTCCTGCAGCATGTGTACGTGTCCCAGACGGGTTTGACTAGGAGGCTCGCTGTTGACCTCCTGGATAAGATGAACAACCCAGACAACCACCAGCATTACAGTGAGGTGGACGATGATGACCTTGAGGTAATGCCGTATTCTGTTGCATATAAACATAGCAACAAGGCTGTGAGAGATTCACCTTTGATTTGAGAAATTTAGAAGGAAATTTAAAATCCTTTCAGCCCACAAAGAAGTGATCAAACATAACAACACATTGACATCTTTTTTGAACACATATACTCGTAAATATGAATATTTGTTTGTTTGTGAATGTCTTGTTGCAGGAAAGTTATTTAAAAAATGGCAAAATGGTTTAAAAAAGCAACCATTCTTTGTCAGATTTGACAGAATCTTGCAGTCAAACAGACTTCCATGCAAACACTGACAGACAGACTATCAGCAGTGAATGTAAATATTAGCACAGCATGTTTTTTCAGCAACTAGTCAAAAAAAGATCAAAGGTGAGCTTTTCTGAAGTTTGTTTTCATGTTTCATGAAGCTTCCCTTCCCCCTCTTCTTGATTCTCTCCATCAACATTATTATTCCAACTGGAATCAACATCACATCTATGTGGCAGCCAAAGAGGTGGTACCAGTGCCTTTTAAAAGACCATTGTGCTTCTCACCCCCCTGACAGCAGTAGCACTGTCTTGGCCACCATGAATGAAAAAACCCTGAAGGCTATTGACTGCAAGCAATGGAGCTTGTTGCAAACAAACAGCCTCTGGGATGCATAATAATGTGATGATGCATAGACGCAGCACAAAAAGTAGCTCTTAGTTCTCCCCTAACTTGACATGCAAGTTTCACAATTTGTGTCTATAGATAAATCAAAAGATAATGGTGCTAAATGACTCGAGGGGATGCAGCGTCTGCATTACATAATTTGATAACACTTTACCCTACTCTGTGCTTGTCTAGTCAAGTGCTGCTCTCACTGTGAAAACATACTTCCTGATCTTTATTAATCTCTCACTCTTTGCTTCACGCAGCCTCTCTCTGCGGTCAGACACACCATCCGCTCCACCAACAAACAAGCCAGAGCTGAGAGGACGCGTTCAGAGATAAACTGTAAGTGAACAAAAAGCCCAAACGCATCACTGAGACTAAGGCCAGCCCCCCTGTCGTGAATCTGACCTGCCATTGGTCAGCATGTCATTCAGCCGGGCTGTGTAGGTTGATTGAGGTCCGCCGGCTTGTCTGAGGGTCATCCCACTAATCCTGCAGCCCTGGCTGGCACTTTTCCAAACCACAGCATGTGGTAGTGCGTATAAAAATAGCCTGGGGATTCACGGAAGAGAAGGTGGATGTAGTTGAGTCCATTAAGTTAACTGTCCCTGTCATTTTTTAACTCGGTGAATATTGTGAATAGCTTGTCTGAAGGGGTCGTAAAGGTTTCTAGAGGAATTTGGTGTTTAGTCAACAAGTGCTGATACTGAATTTGGCAGAGGATCTATTTAAATAGATTGTGTCAGTATATAATTTTGCAACCCTTCAGGGAAGTTGTTGAGTGTCTGTGCTGTCATCAGTAGCTGTAGATAAGTTGAACGCTGTGTTGTGCCTGTCGCATCAGACTGTTTCTCATTTCATCATTTTGGCTCGACGTAGTAACAGTCCATTGGTGAGATATGTGTCATCATTGGATGTTCTGTCATATTTATCTTTAACGATTCGTGTCGTGCTTCATTGTGTCTTGTGCTTTGTTCGTACTGTGATTGTACCAGATGCACTTCCTGTTTAGTTTTATCTTTATTTCTCACAATCACGTCTGACTTTCCCTCCTACATAAAGCAAACAATGGGACAGACCAAGGAGGGCCATGCTCAAGTCCTAGCTTCACTGAGGGACACAGGGGGGACGCAGGTCAGTGACAGTGTAGTGAGTCACTGTGTGTTTGCATAATTCCGGAGCTCACTCCCAAGACTTCCTGAGAAATAAGATGGTAAAGCCGATCGTTGTGTTTGAGATTTAAGTGGCATTAATAATGTGAGTTCCTCTGCATGGGGTGGTTTCTTACAGGTTATTTAGCTTCGATTAAGACGTGTTTGTTCCTGTCAGACTCACTGAAATAAAATAACACTGTAGATGACTAATCAGATCCTAACAAGGAAATTTGTCAAGTGACATTTAACATATGTACATGTTGGGCAGCGCTTTCTAGACATTAAAAATGGCATAACATGGCAATAACCATCATTTACCCTCTCTGTTATGTAGCGGTTGATCTCGTCCCCTGCTCAGAGGGTAAGGAGCTCCTGGAACTCATTATGTTTAAGTTAGCTAATAACTGCTGCTAGCTGCTTTTTAAATATTCCTGTGGTGGGTCGCGCACACGTCGCACCCATCCTGTTCTGCTTGGTCACACTTTTACACAGATGTCGATTCGGCGCTATTACTACCTCTGCTGCCAGCTTAAAGACAAGGCCATTCCGTGATCGTAACTTTTTAAGGCACAGTCATACATGAGCGTCTGCAGGCAAGTGACCATCACTTGCTGAGGTGATATTCATGCTGAATGTGGACAGTGACGGATTTGATGCACACAGAAAGCTAATGTTAGCTATCATGCAAATTAATATGTCAAATCGTGATGTTATTGGTACATTTTCAATTTTCTTACGTTCCAGACCTGTCTCCTGACTCACTGCTAGCCAGGCAGCAGCTGTGTCTCAATTCAGGGCCTGCAGCCTTCAAAGGTTGCATTTGAAGACCGATTGCGTTACATCGGTGCGACCAAGGCTGTCCCATTTCGAAGGCTCTTTCAAATGTGGTTGAGAAATGCAGCCTTCTTTCCCAGAACTTTGAGGATGCAACGGATGAATCCTTCGTGGCCCAGCCTATCCCAAGATGTATTGCGTGCCGACGGCTATTATATATTAAATTAAGATAACTAACAGTTGTTAACTAGTTAACAATTAACTGTTTTTAATATCACCAGTAGCTAAAAGCACACAGCTTAAACAATCTTGATTTAAGTCTACCTGAAAATGGTCCATCAGCCTGAAATGTGTCAAATGCCAGATTCTCCAGCGGTGAATCATCTCCTAAATTAGATTTTTAAAAAATATATATATACTAACAATCTCTGGGTCCATGATTTAGGGCTAGCTAACTTGCTGTCTTACTCCTTCTTTCGTCAAGCACAGCTGCTTTCTAGGTAACAGGAATAGCAACGGGTCACGGCGAGAACAACCAGTGATGCAACCAGGAAATCCTCTGCAGACCAGACAGTCTCATTTCGGAGACCGTTCGGTTTAGCTGATGTGGTCTCCAAAGGACGTGGCCAACGTAGATCACGAAGGCTGCGACCTTCAAAGGGTGCAGCCCCTGAATTGAAACACAGCTACTATCTGTCATGCGGGGCAGGTTTTATTTTTCATGACCAATAATATACAATAACAGCTTGTTAAACGCGGCAACAATCACTGTCTCCTCCACACCTCCTTGGTATTGGTTGAAGCTAAAACTTCGCTGGATAAAGTCCACCAAAGTTGAACTCCAGGCAATGCGAAAGTGCAAATTTGCTTTGCCACCAGAAGCAAATTTATCCACCTCTTCGGAAGTGAACGGGAGGTGAATATATGACAGTGGTTATCATACTACTCTAAAACTAAATGGTGGGGCAGAACAACGGTGCAACATTCAACAGGCTGTGTAAAAGGGGCTTCAGCTTCACTTTCTCAAACGTATCGCTGTATGTTGGTTTCATAAGTCTGTTAGTGACTCACCTCCTCGCTGTTAGCTGTGTTCTAAAAACTGCAGCACCTCCACATTATCAGCATACCTCAAGAAGAGAAACACACCAGGAAAAAATAATCTGTGGTCTGAATTCTTGAATACAGAGTTTCTTTGTTAATGAGAAGCTGATTATGTGGGAGAATTTATTGGCAGGTTGGTTGGTTGCTTTCTCCTTCACAACTACAGCAGGATCACACCATGTTTATACTGGACACTAAACCAGTTTCCTCTATGGGATCAACTGTTTGACAGAATGTGACCTCAAATCTAAACTCAGAGGAATCTGTTCCATGATTTATTTGTATTTCTTTCTCTCTCACCAATATTTCCACAAAGTGAACAGATCTGGTTAACGTCAAGTGTAATCTGTGTTTATCTTTGATGACCGACTAGTCTTTGGGCTCTAGACCAAACATTCACGTAGTAGCATAATAAATCAGTGAAGGATCTCTGTGGTGTTTTGGCAGGTACGATGTAATGGAATTTGTTGATCTGCTGTTGGTTCATTCTTACACGTGATTTTTTCTGTGTCACTGCTACTAATGCACAAGAGTACTACTCCCAAGGCTTTGTGTGTGTTGAAGTGTTGGGCACTGATGCCCTCTAGTGCCAAAGATGTGTGCAAGGGAAAAACAAACAAAACTGAAAACATTTTTTTGTACTTTACAGTTGACAAGCTCCAGTTTGAACCACCACTCCGGAAGGAAACTGAGGCTCATTCTGAAATGGTGATAATCATGTTCAGTTTAATCAATACTAATATTCAAGCTCTGCGTTCTGTTTCTGATGAATTGGTCTAAGGGCATGCGGAAGAATAATATCTGCAAATGAAAGAATGCAGGTTTTTAAGTATTCTATTTTTGTCTGTGTTTCCACAGGATGTGAGTAAAGATAATGACTTCCCTTCACCCTGGAGTCCATTTGCAGAGGGAGGAATAACAACCAGGTAATCCATGGAAACTGTTGTCACGGGAACTGCTCCTACCTCCCATTTTGTCTCTTTCACTCCTGGCTTACTTAATAGATGGATGCACTCTTGAGATTCATCCAGAGAAAGTAAACACACATGCAGTTAAAGTGTTCTTTTATGTTTTTTACTTCTTTGGAGTCTGTTCATATTAAAAAGAAAATACAGAAATATTTGCAGTTATGGTAGTGTTGACTAATAAAGACTAGTTTTAGAAAGCAAGACTTTTTATGATGAAAAGACTCAATAAGGCCCGATCAGACAGAGTGTGTTTTGCAGGTTGCAAAATGTGAGGCGCACTGCACTGCCTTTTTGTGTGTGTGTGTGTGTGTGTGTGTGTGTGTGTGCTAAAGCCTGCCCCAGTCTGACAGAGTGCTTTTTGCAGCATACTGCATCTTTTTTATTTGTTGCTAGGCAACCAATGAACCACCTGTCCTTAGCTTAACCACCATTTTGCTGTGAAGGAAACTCACAAAACTGTACCTTAAAATCTGCGTAAAACTTTTAAACACGGGGCACTTGGGGACGGGACACAGGGAAACGGAGATTCATGTGGGTACATGAGACCCTCAGAATGAGAAGAAGTCACATGGACTGTAAAAATAAAGGACGTAGCTTCCGTGGCGTCACCCATTAGTTTGTGGTCTTCTGTTTTGAAGCCTCGAGTTCAGCATATATGCTGTTGACATCTTGGTTTCCGGAGACAGAAGTGGCCATAGTTGGGCGAAGGGCTGGCACTGTGGAGGAATGACCGGTGGATCTGACTAAGAAGCCGAGGATACTACCGGCAGACAGCTTGTCACTCAAAGCTGCCCTGCGTAACTTTAAACCTTAATAAAATGTCTAAGGGTGAGTTGTACAGTTGTCATGAAGGGGAATATAAGCCATTGAGACCAAAACCGTTTTTTGTACCAGGCTGTAAACATGTTTATTTCTGCTTTTAAGTTGTGAATTTTACCATTGGTGTACATGGGGATTAACTGGCTTCTGGAGCCAGCCTCAAGTGGCTGTTCAAAGAACTGCAGTTTTTGGCACTTTCTGTGTTGGCTTCATTTTGTCAGCCCCAGACGCTGCCACCAGCTGGTCCAGGAGCTTTGCCTGGCTGATTGTTGGCTCATGGGGACAGTTTAAAAATCTACTGTCAATTGTCAGGTCTAATTATGATTTGTAAAACATCAGCAGGTGGTTAAGGCTGCAATCCTTAAGATATGTCTTGCAGCTTCCCCAGTAGGGCAACAATGAAAGAGAGTTAATGTTAGCTTAACACAAACCATGTAATAGCTACTCTATCAGTTGTCGTCATTGCTACTACAGACTGAGTTTTTCAACTCAAGGTGTTCAGGATGTTCTTGCAAAAATACAAGGTGCATAGAGTAAAAAAACACAAGGTGCTCAGCAGTGCAAAAGCAGCGAGCATAACGTCACTATCATTGAAAACACTTAGAAAAAGCCGCCTCAGGCTGGTTAAACATGCTCTGTCTGAGCGGGGCCCAAAGGATATTTGTAATTATGCTCTGTGGTCTAATATCCATTGTTGACACTGAGTGAAAATTGATTTTCTTGGGGATCCTCCTCACTGTCTCTCATTAACCTGCTTGTTCACTGGAGCTAACCTGTGTCTGTGCATGAACTCACTCTCCCCACCTGCAGTTTGAAATGTTACTTTGGCCTGTAAGCTCCATCTCTCACTTGTTCACATGCTTTAAATGTGTTTCTCCTTCCACTTCTCTCTATCCTCTCTTTGCTGTCGGTTTTTCTCCCATCCCAAGAAGGAGCCTCCTCAAAAGCGTTGAGGATGAATTGTTCCAACGGTAACACTAACACTGTGTGTGCTGTAGTGCCCCACCTACGTCATCCACCCCACCCCTCGCTTGGTTCCCATCTCTCTGCAGTGAGGTTTAGCACCACCATGTTCACAGATCACCCTCCCTGACACTCATTCAGCATGTGTGGTGTGATAATAGCTGTAGATCCAAACTAAGCATACTGCTGCAGGCATGATTCTGAGACAAGCAGGCAGGCAGAACACTGTGATATAGAGAGACACCTGACCTTAATGGATGGATAAAATTCTGAACGTTTTTATGTTTCAAACAAACATAGTAGATATAGTGAGTGATGACAGACCTCAGAGATAATGTTTTAAAGTATAAACACAGCTCTGTAAAAGTATCTTCTTGTGGTTTCCATCCCATGATGCTCACCAGGATCCGAACGACAACACCCCCCCCCCCCCCCTTTCCCCTTAGACTCATACTCTCTTTATCTCTAAGGAGGGATTTTACGTAAACATTTGCACCATTAACACCCCTCCTGAGCTCTGGTGAGTCTTATTTTCCACACTGATCACTGTGTTTGTCTCCTGCAGGGGACACGTCGCCCATCTCGAAGATGCCTTTGAAGAAATGGAGCTGTGAGTGATGTCATTACATTAAGATTTCATCATGGACACAAAAACATCAATTGCTGTCGTTTACATCATTAAAAAAAAATAAAAATAAACTTTTATTTCAGGTCAACCCTCAAGCCAGGTGTTCCTCCTCCTCTGCCCCCGAAGGTGGGATGCAAAATTCTAAAATATTTTTTCCTGTGTGGATTTTTGCAATTTTGATATAGCTATGTATTGTATGTATGTTTCTTAAAAATCTAATTAAGTGTAACCAAACTGTCTTCTCTGTGTCCATCTCAGCCACGATTAAACAGCTCATCAGAGGAGCTAGGCCTTAACGACGAGAGGTCTCTGACGGTTCGGAGGTTCCCCAACTCTGAGAACGGACCGAGCCAGGTGGTTCGCAGACAGAGCACACCTGAGCACCTGGGCAACAAGGCGGAGAACTCGTCTCCAGATTTCCTCTCTGTCAGCGTCAGCAGCCCCGGACTTTTGTCTCATGCCTCTGATCCTGGTGAGTCTCAGCATCTGAATTTATGTTCCATAACTTGTTCATATGTCTTTCATATATTTTGACTACTGTCTGTCCTCTTAAAAACAAATTGGTTTCTAAATGAGACTTAATTTATTTTTACAAGCTCTCAGTAAATCAGAATATAAAGGTAAGGGAGTCTGATGTAAATGTGTCTGATCTTTGGATTTAGATTCCACGTGTTTGACAGTACAAATAATATTCATGCAGCTAGTGTTAATTTAAATTAGCTGGGGTTTTTTGTTTATTTTTAGTCCTGTGTCAAATTTCCTTGTTAGTTTTTATCATATTTAGGCCCTGTCTACACAAACACAAAAGTATTTTTTAAGATAATTTCCTCCTCTGTTCAACTGGATCTCGTAGTTTTTTGTTTGTTTGTTTTTTAAGTCAAGTCTTAGTTGACTTGACTCTTAGCCAAAGAAAACGCTAACTATTTTTGTCTAGTTTTAGTCCATGAATGCTGTTGTCATTTTTCACTCATCATATTGAATATTTCACTCAAACTAGTCAAGCCAAAGCCAATAATTTTCTAATTATAGTCAAATTTGTTTCACATAAGATTTTATTTCATCATTATTTGATGAAAAACACAGGTTAAATGATTAAGAATGCAGCTTTGCACAAAGGGTCTGGACAAGAGGTCTGATGGTATCAGTTTAAGTAATACATTCAGACAGCCCTGTCGTTGTCATTGTTATTTTAACTCAAGTGAGTAAGTTAGTCCAAGTCCTCAAAGCACAGGAAATGGAACTACTGCATTAAAAAAAAGCTGTCTCCTCTTTTTTTGTCAGTGAAAATAAAGAGAGATGCTTGTAGTTCCTATTTTTTAAACTACATTTAATCATGTCTATTTTCATCAACTACATTGCATGTTGGTCAGTCACAGAGTTTGATGACATTGTTGCTATCTCATCATCATTAAAAAAACATATTCAGTCAGTGTTTTTGTTTACAAGATTAACACTGTGTGATACAAATGTAATTTTCATCTCCCTGCTCTCTGATGACAGATAATGATTCAGATGAGTGTGTGAATGGAGGCAGCCCCAAACAGCCACCCAACCGACAGCACCGGAAGGAGAAAAAGGAATTCCCTGTGAGTTTGAAGATGATCCACAATATTACATTGCAGTGTGTTTTTCAATCATGACAGCCACATTTCTTTTGTAGTTTCAAGGGGTTTTAGGATGTAAATGTCATCTGTGGTCTAAGAACCTATGTTTTATATGGGAGGTGTCTCCAACTAGCTGGCTGGCCTTGCACCGAAACCTCAAATATGGTGTTTTTCCTTCATCAGATCCAAACACTAACAGCTAAAGAGGGAATTTTGGCATCAGCTCATGTTTAACATTTAATTGACTTTGACAGAACAAAAGAAAACAGACCATATTGTTTTCTGTTTGGCTCATTGTTGACACTGGAGCTAAATTAAGCTGCTAAATTGTCTGTGTGCTCTTCATCTATGTTATCTTATGGTTTGTTTTTTCCTCTGCTCCTCCTTAGAAACCAGCCATCAACGGTCTTCCACCCACTCCCAAAGTGCTGGTGAGTGAATCCTCTGCATTGTCCCTCACAGTCTCCGCTCTTCCCTGCCGGCCTGGTTTCATAGGCACTGTTATTAAACTGTTGTCTGAGCTGCTGCTGTACATTCTGTAGATATTTGGGGTCCTCAGAGCGTTCTGTTTTGTGGTTTCCGCTGCTCAGCTCCAGCTCATTAAACCCTGGCTGACATTTTAGCGCTTCACTGAGCCAGCCCTTTATAAGCCACGCTGCTTTTCATTTCAGATGGGAGCCTGTTTCTCTAAAGTGTTTGATGGCTGTCCACTGAAGATCAACTGTGCCACATCATGGATTCATCCTGACACCAAAGGTGCAGCTTCATGCAACAAGCGCTCCACATAAACATGGTTTATTCCAGCCAACATATTTATATTTTTCAATGTTTTCCTTCTAGATCAGTACCTAATCTTTGGGACAGAGGATGGCATCTATACGCTGAATCTTAATGAGCTGCATGAAGCCACAATGGAGCAGGTAACAGCAGCTAAAATCAATCTAAAAAACATTAATTATAACCAGTATTAGTTAAAAGAATTACTTTGTGTAAAGGGGAACTTTAATGCTCATTTTCAGATTCATTTTTGTATTTTGGGTTCTACTAGAACATGTTGGCATATTTAACGGTTGAAAAACACATTATTTTCCTCATACTGTCTGTGCAGGAACACCTGTATACACCCTTTGTCTCAGATGCATCCTTTTAGCACCCATCTCTTTTAGCCCCCCTCCTAAAAAAAGCCCAGTCTGTTCTGATTGGTTAGCGTTTTCGGGTCTTACACATACTTTTTTATGCCTTCACACGGGCAGTAGCAGCTGCTGAAGGCATTATGTTTTTGGGTTGTCTGTATGGGTGGATGGTCCATCTCATTCTCTTGAACTCAGCATCTCAAGAACACCTCAAGGGAATTTCCTAAAATTTGGCACAAACATGCGCAACATGCAGCATCCAAAGGTCATAGTCCAACCCTAGACACCGCTATGGATTCAGCCTACATGGGAACAATCACCAATAAAACTCAACACAACCAGACATGTTCCAACAAAAATATGATCCGAAATTAGGGAGAAATTAACAACATCAACAACCACGATTACATGTTTACCTGACGTTGGCATGTAGCCTCATGTACGTTAGCAGTGTACTTAGAAGAAGAGTATTCAGAACGGTCTGAAGCCTGAGGTATTTGCTCACAGGGATTTCTTTTACAGACATTTACCTCATTATCTGAAACCTTGGCCACATTTAATAAGAACATCTGACATTATAACACTATATATGACAGAAAATAAGGTCTTGAAAGTAACTCTGTTACTACTGTAGGTAGTAGGACAGTTAGCAGGGCATGCTAATGATTGCAGTTTATATCAGAAGAGATAACCTCACTGTTTAATCCATTCATTACACTTCTAAACTCTTGGTTTGAAACTGCTAGAAAATGAAGACACAACCCTCCTGACTCTTTGGATACAGATTACTGCTCGCACTACAAAGTGCCTTGACTGTAACTGCACAAAGAAGTTGAGCTGTGATTTGACAGTTAAGCAAATAGATCAGCACTTCTTACTCCCTCCTTTTAGAACTATATGGTGATGGTATCATCTTTGTTTAATTCCCTCTTTAGCTGTTCCCGAGGAAGTGTACATGGCTGTACGTTATCAACAACAACCTGATGTCTTTATCTGGTAAGTGATGAACTTATCACAGCGTCCTGCTTCACTGGCCACTGTCATAACCTGCTGCTTCTTTGTCCTGTTATCTGACTGCCCCTGAGGGCAAGACAGCCACTCCATATCTGCAGCCCTGAAATAACTGTTTCTTTTGTTTGCCGTAAGAGAGCCTCTATGGGAACTGTGTCCTTGTAGCACAGTGACTCATGAGTGACACATCTGGCTTTACAGCCTGGTCCACTCAGACATATTGGTCTCTGTAGGTTACAGCGTATAGTAGCTACAAAAGCATGTGTAGTGCTTTTAATATATTGAAACAGACATTTTATCTGTTGTCAGAAAGCTCAAATCATCTATCACTTGAAACCAAACTGTCTGTGTTTGGCTGCCTTACTCGCTGAAGCCTTTTCTCGGCTTAACAGTCAAGGATGGGATTACAAAGCGAGGTCTACTTTCGGTTTTACCTTCAGCAGTTTGCCCCTTGGTATACTTAACCTCTGTTCTCTTCTCCTCTTCCCTTGGACACTGTCCATCCTCCTCTCGCCTGGCTTGATTTGATATTCTACTAACTGGCTTCATCAGAAGGTAATCATGCTTCACATCATCGTCACACTTCTGTTTTTACCCCTGTTCACGTCTAACATTTCTACATGTGAAAGCTGCACCATAGGATCCAGAATTTGTTGAGGCAACTCAGAAATTAGGTTTAAAATCATTTCAGTGTGAAGGAAATTTACTCAGCTCTTGTCTGTCATATTTAACATGAGTATATTTTAACAACTGGCTTTAATTACTCAACTGAATGTTTTTACTCATGAAGCTAATGACTGAATATTCCACTGTAGGGAAAACCTTCCAGCTGTACTCCCATAATCTCATCGGGCTGTTCGAGCAGCTGAAGAAGCCCGGCCTCGCTGCTCAGTTCCAGACTCACCGCTTCCCAGACAAAATCCTACCCAGGTGAGACCAACATGTCCGGGTTTTTATGCCTCTGCACCACCAACAGCTGTGGCTGGAGGCATTATGTTTTTGGATTGTCTATCTAACTCTCATGAATGCAATATTTTGGAATATGTCCCTTGAGGGAATTTCATTACATCTGGCATAAACATCCACTTGGACTTAAGGATTAAATGGTAAGAACTTTGGTGGTCAAAGGTCACTGTGAGCGAACAGAACACCTTTTGGACCATAACTCAAGAATTAATTGACTGAGTGTGGCAAAATGTCACACTGATGGATGAATGGATGACATTTTATATCCAAAAGGTCAAACATCATTATTACTGTGACATCATAATATTCTTCACTTGTTTTGGGGCTATTGAGGCCTGACATGCCTGATTTCACTGCAGCTTCTCAAAAAAAATTGCAGTGCCTGTGATAATGTTTGTAGGTGTTTTTTTGGAATAAACAAAGAAGTAGAACAAGTAAAACTTGCAAAAAGTAGTTTTAACACTGTCTCATATTCTGAGTCTATTATTATGAGCATTTAGTGTTTACCACAGAATTATAATATATTTGTGATGGTAGTGGGGTGGAATGGGGGGCAGCAACAGCTGATCGCCAGTGATCAGCTGTAACTGGCATTGTAAGCAGCACTGAAAAATTGTCTATGTAAGCTGCTCATCTTCCGCTCTCTCTGCCCAGTTAGCTTGAGCTAGCAAGCAGCTGCAGCTAACATCCAACATCAAGCCATTTAAGAGTCCTAACAATTTCACATTGACACTGAAGCAGCTCAACTCTGACATTAAACCCGTTAATAAATGTTGAGTAACGTTAAGTTTAAGTTAAGTTTTTAAGTTTGTTAGGCCTGTGATGCTAACAGTTAGCCCTGTTAATGTGTGTTAGTGTCTCAATCCTCCCAGGTCCAGAGCTCACACTCTTGCATCAGTACTCTAAAGATAAACAGAGAGAGTGGGAAAGGGGCAATTAGGGGCTAAGTGAATCAATCCGCTGCATGCAGCCTTATAATGAAGTGAGATTTTACCAAAGACTGTATAAGTAGTCAAATTAGCAATAAAGTTGCAGTGATTGGACAAAATTGCAAAGTTGCACAGAATCAGGCCCACTGCCAGGGGGGGTCAAAAGGTACAGATGACCCTGGCCCAAAATCAAGGGGGGACCATGGAAAGGTCTATGGTTAGCCCTTAACTGGGATAAAGTACAGTAGATATAAGTACAAGTAGATACAAGATACATGTGGTAATATTTGCAGGAAGTATAAAGATGTATAAGCCACCACCACCACCCTGCACGTTGGGTGTGGAAGAGGGGCCCACTCTTGAAAATTTTGTCCCCCTGCCCATATTTCCTCATGGCTGGCCTGCACAGAATTCATGGGGATTGGCTGAACTTGTATTAATGATTGCAGTCGCAGCATCCTGGAGGGAGTCACTGAATTGGTGACACACCTTGAAAACTATGCTGATTGTGTAGATCTTCTGTGCTGCCGGGTTGGGGATGTGTGTGAAGCATCCATGTTTTAGAATTTGTAGCGACACTGATATTTGAAGCATAGTCTGTTGTCATGGTAACAAATGAGTCTGGACAGAAATGGATGTAAACTGCAACTTGACTGATTGGCGGAGGCGACCAACCACAAGGCGGTAACTATAGGTTTGTCCTAATCCTGTCTCGTGTGTGACATTCTCAGCAACACTCCTGTCACTTGTGTGATAAGGTCACAACTCTGCTTTTGTAACTTAAAGCATGTTGCTTCACTCATGCTGTGCAGTCTTTTTGTTCCTCACCGTCTACCATCGTGACAAACGGCTGCAGTGGTAGGAAAAAAGGAGTACCACTGGCCAACTTCCCCGATTCTAGACGTCATCAGCTCTTTTAAGACTGTCGTCACAACAACTTCACTGTTTTCTCTCCTCAGGAGGTTTGCCTTGACAACTAAGATCCCCGACACAAAGGGCTGTCACAAATGCTGCATTGGTGAGTGGCCTCTCCCTCCCAACCACTCTGTTTTATTTACTCACCCTTCCATCAACTGTGTCAATACATCAGGGACATCTCTGTTTTGGGCATGCCCCCTTTACTTTGCTGCAGTGTTGTTGTTCTTTAAGCCCTCATGAAGTTTAATATAATGCATTTATGTAATTGGGGTTTTGAATAGATTAAATTTTCCAGATTATTCATTACTGTGTGTTTTCGCTCCCCATATGCTGCTGATAATCTGTTATAAATGACCTTCATACAATCTTTTCTATTTTACAGTGAGAAATCCATATACTGGCCACAAGTACCTGTGCGGAGCACTGCAGTCTGGGATTGTCCTGCTGCAGTGGTATGAGCCCATGCAAAGGTTTATGCTCATCAAGGTGAGTGGATGGCTTTCTTTTGTCATCACAAACATCACTGTTCCTCCACAAATGTTCCAGTAAAGGGGGATTTATACTTGTGTGGCAGATCTTACACCGTAGCCTACGCACGTGGCCAACCCCCTTGTGCAGTGGTGTGTCTGTGTCACTCTGCAGTTACACCTCCAAAACACTGGTAGGTGGCGGAGGTTTCTATGAAGTGTTGTAAAGTTTAGTTGATCCAAAACACACATTAAACACACATTAAACATGGCTTAATAGAGATGATCTCAAACACAAGCACATAAATCGGCTTTACTTTAACTCGCAGCATTCACAAACAGTCTTTATCTGGACACATTTCCTCACAAATACAACATGCTAACATTATTAGCACAAGCCTATGGCAGTTTACATTGTATAAATTAGCCTAGTGGCTAGTAGGGGTGTAACGATACATCGATCCACATCGATCCACATCGATTCATTGATTAACGATCCGATTATATTGATGCAAAATGAAAACATCGATCCATATCGTCATCTTAAAGATACACATTTATTTTGAAATTCACATAGCACGTCTGTGTCACCATTTCTGGGCAAGCGTGCCTCCGCTCAAACAACAAACAGAACTCAGAAATAAAATGGTCAAATCATATTCTAGTTGTTTTTGTGAGTTGATGTAAATGATTGTGTTAGATGGGCGTATGATATCACGTTATATCGATCGCAGGCTCCTGAATCGAATCGAATCAAAATCGTATCGTGACAGACTTTGTAATATCAGCAAACATTGTATCGTCATCCAAACAAATCGATACAATATCGTATCGTGATGAAGCTGGTGATTTACACCCCTAGTGGCTAGCAGAAGTTTCCTCTACTCATATGAAGCCAGGGACAACAGCAATATTTAACAAAGGTAACGTTACAAAATTTGGCTCTGATACAACTCACAAGGTTCACTGACAAAATAACTGTCTTATACTAAACACATTTTCCAAATAAATATAGCATGCTAACGTTATTAGCACAAGCCTATGGCATTTTACATTGTATAAATTAGCCTTGCAACAAGCGGAGATGTCCTCTGCTCTTGTGAAGCCAGGATAAATCACACACAAGACTTCAAATGCTATTTTTGTGGAGGCTTTATTGTCTTCACAATTTGTTTCTTGTCTGTGAAATTAAAGTAAGGGCAGTAGCTCAGTCCATAGGGACTTGGGTTGGGAACCGGAGGGTCGCCTGTTCAAGTCCCCGTCCGGACCAAAATATGGAGCGTGGACTGGTAGCTAGAGAGGTGCCAGTTCACCTCCTGGGCGCTGCCAAGGTGCCCTTGAGCAAGGCACCAAACCCCACCGAACCCCCTCACCGCTCGAAGCGCCTGTCATGGGCAGCCCCACTCTGACATCCCTCCACCTAGTGCATGTATAGGTCCTGGTTATGCATGTGTGTGTTTGGACCTGTGTGTAATTGACAACAGAGTGAAAAAAATGAATTTTATAAAGTATATCAAATTAAGATTAAAAAAAATAAATAAAAGCTTCGTTTGCACTGAGGGACATGGTTTCATCTTACAAAAGTAGACAGGAGGTCTGTGTCGCCGCAACATCTAGTTACATTTCTGGGGAGGTGCACATCAGGCTACGGCGTAGGCTCTGCATTGACGTTTTTAAGCATAACACTTAAGTGCCACCAGCTTTCCTCTACAAAATAAATTCTAAGCATCATTGAGGGTTCCTACACAGTTCTGGATAAGTATGGAAAAAATATTTATGTTTTCAGACTATTTCCCTTATTTCCCACTGTATGACAGAGCGTGGACCAGAGCGAGCTTGATGTCTTTGAAAGCAAAGCAAGAAGTACAGCTGCATCTGAGCACACACTCCTACGCAGAGCTGCCTCTACATCTGTGTGTCAAAGACTGCAAAAACCGCTCTGCTCTAAGTGTCCTCTAACTGAATCAAATGCTGACAACTATGACCAAATATGTTTGAAAGAAAATGTGGCAACATCTTTGAACTGCAAATATCACAAATAACTAAAAATGACGCTTGTCTAAACATTTATGAGTTATGTAGTTATCAGGAACGTAAACAGACTATCCTTTCTATGTTGGGAAACTGTGCTTTTATAGCTGCGTTCAAAGACGTTTCCATGGACACAGTGAATAAACAAGGCTGCACAGACACCGTGAAAAGCAAATTATATAACTTTTCCAAGTGATTCTACATATTTTTATTCATATGTCAATTATGAAATATCTACAAAGAAGTGTAGGAACCCTCATCATTAAACATCAGCACAGCATTGACACCAACCTCCATGTTTTCTCTCTCTCCCTGCGGCAGCACTTTGACTTCCCTCTTCCCAGCCCACTGAAGGTGTTTGAGATGCTGGTGGTCCCGGAGCAGGAGTATCCTCTGGTGTGCGTGGCCATCAGCCAGGGCACCGAGCCGAGCCAGGTGGTCCGCTTTGAGACCATCAACCTCAACTCCTGCTCCTCCTGGTTCACAGAGATGGGAACAAGTAAGTCCAACACGTGCTTGGATGTAAAGAGGAATACTATAATATCAATAATAAGGCATATCATGTTTTGTGGAGACCTGGTGGAATGGACGTTTTCTGGAGAAACAAATCTGTCTATGTCCAATGCAGCACATCTTTGTGGATTCAACATTGGTATCATGTGAGATACAGCATCCTCTTCAAGGGCTTTTGTGAAGTTTTGAACGACCAGGGACAGCATGTGATAAAAGGCTGTCTGTTTACTTTCACATATTGAGACCTAACATACTGTGCTACTGCTTCCTCTGCACATGAACAGCAGTTTAGAAGAAAAATTCAGTAGTGAGGTGAAACAGGCTGGTGAAAAGTGTGGTTACTAAACTACAGTATTTAATAATAAAATAACTAATACAGTAATGGAGAACTAATTTACATGAAACAATTGAAGATGTTATGAGTTATCACAAATAAACGGTACATTGCCGAGGATGTTGGGGAACATGATTGGTAATCTTTGAGCTTTCCTTCCCACAGCTCATCAGCAAGTGGACGCAATCCATGTCACCCAGCTGGAGAGAGACACAGTGTTGGTGTGTTTGGACCGTAAGTTTCTCTTTTCATCAGCTACAACTTGTTGTTTTATAGTCCAGATGTAGGTATCAATGTTCTGTGACATTATTCTCACAGCCTCTTATTGTTTCTCTCCCCAGAAAATTTGAAGATTGTTAATCTCCAGGGCCGACTGAAGTCCAACAAGAAGCTGGCATCTGAGCTCAGCTTCGACTTCTGCATCGGATCTGTTGGTAAGCTTCTCTCAATTCTCTCAAGGGAAATATATAAAAACTCCCAGCATGACGAGCTGGCAAGTGTACAGTAGGAGCTGGCTGTATATCCAGCAAGCTTGTTTGTTACATCTACAAAAGGGCTTTTTGTGAAGTCAAAATGAATTGCATTGTTCCTCTTAATCAAGTTGGCAGTCTTTCAGTGGCTACCTTGACCGTTGTGCACTTACACACGGCCTTTTCCTTTGTCTTCTGACAGTGTGCCTTCAGGACAGCGTTCTGGCCTTCTGGAAACACGGCATGCAGGGAAAGAGCTTCAAGTCTAATGAGGTAAAATATCTCATGACCATGACAGCTGGGTGGCTGTGACATTGATGCACAAATTCACAAAGTTAATTTTGATAAAGTACTTTGGAGTTGTTCAAGTAAAGATACCTATCGACTCAGAAAACTCACCATTAAATCAATATTCATACTATAATATAGGTGTCACTTTTCATGGGTTCTCGGTGACTGCAGAGTAGAAACTCTTGTTTGTCACTTCCCTGCAGTGAACACAGGCTTGTTTGTTCAGTACATGAACAAACACCTCCGGCTCTTGTCAACAAAGACCCTGAGTGCTGGCAGTTCATATGCATGGCTACATGCTGTAGGTGATCCCAGGAGATTAGACCTCAGGTGGAGCAACACAAGGTGTCTTTGTTTCGGGCCGAGGTAATGAATTTGTCCTCCTTTCACGGAGGGATTCCATGTTAACCTGATCACGAGTTGCGCTCAGCAGCAGAATAAAAGTTCAAGAGATCGCGGGGAGGTGAAGCATTCTGTTTTTATGAAAAGTGATACAGCGATAGGGGCCACGCTTTTGAAAGCTCGCCGTGTCAGACGTGGCCCCGTGGCACTCAGATGAAACAGAAGGTCTGTTTGCCGAGTCTGCACCCAGCCCAGCTTGACAGTTCTCCACAGTAAGGATTTTTGAAATGTCAGCGGCCATGCAAAATTCATGCTCAATCATAAACGAAACCCGTCACACAACAGGGAGCAGCACTAAATAATTCAGCCTTTGTCTCGTTATGATTCCTCTCAAAAGCGGAGGCATTCAAGGGGGGCAGGCTTATTGATCCGTGTTTGCTCCGGTGGGTGCTTCTCTGAACACCCGAGACCTTGTTCTCGTTTAGACTTAAACAGATCAGATCTCTCCCGAGGCCAAGGACTTACACCTAGCAGGTGTCACACGTCGACTATCTCGCATCTGTCGACAAGTTTTCATGACATGTCAACACGTGAGAGTGTGTTTTGAAGGGGCCCCAGTCTTTTACACTGCAAAGTGTCAGGCTACATCTTGTGACTAGAACAGGAGAGCGACAGAACGGTACACAGTTACACAGAGTCCCTAGAGACAGACCCACAGAGTCACCTACAGACTGTTAAAAAACATATAGACATCTTGTTGTTAAAGGTACAATAAGTGATCCACATGTAAACAGTCACCCTGCCACCAAAATTCAAACACTGCATGGGAACCGCAAATTGATTGACAGGTGTGTCAGTACGCAGACAAAATTACAGTTAATTAATAGTAATGTTTTGTGAGTATAGAAGTCAAACGTGTTGGCTGCAATTTAAAATGTGCAGAGCGAGTTAATGTAACATACAAGATTGATCAAAGTGTATTGTCTCTGCACAGCTCAAGACAGGAGCCGCCCATGCTAAATATTTTTATGTATGGGTTTGTGAACTCTAAGGGGCTCTGGTGAATCCATCCTATAAAATTCATGTGTTTCAAAGCTCTCACTGCACCACCAGTACTTCAGATAAACAGAAAACCAGCTGTCAGTTAAAGTCACTTGTGTGTCTTTGCTCCCCAGGTGACCCAGGAGATCTGTGATCCAAGCAGAGTCTTCCGCCTCCTCGGATCTGACAGGTTGGTACAGAGATATTTCCATCTTTAGCTACATCAGTGCAGATGAGTGATCAAACACACCGAGTGGAGGAGCACGTACAACAAAAATCCCAGAGGCCTTAGAAAACACATCACCTCATAAAAACAAACAGGCTCTCACTCTATCTTTCCTCACTTATCCTGTTTGTTTGTGTTGTTAAAAATACTACTGTGGGGATAGTTTATCAGCCCCATGACCATAATACCAGACTGGTGTTATGGCTGTCCTCCCTCAGGTCTTATTACCTGGAAACCAGCAAACAGCCTGCTCCCCTTCTGTGCTGTGAGGCCACAGCTCTCATCTCCTGCTGCCTCTGCTACATCTCTCACTGTGCTGCTGGTCTCACCTGCCTCTTATCTAATTTCAGCGTAACTCAAAACAACTTTCTTCATCTGTCTGTTCTTAGATTATATTTTCTGTACTTTCTGATTTTTCTTCTGATGACTCTAAACCCTGCTGCCCCTGAATGCCCCCCTGACATTACCCTTGGATGCCCTTTTGACTCTGTTTCATGTTTGTTGCTTCATATGCTCTGATGGCTGAGACATGAAAGCTGAGTGAAATGTTAGACACCTCACTAACGGTCATAAAGGTGTTATGTTAAATAGTTATTTTTAGATATGTCAATAAATAATTTTGTCACTATTTATCTAGAAAATGTCAAAAACAAGTGAGAAATGCTCATCCTTAGTTCATCAGAGCCCAAAGTGATGTCTTGAAATTGCTTCAAAACCCAAAGAAAAACTAGCCTGTGACGAAAGACTTTGGCCAATCATGTCGATTTCAGAGAGATGGTGTTACTGCTTACTCTGCAAAGCAACCCAAAAAAAGGAGGACAGACTTATCACTTAGAGTCTAAAAGAGAGTCCGACAACTAACGATATAAAACGCATCAGTATCGGCAAAATGTTTCAGAGATGCAGAGAAAATGTTGCTAACAGTTTGGCCTCCTGCTAAACTCAAGTTCAGCTAATTCACGTTGATGTTTATATAACTTCCGTTAGCTAGAGCCTGGAATCAGTTTGTCATCTCAAAGGGCTTTACAGGACAATGATTCTCATAGAATCGCCACTACATAACAACATCGGGATCACAGTTATGATCAGGATGATTGAAATGAATGACTAGTATTCGTACAGGTTCATGTGTGAAGTGCATGCACACACCTGTGTTCATCTGGTGGGAGGGGCTTAAGACAGAGAGGGGAGACCTGCAAAAGGAGGGCTGTACTTTCAAATTCTGCCATTTATTTTGCATTTTATATAAAACTGCCTACCCCAGCTTTAATCTATTCATGATACAAAACAGAAAAACTGTAAAGCCTCACATTTGAGAAACCAAGGCCCCCTAATGTTTGGTAACTAAACGGCTCAAATGAAGTAACGACTATTCAGATAGTTGTTTCAGACTGATGTCATCACAGTTGGTTTCAGCTGCAGACACAGCAAGGTTTGATTTAGCTCCACACACACACAAACACACACACACACACACACACACACACACACAATAGCTTACAGAGAGCCTGCTCAGTGAGGGAGGCTCTCCCAGTGCTCCTGATGAAGCCGCCCTGCCTGTGGCACCGGAGCGAGGCCTCTCTCTGCCCAGCCCCCCATGTTTTATTCACCGCTGCCTGGGCACTGCCAGCCTGGTTTGAGTGTCTCTCCATGCCTCTGTAATTTCATCTGATGGAACGGACAGTATGGACTGTAGCTTCCCTGCTCATCTGTCACCACCACATGGCATCTGAAGATGCACCTACTGACGTCCTGATCTGACTGTGACGGATACATCAGGACGCTAAATGTGCCGTTTACTATAAACTGGTAGTGCACTCTCCCCCCTGAGTGTATCGATACCACTAACATGATGCTTTGAGTTTTGTCATTAATGCATTAGCAGGAGTTTTTAGCTCTGATACATTAACCTCAGTGTTTTCCAACATTTTCTCAATTTTCAATGCCATTGTTTTCCATTCCTTCACATACAAAGTTAGCTAACCAAAAAAATAGCACCGACTTCCACCACACAGACACGAGTGGTATCAATCATCTCATCTAACGCTCAGTAAGACAGCAAATAAATGTTAAAAGATTACTTCATGTAGAAATAGACAAGTTGTTTTGATTTCACTTCCAACCACTAATCAAAATACTGGTGGTTCGATCCCCGGCTCCTCCAGTCCACATGTCAAAGTATCCTTGGCCAAGATACTGAACCCCAAATTGCTCCCAGTGGCTGTTCCATCAGTGTGTGAGTCCATTTATCATTTACCATTTACTTTCCAACGTCTGTACAATGGGTAGCAGGATGCAAGTTTAGCTGGTGCTCATTTTTCTCCACTTTTTCCTAGATGTTAACTGATGTTTACATTTAAATACATCAGCCAGTTTACAGACTGGTGAGTCAATTTCCACATACCGATGAGTGACTTGCAGCCACATGCGACCACCGTCCAATACCAAACCACAAAAAGCACCACTTGCAGATTTGCAAAATAGAAATAAGAGCAGGATTTCAGTTTTAAAGTTGCCAGATTGACATGAAACTTTTTTATTACAGCTTCGGTTTAACGTTCTCCAGGTACCATAAGCAGCATCCTCCTGTATTTCTGTGTGATGCTCTAACCGTGTTGTCTTCTTCTTTTGCAGGGTGGTGGTTTTGGAGAGCCGACCCACAGACAACCCCACGGCCCTGAGCAACCTCTACATCTTAGCAGGTCACGAGAACAGTTACTGAGCCTCTCCTCGGAGAAAAGCGGTCAACATGCCTCAGTATTTGGGAGAAAACTCCAGACTCTCACCTGTGCAGGGAAGCGTCTGGTTTAAAACAGTTATTGGGAGCTTTTGTTACTGATCACGGAACGGACAGGTCAGTGATAAGAGGAGCCTCATCAGCGTGGATTCATGAGTAGCCTTACATCAGTTTACTGTAGCTCCGCTCATCACAAACTGTCAACGAGCAGACAGTGGAGAAACAATAAAAGCTCAGATGAACATTGTTACTTAGAATTTTCTCACTCTTCTGTACTGTGGACTGAGTTACAAGTTATCTAGAGGTATTATTGACGAAAGTGCCATTAAGATTCACAAGAATTTGTGATTGTATTAGCGAAACAGTGGGAGATTTATTGTGTTATTATCGTCTGTAACATGTCGCTCATAATCACCGCCAGAGGCAAACGCTTGTCGGCTTGAGAGGAGATTTTACCAACTCTGTAGTCAAACTAATAGCTCAGTTTAAACAGAAACCCACGAGCATTGTGGGTTATTTAAGCAATATTTATTAACCTCCTGATAAGTGATAGGGTATGTTTGATTTACAGACCGTGTTAGCAGACAGTGACAGAGCGGTCCTGCTGTGTAAGGATTAACTACCTAGTGAACAGCTCCTGAGCAGCTTTGGGTTATTTTTACTGCTAATGTAATATAGTCGCTTCTCTCCTGCTCTGCTGCGTTTTTAGAAGTTGGATATAATGTACATTGTTTTTCCTCTTTACCTTCCTCTTTTATAGACCTTTTACTTCTCATTATTTGCACCATGTAAGCACTTTTGTACATTTTTTTATTTAAAATAAAATGACAAAATGAGGGACGATGCTAGGTTTTTGTTAACATCTTTGCATTCCCCTTCGCAAAATGTTTAATGTATGCTGGGTTTTTTTTTGTAATAAAAAAAAAGCTGTTGTTAACAAGATGACACAAACGGACTGGGGTTTATTTTTGTGTTGTTTTGTGAGACTGATGTGATGTAACAGAGCGGATGATGAGTTACTCTTCGCTGATGATGAGTCTCTGATGGGAGGAACGGGGGAATATGGGTGAGTATTAGTTTCCATTATTTTCCTGTTTAGTCTGTCACTTCTTGTGTCTTCTCCCACCCACGCTAATTAGTCTCACTGCGACAGGAAAACACGTCAGAGTTAAATTTTCCTCTTGTGGAATGATGTCAGATTTGGATGCTCTGATCGTCACCAAAAAAACCACGACTCTAAAGAGCAAGAAATTAATCCTAGAATGATAAAACTAATTTACTACAAATAAAAGTGATTCAGGTTTTCATAGGACAGGAGCATCAGTGAGATCAGACTGGGCTGTTTATCTGTGTGGATGTTTTCCCACTTGTTTACCTGCCTCTTTATTTTTAAACTGATCTGTGACTCTGACTGTCAGGTGTGAAAATCTACAAATCAACATAAAAACCCATAGGAGCCTCTTTTCCTTTTTTCCCCTGTGGAGGTGGAGTCAGTCAGCTGTTCCTATGGGAACTGGAGAGGAAAGGGGCGAAATGTGTCAAGTGGAGTCGGTGGATGATACCGGAAGTGAGATGATGTCACCTTCAAAATAAGATGTAATGAGAATGTGCTCAACTTCTCCCCTTTGTGCTTTGACTTTATAACAACGCCCCCCAGCTATCCTAAATTGTAAAGACCAATTAAATAACAAATGAATACTACCAGTTTTGCTCTTTGATAGATGATCAGAAGGTTATATTGTTTATACAAGTCTGTACTTTTATTTCTTCTTTCATTACCCCTTTTTCTTGGAGTTAGTCTCTACATCTGTATTCTGTGAAGGATTGCACAAAAAGAGGAAAATATACAACAGGCAATGATGTTACATATTTCAAAAACTGTACTCGTGATTTAAAGGGAGCAGACAAAAACAATGAATGCTAAAGGGTAGGTGTAATAAGCTAAGGCTTTAGCCTATATGTTTTCTGTCCTGTTTTGTTTTTGTGTTTACCTTTTGTTTTTTATGTTAATTAAATAATTAACTTCATGTTTATTTATTGTCTATTTGTATATCTATATCAGTATATTTATCTACCAGTAAATGACTAAGCTAAGCTAAACTAAGCTAAGTTAAATTAAGCTAAACTAAACTAAACTAACTTGAACTAAAATAAGCTAATCTAAGATAAGCTAAACTAAATGAAGCTAAACTAAACTAAACCAAGCTAAAATAAGATAATCCAAGATAAACTAATCTACACAAAGGTAAGCTAAATTAAGCTAAACTAAACTAAATTAAGCTAACTCAAACTAAGATAAGCTAAACTAAATGAAGCTAAACTAAGATAAACCAAGCTAAAATAAGATAATGTAAAATAAAATAATCTATACTAAACTAAACTAAGATAAGCTAAACTAAACTAAAGGAAACTAAACTAAGTTAACCTAAACTAAGATGAGCTAATCTAAGATAAGATAAACTTATCTAAACTAATCTAAACAAAGCTAAGCTAAAGTAAGCTAAACTAAACTAAAATTATGAAAATGAATAATGAATGAACAGATATTAAAGTGTGCTTACTTTTGCCTTTCTGCTGCTTCCAGTTAACTGTTAAAATACAACAAATTGCAATAATATCAAACAAAATTAACTGAACACAAAAGGCTCTAATAATAAAATAATGGTGCCATTTCAAAGTGGAGTTTTCTACTGAGACTCTCAATTATTTCAGAAAATTGACATTGTGATGATGATATTTAAAAAAACAAACAAAAAAAACATTGTGCAACCCAAATTCTGTGTTAATCTTAATTTAAGCATAAAGTGGTTTAACACTGTACCCTGGTTTTGTAAATTTAAAGCTTCTGAACTATGTTGTAAATTAAACGTATTTTGGCTTATTTGTATGTTCGTGTCTTTTTTGTTTTATTTTTACATGTTCAAAATAAATATCAATTTCAAATATCAATCATCCCTTGGTTATTATTGTCTTGTATTTTTGTGTGTGTGAATTTTTTTAATTTATTTTTTTCTTTACGATATCAGTGGTACTGTGTGCTGAAAAGCAAAGTAAATGTATAAAATAAATAAAGAAACAAATTTAAAAAGATGCTCCATATATACCATCTACAACACTGCAGTGATGAACACATTATTGCAATATTAATTATTATCTAATAATTGTATTATTCTGACACAGGCCTGTCATAATGTGTACTTTTACTTTTGGTACTTAAAGTATATTTTGATTGTAATATTTTTGTATTGTTACTCAAAGAAAATCTTGAATGCAGGACTGTTTTTATATATATTATTATTTTCATATATATATTATGTATTTGTGTACTGAATTTAATTATTTATTTTTTACTTTAATTTTGATTTTTATTTATTTATTCATTTATTTTTACTTGTATGTGTATTTGTATGTATTTATTGTATTATATATTTATTTTTAGGAGGCCTGTTGTTAGTGGGTCAATTCCATTATCTGTTATATATCCACAGAACATGTAGCTACTAAATGGTGCTTATGCTGTAATTTATTTTGAAGGGCCCGGCCGGATGTCCAGGTTTACTCTATGACAGTGACTCTTATAAACATGACGCTGCTGGTGTCTGCAGGGACAGATGAGTTGTGATCGTCCACCTGGTTGTGTTTGGAGGAAGAAGAAGAGGGAGAAGAAGCAGCAGCAGCTCCTCACTGAGTGTGACACTCTAACTGACCAACACCTGCGAGCACTTTCAACTCAAACTAAAGTAAGTTTTTATATTTACATTTTCTGACAAACAGGAAGCGTTTCTACTGAGATATTGCGCCTAGAAATATCAAAATGCCTCTACTTCCATGATCAGCTAGTGTCACGAGGCAACTTTTCTCAACCTCAAGAATTTTAGTGCAGCATGCAACCTTCACATGCAGCCTTCACACCAACAGTCATAAAGCTGCAGCAGCCTGAGCTGTTCATACATGTAACTGTAATATAATGTGCAGATCAGTGCAGCACTTTGATTGTATTCCCTCTGGCTGTTCACTCTCTGTGTGTTATCTGTTTTCGCTCTGGATCCCCCCTCTGGGAAATGACCGAATATACTTTGCATTGCAAATGTTTGGTTATGCAATCCAGCTGTTGGGAGACAGGTGTAATGTTGCCTCCAAGCAATTAAATCTGTCGTTTGGAGACAGTTGGAGAGGTTTTTCTTAACATCATGACCAACAGGTTGAACACAATCTGAGCCTGCATAGAGCTTAGTATTGTCTAGATTAAATGTACATTCTTAAATATGCTTTTCAGTGTATTTTAGTAATTATGCATGACGTGTTTCTCTGCAATCAGCTGTTTTTCACCATAGTTGATGCAGAAGTAAAAATAAAATCTGATGTCAAAACATGAAAAAACTAAAATGCATTCAATATTTTATAAAAGCATTGTTTTATTCATATAATTAATTTTTTTCTTGATTTTGGTTAGGTTGTCACATGACAGTTCTACACGTTAAATGAGACTAAATAAAAGAAAAAATAAAAGATAAAAATAAAAAATCCGTACATGAGGGGGCACAGCACCAGTCCCAGTCCACCTAAAAACAATCAAAATAATCAATTTAAATTTTAATAAATAAACACAATAAAATAAATAGTGATAGTATTTTTTTTTTTTTTTTTAAAAAAAAGGAATAAAAAAGTAAAATAAAATAGGCAGGGCAAGGCGAAACAAAATTCACCCGGACCATGCAAAATAATTCCAAAAATCCCCCCAGATTGGTCCTTGAGCACCGTTAGTCATCCCAGGCAGCATGGATACATAAGAGGCAGTTTTTATCATACAGTCGACCCATTCTTTTATTTCAGGGGGTTTGTTCACTTTCAGTACCTGACTTTTATTCCAGTCACTGTAGTGACTCCAGCCATAACAACTGAGAATTCATCCCTTGACATATTTTGTGATCTGTCCCTGCATGGACACAGTCCTGGAGACACTGGTACACTGGACACTGGTAATGTCTTTTTATAAAAGCATTATTGTAGCTTGTCCAGTAAGCATTAAGATTTGACTTAGCTTTGATCCTTAATATGAAGTTATTCCAGCTTTTGTAAAATCAAATTTTAGATTTTTATCTCACAAATTTGACTCAGCAAGTCAAACTCTGAGATAGTACATAAAAACTTATGAGGCAGTATATACAGTTTTAGCTTATTAAATCAAAATTATGAGGGAAATTTGATATTCTAAGTTAAAATGAGGTGATAATGAGTCTAATGTGTACATTATTAATGTTTTATTGAGTTGAAAATGTGAGATGATACGTCAAAATAATGATTTGATGAGTCAAAATTTAAAAAAAAAAGAAGTAAAAATTTAGATTTACTGAATCAAGATTATGAGAGCAAATACAAAAGTATGAGATTAAAAACTCATAATTCTGACTTTTTATCTCTTAATTCAAGTCAAATTTTAGATTTTCGTCTCACAAATTTGACTCAGCAGGTCAAAAGTCTGAGAAAGTACAAAAAAAGTTATGAGACAGTGTCAAATTTTGTTTTATTAAGTCAAAAGTACAAGAGAAAATGTCAAAAAAATAGATAAAAATTAAAGTTTTGATGCACTAAGTCAAAATTAGAAGGTAGGGAGTCAAAGGTTTGTATTATTATTGTATTTTTAAGCTAAAGTTATGAGATGGTACATCAAAATAAGTCGAAATTTGGCTGAATTTGGTCAAATGAGCCTCACTCTTCTTCTCTGAACCCTTCCTGTGTCTCCTCTCAGACAGCTCTACCTCCTCGGACCGTCCTGGTAAAGAGTTGTCACCTTTGGATGTCTGTAGCCTGACGATGGAGAAGTACGAGAAGATAGGAAAGATCGGAGAGGGCTCCTATGGCGTCGTCTTCAAGTGCAGGAACAGAGACACGGGGCAGATCGTCGCCATCAAGAAGTTTGTGGAGTCAGAGGACGATCCCATCATCAAGAAGATTGCACTGAGGGAGATCAGGATGCTCAAGGTGACGGCACGTTAATGTCCTTCATACCTTCTGTTTCTGCTCTCAGAAACTCCCCAGCTGATGTTAAACTGATGTAACAACAGTTACAGATATATCTGTGTATGGAGGCCCAGTGCTGCCTGGAAAAGTTTAGTCAGGATTAAATACAAATTCTAATTATATCTCACAATTATGAAATTTGACTCAGTAAGTCCAAAGTATGAGATATCACATCAAACCTAGAAGACAGTATATCAAATTTTGGCTTATTAATGTCAAAAATGATGATACACAGTGATTTTTTTTTTATGTTCTTAGTCAAACCTAGGAGATAATGAGTCAAATCTGTACATTATTAATGTTTTATTGAGTTGACATTGTGAGATTGTACATCAAAAGTTTGACTTAAGTTACAATTATTAGAGGAAAATAGAGTAAATGAAAAGTATGTCATTAAACTCACCATTTTGACCTTTTTAGCTCCTTATTTTAATCAGTTTTTTGATTTTTTTATGTTGAAAATTGGACTCAGCAAGTCAAAAGTCTGAGATATCGCATCAACTCTAGAATACAGTATGTAAAATTTTGGCTTACTAAATCAAAATTATGAGAGAAAATGTCAAAAAATGAGATTAAAGAGTGAAAAAGTTGAATCTCTAAATCAAGATTAGGAGATAATGAGTAAAATGTGTCCAACATTCATGCATTGCTGAGTTAAAATTGTGAGGTGGTACGGCTAAATAATGATTTAGTAAGTCAAAATCAAAATGACTTAAGTCACAATTATATGTGGAAAAAATAAAACAACTTTTATTTACCAAATCAAGATTATGAGAGTAATTCAGTAACTCAAAATTTTGACTTTTTATCTCTTAATTTAAGTCAAGTTTTTAGATTTTTATTTAAAAAAAATCAAAAGTCTGAGATATCACATCAAACCTAGAAGACAGTATGTCAAATATGGCTTATTAAATCAAAATTATGAGAGAAAATGTAAGTCAAAATTAGGAGATAGGGAGTCAAACATCTGTGTTATTGCATTTTTAAGTTAAAATTATGAGATAGTACATCAAAATAATGATTTAGTGAGTCAAAATTTGACTTAAGTCACAATTATAAGAGGAAAAAGTAAAAAAATAAATAAATTGCCAAAGCAAGATTATGAAAGTAAATCACAAGTATGAGATTAAAACTCTAAAAAGATTTTTATCTCACAAATTTGACAAAGCAAGTGAAAAGTTTGAGATGGTACATAAAAGGTTACGATAGAGTATGTTATATTTTTGGTTTATGAGTTAATTTCAAGAGAGAAAATGTCCAAAAACTTTGATAAAATATATATATATATAAAAAAAAAAAAAAAAAATCAAATTTAGGATATAATGAGTCAAATGTTAATGTTGTTATTATTGTATTTTTAAGTTGAAATTATGAGAGAGGACATCAAAATAATAATTTAAGGATTTTGATTTACTGAATCAAGATTATGAGAGTATATCAAAAGATGACATTAATAATGAAAACGTTTTACTTTTTAGCTCACAGTTTGACTTAGTAAATCCAAATTTTGTCTTATGAAAAGCATTTTCACTTTTTTGTCTTTTCCTGGCCTCTGTACCCATTTGTAATGATACTTCAAATTCATGAAAAATAAAGAAATAAATAAATATCAACAAATTTGGTATTATACTGACTCACATTATGTCTTTCTTCATCAAAGAAGCTACAGCTTTACTTGTGAAATATAGTTGACTCCCATCTCACCATAATATGGTTGGTAGATGGTAGAAAGTATATATAAATAAACTAGTGATCAGAGTTTGGTCTATGATTTTTCTCTTCCCTATTACTTTAAATTCTATCCTGGACATAAAATAAAATCCTGCACAGTCAAAAAAAGCAACCCTGTGATGCAACACTTTAATCTAAAGTCTGATTTGACCTTCTAAAGATGCAAATCCTGTTTTTAGTGTCTCCGCTGAGCCGAGCGGCCAGCAGGAGGGACAGCATGCAGTTAATTCTGCAGACAGAGGGGAAGCGTTTTGTAGCTGCTGCACAGAGAAAAGAGCAGCGTTCAAAAGAAGTTTAGAGCACTGTAATCAAACAGAGGAAGTACCCTGCAGGGTCGAGGCTGACGGCAGTACTTAAATCAGGATGTGAAATGACTGTGAAAATTATTTTAATAACAGGAAATGAGAAATTAAAAGGCTTAAGTACAAAGTGTGCAGCACTGTTCACTTAATCAAAGTCTGATTTTACTTTAGATGTTAATTTAATCAATTAAACCTAAACCATTAAGTGATTAGTGTTGCCTGGCAACAGAGACTTTATCAATGTGGAAATAAACGACAAAACTTCAACAGCATTTACCTCTTAGTCTCCTCCTTGGACAAAAATAAAAATATAAAGGCTATTCTGTTTTGTAAGTTTTGTTTTGTTGAAGCTGAAACCTGCTTGTGTTTTGTTGCATCCTAATTATCAAAGCTGCTCCGCTACAATTGTCAGAGGTTTAATTAGTCATGCTGTGGGTGGGTGTGTGAGGCTGCTGGACATCAGGAGCTCATAAATAGGACAGGACGAGGACGGGTTGTCAGGGGCAACAGCATGTTTATGACCATCTGTTAACAGTTTAGTCTGTTTGATAAAAGCAAACCACAGCTGGTGCACTTCTCTCACCAGTTTACTCTACTGGTTTACTGGTTTTATTGAGCTGTGTTTGTCTTCTGTGTTTTATATCTCTGCAGCAACTGAAACACGCCAACCTGGTGAACCTGATCGAGGTGTTTCGACGTAAACGGAAGCTTCACCTGGTGTTCGAGTACTGCGACCACACGGTCCTCAACGAGCTGGACCGCCATCCCAGAGGGTGGGTGTGTCTCCAGACTCTTCACTGAAAGCAAGCAAAACCTTATTTATACAGAACATTTAATTTGTGCTGCACAGTGCGTGAGCTGCCACAGAAGCTGTAGCCATAAACACTATGTGCAAAGACAAAACTTGAGACAGACATAAACACGGTTAAAAGAGATGCATAAACGTGAAGAAGTAGGAATATAAATTAAAATAATTAAGATTAGCAACCATCCACGAAGAATAAATAAGACATTAAAACCATGAAAAAATAGTAAGAATTAAATTAAATTTAAAAAAAATTAAGACCAACAGTTTGCCAAAAAAACAGACACCTGAGTCATAAAAAAGACAGAAGAATAAGATAAAAATAAAATAATAAAAATAATTATCAAGATCGGCAAGCCACATTACTGAAAGGCGCAGCCTAAAAGGACTGTTCTCAGTTTAGTTTCAAAGGACGATAGCACGCCATAGTCACCAGTTAACCTGCATGTGTTTGGACTGTGGGAGGAAGCTGGAGTACCTGGAAAAACGTCAGCATAAGTATCCCACAATGCAGTGCGGTTTACAATAACATTTATAAAAGACAGAGATCAACAGCTCTGTACTCTTCAGTTCAAGTGTAAGCATGTAGTATGTGTAAGATTTCACTTATTATGGTTTTCAAACTATTTTTAAAATTGGCATGGGTTACCATGGTGTCTTAAAAGATACACACTACAATTTGTGTTTGTAAAATGGTGGGTTAAAAACTGATACAGCTAAGTATTGCGATATTTTTGTGTGACAATATCGTATCATCACACAGTGCCAAGTATCAATTTTTTAAATATATATATATAAATTATCAATATGAGAAATAGAAATCAAACTTTAGGTGGCCTACTAGAATAATACAATCCGTTGCTCTTTCCGTTCACTGGATTCATTTTGCTGCAAAAATGGCTGAAGTGAGATGAACAAACTGAAAACTTTATGTCATCAGATAAAACAGATGTTGACAAAGTTCTCCTTTGGGGACAGAATTTACAGTTGAAAAAAGGTAATATATTGCAAAATATGTTATCGCAACATATTGAAAATCGCAATAATATTGTATCATGACTTAAATATTGTGGTAATGTTGTGCCATGGATCCTGTGGTGATTCAATGGTACACATATTGAGAATGTAGTGCCCAGTATGTGCTTTGTGACACAGTGTCAGATTGTTCAGTGCAATCATATCACGACAAGATAAACAAGGCAATATACAAAATTCTGATCCAAATACTTTGTGAACAAAAACTAACAAAGTGACTAAATTATTTATTTATTTTTTTTTACCTTCATGGAGGTTGATAAAATCTCACCACAAGGTCAGTTCAGTGGCTGTTTTTGAATCACATGATTGTCTTCAGCAGATGGAGTTTGCCCAGTTTTCACAGAAATGTGTCAATTTTTACTCAGAATTTCAGGACTTCTTGTCCATGCCGGTCGGCTTTAAGACTGTTATCTGTTGAAGATCATGTGATACAGTCAACAGCTCCAGAAGAGCTACTGGATGGACATGGAGGTGACATTGTTTTTTGTTTAACTTCTGTTTTCAAGGTCAAAAATAAACATTTTAAGTGTCAAATATATACATGATTTTACACATGTTGCTCACAGTATAAAATATGTTGGTTTTGGTTTCATTTTTAGTCATAAAACCAAAATTATTCCAAATAAAATGTCCAAATATTCACCAAAAAACAAGACGTAGAAATAAAGAGAGACAAAATGAAACCAACTATAAACAGCATATAACACAAGCGTTTATACATAAACTGAAGCATGACTTTTCCAAAAATCTTAAGGTTAAAATAAATTGATATTGATGTAAAAAATATCCTTTAAAGATTTATCCTCAGCCCTGTGTGTGTGTAAAGCGATAAACCTTTAGAAACATGTATTAGTGATGCAATAAAAAGAAAATATTTCTTTATTGAGGATCGTTTTTTCTGAGTTATATGAAAGGAGCACACAGCTCAGTTTACTGTACTGACATAACTCTGTCACTCTGAGATACTGCGAGCATAAATCTGAGCACGGCGACTTTTGATTCAACAGTGCTGTGTACTTTCTATTATCTCTACATTACATATACACCACACCGTACACCCAGCTTTGTCCCACTGTGACGGGCGCGTCGCTCGTCTCCCAGGAAACTGACCTGCCCACTGTGGAATGTTTACAGTGATGCTCTCCCAGAATGCATTGCTGGTGTGGAGCTGTCTGGACTCTTTAGGCTGGGCCACATTTTATACGGAGTGTTTTGGCTGTCTGGTTGTCTCCCTCTGCTGCTGGCCCGTAGCCTCCTGGACACAGAGGGTTCAAAAGAAGGGGAAACAAAGTGGGGTAGAAGGGGCGGAGACTGTTATTAATTGCCAGTCACGAGGCTCGATTTAGCCATTTCCACGGCAACACTGATGGATGATGGTCTCTGAACCAACAAAGGCTCAGTGTTGGACGTCCAGACGAACAGTGGAAACAGCTCACTGTCCGCTGCAGAGCCGTATGAGGGATCAGGGACGAAGACAGAGCTGGACAGGCGAAAACTAGAGATGATGGCAAAAAATAGACAAAAGATGCTTTCAGATAATCTAAAAAACAAAGTTATCCATCCATTCATGCTTCTGTTATTAGATTCATTTTTTGGTGTCTGTGTCACTCTGCAGTTACACCTCCAAAATGCTAGTCAGCGGTAGGGTTTCTGTGAAGTGCTGTAAACTTTAGTTGATCCAAAACACACATTAAACACACATTAAACATGACTTAATAGAGACAATTTCAAACACAAGTACACAAATCAGCTTCACTATAACTGGCAGCATCCACAGACAAACACTTGCCTTTATCTGGACACATTTTCCCCACAAATACAACATGCTAATGTTTTTAGCACAAGCCTATGGCATTTTACATTGTATAAATTAGCCTAGCAGCTAGCAGACTTTTCCTCTTCTCATATGAAGCCAGGGACAACAGCAACATTTAACAAAGGTAACGTTACAAAATTCATATCTATTACAACTCACAAGGTTCACTGACAGAATAACTGTCTCACACTAAACACGTTTTCCAAACAAATATAGCATGCTAATGTTATTAGCACAAGCTTATGGCATTTTACATTGTATAAATTATCCTAGCAACAAACAGAGATTTCCTCTGCTCATATGAAGCCAGGATAAATCACATGCAAGACATAAAATGTTTTTTATGGAGGCTTTATTGTCTTCACAATATATTCTTTTTTGTCTGTGAAATTAAAGTAAATAAAAGCTTTGTTTCCACTGAGGGAAATGGTTTCAGCTTACAGAAATAAACAGGAGGTCTGTGTCACATGTATTTAAATTCTAGGGAGGTGCACGTCAGGCCACAGTGTAGGGTACGGTGTTGATTCAACGCAGACGTATAAATCCCTCATCAGACAGAGGGTGAATACAGGTGTTCCTGCACAGACAGTACGGTATGAGGAAAATGAAGTATTTTTTGACAGCTAAAGCATGGAAACATGTTCTAGTAGAAACCCAAAATACAAGCATGAACCTGCAAATGAGAAAAACAGGTCCTCTTTAAGGTTAATCCTCTGGGGAGCATGACTGTCTGTACATGAGGTGAACAAAAGGTGATGTTAGCGCCTGTCTCTTTAAGCCCCTCAGCTGAAAAGCCCAGTCTGCTCTGATTGGTCAGGGTTCAAGTATCTTGGGGTTTTGTTTACGAGTGAGGGTACAATGGAGGTGGTTTGGGCATCTGATCAGGATGCCTCCTGGGTGCCTCCCATTGGAGGTGTTCTGGGCATGTCTCACTGGTAGGAGGCCCTGGGCAGACCCAGAACACACTGGAGGGATTACATATCCTATCAGGCCTGTGAACGCCTTGGGGTCTCCCAGGAGGAGCTGGAAAACGTTGCTGGGAGAGGGACGTCTGGGGTGCTTTGCTCTGCTTGCTGCCCCCACGACCTGACCCGATGAACATGGATAGAGCTTCCTGGAGCTTTCAGCCAAGTGTTATGACCTTCATCTCCAGGGGTCTCATTTGTAAAACAATGTGTAGGATCCATACTAAAAATGTATGTACAGACAAGAAACAAAAATGTTGTGCACCAAAAAAACATTCGACAACATTTAAAACCAGGCTTCCACCTCACCATCTGCGTCACCAATTTCCTGTCTCCAAAATGTCTGTAAGCATCGGTCACAGTTTCTCACATCAAGTCTGTTTTTATTCATCACAACTTTTCCATGGGGAAGTGGTGTACGCCTCTTTCAGGCCTCGTTTTGTGCGTATGCAGTGTTTTTAAAAGAGACCCCAGATCTTGTTTGCTCAGTTGTCGAGTAGGATTATTAGTTTAGTGATTAATGAGCTAATCAACCTGACATGTTGGTTTCCTTCTTGTCTTACAGAGTTCCTGAGCACCTTGTAAAAAGTATAACCTGGCAGACTCTTCAAGCGGTCAACTTCTGTCACAAACAAAATGTAACTGACTCGTACTCTGTCTTTTCCTAGTCCTACTCACACCTGTCTCTTCATGTCGTACACACAGTGTGTGTTTGAGTCGTCAAAGCTTCCCTTCAGCTTGTTTTTGAATTCCTCCGGTCTCCTCCCACCCTGCCTTCTGCTTTATGGCTCTTTTTTTTTTTTTTTTTTTAACAAGAATTCCTTCCCCTTGGCCGACCAGCAGTTAATGTATCACCTAGACACAACAAGACCTACAAGGGCCCCCATTTAACAGCAGCACTGTCTCTCCCTCCTCCTACTGATACTCACACAGACCCCTCTCTATTCTCTGCATCTCACACCACACAGTACCTGAACACCTTATGGAGCTTATAGTGATTTTAATTTGTTTCTGCTCCTGCAGTGCATCCATCGAGACGTCAAGCCAGAAAATATCCTCATCACCAAACACCAAGTCATCAAACTGTGTGACTTTGGGTTCGCCAGGATTCTCAGTAAGTTTGAAGTCTGTATAAACAGCGGTTACATCTTTGACACTGCCACCTGGTGGACACGTTGTGTTGCATTCAGTGGTGCTGGCTTTGTGGTATTTCAAGGCTTCAGTCATTAAATGCTGTTGTGTTTCAGGCAGTGGTGGAAGACATATTCAGATTCTCAGTAAAAGTACGAATACAACCACACTACAAGTAAAAGTCCTCCATTAAAAACCTTCTTAAGTAAAAGTATCTAAGTATTAACTGCAAAATGTCCTTAAAGTATGACTGCTCACTGTGCAGTAAAATGTTGCCCCTCACTGCTTTACTATTCTATATGATGTTTTTGGATTAATATCACTGCTGCATTGATGTGTATGTTGCATGTTCCTGCTAAAGATGTTTTAGGTTGTTATAGTTTCCCAGCTGATCCAAGAGAATATCTTTAAGAGTTTATTGAGTTGTAAGAAGTAGGAGACTCTCCAGAACACATAACCAAACACTCCATCTTTTAATTTATCAGAAATATTCAAAATCAAATCTGGAGAAACATGGTTTTTACTGGACAGGAAGGGGATGAAAAATTGTAATGTGAAACCTTGATTGTGGTTATTAGAGTCATAGACAGGATCAAACTGTAACATATCTACAAACTTTTGGACAAATACTAAATAACTCCAGCATAAATATTTGATAACATAAAGCCAGTATATTAAACTAATCTCTGTTTCTTCAATACAAAAGTGAACATTGTGGTTGTGTGATCCATAAAAAAAGTCCTTCATCTTTCATGATGACCTGATAGCTTATTCTGAACAAACCTCACATCATGTGTTTCTGTGTTTTGTATCACCAGCTGGTCCGTGTGATTACTACACAGACTACGTGGCAACTCGTTGGTACCGAGCCCCTGAGCTGCTGGTGGGAGACACTCAGTACGGCCCCCCGGTGGACGTATGGGCGATTGGTTGTGTGTTTGCCGAGCTGCTGTCAGGGATCCCTCTGTGGCCCGGGAAGTCTGACATGGACCAGCTGTACCTGATCAGGAAGACTCTGGGTAAAAAATCAGTCCGCTGCTGCAGGAGTTAAACAATACTGTGTAGAAGGGAGTTGTGATGTGTTTGGCTGAGGATGAATAACATGGACATGAACTGTCTTTCGTAATTAAGATTAAACAGAAAAAGCAAATTCAAAATTTTCACAAAGCTCTGAAACAAACAGGAAACAGGGCTTTATTGTTATATAAAGTTATACAGTGTATGTACAATTCACTTTAATGCAATGAACATAATCACAAAGCATAAAATTCTACATCACATACTGTAGAAAATGGTGACAGATATATTAAATATGTGAATTTTAGGATTAATTACAAGGATTATCAGGATATCATTAATCCTCCAAGACCCACAGAGGCCCATTTTTGTCTTTTCAAGGGGGGACAGGGGAACTTTTGGGGGAAAAGCAAGTCAACAGTACATGCCGCATAGAGGTGGTATATATCACCTGAAAGCATGCAACCTGAAGATTAATTTGAGATACAGCTCAGCACTGTGTCCAGTGTTTCTAGTCATAAACCTGTAATAAACATTTTGTTTTAGTTAGGTGCTATTCAAATTTTAAAGGAGTGTATAGGGCTTAGAACATTATGATCAAAGTATATGGCAGGCATTCCCATGCTCATTTGTATCTAATAAGTTGTTGCAGCAATTTTAGGGTTGATACCATTTGTGACACAGTTTGTGTGCCAAATTTAAGCATGTTTTACCACTTAAAATTGATCAAAATGGTCAAATATCCCACCAGAATACCACATAAAGACACCAAGACCTTGAGCAACACCAAACAAAATATAATGCTGTGATTTTGAATAAAAACTTTCTGTAATAATTGCATTTTTCAGTGATTGGATGGTGAGCATTTCTGTTCTGGAAACTGTTGAGACACCCTGTTATTGTCAATATACCTGTGAGCACCATCCATCCTCTGAATGTCTGAAGTCTCTAGTTTGTGGCTGTTTCATGAGCCTGTGATTATCCTAGAGGTCACTGTAGGTCATTTTATACAGTGATGTCCGATTAAAAAATAATGCTCTCACTACAATGAAATGGCTAGTTTAGGGGCTAACAACATCACACATGAATACAGTTGGGCTCAATGAATCCACAAGAGTCTCAGCTTTCCAAATTATGCAGTCCCAACACTGTAGGGACCCCAGTATGCAGAAATATTCAAATACAATAGGGGAAAATAGTACATTTATACTGCATGCAAGATGTGTATAGTTAGTGCTCAAAACTGTATGGGACTGGCACAAAGTGGACATGTTTGTAAAGGGAAGACTTTTGGGTACCCACAGAACCCATTTTCATTCAGATATCTTGAGGTGAGAGGTCAAGGGACCCCTGTGAAAATGGCCATGTTGTTTTTCCCCTCACCTTATTACTCATTCAGCCCCCTTTCTGACAGGCTAGCATAACGTGGTCGGTAACACTGGATTCATTGTCATCTAGTTTCATATAATACCAGAATCATTATCTGGCTTTAAAACCCAGCCTTCTATAACCTCTGAGAGACAGGAGGGTCGGCCGAGATTGCCGGCAACGCAGCGGGTCTCAGAGGTTTAAATCACCAATGAGAGCTTTTGTATTTTAGATACCTGAACCCATGTGTTTTTAATATTAATTTTTATATATAAATATGTGGGGAAAAAAACATCTTTTCACCATCACAGAAGTAATTTGAGACCTATTATGATGTAAGTAATATTATTCTTGTCCTCTGCAGGTGACCTGATCCCTCGACACCAGCAGGTCTTCAGCAACAACCAGTTCTTCTGTGGAGTTTCAATCCCAGAGCCACAAGAGATGGTGAGACAATCAGATGTGCCCACAAAAGTGGATGTTGTTGCTTTTTTTAATCAATATTGGTTGTACTCAGATGATTCTTTGTATATTTTTGGTTTTCAGCCGCCCTAAATGCAGCACACAAAGGTTAAATAAAGAAAAGTCAACTGAGGAGAGACGAGAGAAAGTGAAATCTGGACTTTGCCAGACATATTCAAAGCAGTAAAATTACAAAACAGAAATTCTGTCTTTTTGTAGGAACCTTTGGAGCAGAAATATCCAAATCTGTCACATCAAGCTCTGAGTCTCATGAAGGTAAAGATGTCATGACGATGATCTTATGATCTGTTTCATGTTTTTCAGCCTGTTTTAATACACTTTAGATATTTACAAGCTTTGTATAATAAAGATTGGGTTTTTATCCAGTTAAATGTTCATGTTATACAACATTTCAGAAAAAGTATGACTTAAATTCTGAAACTGAACAACGAATCATAAACCATGTGCAAAGTGCAGTGTGTTCCCAAATATACAGAGTAAACACTCCATCATCTTGACTCTTAACTCTCATCTTAAGCCATCTGTGCCTGACCTCAACTGTCTTTTATTGATGGTTTAGGGTTGTCTGAAGATGGACCCGTCTGAGCGTCTGACCTGTGAGCAGCTGCTCCAACACCCGTACTTTGACAGCCTGCGAGAGAAGAGCGAGAGCACCTCTCGAGAGCAGGACCGCTCCAGCAACAAGAGGACACGTTTACCTCGCAAGCACCTTCCTCCTGGGGTCAGTAGCCTTCTACGGGAAAATAATGATTGGACCTGAAACACCAAAATGCTGCTGTATAGAAGGCTAATGTCAGTTTTAAATATTGCATCCAACATCTGTGAAATCTGCAAGAAAAGTTGTTTTCTTTGGGAGAAATCCTGGGAGAAATAATGCATGCATGTGTGCATCTTTTGCTTGGCCTGAAAATCATCCCTGAAATATTTTTGTATGTTTTCTCTTTGCAGTATTTGCCGCAGCTGACCAGCAGCAGCATCTTCCCAGCGTTGGACAATAAGAAGTACTACAACAACCTGCGCAAGTTCAACTATCACCTACCAAACATCTGAACACGAGTTGAATGAAACCATCGACACCATCAGCGAGCAGTGTTTTCTGAAGACTCAGGAGACAAAGCACAATCTGATCACACCGTTTTTTTAAACAAGAGGGTTCAACCACTTTTTAAAGTTTATGTTTCATCACTTGGGGTGTGTCGGGTGGCTCTTGATACTGATGTCAGTCTATGCACTATTCCCCCGACATGTGGACTCTACGCATGTTGGTTTTACGTATGTTGCCTATGTTTCAAGCTGTTTTTGTTGTATTTTGTAGATGTGTGAAGACAAGGGGCGATGTGCTGCTCTGCTCGTAGTCGCTGAGTAGATTGAAGGTAAAACTACCACGTACTGCCTTGCCTGGTTTGCCAAATGTATTTTTTTATAATATAACGATGGACTCTTTAAAAAAAAGTTTGACATGTTTTTGGTAGTGAGTTTTATGTCTCGAGTAACTTATAATGTAGGACACAAACTTTTTTTTGTCACGACTCATGAGCATTTCTGAAACTATTTATTGACGTCAGGAGTGGATATTCCTTTAACCAACATTTAGTTGCATGTAGCAGTAACAATACACACATCGTACTCATTATCTGTGGAACTTTGGTGCTAAGGATGTTCACAGCCATCTGTCTGTCCTCAGATATTGTACACATGCCAAATTAATCTAAAGGGAATTTATTCAAAAGGTTTTTCTCTTTGTACCCACATATGGAGTAATATTTTGAATGTTGAGAATATAATAAACTACACAATAGTTCCATCTATCAAAAAAGTGTCAACAATATAAAGTGCTTTAACTTTGTTCATTGCTGTTTTGTTTAAAGGGACAGTTCACCGCAAAATCAAAAATACGTATTTTTCCTCTTACCTGTAGTGCTATTTATCAATCTAGATAGTTTTGGTGTGAGTTGAAGAGTGTTGGAGATATCGGCCGTAGAGATGTCTGCCTTCTCTGCAATAAAATGGAACTAGATGGCACTCAGCTTGTGGCGCTCAAAGCGCCAAAAAATACATTCAAAAAAACTCAACAGCAATGTCTCTTTCCAGAAATCATGACCTGGTTACTCAATATAATCCCGTAAACTGTATTACTGTGCAGAAGGAAGCGTGCATCTACTGTTAGCTCACCTAGCACCCCTGGGCTAGCTAACGTTAATGCCCAGACACGCAAAGCCAACACAGAGCTAGTGGCGACGAACTGTTGTCTCCTCACATTGTCTGTGCCTCGACCAAAAAGCTCCACTTGAACACATCGTAAAGACTACGGCCAATGACCAACTAGCACATATGTTCTGCATCTGCGTGTAGTCTGTATTCGTCATTCAAAAATGGAATTGGACGACCAATAGGACTGATTCAAGATGCTAGTTAGCCAGTTAGCACATTAACAACACACCCTGATATTGAAAGAACAAAAGATATTTATTGTGTGCTAGCAAAAAAACCCACATACCATTATGAACCGTACCTACTAAAAAATAACCCCTACCTAATATGACAAGTTTGTTTCAATCTCATGCCCTCTTTACTTTAGTCTGTTGTTTAACTTTACTACTACTGTAGAAAGAAAATACTTCCTACATGAAACTGCTCACAAGGTCTGTGGATTATCTTGATTAACCGGGTTGTGCTTTCTGGAAAGAGACGCTGATGTTGAGTTTTTTTAACTGTATATTTTTTCATGGCGCTTTGAGCACCACAAGCCGAGTGCCATCTAGCGCCATTATACTGGAGAGAAGGCAGACATCTCTACAGCTGATATCTCTAACACTCGGCAACTCACACCAGAACAATCGAGACCGATAAATAGCACCACAGGTAAGACTAAATATGTATTTTTGATTTTAGGGTGATCTGTCCCTTTAAAGCTTGATTATACTTCAAGCTGAAAGGTGACACATCAACCTGAATATTTTCTCTGCACGACTTAATGATTCACATGAAAATACGTTTAACATTTTAGCTGATGGATCTCCATGCTGCACACTATAAGCCCTTCAGTCTGTCCTATGTCAAGACTGGCTCTTTTACTTTGGAAACCTTAAAAATGGCGCCCTTATTTTTAAATGATAACAGTCTCTTCTAAACAGGACGTTTTTTCTGATATCATTCCAGGTCCAGTGCTAGGTCCAGACGTGGGAGCGCTGTCTGTAGTCTGTTAACTGTTGTTTCTTTGTCTTTGATCCCGGGAAGATCACTGAGAAAAAGATATTCCAGGTTCCTGTGTGGAATTAATACATAATATATAATAAGGGAACTAAATCAATTGAATTATAAAGCTTGTAATATTTTAATTCAACTTTTTTTAGATAACAAACACTTACTTTAGTTTGTGCAGAGTGATGATGCCCTTATCGGTCACATTTCCACACGACACCACCTCCATCATGTACAAACTCTGCTGCAGATTCTCTATAGAGCTCAGCCTCTCCAGGCAGCTGTCCTCAATGTACATACACTTGTTGAACTTGATTTCCTCCACATGTTTCAAACCATCTAGAAAAACAAACACAAAATTAGCAAGCTCTTTATGGATTAAACTTACATAGGCAAGGATTAACACTTGAGAAACAAAATTCTGCTCGTTTTTCTGAATTAACAAGATGAAAACTTTTCTCATATTTCTGAGATACTGATCTCGTTAATTCAGAAAAAGAAGGCACCCGTACAGAGGACTTTACACCAAAATAAATCAGTGTGGACTCTGGCACCAAAGTGTGTGTGAGTGCAGCAGCCAACCAGGTCAGAGCTGATGCACTGTGTGTGCCCGCTCAGTGTAAAACATCCTGGCCACTTGCGTCACTTTTGGATAATCAGTCTGGGAGAGATGCACTTTCACCGTCGCCTTTCCTTTCTTGTTAACAAAGAGGGGAATCACTTTCAGGTCAACGGTGGAGGTCAAGCTCATGTTAACGTAGTTGATGCAAAATTTATTTTCATTTCATTTTCAATGAATTTTGACTTTTGGGCAATCCTATGCAGCGAATCCAATTCTACAAATAGTATAATGCTAATAAAATTAATGTAGCCTAATCTTTAATCTGCACTTGTGTACCAGGTTTAAACAGAATAAATGGAAATGCTGAAGAAAAAAAAATTAAAAAGCTGCGCAGCATTTGAATGTTGATTCGGAATTCGAATGTCGATGCTACGACTGAAGTTTCAAAGCTTTGAACTGTTCAGTAGAGCCCTAAATGTTATTATCTGAAATGTCAAGTTTTCTGTAAATTTTTCATTAGTCCTTTAATTTTGTGTTTGTGTTTCTGGTTTTAGTCTTGTTAAATCGATCCATGCCCATATGGAGTGAAATGGAAACGAGAGCAGGACAATCCACAAGGACAAGAACATAATATTCTCAACACTGTAACACTGACCCAGGTGGTCAAACCCTCTGTGCATGATGCAGGATTCAGTAGCGTCTATCGCCTGGATCTTGTATCTGCCCAGAGCCCCAGTTGGCAGCGCGTTGTAGTCGTGTTGCCAGCGATCGAAACCTTCAAACCTCACTTTGGCACCGCATCTCAGCAGCCACTCTGCTGCAGCTCTGTCTGGACCAACGGCTTTTATCCTCTCATAGTCCACCCTGAGTAAACACCAACAAACACTCAATGTACCAAACAGGCTGATGTCATGAAATGTGACAGTGTGTGCTGAGATGGCAGAGGAGAGGAGTCAAGGGGGTTACAAACGCAACAAATGTCAACCTACCCACCAGGACAAATATCTTAACCTGAACAAATCTGCCACTGTTTATTTATATGGTTAATTATCAAGTAAAATACCATATTTGCAGGTTATTATATTGTAAAAATTGAGCATTTGCCTGTTTGTTTTTTTACCTGAATAGTTACATTTTTTTGGACTGCTGGTCAAACTAAATAAACAAAACCACAGGGAACATTGGACTATGACAACTTGTGAAAGACACTGTCGTCATTTTGACATTTTATAGACTCGTGTTCAATAAAAAAGAGGAAATACATCATGGAAATAACTGTCAGTTTCAGCCTTAATATTTTGAGAGATTAGGTCACAAAAAACCTGTACATTTCTGACAATAATATATTTTATCAACACTGAGCTGAACAAGATATCAGTAATGTTAATATCAGATTATGGTTATATTAACATAATATTACCAGAATGTCATTTTACTGGTTGTAAAGGCAACAAACAGTGGTACGGTGGTACAATTTCCTGAACATATGGCAGAGTCACATGATTAATATGTTCTCTGCTGTATGTTTGTCTATCATTCTAATTACTAATGGTTATTTAGCAACATTTTGCCTATAAATCATCCCCAAAATATCACCAAATTATCACTATTAAGGTAACTGGTCTTGATTTTCAAGTTCAAGTTATACAACTATCTAAATCACAGGGGAAATTAGGTACTGTTTCTTCTAGATCAAGCTATATACACTGAAAAAGAAAAAGAAGCGAAGCACCAAAATATTAGAAACACTATTCAGTATAACACAGTGCACTTTAACAGCCTCCTAATGACAATACAGTTGAGTCAACACTAGGGGTGGGGGAAAATCGATACAGCATAATATTGCAATATTTTTGTGTGGCAATATCGTGTCGTCACACAGTGCCAAGTATTTTTTTTAATAGAAATTATTAATATTTCTAATACAAAATAAACTTTAGGTAGCCTACAGTATATGCTTTTAATATAATCAATTACTATTACATTTTGCTGTAAAAAAAAAAAAAAAAAAAAAGAGGCTGAACTGAGATGAACAGACTTAAAACCTTACCTTATTAGATAAAACAGATGTTAAAGTTTTCCTTTGAGGACATAATTTACAGTTGACAAAAGATAATAAACCACAATATTTCTCTGTATATTCTATCGCGATAGTCAGCATATCGCAACGTATTTAAAATCACAATTATATTTTATTGTGACTCAAGCATCGTGATATCACTTTATGCTTTAAGGCTATCATTACAATTTATTTTCAACCATTTACATTTAATCATGCTACCTTTATTTTATTAACACTACTTGTATTTATACTTTTCTATTATTGCACTATATGTATGTCTTGTATCTTGTTGTGTACCTGTTTTTATATCTTCTTGTTTGCACCTTCTGCTCATTCATTTATCAATTAATTTACTTTATACCAGGAACAGGGAAACAATTTCGTTGCTCCATGTTCTCTACAACAATAAATATAGATGGATAATAAATAATAAAATACTAAAATTAATATAGAGGGACAATAAAATCTCCCTTATCTCTTTTAAAACAGTTTTAACAATAACTGAACTTTATAATCTTAATGGAGGTATGATTTATTGCTGGACTGTTGTATTAGACTTCATTAGCTTTAGCTAGGTGTACCTAATAAACTGGCAAAAGAGTGTAAACAGTGACCTTTACAAATATGAAGATATGCAACGAGGTAATTAGGTTCATTTAAGTGTGTTTGAGTTATGAGGTGTATGTTAAGTGCTTTGCCATTTTATTGATTATTATTAATCAGTGTGTCCATGCATTGCTGTGTAGCCATTAGCTAACACACGTAGCTTTATCATGAATCCATTAATAATGTCTCACTTGTTGAAGACTGCATTGAGCCAGCCCCAGAAGTGTCTGCGGCTCCACTCCCTCTGACCCACAGCACACTGCACTGTCCTCGATAACAGACTCATATCTGAAACACACATAGAAAATAAAGTAAATTATTACACTGTTGTTACATTAGTGCTGTTAAACTAATGTTTGAGTCACTTAAACAAACAACTGAAACTGCGACACAGCTGAATCCGATAAAACAATCTCACCTGCCCTCCAATACACACGACTGTTTACGTTTCAGACGAGTCCTGTGCCCTTTGACCCAGTGACGTAAAGAAAACGTGCCCTCCCATTGGCTGAGAGCGGTGCGACGCAGGGGGCGTGGTCACGTGTCTAGTTTCAGGATAGAGCAGCAGGATGGGACGCTAGCAGCGGCAACAGGGAGGAGGAAACACAAAAACAGAGCTCAGGGAAGTCTTTCTGACACTTATACAATGAAAAAGAGGCAGTGAGGAGCTGGTGAACGTTGCGACCATGATCCGGACACTCAGCGGGGCGACGTTTAGGGCTGCCGGGGCAGCGCAGCCGATAAAGGACGTAACAACCAGGCGGCTCCACAGGTAAGACTGACATTACAGAGAACAGAGCAAGGCTTCTTCTCACTGTGTGGGAGTGTAGTGTAATTACATGTGAGGAGTTAGACCTTTTCACGTGTCTCTAGTGAGATCCACTAGTTAAATTCACTCATAACAGACATGTAAGTCAAGAAAAGGGGCAAAGAAGCCTCAGCCTGATTGCTTAACTTAACTTAAAATTGATCTCAGTCATGGCCAAGGACATTCAACACCAAGAACCAGCTTGCATAACATTTCTGTTCTCTGCAGAACCTGATCTCCACACCCCCACCACATTGTTTATACACACAAAACATCTGAGTCTGCATTGTGCCTCTCAAACCAGTCCTGCTCCATCAACATGTGCATGACTTTAAGGGGTGAAAACATTTGAACAAACTGAGATTTTGGCCTATTTTGCCTCCAAATGTCTTATTTCAGACTTGTGGGAAGAAAATACACATGGAGGTGTGTAATTTGTTCAGATTTCTGTTCTGGAAATGTATGCAAATCAGTGCATATTTAATTAGATACACCCTATTTGCATATTCAAACATAACACCCCTAAAACTTTGGTTTTGTAACTTCAGAAGTACACACATTTTTTTGGTCAGTGTCGTACAGGAAGTCAGTAGAAGAAGGCGTGTCTGCACCATGTGTTTCACATCAGACCTACAAAAAACCTATAGGCAGCTCCGGGGCCATGGCACGCATGTTATGTAATGGGGCCCTTCACTCGTCTGCTTTAAGTAAACTGTGAAATACATATGTTGTACCATAAAGATATTGATTTGTAACTCTTAGGTAACGTCTCTTGGCTAAGTGAGACTAGCATGATATGAGAATGCCGGTTTCATCACAGATTAGTTAATGCATTAAATGTTATTCAGGTTTAAGCAAGAACAGCTGCCAACGTTTTTACAAGTTCAGGCAGCCCCCTCCTCGACTTATCTAACTGCAAACTCAGGAAAATCCTTCAAGGGACATTTTGTCACTGAACATATGAACTTTTAGCACCTTTAAACCCACCTATAGGTGCAGATAGTTGGGCTGTGATGCGCCCAAACTCCCAAATGTTTTCTCCAATCAGTTCTCTCGGTTCCTCCCCTTGTGGAGTTTTATAGCACTTTGCCTGGTTCTAATTTTGAAAAATGAAAACAAGATGTTGACTGTTCTCTGAGTCCTTTGTATTTGAGAGGGCATGGTAATTTAAATGTCCCCAGGCTTGAACATTGTGTTCTTCCAGCTCTCTGCAAATACTTAATTATGTGAGATTTGTGGTGGATTGTGGACAAGTTAGATATTCCAGAACTGTTGCTTACACTCTGAGCCCACACACTGCATGATCTGTGGTAATTATATTTTACTTGATGTAGCCTCGTGACAGAGCTGGACAGTATCTAAACAGCCTGTTAGCTGGCATGGGTTTCCCCACTGATGAGTATCAAAGGTCTATCCACTGCTCCTACAGCCATGTACAGTTGGACATTGAACCAGTGACCTAAATATTCTGTTCTGCTCTCTAACTTTTGCAACCCATAAAGCTTGTTTCTTTATCAGTAACCATCTTAAATTTGTACTGTCAGTAACCTCACTGTCGTCTGTATTGCAGCACATATGACGTGGCCGTGGTGGGGGCAGGCATCGTGGGCCTGGCGACAGTCAGAGAGCTCATTCTGCGACACCCGTCGCTCAGCTTTGTCCTACTGGAGAAAGAAAAAGAGCTTGGTGGGTTGAGTCATAAAAGTTGTTGTGGCAAAAGAAGACACTGTGTTCCAAAGAGAAAATGTTTTTCATGTCTCAGTAATTAAATCCAGTTACACAAAGCAGACAATGAGTACTTGGAAAGTGAAATAGTTTTTATGGCGCTGGCTCTGAACTCCAGCACATCTGAACTTGAACAATGACTACGAGGTTAAAGTGCCAAGTTTTAGCTTTGGGTATCGGATTAACAGTTAAAGGGTTAAAACCCTGCCATTGTGCTGCACTGTGAACACCTGCATACAACCTCAGACCTGAAAGACAGCCATGACACCTTGGTGTCAAAATGCGTCCCTCCGAAAAAAGTTGGATGATCAAATGGGGTTGGGTTGTACAATAATGCATAATGTTAACACTTACATTTGAGCTGCAATGATTAATCAATTAGTTATCAACTATTACATTAATTGCCAATTAATTTAATAATCGATAAATCAGTTTTAGTAAATTTTTAAGAAAAATAAAGTCACACTTCTCTGATTCCAACTTCTTAAATGTGAATATTTTCTGGTTTCTTTCCTCCTCTCTGACTGTAAACTGACTATCTTTGAGTTGTAGACAAACCAAGACATTTTGAGGAAGTCATCTTGACCTTTGGGAAACAATGCTCGTCATTTTTCGGCATTTTCTGACATTTTAGAGACCAAACAACTAATCAGTAAATCAAGGAAATAATCGTTAGCTGCAGTAGCTGCAACTGAGTTGACTGCAGATTAGTCTCTGCTCTCTAAACATAAGTGACAGACATCAAGTTTTAATGAGTTTGTCATGATTTTGCATCAGTGTGAAACAGGAACAAAGCACATGTTTGCATAGTTTGAGAGTCACTTGGATGAATCTGACTGAAAAATCTTTCATGATCATATTGACTGTTACAGGAAGATGATACACAGTGGAAAAGTCTGATGATTAACCTTTTAAAGCCTCATTTTCTGTCTTACTTCTTCATCTTGTTTTTTTATTTCTCGTCACTTTTCTTACTCACCAGCTATGCACCAGAGTGGGCACAACAGTGGGGTCATTCACAGCGGGATCTACTACACGCCGGGCTCGCTGAAGGCCCGTCTGTGTGTGCGAGGAGCCACTTTAGCCTACGAGTACTGTGAGAAGAAAGGACTCCCTTACAACAAATGTGGAAAGGTCTGCCTCCATGTTTTAACCAGATAAAATAAAAACCAACATGCATGTAATACAAACTCTGCTGGGCTGTATGGATCGTTGTGTTGTGTCTGCCTCGGTATTGATTGGTGTATTTCTGCAGCTTATCGTGGCTGTGGAGCAGGAGGAGATACCCAGGCTGAAAGCTTTATATGAACGCGGCATGAAGAACAATGTGCGTGACCTCGGTATAGTTGACGCCAAGGGAATCCGAGAACGCGAGCCGTACTGCAGGGTAAGAGTCTCAGAGACACTATTGTTGTTCCTACAGATGAAAAGATGGTAGTGGGGGTCTATAGTGTGTCGTCTCTGCAGGGTATCATGGCCTTGGATTCGCCCTACACTGGCATCGTGGACTGGAGGATGGTGGCTCTCAGGTACGGCCAAGACTTTGTGGAGGCTGGCGGCAAGGTGATAACTGATTCTGAGATTAATGACATTTCCATGGTCAAGGAGAGCCCAGCTGGGAGCACGGAAGGTAATAAACAGGATCTGTACATCAGTGTGTCAGCGGGTGGTGGAAAGTTGCTCAGTACATTGACTCAGAGTTTTGTACTTAAGGGGATACTTCACCCACAAAATGATGACTCATACACTGTCGTCTTCGCTCCAGCCAGCGAATACTGATACATTTGATAGCTGCAGTTAATAGAATCCGGAGAAGTCAAGTATGTGCCCGACCTTCAATACCGTCTGGTATTAATCCAAGTAGAGCTACCATGGGGTCCCTGGTCAAGTCCGTACCAAAAACATCCCTAAGCGTTAGATATATGCTGTCCCAATAGATGGTAAGCTTTTGACATGCCCAGAATATGTGGACATAGTTAGCCGACACCTCTCTGCATGCCCTCCAGCAAATACCAGACGCAGAAGCATCAAATTTACATGTTATATGAGGTGTTTTCACGAAGCGTACAATAAGTTTCCATCTCAATTCTCTCCTTGTGTTTGAGCTGGTGACCATGTGGGACCCTGAACAAATCTTATGTCAGGTCTCCATGGGAATTGGTTCTTCCCATTTGGATTTAAAATAGTGGGAGTCAGTCTTATCCATAGTCAGAAATGCACTGTACATACTGGAGATAATATTTCTAATTGAGTTATTAATTTGTAGATTAGTCGACAACCTTTCAATGCCTTGGGAGCTTGAATCTTAATAAAGTCATCTTTTTTGTGTAGGAAATGTCTTACTTGTAAATATTTACAGAAATCTGTCTGCAGAAGATTAAATTATTTTCTTATTTGTTTAAAAGACTTCATATTTTGAACTAACTGATTAAAAAGCTGATGTACATAAATCAACCCAAATCTTGACCTAAATTTCCAAAAGCTAATGTCCATGTGAGAGGGGATAAACATCAATGGCATCCTCCTCGGCTGAGATGTAACGTTAGCTAGCTCAGTGGTGCTAGGTAAGCTAGCAGTAGATGCACTCTTCCTTCTGTGCAGTGATATGGTTGGCAGGTGTAGTTCAGTAGAAAGAAAATAGTTCCTACATGAAACTGCTCACAACAAGGTCTGTGGATTATCTTGAGTGCCATCTAGTTCCATTATATTGGAGAGAAGGCCGACATTTCTTTTTTTCTTTTTTTTTTTTTCAACTTTTTTTATTGGGTTTTGCAGATATATACAATTGTATTTAAGACATTTACAAAGAGTTAAGTATACATTTTTTTCTTTTAAGAAAAACAACAGAAAAAGAAAGTGGTCACTGAAGTATCGCTGCATATCCGAACAATTTATATAAAACTTGGAACAACCACAATAAAAATAATTAAATAGATTAATTAAAAAGTAGGACTAGGACAGAAATAGACAATTACAAAAAATAAAAGGATAAAAAGTAAATAAAAAAATAAAAATGAATAAATAAAAAAAAGAGATAAGAGGAACACAGGCACATCAGTCAGGTAATAGTAAACTGCAATAGAGATAGCAACAGACATCCCATGTCAGAGTAGCGGCATATAACCCTCATCACAACCGAAACAACATATCTACAAGTCTCTCTAAGCAGCTTCAGTCGTGTCAGTCAGGGGTGAGTGGAAGGTCTGTCTTCTTAACGAATTGAAGGAATGGGCCCCATAATTTCCCAAGAAAATAAAGGGTGTCTCTAATCCAGCGGGCATGACAGGGCGGTATTGTTGATTTCCAATTAGTTACAGTTAATCTTCTGGCTAGCAGGGTAGCAAAAGCAAGTACATCCTTTTTAGACTTAGTGAGGGAAGGGGGGGCATCCCCAAATAGTGCACTCAGAGCATTTGGCTTTATTTTTTCCCCTACTACCTCTGACAGGGTATTAAAAATCTCTTGGGATTATATAGGGATGGACAATTCCAGAGCGTGTGTATTAAGTTTGCAGGAGATTACTGACACCTATCACAAGTTGGAGTTACACCATCATAAATCTTAGCCAGTCGAGCCTTAGTATAGTAGGTACGGTGTACAACTTTGCACTGAATAAGACTGTGTCTTGCACAAATAGAAGATTTATGTACCAGTCTCAAGATCTCTGTCCAGACTTCCTCTGATATCGCGACCCCCAGGTCCTCCTCCCAGAGTGACTTTATTAAGCCTAGGGGCTCTGAATGTAAAAGATTAATTTGATTATAGATATATGAGACAGAGCCTTTAAGAGTAGGGATTGGTGTCAGGAAACTATCCAAAGCTGAGTCACAGGGCAAATTAGGAAAACTAGGAAATGTGTCATGAACAAAGCTGCGGACTTGTAAATATCTAAAGAAATGTTGCTTAGGAAGTGAGAATTTATCTAAAAGTTGCTGAAAAGAAGCAAAGACATTATTAATATACAGGTCTTTAAAGTTATGAATACCGAAATTTGTCCACCTTAAGAAAACACTCTCTATGAGGGAAGGAGGAAAAGCGTGGTTAGCTGCTAGTGGTGCATAAATAGAGAAAGTCTGTAGGCCAAAGTAGCGCTTAAACTGGACCCAGATCCTAAGTGAGGTCTTAACAATAACATTTTTGGTGTAGGGAAAAGAGGAGGAGTGGATAGGGGAGTGCACTAAGGCTTTCAGGGAGACTGGATTTGCTGAACTTGCCTCCATAACCAGCCATGCTGGGGGAGGATCAAAAGCCTCATATTGAAGCCATTACTTAAGAATTCTGATATTGGTGGCCCAATAATAGAACCTAAGATTAGGCAGAGCCAGCCCTCCCAGTGACTTCGGTCTTTGCAAATATTGTTTGCACAGCCTAGGAACTTTCTTATTCCAGATTTTGAAATCAGGCTATCAAGTTTACGGAAAATGGACTAAGGGAGGTCTTCAAATTTGTGTGTAACATGGACTCCAAGATATACAAAACTATCATGGGCAACTTTAAAGGGGAAATTTTCCAGGGGATACATCTCAGCAGCAGGGTTAATGGGAAATATCTCACTTTTGTTTAAATTTAATTTGCATCCAGATATTTGACCAAATGAATGAAGGGTTGCAAGAGCAGCGGGAACTGAGACAGGCAGGTTGGAAACATATAAAAGGAGGTCGTCTGCATAAAGGGAAACTCTCAGCTGAGTGTCATTTCTAAATATGCCTGTAATAAGGGGGTTAGACCGAAGGGCTATCGAAAGAGGTTCAATAGCGATCGTGAATAATAGGGGGCTCAAAGGGCGGCACTGTCTAGTAGAGCGATAGAGGCGAAAATATTCTGACTGGATATTATTCGTCCTGACTGAAGCTTGAGGGGCCAAATAAAGCAACTTAATCCATGAAATAAAATTATTCTTAAAACCAAATTTAGAAGGCCGACATTTCTGCGGCAGATATCTCCAACACCCAGCGACTCACACCAAAACAATCTAGAGTGATAAATAGCACTACAGGTAAAAGGAAAAATATGTGTTTTTGATTTTGGGGTGAACTGTCCCTTTTAAGTGAAAGAGAAAAAAAAAAAAAGATATCCAAGAGTTCTTCTTCCACCGTTGTTGTCACCACAGTCACAATAAAACAAGCGCTGTTGAGTAATTTAAATTTCACCTCGGTGTGTCTTTTTTTAATTCTGTTTGCAGGAATGAAATATCCGATCGCAGTCAAAGACAAAAAGGTAAGACACACACAGATAAAAGCATCAGAAAGTTTAGATTGTGTTCTGTTGTTTTTAATGTCTGTATTGTTTTCACAGGGTAACGAGGTGCGGTGCCGTTATGTCCTGACCTGTGGAGGCCTGTACTCAGACCGCCTGTCGCAGATATCAGGATGCAGTCGAGAGCCTCGGATCGTCCCCTTCAGAGGAGATTATCTGGTCCTGAAGCCAGAGAAACACTATCTGGTCAAGGGAAACATCTACCCTGTAAGTCTGCTGAAGAATCATATGTCCATATATCCATATATCTTTAAGTTATGTAATCCACACATATCATTTGATCTGCAGATGTGTCTCATTGAATGTGACTTCCAGTCTCTTGCAGCTGTGTTCTGTCACTTCAAACTGTGGCAGAAAGAGATGATTATTTGAATGTGAAAAGTTTGATGGAATTTGCAACCTAGAAATTGTGTAACATGAGATCAGAGAGCCACAGCCTTTCCATTTCTATTTTTTCTTTCATTATTGGTACGTAGAGGTGGAGATTAAATCCCATAGGTGGAGATACTATTGAGTCCAGCTTTCTCTAGTGATAGCACCCATTCTCTGCTTTGTAGAACAAGTCTGGATCCCTCCTAAGTTGATCCATCACTCCAAGTGTGTTAGAGTTCCTCTCCTGGTGTTGATTAAACCCCTAAAACAATTTTTTCATGTATAAAAAATCCCTTCGTGCTTAAAAGAATGGCCTACATGTACATCTTCACTTTTGTCTCATTTAGTATGTTGCCTGCAGCTTGCGCATACATGCCTACCTTTGACTCTGCTTATCAAACACACAAACTTCTGCTTTAAACAGTAATCAATAACACGAGCTGTCGGCTTGACGACATTATCATGCAGTTGATATTGTGTCACTAATGTTTCATAAACCGTCCTGATCGCCTTGACTGATAAGTTCTGTTCTGTTTTCAGTGGAGCGCTGCCCACTTCCTTTTGGCACCCATGTTAACCAGTCGGGCTGTTAACACACGGCCCCGAGCTTCACAGATAGTTTGTGATCTGCAGCGATACTCTAATCTTGCAGAAAGACACACTGATGATCTGTGATGAACGATATCAAGGATTTATTAGATATGATATGAATAATCAGATCATGATAAATGATAAAATACGCATCCAATGCTTCCACATATTGTCAGTTGTGTCTGAAAAAGGACAGCAAAAGATAAGGGGACACACACACAAGCAGACAGAGACAGCTCTAAGTGTGATTAGGACAGGGCAGAGGTGCAGAATCGCTGCAGATCGGCGCAGAGAAATCTCACTCATATTTTGTAGCATACAAAAACACCATATCAGTTAACAAGGTTAAAAACTTGATTTTCCTTGGAGGCACTCCAGATTTACAAGCACTTCCCATAGCTAAAAAAATGAAGGAAGTGTTGTGTTTATAACATTTTCAGCCTTACTTTGTGATTGAGGCTGCAGATTAAACCCTTTAATGTTTGCGAGGTCATCAAATCCAAACCTTGGACCATGCCTGGGGATTACAGGTTGCTGGGCTCGCTGCTACGAGCCATCCGTTCCGTCCCAACTCTCACCTATGGTCACGAGCTCTGTGTAGTGACCCAAAGAATGAGATTGCGGATACAAGCTGCTGAAATGAGTTTCCTACATAGGGTGGCTGGGCTCAGCCTTAGGGTCAGGGTGAGGAGCTCAGACATCAGAGGGAGCTCAGAGTAGAGCTGCTGCTCCTTCACGTCGAAAGGGGTCAGTTGAGGTGGTTCGGGCATCTGATCAGGATCCTCCTTGGTGCCTCCTGCTGGAGGTGTTTCAGGCATGTCCCACTGGTAGGAGGCCCTGGGGCAGACCCAGAACATGCTGGAGGGATTACATATCCCATCTGGCCTGGGAACACCTTGGGGTCCTTGGAGCTTGGAAGTGTTGCTGGGGAGAGGAGCATCTGGGGTGCTTTGCTTGGCCTGCTGCCCCTACAACATGGCCCCGGATAAGCGGATGAAAATGGAAGGATGGATGGATGGATCTATGAAATATTAGACAATACTGTTCTTATAAGAGTTGAGTTACTTCAGAGAAAGTTTGAGGTATATTTCCAGTTTCAGGCTTTTGGTTTTACTTTAAAATCACCATCAAAAGCAGGCAGAGGCTAGAACTGAGGTTGTTTACATGATGTTAAGAGCATTGAGTTTTGGTATGTATCTGTGTTCAATTTTACAGACCCCCCCCAACTGATGCAACTGAGCAATCAGCGTGCACATCTGGTAGTTATTAGTTGTTCCCTATCACCTCCTCATGCTCCTGATTATGTTTTTTAAAGTAAAACCGAGAGCCTGAAACTACAAATATGCCTCTGTCTTCTCAGTCAATCTCCTGATTTTATTAGATTGATTCATGCTGCACACATATTTCACTGTTGCTACTTCATTTTGTTTCTATAAAACTGATTTATAGGTCCCCGACCCTCGTTTCCCTTTCCTCGGAGTTCACTTCACCCCGAGGATGGATGGAAGTGTTTGGCTCGGCCCCAACGCCGTCCTCGCCTTCAAAAGAGAGGGATACAAAATTTACGACTTCAATATCCGAGACTTTGCAGATGCGCTCTCATTCAGGTAAAACAGGAAATTTTTCTCATCTTATTTTCTTCTTTGTCTGTGTATTGTCCATTGTTGCAGGAGTATTTAATTTGAATCTTTTTCTCGTTCTCCAGGGGCCTTCAGAAGCTGGTATTGAGGAACATTACGTACGGAATTGGAGAGATGTATCGAGGGATTAACATTAATGCACAGGTTAAACTCCTGCAGAAGTACATCCCTGAAATCTCGCCAAGTGACGTGCTCAGGTAGAGAAAAATGCAAGACCTATGCGTGCACATTGCAGTATATACAGTTTATTACCAGGACAAGAGGGAAGAGGAATGATATGATTCTGTTTTCAACAACAACCCTGGTTTGTTTCCTCCGCAGGGGGCCAGCAGGAGTTCGAGCTCAGGCTCTCGACCGAGACGGAAACCTTGTAGACGACTTTGTGTTTGACGGCGGGGTCGGGGACGTGGGCAGCCGGGTGCTCCACGTGCGTAACGCTCCCTCCCCAGCGGCCACCTCCTCCCTCGCCATCGCTGAAATGATCGCAGATGAGGTGGAGAGTCGCTTCTCTCTGTAGAGCAACACAGTGATCACAGACGTAAAAACAGCAAACCAAAAATCATCCAGCTTGAGGATGCAAAATGAAACTATGTTGTGTCAAGCTGTCACTACCTCAGCATCACTGTCATCAGAGCGGAAATGTTTTCATTACAGGTCAAGCCTTAATTTAGCGCAGAAAGTCACGTATATGTGACTTGATTACATTTTAAGACTGTTTTATGTACGTAGTGCTGTTTCAGGTCGCGCAGTATGTTTACTCCACTACATTTCAAGTTAAAATTAATTTTTCTGCACTACATCTCTGTCTAAAACAAAAGTGCATGATGAGTTACGCTTAGTGGAAATTTTAAGTATTAAAAAAAAACGGTTCAGCTTCAGTAATATTATCAACTTGGACATGCTGTCTGGAATGTGAATATAACCTTTTTGGGAGATTGATCATTTTAAGATTAGAGCGTGTGAATCTGCCTTGGATTTTTTTCTTTTACTTTTGGATATGTTGTGTATTTTATCATCTGTATGTTTTTTTTTTATTACATAAAATTTTTTGGGAGAAAAGAAAAAAATCCCAGAAGTTAATTTGATTTAAAAAAAAAAAAAAAAAAGGATTCTGAATATTTTTATCATTGAATATAAAAATACGATGATGCCTAGTTTTCTGCCGACAATATAAGAAGATTGGGTGTAATTTTTGAACAGTAGTTGAAACTGTAACGCAATTAACGCACAGTCATACCTGCAGAACGCACAGTTTGGAAGACAGACGGGTTGTTTTTGGGGCATTTTGTCTTCCAAAATAATTTTATGACATTAAAAGAAATTGAAATCATGTCAGCTTTAAATCATTTAGTGTTATGTCATATTTACTTTGATGTAAACTGAGAACACTTGGATGTTTTATAAGTTTTATATGTGCTGGGGGTGGTGATTTCATATAATTCTGCTCAGATTTTCTCATTATTCGAGTCTCAGAGGCTTTACATATTGATAAAATTTGTCCAGATAGCTTTCCTATAAAATTGCTGTCATTGCATGCCATTTATTGACAAATGAATGTGAGTATTTTTACCATAAATACATATTTTTGCATTGCAAATGTACTGATTTGTTGTGTGGTTTGTGCCATATGACTTGTGAATATATGCAACATACTCATGGGTACTTTTTCAATATTACAACTTCTTTGAAGAAAGATATTCGCACATCCAACTGTCTCAGATGCAGGAGCGTCTATATGGGACAGGCCTTTAATTCCTCTCACACAAAACTGTTGTGCAGCAAAGATGGCAAACATGAACAAGTTGCTTATTTGAACCATTATGAAAATTACTTGTAAAAAAATTAGGCTTCAAATAACATACATGACAGCTTCAGAAGCAGGAAGTCACCACTTGTTTTTTTGTCATGCCGGTAAATCCAAATGAATTACAGTCTTCTCTGGTGCTCATGGTCTCAGTAAAATAAAATCAACCAAGCTAACATTTAAACATTTATATTTTTTGCATGATCTAAACAGCTTACTAATGATAGCTCAAGTGGGTAGTCAACAATCTGCTTTTATACATCCAAAGAACTTCTAAAAAAAATGAACTACTTGGCAACCAGACCAGGCCTCTATTTGAGACAGGCCTTTATTTGTAAAAAATAAAAGTAAAAAAATAAAGTACTGCAAAGTATAAAAAAACAAACAAAAAAAAACCAACCAAACAAATCAGATACGTTTACAATGACCTGATTAGACCCTGTGTCCTCATATGAGGACATCACATTTTGGGTTTACTTGACCTTATACTTCATTCTGCTTAACTCAGACCTGCTGTCCTCATCTGTGGACACTTCTTTGTGTCATCTAGTGGCATTAAGAGCACAATACACTAATCCATATAAAAACAAGATGGCAGCCATCCCTCCAAAACCTGATCACATTTAATGGTTAAAACTTGTAAATTTATAATTCATAATGTTTGTAGTTTGATATGGCAACAAAATTTGGCCAATTAAGACACTGTTAATTACAAAGTACTCATTTGAAGACAGAAGGAATTTATCATCATCTCGTTGAAGGACATTAGGGCTTTTGTTATCGTCTCTTTTAAAAACATTGAGACTTTATTGTTGTCTCGTTTGAGGATACAGGGACTTTCATGTTGTTGACAATATTTAGTTTTTTATACTTATTGGGTCCTACTGATCCCAAATTGAAAGGAGAAATAAAAAATGCAAACCAAACAAAAGTTCGGGTCTCAGGAGGATAAAGTTATGAAAATATACTATGAAAAATGTACTGTATATCTGATTTAAAGTCAAAGAGCTGCACAGTTATGTGCATGCATCCATCCATTTTCATCCACCTATCCGGGGCCAGGTCACTGGGGCAGCAGGCCGAGCAAAGCACCCCAGACGTCCCTCTCCCCAACAACACTTTCCAGCTCCTCCTGGAGGACCCCAAGGTGTTCCCAGGCCTGATGAGATATGTAATCCCTGCAGCATGTTCTGGGTCTGCCCTGGGGCAAATATATTGTCCAAGGAACATTAAAAAGTTTATATAATACAGTATGTGCAATGTACAAAGATGATAATCAACTGGAAATGCATGGAGAAGGATATAGGAATTGTGAGCAGAAACTTTATATTCAAGCTTGACCTCCTACTTTTTGGTTTGAGCAGTTTGCAGCAGCTTCTGGATGAAGCACTTACTCAGTTTGTCCACAAGGAGGCAGAATCACAGCAACAAACACAGTGTATGAGCCCCAGTGTGAACACAAAATGTGTATATATTTAATGCTGTTTCTCCAGATGGCTGTTTTTAATGAATGCTTGTGTAATAAGATGGAAATAAAGGAGATTTTTTCGCATTTAATTGTCTTATAAAATGTATTTTGTCTAGCTGTGTTGTGTAAGCAGTAACAGTAAAGTCAATTAATAAAGCTTGATTTTATATGATTTATTTAAATGATAAAAAAAATGTTATTTTCTTTTGTCTACAAACATGGGACTCCCAGTCTGTAATGACACAGAAGTCCAGCCTTGTTTTTTACTCTGTCCAATAAAATGTGATATTACGCAGCGTGCGTGCCTGACAGCGGACGCGCGTCGCAGAGAGCAGCAGCAGACAGACAGGCAGCGGAGTTGGTACGAACATCTTCGACTTCTCAAACCAAAAACACCTCGACTGCTCTTCAGCTGCCCCGCTCCGCAGACATGCCTCGGACCCACCGCTGCTCTCTGGGGGATTTACGTTGGATTTTAAGCGTCTGATCACCCCGGAAAAAGATGCCTAAACGTGAAGCAAACAGCGCAGGAGAAAGTGTGCCTTGTTTGGAGCTGAACGGGTCGTGTGCCACAACATAAAACTCGGGAGCGCATCAAGGCCAGCAGCAGCCTGTAGCACCAGCTAGCTAGTCGGCTAACGCTAGCCTGCTAACGTTACAGGTGTTTAGGCAGCAAATAACCAAACGTAACTTGTAGCTGTAGTTAGCTGGCGGCAAGCTGAGCTCCCATGTCGTGACTTAACGTTGAACTAAATGTGCCTATTATAAGCTTTCAAGCGAACCCCAAGTAGCAAGTATAACACTTAGCAACATTGTTATTAGCCGTTAGCTTCTTAGTTAGCCGCTGTTTACAGCAGCAGCAGCGGGCTAGCCTCACTAGCCACCAAGCTAGCGAGTTAACTTTATAGCTACATGTGCTTATTTTATGTTGTAGCTAGTTTTTCGCTCTTTAACCCGACTCGACTACGGACTTGCAGTGTGGTTTTGTGATACTCTTCATATTTGCAAGCCAGACTGGTTGACTTTTTCCGCCGTGCCTGCCCTGGACTGACCCACCCACAAGGACTATCTATCCGGGGCCGATGCTGACAGTTCAGCCCGGATCACGGCAACGCCAGGAGCCGCTACAGCAATGCAGCCCCAGCAGATATACGACTTTTCAAGTGACGAGAACAGTCACAAATGGAGAGGCCTCTTCGTGCAAGCTTTACGGAAGGTAACACTGTGATTACTACACTTGCTAATCCTCACAAAGTCACTAAACTGCCTTTCATAACACGTATTCTCATGCTGGAGATTCAATGGTGCTGGGTTAAAGGTACTTGTTACCTCACCAGCCCAAACTTTTGCCACAAGTTGTCAACTTAGTCTTATAAACAGCCAAAAAATACTAATACTACAATGAGCTATACAAGTAAATGTACATGTACCAGCAGCAAATCACCCCGTTAAAAGTATTTAATTGAAAGTATGTAATGTTTTGATGATCAGCAGTCATTTGTCAGTGTTTAAACTGCTGTCCTCATCCTCTGTGGCTGTTGACGTGTCTAAAGTGTGTTTATTCAGAAAAATCTCTCACCCAAGTTCCCCATAATGACTTTTTTTCCCACCGTGTTTTTGAAGAAGTTGTTCAAATTTGAGCAGTTTGTACAGTGCCTTGATGTGTTGCTACTAGTTTTGAGTGTAAACAGGCCACACTAATAACATGCAGGGTGCTGATGTTACCTCCAAGCTAAATACCAGTGAAGCTGTCCTGGGACTGCTGCCTTGTAGCTGCAAGGCTCTGTCAAACATCATTTGACATGGTGTGTTGCTGCCAGCCTCTTTTTTATTTGTTCCTCATTTGGTGTAACAGCAAAGATGTCTCATCCTTCCAGAGCGGAGACACTGTGCAGCTGTTGTATGATGCTTTCATGTGAAGTTTCCCTCCTTTTTCTGAAGAAATGCAAGCTAATTCTCATAAACCTAATTCAAACTTCCAGGACAGGAAACATTTTAATTTTAATGTCCTTGGTCAGCAGGACTAACCCGTATCAGTTCCTTCTTGACTGTCCCTCTCTTTCTCTTTTCTTGCATCATCTTGGCTTCTCCCTGTCATCGCCAGGTTTATTTTCTGTTTTCTGACCTCCGCCTGCTTCCCTCAGTCTTTGTGCTCAGACTTGCAAACTCATGACAGTCTGGTACTCAGCGCTAACTGAGAACACTAAGTTATTGCAGCTCTTTTTGTTTCACTGTCAACTCTTTTGACTTGCTGTTCCATTATGTTGTGCGCAGAGCCACACTGTTTAGATACTGGAGGATGCACAAAGCTCTGCGTGCTGCTGGCCCCTTTTGAAATGGGTCTGTGTGCAAACCCACAAGGTCCTGTCAAGAGCCTTTCATATGTTTATGGTGCCTGATGTGGTTTGAGCTCAAAAGAGTTGCTAATGGGTTAAAAGAGGGACGTAAACTGTTGTGGAAAAGCTGTGGTGTCATGCACAGTAGTGTCACGATACTGGAATTTCTAACTTCATTACACTACCTTTAAAATAATCTATTCGATACTTAAGGGAAAAATTTACTTTGAGGGCATAACATTTTAAATTTTAACAAAAGGTAAATATAACGAAGCTATAACATGACAACAGCGACTTTTCTCTTCTTGGTTGGTAGCAGAGACCAGCAAATTTACCATAGTAGGCATTAATAATAAGTGGGAAATGGTTGAAACTGTTTCAAATATTCAGAAACGATATGCATCTATGAATCAACTATTTTGGCAGCAGTAATGCAAAGCAGAGACAGTACATGATTTTCTAAGTTTTTATATTCTTGAGCTACCAGTGCTGTGCTTTGAGCAACAGTAATACAAGCTTGTGATCGGGGTTGTAACTAACTTTCTTGTCGATTCCAATATATACCGGCCACTCAGTAGATTATTGTTGTTTTTTATGGCTGATGAGTGAAGAAAATCTAGCAGCCACTTGCACGTTTTACCAGCACTTGGCTGGAGGGCGGTGCTAACCTCCAAGCCTGCTTGTGATGCAGTGGTACATCAGGATGGCACAGTAAAAGTTGTTGCTCACCTTGGTAACCTGTAGGAGGTTTGACGTCACCCAAACAGCAACCACTTCTGACCTGCAGCTTGTCATCCAACCAGTTCATTGTTGATGTTTCTCCATTACTGACGCATCCTTTCAAACTTTAACGTCACCCCCAGACAAAGGACAAAGTTGTTGAACTCAAAACTAAGACTTGACTTCAGACAAGGGCTAGGTATTGTTTAAATATTCCGATACCAGTAACCTACCAATACCAGTCCCCTTAAAGTGACACTGATGCCAATAAAGTACTTAATTTGAAGCCTTTTTCGTACTTCATTCTGTACCCATGATGTGAATTGAAGCATTTGATTACTTTAATTACTTACAAACATTTTGGTGACATCTTGGCACACTGAACTGCCAGCTCCATCAACCCCACCATGCTCATCTTCACCACACCACAGACTGTATGCACTGTAGCTGCTACGGTAGTGTCCCAATCATACGTTGAATTAAATCACGCTTGCGGTGATTGGCTGCAAGCAAAACTGTACAAATAATTTTCATTCTAGATCTGAGTACAAAAAGGATTGAATGCAGGTATAGTTTGACTAGAGAAGTTTCAATACTAATTGTTCACAGGTTATTTCACTTGACACCTCAGTGGTATCAAATAACGATACCAAGCCTTACTTCAGACTACATGTGGTTTACTTTGACACAGAGTTACTACAATTGAAACTTCACAGCGTGTGGACTTATTTGGAAAGATATGAATGGTTAAAGAGGAACTATGCCCATGTAAAAAATTCATATATTATTCCTATGGTCTTAAACAGTCCAAAAATATTAGTAAACATGAAATACTCCCCCCTAAATTCAAAAACTACAGTGTTAAAACTCAAATTTGTGATGTCATAGGGTATAAAGTCTGGAGCTGCTCCAAAGACAACGAATTGGGAATTATATTAAAGATGATACTGAGAGCAACGAGGTGAATTTTCAGAGTACATAAGAACGTTTTCTGTTTCAGGACTGAGAACACTACAACAGAATTAAGCTCATCTGGGTATAAAAAATCAAACAAACATTCTGTGGGTCAGAAAAAACAGTCTTCCATTCATTGTCTATGGAGCAGCTCCAGACTTTAAACTTGATCACATCACAATTTGAGACTAGCTCAGAGAGGAGCTCATGTTCTCATAAACTGGTATTTCTTTGGTGGTGTTCCCTTTTTAAAATACTGAAATATTTGAGTTCCTGGAATAGATGAAAGTACTGCACTTTAAGCACTGCGAGTTTATTTTGTAAAGCATGAAAGACACATTTCTGTTCTTCGAAACAGATTCTCAGTGTTACTAACTTTTTGTGCTGTGTTTTGATGTAACTACCCTCTTTGTTTAAAGTGCAGCTAATCGAGTGTCTACTTCAGACTTTTGCTCTGAGATCAGTTATTGGCACACACAATCTACTCTTCCTTCCCTTTTTTTAACGCAAAGTAACATTCAAACAATCAAAATGACTCCAGAAACTTCATGATCAAAAGTTTTGATTCGTCCATTTGGGCAACAAGGCCCTGAACCTGCTAAGGCAGGGACTTTATCAAAGTATGGCACTGACTTTTAATGCATTAATTTTAGTAACACACAGTGCCTAGATAAACCTGCCGTGGATTAGCCATGTAGCAACAACATGTTTATAAATAACACAACCCTTTTTGTGTCAGTTATCCGTAGCACAGTGGAGATGGTGTGATGAATCAGGTGAAACTGAGTGAGCAGGTGGTGGACCGTGGTGCCGCGGTTTCATTGTCTCAACTTGTTACACAACTGCCGGAGGGAAAGCCTGTCAGAGATTGACGCAAGAGAGGTTTGTTATGGTTTTGACAGACTGTGACTCGCTGTTTTTCACAGCTGTCCTCCGGAGGGTTTCCTTGTCAGAAGGAGCCATGGTGGATGACTCCACCCCTGAGAATGATTTAGATTATTGTTTAGAGGACAGATTAAAGAAAACCTGTTGATAGACAGAAACTGCTCCGAGCTGGAGCAGGGAAGTGACTCTGTGATCAACCAGGGTGGTAGTTTGAGAAGTGTCGCCTTCAGCTGGTGGGAGATCTCTTGGAGAATTACCTCATGAATGAGACAGACTTATCTGGCTACAGCCTGTGTTTACTGACACGTTACAGATTGCTGTGAAATCAGGTGGATGGAAGTAGGGTTGAAACAATTAAGTGATCGACTTAGATTTAATCAGCAGCTAAAATTTTTGTATTTAGGACTGTTGGACAGAAAATTTTAAGTTTGAACACGTCACCTTGAGCTCTGGAAATTTAGGGTGCTTTCACATCTGCCCTGTTTGGTTCGGTTCAGTTGAACTCAAGTTCATTTGCCCCCTCAGTGTGGCTCGTTTGGGCAGGTGTGAACACAGCAATCAACTGAGACCTTCACCTTCTTGAAGAGGTGGTCTTGGTCTGGTTACAAATAAACTCTGGTGTGGTTCGTTTGTGGTGAGAATGTGTTCCGACCTGGATCTGAACCAACTGCAGTCACATGACACATTGTTTGGGTTAAACATGAGCATGTTACAGTCCTGGAGGATTATTAATGTGCACCTCCTTCTGTACTGCCTTAATATGCACATTCAGCACATCCAATGCATCAAAACATTGTTTTCTAGTTGGAGCCGCGCCTCGTTTTCAAACTGTATGGTTTGACTAAAATGAACAATGACAGCAATATAGTCCACGATGAGCAGCGCTAAAATCAACCTGCGTAGTTGTCCCTCCATTGTGACATTAGAAAGTGTCACATTTATCTTGCAAGTGTACTCTTCTTCAACGTTTGCTTTACTTCCTGGATTTTTCCCGCATGGTAATTCTGACCAATCAAGAGCAGCTTTCTCATGCAAGGCATTTGATCTGGTCCACTTGTAAATGCTGCTGTCAGAACACGAACCAACTCTAGGCAATTCTGAAAGCAAGTATTAATTGCAGGTCTGAATAATAGTACTTAAAGAGATAGTTCTGATTTTTTGAAATGGGATTGTGTGAGGAGCTTATCCATAGTCAATGAATTACATACAATAGATACAGTACATTGCTTAGCTTCCATTTCAGCACTCCTGCTGCTTCTCCAAACTGGGGGCGTGCTGAATGACATCTACTGTATGTAACACACTGACTTTGCATAAGTACCTCACACAACCCCACTTCAAAAAATCTTAGCTATGCCTTGAAGCACCATGAGCGCTGTGATCTCTCTTGAGGCTACACTTATAAATGCAAGCTTAACTGCACACCCTGGAGTGATGAGGGGCCTGGTAAAGGTGTGAGGCGCCTGAGACTTGAAGTTGTAGCTTTAGGTTTTAACTGCTCTGGGGATGAAACACCGATCATGAACTGCAACGACCCCGGTTTGAATCAGGCCGTAGACCTTTCTCTCTCTTGTTTCCTGTCATCTCTTGAGTACGCATAAAGCACACAAATAATAATAATAAAAAAGGTTTATATTGTCCACATAGAAATAGAGTAAGTCAGTTTTGTCTAAAGTAAATGGGAAAACACTACATGCTAACACATGTGCAGGCGTCTGTGTTTCTGTCTGTCGTTGACATTTCACCATATAGGAGTCCAGTGTTTGTCTCCCCGCAGCGTCTGAGTGTCCCGGCTATTCTTGATCACTGCGGCTCGTGCCCAGTGCTATGCAAGAGCGTCATTTAGCCTCCGACATGCCGGTGTTGATAATAACTGTGCATTCCCTGGGTCTGCTGTTTCACTGGCATCAAGAGAAAGGCCAGGGCTTCGCTGGGTACAGTTTCATTCCATTGCCATGTTGAGTTAGCGCAGCATGATGCTGCTGACTTCATGGGGCTTCACAGGCCAACATTTAAAGCTGTGATTGGTCGGGTTACAAGCATGCTTTGTGTGTGTGTGTGTGTGTGTGTGTGTGTGTGTGTGTATTGCCTCTTTTATCCTCTCAGCTTGAGTAGTCGGTTAAAATCTGACAGGGTGACTTCACAACAGGTTAAAACTCATACCTCAGGTCTTTCTATTTTTACTTTAGTCAGTTATGCTGCCAGGCTAGACAGAGATGTTGTCACTCAATACAAGCCTCCACTCTGGTGCACCACTGTGTGAGATCCAATCCAAATATAACAGATACTGCTCAAGAGTTGCCAAAGATCTAGAGTCTAGACTTCATAAAGTATTTCTAACTATGACAATAAGACAAATACAAAGTGCCTTGTCCCATAAAGAGGTCAGGTCTTGTGTTTATTTATTTGTCAGTCTATTTTTAGCACCTCATATCTATCTCATCTTTGATCTGTCGTCAAGCTGGGTAAAAAAAAAAACTTTCACTTTTGCGACTCTGCTGTCTGAGCTCGCTTGGCAGTATTATACACAAAAAGAAATTTGTCTGTGCAACTCCATGTGTTCATTAAATTAGATCCCTGTAAGATAAAGGAGGTTATAACTACTTCAGTAGAGCTACTGGTAGAGCTGTGTTGGATATTTTGGGAATGCATTTTTGTGTGTAAAGGTGTAAATTAAGATAGATTTTAGGCATTTAATGTCTTTATTATCAAGTAGACAGAAGTGAGATGACAGGAAGTGAGTGGATGAAGAGATAAGGAATTATGTAATGCCACAAAGGTCCTCTGCTGCACTTCAGCTGGAGACGTTGCAGTTCATGGTTGGCGCTTTAACCCCAAATGGAACCATTTCATTTTTTAAGGTTTTATTTGATAGTCAGGGCTTGTGGTGTGATCTGCAGGGACGAGGGTTGAGAATAAGCATGAACTAAATCAGGCTGCAAAGCTAATCATAATATTATCGAAATCGCAATATGGCCAGGTGCAGAATTCAAATCTCAGTAGCTGCAATTTTTGATAAAGGTAAAACGTTTCACAATGTACTGTTACAAATGAAGCATTGTGGTGCTGCCACCGACTAAGAATTTTCGTAGTCGATCAATAGTCCTCATTTAGGGCCATTAGTCGACTAGTCGCCTGCATGTTTACCATATTAATTTGATAATTAAAGTATATATTTTGGGCGGGGCAACACAATGGTTTGAGTTGAACCGCAGGTACCAGCCCTGGAAATTAACCTGACTCCTGTCTGACTGCTGAGCGTGGACACTTCCTGTGTCTGTCCTTTCAAATTAAATTCCCACATGGTCCAGTCAGATAGGTGTTGATTTATTTTGACAAGGCGCAGCTCCTAATAGAGTTCCACGTGTGTTTGTTTTGTTTTGTTTTTCTGCGACTAAGTGACCAATGAAATACTGTCGACTAATGAGCTTTCTGGTCGACTAACGTTTGGTCAACTATTTAGGGGCAGCCCTACTCTGTATGCAGTATTCACTTTGGAGAGTTGATGGCCAGTTTGACAATTTACCTTCACTTTTTACTGATATTTGGTACTCTGCAGATTTTAATTCCTAAATTCTGGGCATGTGGATCTGTTTTTTTGGCTCTGCTGCAAAAAACTAAGGAATAAAAACAAGGGGAAAAAAGTAAAGCAGCAAGTGACCGCTATAGAGCTCCACCATAAGCAGTTCTCACCTCTTCAATTAAAGCTGACTTAAAAATATTACAGAGTAAGTGACATACTCTAAACCCTGTCACTCTCATGCATCACGTTGTCACGTACTCTGGATGAGTTTTGTGTGTTGATTGGACAGGATGCTCCTCGTAACAGGTTGCACTTCCTGCGCACCAGCCCCGGGCCGTCCACAGAGTCGGGCTCATTAATACACACGTTCTCCACCCTTCCCAGATTATTGAATCAAGCCAGCGAACATCACTTCATCCTCAGATGGGGTTCAGACGGAGGATGGGTGGACGCAGGCAGGCAGGGGTCACTGGGTCGGGTCAGACTGGGGTCACAGCGAGGCCACATGCTGTCGACGGCACGTCCACCAGCCATTGTCTCGATGATGTGAATGTGAAGAGGGTTAGCTAAATGTCAGGAGTGTGTGTGAGTGTGTGTGTGGTTGTGAATTTTTATTTCCTGGTTGTGGACATGTGTGTGTTTGTTTTGTCGTCTACAGTGTGTCTTGGCGCATGTGTCTGTGCTTCTGTTTGTGTTTATGTCTCTTTGTCTTTGTGTGTGTCTTGTATGTCTGCGCCATGCGTGTTATGTGTGTGTGGGTGTGTGTGCCTGTTGTCTCAGAGTTGATCTCTGCCCTATGGTTCCCCAGACAGTCTGGTTGTAATGGCAGATGATGTCATGGCATGAATCACAAACAGTGACACATACTCGGGTATAATAACAAGCCCCACCCCCACCTCTCCACCCCACACACACACATACACACACACACACTAGCCACATTACCTGCAACCTGAGCCTGATGCAGCCCTGTATACACAGCCAGGAGAATAATCAATTGAATTAGAAATGTTAACCCTGTATTAACACCGTCCGGCCTCTATTATTACCTCCAACTTTTCTGTTCTTTTGCCACCAGCACACACAACAACACCTGATCCCTCTGCGTGTGTGTGTGTTGAGACATGCATGTTTTTTTTTTTACCATGGTGCAAGCTGAGTAAAAAGGTGACCTGCATCTTTACATTGAGTTACTACACAGAATCTGAGCTGCTTTTTGTTTCTTGTGTGCGTGTATCAGCTCCTCACTATGTCAGCTTGGCAGCGACAAACGTGTCAGTTTCCACGTCTAATACTTTTGATGATGTCGCACTTTCGGGGAAATAAAATCTTCTTTTGAGGTAAAAACGTCTGTGGTTCGAAGAGATTTGGAGAAACACTGTGTGTACTTTTTCCACTTGAACGATCAGATTTTTCCCCCCCTAACTTTCACTTGTGAGCGACACAGTCTGCTCCATTGTTTTCTGTCAGGTCTCATTATGTCAGCGTGGTGTGGCAGAGCATGTTCACAGCGTTGGTTATAAGAAACTCTGTGAATGTACAGTATGTAACTAACACACTTATTTCATGACCCTGTTTGCAACAGACGCCTTGAGGTGATGATGCCAACAGATTCAAAAAAGGAGTTAATAAACATGCTAAAAATTGCATGAAATTAAGTGGTCTTTTACGCAGACAGTCTGTCTGTCTGGTCCTGCACTGTTATCCCTCTGACAGTTGAGTTAATTCTTGGATCTGTTTTAGAAAAATAATATTAGACCACTTCTGCTCCGTGTGTGGTCTGGGTCTTCTGCACACTTATATAAGGCTGCAATTCAATTTTCATTATTGATTTATTCTGTTGATTGTTTTTTTTACTTAAAAAAATCAGTTTGTAGTTTTGTCCTTTTCCTGGAAATATAAAAAAAATGGATATAACAATGGTGAAGTCTTCAAATTGCTTGTTTTGTCTGATCATCAATCAAAAGCGTAAATTATTTTAATTTATAATAATATAAAACAGAAGAAAATTTCAAATTAAAGCTGCAACAAGTAGTTGATTATTTGATTGGCAACTATTTTGATAATCCATTAACTGTTTTAAGTTATTTTTAAGCAAAAATACTAATAATTTTTGAGTTAAAGCTTTTCCAGTTATGAGATTTGGGTATTTTCTCTGTTTTATATTACAAACTTAATTTTTTTTTGGTTTGGTTTTGGACTATTTGTTGGATTTTACACAAAAGGAACAAACAGAAAACAATAAAAAGTGATAAATGAATACAGGAATTATGAAAATCGAAAGTTGGCTTTGGATTTCCTTGTAATAGACTATTTTCTGACATTTTATTAATCAAACGATTCATAAATTAAGTCAGAAAATAAATTTTATCTTTAAATTTGTGTCATTTTATTCACTAATTTGACAGATACAACACATATTTTATTATTTTCTTCCATTTTAATAAAAAATGCAACCAGTAGAATGTACACAGGACTTCTAGCCATAGCTAATTTGCAGATCTTGTCTCTGGTTAGGCTTTTAAGGGATAAAACATGCAAGAAAACACTTTAATATATGCAGTAATAAAACAAACTCAGGCTGGAAAAAAATGAAATATCACAATATTTTTTAACAAATACCTTGATAATGATATTGCGACGATACTGAAGGGCTGATTGTTTGTGCTGTCCTGAAATATTTACACAATCAGATCTCCATTAATCATCAGTAATATTGATGTAATGAGTGGGTAAAGGCAAATAAAAGAACAGCCAGAACAGTCTTGTAAGTTCAATGACATCACTTAACTGTAATGCAGCCTTTAAAACCAGGAGAAGACGATGCTTACGCTAAAATTATATTAAAAATCTAAGCTGATATCTAGTCTCATGCCGTGATATTGAAACGATATCAACACATTGCCTAGCCGTACTATTTTCTGACATGTTATAGACGAAACAATGGATTAATTAAAAGAGAAAATAGTTTTAAATGTTGGTAGTCATAGCTAATTTGCAGTCCTTGACCTTGGTTAGGGTTTTAATATATAAAACATATAAGAAAACACTGTAATACAAGCAAACAGTAATCAACCATTGACAAACAACCACTACAAATAAACCTGCACATTATTCCATAATGGAATAATGATAAGTTACGGCCCTATATCTGATGTGCACGAATTTCGAAGCTATAACTGAAGTTGTCATCAGCAGATCAAATACTTTGCCTATCGTCTCAGCACTGGTTTAATGATGCTGCAGTTCTGGTGATGGTGCAGAGCCATCAGTCTGTTTTTTAAGGACAATCCTGTGTGTAATTAACCTGACAGTGGCATTTAGGACATCCATGGATCAGTTTCCTGCTCACTGTGTGGTCTGATATTTGCACTGTAGCTAGAGATGGATGTTGCCGTCAGACTCTGTGGATGGAACACCGACCAGTTGGATTTTTCCTGGTAGTTTTTGTCTGTGTGTGAATCCTGGTTGTCTCTCTCCTGTTATTGGCTCTGATCCAGTTTGTGTGTAGTATGAGCCTGCTGAAGCTGCCGCTGCTGCTGCCTCCTCGTACACGCACATCAATACCTCTCAGTCTGCTGCTATGATCTGCTCTCCCCCGGGGGCTTCGCTCTGTGTGGGTAGAGAACAAGGCAGGAGGAGGAGGAGGGTGGAGGAGGGGGGTTTGTGGACGGCGAAAGGGAGAGTGGGAGAGTGGGAGAGTGAGCGAGCGCTGGGACTTCCTGTACACTAGCCTTTCCCTTCTTAATGGAGCTGACCCATGAAACTGAACACCTTAACATGGCACAGGAGGATGTGCATCAAAGCTTTACGTATGATCCAGATACTGTTCGTTTTAATGTCTCTGCCTACATGTAGTGGTCAAAGAGAAGTAACTCTGCAACTGAGTATTATATTGATTCATCCGTAGACTATTATTTTGTTATTAATTGACTGATTGTTTCATCTATAAAATGTCACAATCTAATAGCCCAGGTGACATCTTGAAATGGTTCAGATAAACAGTCAAATAAAACCTTAAGATACTAAATTAAGGAGGTAGTGACAGTATATGCCATGAGATAATATACATTTCGACAGTTCATTTATGATCAATTAATCTGCCCATTATTTTCTTGATTAATCATTTTGTCAATAAAATATCAGAAAATAGTGAAACGTGCTGACAGGTGACGTCTTCAAATGATATGTTTTATCCGACCAACAGTCCAAAAATTCAAAGCTTTCAGTTTATTATCATGTAAGTCAAAGAAAAGCATCAAATTATCACGTTTACGAACTCAGGGTAGGGGTTCGAACCCCGTTCTGTGCAGAGTTTGCACATTCTTCCCACGTCAGCATGGGTTTCCTCCAGGTGCTCCAGCTTCCTCCCACAGTCCAAAGACATGCAGGTTAACTGGTGACTCTAAATTACCAGTAGGTGTGAATGTGAGTGTGAATGGTTGTCTGTCTCTATGTGTCAGCCCTGTGATAGTCTGGCGACCTGTCCAGGGTGAACCCTGCCTCTCACCCAGTGTCAGCTGGGATAGGCTCCAGCAAATCAGCCAATGCTCATATTTGAGCAGCTAGAACGAGCAAATATTTGGCATTTCTGCTTGAAAATTGACCAAAACAATTTTTAGGCCTGTTTCCACTGAAGAAGTTCCTGGTACTATTTGGGGGGCAGGAACTACTACAGGAACGTCCTCTCGTTCGGCCCTCTCAACCGCCGTGTCTCCACTGAGTGGAGTACGAGGAAGGTTCCTGTAAAGTTACGGGCTGCCTCTGGATGTGACGTAATCGTTGCGTGACCATTTTGACCGGGGCAACGTAGGGACGCCGTTAGCCGATAGCGGTATCTGTAATAACTCACTAAATGGCCCGTGAAAAAAATATTTTTTCCAGCGGATGTCTTAGTTACAACATGATTGAGCTAACTGTAGTAGTTTCACGTCGTATCCGACAACGGGAGGCTTTTAACAGATGACATCCTGATGTTAGCTTTGCTGCTGCTGTTAGCTGATGCTTTCTAGACATCGTGATTTCCCAAAACTGAATAAATACCACACATATCAACACAAAACTGCTTTGCTAGCTCAATCATGTTGTAACTAAGATATCCGCTGGAAAAGATATTTTTTTCATGGACCGTTTAGTGATTTTTTTTTACATGGCGGCGAAAGCTATATGAACAAGCCAACCCTCGTCTGCTGAGTTTTAAAAATGCCGGCTATTTTGTTGCTTTCTGTTGTTGTCACATCCCTCCTTGAGTATATCCAATCAGCACCAAGTAATCCCCAAGCCCCAGCCAGGAGTCTTTCGGGGCCGTTCTGAGTACCTACTCCGAGGCAGGGACTTGTTTAGCCCCTGTAAAAGTTCCAGAACTCTGTCCTTCGGGGGTGGTTCCTGCGGTGGAGACACGCACCAACGGCCCCGGCCCCATAAAATTACCCCGAAGTTCCTGCGGTGGAAACGGGCCTATTTAGTGATCAAAACAGTTGCTGATTACGTCTCAACACATCAGTTTATCGATGTACGGTTTCAGGTAACTATGTCTTTAACATCTGTGTGTGTATTAAATCAATGTAGATGTGTGTTGTAAATCAATGAGTGCTTGGTGTTTTTGCATCAATTTGAAGAGGTGCTCTGATATTCCAGGTGTTAAAATTGCCCAAAATGTACATTTCGTATAGTTATTATTCATTAAAAATTCTATCTTGATTCCCAGGTAATTTGGCTTTGTGAAGATGTATATCAATATAGTGTTATACAATTGAAGCAAGCTGTCAATTATTTAGTTAGTTGATTGCCAGATATTTTATCAACGATAATTTTGATACTCCATTAATCAATTATGTATTTTGTTTTGTGTTTCCAAGCAAAAAAAGTAGTCAACATTTTCTGGTGTTGTTAGTCTTCTGTGATAAGAAAGTAAAGGTATGGGTGCCGAACATTGTGAGAACTGCCTGTCACAAATTCCTGACATTTTAAACATCGAACAATGAATTGAGAAACTAATGGACAGAAAAATCAATGATAAAAATAATTAGCTGCCCTTACTATGATAGAAGATTTTACTGCCAATGAACTGCCAAACATCTTCACAATAACGTAGAACAGAATGATAGCAAAAACTCACATTTGAGTAAATAAGTGGTGTCTCTTGCTTGATAAATTACAATTAACGGATTATCAAGTTCGTTTAATTTGTTGTTGATTGACTTATTTGAATTGTTATTGATTGCCTAATTGTTTCAGCGCTGGACAAGCTCATTTTGCAGTGCATAAAATGGGTGGTAATTACACAAAATTCCTCTAAATCTGTCTTCAGTCAGATTTCAGTTTCAAAGTAATGAAGGAGGATGTTCTGAGGTGCTTCTGCAAGAGAATAGTTTCAAAAAACAGCACCTTGTCTCTGATGTTTCGAGTGCTTTTCAAATTCAGGAGTTCCCCTGATATTTTTTTCCCCCACTCACTTGCTTTCACTTTGCTCGTGCTTACTTCAGTGTCCGCTGCCAACTATATTAGACCATGTTGCATCCATCACCCATTAGGATCGAGTTTCAGTGGTACTGTAAATACTCTGAGCCGCAGTCATACCTGCACATGGCCCAGCTCTGCTTTCAGGCCTCAACTTAGACATCGTCATCGAGCAGAACTGACAGACTCACAGAGAGCAGCTCACTCAGAAGATATCTTAAAGTGTACATTATATGAAATCATGCTTTCCATACCTGTGTTTTTCCACTAACTTAATATCTAAGGAAGGGTGGCAACTAATGATTATTTTCCCATCAATAAGGCTGCTGATTATTTTCTCGCTTTATCATTTGGTCTAGAAAATGGACAAATGCCCATTTACAATTTACAATAGTCAAAAGATATTCAGGTAATTATCTTATAAGATTGGGGTGTCGCAGTATACCTGTGCTGACGATAACTGTGATCTTTAAGAATTAAAAATAATATGGTAGTAATAAATGTATGAAAATAATCCAGAGCCTCTTAAATTATCAGGGTTTTTTTTTTTTGCTCTTACTTTTTCTTCCTCCCCTAACGCCATCTGAATTCTTTTTCAGTAAATATTATGTGTAATTGCTCTTTTTGTACGATTTTGTACAGTTATGGTACAAAACCACCTCCCTAAACTCAGGTAAATTATTTGCTACGAAAGAACCAAAATGCATAATTAACAAAGTTGAAGATGAATTTGATTAATAGCATTTTTTGGGTCAGATTTTCTATAGATACCATCATAATATTGTTTTCCTGAACTCTTTTGGCCAAGATAATTGGATAGTTAAAATCTAATATAGTGCCAGTGCCAGTCCCAGTATAAATTAAGGACACTATAATACATTTGAGAAGCTGGAAGTATAAAATCTTTTGTCGCTTTAACAAAAAAAAAAGGTCAATTGTTCATCAAAATCTTTGCAGATGGATCCAAATCCTAAAGATATTCAGTTTGTTCGTACAGAAAAACTAAAAAATCCGGAAAAATTATTCCCATTTGTGAAACTGGAATCAGTGACTTTTGGGCAGCAAACTCACTACTTTTAAGTGTTTCGGCTGAATTATGTTGGTACTACCGAGAACCAATTCACGTTAAATCAGTTGGTGCCAAATTTCCGTACTCGAGAGTGCATCTTGGTTAGAACGCTGAGTTTAGACTAGAGGCAGATGTGTAGCGAAGCGCTACGAAGCCTGGAAGCCGGCCATTGGAGCTATGTTGCTGTCGGCTTCATTTTTAGGCAGGAGGCGGATACTCCTCAAAGTTGAAGCTGGTAGATGCTCTGTCAGCAAGCCAAGACTTTCGCTGCAGTGCCAATCCTCCCTGAGTTTCGGCGTCTTTTCTGTATTATTTTAGGAATAGCCAAGTATCACTGCTAGATAAACAGATTCGCGCACACACACAGAGAGACACATAAGATTAGCTCTGTGTGTGATCAGACAAGATCAGAGGAGCAGAATTGCATTTTAGTCTTTTACGTCACCCATGCAGCCAAAGATTTGCAGCTTAGTAGTATTGAAACCATGAAATCCAACAAATGTTCACATTTCAGGAGCTGGAACCAGTGAATTTGGGCCTTTTTACTTGAAAACTTAAAAAAAGAAAATGTTGCAAATTAATTTTCTGTTAATTGACTTTTTGTTTCAGCTTCATAAGCAGGAAAATATTTCAGATTTTTACGATGCACTTTGTTTTGTTGTACAACAGTACAATACAGCTGCTCCATTTGATTCCCTCTAACAGTGCTACAGTTACATGAGTTTTATTTGAATTCACTTTCTGTTATGTTTTTATTCAAATTATATTGAGATTTGTGTATTTTTGTTTCTGTGCGTCCTATCCTGACATTGTTGGAGATAGACGACACTTGTTGGATGTGGGCCTCCCAGAAACGGGCCAACTATTCTGTGAATGGAGTCAGGGGAAACCCCCGTAGTTTCAGTGTGGTGACTCACAGCTCCTGGTGTCCTGTGGAATTTGGTGAAGTGCCTATTTGTGGTCCAGAGGATATATCTCATAACCTACTTCTGCTTTGATATATATTTTTTCCGAGTTGAGTTTATACTTGTGGCTTATTTTTAACTGTTAAGTCTTGTGAGTGTGCATCAAAACAGAAATGACGTAGAGAAACGTAAACGGGGCCAGAGCCAGGGCTTCAGATTTTCCAGCTCCTCTTGTTTTAAGAAGCATCTGAATGTGGTTAATGAATCAGTATTTGAATCCAGAACAGATCTAGGAGAACAAGGGGGTCTTTTACAATCCCCCCCCGAGTGAGAATGTCACCTTCAAATTCAACAACTGAACTCAAACTTGAGACGGAGGGGACATCCTGCCTGTCGCTGCATCTCTGTTAAGTCAGAGCACAAGAATGCATGAAGCTCGGTCTGCACTGACCTTTTAACTCTCCTCTCACATTCCTTCAACCGGGGGCAATGTTTTGTCATCATAATGCCCCACTTTACTATATGCCAGGGTAATTCCATCACTAGCATGTGAACAGGCCTGGCTTTTGTGAGCGGAGAGTAAATGTTAGGCTGTCTTTTCTATCCACCTCTCTCCTCTCCTTCTCTCCCACAGCCTTTTTTTCTCCCCCTCTACATCTGCTTTGGGTGCTATAGTAGTATCTCAACTGACAGCATTCCTGCAAGAGGGCACGGCCCGAATGACGACAACTTTTGGGAGGTTGCAGGGTTGCTGGGAAGGGGTAGGGGTGTTCTTCTCCTTCAGTAGTAGACCTGATGAAGCCACACCTTCTCTGCTGTCTGCACCTAAAACCACACCTTCTGTCAGGCTGGTTCCACCCTCAGGAGTCCCACTGCTGAGAGTGACTTCATAAATCAGCAGAGGAGACCTTTTTAAATGCGTGTCTCCCCCCCTCTTTTTAAGGAGATGGTATCTGTTGACAGATTTATTGTTTTGAAATGTCTCGCAGCTTAATTTGAGGCTGAATAATTGCCTTGATGGAGAGTGGATTGCTGTTTTATGCTGCCAGATTTTACACAAAGATGCTGGTGGATTTGTGTGCTTTGGCCCAAAGTGACAAATCTTGTATGCTTCACGTTACTGCAGACGAAGCATTTCATGTGTTTCATATGTTTTCGATTGGTTTCCTACATTCCAGGCTGCCAGTAAAAAAACCCAAAAAGAACATCCGTACTTGAAACTTGCTTGAGAGACACAGTGTTCACAGTGAACAATTAGTTGCCTTCAAATTAATTCATTTAGTTTTATGGTAGTAGGGACAGTTTTGAAAACTCTGCCGTGGTGCATTCAAGGACCCGCTAACATCAAAGAGATGTTCTCAGGTGTCAACAATCAGCTTTGCATTCATAGAAAGTGTTCAGTCCAGTCCTGAAGTAACAGTTGTTGCATTTACATAGACCCTAGTATTCCACTAATAGTTCGAATCATTGCCCAGTCAAAATAAAAATGTCTCATGTAACCACCTCAACTGGAAGAGACAAGTCGGATTTAGCTTGATTGAGTTGAGAGGGTTGGTGTGAACTTTTGAAAATCTGATCGCATAATCTGTTTTTTTCTCTCTGGTTGGTTCTGTGCATATTTCCCCCATGTTGGGGAAACATCAGGTGACATAACTGGTTGTGTTCTGCACACGAAATGCTGCAACAGCTGCTTCTATGAGCATCCCTCTGAGAATAGTTCATAAAGTTAAAGAATATTTAGCACTTCACTAGTGCTGCTTTCTTTTGTGAGTGCTGTGATCAATAAATATATGATTTGATGTTGAAACGGTAGCCCTATGTAACATTGCTACAGGCTGAATTGTGCCATTGTTGGACATAATGATTGTCTATCGCTCTCCGTAGCACTAGCATGCATATGAGACGTTTATGGAACACCAGTACATTGTAATTAATATCAATAGTCTGCATATAGGGGTGGGAATCACCAGAAGTACCCTGATACGATATCACCATACTGGGGTCATGATGCAGTATTATTGCGATTTTAAATGTTTCGCAATATGCAAAGGAACATATTTTGCGATTTATGACCTTTTTTCAACTCCAAATTAAGGACCACCTTTGAAAACTTTATCATGTTAGATAAAAACAGGTGTTGACAGTCTGTTCATCTCACCTCAATCAATTTTATTGCAGCAACATGTATCTTGTGGACTGAAAAAGCAGTTGATTTTACAATTCTAGTAGACTACTATGAGTTTAATTTGTATTTCCAACATTAATAATTTGTATGATGAAATGTCGATAGGCTGGTGCACAAAATATTGCAGTACTACACTGTATTGATGTTTTCTCCAACCCCTTTCTGCACGTGACATCTTTAGGGGGACCTCTGTAATTTTCAGCTGCAGAAAATAACCTGGGTTACACTTATGTTACCGCTAAATTGTATTAACTGGCGGAACAACTTTTGCTCTTTCCAAACTTAAGAATGGATTGGACTTTCTCAATAAGGTTGAAAAAAACCCCTTCCTTTTCCTTCTGTTATATTAGACGCTTCACAGCAGGCGGAACTGCTTTAAGAAAGTCAGCTTTATATTCTGATTAAATGCTTTGGGCATGTAAACACACATCTTATCAGATCACTTTATTTAACATCCATGGAAACAGTTAAGTTGGAATCTGTAATCAGAACGATTTCAGATATATTTTCCATGTAACCGCAGCTAATGCCAAAGTGGGAATATGGTTGTTTTCTGTCGTTAAAGTCATCGTGAAATGCAGTTGAAGTGTGTCAGTTGTCCGTGACGCATCTCCCAGTGAAACATGATATGGGGGTAGAGTATAGTTACCAGAGGGGTCCAAATACCATTAGCTTGCTCAAAAGTGGGCAGCAAATACAGTGCCATACAGAGCTGTAGAGGACTGTTTGCCTCCTTCACACCTTCGTTACCTGTGATGTTGGCTCAGGAGAGAAATCCATCATTTAAACCTCAACCTCAGTCTTTTGAGCTCTAAACAAGCTCTTTACCAGCTGACATCCAAACATACTGCTCCTACGAGATACCGCTCTGCTAGCTACAAAAAGCCAGAAGCTAAAGTTCAAGAGCAGTTTTATGTAATAGAAAGGGTTAGCTAGTTAGCTAAATTGCGTTTGATCGGATAAATTTGTCTATATATTCCCCCCAATGTTCAGGATGAGTCATCTGATTCATTGTTTTTTTTATGCCTCTGTGCTGGCAATAGCTGTGGCTGGACGCACCATGTTTTTGGGTTGTCCGCCCATCCGACCGTCCCATCCTTGTGAACATGGTATCTCAAGAATGCCAAATTTGGCACAAACATTCACTCGATCTCAACAATGATATGGTTGGATTTTGGTGCTCAAAGGTCCGGGTCACTGTGACCTTGCATCTGTCTCATTCTTTTGAATGTGATGTCTGAAGAACACCTTAGGGGAATTTCTTCAAATTTGGCACAAACGTCCACTTTGACATAAGAATAAACTGATTAGAATTTTGTGGTTAAAGGTCAAGGTCAGTGTGACCTCACAGAATTTGTCATTTGCCATAACTCAAGAATTCATATGCTAATTATGATAATAACAATGTCTAATAGGATAAAATAATGAAGTGATGACATTTAATATCCACAAGATCAAAGTTCAGCTTCACTGTGATGTCATAATGTTCTGCATAAAACACTTTTCTGGCCATTACTCAATGTCATATCTCAGGAACAGAAGGGTAAACATTTGGTTGGATCCTGAATTGGTGACACGAATCTTGAAACTGTGCTGATTGCGTAGATCTTCTGTGCTGCTGGGGGAAGATGCGTGTGGAGCATCGTTTTTACAGACATGAGTGTAAAGTGTGAGAGAAACTTGCCTGGTGTGCAGAGGCATACAACCATAGAGTTGTAATTATAGTTTAAGAGGAAGAGAGCATTATTATATAAACACCCTAAAATGATTTTTGACATATGCGGTGTGTTTAAAAGAGAAATTGATCAATTAATACAGGGACACAGGAAAGTACTTGGATTTTTTTTTTTTTTATTTACTGTGCCTTTTGAAAAGGTTGTTGTTTGATAGCAAATGTTTGGATGTCTGAACTTCCTTGATGCAACATTGCAACATGTGTTGTCTAAATGCCCCCTGCTGCAGTGAGTGTATTTCCAGATAATAATGAAATGAAAGCAACCAAATGTTGACTGCGATGAATTGCTTAAATCACGCAGGTTTCATGCCTTTGCAAGTTGATTTCCACATTGTTGTGAAATAAATGGAATTACTGGTATACGTTGGAAAGTTACCATGAAATGTTAAAGTATAATTTGTAGTTAATGGGCTGAAACATGCAAAAGCCACCTCTATGACCTGGCAGACCATGTGGTCTTTAATCAGTTGTTGTCTGTACTTGCTGTTTTGACGTCACTGAATGTGGCCGGAGCTTAACTGAGGTGCATCATACCAGGTGTTACCATCATTTTCACACATTACACAATTTCAGTTGACATCATGTGAGTGGTGCAGAAGAAAGCGTCTTAGAAAACCAAAATCAAACCCTAAAAATACTCTGTCAATGATCTTGCTGTATCTGTCACTCATGTTTGTTTTTTTTTCCCCCACATTTGTCTCTAACTTCCAGGTACAGAAGCAGGTCCACCCAAACCTGACGGCGAAGGAGGATGCCCTGCAGCACATCGAGGAGCTGATCCTGCAGCTGCTCAACATGCTGTGTGTGGCCCAGCCTCGCTCCGTGCAGGATGTAGAGGTGAGGCACTCCGCTCAGCATCTAATCATAAATTCATATGTTGTAAATCGACAGAATGCAGTTTGGAAACACGTGCAACCACAGCGGCATTCCCTATAACCAACTAAATGTTTGCAGCTTTCAATCATCTTAATGCTTCCAAATTTATCAAGTGTTAAAGACAGTAATTTTCCTCTTTCCAGGAACGCGTCCAGAAAACCTTTCCCCACCCGATAGATAAGTGGGCGATTGCTGACGCCCAGTCAGCTATCGAGAAACGCAAGAGGAGAAACCCCTTACTTCTCCCTGTGGACAAGATACACCCACTGCTCAAGGTAAAGACTCCTGAAGAGCCAACAGTCTCTCCATCAATCACTTTACACTCCAGTATGATGCTTCTTTAATAACAACTCAGGTTTTAACACTTGAGAAAGTCATATAGTCTTACTAGAGTATTCAAGGTATGCTTCAGTCCACATATTGTGGACTGTAGCAGTGTTCACATGCTCATAAGACGTTGCCGGCTCTGACACAAGAGCCAGAAAGTTACGGCAGTTGCTGGGAAATATTTGTAATCCAATTTAGCTCTCTGTTTTGACAGCTTGGTTCAGACTAATCAAATTGCCCTGAACTGATCTGGTCCCTCATGCAGGTTCACACAGAGACTAAGAATCATATTGAAATGCCGTTTGACTCCTGTGTAATACTTAATATGTTTTTATTGTGCTTTTTGTTTCCTCAACAGGAGGTTTTGGGCTATAAAGTGGACTACCATGTTTCCTTGTACATCGTGGCTGTGCTTGAATACATATCAGCAGACATACTGAAGCTGGCGGGAAACTATGTCGGCAACATTCGGCACTATGAAATCAGCCAGCAAGACATCAAGGTGTCCATGTGCGCGGACAAGGTCAGACTTCTCTTAGGAAAGGGGAAGCTGTCACTAACACACAGCTCCCAGTTTGATAGATTCAGGTTCTGGGGATATGTGAAACACCACAAATGACAGTTGCTTTGTTGTTTCTAGGTGCTGATGGACATGTTTGACCAGGAGGAGGACATCGGCTTGATGTCCCAGTGCACAGAGGAGCCGTTGTCCTCTGGGGAGCTCACGTACGATGACCTGGTGAGGCTTGAAATCGCGGAGGAGCGGCAGTACCTGCGAGAGCTCGACCTCATCATCAAAGTGTTCCGCCAGCACTTCCTGTCCAACCCCAAAATCTTCACGTCACAGGTCAGGAGAACATGCACAGTTAAACACAAATGCCAGAGTGTATTTCCATAATTTCTATACATCAATTTACAATGTGGTCCCACATCAATGCTCCCATACTTAATATTTACCAGCGCAGAGTCACAGTAGGAGCCCAGTTACTCTTTACTACACTAATCCATTGCTGCACTAAGCTAAAGATTATTTGTGAAGCTATTCTTGATAATAAACTGTTGTTGTTTTTAATGTGAAAGCAGAGACAGGCATTTACAGTGTAACAACCACAGGAAATGGTAATAATAGGTTGGCTGTTTAAACAAAAAAAATTCCCAGCACCTTTTTATTGAAAATACCAAAACATCTTGTGAATTAAACAGATTATTATCACCTCTTTAGCCTCTTTCACACAGGTACTGCAAACCTGAAATTATCTCGATATTACCCAGGGGGGCTGTATGTGAGAACGCAAATGTCCGAATCAGTTGGACCAGACGTTAAACAGACTTTACCCTGCCAGCTCCCTAGTGCAAAATTTGTGTAATATCTGGTTGAGCCCTCGTGGGAATAGAGCACGTAATCATCCAGAGAATTCACAGCAAGCGAGTGGGTGTGTTGATGACGTTTCTACTATGTACCTTGGAAGCCGGGAGAAAACAAACATCCGAGGGTGAAGAAGACGGGTCATTTACACAAAGACAGCAATGAAAATGTGTAACTGGAGAGATGACGAGATTCAGGAACTTGTGTTAGTAATGGCCGACGCCAAAATGGTCAGACAAATTCAAAAAACAGCAAGCAACTCTATTGTTTATGACCACATTAAAACTGGCTACGGGGCTGCAATGGAATCCATATTACATTTTGCCTCCTGCACGCTTTATTCAGGCACTAACGTGTGCCTAAACCAAACAGAGTAAGTTTAAAACAATGGCTGCTCTATGGTGTTTTTATTAGATTAGATATTTGATAGAAAAGAAAATCAATAGCATCTTGTAAGACGACCCACCATCGCTCCCCAGTGGAGTTATTTACCTAATGAAAGGTACAAAGTTGTGCTCCAGCTCTTGTGCTGAATACAGTCACTGTGGCCAGCTTACTCTGAAGCCAGCTTATAACAAACAGTTAAGTTTCCAGCTAACTGTAAACCTAATTACAAAGCAATTTCAGCCAAATCCAGCGTAAGAACATTTAAAGATTACAGCTGAACCTCTGTAATCGGATAACTGGTATTTAGCATCAGGAGGCACTTTGAAATACCCAAACAGAACTCACAGTGTTGACTTATGTTATTAAACCTGAAGTAGAGACAGCATGACAGTTGTATTTTTTCTCTTTCCCTTTAATAATATTAATAAACTTTATTGATAGAGCACCTGTCACACAAGAAATGCAACACAAAGTGCTTTACAATTAGGGCAGTGCTTCACATGAAAATAGACATAATGGACATAAACAGACAAACAAGGCAATTCAATATAAAATGACACTTAAAAAGAGTTTAAAACATGAATGAACTGATTCCTAAAATCATAGAATTGTAAAAGTATAAATCATAATATCAAGCAAGATTTTAAAAGAGTTTCAGACGTGTATTAGGAAAGCCAGAGCTAATTATAGGCTAAAATGGACAGATACGTTTTAACTTTCTTTAAAAAATAATTAGCGAGCTAGCTTCTCTGATATATATGTAGGTAGTGTGTTCCATAGCTTCTTGCTGAAAACCTCCAATAAACCAGCAGCAGATGATTTGCAGTGTTCTTGGAGGCATATAGTTAACAAGGTTAGCAATAGTTAGCAATGTAGCGTGGCCCTGGCCCATGTCAGGCTTTGCATACTGAACCCAACTCGACTCAGCTTCATTTATACAACACCTTTTATACAAACATGCAGCCCAAAGTGCTTCACATGGCAAAATTGGGATGACACAGAGACAAAACATTAAGATATTAAAAAAGCAAACCACCCAAAACAGAACAAACTAACAAAAAAGATGATTAAAACTAGAATAAAGAGAGAGAGCAAGTAAATAAATTAATGAAATAGAATAAAAATGAACAGGAGAGATAAGAGAAGGTAAAAACCAATGGTTAAAACTTAAAAATCAAGACTGTAATGTTACTCGCATTAAAAGCCAGATTAAAAAGATAGGTCTTGAATTTACATTTAGAAATACAGAGGTAACGACAAGTAAAGCAGTGGAGGGCCTTAGTGATCTGACTGGAACGTAAAATGAGAGAAAATGTCTGATGTATGGAGGGGCAAGGTCATTCAAAGCTTTAAAAACAAGCAAAAGAACTTGAAAATCAATTCTTAAAGATGCAGGTAGCCAGTGTAGTGTCGTCAGCAGTGGGGTAATGTGATCAACACTCTGGCTGTAGCATTCTGGACTAGCTGTAGTTTTCTCCATGAGTTTTTGGGTAGTCCAGTGAGCAAATTGCAGTAGTCTAAACGGCTGGTGTTAAAAGCGTGAGTGAGTGTTTCGGTATCCTTCTGGGTTAAAGAAGGTCTGACCTTAGCAATGTTCTGAAGATGATAAAAGGATGTTTTGATGACCCTGTTAAAATCAGACTTAAAGGGCCAGTGTGTAATATTTGGCATGGTTTATTGTCAGTCTGAATCTGAATCTGAATATTCTACCCATTAATATGTTTATATAAGTGTATAATCACTATAAAATAAAATTCGTTTGGTTTTCGTAGCCTTATAATTATGCTTTTATATATATATATATATATATATATATATATATATATATATATATATATAGCAAGGGCCTTGCTTTAGAGAGGTCGTCATCTTGCGCCGCCATGTATGTACGGCAGACCGAGCGGACAATCCAGCCAGCCAGAGAACACGTTTCACGTGTATAAATGAACCGACGAAGACAGCGGAAGGAAGGAAGGAGGAGGAGGAAACAGCAGAGAGTGTTAGTAGTTCGTCGATAGAGAGTAGTGAGAAGTTTTTTTAGTTATAAAGTTTGCGAATGGACCACACTTACCACGCAACAGGAGAGAATGAACCCGAACTGTCATCTGCGAGGAAAAGAAGACGCAACTTCACTCCTTGTGATGTACTCTTTGCGGCGTTTTCCTCCTGATGTTCCTCATCTGTATGCTCCGGCTCAAACAGGTATGGCTCTGGGTCTGTGTCCGCTACAAGAAACTCTTCAAAATCGCATTCAAAGTTGTCCATTGCAGCTACTATAGTCCGGAGATATTGCTAGGCTAAATAAACAGCTGAGCTCTGTTTACCGGCTACGCTGTCAGTCAGTGTGTGGGCTGGAGATTGGTGGAGCAGAGAGGGAGGGGGGTCCCCACTTAGTATGGCAAACGAGTATGTGTGTATGAAGTGTGTCTGTTGCGCTAGAAGAGTCAGAGTTTGGGACGGAGTCTTTTACCCCCTTGAGTGTTACCAGAGTTTTTGGAGTGCTCAAATAAACTGGCCTTTTTCCCGAACGCTCCTCTGGTCTCCTGCTCGTGAGGGATTCATTACAATATCGTAACATGGTTTAGATTTCTACATAAATATTCACCTCGTCGCTAGATAGACCTACTCCTGAAAAACTCGTGCGCAAGGCTTTTTGTCCCTACGAGGCCGCCATCATTTACCCGACGGGAAGGGTGAGCGAGTGAGCCCTGCAATCTAGAATTTGACCACTGATGTCACTGTTTTCAACCCATTTTACACACTGGCCCTTTAAAATTTAAATCTGAGTCTTAAAACCACTCCCAAGTTCGTTTTAAAATCAGTTTTAACATGCTTGCTAAGGCCACCAAAGGTCTCCCACCCTACGAGGAGAAGGAGCTTAAAATCAATTCTACATGTAACAGGAAGTCTGTAAAGAGCAGCTCAGACTTCCCTGATGTGCTCTCTCCTCTTGGTTCTGGTTAATAGTCGAACTGAAGAGTTTTGAATGAGCTGTCTCTCAGTGGTGTTTTTGGGAGGCCAGTAAAAAGTATGTTACGGTAGTCGAGTCGGCTTGAAATAGAGGCACAAATCAATTTCTCTGCATCTTCTTCATTTAGAAATAGTCAATGTTTCTGGGGTGGCAAAATGATGTTTTCGTCAACTGAAACCGCTCAGTTTGAGGTTTCCATGCTGCAGACAGAACAAATTACTCTTGAATTACCAGAGATAAAAGACATTTGTCTATTCTGATGGATGAGCGGACAGTCAGAGTAATCATCTTGTATGCAGTAGGCCATATACTTGAGTCTTGGAACAGTCAATATGTCCATGCCTGATAAAAAGGCTCCATCTCCCGCGGCACCACCCATGTTCTCTGACCCCTCCAGTAAGTAGATGTTCATATCTGTCTCAGAGGGTTAACCAAAGAAACAAATTGTATCTAATATGGCAATTAAGTGCTCTGAGCTCTCTGAAAAAGAAAGAAAAAGTATGAGTAAGGAGTCGAACAGTGGGTCTTATGGGTTGAGAAGAAGTGAATGGAAAGTTGAGTTTAATGGGTCGCTGTGGCTTTGCATATTTTGGGTTGGGTAATTTGTGGTATCATTTGGGTGAGGAGGATAAGCCTTTGTAAGGCCCAGTGGAATGCAGAACATGTAATTATGTTGAGACAGGAACAACATCTGCAGCCCTCGCCAAAATAACCTCAATTATGTCTGTTGAAACGCAGCATAATCTGAAATTACTTGGGAGATGTCAAAAAAGTGTTACGGTCAAATAATGACAGGACTGAAGTTCTATTCAGACTTTAGCAGTCGATAATCACTCGCTGCTATTTTAGGGTTGTTCTTGTCTGCTTGACTAATGATTTCCTCTGGCAAATTGAGCCTGTTGTTGTTTAGAGCTCATTCTCACTACTGTTTTTTTTAGCGTTTGTTTATCCAAGGGAGATAGGCCAAGAGTGGGAGCTCTTTCAGCAACACCCTGCGATACGCTCCTTTGGTTAAACACCTCTAGTGTGTTTACATGCACTTAAGTAACCCAGTTATTGTTGGTTACCTGCGGTAAGACAATTTCTTAAACGCCATTTAAAGAAAACGTTTCTTCTTTTATCACTCTGATTTAAATACTGATACGTTTAGGCAAATTGGCACCATTAAAAGTATGCCGAAATTGCTATTAGCAGCTCCTGTTTGCATTATACCCATGGATGTATAGACAGCTATTACTTAGTTATAAGAAAACTTAAAAACGAGATAATTCTCAGGCAAGTTCTGCAGTTTTAAAACAATTTTTCTTATGATTTCTAAGCAAATCTATGGACCTCATTCACCATTGATATTGGAGACAATGACACCCTCAGGAGGTGAGAGTCACATTGAATCTGAAAATATGTATACCGGGTCCGTCGTTTCAGATTTTAGTGAGTTAATACACAAATTATTGAAATGGGTGCTGAAGGTTTTAAAGGTCTAGTGTGTAGGATTTTTGTCCACAAGTGGTAAGGTTTGCAGATTGTAACCAACTGAAACGTCTCTCTTGTGCCAAGGTTGTAGGACAAGGGTAGGCAACCTGCGCCTGCTGAGCCACATGCGACCCCTCTCCAGTGGCTCCCCTTGGCTTTGACCAAATATTGACCCTTTGCTAAGCCCCGCCCCTTTGCATTGGTCCGTCAACCTATCGGAGTAAGCATGGAGCCCTGTAACTGTAACTAACTGCACTCCCTGAAGAAACATTATCATATTTTTGGAAAAATTAACCAGTGATTCCAGAGAGAAGCAGACAGAGGGGTCTACAGTCTGTGTTTGAAGGATATATCCAGGATGTCAAACTGACTCGGCAGCAACAACAGGTTAAAAAGACAAAGATAGAAGCTAAAGCCGAACTATAGGCTACAGATCACAGTGTAAAAGTGAACCACCACATCACTGCTGATCGCCACACAAGACAATGAATATAAAGGGAAACTTTGCTGATATTGAACCAGCTGTGTGGCATCGCAATGTGTGCAGATAAACGGTGTTTGGCTTCACCCCGTGCTGCTACCAGCACCCGGACCTCCCCTGCTGGATTGTCGGGAAGCTCTGGGGGAAGTCAAACAACATTCATCTGTGCACAATGTGATGACACACAGCTGGTTGAATATCAGCAAAATTTCCCTGCTTCCCTTCACTGGTTCCTGAACAGCAGGGTCGGTCTTTGTTTCACTGTTATAATCATTAAAAAGCAAAAGCAGCATGTGTATACATTCAGTAGGCTATATCTTCAGTAGCTAGCTAGCTAACCCTACACTTTTCAGGGTTTGATTTTGGTTTTAGAACAGGGAAGAAACGTATATCTTTTTCCAACCTCTCCAGGTAACAAGTATCATTATACACAACGTGCCCCAGGCACAACATTTAGCTCCAAATCCACAAAACCAGCCTGAAAATGAAGGAAATCTGAAATGACTGCATTAGAGTCAAAGGAGCACAGCTCAGTCACTTCATCGTTCCTCTTGGTGGTGTGAATGAAAACAGCAAAAAAAGCCCCTAAAGATTTGCTTGTCATGTAGTCCCTTCAACTGTTTAGTCCAAAAACACCAACAAAGTCTCTAATAAGATAAAGCAGAACAAGAGGTTAAGTCTTTTTTATTCCATACTTCCTCGTCAAAACCTGGCACCTACATTATGCAGACTTTGATGTGTAAAATAGTGGAGTTCCCCTTTTAAAAGTAGAAGGAGGTAAGCAGGGTAATTAGTCCCTTTCTCTACAGCAGACTCTCCTGGTTTAGTGTAAGGATTCAGCCCTACCTCTCTAACCTTTTAATTAACTTGTCTCTTGTTGTCATGTCGTGCAGGATGTGGAGGTGATCTTTAGTAACATCCTGGACATCCACGAGCTGACGGTGAAGCTGCTTGGACTGATCGAGGATGCCGTGGAGATGACAGCTGATGGCAGCCCTCATCCACTGGTGGGCAGCTGCTTTGAAGATCTAGCAGAGGTATGAAAACTTCAACCTTACCAGTTCAGGACTTGTGTTGCCAAATTTATCTGACCTCCCGCTAATCCTAATGTGAGATGCATGAATTGCAAAGCGTTTAAAGTGCATGGAAATTTGGTCTTGTAGTGATAGTGCAAAGAAATATTTACAAGAGTTGTAAAGAAGTGTACAGGCACTTGGTTTCCACAGGTTTAATTAGCAGGACACCAAACTCTTGAGGGTTGAGAGTAGTGTTGTCACATTACAGGAAGTTTTTATTTTCTGCTTGCTTTGCAAATATACCATCATTCCAGCAGACTTTTCAGTCATTGCCAGCACACTGTTAAAAGGTAGAAATAATTAAGACATATCATATTTATTATTCCTCTCTACTCCCTTTTATTCATGAAAAGATATTTGAGTTGGCAGCTCAGAGATAATTCTTCTACGAGACAAACTAAAATGTGGACAGTTTGTGTTCAAACTGTCAAACAAGTGATGCTGCAACTCATACATGCACCAGGGTGATACTTAACAAGAGTCCCCTTTCCATCAAACACTTTGGGTATGGTACCTTTGGAACCAAAAGTAACCCTTCAGACATGGTACCTAGACCCTAGCATTTCCAAACAGTCCTCTTAAATGTGGGCGGGGTTGTTGTCACTCACTGCTCACTGCACTCACTGTATTTCCTCCTTTATCAGTCTGCACCTCGTTTATCGTCCACAGAACGAGGCTGCATGCTGACATTTTCATTTTCAAATAAAACAGGCTGCAGTGGAGAGTCTCTCTCCATGGGATATTTAAAAATAGCAGGTTTGTCCATTTAGTCCTTCTCAGGCAAGCTCAGGGGTTTAGTGTTGCTGTAGCCCACAGGAACAATGCTTGAAGATCCACTCATTACTAAAAGTTTATGTCATCCAAGAGAGACAATAAAAACTAGTATAATGGTCAAAGTTGTCACATTGAAATTTAAGGTGTGTTGACTGAGTCGTGTCGTCAACTCCTGCATTGAGTAACGTTCCACCTTAAAAGTTGCCGGCAGTCGGCCCAGTGAATTAAGTTATTTTTTTCTCAGACTCCAGCTGATGCTGCATTGTATACAACCCCTGGCAAAAATTATGGAATCACCAGTCTTGGAGGATGTTCATTCAGTTCTTTAATTTTGTAGAAAAAAAGCAGATCACAGACATGACACAAAACTAAAGTCATTTCAAATGGCAACTTTCTGGCTTTAAGAAACACTAAAAGAAATCAAGAAAAAAAATTGTGGTAGTCAGTAACAGTTACTTTCTTACACCAAGCAGAGGGAAAAAATTATGGAATCACTCAATTCTGAGGAAAAAATTATAGAATCACCCTGTAAATTTTCTTTCCCAAAACTAACACCTGCATCAGATTAGATCTGCTCGTTAGTCTGCAGTTAAAAAGGAGTGATCACACCTTGGAGAGCTGTTGCACCAAGTGGATTGACATGAATCATGGCTCCAACACGAAAGATGTCAATTGAAACAAAGGAGAGGATTATCAAACTCCTTAAAGAGGGTAAATCATCACGCAATGTTGCAAAAGATGTTGGTTGTTCACAGTCAGCTGTGTCTAAAATCTGGGCCAAGTAGAAACAACATGGAAAGGTTGTTAAAGGCAAGCATACTGATAGACCAAGGAAGACATTAAAGCGTCAAGACAGAAAACTTAAAGCAATATGTCTTGAAAACAGAAAATGCACAGCAAAACAAATGAGGAACAAATGGGAGGAAACTGGAGTCAACGTCTGTGACCGAACTGTAAGAAATCGCCTAAAGGAAATGGGATTTACATACAGAAAAGCTAAACGAAAGCCATCATTAACACCTAAACAGAAAAAAACAAGGTTACAATGGGCTAAGGAAAAGCAATCGTGGACTGCGGATGACTGGATGAAAGTCATATTCAGTGATGAATCGCGAATCTGCATTGGGCAAGGTGATGATGCTGGAACTTTTGTTTGGTGCCGTTCCAGTGAGATTTATGAAGACGACTGCCTGAAGAAAACATGCAAATTTCCACAGTCATTGGTGATATTGGGCTGCATGTCAGGTAAAGGCACTGGGGAGATGGCTGTCATTACATCTTCAATAAATGCACAAGTTTACGTTGACATTTTGGACACTTTTCTTATCCCATCAATTGAAAGGATGTTTGGGGATGATGAAATCATTTTTCAAGATGATAATGCATCTTGCCATAGAGCAAAAACTGTGAAAACATTCCTTGAAGAAAGACACATAAGGTCAGTGTCATGGCCTGCAAATAGTCCGGATCTCAATCCAATTGAAAATCTGTGATGCATGTTGAAGAAAATGGTCCATGACAAGGCTCCAACCTGCAAAGCAGATCTGGCAACAGCAATCAGAGAAAGTTGGAACCAGATTGATGAAGAGTACTGTTTGTCACTCATTAAGTCCATGCCTCAGAGACTGCAAGCTGTTATAAAAGCCAGAGGTGGTGCAACAAAGTACTAGTGGTGTGTTGAAGTGTTCTTTTGTTTGTTTGTTTTTCATGATTCCATAATTTTTTCCTCAGAATTGAGTGATTCCATAATTTTTTCCCTCTGCTTGGTCTAAAAAAATAACTATTACTGACTACCACAATTTTTTTTCTTGATTTCTTTTAGTGTTTCTTAAAGCCAGAAAGTTGCCATTTGAAATGACTTTAGTTTTGTGTCATGTCTGTGATCTGCTTTTTTTTCTACAAAATTAAACAACTGAATGAACGTCCTCCAAGACTGGTGATTCCATAATTTTTGCCAGGAGTTGTAGTTACAGTTTACTAATAAAACTCTCCACATTATGAACAGTGGTTACATGAGCCTCAAAACCTGCCACAACTCAGCCCTGAGCAGAGTGACCGTCCTCTACTGACCAATCAGACTGCAGTGTTCACAGCTCCACCTTTTAGTACCAGATCTGTGTGCTAGGTACCCCAACAGAGGGGGGACCAAAAATGGTGATGGTGCGGAATGGTTCCATTGGTACCATCCACAACTTTTCACAATGGAAACAGCAAAAAAGCAAATCGAACTGAACCTTAATGCTTGGTGGAGATGGGGCTAAGGTGCCTCAGGCCTCGTATTTCTGCTAACCCCACATTAAACACCTACACACCCTACACATACATATTGAGAAAACATGTCCTCTGTTAATGTTATTTTTTGTTTACATCATCCTGGGACCTCTCATCAAGGTTATTCCGTAAAAACCTTTACTATGTTTGCAGAATTTACCGTCTGTAAACCTGCCGGAAAAGATTTCTTTAGGATGTTAAATACTGTAAATCATAAGCTTGGTAACTGATTCTTCTTTAGACACACACAGCTCATGTTTAGCATGTGATATTACCTTGTTTCTGTCATACTGCTTCTGTCCAAGCATCCTTTATAGCCGTGTAGGAATATTGTCAGGTGTCGTCATTAACTCTTGAGTTATTCTCTCCACGTCCACAGGAGCAGGCGTTCGACCCCTACGAGACCTTGTCTCAGGATATCCTCAGCAAGGATTTCCATGAGCACTTCAACAACCTGATGGCACGGTCAACTGCCGGCCTCTACTTCCAGGTAAGATGTTCAAGACACGTTTGACACGTTCGCTTTTGAGGGGCTCATAGAAAATAAGATAATTACTTAATATGGATTATGTCTGGGCTTGTTTGGAATGTACTGTACAGAAAAGTGGGGAAAATAATAAAAAAAGAGGGACTCTGAAATATCCAAAAGAAAACTCAAACATTACTACTGTTTAGTTGTTGGTAATTATCGCTTCTCCTGTTAAATAAATGGTTGACATTAAGGTACTATAAACAGTATAATATTTAAGTATTTATGGCAGTGTCTTGGTCTCATTGATATATAAAATAAAACATTTAATTTCCATCCTCTAGGTTTAAAAATTCACTTTTCGCTGTAGCCTGTTACCTCTCCCACTCCCGTCTTTCCTGTCATTTTCAAATGTAAACTTTCTTATAAAGCCAAAATGCCTTAAACCTGAAAAGGAAAAAAAATGTTTGTTTTTAATCTGAAGGTACAAGTAGGTCATTTATGTGTTTACACCGAGCAAACAGTGCCTGAATATTTGTTCCTGTTTTGCTTTGAAGTGAACCTGGTGGAATTCCTCCCAATATCGTTTGAGGGCATGTCATGACATATTCAGCGTCCTGTGTACAGTTTATTCACTGCTGCCGCATTGTTTTATTTGGACATTCCTCACAAGAATAGCATTGAATTATGCTCAGTGGGGTGCAGTTTGGCAGCCTTTGAAGATGAAATATTTGCTGGTGTTTTCTCAGGCCAACGACCAGCGAGTCTGAGCATTCACATGAAGCTCACAACAGTATTTGCAGTATGAGGTGGTTCTCCACTGCTCTTCTCAAGGTTTTAAACCCCAATCTGCCATGTTGTTGAATGAATATTAATATATATTACTGTACATCCTCACCTCTGTTAGCTTTTGTAGTTAAGTCTTAAGCGCTGCTGCTGACTGAGCGTCCTGCAGCCCTACTGTAGCTCAGGTTGAGGCCTCGCTGTGTTTACCCTCAAACCACCAGTGTAACCCCAGTTAGATCAACACCGATGGCACCGTCCTCTGATTACCCACACCCAGTGTTTATTTTCATATACTCGTTGTATGTATGAGTAGGGGAAAGGGCACAGGAGTTAAAAATAAAGCTTTATTATTGCACGGTAGTGATAGCACCACAGTGTTCATTTAAAAACACCTTGCATTGTTTCACATGCTGTCTTTCTTTAAAACCGTAGCAGTGACCTGAAAAGAGAATTGTTTCACCATGGCTCATTATGCCTGGCTTTGACTGAAAATCATCAAAATAACTTTTTTTTTTTTTTTTTTTTTTTTTTTTTTTTTTTATTAATTCATCTTTATAGTAATTTTTTAAGCAACATTTCCTGGTTCCACTTTCTCAAACATGCAGATTTGCTGCTTTTATTTCTTATAGTAAGTGCTGGCTGTCAGCTGGACATTGAAACACAAACCGCTTCAAGTCATGTCACCATCACTTTTTATTTGTTATAAATATAACTTCTAGAAAGTGACACTTACTCTATAATATAGAGTATTTGTAACAAGGTGTCTGCAGGTCCTTTTAAATGTCTTAAATTTGATGTTACAGCAATAAGGCCTTAAAAGTTATGAGTCTTAAACTTGAGTTTGTGACGTCTTAACTACTACAAACATTTTATCTAATTTCATTTATACATCTTTTAATTTCTTTTTGTGAAAATGAGCAAAGCTTTTTTATGTAAAAGTCCACATTTCTAATGTTACAGATCTTTATAACAAACAATAATATTGTCATTTTACTTCATACTGTTGGCAAAATGTAGACTGATTTTAATAACCATATTCCTACATAACACTGACCTCTGCAGAAGATCACATATATACTATTTACCTGCAATGCTTGAATAAATAAAGGTTTCTTAAAATGGTCCAAGTATTAGATTTAACTGTCTGATACCTGTAAACACCCTGTGTAAAATTACAGTAGCTTATTAATTAAATTTCAACAATTCATCTGTTCCACTTTGTCTGTAGATGTTTATAGAGATCCTGTGAAAATTTACTACACATTCTCAGAATCATTTAATTGAACTTGAATTTTTAGCTCACCTCTGTGCAGCGTAGATAAGTGAATAGCTCAAGTTAAACTAAATCATTCTGAGAATAAACAGTGGATTGTCACATATATAATCTAAAGATAAACATCAACAGAATAAAGCCATTTGAATTGTTAAATCTCAACTAATAAGCTGTTGAAATGTTACACATACTCTATAAACGACATGTAGGTGGACTATTCCAATAATACGTCACTTTTTTTTTTTTTTTTTTTGTCATTTCATAGACCAAAAAAAAAAAAGGATTAAATATTTGCCAGATGAATCAACAATGGAAATAAATGTTTGCTTAAGCCTTTTTTATTTTTATTTTATTTTATTTTATTTTATTTTAATTCAATTCAATTCAATTCAATATTTATTTTATTTTCATTTATTTTATTTTAAAACATCAAAATAAAATAAAGTATTAAACCTATTTGGCCCCTAAACCTGAAACTCATCTTCGGATACCTTGTTTTTTCCGACCAGCAGTCCAAAAAACCCCAAAGGTTTACACTTATTTTTTTCATTATCAGGCGGGAAAATCTATTTCAGCGGACTTTTCAAAGAAATTCCTTTTTTAGGAAACAACAAAAAAATCAAGACTGTGCTCACAAACTGCTAATACCAAACTAAAATGTGATTTCCATAAACATTTTGCATTAAAACTGTATCAATCAAGTGACACAGTACCTCTGAAATGTCACAGTAAAAGCACAAGATGTCAATTTACTACCATACAGAACAGAGAACCAGCAGGTATTTGAGAAGCTGGAACCACTGATTTTTTTTTGAAAAGCAAAATCATTTCAGATTAACTTCTATTGATCGACTAATCAATTAGTTAACTAATCAGCTTTACAATCCACAGACTCTGATTTTGGCCTCGTCAATAGGTGATATTTATTGTGGCACTTTGCAAATCCATTATGCTTTGCTGCTTTACCACCTGTGTGTGTCTGTGTGTGTGTGCGTGTGTGTGTGCGCCTACGTGTGTGTGCCTGTGTGTGTGTGTGTGTGTGTGTGTGTGTGTGTGTGGTCGGTCATCAGTGGTGGTCCCAGGGGCAGATGGTGTAATGGTGTCTCACCACCAGCCTCCCCTCACACACACACCTTCCACCCCTTTTATCAGACTGCTCTGCCCCTGTCTCTGCACCGTTGGCTAATCTTATTTTAGCATCTCTCACTTTGTGTTTCATCTCTGACCTGACGGCTGTTCATCTCCTCGTCTCTCCGCCTCCTTTGTACGACCTCATATGCACGCCATCATCCACAGCACCTGGTATAGAGTCATACATATTACGACATTTGCTGTAATGCAGACCGAACCAGCGGCTGTATCATCATCAGCACTTCTGCTCTACCTCTTCAGCTTTTGTCTCGTTGCATGTACTTCATCTTTCTCACTCCATCCTTCCTGACTTCCTCCCTCCCTCCCTCCCTCCCCGCTCTCTGTCAGATAGATGTGTCTGTCGAGCACTCAGCCCCTGCACTCTGCAGCGTCTGGTATTGTGGGTAAATTACATCGCCTTTTTAAAAATAGAACAGGCAGCCACACTGCGGGCCATTTTTCTCCTGGGGAGGAGGAGGAGGTAGTGGAGGAGGTGGAGGAGGAGGAGGAGGGGGCTGGTGGCCCAAAGCACATTTCATGTTGAAAATAAGCTGTGAATTAAGACGGCAAAAGACCTGCAACATGGGTTCAAGCAGCCCTGTACCTCCTGTGAAATGGGAACATGTTGTTCTCATAGTCGTTCTGTACCGTAATCTCACTGCACTCTGTGTTTATATTTAGGCTGCTGCCACAATGATGCACGCTCCTGTAGAGACTCGTTTTTACATGTTATACAACACAACATCAGCTTTATTCCCAGGTTACCAGATCAGATCAGATCAGATCAGATGTATAAGTAACCCTTCACGTTGAGCTGAGATCACTTTGCGTGTAGTTGGACTTTTACTTACTGCTGAGTATTTGTATCAATATTTAAACAAGTATTTCAGTGCTAGGAAGATGGTCTTATAAAACTAGGCTGTCTATTCAGCAAAAAGATGCAAATACTTTTGACATTGGTACTGCATGACCAGAGCAAACAGAGAAAAAGGCTGTGGCTTTATCTCAAGGTCGAAAACCTACAACTACCAGAATACACTGCACCACACCGGACCAATAAACACTACCACTGGTGGATGACATAATGTGAGTTGGGTTCTGTTCATCCAAAAACAATATGGCGGGCAGCTGGTTAAAACCAATCTGGAATTACAGTTAAACTGTAAAATAGGTGAAAAATAGGCAACGCAGCAACAGAATCTTGGTTCAAGTTTGATCAGCACTGCGTAACTTTACCACGTCACCTCTGTTTTTCAGCCTCCATTTTTACTAGACCAGAACCAGTATAGTGCCCACTTTCTGTTCATAAATTCTCGTATCACAGCCAATCAGGGCACTAAAATATGTTTCAGAAACATTTGAGTCAAGAAAGAGGGAATAGAGTAACAAAATCTTGGTTCATATTTGTTCAGCCCTGCTTAGCTGTACTGTTTGATCTCAGTTTTTACAACACAGGAAACAGTATAGTGCCCAGGAATACAATCTGTAGTTAGAGCAATGGTCCGAGAGCCAGCAAAAACACGTCATCGGTGGATTTTCGCTGGCAAATGAGCAGGGAGGTCTGGGTGCTGTTAAGTTGGAGGGAAGTTTAGCGCAGTTATTTTACCCACATTGTTATGACACAAAGCTGGTTGAAATTTGAAATTAAAGTATATCTTTAAGGGTAAAAACCATAAATCGGCTCATAATCAGGGATGGGATGATATATGATTTTATCACAGATTACAATAAAAAACAAAAAAAAAAAAAAACAAAACAGTAAGTTCACTTTGGTGAATTTCCATTATCAGGGTAATCATGAATATTTCATCCAGCAGCACCCAAAGAGACTGCTGGGCAAACAACAATAAAAGAGACTCAGGCTGCATATGCACCAGCCTCAAACAACGCAAAAGATCGTAATCAAATATTTCGTATCATAAGATATGATGCCATTTCAAATAGTTTGAAAGCCTGGCTTTTTGATATTGTTTGATTGTTTATTTTTTACTTAAAAAAAAGACATGTTCTACATGTGATGCAGTTAAGTTATATATTTCTTAAAGATGTAAGGTAAAGTGATTCCAGTATGTTTTAGTGTCATTTTAAGTTTAGTTTTTTAAGTTTATTTAAGTGTATGTAAGCATATTTTGATGATTATTGGGATAATATCTTGAATCACAGTTGTTTTGGCCAGGATAATTCTTACATTAATTTTTCTTACTGGCCCATACCTGCTCAGTATGCACTGCTGTGCACATATACACTACATAGCACCATTGCCAAGGATAACTCAACTTAAGCTGTAAAACACCTTTGGCACAGATGAGTGCTGTATGTGTTGGAATTTTTTTTTTTTTTTTCCAGTTTGCTAACAAAACAACTTGCATATCAGATCTGCATGACTACAACCAGAAGGCTTATCAGTCCTATCTTGTCCAATTCCACAGTCACAACTATTTTCCTCTGTTATCTTAAGCAGGAAAAATACCAAGAATATCAAAGCAAATCCCTGGTACATGAGAACCCCCTTGGCAAAAAAGACTGATTCTGAAAATTGTTTTGCTTTGCTGTTTTGACAGAAAGCCACCTTTCCTTTCAAGTTACACCTCTTGTATTGTTCCACCAGGACTCTTGTTCAATGTTCAAATCCTAAAAGGAATCAAAAATATATGTTTTTCCTCTTACCCGTAGTGCCATTTATCATCCAGATTGTTTTGGTGTGAGTTGCTGTTGGAGATATCAGCTGTAGAGATGTCCGCCTGCTTTCTAATATAACAGAACTAGATGGCACTCAGCTTGTGGTGCTCAAAATGCCAAAAAATAAATTCAAAAAACTCAACAGCAGAAATCATGACCCTGTTACTCAAGATAATCCACAGACCTTGTTGTGAGCAGTTTCATGTAGGAACTATTTTCTTTCTACCAGACTACACCTGCCAACTGCATCACCACACAGAAGGAAGAGTGCATCTACTGCTAGCTCACCTAGCACTGCTGAGCTAGCTAAGGTTACAGCTCAGCCGAGGAGGACGACGTTAATGTTTATGTCCTGCACTGTCATGAGCACACTCCTCTCATTCATGAGTAGATGCACGCTTCCTTCTGCACGGTGATCCTGTTGGTGTGTAGTTTGGTATACAAGAGAAGCATCTCCAACACTCTGCAACTCACACCAAACAATTCAGATTGATAAATGGCACTACGGGTAACAGGGAAAATATCTTTTTTGATTTTGGGGTGAACTGTCCCTTTAAGCTTGAGTTAGCAGCTGGTTAGCTTAGCATAAAAACTGAAAGCAAAGTTGGCCTGCACAGTGGAAATTGTCTTACCTTCAACAACATTTTAGAAATGCTGTCAGGTTAATCTCAGCATGTTTGAAACTGACTCTTACTGTACTCGTGCAGGGAGTGCTTGATTTGTTGCACCAAAGCAAACCCTATAAATGCTTTGCACCAGTGTTGCACCCAATCAAGCCAAATACATAACACTGATTATGATGCATCTAAACGTGAAGCCCTAATGCACGCAGACAATTTGTAAACCTGCAGGATGCTGACATATCAATAACATGATCTAAACTTAGGTCATTGTTCCCTGGGCTGTCCATCAGTGTGCGTCAGGCAGCTGATGTCTTTTCTTCCATGCACACAGACCCTCTTCATCTCCTCCCCCTCCCCTCCCCTCCCCACACAGACACTGTGGCCGCTGCTGTGGAGTCTGAGTAGTAGCGTATTGATTCTGAGTCGTCTATCAGGGGAACGGGAGATTTAAATGGATACTATGACGGCCTCCTCTCCGGTTACCCTGAAGCCTTTACTCGGTCAACCGCTTCTCCCCCCTCCATCCTCCATCCTCCATCTCTCGTCACCCTGCAGCCTCTCGGTCTCATTTATATTCTGAAACATGCACATTTTAATCCTTGTCTTCATGGTCCTCTTCTTTTTATCATTTGTAATCATTTGTAGTGAGGAGAACCTCTTTTCTAGCTCTAACATATTGTTTTTGTGGTTATTTTACAATCTGGAATATATGTCTGTAGTTTTTATCATTGTCTCTGACAGCTATGATTGCATTTTACTCCTGAACGTCATGTTAGAGGTTTTGAACATGTGAGTAAAACAAGATTACATCTTGAGATGATCGCAGTGTTCTTGCAGGCAAATAATAAACAAGGGAGTTAGCGCATTTAGGGCTTTGAATACAAGGAGTAAGACCTTTAGATAAATTCTGAATGTAACAGGAAGCCATATTTGACCACTTGTGCTTTTGTAAATCCCAATTCTGTTTTTTGTGAATAGGAACATTTTCTGAATGAGTCTCTTGATCACGTGCTGGTTGGTTCAGATCTGCTAATAGTTTCGTATATGTCTTTGTGTCTCCAGTCAGTTGCAGAAGGCTTCAAAGAAGCAGTCCAGTACGTCCTTCCACAGCTGATGATGGTCCCAGTATACCACTGTATGCACTACTTTGAGCTACTGCAGGTACGTCCCGACACATGGACGCTTCTAATCAAAGACAAGATTTGTTTTCACTTTGGTTTCAGGTTTCTAAAGAGTTCATGGCATGTTTTTGTTTGTTTTTGGTTTCTTTTTGTTTTGCTGATTGTATTATGTAACTTTTGTATAGCCGCTTTTCACAGCATACATTTTAAACTGTCAACTGCTGTGAGAAACTATTGACTTGTGTATTATGAAATATAGCAACACATCTGATGTGTGTGTTTTCTCCCATTTTTACAGCAACTTCAGGAGCGCAGTCAAGACCAAGACGACAGAGAATGTCTGAAACAGGCGATCACAGCGCTGCTTAACCTTCAGTGTAGCGTGGAGCGCATCTATGCCAAGCACCAGCCTCGCCGTAAACCTGGGTACGCCTACTCTCCTAGTCTTTATGATACTTAATATTCATTTGGTCGTTCTGTCGACATCTTATTGACCAAATGGTAGAAATATGTTTTTATTTGCTGTGTTTGTTTTACAAGATGTAAATTCTCAGTTCAACAGTTGCATGATGCACACAATGAAGATGCAGTTGCAGGGGGCCCAGACTCGTTGCACATAGTTGTTTAATGTTTGATTTATGTGTTGTGCTCTTCAGTTTTCTGACCTCAAGTTTCTCTCCCCCCTCACAGTGAGCCCATGTACCGCCTGTACAGCAGGCAGGTTCGTAGCAAACAACTCGCCATCAAACGCATGAATGAGATTCAGAAGAGCATCGATGGCTGGGAGGGAAAAGACATCGGTCAGTGCTGCAGCGAGTTCATCCTGGAGGGTCCGCTTTTACGAGCCGGCGCCAAGCACGAGAGACACAACTTCCTGTTTGACGGCCTGATGATAAGCTGCAAAGCCAATCAGAGCTCGCGGCTGCCAGGTGCTGGCAGCGGGGCAGAGTACCGCCTGAAGGAGAAGTTTGTGCTGAGAAAGATCCGCATCGTGGATCGCGAGGACTCTGCAGAGCTGCGGCACGCCTTTGAACTGATAGGAAAAGATGAAAACTGTGCGGTTTTCTGTGCACGGACAGCAGAGGAGAAGGCGGCATGGATGGCGGGGCTGGTGACTCTGCAGTACCGCTCCACTTTGGATCGCATGTTGGACACTGTGCTGCAGCACGAGGAGCAGGAGCATCCTCTAAGACTGCCCTCCCCGGAGGTTTACCGCTTTGCTGTGCAGGACTCTGAGGAGAATATAGTGTTTGAGGACAAAGTGCAGAGCAAAACGGGGATCCCCATCATTAAAGCCGGCACAGTGGTCAAGCTCATAGAGAGGCTCACCTACAACATGTATGCTGGTAAGCTCCCTGTGGAGAGACACTTTAAATATTTCGGTTCAACTTGGCTGACTCATGGGTTTATTTATCAAAGATGTATTATGATGTTGATTGCCAGTTTGTTATCTAATCTTTTTCATCTGTTTGTAGATCCTAACTTTGTGCGCACGTTTTTAACCACATACCGATCATTCTGCAAACCACAAGAGCTTCTCACCTTGCTGATAGACAGGTACGGTTCAACCAGAATATTTCTGTGGTTGTTAATTGTATTCATATCTGAGTCATAAGAATAATCTCTCTTCACTTGGAAAATTTATCTAGCAGTGATGCAGCCTTGATATCTTGAAATATATTATTTTTCTCAGGATTGAGATCCCTGAGCCAGAACCGACTGAGGAGGACCGACAGGCTCTCTGGAACGGGGACCAGCCAATGGCGGCCGAGCTCCAGAGATTCAGGAGGGAATACGTGCAGCCAGTCCAACTCAGGTATAACAGAACATCCAATCACAGCTGAATCGGTCTATTAGTTTTCTGTAAGGGTCTCCAAAGACAAAGAGAAACAACTGAAAGAATGGCATAATATTGAATTTGTAAAGCTGGGGTAGGCAGAAAGCTGTGTTGAATCAACGGCATACCCTGCACTGTAGCCTGATGTGCAACTCCCCAGAAATGTAACTATGGGTCGCAGCGATGCAGACTTCCTGTCTGTTTTTATAAGCTGAAACCATTTCCCTCAGTGGAGACCAAGCTTTTAATTTCTTTAATTCCACAGATAAGAAACAATAAATCATAAAGACAATAAAGCCTCCACAAAAATAGCATTTTAAGTCTTGTGTGTGATTTATCCTGGCTTCATATGAGCAGAGGAAATCTCCGCTCATTGCTACACTAATGTATACAATGTAAAATGCCATAGGCTTGTGCTAATAACGTTAGCATGTTGTAATTGTTTGGAAAACGTGTTTAGTATAAGACAGTTGTTTTGTCAGTGAACCTTGTGAGTTGTAATGGAGCTGAATTTTTTAGTAATTTAGTAACGTTACTTTTGTTAAATGTTGCTGTTGTCCCTGACTTTATATGAGGAGAGGAAACGTCTGCTAACCGCTAAGCTAATTTATACAATGTAAAATGCCATAGGCTTGTGCTAAAAACATTAGAATGTTGTATTTGTGGGGAAAATGTGTCCTGATAAAGACAAGTGCTTTGTCTGTGAATGCTGCGAGTTATAGTGAAGCTGCTGAAGCCATGTTTATTGTGTGTTTATTGTGTGTTTTGAATCAACTAAACTTTACAGCACTTCACAGAAATTTGAAATGTGTTTGGAGGTGCAACTGTAGAGACACAGACACACCACCACACAAGTATAAATGCTCACAACGGCGTAGGCTCTGCATAGAGCTCACGCACAGGTATAAATCCCGCTCGAGCCCCTCCACCAGACAACCACGGGCAGATGCAAGCCCTTCAACACCAACTTAAATTGTCAGATGTTCTACGAATTATAAAATCAGACTCTCATTGGTCCATTAATTACGTACCTTTTAGATAATCCTGTTTTTTGTTTAAAAAATGAATTCCCTTGAGTTTCTAAACTTGTAGATGAAATGTAAAAAGTTGTCCCAGCATCTTGAGCTGCCTTCTTTTATCTCCTGACAAGGCCTTTCAAAATGCCACAAAAGAGTTCGTGTCTCTTTGTCTCCTGTTGTTGTTGTTCTGCTCTGACACGCTCTCCTGTTAAGGCCAGAACGTTCTCAGTGAGCCACAGAATCACTTTTGTATCAGACTTTGTATCCTTATAAGGAGCAACAGAGTCAAGAATAGTCCCGTAAGTACCATTAAAAACTGAGAGCTTCTCAGTATCAGAGCGTACCACAGCTGTAGTTAAGAGCAGCTGCAATAAAATCCTTTAAACTTTAGTCATAGAGACACAAGTGGGCAGTTAGACATTGTGAGGTACAAGTCTAATGATCACACATGCAGTATGTACTCTGTATGTTGAGAAACATCAAGAGATGGCAGTAAGTCAGTCATGAGGTTTGTTAACATCTCTGTCTGCAACAATGAGAGTCCTTCAGTATTTGCATATATTGGGACATTAGGACATTGTCTTGGAGTTTGGGTGGTCTATTGTTAAAAACACTGCCATGTGGTCAAACTGTTAACTTTAAAACCAGGATACTCAAAGTAAATGATAATACCTCCTCAGGCACGACTTTGGTCCTTTAAAGCATAAAACCTTCCAGCTGTTTCTATTTTTAAGCTCCCACTCTTAAAAAAAAAAAAACTGACCAGAGTAAAAAATACACACTGGCCTCCAGCCAAAAACTGCTCAATTAAGGACTTTGCTTACTAATATCTCTATTCTACCAACCTCTTTGTCAGGTACTGTGGTATTATTCAGATTCCTAGGTTGACGTATTTCTTGGTAGTCAAATGGTTGCAGAGCATGCCACGCACCTGCAACAGTTTGACCCTGGCCAGGCACCTGAGGCCTGTACTACGAAGCAGGATTTGGAGTTAGCGAGGTAACTTCAAGGTTAAATCTGGGTTTTCAGTACTACGAAGCTGGTTCTCTTTTAAGCAGCATAAATCACCTCGGTAACTCATGCTGAACAGCTAACCTACTCCGGAGCAAGTTAACTTCAGAGTATCGGTTCACAGCCTGTCAACACCCCGACATCTGACCAATCAGATCACTGAAGAAAAAAGCATTTATGGACGAAAGGAGTCTCAGGTAAAAAAAAAAAAAAAAAAATACCCTATATATTGGTAGAGGTCAGGAGTAATAGAGTAATAGGAGGTAATTTCATTGTTTTAAGGCTAATAAATACAATAAATACAAGACCAAAAACCCATAGCACTCTCGCATGCCGCCATGACACTCATGACAGCATGAGTTTCCTCCTGAAGGTAGGCTCAGCCTCAAAGATCCAGGAAAACCCGGAGTTGACTGAACTAGTTGATAACCAGCTTTGTAGTACCGGTTATTCAGATGTTGACGAATGTTAGGCTTAGTCAAGCCAGATAACAAAGACATAACCTGGATAAGTTGAACTGGCTTTGTAGTACAGGCCTACTTTTTTCTCTTCCCATGTTTACTGTCCGCCTCTGCACAATTGCTTTTCTAATAAAGGCAACACTGCCAGAAACATAATCTTTAAACAGTTGAGGTTAAACTGCAGTTTTAGCTGGGAGATGTGTTTGAGCAGAAACTTGAAATAAACAAAATAAATTCACAAAAGGAAAGGAAATACTCCCACACACATTTTTCTTAATAAGTAGACAAATACAACCATACACCAGTTCAAGTTTCTCTCTTTGACCAAACTAAGACAATCCTAATTGCCTTGTTAACTCATCATAAAACACACTTCATTTAAATTGAACAGAAACAAAATAAAACTGACCAAAACAATCTTAATTAACTTCAGTCCATTGTCCCAACAGTCATTATCTCTGGTTTGGTCGAAATAAACCCTAAATTTAACGAGTGTGATGTTAAAACATGCTGATCTGCACGCTCTGTGTCTCTCAGCTGTCCACTGAGCAGCGGCTCTCATTCGTTCTTTGGAGTAAGTCTTAGTAACCTTACATCATGTCGCATCATGTCAACCATGTCTTTGCTTCGCAGGGTTCTCAACGTTTTCCGTCAGTGGGTCGAGCATCATTTCTATGACTTCGAGAACGATCCGGAGCTGAGGAGTCGATTAGAGGAGTACATCACCAGCAAGATTCAGCTGCGAGGTCAGAACTGCACTCAGTTTATTCTCAGCTTCCCTAAAAATAGACATTCAGTTTTGAAATGTCAGTATTCAAGTTGTGTTGGAATCATTTCAAGGCATCTCGTCTGTTTGTTTGTTGAAGCGTACTTTGCAAGAAGCCAAATTTGGAGCATGAAAGATGATTTTTGTCACAAAGTTTGTTCGTAAAAGAAAAAAATAAAATGATGAAGAAAATGTTTCACAATAAGAGGTCAGGCCCTGTCAGCACAATCCTACAGGAAGGCCACATGTAAGGCTTTTTTTTTTTCCTTCGTTCTGGTTTTTGCTCAGATTAATTTTGTCATATATTCGTAGTTAATGATTGATCTTTATCCAGAGTCATTAGAAGTGTATCTTTTTTTTATGAAGCAACCAATTGCAGCATTAATTCTGACCTCCATCTTTTCCAAATTGAGCCTCTGTGAACATACGTGGCGCAAATCAGACTGAAGATGATTAAATCCTGTTTGTTTTTAGGTACTCTTTCATCTTTAAAACACGGTGACGTTTGGCTCGCAACTTGTGTTTGTAGACCAGAAAGCTTTCTTATACAACATACATTCTATAAACTGTGTTTCGTTTATAGGAAAGTCTATGAGAAAGTGGGTTGAGTCCATCAATAAGATCATTAGGAGGAAGCTCCAGACACAGTCAAATGGTGTCAGCCACAACATCACTTTCGAGAGCCCGCCCCCTCCCATCGAGTGGCACATCTGCAGAGCGGGACAGGTGGACTCGTTTGACCTCATGACCCTTCATCCTATAGAGATCGCCCGACAGCTGACTCTGCTCGAATCAGAGCTCTACAGGTCAGTCACTGTGACAGATTACTGTGCTTTTACAGATAAAGAAGATGAACTGATGGAGATGTTTTTTTGACTCTTGCTAGAGTGAATCCATCACTGTAAATTGTTGTGTCCTTGCCTGATTGAAAAATAAAATCCCACTTCCTCCTCAGAGCTGTCCGGCCGTCCGAGCTGGTCGGCAGCGTCTGGACCAAAGAGGACAAAGAGAAGAACTCTCCAAACCTGCTCCGCATGATCCGCCACACCACCAACCTCACACTGTGGTTCGAGAAGTGAGTCCAAGGATTCAGATATTTTTTCTCAAGAAGAAACTGAATATGTTACAGCACATCGTGGAATGAAAACAAATAACTGTGTGTGTCGGTCATTTTCAGGTGTATTGTAGAGACCATGAACCTGGAGGAGAGGGTGGCGGTGTTGTCACGGGTCATAGAGATTCTGCAGGTGTTCCAGGAGCTCAACAACTTTAACGGCGTGCTGGAGGTGGTCAGTGCCATCAACTCTGTTCCAGTCTACAGGCTCGACCACACCTTTGAGGTGAGTCAGACGTTAGAGCAATCAGAAGGTACTGATATATATTTTCACTTTATAGTAACCTTTACTAAACTTTTAAACTCCAAAAGATGAACAAGAAAATTCCACCAATGACCAAAAGAGAAATCAGTTAATAGACACGAGGGTTAGGCTGTTTTTGAAACTGGTTTGATGTCAATCCAAACACCAGACTGGACCAGTATACCGAATTTTACCACTTGACGTATCATCACAGCTCAAAGTCCACACTGAATCCATTAAATATGCACTTCTGTTAGGCCATTTCAACAAGCCACATAAATATCAGCTGTGTGCTGAAGATCACACTGGAGGGAGTAGCCTACTTGTGGTCTTCCTACGTTTGTAACGTTACATTTTATACAGAAAACACACGCTGTATATTCTGATATTTACTGGAAATGACAAACAACAACAGCAAGTAGCCTAGCTTATTATTAGCGATGGTCATTTACCAAAAACTTTCAACTCCATGGTGACCTCCCGCCAGCCAGCAGCCACCTTACTGTGATTTTTGTCGTAACATACGGAGGCATCGTGTAGATGATTCTTCACTTCAACTTCATGAATCAGCGATTGGCCCCAAACTGAGATGGTTCGGCGGTTTGGTGCGCGCTACACTGGACTGTCACGGTGAGGAGAGAGCTGAGCTGGAAGACAAAGCTTTCGATTTACTGGTCCATCTACATCCCAACTCTCACCTATGGTCATGAGCTCTGGGTAGTGACTGAAAGAATGAGATCGTGGATACAAGCAGCCGAAATGAGTTTCCTTCGCGGGGTGTCTGGGCTCAGCCTTAGAGATAGGGTGAGGAGCTCAGACATCCGGAGGGAGCTCGGAGTAGAGCCGCTGCTTCTTCACGTTGAAAGGGGTCAGTTGAGGTGGTTCGAGCATCTGATCAGGATCCTCCTGGGCGCCTCCCGTTAGAGGTGTTCTGGGCACATCCCACTGGTAGGAGGCCCCGGGGCAGACCCAGAACATGCTGGAGGGATTACATATCTCATCTGGCCTGGGAACACCTTGGGGTCCTCCAGGAGGAGCTGGAAAGCGTTGCTGTGGAGAGGGACGTCTGGGGTGCTTTGCTCGGCCTGCTGCCCCTGCAACCCAGCCCCAGATAAGCGGATGACAGCAGATGGATGGAATCAGCCATTCCTCATCCATTGTGGCATTTTTAAGTGAGCAACAGAAATCAACAGAAACGGGGCATTTGGAAAAAGTTCAGCTCTAAACGGCACATTGGTCGATCATGGTTAGTTTGGATACATCTTTCACATAATTTGTCAGCTTCATATCTAACATGTTGCCATATTTGGGCAATTTAAGTTTCCTGGAGTGGCTAACTTTGCGATGTCTCCACTCAGCACCCCAAAAAAAACCACATGAATCTTAAAGTAAACAAACACAATGTGCGCCGCTCTTTCCAAACCATTCCTACTAAGGTTTAATCCCCTCATGTTGCCGGGCTCCGCTCACAGCTTATCAGACAAAAATGTCTCCCTTAGTTTGTTTAAAAAAACTCCTATTATAGGAATCACATTGTCATATCACTTATTAATAATCCAATACAAGTTGGATTCAGGGCAGTGACGCCGTCAGCACAGGTTGCTGATGTAGGCTACTTTTTAATTTGCCAGAGCCTGTTCGCAATTACAATTGCCCGCTCAGCCAGTTTGTATGAAATTAAACTGGTTTTGAGCTCGTAGACTGGACCGACAAAACTGGAAATCTACCGCTTAGTGTAAGCAGGTTAACATGTTGACATTTAGCATGCTAATATACTCTCATTTCCAGAGTCAGCTGTGCATTTATTTAAATTAGATTTTGAACAGTTTAACAGTCAATTTATTTTCATCATTATAAATAACTTTAAATGTAACGAAAACACCTTAATTTTTTTGTGAAATTTTAGTTTTTAGTTTTGCAAGTCTTATATGATAGTTTGTATCCAGCTGCTGAATGATGTGTTTATGTTTGTTACTACATATTCAAAAAAAGAAACATGAACATTGTCAGCATGTGCCCAAAAAACCTGCCTCAGCGATTGGCCATTGAGAAACATCAGATGTTTGTTGTTTTGACGTGCATTTTCGTCTAATGCTGAACTGATGTTCACGACGTAATTTATGAGATTTTACTCCCCCTGCACCTTCAGGCAATACCAGAGAGGAAGAAGAAAATCCTGGAAGAGGCTGTGGAGCTGAGCCAGGACCACTTTAAGAAATACTTGGCTAAACTCAAGTCAATAAACCCGCCCTGTGTGCCTTTCTTTGGTAAGTCTCCTGCAGTGTTACTACGGAGCCACAACATGTAAAGTATGAAACAACCTGAGACACAATAATATGTATATGTAACTTTGATTTTTAGTTTTAGTTTGAAACTGTTTTTCTCTTGACCACCATCATCTTCATCCTCAGGTATCTATTTAACCAACATCCTGAAGACGGAGGAAGGCAACCCAGACTTCCTCAAACGCCACGGCAAGGAGCTGATCAACTTCAGCAAGAGGAGGAAAGTGGCTGAAATCACAGGAGAGATACAGCAGTATCAGAACCAGCCCTACTGTCTGAAGGTGGAGCACGAAATCAGGGTGAGCACTCGTTCTTCAATCTATTTTTCTCGTTCGTCTTTCAACATGTTTCATAAATCCTGAACCTAAATTCTTTTTTTCTGTTGAACAGAGGTTTTTCGAGAACCTGAACCCGATGGGAAACAGGACTGAGACGGAGTTTGCCGACTACCTGTTCAAAATGTCTCTGGATATTGAGCCGCGGAACTGCAGGCAGGCTCCCCGATTTGTAAGTGTCCAGACTGTGGGGTTTCAGTTGAAGTGAAGTTCTTGTTGCAGCAATGGTCGACAGAGTGAGTGATGAAGTTACATCATTGACCGGTAGGGTTGGTGTTTCCCCACTGGTGTTTCAGCTGAAAACATTTTTGCCACCAGTGAAAATAAAGTCACGAAAGGAAACAAAACATTTCACAATCAAACGTATGAACATGGAAAGCCGATAAGGTCATTATTAAGGCCCTGACACACCAAGCAGACCATCGGCCATTGGTCACTGTTGGGTTGTCTGTGAGCGTTTGTTCGTCGTCCTAGTTTTTGCCAATTGAGCTTAACAGCTTAGCAGCAGCAGTTTAGCTTAGTGGACGACGAGAGATGGAAGTGATGAAAGCAATAGTTGGCCTTCATTGCCACTTGTTCTTTAATGTCTGTTCAGTGTGTCTGGGCCGTCAGGTGTAACAGTTTAAAAAAATGTTCAGCCTTCAGTACCTTCAGTAGAACTACACTAAGTGAAATCTTTAAAATGAACTTGTGTTTTCAGCAGTTTTGACAGTTTTTTCTTTACCCCCAAACACTTTTTTTTTTTTTCACATCAAGCCACGCAGATTGTTTTGTTTTGCTTTTTCCTCAACCCGCCCTGAGATTTGTGCCACATGATGGTGGAATTTGGTGCTCAGGAATTCAAAACATTAGGTACACAATCTCTTTCCAGAGACAGTATCCCATTTATCTAAATAATCCACACATCTCACTGAGATCAGTTTTCATGGGGAGTGTTTCTTTGGTATTTCAGTAGTAGTTCCAAGGGACAATTTGGGAAACGGAAAATATTTTAAACCAAGTTTATCCTCACTTCTTGTGGACGGAGATGCAGATAAATCCAAAAACAGAATTTCATCTGGGCAAAAAGAGTGACTCTACAGGAACCTCTTCAGTAATTCAGCACGACCAGACAAACGGGAATATTTTTTAAATCTTGCCCTGCTGCAGTGTCGACCATTTACCCCAAAATTCCTCAAGCCATTATCCGAGTTAAAACATTTTCCTTTAAAGTAAAGACACATCTGCATGCCATAAGTTTCAGTGAGCGCTTGGTTCTTTCTCAGAGACAATGAGACAATAAAGTTCTCACTGTTGAATCTCTGTTTCGTCTCCTGCAGCCCAGGAAGACAATGTACACTCTGAAATCCCCGGGAATCCGGCCTGTGCGAACGTCTACCTCTGGCACCCTGAAGGGCCACCCTGTCCCCCTGGAGAGGGAGCCCCCGCATAAGATCACCTTCCGGAGCATTGCCGAGACCGAGCCAGAGACGCCGGCGTCAGCCTCAGTGCCCACTTCCCCGAACACGCCAACTCCTCCACAGTCGGCCTCCTCCGACCTCAGCTCAGTCTTCATGGAGCCCGACCTCAGCAGCTCCTACGGCGGTGAGTCCAGCCGACGCTCGGGAAAGTTTCAGTGAAAGGGAAGTTTACCACTATCTCTGTGGAAGTCAGTAAATATCTAAATTTATTTTTTGCTTTCAGTTTTAAAGATAGATTGCATTACATAACTTTGAGCTGCAGTGGGCTGCACATCAGTGAAGCTGTTTGACCCACTGACATTTCAATGAGGCTATTTTTATTGTTGCAAAAAATAAACTTTAGCTCGAAAGATCTGGGGTCAATGTTGAAGTAGAGGAGTTTGAAAATGAAAAATAAAGATTGGGCTTTAAACACGGTGACAGCATGCACCTTCCTCTCTTATGAAATCAATCATCTTCTCCCTCTTTAAATTTTACAGGTAGCAACTCCATATTTGCTTCTGTTCTTCTGCCGCCTTCAAGTGAGTGTGGGCTTTCCTGTTTTTCATCAAGTGGTTTTTACCTGATTGTTTTCTGCCTGACTTTCATTTGAATTGTTCTTATAGCACTTTGTGATTGGTGTTTTGTGATTGTGAGCAGGGTCAATTCTTAATCTTTATCCATACTGTGTTTTTTAACTCCATGAGTGGCTTTTTCTTTTTCTCAGAGTTCCAGTCCGTGTCTTGCGGCAGCCTCCACCAGCTTGGGGAGGAGCTGCTCAAGCCGCCTCCTCTGCCGCCAAGACGGAAAGACGCAATGTCTGAAGCCAAAGTAAGAGCAGGGAATCATTGCTTATCAAATATACTCTTAAATTCACAACACTTAAACTCAGTTTGAGAAGGCTGAACATAGTTTATGTTAATTGCAACTTACTGTCGCTCGTCCAAATTGAAAACAATGAATTTGAGGGCGGAAAAATACACGGCATGTGTACGACTCCCAAGCAACCACCAAGACACATTGTGATCCGATCACTCAAACTACTTGCTGAAGTGGTCCTGGACACATTTGACTGCATATCCTTTTTTAGCGTCAACACTAATGTGTCCTCATGTGTCCTTGACAAGTATGATGTCATCGGTGCAAGATGTGGTGGTTGTTTTGGTGACAGTACGCTAACACTCTTACACATTATATGCCCAAATAACACATTTTTCGACAAGTTGGACAAAGCGTTGAGTGGTCATCCATCGTTTTGCCCTATTGAAACAGCGATTTGTCATGACTGTCCGCTTGTGTTCGGATCACCAAAACCCATGTTAATAGCAGTTGTAAACAGGTTCTACATCCTAACCTGCGCTCTGCTTATCTCTGTTCTGATCTCCATGTTTTCTCTGTGTCTTAGCTGTCCATGTCCGACAGCCCCCCAGCCATCCCTCCCCGGCTGCCCCCTCCTCTGCCCAGGAACCAGCCTCGACCACCAGTCTACAACGGTCCCCCCATGGACGGCCCCCTGCCCAGCCCTCCTCCCCCGCCACCCCGTGACCCTCTGCCTGACACGCCTCCGCCTGTGCCCCAGCGGCCCCCAGAGATCTTCATCAACTACCCTGTCAACATGCAGCCTTCCCCCGTGGGCCGATACCACTGGGACTTTGGGAGCTCCCCCAGCTCCCCCAACACCCCGCCCAGTACGCCGTCGCCCCGCATCCCCAGGCGGAGCTGCCAGCTCAGCGCCAGCCAGAACAGCCTCTACCCTCTCCCTGTTCCCAATACCGCCCCACCTGTCCCCCCACGCCACAACTCCAGCCCACAACTCCCCAAACTCCCACCAAAGACATACAAAAGGGAGCTGCTGCAGCCGCCGCTACAAGGCCTCTCATTGGTGGAGAACACCGACAGCAGCCAGTGAGTCTGCGTTATTTCGGTTTTTTAAAAACACCTAGAGGTGATCTTGAAATGCAAACTTCAAACTGTCTCCTGCAAACTACGACACAGTGGACTCAAAGCTACTGATCAGAAAAAAATAACACTGCTCCACACTTTCTTAACTCCACCCACCCGCCCTCTGCATCGACCAATCACTACCCCCCGCTGTGCCTCTCAGGGGATCAGTAGCTCCGCCTTCATCACAAACCCTCTGTGCCAATGAGAAACCTTCACCGGTGTGCCAGCTAATAAAACAACAAGGAGTGTTTGTGTCTGTTTGTTCTGAGCGGAGCGGGGACGGTCTGCTCCTGACAAAAGTTCTCACCCCTCCCACTCTTAACGTACACTTACCCCACGCCCCACTCCTCCGTTAGGATGGGGCCAATGTGGGGGGGCCTTGGACTTTGTAGCCTCAAATGTCATGCTTTGTTTCTTTGGGCATTGACATCATCTGGAGTCCTGCTGCAGCTCACAGATTTTTAAAACCTCTCTCCTCTTCAACGATCCACTTAGAAGTAGCTCTTGGACAGTGGCTGTGAGCAGCAAACATTTCCATTGACTCGTTTTTCCTACGAACTGAGAAACAAACAGTTGCCAAAGTCTTATTTTATGCAGGGGGATAAGGGATTTCTTTTCTTTTTTTTTTTTGTTTTTTTTTTTTTAAAAAACAGATGTGACATTAAAAGAAACGCATAAAGGCGGCGACACTGAATCCCCCACCTTGTATCTCAACTGTACACTGTGACTGTAAAAGACGTGAGTCAAACTGTCTGACTGTTTTTTGTATCCGAAGACAGGCCTCTCTGCAGCCACAAAATGTTGCCTTTAAAAATCCAACAGCGGTGACCTCTGACCCCAGGCTCCAGTCCTCTCGGCCCGGATGGGACAGCAAGAGCCGAGAACACTCCATTTGCACATCGAGTTTGGGCAAAGTCAGCAGGTTTCGATTAGAAAACCTCCCTCAGCGGCGTGCGACAGAGGGAGGTCTGCCACGATTTATCAAACAGCACCAATCCAGGACAAAGACGAGCAGAGAGTCATTCTCTCTCCAACTCTTCGAAAGCTGATGTCTTAACCGATCCCCTTACAGACGTGCGCTGCTGTCTTGACACTGTGCTCTTCTCCAAAAGCCCCCCATTGACCAACTCTTCTTCATTGGTATTAAAACTCAGCACTGGAAGCACGCAGCCTCCCACCAGAGTTGGGTCAGCTCCCCCCAGTGGCTGCTCAAAATACCTAAAGAACCCATGAAAAAGAGGAACTTTTTAACTTCTTCTTTCTGTCTCTCTTTCTTTTTTTCTGCTTGAAAACATTTTTGTTTCACTTTGGAAAGACTGAAATAATCCATGCATCATGCTCAGATGTGCCTTTTATTTTGTTTTCTACTTTACAGAAATAAGCAAAATGGTGTCTAAAATGCTAAAAAATAAAGTTGCCTATGTAATGTTTAGAACAAAGCTATACACTATGAAATTGTACATGTTTGTGGATACTGTGTATAACATGTATACACTAACTAAATAATTTGTATAAAGTGACAAGTTTTTTTTTTCTTTTCCCTGTTGTATTGTACCCTCATCCGCATCTGTTCAGTCAAATATTGCCTAATAATCCAATGCTGCTACAGTCGGATAAAAAAAACAAACTAAAAAAACAAAACCAGAAAAAAAACAGGTCACTGTCACTAACTTACTTACAGACAATCTCCAGTTGAAACACTGGGAGTATTAACTGAGGAAAGCCATTTTTTTCTTCCCTGCCCCGTAGCTGTTTTGAAGCAATGAAAAAAGAATACACAGTTCAATATGCCAAGCACTTAGACGTGTGCTTCACTTTGTACATCCTACTAATTGCCTTTTCTCCTTTTCAAAGATTTTTTAATGCTAACACTCATTAAACAGAGGTTGGAGTTGTATTAAAGTTGCAGTTGAATATACACACACACATATTCGGTTGCAAGTATTTGAGCATAGTGAAGAATTGGACTTTTTTTTTTTTTTTCTTCTGAGAAACACACTTTGTGCACTTTAGGCTGTACTGTTGAAGAGCCACAGTTGTTATAGGTCATGTTTGTAAAATGCAGTGGTCCTATGCAACTGTTCAAACTCACTTTCTACGTGGATCAGGGCAGAAAAACACGCGTCTACCACCTCACTTTGATCCCCATGATGTGTATAAAAGACAAACACCTGAGGATGTCCGACACCACGAGCTGGATTGCAGCGAAATTTAAGAAAAATCACTCGTGCCCTTTTTCTTCTTCCTCTTCCTCGCGCTGTGTTTTGTGCACATGATGACGGATGATTAAACTTCTGATCAAACTAAGAGAGAAAAGAGGAGTTTTGGAGGATTTTTAATCCACAGCTTAAGTCAATTCACTTTACTGTCTTCACACATGTTCTGTCCATTTCCTCGAGTTTCCCGAGCCAGTATTGGTGGGGTTGATTTAGCCAAATTTTTGTTCTCTGTTGGTTTGATTTGTGTGTTTTTCTTAAATCCCAGCCCCAACAGAATAACAGATTGGTTTTCCTCCGGTGGCACTGTAACAGCTTGATTCAGCAGTCGGTTTATTTGATGGTATGTGGCCTTTTAACTGCTTTGTATTAATGGTCTTGATGAGATTAATAAATCACCCAGTCTTATTTTGTACTGAACTACTCATTTCTCTCCTCTTTTTTTTTTTACTTTTTTTGCACAAGATTTTGGTGTTGGTAAGGGACTGTTATTATGATAGGGGCATGTTAAATGATTTTTAAGCATTGGGGACGGACTTGTGTGTTTTATTGTGACTTGGGGCTTAAATGGTTGTATTCTGTGTTTGTTTTCAATACTCTGAACCTCCAAAACCACCCAGTGTAATTTAAAGACATGTTCTCTTTTCAAAATGCCAAAATTGCACCATTTAACCTGAACAAAACCTGTAAAAACAGAAGATATTGTTGGATTTTCAAATTTTCCTATACAGTTCTGGTACACGTCATGCGACAAAAAAATAGTGATATTTCATCAAAATTTCTTTATTCTGCATGTTTCATTTAAAATTTCAAACTAAAACCTCAAAATAAACCATTTGCATTAATCAAATGTGGTAAAATACATTAAAGACTGCATATGTATGCATGAGTAGTGAAAAACCAGGGCTTCTTCAACTCCAGAGTTTCATTTTTTACTTTTCAACATCAAAGGGTATGGTTCTAAATTATAATAACGTCCACTGTGCCAAGTTACTGATATTAATCTGACACTTTCTGCCACTGTTGTAAACAGTTTTTTTGGGAAAACGGTCAATATGCATGTTTCTAATGCCGGCTGTAATGCATGGGTGCGTGCGTATGTAGGCTTATTGAATGGTGGCTGTCATCCATATTCTGGAGGAGCAGTTATGGCCTTCAATTTGTAAGGAGGATTTGCATTTTGCAGAAGAAACTAGCTGTTTGTTTTGATGATAACTCTCACTCCTTCTGTGCTGTTTGCTCATTCATTAGCTCCAATTCCTACATTTGGTGTAAATGTAAAATTTATATATGGTTAGGGCCTATTTATGGTGGAGAGAGGGGTCATGCATTTTCCTCCAGCCATTTAGGGAGGCTCAAGGAAAAATATTTAAAGCTTTGGGGAGGGTCAAGAAAAAGAGAAATAAAAAAAAGTCACGTGAGCCACCCTTCTCCTCTTAGAAATAAAGAACAGTCCCTTATCTTCTGTAGCTGAAATATTCTTTTAGTTTAGTAAACACAGACTGAGAACAGCTAGTATGCCTTTGTTTAGATGTAACAAAATCCATTTATATGATATATATATATATATATATATATACACACACACATCTTGTTTAATTTGCTGTATAAAAACTTAAGTGTAAAAACCATAATTAGCCGGTTAACGGGCGGTACAGATACCGGACTACTTCTTGGCTCTTATTAGTTGCTAGGCAACCAGCTGAGACTCCATGAAATCAATGCGCGTCGACAAGTAAAAGTAAGTTAAAACAGTTAAAACACCGCAAACGACTAATTTCTGCTTTTACCGCTCGGTTTTTGGACAAATTAAACAAATTAGATAAACCGTATTTATTTAGCGAGTTGTGGAAGTGTCGGTAGGTTGATTTTGTTACTATTAAATAGAGCCAAATTAGCCGTTTCCCACTTTGTGCTAACATAGCTACAAGCTAACCGGCTGCTAGCTGTAGCCTCCTAGCATACAATCAGAAGAGTGGCAAATCTTCTAGCTAGTCAGCTAGCTTATTAGCCTTGAGCTAACCCTCCTCTAGAAAGGAAAATCTGCGTATTTTTCCTTTGATGCGTCTTTTAATATTAAAATCAGGTCCTTGAAATTTCAAGGTAGAAATATTTCTTATTTCTTAGTCAGGTTTCTGTTGTTGCCATGCACTGACGTCACCATAAAACATCACCATCTCACCTCCAGTTAAAAACAATATGACGTGGAAAATTGAATTTTTAAAAATGTTAATCTGCTAGGAAATGCTTCATTATTAAGTCTAACCTGTGTTTTTAGAAAATTATTATTTTCTTCTCAGGTGTATGTTGCTCTCTCTTTTTTAATTACACCTCAAAATGTAATTGAACCAAACAGCCAAACAAAATGTCTCTCATGTTCCTAAAAGGTTCTGCTTGATAGAGAAAAAAAAACTTTCAGGATCACTCATTCCTCATTAATGTATTTACGTTGCTGCCATGGCCTTTTGGGGGAAAGCGTCATCATCTCAGAAGTCACAGCTTGGGCTCGCGTTTGATTGTAACTTTAAAGTTTTGTGTGCAACAGTTTTTAGTGATACTCCTCGTGTTTGCGGAGAGGTCAAACAGTGCTGCAGGGTCCCTCGCTGTCCTCACTGTCGTCCCACAGTCCTCCACCGCTCATGGCTGCTGCATGGTTGCCTCTCTGCTGGGACATGCCTGGTCTGAAGAGATGAAGAGATGTAACAGGTAAAAATGTGTTGATGTGATGAATCTTGTTTTAATATCTATATTAATCTCATGTAGTACATGTAGCACACTTTGTATCACCAAATACTAATTCTACCAGTTGAAGGCTCTTACCTCAGATTTTCTCTGCTTGGGTTGAAATTCTGAAAGCTTTGCCTTGCCGGGGCTTGAATTGGTATGAAGCTTTGTCTGTTGTCTTTCTCTGGAGCTGAATCAGCCTGATATATGAAGTGATGTGGATACACAGAGAGAAGGTTTGAGAGTACAACTGGCAGGAAAACAGGATCATTTAACTGAAGAAATACTCCAGCAGGTATTTCCATGTGAAGGTCATTTCATCAGTCATTGGTGGTTCTGCTAAGCCTGTGGATGGTTGTATAATGTCCTCAGTGTCTCTGGAGGACCTTTGTCAAGACTGAGAAAATACATTTCATGATGTCTTGCTTTTTTAAATCTGCAACAGGTAATTACTGAAGTGCCCCTGTTATATGTTTTGTTACATCCTCCTGTCCTACAGTATTTTTAATGTTTTCTAAGAAATTCTAAAAAACCTGTGAAAAGATTTAAGACTGCTTTTGTTAAAAAAAAAAAAAAAATCCAACGAGAGACATTTTTGAACAGTTTCATTATTTTGTTAAAGGAATACCCACAAAACAATCATTTTACCCCTCGTAATGTTAAATTTGTAAAGAAAACTTTGTTTTTCTCTCATGCCTCCACCAAGAATGAAGAATCCAAAAACTGTGAAAATTCTTGAAGAATTTAAGTAAAAGGGAGCCACGCTTAACAACAGCAAAACTATATCAAAACATCTGTTTATCAACTTTAAAACCTATTTAAAACACTTTTGCATAAACGGACAGACGAATACTGTGCCTGGCCAAGTGTATGCATTTGAACTCTGTTCAATGGAATGCAAGAGCAGGGTTCAAGCAAACGCACTTGTCCAGGCGCGCTACTCGCATATGAAAGTATTTTTAATGGGAAGGTTTAAGTGAATATACATGTATGATTTTTCATTTGCCAAAGGCATTCTAGAAAAACAAGGTTATCCTCACAAATTTAACGTAACATTGGGTGAGAAATTGATATATAAAGTGTTATTCTGTGGGTGGAGTATTCCTTTAAAAACTAAAAAAAGTAATCCATCTATCCCATACCTGTCTATCACTATGTGCAATTTAATGCTGATCTACATTAAATTTAAAATATTTTCTTTAAAGCCACTTTATGCAGAATTGTTATGCGCGAATAGTATATTTTAAATGTTCTGATGGCACATTTTGTGTCAATCTCAATGAAAGTTGCAGCCTTTCTGTTGCTGTACCAGTCTACCACAAGAGGGTGCCAAAGTCAAATGCAGTTCTACTCATAGTGGTTTTCATATTACAAATTTAGAGATCTGTGCAGCCTTGAGCAAGAGTATATGCTGCTTTAGTAATGCTAAATTCCACAGTGGCATCGTTTCATTCTGACCATTCTGACCAAAAGAAGGCCCAGTGTTGGCAGAGCATGGTGCTTATGTAACAAAAAGCTAAATACCTGTTTGGATGGATCATCCCAGATGGGCCTGAAGGCACTTTTTGGATGTAGAGGAGGCGACCCCTTCCTGACACTGACCAGCCTCTTCCCGTAAGAGCTGACGAGGCACGGCGTAGGCCCGTCCACACATGACCCTGCAGTGTTTCTCAGAGGAGGGTGAGGCGTTAATCTGGGAATCTGCCACCTCAGACACACAGTCCTCTCTCTGGGTGCCTCCCTCTGCTGATGCTGTTGCTGGTTGTATGAGGGCTTCAACAGCACTGGCACCTGGCTGTCCTCTTCATCCTCCCCACTGTTGCTGCCCATCATCTCCCTGCGCAGGGTGCCGTCAGGGCTGCAGGAGGTGACAGAGGAGTAGTCGAAGGCTGAGGTGTCGTCAGGGTCTGTCTCGCAGTCCTCGAGGCTGTGGTTGGTGTGAGGTGCCTCCAACCCATTGGTGCCTTTCCCAGTGGGCTGGCTGTAGGTGCCCTGGCCTGAGTCGCTGTTCTCTCCCCATGCTGCAGCGTCGGGGGTGAGGAGGGAGCAGTAGGCGTGTCCACAGTCACGGGCCGGCTGGTTCAGGAGGGTCCGGTCTCTTCCACAGTCCTTCCTCCTCACTGGGCTGCAGGACCAACACTCCACACGCATTGAGTGACAACCATCGACTCCATTAGTGAGATTGACAGCCTGCTGGTCGTCTCTGTGGGACAGAGAGTGGAGGTTATTATACCAGGACTCACACATAAACGTTGCTTTATTCCTACTTTCATTCCTTACTTTCTTCTTTTAGTGATCTAAAAACATGAAAATCCCTTAAACATGTGGGTTTCTCTTCTTTGATGTAAACACTTTTACTTTGGATGCTTTCCTGCCAATACTTCTTTTTTTTGTGGACTTAATCCAAGGATTTGAGCACTCCATCCATAACTGTTTTGAAGGCAAATGTGCTATAAAATGTAATCCAGGTCAGGCTGCAATGTGTTTGCACATAAATGTCCCTGAAAAAGTCACTTGTCTGAGCTTGACAACAGTATTTGGGCACTGCAGGGGCCAGCAGAGGGCGACACTCACCTCTGAGCTGCAGTGTTGGACTCCCGCTGAGACTCTCTGGTCTGTTGGCTACTGGTGCAACAGTTTGCAGAGGATCCTCCAGCCACTGCGTCAGAGCAGCTGCTGTTCAAGTAAAGAATGAGGATACATTTTAATGTCTGAATTTGCTAATGAGCCAAAGACACAAACATAGGTAGTCAATATAAACATCTCATCTGATATAAGAGGCATCAACCTGAGTGTTTATACTCAAAGATCATGTGAGACTTGACCTTTGTCCAGCTCCTTCTCCTTCCTCCCATCGGACGTCTTCCTCCAAGGTCACATGGCAGCGAGACAAAATGCTCCTCAGCGCTCGCTCAGTTCCCAACAGGAGGCTGCAGTCAGGATGTTCTTTACCCGTCCACTGCAGCAAGTTCTAGAGAAGGAAAATAGAGAGAAATTAAGTAAATCAGTAATGATTATGAACAGTTTAACTCCAGCTTTTTAAAATCTTCATAAAATAAACCCCAGTCTGTCAACTAAATGTAGTTTTAAACTGTAGTACCTCCTAAAACTGTTACAAAAGCCTCTTTCACACATACTTCTCAGCAATGCCTGTGATTTTCATACATGCACTACATTCAGCAGCATTTCCGTTTTGCACCTTTTCACACATGCCATTGCAGTGCTGGAAATAGACGAAGCAAGGGACAGTCCAGCAAATGGGGGTAATGCAACACAAGAAGAAGATGGGGCAAAGCTAGCTGTACGTGTACATGGTGGCAGACGTCTTGTATTATTTTCAGGAACATGGCTGGCGAGGAGTTTTTGTCCGGTGCCAATGTTCTTGTAATGTATTTAATATAATTAATATATAGAGCATATAATAATAAATAATTGCAAGACAAGTAAAGAACACATAGTCACAGATCAAATGCATTTTTTTTGCACTCTGAATGTAAATAAGATGCCAGAGTGCATTAAGAAAGCATCAAAACAGAGCTTACTCATAAAAAAAAGTGCCAGTGAAGAATCTCCCAGACCTCTCGACAAAGGTCCTGGCTAATGCCTGAATGTCCTCAAATCCTAGACTGTAAACCCCTACGTACAACAAACTTTCAAAGGTTGAAAACAGGCAATTAATTTCTTAAATTTACTGATAAATATTATTAGTGTTTGTTTATTAACTAGCCCCTGGCCTCCTGTCAAGTGGCTCCCAGGCAGGTTAAGTATCCCCGCTTTACATGCTCATCTCTGCAGTGTTACTGCTTTCATTCATAACACCAGGATTTTCCCTGGAACGTTACAAGGTCTTGAGGATTTGGAGGAAATTGGTGGTGCAGATTTCCCTGAATATCTGTCCTTGTGTCCATTCACACATGAACCTATGTTCCTGAACATCCCTAAACATTTCAGGGATAGACTACATGTGTGAAAGGGACTTAAATCTATTTTGTGATCTAGTGATCTCTGGCTTTCTACTGTCCTTGGTGAAGCATCCTCATGGATTTTATTTTCTGCTCTGAATCATTGTTGCTTTTGTTTTTAAGATGTTAAATGTCTCATTTTAGCCAAACCCAACTTAACCTCCTGAACTTCAGGTTCAGAGTTGACCTGCAGTGTCACATCTTGCGTAGCTTCCGCTCTATAAACTGGACTCCCTGTGGCTGCTGACTCACCTGAATGTGGCTCAGGTAGCTGTGTATGCGAGAGACAGGTGCCAACAGCAGGGAGAGCAGCTTCATCTCCTCTCTCTCCATCTGGCCACTCTGTTAAATGCAGTCAGAAAACAGACGTCAGCACTGTCGAGCTACTCAGGTACATTATGACTGAATAATGCTGACGCTGTATTATTTTTAAATACCTGCATTTTCTCAGAATGATTGAGTCTGTTGAACTCCAGTGAGAGGAATGACGCCAGTGTAGTCGTGTATCCGAGGTACATGTCTGAAAAGGCTGTCTGGACGACACAAATCAGAGCAATCATGAGTCAGTGTTTAGTATAATGAACTGAAATCATAAAAAAAAAGAGCATCAACTTACATCATTTTGTCCGATTAGCTGCACCAGGATGTCTCCAACCAGAGATTTCCAGTGTTCAGCAGATAAACGCTCCTGCAGGGTGTTTCTGAAGAGCAGGTGTCGCTGCAACAGCTGCTCCACAAACTTTAGATATGTCTGACTGGATCACGACACAAAAAGCAAAAGAGATGATTTCAGTCATGTTTTTGCGTCTTTGCAGTCGAATGGTTTTATGACATAACTTGCAGGAAGAATTTGTTGCTCTGTTTTAAACATGAAAACCCCTGAGCTGTTGCTTTTCTGTGAAGTCATATAAACTGTTTGGCACTCACTATGGCTCCACAGTCATCTGACGAGCTGGTGGCGTCTTGTATTTATCATATAGCTGGTTTAAGGTTGACACGTACTCCCACTCAGAATGCAGAAGTTGCATCGCCACCTGATGTCTTGCATCTGCCCCAAAAAAAAGATATTAAACAACTACACAGGACTGCATTTCACTTGTTATGTGACAGTTTATGATGCCCTGCAGAGTCTTAGGGCTGCTGTGAAACTGCGCCTACTTGGGGCAACAAAAAAGTTTATCTTGGGTGCGTCGGTACTATGGACAACCAAGAAAGGACTTGAGCACATTTTTTGTGGACATCTGGCTTTTGAATCTGTTTTAAAATGTTGCACTGTTTCTAAAAAGCTTGGTGAGAAAATTTGTAACAGTTGAAAATGTCTTCCTGACAGCAGGTGTTTTGTGGTAGCAGCTGTAATATTTTAATGTGCTTGTTGTTGGTTGAATCAGGCCTTTCTCACAGCAGACATTTTGTGTTGTTAAAGTAGGGAAACCACAGGTGTTACTGCAAACACTAAAGATGGCTCTGTTCTATTCAAGTGATCCCGTGAGAGTGTCAGCGAGGAAGCATGCACAGTGTCAGCAACCTGAAATCAAAGCAGCTAAATGGACTTCAGCCATCATTAATGTCATTGCTTACACCTGTGCTTTTCCTACTGTGACCAGTCAAAATGTCCTCTGTGGAAAAGGCCCATTGTGTCATCGCAATCAGCTGTAAACATCTCACCTGTGCCTTCACTCAGTCCTGCCTTGAGGCCCTGCAGGAAACAGTGGAGGAGCAGTTTCCCTCTGGACAGACAGGCCGGCGCTGGAGCAGACGAACGGTCACACTGCCTCCGTTCACAAGCTGCTTCTGCTGGATCGCTGCTGCATGACAGTGGACAGATGGCAAAATGTCTCTCTGCAGGTTTTACACAGCTGTGACAAAAATGTTTCAACAGCAGTTACGACCACCTGCTGTAGGTGTGAACAGCTTCTTTTATGAGTAATTTGTGTGCCGTTTGCCACTGAAAATTATTACATATCAAACATGGATGTCCTGTAAACAAACAAAAACAAAATAAGGAAGCCCTTCATCTTCTAATCTGCGTTTTACACTGTAGATTTGGCAGAAATTTGCAACACTGGATTTTCTATGACAAACCAGAAACAAAATATGAATATGTAATAGGGAAAATGCGAACCCTGTGGTTTATATTTGAGTTTTGGTTTACCTGTCTCTGTGTTTGGATGTGGAGCTCTTTCCATCCTGCTGAGGTCTCTTTCTGTTACTGTACAGCTGCAGGATCTGACACTGCATCACTCCAAGTTCTTCCTGTTAGACGACAAGATGTGGTGAGTATAATTTTATACTATCTGTAATGGATGGAGCAGTCAAAATTGTTTGTTACTTTTTAAATCAATGTGTGAATACAACACTTTTCATGTTTGTTTTTCCTCAACAGTTCAACTGATGGGAGTCCTCTCACCCTCAGAGACTCGACCAGAGCCTCCAGACGAAGAGCTTTCTTCTGACAGCTCCTCCTGTTCTCCTCCAGCTCCTCCCTCAGGTACGTGTCTCCATGTTGGATCTGACTGAGCTCCAGCAGAGCGCTGGTGAACCCCGTCTTCAGCTCCGAAACCATGCATTGTAACTGAGGGAGCAGCAGGTGTCATATCAGAAATAATATAAGATGCATTAACAAGGCACAACAGCATTGACCTTTAGATAAGAACATCACATGAATGTCTGTCTGAACTGTATTTTGGACTACTGGACTTCATCTGTTGCTTATTTTTTTAAGTGATAATGGCTTTAAATTTAAAGTGAACTGTCTCTTTAACAAAGCCAGGCTGGCTGATGAGAGAAGGTGCAGAATACCTTGGAGATTTCAGTAACAAGCTCTGCCTCCTGAGGCTTCATGACCTGCACAGAGACAGAGAGACACAAACAAGGCTGTTTGCAAACACTCAGTTAATAATGTGCAAAGCTCAGATGACCTGTTAGATATTTCTAGTTTGACAGACTGTAAAGAGTAAAGCTGAGTTGAGCCCGCCTTGCAGAGAAAAGCATGTTCTCCTGTGTGATTCACTCCAAACATATCAGATAACATTCACACAATAGGGACAAAGCAGGGAAGTCAACCTGTTTTTTTTTTCTCAGTAAGGTGAATCAAAAACAATGTGAATTCTATTTATTCGTTTCCAACTAAATATCAAAGCCTATACATTTACAAGAGGAGTTATAAAAACATTTGTAACCTTATTTAATGTCTTTTCGTGCCTTTATTCTTGTTTGTTTGTGGTACCTGCTCGAGTGTTGCCCCTGCCAGCAGCCCCTCTGCTAAGGAAGTAGTGAGCCAGCCAAAGAGCTCAGCCCTGCAGGGGAAATGGCTGCAGGAGCCAAGAAACCTCCTTATAGGTCTGCTGACAGAAGGACGAGCAGGATCAGCAAAAAATTGGAAAATAGAATGTGCATTAGCCTTGTGGTTAAAACTGCAAATACACCATTTAAAAAAACACTTTTTAAACCCATTAATAACATATCCTTATTTTATATCACTTCTCTGGAATTAAAATATATAGAAATCACATTTTTATTAAAGGAAGCAAGACTAATATGCATGCCAGCAACTTAAAAGCATCTTGTAATATTTCTAAACATAATTATAATGTCACACTAGCCAAAAATCCACCAAAAAACATAAGATAAAGAATGTGCTGATGCAGTAGATGTAAAAGAAAGCCACAGGAAACTCACCTCAGTTAAAGCTCCTCAGTGTTGCTCCTCCATACATGTGAAGAGATACAGTAAATCCCAAAATGCTTAAAATTCCCTGTGTTTCCTCCTCTGTGGAGAAACTTGGTGTCAGTCATTTGCGGTGTTTGAAGGCGGGTGTGTGGTGTCGAGCTGCACGCTGCTCTGTGCGGACAGCAGATGTCCCGCATGACGCTCAATGAGCAGCTCTGTGATTAACTGAGGGAGTCAGCTCCACTGTGGACCATGGATATACTAATTTTGTGCAACTGTGCAAATATATTCTATTCCACTATTATTTTTATTTATTCATATTTTTTTTTATTCTGTTCACGTAGCACTGTTGCTCATGGTGGTGGTGGTGGGGGGGTTATTTTATTTTTATAATATGGAAATACAAGAATTAAGATAAGACTCAACAAAACAGATGGAGAGCTATTTTATTAAGATAATAAAATTAAAAAAACAAATTGATTAGAGATGACATTATATACAGTACAATGCATCAGATTATATAAATGAAAATATAGGGAAATAATTACGCAAAACAAATCCTGAAATCAAGCAGTCATAGTGTGTGTACTATAGCCTACAAAATGTAAATAGAGGTGTAGATATAAAAAAAAATTAAATATACAAATAAAAATATTTAAACAAATAATGGATTATGTTAATATTTTGTATATTTTATTGTATGAAGTTACAACAAGCTTCAGCTAATTAATGTACGATGTTTAATTCCACTCATTAAACACGCTTAATTTAATGTAATGAACATATTATTTCACCGAGTCCTAGACAACAAAACGCTGTCGTTTTTCCTTCACTCCGCCCGTCTGAGTCTCCCCGCAGAGTAAATAAAGCGCACACGTGCCCGCTTTGTTTTGTGGAGGGGCGTGGTCACGTGACAGTGCTTGGATCTGATTGGCTGTTGGGCTCAAGGAATTTTCAAATCGAAGCAGCAGCTGACGGAGCTGTCAAACAGCCGACAGGAGGAGAGCGTGACCGGTGAGGATTAACTACAGATATATTTTACATTTATCCACATATGTGTTTCTATAAACTACTCCGCTTTTTAATGTTCTCTGATAACTGTTACTTGAAGATTTTAATTTAACTGCTCTCCGTTTTATGAATTTGATCTTACAGATCTGTGCTGCACAGCTAACGTTAGCTACCATCTGCAACTAATGACTCTCCGAGCAACATTTATACATGTGTCAATGTTAAATAATATGTTGTCTTCGTATAGATCGTGTTGCCTCCTAGGTAGTGGAGATAAAGCTCTCTAATAGCTAGGCTATAGCGTGTTTAAGTCATAGTTTACATACAGCTTGGTGTGTAGCTTAGCTACTTGCTGACACGTAGTTTATTTAAAGGACCATCCACCACCACCATGGCTTTAGCATGTTTTAGTCCACGTTCAGTCTCATATGACTGTGAACAGCACACCATGAAATACACACCTGCATAATGTAATACAGTAAACAATTAAAGTCCTGAAACAAATATTACCGTTTTTTTGTGAGGTATTTAAAGCAAAATGCTTTCACCCTAGACTTAAGTCGATATGTGACTGTTTCAGCCAAAACTACACATTATAAGCTTTGCAATGCTAACATTTATAGGTGGGCTGTTGCTTTGTACTGTGCTATAATGTATAGTATAGTTTTGAATTTTGTTTTTACACCCTGCACTTTACACAACTGCCCATAGTTTCCAAAGTCAATCAAACATATTTTGGTGGGATTTTGAGTGAATTTCTGGTGTCTTTCCATTGAGTTCCACTAAAAATCAACCTGCAGAGACTTCATCACAGAATATATGATTTTTTTTTTTCTTCTAAAATCTAAAATTACACGTGAACTTTTGCAATTTAGAATATAGCGTAGACTTCACTTATGAAATAATAAGCTCTGTAAAATGTATCCAGATATTAGTCCAGTGTACGACCCTTGTAGGCAGTCACTGTCAGACGTCCTGGGTCGACCTGTGGATCCTGATCCACTGACCGCACTCTTTGGTATTAAAGGTTCTGATCTTGTGTTAACCAGCTCCCAGTGTAATACAATGTTATTTGTAACCCTACTAGAATGCAGATTGATGTTATTTAATTGAAAGCAAACACAGGCTCCTGCCCATTCTGCCCTCGTGAAGGATGTGATGCACCAACTGCATTTGGAAAAGATTAAATTTTCCTAAAGAGGGTGTGAAAACAAATTCTACCAGATCTGGGAACCCTTTATAGAGCACTTCAAGAAAGATGCACTGAGTTCTTCCCCTAACTAGCCCAGTTTAAATGACACAAAATATGGTCAGCCTGACAGCTGTTTATCTATTTTTCTTTTTTTATTGTTTTAAATAGAACGATAAACAGACCAACAATACGTTTTATTCGTAAATATTTTATTTTGTAAACTTGCCTTTTTCTATACATGTGTGACAAATCACCTTTTAAGGGTATTTTTGATTTTTGACTTGTTTTTATTTTTTATATTTTTGCACCAGATAAGTCTGTTTTCACTTTTATACTACTGCCACTGTTTATTTAACTCTGAAAACCCCATCTAAAAATATTTCTGATATAGTTTTGAGTATTGTAAAAGTGCACAATGTAAAGTCAATAGGCCAGAAATGTAATGTCAGTGTCCTCCCTACTGTCTCTACAGTCTGCTTGGCTGAAGCCATGAGGACGACTGAGTTTGACTCCTCATCTGAAGAGGACGAGGTTGGAGAGGAGCAGCTGACGCCCTTTCACATCTCATGGTAAGTTTCAGCTGTTTCAGAAGTGTGTGTGTGTCAGTGAAGGTCATTTTGTTTTTAAATGGTGAGACATAAAACAAGCTTTATTGTTTTCATGTATATCATATTGTTATTTGCTTATAGGTTACCTCTGTCTATAGTGGAGTGCTCGCAGTTTCTTGGCATATGTGCACTACCAGGTGAAGTCATAATTTATCATTTTGAATATGTATGTTTTTACTTAATTGTGAAGTTTTGAGCAATTGTTCGTAAAAAAATAAGTTTCCTTCGTCTGACTTCAGGCTGCAGATACAAAGAGATCCGCAGGAATCTGGAAAGAGATGTTGGTAAGACGATCATTGAACATTGGATAAACAATCATTAACATTCGCAAGTAGCTCTTAACTTTCCTTTACCATTGCTGCAACACCTCATACCAGTAGATTTGATAAATCTAGTCTGATAGAATTGTTGTGTACGATAACATGCTGTAATGTTAACTCGGCTCACTTTTTGAGTTTGTAAGTTTTGTTGTCTTTACATCTTGGCTTCCTTCTTGTTAACAGAGGAGCTCCAGAACCAGGGCGTGCAGGACGTGTTTGTTTTCTGCACCAGAGGAGAGCTTCACAAGTACAGAGTTCCCTCCCTGCTGGAGGTCTACCAGCAGCGAGGCTTCACAGTTCACCACACGCCCTTCCCAGATGGAGACGCTCCTGAGCTGGAGCAGTGCTGCCAGATTCTCGAGGAGCTGCAGGTCAGCCTCGAGGACAACAAGAGGACTGTGATCCAGTAAGTCAACCCATGAGATTCATTCAAGAAAAAGAACTTCTAAAGTTGCACCAGTATCCCCAGTTTATCTCCCTCTTCTGGATAACAGCGTAACAGAAAATAACTTCCAACACTAAAGCATTCAAAGTGTGTTTGATTTATTTTAACTGGCAGTCTCAAGCTGCTGACAAAAGAGGTTTTACAAGTTGTCATGTTGCGACAAGTAGAGCAGTATGATTCCTGCCAGGTGGCTTGATGTTCCCCAGAAACTCTGTACAGGTTAATACTGTTAAATTCACTTGACTGTTGATGATGAACCTTTTTTTTTTTCTGGTTACATTTTCATATAATAGAGCCCATTCGTGCTTGCAGTACATGGGTGAAACTAGTGAACAGAAGGCTTATCTTCTGTTTGTTAACTCCGAATATTAAACTCCTTGTTCCAAAGATGGGTTTTCCTTAGCAAGGTGCAAAAATGGTTGAGAAAGGGTTCACAAATAACAAGGAAACTTAACTCAAGCAGGTCTGGATGAACAGAAAGTCATGATCCTTGTTATTTAAATAAGATAAGGCTGCAGGTTTCTCATTTTGTGCTGACTATTTTCTTTTAAAATTGAATAGTTTATCTAGAAACAATGAGGAAATATGCCACGTTAAAAACTGAGCTTTTTTTTCCTCTAAATTCAAATCAAAGCATTTACATAAAGCTTTTTTCTTATTCTGATTAAGCTGTTATTCTCACTGGAATAAAAGGCTCCATGTAAACAGAGCTACTGACGTCAGCTTCAACAGACCAGACCAGAAAAAGGAGGGTTGCTACATCGTGTGTGAATTTGTAAAACAAAGACATGTAAAATCAGCTGAGAGGCTCCAACATTTCAGTGAGCTGATGAAGCTGCTCACCAGGCAGCAGGAACAAACTGGTCGTACTAGACTCTCCTAATGTATGAGACAGTTAAACTATGTAAACGTGAAGCAGGGTATTCAACCCAAGCATGTAAACTTAAAGAGCCGGAGAGCGAGGGTTAAAAATAGATATCGATGCAGCCAGACTTTCTGTGATGGATCTCCCCTTTGTGTGTTTTTTTTTTTTAATATTTGTAGTATTTTTAAACCTTTTGAAGTGCCTAGAGAACCACAGTACATCTCATCCCACAAAGACATCTATTTTCTGTAGCAGTTACCCTCAGGACGCCTCTTGTTACACAACTGAACAATTTGCCTCCAGCTTTTAGCATTTGACTGATTTTGTGCCTCCCCCCCTTCAGCTGCTACGGAGGCCTGGGACGCTCTGGATTAAGTAAGAATATTTTACTCATCTTTTAACTTTGAAAGTTCCTCTTTGTGTCGTTGATCATGTCAACAAAGATCAGTGTGTCAGTTTATATTGAAACGTTTGACCTTTGCTGAAATGTTAAATGCTCTGTAGTCAGATAGCTTCACTGCTCTGATTACTCGGCTGTCTCATGTTTTCAGTCGCTGCCTGTCTGCTGCTTCAGCTCTCTCTGACAATGACAGCAAACAAAGCCATTGAAATCCTCAGGGAGCACCGAGGAGGAGGAGCGATACAAACTGTGAAGGTGAGAGGTTACGTTTCTTTCTCTCTGACTCTGTGGTATTTAAGGATTTATAGCCTATTGCAGCTTTTTCATGTTTACCCTGTCAAATGGCACATATTTGTTCTGGTTGGTTTCTTTGTAAACACAAGCTTTAGAAACCTTTACGCTTTTGCTCTACGAAATAAAATACGTCAGTAAATACCCCACTCCGGAATTTTTAAGCTTTTATGTATCTTACAAAATGCGGTTGCTAACAAGTGGCTAAATGAGACTACAGAACATCATCACATTGAACACGGCTTTACAGACTCATTGTGGTAGGGATGTTAAGTCATGCGACCGTACTGTATTTTCTTTATAGCCTACTGTTAACTTTTCACTTTTACTTGCATTTAGGCAAAACGTGTAAGTACCTTAAATGTTTGTTTGCCATAGACCTTATTTTCTGCAATAATGGATTATTACCTGTTGAAGACCAAATTAAACAACTGAAACGTAACCATATGTTTGATATAATTCACAAAAGGGCCCCAGAATATATGAACATTCAAATTTACATGGTTGGAAGTCAACATAATTTCATTACAAGAGCAAGTATTGTGTCATGCAGTGTTCTTATGTTAATGGTAAAATAGCAGGAAGATAATTTTTCTATACTGGGATCTCCCAATGGAAAAACGTGCTAGTGAATATTAAACAAAGGCAATTTTTAAAGGAGGAATTGTGGGGAGGGTTGATGGGTTACCTCTGTAAATGTGAATGTTCTTATGTATGGTTTTGCTCTCTCCACCAAAGACCACTTTGGAAATAAGTGTTTTCAGTAATGCTTTTAATCGCTATCCTCTGGGATTTTGTTTTTTATTTTTTATGTCATGGTACTCCTGTGAGTCATTGTGCTTTTTTAAAAAATAAAAAATAAAAAATGTAATCTAAAATCCAGTGGAAAAATTACACTGGCTTTTTGTGGTGGAAACCAGGACAACACTAACTTCTGCGTTGTCTTACTGAAAAAAGTCATCCCTGGAGCACTCTATTACACAAAGCAAGGATGGACATACACGAATTGAGAAGATGTCATTGTAGCCCAAACCCTACGTTTTCCATGTCCACACAGATACACAAAATGGAGTTTTTATAAAGTCTGCTCCTTTGAGGGTGTTTTAAATAATCTCCGCGTTAGTGACCTAAAACAGAATTTGAGTGTGGATGAGGGGCAAAAACGTAGACATAAATATCGATTTTAAAAAATATCTGTATACTTGCCATACTAAACTGGCTGCCCATGAGGTGGGAATATAAAATAAAACTGACGTGTTTTGGAAAATGGTCAGCAGCAGTAATGTGAAATGTATTTATTTGGCTGAAACATGTAAAACCATGAGTGTTGTCCTTGTAATGTTTTTGTAACCTGTGTGTTTATTGCTGCTTGTTCTTTATGACTTGAGGCTTTTTGCTGTAATATTTCAGTAACAAACATGCTAACTAACTTATTTTGACTTTTCCATAGCAATACAACTTCCTCCATGAGTTTCGGGAAAGGTACGCGGCCTACCAAGAAAGCAGAGAGGTTTGCACAGAGCGCTCAGTGTCTCGGTGATCAGTTCTCCTCCCATCAGTGAACCGGGAAAATATCAATCTCTTCAGACTCTCATTTCTCAGCGATTGTTTTCTGATTGTGTGAATTAAATTTATTCTCTGATGATTGCACTTTAACAGAATACTCTAATATATTGCTTTTTTTATCCTCATTACAATCAAATTAAAGGCTTGATGAGGAAAATCCTGCTGGGGTGTTATTAGTAAGTTTAGAATACATTTTCTGCATTTATATCACATTTGGAGGTTTTGTTATAAATGTTGAGCATAAGGTGGCCTGTTTTGTCTTTACTCGACTTTGAATAGTATACGTATCATTAAGCTAGATGGGGGGGCTTACCATATTTAAACTTTATAGGAGCTCTATACGACATTCATAGCCTTTCTATGAGTCAGAGGTTGTCTGCATCCAGCTCAACATGAAGCTGGCTGAGCTAGCAGCTATCAGCGAACGGTGCTAACACATGAACAGTGCTAACAATGGCAACACTGCAGAAGCAGGTCCTCAGGAAGTGGGCCGGGTTTTGAAGCCAATTATCGTATTGGTCTAACGGTGGGATTACAGCATCCAGGTTCGTCACATGATTTAACCATGCGCCCCAAAAGACTTTCTTCCGAGAGATTAACATTATGAAAGAGACATCTGCATATCGGATACTTTTCTCTCTTTTTTTGCATCAAAACAACTCACTTTTTGGGATTTGAGCCATTCGGTCTGACAATATTTAGAAAATCTTTTTATTCCCATTCAAGTTAGCAGAGGGCTAAACCGGAAGTTAGCCACTCGGCTGGCAAAGTTTCTTGTGCGATTGCTCTATGGGTCCAATGATGTGTAACATCTGGCTAATTGTATACACTGGAAGTTGAACTTTTTTGGCTTCATGCACAACTGAGCAACTTGGACAGGAATGAATGGGACCCCGCCTCCAACGCTGTATCCAGTTTACTTTGTACATGGGCGTGCTGACAGAGCTAATGGTGTTAACTCGGGGGTAAACCAGAGGGTGGGCTCTATCCCATTATCAGTGGTAACTGCCATATAAGCGTCATGTAGAGTGCTGGAGATTAGCAAGCCAGTTGGATACACTCACAGGGACTACCACGCACTACATGCAGACTGTTTGCCACAACAAAGAACCGAGAAGCTCAGATTACAACACAAAGCGGAAGCGTGACTATATTCTCTGCTCAATGCCATTACGCCACCATCTTTACACAGCTAATAGCTGTTAGCTGCTATATAAGGCTCTGAATATTGTATACAGCACCTTAACTTTTTATAAACATGTATTCAATGAGCTGCATTTTCTGTCAACCCTCTCTAAATCTGCAGCACTGCAAACCCATACTGTCTAGCATCTTATTTTTCCTAGTAGCATTTTATTAGCCACTAGCATGGCTAACAAAACTCTGAATTTTGCCCGCTCATGAACTCACTTCCTTTTAAGGTGTGGAGTTGAAACAACATTCCAGTCCATAAGAGTGGGATAGTTTTTATTTAGATTCAAATAAACTCAAGTTGTCATTGCCTAGATGTGACAGGATGGGATCTAATACATAAAAATGTTCAATGTTACCTGTGTCAAATGTCCAATGACCATCCCTTTCCCTGATAAATGTACACATTTGAAAATGGCAATAAATACTCCAGTATTTCTGAAAACTTTTGTCTAATGGCCATGACTCTAAAAAAACAACAAACATTTCTCCAGATTTGATTTCTGGAAGTGAGTCGACACTGCGAGGAGTGTTTGATATCTTGGAGACATTGAAAAGTAAAAACATTGAATAAATAAACACTGGTGTTCCTAATGCTGTGGAATATTTGGTGCTTAAATGAACAAAATGCACAGATGACAAAAACAGTTAAGGAATTTGAAAAGGTACATTCAACAGTGGCACATCAGCAGTCCTACTAAAGCTCAAACGCAGAATAACAAGGTGCTGTTGCTCCCTTATGCTGAGTTTATTATTGTACTGTTGAGTCTACCTTTTTAATTTATCGATAGCTGCGAGGGCGATTCTACAGAAATACAGGTCACGTACACATCGCTGCCTACTCTGAAGTCACACTTAAAACAAATATTGCCATTGATTTCAACAGGGATTACATGACGTCAATGTGATGATAGATAAGTCTGAAGTATGGAAACAATACATCAGAGAGTTTGAAAACTGATGTCGTGACAACCAGATAATGATTGTCCCTGTGCAACACGTTTCACTAAGTGATAATAACCCATGCACTTCAGCCCTCGCTGTACAAAACTGCACCTTCAAGTCCTCAAACATCCATTTAAAGACCTTTAGCATCTGTGAGCAATAACAGAAGTCTAGTTTGCATTTGACTGTTTGTTTTTAGTGATGATGATGAGTCACGTTGCAGGTATAAATTAGCCATCAAAGCCCAGAGTCTAATTCACAGGAAAAGCTAATGCAGTTCAGCACACAGCTCAGATTCTCACAGATAATGCACACCTGAAAATGTCTACCTAAACTTGTAAACACTCAAAAGTTGGGAAACAAGATGAAAAAAAAAAACTTTATTTAAATCCCAAGCGTCAAAAATCACACGATTAAAAATAAAAAAAAAGAGAAAAGAAAAACAAAACTTGTCCATTCAGGTTTGTCCTCGTTTTCCATAAAATTTAAACTATAGTGCTATGAGAGGAACGCTGCGACCGAGATATTCTCTTTAAACGGGCTAAATGTTTCCGAAATGACACTCTGCGCTGTGTGTGTGGGGGTCGAAAGTTCGTCCGCTAGAAATGGCGTCTTGTGTTGCTGAACGATGGTCTCCAGCAGGTCCAGTGTTCCAGCACTAAGATCATAGTGTCTGGTCGTCTACGGTTCATGCAGGTCCTTTTCCTTCATCATCCGGTTTAAGAGCTCACAAGAACATAAATCATCCTGTTGGAGAAACGAGAAAGAGGACAAAGTTAAATACTTATGTTTCATGATAACACACATTGCTATGTTAGTTTTTTTTTTTTTTTAAACACGGTTTTACAGCTTCTTTGCTAGTTTTGTTAAACAGCTACAGTTAAAAAAAAAAGTTTTGGCTTTCTTGAGAGTTTGATGAGAATCAATACCACTCATATCTGTATGGTAAATATGAAGTTAGAACCAGGAGACTGTTAGCTTAGCTTAGGGGTAACAGCTAGCATAGATCTGTTCCATCACAAATTGTAGTTTTACACTATTTTTTATACAAACTAAACAAATCAACATACAGTATAATGTGTTAATTAGTGAGGTGCCAGCAGGAGGATTTTGTTTTGGACCACACCAGACTAGCATTTCCCCTGCATCCAGTTTTTTATGCTAAGATAAGCTAGCTAGCTATAGCTTCATATTAATGAGTTTTCAGCCAAATGGCTAGACATTAAAACATTTCCAGCTGATTGTTTTTTTTTTAACATCATTTAACCCAAAAAGGATTGTAGTCACAGGACGTCTGAACTTAAAGTTATCAGAGAAACAAACTGAGGTTGAAGTCCCCCTCAAATATTCTGTGTCAACCCAAGAGCGTCAGAGACACCCTGATTTTTTCAGTGTTTTTACTGGTTTTAATTACCGCGCAAGTTTGTCTTGGAGACGAGGAGACCTGTCTCCTGTTAAAAAAAAACCCTGTGAACTATGAACACCTAAAAAGCTGAGCTTAAGTTTGTCTGGACATTGTGTTAGTGTTTTTCACAAGTGTCACATTTCACAATGTCCAGACAAACTTAAGCTCAGCTTTTTAGGTGTTTATAGTTCACAGGGTTTTTTTTAAACAGGAGACAGGTCTCCTCGTCTCCAAGACAAACTTGCGCAGTAATTAAAACCAGTAAACACACTGAAGAAAGGAATGTGACACTTGTGAAAAACACTAACAAGAAAATATGGTGGTATAGATCCTCTCATCTAACTCTTGGCAAAAAAGCGAATGAGCAGATTTTCTAAAATTCATAAGTTTTCCCTAAGTAAGAAATAATCTATGATCTTGACATTTAATTAGAAAAATGTATTTGCCCGAGAGTTTAACTTCACAAATTAGAAATGTGATAGATTTGCACAGGATGAAGTTAACCATCTACCCAATTGTTAGAAACTGGACGTCATAAAATTATACATAAAAATCCTGTGCAAATTAAAAAAAATTTTTTAAACATACAACTAAAACATGAGCGCTCACAACAAAGAAACAAGGCATAAAAAATATTCTGTACCCGTAGAGATAGTAGAAGAATGACAGCAGGTAGAAAGCCAGTTTGCACCAGCCTTCTTTTTGACAGAATGCCAGGATGTCAGCATTCATGATGGTTGTTGGGTCGTAGAGTCCTGGACAGCTCATCACAGGTCTGCTCATATACCTGCGTCACAGTAATGAAGTGGTGTGTATGTGTTAAATCAGATGATACAGTATTTAATGGTGCTGAACTTTACCTATGAATGAGTAGACTATAGATTTCTTTCTGTGAGACACTCACCTCCAGACATGATAAGCCAGCAGTGGTAAGTTGAGACAGAGGGTGAGCCACTCGGCCGCGCAAAAAAACATCACGCAGAAGAAGAAATGGATGAGATACTCTGGGAGCACCAGCTGAAAAGAGAAATAATAGAGACCATGTCAGAATCCAAATACAGTGAATCCAACTCCCTTGTTCCTGTAAGCCTGTTTGCTGATTTACTGTCAGTATTATGTTTAATTTAATGTTTAATTAGTTTGGAGCCAGTCAGAGGACAATACAGTGTGAAGTTACAGAGCCTCAAAGGCAATGAGGCTTTTTTACAAAGAGGAAGCTGAGCTATTTAAAGAGTCAGACATCTAAAAATTCCAGTCAGCTCCACAGAGAGTCAAAGCCAGGAGTGAAATACTAATGAGCTACAGTGAGATGCTTATTTTAACAATGCATTTATTACATCTTAAGTTTCTGTGTCGTTCAGATCCAGTTTTATGTTCTTTTAATACACTTTTACATGTGCAGAGAATGTAACATGTGCTGTCGGTAAAGTACATGAACAGTGCGTTATCATGCACTGATCTGCCACAATGTGCAACACAGTAAACAGGGTGGAAAATTATAACCTGCCACCTGCAAAACTGGAGCGACATGTTATCTCAAACTGAGGAAAAAAGACCCCAATTGGCCGACTTCAAACTCCCACAGTGAGGCTTCTGTGTTACCTTCAGATGTCCTCTGTCTAACGTGTCAGGACAATGTGTGACTGTTTTTAGCCGTGCAGCCAAATCATGTTTAATTTCATCTTTACCACTGACTTCTACTTGATGTAAATCATGTGAGGAGAATTTGGAAATCTACAAGATGTTGCAAGTGGATAGAAACGGTTAATTTCCCACCCTGATTATATGTCATGCATCGTCAAGTCTGACCACATAAAAAAGGGGAAACCCATCAACAACTTGCTCTGGAGAACATTTGTGCATCTTTTGCAGCGAGGGCAAACCAACAGATCATCCCACTTCCTGACAAATGGAGCGGGGCGACACACTGGAGTGGGACCATGCCGAGAGCACTAGCAGTGTTGATGCAGCAGCCTGCCTCAGGTTGACAGAGTTCGATGTGGTGTGGGGGTTCACGGGGGCAGATGGAGGCACCACATGGAAGCCATGCATTCAAAAAGAGCAGAGGGCGGACGGGCGGGCAGGGGGGCAACCGACAGCCCACAGATGGAAAGGTGAGGGGCGTGTAGGAAGAGGAAGGTGCAGAAAAAGAGGGGGAGGGAGGGGGGACTATAATGTGAAATCCTGCACTGTGCTGCCAAATACAAAACAACTGATCACGGCACAAAAAGATGTGCCGACTGAGCTGACAATCCACACGCAAAAAGACTGGTCAAAACTGCACATAGTACTGTGGAGTGCATCGTGGATTAGACACGGAGGAATCTGTTTTTGCCTAAAATAGCTCCTCCTACTACTGAAATCACTGACCAATCAGCGGCCCCAAATATTGCTGAGCTGGAGAGTGTTGGGATTCTGCAGCCATCTGTTCTGAACCACAGGTGATGTAGGTTCAAGCCAACACTGACCTCATATACAGCAGCTTAATTCTCCTAATTGCTAAATCAAATGACAGCCTGCACCTCATAGAAAAGTGACATTATGTTTAATTTAAAGCTGGAATATTAAATCCGTTTCCTCCGACATCAATCAAGCATCACCCTTTACCCTCATCCACAGCTTTGCTACAAAATCCAATTACCTGATCTGACTTAATTACTACAAACGCTAATTTAAAAGCTCTGTCATGACCTGGTGTCACGTCACTGTTGTGTCAAACTTAAGATCCACAGTGTTCTGCGTTTTCCTGAGAATTTACTGCACCAGTAACTGTACCACTATTTGCAAACAAAGGGTAGGTTGTTATAAAGTTCATGCAAGTTTTGAGCATTTGCAAGTCTTTTCAGTTAACAGCTACACTTAATTAATAATCAGTAACACTGGATATTCCACTACTACACACACCGTGGCTCCTAAATCTAAATTAGCATCTTAACACAGTCAATTTCAATGGTTAGATAAGGTATAAAAAGAACAATAGAGGGCACAATACATTATTTCAGTTAATGCACAAACCCTTAAAGGTCATGAAGAACTAATCCGTACCAGCCAAAAATGCTCACAAAAATATGTAAATAAAAGTTAAATAATCTACCACATGACAGAAAAAAAAGAAACCTGCAGCACAGGTGGCACGTTGTCTAATCCTGAGTTAAACTCTGCCCTCCACTCTGAGATTAGTTAACTGAAAAGACGTTTGCAAACACTTCTCCGTGCAAAATGACAAGACTGCAGACTGAGTTGAACTGAGCGGGCATTTTAAAGATTGGTACAAACCTTTATTGCAATTTTGACTCTTTTAATCTTTTTGACCTTTTCAACTGTCTTTTTGCCGTTAACAAAGTGTGTAAAAAAAAAAAAAAAAAAAAAAAAAAAAAAAGCAGATTAGGAAAAACAAAAACAACAAAAGGCGTTAGAGTTTGACAGCTGACAAGATCACTGAATTCATAACAGGCAGGTTATTTAGCATAACAGTGCAGAGAAATGATTTGAAAAAAGACAAAGGCGGAAAAAGTTATCCTAAAATAAATGAAAGACCTCGAGAGCATTTTTTGCATGCAGTCAAAGAGGCAAAGGAAGACGTGTCAGAAAGGGAGGTGTCACTTACCGGATTTAAAGTGTTACACTGATCTATAGGATTCTTGTAGTCAGTCTTCAGCTCATCAAATGCTATTATCTGTGGGGGGACAAGATGATTGTGATGTAACGCTGTAACAGAGCAGCTCAACAGAAAGGCACATTTGATAAACAAGCAAAACATTCAATTTGAAATCAGATGGCTTTGACTTTAAATCAGAAAGATCGAACATTTAGGGCTACAGTGTGTTGCATCAATATATAATTTAATTGTGTAATAATTCAAAAAGTGTTTACAGTATATTACTCTGTTACAGAATTAAATCCTTCTGTTTTGTATTGTTACCCTGCCTTTTTACTAACTGGCCTGCAACTACTGATTATTATCAACTGATCTGTCAATTTTTTCAATTATCATCTATTCTACAAAATGTGAAAACAAAATAATTAAGTGTCACTTACAGGGTGCCCACAGGTCTTTAAATAGTCTTAAAATGTTCTTAATATAGCCTTGAAGAGTCTTAAATTGTCTTAAATATTTTCGGTCACATTACTGTGAAACTTTCTCCAGCCTGACAGACCCAATGACTGTTTACAATCACTGGACAGACCGAATAATTACAATAATAAATAGCAGTTATGACAGCGATGAGATTTTGCTTTCTTTTTACTTTTAATACATTAAACTTAAACTCACCCAATTGTTGTCATTTTAACCTGCTGTTCATTTTAAACTGACATCAGTGTGTTTACTTGAAAAGAGTACTTACACGTGTGTCTCACACACACACACACACACACACACGCACACACACACACAATGTGTATTTGTATTGCAGGTTTGGTCTTAAATTTCATATAAGGTGGTATTAAAAAGGTCTTAAAAAGCCTTATTTGACTTGCTTATATCTGTAGACACCCTGAACTAACCCCACCCTGTATTATGTCCCCAGAGCCAAAGGAGCCTTCAATTTGTAAGTTTTATTTACTGTTTACAAAATGGTAGAGAAAAGCAGCAAAAAGATTGAAAAGGCTGAAACCAAATAATGTTTAAAAAAAGATTATTGAAACTGACTAATCACTACCTTATTCAGCAGTCATAGCAATGTTATTGTAGGTCACTCGGCATTATTTTTGATTAACTATTCATGTTGTTTACCCCTTAAACTTTTACTGTTACACACCAGCACAATGACATTACAGTTAATTATCTGCTCAGTTTCATTTTGTGTTATTTTTATTATTCCCACCGACACATTGCTATAGAACTTTGACTCTAGCTATGATGTAAACACGAGAGACGTTGACGATGTAACTTTGAGTCATGGACACGTTAACGTTACCTAAAAGTTTACAATAGGCACTGCTAATGTTTTTTTTTTTCACAATAAAACTAACAGTATTACAAAATGAAGAAACGTGACATGTTGGGGGAAAAAAGAGGAAGCTCGAGGAAAACAAGTGACAGCAGCATCACAGTGTGGGTTGTCGTTGTATGATTGGACGTTAACGTTAGCTAAGCCTGCTAACAAGCTAGCTAGCTACTAGCTAAACTGTAATCATTTGACAAGCCTGGTCAGCCATTTGACGTTTACTGTAATCAGACTGTGGTTAATAAAAAGGTGACAACGTGAGGGGGTAACGACAACGCCACAAAATAGTATTTGTTGTTGGTGTTTGAAGTGCTAGCTAACTTTAGCAGCTAGCCAACGGCTGGGTGTGTTCCATTCATTCCAGTGTTCCACGTTACGTATACAGCACAGTGAGCGCGCGGCAGCTCCTATGGAGTTGGATACGTTCTGTCAGACGTTGCCAAGATCCACGGCGGGCGACGTAAAACCCCCAAAAACGTCCCGGCTTTGTAGCCTCAAAGCTGGCCTAGCGTTAGCCCGGCCTGGCTTTACCAGCCTCCCTCGCTCTTTCACCCACTTCTATCAGCGGCAGGCCAACGGTCCTATCGGAACTGGTTCAAATGTGTACTCACGTGCCAGATAGCGAAGAAGATAAGCGCCGCCGTGAGCAGCAGAGCGAGCATGTAACAAAAGGCCGCGAATGTGAACGCCATTTTTTTTTTTCTCCGGTTCTGCTCGGCGGTTCCTGGCTCGGTCGGCGGATGATGCAGGCAGCTTCGCCACCGATCTGAGATTTGTCAGCGTGTCTTCTTCTTCACTGAGTGTTTAGCTAGCTGGTGTCTGTATCGTTGCATTACCGCCATCTTGTGGAGTAATTTATGTCCGTCAGTGTGGGAGTGTGTGTTCACAGGGTCCTATGTTCCTCGGCTCAGTGCTTTTTCATACCACATTAAAGCTACAGTAGGTAACTTTTATAAATTTAACTTTATGTAATATGTGCTGAAACTATACTACTATACAAAGTAGGCAAGGCAGCTTTATGTGTATGGCACATTTCACACACCAGGGCATTGGCATCCAGGGATGACATTTTCCTTTAGCTTCACCCTGGTTCCCTTGTCAAAAAATCTACAGGCCAAAACACGCTGGTGGTGAACGGTGCAGGTCAAAAAATACACCTCTGTTATTTTCAACCCCACACTGCTGGCTGCCAGACATGCGTTGGTGCTCCTGGATGTGCTGCCCCACAGCACTTCACGTAGTAGGGAAGAGTGAATGATTTCAGCTCGTTTTTTTCCAACATGGCAGCTGGGCCACAAACTTTCTCATGTTACAGCTAAACAGTTCACTAAAGTATGTTTCTGTAAACAAATGAGGTCTGAAATAAACAATGCAGTAATAGAATCTTTATTCATATTTGATCAGCGCTGTCTAGTTTGACAGTTTTACAGCAGGACATGAGCACTGATTTACAGTATTTGTTGTTTTTGTTATTGACCTTAGATTGCCACTGGAAGCACTACGATGACAAGGGGGAACATGATTCTTTTTCACAGATCTTCTGTTTGGTACTTCTGTGTGGATATGGTGAGTTTCAGCAAATATGACAAAAAATTTTCATTTTTTATTTTTTATAAAAGTTACCAACTTTAAGACCTTTAAAAATGGTTTTATGTTCCCAGCAATGTTTTTTCCCTAGGTCAAATGTTCAATCAGTTGTGTTAGGTAGTCATGATGGGCCCCAGTGCATGCTATTATGACGGGCCCTAATGCCCGCTATCATGCGCATATTGTTCCGTCACATGATCGGAGACTTGACACTGGATAACATCAGCAAACATATCATCCAACAATCATCATTATGTATCTGTGTATTACAAAAAAACAAAGTTAAATTAATTTATTTTTAACAATTTTAATAGTTTATTATAGTTTATCAGGAATAATAAAAAGAAGAAAAAACACATGACAAAGATGGTTTTGCCTTTTTGTTCAAGGGCATATATAGCAAATTGAACTGTTTTTAGTTTACTGAGAGTTCTTCTTTGAACACAGGCACATTTCCAAGTTGGCAGTCACTCACAGGAGCCTATTCTTCACCTAACATGTTGTTGGAGGGCCCAGGGTCCCTCTATGGGCCCCAGTGCAACCTCACTGCGTGCACTGTCTTTATTTACACCCGTGTCCCATGTATACTTCCCTGAGTCAGCATGTTGAAATTGCCCAACTATAGCTTACAGCCTACTGATGTCATATTCCTTGAAACCTACGCCCTCTGAATTACAGGCAAGACAATTTTCTTGACTATAGACACTCATCTCCACAGTGGCTGGCTAGATTTTTACCATTTAATCTGCCTTAAATGCCCAACCTCCTTTTGTGCGTTTGAAATTTGATCTACAAGGATAGTCCTTACCAATTTCTGACAATGTTTACATCGAGAGACATATTTATAAATCTTTTAAATCACTTGGAAAACATGTTAAGTGTTTCTTGTGTTAAATTAAAGGCATATAGAGCTGGGGAGCGTAGGGGTGACCCCCTTCAGTCATACTTTGAGTCTGTCCATCAGTCCTGTTCCCCTGACGGTACCAACTTTCCTACCATTCCTTACAGCAAGTTATATTGTGGTATACCCTTTCCACTTCAAAGCTAGACCAAAATATCTACTGTACCTGCAAATTATACAGTGTAATAGACAAATTTAAAGCAGGCTGTATGCCTAAGCAAGCCGTTTGTACTGTACATAGACGTGTATACAAAAACAATCTCAATATTTTTTATTCAGAAAATCACGTTGCTTTCTCCGCATCTGGTCAGCCCTGGAACAAATCTGATAAACACATAAACTCATCACATATGTCAGTTTGAAAACAGCAGTCTCCAGAAACCAGAGGGGTAAACATCACTGTCATTTTTATTTGGACAATAGGACAATAGACACTTTATAAAGTATGGGAAAAATACAAATATCTCAAGTTTCACGGATGCCATGAGGCAGCTGGTAATGATACATGTCTCAGGTGTGTTTTTATTACAAAGGAAAGAAAAAAGGATCGTAAGCATTTGATCAGAGGACACCAAGAGCTGAACAAAGAGGCCAAATATACAACAGGTTCACCACATAGGAGGGAAAGCTACTAGATCCACAGGACATAACCAGATACATGGCTCAAAACCAAAGGGAGCTCTGAGTTAAGAAGACCACATACTGGGGAGATTGATTTTGATACATGATCAGCGGACAGTTTATTACAACCCATTTTCATGAAAAGTAGCAGTAGCAGAAGGTTTCATCAAAGGAAGTTCTGTCAGTGTAAATATTTCAGAGCACAGCTGAGACCAGATGTTTGAGATGCAAGTTTCGCCCCCTTTTTTAAAGACTCTTTTAAGAATCGCAAATAAATCCAGTTTAATCAAATAAAGTTAATAATTTGAAGCGCATGCAAAAGAGCAGCACATTCTTAGAAATGTTGACTTATAAAAACCGTTCAGATAAACATTAAAGCATGCACTTCTTTCACAGTAGCTCTCCATATTTTAGATGTTTAAAGAGCTGAATTTTAAAGACAGCTAAGTATTTCTTTCATAGTCTCCGTGACTTTTAAAAAGGGTTTTGCAGGTCGTATTGTCATAAAACTTCCTTTATCCACGGAGGACAGCGAACGACTTAAGCTCAAGTACGAAGAGAAATTATTAACCATGAGAATCAGTCACGCTGGAGTTTCATTCTGCTACAGCAGCATAATAATGGTTAACATCAAGCTGACAGTGTAGATCTTAGCGTTGACGGGATCAGTGAGCAGCAAAACAAATGGTTTCAGTTATACCCCGTTATTCCTGTTGGATCAAACCCTGTCCTGTAACGTGAATCACAAATGGTTTTGATGTCAAACTTTAGACATGAGTCATATTTTACATGACATGGTGTGATTGTGTGTACACCTTTTGAGCCAGATCTCTGGAAAAAGAAACCGTTTCCATTATTTATTAGAACAAAAATCACACATAAATAGAAAAAAAGATTATTTCTTTTTGGATTTTGCAGAATATAAAGTTAGAAAAACATGAATCCCCCGACAGAATGTTTCATATTTGTTTCATTTTAGCCTCAATATTTTATCAAGAGACGTAAATATGCAAAATAAAAAATTAAGACAAGGCATTGGTATGGTAGACTTAGCAGTATGACATCATACGTTACTGTAGGTGGGGATTTCCTGTGTTGGGGCTTCAAATCAGCCACAACACTCCCTTAACCATCTCCAGAGTAGGAGTTTCTCAATAAGAGACGACACTGATGAGCAAACATGTGGAGTTAATTTATGCCTGTTATTCTTTATAAGAGTCAGACCAATACACAGAGCTGATACTCAGCCTTCAGTAGTGTTCAGAAATCTGCCACTCGAGTCATCTATCACCGATATAACGGAGGTTTCTCTCCAGCCTCTAGCACCCGCAATATGATTTTTATTTTAATTGCAAATTTTAAGTACATAGCTTTAGCTATCTGCAGCTGGTTGCCCTGCTGTTAAGAGCCGCTAATCCTTTAAGCAACTTCGGGGGTTTTAGTGTGTTGCATTGGTTTTAATGCTGTTTTAGAGGATCTTCAGCAGGCAACAAGGAAGAGCTGCCATTATGGGGCATGAAAAATAGCCAAATACATATAATAGAGTCTGTAAGTGTTTGGAAAGTGACATATTTTGTGTTGTTTTAACTCTGTACTCCTGAACATTGGATTTAAAATGTTCTAAAAGCTACAATTTGACATGTTGGCTAAGCTTGGGTGGTATCAGGGTATTAGAGTATACCAAGGTATTTAGAAATCCCGAATCAAAATAATCTGAATCAAAAGATGCTGGATTGAGGCGATGTATTGTAGTACACAACATGCACCACCAGAGGTCAGTCTCTACTGGTGAACAGGCAGCTACGCTGAGATGACGAGGGGTGGGGATAACATTACAGGACTAGTAAAAAAGAAAAATGCCTCTGCCCCTGTTCGAGAGTATTGCCACATATAACTTTATCTTGAGATTCGGGCTGTCAAGCAATTTTAAAAAATGTATCTAATTACATGCTCTGTGATTAATTGATCTACATTAATCACATTCATCAGTTTTTCTGTTAAAGTTTTTAGGAAATTTCAACCACTGGGTTGGACAATGTCATACATGCTACAATGTGTACCTCCGTGGAAAAAAAAAGATACTACCCAGGCCTAATGTTGACTTCACTCTGTGTTTCATTTGTAACCCAACATGATGGAGTACAGAGACAAGCAACAAAAAAATCTAACTGTATTTGCTTACAGACTGCACAGTAGATGTTGGATATTGGCACCAAATATGAGCTGCTTGCACATTCATTACACAAACATTAACATCAGCCTCCACAAAGCTATATTGGTCGAACCCTGTTCTGTATGAAAAATGTAAATCGAAGCAGTCCTTTACCTACCAAGTCTAAATATTAAGCACAACTGGCATTTGGAGGAATCGCAGCCGCCATTCTCAAGGCTGCGACTACCACTAAGCGATCGACGTGGCTTTACATCAGAATGAAGCACAACATTCATTAACACTAAGAACAGCAATAGCTATAATGCACAATATTAGCTAACAATCTCCCCTAAAGACACAGTGACCCACTTATACAGAGGAGCCCAGTTGATTAAAAAGAGGGCCGCTAATGCCCCCCCTCTGTGTGTGTGTGCAGTGTTTTCAAGACTGTCATGGTCGCCAGAGACGGAGGTTTGTTGTAGGTAATAAACTGGAATGTTTCAGTGAAAATATTGTCGTCAGGAGTGTGATGTAACAAACATGCAGGTCAAAGGCAGAATACAGCTTTACCCATGAGTCTGTTTTTCTCTAAACAGATGAAACGATCTGAGGATGGACTTACGGACAAATCTGCAGCTTGATGAGCACCACTAGAGGGCTTCTGCCTGCTTGTGTGTGAGCACAGGAGGAGGTACGACACATCACGTATAAGTCTCAGGAATGGTCTTAGTGTTATTGTCCTTTGTAGACTGGAGTGATTACACTATGCTACCTAAATTATAATTTAAATGCCCTTAAATGAATACTGAAGGAGAGACTAAACTTAACTCTATACTGTAACTATGATTGTTCGTAAGTTCTGGCAGGAAGTCTGTCATGGAAAAGGAGATTACTGCTATAAAGTATATGCTTACATTACCCTACATATGCCAGAAAATAAACTAAAAAAAGTCAAACTAAGACTCCCTAAAGTTAAGGAAAATTATTAAACATAAAAAGGTGAAACTCCGGACCTTAAGTTTTCAAAAAATGCTGAGTGTAAACTACCGAAGGAAACAGAAACTGTTGTTACAATGTCTTTAAATTCTCCTGAATGATCATGCTTAGGAAGGGCGGATGAGTACTATTAATTTCTGACCATTAAGAGCTATAACGGGAGTGTTAATTCAACACAGACAAATAACTGGCGCATGGAGAGATTGTATGGGAGACAAGAGAAGACCTGCGTCAAATAGTGTTCTTACTTTTAGGCTGCCCACCTCTGAGGTTTAGTTAGTTTCACACTGAATAGTAATATGCAGTAAACGCTGCCAAAGAGGCCCAAAACTGAGCACAGAAAGTATTTGCAAACACTGTTTGAATCAGGTCTGGTACAAAGAGGAGGGAAACATTAACTGTGACGTGTTCTCTCCAAGAGATTGTGCAATCTGGATCCTCCTCACATCCCAGACCACTGGATGAGATTAGTTTAGCCGAAGAACCCCAGTTTCTCTCTGAGCCATTCCTCTGTTAGGTCTTCTGTTTGTCTGATCTCAAACACCTGGAAAAAAAACACAACACGGAGCCTGAATATGAATTTTATCTTGATGCAGTTTAATGCAAAGAATGGTAACAGCTAATAATGTCTATTATTAATTAGCAAGACTAACAGTATACAGACATGCCTCTGTTAGGGCCAGGATACATGCCACGTCTTCAACCTCCTGGAAAACACACGCTCAGTCACTGGGTGTTATTCATGCACCTACTATAGCCCCGTTTCCACCGAGCAGCTCAGTACAGTTCAGTTCAGTTTGGTATGTTTTTTTTTGTCAATTTCCACAGTGAAAAGTTGTGGATGGTACCAATGTTAAAAAATAACTTAATTCACTGGGCCGACTGCCGGCAACTTTTAAGGTGGAAAGTTAACTTGTAATGTTACTCAGTGCATGAGGTGACAACATGAATCTATCAACACAGCTTAAATATTGCATATGACAACTTTGACCATTACTTTAGTTACTCAATTACTTTGAATGGATCTTCAAGCATTCATATATATTAATTTCGACCAGATTATGTGAACTGCATATATTCTAATCCTCACTCAGAGAAAAAAATGCGTCGCGGAGCGTCATTCTGTGTGCTACAGCAACACTAAACCCCTGAGCTTGCCTGAGAATGCACAAATGCACAAACCCGCTATTTCTAAATATCCCATGGAGAGAGACTCTCACTGCAGCCTGTTTTATTTTAGTCAGAGAATGTCGGCGTGCAGCCTCGTTCTGTGGACGATAAACGAGGTGCAAACTGATAAAGGAGGAAATACAGTGAGTGCTGGACGGAGCAGTGAGTGACAACAACCCCGCCCACATTTAAGAGGACTGTTTGCAGTGGAAACACTAGGGTCTAGGTACCATGTCTGAAGGGTTACTGTTGGTTCCAAAGGTACCATCCCGAAAGTGTTTGGTGGAAATGGGGCTTACAGTATGTGCCAACTTTCAGGAGTGTGGTGGCAGGCTGCTTTGAAGTTCTTGAGCAACCATATTCTAACCTACAAACCAGAAATCCTGAGTTCAGAACTTTTTCCAGGTGTTGGGGCGGCAGGAACCCAGAAAAAAAGGCCTCTATTATTTAGTCAGCTTTGCTATGTAGTTATATTGTTGTGGCCTTATTCAATATTTCAGAATAATAGTAGTAATAACATTAGTAAAAATAGTAAAAGATAAACATTTCGATTTTTTTTCTTCCCCTATTTGTGATGCCCCCTGTGGATGACAGCGCCTTGAGCATATACTGCCTGTGCCACGGGTTGGCACCGGGTTGTTCCTTGTCCAAAGTTGATAGTGTTTATCTCAGGGTGCAGCTGTGCACCAACTGTAGTTTTAAAGGTGGCTCACTAACCTTGGACAGGTCAACAGTTTGCACCAGTTTGTTTTTGCTCCCTGCGTACATCATCTGCTGCTCTGGTTTGCAACCTGCCAAACACAACCATGCCAACATTAACAAAAGTTATAGACTGATGATAGAAAAATATGCACCATTTATTCAAAAGTAACTCCAGAGGTGTTCTTACCCACTGGACTGGAGAAGATGAAGCAGAGAGGATAGGAAACACGTCCGTCATCATGTTGGTATTTGTAACTGTAGACAATAAATGTGTCTGGTGCTAAGGACCATTCACATATGTCACGTCAAGACTCGTTCAAATGTAGCAGGACTTGACTTCTAATTCATTTAACAAGAGTAAACAGAAAGTATTAATTAAAATGATCTATTTCAAGTAAAAATCTACCTTAAAACCATTTAAAAAATGGCCATGCTGCAGGAAAAATATATGATGACGCTTAATCCTTAAGTTTAATAACTGCTGGAGTGCATTAACATCACAGACTGATTATATGTAACAGAGACATGGTAAGCAGGGGATATCTTTTTAAATACTGTTAAATAAGACAGGTCACATATTCAAAGGATATCTTGGCTGTCTCTCAGGGAGTTCATCCTTTAGATCATCAGGAGAAATATCCTAGAAAATGACAAATATGCAGTGAGCAGTTCAGTGAGGCATTTTGTCTCTAAGTTACACTTTATCTAGAAAAGCAGTTTTTCATTAATATTAAACAACTGTGAGGCCAAAGAAAGTGTAAAGGAATAGTTCGCCCCCCTAAATGACCATTTGTATATTAACTACTCAGCCCATGTTGTGTTGAATTTGTCTAGAAAACTGATTTTCTCGCATGTGTGTGGTGAATGGAGAATCCAAAAATAGGAAAGTCTTGATGAATTGAAGATGTAACGGGACACACAACAACACAAACAAACTAACAGATCGAGGCAGTGGTAGAGCAGCAGCTCCTGTGTTAAGTGAGGTAAAATTATTGTTTTTTTCCAATGGAGTCTGGCTTTGAAGAGATCATAGACAAGTTTCACTTTTAATTCAGTTCCCCATTGGAAAAGGCTGTTTGTTTGGGAAGTACTGAGCATATGGGTGTATAAATGAGACTTGGATTATACTGCATGAGTTATGTAAGAGTTTGTAATATTTTGATGCTTTATTGAGTTTTGCTGTTGATAAATGCAGACCCCTATGACTTAAATTCTTTAAGAAATTTCTAGGTTTTTGGATTCTTTGTCCACCAGAGGCATGCCAGAAAAAGTTTACTTCACAAATCCAGCCTAACAAAGGATGAGTCACTGATATACAAATGGTAATTCGGGAGGGTGAAGTATTCCTTCAACTGCACAAAGTTAAACAAATTCATTATCACTTTTTTAATGTGATGTAAGGTAGTGTGTATTTTTGAAGTCTGATACCTTTAGACTTAAATTCAAAATGCGGATGTTTTATGTGCAGACACAAGATTGAAGTGCATCATATTAATTGCTAACGTACCTCATGTTCCTCTTCAAGAATCACCAGCTGCTTGTCTTTATCGATCTTCACTGAGGGGTAAATAAAAAGAAAGCATTAATTCAGCAGCTGCATGGAAACCATTGTATGTGTAGAAGCTGCAGTATGAAGAATAAAACACCAAGAGAAAGACTTTTAATACGGTAAACAAAATATAAACTAGTTATGATATTTTTGCTCTGAAATCCTGTTACAGATACTTGTGTGAAAGGTGTGTTTGACTTTGAGTCAGAGTCCATGCCATGCAAACACACTCCTAATCCAATTTAGCGGCGATGACATTTTGATCCAGAGATAGTGCAGGATAAAGCTGAGTTTGATACTCAAATAGATGCAACACTACGCTGTCTGTCTCACCACCTGCTGTATTTGGAGGCAACTCTTCCCTCTGTGCTCCACATATATACTGTAGCTGCAGCGCATCTCCCAATCCAATATCATGTTAGCTATTTCTGTAGTTACGAAGCCTGCCAAGGACTTCAATGGGGCAAAAACAAATATTATTGTAATAACACAAAAACAACAGTGGCACTTTCATAATGATTGAATAATATTTCTACGACAGGCTCCTCACATCATTGTCCCTATCATTTTGACCAAAAACACATTATCAAAAACATATAGGAGAAGAAATTCATGACATTAAAGGGTAACTTTGGTATTTTCCAACCTGGACCCTGTTTTCCCACATTTGTGTCCGAGTGACTAATGGGAGCAACAATTTTTTAGACTGGTCCAGTATTGAGCGGGAAAGCTTGGTCAGCAGCGATATAGGCTGCAATGTAATCCCTTGGGCATTTGTGCACCCTCAGTGTACGTCCACTAAAAGTGTTTGATTTTGTCACTGACAGGCTCAGATTATTTTAACTGTGTGACAACATTATGGAAAAGATCCCTACAGAGGTCGACCGTTTTGTTGAAGAGTAAGATACCTTTTGTTTAACTAGCAACAGCCCCGAAATCACCATCACCCAACTCACTAGACTCCATTTAAATAATAAGTAATTTTAGCATGTACAGAGTCAGTATATTTTTACATCTAACTGGGTGAATTAAGGGTTTAATTCAACTTAATCACAGTTGGTGATTGTTGGAACAGTGGAAAAATGAACCAAGACAGCTTTTTGAGTTTTATTTGGTTTTTGTGGACTTCTAATGAAGTGTGTTTAATGATGATAAAATTACTGATTATTTAAATGGAGTCTGGTGGGTTTGGCAATGGCAATTTTGTGGCTGTTTCTGGTTTAACAAAAAGGATTTTACTCTTTACAAAATGGTCTCTCTCTGTAGGGATCCTTTCCATAATGCTGTCAGACACTTACAAAAACAATCTGAGCCTGTCAGTGGCAAAACCACTTTTAGTGGACGTAAACTGATGATGCACAATTGCCCCAAGTGGTTACACTGCAGCCTGATTCACCACTGCCAGCTACAGCAGTCTCGCTTAATACTACACCAATTTCAAAATCAGTTGTTACCATTCATCACTTAAATACAAAAACATGAGAAAATTGAGCCCAGGTTGAAAAATACCAAAGATACCCTTTAAACGTGTTGCCAATACTCACTAACGATGGCCGCATTGTTGGTCTCCTTCCGGAAACGGAACTGCCTCAGTTTTTTGACCAGATCTTCGTCCACATCACACACCACCAGTGATTCACTCTGATAAAAAACATTTAAAAAAAAAAAAAACATGCAGTTTCATTCATGTCATCACTTAGATGTAAGATTCATAAACAAAAGGCAGTGACAGTGTACACACATGTACTCACATCCATTAACTCCAATTACTCATGGCAGCCTCCATCATTTATATCAGCTATATGATGCTCTGACATCTGATACGAGAGGAAGCAATGACTTGATGCCTTTTGTTCTGTGTCATATAAAGCTTACTGAGTCTATGAGAAGTTCATATAGTCAAATCAAATCAAAATGTAATCAGATTTATTTATAAAGGACGTTGAAAAACAACCCGTTGATCGAAGTGCTGTACAATAAAATGAAATAAATAAAATAACATAAAATGGTGACAGCAAAAAATAGTAACATCTGAGGATAAAATATGAAAGATAAAACAGGACCTCAAGGACATTCAAAGGCCTTAGAGAACCTGAAGGTCTTCAGCTTCATATACGTCAAGATTTTTCACTCCCGCCCCCTCAACATACACAAGTACGTTTCAAAAACTTCTGCATAACACACTGAAAGAAAGATGTGAAAACTCTTGCAGAGATCGGAAGTATTTTTGCGCTCCTCATCCCACATTAACATTTATTCATCTTTACATAGAACATGGTTCTCTGCCAGAAACCGGTGGATTGCTCCCACTGGGTTGGGAGAGAGTTACTGCCTCGAGCGAGGGAGTTCAAGTATCTCGGGATCTTGCTCACGCATGAGGTTAGACTGGAGCATGAGATGGATTTGACGGCTAAGGGCGCTGTAATCCATAGGAGACGCCACAAATGGGGGAAGGAAAAAAAATCAAAATGTTTATCTTTTACTATTATTTACTGATACTATTAAAACAATTATTTTCAAATATTACTTAAGGCCACGAAAACATGACTACACAGTAAGGCCATCTATATAATAGAGGAGCCTTTTTCCTCCATCCACAGCTCATTACACTTTACCTGCTCTCTAGGGGAAAAGGGTGAGTTATCTAACGTCGCATGAACACGAAAATAGGCTGTATCATTATCATGTCAAAATGACAAAAGCTCTCTGGTGCCCACTCAACTACCACCACACTACAGTGAGGAGTGGATGTGCAGAGACAGAACACGAAGGCTGACCTAGGGCACCTGAATGCTCTGCACAACACCATCTGATACCTTAAAGGCTGCCTGGGTCAAGGCAAGACGGAGGGACCAGTGGAAGTCAGCAGAACCACGACCCCACAGATGTTCCCGGACGGCACCTGCCCTGACAGCGATGGACAACCCTCAACCACCTGAGGACAGGCGTAGGACGCTTCGGGGCAGCAATGCAAAAATGGACTGCCCCAAACACTGGCCACCAAATGGCTATCATGGTCTAGTTGACCTGGATGCTTAAACACTGGACTGGCTTGCCTAAACGGAGCTGGAGGTCTAGGACATACACCAGAAGAAGAACCTCGGGCACCAAATGTGCTTGGGCTGACCCACTCCCCACAGGCCAGGGTTGGACATTAACACCACCCACCAGCTAAATGCTGCTAAAATATGCAAGTGGCTGCAAGATCTGCTTCACTCACCAGCCAAAACACAATGGTAATCTAATGTGTGGCTGATAGATTTTTTGGAGTCCATCAGCCACAGCTGCAGGTGGACAGAAAGTTAATTTCCACCTCTGCCACAGGCTGTGTTCACTAACACAATACACCAGTCTGAACAGGATTGTATCGGTCTGAACCTCTGTCACGTCCACACACAGCATTACATAACTCCAGCACAAAGACATAAACTCTTTAAGAGTCTCTGCAGAGTCTCTGAATTCTATAATTACACCTTCCTGAACAGATGGCTGGTGGGAGTCAGGATTTCACTGAGCTCAGGCAGAGATCTTTACAGATTAAGGAGAGACTGGAGTGTCTGTGATTGGGACTGAGGGAGTTGGGAAAACAGGATGCGCAGGAAGATGAAGAGGGGAGAACAGGCACGACAATAAAAGCCGGAGGTGGCCACAGGTTGACTTCTGGTTTAAATTCCTCCAGCCTCTGACAGCTAGCTGGCTGCTGCTGCTGCTCTGGCTGCCAGGAAATGAGAGTCTGCTAACTTAAACCATCCTGGGAATTTAATGCATCACGTGCAGAGACAAATTAGACAAATGTTGGTTGATACTGAGACAGTCGAGCCGTCATGACACGCAGTCAGATACAACTACCCAGAGGGAAAGAATGTTCGTCATGATAAGAGGGCGAGCTAACACTAGGGAAGCTCCCCTCAGCCAGACGTGTTAGAACAAATCAATGCTGTGAGAAGCTAACCACACACAGCAACACTGCTACAGGAAGCCAGCAAGCTGAGGCTTCAAAATAAAAGCATGCACTAAGTCTAGAAAATTCCATAAGTGGAGCAAGAATCATATCAGCTGAAATCATGAGGCTATTTGTCCATCAAAAGAAACTAATTCAGGAACAGCTGTTCATAATCTGTTCAGCATTTTAAAATCAAAAATCAAACCAAGTCTCCGGTGTGGTGACTTGTTGGTTTTCTTTGTCACATAGCAAACCCATTACTTACTAATTTACAGAATTTTATTTTTACTTAGCTATAAGCCAAACTGGCCCACTACATTTATCCATTCAACTCTCTAAAACCTGGAGAGACATCGGTTCTCTGGTGCTGCCTTTACACGCCCTTCACAAGTGTTCAAATCTTTGAAACCTGAGCAAATTGGTTTGGTTTCTTTGAAAATGTGCTGAAGAGACTATGAGCAACTTGGCAAGAAATGTCTCGCAAATTGCAAGAAAATAGTAAAACATTACAAGAAAAATAAACTCGAAAAAGAAAAGAAAGAAAAGGGGGAAATTATTAGAGAATGATTTTAAAAAATGCAGTTAAAAATGTATTAATAATTATATAATTGTATTTTTTAAAATTATAATACAGAAAAAAATGTCTATATGTGTATTTAGCACTTTTTGGGGGGTAATTTCCTTGTTTGTTTGTTTTACCTTTTTTTAAACTATTTGTCAGGAAATTTTCCTCTAACTTTTACCAATTTCTTGCTCACGTTTTCTTATAAAGCTGCTCGTTGCCTTTGTTGTGTGTTCTTGACTGAAATCAGGCCAATTTGCTCAGGTTTTAAAGAATTAAAAGCTAACTGGTGTGTTTACATGCATAGATATAAATATAAAACAGTTAAGCACATGGTAAATCTTCAGAATACATCTATTTCCTATTAGCAGAAGCGCTGATGCTCTTGGACAGTTATACAGCATGTTTATTAAACTAAATTACACTTTTAATTCTTATTTTATTTTAAGAATCATAAATTCTTTATTGAGGGGAAATTGGGGTTTGTTACAGTCACTCCAATGTAGAAAAATAGCAAATGAGAAGTTAGAATGGGTGTATGAAATAGAAGTATGTAAATATAAGTAATAAAATAGAAATAAATGTCAATGTGTATTTTGCAACAACATGGAAAGTAGGACTTAAAATATTAAGGAGAAATTTGTGCTCTGTCAGTGTGTAAAAACATACAAATATGTGCACTGTGCTACATTACCCTGTTTAACTAGTGTTACTTTACATTTAAATACTTATTTATCAAAGCTGCATTTTATTTCCTGTTATTTGTAGTAAGTGATGAAATGGTTGTTACAGACTCTGTTATGGTGAACATCTGTTAGTCAGTTAGTTAGTTATTAGCAGTTTATTTTGAACATGTACGAAGCAAATAAACAAAATGATCATAAAGTAGTTGCCAGACATTTAAAAAAATAGGTCACTAAAGGAGGCATTAAAAGTGAAAGCAACATGTAATGACTTGCTGTACAACAATAAATTCTCCTGGACCTGTTCTAATATATTAAATTCATTACCAATAATATTTATCTTACAGCAAAATACAAAATAATTATAAATATACTTGTAGAAATTCTTTTATTTTTCTTTTCTTTTTACAATACAGATTTTTTTGCAAAATGCCATAGCAATTAAATTATTAAATATAGTTACTAATTTTTTTCCCCTCATCTCATCAACGTTTCTTTCCCCCGTAGTGGTTTTACTTTGAAATCCGTAACCGGAAATGCAACGCCTCCATTTTGTGTGGCTTCACACTGATACCATAGACAGAGGGTGGAACTCATGCTAGGCTAACAGGCTAACGGTAGCCAACCAGCTACCTCACTTTTCCTCAACAGTCCGCGGAACTTCACATTTGATACGAACACACGGTTAAACAGCAGAAAGAGGGAAATACCGACAGCTCTGTCGCTACAGTTAGAAACTACTTACCATTGTTGAGGAGTTAGAAATTCCCTGAAGCTGCAGCTGCTACTCTGAATGGCAGAGACGCTTTCAATGTTTTTTTTTTTTATTTCACAGATCATCTTGTGACTGGGTTGACCAATCCCAAACAGGCTTCCCCCCTCCTTCAAAAGTTGGTCATAAATCTCTCCTCACTGCTGTCCGACAGACTCACTACTTTATTTAAATGAATGTAGTCTCATTAAACTCTCTATTATCATTTCATTATCCTCCAGGCAGCATAAGGCTTTAGTTACTAGTAAGTTAGCAGTTATTTTACAGAGGAGGATTTGAATGATTATAGTTTTTTTTTCATAATTTATTTTTATAATTTTGTATAAAAAAAATATAACAACTATGCAATGTTAATTTTGATTTTAAATTTTAAGGATAATTTTAATAGATTTTTATTTTAATAATTTTCTTTTTTCAATTCATGGATTAAACGATGGACAAATGGTTAGACGTTCCCATAAAGTTTTTTTTTTTTTTTTTCAAATACAGGCAAATAATAATACACAAAGCACGGATCACAACATGGCATGACAGTATGGTCTCACAAAGAAAAACAAAACAAAACGTTAGACACACAAAGACCAAAGATGATAAAAGAAAAGACATATAAAAGTTAGTAGGACCAAATCAGTAATTAATGGTACTGGTAAAAACAAACAAACAAAAAAAACAACAACTAAGAAATTAATTAAATGTATAATGTGTAATAATAATTCTATATAGTTCCACTTTTTGCCAGCAAATTTTCTCCCATTTTATGCTGTGCTACTTTGCAATGGTTTGTAGCAATATTTTTTTTGGAACCTGGATAAATATTGAAAACAAACAACTAAAGATTGACAACCTTTTTGCATGTCCATTTACTAAAAACATGAGAGCAACTAATTTTGTCATAAATAGCATCTTAAAATCATGGAATTAAAATAAAGAATATATTAGGAGTACGAAGTAATAGAAAGCTTGGGAATAATGTGTCAATAAAATCCAAAATACGGGGCTCAGCTGGGACACTAGGAGTACAGGGGGAATAAAATATTTATCAGATATAATTCTACATAATAAGGTCCAATCATTTACAGAACTTTAGGATGAATTCATATTGACTAACCAGGATTTTTTTTATAGATACAACTAAAAAAACTGAAAGTTTATTTACACTATGAGTTGGTGCCAGGACATTTTGAGGACTTCCTGTTTAAAGAAGGAAAATGGAAACAATTAATTAGCAGATTATCCAGCATGCTGCTGAAGGAACAATCTAAACTGTACTCACTGCAAAAGATGTATGTTGATGAATGTAAGAAAGATCTTAACGACAAAGATGCCAACACAAAGTGGAAGAAATGCTTAAATCTTACTAACAGCAATACGACAAATGAAATCTACAGTTACTACAATATAAACTGACGACTAGAATATATTACACTAGAGATAAAACTTTAATCCAGACTCTTCTGATAGCTGTGTGAAGTGAACAAAGTTGTATTTGTAAAAAATATATGCCCTTTCAATGATAACATAAGATGGGCTACAATAGATTGTTGTAGATGAAACTACCCAACAAAATTAGGTCTAAAATTAGCTACTTGCACATTAATGCTGCAATGGCAATTTTATTTCTATAGCACATTTCATTACACATAAACTTAAAGTGCTTTACATTGAAAGACAACAGATAAAAAAAAGTATGTGAACATAAGTAGCATAAGCATATATAACCATACAGTATGGGCATGAGTTATTTACATCACCATAATAGTTTCTGTATTACCATTAATCGGTGACATAAGATGGTCATGATGGGCCCAAGTGTATGTTACTATGACAGGCCCTAGTGCCAGATTTTGTGTCTAAACTAGCTACCGTAGCATCTTTCATACAAGAAATGCATACAAACAAGGCAATTCAATATCATAGGACATTTAAAACAGTTTAAAATATGGAAAAACCATAAATCTTCAAATTGTGAAGAAATCATAGGATTAAATAATTCATAAAAAGTCAAAAAATCATGACATCATAAAATCATGGAATTGTAAAATCAAGTAAGATAAATTTTAAAAGAGCTGCAGCATCGTGAAGCGTAAAAAGATGGCGTGTCAGACCTGTATGAGGAAAGTCAGAGCTAGTGAAAGGCTGAAGTGAACAGATATTTTTAGCTTTCTTTTAAATATATTTAGTGAGCCAGCTTCTCTGATATCTATAGGTAGTGTGTTCCATAGCTTTGGGGCACTGACAATCTTCTTCCTGTTTCTGGGAATCTCCAGTAAACCAGCTGCAGATGATCGCAGTGTTCCTGGAGGCAAATAGTTTGACGGCCACCACTGCAACTTTTTCTCTTCTTCTAACACGGTTTCCTCTCGTCACAAATCTTCAGTCTATACACTTCACCTTTAAGACCTTTACTAGCTTATGTCAGTTGGTAATATGCCTGGGTGCATATACTTAAAAAAAAAATTCTGTTTTATCACATTATATTTGTATACACTATACATTTATAAACTATAGATGTCACAAAAAGAGTGGAGGGTTGATAGGTGCCCGAGGCTCATTTTTGTTGCCCAGGGGGCCACATAGGAAGTTAGTCCGGCCCTGACCTTGCAGATTAAAGATATAATTTTAGGTTTAATAAAACATAAAAATCACATTAATGGTCAGTTTATAAATGTCCAGCTGATGTACAGGGTAGTTTCGTTTGTAATTTATCACTTTAACCAATTTGTGTCAGAGGGTCTTCACGTTATTTTCTTTATGTAACTTGTTTTTAGATTCTTTGGGCGTGTGTATGTGCGCGCGTGAGCTCCGGAACGCGCCCACCCTTCAGAATACGTCATCACCGAAGCGCGTGTGCGTCCTTCCTTGTCGAGAGTTGTAGTTGTGAGAGCAGGACCAACGTTAGCTTGTAGTTTTAAGCCTCAGCAGGCTACATTAGCTGGCTAACTGGCTCCTACAGCTGGATAATTCATCGCTGTTAAACTCATATCACCTGAGAGCGGCTCACCTTCTGCCGAGGTAATGTTAGCATGAATATATGTGTTCATTACTTATTGTTTTATGACACCGAGGAGCTAAAATAAACACACGAGCTAACCATTCTAACGATAACTAACAATTAGCTGCTGTTAGCTAGCTCGTTAGCCAACTATGTAACACCAGTTAACTTGATGTTTTTAAACTATATCCCTGTTAATAGACAGCTAAAGTCAACGTAGTGTCTGTGTAGGTTGTCGTAATGATATTTAATTTTAGTCAAGCTGTTTCCACCGTGCCCAAATGGATTCTGTTGATCACCAGTTCGGGGATGGAAACATTTACTGTGCTATTACTCAGAGCCTGTGTGTGACAAGCCTCCAGTGTTTGACAGCTTCTTACACCCTGTTGTTACAACTTCCTAATGAAAGTTCTCATCTTGTTTTGTGTTTTAGATCATGGCAGATTTCTCGGTGAGTTCAAATGATTGCATCATAACGTGATTAAGCGGTTGTTTTAGTGTATACAGAGAGAGTCACTTTCCATTTCTCTTTGGCTTCAGCTGTCAGATGCCTTAGGAGACGACACCCCGAGCTCAGCAAAGAAAATAGGGAACACTAACCCGACTGCCCCTGCCAGTAACCCCCCACCTCCTGCAAACCCAGGATGGCCAGGTTCAGCCCCAGGAGCGCCCACCCAGCCCTCTGCTCCGGGTGACTACTCTGGTGGATCATCTGGCCCAGGGGCGCCAGGGCAGTTCCCATTTCCCTCTGGTCCTGGAGCACCAGGGCAATACCCCGGACCTCCTTCAGCACCTGGTGGGTTCCCCCCTGGTCCTGGGATTCCTGGACAATACCCACCTGCGCCAGGAGCTCCAGGGCAGTTCCCCTCCAGCCCCGGGGCCCCTGGGCAGTTTCCTGGGCAGTACCCTGGGCAGTACCCACCTGAAGGAGCTCCAGGACAGCTACCTGGAGGCCCTGTTTCTTACCCAACTGGACCATTTCCTTCAGGGCCTGGAGCCCCGCCTGGGCCTTATCCAAATATGCCTTACCCAGGAAGTCAGCCAGGAGGAGGCAATGGGATGTACGGACCAGGTGGTCCAGGTGCATTCCCCCCTCCAGCTGGCCCCGGCTCTTTCCCTGCATACCCTGCTGGTGGCTTTCCTCCAATACCCCCTGGGTCATGGGGAGCACCTGCAGGTGGAGGCTTTCCTCCTGCTCCTGGCCCCTTTGGTCCTGGCCCTGGGCCTATGGGTCCATACGGTGGGCCTTCAGCTCCAGGAGGCATGATGGTGAGTACAAACACTGTTTACAAATAACTTTGCTTGCTTGCTGCATTTCTTTTCTGACGTGTGTTCTTCTGGTGTTCATCTCTCTTGGGGTGACAGTCGTTGGGAGTCAGGATAGGAAATTACAACCAGCCAAGTGTACATCTACACTGTCAGCCACTTTAGCAGGTCACCTATATCATATAATTAGATATTTAATTCTACTTGGGTTACTAGGTCTCCTCTAGAATATACAGTGTGACTAATGTGGTGTTGGCCTCGTACTGGTGCTGGTGGAAGTTAGTTAGTTTCCTGCCTTGTTGGGATTGACTGCAGGACGGCACAGTTTCAGCGAGGGCTGCATTGGATTATTTCTTCTGTATCTTGGGCTCTGCTGGGGTGCAAAACAAAACATAAAGCAGCATCGACAAATATTCAAAAGTAGTCATCAAAAATGTATTTTTCTCTTTCAGCCCAGATATAATCCACCATATAATTGAAAGCAATGAACTCAACTTTTCATTCGGACATGGACGTCACTTCCAGCATCAACATATGGTTTGATTAGGCTACATGAAAGTGTGGCAAAGACTATATGCACAGTATTTGGGTTTATTAAGGGGTTTTGTTCAACCTGCCTGGGGAATGTTTTGATTAAAATGAAGTGCAATATAATTTAGTGGTAAATATTTACACAGCTCATGTTTACTGTTCACGTGTGCCAATGTTTAATGTAATAAGACACTTATATATTCTCTGATAAAATCACAGTTTGATTAAAATTTGTATGCTCCACATTACCCTGTCACTTTTGTACATGGTTTCACTTCAAAGGTATTTTTGTCTGCTGTCATTTTTATCAGAAGTCAGTTTGTACAATTAATGGCTTGTTGTAGTAAAAAATGTTGAAAACTGATTTGACTTTACTTGGACTTTTTCTGTCGTCGTCTCGACTAGTCATTGTGAATTGCGTAAGAGTGCTGAGCTAAATGGAGGAGATGTGTGACTCATTGGGGTGTTGCATTAGGAATGTGGGCAGGGTCAACATTTTGAATAATGTTTAACTCAAAAAAATCCCCTCACTACTCCAGGATATAAGTGATGGAATGTGATTCAACTTCTGCTCCTGGGGATATTTAAAACAAGATGAACACTGTTTCTATTTGTGTATTTCTGCTTAATAAACAATTTTTCTCAAACAATTTCTCTTTCAGCATTTCTTAATTTCTAAACAGGGCATGGTAAATGTGTTGCTGTGATTTTAAAACCTAAGTATTTCTTACAGATGGTGCCGTATGATCTCCCACTTCATGCTGGGATTATGCCACGACTTGTAATCACAATAGATGCAGAGCCTGTTCACGGTGCAGACAGGTATGACCAACATTCATCCTCTAATTCAGCTGTCAGTGATGCTTTCTGTTTGAGAGACATCACTGGATGTCTGATAATTAAACTGCATTCATTTTAATCCTCCAGAACATGGCGGTGTTGTCATTTCATTAATTGAACAGTGGAAGAATAATTAGTTGTGAGCAGCACTCAGTCTCAATTTCTTGTTCTTGCAGGTTCCAAGTTGACTTTATCAAAGGCCCAGATGTCGTCTTTCACTTCAATCCTCGATTTCATGAGCAAACAATTGTCAGAAACTCCAACCTGGGTGGATGTTGGGGGCCGGAGGAGCGGGAAGGAGGCTTTCCGTTTGTTCAGGGACGCCGTTTCGAGGTAAAGTGATTAGGAAATGGACCTGTAGCAAAGATTTTAAAACACAGAAGTTCAGGGCAACCTCTCGCTCAACAAGTAGAGTGATCACCCCATGTAGGATGAGTCCTGATTCCAACTTGTGGCACTTTGCTGAGTGTCATCCCCTTTCCTGTCAGTTTCGAGCTGTGCTGTAATAAAGGCAAAACTCCCTAAAAATCATCTTAAAAAGAAAACAGAAATGTCCATATTTTATACATAATTGAGCCTTTCAGTGTCACACCTTGGTGTTTTTACTTTGTGCTTGATTGGCCCTCTGCTGTGCGTGTACTGACAACTTGAATGACATGTTTTTTTGGCAGATGATATTTGCACCAAGGTGTCTGTTGCCAACAATGAACCCACTAGCTATTTACACCCATGGTGTAAATAGCTAATGTGGCTATTTATAGCCTGGGTGTATATTCCTGGGCCTGTTAGCGTTGTCAAATTATGTTGTTAATGAAAACAGGTCCATTCAGATACTCTGCTAAAGTTTATGGACAAAGTTTGCATTCAGCAGCTTTAAACATCCTAAAAAACTTAAAATAAAAAGTCAACTAAGTCTATAAATAACAAGCCAGCATGGACTCACAGGCCACGTAGCCACACTCAGCAGTCAGACAGGAGTCAGGTTAATTTCCAGGGCTGGTACCTGCAGTTATTCCACAGGCTAGTTAACAACATGTCGGGCAGGAAATCCGAAGTGTGGGATCATTTTGAGAAGGTGAAGGACGAACCCAACGTGATATGTAAACTCATCTTCATTGGTCGACTACAAACATGACGTATCATCTGAAACATGGAAGTAGCTACATGCCCATTAGCCCACAGCGTCATTAACAGGCGGCTCGCTCAGTGTGTGACGTGCACTTGTAGATAAAATATAGGCCTATATTAATGAAGGTTCATTAGTATGGTTTTGTATTTCTTTGTAATGTAGCAGTGTTAACAATGTTACTGATACTATTCTTTCTCACACCTTCAACTCAAACCATCAAAATATATCATTTAATCATTACATTCATATCATAAACATGCAGGCGACTAGTCGACTAATGGCCCTAAATGAGGACTGTTGGTGGACTAAGAATAGTCTTGTGACGTGTTCAGCATATTTAATCTGTGTCACGTTGACTTAAAAAGTGTTCAGAAGCAGTGTTATAGGTCTGTAAACTCTTGGCTAAACCATTCATATCAGTGACAAGGTCAAGCTTTTAGTTCAGTATGACAGGAGTGTCAGTCTTTCAGGTGTGAAACCTGTGTAACAGCTTAAACTGCACAAAGAATGACATTTTTTTGATATTTTGTGTTGACATTTCCTGCAGTGTTCTTTTAGTTAAAATCAAGAATCTTATATTAGCCTCACGTCGATAAGTTACATTCTGGGCTCCAACCAACAGTTCTTGTCATTATCGATTAACCAGCAGATTATGTTCTAAATTATGATCTATAAAGTATCAGAAAGTAGTTAAAAAATATGCAGATAATATTCTCCAGGAGCCGGAGATAATGTCCTAAGATTGCTTGTTTGGATTGTTGATTGCTTGATGAAGTGAGTTTGAAAAACTCAACAGCAGTGACTCTTTCCAGAAATCATGACCCAGTTACTCAAGATAATCCACAGACCTTGTTGTGAAGGGTTTCATGTAGGAACTATTTTCTTTCTACCGAACTACACCCTCCAAATGTGTCACTGCTCAGAAGAAAGCGTGCATTTACTGCTAGCTCACCTAGCATCACTGAGCTAGCTAACGTTACAGCTCAGCTGAGGAGGACTCCATTAAATATCCGCTGCTGTCACAAGCACGTGTCTCTTATCCGTGAGTAGATGTACTCTTCCTTCTGCGTGGTGATACAGTTGGCAGGTGCAGTTTGATAGAAAGAAAATAGTTCTCTCATGAAACTGCTCACAACAAGGTCTGTGGATTATCTTGAGTAACTGGCTCATGATTTCTGTGAAGAGACATTGCTGTTGAAATGTATTGATTTGAGGGTGAACTGTCACTTTAAAAATGTTTCTGATTGACTAATTGTTTCAGCTCTACTTTCAGTACTCTCGGTAACGTGGCTTGAGTGTCAAAGTTTTTATTCCTCTCCCTGCAGCTGAAGATCCTCGTTGAGGAGGACTCGTTTAAAGTGGCGGTGGACGGCACCCACCTGATGGAGTACGAGCACAGAGTCGGCGGGCTGGAGGAAGTGACCCTGCTGCGAGTGACTGGTGACATCGTCCTCCACAGTGCAGCGCCGAGCATGATCTGAGTCTCAGAGCTACTAAAGCACATGCTGTAGAGTCGACCTGGGTCACACTTTACCACCGTATTTGAATCCCTTTCAAATACCATGATGGAGTTTTTGAGGCACAATAGTCAGCGAGGTGCAATCTTTACCCACCTGGCACATTTATTACAGAGCAGATGGCAGATTAACCCAGGTTTGCACACTATAATCCTTTCTGGTTTTTTTTTCTGGATGATATCTCTTTCTTTTATGCCACTCACAATCCAGTATATTTTATGACATAACAGTATCAAAGTAGTGAATGAGACAAACAGGCGTTTTATGGAAGTAATAATTTATACCTGATGAAAAGATTGTAGGCCAAGTGGAACATATTTCCATTAGTATGCTGTATTTTGTTTACAGTACGTGTATGTTTATTATTTCATCCTTATATCAAGATCTTGATAAGCCTTTGTAGTGCATGAGAGTGTGATGCTGAAATCAACTTCCCCTTCTTATTCAGTGCTGTCCGACCCCCCCGCCCTCAGGACTCACTGGCCTGTTAACATACAGTCGGCTAATGATGAGGTTTGTTAAACGTAATGATACACAGACAGCATTAATCCTCCTGAGCTCTCAGACTGGAAGGTTGCGATACAAAGTATTGATTTCATGTTGAAGTCAAATCAAGTGCTAAAAAAAAAGTGAGGCTCACATTAAAATGTTGGTAAAGGGGCGAGACGGGGGATCTTATTTGTTGCCAAAGATACCAGTGGTACATTATTTTGAGATTATAGACTGATTATTACGTAAAGGGCAACAAACAAATGACTGATGAAACTGTTTGATTCAGAATGTTGTACTGTTTTCATGAGCTGCCTGCCTGTGCACATAATAAATACTAGTTTCCCTGTTCACATTCTTTATTTCACTCCAACATGGAGGAAGCCAATCCTTTCTTGGCAGTCTGAATGTTGGTTTCACATTGTGTTCCCCTGATCTATTACAGTGATAGAATGTGTGTCATCTATAGGGCTGGGTGATGTGGACAAAAACTTGTATCTTGTTATTTACAGGCTGACTGGTGATACACGATATATATCCCAGTATTTTCTGTGATATTGGCCATAGGTTTTCAGTTACAGGTTTCTGTGAAGTGCTGTAAAACACACATTAAACACATTAAACATGGCTTAATAGAGACAGTTTCAAACACAAGCACACAAATCAGCTTCGCTATAACTCGCAGCATTCACAGACAAACACTTGTCTTTATCTGGACACAAGTAGAATTTTGAATGTAAGACCTCATTATGGGAGTAATTTTAGAATAAAATGGTAAAATATTCAATTACATTTTACAATGTATATTAAAAAACACTAAAGAAAGGAATAAAAATGAATTATATTTACAGGGAAGATAAACAGTTGTGTGTATACTGTATACAGAGTAAAAACCTATACACAGACAATGTACAATCAAATATTTAAAGCAGGATACAATAAAACAAAATGGCACTACTACAGAATAAAGTACATAAAAATAGCAATCAGGGAAGGAATAAAGCAGGAAACTAAATGATATTTACTGGGAATATATACAGTTTTGTATATATATTTATGTAAACCTATACAGGTACACAGAAAATATGTAGAGTTTGTGCAATAATTAATATGAACAATGTAAGTTACATTACAAATAGAAAACTTTGGTTTTTGGTTTTTAAGGATTGTTATTAGGTAAATAAAATCAAGTAAAATAATACAAATATGGAATAAGATAACCAAAAATAATGTAAGATAAAAAAAACATTAATGAAACTGATAAGACTTGTTGGAAATAAAATGCAGTGCTACCATTAGAAAAATGTACAGATGCAGTGCAGTGTTATAGTCCAGTGTGCAACACGAATAAGACACACGTTTTATTGCCAAGTAGGTTTACACAAACATGACACAGAAAAATGTATAATACAAAATATGAAAATATATAAGAAATGTGTTAAAAAAAAAAGTTTTAAAGTGGAAGAGCTGTACAGCTTTGTGCGGACGTGCAAACTATTGACCAGGGCATGTGCAAAAGTTCATGAGATAAGATAAAGCTTAACTTATCCTGAGCGAATTTGGTGCAGCAGCTGCAATACAAAGTTGGAGGAGTGCAGATACAAAGCATGCAATAACAAGGACTAAAATAACAAAATAAAAAGCAATGTAAAGCCAATACACAATACAATAAACAAGCTAACAGTAAGGTTCAAATATAGAATATAAAAACCAGCAGCAGTAAGCAGTAAGGTAGAAACTATAAACTTAAGTAAGATGCAAAATATTACAACTAACTCTCTCTCACACACACACACAGAGCTTGCTTCACATGGTAAAGCGCAAATGATATGTGCATGTGGGGAGAGAGTCATCTCAAGACATGTAGAGCTGAGGATTTAACTAAGTGACGTAAGGTAGTTACTATGGACCACAGTGCACACTATCATGCACATATCGTCTTGTCACATGATCAGTGACTTGATTTTGGATTACATCAACATACATATTACCCAGTAATCATCATTACATAACTGTAGTTAACAAAAATATCAAAGAAATTGTTTATTTAATAGTTTATATATAGCCATAGAATATTTGATTTGAAGTTGATTTACAGTAATAGAATAAACATATATTTTTGTTTTAGATGCTATTGACTCTTTTACAAAAAAGAAAAAATAAACACAACGGAGATGGGCACTGTTTTTAATTAATGACAATTCTTCTTTGAACACAGGCATATTTACAAGCTGGCAATCACTCATAAGAGCCCATTCTCCACCCAACACATCATTGGAGGGCCCACTCCCTCTCTGGGCCCCCACCTCACAGGCCCTAGTGCAGCCACACTGTGTGCACTGTCTATATTTACGCCCCTGATTTAACGATAGTTTAGTTCATGTATAGAAAATACAGGAAAAGAAATTAAAAGTTAAAACATTGTGCAGGAAAGGTTAGAAGCCAAAAATGACTTGTAAAGAGTAAATGACATGATGCAGTGTCTCACTTTCCCTGATCCACCTCCCTGCTGTGTAATTCAAAGGTCGGCCTGCAGTCCCGCCTCTGTCCATCAGGGGGCAGCACAACCACAACCCACCGCCTGCAGTGCACCGAAGGAAGCAAATCGAAACTCCTCAATGAGTTCACCTTCAGATAAATAGTTTGTCCCCCTTTCTCTCAACTCTTATTTTAACCAACTGGTGTCCCGACAAAATGAATGGCTCTCTGCACTCCTCACCCGACGTGGTGGACATTAAGCTGAAGCGAGGACCCGCAGGTAAGAGCACCGGACAACTTGACGCACAGTTAGCATGTAGCCGTGACGCTGCTAGCTAGTTAGCTACGTAGCAGCAAAAATCAACGCTGTCAGGCTAGTGTGTGTATCCTGAAGCTAACGGCTAATTTGCGTACCAAAAATAACAAAACCTCACTCAACCATGTGTTATCATGTAGTACAAGTTTAGGGAATAGAGCTGTGGGGGCTGACTGAGCTCTTATGAGTTAGTTTCATTAAAAAATAATGATTTAATTATGAACTTTGACGCTGTTAAAATATTTGAAAGTAACGTTGCTGCTCGGCCTGTCAGATTGTAACAGGCTGTCTCTGTGTGGTGGAGCTGGACACTTAGGAAGGTTTATTTAGCTTCATTAGAGACTAATGTCAGATTTATACTTGTTATGTAACATTTAGTCAAGTGGTGTTTCTCTGAGCAGCAGCACAGAGCTGGATTGACTCCTCTTGTACTTTGATCCACTGATATACATGTTATGATTAAATCAACAACCTCTGCCCAGGTAAACAACTGTGGAGTTGTCTTTATTGGATTTCACTGCAATACATCTGTCTCATGACAGTGTCTGTGTTTTTTTGCAGGCTTGGGATTCAATATAGTTGGAGGCGTGGACCAGCAGTATGTGATGAATGACAGTGGCATATATGTGTCCAAAATTAAAGATGATGGAGCTGCAGCTGTGGACGGAAGACTCCAAGAGGGGGACAAGATCCTGGCGGTAATAAACTCAGACTTTTATCAAGGGTGGAGGAGCTTAGAGTGAACCACAACTACGTGAACAAAATTGTCACCACATGAACACGAATACCTTTTGAGCATGAACAAACAAAAATTGGATCAATATATAAACAGATATTTACATGTGTAGACAACTGGAGAGTAGTAGTGACACTGGGATGTGTCTCTGTTTGCACATTTACACAAATTCAGGTCCAAAGTTTGAGGCGTGCACTTTGCATTTTAGCCTGTTCTCAATAATCCTTCTTGGCTCTCAAAAGTAATTAAGCTCGTTCGAGATGAATTGCACCACGCCTTGAAAGTGGACGAGATCAGGTGGCTGCAGCAGGAGGTGGTGACAAAAAGCTGTGTTCAAGTCGGATAGTTTCCAGCAGCTTTCAGTCTGTACAGGAAGTCACAGAAACACTAACATCCTGTTAGATCTAATGCTGATTCTTTAAAATGTTATGAGACTTATAAATCAGTTTGTTTTCAGTCTTCAGTTTCAATTCAATTTAGCCTCTTAAAATGCTTTAGAAGCAATCACCTCAACTACACAGGCTAGATAAATTGTGTCTGACTATTAGGTAAATGTAATTAAAAAAAATACAAGACAACAGCTTTCATGAAAGATCAGTCAGATATAGTCAGGGCTTCACATCTGTACAGATGTTATTGTAAGAATCCTCACATATTACAGACCACAAGTCTCTGTGACACTAAATACTTAAAAAATAAAACAAGTCGACAACTGCAGCAACTGGATCTAAAAACTGCAGCTGCCTCAATCTGGCGAGATTACTGTTGTCCACTTTTGTATGACATCAGAGCAGGTCGGGATGAACACAAAACAGAATGGACACAAAACTAACCATCATGCATTGTGTGGTGATCACCGGTGATCGAATCTGTGCAAGCCTGGCTCATCTTGAATGAGCCTATTCCCTCCGTCACATAAATATTTTATACTAACTCAGTCCTTTCACAAACACTAGTCATTTCTTACTGGCCATCAACAGTATTCTCAACAAATATTTACCCTTGATTCTCCATTCAAGTTCTCCAGTCTAATCAGGTACATCAGCTCAAGGCTAAAAATTATTTTGGTTAAAAACATGCCATTAATTTCAGTCCAAAATAAAGCCATAGAGGGACAGCTCCAAAAAATGACAATGATTAACATCTGCGTTTCCATGAGATCCCACAGTCAGTTTGATTTGAATAAAATTTCTTCTGGGCAGGAGTACAGAAATAACAAAGGACATTCTTCAAGCTAAATTATCTCCAGCTTGGAGAGCTTGTTGTTTTCCAGTGTGGTCTAAATATCTCTTCACATTTCTGTTGTGTGATTGTCAAATTACTGTACTCTCTGTTTCCCACCTTATTTTGACTTAAACACAGTTTCTTTATTAAGTTACTGGAGGCTCCAGTGTGGTTTTGAAATAACCTTTTTATAAGGTTTGTCCTTGAGGAGCATATTTTTGATGTTATGTGTCATCGTTAAAACCTCTTTGGTTCCTGTCTTAAAAGGCATTACATTTATTTCAGTCCTTAATTGGTATTAAAAACTAGACTTAATACCAAGCAACAGCCAGAAGAAGATTGTGGATGCAGCCTTTGTCAGTTACGCCCCAAAGCTATGGAACACCCTACCTATAGATATCAGGGAAGCTAGCTCACTAGATATCTTTATAAGAAAGCTAAAAACGTATCTGTTCACTTTAGACTTTAGCTAGCTGTGACTTCCTGATACAGGTCTGAAACTCTTTCTACACTTTTACTTTCTTTTTGCGCTTCACGCTGCTGCAACTCTTTTAAAATCTTACTTGTGTTTAAGATTTATAGTTTTACAAGTTCATGATTTTATGAATCAGTTAATCCATGCTTATACTGTTTTAAATGTCCTTTTATATTGAATCGCCTTATTTGTCTGTTTTATGTCCATTATGTCTATTTTTATGTGAAGCACTCAGCACTTATACTGCCCTTATTGTAAAGCACTTTGTGCTGCACTTCTTGTATAAAAGGTGCTGTATAGATAAAGTTTATCATTATTATTATTATTATTAATATTATTATTATTTAGCTAGCTAGCTGTTACTGTACCCTGGATGACATTGGGAAGTGCAACTTCAGCAAAACCATTTAACCAAATTTTTACTGCATTTTTGCCGCAAGGCAATGCATTTGAGGCAGGGTGTGTTTTATGCAAAAAGTTTTTAAAACTCGACATGATGGGAATCAAGGCAGTGAAAACCCACATGCAGAGTGAGAATCACAAAATCATCAAGTCATGTTTTATGTCCCAAGAAGCGTGTGCAAAATTGTCCCTAATTCAGAGTAATGGATGTCGGTTTATGTTTTTCTTTGTGTTTACTTTTTCAGTTTTGGTTATTGTAAAATACTTTTTAAATTTCATTCCAAGTGGCATAAAATAGTCTTAAAAAGTCTTTGGTCTAACTTGCCTTCAGCTGCAAGAACCCTGTTAAAACATTATTGTGCAGCCGCCCACCGACACTTAAATGGCACTATTTGATTGACACAGGTCGGAGAGCTTTAATGTTGCAGCGGTTAAAGGTGGGGCTAATTTACATCCTGCTGGGTAGCTTAACTGTCATCTTTAATTACTTGGTTATACTTTGTTCTACAAATCTGACTCTGTGAAGTAAATAAAGCTTTCAGATAAATGTTTTGAGTACAAAGTGCAATATTTGCCTCCAAAATGTGGTGGAACCTAAATATAAAGTAGCATGAAATGGAAATAAAATTGTACTTGAGTTAATGTATTTAGTTACTTTCCACCACTGTTGATTTTTCCCCTGATTGAAATGAATATTAAAGTTAGAAGATAAAGTAGCAACTATTTTGACGATCCATTAATTGTTTGAGTCATTTTTCAAACCAAAATAATTATATCCATTCCCTTGTTTCAGCCTCTCTCATTGTTTTTGTTTCTTCTGGGTTTTGTGCTGCCACACTAAAACTAAAACTAAAGCTCAGTCAAACTGATGAACTCTTAAATACTAGCCCTAGACATCATCACTCAGGTGCCTGTCAGAGATGAATCAGACCCCATGCCGCTTCCTTAAACATACCGGCAATCTTAAATAGTTGGTGGCATGGTCAAACACATCTTGAAATTGAAAAGCATCAGCCAGAGTCATCTCCAAGGTCTGCCATTCCTGTTTTGACTAGCATCAGGAAAAACAATGTGTACTCAAAGCGCACAGCTACTCTGTCTAATCTGACTCCAGTTATGTGTCAGCCACAGACTGTGTCAGACAATGTTAGTACATTAAACTTAGCTTTAGTAAATATCAGATCTCTGGCTGGCAAGTCACTATTAATTAATGATTTTATTATCAAGAGAAACCTTGATTTTATGTTTTTAACTGAAACTTGGTTAAATGAAAACAACAGTGCAGCAGTACTTATTGAATCAGCCCCCCTAAACTTCCATTTTATCAGCTCAGTTAGAGAACTTTATTTAAGGATGTTTACCAGTGCAAACAGTTGTCATATGGGAAGTTTGAGTCTTTTGAATATGTTGCACTGCAGTTGAGATCCTCCTGTCAAGCAGTATTAGTAACCATTTACAGGCCTCCAAAATATAGTGCACACTTTGTTGATGACTTTTCTAAACTATTGTCTGTTGTCTCTATTGATTTTGACTATGTTGTTATAGTGGGTGATTTTAATATTCATATTGATAATCCCAAAGATGGCAGTGCGAAAGAACTTTTCTACATCCTGGACAACTTTGAACTTTCCCAGCATGTAACAGAGCCAACACACAATAAGGGACATATTTTAGATCTAATTATCTCCAAAGGGCTCAACATTTCTGAGGTTGTGGTGACTGATGTTGCCTTTTCTGATCATTACTGTGTTTTCTTTAACTGTCATCTCCGCTGACACCAGTAAAAGTACAACAGCGGTAATCAGAAAACGCTATATCAACGAAAACACCTGTACACTATTCACCAAGGATTTCATACCAACACCAGCTGTGCCCTCAGTCTCTGTCAATGATCTGGTTCATAGTTTCAGCTCTAAAGCTATGAATATTATGGACAATATTGCCTCCATGAAGGTCAAAGTTGTCTCTGGTAAGAAAAAACCACCATGGAGGAACGCCACACAGCTAAAAGCTCAAAAAAGAGAACGCAGGTGGCGAAAAAACCAAACTCCAGGTTCATTATGACATCTATAAGGAAAGTCTGCACATCTATAGCTTGGAGCTAAAAAGGGCGCGGCAGTCCTTTTTCTCTGAGATTATCAACAAAAATAACAACAATGCACGGACTTTATTTACTGTTGTTGACAGACTGACAAACCCATCAGCGTCAGTCCCTCCTGAACTGCTATCCACCAAGGCATGCAATGACTTTGCTTCCTTTTTTCACAGACAAGATTTCAAAGATAAGACAGACAGTCTGTAACTCCAACACAGTGGCTATTTCACCTGTGCCTCATAAGACTACTCCAGTTAATTTGGCACTTTTTCACCCATTAAATTATGCTACTTTCACAGACATAGTTAGAAACCTTAGGTCCACTACCTGCTGCCTTGACACTCTGCCTACAAGCTTTTTTAAAGATGTTTTTAACTGCATAGCATCAGATATACTACAGATAGTCAACTGTTCTCTTCAGTCAGGCCTTTTTCATTTCATTTTTTTTTTTTCATTAAACCTCTCTTAAAAAAGCCTAATCTGGATGCCTCAGTAATAAATAACTACAGACCCATATCAAACCTACCATTTTTAGGAAAGATCATTGAGAAGGTTGTTTTTCAGCAACTTAACACCTTCTTGGAGCAAAACAATTCCTTTGATGCCTTTCAGTCTGGATTTCGAGCACATCACAGCACTGAGACTGCACTTGTAAAAGTTTTAAATGACATTCATCTGAGCAGTGATGCATCAAAGATTTCGGTTCTGGTATTACTGGACCTCAGTGCTGCATTCAACACAGTTGACCATAAGATACTGCTCGACAGACTAGAAAAGTTTGTGGGACTTTCTGGCACCGTGCTAAATTGGTTTAAATCTTATTTACAAGACAGGGATTTCTTTGTGTCACTTGGCAATTATGAATCTGTGCGAACAAAGATTACATGTGGAGTTCCTCAAGGGTCCATTCTTGGGCCTCTTCTGTTCAACATCTATATGCTCCCTCTTGCTCAGATTATGGAATATCATAACATCTCCTACTATACTTATGCAGATGACACACAACTTTACATAACAGTGTCACCAGATGACTACAGTCCCCTACATCTGCTAAATAAGTGCATTGACGAAATCAATACGTGGCTGTGCCAGAATTTTCTACAACTAAACACAAAGTGAGATAGTTGTTTTTGGCCCCAAAGAACAAAGATCAATAGTCAGTGCTCACCTTGACGCCATGACACTAAAACATATTTTAATCTTACTACACCTACAAATCAAGCCAGAAATCTTGGTGTAGTTCTGGACTCAGACCTAAATTTCAATAGTCACATTAAGACAATTACTAAATCAGCCTACTACCACCTTAAAAACATAGCAAGAATAAAAGAATTTCTGTCTAAACAAGATACAGAAAAACTTGTTCATGCTTTCATTTTCAGCAGGTTGGACTATTGTAACGGTGTCTTCACAGGCCTGAGTAAAAAATCAATCAGACAACTGCAGTTCGTCCAGAACGCTGCTGCCAGAGTCCTCACCAACACCAAGAGAGTGGAGCACATTACACCAGTGCTTAAATCACTGCACTGGCTTCCTGTGTGTCAAAGGATAGACTTTAAAATCTTGTTACTTGTCTATAAAGCACTAAATAGTCTTGGGCCTAAATACATCTCTGATATACTTGTACGTTATGAAGCATCCAGACCCCTCAGATCATCTGGAACAGGTTTACTCAGTGTTCCCAGAATCAAAACCAAACAAGGTGAAGCAGCGTTTAGTTTCTATGCTCCCTGCCTGTGGAACAAACTTCCAGGATATCTGAGGTTGGCTGAAACTGTCAGCTCATTTAAATCAGGGCTTAAAACATTACTATTTACTGCAGCTTACCAGTGAACTAGATATTTAACTTATTGTTAGGGTAATCTGTAGCTATTGTTTTTATATTTGTCTGCTGTTGCTTTTGCTTTATGTTTGCTTTTTAAATGCATTTTCTGCACTGTTTTTCTTGCTTTTAGCTTTTGTTTTTAATGATCTATTGTTCCTTTAATGTTTTATCTTAACGTATTTCTCTTGTAAAGCACATTGAATTGCCTTGTGTATGAATGGTGCTATATAAATAAAATTGCCTTGCCTTGCCTTGCCCTTGTAGATCAACGGAGTCAAGCTCGAGGATCTGACACACAGAGCTACGGTGGACCTGTTCAGGACAGCAGGCGAGGATGTGGAGCTCCGTGTAATGAAAAAGGTAAGAAACAAAACAAAAAACAAACATGCAACAGCACCTTTAATAAGGCGAAGCAGCCGTTCAGAGACACATTTCAGGCTGACTGGCTCAGAATATATCCATGATTCAAAATGAAATGAGCTGCTTGATTTGTAAAACGTGCGGTGCGGTGACCAGCTGATGTTACCAAAGGTCAACTGTAAGTCGCCGCTCAGATGGCGTTTCTCATTACGAAAGGAAAAGAAAAAAGCATGGAGGCAGGAGAGAAGAGGGAGCCACCGAAAGAAAGGCGTAAGGACACTGATGCAGCTCAGAGAGATAACCAATGGAGAAGAAGAGAAAGAGACATCAAAGTACAGAAGTGTATATAGTTCAGAGGAGAGCAACGAAATGCAGTGTGAGGTAAGAGTAGCTCCAGGTTGTGGTGAGTGTAGTTTAGCCCCCAAAAATCCCCCTATGTGAAGCGTTTAAAGCCCAGTTCAGACCAAAGATCCGCAACAAGATGAGTTGAAACAAATGTGCCGTTCTGCAACGTTCTAAAAACCTGTCTGTGAGACGGTGTATCATCTCTATGCAGCAACTCTCTGTACTTCTGTTCTGATTTGTAGCTTTTCAGGTTTATTTTGTGACTGAATATAATTTGTACCTTCTTAAAATATGAATGAGGACAATGATAGTGAGGTACTGGCTACAGCTGCATTTGTAGTAGTGATGAAACGGCAAAAAACAAACACAACAAGCATCAGATGGGCTGTATTCATAATAAATACGCCACAATAATATAAACCAGCGCCAATTAATCAGTCAGGGAGAATGTGTGTGTGGGGGGGGCATAAGCACATAGAGCGAGCAGCAGCAGCCACCCACTGTTTGACATCGGCACACTGTGGGGACAGAGCACCTGCTGCAGCAAGCAGGCACGTCATCTGCGGTCATTTTGACTTCACTACAAGCTGATTGGCTGTAGACACAGGTGACGTGCTTAACATGCAAAAACCAGCTGAGTTGCAGGTGAAGCTCAGGCGGACCAGTTCACACAGCTGCAACTTTTCTCTGCAACGTTCTAAAACGGTTCTGTCTCGTTGTGAATCTTTGGTCTGAGCTGGGTCATGTCTGTCTCTTTCCCTGACCATAGACAAGTCACAGCTAGTAAAGGGAAAAACAAATTCAGCTTTAAAACATTAATAGCTAAATGATTTCTTCAATTCAAAATGAAACAATGGCCTACACAATAGCCAAACCTAATTAAATGGATTTTGCTGACTAGGGGAGCGCGGGGAACCTCCAGACGTATGGTAAATTGTAACACAGACTTTTAGTAGTTACACAGGGTCAATCCTTTCATGCTTCTGGCCATTTGACCACAATACCACCAAACAGTGGCTCACAATATTCCACTGAGACTGGACTTGTTTCAGCTAAGTTCATTGACAAAGAGTGTTTTTGGCTGATTTAAGGTAATTTCTTTCTTTCTTCTATTCTGTAAGTCACTGAATCCAGCCATGTATCATCTTATTAACTGTCTTCTTGTCTAAAACATAGCACTGTTTTGAAGTATGTAACCAACTCCCAGCAAGTGTTAGCTAGACCTAATAACATTTCCATAGAGCAGGGTTAGTTATAACGCTGTGTTCCAACTAAGCCTCCTACAGCATATTTTTGCACTTCAAACTTATGTCAAGTTTGACTTATGTCCTTAATTAAATGAGATATACTTTGCATTTTTTAATTTGTCAGGTATCTTATTGACACATAGTCTCACAGTCTTAATATTCATAAATCCAATACTCCTATTTTGATGTATGGATCTAGGTTATCCAACCTATGTACATCTATGGGTCCAACCATGATCAATGATAGATGAACAGATGGATGAATACCTGTACGGATACCTATTCTTCCACTGATGTAGATGGAGCAATAGGTATCTACAAGAATCTGTCCAATCTATCACATATGATAAGAGTGAAATACAGTCAGGTCCATAATTATTTGGACAGTGATACAGTTGTCGTCATTTTGGCTCTGTACACCACCACAATGGGTTTTAAATGAAACAATGAATACCTGCTTAAAGTGCAGACTCTCAGCTTTCATTTAAGGCTTTTTTTTTTCAAAAATGTAGTATGAACCGTGTAGGAATTACAACTATTTCTTCACACAGTCCCCCGACTTTAAGGGCTCATAAGTATTTGGACAAATTAACATAATCATCAATTAAACAGTCAGTTTTAATACTTGGTTGCAAATCCTTTACAGTCAATGACTGCCTGAAGTGTTGGACCCATAGACATCACCAGATGCTGGGTTTCTTCCCTGGTGATGCTCTGCCAGCCCTTTACTGTAGCCGTCTGCACTTCCTGCTTGTGTTTTGGGTGTTTTGCCCTCAATTTTGGCTTCAGCAAGAGAAACGCATGCTCAATTGGATTCAGGTCAGATGATATGACTTGACCATTGCAGAACATTCCACTTTTTGGCCTTAAAAATGTCTTTGGTTGCTTTTGCAATATGCTTCAGGTCAATGTCCAACTGCACTGTGAAGCATCGTCCAATGAGTTTTGAAGCATTTGGTTGAATCTGAGCAGATAATGTAGCCCCAAACACTTCAGCTTGTGTTTTGGGTGTTTTGCCCTCAGTTTTGGCTTCAGCAAGAGAAACGCATGCTCAGTTGGATTCAGGTCAGATGATATGACTTGGCCATTGCAGAACATTCCACTTCTTTGCCTTAAAAATGTCTTTGGTTGCTTTTGCAATATGCTTCAGGTCAATGTCCAACTGCACTGTGAAGCATCGTCCAATGAGTTTTGAAGCATTTGGTTGAATCTGAGCAGATAATGTAGCCCCAAACACTTCAGCTTTCATCCTGCTGCTCTTGTCAGCAGTCACATCATCAATAAATACAAGAGAACCAGTTCCACTGGCAGCCATACATGGCCATGACATAACAGTACCTCCACCATGCTTCACTGATGAGGTGGTGTGCTTTGGATCATGAGCAGTTCCTTCCTTTCTTCCTTCTCTTGTCTTCCCATCATTCTGGTAGTTGATCTTTGTTTTATCTGTCCATAGTATGCTGTTCCACAACTGTACAGGCTTTTTAGATGGTTTTTGACAAACTCTAATCTGGCCTTCCATTTTTAAGGCTAACCAATGGTTTGCATCTTGTGATAAACCCTCTGTATTTATTCTAGTGAAGTCTTACAAGAGCAGCAGGATGAAAGCTGAAGTGTTTGGGGCACCATTATCTGCTCAGATTCAACTAAATGCTTCAAAACTCATTGGACGATGCTTCACAGTGCAGATGGACATTGACCTGAAGCATACTGCAAAAGCAACCAAAGACATTTTTAAGGCAAAGAAGTGGAATGTTCTGCAATGGCCAAGTCATATCATCTGACCTGAATCCAATTGAGCATGCGTTTCTCTTGCTGAAGCCAAAATTGAGGGCAAAACACCCAAAACACAAGCAGGAAGTGCAGACGGCTGCAGTAAAGGGCTGGCAGAGCATCACCAGGGAAGAAACCCAGCATCTGATGATGCCTATGTGTCCAACACTTCAGGCAGTCATTGACTGTAAAGGATTTGCAACCAAGTATTAAAACTGACTGTTTAATTGATGATTATGTTAATTTGTCCAAATACTTATGAGCCCTTAAAGTCGGGGGACTGTGTGAAGAAATAGTTGTAATTCCTACACGGTTCATACTACATTTTTGAAAAAAGCCTTAAATGAAAGCTGAGAGTCTGCACTTTAAGCAGGTATTCATTGTTTCATTTAAAACCCATTGTGGTGGTGTACAGAGCCAAAATGACAACAACTGTATCATTGTCCAAAAAATTATGGACCTGACTGTATATAATATCCACACATACTACGTATCCGTCTATGTGTTGATCTGCATTCATGAAACAGTGGTGGTCACATGAGGGATGTACAGCTGTTTGGATACGTAGCATAGATAGATCCTTAAATGTTATCAACCTATAGTATATAGATATAATTGTATTGAAGTAATTGTGTTGTTACAATTGACCCCACCCACGAGGTACATTTTAACATTTCACTTCTGCCGTTTCTCTGCAAGTGTAGAAGAAAGGTAAGCTCTAGAAAAGTAAAACAACTGTTCATGTGTAGCAGAGATGTGTTTGTTGTTAAGGGAAAAAAAAGGATCTCAAACAGTTTTAATAACATGTAGCCAAAACTAAAATGTGTTAGGTTGAACCCCGCTCTCCCCTACCTGAAATTGCACTTCTATTCCTTTTCCCTTAAGGTTAATATTTCATAAAAGTGTAGTCATTGTTGTTAGTGGAGGTGGTCCTTATTTAAGGAGAGGTTTCCACCTCTGCTTTAAACACAATGGTGACGCCTGAAGAAGTCACGTAATGTGATATGAGTGAACTGTGTCCTACTGAGGATTAGAGGTAATGCAACACCCAGCTCTACTTTCGATATCACTGTAGTTCCTCCCCCTACATCCTACCTCCTACATCCTGGAGTTCCCCTGACTGACGTTTCCTCAAGAAAATGAAAAATAAATCCCCAGTAACACCTGATATTTGTTCACAGCTGGCACACTGTGAGCAAATATACACTCTGACACTTAGACTGTGAGACCTCTGAGACAGGTCTGAGACAGAAGACGTGTGTGACGTAGTTTTGACTGTTGGAAAATGAGATATATATGTAGTGTTTTTATTCTATTGATAGGAATACATGCATTAATGGTCTGAAATATACTGTTGTTACTTCAGATGAAATTAATGCTTCTTGTGCTTTCATTGGGTTCACTAGTGTTGTGTCAGAAGATGTCACCAGTAGCAGGGGAGTTTATCTCTACTCACATTGGAAGTAGTGGAATGAATGAAACACTTTCAGTCGAGCCTCACTTCTGCTTTGCAGTTCTGGTTTTCACCCTCAAAGCCAGACCAGGGGTTTTATATGTTTTAGTCATTAAAAAGTGTGTATATATATATATTTTCCATTTCATTTTCTAGAGCAGCGGTTTTCAAACTTTTTGTGCCCAAGACACACCAGAGGGCAAATCAAAATCTGAAGGCACACACTCATCAAATATTTATTGAGAAAACGATTCAAAGATTTTTTTTTTTAAATGTTTTAAAATTACATCAAAACACCAATAACACATCCATTTAAACAGGAAATAATGTAAGATAATGTGTCACACACTTATTATTCCCTCGCACAAATGGTGACAAATAGGTTTTGTTTTTTTGCAAAGATTTGTTTTTATTAACAGATGCTCAAATTACAGTGCAGTAGCAGTTCCAAAAAAATTTAAAAAGAAAAAGTAAAGGGACAAAGATACTAAAAACATAAGAAGAGACAAACTAAACAAAAAAAAACCCCAACACAGACAGAAAGAAATATTTAAATTAAATTAAATATATACAGAGAGGATGTACTAAAATGCAATGTTAGAACATTTAATGTACAAACATGTATTAATAAGTTCACAAATGGATCCAAATTGATCAAAGTCGGGAAAGAAACACAAGATGTTGTTCAGCATCAACCCCCCAACCCTTTATTGTTCTCTATTTTGGTCATTTATGAATATGACAGACTAAAAAACGATTTTTTTTTTAAATCAAATTACATTTTTAGCTAGAGTTGCCCCTTTATCAGGAAACGGGTGAACGCAACATACTGGTACAGTCAATTAAAAATTCATTCATAACTCAGCTGCAGCCGACAACTTTATAAACTCTCCAAAACCAATAATGTGACATAAATGCAAAGCTGTTTTGAATCCCTCCCTCAGGCTCTCTTGTTGTCCGTCTTTACCCATTTACTTCCTGGACTCATTGTGTGTGCAAACATACAAAACTATGTGTAAATGCCTTCCAGGAAAGACTGTCAACAAGCATGTGTCATTATTCCTATTGAAACAATTCATGCCTCTAACCCCTCTTTATGACTTGAGATGTGGTCAGATGATACTTTGAGTATAACTCAGTCGTTAGACCGGGACACTCAACCTGCTTTACCTTGGGGCCACTTTTGCAAAATGACAGGAGGCCAGTTAACATCTTTTCAACCTTTCAATGTTTGCGGTACCTAATCATCTTTGACAAGAGGCAAATCCAGTCACAGCAGCCCTGCACAGGTCAGGTGTGGTGTACACAGAGGTGTTTCTAGATTTAGGGACATTCAGGGCTTAGTCTGGACCTCTATTCAGGGGGATCGTCCCCTGGCACTTTTTTTATGGATAAACATCCTCTATTTCGATGCTTTTTATTCACTCTGACAAAACCAAAAAACCAAAACCAAAAAAAAATCCCAGTGTGAATCAGTTTATTTTCATTGTGAATTAAAAAATTGTTGTGGGCCAACTAGCACCCCACTGCAAGCCAAATCTTGACTGTAAGTTGAGTTTCACTGCTTTAGACTGTGCTGCTAAATAGTGACCATGTTAAGGCCCTGATCACACAGAAAGTGTTTTAGCAGCTGGAGGCGGCTTTTTGTAATTGTTTTTGATGAGAACGAAGCTTTTTGCTCGCTGTTTTTTGTGTTGCGATGTGCCTCACATTTTTGAAAAAACTTCAGCCCAGAGCGGAAAAGCACCCTACACAATCTCTTTTTTCCCCGTTGTTCAATCAAATGATTTAAGAGGCGGGCCTTCTGTGGTGGTCTCAACAAGTTCACAGTTGGTAATCAATGGAGGACAAACTGGTGGTAGTGGCTGCTGGATACCCAGAGCTATATGGCGTGACGATACACAGCAGGTTGTCAAACTGCCCCTGAGTCATCCTAAAATATGCCTGGAAACAGCCATCATGGAGGAGAAGCTCCTGGACCAACTGGTGGTACTCCCTATGATCCACCCTCTTTTTTAGGGTCTCATGTACCCACACAGATCTCTGTGTATCTGCTGACAGCCTCTGACCCTCAACCAGAGCTACAGAAAGTACTCTCTGCTTCAACATATCAGGAACTAGATACTGATTGCTGTCAAATAAATAAAATAAAAAACTGGTAGATTGATGACACAGGAACGTTGGTGTAAGGAGGTGATGGAGTGGTTGCCTGGCAACAATAAAAAGGTGCAGCAAACATTTTTTTACTAGTGGCATTCAGTTAAAAAAGCGTTTCCCTGTCTGTGTGATCAGAGCCTAATGCAACAAGTTATGAAATTCAAGTTTGCTCTAATCCAGTGAGCAGTGTTGCATATCAGTCATTACATTTGAAAGATTTAGCAGAAAATAAATCCAATTGAATGAGTGTGTCAAGTATGTGCAAGCTGATGCCAGTGCCACACTGGGATTAAATTATATCAGTCAGACAACATATGTTTTGGAGAACGGCCAACAATAACATCAGGTAAGTTTTAAGTGAAGTGATGAATCATACACAAAGATTCCTGAACCTGAAAGTGTGTCCACCAGAACGTGCAGTAATCCAAACACAGAGTAGCTGACTCCTCTCTGTCTACACTTGTGATTTAAACAGTAACAGGTGCATTTCTATATAAAATAACCTCCAGTGCAGCTTTAACATGTATCCTTGTTTTTGTATCTGTGTCTTACAGTTACCCCATCACATGAACGGACCCACAGGCTCACAACCCGAGCACAAATCCTCCATGTCTTCTCTGGGAATACTGCTCGCTCTAGCGGGAGCCGCCTCCATCTTCGCATTCATTTACATGCGGCACTTCAGAAAGCAATTTTAACGAAACCGACGTTGTCTGTATATTATTTTTAAGATCCAAAACTTTGCAAAAGGCCAAAGAAAAGAAAGAGGGAACAAACTCTGAGCAGTAGACGATATTTTTTTGATTAGTAGCTGTTTGGTGTCACTGATGAGTTTCTCCATGTTCATGTGTATGATGTGATTAATGGTAGCTTCTTGACATCTTTTCCTATGCAAACAGATGCTCTCTTACCACAGAGATTACTTTGAATAGATAACTTTGTGATTGTAAAGAGTAGAAGGAGGATGTGACATTCCTGCTGCTGGGCTGAGCTGGGCTGAGCTCAGGCAGAGACAAACACCTGCTCGTACACAGAAGTTGTATGCAGAATACTATTAAATCCTCGGGTCAGGTCAGACTGGCTCGAGCATCAGGGTCCACTTACAAACTGAAAGACAGTGTTGTGTTCAGTCGCTCGTTGGCCTCTGTACCTCCATCTCTGAATGGCAGATCTGTGTGAGGGCCGACGTGAGAGGAACTCACTGTGTTTTCAGTTTGTCAGTGTTTAAAAATTAATGGGTTTGATTTTCATTTTGCGCTGTTGCACAGAATCATGGGAGGAGTGGCATCCTGCAGTTAATGTGATAAATTGTGTCTGGTAATGGACTTCAGAGTGCCTTTTTCTGCCTATTCTAAGTAATGGTGGTGTTTGCTGCTCCTGATCTTGATCAAAATGAAAATCAACCCACAGCGTCCATTAATACATTAGATTAAAGGATGGTGATAATCTCTGTTTTCTCAATGTCAACAAATTCCATAATAAGCACCAAACCACAGTGGTTTAGCCCGTCTCTTAATACTTTCTGACTTCCTCACTCCATCTGTTGCGCTCAGCCTCAAGTACATTTGTTCCAAACGTAAATCTTTAAGAATACGTCATGAACATAGATGCGTTTTTGGACCGGAGGGACTTTTTACAGTCCTAAGAATCCTCCTTTTTGTTGTGTCTGCACCGCATGAACAAACTGGTCTCACTCCGAGAATGTCAAAATATGCTGCTTAGGCATCTATGTAAGACGCACTGGGCCTTCCACCAACACCTCAGAGCAACAGACGTAGTTTAAAGAGCAAAAAAGTCCGCTCAGGTTTGGTGGGAGGGGAGGTGGACGGATCCAAAAATTGCCAGACACTGACCCAGGACACTGGCGTTCGAGACCAACACACAACATCAGTTTCAGCGTCTGTGCAACTCAAAGCTGGGTGGTTTTTAGCGACACACTGCCTTTCTGGCCACGTTTGAGCCACTGCACTGGGTGTTTTTTGGCAGCATCTGTGACCTTTTCCACACCATAACCAAGTAGTTTTGTAGCCTTAACCTAATTGCAAACCCCTACTGCGTCAAGATACAACGGAAAAGGCTGTCTCTTGTGTCATCTTAGTCACACCCAGAGCTCCTGCCCAAGTGCCAAAGTATGATCAGTAGGGATGAGATCCCGTTGGCAAGAACCAGGAATGATCGTAGTTCTTAGAACGCAATTTTGAGGGACTTTTGTAGCACCTATACTCTTCCAGCACAAGAGGAACCTTGATTGGTCGAAAGCAGCCAATGCAATATTGGCAAACGCCATTTTTAAAAAATCATTAGCCGAGTAAGACGGCGCAAAACTATAACTAAAAACAAAAAAAATATAACGTGCTTTTGACTCAATGTGAACGTGAAGTTGCTGCATCAGCTGCTAGCTAGATTACATTACATCACTTTAGCGTTACTATTGGTGGTGCGAATGTGAACAGAAAAAAAGCCTTTGAATGTATGTTTGTTTGAAGGAGCTCCTCAGTGGGTAGTTAGAATCATTTTCAAAAATGGCTTGGTTGATTCCTTAAACAGGTGGGCACTGTAGGTTTTAGCTAACGTTACTCAAACAGGAGAAAGTGGTGAATTTGTTGGGGACTATTTTTAGCTGCGGATGAATACACAATTGGTGCACTAGTGAGTGTTTACAGCAGCAGAAAGGTGTTTATGTGACTGACTTCGAATACACTACTATGTACATATCCATCATATTAAAGGATCCGGTCCAACAGTGCAGCTCATTGATGTGTTTTTAATAGTTTTTGGACGATGATGGAGCGCTATGGCACAGAGCAAGAAGATGTATCAGACTGTTGTTGGTTTTGGTCTTCCAATGGGGTTTGTTGACAATGTGAAAAATACATATTATAACCAGATTTATCCTTTAAAGCAAAATACACTTGTTCAAAGTATCGCCAAGTAGTTTCACTTTGAAGAGTTTATTATGAAGTGTCACGCGGTCACTCAGGGTGAGCCATCAGATCTCTATCTAAGAAACAAATCATGCCGCAAACATATATCACGTCGTGAGCGGTTCATTTTTTTAACACTCAGTTACAGACACTCTAAGAGACACTGCCATCTTTGTGTCATGTGTCACCGCCATTTCAGACATTCTCCTAATTTTGCATGGAGGCCAGTGCTTATAATCACACCGCACCTTCTGCTAAGTGACTGATGAAAATGGGAGTAGGTTGTGACGGAGGACATTTGTGTGAAGGATCAACAGCTTAATACTGAAAAGCAGCTTGAGCCAGCTCTATGTAAAGGAGAGGGTTTCTTTTTTTCTTTTTTGTTAAGAAATGAGTTGCTGTCATCAATGTAAAATGTTTTTTTGCACTAGCCACAATCATGGAACTTCTTCAGTAACTTCCATAGAACAGATGAATAAGTGAATTGTGTGTGCTGGGTGTATTTGTCCACATTTATCAGTCTGCAGTGCATCTGTCATGCAGTTATCTCTGACCGTATGTGGCTGTCGTCGTCTGTAAATACATTTCATGTTGCTCTGCTGAGTGGGATTGTGAATATGTGCAGTTTGCCAGAAAAAAACACAGATCAGAAGCACTAATAAATTATGCAAAATACTTTGTGTTTTACATCCAAGCACCTACTGTATTAAAATTCATGTTGAATTCACCTGCTGTTGGCTGTTTGGATTTTTATTTAATGGCATGAAATACAGAATGTTTCACATCAATCTGGAAATACGAGGGGTGGGGCTCACCAGTTGCCTATGATACAATATTATCATGATAGAATATTATTGCCATTTTGAATATGTTGTGATATGCTGAGTATTGGGATAAACTATATTGTGATTAATTGCCTTTTTTAGCTGTATATTATGTCCTCAAAGGAAAAATTTGTCAACATCTGTTTATCTAACAAGATAAAGTTTTGAGTCTGTTCATCTCACTTTAATCATTTTTATTGCAGTAAAATGTATCTAATAGACTGAAAGAGCAACTAGTTCTGTTATACAAGTAGGTTACCGAAAGTTTTGTTTCTGTGATATTAATAATTTATATAGTAAAAAATGGATATTTGGCGCCCATGTAACAATATGATATAGCCACACAAAAATATCATGATACTATGCTGTATCAATTTCTTTCCCACCTTTAGTAAATACCACTGTTTTTGATGAACAAACATTTAAAATTTTGGAAAGACAAAAAAAAAACCTCCAGGGTGTCTGCAGGTCCTCAAAAAGTCAAAACATGTTTTAAATTTAATTTTCTACATATTAGGTTTAATAGTCAAAATTTGTGAGGTCTTTAAGGGAGATTTATACTTGTACTTCAGCTCTTTGCAGAGCCTACGCATGTGGCCTACGCCATTGTGAGCATTTATACTTGTGCAGTGGTGTGTCTGTGTCACTCTGCAGTTACCCCTCCAAAACATTGTGCCTCCAAGTGCTGTAAAGTTTAGTTGAGACAATTTCAAACACAAGTACACAAATCAGCTTCACTATAACTCCCAGCACTCACAGACAAACACTTGTCTTTATCTGGACACATTTTTCCCCACAAATACAACATGCTAATGTTTTTAGCATAAGCCTATGGCATTTTACATTGTATAAATTAGCCTAGCAGCTAGTTACATTTCTAGGGAGGTGCACATCAGGCTACGGCGTAGGCTCTACGTCCACAGAGAGCCTACGGTAATGGTAAGTAGGTAATTTAATGTATTATAATTATGATTTAATACTAATTTAATAACTTTAATTTTTAACAAATTCTAATAGATTTTATGGATTAATTCTAGACTTGGCTAAAGCTAAATCTATAAAGTTAGCTAACGATAGCGTAACAACCTGATGTTGTCAATTACCTTCAACATTAGAAAGTAATTTACCATATAAAAATTGCTAAATAAGTCCGGTCTTCACATGTTTTTGACTGTAAATCAAAATTGTGACTTAATATCTCATAATTATGATTTAATTCATCTCATAACTATAATTTTGAACAAATTCTAATATATTTTATGGATTATTTGTAGTTTTTGCTAAATCTACTGGTAAATAAAGACAGTTAGCATAATAACCGGATGCTGTCAATTACCTTCAAAGTAAAAGTGGATGTTATTGCAAAATAAAACTCCTTTTTGAATACAGTGTCCCCATATGCATTAAACTACTTGTTATTAGCATAATACAGTGGGGAAAAACATACATTAATGGCAAATAACTGAACTAAGATCAATTATGATGCAGATCGGGAAGTAAATTTACCAAATCAAAATTAGCCTATGTCTAATCATGTTTTTGACCACAAGTCAAAATTCTTATTTAATATCTTATTCGTAATATTTAAACATGATATGCTTTAATATATCTCCTTACTCTAATTTTGAACAAAACAAATTTTATAAAATAGTTCAAGATCTGGCTAAAGCTAAATATGTAAAGTTAGCTAACGATAGGGTAACAACCAGATGTTGTCAGGTACCTTCAAAGTAAAAGTAGACGAAATAAAACTTTATGAATATAGTTAATATTTCCATATGCATAATATTGCTTTTTATTAGCATAATACAATGGATAAGACATACATGAATGATAAATAACCCTAATATTGAACCAATTCTAATATATTCTATAGAATAACTCTAGTTTTGGCTAAATCTAAATCTATAAAGTTAGCTAACGATAGCGTAACAACCGAATGTTGTTAATTACCTTCAAAATAAAAGATATTGCGAAATAAAACTCCTTTAGAAATAGCCTACAGTCAAATATTGCTATATACATAATAATGCTTTTTATTAGCCTAATGCAGTGGGGAAAAACAACCATTAAATGATTAATAACTGAACAACTAAAATGAATTATGGTTACATTAGCAGAATTTTTTTAGCTAATTTGATATCACTAAATAATACACGAAATTGTTGTATTGTTGAATTATATATACATTTTGATAATTTTCACTTACCCATTTGAGAGGTAGTCGGATAAAAAGGGACTTCGAGAAACTAAACAAACACATTTTACGCCAACGGATCTGAAAATAAAGTTAAACGTGTCCTAACGGTTTTTAACGGTCGGTTTGAGCAGCCGTTAAAAACAGCAGAGAACAGAGAGGTGGAAATAAAGCGTGTGATACAGCAGGACCGTGTTTGACAAAAATAGTAAAGTGGTAGTGTCTTTTGTAACAAAATGTGCTCCTGTACACCCACCAGCAGCTCCGTCTCTCATCAGCTGTTGGAGGATGTTGCCTCGGAGGCAGATATGATGTAATCCAAAGCTCCAGTCCCGACCAGCAGAGAGAGGGAGAGACAGCAGGATAACAGCCGCACCATACGGATGGATCTCTGCTGCTTTGGCACTTTGTGAAACACATCTGAAAAACCCTTCATCGGAGCGGATCGACTCAGCGGTTCCCTGGTTGTTAAAGGAGTCATGTCGCGGAGGTTTTGCCCCTCCAGACGAAGAGGATGCTGGATGCGGACCAGCAGTAGGAGCAGCACCGGCCGGGGATGCTGCTGCTGCTGGTGAACTTGGCTCCCCCTCCACATCAGCTGTAATTAACCACCATGGCTCAGGAGTCCTCTCCCGCAGCTGCTCCGACATCGTCTGTGTGAACATGGCCCGCACTCCGCCTCCATCGTCGACATCGGTCCGCCCTAGCTGTCGCCTTTTCGCCCGTGCTGACAGGAGGGCGCCCGCTTCAGATCTCCACACTTGCAGGCCCTTTGTGTCCGCTGCTCTGGATCACATTATCACCTATGATAGGAGCATCTGAGCTGCTGTGGGTGCTTGCATTCTGCAAATTCACCTCTTACCAGCATCGATTTTTCTCTTACAACAGATATTTTTGCAGGAAATGGGCCGCGTCCACTGGTGCACCTGCCCTGCTGGGGTCTGAGTTTGATGCTTTCCTGACCCTGCATGCCACTATGGCTCTGTGACTAAGCTATACTCTTTCTTTTGGGACATTTTCCTGGCTTTGCTCGCCTCTGCACAGCTCCATGCAGTAGTTGCCCTGCGGGGGGAATGAGCAGCCTCCATCCCTCCAGCAGACGCCTGCCCGCCGCTGCTGCTGCTGTCCACCGTGTGGCCCTGTGACTTCACACGGGTGTGGAGGTCCTGACAACCATAAAACGTGGAGGGTGGGGACGTTTGCCTTTCCAGCTCAGGTTAAACCATGGCCAATGAACCTGTCATCCTTAACGTGTATGATATGGTAAGAATCCCACTCACACACACTTTCTTATTCAGTTTTATTTTCTGCTTCTGGCAGGGGCCATTTGTAATCTGACACCAGCAGAGGAAGTGAATGCACCACTAGAAATGACCAACCCACTACACACCTGTTTCACAAGTGCACTTCACAGCTATTTTAACGTTGGAAAGAGTCCAGCTCAAATATGACATGCAAAACAGGCAGTTTGTGCCTGCAGCAGGAGACTGTTTATATAACTCCACAGTTGTGAATGAATCATTTTCGTAGTGCTATAACAAATGCTACTGTAACTCCTAAAAACTGTAAATTAAAAGAATTTTCAATGGACTTTAGTGAGCACAGGCTGAAGAAAAGCCATCTGCCCAGTGCACGTGTCCTTCTCTGGCTCACTGCAGACAACATGCATTGTGTTGTCAAGCTGAATTCTGATCTGTAATGCTGTGTTTGCCTCGTGAAACACTGTAACAACAAAAGATAAGAAAGCAGATAAGAAATTCAGTTACACACTTGAACCTAAAGCGAATGAAACAAGAGCTTCCCTCAACCCTCTGACCTCTGTCACTGTGCCCACAGCTCACATGATGCACATGTACACACACGCACACACCAGTAAAGGACAAGGGTCTTCATTCAGACATGTGCCCACTGCCTGGTCTTTTCAGTCTGCAGTGCTCAACAGCCTCCTGTTTGGACATTATGCAACATGTTGCTGTAAATCCACAACTACTCGGTTAACACCAAAACAGCTGTGAAGTGTTTTGGTAACTCAGCTCCTTGAATTTAGGATGCAGCATATATATAACACACTATAATGTAGCTGTAAGCAGATACACACAAGTGTTTATTAATGTATTTGTCAATGATTAAAACTTCCGCCCAATAAATAGTTAATGAATGATATAACATAGCTGTAATAATTAATGATACACACGATGACACCCTCTGCTGTGTGCTATAAAACATGTATTAAACTGTTTATACCTAAGAACATGTTGAGCCTCAAGGTTCATTCTTGACCTTGAAAATATCAGTTTGACAATAACTTCCGTACTCAAGGTCACTTTACGAGATTTCCTCACAAGCTTTCTTGTCATGAGAGTGATGTATTTCATAATTAATACATATTCATAATAACTATCATTATAATAAGAATTGAATGGACAAGTGTTCAAGTACTTCGTGTTCATGCCACTTGAATCCTGTGCCTGAATGGCGGACCCCGCCACTGACAATGAAAACTTATTATAAAGCAGTGGTTCTTGTTCCTGGACCAACATTGCCATCAACCAATCACAATCCTCTGACATCATCTCTGTGCTGCTCCTGTGCTTCTTTAAAAATCCTTTAAGCTTCCTCTGAGCTAGTTTTCCAAATTGAAGTTAGTAAAATGAAACAAAATCTTCAGTAACATTGAACAAAACCCTTATGAGCTACTGCGGGGTTAGCGTGCTAGCTTGGTTAGTAAGTAGGCTGGGAAAATGTGTTCACAACAGGTATTTGCAACTGAAAATAATAATATCCTTAATCTTTGTTTGTTAACAATAATCAAGCCTATTTGCAAGTTTACTCATTAGCATATCTTACTTAGCAAGCTAACGCGCTAAAATTGTGGCCTATTGGCAAGTTTACTCAACAGCATAGCCTACCTAGTTAGCAAGCTAACACACTAACCCTACAGTAGCTCATAAGGATTTTGTTCAATGTTATGTGGGATGTGGGATGTTGATCCAGGAGCATGTCCTACTTGGCAAAATCCTGTCGTGCGACAAACCAAACTGACTTCAGAGAACTAGTGGCGATGAAAGCCCACTGCTGCGTCGCCTCACATTGCCTGTGTCTCTGCAGAATAGTTGCACGTGAGCACAACTGGCTAACTAGCGTCAAGACAGTCTTCCTGTGTCCCTTTTGGTATGACGATTACAGGCGACTGCTGTCAGCTGGTGTGGAGTTATATTTTCTTTCACACAAATGCAGAACATACGTGCTAAAGCACTCAGTGGCCAAAGAAAAATAATCTTATCTTATATAACAAGGTTGTTTTGGTTTCACTTCCTCTCGACTTTAGCCCTTTCATTTCCTTACATCCGTTTCTGTTCTTGTGCACTGAGCTTAACTGCCAGTCAGAGTGATTTCATTCACCAATGGGCTCCACAGTCGCCTATGCCGATTCAAAATGCTGAATTTGCTGAATAAAAGCTGACTAGTGCAGACGAGGGCCACAGACGCTCACTGACGTGGAGCGATGGCTGACTGTCGGCTTGGTGTGTCAGGTCCTTTAAAGTTTTTTCTGTCACACCTAACAATAATATTTGTTACTATAACAACAATAATTGTGGAAGAAACTAAAACAAAAGGATCCACATTGAATTTTTGTGACATAAAAAATTGCATACATAAGTCATATTCATTCAACTTTGTTTAATTCTGTATTTTTCCTCTGGTCATCCACACCCCTCCTGCTGTGGCTTAATACACCCCACAGTTTGAGAACCAACCCGGTCTCACTCCGAAGTCGTTGAAATCCAGTGCTTGGGCATTGACTTGTGGCATCAGACACTGACCAAAAAGCCGTCCTTTAACGTCGGCATGATACGCTGTCGGTTGCCATTATAGTTTCGTGGCACTCTGTGGCGTCAGGGGGAAATGCAGTGGGACACAAACAAAAGTTAAGGTGACGAAAGTCCATGTAGGGCATGTGGAAGTTTTGGTGGTAGTCGGTGGTTGTTGGGTCCAACAGACACCAACTTCCACCCGTGAGAGCGGTGGATGCATCCGGTAAGATTCTAAAGCCAAACCCTGTTCTCTTTCCCTAAACCTAACCACATGCTTTTGTTGCCTAAACCCAACCACGTATGATAGTTGTTGGAGGCAGAAAAATGTCAATTCGCTTTGGTGTACTGACGTAGTGCATTTATTTTGAAAGAGGCTGTATGTCAACTGTGAATTTCCGGTAAAAACAGAACTGTATTTTGAAAGAAGACAATGCATGTATCAGGCAGAACTTGACAACGTGTCCTAGAACATCATCAACCAACACACCCAGGGTACCTTTCACATCGTATCTGGATGTGGAAAGTCCATGACCAAATGTCGATATGTGACGAGGTTGGCGCAAGAATGTTTTGCAAGAACCCCTGCTATATTGAGAGGAACCTAATGAGTACAAATACATTTAATGGCCACAGCAAAGAGGGAATAGAGAGTGGAAGTGAATCCATAACTTCTTGGCTCTGTTTCATCAGGAAGAAAACCTCATTCGAAACCCCACTGACATTTGTAATAATTAAAATACAGCCATGGAACAGAGCCTTTCTCAACAGTATGTCATGTTGCTTGATTTATATGTTTAGATGAAGATGGTAGTTCTCTGAAAAATGATCTAATGTCATTGTTTATTCCATATTTATGTTTTTAGCGGCCTTAAACAAACACACCTCCCCTGTTTATTTGGTTACAACTGTTTTATGTTGTCAATCACACGTTATCTGTTTACAGATGCTTCATGAGAGGAGTTATAGTTGTTGACCAGTACATGAGTAAACACTGTAAATGTCCCCATATGTGCTTAAAAGTATCCTGCGGTGTATTTAAAATAGTTTATTAATTAGATTTATAAATGCTGAAATGGTGGGTGGTGATTGAGATAAAGTGTTCCCCATGAAATATTGAAAATAATTATAGGAAATCTGCAGTTGACAATCAAATAAAACTCTGCAGAGATTTAGAAATGATCAACTTATCACAATTATTTTTAGTCACTTGCGTGTTATGAAGCTGAATTCTCCAAATGCTTTTTTTTTTTTTTTTTTTGCTCACCTGTAGTCAAGTATTTCAACAAGTGCCCTCATCTGCTAGCTTCCTAGATGTGAGTAAACTGTACAAATGTAAAACGACAGCACCATATATGCACATTGCCAACAATGAGACTGAACACTCACACATATAAATGTATGTTCACACAGTCTGACACAGAGCCAGGTGCAGTGTTCAGAGTCTCAGCCCTCTCTTGGTTTCCTGAAGTTGTCTCACAGATGAGGACCTCGGTCGGGCCAGGAGTGACAGCTGCTCAAACAGCTGATCTAATTCCAGTGTGTGGACTTAACAGGTCACACAGGGTCTGTTGAGGAGGGAGAAAGTGATCACGAGGGCAATGACAGTCAGAGTCCGCCTTAAATACTTTTTGCCGAGAATTAAACACGAACGAAGGCGGTAAGATGAGCCTGAGAGTGAATCATACAAGGAGGGAGGATGATGAATCGATCGCCTTCAATGTGAAATCAATGTGACTGGTGGATGTGTGCAGCGGTGGATGCTGCATCTGCATAGGGAGGGTCGCTGCAGCAGTGCTGGCATGCAACAAGAGAGTTGAGGCATCAGAGACGTGTGATTTATATCAGCAGAACAATGACTGAATACGCTTCATTAATGTTGGCAGGACTCACAAAGTCGCATTATTTGATAGTCAGCTTGTCACAATCTCTTTTCACTTAGCTGGAAGAATTCGTCCTTGTGGACTGACTCCTTCCAGGAAGCTGAAGGCTGGTTTAAAGATTTCCATCAGTGTTCCTGGTGTGAAATGGTAAAAGCTAGAGAGCTAAAAGGGGTAAAGTCACAGCAGAAACATGAGAAGACCCTGTTAACACAAAGTAAAGAGGTGGATATGCTTTTATTGTATCACTCTGAGCCCGGAAACATGTTCTATTATTAATAGGGGACAGCTGGGGCAGTGTGGATAGCTCTTAGCATGTTTCCTCAGGGGTGTCTCAGGGTGTGGGAGTGTCAGTGGGCTTTGGGGGTAGTGAGCTGTGGTCCTGCCATAAATTATCTCTTGATTGTCTGTAGTAAGGGGCGGCAAGGTGGCTCATAGATCACCAGGATCATTTCTAAGTGTAATTTTCCGCCATCTAAAGACTGGCAGGTCACATAGATCAGAGAGTGTCTGTGTGATTGATTTAATATCTGCCTTTGAAGTGGATCAGTCCAGGGTGTCTCCAACTCCAGCCAGAATAAATGTTGGCCTTGTACATTTCTGAGAACCACAGATACGTTACATTTGTACATTATTATGTAATGGCTACATTGAAACTTAAAGTGGTTAACTTGTGGTTAGGATTAAGCACAAAAACCTCTTGGTTATGGTTAGGAAAACACTACGTTTTGGTTTAAAATACCAGTTTATGGTGGCATAATCCCTGGTAGAAATGCAGTGATGTCTTTAAGAAAACACTGCTGGAAACACAGCAATGTCTCTGTAAAAAATTGCTTTTGGTAGTACATTTCCCTGTGGAAATGTCAGCGATCTCTCTGGAATAAACACCTGCCTATGGTGGCACAATTTTTTAGATGATGGAAATACAGCGATGTCTCTTTAAAAAATTCCCTGTTGGAAACACAGGGGTATCTTGGTAAAAAACAACTGCTTTTGTTGGCACATTCCCCGGTGGAAATGTAGCGATCTCTTGGGAATAAACAACTGCTTCTGGTGGTGCATGTCTTGATTTAAAAAATAAATAAATAAAAAAATGCTAAAATGCTGCTGCAGACACAGAGGTTCATCTGTTAAAAACAACCATTTTTAGTTGCACAATCCCCAGTGGAAATGCAGCAATGTATCAGTAAAAAACAACTGCTTTGGTGGCGAAACGCTGCTGGAAATGCAGTGATGTCTCGGTAAAAAAAAAAAAAAAAAAAAACTTTTGTTGGCCAGTGCCCGGTGGAAATACAGTGATGTCTTGGAAAAAGAAAGCTTTTTGTTGCACATTCCCTGGGTGAAATGCAGCAAACTCTCTGAATAAACTACCGCTTGTCAGGTCACAATCTTTGGTGAAATGCAGTGATGTCTTGATAAAAACGCGACTGCTTTTGTTGGCACAAATGCACCTGGAAACACAGAGATGCATCTGTAAAAAAACAACAACTGTATTTTGTATACATTCCACAATGGAAATGCAGCAATCTCTCTGTGTAAACAACCACTTTTGGTGGCACAATCCCTTACAAACAACTCCTTATGGTGGTGTAAACAAAGTGATGTCTTGATTAAAAAAAACGGCAGCCTTTGTTGGCAAAAACACATCTGGAAATGTGTTGCACAATGCACAATGAGTGGTGTCTATGGTTTGCTGACCAATCTAATAGCATCATCAACTGTACATAAGAGTGTCCACAGGAAGAGAAGAGGAAATAATTTCAGAATGATTCAACTTTAGATAGGTGGGTCAAGTGTAGATATAATCTGGATTAATAATATTTAATTTTATTCAAAAATTATCTCCAGTAGCCGTAAGATGTGATCAAGATGTTGATATGACAAGGCTGACATTTGAATATTATCTTTTTAATATTAGAGAAGTCATAAATCACAGCGTTAGCTTGTCTTTTGGTCTGTAGTGGCTTCTGGTTGTATTGTAGCACATTATCAGATGGAGTTCTTTAAGGAATAGTTTGACATTTGACATCAATCTTCTCATTTAACTCTCAACAAGGCGGAGTATATTTCCTTAAAGGTCAAACTGTTCCTCTAACTTAAAAACAGCTCACGTTTTTTAAATTAGATTGAGCTGAATAGCAGCAGTGCAGTGAAGTCATTGTGATCCTGAACTTATTTTTTCCTCACAATCATGTGTCAGAATAATTACTAAGTATTTTTCTGAGACTGAGTACAGTATGATGAGCTGTTTAAGGCTACAGTGTCATAATATTTCCTGTAGAGCTGCTGCACTGTTTATGTCCTGATACAACACAAAATAACTCTTGCTATTGATCCCTCTTCTTCACTCCTCACTCTTCCTCCCTCTCATTCTCTGCAGTACTGGATAAACGAATACACTTCCAATCTGGGGATTGGAGTCTTCCACTCAGGCATTGAGATTTATGGCAGAGGTAAGACCTTTGCTTCATTTCCTTTATATCTGGGAGAAATCCCATTACAGCTTGTCAGAGCGGAATCACAGCAGGATGGACTCAGGCCTGTGCATCACTGTCTGATGGTGAGGTCTGTGCGAGGCTTCTTTCACAGACACAGATGAAGTCTGGTTTTAAAAATGGAATGTGGAATTGTGTTCCTAATAACATGACCCCATTTCTCTGGGTTGAGTCACCACTGACTCACTCTGCATTGTGTGTGTATGTGTGTGTGTTTGAAAAAAGAGAGGCAGAAACCAGCGTGAAACTAGATCACTGGGAATTCCATTATGCCCTTGCAACGAGAAATATTGTCTCTGTGCACGGTGAAATGTGATGATAGTAAAAATCCTCACAGGGCAGGAAGTCGCTCGTTTTCATGGAATTTCTGCACATTTTTTTGTGCTTACAGCATATATTTGCATAATGACGGAATGAATTTAATCATGTTTAATGTATCACTGTCAGATTAAAAGCAACTCGAAATAGATGTCAATTTTTTTTGAAATGTGGATTTAATTAAAAGGTTTTAGTACTGAGTTTATTCAGATGTTAAGGGATCTATAAATGAGTTTGCATTAATTCCATAACTCACAGATAGTGGTGGGATGTAATTAAATACATTTTACTTAGGTACAGTAGTGAAGTAAAATTTTGAGGTATTTGTACCTTACATGAGCACTTTATTTTATGCTATTTTATACTTTTACTCCACTACATTTTAGACACAAATATTGTACTTTTTACTCCATTACATGTATTTGACATCTAATAAAAATTTCACATACAAACATGTAATCATTTTCTAAAATATGATTATTATAGATTAAAGCAGTGGTTCCTAACCAGTGGGCAGTGGTCCAAAAGTGACTCGCGAACATGTCATGTTTGTAAAAAACACACTGTATTGCAAGTACAGTGAATATTTGGCACAGAGCTTTTATTTTGAAGTGAGTCAATAACAGACAGATACTAAACAGAGACAGAAAACGAGCATGACAGCACAGCCTAACGCAGGTATGACGCCGAAAATTTTAACCTGTGTGGGTCTTGAACTAATGACTAAGGACAAATCTGGACCCTGTGGCTGGACCAGTTGGGAACCACTGGATTAAAGGGACAGTTCACCCCCAAATCAAAAATACATATTTTGCCTCTTACCTGTAGCGCTATTTATCAGTCTGGATTGTTTTGGTGTGAGTTGCAGAGTGCTGAAGATATCAACTGTAGAGATGTCTGCCTTCTCTCCAGTATAATGGAACTAGATGGCACTTGGCATGTGGAGCTCAGAGTGCCAAAAAATAAATTCGAAAAACTCAACAGCAATGTCTCTTTCTAGAAATCATGACCCAGTTACTCAAGATAATCCACAGACCTTGTCGTGAGCAGTTTCATGTAGGAACTATTTTCTTTCTACAGAACTACACCTACCAACTGTATCACTGCACAGAAGGATGTGTGCATCTACTCATGAACGAGAGGCTCATGCTCATGCTCATAACAGCACCAGATGTAAACATTAATGGCGTCCTCCTCGGCTGAGCTATAACGTTACCTAGCTCAGTGGTGCTAGGAGAGCGAGCTAACTGCTAGCTAGCTGTCACAAGCCTCTCGTCCATGTGTTTGGTCAAAAGAAATTCGTTTTTCAAATGTATTTTTTGGCACTTTGAGCGCCACAAACCGAGTGCCATCTAGTTCCATTATGCAGGAGAGAAGGCAGACATCTCTATGGTCGATATTTCCAACACTCTGCAACTCACACCTAAACAATCTAGATTGATAAACAGCACTACAGGTTAGAGGAAAAATATGTTTTTAATTTTGGGGTGCACTGTCCCTTTAACCAACTGTCCAGAATATGAAGTTGTAGTTTAATCTGTAACAGTGTATTCCATTTCATAATATCAGGATATGCTGAATGTGTCAAATGTTTCTTTGTAAAGTAACTAATATCTAAAACTATCAAATAAATGTACTGGAATAAAAATGACAATATTTCCCTCTGGACTGTAGTGGAGAAGAAGACAAAAAGACTAAAGTAAAGCGGAAGTACCCCGCCTAATGTACACTGAAACAAAACACTTTGTCTTTGCTCTGATGTTTCACAGGTTTATGTTAAAGATCCAAGACTTCTCTGTGCACTCAACAGATACATTCTCTCAAATTTTGGTCGCAGATTTGTTAAAATCCATGTAAGTGAGCAGATAATCCATCCACCTAACAGGTGTGACAAATTTGTGACTGAAATTTGAGAGAAATACTGTATATCCATTGCGTGCATGAAAAAAGTCTCAGATCTTTAATTTAAACCTGTGAAAATGAGACCAAAAACAAAAGTGATGTGTTCAGTGTACTTGGTTTCTTTCCACCACTAGTTTTTATGTGGCAACAATGAAATCTTAATATATCTAAGCATAATAATTTCTTTAACATGTTGTATATAAAATAACTTTGTATACTTACCTCATACTCACTGACTTGCCTCCCCACACTAGTGTATTTGTAGCTGTATGCCAGCCATATGGCTGAAACAGCTGTGTGTGTTGTTAAAATGTATAAATTCAAATGAAAGTCAAAGGATACAAAGCCGACAGTGTCAGGTGCTCTGTTCAGTATGCTGTGCCCTCAGTGTTCATCTGTTTTTTTCCATTATACTGCTGTAAATACAGTGCAGGGCGGCCTGTAATTAGCCCGGCCTAATGATTTAAGCACAGTGCGTCAGTGAATAATTGCTGGCTTCTGTCTAATTACAGTTGTTTGGTGCCTCCATTCAAAGAGTTAACCTGTGTTTTGTATCTTTGTCCACACAGAGTTTGCATACGGGGGCCACCCGTACCCTTTCAGCGGCATCTTTGAAATCAATCCCGGGAACGCCGCTGAACTGGGAGAGACATTCAAATTCAAGTGAGCATGCTCCATATTAGCATACAGTACACTGAGGGGGTGTTCATGTTAATGTTGGAGATAAGTGTGCTGATGTGTGTTTTCTGCTCACAAACAGGGAGGCCATTGTTTTGGGTACGACAGACTTCACAGAGGAGGACATAGATAAAATCATGGAGGAGCTGGGTAAAGAGTTTAAAGGCAACGCCTACCATCTAATGCACAAGAACTGCAACCACTTCTCCTCCTCGCTGTCTGAGGTCAGTTTGATCCCGTTTTTACTGCCAAATGTTTTTTTTGTTCCTACATGTACGTATTGTTGAGAAACTATACAGAACAGTGCTCAGTAACAGCTATAAATAAGTGAGTTAAGTAAGTTACTTGTCCTACATTTCTATATGTTCACCAAGAAGCAGCAACAGATACGACCTCACAGTTAAACTTGGTTATATTTTTGGCCTTTGGATATTTGTTTACTGTTTTTTTTTTATACTTCCACCTTTATATTTGCACCCTTTCTCACTTTTAAATGCAACTGCTGCACAAAAATATTCTTTAATATAAAAAAGATCTATGAAAGTGTGTTAACAGACATACCTTTAAAGGGACACCCCATCAAATTTATACATGAAGGTTCAGTTTAGTTGTCATGATAAGGAAGATAAGATGAAATAAGACTTTATTAATCCAACACCAGGAAAAATTCACATGCTACAGCAGCTAAAGAGTCAGAGGCAAGAGAAAAAAGGAACAGTAATTGAATATTAAAAACTGAGGAAAATACGACAGAAATAAAAGTCAGATAAAATAAGAATTACATAAAATCTATGTGCACTATATGCATCTTTCACATAGTACAATTCAGCCTTTAAAAACAGTTGTATAATGTCTTCTGTCGCTCTGAAGGGAGTTTTCTCAAGTATGGAAAAATAAATCTGCTCGACACATTTTTAGCTGATGCAAGTGCACATTGGGTCCACCAGTTTGGTCTGGACAAAAATGCTTCAACAACTACTGGATGGATTGCCTTTGTTACATTTATGTCCTCCTCAGGATGAATTGTAATGAGTTAGCTGATCTCTTAACTTTTCATTTAGTTTAATTTACCTTGGTTTATGAGAAGTACCTGCAAAACTGGAGACATTCCCATCAGCATCGGCTGCACTGTGTATTTAACGGTAAATAGTTGTAAATATGTTACTATGCTAAAATGATAAACAAAGATGGTGACTGTGATCAGAATCAGATCAGAATGCCTTTTATTGTCATTGTATCCTTTAAAAAAACACAACGAAATTAGGAGTGCTACTCTGTAAGGTGCTGACGATTAACACCACATCCTCCATACATTCAACCATCCAATCCTCACACTATTAAATAATAGACAATAAATAACTGTAAAAGGTATGAAAACTACACATAGTACGGCTGAATATTGCACATTCTCCTGATTATAATTACTTTTTTGTAATAAGAGTATTTTTAGTAAAGGATCTAAATATTTGCTCCACCGATGAATATAACCATATGTTTCACATCAGCATATTCCGACTTTTTTCAGTTGCTGTGTGGACGGGAAATCCCTCGCTGGGTCAACAGACTGGCGTACTTCAGCTCCTGCATCCCTTTCCTGCAGAGCTGCCTACCCAAGGAGTGGTTAACCCCGGCCGCCCTGCAGAGCCACATCAGCCTCGGCCTCCACAAAGAGGAACACAACGAGTCCAGTGACGAGGACCCTTCGTCACCGCCCGGAGCGGCCGCCACCGGCTCCTCCCACAGCTGTCGCCACACGAGGGTGTGAACTGCCCAAAATACACTGACCTCTGGACCTCCCTGCCATCTCTGCTAGTGGCTCAAGTGGCATTAGTAGGCTTGAACAACCAGCTGACCTCATACTGTTTGTCCTCTGAGTAAAGAGGCAGGAAAAGAAGACTTCACCTCTTCATGAAACGAGCTGCTGCCAGAGACTTCAGACCTACAGAGACCCTGCCCGTCCTTTCTACAGACGTCAGGACGACGAACTTTGACGTGAGCGCTGAAGTGTGGCTCAGACTCCATAACAACCACTTGTAGATCTGAAGTTTGTAGTACATTATTATTAGTCTTTTCCATGAACTTTTAAACCTTTGTCAGCCTTGTTCCCTGCCCTGCCTTCAGAGCTGCTTTTGTAGAATAACTAGACACCTGAGGCTACTTATAGTGACGTTACCAGGAAAACCGCTAACCCGCTCAACTTCAACAAGTTCTCGTTCAATAACCTCTCTGTGGCCTTCAGTTGATATCATTGACTCTGCTTCATTGTGTGGAACTGCAGTAGTTAACTCTGGCCATTTTAGAGGGTTTAAAGAGGATTTGATTGTTCCTCGAGTTCAGTCCGAACTCGTAAAAATGTTGCATGTCGAAAGAACAGAAGCTAAGCTGAGACTCCACACTTCTTATCAATCAAGTATTCCTCCTCCTTTTCCTTTTGTAAAACAACCGATCCAACCTGGGACTCGTCTTAAACCGTAAACTGGCTGCCAGCATAACCAGTTCCTAACAAACAATCAAGGGCAAATACTGTTCAGTTTAAATAGTCGCTGTTCATACAGCTGCCGGCAGCCCACTCACAATCTGTGAACATCTCAGAGACACAAACACAAAGAAAGCAAAGCTGCTACACTGACAATTATTGACTTTGTGACCCACTACAGTTTTTGTCTACGCTTTTATATCCAAATGGTCTTTATATGATAATGGTGCGATAACTTCCAGGCTTGGAAATGTACATTTACACCCGGAGAATGTTCCTCTGTGATACTGGTCTTATCACCTTTTTCAACATTTAAACCAATCACGACTGAGCAGCCATGAGAAAGGAAAGCAGAAAATCAGTATTCTCCTTTACAGTACAGTCCTTAAAGCAATAGTTTCTACATTTTGGGAAATATACTTATTTGCTTTCTTGCAGAAAGTTAGATAAAAAGATCAGTACCATTTTAACAACCACAGGATAGGTCGATTTCCACTGACTTCAAAAACAACATATATGACGTCCCAATGGTTCCGGCTTTAAACGTACTTAACATTATGAAACGATCACAGTTGCGCTATGAAACAATGTTAGGTGGGTTTAGGCAACAAAGCTATATGATTAGGTGTGGAAAAACCGTCATGGTATAGCTTTGAATAAGTACTTTTGTCACGTCACATATGTCACTAGCGTAGTTTGCTACCCCCATACTGGCATAATATGCTACGTCGTCATTAAAAGAAGTCAGCGCTGATTCCTGGTTGAAAGTCCTGTGCTTGTTTGACCAATCCGCCACCAATCCCGTCTACGCTACAGGAACTTCCTCTTTTTTTTCACAAGACTACACAGACTTTGAGGCTTTTTATGCTACGTCACCTTACTTACACCTCCATTCCCGTAATAATAATTACTACAGCCACTAGAGGGCGCCATCTTACAATAAACTTAACTAATGCTGCAATTATGTTCTTCTCAGATGGTCCCATTTCCAGAGTTGGCAAGACGTTCTTCCGAATTTGGTTATTCACGAGTCTAAAGCCCAGTTCAAAGCAAAGATTCACAAAGAGACGAAACCATTTTAGAACATTTCACAGAAAAGTTGCGGCGGTGTGAACCAGCTGTCTGAACTCGACTAAAGTCGGCTGATGGTGTCACCTGCAACTCAACTGGTCAAATCACTGGCAAGTGGTTTTAGAACGTAAGGATCGTCACCGCTTTCAACAGCCAATTGGCTTGCTACATTCTCTTTGACTGATTAATTAACACTGGTTATTTATATTATTGTGGCATATTTATCATGGATACAGTCCATCTGATGCTCGTTTTGTTTCTGTTTTTCACTGTTTCATCACTACTACAAATGCAGCTGTAGCCAGTATCTCACTATCACTATCCTCATTCATATTGTAAGAATCTACAAATTATATTCAGCCACAAAATAAACCCGAAAAGCTGGAAATCAGAACAGAGGTACAGAGTTGTTGCATAGAGATGATACACCGTCTCATCTAGTTGCATTGGTGTGAACCGGCAGGTTTTTAGGACATTGCAGAACGCGCATTGGAAGTAGTTGCCTTTTTCAACTCGTCTCGTCATGAATCTTTGGTCTGAACTGGGCTTTAAGTCATAATGTGAAAACAATATGGACGCCACACAGAAGATGTGTACGAAGTGATTTCATCCCAGACTTGTTGCTGCACCAGTATGTCCCCTTAAACTACTTAAATATTGCTTTACCTGACTAATGCTAATGCATAACTCTTCTAACTGATCTAGTTCAGTCTAGATCTACAGGAACTGTCAGTTACAACCTGATACCATATTGCAAATTACATGTGAGCGAATATTAATGTGCAACATGTGAATTGATTAAGTTTATTACGATATACCAAACATTTACTTTTGTCCACCATTTTTTTTTGTGTGATATGACATCAATCTGGCAACTTGGGTACCAAAATTTTCGCCTAGTTATCCATTTTCACGATTATTCCAACGTCACAATAATGCAAGGTAAGAGTTGTAATAAGCGGCGTGCACAGTCAATCTATATGAACGTTTTTTCAGCAAAAGTGGGCAGCATTTTAACGTCCATTCAGTAAATATGAAACTACAGCCACCAGTTGCTAGCTTAGCTTAGCATGAAGACTAGAAGCAGGGGGAACAGCTAGCCTGGCTCTGTCCGAAGGTAACAAAATCCTACCAGCACACTGACAGTTCACCATTTAACACCTCAAATCTCGTTTGAAAATTAAGTCTAAAAACAACAATTTGACAGATGATTGTTTTCTTTTCTTTGGACAGAGCGGAGCTCGCTAGTTCCCTGTGTCCAGGCTAAGTTAAGCTAACTGACTGCTACGTGAAGCTTCATATTTATCCAACAGGCATGAATGGTATCAATCATCAATTCTCATCTAACTCTCAGCAAGAAAACAAGTGAAAGTATTTCCTCAAAAAATCTAACTTTTCCTTTAAGACAGTATTCTTATGTTTGGTTTATTTCAACTGTGAACTGAACTGTGATGTGTTTACAGATACGAAGCATTTTAATCATCGTTAACAGACCTTTTTAAGAAGTGACTTCTGAGGTTTTGTTGCAGTAAGAATGTTGGATACTCATAAAGGGAAAATATGATGTCATAAAGTTATTGTGGTTTTAGGTTAAACGCAGGTAAACAACCCCATTAATGACTATTTTCCCTCTGCTATCGATGATGGTGGTGATTATAATGATTATAATGACAAACATCGGCTCCTGGTTACTCATTTAAATTCATGTCGCTTGCTTTTTTTAAAATGCAAAGCTCAGTGAACATGTGATTTAATCTTGTCCCATCCCTCCTGCTGTAGTGTGTTCATGGACAGCTCCCCTTTCTCAGGAAGGAAATCACATGACTTGTAACAGTGACCGCCATCTCACTCCTGCTGAACACTTTGTTAAACGGGGGTTGAAAGTGCAAATGAATCATTTGACTTCTTCGTCATGTTCTTAAATAAGCTACATTCTTATTTATTTTCAGTGTAGTCTTACATTTCACCACGTGTACTGTGTTCAGACTCTTTGGTATATTTTGAGTTGACAGGAGCTGTACAGTGATCAGTAATCCATGCTCAAAAGTCTCCGGCACTTTCTGCAGAGCAGACCAGACAGGTATTTTTTTCTATTGTTCTGTATCAACCATAACCCTGTATTTCCTTTTCCTAACCCAAGACAATTTCAAGAATGAAGATATAGTACTAGAATAAAGAGACAGAATAACACAGGAGTGTTTTGTTTCTTCTGTTGTAGAATATGGGTAATTTAAGACAATATAAATTTGTCAACCATTACAGATTTTGCCATGGTTTTATACACCATGATTAACATCTCTGGGTGTATTAGGCTATACTGGATTTTACTTCACTAGAATAAATACTAATAATAATAAAAAGCCTTAAATGAAAGCTGAGAGTCTGCACTTTAAGCAGGTATTCATTGTTTCATTTAAAACCCATTGTGATGGTGTACAGAGCCAAAATGATGACAACTGTATCATTGTCCAAATAATTATGGACCTGACTGTATATGACTTTCAGCATAAGTATGATGAAGACAGATATTTAATTACACTTTCACTGATTAACCAAATACAAAAATAAAATATAATAATAATAAATTTTAGACATTAACAATTTATAGATAAAAAGAACTTGGTAGATATATCAATGGAGCCAATAAAATGTATAATATAATATAGTATAGCGATATAATATAATTTTTTAATTGATTTAAATTTATATACTTTATTAATCCCTGAGGTGAAATTCAATTTTTTGTCATATAATATAATTATTGGCTATTTGAAATATTACAATAGTAGGCCATGAGCAGGACTTTTAGTGTTTTATTTATTATTTTAATATTAAATTTTATATGATAAATTATAGTTACATGATATATAAATATATATTTATATTTATAAGCACCAGTATTATTAAGTATTTTTACTTTGATGTGTCAGGTATTGAACTTCACTCTTATTGGACAAGCCACAGAAACAAAAACAAAAAAAAAGCAAACAAAGAAAAACCTTTTCAAAAAAAGGAAGAAAAAAAATTAACATTTTCTAAATTAATAGAACGAGACAGACATATCAACTAATACACTACAATATAATATAATACACTACAATATAATATAATATCATATAATATCATATAATATCGCAATGCAAACTGTGAAGTGGGTTGCCAAATCCGTTCTGAATCCCCCTTTGATGATTGAAGAAATTTAACTGTTAATCTTATTATTTCACGATTAAAAATATTATAATGTAATTTAACTAAAGACGCTGTTGTTTATTTCACTGAGATAAGTCAACACAGTCGGTGTAATACTAACAAAAAGGGCAAAGTCGTCGACTGTACCTGCGTTAAAGATTAACCGCCGTAGTTAACGAGCAACCCCACACACTGGCAACCTGGAGGCAGCAGCATTTCCTGTTCCCTGCTCTTTGGACTCGTGCGCCATTTTAAAGAAGTCGAGCAGAGCAGAGAGACGGCTCAGTCAAAGTGGCAGCTTACCAGTGACGTAAACAACCAAACCAGAGACGCTCAGAGAAAACAAATAGGTGAGAATCAAAGTGAGTCGATGTAGAATATTTGTATTAATTGGATGTTGTTGTATTTGAGCTAATTTTGGTGTTTATGTGTTCAGAGCAGTTGATAATGTATTTGTAGCTAACGGTTGGTTGCTAGCTCGCCTTAGCTAACTGAAGTCGACCTCGAGGCGAGCTAACAACCGTTATGGACTAACCGAGCAAGAGGCGAAATTATTTTTAAGCAATGTAGAGATGCGTACGTTAGCTTAATATTGGACAGCTGAAACAGGATTGTATTTGTTAGTTTTTATCTAACTAACTTAGTATTTCTTCATTTCATCGACACACGAATTTAAGGCGTTAACGTTAACTCGGAGAAATTTTAGACGGTAACATGGCAACAGTATCTCGGTGTGTCCTCGTAGTAAGAGCTAGCTTTATGTTGCTGTAACGTTAGCAGGCTGCAGTTGGGCCTATCATGTGACGACCGAGAGTCCTCACTCTGTACGGATTGTTTGTTGGCTAAGGGTAGATGTATTAAAAATATTTTCGTTAGACAGTTGACTAATTTAACATTACTTGAATCCGCTTTATGGAGGCACAGAATTAACTTAATAAGCATCTCGAGCCCGTGGTGTGAGTTTATGGTGCTACTCAATCATGTTGTGTCATACTGAGATGTGCTTTCAACATTTCGCCCACCTTATTAATATAAATTACTACTTAGAGTCTAAGTCAGTTCACCTCAAATAAAAGTTCAATCTCCTAAACTAACACCTCTCCAACGCAGGTCCATCAAAATTGAGCATTAGCTAGGGTTGGAAATTAACTTTGTCTATCCATCTGCCACTGTGGCTGCATAATTTAAAAATCTACTAGCCCCTTAATAGATAACCATTGTTTTTTGGGGGGGCTGGTGAGTAAAGCAGATCAAGCAGCCACTTGCATATATTACCAGTACCCTGGCTATAGCCTTTGTGTAGGCATCAATGGGTGAGGTGAAACTGGTTAGACCAGAGCTGGCTTGTCTGATAAGTTTCACTTGAGTCGTTTTCAGTCTGGGTCTAGTTTTATGTGACACTACTTTGACCTTTTTCATGGATTAAAAACAGAGTTTCGTTCTGGATGCAAATTTTGAACCTTCAGCTAAGTTGAATGGTGATGCACAACTTTAAAAGTCATGAACACAACGTCTGCCATCTGGTCTGCAGTTCTCATCAGTAGCAGATCTGTTACTCATCAAGCTTGTAACCTGCACATACTGTAAAGTGTCTATAATTAACTTTGGGCCAAGTGAGGTCAACACGCTGAGCTTGAAGCCTCAAATATTAAGCTATATTTACTCCACTTTTCCTCCTCCTCTGGCTTGATGTTTACCCGTTCTTGTGTTTTCTCATTTCAGCGGATAACAATGAATGGTTGTCGTGTCTTCATCGGCCGTTTGAGCCCGCACGCCAGAGAGAGAGACGTGGAGAAGTTTTTCAAGGGATATGGACGGATTAGGGAAATCAACCTGAAGAATGGATTTGGCTTTGTGGTGAGTATCACTGACCACTTTGTGTGTATGAGTTCTGATCGAGTTTTCCTGTTTATAACTAATCTTTTGTTTTTGTCTCTTCTCAGGAATTTGATGACCACAGAGATGCAGATGACGCTGTGTACGAGTTGAATGGCAAAGAATTGTGCAGTGAAAGGTAAGAATCGAAACTTGCATGGTGTCTTTGTTCTGAGCCTCTTAATCTGGCACGTTCACACAGACTAAATGGTGGATCTGTTGCCAAAAAGAAAGAGGGCAGAATTAAGTTACAATGAGTATATACAAGTATACTACTGTTATTTTGATGCACTATATTCTTTTAGCTGTCAACTAGCTTACAGTATTGTCCATGTTAAATTTAATGTGGAGTATATGAGATGGTGCAGTGATTTTGTTTTTGGCAGCAAATCATCCAGTTTGCCTGTGGAAAAAAGGCTGAATTTGATTTTTCCAAAAAAGAAGAGATAAATCAGTAAGAACAACCCTGTTCAAAGTTTAACTATTGACATTGAATCACTGACCGAATCTGTGGCTACACACAGTATTTGTTTGAGGTAATTTGTCCAGATTTCAACTGCCCATTTCACAGTCAAATCACCAGCCTGTGTGCTGCTGGAGCTTTGGCAGTTGTTATTCACTATCAATGCTTTGCCTCTAGATGACATCACAACAGACTTTCTAGTTTGTTCCTATTAATTATTTGAGTCAGCCCACACAGTATTATTTGAATAACAACCGCACTGTACCACTGAGTGCTTTTACATGGACATGAAAAACCCATTCATGATCAGGTTTTTGGAGTATCTCGTTAATTTGTCTGAGCATTACCATATTCTGTTCATGAGAACCCCAGATGTGCTAGATGGAGTACTCTGAAAGAAACTGTGATGTGTATGGGGAATTGGAATATCCTGGTTTCTCTGTGCTCATGTAAACACTATATCCTGAATATAATCATAGACGGGATAAACCTCATAAATGGGATTTTCATGTCCATGTTATCACACTCTATCATGGACATATTAGTAGACATATTAGAAACATGTAGCTTGTTTTATTTATCTGACTGTATTATCCTAAGAATTTCTCGCTCTTCTTTTCAGGGTCACTATCGAGCATGCACGCTCCAGAAGAGGAAGAGGTGGCGGCCCTGGAGGAATGGGACGTTTCGGTGGTGGCGGCAGCAGTGGCGGTGGCGGCTATCGCCAGTCTCGCAGCAGTGGATCCAGGTACACTTGCTATAACAAACAGATCTAGTTACCTCAAGTGTCCACTAATAAGTTTTGTCAAATTTCCAGCACAGAAAAACCAATATTACAGGTTTCTTATTGCATCATTGTTCCCTGGTGTTTGAATATTTAATTCTCTAAATATTTTCACATATACAGTCATGTGAAATCTTGTGTTTGATACATAACTACCAGGAGAAAACCTTGTTTAAATGTTGCTGTATTATATATCAGTATGGATCACTTACAAATAAATTGTGAAGGGACTGTTTTCTAAGAAATTAGCAGTGCTGTATCTTTTAAAATATATTTCTGAGTAAATAAAATGATTAAATTTCAAAACATCCTATCGTTTCTTGCCCATATTAGAAGAACACAAGTTATTTTACTTATCATTTGGTTCTGATTAGTCATCATACACTTGATTGTAAAGTGAGGGTGTACAGTGCATCCTCTTTCATTTGATCTGGGTGTGCCAAAGTCAAAGCGCAGTGAACTGTGATGGCAGGGCAAATACACGAATAATAACAATCGATTAGAAAAAAAAAAGAGAGGCTCAGGCTCATTCATGTGGAAGAAAACGCCTGTACAAAAAGATGTTTCCCTCATTTGAGCAGCAATAACAGAGATAAAATCAGACGATTTAATGTGAACCGGTTTTTCCACTTCTGAATCAAATTCAAATATTGACAGAGCTTTTAGGCCGATAGAGGGTAAACACAACGGCAGCAAAGCTGTCTGTGCCATGAGAATAAATCCAGGTGAATTTCACTGCCTGTATTTAATACTGATTGCTTTCCAGAGGGGTCTGGATACATTTACAGCTTCCACGGTAAAACATTTGTCTTCTTTTCACTGACAATGTTGTATTAAAGTCATCTTTTGGTTTGTGTTGATCGGACAGGTATGGCCCTCCAGTACGGACAGACCACAGGCTCATTGTGGAGAACCTCTCTTCACGGATTAGCTGGCAGGTAAGAGATTACTGAGCTTCCTTATGTATCGTACAACACAAGCTTTAGGAAAAAAATGTATTTATCACCCTGTAATGACATATTTTAAAAATGAAGCAGCATTCATTTGATCAGGCTGGGTCAATTTGTCTCTAGTCAGACAACATTAGAAATCAAAAAAATAAAAACATATTAGTCATTTGGCCAATCACACTAGAAAGCCCCCAGAAATTTATTTTTTATTTTATTTTTTAGTTAAACTTAACTTCAATCTACATTTTCTTTTTTTCAAACAGAAGCACATTATAGCTGCTGATTTCTAACCAAAAGCCTTTAACTGTTTTTTAACAGCTGCTCTGATATGGTTTCCTTTATATCAGAGGTGAATGCACATCCTCCATGGAGGTGCCAAGAAGTGTGTAGCGCCCTCTCCTGGTTGTTTTTCTGAATAGTGTCCATTTGGTGCCTCTCCTTACACGCAGTTGCCGCCGGTCTAAAGTCTTGGCTGGGCCCCGTAGCGGGTGAAAGTGGTCTAGCGCAGGATACGGTAGCCTTAGGAGGTCCGTAGCCACAGTCTGGAGGTTCTGTGGGCTGGCACCCCCGACTGCTGTAACCCCCCTCAAATCCACGGTCCCTACACTCTCCCGTTTGGGTCTTTTTCTGTTGCTGATGGAGCTGGGGGGGTGTTGAGTCGGGCGCACACCCCTCCCCCTACTTGCTCTCTGGTGGTTCCTTACTTGTGGAGGCCGGATGCTGAGTCAAGGCCGAGGTCGTTTCTCAAGGGCTTAACACTGCATTGGTTCCCATTTGCTATTTGGACAAGTGGCTCTATGCTAATATCTTCCTGGGTATGGAGCGGTAAGTAGCATAAAACTCATGTGATTGGGTTTGTTCAGGTTGGGTGGTGAAGGGGTGTAGAGTTACAGTCTCAAATGGGAGGGAGCAGTTTTACTCTGTAAACACTTAAAGACTTGTGAGCCAAATAATTTTTAAAGGTCATATGAACAAAACATTGTCCACCTACCAGGGTACTATTCTCATTTACCACCAATAAATACACAGGTTTATCTCACACACTCAAAATTCAACGTTACCTTGCACAAAAGAAAAGCATAAAGTCTGAAACCTGAATTCATTAAAACCTAAACTGATGTGTTACCTGTCAAGTGTCTTACTATGGAGCTGAATTTGTTTATTTGCTGACGCCAATTCATGGAGCCATTTAATGGGGCTTTTAACACTGAGTAAAGGCAACACTCGTCTACACAAAATATTTTTTTCAGTGGCTCTTTTGTTTACATGGCTTCCACTGAAATGAGATCTTATCACAGAGTGACAAACGTCAGCATTAGATAACCCAAGTTTCAGTGTGTGCTGGTTTCTTGCTGCCTGCTCATTTCTCTCCCTCCAGGTCTGAAAAGGCTCTCACTGCCACCTCGTGTTTTGACATTTGTCACTGATCTTAACTTTTATGCTTTGAAACAGGACCTGAAAGACCTGATGAGAAAAGCAGGTGAAGTTACCTTTGTGGACGCTCACAGGCCCAACAAAAATGAAGGGTGAGTAGCACCTCTGTGTGTCAAACTTCTCAACATTCAAACAGTCTTTGTCTCCAGAGTTTGGTCCTAATGAATGTTTCTGCTTTTACACAGAGTGGTTGAGTTTGCATCCCGCAGTGATATGAAGAACGCTATCTCCAAGCTGGATGGGACAGAGCTGAATGGACGCAAGCTGAAGATCTTTGAGGACAGCAGAAGAAGGTGAGTTGGTTTTTACTATTTTTCTATAAGACTCATGCTAAAATGGTGCCACATGTGTTTGCACATTTGTGCCCCCCAATCATAGAAGTAGGGCTGGGGTAATTTGATTTAATCAACATCATTGATTACAGAAGTACGTTGATTTGCAGAGAATGAGCTGCAGCTTAAAACCTCGCCTACAAAGTGAAAATGATATCTCATAGGAGTGCAACCGCAGCACACAGATACTCTAAGTGAAGCATCATGGATCGCTTTGTTAAGATGGAAACAGACAACACCATCCTGTTCTGTATTTATCTCCATCCAGGCATGATAGTCTACCATAGTAATCACATACTGTCTGCACCACCCCTCACATTACTGCATGCATCAGTAAACTGGACACACTCCACGCTTTTTTGGGATTGGCACAGAAATATTTCAAACAGTTTGGGAAATATTCCTAAGATGTTTTTAGTGGGGTCTCTGCCATGTGTCAGATGTAGAATATCTACCATGACCCTCCTTCACATGCCCTGGAGCTTTCAGGTCCTCAAGGCTTTTTAGGCAAAATGTGATCAGTTATTTCTGAAATCTCATATTGACTTAAGGTTTAGGTACTGGGTGATGTCAGCTCCCTCAGCATGACTCATCGTTTGAAGTACTTAAGCCTGTCTGCAAGCACTGCAGCAAAAAACATACTCAAAAACTGGAAATCTGAAAATTCCCCAGCTCTGAAAGATACAATCAGTGGACTTGTATTCTGGAGTACTCCTGATAAAATACTGCAGTCTGTCAGGAAATAAAACAAACTATCTGGTCTTTCTTGAGAATCTCACAACAATTAGAGTGTCAGCTTAGGTTTATTATGTCTGGACAGCATTATTTTTACCTATTTATTGTACATCATATTTCTACCTTTATTAATACCACACAGTTTGAATGATATTGCAAATGTATGGTTGTCATGTTTTAGTTTCTAGCATTGTTACTGGAGACATATTCAAACTGTATAATGCCACAGGATGAATCCTAAAAATGACTTTCCTCTTCCAACAGTCGCAGCAAGAGCCGCTCCCGCAGCTACTCCCGCTCAAGGAGTCGTTCCAGGAGCCGCAACCGTTCCAGGAGCCGCTCCAGGTCCGCGAGCCGCACCCCGGAAAAGAAGACGTCAGGAGGGGGCAGGGCCGCTGACAGATCCCCCTCCAGGTCAAAGTCTCGCTCCAAGTCCCGCTCCAGGTCTCGCTCCCGTTCACCCGCTCCCGCTCAAAACAAACAGTCCCGCTCCCGCTCTCGATCTCGATCCCGCTCTCGTTCCCGCTCACGTTCCCGCTCTGCGTCTGCAGACAGCAAACATTGAGATTGACACACCTGTAGGCCGTCTTATAGACTGTATGGTGGCATGTGATGGTTTTTTCTTTTTCTTTTTTAAATTGAAGGGGAGGAAATCACCTTTTTACATGGCTTCTTTTGAAACAAGATCTTCAGTCATTGGCTTTGATTTGTTTTTTGTTAGTTTGGATGTGCTTCCACAGGAGAATTATTTGTGTTCTTATTACTTCATGATTTCCCTCTTTTAAAATCCCCTTCACAATTTGATGAAACACAGAGTGATGCAAAACATTTTGATCTGTGATGGTTGTCGTCACCACCCTGTGGCCTGTGCCAGCTGTCTGCCATGTCATGATTCCATCCACTCCCCGTGTGCTTCACCTGAGTGTTCACAGCAGTTCAAGATTAGGTGGGAATGATCTTCATTCCCCAAAATGTCGATAGGTATGTTGTTTTGTTTTTTTTGTTTGTAACGCAAGCTCCTGGCATTGCCGTGAAACTGTGATTCTGCTTCTGACGATATGTTGCATTCACTGCCCTGATATGTGAACATAAACATGCAAGCATCTCAGTTGGTGGTTCATTTCAGCTTTCTTGTGTGATAATGTTTGAGTCTGGCATTAATTTAGTTTATCACTGCTGCTGTATCATGACCTCGTCTCGTGTTGATTTATTTTTCATTTTGGTTTTGTATTTTATCAGCAGCCTCAGCCGGTGGGGTGCTCTGTCTCTTAACACGTGTCTGTTTCAGCGGGAAGATATGTCTCAAAATAAGTTTATTAATTTGATACTAATAAAACACTTAATGCATACTATCATTTAATTTTTTTAGTAGTGTCCAGAAAGAACAGTTTTTTTTTTTTTTTTTTAATATATATAATTTGTGAATGTCAGCATAGAGACCCATCGTCTCTGCAGTTTAAATGAATAAAGCTTTCACAAACTGTTGAATCTGTCGGTCAACCTTGAGTCTGTCCTGCAGTGATCACAGCGTACATTTCCACATTACTGATATAGTATACACCAATAAGCCATGACATTTAAACCACTGACAGGAAGTGAACAGCTGTGATTATTTTGTTGCTATGCAATGATGTGTTGAGAAACCTGGAGTCTCATTTATAAAACAATGAGTGGGATCCATTCTAAAAATGTATGTACGGACAAAAGCCAAAAAAAGGCTTCCACCTCATCTGCGTTGCCAATTTCCCATCTCCAAAACGTCCGTAAGCATGAGTCAAAGTTTCTCCCATCTCTCCCATGGCATCTGAAGGACATACCTGTGTCCCAGAGGTCCTGTGTCCATGCCTCTACAGGTCAGAGCCAAGTCTAGTCCACAGTGGAGCCACTGACATGTCGAGGCATGGACACAGGACCTCTGGAGGGCTCCTGTAGTCTCTAGAACTACAGGGCACTGGTGGCAGAGCCATTGAGTTCTGAAGATTGTGAGGTGGGGTACCAGCAAGTCCCATGGATGCTGGTTCAGACCGGGATCTAGGGTCTCATTTATAAACATGGTGTACGCACAAAATTAGGCCTGAAAGAAGCGTACCCACACAAAAAGTTGTGATGAATTAAAACAGATTTGATGGGAGAAACCTTGACCAATGCTTATGAACATTTTTGAGACAGGAAGTTGGCGCTGTAGATGGTGAAGTGGAGACTGATTGAGCTCGTCATCATGTTCCTAAGGCCATTCCTGAGCAGTTTTTGCGGTGTGACATGGATCATTGTCCTGCTTAGGGGCACTGCCATCAGGGAGCGCTGCCACCATGACAGGCGGTACTTGTTCTGTAGTGGTGTTTGGGAGGGTGGTGCATGTCAAGTTGCATCCACATGAATACCAGGGCCCAGGGTTCCCCAGCAGAACACTGCATTGTACCAAGATGACCAATGTTACTTCAGTTCACCTGTCAGTGGATTTTACAATGAGGCTGATGGTTGTATACTGTCACTCTGCTCCAACAGTGCAAATCAAGTGTGTAAAAATCCTAATAGATACATGGTTTTACCTGACAAAGATGGTAAACTTCATCTCTGTATTTATCTTTAGTTGTTTCCATTTCACAAGACACATTAAAATGTCTGTGGTTATAGAATAATTCTGTAATTGTAGGTTGTATTTAAAGTCTGATGAAAGAGTTTAAATATTCTGTGGATGTGACATGACTGAGAGACCGACCACAAATCCAGCACAGTGCACAAAACTCAACTGTTAACCTTAAAACTGACTGGATAAAGATTTATATAGACTATAAAACAGGCGGGGCAGGATATGAAAAAGAAGAGTGAGTTATTGTCCATTGATGTGTTCAGGTGATATACATCTTAATATCCTGCAAAGGTGGATCATCCATATATCTGTATTTTCACTGCTTTACCTTAATGTCAGACAGTGACTTGCGGCAGCAAAATGAAGCCGTTACATCGCTCTATTCAAAGCCAGACTCCATTGAGAAAAACAGTGATTTAACATTGCTGAACACAGGAGCTGCTGGTCTACTACTGCCTCCATCAGTTGGTTGGTTTGTCTTATTGTGTGACTTTGGTGTTTCAGAGGGTTAGTTCAGATTCACCACTGTCTCATAATAACAGAAACTAACTTCCTGATCGAAGCAGTAGCAGACCAGCAGCTCCTGTGTTCATAGAGCCAAAATGACTGTTTTACTCAATGGAGTCTGGTGGCTTCGACAAGAGCATAGACGGGGGACTGAAGCTATTAACGGCTTCCCTGCCAAAGCGGACTGTCTGATGGAAAGGTAGGGCAGTGAAAATACTCTCAATATAGCATACACTTAATTTGATATTGATTTTTATTACTTGGAACTTTTTTCAGTGGCTGAAATACATGTTGCTGCTGATGCGTCCACAGCAGTACACTGCTTAGCTTCCATGTCAGACTCCAGCCTGCTTCTCCAAACTGGGGGCGTGCTGATTGACATCTACTGTACGTAATGTACTGACTGTGGATAAGTACCCCATACAACCCCACTTCAAAAAGTCTGAAATATCCCTTTAAGTACAAATTTAGTGTACCTGAGTGTTTTCATGCCTATTTATATTTCCACTCCACTGCATTTCAGAAGCACATATACAGTTAGGTCCATAATTATTTGGACAATGATACAGTTGTTGTCATTTTGGCTCTGTACACCACCACAATGGGTTTTAAATGAAACAATGAATACCTGCTTAAAGTGCAGACTCTCAGCTTTCATTTAAGGCTTTTTTTTTTTCAAAAATGTAGTATGAACCATGTAGGAATGACAACCATTTCTTCACACAGTCCCCCAACTTTAAGGGCTCATAAGTATTTGGACAAACTAACATAATCATCAATTAAACAGTCAGTTTTAATACTTGGTTGCAAATCCTTTACAGTCAATGACTGCCTGAAGTGTTGGACACATAGGCATCATCAGATGCTGGGTTTCTTCCCTGGTGATGCTCTGCCAGCCCTTTTACTGCAGCCGTCTGCACTTCCTGCTTGTGTTTTGGGTGTTTTGCCCTCAGTTTTGGCTTCAGCAAGAGAAACGCATGCTCAGTTGGATTCAGGTCAGATGATATGACTTGACCATTGCAGAACATTCCACTTCTTTGCCTTAAAAATGTCTTTGGTTGCTTTTGCAATATGCTTCAGGTCAATGTCCAACTGCACTGTGAAGCATCGTCCAATGAGTTTTGAAGCATTTGGTTGAATCTGAGCAGATAATGTAGCCCCAAACACTTCAGCTTTCATCCTGCTGCTCTTGTCAGCGGTCACATCATCAATAAATACAAGAGAACCATGACATAACAGTACCTCCACCATGCTTCACTGATGAGGTGGTGTGCTTTGGATCATGAGCAGTTCCTTCTCTTCTTCCTTCTCTTGTCTTCCCATCATTCTGGTAGTTGATCTTTGTTTTATCTGTCCATAGTATGCTGTTCCACAACTGTACAGGCTTTTTATATGGTTTTTGACAAACTCTAATCTGGCCTTCCATTTTTAAGGCTAACCAATGGTTTGCATCTTGTGATAAACCCTCTGTATTTATTCTAGTGAAGTCTTGTCTTGCTTACAAGAGCAGCAGGATGAAAGCTGAAGTGTTTGGGGCACCATTATCTGCTCAGATTCAACCAAATGCTTCAAAACTCATTGGACGATGCTTCACAGTGCAGATGGACATTGACCTGAAGCATACTGCAAAAGCAACCAAAGACATTTTTAAGGCAAAGAAGTGGAATGTTCTGCAATGGCCAAGTCATATCATCTGACCTGAATCCAACTGAGCATGCGTTTCTCTTGCTGAAGCCAAAACTGAGGGCAAAACACCCAAAACACAAGCAGGAAGTGCAGACGGCTGCAGTAAAGGGCTGGCAGAGCATCACCAGGGAAGAAACCCAGCATCTGATGATGCCTATGTGTCCAACACTTCAGGCAGTCATTGACTGTAAAGGATTTGCAACCAAGTATTAAAACTGACTGTTTAATTGATGATTATGTTAGTTTGTCCAAATACTTATGAGCCCTTAAAGTCGGGGGACTGTGTGAAGAAATGGTTGTAATTCCTACACGGTTCATACTACATTTTTGAAAAAAGCCTTAAATGAAAGCTGAGAGTCTGCACTTTAAGCAGGTATTCATTGTTTCATTTAAAACCCATTGTGGTGGTGTACAGAGCCAAAATGATGACAACTGTATCATTGTCCAAATAATTATGGACCTGACAGTACCTTTTACTCCACTACATGCAGCGGTGGAGTGGTTGATTAGTCGGGAGTACTACAACCCCTGGCAAATATTATGGAATCACCAGTCTTGGAGGATGTTCATTCAGTTGTTTAATTTTGTAGAAAAAAAGCAGATCACAGACATGACACAAAACTAAAGTCATTTCAAATGGCAACTTTCTGGCTTTAAGAAACACTAAAAGAAATCAAGAAAAAAAATTGTGGTAGTCAGTAACAGTTACTTTCTTAGACCAAGCAGAGGGAAAAAATTATGGAATCACCCTGTAAATTTTCTTTCCCAAAACTAACACCTGCATCAGATTAGATCTGCTCGTTAGTCTGCAGTTAAAAAGGAGTGATCACACCTTGGAGAGCTGTTGCACCAAGTGGATTGACATGAATCATGGCTCCAACACGAGAGATGTCAATTGAAACAAAGGAGAGGATTATCAAACTCCTTAAAGAGGGTAAATCATCACGCAATGTTGCAAAAGATGTTGGTTGTTCACAGTCAGCTGTGTCTAAAATCTGGGCCAAGTACAAACAACATGGAAAGGTTGTTAAAGGCAAGCATACTGGTAGACCAAGGAAGACATTAAAGCGTCAAGACAGAAAACTTAAAGCAATATGTCTTGAAAACAGAAAATGCACAGCAAAACAAATGAGGAACAATTGGGAGGAAACTGGAGTCAACGTCTGTGACCGAACTGTAAGAAATCGCCTAAAGGAAATGGGATTTACATAAAGAAAAGCTAAACGAAAGCCATTATTAACACCTAAACAGAAAAAAACAAGGTTACAGTGGGCTAAGGAAAAGCAATCGTGGACTGCGGATGACTGGATGAAAGTCATATTCAGTGATGAATCGCGAATCTGCATTGGGCAAGGTGATGATGCTGGAACTTTTGTTTGGTGCCGTTCCAGTGAGATTTATGAAGACGACTGCCTGAAGAAAACATGCAAATTTCCACAGTCATTGGTGATATTGGGCTGCATGTCAGGTAAAGGCACTGGGGAGATGGCTGTCATTACATCTTCAATAAATGCACAAGTTTACGTTGACATTTTGGACACTTTTCTTATCCCATCAATTGAAAGGATGTTTGGGGATGATGAAATCATTTTTCAAGATGATAATGCATCTTGCCATAGAGCAAAAACTGAAAACATTCCTTGAAGAAAGACACATGAGGTCAATGTCATGGCCTGCAAATAGTCTGGATCTCAATCCAATTGAAAATCTGTGGTGGAAGTTGAAGAAAATGGTCCATGACAAGGCTCCAACCTGCAAAGCTGATCTGGCAACAGCAATCAGAGAAAGTTGGAGCCAGATTGATGAAGAGTACTGTTTGTCACTCATTAAGTCCATGCCTCAGAGACTGCAAGCTGTTATAAAAGCCAGAGGTGGTGCAACAAAGTACTAGTGGTGTGTTGAAGTGTTCTTTTGTTTGTTTGTTTTTCATGATTCCATAATTTTTTCCTCAGAATTGAGTGATTCCATATTTTTTTCCCTCTGCTTGGTCTAAAAAAATAACTGTTACTGACTACCACAATTTTTTTTCTTGATTTCTTTTAGTGTTTCTTAAAGCCAGAAAGTTGCCATTTGAAATGACTTTAGTTTTGTGTCATGTCTGTGATCTGCTTTTTTTTCTACAAAATTAAACAACTGAATGAACGTCCTCCAAGACTGGTGATTCCATAATTTTTGCCAGGGGTTGTACTAAGTAGATGGGTAGGCTACGAGGAGGAAGTGTGTATACTCTCCTTCACATTCCAGGTGGGGATACTGTGAAAGAGGTGGCTACACCACATATACTGTGTATACCCTCCACAACACCACTGACTACATGCAACTGACAGCCTTTGTTACCAGTTACCTTATAGATTAAGATACATGCACACAAAATATATGAAGATTTTATGAAATATGAACTGAACAAGATTGAGCACTTTCACTTGTAATACTTTAGATTACTTGGATTCACACTGGGGATTTTTTTGCACTTTGACTGTAAATAAGGTGCCAGAGTGCATGAAAAAGCATCAAAGTAGAGCTTGTATACACCAAGGGAGGAGCCCCTGGACCCTTGGACAGAGGTTGGGGCTAAAACCCAAATGTCCTCAAATCCCAAAAGCGCCCCTACATACACCTGGGCTGTATTCACAAACGTTCTGAGAGTACTCTCAGAGAACTCCTGGGAGATGTGTGCACATCTCTAATGCGATTAACCAAACATTATCCCTGCATGATCTAATCTGTAGCATTTCATTTACTCACTGTCGTCCAGTGTATATGTCTTCGAACTCTTTGTGTTTCCACCATTTTCTCCTCTTCATTAGAAACTCTTAAACACCTTCAAAGTCCTCCCCTGCTCCCAACAGATTTTCACCTGAGGAGCTCTTTTAAAGTCTAAAATGCTCTGTGAATATCTTTTATCTTTACAAGGACTTAGTCTTAACTTTAAGGGGGAAGTTATATATTGTATTTTATCTGATAATCATTATTAGTGTTTGGTAGTGTACTGGCCTGGCGTCACTTTTGGGCAAAGCAGGTTGAGTGTCCCTGCTTTAGGTACATTTCCCTGAATATACATACTTCTATTTTTACTTAATAAATAACTTTTGCAATGCAGGACTTTTACTCATAGTAGAGAATTTTCATGGTGTGGCATCAACACTTTTACTTAAGCAGAGGATCTGAATACTTCTTCCACCAGTGGAAATAAATCAGTAGGCACACTACCCAGCCAACATCTGTATGTGGGGTGCCAAGTGGGTAGTCAATGGGTTGACAAATGGGCCCCTATATGGGATTGTTCATGAGTTCCATGAGGCCAATTATCAATTGCCCACACACTGCCTTTACCCAAGTGGGACTCACATGGTTATGCTTGGGCTACCTGGGTACAAAGTGGATATCTTATCTTTGGCCCACTTGGGTAAACCTTTCCATGTGGGCAATTGGCACCAATATGGAACCCATGAACAATCCCTTTTAAGGCCCATTTTTCAGCCTGTTGACTACCCACGTGACACCCCACATACAGATGTTGGCTGGGTTTTTATGATATTTGGAGTCGGGATGCACGATATTGGATTTTTTGCCGATATCCGATATGCTGACATGTAGCAACTTCTTTGCCTGATAATCGATAAACTAATTTTAGTGATCATCAAGTCTCTTCTGTAGTGGAATTAACATCATATAATGCATGCTTACTCATCATGATGGCCCACCAGAAATACAATACTTTTAAATGTATATAATATTCATTCATTGTGCAAAATGGGAAAAAGCATGTTGGCCGATTCTGAGTTCATTTTAAAGCCAATATCTGCCGATACAGATGACGTACCGATATTATCACGCATCCCTAATTTTGACTGTAAATTAAACATTAATTTAAATTCCTACGTGACTTAAAGAAACATGTGTGTTACAGAGGAGACGACCACAAACAGTATGAGAGAGGAGAGTCCGCTGATAAAACAGACAAGCTACTTACAGCCAGGCTATCCATGGATTAATATGACAACAGCTTATCCTGCAGCTCATATTAATCCTTAAAGTGACCAAGTCCGCATCACACAGTCCCTGAAAACCTGGATGCTGAATGGCTCCAATAAAGAAGGCATGTCTCTAAACAGGAGAGAATTAATTAAATAAAACTGTGTACTTGAGAAACTTGAGGGTCATTGAGTCCATGTGCTGCAGCCACACTGATCACCACATGGTGGCAGCACCTGCTCATCAGACTGGAGAATAGCCTACATCACTGCGTGTGCATAATGAATAGGATCAGTAGTTATTATAATAAATACTAATTCACTCATTCATAATTGGAAAATTGTGATGTGGTCAGAGGATCATCAGGGGAGAAAATGAAACTCCTACACTTCCTTCTCTGTGATGATTGAACCTTTGACAAGCAGCACAGTGACGTGAAGGTGAGTGTGCAGCAGTGCTCCTGTGCTCCTGTGTGTCTGAACACCCTGCACTGACAGTTATGGGGGAATCGATCGACGACACGGCTCGTGTCCACGGATCCGCCCAAGACCTGCACCGGGTGCACCTGCCAGGGAAGTGGGCAAAATGCAGCTTGGAAAGACCTTCAATGACGTTTTTTTTTTCCATCTTGGGGAAATGTATAGAGGGTGTTTAGTGCCAGAGACAAGAAGACTCAGAGCAGTGACACTGAAGGAGAATTAGTGCCACCATTAGAGAAATACCTGCTCAGTTTCTGGTTAAAAAGAGAAAACCTTGTAATAACAGGATGTTTTTCTGACACATTAAAATGCAGGTCTTATCACTGAATACCACTGTTGTTTTACTGTTTTACTATTTTATATTGTTTTTACTATTTTAACCTGCAAGCATACATCTCAGGTGTGCAGACTCAGGGACTGTTTTGTGCCGTATAATGTTTGTGTTCCTGTATATAGTGATATTTATGCCACATCTTGATCCCCTTGCACAGAGATGTTTGGTAAAATGTCAGTAAAATGGATTGGTTGATTAATATGGTGAAGCTGTGCCCGACCATCATGGTGAAGAGGAAGCTGAGCCAGAAAGGTGAAGCTTTCGATTTATCGGTCCGTCTAACCCTCACCTATAGTCATGAGCTCTGGGTAGTGACCGAAAGCATGAACTCGTGGATACAAGTGGCTGAAATGAGTTTCCTCCGGAGGGTGGCTGGGCTCAGCCTTAGAGACAGGTTGAGGAGCTCAGACATCCAGAGGGAGCTAGGGTAAAAGCAGAAGGGACACACCTGGGACGCCAGGTGTTGCCATTGAGCCCTCTAGAGGTGTTGTTGGCCCCATTAACGAAACACAAATGAAGAAAGGTGCCCACCTGATGACCACAATGAATTCCCCCATTCCCACTCAAGACATGAGACACCAGGCAAGTGCTGACTACTCAGGGATTGTAACAACAGGTCCTATAAGCTCAACAAAATGGCTGTTTTGATAGTTAACATTTCTGAACTCTGGTGTAGGTGAAGAAAGCAAACACTTTGATGTTACAGTTTTGTTTATGTGACTTTCCAACACATTCTCAGTTTGACCTCACCACATATAGACGTTCGGTCATGGACCTTCCATGTCCACATTCAATGTGTAAGGTACCCTGGGTGTGTTGGTTGTTGATGTTGTGGGACACCATGTCAAGTTCTGCCTGTTACATGAATTGTCTTCTTTCAAAATATACTTCTGTTTTCACAGGAAATTTACCATTTACAAACAGTCTCTTTCAAAATAAACGCCCTACATTAGTACAACACTGCGAACTGACGTTTACATAACGACCACGTTTCACATAACGACCACAAGGAGACATTAAATAACAACATCGGTGTTTGTTGGACCCGTCCACCACCCCTACCACCTGCCCTACTCAGACTTTTGCTGTCTTAACTTTCATTCGTGTCCCACCATGTTTCACCATTTTTTTTAACCATTTTTCTGACATTTATAGATCAAACTACTGACTGATTACTTGAGAACATAATCGACAGGTTAACAGACAATGATAGTTATCATTAGTTGCAGCCCTACTCTGCAGTAGTCTGGGGCTGTTTAGTGGCCGTTTTGGTAAGGAATCGGAACCAGGGCGAGAGAGACAGGATCCGGAATTCGATGGATGCGCCTTTTCATCAAAATAAAAGCACCAAGCTAATAAAAATGCGGTGAAACTTTTTAATTTAAAGGATATAATTTACAAGAAAAGCCCCAAACCATTAAGTTAACCTTTTTCTATTATTGTAAATCGATGGTGCACCAAGTTTTACTTTGGTGAGCACTTTTATTTTGGTGAATTTGGTGAATTCCGGATCCGCTCTCTAGACCGGAACCAGAATCCAGACAAAATTCAGAATGGTGACGCGAGGCTACTCTACAGAAACACTGTGGGTGCGTCCCAAGTCTCTTATTTTTATAGTGCTACTGCTAGCTCCTCGCTTGAACCGGAAGTCGTTCGAGGTCCGCCATCTTCTAGGCCTTCCCAAGTCTCTTATTTCTGCAGTGAGGAGCTAGCGCTAGGAGCTAGCAGCAAGCTTTAAGCAGCTACGAGCTAGGATGGTCGAGAGGTTCCTAACAGGAAGTCTTTTTCAGCTTGAGGCCATGACGTATAAATACCCGCCCCCTACACCTGGCTCATTTGAACGAGATGGCGGAGAAACAGCGCAAGTGTACCCGTTACATGCATTCTTCGCAATGAAACGCTGTAATTCACATGCCTACGTGACTACAAAGAGTAACGTTAATAATATTTCGTGCAAGACTGGTGATGGCTTCAGAGAGATCATCAATATGCTTTATAATGACATAAATAGTTCAGTATCATTACCATTTGGCACCTGCAGTAGATTTGAGGTGAGAAGGGGTATCCGTCAAGGTTGCCCTGCCTCTCCTCTACTCTTTATTATGGCGGCGGAGATTTTAGCTATTATGTTAAAAAATAGTGAGGATGTCAAGCAGCTAAATGTTATGAGTTGTCCCTTAGTTGTAAGCCAACTAGCGGACGATACAACTTTATTTCTAAAAAATGCCGCTCAAATACCGAAAGCTCTAAAAATTATTTCCTCCTTCTCAGAAGCTTCTGGTCTTAAATTGAATTTAAATAAATGTGAACTAATGGCGATTCATGACCAACCTCTAACATCTATTGAAGGCATTCCAATCAAAAAAGAAGTCAAATATTTAGGAATTGCAGTGTCTAAGGATTTGAAAGATAGAGAGAGGGCTAACTTTGAGAACATTCTGAAAAAAAGTAAAACAATTTTGAATACATGGTTACAAAGGGACCTATCTATTTTCTGAAGAATTTTGCTTTCAAAAATGGAAGGTCTATCGAGATTGATTTACCCAGCGTACTCTTTGAACGTCCCTGATCATATAATTAAGATTATTAATCAAAACAATTTTAATTTTATTTGGAAAAATAGACATCATTATATTAGGAAGAATGATGTCATTAAATCTTTGGAAGAAGGAGGTTTGAATGCAATTGATTTCGATCCCATGAATGGCTCACTAAAGCTGAAGTGGTTGCAGAGTTTTATCAAACAGTATGAAAATTTTTGGTTTAATCTTCCTACGAAGTTGTTTATGGATTTTGGGGGTGTGGAATTTTTATTGAAGTGTGATTTTGAAATAAGTAAACTGCCAGTCAAACTTTCCAAATTTCACCAACAGGTCCTCCATTATTGGAAATTAATATTCAAACATAATTTCTCCCCCCACAATACTCCAATATGGAATAATAGATATATTTTGATAAAAAAGAAGTCCTTTTACTTCAAAGAATGGTCAGACCAGGGAATCTGGTCTATCCTACATTTATTGGATGACAGAGGCAATATATTGGAATTTACAGAATTCAGGAACAAGTACAACTTAAACTGTACCAGAGAATTATTTAGTGATGTGATTAAAGCAATATCTCAAGCTCTTATAGTTACAATCAAAGGATCAACAATACCTCGAATGTACCCTTTATTCATTCAAGACTGTCTTTTTTCAGCTGATAAATGTAGCAAAAATCAATTTCTAAGATCTTTACTTTCCAAAAGATGTTTCCCATCGCCCTTAAAAAGAAGATCCATATTAGAAAGATACACTACTGCTGCATCCACCGCTAAGAGAATTAGATGTAACTATTTGAAATTTTCTATTCCACCGAAAGCTAAAGAAGTGCACTTTAAGACAATGAATGAGATTTATCCATGTAAAGAACTATTGCGCCTTAGATTTAATGTTGATGTTAATGAATGTACATTCTGTGAAAATAACATTGAAACTCAGGAACACCTTTTCTTCTCATGTAACATCTCTGATAGGTTTTGGAAAGATCTTTATCAGTGGTTCTTGGGAAATAACTTGTCTTTGTCACCCCTAAGTTATGAAAATATTCAATTTGGTCTTGTCTTGGAGGACGCAAAAACTGAGTTTCTATTAAACAATATCATTATACTTGCAAAATACTTTATACATAAATGTAAATTCATGTCTGTCACACCTCATTTTCATGTTCTGTTGAAGGAGCTTGCTAACTTTTTGGACTCTTTGAAAGAAGTTGGATCTAAGAATGCTGAATGCCTTTACAGTGTGTTATCTGCTTTGTCTTTCAATCTGACCCCAGAAAGTGATAATTGAAATTTTTTATTTTATTTTTATTTATTTATTTACTTGTTTTTTACCCTTTAATTTTATGGCTTTCTCTTGTTATTTGGTTATGGTTTCCTAGTTATCTGTTTATGTTACACTCGTTTACGCTCAGTCTAAAACGTAACTGTGCATGTTCACTGCTTATCAGATTTGTTTTAACTAAAAAAGAAAAAAAAATTACAATGACCTCTGAGAAGGAATTTTATTGTTGTATTGAAATATCTGTATATTACTTATTGAAAGGTCATGTAATCTTTGGAATTTAAATAAAGTTAAAAAAAAAAAAATTTCGTGCAAGACTGTCATGTTGTAATTAAGTTTATTTCATTCACAACCCGTTACATTGTTCAGCGGACTGTCGGTGATGTGTGGCTGTTAAATGTGCAGCTGCTCATGTCCAGAACCACACGTGTTTATATAACACCACGCGCACGCACACACACACACACACACATACAGTACAGGCCAAAAGTTTGGACACACCTTCTCATTCAATGCGTTTTCTTTATTTTCATGACTATTTACATTGTAGATTCTCACTGAAGGCATCAAAACTATGAATGAACACATGTGGAGTTATGTACTTAACAAAAAAAGGTGAAATAACTGAAAACATGTTTTATATTCTAGTTTCTTCAAAATAGCCACCCTTTGCTCTGATTACTGCTTTGCACACTCTTGGCATTCTCTCCATGAGCTTCAAGAGGTAGTCACCTGAAATGGTTTCCACTTCACAGGTGTGCCTTATCAGGGTTAATTAGTGGAATTTCTTGCTTTATCAATGGGGTTGGGACCATCAGTTGTGTTGTGCAGAAGTCGGGTTAATACACAGCCGACAGCCCTATTGGACAACTGTTAAAATTCATATTATGGCAAGAACCAATCAGCTAACTAAAGAAAAACAAGTGGCCATCATTACTTTAAGAAATGAAGGTCAGTCAGTCCGGAAAATTGCAAAAACTTTAAATGTGTCCCCAAGTGGAGTCGCAAAAACCATCAAGCACTACAACCAAACTGGCACACATGAGGACCGACCCAGGAAAGGAAGACCAAGAGTCACCTCTGCTTCTGAGGATAAGTTCATCCGAGTCACCAGCCTCAGAAATCGCAAGTTAACAGCAGCTCAGATCAGAGACCAGATGAATGCCACACAGAGTTCTAGCAGCAGACCCATCTCTAGAACAACTGTTAAGAGGAGACTGCGCCAATCAGGCCTTCATGGTCAAATAGCTGCTAGGAAACCACTGCTAAGGAGAGGCAACAAGCAGAAGAGATTTGTTTGGGCCAAGAAACACAAGGAATGGACATTAGACCAGTGGAAATCTGTGCTTTGGTCTGATGAGTCCAAATTTGAGATCTTTGGTTCCAACCGCCGTGTCTTTGTGAGACGCAGAAAAGGTGAACGGATGGATTCCACATGCCTGGTTCCCACTGTGAAGCATGGAGGAGGAGGTGTGATGGTGTGGGGGTGTTTTGCTGGTGACACTGTTGGGGATTTATTCAAAATTGAAGGCACACTGAACCAGCATGGCTACCACAGCATCCTGCAGCGACATGCCATCCCATCCGGTTTGCGTTTAGTTGGACCATCATTTATTTTTCAACAGGACAATGACCCCAAACACACCTCCAGGCTGTGTAAGGGCTATTTGACCAAGAAGGAGAGTGATGGAGTGCTGCGGCAGATGACCTGGCCTCCACAGTCACCGGACCTGAACCCAATCGAGATGGTTTGGGGTGAGCTGGACCGCAGAGTGAAGGCAAAGGGGCCAACAAGTGCTAAACACCTCTGGGAACTCCTTCAAGACTGTTGGAAAACCATTTCAGGTGACTACCTCTTGAAGCTCATGGAGAGAATGCCAAGAGTGTGCAAAGCAGTAATCAAAGCAAAGGGTGGCTATTTTGAAGAAACTAGAATATAAAACATGTTTTCAGTTATTTCACCTTTTTTTGTTAAGTACATAACTCCACATGTGTTCATTCATAGTTTTGATGCCTTCAGTGAGAATCTACAATGTAAATAGTCATGAAAATAAAGAAAACGCATTGAATGAGAAGGTGTGTCCAAACTTTTGGCCTGTACTGTACATACACATTTGCCCATCATTAATTGTCCTGCATGTCATGTGAGTGGAATAATGTTTAATAGCTTGTAGGTGATATTAATTATTAATATTAATATTAATATTAATTAATATTATTACTTTCATGTTGTTGTAAGCTACTGCCGTCTGTCCTGCATCTCTCTCTCTCTCTCTCTCTCTCTCTCTCTCTCTCTCTCATTGTGTCATACGGATTACTGTTAATTTATTATGCTGATCTGTTCTGTACGACATCTGTTGCATGTCTGTCCGTCCTGGAAGAGGGATCCCTCCTCGTGCTCTTCCTGAGGTTTCTACCGTTTTTTCCCCGTTAAAGGGTTTTTTTTTTAGGGGAGTTTTTCCTGATCAGCTGTGAGGGTCCAAAGGACAGAGGGATGTCGTATGCTGTAAAGCCCTGTGAGGCAAATTGTGATTTGTGATATTGGGCTTTATAAATAAAATTGAATTGACTGAGGCAGACTGACAGGTCTGATGTCGTCACTCAGCAGCTGACTTGCTGAATGATGGCGAGTGGATTTAATAATAGTGATAGGCTAATAATAATGATAATAATAATGATAATGATGCTCATCACAGTGACAGTGGCAGGGCTACAGACCGTTCTTTAATTGCCACAAACTTCGGCAAATGACTCAATAACCATGGTAATACATGCAAAAGTGTGTGACCAAAGTCATGACGTTACGGCTTTGATCAGCAAATATAATGTGACTTGGGATGTACGCCAGACGCTGGCTCCGTTATGCAGCAGATCCAGCTGTGCCTCCATCATCAGGAATGGACGTCGCTTCACGTGACGCTACAGTGGAAAGGATGTCTCATGTCTCTTAAACCGACAATGCTCGCTCATCGCTCCTAGCGCTAGCTCCTCACATTTTTTCCTAGGTGGGAGGGGCTAAACAGCTAGCAGTAGCACTAGCAGTAATTTAAGAGACTTGGGACGGACCCTGTGTATGCCGGCTCTTCCTGCCTCCCCTCCTCCCCCCTCTGTGTGGCACTAATCACCCTCCATACACCCGGAGCAGCGTGGTAGGCACAACAAGCTCAGCGGTCGGTCTGTTCACTCCTCTCTGCTCCCACTGCAGTTCCTCCGCGGCACAGGAGCACCTCACCGACCCGCCCGGCTCCACAAGGACGGAGAAATGAGCTGGTCCTGCGCCGCTCACATCGCACTAACGTGAGCGTGTCACGGCTCGATTTTAACGGACACACTCGCACGCGCACACACAGAAGACCCGCACCGGTCTGCTGTTTACAGATCCCCAGCTCGGTGTCGGACAGTCCCACCCGCAGCCCTGACCATGGCGGAGAGAAGTGGCCGGCTGAGTTTCCCCGGGAGCGGGGCGCTCAACAGACCGGTCCCCATGAACCTGTTTGCAACCTGGGAGATAGACGGATCCTCCCCGAACTGCATCCCGAGGTAAGGCGCACACACCCCGCACCGCGCCGCACCGCACCGCCCCGTGCTTTAAACTTTAAAGCGTCTCCAATGCGCCATGCAGCCTGTCATTTGTCAGATTGCTCCCGTTCCAGCTGCACAGCGGCTCAGCACCAGCGGGCTGTGTGATATCATCATGCCAACTGGATGCCCGTGCAGGCCCTGCAGCGGGCTCATGTTTTCATGTAGTGGTAAATAACGTGTTTAAAGTGGTGTCAGGTTGGCAGGCGGCCACCGACACAAACAAGTCATAAACAAATAAGCTGCAGCCTCAGAGCTCTGTTCAATCACACACTGAAGGTGTTTATTCTGCCGTGCTAAAGCTCCCAACATCCACTCAGCTGTCAGCACAGATAACCAGCTTTATGCCAGATCATTGTGCCGGCAGGCTGCACCATGGAGACCACTTGGCTCCACTGAACCCCAGAGACTCACACTGAAACCCTCCCACTGACTCATTATGATGTGCAGCTCTGCTTAGATTGGTATCATTAGATGATCATTATGTAACTTTGACTGAACAATCCCAAACTTCAGCTCCACTTTTGTCCAGATCGTTACCTTCATCAGGGTCACAGAGGTGAAGCTGTTAACATGTCAGCACATGTTGAGTTTCATGGTGGGGCTGCAGCCATGGGTGCATTATGAGACAGCTGGCCCCTGGGCACAGATACACAGAGGGCCCCACCACCTCTCCTACACAGGAGCAGGACACACAGACTTGGTTTGCTGTTTTTTTGTGTCTATTTGTGGTCGTTTCATGTGTCTTTTTTGTTATTTTGTGTTTCCTTGTGATTGTTATGTGTCTGTGTAGTTGTTAAGTGTCTCTTTAAGGCAATTTTGTGTCTTTTTTTGTTGGTTTTGTGTCTAGTTGTGGTTCTTCTGTGTCTCTGTAGTCGTTTTGTGTCTCTTTGGGGTAATTTTGTGTCATTTTTGCTGGTTTTGTGTCTCTTTGTAATCGTTTTGTGTCTCTTTGGGGTAAATTTTTGTCTCCTTTTGGTTGTTATTTGTCTCTTTGCAGTCATTTTGTTTCTGTTTGTTAGTCCTGTGTCTAATTGTGGTTGTTATTTGTCTCTTTGTAGTCATTTTGTGTCTCATTGTGGTCGTTTTGTGTCTCTTTGGGGTAATTTTGTGTCTTTTTTTGTTGGTTTTGTGTCTCTGTGGTTGTTACGTGTCTCTTTGTAGTCATTTTGTGTCTCTTTCAGGTAATTTTGTGTCTTTTTTTGTTGGTTTTGTGTCTCCTTGTAGTTGTTTTGTTTCTCTTTGTGGTCGTTTTCTGTCTCTTTCAGGTAATTTTGTGTCTTTTTTTGTTGGTATTGTGTCTCCTTGTAGTTGTTTTGTTTCTCTTTGTAGTCATTTTGTGTCTCTTTCAGGTAATTTTGTGTCTTTTTTGTTGGTTTTGTGTCTCCTTATGGTTGTTACCTGTCTTTTTGTAGTCATTTTGTGTCTCTTTCAGGTAATTTTGTGTCTTTTTTTGTTGGTTTTGTGTCTCCTTGTGGTTGTTAGATGTCTCTTTGAAGTCGTTTTGTGTCTCTTTGGGGTAATTTTGTCTTTTTTGTTGGTTTTGTGTCTTTTTTGTGGTTGTTTCGTGTTTCTTTGTAGTCCTTTTGTGTCTTTTTGAGATAATTTTGTGTCTTTCTGATGATTGTGTGTCTCCCTGTGGTTGTTATGTGTTTCTTTGTTGTTTTTTTGTTCTTTTGAGGTAATTTTGTGCCTTTTTTTGTTGGTTTTGTGTCTCTTTGTTGTCGTTTTGTGTCTATTTGTGGTTGTTTTCCCTGTTTACGTAGTTATTTTCTGTCTCTTTGCAGTTCCTTTGTATCTCTCTGTGGTCTTTTTGTGTCTCTTTGTGGTCAGTGTGTGTTCATTTGAGTGACATTTTGTGAAGGCCAGTGGGCGCCTGACACTTTGGGCCCTGGACCTGTGCCCAGTAGGCATGTTCAGTAATACATCCATGGCTGCCACCAATGCTTATTTTAATTATTGACTCATCTATTGATTATTTAATAGTAGAAATGTCAGGAAATAATGTAAAAAGTTTCATAGTCATAGTTTCCCAGAGCTCAATGAGACGTCCTCAAATGACTTGTTTTATCAGACCAACACTGTAAAATACTCCAAAAGTTCATTCTCTACCTTCACTATAGGGCTGAAACTAATTATTTTCAAAGTCGACTCATTTGTCAGTGGTGAAATATGTTGACCAGTGTTTCTCAGAGCCCTGAAAGATGTTCTCAAATGTCTTGTTTTGTCCACAATCCCAAAAATATTCAGCGTAATCTCAAGAAACCAGAAAAAAATCACATTGAAGGGTCAGAATCAGAAAATTGTGACTTCTCTGGTTTAAGAATGACTTAAACCAATAAATCAAGCATCGAATTAGTTGATGATTAATTTAATAGTTGACAACTAATTGATCAGTGGATTAATTGTTGCAGCTCTACTTGAAAATAGTACAAATCTGACACACAGTCTGCTTACTTATTCGCTCATTCTGCAGTTCTGCATTCTTCAGCTTGTGAAAACAGTCTGTAAAATATTCTTGTCTAAATAAAATCAAACTTCTGAACTGACCTGAATGTTAAAAAAAGAACAGCTCAGACACGTGGGATGCTGAGCAGACGACTGCAGCCCATATTAATCACTAAAATGATCCCTCATGGTGTCGTCACAGCGCTTCAGAGGCTCATACAGGAACTACAAAACTAATTGAGAACTCAACTGACAGAGAATTAATCAGCAAATGTTTTTTATTGTGTGTTGTTTGTTTGTAGTCATTTTTAAGGGAAAGGTGTCATTTTCTGTTTTGATTTCTCTGTTTCTTGTCTTGTTATGATCATAAATTAAATATTTTGGTTTTAAACTGTTGGTCAGACAAAACAAACTATTTTAAGAGGTCATCTCGGGCTCTGGGAACTTGTGATGAGCATTTGACGACGCAATCTTCTCATGCTTTATGGGACAAACAATTAGTGGAGACAATAACTAGACGATGAATCAATAATGAAGATAATTGTCCCGGCTCGTGTACACCATGTTTATTTATGGCTTTAATAGTCTGTGTCATTGAACCTGCCATGTAATCAAGCCTCAGATAATTGTTTTAGTTATTTATTTATTCATTTTTTGAGGATTATTTTTTATTTGTTGCCCTGTAACCTTGTTAAGCTGTTTCCTAAAATCTGCTTTCAGACACATACTGGTTATGTCATGTTAAGTTTTGCTTCCATAACAGAGTTCAGTGTTAATGTTTTAAATAAAACAAAAATTGACCTTGGGTAAATAGCTTTCTGGGTCAGAGATCTACTCGCCCAAAGTCAATTTTTACTTTGCCCTACACAGATTGTTTTATGTATTAGCAGTTATCAAATAACATTGACTACTAGTTAGTTAACTGTCATGTTTAATCTGTAAGTATTTATCTGTCTTGATCTCAAAGTTGCGTCATATTGTGCAATACATAGCCCCCGAACTAAACTCATTTTTCCAGGATAACTGAAATGCTCTCTTGCGCCTCGGCTCATTAACTTTGTTTTTACCTGCCACCATTTTTTTTAAAAGTGCCAGATCAGTACTGCGCATGTGCTACCTACATGGCTCACTTCTTAGCTATGTGCATCTTCAGCTCTGGACAAACAAAGTTCTTTTTTTACCAATTTAGGTAAGTGAGTTGCCAGATTGACGAGCCCAATGTGGCATTTTACTTGCCGTGGGCAATCAGGCAATCCTTATTTCTGAGCCCTGCTTCGAATTAACACTATAAATGACAAAAAACTGACCTCACTATCGCTCTGTTGTCCATTTCCCTGAAGTTAAATGTGACCTGAAAGATGCACGTTTGATGTAAGACTCCGGCTACGCTGCCACGAATTAGACATTAATTTTAAACCGTGGGATTTATTGTGTTTTGATGGCTTCACACTGTCATTAAAAGCAGATGTGAGAGGGGAAAATCTGATCTCTTATGGGAGCAGTAAAAACAACTCTTGATGTGGTATCCATTTTAAACATTTTGACCAGGATCAAAAGATTGTCCATTGAAATTAATTTGTGGTTCAGAGTCAGTGTTTGGACTCCAGTAACCTTGGAGCTACGATTGATGTTAGAATAAGTGCACTTCTTTGACCTCACTGTGATAAAAGACCAAAGGAAGACATTTATTTTGTTCCTGATAATGCGATCAAAGCTTTTTGACATGATGTTGAAATCTGATAAATATTCAGCCCTGGATATGATTTGTTTCAGGGAAAGTAAATGGACATTTTTGCTTTTATGTAATAAGGAAAATACATTTTATAGAGTTTGTGGTTTGACTAATACCTGCTGTCAGACTCTGGTCAGCAGCTGTCTTCCTGTGGAGACACAGAGGGAGAAAAATGCTGTAATTAATACGAGAGATGAGCGAGTTTGTGTGTTTTTATTTATTTATTTTAAAGTGATGACCATCTCTCCTTAGCCTCTCTCTATCCTCTTAAGTTAATACCTTCAGTTGGTATTACATTGCATAGCTTTTAGCTGAAATAAGACTAATTCATTTCCAGTAATAGCATCGCTGTGATGTTATTTAGCAGAGTGGACAAGTAGATAAAAAGGTTTCTGTGACTAAAACAGTGCCGGGTTCAATCCCTCGTGACCCTGCGTGTCTGTCGGCAGCATGAACGGTGCAGGCTGTCTAACAAATCTTTATTTAATGTGTTAGTTTTCTGGACAGTGAGTTGGAGGCTCAGCAGAGTCACCGCATTGCCAATCAAGATCGCTGCAGCTCTCTATTGGCCGCCGTCTTGTCAGAGTTTAGACAGGAGGAAGTCAGCTTGTTAACCAGATGTCAAATCAAGTGTCTTATTCAGTGGTAATGGCCACTCAAGGTGGATAAACAAACCGACTGCTGTCGAGCTTCAGAGGGAAGTTTTGTTTCTCTTTATATTTTTACTGCTCGCTTCTTCAAAGGTTCCCTGTGGAGTCTCTGACCTCTAGCAGCGCTATGGAGCGAGTAAACATGGATGTAAATGATACAGGATTTAAAAAAAAAAAAAAAAAAACTGTGAGGAATCAGAATCAGGTTTATAACCAAGTAGGTTTTAATGAGGTTTTAGGTTCTAAAACAATAAACATATACTGCGAAAGTCAAGAATAATACATATAAAAAAAACAAAAATCTTTTTAGAGAATATGTAAAATATATCCGTTTTTAAAATCATATATCTGTACAATGTGGGTAGAAATATTGACCTAGGAATGTGCAAAAGATCCAGTTGAATCGGCAGAAATATGTTGGCATTGGATGTTTCTGCAAATCTTGGATGCATTACATTTGCACGTTATTATGTATCCGATACATTGAAACTTTTAACAAGACATGTAGTTGCATTGGGCATAAAAAACATCTGTTATGGTAAGGAGAAGATCATGTTTTGGCTGAAAATACCCAGGGGGGCACAATCCTCGCTGGAAAAGCAACAGTGTCTTGTAAAAAAAAAAAAAAACACTTTTCATGCCATTATCCACGATGGAAAAGCAGCGACGTCTGGGTAAAAAGACAACCGCTTTTTTGTGGCACTATTCCTGCTGGAAAAGCAGTGACGTCTCTGTAAAGAAACAACCGCTTTTCATGGCAGTGTCTTCATCTTCTTCATTCATCTTCTAACCGAGCCTATCCCAGCTGACATCGGGCGAGAGGCAGGGTACACCCTGGACAGGTCGCCAGGGCTGACACATAGAGACAAACAACCACTCACGCTCACATTCACACCTACGGACAATTTAGAGTTATCAATTAACCTAGTCCCAAATCTGCATGTTTTTGGACTGTGGGAGGAAGCCGGAGTGCCCGGAGAAAACCCACGCTGACACGGGGAGAACATGCAAACTCCGCACAGAAGGGCTCCCACACCCGGGATTGAACCGGGAACCCTCTTGCTGTGAGGCGACAGTGCTAACCACCACACCACCATGCCGTTCATGGCAGTGTCCCCACTGAAAAATGAAGTGATGTCATGGTAAAAAACAACTACTTTTCATGCCACTATCCTAGCTGAAAAAAAGCCGATGTCTAGATTTAAAAAACAAAACAAAACAAAAAAAAAAACGGCTTTTTGTGGCACTATTGCAGCTAGAAAAACAGCAGTGTCTTGGTTAAAAAAAAAGAAAAAAACAGTTGCTTTTCATGACACAATCACAGCAAGTACAGCAGCGTTTTCTCAGTAAAAGACACAACCACTTTATGCGTCAGTATTCCCGCTGGAAAAGCAGCAGTGTCTTGTTGAAAAACAACCACTTTTCGTGGCATCAAGCCCTCTGTAAAAGCAGTGATGTCTCCTGTAAAAAAAACCACTAGTATTTCATGGCACTGTGCCCACTGGAAAAAAGGCTATGTCTCGATAGAAAAATGTCTGCTTTTAGTTCTGCTATCCCTGCTGAAAAAGCAGTGACGTCTTGGTTAAAAAAAAACAAAAAAAACAAAAAAAACCAACTGCTTTTCATGACTCAATAACCGCTGGAAAAGCAGCGATGTCCTTGTAAAGAAACAAAAAAAAAAAAAAACTATTACCACTGGAAACACTCATATGATAATATATGATAAATATGAAACGTACAAATGTAATGTATTCATGATTTGCAGAAATGTACAATCTCTGGTGACTGGACTGAAAGTTCACAGTATGGAGTATAAAGAATAAATGCAATGCAAAGAGATGATGCACCAGTAAATGCATTCATTCAGCATCATTGTTAGTCTAACATTTGTTTGTTCACAAGAAAACTCCACAGGGCACCTTTAATATTTTATTTTTCATAACAACAGAAAGAAAGCTGAGAGGGACTCGGAGCAGAGGAGACACATGGGAGAATGTTTTTGCTGATTTTGGCAAACCTTTGGATGTTAGTCATAAAACTGTGCACAATCAGGGTTTTTCACACATTTAATTATCTCTAAGATCTGTGTTGACCAGATCTGACACAGCCAAATGGATACTCATCAAAAACAGATTGTTTGCTACATACTGATTCTTTAGTTTGTAATAACACATTTAAAACAAAGTGTGAAAATGAATCTTGAGTAATGTTTAATTATGTCTGAGTGTACCTCGTGTTAGTATCATCCCTGATCAGAGCTGTGCTGTGCTGCTGTGTTAGAAGGATAGTTTTGGTAAATAAGCTTATTTGCTTTCTTGCCAAGAGGTGAATGAGACGATCGATACCACTCTCATATCTGAAGCTCCAGATAGTCACAGCCCAAGGCCAACAAATAGTCTGGCACGTGACTGGCTCGTAAAACTGCACCTCCATATTTTTTACACTTTTGTGAGAATTAAACATTCATTCATTTTCTGTAACCACTTATGCTGTTAAGGGTCACGGGTTGGCTAGGAGCTATCCCAGCTGACATTGGATGAGAGGCAGGTCATCAGACTATCACAGGGCTGACACTACAGCCCTTTTTTAACGAGGAATTGTGCAAATTTGCAGGAAAACCCAATCAGTCTTCTTTCAGCATTGGCAGTATAAAAACAAAATCAGGAAGTGCAGCAAAATGCCGCCTGCCTACTTTTGTTTATACAGAATGCGCCTTTTTCGGGGCAATGGGGGACGTGAGGAAGTAACAAAACGTGTAGCTCAGCGTGTGACGTAAACAGTGACGTGGAGGGAAGCCGCGGCTGGTCAGTCCTTCGGCGATTCTCTCGTAAGTCGGCCCGTTCTTCACTGTTCCCGTTGTCTGACGGTTAATGGCCTCTTGGTTTGCGATGACAAGGAGGGCGGCAATTCCTTGTCTCCTGAGTTGCTCATTTTTACAGTGTCTGTCAGGTTTGCGTTTCCCTCTTGCTACTAGGTGCTCGCTAATTCCTGCTATCAGCTGTTTCCTGTTTATCCACCACCAGTGGGTCGCACATGCAGCATCATCAACAGCTCCTCCCACAAGTCTTTAACAGCCCCTCTCTTTGCGGAAGGCCGCCTCGGTCTTTTTAAACTTAAAAGGTTCCGCCAATATGTCTACCCTACGAGGCAGAAAATTGGGCACCTCGGATCAACTCGCCAATCTGGCTCTGTGTGTCTGAACGCTCGCAGCTTGCCGGCAAAACGGCCCAACATTCGCAGAAAATCTGGCAGTGTAAAAGGGGCGATAGAGACAGACAACCGTTCACATTCACATTCACACCTACGGACAATTTAGAGTCACCAATTAACCTGCATGTCTTTGGACATTTTTTTTTGTGAGGAAGCTGGAGCACCTGGAGAAAACCCACACTGACACAGGGAGAACTCTGCATAAAAGGACTCCCCCTACCCTGGATTCAAACCTGGAACCCTGTTGCTGTGAGACTAACTACTAGCTCCCCTGCTTCCAGTCTTTATGCTAAGCTAAGATAAGCTAAGCATCTCCTGGTTCCAGCCTCATATTTAAGCGACAGATAGAGTGGTATCGATTGTCTCTTGGCAACAAAAAAGAGGTGTTGTGTGGGTCAGGTCATAGATTTAGTTGAGATATTTAGGGAAATAAACACCAGACTGGAAGGACTGTGTTTTAATGCTGCGTTCAAGGGCAAGCAAGACTGAATTGTGCGGTAACTTATGAGTCTGATATGATAAGATGGAAAGACGTGATAATATATTCCAGGAGAGAAGTGAGGAGGCTACTGATGCATTCCTTCCAAGTTTAGAAGTAAACGTAGACACACTCTGTTTCTGTTTTGTTGCCAAAATGAGAGTGATGTGATCCGTGCTGTATACATGATAAACCCCTTGTGTCCTAATCCCTTCCTGGTATTCCTTCACCTCGCCTGGGTTCATCGCTGTCATAACACTCAAGGAAACTACTGCACATCATAAGAGACCAAGTGGCTTTTCTTAATTTGAACTGGCACACGCCGTTCCTCGCCTGATTTTTTTATCAATTTATCCCTTAATTTCTTCATGCCTCCATATATCCCGCTCGCTACGGCTCGGAGGTCTCTGAAGCCCAAGACTATTAGTCTGGGAAGCTTATAGACAAGTGCTGCCTCGGCACACAGAGTCACTTCAGGACACGTGCGTGGAGCACGCTGTGATGCTTAATGATCACCTATCATTGGTGAGGGAGGGGCTTTAATCACCTATCTTAGAGGGTGGTTGAATGATAATCACCTGCGGTTTGGACAATCCAGATGTCATATTTAGAGCAAATGTGAATGTGAAATGTGAAGTCAGGATATGAAGTACATGGAGGGTACAATGAGGGTTGTGCTTATTCTACTCCTCAGTAGCCAGCTTCAGTGTGTGTCAGACATCCTGAGTGTGAGTGTGAGATGTGCTCTTATGTTCTGTCAGCTCATCGTGAGAGGCATTTGAATGAGCACCAAGTGCAGCTTTTCATCACTCAAGGCGTCTGAATGTGTTCCAATAATTACACACTTATTCTTAAAGATGGACGTGTCTTCTAAGAGCCTCTTTAACCCTCTAACCTGCATTCAAAATCAATCACGCCAGCGATGTGAACACCTAAGCCTCTTTGGTGTGAAGAGCCAAGGGCGAGAAGCTGTGTTTCTTCTTGGTATTTCTGAAGTGGGCATCAGTTGCATTTCTGCGCATCAGCCTACAGGCGTGAGGCTAAGTGCCGCGAGAGATGGGGCCAATCTCCGAGACAGAGGCGGGATTGAACGGGCCCTCGAGTGGCAGCTGGACCCAGTAGGCTGTAATATTTGGGCCTGTTGGTGGCGAGAGTGCTGAGATGTCGCTTTGAGCAGCAGCGAGACACTCGCTCTTTTGTCCCCCGGCTGCCTGGGATGCTCACACTGCGGGAATTTAGAGTAGGATGAATGAGAGGCAGTTAAAGCCTGTCATTGTTTTATGTTCCCCTTGTTGTTCTTGTTGTCCTGCACTCAGTGGCTGTTCTGTACCAATGTTTGGAAGTTTAAACAAGACGAAGAGTCTGCAGCTCTGTGAGGCTGTACCTGGTGGTGCTTTGAGCTAAATGCTAACAACAGCATGCTAACATGCTGGTGTGTAGCAGGTGTAATGCTTGACAGCGTAGCGTGCCAGATGAAAAGTTAAGGGATCACCAGTTATTACAGTTCATCCCGACAGCAACATGAATGTGTGCAACAAATTTCATGACATTCAATCTAATAGTTGCTGAGATACTTTGCTCAAAAACCACAAATGACAAACTCATAGTGGTGCTAGAGGAAAAGTCAGTGGATCAATAAAGTTAGTAGGAGTCATTCTCTGGGAACCATGAATGTTTAATGAAAATGTCTGTGCCAATCCATTCAGGAAATGCAAAGATATTTCAGGTGAAAACTGTCGTGCTGGTGGTGCTAGAAGAAAGGTCCTGGGATCACCAAAGTTGCTAGGATTTATCCTGTGGGGGACCATGAATCCATTCATAAATATCTGCAACCTGATGTGCCAACCCATCCAGCAGACATTGAGACATTTTACTGAACAAGTGAAAATCATTTGAAAATTGAATGGAAATTCATCCTCAGGGGACCATGAATGTTTGCACCGAATTTCACAGCAGTATTGTGCTGGAGAAAAGGTTTAAGAATCACCAACGTTGCCAAGGTGTATCCTCTGGGGATCATAAATATCCATAACCATTAATGTCAGTAGAAAGAATTGCGTCAATTCATCCAGCAGATGTTGAGATATTGTACTGATTGAGTGAAAATCCTTTGAAGACTGAATGGAAATCCATCCTCATGGGACCATGAATGTTTGCATCAACTTTCACATCAATCCATCGAATAGTTGTTGAAAAGTTTGACTTAAAAACCAAAAATGTCAACCTCATATTAGTGCTAAAAGGAAAACTCCAGGAATCATCAAAGTCAGTGTGATTCATCCTACGGGGGAAAAAAAAAAAGAAATAGTGCCAGTCTATCCAGCAGATGTTGAAATATTAAACTGATTATATATCCTCTGAGATCATGAATGTCACCATGGCATTTCATTCAATAGCTGTTGAGACAAAAAAAAAAACGAAAGCGCCAACCTCATAGTGGTGCTAGAGAAAAAGTTAGAGGATCACTAAAGCCAGTATGATTCATCCTCTGGGGACCATGAATGTAAGCACTGAATTTCATAGCAATCCACTGAATAGTGTTGAGATGTTTGACTAAAAAAACAAAAATATCAACCTCACAGTGGTGCAAAAGGAAAGGTGTGGGTCAGTCAGTAAGGGTTATCCTCTGGGGACCATGAATGTCTGTCCAAGAATTGATTGCGATTCATCCAGTAGTTGTTGAGATATTTCAGTCTGGACTGAAGTGGTGCAGCAGTCTGACAAAGTCACTTTATTTCTTGTTTTCCACACAGACGACGTCTTTGAGAATCTCTGCTGTGTTGTTTGAATGTTAAGTCAGAGGGCCTTATGTAAGATATCCAGATATCCTCCATATTGCTGATGCAGCCTGTTCTGGAGGACAGACGGGGCAGGACGGGGAAAGGGCAGACGCTTCCTCTCACTCACACACACACACACACACACACACAAACATTATTTGAGATGCTTTTTGACTCTGCAGGCCGATCAATTTTGCCTCCAGCTGACTTTCCTCATGCCTCAGCGCCCGGCGTCATGCCTCACTGGCTGCTTTTTGTATTCTCCCATTATTTCCCTGCAGACAATATTTGATTTTAAGGAGCCTGCGTTGATAATATCTGTTCAGCTCTTGTTTTAATCCACTCCCTCGCAGCAGAAGAAGTCTAGGAACACGACAGAGCTGCTATATAAGTGTATCTATATGTTCACATAAACCTGAAATACTGGAAAAGCCTGACACAATATAGGATTGTTTACACTGAAGTTTGCTGGTGTAACTTCAGTGGAAAGTCAAGGCCTGCAGCAGACTGATGGGTATCACACAGCTGATAAAATACAGACGTAAACAGCAGATTACTGTAAATAGTCTGGTTTAACCCGGATCTGCGGTGTCAAGGATGTATTCAGTTGCATATTAGCGGCTACTAAGACGCAGCATAGCAACACAGAGCAGAGTTAATCTTCCTTTGGGTGAATAATGGTTGTGAAAATTGCTGAAAAATTAAAGACCCCTTTTGTGTTGGAGGCGTTTAATACCTCTGGGGCTCAGGAGCTGAATACTGTATTACTGTGCAACATTCTGCCTGGATCTACAGCGCTGACGTTTTATTAGCATACGGTCCCCAAATTAAATTCATGCTTATTGGAAAATGGGACAAGCACATGTGCCACTTGAGATATGGAGTCGAGAACTCCATTTTCGACTCAGCAAGCATGTTCGCTTCTCAGAGGGAAATGTCAGCTCTGATGCAGCGGAGCTAAACTAACCTCACCCAGTTCATAAGTCAGTGAAAATGTTCAGTCTGGGGGCAAAATGTCCTCTTCAGAGGGTCCTTTAGTCTAAACAGGCCTCAGGGTGACTCAGAGCAGACGAAATGGCACCTGGCTGAACCCGACACATGATAAGAACAGCTTACTAGTGAGATATCAAAAAGTGAGGCTTCATTCATTCATCAGCAGGAGCAGTAAAATGAAATGCCTCAATAGCTTCAATTACATGTTTGCCACCAGCGTCTGCAGGGACAGATAAACATTTTAAGGTTATTGTTTTACGGTGGTTGGTAGAGAAGCTTCTTCACTTAAAGCTGCACTAATGAAAATATGTATATTAAAATTGGAAAAAATGACTGTGTAATGTGAAATGTGTCGCTTGTAGTAATAAACCCTTATAAAGTATAAGCTCTAGGTAGCGTCTTAGTGTCTTGTACCTCATTTATTTGGTTTTACAGCCGAAATCCATCTGGAACAGAGGCGACACATCACGTAGAGCAGAGCAGGGTTTTTCTCTGCTACACAGACTTGCTGCCAGCTTCACTGTGTGTGTGTATTGAGTTTTGCAGAGTGATAACACAGCTGGCCGTGCATTGTGTGGGAGCGTAGAGACTGTATTAAGTGGTGCTGAATTAACTGAACCATTTTAAAAAATTCATTTGTGCCAACCTCAATTAAGATTTTAAGTGTTGCTTGATGCTTTGGGGTTGTGCTTTGCTTATGGTGCTCTGTTGGGTGCTGGTCTTATGTGCAATACATGAGCAGCTGATGTGGATTACTGTTTTGTGTAGTACGTTTTAATGTTTTTTTTTTTTTTAATGATGTATGCTTCATTTCTTCTGGGCTATTGTTGTAAGGCAGCAATACTTACAGTACGACAGTACTGCAGCTCCTGAGTCTAAGGGTGCTTTCACAGCTGCCCTGTTTGATTCGTTTCAATCAAACTCAAGTTTGTTTGCCCCCTCAGTGCAGTTCGTTTGGGCAGGTGTGAACAGCAATCACACTCAGGTGCGCACCAAAACAACTGGACCGAGACCTTCTTGAAGAGGTGGTCTCAGTCTGGTTACAAACAAACTCTGGTGCGGTTCGTTTGTGGTGAGAACGTATTCCGACCTGGATCTGAACCAACTGCAGTCACATGACACATTGTTTGGGTTAAACATGAGCATGTTACAGTCCTGGAGGATTATTAATGTGCACCTCCTCCTGTACTGCCTTAATATGCACATTCAGCACATCCAATGCATCAAAACATTGTTTTCTAGTTGGAGCTGCGCCTCGTTTTCAAACTGTATGGTTTGACTAAAATGAACAATGACAGCAATATAGTCCACGATGAGCAGCGCTAAAATCAACCTGCGTAGTTGTCCCTCCATTGTGACATTAGAAAGTGTCACATTTATCTTGCAAGTGTATTCTTCTTCAACGTTTGCTTTACTTCCTGGATTTTTCCCACATGGAAATTCTGACCAATCAAGAGCAGCTTTCTCACACAAGGCATTTGATCTGGTCCGCTTGTAAATGCTGCTGTGAGAACACGAACCAACTCTAGGCAGTTATTCAACATTGTGACAAAATTCATCCCTGATTCAGACCAAAGCAAGACAACTCTAGGTCTGAAATCAGCCTAAGACAAATTTCCCTACTGGGACAAGAAAATATATCACGTTGCATAGTTACATCGTATCGTATTGTATCGTATCGTGTTGTATCATATCGTCATATCGTATCATAACTAGTTTGTTTAACAACAGGATGCATTAATTAGATTGCTTTATTTTAATGTGAAATATAAAAACACCCATTAGGTTGCTCTGCTGCTTTCTATTGCCTCTGGTACAATTTGGTCATGGACTTTCCACGTCCAGATACGACGTGAAAGGTACCCTGGGTGTGTTGGTTGTTGACGTTCTGGGACACTGTGTCAAGTTCTGCCTGTTACATGCATTGTCTTCTTTCAAAATAGACTTGTATTTTCACAGGAAATTTAATGTTTACATACAGTCTCTTTCAAAATAAAAGCACTACGTTGAAACAACACTGTGAATTGATGTTTTTTTTTCTCCAACAACTAACGCACATGGTTGGGTTTAGGAAAAAAGAACAGGGTTTGACTTTAGAATCTTACGGGACACAAACACCGCTCTCGTCATTGTCGTTGTTTGATGGACCCATCCACTCCCACCAGCCCTACTCGGACTTTTGCCGCCTTGACTTTCATTCTTGTCCCACTGCATTTTACCCCAAGGCCGCCGAGTGCCATTAAACTGCATTAAGCTGCCCAAGCACCAGATTTTGATGACTTCAGGAGTGAGACCAGGTTGGAGGTGTGGGCAAGTGCCAAAACACACGGGAAATGAATGCTGTGCAAAGAGCCGTGTCCGTGTCCCATGTATTTTGTCTGTAACAGCCTGATACCTTACTGTTTTGATTCACGGTGGCAGCTCTCATCAGCGTTGTTTCCCGCAGCTGTTTTATTGTCAGTGGAAAAGCTCTAAAAATCATCAACAACATAACCGCTGACATTACTGCAGATAATGTGTAATTTAATAGATAATGTCCACCTCACTGATTGAACCTCAGTTCTTCTCATTTCTAAGGAAAGTCATTGTGTGAACTATGAGATTGCTGTCTGCAGAGGCGACCTGATTTCCAAATGTAGCTGAAATTATAGAAATAGCTGTGTGATTACAGTGGGCATCCTGGGGCCTGTTTACTTTGTCACATTGTTCCAGCACTTTGAGGGGGTAATGCAGCTAAATGAGGTTAACGGACTGAAAAAAGGCAAAGAGAGAGAGATTTGTCAAAACTTTGTGCCAGATGTAGATGAGATTATATATTGAGGCAGCCGAGGCTTAGTGTAGTGAAGAGGAAATGTGACATTTCTAGAGCGGTATGTGCTGGCTGCCTCGTCCCTCTTTGAATCATCCGTCCCTGAATAAAATGTTCCGAGGTGTCCCTGTCGTCCAGTGACACACGTGTTTAGAAGTTTTTGAGAACTAGTCTTTGTTTCAGTGAAACGTTTATTGTGAACAAAATTAATTAGTTAATGTTCTTTCATTTCTTGACAGGTAAAAAGTACATTTTTATGTATTTCCTTGTGTATTTCCAGTTTAAGATACGTTATACCTCTACTCCACTACATTTCACAGGAACTACTTTTTACTCCTCTACACAGCTGAATTTATACTTCTGCATCGAATCAACACTCTAACTGTGACATAGGCTGTGCATCGAAGTAGACATACCCCACAGCGATGCAGACCTCCTGTCTGTTTCTGTAAGCTGAAACCATTTCCCTCAGTGGAAACGAAGCTTTTATTTACTTTAATTTCACAGACAAGAAACAATAAATTGTGAAGACAATAAAGCCTCCACAAAATAGCATCTCAAGTTTTGTGTGTGATTTATCCTGGCTTCATATGGGCAGAGGAAATCTCTGCTAGTTGCTAGGCTAATTTATACAATGTAACATGCCATAGGCTTGTGCTAGTAACTTTAGCATGTTGTATTTGTTTGGAAAACTTGTTTAGTATAAGACAGTTGTTTTGTCAGTGAACCTTGTGAGTTGTAATGGAGTTGCTGTTGTCCCTGGCTTTATATGACTAGAGGAAAAGTCTGCTAGCAGCTAGGCTAATTTATACAATGTAAAATGCCATAGGCTTGTGCTAAGAACATTAGCATGTTGCATTTGTGGGGGAAATGTATCCAGGAAAAGGCCCTTAGGGTAGTGTTTCTTTTAAAAAAAAATAATTATTTAAAAATGTCATGAATGATAAAAATAATATTGTTGGTTAACCCTTTGAAACCTGGAGCAATATCACTTTTCTTGTGCTGCTGTCAGATGCCTTTCGCAAATATTAAAACCTTTGAACCCTGAGCAAATTGATGCAATGTCTTTCAAAAACATGGTAAGAAACGTTCCACAAATTGCAAAAAATTAATAGATTTAGAAAATTATTTTTTAAAATCTAGGGAAATTGTATATTTATAATCATCATTATTATATATTTAAAATTATGTCACATAATAATTATAATTTTTTAGCTCTTCTTTAAAGTCTTTTCCTTGTTTGTTTTAAACTTTTTCTTTTATCTAATTTTCTTGTTTTTAATTTTCTCTCTTTACCAATTTCTTGCTAATTTTTTGGGTCATTTCTACTGTTATTGCTCATTGTCTTCTTCAGATTTCAAAGGGTTAGATCCTAGTATATTATAAACTGTAGCATTGAAGAAAATGTAAGAACCAATTGTTTTGCATAAAACGTCAACACAAAATGTACATAAGTGTGCTCATGAGTGTGCATAGATTCTGTTCTTCCCGAAGAACAAAGCTAAACATTGGTTAATGTCAGAATCTTCTTAAAAACTTCCTAAGTTGGTTATAAGTAGAAATTTTGAATGGTTGGTGAACGCGGTCCAATGATTCTAAGTTTCAGGTGATGACACACTCATGGAAACAAAGGTGTGAATATTAAACACCAGTTCTGCCAGTAGATGCCCCTAAATCTTACACACTGGACCTTTTAATTAAAAGTTCTAAATACTTTTACCACTGGTGGAAAATGAACCAAGTGAACATGCCCCGCTGTCTTTCATTGCCATAAATGTCCCTATAATCTTTTCTGTCACACTGATGCACAGAAAATTAATAACGTGGACTTTTCCTGGGCGATTGTCTCTGGCTGAAATTAAATTTTCTGCCTCACTAGTGATGCAACTGCTAAATTATCAGCCTCAATTGTGTGTAGTAATTCTGACATTTTTTACATTTACATTTTGCGCTCAAGGCATTTAGTCCCCGTTATTATTCATCGTGACTCAGGGTGCTGTGTGTTTGATTTATTTCCTAATGTCTTGATTTGTTCCTCCATTCTCACATTGATTATTTCAGCCCGTGGAAATGTGAATTCCTGCGCTGAGTGGAGTTATTGTTGCTTGACGCTGTCATATTGCCACTGTGGCTGTGGTTTTGATTTGTGTGTGCAAACATTGGCTTCCAGGGAAATCCTTGTAATACATTAGTCATTGATTTCCATAGCAACCGTGTTTGTGTTACTTTGCACTTTGGCAGTAGTTATGGCAAAAAGCATCCGGTGTATCTTGGATTTGTTGTTGATTATTGATGTTGTGCACATTTTAGGTGGAGTGTGTCATCACACATTTGGTATCTCAGTAATGACTTAAATGCATGTTTTATAATAGAATCACTTCCTTGAAAATTCCTCATCAGCTTCAGTGTATGATCTCCCATGAATACACCTTTTTATTCTTGTAGTTTTGGTTAACTGCTTGCAGGAAGGCCCTCGTCTCTTGCAGCAGGCAGTGTGAAAAGAGGGAGTTGCTATTTCAGTTCTCCCTTCACTGAGGCTTAAAGAACTTTTCCTGAATTCAGAGCATGGAGGAGAAATGTAGGTCAGGCTCCTTTTTAGAAAACTTGCGGCCGGGAGGAGAGCTTAGAAGGTTTAACATATTGTAGTAATTAGGAAAGCTGCTGTGCCACGTCTGGCATCTTGCTCCACGGGCTTCTGAGTCATATGACCTCCTCCGTGTTTCCATCGGACTCCTCCCTGATGTATTGACTGGACAGATGGACACAGTGAAAATCCTGAGGTTGGCATCGGCAGCTAAAACCTTTCATCTCTGCCCCTGGATGACTGTTGAAATGAGCATTCATTATCGCTGCCAGTCAGAAATAAGCATCGCTTTACAAGCCTGTAAACATAACCTCTGTGGCCTCCCAGATGCTGAGCAAGCTACAGCAGCGTGGTCCAGCTAATCTGCTGCAACACTGACGTCGACTGACGTTGTAGACATTTTAAAGAGGACCTATTATGCTCATTTTCAGGTTCATACTTGTATTTAAGGTTTCTACTAGAACATGTTTACACGCTTTGATGGTCAAAAAACACCTTATTTTCCTCATACGTCCTGTGCTGGAAGAGCTGTATTCAGCCTCTTCTGAAAGTCTGTTTAATGACTGTAATGGAGAATAGCAGCACTTTATCCCATTCAAAATCACCAATAAACATTTCCAAACCAAAGCAGACATGTTCCAGAGGAATATGATCTGACATAAGCATGAAGAAATTTACAACCTCAGCAACCAAGACTACATGTTTCCCTGTCATTAGCATGTAGCTAAAGGTATGTTAGCAGTGTACTTGCAGCCAGGGAATGACTTAACAGAGTATAGCAGCACTTTTTACTGTGAAAAATCACCAATAAATGATTCTAAACACAACTAGACATGTTCCAACAGGAATCTGAGAGAATTTAACAACATCAGCAACCAAGCTTACATGTTTACCTGATGATAGCATGTAGCTACATGTACATTAGCAACGTACTTGCAGCTGGGGAATGATTAGTGACACTTTCTCCAGTTAAAAATCACCAATAAAAGCTTTAAACACAATAAGACATGTTCAAGCAGGACTGTGATCTGAAATCGAGGAGAAATTAACAAAATCACCACCCAAGATTACGTGTTTCCCTTTCCTTAGCATGTAGCTACATGTTAGCAGTGTGGATAGCAGATGGGAATGACTGTAATGGAGAATAGAAGCACTTTCTCCCATTAAAAAAAAGCACCAATTAAAGCTTGTAAACACAACCAGATATGTTCAAGCAGGAATATGGTCTGAAATTGGAAAGAAATGAAGAAATCAGCAACCACAATGTTATTTTTCCCTAGCGTGTAGCTCTGTATGTTAGCCGTGTTTTGCAGCCAGGAAATGACTGTTACGGAGAATAGTGGTACTTTCTCACATTAAATATCACCAATAAAAGCTTCTAAACACAACTAGAGGTTCAAGCAGGAATATTACCTGAAATCAGGGAGAAATTTACAACATCAGCAACCAAGATTACATGTTTCCATGTTGTTAGCATGTAGCTACTTGTTAGCAGTGTTCTTCTAGCCGGAGAATGACTTTTACGGAGAATAGCGGCACATTCTCCTGTTAAAATCCACCATAAATATAAAAATACATCTAAACACAACCAAACATGTTTAAGTAGGAATTTTATTCAAAATCAGGGAGAAATTAACAACATCAGCAACCAGGATTACATGTTTCCCTGTTGTTAGCATGTAGCTACATGTAGCAGTGTAGACTTCATCATGTGAACACTTGCAATGGCATGCCTGGAACAGATTACCATATAGAGAAATATGTCACACTATGACATATTGTAGCCAGAGTAGAAAAACAGTTGTAAATACAGTATTCAGAACAGCCAGAGGTTTTTGCTCACAGGGATAAAATAAGTGACTTGTCAGTCGGTGAAGTCTGGTAACTGTAATTCTCCAATAGCACTGTTTAAACAAATCTAATCCAGACGGGGGATGTTTTGTATCTGAACTATTTAAAAACCCTAACCCCCCCCCCCCCCCCCCCCCAAATTGCACAAGAAGAGGGTAACGAAAGTGAGGAAAGTAAACAATCAGCTAAAGTCAAGAAAGTTTCTTTTGTTTTGCTACTGAGCCCTTTGGCAGAAACAGTTCGTAATTGTGTTATTATTCTCTAGCACACGGTAAATATTTGTTCTTTCAACATCAGATTGTGATGTAAATGTGCTAACTAGCGTCTTCAATACGTCCTGACGGTCTTCCAGTCTCCCTTTTTGAATGGCAGATACAGACTATCGCCACCTGCTGGTATGGAGAGTTATTTCCTCTCTTGCAGGCACAGAATTCATGTGTTGGTTGGCTGTTGGCTGGAGTCTTTGCAGTACGTTCACATGCAATTTTTTTGGCCAAGACAGTGACGACATAAGGCGAAAGTTGGCCTTTGTGGCCACTAGTTCTTTGATGTTGGTTTGGTGTGCCTAGGCCTTAAAGCGTGATTCAAAGTGACTATGGATACCCACTTGACCAATGACCTCTAGTTTGTTGGACATGTTATCACAGAAGACCTTTGCATCCATGAATGCTATTTTTTTTGGCATTTTAACAGGTATCTTAAACATGTGTGACACTGCTTGGTGGACCTTCAACAACCTATGCTCTTGTTTTTAAATGTATAAAGACATAACAAATGATCATCAATGAAATCTCTTGTAATGACGTACTAGAAACTGGATGTTTCTTGGCTTGTGATGCACTGTTTTTCATTAAGGAGCAAACCACACGCTTCAGAGCCACTTTCAAGCCTACAGGTAGAATTTGATATTCAAATCATAGTTTTTGTAGTAGTCCTTTAAAATGGGCTTTAAAACAAACTGCATTAAGCATCCACTTGAGCCACAAAACTCAGACTCACATTGAGTCCATGAAGAGCTTTAACAGACCGTCATATTAAAACAGCTACAGGTCTGGGTGGCTGAAACGTGACACTTTCAGCCACTTCAGTTAATAAACACTTTTATAAATGGACAAAGTGCTCTGAGCGTCCATTTTTAGCAGCACCATAATGCAGAAACTTGTCAGAGCAGCGATGAGAGATCTCACCGAAGGGCCCTTCATCCGAACAGCACAGAGTCGTGCAGATGTGGTTTCACTGTTGTGACTGCAGACGGCTCTATAATTACTCAGACAAAAGAGTGAGGACAACTTTTTTTTTTTTAGTTTGCAATTATAGATCCTTATAACAAATTTTCGGCCGGTATGAAAATCAGACACTTCAGATCGTGCTGTAATGGGATCTGAAGTGTCGGCTGTTTGTTTAACCCGCCTTCACTCTGAATGTTTAACTCAGACACTGTGGTTTAGAATTCACATGGTGCTCTGGGTTTTTACAAAATGGCTGCAACTAATGATTATTTCATTAGTGACTGATCTACAGATTATTCTTTAAAATATTATAATTATAATAATAAATAGTCTGGTACCTTTGACAAAATACCAGCCTAGTGAAACAACGGTCTGGCTTCATCAGGCTCAGGTTTAATATTTTTATGTGTTGATCTCAGACATAGTTGAAAGCCTGGTGATCTCATAAAGACGCTACAGGGTGCCTTTGGCATCAATATCACATGCTGAGGGGCATGAGAAAGCATTGGTATTTGAAAACTTGGGGATGATAACAGGCTGGAATGTGATGCACAGCATGAAAACAGCTACTGCAACTCCCAACAAGCTTGTAAACTAGTTATTTTCTAATCTGGTGGATGTTTTGATGTCACACCATGTGAGCTCCTCAGGACTGTGGACATCTTTTCCCAACTTTAAGAAACATACATAAGGCTGTGCGAATTAGTCAGGGTTGGAACTTTTTATTGCCAGCACCAGCAACCAAAAGTCAAGAGACAAACGGGAGAAGGAATGGGCCACATTGGGTCAATACAGCCAAAAATATGTGGACAAATCTGCATATTTTTGTGTACTTTTGATCTGTTCCAGATGTTTTTCATGTTTGAACTCGCCCACTTAGTTCCAATTAACCATTTGAAACTGGGGCAAATTGGCTTGGTTTCCTTAAAAAACATCGGACGAAGGTAATGAGCCACAAAAAACGAAATGACCCAAAAAAAAATAGCTAGAAATTTGTAAATAGAGAAAAAAAAAAGTTAAAAAAAAAAATAAAGGAAATGACCTAGAAAAAGAGCATGAACATTATAATAATTCTGTATCATAATTTTAAATATATAATAATTTTAATTAAAAATGATTATAATAGAATTATAATATGATTATAGGAATAGTAATTATAGTTGTAGTAATAGATAATTAATTCTAATAATTATAAATCAAGTTTTTTTCTTAGCTTTTTAAAATTATTTTCTAAATCTCTTAATTTCATTTCTATTTTGGGACCAAGTTGCTCTTTGCCTTTTTTCCCCATGTTTTTGAAAGAAATTGCACCAATTTGCTCAGGGTCTAAATGTTTGAATACTTGCAAAATGCGTCTGAAAGCAGCACAAAAAAAGTGATGTTGCTCCAGGTTTGAAAGGGTTAAGGGAAATGTTAACATTAATAAACAATAATTGAGACAGCAGTTTGCCTCTGACTTTGTGGCAACAGTTTGGGGACGGCCCTTTCCTGTTTGGTGTGGGAAAACTTGCCTGGTACGCACAGAGCCCTGACCCAAAGCCCCTCCAAAACATTTAGGATGAACCAGGCCTCATCTTTCAACATCAGTGTTGGACCTCACTGATGTTCCTTTGGCTGAATGCGGGACAAATCCCTGCAGCCACATCAAAGACAGGAGGCTGTTACACTGAAGCAGCATTTTAACACAGTCACATTTGGGTGTCTTCATATTTTTTGCAGTAGAACCCAGGTATAGATTCATCCATACACTTTCCATATCTGTATCAGAGATGCACAGTGTGCCCGACTAAACCAGCCGGTATTTCAGGAACAAACACATGCAAATATTTATCAGTGTTTCTATCTGACAGTTTGAATATGTCTGGTTGAACAAAGTGACCACACATGATCGCTTTGTAATGATTTCAAAGGTCTCGGATTATGAACACTGGGTTCAGACCAGCTGAAAATGTCAAGCTTTTTTTTACACCAGAGATGATTAAAGTGGGTGTCCGGCAGTGTGGCATCATGGGTGGAGCCGCACATCGCTGCATACAAAGCTCTCATTTGTATTCCAGTTTCTGCTGCGGCCCCCCCGGGGCTCTCAGAGGCCACGGATCATTTTGAGTACTGGGTAAGACTCTCTGCACTTGGGTTAGAAACATGAAACAGCGACTTGGCTCTGGCTGCTTGATGTTTCCTCGCTCACCTCTGCTCTGCGTCAGCTGGTGTAACCACAGCGTCGACTCATAACCTACATACTTACCTCGCTTTTCTTTTTCTCTCTAATAAACACGTACGTGCAGAAATACTCTCGTGTAACCACAAACACATACTCCCTGGAGATAAATCAGCTTCAGGATCCATTGTGGTTTTAATTGTTTCTGGGTCAGTCGTACTCTGAGCTGATGGAGGAAATAGAATTCATGTCTCTCCATCTTGCATTTTTAATGGCTTGCATTCATAATACATAAAAAAGGAAGATTTCCTCTTCTGGTTTAGTGAATGCAGCGCTACGTCAGTGCTACTCCAGTGTTTCCTCGCTCCACCTCTCCCCCTCCTTCATTGCCAAGGACATCTGGCATGGGGCAGAAGTGCACAGATTTGATTATTAAGCTCTTTCTTTGTGGATGGCTCTTCAGTATTCAACAGCTTGTTATTTGTGTGCGGAGAACACTTTGCAGTCGTCAGTGAGCAGAAATAACTGCTGTGTGTGAAATGAAGGAATGTCTAATCATCAGAGGAAATTAAATGTGGATATTTTTGGGTTATGCAGATAAAAAGACAATTATGACAACAGAGTAAAGGCTGCAGAGCAACCTCCTTCTAATTTTGTTGCAGACTAAAAACAAACTTTTATATAACTGGTAACTTTTTGGTTCAGAACATGAATCATTCATTGACACATGCACACACTGTGATTCACAAAACTGAAGAAGCTATTGAGTGGCTGTGTGCACTGCGCCAAACCTGCAGGTTTCAAGGTAATCCTCTTTTATTTAGAATATTTTACAGTTACAAAATGTGTTGTTTTGAAAAGCAGACAGAGCTCCATACGGCTTTGCAAGGTGCTTGTACATAAGTTTTACACCCAAATTTCAATTTCTGCTTCAGAAGTTCGAGTTCATGCACACAATTGAGTAAGTCTGTGTAATTTAATACACAATGCCTGCAGCACCCACCAGCACACACATTATACAGACAGAAGAAGAAGTCACGGTACAGTAACCAGGTTGTTTCAGTCTGAATGTGAGAAACCGCTGCTGGGCTGGGTAGTCGTTGCTGTTCGACTCTGAAATAGAACAATCCTGATGAGGTGACGCATTTCGTAGCAGGTTGACAGCTGTTATCAGAGTGCATGTCATAAAATTGCCGCTTTTCTAGAGGGTTGAAACACCTTGATGTGTCACGAGTGTGTGGGCTTCAGGTGAAAGCAGTTTCTCCCTCATGGCTTTGGGGTGAAGACGCCATAAACTGCAACATCCCCGGTTTAAATGCACCTCATTTCCTGTTATTGCTCCATTATTGCTATGAATAAAGACATATAATGCCGGAAGTGGGGCGACCTCTCACTCACCTGGTGGAGTGTGCCCATATAGCACAGGTGACCTGAGGCCCTTTGCTGCCTGTCATTCCCCTCTTTCTCTTCCACCTTTCTTGTTGATTTACTGCTGAAAAAATCCCTTTGTAATAATAATAAAAAGAAAACAATGGGTGGTGCAGGTGTTTTGTCGTGAGTAGGATGCAGTCCAGATATGTTGCCCTTAAAGATATGTAGGATTTTCCTGAAAATCAAAGTAAAGTTATCCCTCTTGATCATAACTTGTGTCCCTCTTGAAGTGTATAGCAGTGTATTCATCTACAGAGACTGTGTTCGGGATGTTCCTGACCACAGCGTGTAGGTGAGGTCAGGACGACAACACAGCGCTGAACCGCCACACCTTTAGGAGCCATGCTAGCACCCTTGAGTCTGTACCAGGTCCCCAGAAGGTGCACCAGGCTTTGTAGCCAGTTTTAGTCGTGGCCAAACAGTGGTACTGCAATTTCGGGCTCCGTCACCTGATGCCATTGGGCCCAAAAAGACTTCTTCCCATAGACTTACAATGGGAAAGAGAAGCCTGTAACTCAGTGGATACATTTTTTGAGTGTCACAGCCCCCCAGAATGACTTGTTTCACTATCGAGATTTGATCCAGTCAGTCTGATAACATTTCAAAAGTCTAGAAGAGATGCAAGATTAAATCATTTTATCCCCATTCAAGTTAGCAGAAGGCTAAACTGGAAGTCAGCAGCTCAGCTGGCGGAAGTCGGCCACTCGGCCCCACTCACTTGTGCTCAGCAGCTGCAAGTCTCTAGTGCGCCTGCTCAGTGGGCCCAATGATACAGAAGCAGTGCCGATCATCTGGGCAATTTCATACTGCGGAAAAAACTTTTTTGGCTTCATGTCCCACTCAGCAACTTTTATAGAAATTAATGGGGTCCTGCTGCCAATGCTGTATCCAGGTCTCTTAATACATCCAGGGTAACCAGGCCCCCAGGAAGTGCACCAGGCTTTGAAGCCAATATTTGTAGTGGCCAAACTGTGGAATTACAACTTCTGAATCCATCACATGATGCCATTGGGCCCAAGAAGACTTTTCCCATAGACTTACATTGTGACAGATACTTTCTTTGGATACAGTTTTTTAGAGTCTCATAACTCCAGCAGAATGACTTGTTTTACTTTGGAGATTTGAGCCATTCGGTCTGATAACATCTCAAAAGTCTAGAGGAGCCTCATGGCTAAATCATTTTTATCCCCATTCGAGTTAGCAGAGCGCTAAACTGGAAGTTAGCTGGAAGTTAGCTGCTGTAACTGCTCTAAGATCTTTGTAATTTTACACCCAGGAAGTCAAACTTTCTTGGTTTCATGCGCCACTGAGCAACTTCAATCAAAATGAAGAGTGTCCCACATCCAGCACTGTAGGCTACTTTGGGCACAGCATTGCTTTGAGCTAAATGATCATGTCGGCATGCTAACATTCCCACAGTGACAATGCTAACATGTTGATGTTTACCAGGTATAATGTCAACATGTTCACCATCTTTGTTTAGCTTGTTATCATACTAATGACACTAAACATTAAGTACAGTTGAGGATAACTGACATGGCGTTAGATTTGAGGGTTTTTGGTCAAAACGTTTTGGACAAATTAAGATTTGACCCAGTGAAGGTCGTAGATGAAACGTCTGCAGACAAATCTTTTGGATTCATCTGTTAAATATTTGTTCCAGATTTCATGGCAGTCCGTCCAATAGTTGTCAATATTTTTCTCTTTGGATGAAAGTGGTGGGCTGACTGTCTGCCCACGGAGCCAAACAAACAAGTCTGTGTGATTTATTATGAAACAAGAGTCAACAGTGAATATTACACAGCAGCTGTTTCTTTAGAATCCATATATTAAATTTAAGATTAGACTCTTTCTTTAAAGCCCACTCTGAGCATCTCAGCCTCAGTCTGCAGAAAGCTGTCAGGTTCATCTGATCAGCTCGAGGAAGTCTTTGCAGGACGAATGTCTGGAAAGACAAAGCTGAAGGTCTGTGTTTGCTTGAGTGCACCTTCAGTAAGTCTTATCTCCCCTGCAGGGCTTTTATTAGAGGATGAGCCTCTCTCCACTGCTTCAGAGAGGTTTCATTCAGCAGCTCTGGTGTCTGCTGGTACTAACGGACATAAAACATCACTAACCTCAGTTCCAGTTCACTCAGACTGGGAGATAGTGACGGACATTGCTACTGATCTCTGTGTTTTGTTCCCTGCAAGGGTCAGAGAAAATTAGTCAAATCAATGCTGCTGTTTAAATTCACTAATAAACAGTTTATTGACTTTTGCTGGTCAGTTTGGAAGCTAGATGTGTAATTTAACTTTTTTTTTTTGCTGGGTACAAACATTCATGGTCACCAGAGAATTAACCCTTAAGACTTTGGTGATCCTCTCACTTTTCATGTAGCGCCACCACGAAGTTTACATTTGTGGTTTTGATTGAAATATCTGAACAACTTTTGGATGGATTGCCATGATATTTGGTGCACATATTCACGTTCCTCTCAGGATGAATTGTCTTAACTTTGGTGATCTACTAACATCACAAACAGCAGCAGCATCAGGACAGAAATTAATATTTTTGATACTTTGCTGATGTTAGCACTGAGCTCAAAGCACCATTGTGCCTAGGTTCAGCGTCCCAGAGCTGCTAGCATGGCGGTGGACTCTTACGTTCCAATTCGCATATTTGTCTTTTTACTTTAAGTACTATAAGTACCTCCCGTTAAAGGTGTTCCGGACATGTCCCACCGGTAGGAGGCCCCGGATCAGACCCAGAACAAGCTGGAGGGATTACGTATCTGGCCTGGGAATGCCTCGGGGTCCCCCAGGAGGGGCTGGAAAGCGTTGCTGAGTAGAGGGACATCTGGAATACTAAGGCGATTGAAAATGGATGGATGGACTTTAAGTAAATACTGCAACTGCCTTTACAAAGTCTGTACTGTTGCGTAGCGTATGTGCACAATAGTGACATACTACTTCGTCATAACCCTGCGCCCTGGACTTTGACCCTCTTGCTTAATTATTACTCAGCGTTACCTTGGAGAAACAAAACGCCATTTGCCGAGCTCACCACAGACGGAGGTCAACGTGGAGAGCTTTGCTGTTGTTACTTTGCAATGTATACAGTTTAACTTTGAAGTTAAAACTCTGTACATTGTAGATTCTAGTATATTCATGAGAGTGAAATTACAGAAGTATTGTTCCCATAGGTCTGTCCTTTTGTCGATGGATCTTTATGATTATTTTGTTCAATTAAACAATTTCTGGTCCTCAGTTTCTTGAATGCGCCGACATCCGTCATTGTGGCTTCTGTCAGCTGTCAATCAGCTGTCATCTGTCTGTGGCTCTGTTGATGTGAGGTATCTTCCTCTGCACAGGGGATTAGAAAAGCCAGGAAAGGCTTGCATTCTGCAGAATCAGACCAGATTTAGTAGAACATCCTGGTATTTTGAGAATACTGCATTTGACATACTGTGTATTGGGACATAGTAAGGGTGCGTTCCCGTTCACATACTTTTTCTTTTTACTTGCTGCCCTTAAAAAATATTGACTCTTCATGCAGTACGCACACAATCAGGACATACTTATGTCTCATCAACATTATGCCCTGAACTCTGACCTTCTTTCTTTAAAATCCATTACCTTGGAGATAAAACAAAACATCCGGCAAGCTCGCCAGAGATGGACGTCAACCCTGAGACCCCTGCTGTTGTTACTTTAAATTTACAACTGATAGATTGTAGATTCTAACATATGATTATTGCAACAGTGAAGTTACATCTGCAGTTCTCTGTCCTTTTATTAGTATTCAACCGGTCATCAGTTACTTCAGAGCACTGTCATTCGTCATTGGACTTCTGACAGCTGTCAATCAGCTGTCAATCAGCTGTGAAGCCGTCTGCGGCTCAGTCAGTGTGACATATCTTTTGCTGTGCAGAGGATTGTGGGTCAGAATAGCCAGAAAAGCATACTGTGTATTGGGACATAGTAAATCTTTTTCTGGCACACTATGTAGTATGGTGGTATGGGTATTGGAACACACAGTGAGTCTTGTTCACACACAGTCAGAGAGGGCACATATGTAAGTTTTGTTGTGCCTCCATCGTGAGATCATCACTCTTTACACATTATTACAAAAATAATAATGTTTTGATGCATGAGTCGATAAAGTCATTCCCCGATTGCATTTAAAGAAACTGTTTTGCCATTATCCAGAAATAGTTTCATGATCCTGTATGAGATTGGAATAATCTTCTGTCCTCTCTGACACTTTGCTCACCAGCACTCACCTCTGTGAATCTTGTCTTTCAGTATCAGAGACTGATTAAAGAAAAATTTGATCTTTTGCTCAATCTCTGTCTGTGTTTGATCTGTCAGACATGAGTGAGCCAATCAAGTTTTGGATCTCCGAATCAGTCACCTAGAGATAATGTGAAAACTGTTTGATATAGTTTCATATCTTCAGCCTCTGTGAGGACTACAGAGGCTTCTCTCATCGTTTGCAAAATTAAGATTAAAGCATCTTTCCCCCCTAAAAGTAGACATTTTAGGAAGCTCTGTTAAAAAGAGCCCATTCATTTTCTGCTCTGTGATGATGACATCGTCTTATCTTTCTGTCTAACATGGCAACACAACACAGGACACCTCTGCTGTGTTCGAGGCTCATCAAGACGCCACGGTACAGTGACGCCATAAAATATGAGACAGAAGGAAAGATGAGGTGTCTGCTGCGAGGCCCGGTAGCACTTTGTCTCAGACCGAGCCCCAGACGCGTCTCCTTGGCCTAATGGCTCTCTCTATTAATAAAAGATAAGCAGTCAATTATTGAGCTGTCAAAGTGACGTTAGGGATGATACGGGGCCGGGACAGGAGGGCGGAGGGGAGTCAAGGAAGGAGGAGTAAGGGTGAGGAATTTTATTGTTGGGTTTCAGCGGAGGAGGGCCGGCGTGTATCCTCGGGGTTTGTGTGTTCCTGATCTCAGGAGAAACGTGACCTCCCCAATCCAATTCACCTTTATCATCTTCGTAATGTGTGTCACCCTCGCTCTTCCTCTGTTTGATCTTTTTCTGTCTTGTTTTAATCTATTTCTGTCCCTCCCTTTTTTTCTCTTTCCTGCAAAAATATGTCCTTAAATCAACCTGCAAACTCATTTTGCAAGAAAACAATTAAGAATAAACACATCAAAGCGCCTTTTCTTACCTGCTACTAATAGATTTTCGTTTTAATGCACAGTTATTTCCTCCGACTGCAGTTTAGTTTTTGTCTCAAGCAATTTAGTTTTGATTTTTTTGTCATCTTACTGTTGCTGTTTTCTTCTTTGCTCTCGCGGTTTCATTTCCAGACGTCTTTTATGTTGCAGAGCCCTCGGGGTTCATCCTTTTCAAGCTTGCACGATTTCTCCTTGTGCTCATTATTATCCTGCTGTGCAAATTAAAAATTAAAATTCTCTGTGTCACGCACACACACACGCGCACATGGACCCAACTGCAGGTTGTTTACACCACACCAATTACAGGAATGCTATGTAAAAAATGCAGCTGATGTTTTCTTCTTCTCCCCTACTTAATTGTTCGTGCACGTCATGAAAATGCCAAATACATATTGTCATTTTGCCTTTTGCTGAGTTTTCCCCTTCGTCTGAATTAATACATGCAGCTGAATAAACAAGTGTAACAGCGTTTATATCAGCATGTATCAGTCGTGTGCATGTTAATGTTTCTTCTTCATCTTTCATGTGCACACTCGCTTCCTCTTATGCAGTCTTCCTCCCTCAAAGCCAATTAGGAAATACCATGTTAGAATCCCAGCCAGCGTTTTCCCTCTGTGCTTTAAAGATAAAAATTAGAAGTGTCTCCCTCTTTCTTTCTCTCTCTCTGTATTTCCTCCACCTAATGGCATTCCTGTGTTTGGTACTGTGGAGGGAAAGCCTCCGCCTGCGTTTCCCCCCTCTTCACCTCCTCTCACGATAAAAGCTTGTTGTTGTGGAGACAGAGTGAGAGGTGTGAAAAGGCTAAAGCAGAGCTGTGTCTGTCTCCTGTCGCTTCGCCGGCCTTCAGAGCTTAATGATCTACTGACACAGATTCAATGAGCAAATATGAGCGTGATTTATAGGAAGCGAGGGCAGCGCGCAGGACGGAGTTTAGACTTTGCCTCCAGTTGTTTATTATTCATGAGCAGCGGAGGGAGACGGTTTATGTATGAACCTCAGCGACTTCAAAGAGGGGATGAATGTGTATGAGTGCATGCATGTGTGCTCTTTTTTTGGGCTGTATGTGTGCGTCCATAGTGTGGAACTGCGTCCTCTGTTGATCTTCACATCCCCAGATTTTGATGTTTTAAAGGGATAGTTTGCCAAATTTTCAACCAGCTGTGTGTCACAACAAATCAGGGTAGTGTGTGTAAATGAACTGTGGTAAACTTCCCTCCATCTTATCAGCGTGCAGATCTCCCTGCTCCTCTCTCAGCTCAAATCAGGCGTATTTGTGGCTCTTGGGCTGTTGTTTGAACTACAGATTGTACTTCTGCATTTTCATATACAAGCCACCATGAACACAAAGTATAGAAACGGATTGGGAGAGAGAGAGAGAGAGATCTCTATGTCTGTCAAACTCAGATCAAACTAGATAAAAAACCTAGGCAGTGCTGATCAAATATAATCTGAGACTATGTTTCTGCATTGCCTCTATCTTACCTAAAATGTCTCCAGAAACATATTTCAGCTCAATGTTTAACTGTAGTTTAAGATTGTTTGTTACCAACCAGCTGCCAGATGGTTTCCTGTTTCAAAATGGGCAAGCTTGCATTACATCACCTACCAGCAGGAGCTTTTATTTGTCTGTTGTGGGGCAGTGCATTCTGGTAGCTGTAGGTTTACTAACTCTTCACTGAAGCGAATGCCACAGCTCATTTTCCTCTGTGGTTTTCTGGTCATGTAGCACCTTAAAAAGTATTCGCATCTTGCTGCTTTAAAGACAGCCCAGTCTTTTGAAAAGACCATCTTTCCAACAGCAAAACACTTCTTTAACTCAAAATGAAATTTAAGTCCCTGTAAATGTTCAAAATATGTTTGTATAAACTCTGAATTAATGCTGAACACATGGCTGTTCGTCTTGAGTCCTGAAAAGCAGACATCATGAAGATAGGAAGTCACTTTGCAGCAGCAGCAAGTTAAAGGAATGATTCAGCATTTTGCAAAAAAGCTCTTAAATTAGCACAATTAAAAGCATGCCGAATTAGCTATCAGCTGTTTCTGTGTGCAGTGTACTCGTGTGTGTACAGACAGCTATCACTGGATGACTCTGATATTGAAGAAACCCTAAAAATGAGATAATTCTCAGGCAGGTTCTGCAGTCATAAGGAGCGTCTCACAGTGAAAACCTTTGGATCAATCAACGAGATATAAAGTGAGCTGTAGAGGTGCTGGGAGGCGTGTTTTGTTACCTTTGGACAGGCTCGCTGTTTCTCCTTGTTTCCAGTCTCGATGCTAAGCTAAGCTAACCAGCTGCTGGCTGTAGCTTCATATTAAACATTCAGATGGGAGTGAATCTTCTCATCAAGCTCTCAGCGAGAAAATGAATAGGAGTGTGTCCCAAAATGGTGTGTGTGGATTTGTGCGTGTGTGCGTGTGCACACTGCACTTCAGCACACATTCATTCACAGGCTTGCACTCTTCCTGTCAAAGCTGTCTTCTCTCGTCAGACAGGTTGAACTCAAATCTATTTTAGGGCTCAGTGTGTCCTGAGCTTCGTGACCAATGTACACACTCACACACATACACACACTCGCATCCACTAACACTCTCTCTCTCTCACACACACACACACACACACACCCCTACCAGGCTCTGCTCTGTCACTTCACTACACCGTCTCCCCAGCCAGCCGGTAAATCCCACAGCTGAATATTGCATGAGCAGCTGAGCGCTGGAGAGCCCCCGGCACACGTCTGAATAATGGGAAGGAACCACGGCAGATTGATTATAGTGTGTGTGTGTGTGTGTGTGTGTGTGTATGTGTGTGTGTGTGTGTGTGTGTGTGGGGTACAGTACAGCTGCCTACCACAGCAGAGCTCAGCTTGGACCTTTCTAACCTGCAACAACGTGCATGTGTTTCTCTGACACGTTGTTATCGGGGTGTTAGCAGGCCTGTCCTGTGCAGCTCAGTGAGTGGATCAGGGCGCTAACACTGCAGTGGATAAGGGTCAACTCCCACCGGGGTCACAGACACTTAACTCTATGTTAATGTGTTCATTTTAGTGCTCAGCGCTCCAATATTCAGACTGAGGTGTGCAGCAACCAAACAAAAGGGCTGCAGCGTCTCAAAGGAAAAGTTCTACATTTTATATCTCTTTTCCTCATTTATATCATTGAAGGTCGACTTAATAACATAAATGTATCTTTGTATAACGCAGCTCAACAGCACCACACCCTACAACATTATAACCTTTATGGAAGTAGGATTTATTACCTTCCTAATAATAACACCTAATAACCTAAGTGTAAGAAAGTGTTTGCAGTTTGGAAAGGTCAAAAGGAAGACGTTTCCCAACAGGGATTAATTAAGTGTACCTTAAAGTATGCTGACACAGCATATGTTTAATAGGCCATTTAGGAGTGTTGTCATGACAAAAGTGATGCAGCAGCAGCAGCAGCGGTGGAGGACGAAGCATTTAAATCATTTACTTAAAATATTCTGCAATACAAGTAAAAGTCCTGCACTCTTTACTTCAGTAAAAGTACAGAATATCAGCACCAAGATATATTTGAAAAGTATCAAAAGTACTTGTATTGCAGAGTGGCTACTGTGTTGTACCGTTATTGTATTAGATCAGTGGTTCCCAACTGGTGGATGGCGGTCCAAAAATGGGTCAAGTTTGTAAAAAACACACTTAAAGCGGGATTTATACTTCTGCATCAAATCGACGCGGGAGGTACGCTGTAGCCTGATGTGCACCACCCCAGAAATGAAACTCCGCATCGTGGCAACGCAGACATCCTGTCTGTTTCTGTAAGCTGAAACCATTTCCCTCAGTGGAAACAAAGCTTCTATTTACTTTAATTTCACAGATAAGAAACAATAAATTGTGAAGACAATAAAGACTCCACAAAAATAGCATGTTAAGTCTTGTGTGTGATTTATCCTGGCTTCATATGAGCAGAGGAAATCTCCGCTCATCGCTAGGTTAATTTATACATGTAAAATGCCATAGGCTTGTGCTAATAACGTTAGCATGTTATATTTGTTTAGAAAACGTGTTTAGTATAAGACAGTTGTTTTGTCAGTGAACCTTGTGAGTTGTAATGGAGCCAAATTTTGTAATGTTACCTTTGTTAAATGTTGCTGTTGTCCCTGGCTTCATATAAGTAGAGGAAAAGTCCGCTAGCTGCTAGGCTAATTTATACAATTTAAACTGACATAGGCTTGTGCTAATAACATTAGCATGTTGTATTTGTGGGGAAAATGCATCCAGATAAAGACAAGTGTTTGTCTGTGAATGCTGCGAGTTATAGTGAAGCTGACTTGTGTACTTGTGTTTGAAATTGTCTCTATTAAGCCATGTTTAATGTGTGTTTAATGTGTGTTTTGAATCAACTAAAAACAGCACTCCACAGAAACCCCACTGCCAACTAGTGTTTTCGATGTGTAACTGCAGAGGGACACAAGTAGAAATGCTCACAACGGCGTAGGCCATGTGCGTATGCTCTGCATAGAGCTGACACACAAGTATAAATCCTGCGTGAATTTCACACACAGAGCTTTTATTTTGAAGTGCCATTTCCTGCTTTAGATTGAGTGACTAATGGACAGCTACCTCACAGAGACAGCAAACTAGCTTGATGCTTCATGTATTAAACTGTGGACCAGCCCCTCAGGTCAGCACATGAAACATAAAATAATAATAACTTGTAAAGTCTTACTGCAGGTTAAATACACAAAGAGTTGCTGTTGATGTTGCCTCTGGTCGTTGTGGCTCTGCTGTTGCTTTAGGGACATGTGTGCACTCTGGACAAAGTCATCCCTGTTAAAAGATTCAAGAGTATTACCAAACTCTCATTCTTCAGACAGTGAGAAACTGAGCGGTCCATCCTCACCTCACATGAGGGCCAGCAGCAACAGTCAGAGGGGTAACAGACTCTAATGACTCCTGTCAAAACGGATTACGATTGAGCGAGGAAACTGAAGACAGACAGCTCAGACTGAACAGTCACACAGCCAACATCCTAGAAACTCAACAGGAGGCTGTGATGAAAAATATAGAGTGAGAGCGCTGCAGCCAGCAGCCAAGGAAGACAGAAACAGTCTCAATAGCAGTGCTAAAATCTGCTCTGTTAAAATCTGCTCTAAGATCACAGGAGTGACACAGCGGGACTTGACCGCTTTTGCAATTAACAAATCCTCCAGAAAGCCACAACTATTTCATTGTCTTCTGGACATGGTGCTTGCAAGTGAATTTTCTCTGTTGCCCTCAGGGTGTCGTTACACTTTACCTTCTTGTAAAACTAACCAGTATTCCAAATCCTTTATTTGCCCTGCAGTTCGTCTTTTAAATTCTCTGTAAATTTTTGTTTTTATTGTTTTTTCTTAAATCCCTTTTATTGATTTTATGATCAGTCTATTATTTTTTTTAGAATTATTTATAGATTCCTTTATCCCACTAAACTCCTTGGCATATATTTTTATTTCTGTTGTGTATGTTATGTTATAGTGTGTGTGCAAGGCAAGCTGTTTAATAGAGTTGTCTGAATCTGAAAGGTATTTCGCACCGTCAGTGTTCATCCTCTTTAAGTGTTTGTTTTTGCCACTGACAGGCTCAGGTGTCTGACAACATTATTAAAAGGATCCCAACAGAGACTGATCTTTCTGTAAAAGAGTAAGTCCACAAACAGCTCTGAGATTGCTGTCGCCAAACCCACCAAACTCCATTTAAATAAACAGTACTTTTATTGCTGTAAAACACACTAAATTTCAAGTTGTCAGAAATAAAACAAAACAACAAAACCCCTTGCAAAAGCCATCTTGGTTTGTCTTTCTACTGTTCCAACAGTCGGCAACTCCAGTTTGGTTGAAATAAATTCTCAATCCATTTAGTTAGATATGAAAACATGCTGACTCTAAGGATGCTAACATCACTGATTATTTAAATGGAGTCTGGTTGGTTTGATGATGGTGATTTCAGGGCTGTTTCTGGTTGAACAAAAAGGATCTTACTCTTTAACAAAAGGTCTATCTCTGTAGGGATCCTTTATATAATGTTGTCAGACACTTAAAATAACAGTCAGAGCCTGTCAGTGGCAAAAACGAGCACTTTTAGTGGACGTTAATTGATGGTGCAAACATGAGTGGTTACATCACAGCCTGTTTAGCGGCTGCTAGCTGCCGCATTTTCACTCTATACTGGACCAGTTTCAAACCAGTTTCTATCAGTCACTTAAAAACAAAAACATTGGAAAACAGAGTCCACGTTTAAAAAAATACGGACGTTACCCTTTACAGTATGTTATTTTCTGTGTTTGTGGGACGTTTATGGGCGAGTACTCGCACCGCGCTCAGGTGAGGTCGGGGTTTGGGTTTGGTGAGGTCCATAAGCAGCAGACATCCGAGAAACTCAGCTTTGAAAAAGTGCAAATAAAGCAAGGTGAAACACCAAGCAAGAGTGAATCTGGTCGGCTTTTACTTTCACTGTCTTTGGCGAACGTTTTAACCACAGTAACCGACAATCCTGGATAGTATACCTTTAAGTAATGTCAGGAACATTTTCAGGCGGTCAGATGTTTTATTCTTACTCTCAGCTTTTGTTTTCTTCCTGTCTCTTTTTTCTCTTCTTTTTTTTCATGTCTTTACATATTTTATAATTAGTTTACCATGGAAATGTCAGATTTTATGGTTGTTTCCATCCTCAGTATTAAAACCATCTGTGCCACAACAGCAGTCGGAGCAGTATAATCCAGTAAATAATAAAGTCCCTCACCGAGGAAAAACAACCTTCCCTGTCAGAGTTGTATTCCTGCACTCCTGCTGTGAGTCAGCTTCTCCAGGAAGGGACAATAATTGGGAGTTGTAGGCTGGCACATGTCAGCGCTTGAAACCAAAATCCTGACAGAGACGGTCTGGCTGTCAGATCTGTTTTTGCACCGTCTGAAATAAATTGTTGCATCGGGCTGTGACTGTGCAAATGCTGCTCTCTTTTCTCTTTCTGTTCCCTCACACACTTTCATTATGTCGCTTTCACTTTCCTCTTCTCACCCTTTCATCAGCTTCTGCTTCGATTTCCTTCTTTGTCTGTTTTCTCGTGTTTCTCTCCTCTTAGTTTTGTCTCTTTATATTCAAGCTCACTCTGTCACAATCTTACAGACTCGTGGATGTTAGCTCAGATTGGGGGATGTAGGTTTGGTTGTTTTGCGGGCAGCCTGCGCCCTGATCTAGCCCAACACGCTCCATCTCAAGGCTTCCTGGCATCTCGCCCCATGCCACTCTCCACCAGGATAATACCAACCCACAGGAGGGAAGGAAAACAAGCAAAGAGTGCCTAATCATCACTCTGAGACTTTCTCTACTTGAATTTATGGCTTTTACAAATTCAGCACTCCACCTCGCCACAAGAGCACATGCTTCTTCAGGAACATAGAACAAACCCCTGATGATATATGTATGGTCACACTTTAGTGTTTGTGTACTTTAACCTGAGGGAAATTAATATAGGTCCCCCTGTAACCACAAAGTAATGATCAACTGTGTCTGTTTTAACTTGTATCATGCACGTATATACATGTCATATAAATTAAAAAGAGGATATTTTCAATTTGGCCCACTGTTGTATCGTTTGTTTAGATCAGTGGTTCCCAACTGGTGGGTCACGATCCTGAAGTGGGTTGCTGGTCCACTTTGAATGGACCGCAAGTGATTTGCGAATGTATCAACTTTGTAAAAAACACACTTTAATTTTAAGTACAGTGAATTTCCAGCATAGAGCTTTTATTTTGAAGTGCTGTTTCCTGCTGTAGAGTGAGTGAATAACAAACAGCTACTTAACAGAGACAGCAAACTAGCTTGAGACGTGGCCAAACACAAGTATGACGCTGAATATATTAAACTGTGTGGACCTTAAACTACTCTTTTAGATTATATTTGTGTTGCACAGTTATTGTGAAGGATCCTGTTGCTCATACCCTGATCCATTGTTGCTTAAAGTGCAGCCCATGGGCCAATGGTAGCCCTCAGACACATTTTCTGCAGCTCTCAAACGTGACATGAAAGGCAATACTCTCACTTTCATTAGCTCACATTTAATACACTAGAAGGAGACAGTATCACAGTGCACCTTCCTAACACAAGGCCCGCATGAAGCTGCCCGCATGAGCTGCCCGCATGAGCTGCCCGCATGAGCTGCCCGCATGAGCAGCGCTGCTCGGTTGCTGCTCAGCTGTGGAACACTAATAGAATAGGAGCCTTGCCTAAATTTTCTGCTTGACATGAGCGGTTTTCAAAAAAAAATAGACAGTGATAATGGTCTTTTGATAATCATATTGACATCGTACCAACTTTTACTACAGTTTTTTAATGTCTAAATTACTCAGAGATGAAAAAATAATCTGTTTTTGACTCAACACTGCCTGTTTCCATGTCAATTTAAAAGCCTTTTGACAAGGTCTCTGTAGACAGAATCCCCTCAATTCAGTCAGAACCACTTTAGTCCAAGAAAACTATATTTCCATTTGCAGTATTTTATTTAGCGTTATGGCTCTGTTCTGGGGCCTCTCTGCTTTTCCTCAGGCCTACGCAGAAAGCCTCTTCCACACACCTATGTGGAAAGCCAAAGGCGGAGAGGGCACACATCTCCATCCTTCTGCGTGGCTACGTGGGAAGCCTTAAGGCAGAGAGAGCAAACCTCCCTGCCCTTCCATGTGCCTACATGAAAAGCCTAAGGCATTTGATAGTACCAGGAATGCCTCATAATGCTGAGGATTGTCAGGTTTGGGCTGAGCTGTCATGACCTCAGTGTCAAAGCTAGTGTGGGTGAAGAGCCTAAGATACAGTTCTGCTAATTGCTGATGGATGGTGGCTCCAAAAATGTATTTATTCAGGTCAGTAGGTCTCTTGTGTGTCATCGCTGAAGTAAGTAGATGCACGCTTCCTTCTGCGCAGTGATACAGTTGTTGGATGTAGTTCAGTAGAAAGAAAATACTCGCTTCATGAAACTGCTCACAACAAGGTCTGTGGATTATCTTGAGTAACCAGGTCATGATTCCTGTAAAGAGACATTGCTGTTGAGTTTTTTAAATGTATTTTTTGGCACTTTGAGCAACACAAACTGAGTGCCATCTAGTTCCATTATAATGGAGAGAAGGCAGACATCTCTACGGCTGATATCTTCAGCACTTGGCAAAGCACACATAAACAATGAGGACTGATAAACAGCACTACAGGTAAAAGGAAAAATATGTATTTTTGATTTTGGGGCTGAACTGTCCCTTTAACATCAGTGTACAGTTTGTACAGTATGCTTCTGGGACTCAGCGTCTGTGCTTTCAAGTGTGGCCTCTGACCTCTGTCAGATCTCTCCTCACACACCTTCCCTCTCTGTCTCTGCTCTCTGAATGCTCAACAAAGCAGAAATGTCTCGAAAGTAAGGATTCACTCATGCGTCCTGTTTACTAACTTCATCTTCCGTGTGCAGCGGGCGAGGCACATGGCAGAGAAGCTGGTGACAGTGGTGTAAAAAGAGGGTGTTGGTATGGCGTTTCGGTCATTCCAGCCTGAGTGTGTGAGGCATGCTTAGAGACAAACGCCACCAGCTCTGACGCAGTGACAGCCCTGTGAGGGTGTGTGTGTGTGTGTGTGTGTGTGTGTGTGTGTGTATAGGGGTGTATTTAAATATCTGTAATGCAGTATTCCTCTGTAATGTTTGTGTCTCAGGTTTCAGTCTGCGCCCGGCGGGCAGAACACCATGTGACCACTGCTTCTTCTTCTTCCCTCTTTGATGTTAAAGCATGTAAAAAGATCATCTTTCAGTATTTACAGGCACACTGTATGTGTACAGTACGCTGCAGCATGTGTAATCCCAGTTGCCATAGTGACAGTAACCCCCGTGTGTCCATGCTGTGCGACAGGTGCAACATGTTTCCTCACTGTTAACTTTGAAAGGGTGTGATGAGGAGGGCAACGCCAGAGGGGACACACACAGATGTGTGAACAGACTGCACACCGTGATGGAAAGATAAACACGCTGCAATTACAATCATTTCTTAAATGTTCAAGAGCTGCAGAAATCAGTTTTTATGAAGGCTGTAATTTGCTGGCAGATGTCAGGGGAACAGAAAATGACAGAGGATTGATTTTCTTCTTGAAAGGCAGCCACACGTATACATACATATATATAGTATAGGCATTAGATGACTCATAGCAATTTAGTGAGCAGGTGGGTTCACTCTGATACAGAACATGGCAGCTGATGGACATATAAGCTGCTGCAGTGATTGAAGCTGTTCCTTTAACAGCACTTAACTGAGGGAACAAAAGCTAAATTAAGTGACATGGTGAAATTAAGGTTTGAGGTGATGTCGCCTGTCAGAGGGATGAACGTGAACTGTACTTACACAACAGCAGGCTTCCCCCACATCCGTAAAAACATCCTTTGAAATCCGAAAGCTCCAGATTTTTGACAAACTGAAGTAGAGGGAGACTTATGTGTTCACTTCGTGCGCAAATAAAACAATTATGTGAGTGATTTGCATGTAAAATCAATGTGAAGTTCCAATTAGGCACGAATTCCCATTGGGTGGCACGATGGACGCGACACAAATGATGTGAAATACATGAATTAAGTGGCGTGAATGAAGCGAGTAGCGCAATTTCGCTTGGGTTGAAAAATCGGAACTTCAGTGACCAATTTGCCCCGCAATAGCCAATCAACATTAGATCCTTCAGGGACGTATGACGCAAAGGACGTATCAGTGGAAGTTCATTTATCAATTAAGCAATTTCACACCCGTACGATCCAGGTTAGTCCCACATATGAAACGAGTCAACACAAAATATTCTGGCATTGAAACTTGCGCAAGTTACACAACATATAAGAGTGTGATGTTGTGTTCAGACCAAAACACGATGCAAATTTTCACGTGACCTTTCTCGCGCGAGTTTGAACACTAGAATATTTTGTGTTAACTCACTTCATACGCTCAAATGAACTTCCACCGGCACCTCCTTGGTGTCACACGTCCCCGGAGGATCTCGATGCTGATTGGCTAACGCAGTGCGAATCAGTCACTGAAGTCCAGGTTTTTCAACTTGCGCAAATAAGCGTATTATGTGAAATGGTGCTACTTGCTTCATTTGTGTTTTATTCGTGCCCAGTGTGAACGCATTAGATCACCGCAAGCTGCCAGGACAGGATTAGACCCTACACATCTACGAGAACTGTACTATTCTTTCAAAAGATAGTCCCTTATTTGGAGCAATATGTTTACATGGATAATGAATATTCAACTATTATTCAATATTCCAATTCTGATATGGGTCACAAAACAATTAAAACAAAATGTACTTACCAGAAAACACACTGAAATAGGACAGCTATGGCTGCGCCTATACTGGTTTTGTTACCAAACACTGTTGGTGTGGTAGCGACTTCTAAACAGATGAATCCCACCATCACTCAATTTGGCAGCGCCCTTAATTATGTTTAGCCTTAATAAAATGTAAACAGGTGAGTTATATAAAAATTCACCTCCTGTACAGTTGTCATGAATGTTGAAAGTAGCGATAGATACCAAAACCGTTTCTTGTACCAGGTTGTAAACATGTTTATTTCTGCTGTAGAGTTGGGCATTTTAACATGCAGGTCTATGGGGATTGAATCACTCTTGGAACCAGCCTCTAGTGGCCATTAGAGGAACTGTAGTTTTTGGCACCTCTACGCTGGCTTCATTTTTGAGCCCCAGAGGCTGCGGCTTGATGCAAAACATGGCCTTAAATATTAGAGTAAAATTGCCTAATATGGCCACCATACAGAGGATAACGTCTTTTGAGTTTAATCATTACAGTTTCAGGGGTTTCTAACGTGGCTACAAGCTGTCAGTCTGGTTGTTATACACAATGCAGAATATTGTTTCACACTGTGATGCATATTTATAATTTCTCAGAAGCATATTTGTCCCAGAAGAATGAATTTTGGTGGAATTGTAAGTAGATGGTGCAAAAGATTAAATATAGCATCAAAATTCTGTATATATGCCATGGATTTTATTTCTAATTACTAAAGTAATTAATTCATAGAGAGCTAATATTAAAAAACTTGGCACACATTCTGCTTTTTGAGGAGTAGTTTCACAGCCTCTAGTCATGATTTAGTATTAGGGAGAAGTCACTGCTATTTCTGCCATTAAATATTACTATTGAGCTCACCTTATTTAAAAAAAGTGGTTTTTACAGTGGTTTTAACCTGAAAATATTTGTTTACGGTACCATAAATATTTGTAACAAAGATGTCTTCACAGCAAGTTTTTGTGTAATGGAGAAAGTGAGTTTTCCTTGAGGCCTCTGTGCCACACTTCCCATGTGACACACTATATTCTCTGACAGGTGAAGTGTCTGTCGTCTGACAGGAAAAACACTCGACTGCTCCAAGTTTCCTCTTAGTCTATCAAAAAACGGCATCTCTCATAATGCACTCAAGTTTCTGCAGTTGAGGAGCTGTTTTCAAAGTGTCTCTGATGACTTGTTCCCACGTTTTTTCTCAGTGACTCATAAAGTGAGAGAAGGTTTGAATCAAACTGACAGAGAGAGAATGACAGAAAGAGAAGGACTGCCCAACTGAAAGACAGATGGACGGAGAGAGAGACAGAGGGAATGTAGTTTTTCCAGAACCCCATGAGATGTGAGAAATTAGGTCACTCCGGCTCACACAACATTAACACAACTGGGAAAAATCTGAGCTGCGTGAGAGGCGGGTCCAGGCAGGGTCAGCGAGATGATGTCGACTGCTAAACATGATTATATTCAGATGCCAGATTAGAGAGTGGACAAACACAGGCAGCAGATTTTTCATATAAACAAACAGACACTGTCTATATCCTGATAAATGGACCCACTTTCTCTAAGATATACACAAACATCTAAAAACAGACGGTCACACACAAACTGAAACAGGAAAACATTTACATGACGTAATCCTCAGAGGCTGAAATGCATGAAAGCATATTTTAACTGCATCATACCTAATTACAAATGACGCCGTAGTTATTGAAAATACTCATCTATTAGCCCTTTTCCATGCACATGTGCTGACCTGGCTTGACTCAGTTTGACTTGGCACATTAAGCGCACGTGGCCTACGCCCTTTTGAGCATTTATACTTGTGCAATGCTGTGTTTGTGTCACTCTGCAGTTACACTTCCAGAACACTAGTTGTGTAGCTGTTTCTGTGAAGTGCTGTAAAGTTTAGTTGATTCAAAAGACACGTTAAACACACATTAAACATGGCTTAATAGAGACAATTTCAAACACTAGTACACAAATCAGCTTCACTATAACTCGCAGCATTCACAGACAAACACTTGTCTTTATCTGGACACGTTTTCCCACAAATACAACATGCTAATGTTTTTAGCACAAGCCTATGGCATTTTACATTGTATAAATTAGCCTAGCAGCTAGCAGACTTTTTCTCTACTCATATGAAGCCAGGGACAACAGCAACATTTAACAAAGGTAACGTTATAAAATCCAGCTCCATTACAACTCACAAGGTTCACTGACAAAACAACTGTCTTATACTAAACATGTTTTCCAAACAAATATAACATGCTAACATTCTTAGCACAAGCCTATGGCATGTTACATTGTATAAATTAGCCTAGCGATGAACGGAGATGTCCTCTGCTCATATGAAGCCAGGATAAATCACACACAAGACTTAAAATGCTATTTTAGTGGAGGCTTTATTGTTCTTAACTGTAAAATTAAAGTGCTGTACGTACGTGTAGATTCAACGCAGAAGTATAAATCCCGCTTTAGGGGGATGCAGGTTGACGCAGTAGCCAATAAGTGTATTTAATAAAAGCCACTGAAAGTGAAAGTATTGAAATGGTCTGTGGATGATTAAGATATAATGCGTGCATGTCACGTCCAGGGGCCACACAAAATGTTCCTGAGATCACAAGGCTCATTTTGAGAAACCATAGTGACATTTTATGTTGGCAGTGGCTAATGTTAACAAGTGAACAAGCATGTCCGTCCACATTATGACATGTGTCAGACTGCAGGGGGGAATATCATCAGAGAACTGTTCCTGTCCTGGTTAATGAGCACCAGGAGAGTTTGTCAGTGGGAACATTAACACAAACATTAACACAGGACTGTTGATCTACTGGTCAAAGGCATCCCGGCTTTAGATGCACCACAGCAACAGCAAACTCAGTGTGTGGTGTAAACAACATGAGGTGATGGAATCAGCATTGTGGGTGCTTTTTGTTGCGTAGTTACGAATCTACAGGCTGGAGGGAAAAGCGTTGCAGTTTGGAGGTTATTTTACTTAGGAGTAAGTTATTTAGGAGTCACCTGTAGACTGATGCTCAGATGGCTGTTAAGAAGCATCCATTCCTGGCTTTTATCTCCAGGTGATGAGCACTCTCAGCACAATCTTCCCCCCATCACAGTGCAAGAGTAATCCAGGCAGGGTTCAGGGAACAATGAAGGGAAGTGTCATTTATTACCTTTCAGACACAGTCGCAGGTTCTTTGAATGGCTCTGGGGATGAAGCATCCATCCATCCAACCTGGAGTGGCGGTGCAGCTGTTTGCATGCTCAGCTCTGACAGGTCAGCAGGTCCAGTTCTGTTGAGTCACTGTCACAATGTGTGGCATCTGTTATGCTGTTATGTAAGTGTTCCCATATTTTTGTCACTGAGTTAGTTTTTAATCAGAAAGCTTTTTGGAAAGCAGCCATCAATCTTGCAAACAGAGACGGAATAAAATTACAGCTTCTAAATTTATTTGTAAATGACTGAGCCGAGGCAATTTAAGTCAGTTTGTCACTCAGATTGACGACAGTTTGACTGTGAGGAAGTGTTAAAAAAAGAAAAGACAACATAAAACAGATAAATGTGGCAGTGAACGCATCACTCACTCCTTCAGCTTCTCCTGACTGTGGTGCCCTCGTGGAAATGTCAGCACAGAAGAAGAGCATCGTTATGACGCACATCAAATCGGCTCTTAATGCATTCCAGCCTGTAAAGAGACGAGCACTCAGACTCACACACACACACACACACACACACACACACACACACACTCTGCCTGACTGCGCTCTACTTTATTCATAACTGATGGTTGCCTGTTAACCTACATCAGAGGAGGAGAAAAAAGTATTTCCATGGCAACCCCTGGAGATCCATGCAGTGTGTGAGCAGCAAACCAATATGTCTGAATTAACAACATTATCAGCGGCTGTCCAAACCTTCAGTGGTCATGTTGGACCCATTCATTTGTTTACTTCACACTAACAAATCCCAAATCACCCCAAACACTTTCACATTAGTGCTGTGTCCATCTGTGTGTGTGTGTGTGTGTGTGTGTGTGTGTGTGTGTGACTGCTTTATGTGTAGCATCTGTCGATTTACAGCCAGTCTTGTGTTTCAAATATTATAGGTAATCAGATCCTCCTGCTCTTCTTGGTTTGAGCTGGACTCATCCGGCACGGAGCGGTCAAGTGTGGCAACATCACAGTGACCCAGAGGTCGCTGATGGTGTGAGTCCAGGAACAGACTGAAACAAGAGTAAAAGTTTAAAGCCAATTAACACCAGCAGAATTTTAAAGTCACAGAGTAACAGAACAGCCCAGTATCACGGTGAGACTAATCTCTCAAGACAGATTCTGCAATTTACATTGTAGAAAGGAAGAAAAAGTAAAGGAAGAAAAACTTTTTTTTTTTTTTTTTACCGATGGATTTCCAGATTGCAGTGAGACAGACTGTCTCACATACTGGGCTGTGAGACAATCAGGGACTAACTTTGCAATATGTGTTACTATATAATTGAAAAATGTCCGCCCAGAAATTCTTGAGTTTGGGACAAGACCAGAAAAGGTGACCTAAGGTCCCCACGCCTGATTTACACCCGTCACGTGTAACAGACAAAGATGGGAATATTCTGTTCAGTTTGGCCTTGGGGAAATGCAAGCAATGAATGACTTTGAACTGAAAAGGTTGAAATCTAGCATTAATAGAACACAAAGGTAGTTTTTAAAACAAAAGATAAAGATGATTTTTGGGGAGTGTTGATAGTTCTCCTTTAAGGGAGGAAATTTAAACCAAGGGCGTGGAGTAGTTTTATATTGTAGCCTCATGTGTTTGTTTATATTGATTTATATGTTTCCATGTAGGCTACTGGGAGCAGAGGAAATCTTCGCTCACTAAGATCACTAAGGCTAATTTATACCATGTAAAACGCCATAGGTTTGTGCTAATAACGTTAGCATGTTGTATTTGTTTGGAAAACGTGTTTAGTATAAGACAGTTGTTTTGTCAGTGAACCTTGTGAGTTGTAATGGAGCCGAATTTTGTAACGTTACCTTTGTTAAATGTTGCTGTTGTCCCTGGCTTCATAACAGTAGAGAAAAAAAGTCCACTAGCCGCTAGGCTAATTTATACAGCGTAAAATGCCATAGAGTGCCGAAGTCACGCCCCTTCCGGTAGAGCTCATGGGACCTTAGATCGGAAAAAAATATGAATGGCAGTGAATGGGGAGAGCAATATTATCTTTTGTTCCCGTTTGAGTTGCGACATGAAATCCAAATATGTTGTTAATGAATTTAAAACATAAATTTTAAGGTCAAGAAAGTCATACTTTGTGGTAAAACTGTTGAGATATAAGCTTTTTAATTAGAAAGACTCAAGAGTACACAGGAGAAGGTCGCGTGTGTGACGTCATAGCTTTCGCTCGCTTCCTGCAGCTGTTTTATGATTAATCGATTTATGATTGAAGATGTCTGTGTGTTTTGTGCCAGGCTGGAGTCACTCCAAGCTGCTGGAAGCGAGCGAAGGCTATGACGTCACATACGCGACCACCTCCTGTGTAGTTTTTCTAATTATGTTTTTTTCAAAAGCTTATATCTCAACAGTTTTACCACAAAGTATGACTTTCTTGACCTTAAAATTTATGTTTTAAATTCATTAACGACATATTTGGATTTCATGTCACAACTCAACGGGACCAAAAGATAATATTTCTCTCCTCATTCACTGCCATTCATATTTTTTCTGATCTAAGGTCCCATGAGCTTCACCGGAAGGGGCGTGACTTCGGCACTCTATAGGCTTGTGCTAATAACGTTAGCATGTTGTGTTTGTGGGGAAAATGTGTCCAGATAAAGACAAGTGTTTGTCTGTGAATACTGTGAGTTATAGTGAAGCTGACTTGTGTACTTGTGTTTGAAACTGTCTCTATTAAGCCATGTTTAATGTGTGTTTAATGTGTGTTTTAGATCAACTAAACTTTACAGCACTTCACAGAAACCCCGCCACCGACTAGTGTTTTGGAGGCTACAGTGTAGGGTCTTCATAGAGCTAACGTACAAATATAAATCCGCATTTGGTTTGACTGTGCAGCTCAAAAATCAGGTCAGGAATGTTTTCAAATTGCACAGTTTATGCCCAGCTGTAGTTTGTTTGAACAGATGCGACAGATTGGGGTAGTAGAAGAGTTACATGGTGACACTATAGGTCTAAACTGCATTTCTGAGCCTCAGCTAACATTTAGCTCTTGCTAACATGCTAACATAAGCTCGTTGACATGTTCACAGTTAGAATAGTAACATGTTTGCATTTACGTGCATCAGCGTGTCATTTAGCGGTGTAGCATGCCTAAGTTATCATGAACAAATTATACCAAAATCTGGCCATTCAACAGCGGAAGAAGTATTTTGAATCGGTGAGCAGTTGCAGTCAGAGAGCTAGTGAAAATGTTGATGTAGCAGAGCATAAAAACTTGAATCAAACTTGGCCATGGAACAAGTCAGGCGTGGGATATTTGGCCTGTTTCTTTGTTGGTGTTTAGACTCAATTACACTTTGACCATATAGCATAGAAGTACAATTATGTCCTGCGGAGGCCAATCGTTCCTCCTGGCCCACAGCTGTGGGGAAAAGATTCATTTTTTAGCTGGAAAACAATCTGAAACACAAAGCCATGCCAGTGCACTGTGTGTAATCTAGGAAAGAGCAGTGAGTGCTGACATGTGTGGCTTTTTCTCTACAGTCACCAGACCACAGAGCATACTGGGGAATATTTAAAAAATGAAAAGGCAAAACAAACTGTAATGTGGGTCATAAGTGATGATTATATCCAATTCTCCAACCTGCCAAAACCTGCACAATCGATGCCAGACACGAACATATTGAGAAATCCTGACTCTCGGGAAACTCTGGCAACTGTTTTTGTTTTTCTTTTACACTCGAGCAAAGAGGTCGGGCTCAGATGTCAGATTCTGGATGGAATAATAACAGTGAAGTTGCAGAAAAAAGGTGGTACGGTATAATTTGATGCAGGATGCTGCGCCAGCTCAGCCACACTGAGGTTTGTGTAAGAAGTGCTGGAGGTCAGGAGGAGTGAGTCAGGACCGCCAAGCTCTGGAGTGCTCTGAAATAATTTTCTCCTGCTGCTGCTCAGCCTTGAAGTGTTGTTGAACATCGCAGTGTATAGATGACTAAATCCAATTTCAATTCAGCAGATTCACAAATTGGATTTTCTCTCAGAGATTGAAAGTCTCAAAAACAGCATGACGTGTCCAATCTCTTATGATGATATTGAATGCTTTTTATTTATCACAGTTTCAATACATTTTTCCTGAACAGAAACATCAGCGACTGCCCCTCAATCCTATTACAGTGCACAGCGGTGGAGGGATGTGCCTGTAACTTTAAATAACACCTTTGAACTCTGCCCGTGCTTGGCTGTGACGGTGACATGTAATCAAAACGAATGCAGAGATATGAAATAATAAATCCTCTAGGTTATCTTTCGCCTTGTGGCCTAAGCCTCAAACTTTAATCATACACATACAGTATTGCTGCTGGTGGATGAAAGCATCGAACCCATCAGTTTGTCACAATTCAAAAGAAGCAGACTTATTTTATGAAGCTATCAAGTACCCTGAAACTGGACTCATTTCATTCCAGATAAACCAGGATTCACTCACATGCAGTGTAATAATCTGGTCTGTCTTCAGATGAAACACCCATCGTCCAGTCCAGAATCAAAGCCCTATAATGGCTCCTCTCAAGACATCTGATAGACTATTAACTTGATTCTTACGCTGTGTCCAAGCCTCTATTTTAAGTGCATCTGTGTGTGAGTGAGGTCTGAAGCAGAGGAGCAGGAAGTGGCAGTGTGAAGTCTGGAAATATCATTAGCGTGCAGCTTTCTACCCGGTGCAGCGGAGCTCCCTGTGTATGGTTGCCCATCTCAGTCTCTCACTATCAAGAGAAGGAACAAATCCAGGAGCTGAAACTGAACCTTGGATATTTATGTTATCCGACCTTCACACAGTCGACATCTCCGTCCAGCTTCTGAGTTGTCTCACTCACTTGCCAACTGTCCCTCATGAAAAACAATTCTAGATTTTAAGACATTTTAAATATTAAATTCAGATTTTAAATGGATATACACTCACTACACTTACTGCAAGTAGCTAATCAGCCAATCATATGGCGGCAGCTCAATGCATTTAGGTATGTAGACATGGTCAAGAAGACCTGCTGAAGTTCAAACTGAGCATCAGAATGGGGAAGAAAGGTGATTTAAGTGACTTTGAACGTGGCATGATTGTTGGTGCCAGAGGTCAGAGGAGAATGGCCAGACTGGTTCAAGATGATAGAAAGGCAACAGGAAGTCAAATAACAACTGGTTACAACCAAGGTCTGCAGAAGACCATCTCTGAACCAACAACACGTCCAACCTTGAAGCAGATGGGCTACAGCAGCAGAAGACCACACCAGGTGCCACTCCTGTCAGCTAACAACAGGAAACTGAGGCTACAATTCACACAGGCTCACCAAAACTGGACAATAGAAGATGGAAAGCATGGATCCATCCTGCCTTGTATCAACGGTTCAGGCTGGTGGTGGTGTAATGGTGTGGGGGAGATTTTCTTGGCACACTTTGGGCCCCTTAGTACCAACTGAGCATGGTTTAAACACCACAACCTACCTGAGTATTGTTGCTGACCGTGTCCATCCCTTTATGACCACAGTGTACCCATCTTCTGATGACTACTTCCAGCAGGATAACGCACCATGTCACAAAGCTCACATCATCTCAAACTGGTTTCTTGAACATGACAATGAGTTCACTGTACTCCAGTGGCCACATTTTGCCACAATACATCCTTCAAACCAGCAGAGTGCTCCTGTACTGTCAGTAACAGCCAATCACAACATGCATTATTGATGACAAAAGCCCTCCTTTGAATGGAGCTGTTGTCACAGGCTTGTTTATGATGAGGTTACGTCGCAATCTAGCAAAATAAGTTGTGAAAATGTGGTGCTGCGTTGCTTCAAGTGTACGTTCATAATTAGAATAATAGCTCAGGTAAATGTCCGTCCCTCAGGCCCTTCGGGTTCTAAAAATCCTGGACCCCTGGACAATATAGCTGAACAATGCTGCCTTAAAGGAATACTTAATGTGCAAAATGACCATTTATATATCAATTACTCAACCTGTGTTACCCTAAACATTACAGTTTAAAATATATAGGTAGTGTGCCTGAGCATGTGCATGTGTTTGTTCAAGCTGAGCTCATACACACGTGTTCTCAGGCAGGTGTGCGACTTGTAGACGAAAGCGTTTTCAAGGACAGTTTTCGTGAAAATGCATGTGTTTGGGAAGTATTGAGCATACAAGTGGATAAATAAGACTGGATAATACTTTCAATCAGTGGTTCCCAACTGGTCCAGCCACAGGGTCTGGATTTCTCCTTAGTCATTGGTTCAAGGTCCACACAGTTTAATACATTCAGCATCATACTTGCGTTTGGCCATGTCTCAAACTAGTTTGCTGTCTCTGTTAAGTAGCTTTCTGTCACTTGTGGTCCATTCAGAATAACAATGACCCACCAGTTGTGGACCACTTATCTATTTAATACTACACTTGAAGTTGTGTGAGAGTTTGTGAATGGATATTTTGATACAGCTTTGGTGTTGTTAAACGCGGTCCCTGTTTACTGCAGTTCATAAAGACTGTTTGCCTTTCTTGGATTCTCCATCCACTGAGGAAGCATGTGAGAAAATCAAAGTGACACATGGTGAAAAAAATTATATACAAATGGTCATTTTGCAGGTGAAGTGTTCGTCTAGTTTTTAGGACTTGACGGTCTTGAGCCAAACTGTAGTTATCTGTCTTCCTTTAGTGTCAGTATGTTAAGAGAGACGAGCACATCAATGACCAGCCATATTAATAGCTTAGGGTTAGGTGTAGGGTGTCATCTCTTGTAACCTGAGCTTGCACTTCCTGCTCTCTGTTGAGATGTTCAGTTGTAATTTTACATTGTCAAGGCAGCTTACTGATCATCTACTGTGTGTGTGTGATCTACTCTGGGTTTCACTCAACTCAACTCAACAACTCATGTGGACCAACGTGCTGTACAAATGGAATAAGATGCTGGAACACATGCAGCTGGAGGTGGGACAGAGAGAAATGACTAATACTGGTGTACTGAGAGTTACAGTAGTCCAAACGGGAGGAGATAAGAGTGTGGGTGAATATCTCCAGGTCTTTAAAGGGATAGTTTGACATTTTGGCAAATTCGCCTATTGCCGTAATCCCTATAGTCATATGAGTAGGTACATTATCTTTAATTATCAGTGCCTGCTGTTCTGAGATCGGTGGGGCAGAGCTGCCCGCTGTTCAGCGCACAAAATGGAGGTGAACGGTACAGCCCCCTCTCTCCCTCAAAACTAATCAAATACACCATCAAATGACTCCAAAACGCTCTAGTGGACAACACATGGCTTGCGCATTCCCCACGCTATGAAATAATAATAATAATGTATGATTAAGTAACATTACGACACATGAAGCAAATACTCGGAACTACTAACTGCACTAAACATACACTGTTTGAAATCACTCTGCCCAGCAAGTATTGTATGTAGTTCCGGCTGTGCATTTGGCTTCAAAACAACTCTGTCTCGTAATATTACATTGTTATTTCATAGTGTCGTGAATGTGTAAGCTATAAATTGTCCACTAGAGCGTTTTGGAGTCATTTGATGGTGTATTTGATTAGTTTTGAGAGAGAGAGGGGGCTGTACTGTTCACCTCCATTTTGTGCGCTGAGCAGCAGGAAGCTCTGCCCCACCGATCTCAGAACAACAGGCACTGATAATTAAAAGTAATGTACCTACCCATATGACTATAGGGATTATGGCAATAGGCGAATTTGCCAAAATGTCGAACTATCCCTTAAAGGGAGAGAAATGGCTTGATTTTGTAAATGGTGCGGAGCTGGAATAAACTGGCTTTTACTACTGCATTAATAGTCAAATATCACCCCAAGATTTTTGACATGGACCCTTATTTCCCTCCCAGTCTTTTCCCTCTATAGTCAACGTACTCGACGAATGCAAAACTTGTAGTTAGTGCTGTAGTTTCAGGGGTGGTTTCGTTGGTCCAGACTGAAACCTCCAAACTTCTATTGGATGAATTGCCATGAAACATTCAGGGTTAACTCTGCTCTCTTTGACGATCCTTTGACTTTTTATTTAGCACCACTAGGTTGACGTTTGTGACTTTCAGAGAAATGTATGACAATCATTGGATGGATTGTCATCATATTTGGTGCAGAAATTCATGTCCCTCTCTGGATGAATTCATCACTCACCAACATCTTTGTTAACACTGCTGTTTGTCCAGTGCTTAACTTTATGACCAAATACCTGCAGAACTAATGACATCATCAGTGACACTGCTACTGTGCTCAGTGCTGATTTACATGTCAGCAAATGTTAGCATGCTTACATGGTAAACAAATAACACACAAGCATGTTGACATTGTCATTGTGACCGTCTTTACATAACAACCACGACCATAAAAACAAAGTCTGTGTTTACACTTACTTCACAATGACTTCATCGCTTCCTTTACTTCACGCCGACAGCTGAGTTCAGAAACGTGTTTTATCCTTTGAGGCATGTTTAGAGTCTTGGACTGTGTAAATAAAGGTGTATTGACTTTATTTTAAAATGTACAAGTAACAGTATCGGATGTTTTAGTAGCACAAGTCACAGGCGGAGATAGTTGCTGCAAACCAATCACCAGAAAAAATGTTCTGCAAATATTTTCATATCACTATGTGGCGGATATGTTGAAAGTTTACGTTTCAACAATGCTGTGGTTAACTTGTGGTTAGGTTAAGGCACAAAAACGACTTGGCCATCGTTAGTAAATGGTGGTTTTCCGAAACGTATAATGCCAACATTTCCTTCTGGCGACTGAGCTGGTACAGTAGTATGAATGAATGAATGAATGAACCTTGTTTAAATCTGTCCACTGAGCCAGCAGGTCTAATAATCAAAGGCAGGGTGTTCCATATTTTTTGGGCGTAGTAGCTAAAAGAAGCACCCCCAAATGTTTTTGTAGTGACAATAGGAACTGTTAAAAGAGCAATGGTGTTGGATCTCAGGGTTTGTGGAGGGACAACATGAGCCTGCGTGAGCCTTAAATGATGTGATTCTGTTGGCTTCATCACACTGTGACCTCCAGCATGCACTGAGGTGGTTTGCAGATCTGAGTGCATGGTTCTCTGCTGGAAAACGATGGATTGCCCCCTCCAGGTTGGGAGGGAGTCACTGCCTCAAGCAAGGGAGTTCAAGTATCTCGGGGTCTCGTTCACAAGTGAGGGTAGAATGGAGCGTGAGATGGATCGGCCAAAAGATGAAGCTTTGGATTTACTGGTCCATCTACGTCCCAATCCTCACCTATGGTCATGAGCTCTGGGTAGTGACTGAAAGAATGAGGTCGCAGATACAAGCGGCTGAAATGTGTTTCCTCTGTGGGGTGGCTGGGCTCAGCCTTAGAGATAGGGTGAGGAGTTCAGACATCCAGAGGAAGCTCAGAGTAGAGCTGCTGCTCCTTCGTGTCGAAAGGGGTCAGTTGAGGTGGTTCGGGCATCTGATCAGGATCCTCCTGGGCGCCTCCTGTTAGAGGTGTCCTGGGTACGTCTCACTGGGAGGAGGCCTCAGGGCAGACCCAGAACATGCTGGAGGGTTACCTATCTCATCTGGCCTGGGAACACCTTGGGGTCCCCCAGGAGGAGCTGGAAAGTGTCGCTGGGGAGAGGGACGTCTGGGGTGCTTTGCTCGGCCTGCTGCCCCCGCGACCCGGCCCCGGATAAGCGGATGTAAATGGATGGATGGTTAATAATCTGAATCTTTAACTAAATGTGTCAAAATAAATGAATGAGAAAAGTACATTTGCTTTAAAAATGTAGTGGGGTAGAAGTATAAAGTGGGATAAAATGGTAATACTGAGGTAAAGTACAAGTACTTCAAGTATTGTACTTTATGAGTATAATGTTTTTTAGAGTTTCATTCCACCATTGAAAGTAGTATTAGAGGCATTTCTCCGAGTGTTCAATAAATGTAGTGCAGTAAAAAGTGCAATCTTTACCTCAGTGGAGTTGAATAGAAGTATAAAATTGCCCAAAATGATAATTAGTACCTTAAAATTGTACTTAAGTGCAGAACCTGAGTAAAATAACGACTATTAGGGATGTAGCAGTAAAGTAGCAGTGACTCTCATTATGTCATGTACAGCTTTTATCTATTTACCGTTCAGTTTTCTTTACATCCTCACAGCCTCTCAGAGGAAAGATGACTGATTAGTGATTACACTTTACATCCTGTTGACTCTGCTGTCTGTTTACGTTCGGCACGTTGTTGATTCGTCTCTGTATCAACGACACCAAAACAAATTCCTGTTGGTTTGTTATTCTTAGCAGATGAAGTGACTGTGACTGTGCTATCACAGCTCCATACCGGGCCTGCCGGTCCTCCCCCCCCGGCCTTTGCCAGAGCATCTGTGCTGAGCTGGCCACTGGATCAGGATTTGGCAGGGGCCATGCTACAGGCGGTGTGCCGTGTGTTTCAGCAGACCAGAGTCCCTCTGGGACTGCAGTGACGGGACAGAACAGGGAACAGGTTGCTTTGCTGCAGCGCCAACACAGCAGCTGTGAAGCTCAGTGCACGAATGCATTAGCTGGTGGCAGCGAGTGCGTCCTCGACTTTTAGCTCAGAATGAAAAAGGCAGCAGCTGTGGCGTGAAACCTCGGCACTTGGCTGTACTGTTCAGATATATCATTGTTTGTGTATCAAAGAAGGAACAGAGAGGACGTCCAGGCTCCACTTACTGCTGAGGCTGACACTGCTCACTGCTTCACTGACTTCTTGCGTGACGACACCAAGAAAATCTTTTGTAATGCAGGGTTTTAAATCTGTGTCATATACAGTACTACTGCATGCTGTTTAGACTTCTACACTTTATGCCTCATGGATGAAATGTAAGCAACAATCATAAGAGCAAGAATACAATTCAAATGCACTCTTCTTTCCATATGTGTGACCTTTACTCCTTCAAAGTGTAACTATCTCCGCAAGTTTTTGGTGGAGTGACTCCAGCCATGTCATACAGAGGGGACAAAACAAGACAAAACCCTTTGTCTTAATGTAACCCATCCATCTGTGTATTTGTGGTAGTTGATAGAAGGATATCAACTGTTTTTAGTACAAGCTATTCTTCTGCTGGTCGTTACCAGACTTCCTCAGGTGTGATACCACCTTCTGGACTGAAATAAGGCCTACCTCAATTTAAATTTGGCACAGGAAAGTATCTGTAAAGTTTCTTATGTTGACAGTTCACCCCAAAGTTTTCTGTAACCGCTTATCCTGTTAGGGATTGGGCGAGAAGCAGATTACACCCTGGACAGGTCACCAGACTATCACAGGGCTGACACATAGAGACAGACAACCATTCACACTCACATTCACACCTACGGATAATTTAGAGTCACCAATTAACCTGCATGTCTTTGGACTGTGGACTCTTTATGTGCCGTAGTGGTAGATTTGCAATAAAACATATGCACTTATAGTCTGTAACACTGGGCTACACACCTGTCACTACTGTAACTGATACATTTATCTATGAATCATTTTTATATTCAGCTGAGCTCACACACATGGCAGCGAGTATCCGACAGTGAGAGATAAGATTAAATATGAGATATGATTGGTCCTGTAGCCGATCAAAGCACCACAGATGGAGAGAAGGTGTGGCCCCTCCTTGACCCCCCTTTGACTGACTACAGTTGAAAATCATGGCAGAAGATGAAACGTTGTCTCCTTCAGAAGAGACACATGCACATCTCTAGCTCAACATCCAGACCCTGTCTGCCTTTCAAATGACAAGAAACAACAGTCACATATGAGCTGCCTTCTCTGTCGGTCCAAAACAGTGGACACCTCCACCTTGAAGCATTCAACATCGACAGCATGTCATTTGTCTGGTTCTAGACTTTAACTTTTACACAAGCAGTTATTTTCTGAGTGCTTTTACTTCTACCTGATTCAATATAATTATAAAGTAACAGTACTTTTACTTGAGTACTGTTTTTGTTTGCTCTACTCACAGCTGCAAAAGTGTATAGATACTTTGTGTTTATGCTTTTGGACAGTCTCTCCTTAGAGGCATTTGTGGTGTTGCATCATTTGTACACACAAAACTGTCTAAAGTAAAGAGAGCTTGAGGGAAGTTTGATCTTGTCTCTCACAGATCTACAAAGTTATAAAAACTGTCAAACATTGTTTCAGATTGACCGCCAAGACACATGGCTGTTCACACTTGTGTCTATGATGCGTCTCCAGCGGACCACTTGTGTTCAGATTTCCTTACTGCCTATGTCACTGACACTAGAAGCTCAGCTTTTACACAATTATTACATTCACACCCACGATAGCTGCTCGCTAGTCATGTTAGTGGTTGTGCCGGTGCAGTTGGACAAATCGCTGTCAGCAGAATTCAACACATCTCCTTCCACAGGCCAAAATGATGGACGGCCATGCAACACTTCGTCCAACTTGTCAAATATTGGGAAAGTTATTCAGCATTAGCACACCGTCACCAAAACAACCACAAAGTCCTACATTAATGAAGAAGCCTTTGTTAGGGATGTACCAGGACGTATTAGTGTTTACGCCACAAAAGCTATGTGGTCAAATGTGTCCTCGACCACCTGGCAAATGCCTTGAGTGTTCAGATCAATCAGATCAGAATGGCCCTGTTTACACCTGCTATTAACATGTGTCTTGGGTGATCCGATGACAAGTGGAGGACACTAAACAAATCCGCTTTTATGTCTAGAACCTCTTGTTGGAATGCACCCTTCCTGAGGACTTGGCTCAGATTCTGGAGTTACTCTCTTTTCCAGAAGCCTCCCAAAGGAATGTTATCCCGTTTGATCCAGCAGTGGGGACGGCATGCCTTTGCTGACGTCGACCACAGCAGGATTCGAATCCTGGACCTTCCGCATGGAAGAGGAGCGCTCTAACCACTACACTAGAGAGGCCCACAAGTGGACAGTGCTAAATACATGTACATTCTCAGAACTCATCGGCTGTATTCGGCGTCTGACTTCCGGCAGACGGCGATACAGCTTCTGGGGGCAGACCCCCGATTTTTTGGCATTCCAGTTTGATTTGGGCAGAGGAGGTGAATTTCCGTTTCCGACTTCCGTTTATAAATAAGTAAATATGCTGAACCATTGTGATGGATTCAGAGTTTGCAGTGACGCCAATTATGTTCCGCCTCGTTAGTTCACTGCACGGACCGTTTAACCTGGCAACAACTGCAGCCGGCTCAAACGTGATTGGTCAATATCATGCGGACTACAAACAGCCTACAACTGGAAACCAGGGCTCTTCTTCCGGAGGCAAGATCTCCGGGGTTTGCCTACAGACTCTACATTCACTGAATGTAGAGTCTGTATATAGACACTAGGACATGTATAAATGGTCATGGAGACGCATTGTCAACGCTCAAACCACTTGCCAGGTGGTCCACCAAAACTGGCCTGCAGTCCATTGCAACCTGTTGTGTAAGAGAGTTAGTTAGTCAGACATAGGTAGGTAGACTTACTGAGTTTGTGTCTGAAGGCCTGGTCAAGTGTGGCTTGACGAGACTGGCTGCTAGCGCTAGCATCAGAGGCTGTGCTAGCTCGGACCAGGTCCAGGTTTGCCGCTAAATGCTTTGCGTTGAGGTGATATTTCAGGCTTGAAGTCCTCCAATGATACAAAAATTCCCCACTGCAGGACCTGAAAAGAACGGTGCTCCTATCAACAGCTCCATCTGGACGTTTTTTAAATGTAAACATTCCTTCCAAAGGCCGAGCATCGTTGTCTTGTCTCATGTGACAAAGCCACTGTGGCCGTCATTGGGTTAAAGGACACAACAGAACATGATTAATCAGCATTCATTTTATTTAACGCATTAGATTAATCAAAATTAATGCGTTATTTTGACAGCCTGTAGGATAAAATGATTGTGAGCCTGACCCTTTGACCTTCTAGCATTATGTAACATAGGCAGTAGCCAAATCCGAACACAGGCTGGAGACACATGACAGACACAGGTGTGAACGACAGTGTGTCTCGGCTGTCCACTTGTGATTGGATCACCAAACTGTATGTTAAAACCAGGTATAACCAGAGTATATCACTCCAAAAAGCCTGTTTCAGTAGAAGACGACCTGGAGCCCTTGAAACCAAAATATTTTTTGTGAAGCCGAACAACCTCTAACGGGAAATTGTCACCACTGTGTCCACACAAATCAGAAACACTCCCACTTAAAGTTCATGTCAGAGTTTTATGCCACCAACCAGAGAGAAATGGGTCAGCGCAGATCCTCTTACAAATGAAGTGGTGCTTCATTAGAAACATTTCAGCTCTGTTCCTTTGGGCAGATTAGCTCGTGGAGCACACGCAGTACTCGTACGACAAACCCATTGTGGGGGATAAAATGTGACTTTTTAGCCGAGCTGCATGTGTGGCAGATATCACTTGGCTGCCCACGCAAACCAACATCCAGCCACCTAGCATAACTGAAATAGATGGTGCTGTGGGCTTGGGACCAACGGGAGCAGGGTAGAATACAAAACGGGAGGAACAAGAATGCTGCGTATTGTCTCGTGTGAGAGCCAGAGACAATGTGAGCCTTCATTGGCTTGTGTCCATTGTGCTTGAGATTTCTTGGGCTCAGCCGAAGAAGAGAAAGGTCTTCATTCAGCCTGCTGGGGCTTCTTCAAACCTGCCATTGTCATCGCTTCTTCTCTGCCTGTCCCAATGTTTTCCTTTCTCTCAGGGCTGATTGATGCCCCTCTGCTGCAGCGTTATGTCACTCGGCACACTGTGTGGTTTTTAAAAGACTTGTTAGTGCTGCTTTTGTCTGCTGGCTTCACCTTTCTGTCAGTGTTTTGCCTCCAGTTCTTAAAATAGGAGAAATGGAGAGGAGTTAAATTACATCCAAGGTCAACCCCTCAGCCTGTGCACTAAGTGACAGGGGATATTGGTGTATTAATGTTTCCACTCCACTCAGCGCTGAGCACATTTCTCCCTCCTCACTCATGGCAGTTTTGACCCACATCTTTTACTTTGCGTGACAATAAACCTTTGCTGTCGCTGAATAGCCTGCAGCTGAACGACATTCAATGCCCCCAGAATAATTCGGGAGTGATGTCATTGCAGCAACACTGTTTAATTTTGCGCTAAGAAAGGAGCTGGATGATAAATGGCTGGTGAAAATAGGCCTCCAGACTGTGAGCCTGTTCAGAGCAGCTCTCCTCAATGATCCAGTCAAGGGAACCAAAGAAAAGCTCCTTTAAAGAAAAACCTTTCTTTGTCACTTTCAGCTTGTGAGGAAGTGTCTCAAAAAATCGTGACAGGCTTGTTAAAGCAGCCCCCCCCCCCCACCCCCCACCCCTCTCTCCACCACCACGCTGCCCTAACAATGCCACCCCCGGCTGCCCCGCCACCATCCTGCTTCAGTGTCTCTATTCTGCTCTGCTGGCAGAGGCCCGTCTGCTGGAGCGCTCCGACACAGGGACGGTGAAAGAGGATTTAGCTCGGCCTGCTGCGACACCCTTGGTTCATGTTAAGTTAGTTTAACAAGTGAAGGAATGTTGAAATGTTTCTGTGATCTGGAGCCAACTCTTCCTCCATCACTCTGGTGACCAGTTTAGTTATTTGATGAGAAAACATTTTTTTTAGATGAGGTTGTGGCAGCAGAGGAATGAAAGATTCAAAATAAGATCTCTTATTTGTCCGGCCTATTTCTCCTAACTGAGCTCACTTAAACATCAATATGAGATTTTGACCACTTCTCACGCTTGTCTCTTGTCTCAACCCGATCCTAATTTAAGATCTTAAATTGCTCTTCTTCCTCTCTCACTCCAGTCATCAAAAATGTATACCTCCTTCTAATATAATCCAATTAATCACATTTCCACATGTATTTTGTATCATCTCTGTGTTAAGACCTTTTTTTTCTTAGTTTAAAAATCAGAGGAAGTCACATGTGTGTCCTGGGGCAAGAAATGCCCTCCAAAGAATAATTAGAGAACAGTAAAATCAAACACTGATTGAAGATATTACTGCTTGCTGCTGCTGTTTAGGGACTCAGAAAAATTAAATTACACCATTTTGAAAAAAGACAAATGTTCCTTTTTGTCCTCGCCAAAATTTAGCATAACTTTGAAGCATTATTTGGCCCCCTTTCCAGCAAGATGGATGCCTTAGGAGTTTGATATGATACAAGTGTCTTCACTGTATCTTTAAAAGTGAGCTGCCAGTTTTCATTTCCCTGTCCTCTCTGTACTCTGACTTTTCTTTTAGGAGCTCCAGATTTTTGGTGTGGCGTTCTGACTTAGCTAGTTAGGCTGCTGTCCAACTCACATGTTTACATCAGCAGCACCTGTGAGTTTTGGTAGTTAAATATATGTAGAAGACATCTGGATGGATTTTTACTAGCGGCATTCAGTGTTGTTAAAAACAGGCAGTACGGAGCGCCTCGCATTTTGATCAGGGCCTTAGCCTCGTCAGTCACCTGAAACACCTACATTGTTATATCAGGAGGTGGAGGAAGATGGCCTCAGCTGCACTCTTGCAGAAACATTAAGTTTTTGCTGATTGATCAAATCGCATATTTCCCACTATCTCACTGCTGGCCACTAGAGTCAAAAGCAGTATTATGTAGTGACTGGCATCAGCTTGTCACAACTAGAGTTGATGTAATAATCATCTAGTTTAAAACAAGACCAATTAGATTGTTTGCTAAATGATGTCATGTGTTTCTGATTTCTTTCCGTGCCATACAGGCATTAAAGAAATTAAATGCATGTGTTCAAGGATGAATGAAGCAGGGGGCAGAGGAGAACAATATGAAGTGCTGAAGGCACAGAGTACTTAAATTTACTTAACGTCTGTTTGAGGTGGAGCTTCAATAAAGAGTAATAATGCATCACATTTTAATTGTTGTATTTTGTGAATAAAATGTAAATCTGCACGATAACCAGTGACATTTATCTGTCAGGTAAATAGTAATACAGTGTTTTCCTCTGAAGAACAAGTAGAGTAAATATATAATATACTGTTGCATTGCATTTTTTAAAAGTGCTTTGGGGATTTTGTTGTTGTTTTTGTTGTTGTTTTTGCATAAAACAAGAGATACACTAAGCACAGGGACGCTGGTTTATAACTGCTTGGAAGATGTGTTTTTATTTCACTGTGACTGTGTCAAGTGTGGAGCTAGAGCCAGGACATGCTTAGCTTAGCTTAGCTTATCTTAGCTTAGCATACCCACCTTATTCCTGAGGGCACAACTGTAGAAATGATTATGGGCACAATGAACTTCCTGTGAGATAGCGGAAGTAGCAGTAAGCTAGTTAGTCCCATAGACTTTCTGTGGCTACGCTAGGTGGCTAACCACCAACGTTGGTCCTTTTCGAAAGAAATTTGCCTTCAGTTTAGCAAATACTGATTTTTTTTTTTTTTTAACAATGTTTAACTAATGTTAACATAGCATTTTCTAAAATGTCTTTGCGGAGCTCTGGTACCTGTTGCACTGTCCGTGTCTGTAACAACTAACAACCAGTCCAAGCTAGCTTTTTGTCTTTAGCAACTGTGTGTTGAACATGTGACCAGAACAAAAAGGAATTGTTCCTGTTGCCAAAGGTACCATTGATATGAGAAATAAAACCACAAGAGTTTCATGAGACTCAGCGAAAAAGTATCAAATCAGAGAATGAGACCTCGACTGACAGGTCTGTCACTCAACGTCAGTACAGATATCCCTGTCTTTCCATACTTTCTTTATATCATATAAAAAATGAACGCCAAAAGTTACTTCTTTTACCACTACTTTATATTACTATTACTGAAGTCTGCTGCTAAATTCAGTTATATATGTCGCTCAGAATAGTTTTTAATAAATCAGAAGTTAAAACATGTAAACTGCGTTGTAACGCAGATGAGTGGAGGATTAGCTGGGAAACATGACATTTATTCACTTTACATGGAGCTACAGTTAATACTGAATTATGTTAAATGTTTCCTGAATGTGTTAGTATCTCTTAATGAGTCATCAAAAATCATAAATCATCTTTAGAAGGAGCAGATGTTATCTTAAGCTAGCTCGAGACATGTTAAGCTAGCCATATTTTAACGTAGCAAGGCGAGCTAATTGCTAGCATGCTCGGTTGCTTTGAGATGGCTGTCAGAGATGGCAGAGGTATGATCACATCATCTGTTTGAGCTATAATAGGTGGTGTGTTCCACATTTTATTTCCCAGCTGCTCTTGGAAAGAGGAACAGAGTACTGTAAACAAACTATTAGCACTGGAAATCCCCGGTTTTGGTTCAAAGTTGCACCCATAATTCACGCAGGGATCATGGGGGCTAGGAATAAGGTGGAGAAGTACTGGAGGCAGAGGAAACACCTTATCTGACTCCATCCAAAGTTTTGCAAAATCCTCCACCAGTGAAATACTTTTTTTGATTTCATGCGTACATAATCAGAAATCTGCAGTCAACAAGTTGTAGTTTTATCGTAGTAATTTCTGTGTGTGTGATGGATTTAACAAGTGAGGCGGACGTCTTACAGCTGGTCAGTTGACATAATATATTATGTAACACAGATGGCTGTTTCTAAACGACCTCAAACATACTATGGGCATTTCTGTCCTGTCATTTCTTTCTAACTTATCAGCCTACACATACACACAGATATCATTAAATCTGTGATAAGCTCATAATATCAGCAGTGCTAACATGCTGGTGTGTCCTCGTGAAACACTGACCTCTGCCTGATCACACATTTTAACCGCTCTGCATACAAGCATCAAATTACCACAAATTAACACCTGATGTATGAATGAGATTATCACACCAGCACAGAGTCATTAAACCTGCCAATCGATTCACACACTGTGATTCCTGACATACTGTGTGTGTTTTAGTGTAAACTGTTTAATGAACACACAGTCTGTTTGTGTGTGTGTGTGTGTGTGTGTGTGTGTGTGTGTGTGTGTGAATGAGTGGTGTTGTGGCGGTGTGAAACCAAACAACTAAACATTCCTCCTCTCTCGTCTCTGCAGATTGTGCAGTCTGACTCTGAAGAAGCTGGTGGTGATGAGGGAACTTGATAAAGAGCTCATCTCTGTGGTCATAGCGGTTAAAATTCAGGTATGTGGTAAAAAAACAAACAGAGGCAACAGAGCTGGGGCCTGTATCACGACACGAGATCAACCTTTCCTGGGTTACCCAGACCTATCCTGTGTTGACTAACCCTAACAATGGCAATCAGGATAATCGGTATCACGACGCTGGATATCAACTCGGTAAATCAACCCAGGGTTGCTTTATCAAAAGCCGTGAACGCGCACGCAGCGGACCAATCACAATCATGAGAGAAGCGCAGCGTCACTGAGTGTCCTCACTGAGCGTCCTCACTGAGCGTCCTCACAGAGTGCTGTATGTGAGGGGGAAAAAAAGTATTTCTCATGTGAGGATCAGAGATTAATTCTACTAAAATATGAGGAGGAGGAAAGCAACATTAGAGAAAAGGCCAACACCGTGGCAGCTGCAGGAGGAGGAAACATGCGTGGCAACGCATAACGGGAATAATAATGTTTAGTTTTAGTTTAGATTAGTTTATTTGCACATAATGTTAAAAATAAGATTTACAAGATTAAAAAAAAGAAAAGTGAGGTTAGAAGCCACTAAAAGCTTATCAAAGAAATTCCCCTGTCAAAACATCAATGAAATCACATGATAGAGAAGAAAAAGAAACGGGTCAGGAAAGAAGAAATAGAGGAGGAGAGAGGGAAAAATCAAGACAAAACAAGGTAGCAAATAAAATGATGTGTAGGTTAAATTACTCATCACTGGTTCAAGTAGCTACAGTACCTGTACCTGTACATCTGACACTGATCACACCCTTGAATCCCATGAAATCAATGCTGCGCAGATGAATTGCGTGTATTACAATTATCGTCTAACATCATTGTGTCTGATAAATTGGTCTTCTTTGTCATAACGTTATATATGCTACAATAAAGCTTAAAGCTGACGCCACAATTAAATCAACACCAAATTGATAGTCTGAATAAAATCATCCTGATATTGAGCTGTGTTAGAAATTAACAGCTGCGCAAAAATATACCTCGTCTCCCTCTTTAAAAAAAAAAACAAAAAGGAAAATCCCTCAAACACCATGAAGTGTAGACATGATAGGCTACTTTCCACATTTCCAGCAGCAAAGCTGTCAATTAGGCCCATTATCTTTAACAGGGATCATTTCCTCCAACAAAACAAAACATTGGCACTAATTAATGGTGCTATTAAGTGTCCACAAATGATCAGTTTCTTTCTTATGAAGGGGTGGGATGAAATTTCGACTTCTTTCCACTCCGTTTTGAACAATCTTTTCATTGTCTGTTGTTGTTGCTTTCTTTTCTTTTTTAATGTTCAAAATAAACTTTCAAATCAAAATCAATCAAATTAATTAAACTTCCCGTCATGACTGGGCTGCATTTCTGTCAGTGGAGTCATTTTTTTCTGAACAGCTGATTGGCCAGTGGGTGGTGCTTTTTATAGCATCAGATTCAACCCTGAACTTACCCTGCTCCGGAGCAGGATAGCCGTTCAGAGTAAGTTACCATGGTGATCTACCCCGATAAGAACTGAACCGGCTTTGTGAGACCGAAAACCCAGGGTTAACCCTGAAGTTACCTCGCTAAGACAAAATCCTGCTTCGTGATACAGGCCCCGGGTGTGTGCAAACCTGCTGCACACAAACAAACACAAACAAAAACAAATGCAAAAAAAAAATCTCGGGAGGTTAGATTGTGTTTCATATTTTCCTTTTTGCCTGTTTAAATCCATCTTTTAATGTTGTTTTTCCACCTTTAAGGCAAGTTGTGAGAGACTATAGTACACTGTACATCATATCCAGATTTATTTTGGTCAAAGATACGTTCTCGTGCAACTATAACCTAAATTTAACAAAAATCAAACCAGTTTCTGAGCAGAAAATTGGTTAAAATGAGCCAGAAAACAGCTCAAATGTTCTCACACATGCACACATTTTAAAATGTGTCGAACCCTGTTGAATTATTTACGCCTTGCACCTTCGCTGCGGAGTGAAAAACAACAGCAGAGATGCAGAAATCTTCCAGGGGACGGACTCACACTAAATTACACACCACCTCGTTTTGTTTTTTTTCCTTTCACTGTGTTTTTTTTTTCTCACAGGGCTCCAAACGGATCCTGAGGTCCCATGAGATTGTGCTGCCACCCAGTGGGTCTGTGGAGACCGATCTGGCTCTCACCTTCTCACTGCAGGTAACAAGAATAAAATCACCATGCTGCTGTTTGGTTAAAAATAAACATTGTAGGTTGTCACATGAATAGTTTATGAATAGTTTTTGGGATCATATTTGCTGTTTTGTTTTTTCTTGTTGAAGTGAGATCATTGTGTGGGCTGAGCTTTATGACACTTGTTGCCATGGCGACTTAGATTAGATGATGCATGATGATCAATGAGATCTGAAGCTCTGTTTTGTGTATCTGAAATACTGTGTGGTGGTGCATCTCTCTGTGTTTGTGGGGTGTTAAATCATCAAAAGATAAAACAGGAAAATATACTGTCTCTCTCATATACATGATTATATATGATATTTATGTTATTCTCAAGAAATCCCATGAAAAGACCGACACCAACAGTGTGTTTACAGTGCGTTTGATTACATTCATACATGTTATTAAACTAGTTAACCTTCTTTTCGTAGTAGCTTTCATTAGTTTACAGTGTTGGGCAGTAGCGTCACTACAAGTAGCGACGTTACTTAACTACATTTCTCAGTAGCGTCCTGGTGACGTCACTACTTTCTGAGTCAAATAACTTTTCAGTAGCAAAGTTGACTGAGTAGCGCAGTAGCATCCACCAAAGTAACAAGCTTTTTTTCCCAGGAAAACTCTGAAGTGCAAGGTCTGAATAAGTAGTAATGTAATGTGACTGATGCCAGCGCCACACGGAGCGAGGCATGTAGATGAGGGAAGCACGTCCATATGCTATCAGATACTAATCCTTCAGTTTCCTCTGCGTGCTGCTTCGCTATTGGCTTTTCTTGGCAAGGCCTGTCCTACTCTGCCTCTGATTGGCAGGAATTGGCAGGGAAGGTAGTTCCTAAAACAGCTGGATGCTGTAGTTTTATTAAAGACGTATTTTCTTCATTATTTTACAACAGCTTTGGATATTTCTCATAAAGAATTCCTGTATTTGCATCTTTGTTTGAGCTCTTCTCATTGGAGGCGTCTCAATTTGAAAAAGGTGACATCACATAATTATCTGCATTTGGAGTAAAACATTATGAATGACATGGGTTTTTATACCTCTGTGGCGGCGATAGTCATGGCTGCAGGCATTATGTTTTCGAATTGTTCGTCTGTCTGTTCATCTGATTCTTGTGAACATGAGTTTTTAAATTTGGCACAAACGTTCACTTAGACTTACGGAGCCCCTAAAGGGACATGGCCATTACACATGACCATTCACTATTTACCTTCATTAAATCAGCCAGAAACAACCAGGCTGCTCTAGTGTATAACCATTCAGACCTATACACACAGCAGACAGGTTGGTTTTACTTGATATTCTGCTGATAATATATGATGATAAGTTCTGATCTGACTGGCTGAATGAGTATTTGATAATCATCACACCTGTTGATCCAGGCTATATTCGCCTTCACCAAGCTTTTTGCATGTTGCGTTGCTGCAGGAGGTGTGCACAGAGACTCAAAATATCTCATGGGACAACGCAAAAGTTTAGACTCAAGAATGAACTGATTAGAATTTGGCAGCTGAAGGTCAAACAGCCTTCTCACAAGTCTGAAACAACACCAACATGAGGACGATAAAAACACAAAGGGGAACACAGCTTTTTATGCCTCCGCAGCAGCGGCAGCTACAGTATGGCTGGAGGGTTCATGTTTAAGGTTGTCCTTTTCTCATGAATGCCATACCTCAAGAACACGTTGAGGAAATTTGCCACAAACGTCCATCAGGACTCCAGACTGAGCAGATTAGATTTTAGAGGTCAAAGGTCTAAAAGTTGAAGGTCACTGTGACCTCACATCTGTCGCATTCTCTTGAACGTGATATCTCAGTAACACCTTGAGAGAATTTCTTTACCTCAGGAAGACATTCATTTAAACTTAAGGGTTAACTGATTAGATGTTGGTGGTCAGAGGTCACTGTGACCTCACAAAACATGCTTTGGCCATTACTTAACGTCATATCTCAGGAACAGAAGGGGATGCATTTGTACTTAATTAGTGACACTCACTTATAAAGTGACTGTTTAGATCTTCTGTGCTGTCACGGGGAAGATGTGTGTGAAGCATCCATGTTTTCACAGACATAGATGTAAACTGTGAGTGCAACTTGACTGGTGTGCAGAGGCATAAAACTGTGAGGCAGTAATTCTAGATTTCTGATGTTGTCAGATCACTGTCAGTCAAATAAGATCAGAAATCACACCCACCCAGATGGGAAGACGCAGATTAGCTCAGCTATTGAGTGACATAATTAATGGCTCATATCTTACTATAATTACTCCTTATTTAGTTATGAATATTTAACACATTAGAGAAATACTTGCAGAGTTTTCAGGGGCTTCAAACATATATGAAGCTGCTGCTTTTGGTCTTTTTATGGGGTTTGTCCACATGATAAAAACATAGTTTATCACTGACCTGACTCTTAAAGCTACCTGTTACACTCTGAGTCACTTGTCCTTCTCTCTGTCTCTCCTCTTCAGTACCCTCACTTCTTAAAACGAGAAGGAAACAAGCTGCAGATCATGCTGCAAAGGCGGAAGAGATACAAGAACCGAACTATCCTGGGCTACAAGACGCTCGCAGTGGGATCTATCGATATGGCCGAGGTACATTATCACCGCACTGCATTCATGTTCCTGTTGTAAGATCTAATGGTGGGCAATATCACCTGTGTATGTCGAGGCTAATAAGGTGGCAGATCACTTCTGTAGCACTTTGTGTCTTGAAGTCTGAGGGCAGGCAGGAGCAGGACGGTGCATCTGCTGTAACAGGCTGTTAGTGTCAGGACCAGTGTGAAAATGTAATGAGAAAATGGAGGATGTTGGAGCTGCAGGTTGACATTTAGTGGAAGGCCCAGTCCTCCTCATCTTCACCCAGGGATTGGCAGTGCCCTTTTGTACTATAACTCCCGGCTCTTTAAAAAGCTGTCTTAAATAAGTCCCTTTCCCCTTAATTAGCTGGAAACTAACACTGTTACCTTTATTTAAGATGAGGTTTTTGGCCTTTTTGCCTTTATTGATAGTACAGATGGAGACAGACAGGAGAAGGGGAGAAAGAGAGAGAGGACGACGTGAAGCAAAGGGCCCCTGGCTGGAATCAAACCAGGGCCACTGCAGCAAGGATGCAGTCTTAGTATATAGGGTGCACGTTCTACCAGTTAGCTACTGGGCCACTCCATGTTAACAAAACCCACTGTCTCTTAGCGACCCTCTGTGCTGTTTCCACCAGTGTTTGTGACTGAACTTGGATGTTTTTCTCTGACATATCACAACGTTTCCCAGCAGGGTCGAAGCCACAGAACCTGGGTGTTTTTCGCAACACATTGCAGCGTTTCCACCGGTGTTTGTGTCATTAAACAAGGGTGTTTTTAGCATTATGTTGTGTGTTTCCAACACTGTTTTTGGCACTGAACCTGGGTGTTTTTCTCTGACACATTGCAATGTTTCCCAGCAGGGGTGGAGCCACAGAACCTGGGTGTTTTTAGCAACACATCGCAGCGTTTCCACCAGTGTTTGCAGCACTGAACCTGGGTATTTTTCTCTGACACATTGCGATGTTTCCCAGCAGGGCTGGAGCCACAGAACCTGGGTGTTTTTAGCAACACATCGCTGTGTTTTCACCAGTGATTGTGGACGTGAATTTGGGTGTTTTTCTCCGACACATTGCAACATTTCTCAGCAAACCTTGGTGTTTTTAGTGACACATCACAATGTGTCCACCAGTGTTTTTGCCATTAAACCTGGGTGCTTTTAGGAACACATCGCAGTGTTTCCACCAGTGTTTGTGGCACCAAACCTTGGTGTTTTTCTCTGACATATCTCCGCGTTTCTTCCAGTGTTTGTGGCAATGAACCTGGATGTTTTTAGCGACCCATCACAACATGTCCACCAGTGTTTATTCCAATGAACCTGGGTGTCTGTAGCAACACAAGCTGATGTTTCCCAGCAGGGCTGGAGCCACAGGACCTGGGTGTTTTTAGCGACAGATCACCGTGTTTCCACCAGTGTTTGTGGCACTGATCCTGGGTGTTTTTCTCCAACACATTGTTACGTTTCCAAGCAGGGCTGGAGCTGTTGAACCTTGGTGTTTGTAGCGACACATCATAACTTGTCCACCAGTATTTGTGCCATTGAACCTGGGTGTTTATAGTGACACATCATAGCGTTTCCCAGCAGCATTTGAGCCACTGAACTTGGGTGTTTTTAGTCAAACATTGTGGTGTTTCTCGCAGTATTTTTAGAACCAAACCTGGGTGTTTCTGGAGACACATTGTGGCACTTCTCTGTGACATTTGAGCCACCGAACCCAGGTGTTTGTAGCAACACAAGACAACGTTTCCCAGCAGGGCTGAAGCCACCAAACCTGGATGTTTGTAGCAACACAAGACAACATTTCCCAGCAGGACTGAAGCCACTGAACCTGGGTGTTTGTAGCGACACATCACAGTTTTTCCCAGCGACATTTGAGCCACCGAACCTGGGTGTTATTAGTGACAGATCACTGTTTTCACCGGTGTTTGTGTCTGTAAACCTGGGTGTTTTTCTCTGACACATGACTACATATCCCAGCAGGGCTGGAGCTATTGAACCTTGTTGTTTTTTAGCGACACATCACAACATGTCCACCAGTGTTTGTGCCATTGAACCTGGGTGTTTGTAGCAACACATCACAGCGTGTCCCAGTGACATTTGAGCCACCTAACCTGGGTGTTTTTAGTGAAACATTGTGGTGTTTCTCCCAGCATTTTTAGAACCAAACCTGGGTGTTTTTGGAAACACACTGTGGCATTTCTCAGTGGCGTTTGAATCACCAAACCTGGGTGTATTTCACCAACCCGTCCCTGCTTTTCTAGTTCTTGCATTGTGCCACCAAATGTGGGTGTTTTAAGCCAAAACATGACCTGTTCCTAACCATTACCAAGTGTTTTTTGTGCCTAAACCTAACCACACATTAACCTCAGCATTGTTGAGAAACAAATGTCTATGCTATGAAACAATGTACAAATGTGATGTATCCGTGGATTGCAGAAACATTCAATGAAAAGATTTCGTTCTGGTGATTGCACTGACTGCTTTTATCTTTGAAAGACTTTTTTTCACAGCACAAACCTGCTTTCTTAGATTTATCGTAAGGTGATGATGAAATATTCAGAAAAATAACTCAGGCTATCTCGCCCCTTTTTTTTAAAACTTGTTTTTTGTGTTTTAAGCAAACCAAGAACACATGAGAATCAGAATCTTCCTCCAGATGAATATTATCCAGTGCAGATGATGCTGATAAACTGAGGAGTTCCCACGTGGCTCACAAAGCTCAGCGGAGCTTATTAAGGTCACATCTCAGCAGCTGAGAGAAGAAAAGAAAGCAATTCGGCGCCTGTGAGAAATAAATAAATAAAGCAGAAACAGAGCGTTATTTTACCACAAGAAAGAAATAGTTCTCGCTTTTTCAACTCAGGGATACAAAGAGGCTCTAACACAACATAGCACACACATGATACAGTGTAAACAGCTACAGGCTGACATGGTCTCACCGGACTGCAGCAGAACAGAGGGAGTCGTCCAGATTTGGGGCGGTGCTGTCCTGAAGTGACCTTGGTTTGAGACGAGGGTGTGAATCTCTGCAGTGTAAATTATGTCCACAGTGAATAGCTCCGTCTCTCACTCAGTGAAAACTACTGAGGTGCTGTTGAGCAGCTGCTGAAAACAGTGGGTGGTTAAGATGAGCAGCTCTCAGGTGTGAATGTGTGGGTTTGTAGAGATAAGGTAACAGAAAGAGCCTCCATGCTGAAACAAAACTGAATAACAAAAAATAGATAATTCATATAACTTAATATCACAAGTTTTACTCACTTAGCACAGGGCACCCTCTGTCCTCAAACCCTCATTTCGGAAAAAAAATATAAACCAAATGTCCGGACTTTCGAGGCGTGTTCCCAGGATACCTGGGAGTGCTTAGGACTGTCCAAATCCACAATTCAACCAGTCCACAAGAGGCCTAAAGCGGACTTTCTGCAGACTTCCAGAGAGTGAGTTTGGGGTGCAGACTTCAGCAGACTTCACTAATTTTATTGCCCACAATTCATTGCAATGTGGACATGATTTGGTGGGGTTTTTTTTCAATTGCCCACAAAAAAACAAAACTTATGTATATGTAAAACAGTTAGTGTAGCCCATTAAAACAATACCTGAATCATGTAAGCCAGAAATAATATTCAACAACATCATGATACAGAAATATGTTGAAATACAGGCTGTAGAGGGGAATCAAAATACATTTTATTACTGCAACCCTACAGGCTGGACAGTGTAATGCCAAATAAATAGACTAGAAAAGTGGTTGAATAAAGCTGAATAAAATAAGTTAAAGATCAAGTTAAGTGTATATGAGATTCAGAACATTCAGTAAAGCAGCAAAGATAAAGATAAAGTGTGTAAAGATAAAGTGGAGTAATGGCGTCTTGACAGGAGACTTTTCAGGGTTTGGGATGAAAATGTGCATTGATTGGCTGGGTTGGGTAGGGCTTGGGCTGTGTAGAAAAAAAAAAGTTCAAATTTTTAATAAATAATATTAAAAAGAGAGCACTCGATGAGCACCTCGGCTTCGTGCTGGGCTCCCTGTTCTTCCTCCTGGCTGGAGCAGGGAGCTTCTCTGGCAGGAAAATACGGGAACTGCCCATTGGTTCGACATCCCATTGTTCCGACCATATTAAACTCATTGTTCCAAAGTCCGTTCCGAAATCATCATGATGCCCTGTGGTTAAGGTCTGGTTAGGTTTAGGCACAAAAACCACTTGGTTAGGGTCAGGAAAAGATCATGGTGTGGGTTAAAATGAAAAAGAAAGTGACAAACACATAAGCCGTGAGCCTGCTCCGCCTCAAGCCGGTCGCGGCACACCATACACCCGCCGCGAGCCGTTCAGCACCGCGGACAGTCGGACTAATGGGATGTCGAACCAATGGGCTGTCGAACCAATGACATGGACCCGAAAATACAGTGTGGAGAGTCGGTGATCCGCCAAGCTGGTGGATCTCCATTTTCTGCTGGTGACGCACCTGGCTTGCACCGCCACACAGCTGGTGTATCTCAAGTGTGAAACCGAAAAGTGCTTTTTGTAGGGGGTCGGCTTGGTTGGGCCTGGGCTCAGTAATTTATGTGATGATCTTGGACGGACTGAGTTCGGGCTTGGTTTGGGTTGTCATTTATTCGGCCCATTGAGAACTCTAGTGTGCATCCTACTGGCTAGCTAATCGCTGCCACTTTGCGTCGTGCTTATACGACACTTTCTAGGAAGCACAGTGCCTAAACTCCGGTGCTCCCCCACGGTAAACACCGTTAGCTCTGTCAGCACTGTTGCCATTGTTAGCACTGTTCATGCTGTTTCCCCTGTTAGCAGCTAGCAACTGGATCAGTTACCTCCATGTTGAGAGCCCTGTGTGGGCAATCTGAATCAGAATCTGGATCATAGATATGTTATGAATGTTCCAGCTCCCTCAAATCTGTACACTTTTTTCTGTTTTAAAAATTAAATTTCCATCTCCAAACGAAACATGGTATCTCTGAGCCTGCAATGCATTATGATATATAATATTAACTGCAGGTGGAGAACTTGATATCTCTACATTTTTGTATGTAAAAAGGTCAGAAAACATACAACAGCAATTATTTGAACAGTGTTAATGTGGGTATTTCTCTTATTTGACAATTTGGGATTTAAAAAGTCAAGTAATGTGATTATTGTGCTTGGATCAGTCAGTCTTACTGAAGATTCCTCTCATGTCCTCCTCTCCCTCATGTTCTGCCTCTGCCCTCCTTTCCTTCAGGTGATGCAGCACCCGACGGAGGGAGGCCAGGTTCTTCCTCTCTGCAGCAACCAGAAAGACATGCTGGGGAAGGTGGCCGAGATCTGGATCTTCTCTCTGTCCAGTCAGCCGATAGACCACGAGGAGGCGGCCCTGCAGGGAGGACAGAAGATCAAATGCTCCGGTACACTTTGCCTCTCGTTACCTCTGGTTATTCTGAGGTTAACACAGCTCAACGCCATCGTTATCACAGAATATGCTCCATGTGCTGAACGGAGCAGGGTCACAGGGTTCAGGGTGTTTTGTACTCATGCAATGAATGATGAAACTCAGGTAGCATACAGATGTGTGTGTACTGTACATCATGTATATTTAGAGCCCAGCTGCATGTCAGATTTAAAAGGGTCGTTGAAATATGTATGAGGCATCTCCTTCACTCCTGCCTTTAATCTCACTGCTTGTCTTCTGCTCCAGATAACTACTCAGAGGAGGAGTACGAGAGCTTCTCCTCAGAGCAGGAGGCCAGTGATGATGCCGTGCAGGGACAGGTGAGTCAGCCTGGGAGTCATTGAGGCAAATCAGTTTACCTCATCTTGGTCATCTAAACCGATGTATTTGAACTCTTCTTCATTGCGTCTTGTTTTTTCAGGATCTGGAAGATGATGAGTACGATGTGAGGAAGCCAAAGAAGCAGAGGAGGTCGATTGTGAGGACCCCCTCCATCACCAGAGTAAGAGACGAGGCCAGACTAAAATATAAAGAACAATACATGGAAGTGTTTAGATTGAGCATCCCTGCCTACAGGGACACAAACCTTCGACCACGACACCATCCATGCAGTGGACACACAGTGTCCTCTAGTTACTAGTATGGCACAAAATAAGGTTGTGGCACAACCATAATTTTAAGCTTTTCATACAATACTGCTATAAAAACTGATACTTGGGTCTTGAGTCTCCCAGCTAGGCTAGCTTTGGCTTCCAAATCCAAAAAAGGAAACATCCTGGAGGAAAATAGAGGATTTAATAGGGTGTGGACAGATTAATTTGCTTTCACCACCAATGCTGCAAAGTTACCAAATCATCATAAGGAGTCCAATGCAGAGGAGCCACCTGGTGGTAAAACATATTAATGACTGCTCATTTAGACCTGTAAGTAATGATGTTAGGCTAAATTTGGACTTAATAGGCTGTGTTACCGTCATATATTGGTCAAAAACAGCTCCTTTGACAGTAAAGGTTGCCGACCCCTGCAGTAGCCAGAGGCTTTATGTTATGGGGTTGTCTGTCCCATTCTGGTGAACAAGATATTTCAAGAACACCTCAAGGAAAGTCCTTCAAATTTGGCACAAACGTCCACCTGGACTCAACACTGAACTTAATAGATTTTGGTGGTCATAGGTCAAAAGTCATTGTGAATTTGCAGCCATCTCATTCTCGTAAACGCAATACCTCAGGAACGCCTTGACGGAATTTCTTCAAATTTGGCACAAACGTCCACTTGGACTCAAGAATGAACTGGTGGTCAAAGGTAGGCTGACCAAATGTCCTCTTTTGCCTGGACATGTCCACTTTTCACGTCCTGTCCGGGGCGTCCGGGGTTTTTTTATAAATTGATGATAATGTCCGGTTTTCCGTTTGTGTGTGTGTGTTAGAGTGTGGCACGGGCCGCATATTTCTGTCAAAACCCGAACCGAGCCTGACATTATTTAATTAGGCTACTAAATCACTGAATTTGTGTCACACAGTTATTATGGTTACAGGCTATTTAACAGGCCGGGCGTGCGCCGTGGGTGCTCAGCGGAGAGGGAGACCTCCGTGTTTGAGATGGGAGCGGGAGGCAGGAGGTCCGACGCTTCCAGCGAGAGGAGAGGGAGAAATAAAACAAAATAAGATTAAATAGGAAAAACCTGTCTCCCTCTTTTATTTTATTTTCAGCGTTTAAACAAGGCGGAGGTGGGCGGCTGGAGGTCTGGATTTTATTTATTTTTACACTACATTTTCACTGAAAGCTGACCGAATCCGACCCAAGCCCGAATACAATGTATACATTTTTGACCAAACCCGGCCCGACCCGTCGGTACCGTCGGGCTCTGATCGCCACACTCTAGTGTGTGTATGTGTCCCCTATTGGGGCCTATCTGAATTTCTGTCTTTGAGAGATATTATTTTGTAATATAACTGAATTTTCTATCCATACATATAAATTTTAAATATATTAAAATGATAAGGCATCTTTGAGTAAACTGCGAGTATCATTTAAGTAGGCTATGTCGTGGCTGGGCCGAGTGTCCTCTTTTTTGGAAATCAAAATATGGTCACCCTGGTCAAAGGTCAGTGTGACCTCACAAAACATGTTTTTGGCCATAACTCAAGAATTTCTACGCTAATTATGACAAAATTTCACACAAATGTCTAAGAGAATAAAATGATTAAGTGATGACATTTTATATCCAAAAGGTCAAAGGTCAACTTCACTGTGACGTCATAATGTTCTGCATAAAACATTTTTCTGGCCATTACTCTACATCATATCTCAGGAAGAGATGTGGAAACGTTGATCAGATACTGAATTGGTGACACTGATCTTGAAACTGTGCTGATTGTAAAGATCTTCCGTGCTGCCGGATTGAAGATGTGTGAAGCATCCATGTTTTAGAATTTGTAGCTTCTTCGCAACAACATCCATATTTGAAGCATTTGTTACTATCATAAGTCTGTACAGACATGGATGTAAACTTTTACTTGACTGAGCGGTGGAGGCAACCAACCACGAGGTGCTAATTTTAGTTTTTTTTAAAAGCTTTGGTACTTTTAAGACTGCCGAATGTATAATTATTGGAGATTCCATCATCTCACATAGTATCGAAAGAGTATCAAAATATTGATACTTATTACAACCTTATTTCTTGGCCAGAGACAGCTACCTCTTTGAGTCTTTGCTGTTAACCTCACAGTGACGACATGCTCTTAAGAAATAGTTCCACACATACTGTAACCCTTTATAAAACCACAACATGTTGGTGTAACACCTGAAACTAATGAATAATAACATGTTAATAAAGTGAGATTTAGAAATGCGGGTAGGTGGATTTTGTTGTGGACAGAACCAGGTTTTCTGCCTTCTCCTGATTTTGGTCTTTTTGCTGAACTGAGCTAATCGGCTGCTTGTACACAGATATGAAAGTGGTATCGATCTCCAAGTGTGATTCTCAGCAAGAAAATAAATGAGCGCATTTCTCAGAAATGTTGTGTCTTACATCCAAACACATTAAAGTTTGTTGTGGTTCAAAACTTGAATCAGTTCCAGCAGTAAAGTATGAAAAGTGTATTTTAAAATGCACATTGACAGCTTTGCATTTTAACCTTTATTCAACAGTTAAACGGCAGACTGTTACGGCAGCTCTCTGTATGTGTTGTAAAGTCATAAAGGTGAGGGTGAACAGGACTATTTTGACCTTTATCTCTTTACCTCAGACATAGTGGACAATTTGTTCTCTGTAGAAACACTTTAGAGAGCTTTGTATTTGTTTAAAGCTGAAGAATACAGTTAATTCATGCTGCACTTGAATGTGCCTCTAAAATAAACACCATTTATTCCCAATTATTACACCTCATTTTGTTCATGTTGCAGGTGATTAATTTACAGATGGTCAAGTCTTATTAAACACCTTTCATTGAGCTCAAATGAGACCGTTTGAATGTGTTTTTACTTGTGGGTGATTTGGTTTTGTAAAGCTCAGTGAGCAGAAACAGCAGATGAAAGCCCCTGAAAGCAGATGAAGCATGATGTTGCTTGATTATTGATTTACATGAGCACACGCAGCGAAATCGATACCCGGCCGACTCTGCAAATGCATCTACTGCTGGTAAAATGACTAAAATGGAGCGCTGGGCAGCTGTAGCTGTTCTCTCTGTATTGGATTGCTGAGGGCACCGTAGTAAATCATAACTAGGTCACAGACTGACTTGTGGTTGTTCTCCTGTGTTATAGCAGCAGAACTTTAAGCAGCGAGTCGTGGCTCTACTGAAGCGCTTCAGAGTTTCAGACGAGGTGAGTGTTGCTGTCTCTAGGAGTTTTCTCTCATGCATTCACTGTAAAGCTTCTAAAGATGTAACGTGTGTGTTTGTGTGTGTGAAGGTGCTGGACTCGGAGCAGGACCCCGCAGAGCCGCCCCCTGAAGTGGAGGAGGAGGACCTGGACTTGGACAGTGTAGAGTTTGAGAACCCAAGTGACAGCGGCCCTGAGCTAGATGACGACGACAGCGTCCTCAGCACACCAAAACCTAAACTCAAGTCAGTGTTTCTCAGCAGCTATAAGTGTGTGTGTACTTGTGAAACACTTGGCTTATATTGGGTGCTGCAGGCCTATGTCCGCCAATCATATAACAGTGCAGCAGGAAGAGTGCATCTACTCAGGGACGAGAAGCTTCTGCTTGTGACAGTGCGAGATGTAAACATTAATGGCGTCCTCCTCGGCAGAGCTGTAATGTTAGCTAGCTCAGTGATGAGTGTTAAGCTAGCAATAGATGCACGCTTTCCTTTGCACGGTGATACGGTTTGCAGGTGTAGTTCGGTACAGAGAAAATAGTTCCTACATGAAACTGCTCACAACAAGGTCTGTGGATTATCTTGAGTAACCAGGTCATGATTTCTGGAAAGAGACATTGATGTTGAGTTTTTCAAATGTATTTTTTTGGCGCTTTGAGCACCACAAGCTGAGTGCCATCTAGTTCTATTAGGTTGGAGAGAAGGCAGACATCTCTACAGCTGATATCTCCGACACTCTGCAACTCACACCAAAACAATCTAGATTAATAGACAGCACTATAGGTAAGAGGAACAATATGCATTTTTGATTTTGGAGTGAACTGTCCCTTTAAGAAAACACATACCCATGTTCTCAAATGCTTGTTAAACCCCGCAGCACAGACGGAGCCTGAAATAACCAGAGGCTGCTCGACTATAAATGTTAGCCTTGTTATTGAAGCTGTATAAGGCAAATATTTTGTGCTAATATTCTGTGTTGAGGACATTTTAATGTCACTGCTTTAAATAACTTCAATTGCATATTCAGGGTTTCCTCTAGGTTTTATGTCTTTGCACTGCAGGGTAGGAAACTCTGTGAAGCAACTTTTAGATAATGAGACACTTTACTTTGTTAAAACATGAAGTTAAAGGAGCTCTTCAACAGTTTAGTGTTGCATTTAAATATACGATAAAGAATGATCAAAATCAAAGCAGCAGAGGATGAGATATCCTGACTTTGAGTCGTCAGTGTGGATCAAATGCCATTAAAGGGACATGTTGCCAGTTTTCAACCAGCTTTGTATCATAACAGTGTGGGTAGTTTGTGTGAATGAACGATGGTAAACTTCCTTCCATGTTACCAGCGCCCAGATCTCACTACTCATCCCTCAGCTCAAATCGAAAGAGAGGGGCGTTTCTTTCTCTCAAACTCAGATCAAACTATAAAACTAGGCAGCATTGAAACCAGGATTCTGCTCCTGCATTGTATGTTTCTCACCTCAAATGTCTTCAGAAACATATTTTAGTGCCTTGATTGGCTGTAATGTAAGACTTTGTGTGCACCATACTGTTTCCTGTGGCGTAAAAGCGGAAGACGAGGAGATCAATCAGTAAAACTAAGCAGTGCTGATCAAATATGAATCAAGATCCTGTTACTGTGCCAGCACAAAAATGTTTTCAGTAACATATTTCAGCTCTCTGTTAAACTGTAATTTGCAGTTTTAGTATGTTGTTGTGTGCGAATTCCAAGCTGTTGCGTACGTCTTTAATTTCTTGGTGTAGTGAAACTAGGAGATCAAGTTTTTGGTTAATGCTGGCCAGCAGACTGACCTCAGTTTCGGTCATTCTGAGGTCGTTTGTGTCCGTTGAAGAGAGGGGGTTTTCTGAGTTCAGGTCCTGTTTCATGTTGTTTTGCCGACGGTAATAGTGGTCGATGAATGCCTCGAGGTCCGTTAAATCTTACTCTGTAAGGTTATTTCACTTCGGACTGGTTGAAGAAGGTGTGCTGTGGTTGTGATCAGACCAGAAATGTAGTTTTATTCCTTTTTTGTTCGTCTTTTTGTTGGGCCCCGCCATGCTGAATCTCGCCTCGATGTCCTGACTCTCACAGTATTCACACTCACACTGTCACCAGTCCTCCTTACTGTTTAACTGTAGTTCGAGATTGTTTGTTGTTAGCTAGCCGCCATATTGTTTCTTGTGTCAATACAGACAAGCTGGCATTACGTCACGCACCAGCAGGAGCATTTATTTGTCCGGTGCGGCGCAGTGCATTCTGGTAGTTGTAGATTTTCTACCACGGACCTTTATCTTGGTTTTCTCTGTTCATGTAGCACCAATTTTAAAAGTATTTGCATCTTTCTACTGCACAGAACAGACCAGTTTTATGAAAAGACCATCTTTCCAGCAGTAAAGTACTTCTTTAAATACACTAATGATCAAAATCAAAGCAGCAGAGGCTGAGATATCCTGACCTTTAGTCTGTAGTGGGTCAACCTGACATGTTCTAAATATTGAGACGGACATATGTCCTGCACCCCCCCTGAAATCTACGTCTATGATTTTGAGACTAAGTGATTTGTGTTCTTGTGTTTCAGGCCATATTTTGAGGGTCTCTCCCTCTCCAGCTCTCAAACTGAGATCGGAAGCATCCACAGCAGCCGGAGCCACCGGGAGCCTCCGAGCCCGGTGAGACACTGCGACAGCACAGTGACTAACACAATGTTTAAAACACTCCTAAATAACTTCATGCAGTTTTCCTTTTCTTTGAACATGGAGCCTTTTTGTGCTTCTTTGTGTCCCTGATCACATGCCCACTTCAGCCCCCGGCTTCATCTGTATTTACTTAGATAAACTGGGTTACTAACACCACGGTGAAACAGCTGGAGGCTGACCAGTGTAACCACTGAGCTGCACTGAATGCCAGTGAGCAGATCTACTAGAGCAGAAAGGCATCAATTATCCAGCTGGAGGGCATCTTTAACCGCAGCGCAGAAGAGTCAGACTCAGATTTTCCCAACAGTTCACAGGTTATAACGTGATCACCGGTTTGTTTGTGAAACCGTAGGACTTCTGGAACCAAGACTCCATCACGAGATGCTGAAGGAAACAATGCTTTACTTTGTGTGAAACAAAAGTTCTGGGGTTTATTATTCTTCTCATCATCTTATTCCAGATCGACCCAGATAAAACAAAGTGTGCTGGGGCCAAATTTCCAGATGATGGTGTGTCTGATAACGTCTCCTTTGTGAGTATCAACTCCTCAAGCTGCCTGAGATCAATAGGCTTTTTATTGTAAGTCAATATTGTGAGGAAAAATGTCAAAATAGGACTTTAAAAATTGTCACGTACAGGAAGAGGAGACACATTTTACCTGTCAATGATGAAGTTTGCTGTCATAAACACCCAGACACAATTAAAGTAAATCATAATGGAAAACAACTGAAGTCTTCAGGGACAGTTGAGACATTAGAGGTGTGAAAAAGAGATGTTTAAAAACAAAGGAAAAACACGTCTGTCAGCTGTCAGCTCTTAAACCCTGCTGCTGTTTTCCTCTCTGTGTGTTTCTCTCAGGAGCAGCCAGAGGCGGTGACTCCGACCACGGAGCTGGAGATGGACAACATGGACACATTTTTAGAGAGACTGCCACCGAGTGGCAAAATGACCAAGACAGAGTCCCTAATCATTTCATCCAACAGGTAGACAAATAGGAATAATCAATATGTGTCTGCAGGAGGGTTGTTTAAGGTCGACACCTGCAGAAAACATCATGACTGATCAATTGTGACTTTTTAAAGGGGAAAAAATATGATTCAGTCTTTAATTTTAATTCATATTGGTGTGTGTGTGTCTTTCTGTAATCATCACCCACAGATCAGGGTTTCCACTTCCTGTTGTTGACCATTACATCATTGTGTCTGCCTGTGACGCTTCAGTCCTCCAGCTTCTTCTTCTGCTGTTTTTCAGGCAGGAACCGAAGTTGGCAGGGAGGCGAGGCAGGAGCACGTCGCTGAAGGAGCGGCAGCCCAGCAGGCCACAAAATGAGAGGGCCAACAGCCTGGACAACGAGCGGTCCCTGGACACACGCTGCCACCTACAGGTAGGAGGAGAGCACTGCAGACCTGCTCAGAAGCTATTGTATATTTTTGTTAATACTTGACAGATCTTACCACAGCTGTGGAGTTGATATTATCAACATTAAATAGCACATTTGTAGACTCTTTACAAACCACAATGTCTTGAAGATTCATCTTAAAGCACTGTGAGGAGGAGAAGGAGGAACCTCTGACTCTGTCTTATGTACTAATGTGTGGATGTAGTGACAGTTTCAGCAAATATAAAACAAAAAGTTATTTTCACAAAAGTTACCAACTGTAGCTATTAACTTGTAATAGATTTTTATACTGTTATATTGCTACTTTTACTTAAATAAAAGATCTAAGTTCTATCACCACTCCAACTCATTCACTTTAAAGTTTTTATTCTGGAAGATTCACTGGAGGAGGATTTTATTAAACATATTTTCTGGTCTCTTAATCAAAGACATGGGTCCCTATTTTAACCCAATGGTTTCTTATTTTACCTGCACAGATCCCAAGAAAGACAGTTTATGACCAACTAAACCACATCCTGGTGTCTGATAACCAGCTCCCTGACAGCATCATCCTCATCAACACGTCAGACTGGCAGGGCCAGGTGAGCAAACTACATTCATTTGATTTAATTCTTGAATTTCAAAATGTTTTGGTAGAGCTGTAGATAGAATGACATATATGTTATTCACCATTTCTAAAGAGTTACACAAACACTTTTCTTGTGCTTTAAACCTTTAAGCCCTGAGCAAATTGGTGCGATTTCTTTCAAAAACATGAGAAAAAAGGCAGTGAGCAACTTGGTAAGAAATGTCCCACAGATTGAAAAAAAAAAAAATAGATTTAGAAAATTATTTTAAAAAACAAAGGAAAAAACTATATGTAGATTAATCATTATTATTATTCCATTTTAGAATTATGTTACAGAATTATTATGATTTTTAAGCACTCTTTCCAGGTCACTTTTTTGTTAAATGTCTTTATTTTTTAATTTAATTTAATTTAATTTAATTTATTAATTTATTTCAATTTTGTTTTATCTTATTTTGTTTATTTTATTTATTTCATTTTATTTAATTTCATTTTTCACTAATTTTGTCCTTTTACTAATTTCTTGGTATTTTTTAGGTCAAGCCAGTTTGCTCAGGTTTTTAAGGGTTAATAATTCAACAATTAGACTTGCGACAGTGAGATGCACACTTTTCAGTTTTAGTTTCCGTCACTCATCTGTTTCTTCTTCTCCTCTGCTCTCAGTATCTTTCAGATATGCTGCAAAACCACCACCTCCCAGTGGTCTGCACCTGCACCACGGCCGACATCCAGGCTGCGTTCAACACCATCGTCTCCCGCATACAGAGATTGTAAGTCGGCCTCTCACTCACTCTGGTGCCATCTCATATTCACCTCAGAGCACATAGCTACACAATGTTTGAGTCAATGGTGATTAATATAAAGAGTTGGTAGAGAGATGGTATTTATCGTGGAAACTTTAAGCCATCTATTTGTTTTCTTTCCTAGTTGCAACTGTAACTCCCAGACGCCCATTCCCATAAAGATCGCCGTGGCCGGAGCACAGCACTACCTCAGTGCTGTTCTGAGGCTCTTTGTGGACCACCTCTCCCATAAAACCCCTGACTGGCTCGGCTACATGAGGTTCCTCATCATCCCACTAGGTCAGTGACAGCCTGACCTTCATGTTAATCATGTTTTTGTTTTTATTTAGACTATTTAAAGATGCTATTGTTCAAACGTGAATATATGATTGTCAGATTAAAATCCTGCAGAATTAAAATGATATAAGTTTAATGATTTAAAGAGGACTATGGAAAAGCATAATAGGTCCCCTTTAACACCTTTGAAGCTTTTTGTTGTCTTAAGTTTGTCTTTGATCTGTTCAGGTGCACATCCTGTCTCCAAATATCTCGGCACTATCGACTATCGTTACAACAGCTTGTTCCAAGACGCTGCCTGGAGGGACCTGTTTCACAAACCAGAGGCTCCTGTTGTTGGTGGGCTCTTGTGTCTTACTGTGTCAAAGTCTATCAGCAGATTGCCCCGTTGTGGAGGGGGTCCAACACAAAATATACAGCACACTACATTACAGTGGACACAGTCACAACATACAGCAGACATACATGGCTCTCATTTACCGACCCTCTGTCACATCAATGCCAATTTCTCTGTTAGTTTTGGGAACTAAAAATAAGGTTGTTGAGTACGTTTACTGACACTTAAATAACTTATTTTATAGTTCACAGAAGTTTCTAGAGAACATCTACATTCAGAAAGACTTGTCATTTTGGCTTCTAACTCACAGAATTTAGATTTGAAATTTAAAAAATGAACATGAGCATCCATGTTAGTGTTTCTGACTTTGTATTCAGGTATACAGTTGTTAGGAAATGAGATAATGAATGACTGTGTCCTGCAGCCCAGGAGAGCCCAGACGTGGTGTCGAGGGTGACTCAGTACATGGTGGGAGCTAACGGAGCTCACCAGCTTCCCATCGCAGAGGCCATGCTCACCTACAAACAGAAGAGGTAGGTTTCCATCCCTGGTTTCACAGACCTGAGAACATTTCACACTGAGCTGTGCAGAAGTGAGACTTTAAATGTTTTTGTGAGCTACTCTGAAAAAGTTTGAATATATTTAAGTTTGGGGTTTCTTCTAACAAATGCTGCTAATGCAAAGCTTTCAGCTGTTTTTCAAAAGGGGGTTGAATTAATCTGTAAAACTCTATGAACAATCCACATGATACATGAGCTGGCTGTAATCTGTACAAAAACTGGACTAATTCCCCCTGATGTTTTACATGCTCGTTTTTATAGTTGTTAAACAAACTGGATAGCCTAGTGTATGTTAGTAAATGAGCTGTACAGGTGCTGGTAAGCAGATTTTAATGCCTTTGGCCTGAGCCAGGCTGTTACCCCCTGTTTCCAGTCTTTATGCTAAGCTACGCTAATCAGCTGCTGGCTAGCCACACATTAGGCTCGTTCAAGATGAGCCAGGCCTGCGCAGATTCGATCACCAGCGATCACCGCACAATGCATGCTGGTTAAGTTTTGTGTCCGACTTCATCTCGACTTGCTCTGATGTCTTACAAAAGTGGACAGCGAAAATCTAGTGAGAACTTTTGCATCAGCCTACAGAACAACATCATCTCTGGGACACTCTACTGTGCCAGGAGTGGAATATTCATCTTAAACCAGCTGCTGACAGCTCATATAATCTGGATTAATATGTGAAATAAAATATACATACATGGCAATCGTGGTTTTGTTTCCAGTTCAAATGTTTTCAACCCCCTTCTGAAAAACAAAATGGAGGGAAAGGTGTCACTAATGTTGTGGAGTTTGTGTGTTTGTGTGGGAGTGGTGGTGTCTGTCTTCTAAACATCACTGTCCTTCCATCACTGTGTGTGTAAATAACATGTTTCTTTTATCTTTTTGTTGTATTTTTTCTTTTCTTTCTTTGAAGGAAAAAGAGCTTTCATTTTGATTTTGCAGTAAGGTATTGTGGTCGATTGAGTTTGTTTCTCACGTAGCCTGGTGATTCATGCGCTTTCTGTGTGTTGGAGCCATTTCCCCATGAACCCTCTCAGCCTCTGCTGGAGCTTGCCACTTTAACAGCTGCCGAAAATGTTTTGTCTTTCTATTAACAGCTTGAGCCATAAACTTCAGATAAGATGTGTTATCCAGGCCACAGACACAGACACAGTGGGACACTTCTTGAGCTAATTAAAGCTGCTCCGGGTCAAGTTTTTATTTGGAAGTAAACTTTTTATCAGCCAAGACATGAGAGATGCAATAAAGACGAGTGTCTTCTACCAAGACAGCAGCTTTGTCCTTTCTCTCCAAGGTTATAGGATATGGATCTTCTCATTTAACTCTCAGGACGAAAGCAAATAAGCAGATTTCCCAAAGAGTTTGTGATTTTGGTGTGAAGATTATTATTCCTGGCATTAATCAGAGAATTCCCGCAGCAAAGAAAGATAAGTCAGATGTCTCAGTTTCTCACAGATGTGATATCAGAGGACTGACTGAACAGTGAAATGTGCTGATAAAGTGGCAAGAGACCAAATAAAACCAGCTCTGTGCTCCCTCCTCTGGAGCTTTCTCCTGTTTCTCCCTCCCTGCTGTTTCCTCTCCATCATCTCCTCGTGCTTTTGGCCATCCATGTCTGTCTGTTATTTGTCCACGTAGAAGTAGGAACAAGTAAAATGACCACGTTGATGTGGGATAAACACTTTTTTCAACTGTGGTGTTCTTAGGGACTGTTGTAAAGTTATAGTAATACCTCTAATGATAATTCAAATTTTATGTGTCGATGCTGTAGTCTTAAAACTTAAAATATCTACGTTTATTTTATGATCTGTTTTTTGGCAGGTGGAACTAACATTTGTTTTTCACATGAAATATTAAGTTAAAAAAAGCATTTTGTCACTGAGGAAGAGACACTTAAAATTTCCTGTGTTTGAACTGAGCTGAATTTCCCCCTATAAATACTCCCAAAGTCTATACTGTAGTTCTTTGAAGGAAATTGTTATTAGTAAAGAAAATTATGGACCTGTGAAAGTTTTCATTTGACATGGCTCAAGCTTATTATCAGTAGGTGCAGGTCCTTTTTTGTTACGTGCAGGTCAGGGACCCTCCAACAAGTAAAAACTACAAAAACTTTGTTCACAAAATGATTAAAATAAATAAAATAAATAGCTCATTGTACCAGAGGCAATGTGAAGCAACAGAGCAACCTTATGGGTGTTTCACATTAAGATAAATCAGTTGAATCAGTGCATACTGTAGTTAAAACGATCAAGTTAATAATTAGTGCCAGTTAATATAGCCAATACGCTTCCAAACCTTGCATAATGAACTGCATTATAACAAAACTCAATACAATCAGGCTTCCAACTCACCATCTGCGTCGACAATTTCCCGTCTCCAAAATGTTCATAAGCATGGGTCAAAGTTTCTCTCATCACGTCTGTGTTATAGCTGTTTTTATGCCTCTTTCAGGCCTCATTTTGTGCGTACACAATGTTTATAAATGAGACCCCTGGTCCATTTGTTTTGGAAAGAAAGAGACATCTGTAGATTACTTGGCTCCCAGTAGAAACCTCCTGAACAATGAACACTAAAGGAATCTTAACCAGGAGAAGTTTCAGCTGGTTGCAATCTGCAAGCTCTCTTAAGGCAGATTTATACTTGTGCGTCAGCTCTATGACCTACACTGTAGTGAGCATTTATACCTGTGCGGTGGTGTGTCTGTGTCACTCTGCAGTTACACCTCCAAAACACTAGTCGACGGCGGGGTTTCTGTGAAGTGCTGTAAAGTTTAGTTGATTCAAAACACACATTAACACACATTAAACACACATTAAACATGGCTTAATAGAGACAGTTTCAAACACAAGTGCACAAATCAGCTTCACTATAACTCGCAGCATTCACAAACACTTGTCTTTATCTGGACACATTTTCCCCACAAATACAACATGCTAACGTTTTTAGCACAAGCCTATGGCATTTTATATTGTATAAATTAGCCTAGCAGCTAGCAGACTTTTCCTCTACTCATATAAAACCAGGGACAACAGCAACATTTAACAAAGGTAATGTTATAAAATTCTGCTCCATTACAACTCACAAGATTCACTGACAAAATAATGGTCTTATACTAAACACGTTTTCCAAGCAAATACAACATGCTAATGTTATTATTCAATTCAATGCAATTCAATTCAAAGAACTTTATTTTTCTGTTAGGAACTTCTTCTGTGAAGAGCGACAGTGCATATTAGCACAAGCCTATGGCATTTTATATTGTATAAATTAGCCTAGCAATAGGGCTGCCACGATTAGTCGACTAATCGACGACTAATCGACTATTAAAATAATCGGTGACTATTTTAGTTGTCGACTAATCGGTTTGAGTCATTTTTCATAGTAAAGTACTATGAAAGTATCCCAAAATACTCTTATTGCAGCTTCTTAAGTTCAGATATTGGCAGCTTTACACACTCTCCCGTGACAGTGAACTAAAACCCTTCGGCGTGAGTATAAAATAAGACAAGATGACGTAATTTTGGGGTTTGGGCGAGACAGACCAACATTTTTCAACATTTTAACACATTTTTCGATGAAATGATTAGTCGACTAATCGAAGAAATAATCGACAGATTAGTCGACAGTGAAAATAATCGTTAGTTGCAGCCCTACCTAGCAGCTAGCGGACTTTTCCTCTTCTCATATGAAGCCTGGGACAACAGCAGCATTTGGGAACTGCCCATTGGTCCGACAGCCCATTATTCCGACGACGTCCCATTGTTCTGACCATATTAAACCCATTGTTCCAAAGTCCCATTGTTCCGAAATCATCATGATGCCCTGTGGTCAGGGCTCAACAATAACGATTGCCCGATTGCCCGGGACAAGTAAAACTCACGGTCGGGCATGTAAACTAACAACTCACTTGCCCGATTGGGCAAGTTGCTAAAAATAGTAAAAGTTAATAACTAATTGATAAAATAAATGTATTTTAAAACGTGCTCCTTTGGCTCTGATGCAGCGGTCTCTCTGCCTGAAGTCACAGGCACAGCTGTGTAACAATGTCCTGCCCACAGCCCCCATTGATATTATTTTGCGCGACGGACGCTTCATAACAACATAACAATATACTATTTATGGTGTTATGCCATCGTGTCATTTCTGTCTCTACATGGTCACACGTTAACAATTCTCCTCTGCTCTCTGTATCGCGCACGGTGGAGTTCCGCCACACACACAGGTGATCACGCTAGAGCGGCTCGGGCCGCATTTTCCTGACCAAACCTGACCCCGAGCCCGGTGCAGTTTGTCAGCTGACAAAGTTATTAAAATGGACAGTGTGTAGCCTAAATAACCAGCAACAGACTGCTGTTACGCACAGACAAACACGCTGCTCGCACAGCAGCTCAGCACGGCACTCATGCTGAGCTTGTGTTGCGTTCAGGCGTTGTCACGTAAATAACAACTTCCAACACTTAAATAGGTCATAGCACAAAACAGCAGCATGTCAAGTGACTTTTTACTTTATTATATTCAATAAAATTGTATGTTCCTAAATCTTGAGACACCTCATATGTAAGCTAGACAGACATTTCACCTGCTCATTACTGTGCACACATGTACTGTATGTACTTAGTCCTAAAGAGCCCTTCTGGTGCCAGTAGATACATAGAAACATCCCAGCAGGCTGTGCTTTGCAAACATACAAAAAAGTTTCACGCATGTAAAAATTATTTTTCATGCGTGTGCTTCACCTCTGCTGCTACAACTCCATTCTAGGGGAAACACTGCTGTGTGCGTTTTGTGCAACAGGTGGATGTGGTAGTCTACTGGTAGAGTAGAGAGAGAGCTAAGTAGCGTTGAAGTAGAGTAGAGCAGGGCAGAGAGATGGAAGCAAAATATATTAAACCCGGTGTTAATAAAGCAGAACTGGAGAGAGGGGTGAAAAATAAATAGAGGTGGGCATGGCTCAAGTAGGGCGCAAAATTATAGACGGAGAATGATTGACAAATTTTTCACTTTAAGCCCTGACACTGTCATTTTTGTGTAGGAATTAAGCTATAATACATGACATATGTTGTTTTAATTAATAAATATAGTGTAAATAAAGATTACATGACATAAAAATAACTGCAGTCTTTGTTATTTGATAGCTGCTTAAATTAAACAATTTTTATAGGGCAAGTAAAAACTGACTTCGGGCAAGTAGATCTCTGACCAACTTGCCCGACCGGGCAAGTGAGAAAAAACCTTAGCATTGAACCCTGCCTGTGGTTAAGGTCTGGTTAGGTTTAGGCAAAAAAAACGCTTGGTTAGGGTTAGGAAAAGATCATGGTGTGGGTTAAAATGAAAAAGAAAGTGGCAATCACATATCGGAACAACGGGATGTCGGATTTTACATTGTATAAATTAGTGTAGTAATGAGCAGAGATTTCCTCTGCTCATATGAAGCCAGGATAAATCACACACACGACTTAAAATGCTATTTTTGTGGAGGCTTTATTGTCTTCACAATTTATTGTTTCTTATCTGTGAAATCAAAGTAAACAAAAGCTTTGTTTCCACTGAGGGAAATGGTTTCAGCTTACAGAAACACACAGGAGGTCTCATAGATGACACTAAATCCCCCTAAATCTTACCGACTGTTCCTTTAAAAACAACAACAACAAATAAAAATCTGTTCTAAGAAGAGATTTAAAGAAGATACTGACTTTTCACAGCTGTGGTGCCCAATGACCCTTAAAACACGGCCCATCATATTATACATATATGCATGAGATAGTGGTAACATTATTTTACATTCTGTAATATGCAACAGCACAAACATTAACAAGATACTAATACCACTTATTCCCAACTAGAAACTAGTTTTGACTGAGATGCAGAACTGTATTTGACCTGTATCTGTAAAGTGCATGTGTTATGTCCACAGTTTTACGTCCATCTACATGGATCGACGTGCATGTGCATCTCTATACTGATGACATCACACATTTAACCTAAAAAATGGATCAGACAGAGGTCATGTGTTCTGTCATAATCCATCGCTGCAAGATGCCAGATGAACATTAATCACTCACATACCAGGCAGACATCTGGCTCTCCCTCTCTGGCTGCTCTGAAACTGATTACAGCAGAGATGTGTTGTGTTGGGAACAAAAACAAATCGTGGCCTTGATGTGCAAACTGTGACCTACTGTAGACTGTCTTCTCTCTCTCTCCCCTCCTCTGTAGTCTCTCTGTTTCTTCCCTGGGGGGGCGATGGCAGGTTTCTTCAAGGCAAGAGCAACAACCTTTCACATCATCAAACGTCTTTGCATTTAGAAAAAAAAAAAAAAAAATAGAAGTAGAACCATTCAGGCTATTTTTCTGGTCGTTGCCAGGAAAATAGTTCGTGGGAGGCTTGTAAGTGTAGTTATGCACTACCGCTGACAGGTAGTGCATGGAACCGGAGAAGTTGTGGATTTAGGTTGGTGCTCTTCCTTCTCATCCACTTCTTAATGACTCAGTAGTTTAGTTGTTCCCCCGATGGACTTGCTTTCCCCCTGAATGCCCTTCTGACTTTGGTTTGGTAGATTCAGTCTGTGTCTGCAATAACTGGATGGCTTTCTCTGTCGGAGGCCTCAAATAGCTTGCATGTTTCGCCCGCTGCTTCTCCAGCTACAATAAGGGGCCTGCAGTCGGGAGTGAATCTGTGTTGGGGGAGGTTTAAAGCCCAGCAGCAGCATGCTCTGTCCATTCTGTTTGGGTTCTGATGACAATATTTCCAGATGTGACACATTGGAAATCATTGAAAAATAAAAGTTACTAATTACTAGATCTCAGTGTTACTAACTGTAGTTGAATATTTTGTATGATGGTAGCCAAGCATTTGAAATGCTTGTAGGAGTCAGTCCCTTTTGATTCAGTTTGATTTCTCATCTGTGCATAATTTCTTCTTCTGTTGATTATTTTCTTGCCTCCTTTTCACCTGAACTCTCTCTCGGCCTCTGTTGCCTTTCCACAGCCCTGATGAGGACTCATGTCAGAAATTCATCCCTTTCATCGGGGTAAGTGACCTCTATGTTTCCCTGATTCGCCACAAGCATTTACCGTGTGCTGATGTTTTAGCTCATGTGTGACACTGAGACAGATAATAATCCTCTCCCCTTTGTTTTGGAATTCTGCAGATGGTGAAAGTTGGCCTCGTGGAGCAAACATCTGCCGCGTCAGGCAAGGAATAAGTTTGTAGAAGGCTGTTTTAGATTTAAAGTCCGAGTGAAGCTAAATCAGTGAATTCCTTCTAAACACATTTTACATGTTATAAAATACTTGTTGAAAACATATGAAGATGGACAGATAGACAGACAGAAAGAACTTGGGGACGAAGGATCTCTTCAAACGCTCTGTTCTCAACACAGTGAGATGAGCCGACTGCTGCAGCTGCTCCTCTGTCGCCCCAGGAGGCTGTGGAGACAGTGTCCGTCAGTTTGTTCAATGTGCCTCTCTCCATCACAGTTCTTATTGGGTCCAGTCTCCTGCCAAGCACTGAGCCAGCTTTTTGAACCAGCTTGTCCAAACGCTTGATGTCTTTGTCCGTCAAGCTGCCTCCCCTGCACACTGCAGCGTAGAAGAGTGCACTGGCCACCACTGTGTGATAGAACATGGTCAACATCTCCACACACACACATCAAAGGACCTCAGCGTCCGCAGGAAGAACAGGCGGCTCTGCCCCTTCCTGTAGAGGGTGTCAGTGTTAGAAGACCAGTCCAGTTTATCATCCAGGAGGAGTGCACCACCTCAATGTCCTCCCCCTGTATGGACACTGGTGGATGGGGTGACCTCTTGCTTCTGAAATCCACCACCATCTCTGTGGTTTTGGCTGTGTTCAGGTGGAGACAGCACTCACTGCACCAGCCCCTGAAGGCATCCACAAGGTCCCTGTACTCCCGTTCCTCAACGCTCCTGATACAAGCCACAATAGCTGTATCATCAGAGTATTTTTCTATGTGGCAGGATGCTGAGTTGTACTTAAAGTCTGCTGTGTAGAGTGTAAACAGGAAAGGTGCTAAAACAGTTCCCTGTGGAGCACCAGTGGTGCTCCTGACCATCCCGGAGACATAGCTTCCAAGCCTGACTCTGAACTGTGTAGTACTGAATTGTGGAATTAGACTGAATCACTGTGTCCAGAATTTTTTGGGCGGGCCTGAAATAATGTCTGGATGAGCCATCCTTATCATAAACTCTCCCATACTGTACAAAAACGATTTCACAAAGACAAGTGAAATAGCCTTTGCTAACATACCTTTCAGTCTTCCTAAAGAAAATGTATTAACAATTGATTAATGATTGTTTCCTTCCTCAGGAGACTCTGATGACGCAGCGCCTCTGAGCTCCTCGCTGCTCTCCTCCACTCCTCCACAAGTATCACCTGCACTCAAAGAGGCGTCGCCCACCCCACCCTCCTCTCCGTCTGTAACCGCCAGCTTCTGTGCTTACAGGTATGATGCAGTGCAAATGGAGCAAAACGATGTGACTTCAGGATGTTTGCAGATACTTAAAAAGTAGCAGGCCTCAAAGTCATTCATTTTTGATGTCCTTATTGTCTCAAACATTTTGTCTGATTTCATTTATCTGTCTTTTAATTTCTGTCTGTCAAAACTTTTCTGAGTTTAAAGTCCACATGTCTGATGTGAAAATATTTACTTCTCATATTTTCAGCATCTTGAACTCATCTGTGTGAGTTATTTCAATCTGTAAAGGTATTCCCCCTGACATCCACCTGTTGTCTGTAGTTCTGTAGGGCAGGCAGAGCTGATGGGGCTTCAGGTGGACTACTGGGTGGCTCCGACAGAAAGGAAGAAAGACGTGGAGAAGCGGGACTCCTCCTCCAAAAACACTCTGAAGTGCAATTTCCGCTCGCTGCAGGTCAGCCGGCTGCCACTGGGGGGCGCAGAGCCGAGCCCCCAGCCCACCATGTCCATGACTGTGGTGACCAAGGAGAAGAATAAGAAGGGTAAGCTAAGCTTCACAGTCTCCATAAACAGGACATAGTCACCAAGTCACAATAATGTTCAGAGGGAAATCTGTAGAAGAATCATATAGTAGGATATCCACAGGACTGATCTGTGACAATCTGATGTCAAACGTTGCACCAAAAGGCCAAATACCATCCGACTTTAATCCTCAGAGGCCAGAGAGATTCTGAATCCCTCATTTACTCGCAGCGTGCGTCTCTGTTGTTCCCTTCTGCCAGTCATGTTCCTGCCAAAAAAGAGCAAAGACAAGGAGGTGGAGCCGAAGAGTCAAGTCATCGAGGGCATCAGCCGGCTCATCTGCACTGCCAAGCACCAGCAGACCATGCTGAGAGGTACGTCTCCACACGGACCTCCCGCCCTGCTCTGACATGTCCTCCTCCCCTCTGCAGCACAGACATCCTCAGAGGGCTCTCACATGTTTTTCTCTTCAGCTTGGTCTGCAGCTTACCTCATCGTTTGTCAGAGACACAGTAAAAATACTTCTAAAAATAATCCCCCTCACCTGGTCAGACTTTGACAAATGGAAAAATGACGACATGTTTTGATGCTGCTAATCAGCCCAGTGTAGATGTTGTAATTCAATAATAATAATGCAATAATGCAATAATACAATAATTTTAACTCAAATGTGACGTCTTATTTTGATAAATCTTTAGAGATATATCTTAAAATAAAAAAATGAACACAGACACATTATAATTAAAGGCAGTTTTTTTTTCAAAAGATTCTATTATTTTTCTATATTATATATCTTATTTTAATACCATCTGTATCTACATTTTATTGTATACCACGCTCAAAAATCAGCAGAACTTAGACTACATCCACACAAATATTTTTTTGTTCTAAAATGTAAAACTATTGCTATGGTAACGCCAAGAGTCCACAATACTCTGCCGTTTTGGAACCTCTTAAACGGAAACCTTTGAAAACTTTGCTGACGCCATTTTAGTTTAAAAACTCCGGTGTGATGTTTGACTCCAGAATTCACTGGAAGGTAACTGAATCCATTCTTCCCCTCTACCTGTGAAGTGCGACCAGTGCCACTGGCTGCAGCTCAAGCCCAAAGCATGATCGATACAAACCCGTGTTTAACAGTTGGACAGGTGTTCTTTTCATTAAATTTTGCACAAACATACCTTTGCTTATTTCATCCAGAAAGTTCTATATTAACTTCATCAGTCCACAGGACTCTCCAAAAAGCATCAGGCTTGTTCAGATGTTCCTTTACAAACTTCTGATGCTGAATTTTGTGGTGAGGACACAGGAAAGGTTTTCTTTTGATGACTCTTCCATGGAGGTCATATTTGTACAGGTGTGGCTGCACAGTAGAACAGTGCACCACCACTTCAGATTCTGATATTCCTTTCTGCAGGTCTTTTGCAGTCAAATGGGGGTTTTGATTTTCTTGATCTTCCAGACCTCAACTTGACCTCCACAGTTCCTGTTAACTGCCATTTCCTAATGACAGTATGAACTGAGGAAACAGCTACCTGAAAACACTTTGCTACCTCCTTATAGTCTTCTCCTGCTTTGTGGGCATCAGTTATTTTAGTTTTCAGAGTGCTAGGCAGCAGTTTAGATGAGCCCATGGTGGCTGATTGTTGGGACAAGGTTTCAGGAGTCAGAGTATTTATAAAGCTTTGAAATTTGCATCACCTGACCTTTCCTAATGATGATTGTGAACAAGCTGATGTTGATCCAGGACAATTGCTTCTATGTTGATGTCGACATAAACAAATTATCCAGAATCAGCGTGATGATGATGAGGATTGTCCTGGATAAACCTGACTAAATCTTTCCAGGATCAACGTGGAAAAAAAGGAGGGAAATGTGTTTTTTGCAACCAAAAAATGCTTTTATCCTTACACTTTGTCAATGAACAACATTCAGGCCTATTGGCAAGCCTACATGTTAGCATAGCTTACCTAGTTGGCGAGCTAACATTCTCGTGTATTGGCAAGTTTACTCATTAGCATAGCCAATCTTGTAAGCAAGCTAACTTGCTAACCCTGCTGTAGCTTACAAGGTTTTTGTTCGATGTTACTGAGGATTATTTATTCAATTGTATTAATTTTAATTTGCGAATCATTGATTGCAATGTTGGTCCAGGAATTTCTGGCCTTTCCTAACGATGATTGTGAACAAGCCAGAGCCCTGGTAAAAGTTGTCTGAAAGCTCAAATGTCTGGGGTGCCCACACATTTGCATGGTGATCCTTTTATTTTTTTCACTCTAAACTTGTACAAAACAAAAGTTATACACTTATCTTGGTTAAAATGTTGAAGGAATGTTGAAATTTTAACTTCATGCATCTACTTACTTAACTATTCAAAGGAAAAGACATTTTGACATTTTGCCCAAAGTTTTGCATTCCACTGTCTCAGGGAGCATTCTCTGGTTTCACCTTCTTTCATTTGAGGTTTACTTTGTTTTGTATAATAAATATCTTTGGGTTTTGTGATTGTCACTTGTTGGCTTTTTTAACCACTTTCTGACATTTAATAAAAAATCCTTAATTAAAAAAACAATTAACATATTAATCATGCCACCGTAATGAAAATACATTTAGCAGTTGTATATAATATGCAGGTGGGACACAGGTTTATTCAACATTAACTCCAATAAAAGTGTAAGTATACAGTATAATAACGTGTGTTTTGCCTCCTCTGCAGTACTGATCGATGGCGTTGAGTGGAACGACGTCAAGTTTTTCCAGCTGGCGGCACAGTGGTCCTCACACGTCAAACACTTCCCCATCGGGATCTTTGGACACACAAAAGGCCCTTACTAGCAGCACCTGAGAGACTGAAACACTGAGGACAGCTCCCCCCATCGTCCCTTTCCCCTGTGCCAACAGCTTTTAACCCCCTCCTCCCCACTTTCCCCTCTGCACACTTCTTCTATTCTGCTGTCTTAATTTAAGCTCCTGTTGCATTTGTCTCGTTATTTAATCTTTTGCGTGTTCTTTTTTAATTTTCTATTTATGTGAAAATGTCTCGAGGCAAAGCTGCCGGCGGAATATTTCTTTACTCGGCTTTTTAAAAGAGAAGAATCCTGCTGATGTTTTATAGACTTTTGAGAAAAAATACAAATAATAATTAGACATTAATTCTAATCTTTAACATACTGTACCAGTGTCCAGGTTTCACCCTCTGCCATCTTTTTTTTTTTTTTTTTTAAATTTGGTGACGCCGGTTTTAATCACTTGGCCGGCACATTTAATCAAGAATATATAAAAAAAACAAAACAAGAGCAGCTGCCTTGTAATAAAGTGGAAGAAGTTCATCTTATTTTCTAACCGTGACAAAGAAATTTGGAATTCTCAGCTTCAGAGACTGTTGTCGATTCATCGTCGTAACCCTGGAGAGGAAGAAGTAAACGGCCCCAGAGCTTCGGCTCTCTGCACTCAATGAAGAAGTCTCACGTGCAATAGACTGAATACTGTGTGGATGGATTCTGAATAATAACCTGGCACTGACAGACGATTACACACTGCTCTTAGTCGTGGTTTTCACTCTATGTAACCTTCCTTAAAGTTACTTTCTCCTTCTGGTAAATTGGCTTCAGGTTTGAAGAGTTTTGCTCTGAAGTGAGACATATGAGAAAATTATGAATAGCACAAAACGAACCACTTTGTAGATGGTAGAACAGACTGAAAGGAATAGGATGACATTTTGGGAAATTTGCTTTCTTTTTGAGAGTTTGATGAGACGATGGATAGCCTAATGTCTGCAAAGTAAATAGAGATCTGCAGGGATGGTGTTTATTTGTAGGCCTACACTGAAGTTAGCTTCGCCCTGGTTCATGCAACAAAATGCCAATGGGATTTTTCCAATCCAGGAAATAAGCCCTGTTGCAAACAAAAGTTTATGATTTGTACATGTTTTGTTCAGCAAGATAATCTTCACAAACGAACACCACTTTTATGATTTTTATTTATTTGCAAGAATTAAAAAGCTAACGTTAGGCTACAAACGAGCTACACCACGATTGCATGACTTCAACAACACCACCACAACGAGGCTGTAAAACAGTTTCAGTACGATCTAACCAAATCTAACCAAAACATCCATTGACTTTGAGACAAGGGAACCAGAAGTGCCAAAATGCTAACTAATTTCTTCATTTTAAGACTCATTCCTGCAGCAATATGTGGCTAGAGCTAGCAGCTGATTTGTGTAGCTTAGCATAAAGACTGGAATAAGGGGGAAACAGCTAGCCTGGCTCAGTCCAAAGGCACGAAAATCCACTTACCAGTATCTGTCAAGCTCATTTACTAACATGCATTAGGCTATCTGGTTTGTTAAACAAGTACAAAAACCAGTGTGTAAAAACAACAGAGGGGAATTAGAGGAAATAGTTGGACACATTCCTCCCTGAAAATCCACAACATGTCATTTTATATCGTCTAGTTTTTGTAAAGATTTCAGAAAATAGAGATAAAATGTTTATTTTTTTCTCTTTGGACAGAGCTATGCTAGCTGTTTCCCCATTTCCAGTCTTGGTACTAAGCTAAGCTAACTGCAAACAGCTAGCCTGGCTCTGATCAAAAGTAACAAAATCCACCTACCAGCATCACTAACTAACACATTATATCTCTTTTGTTTAATTTGTACAAAAAACTGAGCCAGGCTAGCTGTTTACGCCCATGTTTCCAGTCTTTGTGCTAAGCTACACTAATCAGCTGCTAGCTGTAGCCTCAGATCAGAGCTATGAATGATGTTCAGATCTTTTGGTGCATTGCATTTGAACTGGTAAGCTGGAATTTAAGAGTTCCCAGCGGAAAAATTTCATCTGGAAAGCTGGCTGAAGTTGGATTTTGAACTCAGAAAGTCAACAACCCCGAAGCTCAAAATCCAACATGGCTGCTCTGCACATCAACAGTAGTGAGAGCTGTAGCAATATACTTTTTATTAACACTTCTTTGTTGTTTGTGTCTAATTAAAAGAGTCATACACACAGTCCTGTCCAACCTCTATGTGTGGACATGCTGCTATGGTGTTTATAGGCGCTAAATACAGTGTAATGTGTTGTTATCAACTGCTAACAATGGCTAACCCGGCTAACAACATCTTGGTTTTGTGACTTGTTGCACTGGAATGTAGTCACCTCGGATCATTCCCAGCTCCGACCTCTGATGTTCACGATAAAAGGAACGCACTGTAACTCTTGGCAGGAAAGCAAACAGGCTATGTTTATTTCCCAAAATGTCACCGTATTCCTTTAAGCTTGTTTTATAAAGTGAAAGACATTTTACAGAGTGGTTCCTCTGTATTAAGCAATTAATTTTTCCCTCTACAGTGTTTATTTCAAAAGAACTCTTCGTCCTCGAGCCCCACACTCCTCTGACACACTCCACGTATTTTGCTGAAAGCAAATGTTACTTTTGCCAAAGGAATACTCATCAACTGCAGCTCACTCATTACCTGTGTGGTATTATAGAAGACTTCATAACGTAGAGGTGAATGTATTGAAGGTACCTTAATGTAAAGCACTTTTAAATGTTTGTCCATTATAGATTAGTGTGTTGAAACCTACCCAGGAACCTGCAGGTACGACCGACCGACCGTGGTTCACAGATGCACATAGACAGACTCTGTGTCTGCCGTTATATTCTGAGCAGAACAACAGCACAAGCAGCGGTGGGGACGTGGCATAGTTTATATGCAAAGCAAACCAAGTGTCTGTGTCTTCTCAGTGCTGCTGTGTGTGATATCACTTTATGCTCAGTGTGAGGCCTCCTTGGACTCTTTAGATTTTAGTTTGATATTCTGTAAAGTTAGCTTACGATGTGTATGTGATGTTAACATTTAAAAAAAAAAAGTTCTGTCAGTAGATTTTGCTCAATCTTTCGTTGACTGTTAAAGTATTTTGCTTAGCAGTAGCAGTTTCATCATAACCTTTGCCAATTTCTTGATAAGTGCCTAAATTGCTTAATTTTGACAAATCAACACAGATAATTTGTCCCTCGCTAACATGGTGCTGATTCAGGTCGGACAACAACAAAATATCTCGATACAGTGCATTGATTTTGCAGTATAATGTTCACTGGAGGGAGGGGAAATCACAGTTGGCTCTCAGACATGGGTTTGAATCAATTAGAAGAACACTGCGGCCCATTCATGTTGAGCAGACATTTGTTTCTCTGTGCAGAAAATGTTTTAGATGTTTTGGTTTTTCCATGTTGTCTCAGAGAAAGGCTTGTTGAAACTGAAAGTTCCCTAAAGACTACCACTGTAATCCCAAAACTTGGAGTAATAAAACTACTATACACACTAAAATGTACTTTTCTTTCCATGTGTCTTTTATTGATCTGTTTCCTACATGTGAATATAAAGGTAAATCAGCCAGCCCATATTAACTCCAGTCAGTGAAGGCAACATAACCAATAAATAAGTGATGTCAGAGAAACAATTTTCCCCGAGGTTTAAAGAGAAAACAATCTTACCAAAAGGTCATTAGCTGTCGATCATATTTCATGATCTTTAACAACAGCATTGGTGTTTCTTGTGGGCCTTTTCAACTGTCATTTTTGGCTGCATCAAGTCAAGCCATGCCACGCTGATTTGGGTTTTCATTATCTGTTAAGACATGCTGTGCCATGCTGAGCTTCGCCTTCTCTGGGGTAGGCCCAGAAGCCGGGCCGCATGCTCTCAAATGGGTCGGGTGACGTCTCACCAATCGCAGCCAACCCCCAATGATTTTACCACCAGAGACTGTTACAACTAATCTTGGGCCAGACCTGATCTTGTGGTCAACCTCACAGAAGTTCTTGTACATCGTGGAACTAACAGTACCATGGGAGGCTGCTGTTGGGGAAGCTTACGAATGCAAAAGCCTCAAGTACACAGATCTAGCAGCTGAGGCAGAACTACGTCGCTGGCATAGAGGATTCGTAGCCACATCATCAACCAGGCTTCTGAAGAGCATGGAGGTTCAAGGACCGCCCTTCCATCAGAGGCAAGTCACTATCATTTGGCTCTGGATGAAGAGGAAGGACCCCAACTGGTCTGCAAGATGTCCAACATGAGGGGTAAAAGCAGAGGGGGGCACACCAGGTGTCGCCATTGAGCCCTCTGGAGGTGTCGTGGTCTTATCACCAATGAAGGAAGGTGCCTACCTGGTGACCCTGATGGAGTAATTACCCCTCTTCCACTCAAGACACGAGACACCAGGCAAGTGCTGATTACTCTGAGGGATTGTAACAAGTCCTATAAGCTCCACTCACCTTATGCATTGTAAGGTCAACTTCCTGCCCCACCCACCTCCATGACATCACACCATTGATAGCATGCAATTTTGATCATATGGATTCACAGCTATTGCTCAGAAAAAGTTTTTTCTTCACTTGTAAGGCGAGAAAGTAAAGCCAGTAAAGTTACACTGTCCCATTTGACCTTATGTCCCAGTCACCCTTAATTCACCCCAACCAGTAGATGGCAGTATTTGTTTGGGTGATATGTTGTGACCCAGTGACAAGGATTTCTGTTTTATCAGAACTGAGCTGAAGAAAATTTATCAACATCTAGTTTTTAATATCATATCATCCTGATCCCCCAACTTGTATTTGATAAGCATTTTTAATTTTTCATGGCTATTTGGGATCAGTAAGACCTGATAGGTACAAAAACTAAAGTAAATACAACTAAACCAGATGAAAATAAGTTCCCAATGTCCTCAGATGAGTCCCTCTTAATTAACAGTGTCTTAGCTTGTTACTGTCGCTACTGTTCCCATGTATTGTGCTCTTACTGCCACTAGATGGCACAAAAGTGTCCATGGACAAGGACAACAGATCTAAGTTAAGGAGAATGAAGTATAAGGTCAAGTAAACCCAAAATGTGATGTCCTCATATGAGTATGCAGGGTCACAGAAGGTCAAGATAGGCTACTTGTAGGGGAGAACGCAGTATGTTGTCACACCTTTTACTTTGATTTGAATCAGATCTCAGCATGCTGAGTTCTCTACAGGACTGCCTACATCCTCCTGAGACCGACACAAAAGTGGAGAACCTGATCATATTTTATGGGTTGAAAGTTGTTTATTTAAGTTAAATAATGTTTGTAGTTTGATATGGCAATAAATTTGACCAATTCTAGCAACAGTAACAAGCTAAGACGCTGTTAATTAGGACACTGGGACTTAATTATCGTTGACAATGTTTGGTTTTCTTATACTTATCGGGTCCTACTGATCCCAGATAGCTAGGAGGAATTAAGGATGCATACCAAACAAAAGTTCAGGTCTCAGGAGGTCAAACCACACCATTTAGGTTGGCGACCTGAAACCTAAAGGTGTGAATTGTGGTGAATTTAGGTCATTTTTCACTTAAGACCTGTGTTAGAAACTCCTTGGCCTGGGTTCAGTGAAACATGGTGTTGGTTATGTATAAACCTCCTGAGACCCTAACCTTCGTTTGGTAGACATTTTTTATTTCTCCTAGCTACTTGTTACTCAGTAGGACCCAATAAGTATAAAAAAAACTAAACACTGTCAACAGTAATCAAGTCCCAGTGTCCTCAAACGAGTACTTACTAATTACGGTAGCTTGTTGCTGTTGCTAAAATTGGTCAAATTTGTTTCCATATCAAACTACAAACATTATTAATCGTAAATAAACAAGTTTCGACTGTTAAATTTGACCAAGTTCTGTCCACTTTTGTGTTGGGATCGGCTGCAGACTGACTTAGCAGAGATGGCTGCCATCTTGTTTTTACATGATTAGTGTATTGTGCTCTTACTGCCACTAGATGGCACAAAAACATGTCCACAGATGAGGACAGTAGATCTAAGTTCAGTAGAATGAAGTGTAAGGCCCAGTAAACCCAAAATGTGATGTCCACATATGAGTACGGAGGGTCTCAGGAGGTTCAATTTTTGTATTTTGTAGTTTTGTAGCCTACTTATATACTTGAGTAAATGTACTTAGTTACATTCCACCACTGCCACTTTTAAGCCACATGTTTAGGTTGGCTAGCTGAAACCTACAGATGTGAATGGTGGTGACTTTAGGTTATTTTTACACTTCAGACCTGTGTTAGAAACTCCTTGGCCTGGGTTCAGTGAAACATGGTGAGGTGGTGTTAATACAGAGTGGAGTCCTGGCTGGCTGGCTGGTGATGCTGAGTGACAGACAGGGGGAGAGAGAGATCCTCCACCACCGGAGCAGGAAGCTGCTGCTGGGACTGCCGAGAAGACAGAGGAGGTACAAAACAACGTCGACATCAGCGGGGCTTCCACCATAATGTAGACCAAACAGAGCAGCAACAGCCGTGTGCCATACCCAACAACACGACTGCATGTCGAGGGTGCAGTGGTGGTGAAAACAAAAGCGGAGCCGTATTTTTGCACGGTGACAATGAAGGAGCTGAAGGGCTGCGGTATGCGCTCCTCAGTGGGCTTTCTGTCCCGCAGAGAGCTGACTGGGCAGCCGCTCATGAAGGAGGAATTCCAGAGACGCAGACTGGCCGGCTGCACCAGCCTCTACAAGAAGGATATGCTCGGACACTTCGGCTGTGTCAACGCCATTGAGTTCTCCAACAACGGAGGGGAATGGCTCGTGTCTGGTAAGTTGACAAATCCCCTCTCCCCCTGGCTCAGACTGTTTTAATGTGTTAGCATGCTAACGCTAACTAGCCAGGCAGTCAGCTGAATCCCCTCTGGGCTAGCCGATGCTAACCTAGCCTAGCCGCTCTCGCTAGCTAGCTAGCTAACGTCAAAAGCAAAGAGGCAGCAGCTCAGAGGGCAGCAGCCCGGGACCTGTTCCCATATGTCAGCCCGTCACTTCATCACTATGTGGCCGCTCAAGTGCACATTATGCTTCCCTGGTGGGTCTAAACATGGCTAACTCCTGGAGACACACAGCTATTTATGTCCATGGAGGATTAAAAAGCATCATCTGGCCTAGTGTAACAACCTGAGGCTTGCCATTTTACTTTGCACAATAGAGCTGCACTTAACTTTTCATTTTCAGTATGTTAGCATGACTCCACCTGACCAGGTAGGTTAAATTGTTTAGATGCACCTCATTAGCTCTGACACTTTGACAGATATATTCTCCTCCTGGACCGTTAAGTATGATAATTAACCATGGCAGACATGATAATGACCTCCTGATCTAGATTTTGCAATAAATGCCTCAAACATGTGTGGCTTAATTTTGCTGTTGTGTATTGAATGTCATCTGCAAAAGAGTTTAATTGCAGATTATGTGGTGCAGGGCTCCAACTAATTATAGTAGATTAAAGGATAATTGATAAATAATTAATTATTGTCATTGGTATTTTATGTTTGAAGTTACATTATTCTCTTATCTGCTTTTATTGTTTTGTGATAGTCTTTGTAATCTCTGCTTTGAAGTGCAAAGTAGGTAAACGTAATATCATTATTATTATCTATTCAATAAAAGTATGTCCATCACAGGTCTTTAAATGCCTTGTTTCCTCTAACCAATAGTCCCAGACACAGAGATGTCCTGTTTATTTCACTGGTGGAAGAAGATTTTCCATACGTAACAGCAGCAATATCCCAATTTAGAAACACTCTGTTACAAGTTAAATTCATGCATTCAGGGCGTGCACTAGCTCAGTGGGTAGGGTAGGGTAGGTGCCCCATGTACAAAGGCAGTGTCCTGTCTGCGGCAGCTGATGGTTTGATTCCAGCACATTGCCCTTTGCTGTATGTCATCCTCTCTCTCTCTTTCCCCTCACGCCTCTGACTGTCATGTCATTAAAGGCTGAAATAAGAAAATAATCATAAAAGAATAATCTTAAAAAGTAAAATAATATATGAAAATAATATACAAATAATATACTATAAAACAATACTATAGAATGACATACTATACTAAATAAAAATATCTATACTAAATAAATAAATAATAATCTTAAAAAAATAAAGCCATGCATTCAAAATGTTACTTAAGCAAAAATATAAAAGTACAGGCATCAAAATAACAAATACCAAAAAATAAAAGTGTTGACGGTAGAACTAATTTTAATTACTTGCTTGTGAAAATCTCTCCTTATAACAATACATAACATGATTTATTTGTTGTTTATATTTTGTATTATTTATATAAATCTGCACCTAGCAACTAAAATTATCAAATAAATATAGTGGTGTAAAAAGTGCAATCTTTGCTTCCAGAGTGTTGTAGAGTAGAAGCTTTAAAATAGAATTACTCCAGTAAAGTACAAGTACCTCAAAATTGTATTTAAGCACAGTACTTGAATTTATGTACATAATTACTTCTCATCAGGGGTTTATATCTGAGGTGGGACCAAGTCTTTGATTTGCAAGCCACATCTAAGTCTCAAGTTTTAACATACAAGTCCTGAGTCAAGTCCCAAGTCCTGAACTTTGAGTTTTGAGTCCTAAACATGTCATAACGTGCACTTCACCATCTGTAATGCCATTTTAACAACAGAGTAGTAATATATTAAATTTACAAAAACTCATGAATGCTTTTTAAGATTTGCACTTATTCGTTTAAGTGCAGCTGACCATAATTACCAAAAACAAGTAGTGCTGACATTCACATTCACAGCATGCAGCTGGTAAATGTCCTAGCTTGTTGTGTTTATCATATTTAATGTTGGAAAAATTGCGTTTTCTTCCCAAATTTGTGAGACATTTTCTGTAAGAGTGTTTTTCCTTTAAAGTGATCTTGCATGTTGTTGTTGTTGTTGTTGTTGTTTATATCTAAATGAAATAAAAAAAAGAACATCAACATAAGTTGATTTAGAAAATAAAGGTGAATGAATTGATTCGCGGCTTTTTTTAAATAACATACTTTATAATCTTTGGGCTTTGGGAAGGTGTCAAGCATTCTGAGTCAAAAGGCTCAAGTCCAAATTAAAGTCCAAGTCAAGCTACAAGTCTTTTTTGATGTTGTCAAATCATGTCTAAAGTCATTAAATTTGTTAACTGAGTCTGATTCAAGTCCAAGCTGTGTGACTTGTGTCCACACCTCTGGTTTATACTGATATTAAATAAAGACAACCAGCAAACTGTAGAAGCTGGAACCAGAGAATGGGTGGAGTTTATTTTAAAAGGACTTTATATAGATCAAAATAGTTGCTGAATTACTTTTCTGTCTGTCCAAAGAGTGATCGACCATCATAGCTCTAAATCTTTTCCTTCTGTTGTGAATTACTGGAACATTTGAACTAATCACTTCTCTAAGAATTGATTGAAATTAACCAATCTGTTAATGAAACATTGGTCTTTGGTTGAACTGCTTACACCTTAGACATATGCATCCTTTGACAGGGGGTTGTAGGTAAGTCAAAAAGTTTGGAAACCACTGCTCCAGACAACACTGTGGTGTTGGTGTTGTCAATCCATCTAATAAATCATGTGTTGCAGGAGGAGACGACCGCCGGGTGCTGCTGTGGCACATGGAACAAGCCATCCACGCTCGCTCCAAGCCTGTGAAGCTGAAGGGCGAGCACCTGTCCAACATCTTCTGCCTGGCCTTTGACAGCACCAACAAGAAGGTCTTCTCTGGCGGTAAGAGCGAGAAATACATCTGATCTGTGCTCTGTCACAACAGCAAAGGCTCATTCCTTATCCTTGACCTTTGACCTGTGTAGGTGTTTGTGTAGCTTGTCCTTGGGGGCCTGTAGGTGGAAGGTAGATCTGATTAAACTGAAAGCTTTGATGCACTCGGAGATACAATTTTAGTTTTCATCAGAGAGCAGAGACTCTATTAGATAAAATATTTGATGGATACTTTTATGTGCATTTAAGTGGTCACAGAAATATTGTAGTTACTTTTTTTTTTTTTCAGTTCTTCCTGCTCATTTTTTGAGCATGTCTGTTAATGCTTGGTTTGTTTAGTTTTTATTTTATGTTTTGCTCAAAATAAAGTCATTCATTCACTCACGTGGTGAATTCTGTTCACTGACTGTTCTCAAACCGCTATGCAAATTAAGTCAAGAGGAAAGAATATTGATAATGGTATGTAAAGATTTAGATGACAGAGCTCAATGGCTGTTAAAAAACCCTGAAGGCAAAGCAGGTTTTGCATCTGAACATTGAGGTTAAATATTACAGCAGAGCGCTCATCCTGTGCACCTGCATTCCTTCACTGTGTGATCCACACGTTGTCCGTTTGTCGTTCTGCAGGAAATGATGAGCAAGTGATTCTTCATGATGTGGAGAGGTGGGTTAAATTACACTTCAGACACTTAAAGCAATCATAAAAAGCTTTGTTGTCCCTTGAGTTTGCATTTACGCAAACAAAACAATTAACATTTGGGTGATTGCGGTCCCAACAGACGGGAAACTCTGAACGTGTTCCTGCACATCGATGCCGTGTACAGTTTGTCTGTCAGCCCGGTCAATGACAACGTGTTCGCCAGCTCGTCTGATGATGGGCGCGTTCTTATCTGGGACACCCGCGAGCCGCCAAGTGCAGGTGAGTGGAGGAGGAGGAGGAGGAGGAATGTATGTTCCTGTCAAGCTCATTGGTCATAATAATAATCATTTTATATAGCAATACCTGGTGTTTCAAGTCTTCATTTGTCATGCACAACAATTACAGTGGCGTTGGCTGTGAAATTCTTGTTCTCAGGTTCTCCAACATTCCTTCCCAAGGTCCAAGGAACCTTTCCTAGGTTCAAGTCTCCCACATGCAAATAAAAATGAGAATCCAAGACAAAAAACACAGATAAAAAAACAGATAACTCACACAGACACCTACGACATGATATCTTATGGTCTGAAGTTCAGTTTAGGACAAGATGGTACAATACCTTGTTGTTGCACATAGGTGAGACTGTGAGTGGGAGTGATGGTGTCGTCTGGGGCTTTCCGAGTGGAAGATGCTGGGTTAAGATTAGATAGACAGAAAAGTAAGAAAGAGTATAGATAGAAAAGTAAGGGTGCTTTCTCACCTGTAGTTCGGTTCATTTGGTCGCACCTGAGGGAAAAAATTATTCATTATTGTATTTTAGTTTTCGTTCTGGTTCCTGTTCACACTGACTCTTTGCAAACAAACCAAGAGCAGTTAACATGAAGGTCTACTGACGACAGGTAACTCATTGATTGGACAGTTTTGGGGTTTGTCATCCTGCATCATCAGGACATATGTGGGGAAATCAAATTCTGGTCACTAACACATGTTCATGCAGCAGCACTTTAATGCTTCTAAAGTGTTCGTATTTATGTTCTTTGGTGTCACAAAGAGCTCATAGAGAAATAACTGATTATAACCATTATAATTAGGCTGACTTTGCCTGTTGCGTAGCTGCAGATGGGGTCAGCTTCCTTCTATTAGTGAGTGTAGGAGCTGTTTGGGCTACACATGGTCACAGGTTTCCATCAGTGTCATTTCCAACCTTACTTTGAGCGCTTGTACTCCTCTACCAGACTGGACACAAGGAGCTCTAGAGGGCCCTTTCTGATAAGCCTTATGTTGGTAATGCACCTGCTGGGGAGACCTTGCCACTTTATGGCTAATGAACTGATCAGTCTCTCCAGTCTGTCAACCTTAAAGCCCAGAAACACCAAACTGAAACTGCCGACAGTCAGCCAGCACGTATGTTCTGCGCTTAAATGGGAGGAGATACCTCTACGTACCAGCAGACAGCGGTAGTCTGCATTCATCACTCAAAAAGGGAAAACAGAAGACCATCTTTATGCTAGTTAGCCTGTTAGCACTTTAACAACACAATCCAATCTCGAAAGAACAGCGCATATTTACAGTGAACAACAACACACCATCACAAAATGTTTCTGCCAAAAGAGCTCAATGGCTGAAGAAAACTAGGCTCACCTTATGTAACAGGTTTGTTTTGGTCTCAAGCCAAGAGGGAGTCACTTCTGTTTCTCCTGCTGTGTGCTATTCAGCATGTTGAATCGGCCAAAAAAAGCCAACAGGTTGCCAACGAGGGGCAATGGTGCGGGACACACCACACCGACGAGGGCGGCAAATGCTCACCAGTGGGTGAACTTTGACTGACGGCTGACCGTGGGCTTGGTGACTCAGGGCCTTTAAAGATGAAAATATACACTGCTGTTGTGCGAGTCTTAAGATAGATTAAGAAGTGGTTGTAGAAGAAAGCAAATATCGTGTGGCCTCAGCCTCTCAAACCTCCTTCACTGGAAGATAAATGAGAAGTTAGTTGGTGCTCAGTCTGGTGGGTCAGTGTGTAAATTAACCCCTACAGTGGTCTTAGTGGTAATAAAAATACACAAACGCAGCTTGTCTGTAAAGCATGTGTCTTCTCTGATGTTGTCTCTATATAACAGTAATATAAAAGCCCCTCACAGTCAGTCTCTCAGTGTATTTAAGGGACTCTGCTGGACTGAAAATAGGGTGTATAGTGGCTCTAGATGGGACTTAGTGAGACTTGTTGATAACTTTAAAAATGCAGTGGATCATCTTGCATGACGTCCACATCCTTCTATTTTTGAAGCCCTCCTTGTGACCAAGTTGGCCTAATAATACATTTAGCAGTAATCAGTACTCTGTGTGTGCCAGCAGGCTTTTTATGTCCGTCTGTTTCGGCACTCACAGTTTGAAAGGATGACAGTTAGTCACAGATGTTTCTGCACTCCTTTGTTAGTCGAGCTGTCTCTCTAAGGGCTGGTGTTTGAGTGTTAATCCCTCTGTAGCCATGAGTGTGATGCATTAAAATAAGTAAATACACCTGGGCTGGGGAATGTTTGGATTAAATTGGTGATTGATGTGAGTGTTTGGGACTGGCTGGTGAGTTGACTGCCCTCTCCTGGAGTATAACTAGGTCGTATCAAACATAAAACTGTGATAAATATACGTAGAAATTTTTCCAATATTAAAAATTACTTCCAGGGTTCCTACAACTTAAGGTCAGTTAGATTTAAGACGTTTTAATATCACTCTGAATGAAAATTAAGACCAGTTTTTCAATAACCAAAGTTAAAGAAAAAAATGAAACGACATCAACGTGACAGGGATTTGTGAAATAGTTTTTTAAAAAGCACGTGTTCAGAAGAGGGACCAAGTGTGCACACACATCCAGGCAAAAATAATCAGGTACAAGAATGCTTATCTGGTAAATGGACCTGCACTTGTACAGCACTTTCTCGTCTTCCAACCACTCAAAGCGCTTTTTAAAGCCATTTATACACACATTCACGCACTGGGGGCTGAGGCTAGCATACCTGCGACACAGCTTTTAACACACTCATACACCGATGGAACAGCCATCAGGAGCAAATTGGGGTTCAGTATCTTGATCAAGGAGACTTAGACATGCGGACTGGAGGAGCTGGGGATGGAAGTGCTGATCTTCAGATTAGTGGAGGACCCTCTCTACCTCTGAGCCACGGTGGCGCTCGTAGTTATAATGATGGTCTGGACACTGTTGGATCCAAATAAATATTTATAATCTTTTCTTTGAAAGCCTTAAAACAAGAAATGCTTTATGGTTTTACATTTCAATATAAAAACAGATTCATAAAATCCTAACTCCCATGTTTGAGTATTTTTAAGACTTTTGAAAGATTGATTTAAGACACCCTAATATCAATTAAGACTTTATTTTTACAGGAATGAATTTATTGTCTCTAGACTAGAAAAAAAAATCTGTTTTGCATCACGAAAAAACATTTTTATTGGCATTATTACGGAAGAAAGTATAAACAAAACTAGGTGGTATTTAGGCTCAGTGATGCTCTGAGCTAAATGCTACCATAAACAAGCACTAAAAGCACAGCTGATGGAAATCTCACGTTTTGTCATAAGATGATGGTGCTAGATGAAAGGTCGGGGGAGGGGTCGCCAACCATACTGAAAAAAACTGAATAGTTATGCTGATGTTAGCTCTCAGAACATCTGATGTTGGGCAGCACATTCAAACACAGGATCCAGGGAGCTGTTTCAACACTTTATTGTCGACATGGTGGGTGAACATTTTGAAGGTGGTTGTCGGATTATTTTTTTCTATAAAAATGAGTATTAAAAGAAAATGTTACTGCGCTGCATCGTGTTAAACAATAATAATAATTATATTGGTAAATTAGGTTATGATTTAACTCACATCATTAATGCATCCACTGTGGTATTACTCTTTTTCTTCTTAAGAACTGTCCAAACCTGGCACGGTTTGAAGGGAGAAGAGAGTCACAGGCCTGAAGGGTGGAGTTATATAATGTTGGGGGGAGTGGTGTAGTCAGGGACAGTCTGATGCAGGTGGGGTGGAGACTTGTGATTTAACAAATACAGTACATCCTGTGGGGTTCATGAATGTCTGTATTAAATTCCTTGGCAGTGCATTTGGTAGTTGTCAAGATATTTCCCTCAAAACAACAGATGCGAACATGGTGGTGGTGCTAGATAAGAACTCAGGGGACCCCCAGAGTCAGTAGGAAAAACTGACTTGACACCATGGATGTCAGTAAAAGTTTTTGTGCCAAGATGTTGAGATATTTCACTCCAGACCAGAGTGAACCGTTATTGTCAGAGCTCCTAAAAACCTGCCACATGAGTTCACACAAATGTTATTAATCATGTTATTATAATTCAAATCTCATCTCTTCCTGCAGAGCCGTTCTGCCTGGCCAGCTACCCCTCCGCCTTCCACAGTGTGATGTTCAACCCTGTGGAGCCCAGGCTGATCGCCACAGCCAACTCCAAGGAGGGAGTGGGATTATGGGACATCCGCAAGCCACGCAGGTTAGACCTTTTATTTTTTACAGCTCTTAAACCTTCTATCTCTTCTTGACCCAGTTTTTAAGAGACAGCCCAAGTCCACAGCTCCCTGTGGGGAAATTAGCTTTTATTGCAGCATCACTGAATAATATCACAAGCATGCAAATAAAGAGAAGTGGAGGTAATAAAAACAAAGACAGAAATTACAGCTAATAAAAGTCATTAGAGTTAATAAAACAGAAAAATCATGAAGAAGGTAAGTGGCAAAACACACTGTTGTGTAAAGTGATGAAAAATAATCATTTTTAATGAAAATTTGTCAAATGGATAGTTGTTTCTTTGTTGTTGTTTTTAGGATGTTGTGTGTGATATTTTTAAATAAAACGGCAGCAAGCCCCCAGAGTCTTATTTTGCTACTTTTCTCTTTGTGTCAGGATACTCCTTGCCAAATTTCATACTTGTATAACTATTTATGCCATCATAGCATTTGCATTTGCACTATTTTGCCAGAGACATGTCCCAAAAAATGGGGTTTCAGGCCCCTTGAGACAACACGGCAACAAGTTGGGGGTGCTCATTATCAACTTGTGATGGCCCAAAGTATAAACAGGCCAACAGGAAATAGTAATGAAAAAAAAGGTAGCAGGAAACATCTTGGGGGATGGATCTCGTTCCTGGCGTATATGCTCTCATCATAGCCACCAGACTCCATTGACAAAAACACTGATTTAGGCTCGTTGAACACAGGAGCTGCTGGTCTACCGCTGCCTCAATCTGTTGGTTTGTTTGTGTTATTGTGTAACTTTGGTGAATCTGAACTAAACATTTAAGATGCCAAAGTCACACAGTAACACAAACAAACTAACTAATCAAGGCAGCAGTAGACCAGCAGCTCCTGTGTTCTGTGATGATAATTTATTGTTTTTCTCAATGGAGTCTGGTCATGAAGAGAGACTAGGTAAGTTTCAATTCCCTGTTGGACATTGCTCTCTGACAGCGAGAAAAAGCAGTGAAAATATTCTAAATATAGCTTTATAACTTAAACTTAAACTTGTCTGCTTCTCCAAACTGGAGGCGTGCCGACTGCCATCTACTGTAATACACTGACTGTGGATAAGTACCTCGTATAACCCCACTAAGAAGATCTGAACTATCCCATTACTGGTCATTTCAGATGTTTTGTTGTTAACATTGATTTTGGACAGAAGGAGCTGTTTGTATCAACAGAGTCAGTTTACAGTCAGGCGTTCTCATCTGCTCTTGTGATGCATGTCAGTCCTGCTCATGTCCACCAGGTGGTACTGTTGTCTCACAGTTAAACTAATCACCACTGGCCCTCCGCCACCTGCAGCTCCGTGTTGCTGCAAAAACCAAATGTTTATGCTGATAAAATGACTGTGAAAACGCTTAGTGCTGAGTGTCTGTTTACACACTCTCAGGTTTGGTTTAGGTTTTGGTTACTAGTTTACAATTGATGGTGTTTCCAATAAAAGAAAGCACTGAGTCATTTCTCTTCCTCCACTGCTGGCTCTGCCTGGCTGCTGTTTACGATTAGAAAATCCCTCAATGTACTATCTGGTTTAAAAATAGCTTTCAGTTAACGTGAAAGTGTTTATTTGGAAAAGCAGATATTATTTATTGTGTGAGTGAACCAGTGAGTATCAGTCAGAATGCTAAGATATCCAAAATGTTTCAAGGAATCATGTTTTTTTAACTGAGCACTTTGAAGAATGGCTCTTATCTGTTTTTGCAAATGAGCTCTTTCGAGTGTATTTGAAGAAAAAAATCTGTTTTAAGTTTGGTTGACCAGTAGTCGTCATTTAGGACCATTAGTCAACTAGTCGCCTGCATGTTTACGATATTAAGTTAATTATTAAATTATATATTTTGGGCTTGTTTTGAGGCATGGCCAAAACGTGTTCTGTTAAGTCACACTGACCTTTGACCTTTGACCACCAAAATCTAATCAGTTCAGCGTTGATTTCAAGTGAACGTTTTTGCCAAATTTGAAAAGAAAAAAAAATAATTCCCTCAAGTTGTTCTTGAGATGTCGCGTTCACGAAAATAGGATGGCTATTGTCGGTGCGGAGGCATAAAACCATGAGGTCTGCACACTCTAGATCCCTTAAATGCAGTTTTCTTAGCACAACCACAAGTGACGTTTCAAGCTAATGCTCTCCTTCAGACTCAGCTGTATGTCTGAAGACGCCATCTTTTTTTAAAAACTCTATATTAAAAGTATTTTTAGATGTTTAGACAAACTATAAACACCATAGAGAACACTGTGTGGGGACACCGGTAAAATATTTATGAGTCCATGTGTTAAAATAAAGGACAGAAAGAAATAAGGACAGTCCAATTCTCCCATTGAACACGCCATCTTTAAATACATATGCTCTGGTCACATGACTGTCATGTGATGATAAGTATTTATTTGGATCCTCATCGAAAACGAAGAAAAATTTCCACATGTAAAATTCACCTCTGTAATGACTTAAATATTTTTATCAAGACATTTCTCATGATAGATGCATACATATATACAGTGTGGAAGAATAGAGATGCATAAAGAGGGATCTTCATTTGTTTTCTTGGTTTGTTTTTTTTTGTGGGAATGTGGCCTGTGGTTTGCAGGCTTCACATTTTTATTGTGAGTGGGACTTTCACTGGTCTGGTCTTGGTCTTGATACACTCTGATCTTGGTCAAAACTTGGTCTCAGATTAGTGGTTTTGACACTGATACATAAGGTTTCTAAATATAATAATAGTAATGATAATAATAAACTTTATTTACAATAGCACCTTTCGAAACATGGTTACAAAGTGCTTAACAAAACCGAATAAAAGACAAAGCAAATAAAACAAGGTAAAAGCAGTAAAAACAGAATACACATCACAGAGTAAACACACAAAAATAAAGCAGTTAAAAGATGAGACTGAGTTTGCAGCCCTGATCTCCTCAGGCAGATCATTTCAAAGTCATGGAGCTTTGATTGCAAAGGCTCGATCATCTTTATGAATTAATCTGCACTCTCAGAACAGCAAGAAAAGATGCATCTGTGAATCTCAGGGTGCGAGAAGGAACACAGGGCAATAAACAATCTATTATGTAACTTGGAGCAAGGCCTCTCAGGGCTCACGATATTCAAAATCAAGTAAATAATTCCCACTAATCAACGTCAGGCTCATTATGATAATGACATTAACAATCCTTTGTGATAATATATCAAGCTCAACTCTCCCGACATCTGATTCAGGCAGATTTGGGAAATAAGAGTATCCATGCGTACAAGTCTCACCCTGCTTTAATGTGTTCTTTCCCTCTACTCTCTCAGCTCACTGCTGCGTTACGGAGGCAGCATGTCCCTGCAGAGCGCCATGAGTGTTCGCTTCAACAGCACCGGCACCCAGCTGCTGGCACTGCGTCGCCGCCTGCCGCCCGTCCTCTACGAGCTGCACTCCCGCCTGCCCAGCTTCCAGTTCGACAACCAGGGGTACTTCAACTCCTGCACCATGAAAAGCTGCTGCTTTGCGGGGGACAAAGATCAGGTGGGTCACAAATCCTCAACTAAAACTATCACCAGTACGTCTAGTAGAGAATTATACGGCAAAAAGAGGCGAGCAGAATTTGAAGGCATCTATTTCCAAAGTGTAACAGTATCCCAGTATTTCCAAACACACCATCCACCCACACACAAGGAAATGTATGTCTGAAATTTTCCATATCATGTACATATAAGCCAGCATGTATGGCTCTCCCGGGTGTGATTGAGCTTCTGATAGAGCAACACAAACAGTGGAGACATTGTTTTATCTGACGCCGTGGTTTCTTTAAATGGAAGGAGAGTATCAGGAACATGTGGGAGCAGTCGGAGTAAAAATAGAATAATATTAGTTCCGTCTGTGAAATTGGGACTTTTCGGTGTTGGAGGAACACCAGAAGCCCCTGTGCTCAGCCAACAGTCCTCCCGTTGGTCCTCCTCAGACATGACATCACCCTGCAGCCATGTTTATTATGTTAACATCATTCTCGGGTGTCAGTGCAGCTCACGAAGGCTTAAAAGTTATCCTTCTCTACATGAGTGAAGGAGTTTAAAGGTTACAGGATCAGGTCAGGGCTGTAGGGGAGGGTTGCTGGTTTGAATCTCTTCACCTGCCGCCAAGTAGCGCTGAAAAACTGGATCTGAATTGAAATTTAGAGAGACTGTTGATCTCTAAATGATGAGTGGAGATTGTGGCCTGAAGCCCAAACAGAAGTCATAAATAATCCTATAATTTACTCACGATTATTAGATGTAGTCTTTTCATATGCGTACGTATATAATTGAGTCTGAGTTAAAGATATAAACTAAGCATTTTTCTTTTTCTCAACTTACGACAAAGATAAACAGGGTTCCCACAGTCATGAAATTCCTGGAAAAGAAATTAAATTAAAAGATTAAAAAAAAGGTTTTCTAGGAAATGGTTTGAAATTAACAGAATGTTTTGCAATAGTTTTGAACATATTTATAAATTTTTTGGGCAGTTTTATGAAAATATTTTCATAAAAAAACTGATTTAAAATCTAGTGCTGCCCCGCACGCACTGGAAAAAATTTTTTTGGATTTACTTGATTTTAATGTGTTCAGTGGTCCCACACAAACACATTAAAATGAACACATAAACCATTAAAAATTTTCTCAATAACCATTGCTCGTCAAACCAAAATACATTTAATTCACATTAGACTGTTTAAAAGAATCATGTTGTCTTTACATATAATTTTCAGTTACTGTAACACCAACTTACTGTATAATGTCAGAGTAATTTAATCATGTCCATGGTACCTGATTTTTATCTGTAACTCCAACTTGATTTCTTAATGCTAATATAACTCCAATGTATCGTGTAACTTTTAAGATTTTTTTATGTTATAAGCATAAGCACAAAAACACATTCGATATCACAAAAATAACTTTTACTTGGTGAAAAATATCTGGAAATATTCTGGAATTATTAATGTTAACAAATATGGTTTTGAAATATATTTGAGGCTAATGTTAGCTTGGCTAGCAAATCGTAGCTAACATTTGCATTAGCATTGATTAGCTGAAAGTGCTAACCAGCAGATAAACTGGATAAAAGCGCACTAAAAATGCTGCATCTCAAGAGACCATCTCTACCTTTGACTGATTTGTTAGGTTTTAATTACCCTTTCCGTTCCCAGGAGGCGGGGCTTTCCATTCCATTGAACAGAACATGACTTCTTTTGTTTATTTCAACATGATTGAGACATGTAGACTTCAAATCTCTTCAGATCGAGTTAATTCTACATGATTCAGATATGTTTAAAGAGGAACATTAAATAATTATGTCGACAATAAATAAACAATAAATGCATACAACTCATCACTTTTTCAGCGTGACCACTAAAATGTCATTATACACATAGCCCAGACAGGCATCCTGTTATCACCAAGGTCACGCCCCCTTTTTAGGGAAAGAAACAAGAGAAAAAATTTATTTTCTGCTGTATGTCATTGGTTTACCTTCTGACCTTGTTGCAGTGATGTACAGTGTACTCCAGGGTATGTCAGGACACTGTGACATCACTGTTAGGTGTAGTTACAAATGCAACAGAGCACATTTACTGACCACATCCAGCTGTGATGCAACAGACGTGAAACTCCTTCTCAGACAGGGCAGTGAATCACTGCTCTTCAGCCTGGTAAATATTATTATTAATATTACTCCTGAGGTTTTTGGGGTTTAATAATCACTTTAAGTTGCTGTGATACACTCAGAGCTGCAGTAAAACTGTTTGACCACTAGAGGCTGTAAAAACAAACAATAGCAATATGACCATACAGTAAATACTATTACATGATATAAATCTGTCAACCAGAGATACTGACATACCGTCTACTCCAGGGGTGTCAAACTCATTTTAGTTATACAGCCCAGTTTGATCTCAGATGGGCTGGACCAATAAAACCACCGCACAATACTCTATACAGTATGTCAGTTTTTCCACATTCAGTCAGTCGACTTCTCACTGTCATTACATGTACATTTATCCACACATTTCCCGATACAGATTCTTTTGAACTGAAGCTGCTGATTGACATTATCTGGCACAGTGTTCAGTATCTTTAAACACAGTCACAGTAAGTATTTATTGTCGTAGCAGAGGGCTGTATTCTGGTCAGGGAGGAAAAGCCTCTGAAACAGAATTTGACATGAAGTAGGCATTGTTTAACTTGCTCCTGAAACCTGGCACCTCTTGGTCTAGTCATCTAGTGGGCCACATTGGACCCTTTGGCAGGCCGATTCTGACCCATGGGCCCTATGTTTGAAACCCCAGGTCTGGTGCTTGGTCCTGAGTGGTGGAGTCAGGAGGTTTGCACCCTTTTTAGCTTTTTTTTTAAATATTAAATGAGCTAGCTTCCCTGATATCTGTAGGTAGTGTGTTCCATAGCTTTGGGGTGTAATTGACGAAGGCTGCATCCCTGATCTTCGTCTTCCTGTTGCTGGGAACCTCCAATAAACCAGCAGCAGATGATCACAGTGTTCTTGGAGGCAGATAGTTAACAAGGGTGTTAGCAGTGTAGCTTGGTCCGAGCTCATTTAGGGCTTTGTATACAAGGAGGAGGAGATAAAAATCAATTCTAAATGTAACAGGAAGCAACTTGAGACACACTAGTGTATTTGAGAGACGACATCTTTTGACTCATCTCTACATACAGATATCTGAGAAGAAAGAAAAAGCTATTGGTTTGTTGTGGTTTTTATTGGTTTGGTTTATGTTTCTGGTACCAAAATCTTGTCCTGTTGCCTGTAAATGCTGCATACATATGCAGATATCTGTTTATAGAGATTATTTATACAGTGACAATTTTATTCATATCACCCCTTCCCACTGTGTGTGAGCTTACAGACTGCGAGTGTGACTGCCTACAGATTTATTTTGGAGGGTCGTGAGCAAGCCACAGTTTCAGTTTGAGAACAAAACTGGAAAATTTCTTTAGGATTTTTATGCAGAATAATTTATACAGTGTAAATACAGGATGTGAATTTTAATAAGACAGCAGAGTTTAGAGGAAAAGAGAAGCTTTAACATGTGACACAGACCGTGATCGAGTTTAACCAGATGATTCGGCTTGTTTATTTACTGCTCTCACAGCACTCTGGTTCTTCAGAAACTTCCTCATATAGACGCAGAACCACAGACAGCAGAGGATTTTCTCAGAGTGACGTGAAAGCAGAGGTGCAGGGTGGCAACTCACCACACAAAAATGATGGAAAGGAAAAAGGGAGGGAGTTACAGGTGTGACATTCCTTCTTGACGTGTCCTCTGGGAACCTGAGGTGGAGCACACAGGTGTTCAGTTCAGAGTGTGTTCATGTGCCCTGAAGCTACAGTGGTCTGAGTAACAGTGATATGGTTTTAAATGACTGCGGAGCATTTTATGTCAGGTTCTTTTCAGATAAAGTCATAGACGACTGGTATTCTTACCAAAGGAGGTAAAACAGTGACTTGAGCGAGTGACTGAAAAAGCTCACGGAGAGCAGCAGAATATTTACAGAAGGAAATTGAAGACATTTGTTTAAATCATTGGCAGATAAAACGGCACAAAAATAATTCTCAACTTGACAGAATGTCAGAAAACCAGCAGCACGAGACAAGGCCAAAAAACTAATGTAAATGATTGAACAAAAATGTGCCTCCGGTCCAGATGGTAAAATAAAGCTCAGCAGACACTGCAGCTGAACAGAAAAGTGCTAAAAGGAAGAAGAAAAGAGCCAAGTATGAACAGAGGAGTATTTTTAAGAAGGAAAACATTCTGGTCCTTCACACTGCTCACCTAAATATTTAGTAGATGCTTATAAAAGTCGAGTGTAGAACCAGCCTCCAGCCAAACGCTCATATATTGGTGAGAAAATCCGAGCTCAGACTGTAACCACAGCCACAGGGTGCAACCACAACGTGAGCCGCTTTGCTGTGGCTACATCCATTTATAATACTTCTCCTAGATATTAAAGTCAGTGCATAAAGTCAGCTGTACTTTAAGGGGCAGTTCACCCCGAAACAAAAGAGAAACATATTCTTCCTCTTACCTGTAGTGCTGTTTATCAATCTAGATTGTTTGTGTGAGGTGCAGAGTCTTTGAGATTTCAGCCACAGAGAGAGTTATTGTGTCAAGCAAGGGAGTTCAAGTATCTCGGGGTCTTGTTCAGGAGTGAGGGTAGAATGGAGCATGAGATGGATCAGCAGTTTGGTGCAGCTTCTGCAGTGGTCAGTCAAACCGTTGTCTTTAGGGCGGCTGAGCCAGAAGGCAAAGCTTTCGATTCACTGGTCCATCTATGTCCCAACCCTCACCTATGGTCATGAGCTCTGGGTAGTGACTGAAAGAATGAAGTCGTGGATACAAGCGGCTAAAATGAGTTTCCTCCGTGGGGTGTCTGGGCTCAGCCTTAGAGATAGGGTGAGGAGCTCAGACATCCACACGGAGCTCGGAGTAGAGCCACTGCTCCTTTGCATCAAAAGGGATCAGTTGAGGTGGTTCGGGCATTTGATCAGGATGTTTCCTGGGTGCCTCCTGTTAGAGGTGTTCAGGCATGTCCCACTGGTAGGAGGCCCTGGGGCAGACCCAGAACATGCTGGAGGGACTACATATCTCATCTGGCCTGGGAACGCTTTGGGGTCCTCCAGGAGGAGCTCGGAAGCATCGCTGGGGAGAGGGACATCTAGAGTACCCTCGAACGGGCCCCGGATAAGTGGAAGAAAATGGATGGATGTCTTCTGAGTATAACTGAACTAGATGGCACTCAACATCAATGTCTCTTTCCAGAAATCATGACCTGGTTACTCAACATAATCCACAGACCTTGATGACAGAAGTTTCTTGTAGGAACTAGTTTGTCCCTGCCAAACTACACCTGCCAACCGTATCACTACACACTTCTCATTCTTTTCGGCCGCTTGTATCTGCAATCTCATTCTTTCAGTCCCTACCCAGACCTCATGACCATAGGTGAGGGTTGGGACATAGATGGACCAGTAAATCAAAAGCTTCACCTTCTGGCTCAGCTCCGTCTTCACCACGATGGTCTGGCGCAGTGCCCGCATCACTGCAGACGCCGCACCAAACTGCCAACCCATCTCGGCCTCCATTCTACCCTCACTCAAGAACAAGACACTGAGATACTTGGACTCCTTCGCTGGAGGCAGTAACTCAACAAAACAACTGTTCTTTAGTACTTTTACCAAAGTGAAGTTTTAAATGTTGGACTTTTACTTGTAACAGAGTATTTCTTCACTCTGATGTTACTACTTCACTTGAGTAAAAGTTCTGAATACTTTTTCCATCACTGGCTGCCAGCCCTTTCCTTCCCTATATGGTTCTTTAAAAGACACATGTATGTATAAGACCCGAGCACATCCCCCCACTCTGCGGCTCTGTCAAAACTTACCTTAAGCGACAGCTTTAAGTGGAACCATCTGTTAACAAAGTCTAATAACAGTTCAGACGAGGAGCAGGAGCTGTGTCGGGGTCAGACTGTCATGTCATGTCAGGAGCGTGTTTGATCCACATTATGAGACGATGAGCGCTGCGATAAGATCTGGTGGTTTCGTGCCATACATTGACCCCCCAGGGTTCCTCTGCCTCAGTTAATCTGTGTGTACATGTTCTGTATATATGGAAAGTTTTGTCCAAAGAAACGGAGCAGACTTAAACTTCTAAACATCCTTCTGTTTTGTCCTTCAGTACATCTTGTCAGGGTCGGATGACTTCAACCTCTACATGTGGAAAATCCCAAAGGACCCAGAAGCAGGTGAGTTACTTAATCTGTCTGCACTGACTGCACATTTATTTGGACGTATGCTGATGCGTAGTAAGTTTTGGGTCTCCACATGTCAGAAAAGTAGAGGTGTTTCAATACCAGCATCATAAATACCTCCAATACTATTTAAAATGCTGGATCCTATATGGGCGAGGTGCAGCTTCTAATAGTTTCCTTTTTTTTTCTGTGACTAAATGACCAATGAAATCTTGCCGACCAATGACCTCTCTAGTCGACTAACGTTTGGTCGATTGTTAGGGGGCAGCCCTAGTTAGTATTATACAGCTGTTAACATTTTTCAAAAAAAATAGTATGGGATTGGTACTCGTATCGGCCGACCTGCAGGTTCAGGTATGGGATTCAATTTATGGAAGTTAAAAATGGTGTTAGAACAAGATGTCATTTAGCTCCCATGATGTGAATGTTTCTTTTGTCTCTCTGCTAAATACTTTTTTTATAGTTTCATTTTGTGTTTTTGGTTTGTTTAAGTTCACACTGTTCATCAGGAAGTCAGGGTTCATAAACAGATGTACCACAGCTTGCAAATACTTGCTCTAAGGACAAGTTTATGTGACCTGTCATCCTGCAAGGTTAAAGATTTCAGTGGCGTCAGACTAGGCAAAACAAACCCGACTGACCTCCAGAGAGAATGATGGACGTCTCTGTGCTCTCTGCCAAGGAGCATCAGCCCAGACTGTGGTTTGCCCTCAGTTCTTCTGGTCACAGTATACTTTCCAGGCATGAGAAACGATCACATATCAGCCTCTTATTGTAGTCTTATGCCAGCCTTACACCAAACCACTTTTAAAGTGATTTCACGGTGGAAGACAAATTTCAAATGTTCAATAAAATCATGAGAGTTTTGCCAGAGTTGTCACACGCTCCTGTGATCGTGATTGTTTGGAGTAAGGTGGTCATGAAACTCAGTTCAAGCTGACTGAAGTCAGTTTTTTCCTCATCTTGACGTTTCCATTAAATCAAACATGTTTAATATCATCTCAGTTTTTAAAGTCTTATCTGATGCAAATACTAAAGTTCAATGACATGAACATTGTTAACAACCAATAGCTGCACTCTCTCCAGCACCAAACAGGAAGCAGCAAAGCAGGTAGACAGTAAACATTGGGGGGGGGGGACTCCGGGGAGGCTCAAGAACATGAACAAGTCTCGGTTCTCTTGTACTGTGGAAAAGGAGGAGAAACTGGTGATGTTGTGGAGAGAATAAGAGTTTGTGTCTAATTCAGTGTGTATCTGAGCACGTATTTTAGTGAGAAATCTTTAATTTGAAATGGTTCGACCTCTCATTCCAACAGTCTCCTCCCACTGAAACGGGTTGTCTACAGGTCCTTAGAAAGTCTTAAATTGTCTTAAATTAAGTTTTATAAATATAAGGCCTTAAAAAATCTCAAAATGTCTTATATTAACTGTCTTATATTAAAAAAAAGTCTTAAATTGTATGAAATTGAGTTTTCTTAATATAGGCCTTAAACTAAGTTTTCTTATATGAGGCCTAAAAAAGTCTTAAATTGTCTTAAATTAAGTTTTCTCAGTATAAAGTGTTAAAAAGTATTTGATAAAGTTTTCTTAATATAAGGCCTTCAAAAGTTTTTACTTGTCTTAAATCAAGTTTTCTAAATATAAGGCCTTAAAAAGTCTTTAATTAAATTTTCTTAATATAAGGCCTTAAAAAGTCTGAAATTGTCTTAAATTAAGTTTTCTTAGTATAAGGCCCTAAAAGTCTTTAATTAAGTTTTCTTAATATAAGGCCTTAAAATGTCTGAAAATGTCTTATATTAAGTTTTCTTATATAAGGCCTAAAAAAGTCTTTAATTAAGTTTTCTTAATATAAGGCCTTAAAAAGTCTTAAAATGTCTTAAATTAAGTTTTCTTAATATAAGGTCTTTAAAAGTTTTTACTTGTCTTAAATCAAGTTTTCTAAATATAAGGCCTTAAAAAGTCTTTAATTAAATTTTCTTAATATAAGGCCTTAAAAAGTCTGAAATTGTCTTATATTAAGTTTTCTTAGTATAAGGCCCTAAAAGTCTTTAATTAAGTTTTCTTAATATAAGGCCTTAAAATGTCTGAAAATGTCTTATATTAAGTTTTCTTACATAAGGCCTAAAAAAGTCTTTAATTAAGTTTTCTTAATATAAGGCCTTAAAATGTCTGAAAATGTCTTATATTAAGTTTTCTTATATAAGGCCTAAAAAAGTCTTAAATTAAGTTTTTTTTTATATAAGGCCTTAAAAAGTCTTAAAATGTATTAAATAAAGTTTTCTTAAAATAAGGCCTTAAAAAGTCTTGAAATGTCTTAAATTAAATGTTCTTAACATAAAGTCTTAAAAAGTCTTAAATTGTCTTAAATCAAGTTTTCTTGATATAAGGTCTTTAAAAGTCTTATATTATGTTAAATTAAGTATTCTTAATGCAAGGTCTTTGAAAAGTCTTAACTTTAACTTGGTTATATCTGTAGACACCCAGCTAACCAACGGAAACTGGTAGCAAGCTGAGGCGACAAAATCTAAAATTTAGAGTTTGTACGCAGATACAGTTTATCTTATTGATGCGGAATTGACAAGAAAACTGTCGACATATGATGCTTTTTATCTTGTATTTCTAGAGTTCTGTGGTTTTGTGAACACTTAAAGAATTGTTAATATTTCATATTTCTTAAAGGGGGTTTGGTGTAATATTTTCCACCATGAGTAGGCAGGCATTGGTTCAGTTTAAGTTCTTACTTGTGTCCAACTTTTCCTGAGTGTGAATGTTGTCACCTGTCCAGACAAACTAAAAAACGAAAGGTAAATGCTTAAAAGTTTAAAGTGACTGCTCCACATGGACCTACAGTGAACACGCCTCAGATGTAATTATTCTGGAAAGAAAATTCCAAAAATGCAGCACTCCAGGAATGTGGCCGTTCATAGCTCCACCTGACACATTTATGGAGTTTCTCACACTGAAAATATGTGCACTGGGCCAGTTATGTGTCAGACTAATGGGTATTTCACAGTCTGTATTCTCAGATTAAATAATCATGGCTGTCTCTGTAAAGCTGGATGTGTTTGTTTGAACAAATGCTTGGCATAGTGTTGTATCTCTGTGACTGAGCTCATGTGTTTGTCTGCTGGTGTCACATTAAACAAACCCACATCGTTTTCTTCCTCCAAGGCGGCCCTGGTCGTGTGGTCAACGGGGCTTTCATGGTCCTGAAGGGTCACCGCTCCATTGTGAACCAGGTCCGCTTCAACCCTCACACCTACATGATCTGCTCCTCTGGCGTGGAGAAAGTCATCAAGGTTAGTAAAGAAACAATATTGCTGTGTTTTTAAAGGGTACGTTCAGTGTTTTCAACCCTGGACCCCATTTACCAGTGTTGTCTAAGTAACTAATGAGAGTAATGACTTTTTAAATTGGTCCAGTATTGAGTGACAGCACCACAGCAGGCAGCCACAAAACAGGCTGCAGTGTAACCACATGGGGCATGCACACACTGTCAATTTACGTCCACTATAAGTGTTTTTTTTTGCCACTGACAGGCTCAGATTGTTATTATAAGTGTTTGACAACATCATGGAAAGGATCCCTCCAGAGATAGACCTTTCTGTTCAAGAGTAAGATCCTTTTTGTTTAACCAGAAACAGCCCTGAAAATGCTGTTGCAAAACCCACCAGACTCCATTTAGATAAACAGTGATTTAATCACTGTAAAACACACTTCATTCAAACTTTTAAAGCGGGTTTGGTTTGTCTTTCCACTGTTCCAACAATCACCAACTCTGGTTGAGTTGAAATAAACCCTTAATTCACCCAGTTAGATGTGAAAATATGCTGACTCTATACACGCCAAAAACACTTGATTTAAATGGAGTTTGGTGGAATAGGTGATGCTGATTTTAGGGCTGTTTCTGCCTAATCAAAATGGATCTTACTCTTTAACAAAAAGGTCGCAGCTTGTTTGATCCTTCGCTTAGTCCCACCCCTGGACTCAGACTTGGCCAATCATAACGTAGCATCGGGCCGGCTCAGACCAGGGTCCAACAACAACTCAGCTGTGCTCCATTGACTCAGATTTCCTTCATTTTCGGGCTGGTTTTGTGGATTTGGAGCTAAATGTTGTGCCTGGGGCACGTCGTGTATTAATGATACTTGTTACCTGGAGAGGTTGGAAAAAGATATACGTTTCTTCCCTGTTCCAAGACCAAAATCAAACCCTGAAAAGTGTAGGGTTAGCTAGCTAGCTACTGAAGATATAGCCTACTGAATGTATACACATGCTGCTTTTGCTTTTTAATGATTATAACAGTGAAACAAAGAGCGACCCTGCTGTACAGGAACCAGTGAAGGGAAGCAGGGGAACTTTGCTGATATTCAACCAGCTGTGTGTCATCACATTGTGCGCTGATGAATGTTGTTTGACTTCCCCTGGAGATCCCTGCCCGTCTGGCAGTGGAGGTCCAGGTGCTGGCAGCAGCACGGAGTGAAGCCAAACACTGTTCATCTGCACACACTGTGATGCCACACAGCTGGTTCAATAACAGCAAAGTTTCCCTTTATATTCATTGTCTTGTGTGGCGATCAGCAGTGATGTGGTGGTTCACTTTTACACTGTGATCTGTAGCCTATAGTTTGGCTTTAGCTTCTAACTATCTTTGTCTTTTTAACCTGTTGTTGCTGCTGAGTCAGTTTGACATCCTGGATATATCCTTCAAACACAGACTGTAGACCCCTCTGTCTGCTTCTCTCTGGAATCACTGGTTCATTTCTCCAAAAATACGATAGTATTTCTTCAGGGAGTGCAGTTAGGGGCAGGGCTCAGTGAAAGGTCAATACTGGACTAATTTTAAAACATTTTGTTCCCAATAGTCACTTAGACACAAAAACATGGGAACATGGGGTCCAGGTTGAAAAATACTCTACTTACCCTTTGAGAAAGAAAGTCAAAAGGAACAAAATTATCATTTGTATATCAATTACTCACTCTATAGTGCATTGAATTAGTGAAGAAATCTTTTTTTCGCATGCCTCTGTGGTGAACGAGGAATCCAAAAACTGAGAAAATTCTCAATGAATTGGAGTAAAGGGGGGCAGCTTTTAACAACTGCAAAACAAATCAAAACATCCATTTGCCCATGCAGTATAATCAAAGTTCATTTATCCAGTTGTGTGCTCAGTACTTCTCAAACACATCCACTTTTGTTAAATACTTACTTTTTAAAACACGCACAGACAGACGAGTAGCATGCCTGGGCAAATGCGTGCGTTTAAACGCTGCTCAATGGAATGCATGAGCCGAGTTAAACATGCACTTGCCCAGGCGCGCTACTTGTAAAAGAAAGAATTCAGTGTAACACAGGCTGAATAATTGATACACGAATGATCATTTAAGACATCTGTGTTTTTCAGGGCCTAGAGGTGAGGTACAGAGAGGTAAATCTTGTATTTGCTGCAGTGGTTGGAGAAATTGTTCTATAAGTGGACAGACTAAATGTGAGTCTGTGTCCTCAGACAGTAGACGTGCCCTTAAGTGAGACATGGATCTCCAATGACACCACGCAGCAACTGCCTGAGCTGCGACTTCCCTCCGTGGAGTGGGGAGTGAAAAAAGATGGATTTCCCCCCATTATTGACTGTCGTCTGTGACAGATGACGTTGGGCAGCGTTCAGAAACTGGGTCATGGGAAGATATGAATGGTTCCACAGATACAGTGTTTCTGAAACCAGATCCAGACTGCGATCAACTGCCAGGATTTAAAAAGTCTCGGTATTCTGGATCAAATACTGAAGGCTTTATAAGCAAAAGAGTAAATCAAGTGTTATTGCTAAAGCTGTCGCTGTATTACAGCTGGTATTAGGCTGCAACAGCAGTTTTATTTTGTAGTTAAAATTAAAAGCAGTTTGTTCTGATCTGTTGACTTCTTTGACACGAGCCTGCCTTTTCAAAAAATACTGCTCACAATATTAAGATTTTGTGCATTTGGAATAACAGTCATATCACAGAGCTGCTGCGCTCCTGTATCATAAGTCCTTTTCAGTGAAAGCTCTCTGAGTCACTGTGTTCCTGGTGCTGACCTGATGAATAAACCAGGCAGGTAAACCAGGTGTAAAGTTGCCTGAATGTGTCGCTGATTTTTGACTGACTCAGTTGAGCATTATCAGTCAGTTATTTTGTGCAGCTCATAGAAACCAAACACATGTTGTTTGTTATCCTTTACTTCTATCAATGAGCAGCTCACTCCCACTCAGCTGTTCTCACGATGTTCTGTGGCTGAAAATGAGTGCAGGAAGAAAAATAAAGAGCAGCTCTGGTCTCCTGTTTGCAAATTAGGCCAAAACCAGGGTTACAGTAATAAGGTTATCTTGACCAAGCCTTTGGATAGCATCATATTAACCTTTAAAAGTTATCATGGATACATATGTAAGCTTTGACAAGGTGTTCATAGAGTGGTGGCTTTATAACAAAATAATAATTATGAGAGGAAATAATTTTCTACATTTTTAAATTCACATAATTTAGACTTGGTCATCAGTTTTCAGTCACTACCTCCTCCGTCAGTCTCAGTCATAATAACTGGGACAATTAAAGCTACAAAAACATTACTCCTTATTTGCTGAAACTGTCATTATATCCACACAGTAGGGCATGAGACATAATCTGTGGAGAAAAAATAACGTTCCTCTTCCTCCTCCTCCTAGTACTCTTAATAGCATTGTTAAAATCCACCGCACCTGAATGAAATAACCAATCAGAGCCGAGGATTCTCTAAAGCAGCTATTAATCATGTCAGTCACTGCTTGTGAACTGCAGTCAAACTGTTAAACTAGGCAGTGCTGATCAAATATGAACCAAGATACTGTTACTGCATTGCCCGTTTCTCGTCTCTGATGTTTCCAGAAACATATTTTAGTGTACTATTTAGCTGTAAAATGAGACTGTTTGCTCTAGCCTGTGGTTGGTGCTTTGTTTTGAGTCTAATGACATCTGCATGCATCTATAACTTCTCATTCCAACTCAAAACCATTTCATACCTGCCCACTTGAGTAAAAAGTTGCCCAGCCGGGTGGAAAAAATGCCCAATCTGGCAACAGTGCATCCAGTAGTTGTTTCTACACATGATAAATGACTCGACACACCCAACACGATATGTCACACTGACTCTATTGTCATCCTGTCACACTGATATAATAGTTTATGTTTGCACAAATATATTGCGTTGAAGGAGGTTACATTTGTCAGCAAGCAACTCGATTACCACTTTTGTCCAAGAATACAATAAAGCTTGTTAATTATAGTTTAATTTAAAGGCCCAGACACACCAACTTACTGACTTACTTAAGCCCTTTGCTACTCAAGGGAGCATCGGCCATTGACGAATGTCTTCCATTTCACTCGGTTGTTGGTGGTTTGCTCTAAACCAGACACACCAAACTGACTTAAAAAACTACGAACATTGAATGTCGACCACAGCCAACAGCCAGCTAGCCATACGTTCTGTGCCAGTGTGAGATGAAGTAACTCTTCATACCCAGAACAAACGGTATTTACAGTGTGCTTGTAAAAAAAATAACACAAACAATTATGAACTGATTCTGCTCAATGGCTAAAAAAAAATAATCTTACGTCATACAACAAATTTGTTTTGATCTCACACCCTCTTGATTTCTGTCTTTTGTTTACTTTCCTCATTTTATTTTCTCCGCTTTTGCACTGAGCTTAACTGCCAGTCAGAATGATTGGCAGTGAAGCTCAGAATGATTGGCAGAGTGATTGGCAGTTAAGCTCAGTGCAACATGCTGAACTGGCCGAAACACAGTCAACAATTGCCGACAAGTGCCAACGGTATGGGACAGACTGCAGAAATTAGAGTGACAGACGCTCATTGACGGCCCAAAATTGGCCAACAATTGACCGTCAGCTTGCTGTGTCACATATCTAAAATGTTCTCTTATTTTCTCTGTCTTTGAATATACGTACTCCTCTGATTGAGAACTCTATCATGTTAAGGTAATCAGGAAATGTGGTTTCTTACTCACAAACATTCTAAAAATCAATGTAAAAGAAGAAACCATTCACACAAAAGCATCTGCACACTGGTAGGAGAGATTCAGCATCTTCTTTGTCAGGACAGTAACACAATCTCTGTGTTTTGTACATTTTACTGCACAGAGTGAAAGGTGATACAGGTCCAGGTGTTCTGTAATAAAAGGCTATAAATAAGAGAGGATCTGTCAAACTGACCTGAAACTTCCCTTCTCTCCGTTCATTTTTCATCCTGTCATTCTGCCTTTTTATTGTCCAACTTAATGTCTTTTTTCTTTGTCTCCTTACTCTCCTTTCACTATCCTGTCCTCATCATGTCATTCCTCTATCCACAACTCCTTTCTCCATCTGTCTCAGGTGTGGAGTCCCTACCAGCAGCCCGAGAGTCTTGGTGACCTGGAGGGCCGTGTGGAGGACAAGTCCCGCAGCCTCTACACCCACGAGGAGTACATCAGCCTGGTGCTCAACAGCGGCAGCGGTCTGTCCCACGACTACGTCAGCCAGTCCATCCAGGAGGACCCGCGCATGATGGCTTTCTTCGACTCGCTGGTGCGTCGAGAGATCGAGGGCTGGAGCTCCGACTCTGACAGCGACCTGAGTGAGGAGGCCATCATGCAGCTCCACGCTCGGGGACGTCGCACCACGAGAGCCACTCCAACAGCTCCCACCACCGTCTCTGCTGCTGGTCATCACAGTGACTCGGATAACTCGTCGTCCTCCTCGCTGGCTGGACCTGATGCCTCAGGAGGGGAAGAGCACGTCGAAGCAGAGGTGGAGGAGCGGCCGAGGAGGCGCAGCCGCCATCAGCGGCATCAATCTGGATTCCTTGTGAACGAAGACTCGGACTCAAGTGAGTTTTGGCTCGACCCCATGCCACGGCCTCGCTCCCCGAGTCCCAGGGACAACTCCACGCTGTCCAGCCCCACCTCCTCGCCTTCACTTCCTGCCGGAGCCTCCAGCTCCTCAACATCAACTTCCAGCTCCAGCAGTGACGACGAGGAGCGGCGTAGCGCGGTGAGGCGGCGCAATGTCATGAGGCGACGACGCATGCATGTCGTCTCCAGAGCTGGGGATCGACCCGAGTCTGTGCAGGCTCTGTTTTCAGCCATCGACTCCTGCAGTTACCCGTCAATATCGATCGATGACCTGTCTTCCTCTTCCTCAGGAGAGGTACAAAACTCCCTCCAAATCAAGCCCGGCGCTGGCGGAGCCAGAGATGAGGAAAAATGTTTGAGCCCTTCTGACTTTGTGTGTCTGAGCCCAGTAATGTCCCCCGAGAGCCAAGAGCACGAGGAAGGGAGTGACAGGACTGAGCTGGAAAGACATCCAGCTGCGTCTCCGCACTCACTGGATGGACACAGGACTGAGGAATGCGCCGCTGCAGAGACGGCTTTGGACAGCTCTGACAGCGGAGAGGCCTGTAGCAGCTCGGTGGCGTTATACAGTAACTCTCCGAGCCGACACAGCCCAGGAGTGAACGGGCGACACCGGACTGTAGCATCTTATGTCAGAGAGAACCCCCACGTCTCCTCAGAATCAGAGGAAGAGACTGGCGTCACACCTGAAGACACCAGGCCGCAGAGGGAAAAGAGCCTGGCACAGAGCGCCCTGAAACGGACTCACGTGGGGTCAGAGGAGGGCGAGTCAGGCTCGTCACCCTCTGAGAAGAAGTTAAAAACATAATGACACCTCTTTCTCATCCCGGGAGGAAATCATTTGTTAACAGACTTGATTTAGGAATTGGGTTTTTTATGGGTTTTTACAACTCAGCTTTTTTATTTTGCGTCTTGTAGTCATGTGACATGTCATATGAACTCAGCAGGAGCAGAAGACGTTAAAGAACTAAAAAAGAAAGAAAGAAAGCGTGGTTTTGTTTTTGAACAAACAAATTGGACGTCATCATTGTTTTGGTCAAACCACAGATGACATTAAAATAGGAAAGGAAATATAAAACAGGCTAAATATTGTTGATAACAATGGAATTTTAAGTGACACTCATTTATTTTCATGCAGTGTTTCTTTCTCATGCTCTGGTTGTTGCAGACAGCTCCACCCAGGATTTGGAGCTTCTCCAGCCATAACAAAAAAAAGGTCTTATGGAGGACAAAAGCTTTGCAGCATTTTAATTTCCGTGGTTTCACACTGAGCGTAAATCTGATTGGGCTTATTTTTTATTTTTAAGCGATTCTCGGCTGCTTCAGGGTGTCTGAAGAATTGACTGTGTCTGTGTGGAACGCCATTTGTTTAAGCTGTGCGTTGAAATAATGCTTTTCAGTGTCTCCACCAATTGTTTTTTTTGTCTCATTATCCAGCCCCTGGGTACCATTACAAGCCAGCGCTCGCTTTTGTTTTCTTGCAATTAAAGAATAATTTGTTCTCTCAGTGACAATGCCAGAAACTTCTTCCTGAGGCTTCGCTGATTCACACCAGTTTGATTGGTCACACTGTTTCTGACACACGTCTGTCTGACATGATGGAAGTTATTTTGCTGTAGATTTTTGGGTCCTTCACTACCCACTTGCTGACAGAGTTACCATGGCAACGCAGCTTCAACTCTCCTCTGAAAGAAATGTGTTCAGCTGTCTGTGACCTTGAGCAACCAGTGTTGGCCAGAGTAGAATATTTTATTGACTAAACTAAAAGCTGTCTTCATTAGGAGAATGATTAAATCAGTTATTATCAGTCTGCCTCTCTGAATAAAACATAAAACATCACAGAGCGTTAAAAGAGGATTCAGATATCACCAATAGTTCACGCCCATTAAGGAAAAACATGCTTTTTTTGTGTGGATAGTGAGCAAAAGGAGGACGTATTCTTGGATTCTGGGATTCAAAAAAATGTATTTAAAGCAGTCGACAAAACAAATTTACCACAAGGTCAGTTTAACAGCCCTTTGAAGCTTTTGATCATATCACATGATCTACCGCTCTTCCATATTCGCTTAAAGAGATGATTTTCAACCAGCTTGTATCACAACTTCCCTCCATCTTGCCAGCGTCTAGATTTCTCCGCTCATCCATCCATTTTTATCCCCTTATCCGAGGCCAGGTCATGGGGGAAGCAGGCCTCCTACCATTGGGACGTGCCTGGAACACCTCCAACAGGTAGCGCCCAGGAGGCATCCTGATCAGATGCCCGAACCACCTCGAGCATCGGCTCTACCCTGAGCTCCCTCCGGATGTCTGAGGCCCCCCCCCATCTCTACGCCCCACCCCACTGAGGAAACTCATAACTCATTCCAGCCACTTGTATCCACAATCTCATTCTTTCGGTCACTACCCACAGCTCATGACCATAGGTGAGGGTTGGGACGTAGATGGGCCAGTAAATCACAAGCTTCACATTCCGGCTCAGCTCCCTCTTCACCATGACGGTCCAGTCCCTGGCCCCATCTCTCAGCGAAAATCTGCCAACATGTCACCAGTCCGATTTTTGCTGGCTCTGGTGCTGTAACTGGAACTACAGATAAACCACTGATTGATATGTAAAGAGCGTGGAGTAATGGCATCCTGAGCAGAGAATGAAGTCACACTCTTTCTCCGAGTGTCTCTGTTCTTTGTCGTGGTTGATGGTGTTGTGGCTCACGCATGGCGAGCTAATCCCTGCCATTCTGCACAACACTCATAGGGCAGTTACTGCTGATAATGCCGTCCTGACCCACATTGGAGGAATGGCATTGTTGCAGAAGCGTAATGCCCACCCTCCAGTTCCCCCCCCAGGTTAACACTGTTAGCTCTGTCAGCACTGTTGCAGTTGTTAGTACTGTTTGCACTGTTAGCACTGTTAGCTGCTAGCGCCGGCTCAGTCACCTCCATATTGGGAGTCGTGTCCAGGCAATCTCGGCTCAGACTCCGAACCATAGATATGCTCTGAATGTCGTAGACAGCTTCTTTAAATATAGAGATAATAATCAGTCCAAATAGTTTGCAATAGAATTCAACAGTGAATCATGTCCACCGGGGACATAGACAAGATTTTGGACATACTAAGGTTCTTAGTATGTGGTCCACCAATGTAAACTCCCCCCACCCAACAGAAGGACAAAAGGAAATTTGGATTTTGTCCTATTTAATGTATTCAATTGATTAAATATATTTTCTGTAAACATATTGAACTAACTGCAGCTTTAAAACTCTTTTACATGACCAGACATAAAAGTAAATCCTCTTTATCTAGCTAATTATTTTGCTATCTGAAAAACCAAAAGTATTTTTTAAAAATCCCTTCATGCTTCTTTAAATATATTTAATCTAAAAAAATCTGGATTTGGTTGTTTAAATACCCACAATTTTATTTTGAAAGCATCTCTGAGTATCCTGAAGAGAATTTTTTAAATTCCCAGAAATATTACATTAAACACAAGCTCCGTGTTCCATGTTTGGGGTTTGGTCACTGTAATAAATCACAATTAATCAGGTGACTCAAATATGTGGATATCAGGTAAATTTTCCAATGCACACGTACACCAAAGAGAAAAAACAAAACAGAATTTCGACCCATCGTGAGGTGAATAACCATAAATGGACGAGTATCTGTTTGGCTGATAATCTGGCCACACCCCCTCAGATTCCCCAGCTGTGTAATGATTGTCCATTACAACACATGATGTCATCCCCGTCTGAGGAAACAGCGATGCCGATTGTGTCCTGTCTACGTTCTGAACGACGGCACCCTCCTGCCAGACAAAGCAGACGACCAGAGGGCATACCAGTGGTTGTTGGAAAAGATTACAAAGAAAGGAAAACGCACCACACGGCATCACGGCCTCACAGGCTGGCGGTGCAGTGGCAATCTGAGGGCAGGCAAACATGCAGCTGAGGGTTATCGAATTGTTTGCACTGCTCTCTTGTCAAAATAATTTCCTTGACTTCTTAGAACTTCTCAGCGTGGCCGTCACTTATCTGCAGGAAGTAGACACCCTTCATTTAACCCCCATGCTTCCCCTGGGACCAGTATTCAAATAGGGATATTGTACACTTCATGGTTGTTTACATTTTGACTGAAGTGTGTTGGCTGGGCCACGTATGGCTTAATGATTAATTACAGGTTACAGATGCAGAGGTGAATAAGAGTCAGCTTTTTTTTACACTTCAATCAGTCAAAAATATCACGACAGTTTAACTTTACAAACTCCCTGAAAGAATTAAGTCACATATATTTTACTGTTCCCAAACACACTGCTGAAGTGTGTGTTAATGGTCCCATTACAAGAGAGTCAAACCTATTGGTGAACTTACAATAGAGTTTTTTATCTGTATTTATTCAGGAAAGGTTAACTGCTTCTGTGTGCTCTTTTGCAGCAACACCCTCCTTCATAGGTCACATTCACAGCTTGGAGGGGCCCAGTGCAACCACAGACCTTGAGGATTTCCACAAGAGTGAGCGTGGGTTACATCAGGGCACCATATTGGTTTGGGAGGGGACACCTTGACTCTTTCAGCCTCTTAAAGTCCACGAAAACCTAATTTCTCAATCTAGTAGGAGTGTTTAGGTCCAACATGAGCACACTATTTTCTAAATTTGATTGTTTTACAACAGAGTTCTGTGTCACCACTTTGCTCACTGGTTTCTAATGGGCGGGGCTCAGTTTGACAGAGGTGATGTCATGTTTACCCCGCACCAATCAGCGATATCTAAATGAAAATTTAAAGGCAGTTGTGGGCTTTTTTGTTTATGGTGCCAGTCATACAGTATGTGATCAAACCTTACCCACATGGTCCTGATGAAACCGCTCTGTTTTTAAGTGTTTAACTCCAAACTTGAGCTTTGATTCATGCATATTAAAGCATGAATATTTAATGTTACATAGAACATAGACGAAACTTCAAAGCAGTTCACACTCAATGTTAACCTCAAGTGTGATACTGCTCTTACACAACAGTTATTAAAGCACCAGTTAGCAGTATTAAGCAATAACAGATTATAATTTGTTTGTTTATCTAATGATTTATTTGTCTCCGCCAAAACAAACACTTTGGCAGCTGGAATGGACTGTTGCCAAGCAACACACACGTTCTTTTACACTGTGTTGTCATGTTATGTAGATCTACACGTCACCACAGGCAGCCACATTGTATCATCCTACATGTATCTGTTTGTTTCCATGCAACCAGTGAAATAAGAGTCTGCTGTCAGTCGCTTTGGTGACGTGTGATTCCGGTGAGTCAACAGTTTGATTGTACAGTCATGATGCAACGCTGGCTGATGTCATATGAGCACACCTGGGAGTTTGGAATGAAGCATCAAGGCTTCTTTCCTCCTGCTCCTCCTTTTCTGACATCCATCCATTTTCATCCGTATACCTGGGGATGGGTCATGGAGGCAGCTGGCCAAGCAAAGCACCCCAGACGTCCCTCTCTCCAGCAACGTTTTCCAGCTCCTCCCAGTGTGTTCCCAGGCCAGGTGAAATATGTAATCCCTCCAACGTGTTCTGGGTCTGCCCCAGGGCCTCCTACCAGTGGGACATGTCCGGAACACCTCGAACAGAAGGTGCCCAGGTTTAGTCGGACTTGGAGCACCTTGCCTGGTATGGGTTCACTGGGGCCCCCCCATGGAGCCAGACCTGGGCCTGCTGATCCCTGGTGTCATGGACTGACTCTGGGGATTGGCTCCTTTTCTGGCAGCTTCTCATAATTTAACTCAAATGTTGTTTGTCAAAATATGTTCATCTCTGACGCAAAGGTTCCTATGACGACCGTTAATGTGGGCTAATCAATGGTTGATGTATTTAACGGTTTACAGCACCTGTAAAGCAGAGTGATTCGTGCATACTTAAAAGTACCAGTGATGTTTTACTCCATATCAGAACTTGTGGAATACCTCTTGTCCAGTCAGATTACTTGGTTGGAACTAACTGTTGTATGAGTTCTCTTCAAACTTTAGACAAAACATTGACAGTAGAAGAAAAGTCTCAAAATTGATGCGGCAGAACCAGAGATATCATCTTTTGGTATTCCGCACATTCATCTTCCTTGTCAAAACCCAGTGCCTACATTACCCACAATGCAACTCAACTGCCAACAGTTTTATCAGAGGGTGCTTCTCAAAGTCAAGAATCCTTCAATGCCTGAATTTCAAGGAGGCTATGTCATCGAATCCCGTCAAAGGACTGTTCCAATGTCAAGGATCCTTCGATTTCTACCAAGCATCGAGTCCTTCCTTCAGAAAATTTTCAAGGATACATGTGTGTATCCTCAGCAGGCATTAAGTACCCACAATTCTTTGCGCACAATTTGCCCAAATTGAAGGCCTCTTCATGGTTAGGTGGCTCATGCATGGCTAGCCAATTGCTGCCATTCTGCACAACACTCATTGGGCGGTTACAGCTGATAATGCCGTCCTGACCCACGGTCGAAGAATGGTGTCGTTGTGTAACACCCACCCTCAGGTTAACACCGCTAGCTCTGTCAGCACTGTTGCTGTTGTTAGCACTGTTTGCACTGTTAGCACTGTTAGCTGCTAGCTGCCAGCACAGCCACCTCCATGTTGAGAGTCGTGTGCAGGCAATCTCGGCTCAGACTCTGAATCATAGATATGTTCTGAATGTTGAATACAGCTTCTTTAAATATAGAAATAATAATCAGTCCAAATAATTTGCAATAGCCAAAGATTTTAGGCATATTAATACTGACTCAAATGACATCACTTGAGGTAGTTCCAAGCAGCTGCCTCTGGAGCCTCAACAAGGCTTGATACAACTTTATTTTTTACACATATGCACGAGCACTCCTCAAGACCTGCACACAGGCAATAAATGTTCATAAAATGGTGGAGTTCCCCTTTAAGATTTGAAACCAAGTTATAAGCATCATATTTAAAAAGAGCATAACTCTCCTTTTAGACTGAGTTTTCACATTCTTCATCTCGTGCCTACGGTTTGCTCTTTTTGGCCCCAGATGGTGTTTTGGCTCAAGTTGTATGACCACAAATCCAAACACATGTACAAGTCAATGGGATTATCCTGGTTGTTCTGCAGTATCCCATACATGGTTCAGCTTTAACAGCAAGGACAGCTATTTAAGAATTCCCCTCCCAACATGACTGGAATACCTTGGGACCTTGCCAGAGCCCAGACAGAGCCAAACGCACCGGCTCTTCACATGACCTGTGAGCCTCAGACAGAAGCAGGCCCTCTTCACTCTCTTCTCTTCTGACTCTTCACAAGATATTCTGGGATTCTGCTGAATAGTATTGTGTTGACGTCAACGAGCTGGACGGGGTGAAATTTTCTCCGGTCTGCCCAAACCAAACTGCGCAGCCCGGAGTGTGCCACCAGAATAATTATACACATTTCAGTGGTTAATTATAATGAGTTAATTGATGCGTTTAATAAGCCATCATTTGCAGTATTGAGAGGAAGAGGCTCTTTTGTCAGCTGGCCAATTAGAGCTCCTGTTGCTGCTCTAACCTCTTTTGTTTTTAGTGTGGTGCTCTGACTCTATGTTCAAGTGACACAATGGAAAAACTCATTAGCAATTTAAATACAAAAGTAACGATTAAAAGCCTCTTTAGCCACGTTAGCGGCATGGCTCCAGACATGGACTGTGGTCCACCGCTTTGATGTCAACTGAAATATCTCAACAACTATTTGATGAATTGCCATAAAATTTTGGACAGACATTCATTCAAATTTGGTAGTTGCCCCCATAGTGAATTGTAAAAACTTTAGTCATCCCGTAAAGGGATACTCCAGCTATTTACTAATGTGCCTTCATGACGTTTGGGAACTCACAAGAGACAGATTTGAATAATTGAAGGAGCAGAGATTGAGATATCCTGACATTTAGTGCCTAATATGGTCAAGCTCCAAAACCACTCAGTCCTACATTTCCTATAAAACAACTTGATGGCTTCTTTTATTGGCCCCCCTGCGCCTCCTAAATACCCACTTCCTTCAGACTCCACAAATCCAGTTTGCAAGGCAAGCTTTCAATTACAGATGTGACGTCTCGAGCTTAAGAACAGGATTATGTTATTTTATTAATTAAATTTAATTTTGCCTGTAGACCTAAAACCAAGGAAACTAAAAAGAAGAAAAGGTCATACATCAGTGATAGAGTTCGAGGAGCATGACTTTGGTGTCAGTTCTACTGGAGTTGGAAATAATTTTTACTTATGTTTTTGATACATTTTGTTTGAGCATGCTAGCTTACTGACATTAGCATTTAGCTCAAAACATGTTTGCTAAAGTAGCCCCACAAATTTGCTAGCATGGACTGTAGACTCTAGTCTTTATACTTATTTTGGTTGAATTCATACCACAAAAAGTTCTTTGTAATGAAATGTTAAATTCCTACAGATTTTTATCATGGGGAGGAATTTGTAAAACTTTTTTAAAACTTCTTTTTCTTGTGAGCATGCTAGCTTACTGACATTTGCATTTAGCTCAAAGCATCTTTGGCAAAATAGCCTCACAGAGCCGGTAGCATGGGCTGTACACTCCAGTCTTGTTTATACTTTTTTAGTGGGATTAATACCACAAAAAAAAATCTTTGTAATATAACGTGAAATTTTCACATATTTTTAATATTGGAAGGAATTTTGAAATACTATTCTCTGTAACATTTTTCTTTTGAGCATGCTAGCCTACCGACATTAGCATTTAGCTTAAAACAACTTTACCAAAGTAGCCCACAGAGCTGCTAGCATGGGCTGTATATTCTAGTCTTGTTTATACTAAGGCTATTTTACTGGGATTTATACCTCAAAAATGTGATTTTTAACTTTGGAAGAAATGCTGAAATAGCCTACTTTTCTTTTAAACATATTTCTTGTGAGCATGCTAGCTTACTGACATTTGCATTTAGCTCATAACATCAATGCTAAAGTAGCCTCACAGAGATGCTAGCCATGGACTTGTAGTCTTGTTTAACTTTTTTAACCAACTTTTTTTGGTGGGATTAATCCCACAAAAACAATTCTTTGTGGTGCAATGTGAAATTCCCACAGATTTTTAATATTGGAAGTAATTTTTAAATATTTTTGATACATTTTTTATTGTGAGCATGCTAGCTTACTGACATGTGCATATAACTTTAAACAACTTTGCCCCACAAGTAGCCCCACAAAGCTGCTAGTATGGGCTGTAGACTAGTTTTATTTATACTTTTTTTTAGTAAATTAATACCATAAAACAATTGTTTGTGATGTAATGTTATATTCCTACAGATTTTTAACATTGGACAGAAATTTTACATTTTTTAAGAATACATTTTCATTGTAAGCACAGTAACTTACTGACATTAGCAGTTAGTTACCATTTAGCTCAAGAGCTGCTAGCATGTGCTGTAGACTTTAGTTTGTTACTTATCTTGATCAGATTAATGCCACATTTTACGATGTAGTGTTGAATATCTGTAGATTTTAACATGTCAAGAGTTTCATGTGGAACAGACTTCAATATAGTTTCATTGTGAGCATGTTAACTTACTGACATTAGCTTTTAGCTCAAAGCTAGCTCAGTGTGGTGCCTAAGCACAGCTTAGTGAGCTGTAGACTCTTGGTTCAAATTTATTTTGCAAATCCATTTATAAGCTAATTAAATCATTTATTATTTAAAGACACAGTAATGAAATAGAGTTATTAATTGGCCCAGATAATGAAGTGTAGTTTAATTTGTATATTAATTGTATAAACTTTTAGCCAATTGTTTAATTTAAATGTAAAGTTAATGAATCACTTGAGTTTTTCAAATGACTGCAGGTTCATTAGCTAATGGAAAAAGTGTGTAATTATCTCCAGACTCCATTACTAACAAGCTGCAGTCAGCTACTTTTGGTTTTGTTCTACAGTTGACTTTCATCACCAGCAGGCTGCCGTTGGGACCGGTGGGCGGTGAGCTGGCAGTCTGCTCCCGGTCCGTGACATCACTTTCCCAAACATTCACCCTTGGAAGTTTGTCCATATATGGAAGAGCTCCACTTTCTCCTGACTGTCGGGGCTATCCCGTGTCGGCATCTTTCTTGCTCTGTGTGTGTGTGTGTGTGTGTGTGTGTGTGTGTCTGTGTGTCTGTGTGTCTGTGTGTGTGTGTGTGTGACAGAGAGAAAGAGAGTCGGTTTACCTTACAAGGCAGACAGACCTGCCTTCCCTTCACATGTTTACAGGAGCCTCGTTGTGACTCACCTTTCTTTTCTGAATGACTTTAAGTCTGCTGTGCGCATGTGCAGTGCAAATACTGTACCATGTATTTTACAAAGCATGAAAGAGCTCAATAATGGCATGTATATAGGAAAGGTATTAAAGTATTAACAGCAAAATGTTCTTAAAGTATTAAAGTAAAGGTATTTGTTGGACAGAGAGCAAGAGTATATTATACATTGATTAGGTCTACATGTTTTATTTATAAAGTCTTAGTATGTACAGTAGGCTAAGTACATTATTTGCCTCTGAAATTTAGTGAACTATAAATAGCATAAAATTAAAATATGACACCGATCATAGAAATTTGTTTTACCTTCACTGATGGAAAATAAATATTTACTCAATTACTGCACTTAAGTACAATTTTGAAGTACTTCTACGTTACTTGAGCATTTTAATTTTCTGTTACTGTACACTTTTACTCCACTACATTTATTTTTACAGCCATAGTTACTAGTTACTTTGCAGATTCAGATTACCAATGCAAAGTAATCATATGGCTTTATATGGAAAATCTTAATTTGACCATCTACAGCCGTAAACAAATGTAGCAGCCTACACTTTTTACCTCAGTGTAATGCAGTAGTTGCATAACACTGAAATAAGTACTGTCTTGAATATATACTTACTTGTTTAGCCACATCCCAGCACTACTTTTACTAAACAAATACTGGACTGCATACGAGTACATTTTATTATGGTGTTTGCCAGAGGTGGAGTCAGTATTCAGATCTTTAACCTAAGTAAAAGTAGCAATATGACTGTGTAGAAGTACTCTACCTCTTATATACATAAGTAGCTTACTAAATTACAAGCATCAAAATATACTTAAAGTACCAAAAGTATAAGTAGGTTACTCATCATGTAGAGTGGCCCATTTCAGGATAAAGGTGCCGCATTCATGCATTCATCACTTTTATATTACAAAGCTGAGTCTAATTGAAAACATGAATGTTTAATAGAATATCTACCCGTTTTAAAAATAGACAAAATTTTTAAGCAATTTATCTGTAGGACTGTCTAATTACTTTTGCTATCAACCATTCAAAACGATACTAATAAAAAATTACAATATAAATGTTGTTTTTAATCTTTCAACACAGTTTTAATCTCTCAAAATAAAATTATAGTCACAACTGTTGGGATTACAATTGATTGGCACATGTGCCGGCCTACCACGACACATTTGATTCAGCTTTGTGATAAAACTTCTGTCAATCAGCTGTCACCACTCATCACAGACTGTCATATAAATGTAACTGATTCCTCTGTCTGTTAATCAGAAGCAACACTGTTGAACACATAGTAATAATAATAATAATAATAATAAGAAGAAGAAGAAGAAGAAGAAGAAGAGCAAGATGAAGACAAGTAAGAGGAAGAAGAGGAAGAAGAAGAAGAGCAGGAGGAAGAGGAAGAAGAGCAAGATGAAGACAAGCAAGAGGAAAAGGAAGAAGAAGAAGAGCAGGAGGAAAAGGAAGAAGAAGAGCAGGAGGAAGAGGAAGAAGAGCAAGATGAAGACAAGCAAGAGGAAAAGGAAGAAGAAGAAGAGCAGGAGGAAAAGGAAGAAGAAGAGCAAGAAGGAGAAGAGCAGGAGGAAGAAGGAGAAGCAGGAGAAAGAAGAGGAAGAAGAAGAAGAGCAGGAGGAAGAGGGAGAAGAAGAGCAGGAGGAGGAGGGAGAAGAAGAAGAAGAAGAAGAAGAAGAAAGAGGAAGAAGAGCAGGAGGAAGAAGAGCAAGATGAAGACAAGCGAGAGGAAAAGGAAGAAGAAGAAGAGCAGGAGGAAAAGGAAGAAGAGCAAGAAGAAGAAGAAGAGCAGGAGGAAAAGGAAGAAGAGCAAGAAGAAGAAGAAGAAGAAGAAGAGCAGGAGGAAGAAGAAGAAGAGTGGGAGGAGGAAGAAGAAGAAGAAGAAGAAGAAGAAGAAGAGCAGGAGGAAGAAGAAGAAGAGTGGGAGGAGGAAGAAGAGCAGGAGGAGGAAGAAGAGCAGGAGGAAGAAGAAGAAGAAGAAGAAGAGTGGGAGGAGGAAGAAGAGCAGGAGGAGGAGGAAGAAGAAGAAGAGAAGGAGGAAGAAGAAGAAGAGCAGCCACAGCTGCCTCATGGTCCCATCACTAAAAAATAACTTCCAGGTGTTTTTACAGAACAGATGAGTGCAGGTGAAGAACACAAACATTTTCTTTGTTACATTTTTCTTTCTGACTTTGAAAGGACCTGAAAATAGCTGTGTGCCAACCAATAAATATTTCTTATGTATTTTTTTAAAATGCTTTTTTTTTTTCATTTCATTTAATTCAATTTAATTACTAATGCCTTTAGTTCTTATTTATTCTCTTATTCTTTTGATTTGATTTGCTAATGCTTGGTGACACTGTTTATGTTAGGAAAAAAAAGAAAAAAGATCTGTAAGATATTACTGAAGAAGAAGTTAGTTTAGCTCTAAAAGTTTCTGGTTTTATAGATTACATTAGTAACGCGTTACATTAGTGTTGCTCTGAGTACCAGTGAAGTATTCTCTCAGCCCAACAGATCAACCTATGCACTCAACCTTGGCTATAAAGCCTCCGCACTGACAGCCCAGCCAGCCAATCCGCTTCGAGGAGGCGGGTCATGTGCCCCCTCAGGCGTCCAATCACAAACCTCGGTCGGTTATCGATTCAATTTGTCTGAAGCAAAGTTTTTGCGTCTGTCGCTCCTCGCCGCTAGACCTGCCTACTGCCTGCCTACCGCCGCGTCCTGCTGCTGCTGGGCGAAAACTAGAGCCGACACAGAGAGACAAGAGGCAGAGCCGAGGCTGAGAGACAGACAGAGGGACAGGGAGACAGACAGAGAGAGAGACAGACAGAGAGGGAAGCCGGGGGTGGACCGTTAATTTCATCCACACACCGTCTTGAATGCGTGGCGGAGAGTAGCGCGAGCTCAGATACTGCTGTGAAACATCACCGCGCCGAGGACCGGGGGACATACCACATAACCGTGTCTGTATTTATACACACAGCTCCACACACACAGGTGTAACATGGATCAGTATGACGGAGACCAAGACTACATGCAGCAGGAAGATGACTGGGATCGGGATATGCTCCTGGATCCTGCATGGGAGAAGCAGCAGAGAAAGGTGAGCCTGACTTCCTTTTTCCTCCGGTGTGAAGGTGCGGAAGTGTGGCTGCTCCTTTTGATGATGGTGATAACAATACAGCGGATTAATATGATCATTATCAGACGTTAAGTGATTAGTTTGGCTGCGTATTGATCTCAGCAGGGAGCCTGGTGCTGACTGGTTCACTTTAATGATCACTGGTAATCACCTGTTTCCAAACTACTTGTATCTGCTGCTTGTGCTCCAAAACTTTTCTCGCACTCTCACACGCATCCTGTGTGACGTTATGAAATATCATGCAGCAGGAGGGAAGTAGTTAGACGAGGGGGAGCGGAGTCAGAGAAACGATTAGAAACTGGACAGGACGCCCACCTTTCCCAGCGCAACAGATGTCAGCCATGCGCTTGGGTGCATATGGTGTGTGTGACTGGCCCCTCCTGTCATCTGGTTTATGATGCGACGTGGATTAGGCCATGCTTAGCAACCCGAGGGATGGAGTGTGTGTTTGGGTGTGTGAGGAGGAGGAGGAGGAGGGGGGGGGGGACCTAATTTATTTGGCTGCTTTGGCGCATTTACGCACGGATTGGCGCAAATACATAGATTTCTGCTTGTGCTACAAGTTGTTTCCTGTGTCATGAGCACAGTCTCTGAGTTAGATTAGTCACCAGAGCATGTGAGAGTACACTTCCGATTTACTTCTCCCCTCTGGATGAATATGAGCTCCATAACCCGGCGCGCACAGTGGTAATCTCTGTAATAAAGGGCTGTAAGACACCCATATATTGTCTTTAACAAGCCCAAAATCACCTCCACGCGTCGAACAGCTGCTGCCCTTTACAGAGTATGAATGGCCTGTTTCGAGAAGGGGTGTTACTCTTTCTCTCTGCTCCCCAGACTTTTTCCTCCGCTTTGAAAAACGGGGAAGAAAAGCGCTGTGGAATCTGAGTAAGCGCTGCGGTTTGGGCTGGGCTTGCATGGGAGCAAGCGTGCCCAAAAATGGTAATAATCGGCCCCTCTCGCTGCCGTTGGAAAACTTTTTCCCCAAGTTTCTTTCTTGCACTGCGAGCTCTCAGCTTCTAGTTTCCTGGATTATGTCATCGACAGGCTGCTACCGGTCGAGGGCGAATTAGAGGAAATAAAGGGAAGGAATGCAGGGCTGGAGTCAGGTGTGGACAGAACAGGGCTGGACAGCATCTCCTGCTGCTGGTGCCTGAAACTTCTCAGTGTGCACATGAAGGAGCAGTAACACCTTCAGTCTGGATCACACTCCCATCATGACCCCCACAATTCTGCGCCTGCATGACCCTCATTGATGTAACCATCCTGCAGAGAGCGGGAATGTTTTATTCATCTGCTCCTCTCCACTGAGAGTGATACTGATAAGTGGTTATGGTGAGATCTGACCAGACGAGCACACAATCACAGGACGAGAGGGAAGACAGCGCCCCCCCCACAGCCACAGGGCGAATGTAGTTACACAGTCATCTACATGCATGTGTGCACACGCTAACACACACCTCCCCAAAGTCCCTCCAGGCTTCAGCAATCAGCCCTGCTGCTGATGGTCAGATAACCTAGAAGAGTTTTATGTTTGCAGATGGTTTCCCGTCAGGACAAACATTCTGACATGTTTAGTTTTTAATTGAATCAACCAGAATCTTGGAGGTGCTTCGTCAGCCTTCCAGATAGAGTTTGATTAGTTCAGTGTCAGATCCTTCACGGTGTTGCTTTACTCATCTATGACCTTAAAGGGTGACCTCACTTTTTTCCAACCAGGACCCTATTTTCTTGTTTTTGTGTCTAAGCACTAATGGGAACAACAATTTTTGAAACTTGTCCAGTACTGAGCGAGAGAGCTGCGGCCAGCAGTGGTAAAACAGGCTGCAATGTAACCACTTGGGGCAATTGAGCAACGTAATTTTACATCCAATAAAAGTGCTTGTTTTTGCCACTGACAGGCTCCGATTGTTATTATAAGTGTCTGACAACATTATGGAAGGATCCAAGAGACTGTATGTAAACGGTAAATTTCCTGTGACAACGGGAGTGTATTTTGAAAGAAGACAAACACATAGCACATTGTATGGACGTTGAAAGTCCATGACCAAAACGTCAATATGTGACAAGGTCGGAGTGAGAATGTGTTGCTTATTTCCTTTTTTTTTTTTTTTTTTTTTTTTTTTTTAAATTGACATACCCATAGGGAGCCACTGTAGAGGAGCTAAAGGGCCACATGTGGCTCCAGAGACGCAGGTTGCGTACCCCTGGTTTAACCAGAAACCAACACAAAATCGCTATCGTCAAATCCACCAAACTCCATTTAAAAAAACAGTAATTTTATCACTGTAAAACACACTTCATTTAAAGTCATCAGAAACAAAATAAAACTCACAAAAGCTGAATTGGTTTGTCTTTCCACTGTTTTAACAATCACCAACTCTGGTGTGGTTGAAATAAACCCATAATTCATCAGTTTAGATGTGAAAACATGCTGGCTCTATACACCCTAAAATTGCTGATTATTTGAATGGAGTCTGGTTGGTGTGAAGATGGCGATATTGAGGGTGTTTCTGGTTAAACAAAAAGGGTCTTACTCTTTTACAATAAGGTCTGTCTCTGTAGGGATCCTTCCATAATGTTGTCAGACACGTAGAATAACAATCTGAGCCTGACAGTGGCAAAAACAAGCACTTTAAGTGGACGTAAATTGGTGGTGCACAAATGCCCCAAGTGGTTACATTGCAGCCTGTTTGTGGCTTCTGGCTGCAGCCCTCTTGCTCAATACTGGACCCTGTTGTTCCCATTAGTCATTTAGAGACAAACTCATGGGAAAATAGTGTACAGGTAAAAATAAACAAAGTCTCCCTTTAAAACAGCTCATTTGTTTGTCAAAAAACGATAATGGGACAGCAAATATTTAACAACCAGAGACAACCGAAACTGCCAAACTAGTAAAGTCTGTCAAACTCGACTTTAAAAGTCAAAAATACATCAAATCAGCCAAGGAGTACATGTTCATGTTCATGTTGTGCAGGTGAGGACTTATTTTTTTTTGGCTCTATTTTGCAATCCACTTTGATGCACACGGATCCAGCATGTCAGAGAGTGCTTAAAATATTTTGAGTCCAATGCAAGTCTTAACCTGACCCCAGGTATCAGGGCGCTGCATCCTCTTATCTTAGAATCTTAATGTCTCTGCAGATCCAGGTGTCTCAGGTCCACCGTGCCAGATGTTACTTAAAGCGACAGCTCCCACATATTTCTCACTTAAACAACACTGGAGGTAGTTTATTTATTTGTCTGATTTATTTCATCCGACAAATGTTAAACAAACAAACACACCTCGTCTGTTTTTGGGTCTGTGAGCGTCTCTGTTTTCATAGCTGGAAGGTGGAGTTCAGGTGTTAACTGCTGGAGCTAATTTGTTCAGGTTTGTCCTTATAAGGATATAAGCTGCTGCAGCACCTTCGATCAGGCCCTGCCTGGAAACCTCCCGCCTCCCACTTCCCATCTCATCCCACACCCCAACCTCTGTGTTCCCAAACACTCCCAACACACACCCACATTCCCCTGCTCAGACTGTACACGTCAGGTCACAGATAAGACTCATCCCTCATCACGCTCATGTTCAACTTTTGCCAAAAAAGGTTTTGTCTTGGTTCAGGTCTGGGTATCAGATTGATCAGGTCTGTGTTGAGCTGCGTGTATAGTTGACTGAAAGAAAATTATCAGCACGAAATATATATTTGTTTATCTTTCTTTTTTATTTTTGAAATACAGTGTTAACATATCCTTAGTATGAAAATAAATAAACATGAAGACATATAAAAAAAAGTAAGGTTGCAATAAAGAATATCTAATTTGTATGGACTAATTTTCTATTTTTGTCCATTTCCAAAGGATGGTTTTGAAAAAGTTGATATAACAAAACCCTACACAACCAGAGAGGTGGAGATAAAGGCTGAAATGAAATATGATACAGTAAATAAAATGCTTGTAGCAGTTCAGCTTCACAAATTGCACATTGCAATGTAATATCCGGACAGAGAAGAGAACACAGTGGATCAAAAAAGAGAAATTAATAACGGCACGAAATATTTTGATAATCGATAAATGGTTTTAGTTATTTTTCACGCACAAATGTCACACAGAAAAGATAATTTGCTGCTTTTCTTTGACCTTCACGATGGTTAATGAGGACTCTGTGGGTTTTGGACTGTTGGTTGGTGGAAGTGGTGTTAAAAATCGATACCGCGTAGTATCACGATATTTTTCTGTAGCAATATCCTATCGATGTTTTTTTTTTTTTTTTTTGTAACCAAATTTTATTCAGCAATTTGCATATATGATGATACAGCAGTTTTTAAACAGAAATATTAACCCTTTTACCCCCAACCTCCAACAGTCCCACTCCAGTTCATAAGAGCAAATAAATGATAAATAATAAAGAAAAATAAAATAAAATAAAGAAAAATAATTGAATAACCAACACAGACACAAATAAATGAATATTAATAAAATAAAAAAATAAAAGTCAGCTGGTAATATTCAAGATCAACATGCCAAAATAACCTTCTCTGCATCCTATAAGATTAAAAGAAAGAGATTTAAAAAAAGCTTAAATTATTAATATGACAAAAACAGATTAAACTTTAGGTAGCCTACAATAAGCCTATAATAGAACACAATGAAAACTTCATCTTATGAGATAAAACAGATGTCGACAAAGTTTGTCTTTGGGGACTTAATATACAGTTGAAAAAAAGGTAATATATTGCAACATATTTTATCGCAATATTCAGCATATCACAACATATTTAAAACAGCGATAATACTGTATCGTGATGTAAGTATCGTGATAATATCGTATCGTGGAGCCTCTAGATTTTGGTGACTGAACAACACAGCTTAAAACAAACAAAATATCGATGTCATTTGTCGCCAGTCTTCTACATGGCATTAGATGGTGGTAACATTGAATGATGGTCACCTGTGGGAAATTGTGACGAGTATTTTTCACGATTTTTTTTGACATTTTATAGATTTAACAATTAATTGATTAATCATGAAAATAACTGTTACAGCCGCAGTCCTGACAGATATGGACTGTACCACATTTCTGAGTCTTTCTTTGACACGTTGAGGAAAAAAAACTAAATTATGAAATAATAGTTTCATGGATTTTTCCTTTCCGGAGTGCAATCAAGGTCTGGGTGTTCAGCAGAGGAGTGTTGGTCAATACATTTCTAGGAAGCATGATGCAATTAATCCACCCTGCAGGCTCGAAGCCTTTGCAGGAACTTGTCTTTTTGTGTGACAGATATGCAGGAAGTGCACTCTAAGCGAGTCAGTTATCAGACTTGTCACCACTTTACACACCCCGCTTTGACTTAATCAGCGTTCCCTCGGGCGGGGCTGGCGCTGGCAGCAGGCGTCCACACCGAGCATCCTGACCTACATCACTACAACAACATTTCTCTGCCTCTTGAGAAACAGATACTGTAACTGCACGCAGATTAATATTCAGGAAGGAGGACAAACCTGCTTTTGTTTTCTGCGCCTCAGGAATATTTTTAAATGACAGTTTTGTTCTGATGAGTTTCAGGAAACTGACTCAACGCATGAATGACTGCGTGACACTTCAGTTCTAGTAAGAAGACAGCAGCTGTTTGCTAAATTGCATAATAGGATGTGTAATGTCAGCTCTGGCCACCTCGCAAAATGCTTCCTGTCATCAGATTCCTCTGTTCCCATGATGCACCTTTCGCAGCCCTGTTTTTAACAAAAGAAGGAGAGCATCACAGACCGGCGGTGGCGGTGGCGGTGACAAAGCAGGGAATGTGGAAACAGTGAATTCCCGTCTGTGTGTGGCAGGTGGCTCTGCTCTCCACCCTGATAAAGGCGTTATGTGCTGAAATGTTGCTTCTTTTCACTACATAAAACATGAGCGCGCTGAAGAGAGGCACTTCTTCTTTTTACTCCACGTAAACTCTGTGTCATGTGATGCTTTCCATCCTGCAGCCTGACACTGAGCCCCTGATTAAAGTCACATGCAGTTATAATATGTATTTTTAGTTTGAGTCACTTAAATTAAATTTGGTACATGATTTTATGAGAGAAGTATTGGAGTCATCTGCAGGTCATTAGTTCAGATCAGAAGTTGGGAAGAGGATGACGCAACAGTAGCACGTTCTCTTCCCTCAAACGCTGAAAATCCCTAGAAGATTTTCAGATATTTCTATTTAACATCACATATTCTTTTCAAACTGTGCAGCAATGAACGTTAAAGTTTGGAAAGACCTCCTCAGCTATTGTTTATTATGGGTTTAGAAGTGAAAACTCAGCTTCATCAGACGCCTGGCATCATTAGAAAACAAAATATCCTGAAAACTTCTCACGTGACGAGAGCTGCTTCTAAGTTATGCCGAGGAGTTAATGTTCCTGAAGGTGCCCATAACTCACAGTGAGAAAAGGACTCAGATAGTCTGTTTTCAGAGCTTGTAACTTGGCCTTGAGCAGCAGAGTAAACCCAGCTTGCATAGATAAAACTAATCTTCGGCCGACAAAATACTGTTTCCAACATTGCTTCTTAAAAACGGGCACACACGTCTTTTCTGTTCTTTTAGACATAAAAGCAACAGTTGGACATTTTGGGAAATAAGTTTAATTGATTTCTTGCAGATAGTTAGATGAGAAGATCAACACCACTCTCATGTTTCAGCTAACTCTCCCAGGGCGTCAAAATATGATCGTCTGTAGGAGACGCACCAGGCTATCAACCCCAATCTAAACCCTTACGTGTCATTATTGGACGTTCAGAGCACCGAACATTGTATAAAGCAGTGGTTCCCAACTGGTCCAAATTTCTCCTTAGTAACAACCCCGCCTACATTTAAGAGTACTGTCTGCAGTGGACACACAAAACAGATCTAGGGTTTAACTACAGTACATGTCTGCACGGGTCATTTAGTGGTTGTAAGGGTGCTATATTGAAAATGTTTGATGGAAACGCATCTTTTGATACGCACCAGGCTTTCAGCTAACTCTAGTGTAAATCCATCTGTGTCGTAATGAGATGTTTAGGGCAATGGACGTTGTATAAAGAGCACGCAAGCTCATGGTGGGTATGGTCCGACAACCACAGGACTTTAACCCAGGAGACCAGTGTTTGTGTCTCGTGTGAAACAAAAAGTCAACGTTAAGTTATTTTGTCAAGTCAGTAATTAGTCACGTAAATTGCCTGATGTGACAAACATCAGCTTAAGTTTTTTTTAACCCTTACCAAGTCGTTTTGTTCACTAAATGCAAAGCTACAGACAGGACATGGTTAGCATAGCTTTGCATAAACCTTGTTTCCACCAAGCAGTCTGGTTCAGTTCGTGTGAAACTAAAAGTCAACACTGAGTTATTTTGTCAAGTCTTTCATTGGTCATGTAAATTGCCTGATGCGACTAATGTCAGCCACAATTTTTTAGAACCCTAACCAAGTAGTTTTGTTCGCTAAATACAAAGCTACAGACAGGAGATGCTGAGCTTAGCTTAGCATATAAACTGAAGTACCTCTAAAGCTCTAATGGAGGTCTCTGCTAATGCAAATCATGAAACAGCACATTAAAACCATGTCTGTATTTCTACAGATTACAGTAAACAAAAATTATGATTAGTTCGCTTTAGAGCTGCTGATAGGCAGACCTTTTTACCTTCGGTCAGAGCCAGGCTAGGTGTTTCCCTCTGTTTCCAGTCTTTATGCTAAGCTAAGCTAACCAGCTGCTGTCCCTAACCTTATATCCAACAGACAGATGAAGTCTAACTCTCAGCAGTGTGAGTGTGAATGAGCACATATTTAAAATAAGTCATAGTATGTCTTTAAAGAGAGATGAGAACGTGACCTCGTGTCTCCGATGCCTCCTGTGTCTGATTCAAAGATGCTTCAGGGAAATGAGAAACCCTCTGTCTGCTACTTGGCGGGAGACGACTCGGTATTCATTTCTCAGTCACTTAGTCATCCGTCCGGGCGTCTGCTGTTCTCTGTGAAACAGTCAGAAGATAGAAAATTGAAAGATATCTTAATAGAGGTCTGGAATACTCTCGGGTGCTGATAATCCTGCGTCCGCTCGCTGTCGTGGTTAACACAGCCGGGCTATAAATCCCAACAGGAGCTCCCCGGCGAACCGGTCCTCCCGACCCGGTCACGCTCTGGGGCCGCTGTCTCGTTTGTCCTGATCGATGGGGTCACTGGCTGACACCCCGGCTGAGAGGGCCCAGGAGCATCCAGCCATCCACTCGTCCCAGGAAGCTTTATGCTCTCGGCTCAGGCACTGGGGTGCGATTAGAGGTGGAGGTCCGTCGTTTTAAACGCAGGATCGTCTTGTCTTGAATCAACATCTAGTTTATATTGTTATGAACTTATGCCAGCTTTCTAAAAATGAATTAAACTGATAAAATCTGATTATTTAAACATGATTAATTAAGGATGAGCTCATAACCAAGAGTTAATCATCAAAACTCTAATGTAATGGCTGCTTAAACTGGAGCTTTGCAGGTTTATGTGAAAAATTAATCATGAATAAGTATGTTTTAGCATTAATATTGTTGCAAATGATTGTTGAAATCAATATAATTCCACTTTGGTGAATAAAATGAAACAGTTTCTATCGAAAGCATTTAAATTCCTGGGCGACTCCCAACTTTTAAAGGCTTTTTCTTTTCTCCAGTCGTCTCAGTTGGAATTAAAACCTGACACAAGCTCACTTTTCTCCTCATCCTTCCTCCCTTCTCCTTTTCCTACTGTCAGTAATTCAATTCTGCGTGAACACGGCTGGGGTTTGATCGAGTACGTTTCATAATTAACCGAAACATCTTGTTACGTGCCGCTAATGAGGAGCTTTCAGTCGGGAGGGAACCATCTACTCTTTATAGCCCGAAGCTCTCGGCTTGATGTATGGTGTGTCAGAAGATACTGACCTGAGTCTAATGACTCTTACATAACCCGACTCCTCGTCTCAGAGAGGGCTTTTGTTCTCCGCTGAGGTGCACTGAGGCTCCTGTTGGAGAAGTGGTGGCACTGTTTACTTAAGAAAAGTCAATGGGACAGACAGCTCCCGCAGATCGATCCTTTAGAGAGTTGTTTTACTTCACATGTGGTGAAAGGAGCAGGTTTTTCCACTGTGTTAACAGCTGATTAGATTTTAGCCATGTTAGAGGTTTGGCTCTGTAGATGGCAAAGACAGGTGGTAGCACAAATATCTCAATAACTATTGGATGGGTTGTCATGAAATTTTGTCCAGACATTCATGGTCCCCAGAGGATGAATCCTAATGACTTTGGTGATCTTTTGACTAACTATTAAATGGATTGCCATGAAATTTGGTACATTCAATATGCAGTAACAAGACATGCACCATTAGTTTTTTGTCATTGCAAACAACATGACAATTAGCCTGCAGGTCCCCGTAGCGTTAGCAGTGTAAGCTAGAAAAAAGAATGAGCTAAGCTGTTGTAGTTTTCAAGAGATTTGCTTGGCTGGTTGTAGATTTGTGATATGATATGACAGTTTCCTTTGGCATATGTGGTACTTGAAATTTCAGGGGACATCTTTATAAATTTTGAAACTATTCCAGAAGCTTGACTTTTTGGACATCATGCCAGCGTATCTGTAATGTTGTGTTCACACTGCTTGCAAGTAAAACAATTTGCGCGAGTTAGGTCAATGTGAAGATGCGATTAGATGCGAATTCCCACCGGGTGGCACAATGGACGCTGTGTGAATGACACAAATTAAATGGTGCGAATGAAGTGAGAAGCACGATTTCATGACAGATGAGAAATCTGAACTTAAGCAACTGATTCGTGCCACAATAGCCAATCAGCATTGAGATCCACCAAGGACGTACTGACAGTCGAAGTTCATTCATCGATTCAGCGATTTCACGCACATATGACACGAATCAACACAAAATATTCTAGCATTCAAATGCGAAAATTTACATCTCGTTTGGTATGAACACAACCTAACCTTTTCACGGTTGGTCAAACTGTCATAGTCACTAAACTAGGCCTATCACAAGAATACATAATAATTAATGTTGGATTACTGTTTCTTAATTTATGGGCTGTTTTGGATTTTTCGGATAATGTCATAGAAAAATGGGGGATTTGAATACTTGTTCGGACAAGTTACCTTGGCAGTGATCGAAGCTTTGAAGCATTTGGGTCAGCCGTATTATTTTATCATCATCAGGTCAAATTTCAAAACGATGACTCCCATCAGCCTCAGCTGTACTTTTTAGTGCTAATTAGTAGGCAGGATTTTAATGTGTGATTCCAGTATTGCTAAAAGTGTATCAAACTGAACTAATGATATCCTAAAATAGTCACCTGGAAATAGTCTGTATAATCCTGCGCTAATCAGCAGGTAGAACTCAGGATTGGATGGACCCAATGTTTTCTTTTTATACTTTCAAAAAGTTTAAAGGACTACCAACTGCTTGACAGCTCCATTTTGTCTTGTATTGCAAATTTTTGCACCCAATAGAAGAATAAAACCCATCGGACTCAGTGTGCAAGATTTTTGTGCATAACGATCTTTATCAGATGGATAAAAAGGCATGCAAAAAATACACCCACGTGCAGTAGTATTTTGTCTTCTAGAAAATGAATCAAACGTTATACAATCATGATGACGTAATAGTATTAAAAAAGTAAAATCTAACAAGCCCCATCCCAGATTTACCAACATTTATGGGACTGGTTATAATTTTCCATCTGGAGAATTCCTTGAAAATAAATTTTGCTTCCTAGAATACTGACAGATTGTTTTCCAGCTTCAGAAAGTCAATATTTAATTTTAAGTTTATGACACAACTTTTCAGTCTTGTACTCATGTGAACTGCATCTCAACTTTATCGGCCTAAATACCCGTTTCAGTGCCAGTGATTAAGAAAGCAGAGCCCAGCTCTTTGTGCCTGAAGAGAGAAGGTTGAACTCCTCATCCTTTCTCGGTCTGGAAAACATTTTCATGCTTATGTTGCAGCCCTCGTCCCTGAACAGTTTCCTCTTTATTTGTTTCAGGAAGGTGAACGCTAATTCTTCTTCATCAAGCCGCACAAGGCATCTGGGTTTTTTAGAATTCACTGTTTGAAAAGTCAAATGTGAGCAATTACCAGGCTCTTATCTGAACAGCTCCCAAATGCCAGGGCCCTGATGCAAATTCTTGCACAGCTTATTTTCTCAGGCTCAAGCTCCAAATTTAGAAACGTATACAGAAATCAGCTCCAAGCTCTCGGTTACAGGTCATTAAAACACTTTCAAGGCCAATTGTGCAATGAATTTTAACCACTTTTTTTCTGGGGCTTGGACATGTTTGACTGCTTTGCATCACCGTTTCATAATGAACAATTCGTCCTGCGCAGACTGGAGTTTTAAATTTGCAGCTCGGTGGCAGATTTGAGACCCCAGACGGAGCTCTTTTGGATTCCACATCCACCATGGGATTTGGGGTCAAGGTGCATTTCCTGTGGAGCAGAGAGTGCAGAGTAAAACCCTGCTCAATGCTCCAACACGTCTGGAACCACTACGCACTTATAGTCACATGTCTTCAATACCATACGACCCTAGAGGGGGTTTATAGGCGATCTGTCCGCATGTTTCCAAGGAATTTTCCTGCACCACATGGGAAGGATGTAGCCGGGTCTTTCCTGCGCTAATGCTATTAATCAAACCACATGCATTCTCAAGTGCATGCACTCGCTGCAGAGCTTCTCTTTGAAGCTGAGGGGGGCTCGCACTGTACTCGGAGGGTCTATGAACATGTGAGTGTATTAGCTGTAAGCCTCCTCACAGGAGCAGCTGTGGTGCGTCTCATGTAAGTGAAAGCAGCTTTGAGTAAATAGATACGCTGGTAAAAGCAGGCAGCAGCCACACCTTTCCATTCAGTAGCTGTGTGGGTGGAGCTCCAAGGAGGAGAAAGGAGACGAGAGGGAGGGAGGAGGAGGAGGAGGGAGGCAGTGAGTGGAAGAAGAGGTTCAGACAGAGGAGCTTTCAGGTCTGTGCACAAAGAGAGCGTGTTCAGGAGGCCATCCTTTGTCACGTTGTCAAGCGGCAGTCAATAATTCATCATCACTGAGCGATCACATGGCTCTTTGTGGGTGTTTCCCTCCTGCAGCACGTTTACTCTGTCATTAACATCGTTCGGCAAGTTACAGGAAAAATGTAATCAATTACTCTTAGATATTAAGGTAGTTACCTCCCTTTATTAAGTACTCAACAGAAAAGTAAAGTTCCCAAACATCACATCCCTGTATTTAAAGTCAAAGTGGAGAGTTAAGGGATTTCTGGCGGAGGTTTAAATGAGAGCATCGATAGTTCGCTCATATACGTCTGTTCGCTATAACGCTACACTCAGCACCTGCTCACCCAGCTGGCACTGGATGTCAATGTGACGTAAGAATGCAGTTGAACTCTTGAATCGGACAAATTTTGATTGGAATGAAAATCGCGTTGACAATAGTTTTGATTCCAACGGCATTAGAATTTCATGTTATGTTAACATTATGAAGTTTTGCTCATAATTAAAAGTCAACGCTACGACTTACGATGCAAGATCTTCCCACACTGAGTGCTCAAGGATGCTGCATGGGTTACTTCTCCAGCTGTGAAGCATAATAGAGGGTCAAATTATTAAATAACCTAAAGTTTTGTGGGCACTATATACTGCAGTGTGTTTGCGTGGTTGCTCACCTGGCAGCTGTAACTCCGCCGCTATTTCCCTGTATGCATTGGTAATGGTAAGAGTTGGAGGACACATCATACAGGCAAGGCTTCTGCTGCCACAACTCCACAAGGTTTTCCTCTCTGCTGGAATCCCACACATTTCTTACAGCGCGTTTTGCCTCCATGGCGAGCTGCTCTCCGTCTGTTCGTTTGGGTTTAGTGCCAGTGTGTCATTTCATACTGCATTTCTGTTGGTTGGTTGATCAGTGGACAGAGGACTCACTTTTGTTTCCCCATTTCCAGTCTTAATGCTAAGCTAAGCTATCCAGCTGCTGGTTGTAACCATAGACTGTATAAATAATGGACGTAGCCACCGTGACGTCACCCACTGGTTTGTGGATTCCCTCTTTGAAGCCTCCAGTTTGGCATTTTGGCTGAAACCATCTTGTTTTTCTGGAACCAGAAATGATTATGTTTGGAAGAGAGGGTGGAGCTGTGGATGGGCGAGGGGTGGATCTGACTCATAGCCTGTGGTGATGCAATGGAAGACAATGCACAACTTAAAACCTTAATTAACATTAACATTTAACTTGGTCAGTTATATAGAAACCCAACCCTTGTACAGGTGTCATGATGGGAGAAATTAGCTGTAGAGACAAAAATCATTTTAAACATAAGGCCGTTAATGTTGGGGATTATTTCGTTTTTTGAGACAGTCTCAAGTGGTCATTCGGCACACATGAGTTTGCCACTTGGTTGTAGCCGTGTATTCAATGAACACACTTTGACTTTTCATTTAACATAGGAGGAAATGGAAAACAAGACATTAAGTTTTAACAAGCAGTCACCCGTCGTTTAGAGGTATTTCCTGCCCGTCATCAGCAAGCGAAGGCTTTTCAAAGTGGAAACCTGAGAGATCAAAATTAAAACTTTCTTGATTTCCTTCCTGTGAAGTTTGACTTTTCTTTTCTGTGCTCAGCCATGGCATTCGTCGCTGTGCTCACATTAATTACTACTTATTACTCTTCTTCTGCTGTTTATCCAAAATCAGCCGCTGCTGCCTCTGCCGGAAGCTTATCAACGCATCACTTCCCATGTGACAGTGTTCTTTTTCCTGGACGAGTGCAGTCGACTATGGGAGTCTAAAACTGCAGCAGCTTTAATGACAAGAACTGAGTGGAGCTACAACACTATGATGTTCAGTAAATCAGTGATACTGTGAAGAAAATTAAGATCTGTATATTAAAAAAAGGGTTATTCAACAACTCCCCATAAAAAGTTTGATGCATCAGCTTTTACTTTTCCTTCCTCCCTCAGTTTCTCTCACCTTTGCTTCCTTCTCTTCCCTCCGTCTCTCCTCCATCTCTTCCCGTCTGCCCGATGTGACTGAGTGGGTGGCAACTGATGTAAGGAAAGTTTCTCCTCGCTTCGGCGTGTTGAAATCTCCCTCCAGCCTTATCAGGAGGCCTGTCTTCCACTGCACACAGTGTGGTGCGTCACCATTATTTGCTCTGTGTGTAATAAATAGGCAATTGCAGCATTTGAACGACAGGACAGGATGTTTCTTGGGGTTTTATTTACACATTAGGCAATTAAGTCTAATTCAGAGGGAGCTAAATTCAGTGTGGTGAATCAGCCTTCCTCGGTGGCCAATGTCACGGGCAGGGCAATAAGTGTGGCGAGTAAAGCTGCAGCTGATGCGGAGGAGATAAAGCAAATGTTGTTGTGGACCTAGAAAGATGGTAATGTTGGAGATAAATCAATCCATCAATCTGTGTTAGTGAGTCCTCGGGAAGAGAGTGTTCTGATGAAATCCGAGGCCAGGGGCTATTTGTTCTGCTGCACTCTTCCACTTTTCTAAAGTGGGACAAATATTGAACGTCTGAATTTCAATCACTGGCAGCTTATTGATCGTCTGATCCGTCGCCGCTCACGATCAGTTGGAGTGGACTCCCGCAGGCCAGTTGCCTCACGCCCCGATGACTCTCTGCTGTTTGTGATACAGTCTGCACAATTACATTCTGCAGCGGGAACAAAAGCTGACCGACATTTCTTCTACCCTGCACTACTTTCTGTCTTTGTTTCCCGCTGCAGGATTAGTCTGCACGCTCCCGACGTCACTTGATGTGCGACAGTAAACAACAGCAGCCGCTGTGAAGTGTTCACAGCAGATCTCATTACAAGTTGTAACAGACACCGCCCCTCGACAGCCCCACCCCTGGTCACCCAGCACAAGGGGAGAGTCGGCCTGCTGCTTGTCGGTGTGTTGTGGAGGGCCCTTGGCAGAGCGGCGGGGCAGCCGAGTGGTTTGAGCTGTGTGAAGTGCTGGCAGGTGCTGCAGCTGGTGGATGGAGGCAGACAGCAGCACAGACACTCAGAGCCGCTGACGGTGCAGCTCATGTATCTGTGGTTACTTAGAAAGGCTGTGACGAGCTCTGCAGAGGACAGATGTGTGTTCCTGTCCCCTTCAGCTGTTCTCATGGTCCTCTTCTTCATTTTCATTTCTCTCTGACTGTGCTGTGAACCATTGCTTCCTCCTCTTGCCCGTCGTAATTACAACCTCTGTGACCTTCGGCCGATCCAGCCCAGAAAAGCCAGAGAAGAAACACAGATGCCCACAAGAGTTTTCTTTGCCCTGCAGAGAATCCACTTTCCCTTTCAAAACCTAATGTTATGTTACTGATGTTACAGCTGTCAGTCATATTCTCAGGTCGTATGTGGGTGAAGCTGTTTCTGCAGACCTTAGATACCCTGCAGCGTAGTCTATATAGGAATCTGTCAGCATGAATTAATAACACTTCCCCAAAACTGTCCCAGCAAAGGGTTTCCCACAGGAAACTGAGGTGAGCTGAGGTCGTTTTTCTTTCAGGAGAAAAGAAGTAAAAACTCTCTCATTATTTACTGCAACATAAACATAAAGTTTGATTGTTCAATCATCTGCCGGGCTGAGTCAGACGGATTTTAAAGTCATACTAATCAGGATTGTCAGGTACTATCTGTAAATACACTTGTCAGCGAAAGTGAGAGTAAAAGCTAAACCCAGATTCACTCTCGTTTGGTGTCTTGCTTCGCTCTGTTTCTGTTTTTTGGTGCTGCGTCTCTTGGATGCTTGCTGCTTACAGCCTAGCACCTGGTTGCTACCTCCTAATAAAGCTCCAACCTCACCTGAGTGCTTTGGAGGTACACGCCTATACACATCCCGAACACAGGAAATAAGAATAAAATAAGAGAGTGCAGAAAAAGTCTCTGCAGAAAAATACACCGCCACACACTTCCACTGGGTTGTAAGTGATGATTGAGAGGAAACACCTCTGTATAAGTCAATACTTGAGACATGAGACTCGATATATCGGTATCAATTATCGGCCAAATAAGTTGATATATATCGGGCAAAAATCCAATATTGTGCATCCCTACTGTTTTTTTGTTCAAGAGCCCGTTAATACCTGGTTTTAACGCAAATGTTGGCTGATTCAATCAAAAGTGGACAGTGCTAATACAAGTGTAAACAACTACCCAGACATATTGTAATCCAATCACTCAAACCACTTGGCGAGGTGGTGTGGGAAGCATTTGACCACGTTTTTTGTAGTGTAAACGGTGAAGTGTCCCTGACAAGCTCGTAAAAAGGAAAATACGTCATCAGTGCAAGACTTAGTTGTGGTTTTGGTGACAGTGCGTTAACGCTCTATGACGTGGCCATTTTACAACAAGTTAGACGAAGCCTTGTGTGACTGTCCTTCATTTTGCGCATTGGAAGCAGACTTGTTGAATTCTGCTGACAGTCACATATTGAGCTGTACAGACACAACTCCATAATGTGAGGTGTGTAGGCGATGCGTCTCGGCTGCTTAGGTTCACCAAACGCATGTTAATACCTGCTGTAAACGAGCGCACAGATTGATCTCGGCATCGACCGTCATGGAAGCTGCAGTAGTAGTTAACTTTTCCATGATGCAAAAAACAAGAGGCTGATTATTAATAACTTCTGCTCAGTAACTTAGAACAGCCTGTACAGATGTAACCTGTTGATCTTATTAATCTCATCCACGCTTGATTGTCACCAGTTCTTTTTGGTCACTGCTTTCATGTAGATCGCTGGGTATGTCGGAAAATATCATCCCCATTCTTAGTCCCCGACATGAAGCTCTGATTGGTCGACTGCTTCTCAACACATTAAAACAGCAGTGAACACAACACAAACCTGTCTGAACTATGTAACATATCTGAGCTGCAAGCATCGATTTAGAGATTTCATGACACAGGTGTTTTGAATTCAAGTGTATTTTTGGCGTCTTCAGTTCCTGCTTACTTCTTATCAGCATGTAGTAGGAACGTCTAACACCATGACATGTCTGTAAAGCGGTTTAACTCCACTCAGCCAGTGAGCAGAGTGAGTGTTAATGGTGATGAATACGCCGCCCTGAATGGATGTTTAATGTTGAGGCCGGAGGAAGTCAAGTGGCCACTGGAGCCGAGCTGAATACCTCACACTGACTTGTGATGAAGGTTTCACTTCATATATCACCTGGACTATTTCTGATGCTCGTCTCTCCTGACACCGACTTTCATGTTGGGTTTATTTGCTGAACTGAAAACGCTGCCGCTTCTCTCTTTGACGCACATGTGGAACTGATGATTGGGAAGTGTGTTTGGATCCCACGTAGAAACAGGTCTGAGGCCAAAGCAGCAAAAGACACCCCGTCTCTCCGCCCTGCCCACACACACACACACATACACACAGAATACGTTTCATTTTCTGTGTAGTGGAACAATTTTGCATTTTTGTAATGGTTATTGCTCCTGATAAGCAGGTGGCACCCTGCATGGTAGCCTCTGCCACCAGTGCATGAATGTGTGTGTGAATGGATGAATGCTGATTTCTGCTGTGAAGTGCTTTGAGTCGCTAATGCAGAAAACCATGGATGTATTAAGAGACGTCGATACAGCATCGGAGGCAGGGCCCTGTTCATTCCTATGAAAGTTGCTCAGTGGAGCCAAAAAAGCTTTTTTTCTGTGGTATGAAATTACCTGTATCTTCTGCATCGTGGGGCCCGAAGAGCAAGCGCGCTAGAGACTTACAGCCGTCGAGCACAGCTGAATGATAGCCGAGCAGATAGCTTCCAGGGTAGTGCGTCACTACCTTGAATAGGGATAAAATAATTCAATCTTTTGGCTCTTCTAGACTTTCGAAATGTGTTCAGACTGAATGGACCAAATCCTAGTAGTGAAACCAGTCATTCTGTGGGGGTTGTGACGCTCAAAATTATGTATACACTTTTATATACAGACATGTCTTTTCGCAGTGTAAGTCTGTGGAAAAAGTCTTTCTGGGTCCCATGGTGCTCTTCTTGGGGGCATGGGAAAAACCAAGCAGTGGCTAAGTGCGGCTTCACTATAATTACATTTTTCTGCAGCCAGGGGGTATGTTTATGTGTTTCACGCAGGAGGAAGTTCTTCGGAACACAGATCAACATGTCACAGGTGTCACAGGACTCTGTTTACTGATTGGCTGTGGGTGTTTGATGGTCTCAATTCCCCACTAAAAGTTCAACTATCCCCAACTTTTAGTTTGGCTGCACTTCGTCACAGAACCAAACGTCATAGTGTGCAGCTTGCCACACTTCACCGCTGCTTGTTATGAAGAGCTTTATAAATGCAGTCCATTTACATTTGGGAAGTTAGTTGGTGAGAAACTTTGTTGTCCATGATGTGGAAAATTGTCCTGACTAATATTGTACTTCTTACTCCACTGCAGTTTGGGGTGTAAAAAACATATCAACACACTTGAGTATCGTGATATTACTACTACTCTGTTGTGATACTCAAAAAACACTATCGATTTTTAATAGTTTACAATTTTGTATTTTCTTAAAGGTCTCATGCAAGCACTTTTATTTATTTATTGATTTATTTTTTACTGATATAGGCAAATGATAATTTCACAAACAGGAATTGTGGATAAGACAAAAACAGATCCCACCGTTCTGATTGCATAAAAAAAGTAAACTTTTTTATGCATATATTGGTCTATTTTTATTATGACAGTTTTCCTAAAGTTTGATTTAAAAAATGTGCAATAAATTGAAATATATTGAATTGTAACCCGTATCGTGATATGTAGGCAACCGTATCGTTGAGTCTTGCTTATACACAACTAGGACCCGACTGATTTATCGGCCGGCCGATTTAATCGCCGATGTTAACACTTATATTTTCATCACTAATAAAATGCAGGGAATATGGTGTTTTACTTAGAAATGATGTCCTTGTGTTGCATTTTGCATTATAACCTACCTCTGTTAAATTGGCAGTAATAAGAAGAACTCTGGTACTGTGAACATACATGTGAATGTCTTAATTCATATAGACTTTGCATGATTATTTTATTTCCCAGAGGTTTACTGCCTTTTTGCACATCATATTTTTGATTTATTTTGTGTTCAAATTGTTCATAATGCTGCTTGTTCCACACAATTTCTGATAATAAAAGTATTTGAAAATAGTAAAATGTTCTTCCTTCAATTTATATCTTTGTAACGAGTGTTTGAACTATATTTAAGCCATCAAAGCAGGTATTTCGGGTTTTTAAATTGAAAAATCGGCCGATATATCGGTTATCGGAATTTTTTATTCCATATTATCGGAATTGGCATTGGTCCCAAAAAATCCATATCGGTCGGGCCCTATACACAACCCAGCTGCATTTATTCTACATAAGTAACTAGTTATTTTTCAGATTATTGATACTAAATATAAATCAACTAATAAATGATGTATTATTATTATAGTTTAAGCTAACCGGCAGTATATCTATATATAGCGCATCAATAATTATAATCCAGAAATAAATATGATTCTGTATACTTTTGATATTTAATATATATAGTATATTTGATGGTAATACTTATGTACTTTTACTTAAGTAAGATTTGAATGCAGGACTTTGACTAGTGTTGCTATTTTTGCTTAAAAAAAGAGGACATAAATTATGTTTTAGGTGTCCTTTATTGCCAGAGATACAGGACGTGTATTTGTTTATGACAGTAAATGTTATGTCTGAGCTCCTGACACCGTGCAGCTCTGCGGTCAGAGGCGCAGCACATACAGTACAGGCCAAAAGTTTGGACACACCTTCTCATTCAATGCGTTTTCTTTATTTTCATGACTATTTACATTGTAGATTCTCACTGAAGGCATCAGAACTATGAATGAACACATGTGGAGTTATGTACTTAACAAAAAAAGGTGAAATAACTGAAAACATGTTTTATATTCTAGTTTCTTCAAAATAGCCACCCTTTGCTCTGATTACTGCTTTGCACACTCTTGGCATTCTCTCCATGAGCTTCAAGAGGTAGTCACCTGAAATGGTTTTCCAACAGTCTTGAAGGAGTTCCCAGAGGTGTTTAGCACTTGTTGGCCCCTTTGCCTTCACTCTGCGGTCCAGCTCACCCCAAACCATCTCGATTGGGTTCAGGTCCGGTGACTGTGGAGGCCAGGTCATCTGCCGCAGCACTCCATCACTCTCCTTCTTGGTCAAATAGCCCTTACACAGCCTGGAGGTGTGTTTGGGGTCATTGTCCTGTTGAAAAATAAATGATGGTCCAACTAAACGCAAACCGGATGGGATGGCATGTCGCTGCAGGATGCTGTGGTAGCCATGCTGGTTCAGTGTGCCTTCAATTTTGAATAAATCCCCAACAGTGTCACCAGCAAAACACCCCCACACCATCACACCTCCTCCTCCATGCTTCACAGTGGGAACCAGGCATGTGGAATCCATCCGTTCACCTTTTCTGCGTCTCACAAAGACACGGCGGTTGGAACCAAAGATCTCAAATTTGGACTCATCAGACCAAAGCACACTTTTCCACTGGTCTAATGTCCATTCCTTGTGTTTCTTGGCCCAAACAAATCTCTTCTGCTTGTTGCCTCTCCTTAGCAGTGGTTTCCTAGCAGCTATTTGACCATGAAGGCCTGATTCACGCAGTCTCCTCTTAACAGTTGTTCTAGAGATGGGTCTGCTGCTAGAACTCTGTGTGGCATTCATCTGGTCTCTGATCTGAGCTGCTGTTAACTCTTGGTCTTCCTTTCCTGGGTCGGTCCTCATGTGTGCCAGTTTCATTGTAGCGCTTGATGGTTTTTGCGACTCCACTTGGGGACACATTTAAAGTTTTTGCAATTTTCCGGACTGACTGACCTTCATTTCTTAAAGTAATGATGGCCACTCGTTTTTCTTTAGTTAGCTGATTGGTTCTTGCCATAATATGAATTTTAACAGTTGTCCAATAGGGCTGTCGGCTGTGTATTAACCTGACTTCTGCACAACACAACTGATGGTCCCAACCCCATTGATAAAGCAAGAAATTCCACTAATTAACCCTGATAAGGCACACCTGTGAAGTGGAAACCATTTCAGGTGACTACCTCTTGAAGCTCATGGAGAGAATGCCAAGAGTGTGCAAAGCAGTAATCAGAGCAAAGGGTGGCTATTTTGAAGAAACTAGAATATAAAACATGTTTTCAGTTATTTCACCTTTTTTTGTTAAGTACATAACTCCACATGTGTTCATTCATAGTTTTGATGCCTTCAGTGAGAATCTACAATGTAAATAGTCATGAAAATAAAGAAAACGCATTGAATGAGAAGGTGTGTCCAAACTTTTGGCCTGTACTGTACGTACAATGGCCTTAACAGGACACATACAGTACAGTTGATGTGTAGATGTGTTGAAAGCGTCCTTTGTTTGGGTGCAGTGTGGCTCCTCCCAGCTCAGCATTTCTCTGAGTCAGGTGACGGTCAGCAGTGAAAAACGCTGCTCCGGCACAAAGCAGCACCACAAGCGGGCCGCACACTTCCCATCACACGACCGCTGCGGGCGGACCAAGTTGGAGCTGACTCAGGACTACTGTGTTATGACTCGGGGCGAACAGGCCACTGTACTTCCCATCACACTATTTAGATTGGCATCTGACTGTTGTCACAGAGCATGACAGCTCAGGCATGACTCAGGAATTACTGAGTGCTGAGTCGCTGTGATAACAACTTTATTCCTGTTGAGCGAAAAACAAAGTCCTCATCTCTGTCCATTTGTCTTGTGCAGATCCTGCAGTCCGTTTTTAATAAAGTTCTATTGAAATACACTGATAATTTGAGTTTACAGTGCCTTCCATTTAATAAACAACTTTATAATCAACATACTTTTATTTAGAATTTGATTTAAGCATGTGAAATATGAATATAATCCACCAAAAATCTACTCTGGGTTGATAGTGAGTCTGAGTCATTTTGACCCTGCAGCTGTAGTGCCCTGTGTGCACAGAGTCCGTCATGTGTGTTTAAGCACCATAAAGCCAAGCTGCAGCCTCAGTTTGGGCACGTACAGTCCAGAGAACAGGCGTCTCCACAGACTGGCCTTTGTGCAGTTGGACGCTCTCGCTGCTCTGAGCCGCTGAAGCAGGGAGATACACGCTCACACTGGGCTTTTCAGTGACTTGTCGCTCAGCATGGCCTCTTTGATGCCTGGCTCTATTTGAATAGCATCTGCACATAGATTTGCATCCAATTTGTGTGCTGTGAGATCATCAGAAGTGTTTCATCGTCTTATCAACTGGTGTCGAGCTCAGTAAGACATTTGTCGGGGCAGGGACATCATTTGTTTTTGGGCTCACCAAATATGGAAGAGAAGCAATAACACTGAGGCAGACATGTCTCTCGTGTGGCCTGAAAGTCCCTGACCTTTTGTTTTCAGTTATTAAAGAACGACTTTGATCCTTGAAGTAAAGTTGCATGACCACAATTAAAGAAGTCATCATCAGAATTATCTCTAAATACTTAAAGTATTAAAAGTGAAAGCATTCATTGTTCAGCACTGTCCCTTTCAGAGTGTTAGGGTGCTTTCAGACCTAGAGTCGTCTCCTTTGGTCTGAATCAGGGTCTGGTCTTGGTTCAGATCCAGGTCGGAACACGTTCTCACCACAAACGAACTGCACCAGAGTTTGTCTGTAACCAGACCAAGACCACCTCTTCAAGAAGGTCTCGGTTCGGTTGTTTTGGTGCACACCTGAGTATGATTGCTGTGTTCACACCTGCCCAAACAAACCGCACTGAGGGGGCAAACAACTTGAGTTAGATTGAACTGAACCAAACAGGGCAGGTGTGAAAGCAAGTCTCTTCTGTAGTGGCGTTAACATCATATTATGCATACATACTCATATTGTGATGGCAAAGTCTAGGTCTGAAAGCACCCTAAAATTAGGCAGAGAAAAAAAGTGGAGATATCGGTATCAATTATCGACCAAATAAGTTGTTAGATATCGGCATATTGGATATCGGCAAAAAATCCAATATCGTGCATCTCAAAATTCAAGGTAAATCTATAATAATGAATCCTATATTATAAATTGATCACACTGTATGTTTTGTATGTAAAGATTTAATCTGCAAAGTAACTTTAACTATCAGAGAAAGGGTGTCCAGTAAAATCACAATGTTTGCCTTTAAAATGTGGTGAAGAAGAAGTAGAAAGTGCTTTACTATTACTACTTTAGTAAATGTATCTATGGCTGAATATACAACATCACATCCTCTGGAAAATCTAAATGTGATGGATATTTAACAAAGCAGCAGTTTCAGAAGGATTTTGCACAATAACTTGAACCAGAACATCTTGAGTTCCTCCAAACCCTCCTTTAAAAGTCTGAATCTGAGGTCCAGTTGAACTCTCACCATCACAGACGTTTTCCTGGTTGTAACCTTGTGTTGCGTGGGGTGTGTGTGTGTGTGTGTGAGAGCGCGCATGTGTGCGGCTGACATGTTGGATCCCAGTGGAGCCGTGGACGTGGGTTTTTAAAGAGCCTCGGTGCAGCCAAGCTGTTTGTTTGTGGGTCTCTCCGGGCTTGTGTGGTTGTCATAGCAACCGCCCAGTGTTGGGCGCTCTGCGGCATTTTCACAGACGAGGCAGTCTTTGTTAAATGAACTCTGAGGCTGAGGAAAGAGCTACTACCACTCTCTGACTTCTCATTGTAGCACACACACACACACACACACATGAATATGCATCAAGGCCACAAGAGAGTAAATATCAGAGCTCCGGTCACAAAGGCTGCTTTTCTTTGTCAATCTGCACTTTTTGGCCGACTCACTGCTCCGTCAGCACGCGCTCGAACTGTGGAGAGTGTGTCTGCATGCACGTGAGCAAGTGCACGTGTTGAAGTGTGTTTGCTTGCATTACCAGTACAGTATGTGTGTGTGCATACACAGACTGTATGCAGACAGGCAGTATGTGTGTCTCTGACTGTGTTAGCATATTTCCCTGCACTTGCGTTCACGCTCCAGGGTGCATGTGCCTCCATGTGCGTGCGCTGAAGCAGCAGCCAAGGCGATAGATAAGTGTAATGGGATGACTGTGCTGAGTCGGCACTTTGCAGTAACAGCCTGTTTGAGTGCCTGGTTGGGTGGAGGCTGCACCTGAGAGACTGTCGCACTCCATCATGACTGCAGGCAGGAGGAAAGAACGCTTCCTCCTCTCTGGTGGGCCAGGACAGAGACGCTGTGTATGTGTGTGTGTGGGGTCTGGACTGAACTGAGATGAGGGGAACAAAGTGCAAGAAAAAAAGGGAGGGAAAGAAAAGCAATGTCAACAGTTTCATTTATCCACCCAGTTTTATTACTGCGCTGTAGTTGTGAACCAAATAAAGAATTCCAGCTCTTTTGTCTCTAATTTTCTGCATATTTAACTTTAAATTAGTGCGACATTTGGCATCATTGGAAACCTTGAGCTTTGACGAGCTCTGTGGGTTTGAAAAGTCCATGAGTTTGTAAATTACAGGGCTACAAAAAGTTCTGTAAGGCTGAAGTAGTTAATGAAGCATCTGATGACAAAGGAGGATAAAGACATGAACATTGTAAATAAGACTGTGTATCAAAGCAGTTTTTAAGTACCAAACAACAGACTGTATGACCATAGCAAACACATATGGGGAAGTTGGCATAGAATTAAGACATGAAGCAAGTAGTCAATTAAATGATTAATTGCTTGGCAGAAAATTAACAGTTTAGATAATTTATTAATCTTTCCAAGTAAAAACGCCAGATACACAATTTTTTTTTAACATTCATCAACAATGTAAGATGGTGCATTTGGCTTTGTGTAAGGTCTGGGCTCTCTCAGTACCCTTCTGGTTTATTTTTGTTTCGTTTCTGATATACCGCTGATGCATTTAGCACTTTAAGAGCTTTTATTGAATTTTAAAGTAGATAAAACATGGTTATTAAATCTAGGTAAGCTATACCGACAGTCTGTAGATACCAAAAGAGGTAGAAACTGAGCGACACACTCAGCTGTGGAGTCTTGAGGGAAAAACGAGGGAAACCAGAGAGCCAAAGTACACAGTACTGGGATTAGACTGACCAGTGTCAGCTCAGCAAAGTCAACCAGCTGCAGTGAGCAAGTACAACGGTCCGCCCGCGCCATATCATCCTCCTCTGCGCACACACACACACACACACACACACACACATCTGCCTGGCAGCCTCAGCTGAGCCTCATGTACTGTTTTTGGAGCCAGAGGAGTGTGTGTTTGTTGTTTGTGTTTGCGTGTGTGTGTGTGTGTGTGTGTAGTCAAGCTGTAGTCTCCAGTGAGCTTTAAAGGAAGGAGACAGAAGGGGATGAACAGTGACCTTTGACCCTTTCAGCACACTCCCCTTGATAGTTGGCAGGCCCTCAGACTTCTGTCCTTCCTGTGTTACAGAGAGAAAAAGAGACATAAAGACAGAGGCCTCTTTTACACAGCCTGTTCAAGGCAGGAATATGGTGCCATCATTGTTCTGTATATAAGGTACAATCGCGGAAAGCGGGGACAGAGTGGTCTCGCCTTTAATCCGCCACAGGAGGTAGTAACAGCGGCGAAACGGTGTCTGTATAAACAGGACAGCCTGCAAGACAGGATCATTGGTGGCACAGGTGTGACGTTTTGGCGACGTGTTATGCATGCGACCCACTGTGGGAGATTTACAAAGTAGCCGTTAGCAGTTAGGGGCTAGCTCAAAGAGGAAGAACAGCAGCTGTGAATGTCCGCAAACTGGAACAACAATGAGATTCAGAAGCTCCTTACCCTCCGAGCAGAGGACAAGATCGGCCGGCATGTAAAAGGGACGGTAAATGATTGTTATTGACACGCTAATGCCATTGTTGTTGTTCAGGAAGTGCTGCTGACGCGTATGTTTTATATCACACTAGAGGTCGTCGTTGTTGTGTTACATGTCACGTCTCTTTTGATTCCACAAAGCACTGATGCAAACAGGAAATTAAACAGAAGACTTTTATCTTTTGTCCTCACAGAATACCTGGGCCCTAGTATGTAGAGCCCCCAGGCCCGTCTTCCCACAGTTAGCTGAGGATTACCTACATTCGGTTCCACCATAGACAGAATCACATTTGTTGCCAGGGCCCCATGCAACACCCTCCACTGAAGATCTCCTTACAGACAGACGGAGATAGAGACACAGAGAGACAGTTTGAGCATCCTCTGGGCTGTAACTGAGAGGGTCAGATATTCCCCTTCATCTTTCCTGCAGGTTGAGGAGGCAGAAAGGTCATATCGTTCCTGTCCATGACTCACTCTGAGCAGGGTGGATGGAGCAGTGGTGCTTTCATGCAGTGGTGTCCTGCTGTTCATGCTCGAGGTGTAAATGTCTACATGTTGGGCTCCTCTGTGGACGTCAGTCAGTCTCTTTATATTTGTCTGTCTCAGCAGCCTAGCCTCCAAATGAAAGTGTTGGCACTGTATGTCTCTGCAAACCAGAAATACATTTGCGAGACGGCTGCCAAACTGCAGACCTCTGAAGACTGCTGTTCAAACCAGCAACAACAAACCTGGTTGTGCTTTAGGGAGTCATTGCTGTGTTTCCAGCAGCTTTTAGGCTCCAAATGAGGGTGTTTTGGAGCGAGGCGTCAGTGTTTTCCAACGATGATAGTGCCACAGAAAGCCGTTGTTTTTTAGAGACACTGTGGCTTTTCCTGCCGGAATTGTGCCCACAAAAGTTGGATATTTCAAGCGAAAACATTTTGTTTTCTCAGCAGAGTTTTTCAGGTGATTGGGTTGGTCTCATGACTAGTGGCATCTAAAGCCCCGTAAAGTTCCAGTAAAAGAAATAGAATATTGTGGTCTATTGCAACTTGGATGTTATTTTGTAGTTTTGGCCACCATACCCATCAGTTACGAAAATACTGAACCGCAACAAACTTCATCAGGGCAAGAAACACGAGCAGACAAATAAACAGACAACAAGCCGACTGTGTAGCCAGATGATACAAACCAATTTATTTGGAGGAGTGGAGAGTGAGAATAGACTTCTTTTTAGAGTTTTTGCTACAATCTCAGGAGTTAACTTCGTAGGTCATGGGTGGATTATGGACAGGGACCATGCCCCAGGGTCTCTGACCGGCCCTGAGGCATTGTCCTCCAAGCCTCAGGCTATGCGCGTGGTCAAGGTCAAGGTCAAGGTCAAATTTATTTATATAGCACATTTAAAACAACCGAGGTTTGAGACCCAAGACTTCCAAAGGAAATAAAGGCTCCCAGACCCCTCAGTGTTAAAAGCATGACCTAACTACTACTGACCCCAGACCCCTCGGTGCATACGTCCAGCGTTTTACCTCCAGTGCATGCTCAAATAAGACCCTCTCATAGAGTACAGTCCTTTACAACTGAGCCACTGTTTGGCTTGCTATAGTATACTTTGACATGATGCAATATTCACCAACAAGTCAGTTCATCCAGCTCCATAAGATGTGTCCAGGGGCCTCACAGGGCCATGAACTGCCCGTGTGGTCGGTACAAACTGACAGGAACTAAGGCTGAAACAAGAGCAAGACCCACACTGTGAAAAAACACACAGAATGGCCCAATAACAAAAAACGGTGGGTTTAAAGGCCCACATAAAAACGTCAGAGTTTATTGTTATTTTTTTCATTGCTGTCATTCCTCAATGTTACTTCTGTCTGCTGTGAGCCACTGTAGGTGATTCTTGGAGCCTTGTTCCAGTGTATTGTCAGAGAATGCTGCATCATTCTGATCATAAACAAAAGAGTTTACAGACTGAAACATCAATTTCCATCCTCACAGAGGAGGTGATGGAAACATGGTGATGTAGTGCGTCTTTCACTCCCAGTCACTAACCAGACACTGAGATGACATTGTTAATTCAAGAGGCGTATTTGTACCATTGACGCCTGTCTCAGGACTGGCTGCAGTCCATGCCACATCTCTGTGGAGGAGTGTATACCCCAGCAGAACAGGGTGTAATAAAGTCACATGGTTCGGCTCAGAAGTCAGGACTGTTGAGATCGTTTGCAATCAGACGATGGCTCGGATTAACGTCAGAGTTCACAAAGATTGAGCTCCGTGCCAAAGCTCAGTGTGGACTGTCTTTGCCTTTGTGAGCACATCCACTGTTCTGATCATAACTCTGTTGAGAAATTCAGATTATGCCTCAGAAATAGTTTTCTGTCTGTCTTCCATCCGTCTGAGTCCTCATCATATGCAGCAGCAGTTCTGCTCTCTGCCATCACTTCTCTCAGACTTTGCATCATGCCTCTCTGCTCCCTCGCCTCCCACTCAACTGCCGAGATGGAATTTGTGTTTGCGTCTCGCTGCCTGCCAGATGCATGGAGCCACAGCACAGCAGTCTGCAGAGCGTCCAGACAGCAGCTTGGCCCATCCTGCATCAGGTCCGCTCCATCCACTGAGCTCCACTCTGGCTCTTTCGTCCCCCCCTCTGCTGAGCCTCTGAGCTGAAGGCAGCAGTAACCTGAATCCTAGTCTCCTCACTCTGCCAGGCTCTCGGTGTCAATTCTGATTCACCTCTCCGTTCTTTCCTGGATGACATTTCATTTTTATTTTAGGATATAACCCGTGTGTGATATCTATATCAGCTGACAGCGCTGTCAGAAATGCACACATCATCAGATCTTTTTCAACACCTCCACTTTTCCAGCTCGTCTGGAAGTTTTTTGTTTGTTTATTTTTTGTGACTTTTTGGCAGAGTTGGAAGAAGAATTCAGATCTTTTATTTAAGTAAAAGTTGCAATACAACAGTGTAAAAATACTCTATACTTACTCTATTAAAAGTACGAAATTATCAGCGTCAAACTGTTCATAAAGTGCCAAAAGTAAAAATACTCATCATGCAGAATGGCCCATTTCAGAATATCTTTATTAATAATTGGATTATAATTATTGACGCATTAATGTGTACATCAGTTTAGTATTGGGTGGTTTAATGTATGATAATATACCATCGTTTATTAGAAGCTATTGTGCACAGATATAAAAACAGGTGTGCCTTGAGATCTTGGCTGCCCTGTGGTGTTCCTCGGGCACAAAAAGTTAGAAAACCACTGCTCTAGACTACCGCTCAAGTTATTCTGTAAATTTCTGTCCTTGTTTCAGCTCAGTCAGGCTGCAGTAGTTACCACAACTGTTTTCAGGTGAACTAAAGATTTACTTATTGTCATGGCAACACTGACAAATTACAGGTTGTATGTAGGTTGAACGCCCTGGAATACAAATGTGTACTACTTATTCTCCGCTGCTGATGCTGAACTTGATGAGAAAACATTTTTGCCGGTCTGAAGAAAGCACATTTTCTACTTTGTTTTGGTGTGATTCTTCCTTTTTATTTCTTTAAAGGTAAAATGAGTAGGATTCATAGACGTAACTATAAATATAATCCCTCCTAATCATCTCTCATGACCCACTAGAAGTGTATGGCGGTGTACATATCTGCAGAGACTGCCCTTTACCTATTTTCTTGTTTGGCTGTGTTTGGGACGTTCCTGGGCGTCAACCTTTGGGCAGCGGTGTATAGCCGTCGGCAGGTATGAGGGCGGGACTCTATAAAAACCAGCCATCAGGTGTGAGATCATAAGTATACATCCAAGAGTAGCAGTTGAAGGAGGGACCAACTTTGAATGTTTAAAATCCTACTTATTCTGCCTTTAAAGTCCAGATGGAACCAGATTTGGAGAGTATCTAGCTTCTGTGTAGTTACGTATTTCCAAGTAAAAACAGGAAATGGCAAGTGGGCTATAACAATGGAAGGATTTTCATCTGATCCTTGAAAAGTGGGTGTGTCATAACAGTGAAGTCCTGATGGTGTAACACAAGCATATCCAGCAACAAGATAGTGTCTGTCCATGCTCCATATAACGTTAGCTGCCGAAGCAGTCCACTGTAATTACAGTAGGAAACGAAGACATGCCAACAAAGCGTGCTGTTGCTAGCTATCTGACTTAAATAGTCTTCCCCATTAAAGGTTTTTTTTAAGGGGAGTTTATCCTTATCCACTGTGAGGGTCCTTAGGACAGAGGGATGTCGTATAAAAAAATTGATTGATTGATTGATTGATCTTAGCTCTGTGTGGCTACAAGTTGCAGATAGGTCAGCACTGTCAAGATGGTTAGCTGTTGGCCAACAGCGCATATTTGTGTTTACCAAAGTCAAACTTGACATTTTCGATTTCTGCAACTTACTTCCCGAGGGAATCCACATATCGCAATGTTTTTTATCGAAGTTCGCTGATTTTGATGCAGCCGTTTCAAATGCTGGTGTGACAGGACTTTTGCACAGAGATAGGGTAAGGATGAGGGTCAGTTGAGGTGGTTAGGGCACCTGATTAGGATCCTCCTGGGCGCCTCCCGTTAGAGGTGTTCTGGGCAGGTCCAACTGGTAGGAGGCCCCGGGGCAGACCCAGAATACGCTGGAGGTATTGCGAACCTCGTCTGGCCTGGGAACACCTTTGAGTCCTCCAGGAGTAGCTGGAAAGCATTGCTGGGGAGACGGATGTCTGGGGTGCTTTGCTTGGCCTGCTGCCCCCACGACCCGGCTTTGGATAAGCTGTTGAAAATGGATAGATGGACAATGCTGTTGTTCAAAACAGGGTCGGACCTAACTACCATGCAGCAATTCAAATCTCCAGAACAGTCTGGAAAGTCTTAGAAATTGATAAACCCTTGAGGAAGACAGGCCTCATGCACAGCTCTGCCTTCACCAAAGGCTTTCCCTCCAGGGTGCCATTTTAGATCAGAGTGCACGCTCAAGGAAGTTGTCTGCTTAAACGCGATGCCCTAATCCATCACACATCAGGAAATCATCTGGGAGTCTGAGAGGGAGGAAGGTGCTGTAGCTGTTAGCAGCTCTGTTTTCCTGGCACCAGAAAAACTCTTTCCACCAGCACTTTTCTGGCCCCCCTGAGCCAGAGTGAGGCGAAGGCAGCAGAAATAGACTTAACGGGCGAGAAATGACTCTCACCTCCCTGGGATTCGTAGAGGCCCATTTCCCCCCAACTCATCCAGACAGCTTTCATTCTCTCTTGAGCTGTGGGTGGCGTTATGGTTTTTATGTTGTGGATGCGATTCTAAAGAGAAATGTTTTTCCACCCTTTGACCTCTTCTCAGCTCCTTTCCCTGCTTTGTCAAACTTTCTGGAGGAGACACTGGAAAGATAATTTTCAAGAAGTTTTTCTTTGCAATGTATCTGCCTGTTTCTGGGGTTTCATCGGGACATGAGAGGCCCTCTGGTACCCTGAGCTGGAGACTCAGGCTTGAGAAACTGGCCTCGGTGTTGAAAACCGCCTTCCTGTGTCAGACACTCTGCCAGCAATATCTGCCTTTCCTCTCTCTGCCTTCGACTTGTATATGGCAGCGGCTCACACTCATGAGCTGGCTTGTTTCAGCAAAAGGATTGTACTAATATGGACCTGGCAGAGAAGCAGGAAATATTTTCCTAACTGAGGTTGATTAATGGAGTGGGGAGTGGATGAGGGGGGAGGCTGGGAGCTGAGCGAGAGGTGGGGAGAGGAACAGGAGCAAGGAGAGAGTGAGTGTAAAAGAAGAAAACTATATGTGATGGTTAAAAGCTCCCTTTTTTTGTGTCATGAAACCGTTTCATTTACTCAAACTCTGTGGTTCAGCACAGGTAGAGAAAGGGAAACCTCTGTAGCTCGCTCTGTTGGTCAGTTGGTCCACAAAAATTTCCCCACTCTGGTCTGTAGCGGCGGGGAGTGAGGCGGAAGACACACTGCCATTTGAGGCTTTAGCTAACATTAGCTACATAAACGTGAACATAAAGCCTAAGCAGTGAGCCTTTAGCTACGGTTAGCAGAAGGCTAATCTGTTAGCAACATGTTCTCTCCATCTCTGAAACGCTTTGCCGATATTGACACCTGTTTTGTTTCTCGTCGGACTCTCTTTTAGACTTTATTTTTGATAAGTCTGTCTTCCTATTTTGGGTTGCTTTGCACTATAGACAGTTGTTGCCAGTCCTGGAATAGCTGTCCCTGAAGGATTTTCCACCATTGAATCAGGTTTTCACTGAAGGATGTGCAGAAGTTGTTGGTCTTTCCGAGCATTTTAAAGTTTATTATGGGATGTTTGCCCAATGACGCCAAAATAAATCTGCCTGCCCCATCTTCAAATTTGTGCTAACACTGAATAGTTTATGTTAGATGTCATGAAGATGGATCTGTTGAAATCAAATTCAAACAAAACAAAAAACAACAAAAAATACAATGTAATAAGAAAAAAATATATATACAAAATGAATGAAGATTTTGTATTATATCTGGGAAATTCTGGTAAGCTAGTTAAGCTAGCAAGTAAGCTAATTAAGCTAGCTAGCTAAGCTAATGCTAGTTCTTGAATTGGAGTTGTTTGCCAAACTATATCCAAAGTCGAGAGTGAACTTCCATGCGTAATAGTTTGACATTTTGGGAAATACTCCTCTTCACTTTCTTGCTTAGAATCAGATAGAAAGCTGGTTAGCCTAGCTTAGCATAAAGACTGGATACAAGTGGAAACAGCTAGCTTGGCTCTGTCTGAAGATATCAAAATCAGCCTACCAACACCTCTAAATATCATTAATGTAAATGTTACACCTCCAAGACAAAAAATGTGATTTCATGGGCCAGATTTTGTGCTAAACTAAAAAATAAATGCTGGCTTTAACGTCATATTTAGCATACACGAGACTTGAGAGTTTATTTCTTTAAAAAAATTGAGCTATTGCCGTAACTATATTGATAATTGACTAATGCCAATCAAAGACCAGTTTCAGCTTCTGAAATGTTAAGATGTGTTGCTGTTGCTGTTATTGTTATTACATATCTCTCGGTTGTGGACTCAAACAAAATATGCCATGTGAAGATATCACCTTGGACTATGTAAAACTGTATGAACTCAGTGATAATCTGTTACAAATAAGTTGTATCAATCTGGGAGAACAGTTCATGAGATTGCAGTATAACATGCTAGCTTACTCTTCAGGTAGTTTGTTTGCTGAGCTTTGCGTTCTGTGGTTGCCATGGGAAAAATGCAGCCATAATGACGCGGACTGGCAACCTTCCCTGAACTTGATGCGGAGCAGATTCCTCCCGCTCTTGACCCCTGTTGTTTTTACAGCCCGCCTCAGTTCTGGGAGGCAGAGACGAGGAAGCAGACGAGAGCAGAGGAGCAGAGAGAGGCTCTCAGAATTTACGACCCTCTGGTTCCTCCGGCAGACACAGCCAGCCAGCCGTACTTTCTTTGCTCTGTTACACGACATGTTGTACTGGAGCTGAAACAACAGATTGTGTTGAAGCCACAGTAATGAGAAAGATTTTCACTGGCACGTTGTTGATGAGCAGGAATTGGTCTCCGGGACTCTGGAGCAGACATTTTAACAGCTTACAGAGATTCACAGCACATACGGTGCTGACACGAATTGTACAAGGACAACAAGATCACACATAGAGAGCACAGGGATCATAGGACACACACCAGACACAGCACAGTACTGTATTTATACAACAAACAGTCTGTTAAACAGCTGTTTGTGATGTGCATCACATTCTGGGGTCTATTTTGTTGCTTTAAAATTGTGTTTCATTCTCTCATAGTTAAACCAAATTAATGATACAGACCGATCTGTAAAGATATTTTAGATTCAGAGCACTTGCCTACAAGACCAGCCCTTTTGCACCCACTTTCTAACAATCACACAGACAGAAATTAACTGTAAAAGAGGTGGAGAGACAGATTTCTCCAATAACAGCAGCGCTTTTGAACTACGCAATGATTTAACTTTGAGACAGCTGCAGAGAATCTCACACAAGGGAAATTTCTTTAGGCTAACTTGAATCCTTACTTGGTATCGCCAATACAGACCCAAACCGATGCTTATATTTACTTAAATGTTGATTACATATGTATCTGACACAGTGACATAACAGCTGTAGCTATTTTATTTGACACACCTTATTTTTCACAAGCGTCTCCATCCAAATACTGGAGGTCCTTGTTCAAAAAATTTGATTTTTAAGGTTGAATAATTGATGTGATATGAATAAAAGTTTAATTAGGTGGTTCAGACTGCTGAAATAGATGTGAGGCAGTCTTCTAGAGGGAAGACGTCTCGCTCTGTTGAAGTTGTTGGAACTTAGAAACACTCCAGTTTATTTTAGCTGACACTGAAAATAAAAAATGTATGGACTGGCACTCATACAATCCTTACGATCATCATGGCTGGTCTTTTGATATAGTTTTCTTGAACAAGTTTACAACACTTTATCTGGAGTTTGTCAAAGTAATCCCTGGAAGGTAAGGGAATTCCAGAATGATGCCGAAGTGGAAAAATCTGTTTGAGCAAAAGTAGAGAGAGCAAGATAAGTCATTTACACACATTTTATAATGAGATTACAGCTTGAATATTGTGGCTATCACAGGTGATCAGTAAATATACCTATACTATATGGTGATACTGTAAAGCCGGGCCCAGACTACAGTTGTTTCGGGCCAATTTATCCTCGATTCATCCTGTAACGACAATCAGAGGAGAAATCCAGTGTGGGACTTGAGGCCATTGTTAACGAGGTTACTACTGTTGACAGATATTAAACCTGACCTCCAGTTCTTGCTCAAGAATAGAAAACCCATGTCAACCATCTTCTCATCTAGACTTGTTTAGCCTTCTGCTTTTGTTTTTCTCATTGCAAAACATTGTTCATACATACAGCAAGCTGCTGGCCCATGGTCAGTGTTCGTTTGTTTACATCTTCTTCCATGTGAGATCACGCAAGATGGTGTATTCATGTTCCCTCTGGTAGAGTAATCTCAAAAATATCCTGTAGCGTGTGATGCACCTTTATGTACAAATCTTGTAGTGTGTGCATGTTTGAGATTAGAGAGAACATCTGTGAAGTTTATGTGCAACATGATTTCAATATCGTTGAGGACTTTATAACTCCTGCAGTCTGAGGCCGGTTTAAGAGTATCCGAGGATGAAGCTTCTCTTGTGGAACATGATTGTGTTAATACGACTCATCCTGATGCCTCCGCTCTAAATACTTTTGCAAAGGAAAAACCCAACAGCTGCAGTTTTAATGGAGCGATAGCAGCTGATGACAACAGAACTCTCAGGGGGGCGTTTTTCTCTGGTAGATCCTTCAGTCGTCCACCACAATTAATTAGGTCGTGCTGAGTTACAAAAACAGACTAGAGCAAATTAAGTGCCCAGTGGTGCCGTCACTGTCTGTCCCAAGCTAGTCCTAAGCTAACAGTTGACACTACCTAATGCAAGTATTCTTGTCCTAGAATGGCAAAGATATGACCCGCCTTACTCTGTCTTACTCTGCTTCTGATTTTCTTACCCCGATATTCTTACCCTAACCCTAACCAATCTCAATCTTCATGTCTAAACCTAACAAACCGAACCGATGATGACAACGTGTACTAGCCAGTCTAGCCAACCATGATAATGCTGAAAGATTCTTGGTCTTCTTTGAAACAGTGGGTCCCTAATTTCTGACATTTGTGGACAAATGCTTCTCATTTCTAGCAGACATCTGTTCATTTCTTGGCTTAAAATACAAATTGTATATGGCAGATTATTTCAGCTATAGCCAGCTTGCTAATTAAACTAACTCTAGCTGCATGAGAGGGTTGAAAACGGTATCTCAGGCACAGTGTTTTATGTTTCCCAAACCCTGTAAAAGGGTCTTAAATATGGACTTCATGTCTACATATTAGGCTTGGGCAGTAATATATATACTTGTATATTTTTTTCATACCTTAATATCTTCTTGAGATTTCATGGGGGTCTATGGTATAAAACGCCGTACCCCCAACCCTGCTGGAGTGGTAAGTTTGCCACGTCCCACAGGCTTTCCTTGCTTTTTTAGTGTGTGTGGTGGAAATTTTGCCCACTTAATGCATATGCTTATATTGTTTAATTCTTCCTATGAGTTTGTATGTGTGTGACCTTTGCATTCCCCTTTTGGAAACATTGTCATTACTTGACATGTCAAGAGATTTGCATTCACTATAATCTCGCCTTCAAAGACAGTCCATTGACTGTCTAACAGATACAGCCGATTACCTAACATGTTATATACTAGATTGCAACAGGTATGTTCCTCTGACGTAATCAAGAGAACATAATTCTATCAGGAAAGGCCAAGAAAGCTACAATTGATTTCTCATCATCTTGTTGTCTGAGTGTAGAATTGCCACAACATGTATTAACCCTTTGAAACCTGGATCGACATCACTTTGCTTGTGTGGCGTTAAGGTGTTTTTTTTTCCAGTCCTGTAATGTTATCCCCACCATCTTTCTCAGATCCGCTGCCTGTTCCACCAGTAGAGACTGACCTCTGGTGGCATGTGCTGTGCACTACATTACCTCAGCATCTCTGTATCAGTTTAATAGAGAGAGGAGTGTCTGTATTTTTGAGGGTATCGAAAATTACACCATCAGGATTTATAAATGTGCCAAAAGACTGAAGCTAAAGCTGCATGTCCCAGGCAAAAATTGACATCCTCACCAGTCAATGATCCATGTAGAAATATTAGAAATGAAAAAACAGCATAATAAGAATTATAGGTATCATATTGAAAAGAGTGTTAAGACTCTTATGTTCTAATGCCCTGTTTGGCTGCTTTAGTGTATGTACTTTTCTCTATTTTTGCACATTATGTTTTCATATTTGACCTTATAAAAGAAAAGGCTTTTGGGATGAGGACCAGACAATGTGTTTGGCAAATATAACACTATCTTGGGTAGCCTTGCTGGAGCTGCTGCAGAGCAAAGTTCTCTGAATCCAATAACACTGAATTCACTGAGGACTGGCCTCCATAGAGCAGACAACTTTTTTCTATTTTTTATATTCCTAATACTTTTTTTGGCTCAGAGTTTATTGAGTTATAGATTTCGTGAGATTAGACAGACTCCAGGTTTTCCCTTTAATGCTCAATCTGACTCATGCAGTAATCTGCCGCTGCAACCAGTGGACCAGTAACTCTGTGTTGTGACCTGCCAAGAGCCCCAGAACACCTGAAGGGCCTGGGAGTGTTGACCAAAACACAGCCAGCGGGTCATGTGACAGCGCAGGTGGCTGCCAGCCTGCACTGTGTGCAGCTGCCAAACTCCACAGTGACCCAGAGAGTTAGAGGAACGGCAGGAATTCTTGTCAGGAGGAGGCCTGTCACCCAGCCCCAGAGCAGCCAAACCTACCCTCCTTCCAACACATTTAACAAGCTAACATTCCTTCTGTGAACTTTTAGTCGTTTTCACAACTGTGCTCTTTATGGGTGGACTCAAAGCCTTTTGACATTTCAGCAGTCTGGTCTTGTTAAGGCTGCACTAAACAGGAGTTTAAAATGTGCCAGTTTTATCTACTTAAAACACTTGTTCCATTCCCTTTGGTACCTTCTACCTTAAAGCATGGTATTAGCAGGGATACATGCTAATGTCTTTAAGCAAATTGGCCCCACGGGCCACAAATCCCCTACATTTGGTGGCCAAAGTACATTTTTGATGGCCCAAATGTAACCTTATGTAAAAACAATAGCCTACAGAAGAGGCAAGTCAACATAACTTAAAACAGCTGTTTTAAACTGAGACACTTTATTAAGTGAAAATACATTAACAGCATGAAAATATCTTTGTAAACATATGGTACTTAAAGTAATTATCATCTGTAGTAGAAAGTGGCCTCATAAAAACACCATTAAAATGTTGAAAAATAAATAAGAATATTTACTTTGCTAGCCCTACAGAAAAAGTCACATTAAAAGATAAAGGATTGATTTAAAAAAAATGACTTGGTTAGCTATTAGCTCTATTTCCTTGGTTAACTTTTCGCTCTATTTACTCAGTTAGCTGTTACCTCTGTTAACTCGGTCAGCTGTTTGCTCTATTAACTTGGTTAGCTGTTAGCTCTCTTTACTCGGTAAGTTGTTAGCTCTATTTACCTGGTTAGCTTTTCGCTCTATTTACTTGGTTAGCTGTTAGCGCTATTTACTTGGTTAGCTTTCAGCTCTATTTACTCGGTTAGCTTTTTGCGCTATTTACTCGGTTAGCTGTTAGCTCTATTTACTTGGTTAACTTTTCGCTCTATTTACTCAGTGAGCTGTTAGCTCTATTCACTCAGTTAGCTGTTATCTGTTAGATTCATTTATCCGTTTAGCTGTTAGCTCTATTAACTTGGTTAGCTGTTAGCTCTATTTACTTTGTTTGCTGTGAGCTCTATGAACTCAGTTAGCTGTTTACTCGGTTAGCTGTTGGCTGTACTAACTCAGTTAGCTGTTAGCTCCATTAACTTGGTTAGCTCCATCACCCAACATACTGCAGAACACTGTTGCCCAGTGTCTGCTAACAGCTAACCAGCTCTCTTCCCAGAGATAAAAGCATAAGGATGCTTATTGTTGTAGTCGGTCGATTTAGTTTAAGATTTCCCAATCGACAGCACACATATAAAATCCCTGTCATCCTGAGGAAGATCTCTGTTCATCCAAAACACATTTTCTATTGTCACTGGGACGACGGAACACAGTTAGTCTCAAGCTGTGGTTAGATGGTGACGAGTACTGTTTGCTGTTTTTTGTAGAATGTTGAACTGAATGATGCAAATGATGGTGATGTTTATGGAACTGTAATGTTGTGTAGGTGAAGGATCACAGTGTGGGGATTTTTATGTATTTAACCTTTTTTAGACAGGTAATCTGACTGAGACATGCAGTCTGGTGGCCACAGAGTAACCTCTTGTGGGCCCATGCCATCGGTCCATGGTTAATGTTGAACTCTGTATTAGGATGTCTCTTTTGTTTTGTCTGTGTGTGACATGTTAACAGGACATCAGTATATTTAAGGTCAGTGTTTTCAGTTACCTCTTGCAAATTTGCAAAATTTCCCTAACAGCACTTTGTGTTTCCTTTCTGTTATTTTTGGGAAGGTCTGTTTAGTTAAGTTAGTGGGAAAGTGAACTATAAAAGGGAAGGGAAAGAAAATTTTCTGACACTTTTCAGAAATGACATCCTGAACAAAAAAACCCTCAACACTGTGAGAACCTGAACCTGCAGAGCAAACACCCTTAACTTAACACTTTGATTAAATTATATGGTATCCAGTGCTGACACCACAGCTCTGCCTCAACAGTTTAAAATCTTTGGCAGGCCTCTAAAGAGACTATTGATCAGGATTAATTGAAATATCTTTGTGCCTTTAGGAGCTGGACTTAAATCATGACTAACTTTAGAGGAATACAGTATCTTAAGGGCCGAGGGCGTGTGTCTGCCAGTTGCACATAAATCTTCAGTGCTGGTCTTTTTCTGTCAGTTCTACCCTTGGAGATAAAACACCATATAATCTGCCCTTCTCCCTCCAAATCTTCTACGGTATCCACAGTTTCTTTCTGCTTTTTCATTGGTTGAACCTCCCACCACATGCCAGCAAACACGCACACATCTGAAACCCGGCTCTCTAGTTTATTGATAGCTGTGTAGACCTCATGCCACTCCACTTTAAGAGTGATCTCATCGCGGAAGTTCCACGAGTGCTCCAAACCAGCTCACCAGTGACTTTTAAGTGGCTTTTGTTCCCCGTCAGTTGAAGGCAGGCCAGCGAAAGACAGTGCGGGCTTTCATAAACGGCTGGCTCTGCTCCTGCAGGTCCTCCTTCAGCTCTCTGGTGGAAACATGGTGCCTGGTGTTTCAGCCCTGGGTGTAATTAACCCTGGAACTCATAAAGAGGCGTTCGCAGCGGGGTGCATGGCAGGCCCACTCCTCATTGCCAGCTCCTGTTGGGCGGCTGAGATCCTGCTCCAGATGTTTTCCGTTAGCATGTTTGCATGCCAGTGATGCCAGAGAATCCAAGGCCTGCTACACCTACTGTATACAGTGTACAATGCTCCAGTGTGCTGTGGCTCCATGGAGAGAGCACTGTACATAAGCTTGTTAGCATCACAGCATGTTCTTATGAAAGGGTGGGAGTGTGTGAATACACCAACAGGAAACACATTTATTGGTCAATAGGTCTGGTTCTGCTACAAAACAACACACACCAAGAGGGCAGTGATTTAGTGTTTCACCCACAGACACATAAACACAGATTAGCTATTAGCATGACCTTGTGTATGGCCCTCTGTTGGTCTGTTGGTTGGCTGGTCCACTTTAGCACAGAATAAAATATCCCAACATGTAGTGGATGGATTGCCATGAAATTTTGTAGGCACATTAATGGTTCTCAGAGGATGAATCCTACTGACTTTGGTGATTCCATCATTTTTCATCTAGCGCCACCATGAGGTCAGCGTTTGCGATTGAAATACTGTATCTCAGCTACTACCAGGTGGATGCAAAGACGGATATTATGTTGCCCTCAGGATGAGTTGTAATGACGTTGATCCTTTAACTTTTCCTCCAGTGCCATCATCGAGTTTACGTCGTCTGGTAGTTTGGTTTATGACCAGATAAAGCTGTACTTTATGTTAGCATCCAAGAATTGTGAAGGCCAGGCTCTCTAAGAAAATGTAAATACACACCTTTGAATTAAATAACAAGCATATTAGTACCAAATTCATTAAAAAACAATATTAGCACCATTAATTTACTAAAGCAGTGGTTCCCAACTGGTGGGTCCTGGTCCAAAAATGTGTCACGGGTCCATTCTGAATGGACCGCAAGTGACCCACGAATGTGTCAAGATTTGTAAAAAACGCACTATATTTTTAAGTACAGTCACTTTCCTGCAGTGAGCTTTTATTCTGAAGTGCCGTTTCCTGCTGTAGAGTGGGTGACGAATGGATAGCTACTTAACAAAGACAGCAAACTAGCTCAGCGACATGGCCAAACACAAATACAACGCTGATTATATTAAACTGTGTGGACTTTTAACTAATGACAAAGGGGAAATCTGGACCCTGTGGCTGGACCAGTTGGGAGCCACTGCATCAAAATGGCCAAATTTATTAAATAGCTATGAAACCGACGCCCTTTCATCCTCTTCAATTATTGCCATGATTAAAACCTTCTACTTTAAATACTAAGTGTCCCATTCTTAGCTTACAGTGGAGAATGTCAGAATAGTTTTGGTTTTCGTTGTTTGTATTGATTTGGCCTATAATAATCAGCAGCTCTTACCAGTGTCTAGTGCCATTAAATTGCACATATTTACCCGATGCTAACTGGTAGCCCGTGCAGGGTTCTAAAAAAAGATTCTGATTTACCTTCAAGCAGGTGTTATGATATCTAGCCTTACAGGAAGATAGTGGAACAGGTGTCTTCATTAGAGAGCACATCTTTAGAGACAAACACAACAAGTTTCAAGATGAACCGCTCAGCAGTTGTTTCCAAGCCTTCTGGGAAAGTCGTTCAGCCTTGCAGCCAATTTTGAATGTCATCATACAAACAATGAGATGACATCACATATTTTTAAAACGCACAAACATGCCGAGCGGGAACTCGCCGGCGAGGCCAGTGGGAGCAATACTACTGCGCCTACTCAGTAAGCCGCAAAACGCAGAAGTAAATCTTGAAGCACAAAACTTTTTTGGGTGTATGCGCCAGGTGAGCAGCTCCATTGGAATGAATAGGTGCCATCTTGGGATGAATGGTAATTTCCAACTTCCAAGATATTCACTAATTTGGCATAGAAACAACTGTGCTTTTCCTCTATTTTATAAGTAGAAAAAATAGCGGCATGGCAGTTTGCTGATTGCGAATAGTGAGTGTGTGTTTGTCAGTTTAGAATGATTCTGATTTACATACGCACAATGGTAAAAACAAACTTGGCAGACACACATGCGTCATGAATCCCATGGTAATTTGCATGCATGCTTATTTGTAGGCATATTGAGAACATTTCTATCTACATATAGTGAGTGAATGAGGCCCAGTGTTCCATTAGCATTTAGCCCAAAGCACCACTGTGCCTAAACACAGTCTCATGGAGCCACTACCATGACTAGAGACTGTGAAGTGTTGTTACAACATTGGAGTCTTAAAGCTGCATCTTCCAGTTAGTTAATAAATCTCCCTTCTTCGTACACCGACCTGCTGTCCCAATGTTTACCGACCCCAATTCGATTGTGCGTGTGATGATGTGATGATGTTAGTCCTGCTGGGTTTAATGCACTGGACTGGTGCTTTGAATTTAATAACTCTACTGTAACAAATAAAAGAGACTCTGGTGGCCTCACAATCAAAGCTGCTAACTCAGCAAGCACTCGGGTGGCTCCTGTGTGTTTTAAGCCGGACTCTGGCTGCTGCAGACTCTCACAGCACATAATTATATGACTATACAGTAAGAACAGTGACTAATGATCTTTGCTCTTCCTTTCTTCTATCTCTGCAGACATTCACAGCTTGGTGTAACTCTCACCTGAGGAAAGCAGGAACGCAGATCGAGAACATCGAGGAGGACTTCCGGGATGGGCTGAAACTCATGCTGCTGCTGGAGGTCATCTCAGGTAAACAGCGTGTTACTTAACAGGATTACCTGAGTGAAAGGAGTTTGCATGGACAGCACTGACACATGCTGAGTTTGGGCATCAGGATCAGATTTAAAGAACGTGTTTGACATTTTGGGGAATTTGCTCTCTGGTGAAAGTTAAGATTGATCCCACCAACATGTCTGTTTCCATTAAAGGGATACTTCACTGACCTTTTGTAAAACAATTAGTCATGCCTGATTTGGTGGAGAAAACATTTTTCTTGCATGCCTGCATGGAACTATACTGCACTGTATGAAAACAACCGAAAACCAAAAAAAAAAAAAAAAACTCTTCGACTGCACAAATGAGTCTTGGATTATTCTGCACAAGTTGTGTGTGAGTTTGTAAATGGATGTTGTGAGTCAAGGTAACACAGTAGGACTAACTGATTTACAAATGGTCATTTTGTGGGAGACGTAAACATTTAAAGTCACAATGAAGTGGAAGTTAGACCATCTTTTGTTTTTGCTGCATGATAAACTCCTTCAGCTAATCAGTGTAACAAAACACCTGAGATCGTCTCCTTCATGACCAAATCATTTTCCAAATCCAGTTGGAAGAACAGTGAGAAACTCTACAGGTGCAAACTCTCGTTCTTGTTAAGTTGTTATCAGCTCTATTTCTGCAGTAACTTGATTTACTGCTGTGTTTACTAACGGTAGAGTTAGTGCTCGTTGCTTCCGGAGCCACCATAACTGTTCTGCAAGCTTTGGCTGGCATTTTATGTCATCAACAAAAACGCAGTCCCGGATTGGCTGCTTATGTTGTCGACTACATTGTGGAACCCTGATAGGCTCCAACTGGATTTTACTTTCTGGAAAGTGTTTGGGGTGGAAACAGGATGTTGAGCTCATGTCATCAGGGTAGTCTTACCAGACTAGTCGGGTTGCTACTCGAAGCTGACTGACCTTTGGACAGAGCCAGGCTAGCTGTTTCCAGTTTTTATGCTAAGCTAAGCTAAGCTAAACTAAGCAGCTCCTAGTGGTAGCTCCATATGTACCAAACAGATATGAGAGTGGTATCAATCCTCTCAGCTAACTCTCGGCTAGACAGTGAATAAAAGTATTTCTCAAAATGTCAAACTGTCACTTTAAAACATTGAGAAACTGCATGTAACATTAAAGTTTTAAGCGAATCTGTTCTCCAACATAACCTGCAACCTTACGCATTTGACCCAGAGATGCACAATAATATCTACATGACAATGGTATCAGTCATTATTGGCTTTAAAATTGTATTTCACGTCTCCATCAGCTGGAGTAGGTGGGGAATAAAGTGGATATGTTAATATGAGTTATCAACCAAATAATTTTAATTTGGCATATTGGATATTAGCAAAAATCCAATATTGTGCATCCCTACTGTCTTCATTGAAAGTTTTTTTCCAAAACAAAATGTTTTAAATGAAAAACTGCCGACATACTCATCATCCTCAAACTGTCTACCCTCTTGTGTTTCCTTGTCTAGGCGAACGCTTGGCCAAACCAGAAAGAGGCAAGATGAGAGTCCACAAGATCTCCAACGTTAACAAAGCACTCGACTTCATCGCCAGCAAAGGAGTGAAGCTGGTGTCTATCGGCGCAGAGGGTGAGTGATGTCACATCCCTGTCTCATAGTGACATTTCTGCCAGAGGATGAAGGTCAGAGATTTTTCCACAAAGTCACCTGACCTTCTCTAAATGTGTTTACATCTCAGATTTTAATAAGGCCATCAGCCAAATCAATAGCTGCTACTCTGCCCGTCATCCTGTAAATAGTAATAATGTAATCTCTGGCCCTCTCCCTCTCGCTCGTTACCATGGCAGTGCCGCTGGCTGCTGAGCACTTTAATGAGATCCTTATTCCGGAGAGTTCCGGCCGAGGTTGTGCTTTGCAGTGCATTTTCTGAGAGTAGATCTCAGGATCAGCAATCCCCTCAGGGGCTGAGGCTGCTCATTGTTCAGCACAAATAACCTGGGGATGTCCGTCCTCCTCCCATCGGAGAGTAAACAACTCTTTAGCAGAGTAAACACTCTCTCTCTCTCTCTCTCTCTCTCTCTCTCTCTCTCTCTCACTCACATACACACACACACACACACACACACACACACACACACACACACACACTGTCTATGTTTCCTTCTTCCACAACTGCACACACACCCCTCTGGCATTTTCTGGAAATGACAGAGATTGCACACGTGTGTTGAACATCGAAGACGGATTTCCGTCTCGCCTCAATACCATAAAAGAGAACAAACCTTTTATTGTTCTGCTCAAAGCCCTGAAATTTGATATATTTGAAAAACTTACTGGAATTTGTTTTTCCAAAAATAATGTCCCGGTGACTGTGGATCATCCACAAACCTTACCGTCAACAGTTCCTGCTGCAGCTACAATATTCAGTCATTCATTTTCTGTAACAGCTTATCCTGTTGGGGGTCGCAGGGGGCTGGAGCCTATCCCAGCTGACACTGGGTGAGAGGCAGGGTTCACCCTGGACAGGTTGTCAGACTATCACAGGGCTGACACATAGAGACAGACAACCATTCACACTCACATTCACACCTACGGACAATTTAGAGTTATCAATTAACCTAGTCCCCAATCTGCATGTCTTTGGACTGTGGGAGGAAGCTGGAGCACCTGGAGAAAACCCACACTGACACAGGGAGAGCATGCAAACTCTGCACAGAGGGGCTCCACCACCCGGGGGTTTGAACCAGGAACCCCCTCTTGCTGTGAGGCAACAATGCAACACCAAAAGGGCTAAATGAGATAATTACTGTATATTGCTTTGGATTTTTTATGTGACCCTTTAAAAAATATGAACCCTTTTAAATTAGTTAAATCCATGTTAAACACACTCTGTCCCACCCTGACACCACCTAACAAGGTTAACCTCTGGCCCCCTTAGCACTCACACAGCAAAATCCTCCTCCTGTTAAGTCATTTTTGTCTGTTATTGGGTTTTGAATTATTGCAAAGTTAATTTAAAACAGCAGAAAAAACACAGTTCTAACACAAATTGACCTGTTTGAGGAATATCCTAAAAGTGCACGTCAGTATCTTGACAAAAATAAACCTGACCACTGTATTTTTTTCATACTATTCATCTAGCCTTTGATCATTTTATCATAGATTTTTTTTTTTTTTTTTTGATGAAAACATTTTGCCAGTTTTAGACTGTATTTTATTAAAGAAAAGTTCCTCGAGGGATGTTTATGATCTGACAAGGTTTCAGATTTGAAAGGTTTAAAAAAAGGTGGTTATATATCTGAAAGCTGTACTATGCAGGAAAAAGCAATACAACAACAACAAAAAAACACTATCTTTAGACTCATACAGAAATGATCCGTCTCTATCATCACTTTCGACCCACTCTCAGTCTGTGGTGGTGTATTTTTCGGCAGACTCTGCTCTCTGTCTGCTTCCTCCAGTTTAGATTCTCCTCCGCTTTATTTCTTTAAAGGTAGAATGAGTAGGATTTTCCTAAAAAACTATTTATAGACTAAACTATAAAAATAATCCCTCTTAATCATCACTTACGACCCACTCTCAGAGTGTGGTGGTGTATTATCTACAGAGACTCTTCACTCTGTCTGTGTTTTCTCATTTTCTGTGTTTGGTACATTTATGTGTGTGCACCCACACAGTGCTCAGGTGAAGTCAGGGCTTTATAAAAAAAAGGTAGCGACCAGGTGACAGACCATAAGTGGTGGACATCCAAGAGACACAGAGTAGCAAAAACACAAATATAGCGAGGGCAATCGCCAGACAAGAATGAGCGTGTTAACTGCAGTAACCGACAACCCTGCGTAGTGTACCTTTAAAGCAGGTGTTGTTTAAGTATTGTCACTGAAACTCAGGATTAATACAGTTTATCTTTTCTAATCTTATCATGCTACCTCTGTGTGACGGCAGTTACCGCTGTCATCAGGACGGCATTGTTGCAGAAGCGTAGCGCTCACCCTCCACTTTCCCCCGGTTAACGCAGTTACCTCTGCTGTTCTTGGCACTGTTTAATGTGATTTTAATGAAATACGACTATTTTAAGCTAAGATTTGGGAATCATTTTTTTTCTGATGGAAGCATTCGTCGCACATAATGTGTCCGAGGACCATCGGAAATTTGGAAAGCCAAGGATAATTTCTGTTTTTACAGTCTCTTGCTGTGATAAATAGTGCAATTTTGGTGATTTTTCAAATAAAATTCCACCCTCATGTCTCCTTTAAAAATCTGTGGTATACTTAAGACAAAATACAGCCATTTAAATTGATATGCTCTTCTTCTGTGCCAAAATAAAAAACCTAAATCCCTCCCTAGTGCTTAAAATGAGCAGTCCCTTATTGAGTGAGCTCTGTTTGCTGCTCACCACCAGCTCTGCCAGCGAGACAATCCCACCCCAGACTCTGAATCATACATATACTCTGAATGCTGCATACAGACAGACCCTTTAGGAATATAATCATATAATCTTAATAACAGATTTTCTTCACTTGTTTAGAAACTTTTTGGCTCAATGAAGGACAACAATGACTTGATGAGATGTTGATATTTCTGCAGAGCACAGAGGCTGGTATAAAAGCTCCTAAGCTGAGCAGCATTCCAGACAGATTAGCCTCCTGGAATCCTCTCCTGGTGGAGCGGCCCTGCAGCTCGCTGTGCTGGTGGGATGGGACTAGTTGAAGGGTCAGATCCATGCGACTCATCAGGGGGGTTGTTGTGGGTGAGGGATGAAGGGGGGGTGAGGGAGTTTCAAAGGGAATTAACAGGATTTGTGTTCCTCCCCCATGTTGATCAGTCATGTTCATCAGGACTAATCTCAACATGTATCTGCATGTGTCAGCTCCAACAACACAGCGCAACTTTTTCCGCCCCCCTAATTCGATCCGAGCTGTCCTTTATGCCGCGTTACATGTACAGACATCTGACTGACATCTCACAGTCCAAGTTTGTCCGTCACAGTTGAGCAGCGCTGCAGCTTGTGCCCCGTGCCTTATTGGATTAGAAGGAGAAACAAACGATTATTGAAGGCGAGCAAACAGGGCGACCTGTTGAGGGGGATTTTCATTATCGACAACACGGAGAGGACTGAACAGAGGCGGTTCATTCACAGCCTCCAACTGCAGGCACACGGCTGATTGGCAGCTTAACAGGTCCAGGCTCAAATGATTGAACTGAACCATCGCACGTTTCTTTCATACGAGCTGACTCACTGTTGTAAAAGAACTGAGCGCTAATCTGAGCCTGTGTGGAGAATCAGACAATAAGTGATCTCAAGATTTCATGTTGAGCTTCCTGACCTCAAGTGCAGTTTAATGTGTTCATGAACGCGTCATACAGTTTTTAAATACGGAAAATAAATACACATGGTCAATGTGTTCTTTCATATTTGCTTTCCACAAGTTGTGCCTACATTTGTGTGTCAGGGCGTTAATTCCTTCTGTTATTAACAGCTTGTAATAAAGAAAATCCAGAAATAAAAAGTTACTTTACGACTGCACATGTAGGAAATAAAAAATTAATATGAATATATGTAAAAAACAACAAACAAAGTGGGACTAACACACCCAATCGAATTACTCCTATATGTATACAGTCAATCAGACCCAAAATGGCATACGCACTCGGTGCATGCTCCACAGTCTGCCCCAGGCTTTGACCTCGAACTTTAACACTTTCCCCGCCAGAGTATTATTTTTAAGTTGCCAGCCACCGCCATATTGATCAATATTCAGTATATAATGTTTTTAAACAGAAAAAAAACATTTTATTTTATCATGTACATTTCTTTTTTATCAACACTTGAATTTGTATATTTTCATTAAAAAAAGGACAAAAAGCTGCGAAAAATGCGTTTTTGTCAAAGAATGTCATTTTCAAGATTAAGTTAATTTCACATTTACGTTGTTTTGTTTTTTCTCATGTCCTTATGTCAGTTTGAATTGTATCGATGAAAATAATAATAGTAAACATAATGAAAATAATATTCTCTTTGAGGTATAGCGGAACACGTTGTCACGTTTAGTGATCATTCAGTGTTCTGTTGTCTCCTCTGTGGTCGTCTTGTCGGTGTGTCACTGTCATGACGATCCTGTTTCGACCCACCAAACTCGTTTGCTTCTTCGTCCAAATCGGATTCAGAATGTTGATCAAAACATCTCCATGGCTTGCGCAAACTTTTCCGTTGGCGCCAGCATTTTTGTGCAGTTTACAAGCTGCAACATCTTTCAGTTTCCAGTGGAACTTCTTCTTTGTTTGTTTTTGGACACAGCGGTGCTGTTCTATTTCACATAATGTGTAACAGCACCCCCTATCGTATAACAGTGAAAACACGGACTGATGGAAAATCTCGTCAATAGCGGGGAAATAGTTAATAGCCTTAGATGCGTAGAAGAATAAGAAGCCAGTAACAACATGGCCAAACCTACATCCAGAATAGTGCATTTTTGTATGGACCAAATGTACAGAGCTGTAAAGTTGTCCACCATGGTATCAGTTTGCTGCTAGCTAACCGTAGCTAACTTGTTTGTCGATGTGACGTAATAGATCAACCAGAAAAAGGTCCAATACAAACAAGCTGAAAGAAGGGGTATCGCCGCCTGTCGTAGTGGAGTCGGACACACTTTGGTCAATTAATCAATCCTCCTCCCGTGCTTGCATACTGGGACAAGGACAGTATGCTAATTAAATCGCTAAGGTTATAGCTCAACTTACATGTGCATGTAAACATACTGACCTATACGTGGCTGCTGAATGTGTAAATCCTAAAATGTAAATGTTATTTCTTTGCCCATCTTTCAGAGATCGTAGATGGCAACGCTAAGATGACCCTGGGAATGATCTGGACCATAATCCTCCGCTTCGCCATCCAAGACATTTCTGTGGAAGGTACTCTGTGTGTGTGTGTGTGTGTGTGTGTGTGTGTGTGTGTGGGGGGGAACAGTTCCACACGCTTCTTATTCATTCCCTTTATTGAAAGGAGCTGCTGCTCACTGTCTTCATTTGCAACTGAAAACACTTTCATTGACACAGTGTCTCGGCGTTAAGACCTTTGTCACACATCTCACCGAGCTAAAAAAAAAAAAACGCACAATACTACATATAGACTGGACCTGATGCACGTTGATTAGAATATGAATGATTCAGAGACTGTTCTTTTCCCTTAAAGGTGGACATGTTTATGTTATGGTCCTCTCCTTGGTTAACATATATAATGCACTTAGAGTGTAATCCAATTTAAATGCCAGCCTTGATTTGTTCAGCTTCAGGTTCCAGTGCAGCGTCTTTTAAAGAATTTAACAGTTTTGGTTCGACACAATAAACCAGACACCTCTCGGTATCCACTGGAAACTAGAGAGCACGAAACGCTCGAGCAATCACACATGCTTCCCATTCACTTCACCTCCACTTAATCCACCACTAAACAGGGATTAGTGGAGAGCTGGTCAGAGTAAAAGCCTGAGAGTTTCTCCAACTTCACAATGATCCCTTCTCTCCGACCGCAGAGACATCTGCCAAAGAGGGCCTCCTGTTGTGGTGCCAGAGGAAGACTGCGCCCTACAAGAATGTCAACATCCAGAACTTTCACATCAGGTGAGAAACAATAAGTCACGAAAAATGGTGTTTGACTCGCATGCAGAGATGCACTTACAATTAATAAGATGACGCGGAGTCCAGCAGGGAAAATGAGCCCAAAGAATGTGAAAGAGCAGACCGAGCCGCCATCTCACCTAAAGTCAGTTTTATTTGGTGTCAGCGTCTTCACTCTGGGAAACTTCACTTTGGTACATTTGGCACTTAAAGGCTCTACGCTGCCAAGTTGCGTCTGAGCCAGCAGGGCTCGTAAACAAAAGTTAACACTCCACAAAAGTTTCTGGTTACTCGTCAGGCCTTGAGTTTGGAGATTTAGCCGAAGGGGGACGTCAATACAGATCCAGTTATCTTAGCCCACACAATCTCTGCAGCAGTTTACTCTCCCCGCTGTTTGGAGCTGTAAAGGAGACGTGAGGACAATCTCAGTCCGGAGTGTGGTTTGTCCTTCAGGTCATTCTTGCTCCATGTTAGCAGCGCTCAGCCTCTTCAGTTAAAAGTTCACATATGAAGTTTGCATAAGGTCACAGGTTTGGAACAGTGCCTTTAAAATACCCTGACACACTGTAAATAGAAAGCATTTTAACACTGAGTCAAATCAGAGCTTCTCCCTTCTGGATGTTGACGGTTTCGGTCATTTTGGTACGGTTCTTTTATTTGTTTTTAAAGCCATGCATGGGCTGGTAGCACAGTGCACTGCCGAACCTCTCTGCCCTACTCCAACTCCCAACCTCTCAGATCTTCAGAACACTGTCCAATGATTGAGACTGGTGGGTAAGGCAGATCTTGCCTTTGCGGTAGCCTTCCACTCTCAATTAAGACAAATCTTAAGACGTGCATATTTTCAATGGCCTTTGGTTTCTTGTAGTGGTTTTAATATTTTAGTATTTTCTAATCTTTTTACGTATGTAATTGTTCTTACCGGTTTTATTATGTATTTGTGTACATGCGATACTGCTATATATTTGTGTGTCATTCTTTTATTTTGTACAGCACTTTGCCAACTGCGGCTGTTTTTAAATGTGCTATATAGATGAACTTGATTTGAGGGTTGGACAGTATGAGGACACAATTTGGGACGTCCCTATAGCTGTAAGCACAATGTCAACGGTTTGACTCCTGGACAGGGACCTTTGTGGCATGTCGTACCCCTCTCTCTCCTCATGTTTCCTGTCTGTCTCTATACTGACTATCTTATAAAAGCAAAATCGAACTGAAACTGTAAAAATGAGAGGGGAAACAAGTCAGAATTTTGAAAAATGACAGGGACTTCCCACCTCTTGCAGTTTGTTCTGTATCTGGACATTGGTCACTTCAAAAACTTGAGAAACTGCTGTCTGTCAAACACATCTTTCTCTACACGCTTACATATTGCATTTAAGGTTCTGTTTTTGGTTCTACTGGAGGACCTTCATTTACCAGCGTCACGGTGCAGTTATTTGGTGTCACCTTAATTCAAGTGGCTTGTTTTTATCTGTCAGAAGAAAACAGATTCAAAGAGTGATGCCCTGAGAAGAGCTCACCTGGTGCCCCTTGTACTTAAGACTGAGTCCTCAGCAGCGAGCCATTGATTGATTACAAAAAAGCCCCCAGAAAATAATTTTAAATCTCTAATCACATTGAGACATGTTGCTACAGGTGCGGCCACCTCCAAAATGCTTTGACAAAGTAGCATGTTGCGCCTGTGAAGCAGGGCTGCGTGCATAACCAGGCAATCAAATGAGATTAACAGGGAAAAAATGGATTCAAAAAACTATCACGACATGAGATATGAATTCCCGCTTTCCTCTCACATACTCTGAAAGTCTCTCACAGTCCAACAGCTAACCAGCTATCTAGTTTATCTGCATTTTACAAGAGATTGACCTCGCAGCTCACACAATTTCTACTGGCATCAAAACAGGGTTTAAGTGGTAAAGTGGTAGACCTGCCTCATGCTTGATATGATCCAACTTCACTCCTTGCGCTGAAAAGTTGAGGAATATTTTAGCTTTCATGCGTGTTTACAAACCGCAGGAAAAATGCGACGCCCAGCGTAAGAGAGGAACTCACACCAGGCACGCTGCACCACACGAAAACACTGGTCTTACTGATGACATGTGGTTTTTCTGGTGATGCGTCATGGTGTGATTCAGCCTGCAGAGTTTGAATAAAGTGCTTCAAGACAAAGTTGTAATACTAAGCTTTTGAGTATGAATCACTCCATCTTAAATTAAAATGTGGTCGTCGGCTTGTCTGGTTAAAATAAGATTTAAGGAATTAAATTTTAAGCACACCAGGATGACATGAAAATATCAGAAATGGTTACTGATTCGGCTCAGACCACAGCGGCGGCCTCAGACGGTGCTGATGCTGAACAGAGCCGACAGATTAAACAGAGAACAGAGCTGCAGACATGTTCTCATCACCAGTCCAGCAGAGAGGGAGAGGACAGAGGTGGCAGTGATCAACCAGTGTGTGTGTGAATTTATATCAGGAGAGTTGTTGCATGAGGATACAGGTTAGCATCCTATCTTAGCGTCCTTGTTTCATAGCCACATGTCTGTTCCTGCCACCAGTGGGTTTATGCAGGCGTCAGTCCACGTCACAGGACGCCTCTGTGTGTGCTGAGTTATTGAACGAAGACCACTGTGATCCTCAGATGTGGATGAAAGGGGAAGCAAGAAGAAAGGTGGAGGGGACGGCCGTTTGAGGAGAAGGTAAAGGGAGAGGCCTGATGATGCCGGTGCAGAGAGGACTGTCAGAGCGGAGGCCAGGCCTTTGATGTGGTCTCTCTGTGAGACATGATAGCTGCGCGTCAGGCAGGAGATGAGACGCAGGCGAGGAAGAGTACTGCTTTTTTTTTTCCCTGAAGCACTCCAGTGCTGCAGCTTCAGGTATACAAGTCACCTTGTAAAAGCCCCTCTTGTTAATTTCACTTTTCCTGGCAGGTAATACATTAAAACAACCCCTCTCACTAATTTGTTACCCTGCGAGAGCACAGTAAATCCTCCATGACTGAGAGCGCTCTGCACCATCCCATAATACTGCGTTTAGACACTCTGGCTGCAGCATCAAGGCCACTAATCAATGAACCACAAAAGGACAAACTAAAAATATACGTCCAGCTAAATAAACACACGATCATTGATTTCAGACAAAAATTTGATTGAAGTATGATTATCTTGAACTAAAGTTTGCTTCAGCAGCTATTGTAGAAGTGCTTTTTTTAACCTGCATTTCTGCAGATGGAGGTTGCTTAAGGTCATCTTAAAGCTGCTGTAATCAATGTTTTTATATCAACAGTGGATTATGTCACGATGTGTAATGTGAACAGGTTGCTTGTAGTGATTAACCCACAGATAATTATGCTGCGTTCACCTGCTCCTCGAATGGCTCCATTTCCCAAGTTGGGATGTTGTTTGGTGTGTTCACGAGCTTTAAAGCCCAGCTCAGACCAAAGATTCACGCTGAGACGAGTTGAAACAGGCACCTACTTGCAATGCGCTAACACACCAATGCAACTACATGAGTGTCATGTGTATCATCTCTATGCAACAACTCTCTGTACTTAATAAGCATATGGGGGATAAGCACATAAAGCGAGCAGCAGCAGTGACCCACCGTCTGACACCGGCACACCGTGAGGATGAGCAAAGACGCAGTCTGCAGTCATTTTGACTTGACCAGCGGACTTCACTACAAGCTGATTGGCTGTAGACACAGGTGACGTACTTTACATTCTAAAACCAGCTGCCGGCGATTTGACCAGCTGAGTTGCAGGTGACACTATCAGCCGGCTTGAGTGGAGTTCAGACGGCCAGTTCACACTGCTGCAACTTTGCTCTGCAATGTTCTTAAACGGTTTTGTCTCGTCGCAAATCTTCGTCTGAACTGAGCTTTAGTCGTAGTGTGAAAGCAACATGGACGCCACAAAGAAGACGTATTGTACGAGTTTGAAACTTTATAATACAAAGTGATTTTGTCGCAGACTTGTTGCTGCATCAGCACATCGTCTGGAGAATTGTTTACCTGAGCAATGCTAATGATTTAGGTCACTCTACATCTACAGGAACTAACTGTTAAAACCTAATATCATATAACAACTGACATGTGAGCAGATATTTATAACGTAATTACACAATTAAACGTATTACCATCGACCAAATATTTACTTTCATCCACCATGGTTCTGCATAATTTGACGGCAACTTTGCAACTCATGTACCAAAATTTTCGTCGAGTTGCTGTTCCCACTTAAGCGGCCATTCATGTGAATTTTCCCAAGTCTGGAACTTATTTTTACGATTGTTCCAACACCACATGAATGCAGAATATCACGTGGAGTATTTGCTCATTTATTTATTTATTCGGGCAGCAGTAGCTCAGTCCATAGGGACCTGGGAACTGGAGGGTCACCGGTTCAAGTCCAGACCAAATATGGAGTGTGGACTGGTGGCTGGAGAGGAGCCAGCTTGCCTCCTGGACACTGCTGAGCTGCCCTTGAGCAAGGCATTGATCCCCCAACTGCTTGGGGCATCTGTCCATGATCAGCCCCCTTGATTTGACATCTCTCCATTTAATGCATGTATAGGTCCTGTTTGTGCATGTGTGGGTATTTTGGGCCCGTGTGTATAAGACAAGAGTGAAAAAAAAACCCATTGACTTTCCCCTCAGGGATTAATTCAGTATATCTTCTTCTTCGCGTCATTATTTTTCGTTATTACAACTTTATTACACACCTTTTAAACTCAAATGTACAGTGATACATTTGTTAGAACAGAATTCCGAATATTAAAATGTAAAACTGACGTGATTCTCTATTGTTGACTTCAGTGTAATATTTCACACTCATCTTGTGGCTTCTTGTGACTAAGACACATCTAAATTGTGTTCAGAAAATATGACTGTAGAAATGTTTAAAACACAAACTTCCCAAATGATTGTAGCACAAGAATATTTGATATTGATATTCTGATATTTGATATTTATTTAAAACATGTAAAGAAAAGACATGAACATACAGACAAGCAGACAGACAGAAAGTAATATTTACAAATAATAAAGAGCATAATGTAAAAGCAACTGTCATTGTATAGTTACTTTGATTTAAACATCGGAACAGGTGGGGGAAAGAGTTTGAATTTGGCATCACTGCATGAAGCTTTGGATGCAAAGGAAACGCTCTTGATGGTCTAATAAATTGGGCCATTTGTTTGCGCAGTACTCTCGTTTATACCACAATGTGATTTGCATTTATTGTATTTGTGTTTTTAAAAACTGTTTGTGTTGTGCTTAACAATTGAAACTTGTAAACTCAACCCTCCAGCTCTGTTGAGCTTTTTAGCATCTTTAAACTCTCGGTTTTGGTTTGATGTTGCAAAACTTTAATATTTTTGCGTCACTCTCACCGCTCTCATAGTCTTGTTTTCAGCTATGGTAACTTTAAAACCCTGCTGTGGACCTCCTGCTCAGCACCAAACAGCAGACACACAACATTAGCAACCAACTGGAGAACACAGTGGAGCATTTAGCAGCTAAAGAGCTACATGTTTCCCTCAGGAGTTGGTGGAGACCAAAAACTGAGCTAAAAGAGAGCTATTATTAAACAGAAACACAACTTCAGATGAGTGCTAATGCTGCTCTCATGTGTGAATCAGCTGTTTGTCACATTAAGTTTGTGAGGTGACAATATGACAGTGTTTGTTTACAGCTGACCCCAAGTGGCCAAAAGAAAAATCACTTAAAGCAGCTTGAAATTACAGCTGATGGTGTCGAGTATGTCGAACATTTACATTGTTAAAAAATGTTATATATATGACCACAGGAAATAGATAAATAAACTTGTATGAAAACTTGACATCTTGTGTTTGGAGCTGCAGCGCTCTGTAAAACCACATCTGTGAGTCCCAGTGAGACCACTTGCCAAAAACATTACTCTGGAAACATAAAGTAAAGCAGCACCCACGTACCACGTCTGTTCAGTGTACGAAAGTAACCAAACTGAACTTCTTTTTCTCTGAACTCGTTCCAGATTCTGGGCCTCAGATGCTGAATGACTGCTATTAACAGTTCAGTCCTGGTCCTTGAAAATAATAAGGGTCCCCCTCGTTTCCGTCTTCACAGAGGCACATTGGAGTTTGATCCAGCACACTCTGCAACTTTGTCTTATTTAACGTTAGATCTCAGTATTAAATCTTTATTAATATGAAGCTTACATGTGTCTTATAACTGCATTTTTTCTTGGAATAAGATGAATAGACCTCTGGGGTGAGGAAAGTGTCCCTCCTAAAATAACATGATGACGAATCATCAGAAACATGTAATTTCTCCGACTTCAGCAGCTGTGGTTCAGCTGTAATTGGAGACTTGGAGCATGTGGTACATTAGATAATGACAGCGGTCATCTCTCCGCTGTGTTACAGTAACACACCGCGTGCTGCCGGGAGGACGTGGGCGTGTTACGTGAGACTAATTAGGGAGTCGGAGTCAGTCAAAGATTACAGTCAAATTCCTTTTATTTTACTCAGCTCGTTATGTTTCACCTCACCTCACCTCACCCTCATCACGGCTGTTTGTCTCTGTGTTTCAGCTGGAAAGATGGTTTGGGTTTCTGTGCGCTCATTCATCGACACCGTCCAGAGCTCATCGACTATGGAAAACTGCGCAAGGTGAGCGAACATTGTCTGATATTAAGAAGCCACTGAGACCATAAACACTGATGCAAGTTCACCATATTTCAAATGTTTCTATACAAAACCAACATGAGTACAAAGTGAAAGGAGACAAGATGTAGTCAGCTGTCATGATCCAACCAGGTGACACAGCAGCTGTATCAGACAGAGTGAAGCGTCCTGCTGAGACACAGTCACGTTCACAGAGATTTATAAGAAAGTTATTTTCTCTTTATGAAGTCTGTGCCACTGAATAACCCCCACGTTCAGCATCTGGTAGCAAAATAGACAAACATCTTATTGTTAATCATTTATACATTGGATAAACTTAATTTCAAAGAGCACTGCTAGTGATTGTATTTCAATTGTATTTGAATGGTAAATTATGGAAAGGACTCAGGAAATAAAAATAATTTCTTATTTGTTTTCATTTTGTAGATGCACAGATGCCCTCGTTGTCAGCTTTTTTCAGAGTTACTACAAAATACGGCTGCTACTAACGATTATTTTAATTATCAATTAATCCAGTTGTTTTCAAACTTTTTGTGCCCAAGACACACCAAAGGACAAGCCAAAATCTGAAGGCACATCTTTATTTATATCTCTGCACAATAGCGTCTATATCGTGTGTTATCACTCTTATCATGACATAAATGTTTGTTTTTATTTGCTAATGTCAAATAACAATTGACAACCAGCTACTGCTCGTGAAATATTTACTAAGAAATTATTCAAGAATTCATTTTAAACTTTTTAAAATTACATCAAAGCACCAGTAACACATCCATTTAAAGAGGAAGTAATATAAGATAATGTGATGTGTCACACCCTTATACTTCCCTCGTGCAAACAGCCACAGTTAGGTTCCTTGTGATGGTTTTTTAAATTCAATTAAATTAAATTAAAGTACATTTTTTAGCTAGAGTTTGCCTCTTTATTAAGAAACGGGTGCACACAACATACTGATACAGTCAATTAAAAATTCATTCATTAGTTTTTGAACAGGCCCAGTTGAATATTCCCATACTAATGTGTGGCTATCACAAAATCCACATCTGGACTGGAGAACCACTGCTTTAATCTGTCAGTTATTTTCTCCATTAACTGATGAATTGTTCAGTATAGGAGTGCTTTGCATTGGCTTGAGAAAAAAATATTTGATGATTATTATCTTCATATCTCAAAGTTATGAGAAACGTTTTCATGAAGGAAAAACTCTGCTCCTGTTTTTCTGAATTAACAACATTATCTAATTAATTAAGAAAAACAAGCAGATTTTGTTTTCATGAAAACTTAATTCTTAATCCTCTTAACATAATTCTGAGATAATGATCCTTTTAGACCAAAAAAAACAAAACAGATTTTTTTGTCTTCTAAAGTAAATGTGTTATGCTTTTAATGTTTGGCCTGTTAAGTATCGGGGGGAATAAAAACATCTGATTGTTCTAATGTTAAAATGTTCAAATCAAGTTTATTATCACAACATAAAACAAAGAGAAGAAGCAAATCCTCACATTTGACATTTGGCTTTTTTGCTGAAAAAAAAAAAAAGATAAATTGATTACAATAAAAGTTGCAGATTCATTTCGATCTACAAAGCAATTTATTTTAAATTTTTTTCAGCTATACTCATTTTCTTTTTTAGTTGCAAAGTCAACAAATTATTATTTATATGTGTTTTGAAAAATTACTTAGCTCAGTTGCTTGAATCGTGAAAAATTGGATTTTTTTTTTGCTGCCGTTACAATCCTTTAAAATCTAAATCTACAAGCAACAAAAAAAATAGGAAATCAATATTTCATTGAAACAAAAAAACAAGAGTTTCCTCTTTCTCAATGATGGTTTAGATATAACAGATATTTTGGGGAAATAATTTATCATCTGTGTCTTCACATTGCAGTTGCACACATGCTGTTGTATTCAGAGAGTGTGCTGCTGTAAAGCTGTTGTACTTTAGAAGCAGGATTCTTTGATGACATTCTTCACTCTAAAAGTTTTTTTGTCTCTGCTGTTGACAGGACGATCCCATGACCAACCTGAACACAGCCTTCGACGTGGCAGAGAAGTACCTGGACATCCCCAAGATGTTGGACGCAGAAGGTGAGCAGGCGAGGAGGACAACAATAAAATGATAATGACGCTAACAGACTTTTTCCTGTGATCAAAGACCAAAATATTTTCTCTCAGACGTCTGATAGTGTCAAAACAGCTCCATTCAGGACAAAGACAGGTTTCTGCACCACCCGGTTTTTATAACTTCCCGAAAACCTCCAGTCTGACAGCGATTAGCCAGATCTGCCAAGGTGTGACAATGGGCAGAGAGTCAGTTTTTTTGTTCACATTCCTCATAAAGTGCATCACTTTCCGTGTTTACTGTTGAATCACGCCAAGTGCCTCTGTGCTGGCAGTGGTTAGATTTAAAGGGAGACTACACTGTTTTTCAACCTGGACCCTATTTTCACATTTTTTTGTTTCCAAATAACTAATGGAAACAATATTTTTTTAAAACTGGTCCAGTATTGAGCAAGCCTTGAGCTAGAATGTAACCACTCCGTTCATGTTCGCACCATCAATTTATGGCCATGAAAATGGCGTACTTTAGCCACTGACAGGCTCAGATTGTTAAGGAGTGTCTGACAACATTATGGAAAGGATCCCCACAGAGATAGACCTTTTTGTTAAAGAGTAAGATCCTTTTTGTTTAACCAGAAACAGCCCCAAAATCACTATCGCCAAACCCACCAGACTCCATTCAAATAAACAGTAATTTTATCATTCCAAAACACACTCCATTCAAAGTTGATAGAAACAAAATAAAATGTTAAAAAGAGATCTTTGTTTGTTTTTCCACTGTTCCAACAATCACCAGCTCTGGTTTGGTTGAAATAAACCCGTAATTCACTAAGTCAGATGTAAAAATACGCAGCTCTATACACGCTAAAATTACTGATTATTTAAATGGAGTCTGGTGGGTTTGGCGATAGTGATTTTGGGGCTGTTTCTGATTAAACAAAAAGGTCTATCTCTGGCGGGATCCTTTCCATAATGTTGTCAGACATTTAAAATAATATTCTGAGCCTGTCAGTGGCAAAAACAAGCACTTCAGTGGCCTCGCTCAATGCTGGACCAGTTTCAAAAACTGTTGTTCACATTAGTGCTTTCAGACCTAGAGTTCTCTCCTTTGGTCTGAATCAGGGACTTATTTTGTTACAAAGTTGTATAATTGTCTAGAGTTGGTTCATGTTCTCACGGCAGCATTTACAAGCGGACCAGATCGAATGCTTGCGCAATTGGTCAGAATTTCCATGTGGGAAAAATCCAGGAAATAAAGCAAACGTTGAAGAAGAGTACACTTGCAAGATAAATGTGACACTTTCTAATGTCACAATGGAGGGACAACTACGCAGGTTGATTTTAGCGCTGCTCATCGTGGACTATATTGCTGTCATTGTTCATTTTAGTCAAACCATACAGTTTGAAAACGAGGCGCGGCTCCAACTAGAAAACAATGTTTTAATGCATTGGATGTGCTGAATGTGCATATTAAGGCAGTACAGGAGGAGGTGCACATTAATAATCCTCCAGGACTGTAACATGCTCATGTTTAACCCAAACAATGTGTCATGTGACTGCAGTTGGTTCACATCCAGGTCAGAACACATTCTCACCACAAACGAACCGCACCAGAGTTTGTTGTAACCAGACTGAGACCACCTCTTCAAGAAGGTGCAGGTCTTGGTCGATTGCTGTGTTCACACCTGCCCAAACGAACCTCAACCAAACAGGGCAGGTGTGAAAGCACCCTTATATACAAAAACTTGGAAAAAAGGGCCCAGGTTGAAAAATACTCAAATTACCCTTAAATTCAGGGAATTGCCCCGCTTCAGGGAAGAGACAGAAGAACCAAAAATAACCAAAATCTGGCTGAAGTTCTGAACAGCAGCACATATGTGGTGATATATATGAACTCTCTCTTTTCCAACACTTGTTTTCTGGAGCTTGTGTATTGATCTCTTGGCACAGACTTCTCTGAGAGAATATATTTTGGCTTTAACGCTCACACATGCAGCTGTGCACACAGAGGGAGACACACACACACACACACACAGGCTTTTTTATGCAGTTCACACTGTACAAATTAATGAAAGACATCCTGAAATATGGTTTCTCCTCACTTGTTATTAAACTTCCAGGCGTCTAAAATGTGTTTGTGTGTTGAAGACAGACTGTAAACTTTAAATCACGTCCTCCCTGTTTGAACATCTGGACAGTGACACAGCATGTTTTTCTTTCCACTCTGGATATTGTTTATGTGAAGAGCTGAACCCCAGCTCTACTTCCTGTTTCTTCATTAATCTGTGCTCTGTTTAACAACCTCAACTCCCCCTCCACCCTCCTCCCTCCCTCCATCCCCTCCCCGACCTCTTCTCCTCCCCCCGCAGACATTGTGGGCACTGCCCGTCCGGACGAGAAGGCGATCATGACCTACGTCTCTAGCTTCTACCACGCCTTCTCAGGCGCCCAGAAGGTATCCTGGATGCAGCGTCTCCTTCCTCTTCCTCTCCCTCACTCCTCCTCCTCCTCCTCCCTCGTTTCCACGTCCGAGTGTTTCTCCTAACAGTGCCCTTCTCTTTCTGCAGTGCACCACGCCCTCCTGCAGGGGTCACTCTCCTTCACTTTCCGCATGGTTTACGCCACCAAATGCATGATGGGACGACAAATCTGTTCTCAGAGGCAATGAGCACAAGTGCATCTCCAGTCTACGTTGTTTGTTACGGCGCCGCGGGCTCGCAAATTCGCTCCTAATTAGGGTTTTGTTCGGCTGAGCAGAAGCTGAGCGGAGTGGGAGGTGTGGCGAAGTTTGTCTGATAAATGATGATGATTGCCTGTGATAAAAGCCGTGGTTGCTGACGAAGGGAAACAAATTAGCTTGAAGTCTCGCATGGTGGGGGAGATGTAACCGTTTAAATGGATGGTTATGTTCAGCCTCGAGAGTGACAGCTTAAATGGAGGGTGGAGGAATGAATGAAATTAAAACAGGCACTTCAAAGGCAAGCAGCAAGCTGTCTTTTAATTTTAATGGATACGCACTGTCTGGCTTAAGTGGGGAGTCTGTTTCCTTGTTTCTCGGCAAGAAAGAAGTGTTGTATCGGACTTCTCTCTGCTGGATAATGAATGATTGTCTGTTACTGTGACAGCTACCTTCAAGAACAACAGGAACTCTGAGATTGTGCTGCGCCTCCTCTCAGACAATCAGGGAGAAGCAGAGCATCACAAAGTCGAAGTTATATAAGAGCCCGGTTCATTTGAGAGGCCCAGCAGCAGAGAGCGTTTCAACACAGCTGTGTTTAAGCAACTCAGATGAAAAAAAATGTCTGTGTTTATAAGTGGGGAGCGTGGAGGCGTGGCCTGAGAGCAGTCAGACCGCAGCTGGACTCTTGGTTGCATCACAGATCTGAGAGGTGACACGGCTGGTTCTCACATTAACACTTGACCAAGTTTAGTTACAACGTTTAAAAGTTCAGAAAGTTACCCCTCCGTACAGAATTAATGACATCACAGAAAACTGTAACTTCCTCTGTTTAACTGACTTCATCCTGCATGTTTTACAGTTACTGGCAGATATTTGATGCTCAGATCTCTGGTTGTATTTTTAGATGAACTGCTCGAGGTGCTTGGCTTCAATGTGTTAATTTATTCAGATAGAGATTTAGGTACAGATTTCCAGGTACTTAAATTGTGCATACATATTAATGCATTATTAAACTAGAATTACCGCCTCACAGTTAAATGCCTCCGCGAACCACTCAAGTTGCAATTTAAGTTTACATCCGTGTCTGTATCTGACCAAATGTCTCCCCTCCTGTTCCTGCGATATGACATTTAATAATGGCCAGAAAAGCGTTTTGCAGAATATTATGATGTCACAGTGAAGTTGACCTTTGACCTTTTGAATAAAAAATGCCATCACTTCATTATTTGATCCTATTGGCATTTTTGTGACATGTTGTCATAATAAGCACATAAATTCTTGAGTTATGGCTAAAAACATTGTGAGGCCACAGTGACCTTGACCTTTTCCCACCAAATTCTACTCAGTTCATTTTTGAGTCTAAGTACGTTTGTGCCAAATTTAAATACATTCCCTCAGGGCGTTCTTGAGATATCATGTTTACAAGAATAAGACACACAAAGTCACAGTGACCTTGACCTTTGACCTTTAACCATCAAATTTTAATCAGTTAATTCTTGAGTCCAAGTGGATTATTGTGCCAAATTTTAGGAATCTCTCTCAAGATCGTATTGAGAAATTGCATTTCCAAAAATCAGACGGAAACAAGGTCATTGTTACCTTGACCTTTGACCACCAAATTCTAATTGGTTTTGAGTCTAAGTGGACATTTTTGCCAAATTTAAGGAAATTTCCTCAAGGCCTTTATGAGATATTGCGTTTATGAGAATGAAACAGATGCAAGGTTAAAGTGACCACCAAAATCTAATCAATTCATCATTGAGTCCAAGTTGACATTTGTGTCAAATTTAAGGAAACTTTTTTAAGCCTTCTTTGAGACATTGCGTTCATGAGAATAAAACTGAGGCAAGGTTAAAGCAACTTTTGACCTTTGATGACAGAAGTCAAATCAGTTAATTGTGGAGTCCAAGTGGATGTTTGTGCCAAATTTAAGGAAACGCCCTCAAGGCCTTATTAATATATTATGTTCATGAGAATATAACAGAGGCAAGGTCACAGTAACCTTGACTTGGGACGACCAAAATCTAATCAGTTCATTGTTGAGTTCATTGTGCCCAATTGGAAGAAATTCCCTTAAGGTCTTCTTGAGATATCACATTCAGAAGAATGAGACAGATGGGGTCACAGTAACCTTGACCTTTAACCTTTGACCACCAAAATCTAATTAGTTCATTCTTGAGTCTAAGTGGACAGTTTTGCCAAATTAAAGGAAACCCCTTTAAGGCCCTCTTGAGATATTGTGTTCAAAAGAATGGGACGTACAAGGTTACAGTGTTCTTGACCTTAGACCTTTGACCACCAAAATCTATTTAATCTTTGTTGAGTCGAAGTGGATGTTTGTGCCAAGTTTGAAGAAATTCCCTTAGGGTGTTTTTAAGATAATGTGTTCACAAGAATAGGACTGACAGAGGGACAACCTGAATACATGAGGCTTCTGGCTGTGGCTATCACCGTAAAGAAAATATTTAAAAATGAAATAAACATTATGTTTAAAAAACAACTTTATTTTCACTTTGTCGTCTCACCTCCCACTTCAAATTCAGTCACGTTTATCTCAATATTTCTTGAAAACTTGAATTTCCTTCAAAATAAACCCCCTGGAAGACAACCCACAGGTAGACTCGGGATGACTTGTGCTCCCACTGTTGCCTCCTCTTGTGATTGCGCCCCCTGCCGGCCCCTTTTGTCTCTGCACTCTTTTACTCTTTGTGCATTTTTCTCTTCTCTGTCCTCTCTCCCCTTCCTCTGTTCCCTGGGCAGATATCATTAGCACCTTGAGGCCAGATGAGAAGGCCGTCATGACTTATGTGTCGTGTTACTACCACGCGTTCTCAGGCAAGCAGAAGGTGAGAAATACAAAATAAAAAGTCTCCAAACAATAACGGGATACCTGCCAAAGAGCCTGGCAGAGATGTGCCACGGTTGTTTTTGCCAACATTCATTTTTTTTTGGCAGCTCATGGTACTACAATCTAACTCTATTGTATGACACCAAAAATTACAATAACAGAGACTATAACACCTTACAGGGGAAGTGCGGTATTTTTCTACCTGGACCCTATTTTCACATGTTTGAGTGATGACTGGGAACAACAGTTTTTGAAATTGGCCTCTATTGAGTGAGAGGTGTCGAGTCATGTTCGTACCATCAATTTATGTCCCCTATAAGTGCTTGTTAAATGCCTGACAACAAACAAAATAGCTGTCGTGAAACCCACCAGACTCCATTTAAATAAACACTAATTTCATCATTATAAAACACACTTTATTCAAGGTTGACAGAAACAACATTAAACTCACAAAAGCCATCTTGGTTTGTCTTACTGTTTCAACACTCACCCACTCTGGTTTGATTGAAACAAACCTTTAATTCATCCAGTTAGATGTGGAAAATATACTCGCTGTGTACACTCTAAAATTACTGTTTTTTTAAATGGAGTCTGGTGAGTTTGGCGAGGGCGATTTCAGGGCTGTTTCTGGTTAAACAAAAAGCATTTTACTCTTGAACAAAAATGTCTATCTCTGTGGGATCCTTTCCATAATGTTGTCAGACACTTGCAATAACGATCTGAGCCTGTCAGTGGCAAAAACACTTTTAGTGGACGTAAATTGACGTGCCAACATGCTGCGAGTGGTCACATTACAGCCTGTTTCGCAGTTGCCTGCTGCAAAGTCAAGTCAATTTCATTTATACAGCACATTTCATATGACAAGCATAAACTCAATGTGCTTAAGATACATCATACATGACAAACATAAGATATTGTATAAGATAATAAAGTATTACATTTATAAAACAAACAAGATTCTAAAAAACAGGAGATAATTACAATAATAATACTAACAACTTAAACAAATGAGAATATACTTGAAAATCAAACTAAAGGTTGTGGAAAAAGATATGTTTTGAGTTTGCTTTTAAAAGAGAACACTGTTGTAGCAGACCGTAGTTCAGTTAATGAGAGTGGAACCATGATGACTAAAAGCACCATGAGCTGATTGAGAGCTGATTTTAGGTACAATGAGTCGACCTTTATTTGATGATCCAAGGGATCTCTCTGGTGTTTTACTGTGAGCATGTCAGCAACACAAGAAGGAGCTAAACCATTGAAACATTTAAAAACAGTAAGAAGTATTTTAAAATCAATTCTTTGTTTTATTGGGAGCCAGTGAAGAGAAGATGAAATAGGAGGTATGTGGTCAGACCTTTTAGTTCTTGTTAAAACTCTGGCTGTTGCATTCTGAATAGAGGTCTCACTCAATGCTAGACCAGTTTCAAAAACTGTTGTTCCCATCACTTAGAGAGAGAAATAGGGTCCAGGTTGGAAAATAAATAAAAACTTACCCTTTAAGTACTTCTTTATTGAAGGTTGAAACATGCCCTTTGTTTTGAAGTTATTTTACCTGCAGCTCTTCTGATGCTATGAAATACAGAAACCTAAAAATGTGACATATGTTGAGGTCTTACTGGTTTTTAAAGGTGATATATTCACTATTTTTATATTAACAGTGGATCAGAGAATTCTGTGCTGTGATACAGGTAGTGGTTGTAGCTCAGGAGAGAGAAAATAGTTCCTACATGAAACTGCTGACAACAAGGTCTGTGGATTATCTTGAGTAACCAGGTCCTGATTTCTGGAAAGAGACATTGATGCTGAGGTATTCACATGTGTTTTTGTGGCGCTTTGAGCACCAAAAATTGAGTGTTGTCTAATTCCGTTATATTAGAGAGAAGGCAGACATCTCTAACACTCAACAACTCACACCAAAACAATCTAGACTGCTAAACAGCACTACAGGTGAGAGGATAAATACGTGAACTGTGCCTTTAACCAGCTCACGAAACACACATTTATATTGCTGACTTGTTATCTCCAAGCAGAGCTGGTTTATTTTATTTGCCTCGAGGTGCTATGACTTCATACATTTTTCGAGTGGGCGGCCCCCCGAAGGAAAACCCAAACCCTCAGTTATTCAGCACCTCCTTATCTGCCCTCCGTCAGCCTCTATATTGATCCCTGATACAGCGCACAACCTTCCTCATCTGCCAGCATAAAGTTCTCACACTCTCAGTTGAATACATTACGCCAAAGACGTGTCAAATCCGCTGTAGATCTCTGCAGAGAATAATGGAGACTTATCACACACACAGGATATCCGCTAAGCCTCCTGTACTTAAAATCTTTATTAGGATCCACTTCTTAATGGAGCTCCTGAAGGAGCAGGAGTCCGGAAACTACTGCAGGCTGGCACACACTTTTACTGCGCTGGCGTGGATCTCGCATAGAAACAGTGACTCCTCCTCCTCCTTCGGCTCACCCCTCAGATCGTACCCTCCAGGGCAGACATTTCCCCATAAACACCATCACTACCACTTTTCCTCGTTGGCCTGATGTGGCATGAAAATCCTCACACAAAGAAAGAGCCTCTTATATTTTATCCTTACAGATGATCTGAGTCAGGAAGGTAAATCTCTGATCATCTGGTCACAGTTATGAACATCTGGATCAAAAAATGTATCAGTTGTAATATAATATAAATGTTAAACATGTTTTCTAAACTCAGGAATAAAAGACACATCTCTTTCCCTGTTTTCTACAATGCACAAAATCACGATTACAAATATGAATCAATGGAAAACAGCATGAATATTTATAAATGCAGAGTTTTAGATGCCAGTGAGGTGATTGAGGTTGTGTCCGTAGTGATTAATGTGGGCGGTTTAATGAGCTCTGGCAGAGTTTATACTCTACAGTTACAAACATATTCCACATGTTGGATGTTTTTAAGATGATTCTGGTTTTTAAAGACTTTTTAAGGGGTTTTTAATTCATTAATTACAATTAAAGAAAGGGATTCAGGCCCTGTGTACACGCATACAGATATTTTCCCCTATTTAAAAAAAAAAAATCTGTCCACCAGAGCTTCGTTTTATAAAATATTTTTGTCCATGCTAGAGTGCAAAACCTCTCCAAACGCTCGCTGGTGTCAGCTGTCACTTGTAGTCTCCCCTCGTCTCAAAGTTAATAAAGTGCACAGGCTGATGTTACCTTTGTAAATACGATGACTGGAGATCTCCTCACCCTTGATTCTCCTTTGATGTAAGGACGAAGGAGTTCACTCAAGGATACAAGCGATGCTCTGGAAATGAAAAAGTTTTCCTTACACTCTCAGTCCACTCCGGAAATCGTCCTAACATCTCCTGGTTCGTCCAGGCCTGATCCAAAAAGTTGGCTGAATCCAAATGTCCACCCTCTGGACTTGCCGTCTTATCCCTTGCAGACCTCAGTCATACATACTGTGATGAGTTCAACATCATCACTTAAAGGAAATGGCCACTATAGAATGAAAATACAGACAGTACTTTCTGACCCTCATGCTGACAAGAAGTCCAGTGAAGCTTTTTAATCCACAAAACTCGTTCAGGGTATCGGAGGATAACAGCTAGCCGGATTTTTACATACACTTGAAGTGCATGGAACCCATGTCCAACATCATTTTGAAAATGTAATAAAACTCTGCTAATGCATTTCAAAAACATCAGAACGGCTCGTCCGTCGTAATCCAAGTGCCCTGAAGCTGCGGCATGCAAAACTGACTTGAAAAGATGTAATTTACTCCACTTTTCTAGCATCATTTCTCACCGTGGTCAGTTAGCCTGCAGGCTTGCTGTGTTTACATGGCAACTCGCAAGACTCGAGAACAAGAACGTTCAGAGACATTCTTGTTCAGGGCACTTGGATTACGACGGACGAGTCACGTTTTTGAAATGCATTAGCGGAGTTTTATTACATTTTCAAAAACAATTTTGGACGTGGGTTCCATGCACTTAAAGTGTATGGAAAAATTTCGGCTAGCTGTTATCCTCCGATACCCCGAACGAGTTTTGTGGATTAAAAAGCTACACTGGACTTCTTTTCGGCGTGAGGGTGAGTAAGTACTGTCTGTATTTTCATTCTATAGTGGTCATTTCCTTTAAAGTCTGCGAGGGCAGAGACCACAAGCCGCTGATAGACAGCCCTTGAGACTGTTTTAATTGTTGCCATGGAAATGCTCGAGTGACGATTACAATCATTATAACTGCTGTCATATTGTTTTTATAGTTGGCTATTAAAAAAACAGCAACTACGTCACGGCCTTATTGCAATGAATTGTGGCCGATTAAATCAGTGAAGTCTGCACCCCAAGCAGACTCTCTGAAAGTCTGCAGGAAGTCCGCTCGAGGCCCCTTGTGGACTGGTTGAATTGTGGATTTGGACAGTCCTCAGCACTCCCAGTCCTTCCACAAGCGTGCCCGCAAAGTCTGCAAGTGTGTTGAAGTCCTGATTCAGCTGTTGTTTCTGGACTCTAAACTGCAGACGCTGCGATGGAGCAGTAACACTGGTTTAAGTGCATAATTCAAGGGTAAAACAAATTTTAAGTCAAGTCAAGAAAGTCCTATTTTTAAACCATAGCTACAGCCGTTTATATACTTATCAGGTGATTATACAACTTTATAATTTTGTTCTGGGACACACAGGTCCAACCAGGAGATGTGTCACTTCTTAACCATCTTTGGTAAAGGGCTCAGAGGCAGCAGACAGAACTATGATGCTGTAAATACCTTTAAAGTTGCCTAATATGTTGGTAAAAGACCATCAGGGTTTTTAAAGATTGTCAGGTATTTTATCCTTTAGATAAAAACCCTGCTCAGCTCTGAGTAATAATAATAATAATACATGGAGCTATTAATGATCCATGTTAGCTTCAAAGATCAACTGTTCAAGTTTTTACCTCAATCAATCCCTCCAGTGTCCTTTTCCTCCGTTACCTCTGATGTCAGGACAAAGTAATTCATAAAAGAGCTCCTGGCTGTCGGCGCTGTCAGTAAACAGGCCCAGCGTGCAAACATTTGCTCACAGAAGCAGGACCTGCACATCCTGGCTCTCCTTTTAAGGCAGCTCGCCTGCAGCTCCTGGTGGAGCCCCCACCACCCGCCCACCTCGGAGCACGTCTCCGCCTGAGCCAAGTTTCCTCCGTGATCTTTAGACAAAAGGAGGCTGGAAGCAGTCCTCTGAGGGGGGGCGGGGGTGCCAGTCTGTGAGCGATGAACTGAGGGTGGATTCAAGTCTCACTGTGCGCCTGAGAGGACACTGCTGCGAGGTTATACTACCTTAAATCAATTAATTTCCTCAAGCTTTTTCAGAGGCAAATCAGTAATGGGGCAGTTTGGGCAGGTTCATGACACACACATGGATTTATTTTGATTCTGATATCATCTGAGGCCCTTAAAGGCGCATACATTGGCATAAGTGGAATATAATACAATAATTATGTTTTCTTTGGTGTATAATTACCTAACAAAAAAAGGAATCATGTTTTCTTTACCTTAGAATGAGCTGTTTCTATCTACATACCGGAGGTGATTTACGAGCACACACTTACTGATCATCATTTGCAAAGCTCAACATCTCTCTATCTATGGTCTTATCAACCTTGACACAACAAATAAGTAATCTGAGACAACTAGGATTTGTACCCAGGTTTGCTGTAAACTCTGACTTATTGATGTCACTGTTAAGAAGCAGAGACAACTTAATTAAAGCCAGAAATCTTTCTTAATCTGCAACATGTTAGTCTGGAGGTTTAAACTCGCGTCCTCTCACAGAGTTGGTGATTCAAACTAAACTTTCATCTCTGTCAAAGAAAACTGATCAGCACAGCTACACTCACAGATAACTGAGCCTCCTACCTGCCTGTCAAACACCACCAAACCATAAACCTTCCTGAGACGGTCGAGCTCTGAGTGGAGACCTGTATGGATCAGCAGATGTGAAGTCCAGCGGCTGGTGGCTGCTTGCTCCGCTACCATTCAGCAGCTAACGAGTGGAGCTAACTGCTAACAGCCGGATTTCACTAATCTATTCAGCAGCTCCACCATCCACAGTCAGAAACACATGATTATTTACTGCTGAATTACAGCTCACAACTCACACCAATGGCTGACACTGCTCCGGTGTGAGTGTTCTTGCTGGCTAGTGAAACACCATGGTGCATACTATTTACTGGACATTGCCAGTCTGTCGCTCATGCGGCATTTGAAGATGATGACAAGCACAGCTGTTCTCCGCTTTCAATGTCCGATAGTCCACTCCGAACAATTTTGTCATGTCTCGTCTCGTCAGTGAAAATGAAACATAGATTTTGTCCTACTTTTTATTGTCAAAATCCATTTTCAGCTCATCATTGTCTCGTTTTTGTCATCGAAAAGAGGTTGTTGACAAAAAATTTTCATCATAGTTTTTGTCAACGAAGTTAGCGCTGATCGGGGCCTAACTTGGATAAGTTTCAGCTGGTTGCAGTTTGCAGTCCTCACCACTAGATGCCACCAAATCCCTCTAAACCTGACACATTGCGACGTTAACATTTTAAAATACAGCTGTCAAGTTTTCGATATAGCTGCAACATTTCTGAGCTGAAACCTGCCACATTTTCCAGACTCTGTGCATGTTGCTTAAATTTCTCTGTATTTTCTTCTCTTGTTTCCAATGAGCTCTCCTGACCACTTTTACTCATCTTGAACCCAGCGGGTTATCTGACTACATGTTGTCATGGAAACACTCATTCACTCATGCATCACCCAGTGCAGTGATGGAGACTGACAGGCCAGTGTTAAAGAAGTGTTGTGTCATGGATGAGCCCCTCTTCATCCCCTCTGGGCTGTTTCTATTCACAGGGGAGCCTGGCTCCCTCCGTCTCCCCGGGTGTCTGTATGTAGGCTGAGGGGCTAAAATAACTCACTGTACTCTACTGCGCTATAAAAAGCCTGTGGTGCAGAGCGAAAGGTGCCCCTACACCTGGCGACAGGTACAATATGATACAGTATGTGACTTTGTCAAAGCTCTCCGAGTCTGGAGACTGACATTAGATTATTAATATTTAGACATTATTGCGACACACATATGGAGGACACTTTTACAGAGATCATCATTCAGTAGCGGCCCTGTTTTTACTTGCTTGCAGCGTTGTTGCTGATCCATTGCTTCATCTCCAAAATGACTCATTTGGGAAATCTTGGCGTGCCTGTGTAGGCAGTGTAGATGGATGTATGCAGGGTTAATGGTGGAGATGAAGGCAAATATAGAAATGCTCTATTATAAGTATATGACTGCATTAAAGTTGTAGATGGTAACTTTAATAAAAATAACTTGGTGTTATATTTGCTGAAAGAAGTACATGAGACAGATAATCTGGGATAAAAATCACGTTCCTCTGTTTCCTGCTGCTTCTAATGGCATTTCCCAGAATCCACCATTGCTCACTAAAAACAATCTATCAGAGCTGAGGAGTCTGTAACACAGCTGACAGTCACGTCAATCTCTGCTTGTGAACTGAGGTCAAACTGTGATACTAGGCAGCACTGATCAAATATGGATCAAGATTCTTTTGATTCTTTCTGTGATGAGGAAATTTGTGGCACAGCTGCCATGTTGGAAACAGTCGAGGCGAAACAAAACACAACCCACCAGCCGGACCAAAACTTTCTCGTTTTACAGCTAAACAGTACACTAAAATAGTTTCTGAAAACATTTGAGGTAAGAAAAAGGTAATGCAGTAACAGAATCTTGATTCATATTTGATCAGCGCTGCCTGACAATTTAACTGCAGTGTATGAGCAGTGATTGACGTGATTGACAGCTGCGTTAGAAACTCCTCAGCTCTGATTGGTTGTTTTAGTTCTCAGGTGGTAATATCATCAGAAGTGCCACAAGACAATACAGTAAGCAAAGGAGTGTGATTCCCCCCCCCACAGATTATCTGTCTGATTGAGTACTGTGGGAATATAGTGACATTTTCAGCAAATATTACAACAAACTTAACCAAACACAGTTTTAAATGTTCAGCTCGACTAAAAGTACAGACATATTTGGAGCAAAATGTACTTAAATTATCAAAAGTGATTTTTTTTTTTTTTTTTTTTTTTTTTAAAAAGGCCTTTTACTGAAAACTATTATATTTGACATATTAAGAGTGTCAATTCTGATGGATTAATGTGTAGTTCAGTCCAGTGGTTTTCAAACTGAATGTGGAGCCTCCTCAAAGGGCCACAAGAGAGATCTGAGGAGGTTGTGGGATGATTAATGCAGATGGAAAAAAAGGACAGAATCTTTGTTTTTTTTTTCTAAAATATTGGAGCGTTTTACTCGTAAATATTTTATATTAACATGATTTAAGGTTTTGAGGTGAAAACAACTCATCTGAAGGCAACAAGTGGCCAGACTAAACCCGGATTTTTTGTAAGTGGTGTAAGTGATTTAATTTGATTCATTGCAAATATGTAAAGAAAAAAAGGGGAAAAACAGTAACAAACAAAATGAGCAATAAACACAAAGCAAACTCTTAATGCACAAACTTCTAATAAACAACACAGATAAACAGTATTAAATATTTACATGTCTGAAAAGAAGTAGGAACAAATATACTCTTATATGGTCCTACTGCTTCTCAATAATTAACCCAATATTTAACATATATAACTCATCAAAAACATAATGTAAAACCCAAATATCCACCCAGTGAAGAGAGTGTTGGGAGCCACTGGTTTAATATTTAACAAGATGTCATATTTTATAATCATATCAAATCAAGTTTATTGTATATGCACATTTAAATTCATCCACAGTTGACCAAACAGAATAACACCAATAAGAACAATTACACATGTAAAAAGATGATACAATACGAAAATACTAAACCCACTACAAGCAACCAAAGGCCACTGAAAAATGTATGTCTGAAGATTTGCCTGAAAAGAAATGGTATGAAATGGAAATACTAAAGAAAAGTACACATACAGTACCTCAAATTGTGCTAAAAGTACAGCACTACAGTAAATGTACATAATTACATAGTTATTCAGAGGGGATTTGCTGTGCATTAGCTGCAACACAAAGTAGTAGGAGTGCAGATATCTGCAGTATAGACGACTGAACACCACCAAAGCTTTCCCTCATCTGTGAGTCTCACGCTGTTTCTCCCCTCGTCCTCGTCTTGCAGGCAGAGACAGCGGCCAACAGGATCTGCAAGGTGCTGGCTGTCAACCAAGAGAATGAGCAGCTGATGGAAGACTATGAGAAGCTGGCCAGCGATGTGAGCACTCCCCGATTCTTTCCTATAATTGTCCTCCACCTCCTCAACCCTTCTATCTCCCCTCTCCTTATTAAGCCGCTCCCTCACCTCCCTGTCCCCGGGGATGTGTGTGCTCCATGCAGGTGCAGGATTAGAGACAAACAGGGTAGATTAAGATAAAAAGGCAGCCAGGGAAACACTGCTGGTCTCAGGCTTAAGCATTAAAGAGTATCTGAGTAGTGATCTTCATCAGACTGTTTATGATAGAAAATGTTCAGCAGCATCAAAAATACTACTCAGATCTTACTAAATGGGATAAAACAGGCAAAATCACAGTTATTTTCCTTTAAATCAGACACGAAATGTTCGTAGAGTTTTATTTGATTGCAAGAAATGAACAACAAACCAATTATCTCAACCTGTATTTTCTGTCTCCCCTCGTCTCACACATTAATCACATCCACTACACCTCATTTATTTCCCTTCTATCTGCATGCTTCTCCTTTACGTCTCCATTTTCTTCCCCTTGAATGGTACTTGTCTCTCCATACCCTCTCTCTTCTTCAACACACACACACACACACACACACACACACACACTTGCCCACACACCACCATCAACGCCCAGCTGCTGGAGTGGATCCGTCGCACCATCCCCTGGCTGGAGAACCGCCTGCCGGAGAACACCATGCAGGCCATGCAGCAGAAGCTGGAGGACTTCAGAGATTACCGCCGCCTCCACAAGCCGCCCAAAGTGCAGGAGAAGTGCCAGCTGGAGATCAACTTCAACACCCTGCAGACCAAGCTGAGGCTCAGCAACAGGCCCGCCTTCATGCCCTCGGAGGGAAAGATGGTCTCGGTAGGTCCTGGAAACTTGTTAAAGTACAAACTCGCACACAGAGAGAAAAATTTGAGATCCACACCTCCTCCTGTGCACGACTGTGACGGGCATCAGTGGTCAGAGAGTTACCTCAGCTCCCATGAATCATGTAGGCACACAATGTTTGATCCCATTTTTAACCCAGGTCTCTCTGGGTCACTTGTTTGCTTTTAAGTAGCAGTCACAGTGCAGCCCACATATGGCTGAGAGCACTGGTTCCCAACCTGGGGGTCACAGCGCCCACTAGGGGTCGCCAAAGCTTTATGAGAGGTCGCAGGGCCTTGTTGATGTTGATGGCAATAAGGATTTTTTTTTTTCAAGATATACATGGAAAGCTTTTATCTCAGTATTTCATTCATTTCTGTGAATTAATTATTCTTAACATTTAGATTATTATTCAAGACATAAATCTACAAGAAAGGGCACAGTAAGGACCTGAACATAAGCTATATTTGCACAACAGCCTCATCCTGCATTAGAAAAGCACACAGTCAAAACAACTTACAGAACAATGGCCAAGTGTCAGGAAGAAGAAAACACTGACTTTATTAAGAAATAAGCACTTAGAAAAAAAAAACATAATGCAGACAGAGAATCGTATAAAAAGTTCCTGAATATATCAGGAAAACTCATCTTTGATTAAATATTCACAAGAAATAATCTGTTCAAATTCATCCAAATTGCTTGTTTAACACAAACTTCCTGCAGATAATTTGGTGTAAATGTATTGTTTACCAGTTGTTCTGTACTGTTACTGTTATACATTAAATATAATATGAAATATCCATAAAATCTGTCACATAGTCAGGGGTTGTAAGTCTGTTAAGGAAAACAGTTGGTTTAGAGCAGGGGTCAGCAGCCTCTACTATCAAAAGAGCCATTTATGACTAAAAATGATAATAAAAAGAAAATCTTTGAGGCTTTTAACGGAGGTATTAAGTCTAAATTAGCCCATACTAATAGTCCAGATTATTCATGTTTTACCACTAGGTGGCTCCTCTGCAGGTCACTATTTATGATTATTTGGTACTTTAACTTTGCAGAGCTGCAGTGAAAGCAAACAAATCTGTCCATGCACTCCAAAATTCACTATTTTATTGCAAGACTTTTACCTTTCGGATTTGGCATCCATAGCTAACCTACAAGGAAGACTCAAGATGAGCTACTGCTATTACGGTTCGGCAAAATTTCATGGACAAGATGCCAGGCAGTAGATGTATTACACACATTTAAGTTAAAACATTTTTAATCAGTATAATTAACCGTTATTTATTTCCATATAATATTTTGTCAAAGCCACAGGGAGCCACTGGAGAAGGGTTAAAGAGACGCATGTGGCTCCATTGCCACAGGTTGCCTACCCCTGGTTTAGAGTATCGTCAGTTCGTCACAAATATAGATAAAGCTGGAGAAAATGTGGCCTCCAAAATATTTTAGTTATTAGTTATATAACTAAAGACTGAAATTTTATATCATTGCTTTTCTGTGCTCTGATATTTTGATTTACAAACTGTTACACAATGGCACCAGCATGCTTCTTTTTGTGAAAGATAAAATAAGAATAAGTATATATAAATATGAATGTAATAATATTATTCATAAAGTGCTTCTCAAAACATAATGTGTATATGTCAATAATAAAAACAGACAAGACATGAAAACAACAACTTTTAAGTAAATATAAATTAAAATCAGGAAAAGCCTCTCTGATAAAAGTTTGTTTTAAGAAGGGACTTAAAAGAAATCACTGACTCGGCTGACCTGATTTCCTCAGGCAGACCGTTCCAGAGCCTCGGGGCCCGGACAGCAAACACTCTTTCCGCTTTAGCTTTCAGACAAAAGACCTCTGCTGCTTGAGGACCTCAAGGTGCGTCCTGGTGTGTACGGCACTAAGAGGTCAGAGATATAGCTGGGAGAGAGACCATGAAGAGCCTTAAAAGTAATCAGTAAAGCAGCACAAAACAGCACATATCTGCAAATATGTGCTGTTTGCAGATAGTTGTGTTACTTCCATTCAATTTAGAATGAATTAAATGACTCTTGGGTCACTTGTAGAGATGAACTTACAGAATTTAATCACCTGACTCTGCAGTTCTCCTCAGCTCTGTGGAGGGTTTTAATGTCCTTCTGCTTATTGTGCTGGTTTTACAGCCCAGTGCTTTACTGTCCTGATTCACTTTGTGTTCAGACGTATAGCTCATTAGCCCTGTGTCCAGATACAACAGGCAGCAGTTTTAAAATCCACTGTACACTGTTTCACTGTACTGCAGCGTCAAATGACAAAGTCAGAGACTAGCTGGTTAGCAGAGTGAAGCATTTATCAGCTAAAGAGACACTATTTCACTCAGGAGTTGGTGGAGACTGGAACCATTTAAACCAGAGCTAAAATGAGAGTTAATGTTGGACTAATATTGAGTATCATAAGTTGTGTTCACAGCTGGTTTCAGACGCCCCCAAGAGGCCAAAAATTCTGTTTTATGGTTAAAATTAGTGCTAGATTTGGATGGAAATCCAAGTACACTCTCATTTACATATGATGACTTTCTTCTGTCTGTTTCTCCTTCTGTTTTTTCCTTTGGCAAGAACAAACTCATAAGTATTGTTTCCTTTGCCTGGTGCAGGACATTAACAATGCATGGGGAAACCTGGAGGGAGCAGAGAAGGGCTATGAAGAGTGGCTCCTCAATGAGATTCGCAGGCTGGAAAGACTCGACCACCTGGCGGAGAAATTCCGCCAGAAAGCAGCCATCCATGAAGCCTGGACTGAAGGTATTGAGTGTGTGAAAGGAGAAACACTCATTGTCTGAGTGGAGGCATCCAGCTCCTGTCTTTTACTCTCATGTGTCTCAGGCAGCTGCTGAAGGCCACAATGAAGTAAAATGGAAACTAGAGCCTCTATGTTCTTGTCCTGTCTTTCAGTATCATTTACCAGGAATCATAAACAGACAAATGTCACTGTTGAAAGGATTGAGACACTTTTTTAAATCATATCTTTACGAGTACATTCTCTGTGTCTCCACCTGCAGGTAAGGAGGAGATGCTGCAGAAGCGTGACTATGAGACAGCCTCTCTGTCAGAGATCAAAGCCCTGCTGAAGAAACACGAGGCCTTTGAGAGCGACCTGGCTGCACATCAGGACCGTGTGGAGCAGATCGCTGCCATCGCACAGGAGTTAAAGTAAGAGATGGAAAACAGATTCTTCCATTGATCAACACAGGATTAAAGGGACAGTTCACCCCAAAATCAAAGTTCCATATTTCCCCTCCTACCTGTAGTGCTATTTGTCAGTCCAGATTGTTTTGGTGTGAGTTGCAGAGTGTTGGAGATATCAGCCATAGAGATGTCTGCCTTCTGTTCAATATAATGGAACAGGATGGCACTCGGCTTGTTTTGCTCAAAGCACCAAAAAAATACATGTGAAAAACTCAACAGCAATGTTTCTTTCCAGAAATCATGACCTGGTTACTCAAGATAATCCACAGGCCTTGTTGTGAGCAGTTTCATGTAGGAACTATTTTCTTTCTATCAAACTACACCTGTCAACTGCATCACCACACAGAAGGAAGAGTGCAACTACTGCTAGCTCACCTAGCCCCACTGAGCCATCTAACGTTGCATCTCAGCCAAGTAGGACCCCATTAGGGTTAAAAACCTTTCGTTGCTATCAGTACAAGCCTCTCGTCCATGAGTAGATGCACACTTCCTTCTGTGTGGTGATACGGTTGGTGGGTATAGCTCGGTAGACAGAAAATAGTTCCTACATGAAACGGCTCACAACAAGGTCTGTGGATTATCTTGAGTAACCAGGTCATGATTTCTGTTGAATTTTTTTAAAATACATTTTTGGTGCTTTGAGCACCACAAGCTGAGTGCCATCTAGTTCCATTATATTGGAGAGAAGGCAGACATCTCTATAATGTAGCCGTATGTTGCTGACCGTATCACCGTGCAGAAGGAAGAGTGCATCTACTCATGGACAAGAGGCTCGTGCTTGTGACAGCGCAAGGTCTAAATACTAATGGCGTCCTCCTGGGCTGAGCTGAAATGTTAGCTAGCTCAGTGGTGCTAGATGAGCTAGCAGTAGATGCACGCTTCCTTCTGCTAAATGATACTGTTGGAGGATCTACTTTGGCAGAAAGAAAATAGTTCCTACATGAAACGGCTCACAACAAGGTCTGTGGATTATCTTGAGTAACCAGGTCATGATTTCTGGAGTGTAGCTGAGTGCCATCTAGTTCCATTATATTAGAGAGAAGGCAGACATCTCTATAATGTAGCTGTCTGTTGCTGACCATATCACCGTGCAGAAGGAGGCGTGCATCTACTCATGGACAAGAGGGTTGTGACAGGTGTAAACACTTATGGTGTCCTCCTCAGCTGAGCTGTAATGTTAGCTAGCTCACTGGTGCTAGGTGAGCTAGCAGTAGATGCACTTTTCCTTCTGAGCAATGATACGGTTGGTGGGTGTAGTTTGGTAGAAAGAAAAAAGTTCCTACATGAAACTGCTCACAACAAGGTCTGTGGATTATTTTGAGTAACTGGGTCATGTTGAGTTTTTAAAGTCGAGTGCCATCTAGTTTCATTATATTAAAGAGAAGGCAGACATCTCTACAGTTGATATCTCCAACACTCTGCAACTCACACCAAAACAATCCAGACTGATAATGTGCACTACAGGTAAGAGGGGAAATATGTTCTTGATTTTGAGGTGAACTGTCCCTTTAACATAAAGTGGGATTAGTTGAGGGGTACATTCAGTGAGTCTGTTCTGTCATGGCTGTATCAATCATCCTCTGTCTCACTTTATAATGTTTGTGGTGATCTCTAGTGTTTTTTTGTCATTAATTATTTTCAGAATTTTCATCATAAACATGAAAACTCACTCTTGTGAGCTTTGTTTTACTTAATTTGCAGATGTAAATGATTAAACACTGAACCCTCTCCAAACCTAATGAGTGATTCAATGAACCCTTTAGGGGCTCATAGAAACAAAAACAAATGACAAACAAAGACGCAGCAGGATCACAAAGGCATTAAAGTGCATCTGAGGAAGACGTGATGCTAAAAAACAGCCACATGTAAATGCAGTTCGCAGCGATGCAGATAATGATAATGAATCTCCCGTTCCCTCGTCTGTCTGTGCTCCAGTGAGCTGGACTACTACGACTCCCCCAGTGTAAACGCTCGCTGCCAGCGGATCTGTGACCAGTGGGACACCCTGGGAGCTCTGACCCAGAAACGCAGCGAGGCTTTGCAGGTGAGATGAGTTTGAAAAAAAAAGACTCTGGGGTAACCCGGAGAGAATTAAAAATAAACTATTGAAGAGTTTCTAACTTGTAAAAAATCACTTTGTTATCCGTGTTTTTAAGTTCCTGCTTTCCTTCTTGGTGAGAGCAGAGATAATTACACATTTAGAGATGAAAGTCATCTCCCTCACAGCGAGAGGCTGTGAAGACATTTGATTTTTAGGATTCCCGCTGGCCTTGAAACTCCTTTTAAGTTTGGTTTGATTCAAGATTTTTTATTTTTGAAAATACACTATGACCCCCCCAAATCCATCTGTGTACCCTGGCTCTCTGACAGATCAAGAATGAAATGAAGCATCTGTGAATTTTTTTGAGGTTCACCCAACAAGACCTTATAAAGCCTGTGGATCTGTGTGATAACCTTGTTTTTTATTGCTCAACAGAGAACTGAGAAGCTGCTTGAAACCATCGACCAGCTGTACCTTGAGTTTGCCAAAAGGGCGGCTCCGTTCAACAACTGGATGGAGGGCGCCATGGAGGACCTGCAGGACACCTTTATCGTCCACACCATCGAAGAAATCCAGGTGAGCGCACAGACGACTCACAGGGACGAGCACAGGAGACCTTACTCACCCCAGCATCAATAAAGCTAGTCACATGCAGCAGGTAAACAGCGCGTTTCTGTGTTGTGTCTCAGGGATTAAGCACAGCCCACGAGCAGTTCAAAGCCACGCTTCCAGAGGCCGACAAAGAGCGCCAGGCCATCCTGGGCATCCACAATGAGATTGCCAAGATTGTGCAGACCTATCATGTGAATATCGCCGGCACCAACCCGTATACTACCATCAACCCACAAGAGATCAATGCCAAATGGGACAAGGTAATAAATCAATCATAAGCAAGAAAATTCAAAGTGGTTTTCAATCTTTATTCATCCAAGAAAGAGCTAATCCAGCATCCAGATTTTCTCATCGAACTCAAGGTCTAAAGCATATTTGACTAATATCCCATACCCTCTATCAGATGTTTTAGCCTGTAAGGTTCTGTGTGTGTGTGTGTGTGTTCTCTGTCTGTTTCAGTCTCCCCTCCTCATTAGAGTCACATCAGTGTGTTTTAATAAATTTGTTTTTCTGTGACGCTCCGTCCTGCTGCAGGTCAGACAGCTGGTGCCTCAGCGCGACCAGGCTCTGATTGAGGAGCACGCCCGGCAGCAGAATAACGAGCGTCTGCGCCGACAGTTTGCCAACCAGGCCAATGTCATCGGGCCCTGGATCCAGACCAAGATGGAGGTCAGTGTGAGAACGTGTCAGAAGCAGGGCGGCGTGGTGATGGGTGCAGCGCTGCACTCTGTCAATGCAGAGAGTGTGTCATTCAGTTTGTGAATGAAGTTACAGCGCAGCTCCGTGTTGAGTTTAGTCCTAAACTTATGAGGACAAGTTTAAAATTAGAAGTGAATTTTTCTGGGGATTTTTATGTTTACATCACGTGGTCATGAATATGTCCAGAAAAACATATTTTTGTTTATTAAGTTCTTTGAAACAAAGCTGTTATTAGTCACAGTGGTGTTGTAAGATTGGCACGAATCGCAGTGATAAAGTGGCCAGTGAGTGTATAGCATACAAGTAAAATAGCTAAATTAGATTTGATAGGAATGTGACTTTGTGACGGGGTAGTGTGTGGTAAAGAGATAAACGCCAGGCAGAAATGGTGACTTTTATATATTCTTGTCATGTCCTCCACTTTGCGATGACTCATTCTTATTAAATCACTTATTTGTGTCTCTGCAGGAAATCGGCCGCATCTCAATCGAGATGCACGGCACCCTGGAGGACCAGCTGACACACCTACGCCAGTACGAGAAGAGCATCGTCAACTACAAGCCAAAGATCGACCAGCTGGAGGGAGACCACCAGCTCATTCAGGAAGCTCTCATCTTTGACAACAAGCACACCAACTACACCATGGAGGTAAAACCTGGAGCCAAGATTCAATCACCCTACATGACTGTGAGATTGTTGTTGGTCTGTTTAACATCTAATGTGGCTGGATGCACTGTCTATGTGCTGTTTTATGTTGGTGTCAGATGGTTTTGGTTTGCCAAAAGGAACAAAGAATGTTCAGACAAAAACAGGAAAGTCTTGAGCAGTTTAATCCTGAGCTTTCCTGACGCTGCACTTTACCATCCAGTCTCCAGTGCACGAAATTAACTTTTTGACTCATCAGACCAGTGCTGGAAAACTATAAACCCCAGCCTGTCCGCCTGCCAAGAGTTATTTTTACTGGCCAGAATAATTCCTATTAATCTTGTTATTGAAATTCTGCGCATCATCTGACCCATTTGCAGAGCTATTATGTAGGTGTGTGTCTAGAATCAGCTTCTGTGCAAGGCGCTGTGTAAAGAGGTGAGAAAAGCTTTAAAGTGTAAATGCCACATTTGTTAATGTATTTATGATAATTATATTTTTCAGCAGCTTCATGAATTTTTTTTTTCTTGCTAAGTGCAGCCTTTTCTGTTTTGGTTAAACCAGCTGTGTGAGGCTACTCAGCCATTCTGACAGAAGAGCAACAGCACTCTGAGAAATAAAGGTGCTAACTAGAACCATAAAAGGTTCTTCAGCTTGTCCCCACTGGGGAACCCTTTTTGGTTCGTAGTAAGGATCCCATCTGGAACCCTATCAGAGGGTTATACATACATAAAGGGCACCACTTAAAACTATCTGTGAATGGTTCCAGCCAGAACTCGCTATAGGAGATTGAAGAGAACCCTTCTGGGGACGGCTCTGGCCCAGAGGCTCCTCCAATCAGCATGTCAGAGTGTCCTTGGGCAGGATACTGAGCCCCAAATTGCTCCCATGTATGAATGGGTGTAATAGGACTAAAAGCACTTTTAGTCATCAGAAGACTAGAGAATCATAGAAGTGCAGTCCATTTATCATTTACCCAGCTACCAGGTTCCACACAGATACCTCTCTTACCTCTTTTCCACCAACATGGGACAGGTTCTTTTCTGGTTCGTGAACCTAACTTTGAATCATTTGGAGCAATTTGACAAAAAATAAATTGGTTGGTAACCCAAAAAACTTAGTTCCCATCTGGAACCAGAAACAGAAGGTTTTTGCTTGACCTGAAGTACAAAAACCATGATGATGTTGATGGATGTGCCATTTTCGACAGATTACAGAGAATTGCATGTAATAGTCTTCTGCGTCCTCTTGTCATTAGTAGTTTGTTCACGGTTGTTTTTTGGTTTAAAACAAATATCTGTCAGAACAAAAGCTCAGGTAATCAGTGTGACCCGCCATCTTGCTGCTAGTGTTGACTTCCACTGTGCATTTTGCAAGGCCCTCTGTTGATGACGCATCATTGATATCTGTGGTTTGTGGGCTGGTTTGCTAGATAGTACCAAGGTTCCAAAAATCCTGAATGGAGCCAGTTCACGAACCAGAGCAAATTTAGTGGATGAGGAATGTTAGGGGGCTCTATCCAGAACCTTCCTGCTTTCTAAGGGTGCTACATAGGAAGGGTTCTGCTCAAAACGCTTTTTTATTCCAATGGTTTCATGTAGAACCAACCCGGGGGACTCTACCAATAGTAGTTGACTACATTACCCATAGATAATGGGATTGATGTGTTGCCCCAACAGTTTGTAGCCAATGCTAATTTGAGGGCAAGGATCTTTTAACAGCCATGCTTTTAACAATCCTTGAAGAACTCGTCCTTCCAAAAAGGAGTCTTTGGTTGAAAACGGTTCTTAATGGACCCCTTAGTTTTACAAGGAACCCTTGAAGAACCTTCTTAAGAAGAAAATTGTTCTGGGTAGAACCTCAGCCCTTTAGCAAGAACCTTTCTGGACCCTTTATTTCCAAGAGTGTAGTGAAACCCAACTGTTTTGTCAGATGTAAGGCACTAAAGTTTGGCTGTGATTAACTGGTTTATACTGGTTTATACATGCTCAACAACAGGCATTTGTGCTTTGAATTATTTTGCTCACAGTCAAAGTCCTCAGTGGCCATCAGAGACCAACATGGGAGCAACCAAACACTAGTCTGTGTATAATTAAAACATTCACATTAAATTTTGATGCTATTAAATATCAGATTTGCATTTTCCTGACACAGTGAAATCCCAGTGATCTGATCCTCCCCGCAGGTTAAACCAAACATTTTATTTCTAACCACTGTTTAACCCACAGCTACAGCTCAGCTAAAACCAATGCCTCTGAGACTCTTTTACTATCCGCCTCTTCCTTCGCCTTCTTTAAACTTCCTCTGCCTTTGTGTCTCTTTCCCTCCTCTGCAGCACATCCGCGTGGGTTGGGAGCAGCTACTCACCACCATCGCTCGTACCATCAACGAAATTGAGAACCAGATCTTGACGCGAGACGCCAAGGGCATCAGCCAGGAGCAGCTGAACGAGTTCCGGGCTTCCTTCAACCACTTCGACAGGGTCAGTACTGGCACTGAGTCATGGTGCAGACATAAAGAGAGGTGCTGTAGGCGGTACGCTGCTTGTTTACTGTCAGCTGTAAACACACAACACACATGTTGTAAAGTGAGACAGGGAACACAAAGGTTTAGTGTAGTTAAAGCATTTAGGAAATATGTTCACTCAATTTCTTGCTGCGAGTTAGACAAGAGGACCACTCTCATGTCTGTTTGTTAAATATAGAGCTAAAGCCAGCAGCTAGCTAGCTTTGCTAAGCTTAGCATAAAGACTGGAAACAAGGTGATACAACTAGCGCAGCTCTGTCAAAGTTGTAAAAACAGGAGGCCACCTTTGGAGGTTTTGTGCCAGACTATTTCCTGGTTGGGAGAAGTGACTTCCTTGACTCTGCTGGGTTTTAGTGAGCTTTGTAAGTGCTAAATGCTAAGCTAGGTGTATCATCTGCTAACTCTAGTTTTCTATCAAACAGACATGAGAGTGGTATCAATCTTCCCATATGACTCTTAGCAAGAACGTGAATAAGTGTATGTCCCAAAATGTCGCTCTTCTGCTTTAAAAATGGACGTAATCATTTCTGTAATGAGGATTTAGTTATCTTAGCTTTGCATCAACACAGGAAACGGGGGAAAACAACTAGCACAGCACTGTTAAAGTTGTAGAAATTAAAATTAGCCATGTCACAAGGAGTTTTTGCAAAACTATTCCCAGACTATTTCCTGACTGGAAGAAGTGACTTCCGTGATTCTGCTTGTTTATTAGCAAGCTTTTTAAGTGCTAAACACTAAGCTAAGCTAATTGTCTGCTAACTCTAGCTTTATATTTATCAAACGGACATAAGAGTGGTATCAATGTTCTCATCTGACTCTTAGCAAGAAGGTGAATAAAATGTCAAATGTCTGCTTTAAAAATTGATATTACCATTTTTTAAATGCAGAGTCACTCACAGGGAGTTCGCTTAGCTTAGCACAAAGACTAGGAGCAGGGGCAAACAACTAGCACAGCTCTGTTAGAGCTGTAGAAACAACAGTTAGCCACCTTATGAGGGTTTTGTGCCAGACTATTTCCTGGACTCTGCCGGTTTGATAGTGAGCTTTGTAAGTGCTAAATATTAAGCTAAGCTAATCGTCCGTTAACTGTAGCTCTATATTTGTCAAGCAGACATGATTATCTGACTCTTAGCAAGAAAGTGAATAAGTGTATATCCCAAAATGTCGCTCTTCTTCTTTAAAGATGGATGTAGGCTAATACTTTCTGGAACATTGAGTCACCTACAGGTAGTTCGCTTAGCTTAGCATAAAGACTGGAAACGGGGAAGACAACTAGCACACATCTGTCAAGTTGTAAAAAAAAAAAAAAAAAAAAGATTCATCATCTTATGTTGGTTTTGTGTCAGACTGTTTTCTGGTTGGTAGAAGCGATTTCCTTGACTCAGCTAGTTTATTAGTGAGCTTGTGAGTGCTAAAAGCTAAGCTAATTTTCTGCTAGCTCGAGCATCATAATAAGGACATGAGAGTGATATCAGTCATCTCATCTGACTCTCAGCAAGAACGTGAATAAGTGTATTTCCAGAAGTCTTGAACTCATGATTCAAAGATGGAGGTGATCATCTCTGTTACGTGAAGTCACAGGTTTGTCTTCCTATATTTAGACTGCGTCTACAAAGCCCAGAAGTTCAGGTGAGAGTAAATCACCTGTGGGTTTGTTGTGTCATGCTGCCCGCGGTGTGGCTAACGGCAGTCTTTTAACAATGCTTTAACCAGAAAACAGTGAGTGTGCAGAGTGTAGAGTTTGTGTGTGAAATGCATCAGGCTGTATATTGACCTTAGTGCTTGGTTGAAAAGGGATGAACAGTTCAGTGACACAACATTTATCTTTAAAAGCTCCGGGGCTCTCAGGAAGATGGGAGCCAGAATCAGCCGCATGCACCAGCTAAAAGCTTTTTATTTTAAAACCTAAGGATGTCTGCATTAAATCAGAAATGAAACTCAGAGCAGGTAGAATAGAAACTGAGAGTCTCTCCATTGAAGGCTGTTTCTTCCTCACCCCCACTCCCACCTCCAGAACTCAGTGTTTACACTGGGGCTCACCCTGTCAGGAGCAGCACCAATTATGGATGAGTTTTTATTTAGCTCCCTCTCCTCCCCCTCCTCCTCCTCTTCCTCACCCCAGCTCTCCTGCTGACTCCACCATTACCTCATGCATTTTTTCAGAGCTGCCCTATTGTTAATCAATACCTGAGGTTGACGATCGGGGCCCACAGGAAGCCGACTCTGGACCTGAACTTGGGCTTTTGTTTCATATTTCATTAGGATTAAGCCTTCGTCCTTTAAGGCTCTCAGCCTGACATTTGTCGGTAGGTGTGAGGGGAAGGTGCATCGAGCTGCAGCTCCACATTAATCTGATGCATTAGGAAAAACAGTTTAGTTTGATGGAGTTAGTTTATAGTCAGCAGTTATTGGATCAACAACAGTTTTGATAAGTCATTATGAAGCAAATATGTCAAACATTTGTTTATTAGTTTCTCAAATGACAGGATTTGCTGTTTTTGTGTTTCATTAGTCCAAAGTGAATATGTTTTGCACAAAAGAAGTTATTTGGAGACAAACTGGCTTCTAGGGAACTGGAATTTTCCCAGTTTCATCACATTTTATGGACTAAATGATTCGTCAAATAATCAACAAAATTCTCAGCAGATTAAACCACAGTGAGAGCAATCATCAACAGAGCTGATTAAAGACTACTTGTTTTTTCAGAAGACGCTTATTTGCCAGTTATTTTGAAAAACCAGTTGTTAGTTTTATGAAAAATGTCAAAAATTGACAGATTCAAGCTTCTCAGATGTAAATATTTTCAGTCTTTATTAGTCCTCTGTGATATTAAACTGAATATTTTTGAGTTTTGGACTGTTGGTCAGACAAAATGAGACATTTTAATACATCACCTTAAGCTCCAGGACCTTCTGATGAACATTTCCTGCTGTTTCCTGACATCTTATAGGCTGAACAACTAATAGATTAATAGAAAATAATACATTATTTAATTGATGACAAAAATAATTTTTAGTTGCAGCCCAAGTCTGTGTATTTTAGAGCTATGATGGAGGACATGGACCTGCATAGTTTTGGTCCAAGCCTGAGCCCAACCCACGGCAGCTTGTATGTACCCCCCAATGGGCGGTGGTGTGTCTTCCTCAAGCTTGGGTCCTCTACCTGAGGCCTGGGAGTTTGAAGGTTCTGCACAGTATCTTAGCTGTTCCAAGGACTGCAATCTTCCAGACCTCAGATGTTGTACCTGGAGTCTGCTAGAGCCACTCTCCCAGTTTGGGGGTCAAAAAACTTAAACAGAAAAGCACTGGGGAATTGGAGCAGTTCCTTGACCTTGAATTGGTTGGGCCCAATACAGTCCAGCAGACAATCAAAGCTCCACTGTATTTATACTTATGTATATGAGTATTTGGGGAAATGAATGTGGTTTTAAATGTTTTTTGACACTGTACACAAGGTAAAGAGATCCTTCTGCTTCTAAGAGGATCATACTTTGTGTTATTAAGTACGTGTGCCATCGACGATATGAATAACCTCACCACAGGGCCCTGTTACCGTAGTCTGCCTGCCACACTGCACATTAACGCCTCTGAATGCCCTCGCCCAGCATGGCAGCACTGCTGCCACCGTGTGTTCACCTGCCAGATCCTAATGAATATGCACTGTGTTCTCTGTCTTCTATCTCACGCATGGCCCCCCTCCCTTCACCTTCCTCCCCCCTCACTTCCTTTTACATCCCTGTGCATGGTGCACTCTCCCTCCACCCTCCATCCTCCTCCTCCTCCTCTCCTCCCTCCTCCAACACCACCTCACCTTCCTCCCCTCCTCACCCCGTTCACCCCTTCACCATCACTGACACCGCTGTATGTGTTGCTGCATGGCCTGTGGCCCCCGACGCCTCGCCTGGCACTGGCCTCCCACACCCCAGGACCACTCGGGCACTCTGGGCGCGGAGGAGTTCAAGGCCTGCCTGATCAGCCTGGGCTTCGATATCGCCAACGATGCACAGGTACTTAATCGTAGCCACGCCCACCCTGTGAGAGGTTTAACTGGTTTCTTTTTTTTTTCTTTTGTACTTTTCCCCCCGTGTTCTTCTCTCCCTCTGCTCCCACTTCCCGTTCCTCTAAAACTTTGTGATTCTTCACACACCTTGCAACGTCCACATTGTGGATCGGGCGGCTTTTCCTCCTTAATTCTGCTCTTTATTCATCCTTTACTCCTCCAATGATTTCCCTCCGCTATCCCTGCCACTCTCCACCTTTCTGCTCCTCCTGACCTTGACCTTGTAGAAGAGATCAGGATTCATGGATGCTGAAGACTTCAAAACCTGCCTTATCTCCATTGGTTACAACCTGGTAAAGCCATGAGCACCCTTCAAGTATCAAAGTTTGTTTGTGTGTGATTAACAAGTCCAGACGGACATGGTAATGGATAGAAGTAACCCTAATTATATGTATTTATTAATGTTTGTATATTGCATTTTACATCTTAAAAGCTCCATTACAGGATTCTGTAAGAATTTATGTTGATACAAATTAAAGATTTTCATTTAACAGTACTTTAAATTAATTTAAAACTCACTCATGTGATACAGAATGTGCTAAACCAAGTCAATCTGAGTTATATCTGTGTGTGTGTGTCATTTGGTGTGTGTTGCCGTGTTGCTGTGGGGACCGAGCTTCACTCTCCCTCTCTGTTGCCCCCAGGGTGAGAACGAGTTCTCCCGCATCATGAGCATAGTGGATCCAAACCGGATGGGCATCGTCACCTTCCAGGCCTTCATCGACTTCATGTCCCGCGAGACGGCCGACACAGACACTGCCGACCAAGTCATGGCCTCCTTCAAAGTCCTGGCAGGAGACAAGGTACAGCTTTGTGTTGTGGTCGAGTTAACAGTGTGACAGTGAAGACGAAATTCCTACATTCAGCTTCATTTGGCCAAAAGTTGGATATCCGGTGAATAAAGTGAAGAGACACAGATGTGTGTGTGGGTGGTGGTGCATGGCTGTTCTTATTTGGTGGAGCGATTTGTCCGGTTAATTTATTTTCTCCTCCTCAACAGAACTACATTTTAGCCGACGAGCTGCGCCGGGAGCTGCCTCCAGACCAGGCCGAGTACTGCATAGCCCGCATGGCCCCCTACACCGGCCCCGACGGCGTGCCCGGAGCCCTCGACTACATGTCCTTCTCTACGGCTCTGTACGGAGAGAGCGACCTCTGAACACTCTGTCAGTCGTCCTGACTCGGGACCACCAGCCTACCTGCTCTGATCACCGCCACGTCCTCCGACTGCCCCGCCACCAAACCCCTGTCCTACTACGCTCATTTTTTGTACGTCTCTGGCCTTATCTTTTTGTCATTATCCTCTGTCTCCTCCTCCTCCTCCTCCTCCTCCTCCTCCTCCTCCTCCCACCTCTCCACCGCTCCCTCACACTCTGTCTCCTCGTTGTATTTGCTTCCCACGCAATGCAGCAGCTCTCCAGGTTTACAAAGAGGGAGAGAGAAAATGTTTGTTTCTGTTTTTATTTTCTTGTTGTCATTGTTTTTCTTCATAAAATGAATAAAGTTAACATATTTTATTATACTGAACAAAAAAAAGGTATTTTTCTTCACCTGATTGAAAATAAGAGACGAAAATTGTAATAAAGAAAAATTGCTATACTTCCTCTTCTTATCTTCTGTTTGCTGCAGGGATCACGTGTGTTTAATCGATTCACTGTGTTTGTGCATTTAGCTGACTCTCTGAATAGTAAACGCTTATATCAGAAACCTCTACAGTATGTATATATCCATATGTCCCTGGAGGAGCAGTAAGAACAGGATGCACACTTGTTAAAGTGATTATAGTGGCCTAAATACTCCCACATAAAGGTAGTGATTACCTGCATCAGGAGGAGATGTGCAGCACAGTGATGTGGAGTGGAGTGTGTGTTGTTTCCAGTTTTAGAGCTCCTTCTGAGTAAAATCTTTTGGGACATTTTCTTCAGTTTGGGATTTTATTATGTTCAAGAGGTTTAGATTATGATTACAGAGAGTCAGACTTAGGTTTGTGTTAACGAACAAATATTCAGCATGTTTTCCCCCCTGCACTTTCTGCAGGTTAGAGACAAATCATTACTTTCAATTTTTGGCCTTTTTTTAAAGTCATACCTCAGTTTTTAGACTTGCATTTCATTTATTTATATAGGAAATAAATTCGTAGCAGTTTATAAACAAAATTATCATACAGTGGTAGACAGAAAAAAACAGGTAACTAAAGGAAGCATGAAAACTGAAAAACAACATATGATTTGATTTACATGTTCAAGAAGGAGTCAGAGGAAGTTCAAACTTATTTATTCCCACCCCTTCTCTATATATTAATAACAGTCAATTATGTAGCTCCTCATCAGTGTAAAGCTGTACAATGATTAATTGCCAATAATATTTGTCTTACAGCAAGATATAAGATAATTACAAAAATACTTTGAAGATAAAAATTAATATATAAACCTTATTAAAAAAATAATCTCATCTTTATATCCTCATCCGATCATGACACACGTGTTTTGCTTTGTCAAACTATGCACATACACACAAACGTAACCTTGTGTGTTGGCTCAGTTAAAAACTATTTTTCAGCAGGTTCCTGTTATGCATCAAAAACACATTACAATACTGAATAAAAACAGAAACAGTGGTTTCCTTTGTGGTGAGGGACCAAATTAGGAGAATATTGTGAGAATAATTGCATGTAGAAATGTGTCTGAAACAGTAGGGGTGAGATATGGTCTGATCTTGATACAGACCAGGGGTGTGAAACATACGGCCCACCAAAGGGTCCAGTCTGGCCCACTAGACGATCTTCCTCACCTAATAGTGATGCATGTGCGAAGGCTGAGAGGAGCCAGGTTTCAGGAGCAAGTGAAACTCTGAGTAACTGTCTTCATGTAAAATGCTGCGCCCTGAACAGAATACAGTTCTTTTCTTTCACTTTAGTTTGGTGTGGTGATGTCAGGATACTACACAGGAGAGGAGATGTATAGAAAAATGTTATCTGATTTGTCTAAAATGTATGTCTTTAAACCAAAAAGGGGAAAATGTGTAGGTGTTTGTTATTAAGAGGATATAATGCAATGGTTTTACTGGTCTGGCGTACCTGTGATTAAATCAGACTGTATGTGGCCTTTGAAGTAAAAGGAGTTTGACACCTCTGTTGTAGACATACAGTTTCTGGTTGAGTTTCTTTGTTAGGTGCTGAATGAGGTGTTGATAAGTGATGGGCACGTCTAGGAATAATTTAGACTGTCCATCTCACAGGAAAACTAGACTTGGGCTCCATTATCAAAATACAAGATCAAGGTTTTATGGTGAAGTCCATATCATTTCAGTTTATGCTGGGATTTAGTGGTGCGTACAGGATCGACAAACAAATTTGCAATTAATTAAGTTACAACAAACTAAATCCACATAGTGAATGTGGAGTATTTAGGCTGCCCATGGAGATCTGAGATCCAGAGGTAGTGTCCTGCTTTGCCTCCAGCCTTGGATCCGCCCTAAAGGTGGCACATACCCACACAAAGCTGCAAGGCTGTACTCAGGGATAATTGAGTGGAAACACCTGAGTGGGTCAACAGACAGGAATGACTGAAACCAGCGGCTGCAGAGATGGTAGGAAAACATTAAAAATGTTCTATGTCAGGTAAAATTGTCAGCACTGATGTAAAGTGTATGTGCTCGGGGAAGAAATGCTAACAATACAGAAGGTTGAAGAAACGAGGAAAAGCGACATTTCACGAAGCTAATTAACTTTAAACAGTCAAATATTAAACAAAACATAACGAGGAGAGTCCAAGCAACGACAAGACGAGTTTTGCCATTTAAAAACTTTTTATTACTTTTTTATTTCGACATTTTTAAACGCGTTTCCCCTCGCCATCCCTCAAACGGTCACATAGGAACCGTCGGCCCTGTCTCCTCACTACACGGACAAGTTAGAGCGTCGGACCCATTCAGGAAGCGTCCCGGCTGTGACCTGCTCCTCCGTGTTATCATCAGTGAAATGGACCTGTAGCTGCTGAGAGGAGTCATGTTTACCTTAAAGGCGTTGCGGAAAAATAAAACAGTCAAATATGGAGTCCCCATGCTGGTAAGTAATTTTTATTTTATCTTTTTGATGTATTTACGAACGTTGATTAGCTTGTTAGCTAACACTTTGCTAGCAGGTTAGCAGATTCATGTTACATGACGCTGCTGTCAGATGTCAGTTATTTTGTAAGTGTAACGTTACTGTAAATATTAACAGATATGTCAGTTATTTTTCTCTTTACCATGTTTCAAAGCACAGTTTAACGCTACCTAGTGTTACCCTTGTTCCTCATTTGCTGTATCCAACTTTGAATTATTTAACATTCTCTTGTTTAGTTTGATTTATAAAAGCATGTGTGCTTAAAGGTAAAATAAAGGTGCTCCATAGAGCCGTTGTGACTTGTATCGACACAGACTGTCATTCACTGTTAACTGATCAGCACCAGGATTAATGTGTAGTGCAAATTTCAAGAGACTTCAAAGCAGTGTGACTTTTTAGAGGAAAGTTAAGGGAACTTATAGACTGTACTGAGCGACTGATTTTGTATCAGTAATTCATACATAAGTGTTAAAGCTTTAACTCCGTTTAAAACCCACTTTCAGATTTGTAAAAACATTATTTTATTTATGAAGGCAAGAAAAATGTAGTGTTCACGCATTGTGTCCATTCATACATCAATGGACTAGGTCTGCATTAAAGATCCTTCTTTTATTTTGAGTAGATAAGTCAGATAAAATTGTCCAGGTTCTGGGTGAAAGTCGTGAAGCAGCTAAATATTATAGGATGCTGATGCAATGTGGAGGAGATAAAGTTGTGTCAGCTGAGACTTACCTGAGGAAGAGATTTGGGTGTTTCATTTGACGAACAGGAATGCGCTAAGATAAGGTAATTTTATTGTAAATTTTATTCTCATTTATTTATTTTCCCTATTTTCTCCGGATACACATTCCCTCCAGCTTACTTGCAGAATTTTATTTACGATGCCCTGTCATGTCTGTTTTTGGTTAATAATGAGTGGGGTATATTCATGATTTGCGACTATAGTAAGGTTGACCCCTCTTGGTTATGGGGTGGGACGGGTAGGGGTGTAGTTGTTTTGTTGGTTTTTCTTTTTAATTAAAAAATAACTGAGTCATAAAAAAAATCCTACATTTACATTTGTCAAACCTGGACTTGATTAACAAGTAGCCCCCAGTATCTGTTTAAAACACAGTTTTCAGCTTTATGAAACCTTTATGTTACTTCTTAAAACTCTAAAAAAGGATGATTTATCTGCTTTTCTGTTCCAACCTGGCCACATCAGATCAGCTCATGATATATTTTTTTTTTTTTATAAATTTATTTAATCTTTATTTAACCAGAAAAACCTCTTGAGGTTAAACATCTCTGTTTCAAGAGTGTCCTGTTAAAGACAGGCAGCAACATAAGCTACACACAGACAGCAAAGAACAAAAATAAAGAATAAAAATGTACAGCTCTAAAACAAGCAATATAAAACACAAAATAAGATTACTACAAAGAAAAGCCTAAAAGTATGTTAAAATTATTATTAGACTTTAAAATCTGGACTGCACTATCGTTAAGACCCCGGAGATATTTTTAGATTCAGCAAAGTTACATACATCATTGCCACAAGTGGATAGAAATTTATTGCAAAAGTTTTTGATGTGGACCTGGACCCTTTCTTTGTTTTCCTCAGTAGAACAAAGGTTTCATAAATCTGACTCTAAGTTTTAAACAGTTACCAGAGTCTGCAAGTCACTGAGGTCCAGGTTTGGCAAGTGTAAATCTAGAGATGCATAACCAGACCTTGTCTCATTGTTGTCACGACGGAGAAAATGCAGTGAAATCACCATTGCTTTGCTTTCATAAATAAAATGTTTCACAAACCTGACATGTTTGAAACAGCATTAAGGCTTTGTCCAGGATGTCTAACATCCCTTTATCATTTACAATCTGTTGCTGTGTAATGCCCTTACATCACTAACCAAAGTACGTAGGATTAAATAACTATAACATGCATACTTTCCATGTTTTTTTTTTCAGTTGCTCGTAGTCGGAGGTTCCTTTGGCCTGCGAGAGTTTACACAAATTCGTTACGATGCCCAGAAGATCAGAAAGAAGGTATGTAGTAAATTAACTCTGCCATTACACATATTTCATGAAGAGTCACTTATAATAAATGTGACAGCAGATTAAGTTTCCCACATTTCCACCATCATAAGAAACCAGTGGAAAGAACCTCCTCACAGTCACGTCACGGGTCAGAGTAACAGGGCCTTTCCCAAACTGGACCCTCTCCACTCCCACTGTGTCACGGAGTGTTACTCTGTTTGTAGTCACTGTCACAGCTGAATGAAGCTCTGTTCATTAAGGTGTAGAGTATAAATACAGCAGCAAGCTTCAGGATGAACTTCCCTCTCTGTGGCAAAAAGAGAGACTGTCGTAACTTTTCAAAACCTGGAGAAAATAAAACTTATAAACATCTCACTTTTTCACTCTGATACAACACTTCAGAGTTAAATAAGCACGTCTGTAGTCTAGACTAAAAAAGGCTATATTTGATCCTAGGATTCCGGGGCATCTATTGGCAGAAATTGTATTCACAGCTATGTTTTCATTAATTTATAATCACCTGAAAATGAATGAGAATTGTTTTGTTATTACCTTAAAATGAGCTGTTTCGATCGATATATAGAGCGGGTCTTCTTCCACTGAGTCCGTCATGTTGTTTCTACGGTAGCCAAAAATGGACAAATCAAACACTGGCTCCAGACAGGGCCATTTGTGTTTTTGTGTCAGCAGCTTCTCCTACACACGTGGCACACAGGAGATGTTTCAGTTCTGCACCATCACTGCAAGATGCCACTAAATCCTACACATTACACCTTTAACATTTGAATGACAATATTAAAGGTCTTTTCTTTGAACAGTTTATGTTTGTACTGGTCGTCGCACAGAACTTACATTTGTATGGAGCATCTCCCATCATGAACACAACACAGCGTTGCATGTGGTCTGTCGACTCGCTGTTGGAGGGTCACTTTGGTTTGGGCAATGGCGGGCCTCCGTGTGGACGCAAAAACAGAGTAAGAAATGGACTGATGAATAGGGACACACGATAATAACAGCACGTTGTTGGTAGTGGCCGATACTGGCCTCAAACGAAATAACATAATCAGCCAACATGCCAACATATTGGTACGTCATCATTATAGATATGAGAGTGGTATCCATCTTCTCGGAGTAAGAGTATTTCCCAAAATATCAGACTATGGCTTTTAAAAATAAAAGGAAGAATTTGCATTTAACATTAAGGTTTTAAAGAAATGTGTTCTCCAACATAACCTGCAACCTTATGAATTTTAATCATTTTATAGGGATACACGATAATATCGGCACATCATTGGTATCAGCCAACATGCTTTTTCTTATTTCTTATACGTTTAAAAGTATTGTATTTCATGTCTCCATCTGCTGGTGGGCCATCAGGATAGGAGTATGTATACATAATATGATGTTAATTCCACTACAGAAGAGACTTGATCACTAAAATTAGGTGGGGTAAAAAGTGGATATATAAATATCTGTATCGTTTATAGACCAAATAAGTTGTTACATATCGGATATAGGCAAAACATCCAATATTGTGCATCACTATTGATGATTATGCTTTTATTTTGCCACCTCATAGCAATCCTAATTAATCCTAATCCTAAGTAGAATTTCAAAGAAGTATTAGTTATGGGCCTTTTAATGTTGATAAATTTTGTCTTATAATTATTATCGATGTTTGTTTATTGGCCCGCAGCCTCTTGCCATTTTGCACAGTTGGCCCCTGGGCCAAGCTCGTTGAGTTGCCCCTAAGTATAGAGGGTGATTTGTGAAAGACCCACAGTCTCTGTACTCCCAGTGAGCAATGACTCCTCCCAGTGGTCAGACACGTAACTGCAGGTGAGGTTCATGTTTTTATCCAAGGGGACAGTTTAAAAATAGCACACACATAGAGATGTTTCAGTGTCTGTGAGGATGGCTGTGATCTCACAGTGCAGTGTGTTTGATTGCAGCTTATTTATTATTAGAATTAGAAACACTGTGTATCCATCATGTCATGTCAGACACTGCACGCATACAGCACTGACAGGCTTTTCTAACCCATTTAGTGAGTCAATACCAGAGCAAGAAGTGAGAACAAGCTCTGATAATTCATTAAATGACAGACACGATTCATTAAAATGACAGAGGACCGGGCCTTCATTAGACGCCATCACAATGTGATGAGCTGGCTGCGAGGGGAAGTGGCTGTTTTGTGCTATTTTACTCTGACAAACGCCGGTGCGCGTCATGTGGGTGGGAGCCAGATGGCAGGGGCATCTTTTCTTATTACTGTCCATGCGAGGCGGCACTAGACTGTGGATGACGGCGGTGTATGGAAGCACGGCGCCCCTGGCAGCAAGCCTGTGCAGCTGCCCCCACACGACTTGCTCTCGTCTGACGGGGCCTGCGGCACACCGAGCCTCTCTCCTCTCCTCTCTCAGACCCTGTGGAGTAGAGATTCAGCTCTTCTCGGCGTGTGTGTGCACATGTAATTTAATGCATGGAATATCTGAACAGTTGTCAAAGTGCACATGATTAAAACCGCTCTTCCGGTTCTGTTATCAGACGATTCCATTATTGTGCTCTCACAGATATTTGCCCAGTTAAATCATTAAAGCTGCTGACTGATGGTTAAGTTTCTCTATGATCCAATTAGCATTTTCTCCTCAACCATCTCATTTGGCTGCAGGCACAGATGAACTTCAAGGCCTTTTGTCTTCCTTGTCCAGGTTTTGTGTGAGTTTTCTTCATCTCTGATGCTCCCAGGTTGTTTTTGAGTTTCAGGCTTGTGGCAGTTGAAGAAAAGCTAATAACACCTCCATAGTAGGTATCACACTAATTACTTGGGCTATTAATTCCCTCGTCTGAAGGCTGCAAAATATTCCATATATTATTTATTTGCTGTAGTAATGTAGGGCTAATTAAAAATCAATCACGGAATTATGAAACTCATCAGTCACCCGAGTAACTGCCGCATTATTGCTGTGAAATATTAGAACTCATTAAAAGTAATGATTCAGAATGGGATTCATTTCAGTCCTATTCTCGAGCAAAATCAATTTGAATTGCAAAACCCAGATAGCTCCATCGGACTCGACTCTCCTCCAAAACCCTCTGACACATAATTTTTATGTTTTTTTACTGAACCTGGTGATGTTGATGCCAAATCGAGCAGAATAATTTACAGAGTAAAAAGAAGGTAAATTGGATCCTCCCTCCAGGTTTGGAGCAGCTAGACTTTGACGCTGGTGAGAAAAGGTCTTCAGCGCTTTCCACACAAGGTTACGGGTCTGATTTTAAAGGTCCAGTGTGGAGGATTCAGGTGAGATATTGGCAGAAATGGAATATAATAAGTGTGTTTTCTTTGGGGTATAATCACCTGAAAATAAGAAAAGTTGTGTTTTTGTTGCCTTAGAATGAGCTGTTTATATCGACATTGGGTTCTTGTCTACGAAGTCCGCCATGCTGCACCACCATAGCCTTGTTTCTACCAAACACTTTCAGTATGGTACCTCTGGAACCAACAGTAACCCTTCAGACATGGTACCTAGACCCTAGCGTTTCCAACAGGCGGGGTTGTTGTCACTCACTGCTCCGTCCAGCACTCACTGTATTTCCTCTTTTATCAGTCTACACCTCGTTTATCATCCACAGAACGAGGCTGCACGCCTTTTCAGAACAAAATAGAACAGGCTGCAGTGAGAGTCTCTCTCCATGGGATATTTAAAAATAGCAGGTTTGTACATTTAGTCCTTCACAGGCAAGCTCAGGGGTTTAGTGTTGCTGTAGCCCACAGGAACAACGCTCCACAACAATTTTTTGCATGCAGTTCACATAATCTGGTCAAAATTAATACATATAAACCCTGGAAGATCCACTCATTACTTAAAGTGTGTGTCATATAAAAACCAAAGTGATGGTCAAAGTTGTCACAGTGAAACTTAAGGTGTGTTGATGGATTCACGTCATCATCTCATGCAGTGAGTAACATTACAAGTGAACGTTCCACCTTTAAAGTTGCTGGCAGTCGGCCCAGTGAATGAAGTTATTGTTTCTCAGAATCCAGCTGCTGTGAGAGGCAGCAAAACATCCTTTCATTTTATCATTACAGTTTACTAATAAACCTCTCCACAGTATGAACAGTGGTTACATGAGCCTCAAAACCTGCCACAACTCAGCCCTGAGCAGAGTGACCGTCCTCTACTGACCAATCAGACTGCAGTGTTCACAGCTCCACCTTTTAGTGCCAGATCTGTGTGCTAGGTACTCCAACAGAGGGGGGACCAAACATGGTGACGGTACGGAACAGTTCCATTGGTACCATCCACAACTTTTCACAGTGGAAACAGGGGAAAAAAGCGTACCGACTTGAACTGTACCGTACTGCTTTGTAGATTTGGGGCTCATGTTTCTACAGTAGTCCAGTACAGACAAGCCAAACACTGGCTCTTAAAAGGGACATTTGCGTTTTGTGTCGGCCACCGTAGTTAGAAGCCCCTCCAGGATAAGAGCATTGGAATAACTTGGATTTTTTAACATGAAACTGCTTTATTCAGTGTTTTTTCTGGTTTTAATCAGTGGGTTCGTTTGTTTTGGAGAGGAGGACACTCCCTAACGAGGACCATAAATTTAAACATAAATAAATTCTAACTGGGAGAAATTTTAGCTGGTTGTAATCTGCAGTCCTCACCACTAGATGTCACTAAATCTCCCTACATCTTACACACTGTTCCTTTAAGTCCAAACTTGTTCACTTCCTTCAGCATTAGGAGCTTTAAGGCATCTTCACCACAATGAGAGGAAACACAATTAGCAGCAGCAACTGTTTCACCTCCTCTGCAGTAGGGGTGTGCCAGATCATCTCGTTCACGCTAACACTGGTAGGATTTTTACTATATGAAAAATTCATATAGTGATATTCGCAATATTTTGACTTGTTGACATATTAAAGTCATATTGTTACCAATGGCAACAACAAGCATGGCTGAAAGTGAAATTATTATAGATTCCGCGGTGGTCCCAAAAAGAGGAGCAGCTTCAGTAGTGTGGAATAAACTGTGGCGTCCTGAATGTTTTATGAACAGCCCCGGACTTCTCAGACTCTTTTAGTGACTTACCGCTCAGAGGGAACTCATTCAGCAGCTCCTCTGGCAGCAGCACGGCGTCTCCCTCTCCTCTCTCGCCGTGCGCACACAGGAGTCGTGTCATCAAGTGATTTTGTCATAAACCTTTGGTAATTTAAACCTACGTGATGCTCACGGCTCGACAAAAAACTCCATATATGTGAAAGTGCAATAGTTGTGGTATCATAACAGCCTGTCACAGGTTACAGTGTGATGATTAGAGGAGAAATGGCAGAGCATAAAGGTCCAGGTGGAAAAAACCAAAACCATCATTTAGGATTTCACTAAAAGAAGGAAATCATTCTATGTTATCGCAAAAATATCCTGAAATATCTTTATATTTCGGGACCATATCGCCCACCCTTATTCTGCAGATGTCATCATTTATACATTAAAGAAATACTACACCAAGAAGAAGAAGAGGAGGGGGAGGTGCAGCTTCAGTTGAAAGTTGTAACCATAAAAGACTCTAAACCAGTTTAATAATTCCTCGTCTTACATTCACAACTTTGTTTAAATTTTTCTCCCCACAAAATCCATCTCCCAAAGGAAGAGCCCCTCCATGTCTTTGCCTTTCTTCTCTTCATCTCGTCCTCTCTTTGATTTGTTTTCCTTGTCTCCGTGTTGCTGTGAGTGCGTGACGTTCTGTTCTAACGTTTCTTCTCCTCTCTGTCTCTCAGCTGGATCCCTCACTGGAGGCCAAAGTGAACGTCCAGAAGCAGTCAGCCATACTGGAGGAGGAGTACGAGGTAAGGAGACACAAGCGGGGCACCCTGAGGGGGGGAGAGGAGATGAAAGAAACGAACTGGTGCGGTCTGTCGGCAAGAAAGAGAAGCTGGTAAACAATGTGTGCTTTTGTAGGGTTCCATCGAAATGCAAGATGTTTGAAAGAAACTCTTGTGCAGATGGGGTTGAGAGGTAAGAACAAGGGGTTTGAGTCTGTAACTTTCATATCATTTATGACCTGGTGTTTAGGAGAAAATTGGGGCTGTGCAATCCTTAAAAAAATCCTGTCCCATAAGTTAATACTTCAAGTGTTTGTTGTTGTTGTTTTATTAATTTATTTTGATTAAACAGATATTATAGTGCGGCTCATATTTCCTCTACCATTGATTAGGTGTGGTAAATCGCTCCAACTGTAAGCTGTGTTGCTTTAATTATGTTTCAGAGTTGTTCTTATCCTAACAAAAGCAGTCAGTACAGATGTAATGTTCAGATCTGAGGACAAGATGCAGATTATCAGCACTAAACTATTGATGATGATCACTTCTCAATGAATATTGCTCATAGGCAGTGGGGCTCAATGTCAGGACTCAGCGCCTGTGAGGTATCGACTGCAATAACGCAGTTCCAAGTAGTATCAAATCCAATCAAATGATACCTGCATTCAATCCTTTTTATACCCAGATCTAGAAAAGAAAAGACTATTTGTGTGGTTTCGCTCGCAGCCAATCACTGCATGTTCTTGAAATTTGAGGGGAAAAATAAATAGCCCCATTTTTCTCTAGCAAAGCGCTTAAAAAGTCCTTGAAATTCAAATGAACCACTAAACACTGTTTTTATATTTTGATCAGTGTCCATCAAATCATTGTAATGGACCTTTTGCTAAGCCCCGCCCCTTTGTGATGGTCCAACAAGCCGTCGTAGTAAGCATGGAGCCCACACTGTAACTAACTGCACGGAGAGAAGCAGACAGAGGGGTCTACAGTCTGTGTTTGAAGGATATATCCAGGATGTCAAACTGACTCAGCAGCAACAACAGGTTAAAAAGACAAAGATAGTTAGAAGCTAAAGCTGAACTATAGGCTACAGATCACAGTGTAAAAGTGGACCACCACATCACTGCTGATCGCCACACAAGACAATGAATATAAAGGGAAACTTTGCTGATGTTGAACCAGCTGTGTGGCATCACAGTGTGTGCAGATGAACAGTGTTTGGCTTCACCCCGTGCTGCTGCCAGCACCTGGACAGAGATATTGGATAAAGCGAGATACCCCACTCAGCTCACTTCCTGATTCAGTGACGTCAGCACCACGCCCCCACAGGAGACTTGCGGCAGCTCTGAATGTATTGTCGTCAATGAGAAAAATGAACGTGATCACAATTTATGGTCAGTTCTTTCGCCCTGTAGTCACTAAAGTAAATATTGGGTTCATTTTTCACAAGCCACACATCTTACCAACATTCTGACACTAAAGCTGCATTTTTCATCCGCACAGATCAAGAGAAAGTTAAATTTGTTTGAGCCCTGTCCGTCTCAGAAAACAAGTTCTCGCGAGATCTCGTGATCTTGATAAACAGGCGGTAAAATCAGGCGCAAAATCACAGTAACAGTTATTTACCGCTAGTAATAAATTAAAGATGCCCAAGCTTTATGCAGCAATAGGCTGCAATAATAGGAAGAATGTAAAGGGAGAACAGGCTCTGATTGGAGGGAGAGCTAACCACGCCCACTTAGGAGACAGGAAGAGTAACTGTTTTCTTAACATTGGATAAGCCTATGGTGGAGTTTCTCCTTTATCCGATATCTCTGACCTGGACCTCCACCGCTGGACGATCTGGGATCTCCAATGCTCATCAGTGCACACTGTGATGACACAGAGCTGGTTGAATATCAGCAAAGTTTCCCTGCTTCCCTTCACTGGTTCCTGTACAGCAGGGTCGGTCTATGTGTCACATTTATAATCATTAAAAAGCAAAAGCAGCATGTGTATACATTCAGTAGGCTATATCTTCAGTAGCTAGCTAGCTAATCCTACACTTTTTAGGGTCTGATTTTGGTTTTGGAACAGGGAAGAAACGTATATCTTTTTCCAACCTCTCCAGGTAACGAGTATCATTAATACACGACGTGCCCCAGGCACAACATTTAGCTCCAAATCCACAAAACCAGCCTGAAAATGAAGGAAATCTGAAACCACTGCATTAGAGTCAATGGACGGGGGCGGGACTTAGAGAAGGGTCAGTTAGATTTCTCTAGAAAGTGTCTAGAAGTGTCTTGTGCCACCCCTCAGTGTGACCAAGAGTAATTTAAGTAGTTCAGAGAATTCTTCTGTTCACATGATGGGTATTGAATGATGAAGAAAAATGAAGTGCTCTGTTGGTATTTATGACTTTAAGGGTTCTGGTATTGTAATTTATTAAATGACATCCAGCCCTAACAGGCAGCTGACAGTTGATTATCAGCTACTCTCAGTTTAAGGAACTAATACTGCTGAACAACCGCATTCAAAGGCGGAGTCAGACGCCAGCCGTCACACACACATCACCTCATTTAAATATGGGGATAACTGCGCACGCGGTCTCTCCTGGAAGACAGGTGGGTGTGAAAGTCAGATTATCTGTTTCACAAAGTTATAGGAGGCAGACTCAGCCCGTCTAATCCGACGTCAGAGAGATGTGGGGGGAGGTGGGTTTACCGGAGCTGTTCTCCAATCCGACAAGCTCCTCTGAAGAAGCATGCTGGCAGCTTAATTCTTGCCTCCCCTCACCTGCGTGACACACCAGATGGTCAGAGTTTTCTACATCTGGCCATTTCAGAGTACATGAAGTAAAAAACGGAGAAAAGAATCCTGAATTGACTTTGAAATAATGTCTGGTGTTCATGCAGGAACACATGGTCATGTTTTCAGACACTGTTTAATCTGCGTCTGTTCAGATACTGAATTACTGGCATCCTGAATCTGGATCTGCTGTGCTTCTCTGTATTGTGTGTCTTGATTTATAGTGTTACAGTGAAGGGTGTTCGTATTAAATGTGGCCAAAGTGTCACATAATAAGGTGAACGTGTGTAGAAGTAATCCCTGTACGTCAGTTTAGAAGTGCCGTGCCACACCAAACAGTGCCAGAGATGGACCTTCTCCAGAGTAGGTCCAAAAGCTGAGCTGCCCGCCTTCGAGTGGGTAGTGGTTACATCTTGCCGACCGCAGCCAACTCCTGACTACTGCCGCTTCTCCCCCTCAAACAAGCCATGTGTGTTGTGAGACTCCTCACCTCTGTCTGCAGGAGACCAGGGGGAAAGGCGTTTTTAAAAGTCTCTGTTTTCAGCTCGCAGTATTTTTGTAGCTTTTAACTGAACCTCTGTGGTTTGGAGTTTCTCTCCTGCGTCCTGTTTTTACTTGAGATATCTGATTTATTTTACTGTGTCATGTTATCTGCCGTATTAAAAGTTGCTGCTCAAAAACTCAACATTTCCTTATTTTGCTGCTTCACAATAAAAGTTTGTACATCACAAAATAACAGGAGACTTTTATTGTGAAGAATCTGTAGGAAATTAAGTGTTATTACTGAATTAGCGGAACTTTGTTAGCATCTTCTCTTCAATAAAGGCAAGTCTAGTAATATGTCAAGGAGGAAAGTGAAAGCAGAAACAGTGAGATGTTGATGAAGAGCTGCGGACAACAGGCTCTTACTGCACCTCTGCTAATAGCTCACCTCCAACAGGTAAACTTCTTTTACCTGCCCTGCTGTGGAAAAACACATGCAGCAAAAATAACAAGGGACTTCAGCTGTGGATCAGCCCGCTGCTTTTAAACGTCAAGCCGTCATCAGTTTAGGACACACTAGCGGTTGGGTCGGTTCTCGGTAATACCAATTCGGTTCGGTACTCCGTCTTGGACCGGGGTTTTTTTTTTTTTTTGGAGACCGACCGGACCGCATACTCGGGTGGAACGTACGTGGAGCGGACGCCGCGGAGGTCCGCCCGGTAAACGTGGACGTCCGCAAGCCCTGTGCTCGCAAAGCATGACCGCGTGGACTCCGCTCCGCGCACCAGTGTCACCAGTGTCAGTTTTCACATCGCGGGGATTTTTCACAGACATTTTTACACGGAGTTCGCTCCGCTTATAGTAAGCCCGAGTCTGTGAGCACCTGTGTCTGCCTCTTCACCAAGCGCACAGCAAGCAGGAGAGAGAGGGGGGTGGGGCGGGGACTGAGCTAGGAGGTGCGAGTGCGCATGTGCCGAGGCCTCTACTGTAGCCTGGAGTTTGTTTAATAGTGACGGGGAGTCAATAATGGCGGACAATTTAGTCTCAAAGAAATCAAAGAATGCGCCACTATGGCAACACTTTGGCTTTGAGCCAGATGAAGGAGGCAACCCTTGTTTGCACTGATTGAGTAAGCTGCAAAATTTATTTGTAAGGAATACAAGAAACAACTTGTTACTGTCACTCTGTTGTCCTAAGGTCATTTTTATTTTAAATTAGTCAATTGCGTCCCCAAGTGGCGAAAATCCGGTATTACCAACTTGATGCGTTTTTTTACAAAAACCGGACCGTTTTTTTTTTTTTTTTTTTTCTCATACCGACCCAACCCCAGGACACACCTTCAAGAAGCTGGCCATGTTGTAATGGAAATGCAAATCCCTGCTGCGCTGGACTGATGGCCCAAACCAAGCCAGCCCACGGCTGTTGAAAAAGGGGTGATGGATTTCTTTTTATGGTCATGCTCCAGGCACACTAGAGCAAGTGTTTGCATTACGTAGCCTTCACTGCTACATGTAGCTACATGCTAACATCAAAGGAACATGTCATCTTGATTGCCAATGTTGGAAATTAATCCCCGATTTCAAATCACATTCCTGCTGGAACGTGTCTGGTTGTGTTTAGAAGCTTTTAATTGGTGATTTTTCAAAGTAGAAAGTGCCAAAAGTCTCTGTTGCAGTCCTTCAGTGGCTGCAATGACCATGTAGAGATACGGAAGAACTTGAAACTCTGACTTATCAGAGCAGACTGGCCTTTTTCAGGAGGGGGGCTCACAGGCACCAAAATGGAGCATTTCAGACAGAGGCTGAATACAGGTGTTTCAGCACAGACAGTATGAGAATAATAAAGTGTTATTCTGACTATTAAAGCATGTATTAGTGTTCTCACCAAAATCCAAAAGCCTGAACCTGAAAATGAACATAACATGTCCTCTTTAAACCTCCTGCTGTTGTTCTGTCCTCTCTGCAGAAGTTGAGGGAGGTGAATTTGGATGAATGGAAGAACATCCGTGGCCCTCGCCCCTGGGAGGACTCCAAGGAGTACCAGGAGCAGCAGCGCAGCAGGCAGAATAAAAATGTTTGAGGTCCAGGCACGCCAAGCACACACAGCATCAGGACGGACTAGATACGTGTGGATTGAGTGTGCGGTGAAGTCGTCGCTCAGAGCCAAGTATCCCATGGGCTCGACTTGTTGGATCTGTGTTCAGTGTCTGTAACAAGTCTCTTTTGATTGCAACACATTGAGGACGACTAGTGGTCAAAAAGGAGCCCGAAACTTTGAAATAACTTCAAGGTTGATCTTAAATTTAAAGATGTAAAAATAAAGCAGTCCCATGTTGATGGTTCTTCTCCCCTCTGAGGAGTTTCTAATATAAACCAGCCAGTAGGTGGCACACCTGTGTCCTGCTGCACCTTACCTTTCACACTGAAAGCCAGGAAGGATATATATAAATATATATGTCAGTGTATGATTTCCATGTCTCAATAAATTATGTTCTATTGATCCAAATTGTTACTTTTACTTTTATTTTGTATTTGACAAAAGCTGGTAGACGTGGTGAGTCTTTGTTTACAGCAGTATCACATTGATTTACCAGTTGAAAGTATAAAAGAATAAATAAGGCAACAGTCCAGCCTTTCCTCAGGCTTTATAGGTCTCGACAGTAATCTGTTTCTCTGACAGTTATTACTTTGCAATGCGCTGGATTTATTACGTTTATAATGGAAATAGTATTACCTTTTTGCTTTTTTTTTTTTTTGTTCGACAAAGCAAAGGAACATGATTTTTGCTGCATGTCTTCAGATTGTACGTATAAATAATGTTTGTGTGACTGACAGATAATATGTACCGCCTCCCCTCGTTCAGTTTGTGAAGTAGGATGTAATGAATATTCCTCAGGTGGAGAGCTCTGTATGAAAACGTCCAGGGATACATTTTCTGTAATCACATTTTTTATGCTCGTGATTTTTGAGTCACTTTAATACCCAGTGTTTCCGAGGCTCGGGACTTTACGGCGCACAAACAACAGCTCATATGTGAGGATTATTTTCTCATGCACAGGTTGTGCTGATACTAAATCTCACTGCTTTGTCGTCGGTTGTTTGGCCGAGCTGCTGTGAAGCAGAAATTGCCTCTAATCCACCAAACAGATTAATCAAGTAATTAGTCACAGGATCAGCAGATCAGATCGAGCAGTTCTCGTTGAACTGTGTGTTGATAAAAATGTCTGGTGTGTTCTTGTTTTTCTTTAGAGGTCTCTAAATTTAGAGGCGCCACATGTTGGTGCATCTGTAATCTTAGAGGTCAATCACACACCTTATTCTGGATGCTCCACAGGCCTGCCCTGCGGCTGTTTGTGATTAGATATGTACTGTCTGAAAATCAAAACAACAGCCAGGACGCTGCTGTTTCTAACTGTGGGAAAGAAGAAATATTGAGTTTGATGAGAGTCGATAAGACAATCTGAGCCGCACTGGAGGAGGATGATGATACTGGAAGGTTTGCTGCAGTGGTGGAAGAAGTGTCAGTCTGAAAACCTCTGCTCTGGATGATTCACAAACACTGATGGATACACTGATAGGTACAGAGCCCCAAGTCCTGAGAGGTTATTTTTAATGTGTTCTGCACACAAGTCTAATATCTTGAGGGAACAAGTTACTATCATGTGCACATCTTATCCTGTTATCTTGTTCCAAAAAGATAATTAGCCTGTGTGCATAAAATAACAGGCTTACTTGTTAGCACACAACAATAATTGTGTGCACAAAATAACTCTTTCCCACATGATAACTTGTTCCCAAAAGATAATCAGCTTGTTCCCATAAGATAATTATTTGCACAAGATAATATCTTGTTACCACAGTATAAGAACTGACCACAAGATAAGAACTTGTTCCCACAACTTAATTGTTTGCACAAGAAAATCAACTTTTTCTGACAAGATAATCCTCATATGTGCACAAGATAATAACTTGTTCCCTCAAGATAATTGTTTGCACAAGATAATCAACTTGTTCCCACAGGATAATAACTTGTTCCTCCCAGATAACTTGCTCCCACAAGATAATAAACATATACCCACAAGACAATAACTGACCACATAATAACTTGTTCCCACAAGATAATCAGTATGTGTACACAGGTAACAACTTGTTCTTGCAAGACAATTAACTTATTACTACAAGATAATCAACTTAAGTGCACAATATAATATCTTGTTCTCATGAGATCACCAACTTGTTTCCAAAAGATAATTGGCTTGTGCGCACAAGATAAAATAATATCACCTTTTGGGAACTAAGGGTCTCCATACATAGACTTTTTCTTTGGTGGACAGTAGTTCTGATGAAAACTGTTAACAGGGTGTATGTTTCTTGATGATCTGAGTGAACTAACCATCACAATGTCTGACAGTTTTTACCATGGACATATTCTGCAGATAAAATGGTGTGTAAAACTATTTTAGGTGGCTGCACTTTGAACCGGATATTCCACTTATTTAGTCACTTTTCATTTCCTCCTTAAATCCACATCATATGGTATTTATTAGCTGTGTGTTTGGTGAACCATCCGTAACCTCACTAGCTGCACAGAGCCATACCGCCTTGCAGCTCCTCCATAGAGCTCGCTGCAAATGAACCATGTGAAGGAGACTTTAGAGCGCTGAGGCAGAAGATAGTATGTTACAGTACACTGCGGTTCTTTTATGCAGGATGGGTGTAGTCGTCAGAGGCCAAAATGGGTCAGTCCGGGAGGCCTCTCGATCGTAAGCGAGCTGTCAGGACGCATGATCAGTTGGCAGCCCTAATTTAAAGGAGGCACAACCCCCCTTCACGTGCTTTTTAATTTTTAATTTGAAAATGCAAGAAAACGCCATCAAATATTCAGAGGACAAGGCTAAGAAAAGAGGAAATCAAATTCAATATTTACTACTTCGGGGAAACTAATGAGGTCTTAGAAACAAGAAGCATGTCGCTGGTTGAAAATCGGGGCTCTGAAACACTAAATAACTTTAATCCCTCGCAATTTCTGAGGACCCCTTACAGCTATGGGCCCCTGAATCATTCACATTTTCCTGTCTGCTCCGTGGCCCTGTGAGTTGGTTTTTCCTGCTGCCAGATCTTCACAGCTCTGATGTGGAGACACTCTGCAGAGGAACCAGGCAGCTCTCCGTCTTTTTCGGCCCTAGATGAATGAAAAATCCCTCCTCCCAAACACACTCGCACACACACACACACACACACACACACACACACACACACACACACACACTCCAGATGAAGATTAATTACTACTGTATTATCTCACAAGAAGACATTCCTCACAAAGATTAGAGATTTAAATGAAATACAGAATATTAAACCATATTCTGTGAATGGACTGAGGATCCCCCGGTAAATTCTCAAACCAGGCTGAGAGCCCAACATCATGGTGTTTCTTACTTCCTTGATGTGGAGTCTGTCCTTTGTAAACCAACAGACTGTCTCGTACGGAGGGAAACGCAGTTTGATTTCTTTCTGCACAGGCAGAAAAGTGAGACTGTCCGAAAATATGTGGTTACTTAATTAGTTGGATTCCTCAGTTTCGCCTACGGATGCAGCACAAGCTCACCTAACGCTCAAATTACAATCACTGGCCACTTTATTAGGTACACCTTGCTAGTACTGGATTGGATCCCCTTTATAATTCTTGTTGGCATAGATTCAACAAGGTGCTGGAAACATTCCTCAGAGATTTTGGTCCATATTGACATGATGACATCACACAGTTGCTGCAGATTTGTCAGCTGCACATCCATGATGAGAATCTCCCGTTCCACCACATCCCAAAGGTGCTCTATTGGACTGAGATCTGGTGACTGTGGAGGCCATTGGAGTACAGTGAACTCATTGTCATGTTCAAGAAACCAGTTTGAGATGATGTGAGCTTTGTGACATAGTGTGTTATCCTGCTGGAAGTAGCCATCAGAAGATGGTCTTCTGCTGCTGTAGCCCATCTGCTTCAAGGTTGGACGTGTTGTTGGCTGTTTTGAGCGCTGTACTAGGTCTGTTTGTCTGTCTGTGGACAGATTTTGTCACCACAATAGCATCACAACTGCGCAAGATCAGTCATGAAACTTTACAGATGAGTTGTTGAAATCAAAATGAAGGCCGAGGTCAAAGATGAGTGTGGTCTGAGTATGGGGGCTGGAAATAGGGGTGAAAAAAAAAGGCCATAGACCACCTACTTTACGCCCCTGGCCCGCACTCGTTTGAAACAAGCAGCAACCTCCAGGGCTATAAATGGAGCCAACACACAAGTGCCAAAAACTGCAGTTTCTCCAATGGCCACTTGAGGCTGCCTCCAGAAGCCAGTCAATCCTCAGAGACCCCCATGTTAAAATGCCCATCTTAACAGCAGAAATAAGCATGTTTACAGCCTGGTACAAAACCCAGTTTTGGTCTCTGTAGCTAATTTCCTACACTTAAGCTACACATAATTAAGGTTGTGGCCACTGTGAGTGACAGTATCCTTGGGCTCTCAGTCAGATCCACCCACCCACCCCTCACTCCTCCACAGCGCCAGCCTCTAACCCAAATGTGGTCACTTCTGCCTCCAAAAAACTAAGATGGCAACAGCTGTAATGCCAAACCCGAGACTTCAGAATCACAGTTCACAAATCAGTAGGTGACGTCTATAGGCTGTGTCCATTGTTTTTACAGTCTATGTGATTTAGTGATTCCATCAAAAGATGGTCTGTAGTTACTTTTTATTATCAGCCAACAATGACGATTGATTTAGTCATATCTGCAATAAGCTGATTTATTGGTCTAAGTGTCACTCACCTATCTGTCAGATATTGGTGGAATCTTTCTGCTTTCCTGTCTTTGTAGTCAACTCCCACTGTAACACTGTGAACTGTTTGCAGCAGCTCTCATGGTCTCTAAACAGCGTGAGGAGCCCACAGTGGATACATAACATCCCAACGCCTGTGAGCAAAACACTTAAAAACAGGAGAGAATAATTTATGTGTAGAGGCTTTGTCATCTCAAAACACTTAACCCTTCCCAGCTATGATAAATTTAAAGAGTTATATATTAAGAAAGTGCTGTTAATCATTTAGCATCATACACTTAACAAACAGTTACTTTAACTTGTCAGCTGACAATATTTAAAGGTCCAGTGGAGGATTTTAGGTGATGTATTAGCAGAAATGGAATATTATATATGTGTGTTTTCTTTGGAATATGATCCCCCGAAAATAAGAACTGTTGTGTTTTCATTACCTTAGAATGAGATGTTTATATCTACATAGGAAGCAGGTCCTCATCTATTGAAATCGTCATGTTCACTGCAACATTTTTAAAGTAGCAGAGCAGACAAACCAAACACTTACTCTAGATAGGGCCATTCACATTTTTGGGTTTTTGCAACGGCCATTGTAGTTAGCAGCCCCTCTGTGATGAGCAGCATCAGAAAAACCTTGATTTTTAATGTGATATCATGGGAGAAGCTTTGACCCATTCTTGCGAACATTTTGGGGACGGTAAATTGGCAACACAGATGGTGAGGTGAAGGCCTGATTATAGAAATTGAATTTTTTTTTTTTTTGTCTTTTGTTCATACGTACATTTTTAGAGACCCCTGGCCTTTTTCTTTTGGAGAGGAAGAGACCTCTGCAGATAATTCTGCTTCTAGTCAAACCTCCTGAGTGTCTGACTCTTAAGTTATCAGAGAGAAAAGGTGAGCACACATTAGCAGGTGCTGGGCTAGCAGTCCGTTTCCAACATGCCAAACAGTGTCGCAGAAACACTGATTTGTAACAATAACTACTTTATTCAGTGCTTTTATTAGTTTTAATCACTTGGTCTGTTTGTTTTGGAGAGGAAGAGAGCTCTGCAGATAATTCTGCCTCTAGTAAAAACCTCCTGAACAATGAACACTGAGGGAATCACAACCAAGACTTCACACTTGGCACATGGGAGAAGTTTTAGCCGGCTGGAATCTGCAATCCTCACCACTAGATGGCACTACATTCTGCACACTGCTTCTTTAACTTCCTAGGTTTGTAACTCAATCCAGTTTGTCCAGTTCGATAATTTAAAGTCATTTATACATTAAAAAAATGTAAATATATGCTGGTTTCAGCTTCTCAGACACAAGGATTTGTTGCTCAGCTCACTGTGAATGGAATATCTCTGGATTTTGACTGTTGGTCACACAAAACAAGAAATGTGGAGATGTTGGGGCACCCAGCAGCTGACCTTGTTGAGCAAAGGCCCCGTCCTTGCTGCAGCAGCCGGGGGCTCCATTTCGACCCGCTGCCCCTTGTTGCACGTCATCCCCCTCCGTCTCCCCCTTTCATGCTAATACTGTTGTGTCGATTCAAGGCAAAAAGCCCTAAAAATATCTTAAAGGAAAGAAACGTGAGGGCATCACAGCTTAGGAAAGTTGTGAGCATCATTTTATAGATATATTTTATGCAGTCAATAATGGAAACAATCCTGTAGTGCAGGTCTAATGTACAGTATGTGTGTTTTTATTAATCGTTTGTCCCAGATTGGAAACACAGCCCGAGCAGCTGTGGTCAGTGAACGCCTCAACCTTCACTGACTCACTTACAGAGAGCTGCAGAATCAAACGACAAAAAATAGACTTCTTCTACATGAAGGAGGGAGGGAGGGGAACGAGCGGGGAAATGGCCTCTGTGCTTATTTTATTTAGTCTCTCCCTCTCTCTTCCTCTCTCTCTCATTTCATTTCTATAAATAGACAGACGCTTGGCAGCTGAGGGGTAGTCCACGCAGAACAAATGCACCCCCTGGCTGTTTCACTTCATTCCCCACATAATGAGCCAGACGGAATGCGCGCAGATCGCCGCCGTCACTTCCACTCTCCCCAGGACCGAGGCAGGGGCCACACGTTGCCATGGAGACGTGGGCAACAGGCACGTGCGGGGCCCTCGAGCATACGTCGGCCCCGCACGCGAAGTCGAGCCCCTTGGCCGAGCTGACCCCTCCGCCTTGGTCCCTGTCTCATCCCGTCTTCTCCTGCCTTTGATTCTCTCCCCGTCCTGCTCTCTTTCATTCAGCACCATAAGGCACGTGGGAGATGAGTAGATGAGTGTGGAGTCCAGTGTCCTACACTGTGTCTCTGATGTAATGGAGTCAGTGTGGGTATCCCTCTCTCACCCATCTTCCTCTGCAAATATATTCCGGACCAGTGAACCACTGAATGCTCAGCTCCAATAGCTGCAGCTGCAGAAGGGGCACTCTCCATAGACAGGCTATACTATATGAGTGCAAACACTGGTCTCTATGGATCTTATTTGAGCTGAAAGGACATACAGTGTGAAAGCTTCTCGCTGGGCTCCTTTCTATCTGCATTGCACTCTGTGTATTTATGGAGTGTCAGGGTTTTATTTGAGGAGAGGATTTATTAGTGCAGGGGAGTCAAGGTTATGTAGCGTTATATGAAGAATAACCAGCTCTTCTTCTCTGTACGATCATGTGCATACCCACCTATCGAGCCAATGCATGCATGTCTGGGTGACAGTGATGCTGTTTGGCTCAATGCCACAGGCATGGCCCTGGACTTTTTGGCTTGTGATTACAGGTTATGACTGAAGTCCCTACAGGAGTTGTGAGCAGTTCTGCCGACAGCCAAGAAGAGAATGTTGGCAATGTATGTCTCAGAAAACTATGAATATCCTCCTGAGACCCTGTGTCCTCATAGGAGGACATCACATTTTGGGTTTACTGGACCTTATACTTCATTCTGCATAACTCAGACCTGTTGTCCTCGTTCATGGACACTTTTTTGTGCCATCTAGTGGTAGTAAGAGCACAATACACTAATCCATGTAGAAACAAGATGGCGGCCATCTCTGCCAAGTCAGTCTGCAGCCGATCCTGACACAAACGTGGACAAGGTCCAAAACCTGATCACATTTTATGGTTGAAACTTGATTATTGTATTGTTGTCTCGTTTGAGGACATTGGGACTTTATTATCGTCTCATTTGAGGACATTGGGACTTTATTATCGTCTCATTTGAGGACATTGGGACTTTATTTTTGTCTCGTTTGAGGACACTGGGACTTTATTTTTGTCTCGTTTGAGGACACTGGGACTTTATTTTTGTCTCGTTTGAGGACATTGGGACTTTATTATCGTCTCATTTGAGGACATTGGGACTTTATTTTTGTCTCGTTTGAGGACACTGGGACTTTATTTTTGTCTCGTTTGAGGACACTGGGACTTTATTTTTGTCTCGTTTGAGGACATTGGGACTTTATTTTTGTCTCGCTTGAGGACACTGGGACTTTATTTTTGTCTCGTTTGAGGACATTGGGACTTTATTTTTGTCTCGTTTGAGGACACTGGGACTTTATTATCGTCCCGTTTGAGGACAATGGGACTTTATTATCGTCCCGTTTGAGGACATTGGGACTTTATTATCGTCTCGTTTGAGGACACTGGGACTTTATTATCGTCTCGTTTGAGGACAATGGGACTTTATTTTTGTCTCGTTTGAGGACATTGGGACTTTATTATCGTCCCGTTTGAGGACAATGGGACTTTATGATCGTCTCGTTTGAGGACAATGGGACTTTATTTTTGTCTCGTTTGAGGACATTGGGACTTTATTATCATCTCGTTTGAGGACAATGGGACTTTATTTTTGTCTCGTTTGAGGACAATGGGACTTTATTTTTGTCTCGTTTGAGGACATTGGGACTTTATTTTTGTCTCGCTTGAGGACACTGGGACTTTATTTTTGTCTCGTTTGAGGACATTGGGACTTTATTTTTGTCTCGTTTGAGGACACTGGGACTTTATTATCGTCCCGTTTGAGGACAATGGGACTTTATTATCGTCCCGTTTGAGGACATTGGGACTTTATTATCGTCTCGTTTGAGGACACTGGGACTTTATTATCGTCTCGTTTGAGGACAATGGGACTTTATTTTTGTCTCGTTTGAGGACATTGGGACTTTATTATCGTCCCGTTTGAGGACAATGGGACTTTATGATCGTCTCGTTTGAGGACAATGGGACTTTATTTTTGTCTCGTTTGAGGACATTGGGACTTTATTATCATCTCGTTTGAGGACAATGGGACTTTATTTTTGTCTCGTTTGAGGACAATGGGACTTTATTTTTGTCTCGTTTGAGGACATTGGGACTTTATTTTTGTCTCGTTTGAGGACAATGGGACTTTATTTTTGTCTCGTTTGAGGACATTGGGACTTTATTATCATCCCGTTTGAGGACATTGGGACTTTATTATCGTTCTGTTTGAGGACAATGGGACTTTATTATCGTCTCGTTTGAGGACAATGGGACTTTATTTTTGTCTCGTTTGAGGACATTGGGACTTTATTATCATCTCGTTTGAGGACAATGGGACTTTATTTTTGTCTCGTTTGAGGACATTGGGACTTTATTATCGTCCCGTTTGAGGACAATGGGACTTTATTATCGTCCTGTTTGAGGATAATGGGACTTTATTTTTGTCTCGTTTGAGGACATTGGGACTTTATGATCGTCTCGTTTGAGGACAATGGGACTTTATTTTTGTCTCGTTTGAGGACATTGGGACTTTATTATCATCTCGTTTGAGGACAATGGGACATTATTATCGTCTCGTTTGAGGACAATGGGACTTTATTATCGTCTCGTTTGAGGACAATGGGACTTTATTATCGTCTCGTTTGAGGACATTGGGACTTTATGATCGTCTCGTTTGAGGACACTGGGACTTTATTTTTGTCTCGTTTGAGGACAATGGGACTTTATTATCGTCTCGTTTGAGGACAATGGGACGTTATTATCGTCTCGTTTGAGGACACTGGGACTTTATTATCGTCTCGTTTGAGGACAATGGGACATTATTATCGTCTCGTTTGAGGACAATGGGACTTTATTTTTGTCTCGTTTGAGGACAATGGGACGTTATTATCGTCTCGTTTGAGGACAATGGGACGTTATTATCGTCCCATTTGAGGACATTGGGACTTTATTATCGTCCCGTTTGAGGACATTGGGACTTAGTTATCTCTGACAATGTATGTTTTTATACTTATCAGGTCCTACTGATCCCAAATATCTAGGACAAATTAAAAATGCGTACCAAACAAAAGTTCAGGTCTCAGAAGGATATGTTACATTTGCATGTCTCATATGTGTGATATTGACGTTTCTAAAGTGACGTAGCATATGAGCCGACTTTGTAGTTTGGAGGTGGAGTGGACGATGGATGGTGTGACACCTTGGTGCGATGCCTGCCAAGTTGCAGACAGCACGAAACAACAAACACTGTGTTTTAGTAACTGTCACTGTCTTACAAGTAGCTTTTTAGGCACCAGACGTTGGCGTTTTTTAGTGATCTGTTGCTTTTTTCCTCCCAGGGGATAGGGGCAAGAGAAGTGATAGAGATGTAAATATGGGCAGTGCAGTGCGGTTGCACTGGGGCCTGTGGGATGGCGGGGCCCGGTTGCCACCTGGAAATATGCCTGTGTTCAAAGGAGAGCTCACGTTAAATCGAAAATGGTGCGATTTTCCATATATGCCCTCAAAAAGACAAACCCATCCCCAGCATGGCTTTCTGTTTTGTAAAATAGTATCAATCTGTAACAACATTACATGCTTATTCTAAATAAACTATAAAAACTATAATATAACTTTAAAAACTATTTAGTTAAACTACCTATTTCCTATTTTCTCATGTAGTTTTGGTCATAATGCAGATATGTGATGATGATTGCTGGGTGATATGTATGTTGATGTCCAATATAGAGTCTTTGTTTAATCATGTAACGAGACGATATGATTTACAGTAGCTAGTTTAAGTGCAAAATCTCTCAAGACTGACAAGCTGGACACATCTGCAAACATATTTAAAAGCAGCAGTAAGACGCACTGTTGGTAAAATATATATACGCCTAAACTGTGTGTATGTGTGTGCTGCATAACTTGTAACTAGGGGGCACTAGGGCCCATTACAATGGTGTGCACTGGGGCCCAGCGTAACTACCTTACGCCACTGCAAAATGCGGACATTTCCTAACCATAACCAAGTGATTTTTGCACCTAAACATAACCCAACTTTAACCACAGGGTTGCTGAAAAGTAAAGTCTCATTGTATCTGCTAGCTAATAAAATGCAAATGAGACGTATCTGTGGTTTGCAGAAATGTACAAATGAACCAATCACTAATGAACCTTCATTAATATAGGCCTATATTTTATCTACAAGTGCACGTCACACACTGAGCGAGCCGCCTGTTAATGACGCTGTGGGCTAATGGGCATGTAGCTACTTCCATGTTTCAGATGATACGTCATGTTTGTAGTCGACCAATGAAGGTGAGTTTACATATCACCTTGGGTTCGTCCTTCACCTTCTCAAAATGATCCCACACTTTGGATTTCCTGCCCGACATGTTATTAACTAGCTTGTGGAATAACTGCAGGTACCAGTCCTGGAAATTAACCTGACTCCTGTCTGACTGCTGAGCGTGGACACTTCCTGTGTCTGTCCTTTCAAATTAAATTCACACATGGTCCAGTCATACAGGTTTTGATTTATTTTGACAAGGCGCAGCTCCTAATAGAGTTTCACATTTTGTTTTTTTTCTGCGACTAAACGACCAATGAAATTCTGCCGACTAATGACCTTTCTGGTCGACTAACGTTTGGTGGACTATCAGGGGGCAGCCCTGAAACAAATGAGTTTAACATGACTTTAACGTCACCGCCACAACTAGGCTGTAAAGACGTGTTCGGCATGATGACATTCTGTAGTCTTACTTAGCCACTTTTTTAAGACACGTAAAAGCTTCAAAATCTTTGAGTGAGGTATTTACTGACAAGTTTTATGTCGTAGAACAAAACGTGAAAGTCTTAAGCTTTTGTTAACCACAGACCTTACTTCAGGCATCTAACCAAAAACCCATTGAATTCAAGACAAAGGAACCAGAAGTGCTAACTCATCGCTGAAATCTCTGTGTTAAAGGCTTAGATATGTTTGGGCCTCCAGACAGATTTTTGTTTTGAGCAAAATTTGTTCTTTTTATTAAAGGTCATCGACCTCTGCACCACTGTAGTTGATTTTGTTTTGTAATTCAGGTGAACTGATCCTTTAAAAACGCAGTGTTTTCATTTAACTTAAATGCTGCCTGCCTACACTCCATGTATCTTTAAATTGAATCCTCAAGGGAATGGTTGGTGCTTTGCTCTGCGTCTGACCCCCATCTTCACACCACCCTCTAAACACACACATTCACCAGTGACAGGAAGTGGCCCTTCAGCCTTGAGGGTCTGCAGATCCTGATGCGAGGTGACTCTTTACCTTTCTCATTTCACAGCTTCACTATTCATTACTGACCGTCATAAGTGGACGTCGCCCAGGGGTGATGTCAGTGTTAACTCCCCTGATGACCCCCTTCCCTTCCTCCCCTCCGTCTCTCACCAGCCAGGCCCCACTGTGTCACCGCCTGACGGTTTTTTTCCACTGAAGTTGTTGCAACTCGAGCCTACAAATTATCAGCATGTGCAGAGTGCCGAGCGCAGCACGGAGAGAGAAAATACAAATCACAAAGTGCAAGTGCAGCACTATTCTGTTGTGCTGTACTGTTTCGTTCCTGCTCCAGATTCTCTCCTGCTGCATGCCGGACATTTTCATGAAACCGATCCAGGGACGCCGCCGTCAACTGTTCTGTGGCGAAAACAGGAAGAAGAGGCAAAGTTGCTTTACTCGCTGAGAATGAATGCAACCAGTTTGTCTCAGAGCTGCAGCCATGAAGCCACCCGCCCTTGTAAGTGCCGCTCCTCTCAGTGGGAAACACAAGCAGGCCTGGTGTGTTGATTACAAGTATAATCCATTAATCATCACTGAACGCATGGAGGACTTTGATGAGAGAGGCAAGAGCAGGCATTGAATTCCAATCATACGATGCATGCTGGCTGCAGGTACGCCGAATGAGCCCGCACACCAATCTGTCCAGTGTGTTTTCTGCCTCCACCCTTTTTCCTGCAGATAAGAAAACTTCATTAAAACATCCAACCGTATTCTCCATACTAATTACAGCTTTACATGGAGAGGGAGTGAAGGATGGCGGCGGCGGTGGTGGTGGGCTGCAGGGCCAGATTGGCCTGTCTTATCCCCCCCCCGTCCATTTTGGAAGCGATTGTTTTTGAATTTCATATTTGAATTTAACAAGCATGGAAATCTGAACAGGCTAATAAGATTCTGTACCACAGTGCCGGACTATGTAATTAAAATCGGATCCAATTGATTTTTTTTCTCCTGCTTTGCATATGGGCTCCATCCCAACAGAAAAAGGACTCTGCCTGCTGCAATAAGACGACTGCTCCGAGTCTCTCCCTGTTATTTCTGGGTGGATTAATAATAATTCATTATTGATTAATCGCTAATGAATTTAAAAGACTTTTAAATACTTGTATTAATTTTACATACAATTTGGTTTGCCCTGGGACTTTTAGGGTTTTTTTTCCCACAATGCTTCAGGCCTGTGTGATTCTGTAATTGGAGGTGGTGGCAGTGTCAACATCCTCCTGCTTTGCTCCTGTCTCTGGGGCTTCGTCTGTCTCGTCAGCAGCGGTTATGGGTGATTGTGCTGCATCAAGGACTGTGTGCCCAGTGAAGCTCATTATCTACTGGCTATGCATCTGACTGGGGAGGCAAGATCACTGGGTTGTGCAATGCAACTGCAAGAGGGGAGACAAAGGAACTCAGGAGGTGACGAGAATTTGGTGAGAAGGTTTCTTGGACTCTGGGGGACCCCGAGCAGAGTTTGTTTAAAGGCACAGTTCAACACAAATTCCAAAATACACACTTTTCCTCTTACCAGTAGTGCTATTTATCAATTTGGGTTGTTTAGACGTGAGTTGGTGAGTGTTGGAAATATCGGCCTTAATGTGTGTTAAACACCAAACATGATGAAAGTGTTGCTCAGCAAGATTACATACAGGGTCAATGCAAGGACACGAAAAGCTGCGAATTCCTGCTGGGTGCAGGGAATGACACAATGCTATTATCTGTGTATTCGTGTGAGTCAAAATTTTTCAACTTGAGTGAGAAATTCACATAACTCCATTGCGAAAGCCAATCGGCGTTGAGTTCTAGCTGAGATTCCTGTGATGTTACTGAGAATTAGAACAAACAGTGTCGCTGTTTGTGGCCCACCAGAGCTCTACGACTTTATGTTAGTAATGTTGCTGAACAGAAACAGAACATGCAAGGACCTGGAGACCAGTGAGCGAAGCCACAGGAATACATTGTTTTGAAAATATGTATCTGTGACTTTTTTAAGAAGTTGGTCTTTTATCGAGGAAAGTAAACAATGGTAGGAGTGAAGCGCTAATGCACTGGCGTGACAGAATGAAAAATGATATAGAGTGCTGCTGTCTTGGATCAGGCTGGGTCACAGCAGAGAGCCTCTGTGTTTACCATGCTTACATCACTTGATCCCAGGTATCGGTTGTACTTTACTGCGAACCAAATTTGTCATTAGCTTACCTTGTAAAAACAATTTACACTTCACAACATGAATCGGTGTACAATCATGTGAGCTACCTAATGCTATATCCCTGTATAGCCCTTACCCATAGCAGCAAGGTGAACTAGTTACTTACTAGTACATTTACGGACTATTGAAAAATATTGGCCAATTTGCTTTATTATTATCCCAAGTGAACAAACACTCTTGTGAGCCACAATGGATCCTTTTGTAACTTTTCAAGCAAAAGACTTTGACATACCGTCCACCGCAGAAACCTCCAGCAAAAGAGTAGCGGGGGAGGCTAATGCATCTAGCCATGGTATGTCTGCTGCTGACTCAGCAGCTACAAGCAAGAGAAGACCCCAAAATATTCAAAGGTATATCTCAAGTACAACTCATTTTTATACAATATATGCAGTAAGGGTCTCTGGTCTGTCTCTCTTTTAGCCTGAAAAACATTTAAGACTTATTTAGTGGCATCTATCAGTGCTGAAACTTTTCCTGTGTGCCAAGCATCTAGAACTATGGTGGCTGAGCAAAAGCACAAATGGCCCTGTCTAGAGCCAATGTTTGATTTGTCCTTCTGGGCTACTGTAGACCAACATTGGGGACTCCACAGAAGAGGACCCACTCTTAGCTCATTCTGAGGTGATGGAAACACAAGGATTCTCAGATTCAGGTGACTCTAAACTAACAAAAACAGAGTTATGAATATTATTTCTGCCAAATATTTGTCCCTCAGTCCTACAAACTGAAACCTTTAGCCCTCTCTTTGACATCTTTGTAGAAGGTTCGAGTTTTGCACGTCTGCTTTGCTTTATGGGTGACAGAAAGAGCTGACACCTAAGCTGTCCTTGATCACAAAAATAACCGTTATATGGATTGACACTAGTGATGCATGGTAATATCGGCACTTCATCCAAATCTGCCAACATTTTTTCTTATTTTGCACAATGAATGAATATTACTAATATATTAAAGTGTTGTATTTCATGTCTCCTTCTGCTGGTGGGCCATTATGATAAGAGTATGCATGTATAGAATTATATTAATTGCACCACAAAAGAGACTTGATGATCACTAAAATTAGGTAGGGAAAGAGGTGGATATATTGGTATTGGTTATTGGCCAAATTAGTTTTTATATATTGGCATATTGGATATTGGCAAAAAATCCAATACCATGATGCTCCTGTCAGTATGGACTTGATTTGATATTCGTGTGCAGAGTGTCTCGATAAGCTTATCATCTTATACACAGCACCCATATTTGCATTCTTCTTCGTGCAAGTTTGGACATGGTTTCTGTTTGTGTGCACACACTTTAATAATTCAATATCATGCTCATTAAGCTAAAAACATTTGTGTTACTAACAATAAATTCTCACCCCGACTTCGTTACATATTGACATTTGGTCATGGACCTTCCACACCCAGATACAACGTGCAAGGTACCCTGGGTGTGTTGGTTATTGACGTTCTGGGATGTTGTGTCAAGTTCTGCCTGTTACATGCATTGTCTTCTTTCAAAATACACAGGAAATTTAACGTTACATAAAGTCTCTTTGGAAATAAACTACAGCACTGCGAACTGATGTTTTTTCTTCCTCCAACAACTAACACATGTGGTTAGGTTTAGGAAAAAAGAACAGGGTTTGGCTTTAGAATCTTACGGGACGTGGACACCGCTCTCCTGGGCGAAAGTCTGTGTTTGTTGGACCCATCCACCACCGCTTCAACCCACTCTAGTCAGACTTCTGCTGCCTTAACTTTTGTTCTTGTCCTGTTTCCCCCTGACGCCACGGAGCCCCGTTAATCTATGACGTCAATGTATTCTGCTGATGTTAAAGGACGCCTTTTTTCATTGGTGTCTGATGCCACAAGTCACTGCCTAAGCGCCAGATTTGGGTGACTTCGGCGTGAGACCAGGCTCGTCAGGTAGAACTTGACACTGCGTCCCAGAAAGTCAACAACCAACACGCCCAGGGTACCTTTCACATCGTATGTTGACATGGAAAGTCCATGACCGAACGTCAATATGTGATGAGGTCAGAGTGAGAATGTGTTGCGATATTGGTATCAGTTATTGGCCAAATATCAGATATCGGCAAACAATCAAATATTGTGCATCCCTCATTGACACTCCTCTTGGTATGGACTTGATCTGATATTAGTGTCTTGATAAGCTTATCTTATATGCAGCACTCATAAATGTGTCATATTTGCATCTTCATGTGAGTTTGCCAACCTGGTCTCAATCCAAAGTCGTCGAAATTCGGCGCTTGGGCAGTGACTTGTGGCGTCAGACACTGACGAAAAAAGCCATCCTTTAATGTTGCATGATGCGCGACTGGTTGAAGCTATAGTTTAACAGCGTGCAGCGGCATCAGGGGGAAAGACGGCAGGATAAGAACTAAAGTTAAGGCAGTGAAAGTCCAAGTAGGGTGGGTAGGAGCCGTGGTGGATGGGTCCAGTAAACACCCGGGAGAACGGTGTCAAACCCTGTTCTTTGTTCCTAAACCCAACCACATGCATTAGTTGTTGGCGGAATAAAAATGTCGATTTGTGTTATTGTACTGATGTAGTGCGTTTATTCTAATAGAGACTGCATGTAAATAGTAAATTTCCTGTGCAAACAGAAGTGTATTTTGAAAGAAGACAATGCATGAAACAGGCAAAACTTCACACGACGTCCCAGAACGTCACCAACCAACGCACCCAGGGTCCCTTGCGTGTACCAAACGTCTTTGTAAGGAGGTCAGAGTGAGAGTGTGTTGAGTTTGCACAGGGTGTCTGTTTGTGTGCACATTTTAATAATACAATATCATGGTTATTAAGTTGCAAACATATGTGTTACTGCAGCTGTAAAGTTGGCAGAGGAAGAGTTACATCATTACTCCATCTCTTATAAAGCCTTTACTGTGTGTGTGTGTGTGTGTGTGTGTGTGTGTGTGTGGCATGTGGCCAGAACAAATGTCAGTGACTCAGTGATCATCTCTCTGCCGTCACTCTTATTTTTGCGTCTTAATTTAGCAGCACGTGACCATCAGGGCGCACACACACACACACACACACACACACACACACACACACACACACACACTGGGGTTTGTAGAGGTAAAATAGTGTGTGATACCTTAATTATCAGCTCTCCCCTCCTCCCTCCTGCTGTGAACACTTGTCATGGTGGGCTGTGGGCCTGGATGATATTCATGCTTTGTGGTGCAGGTTTCTTCTCTCAGTCGATGGTGACGTAGTTGCGCGCCTAACCGAGCCTGTCTGTGTGACTTTTAAAAAAATGGGAGGCGGAGGGCTGTAGGGCGCAACCATTTCACACCTCCACCGCGTGAGAACAGGCCAAATATTAATAACAATAACCATCCGAGGATGACAATTTCTAGGTAAAGCTCTCAACTCCGGCGATCATCGGGAGCTCCAGAAACTGAGTCAGCGCGGAGGAGACGCACCGTGCTCATTCCGATGGTGCGCAAAGTCCAGCTGACAGCCTCGGGAACTTAAATGCACAGCTGAGCGCGTTTCTAATGTAAGACGGTGTTTAATATTAATTGCGGTGTGCCGTTCGTGTAGAGGAGAGGAGCCGGGAGAGAGCAGCTCGGCGGCAGAGCCTACCTACAGGAGCGACATCACAGATTTCCTGCGCTAACGCAGCGGAGAGAGGGGGAGGAGGAGAGCGCTGATTCACGGCTTGCAGGAGGAGGGAGAGCCGTGCGGACAGGGCTCAGAAGATCCATCTCCAATCTTAAAATACAGACCCCCCCTTCCACCACCACCACCTCCACCTCCACCCTCCTCCTCCTCCTCCCTTGTCATTGACAGCTCTGCGACCCGGTCAATCCGTCAGACAGGGAGGATCTGGGGAGGAGGGCGCCAAGGCAGGAGAGGACGAAAGGCGATCACCTCTGGCCGGTTTGATCCAAACGCCAATACCGAGCAGGCTGGGGACCTGGCTCTGCGTGCACGAGGACGACACAGTGGCTTCACCGGGGGATTTTGGTCCGAGGAGCACGTTTGAGTCCAGCGAGATAACACAAGGACTGTTGAGGAGGTGATCGGAGCGGCACTATAATAATAATAATAATAATAATAATAATAATAAAGGGGGCGGACAGGAGCTGTTTCGCAGTTTCTACATAAACTCCCCGGAATACAAATCCAGGTAATGAATAACGCATGATGCAAACTCAGATATTAAATGATCAGTGTGTTATTAGTGATGCAACCCGGCGTGCATGGATCACATAGTTCAATATGTGCCACATTATAGTGCCCAGATTATTTCAGGATCCGTGTGGCTGCAAATTGAGCCCCATTAAGTGATGTGATGTGGTCCGTCACTCCGGAGCGCTTCATCCTGCCCAGGTTTTTAACCTGCCTATCTGCTCCCATTGCTCCCCATCACCGTGCAGATATGATCCACTGCAACTGGCTGGAATGGATTCGTGATACTGTCTAATGGGTGTGCCATTAAAATAATTGGCGTCTGTCAACGCAAATATCGGATACCGGTTGTTACATCCTGGCGAGCCCTTCCTGCTGCTGATTGGATGAACACCTGGATTTCCAGTTTTTTAATATGTGAATCTTTCTGTGCGTTTGGCTTCTCCTGCACGGCCTGTTTGGAGTTTGGAGACAAGTGTTCCCTGAGGTCAGTGATGGGTGTTAGAGGCTCGTGTATCCTCTGTGCATCTCCCCACGTACAGGCCTGCATGCTCCCTATAAGTTATGGTGCGGGCCTATGGGTGCTCCAGCAGGGATTCCCCCCTTCAGGTAGCACTGACACCGGCATAGTGAAGGAAAACGGGCCCTTATGATGATTAATCAGCAACAGCTGAGACTCTCCGTGTGTCTGCTGAGTCCATGTTTACGCGCATCTCAAATAGCCTCCTTAAACAAGACCCCTCTTCCCAAAATAGGGAAAGGGGAAAGAGATCTGAGAGCAGAGCAGCCACTCTCTGCTCTCAGCAACTGTCTCAGCCATAATGCTGTCTGCATCAGTCAGGCAGGAGAACAGGGTGGTGATCACGATGCACGAAATCAAACACTGAGGTTGATTATACTCGTTTAAATCCACTATCTGAGAGATGGAAGTCATCTGGAGTTAGACTGAGCAGGGCTGCAGCTGTCTGTGTTATTATATCGATAAATCGGTCAATCATTTGATCCAAGAAGTTCCAGCAAAACATCAAATACACACCAAAAAAATCACAATTTGTTCAAATAGCTTGTCTGGTCTGAGCATCAGTCCAGAACACAAAGATTTGTAGTTTAATATCAGAAGTAAACAAACTGTAACCAGAGCATTTTGGGCATTTATTTTCTCGATTAATCAGTTAATCATTTGATCCAAGAAGTTCCAGAAACCATCAATAATATTCAACAAAAAAACATCACAATTTCCAAATGTCAGGGTTGATTCATTCAAGTTGCTTGTTTGGTCTGAGCATCAGCCCAGAGCTCAAGGATTGTTAGATTAATTTCAGCAGTAAACAAACTGGAACCTGAGAATTTTTTTGGTGTTTATTTTATCGATTAATCAGTTAATCGTTTGATCCAAAAAGTTCCAAAAAAAACATCAAAAATGCGCCAAAAAAATCAAAATTTCCCAGTGTCAGGGTGGATTAATTCAAATTGCTTGTCTGGTCTGAGCCTCAGTCCAGAACACAAAGATTTGTAGTTTAATATCTGATGTAAACAAACTGTAACCTGAGAATTTTTTGGACATTTTTCTGCTAAAAAACAAAACAAAAAAACTTAAGTGATTAATCAATCACGTAGGTTCCTCCCTCATACCAAAAGTCATTAAAGTCTGCGATACATTATTTTCATACATTTTATTTACTCAGTTATTCAGATGATTTGGACACAATTTATACAATTAAAAAAGAAATTAATATTGGTAATAGTTAGGGATGCATAATATTGGATTTTTTCCCAATGTCCAAATGCCGATATATATAATGGCAAAAGTGATATAACATATATAAATGTGCAAACTCACAAGAAGAAGAATGCAAATATGGCACATTTATGAGTGCTGTGTGTAAGATAAGATGTCAAATCAGGGATGCACCATATTTGATTTTTTGCCGATATCCGATATGCTGATGTATAACAACTTCTTTGGCCGATGACAGACACCGATATCTAAACACATTCTCTCTCCGACCTCGTCACATTTCAACGTTTGGTCATGGACTTTCCACGTCCACATACGATGTGCAAGGTACCCTGGGTGCGTTCATTGTTAATGTTCTGGGACGCCATGTCAAGTTCTGCCCATTGAGCCTGGTCCCACTCCGAAGCCGATGAAATCCGGTGCTTGGGCAGTGACTTGCGGCATTAGACGCCAGTACTTTTGCAATTTTACTTGTAATGGAGTATTTCTACACTGTGGTATTACTACTTTTACTGAAGTAAATTATTTAACTTTATTAGCTGTGAGATGCAGTTTATTAATAAACTGTAGTATCAATGTGAAAAAATATTTTCAATGTGTATATTTCCATGGCTGAAATATTGACTTTTTCTGAACTTCATCCTCAATAGTCATCACATACTGTATGTTAATAACATTATAAATATTGCGGCATTAAATTAAAGATTCTGTGATATTTGATTTCTTAAATATCCACTTCCTCATATTTTCTTTAAAAAAGTGGTTAAAAGTTGTGTAAATGGAGTTTAAGTGGGTTCACCCTCAACTCTTTGTGGTTGAAGAGGTCAGCGTTGGACTTAATTGGAATATGTCAAAGCTGAACTTCACCCTTAATTTAGATGATGTCAGTTGCAGTATGGCTCTTTAAGTTGCCGAGCAGCTCTCATGAACAACTTTCAGTTGATTTTTAATACTTTTCGGTGGCAGCTGAACAGTCTTGATTAAACTGCAGCGACAGTCCTCGTCTACATTCACAATGCAAAATGCAATCCTTAAAACAGTAATTAGTATGCAAATTGTTTTGTGTAGCTCCTAATTTGGGGGTCACGGCTCTAATGTTGGTACACATAGAGAAATGGAATCGTTCATTCTGTGACGCTGACAGCACCCAGTACACTTTGTGTCGTGATGGGAAATCAATATTTAAAATACTAAATCTTTGTGAGGTCACACACCTGAACCGTCCGTCACAGAGCTTAAATGTAAAATAAGCTGTACATTACTGCCTATAGACTCTGTGATGTGTCTTTTAAATGGCTTCTCAGTCAGTCAATCAATCAGTCCATTCCTACTTGCTCTAATGGCAACATTTTTTTAACATTAAGTTTTTTTAAAGGGGCAGTCATGAAGTTCAGTTTACTCATCACAGCAAGCACTATTTAGCCTTGTTGTAACAGTTGTATTATGCCTTCAAAGGTTCTGGAACTGGCAATGTGTAGTGGGCATTTACCAGTCAGGGAGGGTCCAATGCACCACAACATGGAGACGCATTATGGGAATTAACCCTTCGCGAAGTCCCGCCCACAGACGCAGACTGGCCAATCATAACGTAGCATCAGTCCGGCTCAGACCAGGGTCCGACAACTCAGCTGTGCTCCATTGACTCAGATTTCCTTCATTTTCAGGCTGGTTTTGTGGATTTGGAGCTAAATGTTGTGCCTGGGGCACGTCGTGTATTAATGATACTCGTTACCTGGAGAGGTTGGAAAAAGATATACGTTTCTTCCCTGTTCTAAAACCAAAATCAGACCCTGAAAAGTGTAGGGTTAGCTAGCTAGCTACTGAAGATATAGCCTACTGAATGTATACACATGCTGCTTTTGCTTTTTAATGATTATAACAGTGAAACAAAGACCGACCCTGCTGTACAGGAACCAGTGAAGGGAAGCAGGGGAACTTTGCTGATATTCAACCAGCTGTGCGCCCTGCCCAGCAGAGGTCCAGGTGCTGGCAGCAGCATGGGTGCAAAGCTAAACAGTGTTCATCTGCACACACTGTGATGCCACACAGCTGGTTCAATATCAGCACAGTTTCCCTTTATATTCATTGTCTTGTGTGGTGATCAGCAGTGATGTGGTGGTTCACTTTTACACTGTGATCTGTAGCCTATAGTTCGGTTTTAGCTTCTAACTGTCTTTGTCTTTTTAACCTGTTGTTGCTGCCGAGTCAGTTTGACATCCTGGATATATCCTTCAAACACAGACTGTAGACCCCTCTGTCTGCTTCTCTCTGGAATCACTGGTTCAGTTTTCCAAAAATATGATAACATTTCTTCAGGGAGTGCAGTTAGTTACAGTGTGGGCTCCATGCTTACTCTGACAGCTTGGGGGGCGGGCCTTAGTGAAAGGTCAATTGTAGGTTCCAGCATTTTCAGAGCTTCTAGGGAATAATGTTGCAGTCCATTGAACTTGGGATGTCAGGAACTTGGGCAAAATCCATCTGGCTCACTGACATAAACACACCTGAAATCAAAGCGACAACCAAACAGAATGACCTATACATCAAGTTATACTTTGTTGTCTTTGTGTCGTGAAACTTGCTGTAACAATGTTGTAGCTGCCATTTCCAATTAATTCATGCTTGACAGAAGTCTTCCAAACATTTATCTCCATCTCCATCCACACAAAATTAATGCACACAAGAACTGCAATTGGCTGTGGTTCAAACTATCACGCCCGACACCCGTTTGCACCATTTTGAACTGTTGTATGATGTTTAAATGAGCCAAGATGAGCAAGACAGTTGCTTAACTTATTTTATATGCCAGCAAGACTTATTTTATACGCTATATGTCTCCACTAATGGTGCTATGGTAATTGATATGGATCTTCTGTGGATGCTTAGAAGCTCAGAGACTTGACATAGACACATCAGTTTGCTGCAGGCATCCATGTTTTCCTGAGCAGATGCGCCGGGATGCATTTAGATCGGAAGTTGGGATTGCCAGCTCAGAATTATCGACTATCAAATTGCAATGGATTGCAGCCTAAGACCTCATGTACATCTGGTATTAACATGAGCTCTGTATCTGGATATCATGTCTGGGTAAGGAAGAAACACTCCGTAAATGCAAGGTGTAAATGTATGCTGAATGCATACCCCATCTCTAGGCCATGCAGTTTGTACAGCATGACTTTATTCTTAAGATAAAAATTCTTCCAGTAAGTTAAAATGTGTCTCCAGACTCCACCTCTTCCTGCCTGGCAAAAGCTACATGTAGTAGCAGTAGCTGTAAAGAGGGCGCTTATTAATACCAGGTGTAAATGCAAAGGCACCCAGATCTAATGTCATTATGTAATTATGGTATCCAGATATGGACCACGTTATTTATAACAGGTGTAAATGCAAAGGCATGTGGATCTGATGTCATTATCCAGATAATGTATCCAGATACAGACCAAATCTTGAGTCCTGCATGTGGTTAGCTTTGGTTAAGGTCAGGGAAAGTTTGTAATGGTGGTAGTACAGGTACAGTACTGTAGTAGAGGTAGTAGTAATGATGGAGTAGTGGAAGTAGTGGTAATGTTGGTGGAAGTAGAAGTAGTTGTAATGGTGGAGTAGTAGAAGTAGTGGTAATGGTGGTGGAAGTAGAAGTAGTTGTAATGGTGGAATAGTAGAAGCAGTAGTCATGGTGGTAGTAGTAAAAGTAGTAGTAATGGTGGAGTAGTCGTAATGTGTTAGAAGTAGTAGTCATAGAGATGGTGGACTAGTAGTGGTAATAGTAATGGTGGTAATAGTAGAAGTAGTTGTAATGATGGAGTAGTAGAAGTAGTAGTAATGGTGGAGTAGAAGAAGTAGTAGTAATGGTGGAGTAGTAGAAGTAGTAGTAATGGTAGTGGTAGTAGAAGTAGTAGTAATGGTGGAGTAGAAGAAGTAGTAGTAGTAGTAATGGTAGTGGTAGTAGAAGTAGTAGTAATGGTGGAGTAGTAGAAGTAGTAGTAATGGTAGTGGTAGTAGAAGTAGTAGTAATGGTGGAGTAGTAGAAGTAGTAGTAATGGTAGTGGTAGTAGAAGTAGTAGTAATGGTGGAGTAGAAGTAGTAGAAGTAGTGGTAGTGGTAGTAGAAGTAGTAGTAGTAATGGTGGAGTAGTAGAAGTAGTAGTAATGGTAGTGGTAGTAGAAGTAGTAGTAATGGTGGAGTAGAAGTAGTAGTAGTAATGGTAGTGGTAGTAGAAGTAGTAGTAATGGTGGAGTAGAAGTAGTAGTAGTAATGGTAGTGGTAGTAGAAGTAGTAGTAATGGTGGAGTAGTAGAAGTAGTGGTAGTGGTAGTAGAAGTAGTAGTAGTAATGGTGGAGTAGTAGAAGTAGTAGTAATGGTAGTGGTAGTAGAAGTAGTAGTAATGGTGGAGTAGTAGAAGTAGTAGTAATGGTAGTGGTAGTAGAAGTAGTAGTAATGGTGGAGTAGAAGTAGTAGTAATGGTGGAGTAGAAGTAGTAGTAGTAATGGTGGTAGTTATACAAGTAGTAGTAATGGTGGAGTAGTAGTAGTTGTAATTGTGGTAGTGATAGAAGTAGTAGTAGGCTAATGGTGGAGTAGTTGTAATGGTGGTAGAAGTAGTAGTAATAGTATTGATGGTAGTAGTTGAAGAAGTAGTAGTAATGGTGGTAGTTATACAAGTAGTAGTAATTGTGGAGTAGTAGAAGTAGTAGTAATGATGGTAGTAGCCTGTGGCAGTATTATTAGCATTTGTACAGGCAGTATAGTAATGCATTTGGTAGTAATATCAATGGCAGTAGCAGTAGAGGAAGTAGCAGTGGTACTAGTAGCAATATAAGGGCCTTAGGAGAAATTCAAGGGTGACGAATCAATGTTTACATGCACAAAAACTAAAATAAAATAAAATTGCTATTTAAGAATAGCGCAAATATCTAATGTGTCTTCTGGGAGAGCTGGAAATGAGCACAAATATAGTTTACAATCACAAAATAATCTTTCTGAGCATGACTTTATTCAGCTTGTGAAATTTATATGTCTAATGGGACAAGGCAGAAGTAGTTAGGAGGCAATTGACTCCCTGTGTCCAGTGTTACTGTATGGCCTTTACATCTTTAAAATTCTCTGTGTCACTCTGGTAGTTTGCTCCTTGGATTTACGGGTATTTGGCTTGTTTGCCATTTTGTTGTACCTCTGTTTGTTCAGGGTAGGCTGACTGAGCACATTTTACTCTTTTTCACTACTGTCCTTCCATACTCTGATAACACACATTCACACATGGAGACATGAGAGTCGCCTACTGTCTGCATTAAAGATACAGTTAAACAGGGTTAAAAAGACAATAAACTACACTCATGTAAAGCTGCTGTTATAAGTATTTTGCATGTTACTGCCTAAATGTTCAAGTTGTTTAAGTTTTGCATGGTCTGTGTTAGCCCTAAAATAATATCATGGTATTTACGGGTACTATTTATGCCATAATGATATTCTTGATGAGATGACAAAATACTGCAAAATAATAATATAATTTATAATTATTTTCAAGAATGTACAATTACAACAAAAATAAGTGTTACTGGTTTATATGTCAGTTTAAACGTAACAGTTTGCCTTCAAATATTCAGCGTGGAACTGGTAGCAATTTCGCTTTCAGCCATGCTTGTTGTTGCCATGGGCAACAGGATTACAACTTGTCAAAAAGTTGGGATATGATTCATGATATTAATCTTTCTTATTATATTAAAGTCATACTGGTATTACTGGTATTACAGTGAACAATATGATATTTTTATATTTATATATTTTGTTTTGTTTATTTTTGTATTTACTGATTTGGTTGACTCTCACAGCTCTCATGGTGTCCAAAGGACAGTAGGCTATCATACCAGCAGCATACACTAGATGGACAAGGTTAGCTAGCTAGCTAGTTAGCTTGCTTGTTGGTGAACACAGTGGACAGTGGCCGACTTGCCAGAAGAAAGGTTAGTAAGTGGTTTTTGTGCCAGAAAATTTTCATAGCCGTACATTGCCAGCTCCAAACACTAGACAAAGTTAGCTAGCTAGTTAGCTTGCTAGCTTGTGAACATAAGCAGAGGCCTAGTTACCAGAAGAAAATGTTGGTATTGTATATTTCAGGTTTGTACATGTTTTTTGTGCCTAAACCACTTGTTAACCACAACATTTTTGAAACATAAAAACATGAAGTTTTAATATGTTGACGACATAATAATGTACAAATGTAACATGTCCGTGGTTAACAGAAACATACAGTTCCAACATTTTTTCCTGGTGATTGGGTTGCTCATAGCAAAACTGACTGTACACCCCCAGCACCAAACACTAGATGAACAAAGTTGGCTAGCTAGTTAGCTTGCTAGCTGGTGAACACAGGCAGTGGCCTAGTTGCCAGAAGAAAATGTTGGTATTGTATGTTTCAGGTTTGTACGTGTTTTTTTGTGCCTAAACCACTTGTTAACCACAACATTTTTGAAACATAAATACATGAAGTTTAATATATTGATGACATAATAATGTACAAATGTAACATGTCTGTGGTTTGCAGAAACGTACAATTCGAACTTTTTTTCTGGTGATTGGGTTGCTCATAGCAAAAAATGTACTGTACACCCCCAGCACTAAACACAAGATAAACAAAGTTGGCTAGCTAGTTAGCTTGCTAGCTGGTGTACAGAGTGGATAGTGGCCTAGTTGCCAGAAGAAAATGTTAGCATTGTATGTTATAGGTTAGTTAGTGGTTTTTGTGCCGTAACCACAGCATTTTGGAAACATAAATCGTACTGTCGGCGAATGGGTTGCTCAGAGCAAAAAAACTGTATATTTCAAGCACCAAACACTCGATGCTAGAATTTAGCTGGCTAGTTGGCATGTTAATCAGTGAACATAGTGGAGCAAGCTGTTTCCCTCAGGAATCAGTGGAGACCAAAACAAAGCTTAAACAAGAATTATTATTGGTTTTACATTCATCAGGTGAACAGAAACACGACTCCATACGAAGGCTATTATCGCTCTGTTCTGGATGTATAAGTATAGACAACTGTTTGCCAATACAGTGTGTTCAATTTTTAGATTACTGGGGTATTAACAGTGAGATTGATCCTGGTTACAAATGATTATGTAATTTTAAATATAAAATGTGAGTTGATTTTGACTTGACTCTTTGGATTTAGGAAACTCTCCCTCTTGTATACCACCTTGAAGTTAAATGATCAGTCATTTAGTCATTCCCATCCCCAGGTTGTAACATACTGATGAGCTATTTAGCCTTTAAATTCTGGATGCTTCATCTGTTTCTGCCTCATTGCAGATTCTGTCCGTCCACTCCAAAGCCACCATGCAATAGAAAAGACAGGGAAGAGAAGCTAGCAGGTCAGCATTTCTGCTGAGCCTAAAACAGGAAGGAGATCCTCCTTTAGCCTTGTGGTACCTTCAAAAACATATTTCACAGTACAGTGTTATTTGAGCCTTGCACTCATTTCCCTCGGTCCTAAAAGTTGAGCCGTGCAGATTGATACAAAACTCTTAACAGTTTCATAAACCATAGTTTTTCAGATTCAACTTTCCTCTCATTAAGTTACATCTTTGTCACTCAATTATTTCCCTGTTGTTTTTGTTTGTGCTCAGCACGGTCGGTTCTCACAGGGATTGCATCGCTGGCTCCTGTCCATATAAATGGCTCTGCTGATTCAGTTAAATTTAAGTTCCCTGTCTCTCACTTCTGCTGCTGTTTGCTGTCATCCCCTCTGCAATCAACATCTTCTTTTAACATCTGAGGAGTTTCATTTCAAGCTGAGATATCCTGCATTTTTAAGTTTTATCACCTCTAAAAAAAGCACTTTCAGAAAGACTCATCTTCGTGAATATTATTGAGGTTATGATCCCTTAAAAGACATCATAATAATACTGATAGTGATGCAATTATTTGTGTCTATGAACCATTAAATTAGAAATACTGGGAATAATTTATTCCATAATGTATTAATGGGTTTTTTAAAGCCTGGATTTGCACACAAGACTTTGATAGAAACCTCTTTTGCAGACATTAAGTGTGTGTTGACACTGTTCAGGTTACAGAGACAATATTTGGCTTTAAAATTGGTGTGAGTGCTTCAAATATGCCAACTCTTGTTTGACTATCCACACCTCCATTGAAAAATTTGTCAGCTGTCCAAACTGGCCAGTGGTCCGTCTGGATGATGGATATCATTTCCAAAAATATCACCTGGGAGTTTCAAGTAGTTAGAGTTATTTTAAAAAGTCTTCAGATCCAGTGCACGGCACAAGAGTTAAATAAGAAATCTGCATTACACAGCATAACATATGCCATTTAATGGATGCTTTTATCCAAAGTGCCTTAAAGTGCCACGAATGCGTACTGTACACATTTAAAGTCCGGGCGGCCCCAGAGGTAATCAACCCTTTAACCAGGAATCAGAACACAAGAATGCACTTTTGTGTACAAAATGTAGAAAAACTCAAACTATATTTAGCTCAAAAGCAAAGAGAAACAAGTGTGACAGCAGTAAAACATTTGAATCCTCCAGTGAATTCAGGACAGAATTATTAACTTACACAGTCGGCGTCTCTCTGAAGAGATAATTCTAATTCTGTCTAAACTGTCTGAGTGTCTCAGGGGCCCTGAAGGTGTGGTGGAGGCTGCGGAGGGGCCCCACCCATCCTCCTGAACCACCAAATAATCACAGGTACCACAGAGAAGAGAGCCTTTATAATAAATCCCCTGTGTTATCTCTTAAAGCAGCTCACGTCTTCTAAGTTTGGGGTGGTTAACTGTTCTTCATGCTCCCATTGCCTCTGGCCTCAGCTGTTAGCATCAAAAGAATTGTCAAGTCCTATCTCATAAGAGCTGAAGAGGTGCGTAAGATGCTTAGCCCGAGCTTTTATGAATTCGGACAATGTCTGCATTGTTATTGTAATGCTGCTCTCTCTTGCGGAAGTGGTAAGTGTGCATTTAGAGCTCAGTATATAATGAATTTGGACGGGACATCTGTACCCTTTGTTTCAGTTTGCCTCTTGACGGTCTCCTGCCTCCCCTCTGCTGTTTTTTTGCCAATGCGACATTTTGGACAGTGCTTAGTTTGGCAACATTGCACGCCTGCTGAGCGAGCTGTTTGGTTCAGAGCTCTGTATTACCCCTGAGATCTCAGACAATCACGCTCAAATCCACATTATTGGGCGCACGTATCCACGTCTGAACTGGAAATAAACTTTATGATTAGGAATCAGCCCGCAGGCTATGATTTTATTAAACTAATGTTATCTGCATTGTTCACACAGAGGTTTACAGATCTGAAAATCTCATGAATTTCCAAGCATGAAGTATGGAAGTATTTTCCAGGCCGCCTCTCATAGATAACATAAAGGTCTCATGCTTTTTTTAAAGAAGGAGGCAGGAACTCATTGATTGTCATTGAAGTCGCACAGAAGGATAGTGTGGAGTAATTTAAATTATTTTCTTGCTTCAGACACAGTGTGTGTTTCTCCATGTGAAATAAGATACAAACACACATCCTGTCAAATTAATACTACAACTCAAACTTGGGATTTAAAGCAATGTGGAGGTACCCTGAAGTTGGATCAATTCTATGATGTATTTACTTATTACTGACCTATTATGTGTGCATTATTGACTAAAATGAATGCACTGTAAGGTTAATAAGTAATGCATTAAAGGTACATTATACAGGATTTTCCTAAAAACAAATATGGATTCATATGAAAGTAAATCTTTCAATCATCATTTATGACCCACTAGCAGTGTGTGGTGATGTACTTATTTGCAGACACTCTGCCCTGTTTAGCTGTGGTCGGGGCGTTCCCGGCAACACGCTCTCACTCACAACTTCGGCCCTACACATCAAAGTCAAACACTTTAGGTACCCCTCCAGTGTCCGTTTTGGACGCTCAGGGATTATGACAATTTACACTCATTACATGCATTGTCTCTTTTTAAAAATAAATTTCCGTTTTCACATGAAATGTACATAGTGCCGGCGCCCCATGCGCAATGGCAATGCCGCCGCAGCGGTCGCAAGCTCGACTCTGGCTTGCAACCATTTGCTGCATGTCACCCCTCGCTCTCTCTCTCTCTCTCCCCCATTTCACTTTACCCTGTACATTAAAGGCAAAAAGCCAGAAAAAAAATCTTAAAAAAAATAAAAATAAAAAATAATCCTAATAATCCTGAGACCCGAACTTTTGTTCAAAACAGTCAATGATAATTAAGTCCCAATGTCCTCAAACAAGACAACAATAAAGTCCCAATGTCTTCAAACGAGTCCTTCCTAATTAACAATGTCTTAGCTTGTTACTGTTGCTAAAATTGGTCAAATTTGTTGCCATATCAATGGAAGTCAGTCTGCAGATATTATTAATCATAAATAATCAAGTTTAAGCCATTAAATGTGATCAAGCTATGGACCTTGTCCATTTTTGTGTTGGGATCAGCTGCAGACTGGCAGAGATGGCTGCCATCTTGTTTTTACATGGATTAGTGTATTGTCCTCTTGCTACCACTAGATGGCACAAAACAGTCTTCACGGACGAGGACAACAGGTCTGAGTTAAATAGAATGAAGTACAGTATAAGGTCAAGTAAACCCAAAATGTGATGTCCTCATTAGGACACAGGGTCTCAGGAGGATAAATATAGCAACTTCTGAACGACCCATATCAGTATTAAGCTTAAAATAAAAACTTCTGATCAGAACCCACCAACATCCAATTTAAACTCCACCCTCTTCCAGTCCAAATACCGCCCATCTGAGTACAGATACAACTACAAATAATTTAGTTGGTTAAACAGATACAGATAATAATGTACTCGCTCATCCCTAATATCATGCTACATATACTAGCATGGGTAGTGCCAAACACAAATACCATCATGTACCATATAGCCTGGTAATATTTCAGAGGGTATTAAAAAAAAAAAGATATTGCCCAAGCAGATGTTGCGTTAGACTTTTTCGTCGCCGGTCATTTTGACCGACAGGGTCATAAAAATCCGGTCATAATCTGTTTTTACCGGTCATTTTAATTTTTGTTTTTAAATGATAATAAAGATATTCCAAGACATTTAGTTTTCATTCGTTCGCTTTTAATAAATCCAACAAGCAAGTTATAAAGTGTGCATTAATAAGGATATGAACGAAAAGATGAACAGACATCCACACACCCGTGCCATTAGGCTTCGCCCTGGACACACCAGACGGCACTAACGCGTCCGGTGTGTCCAGGGCATTATGTAGTTATGCCTGTAGGCTCGGTGACACAAAATTAAAATTGTAATGAAGTGATTATGGTATTAAAAAGTGTGTTCGGTTATGCGCTGTTGTGTTATTTTAAATTATAAACACGGTATTTTCTCCTCAGGCTCCTCAGTGCGAGCTGTTATTTTATTTTGAAAATTGGCCGTATTCTCTCGTCTTTTCTGTGTCCGACTTCCTGTTTGGTACGATCCGCTCGATCCAGCTTGACAGAAACGCTCGCGGCTCCCGTGAAAAATAGACCAGACGCCAAACTAAAGCGCTGCCTCTGTGGGTGCTCCGCTCTGCGGGCGCTCCGCTCTGCTCAGCGTCCTGTGTGGACAGTCAGATAGGTTATTATGGGCGCTGACTGAAAACTCCACTGCTGGGGGCAGTGCTTCGGTTCCGCGTCCGGTGTGTCCAGGGTGTTATGTCAACAACGCTACATGAAGCAGATGAATGACTTTTTCTCTGCAGTACTGTGCACTCCGCTACCAAGTGGGCAGGGGTGGTAATTGCAACCGGTCAAAATGACCGATGGCCTTCAGATTTTCCGGTCATTGTTGTAAAAAAACGGTCAATGACCGAGAATATCCGGTTAACGCAACCCCCCCCCCTGTACCCAAGCCTAGTCTGGAGTTTGTTTGACCCATCCACCTCCACTCCTCGCCGCCCTATGCAGACTCTCTCATTATTCATACTGTAGCAGTTGCTCAGATTGTCAAAAAATGCCCCCGCCAAGTGAGTCCAATACTGCTGCTAAAAGGTGCTTCAATGCATCGATATCTGATGCTGAGGTCATGAGACTTGTTCCTGGGCAAGGTGCACAGGTGAGGTCGGAACTTTATAAAAAGGTAGCGACCAGGTGTCGGACCGTAAGCAGCAGGCATCGAAGCTATAAAAATTGTGCCAAAAAAATGCAAATATAGCAAGCAAGAGTCAATCCAGGGTTTGGCTTTTACTTTCACTTGCGATACTGTTTACAAACAGTAACTGACAATTACTGCATGGTATACCTTTACGTTATTAGAATACATGAGCATACTTAAGCAAGAGATGCATTTAGCTATCTAATAAAATAATGCAAAGCAACATGATGAAGTTGCTCTACCACTGTTATTTCTATCATACTTGCTTGTAATAAAGGTATAATGTAACATCCACATAATCTCTGTTGTTTTGTGTCCCTTGTGTTTAGGTGGTAGGTGGAGAAAAAGCACAGCCCAGTGCTGGATCCCAGGGGGACTGTCAGCGTGGTAAGGACCCTTGAGACGAAGGAGGGTGCATGGAGGGTTCAAGGCCTGTAAAGCCAGGGTCATCAGCCTGCCTCTGGTTGGGGCTGGTCTCTGTGACTGTAGCCTTCCTTTGTACAGAGGCCCGGACCACTCCGAGTCCTCTGGTAACCCCCAGCAATGCGACCTGCGAGGGAAACTCCAAATGTCATCCAGGGATCATCCTCCCCATCTGGTATCCCGAGGATCCCTCCATGGGAGACAAGATCGCACGGGTCATTGTGTATTTTGTGGCCATGATCTACATGTTTCTCGGAGTCTCCATCATTGCCGACCGCTTCATGGCGGCCATTGAGGTCATCACCTCCCAGGAGAGGGAACTTGTCATCAAAAGACCTAATGGGGAAACAACCACCACCACGATTCGGGTGTGGAATGAAACGGTCTCGAACCTCACCCTCATGGCCTTGGGCTCGTCTGCCCCTGAGATTCTGCTCTCTGTAATTGAGGTTTGTGGACATGGGTTCAGATCCGGTGAACTTGGGCCCGCCACAATTGTCGGCAGTGCAGCCTTCAATATGTTTGTCATCATTGGCCTCTGTGTGTCTGTCATTCCCCAAGGAGAGGTACGCAAGGTCAAGCACCTCAGAGTGTTCTTTGTCACTGCAGGCTGGAGCATCTTTGCTTACATCTGGCTCTACATGATCCTGGCTGTGTTTTCTCCTAACGTAGTCCAGGTCTGGGAGGGTCTACTCACACTGGCCTTCTTCCCCATATGCGTACTCCTTGCGTGGGTAGCAGACAGACGACTGCTCTTCTACAAGTTCATGCACAAGAAGTATCGCACTGACAAACACAGAGGTGTCATCATAGAGACGGAGGCTGAACGTTCCAAAGGGATTGAAATGGACGGGAAGATGGTCAACTCTCACTTCATGGATGGAGGTGCGGCAAGCAATCTTATTGGTTTGATCGAGAGCAAAGAGGTAGATGAGTCCCGGCGTGACATGATCCGCATCTTGAAAGACCTGAAGCAGAAGCACCCAGAGAAAGAGCTGGATCAGCTGGTCGAGATGGCCAACTACTACGCTCTTTCGCACCAGCAAAAGAGCCGTGCCTTCTACCGCATCCAAGCTACACGCATGATGACAGGCGCGGGAAATATCCTGAAGAAACACGTTGCAGAGCAGGCGAAGAAGAGCGCAAGCGTGCAGGAGGTGCACGTGGAGGAGCCAGAAGAGTATGTGTCAAGAATTGCTTTTGAGCCTGCCGTCTACCAGTGCCTGGAGAACTGTGGCGCCGTCATTCTGACCATTACCAGAAAAGGTGGCGACATCAACAAGACGATCTACGTGGATTATAAGACGGAGGATGGCTCCGCTAATGCAGGGGCCGACTACGAGTTCTCAGAGGGAACAGTGGTGTTCAAACCAGGAGAGATGATCAAGGAAATAAACATTGGCATCATAGATGACGACATCTTTGAAGAGGACGAGCACTTTTTTGTGCGGCTCAGCAATCTGCGTGTCCTGGAGACGGAGGACGAGGTGCTGTCCCCCAACAGTCTCCCGTACCCAAAGGCCATGCTGGGCTTCCCCACTGTGGCCACTGTGACCATTTTGGATGACGATCATTCAGGCATCTTCACCTTTGAGAGCAGCTCAGTGCACGTCAGTGAGAGCATGGGTATTATGGAAGTGAAAGTACTCAGGACTTCTGGAGCAAGGGGGACGGTCATTGTGCCTTATCGCACTATGGAGGGACTCGCCAAAGGTGGAGGGGAGGACTTTGAAGACACCTATGGAGAGCTGGAGTTCAAAAACGACGAGACCTGGTAAGACAGCAACTCTTTCTTTCTTATGGTTGTGGGGCAGTTGCTTTTTATTAAAGGGATAGTTTGCATTTTTTGATGTGGAGTTGTATAGGGTACTTATCCATAGTCAGTGTATTACCTACAGTAGATGTCAATCGACGCCCTCAGTTTGGAGAAGCAGGCTGGAGTCTGACACTGAAGCTGAGCAATGTACTGCTGTGGATGGGGGTCTGCAACCAAATAATAGTTTAATTGTATGCTATGTTGGGAGTATTATCACCACTTTACCTTTACGTCAGACACCCCATTCCAACAGGGAAGCCATTAACAACTTCAGTCCCCAATCTGTGCTGTTCTCAAAGCCACCAGACTCCATTGACAAAAACAGTCATTTTAGTTTGCTGAACACAGGAGCTGCTGGTCTACTGCTGTTTTGATCTGTTACGGAGTTTGTGTTATTGCATATCTTTGGTGAGTCCAAACTAACCCTTTTACCTGCCAAAGTCGCACATTAACGCAAACAATAACTGTTCGAGGCAGTAGTAGACCAGCAGCTCCTGTGTTGAGTGATATTAAATCGCAGTTTTTCTTAATGGAGTTTGGCTTTGAAGAAGATTATATAACGGCTTAATTTTCCCATTGGAAATTTGTGTCCGCATCAAGGTAATGCATTCAAAGTATTTCAAATATAGCGTACACTTAAACTGATAGTGATTTTTTTTCGGAACTACATTGCTTAGCCTCTATATCAGACTCCAGCTGCCTTCTCCAAGTTGGAGGCGTACTGACAGACATCTACTGTATATGATACACTGCTCCTGGATAACCCAGACAACCCTACTTAAAAAATCTTTACTATCCCTTTAATGAGTGGTTGGTGATTTATTATCGGCTATTGGTTGATTTTTAATCAGCCAAGGTTATTGAAAGTGAATTGTATTTAGGAGTCGTAAATAAGTTCTAATAAGATCCTCTTTGTCTGCTTGTTTTTGCATCCTCATTGATTTGTGTTTTGTTTTTGACTCTCAGTTTTGATGGTGATAAACCTGTCAGAAGACGATAGCTACAGAATATAAGATATGATAGCTAGCTTCAAAGCTAATCAGCAGTCTGCCAGATGTGTGTCTCATTCGGCGTTTGATACAAAGATGTTGTCTTCTTTGCCTCTTGACATCATTTAATTTCGAACATACTTTGGTAACCTATTCATGTCCTGTTTGCACCCATCACTCTGTGAATTCTGAACGCTTTTTTTCTGGTTAGACAGCGCGCTCTCTCATCTGAGCGTGCTCTCTACATCCCCCCCTTGTTTTCCTGTCAGGAGATTTTGCTCTCATCAGAGCGCTTTGGTAGCAATTCTGTGTGTGTCGCATGCAATGGGGATTCAACTTTGGGATTCGTCACACAACTGTGGAAACAGGAAGTCCTTAAGTAACCCCCCCCCCGCTTGCTTCTCTAATCCCTGCTGCTTTTGTTTTGCCGAACTCTGGATCCTTGCTCTTTTTTATTGTTCTGTGTCATGTCTGCTTCAGTCGAAAGAAAGCAATATGGAAAAATAGGAACAATATAACAAAGGGAGGAAGAGGAAATCACAATAACAGAGGTCAAAGGCCAGGCTCAGGCCCGTGTACTAATCAGTGCACGGTTTAGGTGAGCAGGCAGACTGTGTCATGACGAGTGAAAAGCCTGGAGGTTTGATTCCCTCTGGGGGCAGTCATGCTATAAAAGCTTGCAGTTTGCTTGTAAGCATCTATGAGTAATAGGGATGTTTTATGTAAATTGCGTATGTTATGTAGCCTCGTCAGCTGTACCATCTGTGTAAAAAACTGCACTACAAAACACATACAACAGAGTGGGCATATTTGGCAGTGTAGCAGCAACATACTGTACTGTAGTACAAACAGCACCAGGGCCGTTCATTGTCTCATGCTACAGCTGTGCATGGATGTAGAGAAATATTGATTTGTTTATTTCACAGCTTGCATCCGCTTGGATCTTACATGTTGGTCTGCAGGCACTGAATCAAAGTGACATGCCTCTATGACATCCCCTTCCCCCCACCAATCAGGAACCTCTCAGTGTGCTGTGGCTGCCCTGGCAGGGTCTGTGCTCCAGGGTGTGGGTTCCTCAGGGCTGAGGCAGCCCAGGAGACCGGCGGTGGGGGAATGAGTGTCGGGGTGATCAGCATGCTCTTGGGGCCCGCTGAGCTCTCAGGGTTTTACTTGATTTATGTGAGAGATGTTTTATGGGCCAGGCCTGAAGGCTGCCGGGGGAGTAGAGGGGAGAGATGTGGAGAAAGACTATTATTATGAGACTGCGGTGATGTTGTTGGCATTGTGAGGGAATGCTGGTCTATCGATCTGTTCATTGTGTTGCGCATCGTGCTGCGAGTTAGATGTTCTTACAGCGCTGCACCGCTCCGTTGTGAGGGTGCACAACTTGACGTGCTGTGAGCTGATGGATGCAGGTGGTGATCTGGGAGAACAATCAAACTTTATGGTCGAATAATTATTGCTACAGAACATCTCAATATAACAGGAAGGACTAAAATGATCAGGGAGAAGAGTCGGTCTTTATAGCCAAATAATAATTTAAAAAGTGCCTCAGAACGTTCAATAGAAAACTAATGTGACGCATGTTAAAGAGATCTAGTCACCCCTCTTAGTCAGTCATGTTGATCCCCTCATCACACATTTCATAAACTGGAAAATATTGACACTGTAATGATAACACCAGCTTTAAAAGATAAGTTCAGCATTTTTAAAAATATTCTCATTCACATGCTTGCTGAAGGTAAGATGAGAAGACATGACACCACGCTCCTGCCTATACGGTAAATACAAAGCTGAAGCTAGCTGCTGGTTAGCATAGGTTAGCATGGCGACTGAAAGCATACAGTAAAATCTAGTCTGGCCTAGTAGGATGTAAATCCCCCTACCAGCATCTCTAAAGCTCACAAAGTAAAGCTGTACTTGGTAACTTATATCATCTAACACAGCTCTCAATCCAACCGATACCAATGCCCCGAGGGACCCTTTAGCAGCGATATATGACGCACTAGGCAGTGGGATTTTTTGACACTCAAACCAACAATTCCCGACGAGACAAAACAGTTTTAGAATGTTGCAGAGAAAGGTTGCAGCAGTGTGAACTGGCTGTCTGAGCTCGACTCAAGCCGGCAACTCAGCTGGTCAAATCGCCAGCGGCTGGTTTTAGAACGTAAAGCACGTCACCTGTTTCTACAGCCAATCGGCTTGTCGTGAAGTCTGCTGGCAGATGGCGTGTTCGCTTGCTGCTTCAGGTGCTCCGTCCAGCAGAGGTTGAGATGCAGCTGACAGACAGAGCCATGTAACAAGTAACAAGGAAAACAAACAAGTATATTTAGATTAAAAAAAAAAAAAAAACATCTGTAAGCATCACATAATGTTTTTGATGTGCTGGAAGGATTTTTCAGTCAAAGTTGAAACAACAAAGATATGCCCACACCACTGACTCCAGTAGAACTGACACCAAAGTCTGGCTCCTTGAACGCTGTCACTGTCGTGTCGTCATGGCCTTTACTTCTTGTATCTTTTCCTTGAGGTCAAGCTAACAAAAGTATGTGGTTCAGTTGAGAAAAAAAATCACAGTTTGTTTGGCTTAAAATAAGTACATCTGTTTCTGACATCATGTAACTTTACACTAGTGCACTGACCTTGAACTCATGACTAAGGACAAATCTGGACCCTATGGTTGGACCAGTTGGGAGCCCTTGGTTTAATCAAAGGCAGAAGTGTAAAAATGACAAACATGAGAGTGATATAATTCTTCTCAACAAACTCACACTAACAAAACAAATGAATGTTTCTCCCAAAACTGAAAACCGAACTGCTCCTTTAATCCATCTCAAACCAGCAGCAGTGTGAGGTAGACGCAGGCTGAGCATCATCCCTCTCTTATTCTAGAAACATGGCATTATGCATTTAGGACATAAAGATTTATTATTTAATCAAAACACTGCCTGTAGATGTCTCGTTAGGTTGAAAGGCTGAGGTGAAGGGCCGGGCCAGAGGTCGTCATGCGCGACCTTTAATCCTTTTAGCGAGAACTAAAAGCATATTGTTGCTTTTAAATCAGCTGTAAATGTAACCTCTGACATTGTCATTGACGCTGAAAAGAAGAGGCTGAGCGCTTCCATAGAAAAACTAATATGATAACTAAGTAATAAGCGTCGGAATCGGTGCCTGTGGAGTAAATGTCGGGGAAATGGTCTTGTTGACGTATGTGCACACTGACGCGGCGGGTACAAACTAACAAGATGCAACTTTAACTGCAGAGGGACAGCACGAGACATATTGTAGATATTAAACTAAACTCACACAGCCAGTGCTGATTAATGCACTCGCTATAGACTAATGATAAATGTTCTAATGATTCACTAAACATACAGGACATTATTCAGTTAAGCAGTTAAAACAATGAAAACTGTTCATATGCATGAACACGCTCGAGTATTAATATGAAAATCTCTCCTCCCCGCCTCTTCAGAGACTTCTGGATCTTTTGTAGAAATGGCAGACCGCTGGTACAGAACTCCCAACAAATCTCCAGAAATTTCCATAATTACACTCGGATAGTGATGAATTAGATTCTGTGTGCATCCATAAAGAAGACAAAGAGCAGCAGTGGAAGTGACAGCTTCATCCAGAAGCATACTAGAAGATTCATGAGAACATTTCCATACACAAAACAAAGGGGCTGAATGTGTAGAATATTCACTAAAAGGCATAATTACAATGATGTTTCTTCTGCTGCCTTGAAAGCTCTCCTCAGGGTCGTTTTCACACTCGCGACATGAAAAAAATCAGAATTTATTTGCCTCCATTGCCTTCACATTCATATTCCATCTGAAATTGACAATGGAAATGTTATGTTTATTTCCATTTTTTGCATAAATGTTGAAATAACAGGAGGATTCCCTCCTTGGCACACGGGTAAAACACTTTCCCTTCTTGCTGCTAATTCAGTGTTAATTGTGTCGACTAAATGAGGGCAGAGTGTGCTCCCTGTCTAAAGGGCAAGGGCTTCTTTGATGTCCTTTAGGACAATTAGACCACATAATGCTCCAGCTCTCATGCTCCTCTTTTCTCTCTTCCCCTGTTTTACGAGGCATTGACTCTCAATCTCTTTTGATACACTTTGGGCCCATTGTTATCAACCAGAGTGGAAATTTATTACAGTCCTAATCTGGAGCTCTGGAATACATCACTCCAATTCTCAGCCACACAATAGTTCTCAGCATGAAGGATGAAGTTTAATAGTTTCTTGGTGGCACTGCCTCTGCTCTGAGCTCACGGGTTTGAACCTCATTGAGGCAACACCAGCTGCTTAAACTGTTCATGTTCAAAACTATGAAGTGAGCCTCAAGTTAAAGAGCGCTTCCTGACAGGTGAGGTAATGCTGACAGGGACACATGTTTGAGGCTGTATAGACCCTTTTGGTTTGTGATACTTTATTTGTGACCCATGATTACAGGTTATAGCCTCAATGTGGACACTGGAGAAGAGCTGCAGCTTACAATTGACCCTTCGCCAGATTGGCCAATCATAACATAGCATCAGGCCGGCTCAGTCCAGGGTCCGCCAGCAACTCAGCTGTGCTCCATTGACTCTAATGCAGTGGTTTCAGATTTCCCTCATTTTCAGGCTGGTTTTGTGGATTTGGAGCTAAATGTTGTGCCTGGGACACGTCGTGTATTAATGATACTTGTTACTTGGAGAGGTTGGAAAAAGATATACGTTTCTTCCCTGTTCCAAAACCAAAATCAGACCCTGAAAAGTGTAGAGTTAGCTAGCTAGCTACTGAAGATATAGCCTACTGAATGTATACACATGCTGGTTTTGCTTTTTAATGATTATAACAGTGAAACAAAGACCGACCCTGCTGTACAGGAACCAGTGAAGGGAAGCAGGGAAACTTTGCTGATATTCAACCAGCTGTGTGGCATCACAGTGTGTGCAGATGAACATTGTTTGACTTTATCTGTAGATCCCTGCCCATCCGGCAGCACGGGGACGAAGCCAAACCCCGTTGATCTGCACACACTGCGATCAGCGGTGATGTGGTGGTTCACTTTTACACTGTGATCTGTAGCCTATAGTTCGGCTTCAGCTTCTAACTGTCTTTGTCTTTTTAACCTGTTTTTGCTGCTGAGTCAGTTTGACATCCTGGATATATCCTTCAAACACAGACTGTAGACCCCTCTGTCTGCTTCTCTCTGGAATCACTGTTTCATTTTTCCAAAAATATGATATTATGTCTTCAGGGAGTGCAGTTAGTTACAGTGTGGGCTCCATGCTTACTCTGACAGCTTGTCGGACCATCACAAAGGGGCGGGACTTAGCAAAAGATCAATTATGTTCTGTCAATTTCTATCACTTATTGTTTGTTGCTTAATGTGTTGTGTTTTCTTTATGACTGATCAATTAATCATTTCAATAACAAAATGTCAAAAAATAGTGAAATATGCTGCTGATAATTAATATAATAATATAACAACAATAATATAAAACAGAAAAAAGAGCATTTTTTTAATTTAGATTTTTTTTTGAACGAATGAATGCATGACTTTATTTTGAACCAAAAATAAAGAAAACAATAAAAAACAAACAAAAGAAAGATAGCAGTAGGAAGAAGTAAAACTTATATGTCCATACCCCTTTCTTACATTTTATCTTTTAATTCACTGTCATTGGCCTCGTTATATTTATCTTTCAAATGTTAAATTGCATGGTATCACTGTCAGTTTTTTCTTAGTATGTAAGTATTTATATTTTTTAAGGTATTGTCTTGAAGTTAGAAATTCCAGTGTTGTGACAGGACTATTTGCTGGTTTCCTAAGTCAACGCAGTATCTTTGGACATTTGGTTGGACAAAAATTAAAACATTTCGAGTCATTTTTTTGGGGCAAAATCATTAATTGAGAGAAAAATTGGCAGATTGATGAAAAGTGAAATAGTCTCTGGTTCCAGCCTTGTACAGCACTTTTTAACCAAGCACCTTTAATCCATTCATGACCCCTCAGATTCATCTTGAGAGCCTTAAGGGGTCCCTGACCGACCCCCACATTCGTAACCACTGAGCGAGTTTACTTCTGAGAATATTAAATGGCTTCAGGTTGATGGCTTCTGTTCCCTTTGACCCAGAGAAGATAAGACAGCTGCTCGGTGGAGAAGCTCCATCCCTGGAGACGGGGATGTTTAACTAGGCGCTGATGGATTCATAAACAAATGAGTGGTGTGCAGCGGACAGACCAGAATCAGCTAAAGTAATTGCCACTGTGGTTACGTCTGCATGAGCATGACTCTCCCGTGCTTGTAAACCTGTCTTATATTTTTATGTACAGGGGTTTGCATTATGCTCATGGTAAAAAGCACGGATTTGCCCTTTCCCCTGCTTTACCCCACCTCCTCCAGCTCACGCGGCGCCCTCACCCAACCTTTTTCCTTAATATCCCCTGAATGTGTAGCTGTCACCCCTCTGGGCGTCATGACTGACAGAACACATGTCCACGCTGATCCTCATCCTGCTGACCACTCAGCTTTTCCCCCTGCCAGCACTTTTCTAGACATCCTGGAATAGACCCAGGAGGTTTACCTTACCACCCTGCAGCCAGCCCCCTCACACCGCCAGGATCATCTCCAGCTCAGCTAATCATATTCAATGCTGTACTTCTGTTGTTTTATTCATACCAGCCTCATACTTTCTGCTCTCCCAATAATTGGAATGCGTCTTTGTATTTTTGCAGTGCCTCAGGGTGCAATCACACTTTGTTTTCTTTGGTAATGTGGTGAAGTTTGTTTTGTAGTATTTTTGTATTTGCTTCATTACAGCTCACGTCGGGTTAGAAGGGAACCGGGACTTGTAAACAAAAGGCACACTGACTCACGTGTGGATCCTTTTTTTGGACAGTTTTAGTATTGTGATCCAATTGGGTCTGAGATTTTGGCAAACAAGGCATCAGAATAAATCCAGTTGTTAACTTGAAGACATGATGGACTGATTTGGTGACTACAAGCATCAAAAAAACATCTTGACGTCTATGTTTAAACCAGACAAAGTGTGATTTTGATTTTGAAGAAATGTAGGTTACATATAAGCACTGTACTTAGGCGTAGTAGTGCATTGACCTAAATGCTAACACCAGCATGCTAATATGTTGATTTTTAGCAGGTATCGTGGTATTACTAAACACAAAGTGCAGCTGAGGCTGATGCCGATGTACTCAGTACCTTTGAGGTACAGATAACTTGGTATTAAGTAGTGTCAGAGTATCTCCAGTGAAACGATACCTGCATTCGATCCTTTGTGCTAGTGGCCTGATCCCGAACCTTCTCCGGCGTCCCCCTGTGGGATTCGCTGGTGAACAGTCGGTTTAGCTTCTGTCTGGTGAGCATGAGCTAAACAGCAGCAGCTAACATCCAACACCATGGTGTTTAATGGTCCCAACAAAGTCACACTGAAATCAAAAAGGCTCAACTAAAAAGCCGTGTGTTGCTAACAGTTAGCCCTGTCACTGTGTGTGTGGCCGGTGGACTCTCAAAACTTTTCAAGGTGTAAAGCTCACACTCAGTAGCAGCAGCAACTTCAATTTCTTTCGTCACCAGATGTCATAACCTAAATTCAACAAAATATTAGTGTCTAACAATGTTTAACTAGTGTCTTAATGCTCTCTCTGTCTCTTGCTGGCTTTCTTTCCATTTCTATCTTTCTAGTGATTGAAGCAAATAAATGCCCAGGCTATTAATTTTTACAGTATACATGCCACTCCATCATGGGTATCGAATGAAGTTCTCTATTGGTGTCCGTGTCACTTTAAAGGTGCTGGTATCATCATTTTTTAAGGGTGCTTTCACACCTGCCCTGTTTGGTTCGGTTCAATGGAACTCAAGTTCATTAAGTGCGCTTCATTTGGGCAGGTGTGAACACAGCAATCACACTCAGGTGCGCACCAAAACAACCAGACCGAGACCTTCTTGAAGAGGTGGTCTCAGTCTGGTTACAAACAAACTCGCGGTTCGTTTGTGGTGAGAAGGTGTTCCGACCTGGATGTGAAGCAACTGCAGTCACATGACACATTGTTTGGGTTAAACATGAGCATGTTACAGTCCTGGAGGATTATTAATGTGCACCTCCTCCTGTACTGCCTTAATATGCACATTCAGCACATCCAATGCATCAAAACATTGTTTTCTAGTTGGAGCCGCGCCTCGTTTTCAAACTGTATGGTTTGACTAAAATGAACAATGACAGCAATATAGTCCACGATGAGCAGCGCTAAAATCAACCTGCGTAGTTGTCCCTCCATTGTGACATTAGAAAGTGTCACATTTATCTTGCAAGTGTACTCTTCTTCAACGTTTGCTTTACTTCCTGGATTTTTTCTGCATGGAAATTCTGACCAATCGCGCAAGCATTTGATCTGGTCCGCTTGTAAATGCTGACAATTACACAACTTTGAAACAAAATTAGTCCGTGATTCAGACCAAAGCAAGACAACTCTAGGTCTGAAAGCAGCCTAAATGAGACCCAGTCCTTTACAGTAGCTGACAGGAAGTAAGCAGGGACCAAAGCTGTTGCCTTAGTAACAGAATGGCAATGAAACAGTCTGTAGTGTTGCCACGGACACTGCCCAAACGACATATTTTGACGCCCTGTAAGTGAGACCAGACTGGCTATCCACAGAGTTAATTCAGGCCCTCTGTGTTGGAGTGAATGCATCCTTAGCAGAATTCCTGGCCTTAAAATGGCCTGAAATTGTTTACTGTACCGACACCTTCCCTTCTGCTATCATCTGAGATCAGTTTGTTAACACACGCACATAAAGCACAGGTTGTAACACATCCACAGACGTACAGTGTACCAGAAGATTCATGAGAACATTTCTTATCTTAGCAAACATACTGTAGCTTTTGCACTTTGGCTCCTGCTTACACACACTGTACAGAAACACACTGAAACACACACATGCACACACACACAGACTAACTCACACACAGGTTGAGTGGCAATAAATATGCTGGCCCTGCGTTTGTTCCTCCCAGTTGGGGGAATGCAATTAAGTTAAAGCTTATTTATAACACGATTCAGTACAGGGCGTGTCGCCAGCTCTGAGCCTCCCCCTGAGTGTTTGTGTGTAAATCTGACTGGGGATCATATATTCAGCCTCCCCAAACTTTTGACAGTCTCTCCAGCCTAATAGAGTTAGGATGGAGGTAAGTGCTTCAGTTTGACCCATTTGGCCGTCAAAGCGTTTAGCTACAATGTTTAACAAATAAACACCGCACTCTTTTATCATCCAGTTTTATTCTGAAAAAGATGACATGACGCCTCCTCTTACGCACTGATTTATAGTGCAAACATTAAGTAAGGTTTTCATTTTAAGTGCTCAGTTGACAAAAGACTTTCACACATTGGATTCTCCAGAGATTTTCAGTGTTGCATTTTACGAACCAAAATATAAACGCATCAGCATTTAAAGCATTCAAAATATAACGTATGAGTAATTAAGTCATATACTTATTTATAGTGTCTGTGGGCGGCACTGTGGTGCAGTGCAGTTGCCTCACAGCATGAGGGTCCTAGGTTGGCTGTGGCCCGTCTGTGTGGAGTTTGCATGTTCTCCCTGTGTCAGTGTGGGCTTTCTCCGGGCTCTCCGGCTTCTCAAATGACATTCACCTCTACCGCACTTTGTGTGGTAATTAGCAAATGTTAGCTTAATAAACTCAGTTGCTAAACATCAGCATGTTAGCATTGTCATTGTGAGCACTGGCATGTTGGTTCGCATGGTGACATTTAGTTCAAAGCAGCACTGTGCCTACGTACAACTCCGCCGCTTTAGACTCTCAGTCTTGTTTGAATGTAAATTTTAATACACTGTTTTTTGGTGGAGGCACAAACCTTAGAGACAGATATCTTGAAACATGGGAAAATTAAACCAAACGTACCTGTGTGGCTGGATACCACCACTGGTATGTGAGAGAACATTTTATAATTTGGTTGAACCGATCCTTTAAACAGTAATCAATCAGTAATTATTTTCAAAGGATTATTCTCCTCATTTTTAAACGTTTGCCTTATTTTTAAAATGTTGCCATCCTGCTGATTAATTATAATCCTGAAGCTCTTCTGCAAAACATAAAACAAAATCCACATCCTCCCAGAAACATGTCTTATTTAAGACTGAAACATCGGCACTGCAAAGGGACCTGCTTACAGCAGATGTTGTGATCATCCGCAGCCTGAAACCTGAGCGTACTGTGGTATTAGAAAATGTTTCTTTAATTAGTGTGAGCTAGTTTGTGAGTAGACAGCTCAAGTACTCTGATGCTGCCTTCAGTCATATCAGATGTGCTGTAAATAGGAACTGCCTGCTGGGAAAAACTTTTCATGTCGGCCTCCTGGAGGTGACAACTAGGATGTGTGGGAACTTTTTATTGGCTGTGATAATCAACAGCTTGACGTCACTAATTGTGCAAGTGTGTCAACAAAAATGGTAAACAAGGCAAGGAAGGCAGGGTTGTCTCAGCCCAGGTTTGGAGGCCTCTTACACTGTTTTGACAGAAAGCTTGTATTACAAGCTGGAGGTGTAGTGTTAGAGGGAGTGACTTGGGATATTTAGACCTCTTCTGCTTTGATTTTGATTTAAACATGATTGTTTAATCTGATCAACAAACCAAAACCTAAAACTTTAAAAAAAAAATGTGTCTTATATTCAATAAGTGTCATTTTTTTCCATTTAGTTTCATATATGACAAAAAAGCAGCAGATAATCTCATTTTAAAAGATGGAGCTCGAAAGATTTGGGGTTTTTTGCCTAAAAATTACCAACCCAATCACATGAAAAATGTTTCTGCAAACCCTTGATATGTTACATTTGTGCGTTTATTATGTTGTAGATACGTCGAAACTTTGTTTCTTTAATTTTCCGCAGCATGGTTGATGTGTAGTCATGTTTACAAAAACAACTTGGTTATGGTTAGGACAGGATATTGTTTTGTCTTAAATCATCCACTATTTGTGTCACTATCCTGGCAGGAAATGCAGCAATGTGTCTGTAAAAAGAAAAACGCTGTTTGTGTGGCATTAGCCCGGTTGGAAATGCAGTGATGTTTCAGTAAATAACAACCACTTTTCATGGCAGTACCCTGGCTGTAAATGCAGTGCTATCTCGGTCAACACCTTTTGTGGCACTATACCGGCTGGAAATGCAGCAATGTCTCTGTAAAAAACAATCTGAGAAACAGAGATGGGTCGCTAGGTTGTTTTGTGGCAAAAAGCCACTGGAAACACAGTGATAACTTGCTAACCACCAGTTTTGTTGTTTGTTGGTCTCAATTTGTTGGTCTACAGCTCGCAAAGTGTCTCACCTAGGTGTGACATGTCTGTGGTTTGCAGGAATGTACAATGCCAACATTTTCCTCTGGCAACTGGGCTGGTAATTACCTGAACAATTAATCAACTATCAAAATATTTGTCGATTGTTTTTCTGTCAAATGATGATCAGTTCCTCCCAGCTCTAGTACAGACTATCTCTAACAACACTCAATGCCCTTAAGAGCCCTGTGTCCTCAGTTCCACACAACATTTTGTTTACGTCTAAGTTTGGGTGTAGGTTTGCACTTGAAAGAGAGTTGAAGAGTGGAGCGTTCAATATAGGTCGCTGCTCTCATTCCATACCTGCCTGCCAGGGTGACAGTCTGGGGTGCCGATGGAGGCGCCCTTCCTGCCCCTGCACCTACAACCAGCATCTGCATACTTTGATAAAGGTCAGTCCCGCTCCACAGCACCTTCCTCCACGCACAGTGCAGCAGCATTAAGACTAGAAATCGATACGGCTCAAAGCGAGAGGAGCTAAGGTTGCGCCGAGTTGCACAGCGAGTGAGGTTTTGCAAAAGGCTGCAGGAGATGAGAGAAGCTGTCGGCTCTTTTTTTTTTAACCTGTCGTTGTCTTATTTTTCACACCTGAAACAATAATAGAAAAGCATATGAGCGTGCAGAGTGTGTTTGCAAATTTTCAAATGCAGAATGTGATTAGGATGTGTGAATTCGGCTCATGGCACTTGACGTCTGACCAATATACAGAATGCTTCACTGAGCAACCCTGAAGGCAGATGAGAGTCAGTAAAGCTGAATGAATGAATTTGAATGAGGAACGTCTTTCTCTCCTTTTTTTTGGGCAATGAAAGTCTGTCCAGTCTGAGGAAATTATAATCTGTGGCATCCCTTTTCACTTACGGTGGTGGCATATTTGGTGCTGAGTGCTCGTTGCTGCGACTCCCTCACACTACATGTCCCAGAGATCACCTGTCATTCAGACAGTGTGGGTGGGGCTGGGTCACCTTCTCAGTGTGATTTGTTTGTGACACACTTTTGTTGATGGCAGAAAATTAATCTACCACAGTTTTCATGTGATTTCTGGCAAAATGTTAAAGATATGCTGCTTTCAACTTCTTAAATCTGATTCTCATTATAAATTGGACATTCTGGAATTTTGGGCCTTTGGTCGGATAAAAAAAGGCTTTTGAAGTCGAGCTAAAAGGCATATTATATTAATTAAAGAAAATTAAGCTGCTCTGCAGTTCCACATTTCGAATACTTCAAGTACACATTTCAAGTATTTCCTGGTTTTTTGTGGACATAAAGTATTTTCATTTTCCACCTTACATTGGAGAACTTTTGATTTTTTTTTTAACTTACTAGATCGAACAATTAAAGCCCAGAGATTAATCAAGATACAATTAAAATCTTACAAAACAAGGAAAGATATTAAATCCTTTCATTTAAGAAGCTGATTGGCAATTGGCAGGGTCATCTGCAAAATGTCACTCAAATAAGCACCTACTGATATCAGAGACACAAAAAGGCTGAAGAGAGATGCAACGGAACTACAAAATAGACATAAATATATCGCAGAGAGCAACAGACCTGTAAAGTGGAACAAAATAACAACAAAGATGTGCAAAGGAACTACAGATCAGACTCAAAACAACCAAAGAAGACACAAATAAACCTCAAAGAGACAACAACAACTACAAAGAGATGCAAAATGGCTAAAAAAGACAAGAGTATACCCCAAAAAGTCAGTTAAAAGAGGCACAAACCGAAAACAAAGACATACAAAGGAACTACAGAGGGACTCAAAACAACCAAAAAAGACATAAGCATACCCCAAAGTGACACAAAATGACGATAAAGACATGCAAAGAAACTACAGAGACACGAAATGACTAAAAAAGACACAAATTAACCTCAAAGGGACAAAAACAACTACAAAGAGATGCAGGGTAACTACAAAGACACAGTAAATGACTACAAAGAGACATGATACAAATGTGCACACAAATTGACCTTAAAGAGACACTAAACTACAACAAAGACATACAAAGGAACTACAAAGAGACTTAAAATGACCAAAGAAGACATAGATAAACCTCAAGGAGACACAGATTGACCTGTTGTGTCACAAACCAACAACAAAGACATGCTAAGGAACTACAAAGAGAATCAAAATGACCAAAGACACAAGTATACCTCAAGAGACAAAAACTACTACAAAGAGATGCAAATTAACTACAAAGAAACACAAATTGACTACGAAGAGACATTAAATGACCAAAAAAGACATAAGTACCCCAAAGAGGCACAAATGTATTTTTGGGGAGACACAAACCGATTGCAAAGACATACACAAAGACTCAAAATGACCAAAGAAGACACATATAAACCTCAAAGAGACGAAAACGACTACAAAGACACACAAAACGACCAAACAAGATACAAGTACCCCAAAGAGGCACAAACCAATAACAGACATACAAAGGAACTACAAAGAGACTCAAAATGACCAAAGAAGGCAAATATACTTCAAAGAGACAAAAACAACTACAAAGAGATGCAAAGTAACTACAAAGACACAGACAATGACTACAAAGAGACTCAAAACAACTAAAGAAGACACAAATGTACCTCAAAGAGACAAAAACGACTGCAAAGAGACTCAAAATGACCAATAAAGACACAAGTACCCCAAAGAGGCACAAATGTATCTTTAGGGAGACAGAAACCGATTACAAAGACATACACAGAGACTCAAAATGACCAAAGAAAACACAAATAAACCTCAAAGAGACGAAAATGACTAAAAGAGACGAAAATGACTACAAAGAGATGCAAAACGACCACAAAGAGACACAAAACGACCAGACAAGATACAAGTACTTCAAAGAGGCACACATTTATCTTCAAAGAGACACAAACCAACAACAAAGACATACAGAAAAACTACAAAGAGAATCAAAATGACCGAAGACACAAGTATACCTCAAGATGCAAAGTAACTACAAAGAGACACAAATTAACTACAAAGAGACATTAAATGACTGAAAAAGACACAAGTACCCCAAAGAGGCACAAATGTATTTTTGGGGAGACACAAACCGATTACAAAGACACACACAAAGACTGAAAATGACCAAAGAAGACACAAATAAACCTCAAAGAGATGAAAACGACTACAAAGAGATGCAAAATAACTACAAAGAGACACAAAACGACCAAACAAGATGTAAGTACCTCAAAGAGGCACAAATTCACCTTTTAAATATACTTCAGAGAGACACAAAATTACCACAATGAAACACAAAACCATAAAAAGATTCATGCCAACTACAAAGAGACGCAAAACTAACCAAAAAAAAAGACAAAACCAAGTCTTTGAGCCTCCTAGGTAGTAGGGCCTTTTGCATGTCTGTGCCCAGGAACCCATCATCTCAAAATCCACCCATGAATGGAAATAATCCATTAGATATGGATATTATATCTGATAAATTAATGTTGTATTCCTTTATGAAACAAACAGGCAAGGAAAAGGAGGGATGGGGGAGAAGTTTTTAGAGGGATCGGTCGACTCAAAACCGTTATAGATACCGCCTCTAGACAGATAATACTGTGCTCTCTTTTTGTCGTCCTGTCTGATCCATCACTGTTCTCAGCTGGTCTGGCCAGTCAGTCAGTCAGTTGGTGACATGCATTAGAGCTGTGAACCCTGCAGAGAGCCTCAGCTGATACCCTCCTCCATTTGCCCTTTGACTCCAGACGAGTGCTGTCATGAGTTGGCTCATCCACATGGTTTCTAACATTTAAGGAAGCTCAACGTTCAGGCCTGGACAGTGACACTGGATCATTTTTCTTCTGTATATGATTTGTAGACTTGATAAACGCGTGGGTTTCCAAGTCAAAGAAAAGGAGTCAGTGGCTCCTCTCTTTGTTCAGCAGGAAATCACTAGGGGGGCTTGTACCACTCCAAGTTATTTTTCTCTTCCTCCCATCTTTGATTATGAGCTTTGTAGCAGCCTCCTCTCTCCACAGCCCTCCATCTCTGCACTGGGGGTGTTCTTTCTCTCGAAACACCCTGAACCGATACTCGCTGTGATCTCACTCCAGTTTTACTCTGTGCACTCTCCACAGTCCCAGGGCTACTCCTCTCCTCTTTCCTCTCCTCTCCTCTCTCCGTGTGTCAGGCCGGACCAGCATGCTCTGCGGGCAGCTCAGGGGACCTCCTTTAGGGGGAACTCGCTTCTCCATATTATTCCCAGGGTGCTGCAGCAGAAAATGCGCCAGAATGCATCAGTAGTTCCTCGCTACCCTTCTCTATCCTCTTCCTGCACGTCACCCCCCCAACCTTCATCCCTTTTTCCCATGCCTCCTCCTCCTCCTCCTCCTCCTCCTCCTTCCTTTCTCATCACTTTCCTGTTGGGGTAGCAGCTCTGGTGCAAAAGCAGACATGGATCTCAACATTCATGTATCAGCTGTTTTTAAAAAATCGCTTGATTTGTGTTTCAAAGCTAAATTAACTTAGGCTCTCGCTTTGCAGGAGGACTTTCACAGAGCCAGCAGGATTTCTGAGATGATCTTACTTTCATTCGCAATGTGGTTTCTATATTTAGGCGGGATGTCTGGTTCAGATACCCTTATCATCGTGGATTCTTTGTACTTGCTGAGCAACATCTCCCGTCCTAGAAGCCGGTTGCTGATTAGTGCCGTTTATGACGCCTTGGCGAAGGCAGCACAGGCACAGATGACAGACTTGTAATCAGTCGAGGGAAATCTTTATTTTGCATTCCCCGACTTCTTCTTTTCCTCCGTCTGTCTCGACTTTGCTTCCCCCCCGAGGAAAGTCCAATCCCCGAGGCGCGAGCTAGCCAAACTCTCTCCCCGGTGCCTTGAGGACAGAGTTGAAGACAGGCTGCATGCTCAACACATAGTGGCTGCTTATGTGTGTGTTATTTCTCCCTGATGCATCTGTGCCGGTGGGAGAGGAGGGTTCACTCAGGAGAGGAAATGGATCTTTTGTGTTCCTCCTAATCCTCCCTGTTGATACTCGAGTGGCAGACTTATTAGGCATCTTATGCTGTGCAGCAGGGGAAGAGTCACTCTCAGGGCTTTCCATGCTCTCCTGGATGATCATATTTACATCAGACTCCAAACGGCGGGGGCGTAAGGAGGGGTCCTTTTATGCAGAAAGCGCCACATCCCTTAAGAGGTTGGAAAATGAATGTGGTAATAGCTCAGCAATCCCTCCCATTTACGCTCACAACAGTGGGAGTGCTGTCTGATAACTTCAAGCCTTGAGGATTTTGGCAGGGAGCACAATACAAATCATGGCAGGAGGAGTTGAGCTCAGGATGACGTCTTGACAGGAAGACGTAAGCAGAGGCCGCGGGTGGTGTAAGCGAGCTAAGGTTAAAGGTTAGGAGGAAGAAGCCTGGAATCCAGGCAACTATTCTTGTCTTAGCCCCTTAACTTTCATCAGTATATTTAGTTTGGTTTCTATTCTTGTCCCTGTTTGAGTTTTGAAGTCTCTTTGTTTCTCTCTGGAGATGAGATGCTTTCTGAAATTCCCTCTGGGTTTCTTGTCTCACCTGTGGAGTTTATATTTATGTTCCTCTCTTGTTTTTAGCCTTTGTTCAGAAAGTCTCAGACAATTGTAGCCCTCAGAAGTTTTATCTGCTCCACCTGCCCCAGGTATTAGACACCTCCGTTTTTATGTGTTGGGGTTTGAAGGATTTTTTTTTTTCCGGCACGGGGTCGTCAGGTCCACATTCAACAGCGCTGGAATCTTCAACGTATATCTCTGGAGATAAAGTGTCTGTTTGTTCCTGTCTGTTGTGCTTCTTGTTGACTCTATTTGTCATTTGTTTGCCACCTATTTTTTTAGTCTTTGTTTTTATCTATTTTAGTTTAACCATGGAGTCTGTGTTTATTTATTTTCCTCTGTTTTATTTTCTTTCAAGTATGACTTTATAAGAATCAGAGGCCTAGCTAGGTTGAAATTTATTGGGTCTACAGTCAACAGAATTTGTGTTTTATTATTGGGCAACCTTTCAGGGTGCTTTCAGACCTAGAGTTGTCTTGCTTTGGTCCAAATCAGGGACTTATTCTGTGACAAAGTTGCATAATTGCCTAGAGTTGGTTTGTGTTCTCACAGCAGCATTTACAAGTGGGCCAGATCAAATGCCTTGTGTGAGAAAGCTGCTCTTGATTGGTCAGAATTTCCATGTGGGAAAAATCCAGGAAGTAAAGCAAACGTTGAAGAAGAGTACACTTGCAAGATAAATGTGACACTTTCTAATGTCACAATGGAGGGACAACTACACAGGTTGATTTTAGCGCTGCTCATCGTGGACTATATTGCTGTCATTGTTCATTTTAGTCAAACCATACAGTTTGAAAACGAGGCGCAGCTCCAACTAGAAAACAATGTTTTGATGCATTGGATGTGCTGAATGTGCATATTAAGGCAGTACAGGAGGAGGTGCACATTAATAATCCTCTAGGACTGTAACATGCTCATGTTTAACCCAAACAATGTGTCATGTGACTGCAGTTGGTTCAGATCCAGGTCAGAACACCTTCTCACCACAAACAAACCGCGACAGAGTTTGTTTGTAACCGGACTGAGACCACCTCTTCAAGAAGGTCTCGGTCTGGTTGTTTTGGTGCGCACCTGAGTGTGATTGCTGTGTTCACACCTGCCCAAACGAACCGCACTTAGGGGGAAATGAACTTGAGTTCAATTGAACAGAACTAAACAGGGTAGGTGTGAAAGCACTGTTAAGCACACTTGGTAGAGCATGCGGCCCTGGTATTGGCGCTGGTTCAATTATAACCTGCGGCCTTTTGCTGCTTCATCCCCCCTTCTCTCTCTCTGCTCTTCTCTTTCACTCTCTAGCTGCAATAAATGCCCTAACATAGATTTTGGATAAAGAACTTGCATCTTTGCCTGTTTAACAAAAATATTTTATCACTGCTGGGGGTGGAGCCAGATGTTTCCCATCCTAGGGGGGGGGTCTTGAGAACATGCTGCCTTGGGGGGACTTTCTTTCCAATTTACGGCAGCTAGATGCACTATTTTAAGCCATTTTGGTACAATAGCATGCCTAAAATGTTTTTAGAAAAACATGATAGTTGACAAGGAAAAAGCTCATCCTGTAGAGCCTACATCCTGTTTTCTATCTAATTGTTCTCCAGCTGTCTTCATCACTCTGAATCCAGAACACTACAAATGTTGATGATGACTAATTTTCACTCCTGCCACCTAAAAAGACTCAGAAACTGTGTGATGTTACTATTTTTCAGTTACGTAACATAGGTAGGTCAGGAATTTTGCGTAAACAGCATTACTAATCCTGAAACCTATTTTTGTTCCACTATGCTGGAGTGGAGTTCACAGAGTGAATGTTTATCTGACAAATCTGCTACAGCTGAATCCATCCCATAATAATTTGGGCTGCTCTAATTACATTGTTGGATCCCAAACAGTGACAAGTAAATGTGGTCTTCAGTACTGTGAACTGAGTGTGAGGCCAACAGATTTCCAACAGATTTCTTTAGGGAACAGGACAGTAAGATAAACAAAATGGGCCTCAATTGTTTTCTGAGTGACATGAAGTTGAAGGGATTTTATAAATCTAGAGGATTTGCAGGTTTTATAAAATGTGTTTGCCTTGGAGCTTGTAGAATTTTGCGGCACACAGAAAATCTGACTTTAAAGCTGCACTAGTCAATATTTTTATTATAACTATGGGTCAGGTGACTTTGTCTAAAGCGAAATAGGGCACTCACAGTGATGAACCCAGACTTTATTGTCACTTAACTCTGCAGTTCCTCTTCTGCGGAGTTGTTTAGAGTCTTTCAGCTCACTGTTACATTTTTTTATTGCATTAGTTCACTCATACTGCTCTCATCCACATAATTTCCAGCAGCAGCAGCAGGCAACTGTTTGCACTGAAAAAATTCTAAAACTCAACAGCACACCAGCTCGGCAGCAAACAACTGAAAGACAAACTCAGCAAGTAGCTGGTGAACTTCGGGGCTGTACACATGTCGTGTTTTTTGTGCCCTCAAATTTATTGTTTTTAATGTAGACGCATGGCAGGCACATTCAAATACCAGAGTGATGCTGTCACGGCACCCACAGGTTCCTGAGCACCTGTTTTTCAGGGCGTAACAACTGCACCCTGAGATAAACTGAGTTCAAACATAAAGAAGAAGTTGATCATGTTAGTGCAGGGCTACCCAGAGCTTTACATCTGTTCCATGGAAGATAGGCCTACACAGTTATAAACAGCTCCTGGAAGAAGATCAGCTCTGCACTCAGGATTTCATGTAAATAGGCTATACGATGCTTGTTAAGGTTGCTTAGCAACTTCATATGCAACCTGCCACCGCGCTCTTGGCACAGAAGAGGCACAAGAGTAGTTTCCAGCACCTGATCTTGGGCATGTGTTGTGCCCCAATGATATGACACAATTTGACACCGTGTTTATTAGTGTTGGATGTTTTTCCTCAGAAGTTGACGGAGACCAAAACCGAGCTGAATATTGTATTTCACTTCATCAGGTGACCAGACACATGACACCAAATATATGATGATGTTGCTCTGTGTCTGCTGGATGTGCAACATGTTCCCCATAACAACTTTATAAGGTGATATTATGTAATATGTAAGTTGTGTTTGCAGCTTGTTGGTCTGCATCTAAGTGGCCAAAAAATGATTTAATGCAGGTCAGGACTCAAGAAGCCTTCAGTGCTAAACTGTCAAATCAGTAACTGAGGTTTGGTGAGCCAGGTCTCACTCTGAAGTTGTCAAAATCCGGTGACTTGCGACATCAGAAACCAACGAAAAAAAAGGCATCCTTTGACGTCGTCATGATACACAGCCGGTTGCCGTTATAGTTTAATGGCGCCCAGGGGCATCAGGGGGAAACACAGCGGGACAAGGACGAAAGTTAAGGCGCCGAAAGTCCGAGTGGGGCGGGAGGTGGTGTGGTGGATGGCTCCAACAGACATCGACTCTCACCTGGTAGAGCGGGGTTCGCTTCCCGTAAGATTCTAAAGCCAAACCCTGTTCTTTTCTCCTGAACCCAACCACGTGCTTTTGTTGCCTAAACCTAACCACAGGCTTTTGTTGCCTAAACCTAACCACAGGCTTTTGTTGTCTAAACCTAACCATGTGTTTTTGTTGCCTAAACCCAACCATGTGCTTTTGTTGCTTAACCCTAACCACGTTCTTTTGTTGCCTAAACCCAACCATGTGTTTTTGTTGCCCAAACCCAACCATGTGCGTTCGTTGCCTAAACCCAACCATGTGCGTTCGTTGTCTAAACCCAACCATGTGCGTTCGTTGTCTAAACCCAACCATGTGCGTTCGTTGTCTAAACCCAACCATGTGTGTTTGTTGTCTAAACCCAACCATGTGTTTGTTGTCTAAACCCAACCATGTGCTTTTCTTGCCTAAACACAACCATGTGCGTTTGTCGCCTGAACCCAACCATGTTCGGTTTTTGTCAATTTGTGTTGTTGTACTGACATAGTGCGTTTATTTTGAAAGAGACTGTTTGTTAACGGTAATTTTCCAGTGAAAACAGAAGTATATCTTTAAAGAAGACAATGCATGTAACAGAATGTCAACAACTAATGCACCCAGGGTACGTTGCACGTCGTATGTGGACCTGGAAAGTCCATGACCAAACGTCAATATGTGGCGAGGTCAGAGTGAGGATGTGTTGGTTTGGTTGGTCCCTGTTTGTGACTTAGCTGCTAATAAATATCAAATGACAAATTCAGTTGTCAATGCAGCGGTTTTGATGTGGACCCATGATAGGTGTTGGCCAACCTTGGGCCCACATGTATGTGGGAAGGCCAGATATGCTAGAGGCTTGGTAATGGAGGTGGAGGGTGGGTAGGAGGAGGGCCATGGAGGGTCAGTTTGGCAAACAAATGTGCCCATGCTGCCCCTCTGGGGTCCTAGAGATGGGTAGAGCTGTCATGTCGAGGGAGCTGGCGAAAGATGAAGAGGTTATGCTGCTTGGATCACAGCTCTGCCAAGGCCTCCGGGACCTCTTTCTCTTTACAACACTCAACCTAATCTCCTTCGCTATCATCCCTTTCATTTCCCTCTCCTTTTCTTCTTTTCATGTTCTTCTGTCTCTTATTGTTTCGGGGGCGCTTGTTCCTGGCTCGCTTTCGCTCTTTTCCCCCTCCCCGCATTTTTTTTTCCCTCTCGGTTTTATCTCTCCCAGCCTATTTTCAAGCAACCTTTCTTGGATTTTTTACCGCTCCTTCTCTTTTCTCTCCATCCTCTTCCTCCCCTCTATCTCAGTCTTAATTTCTTTTCATTTGAACCGTTCTAATTCCATTTCATTTCTCCTCACCCCTCCACCGTTCATATTTATTATTTAAGCCGTCAGCAGTGCCTCCGTATGTTCCTTCCCCTCTTTATAGATGTTGGCCTACTTCTGTCTCAACCTGTAATTGTGATTTAGATTGAAACTCTGAACCAACGTCCCTCTGAGTGTCACAGCATCGGGGCTGAGGCGCCAAACTTGTCCCAACTGCTTATGCACACGTAACAGAATGCATAATATCAAGATCATAGTAACACGCATACCCGTATTCTGCTGCGTGTTGGATGAAAGACACTGTCCTGCTGAGTGTGAGTTTCCTGATGTGTCTGAAGTACTGCACAACTGTAGGGATGAATTTTCATCACAGAATAATCTCTTTAGATTTTTCTCCAATGAATCAATTCACTGTTTGTCTTTGAAATATCAGAAAAAACAGAGTTCTCCACAGCCAAAGGTGATGTCTTAAAATTACTTGTTTTGTTAATTTACAATAATATGTAACAGAGAAAAGCAGCCCATTTTAAAAATGAATTACTTAAGTGATTAGTCATGGGGCTTAACAATTTGGGCAGAATATGTAATTGCAGTTTTTCTGAACTGAATAAGCCTACAGGTCTGTGCTTCTAGTCTACATCAGTGTTCCCAACCTTTTTCCTTTAGGGACCCCTTTTCTGTCACTGAGTAAACTGACGCCCTGACTAAGTGACATAATTAAGAATATTTCATATTCTGTTCAAGACATAACAACATTGGTTGAGATCAACTGATACATTTAAGAACTTTTCAATCAATAAATCCTTAATTTGTCACATGGAATTATACAAGGTACAACTCCTGTGAATTGTGATCCCACCAGCTGTTTTGCGTGTTCTTACATCGTTGGCTGCTGCTTTATAAATTGTTCTACTTTTCTGGATGGTTCTGGTGATCCATGGATTCTGACTGTGGAATGATTTAATTGTCCACACATCCCAACCTCAGTAAGACAGCTGTATGGTCACTATAAGTAGGCCTACCAGTTCCGTGAAACATTGTAAAACTAATGTTATCCACCACTTTAGCAGAAACATGGCAAGCTTCACATCCGTCGTCATGCCTTCCAACTGTCGGAACTCTCTCCACTGTCACAGTAATTAGTATCTAGTTCCTAAAATGTTGAGGCAGAGGGTACTTGCTGTACCTCTGGTTGAGGGTGAGAGGCTGTCAGCAAATAGTTTGTTGATCTGTGTGGGTACATGAGACCCTAAAAAAGATGGTGGATCATGGGGAGTACCTCCAGTTGGTTCAGGAGCTTCGCCTCCATGATGGCTGTTTCCAGACAGTTTAGCAACCTGCTGTCTATTGTCGGGCCGTATAGCTCTGGGTATCCAGCAACTTCTACTACCGGTTACTCATGCATTGTGCGTCACACTGCAAAAACCACAAGCAAAAAGCTTCATCACAAAAAGGCAGCTCCAGCTGCTGAAATGCTTCCTGTGTGATCAGGGCCTAACAGTTCTTGTCTCTCCAACTGCTTTTCTCTTTTCCCATGGCCTTTCCCCTTTCCTGTGCACGAGCATAAACATTCCCTGTTGCTATGGCCACAACAATGTCTTGAAGATTGGTCCAAGCCACTTGTTTGTTTGTGTACTCTTTACAGAGCCAGGGCTGTGTATGAACACCAGCTATTTTTTCAGCTCACACAAAGAGACAGTTAGTTGACCATGAGCTCAATATTCGCTGATGGTGACAGAAAGTGTTCCAGATGAGAATCACAGACTCCACCTTTACTAGCTTAGCAGAGCAGCAGTAACTGCCATGTCAGCTTTTGACTTGAGTATAATTCACAGTTTGGTGTTGCTGAGCACCTTCTAAAACATTTTATTTAAATGTATTAAATTGTAAATCTGGTTCCTTTTGATGTCGGCAGTCATGCTCTTTTTTTGTCTCTGCTTGTAACCTAATTTCTTTCTTCTCATAAAATGTAAAATTTAACAGGAAATAAAGCTGCTGACACGTGGCGTGCCACTAAGTAGTGCAGGCTGTTCCCAACACATGTACGTGCAGGTTATTTTCAAACCGCAGTATTTATAGAGAATAAAACCTTCTAACCTTCAGACCAATGTCAAAGGAAATGAGAGGGTGTCTTCGAGATGTAAACTCCAAAAAATACATTTGCCTTCCTGCCACAGTCGTGGAACCTGTCATGTTAGATTTCATCCAACTCAGCGTAGCAAGTGCTCTTCAGTATGCCACCAACTGAGGCTGCAACAGGACAGCGGGGAGGAGGAGGTGGTGAAATGAAACATGCAGAGAGCAAGAGGAGATGGAGACAGATAAAGAGGGAGGGAGACAGCTGAGGAGGGAGAGGAGACGGAGATCGTGAGGCAGAGGGGAAGAGACGGCATCAGAAGGAACAAGGTGCAGGGAGATAATGATGGAGACATGAGATGAGAGTCGGAGAAAAACAGACGGGAGGAAAAGAGAGAAAAATGATAAAGTGTGTTTGAGAGAGAGGAAAACAGCATCTGGGACAGACAGGAGAAAATGAGAGGAAAAGAGCAAGTGAGAGACGGAGCACAGAAGACAGATAAAAGAGCAGTGGAAGTGAGAACGAGTGAATAAGGAATGAGAGTGAAAATGAGAAGCGAGCCCCCCAGATTTCTGTGCAGCAAGTTGGCAGATTTGATGAGGCTTGACCAGGTGTGGGGAGGAGGCAGAGCAGGAGGAGGAGGAGGAGGAGGAAGGGAAGGAAGGGGCCTGGCTACTGTAGATGGGATTGAATTTCCTCAAGACAAGCATTGATTATAGGAGCCACGCTGTGAAAACCTCCAGTCACAGAGATAAGAGAAGGAAGTCAGGCCAGATCTGAGTGTGAGATCAGCAAGATAATGTGTGGGAGATTGTTTGGTTGAAACAAACTGGGAAAAAAAAGACAGAAAACAATAATCTGAACAGCAGACTGATGCTCTTTTTGTTATTTACTTTGCAAGCCCTCAACTTTTGTCAGACTCAACAGAAAGGAAAGTTTCATTCTGTAATAACATTGTTTATTTGAAAAAATCACCACCTCCTATGATATAATGATGAATTCTAGCTCTTTATGAGACCGTGTCTTAGTAAAGCCTTTGGTTTGCAACGTAAAAGCACATACGTACGGTGGCTGTGAGAGCTCAGCGCACTGCAACTGTGGGCAAAACACAAGCAAATCAGAAAAAAACACATCACCAGTTTGATGCAACACAAATGCAAATAGCGAAAACACAACCAAATACAGTAATGCTGCGTGTAGCAAAGACAGCAAACTGTTACCAGTGGACATCCATCCACCTCCTCAACCCCACAGATTTATTGTCTACTGCAAAGATCCCTATGAAACGGTTAGCACAGTGCTGCGTGATTCAGCATATTTACATGTTTCCTGTAAAATAAGGAAGGTAGGATGGGACTTGTTGCGGTAGCCAGTACAAATGTAGTAAGCAATCTAATGTTATATGCAGGGATCAGGGGTCGCGTTAACCGGATATTCTCGGTCACTGACCGGTTTTTTACAACAATGACCCAAAAATCTGAAGGCCGTCGGTCATTTTGACCGGTTGCAATTACCACCCCTGCCCACTTGGCGGCAGAGTGCACAGTCAGTGGTTTAAGTGGCTGCCGTTTTCACACTGCAGAGAAAAAGTCAGTCATCTGCTTCATGTAGCGTTGTTGACATAACGCCCTGGACACACCGGACGCGGAACCGAAGCATGGCACCCAGCAGCGGAGGCAGTTTTCAGTCAGCACCCATGTTAACCTATCTGACTGTCCACACAGGCCGCTGAGCAGAGCAGCGCGCCTGTGGAGGCAGCACTTCAGTTCGCCATCTGGTGTATTTTTCACGCGAGCTGCGCTTCTGTCAAGCTGGATCGAGCGGATCGTACCAAACAGGAAGTCGGACACAGAAAAGACGAGAGAATCCGGCCAATTTTCAAAATAAAATAACAACAGCACACACGAAGGAACGCAAGGAGAAAATACCGTGTTTATAATTTAAAAAAACACAACAGTGCATAACCGAACACATTTTTCAATACCCTATTCACTTCATTACAATTTTAATTTTGTGTCACTGAGCCTACAGGCTACGACGAAAAAGTAGCCTGAGTGTCAGACTGAAGCTCCCAGAACCTTCAGTCTGACATGGCTTTACAAGGGGGAGGGAATTTGATTTTTTCCCTAACCAATCAGTAGAGATCAACGATCCACCCAGAATCTGACGTCATTAGTATCCATGCCTCGGGGGTGCCGAAAACAAGCGAGCATCGCCCGTTTAAAATGTCTCTGTCGTCGTGCATGCCCAGCTGCATCGCCGTTAAATCCAGTTTAGCAGCTTCCTTAATTTGGTCCTCCATTAACGCGAGTAGTGGCGAAATACCTCGATAGCATCGTTAATGTGGTCTGTAGGATCTGTAGCGGTCGCCATTGTTGCTATCCTCACCAGTTACCCACCGGTGTACAGCTTGACATCAGCGTGGCGCTGATTGGCTAATCGCTAGACCCCCGGCGTTCATTGGTCTGTCCATCGTTTGGACGAGATAAATAGCAAATTCATTGAAGTATGCCAGACCAGTAATGCAAGCCTACTCAGTTGAGTGGGCGGGGTCTATGGTCTGGAACCAGGCTAACGAAAAAGTCTAGCGCAACGTCTGGTAGGGATGAAGTTTGTCTGTTGGCCTACACAAAAGTTAGCATCACCCTGGTTCCCCAGTGATGCATGAAGACAAAAAAGTTTGACTTCCCGTGTATAAAATTACCCGGATCTTGGGGACTGTAGGGCTCATAGAGCAGGTGCGCTAGAGACTTCAAGGGCTGAGTGACTAACTTCCGGTTAAATGCTCCGCTAATTTGAATAGGAATAAAATGATGTAATCATGCCACTCTTTTAGACTTTCAAAATGTTATTGGATTGTATTTGATAAAATCCCGATGGTGAAACCAGCAAAATGGACCTGCATTTGTATAGCGCCTTTCTAGTCATCCGACCACTCAAAGCTCTTTTTACACTACAAGTCACATTCACCCATTCACACAATGGTGGCTGAGGCTACCATACATGGTGCCACCTGGTACTCAGTTTTAACACACTCACACACAGATGGAACAGCCATTGGGAGCAATTTGGGGTTCAGTACCTTGCTCAAGGATACTTCGACATGCAGACTGGAGGAGACCGGGATCGAACTGCTGATCTTTCGATTGGTAGATGACCTGCTCTATCTCTTAGCCACAGCCGCCCAAAACAAAAGTGTTTCCACCACCACAACGGTTTTTTTCTGGACCACTGGCTCTCTTTCTGCCATCTTCTTACAATGTCTACTGACAAAGTTTCAAAACTCGTGACCAGCTGTTTTCAACTCACGCTGAAACTTCTGTTTGGACTTAGGAGGGAGTGGCTGAGCACATCCGCTGGGAGGGGGTTTGCTTGAGTTACAAAATAAGAGCCAAACGAGAGCAACATTGGTAGGCTTGTCATGCGGTACAAGATAGTTTTACCTTGATTATCTTCTTTTGGAAATTGAAGGAAGCCCAAATTGTAGTTGAAAATAAAATCCGATAATTAACCCACCCCTAGCTCACACTCACTGGAGCGACCTGAGAGGGGAGATCCAGAGGGAGGGTGGGCAGTATGCTTCCAAGTGTCCATCGTCCCACCACCGTGTTATTAATGGTAACTTCAGGAGTAAGCACAACCAAAAATACAGCAAAGACCAATAGCTGCAAGCTAGCTCGTATGTCCTGTATGCTGGTTGGTAACTGGCAGAATTTATAGCCTAAATCATATGTAAGGATGGAACAATTCAAGAACGTGTTTAACGTGACACCAAATCAGTATACACCCCACCAATATGAATACCTTCAGAATGACTTTTTTGTCACTGCAGGGCCAGATATTGACATATAGATGACAGTCGGTGCAAGAAGTAAAAATCCATTTTGATTTCTTGACATCTTTAAACTGCATGCTTGCTGTATCTGCTTCTCTAAATATATCCTGTGAGTCCTGTCACTCTCTTTACCTTGAGTACGTTTCTGTATATTCCTGTGACACAGGCTGTTGTTTCTTACCAAGCACTTGGTCAGGACGTGGGATTTGGAGGTGCGTTAACCAGCAGCCCCTTGCTGATCATCTGCTTACACAAAACATTAAACAGCTGTTATTAGGTTGACACTTTTATCCGCGGCACCTCGCTGTACAATGAGTGCGTTCATTTGTACCACAAGTAGCTCCGGTGGGAAATGAATGCTGTGCGCTTTCCCATTGAACTAAACAGGACCGTACCAAAGTGGGTGTCAGGAAAGAGCCAGGTCTTTGAAACTAGAAATAGACAGGCAGCACGTGTTTCTTCTTCTCATTGTCAGAGACCTCAGAAAAGAGAAGGCAGCGAGGCTTTAGACAGGCCTAATTAAAACTTCCAATGCTATGAATTCTCTTTGATCTCTCTATACAGTCCCAGTGGATGGGCTTCAGTGTCGCATTTCCCTTCTGTACTTCTTTCCTATAACCTGCTACTTCCTCTTGTTCTCGTCTCTTTTTCCCTTTTATTGTCATTTTTGTCAGAACAATATTCATTTAATGGCGTTTCATGGTGAGAAAGGTGTGTGTGGAAGTCTGCTTTCTGGGGAAAAGGTTTTGTACGAATCAGTTCTACGTCTGTTAAAACTATTTCTATTAAGTTTTTCAGAGAACTGTATCAACATTTCTTTTTACCAGTTTAAAAAGACCCTTGGGATACTTGTAACATCAAAGGGCCATTCACACTGCAGATCTCTTAACATTAGCTTATAATTTTTTTTGCTTCTAACAAACTTTGTAAGATTGAGACTCTGTGACTTCAAGCATTCGTTCGGCATTTTGGGAAATGTGCTGATTCGCTTTCTGGCAGAGAGTCAGATAAAAAGATTGGAACCATTTTCATTTTTGTCTGTTAAATGTTAAAACCACAGCCAGCAGACAGTTAGCGTAGCTTAGCACAAAGACTGGAAACAGAGAAAGGTGACAAATCCACTAGCACTTGAACGTGTTAAAGGGGACTTCTTATACTTTTCTGTATACTTTGTCTTATTGTTACAATGAAGGATGTTCATATTAAAGGCGATATTGTTTCAGATAGTGAGGTAAACATATGCAAAAGTAATCCCTGTAGGCAAAAACCTCAGCTGTTTTTTCAACCGTCTGGCTATAGTATGACATCATAGTTTGCTGGATTTCTTTATATGGTCATCTGTCCCAGTTAGCTACTGCAAGTGTTACATTACGTAGCCTAAACTGCTTCATGAAGCTACATTCTAATGTTAGGGAAACATGTAAATTTGGTCGCCTGTGTTGTAAATTTCTTCCCAATTTCAGTTTAGATACCCGCTGAAATGTCCAGTTGTGTTTAGAAGCTTGAATTGGTCATTTTTCCTGTGAGAAAGTTCCGCTATACTCTGTTCCAGATCCCCTGCTGCAAGTACACCGCTAATGTACATCTAGCTACATGCTAACGTCTGGGAAACGTGTAATCTTGGTTGCCCATGTTGATAATTTCTTCTCAATTTAGGACTCATATTCCTGTTGGAACATGTTGTGTTTAGAAGCTTATATTGGTGATTTTTCACAGAAGAAAATGTCGCTATACTCCATTACAATCATTCTCCCATTAAAAGTACACTGCTAACCTGTAGCTACACACTAACTACAGTGAAACATGTGATCCTGGTTGGTGTATTGTTAATTTCTTACCAATTTCTGATCATACTCCTACTTAAACATGTCTGGTTGTGCTTAGAAGCTTTTACTGGTGTTTTTTTTACAGTAGAAACTGCTGCTATTCTCTCTTACAGTCATTCTCTGGCTGCAAGTACACTGCTGATGTACGTGTAGCTATATGCTAATGTCATGAACATAAAATCTAGATTGCTGATCTCTCTCTGATTTCGTGTTATTTTTTCCATGTCCTAAAACTTGGAGATGAGTTAGCATTTTTACACGTTCAGTGTTTTTTTTTTTTTTTTTTTGAATGGGGTTTTTGGTTAAATACCTGAAATAAGATCTGTGATTAATAAAGGCCGATGAGACTTTTAAGTTTTGTTGCATGGCATAAAACACATCAGTAAATACCCTACTTAAGATTTTTTAAGCTTTTATATGTCTCAATTACAAGTTGTCTCGAGCACTTGTTGCTGACAAATGAGTAAATGAGACTACAGAACATCATCATGCTGAACACGTCTTTACAGCTCAGTTGTGGTGGCAACATTAGTCATGCAGCCATGGTATAGTTCATATATGGCCTACTGTTAGCCATTGCATTTTGGCTTCAAAAATCATAAAAATGGTGCTCATTTGTGAAGATTGTCTTGTTGAACAAAGATATCATAAACACACTTGTTTGCCACAGAGCTTATTTTCTGCAATAATCCAAAATCCACTGGAAAAGTCCCATTGACTTTTTGACAAGGGACCCAGGGCAAAGCCAGCTTTCATGTCAGCTTGCAGAAAAACGTCATCCCAGCAGCACTCTATTCTCTGTTAGTTGGGGCTACAATGATGGAGCAGAGGCGCTGAGCTTTGGATCCAGAAAACGTTGACCAATCAGAGCAGACTAGGTGGATTTTGTTTGGTCCACCTGTTTTCGGTCTTTATGCTAAGCTAACCAGCTCCTAGCTGTTGCTTTTTATGCAACCAACAGATGTAAGAGTAGTACCAATCTTGTCATCCAGCTCTGCAAAAGAAAACAAATGAGTATTTCTAAAAAGGCTGATCTATTCCTTTAAAGTAAAAATCTTTTTTTTTGCAGGTTTGTACCGTGCAGAGGCACCGAACTCATATTAATGTCCTCATTCTCACTGATTTCTGTATAGATTAATTATTATAATTACAATTTCAGAATTTTATGAGCAGATGATAATTTGCTTCCTGAACTGCAAAGTGAACTGACTCCAACCCTGCTTTATAGTAATGGCGCTAATTTTTTTCCTGGGTGAAAATGGACGTTTTAAACCGATTATGTAATTAGACTCACAACTTTACATAATAGGTCTGAATACAAAATAAATTTTGAAATAAAATCTGTGAGACTTTTTCCATGGCTATTATTCAGGGTTCAGATTTGAGAAAAACAAATTGTTATTTCACTTCTAGATAAAAAGTGCAATTTCTGTTTGACTTATAGATGTGAAGATCAAAGTGAGCAGAAAAGCAGACATCTCTCGCCTCTAACATGTTTGTTGGGGGGATGAGGGGTGGGTGCACGCTCCCGCTCCCCTCCTTCATCCTTCATGTTCCCTCCCACTCTCGGTGCTCTGGTTTGCGAGTGTCAATCCTCTGAGATATTTAAAACAGCTCGTTTTGAAGCCTGCGTTGTTTTTCATCTATCCTCTTGTGAAAATCCGTCCTTTGATGTTTCCACATCCTCAAAATTGCTCTAATTCCCTTTGCCACTATTTATGAAACTGTTAATTGAGCAATTACCGCAGTGTCGATCTGTCAAAATTACCAGTTGTAATGCTATACTGTTTTTTTAGCCTAAGTTTAAAGGGATCTGGAACCTCATTTGAGCGAACAACCAAGCGGACTCTGACAAGGTAATTTGGCGTCAAGATAAAGGCAGAAGCAGACACTTTTAATCTTATGGTGTTTGAAGTTTGGCCTGCTTCTGAGTCAGCCCAGATTAAAGATGGAGTGCAACAGAAGCATGTGTGTGTTAGTGTGTGTGTGAGAGAGACAGCTGAGGTGGAGGTGCTCCTCCGTTGATGGGTCCTGGTTAAACATGGTATATCTTGTCTTCAGGAAGCAGCGCACTGCATGGCAGCCCCGGCTAATGAGAATCTGCTGCCTGTCATCTATGGCCTGGCCATTTCATCAGAATGTCAATAAGGGGGGAAAAAAAAGTAGTATAGAATTTCTGTTGCCTACTGATGAATGCGGCAATGGTCGGAGCAAAAAAAAAAAAAAAAAAAGTAGAACAGAACAAATGTGGTGCCCGAAGGGGAGGGAAGGCCAGCTCCGACTTGGGGGAGATATAGATTGATGAGGGATTGTTCGCTGGGAATGAGATTTCATAAGAAGCTGTAGATTTTCTCCCTCCAGCTGCAGGTATGAAACAGAGTTGTGTCACAAGACACACACACACACACACACACACACACACACACCTGATGTTTACCATCCAGCTGCAGCGACAGGGCTCAACCATGGAAGAAACTCTGACGTTTACTGGTTGTGTGTGTGAGAGCTGATACGGCTCTTTTGTCTATGACTAATAGATGAAAGCCTGAAAGAGCTGCAGCTGAATAATTGAGGTCTTATGTAATGATAATTGCGGCCCATAAATAGGGATTCACCTTTGGCAGAGCACAGACTCCATTTCCACGCCGTGTCCTCTCGTTGTGAAGCCGAACAAACTGTTTCCGTCTGAGATCTTTCTTTTGGTTGACTCTCCGTCTCTCCTTCATCTCCTCTTTATGTCTCTCTCTGCCTGTCTTTATGTCTTTCAGAGTTTTTTTTCTTCTTCTTCTTCTATTTGGTCTGTCTGAGTCTTTGTCAGTTACACACAGACAGACACACACACACAGAGTAGTGACAGTTTCAAAGCAGTGCCTTGTGGAAGAGCCGGTATTGAACAGGAGCCTCAGTGAGATTGGTTGCTTTAATTGCTGTCAGAGGCAGGATGGGAGTGGCAGCGAGCTGGAACAGCTGAAAGGTTTCATTCCAAAATGCTGTTTTGTACAAAAAGAAAAAAGAAAAAAGAAGAAGGTCTCGCCACCTGAAACTCACAAACATTTAAAAGCAAAGGAGGAGCGACTCTGAGCTTCAGTACTAATGGGGTGATTCACCAAAGAACAACAATGTTTCCTTACCTTCAGAGGGAGCTTTGCAGATCAGTTGGTTTTCTTTGCCCTGGTTTTGAGGCATGTATTCACCTCTGAGATTTCAGCTTCTACCCCAGTGCATAAAACCATTAGCCAGACTTGTTTACAGCAGGGTTACGCCTGTCAAGCTTTCTGTTTTTGCAAGGGTCATATCCAGTTTACAGTCTAGATAGGCCTACATATCTTAAAACAATATCTAACTTTAAAAAACTAACCAAACTAATTTATGCAAATCTTACAACTTTATAACTAATTAGGTAAACCTCGGTGTGTTCATACTTGTGTCTGTTTTATCTGTTTTTTGTCTGTCTGGTTTTGTATGATTGCATCAACCACTCACTCTGAAGTCATCGAAAACTGCTGCTTGATCAGTGAAATTCAGCATCAGACACCGACGAAAAAACCCATCCTTTCAAGTCGGCATCATACACAGCCAGTCACTGTAATTGTTTAATGGCGCCAAGGAGGAAACGCAGCAAGACAACAAGAAAAGTTAAGGCAGTGGAAGTCCGAATAAGGCGGGCGGGAGGGCTGGTAGATGGGTACGACAACCACCGATGTTCACCTGAGAGGCAGGTGTTCACCTCCCGTAAGATTGTAAAGCCAAACCTTGTTCTTTTTCCTAAACCCAACCATGTGTGAGTGTTGGCAAAACGTAATGTTGAAGGACAAAAACTTGAATTCGTGGTGTTGTACCAACACTGTGTATTTATTTTGAAAGAGACTGTATGTAAACTGTACATTTCCTGTGACAATGGAAATTTATTTTGAAAACAGACAATACATATAACAGGCAGAGGTTGACATTTTTAAAATGATGGGTCCTTGATTTTAGATGGAAGTAGACAAAAGCAGACTTCCCGATTCTGGCCAGTGATGATTGATTTGTTTGCATAAATGACACCTGTTGCTCACAGATTTTATCAGCTGTGTAGCTAGCTAGCTCATCAAGCTAATGTTAGCTCCATGAGTTTGTTGAAGCCGTTTATGGCTGACCATTCTCGGAACCCATCAGCTGTATGGTATCTGACTTCCGGCAGACAGCGATACAGCCTCTGGGGGCAGACCCCCGATTTTTTGGCATTCCGGTTCGATTTGGGCGGAGGAAGCGAATTTCCGTTTCTGACTTCCGTTTATATATAAGTAAATATGCTTTACCATTGTGATGGATTCAGAGTTTGCAGTGACGCCAGTTATGTTCCGCCTCGTTCGTTCACTGCACGGACTGTTTAACCTGGCAACAACTGCAGCCGGCTCAAAAGTGATTAGTCAATATCACGCAAACTACAAACAGCCTACAACCAGAAACCAGGGCTCTTCCGCTCTTCTTCCGGAGGAAGATCTCCAGGGTTTGCCTACAGACTCTACATTCACTGAATGTAAAGTCTGTATATAGAGACTAATGGCTGACTAATGGTTCTGGCTGATCATTTTAACACGAGAACCCTGTAAAAGAAGTCTTGAAACATCTTGATGACTACATACATATTAACGCGGGGAAATGTAACAATGAGACTAGATATCATCTTAGATTTTGGATATTGCAATATTGTATAGTCTTTTCCTGGTTTTAAAGGCTGCATTACAGTGTGTGAAAGTAAGATGAAGAATAAGGAAATATGGTGATCATTTCAATGAGAATATTTATGAGCTGATTTTGATTTTAATATATTTTTATACGCTGATTTTGTCATCGGGAGGTGGAGGGTATGATGGATGGTGTGTCACCCCAGGCCAAAACCATTTTATGGCAAATGATCGCTACATTTCCAGCAACTTTTTAGTCATTAAACATGGGTGTTTTTTAAGCTACCCTTCACTGTGTCTCCACCAAGGACAGTGCCATGAAAAAGTGGCTGTTTTTTACTGAGACATTACCATGTTTCCTGCCGAATAGCACTGTTAAAAGCGAACGTTTATGCCAAGACAGCACCGGGTTTCCTGCCCGGATGGTACTACGACAAGTGGTTGTTTTTTACTGAGACATCGCTGCCTTACCACCTGGGTTTGTGCCACCAGAGCAGGTATTTTAAGCCAAAACATGATCTTTTTGTGACCATAATGTCATGGTTTTTGTGCCTAAACTTAACCATATTAACCAAAGCGTTATTGAAACATTAAGAAATGTTAAGTTTCAACTTATCTGCCACAGAATAACGTACAGATGTAACATATCTATACAGTAGTTTGTAGTAACATACAAAGCCAACATTTATTCTTGCAGTTGGGTTGATTATTTGCCCGTACCATTATATCCACATTAGTGATGATTAATCTCATTGTGAAAATATTTTGTTAGAGTACCAACAGTCAACCTTACAATATCACTGCAATATTATTAGTGTGGTATTTCTTCATAATTCCCAGCCCTATAGTGCTAAAATACGGAGGCTAAAGCTAACGGAGGTCTGGAGGATATCACAGTGTAGAGCTAATCAGTTTAAGTACTATAAACATGAGGGAAAATGTAAAATCAGGCTTGTATTTTATTCTAATTTAGCCCAGTTTAACTGCTCTGAACATCTCTAAATCCAATATAGATGTACACCCTGTCCTTGGTAGTAACACTGGGTCACTTATGTAGATAGGAAGCTAGTTAGCCAGACATGCTAACGTTTGCAGCTTTCATTATAAACACACTATCCCTTACTCCTTATTCTTAACCAAACTCTTTAAATACCCAGGTGGTAATGGTGACAGTGTTTCTGTAAAGGGAGAAAACATATCCAAATCTTATTCACCTTCATAGCGTAGACTTAATGTTTTATTTTGGTGGATCTGCCCTTTAATACTGACCCACAACATGCTTTAATTTGAGACGTAATCCTTCTGTAGTCGGAGGTTTCCCTTTTTTCATGTCTGCTCTTGGCCTCTGTTCAGCAACAGCAGGGCCATCGTGTGTGACCGGACGCCTGACGGGTCACTGGGTCTTTACCCATCATGCCCCACTTCCTGGAGCTGCTTGGCTGTGTCGCAGGGACATCCTCAGTCTCCCAGTGCTCACCTTCTCCGCCAAAAAAGCAGCGACGGGGCCTTGATGAATGCCTGGTTCAGTGATGTGACTGAGGGACGGGGGGTGGGGGGGTAATGATTTAATCATCGTATAATGGATGGAGGACATCATTCAGGCCGGGATTAGTGCAGGTGTTTGCCACCCCAAGAATACTCGGGCTGATGAATCTCATTGTCAGCGCTGAAAGTGATGGTGTGGTTTAATCTTCACTGTGAACTGCAAACACAAGCTATTTTTGAAGTGTCAACGATTCATTTCCAGCAGCAGATGCATGAGAATTAACTCAAGTGTTCATTTGTGGATGCAGTTTGCTTTTGAGTTTGACTCCTACACTTGATTCCTGATTTTATTTGAGTTTGTTTCCACGGCTTTGAGTCATGATTATTTTTATTATTGACTGATCTACGTAATTGGTTAATTGTTTATAAGAAATGGTAATCAATAGTGGAAACATGCCCGTCATGGCTTACAGGAGGAGGATGTCTTTAAAGGTCATATCAATGGTCCAGTTCAGTTTTTACAGGAGAGTAAGATTTTATTGATACCAGTGCTGTTATGGATTCTACCAGTCAGATTCTTCATCGATTCCCTTATTGATTCCTGATCAATTTTCTGTGTAGATAAAAAAAAAGGCCTGCACAGGTTTTCAGCACAAACAGCAGCAGTCCATCTGTTATAATCTAACATGGATGTAATGAAAGAATATTTATACAGCATTTGTTTTCGTCAAAGAAAAACATCTGCTCAGCCATTCATATGATTTAAACAGTACAAAAACAAAAGGCCTACTAGAGACTGCGGTGAAGAATGGAGCACCAATAGACATTATACACTAACCGGCCACTTTATTAGGTACACCTTGCTAGTACCAGGTTGGACCCCTTTTGCCTTCAGAACTGCCTTCATTCTTGGTGTCATAGATCCAACAAGGTGCTGGAAACATTCCTCAGAGATTTTGGTCCATGTTGACATGATGACATCACACAGTTGCTGCAGATTTGTCGGCTGCACATCCATGATGAGAATCTCCCGTTCCACCACATCCCAAAGGTGCTCTATTAGATTGACATCTGGTGACCTCAACACGACATACCTGGTAGTAATGATGTAATAAGTGTGCATATAGATGCTCAACAACAGACAATACACCGGCTCTGCCTGACTGTGTGTAGTGCTGTCGCTGTCTGTGGTGCTGAACACCATGGCAACAGTAAAATGTGTCACAGCGGCCTCATACCTTTTGGATATTCGTTTTTCCTGTCTAGGTTGGCAATGAGCAAATAAAACTCAGATTTGTTTTTGTAATCACAGGAAGTTGCATGTTTCATTTTCCAGCCCTCCTCTGTGAAGACTTTTTTTATAAAGAATATGCAATTTCCCAGAAAGGAACTAATTAAACTGTTAACACTTTCAGCTTGGACGTAGAGTGTTATCAACCATGGAACACCAGTGTGACTTACAGTTATTATTGATATATGAACTGGATACATGCTGGATATGAACTGTCAGTTTGTTTCCATTTTACTGTGAATAAATCTTCATGTTTAAAGGCACCGTGCTAAGAGTTAAACTTTCTGATAACTGCGTATGTCTAACTGTTGACTGGAAGCTTCAAGTTCACAGCAAAAACATCAACACCTCTGGCCAGAGACGAGCCGGGTGCTTCAAAATAGAAGCACCAGTGGTTCTGCTTTGATTTATTTAATTATGAAAATACTTTATTGAACTTTATTATAGCAGTACTTTATTTGATTTTATTATAACAGTACTTTATTTAACTTCATTATAAAATACTTTAACTTTATTTGATAGTACATTATTAAACTTCATTATGACAGTACAGTAATTCTTTTAATATTTTTGTATTTTAGTAGTCTACAGTATAGGGATGTCCCGATCCAGTTTTTTCACTTCCGATCCGATACCGATATTACAGCCTTGAGTTTTGGCCGATACCGATCCGATCCAAGCGCGTATTATACATATTCACTTATTTTGTTGTCAGTCATGTTAGAAAAGGTTTGATCAAGCGATATTACTCTAACAAGAACAACTACTTAATCGGGTTAGTTAGAATGATCCACAACAGTTGGTATGAGAAACTGACCCATTTATTGTTAACAGGGTTAAATAAACAAACTTTAAACCTGAACATTACCATTAAATAAAAAATATAGCTGGTTTGCTTTGGCTGCTTTGGCCCCTTAATAAATAGAGAAAAGATTAACACCACAAGACATTGTTGACATTTAACAAACAATGCAGCCTTTCCTTTTCAGTTATTTTTGTAGTGTCAGTGCCAGCCTGGTGCTGCTGTTTCCTGGGACCAACAGAGGGGAATATTGTACAACTGTTTAAACAAGCAATAGTCCATCCATGGCTCCAATTTCACTTATTGTGCCCAAAACAATGCCATCAGTGCTCTTTACTTAAACAGTAATAGTGTAAACCAAATAAAAATATCACTCTCAAAAAACCAGAGCAGAAAACAAATAGTCAGTTAACTAAATTGACCGCTACTCTTCCTACCCTTCCCTCCCTGTGTGTCTGCATGCTGGCCTGGTGGATTGATAGTAAGTGCTGGAGCGGATCACTGGAATGGACTGCTTGAATCGTGGAGCGTTGGGCTGGCCGGAAAACCTGGATCACACTCTGTGAAAAACTGGATTGGAGTTCTTGGATCGGCATTTTTCCAAGCAGTCCGATCGGATGCAGATGCACGTTTCTTGCTAATATCGGCGGCCGATACCGATCCGAATATCAGATCGGGACATCCCTACTACAGTACTTTGGGGGAGACTCAAAATATCCCAATATATGTTGTGTATTGCAATATAGCCTAAAAATATTGCAATATTATTTTTAAGCCATATGACCAGCTGTATGTCCCGTCATGTCATGCAGATAGTACGACACAAACTGTTGTCATCATTAATGGCTTACTTTTACAGTCATTTGTGTTTCCAGTGAATCTTAATGAATTTGCATTAATGTTTTAAATTAATTTATTTTGGGGTAAATAAATTCTTGGGTGCTGGAGCCAAGAATTAGAGAACAGAGAATCCGTCACCAACAAAAGATTAAAATTATTATAAGGCCATATGTGCCAGTAAAAAGATGTTCAAACAAACACATCCCTGAAATGATGAGGACATGACCTCAATGTCCTCAGTGTTGGCTTTGGCCCAAAAATAACCTACAAAATGATGTAATAATGAAAAATAATGATTAGCTGCAGCCCTATTAGGCACATTTATGTTTTTATCTTCTAAATTAGTGAATACAGCCTTCATTTTATTTGTGAGGACAAATAATACAAACAAAAAACTCCTTATCATTATTTTTGACATTCATAGTGTTCAAAGATATAAAGATAAATTGTGGTGATTTTTTTCCTTATTTGCAGCATCTGTTCTAAACACTGCTTCATAAAAACAAAAAATACAGTATAACATGCACTATTTCTTTTCCCTCTCTCTGAACACCCACTCCCTCTCCGTCTCACACAGACAAAAAAAAAAAAAAAGAAGAAAACAAACATGTGAGACACGCAGTCAATTCTCAATGGCCTCAAAGTCATTTTGGATAAAAATGAATGGAAAATGCAAGTGTATGAAAGTGCTCTTTGTCTGAGAGTCCGGTCTTTGAACGTGGCTATAATTGGAGAGCTCGACAAAAGGGAACGAACGACAAGGGAGAGCTCGTGGGACTCTCCAGCCTCTTGATTCAGTTTAGAGACAGGCTTGTGTGACAGAGCGGGAAACACAGGGAGAGAGAAAGGCAAATACGTGATGTGATCGACGCACGCAGAGACACAGAGATGGGAAAAATAAAGACCTGCTGGTTCGGTGCGAGCCTCCTCCTCAGCTCCAAGTTTCCATGCTAAATCAGATATTTTTAGAGTGTCTGCGCATAAAATCTAAGCATCTATTTTCTTTATTTTTGTCAGGCTGTCACGACGTCAGCCAAGCTATGTCAACTTATTCATAAATGGCTGTCTGCATTGTTCACAGGCTGTGAAATAGTTTGAATGAATAACTTTAGATAGAATGAGACGAGTCTGTGTATCCTGAAAGTACCTAGATGGCCTGCGAGGATCCATGTCTGTGCAGTGGCAGCATTATACAGACTGTAGAAGGCACTTTGGGACGTGTAGTAAAATGTGTAGATGGCTGGCCATGTGAGAATGCCTTTGGGATGCCAGCCAGGCCTTTATTGGCGACGAGAGATGAAGGGGATTTTTGCAAGGTGAGCTACAGGGTTACAGTTACATGGTGTGTCCCTGACGGAAGAGGATACGTGTGTGAATGCCTGTGCGTGTTTAGACGCAGCCACAATGTGTTTGTCTGTTTACTGTATCTGCGTACGTGCGTGCGTAAGTGAGTCCACGGGCTGGAGGAGTAAACTCAGCACATTCCACAAATGTAGTCCAGGGGCCGCCTCGGAGGTGATAGGGTTACGAGCCATCCAAAGCTGCCCCGTGACCAAATGTGGATGAGTTCTCAGTGTGGTTTCATGCCGAGGCTTAATCATATCACCCAAGGATACATTATACACTATGAACATCATCTGCGGTATGCAGCGAGGAGCTGAGAAGTGAGTGAGTGGTGATGGAAAAGTTTTCATATACTGAAGGCAGGCAGTGTATTTCTACATTTCTTTACAGGGATTTTAAATGATGACGTAACGTCCTCTCTCGGGCAACAATGATTGCAAATGTCAGATTGTGTTTCTGAGCTGAAGACGTGGCCGTCTGGAGACACAATTGTGTTTGACGTGGCTAATTTCTGTGCTGATGTAGCTTGGAGCTGATGGTTTTACTGCTGACACATCTGATCAGTGTAGATTTGATCATCTTAGCCTGTTAGCAATGTTCGCTAACTACCTGCTAACAGGTCAGCTGAGATCATGTTTAATATTTTATTCCTAACACCTGATTCACAAGCCAACTACTATATCTGAATACACCAACAAAATTCTTTCTTCAGAGTAACAGATACTCCAGCTGTAGGCTTGAAAGCTCTTAAAGCAGCCGTATACAACATTCAGAGCATATCTGTGATTCAGTGTCTTGGCTGAGATTGTCTGCACACAGCTCTCAACATGGAGGTGGCTAAGGGGATGTACACATGCTGCATCTTTAACCTCCTGGAACACGCAAGGTCAGGCCCTGGGCGCTACTCTTGTGCCTACTCTGTGCCAACTTTTAAGGGTGCGGAGGCAGGCTGCATCTGAGGTTGCTAAGCGACCATAACCAGCACCATACTGTAGCCTACTTACCTGAAATCTGGAGTGCAGAGCTGATCCCTTTCCAGGTGCTGTTTATAGGTGTGTATTGGGCCAAAAATATTGTCCGGTGTAAAGCTCTGGCAGCCCTGCACTCAAATGATCAACTTCTCCACCATATTTACCACAGATTGATATCTGTCCACTGTAGTTGGTTGGTCCTTGTCACATGACATTCAGGGCGTGCTGCTGCATTCTAAAAGTTGAAATCTGTTTATCTCCAACGCACCCTGAAAAATAGAAGCTCAGAAACTCATGCGCACCGTGACAGCGTCGTGTTTTAGCTTAGCAAGCTTGCTGCGCGTCTACATTGAAAACAATGAATTTGAGGGAGTAAAAAACGCAGCATGTGTAAGGCCCCTAAGCCAGTGGCTAACAGCTAATGTGCTAACAACATGAACAGTGCCAACAACGGCAACAGTTCTGACAGAGCCTACGGTGTTAACCTGGGGAGAAGCCGGAGGGTGGGCGCGACACTTCCATGTCAGCGTCTTGGGTAGGGACGGCATTATAAGCAGTAAGGTGTCAATTAGCTAGTCAGTGGGATGCAAGTTTTTTGGAGCCAATGGGATACACAATTGTTTTTCCCAAGCATGTTTTCAGTCTAGGTGTAATTTACGACAGCAAAATCCTGATTGTTTTAAACACACTGAATAAACAATTCAACACCGGAGAAGTAAATTACGCTGCAGGATTTTTTTTTAATGGAGGTTTTGATCGTTAATTTGCTGTGAGTCTTGGTCTTTGTTGTAATCAGTTGCATTTGTGTTGTATATTTACTGTGAGTCCTATAAGAGCTACTGACCTCCCACAAACTTTTCAAGCCTACAAATGGTGAGTATTTGATACTTAAGTGATTAAATCTCAGTTTTTCTATGCTCCCTCAATGGTGGTTAGAAGTGTCATGTTAATGTCAAAGTTTTTTTGTTTTTTTTTGTCAGCAAATCCCATGTAAAGACCAAAAACAGCAATGTGTTTGTCTGTCTCTGAATTCTGTCTGACTCCCGTATCAGTTCTGCTCTGAACCCCGAGCCCAGTGATTCCTGCTTGAGACATAAAACTTTCAAAATAGTTCACTAATATACATATTGTTTCAAATTTAAAAAGGCTTGGTGATTTCCTACAACTGTTGGGTGTTATAGTTGAGAAACTTTTACTCAAACAGGAGTAAATTGTGCTTTTTTCAGGGACCATTTTCACTTGCTGTTTTTGTGTGCTGTTGAATATTTACAGCTGCAGGAGGATGATGTGTGGGACGGAGTCAAAACAAACCACAGTTCATGTTTATGATAAGAGAGAAACATCTCAACCAGTGCAACAGAGTGGGCAATTGATGTGTTTTAATAGGTTTTGGACAACAATATGTTTATTTCTGTTGTAGAAGTACAAAATATAGAATATCACCAGACTTTTTGTTAAAGGTTAACTACACAGGTATTGTTTGAAAAAGTAAAAGAAAATTAAAAGTGAAAGCCAACCCCAGCTTCTTAGCTCAGTGTTATGTCTCGCTATATTTGCATTTTTTCAGCATTGTGTCTGGGATTTTGTAGCCTTCCTTTGGTTGTGTACTGCTTGCGGTCTGGCACCTGGTTGCTACTATTTTATAATGTCCTGACCTAACCTGAGTGCTGTACCCATGAACGTCCAGAACACAGTGAAATAAAAAATAATATAACACAGGCAGACGGCAGAGTCTCAACAGATAAATGCACCGCCGCACATTTCTTGTCGGTCATCAGTGAGGATTGAAAGGGATTACTTCTGATTGAGTCTATACATAGTTTTTTTAGAAATATCCTGAACAGTATATTTCAAATATGTTGCTTTCCTGTCAAATTATCTTCCTCTGGCAGCCACAAAACAGCTAAAAAATCTCCACTTAAAGTACATCACCACAGTTATTTACAGATTCCTGTTTTTCTTGCTCTGTCTTTATATTTAGACGTTATTTTGAGCGCAGCCAAATTTGCATTGGACCTCCATGATGGCAGCGACACAGCAGTTGTTGCTAGGGAATCTGTGATGTAACAGCAAAACCTCTATAAAGCAAGTGTGTGTAAATATAGGTGAGAGTGTGTGAAGCAGAGAGACAAAGAGTGTGTGAACATCTACTGTACGCTGATATTTTGAGGGACACACACACGGAGATGCAGCTGTGGTGTCGCACTGATGTGATGTTTGTATGAAAGCACGTGCCCTTTGTTTTGGGGAGGAATCTATCACCTGAGCCCCAACTAGTGTTTCGGCGGCTGCTCTTTCACCACAGCTCCAAATGTCAGCAGGATGGATCACATGTTTCCAGTAACAGTAGCACCCAGCCTCCACACACACCCTCACGGTCCCCAGGCGCCCTTCTGATGGAAGTCAATGTGATGTGGTCCTCGGCCACGGGAGTGGCGCTGCTAAAACAGATGAAACCGGCTCTAAGAGGCCCTTGTTTCCTGCCTGCCAGGCGCTTATAGAGATGGATGGAGGGGAGCACATCACAAGCAGCACATGAGGAGATTACTGATGAAGGTGTGGAGGGGATGAGCGGCAGCCTCAGCACCCTCATCCTCAGCCCCTGGCACCCAGCCCTGAGCCTGCGAGGCCTCTTTGGAGAGCTGATGATGGGATTTATGAATAAGCGGGAGAGGGGATCAGGTAAACACAAAAGAAAATAAATGAAACACTGGTGAGGGCTCTAGAGGAAGGAATTAGACCAGCAAGTAAAAAGAGGAGAAGAGAAAGAGGAGAAAACACCAAGAATGTGGAGGAGAAGGGCAGCGAGGATGATGTGTGCTGGTTGTGGGAGCGCCTCTGCGTCCCTCCAGGAAGTAATACCGCTTTTCTCCATCTGAAGGAGGCTATGTTGCCATGGCAACCGCAGAGAACCTGCACCCGTCCCTCCCCGGCTTGCCGGGCTGGGCTGTTGTACGTGTGCATGCATGAATGTGTTTGGCGCAAACACATCGGCTGATCACTGCTGCATGTGTGCCTCGCTGTGATGCGTCACTGTCACTCGGTCGGTGTGTGTGAGTAAATGTGTGGGTTTTTTTATTTGAGCATCAAGTGCAGGGATGCGTGTGTGTGTGTGTGTGTGTGTGTGTGTGAGAGAGATACACACTAGCATGCACACACACAGAGCCTCACATTCACAGTTTGTACTGCAGGCTTTATTTTTAGCACGTGGCACTTATATAATCAGGGTGACACTGGGGGGAAATAAAAGGAAGGGGAAAAAACATCTCCTGCATTTTCTTTACCCTCTATCTGCTGCTTTCGCTCTCTGTTTTTCCTCCTCTGCATTTTCCTTCTCTTGCTTTCTATCTTTCCTCTGTTACCTTTCCTTGTTTCCCCACCCCTCTTTCGTCCTCTCCGGTCTGTGTCTCCTCTCCCTGCTGCTCTCTGCCTCATTATATATTTGACTCCACATCCTCTCTTCCCTTTCTGCTGCTCCTCTCCTCGTGCATTTCTGTCTGTTTGCCTCACCCGTCATCTGTCTTCCTCCTTTCTAGCCTCATCTCTGCCTCCCTTTGCCGTGACACTCTGCAGCCATGGCAGCAAAAGGAAGGGGAAGAAGGAGGGAGGGCAGAGAGACAGAGAAGGGAAATGTAGAGAGAATGAGGTAGAATGAGGAGCAGAGAAAAGACTGATGACTAAAGGGGTAGAAACACAGCAACAGAAGGAGCGAGAGAGGGATGTGAATAGTGCACGACAAGAGACAGAAACCCTCGGCTCTCCTCTCCAGAAGAAGAGACCAGGGATCCTCTCAGACAGGCTGCTTTTAAAGACTCACATCCCCAAGTGGGCTGTGCTCCACGCTCTTGTTCAGCCCCTCTTTTGCTTCTTCCTCTTCCTCTGTCTTGGCCCATTCTTCAAGGCAATTTGAGAATAGATGACATGTCAGGATTACTTAGTGGGATCAGTGCGGAGTGGGCTCCTGGAATCCCCGCTGCCAAGGCGCTGGGAATAACCCACTCGGCCTTTCTCCCGTTACATTCAGCAAATCACAGCTTCACTCGTAAATGGCCTCTCCACGGATTAACTCCAGGGTCCGCTCTGGAAATAGCCGACACTTGCTGTAGCGTACAGCTGAGGTGTGTTTGATGTGATCGAGTGCTACACAAGCTGAATGACACATCTGAGGAGTCATCAGAAAGGAAACGGGGTCCTCTGTATGTACAGCATCATACTACCTCTGTGGAAAAGCGCTTACGCTATCAGCTTTAATTACTGTAGCTCCACACACAGTAATGTCTCACATGAAGCAAGTCAAACACTGGAGTTGGGGAAACACTGTAAGCTGCAGCTATATTAAACAGCTAAATAGATGCATCTGAGATATCTTCACAAGTGATGGCAGGATATACAGAGAGGTGTGTGCTTCTTGTCTAATTTATCTGTGATCTAAAGTGTCTACGTCTTGATCCTTCTCCCTGTTATTAAACACCCTGTTTTCTTAGTTAAGGATTGAGCGGGCAATATTTTATATATTCATTACAGTCAGCATATGCCACAAAAAGACCAAAACCAGCAATCTGTAAATCCATCTCTCAGTGCTTTATGACTTCCCCAGCCTGTCTGTGGCTCCACACGTCCACTGGTTCCTTCTGAAGACGTAAATCTTGAATCATTAGTCACAAATATATAATTTCATCTTCTAAAAAGGCTCAGTAATGTCAAAAAACAGCTGGGCACTGTAGCTTTTAATTAAACCCTTCTCAGATGGGGGTAAATAGTAAATTTGTTTGGGACTATTTTCATCAGCGGATTAATATGTATTTTGTACTCTTAAGTTCACACTATTTCATTTTCAAGAGATTTTTTAGGGGTTTTTACGCCGTTATTGGACAGGACAGATTAAGCGTGAAAGGAGGAGAGAGAGGATGACATGCAGCAAGGACATTGTCTCTGTACATGGGTTACCAGCTCAACCCACTGAGCTTCTGGGCACCCTTACAATTGATTTTCAGTGGAAGCTGGTGACATGAGGCTACAAACTGAAGCCTAACACATGTCACTGTAGACGCGTGAAGTGCTACAAACAAAAGTTGGGCTGGCCTCAACTATTTTTAGCACTCCAATAAGGCGGTGAAGCAAAAGCTAATCATTATGTTTTTGTTTCTAGCTGTTGTACCGTGTCATTTAGCTTAGTTCGCTAATGCTATGCTAGCTTTAAGTGCATTACGGTGCACACAGGGATGCAGATTTTTTTTGGCTAAATATAAACTTTACATGATGCTCTTGTTCAGAGGTGCTTTGTGGCAAGTATGCAAGAAGACACACACGGCCGTGACAAATAGCACTTGAGCAACACTTTAACAGTAACTATAATGATAATAATGTAGCTAGCTGGTCACGCTGTTGCATTGTCGCTCGTAGTGTGAACAGATCATTGGGTCCTGATGGCCCTCTCGGCCGTAAGTGAGGGTCTGTTGCTCTAGCTTTTGCCATCAGCACCGTTGGTACTCATTGGTACTAGTCAGCCCTTTGATTCAGCATGTTGAATTGCCACTGGAGACGGCAGAGTCCATCAGTGAGAGGAATCACTCTGATTCAACTCTGTGAGAAAAGAAATGGAAAGCAAACAAATGGCTAAAGTTAAGAGGACTTGAGATTGAAATTGACAGTTAAGGAGGATGGTTATGTGAGGAGAAGCAATTGTTCTCAGAGCTGGTTGTCTGAATTACAAGAAAACAGTAGCTTGAGTGACAGGAAACACCTTTGAATGTGTATTGGAAAGTTGTAGGTGTGCCAGCTGATACTGCTTGGTTTTCTCGCGAGTAAACCCTCAAATTTCCAATCCTGTGTTTTGAGTCTCTTAATTCTACAACACAGGTTGTGTTAATGTGCTAACTGGCTAACTAACTTCTTGAATCTATCCTGTTGGTCTTCCAGTTTCCCCTTCTGAATGACGAATACAGACATACACCACCTGCTGGTATGGAGAGATATTTCCTCTCATGCAGGGGCAGAACATTTACGCTAGTGAGCCGTTGGCTGTCTTTGCAGTGTATTCAAGTGAAACTGTTTGGCTGAGATACAGGAGACACAAGGCGATGCAACAGTTGGTGGATGTCAGTTTGGTGTGTCTTGGCCTATAGAGTATTAGCAGCAGCAGGATGGTGTGCTGTATGTAGGGATGAGTCAATGTAAAGTAGAGAGTCCGTGTTCATCGTAATGATTGTACATTCAGTGAAACAGTGTCTCGCTGAGTCACAGTCTGCAGTTGTAAAGGTAGGAACACTACAGAATACTGTGGGCCAGGTTCTTGCTCAGTAGTTTCCTGCTTCTCAGAAAATGTTCTCACAGTTTTGTCCTAAACTCCTCACTAAAACTCTAGCTCTTGATTTTGAAATACTGTGATTATATCTGACTAAAATTATTCTGCAACCTGAAAATTCTTGATTTTTTTGTTTGCAGCTCACAACTGGAGCTAATAAACTCAAGTGAAATAGTTTAAATTTTTTTTAGCTATTTTCCAACACAGGCTGAAGATGTTTGGGAAAAGATAATGGATGATGAATATTTGTATCATAATAAATACATTTTGATGGTGAGACCTGCTCCTGTTTTGTAAAAGTTTGTGTGCAGCTGTGTGTAGTTGAAGCTTTGTGTTTGTATGAATGTGTGTGTGTCAGTATCTGTGTACGGGAACTGCCCATTAGTTCGACAGCCCATTGTTCCGACCATATTAAACTCATTGTTCCGAAGTCCGTTCCGAAATCATCATGATGCCCTGTGGTTAAGGTCTGGTTAGGTTTAGGCGCAAAAAACACTTGATTAGGGTCAGGAAAAGATCATGGTGTGGGTTAAAATGAAAAAGAAAGTGACAAACACATAAGCCGTGAGCCTGCTCCGCCTCAAGCTGGTCGCGACGCACCATACGCCCGCCGCAAGCCGTTCAGCACTGCGGACAGTCAGACTAATGGGATGTCGAACCAATGGGCTGTCGAACCAATGACATGGACCCCTGTGTACATTCATGTTTATGCTTAACGTGTGTTTGCGTATGATTCGTCCTGCACCTCACAGATCTGAGACAGCATTGTGTCGGTACCTCAGGGAGCGTGTTTCACTTCACTCACATTATGATCATCCAGTCAACATGATTATGTTCTTAAACTCATCATAACCTGAATAAGTGACTCATTTTAATCTTTTGTGACGGATGAGTCATCTTGATCAATCATTATTTGACAAAGAGATATTTTTTCCTAACCAATCACTAGAGACCAACGTAACTGCCTGAATCGAACATCATTTTAAGTCCACACTGATGTGTAGCCATGACAACACACTTATTTTGCCTGGGTTTCAGAGTGGAGCAGAGTGACGTAAAACAGACCGTGATTTTGGGTGATATTTAGAAGACATATTGATTTAGACCAGCCTTGGTAGAAGTGTCTATCTTGTCTGTAGCTCTTGTTGTTATGACTCCTCATTGGTTCCCGGAGCTCCCTTAACAACGGCTTAACAACAGCTTGACAACAGTGTTAGTCTTGCCTGTGGTGCTGATTGGCTGATTGAGGTCTCACCGGTTGATTTTTATTTTAACCAAGAAACTCCTGTTTCACATTATGGTGCCTGACAAATCAACCCAAACACATTGGAGTGGGCAGATTCAAAGGTCTGGCGTGTTTCTATGCTATGAACAGAACTAGAACAGGGAGGCAGTTAGCTTAGCTTAGCATGAAGACTGGAACAGAGGGAAACAGCTAGCCTGACTCTGTCCAAAGTTCAAATGTATACATTCATGATCACCTGTAAGGTCACTGAATTAGAGCTTTGATTCTCTGCCTGGACCCGAATTGGCCCAACCCAACCTGCCAGGTTCAGGCCAAGTAGTGCTGTAATTCTTTATAATTCAATTCAGTCATATTCAATTCAATTCTATTTATAAAGCCCAATATCACAAATCATAATTTGCCTCAGAGGGCTTTACAGCATACGACATGCCTCTGTCCTTTGGACCCTCACAGCGGATAAGGAAAAACTCCCTAAAAAACCTTGCACAGGAAAAAAAAGGTAGAAACCTCAGGAAGAGCAACTGAGGAGGGATCCCCACTTCCGGGATGGACAGATGTACAATAGATGTCATACAGAACCCCAAACTTGTGTCAGGTCGGCCTCTGTCTAATTACCCAGGTGAAAGTTACAATGGAAATTCTGGTTTTTAATCAGGCTTGGGCCCAAAACTGCTGTGGTCCAGGCTGAGGTCGGGCATGGACAGAAACTGTGCAGGTTATGTAGGATCGACCCTGATTTTTTTGGGCCAAATCGAAGCTCTGCACTGATTAACATTTTGTATCTTCATTAATTCATTCATTTTTCAGAACTGATTATCCTGTTAGGGGTCACTGGGGGGGCTGGAGCCTTTCCCAGCTGACAATGGGTGAGAGGCAGGGTACACCCTGGACAGGTCACCAGACTTAGAGACAGACAACCATTCACACTCACATTCACACCTACGGGCAATTTAGAGTCACCAATTAACCTGCATGTCTTTGGACTGTGGGAGGAAGCTGGAGCACCTGGAGGAAACCCACGCTGACAGGGGGAGAACATGCAAACTACACACACACTGGCTTCCCCACCCTGGGTTTCGAACCAGGAACCCTATGCTATGAGGCGACAGTGCTAACCACTGCACCACTATGCCCAAAACTGCTGTGGGTCAGGCGCAGGTTGGGCATGGACAGAAACTATGTGAGTTCACATAGGGTCGGACCTGATTTTTTTGGGCCAAGTCAAAGCTCTACACTGATTAACATTTTGTATCTTGTTTAGTACATTTGTAAAAGGGAATTAAACATTATTTGTACCCTATGAACCTAAAAAAAAACACTGTTTTTTCATCACAGTTTGGTCCAGTTTTACCTCAGATGTCCTGCAATCATCAAATCAATGCTACAGGGTGTTTTTACCGAACATAGCACAGCCCTCACTGTGAGGCATTCATGTAGTGCAGGAGCAGCAGATCCTGTGCATAGTGCTGTTGTGCGTCTGGTCTTTAGAGAGGTAAATAACTCGTGTTCTGCTCCTTGAACATCAATTCAGGTTTTTCATTTTTCTGTTTTGAGTGAATTCAGTTAAGCTGGTTTAAAACTGCAGCCGGCGCAGTGATTGTGTGTTTGCCAAACTTCTGCATGGCTGGCTTGGAAACCTGCCTCTTTCATCATTGTTGTCTTGACCTGATCCAATATACATGCGTGCATGTCCCAGGCTCTCAAATCTGATAATATGGAAAATGATCTCAGGTCAATCAGGAAATTACATCTGGCACCCGTCCAGGGATTATGATGGCAGGCGTGGACAAAGCAGTGTAGTATTATTGTTGATCTTGGATTACAGAGCGAGGCAGTGGAGCAATGACCTATCATGCTGTTGTTGATACAGCTTTTTGGTAACGCCGGTCCTGCTCTGGCTTCTGTTGTACACACAGTTATTTCATCCGGCTCATTGTGTGAAGCTGGGTTTGATGTTCACTGTTGCAGCAGAGTCAGTTAGCGAGCGTCATGGTGGGACTGCTCTGCTGCTCCACACTGATGTTCGGTCACACGCGGCTGCAGATGGGGGTTGTGTTTGTTTATATGCACAGGAGATTGAAACATTATGCATAGGTGGGTTGAGTTTGCACTGTGAAAAGCCATGTGAAATGTGTATGTTTACATGTGTGTGTGCAGGTGTTGTACAGCTTAGCCGTGTCTTTTCAGGGAGGGGGGACTGACAGGCAGCCACACTGAGGCTTTTCCAGTGGCTGTAGTTTTGAGCCTGACAGCTCATTGACACATCATTACATATTGCTCAAGGCAGTGCAAGCAACAGTGACCTTTTACGCTGCTGCGACTTCCATGCACATGTGTTCTTGTGCTCATGTGTACTTACGTGTGGGAACGCTGCTGTATGTGCGCATCATGTGTTTGTACGATCTACTCTTTAATTAACTTTCTCAGTTCAAACCTACTTTGACATTCACCACTGTTTTGGTGGTGTGTATTATGAATGGTTGGGCCATGTGTACACACTCATTGTATATGTCCAACTGAATCCCTTGTAGTTTCTCGTAGTACTGCGATGCAAAGAGGCGTGCACGAACATGTGCACAAGGGCTACAATAAGGTGACACACATGAGCTCACACTTTTGCTGTGTCTAAAATCATAATCAGGGGTAGTTAGCTTAGTTTTTTTTAACTCTTAAAAGACTTATTTCAGCTTCCAGTCGCCTGTAAATTGTGATCATAATAACAAAGTCAAAGCCATTTAGTGTTTTGATGATGGTGGTAGAGATCACTGTCTAACATATCAGCCCAAAATCTCATTAAGGTACTCCAATAATAAACCCTCAACAAACTAATTTACAGTACATCCGTTCCTCTCACCATCTTGATCCAGAATCCAGGTCATTTTTATACATGTCACAGCGCATGACAGCATGCTAATTGCTTAATTGTATTATGCGCTGCATCTGTAGAGAGGCATCTGTGTTTGTTATGTTGCTCCAGTGTTTTTTTTTCCAGGTCTTTATCTGGCTGCAGAGCTCGGAGGTCAAATGAGGTTAACTAGAAGCTAATTGCTATTTGCATGGGAAAAACACCAATAAGTGTCCATATTAACTAAGCTAGCACATAACAGTAGCTAAACGGGTCTGCTAACAACAACACTGTTGTTACTCATTCTATAGTAAATAGGGTTAATGAAGTTAACACCAAGCTAATTCACTTTAGCTTGTTGTCATGAGTCATGTCTTGTCATGTCTTGATGGGTTTCTAGCTTGCTGAGAGTTATCAACACATTAGCTTATTCTGACAACTGCTAGTTTAAATCTTAAAACACTTGAACTTTAAGAGTACTTAGATATTTAAATACAAAGCAGCTATCTTAGCTTAGCTTAGCAAAAAGACTGGAAATGGGCACATAACCCCTCAGATTTTGTATGATTTTGTATGTTTAACTAAGACAAAACTTGCCTTGGTCAACCATGAATCATAACTGCCAAGAATATTTTTAACCAATGACGCATATCAGCCTAATAGGTTAATTTTGCCGCTCTTCAGTTAACTACACTTTGCACCAACCAGGTCTGGTGTTTGCTAGCTAGCACGCTGCTCATTCGGCAATTACCTCCAGTAATGCCATCCCAACTCAATAGCATTGCTGTGGAAAAATTTTGCCAACCTTCCGGTCATCCCCCTGGTGAGTTAACCCCCTTTAGCATTGTTAACATTATCAATTTTAGCTATGTTAGCACCATTAGCAATGTGAGCATGGCTAGTGATGCTAACCTAGCTAACAATGTTAACGGGGATTCGTGGCTTAAAATAAAGCTGCTCACTTGCTGGGGCTAGCTGAGGGGAGAACAGAGGGTGGGCACTACGTTTTAACGTCCGGCCACCATGACAGCATTAATCTCTAAATGAGCAGTGTGGCAGTGCTGAGTGGCCGTGGCTAACGTTAGCTAACCAGTGGAGATTGGAGGGTGGGTAGTGGGCACTATGGGTGCATTCGGAAATCCAATCTGAAGCTCTAAACTAAAAATTGAGCATTGTTGTTCGAGGTAACAGAGTGTTCTATTTCTATGTGAGTTATCGGACCGTTAAGTTGATCGCACGTTTACTATGCTTAGTGCTCTGCTGCCCCAAGAATGTGGTTTTCTGAATGACCAAATGGTACATTCGGTCACATGGTTTGTGTCAGAGTGCGCTCCTGCACTTGGAGTGAGTATTTTCAAACTCAACCTGTTTCTGCAAGTTTATGAAGTGCTGTAAAGCTCAATGTGTCAACGGAGCACTGGACTAAAAAGAAAGGCCTCTTGAATTTCATGCCATAGCAAAATTAGCCGAAACTGACATCTTCAATTTACTAATTAATGAGCTTCAGTGCTGTCAGGCAGATTTTGTTACCTTCAGACTGAGCCAATAACAGCTGTTTCCCCATGTTTCTAGTTGTACGCTAACCCTGTACTGGCTGTAGCTTTATATTTACCATACAGATATGAAAGTGGCATCCTCATTTAACTCTCAGCAATGAAGCATTTTGACCAAAAAATCAAACTATTCTTTTAAAATATTATAAACTGATGCTTGTGATGGACGTGAGAGACAGCAGTACTCTCCCTACAGTCCTCTCTTTGCTCCTAAAGGTTCTCACCCGAGGACGTTATTGTCTTTTTCTTTCCCTCCTTTCATTCAAACAGGGCTGACCTAATATTTTGGATGTGAGTGGTCTGGGATGGCATCCTTTGTCAAAATTCAAAGCGCATATGCGTGTTTTTCCCTCCTCTCGTCTGGCTGCGAGGCGAGGCAATATCGAGCGAAGAAAGTGTTGACTCAGGGGGAAGGAAAGTGTCAGATTAATAACGAAGACAGGCCATGAGAGGCAGCAGAGGAAACAACAGAAATTAGACAGGGTGTCCTCATAGTTCAGCTGACTGAGACGTGTGTGTGCCATGTATTTGCAATGTTGCAGGTTTACATCAAGCTCATATATCTGGTTGTCATCCTGTGTCACTTGGCTTTTTTTTTGCACTGCGCACTGTCTAATGAGAACAAAAAGGCAGGCAACATTTTAATTTTTAATAGCAAAGATGGGCCATGACAGGCGGTGGAGGAAGCGGTGAGATTAGATGGGGAAGGAGTCCCAGGATGAGGTTAGAGGGAAGGAAGGGAGAGTGGCAGGGAGGAATTAAGGGAGGGAGGCAGGTGGGTAAAAGCTGCAACCAATGATCATTTTCATTATTGATTAATCTGTCACCATGGTGGAAAGGAACTAAGTACATTTACTTGAGTAGTGGGCAGCATTTAGGTACAATTTTGATGTACTTGCTTGATCCATTTCACAGTACTTAAACTTCCTTTCTACTAGAGAAACTCCGATCTTTTTACTCCACTATGACATGTCTAATTTTAGTGATCATCAAATCTCCTCTGTAGTGGAATTAACATCATATTATACATACATACTCTGATCATGATGGCCCACCAGCAGATGGAGACATGAAATACAAGACTTTTCAGTGTTTGTAATATTCATTCATTGTGCAAAATATGAAAAAGCATGTCGGCTGATTCTAATAGTTCATTTTAAAGCCAATATTGGCCGACGTACCGATATTATCACGCATCCTGACTGAAGATTTAGAAAGTCAGTGTAGAATGGAAGGAAGGGAAGGTGCATGGGTCAAACAAATGTGGACTTTCACCCAGCAGACTGCACCTCAAGAAACCAAAACTCAATGCTGTTAATGTAACTTTACATAGTTATTTCCGATGATCATACTTACCTTACCCACATGGTGTATTTATGTCATGGTATGTACTAACATTGTTTTTTTCTAACCCTAACCAAGTAGTTTTGTTGCTGCACCCTCGCCGTGGCAGCTTGAAAACGTGCACCACTAGGGATGAGCATTATCTGTATCTGTTCAACCAACTAAATTATGTGTAATTATCTGTGCCTGTACTCTGAATGGGCGGGGTTTATATCAGAAGTAGGTGGGGTTTAAATATAAGGTGGGTTGGGCCTAATCAGAAGTTGTTATTTTAAGCCTGAAATGTATATGATTGATCAGAAATTGTGATATTTATTACCTATGGGAAAAGTATTTACTAAGCAGCCTCAGAATTGAGCTCCAGATCATTTTTATCACAACAGCTACCAAAATGAGGAAATTCCTTCATCATGGGTACAGATAATGACACATTTTACTTGTATGATACAACCCTATCAACCATGTGTTAAAACATGTGTCACTGTAGAGACAGCTGTGTGCATCACATATAGGTCCTAAAGGGTCTGTGTCACAGAGATGCCAAAGAGTGCCTTCGGTGTCATCTTGTAATCAAGGTCATTGTCCCTTTATTTAATAGTGATAGTAGGGATAGAGGAGAGAAATGCAGGGAGAAAGAGAGGGCACTGACATGCTACAGAAGTCCGAAATCAACCTGGTACATTGCAGTTTTGTTAGGCTTCTTAACAACTTGGCTTTCAGGTGGCTTCCTTTTATTTGTAATGGAGTATTTTCATTGTGAGGTGTGGCTATTTTTATATGAGTGAAAGATCTCAGTAATTCTCCCACCACTATCTACTGCTTTTTATTTAGTTTTTGTTAATCTATCTAAAGTTCACATCCAAAGATACTGACTGTACAATGATATAAGACAGAGAGAAGCAGCAAACGCTCACAGTGAAGGAGGTGGCATATTTGGCATTTTTGCTTGATGAATTACTTAATTATTCAAAATTCTTTATGATTAATTTTCTGTTGTGTGATCAGTTAATCGCCTAATTGTTTCAGCAATAAGATGGGTACAAAGGGAAGGACGTACGGAACAAAAGGACAGAGGGAACGAAAGTGGGAAGAAAGACGTGAGGGAGGAAGTGATGAAGGAAAGATGGCGGAAGAGGAAAGAAAGCAGCAGGGAGAGGAGGAGGGACAGGACTTTAGGGGGGTTGGGTGTGTGTGTGTGTGTGTGTGTGTTTGGGGGGCGTTGTGGAGGGTGTATGTGACACATACCATCACACAGGATCAGGCAAAAGCAATTGAAGTACATGGCATCTTTCCCTGCATCCTGCATTATGCTAATGAGCCTTCTAATGCTGCTGCTGCTCCACTCTGAGTTCATGGAGTGAATATACCATGAGCACACACACACACACACACACACACACACACACACACACACACACACACACACACACACATGAGAGCAAAAGGGTGTGTGAGTGCATGCACGTGTATACTGGCAGAGATATGTGCATGCACATGTAGGCCTAAGCAGACATAGTTATATAATCCTGTATGCACACCTTTCGCATGGTTGCACAGAGTTTGGTCAAAGGAAACAACAGTCCACCCTCCCTCACTCCTCTTCCTCCTCCACCTCCTCCTCTTCCTCCTCCACCCCCACCGCTTCCTTTTAAGTATTTTGGAGATGTCTCCACTCCTGATGATCAGATACGTAGTCCATTACTCATGTTTGTTAATAGAAAAGTCACTGGCGGTGACATCATCTACCTCCTCCTCCTCTCTGCCTTCCTCTCTCCCTCCTCCTCCTCTTTACCATTTTGCTCTTGGTCACATGACATTGTGTCACTCTCTGAGTCAGGATGTGCAGACCCAAGCCAGATTTTGTTTGCTGGTCAGAAGCAGAAAAAAAAGATCATTTTGCTTAGTTCATAAGGTTTGTTTTTGTGAGTGGCCCACATACTGTGATGCGTGACTTTAACAGCAGGAAATAGTGCAGCTAAAAAAAACACAGTGTGTTTACACTGTAAAATGTTTAATCAATGATTTGTACATGCTTTTCCTGAGCTACTGTACTTCTCCAGTAGGTTTACAATGATTTCTGACATTTTTTCAGAGTAATCTTTAAGGATTTTCTGTGAAAGATGGTCCACCGTATTCGCCACAGACTGTCATCGCATCATTGCCAAGTCCACGCCTTCTTTTAGAGTAAAGAAACATGCTGTCACATGAAGAGAGAAACAGGGAAACAATGAAAAGCTGTTGTGTAGCGGGTGAACTGGGGCTTTCATACTGTGATCTGAGGCACATAAGACAAGGTAAATATTCACTGTCAGTGTGGTAAACCACTAAATGATGCTGGTGACAATTACTACTGATGGATAGTTAGCTTGAGTGGAAGGCTGCTGCAGTGCAGTCACAGCCTGGATCAAACAGCTGGCTGTTAACAGGGTGGTTATATACAGACAACACATAAGCCTCTTTCCCACTTGACAAAAATTTTTTGAATTAAATTGGAGAGGTTACAATCGGCATTCACTTCTGGGTCAAATGACTCTGTAGTAGTTACCGGTATTTATCGACTGCGATGTAAATACAACACGTTGGTGGGCGTGCTCATTTTAGCCCCTTTGCCAGTGTATTGCAGTGGCAGTTTGCCATGACATACCATCCATCTCCGTCCAAGCAGTGCATGAACATCATTCAAAATTTAGTCTACACTGAGTTTAAGAGACTGAACAAGTACCAGATGTGGCAAGGAGGTAACCACCAAAACAATTTCACTGCCCTCCATACTACTTTCTGCTGTTTACCAAGCTGATGCCCGGCCTGTCTGTGACATTGAACATGTCACAACAGAAGAAAAAGAAACAGAACAGCACATTTTCACCACAAATACAACATGCTAATATGATTAGCACAAGCCTATGGCATTTTGCATTATATAAATTAGCCTAGCGACGAGCAGAGATTTCCTCTGCTCAAATTGATTGCTTCTTATCTACTAAATAAAGGTAAATAGACTCTTTGTTTCCACTGAGGGAAATGGTTTACAAAAATAGACAGGCTGTCCGTGTCGCTGCAAGGTGTAGTCTCATTCAGTGTAGGCTTTATGTCGATGGAGAGCCTAGGCTGTAGGTACAGCATCGATTCAACGCAGAAGTATAAATCCTGCTTTAGTTCTGCAAAGATTCAGCTTGTGGCTACATTCAGGTCTGATGAGGATACCGTCAGAGCAGAACTTGGTCCTCTCTTTCGCTTCAAAACACACATTTGCTTTTTGATTTTGGAGTCTCGGCAGCAAAACTTGCCATTTAACCTTTTTTTATGTTCTGCAGTTGAAAATATTCCTCCATTGTAACTGTTTTGGAAATATCTTTCTACCCAACATGATGTCATCAGTGTTTGTTCGCTTAGTCATGGGGAGAAAAACTGTAGAGTTAGAAGTGCATTAGCCATATTGGTTGACTCCTGTGTGAGTGGGATGCCAGTGAGGGATCACAGTCTTGTAGCTGCTCCACAGCTCTTCCTGGTTGGCCTTGTTGGCTCTTGAGAGGATGGCTGGGTAGCATGACCCTCTGCAGCCCGTCTCACCCTCCTGGTAAAAAACTCTTCACTGTTGCGTGAAAAGAAGCAGCTGGTGTGGCTGACACACACACACACACACACACACACACACACACACGGCTCTACTCAACCTCCACGGGACACAATGAGGAGTTAGCAGGGACGAGGACAGTGGGGAGGTGGATTGGCCAATCCAGATTGGGAGAAAAGACAGGTGTAAAACAAGGTTGATTTTCCTTTGAAAGTAGATAAATCCCTCCTTTACAGATGTGCATGGATAGACTTGTTTAGCCTTGAACAGGAGCCATAAAGTGTGTGAGTCAGATGGCAATAAAAGATGAAATGTTGGTGCACAATTTGCATCGTAAACTGCAGCATTAAGAAAGTTAAGACAGTCACAGGGAAGTTACTTTACCTGACTGTGTGCATACCCAGAGTTACTTTAAAGAGTTTTTACATATAGATTCACACTCTATAGTTCATACAGATTTAATGAAGGTGCCGCTCAGTGTTGAAGTATTCACCAGGTGCCGCTCTATCGGTGGTTTCATTGAGGCCAGAGATAAGAGGGCTGGTGTCCATGTGGTTGTGGTGGTTTGCTCAGATCTTGGTCATGTGTGGGCAGTTGCGTTTGTTCAGCTGTCAGGGAAGCTCCCAGCGAATGTTCATTCATATCTCGTTGGTCATATTAACAATTTATGCCAGAGCTTTTTTTTTTCTTTGCTTTCTCAGGCTGAAAAAGGTTGACATGAATATTGACGATAGGAAAATGTGCTGTGTGTGTGTGTGGTTGTGTGCACTAGAGAAAGAGAATTACCAGGCTTGTTTGAATGAATGAGTGGAGTCGTTCTCCTGAAACGTGTGGATATGCAGCCTTGTGTGGACGGAGCTGGCTGAACCTGCATCACAGTGGGAGCTGGAGAGAGCGGAGGCCAGGCCCAGTCAAACACTGTTTTACACAACTGACAGCCAAAATACAGATGCTTTGGGCAGCTCATCAAACATAACCAGGGATATACTTTTACCTGAATATCTGAAATACCTAAAATATTAACAGTTATCTCATGTAAACAGTGATTCAAAGGATAAATTAGAATCACAAATGTTGATGTCAGTGTTCCTCTATTTTATGATATGTCAAGACTTCACAATAAAATGAAGGCATTCAAGTGTACAAAACATTTTTTTATTCAATTTAAATTTTGTTTTGAGCCCTCTGATAGCTTAACTCAAATCTGAGCATCATACTAGACATTGTGTATGAAGATATATGTGTGAAAATAGCAATTAAGTAATCCTTGTAATAAAAAAATAAAATAAAATGCATGCCTTGACTGTATATAACTGTGCAGCAAAGTACAATTAGGTAACACTTAATCTAACCACCCTCGAAAGTCTTACAGACCAGTGTTTTGGATCATCAGCTCTGACCTTTATTCAGTCCTCAGACCCTCATCAGGTAAAATTCATATAGGACAACAGCACCAGTACCATATACAGTATCAGTGTCAGAAATTAGCAAGGGCCACGGGCCATTTGGCCCGCATTTATCCAAGAATGCCCCCAAAAGCCATGTTCCGGGGGCCAAAATTGCCCCCAAGTTTTCGAAACAACTATATGTATTTATATTTTTAACAGTATTACAATCTGACATTAGTAGTATAATTAGTATAAGAAGTATAATTTTATTTTTATTAAATTGATTTACCGTCACGTCTACAACTAATTTTCCAGACATAATCAACGAGATTGCACTGATTACGTGAGAGTAATCTGACAGAGAAGGGGAGGGGGCTTTGCTGTACCATAAGTATAAATTAAGCATTTCTTGGGTGATCTGTGTCTACACAATGACAAATTAATGAAAAATTAAGGTAGAATGAATGTTAAATTTTAAATTAACTTACTTCCAGGATTGCATCAAAGGAATTTATAGTAATTTGGCCTTTTTAACAGTAAAAGTAACTGTAATGTGGTGAAACCTTAGTACTGCTATCAGTAGATTAATGGTTAAATCATCACATTTAAACTGGTTGAATTATAGAAAATCTGAGTGATATTTTGCAACCATAACTTTATGTAACCCATTATTTATTTCATTTATAGTGGTTTCTACTGAAGAGTTAGTTCAGTAATCTTAGTTGGTTTTGCTTTTCATGTGCTTATTGTTAGAACATAATTACAATTTTTTGATGGCCCCCAAACATTTTGAAAATGCCCCCATTTTTTAGACCATGGGGGCCAAAATTGCCCCCAAAATATTTTGTTAATTTCATACCCTGTACAGTATACGTAAACATAGCCCTACCAAACAGACATGTATTTATCCTATTGTTTAAAGTTTAGTTTTTTTCATGAGTGCTGTTTGCTTATGAATTTTACCTCATGAAAGTCTCAGGACTGAAACATAAATCATAAATAAACATTTTTACAAAGTGAATCCAAGTGATCAGTGTGCACAGGTGCGTATCAGGACTCGATAACTTTAAAGCATCCACAGAAATAATCCAGTACCAAGTCGCATTGAATCTTCTCCAGTCAAATAATACATGCATTTAATCCTTTTTGTATCCAGATTAAGAAAAATGTGGATGAATGATTTAACAGGATTGCCAAAAATGGGATGGCTGGCTTTGTGGCTGGTTACTATGCCAATCTTACAAAGGAGGACGACATTTGAACGGTTTCCTCCAGTTTGTTTTGCTATTGAAGCTAACGTTAGCTAATGTGCAAAAAAGTTAGCATTATGGAGAAATCCAATATTCCTCTTAATACTCCCTTAATTTCTGATTAGGCGAATATAAAACGTGTAGAGAGACTCCCACACACTGTCTAACACTGTCGTCATTGTCACGCCACTGTCGTTTGCCTGATGAATGCCTCGTCACCGCAATGTTGCAGCATTATAATCATTATTTTTGCAAGTAAGACAGTGTGTGTGAGTCTTTTCTAGAAGTTTTACTCCTCTCGTTCCTCTTCTACGCACCTGTTTGGAAATTGATGTGCGAAGTATTCCTTTGTTTTGATGAGGTGGACATGATAACCCTTAATACACATAACATTATTCATCCCTACAACAGGAAATACTTTTTCCCTAACCTGATATGAAGTGTGCGCTGCACATGTGAGCATTTTAGATGATGGCCTCCCCTCCTGTGTTTTTGTTGACAGGCAGTGATGACTGGTATGTGATAGAATTGATAAGGTTTGAGCCATGACTCCTTCTATTCTGGCTCCCAAAACACAAAAAGACAACATTTTAAGGCTCCTATGTAGCCTACAGCCCTGTGGGGGAGAATCGTGTTTTGCCTCCAGCTTATAAAATGATGTCATTGTGACGTTGGCCCTAAAGTGTCTATTGGTATTGGTATCACTTGAAAGGTACCAGCATTAGTACTGGTATTGCAGTTTTCACTGTGTATGGTTTTTTTGTTCCTCTTTAAGTTAAATTAGTCAAACTATAAAAGCATGCATAAACACAAACAAACAAACAAAACCCAGAATTCTTTGGTTGTTTGGTGTTAAATGGAGTGAGATGAGTGAGTTCACACTGAATTATTTCTTAATCAGAACAATTTTTACCTTGTTTGAACTTCGCAGACCTACTGAGGGCATCTGTGTTGAAGTGCTCTTGAACATGGCAGAGAGAATTTACCTCCCTCAGGGTGCCACATTAGTGTCAGCAGTGCACAGGAGAAGAGCACATTCCCAGTCACACATATGTGATATAGAGAAGCTATGAAACCACTGTCTGATAGTGTCTCTATACAAATGTGATGTGTATCTCAGTGTGCAGTGTTTACCACACACTACAGTACAATGCTGCCTTTGTCTGGGTCTGATTCCCTGCAGAGCCACAGTCATCACCATCAGCCTGCTTGTTAAGTACAATTCTTTGGGAGGATCGTTCACTGAATAGACTGAACATGTTTGTTCAGGCTCCGTGCTGCTGTTGTGTCCGAGAGGGAAACAGTATTGAAGGACAAACTCTGCGCCCTGATCAGATGACACTCATTTAAAACATGTCAGCCCGCTCTTCCCTGCGGGGCCGCGTTTTTGCCTGCCATGTTCCTATGTCATTTCTTTCCCTTCTTGTCGTCACATGTCATCCCTGTTTGTGTTGATTTACATCAGTCTATGTCTGGCAGCCTTCCTGCACAGAGACAGACAGATAACTCTAATGGTAACTAGCTAATGACGCTTGGCTGTGGATTTGGCTCAAATTGAATGAATGAGGGTCTGTGTGCGAGGAGTGGAAAATCCAAGCGGCCATCGCAAGCCAGACGGATGTAGCAGGCAGGCAGGCAGGCAGGCAGTCTGTGTACCTCCCCAGCAGATTGGGAGAGGAGGAGGAGGAGGTTTGGATGTGTGAACAGCTGGTGACTGAATAAAGAGGGGTTTGGGATGATGGGAAAGAAACAGTGCAGAGAGGAAGAGATGAGAGGTCAGAGACCGGTCCTGATGCAAGACAAAACTTATACTGACCTCCTAACATTCCTATATAGGTCATTTCTTTTCATCCATCCTTTTATCACCTTATCCGGGGCCAGGTTGTGGGGACAACAGGCCAAGCAAAGCACCCCAGACATCCTTCTCCCCAGTGACGCTTCCCAGCTCCTCCTGGGGGAATGCAAGGTGTTCCCAGGTCAGATGAGATACATAATCCCTCCAGTGTGTTCTGGGTCTGCCCCAAGGCCTCCTACCAGTGGGATGTACCCAGAACTCCTTGAACAGGAGGCATCCTGATCAGACCCCTTTCGATGCGAAGGAGCAGCGGCTCTGCTCTGGATGTCCGAGCTCCTTACCCTATCTCAAAGGCTGAGCCCAGACACCCCACAGAGGAAAGTAATTTCAGCACTTGTTTACTTGATATCATTCTTTCGGTCACTACCCAGAGCTCATGACCATAAGTGAGGGTTGGGACGTAGATGGACCAGTAAATCGAAAGCTTTGCCTTCTGGCTCAGCTCCCTCGGATGCCACACTAAACCACTGATCCGTCTCACACTCCATTCTACCCTCACTCGTGAACAAGACGCAGAGATACTTGAACTCCCTCGCTTGAGACAGTAACTCCCTCCCAATTTGGAGGGGGCAATCCACCGGTTTGCGGCAGAGAACCATGGCTTGAGATTTCTTTTCATTTATCTTCAATTGAGTGATTAGCACCTGTACCTCACTGCCAAAAGCACTCCTGGTACACATGAGAACATTCAGAGAAAAGGTGCTTCCTTTCCCAAAAGCTTTCCCCGATCTTGCATCTTTCATGGCAATATTTTAAAGTTGATGCTGGCTACTAGTAAAGCACCAAATTCAAAGCCTACTCCAATCCTGGTTTAATTCCCAGGATCCCCTTCTTCCTGTGTAGTTTTCATCACAGATTCATCACAACCTGCCCATGTTAGTCCCGTGATGGACTGGGTAATCTGTCGCAAGATTCCCTCCTGCATCAGAGACCCTTTTCACCTTGCATTAAAATGCATCTCATTTCCAGATTGTGTCTAGATATGATTTCACCTGATCTCATTTACACCTGATATTAATATGTCTCTCCAGGGTCCACACTGAGATCAGATCGCCCAGTATAGATCTCATCCGACAAAATTGAAAGCAGACAGTCTATCAACAACCAGGCCTGGTATGCCCTAATCATCACTAAAAAAAGTGCAGATAGTTTTTGAGTTATTTAGTCGTGAACCAAAGCATTTAACAAAAAATTTAACATGATGAAGTGAAGGGATCCTCAAAGTAATTACAGCAGTCATTCATTTTGAGGGGGAACATGAATGTCTGAACCAAATTTCACGGTAATCCATCAAACAGATGTCGAGACATTTTCCTTTGGCACTGTATGTTGCCTTTAAATATAATCCAGGGTTGTGTTTACACGCAGAATAGAAACTGTGTCGTGTGTCAGCTGTAATAGGGGTTGTAAATTGTCTGTGAAGGATTCTAGTCAAGTCTATTTTCGTCTCATGATGTCAGTGACTTTGACCACAGCAGCGGACGCGCGATCAATCAGGAACAAACCCAAATCTGCACCTTTTGTTTCTGACTCGTCGTCGTTCCAGTGGCTCCGACATTGACCCCCTTTCTGATAGAGGTTAATCCCTCAAGCATGCACACTGAATGAACCATCTCAGGCTGAGTGACAGGTTTCACTGTGGGGGGTGGTGGTGCAGCTGGAGGGCACCGACTTCCTCTCCTCTTCTCCTCCCAGCTACTTTTTTCCCTCCCTCCTTCCTCACATTTCCCCCCCTCCCTTCTCTGCCTCTGTGCTCGGCACACCTGGGGGGGCTGTGAACAGGTGTTATTCCCCTGTCAGGGGCCGCACATGAAGGAGATGGCGGGAATGAAGTTGGCATGGAGATGACTGGGAAATCAGGTCAGCATCCCCAACTCACACACACAAATAGCCGCACACCGCCAAGAGTGTCTAAAAATAACGATGTCACCGACGGGGGGTGGACAGGAAAATAAAGTAAATGAAAGCAGAAGCATTTGCTGAAGTAGAGAATGTGATGAGCGCCAGGGTGGCCTGGAGAGAAACAGATATGGAGGTAGAAGATATACATCAAATGAGAGAGTAGAGGAGGAAGAAGGTAGTGGGAAAAATGAGACAGGGGATGAGGATGGAAAAGGAGAAGCTATAGCTGGACGAGGCAAACCGTATCCCCCATGATTGTCCCTGCCACACCTTGTTAAGGTGTCCTGCTGTGCCCCTCCCCTTCCCCTCCTCTTTCACTGGGAGCTGACACACTGTGTTCCTGACAAACACAGTAGGGGGGACATGGGGAAAAAGCAGAGGAGCAGGGGAACAAGGCCTGCAGGAGGTTGTGCTGCATTGTTCAGGCTGAATTACACGGTCACGCAGAGTGGGCAAAGAAGGAACTCGCCGAACAAGAGAGGAAGGAAGACGACACGTACTGTAAAGAGGGATTAGCTCAAACAGTAGGGGAGGGGGATGAATATGAAACGGAGTCAGACCTGGGTCAGATGGTATTTGCAAAAACTTCTTAGTGTTTGCTTTAACTTGCCTGATGGGTGGGAGGCTGCTCGAGTACCATGAGAATACATTTATGCAGAAAAGAGCAGCATGATGCTGTAATGGAAACGATGAAAGGCAGACTGCACTTTTCAACCTCAGGAGTTTTTCCAGGAATGTAGGAGCCCTTTCAGGAACTCTACTATATCTGCATTTCACTGGAGAGAACACAGCCTCAATTTAGGTGTTTACTTCAGCACAACAGTAAATTAGAAATGATTAGGTGTTTTATAAATCATTTGGTAAATCAGTATTTGACCTAAACTTCACTGTTTCTTCAGGCACAGTAGAAACACTTATGGCAATGTACTTAAGGGACTCTTAGACTCAATTCCAGGGCACCCCTTGCCCTACCACAGAAGTTTTTCAGAGGTGAGCATTGATAAGAAACATCAGAAAGATGGCGACACTAGCAACAAAAGAAAAGCCGCTAATACATTTTTCGGTTAATAAAGACTTAAAAATTACAATAACCATCATAGTACCTTACTGTAATGTCCATCCATTTTCAACCGCTTATCCGGGGGCGGGTTGTGGGGGCAGCAGGCTAAGCAAAGCACCCCAGACGCCCTTCTCCCCAGCAACGCTTCCCAGCTCCTCCTGGGGGAATCCAAGGTGTTCCCAGGTCAGATGAGATATATAATCCCTCCAGTGTGTTCTGGGTCTGCCGTGGGGCCTCCTACCAGGGGGACGTACCCAGAACTCCTCGAACGGCATCCTGATCAGATGTCCGATATACCTCAAAAGACCCCTTTCAATATGAAAGAGCAGCGGCTCGACTCCGAGCTCCCTCCGGATGTCTGAGTTCCTCCCCTATCTGAAAGGCTGATCCCAGCCACCCTCCGGAGTTAACTCAATTAGGCCGCTTGTATCCACAATCTCATTCTTTCGGTCATTACCCAGAGCTCATGGCCATAGGTGAGGGATGGGCCGTATATGGACCAGTAAATCGAAAGCTTTGCCTTCTGGCTCAGCTCCCTCCTGACCACGACGGTCTGGTGAAGTGCTCGCATCACTGCAGATCCATCTCATGCCCCATTCTACCCTTGTGAACAAGACCCCAAGATTCTTGAACTCCTTCACTTGGGGCAGCAATTCTCTCCCAACCCGGAGGGGGCAATCCACCATTTCCTGGCAGAGAACCATGGCCTCAGATTTGAAGGTGCTGACTCTCATCCCGACCAGCTGCAAACCACCCCAGTGCATGCTGGAGTTCATGGTGTGATGAAGCCAACAGAACCACATCGTCTGTAAAAAGCAGAGATGCAATTCTGAGGTCCCCAAACGTGATCCATTCTTCCCCCCGGTTGGGCCCTGAGATCTTGTCCATGAATATCACAAACAGAATTGGTGACATTTTAATGTCATTTTGATATATCACCGTCCATTTTTTATAATGAGCATGACAAACAAATCACTATTATGCTGATGTCTCAGTAGGCTAACTAGCTAGTTAGCTAATGTTACATGTTATTGCTGATTTGTGCATCACAGTCCTACATTTTGACTCAATTCCATGTCTTATTTCCCACCTTTGTTGGCATATAATGCCTGAAATTTACCTCAAGCCCAGCAGCAAAGTTGATGCACTTGTTATCGCTCCTCTAATATCAGTGCAGACCATAGACTATTTAGATGGACAACGCGTCTCCACTTACCCCACTGTACAAAAATAAAGCCAAAATATCCTGGATATGACCGCTGCCATCTTGCACTGCTGGCGCCAGAGTCTGTGCAGTCATGATGGTGTCAAGTTCCCTCCCAAACACCCATCCGATCAATCGTGAGTGGCGCCATTGATGGTGAGCACACTGATTGGCACACATAGCTGTCAATCATGTCAAACAGCCTTTTTATAATGTCAAATAACTCATTTAAACCAAACTTATCAGAAAAATGGACACTGGAACAACATACACTAGCTTGATGAGAACTAACTAAAGTGACAGAAAACATCTTTGGAAAGATGTATTTGACTTTTTTAGCCGCCAGGAGGTGGTCGAGATGTTGTGGCCTTACTCTTAGGGAGTTGTCTTGTCATCCATCTTTACTATACAGACCATGGTGTGGACTGGTAGGGCAGGAGGATGGGTTGATAATGCTAGAGCACTGCTAGTTGCCTGGTAAAGATTCAGAGTTCTTTTTGTTATGATGACTTTTCTAATTGATTAAAAGTGTAAAACTTAAGTTGTAAACAAATCGCACGTGCCCATGTCTTTGTATCTCAGTTAGATAAATGGTAAATACCATTGTGATGATAATACCATTATTATCATAGTCGCATCTGTTTACATAAACACCATGACGACTACTCATGATGTATCAGGGTCTTGAAAGGCTGTCCCATTTCATAGGGAAAGATTTCAACCTCTAGTCAACCTCCAGGGACATTTGTATAAGAAATGGGATTGGGCCTTAGTTCCTTAGTTTAGTTCTTGAGAGTATTTGTTAGAAAAGAGCCGACAGAGTCGACCAGGGAGCATGCTGGGATAGAGAGATGAAGATGGGGTATGTTAAAGGGACGACAGAGGGGAATGAAAGGGAAAGTTCAGGCAGGCATCTTAATTGAATAGGCATGTACAGCTGTAGAGCTCGTCCTCCAGAGGTTTTCAACAAATGTCACAGTGAATGAGGAGAGTGATGGAGGACCGGATCGATCGTTTTAGTTCCCACTGATCCTTCCACCTCTTCTTCCCCTCTTGGTACCAAAGGACTTAAATGCCTCTGGATTGTGAGACCAGAGTCCCCACTGACTGACTGACTGACTGAATGACTGACTGACTGACTCACTGGCCGGCTGATCTTCGTCTCCCCTGTTCCCTCAGGCAGGGAGAGCAGCATTAGACCTCTTCACCAGCCCTCAGTTCCTCCTCTGTGAGTCGCTGCCCTTTCCATGTTCCTTCTACATGGCTGACTGTTTCAGATATCCCGCTGCTCACCAGCTAGCCTTGTAGTGCACTTTCTATTTAAAAGCAACAAAAGAGAGATCGATGAAAGGCTTTAATTTTAAGGAATTAGCACACTGAGTAGAGATGGGGTAGATGGACATGGATTTTTCTGGTTCTCTAAAGAGACATAGTTCATTACAACTTGAATCCTATTTTTTGCTGTCTGTACACTCACTCTTTTTCTTTCCAATAGTGCGGAAAATAAAAATGTTTCGGATGCTTGTGTGTAGGGTTGCTACCAAACTCTTTTAAAGGTACCAACCAAATTACATTGGTACTTCCGATTACGTTAAATCAATCTGTTCCAAATTTCTCTACCTGACAGCGCATCTGGGAAAGGGAACACACTGTGTTCCGACTGCGCTATGGCTGCCAGGGCTGATCGTGGCCACTCTAGACAGTTGACCTTTCGCTAAGTCCCATCCGCGACGCAGACTGGCCAATCATAACGTTCTTCCCTGTTCCAAAACCAAAATCAAACCCTGAAAAGTGTAGGATTAGCTAGCTAGCTACTGAAGATATAGCCTACTGAATGTATACACATGCTGCTTTTGCTTTTTAATGATTATAACACTGGAAAAAAGACAGACACTGGTTCCTGCTGTACAGGAACCAGTGAAGGGAAGCAGGGAAACTTTGCTGATATTCAACCAGCTGTGTGTCATCGCAATGTGCACGGATGAACGTTATTTGACCTCCCCCAGAGATCCCTGCCCGTCCGGTGGCGGAGGTCTGGGTGCTGGCAGCAGCACGGGGCAAAGCCAAACACCGTTCATCTGCACACACTGTGATGCCACACAGCTGGTTCAGTATCAGCAGAGTTTCCCTTTATATTCATTGTCTTGTGTGGCGATCAGCAGTGATGTGGTGGTTCACTTTTACACTGTGATCTGTAGCCTATAGTTCGGCTTTAGCTTCTAACTATCTTTGTCTTTTTAACCTGTTGTTGCTGCTGAGTCAGTTTGACATCCTGGATATATCCTTCAAACACAGACTGTAGACCCCTCTGTCTGCTTCTCTTTGGAATCACTCTTTCATTTTTCCAAAAATAGGATATTTCCTCAGGGAGTGCAGTTAGTTACAGTGTGGGCTCCATGCTTACTCTGCTGTTGGACCATCACAAAAGATCGAAAGATCAATTACTTTGCTACCAATTCGCAAATACAATATGAAAATAAAAATGCAGAAATCACCCTGCCTGACTGAACACATCTCCTGTCATACCTTATACAGACTTAAACATTTTGAATAAATGTAATGGTTCATTTTAACCTTGTGTCTAGGTGAAAACGTCTTTGTTTTATTATTATAAGATTAACCACTTTAAAATGAAAATGAAAAAATAAAGATGCCTATCTGAGGGTAGAGGAGACCTGTTTCTTATTCTGATGATGATGATGAAGATGACCCGGTGACTCTGCTCAGATGAGACTATGCGTCTGTGATTTCTTGTGTCCAGAGGCAGGTGATCTCGATGGTGAACTTAAATGTTACTGATTTGACGTGGCGTCATGATAAGCTGTGATGAAGGTTCATGATATCAGAAGCTCATCAGCCCACACAGCTCATTATTTTATAATCAGTTTCCAGTAACTCTTACGTCTGTCAACTGCTTGCACCTGCTGCTAATTTGAAGCAACGAGGCCCCGGCTTTTCCCTAAAGAGGTAGAACACTACAAAATTCCTCTCCCTCCGCGGTCTGTGCTTAGTGGACAGATTGCACGACTCCAGCGTCCAATCCGATCTCCTGTGCTGTTAGCTAATGGTAATGAGGATTCGGGAGGACGGATGATGGCAACACGCTCCATGGGATGGAATTAGCGCTGAGCATTTCAACTTTCCCTGTGAGGCAGTGGCCCTTTTATCCCGTCATTATTGGCGGAGACAATGGTGTGGTTAATCTTTTTAAGACAACACAGCAGAGGGCCAGGAGGGAGGGAGGAGCCGTCCAATAATCTCATCAGAGACCAGAGGACATACACTGTGATGGAGGAGAGTTCCTCCCTTACATGTCGAATCATCCTCCTCTCCTGGCTCATCTCAGAGCGCTCCCCTCCTGTCACTGTGTGTGTGTGTGTGTGTGTGTGTGTGTGTGTGTGTGTGAGCATCCCTCACTGCATTAAAGAAAGGTGTAATGTGTCAGGGGAGCTGTCAGATGTACAGTGTACATGTAAGGTGAATGTGTGAAGGGAATCGAAGATGTGTTCATGTACAAACTGTCGGCTGTGATGTTATGAAGGGGAGCCAGCGATCAGAGTGACGCACATTTACAGACAAAATAACCACAAAACATTGGTGTTATTCCAGAAAAGTGTTTACTGCTGTAAACATCTACCTGTTTCTCTGCATAGTTGTACTGTATGTTATCATACTTTTGTGAAGATGAAGTGTGGGCTGACACTAAGTAGGTTAGGTGTTTCACAAAAGACTCAAAACAGTAAAACTAAAATTCTTTCAAAATGGAAGCTTTAAAGGAATGGCTCAATTTTTTTAAAGTGGGGTTGGATGGGGTACTTTTCCATAGTCAGTGTATAACATACAGTAGATGTCAGTCGGTGCGCCCCCAATTTGGAGAAGCAGACTGGAGTCTGACATGGAAGCTAAGCAATATACTGCTGTGGAGGGGTCAGCATCAAAATGTATTTTAACCACCTAAAAAAATCAGTATCAGTTTAAGTGTAAACTATATTAAGAGTGTTTCCATCACTTTACCTTTCTGTCAGACAGCCTGTTTTGACGGGGAAGCTGTTAACGTCTTCAGTTCCTCATCTATGCTCTCGTAGAAGCCACCAGACTCCATTGACAAAAACAGTAATTTGGTTAGTAATAGCACACTGACCATGGGAGCTGCTGGTCTACCGCTGCCTCGATCAGGAAGTTATTTAGTGTTATTGTGCGACTTTGGTGAATCTGAGCTAGCCCTTTTAAACACCAGTCACACAATAACACTAAATGAACTAACTGACTGAGGCAGCGGTAGTCCAGCAGCTCCTGTGTTTAGTGATGTTAAATTAATGTTTTTTCAATGGAATTGAAGAGAGTGACGTATCGGCTTAATTTTCTTATTGAAAATCGCTGTCTGGCATTAAGGTGAAGCAGTGAAAATACTCCCAACTACAGCATGACCTTAAACTGATACTGATTTTTTTGGATGGGACTTTTTTTGGTTGGCTAAGATACATTTTGATGTTGAGTTAGCTGCTTGGCTGCTGTAAGTATCAAGAGTATTTGCTCTATGGGCCCCACGATGCTAAAGATTCAGGCGATGTCATCCCATAGAGTGCCGAAGTCACGCCCCTTCCGGTGAAGCTCATGGGACCTTAGATCGGAAAAATATGAATGGCAGTGAATGAGGAGAGAAATATTATCTTTTGTTCCCGTTTGAGTTGTGACATGAAATCCAAATATGTCGTTAATGAATTCAAAACATAAATTTTAAGGTCAAGAAAGTCATACTTTGTGGTAAAACTGTTGAGATATAAGCTTTTGAAAAAAATGTAATTAGAAAGACTACACAGGAGGCGGTCGCGTATGTGACGTCATAGCCTTCGCTCGCTTCCAGCAGCTTGGAGTGACTCCTGGCACAAAACACACAGACATCTTCAATCATAAATCGATTAATCATAAAACAGTGGAATTTCAGCAGGGAGGCCAAGCTGCAGGAAGCGAGCGAAAGCTATGACGTCACATACGCGACCTCCTCCTGTGTACTCTTGAATCTTTCTAATTAAAAAGCTTATATCTATATTTTAAATTCATTAACAACATATTTAGATTTCATGTTGCAAATCAAAGGGGAACAAAAGATAATATTGCTCTCCCCATTCACTGCCATTCATATTTTTTCCAATCTAAGGTCCCATGAGCTCTACCGGAAGGAGCGTGACTTAGGCACTCTATGGAAATCAGGCTTTATTGGCTTCATGAACATAGGCTACATCCACGTGTAGAAACGGAAGGTAGAAACATATCTACTGCCCCACGGTAGCCTATACCATTATATCAATATTTAGGCAACCTAACTCATGGTAATGCTTTTCAAGTGTCACATATTCTTTATAAAAATGTGGCAAAAATGTGACCCTGACATTTGAATTCTTTAGCTTTGCACTTTGACTTTTTTATTTTAAATATCACATAGTAATCTGAAGTCAAAATTACAGATTTACACCCTTAAAATGTGATTGTTATCAACCACAGATGCACAAGAGACCTGCAAAGCAAAGGTCATGTAACAAGGGGAGACAATGGTAGGCTACATTTTGTTAGCGCTCTTGGTAGCTGGGCTACACCTAGCTACAGTAACCCTTGTGTTGATGTGAAAATTAAAAATTAAACATCCCCTCAATAATACTCATAAGTAGATTTATAATTTCTGTTTTGTTGTTTAACTATCTTGTAATTCTCCCTGAAATTCTTAAATGCTCTGTGAGGGGTGCAAAAACAAAACATTAGCAGAAGAAACGTGACAAATAAAAAAGTACAGCTGCAACACAATGTTATTTGGGTTTAAAGACAACAAACATCATTATTAATTCATTGTAACGGGTGGGTATTTTATTTTTTAATTTAAAAAATGAAATATGAGCATCAAAGTCAGAGCCAGTGGTGGTTCCTGGCAGTAAACAAGCTAGCATATTAGCTTGCCATCACACCTGCTAGTTCGGTCAAGTGACCCTTGTCTTGTAGGTCGTAATGGTCCCCCTGGACTCTCCCTTTCCTTTAAACTTTGTCTTAAATTGTACTGGGGATCACAAAGTTTCTAAAGATACCAAATATGGTGTCTTTATAATGTGTTAAATTGAGAAAATATGTCCAAAATGATGCACAAGGTATCGATTTCTGTTTTAGGAATGGATACTCCTAGAAGTCATAAAGTTTAAGAAGAACGTTAAGAGTTGGAAACTCATACATTATATGTTAAATATGTGACACTATCACACTGCGGACATTTAAAGATAGCGAGTAAATTTATGGGAAAAGTTGAAGAGGTTAAACTGCACTTCCTGAGATAACAGTCTTTGCTGCCTTTCTCTCTCAGCTTCCAACACGGTTTCCTTTCTTCCTGCGGGCTCATCTCTCAGCACCTACTGGGACACGAATATATATAATATAGAGGAAGATTGATTCAGAGAAGGTTAACCTTGTTGTTAACACCCCCATTCCTCCACCCAACCCTCCTGCCTGCTGACGAAACAGTCAATCTTGCACCTGCTCGCCACACTGGGCTACAGTTTAAGGAGCGGACAGCAGGGGCGTAAATTAATGTAAAGCTGGAGTTCACCACCTTTGTCTTTGGCAAGCAGCCCTGTGTAGAGGCCAGGAAATGTCTTTGACCCCAATAACTATAGATGAAAATGTTTAGGTTGAGCCCTGAGAGTACACGCAGCGTTTGAATCCTCCACAGGACAGAAATGAAACTGCTCTCATAAGACGGTCAATAGAAATTCATTGGCAAGCTGCGTGACGTTTATAGCGCTTCTATGCGGCCCAAAGGCCATTGGAAGACGTTCCACAGTCATTTCTGTATAATTAGGAATTTATCAAGGGACCCATTTTAACATCAGAAGACACTACATTGGTTGCCAGCCTGAAGGTTGGGCAACTGTGATGTACTGTAGAGAATTGCAGTGTAAAACCCAGCCATAGGCGTGATATGTATGTGTACTGTGGAGCATTGTGTGTGCGTGACCGCAGGCTGTGAATGCTGATCGTAATTTCATGGTGTGTTTTCAACTGTTTGTGTCGCTGTGTGCTAATGTGTGTGGCTATATTATGTGTGTGTGTTTATGTGTCGCCATTAAATGTCAGAGAAGTCGAGGTCTGTGGCTGGCGCGCACACACACACACACACACACACACACACACACACACACACACACACAGCCCCCTCCAGAGAAAATCCATGTCCCTGACTATTTTTAGAGCTGTATGCCTCTTCCTTATGCCATCCACTTCTCAATCAGTGATGTCTTTCTTTCTCTGCAGCAAATCAAACACACCCCCCATCGCCAAGCAATCACATGTATACAAATACACACATATTGACACGCATAATTCTATCCAGTTCTCATGAGGACCCTGATTGACATGATGCATTTCCTAACACTGGTTCCCGACCTTTTTTGCCTCTGACCACTTCATCAAACTGTTCTTATGCACTGTTCGTAAATGCATTTCAGTAACGGCTTATCCTGTTAGGGGCTGCGAGGGGGTGGAGCCTATCCCAGCTGTCATTGGGTGAGAGGCAGGGTACACCCTGGACAGGTCACCAGACTATCACAGGGCTGACACATAGAGACAGACAACCATTCACACTCACATTCACACCTACGGACAATTTAGAGTCACCAGTTAACCTGCATGTCTTTGGAGAAAACCCACGCTGACACGGGGAGAACATGCAAACTCGAAAGATAACGCACCAATAATCTGTAACATAACCCATATAATTGGGATGGCTACAATCACATCACTAATCTGCTGATGGGAGTAAAGAAGGGAGTAGTATAAAGAGCAAAACTCTGCGTAAGAAGACAAGTTGTGGTGGTGGATGCGTCAAACACACACAGGACTTTCCCCCAGGAGGTCGGTGTTAGTGTCCTGTGTGAAACCAAGTAAACTTAGTAATTTTACGGTACATCGGTACGTCTCGTTTCTTTTTCTAAACCTAACCTATGTAACTTCACATTAAGTTCGTAATGTAACAACACCATTCGTGGAGCGTTAATTTGTTCTATACGATCTGTTAAGTGCATTTTTTTAAGGTATCATACAAACGCTTTTAAGAGGATATGTTGACTTAATGCAAAGCAGTATTATGTCTAATGTATGTCTAATTGTGAATTTTCCTTCACAAAATAATTGAATATTGTTTTGAGGCCTGCTTAGATAAAACTATAAACTATTTCACAAGGGAAAAAATAAGATTAGAGAAATATCTGAAATATAAACACAGTCTTTTGTAGCAGAATTTAGTTTGTTATCATTTTCAACCATGGTAGTCTTATTGTCACCATTCATTCACCTTCAAATCATCTCGCAACCTTTCTGGTGATCCTAAACTGGAGATACTTAACTGTCTTTGCCTGAGGGCCACTTTTGCAAAATGACAGGAGGCACAAACATTAATATTATCAGCGTGTATAATAAATAAATTGCCTCTTTTCAGCCTTTTGACGTTTGCTGTCATAACTTATCTTTGTCAAGAGGCAAATCCAGTAGCAGCAGCTCTGCACAGGTCAGCTGTATGCAGGGGTGTTATCAGGATTTGAGGACATTGGGGCATTACAAAGACCTCTGTTCTCCCATGGTGCTTTTTTAAATTGGAAAAGCTATATTTTGATGCTTTTTATGCATTTTGGCACCTTATTTACAATAAAACTAAGAAAAAATCCCAGTATGTATCAGGTTACTTACATTGTGAATTAGAAAATGGTGGCGGGCCAATAGGCACCCTATCATGGGCCAGATTTGCTGCAGGTCATAGGATGAGTAAAGCTGTCCCGAAACATAAAGGCCCTGACACACTAAGCCAATGGTCGGCCATCAGTCACTATATGGCCATCAGTGAGCGTCCATGGCCCTCGTGGCTGTGGTGTGTTGCAGGGACGGGCAGGAATCTCTGGGGGAAGCAAAGAAAGAAGTAAATATCATAAACGTGCAAATACATACAGTAGTACACTCTGCCCCTCCCCCACACCTACTCCTCCAACTGTAACTGTAAAAGTGGTGACATCCACAGAATGCACAGAAAGACATAATGCGCAGGAACATTTGCACCAACTCACACATACTCACGCTCATGAATGTGCTTTCTGTTGCTTGATTAGAGATTCACTGAGGCATGAAGCTGTTTTTTTTTCATTTCCTTCCTCCATCCCTGTCTACAAACGCAGAAATAATAGAAGCATGTGTAGTAACAGCAACGTGCAGAGCAGAAGAAGGGCTGCCTAATGTGTGAAACATGTGCTGCGAGCTGGTCAGCTGCCCGGCAGAATCGCCACAGAGAGGCCAAATGTTACAGACAGGTGTAAAGAAAGTGATAGTGATGGCAGCAGGCTCTAATTCACACAGAAGATGTACAGAGGAGAGTTTTTTTTACAGTGTTTTAACTTGAGGATCCAGATTTAGGGCTTGCTGTTTTGATTTTGAGTTTTAGAAATCAGTTTTTAGGCTCGGGCACAGCAGAAACAGGCACAGCTGAGTTTATCTGAGTGTCTTCACAAAATTGGTGATGCTAGAGGTTTTGACATACGGACAACTTGCAGGGCTTGTTGGTCATCTATTGTAGCATGCAAGCTAAGAGCTAACATGCTAGCACTTGTAAGTCACATTAAGGGTTTTCAGACGAAACAGTTTTGGGGAGCTACCCTGAGAACTACATACTTTAAAGGACGTTTTTATGTTTGACTGTGCACCGCCATCAGGAACGCTGTAGTGACGTACTGTAACCTGGCCAGCTGTCACATTCCCTTTGATGAGTCAAATTTGCATTGTTTTTCCACTGTCACATATTTGCTCAGAAAAGCCTGGACTCAACTGTCGTCCATGTTTTCGTTTTTTTTTTTTTTTTTTTTGTGTGTGTGTGTGTTTTTTGTTGTCTGTTGTTTACACAGTGGTGGTCATTGCTGCATTGGCTGTATTTGATAAATTACCGTAAAATTTCAGTTAATAGCCCAGGCTGTTATTTGCTTAAATCACTGAACTCAACAGGCCTATATTTGCGACAGGTGTCTATATGGGACAGGCCTGTAATTTCCCAACAAACAACTAATGCTAAACAAATTTTAAATACATTTTGAATAAATCTAAACAAATGTAATTGAAGAAGGTGATAGTTTGTTGGCTTTTGCCTTCACTTGCATCGGCTGATGGTTTAAATGTTTAGATGATTAGATTTTTAATTGGCTGATGGGGGTTCGATGACCCTCAGAGGGGGGATTATATGGTGTGCGTGACCTGACATAAGCCATGTTTCCATCAGCCTGTTTAGATGCGCATCTAGAAGTATCGCATTGGAAAATTATGATGGAAACGCCAAAATTCGAATTAAAATCCCCTGATTCGCACAAACTAAAATACGCTCACTTTAGCCAGGTTTTGGTTGATTCAAAAAAATGTTGATTCGCAAAACGGGGGATGGAATCAGTTATGTTCGAATTAAGTCTGACGTAGCGCACCTCTCTCCATGGTGATTTCCACACTCCAGGTCGGGAAAGCGGTAATGCATTTACAAGCTGGTTGCCAACAGCCAGAAAACGTAGAAGAAGAACGATACGAGACTTGCTTTGTTTCCGGTTCTGCAGAAAACTCACATGAGTTCGTAGTTTTCACCAAAGTCCGTACATTTAATGGAAACACACAGGATTCGAATTTCTTTTAATTTGCATTTCCCAATGATTCCAATCACTTTTGGATGGAAATATAGCTAGTGACTTGTTATCATGACAGAGAAAATTTGCCTGCAAGAACATGTCCAGAAGAAGCTAAAATATTTGTATGGACGTACCGGACGTATCTGTGTGGACGTACAATCTGGGTAGAAATGTAAACCTTTTAAATAATATTTGTCTATGTGTTGTGATAAAGTGGCAAAGAAGTGTTCAAAGTGTTTGTCTGTAGCTGACCCTTTGCTGCGTCCTCCCTGGAGAGGAGGTGAAAAGAGTATTTCTGCACAGGCATCAATAATGTATCACATTTAGCCCCTCTGGACGGTATCATGACCTTTTATGTTTGCTTTGTAAATTATTATTTGTGCAGCGGAGGTCAAACATCTCGGTACAGTAATGTTTTATAGACAGTGATGGTCTGTTTCAATGAAGAATCGAGGTCCAGGATGAATAATGAGACAATCTTTTACCTTTTATCTGCTCTGACGACTGTGACCACAACAGTGTGGAGACGTGACTCTCCATCAGGTGGAACTGCAAATCTATATTCCACCCAAACACTACAGCAGCTCATTTAACTGATTACCTCACCTTCAACCAGGAAAAAAGTAATTAATTAGTGAAATCAGCCACTGTACCATTTCAGTGGAGTGAGTTTCTTCAGTACATCGTCGTACATGGTGTCGAGCATTTCTGTATCTTAATCCATGAAACTAGCTGATAGGGCTCGGAGGCTAATGAAGAGTGAGAATATGTTAAAGTTATTACTGTTCAAATAGAGCTCGCAGGACAGCGTGACAGATATATGGAGCATATATGAATTAGAAATCAGGCAGAAGGCGCGAGACTTTTCAGACCTGAAGCCACATAAACGAAGAAGACGAAATAAAGTTGAGAAGAAATAAAGTCTGAAAAGAGATATGCACAGTGCAGCACAATGAGACGCCCTTCAGCAGAGTCTACTCTGTATAATCGTCTGACAAAAAAATCACTTCTAAATCAATAACTCAAGGTCCAGAGTTTGAATAGTTTAAACTTACATGACTACTTTGTTTACAAATATGTTAAACATATCTTTAATTTATGCTATTGTTATGTATGATTTATATAATAAATACTTAACATCTTGTATGTATATATAAAATATGTATTTTTAAATAATTTCACTGTTACATTTTCAGTAATTCATTACCTGTGTATACATCTGAATTTCCACCAGGTATCTGTGAATTCAAGTTTGTTTGAAAAACCAACACATTCTCTCTCCAACCTCGTCACATATCGATATTTGGTCATAGACTTTCCACGTCGAAATTTGACGTGAAAGGTACCCTGGGTGCGTTGGTTGTTGACGTTCTGGGATACTGTGTTAGCCTGTTACAGGCATTGTCTGTTTTCAAAATATACTTCCATTTTCACAGGAAATTTACCGTTTACATACAGTCTCAAAATAAACACGCTGTGTTGGTACAACACCGTAAATTGACGTGTTTTTTTTCCTTCAACAACTAATGCATGTGGGTGCCACTGCGTTTCCCCCTCGATCAGCTGCATATCATGCCGACGTGAAAAAACATGTCTTTTCGTCAGAGTCTAGAGCTGGAAGTCACTGACCAAGCACCAGTTTTCGACAACTTGAGATGGGGTTAGGGTTATATGTCCACCCTAAACTCTTAGTAACTAGCTAGTTTCAAAAATTTGCTAAAATCAGATTGCACCATTAAACCTAAGGAATGTCTGAGCTATGAAAGACTAAAGTGATATATAAGTTTGTTTCTAGGAAACATCTGTAGTACCGTCAAATCAAAAGTAACTACCTATGTAAACAGGAGGTCACTTTAGCATCATTAGCTTCAGCATAACTGCCAAAAATACATTTTAGGGACCAATAGATATATTAAACTTAACTGCTTTGTAAATGTATGACATATTTTTAAAATATGCACACATTGAGAAATAGATGCTTCAGAATTAATTGCATTTGTTTGGTTTTAAATGAGCGGGAAATATCTGGCTATGCTAAGCTAACTGAAGTTATTGGGTCATCAAGCATAGCCTGATGTTATAAGCTTAAAGATTTCTATCATATTATTTTGTTTAACATAATTTTAAATCTTTCCAGCTTATGTCATTATGAACCACACTCTATAATACATCTCTTGCTCTTCAATCAAATGTATCTCAATATTTTAGGTCATATTTTGTCAAGCTAGCATCTATTTTGTCAGTTAGCTAGCTTAGCTAGCTACATACTGTTACACCTGTCAATTTCTGGGTGTAAATTTTAAGTCACAACTAATGTCTACGATTACATCTAGGTTGTGTTAAGTAACCTTCATTAATTTAAGCTTAAATTTTGACTTCTTAAACACAAGGTGAGGCTAAATTTGTAAATTAAGAAGAGCTGGTGCAACTGCCTCCCATTACAGATTCACATGATGTCTATATGCTAAAAATGTACCCTGTCCACCTTGAGTGTCTCCCCTTCAACATAATAAGGAATCCTAAAGCTCTCGGTTATATGAACAGGACCTACAGTCCACGTTGAACACGACACACGGCCAGCATTCTATTTGTGGAGCTCCAACAGTTTGCCTTGTTTCTATACATGACACGAAGGGTTATGCTTTGTTATTTCAGCGCACTGCATTTATAAGGTTTACTGCTCCCCAATGCAAAGGGGAGCTCGTCGTTCTCCCGAGTCATTCATATATGATGGTGTTTGTCATTTGGCTGCAGGCGCTTTGACTTGGCCGGCTCCGGCTCTCTAAGCTGTCACCGACCCACGCCACGACACCCAGAATAGCCCTGGCGCATTTCTTGCCCTTAGCCCAGTATCTCCCTCACTCCCACCAGGGTGCTGCTCCAGCTTTCATTTCAGAGGCCCGACCGCATCCTCTATTACTTCCCCCTCTTCCTCCTCTCCCACTCTTGTCGCCCCCTATCAGACACTTTTATCTCTGAGTGTTTTATTGCATTGTGTCCTTGTAGAGGAGGACCTTTGGGCTCGCTCCAGACATCCAAAAAAATATAGCTCACTTTCCCTCCCCAGCTCCTGCTCGCCTCGCTCTTGGCTCAGAAAATATGGAGCATTGCTGTCTGTATTTTCAATTGCTCCCCCGTCCTCTCCCTTACCTTTGAGTGTCCTCTCCCCCTTTTTTTTTTCATCTTCTCCTTTTGTCTTTTTCTCCTTCAGCACTGGCAGTCAGTATGTTTTTATGGAGACAGTGTTGCGAGGGTGCATGACAAGTGAAACCGACCAACTCCACTCCTCCTCCTCCTCCTCCTCCTCCTCCCCCCACAGCCAGGCCTCTCTGTTTAGATCAGTGACAGTCTCTTGTCTCTCTAGAAAGTACATTTTATTCTCAGCCTTGTCCCCCATGTCTTTAGTATTCCTGGTTTCTCTGGGCTCTCTGCTTTCTGTCCAAAATTCTTTCTCTGGCCTTCTTGTTCAAATTGTATTAGAAAATAACTGTTTTCATGGCATTCATTCTTCTTCATGTCAGATGGGAGGTGTTGGCTACGAAGCATGAGGGGGTGAGTTCCAAGATTTGAGCATCGGGAATCACATGAAAGTGAGCAAGGGATACAGTTAGTTAGTTACAATTTACCAATTAATTTACCTAATTAACTGACACTCTAAACTTTAAAGTGGGCATCATTTTTCAATTTACTCACAAAGAAAAAATCCAAAAACATAAAAATAAATTATAGTACTGATGAATATTTTGGGGAAATTGACCAAGGATATTTTATCCTGATACTTTCTGGATTAACAGATAATCAAAACTGGAAATCATACTCTTCGTCAAGTTCTTTGTTATATAAGGTTTTGAAAAATCTAATTTAAAGGTGGAGTAGGGCTGCAATTTATGATTATTTTATCATAAATTATTTACCACTTAATACACTAATCGATTAATTCGTGCAACTCTAAAATGGGCTGAATTTTTCAATTTACAGGCAAAGAAAACATCTCTGAGAACATAAAAATTAATTATAAACCTGATGAATATTTCTAAGAAATTTACAAAATAAATAAATCTGACATTTCTGGTGCTGTTTTATCCAGAATATTTAATCCTGAAATTTTCTGGATTAACAGACAATCAAAAAGTAGAAATGTAAATCATACTCTTTCTCAAGTTCTTTGTCACATAAGGTTTTGGAAAATCTAATTTAAAGGAACTCTGAAGAAGGGCTGTAACTAATATTTATTTTCATTGACAATCTATCGATTATTTTCTGTATTAATAGAATAATTGTTTCATAATCAGTCTATAGAATGCCACTAAATGGTGAAAAATATGTCAACCAGTGTTTCCCAAAGCCCAAGATGACAACCAAAGATATTCAGTTTACTGCCACAGAGGAGTAAAGAGACCAGAAAATGTTCAAATTTAAGAAGCTGGAATCAAAAATTTTTATATTAAAAATAAAAAATTACTGAAACCAGTTAATCAATTATCCAGTTTCAGTTTCTGATTAATTCAGTAGTTGACAACTCATCATTTAATTGATTAATTGTGTGATGATGTGTAAATGTAATGTATCGTTTGCAGAAACATAAAACAAACTTTTTTCCTGGTGATCTGATTGTGCGAAACTACTGGCAAGAATGTGAATTGCATTGCCCACATACAGTCATAACTTTGTGTGCATGGGTCAAACAAAACAGGGACCCACAGTGTAAATATTTCTCCATAGTGCAAACAGTGGTCCAGATACTCCACAGGGAACCTTTGAAAGCTGCATTTGTTTTTTAATTTTCTTTGGTGGTAAAGTTTTCCATTTTATGTTGATTTACTCATGTGTTTGATCAATTTATGCATCCACTCTACTGTGAGCCAAGGTAACGAAATCTCGTTTAATATGTGCACCGATGGTGTATTTGTTGAATGACAATAAAGTCTAAGTCTTTAATATAAGGACATAAAATTGTGAAAACATGCTCATCACAATTTTGCTGAGCCCAAGGTGGCATCTTCACACTGCTTATTTTCTTCAAAACCTAGAAAGATTAGCTCAACTTATAACACTGTAAAGAACAGAGAAACAGCAAATCCTCATTGAGAAGCTAAAATGAACAAAACAAAACTTATACCATTACTGATTTGGGGAGACGGTGTTGTAATATACAGGCACTGACAATAACCGTGATATTTAAATATGAATGGTTATAATACACATATGATATCACCTGTCTGAGGGTCACTTTGCCAGCAATCAGACACGTGGTTGGTGCTCTCGCAGGCACTTGTTGCCTTTGTCCCCCTCAGTGCAGACCAGTTGAATCCAGCATCTCTTGATTTATTTCCGTTCTTGCTTTGTCTTCCTGTCCCAACACCATCTGGTTTCTTTTTCACTATAAGTCAAGTGTAATTGCACTTTTTTTTACGCTTTTATACAGTTATGGTGACGGACTCCACCTACCTACACTATTTACCAAAAAAACAAAAAGACAAAACACACAATACACAGAGTTGCTGCTATATTTTTTATTTATATATACTGTAGATTTTTCAATAGATATCACAATAATATTGCTATCGTGAGCTCTTTTGGCCTCAATAATCATGTGGTGAAAATCCGATACTGTTGCCAGCTCTAATCGTGGGTTAATCATTGAGTTTTATTTTAAATTATTTAAATGTTTGATCTATAAAAATGAAAAGTGCTCGCTCCTCACCTCCCTACAGTCATATTTTAAGTGTAATATATTTGCCAAAAAAGCCACAAAACTACACAATAAACATAGTTAAAGATGAATTTGACGTATTTTTATTTATTTATTTTTTTAGAATTGTCTCTAGATATCGCGATAATATTGCTATTTAACTATTTTGGCCACAATAATCTTGAGGTGAAAATCTGTTTTATTTTGATTTATTCAAATGTTTGATCTCTTAAATGACATAAAATAGTGAACAATGCATAACATAATTTCACAGAGCCCAAGGTTGCTTCTGCACTGTGCTTGTTTTGTTCCAAACCAAAAAGATTAAGTCGAAAGAATCTGAAACTGAAAGTGAAAAGCAGCAAATCCAAATGTTTAAGAAGCTTACATGACATTTTGCTCGATAAATGACTGAAACAGTTACATGAATATAAAAAAAATGTTCATTAATTCTCTGTCGACCAGCGACTTAATTAATAACTCATAGTTACAACACACAGTTACAGGCCTGCTGGGTGCTGTGATCACTGTTGAACACGGTTTAGCAGATCTGAATCAGGACTGCAGGTGACAGCTCCGTGCAGGGCACAGAGAGCTTTATCCTCAGCTTCCCTTTGTCGCCCGCTGTGTTATCCATCTCTGGGGTGAAAGGGAAGTCCCTGCTGTAAAAGGAGAGAGTTACAGTCGCAGCACAAAGGTGGCATATGTGCAGCCTTTCTTTAGTGTTATTGGCGGGTTTGGACAATGGGTTTAAGGGCTGGAGTCACAGTGTGGCGACACAGTGAAGCCAGCTGTGATCTCCTGCTCGTCCCTTCCTCCACCTGCATCAGCTGCTGAGCTTTGTGTGTGTGTGCGTGGGTTTTGGCACGAAAGCGTGCACATGAGGTAATAGAGTGTGTGTCAGCAGACAGAGGTAAACCTGTTAGGACTCTTTATTCCCTCCAGGGACAGTTTCATTGTGCTGTTTAGCTCTGTGAATAGAAATGAATGGAAAAAGGTTGAAGTGTTACGGAGAAGTGGTCGCGTGTCATGTGTCGCATTTAGAGAGAGGGAGCCGGGCTGGTGAAAGGGGCTTTGTATCCATGACAACAAGTAAGAGCGAGAGCAGCAAATGGGAGCGGGTCGGGTGCATTAGATATTCGAGTCCGGAGAATGTGAGAGATGCACGGGATCAGGGAGGTATCTTGTCACAGAGGGCACATTCGATCACACCGCCTCTCTCGTAAATCTAACACACTGTAACCTGACCAGCTGCCCACTAGGTAAGCTAAATGAGAGATATACTGTTCCCACGGTGATGGGCGCGGGTTTGTGTGAGACCACGAGGCCGTGTTGAAGAAGGTGAGAGGGGCCGAGGAGGGACAGCTGCAGCCCTGCCTTGGAATTCGGATAATGCGTGCCCTGCGTCATGTCCCCGTGAATCCTCTTAGCAACAGTAATAATAAACCTGGCCATGTCCTCGCTGCGAGCCCTCATCATGAGTTACACGTGCGCCAGTCGCAGGAGCACGCACCTCGCTGCGAGGCTTCACCTTTCCATCTGGTTCTGTGTGTCTGCATGTTCGTGTGTGCATCTTCCTCTCCTGTAACCCTGATGAGACGTCCTCCGCCCATGTCCTCTAACTGATATTGTAAAGTCATATAATATTTTATCGATCACTCTGTCGCCGTGACCTTTCACCCCTCCTCCAGAGTCAACTGCAGCTCTGTGTCCCCTGAGCTCGTAGTGATTTAGGGGTCGATTGCTCCAGGCTGAGGCTGAACACTCCGGGGTTTTTTTGACAGTAAATAATAGTGGATGAGGTGAATGTGACATCAACCACCGGTTTCTAACTGGTTGTTTTGAAGCCAGCGGACTGTATTTATGGTCCCTTTTTTTGGAGCCAAACAGACAGAATGGAGCCAAGATCAGAGGCTCAGAGAGGGAGGGAGACAGTGGAGCTCAGTGTGGGGGTGCAGCTGATGACTTCTTTCATTATCTGTTAACATGTCAGGAAATAGTCAAAAATAACCATCACAATTCCAAAGTGACATCTTTACGTGACATGTTTTGACGATGACGATGTATTGTTCGACCTGGTGCGCCTGTATGTATTATGTAAAGTAGGCCAAAAGAAATTACAACCCGAACTGAGCTGGCGTGTGTCAAGTGGAAGCCCAAACCCGGCCTATCCAAGATCACCACACAAACACACACAGGGCTGACACATAGAGACAGACAACCGTTCACACTCACATTCACACCTACCGACAATTTAGAGTCACCAATTAACCTGCATGTCTTTGGACTGTGGGAGGAAGCTGGAGCACCTGGAGGAAACCCACACTGACACAGGGAGAACATGCAAATTCTGCACAGAAGGGCTCCCCCACCCTGGGTTCTAACCAGAATCCCTCTTGTGAGGCGACAATGCTAACCACTGCACCACTGCCCCGCCCCTTTAGAAGACTAGCAGCAGTGCTAAGTCTGGTCATTATAATGGGAAAAGTGAACGTGAGTAAAGATGAGTGTTTCCTTCGCACCATAAGTAAATGCTGGACCCATGTTTCACAAGCTTCAACCCTTTAAACATTCTGACCCTGAAATGGCTTTTTTTTTTTTTCCAGACAGAAAAATCAGGAGAAAATTAACTTTGTTCGCGACGTGTCTCTGTTTTCGCAACACACTCGATCTGGCAACAACTGACATGATCTTACACTCAGTTGATATCAGATGTTAGGCTAGCAGTGAGTGGCAAAATAAGGGACAAACATCAAGTTTGTTCTGTATGTGGTGTTGTATTTTTTTGAATCTGATTTCATCCATACAAATGACATTTACTACACCTCCAAATGAGATAGAGGTATGCCGAGGGAAAGAGGAACGGAAGTCGATACCATTCTATACCACTGGCGCAGCTAGCAATGGGTTATCTTTTGTTGTCGAGTATCTTTGATGTTATATTATTACTGAACTGTTATTAGTGATTCGTAATACTACTCATTAATCAAAAGCTTTCACCCGCTCTGCTCCCCGGCTCTGGAACTCTCTTCCACCCGAAATAAGGAACATCAGTACACTATCACAATTCAAGTCCCGACTCAAAACACACCTGTTTAAGATCGCCTTTTCCCTTCACTAACCCCATTTCCTGTCCACATCTAACTGTTTTTACTCGTGTGTACTTTTTGTGATTCTCTTTTGTAATTTTATTTTAAATTATTTTAATTGATTTTATTGTGTACTGTGCATTGTCTTTTATCCATTGTAAGGTGTCCTTGAGTGACAGAAAGGCACCTAAGAAATAAAATGTATTATTATTATTATTATTGTTATTATTAAAAGTGCTATATCACAGGCAGTTGGACTTGCTTGAGTTTCTTGAAGACGTTTCACCTCTCATCTAAGAGGCAGTACAGAACTGGAGCTCGCGTAAACAGAGCCTGGGTTTGTTGAAGGTGGCAGTGCTGTTTGGGCTGAGAAATCCTGTGAGTTTATCTCCTCTATCTCCTTTAACTTAAGCTTATATTGTAGTTATGCTATGTAGCGTGTGAAATAGAGTATGGTGAATGTGCTAGGAAAAGTAGTATCGGCACAGTCACTACCTGGAGCTCGCATGTACGGAGCCTGGGTTTGGTTGAAGGTGGCAGTGCTGTTTGGGCTGAGAAAGCCATGTGTATGTAAGGTAAAGGAGGTTATTGGGCTGGTGTGAGGAGCAGTGAGACCTGGCATTAGGGGAGTGTCTCTGGGACGCTAGAGATCACTGTCTAGCCTCCTGGAGGTGTCGTGGGACCAACTAGACGAAACACTGGTGAAAGGAGGTTCCCACCTGATGACCCCAAAGGCATGTTAGTTATCACTGCTCACTGGTCTGTATAGTTAAGCCTTGCCATAATAGCTTATCATAGGGCTTAGGAGGTTTTTCACTGAGTGCTGATCCTTTCTCTAGAGCACACATTTCTTGTGTTTATTTGAACTGAAGAAGCCTCTAGTATGAGAGATGAAACATCTTCAAGAAACTCAAGCAAGTCCAGTTGCCTGTGATGACAAAGATTACCATGACCTGGATGACTGAGAATCTTCACCAACACTACTACTAACTGTGAAAAGTAGTAATATTACTGTAATGCGTTACTGCCCAACACTGCAGTTAAGGTAGACCACAATCTTTCCCTGGCTTTAATGGAGTGTATTAGTTGAATAATTCAACCATATTTTATTTGCCATAACCACAATCTTTCTCAGATCTACTGTAGCTCTCATATGTTCGTGTTCAAACACTGGCAATCCAGGACTTTGCCGAATCGTCCAATACTGACGTTCTTGTCTGATGATAAAGTTGGACCAACAGCTCAAACCCAAAGAGACAAAATTTACAGTGAAATTGAAAATATAATAAAAAGCAGAAAATCCTCATACTTGAGAGGCTTGAACCAGCAAATGTGTCTCATTCTTGATCAATGATTCATTTATTTTCAAAACTCTTGGTGACTCATTTTAAACTTATTGATCAACTAATTGTTTTAGTGTGAGTCCAATAGATTGGCAGTCAAGAGAACAACCTCGTGTTGGATTCTCTGCTCTCTAAAAGTGGCAATAAAGGGACACGTTATAACATCAGTGATAATGATGCATTGTAGAAATAACATATTGACTTTAAATTTTTAGTAAAAAGTTTGGACGTGTTTGTGTTGACAACTCTTCAGACAAACAGACTCACAGAGAGTGACATCATCACAAATATTAAAACACTAAATAACATGAAGACAAGTTCAGATTAACTTCATATATCTTACGAAATGTCACAAAATTATGCTAAAAAGTTCCAAGCAATTTGCCAACTCCACGCCTGCTGTTTTATTAATTTCAACTTCACTTTTTGCAGCCATCAAGTGAATGTTTGCTATTTAGTTTAATTAATGCTAATGTCACTAATGAATCATCATTAACAGCGACTCTGTGTCTGTCTTCCATTCATGTTATTTCTAAATCACCTCGACTCCCATCTGTCGCCCTCTCTGATTGGACAGCAGATACAAAACAAGACTGATTGTGAATTGATTCATTTCTTCAAAACTCCAGTCGCATGAACAAAACACAAATCAATCTCTCTCTCTCTCTTAAAAAAAAAACGCTTCTAAAATTGCTTCCAATGTGATCGCACCCTTCTTGAGCTGCTCAAGGACTCTTCAGCAGGGAGGTCGCCTGCCAAAATGGGGGTTTGAATTTGGGTCCTCTTACAGCCTCAGCGTGATTGGACACAACTTTGGATTCTTACATCAGAGCTTGTTTATTGGTAAATTAGTGAATGCAGTGCATATATCTCTTATCTTCTCTTCCTTAGTGTCCAAACTGGAACTCACTCTGGCAGACATGTATTATTCAAACAGCAGCTGGCACCGCTGCATTAACTCTCATGCCTTTAAACAACTTGCAGTCACAGCTATTGCATCTGGCTCGAGCTTGGCCGGCGAATTTGCGAGTGGCCGTGTGGAGGGTTTTTGTGTGATTGCGTGACTCATTTGTTGTTTGCTTTATGTAATATTGATGCCCGACTTCAGCAGGTCGGTCACCATTTGGAAGTGGATTTTACTTCCTCGTTTATAAAAGTTTTAGCTCTTTGTCAGTTGGTCAAGTGTGCTTTGATTTGTTTGCCTCGCCGGATGAGAATAAATAAAGTAGACGGGGTGGGGGAGGGGAGGCGAGGATGAGGGGAGGAAGGGGCACATGCGGGCCTTGTGGGTGTGGAATATTAAATCTGATGTAAGTTTGTCGTCAGATTGGCAAGAAATCATTGACAAATGTGTTTACTGGCTTTTTTTCTGTGATTGCTGGGGAAAAGCAATAATCAGGACTATAATGAGCAAGGCCCATAATCCCTGTGCTTGGTGACAGAAACCAGGCCTGCTTAATTAAGGCACTGATTTCCCACGAGGCACTGGGGCCTTTTTTTTCCCTCCTTGTCCTCTTCCCATCTTTATTGGCTTGACTTTATTTGGGATTTTGAGTGGAGGCGTTGCCATGATCTGACTGGGCTGAAATGGTGGTTTTAAAAGTTGTTTTCTGATGATTGTCACTCTTCTGTCATGTCACATTAATTCATTTCCTGGCCTCTGTACAGTAGAGGGTAGAACAGGAATGGATTTTCACTCCTGTCCTGTCCCACTCCAACAAAACGACTCCTGTCCCGCCCCAATTCCATGACAGGGTGAAAAAAGAAAAACAATTACTGTCTCATTCCAATCTCAGAAGAATGTCTCCTGTCCCATAACCTTTCCGTATGTGTTAAATTAAATGTTTAAGTTAAGTTAAATGATAAAGAAAAAAAGCATTTATTCCTCTCAGAACTTCACATTTACACATTAAAACAAAGCATATCCAATAATTTAGGATATACAGTTTAGCATAATGTTTTTCATGGTATGTTTTTCTTTTTTAATTGTTAATTTTCTGTAATGTTTTTATGTTCTTGACTGTCTCAGTACTCGGGCCTTTTTTATTTCCTCTTAATATGTTAATGGAAAGTTTAGCGTCTGCACCAAAGACCAAGAAAATTCAATTTAAGTGAAAACCTACTCATTAATAGGCCTTATTCTGATTCTAACTGTTACTACAATGCACTTAGTCCTTTAGTTTGATGTTAACACATAATGGGAATTTCCCTTTGTCCACTAATAGAAATTAGCATTGTGATTGCAATAGTATTATCTTGACAAACAATCCATTTACCTCACATGCGTAACATAAAATGACGTGTGTTCTCATATTTTCCAGCATATATTTCCTGTGCTTCATGAAAACTATTTGATAGCCACTACCTTTACATTACTAGCTCATTATTGTTATGATTCCTGTCCCACCTATAGACATACATTTGGAGACACCACATAGAGTGCTCCAGGGATGAAGTTTTTCTGTAGGCCGACATGGAAGTAAGCATTACAGTTGTTTCCTTGTTTGGATTATTGCTGAAAATAAACTCTGTGACAAAAAAATACATTATAATCTTCACAAATGAACACAATTTTGATGATTATTATGAAATCGTCAGTAAAAAGCAAGTTAGGCCATAAACAAACTACACTATACGGTCACATGACCTAACTTTACCACCATAACAAGACTGTAAAGCTGTGTTTGGTGCAGCTCAGCGTGATGAGCTTCTGTTGTCTCATTTAGCCTCTTGTTAGCAATCACCTTTTTTAAGGCTCATAGAAACTTGCCCTGGTTTCTGGTTGTAGGCTGTTTGTAGTCCGCGTGATATTGACCAATCATGTTTGAGCCGGCTGCAGTTGTTGCCAGGTTAAACTGTCCGTGCGGTGAACTAACGAGGCGGAACATAATTGGCGTCACTGCAAACTCTGAATCCATCGCAATGCTTCAGCATATTTACTTATATACAAACGGAAGTCGGAAACGGAAATTCGCCTCCTCTGCCCAAATCAAACCGGAATGCCAAAAAATCAGGGGTCTGCCCCCAGAGGCTGTATCGCCGTCTGCCGGAAGTCAGATGCCAAATACAGCCGATGGGTTCTGAGAATGGTACTTGTTAAGATGTACCTTTATTTTATAACTTGGTGTAGAAATACACAACTTTCTACTTTCTACTCAACTAGCCAATGCTGACTGCGTACTGTATACGCCGTTGACATATAATCCAACAGCCAATAAAGCATCTGTGTTTCTACATCTCTGGTCCTGCCTGCTCATGTTGACTTTTTCCTGTCCTGTACGAGTCACGTGAATTCTGTGACCCACAGGATTCCCCAAAAAGATATCAGCCTCTACTGTCCAGGTTGGTTTACTTTGAGCAAGATGCAGATGATGTTTTCTACTAAAACTTTTTAGGAACACAACTCCTCGTAATCCTGCCGCCATCGAGGCCTCCACGCTGCAGCGAAGTGAAAATAATGCCTGCTGTTTAAAAACCATGCTTCAGTCCCCTCACACGTGCCTCTGTGGTGGTTAAATGCAGTCTTGCGTGAGGGTGAAAAGCAACTGAAAAGCACTCAGTGGATTAAGGAGAGAGACAGAGGCAGAGGAAACTTTCAGGAGAATTTGGAAAGGTTGTGTTTAGTTCAAACTAGAAAGCCCAGGGCCGGGGTCGGTGGCAGCAGGTGTTTTATACAGAGGACCAGGGAGAGCGGAAAAGGTCGTATTTAATTGCAGCACTTTTAGCTGCTGCTCCGGCTCTCGCCTGGAGTACATAAGTCTCCCTAGTTTTTGTGAAAATCTTCACAAAGAGGGAAAGCTTGCAGAGTAAAAGCTGAACGATTTGAGGGTCAGTCGGCGCCAACAGAGAAGTGGAGATTGGATATCACACGTATCACATATCACTTCCTGTGATGTGGTACTCCGCCACAGTGGTTTCACACTTCTTGGGGTTACACAGTATTATTTAGTGTTTGTGGAGCAGTTGCCAGCGAGGAGACTAAAACAGTAAATCTGCTGTCGAAGAAGAGGCATCGGAAAATGGAGAGGAGGCGGGCAGCTAAAGCAAATTTCAGCTGCAGTGTGGTTTTTGGCCGCAGAACAGAGGGAGAAAGAGACACTCTGCATCTGCCTCTCTATCTCTCTTTGCCTCTCTCTTTGGCTCCCTGCACCACCTCCACTTTCATGTCTCACTCCCTTTACTGTTTTCAACTCTTCTCTCCCCCTCCTCCTCCTCCCGCTCTGGACTTTGGGAAGGCAGAGGCCGCTGGCTGCAGGCAGCCCAGTGCAGCGGAGGTGTGAACCCTCTAATCACCTGTCATTGCCCAGTGGCACTTCCCACACTAATACTCAACTTAAGGGTGCTATGTCTAGCATGTTAGCATCAATAAATCATTGGTTTGACAGGTTGTAATTCAATTTAACAAATGAGAGCACTGCTGAGAAGATGGACGTCCTTTTTACTTCACTCTACTTAGTTTTTACTCTCCTGCAGGTCAGATTTTGTGGCTTTTTTCTGTAGTCTGTTTAATTCCTTCACATCACAAAGGGAGAGTTTAGTTTCAACCTTTGATTTTTTTTTTCATATTAATTTTACCCTTCAAAGTGAGTAGGTACACTTACCAGAGAGAAAGAGCAGAGACGGGATGCCACATCTCTGCAATGAGAAGTAAAAATTAATGGTTTATAAAAAATGTTACACACAGCATCCATCGTGAAACAGATGGACATTTTGGGAAATATGCTTATTGACTTTCTTGCAGGGAGTTAGATGAGATCTATACCACTCTCATGTCTGATTTATAGCCTGGTTGTGTGCAGGTTCTATGTAGAGCCTACGCTGTAGCCTCCGTAAGTGGCCTCTGCCACTGTGAGCGCTTGTTCAAAAATGCTCGTTGGCGGTGGGGTGTCTCTGCCACTTTGGTGAGTTTCTGTGAAGTGCAGTAGAGTTTGACTGATTCATCTAACAGATCTAAAACACATAACACAGCTTTATAGCAACAACATTAAACAAAAGTACAAAATTTGGCTCCAGTTTAACTCACAAGGTTCACACACAAAAACAGTTGTCTTTAGTTAGACATGTTTTTCCCACATATACGACATGCTAACATCATTAGCATGAGCCCATGCCATTTCCCATTGCAATTAACAATTAGCCTAACAGCTAACAGAGTTTTCCTATACTTGTATGAACAACAGCAACATTGGACAAATAGGTAAATCCTGCTCCATTACAATATTGTGGTTAAAGGGAACTCTTAAAGGGATAGTGCACCCAAAAATGAAAATTCAGCCATTATCTACTCACCCTCATGCCGAGGGAGGCTCAGGTGAAGTTTTGGAGTCCTCACATCCCTTGTGGAGATCAAGGGGAGAGTGGGTAGCAATACAACTCCACCTAATGCAGGCTGACGGCACCCTGATTAAAACGTCCAAAAACACATAATTGAAACCACAAAATATCTCCATACTGCTCGTCCGTAGTGTCCTGAAGCCCCGACATAAAAAGTTGTTTGGAAAAACAGTTGTGCTGCTACCCACTCCCCCTCGGATCTCCGCAAGTCTTGTGAGGACTCTAAAACTTCACCTGAGCCTCCCTCTGCATGAGGGTGAGTAGATAATGGCTGAATTTTCATTTTTGGGTGCACTATCCCTTTAAGCTTGTCTTCACAACGTTGGAAGTCATGTTCACAAAGTCATGAACTTGGTTGTGAATACCACAAGAGGGGGGCGTTCATGGACTCTTCTCATGAACGGTAAACATGACCTCATTTGAATGCAGCATAACTCACAAAACAATTGTCTTATACAAGACACGTTTTCCACACATATACAACATGCTAACATTACTAGCATAAGCCTATGACATTTCCTGATGCATAAATTAGCCTAGCAACTAGCAATGTTTTCTTGTATGAAACTGGAAATAACCGCACATTTAACAAAGGTGTTGTCACAAAATTCGGCTCCGCTATAACTTGCAAGGTTCCGCAACAAAACAACTGCCTTATATTAGACACATTTTCCCCACATATGCAACATGCTAACATTACTAGCATACATATATGACATTTCCTGTTGCAGAAATTAGCCACTAGCAAAGTTTTCCTTTACCTGTATGAAACTGGAAACAACATTTAACAAAGGTATCACTACAAAATTCTGCTCCATTATAACTCCCAAGGTTCACCACCCAAACAGCTTTCTCATACACAACATATTTTCTGCACATATAAAACATGCTAACATTACCAGCATAAGCCTCTGACATTTCCTGTTGCAGAAATTAGCTTAATTAGCAAAGTTTTCCTTTACTTGTATGAAACTGGAAATGGCAGCAACATGTAACAAGGTATCGTTAAAAAAATTATAACTCGCAAAGTTCATCAACAAAACATCTTTCTTATATTAGACACATTTTCCCCACAAATACAACATGCTAATGTTATTAGCATAAGCCTATGACAATTCCTGTTGTATAAATAAGCCTAGCGGCAAGTGGATTTCCCACTGCTCATATGAAGCCAGAATTACTCTCACACAGAACTTAAAATACTTTTTTTTGTGAAGACTTTATTGTCTTCACAATTTCTTATTTCTTATCTGAAATAAAAGTAAATAAAAGCAAATAAAAGCTTTGTCTCCACTGAGGGAAATGGTTTCAGCTTACAAAAATAGACAGGAGGTCTGTGTTGCCGCGACGTGTAGTTACATTTCTGGTTGTTTGTTGTCTGCGGTGTAGGATACATAGCATAGCTTAGCATAAAGCTGAAGCAGGGGGAATCAGCCTGGCTCTCTTTCCATAGCTTAATAGTTAAAGCAGGTGACTCCACATAACACCATAAGAATCATCATTCTTACATTTTGTCTTTGTGTGTGGATTAAATAAACCAGATACAGTGTGTTAATTAGTGAGCTGTTTCCCTTTGCTTCCAGTCTCAGTCCTTAGCCAGGTTAATTTCCCCCTGGCTCCCCACATATGGCAGTGCCTTTAATCACCTGAGTGAAGAAGGAACATTTTTAAGTGATGGCAATTTAGCTAAAACAACAGATTAGAGAACACACCTCTTGTAGCTTCCCCACAGCTCCCTGCTCTGGCTCTCTTTATGTTTGGCCCCTGAACGTGTCTGTTACACCTCTGATAGAAACCAACCATATCACAGCAGCTCAGGAACACAAAAGAAAACGTATCAAGACACCGTAAATAAAAACAGTGCAGCAGGGAAGTGTGAGCATGCACACGTATACCTGCGACTCACTATGTGTGTGCGCATGACTGTGAGCACACAGTCCGCCACACACTGTCACACCCTCTGTGTCTTTTCTGTCAACACACCACAGTGAGCCCGTTCATACAACGCCACCACCACTGCACCGGCAGCAGGACAGTCCCTGTAAACACTGCACTGCCACTGTGATTTGTGTTTGTGTGCACAGCAGGTGTTTGATTGTATCCCTACCATGCCACACACGCACACACGCACACACACTCCCCTGCATCGTTCAGAGTGGCTTTTTGAAGCTTCCACAGCAGCTGATGCCAGATGTTGGAATAGATGGATGAATTATTGATGATCGTCACAGACAAATGCAAATGTTGCTTAATGTTCCCCACAAGTAATTGGTGTGTGTGTGTGTGTGTGATGCAGTTATATTGTGCAGAAAGGTGTATCTATTGTAAATCTAGTGTATGAACAGTGGTTTTTTTGCAGTTGTCTGTGTGCGGCGGTATCTTAAGATACTTACGAAGACAACCAGCAGAAAAATTCGGGCTGGGATGAGATTTCCACCAAACTTTAGATGATTGGTTAATTGTCCAAAAATGTAGAAATTTTTGGTAATTTCAGTGTTATCCATTGTCTTGCTACAGTTTGCAGCACTTCTGCCAGTGTTCAGTTTTGCTTTGCTGCTTTGCTTTTTGGGAAAACCTCTTCCAGGTCGGCAGTTGTCAGAGCAGTTAAAGTATGACGTGTGAAAGTAGCTTAAGGTTACAGGAAGATATCGTAGAACCGCATACCATAGAATGAAAATTGATGGTTATTATACTTTGTACATTTGCTTATCCGCAGTACTCTAAACAAAATGCAACTGGAAAGAGAATACCATCTGCGTGCACATCTCCTTTCCTCCTCGACTTCCTGTCAAACTTTTTACACATTTAATGCACTGTGTCCAAAATGCATACTATGCACTACATACCCAATATGTGTACTATAGTTCAACAAACTTTTGTGTACGTTAAGAGTAGTAGTATCTTGTCAGGTGTAAACATGGCAACCTGTGCCAACCTCAGGTGTTCCAGTAATTCTAAGACTATATTATGTCTAGCCAAGTGGAATCTTTTTTTTGGCTCTTAGCCTTTATTTGATAGGACAGCTTCAGGGTCAAAGGGGGAGAGCGAGGCGATGACATGCAGCAAAGGCAGCTGGGGCACCTGCTCCACCAGGTGAGCTACTAGGCGCCCCACAGAGTGGAATCTTACACTTATTACATATTTACACTTGAATGGTGCTACATAGCTGTCTTGGTCGCTGTCCGTTATGAATGTTTTGCATTGCATTGTGGAATATTTATGCTGGCATATTGACCAGTGTTGGCATGCTGTAATATTTCACTAGAAACAGTAAGCAGTTCACATACTACTGGTTTCATACTAAGGTTTAGGACATAAAACGTAAAAGTTTCAACTATATTTAGCTGTGGGTAGTAAATGGGCCCTATATGGGATTGTCCACATGGGAGGGTTTACTCAAGTGGATGCCCATTTTGGGCCCGTACCCACTTGGTACCCAGGTAGCCCTAGCATAACCCATGTGGGGCCCACTTAAGAAGACCTACCCATGTTTGGCATGGGGCCAATATGGACACCAAGGACAGTACCATATAGGGCCCACTTCACTTTCCCCCATACAAGTGTTGCCTGGGTTTAAGGATCATTGTAACCAATAACAATAATAATTGTCTAATACCATATACTGTGATAGTGTGAAACCATTATATTTTCCAAGACAGTTCTTGTAACATAAAATCCTATAACCATGACTGTGTTCTTAGGTTTAGGCAACAAATACTCTCTGGTTAAGGTTAGGGAAAGATCATAATTTTGGTTGAATGTTATTTTAAAAAAGGTGATTATTGAGTGAACATTTTACTGATAACGTAAATGTTTTTAGTGCGTATTTTACTGATACCTTCAGTATCAACATTTTGCAACCTGCCAGCTACGTTGATTCGCAACATTTGCTCATTATGTTAATAGAAAAGAATTTCCTTGGCATTATGTCTCCGTCAAAACATAATTGTGGGTGGGGTGTCAGATTAGGTGGTGTGTGAGGATGGGGTGCATTTTTTTGCGGCCATGTTTGAACCACAGACACAATCTTCTCATCTTTTCTCCCCTCTTGTCCAAATAACTGTTACAGTATTTTCATTTTCTTTATGAACATGAGGGTTTAGGCTGCATTTATGGCATGTGGGAATATTAACTATAATGACATAACAGGCCTTTTTCATGTCAGGCATTTTGACATGTCACAAAAGGAGCAACGCAGGTGTAAATAATAAACCTAATGATGGCTGAATTCCATTTAGCTGCTTTGATTCCAGGATCCTTGTGTCCTGCATGCTGGCTCACTGTCACTCTCACTGGAGCATTTGATCAGAACAGAGCCATCATTAGTGTTATTAGTAACACCTGTGCTTTTCCTACAAGTCCAAATGTGTGCTGAGAGAATTTGGAAGTGTTGGTGCATTCACACTCATCTCAGATAACCCAGGTGAGTTGTTCTCTACTATCTACTCTCGTTTTCAGTATTTTAATTTTTGAACATGTACTCAAATGTACAGAGACGTGCCAAACAGAAACAATCTATCGCTGCAGTCTGTCACAAACTGTTAAAATTAAGGAAACACCATAATTTCCTCAGCAGCTCTGTTAGTGTGCTGTACATCACGAGGACTAATTACAGGTACTGTAGCTCAGTCTGGGTGAACACCAGAGTGTAAAATGTAGGTGACAAGTTAATTTATGTTGTGGAGCTCCGGAGAAATATCACACAAAGGTGCAATATGTTGGTGAACTGTGCAGCTGCTCTAATGTTTCCATGATGCTAACATGCCAGTTAATTATTGCATGATTGCTTTTTATTGACTCTCGTAGGTCCCACGTCAAATTAGGGCCACAAATCCACAGAATAAGATATTGTTGCTATATTAAGTTAGTGTGACGCTTGATTATCGAGCAAGCAGCTGCCCCTGGATCCCACAGCTCCAGGGGCTCAAACACTCCGAGTGCCAACTGGTTTGTGCTAATTTAACTGAAAATTAATTTGTCATTAAAGCACAATATCAGTTGACGTGATGAAAGCTGTGAGGTAGGCTCCTGCTTCATTACTCAGTCAGAGGCTGGTCTTAAAGCTGCTCTAATCAATATGTCTATATTAACAATGGATGAATTGACTATGGATAATGTGATGGGATCAGCTGTAGTGTGAATTATCAACTGCAGTTCTCCTCAGCTTTATGTAGCTTTGAAGTGTCTTTCAGCTCATTGTTTTGATTCTGTACAGCTCATACCTTTACTGCAGTGTTTTCACTCTCTCGCTCTCATCAGCATTGTTTCCAGATGCAGGAGGCAACTGCTTTCAACCAAAAGTTTTAATAACTCCAGTGTTTGCTCCCTGCTTAGCTTCAAAAAGCAGCCACACTAAGGGCCCGATTAGATGGAGCGCTTTTAGTGGCAGCCTGGGGCGACTTTTTGTTATGGTTTACAATTAGGGTGAAGCTTTTCGCTTCTATTTCTACTTCCGTCTGCATTCCTCCAACAACACAGGGTAAAAACAAGCCCCAGGGAACAGCGCCGAGCTTTGAAGCCAATTTTACATAGTGGCCAAAAGTGGAATTACAACGTTTGGGTCTGTCACGTTATGCCATGGGGCCAAAAAGACTTTTTCCCATAGACTTATATTGGGAAAGATACATCTGTAAACCAGTGGATAATTGTTATTGAGCATCACAACGCCACGAAATGACTCGTTTCACTATCAGGATTTGATCCATTTGATCCATTCGGTCTGATAACAATCAAGTTAGCGGAGTGCTAAACCGGAAGTTAGCCACTTGGTTGCCATAAGTCTTTTATGTACTTGCTCTGTGGGCCCAGTGATGTGGAAGATGGGTAGTTTCATCAAGCTCTTTTGGAGTCATGCACCACCGAGCAACTTTCATAGGAACAAACAGGACCTGCCTCCAATGCTGAATCCAGTTCTCTTTATACATCCATGGGTCAAAAGGATGTTAGCTAACACCTAGTCATTTACCTTAGAGCAAAGGTTCCCAGCTGGTCCAGCCAGGGGGTCCAGATGTCTTCTTAGTCATTAGTTCAAGGTCCACACAGTTTATTACATTCAACGTTATACTTGCATTTGGCCATGTTGTTGAGCTAGTTTGCTGTCTCTGTTGTTAAGTAGCTGTCCGTTATTCACTCATTCTATAGGAGGAAACAGCACTTCTGTGGCGGAATTTCACTGTTCTTCAAAATGAAGTGTGGTTTTTTTTACAAACTTGACACGTTTCGAAGTCACTTGCGGTCCATTCAGGATGGACCTGCGACCCATTTTTGGACCATGACCCACCAGCTGGGAATGACCGCCTTAGAGAGTATAAAAGATATCAGCTATCATCTATAACCATCACTAATTATTGGCATGTAGATGTGTACAGAGTGGGACCGTCATCACTCCTGTGAAATTTGGGGCATATTGGACAATGTATGCTGGAGTTACAAACTACTTCCTGTTTTGTGGTGAAACATGGAAGTTTGACACCTTGCTATGGTCGCATAGTTCGACAGAAACTCAAGCTTTTAGTAACTTTTCATCTTTAAGGTCTTTAGATGGAACACACCAAATTTGAAGTTGATCAACCCCTGGAAATGGCCACAAATGGACAAAAATTGCACATTGAATTTATAATGGCTGACTTCTGTGGGGTTTAGGGTATGGCTCCAAGGTCAAACCAGCTTTGGGGGCTGCTTGGTAGAAATTTTGTAGGGGGCGCTACTGAGCCATTTTTTTTTTAAACCCGAGCACAAGACCCCTAAAATACCAAATATTTCACCAGATGTGCTGTGTGTGCAAAGTTTCATGACTTTTTGAGTTTGTAAAGGCCCTCAAAAATGCGATTCATTTGGTGGAAGAAGAATAAAAAAAATCCTTGCATTTCAATAGGGTCCTCACATCACGTGGTGCTCGAGCCCTAAAAAGCTGCCCCAGGCTTAAATCATGCTCTGTCTGATCTGGGCCTAAGTTAGCAATGAGCTGGTCAACATAGTGGAGCATTTAGCAGCGAAAGATCCAGATATTTCCTTCATGAGTTGGTGGAGACCAAAAACAGAGCTAAAAGGAGAGTGAATATTGCACAAACACGGCTCCAAATGGGTGTTAATGTTACCCGCTAGATCTGTGAAGAGACAGCTACTTGCTAACATGTTAGCATTATCAAATCAAGGTGCTAATATGTCATAATTGTGTTTACAGTCTGCTGTGTTGCCCCATAATGGCCAAAAAATCAATTATTGCAGGATTAAAGATGATGTGTTTTCAGACCTTTATCAGTTTTGTTGCTAATTCCTACATTATCATGTTTAATCAAATTGCCACAGCAAATCTGGAGCCAGGTATCAGTTAGCATTGAGAAACTGCTTAAAAAGGAGAAGGAAGAGGAGGGTTAATGAAGGCCCAGCTGCTCATTTTACCCCCAGGGCCTGCCGGCAGGTTAATTGGCCATGTCGTTAAATGCATGGCTGTTTTTTGCGTGTGGAGTCTACATATGTGGTTTCTTCTCCGTGTCTGCTTGACATGCATGTCAGGCAACTGAGCTGTTCCTCACTACAGCCAGGCGGTGTGTGCTTGCCAGATCCCACTTGTCCATTAGACTCCAGTGCTTCCTCTTCTCATTCCTGGTGAAAAAGCAAGGCGATGTTCCAGGCGGCGGCAGCAGCACTGCAGACATCTCGCCTAACAATCTGAGGAAAGCCCTGCCGGTGGGATATGAAGAGAGAGAAAGAGAGATGGATTGTTCTGCTGTCTGTGGTGTGCTAACAGGATCTTAGATAGTAGACTCCCCCTCGGCGAGCAGGATTCACATCCAGAAACACATATACACTGGCCAGAGAAAGGGATTTAGCCATGCATTACAGCAGCAATAGAAATGCATTTTAATTCCTCTGGAGATGCTGGGATTAATAATTTTATGTACATGGTGTGTGCAGCGCAGAGTGTGTTTGAATATCTGAGTTTGAGTGGGTGTGTGACAGGCAGAGTTTGAGCTTTTGCGTGTGTGTGTGTGTGTGTGTGTGTGTGTGTGTCTCAGAGCTTTGACTGACACAAGCCACGCTATATGTCACAGTGCTGGAAGTGCATCAGTGGGATGTCAGGGAACGAGCTGCTTTTTGACTCGATACATGATACATGAGCAGCGATTCATAATGAATGCTGCAGTGCCACTTATCTTATTAGCTGTACTCCCGCTTTCCAAATACTCTCCCTAAATAACATGCGTAAAAAATTGCATTTTTGCTCGGATGAGGAGGAAAAGCGTCTTCCCATGAGATGTCAGACGCATAATAAACTATGTCATCCCTATTTCAGGGCTAGCTGCGCCGCTGTCGACTATTGTTGACTCGTCTGCTGCTTTCTGGTGCCTTAGAGAGCGGATGCAGCGAGTGTCATGACTTGACTGTTTGTTGTCGTTTGCATGAATTGAATTCAACAAAGCTATTCCTCGAGGAGTTCCCACTGTGATATGGCGAGGTGTGGAGACATCTGGGTACCTACTGACCACTTAACTGCCTGCACTCGTCAATAACTCTTTAAAAAGATCAATTAGGGCGATCAGTGGCAAGAGCGCCGCCGGGGCTGAGGTGCCATATTGAGCTGTTTCTGTGAGATGATGTCACGCGCAGCTCTTTTCCAGGGAAAGAGCCTCACCCCTCCAGACATTTGACTTCATTAAAGGGGTGTTCTCCTCAAACCAGAGCAATAAACTCAGCAATAAGCTGCTTCTCTCTTATCTGCCTCGTCTGGGCCTCGAGAGGCGTGGAAGAGGAGGGAGGGGAGTCCTCGCAGTGTCCAGCCAGCCGTCTCATTGAAAGTGTTCTGACTGAAACATCGAGCCATAAAAATCGATTTAGATAGCGACAGTTTCTTTCATTTATCGTTCGCTCACCTTTTTGCCCTTGTGAAATGTCCGTTTACACATTTTACAACCTGATTGATTACATGCTGCTGTTTTCAGTTCATTGTGTTCTTTTATCCTCTCTGCTGTGGAGTGCTCCTCGCCCTCCTGTTCCACTTGTATCAGACGCCGTGATAAATGTGGTTGTCATGACACCCGTGGCAGCCAATGAGCTCGCTGGAACCCGCGAGTGTGTCGAGTCCAGCCGGTGACAGACAGAGCAAGCTGACCTTTCACCTCCTAACCTTTCTTCCATGCTGATTATTAATCCTACTTACAGTGCACTTCCTGTGTCCCTCCATCGCAAATTAACCTTTCTCTTCTTCTCTTCCCCCCCTCTCTGTCCTCACCCCTTCCTGTTTCCCCTCTCCCTCTTGCAGCAAACTTATTCACGTGAAAATTATTGACGATGAGGAGTATGAGAAAAACAAGAACTTCTTCCTGGAGCTGGCCGAGCCTCGCATGGTAGACATGAGTCTGCAGAAAGGTGCGGTACTGAACATATTTCTTCCTCTCTTATCTCTGTTTCTCGCCCTCACACGTTGTCTGTTGCTGTGTCTCAAATCGGATGCTTCCGTTAGTACACTTACATGTAGTATACGGCGTACACTGTGCACTATGTATGTGCGCAAATTTTGACGTGGTAGTGTTGTGTCAAATCAGCAGAAATGACTGATCTAACAGCATTTCTTCTTCTGCTCGGCAAATTGCTGTTGGGCGAAGCATTACCCCCAAACGTTTGACGAACAATTGTCACTCATCAAAATACATGCTTGTTTGCTCACTTGTCGTGCTCTGTATCATTATATTAACATTGAACATGCTTTCACAGCAGGTTTTTATATCTATGGATGTCCGTAGCTGATTCTGGCTGCCTCGATCATCAGCTGATCTATTGTGTTAATGATAAATGCCACATTTAGCAAATATTTGCAACTTGTAAAGCATGAGACCATGAATTTAATACTACAGTCTCTTACAGTGAAAAAGCCCATGCATAAACAACCCCGTCTTACTCCAAAGTCGTCGAAATCCGGCGCTTGGGCAGTGACTTGCTGTGTCAGACACTGACGAAAAAGCTGTCCTTTGACGTTGGCATGATACGCAGTCGGTTGCTGTCATAGTTTAGTGATGCTCAGCAGCATCAGGGGGAAACACGGCGGGACAGGAATGAAAGTTAAGGCAACGGAAGCCTGACTGGGGCGGATGGGAGGGTGGATGACTCCAAAAAACACCAACCCTCACACAGGAGAGCGGTGTTCATGTCCTGTAAGATTGTAAAGCCAAACCTTGTTCTTTTTTCGTTTTACTACGTTGTTGTACCGACGTTGTGCGTTTATTTTCAAAGAGACTGTGTGTAAACGTTAAATTTCTTGTGAAAACTGAAGTGTATTTTGAAAGAAGACAATGCATGTAACAGGCATAACTTGACACGGTGTCCGAGAACTTCAACAACCAACGCACCCAGGGTACCTTGCACGTCGTATCTGGATGTGGAAAGTTAATGGCCAAATGTCGGTATATGACGAGGTCAGAGTGAGAATGTGTTGGCATGAACATCAAACATAACTACGCCCCTAGATCGTCTAGCTTACACCAAAACATATAACGTCGTTGCCTGATTATAAAATGAAGGGCTATACCTAACTTAGAATTACGTCAGTCAAATCAGACCTGGCTGTTCAATATGAATATTTGACTGTTTGTTCCACCATCCATTCCACTATCGAACTAAAGCCAGAGACAGTGTTGTATTAAGTTGCTGTGAGCCATTCACTGCTTCGAAGCAGAGGGCAGGAAATGTAAGCCTCCCCTCCTCCTCAAAAAAAAAAACATAATTAAAACCCTACTCAACTTGAAGGAAACTCAGTCAACTGAGGCATCTGCGACTAATGATTCAAATCTCCGACTCTTAGGGGGGTGGCCGTACTATAGTCTGCCACTGTTAGCTAGCTAGCGAGCTAATGTTAACATTCATGGTAGCATTTGTGGTACCAAAGTAATACAGAAATAACCCTTTAAACAAACTGACGGCTTATATCTGACAACGGTATAGTACTAGTGAAAAATACAGATGTATATTTGTACAGTGCTTTGGTGTTCAAGGCGGCAATCAGCCGACATTTCACAAGTTTGAAATGTGTTTGTGATGCTGTGACTGCATAGGCAACATGGTGACCACTGAGGGTGAGAAGCCTCCAACATTCCAAATGTAACACTTGTGACCATTAAATCTGCACCATGCGGGTGTTCACAGTGATCTGCATTTTGCCATACTTCCCAGGGTGAATGCACACAAAATAACTGCTGTAACTGCTAAAAGAAATATCCGATCTGAGACACAGCATATGTCTTTCCTCCGTCTCTCTCCAGACCTCTTTGCCTCTTCTTTGTCCACTTCCTTTACCTGAACTTTCACTCTGCTCTCTCTTCCATGGCGCTGACACCCATTCCCCCCTTTGCCTCCCTTTACTTTGACACCACTGTGCACACAAGGACTCTCTATCTCATCGCCATGCTCTCATCTCACACCTTAAACTCAAACCACAAACACTCCATCCTGATCGTAATGACAGCCCCCATCCCCCAGATGACATCGTCATCTGCATAAAAGGAGGACAGGGAGTCTAGGAGCTGCTATCATTTACCATCTCCACAGATCAAGTAGCCATTATTATGTAGAGGCATGTTTTATCTAAATGCAGAGTCTAGTAGCTATTTTTAAGTAAGTGCCTGCTTGGTGGAGAAATGCAAGCAAATTGCTGTCGGTGAAATGAGATTATTGATTTGTTTCTTGCTATAAGGCTGTGTAACTCACAGGACTGTTTGAATTTAATAGTTTGTATGAAACTTTGTGAACCTAAACAAGCTCTTTCTCTGATGCTATCTTGTGTGCAGCTCATATTGAGGTCAGGTATTCTTCGGCAGGGGCCGTGTTACTCACTGCAAGATTGTATTCCTCTGCACAGCAAGCTTGTCTTTAGGCTTGTTTTACAGCAAGGTGCATATGGAAATAAAAGTAGGACATGGAAGAATTCAAATCAGAGCAAGTTTTCATCATAAGTTTTGTTTGTTTTCTTGTTTCCAGCTTGTCGTAGTTAATGTCTGCTGAAAGAAGCCGACAGGCATTTTCTTAAGATTCGCGCACCGTTATCTAATGCAGTGTTATCTAACCACGCTCAAGGCCAGGGGACGGGAGAGGCTCACAAGCTGGTGCGCAGGGTGCAGAATCTTAACACTTGGCTGTTGTCTCCAAACACCAAACAGATCATTATGTTTACGTTATTGTGTCTGGCAACGCTGTCTAAGTCGCGCCCGGATCCCTGTGTAGTCATGATGAAGAGCAGTTACTATGCAGGTCTTTATGAGTGACGGCTGCATCACTCCAAACACTCCTCCGCTGCTCTGTGATGCTTCTTGGTTTGTTTTTTATTCTCTTTATGTGTCAGCGCAGGTTTTACCCACACACACACACACACATGCTGATAAACACACACAAGCTGTCTGTCACACATCTCTGTTTAGGTTGTTTGTAATATCAGTAAACTTGGAGGTTAAACTTATTCCACTCCTGAATTTGTTGTTTATTTCTCAGGAACCAAAATAAATGTCTATAATATTATATGTAATACAAATATTTCCACACATGATATCATTGTTGACAGTTTTTGTGCTTAGAGAGTGGTATCAGTCTTCTCATCTAACCTCCGCCAGTAAGCAAAAGCAGCCAAGGCTAACGTTAGCTAGCCAGTGGAGACTTGAGGGTGGGTGGTGGACGCTGTGTTAACACCGCTAGCTGTCTGTCAGCAAAGCCAAAAAAAAAAAAAGTTAACGGGTGTCCAACAGTCAAAAGCAAAGTTAGCTGAAACTGGCATCCCAGGCTTTACTAATCTCTGATCTTAACCTTGACACGGAGTCTTTAATCTAAATTACCTTTAACACTACCCTTAACTTAACCACACACTAAGAGGTTACCATACTTACTTACTTGGTCTAGTATGAGCACTAGCTTATAGTGGCTAATGTTAGCTAATCTTTGCAAAGATTAGATCTTGCATATATTAAGAGAACTGGATACAGCATTATTATTTCGGCAGTTTGAGATCACCCCGATCTTCAGCATTATGGGACCCATAGAGCAACCAGACCAGAGACTTATGACAGCTGAGTGTTGCTTTGAAGAGAACATAGATTCATTTCACTTTTAGTTCAGTTGTCTGTCAGAAAGGGCCGCACTATGGGAAGTACTGAGCTTACAACTGGATAAAGACTTATTATACTGCACAAGCTGTGTGAGAGATTGTAGATAGCTCTTTTAATATAGTGTTGCTGTTTTTAAATGTGGACCCCTATGACTTTAATTAATCAAGAATTTACTTCATTTTTAGATTCTTCGTTCACTGTGGAGGCAACCGAGGAAAAAGTTTTGGTGGCCATGTGGGGGGGTGAAGTATTGCTTTAAAGTAAGAATACGTAACTTTTGAAAAACTAAAATAAGCAATCTTTCTATCACAATCTAAAGCACTCGGAGAGCGCAGACCTACGCCAAGCAGCTCGGATTTCCCGCCATTTTATTATTTTATCCACTTTGCTTCAACCGATCACCACCAAAAATTTTATCATCTGTTCCTTGTCCCATTATCAACCTTTCCTGAAAATTTCCTCAAAGAGAACTTTTCGAGTTATTTTGCAGATAAAAAGACCAACGCCGGCGAAAACATAACGTCCTTGGGGGCGGTAATAAATATTTAAATTCATAATTGACAAAAATGCACCCTAACTAAATTTCTTACACTCACTTGGTGTTACAGCGTCTCTTGGTCCGGTCTGACCAGTGACTTGCTAATGTTAGCCCACTTACATGTTGTGTAGCTGACATTACAGAGTTATTTGCAGACTTTCTGACTCTCTCTTCTTGTGCTACTGCTACACTGTGTCTTAGTGTGTCATAGATAAACATTTCAGAAGAAGAAGTAAACACAGCATGCCAATTATTGTCACATAATTGCCACTTGTGGCTGCAGGGGCTGCTGTTAAACAAAAGCTCTATAGACTTTCTTTAAATGCGAGATTTCCGTGCCCTTGTGAGAACATATTATTCAGTGATTACTGGTTTATTGGGCCTGTAGTCTCTCCCCAGTCACCCCGAAATGCTCCTGAATATGTTTCAGTCCAATCAAAAAGGGACAAAATCACATCAAGTCTGGAGGTACTAACAAAAAAGAACCATACGGTGCAAACACACATGCCATTCTTCATTTCTCGCAGCCAGCGAGGTTTCTGCAGCAGGGTTGTTGAGTTCAGTGCACCGAATACGAGTCAGGATTGTTACAGACAGAGGAGGTGTAGAGGAAGTGGAGGAAGAGAGAGATATCTGCTCAGACAGAGGGAGAGATGAAGATAGGTAAGGACAGCTGGAGCTAAGGATGACACATGCCAATGGCCAGGTTTAGTCTGAAGAGATCAAAACAGCTGCTTTGTTTGGGTCGCACTCTGACAGGGGAACCAAAGTGAAACCTTCTGTGTGTGTGTTTTCTGGCTCCTGGAGCTCCGAGCGTCTTGTGATTCCTGCATGTAGACAATGAGATACTTGTAAAACACTGGATTTCAAACCACATCCAGATAAGGTGGTTTTACTTTACTCTGTCACGATGGGGCGTAACATGTGGATACACCTTTGCACCTGCTTTCCTGTCAACATACACTATATGGACAAAAGTATTTGGCTACACCTGTTCATTATTGAATTCAGGTGTTTAAATCAGACCCGTTGCCACATGTGTATAAAATCAAGCACCTAGCCATGCAATTTGCAATTTGAAAACATTTGTGATACAAAATGGGTCAGTGTGAAGAGCTGAACAACTTCATGCGTGGTACTGTGATTGGACACCACCTTTGCAATAAGACGGTTCGTGAAATTTCATCTCTGCTGGGTATTCCACGGTCAACTGTAAGTGATAGGAATAACAGCAACTCAGCCACGAAGCGGAAGACCACGTAAAATCATGTAAAAAGTGTGCAAAAGTCACCAACGCTCTGCTGATTCCACAGCTGAAGAGTTCTGAGCTTCCACTGGCATTAATGTGAGCACCAAAACTGTGTGGTGGGAGCTTCATGGAATGGGTTTCCATGGTCGGGCAGCTGCATGTAAAGCCTCACATCACCAAGTCCAATGCTAAGCGTCAGATGGAGTGGTGTAAAGTAGGGATGCGCGCGATTTGCCGTCTTAACGATTAAACCTTCACCCCCTCGCAAGTCCAACAGGGAAATTAGTCGCCAGGAACATCCCTAGTGTAAAGCACACCGACACTGGACTGTGGAGCAGTGGAAATGTGTTCTGTGGAGTGACAAATCACGCTACTCTGTTTGGCAGTCAGGTGGCAAGTCTGGGTTTGGCGGACATTACCTGCCTGACTGCATTGTGCCAACTGTGAAGTTTGGTGGAGGAGGGATTTACAGGGTTTGGGCTTGGCCCCTTATCTCAAGTGAAGGACAGTCTTAATGCTTCAGCATACCAAGACATTTCGGACAATGCTATGCTTCCAACTTTGTGGCAACAGTCTGGGGAAGGCCCTTTTCAATTCCAACATGACTCTGCCCCAGTGCACAAAGCAAGGACTATAAAGACATGATCAGATGAGTTCACAGAGCCCTGAGCTCAACCCCATCGAGCATTTTTGGGAGGAACTGGAACGGAGATTGCGAGCCAGGCCTTCTCGTCCAACATCAGTGCCTGACCTCATAAATGCTCTATAGAATAAATGGACACAAATTCCCACAGAAACACAAATTTTGTGGAAGCTGTTGTAGCCGCAGAAGGGGGGAAAACACCATATTAAAGTATATAGACCAGGAATCGGCACGCCAGGGGACCCGTCCCTGCCTGCCGCCCGGCACACAATGCACCTGACCCTGATTTCTGTCTCTGCAGGGGACAGGGAGGGCAAGGTGGGATCACAGAGTGACTGCTCCGGTGGATTGCCCTTTCCGGGTCTGGGGAAAGTTACTGCCTCAAGTGAGGGAGTACAAATATCTTGGGTCTTGTTCACGAGGGTAGAATGGAGCGTGAGATGGATCAGAGGTTTGGTGCGGCTTCTGCAGTGATGCAGGCACTGCGCTGGTCCGTTGTGGTGAAGAGGGAGCTGAACCAGAAGGCAAAGCTTTCGATTCCCTGGTCCATCTACGTCCCAACCCTCACCTATGGTCATGAGCTCTGGGTAGTGACCGAAAGAATGAGATTGCAGATACAAGCAGCTGAAACAAGTTTCCTCTGTGGGGTGTCTGGGCTCAGCCTTAAAGATAGGGTGAGGAGCTCAGACATCCAGAGGGAGCTCAGAGTAGAGCCGCTGCTCCTTCACATCAAAAGGGGTCAGTTGAGGTGGTTCGGGCATCTGATCAGGATCCTCCTGGGCGCCTCCTGTTGAAGGTGTCCGAGGCACGTCCCACTGGTAGGAGGCCCTGGGGCAGACCCAGAACACACTGGAGGGATTACATATCTCATCTGGCCTGGGAACACCTTGGGGTCCCCCAGGAGGAGCTGGAAAGTGTTGCTGGGGAGAGGAACGTCTGGGGTGCTTTGCTCGGCCTGCTGCCCCCGCAACCCAGCCCGGATAAGCAGATGAAAATGGATGGATGGTTTTTTGAATACAATGTCATCACAGTTCTTGTTGGTGTAATGGTCAGGCGACAAATACTTGTGTCCATGTAGTGTAGTTGTGTGTATTTGTGGCAAAAGTAATTAAACCGTGGTTCATTCTGATGCTAGAAAGATAACAACAGAATGTGCTGCTAATGAAAGTGCAGACAGTGTTGATGATGAGTAATACTAGATACGTCGACTCACTTTTTTTTTTTTTTTTAATGCAGGAGGTAATGAATGTTTGATCAAGGGTAATAAATGTTTGATCTATATATGATGAGGAGGTAATGAAAAAGCTTTTCTGTATTATTTCCCATGCAGGATCATCTTTTATGAATGTGCTCGTGCTGATGAAATTGCTTTGATTCAAAATTAGAGAAAACTCCAGCCAGTGTTTAACGGAGGGGCTACAGTTATTCTCCTGTTGCCACAGTAGGTGCTGCTGGATCTCAGCGAAGTGAACACTATGATAATTTCTCACTTTTCATATATAATGTGGCGATTATATTGTTGTTCATAACCGCTGATGTGGGGCTGATTGGGTTTGTTTTTCTCCTTATTAAAGCTGGAGTGGAGGAGCAGAATTGATGAATATTCTATGAGAGTCTTTGTTTTGTTTGGCTTTTCTTTTTTTTTTCATATTCAACAGCCTTGCTCCATTTTCCGATGCAGCCTTTCCATCAACAGAACTTTGCAACAAAAAAGCCTCTTGTTTTTTACATATTATTTCTCTATTATAGATTATCAAAATAGGAACACCAAAATAATCCTCAGATCTCATTTTAACTCCTGATGTTTTCATGTTTTACCAGCAGCTGCAACTTCTCCAGATTTGTTGGTACAGTGTGACGCTGATAGCAGAACCTGGCAGATGTGAGGGAGTTGTATGCTGGCAGGTCTGACTTTGGACAGTGTGTGAGTAATGAAAGCAATCAAGCCAACAGTCACCCTGACCTGTCAGTCTGGAGTTGTTTACTGCCGGCTCCAGCTATGCCCTTCTCTAACTTATACTGAAGTGGTCAATACCATTAGCACCTCTGGTGTGGTGGCCAGGCAAACTCCACTACTACTGCTGCTGCTGCTGCTGATGCTGCAACACAACACTGCAGAGTCACAGTGACAGTCAGTACGCAGCTTTACAGGGCTTTATTTTGATGACATATTAATGTCCATGCCACATATGTTTGGGGTGATTTATTCGAACTGTGAGACTTTTATTTTGTTCCTTTGGTTCATTTCAGCAGGTGACAACATTTTCATTTCACTTGGCTTCAGTCAGATAAATTATTTTTCAGTATACAACTTTATTCTCATCAACACCTCTTGAATGTATATATTTATTCAACATACATAACTGTACATATTTCTTATGTTTCTTATATTATCTTCCATTTTTGCTTTATTCTGTTGATGTATATTGTAGTTAAATTTTAAGACTTACAACCTCAGCGCAGTGACGATATATATTTTATTTTTAATATTTTTAATATCTTAAATTCTAGTGTTAAACACTGTGGCATAATACACATTTATTTTTATTTTTAGTGCATAATTTAATTTCTGTTTTATTGCTTTATGTCTTTTAATCCACTATTCTTTACATCGGAGTGACTGTAATGAATCAGTTTTTCCCCTCAGGGATCAATAATGTATTTCTGGTTCTGATTCTGATTTCACGTAACGATGCGCTGCAAAGTGTTAACTCTCTAATAGTTCTCTGCCATAATTTATGTTAGAATATTTTTAACCAGCAGTTAATAAAAGATTAAGGTTTCAGCTATGAATAAATGTTTCAATGGACAGAAATATGTTCTGAAATCAGGTGATTCGTGATTGACGTCATGTTGTGCATTTGTGCCGACCAGCTAAAATGCTTTAGATACAAAAAATTAGGAAACCAACAGAAACTATTTGAACATTTAATTCAAACAAGAACCAGAACACACAAAGATTTGATACAATATCTGCCCATTTTAAAAACTAAACAATATTTGTAAGTAATTTATTTATAGGAATGTCTCATTTATTTTGCCAGTATTCATCGTAGTTAACTAACAAATAAACACTGTTTTTAATCTTTCAAAAATTATTCTAGTCTCTCAAAATGCAGTTAAAGTTGATGCTCAACAACTTTGATCATTTCTGATCCATTCGTGAGTTAATTAACTTATTTTTGCTTGTCAAAATGTCCATAAGGTTTAGTTTTAGTACATCCTCCCTGTATATATTTAAGGAATAATATCCTTACATTTAATTACATTTTTTTTTGTTCTTTTGTTTGTTTGTTTTTTGCCTCTTTTCTTGTGTTTTGGGGTAAATATCTTTGTCCTTTCACTTTTCTTTTTCTTTTTAAAGTAATATTTTGAAATACATGAATGGAAACCTGACACATTTTTGGAACTGCTTCTGCACTGTCATATTAACAAAAAAATAAATCTTTGCAAAAAACAAACAAACAAACAAACAAAAAAAATAGTTATAGTCACAAGTGTTTATTTTACAGTTGGTTGGCCTGCTCACATTTGCTACCAGCACTCATTAAAGACTTTCAAATCTTATATCAAAATGAATCTGATTTCTCTGTGTGTATATTAGAGGTAACACATGTCCAACATCTCTGACAGACCACAGACCAGAGACCACTTTTAATACTATAAAACTAAAATGTTATCCTAAATATGAGTACAGGGGAAGAAATCAAATATTTTTATGTTTTATATTTCTATATTTTTCCTTCTATGAATTTCAAAGGACCAGAAAATAGCTGTGTGCCAACCAACCCCAGTCTCCCCTAACCTGAGCCAACTGTATAAAACAACTTGCCTGTTTTCAGACCTTTTAATCTGCCCTCTCCACTGAGTCAACTGGAGTATAACAAGTTGACGGTTCTGTCTGATATCAGGCAATAAAATAAAGCACAGTTTTTTTTTAATACAAGACTGATGTTGACATTTGATGGGAAAAAAAATCCCACTGAGGGGTCACCAAACAAAAATTCCAAACTAGGCCGACATCCTGACACAGAAAGCACAAGGACAACAGGACAAAGCCTCATAAATGCTGAACTGTTATACCACGGGACAGCATATATCCTTTTATTTAATACAGGGTGGCACAACTGATGATGATCTCTGAACCACAGAATCAGAGTTTATGCCCATGTGTCAGCAAGAATCTATCCAACACAGTGCACCCTGCAGTGTCGCTGCTCTGTATCTGTCCGTGACCTCTGACCTCTCTGTTGGGCAAAAGCAAAACTGACCCACACAGAAATCAATGAACACAAAGTTATTCTGCAGCTGCATGAGCAGTGGGGTTTACAGTGTAGTGGTGTCATTACAGTAGCAGTCATTTTTCAGTTGATGAAATCAGGGATGCTTTTTCTGAATGATAGCTGAGCCGGGTTGTCGACTGGTTTTCATTCAGAAATAGCAACATGTCGACATGCTGCTGTGGGGTCAGTCTGGTGTGCAGTCTGGTGAGAGAGCCGTGGTGGAGAATACTTGCTCAGATGGTACCAATACCCTGGGATCGCAGAGATCGCCTCTGGAAACCTGTCTGATTAGCTTGTCACTGTCTCATCATCTCCCCGTGCAGCAGCAGAATATTTGACATGTATTTTAAGTGTTTATCTGATGGTATTGGTCAAAGTACTTATTGTCAGTTAAAGGAGCAGTTTATTAGATTTAGGGGGATGTAGTGGCATCTAGTGGTGAGGATTGCAGATCGCAACCAGCTGAAAGTTGTTCAAGCAGTTTTTACTGGGAGCCACATTACCCGCAGAGGCTCTTCTTCTTCAAAACAAATGGACCAGGACTTTTAAACCGGTAAAAACACTGATACACTAATGTGAGACTATATCTTTTGCCGGAGCAAAGTTTTTTTTGCGGGAGCTGAATTATTCGCAGAGGTCTCTTCATCTCCAAAACAAATGTACCAAGTGATTTAAACTGGTAAAACACTGAATAAAGCAGTTTCATGTCAGTGTTTTTCCAGTGCTCTTGTTATAGAGGGGCTACTAACTACTTGAATGGTGCTATCTCGAGCCAGTGTTTGGTTTGTCTGCTCTGGGCTACTCTACAAACACGGCAGTGTAACAGGGCAGACTCCATGACACCATGTAGATATAAACAGTTCATTCTAACGATTCTTGTTTTCAGGTGATTATACACCTTAAAAATATTCCATATCTGCTCTGTCACCTCCGAGCCCTCTGTTTCCGTCCTCACAGTATGCTGGTGTTGGATGGTGGGTCGCTACTGCTGCTGGCTGTATGTGCTTATGTCTCCCTCACACATATTCTCGCTGGCTAACTAATTGGCGCTACTTACTTATATTATTGAGGCGTATGTATTATGAATACAGTCCATCTGATGCTCATTTTGTTTGTTGTTCATCTTTCATCACTACTACAAATGCAGCTGTAGCCGGTGTCTCACTATCACTATCCTCATTCATATTTTAAGAAGCTACAAATTATATTCAGCCACAAAGTAAGTCTGAAAAGCTGCAAATCAGAACAGAAGTACAGAGAGTTGTTGCATAGAGATGATACACCGTCTCATCTAGTTGCATTGGTGTGAACCAGCAGGTTTTTAGAGCATTGCAGAATGACACAGTTGCCTGTTTCACCTCATCTCATTGCGAATTTTTGGTCTGAACTGGGCTTTACACACTGGACCTTTAACAGTTAGACAGTAACTTATTAACATCACTTGATAAAATGTCAGAAAATTGTGGAAAAAGTTCCCAAAACTCCAGGCGACATCTTCAAATTGCTTATATCGTCCCAACAACAGTGAAGAAAACCTTCATGTTACTATAGTATATCATATAAACAGTTTACTACTATGAGAAGGTGACCATAGTGAATGTTTGCATTTCATCTTGCTGGACCTGTGATAAATCACCACCTGCTTATTATTCTAGTTTGTTATGAGTAAGGGATATTAAGTTGAAAAAGATGCAGTAAATAAATGATGAGTCTTCCTCCTTAGGCTGAAAATTGCCATGGCAAGGTCTGAACTACACACACTTGTGCTGAAACATGTTAAAAATGGACCGAATGGGAAAAAGAGGGGAAAGGGAGGAGAGAGTGAGCTGCTCTGATGTGTCTAAAAGAATCAGTAGATGAGAGGAAGGGATGGGTGGGGGGGTGCGGAGAGTGTCGGGTAGGCTCGGAAGTGTGGGACCTTCAAATGACACTGCAAAAAGTGTGCTACAAAGCAGTCGTTGGCAGCGTCATCATTCATGTATGGCGGTGTGTTAACGCTGTGTCGTGTGGGCTCATGCTCCTCAGCGTGTGTCTTCCTGAAAGTGAATGAGAACACTAAGGTGAGTATTCTGGAAGTATTATATTATCATGTGCGTGTGTCTGCATGTGTCAGTGTGTTTGTGCATGCATGCGTGCGTGGCTGAAGGATTAATGCCCCTCTCCCCCCGCGGTAATCCATCTCCCACCCTGCCACTTTCCATTCAAATCATGCCCAGCATGGGGAAATGTGCCACCCGTCAGCCTCCTCGCTCAGAGTGAGCTCTTGTGGCATCTAAGGGCACTTCACATGCGGTTGTTTGAGCTTGGCCGGGTCCTTCTCGCGGTCCTCTCCATCTCACACACACACATTCATTACCTCCAAATGAGCTGTGAGTCATATTGTGGAGGGATGCTAAGCCAAAGCAGCTCTGAACTCCAGGACAGATGAAGTTTGCGAGGGCCATTTTAGACATTACTGAACACACACTCTGAGAAAGTGAAATGATTTAGATGATGCCTTCATCACATGTAGAATAAGAATAGGTATTGAGAGAATACAAAATCTTCCTTCAGGGCGTTGTAAATGAGTGTAGACCAAAATTATTTTTGCAGGAAAATTAGATTCAATCAGTCAGAGACACGACTGGAAACTTTAAATTTTGAAATACAGCAGGCTCAATCAGCTCTCAGTCAACTGTTTCCAGATCAGTGAGCAGCAGCAAAAACTGACCAGCTCAGCTTTTGTGAGGATAACTAAGCAGCAGCAGCAGCAGGGGTCAAACTTGTACTGAAAGTGGTGGAATTTAATTTTGCACTACTATGACCACAGCTTTAAACATGTATATATTTACAGTAAAAAATCCTCGACCTATTACACTTCACTTATTTTCTGTCATTTATAAAATTGGGGCTGCCCCCTAATAGTTGACCAAACGTTTGTCGACCAGAAAGATCATTAGTTGGCAAGATTTCATTGGTCATTTAGTCGCAGAAAAACAGACAAAAAAGCAAAAGTGAAACTCTATTAGGAGCTGCACCTTGTCAAAATAAATCAAAACCTATATGACTGGACCATGTGGGAATTTAATTTGAAAGGACAGACACAGGAAGTGTCCACGCTCAGCAGTCAGACAGGAGTCAGGTTAATTTCCAGGGCTGGTACCTGCGGTTATTCCACAGGCTAGTTAACAACATGTCGGGCAGGAAATCCAAAGTGTGGGATCATTTTGAGAAGGTGAAGGACGAACCCAAGGTGATATGTAAACTCATCTTCATTGGTCGACTACAAACATGACGTATCATCTGAAACATGGAAGTAGCTACATGACCATTAGCCCACAGCGTCATTAACAGGCGGCTCGCTCAGTGTGTGACGTGCACTTGTAGATAAAATATAGGCCTATATTAATGAAGGTTCATTAGTACGGTTTTGTATTTCTCTGTAATGTAGCACAGTGTTAACAATGTTACTGATACTATTCTTTCTCACACCTTCAACTCAAACCATTGTGTTGCCCCACCAAAACGTAATAATTAATATCATAAACATGCGGGTGACTAGTTGACTAATGGCCCTAAATGATGACTATTGGTCAACTAGGAAAATTCGTAGTCAGGGCAGCCCTGTACAATGTCGGATGTTTGTATTAGATATGGCCAAACTTTCAAGACAAGCTGTCATCGGCTTGTGTCAAATTTTACGTGGTTATTATAGACTTTATATAATAATGGATGTAGCCATCATGACATCACCCATAGGTTAGTGGACTGCCGTTCTGACGCCTCGATTGCAGCATTTTGGATGTCACCATCTTGTATGTTTTTTGGACCATATTTGGACGAGAGGTTGGAGCTGTGTAGGGGCGAGGGGTGGATCTGACTCACAGACTGTGATGACTCCTCTCATACCCTCAAAGCAGCCCCCTCCTTAAATATGCTTAACTTTAAGCTTTAAAGAATGTAAACGGGGGTGTCGGTAGCGTAGTGGATAGTACCGGCGCCCCATGTACAGAGGCATTGCCTCGCTGCAGCGGTCGCAGGTTCGAGTCCGGCCTGCAACCCTTTGCTGCGTGTCAGTCCCCATTCTCTCTCTGTCTCCCCATTTCACACACTGTCCTGTCAAGTAAAGGCAAAAAGCCCAGAAAAATAATCTTTAAAAAAAAACGTTTGCTGTTAAAAATATTGCATTGGATTTATATAGTGTTTCTCTGGACACTCAAAGACACTTTACAGAGAACAAGAACAACAAAACATAAAAAAAAGTAGAACAGTTTTTTAGAGGTCGTGGGCAGTTTTGAAGAGGTGTGTTTTAGGTGGAGAGTGAGGGCAAGTCTCTGATGTTTTTAGGGAGTGAGTTCCAGAGAGATGGAGCAATGGAGAAAGCCCTGTTCCCCCAGGTGTGGTGGTTGTGGCATGTTAGCATGCCTAACATTGGGCAAACCTGTATTCATGGTTGCGATGTTGTTGTTTTTTTTCCATGATTTCAAATCGTATTCCCACTGGAACATGTCCAGCTGTGTTTAGCTTTTATTGGAGATTTTTCATAGTAGAAAGTGCCACCAATACTCCATTACAGTCATTCCCTCTATCTGTCTATCCATCTATCTATCCACAGGTAGCTGCTGCTGTTGTTGGTATGTAGCAGTAGTAAAGTAGTAGTTGTCGTGCAGTGGGAGCAGAAGTAATGGTTTAGCAGCAATTTATCCCCTTAAAAATTAATCAAATGGAAAAATTATTTCTCACAGCTCATAAACATACGCAACAAGTCAAAACGTTTGGGGAAACGCAGCATTTGAGGATCCATCACTGGCTCTGACATCCTGCTGCTGCTGCTGTTTAGATGAAATTACATTGAATTTCTAATCGGACGTCTGTATCTAGATGTAGTTTTATGGAGCTCCCCTTCTTGTATATGATATGTTGCATGAGGAAGAGTAAGTGTGTGAAGAGGAGAAGAGCTTTACATGTAACACCACTGTATTGCAGCATTAAATATTGATTACATTTTTAAAGATGCATCTCTCTGAGGTTCCCTCTACAATCACAACCACATAAAACCTGAAGTAACCACACGAGGTTTCATGTGAGCCTCCACACAACCCCCTCCAAGTCATCAGCTTATGAATAATGTCTGCCTTCTCAATCGTGATAGAACCAGGAGCACACCACGCCTGAACTTCGAGCTCATTACATTCCCTTTTGCCGGGGTCACGGGCTGCATAAATCTCTATGACTCGGTGAGTTTCATGAACCTGCCCTTTGTGTTGCTTTAAAAGTCAAGCTTATCATCCCTTTGTTAGCAGTCAACCCAAATTTGACCCCGAATGAATCTCTTCCTTTCAGCGTTGTCTCCGTGTCAAGGGAAAGTGTTATTTGCTTCCTCAGAACAGTGAAATGGAGAGCTAGAGGCGGTGTAGGATTAGCACCATGGGGAAATGAAAGGCCACATCCGACGCTGTAAATAGTACCACTCCTGTGGCTGCAAATAAAGTTTCAATACCTCATCTCAATACCTAAAATGTGCGATAAACTGCTTAAAATTAATGAGTTGGTTTTGTAGATATATTTACTGTCTCAGAAATGTGCTTTTATTTCCCACATAAACAGAAGGAAATTACATTTTATGCTTTTCATTTTATCCCAGGAACTTCAGAGGAAATAAAAGGTGTTTTCGGATCAAACAGTTCTGGGGACTCCCTGAGAGGAAGTGCCCACTGGGGAGCTCCCCTGAGAACTACCTACCTTTTCTGCTTTTATTCTGTTTGCATTAACACCACCAATAGGGATGCTGAAGTGATAGACTGTAAGATGCACGGCGGTTTGTAGAGCACTGTGAAAATTCCGTCAAATACACGATTTGTGTTTTGTGTTGTTTGCCGTTTACATGGCTTAAGGTTTTTTTAAAATGCCAGTTCAATCACGAGAGACAGAAGAATGAAGTAAAGATAATATTTAATACAAAATATGAGTGGACAGATGATTTGTGCTGATTAAGATTAACAGAAGTCTTTGACACTTGGACACCAGAGGGAGATATTTATGATTGAGGGACATCTGTGGGTCCAGAGACTGCGGTGGCTGCTGAGTCTGAGGCTGATGACTGCTAAGGTGGATGAGGCTGATGAATCCAGAAAGACTGCGTGGTGATGTGGAGGGCGAGGGTGCGCACGACTGCCGCAAGAAGGAACTATGGCAGAGAAAGAACCATATTCAAAATTAGGAGTGAGATTATAGGCTGATAGAGAAGGTGTGTCGCTGTGCTATTGGTCGATTGTGAATCAACTGAAAAACGGCCGATGACTTGACTGACAGACCCAGACAATGTCACTTAGAGATAGTGAGTGGGCATACGTGCAAGGAGTGAATGGCAGGGTGAAAGAAATTTACAGCCTGAGCATGAAAATTATTGTCTTCCTGACTGAACTTTCCCCAGAGCTTCATTTGCCGGTGCTGCACTGGCTGTACCGTACACTTCCATCATTCAAGGTAACTCTTACACTGGGAGAGTACCTCCTCTGAGATCGGAGCTAAAAAAAGTCCCTCAAATTTCTGTGATGCATTACTCACACCAGTTTGAACGCTAGAATGTTTTGTAGAAAAACAAAAAAGCACAAAGCTTGCTTCCGGCACACTTGTCTCTTTCACGCCCTGACGAAGACCCTGTGTGGTCGAAACCGGTCGGCGTTTCGTAGTTATTTTATATTGACATGCCCTAATTAATAAAGGCATTTTATAATATCCTTGGCTCTGTCGGTGTGCCTGAAGCAAGCTTTGTGCTTTTTTGTTTTTCTATAATTGACTATTTTCAACTTCAAGAGCACCTGGCACTCATCTGGAGTCCACTACCTCTCACCTGTGAGCACTCGGTAATTTGTCGTTGTTCGCTAGAATGTTTTGTGTTGACTCGCTTCATACGCAGAATAAGTCATGTCATACGTGCATGAAATCACTGAATCGATGAGTGAACTTCTGCTGGTACGTCATTGGCATCATACGTCCCCGTAGAATCTCAATGCTGATTAGCTATCATGGCGCTAATTGGCTGCTGAAGTTCAGATTTTTCAAATATTGTGAATAAACGTGTGACATGAAATCGTGTTACTTGCTTCATTCATGCCTACACAACACAACATTCATGGTTCTTGCAGTGCAGATACAACAGTAAGGGGGGGGTTTTAGAACTATGGAAAAGTTGCTCCGTTCCAAAAACGCCTAAAGACATAAAGTAGAACCCTACATTACCTAGACATTTAATTGATGGCAATGTCTTCGCTGAATACCTGAAAAATTAGCTTCCCCAATGTGTCCAAGTTTTGGCTTACATTTTTAGACATTTTAGTTAATCTACTTAACAAATAATCAGTTGATTTAGAAAACATCCAGTAGTTACTGCTCTGAAAATGATGGCTATCTCAGTATACACAGCTGAGCAGTATCATCATATTAGATCCCCTGTAGGTTTGCTCACTAAATTATCAATGTGATCAGGCAACAGAACCCTATAAATATCAGTGAATTTGACATTTCTGATCAGATTTACCCCTGATGTCATTTCTTTAAGTCATTAAGGCTCTTTCCATCAGATTATAATCTCCCGGCTCTGTGGGGTCAAACACACTCTCTCCCCTCCGGGGATATCATGTCTGTTCAGAGGGCTGAAGTGCTCAATCCCGGGCCCCGAGGAACTCTAAATGACTGGTATTGAATCAATTAGCTGCCTAATTGGGCTGAGATAAAGACTCCATTTCCTTATCGCCAGCCCCACCAGCCATTACAGATGGCACTGGGGATCTCCCAGTGGATGTGCCAGTAGGTCAGAGTGAAGCCGATGGTTGTGGTGATCTCACTGTAATCCAACAAGAAGGTAGTGTGTACTGTATGTCAAGTAAAATAAGTGTACGCTGTAAAACATCATAGAAATTTAGTGGAATCAACTTGTCATTTATCAACTTGAATATTTATGTTTTGTTAATTTCAGGAAAGTTCAATCTACAATTTCTAGTCATCTCTGCCAGTAATATGTGTGTATCTGTCTGTCTAGCAAAATACCGAACCAATCGGCCTAATATTTTGTGGGCACATTTGTAACTATATGCTCAAAACCTGATTCAGAATTGTTGAAAAAACGTGTTTTATTGACTGTTTTATATGTTATTGGCTGTTGACTCCTCACTCCTCTTAGCCGGCCAGTATGGGATGCAATTTTTCTGGCTATTGGCTCGGCTGAAAACAACTAGCCTTACCGTCTGTTGCAGGCCACATTTTGTCCTTTATTGCAGCTCAAAAACTAACATCCATTGTAAGTTTGGTCTCGTTTTGAATCACTCTCTACAGATGAATCAATTAACTAATTAATTCATTAATTAATCAGGACATCCTTCAGGTGCCCTTCTGTCAGACCTGTCCTCGTCCTAGTTTCCTATTATTTTTTGAGTCACTTTAATGTGCCACCTGACCTGGCATCCCAGGAACCTTTAATTAAAGGCAGGTGTGCTGAAGTGATTGCGAAGACGCCGCAGGGTTACAGTCCTAACTGCTGTGTTTTGGTTAATCTTAGTTTTTATTGTTTGATGAAGTCGTTTAATACCTCATTGATTTGAACTTTGTTTTTGGAAAGGCCCGTTTCTTTGGGGAATGTTTGTTTGAGGATTTTGTTTTAATTTTTTGAACGCGACAGTCAAGACAGTTAGTTCATAGTGTCACCTTGCAACTCTTCATACATTCTGCAAATCAGTCAACTATAAAACCAACCGAAGCACCTGAATAATCAAACAGTGAGTAAAAACATAGACAGTGAGTTCATCATATCTCTCGTTATGGTGTTGGTGGGTGGCTATTCTTGAACTTATCTGGAAGCCGCAATAGGACCAGTCGGCCAGCCATCTCACTCTTCTTCGTATTTCTGTATTTACATGGATGGATAATTCGTGGTGGCGTGTCAAATACTTTCTCTGTCTCTCTTTTCTTCAGAAAGTCTTGCTTTCGACGTCCCCCTCGTGGCGTGCCCATTCAGCTCAAAGGCCTCTCCAAGTGTGGGTAATAGCGGCTAATGAGTCAGTACCACCAACCCCCAATTGTGATGTCAGTGGTGACCCTGCCTTCTACCACCTGCCTAAACCACACCCACATCTACAAGGCACTCATTAACCTACCAATAAAGCTTTCACAACATAGTGATGAGTTAGATAAATGTACAGCTGAGAGTTCAATCAACTGATCAAAGTAAGTTTCTCAAGAAACATGGCCACCAGTCAGCAGACTTCCCAGCATGCATTGTGTCAGAGTTTAAACTCTCAAGCGACCCAGTTTTATACTAATGAAAACATTACAAATCAAGATGAATGTTAGTATTTTTTGTTTTCACAGCTCATGAGACAACTCAGTTCTGTTAACTCACATTTTTAAGACAGCAGGAAAACACTACTTTTACGTTGAATCAGCTTTTTTTTTTTTACATTTACAGTGCAGAAATGTTTAGGCAGTAAGGCACCATGACACAACAGACACTGGATCAGTGTGTTCAGCATCATTCTGACCTCAGTCCGTTTGTCTGGAGGACAGGACAGGTTGGTCTGGAGGACAATGGCTGCTGCCGATTTTCTAGAAGCTACGTCTGTGCTCCCTCCTTTTTTGTGTTTCTGTGTTTTGATTCTGATTAAAAAACTGAAACCTGTGCTGTAGCTTCCTCTGTGCTTTATAGGTGCGTGTGCGGTGGATTACACAACCATTTGCTTGATTGTACAGTGGAACCTCCCCCAGCAGTACCAGCATGTAAGGACACATCTGTTACCCTTTGTCTCCTGGGGGCGGTATATAGAGAGTATTTCTACCATTTAAACAGACATGCAGAGAACGAGCCACTGCAGTCTTCGGCAGGACGGACAGGAAGTGATAATCTAAAGATCTGAGGATTAAAAATCATTTGCGGATCAAATGACACATTGTTCATGGGTCTCGATTAAATTGTTATTCAGTATGGGCCTCTTTAATGAGGGCTTATGCCATCATATGCCTCATTATGCAACAGAACCTCCCACAAAGCAATTCATTATTACCTTAGCTAATGACACACTGGAGCCACTAATCTGCTAATACCTGCCGTTTTAGCGGTCTCCTGGTGCTTGTACCATCAGTTTTCCAGAGGCTCGCCGAGCTTTGCCCTTGTTTCGCCAACTGACGGCAGAAGCGGTGAGTGAGCGATGGGGAACAGCTGTCGCTCCCCGCAGGAGCAGCAACCTCGCCACCTGTTGGCAGATGATTCAGGGACATAACCCAAAGACCTCGGCCTGTTTTCCAACCACAGCTCGGTTTAGGAAGAGCAGAGGATGGTGGATGGATAGTGACAGTGGGCTGACTTTGAAGACTGCTGGAAAAGATATCTGCAGAGTTCAGCAATATTTAAGCTGCAGCCAAAATTATTTAGATTCGTTCATTTAGACACATGTTTTCGGATCGATATGGACTACATAGATGTGCATCAGGTCCGAAAGCAGGTGACCTAAGGAATGCTTGTAGTTGAATACTTAAAGCAGCAGTTGGACATTGTGGGAAATACACTTTTTCACTCTCTTGCCAAGAGCAAGATTGACACCAGTGTCAGTGACACTGACAGACTTTCAGCGACAAAGCAAAAAAAGTATACCTTCCAAAAAACAAACGGATAAGGCAAAAAAATTCAACCTTTGTGTCTCTTTCCTCTCTCCTTCTTAAATATTTGTGTTCAGAAACTTTACTGAGTCAGTCTGCTGTTAGCTGTGGTTTTATTTTTATTGTACAGTTATCTGCCTGTTAAATATTAGCAGCCAGTTAGCTTAGCTTAGCTCAGCACAAAGACTGGAAACAAGGGGAAACAACCAATCTGCTCTCTTTTGTTTAACTGGTACAAAAACGTTGTAGTCTTAGAGGTCCAGTTTGTAAGATGTAGGGGGATTTAATGGTATCTAGCAGTGAAGATTGGAGATTAGAGCCAGCTGAAACTTCTCAGGTTAGAATTCCTTCAGCGTTCATTGTTCAGGAGGTTTTAACCAGGAGCCAAATTATCCGCAGAGGTCTCTTCTGCCAAAACAAACAGACCTGGTAAATCAAACCGGTATCAATACTAAATGAAGCAGTTTCACGTTATAAAATAGGTGTTTTTGGGGCCCAGTAGCTCAGTAGGTAGAGCGGATGCCCCATGTACAAAAGCAGTGTCCTTGCCACAGTGACCGTGGGTTCGATTTCAACCCATGACCCTTTGCTGCATGTCACCCCTCTCTATTCCCCCTTTCACACCTCAAATGGCAAAAAAGCCCTAAAAATAATCTTTAAATTAAAAAAAACTATAAAGGCAGAGGCAAAAATTGCAAACATCCAAATGGCAAATCCAAAGCAAGTGTTTTGTTTGTCCATTCTTGGCTACTGTAGAAACATGGTGGTAATATAGTGATCTTGGTAAACAAGGACCTGCTCCCTTTGTAGATATAAACTGGTCATTCTAAGGTAACAAAAACACAACGACTCTTATTTTCAGCTGATTATTCGCTGAAGAAAACATATTTATTATAATATATTCCATCTCTGTCATTATCTCCCCCTGAATCTGCCACACCGGACCTTTAAAGCAGGTTATGTTCAGGACTTTGTATCGGCCAGTAGCAGTCATCTCCTTGAGTCTCGTCTGGTTGCCTGTTTCTAGTTTTCGTGTTAAGCTAACTGCCTGCTGGTGGAAACTTCATATTTAGTGTACAGAAAGCAAGAAAGAGAACAAGCTTATTTCCCAAAAAGGTCAAACTGTTGTTGTACGCCATTATATGGTCACATTCGACAGCTCGGCTGAGCCACCGTTAGCACGGAGAACAGAAGATAAAACAATGTAGCAAAACAAAGCGAGATAATACAGTCGATCAGTATTTTGGGCAGACGTCTCAATTCAGTCAAAACAGAAGCACATACCATAAAATTAAGTTTAAAACGAATTAGAGGCGGCTGCAGGCGGAAAAATGAACGTCTATTGTCTTTGTTTCTCTGTGTGTGTGTGTGTGTGAGTGTGTGTTTCTTTTGATCATTGTCAAATTGGTGTCAGATTTGACTTCACATATGAATTGACGTGAGTGATTCTTTAATTAAATCACGATGAGACAATTTGGAGTTACATATGAAGGTCTGTGTGAGCTGGCTGCTTTTTTTGAACGTGAAATATCTGCACCTCACAGCACTGATACAAAACACACTTGGATTTATGTGGAAATAGTTCCTAAAATTGAGTCTTTTAGTAATGATGGAAATACATTCAGTGCTTTGAGTCTTTCTCTAAATCACCGCCTTGACATTTGAGATGTGAGAATACGTCTGATGCTCTATTTTCTCTTGTCTTAATTGCCGGGGATCTGTGTTGCGTGTTGCACACCTGCCTCATGATCTTGCGTCAGTCCTGGTGGGGGGTTGGCAGTTTGCTCCCAGTCTGAAATCTGTTAAATCCCTCCTCTGTTGTCAGCAAAGTCTCCAGGTTCGTTCTTGGCTTATTTTAAAAGTGCACAAGGCCCTCTTTGAATACAGATGACACAATTAATACTGAAATCTGAGGGGGATTATCTTAATATGTCAAGAGACTTCCGAATTTAGATCGGTGTGACACTGATGCTATTCCCTACGCAAGAAATGGATTTAAGTAAAGATTATTATGTAATTGTAAAAGACGCCCCGAGGACTGTGTGTCACAGGTGACCTGCAGGATTCACTCAGCGAGTCTGAGACACGGCTGCAGGTCTGTTTGCGTGTGTGTGAGTCTGTGTTTGCTCATGTGTTTCATTGCAAAATCTAATATGTGTAAATATCTGCAGACCTCGCCACAAACACATCTGACTTTCACTGTGTGCTTTTCTTTTACCCCTTATCTCCCTCCGTCCAGTCGAAGCCTGCGTATTGCACTGGATTTGGAATTGGTGGTCAGGGGTATAGGCAGATGGGTGTTCACCTCCCTGCCTGCTCCGCCAGCCATGGCACAAATGTCACGACTCAGAGGGCCCTCGGTTGCCTCAGTACCACAGAGAAATCACACTGGCACGGATGAATAGATTTAATTCAAATGGGAGCCCAGCGCTATTCATGCATTCGCAGACCCCGACTTCATTAAAGCTCCACTTCTTTCTGGGGTCACGAGGAGGAATGTCAGAGGCAGGGTGTGACATGATAATGAAGGTTATGAAGTGTTAATGCACTTTCTACATTACTGGACTTCATTTGATTGGAAAATAGTCATTTAAAAAGTTGGGCAAATTGAGTTATTAAAGTTGTAATCCTTAAGATTCCAGTCCTGGTTGATTTGATGACACCCGCGGTTACCATGGTAACAGCAAGTATAGGTAGGTATAGTAGAGGGGGAACTGGTACTGGTTGCAGTGCAGCCAAACAAACTAAATACATTCTAATAAAGAAGTCAGTAAGTAATCGTCCCCTTTCCTTCATCCATGAGCAGATGTGATCTCATTTCATGCTGCACACTGGGGGAGGAGTTTTCTACACAACAGCAGGACACAAGAAAGTTGGTTAGCTTGCTGAGAAGTTGGGGTCCTGCAGCCATAGAAATAGAACGACTACAAAGGACATTGAACTGTTTGCCGTGGTCTTTGACTAGAACAAGGGTCAGCAACGTTTACTATCAAAAGAGCCATTTGTCCAAAAAAATCTGTCTGGAGCCACAAAACATATTTGAACCTCATAATAAAGGTAACACAGTCGAATTTAAGTTAAATTTAGCCTATCAATATTACTAATAGACCTAAATGAGCAGTCATTAATATGTTTTAGCGCAAGGTGGCTATTTTGCAGTGGGCTAGTTATGATTATTTGTTACTTAAACTTTGCAGCATTGCTAATGAAAGCACACAAATTTCAGTTCAATTCAGTTCAATTTTATTTATAAAGCCCAACATCACAAATCACAATTTGCCTCAGAGGGCTTTACAGCATATGACCTGCCTCTGTCCTTGGACCCTCACAGTGGATAAGGAAAAACTCCCCAAGAAAAATTCTCCAAGAAAATGTATCCACACAATATTAAATTCTCTATTTTCCCCGCAAACTTTTCCCTTTTTGGATTTGGAATCCACAGCTAGCCTAGTTAGGAAGACTACTGTAGAAATCACTAGTGACGTTTTCAGAGGAAAAGGCACCAGGCCAGACGTATGACGCACATTTTATCTGATGAAATTCTAAAATGTTTTTTTTTAAATCGGTGTATAGGCTACGCATTTGTACAGTTAAAGAATGTAAGATTCACTTCAGGCCTACAACAATAAATGAAAATTAAAATGTTGAAAAAAATAACGGTTAATCCATATAATTTCTGTTAAAGCCACAGGGAGCCACTGGAGGGGTTTTTAAGAGCTGCATACGACTCTGATGCCGCAAGTTGCCCACCCCTGAAATAGTACAAAAGAAAATGGCGGTTGTTGTTAGCTGTTACGGTGTCAACATGTGTCAGTGGGGCCATAAAAGTGTGTCACACTCACTAGTTTGACAACTCGGTTTTGGCCCCTACAGACTTACGGCCGGGCTCCACCGGCTGCAAACGTAAGCGTCATGTCAGCATAGCGTCGCGGCGTATTCATTTGGGCTCCACTGACGGCGTACAGAAGCGACATGTAGAGAAGCCAGCGGGGTTGTTTACCATTTGCCAAGCCGAGAGGCTGCATGTAGGCTGCATGAAATGTTAAAGCATTTTCCATCTAAGTTATTACATATATTTGAGTTATCTCGACTGTTTGTCATCTACTTGCTTTCAAATGTCCGCCATAGACATTTACACAATGTCACGGATAAACATGGGTAAATGCATGAAAAAAAATCATCACATATCACCTCTGATAATGGTTTATTCATTTAAAAACACATTGTGCTCATTTAGCACACTATTTCATGTAGTTTTTAATCTGCTGGAGGGTCGAGTAGGGGAGCATAGCACGACAAAAATAGAAGAGCCGCGTAAAATAGAGAGTTGTCGCGCGACAGACGGGGGTTGTTGCGCCGCTCCCGTTGCCGGTGGAGCCGCTGATTAACAGGGGGGTGAGCTGCTACGGGACTCACGCTGCACATGTGTCGCGCCGCTGACGTACCCGGTGGAGCCCGGCCGTAAAGGAACATCAATAACTTACAGGGCAACAACCCGGTTTTATACATCCGAAGAACTTCCATAGAAAAAATGACCTGCTTGGCAAACGGACCAGGCCTCTAATTGAGACAGGTGTTTATTTGTCAAAATGGCTGGTAAAAGGGACTGGGCATTTTTATTGGGACTTCAATTTTTACTTTTTATGGTATATAGGTTAAATGGTTATGGCAGAAAAAAATAGCCTTTAAAATTATATAAAGAAAAACTTTACCATGCAAATGTTTTTCAGGTACTTTATAACTTATTATGTGTGTTGCTTTGGCAGCAATACTTCTACAAGAATAATCGTCACTCATCTGAAAAGGCAGATGTGTTGTTTTGCAGCATCATTCCATTACAGAGAAGAAATACAGAGTGCTTTTTCCCCTTTGCTAGCGCCGAGCTAACTGTCAAAGCAGCATTGATTGTATCAACATGCAATTAAATGGTAATTCAGTGATGCAGTGTTATTGTGGGAAGCACTGCATGAACGGTCCCTTTAATTATCCCTGATTGTGATTATAACGTCGCCGTGCGTCCTTATCTTTATGTACATTGTTTGCCCAACTTTCCGTGAATCAAGACAATGATGGAGCTGCAGTGTATACTTACAGCACCGCCTCCTGAGTGTGGAGGTCAGCGCTAACTTTCTCTGCCGTGATTGCTGTTGGTGTCGTACAGTAGTCAGTGTAGGATTTGAGACGACGTGTTGGTGATTTACTGTGTCTTTACTCTTTCTTCAAGGACAGAGCCATGAAGTAGGGCTACTTCAGCCGTCTCTGCTGCTGCTGCTGCTGCTGCTGCTGCATTCTTATCCACATTTCCTCAGCATCATGCTCGTGTTTCGGGTTGATAGGAGGGTTACAGGGGCAGCCGTGCACAGGGAATGGCAATAGAAGGTTGCCGTATTGTTATCAAATTAGATTCATCCCTCTGCTCCAAATTGCCACGATGCTGCTGCTTTTAAACAAATACGTTTCATTCCGTCAGCCTGATGTGATTTATGCTGCGATCTCTTTCTGTCCCAGATTGGGGTCGCGGTTGAAGGACGGGACCCGTCACTTAGCAAATGATACAAGCGTTTACGTCAACGCCCCACGAGGCTTCAGTGCATCTCCCCGCTGCCAGTGGCCTCGACGAGGAGTCACAGCGAGATTGTTGTCTAGTAACGGTTACCATGGATGCCACACTCTGTCAGGGGCTTAGGTGTAATGGATTTAAATTGAACTGTTGAATTTGGAGCCGGGAGAGGCTGAGAGGGAAAAGTGGGGAAGGAGGAGAAGGAGGAGGACGGCCGCAGACACAGAGGGAGCGACAGAAATAGTCTGAGCATAAAAAAAGACAGAGAGGTGGAGAGAGACAGACACAGTCAACCAAAGAGACAATGAGCCACAGATAGAGGAGAGGAAGGAGAGAGGGGAGGGGAGTCGCTCTGAAAGCCCTCACCATCTGTGATGAGGAGCTGGAAGAGCAGTAATTGTTCCTGAGAGGTGTGTGGGGGCTGTTCTCAGCACGGAGATATGGATGAGCAGCACTGCTACCTGCCATGCCGGTGGCACACCACAGTGTCAGGCCTGTCTTAACGCACAGGTGAGGGCCAGCAGGGGCACTCACCTTCTATGTGGGATCTCATTAATGTCGATGTCAGTAATGACCTTCTCAAACCCTCTGAGAACAACTTCGTTTCACACCTAGCGCTCCAAAGAGGGGCAAGTCAGGCGCTTTGCATCTTTCATACGGCAGAGAAAGTCCATCTCTCTCATGCTGGACAGCTCCCAGTGATGATCTGATTTGTTTTGACCAGAATGGTTTGTTTCTTGGCTCAGTCGAAACCTCAGATGTGTGAATGGGAGTGTTTGCGGTTGTTTGTCTGTTGCCCCTTTTCCACAGCCTGCTGGGGAGATAGAGTTGTCCTACCTTTAAGCAACTGATAGCAGTTAGCAGCTAGCAGAAGTCATTTGGGGGTAGGTCTGTCCTTATCACATTTGTCAGATAGATAGATAGATAGATAGATAGATAGATAGATAGATAGTTCCCAATTCGACTGAGCATCTGTGGGACGTGCCAGTACCCCAGACATACTGCTCATCCACGGTGGGGCCTCTATGAATTGGACATAGCTTTGAGATGTCAAGGTATGGACACAGGAAGTCTGGGGCCCTATTGTGTCTGGCACCAGGGTCTTCACGGCAGATCTTTTGAGTCCTGTGGGTTGCGAAGTGACATACCAGCATGACCCAAGGATGCTCAATTGGATTTGGATCTGGGGAATTTGGAGGCCAGGTCAAGACCTTAAGCTCTATGTTAGACAGCTAGACGACGGGGCCAAATGCAAATTTTGTCGCAAAGTTGTCTATTTCCACTTTCAAATGTTGATTAAAAACATTGCCATCTGTTGATACTTTGACTTGGATGAGTGCTCAAATGGATGGTCCAAAGAAACAAGTCCATTCGTCTGGAGGACAGTGGCACAAAACCCCCGGGGAAAAATATGACAAGTGGCCTGGTCCTGACCATCTGGACCATCGATTTTAGCATTAAGAAAGTACCAAAGTATCAACAGACGGGAACATTTTTAAACTACATTTTGAAGTGAAAATAGACGACTTTAAGCTAACTTAGCTAGCATGCTGGCAATGGTAGCTAATACTGGCAGCCAGATACAAACACCTATGATTCATTGTCCGTTAATTGTCCAATAATTTAAACCAGGTGTGGCCAGGTATAACACTTTCCACCTTTAAGGCTCTTTGATGGTTTCTTGTCATGTTGTGTATGATATCTTTGCAGAGGAGTGTCAGTGTGGATCTGATGTGGCAGGAAGTAAAAGTCATTTTGCGTCTCTTTCAGTCTGAGTGTCTTTGCTCGTATGTAGGAGGGCTGGGGGGCTTTAACATGTCTGTGCCAGGGGCCTAATGTCTCATAATCCATCCCTGTGACAGCAGTAAGTAGGTAGAAGGCTGGATGAATGAGTCTCTTTCCTTGTTTGTATATCCTATTTCAGAGAGCAGTCACATGAAGGTCACTGTTCCATATTACTAGAATAAACAGGAGCCGGTTAGGGCTCCAAAGTGGTTATTATTGTGTCAACAAAAGACTTACATTGCTTAATCATTTGTTTTAATTGTGTGGGAACAGCCATTCTGGAGGATGTCCCATTTAGGAACAAAATTCTTTAAATACACATGATAAAATATTCATACGCAGGCTGTCTCATACCCAGAGGGTAAGACATGAAAGTATTAACAAAAAAAGTTAGTTCCTCCGCAGCCCTCTGTGGAAAATGGATAATAATGTTGAAGTTATTAATGTTGCATATGATAAGTGGATATTGAGGGCTTCAGGAGGATCCTTAGGGCTTTGCCTCTGAGAGAAAGCCGATGAGACGACTCGGAGGCGGCCGTGGCTCCGTCTGCGTGCCCTCGGCTGAGAAGGGCTGTTAATCAGCGCTCAGGGTTACATCAATGATGTCAGCACAGTGGCCACAATACATCACGCCGAGCCACCGAGAGACGCCTCAGTCCCTGATGAGCAGCACCTTCAGAGACAGAATCTCCCTGCTGCTGTGTTTACCTACACATCTCTGTGTGTGTCTGTCCTAATATATGAAGACGTACGAGAAAACCAATGTAACATCCCCTCAAGATTCACAAAATGTGCACAGTCTGCCAGTCGGTTTATGATATGAATGTAATTACTAAATGATATATTTTGGTGGTTTGAATAGAAGGTGTGAGAAAGAATAGTATCAGTAACATTGTTAACACTGTGCTACATTACAGAGAAATACAAAACCATACTAATGAACCTTCATTAATATAGGCCTATATTTTATCTACAAGTGCACGTCACACACTGAGCGAGCCGCCTGTTAATGACGCTGTGGGCTAATGGGCATGTAGCTACTTCCATGTTTCAGATGATACGTCATGTTTGTAGTCGACCAATGAAGATGAGTTTACATATCACCTTGGGTTCATCCTTCACCTTCTCAAAATGATCCCACACTTTGGATTTCCTGCCCGACATGTTGTTAACTAGCCTGTGGAATAACCGCAGGTACCAGCCCTGGAAATTAACCTGACTCCCGTCTGACTGCTGAGCGTGGACACTTCCTGTGTCAGCAACCAATGAAATCTTGCCAACGAATAACCTTTCTGGTTGACTAACATTTGATTGACTATTAGGGGGCAGCCCGAATGATTACTGTCATCTGACTCCACCCACGTGCACATTCTTATTTTATGGGTTGTCTTTAAACCAGTCACAGTGGTCCACATCATCTAAAGTGGACTGCAGTAGAGCCACACCGCCATGAGGAAGCACAAGGCACATTTCAGTCTATTAATCATATTGTTAAAGTACATAATTTATGTTTACACTGTGTTTAAATTAAACATGAGCTGTTATATTATTTATACGTTTAAAAATTATATGAAAAATGTATAGCTTTTACTCAAGATTTTTTATTTTATTGCCGTCCATTGGAATGGACAGTAGACCTGAATATCATTGGAAATTGAATAGGGTAAATCCTGTATAAATACTTTTCTAATTCAATTTTCTAATGAAGCAGTCATCTTATAACACATTTTAATGATTATGTACACACAGTATTCATCTCAGCTTGTTTTCAACATACTGTTTTATGGTGATACTTCAGAAATTCGGGACATTTTGAGTCATGGTGTTGAATATAATGCAATATATATATGTAATTCATCATTGTGGTCATTGTAGTTTTAGCCATTACCTTAATCTTGGGGCGGCAGTAGCTCAGTCCATAGGGACTTGGGTTGGGAACCGGAGGGTCGCCTGTTTGAGTCCCCGTCCAGACCAAAATATAGAGCGTGGAATGGTGGCTGGAGAGGTGCCAGTTCACCTCCTGGGCACTGCCGAGGTGCCCTTGAGCAAGGCTCCGAACCCCAACCGCTCGGGGCGCCTCACCAAGGGCAGCACCCTCACTCTGACATCTCTCCACTTTGTGCATGTATAGTTCCTGTTTGTGCATGTGCGTGTCTTTCAGACCTGTGTGTAATTGACAAGCAAGAGTGAAAACATTGAATTTCCCCTCAGGGGGATTAATAAAGTAAATAAACTAAACTAATCTTACAAAATAACATTAGCTTAACATGATAAAACCACAATAAGCCTTTTATAGCTACCAATACTCTTACCCATTAGGACATTTAATTTTCTTCTTTGTAGCAAAAACTAAATCAGACGGCAGAGATAACAAAACTGTTGGCACAAATTATGAGTCCGACGAAACACGAATTGCAAAACCATTTGCACAGATTTTTGTTTAGAGTTTTTTATTGTGGCCTACATTTCTTGACTGTTGCAGTATTTGCCTTTATTTTTATTTTTAATCTCATTGTGTTTATTGTTATGCACAAATACGCCAAAGCACAGTCCTCGTATGTGAAAACCTACTTGTTAATGAACCAGATTGTGGTTCTGATTCAGTGTGTACTCAATTAAAGGAGAAATTAAAAATTAAGATGTTAATCTGGAATATTGCTTCATATTTTATGAGCTGCTCACATGTTTTAAATGTAAAGCTACAGCGGTACTTAAGTGCAGTTCATAGTGTCTTTCCTCAGCGGTTAATAGTGTCTATATGTGTGTGAGTAAGTGTGTGAATCCACTTCACATGTTGGTGAGTAAGCGGTGAACTTGTGAACTATATAAATACATGTCTTTATTTGTTTGTGTGTGTGTGTGTGTGTGTGTGTGTGTGTGTGTTAGTGTGTAAGGCCCGGTCTGATGACATTATCGGGGTTGGTAATCTGCTCTGTAATTGCCTGCTGCTGACACGGCAGCGAGGCTGATATGGCTGCAGAATAAACAGACTGTTAACAAGTAGAGGGAGCTCGTCTCCACTTGATCTGCACGCCGCAGCGTGACATATGGACTGGACGAATCAGGGAGAGGAGAGAGGGAGACAGACAGATGCAGAGAGGCAGGGAGTTAGAGATGCAGAAAAACAGCAGAAAATACAGCGGCAGAGAGAAGAGGGGAGTAACGCTTGGCAGAGACAGATGGAGATGCAGAAGAGGAAGTCAGGAGATCTAGAAATGTATGCTACTGTGATTATTTACCTTGATAGTTTTTTACACCATGATAGAATATAATCAGCTCACTATTTTCCCTTAAGTGTAGAGTTGAATTACTCGGCTTTCTACGAGCCTCGGTCAAATTGCACCAGAAAACTAATTAAAATAAAGAAACAAATTTAGTTTCCTTCTACTAAGGAAATCTCTTTCCAGAAATAGATGCACACAAATACACACTACAGAGTTCAGCAGGAGGAGAGGAAGACTGCAAATTTGGAGCGTCAACCACCAACTCCTTACTAATAAAACATGTCAGGAATTTAGGTTTGTTAAAGCAGTTTGGTTATTTACAGCCTGACCCAAAGCAGACTTATGTCATTTATAAAGTCTATAAAAGATAAATCTCCTAATATTAGGTATTATCTAGAGCTAAAACGATAAGCCGATTCATTGCTCTGTCAATTGACCACTTTTTTGTCAATTATTTCAGTAACATTTTGAGACAAAATGACAAAAATGTGCTCAGCCCTGCTCCTCCAGTGTGAGGATTTTCTGTTTTCCTCTGTTTTATATCGTAATTATCAAAACAAGACATCTGAAGCATGGGCGTACCATGAGACAATGGGCGCCTGGGCACCATCATGCTAAAGGCCCCATCACCTCTCCCACACAGCAGCAAGACAGACACACTTTGTAGTTGGTTTACCTCTGGCTGAGACAATTGTGTCTCTGTTTGTAGACATTTTGTGTGTCTTTGTGGTTGTTTGGACCCTTTTTGTAGTTGATTTGTGTCTCTCTGAGGTCATTTTGTATATTTTTTTGGTGTTTCAGTGTCTCTTAGCAGTTCCTTTGTATTTCAGTATGGTTGTGTTATGTCTCTTTGTAGACATTTTTTGTCCCATTATGGTCGATTTTCCTCTTTTGTAGTTATTTTGTCTGTCTCTGAGGCAATTTTGTTTCTTTTTGAGATTTTGTGTCTTATTTTGGTCGTTTTGTGTCTCTTTGTAGTCATTTGATGTCTCTTTGTGGTTGTTTTGTCTTTTTTTGTAGTTGTTTTGTGTCTTTGAGGTCGTTTGATGTCTTTATTTTGGTCGTTTGGTGTCTCTTTTTAGTCATTTGATGTCTGTGGTTTTTTTGTCTTTTTTTGTAGTTGTTTTGTGTCTTTGAGGTCGTTTGATGTCTTTATTTTGGTTCTTTTGTGTCTCTTTTTAATCATTTGATGTCTCTTTGTGGTTGTTTGGCCCCTTTTTGGTAGTTATTTTGTGTGTCTTTGAGATCATTCTGTGTCTTATTTTGGTCGTTTTGTGTCTCTTTGTAGTCATTTGATGTCTCTTTGTGGTTGTTTTGTCTTTTTTTGTAGTTGTTTTGTGTCTTTGAGGTCATTTGATGTCTTTATTTTGGTTGTTTTGTGTCTCTTTTTAGTCATTTGATGTCTCTTTGTGGTTGTTTGGCCCATTTTTTGTAGTTATATTGTGTGTCTCTTTGAGATCATTTTGTGTCTTTTTTGGTCGTTTTGTGTCTGTTTATAGTCATTTGATGTCTCTTTGAGGTTGTTTGCTCTTTTTGTAGTTATTTTGTGTATCCTTGAGGTCATTTTGTGTCTTTTTTGGTTGTTTTGTGTCTCTTTGAGGTCATTTTGTTTGTCTTTGTGGTTATTTTTTTGTCTTTTTTTGTCATTTTATGTCTCTTTCCAGTCATTTTGTGTCTCTTTGTGGTTATTTGGCCCCTTTTTGTAGTTATTTTATGTCTCTGTAGTCCTTCTGTCTCCTTTTTGGTCGTTCTGTGTTTCTTTGTAATTCGTTTGCATCTCTTGTGGTCATGTCATGTGCCTCTGTGGACATTTTCAGTCTCTTCCTGGTCTGCATGTGTTAATTTCAGTGACATTTTGCACGTAAAGGCCAGGGAGGGCCCCCGACACTTAGGGCCCCAGGGCCTGTGCCAGTGCCTGTTCAGTAATCTGTCCATGATTTGAAGGCATATCCTTGATCTCTTGAAAAATGTGAGCTGCATTTTTTGCTATTTTCTTACATTTTATAAACCTAACAACTCATCGATTAATTGAAGATGGCAGGATACTCAATAATAAAAATAATTGTTAGTTGCAGCCTTAGTACTGGCTGACAACCAGAACATTCTTCTAATGTGACTTGGAGGAAACAATTTTGGATACCTGAGACAATAAATTGCTCTTAAACTAAAGTAAACAAGAAAGTTTTAGGTATCATTTTATCATGAAATGTTTTACATTTCCTGGGATAATCTACCTCAAATAATTTGTACTGAGCCACCGAGCCCTCAAACTTTTTCAGTTTAAAGAAGAAAAAACATTAAATTTGGCCAATAATATCTAGAATTAGTTCTCTCGTCTTCTTTTATGTGAATCTTATAGCTGTCATTAATAGCTGACAGCAGAGAGATGACACTAAAAAAAAGGGAAAACAGAGACATACAGCTGGGAATGAAACAGGAAACAACAGAAGGTAGAGGAATGAGTGGAGAAGTAGAGCGATATGTGAGAGACAGTCGGGTACAGAGGCAGGGGATTCAAGATAAAGAAATGAGACAGAGGCTGTGAGAGGATAAAGGCAGAGATTCAGAGTGAAACAAAAGGCCGCGGAGGGACAACCACCAGAGACTCAGGCAGAAATAGCGAGAGGAAGGAGACTCTTGTTAATATGAGAAACTGTCCCGTGTGAGATGCAGCATATGGGCCGATTAGGCGCGTCTCTAGTGCGTCCAGAGGCAGGCTGTCTGGGGTTTGTAGGCTTTCCCAACCAGCCGTCAGCAGAGATAGTCAGCAGAGATGCAGATTAAAACAAATATGGATTCTTAGACTGAACTGATTTGTATTGGTACATTTTATTTTCATGTGTCTGTCTTAAAGGAACAGTTTGCTATCTTTAAATTTATGCTGTATTTCCTTCTTTACAGAGCATTAGATGAGGAGAATGAAACCACTCTCATGTTTGCTTTGAAAATATAAAACCACAGGCAGCATCCAGTTAGCTTAGCTTAGCATAAAGGCTGGGGGAGTAGGGGAAAACAGCAACCTCTGCTTTTTACAAAGGAAGGGTAAATGTTGTTTGTGTAATTTGTGCAAAAACAGAAATAAGAAAATAGTTTTGTGGTCAGATTTGACAGAGCAGTGGCTTTCTGACTCACTGTCTCCCCCTGTTTTCAGTGGTTTTGCAAAGGTAGCTAACTGGCTCCTTACTGTAGATTCATATTTAACAGACTAACATGAGGGTTGCACGAATCATTTCATCCAACTCTCAACAAGAAATCATGCAACTTTACTCCCCAAAACAACAAAATATACCTTTTAAGAGGGAGGTCAATGTTGAGAGAGAGCAGCCACAGAAAAGATTTGCAACGTGTGGTCACATTAGAAAGAAAAAACGAGGGCTGCCTCCAAAAGTTAGAGATTCCAAACATCAGTCAGAGACCCTCAGTCGACTGAGATTCCTTTAAGTGGAGCAGTGTTTAGTTTTGTTTTTGTCAGTCGTGTGCAGTTTATTTCTGTTCAGCTGCAGAGCTCTCACACTGCTCTTTGGTACAGGCTGCTGCAGACACAGAGCCCCGTCAGGCTCCGAGATAACTGGAGGTGGTGAATTTGCAGCTCACAGCGACTTCATACGATGCAGTCTCTGGCTTTCAGCCAAATCTGATACAACTGGCATAATTCTGAGTCGGGTACAGCCCCAGAAAAAACACGAGTACGGTAGTTGTGTTTGCAATGTTACGAAATATCAAAATTAGTTGCACTTTACTGAAAATAAAAATGTTAGAAGGGATCAAGCTTTAGCCCCCTTTGTTCTGGAAGAAACAGTGACCTTTTCCTGCGTTGTACTTTCAAGCAAATCGCCAGATTTTAAGTCAAAGCCAGGCTCAGACTACAGGACTTCTGAGCCAGTTTACCCCGATTCACCCCTCCTGACAATGAGGAGAAATCAGGTCTGAGACCTCGGTCAGTACTGATGTTCGGCCCAGATTAACTGGTGATGTGAGAGGTTCACAGATCTCGTCTTAAACCTCCTGTACTGCTTGCAGCCTCATTGGGGCTGTCCTGATCATTTCAAACATGTTTGATATGTAAGATTTAAAATCTGGATGATTAGTTATGATACATCAGTATTGAGGAGCTGATGGTGTTGCTAAGGAACGGAAAACATTCTTAGCCGTTGAAGCTAAGGTTCGTCAGCATACTACTGATGACAGTTACTAAAACTGACAGTTAAAATCTCACCTCGAGACCTCGCTGAAGAACTCCTGTTGACCGCTCTGCTCCAGCCTCATTTAGCCTTCTGTTTTTGTTTCTCTCACTGCAAAGCATTGTTAATATTATAGAAAGTTGTCGCACCAAGTCAGTCTCTGTTTTGTTTCACATCTGCTTTCCCCTGAGATCATGTGAGGTGGTGCATTCATGCTCCCTCTGGCACAATAATCTAAATATCTTGTGTGTGATGTGTCATTATTTTCAGATCTTGTATTGTGTGCATGTTTGAGATCAGAGAGAAGAACATCTGTGAAGTTCCTCTGTAGGATCTCAGAGCTCCTGCAGTCTGACTGAGCCCAGCTTGAGCTCCACTGGCTGGCTCACATTATAAAAACACAGTGTTGTGACTGTCAGAAGCTGCCAATTTTCTTGGCAATGATTGTATTTGTTTATAGTAATCACCCTAATATCTCAAAATGAATGTGTTAAAGATTTATTGATGTCAAAATGCTACACGTAGCGGCTTTAATTAGCTCAGCAAGATTAAAAACATGACTTTTCATCCGTGAAAGACCTCCATCAGGATGCTCGAGTGAAATCATCCAGCATTCAGTTAAATTATCAGTTCATTCAGTCTGGCAGCGCTGCCTCAGAAGATGAAGTATGGCGTGTACTCAGCTTTTTGACTCCTTCTGATTCCATGCCGTCAGAAACATGGATACAGCATAACAAGATGATGGACGCGTTACACAGCCTGCATACTGAAAGATAATAAAAGCAGCTGAAGCATCCGTCTTTGTCATCTCGTTTGTCTCCGACAGTGTGTGTTTGGTGCGAGTTGAGTAGCGGTGCAGACGGGCGGCACGGCCGCTCAGCTGCAATCCTGAGCCGTTATTATTTAACACATCACTCTGAGCTGCAGGAAACACTCTGATTGTCTGCAGCGTGTGTTCACTCACAGTCTGTGTGCCAATATGTCTGTAGGTGGATGTACAGTATGGATATAAATATCTTCATGCGTGCATTTGCATGTGTGTGTGTGTACGCCTTATGAAGAGTGATGACTCATCCTCAGTACAGTAGATTATGTCTTTGTAATGAAGCGCCATGATTGGATATTTGCAGAAAACAAAGACACGTCAGTCATCCCTCCATGTTTCTATGTCTTCATCTCTCCACACTTGTCCTACATCCACTCCTTCCTTGAGGCCGTGTGACGCAGCTCTGTGGATGTCAGTCTGTCCGTCAGTCCACTTTGGTCCAGATAAAATGTCTCACTGACCGTTTGATGGATTGACACGAAATTTCACACGGACCTTCATGGCTGCCAGGAGACTTTAGGGATCCCCTGACTTTTTCTCTAACAGCTTTAACAGGTTGACCTTTTTAGCTTTTAGTAAAATGTCACGACCACTTTTGGATGGATTGCCGTGAAATTTGGTACAGACATCCACGTCCCCCTCAGGATGAATTGTAATCACTTTAGAGCCCGAGGCTTTTCATCTGGCACCATCATCATTTGTCTATAGATCAATCCACTTTTAAAGGGACACTTCACCCACGCAATGATCATTTGTGTATCAGTTACTCACCGTGTGTCACCTTCAATTTGTGAAGAAAACTTTTTTCCCCCTACGTTACTAAGAAAATTCTCTATGATTTAAAGTAAAGTGGGCCACGTTTTACAACCAGTCCCCCCAGGATTTTGCAGGGTTTTTGTGGGACTGTTGCAGCCTTAAATGCCTGATTTGATGACAGCTTTTATTTAAAAAAAAAAAAAAAAAAAAGAATGGCAATGCATGTTGCTGTTCAGTTTGTTTTTATTTTTTTGAAGAGCTGCAGCATATATTTATGGACACATTGAAACCTGCACTGTTCGTTTATTACTAGATAATTTTACCAATAATTTCCTCTCTGCTCTGATCGCCTCCTTGCTTGTTGTGCAGCGTTTGTTCAGTTTGCTGTCACATCTCTTAACCCTGCATTTGCGAAAAAACAAGTAGTTGAAGAGAAAGTTGTGTCACAAAACTATATTCCTTTTTTTGCATTTTTATGCCTCTGCACCACAACAGCTGAGGCTGGAGGCAATGGTTTTGGATTGTCCGTACAAACTACCTATGTACATACATCCCATTCTTATATGCAGTATCTCAAGAAGGCCTTGAGGGAATTTCAACGATGAAGGGACTAGATTTTGGAGGTCAAAGTTTAAGGTCACTGTGACCTCATCTGTCTCATTCCAACACATTCTCACTCCAGATGTGACGTGAAAGGTACCCTGGGTGCGTTCTGGGAAAGCCGTGTCAAGTTCAGCCTGTTACATGCATTGTGTTCTTTCAAAGTACACTTCTGTTTTTCACAGGAAATTTACTGTTTACATACAGTCTCTTTCAAAATAAAATGCACTGCGTCTGTAAAACACCAGGAGTTTAAGTCTTTTTTGCCTTCAACCGCTAATGTACCTGGTTGGGTCTAGGAAAAAAGAACAGGGTTTGGTTTTATAGCATTGCAGGACACAAACACTGCTCTCTTAGGTGAAAGTCTCCTGCCCACCCTACTTGCACTTTTGTCGCCTTAACTTTCGTTTGTGTCCTGCCACGTTTCCCCCTGACCCCCACTGAGTGCCATTAAACTTTAACAGCGTCTGGCCGTGTATCGTACCGAGGTTCAAGGACAGCTTTTTCATCAGTGTCTGACGCCGCAAGGCACTGCCCAAGTGCCAGATTTTGACGATTTAGAAGTGAGACTGGGTTGCTCATTCTCATGAACACAGTATCTCAACAACACCTTGAGGGATTTTTTTTTTAAATTTGGCACATACAAGCACTTGGACTCGAGAGTAAACCGATCAGAATCTGGTGGTCAGTGGTCAAGATCACTTTGACCTTGCTTCCATCTGATTTCGTGAACGCGTTATCTCAAGAAAACTGTGAGGGAATTTCTTCAAATTTGGCACGAACATACACTGGGACTCAAGAATGAGCTGATTACAATTTGGTGGTCAAAGGTCAAGGTCACTGTGACCTCACAAAACGTGTTTTTGACCGTAACTCAGGAATTCATACACTAATTATGACAAAATTTCACACAAATGTCTCACAGGACAAAATGATGAAGTGATGACATTTTATATCCAAAAGGTCAAAGGTCAGCTTCACTGTGACATTATAATGTTCTGCAAAAACATTTTTTTTATAGCTTTACTCAACGTCATATCTCTGGAACAAAAGGGGAGACATTTGGTCGATTGGCTGATTGTATATATCTTGTATAGATCTTTTGTGTTGCCAAGGTGAAGGTTTGTGTGAAGCATCCATGTTTTCACAGACATGGATGTAAACTTGACATGGTTGTGGAGGCGCACAACCCTAAGGCAGTAATCCTAAATGGATACATGTAGATCTCGGAGCTTTCTGAGTTGGTATAAGGCGTATACCTGGGTATCACATAGACCACACACGCCACACGCTTCATCCCTCTAACCTCTAACCTTCCAATTCCCACAAGTTTCCTCCTTCACATGAATTCATTCATTCATTTATTCTGCTGTATCCCGTCTTTCCTGTCACATTCCTTCAGTACTCCACCCTTGCTTTGGTTGTGGCTCAGGTGGAGGATCATGTTGCGTATTAGTCGCAGGGTTGTTGCTTTAATAGTCACTGTGCTGCCATAGGTGTGCATCCCTTTCCCCCATAACTCAAACTCCTTCCTTCTCCCATCTCATCATTCCTCCATGCCATTCATCCTCTCCTACCTCCACCAGTCCCTGCATCCGTCTCTCAATCAATCATCCGTCTGTGTAGCTGCTCTTCTCTCCCTCCGCGAATCTATTTATCATCGCTCCACCCCCCATCTTTGATATTCGATTCTTGCTTCCTCCATAACTTCTTCTACCTCCCATGTTTCTGACAATCCCTCCATAAATCCATTCACCAATTCATCCATTCGCCTTTCCTACATCCACGAGACTCTCAATTCTTCAGCACCTCCTACACCCCTCTCTCCATCCATCCATCCATCCATCCACTCCTCCTTTTAAACAGTAGCCAGTGACTCCACCCATTCAATCCTTTCATCTCTTTCTCCCTTTCCTTTTCATATCCACCAGGCTATCCCTCGTTTCAATCCCTGCAAGCATCCATCCATCCATCCCTCCAAATCCCATCCTCCTGCTTCCTCCACTTATTCATTCCCCTGTTTCTTTTGCATCCTCCTCTTCTATTCCTCCACCAATCCCTCCATCATGCCTTGTTCCTATTCCTCTATCTCTCCATTAATCCATTCAGCCATCTCTCCATTCCTTCCTTCCAGCATCCACCAGATCCTCTGTATGTCTTCCCTCCCTCCACCCATCCACACATGCAGCTCCAGGCAGATCCACCTCCGGGCCTCGGCAAACCAGAATAGCCCTGATAAGTCAAATGATGATTCTGTCTTAATGAGCTGTGGAGAGAGAAGGCGTGCATTAGCGGCTGTATTGACGCTGTGACTCAGAGCTTGGCTGTGTGTGTGTGTGTGTGTGAGAGCCGGAGAAGGACTCGCTCTTTTGTAACGAGACAGATCTGATTCGGCCGAGCGCACAGGAGAACACGCTGATGATGACAACGGTTAAACACAGACACCCCACCCTACCCCTCCACACACTCGCACATGCACACACACAGACACACACTCCTCCACCCCTCCAATTACATCCCTTTGGTTAATCTTCCCTATCGCAATTGTACAGCTGGCAGAATGACAACCTTCTGGATTGTGAGCGTAATCTCGGTACTATGAGTCTGCTTTTGAAACACCTCTTTGTTTGTGTGTGTTCGCTCATTTATGAGCATCCTAAGTGTCGTTTGTGTGTGTGAGGACATATTTACATTTGCACGTTTGCATCTGTGTGTGTGCGTCAATCTGTATGTATGTGCAAATCTGTTGCTATACTGTAGTGCTAAGTTCATTTATCAGTTATTGCTTTGAATGAGGTTGAAAATTAAAGGTGCCCTGTTTACAAAGTTATGTTTATATTCAAAATTCTTAAAGTTTAACAAGCAAATGCTTTCCTTCCGGATCATTTTGTAAAGTCTGACTTTTGGTGGCACACGGCTGCATTTCCTGGCATGTAAGGCAGCATTAAGACAGACGATAGTGCTGCATTTATAATTTTCTTTTAAAAAGGTATCCTCAGTGCGACTTAAAGGGATAGTCTGGATCTTGTAAAGCGGGGCTGTATGAGGTTTTGATCCATAGTCAATGTATCACATATGATACATGCCAGCTGGCACGCCGCCAGTTTGAAGAAGCAGGCAGGAGCACCAGCACGGAAGCTGAGCAATGTACAGTCACACCTGTAAAAAATCAATAACAGGTTAAGTGTACACTATATTGATCATGGACGTTTCTTGCCAACATGCACTCTGGGAGTCGTAGTTAACTCGTTCCCCGAATGGTTTACAAGTACACAGGCTTGTACCTTTGACTTTTTTTCAAAGAACCAGATATTTTCTCACTCTGTTGCTGATGAGTCAACTGGGAGGATCTCATGTCACTCCAAGTCGTTGAAGTTCCAAATATGAGTCACTTTGTCTATAAAAGAAATTAGGAATGACCAGAATAGCTCATCCCACTTCACATCTGTATGAGACCACTCCAGCACATATTTATATGTGGTAAAAATGTAAGTGTTGATATGACATATCATATAGGTTCTGCTGTTATTTAAGTTTGCACAACAGTTTCTGTATATTTTGAATAGCGCATGGTAGTTAACTACACTAAGGTTATGTTTATATTCACTTTATTTATGTGTTAGAATACAGGCACAAGTTATTTACGCCAGGTACGGTGCTGTAAGGCAGTTTGGTGCGCATGACAAAAGGAGACAACGTGGTGTGTAAAGATGGCTTGAAGTTTGTATTGGTTTGGATCGTAATAAGTTTCTGTTATGCAGTGTTGGAGTGTAGTAACGGGAATACATGAGAATATATAGAAGTAGGACATCAAGTTGGTAGTGGACCATATGAGATGTAATTTTGGAAGAACTAGGCCTGCCATTTTTGTATTCTCAATAAACCTCTTTCAACTTTTTTCCCTGCCTCATGTGGGTACTGTGGATCTTCAGAAAAGGAACAGAAACAGGAGTCAGTCCAAGAAACAAACTAAGTGGCCGAGGAACTTTGGTGCGTTGAAACGGCCACTACAGAGATCTGGCAAAAAATAAAAAATACAAAAAATAATGCAGGATGATCCAGCAAGAAAGTTAAACCAGGCTCAACCTGTTGCCACAGTATAACAGCAAATCAACAAGCAATTTAAAGAAATGACACTGGGCTTTAAAGTCCAGATGAAACAGCATTTCAAGAGCATCTCTATCTCCGGTATCCTGATGTATTGACGTATTTCAGAGCAAGGGCAAGAATAGCAGGGGTCTCGTCCCCTCATTATTTAGAACATGTGCATTTATCTCCCTCAATAAAGACATGAAAGTAGCAGAAGACCTTTATTTTGGCAAAATTAAAGACCAAAATGAAAGCTGACATAGTGATGCAGTGGTCAGCATTGTCGCCTCACAACAAGAGGGTTCAAACCCAGGGTGGGGAGTCCTTCTGTGCAGAGTCTGCATGTTCTCCCTGTGTCAGCGTGGGTTTCCTCCAGGTGCTCCAGCTTCCTCCCACAGTCCAAAGACATGCAGGTTAATTGGTGACTCTAAATTGTCCGTAGGTGTGAATGTGAGTGTGAATGGTTGTCTGTCTCTATGTGTCAGCCCTGTGATAGTCTGGTGACCTGTCCAGGACGAACCCTGCCTCTCACCCAGTGTCAGCTGGGATAGGCTCCAGCCCCCCCGCGACCCATAACAGGATAAGCAGTTATGGAAGATGAATGAATTAAGTAATGAATAAATGAATGAATGAAGACCAGAAATGGTCCAAAAAATGCACGAATTGGTGCATTCAAATTCACCAGAATGCAGAATTTTCTGGATGTGGACACTCAAAACCCGTTTGAGTTTGCGTTTGTCTGTCTTTATTTCTATGTACTTATGGTTCTGTACCTGTATATCTTTTAAGTGTTTGTTCGGTCTGTATCTATTTATCTGTGTGTTATCTGTATCTATTTATCGGTGTTTGTTCCCTTACCGACCTTTACTAAATGACACACTGTTATCACTGACTGGGATCCGGACACTCAGACTCACCACAGCTTAGTTCACACCACATTTGGCTTCAGATCAGCACAGCTCGGCTAGTACTAATGATAATGAAGCAAGTCGCCCACAGCAATTAATGCACTTAGCTACTAATGATGATTAACTGTGGACTGTATTTGATTTAGGAAGTTGATAAGCTGCCTCCGAACACAAACAGGTTAATTAGTATCATGTCTGGGTTGAAAGAGGTTTCAGAATTAGCCGGACCGTTCATGGAACATGTTTTGTTTTGTCCTTCAGAGCGTCTGATCCCTTTAAGAGCGTGAACATTTTGTCCTTGTTTCACGAGTGTAAGGAGAAATTCCGATGAAGACGTCAAAAGGAAGAGATGTCAACGCGAGTCTCTAGAGGCTGAAAAGCACGAGAAGGCTTTCTCCTCTCTCATCATCCACTTATGCCGTATCCTGTCATGTAATTATCTGCCTGGCTGGATGACTTTTCGAGCCTCTTTTTATTCTTAATCATACCGTTTAGTTATGGTTTACACTTTGCCGAAGGCATCTGAGCGTGTTGAGCTGTGTCACTGATCTGCTCTACAACCACAGCATGCAGATGAACAATCAAAATGCAAAGACAGAGGCGTGATAGTCCAGAGCATCTGTGTCAGGCACCTTCATCATCAGTGCAGTTTATTTTTACATTGCGTGGATGTTTATGGTCGATGGTTTGCAGCCTTGCCCCTCGTCAGAATACCACATCTGACTGAGTCTGTTCCTTCGTTAAATGACTACAACTGATGTGCATCTTTTTAATCACAACACCAGACTGATCCAATGAAAGTTATTTGTATACCCCCATATCAAACACAATGTCTTTTAACAGGCCTCTAATCTCTACAATGACAGATATGGCAACAAAACCTTCTTTAAGACATCAGGGAAAAAAATCGAAGAAACCTCAGAGGGAATTCAAAATGAGACCCCTCCTCCTTGGACAGCTGTGGGGCATGACGGGTAGAAAAAACTGTTGACACAGTTAAAAATACAACAACGGGACTAATATCAAAGAACAGAATATTAAAAGATCTGATAATAACGTAGCAAGTCCAATATTAGACGTAAGATAAAAGTATTGTTTGTTAGAAGACATGTCTCTTCAAAACAAGTTTATATGAAGTAAGACCCCTTTATAGTTGTTTTCATGTTGTGTTTATGTTGTAATGTTTGTTTCAGTTTATTTGTTTGTCTCTGTTACCTTCATCAAGGAGGCTGTGTTTTCAGTTTGGTTTGTTTGTCAGCAGCATTATGGAAAAACTAGCAGCCCAATTTTTATGACACCAAATGAAAGGGTTTAGAACGCGGCAAGTAAGAACAGATTAAATTTTGGAGTGGATCAGAATCGCAGGGCGGGTATGCAAATTATTTTTCACTTACAGTGCGAGATGGGCATTATGCCTTTATGCATCCTAAATCCAATAGAGCAGTGGTTCCCAACTGGTCCAGCCACGGTGTTCAGATTTCTCCCTAGTCATTAGTTCAAGGTCCACACAGTTTAATAAATCATCATAGTTGTGTTTGGCCAAGTCGTCAAGCTAGTTTGCTGTCTGAGCCCGGTCTCACTCCAAAGTCGTCAAAATCTGGCGCTTGGGCAGTGACTTGTAGCGTCAGACACCAATTAAAAAAGGCATCCATTAACGTTGGCGTGATACGCGGCCAGTTGCGGTTATAGTTTAACGGTGTCCGGTGGCATCAGAGGGACATGTGGTGGGACAAGGACGAAACTTAAGGCAACGAAAGTCCAACTGGGGCGTGTCGGAGTGGTGGTGGATGGGTCCAACAAACATGGATTTCTACCAAAGAGGGCCACGTTCACGTCCCGTAAGATTCTAAAGCCAAACCATTTTCGAGTCACTTGCAGTCCATTCAGAATGGACCCATGAACCACTTTTGGACCATGACCCACCAATTGGGAACCACTAGATAATAGTAATGTTCAATAGTGACAAAACATAGCTTATTGTAGCCAAGCAGCAACCTCCGGTTCTGAAAAGTGAAGCCAACTTGGATGTGCCAAAAACTGCAGTTCCTCTAATGGCCACTTGAGGCTGGCTCCAAAAGCCAGTTAATCCTTATAGACAGCAGAAATAAACATGTTTACAGACTGGTACAAAAAAAACAGCTTTGGTCTCTATGGGTAATTTCAACATTTATTACCACTGTATAGAGGATGAATTTTTAAGCAACTCACTTTTTAAGTTATATCAAGACTTAAAGTTACACATAATAAAGTGTGCGGTCGCTTTAAGTGACAGTTGGGCGCCATCCCTAAAGATCACACTATCACTAGTGTTGGGGTCGTTACTCTAACAATGTAATCTAGTACTCATTACTCGTTACTCTTTTGTGACAACTAATCCCATCACAGGGTTGGTTGTCACAATCTGCCAGACTGTGTTTTATGTTTAATAACTTCTTGTTAAAAATGAAAGGGACGCCTATTTCAAGCCAAGACCTTAAGCTTTCTGTAGGAATGACTATTGAAAGATGTTTTGACGATGAGCAGTTCACACAAGAGTGAAAAGTGTGACAACCACTTTTCACAACCACATACAACAGATCTGCATATCATAGAGGACTGGGCTGTCGTCCTTGGCGGAGGTATGCGCTCTCCAACTGCCCCTCTGATTCTTTATGTATTGAAAATGTTGATTTAAAAGTGTGATATAATAAGAGTAAACGAGTCGAGTGCGTCTTTGTCAGTGGGTCAATGTGTTTCCTTCCTACTGGAAATAATATTATTTTGAAACCTAATATCACTCGCTGTCTTTTAATCTGAGCTCTAATATTCTGCAGATATGATATCTGTTCATGACTCTGATATGTTTGATAGATAATCATTATTAGGATTCCGTCCCTGCTGAATAACAGAGCCTCTGCAGCAGCATTTAGGCCTCTGAGAGACATTAAAACTCTCCAACATGCTAACAAGGTTTTTAGGCAGGCTGGCAGCGATTCATGGCAGGCTGAAGCAGGATTTGTTGTTGTTGTTGTTGTTGTTTATACACCGACTCCCCTCCCAACTGAAGCTGTCAAATAAAATCTTGTCACCCTTACTTCCGCCATATTGACAGTGGCAACACTGACTATATTTTAAGGTTTGTAAAGAGGAAGACAAAATATAACATTTGTTTTATACACAGCAGCGATCTGGAGGACAGACACATCTTGTAATTAATTTAGACACTAAAAATATTTAATGGAATTAAAATAGAAGCAGAAACTGACACTGCAAGTGTTACCTCACGAAATTTAATCATATAAATTTCCCAAATTTATTTGTCTTTCAAATAATTCATTGTTAAATTTAGAGATCACCTTGAGTCTATTAAGCTTATTTATTATAATATATGTATGTGTGTATATATAATTAATTGACCTCAGGCAGGCCAGCCATTAGGAGTTATGGACAGGCCGAGCTGAGTCCCATCACCCACTCTACCACTACCCATCCCTTAGCTCTAATACCAACATGGGCAATTGCAGATGGTCTCAGTGAAATTAAATGGCTACCATGGAGACTAACTTCATCACATATGAATAGAACTTTGCTAATTGAATCCACAAGAGTCTCAGCTTTGCAGTCATACCCAATTTACGCAGTACCAAGACTGTTTAGGGACCCCAGTGTGCAGAAATATTCAAATACACCATTTTGAAAAATGCCTCTTTTCCCCTCACCAAAATGTAGCCTAATTTGGTTTAGCCCAGGTGAAAATTAACTGTATTCGTGACATTTCTCTGTTTGAGCAACACACTCTCACGAGATCAGGCAACAACTGACAAGATCAGACACTTGGCTGATTTTGGACATTAAGCTAGCAGCTAAAGCTAGCGGCACAATAAGGAACAAACACCTTTATATTAGAGGGAACGTTGCCTCATTTGCACAATTAAGAGCTGTTTGCAATTTCTCTGTACCAACTTTTTTTTAGATGCCTGCAAATCTGTGATTATGTTAGAAAGCATTTGCCCAACTTTGAAATACTGTCCAAACATGAGCGTCTGGAGGTGATAAATAAGTTTGACCCTGTCCACCAGGGGCCAGTTTCTTATTTCTATCAGATCCTACTAAACAGTGGTCCACTGGACACCTTAGGAATGAAACAGGCGTGGGTATACGAACTGAATGTAGAACTAACAGATGAAGTCTGGATGAATGTTTAAGGAATACACAGAACTGTTCGGTCTTATACAGTAAAAACTTTACATGGGCTCGGTTATTCCAGGGAAACGCTACACCTGTCTGTAACTGCTGTAAATCTACAATTAGCAATTTAGCACATGCTTTCTGGTCATGCAGTAAATTGTATGAACATCTTTCACTGTTTCTCTGAGGCTTTTGGGAACGTTTGGGAACGTGATCCACTCATAGTATCCTTGGAGTGACTACCTCCTTATCCTCTGCAAGCAAATACCAAAAAATGGCTGTTTTATTTGGAATAATGATTGTAAAGAAGTTAATTTTACGAGTGTGGAAGATGAACTCTGTTCCCACTTATGATTTATGGTTGAATGAAATGGCAAACATGTTACATCTGGAGTCTGTGACGAGGACAAAGGTGTTGTGTTTGATAAGATTTGGCACCCTGTACTGAAATTCTTTCAGGGCGAAAACTAATTTGATAAGTTTTTTAGATGAAGCACCTTGCTGTGTTTATTTCTCCTTTACTGTATATGTCAGTGAAGATTCTCAGTCATCCAGGTCATGGTAGACATAAGTGCTATATTGTAGGCAACTAGACTTGCTTGAGTTTCTTGAGGACGTTTCACCTCTCATCCAAGAAGCTTCTGCAGGTCTAAATGACTGGTGCAGAGTCGCAGGCTTTAAACTCTGTGTTGGTGTGAACCCTACAGAGTCGCTTAGGTCACATGTGAGTCGCTGACCCACCCGGCCATCTTGTGTGTCATTAGGGTTACATGGGTCCAGGTGTGAGTGGGTGTTAAGTCTTCTGGGGACGACCACACCCACTTAGGAGTCTGGGAGTGTAAGCATTTTGCACCAGTAGTCCAGCGTGTAATGTGTTATCTTCTGTTATGTGCTCTTGATTGCGGGCCTGACTTCAGACGTTACTTGAAAAGATCTGTTGCTTAAATCATTTATTTCTTACTTGTATCTAATCTGTTCTATGTTATTATTTATACATTATCTTCACCACATTTAGATTAATTCATTTAAAGACAAACACTGTGTGTTTTTTATTTCGATATGATGATGCAGTGGATTTATCCGGGTCCCAACCTTTGAGTCCCTCCACTCCTCTCAAGTGGGACGAGTTAACAATTCTGTCTCACATCAGACGAGCAAAACGGATCGGAAATAAAATGTTTTATTATTATTATTAAAAGGCCAAGTTCTGGCAAATGCACATGTTGGTCCAACACTGTTTAATTCCCAACTTGTTTAACAGCAGTTAATAAAGGTTTCGTCTGACAGCAGCTGGGGGTGATAAAGTTTTGAGTTAATGTTATGCTCATAGCTGGAGATCATGACGCCAAATATCCGGCCATTTTGTTGATTTCTATCGGACATTTTTTCCCTTAATAAACCTCGATCGAGCATTTCCTGCCCATAAAAACTACAAAACACCATATTTATCCTCTCCCTCAGCCAGATGAATAATCAGTGCCATATATATTACACCTCAGGGTCAATACCAGCCATTCTCTGAGGCCATCACATTCTTATGCGTACTGCTCATCCTCTTTTTGTTTTCTCCCTGTCTTCCTCCTCCCCCTCCTCCTCTTCCTCTTCCCTCCCTCCTCTCGTCCACAGCCCGGTTGTTAGCCAATGGTAAGCTGTCCATTCCTCCTCTAAGCATCCCCACTAACCATCTTCTCTGTGTGTGCCGTGGTTTTAAACATCAGCCTTGAGTTTGTCCGTCTCAGCTGCATGATGTGAAATCTCACAGGGCGACAGTTTAGTTTATTTTGCTGCTGATTTGGAGTCGGTGCTTTTAGAGGATTTGATATAAATAAACTGCATGCCGGCGTTGTTATCCCCTTCTCCTGTCACTGGTACAAACAACGTGCTCTTTTGCTGCTCCCTCCCGCACTTAATGATGGATTTTCACGCTAATCAGCGGATTAATTAATCATAAATCCATAAATCATGTTCTGCAGTCAAGAGGAAGGTACAAACACCTGATAACCATCGAGATAAGAAACCTGCAGTTCCAAAATTAGAATTTAATTAGCTTTGTGGGATTGTGTTATTATTTTTTTCCTCTTCCTTGTCAAGGAAATTGTGTCATGTAGCGGCGCAGCACAGAGCAGGGGAATGGCTGGATAATCAATTTTTAAACATGAGCAAAAGAAATCCTGTCAGGACTTGAGGGTACACACTGTGGTGTGTAATTGATTTAGCTTAAAAGTGTGTGTGTGTGTGTGTGTGTGTGTGTGCAGGGAACTCATGCGCTGGTATATTATGCATGTCTCTGTATGTGTGTGTGTGTGTGCTTGTCGACACGCCCTCCTATCAAGGGGACCGGGCTGTGATCTTTAATGGCAACGTTAATATTTAATGGTAAGCGTGTTGTCAGCAAAGAGCAGCAGGCTGGGACTCGAGGTTCGTATAAAAGATGACAAGGTCCCTGCACCAGGTGGCTCAGTGGAGGTGTCACACACACAGCGGGATGAGAGGCCTTTGGATGCACAGCCGCTCCGTCTTGATAGAGTTTGACAGCACAGAATTGATGTTATGGCGCTCTTTGTAGTGTGCAGCAGTGCACTCAGGAGCTCTGTGAAGCACTGTGGCTTCTCTCCACAGCAGAGCCACCCAGGACACGTCTGATAGGCTGATAGAACGACTGATCAGGTTGGATTTAGGAGGGAACAATGACAAAAGGCCTTAAAGAGTACTGACATTGAATGGAAGGTCCCAAAAGTATTTGACTTGTTATTGTTGCTTCAGCTACAGTCGGCATGTCACAACCAGTTTGTGTCCAAAGACTGTGTTCAGTGTGATACGGAAAAATGCCACATTTGTTCTGATTGAGCCAAAGTCTTTATAGAGTGAACAATTTAGGGGGATTTAGTGGCATCTAGTGGTGAGAACTGCAGACTGCAACCAGCTGGAACTTCTCCTGGTTAGGATTCGTTCTGTGTTGTTGATCAGGAGGTTTTTACCAGGAGCGGAATTATCCGTAGAGGTCTCTTCCTCTCCAAAATAAACAGACCTGGTGATTTAAACCGGTAAAAATGCTGAGTTAAGCCATTTCATGTTACAAATAAGTGTTTCTCCGACACTGTTTGGTATGTCAGAGATGGGCTGCCGGCCCAGCGCCTGCTAATCTGTGCTTACCTTTTTTCTCTGACAACTTAAGATCCAGACGTTCAGGAAGTTTATACCGGGAGCCGAATTATCCGCAGAGGCCTCTTCCTCTCCAAAACAAACAGACAAGGTGATTTAAACTCATAAAATCACTGAATAAAGCAGTTTCATGTTACAAATAAGTGTTTCTCCTATGTAGTTTGGCATATCAAACTTAGGGCCTGTGTCCACATAGTGTTTTTCTTCAGCAGAAAAGCGGTGGAGGGCAGTTGTTTGTTTCTATGACAACAATATCTTGACACGTTTGCTAGGTCGCTTGTTAGTTAGCAGTTTATCTCGAGCAGATAAGTAGCAGATAAAGAAAATAATCATACAGTGGTAGACAGACATGAAAAATAGGTAACTAAAGCAAGCATGAAAACTGAAACCAACAATAATGATTTGGTTTACATGTCCAAAAAGGAGCGGGGGGAACTACCAACTTATTTATTCCCACCCCTTCTCCATATATTAGTAAAAGTCAGTTATGTAGCTCCCCGTTAGAATAAAGCTGTACAACAACTAATTCTCCTAGACCTATTCTAATATATTAAACTAACTACCAATAATATTTGTCTTACAGCAAGATATAAAATAATTACAAAAATACTTGTCAGTCAGCTGCTATGCTTCCAAAAGCTTAGCTCTTCTGTCTTGCTGTGATTGTAGACAGTAGCCGAGCTAAAGAAGCAGCAGTGATGTCACTGGCTCCTTTCTAAAAGTTAAGAGATTTCCAACTCAAAGCGCTCGGACCAGCCTCACAAAAAAGGCGGAGCGCTCTGAAATAGATTCTGGATGTGATGCTTTTTCTCTAGATGGCCACATACGCTCTCCATGGGGAGCTCCTCTCAATGGGAGCAATTGAAAAAGACACGGACACTGAGAAAAATTCGCTATGTGGACACAGGCCTTCCTGCTATGTCATAGGTTGCAAACTTTTTGGGGTCATTAAATTGACTTTTCTGCTAAGGCCTTTAAGGCGGAGTGTCCCCTGCTCCTTTAACCGCATTATTTAGGGTGGAAAATTGCTGCTTCAGTTTCTGAGAAGAAGAAATCTGGGAAGCTCCCAACATTTGATATGTGGCTGAAGGAATTAGGTCATGTTTTACACTTAGAGAAAATTAGATCAAACAGTGAGGGACTCTTTAAGAGGATCTGGCAACCCATCGTTAGTTTGATTGAAGAACTAAAGTGAATGGGTAATAGTTTAACAGGTTAACTGTGCCATAGTGTCATATGTCAGTACTCTGTAACTTGTGGGATAACGTATTTTATTTTATTTTCATTTCCTCTCAAAAATCAGATGTCAAAAAAGATGTGTTTGGATTTATATTTTGGACACTCTCAAAGGAAGGATTTGTAGACAAAGTCACAATTAAAACAAGTGCTCTGTGTGACGTGCAGGACCTTGAAAGTCATTGTAACTCCAGCTCTTTTGGATAGAAGAAATAAATCTGCACGAGATATTTGCCTCTGCTGTGTTTTGTCCCGGATTAATCAAGCATGAATTTGTCTAACCTTTACATAACAAAGTTGGACCGCTACCAAGACGCCTTCCACAGAGGAGGCTCTGTACAAAGCAGCTATTTAGTCGACATTACTACAGTAAATCTTATAGTTTTTCACTTTGCTCTGATGGAGTGTGACAGACATGACTGCAAATATATAATGCTGCTTCTTAAATCCTGGACATTATAAACGCTGAATAAATCCAAACTGTTCCAGACGAGGCAACCCTCTGATGTTTTGTTTGTACGCTATGTGAAGTGCAACATTAGTTAATCAGCTGAGCATCCTCTCATTTTGACTGGCATCTTTCTCACCGTGATTTCTTTTTTACTCTGCTCCGTCTCGCCCTCTCCGCTCAGATGTACCAGACAGGACGATGACATCAGACGAGGAGGAAGCCAGGCGGATCGCAGAGATGGGAAAACCGGTGCTGGGGGAACACTCCAAGCTGGAAGTCATTATTGAAGAATCATATGAGTTTAAGGTGGGAGAGGTTACCCTTCAAACAGCCTGATTATTACAGCTGGAACCAGTGTTTTCCATGCAGCCACACAGACAACAGAGAGCTAACTCAGCCGCCAGCTTGCCTCAGATGACAGCTACATATTTCTAATTTTAGCAGATGCTCTTCAGAGGCCTCCCAACCCACACAGATGCATTTCTGGAGGAGATATTGTTTATATGCATCCTCTAACCTCCTCAACTGAAAAAATATACCCACCGTGTTTGTTTCTGGTGTGTGGCTTAATCATGCATCAAACAGGGGTTGCTGCTGCCTGGGACTTGATGCCACTGCCATCATGTGGCGAGGCTCATGTATTTCTCCTCTGAACATAAATAAGAGCAGATTTCACTCTTGTGTTTGTTTGGATGTGTGTCACACAGAGCACAGTGGACAAGCTGATTAAGAAGACCAACCTGGCGCTGGTGGTGGGGACCAACTCATGGAGAGACCAGTTCATGGAGGCCATCACAGTCAGTGCAGGTACAGTAGAAATAACACCATGTTTCTGCTCTGACTTCAAGAGGCTGCACACAAATACACTGTCTCCTACAGCTTATTGGTTACACTTATCATTTTGTCACGGTCAGCGTTTGGATATCAGTCAAATAAACATCTAAAGTGATGATTGGATGGAAAGTTTTAGAGTTTTATGGTCAGACTGCCCTGTCTTGTTATTTACATATTTTCAAATATAGTATATATTGTTTAAATACAGACATGATGAGCACCATTACTGTGTGAAAAATGTGAAAATAATATTCTGTTTCATTCCTACATTTAAATTATTTATGTGATTTTTCACATTTTTGTAAACAACATTTATTCATCATTAATTTAGTGTTCAACTTTTGCCTGACATTGAATATATATCTTTCTGTCATTAAAGCTACAGTTGGTAACTTTCATAAAAAATAAGTTTTATTTGCTGAAACTGCAGGTGACACGGTGGTGCAGTGGTTAGCACTGTCGCTAACCAGTGGTTCCCCGGGTTCATGGTTCAAAATGTATCTGACAGTTTTGACTTTTTGTATATAAGCCAGCACAGGTTTCTACCACACCCTCACAAGCACTTTTTAAATATTTTTTTATTACCTTTTGTTTTGTATTTATGTATGTGAAACAAATAAAATAAATAAAAAAACAGATAGATAAATCACTGCTCTTGAACTGCCATCAAACTAGACAATGTGCTGATTTTAGTCGTGTCCACTGGCTGCAGCAAGCCTTCTTATTTAACAGCTAAACAGTAACTAAAATATGTCTCTGAAAACATCTGAGGTGAGAAATAGCCGATGCAGTGACAGAATCTTGATTCAAATTTGATCAGTGCTGCCTAGTTTGACAGATTCATTCCAGTTAACGAGCAGCGATTGACATGATTGACAGCTACATTAAAGACTCTTCAGCTCTGATAAGTTGTTTTCAGCACTCATCCCAAGTCATCACATATCACTGCTTTGTCATTGGCCTTTAATGTCTACATATTAGATGCTAGGTATCCTCCTGCATTCCAGGTTGCAGCTATCAACACCTGAACATCAACAAAAGCACACAGTTAGGTTTAGAAAACATCATGGCTCTGCATTTATATGGGAAGGGAACACCAGCCTTCCGGGTGAAAGTCCAGGGTTTGTTGGACCAATCCACTTCCTACACTACATTGACTTTCCAGCTCCTTATAATAGTGTTATGATACGCCACCGGTCGGATGGATGTCACCCGATGGGGCAGTTTGATATACAGCTGGATGGCATCAGGTTGAAATGCTGACAGTAAGGGAGCAATCACCGAGATGAAACGCCAGAAACACGACGCCAGTAAAACCATTGTTTTCCTATGATACGGCGCGTCTGACTGGCATTCAAGCGTCTTTTTAGACGGCCGTTTTTCCGGCGTCTTTTTAGACACGCATTTTTCTAGACACTTCTTTTCAGACACTCGTAGATGCTGAAAAGTTAAAATATTTTCAACTTTTTGAGCGTCAGATGCTAGTAGCTAGCACGCATTGAATAAGCGCTTCCAGCGTTTTAAGCGTCTTTGAAGCGCTGCGTCTCTAGCGTCTCATTTCTGTGTGATCGCCCCCTTACTGTCAGCATTTCAACCTGATGCCATCCAGCTGTATATCAAACTGCCCCATCGTGTGACATCCATCTGACCGGTGGCGTATCATAACACTGCCAAAGCTTACATGCGGCCATTTTACACACAAGGTGGCTTTTGTCGTAAGGTGTCTAACACTGAAATCACTGACATAGCAGTGATATTTGACAACTTTGGAATGAGAACCGACTGTTTTCATTCAAGTGCAATGGATTCTAGCACAAGAGGCAAAAGGAGGTTGAGGGACATGATTTTTTGTCACAGATTATCCGTCTCATGTACCGTCAGGATAACAGTAACAGTTTAAGCAAATATGACAAAAACCTATTTCTATAAAAGTTACCAACCACAGCTTTAAGAGTTGCTAATTTTGACAATTTAATTTGTAAAGGGTTTCATGATCCCTTATCTAAATGCTAATTTTGAGGGTCTTTAAAGGAAAAATTTGACATTTTTGGAAACATACTTGCTTTCTAGCTGAGAGTTAGATGATTAATGGGTATGGTAAATATGAAGCTACTGCCAGCAGCTGGACAAATTAAACAAACAAGATAAAACTTCTTGTTGTGCTAAGCTAACCTGCCACAGCCGTTAGCTTCATATTTAACAGACAGATACGTGTAGAACTGCAGCCATTAATCGATCATGTTCATCTACTACATTAATTGGCAACTAATTTTATAATTGATGAATCGGTTCAAGTATTTTTGTAAGACAAGAAGTTAAAACTCTTTTATTGCAGCTTCTTAAATGTGAATACTTTCTAGTTTCTTTGCTCCTCTGTGACAGTAAACTGAATATCTTTGAGTTGTGGACAAAACAAGACATTTGAGGACGTCATCTTTGGCTCCGGAAAACACTGACTGACATTTTTCATCACTTTCTGACATTTTAAAGACCAAACAACTGATCAGTTAATCAAGAAAATGATCGACAGATTAATCGACAGTGAACATAATCTTTAGTTGCAGCCTTAGATATGTGAGTGTTATGTATCTTCTTGTCTAACTTTGCATATCAAATGTAGTCAAAATATCAGCTACCACCAACTTCTGCTCAAAAATTCGGGTGTCAGTGTGAGCTTTCAAAAACTCATTTAAATGAAGTCCTCTCAGAAAGCGAAGCCCTTGAAGCCCTGAAATAATCTCATGTACGTTAGAGGAAACTCATCCATCACGTCAGGCGACAGCAGCATCAGATCAGCCTGCAGTGCAGCCGCCGCTCTGTCCGCTGCAGTCACAGCCACCGTGTCGTGGGCACCGCCAAGGCCTCGCCTCCTCACTTTGGTGCTGAAATATTTAATCCAGCGGTGCTCTTTATTTTTTCATGATCCACCCGTGGCTGAAAAATGCATGCAGCTCACATGGCCTGACACTTTGAATCAGCAGTGTCCCTCCTGTCCGCTGAGTTTCCTGTGAGCTGCTGGGACACGGAGGACACCCGGCTTCTCCACCTAAGGAGGCCAAGGAGGCTGTCCATTTACATTTAGAGCTGTTAAATTATGACACTTTTATGAGACGGAGACCACAGCGAGCGTGGTTCAACTGAGCAAATGCACAGGCACATTCATAGGCATAGATTCTGGGGGGCACGATGAATTTATGGGCACTATGTTTGAATAGTTGTTGTTTTATTTTGGCTTTTTTTGTATTGTATGTTGTATTTGTTGTATTTTAATCTTTTTTGACTGGCTGCAACTTTTGCCAGGTGTCTCTTGTAAAGCTCAGTTCAGACCAAAAACCGTTTTAGAACGTTGCAGAGAAAAGTTGCAGCTGTGTGAATTGGCCGTCTGAGCTTGACTCAAGCCGCCTGATGGTGTCACCTGCAACTCAGCTGGTCAAATCACTGGCAGCTGTTTTAAATATAAAGCATGTCATGGCTTTCAACAGCCAATCACCTTGTTACTTTCTCTCTGAATGATTAATTGGCGCTGGTTATTTATATTATTGTGGTGTAGTTATTATGAATTCAGCCCATCTGATGCAGGTTTTGTTTCTGTTTTTCACCGTTTCATCACTACTACAAATGCTGCTGTAGCCAGTATCTCACTATCACTATCCTCATTCATATTTTAAGAAGCTACAAATTATATTCAGCCACAAAATAAGTCTGAAAAGCTGCAAATCAGAACAGAAGAACAGAGTCGTTGCATAGAGATGATACACCGTCTCATCTCGTTGCATTGGTGTGGACTGGCAGGTTTTTAGAACGTCTTGTTGCGAGTCTTTGATCTGAACTGGGCATATGAGAGATTTTCAATCTCAATGGGACTTCCCACATTTACATTAGCAGAGGACTCTTATTCTGATTAAACTGAAGATATTTCCACCATACATCGATGCAGAAAATGCTCAAATTGGTGCCTAAAAACTCACCAAAATGCAGAAAATTAAGCTTTTTGTGGTCAGATTTTCTTGGGAGGAACTTAAACCCCACCTCTCATATGTGTCCCTCCCAAAGCTGAAACAAAATCAGTGCCCTTGGTCACGATAGTTATGTTATGGAGGTCAGCAAAAATGGTCGGGGTCATGTCCATATATCTTACAAAATGGCTCTTGTGTGTGTACGTCATTTTGTTTACATAAGAATGTCACCAACACTTTGGCAAATATCATGCCAGAACAAACAGCAGGAGTTTTCCAACATGTGGAAAGTGGTAATACATCTTACCTAAAAGCTCTTTTGTTCTACTTGTTGTTGTTTCATAAATCTAACCCAGTGGTTCTCAAATGGTGTGCCGTGAAGCCAATCCAGGTGATCCCATGACCCCATATTTGTCTTTTTTCCCCTCTGTGTACTACTTATCTACTTCTTTTGTTTCTATACTCATGGAATGTAAAAAATGTTCATAAATAAAAAGTGTAAAAAACAACAGCAAAATTATATCAAAACATTTGTTTACAAACTCTCAGACAACTTGTACACTATAATCCAAGTCTCATATATCCAGTCGTATCCTCACTACTTCCCAGACACATGCATTTTCACTAATAAATTACAATATGAAACACTTCTGCCTACGAGGAGCACGCCCTGAGTGTGCATGAGCACAATTCCGCTGAAGCAGAATTCCGACGTACTTTGTTTGCACTGATTTTCATATTGTTGTAGTGAAAATGCATGTGTTTAGGAAATACTGGGCATTCCACTGGATAAATGACACTTGGATTATACTGCACAAGTTGAGTGAGAGTTTGTAATCGGAGGTTTTGATATAGTTTTGGTGATGTTAAACATGGTAATCTTTTACTTTAATTCATCAAGAATATTCTCCATATTTGGGTTCTTCATTCACCGCAGCGAAAAACAAAGTTGTCTTTACAAATTCAACGTAACACACCATGTGTAACTGATATACAAGTGGTCATTTTAAGAGTGAAGTGTTGTTTTAAAAGACAAAAACCTACCGCTCTTTATAAGTAATTAAAAACACCCTGAGGCATCTAGATAGCATCTATCAATCTAGATATGTTTCTGTAGCGAGTTTAAAGTTGACTAACTGTAACACCAGTAACCTCAGGCTGAAGAGATTTGATGTGTTCGGCTGAAAAATAAGTCAATGTGCCATTTTAAGAGAATGTTGTTCTCTTCCTTCCCCTCTCTGTCATCCCTTATCTCCTTTATCGATCCTTTATCTCGCCAACGTTTTCCAACTCTTCTCTGGCTCTTTATCCTCCTCCTCTTTGTGCTTCATCATCTGTCTTTCTGTTTTCTCTCCCTGTCATATTCTGTTTGGCTTTTTCATCTTCTATCTCTTCCTCTTTTCTCCCTCTTGGCCTCTTCTGTTAATATTTACTTTCCCTCCTTCACCCCTCTCTCTTTGTCTTTGCCCAAATATTCTGCAATCTCTGTGTCCCTTCTGCTGCTCAACTCTCTCTTGCCATCCCATTATGCTTCAATCTACCCCACCTTTCACCCCCGCTGTCTCCTCCACCTCCCACTCGGCCCCACTCCTCCCCAACAGATGAGGACGAAGAGGACACAGGGGAAGAGCGGCTGCCGTCCTGTTTCGACTACGTCATGCACTTCCTCACCGTCTTCTGGAAGGTCCTGTTTGCTTGCGTTCCTCCCACAGACTACCTGCACGGCTGGGCCTGTTTTGTTGTCTCCATCATCATCATCGGCCTGCTCACGGCCGTCATCGGCGACCTGGCGTCTCACTTTGGCTGCACCATCGGCCTCAAGGACTCGGTGACTGCTGTGGTGTTTGTGGCACTTGGTACATCAGTCCCAGGTGAGAAGAGGACGTCTTTGTTAATGCACTCCTGTTTGTGACGTGAAAATCTGTCCTCTAAAGTTTTCTGTCAGTTGATAGATGATGTGCTTCTTTTACAGTCTGAGAAAAACCTGTGACTTCATGAGCCTCTTTCAAACAGCCACACATGCTTTGTCATCAAGATGGCTGATATTCTTATTTCCTCCAAACTGACATTTTCACCCGACAGGATATGAATATGTCCCGAAAACTTTGACTCTGTCAGCATATTTGTTATTAAAGGTCCTATGTGCAGCATTAATAAATCATCACTGCATTCATTTTGGAAGAAAAAAAGATATATTAATATTATAAACAAACAAACAAAACCAATACAGAGAAGATTGCCAGCCTCAGCTGGCCTTCACAGAGCAATTTATATCTTGAGCAACAGGTGGATTTGGCAGGAAATGGGACTTTGCTTCCAGCATGTTTATCTTCTTTAGGAAACTGAGAGATTGAGGAGGAATGAGGCGAAAGGTAATGGGAATAATGGGAGATTTGTGGAAACACTAACAAACAAAACTAAATAGCACAAACGATAATCATCATCCTGAGGGCCAGGAACTGTACCATGAATTAGACGTGAGCTTAATGATGTATAACCCTTTTTTTTTTTTTTTACTCAGCCGTGAACGACATACACAGGCTTTCAGTCAAAGTTTCATCATGTCCACCGGCCATAAGCCTGGAGCAGAGCATATGTTTGGTCATGTGTGTGAATCTGTCTGTCCACAGCTTATCTCACAAACTACTGGACCCATCAGCCTAATATTTTTGTGCACATTTATCACTGTGAGTTCAAAGACCTGTCGTAGTTGCAGTGATTCACAGTTGCTGAAAGACTGTTTGTTGGCTGCTGACTCCTCATTCATCTTAACCGGTCAGTAGGGGGGCTAAGTTTCCAAAATTCGGAAGTAGAAACTGTGAAGGACAGGCTACATGACCTTTGTTATGAGCGCACTCCATCTATCGTCTCCCAGTTGTTGCGGAGGGAGTATACCTGCCCAGATAAGGGTGCCTAGCCGGCTCCATTGCCAAAGCTTCCAAGGTTAAGGGGAAGGGAGATTGCCCTATGCCCCAGACTCAACAGACAAGAGTCTCTTTTTAGATATGTGCATTTTGTAAGAAACAGTCGAGGTGATTTAGAGTGAGCTAGGCTCAAAAACTGACGTCCATAGAAAAGTAAAAGTATCTGCAGATTATCCCAGTGTTTCCCACAGAAGTAGAATCTATGTGTGGTGGCATTTTGTGTTCCCTCTCTAAATCCGGAGGTCTTTGCGGCTTAGTAAATGCAGCACAGGTGGAACTCTCCATGGAGTGGTGGAGAGATTGCAAACTTTTAGACCCAGCAGAATGAACGGTTAAGTTTGAGTCTGATGTCTTTGTCCAAAGTAGCTCTGCGCTCCGAGAGTTTGGTTCATTAATAATGGTATATATATTCCAATAGCACTCCTAATGATTGGACCAGCTCAAAAAGGTAGAGAGGGGGTTGTTACAACAAAAGGTGTGTTACAACAAAATATTCTAAATAAATAACAATGTTTGAATTAAGAAGTTTGGACTTATTGTCCTGTTTAAACAGTTCGGTGAACCAAGATGCTCAGCTTCAACATCTGGCTACAATATTACACAATTCTGTGTATCTCAAACACCTGGCGGAGATCTGCGCCCCACTAAGTGCACTTTTCTAGTTTCCAATGAGACATCTTTGGGTTTGTTTGTTTGTTTTGTTTGTGCTTTTTCCTGTAGTTAAATATAGGCAGGATGCAGTTTGGAAATGGTGATGTCATGTACTTCTTTGCACCAATCACCAATGTTTAAATTAACATGTACTGACTTCTCTTCACAGATACCTTTGCCAGTAAGGTATCAGCAGTCCAGGACACCTACGCAGATGCCTCTATCGGGAATGTGACCGGCAGTAACGCCGTCAACGTCTTCTTGGGAATCGGCATGGCCTGGTCGGTGGCGGCCATCTACTGGCACATGAAAGGGAAGCCGTTTGTGGTGGAAGCCGGCTCGCTGGCTTTCTCCGTCACCCTCTTCACCATCTTCGCCTTCCTGGCCATCTCGGTGCTGCTTTACCGGCGCCGGGCCCACATCGGAGGAGAACTGGGCGGGCCCCGGGGACACAGACTGGCCACGTCAGCCTTCCTTTTCGGCCTCTGGTTCCTTTACATCCTCTTCTCCAGTCTGGAGGCCTACTGTCATATAGAGGGCTTCTAAGCAGCAAAGACTTCAGCGTGAGAGAAAACAAACATGCAGGGGTTCAAAGTACAACTTCAGAGGTAACAGAGCGAATTCTCACTGTGGAATTTGGGTCAGTCTTGTTTGGTATGAAAGGACAGAAGAGGTAGACCCAGGGTTTTCCCAGACACCTCCCTCCCTCTCTCTCTCCCTCAACCCCTTCTGTAAGGATGCTTGGAGGTGATTATCCTGCCCTCTAGTGCCAACAGGCCTGTCCACCCCGGCTGCAGGGGAGCCGTCCTGAGCCTGTGCGAGTGTGCTTACAGTTGGGATTGGGTTACCTCCGAGTCCAGAAGATGCTGATGTCGGGTTGGTCCTGCATTCCACTGGAAGAGACTGCAGTCTTATAACTGGAGAGAGTTGAGTTAATCAGAGGTCTATATTTTTCTCAACATCCGACGAGAACGACTTTTTTTAAAAAGTATTTTGGCGATAAAAACGCAAAAATAAATAAAACAAAAAAATAAAATAAAACAAACACACACACACACAGACAAAAGGAGGAATAAAAGAACTATTTTCTGATCTACGTTAAGGAATAACAAAAAGATAATATTGTAAATGGGAATATGTTGTTGAGTGACAGTGGGATGGATTCATAGTATTTATTTTTATTTGCATAGTTTCCTAAGGAGCACTGCAGAGTTCTCAGATATCACACAATGAAGAAGACGAAGATGAAGAAGAGGAGCGACAGTGACAGTTCATACTGGCAGACGAATCACCATTCAAACAGACGAGGAGGAAGAGGTGGACACAGTGAACGTGGTCAAACTGCCCTGAACATTACTTCCGTACTCTATACGTATCTATATATAATATATTTCCATATTTTCTGTATATTTTGAATATTTGTTTAAATGTGGTCACCTTCTGCTCTAACAACAGAGGATTGCTGTGGCTAAGCGGGATGGGGAGGGGAGGGGGGGTCAAACTATATACTGGAACGATGTCTTCACATTTCTAAGAGTTATGTATCTTGCCTAGGTAAAAGTATGACATTGTATTTTATTTATTTACTGATATCTTGGTCTCACTCGAGTTTTCACCTTTTCAATCAGAAATCCGAAAAAAGAACAAAAAAAAAAAGAACAACGTGTTGCTGCAGAGGTTAAATTCAGAGGTATTTTTGTACTGTTCCTTCCATGCACTTTGCTGTATAGTTCTATTTATGGAGACTTCTACTTGTACATGTGCAAAAGGCCAATATTAAAGGTGTCACTATGGACTGAACAGAGTGCCTGTGGAGGGAGAGGCGTTTGCTGCAGCCGCCCACACTGACGAGCTCTTAGCTCAGCTCAACTACTGAAGAGTTTCCTCCTAAAATGGAGCATAACAGTTTTCAAAGCTGCATTGATAGATATATTTGGTCTTTCAGGGGACAGCAGAACAAGCAACACAAGACCTGCCAGAAAGCTGAAGTCATGCTAGCTGCTAGCTAGTTATTCTAGTTGCTGTTTCGCTAGCTCCTGTTTCGCTAGCTTCTGTTCCACTAGCTTCTGTATCTTAGTGCCAAATTTAGGGTTTCTTTCATCTGTATTTCTGAAAACAATTCATCATGGTCCTGGTTTCCACTTTTTACAATAATTGGGTATCTATGAATGTCAAAACCTTAGCCATACGTTAGCCTTAGCATTATCCTAACTTTCTGCCATATCTTTTTAGCTGGAATTTATGCCATCTAACAATGTCTACACCGCTCTGCACTTTGTGTCCTGCTGTTATTACAGCTAGCCACTCGTCTCTGGTGACATTTAACCTACAATGGTCTAGGGCATACCGAAAAAGTCAGGCTGTTTTCATGCACTGCTGGTATGAAAAGTAATGCACCAGAATTCGTATACCCGCATAATCATGAACAAGTAAATCGTGTAACCCACATTATTGGGAGGGCTGCAATTACGTAAACGATGTGCTGACAGGAGAAGAGAACAAAGTGAAAAAAAACAACAAAAGTTCGCATGAGGTTGGGGTGGTGGAGGGGTCAAACAAACACAGGACTGTACCTCAGGAGATCTGCACTTGTGTCCCATGTAAAAGAAAGTGAACTCTGAGTTATTTTAAGGCACATCAACATGTTTCTTTACCTTAACCTCAGGCCTACTTACATAACTTCACTTTCCTAACCCTAACCTACGTAATTTTACATCAAGTATGTTTCTTCACTTTAAGTACAAAAACATGACAATGTCCATCCACGTTTCTTTTCCTAACCTATGTAACTTTACTTGCCTAAACTATCCTACACTGTACATTGAGTACATAATGTAATGAGTACGTAACATGTCGACACCCAACGATGTTTCTTTTCCTGCACCTAACCCACGTAACTTTACCTGTCTAACCCACAAAACTTCACATCAAGTACGCAACTTTACATTAACTACTTAACTTGATGACACTCAGTCATGTTTCTTTTTGTAAACCTAACCCACATAACTTGCCTAATCTACGAAACTTTACATTAGGTACATAACTTTATGTAAGTACATGACGAGACAAAGCCCAACAATGTTTGTTTTCCTAAACCTAACCCACATAACTTTACTTGCCTAACCTACGTAACTTCACGTTAAGTATGTAGCTTTACAGAAAGTACTTAACTTAAGGACAAACGATCATGTTTGTTTTTGTAAACCTAATCTACAAAACTTAACGTAATTTTCAGTTAAGTACGTTACGTGATGACGCCCAACAATGTTTCTTTTCCTAAATCTAACCTACATATTTTCATGTCAAGTATGTAACTGTACGTTAAGTATGTTACGTGATGATTCATGTTTGGTACCTAACTTTATGTTAAGTCCGTTATGAGACAACGGCCAACTATGTTTCTTTTCCTAAACCTAACCTACGCAACTTTCCTTGCCGAACCTGCGTAACTTTATGTTAAGTATATAACATGCCAAGGTATTTGTGGGGTGCTAATCAGTTAGATACCATATAACCCATTATATGTACGTTTTCATAAGATATAATACAAACTGTTGTATGAGAATAAGTTGAAAAAGTTAGCTATGCTAAAAGCCATTATAACAGAAATAGTAAATAATGATATTACAGTGTTTATTTTTTAAATTACTAATTTGCCTCATTACAGAAGTTAATATGTTTTTAAATGAGGCTTTCTCACTTATGTAGCAGAACCCAGAGAATTCACTGTCAGCTCAGCTTTGTGTATGATTCCTTTGGTGATTGTAGACACAGCAGCGTTAGCACTCATTTAGAGTGATGTTTTTAAATACCTGATGAACGTAAATCAGATATTCAACATGTTTTCAGCTCTGTTCTGTTCTCTAACAACCCCTAAGGGATATACACTGCCTGGCCAAAAAAAAAGTCACCACCTGGATTTAACTAAGCAAATAGGTACAAGCCTCCTATTGGATAATTACTGCATGGGCGATTATCTTTCAGCTGGCAACAAGTTATTTAACCCCAACTGGTGCAATGAGTTGCTTCTCATTTCCTAAACAACCATGTCGAAAGACACATCCCGTGGTCGTGGAAAAGATGTTAGTCTGTTTGAGAAGGGTCAAATCATTGGCATGCATCAAGCAGAGAAAACATCTAAGGAGATTGCAGAAACTACTAAAATTGGGTTAAGAACTGTCCAACGCATTATTAAAAACTGGAAGGATAGTGGGGACCCATCGTCTTCGAGGAAGAAATGTGGCCGGAAAAAAATCCTCAATGATCGTGATCGGCGATCACTTAAACGTTAGGTGAGATCAAATCGAAGAAAAACAACAGTAGAACTCAGGGCTATGTTTAATAGTGAAAGTAAGAGCATTTCCACACGCACAATACGAAGGGAACTCAACGGATTGGGACTGAACAGCTGTGTAGCCTTAAGAAAACCACTAATCAGTGAGGCTAACCGGAAAAAAAGGCTTCAATTTGCTAGGGAGCATAAAGATTGGACTCTGGAGCAATGGAAGAAGGTCATGTGGTCTGATGAGTCCAGATTTACCCTGTTCCAGAGTGATGGGCGCATCAGGGTAAGAAGAGAGGCAGATGAAGTGATGCACCCATCATGCCTAGTGCCTACTGTACAAGCCTGTGGGGGCAGTGTTATGATCTGGGGTTGCTGCAGTTGGTCAGGTCTAGGTTCAGCAACAGTATGTGCTCAAAGAATGAGGTCAGCTGACTACCTGAATATACTGAATGACCAGGTTATTCCATCAATGGATTTTTTCTTCCCTGATGGCACGGGCATATTCCAAGATGACAATGCCAGGATTCATCGGGCTCAAATTGTGAAAGACTGGTTGAGGGAGCATGAGACATCATTTTCACACATGGATTGGCCACCACAGAGTCCAGACCTTAACCCCATTGAGAATCTTTGGGATGTGCTGGAGAAGGCTTTGCGCAGCGGTCAGACTCTACCATCATCAATGCAAGATTTTGGTGAAAAATTAATGCAACACTGGATGGAAATAAATCTTGTGACATTGCAGAAGCTTATCGAAACAATGCCACAGCGAATGTGTGCTGTAATCAAAGCTAAAGGCGGTCCAACGAAATATTAGAGTGTATGACCTTTTTTTTTTGGTGGTGACTTTTTTTTTGGCCAGGCAGTGTATCTGTTGCTTTAGCTACTAAATGCTCAAACTTTGCTCACAAGCTAGATGCTAACTTTTTTTGGTGCTAGGAAGCTAGCATACAGTGGAGTTAGCTAAAACTGCTGAAGTACTTTATGGAACTGAGGAGAACTGCACCCATAGAAATGAAATGGTTGGTTTGTTTATGGAAGTTTAAACAGAAGTTACCCTGCTACAACGGTTACATGGCAATGTTACACAGAAAAATGGCCGCCTCTCTGACCATCCTGCTACGTTCATTTGAATGGGTTCATTTCTATGGTTGCACCTTTCACATCCCACATTTAATTCTTCGTTAAATATGAATTAATGCAGCTTTAACAAAGTAAATCTGTCTTCTCTTGACGTTTACAGAGAGTCAAGGTCAGATTTGTGGGTGTGTTGTTGGGAGCACTTCAAAAAATGACTCAAATTACATTTTTCACCATAACAACTTTATTTTTGCTCATTATGTAAAGAGTAGGAGTCAGTGATGCTCATTTTGGATCGAAACTCTTCAGTGAAGCAGCAGGTGTGGGTGTCGGAGCAGCAGATAGCTCCAGGTTGAATCTGAAAGTAGCCTGATATTGATACTGAATGCTGTTTAACACACGACTGGTGCTTTGTTTTTAAAAACGAGAGAGTCAAAAAAAAAACATTTAAAACTCCCAAGAAGCAGCAGAAAATATGTTTATTACTTAATTTGCATTGAAGTGTATGTTAGTATATAATCAGTCAGTTCTTGGCTAAGTTAAAAATCACCCAAGAGATTACCAAAGAGGTGGGATGCAACATCTGTTTTAAAAAAATAAAAATTAAACTAGAAAAAAAAAAAAAAAAAAAAAAGTAAGTGGCAGTGACACTGTATTTCCACAAGGGGGATGTCAATCTCCAGTCCCTGTGGTCATCCCTTCTTCTACTTCTCTACTGAGCACTCTTCCTCCTCCTCCTCCTCCTCCTCTTCCTCCTCCTCCTCCTTAGTGTTCTTCCTTTGTGGTGAGCAGTGTTGTAAATATGTCTCGTGGCTGAATCGGATGCTCTTTTCCCGGCCCTGGACCACACCTGCTCCACCCGCCTCCGTCTCTTTCTATCTCTCTCTCTTACATATAAACACACACACACATTCAGAGTAGAGCAATGGGTCCACTGCTGCTGCACAAGAAGGAGGACAGTTGGGCTGACTGTCCCGTTCAGATGCAACACAAACCCACATTCTGTACATAATTTTCAGTGTATGTTTACATAGACACAGTATAGGTGTCCTGGGGGGGGAGCATGTCAACACGACTCACATCTCATCTACAGTACAGGTTATCTGCGGTCGCTTCATCTGAGCCAGTGTCAGTGGAAGTGTGAAGTTTTTTTTTTTATGATTTTATTTTTTTGAACTGTCACCCTTTTCCCTTGTTCAAATCCTGCAGCAGGAAATATTTTCAGTCTTGAGTTCAGCAGGTGTTCATGATGTCAAAGACTTGCCAGTGTTTTTAATTTTATCTCGGCCTTTTGTGGCTGTTTGTTTCTTTGGTTGTACTCTTGGTTTGTATCTGCGGGGATGTGTCGAAGCTGAACGTCGGCCGGTGTGTGTTTGTGTGCTGTGCATGTTGCCAGGCTGTGCGTCCTCTTCGCACCCGTGTGCACAGGCGGTGTTGTTCCTCACAAAGGGCACCACTCTCAGCTGTCATTCTGTCTTAAAGATACATGTCTTAATTCTGTGGGAAAATATTTATCATACACACCACCTCTCAAGGCACCAGTCCGTTTTTTTTTTCTCAGCCTGTGGGATATAAGTGAAATAGAATTGGACACTGAGGAGAGCTTCATCGACAGGTGAACACTGTTCTTTTAACTTTTTGTTTGTGTAACAGAAAAGGGGCACATTTTAATGGATGGGTATGTTTTTCCTGGCCTGCAATGAGATGTCAAAAATAAAAAAGCATATTTCCAAAGCTGACGGTGTTTTTGAGATCAACACGTTTTTTGTTCTTTTACTGATGTGGAATAAAAGCAGCTTTCTGGTTCATAAGCAAACACTGGTTGCACTGACTTAAATCGAGCCTGACTATGTGTCTCTGACTCCTGTTGACTGTCTGTGTATCATGATGTCACTGTCACCCAGTGTTTTTTTTTTTAGGAATGACGATAAGCAGACTTGTGTTTTTTGGAGCAGTGGTTCCCAACTGGTGCAGCCACAGGGTCTAGATTTCTCCTTAGTCATTAGTTCAAGGTCCACACAGTTTGAGACATTTGGCGTCAGACTTGCGTTTCACCATGTCGTTGGGCTAGTTTGCTGTCTCTGTGAAGTAGCTGTTTGTTAGTCACTCACTCTACAGCAGGAAACGACACTTCACTTAACAATAAAGTGCGTTTTTTACCAACACATTCTCACTCTGACCTCGTCACATATCGACGTTTGGTCATGGACTTTTAAACATTGAAGGTACCCTGGGTGTGTTGGTTGTTGATGTTCTAGGACGCCGTGTCAAGTTCTGCCTGTTACATGTATTGTCTTCTTTCAAAATACACTTCTGTTTTCAAAATAAAAGCACTACGTCAGTACAACATGGCAAACTGACGTTTTTTCTGCCTTCAACAACTAACGCACATGGTTGGGTTTAGGAAAAAAGAACAGGGTTTGGCTGTAGAATCTTACAGGAGGTGAACAACGTTCTCTCAAGTGAAAGTCGGTGTTCGTTGGACCCATCCACCACCCCTCCAACCCACCCCAGTCGGACTTTTGCAGCCTTAACTTTAGTTCTTGTCCTGCCACGTTTCCCCCTGATGCCGCTGAACGCCAAAGGACACTTCTTTCCGTTGGTTTCCTGATGCTGCAAGTCACTGCCCAAGCGTCTGATTTCAGGGACTTCAGAGTGAGACCAGGCTCTTTTTACGAACTTGACACGTTTCAGATTCACATGTGGTCCATTCAGAATGGACCCACGACCCACTTTTGGACTGCGACCCACCAGTTGGGAACCACTGTTTTAGATTATAGGTTTTGAAAGGTTTCCACAAACAAACCAAAATCCTGTAACTCAAGATTAACGATTAAAAATTCTCCCAAATTGGTGTTTTCACAGAACAACAGTGATGTGTTGCATCAGTAAAAAGCTGCTGTTTAAATATGTTGCAGTAACAAAGCACAAGTGTGTCGTCCCAGTCTGACACATGGAGGTGCAGATATTTCCAGGAAACAGGGTTTTAGGCACTGATAAGATGAAATATGTTTTATTTGGAATGACTCTTGTGTTTCAGTTTTCTTTTCCCATCTACCCCAGACACCAAGTGAAAGCATTAGTCATTATTTTTTTTAAACATATTTTTACTCCATCTCTGTGAAACCAGTCCTCTGTCTAGTATCTTACATCTTTATATGAATGCCCTCCATGTCTGTTGATTGCACTTCACTGCACATCTGCATCAGTATCCAGCAGAGCCTCCGGGTTGTTTTGGTGGTTTTGTGTTTTTCATATTGCTGTTAAAGTATCCCAGAGCAGAGCTTTGTTTACAATTTGCAAACACAGAATATTCCAAATTTAGATTTGACATGTATTTTAAAACCAGCACTGAGGCGATTGTCCTGTGCGCTGCAGAGTGAGTAACTGTAGAGGGATGTTTGTAATCTGTTCAGGCATTTTCAGGTACATGAAAGATAACTGACTTTAATAACATCCTGTCTTTTTCACTTTGATCAATTCTGTCTTTCTCTCTCAGACTCACAAGATCACATCAGTCTTCATTCGCTGCCTGATGGAAAACAAGGTCGTCTTTAAAAAATCATTCTCATTGTGCCCGATGTCTAAAACAAGAGCTTCATGTTCAAAGTTCAAATCAAAAGCAAAACGTGCCCTCAGCTGTCCCATGTATGTGTAAAAGAACATTTCTGCCAGGAAAAGAAAAAATATAAAGATGAAAAGTCATTATAAAAACAACAATATCAAAAGTATGTTACCTTACATTTTTTACATAGTAAGCTAAAGTTTTGGACTTTTTATCCCACTGGCAACATTTGACAAAGTTTTGACTTAGTAAGCAAAAAATTTGACTTGAAGGCTCATTATTTTACTAACTTAGGGTCAAAAGTCTGACTGTCTCTTATGATTTAATTTTCTCTGATTAAGCTTAAATGTTGACTTTTGAAATTTTTGTTTTTTAAATCACACTTTTGACTTACTATTTCATAATTCTTAACAGGCCAAAGGTTTGACTTACTAGCTCATAATCTTGACTTTGTCATGTTTATGTATGAAAGGACATTTCTGCCAGAAATCTGAAAAGTTGAAACCAAAACAATATTAAAAGTATAAAAATTATGAGGTAAGAAATCATGTTTGGACTTACTAATTATTTTCATTTAGTAACATACTTTTTTTTGTTTTTTTATTTTTTACTTTTTATCCTGTATTGTTGACTGTTAAAAATTTTGAGTTGTAGCTCAAAATTTCCATTTACTATCTTAAAGTAATACTCCATCATTTTGACATAATATTTCAGAATTTTGACCTAATAAGCAAAATGTGTGACTTTGTAGCTCATAATTTGGCTTAGAAAGCTACATTTTTTATTTATCTCATAGTTTTTGATTTACTACTTCATCACTTTGATATGTAAAACTTTCAAGAACATTTCTCCCAGAAAGTCAAGTCAACTTTATTAATACAGCAAAAAAAATAAAGAAGTGAAACACAAAAATCCGAATGATAATAGCCATAAAATAATAATAACAGTAATGATAACAAAAATGAAAAATCATGATAAACATAATGTTGAGTATAAAAATTGTAAATCAAAATCACGAGCCATAAAGTTTAGACATAGTATTTACAGATTTTCTTGTAATAACATACATGCTCTTAATGTTTTATCCTGAACTTTTGATTGACTGAACAAAGTTTTAACTCAGTAAGCTAGAATTTTCACTTCTTAGCTCATAATTTTAACTCTGAAACTTAATAGTTTCAAGTCAAAAGTCTGACTATCTCTTATGACGTACTAACTCGTATGTCACTTATTACGCGTAAATGTTGACTTTATATTGGGAAGATTTCTTTTTATTTATCTCACACTTTTAATTTACTATTTAATAATTTTGTCTAAGTTAACTAAAAGTTAATTTTAATCCCTTTTTCATTATTTTGACTTTTTAGGACACACCTGTGACTTTCTAGGTCATAATTTTGACTTGGCTAAATTTTTTATTTTTATTTATCTCACACTTTTGATTTACTATTTCATACTTCTGTCTTAGTGAACTAAAATATTCTTTTTTTTATATAATTTTGATTCAGTATTTTACATGTTAGAATTTTAGGACAAAGGTGTGACTTACTAGCTCACAATTTTTCAAACACTCTCAGTAAACTGAAATTTAATTTAATATTATTTAATTTCATAATTTTGACTTTTTAGGACAAAGGTGTGATTTACTAGCTCAACATTTTTAATTTGTAAGCTAAATTCTAGATTTATCTCATGATTTTGATTTACTATTTCATATATTTCATATAATTCATTTCTATTTTATTCTATTTCAGACACAAAGGCCTGTATCAATCTACTATCTACTATCAATATAGTAGGCTAAGACGTGCCATAAGCATTTTTATTTTTCACCATGACTAACTTTGATTTATTTTTATTTTCTTGGCAGAAACAGGCTTCCACACGTCATCTTATCCGTCACCATCTTTATTTCCCCCCTTTGTGTGACTACCTTGATGACATCCTGTCTCTATATTCATATAAATACCAACATTAAATGTGCAGACAGAACCTGGTGAAGTGTGTCAGGATGTGGACTGGAGTGGGCCCATGCTCGTCACTGATCAACGTGAATCACTGTTACTGTTTGTACAGTTTGTTCCACCTGAGCTGAGTGAAGCTGTCCTCAAAGCTACAGTGTGTACAGAGTGTTTATGACGTCACAACACACTAAAGTTAGGCTTTATTTTATTGTGTCTTTCAGGAAGTGGTTTTAAATAAAGTCAAATTAAAGGGAGGATATTTGAACCCTTTAGGAATCTGTTTGACTACCACACACACACACACACACACACACCTGATCCCCTCATCACACCACTGAATAGTTGGGATTGTTCATCTGACTGTTTTGTTGACTGTTTTTTACTCCTTGTTCTGGATTCTGTTTTTATTTCAGGGACTTGTGCATGGACTTTAACATTAGTTAAGTATTTTGTTATGTTCTTTGGTTATTTTTGTTTTGCTGAGGGGGTCAATAACTAAATAAAGGAGACAATTTGAAGAAAACAAACCCCTTATGTGTGTTTAATTGGCGTCGGGCAGGTTCACACTGTTTGAAGGGTGACTAGCATTTGACGCTGAGGGGAGGGCGGGGCTTAAGATGCTGCTGACGTGTCTCTGGGCCAATGGGAGGCCGGGGATGATTCGCACGTTGGCACAATTGGCTTAAAATAAAGAGCAGGGGTTACAGCGATGATTGGGTGCAGGATTGTGCATTGGAAATCACCAAGCTGGAGCTGTGTGTTTGATAGCAGCCAGCCGCGACTGAGAGACAGACGATGCTGCAGAACACTGCCTTTTTCCTGCAGTGTTTGTGTGCGGGATTAGCCGCTACTTAGCTGTGCGTGTGTGTGTGTGCAGACGCAGGGCGCACCGAGCCGCCAGCCAGCCGCGTCAGGTGGATGCGCCTGCAGTGATCCAGGTCGCCCCTATGGATCGCGTCCATGGATGTCTTCAAACCCGCTTTGGACAATAGTTTGAGTCCTAAGGCGTGCGTTTCCTCGTCGGAAGAAGCAGAGGCAGATGTTTTTCGCTGGCCCACACCGGAGAATGGCATCAGCGCCGCGCCGGATGCGGCACCCGCAGCACCGGGCTTCTGGACCGCCGTGTTCGACTATGAAGCGACTGCGGAGGACGAGCTCAGCCTGCGGAGGGGGGACGTGGTGGAGGTCCTGTCCAAAGACTCCCTGGTGTCGGGGGATGAGGGCTGGTGGACCGGCATGATCGCAGACCGGGTTGGCATTTTCCCATCCAATTATGTGAGCAGCGGGGCTGGCATTCCGGAGGAAATCCGGGACACCTCAGAGCAGCAGTTCCCGGTGCCTCCTCTGCACCGTGAGTATCCCATTGTGCCTCAGTCCTGCAGGAGATCAGTGTGCCATCAGTAAAGCAGAGCACGGAGCTGTTGTGTCTTTGGCTTGTCTTTTGTCAGAGGGCCAGCACGCTGAGAGTGCTGTGTCATGGTAGGCGCAGTGCACTCCTGTTGTTGGCCTAGAAACAGGCTGGCCCAGGCATCCTCACAGCTTCAGGACCATTATTCATTACACTGCCTGTCAAACAGACAGCCAGCTGCGGCCAGTGGTGGGTGCACCCCGCCTCAAATTACAAAGCATCCTCTGCAGAGTGAATATGTAACTGCACATGCATCTGCAACATCATTAGGTATCATATGAAGCTTTGTGATGCATCGGTATGATATGCGTAAATTCCACTGTGACTGGTCGTGTGCTGCAAGAGACTGAAATTGTGCCCAATTGTGCTTGTAGAGAAAAAGCTTCTGCAGCTAAATGTGCAGCCAAGGCCTCAGATAGATGGAGTAAGCAGAAAACCACCCATAGTGCACTGCACTGTGGGATCCAAAGTGAGACACAAGCATGGGCGGATAATGAGACAGTGGGCCCCTGATCTGCAAAAGGCCCCTTCACCTCAGAGCAAGAAGGTGCTTTCAGACCTAGAGTCGTGTCCTTTGGTCTGAATCAGGGACTCATTTTGTTCCAAAGCTGTATAATTGCCTCGAGCTGGTTCGTGTTCTCACGGCAGCATTTACAAAACGCCTTGTGCGAGAAAGCTGCTCTTGATTGGTCAGAATTTCCATGTGGGTAAAATCCAGGAAGTAAAGCAAACGTTGAAGAAGAGTACACTTGCAAGATAAATGTGACACTTTCTAATGTCACAATGGAGGGACAACTACGCAGGTTGATTTTAGCGCTGCTCATCGTGGACTATATTGCTGTCATTGTTCATTTTAGTCAAACCATACAGTTTGAAAATGAGGCGCGGCTCCAACTAGAAAACAATGTTTTGATGCATTGGATGTGCTGAATGTGCATATTAAGGCAGTACAGAAGGAGGTGCACATTAATAATCCTCCAGGACTGTAACATGCTCATGTTTAACCCAAACAATGTGTCATGTGACTGCAGTTGCTTCACATCCACGTCGGAACACGTTCTCACCACAAACGAACCGCACCAGAGTTTGTTTGTAACCTGACTGAGACCACCTCTTCAAGAAGGTCTCGGTCCAGTTGTTTTGGTGCACACCTGAGTGTGATTGCTGTGTTCACACCTGCCCAAACAAACTGAGTTGCCCACACTTGAGTTAGATTAAAGCGAACCAGCGGTACGTGTTAACTTGAGTAACACCTAACAGTTGAAGATGAGGGAAGCCACTGACATGTTGGGCCCTGGGCCTGGGCCTTGTAGGCCTGTTCAGTAATCCATCCATGTCTGCAAGGATGCTCTGCCTTTTAAAAAGACCTCCACAGATAATTACAAATCCTCTGTTTATTGTGTGTATCGGCACAAACAGGCTGATAAAGCGTGTGTTTTAAGGCCCTGCTTGTTTGGGTGGACCACACCGCCTCAGCTGTCTTTGTTGGCTTCCATCTCTTCCTTCTCAGCAGCAGCTGGCCTACTTTCACACACCATCCCACCTGAAATATTCATCAAGGTCAGTCTGCTTGGTAGACTGTTAGAATCCACAACATGAGAGTTTACAGCGACAGACACAAAGGCTCCTCTTCACAGCATCACACCTTACATTTTAAGAGGACAGGATTATCTTTTCTACCCATCGTTCGTGTCTTTCTTCCGTCCTTCCTTCTCGAAGCCAGATTTGAGGACAGATGCTCACCCTTGTGTAATAGCAGGAGGGGTAGCTCCACCACAGTCTGTATGTGGGGCAGCAGGGTGGCTTAGTGAAAGCATCCTCCAACTCAATGACCTGATTTTGAGGTCCTGGTTAGCAAGTGTCTGCCTTCCTCAAGAGGAAAACAGTCGCTCCTCACCAGCTCCAGACAGGCAGACTCTGACCTTTAACGTCCTTGGACGGCTCTGTGCAAATACGTAACAGCTCTGTGGAAATCAATAGAGGATTGTAATTGTTTTGGGGGGAATGCGGGTTCTTCTTTGTTTGCCTGTTTGAATCTCATCTTTGTCTTCTCATGCGTCTCTCCTCAGTCCTGGAGATTGATTTCTCAGAGCTGACCCTGGAGGAAATCATCGGGGTGGGCGGTTTTGGAAAGGTCTACCGCGCAGTGTGGCGGGGCTCAGAGGTGGCAGTGAAGGCAGCGCGACGGGACCCTGACGAGGATCCAGAGCAGACCTTGGAGAGTGTGCGTCAGGAGGCCAAACTGTTCGCCATGCTCAACCATCCCAACATCATGGGTCTGCTGGGGGTGTGTCTGCAGGAGCCCAACCTGTGTCTGGTCATGGAGTACGCCCGGGGTGGGCCCCTCAACAGGGCCCTCGCTGGGAAACGCATCCCTCCGTGCACGCTGGTGGACTGGGCCGTGCAGATCGCCCGGGGAATACTCTACCTCCACAGTCAGGCCATCGTCCCCATAATTCACAGAGACCTCAAGTCCAGCAACAGTAAGAGTCTCTTCTGTCACGTCACATGGTGGTAGTTGTTTTGTGGAGTTCTCCCAAAATGATGATTGATTTTTGATAAGAGGACATTAATCAGCTCTAATTTTGATGATGATTTTAATAAGAATAGCATGTAGGATGAAATGATTTTGATTTGGTGATTATTTCTTGGATTTCAGCTTAAAAAAAGCTTCACATTGCTTGTTTTGTCTGACCAACAGTCCAATACTCAAAGATATTGAATTTATCATTATACAAACAACAGAAAAAACGATTCTCACATTTGAGAAGCTCCTACTAGAGAATATTTAACATTTTATAATAGCGAAATGGCTTAAAGGGTAACTTCAGTATGTTTCAACCTGGACTCCTTTTCCCATATTTTTTGTCTGAGTGACTGATGGGAACGACAATTTTTGAAACTGGTCAAGTATTGAGCGAGACTGCTGCAGTCGACAGCCGCTCAACAGGCTGCAATGCAACCAACTGGGGCATTTGTGCACTATCAATTTACATCCATTTGCACTGACAGGCTCTGATTGTTATTCTAAATGTCTGACAACATTATAGAAAGGATTCCTACAGAGAGAGCCCTTTTTTTGAACAGAGTTCGGTCCATTTGTTTAACAAGAAGTAGCCTTGAAATCACCATCACCAAACCCACCAGACTCCATTTAAATAAACAGCAATTTTAGCGTGTATAGAGTCAGCATATTTTCACATCTAAGAGGGTGGATTAAGGTGTTTATTTCAGCCAAACCAGAGTAACTAATTGTAACAGTGGAAAGATGAACCAAGATGGGTTTTGTGAGTTTTATTTTGTATCAGTGGACTTTGAATGAGGTGTGTTTTACAGTTATAAAATTGCTATTTTTTCAAATGGAGCCTGGTGGGCTGTTTCTTGTTAAACAAAAATGATCTTGCTCTTTAATAAAGAGGTCTGTCTATGTAGGGAACCTGTACATAATGTTGTCAGACACTTAGAAGTGTAATCTGAGCCTGTCAGTGGCAGAAGCACTTTTAATGGATGTAAAATTATGATGCTCAATTGCCCCAGGTGTTTACATTGCAGCCTGTTTCACAGCTGCTGGCTGCAGCCCTTTCAATCAATACTGGACCAGTTTCAAAAATTGTTGTTCCCATCAGTCACTTAGACACAAAAACATGGGACAATAGGGTCCAGGTTGAAAAATACCAAAGTCACCCTTTAAACTAAAAAACAATAATATCACAATAGTTGGTGATTAAGTTTCTGTATATCGACAAATAAGTTTAAAATGGTTTCATTTTTCTGCTTTACATTAGTGTAGATTTACTCTGGGTTTTTAGTCAGACATAAGCAAGCAATTTTAAAACACCACTCTGGGTTCTAGAAACTTCTGTACCATTCAATATTTCTGTCAATTATAGGGTAAACTACAAATTGATTAATATTAATAATAATAATTGTTTACAGCCCTAGTCCTCAGTATCTTTTCTGTGGTTTTTGCAATTTTTTAAGGTGAAACATTTATCAGCTGGATAAGGAATAAAGAAATTGCAGTATCATCAGGCTTGTGGCAAAACTTATAGTATCCTGTAATGGACTGTAATATAATTATGGATACTCACAGCAGCCATTTCTGTCTTAAGAGGAAAAGTGTTTAGTAAATACAAAAGGGAACGTTGTTTTCAACCCAAATACAGGACAGAAAACTTTTCTTTTTTAAAGCCAGGGTCACAATATTGATCAACAACCTTGTCAGACTCCCGCAAATTTATTTTATTTTGGCTGTGGAACTTATTGTACCTTTCACATATAATTAATCAACACCTTGCTCAGCCCGTGCTCTCTGCAACACACTGTGATTCGTAGTGATAATAATCACCGTTCAGAAAAGACAGCAGAAAGCAAAAGGAGTCTGCATGTATGTTTGTGGAGCAGTTGTAATCTTGCATTTTACCCAACTGGATCCCCTAAATCCCAAGCCTATTACTGAGGATTTGCCCAGCGCTCTGCCCCAGCCTGCTCTCTATTGGAGGCTCTGACGATACATACAAACAGCTTCCTGCCTGCCATTGGCCCATTCTCTGATGATCAGCTCAGCTGCTTCACTTCCAATAGGCTGCTTTAACGTGTTAAGTCAGTCTAACTAGTTGCCATCCTGGGCTCTGAGGGGGAAACCCATGCATGTCCTCACAGTGCAGGACAATGCAGCGTGCCAGTCTATTTAACTTTTACTTTTAATCCTGAGCTTTCTGTCCTTTGTTGCCTGTGAGCCCAAATTTAGGTCCAAAGATGTAAAAGAGCATCTCAGGTTTATTTGATAAAAACCAGTGTGTCATTCTTTTGTTTTTGTTGTTTTTTTCTGGAGCAAAGCGGGAGTTTTGGTGCATTATATAGAATTAAATTAGGGCATATTTCACACCTATATTTGCATCAGTTTAAGAAAACACCACATGACTCCATTTTCATGTGAAGTGCGTCCTTAGTTGAGGAAACTCTGGGTCTAATCAGGGGTTATAGAAGTCGCTCCGGATGTGGCACACTGTGACCTCACCCTGTGACGGGCGTCACTGTGGTAGTGAAGTGGTCGGCAGCAGTGTTGTGAAGCTCAGTCCGTAAAAAAAGACACAAAGTCAAGCTGCTGTGGAACTTTTTTCTCAAAGGCTCATAAAGAGGGCATTTAATTTTTAGACTTGTTAGCCGTGTGGGTGTGGGGATGACAAGTCTGTCAATTAGTCGTTCCACCGTTTTGGTCCAGACTGAATATCCCAGCTGTTGGATGGTTTGACATTAAATATCAGAGGATGAATCCTGATCGCTTTGGGGATCCTCTGATTTTCCCTCTTGCACCATTGTGAGGTTAATGATTGTGTCTTAGTTTGAAATATCTCAACATATATTGGATGAATTGCAATGGATTCGGGTGGGTTGTCAGTCAGTGTGTGCTCAGTGGAGAGTGAGCGCTCCTTGTGTAAAACTATTACACTACATCATGTCATCCTGTCCGCTCAGTGATGATGTGTGTGATGGGTACAGTCAGCTGCACACCTGGAGGAAGTAGAGGCTTTGATAGGTCAGATTTGAGATAATGTTGTTTTCCATCTTCTGCTTTGAAGTATTGAATTTACACCTCACAACAGCTTAATACGATACAGTCTTGTTTCACATTCCTGATCCATCATTAGCGTGGTTAGCAGGCATTAGCTCAGGGGGCTAACTTGGCTAATTTACAACACTACGTGAATGTTGCTGTCATCCTGAACATCCTGCCGAACTTTGTTCAAATATCTGGCAGTTCAATAAGGTGTCTCTTGATAGTCTGGATGAAAAAAAGAAACAAACAGTCAAATATTCGTATTGAACAGCCAAATCCGATTGAGTTGACAAAATTTGGGTACAGCCCTAGAAATCTGGTGGACACAGTCCCCCACAGGATTATTTGTAATAACTTTGCTGATCCCCTCATTCTTCATTTAGCATCATCATTATCATCAGGTCAAAATTTTAACTGTAGTTAGGGATGCACGATAATATCGGTACGTCATCGGCATATCGGTAAATCTCAAGGCACCCCTTTCATGATACTGTCAACTGACTGTCTCTTTTTTCTGTTTTCTTTTGGTGGTAGGTCGTCCTCACTGGTACAATAAAGTGATCCATTGTCCCACTCACGGCTTTCTCCTTTTAAATGTTATCATCCCTCACACTGGCTGCCAATCAGGGCTTATGATGTGTCACACACTTATAATTCCTATGTGTGAATGGTGCGAATAGGTTCCCCTTTGAGGTTTTTTTAATTAGATAAATTTAAATTACTTTTTTTTTTTCAGGTAGAGTTTGCCTCTTTGTTAGGAAATGGGTGCACACAACATACTGATACAGACTACTAAGAATTCATTCATAACTTTTTTTATAGGCCCAGTTGAATATTGCAAGAATAATGTGTGGTTATCACAAAATCCCACGGCACACCATTTGAGGACCACTAGTATAGAAGGCCCTACTTCTCACTTGATTAATCACCTCAATAAACATTTTCCTATGAGTTTATAGTCTCAATCACTAGTTTCAAGTCTTCTCCAATACAGCATGATGTTCATTTTATAAATTATGGTCCTGTTTAGTGTAAAATAGATGATAAAGCAGGGTATGCTTTAGAGTGTGGCTACCTTGTGACACAGTTCCACCCTCTCATCCCAATATGGTCACTTCTGGTTCCAAAAACTATGACGCCGTTGGCCAGAATGCCGAACTAGAGGCTTCAGAGTGGTCGTCCACAAACCAGTGAGTGACGTCACAGTGGCTACGTCCGCTTCTTTTGTACAGTCTGTGCTAAAAGCAACTCTGACATAACATGCCTCCTTTTGCTGATGGGAATATGAGAAACTATAAATCCTGCAGCTGTTACTCGTGCTTTAAAAACAAAAGTTGTGTGATAGCGCAGCTTATTATGTATTTAATTGTATACCACCTACTTAGTAAACAGACAACGCTTTTGTTTTCTTTGTACCTTCAAACCTTTCAGTAACCTTTCAGCCGTCTCCGCTGCCTCCCTTTCACATAACATGCCATTTAGTGGATGCTCTTATCTAAAGCACGGTGCATTACAGTGAGTGCATACATTTGGAGCATGATCGGCCTCAGGGGGAATCAGCTGTGTTTGTTTCATGTTCTACAGGAGCAGGATTTACTTTAGCCACATGTTTGGGTTTCAGTGTCTTTGGAAAGTGCCTGTGTAGCATTAGAGCCACATGAGCAGCAGATGAAGGGGGCGCTTGATGTGCACCGCAGCCTGCAGACACACCCTCTCCACTGGGCACAGCCACAGCAGATGGCCTGGCATTGTGGAGCTGAATGGGGGAGAGAGAAAGCATGTGGTTAGGAGGAGCGCTGCTCGGCGCATGTTGGGAATGGGTTGTTTTTTAGAGCCTATCAGAGCAAGCGTGTGTGTCGTAACGGGCTGCGTCTGTAGTTTAACTGTAGTATTGGTGTTTGTTTGAGATGTTGTGTTGTAAATATATGCAGTGAGATCATTAGCATTGATCAAGGTCGCTGTTTTTCATCTCTGCTTACCTCTGTTGTAGTGGCTCACTGTGTCTTCGTTTCTCTGTTTGTTCTCTCTCTTTCTCTACTCTGCTTTTATCCTTCCAATCCTTTCATCATGGCCTCCCACCAACTGCACCCTGTTTTGTTCATCCACCCTGTTTTGCGTTCATGCATTTTGTTTTATCGTGGGTCTGATCCTCCTCTTGCTGCTGCCCCTCTCGACATTACAATCCCTGTGATGACTACCTGATATCTTTTTACCTCACCGCCAACCTACCTGCCAATCTGCACGTACTCCCCTACATCCTCCAACCCTCCTCCCCATCATCCAAACAAAATCATCACCTCCTGCTCCACTCCAGTCCTGATCCTCGAGAGAGTCGAGATGGAAGACCTCAGCAACAAGACTCTGAAGATCACAGACTTTGGGCTGGCCCGAGAGTGGCACCGCACCACCAAGATGAGCGCCGCCGGCACCTACGCCTGGATGGCCCCCGAAGTCATCCGCTCGTCTACGTTCTCCAAGGGTAGCGACGTTTGGAGGTGGGCAGAGGAAAGGGGGTTTATGCAGCAAACAAACTGCACCAGGTGGTCTGAAAACAGAGCCAGAGACAGAATCAGTGTGTTCATCATGCACAAGAAAAAGTTCAGCTCTGGCAGCAGTTGCTATAGTAACAAAGCACAGACTGGCAAGTGGGAAAAGGAACAGCATGTTATGTTTTATGAGATGGGTACAAACTAGATGAGGCTAAAGAGCACAGATGCATATACATTCAACATGAGCTTTGTGTACATGGGCAGCATGAAATGATATGATGTGTCTCTTGTTTCAAACATTTAATAGTAACTTAAAGGGACAGTTCATCCCAAAATCAAATGTACACATTTTCCTTTCACTTGTAGTGCTATTTATCAGTCTAGATTGTTCTGATGCCAAGTGTTGGAGTTATCGGCCGTAGAGATGTCTGCCTTCTCTCAAATATAATGGAATGATATGGCACTCAGCTAGTGGTGCTCAAAGTGCCAAAAATTACAAAACTCAACAGCAATGTCTCTTTCAAGAAATCATGATCCGGTTACTCAAGATAATCCACAGACCTTGTTGTGAGCAGTTTCATGTAGGAACTATTTTCTTTCTACCAAACTACACCCGCCAACTCACCAAGCAAAAGGGAGTGATTGATGTTTACATCTCGCACTTTCACGAGCACAAGCCTCTCGTCCATGAGTAGATGCACGTTTCCTTCTGCGCAGTGATAATAGTTGGGTTTCCATCCACCTATTTTTATTTGCATTTTCAACAACTGCAAAAAAAAAAGCTTGAATGGAAAAGCCAGAAATATCGCAAAAAAGTTTTTACGCTTGGAGGGGGTGGAAAAGTCAGCGTATCGATATTAGGAAAACTTTTGGCAATGGAAACAGATTTAGCGAATAAACGATGACGTAGGCTACCGGATCCTACTTCTACTTCACTTCCGTTCCACTGTCTGATCTGGTCCGCTCTGGTCAGTGAGTGTAGTCTTTCTCGTTTCTTTTTCAGGACACTTATGTACGCTGACAACGCTTGTGTGTGATGAGAGCTCTCACAATAGCCAAGAAGTTTCCAAGGAATCTCTCCATCTCGTCGTAGTCATGGATGTGCTGGTAGTTGTTTACATCAATTGTGGACATGAGATGCTCTCAATGACGGGATCTCACGGCGCCCTCTTCTTCTACGGGTGTTCTTTTGCATTTTTATTTTTATTTGTCACGAGAAGCGCCACCTACTGCTCGACCTCGACTCCCAATACTCCCAAAACAATAATGAATGGAAATGTGCATATATTCGCATTTTCTTTTGCGTATTTTCACAAAATTAGCTTAAAATTTGCGATACATTTGGATGGAAACCCAGTTATTGCTGGCGCATGTAGTTCAGTCTAAAGAATTTGGATCACCCTGTTTTAAATAGCAAAGATGACGTAGCATATGGGAATATCTAAGTATGTATCTGATCTGATTCATTTTCAGTAGTAGCAATGATGCCTTGCTTTACTGCCGTGTGTCATTATTCTCACGTTTCTTTTCTTGTGTTGTCCTCACACACGCAGTAGCATTAAGTGTCCAGCTCAGATATTCCAGACTGAATGTGAGGTTTCCCTCTAAAACAGTGTGTAATCTGTGAGAGAGCAAAGAGATGCATTATAACTAGGGCTGCCTTCTCCGACTAAGAATTTTCCTAGTCGACCAACAGTCATCATTTAGGGCCATTAGTTGACTCGTCGCTCACATGTTTACGATATTAATGTAATTATTAAATGATACATTTTGAGCGGGGCAACACAATGGTTTGAGTTGAAGGTGTGAGAAAGAATAGTATCAGTAACATTGTTAGGATAGATAGAATCCATAACTCTCTTATCTGAACACACTTATACCTGGATTAATTCATGTATTACTGGTCATTGCCTCACAGTGCATCAGTGTGTGGTTTTGCCATTAGTCACGTGGATCTGTCAGCGGCTGCACTACTCTGTCGAGTTATTCTTATGTTGACCTTTTCTATCTCACCTTAGTTTGTACACGAGTGCAAAATAATGCCACTCCAATCCCCCTTTTTGACATTTATTCAGACAGCGTGCTTCGCTGTAGACGCGCACTATTTTTCAGCAAACATCCTGCTTGACATTCATATATTCATACACATATTTATCTTCAGAACCAGATTGTTTTGTATTGTGCAATAGGTGTTTTTACACTTTATGCCAAGCCCCTTATCTAAGGAGGATATGCAGGATGAAACATAGGGGAAGCACGTTTTTGGAGGGTGTATATCCAAATTGTATTTATGCTTATTTTTAGATTCATGCAGCGTCTGTTCTCTCTGTTTTTCTTTCCCTTCTTTTAACAATGAAGTTATGGCGTGCTGTTGTGGGAGCTGCTGACAGGAGAAGTTCCATTTCGGGGAATCGATGGCCTCGCTGTAGCTTATGGAGTGGCAATGAACAAGCTGGCTTTGCCCATTCCTTTGACCTGTCCTGAGCCTTTTGCACGTCTCATGGAAGGTAAGGGGAACTTAAAAACTTTTCTGATTTAAATGTTATTAAAGCGTCATCCTCCAAATTGGATGGAAATATCATGTAGTTATTGCAAAGCTGTGTCCGAACCTTTTGTCATGGAGAGCCACAGGCAAAATAAGTGTCAGTTTATGTGCCAGAAAGATGTCATTGAACATTTTTATTAAATTCATGTAGAAAAGTAAGTAAGCAAGAAAAGCCTCTGAAATAAAAGCGAGTAGCATCGATTAAACAGAACATATTATCACTTTCTGGAACCATTTGAAGGGCCAAAATGAATTTTAACTGAGGCAAAATTGGCCCAAGTTTTTGAGACAGTTTTTCATGTTGTGCCACAGAATGCTGGAGCCCAGACCCTCACGCCCGGCCGCAGTTCACAAGTATTCTGGACCAGCTGACGGCCATCGAGGAGTCAGGCTTTTTTGAGATGCCAGCAGAGTCCTTCCACTCTCTGCAGGATGACTGGAAACTGGAGATCCAGGAAATGTTTGATCAACTGAGGACCAAGGAGAAGGTAAACATGAGAGATTCTTAAAGGGATAGTTTATGTAGATGGCTGTTGGCACATCCCTAGTTTGGAGAAACAGGCTGGAGTGCCGACACAGAAGCTGAGCAATGTGCTGCTGTGGACGGGGCAGCATCAAAACGTATTCTAGCCACCGTAAAAAGTCCAAGACAGTTTAAGCGTATGCTATATTGAGAGTATTTTCACCGCTTTACCTTTCTGTCAGAAAGCCTATCCTGACATTGAAGCCAGCTTCAATTCCCCATCTTCCCCCCCACCAGACTTCATTGACAAAAACAGCTATTTTCACCTCACAGAGCACAGGAGCAGCTGGTCTACCGCTGCCTCGATCGGTTATTTTGTTTGCGTTATTGTGTGACTTTGTTTAATCAGAACTAACTAACCCTTTAAAATGCCACTGTCAAACCACAAAACAAACTGATCGAGGCAGCCATGGATGGATTACTGAACGGACCTTCCGGGCACAGGCTCAGGCCTTCACTGTAAAATGTCAAATGTCAAATTAACACGTACCCACTAGGAAGACTCAAAATGATCACAAATAGAAACGAAAGCCCCGTTTGTACCTTTGGAACCTAAAGTAACCCTTCAGACATGGAACCTAGACCCTAGCGTTTCCACCACAAACAGTACTCTTAAATGTGGGCGGGGTTGTTGTCAACCAGACACAACTCAGCCCTGAGCAGAGTGACCGTCCTCTACTGACCAATCAACAGACTGCAGTGTTCACAGCTTCACCTTTTAGTACCAGATCTGTGTGCTAGGTACCCCAACAGAGGGGGGACCAAACATGGGGACGGTACAGAACGGTTCCATTGGTACCATCCACAACTTCCGCCCATGGAGGCAGAGGTAGACCAGCAGCTCCTGTGTTCAGTGATGTCAAATTACTGTTTTTCTTAATGGGGTCTAGCTTTGAAGTGACTGATTTAACGCCTTCCCTGTCGGAAAATCGCTGTCTGACGACAAGATAGGTGTCTGTGTCGGACTCCAGACTGATCCTCCCGACTACGTGTGTGCCAACAGACATCTACTGTATGTACTGGAAGTTTGAGGTTTGGAGTTTGTTGTCGAAATGTTTCAAAGGTTTCATCTTTTTTTCTTCCACCTTTTTGTTCCCTCAGGAGCTGCGATCGTGGGAGGAGGAGTTGACCCAAGCCGCACTGCAGCAGAAATGCCAAGAGGAGGCGTTGAGGAGGCGCGAGCAGGAACTAGCCGAGCGGGAGATCCACATCCTGGAGCGGGAGCTCAACATCATCATTCACCAGCTCTACCAGGAAAAGCCTCACGTGGAGAGCAGGCAGGGCAAGTTCCGCCGCAACCGCCTTAAACTGAAGGACGGGAACAGGATCAGCTTGCCTTCAGGTACCTCAAACAAACTGTGGTGCTGCTGTGTAGGTCAACAGTATGCACAACACTTTGGAATTGTCATCATCATGATAATCATGTTTTAATTTAAATGACGCCTTCTCAGAAATATATCATACCCACTTCTAGTTTGAATTAAATCTCTTTAAGTATCAACACTCTTGTTAGGCCACAGATGTACTTGCTTTTTAACCATGCATTCCTGTAGACAACGGCTACGTCATGGATGGAACCATTCACACACTTCCTTGTGTATTTTGTGTGTTACTGGAGGATTGTACCAGAGAACACACCAGAGAAATCAGACTGTATAGAACTTCTGGATTTGCATAATGTCAACATAAACTTGGCACCACTTGTGTTACGGCTGTGTGTTCCTGTGCTGTTTTGCCTAATGAGGTGCATTGCTAGGCGAGGTGCACCTGGTCTGGGAAGGAGTTGCTTCAGAGCTCCTGTGCTAACAGCAGAGGAGAGGGGCCCCTGGCGTGAGGACTGCAGGTCGCAGCCTGGGATTTTTATTGTGTTGTTTGCATATTATATGTCAATAAATCCCATGGATTTGATTGTTTTAAAGGTGTCTTTTGTGGTTGGTTTGGTCAGTGGTGGAGTGTTGTTCGCACCACAGGGCTGCCCAAGGGTGGGATGTAACCATTGAGGAGGTTAATATTGAGCATAGCATTAGGACACAATGTGAAACTCAGCTGATCCCAAGCAGCCAATCAACTGATGGATCAACTGATTGATCGCATGATTCCAACCATTTGGCGAATCTTATTCAGGGCACACTATTTAAACTGCTCTGTCCTGCCTCCTGTTGCTGCTTCCTCTGCAAGCTGCTTTGCAACCCAGCTCCTCCTTTTTATGTTGTGTCCGTCTTATCAATGTCATTTCTGTTTGTCATTGATGCTGCTCTGTTCTGTCTCTGGGGGGTCTTTGCTGCTGCTCTCTCTGCCTCAAGGCTTTACAGGTAGGCATGTGGAAGGGCAGAGAGGTGTGCTCTCTCTGCCTTAAGACTTTTCATGTAGGTGTGTGGAAGGGCAGAGAGGTGTGCTCTCTCTGCCTTAGGCTTTCCATGTAAGCGTGTGGAAGGGCAGAGAGGTGTGCTCTCTCTGCCTTAGGCTTTCCATGTAGGCGTGTGGAAGGGCGAAGAGGTGTGCTCTCTCTGCCTTAGGCTTTCCATGTAGGCGTGTGGAAGGGCAGAGAGGTGTGCTCTCTCTGCCTTAGGCTTTCCATGTAGGCAAACGGAAGAGCAGAGAGGTTTGCTTTCTCTGCCCCAGGCTTTCCTCATATGCACATGGAAGGGCAGAGAGATGTGCTCATGACAGAGCCATACTGCCAAATGTAAAACTGTCTTTAACTAAAGTGGTCCTGACTGAAATATTATTAACTCTGAGATCTCAGTGGATCATGGCATGGAAAAGCAACAGCGGCGTTACAAAAAAAAGATGGTCATATAGCAGCTTTTCGATGTTCAGTTTTATTAGATTTTCTTATAATTGTGTCAGATTTCTAATGTTGCTCAGATGTTAATATGTGATTTTTTTTTTAAAAAAATCCTCCATGTAGATTTTCAGCACAAAATCACAGTGCAGGCTTCTCCCTCACATGATCGGCGGAGGAGTTTGCTCAGTAGCAGCTCCAGTCCTCCGAGCAGTCCGCCGATGCTGCCCCGCCTGAGAGCCATCCAACGTAAGTAGCATTAGAATCTTAAATTTAATATCTGATTTGATTTAATTGATCATTTTTACCAAGGATGTCTAAATTCACTTGGTTTTCTCTGTTCAATTATCATTGATTACAGGCTTAATGTTTGATATCCATTCTCCATTGCAGTCACCCCGCGGGAGGGATGTACAGCCTGGGGTCGCAGCACATGTTTTCTGCAAGATGAAGAGGAGAGTGAGAGGAAAGGGTCCAGGAAAAAGGGCAGATCCCAAGGGTGTGGCCCATACAGGGAGCACAGTGCTGACGCAAGGTGAGTCTAAAAACAGTCCTTACAGACTTTTTCCAGATGACCTTGATGTTTTCAGTTAATAAATAGGTCAGTTCACATGAAGATGACAAAGATACCACTCACAGCTAAATCCATCTTCATCCTCTCCCCCATGACAGTGTAAAGCCTCCCCATGAAGGCAGCAGGCAGCGGTCCTGCAGCGCCCCGAACCTTCGCAGATCCCCGAGACACAGTCCAGCAGTGCCTGGAGTGCCAAGCCTTGTGGAGATGGGTGAGCAGGACCAGCTTATTATATTTATTATGTCTGGCACACAGTGTGCACACTCCACATGATAACACGGCTGTAGTCTTAAAGTTAGCAAAGTGGCAGACGAGAAGGGAAAACATGGAAGGGGGAGGCGAGTGAGTGAGTGAGATACTTCAGTGCCACATGGCTCTTAGTGGTTGACCGGAGAAATTCACAGATGTGCATGTTTGTAGCTGTGTGAGTATAAACACACTGATCCTGAAAAAGCATCATCACGACAGCAAAACAAACTTAGAAGGATGGAATTTAAGTGGCAATGGACCTCGTGCAGCGACGTTCTCTTAAATTTATCTGTGTTCTCTTAATTTTGTGTTAAGTGAAAAAATAAGAGAAGTCAACTCCAGATGCACCAAACACCATTTATTGTTCTTTTTGGGCTTTATTTGATAGAACAGTAGTAGTGTGAAAGGGGGAGGGGATCAGAATTGAACCTGTGGCCACTGCAGCAAGGACATAGCCTTTGTACATGGGGCACCTGCTCCACCAGGTGAGCTACTAGGCACCCCGATGCACCAAACGTTCTTAAGAATCCAAATCTGTTCTCAGGTGTCCTGAATGATGAATCCCATGTGATCATCATTAACAATTAGTATAGGTAACGCTCCCTAAACCCAACTGGTCCAGCCACAGGGTCCAAATATCTCTTAGTCATTAGTTCAAGGTCCACACAGTTTCATATATTCAACATCATACTTGTGTTTAGCCATGCAGTTGAGCAAGTTTGCTAACTCTGTCAAGTAGCTGTCAAGAGAAAATGGCACTTTAAAATAAAAGCTCTGTGCCAGGAATTCACTGTGCTTCAAAATATACAGTCTCCAGTCAGTGATAGAGGTGAGGAGGCCTGACTTTGCCCGTGGTTGTATGTTGGGCTTCTCTCCGGCTCTGTGGAACATGATGGTCTTTGGCTTATGGTGGCCCCTTGATGGTGTTGATGGCTGTAGCTATGCTGTCAGCAACTGCCCTAAGTACCTGGTCATGGCGCCAGCGATAGCGCCCGTCTGCAAGCGCTTTTGGGCAGCTGCTGAGGAGGTGTTCCAGGGATCCCCATCCTGAACATTGAGGACAGGATGGTGTGTCGGTTTTGTCCCAGACGTGGAGGTTGGCTGGACTTGGAAGGACGTCATAAACAGCCTGGACTAAGAACCTGATGCGATGTAAGTCTGCTTTCCAGATGTTGGACCAGGTGATCTTGCGTTGCAGAACATCGCAAGATCACCTGGTCCGCACTATATAAGGGCAGGTGTAGTGCCATGTGCAAATACTCTGGCAAAAGCCCAAGATTGGAGAGGTGCCACCAAAAAAGGCTGCAAGCAGAAGAACTAAAGCAGTACTGAAATCAGTGTACTGTTAAATAAACTTAAAACAGGAAATTTGATTTTCCAGAGAATCGGTGCTGGTGTTGAACAGAACATCTGTACAGCAATGGTAAAACATTTGTGATGCTGTAAATGCAGTGAAAGCAGTAGTGGTAGAGGAAGTATTCAGATCCTTTACTGGGTAAAGTCCTGCACTGAAACTCTTACTTGAGCAAACGTATTTAAGTACAATCGGGAAAATATACTTAGGTATTCAAATTAAAAGTAATGAAATGCACAAAAATGTAAAGCTCTGTGAGGAGTTTGCATGTTCTCCCTGTGTCAGCGTGGGTTTCTTCCAGGTGTTCCAGCTTCCTCCCACAGTCCGACATGCAGGTTAATTGGTGACTCTCAATTGTCCGTAGATGTGAATGTGAGTGTGAATGGTTGTCTGTCTCTATGTGTCAGCCCTGTGATAGTCTGGTGACCTGTCCAGGGTGTACCCTGCCTCTCACCCAGTGTCAGCTGGGATAGGCTGTTTTTGGATGTTTTTGCATCATAAATTAATTAAAACAGTAGGCAAAATCTTTCTGTGATCAATCGACTAATCGTTTCAGCTCTTTAATGTGGTTTGTCTGCATAAATCTTAATTTGTAATGTAACCAATAACTACAATTATGAAATAATTGTAGTGGAGTAAAATGTACAGTATTTCCTTCTGAAGTGTAGTGGACTAGAAGTAGAAAGTAGCATGAGATTAGAATACTCAAGTAAAGTAAAAGTACCTCAAACTATGTAAAAATATGTTTCTCAAATATAAAACTTTTCTTGGGTTGGTCAAACACTATGTGGACTGGGAAACAAGATGTTTTTTCTTATCTTCACAGGAGTGCTCTTGACCACTTATAAAATTTTTACCTAAGAAAAGAGCAAAGTTAAGAAAACATTTGTGAATCGCAGAAATTAATGAATAAGAGCAAAATAAGAAAAACATTGTGTGTATAACGCTTCCTGCATGAGGCCCAATGTCGCCCGACAGCGTTTCATGTTTGAGAAACTGATATTCAAGGCTTGTCTGCTGTGTAACATGAAGTGTTATGTCTGAATACATCTACAAATACTGTTTTTTATTTATGTGCTTCCGTGTACATATTAAGCAAACTGAGATGTGGATTGTCCTTTTTGTAGAAAATGAAGACTGCTGCTTCACTACTGAGCCAGGAGCAGCTCCTGGTCAGTCCTACCTCTGCATCCCCTTCCATAAGGAGGGTAATGCTGCTGCTGCTGCTGACGGTGATGGAGATGAGTACTGCCCCACCGGCCAGGTTCCAGGAACACCGCCATGCAAGAAGAGCCCCGGTGGGGGACGGCGGTCTGAGCTGGTCCTGCTGGGCTGTGGAGCTCTGCTGGCAGCCGTCGGACTGGGCTGCAACCTGCTCACTCTGGCTCAACCAGAGGAGAGCATCAAACCACGGTGGGAGGGTTTCTTCCACAGGACAGGGGGCCAGAGGCGGAGCACCAGCCCCCCGACTCGCAGACTGTTCCGGCGGGAAAGCCCGCTGAAGCCCTCAGCGCCCCCGCTGCCTGAGCGCGACTTGCCCTCCTCTTACACGCTGCTGTCCTTATCATCAGTGTCTGACTGCAACTCCACCCGCTCGCTGCTGCGCTCTGACAGCGAGGAGTTGTTGGTCTGCCGCCCTGCCACACCGCTCAAACAGCATCCTCTTCCTCCTCTCTCACAGCCTCAGGCCATCCAAACACCGGTCAACCCGCTGGTCAACACCCACCTCGAAAGCTTCAAGCGCAACCCCCGACAGTCTCTCACACCCACACATGTACCATCTGCTCCAAGTTCCTCACGTAGCCTGCGTCGAATACCATCAGATGGGGCCATCAAGAAGAGCTGCCTCCCTAATAATCTGGAAACATTGCCAGAAAAAACTGCATTAGAGAACACAGGTTAAGTCTTGTCCCTTATCTAATTCAAACCAGATCATTCATCAGTCATAGGATTTTGTGTTTTAATGGATTTTTGAAGGTTGCTACTGATACAGATGTTTTTTATTCTAGTTTATTTGAGGATTTGATGTTATACAGCAGTGAAAAATACAGACATATATGACATTGTCAGGAATAACATGTTAAAGTCCAGGACTTATCATGTTGTTTCTTCATATTTGACCTTTTAATGCTAAAAAATATCTTTTTGACCACACTAGCAGGGAGTGAGGCGGAGGGTGATTTGAAGGTTAAGCTAACGTTAGCTACATAAATGTGATCTTGAAGCTGCAGCTGTGAGCCTTTGGCTCTGGTTAGCAGAAGGCTAAACTATTAGCAACATTTTTTCTCCATCCCTGAAACACTTTGCCGATATTAACACGCTGTATTTTGTTTATTTACTCTCTCGTAGACCCTGTTTTTGCCGAATGAAACCAAAATTGAACTGCCTACACCAGTGTTAATTGTTTGTTATTTTTCAAGCACAATTGCCCATCTTTTCATGGTTCCACATTCTCTAATGTGAGAAATGGCTGCTATTCTTTAGTAAATTTAAACCTTGTTTTCTTGGATACTATAATATGATATTATTCAGTATTTTATGATGTTTTATGGACCAAACGATTTATCAATAAATTGAGAAAAGAAATGACCAACCAAAATATTTGTCTAACTATATTTTTCCTCTTTCTTTCCTTTTTACCTCAACAGGTGGGTTTAGAGGTGTAAAAGAAGACTGTCCTGAGGTTCCCCGGCTTCCCGATCCAAATCTTGTGTTCCCTCCAACTCCCCGTCGTCGCTGTGCTCCTGAACGCCCAAAAACTCTCGACTTTGTGGCTCGGCCTCGGCCTTCACCAAGGGCACGCTGTGATGTGTTCTGGGCGGACGCAAGGCCCAGGGGAAATGGACAAAACCTTGGTAATGGTGATTCCCCTGCCCACACTTCCAGCACAGAGACTCCTCCAACTGTAGAGTTTGGTAGGGACCCCACAGTGCTGCCCACTCCCATGGAGGCCCCGACGCCCTACTCCCCCCGCAGGAAGGGAAACCTGTTGGATCAGCTGGATGAGGGACAGTGCCGGGATGGAACCATCCCACTCTGCAGACCAGAAATCAGCTTTCCCAAAGACTCACCTTTCCGCTACAGACCTGGATTCTGGTCCTAACTCAGCCCCGGCCCTTCACCGGCCCAACACAAGGAGGGGACCCTGCTGTTAGCCTTTGGATTCTTACAGGTCTGGGTCAGTACTGACAGAATTAATCTGTTCTAGCTTTAATCAGTACTTAATGGGGACGGCTCACCTTTCCCCATATTGTTACAAAATTACAGGAAAACATTTGCTGTGAATATTTTACCTTTCTGACATTTGTTGTATTGCCATTTGTGATAACAATCCCCAAATTTGTCATCTAAAACTGCAAACACGAAACAGAACAGAATAACCCTTCTCGCTATACAAAAACCCTGTCATTTGTCATTTTAAGGTTCTGTATGTAACTATGTAAATTTTTTTCCGAAAATCCAAAGAATGTGACATTAAGTGTGCTCCCGAGTGCCTTTCCTTTTATTTAGCTCTGCTACAGGGCTAATAATGTGCAACAGTAGCTAACGTTAATTGAGAAATGAAGTCCGCTAACATCAACAAACAACTGGCACCCACCAAAACAGCGTCCACATATGTTTCCGTTACATTTTACGGTGGCAGCCTGGCAGAGACAGACCTTCACTTAGCCCCCTGTAGCAACCCCAATTCAGCCAGTGCAAGACCGAGTACCAAGGATCTGATCCCAGACTGCCTCAAGTCCACCAAGCTCACTGTTAACCCAGGTCCATGTCATTGGTTCGACAGCCCATTGGTTCGACAGCCCATTAGTCCGACTGTCCACGGTGCTGAACGGTTCGCGGCGGACGTATGGTGCGCCGCGACCGGCTTGAGGAGGAGCAGGCTCATGACTTATGTGTTTGTCACTTTCTCTTTCATTTTAACCCACACCATGATCTTTTCCTGATCCTAACCAAGTGGTTTTTGTGCCTAAACCTAACCAGACCTTAACCACAGGGCATCATGATGATTTCGTAACGGACTTCGGAACAATGAGTTTAATATCGTCGGAACAATGGGATGTCGAACCAATGGGCTGTCGAACCAACGGGCAGTTCCCGTTAACCCCAGGGTTGAGGTTTATGCTCGTTGAATTTAAATTGCTACTGTGGCTAAGTTCTGAGCTGCCAGCTACTTTATCATACCATCTCTATCATAATGTCAGTCCCCCTCAATACTAAAAAGAAATTTTAATGTTAGACGAAGCGCTTACATGTGAAATACAGTGTGATATTGTTGTTTTAGCTGGCTAATGTTAGCCAATGTTAGCTTGCTAACATGGACAACTTACTAGCAAGGTAACATAGCAAAAATGCTGTCTTGGGAGATAAACATCATGTACATCCGGACTCCAGGGCTGATCTGGCTAGTAAATTGGCTATATTGCCGTTGATAAGCCAATGAAAAGAAGCAACCAATGCCAGATCAATACAGCATAAATTGGTTAGGCCTACAGCTAGCTGGCTATCTTAGATTGCTTGGTAATGTTATTGCTAGTAATATAGTATCTGCGTGTTTGTGTCAGTTGGCTAGCTTGCCAATTTACTTCTGCTAACATGATACATGATATTAACTTATGTATTCTGAAAATCTGTCTTGATTTAGTCAACAATGAAAGGTGTAATGGTGCACTTTCTACTAGTCAAGAGTGATGCAGCGACAGCCAGCAAGCCAACTGTAACGTGAGCTAATGTTAGACAGCTAGCTTATAATTTACCCATTCTACATAGTTGCTTGAAATGTCAGATGATAATGTAATTTGCAGATGGCAAACTACTTAATATGATGCAGCCAATAGAGTGCCCCAGGGATGGCTTTTTTCTGTAAGCTGACGCGAAAGTTGGCGACACCCTGGTTCTCTTGATTAAAAAAGCCTATGGGATTTTTCCATCGGATTTTCGATTATTGCAGAAAATAAGCTTTGTGGCAAACAAACGTGTATGATAATTTCACGTTTTGTTCAGCAAGATAATCTTCACAAATGAACACCACTTTTATGATTTTTGAAGTGTAAATGCAATCACCAGAGGTAAAAAGTCAACATTAGGCAATAAACAAATTACACAATGGTTGCATGACATCCCTGCTGCAATGGGGCTGTAAATGACGCATGATGATGTTCTGTAGTCCCATTCAGCCACTTGTTAGCAACCATCTTTTTAAGACACATAAGGGGCCGTACACATGCTGCGTCTGTAACCGATAACAACTGGCATCTAACCAAAAAACGATTCTAAAAACCCTCGAGAAGAGGGAACCGAGAGGACGAAAATGCTTACCCATTTTCCAGGTTTTAGGACTTATTCCTGGGGTGCAAATTTGTGAATCCTAGGATAGCAAAGGAATGACGCACCTTGCTCTTCCTATGATTGGTGAGTACTTGTTGCCTTTGTTGGTTAAATTGGTTAGGTTTTGACAAGAGGAGTGGGAATGGTTAGGGTAAGTGTAAGAATGTCAGAGTAAGCCAATCAGAGGCAGACGTTCGCTATCATCTGATTTCGCAAATTCACTCCTGGGACACCCTATGGTCCAAGTAAAATGTGGGAACATTGCAGATAGTAATGTTATTCTAAATATGATTAAAATGTATTTTCCAGCCTTGTTTGAACATTATGAGGCCAATCACGGTCAGTCTTGTGTTTGTCACTTTTTTGGCCGATGCCCAGGTGCTCGCTCGTGGCTACCGAGTACGAGCACCGCAGCGGGAGTAACAGGATGCTAACTGCAGTTCATTTAACGGCCTCAGAGAGAGGGGTGTCACTAATAACAAGGATTTTCTGAAAGTTACATACAGAACCTTTAAAATGTAAATGTTATCTTTGAAAATAAACTGATTAATGGCTTGATAGGCGTTGACAGTTTCACAAAGCTTTACTTTCGTTTCTTAATTTCAAGCTTCCGTTAAAGATTGTGCATTTTAATGAAGTGCACTTTTTGGAAAGCATCATGAATGTAAAGCTTCAGGTTTTTTTCCATCGTCAAAAAAGACAAAAACACTGTCTCTGTTTATTTGTAATTTGTTGTGTTATTTGAACTCATCTGTATAACCCAATCTCCTGTGCTAGTAGCTGAAGGATTCCTGTTTCGTACCGAGCACCTGTCATCACCAATCAGTAGTACACAGTAATTTCCCAGGAACGGGGGATGCTGTTGTATAATATGAGTACGTCTTTGCATTAGCAACAGTCTTGAAACGGTGTCAGTACAATAATGCCTGACACCGTCTCGAGCTTTGTATGGTCAACTGAACTATTACGAAGAATGTCACTGCTGCTTGGGTTTGAATTGGGACCGAAAACACTGTCAGGAAATCACGACCAAATATATCGAAGAGCTCATTCATTCCACATTGAGTTCGTTCTTTGTTTGTGACCCTGTCAGTGTAGCTTGTTTGGATCCCAACCCATCAGAGAAACATTTCTCCAAACTAAAAAGGGAACTTTGTATTTGTAACTCTGTAAATTGCCTCATAAATTGTTGATCAAGATAGAATGAGGGCTGTAAAGTATGTAAGCAACAAAATGCACGAGTGTTGAGTGGCTCACAGGTGAAGCAGGCCCTGGTGGCATGTGAAAGCTCATTCCTGATTTATTTTGCTTTATTTATTGATTAATTTATTTTTTATAATTAATTATATTTGCCTTGATTTTTGACACTCGTTTATGTCCGTGATTGTTCATAGCGTTAAATGTGGTTCAAACAAAATGCAGCCACATTTCACTTGTTTCATATTCGTATGTATGTTTCACACATTTTAAATAATTTTCAGGTTGTTTTTTAACATCTTAAACAAGGGTGCAAGTAGTTTTAACCCAACTAGAGAACAAAAGCTGACACAATTAGTTGATTAATCAAAATTCTAATAGTTGAAGTCATTTTTTAAGTTAAATAAACTAAACATATCCTGGTTTCAGCATCTCAATTGCGAGAATATGCTGCTTTTCTTTGTGTGATCTGAAAGTAAACTGAATTTTTGGAGGTTTTGGACTTGTCTTGGAAAAACACGAAATTCTTGGGCTTTAGGAAATTGGGATGGGTGTTATTTAATTGAGAAAATATTCATCAGATTAATCAGTAATAAAAAAGAAATTCCCTAAATCCAACTGGGCTAAACGCATGCAAACTGGTCTGTGCACATTGATGACTTTTTGTTAACACATTTTGCCTGTGTTTGTCTTGAATGAACTGGGGTTGATATTATTTTCAAATAATTATTCCGTTTTTTTTCTACCCTCCAAGATGAGGAAACTCACAATATTGGCGAAAGCACCAGGTTAATGGTGCTGTCAGTTGTGATAAATCCTACCCATCAACTGTCAGGTAAAAAAAAGCTAATTAATTATTAGTTATTTGAAAATAGAAACCCTGACTCTGGTCTTAATGCCTGTTTCTCTCATTTCATTTTCAAATGTTAAGTGACCTCTCAGCCTGGAGGACTGTGTCCTCTGATCTGTCTTTATCCCGAGTGTGACCCGATGTACATGTAAACGTGAATGCTTTTTCTCCGAGGACTGTGCAGAATGTGATCATGCTCTATGTACACACACAGTATTTCAACTACAGGTGCTAGTTGAAACAAAGCTCTCTTGAATGAGGTGTAGCAAGCCAAGGTGTCGTTATCTGTCTGAAATGTTACCACGAATAAGCTGATCTTAACTGTTGCTGATGGACATTGTTCAGGTTGGGAATAATACTGTTACTGACTGACTTGTATTTGCACTGGAACACACTGATTTGAGTAAAATCATAGTAAACAATCCAACTGGTCACCATTTCTTTTATAATGGCCTGTGTTTCCTTGTTGAATTAAGTAGCTATAATCTATATTTCTATGCTAACAATTGATTATATTGATATGTCTGTTGTTTCCCCTTAGCAGTTCCTCGGTTTTTAAAGGGACAGTGCACCCCAAAATCAAAAATACGTATTTCTCCTCTTATCTGTGGTGCTATTTATCAGTCTAGATTGTTTTGGTGTGAATTGCCGAGTGCTGAAGATATTTCCCATGGAGATGTCTACCTTCTCTCTGTCATAATTAACTAGATGGCACTCGGCTTGTGGTGCTCAAAGAGCCAAAAATACATTTGAAAAACTCAACAGCAATGTCTCTTTCCAGAAATCATGACCTCGTTACTCAAGATAATCCACAGACCTTGTTGTGAGCAGTTTCATGTAGGAACTATTTTCTGTCCACCAAACTACACCCTCCAAACATATCAACATGCATAAGGAAGCGTGCATCTACTGCTAGCTAACCTAGCACCACTGAGCTAGCTAACATTACAGCTCAGCCAAGGAGGACTCTTCTGATGCTATCACAAGCACGAGCGTCTCACACGTAAGTAGATGCACTTTACTGTTTTTGGCACCTACAGCAGACAGCCAAAGTTAGTATTGGTGATAACCAGGTGAAGTGAAACATTTAGCAGCTAATCAGCTACATATTTCCCTCTGGAGCTAGCAGAGGCTAGCAACAGTTTGTGCTTTGTATGTATCAGTATTAGCATTACATTTTAGTCAGAGAGGTAAGCAATTATCCAGGGATGTTTGAGAAACTTTGTACTGTAGATTGTTTAACCAGACTTCCAAGTGCTCCAGTATGTTCACCAGCTAACCGCTAACTCTTGGGTGCTGGGTAGCCTAAGTTTGTGCCACTCATATACTAGCATTAGCTACATTCAAGTCACAATGGTAATTATCCTTTTCTCAGAGAGAGAATTACCGGATAATGTCTAAAACTAAAACTAAAAAACAGGTTATCGTATCTGCACTATAAAAAAGATTTTTAAACTGCTTTGCAACTCTGTTTCCTATCCAGGTAGCTGGCCGGCTGCCATCTTTGTTTGGACCAAGGCAACCTGCAAAGCAGGTAAAATTCGTTGAGCACCCTTTTTTTAACCCAGGTGGTTAGAAGCATCTTTGATGATCCTGAAATACCTATATTTTTTTGACAACCCTCTAGGGTTTTTTTTTTTTTTTTTTACTTTGCAGGGTAACGCCAGGGCCACACTGCCTGCGAAGCGCAGCGCACCGAAATTCTCGTGCGAGCCGGAGCACCTCCATTCACATCAGACGCGCATTTCTCCGCGCCGGTCGACAAGCGATTCTGCTCCCAGCTGTTGTTTTTCCATCATGGGTAACTGCCCGGCTTGACACATTCGCTCGCGGCTCGCGCAGAAAATAGACCAGACGCCAAAATGATCGCTGCAGGGCCGGCGGCGGAGCTGCGCGGCGCGGCCGGTGTGGATGACACAATCGGTTAACATGGGCGCCGAAAGGAAACTGGCTTCACTTCTTGGCGCTTCAAGGCTATTCGCGGCGCTTCCGTGGGCGGTGTGGCCATGGCCTAAGTGTTTATTTGAGACTATTGCAACTTGAATGTGGCTAATGATAATTCTAGGAGGCACAAACTGAGGTTTCCTAGCACCAAACAGCAGACTGAAAGATGAAATAGGTAGCTGGCAAGCGTACTTTAGCACCTATAGAGTCTCATATTTCCTTCAGAAGTCGATGGAGACTAACAACAAATAGAGTGAATATTGAAGTTGTGTCACAACACATTCTCACTCCGACCTTGTCACATATTGACATTTGGTCATGGACTTTCCACATCCAGATACTACGTGCAAGGTATTCTGGGTACAAAGAACAAGGTTTGGCTTATTTTAAGGGACGCGAACAACACCCTCGAGTGGAAGTTGGTGTTTGTTGGACCCATCAGCCCCAGTCGGACTTTCACTGGCTTAACTTGCGTCCTCTTCCTGCTGCGTTTCCTGATACTTCCAGGCACCGTTAACTATAACAGCAACCGGCCGCGTATCATGCCGACATTAAATGATGCCTTTCTTCGTTGGTTTCTGATGCCGCAAGTCACTGCCCAAGAGCCAGATTTCGACAACTTCAGAGTGAGATCGGGCTCTATGTCATTAGGTGGACAGAAATGTGACTCCAGTATGTCTGTTAATGTGTCAATGGGCAACTGTTTGCTAACAAGTCATCATACCAACTTTAAATGGTGATAATAGAGTGGGTCCTAAAACATGGACATTAGTCAGCATTTCTGCACTTGTGTTTCCCTCCCTGAGTTTTTATTTTCAGCAATAATCCAAAACGCAAGGAAAAAATCTGATAGGGAACCAGGCTGATGCAAACGTATGCGTCAACCGACAGAAAACCGTCATCCCTGGTGCACTCTATTACTTTAAAACATATCTTTCCACTTATAAATATTTGCCTGTATCATATCCGCATACATCTCATATTATTCTCCAGAAAATCAACTCTGTGATCCAACTTATTACCAATGCATCATCATGGCAGCTACCAATGTGATAAGATATGAAATAATTTCAATCAGCCTTGTTTCACTTATTTATTTACACATGTGCTTTCATCAGCATTTTTCCATAGATCTATTTTAGCTTAAGAGGTACATAGAAGGAAAATTTAACTTAAAAAAATTTAAGAGAAATTCACGGCTTCAGCACAACAAAAAAGTACTTCAATCAAGTGACACATTTATTACACGCATACCTTTACAGTAAACATACAGTATTTGTTGATACAGTAAATGCTGTGAATGAAGTGCTTTGTTTTGGCATCAATAAACACAAATAGCTTGTCTCTCCATTATATTTGTCATGATTTATATAAAGTAACCTATTTACATTTTGTGATATGTCTCTTAAGTTCAAACTGCAATTAGCAACCATGTGCTCTTGATGTCCTTGATCATTTGAGTTAAAGATGAAAGCACCATTATCTCAGATATCATCGTGAGTATAAAAAAAGTGTCTTTTGTTGTACTTTCGAAATCAAAGTATGGTGATAGGAGTGTAGGTGGCTGTTACTCATTCACTCCATGCCATTCAAGAGACATCTTGTGCGAGGGCACGTGCTAATTTACAGTTACACTCGCCTGCAGACATGCTGGACTCACTCTATGGAACTTGTTGCTCCTGTCTCTATCACAAGTGTTGGCCTGTATGTGCAATGTTTGGACTGGCAGTGCATCAGTTTGTAATGGTTAAAAAATACTTGGGATGGATTCATACTAGATAAATTTGGTGGCCTGGAGACAGAAACTCAGTATCTGGTACGATTTAAAATTAAAAAAAGAAATGCTTCAAGCACACAACGATGAAGTTCAATCACGTAACTGGCAACCGGATGCTGTGCAAGGCAAAAGCAAACAAATATCTCTTCACACCAGGACCTCTGACTCATGGTGTGTAAGGTCTGGGTGGCACACAGCAAGGCTGGAAATTTATGACTAGTGAGAAGTCGTGAGACAGCCAGCACTTATGTCGCCTCTTTCTTTTCCCTTTGGGCATTTCGGCGAATCTTCATCTCTGTCAGCTGGATGTAGCGGATGACATTGGTGTCTGGAAAACAAAGACAGGAAAAGGCTGATTTATTTCCTGCTCAGACAGGAAATGGTGCATCAGTATGCTCATAAATCTTCCACTTAAACTAAACTCGTGGCATAGTAAAAGCAGCTACAGGAAATGATTTTTGGAAATGTTATTTCAGGAACAATAAAATAAATACGTTTTTGTTTTCAGATAAAACACCATGCATTTTTTTTAGTTTATCCTGCTTGGTTTTAAAAAGGTCTTACAGCACCAACACTGGCAAACAATCAGGCTAAACATTAACAAAACTGCAGTTACTGTATATTTGTATGACAACAGCAAAGCACTCAATGCAAAGAGATGAACCATTCTACCTTCACATTTAAAAAAATTGATAAGATAGATAAGTCCTACCAATGCTCTCAACAAACTGATTAGTCTTTAGCTGATCATTCAAAAACCAACTACATGCGCTGTAGTATCACAAAAGAGGCCACGTATCAAACATTTTAAACAATAGGAACCTTGTGAGTGAGACAAGTGAGAGTCTTAGATGGTTAGTCTGTGTTACTCATATCCATGGTCGCTTAAATGAGGCCTTGGGACCACTGCAAGCTCCTGAGAGGTTTCTCGGAGGCCTGCACAGATGTTACAATTGATGAAGAGTCCAATAAACATAAACATTAAAGGTACCCTATGGAGTTTTTGGATGGTAGTTGTAAGAGGCAAATATATCAGCAGACATCAATTGTATGTACTATGTATTGATATTTTGAGCACTAGTGTATAGAGGCAGGAGCAACATTTTTGCCTGCAGGTGTTTCACCCCAGATGAGCGAAAGGTTTTTGATCGCTGTGGTGCGGGATAGTGTGCAACATGCTGTGTGTTCGGCTTGAATGAAAGATAAAGAAATGGACATTTATTCAGCCGGGATTTGGTGCTATGAATAAACACGATGATTATTCTGAACCTGCAGTTTATTGTCCGAACTCAACACTACCAAGGACGCTGTGGCATCAACTGTGCAAAGTGCATCAGCCACGTCAGGCCGGGTGAAACATCCATGTAGTTGCAGGTAATTGGCTTGGCCAGGTGGCAGTAACATGCTAAGAAACTAATCAATGTGCCAACAAAGGCAGGGAACAAGAAGACTGCAAGCTAGTAAACATCAATGTAAACTATGAAGAATAAAATATTAAAAATTAAATTAAATTAAAATATTTTAAGAACAATGGACCGGTTGCACAGAACACCATAGGTTTTCTCCTTAATTTCTCCTTAGTCAATGGACTTACACAGTTGCACAGAATCCCTTTAAAGGTTTCCTTTGCTAAGGAAAAACTAATTTACTGCACTGAAAGGGATTTTACAGCGGTAAAAGTTTCCATGGAGATTGTTTGTTTGCTTGGACTCACGCTTGTGTTGCCTGTTATCGTCTCACAAAGTTGCCTTTAGTTAGATAGTGAGAAAATAGCAGAAGAAAATAACCATATTGGAGGAAAAGATTATACTTCTGGAGGAATACAATCATAGAAAGCAGAAAACTACAAAGTAAATTTGATTCCCAAATTCCAGAAATAGAAAACGATTGTAGGGAAGAAATTGCAACAAAATTAATTTAGTCAAAAATATAGCATAGAATCAAAAGAACAAGTGCAAGACCAAACTAAAGTGCAAGCTAAAAATACTTAAGTGAACATGTTAAGGAAACCTTAAGGCGAACACTTAAGAGTGTTTTGTGCAATTGATTTTATTTGTAGGAAACCTTAACTAGGACTTAAGGTGGTTTGTACAACCAGCCCAGCTCTATAAATGATTTTATCAGGAGTGGAAGTGCACTGTTTGTTAGACCTCAAAGATACCCAGTGTTTTCATTTATAACACTGAATGTAAATGTATGTGTACCAGAAGCCTCCACAGGGCACCTTCACTGTCATGGCTGCATCCAGCTCTTAATATTTTTACATCATTCCTCCAGCCAGTCACTAGCCTTCTATTCTTCTCTTGCCCTGCAGTGGTGTTTTGTACCCTGAGTCATTACCTGATATTAACATCCACCTGCGCACATGTTTCCAATCCCCTAATTAGCTCCCCAGCATATATCTCATATAACTCAGGTCTATAGGCCATTATGACATGTCACAGTAGGAAAAGCACAGGTGTAAATAAAGTGCTGGAGGAACAAGTCCTAAAACATGGAAAAAAGGTAGCATGTTTGCACTTTCCCATTGACTCTTCTCAAAGTCAGTGGGTTTTTGGTCAGATGCCTGAAATAAGGTTTGTGGTTAACACAACCTTAAGATATTTTCAATTGTTGTTCTACAACACAAAATGCACCAATAATTACCCTACTCATGAATTTTGAAGCTGTTACATGTCTAAAAAAGAGCAGTTGCTCATAAGTGGCTAAATGAGATTACAGAGCATCATCACACCGACCACGACTTTACAGCCTCGTTGTGGTAGCGGCGTTGACGTCATGTGACCATAGAGAGCTCATTTATAGCCTAACATCAGCTTTTTAATTCTGGCAATTGCATTTATGCTTCAAAAATCATGGCAGCGGCGTTCATTTGTGAAGATTATCTTGCTGAACAAAACATGTAAGTATTATAAATGCCTGTTTTCCACAGAGCTTATTTTCTGCAATAATCCAAAATCCAATGGAAAGAAATCCCCCTGCAGCACTCTATAATGAAATAAATAATGGCTGAATTCCATTTAGCTGCTGGCTCACTGTAATTATTTACTGGGACACCTGAACAGAGCAGAGCCATCGTTAATGTTATCAGCAACAAATGCGCTTTCTCTACTGGGACAAATAAAAAAGTCTGCTGTGAAAAGTGCCGACGATACATCCTGTTAAAGTTTTATTTTCCTATATTATATTACTGGATTATTATCAGTGATGCATTAACCTGTGAGCGGCATTTTAAAGTTGGAGCTGCTCTGAGTGGAGCTAACTAATGACTTTATATACTGTTGGGCAGTTTTATCTATCCTCCTGAGACCCTGTGTCCTCATAGGAGCACATCACATTTTAGGTTGCTGCACCTTATACTCCATTCTGCTTAGCTTAGAACTGTTGTCCTAGTCCGTGGACACTTTTTTGTGCCATCTAGTGGCAGTAAGAGCACAATACACTTATCCATGTAAAAACAAGATGGCAGCCATCTCTGCCAAGTCAGTCTGCAGCCGATCCCGACACAAAAGTGGACAAGGTCCAAAACCTGATCACATTTTATGGTTGAAACTTGTTTATTTATGCTTAATAATGTTTGTAGTTTGATATGGCAACAAATTTGGCCAATTTAAGCAACAGTAACAAGATACTGTTAATGAGGAAGTATTTATTTGAGGACATTGAGACTTTATTATCATCTCATTTGTGGACACTGGGACAGGCCAATTAGCTGTGGCAGACTGTTGCTCCAGACAATAAGACATTCCTCGCTTGGGGTACAGAGCAAGGAAAATTCATACAGTTACCAACCCAATGTCCCCATATGTAGACATAATTTAGTTCAAAAACTACTTCCTGATCAAAGACAATACTTAGTTTTTAATACTTATCAAGTCCTACTGATCCCAAATAGCTAGGAGAAATTAAAAATGCATACCAAACAAAAGCTCAGGTCTCAGGAGGATATAGCGATGCATCTTATTTATGTTGATTACACATTTTGTGTGTAAAGTGACCAGTAATTAAAGCTGTAAATAAATTCAGTAGAGTTTAAAATATTTCCCTCTTAAATGTAGCAGAGTAGAAGTAAGTGGCTGCAAACCAAATCAAATGGTGATCTGTGGTCTAATCCCCTGCTGTGTATGTTTGTCATGGAAACAAACCCACTGACCTGATGGTTCCTGTTTGTGTGACTCCTTCAGGTAGTACAGGGCCTTCTGGAAGTCTCCTAGATGGTAATACGCCACGCCGGATCGGTACAGAGCCTTGAAGTTCTTCCCTTCCTTGTGAAGCACTTTGAGACAGTATTCCTTCACTCGTTCATAGTTCACCAACTCCATTTGCAACAAGCAGGCTAGAGGAGGAAAAAAGGAAATGACAGAGGGGGTAGAAAAAAAGTTACAGCATGAGCCAGTGTTTGAATTTCATTATACAGCACAAGTACTGATGTGTGTCCTGTCAGGCACCGAGATAGGATGGGTTCTTTGGTTAATTATTTTATATAACAAATATAATGACTGAATCTGCTAAGGGCTGAATAAATATAGCGACCATCAGTATGAAGTGGATATCAAAAGAAAGTGAGGCAGATAGTGGGGTAAGCCTGAGAATGAGTCATACTCTTTATGAATCATTCATGAGCTCAGGAGTATTCCCAGAATCTTTTCCTCTGCTGAAAAGACAGCAGATAAATGTAGTGTGTGTGTGTGTGTGTGTGTGTGTGTGTGTGTGTGTGTGTGTGTGTGTGTAAAATATGAGAGAAATGTCTCCTATACCGGCCAAGCTGTTGTAACACTCCAGCTCTGCATTCTCCATGGCCCCCTTCTGCTCATCTGTCAGCCGGGTGGACTTGCTGATGGTCGGCAGGAGGGTGGACGGGGGCTTGGAGCTGGTGTCCGGATCCCCCAGCACCCTGCACAGCCCCTTTATCTCCAGCAGAGCGCGGTGATACTTGCCAATCGCCTCTCGGTACTTCTTATCCTTGTAGCACTGGGTGCCCTGGCACTTGAAGTCCAGCGCCCGTCTCACGACGTCGGCTGGCTCGTTGAGTGATGGCTGTTTGAGCATCGACCCACCATGATGCCTCTGCTGCTGGAGCTGCTGCTGGTATCTGGCATCTTTGGTCCGGCTGCTGCTGCTGCTGCTGTTGGGAGGCTGAGCGCACTGCTGGAGCCTCGGGGAGCCGCCGCCGTTGTCGGTGTGGCTGCCTCTGCCGCTGCCGTCCCCCCTGCCGTCATGCCCGGCCTGGATCACGCTCATATTTGTATATTATGTTATTACAGCTGCTCTGTCGCCCGGCTGTAAATTAGCTGGGAATTTAAAGGCTCCTTCAGTGCATCCTCTCGGCCGTGTAGACGCGTCTTCGCCTCGCCAGTGTCGCAGCTACGTCTTCTCTGTGCGCAACCCTGCGCGATGCGATGCGCGCTCCTCCGTCGGAGCCTGCTCTCATGTTTTTCCCCTCCGACAATCCGATTGGTCGATGAGTGTAAGTGCCCGTGGTCCCATGGGGGTCCTCCAGCAGGAAGAAGAGAGGGTCTGATTATATTATCAGTTTATTTGGAGACAATTTAATTATCAGCTTGTTTGCAAACTGCACACTGTTTTCTTTGTGGATAATTTGGGCTGATGTTTTAGTCACAAAGGGAAACTCAGATCATGTTTAGAAAAAAGACCCACATGCCTCAATTCTGTCAGCTCGATTTTTAATTACGCACCAATAAAATACATGAAACTTTTTTTTAAATTAGAGAATTCGTCGTTGAATATTCCAGCATCCTTACACTATATAACAGGAGCACTTTACGCATTGAATATCAGCCCCCTCCTTCACCTAAAATTTCCCTTTCAGTCTCTCACTCTTATCTCACATTGGAGGAATGCAGTCATCTCCACTCGGATGAATCAGATAAACATCATCCAGCCTGTCGTCTCTCGCCCGAGCAGCCTGCAGCCTGCCTCCCCTCCAGACTGCTCGCATTCTGCGCAGCCACTTTGGACCCACTCATGACAGACTTCAGCCCCTAATGACAGGCTATGATGTCATTCAAACCGGGGTTTATGCAGGGTAATGGTGTTATCAGCCTCTATTATGGAAAGGGGAGCAGACAGCTAGGTGATGAATGCGGTCGTGCCTTTTGTCCTGACAAAAGGAGCTTCTCATTTTGACTGCCATTTTATCAACACCGCGGCTGAGTGCGTGTCTAAGCTTGTGTATATGCACCAAGCTTTAATCCATCTGTCCTGTCACACTCACAGGAGCAGTGAACTCAGCTGTCTGGGTGTGTCTCTGGAATTTCAGCTCTCTGGAGCAAATGCTGTTGATCAGAAATAAAGAACACGAACCATGAAAACTATTACATGTGAGTGATTGCGTAATGCTCAGACTGATGCTTGTTTGCCATATCAAGTGTCTTCATTGGGATGTAGACGGTTGTTGTCAAGCACAAACACAACATCTCTTAAATAAAATTCAATTTAAGGGTCTGTATGACATGAAAGTGCAAATACAATATTGTCAAGTTGTCATATCTAGATTACTGTTGACTTTCTAATGAAATGTGCTCTGAGATTTGTGTTTTTATATGTATTGGAGGCATAAAAGCCTAATATTACAATATAGCAATGAAGTCAAAATAATACACACATTTTTCCTTTTATTAAAATACATTTGAAACGCTTTATTCGTGCCCTTTATTCCAATTTAACCAATTAAAACTAATACCATAACGTCATCAAACTACGACCGGAAGCACTCCGCAGACGTCCTCTCTGTGGGACAATTTGTTTACATCATGGCGGCGGTGGATTTCAGAGGTAGCTAAATCACCGGTTTAATATTTGTTAGACAGCTATTTCCGTGTTTTTATTTTTTTGCCGTTGTGATATTTGATAAAACGACAATTTAAGTGTTTTATTTGAACACTTGAGATAAAGCTGCTGTGTGTATTTGCCGTTGGCGTGTTATTTGTTACAGCTAGAAGCTAACGTTAGCAACGATTAGCATCTCCGCTTTCATTAGCATGTAGGCTAATTTAGCTAATGCTGGCTGGCTGCCAGAGTGGTCGATAAAGCAACGAATTTGAGGCCACATTTAGATTCCAGTAATGTTGCTGGTCGAAGAGGGTTTGAATGAAGTTATAGAAAAATTTCCATAACACTAAGGTCATTGAGAACTCCGTTACTGTTAACTAACGTTACCGACAACTGAAAGCAGAGACGTTGGCAATGAAATTGCAATCACTAATAGATGCTATTCTTTATGTTAATGTTTTTTATTTGAACGTGATACTGATATCAAACTGGAATACTTTCAACTAGGGTTGCAGCGATATACTGGTTCCAGGGTATACCATGATATCAGAGTTGACGGTTATCATACCATGTACCATGTACATTTTCTTATCCACGATATTGACAAAAAGAATTGAAACTTCACGTTGAATCTCCCCTTTATTTTAGCTATTTTCAAAGGGGAGACTATTTACACATACTAGTATTAACAAAATGGTTTCAAGCTTCAGTTATAGTAATAGGACGTTTGTTTAACTGATACTAACACTTCCATTTTCATCCCTTTAAGAGTCATTCTGACTGATGATAACACACATTTTGTAATACCATGATACCAGGAAACTGCAGTATTTTCTGAGACGGTTATCAGACCGTGAAAATCTCATACCGTCGCAACCTTACTTTCAACCAACAACAACAGCAAGAAACTCAGAAGCATAGACATGCAAAGCAAGATTTGACTTGATCTTGTTCTGTCATTAGTAATTTGTACAGATATTTACAAACAAACAAAAAAGCTTAAAAAAAACTAAAGGCCAAGCTTTAGCAAAGTAAGGCTAAATTTATGGTCTTAATATGTTGACATACTGTTCTAAAGCGTAGTTTTAATTTTTACCAGTAACCTGTGTATGTGAGTGTATATAATGTAGATATTGCACCTTTCGTTTTGCACCATGGTTGAGCCGAATACTCAGATTAAACGAGTATAGATAATGTACTTTATACGAATCTGAGTAAAATGTGTCAAGATCTGTACTCCTGATGAAGGGAAATCCTCATTTGGGTCCCTGTATTTATATTTTACTCCTTTGTTAAGAAATGACCTGAAGCTCAAGGTTCTGATCAACCCATATCAGGCTTGAATTAAACACTTCCAATTAGGTCCCACCCACTTTCAATTTAAACTTCACCCACATTCAGTCTAAAGTCCACACATTTTTGAGTACATGTACAGATACAGATAATTTAGTTGGTTAAAAAATTACAGATACAGATAATGGTGTACTTGCTCATCCCTAGTTTGCAGCTAAGTGTTAGCTGTTTTTTTGTATCTTTTGCACCCAGGATGCACAACAATATCAGCATGTCATCAATTTCGGCCTATACTGGCCTTAAAATGAGCTATCACAATTGCCAAAAATGCTTTTCTTATTTTGTACAATAAAATAATATTGCATACATTGAAAAGTATTGTATTTCATGTCTCCATCTGCTGGTGGGCCATCACAATAAGAGTATACATGTATAATATGATGTTAATTCCACTACAGAAGAGACTTGAGGGTCACTAGAATTAGGTGGGGAAAAAGTGGATATGTCGATATCGGTATTGTTATCAGCTGAATGAGTTGTTGTATATCGGCATATCAGATATCGGCAGAAAATCCAATATTGTGCATCCCTATTTTGCTCCCCCTCGGTCAAATAGTCTTTGTATTTTGCACCTTACTGTCATTCAGTTCTGTATTGAATTTATGTTTGGTATATGTTGTTTTGGATTTTTTTGCTATACATTTTCGTTCTTGTATATTGCACGCTCTGTATTGGCATTCCTCTAACTTTGTGTTGCAACTACTGCAAAGCAATTTCTCTCTGGATAAATAAAGCTCTATCTTATATTGTTTTGGGGGTTAAGCTATTCTGAGATGCTTACTCAGGTCTCACAGTCTTGATGGCAAAGTCCTGACTGAAGTTGTCTTTTATCAACATTGAAAAACAGAGCCACACATTATAACCTGTGGCTGTGATATTGAGGAACAATACTGCCTGCTTCATCCATGTCTTAAAAGTGTTCCGCAAAATCCCAACATCATTGTGAACTTCACATGTAACCATTGTAAATTTACTAAAATTGACCAGCCCTCAGCATCAGACATTTATTACATTTTTCATCCAATTTGCAGACAACCTTCTGGGGATATCCTGGGTGGACAGCGGCTGGGTGCCGATTCTGAACCCTGGAAATGTATTGGATTACTTCTCTGAGAGAAGTAACCCCTTCTATGACCGAACCTGCAATAATGAGGTAGTGAAGATGCAGCGGCTCACCCTAGAACATCTGAAGTAAGTTTGTCTTGCACAGCTCATCTGGTGTTACTAAATAACTAAATATTAATGCACATAAATAAAAACAAATGAAGTGTCACATTGAGTTTAGATTGGTATCAGCTCAAAGAAGATACTGAATGCAAATTAATTAGCACACAGAGCTCAAACAAAACCGAATAAAACACTCAGATATAGTAGTTATAACAACTTGTTCTGTTTTTAAGGTTGGAAAAAAATCTTCAGCACAGAGCTGTAGTACTGAGTGACATTTGCAAAACTAAAATTAAACCTTGTTTCTGTGTATTTTTCAGTCAGATGGTGGGAGTGGAGTACATCCTTCTTCATGCTCAGGAGCCCATTCTTTATATAATCAGGAAACAACAGAGGCAGTCACCAACACAAGGTGAGCAGTGTAGCGTAGTATGTTTATTTTATTTGAGTACAAGTAATTAGATTGTGATTATATAAGCTCATACTCATGGCTGTCACAGGAATGTCAACATACACACAATCTTTCTTATCGCCTCTTCCACTTTATGTTTTCACCCTCCAGTGATTCCCTTGGCCGACTACTACATCATAGCAGGAGTGGTGTATCAGGCCCCAGACCTGGGAACCGTTATCAGCTCCAGAGCGGTGAGAATTTCTAATTCAATCCTATAAAATGCACCTGGGACAGAGTTTTATAAAGGCTGTTGGAGGGTGCAGTTTGATAACACATAAATCACATCTGTTTTAGCTTTCTGCTGTCCATGGAATCCAGTCTGCTTTTGATGAGGCCATGTCTTACTGCCGCTATCACCCATCTAAAGGATACTGGTGGCACTTCAAGGACCAGGAAGAGAGAGGTGAGGTTTCAGCAGTTCGTTTATATTTACAGTGGAGACATCTGGGTGGTAGTTTTATCGGCAGTTCCTGTAACGACTTCACAGATATTAAAACAACAAATCGTGAAGACCCCAAGAACCCCGCAGTCCCAGAATGTTTATAATAGTGAGTACAAGTTTCATATGATGATTTTGGCTCTTTTACAGAAAAAGCCAAACCCAAGTCGAAGAAAAAAGAGGAACCGAGTTCACTGTTTCAGAGGCACCGTGTTGACACACTCCTTTTGGACCTCAGGTCAAAGTTTCCACCAACGTTTTACCAGGTACATGTTACACTAACAAAAACATTACTGCTGTCAAATTGTCTCAGTCTTTTGTTTTGAAATTTCCTATAATGTTAATGTGATTGCATCTTAGTAATACTGTTTTTCTTTGTGTAATTTCAGCCTAAGCCTGGCGAGAAGCCTATTCCAGGTATGACCTTAATATAGTTGTGTTAAACTTAGATCCTAAAGTTACAGAATAAATGGAGTCTGTCATAAATGTCAATGAATAGTTACGTTTTTGGTCTCTAAAATGTCAGAAAATGGTGAAAAATGTTAATCAGTGTTTCTCAAAGCCCAGTGATGATGTCCTCAATTTTTTTTTTGACCACAACCCAAGGATGTTTAATGTACTGTCATAAAGGAGAAAAGAAACCAGAAAATAATCACATTTAAAATGCTAAAATCAGTGTATTTTGACTTTTTTTTTTAAAAAATAATTCTTTTTTTTTTTTAATCAAATCGGTCAAATCTGATATAAACAACCGTACTGTTATTGGTACTGTTACTGTCATTGGAACATATCTACAGGCACCTGGTAGCTACATATTCTTATAACCATTATAGTAATTTAGCGTCCACAGTGGTACAACTAAACACCACATTGTTACAGTTCAACAGACATATTACAAACTAAAAAAGCCTGCCCAAGACTTCTCAAAGCTTTCATCCTCATTGCTGACCCTAACATGTGTTCGTATGACACAGTTTGAGGGAAACATAGATTCCCTCAATTTTTCAAAATCTGGAGGCGATGTATTCTTTCAGAAGCAGCTGTGACAACTCCTACATTTATCATAACAAGGTCATGTTTTGATACATGCGACAGTTTTGTTTCTCCCCCCCTAAGGCATCACGTTGGTGATTTAGGAACCAACCACTTCCCTATGTGAGCCACAACTTTTTCCCAAAATGGGTTAACCAGTTTACATTCCCAGATTACATGTAGAAATGTTTGTGTTTCCATCTGACATTTCCAACATACCCATCCTGTACAAGTTAGAAGGAGTAAAGTAAAAGCTATGAATTCATTTATACTGAGTAAATTTCCCCCTTGCCTCCTTTATATATTTCCCAGTATTTGATAGTTTTGTTGACCGTTCCTCACTGCTTAATTGACTTTTTTTTTTTTTCTTAAAAAAAATTGCTCAAACCAATTAATCAATCAAAAGATTAGTTGGTGATTAATTTAATAGTTGACAACTAATAGATTCATCATTGCAGCTCTAGTTGTAAATGAGGTTATGTTCTTTCATTCAGATTTTGCCTGTCTATGGTTATGCATTTTCATTGTGTGTGCACTTGTGGTATTCCTACACTAACCTTTGGTCTATGCGTGACTTGTAGCGCTAATATAACATTGATTTTACATTGAGAAATTTAAGATAGATAGATATAGATGCATGTAAAAGTAGATAGGATAAGATAGGGTAATCCTTTGTTTGTCCTACACCAAGGAAATGTGCAACATTACAGCAGCAGAGGGACAGAGTGCCAACAGGAAGCATCAGTAGAAAATAATACAAAGCAATACATAAGTACGTAAAATAAGTAAACTGTACAAGAACAAAGAGCAGTATAATAAGAGAACAATACAAAAAACACAAAGCAATATAATGAGGAAGCATCAGAGAGACAGACAGACGGTGTTCAGATATTTGATGCTCAATATTAACCAAATCCACGGCTCTTCCTTTAACTGCATGCTCTTGTGTTACAGTTGAGGTGAAGAAAGAGCCTGAACCTCCTGCAGAGGCTGTCAAACAGGAGGAAAGGGAACCAGCCACAAAGTCCTCCGCCCCGGCTCCACCAAGCAAACCGCCTCCTGAGAAGAGAGCAAGGTTACAGTGATAGTCGTCCTCCACGTGGCAAGGAAACGTAACGTCCTACAGCACCGACTGAAAGAACAGCTTTGGAGTATTTTTATTCCTTCTCCAAATTTGCAACATCGTCCACCACTCTGCTCATTTGATCAGTTTACAGGAAGCTAAGAAACTGGCACACAAAGTGTCAGTGGTTTGTCTCAGTGCCAGGGCTCCTTTTACACTGTAACCTTAGTCTTGCACATGTAATGGGTTTGGCATCATGGACACTTCAGGCAGCTGTGGGACCAGCAGGGGTTAACGGCCTGATGTCAGCAGGCATTTAGCAGTATTCTCACTAAGGATGAGGTCTTTTTTCTCGATGATAAGCTGACATCAGCATCAGTGTCGGTTTACTGTTGACATCAGCATAATATTTGTGTTGTAGTGACTTCACAGGACAGTTTAATTCCTGGTCTGCCTGACAGGGTGATGTGTCGTAATGCATCATCTCATCTGAAGAGTAAAAAGCTTTTTGACACGAGCACCTCTCTTTGATTACAAACACTTTGATCTGTTTTTTTGTAAGGAATACTTTTGTGTTTTGTATTAAAATGTATCAGAGACTGTTTCCTGATGTGTCGGATTGTTCTCGTCTAGTAACAGTGTTGAGTCTTGCTTGATCACAGTTTTTCCTCATGATTTAAACTAAATATCATCTAAGATATATTGGATATGTAGCTGAGTCATTATCAGTGTCTCATAACTCAAGACATTTCTATCAACATTACTCAGTACAGCTGCTCTGCTGCCATGTCTACCTGCCCTCAGCGCCCTGTAGTGCCTTACCACACACATCAGACATGATGGTCAGCACTGTTGGAAATTAACTTAGTACAGTTACTCAAGTTCTGTATTTAAATACAATCTAGAGTCACAGATGTGCAGTGAATGCAGTGGTTACTTACCTTGTTGGCTTGTGACCTTTCCAAAAACACTGTAGTTAGGGCCCTTGTCACATCTCAGATGTCTACATGATATTAGCATTTTCACCAAATAGACTTTTCCCTTTTCCCTGTGCAACAGTTGCAATACATAGCTAGAAGAGTGCAGATACAAAGAGTGGAATATACAAAATATATGCAGTATATAAAAACTAGATAACAATAAGGTGCAAAATATAAAAATTAGACAACAGTAAGATGCAAAATATAACATTAAGGTGCAAAATATTTAAAAAAAAGTTAACGAGGTGCAAAATATAAAAAGATAACAGTAAGATGCAAAATATTTAAACACTAAATAACAGTAACGTACAAAATATTTTAAAAGAAAATAGTTATGGTGCAAAATGTAAAAGTTAGATGACAGTAAGGTGCAAAATACAAAAGTAAGGTGCTAAATATAAAGACTAGATAACAGTAAGATGCAAAATATATAGTTTTAAATAAAACTATAAATACTATAAATAAAAAATAAAACTTTTAAATAAAAACATAATATGAAAACTAAAGAGGTAAAATGATCCAATATTACACAAAAACAAGATGAGAGAAAGGTTTGAAAAATAAGAAAATGAAAACAAATGTCTGCTGCAGAACTTTTGTCTACTGTCATCTCCTCTCACATCAGAACCTGCATCTGCAACTGTACAATGTCACGTACACACTGAAGAATACTTTTACTTTATATACTTCTGTATTGTCCTCTGGATGCAGGACTTTTACCTGTAATTAAGTATTTTCACACTGCTGTAATGGTGCTTAAGAATCAGAGTGCTTCTGCTATAATCGAACAGAAAATGAGTTTGAAATGAGACCACTGTGTGTGTGTGTGTGTGTGTGTGTGTGTGTGTGTGTGTGTGTGTGTGTGTGTGTGTGACCAGCAGGTGGCGCCATTTGGTCACGTTTGATCCCTGCTCCTAATTGGCTAATGGTACGTTTTATTTCATGCATTTGTGTCCTCAGCCATCAGCAGTGTGTTGAGTCATGTCTCAGTCAAACATGCACAGTCACACGTAAAATATGAGTTCACATCATAGAGAGGAAGCGGGCAACAAAAATGGTGGAGACAAAGCAACCAGTGGTGTTTTATTTATATATATATTTAGTGTACTGGTGTAAACAGTAGCTGTTGTTCTACTTCATTCGGATGCCACGAAGAAGAAGTTTCGCGCAGGGCGTGGTGGGATAGGAGTCTCCTCGGTGGAGGACTGCGAACAGTGCCCCAGCTGGCTGGCTAGCAGCAGAGAAGATGGCTGCAGAGGGGATTCTCAGGCCAGTGTCTGAAAACAGAGCACTGTTTGTCATGTTCAGCGACGACTAGCCAGCGTGTCACCCCGGTTGTTCCGTCGCTCGGTTCCGCTCGGATTCGTCGGAGGGGACAAAACAACATGGGGTCGCAGACTCTCCAGATCCTGAGGCAGGGGGTCTGGGCTTCAGTCACAGGCGGATGGTACTACGACCCCGATCAGAATACATTCGTCAACGCTTTACACCTCTACATCTGGCTGTTCCTGCTATGTTTCCCCTTCACGCTCTACATGGTGAGCCTCGTTGTCTTTTTCACTCCTTTATTACCCTTTTATTTGTGTTTTTATCTCAACTGTTGACACCGTAAGTTCCCAAAAACCCAAGTGTCCGTTAGGTTAGCTGCCACAGGATACTAACGGTCGGTCTCGGTCTATTATCTGGAGCGGAGACAATGTAACGTCCCATTAAACTAACGAAACGTAACGAGATATTTTCACCACACTCAAAATATTTTACAAAACCAAAAGGTTGTCGCGATAACACACAGATGAAGCACATTTAGACAGCAAAAATGGCAAAATAATCTTTAAATGGCTGCCCTGTGGAGTGCACTATCCACCACATAGATTGGACCGGACTGCTCTTTTGTTTAAATTCAGTGTTTATCACAGTGATGCAGTTTAAGATCCGTCAGGATATTACCAGTCGATTACACCGTGCCAGGCTATAATCAGTGAATTTAATTCCCCCACCCCCCTCTTTATCTAGTTGTTTTCCTCCTGTCGGTAGTGATTTGCGGTATCACCAGTTTTCAGGAGCTACCAGCTGTGACTGCAAGAGCACAGCTGACAAGGATGTAATCTGGCAACTGTAATGTCCAAGGAACACACTCAGTGGACTGGCTGCTGTTGGCTCACTTCACTTATCACAAGGTGTCTTTGTGTTAGTCTGAACTGTCTCAGGACCTGACACCTCAACTTAAAGTCCACTTGTGAATATATTTGTGTGTCAGACACAAGCTGCAGAGCAAGTTACAAATGTGTGTGAATGATTGTGTTGCTGCACACACATCTCTATATCTCTACATGTGTAATCAGGTCATGAAATGGCTGTTTGCTATGCATACTAGTAACTTCTATATCTAGAAGCTGATGTTTCAAACCGGTTTGTGGTTTCTGTTCTATTCCTGGAGTGGAAATACGCTGGTCAGCTCTGTGGTTTATATTGAGCCACAGGTTTGAGCGCTGCTGCTGTTCCTAATAACTGCAAACAGATGCAGCAGCAGGGGCGGGGGGGGTGGGGGGGGGGTGGGGGTCTCAAGGACAACAGAGACAACGCAGGAGATGGAGCTCAGACACCTTGTGGTAAACAAACAGGTGACAGCCTCCCTCCCTCAGCAGCGTCACTATTAAAAGAGGCATTAAAACTGTAATTGAATGCTGTAGTTTTTTGAAAGGCTGCCAGTGTGTGTCGTAAATGATGGGGGCGACGGGTGAGATAATGTATTTAATACTTCTAGCAGCTGTGTTTAGAGGAGATAAGTTGGATGCAGGAGCAGTGGCGTCACTAGAAATGTTTCACAGGGGTGACAGGGTGAGCCAAAAAGCCATAACTGAATACACTTATACTGTTTCAGTGTATAGGCTTGTTGAAAACTGTGTCAATATGGAGCATTAAGGATTCACACACTGATATACTTTGTTTTTTATTTAACAGTTAATCAGCTCAACTTTAAATATGTCACCTTTCACACAAACATGCAGCCCAAAGTGCTTCACATGGCAAAATAGCAATGACAAAGACACATAACAACAAAATATTAACCAACCAAAACAGAACAAACTAACAAAAAAGATGATTAAAATTCCATAGAATAAAAAGAGAGTAAATTAATGAATACTTTATAAGAAAAATAAACAGAAGACATAAAAAAAACACAGTAAAAAAAATTTTTTAAAACCTAAAAATCAAGACTGTAATGTTACCCAACATTTAAAGCCAGATTAAAAAGATATGTCTTTAATATACGTTTTAAAATACAGAGAGAGCTTTAGCCATGCTAATATCCAGAGGTAGTGAATCCCATAGTTTAGGAGCGTAAAGAAAGAAAGCACTCTCACCTGTACTTTTGTGGGACACATGAGGGATGTTTAAAAGTAAAGCAGTGGACGACCTCAGTGATCTCTTAATAATGTCACTAATTGTCTGATGTGCATAGACTAATACTTGTACAGTAACATTTTGAGTTCCACAACAATCCTTTTTAATAGGTTATGTATCTGTACATGTGTCAGGGGATTTATTTTTCCATCAGATTGGCTTGTTTTCCCTTTTTTCTATGAAGGACAAGCTTTAATTTTTAGGAATGCTTTCCTCCCCAACAAGCTATGCCACATGATTGGTACCAATGGATGCCTTGGGTTGTCTAGTTTCACAAGATACCACTACCTGCCATCTATCAATCCATTTTCATCTGCTTATCCGGGGCTGGGTCACAGGGGCAGCAGGCCAAGCAAATCACCCCAGACGTCCCTCTCCCCAGCAACACTTTCCAGCTCCTCCTGGGCGACCTCAAGGTGTTCCCAGGTCAGATGAGATATATAATCTCTCCAGTGTGTTCTGGATCTGCCCCTCTAACGGGAGGCGCCCAGGAGGATCCTGATCAGATGCCCAAACCACCTCAACTGACCCCTTTCGACGTGAAGGAGCAGCGGCTCTACTCCGAGCTCCCTCCGGATGTCCGAGCTCCTTTCCCTATCTCTAAGGCTGAGCCCAGACACCCTGTGGAGGAAACTCATTTCAGCCGCTTGTACCTTCAATCTCATCACTACCTTTGCGCTAGCTTTAAAAATGACCACGTAAACAGTCTCTTAAAGGGATAGTGCACCCAAAAATGAAAATTCAGCCATTATCTACTCACCCATATGCCGATGGAGGCCCTGGTGAAGTTTTAGAGTCCTCACATCCCTTGCGGAGATCGGCAGGTGGAGCGGCTAGCACACCTAATGGTAGACGGTGCCCCAGACTAACGTCCAAGAACACAAAATTGAATCCACAGAGTACCTCCATACTGCTCATCCGTAGTGATCCAAGTGTGCTGCAGCCGCGACATAAAAAGTTGTTTCGAAAAACGTCATATGAACTCTGTTTTTAGCCTCACTGTAGCCTGTAGCTCTGACTGCTTCTCTGTGCTCCGCGCTCACGTGTGCACGCCTGTGCGAGACCAACGAAAGCATGAGCTTTGCTCACCCATGTTTACATCACGTGACACGTGCACCGCAGGGAGTAACCACAGAGCTAAAAGATAATTTGCACTACGGTCTTTTAGCAAAGGACAGCCCAACATGTCTGAAGACTTTGAAACTGAGGAGGAACAGCATTTCTTTGTTGAGCCGTATTTGTTTGAGCCCGAGTATATGCACGGAACTCAGGCTACTGGACGAAGCAGCCGCCGCAGCTCATGAGCCTCAGCCAGCCGCAGAATACCGGAGTCGAGCACTGGAAACCTGGTGGTGTAGTTGTTTCAAATGCAAAGCATTCCTCGGATGAGGAAAGTCTTTGCTGCTCGGACTGGGAATTGGCGATGCCTGCACTTGGGAATCTGGACATCAGTACTGACGAGACTGCTGCTCTTCAGAGACCACTGATCACCCTGAGCACGTGCACACGTGAGCGCGGAGCACAGAGAAGCAGTCAGAGCTACAGGCTACAGTGAGGCTAAAAACAGAGTTCATATGACGTTTTTCGAAACAACTTTTTATGTCGCGGCTGCAGCACACTTGGATCACTATAGATGAGCAGTATGGAGGTACTCTGTGGATTCAATTTTGTGTTCATGGATGTTAGTCTGGGGCACCGTCTACCATTAGGTGTGCTAGCCGCTCCACCCGCCGATCTCCGCAAGGGATGTGAGGACTCTAAAACTTCACCAGGGCCTCCGTTGGCATATGGGTGAGTAGATAATGGCTGAATTTTCATTTTTGGGTGCACTATCCCTTTAAAGACAGTGATATCGACCTCTAATTATTTTCGTCTGGGTTGGCCAGTGAGGAGGGGCAGCAGTTGTACTGGGGGGTCATGGACACCCCTGCGAGCCCCTCTTTGGGGCGCCACCGTGCAGGACTAGGTTGCAGTTGGGTGCAGTACTTGGTTGCAGCTCCTCATGACCAAATGTCCTTAAGCAAGACATTTTTAAACTGTCCTCCTGCTGTCTTGTTTCGTTTTATTTTATTTCGCTTTATTTACACACATGAAACATTTTTAAAAGATACAGTAAATCAGTGGTTCCCAACTGGTGGGTCATGGTCCAAAAGTGGGTCATGGGTCCATTCTAAATGGACCACAAGTGACTCGAGAACGTGTCAGGTTTGTAAAAAACACACTTCATTTTGAAGTACAGTGAATTTCTGGGTCAAGCTTTTATTTTGAAGTGCTGTTTCCTGCTGTAGAGTGAGTGAATGACTGCTGTTTGACAGAGACAGTAAACTAGCTTGACAACATGGCCAAACGCAAATATGATTTTGAATATATTAAACCTTGTGGACCTTGAACAGCGTCATTCTGCAGGCAGCATTTTACAGGAAAGAATTACAGCTATGTAATGTACAATATTTGTATTTATCCGTCAATAATTTTAGACATTTATTGTCATTTTAGAGGCAAAATGTTCATGATATCAGTTAGAGGTTTTGAAAAATGCATTTCTCCTTCTTTTTGAGCGTATCTTGAGTTTCATTGTCAAGAAGAGCAAAATAATCTTGAACAACAATAATATGTCCTTACAATATCAGTCCTTGGCCCCTGAGATAAATAAAATGAAATATACAGTCAGCATCATCCTGATCCCTCTACAGTGTCAGATTCCCTCTATAAACTAACTTCTGCTTCTCTCCATCTCATCCCAGGCCCTGCAACCAACCATGGTGATCGTGGGAATCTACTGTGGTGTTATTGCTGCCATGTTCCTGCTGCTGAAGACGGTGAACTACCGCCTCCATCATGCCCTGGATGAAGGGGAGGTGGTGGAGCACCAGGCCAAGGAGAGTCAGGGCAGCAGAGGTGGCACTGAGGGGGCTAACGATGGCGGCGTCACCCGTCGGGAGGACAGCAACGGCCCGGGGTAAGTTCACGTCTTCCGCAGCCCAATGATGGACATTGATATCTGGAGATGTAGGACAAAGACGCTCCAGGAGTGTGACTAAGCTGCTCAGACGATGAGGCAGACACAGTAAGGCAGTGTAGGAGTGTTGTGTGTCATGCTTCCTGATCAGTGATGGTGAAGAGTCACAATGGAGCGTGGCTATGGAGTCATTTAAAGGTGATGTCATCTGGAGTTGTCTTATCAGGGCTGAGGTCAAAGGTCGAGTCCTTTGCCACCCAGCTGCTACAAGAAGGATCAATATATCACTTTAAAGGCTTCCTGATAGAACGAGTCAAGCCAAGCTGCAACAAATCAATTTATAGACGTGCCTGCAGAGAGAGGTAGTAAACACAACAGATGTTTTAGGCTGAGTCTAAATTATTGAATGATTGATGAATATTGATGACTCTGGTGATTTCACAATGAATAAACACAGGTGTGGTTAAATATAGGTGACCACAGCTGGTTGTGCTGGTTGCTTGCCCAAAATCTCTGTGTGGCAATTTTAAAAAGTCCAATTGCAGTGATGTCCTAGTCGTTCTTTTTATTATCTAATTAAAGATCCAGAACCAAGTCATGAAGGTCTAATTGTAGGTTGAGCATATTGTGTCTTATTTCTTAGCACACTCTCAAGAGGCGCGTCTTGCCTGAATTGTCCGTAGGGCATTATAAAAAGTCAGATTGGAGTGAAAGCCTTGTATTTCCTTTAAGTTAAATTACTTTCAGGGTGCTTTCAGAACTAGAGTTGTCTTGCTTTCGTCTGAATCAGGGACTGATTTTGTTCCAAAGTTGTATAATTGCCTGGAGTTGGTTCGTGTTCTCACGGCAGCATTTACAATCGGACCAGATCAAATGCTTTGCTTGAGAAAGCCGCTCTTGATTGGTCAGAATTTCCATGTGGGAAAAATCCAGGAAGTAAAGCAAACGTTGAAGAAGAATACACTTGCAAGATAAATGTGACACTTTCTAATGTCACAATGGAGGGACAACTACGCAGGTTGATTTTAGCGCTGCTCATCGTGGACTATATTGCTGTCATTGTTCATTTTAGTCAAACCATACAGTTTGAAAACGAGACGCGGCTCCAACTAGAAAACAATGTTTTGATGCATTGGATGTGCTGAATGTGCATATTAAGGCAGTACAGGAGGAGGTGCACATTAATAATCCTCCAGGACTGTAACATGCTCATGTTTAACCCAAACAATGTGTCATGTGACTGCAGTTGGTTCACATCCAGGTCGGAACACCTTCTCACCACAAACCGCACCAGAGTTTGTTTGTAACCTGACTGAGACCACCTCTTCAAGAAGGTCTCGGTCTGGTTGTTTTGGTGCGCACCTGAGTGTCATTGCTGTGTTCACACCTGCCCAAACGAACCGCACTGAGGGGGCAAATGATCTTGAGTTCGATTGAACGGAACCAAACAGGGCAGGTGTGAAAGCACCCTTAGAGAGGTTGAGTGCAGCAGAAATGAGTCCTGAAACCTGGAATTGATTTAGCATTGTAGCACTCTGGGTTCCCTCATCTCAAAATCAGTGGGTTTTCACAAGCTGGTGGGTTAACACAAACTTAAAAGATTTTGACGATTTGTTCTCCAACATAATATGCATGAGTAAAAACACCACTTGTGAATTCTGAAGCTTTTATGTGTCTTAAAGAAGGCGGTTGCTTCCAGACTCAATAAATGAGACGAGAGCGTCATCCTGCAGAACACTGCTTTACAGCCTCGTTGTGGTGGCGATGGTTAAGTCATGTGACCGTGGTGTAGTTCATTTATAGCCTAATGTTAGCTTGTTACTTCTGGTGATTGCATTTACACTTCTAAAGTCATAATAGTGGTGTTCATTTGTGAAGATTATCTTGCTGAACAAAATGTTGAAGTATCATAAATGTTTGCCTCAGAGCTTATTTTCTGCAGTCATCCAAAATCCAGTGGAAAAGTCCCATCAGCTTTTTGTCGAGGGAACCAGGGCGATGTTTATTTCTTGGTTGGCCTACAAATAAACGTCATCCCTGCAGCACTCTGTAAATCTGTCCACACTGTGGCTTTTGCGAAGATGTGTGTTGTCGAGCTTTGTTTTAAAATGCATCACAAAATTATTGCTGAGAGCCTATCTAAACTACATTAATCATATTTAAAGATGCCCTGCTGAGTTTTCTTGGAAACAGCGTTTCTGTTTACTTTCACTGTTACTCACCAAACACATTGTTTGTATTCTTGAAGCCTAACAAACATGTGCAATTCATTTCCTCCTGATAAAACCGTTTCAGAGCCGATTTTTTGTTATGAAACCTGCATTGTTGACATTCATGTCTGCTAGCTAGCAGTGATTTCTGCTGGAGCACTGCTGTGTTTCTCGGTGCATCACAGACACTTGTAGCTCAGTGATATACTGTAGTGTGAAACAGTTGGCAGAAACGTGCATCAAGTCACCCACATTTATGTCTGGGCCCACTCACAGAGACATCCCTCCAGGGATCTGCTCGTGGTCACAAACTCCACAGGGTACTAATAAGTAAATTTCTTTTTCAGTTGTAAGTGTGAACCTTTCCGAATATACAGCTAGTTTTTCAATTATGCCAACTTTTTTATGTTCTGCTCTGCTGCCATGGTGCTATACCTTATGTCCCAGTGTGTGTGTGTGTGTGTGTGTGCAGACACATGAATATCAACTCTTATAATTACATGATAGGACTTGTTATAGGTACTTCTTATGCCACAGGTTCCTTTGCAGAGTTGATGATCTAACAATTAATGCGATAAGGTGCTCCAAAATTTAAATATCTAGATAGGGGAAAAACTTAAACACATGTTTTTCCTCTTACCTGTAGTGCTATTTATCAGTCTAGATAGTTTTGGTGTGAGTTGCCAAGTGTTGGAGATATCAGCTGTGGAGATGTCTGCCTTCTCTCCAATATTGAGGAGCTAGATGGCTTGTGGTGCTCAAAGCGCCCAAAAAATACAACAGCAATGTCTCTTTCCAGAAATCATGACCCTGTTACTCAAGATAATCCACAGACCTTGTTGCGAGCAGCTTCATGTAGGAACTATTTTCTTTCTACCGAACTACACCCATCAGCCATATCACCACACAGAAGGACGAGTGCATCTACTCATGGACAAGAAGCTCATGCTCATGACAGTGTGAAATGTAAACATTAACAGCGTCCTCCTTGGCTGAGCTGTAACGTTAGCTAGCTCAGTGATGCTAGGTGAGCTAGCAGTAGATGCACTCTTCCTTCTGCGTGGTGATGCAGTTGGCAGGTGTAGTTTGGTAGGAAGAAAATAGTTCCTACATGAAACTGCTCACAACAAGGTCTGTGGATTATCTTGAGTAACCGGGTCATGATTTCTGGAAAGAGACATTGATGTTGAGTTTTTCAAATGTATTTTTTCGGCACTGTGAGCACCACAAGCTGAGTGCCATCTAGTTCCATTATATTAGGAGGAGGCAGATGTGTCCAACACTGTGCAACTCACACCAAAACAATCCAGATTGATAAAAAGCACCACAGGAAGTAAGATGAAAACTGTCCCTTTTAAAGCTATGTATGGTGACAGTGAAATATATTCTAATTAATACTTCAATTAAGGTAATTAATGAGCTCATTAGTGTGAGCGTTATGTTTAGCATGGTTGAACAATAACATAAACAACTCATTATGAATTGCACAAGTTGAGAAAGTAATTTACATCCACTGTGTCATCAGTCACTATGAAATAACGGTTACTGTCACATGTTAAAAAGTACAGATTCTATGCTACCTCCCTCTGAATGCCAGGCGTCATCCTTTTTTTTTCCTAATGAAGAGTTTTAGCTCTCATTCAGAAGAAACAAAAGCCAGTGAGCTTCCAGCATTTTACTGCCCATGACTCGAAGACGTGACTCATATTCACATTCCAGAGGGAGTGCTTAGCAGGACGCTGAGAGAGGGGAAAGGCAATGGGAAGAAGAAGAAGGAGAGCTCTCGACCACAGGGGCAGTCGCAGTCGCAGCTTTGCCCACACATCTGGCGTTACATTCCAGGTTGTGTGAGTTTACAGTAGAGCCGACGAGTCGAGCTGTAGTTGATTAAGGTGTTTTTGCACCGCCGCCCACTCATTTTCCCCTCACTGCTCCTTTTTCCAGTCTCCGCTCATGCGCTCCGCACGTTGTAGTTCATTACTCGGAGTGTTTGTGTTGTGGTTTGACCCGTTATGAAACATTTTTGGCATATGGAAATGATTTATAGACGGTCCTGGCAAGTTGTTTGTTTCGACATACCAGCTGGTTAAAACAAGCACGTCCGGGCTAAATATAGGCCTGGAGAAAAGCTACATGGATGCTTTCAACTGTTTTTGTGCCCTCAGTTGATTTTTAAAACTCACATAAAGGGCCTGTTCAATAAAGCTACATGATTTGTTTTGCCCTAAATTGAGTCAGGTGTCCAGATTAAAGGGAGGGATGTACAGTAAATAGAACAGAGCCAACTGTACATATGAATCAAACAAGATGAATGTCACTTTTCATCTGTACCATCTGTTTAAATTTAAGAGAGGAAGTCCACTGTGCCTGTTCTGGTAATACAAGCGTATGCATGTGTGTGTGTGTGTGTTTCTGCACAGGGATCCTGGAGGGGGTATTGAGATGGCAGACTTCATCAGGCAAGAGACTCCACCAGTGGACTGCAGCTCCAGGAACTCCTATATTGGATTGGAGTCTAACCAGCAGGTAAGCAGAGCACTGGCCTGCTGCACACTGCGTACAGCACTGGGCTGAGTATAAGATAATAAGACGATGATGAGTATGAGGCCCAACCCCCGCCTGATGACATTTATTTCTTGTCCTCAAATTCAAGATAACCCATTTATTTTCAAATGTAATTTACTGGGAAGAAACACAATCTAATATTCAGGCCAACCCTGAATTTACTGTCAGGAACTGTTTGGTTTCAGTTTACTGTCACGCTGTACATCTTTTCTGAACTATAAGTGAGGTCGTGTACTGTAACAGCTCACACCAGTTCAGTGTTTGAAATTACTCCCTGTTTAATATAGTGTAGAAATGATTGACAGTCAATGTAAATTATTAATTCATAGTTAAAGTCATAACCAAGACAGTGGTGTCACAAAATCCAAGTTCAAAGATTTTTTATCGTCACTGTAAAATGACCAGCAGATCAATCCATTTTTCAAATTACAATAGAATTACTACCATATAGTGCATTTTATTTACAGTTATTGTTTGTGTCCACATTAGGGATGGGCATGAGAACTCAAGTACTCAGTTTGGACGTCCGTATTCGTTCAACAGATAGAGTAATCAATTTTTTTGATGCTTTTTGTTGTTGTGTTAAAGGTCAGGTTGCAAAACTATCTGGTCACATGTGCAGGCCTTCAGTCAGTCAGAGACACAACTGCAAACTTTAGATTTTAAAATACAGCAGGAGTGCAATATTGTAGGTCATAGTTCAGATTCTCGAGCGGGTCAAGAAAATCAGACCCATGCAGGACCTTGATGGGGATTGACTCTCTTTTTGAGCCAGCCTCAAGTGGCCATTCGAGGAACTGCAGTTTTTGGCATTTCTGTGTTGGCTTCATTTTTCAGGCCAGAGATTGTCTTATAATGGTCATGTGCTTCAGGCTCACTACTGCAAGTGGCATTATTTTTTCTCCCAAGCACTCTCAGCCCATAGTCCTGCCCTACTGTGCTGTCATTGGCTAGTAGTAACTGTAACCATGACCTCTGTGCATTAACCACCTCCGACCTTTAATTTAATTTAATTTAATTTAATTTGATTTGATTTTTTTTTTTTCGTGAGTATTCGATAATAACTTAATGTGATTACTCGAATATGGAAATTGCTTAAAAGGCCAATCCCTAGTCCACGTTCTGAGTGTGTCCTAAAGTGCCCTAAAAAACTCAGTGCCCTAAAAATGTAATACCTATGTTATGTACACTGCTCTCTGCTAAAAATCCTGTGACACAATGCTATGACTTGTCTCTTAACTCGTGGTGCAAAAATTAAAGTTGTGCTCCACTACAACACCCTGTTATATGGGGAGTGATGAGTGTGAACGAGGGAGTGATTGCCAACACAGCCTAACTGTCTTTTGAAATACTGCATACAGCCTCAATTAATTTGAGAAAACATAAGATATACTTAATGATTAAAACATTCAGGTTTTGTGTATTGGTTAATAAAAACAGAGTCCTAAAAGTACTGATTTAGTTTCAGAGATTGTATGCATTATTGTGCGAATGAATGTGTGTTTGCTTTTCAAGAATATTGTGTCCATGTATCAAACTGAACTTCATCTGATTCATCCAAAACCAGTTTATTTCACAACATAGTTTTGTAAACCACTGCTTGTGTTACAAGTGTTAAATGATCAGTGAACGTTTGCTACACAGTACAGGGAATAATCTTTAATATTCCCACAAACAAACGCCATCAGCTTTTAAACGTCCTCTCATTTTAATGCAACATGTACAGTGCTTACTGTAACCCAACTAAGGTTCCCACAGACGGCTAAGACAAACCTAAGGCACAGAAGTCCAGGTCTGCAGCTGACGTTTGTTATTGCAGGACCAAAGGAAGGACTTGTTTGTGTGTGTTTCATTAGGTATGATCCTCACATAGCTCGCTGTCAGCTGATATCTCGTTAAATATTCAAAGTTATTTCACTGTTTTATTCTGGAGATATATTTAACCTCTGAATCCCCACGGGTGCCGCACTCCACGTCTTTGTACTGTGTGTCCTTGAGTCGCTAATCAGCCGGCATGTTCCTCTCAGCTGCTGTGTAGGGAGTTGGAAGGGGAGCCAAAACTTTTCTCTGTGATGACAGTGAAGAGGTGCCGGCTGTTTGTAACACACAAACAGGGTCTTCTTTTGGATGTTGAAATCTCTAATGATCACACACCTTGTCACTTTGCCTTTAATGAACATTTTACTCCAGAAACTTGCTTTGTGATATCTTGATCATCTTTTTCAAAAGGCAAATGGCTTAACATGTCTTTTTGTTCAAATTTCAGATTGCATCCACACATGGAAGAGCAACAGTAGCCAAAGGTAACTACGACTACCTTGTCATGTATACTGAAAGCATGTGCCAAGTTATTAAAGTGATACAGAGATGCTGTATGAGGCAATGTAGTGCACAGCATGTGCCACCAGAGGTCAGTCTCTACTGGTGGAACAGGCAGCAGGCAACTATGAGTGGTGGGGATAAGGTTACAGGACAAGGGAAAAGAAAGCTGTCAGCAACCGCAGAGAGTTTATTTTGACCAAACCAGAAATGGTGATTGTTGGGAGAGTGGAAAGACTAAACAAGGCAGTTTTGGTGTTATGAGGTGTGTTTTGGATGACTTAACAAGGTAATTAAATTAGTTTTAGTTTGGTGAAAGAGAGAAATTTTAATTCAGAAGGTGTACGGTTGCATTTTTCTGTTTAGTAAGGAAAATAGGTGAAAGAATATTTCCTTTTCAGCATTTTGTAAGCTTATTTTGTGTATTTATTAGGGTGAAAAAGCTACGGAAACTTGTGGAACTTAGCAAACACCAAGCTCAAACTCATCTTAAGCCCAGTTCAGACCAAAGATTCACGACGGGACGAAACCGTCTTAAAACGTTGCAGAGAAAAGTTGCAGTGGTGTGAAGTGGCCAGTCTGAGCTCGACTCCAGCTGGCTGTCGGTGTAACCTGCAACTCCGCTGGTCACTTCGCCAGTGGTTGGTTTTCGAGCATAAGGCCAGTCACCTGTTTCTAATCTAAACAACCTGTTTCCAATCAGCTTGTAGTGAAGTCCGCTGATCAATTCAAAATGACCGCAGATGGCGTGTTTGCTCGCTGCAGCAGGTTCTCCGTCCCTGTCCTCATATGTGCTGGTGTCAGATGGTGGGTCACTGCTGCTGCTCGCTCTATGTGCTGTATGCCCCCAACACACACACACACACACATTCTCACTGACACACTTAGTTATATTGTGGCGTATTTATTATAAATACAGTCCATCTGATGGTCGCTTTGTTTCTGTTTTCACCTTTCATCACTACTACAAATGCAGCTGTAGCCAGTATCTCATCATATCATTATCCTCATTCATATTCTAAGAAGTTACAAATTATATTCAGCCACAAAATAATCCTGAAAAGCTGCAAACAGAACAAAAACATGGAGAGTTGTTGCATAGAGATGATACACCGTCTCATCTAGTTGCACTGGTGTGAACCGGCAGGTTTTTAGATCACTGCAGAACGGCATATTGCAAGTAGTTGTCTGTTTCAACTTGTCTCATCACAAATCTTTGGTCTGAACTGGGCTTTAGGGTGGGGTTGGGGGGATGGGGGTGCAACACCTTCGTGAATATATATCAGCAAGGGCCGGTTGTTAGGCTGGCTGTGGCTAGCTGGCAAAATGTAATGATTCGCACAACCCAAGACAGTGTCACACATGCTTTGTGACTTGTGTCACCAGCAGCTTGGCTTTTAAGTTTTCTTTTTTAACACAAATACCTCTGTATACCGTATACCCCAGTGAAATGTCAGGAAGGTATTAAAAAATAGATACTGCCTAAGCCCATGCCAAATCCCTGTCCTCTGTGCCAATGCAACATCTGACTTGTGACAAGCACTCCTCAGTTTGGTTTTTTACAGTCTTGTTTGTGAGCCTGTGGTGCATTTTCTTTCAGTGGGATCACCACATCTCTAACCATGATCACCCCAGCTGCTCAGGAGATGTAGTCTGACTCAGCATTACCGTGACCTCACCAGTCAAACCAAGATGAGGCAGCTTTAGACAGCCACTGCTGAGTTTGACAAAACAAAAAAATGTAATATACTCTAAGACCCAGCATGGGAGTCATTCTCCAGGAGCTCTTTATTGGAAAACTGAGAAGAAGACAATAAATGAACTTGTAGCTTTGCTCCGGGTCCATTGTACTGAGTGTTAGAGCGAGGCGGCTGCGTCGTCTGAATAATTCAGCGAGTCTGTTCGATGCCATTCTAATTAGCTGGCAGTTTGTGATGACAGGAAATGGTCGGAAGTGGGACAAGGGCTCTGCTGGGGTTTAGCTTTTTAATCTTCTTCCCTTCAAGGATTCCATCTACTCAGACTGTCCATCACAAACTCCCAGGAAGTATCAGCGAGTGAGACTTGCAGGATTTGAGAAACACTGATTGCAAAGAACAGTTATGTCTTTGTTCAAAGGTTATCTGGGGTTTCAAGGAATCTATTTAGAAGAGCTCTCAGAAGTAGTGATTCTGGGAAAGAGAAGGGTATCTGTTACTTTATCCTCTGTAGAAGCTAGCTATGTGTGGGTGTTCAGGGTTAGTGCGTGTGAATGTTTTAATAATTGATCAAGATGTCATCTTTTAATTGCTTTCTTCCTGTCTTCGCAGGAGATGTGGGAAAGACTTCAGATGACATCAGTCTGACTCTTGTTGAGAGCTGCAGCCATGACCATGGTACAGTAAATATGCATAGCATTCACATACAAACAAAAAGCCTCCTCGTGTTACTGGCTGTGACGTCTCAAAGCGGTCCTAATGTTTGTTTTCTTTCTGTCCATTTAGATCTGCTATCAGACACAAAGATGTACTGCCTTGTTCCCAATGACTCCTTCGCCTCCTTGCAGCCATCAACCTCCTTGTGTCCTTCAGAGCTGTCCAGGGAGCCTGCTGATCTCTGTAATTCTGCTGCTTATCACTTCAGCCTGTCGCACTCCTCTTGTGACACAGAGGTGACCACTCACGCATCCATGCAATCTCAGAGCTACAGGAAGGAGCTCCGTTCTCGGGGCCTGCCTCGGACCTCTAGCTCAGCAGGCTCTGCTTTCCCTGATCCATGTCTACCAGACTTTGCTCTGTACCCTCCACCCAGGAGAGGTGGCCTTGACCCTGTGTGTGAGCTGGAGGCCGCCAGACCACACAGGTCAGGGATATGTGGCAGAGAAGCGGCCGAGCGGCTGTACCAGCAGGACCAAGCTGTCCCCTCCACCTCGGGGATAGAGTGTTACAGGCACAAAGAATCACGCAGAGTAGCCCGCTCAGCCTCCAGGGAGGCGGGGGAAGGTAGCTCAGGGCTGTACCAGGTGGACGTGGGTGGCAGTGGGAAAGGCTCTGGTGGAGGAGGAAAGTCCCAGAGTGGGGAGCGCAGTGCTGATAGCCTGAGGAGCTTGAGTACTCGCAGTAGTGGCTCCACAGAGAGCTACTGCAGTGGCACAGACAGGGACACCAACAGCACTGTCAGCAGCTTTCACAGTGAACAGACCAGCTCGACACATGTGGAGAGCCTGTTCTCACTTTCAGGGGATGAGCGTGTACGGGACAGAGGAGATGCTGTATCTGCTCCTGCAGATGGCAGGACTTCTAGCCTCGGCAGTGTCAGCTCTCGAGGTCTCAGTAACCTTCCTTCCAGGGAGGCCAATAAAAACCCTCATGCCAATGAGCTGACTGCTAAACAACCTGCTGACACACCGTCCTCTGCACCCCAAGAGCTGGTAGAACCTGGCAGGTGCCAGGAAGAGCCTGGCATCAGGACCAATGCTGATGGCTCGACAGGTGTAGCTGCCACGGAGCAGGAGCAGGTGAAAGACGACAGTCAACCAAAGTCAGCCAACAATGTTCAGAGGACTTCCTCCCTGTCAACGGGGCGCAGTGGACGCCGGCGGACTGGCAAAAAAAGGGCAAGCAGCTTCGATGCCAGCCGTCACAGGGACTACATGTCTCTGCGTGGCATGGCCAAGCCTTGTAGTGCTGTGTTTACTGGGGGTGGAGAGGAGGACTCCAGTGATCACAGTGAACTCAGTTGTGCCTCCAGTCTCCACTCCACCCACCACCTAAGCACAGACAGCTCATCTAGCACCACTTCCCGCTCCTGCCACTCACCAGAGGGCTGCTACCGGGCCCTGAAAGCCAAGCACACTGCATCCAATGCAGCCGCCTCCTCCTCCTCCTCCTCCACGGTAAAAGCTGCGGCAGGATCCGAGGCAGGAGCACGACCCGAAGGGAAGCGGCGCACCTCCCGCCGTACCCCCAGCACAGGCAGCGCCAAAACACATGCCAGAGTGTTGAGTTTGGACAGTGGTACGGCAGCCTGCCTTAACGATCCCAGCCGCCTCGGAGCTCCAGCTGGGCCCCGGCCCCTCACCACCTCCAAGTCGGACCTGGAAGCCAAAGAAGGGGAAGTCCTGGATGCGGCATCCCTGCTGGGTCGGGCCTCCCAGCTGGAATCAGTGACCCGCTCCAGAAACAGTCTGCCCAATCAGGCAGCTTTCACTGAGCCTCAGGATGCCACTGCTGCTTCCCTGCGGGGTATGTACCACACACAGCGCTCTGACATACTGTACACATCGCATTCTATCTGGTTTACTACTAGTGTTTGATGACTCGTCCACACTGTGCAGTCTCTGAAGTGCATCATAAGAAATGTTTTGTCCAACCTTAACCATATTTTACAGAGCTGATTACTTCACTTGTTTTGATTTACACTCTCTTTTGTGACTTCTCAGCAGAACTGTATTACACTGATATGGTCCCAGACAGTACTATAGGCTCTATTGTTAGTCTGCTTTTGTTATTTTTGCGTGCTTTGCAGCTTTAGATTGTTTATGTGGAGACTGAGTGATGCTTGTGTATTGGACATTAACTGGAAACCATATATCATGCTCATTTTACGGGATAGCTGGCTCCTGGGCTGTTAGCAGGAGCATTAGGATAGAAGTGACAAAAGTGAGACTGTTTTGGGTGTAGTCCTCCAGACATTAGGCTTGCTTCATTATTGCCTTTTGTGTACGTGTGTTTGGGGCTGCATAAGAGATGCTGTCTGCCCTTGCTCATTCAGTGTAACCATGGTGAGTTTCCATGGAGTGACAATTCTGACCCGAGCATAGTGTGTCTTGTGTAGATCACTATTAGCATGATGGCACAGTGTGTGCTTTGTGCTGAGGTTAGGCAAACAGCAGCTCTCTTATTAGTGTCATACACATCAAGTCACACAGACAGCCCCTCCCCCACATGCTTCGCTTCTTGGTTCTTGTTTTTTGGCTCCACAATGTTGTCGTTGATTGTTTCCTAACTTTTTAGAGTGTGTTCACCTCCTGGGAGGCAGGATGTGTCTGAGCATGTCATCTGTTGGCTGGTTTCATAATTAGTGTGTGATTCCTGCTGTCCGGATTTGTGTTAACCTGACTCGAAGCTGTCATGGTCACAGTCAGCTCCATGTAGGGGCGTTCATTAGTAGAATGTAGCGTAGCTGATTGATTTATAGTATGTTTGACTGGACTTGAAGTTTAGTGGTTACTGGTGGGAATTTGCAGGGCTGAAAATATTTGTATGACACCTCTCACTTGGTATCATTATGCTAATTGCAGTGAGCCTAAGTTAGCTTTTCAGTGAATAAATAGCACACACTTTCTCATACAAATGAAGAGTTATATTAATAAGTAAACTCACCCCTGCTCATTTTAATATGCTTGAGGGTTCTTCCACTGTAGAGTGAGTTGTTGACATACACCCAGTCACTGTTATTGGCTAATGTTAGCTAGAGTGTGCTGAGTGACTTTGCTGCTTTAATAGTTTTCTGTCTGTGTGCTGCTGTTGTTGTCAAAAATTAACATTTAAATGGTTTCATCACAAGAATAAAACTAGAAGCCCTTTTCCCTTTGGTCCCATTCCACTAGTTCTCCTTCAGGTTGCCCTATGGTGATGTCATTAAAGGTATACTGAGCGTGATTTTCCTAAAATACAATGTATAGAGTCATTAAAAAAAGTAGTTCCTCTTAATCATTACTTACGACTCGGGGTGGGAATCACCAGAGGCCCCACGATATGATATTATCATGTTGCATAAGTTGCAATACATTGCAATTTTAATTGTGTTGCAACATGCTAAGTATAGCGTTAAAATATGTTTTGATATGATGTGATTTCTAACCTTTTTTCAAGTACAAATTATGTCCCCAAAAGAAACATTTGTCAGCACCTGTTTTATTTAATAAAATAAAGTTTTTAGTCTGTTCATTTTACTTCAGTCATTTTTATTGTGGTAAAATAATGAGCAGTTGGTTATATTATTCTAGCAGGCTACCACAAGTTTTATTGCCATTTGCAATGCTAATAATTTCTAGAATAAAAACATGGATACTTGGAGTCAGTGTAACACAAAAATACCACAGTAGAATGTTGTATTGATTTTTCCCCCCAATTCTACTTACAACCCATGACAACAGTGGTTCCCAACTGGTGGGTGGGTCGCGTGTCCATTCTGAGTGGACTGCAAGTGACTCGCAAAACGTGTCAAGTTTGTAAAAAAAAAAAAAAAAAACACAGTTTATTTTGAAGTGCAATGAATTTCTGGCACCGAGCTTTTATTTTGAAGCGTCTTTTTTTGCTGTAGAGTGAGTGACTAACGGACCTCTACTTAACAGAGACAGCAAACTAGCTCGACAACATGGCCAAACGCAAGTATGACGCTGAATATATTAAACTGTGTGGACCTTGAACTAATGCCTAAGGAGAAATTAGGACCCCATGACTGCACCAGTTGGAAACCACTGGGCTGCAAGTATGTGATGTTGTACTTACATGCAGAGACTCTGCTCTCTGCCTGTATTTTCTCATTGTCTTCTTATTTTGCTGTGGTCGAGACGATCATGGGTGCAGCATCTAGGTGAGAAAAAGGTAGCTACAAAAATTGTGGACAGAACACAAGTATAGTTAAAGTATAGTAAATGCCAAGTGGACAAAGGTTGTTCCAAAACGGGAGTGAATATGGCTTTCATTTTTCACTTCCGCTGGCGATGTTAATAAACAGTAACGAACAATTCCTGCACAGTATGCCTTTAAAGTAAGACTACAGTATGTAGCTTTTGCTCAACACTGGCCAATGTGGCCACAAGTCTCAATGACAGTATAACTGTAAATGCTAAAATATAGCATGATAGATGCACACATAGAGAGGAGTCATGGGGTCAGCAAACTGACTCAGTTATTGCAGTTTACAGCAATATCTATTTAAAGATTCCTTATGCTAGCTAACGTTAGCCACCACGACATGAGCTGCTGGTCGTACCAGACTAAGTGAAGCTGTAGCAGCAAAACTTCTGTGTCATGAGCTGAGAAGGCTGTGTTTATTTCTTCTGAATTCAACTCTTGATTTGTAAGAGGAAGCAGGGCTGCATGATGTGTGATTATTTTGACAGATATCGTGGTTGCCATATGAGTTACAATTTTTCGTGGGAACGGTTATTTTTGCATTTCACTCTCGCTGAAAAATGATGGTAATGTGATGTTAGCTAGAGGTCTGTACTAAACAAGCATGTTCCTTTATGTCTGGTAGCACCACAATGCTTCATTTATAATAGTATGCTGTGACACGTTTTACCTGTTTCCAAATTTGTAGCTCCTGCCATTTGGATATTGTACTTGGCCATATTGCAATTTCGATAATATTTCAATTAATTGTGCTGTCCTATTGTGCTGTCCTCCCAAAGTCCTCTAAGACAGCTGACTGTAGAGGGTCTTGGGAAAATGAAGTGTTGCATTATTCTTCATTCACCACTTGTTGAAATGCTGTGTATCTGATTGGGAAAATGTGTTATTTCAGGCAGATGTTTCAGTTTTTATTTTTGCCCTTATTTGAAAGTGACAGGAGAGACACAGACAGGAAATGAGAGGAGAGAGAGTGAGCTGCATGATACAGAACAAGTGGTACCCAGCTAGAACAGAATCATCTGCATCTAAACCAGTAGCTCACCAACAGAGTGCACCATGTTTTAGTCTTGTTCTGTCAGTCATGTTGTAGTGGATGTCTTATATTTTTTAATGGTTGCTCTTATTCTGGAGTGAAACTCTTCATTGAATTCAAGCAGATGATTTTGTAACTGTTGTTGCTTTGTTTCTGAAATGTAGCTGAAATCCAGTGTAACACATGAAGCTATCACCTCACGCTAGTATCCTCATAAAGCTGTCAAAAAAAGGAAACGCATCCAGTCTGACCGGCCAATGATGTCTCTCACCATGACAGCCCCAGGGAGCGAGGAGACGGTCATATTTCGGCGTGAGCGTAGCACGTTTCGTCGGCAGGCTGTGCGGCGGCGACACAACGCAGGGAGTAACCCCACCCCACCCACCTCTCTCATTGGATCTCCTCTCAGGTACGCCGTGCACGGAGCAGGCAGTCGTTTTCTGTCGTTGTGTTGCCTGGTATGAGCATGTTGCCAGGTGGCGCTCTGTCTCCTGTCCCACATCAGCACCACCAGTTTGCGTTTGCTGCAGTGCATGACATCGAGCAAGACGTCATCTATCACTGGATGGGTGTCTCCACTCTGCATGTGATGTCTTTCGTCCTCCTTCTCTCAAGACTTCACTCTTTTCATCCTCCTATCATTCGATCTAATCTTTTAAACTCCACATTTTGAGCATGGATCAAAGAATGGAGCCCTTACAAAGTCAGAGGCTCAATGCCACAAGGCCTGACTAATCTACTTGGCTGACACACCGTCTCCCCTCAGAGCTGCGCATGATTCGTTCAATAATACAGACATCCTGCTGTATCACATTGCTCTGCCCTTTTGAGCGACCTTTCTAAAGAGAAAGATGAAGATGACATTGATCATTTTAAAAATCAAAGGTTTAAGTCTGTCCCCACAGGAATAGTTTTGTTATTAATTGTGAGAGTAGCTGCTTCCCCTAGCTGCTCTTTAATAGATTTTATAAGCCCAGCTTTTAACACTGTCTAAACCAAGTTTGTGTAAATTTAACGCAATAACTCACTGGAAAAATATATTTACAGATTCCCTCTATTTTTTTTTTTTTAAAGGAACACTTCATCTGCAAAATAACCAAAAAAATCAGTTACTCACTCACCATGTGTTACCTTGAATTCATAACTTTGTTCTCCTCGTCTCCACAATACAACGAACATGAACTGAAGTCATTCAGGACCACATTTAACAACTATATCAAAACATCCATTTACAAGTGGTAAATGGACCTGCACTTGTATAGCACCTTTCTAGTCTTCTGATCACTCAAAATGCTTTTTACACTATGTCACACTCATTCACACACACATTCATACACTGGTGGCCAAGGCTACCATACATGATGCCACCTGCTACTCAGTAACTATTCACACACACTCACACACCGATAGAACAGCCATCAGGAGCAATTTGGGGTTAAGTATCTTGCCCAAGGATGCTTCAACTCCCACAGCATAATCCAAGTCTTGTACTGTTACTGCTGTGGCTCCGAGGTAGAGTGAGTCGTCAGCGGGCAATTGGCGTTCTGATCCCTGGCTCCTCCTGTCCACATGTCGAAGTATCCTTGAGCAAGATACTGAACCCCAAATTGCTCCCGTTGGCTGTTCCATCAGCATGTGAGTGTGTTAAAAAATGAGTACCTTGTATGGTAGCCTCGGCCACCAGTGTATGAGAATGGGTGAATGTGACTCATAGTGTGAAAAGTGCTTTGAGGGGTCGGATGACTAGAAAGGCGCTATACAAGTGCAGGTCCATTTATCTAGTCATATGCTCAGTTTTGCCCAAACACATGCCTTTTCCCTAAAACCTTACAATATAAGACACTTTTGCTTATGAGTAGCACGCCCTGAGTGCACGTGCATATGAGCTCTGCTGCAGAATTCAAACACACGTGTGCATAGGCATGCTACTTGGCTATGACGTGTTTTAAATGGTAATGCGATTGTGTTTTGGAAGTACTGAGAGTAAGACTGGATATACAAGACTTTGATTATACTACATGAGCTGTGTTTAAGTGTGTAAACAGATGTTTTAATATAGCTTCCTGTTGTTAAACGCTGTCCCCTTTCACCTTAATTCATGAAGAATGCTCGCCTTTTTTGGCTTCTCTGTTCACTGTGGAGGCAGGGGAAGAAAAAAAGCTAACATACAGTGAGTGATTGATACACAAATGGTCATTTTGTAGGCAAAGTATTGCTTTAACATACATTTTTGCTAATTCATAGTGCTGTTTCTTCCTGTTTTGTAATGTTTTTGAGCTCCTAACCACATTCCTGATGCAATATTTTATTTGTTTATCATAGCAGCATAATGCCTCACTGCACCAATTTAGTGTAGTTTCATACTTGGGCGTGTCTCAAGTAGCCTCATCAGTCCCTTTTGTAACTTTATGTGGGATCTGACCTTGAAAACCTGAGTCCTCTTTGGACAGAGTTATCTTTTAATCTGTGTTCTGACACAATTGACTACTGTCCTGCAGAATACTTTAAATGAACTGTCATGCCTTAGGTTGTCGCCTGATTAGAAGTCATGGCTGGAAGGTCACAGGTTTGCATGGCAAATGTGTGTGTCTCCTTACCATCAAATTAGCAAAGCATAAAACCCCTCTGAGATTTATCTAAAAAAAAACTATGTCAGATGGCAGTTTAAGCACTGCTAAGTGACTGCTGAATGTTTATGATCCACTGGTGTCATGCTGTGGGTATACATCAGTTCCTGGGGTCCGTATAACTCCTCCGGTTTTGTTGTACAACTGCCAGCAGCGACTCACCTCCAGCCAAAATTCTGTGTTTTCCTGCATCTATTTAGCAAGGTCACATTTCTAAATGCTGAGCCGAGAAAAACGTTAAGCAAGGAAAACAAGTGTGCAGCCTGCCAGGGGTCAATAAACTTGCAAAATGCAAAATTGTTCCCTCTTCCACTGATCCCCCCGCCCTCCCCTGTCCCTTCACTCTAAACCCTTTTTTTGACTTTGTTAGTTGTGCAGTGGACATTTTAGTCTTTGTCAAATACTCCTCTCACTGTATGATTACTTTAAATATTGTTAAGCAATCATACAATTAACTCATCTATCAGTGGTGTAGTTGATTGTCTCCATCTAAAATCTTTTTCCTTGTGTATAGAGGACCCTGTTGTTGTTCTCTCTGTCTATATTCCCCTGTGTAAAGTGCTACATAACACCTCTTTCCTTAACCTTAAATGTTAGTGTGCCTCTGCAAGGAAAAACATGCATTAGCATTTGCACGCCTTGGGTACAAACACATGGGTGGATTTTTTTAACCCAAAAGGATGGAGAGCTAAGTCGCTTCTGCAATGCTTGGACTTTGCTTTACAGCTTTAAGAAAAGGCCGCCTAAATGTTTAATGTGCAGGCTTTACACACAGTGTCACAAATCTTATCCGCAGCTGATGTCATCATGGAGGTCCATTTGCAGTGGAACATGTTAGTCTCTCATCTGTACAAGACTCTTCTGCAAACCACTAATGTGAACACTAGTTTTTCATGTAATCTGGTGGTGATTGAATACAAATGACATGATACAAATCAGGTGTAAAAATGACCTGATTATTCTTTTTTTTTTTTTTTGTCAGAAATGAGTCATAATGTCGTTAAAATTTTTTGGATCTGATTTGAGGACCTCCACTATGACATCCAGCATGTGCATCACACCACCTGAAATCCCTCTGTTGTGAAGTTATACCTGTGTCACTCCTCTCTCCACCTTTGATGGTGTATATCAGCAGTTCCCCTCTGGCTTCCATCACTTCTCATCTCCTCCCCTTCTCCCTTCTCCCCCAACAGTCTTCAGGAGGCTCTCAGCCAGGCCTCCCAGCCTTCTACTTCCCAGGTGAAAAGTCAGCCATCCAGAACCCCGTCCCAGGTGACCGTGCTGAGCGCAAGCGCCTCCCTGCTGGCCAGGAACGGAAGCACACACCTGGAGGGTTCTCAGGACAAGGCCTCAACTGTTGGCGCTACCAGCTTGCAGGATGACTTCGGTAGGGAGCTCACGGAGAGAGCCGAGATGTTAAGATGGAGTTTCTCATGACGGAGAGTTGGATTGGTAGTTTGTGGGGTGCTGGATCCATGTGGCAGATTTTGAATTGGCTGTGTTGTTCTGGTTCTGTATGCTTTGGTCTGAAAGTTGTTGCTTTGATGTTTTGGAAAAGCTCAAAGAGAGTTAGTCACAGATATGACCGTTGAAGTCAGTCATAGCAGAGCACTATTATCCACGGTCAATGGACTGGCACAATCAGTCAAAGCCGAGCGCAATTACCCATGCTCCATTTATCACTGTCTGTGATATTGTCTGAAGCCAATACTTGACCTCACTTTGATGGTACCCTTCGGTCACAGCTTCCCGACCCCTCACCGCTGAGTGTTACAGATTGCTGTTGATGCTCATACATAAACACGTCTCACTGATATCCTTATCACATTAATGACTGTAAAGAGAGAGGTTTAGTAGGAGCTGATTTACGTCCTTCCTCTGAACCAGTGATAAATGGATTAGTACTCCTACTCATAATTTGACCCAGAGCAGATGGCTATTAGAGAAATTTGGTAGTCTGAATGTCTGCGTCTGTGCTTTTAATCTCAGAGCGTTATAATTCTTGTCTGTCTGCATCTGCATGATTTCACTGCTTTGACTAAGGCTGTGTCCAAAACTCCATACCAACATGCTTTTTAGTAAGCTAACAGTATGTGAGTTTTTTTGGTCCAAAACCGTAGCAGATACAGATATGATTGTATACTGTTGCCAGTGAAATGTTACATATGACAATACTGGCCACCATGCCAGCATATACAGTACAGGCCAAAAGTTTGGACACACCTTCTCATTCAATGCGTTTTCTTTATTTTCATGACTATTTACATTGTAGATTCTCACTGAAGGCATCAAAACTATGAATGAACACATGTGGAGTTATGTACTTAACAAAAAAAGGTAAAATAACTGAAAACATGTTTTATATTCTAGTTTCTTCAAAATAGCCACCCTTTGCTCTGATTACTGCTTTGCACACTCTTGGCATTCTCTCCATGAGCTTCAAGAGGTAGTCACCTGAAATGGTTTCCACTTCACAGGTGTGCCTTATCAGGGTTAATTAGTGGAATTTCTAGCTTTATCAATGGGGTTGGGACCATCAGTTGTGTTGTGCAGAAGTCAGGTTAATACACAGCCGACAGCCCTATTGGACAACTGTTAAAATTCATATTATGGCAAGAACCAATCAGCTAACTAAAGAAAAACGAGTGGCCATCATTACTTTAAGAAATGAAGGTCAGTCAGTCCGGAAAATTGCAAAAACTTTAAATGTGTCCCCAAGTGGAGTCGCAAAAACCATCAAGCGCTACAACAAAACTGGCACACATGAGGACCGACCCAGGAAAGGAAGACCAAGAGTCACCTCTGCTTCTGAGGATAAGTTCATCCAAGTCACCAGCCTCAGAAATCGCAAGTTAACAGCAGCTCAGATCAGAGACCAGATGAATGCCACACAGAGTTCTAGCAGCAGACCCATCTCTAGAACAACTGTTAAGAGGAGACTGCGCGAATCAGGCCTTCATGGTCAAATAGCTGCTAGGAAACCACTGCTAAGGAGAGGCAACAAGCAGAAGAGATTTGTTTGGGCCAAGAAACACAAGGAATGGACATTAGACCAGTGGAAATCTGTGCTTTGGTCTGATGAGTCCAAATTTGAGATCTTTGGTTCCAACCGCCGTGTCTTTGTGAGACACAGAAAAGGTGAACGGATGGATTCCACATGCCTGGTTCCCACTGTGAAGCATGGAGGAGGAGGTGTGATGGTGTGGGGGTGTTTTGCTGGTGACACTGTTGGGGATTTATTCAAAATTGAAGGCACACTGAACCAGCATGGCTACCACAGCATCCTGCAGCGACATGCCATCCCATCCGGTTTGCGTTTAGTTGGACGATCATTTATTTTTCAACAGGACAATGACCCCAAACACACCTCCAGGCTGTGTAAGGGCTATTTGACCAAGAAGGAGAGTGATGGAGTGCTGCGGCAGATGACCTGGCCTCCACAGTCACTGGACCTGAACCCAATTGAGATGGTTTGGGATGAGCTGGACCGCAGAGTGAAGGCAAAGGGGCCAACAAGTGCTAAACACCTCTGGGAACTCCTTCAAGACTGTTGGAAAACCATTTCAGGTGACTACCTCTTGAAGCTCATCGAGAGAATGCCAAGAGTGTGCAAAGCAGTAATCAGAGCAAAGGGTGGCTATTTTGAAGAAACTAGAATATAAAACATGTTTTCAGTTATTTCACCTTTTTTTGTTAAGTACATAACTCCACATGTGTTCATTCATAGTTTTGATGCCTTCAGTGAGAATCTACAATGTAAATAGTCATGACAATAAAGAAAACGCATTGAATGAGAAGGTGTGTCCAAACTTTTGGCCTGTACTGTATATCCCATAATGCAATGCAGTAGTGACGACAACCTTAATAACAACAGCTGGACCAGTTGGGAACTACTTGTTTAGACCCTCTGATAGATACATGGATAGATGGATAGCTAGAGAGATAGATAACTTTATTGTCCACCTCAGTGGCTCCAGGGATGTTGGTCCATGACTCCAACACTTTGACCCCGACTGAAATATCTTGAGTAGTATTTGGATGGATTGCCACAAGATTTGGTATGCACATAAACATTAAATCTGCAAAACATTAGCTTGTTAGCATGCTGTTGTTAGCATTTAGCTAATGTAGCCATTATCTAGCAAAGAAAATGGCTGTGACATCAAGTTACACATAGAGGTTGCCCACGGTTCACATTTTCTAACAGCCAAAGTAACATTACACCTACAGATGGGATGAAAATGCAAGAACTAGAGAGGTACGTTATGCTCACACATGCTGGTCGAGCCGAGGTTATCACAGGTTACCATGGTTATGCGTCTCCAACCAGCAATGAGGCTCTCGGGAAGTGATGTCGTAATTACACCTCAGTGTGTCTGAAAAGATGCGTTCTACTGTTTATAGGGATGTAAATCACCAGTATCATCACAATATGACATTATATATCGATTCTTTGGACAGCGATACAACATTTGCTGATATTACAAAATCTGCCATGATATGATTTCGATTCGATGCGATTCAGAGGCCTGTGATTGATATAAGAAGATATTATCTGCCCATGTAACACAATCAGTTACAGAAGAAGCTATCACCCTCTTCTTTTTTACTTTTGTCCATAAAAGTTAAAATATCCTACATAGATAATGTGAATAATTGTGACTGCTTAATTGCGGTAAAGTTGACATTAAACTGACTTCACAAACATAAATTAAACAGCACATTGGACAAGTTAGCCTTCAGTGCTTTCTGGAAGAAATCTTCTTATTCTAACTCAAACCATCATCTTTTTCATTAAACTTAAGGGCTATCTGATTAAAGCCCTGAAGGCAAACTTCTCCAAACAACCATAAAACATGGACTAACAACAAGATCGTTAAACTAAGTACAAAATTCAGCTAAGTAGTAACTGTCAAGGTTCATGGAGTACACAGTTAAGCATGTCTACATTGCATGAATTAGCCTAGCGGCTAGCGGACATTTTTCCTCAACTCATACTTTAATAAATTACATGTATAATTTATACTTTTTCTTACTCACTGTTTGTTTTAGTCACTGCATCTCCCGACAGAACAGCTCAGTTCAATTTCAGCCTGCGTGCACGTTTTTTCAGCCGAACATTAATGAAACAAAGCAGCTCATGTTGCTGCAAGAAATTAGCAGTGAGATGGCGGCCAGGCAGCTAATGTTACATTGTGTTTTATCACATAACTGCATTATTTACATACGGCACATGCTTTGTCTGTTGACCCATACTTTCTCCTAAGTCTAAAATATTGCCACTTCGCTGATTTATTCCCGAATGAATAACGTTATCCTCATCGTCTTTCTCTCGGCTGCTTACCATCTGCCTGCTGCTGTTTGACCGTGACACAGAATTTCAAAATAAAGCGTAATCTTAAGCTTACGATAGGGATCGATGTTTTCACGTTGTGTCAGTGATATTGGATGGTTGATAATTGAATCGAAATATCGATCTAGATCGATGGATCTTTACATTGTTACAGCCCTAACTGTTTACGTACGCAAAAGTCTGTTGAACAATGGTACATGTATTGGGTATGGAGAACCTAGTATGTAATTTGAGATAAAGCATTTATCTGAGTTTATATGCAGCCCTGATGACAGACTAAACACTTGTACAGAGTTGCATTAAGCATGTTAAGAAAATCTTTTCCTCTTAAGTTCTCTACTGATTTCTCCAAAAAAATATGCATAGGACAAATTCATCTCAGGTCATGTCCTTATCAGCCTAATACCTTAAATTGAAAGGAAAAGCATCTTGAAGTTTGTTTCAAAGCTCTGAGGGATAGCTTAAAGTTCATTTCCAGTTCCATGATCATCCTCAGTAATGAAAACAAGAATATGCTTTATTTTCCTCCTTGGCAAACAGGAGGAAATGAGTGTTTTGAGACATAGAAACTCCCTATGGATACATTTTGGTATTACTTTTAGGTCATATTTGCTGATTCACACTTCTGGGGCATACTTACTGTGCATCATGTTTTCTCTTGGGTTATTTATGCATCTAACAACTCCAGCCTCCCCACCTCATTGCAGCTTCTTTTCCACAATTTTTCCAGCATTTTAACAACCAAACTGTTAAACACACGAACAACATAAAGAGTTTGCAGTTGCAACCTGAGCAGGAGCAGTGTTACCATGGCAACTTTGTTCATATTCCTCCCGGACTGTTTGGAATAATACAGGAATCTATTTAAGATGTTTCTTGTAATACTCGTGAGCACATTAGTTTGGAAACGAACAAGATAACATTGTAAGAGAAGTTCTGTTCAACCAGGCAAAGGTTGTGTTGTCTGTGAGGGACTGTGTGTAGGATTTGTGGACATACTTAAAATAACCCTTTTTGTCAAGATTTTTACTGTAGTTGTCGAGCTTCATGGCTTCTACTTTTATAACCTGCTTTCCTGACAGGATAAATTACAATAAAGCTCTTGTAGAGCAACAGATGTACAGTGGGAACAACCTGACTGCTGCTGAAGGAAATGACAGACTTGCTCACAGCCTCTCTGGGAGGAGACATTCACTCAATGATCCCATTAGCACAGATGAACACAGTAATATCATCAAAGCCGTCTAATTTCCTGCATGTAAACATGTGGTTTAATGACATTATTCCCATAGACGACATCACTCTTTGCTTCTGATTTCCGTGGACTGACTCTGCTTCTCTCTCTCTGTTGTTGTTGTTTTCCAGGAAAGCTCACACCCTCCTTGTATGAGGTTGGCGGGTGTGACGTGTCCCTGGTCAATTTTGAACCTGCAACCAGACGAGCCTCCAATAACGTATGGTTAGTGTCAAACTGATGAATCATCTCATTTGTTTAGTTGGATTTCAGATGATGACTTTGTTTTTGCCCACAGTTGAGCAGCAAAATTGAGTCTATATTGTTTTGACTGAATACAGATAATTTAATCAGTGATACTTGTATTTTAGTGTTGAGATTGTGTCAAATTGCAAGATAGCGAAGCAGCTCTACATTGTTGTTGCAAAAGCATGTTAGCCTGCCAGGTAATTCATTTAGTCTGCCTTCAAATGGAACTTGTGAGCTTGTGGTTACAATGCTGCTAGGCAGTGGCAACATTGATGGTGCTGTCGTGGTCTGGAAGCTACAGAGGCTAATAATTAAGCAAGCTAGCAAGCAGGTAACATAATGCCGGAATGGCAAAGGTGTGATAACAGAGGAAAAAGAAGAGGCCATTTGGGAATATCAACATTTTCTAGACATATAAAATTACAAAGAAAAATATTAACAACTAAAATTACAATATATTTACTTACTATCCAATGAAAAATGAACTTTAATGTCTTCCACCATTTCTGAAATTGCTAGTTAGCCTGACATTTGTTTAAATTCACTGAACATTTAAGCTTGACTCAGTTTGAACAACAACTTAACAGATGTCACATTGAACTTAAGGAAATTGTCTTAGGCGTTTTTCACCAGGCACAATTTGCTGACATTTTATAGATGATAAGATGATTTACAGAATAGAAGAGAAAGCCTTCATTGTCATCGTACAAGTACAATGAAATTAGGAATGCTACTCCTGGTCAGTGCAATAATGCACGCAGTAAGACAAATTAAGACAGACAACAAGCACTTATTCAGTAAATGTGAAACTAAAATACTATAAAAGGATGGGTTTTGCACTATAAAAACACGTGTATTGCTCTTAAAATATAGTATATTGCATTTAAAAATTGAGAGTTAAAATGTAAAGTGCTTAGCGGCTAACCTAGAAAATAATAAATAGAGAATAAGCAGTAATGAAATTAACACTCAGTTACAGCCTTAAACGTCTCACATCATTGCTATGCAGATGATACTCAGTTGTATTGATAAAACTAGTTCATACAAGTTGCAAAATGATTCTTGTCATTTGCAGAATTGGAGACCATAATACATGCTGACATGAATATTTCAATCCCACAATGACAATTTTTATATCAATTACACCACATGCCTCAACAGTGAACGAAGAATCCAAAAAGGGGGACAAGTCTTGATGAGTTTAAGTTATAGGGCTCCACATTTAACAGCAAAGCTATGTCAAAACATCACTTTAAAAAACTCTCACACAACTCGTGCAGTATAATCCAGGTCTCATTTATCCAGTTGTATGCTTAGTCTTTCCCAAATACGCGCATATTCTCTAAAACACTTCCACATACGAGTAGCGATCCTCTGCGAGAATATACACACAGGCTTTCCTAGGCACGTTACTCATCCCTGCATGAGACTGTTATCAGCGTAACACAGGGTGAGTAATTGATACACAAATGGTCATCTCAGGGGGTGAAGTATTCCTTTAAATGATGCTTGGTCAACATATTTTAAAATGTGCTCTACAAATAAACTGACTAAACTTTACTTGAGTTGATCTAAATGCGCACCAAATATCTTTTTCCTCTGTCATCATATTTTGTCTGGTAATCCACCTGATCTTTTTCTGGAGTCTGGTGTTTCATATTTTGACATTCTGTCTTTGTGCAGTCTCTTTCCACTGACTCCAATGGTGTGTACAGTACAAAAGCAAAGCAAATAGCCTATTGGCTATTTAGTTTGAGGTCACCAGGAAATGATTCACGATTTAATACAGTAAGTGCAGCAGATGCTTTTCTCTCATCAGTGTGCTCATTTTGTCTAATGCCCTGCAGGGACACCGACTCCCACCTCTCCAGTTCTACCTCAGTTCGCTTCTACCCTCATGACCTGGTGAGTACCCAACCAGTGAGCTGTAATGTGTGTGTGTGTGTGTGTGTGTGTGTGTGTGTGTGTGTGTGCGTGTGTGTCTGAGACAAAGAGGAAGACAAGTAGAACTAGACTTGGCGAGTCAGACAAACTGATATACTGGACATGCAGACAAAAGCAAACTGTTTTTTCTGTCTGTTTAGCATATTTCTGCATATTATTTTGGGCATCCATGACTGTCAGTTTGAACAGTTGCTCTTGCTGTGTTGGCTGCTACTCCCCTCTTCCGTCTCTTGCCCTTTCTTGTTACCTCAGACCAAAGACAAATCACATTACACCAATTTTAAAATCACTACTCTGGCTACCAGTTGGCTCCTGAACCGATTTTGAAAACTGTTGATTGGATTTTAAAACCTTTTATAGCCTGGCACCTACGTACTTATCTGGTGCGCCTGTTCTATATGAGCAATAAAAAGGTGTCTTTGATCATCTGTTGCTGGTTTTTTAACCATTTGTGCAACATGAATCCAGATGGCTGGGAGTGGGTGGGGTGGTGGTGGGACAGTCTTTATGCTCTGTAACAGCCAAAATCAAACACTCTGAGTAGTATTAAGAGAAAACACTCTGAGTCTGACTCTTCTTATTTCTATTTCTTATTTAAAATCACACCTGTAAAATTACAATGAGTTATATTATTGGCCAAACTGCAGTATGAGTAGGTGTGACTGACCATGGGACAGATCTCCCTCCCTCAGATCCGTCTGAACCGTCTGCTGACGATGGACCCAGAGCTGCTGGAGCAGCAGGACGGAGATCTGAGCCCGGAGCTCCAGGACGCGCCGCTGGGACAAGAGGACCCTGCAGCCGCTGCTGCCGCCGGCAAAGCCAGGCAGTACTACCGCTTGTGGCTTCTGCCCTTCCTGTGGGTCGGCCTGCACTTTGACCGGCTTACCCTGCTGGCGCTATTTGACAGGTAATAAAAGCCCAATAATTTTATTACAAAGTATAAGGCAGCTTTATGTTTTGAGGCCCCTGAATGACACAGGATGAGTTTGTCAAACTTTGTTGCCTATGAACTATGTGTTGAAGATTTATTATACCAGAAAAGTGGCAGAATGTGCGAAGACTTATCCCATCTGCTGAGGAGTACCACAAGGTTCCATCCTGGGCCCTATTTTTTTACATATATTGTGCAGCCATGGAGCTTTTTTCAGAATCCCTTAACTGTTGGGCTACGTGCAGCGACGCATAACATGTGATATGCAGCTGTGCTTTCCACTGAATCCATGTTGTTGACTGGGCTACATCATGCCAGGCCATCCCTATTAACACAAAAGTCTTTCTGTAAATGAGTGAGTGGTGAAGTTAGACCTTTGGTCGGAGTGAGTGATGACGTCAGTGTTGGTGTTACCCCATTTGCCACTGCTGTTTGGAGGTGAATAGGTGCAAACAGTCCTGCAGTAAGTCCTCAAGTGGGCGTTTGTTCACAGCATTTCTGTTTATTAACTGCTGTTATAGTTGTCTATTACGTCCTCATGGGGCGTATATAGCAGCTCTGGTTATGACTGCCGTTCATTCATTCCTATATTCATTATTATCTATCACATGCTGCAATAGTGGCCAATGGCTGTGCAGCCTCTACCAGTCGCATGGTGACTTAAATCACAGATAGGAACTGAAGTCGGCAGGGTTGTGTTCGATGATCAGAGGGTACAGCTCCAGAGAAAGCAGGTCCCTTCTGCTGCGATAATCTAGATCGAGTTAATCTTAGTGTACTGTTCTTCATTTTAAGATGTGTTTATATTCATTTTTTGGCTGGACTACAACAGCAGGGTCTGTGCTGTCTGAGCAAAAGTCTGTGACTGAGTGCATGCCACTACTTCCTGTTTCAAATAAAAAGCCCTTTAGCATTTCAAACTAGGTCCAGTCATATACTAGGTTTTGACCTAGTCTTGTTTTTACTCAGTTACCCTGAGGATGGATAGCTCAGAGGACTCTACAGCTGAACGAGAACAAGACTCCACATTTCTTTAAATGTTCTTTTCTTTAAACGTTAACCACACATGTCATTAGGTCTATTGCAAAATTCAAATCATTCCATTTGTTAAGTGATCTGGAGACCATGCTTTTATCTCCCCTTGATTACTGTAATTGTCTTTATGTGGGAGTCAGTCAGTCAGTCAGCCATGTCTCGCCTGCAGCTCATTCACAATGCAGCTGTAAGGCTCCCCGCTGGCGCCAAGAATAAAGACCATATCCACCAGTGGAACAGTGGTTTTAAGATTGTTTTTAAAGCACTGCATGGTTTGAAGCTGGTTTATATCTTAGACCTTTTCAGCCTCTGTTTTATCTGTCAGCCCCTCCACCTTACAAACCAATCACTCCATGCTCCCAGTTCAAATCAAACGGTGATTTTTTTGTTGTCGACCCCACTCTGGAACAGCTTGTCCTTTCAACAGACATTTATAAATACTGTTTTAAGACTGGTGTTTTAGAACTACTTTTGAGTCTTTACAAATGTTATATATATATCACACCCCTTACATATTTTTTCCTAACCTCTTTTGATGTCTTTTAAACCTGGTTTGGCTATTTCACACTGATTTTTCTCCTCTATGTTACAGGAACCGTGAGGTTTTAGAGAACGTGCTGGCTGTAATGCTGGCCGTCCTGGTGGCCTTCCTGGGTTCAGTGCTGCTCGTCCACGGCTTCTTCACTGACATCTGGGTCTTTCAGTTCTGCCTCGTCATTGCAAGTTGCCAGTATTCCTTACTGAAGGTGAATATTTGAGTGAACAGCACAACATTGTCAGACTTGACCTGAAAAAATGAAATTGGGAAACGTTACAAAGAAGCCGTTGATGCTTAAAGATGATTTAATGCTTTGCTTACTCTGAGCTATTTGAGGTATGTTGAGAGATTTGGAGAATTCACCGGTGTCTTTTTGTACTTACAGAGTGTTCAACCAGACTCCTCTTCCCCTCGACATGTAAGTAGTTATAATTCTCTGATACTTGTAGGGCCATTAAAGTATCCACATTTTGGGCTTAAAGTTGATGATTGTGCTCTGAGTGATAAAAAGGTCAGGAGTGCAAAGTGTAGAAAAATAAGTGGCACTTAAACAACAGAAAATGAAATGACCTTTACACTTAAACGTTAGACTGCAGGCAGACAAATAGAGAATTAATTTCCTTTCATCTTGAATATGGCATGTAGTTATTATTCAGTATTATTTTTCTGTGTCTGTTTTGGTTCTTGAAAATGATGTTGTTTTTCCCCCTGCGAGTCTGTGTGTTCCTCCCTCCCTTGCGTCAGTAGCTTGCTCTGAAACGGCGTCTTTTATTAATGCAGCTCCTACTCAGCTGCAGGCACAAGCTTTAAATAGCTGGCCAGAGTTTAGACCACAGCTCGCTCTCTCACTCTTTGTATCTCCCCCCTTTTCCCTCCCTCTCTCTCCTCCTCTTCCCCCTTCATGTCGTCCTCTTTCCCTTCACCTCATCTCACCTCGCGGACTTCTTTCCTCCGCGACGTCATTGACACATTTTGAGCGAACCTGGGCTGTTTGATCTGATGTTGGTGCATAAACTCCCGTCAGTGGAAAAGCAGGACAGCTCATAGCCTCTTGGGTTGAAACCTGCACACTGCAGACGTGCATTCTTCCCTCTCTTGTGAAACCTTACACTTGATGCTATTTCTGCTTATACCTGTGTCACTGTCCCCGGGGCTCATATGACACTGATACCACTGACAGAATTCTTTCCTCTGAGAATGATTATTTTATCGAGTTTTGCAGTGAGAGTTCTTTGTCTCATGCTTTTATTCACAGTGTGTCACGAGGATACAGTGAAGGGCATGGTGGGAATTGGCTCCCTAATTGTGGCAGTATCATGCTCCAAAAATAAGAAAAGAGCCTCTTGTAAAAAGTGAAATCTACTTGAGGAAATGTTATTTGCAGTTTGGTATTTCCCCCTGTTCTCTTATTTAAAATGTACAAGGCTGCATGCTCTGAATACTGAGCTGTACTGGACCATAATGGGAAAGACCAGTTCCTGTAATGAACTCTTTGTACCACCATACCCTTGTCCCTGCAGGGCCATAATCGTATCATAGCGTACAGCCGGCCTGTCTACTTCTGCCTGTGCTGTGGCCTCATTTGGCTGCTCCACTACGGCAGTTTGAGGACCACTTCATCCCGCTTCACCCTGTACGGAGTCGCACTCACCAGCTCCCTGGTCCTCGCCTCCGCCAGGGACCTTGTCATTGGTGAGTACACACTCATGTGGCACTTATGTACAATGATAATATTGATAACAACGTCCTTCATTAGTCTGGCATTTTTCAAAATAAAGTGCTGAACAGAAAAAACATCCCAGCACACTAAAATAACAAAAATGCTGAGGAGAAAGAAGTTACAGGAAACAGAAGGATCACTTAATGCAGAAATGCAGCTTTATAAAAATGAGTCAGAATCACTGGCAGAGTTTTAGGGTTGGGTGCACATGGGTAAAAAAGCTAGGGTTCCCACAGACATGGAAAACCTGTAAAAGTCATCTCTTTTTTCAGTCCTGGAAAAGTCATAGAATTTTGTTTTGTGCAAAGAAATTGTGACATTGTGACTGTGCATAACCTTCAAAGTAAAATTTATTGTCTATAGCAGTTGACATAACGTTACTCTGACATGAGTTGATGTGTCACGATTGTTTATCATTGTATATTTCCTCGCAATCCATCTCTTCCTCCGTGTTATGTTTGAATAGAGTTTAAATCTGATGTGGCAAGTGGGACAAGAAAAATAATGTGACAGTGTGATTTAACATGCAGGGTCATGAACCCCAAAGTTTCCATACCTGTGCCCCACTACTGCTTTTAAACTGTGCACAGTTTTGAGATTTAGCAATTGACACTGGCAGCCTACAGTGTGTTATAGTCACTCAGAGCACCACTGCTCACTTTGGTTTAGTTTTAACTGCTCTGAATGCAGAGCGTGACAGTTCAAAGGTACAGATCATCCTTTTTTGTAACAAATTAATCAACAGCCCGACTAAGCTGTCGGCTCCCCCACTTTGGGAGTTTTACTGGTCCAAGTCCACAGTCTCAGAACAAAAATACTTTGCACATCTATTTCCAAACAGGTGTGTAGGAGAGGGACAGCCGAACATATCTCGTAGAGGAACTCCTGCACTCTAACTAACTTGTAAATGTGTGCTAGACAGGGTTCCCACAGGTCTCCTTATCAAAACGTTGCAGCATTAAAATCATTACTTTTGCAAGTTAGACAGTGCAGGAGTTTTTCTACATGCCGTGTCCACTGACTATAATAATATAGTTAACATTTGAAGTAAAGTAGCTTACACTGTACACTTCTGTTCATGTTATATGTTGTGATTGGTCATGGAAATCTTATTATTGGTCCTTGAAAAGTCATGGAAAAGTTTTGAAATTCTGCCCATGAACATTTGTTGGAATCCTGGCAAGAGCTCGACCATAAAGTGCCTCAAAAGAAAAGAGTAACATCTTACAATCAGTTCTGAAATCAACAGACAGCCACTGCCATATGGCTAAAATCCAAAGTCAAAGTCATAGATAGTCGTAGATTTAAAATCTTTCTCATTGGTTCCTGTGAAGAGTCTGACTGCAGCTGTCTGTATGAATGCTGCCTTCTCACACTGGGAATGACATGACAAAGCAAAACACAAATACAAAATATATGTTGATTTTTTTTTTTTTTTTTTTTTTTTTTTGTGTTCAAACCTTTCACACCAATGCCGACAGAAATATTCACATTCCATGCATTCTACCAAAAATTAAACTTCATCAGTTCATCGTTGTTTTGCAGCTGGGGGCGGGCTTGTTATTTCAAGTGTGCAATACTGTGTAGAAAATTAACAATGTGGTGGGTTTCATCATTCATGATCAGACTGAACAGAGTCCAAATGTGTTTGTCATATGTATGTTTGTGATACCTTAGGCTTAATGGTCAGTTCATAATGGTCAGCTTTTTTTTTACCAGGGCTCAGGTTCTCAAAGAAAGACAATAAGCTCACATGCTTCCATTGCTAGTAATATCAATAACAGCCTAATTATAATCATAATAATTATTATTGATGTAAATTACCGCTTGTCCTTTATGGACAGGGTTTAAAGTATGCCTTTTACAATGAATACATGTCATTTCTGACAGTTATAATGTTCACAGCATGATGTCAGATAATGCACTTGGAAATGAGTGGTTATACGTTACCTTGACAACAAAGTATGTTTTGCCCTCTTTTTCTTTTCTTCTTTTTTTTGAACATAGTTTTTAATTCAATTCCAGCCACTTAAACAATTATTTTCTTCTGTTTTTTTTTTTTTTTACAGCTGTGCCTACGTGGCTTACAGGCAAACAGCAATTAATTAAAATAAACCAAACACATCCCAGCTAAAAGTATTGATTTTGAAATAAAGCAAAAGATATAAATTAGGAAAAAGGAATGTTGGACAAAAAAAGTAAAAAAAAGGTAAAGGTTAGGAAGGGGAGTTACGTGTGTGTATACAGTGGTGTGAGTGTGTGTATGTGCATTAAGAGTTGAGTCAAGTAGGGGAGGTAAATATACATATACGCTGTAAAATATGTTGGTGGATTTCGATTACTTCACTGTGTTAGCATGGCGACAGCAGGGCCCCATCTTTTGATAAATATTTCTTTTTGGAGTCTCAAGGAGTACGTTATCTGTTCCATGTGGTAAATTTCCCAGGTCAGGTTTTAACCACTTACTTGTGATGCATTTAAGTGCTGCTGTTGTCAATATTTGTAGTTTACCCCTCTTTTGATGGCTGCTCACCATCACAAGCAAGTTCAGCTGCTGCACTGCCCCAGATGTTGTCCTTACACTCATTATCTATAACTTATTTTAGTTGTCAAAGAGGACACTGTTTTGCAGTATCCATATTGTTTTGTGACAGAGTGAAGAGAATTATGATACTGAGAGCAAAAGTCATTATTTTATTTGTTGGCTTGTTTTTATCAGCGCCGGAAATTTGCAGAAATGACAACAGCTGCGAAAATCAGAGTTTTCTGATTTAGTGTGGATACGCTCAAAGAGAGAGATTTATTTGCACAAAATATTCATGTCTAGTGTAAAACATGAGAAGGCAAATGAGCAGAGAGTTACAATGATCAATTCTTAAAAAGAAAGAAAGCATCAATAACTTTGTTGAAGCCAGAGAATTATAAAGTCGCTGTAGTACCTTTTTAACACGATCACCAAGATTACAGTCAAAGATAACTCCTATATTTCTGGCTCTAGGTTTAATAGAGGGTCATCAATTTATCATTGTTTAAACATTGTAGTTTGGCTGGAGATTTGTTGTGCCATGGGGCTATTAGTAAAAGGAAATTGCTCTGAGATTAATCCGCTGTTGCTCGTTAATTGTTTCCCCAACACAAGAGACAAATTCAGCTGCATCATGATGAGAAGTGCATCTGTCAAAATGGTGGGAAAGTGTAATATGTACATGAGCCACAATCTCTCCCCTACAAGTTAATTTGTTTAGAGGGTGTTAGAACCACCTGTCATCAGACAACAATCAGCATTAATTGCTGCAGTTGCCCTGGAGATGTGTGGCTGTGCACCAGTATGAACCAGTAATATCTGTAGCTCAGAAGATGCAGAGTAAAAACAAACCTGATTTCAAAGAAAACTACAATGTTAAGATAATGATCGGTGTGTAATTTTGTCCCCTGTGTGTTTCCCCACAGTCTTCACTCTCTGTTTTCCCATCATCTTTTTCGTGGGGCTGCTGCCACAAGTCAACACGTTCGTCATGTATATCTTTGAGCAGCTGGACATCCATGTGTTCGGGGGCAACGGTGAGTGACTCTTAGATGCACCACTTCTCCGCAGGGGTGACTTTGACCTCCACAGAAGGAGACAACAGACACTCACACACTCTTGCCTTATATATTATGATATGGCAGGCTTCACAAGAGGCCAGAGTGCTGATTTGCATTCTGCCTGGCCTGGTGCCTGTCGTGTTGACTGTTCTCATTGCTGACATCCTTTCTCCATGCTCTCTGCAGCCTCCACAAGCCTTCTGTCAGCGCTGTACAGCATCCTGCGCAGCATCGTCACCGTCGCTTTGCTTTATGGCTTCTGCTATGGAGCTCTGAAGGTGAGAGCAAAGTCAGCTTAGCATCTAAATCTAGTCTGGGTGCAATATAGTCAGCTAGATGTCGTCTAACTGTAATCAAAAAGGAATCATGGCAGAAATCCAGTCTAAATGTACTTTTAAATCATGTCCTCTCAAGCTAGTGAAAAGTACTGTATTTTAACCACAGCTTTAGTTTGAAATAACAAGACCTCAACATTACAGCAGCATTAGAAACAAAGGTGTTTGAAGACAGTGACACACAGCAAAACTGCCTCAGTATTGCTGCTTTGTTGATGTAGGAGAAACCTGTTGCCAAGGAATATTCTTGGCAGACAATAACATCCTTTTGTCAATTAACTAACTTTGTTTGCTGTCTTGGATTGTTACCAACTGTTTATTACCAAACATATTGCTCAGCTCTTTATCATCTTAAACCTGCCAACAAGTAATATCTGATTTAATTTAAATTTCTGCACTGTTGATGTAAACAAAGGCTCAGCCATTCAAACTGTAATAGATTAATGTTCACTTTCTCGAACAGAATATCAACAGCACAAAGAGTCGAAAGCCACACCAGCAGCTCTGCGAGGCTGCACTTAGGCACAGTGGTGCTTTAAGCTAAATGCTAACACCAGCATGCTAACACATTAAAGGATAACATCAGCATTTTTCAACGTGGACCCTATTTGCCCGTGTAAATTGGTCAGGACTGATGTGAACAGCATTTTTTGAAATTGGTCAAGTATAAAGAGAGCTGGCAGCAGCCGGTAGCCTCAGAACAGGCTGTGATGAAAGCTCATGGGGCAATTGAACATGCAGTCTGTTTGTCGCTTTCTGACGTGGTACCGCCACTTAACTTTAGCAATAACAAACAAACCATATCAAGAGAAAGGTAATAAAGAGACACCTCAGACACTTGCAGTAACAATCTGAGCCGCTCTGTGGCAAAAATAACCAGTTTTAATAGACATACAGTGACATTGTTTAGTTGAAACACCTTAGATTAAGGTGTTAGCATGCTAACATTAGCTAATTAGCCTGAAACACAAAGCACAGCAGAGTCTAAACCAAAGTATTAAACAAATTAATATTTCAACTTCATGCTGGATTCAGTAATGATTCCATGTATGTTAAAGGGACAGTTCACCCCACAATCAAAAGTACATATTTTCCCTCTTACCTGTAGTGCTGTTTATCTGTTTTGGTGTGAGTTACAGAGTGTTGTAGATATCAGCCATAGAGATGTCTGCCTTCTCTTTAATAAAATGCAACTAGATGGCACTCAGCTTGTGGTGCTCAAAACGGCAAAAAAATACATTTGAAAAACACAGTGCATAAGGAAGCGTGCATCTACTCATGGATGAGAGTTTCATGACAGCACAAGGTATAAACATTAATGGCGTCCTCCTCGGCTGAGCTGTAACATTAGCTAGCTCAGTGGTGCTAGGTGAGCTAGCAGTAGACGCACGCTTCCCTATGCATGTTGATATGTTTGGAGGGTGTAGTTTGGTAGAAAGAAAATAGTTCCTACATGAAACTGCTCACAACAAGGTCTGTGGATTATCTTGAGTAACCAGGTCATGATTTTTTGAAAAGGACATTGCTGTTGAGTTTTTCAAAAGTATTTTTATGGCACTGTGAGCACCACAAGCTGAGTGCCATCTAGTTCCATTATACTGGAGAGAATGCAGACATCTCTACAGCTGATATCTCCAACACTCTGCAACTCACACCGAAACTATGTAGATTGATAAATAGCACTGCAGGTAAGAGGAAAAATATGTGTTTTTTATTTCTGGGTGAACTGTCCCTTTAATTCTTACTTCCATTGTTGCTGGTGGAAAAATAGACTATTTAAATATTAATATATCAAACCATGTCATTATCTGTGTTTTAGGAGACCTGGGAGCCTCATCACATCCCTGTGTTATTCTCTGTGTTCTGCGGCCTCTTGGTGGCAGTGTCTTACCACCTGAGCCGGCAGAGCGGCGACCCTTCTGTCCTCATGTAAGTTCACTGCCTGGCACAGCAGACCTCACTCTGATACTATGTGTAGTATCTGAGCTGCGGTGGGTTCTCAGAGAAATAAATATCAAAGTGACGTTCAAATATTTGCTTTAGTGTGCGTAAAAATTCTGGCACTGCTGTTCGTATGTGGTGAACTCGCCCATCTGGCACATAAGCAGGCAAAAAACACATCATGAAAAGTATTTTCCATTAACTGCTTGACCCACATCTGCTAGAAAGAAATCCTCATTAATGAATAATCTGTAATTTTTCTGCTCATACATATGCTGTGTGGATTATCTCACGCTGGGATTTTCTAGGCATTTTAAAAATGTGCAGTTCAAATAGCTTGACACTTCCTCACACAATGGTTGTAGTGTTAACAGTGAGTGATTCCCTCTGAGATACATCACCCTCAGGAGATTCATGCTGTGTGAACCAGCTCATGTTTTTGCTTTTTTTTTTTGTTTTACAGCTCGCTGATACAGTCCAAGATTGTGCCCAATTTAAGAGACAAGAACCCAGAGGACCCTCTGTCAGAAGTGCAGGACCCTCTACCGGAGAAGCTCAGGGCCTCAGTGGTGAGTTGACCTCCATCATGTGTCTAATTAGAGCCAGGACGAGGTAATTGAACTGGAATAAAGGCTGTCGTTAGAAAACATCAGACATACAATTACATTTATTAAAGCTACTGAGGTCCTCAAAGGGTTGTTTTCTTTTTTGTATTTCTAATCCTGTCTCCATTTTGTGTTTCTGAATGCACAGAATGAGCGTCTGCAGTCTGACCTGATCGTCTGTGTGGTCATTGCTGTCCTTTACTTCGCCATCCACGTCAGCACCGTATTTATTGCACTGCAGGTACAGTAAATATACTTATTAATGATAGTCTGATCTCAGGCTCTTTTATGGATGAGACACTGAGAAAACAAGAAAAGATCAGATGTGATGTCCAATGCTTTGGGAAACAAAAACCAAGAGATGACAAATGAATTACAAATGGCTCCATACTTAATGCGGTTTTTAAAGTGGTCCTATGCATGCAGACTAGGGATGACCCTGACTGGTCGACTATTAGCGGGCAGCCCTGGTGCAGACAGATACTCACAGTGTGTAAGGATTAATGTCTCCTGTCTCTGTGCTCCCTCAGCCTTTCCTCAGTTATGTCCTGTATGCACTGTTGGGGACGGTGGGGTTGCTCACTCACTACCTGCTGCCTCAAGTCCGCAAGCAACTGCCCTGGTACTGCTTCTCTCACCCTCTGCTCAAAACGAAGGAGTACTATCAGTTTGAAGTCAGAGGTAAGAACAGTGCATGACACAGCAATAAAAACATGGCTTATAGTATCACTACTTTTAATTGGTTTTGTATAGTTGAGCCTCTCAAAGAGGACCTATTATGCTCATTTTCAGGTTCATTATTGTATTAAAGGTTTCCACTAAAATATGTTTACATGGTTAAATGGTCAACAAAACACAATTTTCTTCACACTGTCTGTGCTGGAACACCTGTATTCACTTTCTGTCTTAAACGCTTTGTTTACGCATCTGTCTCCCCTCCTGAAAAACCCAGTCAGCTCTGACTGGTCAGTGTTTTCAGGTTTTCCATATCTCTGCATCTCTGCACTGTGATTGCAGCTGGGGAATGACTGAAACAGAGAACAGCAGCACTTTCTACCTTAAAAAATCCCTATTTAAAGCAACTAAACACAACCTGACATGTTCCAGCAGGAATATGATCTGAAATTTGGGAGAAATTAACAACATCTGTCAACAAGAATACAAGTTTCCCTGGCGTTAGCATGTAGCTACATGTAGCAGTGAAGGCTACGTAATGTAAACACTTACAGTAGCGTGCCTGGAGCACATGACCATGTAAAGAAATCCAGCACACTATGATGTTATTCAAAAGCTGACCTCATTATTCAGTACTTTGGCCATGTGTCATATGAATATCCTTCATAGTAACACTATATATAAGACACAAACTACAGAAAAGCATAATAGGTCCTCTATAAACTGTCCTAGATGCAGAATAATTAAGTTTCTCTTCCCCTGTCACTGTCTCTCTCTTGTCAGATGCAGCTCATGTGATGTGGTTTGAAAAGCTTCACGTGTGGCTGCTGTTTGTGGAAAAGAATGTTCTCTATCCGCTCGTCATCCTTAATGAGCTGAGTGGCAGCGCCAGAGAGCTCGCCAGTCCAAAGAGACTCGACACAGAGTGAGGAGTCTTACTGTTTTATAGCACCTTTGTATTTAAAATAACCCTGAGTGGTAGGGGTGTAACGGTACACAAAAATCTCAGTTCGGTACGTACCTCGGTACACAAGTCACGGTTCCTTTTTTTTTCGGTACAGTAATGAAAAAAATAGACAACTATTAAATATCTTTTACTTATTGGTAACCTTATTAAAACATACCACCACAGCAGTTAACTCTTTTTACACAATTTTTGAATTAAACAAATATATATAAAATCCTGCTTTTTCACATTGTTTGAATGAAAATAGAAATATAAAAGTGAAAAATAAAATCCTGCTGTTTTTTTAACACATTTTTTGAATGAAAAATATAAATATGCATTTCTGCTTAAACAATTTTACTCAATTAAAATAAAAAGTATAGTGCAGTATAGGTCAGCTTTAAAGCCTGCTCAGATTCAGTTTTACTAGGAACTTACTTAGCTTTCCCACTTTGTTAAAGTGCTGTAAACAAAACATGCTTATATCTAAAGTGCAGCTTAAACAATTTTACTCAACTCCAATGGCGTTGATTATTTCTTTAGCGCGATGGTCAGGGAAACGTTCTTTCTTTTTAAACGACGACGATATCGTAGTTTGCACCAGATTGCTTTTTCTAGTCATGCTGGTTAACGTTCAAACTCGAGTGGTGTCGCTTTAAATGCGTTAGCATGTTAGACGTGTTTCCAAGTACATACCCGACCGCTGTTCTGCAGTGTCGGCACACTGCTTTTGTCTTGTCCACTTGTTTATTTCCATCTTCGTATTTTACCCTGAAACCAAAGTGTTCCCAAACGGAGGACTTAAGGTTTGCGGGTGGGTCTTCAAGTTCGTCAGGCTCACCTGCCATGTTGTCAAAATGCGAGAATGTGCTGCACAAAGTGAAAGCGGAGATTTACGGTTGGACTCGGTCCGTCACTCAATTATGTCCATCGGGGAACTAGATATTTTAAATGGTTCGGCTCGCAAAATTGGAATTAAAATAAAATAAAATAAAATAAAATAATATCCTGCGCCCAATAATTCGGTACAGGGTCATGCCGAACTGAAAGTGGCGTACCGAACGGTTCGACACAAATACATGTACCGTTACGGCCCTACTGAGTGGCGGATCATGAACTTCACTAGCACACTGCACCACACTTGTACCTGTTTATTACCTCAGCTTGATATTCCAAAAAATATAAAGCAGACCGATTTAATAACTTTGCAAACATTTAAGGAATATTTTGACATTTTGGGAAATGCACATATTTGCTTTCTTGGAGAGTAATGTGGGATTTATACTTCTGCGTCAAATAGACGCCGTACCTACGCTGTAGCCTGACGTGCACCTCCCCAAAACTAGTGCTTTTATTTCACAGATAAGAAACAATAAATTGTGAAGACTCCACAGTCTTGTGTGTGATTTATCCTGGCTTCATATGAGCAGAGGAAATCGCCATTCGTCACTAGGCTAATTTATACAATGTAAAATAACCTTAGCATGTTATATTTGTTTGGAAAACTTGTTTAGTATAAGACAGTTGTTTTGTCAGTGAACCTTGTGAGTTGTAATGGAGGCGAATTTTGTAACGTTACCTTTGTTAAATGTTGCTGTTGTCCCTGGCTTCATATGAGTAGAGGAAAAGTCTGCGAGCCACTAGGCTAATTTATACAATGTAAAATGCCATAGGCTTGTGCTAAAGACATTAGCATGTTGTATTTGTGGGGAAAATGTGTCCAGATAAAGACAAGTGTTTGTCTGTGAATGCTGCGAGTTATAGTGAAGCTGATTTGTGCACTTGTGTTTGACATTGTCGCTATTAAGTCATGTTTAATGTGTGTTTAATGTGTGTGTGAACCCGTAGAAGCTCAGAACGGCATAGGCCATGTGCGTAGGCTACGGCGTAGGCTCTGCATAGAGTTGACGCACAAGTATAAATCCCGCTTAAGATAAGAGGAATGATGCCGCTCTCATGTCTGTATATTGAATATGAAGTTACAGCCAGCAGCTTGTTAGCTTAGCTTAGCATAAAGACTGAAAACAGGGGGAAACAGCTAGCATGGCTGTGTCTGTGTCTCTTTCCTGGTGTTGTTGGCGGGCAGATTCTGTAACCTGTTACCAAAATAATGAAATACTTGTCTTGTAGCTTACAAATACTACACAGCTAATTGTTTCAGAATCTTAAAAAAAATATATTGTTTTGTTTCTCTGTTTGTTTTACACTTACAAACTCTGCCGTGTTGACTAACTACCACACACTGATGTCATTGGTAATGTCCTCCAGGGTGGGCGCTCTGATGATCACGATAGCTGGCCTGAAGCTGCTCCGTTCCTCCTACAGCAGTCCCACCTACCAGTATGTGACCATCCTCTTCACCGTCCTCTTCTTCACCTTCGACTACCGCCATCTGTCAGAGACGCTGCTGCTTGACCTCTTCCTCATGTCCATCGTTTTCAGCAAGGTGAGAGGAATATATAAAGAGTCGTACAACCTGCCTGCACTGCTCTGACTCTGTTCAAGAGATATCATGTATAATGTCATCTACAGTCTATGTAATTAAATACAAATGATTGATACTGCATACTCAGTTATTTTTGTAACGGCCAGGACAAAATATAACAGTATTTTAAAGGTTTTATACACAGCTGCTTACATCCATGCAGTTATCTATACTGAAGCTTCTCTCTTTGATGTTTGTGTTTTTACAGATGTGGGAGCTGTTCTACAAGCTGCACTTTGTCTACACCTACATCGCCCCCTGGCAGATCACATGGGGCTCAGCCTTCCACGCCTTTGCTCAGCCCTTTGCTGTGCCTCGTATCCTTCCACTGCTGTCTCTTATCACGACGTAAACTGTACACTGAGTCACTAGTTTCTTAGTTGGACCTGTACTACAGTGAAGTTGGTGGTGTTTCAGAGAGGTGTTTTCTCACAGTCACTGTCATTTCTGAGGTCGTAGCTGTCGGTGGTTTTGGATTGGACAGCCCTTTGGAAATGAGGGTGGGCAAAGCACTAGTGTAATAAGTGAATCTAAATGTATTTAGTCATCACACAGGCAGTAAATGTTATGTATATTCGAGCAAACATATTTGTCAAGTGATCCTTGATCCAAGCTCCTCCAGACTCTGCTATGCTGTTCGTCCAGGCTGTAGTGTCCGCAGTCTTCTCCACTCCCCTCAACCCCTTCCTGGGCAGCGCCATCTTCATCACCTCCTATGTCCGTCCTGTCAAGTTCTGGGAGAGAGACTACAAGTACGCAAAATATTTTCACGATACCATTCTATGTACAAATCTAATACTATCTGTGAATACACTTCTGAAATTTGTGATTTTCAATCTCTGCAGCACCAAGAGAGTGGATCACTCCAACACTCGGCTGGCCTCTCAGCTGGACAGAAATCCAGGTGAGGACATTATATTCAGTTTTCATTTCAATTTCATTTTTCGTTTAGATAATTTTGGCAGCTCAGAGGATTTGATACAACTGTTCACACCTCAACACTTGTTTAAGTTGTTATTCCTTATTTCTTTTGGTAGTGAGACATCTGTAACTTCTCATTTAATCTGTGCTCTTATGTCACACTGGTGATTTTAATATAAAAGAAGAGGTTTGATTCTTTATTTAAACATATAAAAACAAGATACAATGCATCATTTGTAAAGAAATGTGAAGGAGAATTGCCTAAAAACCCTCAATAGTGGCATCCTGCAGGCAGCATATTACAGGAAATAATCACAGCTATATAATATACACAATTTGTACGTATCTATCAGTAATTTTAGACACAGTTCAGCACAGCTCTTGAAAACAACGCATCATTAGAACACCCATCTGTTACACAATAATGATTAAGTCATAGTCACAAGACATGCTGGCACACACACCAAGAACACCTTTCCATAACACATGCAGGTAATCACTATCATGAACAGAGGGAGACACTCGTTTGATATTGCTTACTGTTTTCATAAGACAAAAAATAAAGCAGAAAATAAACACAAATAATGGGAGAAAAACAAGCATTAATCATAATAGGCCTTTAGACTTGTATGGCAGACAAACACATTGAACCAAGCTTACATAGGCCGTAAATCTGTATTGAAAATATTGGCTGGTTAGAGGAAGTAATTTCTTTTGTCTCAGAAACTGCCTTTAAGAAATATTAGAAAACAAAATGTAAAGGCAGGGAAGCCTATATTTTGGACCCTCAGTAGAGTAAACTAGACTGAGCTCTGGAAGTACAGGAATGGGGGGGTCAGAGGAGACATGAGCAATATGTTGAATAAGTATGACATTGATAACTGTATGCAAATATGTCATGAAAAGTAAGGAGAACGTTTCTTGTTAATGAAATATTACCAACGCCGACCTGAGGAAACACAGGCTGAGAGGAATGTCTTTAGTGTACATAAGTTATTATTCTTAGGGCTTGTTTTTTTTACATGGAATGTAGGCTGTAAAGAGTGCTAGCCCAAGCTGTATTCAGGGTTTCCACTCTCATGGAATTAGTGAAAACTATTTTAAGTTTTGGAAAAGTTTGGGCGCCCATTAGCTCAGTGGGTAGAGCAGGTGTACACAGGCAGTGTCCTTGCTGCAGCAGCCACAGGCTTGATGTCAGCCTGTGGTCCCCTGCTGCATGTCATCCCCCCTCTCCTCTCACGCCCTAAACTGTTGAAAAACCGGCAAAAAAAAAGATCTTCTATTTCAGTGATGTCAGTGACTAAAAAGAAAAATGCAGTAATATAAGTTTTACGAATCTGCCTCTCTTCTCTCCATCTTCAGGCTCTGATGACAACAATCTGAACTCCATCTTCTACGAGCACCTCACCCGCTCCCTGCAGCACAGCCTGTGTGGAGACCTCCTGCTGGGCCGATGGGGCAACTTCAGCACCGGGGACTGCTTCATCCTGGCCTCCGACTACCTGAACGCTCTGGTGCACCTCATCGAGATCGGCAACGGCCTGGTCACGTTTCAGCTCAGAGGGCTGGAGTTCAGAGGTGAGACAGGTCTCGTGTGGCACAGATAGAAGTGTCGGGGCAACACATGTGTCAGGGGTTTGGTTAAAATTGATTCCCACTGGAGCTGCCTGTGTAACTGATGACTGAATGTGAAGCAGTCAGATATGTTGATCAAATATTCAGGCGATGGCTCAGGTGTTATGGGGAGAAAAATGTGATTATACAACACTGTGCTGTAGCTGATGCAATCAGTGACACTGTGGCCTGGGAACCAGACGAATCTGCGGGCTGATGTTTTGTTTGCTCTGGCAGATGCCAGATAACTTGAATTTGGGATTTGGTGTGGCAATGGCAGGCTAGTGCCCAACCCAATTTAAAAAAGTAGTGTTTAGTAATTGTTTTTGTGCAGATTTAAAGGTATATTATGCAGGATTGTCAGTTACAGTATGTAAACACACTTGCGAGTGAAAATCAAAGTAAAAGCTAACCCCAGATTCACTCTGGTTTTGTGTTTCCCTCACTATATTTCCATTTTTTCAGCACTGTCTCTTGGATGTCTGCTGCTTGCAGTCTGGCACCTGGTCGCTTTCTTTATATAAAACCCCAACCTCACCTGACCGCTGTTGGGGTACATGCCCTAAACTTATCGAACACAGAAAAAAAGTGCAGAGTACACTACCACACACTTCTAATAGGTCATAAGTGATAATTGAGATGGATTACTTCTGCATGAGTCTATATATTGTTTTTGTTTGGGGGTGTTTTACTAAAACTCCCCCACTTGTTTTTCCAAGCACATTAAAACTAAATCCCCCCAGTTATGTGCAAACTGCTTGAGTTAGGTCTGGATATTGAAGACGGTCTAAATGTTGATCATTATCCAGTTCTCCAGTATTTCCATTTGTGACTTTGCATTCCAGTGTTTTAATCCAGTCGTGCTTTATCTACCTGTGAAACACACCTGAACATGTGTTATCAGCATGACTTCAGCCAGTAGTGTGCTGCTGTAAACAGACCTGCCGAGACAGGTTTGTTGTTGAGCAGAACACACTGCATGTGACACACTGTGAACTTTTTACAGAATTGGAGACAGTCATGAGACTCATCACCTGTGTGCCAGCAACTTTCTGTTGTCTGTCACTTTGGAAAACATGATCTGTTTTTTACAACATCTTTTGTGTGTCAACATCGGTGTTTAACCAGTTTATATATGTGTGATTCAGATGTGTCAGTGGGAACACTTGATTTTCTCTTCATTTATAGTTTAAAAAACTATATTATATTGGCAATAATACATTTATAAATAACCTTGCGTCTCCACATAAGTTTAGATCAGACTCTTGTTGTGTTTAGTATTCCCTCTATATGAATCTGTTGATATTTCCATCCGCAGGAACTTACTGCCAGCAGAGGGAAGTGGAGGCCATCACCGAGGGAGTGGAGGAAGACGAGGGCTGTTGTTGCTGCGAGCCAGGCCACCTCCCTCACATCCTGTCCTTTAACGCCGCCTTTGGACAGCGCTGGCTGGCCTGGGAGGTGCTGGTCACCAAATACGTGCTGGAGGGCTACAGCATCACTGACAACAGCGCCGCCTCCATGCTGCAGGTGTTCGACCTACGCCGCATCCTGACCACCTACTACGTCAAGGTAAGCGTGATGCAGCTGTTAATAAGGAGGTGTAACTTTTTTGTTAATGATATATGATCTAATGATCCATTTCTGGTCCTTAGGGTATCATCTACTACGTGATTGCCTCCCCCAAACTGGAGGAGTGGCTGGCTAATGAGACCATGAAAGACGGCCTGCGGGGATGTGGAGAGAGGAACTACGTGGACCTGGACCCCACCTTCAACCCCAACATCGACGAGGACTATGACCATCGACTGGCAGGCATCTCCAGGGACAGTTTCTGTGGAGTCTACCTGGGCTGGATCCAGTACTGCAACTCTCGGAGGGCCAAGGTAATGCTGGGAATGCTGTGGTATCAGGATGGAGCTAGTCTGACTCACAGGATGTAAACTGTGCATAGAAGCCTGGCACTGCCCGCTTGTTTCAGACAGGATTCTCCTCCCCTTCTACTAACTGTGTGTTACTGTTTTTCAAGGGCACCATCACTGCATCCTGGGCTTAGAGCCGCCCAAGATGACAGTGATTGGTTTAAAGAAATGCAAACAACCTAGAGTGTTTTTTAAGCCTCAGCTCCAACAAAAACTGTGGCCAGAGGCATTATGTTTTCAGGTTGTCCGTCTGTAAGTCCCATTCTTGTGAAAGCAATATCTCAAAAATTCCTTGTGGGAATTTCCTCAAGCTGGGCACAGACACACTTTGCACATGTATTTCATTACAGGTGCGTAAGAGAGGCCTGCCTGATGAAGGTCTAGTTACCAAAAGCAACATGTTTATTATTTTTGCAAGTTAGACAGTGTGCAGAAATTTGTCTACAAGTTCTATCCAATAGCTGAGAAGTCAACTTCACTGTGACATCATTCTCGGAACCCATCGGCTGTATTCGGCGTCTGACTACCGACAGACGGCAATACAGCTTCTGGGGGCAGACCCCCGATTTTTTGGCATTTCGGTTTGATTTGGGCGGAGGAGGTGAATTTCTGTTTCCGACTTCCTTTGTATATAAGTAAATATGCTGAAACATTGCGATGGATTCACAGTTTGCAGTGATGCCAATTATGTTCCGTCTCGTTAGTTCACCGCACAGACCGTTTAACCTGGCAACAACTGCAGCTGGCCCTAACAGCCTATAACCAGAAACCAGGGCTCTTCCGCTCTTCTTCTGGAGGCAAGATCTCTGGGGTTTACGGATATAGAGACTACTGTGACATAATGTTCTGAGCATTATTTAGCACTATTAGGAGCCATTCACATGCCATGTTTTTGCACCCTCAAATCCATTGTTGTCACTGTAGACAAGCAGAAGATGTGCACTCTGAAGATCAAAAGCAAGAGCATTATTTTCGCAGTGTGCAAGCGTTTACCAAGCACTTATTTTTGGACAGCTGTGCTCTGAGATAAACAAAGTTAACCTTTTGGAGTGTGTAACACAAGTAGCTGATCACAGCTGGCAGATATCTTTCCTTTCTTTCACAAATGCTGTGCTGTGGTAGATATGGAGAAGAAGTTTATGATTTTAGAGCAGTGCTACCCAGAGCTTCACATCTTTACATCATGGATAATATGTAAGGCCTATTACAGTGTTAAAAAACTACGTTTGTGAGAATATCGGCTCTGAACACGTCATTTATGACAAGGTGAAAAAATGACATGGTCTTGGCCCTGACTACTGAATTTGTGACACTAATCTTGATTGTCCATCTTGAAACTGGTAGTTGTATAGATCATCTGTGCTGTTTGAGATGTTGTAGATTATGTAGCTTCTTTGCAGCAACATCCACACTTGAAGTGTTGTCTACTGTCATGGCTACATATGAGTCTGGACAGACAGATATGTGAACTGCAACTTGACAAGTAAGCAGAGGCGTACAACCACAAGGCAGTAATTCTAGTTTTTCATAGTGCAGAATAATGATGGGTTCAGTCAGACCTTTCTGCAGCTCTGGCATCACGCTAAAGCAAAGTGTGTGGAGAGAGCTGGCTGAGAGAGACAAGGCAACACACATTCACTTACTGTATACAGTTGGGCTTGATATGGGTTGTATAATTCAAATATGTCAAGATGTTAACTCCTCACAGTCAGAAATATTAGCCATTACTTCTTTTTTTGGTGAGACGTCGCATTTCATTCTTGTGGAAATCTCCTAAACCCCCTACTATATCGCTGTGGCTTAAGATTGTGAAATGCTCCTCTGATAATTATACTCGGAAATTGAGTTCTTTCATAAATTATTTTAATTCCTTAAAAACCGTGTCCTTGGACTACACCAACCCCCCTGTTTTAATTTATCTACATTTTATTTTTTTATTTATACATATTTAATTTATTCATTTGTTTTGAATTTATTTTTTTTACTATTTTTTCATTTTATTTTTATTTTTCTATCTACCTCTCCTTCTTTCTCTTTATCCAAGCTTACTTTGGGGTCTGTTTGCAACCAGACTATGAACACATTTCATTGTACTGTCTTGTTTGGAAAAATACTAAAAATATCAAAATGAAATGATATTTTGGATGAAAGTTGTAGGGATTATTTTTGTGGTGTTTCCTGGCAAAATGTGAGATAAAAAAAAAATACACTGAGAGTATAATAACTCATGCTCATAATTCAAAAACCTTAAAAAGATCAAAAGTGGTGCACAGCAGTTAGATTTTAATCAAACTTTAAAGAATGATGTGTCTCATCACTTCCCTCAGGGCTGCTGCACTTGGGTCACTCGTTGTCAGATGACATGTTTTAACAAGAGATAAAAAAGGGAATGAAAATGTCAGGGCCAAGGGGTGAGCTTCACCCACATTAAAAGTACTTGTTCTTAGTACTGTTAAGATTTTGAGGCACTTATAAGTTAGCACTTGATGAATCTTTCTTGTCTCTGCTTTGTTTGTAGCCGCTGGACAGCGAGAAGGACTCGGCTCTGGTGCTGCTCTGCTTCGGCCTATGTGTGCTGGGACGGAGAGCTCTGGGAACAGCTGCTCATCATATGTCCAGGTTATTTAGTAATCTTCATTATAATAGGTTAACCTTTTATAATGCTTTAATGGCTGAGAGAGAAAGTTCGCCCTATGTAGGGCAGACAATGTGACACATGTGCCAGAACAGCAAAAAATATCTGGGACGTTCATGTTTTTGATGTTTCCTCTCTAACTTATAGGATACTTACTTACTAGATAACAAATGTGGAAAAAGACACACACGGTCTGTGATTAACAACATATACATGCAAACATATATTCCCTTTCTGTCTGTGCTCTGGATAAACACATTTTAAACCTGCTGAGTCATAATAAAACTATATGTGCTCGATCTTTTCTTTCCACCGCAGCAATCTGGAGTCTTTCCTTTATGGACTTCATGCATTATTCAAGGGCGATTTCCGCATCTCTTCAGTGCGAGACGAGTGGATCTTCGCAGACATGGAACTGCTCAGGAAAGTTGTGGTGCCTGGAATCCGAATGTCTCTCAAATTACACCAGGTGAGCCTCCGCAGGGGTCGTAATGTCACACGGAACTGCCTTTAATGTCGCTCTCAGGGTCGAATTTGATCTGTGACAAAATGTTGTTCTCTCAGGACCACTTCACGTCCCCAGATGAGTACGATGAGCCGGCGGTTCTTTTTGAGGCCATCTCCTCCCACCAGCAGAACCTGGTCATCGCTCACGAGGGCGACCCAGCCTGGAGGAGCGCTGTGCTGTCCAACTCCCCGTCGCTTCTCGCCCTGCGACACGTCCTGGACGAAGGAACCAATGAGTACAAAATCATTATGCTCAATCGACGATACCTCAGCTTTCGAGTCATCAAGGTGAGAACTGCGACAGACTCAAATTAACCTTTGATTCTTTGATTGACACAGTACATGATGAGAACTGAACCTCTTGCGCTGCAGGTGAATAAAGAATGTGTCCGCGGCCTGTGGGCGGGGCAGCAGCAGGAGCTGGTGTTCCTGAGGAACAGAAACCCAGAGCGTGGGAGCATTCAGAACGCCAAGCAAGCTCTACGGAACATGATCAATTCTTCTTGTGACCAGCCCATTGGATATCCCATCTACGTATCTCCACTGACCACCTCCTACTGCAACTCACACCCCCAGCTCGGACACATCCTGGGAGGCCCCATCAGCATCGGGAATATCCGAAACTTTGTCGTCAGCACCTGGCACAGGTTTGTTACCTTCTGCACTGTTAATGTTTTCTTCTTTCTTTCTCTGTGTGTTTTAATCTGACTGTATTTCATTAATGGATGATGTTTATCTTTTCTTCTGTAGGTTACGGAAAGGCTGCGGTGCTGGCTGCAACAGTGGAGGCAACATTGAGGATTCAGATGCAGGGGGGTTGTCCTGTGGCAGTGGGAATGGAACAGGGGGCGACTCTCAGCAGAGCTCAGTGTCGCAGGGTGGGACCTCCGGACCTGCCCCCACCCACACGTACCAGCCGCACACTCTGGGTGAGAACTACTGAACCAAACAACCACTAGTATCATAAATTGCACTGCAGCTACCTTTAAAAATGAACTTACAGGTTCTTTATACGAAATTGAGAGCATTAATACAGCAGCAAACTATTTGCTATGTAAAGATAAAGTGGAGTAATGGCATCCCGGGCAGAGAATGACATCACAATCCTACTCTGTGTGATGTAATCTGAGCCTTTCCACTCTTTGTTGTGGAAGACAGTCCGGCTGAGCAAACATGTTAAGACCCAGACACACCAAACCATCATCGAAGAACTAGTGGCGACCTGGGCCAACTTTGCATCTCCTCTCGTCGCCTGTGTCTCATCAAAAAAGTTGCACATTAACACAACACAAAGACTACAGCCAATAGACAACTAGCAAGTACGTTCTGCACCGGCGTGAAAGGAAATAACTGTCCACACCAGCAAGAGGCGGTAGTCTGTATTTGTCAATCAAAAAGGGAAACAGGGAGGCTGACAAGACAGATACAAGACGATGGTTAGCCAGTTAGCACATTAACAAGTCAACCGATGTTAAAGTGCAAAGCATTTATAGTGTGGAAGCAAACACTAACAATTGCATTATGGGACATGTAGGATCCAACTATTTTAAAGCTGGATCCATACAGGGACTGAACTCCAGGATATCAGGTCCTCCGCTGCTTCACACCTCTGGAAAGTCCCTAAATTTTATGAGACTGCAGCACTAAATCACCGGAGTGCTCCTTTAATTTCATGGTCTACATCTGACTTCTCCACCCTGTCTCCAGGCACCAGTCAGAGTTCCCAGTCTGTTCAGTCTGGTTTGGTACGACACTCTCCTGCCCGAGCGTCCGTCGCCAGCCAGTCATCCTCCTACCGCTACAGCAGTAGCCGCCACTCCTCCCTGCGCACCTCCACCACAGGCCTGGAGCCCTGTCGACGTTCCTCCACCAGCCAGCTGTCTCTGCGCACGCTCCCCACCTCCCTGCAGCTCCGGCTGGGCTCCACCTCCGACCCCGCCGGCCCCTCCGCCTCCCTCTCCAGCCATAGCATCCCTCCCTGCAAACGCCACACGCTGGTGGGCCTCCTGGGCAACGACGGCCTGTGCAGCACCGTGACCGATCCCCTCAGCCAGCATCATCATCCACATCATCACCACCCGCAACAACACAACCCCACCGTCTCCACCGTGCGCAGAGATGACATCTCCTACAGAGTGCAGGTTTGTAGAAATGATGTAGCAATGAGCAGGAAAGAAATCATGTAACATATAAAGATATATTTGCCTGTCAGTCATCTCTTTGAGAAATGACCCTCAGTCCTGCCGCTGTGATGTTAATTCAATTCTTCTGTGACGTTGCTCAGGTTTCAGATGTCAGTCAGGTGCTGGAGAACATCAACTTATCAAAGCGGAAGGAGCTGCAGTGGCCTGATGAATCGATGAGACTGAGGGCAGGACGGACCTGCTGGAGGGACTGGAGCCCCTTAGAGGGCATGGAAGGACATGTAAGTCTTCATCACATGCTGTTAACACGTCAGTGTTAATGGGTTCACCCTCACCCTCTCTTATAATGCACAGAGTGACAACTGATTTTTATGTTGAGAAACAAGGTCACAGTAACCTTGACCTGGGACCACCACATTCTGGGACCCCAGTTAAAAGAATCTAACCAGTACATCGTTACCTGCTGCCAGCCCAGTGGCAACAATGAACTGGTTAGTTTTGGTGGTCAAAGGTCAAGGTCACTGTGACCTCACATCCATCTCATTCTCATGAATACCATATCTCAAGAAGGCCTTGAGGAAATTTCCACAAATTTGGCACAAACATTCACTGTGACTTAAAAATGAACTGATTGGATTTTGGTGGTTATAGGTCAGGGGTCACTGTGACCTTGTCTTTCTCATTGTTGTTAATACAATACCTCAAAGACACCTTGAAGGCATTTTTTTAAATTTGGCACAAATGTTCACTTGAACTTAACACAGAACTGATCAGAAATTGGTGGTCCCAGGTCAAGGTTACTGTGACCTTGTTTCCGTCTGATTCTCATAAATGCAATATCTCAATAAGACCTTGAGGGAAATTCCTCAAATTTGGCACGAACGTCCACTTGAACTCAACGATGAACTGATAAGAATTTGGTGGTCAAATGTTAAGGTCACTGTGACCTCACTTCCATCTCATTTTCATGAATGCCATATCCTAAGAAGGCCTTGAGGAAATTTCCTCAAATCTGGCACAAACGTCCACTTTGACTCAAGAATTAACTGATTAGATTTTGGTGGTCAAAGGTGAACGTCATTGTGTCTTCACGTCCATCTCATTCGCTTTAACACCATATCCCAAGAACACCATGAGTGAATTTCCTCAAATTTGGCACAAACGTCCACTTTGACTTAAGAATGAACTGATTAGAATTTGATGGTCAAAGCTCAAAGTCACTGTGACCTCACATCCATGTCGTTCACATTAATGTCATATCTCAAGAGCACCTTGAGGGAATTTCTATAAATTTGGCGCAAACCTCTACCTGGACTCATCGATGAACTGATTAGATTTTGGTGGTCAAAGGTCAAGGTCACTGTGACGGTCAAGGGTCAAGGTCAAGGTCACTGTGACCTCACAAAACATGTTTTTTGCGATAAGTCAAGCATTCATCTTCTAATTATGACAACATTTCACACAGATCACTTAACAGGATAAAATGATGAAGTGTTATATCCAAAAGGTCAATGGTCAACTTCACTGTGACATCATCAAGTGCAAAAACATTTTTCTGGCCATTATTTGATGTCATATCTCAGGAACAGAAGATGAGACATTCAGATACTGAATTTTGGGTTCCCACCTTGAAACTGAGCTGATTGTGTAGATCTGTGCTGCTGGGGGGAAGACATGTGAAGCATCCATGTTTTCACAGACACGGATTTAAGTGCGACTTAACAGGTGTGCGGAGGCGTTTTTCTGCAAGGTGTTAATTCCAGTCGGTTTATGGATGAGCACACATGATCTGTTGTGATGTCGCTGTGTCACATCCTCTCAGCTCACTCTCACACTGTCTGACCTCTTGTGCTATAAATGTGATTTTACTGTGATTATCTTGTTTGTACTTGTTTTGTCCTATTTTTTGGCCTGTAACACCCTCTGTGACCTACTTACTCAGTAATAAACGCTTCATAAATTTGATTGGATGCTTCCTCACAAAGCCGCTTCCTGTGTTGCCCTCTGCAGGTGATTCACCGGTGGGTGCCTTGTAGCCGAGACCCAGCTAATCGCTCCCATATCGACAAGACCATCCTGCTGGTACAGGTGGAAGATAAGCTAGTGCCCATTATTGAGACTGGGGTCATTGAGTTGGGTGCAGAGGTTTGAGACAAGCAAGCACAGACATCACACACACGCACGCACATACACATGCCTATACACACGCTTGTGTGAAGACAAAGCCAGACGTCCCTGGCTTTCAGCAGGACGAAGGAGCCTGCAGACAAACAGGAAATGGGAGCTCTCCCCCCTCCCCCGTTCCTTATCGCTGAGGGGGAAAGGAAGCCAGGGAAAAGTGCAAGCAGAGGCAGAGCATACATTCACCCTACATCCTTTACTGCGTCGACACACATCCACAATATCTGCCTTGCTTTGTGTCTCAGAAATGCTGCATGACAGTAAACAACCCTTAAGTTAAGTTAGTTCTTGCTACTGGTAATTAATTTCTATGCATTTCATCAACTCTTTTATTGGCAATTCTGACAGAGCTGAGTGTAAAGAGCGTGTGGAGAGTTTTTTTGTCTTTTGTTTGTCTTTAAGTAATTTGCCAAAATAAGCCTGGTATTGAATATTTGCCATGGTTTCACACATGTGAAAGCTTTTTTATTTTTAGTTTTTTCCCGCTGCCAAGAATACAGCGACAGTTGTGGTGCAGAACAGACAGAAGTCAGAGACTCGACGGTGCTGTGCTCAACAAACTCCTCTGTTTCATTGTTGTCATTCCGTTTGGATTAGGTTGAAATCTGCAAGAGTATTTTGCGCAAAGAAAAAAAAAGAACTTGCACTATAATTTTTTGTTTATTAATTTACAGTGATGCACTACACTCTTTAGATAATATCACGTTTTATTTATTACAGACTCTGAATGGCCATGGTTACCGATGCCTTGGGAATGAAAAAAATGCAATCATCATTCTGTTTTCAGCCATTTTTATTTTACTATTTTATGTTTGATAAACTTGAAAATAACTTTTTACTGTATATGATTATATATCTATATAAATATATATATATATATATATATATATATATTTACACAAATATATATATATAATGTCAATGTATAAAAGATTTTCTTTTCAATATTTATTACTGTGAACATGGTATTTACACTTTGTTACATCTTTTTTTTTTTTTCTTTTCATTTTGGGACAAAGGTTAATGTATTAAGGACCATATGGTTGAAAACAAGATGCCGAATTTTTGATGGACTGTTTCACTATTTAACTTAATTCTTTTCTATATGGAGAAATAAAAGTTTGATTTATTGCTGACATCTTTAATACGTCTCCTCTGATTGTTAATGTGTAAATTTATTGAATTCAACAAGTCATTTTCAGAATCTAACAGACTACATTTAAGAATACACGCCAGTACACATTAAGGCCCAAATCACACAAAGTGTTTCAGCAGCTGGAGGCGGCTTTTTGTAATTGATTTTAATGAGAATGAAGCTTTTTGCTCGCTGTTTTTGTGTTGCTACACACCTTTCATTTCTACACTCTAAGCGCCTGGCGTTTTTGCCTGGGTGCTCTGAACTCCTCAAGTTTAAAAAAAACTTTAACTCAGAGCAGAAAAACAACCCAGGTCATCTCTGCCTTTTCCCCATTGTCCAATCAGATGATTTGAGAGGTGGGCCTTCTGTGGTGGTCACAACAACAAGTTTACAGTTGGGAAACAATGGAGGAGAAACTGGTGGTAGCTGTTGCTGGATATCCAGAGCTATACGGCCCAATGATAGACTGCAGGTTGTCAAACTGCCCCTGAGTCATCCTAAAATATGCCTGGAAACAGCCTTCATGGAGGAGGAGCTCCTGGACCAACTGGTGGTACTCCCTATGATCCACCCTCTTTTTTAGGGTCTCATGTTCCCACACAGATCTCTGTTTCTCTGTGACCAACAAACTATTTACTGACAGCCTCTCACCCTCAACCAGAGCTACAGACAGTACCCTCTGCCTCAACATTTTAGGAACTAGATCCTAACTACTGTCAACAGTACATTGATTACACGGAAATGTTAGGAGGTGATGGATAGGTTGCCTGGCATCAATAAAAATGTGCAGCAGGCGTTTCATTCTGTTAAAAAAAAAAGGCAGTACAGCGCGCCTTGTCCTGTGTGATCAGTGCCTAAAGAAGTATTTCACTGCTGGAAAGATGGTATTTTCAGAAAACTTGGCTGTCTATGCAGGAGAAAGATGGAAATACTTGTATAATTGGTGCAACATGACCAGAGAAAACAGAGAAAAGGGGCTGTAGCATTCACTTTTGCTGAAGTAGTAGAAAACCTACAATTACCAGAATGCACTGTGTCGCACTGGACCAACCAGGTGTGTGTCATAGCATTGTGCGCAGACAAACTTTGTTATCTTCCCCCAGAGATCCCTGCCTGTCCGATGGTGGGGGTCCAGCGGCTGGTGGCACGGGGCGAAGCCAAACATCGTTCATCTGCACACACTGCGATGCCACACAGCTGGTTCAATAACAGCAAAGTTTCCCTTTATATTCATTGTCTTGTGTGGTGATCAGCAGTGATGTGGTGGTTCACTTTTACACTGTGATCTGAAGCCTGTAGTTCGGCTTTAGCTTCTAACTATCTTTGTCTTTTTAACCTGTTGTTGCTGCTGAGTCAGTTTGACATCCTGGATATATCCTTCAAACACAGACTGTAGACCCCTCTGTCTGCTTCTCTCTGGAATCACTCTTTCATTTTTCCAAAAATATGATAATATTTCTTCAGGGAAAGTTAGTGCAGTTAGTTACAGTGTGGGCTCCATGCTTACTGCGACAGCTTGACAGAACTTCACAAAGGGTCAATTCCTGTTCACAAATTCTCGTATTACAGTTGAACAGTGCACTAAAATATGTTTCTGAAGACACTGTAAGGGAGAAACAGGCAAGGCAGTAACAGAATCTTGGTTTATATTTGATCAGCACTGCCCAGATTTACACTTTGATCAAAGTCTGGTCTGAGTTTGATAAAAAGAGTGACAGAGTCTGTGGTGGCGGCAGACATACAAAAATGAGGAAGTAAAATCTTTAGTTGGAGAAGCAGCCGGAAAGCCAGTGAGGGAGATGAGCAAGGAGATTTGGATGCTGGTACAATGGAAGAAAATTTGCCACAGCTCATTTATACCTAATACCCACATTGTTATAACACAAAGCAGGTTTATAATCAGAAACATGTCCCTTTACACTCTGTCATCAACAGGGGCTTTTAGTATATATACAAAATGTTGCATGAGAGGTAGAGGAGAGGTTAAAGTGAAACTTGTGTGGTAAGGGATACAGGATTTTATGGCTTACTTGCTGTGGTTTATAAAAACATTTATGGCAGAGTGAATCATATGACATCATATGAAGTGGGACATCATATGACCTGCTTAAATAGGTTTATGAGGAACTGCGTAACAGTGTCATTCACTGTAGATACAATACAAGGTAGAAAAGAGGGCAAATATAAAATAGAAATAAGATGTAAATAAAAAAATGGACACAATGCCAAGATATAAATATATCAATGGTAAGGATCATAGACGTATGGAAGAGCTGGCATATAACTATGTATGTATGATGTCATATCTGAAGTAGGGCTGCAGTGATTAGTTGACTAATCTACTATTAAAATAATCTGTGACTATTGTAGTAGTTGACTAATCGGTTTGAGTAATTTTTCATAGAAAAGTACTATAAAGGTACCCTAAAATACTCTTCTTGCAGCTTCTTACGTTCAAATATTGGCAGCTTTACACACTCTCCCATGACAGTGAACTAAAACCCTTTGGCGTGAGTGCGAAACAAAACATTAGATGACATAATTTTGGGGTTTGGGCGAGACAGACCGACATTTTTCAACATTTTAACATATTTTTCGATAAAATGATTAGTTGACTAATCAAAGAAATAATTGACAGATTAGTCAACAATGAAAACAATCATTAGTTGCAGCCCTAATCTGAAAAACAGGTAGGCCTAGAGCAGGGGTGTCAAGACTTTCAGCTACCTCTCGTATCATACAGGTGATTAAAAAAAGAACAATATACAAATAAGACAAACACAACAGTTTTAACTTTCATAGAAAAAGCATTCAACTTTGTACCGCTACGGAAAGCGGTGACCCACACTATAGTCTTTATGCTACTTTGCTGTGGCCGTGTCTACTGCCGGGCAGGAAATGTCTGCTGTTAGTAACACTCTACTAAAGTTACACATACGTGTATACATGGGCAGATACACATTTCAGACATGCATAAGCTGACAGCAACATAACATATACACATAAGTACACACACGCATTCATACAAATAGATTTATACATGAGTCACGGTTGTCCATAGACAATCTACACTGTAATTTGCACTAAGTAAGACGCAATTATGAAACATCACACAGTTTTAGCGTTTTCATATATGTCAGAAATGGTCGGCATGTCATTTAAAGTTTCCCTGGAGAGCCACCCAACGTTACTTATTTTCTCCAAGTGTAGAAAACTCATAGGATCACCAGCCCACTAGACATGTGTTACTAATTATAAGGCGTCTAGCAATTAAGGAGTCAAAGGCAATAGCATTTGTGTAGTGTCAAGGAAGAAGTATGTTCTCTGGGACTACTACGAAAATTGAAATTAGTGGGGAAGGGGTAAATCTGACTCCAGAAATAACAGAAAATATATTAAATATAATAATGTCCAACAGTCATAGTATAGTATGTTATTAATTTTTCCATAAAAAAAGTCATAGTATAGTATGTCATAAAATATTTAATCAAAATGATTATTAAGATTTTGACAAGACCAGAAAGTATGATCTGTCCCTGGATAAATCTTGGCTAACTTTTCTTTGGATAGATGAAGGCGGTGCAAGACCTTGAATTGTAGGAGGCCATGTCTGGTGCAAATTGAGGAGGAATGAACTCTTTGAAGAATGCCAGTTGTTATCTGTGATTTTGGAAGCCAAATCATCCTCCTACTGGGATCTAATAGTGCAGAGAGAGGGAGAATGTAGAGCTGATAATGTCGTATATATCACTTTGATTACTCCCTTGTTGTGCACATCAGTGTCGAGAATTCATGTGGTAAATTGGGGAACTGGGGATATCTGCTTCACATTAAATTTCTAATTTGTAAGTAACGGAAGAAATGGTTCTGTGGGATATTACACTTTTGAGTCAGTTGAGTAAATGAGGCAAATACCTGTCCTTATAATTATGTATACCATTACTGCTCCAAATCTTAAAAGTAGAATCGATTAAAGAGGGTGGAAACATGTCACTGGAGTAAACCAGAATTGACACTGAATGTGATCCAAACCTTTTCCTACACTGTGCCCAGATTCTGAGAGATTGATATAGCAAAGGATTACACTTGTAAGTGTTCAGTTCTAATCAAAGAGATGACTCAAGCAAAGCCGGCAGTGAGGTTTTACCACAGTATGATGATTCAGTATTGAGGCATGTTGGTACCTCTACACTATTCTCATGTTTAGGAGAGAAATATTATTTGTAATAGAGTAGATTTGAAATTCTAGAGGGGAGGTTTTCACCATATGGCCCTTCAAGTTACCTCTCCTGAGCAGTGCCTGCCATGTTTACTTGTTTTTAATCACATCTTGTGTGCTAATAAAATACAGTAAAAAAAAACATTTGTGAAGGTAAAAAGCATTGATTTTTGTATAGATTAATCCCGGATGTGTTTGTCTAAAGAACTGATTGTTTCTTAGAAAGGATCACCTCTGGGAGTCTGGTTAATCTAGTTTTCATTTTCCTCAGAAACACACAGGCTCATACATGTTTGTGTGCACTTTAGCTACATGACTGTTTACAGTTAGTGCCCGCCCCCCGAGCGCTCTGATTGGCTGCTGCGGGAGAATTCCTATCAACCGTTTTCCCGACGTCACATATAAATGTCCCAGGGATGGTCCCGTAGTTACTCCGCTGCTGTCTCCTCCGGGCACCACAACAAAGGAAAGGTAAAGAATATATAACTTTGTCTGCTTTTAACTCCGCTTGGGCTCATTTAGCGTATTATAGTATTATAATATTAATGTGTTATCGCGCTCCCAGCTCTTTAAAAGCGAGTTTTGCTAGCTTGTTGTGCTAACAGCTAGCTAGCTCGGTACCGCTGTCATGTGATATCCAGGCAGTCAGGTGGCGACGTGTTTGTTATCTGGTGCCAACCTGCCGTTGTTGCCACCTCACAGACCGACAAACAGCTTTACTACAACAGTGTATTTGCTGCGGAGAGCTTTTAACTAAGTTATCCCTGTCATCCATTCAGGACTCCCACAGAAAGCGAGGACATGTTTACGGCAGTCTTCCTCGTCCTGCTCGGCCTGAGCTCCGGGCTGGTGAAAGCTTTCCCCTCCCAGGACTCAGACACTGGGAAGAACTGGGTGCTGATCGTGGCTGGCTCCAACGGCTGGTACAACTACAGACACCAGGTGAGACAGGTGTACAGCAAGGAAACAGCTCCCACAATGTCATCTTATCAAGTGCAAACTGTGCATGACTCAATGTTTTTTTTTTTTTTTTTTTATAATCCATATTGTTGATAAGATAAGCCACTTCCTCCTCACAATGAATGTTCAGCCTGAGTTTCTCCAGCCTGTTAAAAAAAATGTACCACTGACCTCGACATATTTCTGCTCTTTCTCCCACTCTCAGGCCGATGCTTGCCATGCCTATCAGATTGTCCACAAAAATGGCATCCCAGATGAGCAGATTGTGGTCATGATGTACGATGACTTGGCACAAAATGAGGAGTGAGTTGACATTTTTTATTTCAGTACAGCAGATAGTTCAGATACAGACACTTCTTCTTTCCCACGAATTGTGTAAAAACACCATTGTAGTTTAGTTCTGTTGGTTGTTGACCTTCATTATTATCTGCTTGCAAGTTGGGGACTGTTCTTTACTTATCAGAGTAGGCTGAGGTGTGAATTCGGTTTTCATTATTATTATTATTATTATTATTAATAATAATAATAATAATAATAATAATAATAATAATAATAAAAAGTTTTACCCTCCCTGAAGCTACAGATAGTTTCCTTTGAGCCTCCTTGAGTGAGTAAAAGAAAATGCATGCATACATTTGTCGTTAGCTGTTTAAAACTAAATCTTTGAAACTTACCCTGAAAGTTTAAAGGTAAAAGTTGAAGACGTAATCCTGGAGTTGAAAAAAGCCTTGGTTTTTCCACTCTCATTGTCCAACACTTTATTGTGGTCAAATCCTAAATTAAACGTAGAATTAAGGGATTTTGAAGAAATATCACTATTGTAAGATCAGATTTTTTCTGATGGAAGCGTTCGTTGCACATGATGCGTCCAATGTGCATCAGAAATTTTAAAATCCAATGATAATTTCTGTTGTTACAGTGTCTGTCTATGATAAACGGTGTAATTTTGGCAATTTTAAAAGAAAACATGCGTTTTCTTCTTGTTGCTCATTGTCATTGCTATTTGTTAACTTTGAATAAGTACTGACTGTCTTACCTGTTTTTTTTAAAGTGTCAGTGTGCGTCTTGAAAGACGCTTATAAATAAAAAGTATTATTATTTATTATTACAAAAATCTGTGGTAAAATAAATATAAAATACAACCATTTGAATTCATGTGCCACTCCCTTAAGCAAAAATTAAAAGCATAAGGCCCTTCCCAGTGCTTAAAATATATGCCTCCCCCTTTTTTGCACCACCTCCTCTCCCCTCATGATTTACGAACAGTCCCTTAGATTAATGTGCAAATAAATTTCAGATATCACTGTTCCTTAATGTGACACACCACAGTTTCAGTTTTCTTAAGTCTCCTTTAAATGCTGTATTGTATCTTTCAGTTAAAAGTGAAATTACAGGATTTTATTAATAATAAGGGGAAGAACCTTTTTTAATTTAGCACCTTTACAAAGCAGAAGCAAGAAACCCCAGAGGACATATAACAATAGAAACCAAACGGTAATGCTGAACTAAAGCAAGACAAAATTAAAGTGAAATTAAACATGAAATAAGATGCAAACACTTATTAGAAAAAACTAAGATGATAATGAGAAATAGGGAGTATTAAGACAGATAAAAATAAATAAATAAAAATACACTACTTTTGGTCTTTATTACCATGCTATGTCACTGTTAAAGTCAGGTGCTGTGTAGAAGTAAGCATTAAAGTTGATGAATAATGATGTCAGCAAGGTATATGTCTCTTAACGTCTGCTTATCTGTCAGTAGAGCTGAAGTGATAGTCATTTAACCGATAAGTTGATTGTAAGGAAAATAATCTGCATTTGTTTAAGTCATTTTTTGCCACTTATTTGAAAGCTACGGTCCTGATCCAGTTTCTTTGGCCCTGATCAGTGTCCTTTAATACTTGGTGTCTGCCAGTGCCGATACTGGTATTACTTATCTGAAATACCAGCTGTAACCAACTGAATCTGACTTATTTTTCATGAGCAACTTAACCCAAATACTCAAGTTCCTGGATCAACAAAAAAAGATTACAAGCTTAAATTATTGATGCAATAAGTGAAAGTTTATCAGGGAGAATGCAACTCCTGAAACTGATAAGGTACAATCCACTAGAGAGAAGATGTCTCACTCTCACAGCACATCATACAGTGGCATAACACAGTGAAGGTTTTGCTGCCCTATCTGTAAACCACAGAATTATCACTATCACTAACACACACACGTTGGTATTTCTCATGTCACTGTGGTATGTCAGCCCTGTGTGGTTGCTCGTGAGAAGAGCAGCAGGCAGCGGCATAAACAGGCTGCGTTAAAGAAGAAGGAACTCAATGTGAGGAGTCACATGGAACTAATTTAAGAGCTCCTTCAGGAGTTAAATTACTGTCATGGCGGCTGGAGTCAGAGCAGGAGTGAAAGCAGATCGGTCAGTTTCAGAATTAGGATCACTGTTGCACATTGTGTCACACAGTGAGACACAGCAGTGTGGGACAGTTATGATTGTCCACTCACTCAGGGCAGTGTTGACTGGTAGGTTAGTGGCCCAGTTTGACTCTCAGTCATTATTTTTTATGTTTCACTTTGCTACAGTATATCATGAGACCTGCTCAAATGTATGAAAAAGTTATCTGTATTAAGTAGAGTCACAGAGGGGAAACAATGTAAGCCCTTTACAATATTTTTTAACAGTAAACTAGAGCTGCAGTTAATCATTTTTATCTCCTACCAATCTCATAATTAGATTTTCAGTTACTCTGTATTAAAGAATGCCCCATCAGAAGTTCTCAGAGCCCAAAGATGATGTTTTCAACTGTCTTATTTTGTCCGACCAGCAGTCCAAAACCCCAAAAATATTCAGTGTACAATGATATAAAACGCAGAAAAGCAGCAAATTATCATATCTTAGAAGCTGGAACCTGCTTGAAAAATGATGTAAAGGGCAACTAATGTATTTTCCAACCTGAACAAGTGACTAATGGAGACAAAATATTTTGAAATTTGATCTAGTATTGAGCAAGAGCTCTGCAGCTAGTGGCGGCAAAACAGACTGCATTATAATCTTCGTGGGCAATTGTGTCCTGTGACTTTATGTCCACTAAAAGTGTTTGTTTTTGTCACTGACAGGCTCAGATTATTATTCTAAATGTCTGACAATTTATAGAAGACTTTAAATGAAGTGTGTTTTATGATGATAAAATTACTGTTTATTTAAATGGAGTCTGGTGGGACTGATGACAGTAATTTCAGGGCTGCTTCTGGTGAAACAAAAAGGATCTTACTCTTTCACAAAGAGATCTATCTCTTTAGGGATCCTTTCTATAAGTTGTCCGGCACTGTGAATAATAATCTGAGCCTGTCAGTGGCAAAAACAAGCACTATTAGTGGACGTAAATTAATGGTGGACAATTGCACATTAACTTTGCATTGCAGCTGCAGCACTCTCGCTTAATCCTGAACTAATTTCAGAAAATTGTTGTTCAAATTTGTCACTTAGACACAAAAACATTTTGAAAAAAAGGCTCAGAGTCGAAAAATTCTGACGTTGGGGCGCCTGGTGACTTAGTGGGGAGAGCAGGTGTCCCATATACAAGGGCAATTTCCTTGCTACAGTGTCCATGGGTTTGATTCCAACCTGTGGCCCTTGCTGCACGTCATCTCCTACACTCTCTTCCCCTTTCATGATTTAACTTTCCTATCCAAAAAAGGCAAAAAGCCAAAAAATAATCTTTAAGAAAAATACTGAAGTTACCCTTTAGCTAAATGATTAACAGATTATCAGAGTTACTCATTGATTTATACAGTATTCATGTCATTGTTCCAGCACTGTCGTCAAGTTTCAGCACTGGGCAGCTTTGTGATATGACAGATAAGTAAAGGAAGTAAACTGTGTACAGTTCTAATATCTTTTAGATGTGGGAAAGTAGAAGATAATGGATTATTTAGACTGCAGGTTAATTTAATTGTAAGAGCCAACTGTTAACATACGTCAGGCCGATATGTCCATGCATCAACTTACCTAAACATAATATAGGTCAGGTTTCAGAGAGAAGTTATGTAACATTATTGTATTTTATCTGCGTCCTACTCTCGTGTGCCTGACCTGATTATAAACATGTATTGGACTTGTGGTTAATAATTAACAGGCAGGAGTGCAGCGTGCATGATTTTCCATACAGTCTGCAGTTTCTTGCACATTAGAGGACTTGTTGTTGAGAGCTATAGAAAGTCCTGTGCAGACAAAAAAAAGAGGAAAAACTTCAGTGCGGTGGAGTTTTCACCAGTTTCAGACTCTGACATGATGACGGTGCAGTAGTTGAATGATTCAGTGATCAGGCGACAAAGTGTTATGTCAGCCCTTTGCACTTCCTTGTGTTTATCTTACTCATATTTTCGTTTCCAGAAACCCCACCCCGGGCATATTGATCAACAGGCCCAATGGCTCTGATGTGTACCAGGGAGTTCCTAAAGACTACACAGGGGACGTGAGTGCTTCAGTGCAAATATTTGTACAAGAGAGCAAATCAGAGCCTTTTTCACTCTTAACATTCAAACAGATTGTTTGAAGAGACTTTGTTGTTTAAAGCAAACTTTGTGATTTATAACTGGGTGTTATCCTGCAGGATGTGACGCCAGAAAACTTCCTGGCAGTGCTGAAGGGTGACTCCTCAAAAGTCAAAGGTGGCTCTGGAAAAGTGTTGAAGAGGCAAGTGATTACAAAAGTGATCTATTGAAGACAACATAACAGCACAGAATATGGTTCATCAAGATTTTTGTTTCTAACTCTGCTCTGTCTTGGCAGCGGCCCCAACGATCACATTTTTGTGTACTTTACCGACCACGGAGCGCCTGGTATATTGGCCTTCCCCAACGATGATGTGAGCACTTTTACATCCTGCTTATGTTAATGTTCAGTCATGAGCTTACTGCACCAAATCAAATAACTGCTGTTATGTTGTTGAACTTGTTCTGTCAGATGGTTTTCTCTCTCAAGGTCAGTCATGTGACTCTTTTCACATAGAGGAAGAAGAAGGCACTTTATTAATCCAACAAAGAGAAATTAAATTGTTTCACTCTGTTATATATGTACACACACAGGGACAACAAACAAATAAAGGAAAGATATAAAGCAAGAAGGGTGAAAATTAGAACAATGAACAAGAAAATAAAACAGTAAGAAAGAAAAGGAGCAAAGAAATGTAAACATGGTTTTCTACAAAAGTTTATTGTGTCAGTATGTCAGTGAGCAGCTGATAAAGATAAACAAGACAACAAATCTGACAAAATCAGGATGTGCAAAGAATAATAAGTGTAACATGGTGGTTTGTCTCTGCTGAAACTATTAAATTAAACCTTTTGACCTTTTTCTCTGCAGCTCCAGGTTAAAGACCTCCAGGACGCCATTAAATACATGCACGACAATAAGAAATACAAAAGGGTACGTAACAGCATGTTGTTGTGCATATTATTTTTAGGCCTGTATGTGTACACACGCCCCACAGAACAGTATGTAGGTCAGTGTTAAAATCAAATCAGGTGATGACGTCGCTGCGCTGGAAGATCAGGTCATACAACATGTTTTTGTCCCACGCACATTCACAGATGGTGTTCTACATCGAGGCATGTGAGTCCGGGTCGATGATGAACCACCTCCCTACGGACATTGACGGTGAGTTGGACTTTGCCTCGTCAGAATCACTTTCCAGTAAAGCAAAGAGATAGTGGAGTGGCAGCGATCAATAAGAAGTGTCAGTCGATGAGGTGAAATCATCGACAACATGAACTTGACTTTTCCTTGTGACCATTTGACTTCACCTACATTTGACATTGACCTCAAAACTGCTAATAACAAGCAACACCGCCAAGACTCAACAGTAAAAGCTCATGTGATGTTACTGTAGCTTTAACATCAGGTTTCAAGGCTGAGGTCAGCACCGCAATTTGTGGACTCTACTTTAGAGTCTCTCTCTCAGTCCTGTGCTCTGTCTAGGCAAACGCTGTGGTCAGCATTATGGCTTGTGGTAATTTGTGTCACTCTCATGTGCTCAGCCTCATGTGATACGTTTACAGGACATGAATCAAAGTTCTGGTTTTATTTGGTTTTACCACGCCCCACCAGAGTTTCTACGTCCCTTTTTTTCCCACGCGTCGTAGTCTGAATGACGCAGGTTTCTTAGAACCAAAATTATGTGGTTGGTTGCTCAAAAACACTCAAAAGTTTTCCGCTTAGGCATGAAACTTAAGGCTTAATGTCTTCTTAGCTGAAGGACTTACTTAAGGGTGTTGCAAAAAATCTAAAAAGTTTCATTAGTCAAGGAAAAATGTTTAGATATTTACTGCATTAGAAGAGATTTTACAACAGCAAAATGTTACAGTTTTCATGAAAGCCCTTTAGTTTCACTTGTTGCTTGTGATACATGTCATCACCTCACTTGTTATCTCACAAAGTCGGCCTCTAGATAGTAAAAATAAATGGCAGGAGACAAGAAGACAAGATATTTGCCAGAGGAGGAAAAGGCTACACTTCTGGAGGAATACAAAAAAGCACAGATTTAAAAAGTAAATGTGATCCATAAATAACAGCAAACAGAAAACAAGTAATGTGGGAGGACATTGCGACATCTGTCACTGACTGGAAAGATCTTGTAGCATAAAATCATAGAGCAGTCACTAGTCGCAAAGGGGCTGGTAGAGCACAGCTATGGAGAGTGATCCAACTCTAGACGGGCGGATAAATCATGAACTGACTGCTGGTCATATCAGTAGTGTCTTAGTCGCAGAACATTCTTCTTGAGATGAGTTTATTGTCTTAATTTATTGCTATAAAGTCGGCCGTGTTGCGTTTAAGATAGTCAGAGGTGCCTCAAAGGTTCATTGTGCACTTCTTCAGAAATATAACCAATTATTGAGTCTCATACCCAGGTTTTCAAACACCGACAACCTTGGTTTGGTCATAGACTGTAAAAAATAATAGACATAGCTACTGTGACGTCACCCACTGGTTTGTGGACTCCCATTTTGAAGCCTCAAGTTTGGCATCTCGGCTGTTGATCTTGGTTTTTTGGATCTAGAGGTGACCATATTTGGGTGAGAGGTTGGTGCCGTGGAGGAGTGAGGGGTGGATCTGACTGAGAAGCTGAGGACACTGTCGGCAACCTGTCACTCAAAGCAGCCCACCCTTAGTTATGCATAACTTTAAGCCTTGATAAGATGTAAACGGGTGAGTTATTAAAAAAAAATTCACCCCCTGTATATTTGTCATGGGAGTTTATGAGGATTGACTCATGTCTGGAGTCAGCCTCAAGTGGCCGTTCAAAGAACTGCAGTTTTTGGCACTTCCATGTTGGCTTCATTTTTCAGCTGTGAAGGTCACAACTTGGTTTTAGTAGTCAGACTGAGCCACCTACCAAAAGCATCTGTATTTTCCTTGCTTTGGTTGCTAAAGTTTTGTAGCCTGACTGCTCAGGACTTCAGACTGCTACACAGGACTGTAAAGACAAAGTGAAAAATTATTGGCACAGAACTACCACAACTTCATGACATTAACACCACACGTTGCAAAAGAAAGGACTAAAATATCCTTAAGGACACCTGCCATCTGTTCACGCTCTCTTCTGGGTCCTTCCAGTGAAGTAAACGTTACCAGAGCATCAAATCAGGCACCATTTGTCTCAGTAGTAGCTTCTTTTCCTCAGTCAGTCAGTCACTGAACAGTTGATGCAGCCATATGCACTGCACATTGTTGCTTTTAGACTGTAAATAGTGTTTATTGTGGGTGATGATATGTTTTGTTGTTGCAAGGTGACAATAAACTTGAACTTGAAGGCCTTTTGTGAAACAGATTAACTATTTTTAAGGGACTCTTAAAGTATAAGACCTTAAGATAAGGAGAAAAACTTAGATACTTTAGTGAACATTTTCACCGATTTTATTTTAAGGACACCCTAAATCAGGCCTTTAGCAACATCTTAACTTGAGTGTGTTTTGTGAAACCGGCTGTTCATTTTCTGGGACATATTCACCCTTTCACATGCATTTACGTCTGAGTGAGTTCACAAACTGTCCTTCAGAGCTTCAGGTGTTGTTTTTGAAGCTGTGAAGCAGACGTGTGAGTCATGTTCAGGTCTGCCTGCTGGAAAATAACAATTCTCCACCAAACTACCACACAGCATAACACGAGAATGATACCTTGTTTCCAGTGTACGCCACCACAGCTGCCAACCCACACGAGTCCTCGTACGCCTGCTACTATGACGAGAAGAGGGACACCTACCTGGGAGACTGGTACAGTGTGAACTGGATGGAGGACTCTGATGTGGTGGGTGGTGATTTCCTTGTTGAGTTTTTGTGTCATGCAAAGTTTTAAGAGTATGAATGTTGAAATGAAAAATTGCACTTACACTGCTGACCTCTGTGATGAATACAGTGCATTTCAGTGGCGGCTTCACAATAAAAGCCAGTTGTTTGATTTAAATGTTGCCTAGCAGCAGATGCAAATTCTGGGTTTGCATTGGCAGTAACTTTTAGAGCTTTGATACAGTGTTGGCAGTAAACATACATGGCTCATTTCCCTTGTGCACGTGAAGGCAGTTTGAATCCTGCGATACCATAAACCGTATCAAAAACATGATTTTATTTCATGAAAATCTGATGGATTTTAACTTCTATGATTGGGATATGTTGACACTTCAAACCCTCTCAGGGCTTCAACTTTAGCTGACACCTCAGCTGCTTTTCTGTACAATATTTTGCATGCAAGTATAAACATTTTAACTTGTTTGCATGTTTAAATTCTTAAGCAAAAGCAAGTAACCTTTTCCAGTGATTGTATTTCCCTACAGTTTAATGCTAATTGTACACCTCTGTTGCTGATTTCAAACTGTACAATAGCAGCTCAGACTATATGAAGTCCATTAAAGGTTTATTTGCTGTCCCGAACACCTGTTGTCAAAGGAACAGGAAAAGGAAGTGGTGAATGTTTCCAACAACAGCAGCAGCAGCAATTTTATACTTTGCATTAGCTGCAATCACACCTGTGGCCCTGCAATATATAAAAGCATCCCAGAACAGAAACTTGAACCTAATCAACAGAAAATAATACAAATAAGTACCAGCTGCTCTGTTAAATTTGTGTTTTCTGAAGAAAAAAATTACGGATGAATTTGTTTTTGGAAATATTTTGTCGTTTATTTAATGAGTCCTGATTGTGATATTTTTTGTCTCATATTGTGAATCCAGGAGGACCTGAAGAAGGAGACATTGGTGAAGCAGTTCAAGATCGTAAAGAGCCACACAAACACCAGCCACGTCCAGCAGTACGGAAACAAGGTGAGCAAATGAATAAACACTGCTAGAGGGAGAATGTAGCATTAAAGGAACACTTTGCCCCCAAGTGAACATTTGTTTATCAGTTATTCACCCTGTGTTACATTAAATTCATTGGGGAGGTTTTAGCGTGTCTTCATGGTGAACAAAGAATCCAAAAAACAGAGAAAATTCTTGTTGAGTTTAAGTAAAGGTGACTTCAGTTAACAACAGCAAACCTACATCAAAACATCTGTTAACAAACTCTCGCACAACTTGTGCAGCATAATCCAAGTCCCATTTATCTAGTTAAATGCTCAGTACTTTCCAAACAGACAGACCTTTCCAACAGGAAACTATATTAAAAATGCTCTCCTCAAAGCCAGACTCCATTGACAAAAACAGCAATTAAACCTCCCTGAACACAGGAGCTGCTGCTCTACCACTGCCTCAATCAGTTAGTTAGTTTGTTTGTGTTATTGTGTGACTTTGGTGTTGTAATGGATTACTTTGGATTAAGCAGAGTCACACAATAGCACAAACTATCTACCTGGTCGGGGCAGTGGTAGAGCAGCAGCTCCTGTGTTCAATGACTTAAAATTACTGTTTTTGTCAATGGAGTCTGGCTCTCAGGAGAACAGATAAGTTTCACTCTCAGTTCAGTTTCCTGTCAGGAAGGGCTGTCTGTTTGGGAAGTACTGAGCATGACTGGATAAATGAGACTTGATTTTACTGGGTGACTTGTGTGAGAGTTTGTAAATAGATATAGATTTGTTGCTGTTAAACGTGGACCCTTCTACTCCAATTCATCAAATATTTTGTCAGTTTTTGGATTCTTCGTTCACCGTGGAGGCATGCAAGTGAAACAAGTTTTCTTTACAAATTCAGTGTAACACGTGAGTAACTTATATAAGCAATGGTCATTTGGAGCGTGAAGTATTCCTTTAACACACACTTGTGAGGGGAACTGTAAGTGTACTGCCCTTACTTGAAAGCTTATCTCGACTGTCCTACCCTCTTTACAGACTATGGGCCACATGAAGGTCATCGCATTTCAGGGTAACGTCATGGCAACCAACCAGCCTGCTCCTCCAATGAAACTGCAGCCAATTACAAATCCAGATCTGACCCCAAGCCCCGACGTTCCTCTGGCCATCCTCAAGAGGAAGATGATGGCCTCCAATGATATCAGAGTTGCAAGGGGGCTGCTGATGGAGATCAACGCCCACCTCAAGGTAAAGATTGTCGAAGCCCTGTTGCAGTATGTTGCGTGTTTCACATCCTCTGTGGAGGCCTTTTTTAAGCACACCATGCAAATCTGATTTATCAGGAAGATTTAACTGCACAAACTGAGCTTTCACCATGACAGTTCTCGTGTTACAGATTCCTAACAGTGTCTGAACATGTTTGTGTGTGTATGCAGGTTAGGGAAATGCTGGCTGAGAGTATGCGCCAAGTGGTGGAGAGGGTAACCGGGAACAAGCTCAAGGCTGAGGAGGTTCTCAACGAGAGGGCAGAGCTCAGCCAGCATCAGTGCTACAAGACTGCCGTCAACCACTACAAATACAACTGCTACAACTGGCACAAAACAGAGGTAGAGCTGCACAGAGGACTTCTGTCTGCACTTTTATTTCAACCAGATCAGAACGACAGTGTTGGTGGTTAACATAACGGCTGATCAGTCACAGTTTTGGCAGATTCATCTGTAACTGATGGTTGAAACTTACTCACATGTCAGGAGTCTGGTTCCGCTTCAGAAGAGAAAACGCCAGATCAGTTTCACATGCTGCTCATCAGTAGGCACTAGACCTAGATTCACTTTGCATTGAGCTGAACAAAGAGACTCTCAGTAAGCAGCAAGTGCAGAATAAGCATGTCTGACTTGACTTCAGGAAAACAGTATTCTGAAGTGCAGTGCCTGAACCCATTAGCAACAACTAAGTCAGATTCACTAAACTCTCTGAACTGCACAAACTCATAAATCACTTGTTTCAACCAGATAAATGGAACTTGTTTATGAGTTGGTGCATGTTTGAGACCCAGGTCCTGCGGCCAGATGCATAATACTGTGTGTAAGCACAAAGACACATTTATAAAGCCATGCGTACGTCTGATTCTGTTTTATAGATCTCGATCATTGTGGCTCTGGGCACACACTTGTGAGCCTCGTTTCCAATCCCACAGTTAGGCATAGACAGACATAGAAACACCCTTAAATATATATTTTCATATTGATAGTCGTGGCTCTCCACCACATATGAGACCTGTCAATGAGAATTACTGTAAAGAAAGTGCAGCTTCACTGTGTCACATTGGCGAGGTTCACAGACAGTGCCAGCACAACTGTGGATATTTGTAGCCTCTGTAACACAAATTCATGATGTTTCTGCACCCATCTCTGGGTAAAATCTTCATCATCATTATTTCACATCAGTAGGATGATCGGTAATTCATTCATAGTGCTCATGTGGAAACAGACTTAACAAAGTGCATTACAGGATAAATTTAAACAGTCAGAGTGAGATTAATGTGATAATTGATCACTCATAAATGATTTAGAATTAAGTTTGACATTGACATTTTATGGAAAACTGTGTAGCCTGTAAAAATAATAACTAGTGCTGCCCCCTAATAGTCACCAGAAAGGTCGTTAGTCGGTAAGATTTCATTTCGCTTAGTCACAGAAAAAACAAACAAAAGTGAAAATCTATTCAGAGCTGCTCCTTGCTAAAATAAATCAAAACCTATCTGACTGGACCATGTGTGAATTTAATTTGAAAGGACAGACACAGGAAGTGTCCACGCTCAGCAGTCAGACAGGAGTCAGGTTAATTTCCAGGGCTGGTACCTGCGGTTATTCCACAGGCTAGTTAATAACATGTCGGGCAGGAAATCCAAAGTGTGGGATCATTTTGAGAAGGTGAAGGACGAACCCAAGGTGATATGTAAACTCACCTTCATTGGTCGACTACAAACATGACGTATCATCTGAAGCATGGAAGTAGCTACATGCCCATTAGTCCACAGCGTCATTAACAGGCGGCTCACTCAGTGTGCGACGTGGCACTTATTGCACTTTGGTTTTTTGTATTTCAATATCAAGACTCCAGGATCATAAAATAGACGAGGCCCATATGTAAACATGTGCAGGAGGTGTTTCTGTTGCTCTGTTCATCATGGTTGACCCTCCTCCATCAGAGAGGTTTCAGAAGTCATTTACTGTGATGAGATCAGATGTAAAACAGAGCAGCCCTGGTACAGAATATGTTTTTTAGTTCCCCTTGATGCAAAATAGAAATAAGAATTATGTATGTCATGAGGAAATGTGGGTGAGAGTTAGGTCTGACCGTTATAGGAAGTTGTATTTTAAAGTGACAGATTCTCATTTACCAGGCTGACATGAGGTAGGATGGAAAGCGAGAACAAGAACCACTCTATCGTATCTTAATCACAGGATTTTCACGCGGTACTTTCACGCAGCTGTTTGTGTTAAATGAGAATAATGCTGCCTTTATTTTTTGTCTGGATTTTTTTGACATTTCGAGTTCAGCACGGGGAAATGAAGTCTGGTCATTAACAGTTAAGTCTCACACGGTGGGGACATTTCTCTGACATGTGACGTTCTCTTGTGTTTCAGTATGAATATGCTCTGAGGCATCTGTACGCTCTGGTGAACCTGTGTGAGAGGGGATACTCCGCAGACAGGTACGTCTACATCCTACTTGTCTAGCTTATTTTTTTTAAGCTGCCCATTTCGGTTGGTTTTATGATTCATACTCAGTATTAGGGGGATAGAAGTAACCTGATGGTGTTTGTCTCTGCAGCATCCAGCTCGCCATGGACTCCGTGTGTCGTTTCCGCTTTTAAAAGGCTTTTTGGAAACCCATGAAAATCTCCCATCAAACTGCTTCTTGGATGTGGGAAGGCCGGAGTAGGCGGAGCTTCTCTTTGCACTGCTTTAAGAATCAATCTGACGTGGAGCTGACGTTATTGTTTTATCAACACTCTAACACTTTTTTTTTAAACTTGTGATATGTTTTTGATTTTACTGAGAACTTTTAAACTTGTTTTATGATGAGTTTGCACTATCACTGTGAAGGATTTATGGATGATGTTTTACTGCTTCTGATTATTTTTAGGACATAAGATTTATAAAAAAAATTAAAGCATGGAATTCATGTAAATTTGTTTTGCTCTTAGCTTTATGTGTGGTGTGGACAACCTGGCATGAGTGTTTGATTGACATGTAAAGGACATACCACTGAACACTGAATGTTGAGACTTTGTTGTGAAACAGGGATCTGAAATAAATCTGAACGACCAAAACTGCTGGAAAAAAAGAGACTCATGTTTCCTGTTTGTAACCTCCGTGGATATTCAGCACGTTTTTATGGCTCTGCGCTGGCCACAGCCGTGACCGGACGCTTTTTGTTTCCTGGTTGTCCATACGCCCGTTCCATTCTTGTGAACGGAATATCTCATGTACAGCTTGAGGGAATTTCTTCAAATTTTGGCACAAACGTCCACTTTGAGTCAACACTAAACTGGACTGTGACCTTCTTTCCATCTGATTCTCGGAAACGCAATATCTCAAAAAGACCTTGAGGGAGTTTCCTCGACTTTGGCACAAACATCCACTTTGAGTCACCGACAAGTGGATTTGATTTTGTTGGTCAAAGGTCACTGTGACCTTGTCTATCTAATTGTTGTTAACACAATATTTCAAGAGCACCTTGAGGGAATGCTTTCAAATTTAGCACAAATGTTCACTTGGAACAATGAACTTTGGTGGTCAGACGTCAGCGTCACCATGTTTCCGTCTGATTCTCGTTGATGCAATTTCAAGAACAGCAAGAGGGAATTTCTTCAAATTTGGCACAAACATCCACTGTGAGTCAACAATGAACTGATAAGATTTTGGTAGTCAGAGGTCACTGTGTCTGTCTAAATGTGATACGATATCTCTAGAACACCTTGAGGGAATTCTTTCAAATTTGGCACAAACGTTACTCGAGAGCTAGAGCACCTTGAGGAAATTCTTTCAAATTTGGCACAAACGTTCACATGGAACAATGACCTAATGAGAATTTATCAGGTCAAGGTTACTGTGACCTTGTTTCTGTCTGATTCTCGCGAACGCAATATCTCAAGAACAGCTCAAGGAAGTTTCTTCAAATTTGGCATGAACGTCCACTTTGAGTCAACAATGAACTGATTAGATTTCGGTGGTCATAGGTCAAAGGTTACTGTGACCTTGTATGTCTAATTGTTGTGAACACAATATCTCGAACACCTTGAGGGAATTCTTTCAAATTTGGCACAAACGTTCACTTGGATTTTACAATGAACTGATAAGAATTTGGTGGTCACCCTCCACATAATCATAAAGAGCCCACTGCACCGCCACCCGGTGGTAAAACATAATAAATAACTTCTCATTTAGACCTATTTATAATGTTGAAAGGGTATAAGGTTATAAGGCTTAATATGTTTTGTAGCTCCAGATAGATTTTTTTTTAATTATTTTTGGTGAATAATGGTTCTTTTGATAGTGAAGGTTGCTGACCCCTGGTATAGACCTTCTGTGCTGATGTGGGGAAATGTATGTGAAGCATCCGTGTTCTCAAAGAAATGGATGTAAGGTGGTAATTCTTGTTTTTTTATCAAATGAAATGACACTTTTTTTGGGATAATATTACACATGGTCGTATTTTCCACCGATTAACAGTTACTGGTCGTCATCGGAGGATTTGTATGGTGTCCAAATAATTCCACCAAAGCCTATTTCCCTGAGATAAACACCCTTTTTAAGTCTGCCTGACAGACAGTTAGACCAACACGCATCTTCTTTGAGTTTGAACCACTGTCAGCTTTACAGGGATTTCAGCCTCACTGTGAGCACCTTTAAACACCTGAGACATTTTACTGTATTCAGTGCCTGATCCAAGTGAGAAAAATGCTTTGCCCACATGACAAATATCCTCTTCTTCCCATTTAAACAATATGATGCCTTGATTACAACTTAGCTAATTATATATAACTGTACATAAACACTCAAACAATATACACAGGACACATTTACACTCTTGTGATCACCTCGTATCAATGCAAAAAGACTTCTAGTCATGAGATGAATAACCACCAGAATATTGTTTGCTTAAAAAAAGGAAACAAAAATCTTATCCTGTGAAGTATCTCAGCGTCTACTTCATCAATTGGCACATACATTTGTAGTTCACAGACAGTAGATCCTACTGACTTTGATGATCCCTTGACTTGTCCTCTAGCGCCACCATGAGGTTCACATCTGTGGGGAGTTTTTGTGAACAATTACTGAGTAGACTGACATGAGATAGGGGAGAGTGGTGTGGACATTTTGACATAAAATAACCTTCTGTCACTCACAGACGACTTGGACAGTAATGAAAATAATTTAGTCCTTGAACAGACACAAGTGTCTGCTAACAATTTATCTGATTTTTCAGAGCCCAACCAGATCGTGAAAGGCATGGTTTTGTAAAATGTACAAGGAGTGTTTTCCCAAAATTCAGCCTCCCTGGGATGCTTGAGAGAGTGGGGAGGTTTAGTTTGGACATCTTGTTCTGGGCTAAAAAAAAAAAAAAAACCCACCATTTAACCCTCTGAAACCTGAGCAAATCGTTTTGATTTCTTTTAAAAACATGAGCAACGAAACAAGAAATGACTGAAAAAAAACCCCAGCAACAACAAAAGAGAAAATTAAAAACAAGAAAATGAGTTAAAAACCCCTAAAAGAACAAAAGAAAGAAAATTTAAAAACAAACAAATATGGTATTGAGCTGAAGAGAGTGCTTAAAAAATTATAATAATTCTGTGAAATAATTTTAAAATGTAATGATTGTAATTATATATTTTTCTTCAGTAGTTTTTTCTTTTTTTTTTCTTAAAAAAAATCTAAATCTTTTTTTGTTTGTTTTTCAGTTTGTGGGATTGTTTGCTCAGGGCTCAAAGGTTTAAATACCTGCAAAAGGCGTCTGAAAGCAGTACAAAGAAAGGGATGTTGCTCCACGTTTAAAAGGGTTGGAGAAAAAAAAATTCTCAGTTTTATATTTATATTGTCACTTGTTCACACATTTATTTAAGAAAGAAAAAATGTAAAATTAAAGTATTTTTTTTATAAATTACTGAGATATGTAATTTGGCTACATGTAGCCTATAGCAACTGTCCCAGCCCAGCCGACCCCGCACTCCCCTACGTTCCCATCCATTTCAGGACAAAATGTAATAAATATGTTGGGTCCGGTGTTTAGGATTTAGTGGCATCTAGCGGTGAGGTTAAAGAAGTAAAACTTGTCCTGTGTAGGAGAACTACAGTGGCTGATGTGAAAATGTGAATGGTCCCATCTAGAGCCACTGCTTGGTTTGTCCATTCTGAGCTACTGTAGAAACAATATGACAGACTCCAGGGAAGAGGACCCGCTCTGTATGTTGATATAAATGGCTTATTTTAAAGTGACGACAACATTATAAACTAATGGAAAAATAGTCATGAATATAATATACAGTTTATACCTATAGATGCCTGTATATCCTACACAGTGAACCTTTTAGTTTTCGTCTAGCATCATTTGTATTACCTTTTTGTTCTTAAAAATGAGTTTTAGTTTTATGTTGTGTCATCTATAACCACAGCCTTGTAGAATGCCACTCTCAGCTGTGCTTTGTCATTGGTCCCTGTGCCACAGATGTGTCTGACTGGCTTTGGGCAGATTTGATTTTACTGACAGGTGCTCAGCATCATAAACATTAAAATAACAAATGCTGCATTGAATAAATTCAATAATGAGAGCCCTCATGGAAGTAATGAAACTGTGACATCTAGTGGCTCATGTTTGACTCACATCTTAAAATGAGACTGGCTGTAGTGTTCTCCTGTGTTTATTATTTTTTCTTTCATTATTTTTCCTGTCTATTGATAATGTTTACCAATAATTTCCTGCAAGTTCTATTTTTTCCCTGTTTGTTCTGAATTTGTGAATTATTTATTCACATCAAGTCCAACTCAAAAAATGTGTTTTGCCTATAGTTACTTTACATGGAGGTCTGAGCTGAATCAAATAATTTTTACATCCATAGGTTTTTGACTTTTTATTATTATTATTATTATTATTAAGGAGAAGGAATAAATGTAATTTAAAGATTTCTAGTTAAACTTTTCCTGAAAAAAAAAACCCACTATTTTTTAAAGCAGGATATTTTTAAAGTATGTTTTTATTTATTAAATGCAGTGATTAATTGTTGGATATTATTCCAAATTTACTCAAAAATGTTTTATGCCTATAGTTACTTCACCATAAATTATTTTCACAATCATAGGATTTTTAATTGTTAATGCTATTTGTTAGTGTTTTTATCATGTGGTGATTAGCCTAATTGTTAGATATTATTCCAATTCCACTCAAAAAATATGTTTTGCTAATACATAGTGAAGGATGTTTGAGCCTAATTTAATTACTTACACATTCATAGATTTTTTTAATTTCCATTAATTTTTAATTAATAGAAAGAAGTAAGAAGAAGAATTGTAAGATTTTTTTTTTTTTTACATGTTTTTTAAGGCAGGGTGGGGGCACAAATATTTATTCAAAGCAAGGTATTTTTAAAATGTGTTTTTAATAGGATTTTTAATTGTCAGTGCAACTCCACTCAAAAAAATGTGCTTTACTCATATGTTGTGAGGGATGTTTGAGCCTAATTAAATTACTTTGACCTTCATAGTTAATTTAAATTATAGTTCATAGTTTCTTCATAGTTTTTTTTAATTAATGCAAAGAAGTAAAAGTAATTTTAAGATTTTCGATTCAACTTATTTTAGTGGGGAAAACAAAAATTATTATTCAAAGCAGAGCTTTTTTTCTCTTTAAATTTCTTTAATTGGATGTTTAATTGTTAATGCTATTTGTAATTGTGTTTTTATCATTAAATGCAATGATTAATTGTTAGAAATTATTCCATCTCAACTCAAAAATGTATTTTGCTCATATATAGTGAAGGATGTTTGAGCCTGATTAAATTACTGTCACCTTCATATTTTTTTTTTTTTTTAATTAATGAGAACAATTAACAGTAATTTTAACATTTTTGATTCAACCTTTTTTTTGGTGGAGTAAACACAAATTATTATTCAAAAGCAGGGTATTTTTTTTAAAAAATATGTCTTTAATACAGTCTTTAATTGTCAATGCTACTTGTAATTGTGTTTTAATTGTTACATATTATCATGAATTTAGCTCTATATACGGTGATTATATATATATGTAATATTGGAATTTTCTACAGCATCTGACCTCAGCAGCTGACCGACTGTTACGAGTGTGATTGTGACCCCAGCAGGATGGTGCCACCTCCGTAGCTAGCTTGTCTTTAGCTTGACTGACGAAAATCTGTGAATTTTTAAAAATAACACTTGCTAGTTTAATTTTTAACTGTTAATTTTAGTTTTATTAATGTGTTAGAGCGATAATGTGCTGGTTTAAATCGAAGTATAGTTATATACAAGACTTTAGCTTCGAATTTTAAGCAGGCAGGAAACGTTGCTGCCTAAATCCGTGTCAGCCGTCCTCACAGGGAGGCGGCCTTTTTTCAGGACCCGCCCTCCCACCCCGTAAAACAGGAAGGTAATTTGGCCGAAACTCGTCTTGGGACCATGAAACCACGACAGAACATAGAAAAGCTTTACTAGCAAACGGACTACCGGGCGAGACACATCACTCTCAGGACAAGAAACAGCTGCCTGGACTAAACCCCTGTTAGCTGTGACAGCCTTGTTAGCCCCCGGCTGCTTTCACCGGTAAAGCAGGTTTAGCTCGCTGCGTTAGCTTGTTTGCTAACTTTAACATAAATCCGGATTGAGGTTCTTCCACAGCTGGGTAGGTTGCGCAAGACTGCTAGCTGGTCCGCTCGTTTATAACACCTTTTAACATTTCATCATGGGATCCAGGGCGTCCACGTTACTGCGAGAAGAGGAGATTGAAGAAATAAAGAAGGAGACTGGCTGTAAGTTCAGACTAATTCCTGTGCTGTACATTACTGTTGCCTCTCACTGCAGTTAGCCAATGACTTAAAGCCTAACATTCAGTAAAATCCCTTAATCACGTACCAAAAGGAAGTTGCGCCAATACAATATATTGCATGACTTATTGCAGCTGTGTCCAATCTCTTGGCTGTTTAACTGGGTAATAGTGCACACATCTAAACTCTGAAGAAGACTTGTGGTTGTGTAGTGAAGTCCAGTATTTAGGTGAAAAGCTATTTGGCCTGAAGCACTGAATACCTGTTTTCTTCTGCTCATCTGGTTGTAATATCTTCCCCCTCTTTGGTTTCCTCTCTTCAGTCTCCCACAGTCAGATCACCCGCCTGTACAGCCGCTTCACCAGCCTGGATAAAGGAGAAAACGGCACCCTTAGGTAGGTAATATCATAACCACCACTGTGAGAATAAACACATGAAACACCAGCCAGATGTTGAGGCTGATGTTTTGTTCATTTCACAGCAATTTGGCAGGTGACAGACTGATATAGCAGGACATTTCTTATCATGGAGGACAGATTGGAGAGTTAAAAGACAAGTTTTGCTTGTATGGGTAGTGTTTTAAAGTTAAAAGTTAAGAAGGCATTAAGGATTAATTTTCACACTTACAGCTTTGCAAATTGTCATCACTGTAAAACTTGCATGAATATTATATTTATTTGCTAAAATCCAAAAATGTACTTATAAAGCGCTTTTTAAAACAGGGTTACAAAGTGCTTTACATGTCAAAAATTAAAACAGATAAGACATGAAAACAACAACTTTTAAAAGAACTGATAAAACACTTTAGTGGATAGAAACTGAGGAAATAAAAGACAGTCTGAATGAACTTAAAACTCAAGTAAAATCAGGAAAGGCTCTTCAATAAAAGTGTGTTTTAAGAAGGGACTTCAAGAAGACCACTGATTGTTCCAGAGCCTCGGGGCCCTGACAGCAAACGTTTTGTCCCCTTTAGCTTTCAGCTGGGCCTCTGGAACAGACACAAGACCTTAAAGTACGTCCTGGAGTGTACGGTCCTAAGAGATCGGAGGTATAGCTGGGAGATAGACCACAAAGAGCCTTAAAAAGAGAGCCTAACTGAAATCAACAAGCTTATATTTGGGACAGGCCTTTAATTCCCTTCACGCAGAACTGATGCTCAGCAAAGATCTGGACATAGAATCAAATTGAAGCAGTGTGACTTGTTTAAAAATTAGGCTTCAGATAACATATCAATTATGAATCATTCATTTGATGTAGCTCCGACAGACAATGTGTCAGAGAGACGGCACCCGGCGTACTGACACAACACCGCTTTAGACAGACAGGTGTTTATTTGTCAAAATGTGTAGCCACACTGGGCTGCTAAAAGGGACTGGGTGTTTAATTGGGACTAGACTTTTAATTGGGGTTTTACAGTAATTGAAGATGCCTGCAGGATACACTTGCCTTATACTGACTTTGCCCGTTTCCTCCCTTTTAGATGTTTTTGCATTCATCAGCTGACACAGAATTTTCCTGTAACAGAAATACAGGCAAACACTAGAAATAAACGGAAAGAAAAATATCATTTAAATTGAATTAAACAGCTCGAGCATTTTAATAGACTTTACTCTTGCTGTTTAAAAATGTTCTGTCAAACAATTTCTATTCAGTTAATGCACTATTTGAATAAACAGTCAACAGGGCAGCACCCCTGTATTGTAGTTAAAAGAAAGGTCAGCCAAAGTGTAGCAAGGCGTCACTCATTCTCTGATCGGTTTCACTGTGATTGATCATAAAATCAAAGAAAGGTTCCCGCACACTGTATCGCTCTCAGTCAAACATTTATTGGCGTAACGTTTCGGTCGATGTGACCTTCATCAGACATATCACCGACATACCGACCGAAACGTTTCGCCAATAAATGTTTGACTGAGAGCGATACAGTGTGCGGGAACCTTTCTTTGATTTTGTGGACACGTTTTGGGTTACGCCCTCTTCCTACGCACCTGTGCTTTCAGGTGTGCTGAGATTTTGCATTCACACTGTGATTGATCATGAAATCTTTCATGTGGCTTATCATCTGAGCTCAGGCAGATTTCAAGTGTTCAGTTCAGACCTCAGTGTGACGTTTTTGTGGTTTGTGATTAACTCCTCGCTCCATCCTAAGTCTGGACAAAACAAGCAATAGGTGAAGAAACAGGTAATCATTAAGGCCGAGCAGTCATCGGCAGATCAATGTCTGAAAGGTAGAATAAAAAATAAACAGCTCTACTGATTCTGAGAAGTTGTCCTTTTGAAAGTCGTTGTGTTTACACAAAACAAGTTCTTGGTTCCGCTCCAGTGATTTCAGTCACAGCACACAGTCAGGTACATTCTCATTTTTCACCAAGGTGACATTCTTATCTTTAATTAGTTGCCACAACAGTGAGATTTTACACATATCTGAGCTGAACAACCTCCAGTCCTTCTGATGGGACAAGGATCTTTTCAGTGACTGACAATTTAAAGGTCCAGTGTAGGATTTGAGAGGGTATATTAGCAGAAATGGTTTATATATATATTTAAGAAGTATGTTTTCTTTGGCGAAGATAAGAATTGTTGTGTTTTTGTTACCTTAGAATGAGCCATTTATATCTACATAGGAGCAGGTCCTCATCTATGGAGTCCGCCATGTTTCTACAGTAGCCCAGAACAGACAAACCAAATACTGTCTCTAGATAGGGCCATTTGCTTTTTGCTTCGGCTGTCGTAGTTAGCAGCCCCTCCCTGACAAAAGCATTTGAAAAACTTGAATTTTTTAAACGTGAAACTGCTTTATTCAGTGTTTTTGCCAGTTTAAATCTTCTGGATCATTTGTTTTGGAGATTTGGCTCCCAGTAAAAACCTCCTGAACAATGAACGGTGAAGGAATCCTAACCAGGAGTTCCCTCTTGGCACATGGGAGAAGTTTCAGCTGGTTGCAGTCTGCAATCTTCACCGTTCTTCATTCATTTTCAGTAACCGCTTATCCTGTCAGGGGTCACGGGGGGCTGGAGCCTGTCCCAGCTGAGAGGCAGGGTACACCCTGGACAGGTCACCAGACTATCACAGGGCTGACACATAGAGACAGACAACCATTCACACTCACATTCACACCTACGGGCAATTTAGAGTCACCAGTTAACCTGCATGTCTTTGGACTGTGGGAGGAAGCTGGAGCACCTGGAGAAAACCCACGCTGACACAGGGAGAATACGCAAACTCCGCACAGAAGGGTTCCCCCACCCTGGATTAGAACCAGGAACCCTTGTGCTGTGAGGCGACAATACTAACCACTGCCTCACCCTTAGATCCGACTAAATACTACACACTGTTCCTTTAAGATCTGTCGTAAATTGGGGCATAGGCTAGCTCACCTTGTAGACTGGGCGCCCTATGTACATAGGCTACGTCCTACTGTCTCTACTGACTTTATGTGTTAAAGTATGTTGTGTTGGAGTTTAATTTTGGTCGTATCTCCTGGTGTCTGCAGCCGAGAAGATTTCCAGAGGATCCCAGAGCTGGCCATCAATCCGCTGGGAGACAGAATCATCAATGCGTTCTTTCCTGAGGGGTGAGTCGTCCCTGTTATTGGTGTGCTGTGTTTGGAGAGCTTGTTTTTTCTTGCAGGAGTGTGCATTATAGGTTTGAGTCACCAGCACCACAAATCTGAACGAGGCCACCAGGCTTCTCAGTTGTGGCTGACTGGCTGCAGACTTGAGACGCTCCGTCTTCTCTGCCAGCTCTGTGTTCAGAAAAAAATGGACTGACCACTGCAGGTTGTCTCTGTGCATTCTGCTGATGTTTTGCTGTTATTAGTCTGAGAGTTGAAAACCAGATGTTTTCAAATGTATCATTAAAATCCCAAAAAGTCAGATGTGTAGGCGATTTAATTTTAGATGCTGCTCGTAATGGTTTATAGACGTGTTCTTGTTGCACTGGGTTTGGGTTGTTTGCATCAGAACAACTTGAGAGCTTGAAAAGTGTTTGACTTTGTAAAATGGTGTTAGGTTACGACTAGTTTTCATTGTGTTGCCCGCACGGATAGTGTTTATGTGGAGTATAAAGGTAATTTGAGCTGCCACATATTGTACTAAGTCCTTTTTTTCTCCTTCTCTGGTTTTCAGAGAGGATCAGGTAAACTTCAGGGGCTTCATGCGCACCTTGGCTCACTTCAGACCCATTGAGGACAATGAGAAGAACAAGAACGCTGCTGCCAGTGAGCCACTCAACAGCAGGACAAACAAGCTGCTCTGTGAGTGTACAGCTCGGTCACACGGGCGTGCCTGGGTGGAGGTGGTGACCAGTATTGTGTACATTCACTCACTACGTCTGTCTTGACTTGTATATTTCTTTTATTTTCCCAGTTGCTTTCCGTTTGTATGACCTGGACAGAGATGACAAAATCTCTCGGGATGAGCTGCTGCAGGTGAGTGGGTCGGTTTGTCATGTAAATACGCGGCTGAGTCATGGTACAGTTAGTGGAAACAACAGGTTCACGCAATAACTCAATCAGCCAGATGGTGAATAATATAATTTCAAAGCGGTCCAATAGAAATCTCTTGTAATAACCTCTGAAAATATTTGCTGTCCAGCCTGTTGAACAAAGGAACAAATGCTATTATGCAATATCTGTTTCAAAATGTTCCACAGAGAGGCAATTTCCTTGTCAATGAGAAGACTTTGCCCTTGTGCTGATAATGATGTGATATCTCACCTTAACTACAGGTTGATTTTTCCCAGACAGTGTGATATCCTGTATTTTGGCCTCCTTTGTGTCATCTGTTGTCCCTCCGTGAAGCCATCTCGGTTTCAGTGACATTGTGTGACCTGTAATTGCTATAAGCTTGGGGTTAAATGACTCAGACAGATCTCTTGTTTTGCGCAAAACACTTGTGTGTCGCTGCTTCATGTGAGGCATGAGCCTCTGACACCCTGAAACATGCAGCTCAGAGTAATGTATGTTTGCCTGTTTTGCAGTTAACACGTCTCCACTGTATTTCTAATCATGTATTTCCTGCAGTGAGGCGAGGCCGCCGCATGCTCGCTATTTAACTGTAATAACTGCAAATTATCTTGTGTGGTGCTGAAATACATGCTGTGCCATCACCGTACTGTTTGGGCAAACATCATGACTATTATTTAATCTTTGACAGGAAGTGTTTCACGCTGGTGTTCATTAACCATGGAGGCATTTTGTTTATTATTTACAGGTGTTACGGATGATGGTCGGTGTAAACATTTCAGATGAACAGCTCGGCAGCATCGCTGACAGGACCATTCAGGAGGCGGACACAAATGGAGATAATTCCATTTCCTTCAATGAATTCATAAAGGCAAGTTTTGTGATGTCTAATATACATGATAAGACTTTGAAAATACTTTTAAAACACTTAGGTCTGACATCCTCACATCTGAAGAGTTTTTTGTCACAGGATCACTATTTGCAAGACTTCAACTAAATTCCTTGTGAGATTATTTCCCATCCTGCTCCTGGTGGAAAATATTACGCCAAACTCCCTTTAAGAAATAGGACATGTCAACCTTGTGTGTCTGCAAAAACACATCACTCAAGAAACACATGATAAACGGCGTCATATTCTGGAATTTGTCACCATAACTCGCTACCAGCCTCTGTTGGTTAGCTGCACTGTTTCAGTGGGAGGAGACTGTGGGAATGAGAGGCCAATTGTTTCAAAAATTAAGATTTCTCATTTAAAAAAAGGCCAGTTGGTTGATCAGATACCTGCCAAATTATAACCTACTCTTGTTCACTCCACAACTCCACCAGTTTGTCTTTGTTTTCCTCACTACAGGAGAATCGAAACTTGATCACATTCTTGTGCCTCCCTGGAGTCCCCTCCATGTTTACTCTGTATCCAGTTTTCTGCTTTTTGCTCGGTGCTGGAGAGCACAGCTATTGGATGTTGACAGTGTCCACGTCATTGACAGTCAGTATTTGCAGGAGTCGAGACTAAAAACTCAAGATAATATTAAACATCTTGAATTTTATCCCAACGTCAAGCCAAGAAAAAGAAAAGACTTCAGACAGCTCACACTGAGTTTATGACCATCTTACACCAAACGATAGAGATCAACTGAGGTGATTTTATTCTGGCACTGGAGATTTCTCTGCGACGGTGCAATAGCTTGAAAATTCATTTGGCGTAAGGCTGATATTACGCATACAAATTTCTTGCGTATGTTCTTATGCTAAATGTTTCTACTTCACTTGGCCACAGAATTAAAAAGAAGTCCAAGGACACATTTTACATAGTGCACGATGTTTGTAGCACTTGTATCGTTTTTTAGTTACTCTGAGAGCAAAAGATACGAAGGATGAATTATTTTAGGTTAAACCTGGTTTACATTATTTTGAGCACAGTTTCTCAATTTGTGTGAATAACTGCAAACTAATTAAAATGTTTTTGTGTGTGTTTAAAGCTGTAGACAGTTACTTTTACACAAAGAACCTTTTGTCATATTTGCTGAATGAGAGTGCACGAGACAGTCTGTGAAAATCAGGTTCCTCCTCCTCATAGTGCTTCTAATGGCATTTGCTAGTATCTGCTGCATGTGAACAAAAATAACCAATCAGAGCTGAGGAGACTCTAACACAGCTGTCACTTGTGTCAGTCACTGCTCATGAACTGTGGTCAGACTGGGCAGCGCTGATCAAATCTGAATCAAAATTCTGTCACTGCACTGCCTGTTTCTCACCTCAAATGTTTCCTAATACATTTTTAGTGTACTGTTTAGCTGTAGAATGAGAAAGTTTGTCCAAAAAAAAAAATCCAACCGACAGAGGTAAACTTCCTTAAATCTGACTTTGTGTGTTACACATTAAGCCCAGTTCAGACCAATGATTTGCTACGAGATGAAACTGTTTTAGAACGTTGCAGAGAAAAGTTGCAGCGGTGTGAGGTCAAGCTAGCCGATGGTGTCACCTGCAACTCAGCTGGTTTTAGAATGTAAGGCCAGTCGCCTGTTTCAGCAGCCAATCAGCTTGTAGTGAAGTCCGCTGGTCAAGTCAAAATGACCACAGACGGTGTATTCGCTTGCTGAGCCCTCTGTTTACATCCTCACATTTTGCCAGTGGGTCACTGCTGCTGCTCGCTGTGTGTACTTATTGAGAGCGGCGCATTGCAAGTAGTTGCGTGATTCATGGTCTCATTGCGAATCTTTAGCCTGAACTGGGCTTTACAGAAACACAACACTGAAATTTTATTTCGCATCTAAACTTGTTTTCTTTCGATTGTTTCCTCAGGTCTTGGAGAAGGTGGACGTGGAACAGAAAATGAGCATCCGATTTCTACACTAAATTATCTTTTTCTTTTTTTTTTTCTTTTTAATTTTGGGTAGAGCTTCAACATGTCAGTTGATGTCAGAATACAACCTCATCCAGCTTCTCCACAGGCTGCTGTGGCCCCACACTACGAGTACTACACGCAGTCAGACCAAGCATTAGGTAAATCATGTCATAGACCTGGAGTTTCTGCCTCCGCACTGCTCTGTAAACAAAGGGAAAAGTTGCGTGCCTTGGGTTGTTTTATGCAATGTCACTATGTATTTTTTTTCCCAGTAATGGAACATTATTTATTAGACAACTTTCAGAGGGTCACAGTTCGTACCACTGCTGTTCCACTTTTCACATGAAAAATGATTTCAGAGCACGGTACGATGAAGCTTTTTGCTATTGCAGTGAGTAAGTTTACTCTTGCTGTTCCATGGATAGGTAGCACATGTTGCGTCGGTGTCGGTATAAATATGCAGTAGTTCAAAGCGAAACGTGTCGGATGTGATTCCACTCCAAAACAGACAGTGTTTTTAATGCTAACAGGATCTTATGACTCCTTTTTTTTTTCCAACTTGTGGCAAAGCAAGTCAGACCAGCCGGCTCGAAGTTTGTCCCTTGAAGCAAAGCAGGACCTGCTCCACAGATTTTTGTGTTTTACTCACTGAAGTGCCATGGCTGTGGTTCCCCCCTTTGTAACTTATTATCTCCACAGTAAACTGGAACATACGGCCATGTTTGTGTGTATTTTTTCATATGGGTTAACCTAGCTATTGCCAATAGATTGTGATTACCTGTTTAAGTTGTTGGACTTCAACCAAAGCAAGTTTGACCCTGGTAACAACGAGGGGCCTGTTGGAGCCACTGCTGATTCAACATGTGGATAATGTAATATTTAAACTGCTTATTCATTTATAGCTAAAATCTGTGGTGGCAAAAATGAGGTTTTCATGCAAAATGCTGATATCTCTTGCCTAGTACATGTGTCTTCCCTCGCACAAGTTTTAGTAGATTTGCAGAATGGTATCAATAGGATTTAGCTTTTAAAAGTATCCCCCTGACTGAGTCTTAATAAAGCCCCTGTGGACTAGTTAGTTTATAGATTTAGAACAGGTAAACCCATATTTATATGATGAGTCTCCACAGTGGGCTCAAAAAATTGTTGATTGACGTATGCACTGCTCAACATTTGTCTGGCAATTTATTTCCAGATGCTAAAGAGAATCAAATGCATTCAAAATATATTTTCTGTACAGGCTCGTGATCATGAATATTGCAAAATGTCTGACCCTTTAATGTTTAATGTGAGTGAGTTAAATCATTACAAGGACACCCTCCAGCAGTTGAGAGCAGGAAATACAACTTATTAATCATTATGTGATTACCAATCAGATATGATTCACATGTAATGTGACGTTGGTCTAGGTATTATCAAGGTGATTCATGAATTTGATTTGAATAAATTAAGTGCCATGCGTGCGTTGTCTTGTTCATTTACATTTTATTCTGGTTTTATTTTAGTACTGACTGTACGGACACTTACGTTGAGCATAAGAGAGACAGCTTGCACTATAAAGACTGAAAACATACAAATGCGAACTGATGCCCAAACCTGATGCAAAAAGATATGTAGCTATGATTTATGAAAGTTTATAAAATGTGTCTAATGTGTTAAAATAGGGTTGCAGCTGGCAGTAATCATTATGGCCGCTCATTATCAAACTCTCTATTTTCCTCTGAGACGGTTTCTCATTTTGGATTTGGACTCAGTAGTTAGTCTCACTAAGGAGACTCAAGGCTAGCCATTACTATTGAAAATTGGCAAATTTTAGGCAAAGGCACCAGGCCGTAGATGTATGACGCACATAGTTGGCAAGCTGTTGAAACTTTTTTTTTTTTTTTTAAATTAAGTGTATAGGCCACACATTTATACATTTAGAAAATGGAAGAATCAATTCATGGCTAAAACAATGATAAAATTAAAATGTTAAAAAACAGTTATTCATTTCCATACATTTGTTTGTCAAAGCCACAGGGAGCCACTTGAGCTTTCACATGTTTTATATGGGGTTACCAAGAGATTTTGTGGTTTAAAATCCCACCTAGAAATGTATTTTCATATACTCTTTCTACATCAACACCATCTATTCTCACTTGTACCAGAGTTTTGTTCTTTATTATCTCTGTTTTTAATGCTTAAGTACATGTATTGTGAATACCTACACACTATCCTACAGAACAACCTCATTAATCAATTAATTTTTGCTCATTTTGGTGACGTTTGTGTTCACCTAGCGGCAGTAAACGCACCACAAAGCTGATTGATAACCGTCAGGAGAGAAGAAGAAGAGGTACTTCCGGGGCGGGCTTCCATTTTGATTGACAGGTCTCCGGCACAATCGTCGCGCTCTTCCGTTGGCTCGTAGTAACAGAGCGAAAATGGCGTAGAGCGGAGGGTGTGCGGAGACGGGGACGAGAGGACCTTCTCCTCTCCGGGGTGTAACGGAGGGAGGAAAGGGGGGCCCGGCAGGCCGGTTTGTCGGTTTATTCTTCTCTTACCGTGTCCTCACCAAGCGCGGCCACACTCCACAGAGGAAACCCGGCGTACGTCCAGTTTGGCAGAAATGTGTCACCGTAGAGGAAGAAACCCCCCTGGCTTTTGTTTACCATTGTGAGCTGCAGCAGCTCGAACCCCGGTGGAAATACCTCTGCACCATCTCGGACCATCGCTCACACCAAGGTCAGTCATTTGCAACCATGCCAGACCTGTGTGTCAGCTTTAACTGTAATTTTTCTGCTCATTTTATTCATGTGGGGAATTGGAAATGCACTTAAAAGGGAGAAATTCACTCTTACATTAAATTCAGCTTTTCCAGTGATTTTTAAACACTAAAATGAATAACTATAAAATCAGACAACTGTCTGAGCTGAATATCAGAGGACTTCAGTGGACTCATTGGTCCATTATCAATCAATGTCTCTTTATTCTTTGTTATGTGTTTATAAGTCATTTACATTTTAAGTATTTGTCTAAATTAGAGTTAGTTAGTAACGTTAGATACATTCAATTGTTGATTGACATGTACAACAACTGTGATAACTGACAAGTTGTCTGGGGTTTTTTTTTCCAAGCAAAAATACAAAAGAGCTCCAAGTCTCAGGTTCATCAATGTTAATATTTACTGTTTAAAATACTGTGAACTTACTATCTTTTTTGTAATGGACATGGATGGATTACTTGAACAGGCCTAGTGGGCACAGGCCCAGGAGCACAAAGTGTTAAAGGGCCCTCCCTGGTCTTCACCTGCAAAATGTCACTTTAATTAATGCATACTGGCCAGGGAGAGACACAGAGAGACCACAAAAAGATTCAAAGGAACAGCAAAGAGACGCAAAATAACTACAAAAAGGGGCAAAACTACCAATAAGAGCCACAAAATGACTGAAAAAGGATGCAAAGCTATCTAAATCCGACACAAAACGGTTACAAAGAGACACAAAACTACCTCATGAAGACACAAAATGACCAAAAAAAGACTAAAAATTACCTCAGAGACACTAAATGCCACCAAAGAGATGCAAAACTACCAAATGAAGACACAAAGTGACCAAAATAAAACAAAAACACAAAATTACTGCAAAGAGACACAAAACGTTAACAAAGAGATGCAAAACGACCAATTAAAGACACAAAATTAGCTAAAATAGACACAAAGAGACTGCTACGTGATGCAAAACTACCACTAAGAGACACAAAATTACCACAACGACACGAAACCACAGAACAATACGTAACAACTATGAAGACGCGCAATACAAAAAAAAAACAGAGGAAAACCCACCACAAAGTCTGAAGCCCTGTTTACACAGAAATAGCGCTATAGGGTCACTAGAAAGTCCCTTCTTTACACTGCTTTTGCATTTTTACACAAAACCAAACAATGGCTCCAGTGTATATTAGATAAAATTGTTGAAAAAAGAACCATGATGGCCATGACATGTAACACAACATAAGCAGCCTCTAGTGTGACATATAATGTGTGTTGGCAGCGTTTTATAAACAATAACAGTGGCACAACATGGCAATAATAATCAGTTCCCTTTCCCATTATATGGCGAGTGATGGCAACTGATCTCATGCTCTGCTTCCTTTTTTGACTGCTGTTTTCTTCTTTGTGTTAGCTGCTAACTGCTACTGCTGCTTTTAAAATCTCCCACCAGTAGGTTGCATACTGAACACCTTGTCAAAACATCACATCCGCCCCCTCTGTGGTCCCATACTGCTGGCTGTTACTACCTCCGTAGCCAGCTGACATGCAACACAACTTGGCGCCCCCCTCCCCCCTTCCACAATTTTACCTTTTACATAGAACGATGAGGTGGAAAAATGGTGTGACATTCCCGCCTCGAACAGGAAGTGTAAAAGGGGCTGAAGTCTGGCTCGTGTAGGAGAGGTGGTGGGGCCTTTAGCATATCTGTGCCCAGGGGCCGATGTTTTCATAATGAGTCCATGGTTGTGGACAGTTGGTTGGATGAATGTTGATGTTCATTTTATAAACAAAATGACAAATAACAGGCAGATGCTGGATGACGTAATCAATATAGTCCTCTTGTCTTTCAGCTGCTCTTAAAAAAGACTGATTTAAAATCACAATTGGAACAAAACTATATAATAATAAATTAACGTGATTATTTTTAACTCTAGGATGGGTTTTCCAGTCCATGCCGTTCTGACACCAGCCGCAGCTCAGCCTGAAGGAACAACTCCCCTCAAATCAGCCCCAGCAACACCATCGATGGATCACTTCAACGGCCACCCAGACTTGTGGAGGTAAAGGACGAAGAGTCACTGTGAAGATGACCTCTTTTGGGCGTTTGGGACATGGGTGCCCTCCTTCCTGCTGTTACTGGGACATTGGCTCTCTCTCCTCCACACCAACCCCCCTCTCCTGGCCTGTTTCTGCAGCATGATCATCAGTCAGGGCATCTGCCAACACTGTGGGCTAGTCTGACGTCCATCACGCACACACACGTCTACATGTAGCGTAACGTCGGCTTTGCAGCCACTAAGTTGGCTGTAAGGTCGGGGGGAGTTTCATGTCTCAGTGCATGTAAACGTAGTCACTTCTGCCTCCTGATTAAGTAGAAAAAAAAGTCCCCGTACGCTCTGTAATTAAATCAAAGCAGTTTGATAATGACCAAACTGCTCTGGTGTCCCTGGAAGAACGCAAAGACACAAGATACTGTAGCAAAGATCAAGGCCTGTGATTAAATTAGACTCATAGGGTGTTTTTCATTTGTTTCGTGCACTACCTCATCGCCATAACAAGTCCAACAGGGAGTGAATGATCAGTACAAGTAGCATAATGGTTGTCAAGCGCCACAGCAGTTTTATACGTTGTTCCTGGATTCATTTAGGTTTGAATAGGAGAAGGCCGAGCAGCCCAGAAGCACACGATGCGTCATTTACTATTCAGTTTAAAGGTTGTGACTGCGGTCCCCTATGCATCTGCTCTAAAGGACGGTCACAAGGAAGTGTTTTTACGTCATGCTCTAATTTGCATTTCGGTGCTCTCTTTCTGTGGAGGTTTATTCCCAAATTGAAGGTAAAGACAGAATTGGCAGTTTCCCCCTTGTGACATCGTCCTTGAGATCCCAAAAATTTGCTGATTTACAGTATTTAAAGATAATCGTTTTTTTCCCCTTTTTACTATCTTCATTTTTTCTTTCTTCCCCCTCCTTTAGTATACTTTTATGTTGTCTTTCTCTGTGGATATACTCTCATTTTGTCCTCTCCCCCACTTGACATGAGCTCTCATATAAGAGACGTACAAACATGACATTCTCAACACGCTGCAGGTAGAGACACAATTGACTTTTTGATTCCTTTTGTGCCACGAGCCAAAACAGTCCCTAAAAATAACTGAACCTAGCTTATCAAACATCACGCTTCGTCTCTACCTGCCGTCTCTGTGTCCAGTAAGCGGAGAGATACCAGTGCTGAAGTAGCAGCTCCTTTGATTCAAGCTTGGATTCAAACCCTGGTCTCATTTCTTCAACTTTCTTTTGGTTCATTTTTTATATGATGAAAAAAAAATCACATTTACCGGGATTTGTGCAATATTTGATCTTAACTGTCATGTTGTTGACCAAACTGTATATTGTATAAACAAGTGACAAGTTGTTTGAAAGCAACAAAATCACCAATGTCTTCCATTAAGATATGTATAGACTCATGCGCATTAGCTTATTTAGCGGGACTTTTGCGGTGCCAACATTATAGTAGCCATGCATGACCAGTAGTGATGCTTGCTTCATGAAGAATAGTGAAATCAGTTTCTAGACTAAGCTGGAGCTCAAAAACTGCAGAAAACCATTTCAGTCAAATTAGAGGGCGGTAGATTGACGTACTGCGCCTTTAAACACACCACGGTTAGGTACAGCTTTGCCCTAAAATCTTAGATTAATACAAGACCTCCTTTTTATTCCATGTTTTGGGTGTAGAATAAGAAACATACAATTAAACACAATCAGGGTTTATGCAGTTAATATGTATTGATTCAAGTTTATTTAGGCGCATATGCTCAATATAAGTAAGTGCTTTTTAACTGAACTGCTGTAGGATTCTTGTCTGAAAAAACAAACGCTTAAGAGATGTCGTAAATTAACCCAGCTGCCAGAAAAAAAAAAAAGTTGGTGTTATATGTTCCTGCATTCCACGTGTTTACAGTGAAACAACACTGTGATTAAGATATCATTAGGTTTAGGCACGAAAACCACTTGGTTATGGTTAGGACAAGATCGTGTGTTAGCTTAAAATACCCAGTTTTCGGGGCACAATCCCGGCAGGAAAAGCAGCGATGTCTTGATGGAAAAACAACTGCTTGTTCGTGACACTATCCCAGACAAAGAGTTGCTACAAAACACCCACGTTTGGAGCCTAAATAGCCGCTCAAACTAGAGATGTACGATAATATCGGCATGTCATTGCTATTGGCCGATATTTAAGATGAATGAGCCAACATGCTTTTTCTTATTTTGCACAATGAATGAATATTACGTACATTGAAAACTATTATATTTCATGTCTCCATCTGCTGGTGGGCCATCATGATAAGAGTATGCATGCATGTATAATATGATGTTAATTCCACTACAGAAGAGACTTGATGATCACTAAAATTAGGTGGGGAAAAAAGTGGATATATCGATATCGGTATCAGTTATCGGCAAAAGTAAATATTGGCATATCAGATATCGGCAAAAAAATCCAATATCGTGCTTCCCTAGCTAAAACGCAACCGTTTTTTTTTTTTTTTTTTTTTTTTTGTGCATGTTGGTCTCGAACAGAGGTCTGCTGTAGTGATGGGCAAAAATGAACGAATGAATCTTTTTGAATGACTCTTTTTAGTGTCTGATATGTAACGAGTCAGTCTGTCAAACATGCAAGTGCTCATGAATCCCTGACTTTTCCCACTTGCTGTTGTCACACTACATGCTATGATGAGTGAACAAGAAGCAATCAAATCATGCTTAAGTCAAGACCTCCACCAGCCAAGGGCAATGGTGCATTCACGTTCACCTGGATGGTCGCTCTTTTGACTTCAGTTTGTTCATGAGCTTTAAATTGTAATGTTGAAACAACAAATTATCCTGACACCACATAAATGCAGCACAAGGCAGCAGAGGAAACTGGGACGTCTGCGTCTTGCCCCTCAAAGAATGATAGACTATTGGTCAGTGACATTTCTGTAACATCGGCTTATATATTACATCACTTTAGAAACAATTATGTGGTTCATATGAAGTGTGCAAATATTATGTCTTTGTGGTCTGCAGAAACTCACAATGCCAACATTTTCCTCTGGTGACTGAGCTGCCTAAATCGCATTCATGCACTCTCAAGCAGCAAAAGAATTAGGAAGTCATTATGCAACAGCCAAAAAGCTCCTGAAAAACGTGTCTCAGTTGTGACAAAGATAAAAACCTTTAGAGAAACGTTCTCTTAAGAGTAGCGCTTTAATCTTAGATTTGGGTATAATTGGTGGGGATCCGACGTAGCGATTTAGTCCTAGAATTAAGATCTCACCATGACATTGTATTGTACATAATACCTCATAGTTTTGGGATTCAGAGCGAGATATTTTAATCCATAAAATTGTATTTGATTATAGTTTTAGAAGCAATAACCTACAATAATGCATGAGTTTAGTGCCAGGGTGTAAGTGTTAAAAGGAGTCTGTAATGTCATGTGGAAAGAATTCCTCCCCTCTCTCCTTTATGCTTACAGTAGCTGTCTATTAGTCACTTTTTGTTTTGGGAGTGGCTTAATATTTGGCTTTAGAATACAGTATCACTTAATGAAGGTTTGGGATACTTCCTGTAGAACAAAGTATACACGAGAACAGTAGCATCGTGGTATTACACAGACAAATTAAAGCAAATAGTTATATTTTTCCCTGCCTTGTATTCTTGTATTCAACACCAAAACAATAAACGTATAGGTACATGAGAGATGCTTTACAATTCTTGTAGCATTTTTACATCCACAAAAACCCGCCCCTTCCTAATCTAGACTTTCAGTAACTCTGTGGCTGCAAAGGACTTACTGAATGAACTTGACACTTGTTTGAAAAGCACTTTCTCTCTATGTACTGACTTGCACTGTCATCATCACCATCCTGTCTTGAATACTGTGTTCTAAAAACCCTGTAATGCTCTTCGTGGGGATTTATAATCACAATTTATAAGCAAGTAGGCGTCTAGCAACATGAATATATGGGTTTAAAAAATATGCATGACTTAGCAGAATAACGAATGATTTGTATTGCATGCAATAATCCAACTTTGTAATGTGAATGAGTGTAATTAGGCTCTTGAAACGTTCATATCAGATGTTCTGTGACAAGGTGACAACCTGGGGACGGCTGTTTGACACAACAGCGAGCATGTCGGAGTAGCTTCGATCACCACTTGTGATTTTTACAGACGAAACTGCACCAAAAAATAAAGTAAGTAACAGAGAGTAGCTTAAAGTGTTTCCTGCTCTCACTCTGTTGTGTCAAACATGACCGTGACAGTGCGGCCACAGTGCAGCTGAAAAACACTGATCAGCCTTTGTTCCCATGATTAAAAAAAAATTAACAAAAGCTTAGGTTAAATGATTAATGACATTACTTTGTTGATCAACTTTTCCACTGAGGAGGTGGACTGTGTAGAAACTATGCACTCGAGAGGGAGGAAATGGGCATGCTTATTACGTGTGAGCCTCTTGTCTGGTTTTGTATTAACTAAAGATAAAAAAAAAAGAATCTGTATCAGAAATTGAGCAATAAAATGCAGCATGGTGCCAATTGGATGGCTGCGTGTTGATGTTTACTTCTACTGTTTAAGTGCTGTTATGGAATGAATGACATAATGCACATGTTTGCAGTAGACCAAAAAGCTTCGCTAACACCCAAGTGAGGAAATTATTAAATGAAAAATAGAGTGACTTTATTGTTATTCTTAGACCCTCGACACCAACAGGGCTCAAAAATTCTTTCCACTGTATTTTTAGCCTTTAAGAATAGTTCAGGGGCCGTATTCACAAAGCTTCTTAACACTAAGAGTTGCTCCTAGTGATGAAATTCTTAGAATTTCCCCTTAAAGTTCAGACTAGGTCCTTTTTAAAGATAAGTTATTCACCAAGTGTCCTAGCCCCTAAAAAAGCTCCTAAAGTGAAAACTGTTGAGAGCAGGGAGGGGGACTTTTAAGAGGCTTAAGAGTTTCTTAATCAGAGGAGACAATGGTTGATAGACGAAGAGGATGGAAAAATATTCTCCAAATACAGGATGTGAGTAAATCAATAATAGGAAGGAATGCGGGGATAATATGTGTGGTTGATCTCATTGGGGATACGCACACATTTCCCACCTAACGCTATAGCACCAGAAATAAAATGATCACAACACTACGATATTTGGAAAACTGGAAACATGCAGCAGTGATGAGTTGAGTCTGTCTCAACCTTCCATCAGCAGAGTGATCACACAAACAATGACAACACTTTCACAGTCAGCAGTTCACTTCATTTCCACCGGGTGTCCACACCTTGCTGGCTCACAAAAGGGCGTGTCTGTGACAACCAATCATATCTGTTAAAATCAAGCATCACACCTAGCAATGAGGTCAACCACAACTCCTCACTAAGGTAAACATTTCTGTCCATTCCTTGTTCAGAGCTGCTCTGAGAACTTTCCTAAATCACTCCTAAGCTAGGACTCCTTACTAAAATATTTCGAGCTAATTTAGGAGCTCTCTGAGGGTGTTCAGTAAAAACATTTCAGTAAGGAGTCCTAGCTTAGGAGCGATTTAGTAAATTTCTCAGCAACTCTGAGCAAGGGAGAGACAGAAATTTTATCCTTAGTGAGGAGGTGTTGCTAGGTATGAGACTTTCTTTTAACAGATGTGATTGGTTGTAAGGTGTGAGGACACCCAGCGGAAGTGAAGTCATCACTGCTGCACTGTTGCATTTTTCCAGTCTTCTAAGCATTTTAGTGTTGTGATCGTTTTATTTCTGGCGTTAAAAGCGTTAAGTGGGAAATGTGTGTGTAGTCCTAATGAGATCGATCACAAATATTATTCCTGCACAGTTTATCTGTAGCATTTCATTTACTCACTGTCATGCTGTGTTATTCCTCCTACCTCTTTGTGTTTCCACCATTTCCTCCTCTGCAGGTGTACACAGGGTTCCTACACATTTGGAATTTCAAAATTCCATACTTTTCCATACCCTAATTTCCAGACTTACAGACTTTTTTTTGTTTGTTTTGTTTTTCAGAGAATATGCACCATCTGAGTAAATATATCAGTGTATCATATTTCACATCATATTTAATTATTCTTAATAGGCAATTGTAGCCAAGTACCATAATGGCATGCAAATAAAAACTCCGGTAAGTTCAATGTTTGGGCTGAGGCAAAAATGTTGGGACTCTGGGTGCAAGCGATACAGTAACGAGATGTCTGTGTTTTTTCCTTTCATGTGGCTCAGAATCGCCTTCTCCCCCATGTTGGCGATGTCAAACGATTTCACACAAAGCTTGCATCTAGCTTTGTGCGTGAATTGGGAATCCTTGGCCAACCAGTATTTATATACGGTATTGTCAAGCCATCCATCCAAAAACTTGCATCTACCCATTGTGAACCACGTGAAACTCGTCTTCTTGTCGAAGGTGCAGTGTTGGAGTGAAACTTGATACCTGGGGGGCTGGAGGAGGGTCATGGGGCAGCGGACTGGACATACCACTTGTCAATCAGGTAAAAGGGGCGGTATGTTTTCTGAGACGTTTGCTCTCACACAAACTGTGCTTGGCCCGGCATAAAACATGATCCGGATTGATTAAATTATTTTTGGAAATACCTAATTTTCTATTTTAGAAAACAGTATTTTAGAACAGTGGTAATAGTCTGGAAACATAAATATTTTCCCATACTTTATTTTTCATTTTCCATACTTTTTAATACCTGGAAATTGATCAAATTTATTTCCATACTTTTCCATACTTTCCACACTTGCGTAGGAACCCTGTGTACAGCGTAGAGGTGACAAGTCTTTGGCACAAATGTTTATTTTATTGGATTGATTTATTTAAAGGACCTTTTAAATTTCAGTTTTTGGACTAGTATTGGTCTCTGGAATTTATTATTATTATTATTTTATTAATAGAATATTGGTGTGTGAAATCTTGTTAAATTATTAACCTTAATTGAAGAAGATTTAATTGAAGAATTAAATGATGATTTGAAACTGATATTTTTGTAAAAATGACAGTGATTGTGTTTATTCTCCTGCCTGGCACCCAACTTATTCTTGACTCAATTGGGGATAGATCTATGCTGCAATGTATTCTTTGAAGAAAATTCATCATGTCAGTCCAAAATATTTTAGTGGAAATGCAGTCCCAAAATTCAATGTGAGCAGTGTGTTTTCACTGCACCATGACGTCCACAACACATCTGCAGAGATTGATCAAAGCTATTAAATAAGACCAGGAGAGCGGTGCCTGCATCATCGAAAAATGTTTAATGGAAACACAAAACAGAAAAAAAACCTTACAAGACAAACAAGTCTACAAGAGGGATTGGAGAATAGATTAGAGAACACACAGTTCTCTCTGTACAGTCGAGATTGCCTGTGCACACTACTTGACCATTTTGCTGGTGACGCTCCTGTCGACCAGTCTGTTCTTAGTGCGTGACATGTGATCCAACTGGGCCTCAAACTTCTGTCTCACCTGTAGCGTAAAGAAACAAAGAGATTTTTAATTCAGTAAAAGGAATTTGTTTTGGGCCCAAGCATCCTTTAATCCTGTGTCCCTTGTCAAACTTTAACATTTACACATTTAGGGAACATCTAGAAGTACAGATTCAAAGGGATCAAGATTTAATGGAATAATGATTTACTCATCACACTGAGGCTGAACCTTCAGACTTAATCACCTGTTTTAACAGCTCCTCGGGAAGATTCAAGTAAGTGCTTATCATGTCACCACAGAACAGATCGTACCCTCATTATGAGATTATTATGTGAGTATGATGTACGACAGTTGAGTGGACAGGTACATAATGGTCAGAAAGAACACTATTATATTTGGTTGTCTCACCTTATTCATGTTGTCTCTGAGGGGCTTCATATCAAATGTGAGTGTGGATGCTTTCACCATTGAGCTGCGGTTGAGGATGTAACTGCAGAGACAAATAGAAAAAGGGATTTCTGAAGAATCCATTGATGTAGCCTAAAAGCTTTTCATACCATAAAATGAACCAGTCACTTAGATGCTGTGTACAAAATGTGAATTTGGCTGTGTTTCATCTGTAACCCTGAGCTTTACAAAAGCAATTCATGCAGTGGACAACACTCATAAGTCACTTGTTTATTCCAGCCTCTCCAGACAGCAGTAAACCTGTACACAAGGAGTCAATATGTTTGTGTGCTCACGGACGCAGCAGAGCTTACCAACTGATGTTTGCTTTGTAGAAGAGAAACATGGAGCGAACCGCGGCCAAACGCGACGGGGCTGAATGAATAACTTTCCCCACAGAACAGCAGCAGACGCGGCATTTTAGAGAGCTGTAGATGCTGAAAGAAAACAACACCAGTGGAAATAAATGAGTCACAGACAGAAACCTTTCAGTCAAAATACCATTGTTTTTTTCACTCACCAATTAGCCATATCTCCTTTATGTCCTGTGTCCATTGAATCACTGATGACCACATCATCTGTTACTCCTGAAGAGAGACACGCAGCAAGGTATCGATTAATGTCAAATTGTGACGAAGCACGTCTTGCAAATGAAAAATTAAAGAACATGGCAGGACATAGATTAGCAAAGGTAAATCTAACAAAACAACTGATTGAAATGCAGAAGGTTTCCATATGAAATAATGAAACAAAATCATAAAACCACTGGAAGAAAAAAAAGCCACAGTTTGACCAAAAATAATAATAACTCAGAGTCCACTTACTAGCTTTTTTCCCAGAGTTTTCAACCACATTATACTGTTACCTCAGTGGATAGACTACAACTATGTTGTCTACTCTGGTTGCCAAGCGGTTCGTTGTTCGTTTTTTTTATAGAGGTTCTTTGGATGTTTAAAACCAGGTTGTTGGCTACCTCAAATTATGTGTCCATTCCTTGATTATCCTGTAAGTTATTCATATGCCTTTAGTCCGTACAGATCAAAAGAATCAAAAGGGTTTTTCATAAAAATTAATCCAAGTTGTGAGTATTGTTTTAACAGGATAAAGTGGTGTTGTGTCGGTATGCTGGGTGCCGTAACTCACACAATCTACGATGTGTTCTCTGTTGAAGCCAGATCAAATGAATGACTCATAATTGATGTATTATCTGAAACCTAATTTTTTAACAACTAGTATTCATACTGGTTTAAATAAACATTTTGATTGAATTTCCAGATCTTTGCTGAGCAACAGTTTTGTGTGAAAGGAATTAAAGGCCTGTCCCAAATACAGGCCTGTTGATTTCAGTGATTTAAGCCAGTGGGGTCCAGATTTCTCCATGGTCATTGGTTCAAAGTCCACAGTTTAATACATCTGGCGTCATACTTGCATTTGGCCACATCGTCAAGCTAGTTTGCTGTCTCCGTCAGAGAGAGCTGTCCATTAGTCTCTCACTTTTCAACAGGAAACAGCTAAGGATGCACCGAAATGAAAATTTGTGGCCAAAGCCGAAGCCGAATAAAATTAAATGCTTGGCTGAATACCGAGTACCGAATACCGTTGTTTAGTTTTTCATTCGTTTTTGCAGATGAACCCCCTCCAGATTAGTGTTGTCACGGTACCAAAATTGGGACCCACGGTACGATACCAGTGAAAATATCATGGTTCTGAGTAGTATCATGATACCACAGCAAAAATGAGGCAGATGTGCCTTTTGTCATTTATAAAAACATAAATCACTTTTCTATAATACAGCAATGATATTTCAATGGAATAAATTACTTATCGACTTATTCATACTTCAAAAACAGCAAAAAAAAAAATCAACCAGCCACCCTCCTCCCCTGACAATTAAAGAACAGTCCCTTCATAAGTAAAGAACAGTCCCTAAAGTGCGGTGAGGTTTGTGGACCGTTACCTGCCACAAAGAGAGAAATGTGAACAGCTCGTTTCTGCTCTGACACATCACATACCTGTGTGCTGCCATGGCTCGGCTGTTCAGGTACTTTTGGGCAGTCATGACACCAAGAAGAGGATATTATTGGAGTCGGACTTCTCCGTCGCCAGTAAGCCTTATCTTGCGCCACGGAGCACTATGGCCGCCGTATTTGACAGGAATACATTCCTGTCTGTGTCTGTGACCCCCGTTCAACCCACAACCGGCGGGATTCGCCTTTCGTTTCTGCTGCTGGTTGAAGTCTGTACTCACACAGCGTGCTGAATGATTTATTTTGCTCGCACAAAACTGTTTTTAGTCGCAAATGCGAGTGCGGTGACGGACGGAGTAAAATATCACCACACTGCCTACATTTTACTCCGTCCGTCACCGCAAGCTGTTTGATTGTGTTATCAAAACATGCCGCTATTATTCGGCCTTGCTTTTCACTTATTTCACCGAATACCGAATTTTTTTGCAATATTCGGCCGAATATATTCGGTTACCGAATATTCGGTGCATCCCTAGAAACAGCACTTCAAAGTGAAAGCTCTGTGCAGAAAATTCACTGTACTTAAAAATAAAGTGGCATTTTTCAGTCTGGACATGTTTACAAGTCACTCGCAGTCGATTCAGAGTGGATCTGTGACCCTTGTTGGGACCACGACCCACCAGTTGGGAACCACTGATTAAAGCAAATAGTAACCCGGGCTATTAAATGAAGTTCTACGGTAATCTGACGACTATTTTTTAGGATTAATCAATCAATTGTTTAGTCTATAAAAATGAAAATTGTAATCACAAGCCTCCACAACTAAAGTGACGTCTTCAAATCACTTCTAATGTCCAACCAAAAGTCCAAAACCCAAAGACCTCTTTAATTATCATCATAAATTACAAAGAAAAGCAGCAAATTGTCACATTTCAGAAGCTGGAACCAGCAAATGTTTGATAAAATGTTGGTTAAAAATCGACTATCAAAACAGTAATTAATAGGCGATTAAATTAATTTCGATCGACTAACCGACTCGCCATTGCAGCTCTAACCCCGAGACACAGTTTCAAACTGCAAACAAACTTGTAATAAACTAGTAACTATTAATTTTTCTTTACTTTTTTTTTTTTAATAAATGAGGTGATTTGCTCCTCAGGCAGGGTTACAAACAACATAACGTTATACTCAACTAGCCCATCACCAGTCCACCTACTAACGTTACACCACAGAGACACACAACAGGTATATTTAACAACCTGAACAGATATCTTAATATCTAAGACAGGCAAACAACTCTTGTATTATTTTCTGAGTTTGCAGTGAACTTACTCAGACACACGATAGAGTCCATGAATTTAACCTCCCCACAGACACCGAGGGAGTCTCCCAGCACGGTGTTACACTGCTGACAGTGTAGAGTCATCCTCTGTCGGTGTTCTGCCTCCAGCTTCTCACCGTGGGTCCGGTTCAATAAGAGGCTGTCGTCAAACTCCATGTTCATAAAGTTTAACTAGTCCAGCTAACAGTTAGCCGCTTGTCCCGCTTGTTGATTTGAACTGAGGAGGAGAGCAGGACGTCTCTTCCTTGTGTGTTCTTACCTCGGCTCACTGTCAGTTTGCTCGGTGTAACAGCGCCACCGTGTGGAGGAATGTGAGAAAGGCCGATATACAGCGAAAGACAGAACAATCGTTGTAAACATTTTACATCAGAAAAAAAGTGAAAATAAATTAGCTGATGCTAAAATAACTTTTTTTACTCACCCTAAGCAAGAAAATTCAAACGTTAACCGCTTTAAATTGTTTAAATCGTTTATGTTGGCGCTTCTTCTTCTTCTTCTGTTGTTTAATGGCGGTTGGCAAACAGCTTTCAGATGCATTACCGCCATCTTGTGAATGTGGTGTGTATCGGAACGGCCAAATGCCTACAGTGTGTTCTCCTGCTAAGCCCTTTATTTTCCAAAAAATGTAAATATACATTATGTTATATATTCCACATGCCCTAATTTCTACTGTAGTAAATTCTTTAGTTCCAGTTTGATTTTGATCTTTTAATAATATAATAATACTAATATTTTTTTCCAAATATTTAATGCTCTATTGTTTTTGAAACTGGGCCCAGTGAGTGACCCTGACCCTGGGAACTGACTTGTTCTGGTTATTACTGCTTGTGAATGTTAATTGTTGTTTCTGTAATTTCTGTCACTGTAATTTGAAGCACTCTCTGGCACAAGAATTTCCTTTGAGATAAATAAAGTTCTCTTGATTTGAATCTGTGTATGACAAAAAACAGAAATTATTCATTTAATTTAATCATTTCATAGTTTTTTTAAGAGTTTATAGAGTAAGCATATACATTTGACTATTATACAAAAAAGAAAGGAAGAAAACCATGACACAGATGAGTTTGCCTTTTACAGGGGCTGTACATAGCAAATGGTACCTTTTTGAATTTAGTGAGGCTTCTTCTTTGAGCACACACATTGTTGGAGGCCTTGGTATTAATTTTCAGTAGGTATGTAATCTGCAGCCAAGACTGTAAATTGGGTTGGCAGGAACCTCTGGGTTGGATGTAGGAGGCCTTGAATGTTGGTTTCTAATTTTTTAGTTGCATCTATTGCAAATCTGTCTGCCAAATTGTTCCCTTCTACCCCCCCTTTTTTATTATGACATTTTTTTGTATGTTTTTTTTCTCTTTTGCATAACTTAAACTTAGTAGTATATACGTTACTCATGAGAATATGCTAAGTAAAAATAGTTGGTATAATAAGCTTAAGCTTCAGTCTACACCTTTTTTTTAAACCTCCTGAGACTCTGTGTCCTCATATGAGGACATCACATTTTGGGTGTACTTGACCCTATACCTCATTCTGCGTAACTTACACCTGTTGTCTTCGTTCATGGACACTTTTTTGTGCCATCCAGTGGCAGCAGAAGCACAACACACTTATCCATGTAAAAAAAAGATGGCAGCCATCTCTGCCAAGTCAGTCTGCAGCCGATCCCGACGCAAAAGTGGACAAGGTCCAAAACCTGATCAAATTTAATGGTGAAAACTTGTTTATTTATGAAGGTTGTAGTTTGATATGGCAACAAATTTGACCAATTTTAGCAACACTAAGAAAGAAGTATTCCTTTGAAGACATTGGGACTTTATTATTGTCTTTGTTTGAGCACACTGGGACATAATTATTGTTGCCAATGCTGAGTTTTTTATTCATACTTTTTTGGGTCCTGCTGAAACCAAATAGCTAGGACAAATTAAAAATTCAGACCAAACAAAATTTTAGGTCTAAATAGGATATTTTTGGGTTTCCCGTTTGTTTTTTCCCTTTTAATTTAATACCTTGATCTGATTTATTTCATATCATGTGCATTTCTCTAGGAAAATTGTCAACAAGGACCAAAATAAATTGTTATGTGCTGGAATCCAGATAATTATCTCTAATATTTCCAGGTGGATGTCATGTCTTGTGTGACTGCACACTCTTCACACTGGTTGACGCTTTGATGGAACTCATGTTGACAATGGGCAGAACACAAAAATCTATCTGCGCTCTGATTGGCTGAGAGGCACATCCGGTCCCACGCAGGAGCCAATCAAACGGCTCCCGCTGCTGTGTTTTGAATCGGAGCAGTTTTTAACCGTCGGGCGCTGCCACAGCTCACCGTGCCTGACTAACTGAACGTGTGTATGTTGAGTTCTTCTCACAAAACGGATTAAACTATTATAACAACATGGATTTGGACTCCATGAAATATGCCGAGTTGAGGAGCATCGCTAAGGCGCTCGGTCTTAAAGCGAACATGAAGGTAATGGAGTCGTACTTTTAAAATAAACTTTGAAATACTGCGAAGTTTTTTTGTGCAATTAACGCTAACGGTTACTGTGAGCTAACGTTTGCTTTCGTGTGTAGCTAGGCGAAATGTACTCAACTATGCTACTCTTTCTGTCCGAAAACAGGCCGATAAACTCCTGAAAGCGATCAAGCAGTATTATGAACAAGGAGATAACATGGAGAAGCAGGAGCAGGTATCGTAAACTCAAGCTAATACTGGTTAATGATACTATTTCATTTCAAAATTAGTATTAAAACCTGACTTCTGACGTACAGGCACAGGAGAAGGATATTACTACTGTTCAAGAAGAAGAAACTGCGGCACAAGACAGTGTCCAGGAGATTGAAGACGCATCTTGCAAGGAAAAAGTTTCCAGCCCCACTGTGTTTGTGAACACACGTCGAGGCAAAGGAAACGGTGCCAAGAGAAAGATCTCTGATACTGCAGCAGTGGATGAGAGTGATGCCACAGTACCTCCAAGTGCTGCAGAGGTAAGTTACCACACCTCATAGCATCCTCAACACAAACACATGGCACCAACTTGTGCATGTGTATCCTCCATTTCTTATTGGTTCAAATATGCAAAGTTGGTACTAGGATCCCTATGCACAGCAGGGCTACATATTCTTGCTTTCATGAGGATTAAAAAGTCAAACAACTGTTCCTTTCAGGGTGGCATTGAAGTGGCTGTGTCTAAGAAGAGAAGGGTGTCCTCTGACAAAAGTGAAGCTGAGCCTCCTAATGAGGAGCCCCAGGACACTGTCAGTGAGCAGCAGCAGCCTGACATTAAGGATGAAGCACCTGTACGTGGTGATACAGGTCAGTGGTACAAACTTCTTACTGTTGATTTGTTTGGTTTGAATAGCCAGTGTCTTCAGAGATTCTTGACTTTAGCACAAAGTTGCAATCACATACTACTACTTCATTTAAATATATTAAATGTCTTTGTCCAGAAAAAGCACCCAAAGCACCCAGAGGGGGTAAAATCCCTCGTTACCAGGGGCGTCAGCAGAAGAACAAGCCACTGCTGAAGCCTATCACTCCTAGTAAGTTATTTGTTTCTTCATTGCTTCCACTCCAATCACAATCGGGTTTTGAACCAAAAAGTCCGCAACCACAGAACAGTAAGAAAGTAGATTTCCCCCTCAAACTCTCAAAAATTATTTTTGTAAATTGTGTCTCTTCTGTAGATTTCAAAAAACTCCACGAAGCACATTTTAACAAGATGGAGTCGATTGACTCCTATGTCCAGCGAAAGACCAAGCAGATGGATAGCTTCAGAAGTTCAGTTAAAGAGCTGAAGGTAACCAAAAGCTTCCTAACAGTCTTGGCTGTCTTTAGTTAGAAAGAATTGTGTGTTATACCTGTAAGTGAACTTGATGTTTTGGTTTTTAAAATTTATGTTCTATTATATTTTCAGAAGCTGTCAGACAAAACTAAACTACAGAAAGTTAATGGCAAAGCTCAGGTGGTAAGTATCACCACTTGTTGAACTTCCAGAAATGCGCACACACTACAAGTGCAGTTTACTGACTATTTACAGAGTGCATTGAAGCTGATGACCTATGTATGTATGTATGTATGTATGTATGTATTTTCCAGAAGGCCAATCAGAGTCGTGCCTCCATGTTCAGCCCTGTCCCGCTGAATAAGAAACCAGCTGAGGAGAAACGCAGAAAAACGTTGCTCTCAGCCAGTAAAGCTCCTCCAAACAAACCTGCCAGCAAGGAAGAAGCTCCGTTCAGACCTTCTGTCATTTCCTCTCGCAGGATCAATGTTCGGTGAGCAGCTCTTCCTTTCTCTGGCCTTTGCTTGACAGAAATGAATTTCTACAGCCAAATATTATTCACTCCTCCAAGAACTTTAGCAAGTAAACAGCCGTTGCGGGTGAAGTTTTGGGCCTCTCAGCCACTTTCATACGGACAAATTGCTCTCTGCCTTGACCTTATCTTCTCCATAACATTTTATTGCTTATGACATTGAGTCAAAGGGCATTTAGTGTGGCTTTTTTATGCCGATCAACCAAAAAAGACCCTGTAGTTAATATTACTTGATCTACTCTGACTATTCTACTATTCTATTTTTGGCTTTTCCTTAAATTATTTGCAGAATGTCCTGATTTGTTTTCCAGGTCTGATGAATGTAGACTTGAGTTTCTGTATACAGACAAAGAGTTTCTGTTAGCTCAGTTTGTGTCAAATGCTTACCAACAGGTATGAGGGCATTTTATGTTTGACATTTTAAAGATATTGTTTCTACCATGATGTTATTGCTCTTGTTTATAATGTTTTGTAGTGTCATGTACGCCCATGTGGGCCGGGCATCTTTTGGTTTATGACTGATATTAGTCACACAAAAATGCAAAGCACATCACAGTTCATTGCATAAGAGACTGCCCACTACTTCTGTCTGCAGTAGAAGCATTCCCTGTTTTATCTCTGACATTAAAGTGACTGTTTCTAGTGGCTGTTGTCAAAAAATTCACATTAAATGCCCTTTGAGTCACGAAAACTTAAAAGGGGGATGAACACACCTTTTTGGCACTCTGTATGTAGTGTTCAATGTAATGCTTTAACAATCACGTGTGTTTGCAGGTTCTCTGAAGCCACACGTGACAATGAGCACAAGAAGTCGCTGGTGAAGACGCCGGCACGCAAGTCACTCTGCGTGGCCTCAAACACCCCACAGAAGGAGACCACAGATGGAGGAAAGCCCAACGGTGTCAAGACTTCCACTTTCTCTGCCACAAAAACAGGTAACTGTAACATTTTAATCTTTGGATTTATATCTGAATTTGCCTATAGATATGTAGAGCTTCCATGAATGACCTTTTTCTCCCCCTTAATTCCAGGACCATTCGTTTTCACCGGCAACACAAGTATGACAGCAACCCCCGGAACACAAAAGAAGCCAGCTTTTGATCTGAAGGCCAGTCTGTCTCGTCCACTCAGCTACAAACCTCACACAGGTACAAACAGCTTCTTAATATCTCTGAAGTGTAGGATCAGTGGACAGACAATTCCCTGAAGGTTTATTTTCTTCTATAGGTAAACTGAAGCCGTTTGCCGAGACCAAAGAAAACACGGCAGGAAACAAGTCGCTGATCGTAAACTCCCATCAGAAAAACTACAAACAACACCAAGTCCAGACGAGGTATTTCTAAAATTAAAATACAAGCTGGCTTATCTTCCATAACAAGTTTCTCTCTGAGCATCAGCCTCTTATGGATGTTTCTGTGTCTTATTTTAGGGAGAACAGGAGAGCAAAACATACCGAAGACCGGAAGCAGAAGAAAGAGAATATGCTCGGGGCAAGAAGAGGCCTTGTTATGATGTAAAAATATCGCGCTTGTTTACAGACCTTTTGTACAGCCTGCTTTTCCAGTGTAAATATTTTGTTGTCTGCAGCTGAAGCTTTAATTTCTGCAGTCTCTTTTAGCATACTGTTAGGAAGCTAACGTTTTCTGCGTCTATATACTGTTTTTCAATTTTAGGGATAAATGAAGTTGATTTGCTTTTGTACTTTGATGTGTAGAGAATCAATGTCACGCTTTGCTGCTTTTCAAACTGGTACTTTTGTTGTGGGAGGCAAAAACGGATAAAAAAGACATTGATAGAAAAAAATTCCTTGTCTGCGTTCTACAGTTTTAATTAAAGTTTGCTGCATTGCAGTTTTCCTTACTGTTGTGCTTTGACATTTGTGCACATTTGTGATGTGATAGTGAAAAATGTCCTGCAAAAAAGTGGTTTTAATATTAAGATCTGGTTGGTTGACATTATCTGTTGCAGGATAATGTTTAACATTTGGACTGTTGACATGATGAACAACTTGATTTTGTTGTGAAAGAGCAGCACGCTTGTCTCAATAACTGTCCTGAAATTGGAGGGTCATAGTTGTTGTATTTAATCTCCTTCAACAAGACATAACCAGAAACATACTTCAGGGCTCTAACAAGTTCTGTAGGTAAAAAAATGGCCCATCATTACATACGTATCACAGTTAGAATCCAGATTTACAGTGTTAACAAGAATTGCTTGTAACTGATTTTCCACCACTTGAAGGTGGCACATTTGTTTATTGACAGTTTAAATATAGCCACCAGTATTCAAAGCAGTTCATGTGCAGTGTTGTAGCTGTTGCTCTCAAACTTCCGGGTTCCTCTTGTAGACCTCGTAGGCAAACTCCTCTGTGTGTGCGTAATCTTTGCAGACGCCAATAAAATCGATCTCAAGCTGGAACGGACCGTCTGCTTTATCCCCCAAGGTGAATCCAATGGTGTTTACCTGTAAATACAAACACATGTAGTGAATATAGGTGAGCAAAATGTGTTAGACCGCAACAGTTGCAGGTTAAAAATATCCAAAGGCAATGATTCATACGTATTTAACAGTATAACTTTGTGCTGGCTTGATTTATTCATGTATCTGATGCTACATCAGTTTGACTTTTCTTAGCTCTACCTTGTCCAGCCAGAGAGGATGCTGGTCGTCTTGTATCCTTCCACGACTTGTGAGGAAGAACTTGGAGAAAGGTATCTGTAGATGAGGAACACTTAAGTATTACATTGCTTACATTGTGTATTAGACAAAAAAACCCCGCCACCTATTCCCACGAGTAAAATTGCAGCAAACGCGGTAACAATATTCTCCAAATTCTGTGATACTTCTTTTCAACATACATTTATCAGCTCTTCCCCGCAGAAAATTTATAAAGATTTATTTTTGCTCACCTTGACATCTTGCCAGTAGGGTCCTCCCCTGGTGTACAGGAAATAATTGTAGAGGTCATCTTTCTGGTGAGAGAAGTATGTTTCTGTGGCGATGTTGATCATCCATGGACGGCCGTCACCGCGCACACGCAGATGCAGGGTGTTGAAACTGGACCAATCGTAGTGCTTTTTTCTATCGAGAGACATCTAGGAGAGACAAAAATGTTTGAGGGACAGGCTGCATCAGTTATCTAACTGACAGCTATATGAATTTAAGAGCAGTTGAGAACTGGATGTGGGCAGGTTTTCATTCCAGTACAGACTAGCACCAGTAAACCACAGAGAAGGAAGAGAAACTAGTCAGTAAATTCAGCTGGTGTGTCGTGTATTTGAAATGAATACCAATAGCAGTTGGTAAACAGAGTTTTAGTTACCTGCCACCCACAATGGTTTTGGAGTTATCGGCCTTAGATATGTCTGCCTTCTCTCTAATATAATTAACTAGATGGCACTCGGCTTGTGGTGCTCAAAGCGCCAAAAAGTACATTTGAAAAACTCAACAGCAATGTCTCTTTCCAGAAATCATGACCTGGTTACTCAAGATAATCCATAGACCTTGTTGTGAGCAGTGACACGTAAGAACTATTTTCTTTCTACCAAACTACACCTGCCAAGTGTATCAGCGCAGAAGGAAGTGTGCATATACTGCTAGCTCACCTAGCACCACCAAGCTAGCTAAGGTTACATCTCAGCCGAGGAGGACGCTAATTTGCAAATCCTAGGATGGTTAAAGAATGACCCACCCTACTCTCCCTATCATTGGCTAGTACTCATTGCCTTTGTTGGTGGGAGGAGTGGGGTTGGTTAGGGTAAGGGGGGCCATTCCTTCACCATCTTAGGATTTGCAAATACATGCACAGGACACCATTAATGTTTACATGTTGCTCTGTCATGAGCACAAGCCTCTCGTCCATGAGTAGATGCACTCCTCCTTCTGCATGGTGATACGGTTGGTGGGTGTAGTTTGGTAGAAAGAAAGAGTTCCTACACAAAACTGCTCACATCAAGGCCTCTGAATGGCTCACCCTGACATTCTTACCCTAACCTTATCCAATCCCACTCCTCTTGCCTAAACCTAACAAATCCAACCAACAAAGGCAATGAGTATTAGCCAATCATAGGGAGGTCAGGGTGGGTCGTTCATTCACTATTCGCAAATTTGCGTCTTCCTGGGCTGAGATGTAACCTTAGCTAGCTTGGTGGTGCTAGGTGAGCTAGCAGTAGATGCACGCTTCCTTCTGCGCTGTGATACAGGTGGTGAGTGTAGTTTGGTAGAAATAAAATAGTTCCCACATGAAATTTCTCACAACAAGGTCTGTGGATTATCTTGAGTAACTGGGTCATGATTTCTGGAAAGAGACATTGATGCTGAGTTTTTCCAAATGTTATTTTTTTTTTTTTTTGGTGCTTTGAGCACCACAAGCCGAGTGCTATCTAGTTTCATTATATTAGCGTGGGAAGACATCTCTACCACGAATAACTCAAACACTCTGCAACTCACACACTTGATTTGGGGTTACTGCCCCTTTGAATATATTTGAAATGAGAGTCTCCACCTCAGAGTCCTCAATGGCCCAGGATACTTTTAGAATAACTTCCCAACCTTATTAGAAGTGAATGTATGATTCCACAAACTTTAGGAAACAGCAGGGCACTAACCAGTTGTTGCTTTGAGCGCATGGTGCAGTAGCCACTGTATCGTGTCTCTCCATCTTTTGGAGGAGTAGAGCTCAGAGTCCCGTACAGAAAACAGGTATTATTGTTTCTGCCAAGCTTCAAGAAAGCTTCACTTTGACCTCCTATCTCATGATCCGAGGACACCGTCCACTGCTCCATGCTCTCCGGACCTCTGAACTCCCATATCACTCTGTTCTGCTCTAACATGTGCTCAAGAATCGGTTTGCCCTCCGGACCGATCCATGGGTCGGTAAACTCCTTCTTCAGCAGCGTGAAATTCTTCTTTATTCCTTCCAAACCCTTTGTGAAGCTAAAGTTAATCCCCTGCCATGGGAACTTGTGTTCTTTGGGCTGGCCGGGTCGTCTGTATTCACCCTGACTCACAGCTCTTCTGGGCACGCTGAGAGGAGTGATGGAGGGGAGGAGGAGCAGCTGGTGATGGTGTACGGAGCTCAGCAGCCTCGCTGAGGGGAGACGTGTGATCTTTGGCAGAGGCATTTCAGTGGTGATATGAACGATTCACTGATGGGAAACATACAGAAAAATGCTGTTATTGCACTGGACTCAGTGTGGAAATGGATTATAAAAGTTAAGTTTGTTTTAGATTTACAAAGAGACAAAATATTAAAAGAAATCTTATTCAAGTGGCTTGACAGTTCCTACTACTATTCTCTGTTCTTATGTTGTTTGTTTTTTCCATATGTGTAATGCGTACTTGGGTTGCCTGAAAGGCGCAATTAAAAAATTATTATTTGGTTTATGAAACAAATCTCAGATTAGTGCTAAAACTGTTATCCTATCTGTGTTCTGCCTATTTTGTTGGTCCTGTTAAGAGGTGCATCACACATGATTCGACTTGTATTAACTGATCCATTGTATTTATAGTTTATTTTATTTTTTTTTAGTGGTTTGGCAGGCTCTTTAGCTACACTAATGTCATTTAGACACTTATGTTAGTTTTAGTATGTCTTCATATGTCAGCTCTTGTGTGTTAAACTTGTGTTTCTTTGCTTTTCTGGTATAAAATATGATTCCCCAGTGGTGATAAATTATGAGGGATTGTATGAGGGATGCACAGTAATATCGGCACGTCATCGATACTGGCCGATACAGGGTTTAAAATGAGCTGTTCTAATCAGCCAACATGCTTTTTCTTAATTTGCACATTGAATAAATATTATATACTTTGAAGGGTATTGTATTTCATGTCTCCATCTGCTGGTGGGACATCATGATAAGAATACGCATGCATAATATGATGTTAATTCCACTACAGAAGGGACGCGATGATCTCTAAAATTAGGTGGGGAAAAAGGTGATATAGATATCAGTTACCGGCCAAATGGGTTATGACATATCAGATATCTGCAAAAAATCCAACATTGAGCATATCTATCATGTATCTATTTTCTGAAAAAAATCGTGACATTGTACATCTATTCCACCTGTGTTACTTAATCAACTGTTAATTAATTTCACATGTAAAGAAATACAGAGCATTTGCTGGTCTGAGCTTTACACACATGGTAAAGAGATTGAGTAAAAATTAACTTGTCTTTTTTTGTTTCAGTATAGCTTAATCCGTTTTTTTTTTTAAAATGGAATTTCCCATAATTCTGACACCTCCATTGAGTAAATAAATTATACAGCCATAATAAAGTCGCTAATTACAGACACGTTATGACTCTATCCTGTAAACATTTAAATACATAGCTAAGGTTACAAAAGATGACCAAAGCTACCTGGTTCACATTACTCTGATGATAATATGACACTAAATGTATGTTTAGTACAATCTGTTTCTACTTACTGTGTTCACGATGTACCTGAAGGTGACGCATGGATATTTCAGACTTCGGTTCCTGTTTTACTTTAACTCGACCACCAATTTATTTATCCAAGACACTGTTATTAAATTAAACAATCAATAAACTCGTTGTGTACATTTAGTTGTAAATCCAGGACACGTAACACCCGGGGCTACAGCTTAACGTACAACAGTAAAAGGTTGATTTATCGTGGACCTTGAATGCAGCTGTAACATTAATGCACCAAAGATTCCTGTCCTGACTGACACATAGTAAATATATAGTTCCACTCATAGCTAACTGTCGATGTCCTCGCGCCTTTGCCAGGCGTTTTTATGTATTTGAATTATATTAAAAAACTAATTTAATAAGCACAAACATAAATGTGAATTTTATTTCACTGAAAAATGTATAAAACACAGCCGTAGCCGAGGTTTCTATAAGAACGCGCATGCTCAGTGCTGCCTTTGTGTGGCTGACTGCAGAGCCAACTAGCTGGATAGCAAGAACGGCTAGCCTCAAACATATAGACGACACAGAGGTAGCTAGCAGGTTAGCCGCGCAGCTAATCATGGTGAATGTAAAGAAACGGAAAGGTCGAGTCGTGATTGACTCTGACTCTGAGGACAGTGCTAGCGACGATAATTTAGATCAGGTAGGTGCGCCTTTTTTTATTATTTCCTTACAACCTGAGCGTTGGTTAAGTTGACAACACTTTGAGGTGAAGCTAACGTATGCTAACCGACTCCGCTGTGGTTTGCCTCGCTTGAACAAGCCGAGTGTGGGCCTATCTTATTTACAGTCTTGGCCTCCCTTTTCCAGTAAACACGCATTTCCCAAAGACTAATAAATGTTTAAATGTTTCTCCAGTGGTTTTGTGTTATATGTGAGGTTGTGTGCGGTGTAAGTGTGAGGTTGTACAGATGGCAGCGTCGTAGCATCAGCTAGCTAAGTTATGCTACCGTTAAGGTTACATTCCGAGAGATACACTCAACGCGAGCAATCATGCAGTATTATGTTGCCACCAAAATGCCGCGCCACGGGCCTGTTACTGGTTTCGACTAGTAAGCTGCTTGACAACGTCCCGAGCTAGGGATTTAATTGTTAGGGTTCAACGTGAACGCCAACGGGGTATGTTTGTACACACTGGAGCCGTAGTGGAGTCGCTCTTGAAATAGCCAGAAGAGCCTTATCTGCTCAATGACGTCGCTGACAAACAAGTGCTGGCAAGCTGACTGAGGAGCTCACCGGTCCAACCTGTCAGTCTGACGTGCTGTACATGTCTACTTCTTCAGTTACTGTGATCACCATTAAAGCCCCCGGTTTACATTACCTGACAGTACACAAACACATAGTTGGTGCTCACAGACAGCCTGTAAACCAGACAGGGTTTAGAGAAGTTCAGTAAGCCTTGTTTCCATGGTTGCTCAAATCAACATTTTTTTGTGTATATCAAAGCTGGTCAGTTCTCTACAATTATGTTTTGCGATCATCTTGTTGAGGAAAGGTATACAGGTTAAATATTTGCAGTATTGAATTACTGGAGTGATGGGAATGTGTTAGAGACCCAACTTTGTCTCTGGCAGTGTTGTTAAAATCTGCAGAGCTCAATGTGTGGAACTCATTAAAATCATGTTTATGCGAAGTAACATGAGGCCTGAGATTTGTGTGGCACGATAACCTGAGTCAGAAACCAATCCTTTCCTGCCCTCACCCCTTTTGATTTGAGCAAAACTTTGTTGACCTATATAAGAGCGTGTTAAAATGTGGTTTGGCTAACCAGCATGACCAAACCATTCAGGAGACACAGGCCCTTGAAGTTGACCCGTATTGGATGACGAGCTCACCTAAAGATGCAGATATGTTCTTCAAAAATAAACATAACATTTTGCTTTTCTGATCATTGGAAAGCTGACAAACAAGGTTCTTCAAAAAATCAGTATTTTAAGTCCAAAATAAATCGATATGCAAATCAGGGGATTTTTCCATCCTTAAATCAGCTTTAATGCAGCTTTAATACATTTTTACAGCGGAAAAATCAGCTGTGTGTCCATGCATTTTCATGGTTATCTTATTTATCTTCACATTATTGCTTTCGTGTTTGATCTTGTTCAAATGTGTTCAGGTCCTGATGAGAACTTGTATCTTGAATCAAAGTTATGCATGAATACACATGAGACAAATTATGGCCCACTCCCGCCATCGGGATGTTATTCGATGACAACTTGTGACTGGATTTTGCATCTTTGCTCACATTTTGTCTTTCTGTGAGAAACTAACCGCTGCTAAACAAAAATACACATTTGCTCCTGCCCGGTCTGGAGTTAGTAAGCTTTCAAGCCCTTGTCTTGGCAATCAGCTGTGTTTGTAAAGTTTGTCCTGCTATATGTATATTATGAAGTTGACTAGTCGGCTCTTAAATATAATCGGGGGTCATATGCATCTCACCCCTGAATGTGGCTTAAAAAAATGGATTCCAATGCATCCTCCGTGCAGTTTGGGTTTATTTACACCTGTATTTAGAGATGACTTGCCAGGATTGGTTCATCCAAGAAAACACATGTTATTGCAGAGTACGAGCAGGGCTACACGTGCAGGAAGCATTTTCCCGCCTTTTCCTCTTTGTGTGATTGTGATTTTACTTGCCGCTCTTTCTGAACCACATCACTGTGTTGTCATTTTCAGGAGCTGTTATCGTTGGCAAAGAGGAAGAGGGTTGATTCGGGTGATCAGGAAGAGCCGGTTAGCAAACCTGCAGCTTCTACAGACTCTGAGACATCCGATAGCGATGATGAGGTATGTCAATATTTGTATTTGCTCTAAAACACTTTGTTTTTTGTTGAAAATAGAGTTTAAACATGTCACAGTTCTTACGTTGTCATCAAGCACTTTGAAGTTAACCAGAAATACTGTCTAACCAAAAGAATAGACCACTATTCTCTGTCAGATGCAGCTGTTTGATGACCAAAACTGAATTTTACACTTCTTATTCCAGTGGACTGTGGGTGGCACCAAAGGCAAAAAGAAGGTTAAGCAAGGGAAAGGGTCAGAGAAGAAGAACGCCACAAAGAAGAAGGTGAACAAAGCGACGGCATCTGGCAGCTCAGATGGAGACAGCTCAGCTGAGAGCTCTGCACCAGAGGAGGGTACGTCTCCACTATTGTTGGGAAAAATATTCTATATCTTCTACAAGCAGGCTGACGTAATGCCTGCGTGTAAAACCAAAAACGTTTCAGTAACTATGTTTGATAAGAGTTGAGGAATTGGCTGTAGTGGCAGTTGTACAAATGCCAACTAACAGCTCAGCACACTGACACACACGTCCTCAGGTTAATGGCATCTTACATAAAGTGCAAACTGCAGAGTGGCAACACATTCTGAACTGTAAATTACACACATGTCACCAGGGTGCCATATCCACCGGTATCAGGTGGCTGGGATTAGGTGACTCACACACTCATCCCCTTTATCCTCAGGTGGCACACAGTGTAACATCTCAACTGCCATTTGTTTGTGTTACTTTGTGCTGCTATACATTGAGTCCACTTAGTTATGGAAAACTTGGAAAACTCTTTAGGAAAAAGTTCTGGAAATCTTCTGGTCAAAATCCAGGATGATTTAAGACATGACTGGCAAGAATAAACACCCTGCATTATTGCATCTCTTTTAAAAGATTTAATTCAATTGAACACAATGACAAATTAAACAAACTGTAAGATATAAGCAGCTCGGTAAACATGTTAAAAACTTTAGAGAAAAACATTTAAATCACATTCCAATTGTCTTTTGTATTTGTACTAAATCATATTAGTCATTTTGAAGGAAGCTGTTATTGCCACATGGTGAAACTACACATGGTGTATTGTAGCCATCACGAGTTGCTGTTAGGCTGCCTTTATTTTTCAGTTACAAGAAGTACAATGTCATTTCCAAGTACTTGTTATCTTTTTAAAATGCATGTCTCACTGCCAAAAGTTGTCCACAGATTTTTTTAGAAGACATAAAACAACAGAGCACAAAGGAGCTAAAGGGTAATGTCAGTGTTTTCCAACCTGGACCCTATTTTTCCATGTTTTTTGACTAAATAACTAATGGGAACAACAACTTTTGAAACAGGTCCAGTACTGAGCGTGAGGGCTGCAGTCAGCAGCCGCGAAACCAGCTGCAGTTTAATCCCGACGTCCACTGAAAGTGTTTGTTTTTGCCACTGACAGGCTCAGATTACTATTCTTAGTGTCTCACAACATTATGGAAAGGATCCCTACAGAGATAGACCTTTTTAAAGAGTAAGATCCTTTTTGTTTTACTGGAAACAGCTCTAGAAATCGCCATCGCCACATACACCAGACTCCATTTAAATAAATACAAATTTAAGCATGTATAGAGTCAATATATTTTCACATCAAACCAGATAAAGTAAGAGTTTATTTCAGCCAGACCAGAGCCGTTGATCGTCAGAAGAGTGAAAAGACAAAGCAAGATGGTTTCTGAGAGTTTTATTCTGCCTCTGTTGACTTTGAACGAAGTGCGTTTTACAAAGATGAAATTACTGTTTATTTAACTGTAGTCTGGTGGGTTTGACGACAGTGGTTTCAGGCTGCTTCTGGTTTGACAAAAAGGATCTTGCTCTTGAACAAAAAGGTCTATTTCTGTAGGGGTTCCTTTCCATAATGTTGTCAGAGACTCAAAAAACAATCTGAGCCTGTCAGTGGCAAAAACAAACACATTTAGTGGACGTAAATTTATGGTGTTCAGTTGCCAGCAGGGAATACGTTCTTATTAGTCACTTAGATATGAAAACATGGGAAAAAAGAGTCCAGGTTGAAAAATACTGAAGTTGCCTTGTAAATTAATTAGTAGAATTTATTGAGGTTGCTGTTATTGTCATCTCCAGAATTGATCTCAGCTGAATGATTGCTATTTGTGCCGATTAATTGCTCTTTATCAGGTGAGGTGTCTGATTCAGAGAGCAACAGCTCGTCCTCCAGCTCCGACTCGGACTCCTCAGAGGACGAGGTGTTCAGGGACGGCTACGATGACGACCTGATGGGAGACGCGGAGGACAGAGCTCGGCTGGAGCAGATGACAGAAAAGGAGAGAGAACAGGAGCTGTTCAACAGAATCGAAAAGAGAGAGGTGCTAAAGAGACGGTGAGTAGGGATGATGTAAAGAATCAATCTCAGTTAAGAGAGAACATTACATTTATTTGAAAAGAGCACCTGTGTTGCTTTTTCTCAACTTTCTCCTATTTCTCAACAACATATTTGTAATAAAAATGAGAAAGCGTTCATGCTCTGTGAGTCTGGTAATTTAACATAGCTGAGCTTCTGTTTATTCAAGACTATGTTTGTTTCGACAGGTTTGAAATTAAGAAGAAGCTGAAGACGGCAAAGAAGAAGGAGAAAGAGGAGAAGAAGAAGAAGCAGGAGGAAGAGCAAGAGAAGAGGAAGCAATCTCAGGTTCAAGACACACAAGTGGTGAGTCCAGTTTCAGAGACATTTTGAACCATAATGGACGTGTTGTTTGATGGCACCATCGTAAGAGTCATGCTGGAGGCTTTTTAAAAACTAAAAAGAAGAAGAAAGAAATGTCAGTTTTTTGATAAAGAATCACCAATTGTACCTTAATTTTATCCAATTTCAATGTTTTTTAAAAGATGTCTGACCTGTAGATTGTGATTTTGGTCAATTCCAGTTTCCTTTCTTTCCAAAACTTGAATTGACAGGATACACAACCATTTTGATATCTTTTCTGAAATTGAAAAAATTAATTCAAATCGATAACGTAGACCAGATTACAGGAACTTATCTCACGCTCACTCAAACTCGAGATAAAATTTGCTCCAGGTTACTGTACAGAGCTTTTGTACAAATAAAATCCAACTGTAAATGAGTTGCAGTATATCCTGCTTTATCTAACATGTTTACTTTCCCAGAAGAGAGCAGGTGCAACACATCTTTACATGCTCAACTTGTTTACATATCAGAGAAAACACCGTTCTATACTGTGTGTAGGCCAATTATAGAACCAGCTATTATCTTAACTCCCACTGTAGCAGCGAGCGGCGTCTCCTCTCCTCTCCTCCTGCCTGCTCCACATTGTGTGCATGCCACAGCACCAGAGGAGAGGGGAGACCCCGCGCTACTGGCAGAAGAGTCAGTCAATGTGATTACTCTGAGCGACATGCATGGGAACGAATTACAACTTTTATACTGATGGTCCAAAACAGTTGCTACATTTGTTGGTAGTTGCTCTTTAGAAATAAAGTCACTAAGAGGGTCTGATAAGTCGCTAATGGAGGGTGTGACAGAGCATCGGTAATTGACGACCTAGGAATGAGAACAGGTTGCAGCAGCTGTGACAATAGTCGGTTACTGTCTGTGCTGCTGTGCACATGACATTAATCATCTTGCGGTGCAGGCATGTAAATTTGATTGCCACAGGATTGGCTATATCTGAGACTGACCTGCTGATCACTGGTCACGGCCGAACAAGCTGCAAATCAGCAAATACCTGTCACCAGCTGAGCGATTGGTGCATCTCTGTTTTTTTGGTGCTGCGTCATAATGTCTTTTGCCTATGTCTGAGTGTTGATTGCATTGTTCCTGCTTATTGAATCATCATTAAAGTTAGGCTAATGTAGTGGCATCATTACACCTCTTCTTCATCCTGAGTTTGTCTTTGTGTCTGATTGTAATATCCACCTCTCTCCAGGTGATGTCACACAACAAGGAGAGACGATCCAAACGCGACGAAAAACTTGACAAAAAGTCCCAGGCCATGGAGGAGCTCAAAGCTGAGCGTGAGAAGAAGAAAAACAAAACAGGTTGGTGTAACTTTTTTTTTCTTATGACCTGATTGTTGTGACAATTCAGTCTGTTCCAAAAAGCTGACGTTTCATCTCTTCGGTGAGCAGCAGAACTGCTGGCCAAACGTCAGCCCCTGAAGACGAGCGAGGTATACTCTGACGACGAGGAGGAAGAAGAGGAAGACGATGACAAATCCTCAGTCAAAAGTGATCGCAGTTCCCGTTCATCATCTTATGATGACGATGAGTAAGTTTCATTCTGCTCCAAGTGGTTTAATACTTTCATCAGAGGACTATACTGGATTTCAAATAACGTCTGACTGTGTTCTGCCAACAGAAAAGAAGAAACTCCACCGAAGTCGCAACCCGTTTCACTACCAGATGAGCTCAACAGGATCCGCCTGTCCAGACACAAGCTGGAGCGCTGGTGCCACATGCCCTTCTTCGCTAAGACTGTGACTGGCTGCTTCGTGAGGATAGGGATTGGAAACAGCAGCAGTAAACCGGTTTATAGGGTAAGCTTGGGCTCTACAGAACATTTGTGAAGATTCGGCACTCTTTAAAAATAGATTTACATAAATAAAGTCTGATTAGCGAAGTGTGATTTAATTTAAGTCCTCCTTTGTTGTTGAAAGGTGGCTGAAATTGTGGATGTGGTGGAGACGGCGAAGGTTTACCAGCTTGGATCAACGCGAACAAACAAGGGATTACAATTAAGGTTGGTGTAAAATTACAGATACATGTTAAACTAGGTAATCGAGAGTCACTTAACAGACCTCTGCTCACCAAAAATTTGACCATATGATTGTATGTCTTCCTCAGGCATGGCGGTGACACGCGGGTCTTCAGGCTCGAGTTTGTATCGAATCAGGAGTTCATGGAAAATGAGTTCATGAAGTGGAAAGAGGCTGTAAGTGTGTTTTGAATCTAATCTCTAATGTCAGTTTAAATGACTCGACCTATGTAGCTTCAACTGCAGCTTAGCTTACAACTTATTGATGAATCAATTAGAGGCAAAAGAGATGGCTCTAAGTTTACATTTGTGGTTTTAATCGTGTTCTTTTCCAGATGATTGTTGCAGGAATGCAGGTACCGACTCTTGACGAAATCACCAAAAAGGAGCAGTCCATCAAAGAAGCTCTGAACTATAAGTTCAACGACAAAGACATAGAGGATGTGAGTCTGCTTCTCTAGACTGTAACTCATGTCTCAGTGCTTGGGCATGATGCAGTGGAACAAAACATTTTTTGTCTTCTGTCTCGCTGCAGATTGTTAAAGAGAAGGACAGATTCCGAAAAGCACCCCCGAATTATGCCATGAAGAAAACGCAGTTACTCAAAGATAAGGTAAAGGAAACGACTGTTTCTGTCGAGAGAATGTGTCGTGACCTTGAATCTATCATCAGTTCGTGACTATTGAGAGTCTTACTGACTCTTTTTATGTGTTTTAAATGAAGGCCATGGCAGAAGAGAGTGGAGATGGTGACAAAGTGAAAGTGATCCAGGATGAGCTGAACGAGCTGGAGGAAAGAGCAGAAGCACTAGACAGACAGAGGACCAAGAACATCTCTGCCATCAGGTACACAAGCTACACTTATGAGTGCCTTTAAATCTCTCTGCAGTTATTTTTGTAATAAGACTGGATAGAGATCCTTGCTTCAGACCTGTGGTTGTCAAGGACTGAAAAACAACATGAACATGGGATGGAAATATACCTGAGGATTGATTCATGTCATATATTTAAAATCCACAGTCTTTAAAGCTGGAGTGCAGGACTTTGACATATAGATGAACGACTGTTACACTCAAGGTCCTGCCAAACAAGTTCGCACGATGCTAATTACACGTTTTGCTGCCAAAGCTCTCTGTATTTTGCAGTATATCAGAGTTTCGGTGTCTGTGGCATCTTTCCCGGGTTCATGCGCCTGAAATGATGCGTTTTATGTCAACCAAAGAAACGTTTCTGGAGTGGATGCTCTAGATAAAAAATAAACTTGGCATTCAGAGGAAGGATTAAAGTGAAAAGACTTAAAGAGAGCACTCCTGGGGGCGGGGGAGATACAGCGAGCTCACCTGCAGGCATACGTCATAGAATGCATCGACAATGTTTATGTAATTGCTCTCACTGACAGAGGGGGGAGACAAATGTTCTGCACTCCAGCTTTAACATAATGACTCTGTGTTGGAGCTGATTGTGTTTGAAGACTAAATTGTTTTTGATTCTTTTTATCATGCAGCTACATCAATCAGAGAAACAGAAGCTGGAACATTGTTGAATCTGAGAAAGCTCTCGTGGTAAGTGTCTCCTTCACCTTGTTGTTTTAATAATCGGACTGGGATGATAAAATATCTGTAGGCAATTGATTATTGCACATACTTGCTATAAAGCTTTTATAATTTAAGTGAAAAGTGTGTGTTAGAATATAAGATGAGAATATGGAAGTGCTTGTTCAATCAAGTTGTACAATCATGTTGCATCCTGTTCACATCCTGTAGTTTCTGTTTGCACTGAAGGGGTGTGATATAAGTACAACAGAAATGTTACTGAAGGGCAGGAAGGGAAGTTTACACCTTAACAAATTGTCGACAAATAGTTTCTGATAGTGTATTTACTCTCCACCAAGACTTTGAAACACTGCCTAACCTCAGATGTTTTCCTAACGTGGCAGCTCTCCACTGTGACAGTATTCAGTCATGCTGCACTTCACTTAAAGCCACTCACAGCAGTGTGCAGTGTTCTGTGTGTCTCACAGTAACACACCCCCTGTGAACGACTCCAGAACATTGTGTCGACTTTACAGCAGTTTTGATTATAAAATGCTGAAATTGCCTATTTTTTATTTTTCTCACAGGCTGAAGGACAAAATGCCAAAAACCAACAAATGGACCCTTTCACACGAAGACAGTGCAAACCCACCATGGTGTCTAATGTAAGATTACTCTCATTATTTCTCGCAGCATTCCTTATATGCAAGAAAACAATAAACACTGCTGAATCTAATCTAAACTGTCGACCTGCTCCTTTTGGATTTTTACAGGCCAGAGACCCGTCAGTCCACGCAGCTATTCTCGCTCACCTGAACCAGAAGTACGGCTCTGGGTCAGCACAAGATCCTTCTTCTGGAGAGAAGAACAAACTGGTGAGCAGGACACACACTCAGAGACACTCCCAGTGCTTTCACATATAACATGTTTGGAGTGTGAACTCTAAGGTGTTCACTTGTTTCACTTGTTACAAGAGGTGCAAACACTGCCCAAATCCTGGTTGTCGTCCTGTTTCCTGTTGCACCAGCCAAGGCGTGCTTTGTTTTATTTGTCTGAATTTGAAGACGTCAGAAAATGAACTCTCTTAGTAACAGTCGATTTTCTGAAGACTCAAAAATATTCCTCACAAGTATAGTTTGCCTGCTAAATCTTTTGAGAATTCAATCAAAATTTTGAGAATAAAGTCAGCTCCCTGCCCGTCAAATCCCGTCTTGTGATACAAGATATTCTCGCTGTCTTACACGCAGCAGTAACCATCAGTTTCATCTTGCAGTTTCTTCTTTCATCTTCCTTGCATCTGTCTGTCACCAGCTGCTTCTTGAGTTTGCACAAATGCTGCCGCTTTTTCCAAGTGTGTGTGGTTCCTCCTTCTGAACAGACAGTTTTCAGGGCAATCTCGTCAGAGTCCTAAAGCCCACTACCACACTGTGTTTATGCTCATTAAGAGAATTAAAAAAACTGTCCTTGTTACCAAAACCAAAGTACAATTTCACCAATTCATCTACACAAGGCTTTTTGTTTTAAACAGTAGCAGCAGCAGTTTGATTTGTTTTCAGAAGTTCGACTTTTATCTTAAACTGTCAAGTTCATTCTAGACATTTTGACTTTTCTCGATGTTCTGGCTTTAATCTCTGCATGTCGACTTAATTCTCAACGTTTCAGGTTCAATTTTGAAATGTTTCTACAACATGGAGTTGGACTCCCGTATGTAAAGAAAAATTAACAAATAAGTTTTAAAGGAAACAGAAGAAAACAGTAATAAGCAATAACATGTCACACATATGTCCTCGTACATCTCTCTACAGGGTCACATAGTCACAGAGCAGGTTTATAATTATGTAGGCTTATATTCCATTTTGATATGAGTCCATAACCAGTCCTACAGAGATACTCCTTTCTCCTGATAGCCATTTATTCTACTGAGCATACGTTCATAAGATTCTGTTTCCACCGTTGCAATAACTCATTCTTTCAAATCCAGGGCTTTGTTTTCTTAGGATAACTCGACAGACAGTTATTAGACCCACGATAATAACAGAAAATGCACACTTGGATATGTTTGGTATTTGTGATCGACCCCCAGTAAACACAACTTTGGACTTTAAGAGAATCTGAACCAAACCAACAACTTAAAATTTCTAATACTGTAATCCCGAGTGGTCTGACCAAATTACATTTCCATTTACAGTGCGGGAAAGTTCCTATTTCAGTTACATTCCCAACAGGTATTATTACTAGTGTGTGTATGTGTCCCCTATTGGGGCCTGAATTTCTGTCTTTTCTGTTAAAAGTTTTGTAACATAAATGCAGAGAATAACTTGCAGAGGAACTATACTTCAAAGTATCTAAATCTCTCTTTGCTCTGTTTGTGATATTACAGGGTCAACCAAACCCAAAAGACAAAGATGTCCCCAAGCCAACCACTGACCTCTCAGAGGACTTGTTTAAAGTTCATGATTTTGACGTTAAGATCGACCTACAGGTTCCCAATGCAGGTGAGATGATTTTACTCTGTGGTACAGAGGTGGTTGTAGACGTTAACCGCAGCACATTAGAAACAAGAAGTATTAATATTACTCTTGTGTTCTGCAGAGGCAAAGTCTCTGTCCGTGAGCTCCAACGCGCTGCCCGTGAAGGATGGCGCTCCCCGTAGGTCCCTCAACCTGGAAGACTACAAGAAGAGGAGGGGGCTGATCTGATGTTGTCGTCCATCAATCAGAAACCACATTGCATGTGTAATTGGCTGCGTAAGAGAGAGTGTTTGTATGTGTGTGTGTGTGTGTGTGTGTGGTTGAGAGAGTGAGTGTGTGTGTGAATGATTCCCAAAGGACATGTATGAATGTTGATACAGAGGACTGTTTATCCGAACACAGAGGAAATACTGATTGAGCAAAGACAACATTTTTCTTAAAGGATCTCTCTCAGAAGAAAATTGTCCAGATATTTGTTTTTGTTTTTTTTTGCATTATCACACACAAACTCATATATTTTTTTTATGTATTTAATGTCTTTTCCCCTTTTTTGGGTCGTCTGGAGTCCAGGTTTTTTTTTTTTTTTTTTTTTCTCTTCTTCTTCTTCTGAAAGGACGCAGCACTTGCGGATTATGACCCTGAGTACGGACACTATCTTAGAAGACTTAGATTGCTGAGGCATTTTGAAATTACTGTACTGGATATTTTACAGAATCGACCAGCTCGTCCTCGCCAATGATGAATTACTGTTGTAAATCTCCCCCCCCCCCCCCCCCCCCCCCCGACACGTGTGATCATCAGCCTCATGACTTTTTTTGTGGAGTGTAGACGATCACCACCTCGGACTCGAGCCTGCCCTCCACGGCAGATGTGAAATGTTCGGTTCATGTCAACTGGATATTTATCACTTTTTAAGTCTTTGAAATGACCTGATTTAAGAGGAACCCTTTTCTATGACTGGCCGAGTAATAAAAGTGTTTCTTTATTTCTGTTATCTCTTGGTTGGTTGTTCATGGGATAACTTCCCCTGCCCTTAATTCCCAGAGCAGATTCTATGTGTTATCGATTGTGTCCATAGTCAGTTCCTGTATTGATGTGGCATGCCATGTAAATATGCATTTTGGAGTGAGTGCGGAAAAAATAAAGAGGCACTGTTTCATAACTTCTGAGTCAGTTTGTTTCTTTACACATATAAAGGTGACACTGCAACAACACAAGTCACCTGCTGAGGTTGTTATTTTGTATTTTTTAGATGGAACTACCTTTACGTGTAACTCCTGTGAGTGTAACTAGGTACCTTTTGTGTGTGTTTCTGTTTTAATTTAGGATTTATTTTGTTACTCAATTTAAATTTAACTGTACCTCACTGCAATTCCTTTCATCATTGATTCATATGCCCATCATCTTCTGCATTAGTCAAAAAATCATTTGGTGTATAAACTGATTGAAAGATTTAAGACTCAAAAATGTTTATCCCATTTTCTTTAATTCCAAAGTGATGTCTTTAAATGTCTCATTTTGTTAGTCCAAATCCCTAAAATATTCGCTTTGAAACAATATGGACAGAAAGACTCAGGAAATGTCCATATTCAAGAGGCTGAAAACAGTATGAAAATTTACTTTAACAATTAATCACTTTTTGTACCTTTGTTAATAATTCCATTTAATGACTCTTAACAAGGGACTGTTCTTTACTTAACAGAGGACATGGATGGCTGGGGTGTGACTATTTATAACCCTTCCTGAAGCTGCAGATATTTTCTTTGAGCCTCCCCGAGTGGCGTGGGGAAAATGCATGACCCTCCCTCCACCATAAATTAGTTGTTGGATTTCTAAAACTTGACCTGTGATATCTGAAAGTTAAAAGCTGGAGATGAAATCCTGGTTTGGTTTTTCACCCTTGTTGCATGCTGGTTAGTTAGTATAAATGATTTACTTGTAGCAAAATTTTAAATGAGACATGTAAAACAGTGATTCTTATCAAATGCCACTATTTGTAATCTTGAGATGTTAAGTTCATTCTTGACATTTAGACTTTATTTTGACTTAAATCATGACATTTCAACTTTATTCTTGAAATTTTAAGTTTATTCTCGACATTTCGACTTTAATCGTCAGATGTCAAGTTAATTTTTTAAAATTTAATCTTGATGTTTCAAGTTCAGTCTCGACATTCCAACTTAATTCTCAAAGTACTGGCTTTAATTTTCAAAATTTCAGCTTTAATCTCAAAATGTCAAGTTCATTTTTGGTATTTCGACTTTTTTTCTTAAAATTTCTACATTACTCTTGAGATGTCATGTTAATTTTCAACATTTTGACTTTAATCTTGATGTTTCCAATTTAATCCTGACATTTCAACTTAATTCTCAACATTTTGGCTTTATTTTTGGCATTTCAGCTTTAATCTTGAAGTGTCAAATTCATTCTTGACATTTCAACTAAATCTTGACAATTCAACTTTTTTTATCAAAATGCAAAAAAAAACCAAAAAACTTCATCCTCAGGTTTTTTTTTCTTGTGCCTTTTATATATCTTTTTTTATTTTAATTTTTTAAAGACAGGTAAAGCAAAGTGATTCTGATTAAATATCACTATTTTACGCTCAGCTTTGTTTATGTTTGTCTGGTTATTCCTACACAGTATGTTCAAGGACCATCAGAAATTTACAAATCCAACAGTGCATTTCTGTTTTTACAGTTGTTTTTTGCTAAACACAAAATACAACCATTTACATTTGTATTCCTTCCTCTAACCCAAAATTAAAGACAGAAGTCCCCCACCACCTCCCCTCAAATAAGTAACGAACAGTCCCTAACAAATACTTTAAAGGTGAAAAGTCGGTGGATAAAGTATTTGCTTGTTATGTGACAAAAAAGACTGAATACTTAATCACATTTGTTCACCATTGCTTATATTTGTATTCATAAGGTGACACAAACAAGCAGGATAATGTATATTGCAAAGTTCATCGGTTGATTTGTGATCAGGCTCCTGTGAGGTCACTCTGTTGTGGGGTCCTCGCTCGGCAGCGCTTCCTGGTCCACGTATGAGAAGATCACCAATATCCTCTTTGACATATAATGACATTTGGCCGTGTTTATTTAAACGGTTTTTCTCGTTCATGCCCACAAGTGAAACCCCGGCGGTAGCCAGCTGACCTGAGACATTTTGAGACTTGGACGTCGCTTCAAACGGTGCGTGTGAACCTTTGCTTTAGCAGCCAGCTAGCCTGTTAGCTTTAGCAGTGATGGAGTTATCCTGGAGCAACTGTGTTTACTTTGTGATAACGTAAGCTCAGCTGATGACGACCCCTGTAATTGTTCCTTTATGTGTATGAATCTGTACTTATAGCAATACAGTGTCATTATTATAACTAGCTAGCTGCTTTGACTCTGTTGAGTTACTGAGCTAGCATGCTAGCTGTGCAGATATTGTGTTGTCACTGGGGAGTTTGAGTCCTGAGTCTAGTCTCTCAGGCTGCTTATAAAAGACTGGATCCTTCCTAACTTTAGATATGGCTTTAATATAATCTTTACTTTAACTATCTATCAGTTGATGATGTCATGTTTATTAAAAATGGATAGCTCGTGCTCCAGTGTGGTGTGAATGCACCTACTGTAAGTGCCGTTTTACAAAAGCCTTTGCCTAATGAATGTCATAATGTCAAATTAGATGCACAATAATTACCTAAATCAGGATAATGCATGACGCAGATTGGAAAATGGCCTATTATAAGGCCCAGGCACAGTCAATAGATGCTGTTTTAACAATATAAATGGTTATTTCACACCAGTCAGAGTAATTCACATGCTCCCTGATGCTCCAGATATTTGTGTTAAAGGCAAAAAATGTTCATAAACACATTGTTGATGGGGATGTCCAAGGCTACAGTCATTATGAATGTAAACTGTTAAATGTCGAGCCTGTGTAACTGGTAATAAGTTCAGTATATTACGAGATTTACAGTGTACTGCACATTTATTTACCCAGAAACAATGTTGTTACTTTGCAGCAATTATGACTCATTGACTTTATAAGAGCATACCTTAAATAGCAGCTGAGAGCCAAGTTGTCTTTGCAGGAACGCCCTGATCACACTGAAGCTGCCTCATTCAACCACAGTATGATGTGTTGGGCACTGAGCAGCTCTTCTTGAGTAGCTAGGGGTTAATGGCCTTGCATTAGGGCACCATGGTGGTTTTGAGGGAGGGGCAAGTGCTACCTGTGCCCAGATTTACCCTGTTGGTCTGAGGATCAAAGTGGTGACATCCTGGTCACCTCTCTGACTTTTCAGCCATCTCTGCCCTTCGTTTTTTGAAGGAGTGGGCTGGAGGGGATGCTGTTAGCTATTGGAATTATTTTGAAAGTCACACTATCAAATTATTTTGAAATTACCCTCTGCTACATTATGCTTTCAGAGGATAAATGATTCCTATGGATCCTCCAAATTAGGGCTGCTCTATATGCAAAAAATAAATCATTTTGCAATTATTTTGACAGAAACCTAAAAAATATAAATCTATTAATGATGAGAATTTTGCTGGAGTCTGTACCAAACAAGTAAGATCCCTTGCTTCAAGAATATGCTTTGTAGGCCCAGTCCTCTGTACTGTAGCAACATAATGCATCATTTATCATCATTTTACCTTTACCAATAAATTACAGCACCTGCATTTTGATATTGCTCTTGGCCATATTGTAATTTCAATAATATTTCCATTTAATGCGCAGCCCTACTTAAACTCCTTAAAAGTTTCTGAATTTGAGGAAGAAAATCAAGGTCTCTCGAAGTTTTTAAAATTAAGATAAGCAAGCATAAGTCAATGAAAGTGAAAGAAAAAAGATTTTTGTTATCAATCTTAGTAAATAGGCTACGTTGTGCTGTGTGCATGTGTGTCCCCTGCAGCTGCGTCATTGTTTCACACGCCACCTGCCTCCACCTACACAGCACAATTGAGAAGTGTTGACACATTCAAGCCTCTCTCTTTGTATTTATTGACTGTGAGCATCTGTAAAGCCTGCTAGTTCTCATTAGAAAACATCTCAGTGTTTAAACAGTAATTAACTTTGATCTGTTTCTCCAACTATGCAGTAATGGGTCCTTGAATTTGATGTTTAAGAAGGCATGGAAACCCTGGTGTTAAGGCTTGTGTAATATGTTTAAACTTAAATAAGAATATTATTTGTCAACTCAACCTAAGCGTGTTGGAACCTGTCAGTAATAAAGCCATCTTCAAATTGTGCTCTTACGTTTCTGCCATCAGGACCCAAAATGTCTTGGTTTGCTGACTTGGCTGGGAAAGCTGAAGACTTCCTGAATAAAGTGGACCAGGGAGCTGCCACCGCCCTGACCAAAAAACAGGAGAGAACAACCTCCTTTTCGTCACCTTTTGAAGTAGAATCAACTGCCAAACCTGAATACAACACTGCAGGGTACAAGGCCCATGCAGCTGGGACTCATCATGCCTATGCACCCTCTGATGATGCACAGAGCTACATCTCTGCAGCAGCTGGCAACATCAAGAGATCCAGTGCAACCCTGCTGGCCGGCACTGCCAACATTCCCAGTACCTCCTCCGGTTCTGGCAGCAGCGCTCCCAACTCTGCCAAGGTGTCATCTGGCTTTGTGAGGCCCAAAAAGAGCGAGCAGAATGTAGACGATGACTTGCTCTTTGACTTTCTGAACAGCTCGGAGCCTCCAGTCAGCAATAGGAGGGATTCGAGAAGAGAGCTTGTGAAAGTGGCAGTTCCGGTTACTGAGGCCCAAAACCCAACACCTCCTCCTTCCTCGATTCCTCATACCATCCCATCGGCCCCTTCGACGCCCCCCTCAACCCGGGGTGTATCCAGGGCCTCAAGCATGAGCTCACTGTCTGCTCACAGCCTCAAAACATCAGAGGAGAGCTCTGCAAAAGAACCAAGCCAAGGTACGATTATTAAGACCACACATATTACAGTTGTAAGTTTCTGGATGAAAGAAAGAATCCCTAGAGAAATAGACAATTTTGTTAAAGAGGAGGATCCGTTTTGTTTAACCAGAAACAGCCCTGCAAAAGCTATCATCAAACCCACTCCATTTAAATAAACAGTTATTTTAGCCTGAATAGAGCCAGCATGTTTTCACATCTAACTGGGTGAAATAATGTTTTATTTTTTTCTTGTATTTTTGGTTCCGTTAACTTTGATGATTTACGATGATAAAATTACTGTTTATCTAAATGGAGTCTGTTGTGTTTGGTAGTAGCGATTTTGGGGTTGTTTCTGGCTAAACAAAAATGATCTTACTCTTTATCAAAAAGGTCTGTCTTGTGGGGATCCTTTCCATAATGCTGTCAAACAAGCAGAATAACAATCGGAGCCTGTCAGTAGCAAACAGATACTTTAAGTGTATGTAAATAGCAGGTGTGAAAATGCCCTGAATGGTTACATTGCAGCATGTTCGCAGCTGCCGGCTGCAGTGCCCTTGCTTAATACAAAATCAATTGTCTCAGTCACTTAAGACACATAATCATGGGAAAATAGGGTCCAGGCTGAAAGATACTAAACTTATCCCTCAAATTAAAGTTTAGAGTTTTCTGTATATTGACTGTTTGTCTTTCCTGTTTAAAATGTGAAAGTATTTCATATGACAACATAGCTAAAATGCCTAAGGTGCCCAAAATGATCAGGGATGCATGATATTGGAATTTTTGCCGATATGCGGATACGCCGATACCTAACAACTCATTTGACCGATAACCGATACTGATATATCAATATATCCACTTTTCCCCCACCTAATTTTAGTGATCGTCAAGTCTCTTCTGTAGTGGAATTAACGTCATATTATACATGCATACTCTTATCATGATGGCCCACCAACAGATGGAGACATGAAATAGAATACTTTTTAATATACAGTACAGGCCAAAAGTTTGGACACACCTTCTCATTCAATGCGTTTTCTTTATTGTCATGACTATTTACATTGTAGATTCTCACTGAAGGCATCAAAACTATGAATGAACACATGTGGAGTTATGTACTTAACAAAAAAAGGTGAAATAACTGAAAACATGTTTTATATTCTAGTTTCTTCAAAATAGCCACCCTTTGCTCTGATTACTGCTTTGCACACTCTTGGCATTCTCTCCATGAGCTTCAAGAGGTAGTCACCTGAAATGGTTTCCACTTCACAGGTGTGCCTTATCAGGGTTAATTAGTGGAATTTCTTGCTTTATCAGTGGGGTTGGGACCATCAGTTGTGTTGTGCCGAAGTCAGGTTAATACACAGCCGACAGCCCTATTGGACAACTGTTAAAATTCATATTATGGCAAGAACCAATCAGCTAACTAAAGAAAAACGAGTGGCCATCATTACTTTAAGAAATGAAGGTCAGTCAGTCCGGAAAATTGCAAAAACTTTAAATGTGTCCCCAAGTGGAGTCGCAAAAACCATCAAGCACTACAACCAAACTGGCACACATGAGGACCGACCCAGGAAAGGAAGACCAAGAGTCACCTCTGCTTCTGAGGATAAGTTCATCCGAGTCACCAGCCTCAGAAATGGCCAGTTAACAGCAGCTCAGATCAGAGACCAGATGAATGCCACACAGAGTTCTAGCAGCAGACCCATCTCTAGAACAACTGTTAAGAGGAGACTGCGCCAATCAGGCCTTCATGGTCAAATAGCTGCTAGGAAACCACTGCTAAGGAGAGGCAACAAGCAGAAGAGATTTGTTTGGGCCAAGAAACACAAGGAATGGACATTAGACCAGTGGAAATCTGTGCTTTGGTCTGATGAGTCCAAATTTGAGATCTTTGGTTCCAACCGCCGTGTCTTTGTGAGACGCAGAAAAGGTGAACGGATGGATTCCACATGCCTGGTTCCCACTGTGAAGCATGGAGGAGGAGGTGTGATGGTGTGGGGGTGTTTTGCTGGTGACACTGTTGGGGATTTATTCAAAATTGAAGGCACACTGAACCAGCATGGCTACCACAGCATCCTGCAGCGACATGCCATCCCATCCGGTTTGCTTTTAGTTGGACGATCATTTATTTTTCAACAGGACAATGACCCCAAACACACCTCCAGGCTGTGTAAGGGCTATTTGACCAAGAAGGAGAGTGATGGAGTGCTGCGGCAGATGACCTGGCCTCCACAGTCACCGGACCTGAACCCAATCCAGATGGTTTGGGGTGAGCTGGACCGCAGAGTGAAGGCAAAGGGGCCAACAAGTGCTAAACACCTCTGGGAACTCCTTCAAGACTGTTGGAAAACCATTTCAGGTGACTACCTCTTGAAGCTCATGGAGAGAATGCCAAGAGTGTGCAAAGCAGTAATCAGAGCAAAGGGTGGCTATTTTGAAGAAACTAGAATATAAAACATGTTTTCAGTTATTTCACCTTTTTTTGTTAAGTACATAACTCCACGTGTTCATTCATAGTTTTGATGCCTTCAGTGAGAATCTACAATGTAAATAGTCATGACAATAAAGAAAACGCATTGAATGAGAAGGTGTGTCCAAACTTTTGGCCTGTACTGTATGTAATATTCATTCATCATGCAAAATAAGAAAAAGCATGTTGACCAATACTGATAGTTCATTTTAAAGCCGATATTGGCCGATACTGATGCGGCCGATATTATCGTGCATCCCTAAGAATGATAGTAATAATCAGTCAATCAGGATTTTACTGAAGTACAGCAAGTAAGTGAAAATGCAAAGTACTTTATTGTGATATTAATATCAAAAGATGATATTTTGATAGGTTATCAAGCTTTTATTCTGTTATTACTATTACATGTTATTGTCCACCTGTAGATGGACAGCTGTGCAACAAATAAGAGTTCCCAAAGGCAGCCAGCTTTATATTGCCTTATTTAAATAAATTGTATGTCCAGTTCATATTGGAATGATCATTTAGCGTGTTCTTTTTTCGCCACCACAGACACACCTGAGAGTTCAGACTCAGGCTTGGCTGTCCCTCAAGAGTCCATCAGGCAGGAGCTTCCTCCTCCTCCTGCTGCTCCTCCCACAGAGGAGCCGCAGAGCCAGATCCTGTCCAGCCTGCGTCTGGAGAATCAGCTGCTGCGCAGTGAGGTGGCCTCCCTCAACCAGGAGATGGCTTCAGTCATCCAGAGGGCAAAAGACTTACAAGATGGTAAGAGACGAGACCAAACAGGAGGAAAGATGGCCTGCATGTCTGCCCCTCTCCCTCTGTATTAACTAAGTGGTTTTCTGCTCATGTAGAATTGAACCAGTCTCGCATGCGTGCAGACAAATGGAACTCTGAGCAGTCTCAGACTAACCGGATGGTACGGGAACTTCGGTCAAAGGTTGATGACCTAACAGAAGCCCTCTCAGCCAAAGACGGTCAACTTGCAGTCCTAAAAATCAGACTCGATGAAGCTGATCAGATGTTGAAGTCTCGCAATGCTGCATTAGAGGAGGCACAGAAGGAACAGTCAAGGTACTCTCTCACAACCACCTTTTAGAGATCAGATTCAGCTTATTATGAATTTGTTTATTATTTTCCTTGTCTGTTTTTTCTAGAATTATGCAGGACCACACAGAAGGAAGCAGCCTGCACTCCAAAGCTCTTGAAACGATACAGGAGAGGCTGCGAGAGGCTGAACTGGGCCTCAGGAGGGAACAGGACAGCTACCGGCAGATGCAGGTGCACATGATAACCATTCACCTTCCTTTATATATGACATCTAAGTCCAAACTGAACACATGCAGATGATAAGACGTCTTAACTCTGTGTCCTTGTGTAGAGTGAGTACGCTGGCCGCTTGTCCAAAGTGGAGGCTGAGAGGCAGACCCTCGCAGAGACGGTGACCGCAGCAGAGCGGCGAGCTGCAGAGGAGAAGCTTAAGGTCGACGACGTCCAACAGCAACTGAAAAGTGCCAAAGCTGCAGCTGAGTCTGCCAAACAGGAGTTACAAGACTACAAGCACAAAGCTTCACGCATCCTACAAGTAAGACTCGTTTATGATTGCCTTTGTGATTCTGTTTTTTGATAATAGGCTTTCTTGATAAGCTCACACTGTTGCTGATAATGTTTTTAATGGTCTAGTCCAAAGAGAAGCTGATCAGCAGTCTGAAGGAGGGGTCTGGTCTGGAGACTGTGGACGGCAGCGGGGCCGTGGCTCTGGAGCTGGAGGACCTGCGTCACGAGAAGGAGCTGCAAAAGGAGGACATCCAAAAACTGCAGGGGCAAGTGCACACGCTTCGAATAGAGATACAGGTGAGATGCTTTAAACAGCAGAAAATATAGAATAGAGGAAGTGAAAATTCGGAGTGCACATATATCTGTGTGATGTGAGGCGCTGTGTACCTCCCTCACAAACAAATGCTTTCTGAGTAACTTTGATTTGAGAGTGTTGTTTGAATACGGCAGCGACATTTATGATCTGCAGCTGCGATGTTGACTCAGCTGTACAAGTGAGATATGTTTTAACTGGCAGGATCTGGAGAATCAGGCTCTGACAGAGGCGGAGACATGGCGGGAGCAGCAGCAGCATCTGGAGGAGCAACTGGCCTTACAGAACAGAGCTAAGCAGGAGGTGGAGGCTGAGGTCGAGCGCTACAAACAGGTATAAACTGTCACAGATATATTTGTCCTGAAACTACACTTGTAGTGTTTGCATGTCTGATCAGTCTCTTAATTTATGTGGGATGTTTGTTGTGTTTTTCTTGAAACACAGGAGCTGCAGTATCTAGAGGAAGAGCAACATCGAGCTAAAAGCACCCTGCAGAGCAGAATCAAGGACAGAGAAGACGAAATCCAGAAACTCAGGAACCAGGTCAGTCCCTTCACAGCGCCCTCCTCTGCGGTCACCGCTTCTTGGTCAATATCTGCTGTGTGACAGGAACAAGCATGTTAAATTTAGCCATTTGTCATACAGTATTGATTGTGTTCTCTTCCAGTTGACCAACAAGACCCTCAGCAGCAGCAGCCAAACAGAGCTGGAGAATCGTCTCCACCAACTGACGGAGACGCTGATCCAGAAGCAGACGATGCTGGAGGCTTTGGGCACAGAGAAAAGCTCCCTGGTCTTCCAGCTGGAGCGTCTGGAGCAGCAGCTGAAGAACACTCAGGGAGGACAGAGCGGAGGGCCGACCATCAACATGAGCGGTCTGGAGGGACCAGGTAGGAGGGGCTTAGATGAAGGTCAAAGGGTTTTGTTCTTTAAACACAGGTGATTGTTAAAGATCAGTGATACAGATTTTGCCTTTCAACACCAACTTGTTCATATTCTCAATACTTTTATGAGGCTGAGGCAAACAAGATAAACCATCAAGCAAGGTAGTTGGAGCTGACATTTCAACATGGAGAACATATTTGATAAGAACAAATGAAGATTTACTCAAGAAATTCAGTTTTGTAATCAGTCTTTTGCAGAAGTCTTGTTTACCGCAGCAACAATTGCTGATTCACCGTGTTGGTACAGTTGATCCAGTTTATTTCTGCCAAATTGTTTCATTTCTGTTTTTCTATTTTAGGAGTAACTTTTGTGTTGTGTTCATGCCGGGCACGAATAGAACAATTTGCGTGAGTGAATTACATGTAAAGTCAGTGTAAAGACGGGATTAGATGTGAATTCCTGCCTGGTGGCGAGAGGGGCGCAGTGGACACGATGCAAATGAAGTAGTGTGAATTAAGCAAATTGCGCAATTACGCTCATACGCTTTTTCAACTTCAGCAACCAATTCACGCCACGATAGCCAATCAGCACTCAGATCCTCTGGGGACGCATGACACAGATGACCTACTGATGAAGTTCATTCATTGATTCAGTGATTTCACACATGTATGACGCATGTATGAAGCGAGTCAAGACAAAATATTTTAGCATTTAAACTCATGCAAGTGTGTTTGGTGTGAACACAACATTAATATCCTGGTCTGCTTAATATAGATGCAAAAATGATGGAATATAACAGCACATAAATTTAAATTGTAACATTGCTATTTTTCAACCTGGACCCTGTTTTCCCATGTTTGGAGTCAACAATTTTTGAATTGAAATTGAATTTTGAATTAGTCCAGTATTGAATAAGAGCGCTGCAGCTGGCAGCCGTGAAACAGGCTGCAGTGTAACCACTTGGGCCATGTTCACACTGTAAATGTATGTCCACTAAAGGTGTTTGTTTTTGCCAGTGACAGGCTCAGATTGTTATTCTAAGTGTCTGATTTTGGAAAGGATCCCTACAGAGATAGACCTCTTTGTTAAAGAGTAAGATCTTTTTTCAGCCCTGAAATTGCCATCCCAATTCCACCAGACTCCATTTCAATAAACAGCAATTTTAGTGTGTATAGAGTCAGCGTATTTCCACATCTAACTGAGTGAATTTAAGGTTTATTTCAACCAAACCAAAGATGGTGATTGTTTAAACAGTGGAAAGATGAACCAGGATGGTTTTTGTGAGATTTATTTTGTTTGTCAACTTTTAAAAGAAGTGTGTTTTACAATGATAAAACTACTGTTTATTTAAATGTAGTCTGGCGTGTTTGGCCATGGTTATTTCAGGGCTGTTTCTGGTTAGAAAATGGATCTTACTCTTTAATTAAAAGGTCTATCTCTGTAGGGATCCTTCCTATAAGTTGTCAGATATTTCAAATAACAATCTGAGCCTGTCAGTGACAAAACAAGCACTTTTAGTGGATGTAAATAACGTTGCACGTTGCCCATTATTGTTACATTGCAGCCTGTTTCGCTGCTGCCAGCTGCAGCAGTCTCATGTACTGCTGAACCAAATTCAAAAAATGTCGTCTCCATCAGTTACTTAGACACAAAAACATTGATAAATAGAGTCCAGGCCGGAAAATACAGAAGTTTCCCTTTAAAACTGGATGTATCCCTTTTTGTTTTATTATCAGACTCAGTAGTTGATCAGATTTTATTCTGAGTCCACCGTTAACTTCTTAATGACCTTGTTTTCTGCGTTTTGAATTTCCAGGGGCACGACAAAGAAACGCACCAGTACTTTTCAGTGATCAGGAGAGCCCGGGAATGTACGGCAAAGTACGCAAGGCAGCCAGTACCATCGACCGTTTCAGGTAACATTTTCCTCACCGTTACTGTTCTGTAATGACACTGTGTCTGTGTGTCTGATGATGTGTGAGATATCATCCTCAGTGATAAATGGAAAATTGTTATTTCAGCATCAGACTGGGCATCTTCTTGAGGCGCTACCCTATTGCCAGAGTTTTTGTTATCCTGTACATGGTGAGTGTCTGAAAGTGTGTCACATTTTACCTTTTCAATGAACTGTTATTGATACAAACAGTTAACAACACTCTGGCTTCTTTTTACAGGCGGCACTGCACCTGTGGGTCATGATTGTACTCTTGACTTACACACCAGAAATGCACCGTGAGCATCCTGATGGAAAGCTCGGATGTTAAAAGATGTTTGTTCTATGGCCTTCAGTGTAAGGATGGGCCAAGCTGCTGACACATGGGCTCTGGGTCCTGATTCTCCTTGTTTTGCACAGAAATGCTATGAAATAAAAGACATTTCCTCTGATTTATTCTTTATTTTTTACAGCTGCAGGTTGGTAACTGAGCTCAGTTGAGTTTTAAAGTAATGACAGAGTGATATATTGTATTTGTCTGCTGAAAGGACGTTAAATCAAACTGATCTCACGTATGTTTCTTCTCATCTGCTTTCAGACCTCTGGTCTCTTGAGAGATTGTATTTAACACTATGTAAAAAAAGAATCTTTTAATAAATGAGTTAGAAGAAACAACACAGCCTGTCACTGTTTCTGATTATCTGAGCAACGAAACAACATTAAGGGGAACTTAAAAGGTTTTACACACAGTCAGTTCACCAGTCATGAAATGTACGACTGGAGCATGTGAATACAGTCGTATAATATCTTCTGTGGCTCTGGAGGAGCTGTGAGGAGTCTCAATGTGGGTTTGGAGACCACACCTTTGTAAGCATGTGTTACAAACGAGGGAGTTTGAAAGATGTGGCCACTGACCTGGCACAGAGGCTCTTTGTATAGTTGTTATAGATATATGAAAATCTATTCACAAATGTTACAGCTCTTAATAAAATACACTGAAGCCTAAATATAACATTTGGGTTCAATGTGGTTTATTTATTAAATATTCTTTTCATAACTTACTCAAGTTTAATTCAAGGCTGTACCCATGGAGTTGGGCAGGGGGACCTGATCTGCCTGGGGTACTGGTGTATAAATCAAATACATTCCTGGGTGAAAGTAGAATTCCACCTTGGAGGATAATGAAATGTTATTTTAATAGCCTTTTTGTTCTTGGAATTAAATATGTGAAAGCACAGGATGGATAATACATAATTCAAGATCAGGCAGATGAGGATTTACGTTTATTGTGGATTAATATGTGTCTGTATGAAGATCAAAGTCAGGTCTGCTATGAATTCTTAGGAATTGTGACTGAATTATAATTCTGTGTCCGTCTTAAATTTTCTTAAAATTATGACACTTTTTGTTTTAAGTGCTCAATGTTAAAGTGACAAGATGAGTTGTTTTCTTTGTTGTGTTTTGTGTATGTATGTGTGTGTACCTCAAGAAGAAAAGACAATGCCGATGCTGATTTTATTTTACTTTATTTTATTATCATTTAATATATATATATATATATATATATATATATATATATATATATATATATATATATATAGGCTATTTTAATATGATATATTTTAATGCTAAAGCAGTAATCAGTTCTGATATAAATGGTCCAAGAGGCCATATATGTACAGTACAGGCCAAAAGTTTGGACACACCTTCTCATTCAATGCGTTTTCTTTATTTTCATGACTATTTACATTGTAGATTCTCACTGAAGGCATCAAAACTATGAATGAACACATGTGGAGTTATGTACTTAACAAAAAAAGGTGAAATAACTGAAAACATGTTTTATATTCTAGTTTCTTCAAAATAGCCACCCTTTGCTCTGATTACTGCTTTGCACACTCTTGGCATTCTCTCCATGAGCTTCAAGAGGTAGTCACCTGAAATGGTTTCCACTTCACAGGTGTGCCTTATCAGGGTTAATTAGTGGAATTTCTTGCTTTATCAGTGGGGTTGGGACCATGAGTTGTGTTGTGCAGAAGTCAGGTTAATACACAGCCGACAGCCCTATTGGACAACTGTTAAAATTCATATTATGGCAAGAACCAATCAGCTAACTAAAGAAAAACGAGTGGCCATCATTACTTTAAGAAATGAAGGTCAGTCAGTCCGGAAAATTGCAAAAACTTTAAATGTGTCCCCAAGTGGAGTCGCAAAAACCATCAAGCGCTACAACGAAACTGGCACACATGAGGACCGACCCAGGAAAGGAAGACCAAGAGTCACCTCTGCTTCTGAGGATAAGTTCATCCGAGTCACCAGCCTCAGAAATCGCAAGTTAACAGCAGCTCAGATCAGAGACTAGATGAATGCCACACAGAGTTCTAGCAGCAGACCCATCTCTAGAACAACTGTTAAGAGGAGACTGCGCCAATCAGGCCTTCATGGTCAAATAGCTGCTAGGAAACCACTGCTAAGGAGAGGCAACAAGCAGAAGAGATTTGTTTGGGCCAAGAAACACAAGGAATGGACATTAGACCAGTGGAAATCTGTGCTTTGGTCTGATGAGTCCAAATTTGAGATCTTTGGTTCCAACCGCCGTGTCTTTGTGAGACACAGAAAAGGTGAACGGATGGATTCCACATGCCTGGTTCCCACTGTGAAGCATGGAGGAGGAGGTGTGATGGTGTGGGGGTGTTTTGCTGGTGACACTGTTGGGGATTTATTCAAAATTGAAGGCACACTGAACCAGCATGGCTACCACAGCATCCTGCAGCGACATGCCATCCCATCCGGTTTGCGTTTAGTTGGACCATCATTTATTTTTCAACAGGACAATGACCCCAAACACACCTCCAGGCTGTGTAAGGGCTATTTGACCAAGAAGGAGAGTGATGGAGTGCTGCGGCAGATGACCTGGCCTCCACAGTCACCGGACCTGAACCCAATCCAGATGGTTTGGGGTGAGCTGGACCGCAGAGTGAAGGCAAAGGGGCCAACAAGTGCTAAACACCTCTGGGAACTCCTTCAAGACTGTTGGAAAACCATTTCAGGTGACTACCTCTTGAAGCTCATGGAGAGAATGCCAAGAGTGTGCAAAGCAGTAATCAGAGCAAAGGGTGGCTATTTTGAAGAAACTAGAATATAAAACATGTTTTCAGTTATTTCACCTTTTTTTGTTAAGTACATAACTCCACATGTGTTCATTCATAGTTTTGATGCCTTCAGTGAGAATCTACAATGTAAATAGTCATGAAAATAAAGAAAACGCATTGAATGAGAAGGTGTGTCCAAACTTTTGGCCTGTACTGTATATGTATATATATATATATATATATATATATATATATATATATATATATATATGTGTGTGTGTGTGTGTGTGTGTGTGTGTATATATATATATATATATATATATATAAAAGTGTTATCTTCCCTCCAAAGCTGGCATATTAAATTGATATTAAAACACTTTAAAACTTACACCTCAGGAGTTCTTACCTGTCGGGATCCTTCGGGAAACGGTGCAAGGCCAGGTGCGGGGTGTTCCACTGATAGTTGTTGCAGTTAATTGCACTACACTGTTTACTTTTACTTTTTTTCTCCTCTCTCCTTGACATCTTGGAGCTCCGCCTCTTGGTATCCATGCTCTTTGGTTCAGATCTTGTCGCGAGTATTTAGGTTCGTTCGAGATGAGCCAGTCCTGCGCAGATTCGATCACCGGCGATCGGCGCACAATGCATGCTGGTTAGTTTTGTGTCCGACTTCATCCCGACTTGCTCTGACGTATTACAAAAGTGGACGGCGATAAAGCCGCGAGAGCGAGGCGGCCGCAGTTTTTAGAGCCAGACGCTGCAGTTGCTCTCACCTGATCTAACAGCTGATTGGTTCAGATGTCGACTCAACAAGATGACGTTTTAGATAAACTACTCATTTTTGTTGAATTCTAGAGATTAAGATTGTATTTGTCTGACCTGAAGGTTTATTCTGTGAACAGAAAACATGTTGTGTGACTGATGGTGAAAACAAACTGATAAATGGGTCTGATCACTTTTTTAATGAACTGACTGAAGGCTGCTGGAAACTGTCGGACTTCACCGCAGCTTTTTGTCACCGCCCCCGCTGCGGCCGCCTGCTCTCGTCTACTTTCCAGGCGAGGCGCAGTTCATCTCGAACGAGCCTGTTGAGAGCTATATAAACCCCACAGGTTTCATTCAAAATGTGTGGTTGTGATAGAGGAGAGTTTTTGACAGTTGAGAGTTTGGATAGTTTGGAGAACACAAGCACATTCACTGTCCTCACCCCCTATTTTATTATTTCTACTTTCCCTTGTGACCACTGTAATTTCAAAAAGTTAAGGTTTAAATCTACAAAATACAATAATACAAAAATAATATAGTGTGTAAAAAATACACATTATATTAATATAGGTGAATCATATATTTACTGTTACTATAATGGAGAGTAGATTTATTCAATTCAGTTAAAAAAGTAGAGCAAATGAAGCATCAAGAAGCTTTGCCCTTGAGTGAACCAATTTGATGAAAAGCTTTAATGTTTCATGACGCTTCAGCTGCCCATCACTAACGTTACCTGTGGCTTTATCCAATATCTCTGATTACGGATACGGTGCCTTCGCGTTCAGTTGTAGTTCCCTGTGGTTCTTGAACGCACCTTGAATTTGTTGGTCCTCCAGTATCCCACAATGCACCGCTGCCGTGTTCTGTGTCCACGTCAAACCTGACAGCAATCGCCGCAGCCGAGCTGATAATATGGCTGCAGTTGAGGTGGCACTTTCTGGGCGCTGTGTTGTTTAGACCGGCTAAGAAACTACTGAAAACACCGCTAACACTCAGCGTACGCGACTCAGACCTGAACGCAACGCCGCCATTAAAGGTATCAGCCGTTTGACTGCGATATAAGTTAGCTTAGCTTAGCTTGGCAGATTCCTCCAGGCAAACGATCAGCTGTTACTAGCCGGAGTCTTTGCTAAATGAGCGTCTGTCAGCCTGAAAAGCGACTTTGTTTCGGGACATTTCAGTGGACTGTGAAGTTTAACGACGTGTCTGTGGTTTCGTGCGAACAGTTGAGCTTCATGACCGAGTTCACGGTGTCACCTCTGGAGTCAAAGCTAGGCTAGCCCCCCACTGGTCCTTCTCGGCCCTGCTTTGTTTTTGTTTGGTTTGTAGCCCTCCTCGAGATGTCATCGTGGCTGGGTGGGATCGGCTCCGGCCTCGGTCAGTCTCTGGGCCAGGTCGGCGGGAGCCTGTCCACCTTCACCGGACAGATATCTAACTTTACCAAAGACATGCTGCTGGAGGGGGTGGAAGAAGTAGGAGGTAAGTTTGTGTTCCTGTTTTTGACACTTTGTCAGCCACATCATCAGAACTTTGAATTACACTGTTGAGCAGAGAGCATATATTATATTTTAAATGTGTTTTGCACACATACATTAGCTGCTTGATTGTTCTAGTACACCCACATGAATTAAAATCGCTACCAAGGGTCAGGATCTCAGGTCTTGCCAATTAGCAGGTCCTTAAATAAAGAGTTTGATCTCCAGAAAGGTTGTAAAGATATCTCAGCTGTCCTGGGAGGCATCAACAAAAAGAAGAAGCAAGACATGACACAGCAGCGTAAGCATTTTCTTGCAAAAACACTGCCATTAACTGAAAAATAACCCAAAGGAGGGTTGCTTAAATTATCAATAAAGCATCCAGTAACTGGAAAACACCAGAAAGGTCTGGCTGACCTTCTGTAAGTGATGTGAAACACAGGGACACAGAGCTAGAAAACATCAGAAAACAAATGTTTATTTTGACTGGTTGGTATTTTCATTGCATCTGCCAGTTAGAGGGAACTGAAATATTAAGATCTTGGTCTTAAGAAGCACTGTGAGATAAGCAGAGTCCATAAATAGAAGCAAATCACACCATATTCATGATAGAAAGAAGGAAGCACATTGGACTGAGCAGTGAAATACTGTCTTTCACTTATAAATATATTAGAGCACTGTCACAATATCAAAAGATATCTTTAAGACTACAAAAGGAGAACATCCAGTAGGGGTGGGAATCACCAGAGGCCCCATCATACAATATTATCATGATGCTCACGACAACCACGACACAATATTATTGCAGAATGCTGAGCATTGTGATAAGTTTTATCCTATAAGATTAAGTTTTCAGTCTGATCATCTCACTTCAGCCATTTTTATTGCAGCTAAATGTCTCTAGTGGACTGAAAATATCTAGTAGCCTACCAAAAGTTTAATTAGCATTTGTAATATTATTAATTTATGTAATAACAAAAACAAGATACTTGGCATCCGTGTGACGATACGATATTGCTTTGGCCAACCTGATTTCCTCGGGCAGGTTGTTGCAGAGCCTCAGGGCCCTGACAGCAAACACTCTGGCCCCTTTAGTTCTCAGCTGAGCCTCTGGAACAGACAAAAGACCTCAAAGTACGTCCTGGTGTGTACAGTACTAAGAGGTCGGAGATATAGCTGGGAGAGAGACCATGAAGAGCCTTAAAAGGAATCAGTAAAATCTACTAGTTTTGCCCTCTAAAGAAATATCTCTTTCTCATTATCACAACAAATTGCTGACCAAACTTTTGCTCCTTGCTCGTAAATGCATTCTGTTTAAATAGGTTAAAGGTACTCCTCCCGCGGTAATACAGAGAGATTTTTAGTGTTTTACCTCATGAAAGGATGAGTGCGGTCTTTATAATGATGGCTCATTTCTTAAGATGTGGAACCCAATCCTGGATTATTTACCATCAGAGCTCAAACACACTGCTGAAAGGCCGATACCCTTCAGAGTGGAAGCAGCTGACTCAGTTAAATGAGGAAACGTATTAGTGATGCTCTGAATTAATTCATCTTCACTGCTGCTTATGTTTTAAAGATATTCCTGTTCTCATGTGGAGATATGCAAACACTACAGCACTGAGAATCTTTTCCATTGCTGCTCTGTTGACACTGAATGAGTCGGACTGCCTGCCTGACGTTTGTTTGCATCCAAACGGTTTCATCAGCAGTGAGCTGAACTGAATGCTGGCATTAAAATCTGACTGACTCTTAATTTTTTTTCCCTTTCTGTAGTTTATAGCTATTTAAGGTTTGAGGCTGTCAGGATGACGTACAGTGTGCAGTTTGATTTACAGTGTGCAGTGCCAAAAACTCTGCCTCCACTGCACTGCATTGGTCTTAAATGTGTAGATGTGACAGGCACATATTTGCAGTTAATTCCACATCTGTGCTTCAAGCTAACTGAACGCACAGGATTATAAACAACTCTTTATTAAACACAGGCGAGAGCACCGCTCACAAAACACAATGGTCTGACTTTTCCTGTCAGGATCAGGTTACAGTGTGAGAATGAACCTGGAAAACAGACTGAAGACCTCTGACTTGAGTCAGTAGCGTTAAAGGGACAGTTCGCCCCAGAATCAAAAATACATATTTTTCCTTTTACCTGTAGTGCTGTTTATCAATCTAGGTTGTTTTGGTGTGAGTTGCAGAGTGCTGGAGATATCAGCTGTAGAGATGTCTGGCTTCTCTCTAATATAATGGAACTAGATGGCACTCAGCTTGTGGTGCTCAAAGCAACAAAAAATACATTTGAAAAACTCAACAGCAATGTCTCTTTCCAGAAATCATGACCTGGTTACTCAAGATAATCCACAGACCTTGTTGTGAGCAGTTTCATGTAGGAACTATTTTCTTTCTACCAAACTACACCCTTCTGCCTAATGCTCATGCAGCTACTTGTATCATGGGTTAATCATGTGTTTCTTCAGTTTAAAATCTGACCCACATACTTTGGTCTAACTTCATATGTCAGATCTGCATCAGAAGTTTTTGATCTGATGCGCGACGCTGGAATGTTGTCATACATGTATAAAAGTCAAGCATGTTCCTCTCTAGCAACATCTATAGAGCTTAAACTTAAAAGTTACGTGGGTGTAAAATCTAAAGTAGACATACTCAGTCAATGCAGTCACTCCCTTGTTGGGAGGTCCCATTGTCAGTGGAGCTGAGCAGCCTGATAACGACACAGATTACATCCTTCATGATAAAATTCAATTCTAAAATGATATCCTCCCTCGAAACGTTGGAGCTTGATTCTGATTTAATTCTACAGTAAGTCACTGATTTGCTTGTTGTTTTGTGTCAGTCTGGGCTTGTGAGTATTTCATGATGTCAAAAATGCAATAATTTTGGAGCTTCTATCCAAAGAGCTTCCTCCCATTTGGCCAGTGAAACCCAAAAGCACCATCCCTCTGAAGCAAACAGACAGCGAGTGATAAAGCACTGACGCAAAGAGAACTTTGGCCGCAGATCTCCAACTCACAGCTCTAATCAAAAAACAAAAGTATGAATTCTTATCACTGAGTGTGGAGCAGCGGGCCGGCTGTGAAGCATTTTGCTTGTCAGGCCTTAAAAATACATCTCATGAGTACATTTTAAAAAGAGAGGACATTAGCTGGAACGAGAGTTGCCTGTAGAGTTGATTCAGTTTGTGCAGTAATGTCATGTGTTGGCAGAGATCACATAACTGACAAAACCTATAGAAATGTTGGCCCGCTCAGCTGTGCATGTTTGTTTGTCATGTGAGCCGGGTTAAGCAAATCTGTGTGTGTGTGTGTGTGTGTGTGTGTGTGTGTGTGACTCAGAGAAGGACAAAAAGGCACCAGTTATTATCTCTTGAATGTGCAGTGTTCATGGGAGCATTTTGAAATACATTTTACTAGACAACAGAAAGAGAATAATCCTGTGTGTTTTTCTTACATCAAAATCAAATCAAACTTTATTTATATGGCACCTTTTATACACTCATGCAGCCTGAAGAGCTCCACAATTAGTAATTATGGGCATCATGCAATAACCACAGCACATAGCACTTTATCTGGACTCAATTTCATACACTGGACTGGACAGACATTCAATTCAATGGCCCCAGTTTTTGATGTTTGTACACCATGTTGTTATGTTTTCTCTTATAAGGCATGTATTTTTTTCTACTTTTGTCTTCGGTGATGTAATGTATTCACTATCACATGTTTTTCTTTTTTTCCTTTCTTCTAACGGTTTTACTACTCTGTAAGATCAACCTGCCAAGGGACTACGAATGAAAATTAGCCTGGGGCTATAATCTGGCATATTTACATGCAAATGTTCATTAATGTGGATTGTCCCTTCTAATTTAAATAAATAAATAAATAAATAAATAAATAGAGCAGGATTAAAACAGAAAAAATGACAAAGTGAACAGCCAAAGATTACAACGATAAAATGTTTAAAATAAATAAAAGTCAAAAGAACAAATAAACACCAGGGTTAAACCAAAAATAATAGTAGAAAAGACCATAGATAAGACTTAAAAACAGAAGTATGATGAGGCATCTAAAGTAAAAGCCATGCTAAAAGGATACATCTTAAGGTTTCTTTTTTAAAATGACCACAGAAGTGGAGTTCTTTATTTGTTTCGGCAGACTGTTTCATAGACTTCCATAGTGGCGAAATGCTGTGTACATAAAAAAGACATTTAACTATGTTTGTTCACCATGCTCACATTTAATTCTTACTGTCTGATGCACATCATGATATATTCAATGCTGCTTTCTCCATGTAACTGCAGATGCTACCACAGAACTGCAGGTGTCCAATTCCAGGTTGGCCGAAGTCGAGGCTGCGTTTGCCACTCAGAAATCTGAGGTGAGAGTCTTCGTACACTTATTTAGAGTCAAGGAGTCAAACTATACTGTGTGCCTTTCTCACCATGGACGTTTTGACTTGTTATAGCAGGAAAAGTACAGCTGTAAAGGCCTTAACACACTGAGACTGTTTTTTTTTTACTTGTCTGAAATTGTTGCACGTCTAAAAAAATAAAAACGACCTCATGTTGTGTCAATCATGTTTACACACTGAGTTGCTAAATTTTGTCTTTTGCGTCTGTCAGAGCCTTTAGAAAGTTGTTTGACCCAGAAACAGTGAAGAAAATGTGGCGATGGGACACAGCTACAAGAAGACAGAGGAACAGGGTGCGCAGAATCATTTCATGACTCAGATAGCTCACACTCAACAGGTCAGATAGTGATATTCAAGGCGATGATGATGAAGAGGAGGGGGGTTGTGGAATGCACACAGAATGTGGAGGACAGAGAGGGAGGACAGCTCCGCCCCTTCATGAAGCTGTGATGCCAAATGATGGATCAAATCCAAACTCTGTCTGTCATATTAGTGAGATCTTCACTGAAAATGCCCTGGAAAAGATCCCTGAAAAAAAGAGTGGGAGCCTTGAAAATGCAGCCATTTTAAGTGTTGTTATTTGTTGTTTGAAGTCAAATGTCTCATGTGAGAAAGGCCTGTAAACACCAGCCTCAGGCATGTATGGTCTTGACCTTCAGTGGTTCGTGTGTGTCTCAGAGGTGCTCGTAATGCAAGTGTTGAAAAGTGTACTTAACCTTAAAATGGTTGCACAACAAAGGAAGGGGCTGCAGATAAAGATTCCCCCTGCATAATACGAATCATATCAGTAAATAAAGGGTTGCTTATAGTCATCAAATCCTGTTAAAGGACCAAAACCAACAACAAATTTAACTTTAAATTTTCTGTGCATCGAAGACTCGTTTGTATTTTAATCCTCTGCATCATACAGCTTCATTATCGTCCAAAAACTAAAAAAAAAAACATCAGTGAGTCACACTGTTGCCCTGGGTGACATTTTCCTTCATTTCCTTGAATACACAGACTGTCGTTTATTTTGAGTCAGTCCCACAGACACCGTCCTGCTGCTGTAAATACTCTCCAGAGCACCAATTGTGTATTAATCCGCAGCTAAAAATAGTCCCCAACAAATGTACTGTATGCCCCTTTTTTAAGTGACATTTGATAAAAGCCACAGTGCCCAGCCGCTTTGGTGAAATGTCAAACCTTTTTAAGAATAAAACTATATATCTGTGACATGTCTTGAGAAATTATGTCTTCATTAGGAACAAATGGGCTTGAAGCTGAGAGCCACAGATTAGGAAATGAGGCCTGCTGGAAATATTTAGTATAAGACAAGCCTCATTCCAGCCGAATTGTCCTTCAGCATCTGTTAAAGCTCTGACCACCTTCCTGTTAAGGGGAAGAGACAGATATTAATTTCCTGCATATTTCCATGTTACTGACTTCCTCTCTTCTCTCTGTCTCTCTTTGTTGCAGTATGAGAGATTAAGAAAGCTCCATGCAGAGCTGGAGGAGAAGCACGAGGCATCAGAGATCCAGATTAAAGCACAGTCTGCAGAGTACAGAACCCTCCTGCAACAGAAAGATGTGTGTATATGTGTAATGAAAGCACTTAGATGGTACCTCTGTACCATCTGTACCCGCAACCCTATATTTAGATTAAATGTTAGATGCCATCTTAAGTAAACACATCCATACACTTTGTGTCCAAAGTTTACCCATTTAATATTGTAGTTTACTCTATGTGTATTTTAGGCCATTAAATGTGACAGTTTTAGGCTACCAATATTGAAATAAAACAATTTTATGTTAGTGCTTGGTATAAAGGGTCCTAAAGTTTTCTTTGTCTCCTCCCAGGTGGAGATCAGCCACCTGAAAGCTCGGCAGAGTGGACTCCAGGAGCAAGTCCAGAAGCTGCAGCACTCAGCTCAGTCCTCCTCCATCGGCCCCGCCGTGCTGCCCGTCACCACTGCTTCCTCGACCACTACTTCCTCTTCTGTCTCCTCTTTCCTGTCACGGCCTGCAGGGTCCCACCAGGGCTTCAGCAGTGACGAAATGGACCTCAGCGACGTCCTCTGGTCGCAGCAGGAGATCAACCGGCTGTCGTCAGAAGTCACGCGTCTGGAGGCTGAGGTGGCGCACTGGAGGAGAATGTCTCAGGTAATGATGATGAGAAGTTGATGATGTAGCAGGATGGATTTCTGGTAGAGGGAGTTTAACCTGGGTCATCCAGTTCAAGGAATGGTTAACATCTTCAAGGTCTACAAGACCCAGAAAAACATCAACTGTCTAAACTTTGATTTTACACTTTTATTATATATACACTGTTTTTATAAGGATTTCCATGGCTTAAAAAAACAATATATAATGTGTAATCTTTAATCATTTCTAAGCTTTGGAGGTGCTGACAGGAGGTTTTGTTACCTTTTGAAAGGAGCCAGGCTAGCTGTTTCCTACGGTTTTCAGTCTTTATGCTATGCTAAGCTAAGCTAACTGTCTCCCAGTTGTAGCTTAGTTTTAGTGCACAGATACAAGAGTAGCTTCAATCTTCTCATCTAACGCTCAGCAAGAAAGAGAATAAACGCATTTCCCAAAATGTTGACATATTCCTTAACTAAAGAATCGAGGCTTTAAAGCTAAGCCACCTTAAACCCTGAAAACATGACTTTCAAATGAGTACTATGGTTGTTTTTTTTGCAGGTTTTGGTACCACATGTATGAGGGTTGCCACATAGAACAGTGTGTCAGATATTACAAGTTAAGAGAGTCACAAGAAACCATCTTACATTTGTTTTAGTCTGATCTGAATTGGTTAAAACAAATGCTAAGACATGCTGATGCACTGCTAAAACTAAATTAAATTTATTCTGTTTGTGCTTTTGCTGACATTTAATTTGTTGTTTTTTCATTTCAGGCATCAACAGCAGTAGGAGGTGGTAACGGCGACCAGGGAGAGATTGTCAAACTTCAAAGAACCATTAAGGTGAACTTTTCATTGTTTCTGGAAAAAATGTATTTTATAGTGGAATCTAAATCTTAAAGATGCTATAATCAATATGGTTATGTTAACAATGGATTAGAGATCAGTGGGTATGTGGAAAAAGTTGCTTGCATTGCCCTACTCTTAAGTTTCTCCTAAGCCTCTTTCGGACTGTGAGATTTTAGCAATCGTATAAGTTTAGTGCATCACATGGATCTTATAAACTTGGATTTAACATCAGTGTTGATGTATGCAGACTGTACAATGACAGCGCCTACTGAATCACAGGCTACGACGTACGATGCAGTAGCGTAGGACCACTGTTTTAGAGCCATGACCAAAGATATCGCCTCGTTTCTTTCACGTTGGTCATCTTTCATCTAGGACAGCCCAAAATCACACAATCTATACTGGGCGTTAGGCCGAAGATATATTTGCTTTTTAACAATGTGTTTGTGTAGACAAGTGGCTGTGTCCTGACCATAATTGTCACACACTCGCCCATGTACTGCGCGTGTTACTGGGGGATTCCACTACAGGGCACACCAGAGAACTCAGACAGTGTACATCTTCCCGATTGCATGGCGACACTTGAGGAGGTTACTATATTGTTAATTCTGAGATCACAGTAGAAAAGACAGCAGCGCCGCCATTGTGGTTGGTATATAAGGCTCCTAAATTAAGCATGTTATGAAAATGGCAAGTACTTATGTTACACTGCCCCTGCCGTTCATGTGTGTTGCATCTTGAGCATGCGTACTGTTAATTTCTGAGGATGTGCACAACCAACACTCCAAACGGACGCAGGATACGCGAGGCAGTAATCATGCACAGACAAACACATAGTTAAAAGCAAGTTTAACACGGCTGGTAACGCAATGGAGCTTTATACCTGTCAATGTTGTGTTTACAGTTTGTTTTCATGGTCCCAATGTGGCCAAAATTTCAGTTAGTGTAGATTTGAATAATTTAATAATTTAAGACAACAGCTTGCACAGACGTAGTGACACTGAGACTCTAACCTTGATCTTATGGCTGCTTTGGAACAGGAGCTGCGAGAGGAGATGAGTCGTGAGGTGGATGAACACCAGCATGAACTGGCGGCTCTGCAGGACGCCCAGCGGCAGAAGATGGCCGACATCACACGGCGACACAGAGAGGACTTAGCAGAGTACGAGGAGAGGATAGAGGAGCTGGAGGAACAGATTCAGAGTGGTTAGCCTCACTTTGGTATTTCCTATTGAAACAAGAATTCGGAGATGTTACTGAGGAAATTGTGACTTAACATGTTTTATTCCTGTGAAGCGTGTCTACTCAAGCACAACACACAAAATGAGCTCCCTCCTACAAATCTTTCTCTCCAGGTGGTGGTCCAGCAACTCCTTCATTAGATGCCTCCAAACTAGCTGAACTGCAGAAAACCATAAGCTCCCTGCAGGACGCGGCAGATCAACGGGAGAAGCGGCTGGCCGAGCTGTCTGCCAGTCTGGAGGAGGCGCAGAGGAAACAGGCATCGCTGCAGCTGGAGAAGGATGAGGCCCAGGAAGAAAACACCGGGCTGCTGCAGAACTACACACGACTGCAGGCCTCTGTAGCCGAGCTGCAGACACGAGTACAAGAGCAGGAGGGGAAGTCTCTGCAGAAAGCCCAGCTGGACCATGAGATCCAAGTGTTGAGGAAAAACCTTGAAGGTATACTGTCATTATTTTTTTGTTATGTCGAATACCACTTAATTAAAGCTCTAAAATCAGTGTGGCATAGATGCAGAATAATGTCATGGACTTCTACTGTAAGCCATAGGTTGTTTTTCTTCATAATTAATCTGTATTTTAATTAAAATTTCTTCTTTCCAGCTGCCGAAAAAGAAATAGAGGAACTTAAAAGCCTGGCTGAGGTGAGTGTGAATATGAATCATTAACCATAATCATGTTGAATATTTATACTGTATAGAGTGGTACATTTTCATGATTTATCCCCTCAGTTTAATGTCTTCTCCAACTTTTTTTTTTTTTTGGTACATTTAGGCAGGACCAAAGGAAGAAGTTGAACACGCAGACATCTTAGAGCTGAACACAATTATTGGGACGTTGAGACAAGAAAAGGAAGACTTAGAAGAAGAAAAGGTTTGTTAATCTATTGCGTCTGATTGTGTTCACCACAGGCTGCTCGAATTATCTGTGTTAGCTTTACTGATACAATTACTGTGTGTGTCTGTGCACACTTTGTTTTAGTCAATGTGTTGGTTGTGACATAAGCAATATTAAACATAGTGTTATAATTTTATTACGTGTTAAAATATTGGTAAGACAGAAAAAAAATCGGCAAATGGTTTTACCTACACTTGTTAGTTTCTTATATAGTGTTAATAATGGGATATAAAAGAACACATTCTGGATTATAGCAAAAATTCATGGAGTATAATTCTGGGGTTTCGTGTCTTTTCACAGCTTAATCTGCAAGAAAGACTAAAACAGGCAGAGGAGCAAACCATTAGCAATAATGAAGATGAGTCTGATGAATCAGAGTCAGTGGATATTCTGAAGGCGGAGCTGGAGAGGAGAGAAAAGGCCCTGAGAAACGTTGAGGAGGAACGCGACACCCTGATGTCTGAGCTGGAGGAACTGGACCGGCAAAACCAGGAAGCAACACAGGTTTGACTGACTGACTTTCTTTGTCACTATGTAATAAAAGTATTATTAATAAAATTTATTTTAAATCTATATAACGCAGAAAAGCATTGCTGGGGAGAAGGATGCCTGTAACGCTTTGGCCTGCTGCCTTAGCAACCCAGCTTCAGATGAGCAGTAATTAGTCACGATGTGTCAAGCCAAAACATTATAGCTAAACTTACATAGCTTTGTGTAGTCATCCTTCTCGTGTAGGTACTCCTTTCCCATCACTGTGGCTTCCTCTGGTGATGGATAATGCTCCAGGTATCGCTCTGATATGTTACCACATTTGCTTTTCAGTAACTCCAGATCTGTTTTCTACCGCCTCGACTGCATTATACTCGGGTTTTACTTTCAATAACAGTTCAGCATCTTTGGCAGTCCAAGCAAGGAAATCTTTGGTATTATTTTTCACTTTCTATGTTCCATTTTCTGCAACTAAGCAGCCAACTGCAGAGCAGACAATCTGCTTCCTGTTTACATTGGCATGTGCTTTCCCTGTGTACATGAATGTCCATGCGATATGCGCTTTCAGGCGTGTTAGTATGGACGGAGATTATTTCTGAAATAGCGCTAAATTGCTTGCGTGTACAGAGTTTTCGTCTCTGTGTTTTTAAATGAAAACGTATTAGTGTGGATGTGGCCTTAGCCGACTGGGTTTTATAGTCTTGAGGCACTGTCAAGGCATCATGCTGAGCAATCATGATTAAAGCTTTCAAATCAAGCTAAAACTTAGAAAAGTAGGACATTTTGAAATGAAAATTTGTAGAAATCTTTTACAAGGAAACACAATGAGGAAAATTTAAACAAATATATTGATTTTTATTTTGTTTCTGCTTTGTCTGTCTCTAGCACATGATCTCGGTGAAGGAGCAGCTCTCTGGACAGCTGAAGGAGGTCGAGGCAGAGCTGAACACAACCAAAGAGCAGAAGAGGGCACTGGAGCAAGAGCTGGAGTCCCAAAAAGAGAAAACGAGCCACAGTGCTTTCACCCTCAACGAACTGCATATGGGCAAACAGGAGCTGGAACGGACAGTGAAGGAGCTGAAGGATAAACTTGGACATGCGCAGGAGCAGAGCAGGGGGGCACGTAGAGAAATCACAGAGCTGAAGAAGACTCTTCAGGAGCGAGAGGAGCAATTTTCTTATACCAAAGCACAGGTGGATCAAGCAGGGGAGAGAGGAGGTGAGGCACAGGAAACTAGAGAGAAGCTAGCAGGGAAGGAGAGGGAGTTGTTGGACCTCAAGAGAGAACTGAATGAGTTGAGGGGCTCTCAGGAGAAGGCGATGTCTGAGGACTATGAGTTGAAGATAGAGAACAGGAGGTTGAAAGTGGAGAATGAGGAGGCTTTGGGTAAAGCTGAAGAAGTTACCAAGCAGATGAAGGAAAGCCAGGCAGCTCTGAACAGGACTGTACGGGAGAAGGACACTCGTATTGAAGCTCTGAAGCTGGAGAAAACTCAACTGGAGGGTGAATTGGGGCAGACTGAGAAGACTTTAGCAGAACAGGCGAAACAGTACCAGCAGACCATCGAGGAGTTGACTCGCGCACGCTCCATGGATGCCTCCGCTTTACAGACGGAGCATGAGCGAGCCATCAAGCTCAACCAGGAGAAAGACATGGAGATAGCTCAGCTGAAGAGAGACATAGAGCAGTTGGCGTCTGACCACAGAGACACCAATGAGATGCTCTCCATCACTGTTGCAGGGCAGAAGCAGCTGACAGATTTGCTGCAGGAGAAGGACACCTTCATGGATACACTAAAACAAAACGCTTCAGATTTGCAGAAAGAGATGGAGAACCATATTACAGTCTTGACAAAGGAAGCGGACGCTCTCAAACAGGCACTAGAGGAGAAAGATAAGCAGTTGGGGGGTATGAAGGAGGACAACAGTCATTTGAAAGAAGAGATCGACCGACTCAGGGATCAGCACAGCAGACCTCAACCTCTGACTGAGCCCCGGACCTTAGACATCATCACTGAGCTGGAGACAGAGATCACACAGCTCAAGTCCTCCAGGAGTGGTCAGGAGGAGGAGGTCCAGACTCTGAGGAGAACCGTAGAAGAGCTGCAGGCCTCTCTCCTTCTGTCGCAGCAGTCCCTCCAGACTCAGCAGACTGAGCTTGAGCAGGCTCATGCTCGCCATCAGCAGACCACACTTAACTATGACAGACTCATCAATGCCAGAGATGAAGAGATATCCTGCCTCAAGCAGACGGTAGATCAGCTCAGTGAGAGTCGAGTTCGTGTCGATTCCCCTCCTGTGCAGGGAGAGGTCATCCTGCAGGAGGAGAAGACGCAGACTCTAAATCAGGAGAACGGCAACGAGAAACACGACCTTTCTAAGGTAGATATAGAGAGACTGGTGAAAGGCATCAAGGAGAAAGAGACTGAGATCAGCCAGCTGAACGAGAAGAACCTCTCACTTACCAAACAGCTGGATCAGCTGGTGGTGTCCCGTGATGAAGTGGGCAAACTGTCCCAGATGATCCTGCAGAAGGATCTGGAGATCCAGGCGCTTCATGCCAGAGTGTCCATGGTCGGGGGTGGCGGACACAGCCAGGATGTCATGTTCCTACAGCAGCAGCTGCAGGCGTACGCTGTGGAAAGAGAGCAAGTGCTGGCCGTGCTCAACGAGAAGACCAGAGAGAACAGCCAGCTTCGCTCCGACTATCACCGTCTCATGGACATCATGGCAGGGAAGGAGGCGGCTCTGATGAAGCTTCAGCAGGAGAACCAGCGCCTCTCCAACATGAGCGATCCCACAGGAAGCCAAGAAATGTTCAAGGAGACCATCCAGAACCTGTCCCGCATCATCAGGGAGAAGGACATAGAGATTGATGCTTTAACCCAGAAGTGCCAAACCCTGGTGACTGTCCTGCAGTCCTCAGGAGGAGAGTCCGGCGCTGGCTCTGGAGGCGTCAGCAGCAACCAGTTTGAGGAGCTACTACAGGAGAGGGACACACTGAAACAGCAGGTGAAGAAGATGGAGGAGTGGAAGCAGCAGGTGATCACCACGGTCAAGAACATGCAGCATGAGTCAGCTCAGCTGCAGGAGGAGCTGATCAAACTACAGGGACAGGTCTCCGCTGACAGCGACTGCAGCTCCAAGCTGTCAGTGGACTATGCTGGACTGATCCAGAGCTACGAGCAGAAGGAAAGGAGGCTGGGAAGTCTGAGTCAGGAACTAGCTCAGGTCCAACAGACTATCACCCAGCTCAGCACCACCAAGGATGTTCTGCTGGGTAAACTGGACAGCGTGGCACAGACTCCTGAAGCTGTAGCTGCTCAGTCTAGTGCACCTTCTCTCACAACTGATGCTCCAAGCCAGCAGATGTCTCCAACAGCAAGCAACGAGAAACTACAGGAAGAAATTACACGATTGCAAACTCAGTTAGCCGAGAAGGAAAACATAATCAGGACTCTTCAGGAGAATAACCACCGGCTCTCCAACTCAGCATCTGCCACAGAGAGCGAGCAGAGAAGTCAGGCGGAGGAGGTCCGGCTGGTCAAAGAGAGGTTGGAGGCCCTGCAGAGATCTGTGAGGGAGAAAGACCTGCTCATCAAAAACAAAGGCGACCAGCTGAGTCATGTCAGCGATTCGCTACGTAACCGCGAGAATGACAATGAAGTCCTGAAGCAGGCGGTGACCAACCTGAAAGAGCGCGCTCTTATCCTGGAACTGGATGTGAAGAAGCTGAAGGAGGAGAACGAGCAGGTGGCTGCACGCTCTCGAGAGAAAGAGTCAGAGTTCAGAGCGCTGCAGGAAACCAACATGCAGTTTTCCCTCCTGCTGAGGGAGAAGGAGTTTGAACTGAGTGCAGTGAGCGAGAAGTCTGCAACTGTGGAGAGGATGCTCAAGGACAAAGAGCAGGTCAGTTGACAACTAAGACTTCAGTATTATTATTTGTTTCTCTTAAAGGGTCCAGTGTGAAAGATTTAGGGAGATTTTTCTTTCAGTGCTTATTGTTTAATTGAATGCCACTAGTAAAAAACAAATGTCTGTACACTAACCTTCCTGTGTAATCAATTACTATTCCTTCCCCAATAATTAGTGGCTAGTTCCTAAAATGTTCAGGCAGAGGGTACTTGACTTGGCTATCAGCAAATAGTTTGTTGGGCACAAGGGTGGGTCACAGGGAGTGCCACCAGTTGGTTCAGGAGCTTCGCCTTGTTCACAACCTGCTGTCTCTGTCTATTTTCAGGCCGTATAGCTCTGGGTATCCAATAACCGCTACCTACCAAACTGTGAACTTGTTGTGACCACCACAGAAGGCCTGCCTCTCAAATTATCTGATTTGACAATGGGGAAAAAATGAAACAGAGATGACTTGGGAAGCTTTTCCACTCTGTGTTGAAGCTTTTTCAACTTGAGGAGTTCAGAGTGCTCCGGCAAAAACTCCAGGTGCCTCAAGCTCAGAATCGCAAGGGGCGTCGAAACGCAAAAACACCGAGCAAAAAGCGTCATTCTCATTAAAACAATTACAAAAAGCCGCCTCCAACTGCTTAAACGCTTTCTGTGTGATCAGGGCCTAAGACCGGTAAAAACACTGAATAAAGCAGTTTCACATTACAAATCAGTGTTTCTCCTAAGCTGTTTGGCATGTCAGAGACGGGCTACTTGCCCAGCGCCTATGTGTGCTCACCTTTTTCCTCTAATAACTCAATGTGTCCTCACCTTATTTATGATTCAAATGTTCGGGAGGTTTTTATCAAGAGCCCATTATCCACAGAGGTCCTCTCCAAAACAAATGGACCCTGTGATTTAAAGCGATTAAAAACCCTGAATAAAGCAGTTTAACATTAAAAAAAATCAGCGGTTTTCCTCCACTGCTTGTTGCGGAGGGGCTTCTAACTACAGTATCTGGCCTGAGCATGCAACAACATAAATGGCCCTTTCTAGAGTCAGTATTTGGTTTGTCAGTTCTGGGCTACTGTAGAAATATGGCAGTGTAACACAGCTCCCTGTGTAGATATAAACGGCTCATTTTAAGGTAATGAAAACACGACAATTCTTACTTTCAGGGGATAATCTAAGGAAAACATAATTATTATATTATATTATATTTCATTTCTGCCAATATATCCCACTAAATTCTACACACTGGACCTTTACATTTTTCTGTATTATTACTATGGGAACACATTTTGATCATTTTAGTTGAGAGATGCTTTTTCAGTTGAATATATTTTTTCTGTAATGAATCTATCTTGTATAGCTTAATGCAAGATAGCAACATTTCTAGTGTTTGTGTAGTGTGGTTTGATGAGTACCCATGCTGCCTGATGGAAAAAAGGTAGCTGTCAAAGTTCAGACTGGAAACAGTGATATTCTTTTGTCCTTTATTCTTCACATAGTAACATTTCTGACACTGTTGATGATGTGCTGCAGGGTAAGTCTGGTGAGCTGAATCAACTCCTGAATGAACTGAAGTCCATGCAGGACAAAGCTGTGGCATTCCAGCAGGAGAGGGATCAGATAATGATGGCACTCAAGCAAAAACAAATGGAGACCACTGCAGTACAAACTGAGGTAGGAGGGCCGATGACATTTCTCTCATTACCCTTTAAATTTAACTGTGGACATATTGTGTCTGCTGGGTTTTCTGTGCAAGACAAATTCAATGCATGATATTCTGTCTAATCTTTTCTTGTTTGGTAACAATTTTGTGTACATCAAAGTTAATATTCAGTCATGTTCAACCAGGGATTTAAAATGGTATGAAAGCATCTTACCACTAGCAAGTAATGTTTTCACACCATGTTACATTTCAAAACAATTTATTCAGCCCTTTGATCATATTGATCATGTCACAATGTTTCTGTTTCCTTCACAGCTTCAGCACATGAGGGACAAAGAGCAGCGTCTCAACTTGGAGCTGGAAAGGTTGCGTAATCACCTCTTAGAGATTGAGGACTCATACACGAGAGAAGCCCTCGCTGCAGAGGACAGGGAGACTGAACTGCGCAGGAGGGTGGCACTGCTGGACGAGAAGCTGGCCATGTCCTCGAGTGCTGTGGAGAATGCCAGGTAAGCATGACCTAAAACTGTAGTGTGTGTGTATCAAATGTGAGGTTGGGATACAGCATGAAGTAAAACCACAATCATTGGGTATATCACTGCACCTTTTCACCATGGTTTAGATATTGTACAGGATTAGTATGCCACATAAAATTCAGTGTAGGTGTCAGTGGTGGCAAAGAAAAAAGATGTGTAAATGCCTTACAAATAACGGTGGACTGTCAAATTTTAATTAACTGTCTAACAAAATGCGTTGGCATCGGTGATTTAGTACTACACTAGTTTAGTTCATGTCAGTCAACTTTGTTGTCGTGGTAGAAGCTTCCTCCTCTGGTGTCCCACTCTTTTGTGGGGTCCCTCAAGACTCCATCTTAGGTCTCCTGTTGCTTTGTTTTTATCTGCTCCCCCGGAGCATATGACACATTTCAACTACAGTGTTAGACAGATTACATGCAGCTGTATGCCCTGATACTGACGGATGACACAGATGTGTCTTGATTTATGTTGTGTCTCTCATATTACGTGCTTGACATCTAAAAAATGTCCTCTAATTAAGTGATTTGAGTGAGAGTACTTGCACTCCACTAGCTCTCCATCGATTTTATAATTGACTTAAAGATTTTATTGTTATCAGCAGTTCCCAAATATTTACTTTTACACTGAGGATGACAAGACCTTTGCTGTCTGAGCCCCTCAGCTGTAAAACCTTCCAGTATGTGATCTAAGACATGTAAAGTCAGTTCCCCACGTTGCCACCCCTCAAAACAGTTTACTGTTATCTTTGTTGGAGCCACCATTTTGCAGAGATGCCTTGCTCAGATTTCATCAAATTAATCCGTTGCACGTCTTTATCTCAGTGAGATTACAGCATTCAATAAAAGTATATAGTTAAAGTATATCCACTCATTTCTTCTGCTTACCGGCCCTCTACCTCCAGCCAACAGGCCAGCATGCAGGTGGAGTCTTTGCAGGAGCAGCTGAGTGGGGTGGTGAAGCAGAGGGACGAAGCACTCATCCATCTCAGAACCTCCCAGGAGCAGGTCAACCAGTATGCGGTGTCACTCTCCAACCTGCAGATGGTGCTAGAGCAGTTTCAACAAGGCAAGTCAGCAGCTGAAGACCCTGGTCTTCAAGCAGTATCTGGTATTTTGGAGTATTTTGGCCAGCTGTTAAGGCAGTTTGAGCCTGTAGAGTGGTTATGGAATTCCATATTACCTGTAGTAATTGTCTCTTCCCCCATTAGAAGAGAAAGCCATGTACTCGGCAGAGCTTGAGAAGCACAAGAAAGAGAAGGAGGAGTGGAAAAGAAAAGCTGAGAAGCTGGAAGACCAAGCATCTGCCCTTCAGGTAAACCAGCAATCAATAACTGGTCAGATAATCTGTTTAGTGTATCCATACCCGACGGGTGGCGTCAACAGCAAAGCCACAAAGTGAACACACGTGACATATTTCTTGATGAAAGCTGCAGTTTTCTGAGGGCCACATTAACTGGCGGTGTCATGCTCTGTATCAGATTAACCTTGACGAAGCCACCGCTGCTCTGGAGTCAGCGTCTCGCCTCACCGATCAGCTCGATCTAAAGGAGGAACAGATTGAGGAGCTGAAGAACCAAGGTGAGCTGCAGCTGAGTGTTTTCACCTGCCAACTTTTGCACGTGTCCTGAGAGTATGATGAGGATATCAGACAAAACTCCTCATAAACGTCTGCCTTCCACTTTTACAGGAAATTAAAGGTATCTTCACAAGGTTGTAATAAAATAAATGCTATTTTAGATCTGTTTGGTTTAAAGATCAGTGCAGCACTCTTCAGTGTTTAAGATGTAGTGGAATGCATCTGCCAGCCTTTGAATATCTTTTTTTCTTTCTCCCAGTCTCACATTTTTATTTTAGCATGCACATGTTCTTATCATCGTCTGAATAACAGAGTGAGTGAAACTCTGGCTGCCTGCTGGCGTTAGGTTCTCCTGTATTATTTTTGTGTCACACTCAGCAGATTTACCTCTTATCACTGTCAGATTTCACCATTACATCACAGCAAATTCTCAGACTGTTTCTTTTTTCACCCCTCTCCGGCTGCTCAGACTCGTATCCAGTCAGACCCAATATGAGAACATATATTTACTTTATGAATCAGACACCTATGGAAAATTTACATTGGGTCTATTAATAGTCATGAAGCTGTGAGAAAGGCTCGATCCCCAGTCTCACCAGTGAGGGGATAACGTTGGTATGTCTGTGGAATAAAGCCCCAGTTTGTGCCCCTCTTGTATAACACTAAACTCAAGACCCCTCAAAGACTTTTCTGTTTATTAAAAAATATGCTGTCTGCTGCACAATCTAAATTTTTAGCATATTATATAGGCAGTTCTTTTGGTATATTTTGATGTTACTTTCTTATATTCTATATTTTCATACAAACCAATATTTGTGTTTGTATACGATTATAAAGAGCGAGGACGTTTATGACTACATGGCAAAGAAATAGTTGCAACTTGAAAAAGGTTAAAGATCCTCTTCATCATATTTATTATAACCCTCCAGACTTGTAGTGGCCTGGAAATCAGATGAATCTGCACACTCTTGTTTTGTTGGCTCTGGTAGATACGTCTGGTCGTCCTGTTCAGACAGATTTCCACCTGGCACGCTTCTGGCCAGTTGCAACTCTAATATCTAATACTGGGCAGGTTCAATGTGTTGACTGACAACTTGCAGAGTGTTTACGCTTTACGCAATAATGATTATGTCATTTTTGCCGCGTGCACCCTAATGCCAGGGGACGTGACGGAAAACATAAACCTAGCTCAGTAAGGAGTAGCGCCTTTGAGGCATTTTCAAACACAACCAAGATGCCTGCAGCTGATTTGGAACTTTCTGGTAAAGTTGTGTTTTTGAATTCTGATGGCAGAAATGGCAACACTCATTCACAGACATATTGATGCTCACTACTCATCTCTGTACTCTGTGTTTACATTTTTCCGTCACTCAGTGCTACTGTAGCTAGCACTGAGTAGCTAGCTTAGGTAGCATTCACCAATATGGAGTGTCGGATCAGGACATGGAGGCTGGTTCTGGGTTTATGAAACTTTACTGAACAGTTTTGGCGTCAGGAAAGTTTCCTTGGTTACAGTCCTTTCACACTGACCGCCTGAGAGTGAGAGTGTCTGTTGCATGACACGGATTTCTAGAGCCTGCCTGGGCTGGGGTTGCTATGGTGATTAATTGCAGCTACATCACATGTTTCGTTGCTCTGATTGGCTATAGGTCTGTCCAGTTGCTTCCAGAGGCATTGTGATCCACAGGCTTGATTATGTCCCTTGAAAATCAAATATTAACTGAGAGGTTCCAGCCTTGTTTTTACACAGATCTGTGTATGCATGCAAGTCAACTGGAAGTCCATTTACCCCTATAAGAACCTCCCTGATCTCCAGTGTATTCGCAAAACTCTTCCTCCTGTTTTGTTTTTTGTTGTTGTTTTCACATTGAAAAAATTTAACTTTTGCAGCAGATTTCGGACAGGAACATGAAGATTATGCCAAAATATATCTCTTCACTCTGCCTGTGTCTGTGTCTGTGTGTGTGTGTCTCTGTGTGTGTTACAGTGGATGTGAGACAGGAGATGTTGGAGGAAGCGCAGAGGAAACTGATGAACCTCCTGAACAGCACAGAGGGGAAGATAGACAAGTAAGTTCAGTCCTATCTGTGGTCAATCTTACATTCTTGTATTCATCTAAATGCGATTATGATTAGGAACACATGTGGTTTCCATTCTTTCTCTCCCACAGTTTCATGGGATTGTAGACAATCACTCTGCAGCATAAAAATGAGATAAAGTCTCATCTTTTAAGGCCTTATGACAATGAGACGACCTCGCCTGTGGCTGCAGCAAACTTAGCCAAACAAAGTCCTTCATGTCCAAAATTGGAGATATTAAATTTTTAAATGAAGCATTTAAAAATCCACTGGATTACAGCAAAAATGCACAGTCACAAAACTGAAATAGGGCTGTTTTAGTTCATAAATAGCTGGAGATGCATGGTTTCCACAGGACAGCTACAGTTATGGGAAAGAGGTCTATTCTCTCAGCCTCTGCAGTGCTTGATTTGCTATAAATAAATCTTGTGTGCCTCAGTTTCCCCGGAGAAACAAACGTAAACAAATACTGATATTAATACATTTAGGCTTTATTTATAATCATGCAGCTGCATAAAAACAGGATCTTGGATCACATCATGACTTTTTATTCATGTTGTTCTGTTTCCAGAGTCCTGATGCGAAACCTGTTCTTGGGATACTTCCACACACCTAAAACCAAGCGTGCCGACGTGCTGAGGCTCATGGGAAGTGTTCTGGGACTGAGCAGAGAAGACGTTGACAAGGTGGGAGATTCCTTGACTCATATTCAAAGTATTTACTGAAGCAATCACGTATTCACATAGTAATGTTTTTAGGCAGCACTTGGTTTTAATAATACAACATTTTATGGCAGTATAATTACGTTAACAGACAGTGAGCTATGTTTGTGGCATCGTGCCTTATTGGGTTTAAATTTTATTTTATGTATTTATTTTTTTATTTAACCAAGTAAGTCCCGTTGAGATCAACCATCTCTTTCACAAGGGAGACCTTGCCAAGACAGCAGCGCACAAAAAATTACAGCCAAACAACCAAATACATTACATGTACAAAGATTTATTTGAGTATCTTTGGTTGCACTTAAAATCACCCGCTCATGTGTGCACAAATTGACTCGCAGACACACATCCAGGCTTCTCAGGATCGCATTTTGCTAAACTAATGACAAGCATAAGAACCTCCCACTCAGCCCAGCAAGCAGTTATCCATCCGGTGAGAGTGTGTGTGTAAAGGCTGGAACATCTGCATTCCACATCCGCGGACAGCTGTGGACTTGTACCAATCACGCAGATGCTCATGCGAGTCTGAGAGTGTGTGTGAAAGAGACAGAGAGAGACGTAGAGTCATTCGGAGCCGCTCGTTTGTCCAGCATTGTAATCGCGAACATCCCTAGTCTGAATACCAGATACACTGCTTTATTATGACAAAAAGAACAGTCTATTAAAGCATGACAGCAGGGAGACACTTGATGATAAACAGTGTCAAAGCCCGCTGACAGAGACAGACAATTAACAAGACAGTTGCTAAACAGCTCACCCAAAGAGTCGTCTTACTTAATACTGGCTTGAGTCCAGTATTTGCAAACTGCCACTGTTCCAGGTCACTGTGACTGCGTGCAACTGACCTTTATAAGCCGACATAATATTTAATTAGTTGGTTCAACACATGCTTCAGAGACAAACCCTGAAACTGTTCAACTGTGACTTTTAACTCCAGCAGCCCCTGAAAATGCTCTCAGAGCTCAGCCCTGAAAAAGAAAGCATTTCCTTATCCAGATCTTCTGGCAGGAGCCCTGTGGGACTCCATCCAACGATTCCAAAGCATATTACCCAACACTCCTAAAGGAAAACAGATACAGGGTGAGGGGCAAATGCGATTACAACTCTTCAGAAGACCCATTTTTATTGTGTTGGAGGTCGTTCTTCACTTCTTTCTTTTTCTTTCTTCCCTCATCTCCTGTTAATGCTATTTAACTTTTTCCACTCAACTCGTGTTCACGGCAGCCAAGCGTCCCACAAAACCAGACGACTCTTCAGAATCAGCCTCAGCGGAGCAGCTCGTATCCCTCTCCTCTGCTGCCTTTTTAGCCCAAAGCTGCGATCCATACACTCTATATATGGTGTCTATCCAGCTGAATCCTGCCAGGCTAATGATGATTTGGGAGTATGAATGATAAAGCCTGGAGTTTCTTCTAGGAGTGTGGGCTGTCGGCAGAGAATCTGAGTGCCTGTGTATAAGCTTAACTAGTGAGTGGGTCCAGAAAATAATTTTCCAGAACGTGATGGCAGGCAGAAAGGAAACCGAGGGCAATTAAAACTGAAATAATCCGACCGCTTCTTTGAAAAAAGAAGAAAATCTACTCTTTAAAAATAGCCTGAATGAGCTGTATGACTGTAAAGTTTACTGTACCTGGCCTCTTCATGCTTTTGCTTGGTTTAAGGGATCCTTTGAGTTGAAACCTGCTAAATGAACTACAGTAAACCAGCGCCCAGATATCCCTGCTCATCTCCCAGTTTAGATCACTGGATTTTGGCTGGTGCTAGGGCTCAAACTACAGACTGTACTCATTTTGAATGCCCGCCGTCATGGGCAGCCCCATTTCCACCAAACATTTTCAGTATGGTACCTTTGGAACCAAAAGTATCCCTTCAGATATGGTACCTAGACTTTAGGTCCGCGTAACATTTAGCATTTCGGCACAAAGGCCTGTGCTCTCTTTTGAAACAAGCTGTCAGTGTCATCCCTTTATATGAATGTTATAAACCAGGGGTCTCAAACTCAAATAACCTGAGGGCCGCTGAGCATCCAGTCATGTCCCAAGGGGGCCACTTCAAGTATTCCACAAAAAATGATTGAAAAAAATTGAATTTCGATTGGCTTCTCACATCTCACTGACAACGTAACTTGCTTCAAGTGCTGCATCGGACTCCTTTCTTGCTCTCTGGAAGAAGTTTTGTTGCGTTGACAGTCCTTTCTTTAGCTGTGCAGCTCATTGCGTCTGTTCATCTCCCTGGTACTTAGCATACTGCTCTGCATGTTTAGTTGAATAATGCCGCTTTAGATTGTACTCCTTAAACACGGCAATTTTCTCATTGCAGATGAGACAGGTGGCATTCCCCTTAAACTCGACGAAGAAATAATCAGTCTCCCACTTCTCCTGAAACACTCTGTACTCAGCGTCAACCTTTCTTTTGGCCATAGTGTTAGCAGCGTGCCAAATGTTTGGTTTTTTTCTACTTGGTTTCAGGTGTGGTGATGCGTTCAAGGGTCCTAGGATGATGCGCTGAAGGGTCAAAAACAGAATCGGGCATTTTTCCTCAGTCGTGACAAGGCTGCATTCAAGGTCCACTGCGTTCATGGCCGCAGCGGGCTGGATTTCACTATGAATTGATATCAAATAGCGGGCCGTATAGAATGGTCTGGAGGGCCGTGTCTGGCCCCCGGGCCGTGAGTTTGAGACCCCTGATATAAACCAATGGTTCTCAGCCAGGGGTGACCTGGAAATTGTTCCCCCTTCACCATCATGGAGGATCTTAGATCCCTTAAAGGCACCTTGAGGTGACAATGAGCAAGGAGGGAGCATTGTGGGATGATTCTCTGGAGGATCTTAGAGTGAGGAAACACAAGTGTATCCTACATGTCTCTTCCACACATTTCTCTCTCATATGCTCGCTACAAGGGGCTAAGATGTGAATGAGGGAAGCAAGGAGACATGTTAGCCTCATGAAAAGCACCCTAATAGTCATAGGAGTGACTATTTTGTTCATAGACTTCATTTCCTCTACAGTTGTCTCCATGACTGTAGTTGATAACTGTTTAATTTGGTCTTAATATTTTTAAATGGAGGTCCCTGAAGCAAAATTGTATCAATTTAGGGGTCCTTGACACAAAATAGGTTTAGATTCACTGTAATAAACCTACAAATGTCAGTTAGATAGTGATCTGCGTTAGAAATAAAGTTATCGTAATCGTCAGCTTAAAGTGATCTAAATCAAGCGAGACAGATGTGATCACTATAAGCAGTTTCCACTGTACCTTCCTTTGTGTCGTTGATCATAAAATATTAGGTGTCTATGATGATTCTGAGACTTTTTTCCTTCTAAAAATCATTAGTATCTGTCTGCTGTTCCTTACCTCCCACCTGCAGATGTTAGAGGAGGACGGACGGCACGGTGTTACTGGATGGGTGTCGAGCTGGCTGGGAGGCAGAGGAGCACAGAGTGTCCCAAACACTCCTCAGAGGCCCACCAGTGGCCAAGGGTTCAACCACGTAAGAAACACAGTTGATATTTTACACAGTATTCTATACTGTATATCTCAGCACACAGCACGTGATACTTCTTCAACACTGATTCAGTCCTAACCATCGAGTTCCTGCTCCTCCTTTTAATGTAGCTTCGACTGTGATTGTGTTTTATTGTGTCCTGTGTGGAGGTGACATGATGTGTGTCAGTGTGTCTTTTCAATAGCAGATTGTGCACATGCAAATCAAAGACAAATTTCTGCCTTTTGCATGCATAAATTAGACAATGAAGTCTTTTATTTTCTGCTCTGCATTAGTGGAACACAGAGGAGTTAATAGTAATGGGTCTAACTGTGCTTTGTGTTGTGAAATGGACATGGACCACACTACCCACGACTGTCTTTCAGCACGTTATCACCAAGCACCAGAAAAATGGCATCAGCATAACTTCCCTGCAATTAGAAACAAAGCACTCACAGAGTCTCTTTCCCAAGGGAAGGTCCAGAGTGAGACGAGGAGAATAGAGCACAATACGCACACTTGGATTTACAAAAAGAAAACATCCCATGAAATAAATGAATGGGCAAAATGCATTAAAAATAACCATGTAAAAACCCTAACCCTAACCCTGAGAGAGCATTCATAATGTCTCTCACATACAGCTCTGCCGCCAAGGTTGCCAACCGTCCCTTAAAATTCAAAATCATCCCGTAATTGGAAACTAAAAGACCTGCCCCGCATTGAAGTGATACAGGACACACTTTTGAGAACCAATTGAGTGCAAATAGAGAGAAATATTACAAGCTAGATTCAAGTTAGATCAGTGGTTCCCAACTGGTGCAGCCACTGGGTCCAGATTTCTTTTTAGACTTTAGTTCAACGTCCACACAGTTTAGTACATTCGGCATCATACTTAAGTTTGGCCATGTCGTCAAGTTAGTTTGCTGTCTCTTTCAAGGAGCTGTCTGTTAGTCACTCACTCTACAGCAGGAAACAGCACTTCAAAATAAAGAGTCTGTGCTGATGATTCACTAGCATGTTTTTTACAAACTTGAAACATTTGTGAGTCACTTGCGTTCCATTCAGAATGGACCCGCAACACACTTTTAGACTGTGACCGAACCACTGAGTTAGATTATCAAGACAGAGCGTTTTGGATGAAATGGAGGGAAACTCTTCTGGTCTGTCTTGTTATATTACACTACTCAGACTAGTTCTTATTGGTTGTGACTGACTCTCAAGTGACAAGCGACAGCTTTGCTACGGTCGCTTTACAGTGGTGGCAAGATTTAAAACATGGCAACTTATGAGCGTAGCCCGCTGCCAAAAAAGAGGAGAGATCACAGAAATACAGTCGGGCATGGAAACATTATTACAAATGATGAAACAAGTGTTTCCACTTTCTCTCAAAACACAGAACATTTAAAAGGCAAAGTGTGCAAATTGTACATGACATGTTCACTCCCATTAAATAAAAAAGAACAACACTTTAAGAATTTGCATTTCCATTACAACATGGCTACCTTCTTGAAGGCGTGTCCTAAACTGATGACGGCTTGCTGCGGGCTGATCCACGGCAAAAGTCCCTTGTTATTTTTGCTGCATGTGTTTTTCCACAGCAGGGCAGGTGAAAGACGTTTACCTGTTGGAGGTGAGCTGTTTGCAGAGGTGCAGTAAGAGCCTGTGGTCCGCAGCTCTTCATCAACATCTCACTGTGGCTGTTTCTGATTTTACTCTTCCTCCCTGCCGTATTAGTAGACTCAGCTTTACTGTAGAGAAGCCACTAATAAAGTTCCACTAAGTCAGTAATAACATTTAATTTCCTATAGATTTTTCACAATAAAAGTCCCCTGTTATTTTGTTATGTAAAAACTTTCATTGTGGAGCAGCAAAATGAGGAAATGTTGAGTTTTTGAGCAGCAACGTCACACAGCTTCTAATACGGTTGATAGCGAACATGAAACAGTAAAATAAAGCAGATGTAATCTAAAGTAAAAACAGGATGCAGGAGAGAAACTCAACTCCAAACCACAGATTCACTGACCAATAAACACAGACAGACTTTTGAAAACGCCTCTCTCTCTGGTCTCCTGCAGACAGAGGGGAGTAGAGTCTCGCAACACACGCGCTTGTTTAAGGGGGAGAAGTGGGGTTGTCGGGGATTGGCTGTGGTTGGCAAGACGTCATCGCTACCTGCTTGAGAGCAGGCGACCCGGCTCTTGGACCTACTCCTGACAATGTCGATCTCGGGCACAACTTGGCGTGGCACTGTGCTTCTAAACTGACAATGGAAACAACAAAAAAGGGGGTACACCAGGGCTGCTAGTAAGGGGAGAAAAAGGGGAAAGCTTTCTTGGGCCCAGCTGCTAGGGGGCCCTTGGAGGCCAGCAATAATTACTTCCATCCTAAATAGAAGAAATGATAACCACATTTTATTGTGAAACAAAATATTCACCGTGACTTATTAAAACAACAACAATAAAATGAAATATACTGATCTGAACAAGGTGAGAGCTCACACGCATGCAGTGTTAGGAATAAAGTAGATTTAGGGAGGGCTCATTCACTGGACCCTTTTAGGGGCCCAGCCGTTTCTCTGGGTAGACCGTCACACATACACACACAGAATATTTATCCATCTAGCCAGTGTAGTATTTATACCCACTTTTGCAGGGATATGGGAGATGGCAGCAGAGAAGCTGGTTCAACAAAAACATTCTTCAACTGGCAGGCATATGCTCTGCTAAAATGCCCCCAGGCTAAACACTGATCCCTGACCAGGCTCTGAAGCTAACTCTGAAGCTAACTCCTCAGTTTAGACTCTTGTTTAAAATGTAAACCATAATTCCCTTTCAGAAATATCTCTACACACTGTTCTGTCCTTTCCTGTTGCAGTCCTTCTCAGAGATGTTTGTAAAGTTCCTGGAAACTGAGTCGACCCCTACGCTGCCGGCCCCAAGGCTCCCAGTCCATGACATCAAGCCTCTGAGCGCCCCGCCTCCGAGACGGACCAGCGGTGCTGCTTCCAGCCCCGCCGCAGGTAAACGGCCCCTCTGGGACCAACCGCCGCCAGGATGTTTCTTTCTCTCATGTGCCTAACCAGTCCTGTCAGACGGGAGGCGTTGTTCTTTCCCTTACATCTCCAAACACATCAAACCTCATTTAGATTTACTCTCCTCACAGGAGCTGCAGCCGTCGCCAAGAGACCTGGCGAGTCCAATCCCTTCCTGGCCCCTCGCTCTGCGGCGGTGCCCCTGCTGGCTGGCTCCAGCTCCGGCGGCTCGGGAGGTCACCTGCTCATGAAGCCCATCTCTGACGCTCTGCCTACCTTCACGCCTGTGCCGGTTTCAGCTGAGGCCAGCGCTGGAGCTGTGCTCAAAGACTTGTTGAAGCAGTGATCGCTCACATAAAGAGTGCCAGATAGACGTTAAGTTTTACACTACATAGACTCTGAGCAGCTCTGCTACTTATTGCTGCTCTTTTTAAAGATATTCTGCAACAATAAATGATCAGAGAATTCATAAAGGCTTAATATTCCCTTTTTGGGAGGGGATACGAACTAAATGTAGTTTTTTTAGGTTAAGTTTTACTTGCAATAGCTGCTCTATGCAACAGAGTCTCCCTTTACACATCATCTCAGCATTATTGTCACGTGTTGACCTACAAGTTGTTCAGTGAAGTGGCTCCACATGAAAAAAGGACACAGGATGAAGCATTTTAAACTTGTAGTTCATTCAGAGTGAGAACACCAGTAGATTTTCATAGAAACAATTCATTTAGTTGTTTGATTTTCCCTCATCACGCCTGTTCTGAACACAAGTGACCTTGTTAACTCACTGTGTGCAGTTCAATACATGTGGGTCGAGTCTTATCATCACCTCTGTCTGCAGCAGGAAACATCTTCAGTCTTCATCCTCTGACTTTCATTGGACAGCTTTTATTTTCTCCTGAGTCTTTTCTTCTTTGCAGCGATGCAGTGAATTGTTTCTGATCCAGGACTTGCCTAAAACTCTGGCAGCGGGAGCCTGCGTAGAGATTTATGTGGTTCAGTACATCTGTTGAAACCATAAAGACATTTTTTGCTAAATCTTGTCTTTTCCAGACGGCCTGACTGTGATATGCAACAAGCGTTGTAATTATGGCCATAACTGCTGACTGTGGTTGATCAGAGGCTTGAGACTGCTCACATGTATGTCGAAGTACAGTACTATTATATAGTTATATATATGTAAATGGGTGGTTTTCTTCCTATTTATAGGCACTAAGGAAGTTTTGGAAGTCAAGTGCCTGCATTTTTTGCTAATTAGATAGTTGTATAATCAGGATTGTAAATGGTTAATATAAATATATATATTTACAAAATGTAAAAAAAAAAAACCCTGCACATTTAAAAAGTTTTACCTGACCAGAGCTGGCCAGAGCTGCTCTACGTGTTTTTTTGTATAGACATCAATCAGCCGCTGCAGAGGGAATGTTACAGGGTTTCTCCAGGTGTATTGATAAAGTGTATAAAATGTAAAATCCTCGCTGTACAAGAATTTTTGTAGATGATAAAATCTGAAAATCAGAGGTGACAAAAAAGGAGTTGGATTCACTTGAAGTTGGATGATCTTTAAAGTAAGTTAGTACCTGTGATTTAATTGGGATTTCAGATCAAATAAAGGTACTGCTGACCCTTTACTGCTGTGCGTTTTGTGTTTTTTCCCCTCTAACGCGGATTCATGCGAACCAGATGTGGCTACTACACCGTGGATCGCTCGCGTTGGCTGCGCCAGATGTGCAGTGTCATTCAGCTGTACGAGGCGGAGGAGGAGGGAAGAGGGGGGGCTGTTTATATCTTTGGAAAACAGACACCCACTTTGTATGCTTTATGCCTTTTTACCCCCCAACAGCACAGGAGTAGCAGCTTGTTGGAGTGAGTGCGCCGCTGTCTCTCTGTGCGCGCTCTGACCGGAGGGGGCTGGCTCTCCCCTGATTGAATCCAGCTGTTGTGAAAGCGCTCGGAGGGGGCCAGTCAATTTGCATTGCTAAATAATCTCGTAGAGGACGACAGAGCGGGGCAGAAACAGAACGGTCCATTTTGGAAAAAGGCATTCCTGCAACACTTGGTCAATGTACCGAAGCTTCAGCTCGACCAGACAGCGCTTAATGAAAACCTGGTGTCGGCTTTCGCGTAAAGGCGCATAGTTGGGGGGCGGTGAGAGCGCTGCTGGGTAGTGGCGAGGGGATTTGGGGAGAATTTACGGGTCGTCTAAATCTTTCGTTTTTGAGAAACCATAAACCATGCTGTTTGAAATACGTGGCTTCAGGTTTTGCTCTTCCGCAAGGTCAGTAATCCTCTTCTTTTCCTCCTTTGCGTAACGGACTCAGTGGAGTCGTCCCTGCTTTAGTTATGTGTTTGAATGAGTATGTAACGGGGTGCTTGCACCGAGCTCCTGGTTTTTCAGAGTTGAAAACTTGAAATTCCCTCTTTGCAGGATGTTGGCAGCTCTGGTATTTATTCTGCTTTGTATCCAGCCTGGACACGGACAGGTAACACAACACCTTCCTTCAGTGTTTGCAGGGACTTCATTCATTTAGACCAAGGTCATGGTCATAGCCTGGAAATGTGCTGTAGTCAATGGCTTTAATGACAAGAAAACTGTGACTACACTGTAAGAAAGCCAGCCTGTAAAGATACAAAGGCATGGCAGAATGTAACAGATAACACTTGTTGAATTTGCATGAAAACTTGAACCTTATTTGATGAATAGTTTATCAGAAATTTTAAACAAACACACTGAAACAGCCTCCTGATCATCTCTCCTCAGACCTGCACAGAAGGTTTTGCTTATGATCGCAGGTCGAGACAGTGTATAGGTGAGTGACATGACCTCTAACCTCAAATTTTTGAAAGTTGCATCATGGACATGAGCCTCATCCAGAGTAAAAACACATTAGAGTGTGCAGTGGAATAAGTTCCCAGACTTAACACAGTATCGAGCAGTAAATTGATCACAAGCCCACAGATGTTCTGTGTGCAGGAATGGCCTTATCACTGCACCGCTCTGTATTCCAGATGTGGATGAGTGCCGTATCCTGCCAGATGCTTGCCGTGGAGACATGCGCTGTGTGAACCAGAACGGAGGCTACCTGTGCATGCCCAGGAGCCTGTACAACCAGCCATTCAGACCGGAGACCCCGGTCCTGCCTGAGCCGGTTTACCCGGACCCATCTGTTGGATTTCCAGACACCTTCCTCCCGAGTGTTCCGAGATCTGTGGAGCCCAGCTATCCCAGAGTAAGGAGCACGGCGCAGTGCATCCTGGGATATGCTCCTGCAGAGGACGGCACCTGTAATGGTGAGTCAGTGTCTGCTGTGTGATTTCGGTGGTGGAAGAATTGCTCAGATCCTTTACTTACTGTGCGTAAAAGCACCATTACAACAAGGTAAAAAACTCTACTGCAAGTATGTCATGCATTTATAATCCTACTTAAAAGTACAGAAGTATTATCAGCAGAAAAGAATTAAAAGTAAAGGTGCCTGTTGTGCAGAAAAATGGCCCCGGATACTGATACACACCCACCAGCCACAACATTAAACCACTGACAGGTGAAGTGAATAACGTTGATCATGTTGTTACGATGCAATTTTCTGCTGGGAAACCTGGGGTCACTTGACACGCACCACCCAAGCACCCTCCTCATGGCAACAGCGCCTCCCCGATGGCAGTGCCCCTTATTAGGACAATGCATCCTGCCTCACCACGAATCACTTCTCAGGAATGGCCCAAGGAACGGCCTCCAAATTCTCCAGGTCCCAATTCAATCAAGCATTTTACAGATGTACCAGTACCCCAGAGTTTCTCTGTCCATGCTTCAACAGGTCAGAGCCAAGTCCGATCCAAGGTGGAGCTTCTGACCAGTCGGAGCATGGGCTCAGGACTTCTAGGAGGGTCCTGGCACCAAGGTGTTGGCAGTAGTATGAACAGTGGTTACATGAACCTCGAAACCAGCCACAATTCAGCCCTGAGCAGAGTGACCATTGTCTACTGACCAATCAACAGACTGCAGTGTTCACAGCTCCACCTTTTAGTACCAGATCTGTGTGCTAGGTACCCCAACAGAGGGGGGACCAAACATGGGGACGGTGAGGAACAGTTTCATTGGTACCATCCACAACTTTTCACATTGGAAAGGCAAAAAACGTGTACCGAACTGAACTGATCTGAACCTGTGTTGCCTATTTCTCGCCTAAAATGGTTTCTTAAACATATTTTAGCTCACTGTTTAACTGTCACATGAGACTGTTTGTTACCAGCTGGCTGCCGTATTATGCCCAGGTGGGAAACTTGCATTATGTCAAACACACACACAACTTTTCACAGTGGAACTCAACTGTACCGTACTGCTTGGTGGAAACAGATTTTGAGTCCTGTGAATTGCAAAGTGAGGTGCCGTCACATCCAACGAATGCTTGATCAGATTGGGATCTGGAGAATTTAGAGGCCAGGTCGATGCCTTGAGCTCTTTCTCCCATTCCTGAACAGTTTTTACAGTGAGACACAGCACATTGTCTTGATGTAGGAGCACTGCCATTGGAGAATACCTTTGCCGTGAGGAGGTGTACTCGGTCTGCGACAGTGTTTGGGTGGGTGGGGCATGTCAAGTGGCATCCATGTGAATCCCAGAGCTAAAGGTTTCCCAGCAGAACAATGCATTGTAACAAGATGATCAATGTTATTCACGTCACCTGCCAGTGGTTTTAATGTTGTGGCTGATCAGTGTATATGACTATAAATTACACAGTAACTCGCAGGGGATGGACAAAGTCATTGTTTTGCAAGTCATAAGTCAACTCCCAAGTCCTACACTTTGAGTTTTGAGTCTTAAACAAGTCATAGTTTGCTCTTCACCAAATGTAATGCCATTTTAACAACGGAGTAATACTATATTAGACATACAAAAATCATGAATTCTTTTTGAATGTTGCATTTATTTGTGAAACCAAGTTTGTTGGAAGTTGTTGGATCTTCGTTTTCGACCCACACGTTCACACTCAGTACCGTAATGTTAGTTCTGGTTCACTCCTGCGACTTAATTGGATGCTGTCAGATTGGTTCAAAGTAGATCTGGAGAATTACTATATTTTTTGTTCACTTCAAGAATTAGTATTCTTATTATTACTGTTCCATTGGTTATCGGTTACTTCAATGTGCTGTCATGCCCCATTGCAACTTCTGACAGCTGTCAATCAGCTGGCATCTGTTTGCAGCTCAGTCGATGTGATGTATCATCTGCTGTGCAGAGGATTGTGGGTCAGAATAGCCAGAAAAGCATGCTGGTTTGCAGACTGCAAAATCAGACCTGATGTAGTAGAACATCCTGGTATTTTTGGCATACTGCGTTTGACAAACTATGTGTTGGGACATACTAAATCTTTTTCTGGCACACTATATAGTATGGTGGTATGGGTATTGGAAGGCACAGTCTGACTGAAGTCCAAGTCATATGGATCAAGTCTACACCTCTGCTAACTCCAGCTGTCGGATGAATACAATGGAGTTAAAGTTCAATAATTCCATTTGACATGTACTGGAGTAGAAGCAGACAGCAACATAAAATCAAGTGTACCTCAGCGCTGGACTTAAGTGTAGCACTTGCATAAATGTACTAACAGTCGTGCTGTGTAGCAGACCTCACTTTTCCTGTCTACATGACAGATTTCAAAATGTGAAGGAAATACCACTTCACCCATGTCTGTTGGTCTCATTTATCAAAAGTCGTCAGCTTTTCCAGAAGTGCTGCTCATTGTATTCGTTGTTTGTTTATAGCAGCCACACAAAAAACTTCTGTTCGGTATCAGAGTGTGCCAGCATATGCTCCCATTCATTACAGCCAGTGAATGCAGTTAATGAGCCAGAAGTCAGTCTGCTGTTTCTGCAGCCACAGTGGTTGCAGAGCAGAGCGGGGTTCTTGACCCTTTGCAATGAAGCAATATCTACTTCCAGCCCCTTTGGCAAAGACCGCTTTTTCCTTTTCTGGCTGTTTTATTTTACGTTTTAGGCACTTGAAAATACTAAAGTATCAATCAGTTCATGAGGACAGTTGCACAGTAAAAAAAATAATTTTGTGACACATCAATATATTTTCTTGCTTCCTACCATTATTTCATAACCTCTCGGTTTTATCTTCAGTTGGGAAACACTTATATGTGGGTCACATTTTCTTCCCCAGAAGCAGTTTTTCAACATTGTTTTTAAAGTCATTGGATCCTCAGTTTAAGTGAGTCTTTTGGCTGCCACGAGAGCTCAGTGAGTCTTAAAAGCGACATCATATTTTAAAAGAATAGTTCACCCTAAAATCAAAATGACCTATTTTGATTCGTGTTTATCAAACTTTTTTTGGCCATTTTGCCTTTAATGGACAGGACAGGTAAGTGTAAAAGGGGGAGAGAGAGAGAGAGGAGGATAACATGCAGCAAAGGGCCACAAGCTGGATTCGAACCCGGGCCGCTGCGGCAACAGCCTTGTACATGGGACGCCTCCTCTACCACTAAGCCACCAACGCCCCAAGCTGAAACCATTTCCCTCAGTGGAAACAAAGCTTTTATTTACTTTAATTTCACAGATAAGAAACAATAAATTGTGAAGACAATAAAGCCTCCACAAAAATAGCATTTTAAGTCTTGTGTGTGATTTATCCTGGCTTCATATGAGCAGAGGAAATCTCTACTCGTCGCTAGGCTAATTTCTACAATGTGAAATGCCATAGGCTTGTGCTAATAATGTTAGCATGTTATATTTGTTTGGAAAACGTGTTTAGCATAAGACTGTTGTTTTGTCTGTGAACCTTGTAGGCTGTAATGGAGCTGAATTTTGTAACGTTACCTTTGTTAAGTGTTGCTGTTGTCACGGGCTTCATATGAGTAGAGGACAAGTATGCTAGCCGCTAGGCAAATTTATAAAATGTAAAATGCCATAGGCTTGTGCTAAAAACATTAGCATGTTGTATTTGTGGGGAAAATGCGTCCAGCAAAAGAATTGCTTGGTTGCAAGTTATAGTGAAGCCCGAACACCGCTCTCTCAGGTGAAAGTTGGTGTTGGACCCATTCACCATCACTCCCGCCTCTCTCAGACTGTCACCTTAACTTTCGCCCTTGTCCTGCCGCATTTCCCCCTAATGCCTTCAGGCGCCGTTAAACTAAATCGGCAACTGGACGCGTATCATGGTGACATTAAAGGACGCCTTTTTTTGTTGGTTTCTGACGCCGCAAGTCACTGCCCAAGTGGTGGTTTTTGACAACTTAAGAGTGAGACCGTGCTTGTTTGACAGATGAAAAGCTCTGGGAGACCTGAATCAAAATGATCAGCTTTTCCATATTTACCACAGACTGATATTTACAGAAGAAGGGAAACATATCTGTCGACTGTGATTGGTTGTTCCCCATCACATGACATGTGGTGCCCGCTGCTGCAACCCAAAAGTTGAACTCGATGTATCTCGGTGTTGTCATTGCACCCTGAAAAACAGGCGCTCGGGAATGCGTGCATGCTGGAGTTGCTCTGGCATTTGAGAACGCCTGCCACGCGTCTTCATTGAAAACAATTAATTTGAGGACGCAAAAAACGCAGCATGTGTGCGGCCCCTTAAGCAGGTAGCTGCCTTACATAAACATTAATGCCATCCTCAACTGAACTGTAACGTTAGCTAGTTTAGTGGTGCTAGATGAGCTAGCAGTAGATGCACACTTCCTTCTGTGCAGTGATTCAGTTGACAGGTGTAGTTCGGTAGAAAGAAAGTAGTTCCTACATGAAACTGCTCACAACAAGGTCTGTGGATTATCTTGAGTAACTGGGTCATGATTTCTGGAAAGAGACATCGTGCATTGTGCTTTGAGCACCACAAGCCAAGTGCCATCTGGTTCCATTATATTAGAGAGGCGGCAAACATCTCTACAGCTGATATCTCCAACACTCTGCAGTTCACACCAAAACAATCTAAGCTGATAATTAGCACTCCAAGTAAGAGGAAAAATATATGTTTTTGATTTGGGGGTGAACTGTCCCTTTAAGGATCATTACTGGATAATTATCCCAGTCTGTCTTCTGCTGCAGCAGCTTGGAGCTGATTCTCTGCAGCGACTCTGCTTGAAAGATGTGAATGTTTTGAGTCCCGACATCTGCCGCCTCCTGCTGTTTATCAGATGTTAGAGTGAAACTAGATGGAGGTGGTGACACACGGGAAATGCACTAGAGGCCAAGGATTCAGTGTAAGTCTTTAGAGATTATGGTTGAACTCCAGGGGAATGCATGAATCCATCAGATCACAGGGACAGATGGTGTTTGATGCTCGGTGCAGGGTCATGTCTGCCGTCACCCAGCTGCAGCAGAGGGGCCTTGAACTCCACACAGTGAGGAAATTTCTGCTCTCTAATTGATTCTGTTGAATTTCACAACTGCAAGAGATCCCAGCTGTCAGATAAACACTAAATGTCTGATGCCCCCCCCCCCCCCCCCCCCCCCCAGCCAGCTGTCTTAAATACATCTCAACATAATTTCCCCAGTGTGTCCAGCCAGGACAAGCTGTTGAGAACACCCTCCTTAAAGTCCAGTTGGAGTGTTTCTTTGGATAAATCAGCCATGACCTTGTAATGAGTGGAAAATGTACACATACAGTACAGTTTTCTCCCTCTGAAGAGAGCTTTAGAGTTTAGCTCATGCACAAATACGGCCTGTTTCTCTTTCAAGGGGAGACGGCCTGTCAGTGTATCGGCTCACAACCTTGTTCGGGTAAACTATACCATCACAGTGCCAAACATGAGGTCATGTGTTGCCAAATCTGTGCCTGGAAAACAGGCATGCCTCTGTGGGGGCCGTTCCTAAGAAGTCCTCATAACCCTACAGGCTGGTGTGTGTGTGCGTGTGTGTGTGTGTGTGTGTGTGTGTGTGTGTGAAGTGATCTAATGACTTGTTGAGTGATGCTACGGGGCAGAAATTACACAGACTGTGACTTCCTGTCTGAACCTGCAACAAACATGGCTTTGTCTTCAAGTTAATGGCACTACGCTCTATCAGTGTCACTAATGGCACCAGTCTGGGGGAACAATAGAACAAATTAGCCGTTGGGTATGCGTTAATGCATTTGTGGGTTTGTTTTTTCAAGGTCAAATTTGTACTACAAAGGGCAGCCTTTTCCAGGCAGTGTTATGGTGTGTAATTGTCCTCTTTTAGCTGATATCTGGAGCCCATCCGTGCAACAGATTACATTGTTTGCAAAAAGTCTGTTATTATCTGCCCCTTGTGGTATCTAGCCGAGCAGATACACTATACGGACACCCGATTTTAAAGCCTGGCTGCAGGGGTGTGCTCCCAATCAGCCACAAGAGCATGAGTGAAGTGGGCCATGTTCAGCGATAAGGCTTGGCTTGCTGTCAGCGTTAGAGTTCATCACAAAGGTGTTGGACGTGGATCGAGGTCAGGGCTCTGTGCAGACCAGTCAAGTTCTTCCAATCATTTCTTTGTGAACGTGGCTTTGTGAACAGGGCACTGCCGTGTTGTAACAGGAGAGGTCCGAATTATAGTCAAAAGAGCCATAATGTGCAGTATCATTTAAAAAATAATATTGAAGATTGTCATGTGAATAAATGACAGGTGAATTGCGTTTATATAGCGCTTTTCCGGTCTTAGGGACCACTCAACACAAGCACAATTCACCTGTTCACACATAGATTCATACACTGGTAACCGAGGCTGCCATGCAAGGTGCCACATACTCATCAGATACGAATTCACACGCAATAACACACCGATGGCACCACCGTTGTTAGAAATTTGGGGCTCAGCATCTTGACCAAGAAGACTTTAACATGCAGACTGCCAGGGCCAGTGATCAAACCGTAGACGACCACTCTACAATGTGAGCTACCTCTTGTTAAGTCTTTATCGAGTGCCAAATGAGGTAACACGATGGTGTTTGAGCCGATGGCCCACTGATTAATGCCTTTGTATTTGCAGTATTACAAACAGGTTGTCTGAAAAAATCCCTTACAGCGCACAGTTAGTGACATGTTTTTCTTCAACTAGCAGTGGTTGGTTTGCCAGAGAAGGTAGATGGAGCTAATGCAAACGACTCGCCTTTTAACTCACTCGTGTGTGAAACGATGTACTGTTTTCCTCTGTTGTCTGTTTGTATTGTGAGTAAATGGTTAGTTTGGCCGAACAAACCAATGCCAACTGAGTGTGGTTACACAGGGGACACTGTTTGGATCTCTGGGAAGTGAGATCCAAAAACAAACCGGCACCTAGCACTTACCACCACTGGTGCCCCCACATCTTCCAGATTATAAATTCAAGGGCCTAGACACACCAAACCAGCATCAAAGAACTAGTTGTGACAAAGGATGACTGTTGCGTCACCTCACGTCGCCTGTGTCTCTGCCAAAAAGTTGCTCTCATACACATCACAAAGACTTCCGCGACAGCCGATTTGTGCGTATGTCTGCACCTGCATGAGAGAACATAACTCTCTATACCAGCAGGCGGCAGTAGTCTGTACTTATCGCTCAAAGAGGGAAAGCAGAAAACTCACATGACGGATTCAAGATGCTAGTTAGCCAGTTAGCACATTGACAACACCCCGATGTTGAAAGAACAAATGATAATTACCGTGTGCTAGCGAACAATAACATTTCTACATTTCTAACTGTTTCTGCTAAAGAGCTCAATGGATAAAAACATAATCTTACTTAATATAACAAGTATGTTGCGATCTCACGCCTTCTTGAATTTAGCCGTTTGTTGTCTTCTGGTGCGCAGAACTGAATTGCCAATGAGAGTAATTTCTCTTACCTATGGGTTCTGCAGGCTCTGCTGCCCATTCAGCATGCTGAATCAGCCAGAAAACAGCAGTCAAGGGCCGTCTTGGTGCCAGCAGTGGGGGACACGCTACAATTGCTCACAAACAGCCTGACATTGACCAATGGCAGATCGTCAGCTTGGTGTGTCGGGGCCTTAAGCCTTTCCTGAAAGGAATGGTTTGACATTTTGGGAAATATGCGAAGGCCTTCCTTGCCAAGCATTAGATGAGAAGAATGATACCACTGTCACATTTGTGTGTTAAATATGAAGCTGCAGCCAGAAGCCAGTTTGCTGAGCATAAAGACTGGAAACAAGAGGAAACAGCCAGCCATAAGTCATTGTCATTCTCAGTTGTTTAATCCAAACATAAACAAAAGCCAAGAAGTAGTCTGGCACAGCTTGCGACCACAACTGGTTTTTGTACGGATTAAACCAACAAGATAAAGAGCTGCTGGTAAGTGGATTTTGTTATCTTAAGATTGCCGTGTGCCCTCGTCTCCTGGCTCCAGCTTCATATTGAACAGACAGATACAAGAGTGTTATCTATACTCTCATTAAAGTTTTATCAAGAAAGTGAATAAGTGTATTTCACAAAAAAATATTCCTTAAACTGGAACAAGGGGGCATACCAGACCAAAAGTATGCGGACAGTTGTGTCACAGTTGTGAACTTTATTTTACTTAGAGAACTACTTCTTTCCAAATAACGGTCCCTTTGGAAACAGTTTGCAGCAAGGTTTAGATAATCCAGAATAAAGGGAAAGACATGTTTCTGTTAAGATTTTATGCTTTGTGGACAACAAATGAAAATGTATGCACCTTTATTACAGTATTGGTAGAGATCTCATCATCTCACTTCTGCACATAACACCAAAAACTTGGCCGGACACAAATAGCAGCAGATGAGAGAATATGTTGTTGAATTTTGGGTGAATTGATTGCTCAAGCACACACTTTTACTCACTGTCATATGAACCAGCAGCAGCCCAGAGTGTTGTAAGTCACATGACGCCTCCAGAGGTCAGATACTGTGTTTTTCTCTTCACATGGGACTGAGCTCTTCATTTCCGCTCGTAACTTCAGTTTTGGGGATTTTCATGTTTTTTGCTCGATTTGCAGGATTACGTGCTCCTCTGTGGCTTCAGAAAAATGTCCAACCTTGTGGGCTTTAGAAACCAAGAGATACACTAAAAAATGCATCATAGCTGATCTGAAAACAAGACTATTTGCTTCTGATTACATTCGTTGAATTTTCCATGTGGTTTGAGAGGAAGGGGAAGTACGGCAATTTTCAAAATTCATACTTGTTATTCCTGTGGTCTAAGACAGTCCAACAATATTAGTAAACATGAACAGCTCTCTCCCAAACCGAAAAACTAGAGTGTTAAACCTCAAATTTGTAATGTCAGGAGCTTTCAATTTGCCAAGAGTGTGCAAAGCAGTAATCAGAGCAAAGGGTGGCTATTTTGAAGAAACTAGAATATAAAACATGTTTTCAGTTATTTCACCTTTTTTTGTTAAGTACATAACTCCACATGTGTTCATTCATAGTTTTGATGCCTTCAGTGAGAATCTACAATGTAAATAGTCATGAAAATAAAGAAAACGCATTGAATGAGAAGGTGTGTCCAAACTTTTGGCCTGTACTGTACTTCTCTGGTGTCTGTCTCTGTAAGAGAGGAGCCCGTGTTCACATATATTGATTGAGGTTTAGTAGGCCATTAAAATAACCAATCCAGTGTCACTCCTAACTCATCAAACGCTGACGCTTGGTCACTGGCGGTCGTCATCAGATACTGATGCACCAAGGCACCTGTTGAGACACACCAGGTGGCATCTTTCAAAGACTTTAGGTATCTCGGGGTCTTGTTCAGGAGTGAGGGTAGAATGGAGTGTGAGATGGATCGGTGGTTTGGTGCGGCGTCTGCAGTGATGTGGACACTGTGCCGGACAGTCGTTGTTCAGAGGAAGCTGTGCTAGAAGGCAAAGCTTTGGATTTACTGGTCCATCTACGTCCCAACCCTCACCTATGGTCATGAGCTCTGGGTAGTGACCGAAAGAATGAGATTGCGGATACAAGCAGCTGAAAAGAGTTTCCTCCGTGGGGTGGCTGGGCTCAGCCTTAGAGATAGGGTGAGGAGCTCTGACATCCAGAGGGAGCTCGGAGTAGAGCTGCTGCTTCTGCCCGTTGATAGGGGTCAGTTGAGGTGGTTCGGACATCTGATCAGGATCCTCCTGGGCGCCTCCTAGTGGAGGTGTTCTGGGCTCGTCCCACTGGTAGGAGGCCCCGGGGCAGACCCAGAACGAAGAAAAGCCAAGAAAGTGTTGCTGGGGAGAGGGACGTCTGGGGTGCTTTGCTCAGACTGCTTCCCCAGCGACCCAGCTTTGGATAAGCAGATGAAAATGGATGGATGGATGGATGGATGGATGGTGGATGGGTGAAGCAAATTTCTGATTTTATTCGGAAGACTGCTGTTTGTGTAAAACCAAAAGTCAGTTCATATAATAGCAACATAGTGTGCTGGTATGAGTAGCATACTATGCTAGTGACGTATGTCCTGTGATGTAACATGACATCAGTAACAGTTGTACTTATTTTTAGCCAAACCATGTTTTTTTTTTCTCAACCCAACCACATACTTTTGTTGCCTAAACTTCAGGAAGTAAATCTGAATCCATGAAGTCCACTGGGGGTTGTTTTGTGTAAGTTTGTGTACAAATTTGGTATCACGGTCTGTCAAATGGTCAGCTTCTCTCAGTTTTCTGTACATTCAGCCATTTTAAACAAATCCCATCTGTCATGTCTCCTCTGAAGCTGATCGAGGTTGTCAGCAGTGACCCCAAAGCTCGTGGGCAGCTCATGAATCAGTCTATATAAGGAGCTGAACTGAGACGCTCCTGCAGCTTGTGTGTGTGTGTATGTTGGAGATCTGCAGTAAGGCTACACATGGGGTGCAGATGAAGACCTTTCAGAGAGGTTTTGACTGGTAACTGCAAGCAGGTGTCGGGGGGCCGTGTAGATGTTGGCCAGAGGCCGAGCGCTCCGGGCCTCCTCCACTCCTTGTGAAGGGCCAGTGGTCCAAGTTGGCACAAAGGCCAACAGCCCCACCGACAGACGTTATCGCTTCTCATAGCTGCCTGTCCAAACAAAAAACTGGGCTCCCACCCACTTCCTCCACCGGGTTTCTAGAGATTGGTGACTTCATGGTCTGAGAACCATAAACAGAGGTTGGAATTTTTCATTTGTCATATCCTCATAAGGAAATGTGGCTATTATGATGTAGTGTGTGAGCTGCTCCAAGGGCGTTAAAGGAATTCAGATTGTAATCTGAGAAATCTTTAATCTGGTGCAAAAACAACAGTAAATTGATGCTGTATTGAAATGTTAACTATTGTGTTTATTTGTTTTAGTTTTTCTAAATACAGGGTGGTGAAAACCTGAGAGCTGGACAAACAGACTTTGGACTAGAAGACTGTCGGTGCAGTTTTAAAGCCCAGCAGTCTAGTGGACATGCTTATGAGCAAGGCATGTAGAAAAATTACCATCAGTAGGCTGTGTAGCTTTTGTGTAGTGTGGTGACTGGCAGTTTTTATTTTGAAATATAATATCAGTAGAGCCAATCAGAGAAAAGGACATCCTATTTCCTGACAAAACCTCCCATCCCGATCCCGAGAGGTCAACCATATAAGGGGCTTACTGAGAAATGAAGCAAAAAATAAGAGGCCATACATTTCTGAAAGTACAAAAGCATAACTTCCACATGGAAATTAATAGCATCAATGTGCTTCCACCGTATTCTTTCACTCATTTCTAAAACACATGTACATTAACTGTCTGTTTTACATCCTATATAACATTCCTCATGTGCATCAACCTTCCCTAACTCTGTCCGCCTTAAAAGGAGCCTCTCCAGGCATCTCCTCTGTGTAGATTTTAAAGGCTAACTGCCAAACTGAAACACAAAAACCATGTACGCCAGGGGTCGGCAACCTTTACTATCAAAAGAGCCATTTTTGGCCATAAAAGCTCTCAAGTAATCTGCCTGGGGCTGCAAAACATATTTGAGCCTTATAATGAAGGAGAAAGTCTAAATTCGCCCATTATCATTACTCAAAATGAGTCTAGCTGACACTGGGTGAGAGGCAGGGTTCACCCTGGACAGGTCACCAGACTATCACAGGGCTGACACATAGAGACAGACGACCATTCACACTCACATTCACACCTACGGACAATTTAGAGTCACCAGTTAACCTGCATGTCTTTGGACTGTGGGAGGAAGCTGGAGCACCTGGAGGAAACCCAAACTGACACAGGGAGAACATGCAAACTCCACACAGAGGGGCTCAACCCCCATTTACCTTTGAGTGTGTGTGTGTATGTGTGTGTCATCATTGCAAAATGGGACCTTGGTGGTAGCTTTCCTAGCAGGAACTACCACAGAAGCCGTTTAGTGGTTAAGTGTTTTGCCAGGTGTTGATATGTCTGTCTGCCTGTGGGCAGATTTTGTCACCGCTAAGTGTCACAACGAAACTTTACAGGTGTGTAGAAGAGATCACAATGAAGGATGTGTTCAAATATGGGTGTGGTCCAAGCAAAGGGGGCCTAGTAGGGAGACAGGAAGTATGGAAGGGACCATTTCCCCCCCTTCTCAACCCCTTCAAAAAAGTCACTAACTACAGCTCACAAGATGGTCTCTAGTTTATATTACTATTATTGTTCATATTTCATTTGGTGATTCTTTGATTTGTCCTGGCTGCTGTAACTGTGCAATTTCCCTTTAGGTTGAATAAAGTACGGTATCTATGTGTCCATCTATCTAGTTCCTTAAATGCTCCACATGGGAATCAACAGGTGTCTCATTTATAAACAGTGTATGCACAAAACAAGGCCTGAAAGAGGCGTGCGCCACTTTCCGCGCAAAAGTTGTGATTTATAAAAGCAGACTTGATAGGAGCAACTTTGACCCATGCTTACAAACATTTTGGAGACTGGAAATTGGTGACACAGGTGGTGAGGTAGAAGCCTGACTGTAGAAATTGTCAAGTATTTTTTGGCTTTTGTCCATAAGTACATTTTTAGTATGGATCCTACGCACTGTTGAGAGCCCTGTTTTGTTTTGTTTTTTTTCCTGCAAAAAAGGAAAGGTACTGTTAATAACAACACCCCCTCTCTCTCTGTTGCAGACATTGACGAATGTGAGACAAACTCTCATCACTGTAACCCCACCCAGGTCTGCATCAACACATCAGGTGGCTACACCTGCTCCTGCACTGAGGGATACTGGCTCATTGGTGGACAGTGCCAGGGTGAGTGAACTGAGTGAACATCAGCACAGCAACATTGTTAAATTCTTCATGAGGGAGTGGTTTTTACATATTTAGCTAATTAACTTCACATTGCACATAATTTACACTAGTGCTGAAAGTTATCAAAACCATATCAGTTAGTTCAGGGGTCAGCAACCTTTACTATCAACAGAGCCATTTTTTTTTTACCAAAAATTTATCTGGATCTGCAAAACACATTAAACATTATTATGAAGGTAACGCAGCCTGTTAAATCTAAATTAGCCTGTCAACATTACAAATAGATCTAAATGAGCATTCATCAGAGGTGGGTAGTAACTAGTTACATTTACTCAGTTACATTTACTTGAGTAACTTTTTGGATAAATTGTACTTTTCAGAGTAGTTTTAATGCAAAATACTTTTTACTTTTACTTGAGTTATATTGTTTTAAAGCAACAATACTCTTACTTGAGTACAATATTTGGCTACTGTACCCACCTCTGAGTACATAATTACATATATATATATGTGCAGTATATATAAGAATATATTTGTGTTTCTTGTGCCTTGATTTATGTTATGTTTGTAAAGATTTAATTTATTTTTGTTTTAGTTAAAGGGGTATCGTTTAAAATACATGAATTTGCAGATTATTATTTTTGATTGATTGATTACGTTCATGTTCTTATTTTACAAATAAATCAGACGTTACTCAACAGTTACTCAGTACTTGAGTAGTTTTTTCACCAAATACTCTTTTACTCTTACTCAAGTAATTATTTGGATGATTATTTTTTACTTCTACTTGAGTAATATTGTTCTAAAGTATCAGTACTCTTACTTGAGTACAATATTTGGCTACTCTACCCACCTCTGGCATTCATTAATATGTTCCACCACCAGGTGGCACTGCAGTGGGCTATTTATGATTATTTAGACCTTTAACTTTGCAGAGTTGGCGGTAAAAGCAAACAAATCTCTCACGCACAATTCAATTTTTAATTCCTCCAAAACTTTTCCGTTTTTGGATTTCAATAGATAGCCAAGCTAGGGAGACTGAAGACTAATGTGGCCACCAGAATTGAGATTTGGTAAAATGTAGAGGAAACGGTATTAGGCTGAACATATATTTAATTGTCGAAATGTTAAAACTTAATTGTAGAAAACAAGTGTCACACACACTGGCTCCATATGCATCCCTTTTATTTTGATAATGATAAAGTTTCAGCCTTTGGCTTTTGTCCGAAACGTGATCAAAATAAAAGAAATGCATATGGAGCCAGAGTGTGTGACACTTGTTTTCTACAATCAAGTTTATTGCCAGTGATCAGCACCTCATGATAATTTTTGGTGTGCGTTGCTTTTATATTTTAAAGAAATGTTGAAACTTATCATTTAGTTGATAAAATGTAAAAACGTTTTTTATTCAGTGTATACGCGACACTTTTTTTTTTACATTTGGAGAATGCCAGAAACACTTTAGGCCTACAGTATTGATAGTAAGAATTAAAACATAAATAAAATAAAATAAAAAATACATTATTCATTTCATATGATTTTTTTTTTCGAAGCAAGCCACTCGAGAGTGGCTAGAGAGCAGCAGGTTGCCTACCCCTGAGTTAAAGGATGTGAAAATCAACTTGGTGTAAAACAGACATGTAAAACTTGCGTTACAGTGAGCATCATTATTGTACACTAATGCAGTTCCGAACAGAAACAGTTGGTGCATCTACAGAAGCTCTGACATTTTAAAGTCAATCTAAAGTTGCTAAAAGGTGTTGCATTCATAAGCTTTGTTCTGAAAAAATCTGAAAAGCAAGCAATGACCAAACATTGCACTGCAAACTGATATTTTAATAGCAATAAATGTGATGGCAGCCTTGAAGGTACAAAACTGATGCGACAGTAAAGTTTGTTGCACATGATTCGTAGTTAATGGTCTAAACTTGTGTGAGCCATGTAAACAAATGAGTCAGTGACCAAGAAGGAATATCAGGGCAGTATTTCCTAAAATTAAGACCATATTACTTCTAACCGCAGTTGGATGCAGAAAAAACAATGCTGCTGTACAAAATGCCTTTAATGCCTCTGAAAGCTAAACAGCGCCCTCCTCAGGTTATGTGCAGTACTGCAGCTCAGCAGAGGTCTTGCTTAATCAAATCAATACAGCACACCACACTGTGGGTTTTCATTTATATCACAGTAAACAGAGCTGCAGTATGATGATTCATAACCAGTGTGTCTCTTTCTTTTTGGCCAGATATTGATGAATGTCGCTATGGTTACTGCCAACAGCTGTGTGCCAATGTCCCCGGCTCTTATTCCTGTTCCTGTAACCCCGGCTTCATCCTCAACCCAGATAGCAGGACCTGTCAAGGTACACACACACACACACACACACAGAGGCACAATAAATGCCCCGTGCAAAGAAACACATGCACATTGTTTCTTTTCAGATAAACACACGTGCTCACCTCCATGCCGTGCCCCACTGTTTTTGATTACTCTCCCCTCCTCTGTTTGTTCCTCCAGATGTGGACGAGTGTGAAGACGAACCGTGCAGTCATGGCTGCTTCAACACCTACGGCTCCTTCATGTGCAACTGTGACGAGGGATTCGAGTTGGCAGCAGATGGCACCTCGTGCATTGGTGAGACCAGCTGGTTGTGTTTTTTGTATTGTGGTGGTGTTAATTACAGATTGGTGAGCCGTTTCTTTTTGACTTTGAGATGTAAAATGGAGTCTGTCTGAAGAGCATTGAAGTTTGACATCCTATAGAGTAAAAGTGACCTGAGCTATGTCTGAGCTGATAAATAAAGTATAACATCACTTTAAATGAGCAAAGCTGTACATTAATTAACTGTGTATACTTTAGATTTATATGGTAATTTGATTAATTATACCATCAACACTGTCCATCCATTAATCTGTTTTCTATAACTGTGGATCCTGTGCTGCGTCACAAGGAGATGGAGTCAGTTCCAGCTCAGACTGGGTCTCACAGGCTAACACATATACTTTAGACTATAGATACTCTTACCAGGGGTGACTTCACCAAAGTGCCAATTAATAAACAAACATGATTGATATGTCTTGATGATCCTGCACTTTTTCTTGATAAACAACCCACATTTCCGTGCCTTTTTGTGCTCTCTGGCGCCTTAGCTGCATTCAAATACATAAAAATGCATTTCCAGTGTAAATTAATTTGCTTTCATCATGAAATAGAAAATATTCGATGGGCCATACAGCATCCAATTGTTGGCTTTAAGTTGAACATCACTTCTATAGACAGACAAACACATTCACACCTACAGCCTCTTTAAACATCGGACTGTGGGAGTGAATCAGAACACCTAGAATGAAATCCATAAACCTGGTCAGATTTTAGCCCAAGACCCTGTTGCTGTTCGGCAGCACTGAGCAGCCTTTACAGTTGTTTCCTGATTAGTATTAATCCTTTTTTATTCCCTGTAGACCTGGATGAGTGCAGCTTCTCTGAGTTTCTGTGTCAGCACAGATGTGTAAACACACCCGGCTCTTTCTCCTGCATCTGTCCGCCTGGATATTATGTGTTTGAGGATGGACGGAGTTGTGAAGGTAAAGTTCAGGACAGAAGACAATAAATGTTTATTTTTTATGTCAGTTTGGCCGCAGTACAGATGTCACAGATATTTGGGCAACTATGAATGAAAAATGCTAAAAAGCTTCTGTGAATTGTCTTGTTGTGTATAGTTTATACAGGGTAGTAGTTCCTGTTTGTCATGTTAATTTTGCAAGGAATATTTTTCACCTGTGACCTAAAAAGTTTTGAATCTGAGGTTTTTATTTAGTTAAAATGACCCATCTACATCTGCAATTCTACAGTAAAGATATTTAAGTAAACTTGAGCCAGCATTGAGATTAGCGGCATGTTTATGGATCAGGTTTACATCAGCTAATGTTTAAAACAAGTGTCATTTTACTTTTATTATGTTCTGTCTTTGTTTTGTAGTTCCATTCTCAGGCACATTCATTCTCATGAACTGTATTGTTGTTGCTGTGTAAATGTTGTTTCTCTGATGTTGATGATGATGATGATGATGTTTTAACTGACTCTGATTGTTGTGTGTTTGATTTTAAAGATATCAATGAATGTGACACTGGTAACAACACCTGTACAACAGCACAAGTATGTTTCAATTTCCAGGGAGGCTACACATGCCTGAATCCTTTACAGTGTCTCCTTCCTTACATCGAAGTCAGTGACAAGTGAGTGTTTCCACCAAAGTTATATTTACACATGTGCTCATATGTTGTATTATAACCTAACCTCCCCCTGTGTGTGTGTGTGTGTGTGTGTCCTCCTGTGCAGTCAGTGCATGTGTTCAGCTGAGAACCCTGCCTGCAGGGACAAACCCTTCACTATTCTCTACCGACACATGGACTTGTCGTCGGGGCGCAGTGTGCCTGCTGACATATTCCAGATGCAGGCCACCACGCGTTACCCCGGCGCCTTCTACATCTTCCAGATAAAGTCGGGCAACGATGGGCGAGAGTTTTACATGAGGGTGAGTTACTGTACAGATCTGTAAAGTGTAGACGAGACGGGCAAATACAGCATGATATAGTGGACTAATGCCAAAGTGTCACATTAGAGGAATGAAATGAGACATTTATTGTTTTAAATAAATTTATACTTGCTTTTTAAGCAGAGCCTCCTGCATTTTATGTTACTGACTGCAGCAAGCAACTGCATGTTTATTTACAATAAAAAGAACAAGAAGTGGGTTGTAAGCAAGAGCTATCACTAGTTAAACAAAGAAAACAGCGCCACCTGCAGAAACTCAAACTATCACCAGAGAATCCAATGAAATTACAGAGCTGAGCAGGAAGGGAAATGACAGTGCTGTTTGATTGTTAAACTATCTGTGTGAAGAGCAGAAACACCACAGCTGTGACTGTTTGGTCACCAGTGAGGCTGCAAAACAACTATAAAAAGTCTGGCATTTATCTGATGTGATCATGGTGCTTGTAAATGAGGTCAACAATGAGCATGTTGTCTCAGAATCATGTTGCAAATAAGATTATGCTGCATAAATGTCAGACTGAATTGTCATTAAGTAAAAAATCATGGGCCTTTGTTAGTTGGTCATAATATAGCAATTTAAAGACATGTTCCCTGATTTGGAGGCACAGAAACAAACTTAATAGACTGTAATGTTTTGAACCTTTAGCACTGTAACTCCACACAGTTATAAATGTTCCAAGTTTCAAGTTCTTCATTATCCTATAGGATTGTATAATATTGGATTTTTTGCCTGATATATGCCAATATATAACAACTCATTTGACCAATAACCAATACCGATATCGATATATCCACCTAATTTTAGTGATCATCAAGTCTCTTCTGTAGTGGAGTTAACATCATATTATACATGCATACTCTAATCATGACAGCCCACCAGCAGATGGAGACATGAAATATAATACTTTTCAATGTATGTAATATTAATTCATTGTCCATATTAAGAAAAAGCATGTCGGCCAATTCTGATTCTCATTCATTTTAAAGCCAATATTAGCTGATACCGATGATGTGCCGATATTATCGTGCATCCCTATCATCATATGCCACAACAATGACAGAGAAGCAGTCGCTGGATCTCAGGCTGTTTCCAACAATGCTCACTGAACATGTATAAATATATACTGATTAAAAAATTGCACAAGTAAAAACAAAATGAGAATCTTAAGAGATAAGTTAAAATATAAGCTAAAATATGAATATAATTGAAACATGAAATGAAGTAGGACTGATTTGTGTAGACAGGGCACTGCAAAAAACTGTTATTTTATCAAATAATAAGAAATATGATTTGGAAAATTAACAACTTTTGCTGCTACTAAGCTGTATGGGATTTAGGAGCAATGTCAAAAATACAAAAAGAGGTCTGCATACCAGAAACAGCTCCTCTTGGAAATTTTAATTGTATCACCACATGTGATGTTTCGGGCACCATTCCTTCATCAGACATGAACAAGATATACAGGAACACCAAAAAATAATAATCCCAAAAAATAACTTTGAGCACATGTATATCTACAGTTTAAGGTCGTGTGTTTTATCCCATTCTCACTTTATTTTAAATATGTTTGCGCATAAGAAGCTTGCATTAAAAATCTGCAGCAAAAAACAGCAGATATATGATCCTGAGTCAAGTTTAGACCTTAAACACTTTGTTATAGTTTTGATTCTGAACAGATTCTGAACAGGAAACATAAATTATTAAGCTCCAATATAATTTGTTTACATACATAGACCTTCTCCACAACACATTTTAACATGTCAGGGAAAGCACAGGTGTGTATAATAAAATAAATGATGGCTAAATGACTGAGACATTTAAACAGAGCAGAGTTAATGTTATCAGTAACACCTGGACTTAAGTAAACACATATACACTTGGCATAATGTCTGTAAAGAAAAGGGAAGACGCAAAACATGAAGCACCTATTCTTGGCCAGTAGATGGAGTAGTATGTGTGTGTGATGTGTTTTGAGGGGTGCTTTTGAAATAAATATAGACATAGAAGAGACTTTTAAGGAGGATTTTAAAGTATAAAGATTCTCTGTGGCATTATTTAATGACCACATGAGTTTTTTCAGTATCTTGTTAAAGTTATCTTCCCTTGTCCTTGTTTAATCAAGGCCCAGTCTGACCTCATGCACTATGGAAAACACATTAACTTTCCTTGACTTTGTGCTTGTGTTTGCTAGTTGTAAATGACACGACAAAGCCCGGGGACTTGGATTTCCTCCATCGTGTGCAGCTGTCAGATTCAAGCGTTTCCTGTACTCCGTTCCTCACATTCCTCCCCTGTCTTCTTTATCTTTCAGCAAACCAGTAATGTGAGCGCCACACTCGTCCTGTCACGGCCAATCAAGGGGCCCAGGGAGTTGGTGCTGGACTTGGAGATGGTCACAGTCAACAATGTCATCAACTTCAGAGGCAGCTCCATTATACGTCTGACGATATTTGTCTCAGAGCACCCGTTCTGAGAGTCCCAAATGAACTTCAGCATATCCCCAAAGAATCAAGCTGCAGTGGTTTGTTTGAGACAGCTCGTCACCTTTTTTTGTTTGTTTTTTAAAAGTCATTACGTCATCCTCAATAAAGACACGTCCGATAAAGACTCAGTCAAGATCAGCTGATGGGAAAGCATCCCTGTGCTTGAATCCCCACCCTGGTTTAATGGACACTGAGCTTTTATGGCTGCGATATGGACTTTCGACACAGAGGGATATTTATGGTGTACAATTTCTGACATCCTCTATTTAGAAAATGACCCGAAAATGATGGGAATTACCCTCGCTGAATACCAGTGTATACACAATACAGTTTTTTTCATGAGCTCCCCCCAGTTGTCTGTGAATTTTCATCCCCTCAGATAAGCTGTGAAAGTGACATTTATATGCTTTCATTCAAGAGCTGTCATTGCATCATGATCAGATCATTGTGTGTTTCTTTACGCGACGGGAGGAGAGCCAGATATCTGAGCAGAAGTGTAATTGTACATTTGCAGTGGCAATATTTGAAATGATGTAACAACCAGTCATCAACTGAATTATTGATCACAGTTTCTTTTAGACCAATAAATGTCTTCACCACACAACTGTCCCTGGCATGAGCCGCCTACTGAACTCCAAAAATTATAAACTGCAACTTATTTTGGGATTATTAATCACAAATGTAAGTAACACTAATTGGGGGATTATATAAAGTTAAGATAAGTAGGAAAACTAAAAAAAAAACAGGTTTTTGGCACTCAGATCTGGGAATAGATTATACAAAATTGGGAAAAACAGAAAAAATAAATATGTTGTAATTATATCAGAACATGTCTTAGCACTGTACCAGTTTTGGGGGGTGTACTAATACAAAATTTGGGATTATATAAAGTTGGGGGATTTGTATGCACAATAACAAAAATAAATCTCTTCACTACACAACTGTCTCTGGCATGAGCAGACCTCTGAACTCCTGAACTACAGTAAATTTGGAATTATATGAGTTAACAAATTTTGGGGGGCTATACCAAATTAAGGCAATCATTGTGGGACCATAATGATTAAAACATTTTGGGGGGAATTTGTCGCACAATAAATGTCTTCCCCACAAAACTGTCCTGAGCTCATAAAACTACAGCAAATTTTGGATTTCAATGTTACAAAACAAAACAAACAACAACAAAAAAACATGTTTTTGGGGTCATAGAATTACAATAAAATTTGGGATAATGTTAATAAGCAAATTTTAGGGCAATACACTAAAGTTGGCAGGTTTGTGTGCACAGTAACAACAATAAACATCTTCATGACACCGCTGTCCCTGGCATGAACCAGCTCCTGAACTCCCACAACTACATCTGTTTTGGGGATTATAATGTCATATACTGAGGACTATCACAAATGATGTGATTATTAATAACAAATGTTGGGGGGCACAAATTTGGGGATTATTCAAAATTGGGATAAACAGAAAAATATTGTAGTTATATCAGAACACGTTTCAGCACTACACTAAATTTGGGGGGTTGTACTAATACAAAATTTGGGATTATATGAATTTAGTAAATTTTTTGATCACTGCACCAAAGTTTGGGGATTTGTACACACAATAACAACAATAAATCTCTTTACTAATCAACTGTCTCTGGCATGAGCAGACTTCCGAACTCCTGAACTATGGCAAATTTGGAATTATATGACTCCACACATTTTGGGAGGCTATACCAAATTAAGGCAACTCAAAACATTGTGGCACCATAATAATTAATAAACTTTTTTGGGGATTTTGGTGCACAATATTTGTCTTCCCTACAAAACTGTCCTGAACTCATAAAGCTACAGCAAATTTGGGGATTGTAATGACGTATTTTGAGGACTTTCACAAATTGATAATTAATAATTAATTAATATTGGGGGCACAAATTTGGGTAATATATATAAAAATGACATAAACAGAAAAAATAGAAAATGTTGTAATACATCATAACATGTTTTCGCACTATACCAATTTTGGGGGTACACTAAAACAACATTTGGGATTGTATGAATTAGCATATTTTGAGGTCACTACTCCAAAGTTGGGGGATTTGTACACACAATAACAATAAATCGCTTCACTACAAAACTGTCTCTGGCATGAGCAGACTCCTGAACTACAGCAAAGTTGGGGGGGGGATTTTGGAACACAATAACAAAATTTTACAAATTTTGGGGGCTATACCCATTTAAGACAATTCAAAACATTGTGGGGTTTAACAAACTTTGAGGGATCCTGGCGCACAATATATGTCCTGAACTCATAAAACTGCAGCAAATTTGGGGATTGCGATGTTAAATTTTGGGGGGGGTAAAACACATGGTGGGATTACATCTATTAACAATAACAATAACATTTTGAGGGCAATTATAGGAAATTGTAGGATCAAATTAAATAATATATTTTGGGGTATTATGAGCACATTTTGGAACACCATAACAAAATTTGGAATCATACCAGTTAACAACTAACAATATATGTCTTCCCCACACAATTTCAGGATTATAATGTCCAATCTTGGGGGAATATAACAAATAGTTGGATTATATCTATTAACAATGACATTTTGGAGGGGATTATACAATTTTGGGGGGGAGGGGTTCCACATTTAGGCAAACTCAAAATGTTGGCACCTAATGATTCACAAACGTTTGGGGGAAAAATGCCAAATTTGGGGGCTTTGGGCGCTCAATATATGTCTGTCTGTCTACAGCAAATTTGGGGATTACGATGCCTTTTTTTGTTGTTGTTGTTTGCGGGGATTACTTTTTTGGGGAGATTACAACAAACTGTAGGGTCAAATTTTAGGATTATATGAGCACATTTTGGAACACTATAACTAAGTTTGGAATTATACCAGTTAGCAAATTTTGGGGGGCTATACCAAAATTAGGCAGGCTCAAAACATTGTGGGACCAAAACGATGAACAAACTTTGGGGGTAAAACAGCGATTTTGGACGCACAACATATGCCTTACCCACACGACTGTCCTGACCTCATGAAACAACAACACATTTGGCAATTATAACGTCACATTTGGGGGGATTATATCAACTAGTAGTATTATATCCACTAACAATTACATTTTGGGAACAATATTAAATTAGGGGAGGTTGTGACACTGTAACACATTCTGGGGCAACATTAGGACATTTTGGAGCACTATGGCAATGGGAGATTACTAAAACCTTTTGGGATTATATCAATTAGCAGATCTGGGGACAGTATACCTAATTTGTGGGATTTAAGTGCAAAATAACATAATAATTGTCTTTACTACACAACTGTCCCTGGCTTTGGCAGACATCTGGACTCCTGAAACTAGAGCAGATTTTCTGATCATGTAATATTTTGGGGGAATACACAACTCCGGGGACAACACACAGAATTTGGGGGATTTAGGTGCACAATATATGTCTTTCCCAAACAACTGTCCTGAATTTACTAAACTACAGCAAATTTTGGGATTATAATGTAAAATTTGGGGGGAATATAACACATGGTGGGACTGTATTCTTTGACAATAACATTTGTGGGGATTCTAAAAAATGTGGGATATAATCAAATAAATTTTGGGATAATATGAGCACATTTTGGAACACTATAACAAAATTTTGAATTATGCCAGTTAGAAAATTTTCAGGTGGATAACCTACATTTAGGCAAACTCAAACATTGTCGGACCATAACAACTGAAAAACTTTGGGGGCAAAACATCAAATTGGGTGTACAGTATGGTTTCCTCACACAACTGTCCTGGACTCATGAAACTACAGCAAATTTGTGGATTATAATGCTACATTTTGAAGGGACTGCAACATTTTATGGGATTATATCCATTAAAAATGACATTTCGGGAACACTCTACCAAATTTTGTGGATTTTGGGACAAATTCTGGGGTTTAATTAGAACATTTTGGAGCACTATACCGTTTTTTTTGGCAAATTTAGGATTGCATCAATTAACAAACAATGCGGAATCTATGCCAAATTAGGTTTTTTTTGGCAAGTTCTAAAAATGTTAAACTATTAAACACTGGGCGTGTAAAAGCACATTTTGGGGATTTGAACAATAACAACAATAACTCTTCACAGCTGTCCCTGGCATGAGCAGGTTCCTGAAGTCAGAAATGCCTTTGATCATTTACTCGCCTTTTTCATTTTCACATCATTTCTCACACTGTACATGAGTCTGGTCAGTAAATATACTGGACCTAGATGGTTTCAGGTTTCTACCTGTGAGATGTGACAATGTTGAGAAATGGACTGAGGAAGAGAGAAATAAACTGACAGTAAACACACCGTGAGGGTAAACAAAAAATCAGAGCAGAAAGTGGTGCTGTCATGGCTGTTCGAGGAAGCAAACACACAGTGATAGTCCGGGAATTACAGAGCCGGGGAGAGAGAGAGGGAAGGAGAGGAAAGGGAGGGAGGGAGGAGGAAGAGAGACCTGTAACTGGAGTGCACCATAAACCTGAGCTTAGTGGCATTTCCCTCCAGTCGGCCTGTGAGAGTGAACACCACTGTCGCATGTGTAAACTTTATTCTCTGTGAATGAAAACATCATAAGGGTAAGTTTACATTTTTGCTGGTTTTGTCTTTTGATATATTACTTCATTAACTGCTATTTTATGCCTGTAACAAGGTTACATTGACGCAAATTCCTTCATACCTTCGCAGCACAATGCAGTGTTTGTTGACTGTAGCTGGTTGTGGGAAAATGAAATGATTTAAAGTCTTTTCACCTTTAGTTTGCAGCTAATTGAAAATATGCTCCTCTGTTCATTTGTGTCATAATTTACTTTTTAAAAGACATTTTAGAGCAGTGCACTGTACCAAATTGTTATTTTATGAGAACAATAACACATTTTAAGATTATTATTATTATTAGGGGGGTGATTTTGAATATTAGGGGTGCTCTCCCAAATTTGGGATATATTGAGCAAATTTTGTAGGCTCTATACCAAATTTGGAGGATTTGGGGGGAACTAAAACAATTAGGGGACTGATTTCAAATGTAAGGGGTGCTCTCCCAAATTTGGGACATATTGAACAAATTTTGTAGGCTCTATACCAAATTTGGGGAATTTTGTGGGGGAATTAAAACAATTAAGGGAGTGATTTAAAATGTCAGGGGTGCTCATACAAATTTTGGTTATATCAAACAATTTTTGTGGCCTCTCACCAAATTTGGGCAGTTTTGGGGGTGGGAACTAAAACAGTTAGGGGGTTAATTTAAAATGTCAGGGGTGCTCTCCCAAATTTGGGGTATATTGAACAAATTTTGTGGGCTTTACACCAAATTTTAGGGATTTGGGGGGAACTGAAACAATTTGGGTTATTCTATAAAATTTGGAGGGTGCTCTCCCAAATTTGGGATTTATTGAATTTTCTGGAGTCTGTACCAAATTTGGGGGATTTGGGGGGGGAATTTAAACAGTTTGGGGAATTTGGGAATTTTGGGAATTTTGGGGGTGCTCGGGGCATCAGTGGCTTAGTGGATAAAGTGGGCGCCCCATATACAAGGCTGTTACTGCAGCGGCCTGGGTTCGACTCCAGCCTGTGGCCCTTTGCTGCATGTCACTCCCCCCCCCCCCCCCCCCCCCCCCCCTCCCATCAAATTACAAATTTGGGGAATTCTGAGATAATGACAATAATATTTTTTTTTTATCAAATGTTTATACAATTACAGATTTTTGGGGTGCAGTCCAAACTTTCCCTGAGAAACTGGATTATATTTTAGGATCAGGGCAGCACATTAATTCTATGCCACATTCAATGATTGGGCTGCGCTACAACAAAAATTGGGCTTATGTCAAATCATTTGACAAACGTTGGTGATTTGGAGGTACTATAACAAGGTTTGGGATTACAAAAAGGCAACACACACACACACTGCACTATACCAAATAGTGAATTTAATTTAATTTTCTTGGGGGCACCATAACAACATAACATTAGTGTGTGGAGTGTTATCACCTCCTGATTAGATCCCCTGAAATGTTTGTTCCGACTCTGCTGCTAATTGTGTTTACTGTGTAAACTAACCTCCACTTACTCCTTTATCATTTGAATATTTCCAGTCGCAGCCATGGAGTGCCTCAAAGACTGCTGCAAGAACTTCATGAAGAAGAAGGGGAGGGAGCAAGAGACCCAAGGTAAATTCACGCCCTGCACTGCTGCATATCCGACAGTGTTTTGTTTCTGATTGCGTGATTTCCTCTGCTTTCAAGTGATCGCTCTGAAGATGCCTCCTAACAAGGCAGCAGCATCAGGGTGGGAGCCGGAAGGGAGGAGGGGGGTCACAGAAGATTACCTCCTGTCCAAGCTGCCACCGGATGGCAGAGAGGTGCCGTTTGTCCTGCCGACATTCAAGGCATCCTACGTCCAACCCAGAGGCTCCCGCTACCCCAATTTACAGTCTGGGCCGCAGAGTACGTACCTACTGAAAAATAACATCAGCTGGCTGCACTCCTTTTGATGTTTTCATGTCTTAAAGGATTAAACTAATTAACACCATCTCACCATCATATACAAATGAACTGTGATGAGCTTTAATGTAGAAACCTGTCTTAGATGTTTGTGTTGACTTAAAGGTTGGGTAGGTAAATAATGCCAGTCCCATCATCACAGTACTTTCGACCACATTGAATACACAACATGCAACTCATGTGGATTTTATTTTCCAGCCATGATATTGACCATTCTGTTCCTTTACTGCTTCACAAAGCTTGTTGTGGCTTCCAGGAGAGGTTGTATTTTGAGGGTGTGGACGTCAGTCAGTCAGACCAGCTTTGGGCCAACGTTCAAATTAAGAACCAGACAAGATCTTGGCCAATCAAATGGCTGAAAATGGCTGTTGTTGTTATATGTTTTGTTGCTGTTGCTCTAAAGTTTCAAGACAACTCCAGTCCACCAGGAAGTGCACCAGGCTTTGAAGCCAATTTTCATAGGGGCCAAACAATGGAACTATATCCTTCACATGATGCCATGTGGCCCAAAAAGATTTTTCCCCATGGCGGAAGAGACATCTGTAAATCAGAGGATGTGTCACAACCCCAGCAAAATGACTAATCAGAGTTTGATCCATTTGGCCTGATAACATTATGAAAGTCTTGAAAGCTGCATGATTGAGTAATTTTTATCCCCATTCAAGTTAAACAGGAAGTAGCCTTCTTGGCCTTTGGAAGTCTCTAGATTTCTCCAGATGTCTGTCAGCTTGACGAGACAGAGGTCTGATTGTGCAAAATTACATTTGTGCTATATGTTTTCCCTTCAACAGCGCCCCCATCAGGCCATTCATTAACTGTATGTGTGTATAAAGTTCCCTACTAATGCACGGAATTGGAATTTTGGCTTTTCAGAATTTGAAACTAAGACATTCACCGGCCACTTTTTTAGGTACACCTTGCTAGTACCTGGTTGGACCCCTTTTGCCTTCAGAACTGCCTTAATTCTTGCTGGCACAGATTCGACAAGGTGCTGGAAAAATTCCTCCGAGATTTTGGTCCATATTGACATGATGACATCACACATTTGCTGCAGATTTGTGGGCTGCACATCCATGATGAGAATCTCCCGTTCCAGCACATCCCAAAGGTGCTCTATTGGACTGAGATCTGGTGACTGTGGAGGCCATTGGAGTACAGTGAACTCATTGTCATGTTCAAGAAACCAGTTGGAGATGATCTGAGCTTTGTGACATGGTGCGTTATCCTGCTGGAAGTAGGAAGATGGTCAGAAGATGGTCTTCTGCTGCTGTAGCCCATCTGCTTCAAGGTTTGACGTGTTGTTGGTTCAGAGATGGTCTTCTGCAGACCTTGGTTGGAACCAGTGGTTATTTGAGTTACTGTTGCCTTTCTATTATCTCGAACCAGTCTGGCCATTCTCCTCTGACCTCTGGAATCAACAAGGCATTTTGGCTCACTGGATATTTTCTCTTTTCGGGACCATCCTCTGTAAACCCTAGAGATGGTTGTTTGCGAAAATCCCAGTAGATCAGTGGTTTCTGAAATACTCAGACCAGCCTGTCTGAAACCAACAGCCATGCCATGTTCAAAGTCACTAAAATCACCTTTGTTCCCCATTCTGATGCTCAGTTTGAACTTCAGCAGGTTGTCTTGACCATGTCTACATGTCTAAATGCATTGAGCTGCTGCCACGTGATTGCTGATTAGCTTTTTGTGTTAACAAGCAGTTGAACAGGTGTACTTAATTAAAGTGGCCATAGAGTGTAAAAGATCAGTGAGTATCCACCAAGCCTCTGTCTTTCTGCTTCAACATTAATAAAGGTTCGGGTGATTGACACATTTTACTCCGCCCGTTCCACAGAGCCAGCTGCCATGATGCCTCATGCATCTAAGTTTCATTAAAATCAGCTCAGAGGTCACTGAGGTATGTCCCAACGTTTGATTACACAACCACCAGGATATCCTGTTCCTAAATGAATAGCTGCAGTCTTTTAAGTTCACTGGCTGAAAAGAATAATTTGGTCAAATGGAGGCATGCTGACCTCCAGCCCTGCTCTCCGTCTGCAGGTTCAGCCCGGTGCACGTATGCAGAGAGGAAGGCAGAGCTGCTGGGGTCCAGTCAAATGTCCTACAGCCCAGAGTCCAGCTTCCATCAGGTCCAGCTGGCTGAGTACTTTTCCCCTGGATCGACCCGCCGTGACACACTGAAGAACAAAGTCTCCAGTCCCCAGAGTCCAGGTAGCAGACACAGCAGTACATCAAAAACTAATGAGTCAAAATTACTTTTAAAATACAAAAAAAATGAGCAGAATTTTACATTGTTTAGTTGTGCAATAATGTATCATATTTAGAGAAAAATATGATTAAAATAGTGACATATATTTATGATTTTGATAAAAATGGGTTACAGGAGAAAATTTGTGATTGTACGCCAATCAAAAATCAATCATTTTTATATTTATATCTCACAATGATGGACTCTTTTGTACTGCTAAATATGAAATCAGTAAGTTTGTGTCTTAATATTTACACTGATATAAATATTACAGGCAAACACAGTGTACAAATTCATAATTATATAAAACCTACTGCATTTAACAGTCCCAATTTACAGTTTGTCTGCAGTTGTAGAAGGACTAGTGTCATAAATTTAGGGGTAAGAAATCGCATGTATCCCTGAATTAATAGCACATACCTACAGAGTGAAACATGAATCCGAGAACTTAATTAAACCAACTTGATTAATACAAATATAAATTGGCGTTTGGCTTTCAGGTTGGTCTCTGAAACCGGGTGTCGAGCAGCGACTGAGCAGCTCCATGTTTGATCTGTCCAGCCCTCAGCTTCACATGCAGGTGAGACTGCTCTCTATCTAATCTGTATTCACACAGCGTTTCTCACCCTGTGTCCACCCAGACTAAATATAGTTTAGAGTTTCCACTGTGCTCAGCAGCAAAGTGGAACACTGACGGGCCTCACACGCATTTTGATTCAAGTGGCAAAGTTAAGTGTTTTATACCGTAGAGTTGAAGAAGAAGCTAATCTTAAAGTATTTAGCACCCTTAAAGCTCAACAATAAACAGGCTCTTGGCTCTTTGACTATTTAACTGTGTATTTTATTGACGTATTCAGCCACACACCTTCTTTATGTCCAATTTGGGACTCCATACGATGTCCATAGGTCTCTAAAACAACAAAGAAAGTGAAAACACCCTTAAAGATCCTCTTTTGTTACAGAAAGTAAATGATGGGTGTAGGCTCGTGAGTCACTCTGAAATGGATCTGAAAGTGTTTTGAAATTTAAGAGTGATTAAAAAGTCAATAGAGATTAATTTCAGCCTCAGCACTTATTCTTCCAGCAGTCCCTGAACATACCTCTGTTTGCTGCGTGTGATTCAGCTGTTGCTTGTCTTGGATTAAGTGTTATTTAATCAGAAATACAATGAGAAAAAAACAATGAGTGAGTTGGGGCGTATTCTTTGTTGCATAAAAGGATGTGGTGTAGTGCGCCTGTCAATAGCTCCCGATTACCTGCTGAGGCTGTGTTACAAATCAATCTAACGCCTCGCCCAACTCCTTGGTAAATATTACTATGTCTCACTCAGAGCTCACACTGTGAAAAACGTCAGAGCAACGTTAGAGCAACACACTCGTTGTTTTGCTTATTATGAACCAACACGGATACATTTCTATTAACCTTTCACTTGTGTCGATGTCATTATTATCGGGAGCAACATGCAGTGTGTGTACAATAACAGTTCAATTAGCCCCAGTGTTTAGCTTGGCAACATTATGAGCAAACAGTAGTAAGTAATGAAAACATGAAAGACTCAGCTCCTTGGCAATACAGCTACAGTACACAAATAAACATGGTCCCTAGAAATTAGATGTGAAATGAAAGTGCGGGTAAAGAAATGAGAACCAGTGAGAGACGGTGTTTTAAAGTTGTGGTAGATCTATGGAGGAAAAAAAAAAAGGATGTTGTGTTTTTGTGATGGTGTGAAGTAATTTTTACAGATTGCAATATCACTTGGTCCTCCACTGTTCACACAGAAATATCTCAACAACGACTGAATGGATTGGCGTGAAATTTCCGTAAAACATTCATGGTCCCCAGAGGACTAATCGTAATGACTTTGGTGACCTGCTGACTTTTCCTCTGGTATCATGAGGAGGTTGACATGCGGTTTTGAGTGAAATGTCTTGATAACTATTGAATGGACTAGCATGAAACAAATATTCATGATCCCCAGAGGAGAAACTGTAATGACTTAAGTGACTTGCTTATGTTTCCTCTGGCAACACAAGGAGGTTGGCATTTGTGGTTTTGTGTGAAATGTATTCATGTCTACTACATGGTATCAATACTGGCAAGACTGGCATGAAACAGATATTCATGGTCCTCGGATAATGAAATGTAAAAACTGTGATCCCCTAACGTAGAAATTTCAATTAATACCCGAAAAACTGGTGACATTCTCATCACCTTCACCTCCTCTGGTGAGAAAGAAGTTGAGATGAATCCTAATGACTTTGGTGATTCACCAACTTTTCCTTTGGCTCCACAATGAGGTTGACATTTGGTTTTGCGTGAGATGTTTGGTTACTGTTGGATAGATTGCACTCAAATTATGAAAAAGTATTCATGGTTCCCACAGGATAAATTGCAGTGACTTTGGTGATTCGCTGACTTTTCCTTTGGTGCCATAAGGAGGTTGACATCTATGGTTTTGAGTGAGATGTTTGGCAACTATTGTGAAGATTGCACTTAAATTTTGTGAAGACATTCATGCTCCCCAGAGGACAATTTTTAATGACTTTGGTGATCTGCTGACTCTTCCTCTGGTATCACAAGGATGTTGACATTTGTGGTTTTGAGTGAAATGTCTTGACGACTATTGGATGGACTAGCATGAAACAGAAATTTATGGTCCCCAGATGATGAATTGTAGTAAATGTGATCCCCTGACCATGTCAGAATTTTAATTAATAGCCTCAAAAAATGGATGACATTCTCCTCACCCTCACCTGTACTTTGTGTTTAGTGGGAATTAGCAAGTGTTGGAAAGTTACATGAAGACAGTGAACATGAAAATGTGGTGAAGATATTCATGGTCCCAAGAGGATGAATCATAATGATTTGATCCACTGACTTTTCATCTAGCGCCACGAGGAGGTTGACATTAGTGGTTTTGAGTGAGATGTCAACAAATATTGGTAAACTTGTAAAAAAAAAAAAAAAGTTTTGTGAAGACATTCATGCTCTCCAAAGGGTGAATCCAAATGACTTTCGTGACCTGCTGGCTTTTCCTTTTTTTGCCACAAAGAGGTTAAGATTTATGGTTTTGAGTAAAATGTCTCAGCAACCATTGGATAGATTGTTATGAAATTTTGTGAAGACATTCATGGTTTCCAGAGATGAATCCTGATGACTTTGGGGATCCGCTGACTTTTCCTTTGGCGTAACAAGAAGGTTGACTTCTGTGGTTTTGAGTGAGATGTTTTGCAACTATTGGTAAGATTGCAGTTAAATTCTGTAAAGATATGCATGGTCCCCAGAGGATAAATTGAGATGACTTTGGTAATCCGCTAAATTTTCCTCTAGTGGTACAAGTAGTTCTAGTTGTGGTTGTCGTTCTAAGTAAAATGTTTTGACAATATCTGGCATGAAACAAATATTCATGGTCCCCAGAGGATGAATTGTTTTAACTTTGATACCCTGATCATGTCAAAATTCCAATTACTACCTGAAAAACCAAATGATATTCTCATCACTTTCATCTGCTCTTTTTTGAAGTGCAAATTAGCAATTGTTAGCATTAGCACTAGCATTAAGCACCAAGCACCGCTGCACCTTAGTACACCCTAGTCTTGAGAAAATGACTAATTTTGGGTTTCAGTGGGGGGAAAAAAGTGAACCTGTCATCTCCTGACTATCTCTTTGTGTGTTTGGTTTTACCTGCAGCGCTTTGATTCCGTCTCCAGCGTCCTCAGCAGTACGTCCTCCAGGATTGGCTCCATTGAAAGCAGCCTGGGTAACTTAAATACCAATTAGTCTCCGTCTACAAACACTTTTCCTTTCAAACTTGCTGTTAAATCTGATTAAGATCGCTCTGCATTGTGCAGCCATGAAAGGGCAGACACAGTAATCTCTTGCAAATGTTTTCACTCAGTTCCACCATTGAGCTTCAAAGATAAGCCTTCATACGTAAAGACTGTATTATTCTATGAGGAGACGCAGCTTTGCTATAATAAGAGATAAATAATATGTGTGACGATAGTCTTTTTTTTTTCTTGCAATTGTTTTTGGCTTTCACCTGCAACCTCTGTTAGAAAACTCAGCCAGTCTTGCACTGCCATGGCAACTTTCCACTTTTATTACTTTTATATACAATGCAATGCTTGAGCAGCTCTGCAGGCTCTTTAAAAAGAGGTTTGATGAAACAGACAAAAAAGATGATAACAAGGGCAGAAAAGTGATCATTGTCCAAAATAAGTATTGCATATCAAGATCTTGTTGAAATTTAAACCCCTCCAAAGTTAAAGTTAGATGAATAATTTTGCATTTATAATAAATGAGAAAACCCAGACGGCTGAAATCTTATGAGATTATTGATTCAGTTTGGCACAAAGGCGTAAAAACTTCCATCTATATCAGCTTTTAAATTCATCAGCAACTTAATATAGTCACACTTCAATATTGCATTCATTAACCTCCAGTAATTTGTTCCTGTTGTGCTGCTGGTGTTACAGACTCCATCACTCTGTCTGGGGACGAGCGTGAGCTGGGGAAAGTGTGCGTCCGACTGAGCTACCAGGAGGCTCTGGAGCAGGTGTGGATCACTGTGGTTCAGGTAAGGTTACATGCTGTGAGGAGACACAAAAAGCTCCATTGTGCTCGTCTGCTGCGTTTCTCAATGGACCCTCTGTGAGTCCAGAACACAGGTCTCTGTTAGATCCTCTCAGCACTCTCTTAACTTTGGCTCTGACACTCTGGAGGAAAAGGTTGGTTTTTAAGAAACAGAAGTGTCCTCATTGATGCTGAAACACAGTGAGCCATGTATCTGTGCATTCACGCAAATGGCAAAACCTAGTGTGTGTGTGCAATTTAATTCTTTGTTTACACTTTAAAGGCTTTAACGCAGAGACATGCTCTGATTCCTCAAGGAAGAGGGGGGAAATGAAAAAAGGGCGCACCTCATTACCACTCAAGATTAGGTTTCGTTTTTGGTTAAGGTTCATTTTTTTCCCAAGGTCACATTAGTGCAGCAGTTAAACTATCCACTGAGACATTTGGATGAACAAGTGGCGCATTAGGGTTACACAAATGCCCTTATTGTGTGAGATTATGTCAAAAATAAAGCATAAATGAAGCATATTCTGCTTTGGTTAAGTTTTTTAAAGAGAGGCTTGATATATCAGAGGTTTTGGATTCTTATGTTTTTGTATTCATGTCCTTTTTTACTTAGTGGAGCTGTTTGTCCCAAACCTGTTTGCTTAAGAGCACTGCAGCCTGTAAATAGATTTGACCTGCCTCGAATAAAACGTTCTTTTCCCCTTTTGTTATCAGTGTTCAGACCTCAACGTTGTTCCGGAAGGAGTGGAACAACAAAAGATTGGATTTAAAGGGATCATCACCATTCCCAAACCGATACAGTTCAAGAGCTCAGTCAAGGAGTACCGTCAGGTAATGCTCAGGACCGCTGCCTAAACCTGATGACGTTTTGTAGCAAGACTTTGACACATGCTGTACAATCCTCAAAGCCACTAATTTCCTTTCTCAGATTGTTTTGAATTTAACTTTGTCTTTGCAGAGTTGTGCAGGTAGATCTAGCATTTCTGAATGAGTTGTTGAGAAATCACCTGATACTTATTGTCGGCTCCTTCTGCTCCTTCTGCTCTTTAGGATATGCCCTTCATGGAGACCTTCGTGTTTGCGCTGCGTCTCCAGCAGTTGCGCTGCAGTGCTTTGGTGCTGCGGCTGCAGACACACATCCCCAAGAAGCGTACGGTGGCAGAGTGCGTCCTCTCGCTAAGAGAGCTTGGTCCTCAGGAGACAGACCACTGGCTCGAGCTCAGCCCTCCGTCCAAATCATCTGTGAGTGTTCACTTCACATGCCACAAATCACTCCTGATGCACTAAAGCCTGTTTCCGTTACCATCACAATGTCTGTCCCTGGTGTTTCAGATAGTGGCACAGTTTAAGAACATTTACAAGATTACCAGGAATCAAAAAGTTATTACAACATGATTTCATCCCTACTCGTCATATTTTGCCACTTGGGCAGATATCCCAGTGTTACTGCAATGACGCCAGGGGCAGCCTTTTGTGCCGTACCTTGATGCAGAAGGGGTTGGAGGTAAGAAGGGGTCACCAGTTAAGTTTAGGAAACAAAACTACTTAGTTATGGTTAAGAAAAGACTGTGGTTGTTGTGATCAAACATTCGGCTTTGGTGACACAAACATGGCTGGAAAAGCAGCCTTATGTCAGCTTTGAGAGATTTGCAAACACAGTACCCAGTATTTATTGTCTGTTGGTCTCTAACACTCCTGGATCAAAGTCCTGTGCTTGTTTGACTCATCCATCTCCCATAAGCCAAGGTCTTGAGGTCTTTATACTATATCTGTTGATCTGAGCTTCTAACAATGATGCATAGGTTTAAGAAGAGGTCCTTTATTGTTAATGTGCCAGTACAATGCAGTTTTCAAAAGCTACAACTGTACACAGTGCAAGTTAAAAAGTACAAACAAGGGACAACTCAGAAAAAATACCATAATCACATGACCAATAAATAAAAATAAAATAAATAATAATCATCATAAACATTAATGTCTGTACCAAATATCATGACTATCCTTTCAATAGCTGTTGAAATATTTCATCAAAATCCCCTAATGTCAACCTTCATGGTGGCACTAGGGGAAAAGTAAGGGGATCCCAGAGTGAGCAGGGTTATCTGTTGGTGTCTTACCTGCTGTCCAGCTGTTGTGGCCAAGAGGAAAAACTTTCAGTGTGGGAATATCCCAAATTTTTATTACCTATTCTCCACCATTTCCTTTGTTGGCTGCTGTCTTTATCACCCCTTTGTATGTGCGCAGTAAATAAGAACAAAGCGCCGTGTGTGTCTCATAAAACTGTCCCCATGATGCATTGTAGCCCGCTGGCATGTACTGTGCTCTTGGCCCTAACAGGGTAAGGCTGACGCTGAGGAAGACTTTATGCTGTTGCATAATGGCAAGAAAAGAGAAAGGGGATTCATTATTGAGGGAAATTGGGAAACAGGCTTTTATTGGAGACAAGAAACCAGAGTGCTGGTTCTGGAAATGTACGGCATGAAAAGTAGGTCAAACCTCAAACCATTTCAACAGCAGAGTGGTTTTGTTGATAAATGGATGCATGTCTGGCTGGTGACAGTAAAATGTGAACTGTTTCTGCACTTAGCGGATCTGACGGTGAATCATCATTAGGTTCTCAGAGGGACCATTTGATTCAGTGAGTGATTTTACCCATCTGGTGGACACAAAAGGCACAAATTGTCCAAATCACTGTCACTCATTGAGGCTCTTAATGGTCAAGACAGCTGAACTCGTAAAAGTTCAAGAAATGTATCAGCGGAGCAGCTGGATGTCTAAGATGAATCAAGACTAAGATCTTCAGCCACTAGCAACTCTGTGAAGCTGCATCTACTCACAGTGGAGCTTTGAGCTAAATGCTAATTTCAGTATGCTCACAGTGACATTGCTGACAAGCAGATGTTTAGCAAATATATTGTTTAACATGCTCATTTTTTAGTTTAATGCACAAGCTTGCCAACATTTAGCACTAAACACAAATTAGAGTCAAGGCTGACGGGAACGACATCAGTTTGTCAGGTATTTGTTCACCAGATGGTAGTGCTGGAGAAAAAGTTAGTCGATCATCAAAGCTATCACAATTCAGTCTGGGGGGGGAAATGAATATCTCATCCAAATTTATGGTAGGCTAATCCATCCAATATTTGTTGAGCTAGTTCCCTGAGAGCCACAGTGTGAACTACATGGAGGTTCTAGAGGAAAGTAAAGGGGTCACCAAAGTGTTCAGTCATCCTCAGGCAACCATGAGCAAATTCCATAATGCTGCTGTGCATAGCTATAAACAATATTAGAGGGATTGTTGAGGGATGTTCTGTATAATGTCTATAAATGCTACACAAAAAACAATCGACCCTTTGCTAAGACCTACCCCTCGAAAGCAGACTGGCAAATCATAGCGTAGCATCGGCTAGCTCCAGCAAAGGTCCAATAACTGAATGACTCTAATGCAGTTGTTTCACATTTCCACCATTTTCAGGCAGGTTTTGTGGATTTGGAGCTAAGTGTTGTTCCTCGGACACATTAATGATACCTGATACCTTGTTACCTGGAGAGGTTGGAAAAAGATATACATTTCTTCTCTGTTCCAAAACCAAAATCAAACCCTGAAAAGTGTAGGGTTAGCTAGCTAGCTACGGAAGATATAGCCTACTGAATGTATACACATGCTGCTTTTGCTTTTTAATGATTATAACACTGAAACAAAGACCGACCCTGCTGTACAGGAACCAGTGAAGGGAAGCAGGGAAACTTTGCTGATATTCAACCAGCTGTGTGTCATCACAGTGTGCGTAGATGAACGTTAGTTGGCTTCCCTTGGAGCTTCCAGCCAAACAAACACCGTTCTTCTGCACACACTGCGATGCCACACAGCTAGTTCAATACACTTAGTGTCGACATATGTTCATATTTTGTCTTACAGTTTCCTTGTATAATCAGCTGATGTTTAGGGTCTGAGATAAGATCACAAAAACAAGCCCATTATTCATTACTAAGTAACTAGATACTGTTGGTTACCTTTGGCAGCCTACTGTTCTTTATAATCCTGTGAAATGTTTTTAAAGATGTTGCAAACCCAGCAGTACAACAAGTTTTTGTTATTTTCCTACACAAAAATTCAAAGATTGTTGGCTGTATTCCTGATTATTTATATACGATTGAATATTTATCTTTCAGGTGTGCCACTCTGAGCTGCATCTCACCACCTGCTTTCAGCCAGTCAACGGACGCATCCAGCTCCAGGTCCTCGCCGCCCAAAACCTCCCACCATCCTCTTCACCACTCACACAAGGTACTATAGATTTTACTGGAAACGTCTTTAATGTGAAATATTTTACATTAAAATAATAATGAGTATCTCCAGTCTCGTGTGGCTCTTGAGAGTAATCATGCTGTTTTTATACACCTCTGAAGCATTTTTCGTCAAAGTGGAGATGCACCAGTCGGGGCGGGTGGTGATGAAGAAGAAGACTCGCATCCTGAAGGCCTCCGGGAGCCAGTGTAAGTGGGCGGAGACATTTCACTTCCTGCTGATTATGTTAGACGATGCCTGCTCGCTGACAGTCAAACTCTACAGCCGCAGCTCAGTCAGGAGGAAACAGTGTCTCGGACAGGTGAGTAATTCTGACACCAGGTCTCTTCATTAAGACATAATACTCAGAATTTTCCTTTAGTTATGATGCTAATAGTGCTAATTTTATGTATTTATTTTATTGCAAATATTTATGATTCATTGATGTAATATATTACAGTGTTGGCCTCACTAATAATGTGCTGTTAGATAGATAGATAGATAGATAGATAGATAGTAGGCAGACTTATAATGTCAGCATACTGACCCTGTAGTTGTAGTTATAAAATATCTTTCTGAGGTTTGCTAACATTAGCCACTGAGCTAATGTTAGCAAACCTGAATCATACCAGACCATGTGAGGGTAGAGCAAAACACCTGAGTGTATTGAAGTGGCCTTCATAATGTTTCTGGCAGGTTCAGCTGGGATTCGACAGCCCTGTCCCAGAAGCAGTGGAGCAGTGGAAGGACTCGATGGCTCACCCAGAGAAGGTGGTGTCTGCATGGCACAGGCTGAGCGCTGTCTAAACCTCCTCTCATAACGTCTACTGTACGTGCTACAGACATGATGTTTTCGTGCTGCAGGTCCAGCCGTGCCCGCTCGGCCGGCCACACTCTTGTACTGAGTCGACTCTGACGGACTGGACTGTAAACTACAGAACATTCGCTGAACGCCCTGAAAGACCAGATTTCCACTGTTCAGGTGCTCGGTTGTAAATAGGGGTTTCGAACAAAGTGTAATTGCTGGAAGAACTGTTTTCTGTGTTTTTTGAGTAGATGAAACTAAGGTTTTTTTCTTGACCAAAAAGTAGAGCATTTGCCAAACTGACAGAAAGTTAGCTGCAGTGCAATTAGCTGTATATAATGCTATATTTTGTATCATGCTTTTTAGTGAAAGCCTTGTCACTCTGTTTCCATTGGATAGAAAGTTTACAGGCAGAGAAAGTCACCATTAAGACAGACTCACTATGTTGAAAACTTCATGTTATCAGTCTGTAATTAAGACTGGAGATATTCTACATTTTTCTTAATGTCAACAAACCCATAAAAAGATCAAAACTAACTCTATTTTAGTCTTTTTCGAGGTACTTTCCGACTTTCCTGTCTTGGGCTTACAGGTTAATCCCTTTGGTTCCTTACTAAAGATGTAAATCTTTAAAAACAAGTCACGACTCAACACTTACTTACTTCCAACTCATTAAATACCAATGCTTGGTCAGTGGCCCGAGGCTTCAATCTACAGTAGGATTTCTATTTGTGCGTCAGCTCTATGTAGAACCTACACACATGGCCTAAGCCATTGTGAGCATTTATACTTGTGCAGTGGTGTGTCCGTATCACTTTGCAAGTACAAGTACACAAATCAGCTTCACTATAACTCGCAGCATTCACAGACAAAGCATTTGTCTTTTGCTGGACACATTTTCCCCACAAATACAACATGTTAGCATTTATTAGCATTAGCCTATGGCATTTTACATTGTATAAATAAGCTTAGCAGCTAATGTTTTTTTCCTCTTCTCATATAAAACCAGGGACAACAGCAACATTTAACAAAGGTAACGTTACAAAATTTGGCTCCATTACAGCTCACAAGGTTCACTGACAAAACATCTGTCTTATACTAAACATGTTTTCCAAACAAATACAACATGCTAACGGTATTAGCACAAGCCTATAGCATTTAAATTATAAATTAGCCTAGCGGCTAGAGGGCTTTTCCTCTACCACACCAAAATTACTTTAGATGAGTGCAGCAAAAGTACTTTGTTAGGTTTCAGAAAAGATTATGTTTGGATTAAAATGAGACTGACTTTTGGTTTCACACAGAACATTAACATCAAACTCCTGGGAAAAAGTCCTGTGTGTGTTTGACCTATCAATGCACCCTGACATCTTTCCTACAGGAACTTCCTCTCAATTATACTACATCATTACCGCCTATGGGCTTACTTTGGAGTTAATGTAAAACCCAGTGCATCTCATACAAACGCTAAAGGGTGCCCTGCACATCAATATTAGATGCTAAGGGCTGTGACAAAGCATAGATATTCGACAATTTGGGAGTGAGAACAAGTTTCATAAATACATATCAGTAGTTTTACATTTTTTAAAAGGTTCTGTAGTTTTCAGCAAACATTACTTAAACTTGCCACAAGTGATTTTTTTTTCTTTTTTTGTGGTTTGATTCATTGTTGGTTTTGGTCTTTTCATGGTATTTGCTGGCAATAAGAGAAAGCACTCTACTTATCCTCTACGTCCCTAAAAGGTTTTCCCTTACCCTAATTTAACTATGTAGGATGTCATGTTACTGTACAAAACGGCAGTATCAAACCTTAGCTGTACGCTTTTGATAAAAGCACTTTAATTTTTTGTAATGTATTTATTGTATTAATGTTAAACTTTAGTGATTAAAAATGGGTGTCATTTGAAAGTTTGGTTTGTGTTTTCATTGAAGCAAAGAAAGACGTGAAGACAGCACTAAAGGAAAATAAAATGTTTGAGCATTTGTCTTTAGGTGACATCTTGTTTCAGCAAAATCTGATAAAAGAAGAGGATCACTTTAAGTTTGTACAGTAATTATGGGATTTTATATGAAATGTAAATGATGGTAAGAAAACAGGCCAGAGCCCTCAGCGTGTACTTGAGTGCCGCGCCTGTAAAATAGGTCAACAACCATAAAGCAAAGCGTCACTGTGTCACTTTTTATTGAAGAGGCCCCTGGTTGAGAAATCTCAAGGCAAACAGCAAGAGAATCTGTCACGTTCCTTCTCCTGCTCCTGACTCTGGAACATCCTGTTTTTCAATTTGACCCTTCATTATAAAAGCAATTTAATGTCCCTTCAGTGTGTGGGCAATCTCAATCTAATCCTCAGTGTCTGAGGGGGAACTGTGCAGAAAAGAACACTTGTCATTTGTGGGAAGAATCAAAACAATTTCCTTTGAAAAGGTGAGTTTCCTCTCAATTAAATGTGTCCGTGTTCTGAAAATTGCAATGCCTTCACTTACAAAACAGTCTTTTACAAAAGAAAAACAACAAAAAAGATACTTATTAAAGTGAATGTGTGAAATTTCAGGGTGTGTAACCATCTTTACTATTCAAACAATCATTTGGAACATATAGTAACATTTCTGACAGGCAAATTTGGGATTTAAGTCCTCATGTTTATCACCTCAGAGGGAATCCTGTCTCCTCTTCAGTCTCATAAAGCACGAGATTTACTGGCAACATCCTCTGTGTAACCAGCTGTGGACGTGGACACGCAAACACACACCCAGTGAACAATAAGTCTGTGGACCAAGAAAACACAGTCCAGCGAGTGTTTGTGTTTAAAGTGTGTGTGACCAGGACAACTGGGTGCCCCACGTGAGCTGACCTGCGTCAGAGCCCTTCACATCCTGGCGTGCCAAAACACCATCATCTTTATTTTACGTAATTAATGTTTGATTTATGGTTAATGTTACACAGAGGGCATTCCAGACACACCTTAACCTGTGACTTGACTACACACTCAACTCAGAGGAGTGTGTTTGACTTTGACTTAAGAAAGGTGCTCGACTCTCACAAGCAGGATTTTGGGTTATTGTTCCTTTATGTGCTGAACAGATTCTTTTCCTGACAGTCAGTTGGCAGGATGCCGGGCTGAGTCTGTCACACATTCCAGTTGTCTCATAACCACATGCTTGTATGTGCAGGTTCCTTCACCTGGGAGACAGACTGGAGAGTTTACAAGAGCCCTGCAGGAGAGAGGAGATCCTTAAGATTCATGCCTCTCTTATCAAATGAGGGCTCAACCTCTGGTTTTCATCCAAAATAAAGATTTATGTGACATTACATGACTGTGACGATTCCTCCATTCCCCTAGGTGTGCTGTTACTCTGCTGTTCCTCTTTGTGTTGCAGGAGCCACATCAGGGCTTGTCATCAACTTCAGGAGCCACACCTGGGCCCTGTGTGTTTTTTGGCTGGACTGCAGCATGCAAGGCCAGCGCTTTGATGGAGAAAGTGTCTGTGAGTGAGTGATGAAGTAACACCATTGATCAGAATGAGCAATGACTTAAGTGTTGGTGTCTCTCCATTGGTTACTGCCCATTTGAATTCCCAAGGGATGAGTCCTAAAACCCGGAAATGAGTTAGCATTTTACTACACACTGTTCCCTCATCTCAGAGTCATCAGGTTTTTGGTTAGATGCCTGAAATAAGACCTGTGGTGAACACAAGCTTAAGAGACTTTCGCATTTTGTTCCGCAGCATAAAACACATTGGTAAACTTGTGAATTTTGAAGCTTCTATGTGTCTTAAAAACCTGGTTGCTAACAGGAGTGTCATCACACTGAGCCACACTGAACACGGCTTTACAGTCTTGTTATGGTGGTGATGTTAGATCATGCAACTGTAGTGTACTTTGTTTATAGCCTAATGTCAGCTTTTTATTTCTGGCTTTACAGAAATCATAAAAGTGGTGTTAATCTATGAAGAATATCTTGCTGAACAGAACGTGTAAGTATCATAAACATTTGTTTGCCACAGAGCTTCTTTTCGGCACTAATCAAAAATCCAATGGACAAATCCCATAGGTTAGCATCACCACTGTGATGCTAACTTCAGAGTCGTCCAGCATTCTATTGCTCATCCAGTGCATATGCCAAGAAAAGTTTCAAGCTGGGGTGATCTCTAGCTTGCCTGGTAGAGTGTGCGCCCCACATACGCTAAGTCCTTTGCAGAAGACCGGGTTGCATTCCAACCTGTGGCCCGGTGTCAACTTCCTGCTTAGCTTAGCTTAGTTTAGTTTAGTTTAGTTTGTTTAGTTTAGTATAGTAACGTTTATTTAGTTTAGTGTACATTAGTTTAGTTAATTTTAATTTAATTCAATTTAGAACCACCAGGGGGCCTCAAAGTCAGAGAATTTCAAATCCTGCACATGAAGGGAAAGTTCATCTGAACATCAAAAATACATATTTTTCCTACTTATAAGTCCAGATCGTTTTGGTGTGAGTTGCCAAATGTTGGTTTATATCAGCTCTAGAGATGTCTGCCTTCTCTCTCATATAAAAAGTGAGCAGCTTCCTGTAGGAACTATTTTCCTTCTAAGGAACTACACCGGACAACTTTATCACTGCACAGACGGAAGCGTGCATCTACTCATGGACGACAGGAGATTTAAGTATTAATGCCATCCTCCTCGGTTGAGCTTTAATGTTAGCTAGCTCAGTTGTGCTAGGTGAGCTACCATTAAATGCAACTAGTACTTAATAAAGACAGAATAAATAATAAAGACAGAAACAGTTAGCGACTAGCTGGTGAACACAGTGGAGCATTTAGCAGCTAACGAGTCTGATACTTCTATCAGGAGTTGGTGGAGACCAAAACAGAGCATAAGGAGAGAGAATATTGGACTTAAATTAACCAGATGGTCAGAACCTCAAAATGTATGTTTATGATGCTAGGTATGGGCCAGATGTGTAAATTTGCAACTGTATGCTAGCGTGCTGAAGCTAGAGCTTAGATCCTCTGCCCGAGCCCGAGCCCGGCCCGCGGGCCCAAGCCGGGTCGGGCTGGGAGCCCCCCTCCCTCTGATGGGCCCAGGCCGGGCCGGTAAGATATGACTTTTTTTTTTTTTTTTTAAAGCTGTGATTTGATAATGTTATAGGCTATGTACTGTAGCGACCCTGCAGTAAATGTTCTGTTATAATGTCAATGTTCTGTGAGTTAATGGCATGTTTGGGATTGAATGAGGTGCGGGGTGTGAGTGTGACGGGGATGAGGAGGGCTGTGTGAGTGCGCGTGCTGGTGTGTGTGTATGAGCGTGCTGGAGGAGAGAGCAGGAGGGCACAGATGGAGTTACAGCTAAGTTGTTGTTTGTTAGTTGTTTTGGCGTGGTTACGGCCAACAGTAACCTGTACTGTTCAGTAATAAACGGTGGTTAAATTGCTGAATAACTGCGTCATCCTTTCCACACGTCCAATGTTGCAACATTGTGCGCGCACAGCCCTTCACCACCTGGATCCTAAAATAAACACCTGTTTTATTACATAATCATGCTTCCGTGTTGCGCCATTCATTAAGATCCTATATTTTTGTCATTCAAATAACAAGAATTGTGGTTTAATACTCTTAATTATAACAGCCAACTTATTGAAAAATGTCAGGTTTAAATCGGGCTCGGGCCCATAATTACAGTTAATTGGACGGGCCGGGACCGTCCCGGACATAAAGTGCACGGGCTCGGGCCGGGTCGGGCTGGATTTTTTGGGCCCGATCTAAGCTCTAGCTGAGGCCTATCTGAAAATGTCAGATTTTGTGTTCACATCTTGTTTCTGCTGCCCTCAAGTGGCCAAACAAACCGTTACTGGTGGTTTAATTAGAGTAAATACTTTGTTAGACTTCAGGGTAAATGTTAAGTTATAAAGCACTCAAAGATGATGTTTCTCCCACAATGTAAGTTGAAAGAATTTATTAGAGAGTTAGATCCGTAGAGAGGTTTAGAGGAAGTTGCTGTCATGTTGACAGTATCTACTCATTTCTGTTCTTTCAGGAGACAGAGCAGTGAATAATGGGCCAGGGCCAGATTTTAGAAACAGTTTCCAAAAAACAGCCAGGCTCACCAACCACATTACTCTGTCCTCCTGTTGGGCACAGCTGCTACAAAGCAGGAGAGCTGTGTTCGACCACCAACTGCTGGTTTTTCATCAAAACGGGATAAAAAAAAGACAAACTGATCTCTCATCTGACAGGAGGATGTTTCCTGCTGCTTCATCTCCAGGATGTGAATTCTTCATTTATTTAAACTGATGGAGTGAAAACTTCTTTTGAGCTCCTGGTTTAGAGAGATTTTGCTGTTTCACTCACGCACACACTCACTCACGTAAACACATACACTCTTGTACTTCTGACTTTGTGAGGGCCCTTATTGACATAATGCATTCCCTAGCCCCTTACCCTTACCCTTACCCTAACCTTAAGCTAAACCTAATTCTAACTTGAACCATAAAACCAAGTCTTAACCCTCAAACAAGCCTTTGAAAAACTGAGGACCAGTCAAAATGTCCTCACTTTGCAAAATGTCCTCACTCTGTGGCCTAAGTACATGTTTTGGTCCACACTGTGTGGCAAGTACAAGTATTCACACATACACACACATACACACACACTGCAGCTATATTGCAATTATCTTCAGGTCAGTGATGTAGTGGTAGTTGATGAAATGGGCGTACCACTAGGTCAGGCATGTCCACAGTCTGGCCTGGGGGTCAACTGTGGCCGGCAGACAGATTTTAAACATTCTGTGGCTTGCTGTTCAAAGTATACCATATGTGTTGGTTAATGAAGCATGACCACTTTGCATTTTTTCCGTTCGCCTCACAATGGCAGGACTTTTGTACAGTTTGTAGACATGCACCAAATAGGAACTACACAGACAGAACTGGTGTATCTTCATTAACAGATTATGTAGCTGTAGTTTGATAATCTTTTCAAAAAGCTGAGGCTGAAGTTCAGGTTTTATTTCCGAAACAAGTCTGTCTTTCCTTTGGTGCCAGAAAAAGACTGGTTGCTGCTTTGTTTTTACTTGTTCTGAATTATGGTGATTTGTGTACATGAATACATCTGCACGTTGTTTGCACATGTTAGATACAGCATATCATGGTGCACTGACATTTGTTAAAAATTATAAAGCCCTGAATGCTCAACCTCTGTGTTGAGCCTCTGAAGGAGTCAGTGCACCCTCATGTGATAACTGGAAGAAACTGCAGCATTGGATTGGCCTCCCAGTGTTGAGCAAGAGGTGTGTGAGGGTGGGTGTGTGTGTGTGTGTGTGTGTGTGTGTGTGTGTGTGATCAGGGTGACGCACTCCCCTCTACATTAAAAACCTGAGCAGGCAGGAACAGACAAGGCTCAGTTGTTAAGATCACACTAAACAGAATGGATACAGAGAAGAAGAACGTGATTCTCAGAGAAGGATTCCTGGTGAAAAGGGTAAGACTATTTCCTGGAATACATGATAATGCATACTCTGTAGAATGTAGATTTCATTCAGCGACATGTAGTGTAGGATGTAGCAGATGTTAAATACATTCAGATTTTTATTTGTGGAACAGAGTTTGAGCTGATGCAAAGTTTAATCACCAAAATCCAAGCAGTTTATTGTCACACTACAGTAAGGTAAAGAGTGTGTTGTGAGTTGTTGAGTACATTTCCAATCATTTTTGTGATTACAGGGTCATCTTGTGCACAACTGGAAGGCACGCTGGTTTGTGATGATGCCAGACAAGTTGCTGTATTACAAGTACGAAGGAAGCAGGAAGGACTCATGTCAGAGAGGGAAAATCCTTCTGAAGGACTGTGAGATAACCTGTCCTTATCTGGAGCATGAAAATCGACCGGTGAGTTCTTTGAGACTCCAGAGTTAGTTGTTGTGTGCTGTTTTAGAAGAACACAAGTTTCAAGGAACTCAAAAGTTTTAGAGGAGTAAAAGAAAGTTTTATAAGAAGATTATTTTTGGAAAGTCACCTTATTTAAGCCTTGAAGAAATGTCATATGGATTCAAATAATTATATGATTTAACATTTGACATTTTTGTTTCTAACATGTCATTACAGCCCTCTATCGTTTTCTGCCTCTTGTCTTAAATGATTAAATAACTCAGCAGTTAAAATGCAAAGACGGCCAAATGAAATAATGAACAGTCATCTTAAAGGGAAGACAACGGAAATATACACAACACACAAAGACACACATTTGAATTTACACTGTAAAGCTCAGTGATGGAAGAAGTACTCAGATTTTTTACTGTAAAAGTAGAAATACCATAGTCTGAAAATACTTCACTATAAAAATAGAAGTTCTGACTTTAAAAGGTTACTTAAAGAGATAGTTTGGGTTTTGTAGTGGGGTGGTATGAGGTACATATCCATAGCCAGTGTATTACCTACAGTAGATGTCTGTCAGTACACCCCCAGTTTGGAGAAGCGGCAGGATTCCAACATGGAAGCTTAGTGATGTACTGCTGTGGATGGGGCAGCAACGAAATGCATTTTATCCACCTAAAAAAAATTAATATCAGTTCAAGTATCATTACATTGAGAGTATTTTTACAGCTTTACCTTTCCGTCAGACAGCCCATTCCGACGGGGAAGACCTTAACAGTTTTAGTTCCCCATCAAAGCCACTTTCATCGGAGCCGCCAGACTCCATTGACAAAAACAGTGATTTTAGCTCACTGAACACAGGAGCTGCTGGTCTACTGCTGCTTCGATCAGTTAGTTTGTGTAATTGTGTGACTTTGGTGAATCTAAACTAACCCTTTTAAACACCAAAGTCACACAATTACACAAACTAACCAACTGATTGAGGCAGCAGTAGATCAGCAGCTCCTGTGTTCAGCAGTGTTAAATCACTGTTTTTCTCAGTGGAGTCTGGCTGTGAAGAGAGCGATATAACAGCTTCATTTTCCAGTTGGAAATCACAGTGTGACTTTAAGGTGAAGCAATAAGGATATTCTAAATATAGCATACATTTCAACTAATACTGATTTTTTTTTTATGTTGGACTTTTTTTAGGTGGCTAAAATAAATTTTGTTGCTGACCCCCCATCCACAGCAGTAGATTGCTTAGCTTCCATGTTGGACTCCAGTCTGCTTCTTCAAACTGGGGGCATGCCAACTTACATTTACTGTATTATTATTATTATTATTATGTTTTTATCACTAATGAATGCATTTTAATGAAGATTGTGAATGTGGAGCCTATTTTAGATACTTTGGATACTAATTGGTTGGTTAGTATTAAAGTGCTGCATCTTATCATGTAACAGAATCATGTATTTTATGTAACTAGTAAGTTATCAGGTAAATGTTGTGAGGTAAAAAGTACAATATTTCTGCCTGACATGTAGTGAAGAAGTATAAAGTTGAAGAAAATGTATATCAGTGTTAAGCTGTAGCACAGTACATGAGTAAATATACTGGTAAGACACATGTCCTTTTTCCATGTTCCAGCTGCTGTTCTTGCACTGCATTTTTCCTTCAGTGTTTTCCTTTGTTTTTATTTTTATTGGTAGAAACCACACTGAAGGTGTGGCGTCACCGTCTGAGACTCTTTAATCTTTCCACATGTATTGCCTCAGGTTACTGTTCTGTCAGGACCTGATTTCCATCATCTACCAACTCTGAAGAACAATTTGCTATCTGTTTTTTTGGGCCAAAAGACTCAACATCAACCTCCTGTCTGTATATTATTTCCCAGTTGGTGTTCAAGCTGCGGACAAAGAATGGGGTGGATCATTTTTTGGAGGCTTGTTCCCGGGAGGAGAGAGACGACTGGGCAGATGACATCACTGCTGCGATCGAAAAGCTGGGTGAAGATGGGAAGGTGACAAACCAGGAAGACCCTGCTGGATCCCAGTTAACCAACGTTGATCTGAGGTAAGTCTTACAAATAAAATTTCACCAACAGGGATGTCATCAGCATGTCTGACCCTGCAAACATGTCGTCACTGCTTCTTTATGACTATATCTCTTTCTCTTTCTTTGATTCTTTCTCTTATGAAGCAAGGTGTTGGACTCCATGTATGACGTCCACAGTGGTATCAAGATGAGCACCCATGTGGAGCAGGGCAGCACTTACAGCAACTGTTTCTCAGGTGAACATTTACAACATCTTTATTCAATGCACGTTTTCATATATATACTATATGTGTGTATACAGCACGTATCTGCTTTCAGTGTCACATACAGACATACATAAATGTGATGTCCCTGCAGGTTCAGCGGTGGTGGACTGGATGGTGTTCATGCAGATGACTCTGACCCGTGTGGAGGCCATGACGTTGGCCTCAGCCCTACTGGAGGAGGGTTTCCTGCGGACGGTCGGTCTGAAAAGTGTGGAGGCTCTCCGCACCGCCGGCCTCGGTGAGCAGTTCATGGACGACTCCACTGCACTCTACGGCTTTGTGAGTATCAGGAAGTCTGAAAACTGTTCCAATCTCCAGCTTGTTGCTGCATGGTGCCACACTCAGAGTATTTTCAGTGTTAGTCCATTTCTTTAGCAGGTTGGAGTTGTGTTTAACCCAGGGTATATTTATGTTGAATCACAGTCTGACAACTTAAAGAAGAGAGGCAGTGTGAAGGCAGAGACGTCGCTGTCTGCAGTGGAGCTCAGTGGGAAAGTGATCAAGCGAGGATATCTGCTTAAACAGGTAAACACGCTGCTGTCAGCCCTGTGTTGAGACGTGAAAATAATAATACCATAAAATTTCAATTAATAGCCCAGGCTATTGTTTGCTTACATCACTGAACTCAACAGTCCTATATTTGGGACAGGCCTTTAATTCCTTTCACACAGAACTTCTGCTCAGCAAAGATGGAAAATACGATCAAATTGTTTATTTAAACAAGTATGAATATTACTTATCAACCGGCAGCGCATCAGAGACAGAGAGAGAGTTACGGTACCCAGCATACCAACACAGCACCACTTTATCCTGTTAAAACAATACTCACAACTTGGATTAATTTCTATTAAAAACCCTTTCGATTCTTTTGATCTGAGGACCCTTAGCAACACATTCTAACTTTAACCTTGTCACATATTGAGGTTTGGTCATGGACCTTTTGAGTCTAGTCCAGATACAACGTGCAAGGTACCCTGGGTGTGTTGGTTGTTGACGTTCTGGGACACTGTTTCAACTTCAGCCTGTTACATGCACTGTCTTCTTTCAAAATACACTTCTCTTTTCACAGGAAATTTAACATTTACATACAGTCTCTTTCAAAATAAACGCACTACGTCAGTACAATGCAAATTGACATTTTTTTGCCTTAAACAACAAATGCGTGGTAAGGTTTAGGAAAAAAGAACAGGGTTTGGCTTTATAATCTTACAGGATGCGAACACTGCTATCCTGGGTGAAAGTTAGTGTTTGTTGGACCCATCCAACCAGCCCCCAACTTTTGTTCTCTCCCTGCCGTGTTTCACCTGACGCTGCCGAGCGCTGTTTAACTACAATGGCAATTAGCCGGGTAACATGCCGATGTTAAAGGATGCCTTTTTTAGTCAGTGTCTGACGCTGCAAGTCACTGCCCAAGCGCCGGATTTCGACTTCGGACTTTGGAGTTAGACCGGGTTGTCCGTAGGGACTAAAGGAACATGAATAACTTACAGGGTAATCGAGGAATAGACACATAATTTTTTTTTTTTTTTAAGATTATGTTTTGTGGGCTTTTGCCTTGGATAGGACAGTGTGTGAAATGGGGACAGAGAGAGAGAGAGAGAGAGCGGGGACTGACACGCAGCAAAGGGTCGCAGGCCGGACTCGAACCCGCGAGCGCTGCAGCGAGGCAATGCCTCTGTACATGGGGCACCAGCACTATCCACTACACTACAGCCGCCCCGAATAGACACATAATTTGAGGTAGCCAACAACCCGCTTTTATACAACTGAAGAACCTCTATTAAAAAAAATACCCAAAAAACTGCTTGGCAACCAGACCAGGCCTCTCATTGAGACAGGCCTTTATTTGTCAAACTGTGGAGCCACACCAGGCTAATAAAAGGGACTAGTTATTTACTTAGGGCTAGGCTTGTAATTGATAAGAGACTTGATGACTTATTACAAAGTGAGAATTAAGCTTTTATTTATTATGAAATAGAAAGGATAAACACCAGCTAGAGGGGGTTTTCACAACCTGGCAACCTTATTTCTTCTATAGCTGTGTACTATTTACCATTATATCTTATGACTATAACAAATGCATTCAAATATGATGTGATTAAATGAAGACATTTTATTTAAACACAGGGACACAGAAGGAAGAACTGGAAGGTGCGACTGTTTGTGCTGCGTTCAGAGCCTGCTTACCTTCACTATTATGACCCCACCAAGGTGAGTGTACAGCCCATACTATGGAGGCCCTATAATTAAAATGACTAAAGGAAGTGATTCACTTACCAGGTAAACCTTAAAGAAATCTGGTTAGTGTATTCCACTTATGGACACAGCAAATGCAAAATACTGTGTATGATGACGACACTGAACAGAGGAAATCCCAAACCAAACAAAGCTTTTGTTTGCTTTGTTGCTGCCTCAGGGCGGCTCTGAAGCTGTCATCTATTGTAACACTCATAATTCTTAGTAATTCACTTCTACATAATCTGAGTCAGTCTTATCCACTTCCTGTCTTATGTCACTTGTCAGGATGACATCAGCCCCGCTGGCGGCTTCTCCCTGCGAGGCTGTCTGGTGTCTTCTCTGGGCGATAACGGAGTTCCCTCAGGTGAGTCACTGTCTCCAACCACAGTGACCAAGATGCTACACTTCTAAACAAAGTTATTAAAGCAAATGATTACAAGATAGGACAGGTAATGATTTTGTTTTTACTTCTTTCACACAGGTGTGAAAGGCAACGTTCAAGGCAACCTGTTTAAAATCATCACCCAGTCAGACACACATTACTTCATCCAGGCTCCGACCCACCAGGACAAGATGGCGTGGATAGATGCGATCAGAGAGCAGACATAGAGCAGCGAGTTCAAACATCACTTCCTAAAATGTCCACGGGTTCATTGATCAAGAAGAAAGATTTACACATTCCATGAATGTTTACTGTAGCAACAAACTGGGATCATGCAGTTTAAGTGAAAGTGTTAGTGGTTACAAAACATTTCTGTTCATTTGTCTCTAACGTGCCAGTGCTCTCTGCTTCATTATTCTGTGTTTTAAAGTTTGTACAAGGAAGATTTGAAGGGTTTTAAAAGCCCAACAGTTGTAGCAGTTTATCTTGTAATTATTCAGTTTAAGTTGTGTAATGTGTTTTACATTTTTTCATTAATAAACATTTTTGTATTCAACACATATACTCCACTACTTTCTATGGCTTCAGATTCTACTTTTTCTTTTCACATTTTCTACAATTACCACTATAATATTGTTGCCATGAACTCTCTTGGCAGCAATAATCATGTGGTGAAAATCTGATATCATGCCAGCCCTCATGTTCAACTAGCCCAGGGGTAGGCAACCTGTGGCTCCGTAGCCATATGTGGCTCTTTAGCCCCTCTCCAGTGGCTCTCAGTGGCTTTGACGACATTCTCCACTTGTAAAGATGTGTAGCCTATACACTGAATTAAAAGCCAAAACAAAAATGTGCATGCATCTACAGCCTGGCACCTTTTCAACAAAATGTTGCCAAACCTCAACAGTCGTGGCTCATCTTGAGCCTCCCTAGCTAGGCTAGCAATGGATTCCAAATCCATAAAAATAAATGTCTCAGAGGAAAATACAGAATTTAATAGTGCATGGACAGATTTATTTGCTTTCACTGCCAACACTGCAATAGTGTTACTATAAGGCTCAAATATATTTTGCAGCTCCAGACAGATTTTTTAAAATTATATTTGGTCATAAATGGCTCTTTTGATAGTTAACATTGCTGACCCTTGAACTAGCCTATATACTTCAACAGTTCCTAAAGTTCTATTGATGCTTTTGGTTTTGGTGTGACACCCCAAGATGTTAGTGGCCCCATGTGGCCACCCCTATTAAAGATTTCTGGGGGCGCCACTGTGTAAAACAAGTATTAAAATGTATTGTATTAAAACTTTTACTTGTTGAACGCTGCAGAAACCCTGAGTGGAATCTTTTTTATGGCTTTATATGGCACTATTCATAAGAATCCCCAAGAGGAAGTACAAGTAGAGACAAGAAAAGCCTCAGGAGGTATTTCTTACAATCATCAAGTTTAGGTTGAGGCTGGCTGCTCCCAGTAATCACAGACAGACACTCCTACTCAGCAAGCTGAGTCGAGCCTTATCTGAATGACTCAGGCTGAGCTGGTGTTGGTTTACAGTGAAATCATTAGTGACACAATACCTCATGATATATGATACTGCACAGCGGGGCTTGGAGTAAATCCAGGAAGCTGTTTCTCGACCACAGAGCGGAAAACAACAAACACAATAACAACAAAAGTGATTTATTGCAGTGAAGTAAAGCCAATATGAAACATTCACATAAAAAGTGCTCGGGGGAGGAGAAAAGTACACAAGCTGATAAAAGTACAATAACAGAAAGTGTGACATAACCTATAATCCCTCCAGCTGTGTAATCTGAAGGCAAACTGAGAGAAATCAAACACACTGTGTGAATAACTGGCATGCACTACTGTACGCTAAACTGTTTTACATTATTACACCTGTTACAGTACTTAGTCGGGCACAGAATGACAATCAGCTGATTTCAGAAACATTCATCTTCATGCAGGCGCTCGTAAACGTAAGTGCTTTCAAAGGTTAACTCCAGAGAAATCAAAGACAAACGTCTGAGATTTTTAAACGCACAAAGACGGATGCAGCACGCCTTTTACAGCAGTGACACATCACGTTTGTGCAAAGGGAAAATGTTATAGCTTCGACCACTTTTGCTTTCGGTTCAAATCACATTCCTCGGTTGATTAAAGACATTTAGCACGACTGTCACATTCAGTCATTATCTTCAAGTCCCCAAACAGGTAATCTAGTGAAGGCACTTTGTCTTGACACGTGATTACGAGGCAGGTTTTTAATTTTGTTTCCCCACATCCCCATCATGGGTTAATTTATTCACTCAAAAAGTAGCTCTATTCTAACCGTATGTGTTGTACACTGTCCCCGGAACATCCTCAGTTTGTTAATCTGTAGGCGAGAAGCTGCTGCTAGGCCACCTTGGTGAGCTGTAGGTCTCCAAAGACTCGTAAGGCAGTGAGGGAGGCGAGCCGGGAGATGCGGTGGGTGAATCCACACAGAGGCTGTCCGTCCACCAAGATACGAAACTGCTGGTGCTCACAAACGATCTCCATCTGACAGTCAGAGGGGATGAAGAGGAGGAGAAGGTCAGTCACTTATATTTTGTAAATTGTAAACAATTAAAACAGACCATTCAGTCAGCAGAGTATGAAGAGTGATGGATGTGAAATGTTCAGAGTTGGGAGAAGTGCTCAAAGCTTTTACTTAAGTAGAAGTAGTAATACTGTAGTGTAAAATACTCTCTACAAGTAAAAGTCATGCATTAAAAATCTTACTGAAGTGAAAGCACATAAGTGTTGGCATCAAAATATACTTAAAGTACCAAAAGTGCAGAATGGCACATTTCAGTAATATTCATTCATTTTCTGTAACCGCCTGTCCTGTTGGGGGTCATGGGGAGCTGGAGCCTACCCCAGGTGTACCCTGCCTTGCATTGGGTGCATTGGGTGCGAGGTGGGGTACCATTCACACTCACATTCACACCTACGGACAGTTTAGAGTCACCAATTAACCTGCAAGTCTTTGGACTGTGGGAGGAAGCTGGAGTACCTGGAGAAAACCCACACTGACACGGGAAGAACGTGCAAACTTAGAAGGGCTACCCCATCTTGGGTTTGAACCAGGAACACTCTTGCTGTGAGGCAACTGGATTATAATTACTAATACACTGTATCTTACTATATAATGATGAAAACTCTGTCTGTGGGTGTGTCTGTGTGTCTGTGTCTCTGTTCCACGTTTTTCTCCTCACTGACTTGGTCAATCCATGTGAAATTTGGCACAGTGGTAGAGGGTCATGGGAGGATGCCAATGAAGCAATATTACATCAATTGGCCAAAGGGGGGCGCTGTAGCAACCAATTGAAATTGCAAACTTTGAATGGGCATATCTCATGCCCATATGTCGTAGAGACATGAAACTTTGCATAGAGATGCCTCTCCTCATGAGGAACAAATTTGCCTCAAGAACCCATAACTTCCGGTTATATAGATTTTCAGCCATTTTGAATTTTTTGAAAAACACTTCAAATCGATCTCTTCCTAGGATGTTTGACCGATCTGCATGAAACTGGGCGAACATAATCTAGGGACCAATATCTAAAGTTCCCTTTTGGCAAAAATTGGAAAACTTACTAAAACTGAGCTTCTATAAGGCAATGAATATTGCGGAGGGCGTGGCTCATCACATAAAGGTGTATAACATCTCAAGGGTTTCACCCATCACCACGCAACTTTGTAGGCATATGACCACACATAATCTGAGGGGACCCCTCCATTATTGACCCCATCAAACAAAATGGGGGCGCTAGAGAGCTAATTTCTTATCTAGGCCGAACCGCCATATCGATTTTTACTAAACTTGGTAGATATGTAGAACAGGACGCCTCAAGGTGACTGGAGAAATTTAACTCTAATTGGCAACTGGGTGGCGCTATAACAACAGAAAAATGCTTAAAAATGGTTAAAATGCGACAATCGCTGTGGCTCCCCCTGTGGACCAATGTTTTGTTTTTTTTTTCTAATTTTTGGTATGACTAAGTCATGGTATGGTATGCTGTACATAATCACGGAAACTGTCAGTGTGTAATTCTGTCAGTCAGTCATTCTGTCTGTCCCACATTTTTCTACTCACTGACGTGGTCAATCTATGTGAAACTGCACATAGGCATTGTGGATTGGCATAGGTAGAAGGTGACAAAGCTACCGATGGGTATGGACTAGTGTACATTACTTTGATGTTGCAGTTGGTAAATGTAGAGCTAATTTTAATTACTTTAAAGCCTGTTCTGCTGAGTAGTTTAACCTATAATAATACATCATTATTAGTTAATTTATATTTTGTATTAATAACATAAATCTGCAAAGTAACTCAATCTTTAAAATAAACATTGTGGAGTAAAAAGGACAATATTTGCATCTAAAATGAAATAAAGTAAAAGTTAAAAGCGCGGTAAAGTGGAAGTATAAGTACCTAAACTTATTAACTAGTGACTAGTACAAGTAAATGTACCTAATTACATGCCGTCAATATTTATACACTAAAACTTGCTTGCAACTTAAAGGTCCAGCGTTCAGGATTTAGAGGCATCTACTGGCATCAATGATATATTTATTCATCACTATGTTTTCATTAGTTTATAATCACCTGGATATAAGAATTGTATTTTCGCTATCTTAGAATGAACCGTTAATATCTACATATGGAGCAGGTCCTCTTCCACAGAGTCCGCCATGTTGTCTCTACAGTAGTCCAAAACGGACAAATCAAACACCTGCCCTACGAGGCCATTTGTGTTTTTGCATTTTCATGTCAGCCACCACCCACCGAGCACCAGACATCAATGGACGCTATTCTTTGGGGTAAATCTGTATGGCCCATCCTGCACTTTATTTAGCCCAGAAGAGTCCTTGAAAATTAGGCTGTGTTTAGTCTGTCTGATTGGCCCAAATTTATCCCAATAAGATCACATTTGCAAAAACTCAGCAAACATTGAGATGATGAATGACTGTTATGGTTTAAAAATAGCCTTTTGAACAACCTGAAAAAGACATCTTTTCACCTTACGCTTGTCAACCAAATCTAAATGTTGTTGAGATGTTGTCGTTTCAAAGTCTTCAACAAGGTTTTGCTGGGTGGGGTAGTTCTCCTTGGCACAAGAAAGAAGTTTAAGTTCTGCAACCTTATTGCTAGATGCCATGAAATCCTAATGCTGGACCTTTAAAGGCCCTGAAAATATTTCTTACTGTGAGCGACGTGGTCTGACATGAACACTTGGAACAGTCTTAGTTATTTGACTTGAGATATTTCTGTATTTATGTTTTCTTCCCTGAACTTTAACTTTGCTTGTTGCTTGTTTAGTCATGAAAATCTGATGTTATACAGTGAGATTTGAAACCATGTTTTTAGGAGCTTTAGGGAAAAAATTCTTGGGCTGAAGCTAATGCTTCCTTCAGGGTCAGAAGATGAACTCAGTCATAATGGATCATAATCTCCGACCCTGTTACATTCTCTGCAGCATGAATTCGATTCACAGCAGGTCTTGCAAGCGTACATTTTTGTGATGGCATGTCATGTGATTATTGGATTTTGATGCAACAGCTCAAAGACAGACCCATTACTTCCTGTCATTAGCCAGGCAGACAGATTTGCCTGTAGTGTATGTTTAAAGCTGACTTACAGAGTGATTCACACTGAGTGTAACTGCAGAAATAAGTTTACAGTAACTCCTGCATCACACACATTACATCACTCAACAGAAGAAAGTGTACTAACATGTTAAGATGTTGTAGGAGTTCAAGTTTATTCCACTGTGGCTCTCACTGTCAGTAACTGAGCTGGTGTCTTCCTACCACCCACAGCCTATGAACATAACGTCAGAAAATGTAAACGTACCTTGAAGGATTCCCCGGATGCAAAGGGAAAGAAGGAGAGGGTAGTTTCAGGTCTTCCCCACTTTCCAGCCAGGCGGGCGTTGCGATGGACGGCTTTATCCATGAAGCTCACCTTTAACTGAAGTCCCACATCTCCCTCTGCGTCCTCCTCCTGAGGCTTACTGGACAGAACCACCTCGATGCTGCTCGGAGACACACACACGAGACATCAGGGACGGACGAGAGTTTATGAAAGTTAAAGAAAAGACTCACACGCAGAGGTCAAATGTAACTCAGTATGTTTAAGTCAAGCACTGTCAATCTGAGGTACTTGAGTATTTCTCCCCATGCCACTTGTGCTGCACTACATCTCAGAGGCAGATACTGTACATTTTACTCTACTAAAATTATCTGACAGCTTTAGTTGCTTTACAAATTAAAAGATTTTTGCACACATTTACAAATGTTCAAGTACGACTGAAATAATTAATAAGTCAATTGATATCAAATTATTTGGCCTCTTTTTTTGATAATAATTTAGTTAATTTTCATGCTTTCAGCTTCTTAAATGTGAAGATTTGCGGCTTTTTCTTTTAATAATTTAATTTGATATTTTTGGATGTTGAGGTCTTGACTGTTGTTCTGACAAAACAAACGTTATGAAGGTGTCACATTGGGCTCTGGACAATTGTGATGGTATATCTCTCTATTTTATTCATTTATTTATTTGACAAATAAAAAACAAACAGTTGATTAATGGAGAAAATAATCATTAGTTTCAGTAGATAGAAAATAGTTAAAAATGAGCTCCACCTCAAACAGCTACAACAATAATATCCTGCTTTTACATTACTGAATACTTTTACTTTGAATACTTTAAATACTGATATTATTTAGGTAATATTTTCAATGCAGGACTTTTACTTGTAATGTTTTTTTACAGTGTTTTATTAGTACTTTTACTTAAGTAAAGGATCTATACTTCCTCCTCCACTGCTGACGCAGCTCTTCTGTCTGTTTGCCTTTCATTATCTTCTGATGAATCAGCTGGGTTATATATCTGTGTAGATTATCTGGAGAACAGTGACATCTTCTGGTCTTTATCTTAACTGTAATGTAGCAATGATGCATTTAATGAGGACTGACTAACAGATTTATAGTTGATAGAGGGCATAAGCACACTCATCAATAAAAAAAATGTGTAGAGGACATGTTGGATTATTTCTGCAGGAGAATTTATTATGGTGTACTGTTTATTTTTGCCCAGTTGTCAATAGTAGTAAAGTAAATTTACTCAAAATGCAAATGCTGTACTTTAGTACAATTTTAAAGTACTTGTACTTGAGTATTTGCATTTTATGTGACTTCTGCTCCACTTCAGAGGAAAATATAGTTACTTTACAGATTAATATTTTTACAGAGAAAACATGATGATAGATATATGATATCATTTATAGAATACGATGCACTGCTAAACATTTGACCATCAGACATTATATAAAGTAGTTAAGTAATTAAGTTAGTAGTTAGATAAAGATAGATATACTCCACTGTCATATACACACAGGCCCAAAATACACACCCATGCACCAGCATGACCTATACATGCATTATATGGCGAGATGTCAGAGTGAGGGGGCTGCCTTGGACAGGGACCCCAAGCATTTGGGGTTTCGGTGCCTTGCCCAAGGGAACATCGGCAGTGCCTAGGAGGCGAGCTGGCACCTCTTCAGCTACCTGTCCACGCTTCATACTTGGTCCATGGGGACTTGAACCGGCAATCCTCCAGGTCCCAAGCCAAGTCTCTATGAAGTGAGATACTGCCGCCCCATGTATTGCATGCATGTAAATGCATCAACAGGAGAACTTTTAGGTACATATGCTGCATTACTTCAGTACTTTTACTTATGAAACACTTTGAGTCTAAGACTTTTACTTAACTGGGAGTATTTTACAATGTGGTGTTAATACTTTTACCAATAAGTAAATGATTGGAATACTTTTTACACAGTGATCATGTACATGGTCGTGATTACATGCAAACATAACAATTAACATAACAACACTTTTCTGCATAAATCTTCCATTTTGCAGGGAGTTCATGCTATTGGCATTGTTTTTTTTTTTTTTTTTTTTTTTTTTTTTTTTTTTTTTACAGTTTTTGGTAATTTACATTTTATTTGAACCTGATCTGAGCACCAAGATGACAAAGAAAATGTTTTGGCTGCACCTTTTTGATGACCCAAACAGTAGATTTGGCATCTGGCAAGCTCAGACTAACAGTTAACTTGGCCTTTATCCTGAACCCAGCTACACAATCATTCCTAAGAAATAGAAATCAAAATAAAAAGCTCTGTCATGTTGCATTCAGTAGCCTATTTAGGAAAAGGGTCATTTGAGAGCTCCTGATGTCCCTGCTGCTAAAAATAAGTTTGCTGACATAAAAAAAAGTTCAGCGTCACGGTTTATTTTTCTACAATGTTGTCTTCGGTGCAGCCTAATTTTCATCTATAACTGGACCTCGATTGAAGTCTGAATCACTATACAACCAGCTGATGTTATCAAACCAAAGCAATCCCAGTGTGACTCTTCAGATTTCATGGGATTTTGCAGCTCTCCCACGCACATTCACATACTAACCTATAATTAGGAAACGCACTGACATTACAAAGATATTTTCCCAAAACAGGGACTAGCTGGGTGGTTGGCATATGCGCTCAAACACAGGCAGCAGCTGTCTGTGCGCTTTCACAATCCTGGTTTGGGGATTTTTTTATGACTGACTTTAATTGGCTGCCACGTCACGTGCACTACAGTACATCAGTAATGTATATTCCGCTTTTTATTCCGAAGTGAAAACAGGTGTGTGCACTTACTTCTTAGGTTTTTGGTTAATAATTCCCATAACGACCAGTTTCATTGAAGGCCGCAGCCCACCCTTTATCTCTCCGGTGTACTCCCCCTGTGAAACAATAGACATGTTTTGATGAGCGGTCAAACAGGGTGAGGCCTACACCTAAACACACTTAGTGTGTTAATGCACCATGGTCCCTCATCATGCAGCCTCCTGAGGTCTCAATCTGCGCTGAGCTGCAGCCTATGGCACCGATGGGAACAATAGCTGTATTGATCCACATCCTAAACAACCAGTGACTCAGCTGGACAAACTAAGCTCCTCTGTTTCCCTCCGAAGACACACACAGTGAATGAAATCATATTTTTGCTGAAATGATGCAATGCATGCCGTAAAGCTGACAAAGAGCACACAGCTACATACATTCTCTTTCTTGTCCTTTTCTTCCATTCCACTCAGGGCGTGATGCGGTGTGGAGGTTTCGAGCCGGTGATGCCAACTGAGGACTGATTGACTCTGCCTCCAGCTGGCAAACCCCGCCTGTACTACGTTGTCATAGAGACAGGCTCCCAATTTGGCGGTGATGGTGGTGGGAGACGGGCGGAGAGGGGGATGTATTATAAAGCTGAATAGACACATTTCAGTTCAATATTAATTATCTGGATGAAAAGTTGGTTAAAGGAGGAGGCTGTTTTGGGGGAACCGATGTGAGGTGTGGTTTTTTGTTGCGTCATTTTGAAGCTGCTCTGTCAGTATGCAGTAGCCTAACTGTCTGCTTCACATTTCTATAGTGAAGGACACTGTGTGCTGCAACCTTCAACCTGATGCTGCCTTCATGGTCACGGTTGTGCTCGTTCAACTGGTGCGTAAACATTACTCAAGACACTTCAGTATCATCCTGTCTTTAGACTCTTATTTTATTTTATGTTTTTGGTCTTAATTTTGCATTTAAGCCCATCTTTATTATTATTATTATCATTAATAATAATAATAATAATAATACAGATAATGATAATAATAGCCTAATAATAGCCTCATTTGTAGGAGGAAAGTAAAAAAGTAAATCTATCTTGTTTCCTCTTTTCCAGCAACAGAACTTGGTTAAATCTCAGTGGTGGTCCAATTCAACAGTGTTGGAATGTATTTACCGTAAAACTTCAATTAAACGGCCAGTCCCTTTTACTACCCTAGTTTGGCAACACATTTTGACAAATACAAGGGGTGACTAAAGTTTTGAGCCTAACCCAGAAAATGAGTAGCAGAACAAGCCAAATTATTATTTTTTTATAATCTAGCACCTTATCTTATTATCATCATGTTTCAAACTCTTTTTGTTTTATTTTTGTAGATTCCTGAGGTGAATAGAGTATCGTGCTGTGATCAAATATCTTCACCTCAAAGGAATGTCACCATCTGAAATCCACCAAGATATGCTCAGTACTTTTCACGACAATGCCCCTTCATATGCCACAGTCAAACCCTGGGTACAAGAATTCAAGCGTGGCAGGGAGAGTGTTGAAGATGAGCCGAGGTCAGGGAGACCATCAACTGCCACCACCAAAGAAAACCTCGATCTTGCCCTGGACATGATCATGCAAGATTGCTGATTGTCAACATGACAAATAGCAAGTAGCAGATCATATTCTGATGAATGAGCTTAGCTTCTCAAAAGTTTCTGCTCGATGGGCCCCACATCTTCTGACTGCTGAGCAGAGGCACCATGTCAAGGAACAATTTAGAACTGTTTGAAGCTGATGACAATTTTCTTGCTCAATTCATTACTATGGATGAGCGCTGGGTCCACCACTATGGCCTGTCTCAATTAGACACCTGGACTCGTTGCCAAGCAGTGTAACTGTTTAGATCGCACATACAAATCTAAACTTTTGTCAATATGGAGCTGCTACACATTGTTAGATCGGTTGATTTTATTTTACTGAAACCATGAGCACCAGAGAGGACCTTGATTCATTCAGATTTACTGGCGTCACGAAAACAAATTGTGCCTCCCTTCTTCTGAGGCAGTCATTAAGTCAGACCATGTGTCCATTCCTTGATTAGCTGATAAGTTATTCATATTCCTTTAGTCCATAAGGGTCCTCAGATCAAAAGAATCAGATGTGTTTTTCATGTAAAATTAATTCAAATTGTGAGTATTTTTTTAACAGGATAAAGTAGTGCTGTGATGGTGTGCTGGGTGCTGTTATCCTCTGTCTGTCGGAGCTAGATCCTAATTTTTATACAAGTTATATTCATACTGATTTAAATAAATCATCTGATCATATTTCTCAATTGTTGCTGAGCAACAGTTTTGTGTGAAAGGTATTAAAGGCCTATCCCAAATATAGGCCTGCTGATTTTAGTTATTTAAGCAAATAACAGCCCGGGCTATTAATTGAAGTTTTAAGATAAGTCCATTTACTCAAGTACTGTACTAGTACAAATTTGATGTACTCATACTTTACTTGAGTATTTTGATTTTATGCAACTCTATACTTCTACTCCACCACATTCCATAACTTTAGTCACTTTATAGATTCAGATTAGTGAAACAAATTATAAATCAACTAATACGTTTTGATGTAAAATTATAGAATAAACCACTCAGCAGTATATAAAGTAATTAAATTATCCTCACCTTTACCAGCTGCAACATTAATGATGAACACACTGACACATTAATAATTATAATCCAGTAATATAATGCACATTATTCTGAAATTGGTCATTTGCATAATGAGTACCTTTACTTTAAGTATATTTTAAGTCAATACTTTTGCTTAAGTAACATTTTGAATGTAGTACTTTAACTTGTAACAGAGTATTTTTACACTGTATTATTGTTAAGTTTGCTTAATATCTGAAAACTTCGTCCAACCACTACATTTCACACCCCCACCTCAAAGTTAGTTTGGTTATAATTTAATTAAATGAGAATTTATTTAAGAATATGCACCATGTGAGCATAATGTCATTTGGAATAGGGCTATTATTGGCATTAAAAGATTTCCATTTCAGTTTATATTGTGCTTTAATGTCGCATATTATTAAACTAACTTGCAATTAATCAAATTACCATAAAATTATTGTCAAACAGTGAATCTGTGGCCCTAGAGCATTTCCTGTGTACCTGTTGATCTCAAATGGTTTATAGCACAAAAGACAGATTTTTTTCTATACCAAACATTACTAACAGCCTTTCTTAAAAAAACAGAAATCTCAGCTGAAGGTCTCCAACTGCATCAAGGTCCTCATCAGCAGACTGAATATACTAAATTGCCATGGCAGCTGAGCCACAGAGCTTCTCATCTGCCTTAACTTAAACATCTATGCAAAGTTTGAACATCCAGCTCCATGCAGTGGTGGAAATTAACTAAGTACATTTACTCAAGCACCATACTTAAGTACAATTTTCAGGTTCTTAAAGGGGCAAAAAGTGAAATCGTTTCAGCGCTAGGTTTGCTGTTGTGCACTGCCTGTAGACCAAAACAAAGTGTGTCATGAGCCACTCCTCCCTCTGCCTCTGCTCTCCACCCCCCACCCCCAAGTGGAGGCTGCGGAGGAAACACCGGGATGGGTTAATGTCTGGAGCTTAAGCAGCCCACCACGCTGCCCACCAGGCTCGCGGGCTGCCTGCTAGGCTAAAACATCGCTCTCACTCACGGAGAAGAGGAGGAACGTTGTTAGCGCTAGCCGAGTCGGCTGTCACCGGCTACTGGAGTAACTTACAGCTATGGAGCGCTTCTATCAGCTCTTCTAGTCACTGAGCCTCGCCTCCATCTCAGCAAATATATTACAAAAATGTAGCCTCACGGGGAGGCTACATTTTATAATGCTAATTGAAAATGTTAGCTGGGCTGCCGGGCTAACTTACTCACTTAACACAACTGTAACGCCTGACCCATTGCTGGGACCGAGCCACTAATAACTCAAGCTCCAGACATTAACCCATCCCGGTGTTTCCTCCGCAGCCTCCACTTCACCCAGCTTCAGTCAGCTGCCCGATAAACCCGCTGCTTCTTCCCACATTAACCTGAATAACAAACCAGGGCTCGGTGCTCCGGTTGGATCCAAACAGAGAGACGGGGCTAGTTGGGAAGCTAGCGGCTGTGGTTGTGTTTCCCTCCGGTCATGCTGCGGCTAATGCCTCGCCAGCCGCTCCCAGCTAGCTCCGGATTATTATTGAGGTTAAAGTGGGAGAGGCAGCGGATCTGTGGGGCAGCTGAGTGAAGTGGAGCCTGAGGAGGAAGCACCAGTTAGCCCCGGTTTCGTTTCACTCTCTGCCATTTCATTTCGAAAATATGCGCTGCCATTGCTCGCTGGCTGTAGCCTTTTATAGGGAGGGAGGGCCAAGGGGGGGGGGGGGGGGGGGGGGGGTAGATTCACATGAATGTACATGAACACACAGCCGGACCGGCTTGTAAACAATGGGCTGGAGATCAACACAGAGAGAGGTTGTGTGAGGTCATGCTATACTCCAGATGAAATTACACCTCTAGTTCTTCACATAGCATTTTTTTAATTCCTTCAATCTAGAAATGATGAATTTTGCTTATTGCTCCTTTAATGATGATATTAATAATAATGCATTTTATTTATAGGCGCCTGTCAAAGCACTCAAGGACACCTGTACTCGTGACTACTGTCTATATGTCCAATTGCCCCTCAGGGACATTTAAGTTTACCTTGCCCAAACACAGACCTGATATTGGACAACATCAACATAATATTGCCCAGCAATCATCATTACATATCTGTATATCTTCATTTGGTATCCATTTTTAATTTCTTCTAGTTATTTTGGATCAGTAGAACCCAGTAAGTATGAGAAACTAAACCCTATCAAAGATAATTAAGTCCCAGTGCCCTCAAACAAGATGATAATCAAGTCCCAATGTCTTCAAATGAGTACTTCCTATTTTACAGCGTCTTAGCTTGTAACTGTTGCTAAAATTGGTCAAATTTGTTGCCATATCAAACTACAAACATTATTAATCATAAAGTTTCAACCATAAAATGCGATCAGGTTTTAGTCCTTGTCCACTTTTGTGTCAGGATCAGCTGCAAACTGACTTGGCAGAGATGGCTGATCTTGTTTTTACATGGATTAGTGTAATGAGCAAATTATCCTTCCACATGTTCAACGACAGAAAGCTTGCTATTACTTTTACTTCTCTAAATAGTCAAGTCTGATCGTCTTCTCCGTGCTCCACCAGGGCCTCTAGATGGGTCAAAAAAGTGTCCACAAACGAGGACAACAAGTCTAAGTTAAGTGGAATGAAGTATAAGGTCAAGTAAACCCAACATGTGATGTCCTCATATGAGGACACAGGGTATCAGGAAGATATGAACAAAACTAGAAAAGAAAGTAGGAAATTATTAGTTTAACTAAATATTTTTATATTCAATATTATATTGTTTTTATAGTTTATTTGGAAAAAACATATAATTTTGTAACAGACAGATACTAATTTACAAAAGCATCAAACCATGACAGGAATGGGTTTGCCTTTTTGAGAGCATATATGGAAAAACACACTATTTTAATTCAATGGAAGTTCTTTTAACAAATATTTCTAGGTGGCAATTATGCCCCATCCACCTCAGGGGCCCCAGCGCAACCTGCACTGTGTGTATGTACGCCCTTGAGGTAAATAAAAGATCTGAGTACTTCTTGCACCCTTGGCTCCATGGCAACTGAGCAAACTCAATCTGCTATTGGATACTGTGCGATACAGTTGTCAGCTTTAAAACCAGCTGGTTGAAATCGTTTCCAAGTTCACAAAATAAATTGTCAGCTTTTACAGACTATTTCTTTAATCTCCTGCCTACAGATTTAGATCAAATTAAACATTTATCTGACGTTTTACAGTGGTCCTCCTATTTGAATTCCTGTATTTCCGACAGCACTTGAAGGCAGCAGTGGAAAAGAGAACGCCCACCTCGTGCCAACCTTTGACCAACCAGCGGAGGAGAATCAGCTGATTCTGTCACATGACCTTCGTTAACATGCATCTAGCAGCCTAGCATAACAGGTCAGGAGAGAGCTGGAGCTGGGAGTGTAAATAGTCCCCAGTTTTAGGGGGAAGCAGCACAAAGAAATGAGTAAGTAACTTTGTTGAGTACTCGCTAACCTGTAAACGCTTTGTGCGCGTGCCTGTTAGCTGTTACGGAAGTTAGCTAACTTAATGTTTCAGCTACAGACAGTCAGCAGGATTTAAGCTAATGCTAACGCTAAGGAGTGACATAAAGGTAGCTGTCAAATCTGAGAGGAGGCGAACAATGAAACTGGGAACAGGGAGACATTTAAAGTGAATTTAAAGGCGTATTTAATCAGACTGAAGCAGCTCGGTTTACAGTTGTTTTAATTTGTTTGTTAACTTGCGTGGTTTGTTTGCTCAGACATTTAAAGGCACAGATGAGATATTAGAAACTGAATGACATTTCACTTCTTAGGTAACGTTACTCATCTTGCCTCTGAGTGACGTAAGTTGTTATTCAAGTGAATATGCATGAATAATAGGTTGTTATCAAACAAGTTTAATTAATTATTTTTGGTAGTTGTGTAACAAATTTCCGCAGCAAACTTATGATAACAGATGATGAAACTGAAAGTACTTGAAATAAATTATTGGGAATGATTATAGATTATATACAGTACAGGCCAAAAGTTTGGACACACCTTCTCATTCAATGCGTTTTCTTTGTTTTCATGACTATTTACATTGTAGATTCTCACTGAAGGCATCAAAACTATGAATGAACACATGTGGAGTTATGTACTTAACAAAAAAAGGTGAAATAACTGAAAACATGTTTTATATTCTAGTTTCTTCAAAATAGCCACCTTTTGCTCTGATTACTGCTTTGCACACTCTTGGCATTCTCTCGATGAGCTTCAAGAGGTAGTCACCTGAAATGGTTTCCACTTCACAGGTGTGCCTTATCAGGGTTAATTAGTGGAATTTCTTGCTTTATCAATGGGGTTGGGACCATCAGTTGTGTTGTGCAGAAGTCAGGTTAATACACAGCCGACAGCCCTATTGGACAACTGTTAAAATTCATATTATGGCAAGAACCAATCAGCTAACTAAAGAAAAACGAGTGGCCATCATTACTTTAAGAAATGAAGGTCAGTCAGTCCGGAAAATTGCAAAAACTTTAAATGTGTCCCCAAGTGGAGTCGCAAAAACCATCAAGCGCTACAACGAAACTGGCACACATGAGGACCGACCCAGGAAAGGAAGACTAAGACTCACCTCTGCTTCTGAGGATAAGTTCATCCGAGTCACCAGCCTCAGAAATGGCAAGTTAACAGCAGCTCAGATCAGAGACCAGATGAATGCCACACAGAGTTCTAGCAGCAGACCCATTTCTAGAACAACTGTTAAGAGGAGACTGCGTGAATCAGGCCTTCATGGTCAAATAGCTGCTATGAAACCACTGCTAAGGAGAGGCAACAAGCAGAAGAGATTTGTTTGGGCCAAGAAACACAAGGAATGGACATTAGACCAGTGGAAATCTGTGCTTTGGTCTGATGAGTCCAAATTTGAGATCTTTGGTTCCAACCGCCGTGTCTTTGTGAGACGCAGAAAAGGTGAACGGATGGATTCCACATGCCTGGTTCCCACTGTGAAGCATGGAGGAGGAGGTGTGATGGTGTGGGGGTGTTTTGCTGGTGACACTGTTGGGGATTTATTCAAAATTGAAGGCACACTGAACCAGCATGGCTACCACAGCATCCTGCAGCGACATGCCATCCCATCCGGTTTGCGTTTAGTTGGACGATCATTTATTTTTCAACAGGACAATGACCCCAAACACACCTCCAGGCTGTGTAAGGGCTATTTGACCAAGAAGGAGAGTGATGGAGTGCTGCGGCAGATGACCTGGCCTCCACAGTCACCGGACCTGAACCCAATCAAGATGGTTTGGGGTGAGCTGGACCGCAGAGTGAAGGCAAAGGGGCCAACAAGTGCTAAACACCTCTGGGAACTCCTTCAAGACTGTTGGAAAACCATTTCAGGTGACTACCTCTTGAAGCTCATGGAGAGAATGCCAAGAGTGTGCAAAGCAGTAATCAGAGCAAAGGGTGGCTATTTTGAAGAAACTAGAATATAAAACATGTTTTCAGTTATTTCACCTTTTTTTGTTAAGTACATAACTCCACATGTGTTCATTCATAGTTTTGATGCCTTCAGTGAGAATCTACAATGTAAATAGTCATGAAAACAAAGAAAACGCATTGAATGAGAAGGTGTGTCCAAACTTTTGGCCTGTACTGTATAATCCTGTAAACCATAACTTGTGCCAGTGCAAAAAATAAAATGAATAAATGAATGAAAAAAAAAATCTATTGCAGTACAAACTGCAGGAATTCTCAAATCACACTTCAGGATACACTCTGTTGTTGACTTATGAGGGAGTATGAGAAAATGAATATAAAACAAATCCAAATCTGATTTTTATGCTTCAAGAGAGTTAAAAGAATTGCAAACACAGCTGCTTATCAGGAACCAACTAACCCACTGTGTATTACATGAAAGACTCTACAAATTTTAAAATGGCACATTGATCATGTGTTAAGGGTTAGGGTCAAATTTCTACCTGTAAGTATCTAAAAGTTGTTTAAAACGAGAGGAGAAATATGAACATTTAAGAAACAAAGGGTCAGGACTAGAGCTTAAAAAAAATCAAGTAAATTTGAATAAAAAATAGATTGTAACTCCAGCCTTCACCTTTCTGTTATGTTGCAAGAATATATTATTTTTCCTTTTTATTGTCTTTTATCTCAACTTGATTGTGTTATTATTTACAGACTGAAATAAAGTTAATTGACCAAGTTATTTTTTGAGTATATTGGCCTTACAATCACCATATTCTGTTTGTTTCAAATAACATACATTTCTTTGTTTGCTGCTATTGTTTTTATTTCCTCATTTGAATGAACTGTTTTTATTGATTGTTTTTGTTGTTTGATCTTTTTGAACAAAATGTTCATTCATTCATTCATTCATTCATTTTCCGTAGTTGTTAGGGGTCATGAGGGGGCTGGAGCCTATCCCAGCTGACACTGGGTGAGAGGCAGGGTTCACCCTGGACAGGTCACCAGACTATCACAGGGCTGACACATAGAGACAGACAACCATTCACACTCACATTCACACCTACGGACAATTTAGAGTCACCAATTAACCTGCATGTCTTTGGACTGTGGGAGGAAGCTGGAGCACCTGGAGGAAACCCACGCTGACACAGGGAGAACATGCAAACTCCACACAGAAGGATTTTGACAAATTCACAATTAAATCAGAACAGCACCTCATCACGTTGTTAATCTAAAATAGGTAATTACACGAGCCAGTAGATTTAAAAACATGTCTGTCTTTACAGAGAAGTAGAGTACACTTTCATTAACCTGTCTTGTCATTGATGTATGGTGAGTTGTGTTGATTTGAGCCAAGCTTTTTGGCTTTATTGCCTGTTTTACTTCCCTGTTTTTATGTATTGCACCATGACCCCAGGGGCACTATATTTCATTCCTTCTCTTTGCATAATCTGTGAGGAGAGAATGACCGTAAACCTAAACTTCTGTCAAACCCAGACTGATGTTTCTCTGTTTCAGGTGGAGAAAGCTCAAGCGTCCTCCTTGGCTATATGGAAGAAAAGGTGTGTGTCCAGTTGTGACAGCTGAGCAGAGGAGTGTCACAGTGAAAGTGGCCATGCATCCCTTCGGCTGTGAGGCTGAGACCTCCCTTCGGGACCTGTTTGAGTACTTCAAGAGGTGCCTGCAGCATGGAGAGTGGGAGCTTGCCAGTGCCTGTGTGCCACAGCTAGTTAACTCGACGGGAGGACTTTCAGAAAAGCTACGAGACATAATCAAAGCTATTGTCTGCCATCCTTACAGTTTGAAGTGAGTGACACAGCTGTATGTTCACAAGACACTAGTTTTCATTATGTGTAGAAATGTAATGCAGTCTTTTCTTTAGTTCTGCAAAATTCTCATCCCAAAACCTAACCCTGATATTTTTGTGATATTAATGCTGTGGTTTTAATGACTGTGTTCACGTTGCAGATGGCAGTCTGTGGGCAGTCCACACAAACTGGCTTGGTTTTGGCTTCAGGTTTTGGAGAAATGGACAGAAGAGCAGGTAACACTACGAGGAATCAAGTACTGCAGCTTTCTCTGTTGGACTTGTTTAGTCATGTTTAGTTGTGTCATCCTCAGTCTGTCAGTATTTGAATCTGTCTCTGTTTGTGTTATGTAATGTCGGCCTTACACAAAGAACTCTTTGAGCAATTTCACTGTCGCAGGCCAATTTCCACGGTTGGAATAAAATCATGAGAGTTTTGCCAGAGTTGTGGCTCCCCAAATCTTGGTGTAAGGTCATAAACTCTCTCCGGCATCAAAAGCAGTAAACTGGCTAGGCTGGGAACCAGGTCCAGCCCTCATGATGATTTATTATTTACTGTTAGCCTGAAACTTTGACCATCACAAGTTGATAACCAGCACCCCCAGCTCAAGGCCGTTTGGTCTCAGGGGGCCTGAAACCCTTTTTTGGCACATGTTTCTGGTGATATGATGTAGATGCAAATATTAGGGTACTACGATGCCATAAATAGTCATACAAGTAAGAATTTTGGCGAGGAGTATCCTGACTCAAAGGGGGAAGTAGCAAAATAAGATTCTGTGGCTTGCTGCCATTTTATTTCAAAATATCACACACAACATCCACAAAAAACATAAAAAAAGACTGTTTGACAAATTCTCATAAAAAAATATTATTTTTCATCACTTAATGTTTAATATCACTGCTTCACTTGTACATAGAAAACTTCCCAAGTTGATAAGCTTCAGTTTTAGCCCAAGTTGACCTTTCTATCTTGAAAATTACACTTGCTTTGGCCTAAATTTGTCACTATACACAGTAAATATGGAGGAGACAGGGAGGCACAAGAATGTGAACAAGTCTCAGTTGTCTTGTTCTGTGGAAAAGGAGGAGAAACTGGTGGCATTGAGGAGTGAGCAGGAATTGGTGTTAGATTCTGCATGTGTCTGATCCATCAACCAGCACTTATTTGAGTGAGACATCATTTGAAACAGTTGGCCTCTCATGCTCACAGACTCCTCCCACTGAAAAAACACAGCTAACCAATGGAGGCTGGTAACAAGCTGAGGCGACGAAATGTATTTATTTAACCAGGAAGTCCCATTGAGATTGAAAATCTCTTTTACAAGAGAGAGCTGGCCGAGGTAGCAGCCAATCAGAACACATTTAAAATGTCTCCCTAAGTTATCTTATAAATTACTGTATACATGTTTGTCAGAATGAAATTGTAAGCAAAACGTCATGGTGGAAAGCATGAAATCAAATAAAGATAAAACAAAAAGATAACTACTCCTGTTCACTGTCCACTTCAGGTTCCTCCCAGCGTAAGAAGAGAGCTGGAGTTCCTGCTGCTCCTGGAGGAGCTGGGCTCAGAGAGCATACCAGAGACTGTTCTTAAGGTTACTATCATTGTGTAACTGTCTACTGTTGATAATGATGCAGTAAAGACTAAATAAGAAAGTGTTTTTACCTTTTAATTAGATTAAGACATCATTAAATTTTTGTTCACACAGGCTGAGTGTACTGAGATGACCTTGATTTGTTTTGCTTTATATGCTGTGACTACAGACTAAGATAAGTTATCTTCCAGCAGGAGTTGCATCAGGCCTTCTTGGACACACAGTCTGAACAAAAGGCACCCGAGGGTTCAAGGACAACAGATGCTGCTGTTGAGTCCTGTCTGCGAACTTTATTGGAGAAAAAGAAGCCCAGACTCGCCCAGTCGTTAGCACATTTCTTACAGGTACAGTCAGACATATTATCAGTATAAAGCAGGGCTGTCAAACTCATTTCAGTTCAGGGGTCATATACAACCCAGTTTGATCTCCAGATAACCGGACCAGGAAAACCATTACAAATAACCTATAAATGACAACCCCTTCAGATGTTTCCCTTAGTTAGTGTAAAGAAGTACATTGTTAAAACATTTATCCATTTACAAAATTCGGTTTTGCCACATTCAGTCTACTCCTCATTTTCAATACATGTGACTTTTTTCATTATTTTCCACTGGAGTGGAATCTGTAGAAGACGCAGGTTAAGTCATCAGCAGCAGGGTTCCACTAATATTGTTTTAAGATAAAAGTCTGATACAGATTCTATGACCATAGTAAGTATTCATTGTTATTTCAGAGAGCTGTATTCAGGTCGGGGTGGAAAAAACTCTTAGGCAGCATTTTACATGAAGTACCTGCTCACTGTTTAAACCTGACACCTCTTAGCCTTCACAAGTGCATCAATATCAGTTGTGCAAAGTCATCCAATGGGCCATATTGGGCCCTTTGGTGGGCCAGCTCTGGCCCCTTGGCCGTATGTTTCACACCCCTGGTATAAAGCAACACAAAATGATTAAAAACTATATAAAGTACAATACATAAAAATCTTGTTTATGTACATGTGTGTCTGTAAACGTTTAAAACTGAAGGCTATGGATGTCAGAAAATACAGACAATACATAAATATATAACTTGTTTTGGGTGCTATGATTTGAAATGGTTAAAACATGTTAAAGGGACATTTCACCCCGAAATCAAAAATACACATTTTCCTCTAACCTTTAGTGCTAATTATTTGTCAAGGTAGATTTGGTGTGAGTTGCAGAGTGTTGGAGATATCAGCCGTGGAGATGTCTGCCTTTCCTTCTTCACTGTATCAACATCGCAGAAGGATGTGTGCATCTACTCATGGACAAGAGGCTCATGCTCATGACAGTTTGAGATGAAAACATTACTGTTGTCCTCCTCAGCTGAGCTGTAACGTTAGCTAGCTCTGTGGTGCTAGGTGAGGTAGCAGTAGATGCACACTTCCTTCTGCGTGGTGATGTGGTTGGTGGGTGTAGTTTGGTAGAAAAGAAATAGTTCCTACATGAAACTGCTCACAACAAGGTCTGTGGATTATCTTGAGTAACTAGGTCATGATTTCTGGAAAGAGACACTGCTGTTGTTGAGTTGAGTTGTATAGTTAAACAAACAAACATTTTAGTGTTTAGATTTTGCTCCTTTGCAAACACCATCATGCTCTATTTTCCTCATTTCCTCCTCCAGGACCAGTCATGCCCAGACGACCACACACTGCAGCACACGTTCATCCAACACCTGATGAAGCAACTCGGAAAACCAGAGAAAAGGCCGGAGAAGTTAGAGGGGTGGGTTGAGGACATATACGCCGTGTTGTCTGTGATGCCATGGAGCTCTGGTAGAAGCGGCGGGCAGCTGGATGCGCTGTGTGAGGCACTGTGGGCGGCCAGAGACGGGCCCCTGAAGGAGGAGAGGATCCTGAGCTCGCTGCTCCGCCCTCGCTGTGATGCTCTCGTCTCTGTTTACTGTTCCACAGCTTTGAGACTTCAGAGGGATCATCTGCTGAGGAGTGCACCGGATACACAAGGTAGTCTGAGTGAGTGCAGCTCTGATAATGAGAGGCTCATTTGCTGAGTCTGGTTTTAAACCAACTGTGGTGCCATGTAGACCTCTCACTCCTTCAGTTCATCACGAAATGTTGAGCATTGTTTGATGTTTATAACTCTGTTTGGATCATCAGGATTTGTCCAATACTCAAACTACAATGCAGATTATAGTATAAAGTATAGTTATAAAGTGATGTGGCCTTTAAGCTAACATCATGTTAATTTGTGAAACAGCTGTACGTTCCTATAAATCAGTTCCTTCTCTGATTTTCTTTTTTAGTGGTCAGGTTGTTTTTTCTTTTATATTAATGATACAGCTAACCTGAAGTTTGGCTTTCAGCTTTATAGAGCAAACATTGTCATCACCTCTTTCCTCTGTTAATCACACTTCTGCTTCTGTGGCTGCGAACGGTCGGCAGTTTGTACTCAGTGACATGAAAACTTGACATGTGACAGCTTTTCTTGCTCTTCTGCAATTTTGTTTGCATCTGCATAGATTTTCTTTCCTTTTCTAAAGATCTGTTAGCCCGATTTAGAGTTCATGTTTGCTGTTAATGTGGCATTATTAACCATTTCATTGTTTTTCTGTTGCTAGGCAACAGCTTTTGTCCCTGTTTACTTCCTATCAGCTACTGCATGAAGAAACATTTCAACAGGAAATACACATAGACCCGTTTAGAGTTTGTATGTTCTCAAGTTTGAAACAGTCCATACCAATAGTTGTGATTAATGGGTGGTTTATGGTTTAACATATAAATACAGTAGTGGTGGCACTAATTCTTGTTCCAACTTGGTGTATTTTACTATAACACACACTCTAAGCCAGGGCTCAACGCCAGCTTTTAAAAGCATTTGCCAGACTGGTAACCAGTCATAATCTTTTGGTTGCTGAAACTGAAATCTTAGTTGGCATTTTTAGTCACTTTATATTTTGAGTAATTCGGATACTATGCAGTTAAACGTCGGCTTAAAAATTAAAATGTAACATAAAAATGGTTTAAAGCTTTAGTACAGTACAGTTTAGTACAGTTTCATCAGCACTATGCTGGAGGGGTTGTGGCCACCAAAGGGACCTCTCACATATAATGTGGGCCTGTCCAAAATTGCAAGAGTACTGGGACAATGTTAAAAGGATAATAGAGCAAATTTTGGATATAAAAATAAAACATGACCCAAAGTTATTTATTTTGGGCATCCCTTCAGGACTCCAAATGGGGAAAAAGAAAACATATTTACTGAGGACCCTGCTTTTAATAGCCAAAAAAACTATTACGGTATTATGGTTGCAGCCACAACCCCCCAACATAAAACAATGGCAACAAAAGGTGAATGAGGTATATATTATGGAAAAGATTACAGCTAAAATTCAGCTGAAAACTGACTTTTTTTTATGGAAATATGGTCACCTTGGATGTCAATGCAGAGCTCAAGATTTTTATTAATTTGATGGCATTTGCCACCAAAACTCTGTTCACTGCCAATAATAGGAATGAAAAGAAGGAAAAGGATGGAAGAGAAAAGAGAAAAAAATATATATATAATATGTGGTGTTGAACCATGTCGTTTTTGTGTTGCTTCTTTTTTCTTTTTTTTTTCTCTGTTTTTCTTTCTTGCACAGCTAAACGAAGTGCTATGCTACTAATTTAAAATTTTATGGCAGTAATGCTATCAGTGTAAAATATTACTTTTGAGCCCTGTAACTAAAGTAAGGGAAGGAAGAGAGGGAAAGAAAAGGAAAAAAGGAAGAGAAGAAGGAGGAAAAAGGAAAAAAAAAAAGAAAAAAAAAGAAATTGTACGAAAAACATAAAATGGTTATATCTTTGTCGCTTGCACACTTACTGTATATTTAGTTGTTGTTTTTTTTCTTTTCGCCTTTTGTTTGTGTGTTTGTTTTTTTTTAGTACTGGGTATTTGATTTATTGTATCGTTGTTTTTTTCTTTACTTAAATTCATACAAAGTTAAAGAGAAATGCGAAATGCTTATTTGTGAAAAGATGAAGGTATGAATTGCACAGCATAAATAAAAAGTTAAAAAAAAAAAAGCTTTAGTACAGTAACTAAACAAAATTCTTTGTTGTTTGTGATCTAGCAGACGAAATAAGTATCTCCCAGTTGGTGGCATTAATCTTGCAAATGGAGATTTTGATCACTTGTCTAATGGTGTGCCCGTGCCTGCAGCCTCCAACTCATTAAGTCTTTGAGCTGCCCACTTGCGCTGCTTCATGCTCTAATGCTTTTCACGTTAAGTGGTTCTGTAGGATGTGCTGCCATGAGCTAGTGAATTTGATGTGTAATTTATCGAGGTGTATGTTGTTCATGCTCAGCAGGATAATTGTCCGTCCAGTTCACAGATGCGGGGACACTGCGCCTTGCAAGAATATTTTGTTCAGGTTTATCTGGTTCTTTGTCAGTTGGACCAATTTGCACATTTGTTTGGCATTGTGACAATTAGTCAAACTTTTTACCCAGAAGTCAAAAAAACTTAATTTGCTGTGCTGTTGTCTCAAGAAAAGATGCCTCACTAACGAATGTGCAGCATTGTGTAGTTTCAGTTCTGACTGTAACAGCAATGTTTAAATGCAATGCTTCACTAATGCAACAGATATTAAAAATGTATTTGTTTTTGGGCACCCAGTGGGTTAGTGGGTAGAGCAGACATCCCATATATGAAAGCATTGTCCTTGCCGCAGCGGCTGTGGGTTTGTTTCCAGCCTGCGGCCCCTTATTGCCTGTCATCTACTCTCTCTCTTCCCCCCTCACGCTTAGACTGTCCTATCTATTAAAGGCAAAAAGCAAAAAAAAAATCTTAAAAAAACTTATATGTATTTGTTTTGGGATGCACATTTTGCTGTTTGCTGTCACTGTTGTTTATATGTTAAAAAGTTGTTGCCACTAATGGCAACCAAAGACCAAGAATTGGTTGGCAAATACTCAATATGGTTGCCAATGGCAACCTGGCAACCATTACTGTTGAGCCCTGCAGCTTATATCAAGGAACAATGTCAAAAGGAATGAGACACACAATCCTATGTTGGACAGTGGTGGTTTTTCAGGTTAGAGCATTCATTTGTCATTTTGCAACACAGGTTTGCACGATGACATGTGAGTTGACACAACAGCTAAGTAGCAGCAGAGTCCTGGGTCATCCGGATGACACCACCGCTTTCTCCATGACACGCCTCTGGGGAAACGTATACCATTATATAGAGAAATGGGGTTGTGGCAGTGTCCTGATTGTAACCAGCGGGCATGCGTCTGTCAGTTTAGAATGATTCTGATTCACTAACATGCTCATGTTGGTGGGAATAAAATTGGCGCACTTGTCATTAACCCAATTATAAAAACATTAACACATTTCTGTGCACATATTAGTGAATGAGACACAATAAGAGAGAGAAAAAGAGTTTTTTAAATTTAATTTTATGGGTCAAGGTGCAGCCTGAACAGATGAGTTTTCAGTGTTGGCAGAAGATGTGCAGATTTTTTGCTGTATACTGATGTTGCCAGGAGTTCACTCCATCATTGTGGAGTCAGGACAGCAAATTTATCAGCCTGTTTTCACTACTTATATTTATTCTCCTCGTAGCTGATCTTCCTGAAGCAGAGAAGCTGGCCCTCAGTTTATGTTGCCACAGGGATCGTCCATCCATTTGGAAGACCATTTATTTTGAGTGCCTTAGTAGTGGAAAGCACTTCCTTGAGCAGGTCTTGGTAAGTAAACCATTTCTGTAACCAGATTTAAATTCCTACAAGAACTAATAGAGTGAACACAGTCCTATATCAGTGGTGTAATGACGCTGTATTTTTCATAATTAGTGCTGGGTTTTAACAGTTAAGTAAATTTGGTTAGTAACCACATGTGATAAAACTCAATAATGTAATAAGATTGGTTCCTTCCTGTAGGTCACAGCACTCGACCTGATTAAACATGAGGAGTTTACTCAGCTCAAAGACTTACTGAAGTTGGAGTTTCAGCCTTTGTCTCGGCTGCTGTTGCTTCTCGGCTGGACTCAGTGTCGCAGTCTGAACTCGGCTCAAACGCTGCTCAGCATCCTTCACCAAGAACAGGTCAGAACTGAAGTCATCCAGCGCTCCAGACATCTGCATGTACCTCCTCCTCTGCAGTTTTATAGCTGATAAAATCTTTACCTTCTCTTCAGGGACCAGCCAATGACTCTGTTCTGCAGGAGTTTGCCAATCTCTTGTCCTCTCAGCTTGGAATACTTGAATGGTGTAAAAACAACAATCCGTAAGCATCTGTTTTTGCTTTATGAAGTTTGACTCTCATTTAAATCATTATTTTTAATATCTACTTCTTTCCTTGCGGTTTCTATGCAGAGGGATTTCCATGGAGGCACTGCTGGCACAGCTTCACACTCTGGACAATCACTCTGCCCTCTATATTCTGCATTCTCTGACTCCTTTGGCTCAGTTTGAGGAGCGCAAGATACTGACTCTGCTGCAGCAACTGCCAGATTCACCAGGAACAGGTCGGCATCTTCATTAGTCTGTCTGTTCTTATTTTTCTCTGAGAGTCTCAAAGAAATACTTCACCTGCACAATGATTATTTGTACATCAATTACTCACCATGTATTACATTGAATTCATGAAGAAGACTGTGTTGTTCTCACATTCCTCCAAAGCAAATGGAGAATCCAAACAAGGCGAGCTTTCTTTATGAATTGAAGTAAAAGGGGTCTATGTTGAACAACAGCAAAACTATATAAAAAATCTGTTTACAAACTCTTAACACAACTTGTGCAGTATAATCCAAGTTTCGTTCATCCAGTCGTATGCTCAGGACTTCACAAACACATGCATTTTTCGCTAAAATGTTAAATTTAAAATGGGTCAGTACAAACATGCAACTCATGCACAGTGGAGTGGCTCATTTGTGGATGCCCAGGCACTCTCAGGGCACGCTACTCGGAGCTGGAAGTCTTTTATCTTAATGTTTTGGTGAAAAATCCATGTGTTTGTCAAGTATGAGCGTGCAACTTGATAAATGTGACTTTTATTATACTGCAGGAGTTGTGTGAGAGTTTGTAAATAGATGTTTTAACATCGTTTTGCTGTTTTCAAATATGAATCCCTACGATTTCAATTCATTAAGAATGTTTGCCTTTTTTGGATTCTTCGTTCACCGTGGAAGCATGTGAGAAAAACCAAATTCTCTTAACAAATTCAACATAACTGTCACTGAATAATTGACATGTAAATAGTTGTTTTGCAGGTGAAGTATTCCTTTAAATCATCTTTGGGTTACTAATGTACATTTCTTTCCCCCTGCAGAAGATACTGAGGCCGTCAGTAGTCTCAGTTCTAGCGTGCAGAGGAACATTGTTTTGTTCCAGGGCTTCTGTGCCATGAAGTACGCCATCTACGCTCTCTGTGTAAATGCACATAAATACTCAAACTGCACCGAGTGTGAGTCCACGGAGCAGCAGCAGCAGCAGCAACAGCCATCTGAAGCAGAAACGGACCATAATCAAACCTCAGCTTCCTCAGAAGGTACGAAGGCTGTTTTTCTTTTCCGCAGTGAAGTTTTATTTTGATTACAGATAATAGAAAAGTTTCCTGTCAGCTCATTTTAGCTGATTATAATCTCACATGCAAAAACAATATGGGTAAGCTGTTTAAATGTATGAAATTTGTAGTTGGTTTTGGTGGTTATATTGGTAGTTTATTATTTTTATTTATTAATTACTGAAGATTCACGTCAAGATGAGTTGAAACAAGCAACTACTTGCAATGTGCTGTACTGCAGTGTCCTAAACCTGCTGGTTCACACCAATGCAACAAGATGAGATGGTGTATCATCTCTATGCAACAACTCTCTGTACTTCTGTCATCATCATGTCTATCCTTTGTATCTTAAAAAATATTACTAACATAGACAAACAAAACATCTCCAAATAAATGGACAACAAAATATGATGCTAAGAAACCCTGCAGGAAAAACTAATGACTGAGACATTCCATCGTTTGTAAATTTCATTAAACATCTCGTGATAGCTGAGACTTTCTTTTTCTGCCAACAGATCACAAGTCAATCGTTCACATGTCAGGAGACACAAAATCAGAGTTAATGGCAGTATCTACACTCAAATCAAAAGAGAGCTTTTCTTTCAAAGTTTTAATATTAACTTTTGATGTCTTGATTTTGCTTTTATTACAACAAAAATCCTTCATTATTTAAAGCTTGTTGTCTTAATTTACTGACCTTTTCTTGTACACTGTGGCTCTGAATGATGTTCTGACCTTGTTCCTCTTGGTTTGTTTGTGTTTCCCAGGTTGCCATTTGCAGTTCCAGCACTACCTGTCAGAGTGTCAGCTCTATCTGGAGGCCGTGCCCGCCATGTTCCGCCTGGAGCTCCTGGAGAACATCTTCTCCCTTCTCTTCCTGTCCACTGCTGACTTCACCCAGCAGAGCCAAAAAGACTCGAATCAGAACTCTCAGTCAGAATGTTTATCAGATACAAGAAACACAAGTGTAGAACTGGGAACCAAAGCAAAGAAAGATGAGACTGAGAACAGCCAGAAGCTGCGTTCAAGTTCACCAACAGCAGCCCACAGCAGCCACCTGGAGCTGGGACACTTCATCCAGGGCTGCAGGGGGTTTCTGGCCGATGTGACGGCCATGGCGGGTTTTCTAAAGCTCCTGAAAGAAGGGCTGGAGGGCATGTGTGTGGTGGGCCAGCAGGAGGGGCAGGAGGCGGGGAGAGCGCTGCCTCAAGAGGCCGAGGTGGCGGAGAGCCTCGGCTGCTCAGTGACGGCTGAGACGTTCGGGGCTCGCCTGCAGAGGTTGTCCAAACGCACTGCAGAGGCTCAGTGGAGGCTGCAGATCATCTCCAGCAACCAGAGCAGTGGAAGTGGTGAGATGGACAACATATCTGTTTAACTTAGTACATGTGTCTGTGTGTGCATGCTTGTGGCATTAGGGGTGGATGAATTCAGATATAATTCTGACATTTATTCTTTAATTTGTGATGGTAAATTCACTTGCAGGTTCAGAAAGTCCTGTCCAGATGTCAGGGGTCAGCTATCCTGTCGCTTCTGTGGGACGCAGCAAGAGCTCGAGCCTGAGGAGAAGGAAGAGACCAGGGAGACATGCGACAGAGAGACAGACCTCAGTGGAGAAACACAATGGAGAAGTTAGCACGAGTGCGTCAGGTAAGACTTATAAAACACCCTGTGATTTATTTTTTTGATTTGGTCGGTTCAAATCGTATTGAATCTGATCAAAGTTGTTGTTTCTCACCAATAAGATTCAGTTTTGTGTAATGAAGTAGAGATCATGAATAATTTTTATTTTGAAGTGAAAATTAAAAGAAACAGTGTGAGGAAAAAGTTTCCATGTGTTCATGTTTGCTTTGAGCTTCCGTGAGAAAAGATTTAGGCAATTTTATTTATACAGCATGTTTCATACACAAAGGTAAAGTCACGGTGCTGGTTTAGATTGAAGATGAGTATTTTTAGTAGCAGAGAATTCAGTTTTTGAATGAAGTTTTGTGCTACATTCAAATGACCCCATTTTTTTTTATTATTTTTCTTTTTCTTTTATTTTATTATTATTTTATTTTATTTTTTTGTGCATATATGACCGTTTTTATTTGTCCTTTCACAGATGGTGGAGGAGGGACAGCAGCAGGTTGTGTAGAACTGGATGTTTGTCCATGCGGAGGTCCTCACAGCTGGCTGGTCCCGGCCATGTTGTCCCCTCCAGAGTCTCTGCTCATGTCCTGCATCCGCAAAGGGAACTTCATGGAGGCTCATCAGGTATGTGTGACAAACTGGGCTTAACAAGCTGCTTCTTTTTTTTTTTTTTTTTTGCAGAAACTTTTTTTAACACTTTAAAAGTTAATGTTCCTCATTTTGATACTCCTAGTACAACTACTACTATTGCTACTACTAATATAATATTACTAACACTAATAACATTGTTTGTATGCTTACTGTCAATACCATTACTACACTGACTTCTAATTATGATTATAATAAACCTTTATTTAATGTGGTGTATTCTTTCCTCCTCGCAGGTGTCTCTGGTGTTCGATCTGGAGGCGTCTGCCTGTTGTGGTGAGCTGGTGTTCATGGAGCGCTACAAAGAGGTCCTGGTGGAGCTGGGACAGGTGGAGCAGAAGATGGAGAGCCAGTCTATGTCTTCATCCTCATCCTCCTCAGAGGGTTTGGGGACAGCAGCTGTGTCTGCCGCAGGGAGGTGTCGACTGGGGAGCAGCGGGCGATCAACCCTGCAGGCCATCGGAAGCGCTGCTGCTGCAGGTTTGACATCTTTTTGTGTTCAAGGTTTCTTTATTCTTGATACCCACCTCTCAGGACACATCTGGCTCATTGGCTTCTCCCGTTTGATCCCTTGTTGTTTGCCTGCAGTGTGATTTGGGAAATCAGTTTAAGATTATTGTACTTTTGTTTTTATAGTAAAAATATACTTACATTTATTTGTATTGTGTGCCTTACTTTTTATCCATTTCACTGTTTTTATTATTTTCATCATCATTTTATCTGACGTGTGTGTGTGTGTTTCCCTGCAGGTGTGGCTTTCTACTCCATCTCAGACATTGCAGACCGTCTGCTCAGCACTCCCGCTCACCCGATGCCCTCACTGGAGGACAACTACTGGCTGAGCCGCTGCTCTTCAGACCCCTCTGGCCTCCTTTACACTCTGCTGGAGGAGCTCAGCCCAGCAGCCATGGCGGCCTTTGATCTGGCCTGCTGCCACTGTCAGCTCTGGAAGACTTCTCGACAGCTGCTGGACACTGCAGAGCGCAGGCTCAACAACAGTCTGGAGGCTCAAGGTGTGCAGCCTGAAATTTAGGGTCTTATTTGGAATGTTATTGATGTATTGTAGATGGTGCAGAACAGATTTATGAATCATGGACATTGAAGTGAGACCAACTACAATTTCATGTATTTATCTTTATTCCCTGTCTGCCTCTGCAGGAGTGAGAGTTGATGCTAAGGTTCCTCATGCTGAGGGGATCTGTGGATTTCCCATGGTGTTACAGCAGATCAGCAAGATCCTGAATCATTCTGCCACTAACAAGAGCTCTGTGAAAACAGGTGAGTAAAAATATTCAAACACTTTCATTAAGGGAATAAGAAAATGTGTATTTACAGTATCTCACATACGTGAGTACACCCCTCCCATTTTTTTAAATAAGTTATTATATCTTGTCATGGAACAACACTATAGAAATGACACTTTGATATAACTTAAAGTAGTCAGTGTACAGCTTGTATAGTAGTATAGATTTACCTTCCTCTGAAAATTACTCAAAACACAGCCATCAACATCTAAACAGCTGGCAACATAAGTGAGTACACCCCACAGTGAACATGTCCAAATTGTGCCTAAAGTGTCAATATTTTGTGTGCCAGCCATTATTATCTAGCACTGCCTTAACCCTTTTGGGCATGGAATTCACCAGAGCTCACAGGTTGCTTCAGGAATCCTCTCCCACTCCTCCATGATGACATCATGGAGCAGATGGATGTGAAGACACCTTGCGCTCCTCCACCTTCAGCTTGAGGATGCCCCACAGGTGCACAGGTGAGTTTAGGGCTGGATACATACTTGGCCAGTCCATCACCTTCAGCTTCAGCTTCCTCAGCAAGGCGGTTGTCATCTACTAGGTGTGTTTTGGGTCATTATCATGTTGGAAAACTTGATAATGAAAACTTGCGGCTCAGTTTCTGAAGAGGGGCGATCATGCTCTGCTTGGAATTCATGTTTCCCTAAATGAACCGAGCTCCCCAGAGCCGGCAGCACTCATGCAGCCCCAAACCATGATGCTGCCACCACTATACTTGACTGTAAGCAAGGGACAGTCTTGGTGCTCTTTCAGCATGTGTGGCACCTTGGTGAAGAGTACCAAGACAACTGTCCCTTGCCTACAGTCAAGTATAGTGGTGGCAGCATCATGGTTTGGGGCTGCATGAGTGCTGTCGGCTCTGGAGAGCTTGGTTCCTTTAGGGAAACATGAATTCCAAGCAGAGCATGATCGCCCCTCTTCAGAAACTGAGCCGCAATGCAGTTTTCCAACATGATAATGACCCAAAACACACCTAGTAGATGACAACAGCCTTGCTGAGGAAGCTGAAGCTGAAGGTGATGGACTGGCCAAGTATGTATCCAGCCCTAAACTCACCTGTGCACCTGTGGGGCATCCTCAAGCTGAAGGTGGAGGAGCACAAGGTGTCTTCACATCCATCTGCTCCATGATGTCATCATGGAGGAGTGGGAGAGGATTCCTGAAGCAACCTGTGAGCTCTGGTGAATTCCATGCCCAAAAGGGTTAAGGCAGTGCTAGATAATAATGGTTGGCACACAAAATATTGACACTTTAGGCACAATTTGGACATGTTCACTGTGGGGTGTACTCACTTATGTTGCCAGCTGTTTAGATGTTGATGGCTGTGTTTTGAGTAATTTTCAGAGGAAGGTAAATCTATGCTACTATACAAGCTGTACACTGACTACTTTAAGTTATATCAAAGTGTCATTTCTATAGTGTTGTCCCATGACAAGATATAATAACATTTGCAAAAATGGGAGGGGTGTACTCACTTATGTGAGATACTGTACATGCCATTAACATGCCATTCGGCTGCTCCAGTGATGGAAACAGCCAGCCACACAATGACCTGCAGACCTTTCTGACCAGAGATTAAATATGAAAAATGAAGTGAATATACAGTATAGTTTCTTTGTTACACTCCACTCTTGTTCATAGAAGCTGTTGGGGAAGACCAAGTGTTTGCCAGCCCGTTTGGTTGCTGTATCCATGAATTGCTACTGTGTTGCCACCCGGCGCTGAGTGAAGAGTGCATCGCTGCTCGGCTCAGTCTGGTTCAACGTTTGGAGACCACCCTGCACATCCTGAGCACTGCTACAGATGGCACAGGTCAGCACGAGAACCATAGATGTTCAGATGCAATGAAGTCAAGATTAGGGGGTTTTCTGTCTTAACAGTTCAGGGGACTGCCTGAGAGGAACTACCCACTGGGGTGCTGCCCAAGAACTGCGTACCTTAAAGGGCTTTATTGCTGTTTGCACTGGCACTGCCAACAGGAATGCTAAAGTGATGTACTGAAAGTTGGCCGGCAGGTGGTATGGCTTCGTCACTTTCGCTTCGACGAGTCAAAAGAAGTCAAATTTGCGTTGTATTTCCACCATTGCATATATGCTCAGTGAAGCCTGGACTTGACTATAGCCCCGTTTCCACTAAACACTTTCAGTATGGTACCTTTGGAACCAAAAGTAGCCCTTCAGACGTGTGTTTACCAGGATTTGTGAAGATTGTTTTGACACTTTTTGTGTAATGTCAGATACAATTTGGATAACTTAAAAACACTAGAAGAAAGTTTGTTGCAGGTTTGAAGAACTGTGCCATAGTGTTTTAAGCATTCTATCATAAGATCTTAATGTTCAATATGACCTCTTGTTTTAACAGACGGCAGTGTGGGCAGCGTTCTTCTGGCACAGTTGGTTGAACAAGCCAGTCTGAAGCAGTCAGAGCTGGATGCTCACCCCGTCCGCTCCAGCATGAAGCAGCTGCTTCGTTCTCTCGACCAGCTCTGCCCCTTCGAGCCAGACGGAGATCTTGCCAGACCAGATTATGTGCGCAGTTTCCTCGACTATGTCAACACACTAGCGTCTGTGTTAGTGCGCAGCCTGAGTTCAGAAGGTAAATAATTTGTCCTTAAAGGAGAGATGATGTGCTGATGTGTGTCCCTTTGTGAAAGGGTCACTGATCTAAAAACAGAAGTGTCAGTGTTTAGATTCTTCTGCTGTCTGTATTTGGCGGGGACAACTTTTAACAACAGCACTTTAAAAGTTTCATTAGTTTAAGAGCATAGTGATGTTTTATTAAATATTCTTGCTGCTTTCAGACTTCACTATCTCAGTCATAACATTCACTTCCCTGGCTTACATCACCCCAGTTGGTACTCTGAATCACATCAGTAGGCACTTGTTAATAAGCTCACTTTTTATACCAAACTGCAGCCATTCTATGTAAATACTGACCGTGCCAGACGCCATTGTTGATCCTTCTTTTCTTCTACATGATTTTGTTTTCATTTGCATCTCTCGCTGTTTCTCTTAGATCAGAGTAGTGAAGTGAAGCTTGGGAATCCACTGCTGGTGCTGCTTCAAGCCCCATTTCAGCTTCTCTCCCACCTGCTGTTTGACAGACAGGTGTCTCCTGACAGGTACGCACAGTCAGTGTGAACAATTTGCATGTTATGTTATTCCTGTTCCACAAGCTTACATAAACTGCAGTGAAAATATGTGCCTCACAGCTGGTATTCTGTAGGAAAGATCTTACACGGTTTATAATAATTCAGGTGAATAAACTGAAATTCAAACTGAAATCTGTCATATATTTTTTTAAAATCATTTTAATGGTTTCATTGATAGAGACATTTTTCAGAACTGCTGACTAGGTCACATCAGTGCTAGTTCACAATAACAGTAAAGGAAAATATATTCATTTGTGATCATTCCTCTTGATCAGTCTGGCACATTTCACTCTACCAAATAGCTTAAAGGGATAGTTTGGATTTTTTATGGTGGTTGTATAGGGTATTTAATTATATAGGCTACATCCACACTAATGCACTTTCTTCTTGAAACCCTTAACTACTGCTACGTTCCGCCTAGCGTGCACTCTACTTAAGAGTTTTGGAACCCCTAAAATGAAGACCTTTGAAAAGTGCTGCTGACTCCGTTTTACTTTGAGAATTCCAGGGTTGTGTTTTCGTCTGGATGGTCAGAAACGGAGACTTTTGAAAACGATGATAAAGACATTCCCGTTCCCTTCCAGTTTGTCTAATCAGGCACAGAGTGTCAAAACATGATAGCAAGGTCAACTTATCCTTCTTGTGTGGTTGCTCCTTTCCCATTGCCATGGCTTCCTCAGGTGATGGATAATGCTCTGGGTGTTGCTCTCATATGTTAAACTTTTGCTTTGTAATGTCTCCCAATATGTTTTCCACTGCCTTGACTGCAGTATACACATGTTTTACTTTCATTAACAGTTCACCTTGTTGTTGGTCCAAGCAAAGAAATCTCTCGTCTTCCTCTCGTTTTTTTTTTGTTTGTTTGTTTAAATTCATTCATTCATTCATTTTCGGTAACCGCTTATCCTGTTGGGTGTCACGGGGGGGCTGGAGCCTATCCCAGCTGACACTGGGTGAGAGGCAGGGTACACCCTGGACTGGTCACCAGTCTATCACAGGACTGACACATAGAGACAGACAACCATTCACACTCACGGGTTAAATTACTGTTTTTGTTAAAGGAGTCTGGTAGCCTTGAAGAGAGCATAGATGGATATAACAGGCTCGGTTCCCCGTAGGAAAGGCCTGTCATGCTGTGATAATATCCAAAATAAAGCATACACTTAAACTGATATTTTTTTAAGTGTATATAATGTTTTCCTGCTGCCCCATCCACAGCAGGACATTGCTTAGCTTGCTTGTTGGTACTCCTGCCTGCTTCTCCAAACTGGGGGCGTCCCGACCACCATTTGCTATAGGTTATACACTGACTGTGGATAAGTACCTCATACAACCCCACTTCAAAAAAGCAGAAGTTTCCTTTTAATGATGGTGTTAAAGAGTGGAAATATAATAGAGGTGAAATGAGAAGATCAAACAGAGTGGTGTGAAGGCAACAGCTCACTTAACTAATTCATGTCCTGTTTCATCTGCAGAGTGCTGTCCCTGCTGCAGCAGGAAGGTCTGCAGCTCAGCGTGCAGCAGGTGATTGTCCAGCGATGCTGTGAGACTCTGCCTGTGTGGACTTCCTGTCCAGGTGATGACGAAGACTCCGGTCAGGCCAAGAAAGATGACGGAGTGTTCGGTGTTTCCAATTTGTCCGTCCTGCTCCAACAGCACGCTCAGGAGCACATGTCAACTCTGGGAATCACAGAGCCTCAGTCTGATGCGAGCTCTGAGTCCGAGGCCTCAGTGGACGACCCCTCCACTACACCCACCAACCTCTCCACCTCGCCACCATCTCAGTCATCCTCCTCCTCTTCTTCTTCCTCTTCCCCTTCGTCTTTTCTCCTCACACCATCAGCTCTGTCTTTCCTAAAGTCTCGCTCTCCTTTACTGGCCACACTGGCGTGTCTGAGCGCCTGCAAAGGAGAAACTGCTCGGACACAGTCCTCCGGATGGTCCGGCTATTTCCGCAGCAACCGTAAAGAAGTCGTCCTAGACGCAGAGCAGATTTCTCTGGAAGCAGATAACCTCCTGAAGGAGTTCCCTATTCTCCGGGCGTACATTCACACCATGGCTGAACCGTTACTGGACACCCTGTTACGTGAGGGCGAGGAAGGTTCGGCTGGACTCGGAGCGGTTGTTTGTGGGAAACCACTCGTCAGCCTCCTGCTGTCTGGGCCTCAAGAAGAAGCTGCCCAGGCTGTGGCTGCTGAGGCCTTCCAGAAGGCTCTGTCCTCCAGAGACCTGGGCCGAGCCCTCAGTCTGCTGGAGCTGTACGGGCAAGGCTGCAGCCAGGAGGGGGCGCTGAGAGACCGCCTGCTTGCCTGTGCTGCATTAGAAGGTGAGAAGTGATTGTAAAGGCATTTTAACAAAAGGAATCACACTGAAGCTCATGGGACAGCTTAGGTTACAGGTGGTGCTCCTTTTTAATATGACATCCAACCAAATAAATACTCAGGTGACATTATTTTTGGTCAAAAAAGTTTTGACACTTTCTTAACCTTAACCTAATATCTGCAGATTTACTCATTTTCTGTGTTTTATACAGGTTTTCTGTCAGAGATAAATTGATGCTGCTGCCTTTTTCTTCAGTGTCCTGAACAAATGTGAGAAATTCCAGCGTAAAAACAGTTAATAGGGAGGCTATATAAAGAATGACATCATCATGGCATATAGATTTATAGTATTTTTTGATGAAAATGGGCTACTGTTGCTTACACATTATATTCCAAGTAAGATCAGTCTGGTCAACAGGCTCATGTATAAGACTAAACCAATAAATACTACTCTAGCCTACGTACACTGGGGCAACAAAGAACTTCCTTCAGCTTTAGGCCCATATATTCTCAGATAAAAGTCAACGTCCCCAATAAAATGTCCTGAATATCTCTGTACGTTAATACATGCAGTAAATTGATCTTGGGTTTTTGGACAAAACTAGCAAATTGACATTGCAGTGTGTTATCTGAAAAACGTAATGTGCATTTTCACGAGGCGACTGTAGCTCAGAGTAGAGCAGGTCATCCACTAATCTGAAGATCAGGGGTTTGATTCCTGGCTCCTCCACTCTGCATGTCATACTAGTATCCTTTGGCTGGCAAGATACTGAACACCCCAAAGTGCTCCAGATGGCTGTGCAATCAGTGTGTAAGTGCTTGTGAATGGTTACTGAGTAGCAGATGGCACCGTGTACGGTAGCCTTGGCCACCAGTGTATGAATGTGTGTGTGACTGGGTGAATGTGATATGTAGTGTAAAAGCGCTTTTCACGATTATCACCTGAGAGATCTAAATCTTTTTTTCAATAGAGTCTTGGACAAAAGCTGCACCTAACGTGAAATGTACTGCTGTCCAGAGCAGCTGCAAGTCCATACTTTTTCTGTGTCCCTTGTATTTTTGAATTTATTGAGCAGATTATATATATTTTTTTTTACTTTTCTGCACATGAGAATCTCCTCTCGTTTTTCTTTTTGCTATCACTTATCATTTTGGAAACCTTCTTTCAGTGTTTTTTATGTGAATTACTCTATAAAGCAAAAGCAGTAGTTGCTTTGCAGTTGATCTGAATATAATTAAAATGTTGTTTGTCTTGTTTTTTAATGTTCAGATGGAGATGAAGGAATCGGTCAGCTGTTTCGTGTACAGGATGCTAACCTGCGAGCGCGCGTTGCCCTCCAGGCTCTGGAGCGCTGGCCTCTGCCCGCCTGCCTGGAGCTGCTCGAGTTCTGCCTCAACGACGCCAGCACAGAGACGTCGCTGAGAACAGAGTTAGAGCTGAAGAAGAAAGAACTGGACATCTATCACTGGGTACATTTCAGACTAAGTTATTTATTCTTAATGTCCAGAAAAATGTACAGTGGTGGGAGAAGTATTCATTCAGTGTTGACCTAAGTCATTGTTTTGCACCTGGGTGAACTTTTAATCTGATATCTACATGCCCTACATATTTTTTAGTGTCAGTCCGTCACACCTGTTGACATAGTTTTGAATGACTGTGCGCTGCGTTCTTCTGTGACATAATGTGACATTTCCTTTGTGACGTGCCAAGAATTATATTCTTCTCCTGTCCCAGATGTTGAATCTACAGCCTCCGTTGCCGTGGACTACTTGGCAGGAGCTCAGGACTCAGTCTAAGACAAACTCTCAGTCCATGTTATCGACGATGGTGGAGGCAAAAGTACGTGCAACGCACCTGCAAGCGTTTACTTAATAAACTATCACACACTCTGTAAAGGATGTCAAATAGGAACGCAGAACTGAACACACACCTTAATCTCTAAAACACATATTTATTCATTCATATAATATAGTATGATTCATCTTTTATTTTTTTTGCAGGAGTTTGCTCTGTGTGCACAGTGGGTTGAGCTTTATCCTGTATCCGACCAGCTGAGACTGCAGCTGCAGACTGAGCATCTGCTTCATCTGCTGGAGAAAGGACAGGCAGACGAGGCGTTCCAGGTCAAGACCACTTAATGTCTGGTTAACTTTACATAGAAATCTATTTTAGGCTGTATGAAAGTGTCACAATTTTGTAGGAACATGAATTTGATCGTGGCTTGTAATTAACTGAACAGGTGGATGCTTACAACACAAACACGAATCATCCTTGTAGAGTTGTATCACTGTATCTAGAGGAGACAGTTTGTAAGGTCTTCAACATTTACCGTCTTCAGCTATAATTTTCTCAGTTATTGCTGTCAAAGTTTCCCTCTCTGTGTCTTAATTACCTTTGTCCATTTGTCTCTTGCTTACCTTTTTTTTGTTTTTAGTTACTTGAAGGCCTCTCAGACTTTGTGGGCGGCCTAGACGTTTGTGAGCGAGCTCTGGACCGCCGCCCCGGATTGGCTGCCTGTCACTTCCTGGCCGACTACCTCACTCTGCATTTCCAGAGGCAGGTGTCTCCAGCACGTAGACGGCACATCCATGCCCTCCATCTGGGCTCCAAGGTTTGTGAATGTGCACTGATGTAATTTTTTACAGTATTAATCAGTGATACCTGCAGCACCTCCTCAGCTGTGTGCTGGAACACACCTAACAGCTATACTTCAGACAAATCAAATTTCATCAACAATGTCATCAGATTGCTCTGATTTAAAGTATGTATACATTTGAAGTGGTATTGTAACCACAGGAGTTTATTCAAAGGACAGATAATGTGATACATGTTTGCACTGTCACTCACAGTCATTTCCCTTTAGGGGTAATGAACAAATCCTGTTTTGCAGCGCAGTTACATGCCCAGTCTTGCATGCAACTAAACCTTGGTTTGTAGTTCTGCAACTTTAAAGTTCTGAAAATTTTATAATTGCGCAGGAACGGATGAGCTCTACCATTTCACCAGCTGGGAGTTTTTTTGTTATTGAGTATTATCTTCTAGTCAGTTTGAAAGACCTGGGGTCAGATTTATTTATCATACATGTGCACAAATACTATGTATACACATTTCCCCCACACGTAAACTGGGATTTGTAAAGAAAGAATGTGCGGTTAGAATGTGCACACCTCACACAGACGTCAGAGCAGGTGTAACCATGGTTTAAACTGAGATGGCTGCAGGTGACATGAAGGTAAATATTAAATATAAGGTGAGAGATATAGCCTTATAATAAAACATTGTTCTTTAAAATGTCAATCAACCATTAATGATTCTTTAATTTGATACTGAACTGTGAAGCACTTTCTAAAGTCAGTTTCAACATGAGCACTATGAATGAATCACTTATTATCCTTTTGTTGTTTAATTCTAATGATAAGTGAGATTTTACTGCAATAAGGGTTTGCAGAAATGTGATGAATTAATGGTAGGGATGCTGCAAATATCCACAGCCATGCGTAATGACAGCTGCTCTGGCACCATTGGAGAATCTTATTGATGTAACACAGTCGGTTAAACTGCTTTTGTTCTTTACTGTTCTTCTCATTGACAGATCTAATGAGGAGTAGAGCAGGCACAAGTATCTATTGATATGCAAAGCAATGTTTAAGGGCGTTTCCATATCCAGTTATAGCAAACTATGGGTGTGGAAATGAGGCATGTGCACGTGTGCCTAGCTCCACAATGATTGAGGTTTATGACACACAATCAGGCTTACACATGGCTGACGAAAGGCATGCACGTGCACATTTCTGTCTTTGTATGCACACACAGTTTTATGCACGTAGCCCCTGTATTCCAAATTCTCCTACTAATGAGCAAATGACAACTTAAGTGTTCTACCTGACTTATATGTGTTGTAGATAGTGGTACAGTTGCTGAATTGCTCCATGTCTTCAGGTTGTGTTAATATCAGTTGATGTGTTTTATCCTCCAGGTGTTGCTGACTTTGCCTCCAGCAGCCAGGCAGGAGTATTTCCCTCTGCTGTCAGAGCCCCTGCTGATGCTCGAGCAGCTGCTGATGAACCTAAAGGTGGACTGGGCAGACGTGGCGGTGCGAACTCTCAGGAGCCTCCTGGTTGGTCAGGAGGCTGGCTTCGGTGCCGAGGACATCGATAAGCTTCTGGCAGACTATGCCTCCAAGGCCCTCGACTTCTCATACGCCCCAAGAGAGAAATCTCGATCCGGTCAGTGATGAGTGCACGTTGTACGGTGACAGTCACGACACATGAAATGAAACGTTTGCAAAGAGTGGGTTAGGGTGATTGAAATGTGTCTGCTATTGGAGTTTGAAAAAAACTAGCCCAACCGTACCGTAAGGCACCATGTGTGAATACAAAACATTTTGTCAAATAAATTATTTTTGGCTTAAAATCGGTGGTGGTTTAAAACACAGAATGTATTTGTGCTTCCTGAAGTACTTTGTTGTACAATTTTGAAGCTTATATTTTAGCAGTCAATGACCATAGCAACTTGTTTTTCAGACTCTGTGATCAGCCTCCAGGATATGCTGACGCAGTGTCCTGCTCAAGATGGCTGCTCGGTTTCATCCGTTCGAATTGAATCCCCAGCATCATCTACAGGTCAGACATTTTTACCAGTTGTAAGAGATTACCCTGCTTGTATAATCAGCCACACAACACCACTGCTGGAGTTTACACGTTCTTGCCCAAGGAAATATAGATATTGGTTTTAAAAATGTGAATAAAGTTCTTTTTCTATGGTGTTTCTGGTGTGAATTTAGTGTTGTGTACAACTACTGTTCCTGGGATGAAACTTAACGTTCCTCTTGATTTTTCTGATTGTTTCCTGTTTTGTGGTTAATTGCAGGCAGCACCCCCACACACACCTCCTCCTCAAACAGCACGGACAGGGAGAGGGATCGAATCTCTGCAGGGAAAAAACGCCGCTCGCCTGCCAAGTTCCAGCCTCCAGATCAACCCCCTGCCCGCAAAGACTGGGTCCCTGACACTAAGCAGCACATGTGCATGGTCTGCCAGCGTGAGAGGTTCACCATGGTGAGTGGTCATGAAATAAAAAGATTTTATATATAAAGGTCTAAAACAAATTCCCCCATAGGGACAAATAAAAATATCTTACCTTCCTAAAGGAAACTCTGAGACTAACATTGACTTTTGCTTTTTCAGTTCAACAGACGGCATCACTGTCGGAGATGTGGCCGTCTGGTTTGTCACGCGTGTTCAGAGCATAAGATGCCTGTTGAGGGCTGCCCGGGAGAAGAAGTCAGAGTCTGTGACCAGTGCTACGCCTACTTTCACCCAGAGTAAGACCCTGCAGATTTAAGTGCAGCAAACCTTAAACAAAATGCTTTTAAATGTGCCCCTCACAGACCACAGTTTTCTGGAGTCTTAAGTATCCTAGTGGCATAATCTAGAAAGGACACAAAAACAAAAACATTATGAAAGCTGGTTTCATTTTACAACTTTTTGGGTACATTCAGAGCATTTGACAGGTAGTTGTCAGTCACTGTTTTTGGGCACTTTCCTAGAATGAATCCAAGTGTATTGGAAACTGGACCTTATAGCACTTTTAAGTTAATTTTCTAGTGTCTGACCTGAAAAACAATACGACAGAATAAAACCTGGGGGGAATCCGTCGGAGAGGATGTAGATTAATTTAAATTCAAACATGTAACTGTGTTTTAAAATGTATTTGTGCTGTTTTCTTTTTTCCATGTGCAGTTCTGACGATGAGCTGGAACCAGCTGAAGGTAAACATTTGTGTCCAAATGTCATTTTTATTATGATAAGGAAAAACATTTCTTTAAATCGGTCTAAAGTCTTGCAATCTGATACAGATATACTTTGGGCAAGTATCTAACAGTACAACTTTGCAATTTTTAGATTACATGAAAAAAATCTGACTTCTGTCAATCGTCAAAGTCAGGATTTTTGAGCAGTTAAGGAAAATGCTGCATTGTGTTAATTGGTCTTCTGTATGTGTTTTTTCACTGCATATGTGAGCATGACTTTGAGATTCATTGTTATGAGATCATAGATGCCAGTTACTTGATTGTGCCTCTCGTAGTTCTCGTGAGATAACAGCCATTTTCTTATCATACGATATAGAGTCTTTGGGCACGTGGGACTATGTGTTTTAGATATAATAACATGCATTTTGACAGCTAACTAGCTCAAGTGGTAGAGTAAGTGCCCTATGTACAAATGTGGTTCCAACCCGTGGCCCTTTGCTGCATGTCACCCACCCCCCTTTCTTTCACACTATGACTGTCCTATCGAATAAAGGTGGAAAGCCCCCAAAGATATCTTAAAGAATTTGGAAATAAACAGTAGTCCCATGTGTCCAAAGACTGAATATAGTATGATAAGACAAACTCACTTTTCAGCCAAATGGTTTGGGTGATTTAAAAATGTTCGCCAGATATTACGAGCTTCCCCCCCGTCTCTCTCTCTCTCTGTCTTTGTGCAGTGGCTGGAAGCCCTGTGGTCACAGAGGAAGCTCTTGATGGGATGCTGCATCTACCTGAAGTGGTCCAACGACAGATTCAACTCAGCACAAACTCTGCAGAGAATCAGCTGCTGCGGACTGAGTTCTACTATGAACAGGTCTGGATTTTAATGTTCAACATTACACAGGTCATTTTTAGGTCTTTCATAGTTTCTAGTCACTTGTTTTAGACAGTAAATAAATTTCATGTTTGAGTGCAGTTTTAGATAGCTGACAGAGCACCTTTCTGTCACTCAGTCATCTTGTAGTAGAACTAACCTGGTGAGTACAGTAAGACTAATTATGGCCCTCTGCTGAAACCCCAAGGCTCCCAGTGCGTACCTCTGTGTGGCGATCATGTCTCTGCACAGCGACCAGAAAGCCTGTGGTCATCAGCTCATCAGCCACTGCCGCTCTCTGTCACGTAAGCTGAACAATCCAGAGGTGGACGCCTGCCTCCTCACTGACATCATGCGGCAGCTGCTCTTTAGCGCTAAGCTGATGTTTGTTAAGGTTGGCCGCAACCAGGATCTGGCCTTGTGTGACAGGTAAGAGGTAACTCTAGGTCATCTGGATGAATTTTTTTTCTGTTAAGAACACTATGTGAGACATTTGACTAATTCCTTGTGTTTGTGAACGGCATATTCTCTTTGAATATTTTGAATACTAACCATTGCTGATTGTACAGTAGCAGTTCCGATTAAGATATGAGATACGCTGGTATTATTCGTATTGTTATCTAGGAGCATTCTTTGGACATGTATACAGCGAATTCAGAATATGTGTCTGATTTTACCACAGTTGGCGACACATGGCCTCTTGCATGTTTATGGTCAGCTCTATGCATTGTACACAAACCAACAGTTTGCAAGGCTGGTGTAGAGCTGCGTCCTCAAAAGAAAAGCCCACATTTCTGATCGGAAGAAGAAGAAACACACCTACTTTTAAAGATTATGAAAGACTCGGATATCAACAGCTTTTTGGATATGCGTAAATATCCCAGCGTCGACCATTTCAAGAAGGTGGTTGAAGGAATGAAAGAGGGAGGCTGTGTTCACATGGTCGAACAAGTTTGCAACTGGTTGAAACCTTTGTAAAGTTCGGATTTTGATGTAAAGACGCAAAATGCTCCAGCTGTTCCCCTTAACTGTATTTGACATGATCAGTGACACGTTAGGGAACTTTAATCTGAATAAGCACGGCTGCATGTAAATAGAATTGTTAGTGGAATATACAGTATATTTTAATTAGCCATGTGAACAGCTTAGTAGGAATTTTGTCTTTTTCTGAGTGAGGTCAAAAAACATTTTGGCACAGGCACATTGTGTGCATGTGATTAGTCAGTGAATTATTGTTAATCTAAAACATATTTATTATTGCAGCTTAAGTTGTTTGCTCTCAACTCCTAGATGAGCCAGTTTTTTTAGGCCAGCGGTCATGGTGGTCAGATGAGTTGTCAACCATAGGAAGTCTGTTAAAATGACTTCCAACAGATCTAAACTCACTGATACTCCTTGCATGTGCCTACATGTCCCTACAAGCGTAGTCATCTCATGCACTGTTACAGCTGTGGAAGGTCTCTGACTGTCTGTGTGTCGTCCTTTATGTGACTCACACAAATAAACACACTTTCACATTTGTCACAGTTTTGTTTCTACATTTATTTATTCTCTGTTTCCACAGTTACATCAGCAAAGTAGACGTGCTCAAAATCCTAGTGAAGGCCAATTACAAATATATTCCATCTCTGGATGACATCCTGGAGACTGCTGCTGTGACACGTCTCCGCAACCAGCTCTTGGAAGCAGAGCACTACCAGCTGGCAGTGGAGGTGAGGCAGTTTCTCTTTGTCTTATTGTCGTGTCTCTACGTGTGAGACAGCTGTGGTGGAGGTGTTATGTTTTCGGGTCTGACCGTAGGTCCGTCTCATTCTTGTGACCGTGATTTCTCAGAATGCCTCAAGGGAATTTCTGCAAATGTTGTGCAAACTTGGACTGAAGGATGAACAGATTAGATTCTGGTAGTCAAAGGTCGCTGTGACCTCACAAAACACATTTGTGGCCATAACTCAAATTCATGCACTAATTATTCCAAACTTTCACACAAATGTCTAATAGGATAGAAAGATGAAGTGATGACATTTTATATCCAAAAAAGGTCAAAGGTCAGCTTACTGTGACATCATAATGTTCTGCAGAAACACTTTCCTGGCCATTACACAACACCATAAATCTAGAGCTGCCCCCATTTAAGAATTTTCCTAGTCCACCAATAGTCGTCATTTAGGGCCGTTAGTCGACTAGTCGCCTGCATGTTTACCATATTAATTTAATTATATATATATTTTGGGTGGGGCAACACAATGGTTTGAGTTGAAGGTGTGAGAAAGAATAGTATCAGTAACATTGTTAACACTGTGCTACATTACAGAGAAATACAAAACCATACTAATGACCCTTCATTAATATAGGCCTATATTTTATCTACAAGTGCACGTCACACACTGAGCGAGCCGCCTGTTAATGACGCTGTGGGCTAATGGGCATGTAGCTACTTCCATGTTGCAGATGATACGTCATGTTTGTAGTCGACCAATGAAGATGAGTTTACATATCACCTTGGGTTCGTCCTTCACCTTCTCAAAATGATCCCACACTTTGGATTTCCTGTCCGACATGTTGTTAACTAGCCTGTGGAATAACCGCAGGTGCCAGCCCTGGAAATTAGAGGCCGTACACATGCTGCGTCTTTAACTGCCTGGAAAACTCAAGGTCAGGCGCTGGGTACTACTCGTGTCTTTTTTGTGCCAGCCCTACATAAATCAGAAACAGGAGAGGAGACATTTGGTCAGGCTGCCAGGTTGAAGATGTGTGTGAAGCACCCATGTTTTAGAATACGTAGCTTCTTTGCAGCAGCATCCATATTTAAAGCATTGTCTACTGCCATGGCTACAACTTTGTATTCTGTCCTGTTCCTCTTGCAGTCCGCCACAGCTCATTAATTTTTCAAATATTGACCTTCAGGTGACAAAAGTCTATCAGTCCTCTGTAAAAACGTTCTCTGAATGAAGACAGCACATTTTCAGTGGACATTATTCACTCAAATCCTTCATGTCAATATGGTGACAACTTCCATTTCACCACAAAATGCATTTATATGATATTTACTACTTACATGATTATGTAAGTATAATAAGTCTCGGCCAACACAGATGTAATCTGCATATTGACTGGTTGGTGGAGGCACACCAGGCACGAATGACACTGTAATTCTAGTTTAAGATATGCCTCTAATGCTCCCTTCAATCATGTGCCCAGTGTTATGCAATAAACACCCCTCCCACACAGGTTGTGTTTCATAATCTTATCTGTTGTACAGTACGTGCCAAGATTTTTGTTTGGCTTGTGTAACCGTGATTCTAAAACCCAGTGTCCCACATTTTGCACACCTCACCTTTGTTGTTAACATCTGTTGCTAATTTCCCAGTCATATTTTGATAGCAGGTAGACCAGTGTCTCCTTGAGGCAGTTTGATATCAGGAGTTCATCAGTTTATAAAATATTACCATAGAATACTGCAGTAGGGTTAGTTATGTGTAAGTGGTGCAGCAGTTTTACAGTTTATTTTTTATAGAATTGATTTTGATAGGATTGATTTTCTGCTGCCATTAAGACGATTCAAAGTTGCTCATGCCAAAATATTCTAAATATTGGCCCATAAATCAGTTTTAAAAAGCCTCAGACCATCATGTCGCAGAGAACTTGTTGTCTAAAACCCTTAAATACAAACTCCCACAAAGTTAAATCCATGGCTGTTCTCATTGTCTCTGGTTGTTTGGCTGCTCTGCTAGGTGTCTACCAAGAGTGGCCTGGACCCTGGTGGCGTGTGGCAGGCGTGGGGGATAGCATCTCTAAAGGCGGGGAACCTCTCAGGAGCGAGGGAGAAGTTTGCCCGCTTCATGAAGGCTCCACTGGACCGCAACCAGCTCAACCTGGGCCCCTTGCTGCTGCAGGAGGTTGTCCAGCACCTGGAGACAACTGTACAGCCCACTCTGAGTCCAGTAGGAAAACATGTCTTATTATTTATCCAGCCAGCATCTTTGCTTAGTGCATACTGTCTCGTACTGTCATTACACACAGCAGCAGAAAACATGCTCTGCCTTGCATCAGGCTCTCCTTTTGTAATTACTGTCATTAATCCTGCATGAGAGCAACACTGTAAACCCGTTAGATGTTTCACCGTCATTGTCAATGCTACTGTGTACCCAAATTGACATTGTAACGCAGGCCTAATCCCTTTTAATGCAGCTATCATTCAAACTAATCTGACTGGTCTTTGCAAAGAAAACTTACCAAATACTTTAACTTGGAATAGTAGGTGGGGATTTTTTACAGTGACGCCAACTGCAAACATAAGTAGGTAGCTCAGTGACACATACATGCATCACAACTAAAACCTAATCAAGAAAAAACTGGTGAATCTGTCTCATATAAAATCTGAGGTGGACACTGCACTTGCTTTTCATGTGCAGCAATACAAAATTCACGTCCCTCCTCAAAACATTTCTGCAGTATATTTCTGTAGTATATTTTGTGATAGCACAGCACAGCAGAGGTGAGGTGAAGTCACTCTGGTGAGCACACACTGGAATCATACAGAATGTGCGAGACCTCTTTCAGCCTCAGCTCTGGTACACAGGAATCTCCCACATCTTGTTTGGTGACAGGGGGTCTTGGCTCCGTCATATCGAGAGGACGCTAGTAATTTCTGGCATGTGTGGCTTCTTTTGGCATGGATTACACTGGAGTTTCAAATGAGAGAGTACAGTACAGTATTACCCTTTCCACCTAATTAGCTCTGGATTTTGAACCAGTTCCATTCAGATTTTTGCAACCTTGGTGCTAGCTAGCATACCCGCCCTTGTTTCCACCAGTTTTAAGTGGAATCAAAAATGTGTGTTGTGTGATGTATGTGCTGACTGTGCGTTCCTGTGTCTGTGTCAGTCTCAGGGCGAGGACATCTTGGCGTCCCTGCGGGAGCTGGAGGGTGCCCTGTGTGAGGCCGGTCCTGTGGATCGACCAGAGGGTCAGACACAGAGCAGCAACCTCCACCAAGAGTGTCTCTACTACCTGAACACATACGGCACTCACCTGGCTCTAATCAGCTTCTATATGCGTCATGACTGCATGACGGAGGCCCTGACGTACCTGCTGAACAAGGTGAGACTTGAGGGGAAGTTTAAGCATGTTTGTTAATTCAACATTCAGTGTGTTTTATTTTATTTCATTATTTAATTTCATTCAAAAAGTTGAACAAGTAGCTCAAGTACAGAAATTGAGTATGTTATCCTCTGAATATAAACTCACTGTCTTCCTCCAAGAAGAAAAAATTGACATATATTACAAGACAGGCATGTTTTTCTGCTTTATTTTTGCTCAGGAGTGCCCAGATGAGGTTTTTATAGAGGGCGTGTTGCAGCCCAATCTGGAGCGCGGGCGTCTTGGCATGCTGCAGGGCATAATGGAAAAACTTGATCCTGGTCTGGAGACATGCGGCCGATACCTCATTGCCTCCTGCCAGTTCCTGCAGCGACGAAGATACTACAACACTCTCTACCAGCTCCAGCAGTTTATGATGGTTAGAGTCTTTGATGTTTTTTTTCTATCTTTATTTTCAGTAAGATTAGTTGTAATTGATCCTTTGTTAAGTCCCGCCCCTGGACGCAGACTGGCCAATCATAGCATAGCACCGGGCCGCCCAGCAACTCAGCTGTGCTCCATTGACTCTAATGCAGTCGTTTCCGATTTCCTTCATTTTCAGGCTGGTTTTGTGGATTTGGAGCTAAATGTTGTGCCTGGGGCACGTCGTGTATTAATGATATTTGTTACCTGGAGAGGTTGGAAAAAGATATATGTTTCTTCATTGATCCAAAACCAAAATCAAACCCTGAAAAGTGTAGGATTAGCTAGCTAGCTACTGAAGATATAGCCTACTGAATGTATACACATGCTGCTTTTGCTTTTTAATGATTATAACAGCGAAACAAAGACCGACCCTGCTGTACAGGAACCAGTGAAGGGAAGCAGGGGAACTTTGCTGATATTCAACCAGCTGTGTGTCATCGCAGTGTGCGCTGATGAGCATCGGAGATCCCGGCCTGTCCATTGGCGTAGGTCTGGGTGCTGTCAGTAGCACGGGGACCATGCCACACAGCTGGTTCAACATCAGCACAGTTTCCCTTTATATTCATTGTCTTGTGTGGTGATCAGCAGTGATGTGGTGGTTCACTTTTACACTGTGATCTGTAGCCTATAGCTCGGCTTTAGCTTCTAACTATCTTTGTCTTTTTAACCTGTTGTTGCTGCTGAGTCAGTTTGACATCCTGGATATATCCTTCAAACACACACTGTAGACCCCTCTGTCTGCTTCTCTCTGGAATCACTCTTTCATTTTTCATGCTTAATCCGACAGCTTGTCGGACTGTCACAAAGGGACGGGGCTTAGCGAAGGGTCAGTTCACACATAGAGTTTGATTACTGAATTTTCGAGCATGGAGCCAATTTGCCTCTGATTTGTTGCTTTTTTTCAGGACAGGGAGCTCCAAAAACTGTCAGCGAGTGGAAAATCAGGGCTTAAACTATGTAGTGTGGAATAGCAGCTAATGTATAAAAAGTTTTGTAGCTGCTTTAAAATTAATTCTATAAAATATAAACTCGTAAATCTACTACACTACCTACACATAACTGATACTACTGCAGTATTCTATGGTGAAACTTGATGCACTGATGGATTACTGACACCAAATTGCGTAAAGGAGGCACTAGTCTACTTGCTGTCAAAATATGCCTGGAACATTAAATGACAACAGTAACAACAGGTAGGACAGGATATATTACATAATACACTGCATTAATGAGGCAGAAGTATTTAATAAAATCTTGGCACGACTGGGGGGCTCAATATCCTCAAAACTAGTGTTGGACTACCATTTGCATTAGCCACCTGACCATTAACACACTTAAAAGACATTAGTCCTTTTCTCCCCATTCAGACAGGCCTTGAGATTACAATATGAATGCCCTGAAAGGCGCTGTTAGGCCTTGTGGTTAAGACCTGTACCATGTGACTACTGATTACAGTTTAAACCAGTGCTTCCCAGAACCTTAAATATGAAGCAATGTCTGAGGCCCTAAGAGGTAAAACTTTAATATTTTGCAGGGAAAAGATGAGAGAAAAGTTTAATAAATACAAAATGTGGTGTGTTTTTTTTTATTTTTCCTACCACAATAATTATGTCATAACCCATTGGATTTATCTTGTGACCCCTTGAAGGAGTCCTGACCCCCAATTTTATAATTTTGCATCAGAGCGATGTTGTGGTGATGATGTCAGATAATGAAATAATACTTTGTTTGTAATGTGTGAAATGCTGTGTACCTGGACAGGATCATGTGCGTGCGGCCATGACGTGTATCCGATTCTTCACTCATGGAGCCAGTTCATACCTACAGCTGGGAGAACAACAGGTACATCGCTTTTCTCCAGAGATGCAGTTGGCAAGACTTGAAAGAAAATCTCCCTGCTCATATGAGAAAGTTGACCCCTCTCTTGACCTTAAACTTTGACCTTGTACAGCGCTGGTTGGTCAGAGCCAAAGAGCACTTGAGGACATACCTGCAGGAGCAGCAAGGCCGGGGCTCTGGGAGGAGAAGGTCTCAGGTCAACACATTCAGGAAGATGATGTCATCCAGTGACGTGTCCAGGTTATTCAATCTATCTTTATTTCAGTTAACATGGTGGAGATAAATCTACAGTTTTCCCTCTTCATCAGGACTGATTAAGCAGAGAGAAAGTGTAATTAAATTTTGGTGGCTTTATTTTACCACTGGAATTTTTGTTTTTGTTTTTTAAAAGTAAAAACCTCTCCTGCCTTATTTTTATTAGGCACATGAACACAATTGAGCTTCAGTTAGAGGTGACCCGTTTCCTCCACCGCTGTGAGACCACAACCTCCTCCAAAGCGCCACAAACCAGTGCACCTTCCTCCAAGTCTCCTGGATCCAGCTCACTGCCTACACTGTTTGGAGGAAGCCCAACGAAAATTGAGGTTGCCTGCAAGGTGAGGTTCCTGTTGTCATTATCTCAGCACTTGCTGTACTTAAAAATCTATAATCCACAAAGGGCCCCATTTAAAAGATCTATAGCCGATGGTCTAAAGTGCATGGCACAAGTGTGTTTAGGGCGTGTCCAGCTCCACTTTTGCTAGCGTAAAGTGAGGCGCAGAACTTAACTTTTAGCTTTAAAAATAATCAATGAAGTTGCGCAGTTTCTCGTGTGTAAATGTGCACAGTGTCTTTCTTAATGGGGAGTCAGACTGCAGCTCTGCTCTGATCTCTGCTATGTTCACATTTTAGAGAATGTATTCAATATTTTTTCATTAATGACATATTACTTAAGCTACCCACAACCCAACCATGCATCCCTGTGTGTATAATCAGAGTGCATGTGTTGTTGGCCCGCCTATGTTCGTATGTCTTACTCTCTGACGCATCCCTTAAACAGCAGAAAATTAGTGTCAGTTTGACTTTAGACCAGGTTTTTGTTTGTTAACTGATCAACTGCTGTGTGCTGCCTTAAAAAAGCAATACACCAACAATGCACCTGACCACACCTCGTTTTATGACCTACACACCCATGGGTGCGCAGATGGGCGTGAGTACATTTGGTACTTTCACAACATGGGTCCTAAAAATGACAACTGCATTTGTATGAAACTAGCAGTCACTATTGCGCTGCACTGTTCACTGTTTGCAGCGAGTGTAAAAGATAGGGTCTTAGGTTTGTTAAAATAGCCCACTACCTTACTGTTGACACTTTTCATGTGTTAAAACTTGAAGTAGAGATGTAGGAGTTATGTGTGTCTCAAAGTACTTGTTTAAAGTGGATACAGTCCCAGTGTTGGATGATATCTAGCTCGTGCTCCCACCATGTTTGAATACATGCAGTTTAAGCCACTTTGAACACATGAATGTAATTTTAATTAATGTAATTTACATATATTTTGAGGCCTTTAAGTGAGATGTTTTTACCTGAAAGCTTTATTAAAAAATAGCAAATAACATGATAATTGTTATTTGTTTAAGTTGAACTCATCTAAAACATATGTATAATTAATGTTAAATTTTAAAGGCCACATTAGAATTGGTGTTTATGTTTCATGTATATTGTGGATATAAGAACATTCTGTCTAATGTTTTTTATAAAACCTGTAACATGTCTTTAATGTGTATTTCTGCAGGTGATGCTCGGAGGCAAAAACATAGAAGAGGGATTTGGCATTGCATATAGAGTCATACAGGTATGTTATGTATGAGGTCAAATATGTGTTCTCCTGTATAATTTAAAGCCGCTACAAGGAACTTTTAACTGGATATGCAAAAGTCTCTCGTTTCTGCTGATGTCTGTGCGTGACCTACAACAGCAAATGAGACCATCGGTGTGAAGATAAGCTATTTCTGTATAGTGTATATCCATGCCTTTAGGAAACTGTGTCCGGGTCTGCCGCAGGTCGCTTCCAGGACGAAATGATTTACGGCACTCAGACGGCACACGTCATCTTACTTAGCTGCTTACATTTATAGTGACTCTTATAAATAGTCGCTATTCCTCCTCCTCGACCCGACGTCCGCGGGGAGTTAAAATACTGTAGCAGCAATCATCAGGTAAAAGTTCTGTGAAAGCACTGGACTCACCAACAGTCAGCCACGTCTCAGTCACACAGAGAAAACCCAATCCTTGGGAAGTCAGGAAATCCTTCAGGATAAAGGTTTTGTTCGCTAGCGATCTATCATTTACCAGCCCAATCCTGGCAGGAGCCGGCGGGTCCACGGCGTTAGCTGTCCGGGGACAAACACCAAACAGAGGCTGCTGGTTGCGCAGATTAACCCCACGCCAGTGGGGATGAGGAGAGCAGGGGCCACGGGGCTGGAACACCTCATCCGGGCCGACGACAGGTACCAGCCAGGTGTCGACAGGGTCCAGCGAGTGCCGAGAAATAAAGAGGCGAGGCACCGCTCCATACTCAGTCCAAGAAGCCGTGGAAGTGGTCGCCAAACAGGCCTTCAGCCTTACCAGCTGACAGCTGCGCTTACCCCGGCGGCAGTGGCGCTTACGTTGGAGAGGTGGAGCTGGGGCGTGGCAGAGGTGAGCTGGGATCCCCGACAGGAGCGGGGGCAAAGTTTTCCCATCTCACATGCGAGAGCCAGGTAAGCGTCTTTACGACAATACGCGCTAGAGCTCATGGGAAATGTAGGCTCCATTCCGGCAAAACACTACCGCTTTTGTCCACAGGGACGCCAAAATCAACTCAAAATGAAAGTTCCTTGTAGGGGCTTTAAGAGTGCATACCTCTGCTGACATATTGCATAAGCCACCATGTTTCCTTTACACAACAGTTCCTCTTTGCCCAAGGACAAAATTTCTCGCAACGGTTTATGCAAATCATTCAAATCTGTTTTGACACATCCTCACAACAGATAAAGCAGTTCAAAGACATATCACCTGTCAAGCTGTAACAGCAGAGGAATTTAGTTTTATAATCTTGGTTTAGAGAGACGAAAGCATAAAGAGTAAGCTTTATTAACTGATTAACTTATTGTACAAAAAATACAGCAGCAAATAAAATCTGACAAATTGAAGATAGTCAAGTAAAATTTAACATGTTTACTTGTCAGTGGTTTTCCATTTAAAAGTTTAAGTGTTGTCTTCTCTGTCTCCTTGTCTTCCTGCCTCAGGACTTCCAGCTGGAGGCTCAGGCGGTCTACGTGCTGGCCGGCCAGAGACTCGTTCGACAGAGGCAGTATGGAGCTGTACGGCAGCTGCTGAAATGTGTCGGTGAATCGGGCACCGCCACCAAAAACGACTGCGACGCTCTCATCCTCAGCTGCGTCTCCATTGCAGATAAGGGACCAGCTGATGTGAGTGACAGAAAACAAAAGAGGATGAGGTTCAAGGAGAAAATTCACAAAAGGATTGCACGGCTTTTGCGATTGCTCAACCAGCACAAATAAGACTGAAAGAAACCGTGTAGTTCTCAAAGCCCTAACTGCGTTGCCAAGCAAATGGCGTTTCTGTGCTCTTGACCTGTTTGCAAGTATTTAAATTTAGTTACGTGAATACATGTGGCACAAAATTCCCCTTTTGTATACAAATAAGTCCCATTGCAAAAAACGTTAATTTCAGAAAGATCAGCGCTAACAGCCACACGCAGTAACAGTGAAATTATGAGCATCCTCAGACAGTAGGTAGTAACTGAAGCCCATTTATAAGGGTGTCCTGCTCAGACTTTACCGTGATCATGGCAGCAGACTGGGATATTAAAGGTCCACTGTTTTGAATTTAGGGGCATCTATTGGCAGAAATGGTACATAATATTCATAGCTATGTTTTCATTAGTGTATTATCATCTGAAAATAACAATTGGGGTTGGATTACCTTAGAATGAGCCATTAAATGAGTGAATGAATGAACTTTATTCATGTAGCGTCATTCATGTACAGAATGCAGCACAAATACTTTACAATTCAGCGGCAGATACAAACACAGCAAAGCGATAAAACCATACAATTATGCAACAGGAGAAATTAGAAAAAACAAAGAATTAATTAATTAAGGAAAAAAAATACTGAAGTCTAATATTTTAAGGCAGGGTGCTCCATATTTTTGGGGCATAGTAGCTAAAAGAAGCACCCCCAGAGGTTTTTGTAGTGACATTAGGTACTGTTGAAAGAGCAGCTGTGGAGGATCTCAGGCTTTGTGGAGGGACATAAGGTGATAGAGGGTCTATGATATAAGAAGGGGTGAGGCCATTTAGAGCCTTAAAAACCAATAGAAAGGCTTTAAAATCCATTGTTAAAGATACTGGGTGTCTGTGTAGGTTACGTATAAAGGGAGTTCTCTTTCATAGCATTTGTTTCATGTCTCACATCGGGAACGAGGTTAGACGCTCACTCATGCTATTCAGAGAACAGGGGTTACACAAGTAACCTAAACTTATACTGTATGATCTCTCATTTTAGATTTTGTTAAAACCCTGGTAGCTGCATTCTGAATGGTCTTTAATTTTGCAATGGCAGTTTTAGGTAGGACAGTGTCGACTGGAAACAAAAGCATGAACAAGCTTCTCAGCATCTCGTTGGTTCTGTAGAGGTCGTACCTTAGCTGTATTGCGTAAATGATAAATGTAGCTTTGGTTAATGAATTAAAATGAGCTTTAAAATTGAGATCAGACTCTAAAATTACACAGAGCTCTCCTATATTAACATATGGAGCAGGTCCTCTTCCACAGAGTCAGCCATGTTTTTTCTACAGTAGCCCAGAACGGACAAAACAAACACTCTGTTTTTCACATTTTTGCGTCGGCCACCGTAGTTCTTCTAGACACTCAGCACACGGGAGAAGTTTCAGACCTGCAACTTGACTGCTAGATGCCATTAAATCCTACACTTAGACCTTTAAATCCTAAAGAGGGTTTCTCTTTGTCACGTTTAATTTCCTTGCCTCAAGTTTGGAGGACTGTTTTGAGCTCACAGTCCTAACATTTCAGTGTTCTTTCTGTCTCTGTATCATTTATACGTTGCCACAATGGTAATTGCAACAAATGGCAAGCTGCATTCAGCAGCAAAATTTAATGAGCGTGTTTGCGCTGCAGTATCTTTAGTGAATCAGACCCTGAGACGGGGCAGATAGCGGTTTCAAGCTATGCACAATTCATTGTCCAATCAGCGGCTGCATTCCATCCTTTGTGAATTCACCCTTGAGTGTATGATAATAAGAAATCATGCCCGTGACTTTTGTTGTCCTTTATCTGATTTAGGCCAAGGAGCTGGAAAGTCTCATTCTGGAGGCAAAGAGCACAGAAAGCAAGGTAACTCTGACTGCATGGCATTATATTCTCCTCTGCCTGTCACTATCAATGCTTTTCTTCCCTGAGGCTGCTTTTTTATAAACATAGAAATCACAGTTACCCTGCTCTCAGGTCACTTTGTGGAGTGCTGGCTATTCTTCTTGTGGAAGTCATCCTTCACTCGGCTTCCTAATTTTCCCTCTAATCAATGATATTATTTTGTTTTCCTATTTTTTTATATTTTATTAGCACCCCATGCACTAAAATGTCCAGGAAGGTCAAACCAGCAAAATGATCCTCTTCACGTCTGAAATTTGTGTTTATAGACATTCAGAAAGTGATCTCATCCTCTAATTCTAATGACATCATCCCTCTGTCTGCAGATCAAAGCCTACCTGCTGTGCAGCAAACTGCGACCAGCGTACCTGCTGGCGGTGAAGCTGGAGCCGAGCCGAGCGGGCCCGTTGGTCCAGGACGTCCTTCAGGCCGCCGAGGGAGCACAGGACTCAGTGATGCAGAATATCTGCAGCCAGTGGCTCACTGAACACCACAAGTCATCTCAGCAGCGGCAGGGCCGACCTAATGCCAGGTAAAGGTGCAGTCGGCATAACAAGGGATCACACGTACAGCACTTGAAAACAAATGAGCTGCAAATGAAGTGTGATTAAAAGGATCCAGGAATTCTAATGTAACACAGAACTGGGAGTGTGTGGGAAATGATTTGAAAGGTTGCACATATTATGACTGCATTATTGTGTGTAACAGGAGAACAGCTGTTGCACATGTTACATGTTGTTTGGTCCACACCTTCAGATAATTGTAATGGTTGATAATACAGCACACTTCACGCCATACAGTCCCATGCTGTCACTCAACAGTGTGTGCTAAGGGGCTAATGCGAGGCCCAGGATTCAAAATGGTTTTAGTGTCTGTGCTTTGAATCGTTAATGAATTTTGAAGTGGGGTTGTATGAGGTACTTATCCATAGTCAGTCTATTACTACAGTAGGTGGCGGTCGGCATGCTCCCAGTCCGGAGAAACAGGCACAGTGCCACCACAGAGCCTAAGCAATGTCCTGCTGTGGACATGGGCAGCAGCAAAACATATTTTAGCCACCTAAAAATATCAATAACAGTTTAATTCTATGCAATATTTAGAATATTTTCACTGCTTTACCTTGCTGTCAGACAGCTCTTCCTGATGGGGAACTGAACTGAAAGTCAAACTTGTATTTGTTTTCTTAAAAGCCACCAGACTCCTATGACAAAATTAGTAACTTTACCCCATAGATAGGGATGTCAACGGTTAACAGTTACTCTAGGGATGCACGATATTATCGGCACATCATTGGCATCAGACAATGTCAGCTTTAAAATGAACCGGCCAGCATGCTTTTTCTTATTTTGCACAATGAATGACTATTCCATACACTGAAAAGTATTGTATTTCATGTCTCTATCATGACAAGAGTATGTATGCATTATAGGATGTTAGTTCCACTACAGAAGAGACTTGATGATCACTACAGTTCACTTGTGAAAAAAGTGGATATATTAATATTGGTATTGGTTATTGGCCAAATAAATTATTATATATCGGCAAAAATTCCAATATTGTGCATCCCTGAGTTACTCCAAGTAACCTCCAAGAATATTTTTACTGGTTACATATGTCAGTCTAACTGTTAATTTTGTTGCTCCTCAGTTAAGTAGTAGCATTAGCACTATGCTGTAGCCCAACAAAGCTAATAAGGTATTCATGCCACAAGTTGCCTAGTTGCTGCTGCTCTGTATTGCCTACCACTAGGGTCAGGTGGAAGTTAGAGGATAGCTAGCACACATTCGGTGATTACAGCTGGTTACACCGTGCCAACCCAAGCTGGCATTGCTGCGTAAACATTGTGCCCGACCTCTGTTGTCTCCCTGGGTTGCTTTGACTAGTAAGCAGCTTAATTTTGAGCCACCATGTTTACACAGTAGCGTGGGATAGTGTTACCAGCAGTAATCGCCGAATAAGCACACGCCTATCAAGCTCCTACCCTGTCGGAGCACAGTGGAGAGCAGCTAACAGCTCACTAAATAGCAACTAATTACAGGTAAAATAGTGAGAGATCAGTACCTTGTGATACTTTTAGTCAAGGGGATAGCACGTGAACTGGACGTTCAAACTGTGTCACAGTTTGTCAAAAATGATGGCCAATAAAGTTTCCTGACATCATTACCCGCAGAACACGGGAGCTGTTGATCTATCGCTGCCTCGATTGTTTAGTTTTTTTGTGTTGTTGTGTGACTTTGGTGAATCTGAACTAACCGTTTCAAACAAAAGTCACACAACAACACAAACAAACAAACCAATCGATGCCGCAGTAGGTTGTGTGTTCTGTGAGCAGAGATTACTGTTTTTGTCATTGGAGTCATAGCATAGATAACGGCCACAGCTCCCTGTCTGAAAGGGCTGTTTGACGGCAAGGTCAAAGAGTGAAAATGTTTTAAATACAGCATACACTTAAACTGATGTAGATTATTTTAAATCTAAAATACATTTGCTGCTGCCCTCAGTCCACAGCAGTGCATTACTTTTTGCCTCTATGGCAGCAATCCTGCCTGCTTCTCCAAACTGGGGGTGTGCCCACTGCAATCTACTGTAGGTAATACACTGATTACGGGTAAGTAGCTTAAACAACCCCACTTCAAAAAATCCAGAAAATCCCCTAAAATTCTCACCTAGCTGCGCTGATGTGCATTTATACTCCAGGACTCTGTTACGTAACTGTTTGACGCTCACTTCCAACCACATCTGTCTGTGTTAATGGGTGTGTTCGGTGAAACGGACAAGAAGCTTTTAATCAGAGCGAGCTCTGAAACACAGTTTTTCAGCCTGTTGTTGAGTCTCTATTTCAGTGGCAACATCCAGAAATCCTGAGGTTGTCTTTCTCTTTATGTTTGTGCAGCCTTCCTGTCTGTAAACCTAACAAATCACCGCCGTGCTTTATTTCCATTCCGGAAATATTTTGCTGTTATCTCTCATCTCTGCACTATTTGAGAGGGAACAATGTTACTACTCTGGAGCGACCACAACTGTTACATAACAAAATCGCTAACTGCAACGTAAACCGATCCAGTCGTTCTTACACAATATATCTAACATAACATATCTATAACTCAGTATTTGACGAAGATTAATCTCCTACCTCAACCAAAAGGGAAAATATCTTAAACTGACTGGAAGGCCTCTGACATTTACTTTCATTGTATGTCCTTATTGTTTCTGTGTGTGAATTTAAATGTAAATGCAATGAGATGCCAAGAACGGTACATGTTCAATCCTTGAAGAAACTGAAAAATGTCAAATCTTGTTTTTGTAATCCCGATGAAGCTGTTTACCTGTTTTACTGATATTGTATAGCACATTTTATGGCCAGCATTCAGAGTATGTTCCCTTTTGGTAAGGGAAATTAATGTCACACAGAATTTGAAGCATTTTAGGGCATTTAAGAGAGATTTACAAGTAAAATTTAGGTTGGATACAAAAAGGGACCCACTTACAGATTATGTTATGGATCAAGTTTAGGTCATTATCCAGAATTTCAACTCTAATAGTCATGAGTTTTTTTCTCTGGATGGCTAGTTTCTAGCCACATCCTGTGTCTCCTGTTGAGTATAGCTAATTTTAATCATGCTTTTCACTCTGTTCTCATGGGAGACTTGACCCATATCTGTCTGAACTATATAAATCCACATCATTAATTTATGTTGATAATCAGTCAAATAATGTCAAAAAAGGGATTTAACTTTTGCCATATGGTTGTCTTGTGATGTTAGATTTTTTTTTTGCGTTTTTTTTTTTTTTTTTTTGGTCTGTTATTTTTCCCACAAACCTGCACCCTGGCCACAAGATAACAGTGCAAATGTATCATCACCACATTAATTTACATGACAATCACCCATGCTGCAGAAGCTGCCTTTTAAAGACGTCGTCAAGGTCATCTTTATTTAGGGGAGACACTGTGTTGTCCCTTTGTCTCGCTTCGCTCTGCTGCACTAGTCTGACGACTGAGACTGACGGATCTTCCTGTGATAGTGAGTGTTGATTGGCAAGAGATGAAAAAGAAGCCAGTGTAGACATTCTTGCACTCTAATCCTCCTTAACTTGGACTGTTGTCTCATCACTGCCGCACTTTATACTTAGTGAGTTTAAAAGAAATAAACTTCTTTTGGAAAAAATGGTAAAATGATTTTGAAATGTAATTGTTTTCTCCATCCCCCTGTAAAACAAAATGAAATGATAAATAAAAATGTAATATACAGAAATATGGGTTATTGAGCTTAATGCTGCCAAGTGTCTTGAAATGAAAGGAAAAGTTTGACACTTGGGGAAATACACTTTTTTGCTTTCTTGACGTTAGTTAGCTAAATGAGAAGAATGATACCACTCTTGATTTAGAGTACAGTCACACATGAGCAAAACTGACACTGGGGAATATTCAACTCCTGTTTACTTGTATTCAGTGTGAGCTAGAGTTGTACCGATAACAATACCAGTATCGGAAATACCTCCGATACTGCCCAAAATGCGGTATCAGGTATCGGCGAGTACAGCCTGTGACCAATCCGATACCACGTAATGCCTCATGCAATGGTTTGCCTGTAGTGTGCGTATGTGTCATTATGCATACACACACTACAGGCAAACAAAATGGAAACGGAACGGAGTTTAAAAAGCATTCTACTGTAGCCTTTAAAATGTCTTTTTTACCAAATTGTGTGGCTGCACTTTAACCTGTGTCTTGATCTGTGTCAACACTGGATAATGATAATAAAAAAAAGTTTTATGGCATTCATTTTACTATTATGTATTTATTTCTTAATATTTTACATAGAGATTTAGGAGTTGAGACATACATCAATTCATATCCCATCCATTTTTATTTTACGCGCTGGTATCAGATTGGTACTCGTATCGGCAGATACCTAAGGTTCAGGGATCGGTATCAGTGTCGGGAAGGAAAAGGTGGTATCGGTACATCTCTAGTGTGAGCAGAGGGACAAATAAAATATTTGCCTCTGGTGGAAAAACCATTTTGCATCTTCACATCGTGGGGAGGTCAACTTTGTTGAACTTGGAGTGGAGAAGTTGCTGCCTCAACTAATAGCCAAGTTATGTGGAGGCGATAGTAATTGTTGCCGTGTTTAACCAGCTGATATTGCCTGATATTGGCCATGACAAATGCAAATTGCCCCAGTCAGGAGACAGACATGGAGCGTAAGACAATGTACAGTGTACCAATAAAAGTTTAAAAACATTTATTTTGCGGTATTTACTAGCAAGGTACTCAACATTTGCTAGCAAGCTAGCTTTCTGTGTCTGTCACTTCAGGTGCTGCCAACATTTAACACGACTATCGCTTCGGCAGGCTTTAGTCACTTGGCTGCACTTGCTCATGTGGGCCTGAGCCCTTACATATGAAGCTAACCCTAGCAGTGAACTAACTTAGTTCTCTGCTAGCTTAGCTTCGCTGAGCTAACTTAGCTTAGCATTATGAGGGAAACAGTTAGCCTGGCTAACTAGAGTTTTGCTTAACTGTGGACAGAGCTAGGCTAGCTGTTTTCTTGTTTCCAGTCTTTATGCTAAGCTAAGTTAGTCGGCTGCTAGTATTAGCTTCATGTTAAGCATACAGATATGAACCTTATTTTTAAAGTCTATGATATGAATGTGGTGTCAGTATTTTAATTCTTGGCAAGAAACTAAAAATGTCGAACTTTTCCTTCCACAGTAACACTGTGATGAAACAGCCCAGTCATCAGTTAAAAATGTTGGCATTGTACTTTTCTGCAAATCACAAATACATGACATTTGTGTGTTTTGCACGTATCACATCTGGTCTTAAGTGGTTGTACTTTAGCGAGCATCCCAGCAGCATTTAAGCCCGCAAAGTTGCATGTTCGTTAGCGAACAGTTGCTTTTTTTCCAGCGGTGATAGTGCCACGAAAAGCGTTTATTCTTTACAGAGACACTGATGGCTTCCTCAGTCGTGATTGTTCCACCAAAACTGGATTTTTCAAGCCCAAACATGATCTTATCCCAACCACAGCTGTTTTTTGTGCCTAACCTAACCACATATTAACCACAGTGTTAGTAAAATGAAAAGAAATGTGAAGTTAGAACATATGTGCTACATGTTACTGTACAATTTTTAACATATCTGTGGTTTGCAGAAACGCACATTGCCATTATTATTTCTGGCGATTGGATTGGATCAGATCTGAAAAATGTTTCGAGCCTACAACCTTTTCTCAGATTTAACTGAGGAAGAGCTGTAGGCTTGAAATGTTACTCTGCATTAAAATCCTTCTAAAAGGGAGCTGCTTGTTGTGCAGACTTATTTGTTTCCTACTTTGCCAGACGTTTCTTTGGTACAGCACCCACTTTATTGGACGTTAGGATGTGTGTGTATTTTGTACTGTTTTGGATCAGATCTGACTCATTTGCTCTGATTCAGTTTTCTTCCAACATTTCATGACTCGAGATGACCTGTTTCTGTTTCTGTGTACTAACCACCCAGTTCTTACTTTGCTGATGACATTTTGTTGATCTTAAACTGAATTTCAAGGATTTGGTACGAGCACCGTTATAGTAATATCTCCGTTTATTTACATCATATGTAAACATTCAACTCTTAACATGAATATAAGTGTAGTAAAAGGCATGTTTCACTTGTATAAAACACAGAATGTAAACTCTTGGCAACCTTGTCTGTGAATGCTGAAAAGGAAACATGACTCAGGAGATCCTTATAAATGTAAAACTGTAGTTCCTCCAGGAATGTGCAGTTTTTGGCAATGCAAATGGCAAAAAGTTCTCTGCAGGTATTGCAACGACATGATTCTAAGTCTGACTCGGGTAATATAGAAAAACCTCCTTATAATAACCTACACTGACTACAATTATCACAAAATACATTTATGCAATTCAAGCGGTAATCGTGGCTCAGACTGACGCTGATCTTAGATAGGTTACTAATTGTTTTATCAACCTGGAAACACTGTAAGAACCCCTGCAATTGTTTATAAATGCTGGCACAAAAGTCAAGCAATTTAGCTGCAAATTCTGCAGGAATAAAAAAGAAAAAGACAATATTTGATAAAGATGCTGGTCATTTACCCTGGCTTGACCCTTCACAGTATCCTACAGCGTTACAATACATCAAGTTGCTTTTTTGCCTACACTGTATTCACATTGTGTCACAAAAATATAGAGTCAAAAAGTTATTTGTGTTTACATGATAATACAGTCGAGTGGTTTTGGTTTGAGCAGCTGTCGTTGAGCACCAAAATACTCAAGTTATTAAAATGTAATTACTGCATTATTACACAAAAAAGCAACTTCACATGAGAGTACCTCTTACAGTATTACCTGACTGCTTATTAGGTAAGAAACACTCAAAGTACAGAACATTGAAACCATAATGAAATGAATGATAAAGAAAGAATAAGGACTCCTTTTGAGAACTGAGATAGATGGTGGTTAAAAGTTGAATCAGTCCCATTCGATACCGAGATGTTCACAGCTGATGTCCCACAGTCTCCTCGCTGTCTCCTCACTTCTTCCCTGTGGGGCTACAAAGGCAGGGGCGCAGTCGCTGAAATGACAAGAGGGGGAGTGACTATTACATAAAAGCTAATAATGCAGTGACTCAGCACTCCGGGGGCAGTGATTTCCTTCAGCAGTATTTTACCTGTCGACACTTGAAATGAGCAGACACAAGGAACTTAATATGTCTTGTTGCCTTTTACAAAACCCAAAACCAGTGAAGTTGGCACGTTATGTAAATCGTAGATAAAAACAGAATACAATGATTTGCAAATCCTTTTCAACTTATATTCAATTGAATACACTGCAAAGACAAGATGTTTAATGTTCAAACTGAGAAACTTTATTTTTTTTTTGCAAATAATCATTAACTTAGAATTTAAAGGCAGCAACACATTGCAAAAATGTTGGCACAGGGGCCTTTTTACCACTGTGTTACATCGCCTTTCCTTTTAACGACACTCAGTAAACGTTTGGGAACTGAGGAGACCAATTTTTGAAGCTTTTCAGGTGGAACTCTTTCCCATTCTTGCTTGATGTACAGCTTAAGTTGTTCAACAGTCCGGGGTCTCCGTTGTCGTATTTTACGCTTCATAATGCGCCACACATTTTCAATGGGAGACAGGTCTGGACTACAGGCAGGCCAGTCTAGTACCCGCACTCTTTTACTATGGAGCCATGCTGTTGTAACACGTGCAGAATGTGGCTTGGCATTGTCTTGCTGAAATAAGCAGGGGCGTCCATGAAAAAGACGTTGCTTGGATGGCAACATATGTTGCTCCAAAACCTGTATGTACCTTTCAGCATTAATGGTGCCTTCACATATGTGTAAGTTGCCCATGCCTTGGGCACTAATACACCCCCATACCATCACAGATGCTGGCTTTTGAACTTTGCGCCTATAACAGTCCGGATGGTTCTTTTCCTCTTTGGTCCGGAGGACACGACGTCCACAGTTTCCAAAAACAATTAGAAATGTGGACTCGTCAGACCACAGAACACTTTTCCACTTTGCATCAGTCCATCTTAGATGAGCTCGGGCCCAGCGAAGCCGGCGGCGTTTCTGGGTGCTGTTGATGAATGGCTTTCGCTTTGCATTGTAGAGTTTTAACTTGCACTTGCAGATGTAGCGACGAACTGTAGTTACTGACAGTGGTTTTCTGAAGTGTTCCTGAGCCCATGTGGTGATGTCCTTTACACACTGTCGTCGGTTTTTGATGCAGTACCGCCTGAGGGATCGAAGGTCACGGGCATTCAATGTTGGTTTTCGGCCTTGTCGCTTACGTGCAGTGATTTCTCCAGATTCTCTGAACCTTTAGACGATATTACGGACCGTAGATGATGAAATCCCTAAATTTCTTGCAATAGCTCGTTGAGGAATGTTGTTCTTAAACTGTTCGACAATCAGCTCACGCATTTGTTCACTAAGTGGTGACCCTTGCCCCATCCTTGTTTGTGAATGACTGAGCATTTCAGGGAAGCTGCTTTTATACCCAATCATGGCACCCACCTGTTCCCAATTAGCCCATTCACCTGTGGGATGTTCCAAATAAGTGTTTGATGAGCATTCCTCAACTTTCTCAGTCTTTTTTGCCACTTGTGCCAGCTTTTTTGAAACATGTTGCAGGCATCAAATTCCAAATGAGCTAATATTTGCAAAAAATTACAAAGTTTACCTGTTCGAACATTAAGTAACTTGTCTTTGCAGTGTATTCAATTGAATATAGGTTGAAAAGGATTTGCAAATCATTGTATTCTGTTTTTATTTACGGTTTACACAACGTGCCAACTTCACTGGTTTTGGGTTTTGTAAATGTCCAGTAAATTCACTTTTATCTGTGGTGACTTACAATGATACTTAACTTGAAGATAGATTAAATGACAAGAAACTAGCAATGAATAATGTGATAAGCAAAGGTACAACTACCCTCATTAAGGATGAAACAAAGTTAGGAACTTTGAAATAAACCAACTGGAAAGAATGGGAACATGGGTCTGTCCACCACTTTGTTCAATTCTTTGGTTTATGAACAAGTAGAGTGCCCCAGCAATGAGTCCTAAACCCGAAAATGAGTGAGCATTTTTCCACTCCTGCTTCCCTTGTCTTGAAGTCAATTGGCTTTTTAAATGGGTTTTTGGTTAGATGCCTGAAATAAGGTCTGTGGTTAATGCAAGCTTAAGAGACTTTCACGTTTTGTTCTATGACATAAAATATGCCAGTAAATACCCCACTCGTGAATTTTGATGCTTCTATGTGTCGTAAAAAAGACGGTTGCTATCAAGTGGCTAAATGAGACTACAGAACATCATTGTGCTGAACATGGCCTTTACAGCCTCATTGTCGGACCACAGTGTCGTCTGTTTATAGCCTAACGTTAGCTTTTTACCTCTGCCGATTGCATTTAGGCTTAAAAAATCATTAAAGCAGTGTTCATTTGTGAAGATTATCTTGCTGAACAACATGCGTTAGTATCAAACTTTTGTCTACCATTGAGCTGATTGTCTGCAATAATCCAAAATCCATTGAAAAAACCCACATAGGCTTTTTGATGAGGGAACCAGGGCGATGCTAACTTTAGCATCGGCCTTTTGAAAAACATCATCCCTGGAGCACTCTATACCTGCTAATACAGCCTCATTCCCATTAGCCTGAGCTGTACTTTGCTTTTAGCAAATGTCAGCATGCTAACATGCTAAAATAAGATGGTGAACATGATCAAAGGTATACCTAGTGAATATTATGTTGTCATTATGAGTAGGGTTGCCACCTTGGATTTGTGAAAAAAAGGGACACTCGACCAAATGTTTGAGGCGGAGGGCTCGGCCATTATTACCAGTTCAGACTGACCAATGAACATGAAATTCGGACATAGGAGACCAGATTTGCCATCATTCCATGTCCTTTTATGTGCCTGTATTTTATATTAATTTTTATATCAATGAAAAAAACAAATCCGTGTTACTAAATTCTTAAATTTTTACATGTATCTCACCATAGCAAGTTGGAAGAAGACATATTCTGCCATATATGAAGAGGGGAGACTCTCTGGAATCTGGTAATATAAGAACCATGATGGTGGGACATTCTGTCACTTCACAGCTGTCCAAAACATGTGGTTTGTGCCAGGCGGACATGATTGACAGTATTTTTCATTATTGCAAGAAATTCCATTGACTCATTCACAAGTCAAAAATGTGTTTTATCTGAAAGAAACATGCAATATTTACATCTAAGATAATAGAAAAATAGTCAACCAAGTGCAATGATGTCCTCCAAGATAATATTTGTTTTTCAGTTTCAGTTATATATTGGGGGGACATTTTGGGCACTGGTGGGGGGGCACGTGTCCCCCTCAATGTATATGGTAACTACGGCCCGTCATGCATGCATAATTAGGCTACAATTGTCTGGGTGCGCAAAGGTGAAGTGGCTGGTCTCGTCATACAAAGTTTGACGAGTGTCAACTGGACAATATGAAGATATTTGCATCTTGAAAGCCGGACTACAAATGTGGATAGACAGGGAGAAACACACGGAAGCCTAAGACGTGGTAAGATACGATATTCCTCACTATATGAAGTGACTGACAACAAGATCTGTGTCATGGGTTGTAAAGAAATTCGTCAGGTTTTTATTTTGTAGACAATTGATCTGTATTTATAGCGTGATGGGATGACAGCACAATGATGTGTGTGGTGTCATAGGAAAGCTCTGGTCCTGCGCTTTCATGTGATATGTGTGGCATTTCTGTGCGAGCCTGCATTCGTGAGTAATCCATCCAAGAATAATGTGTGTGCAAAGCTGTATGAAAGCTTTGTCATACATCATTTTAGGGTAACTTTATCATTTTTTTCGCTGTGAAAACATTTGGAAAGCTACGATTCCGCTGTTTCACGTGATATGCATGGCTTCTTGCTATGACGCACGGTCGCAGAGAAAATCCATAGAGAAGAACAGGTGTGAATTTGGACGCACTATGCGTCGTTCTGGATGGACTCCTTGGCCTGCTGCTGCTGCATTTTCCCAAAAAAACGGGACAAATTGTGTCCCGGGAGAGATTTTTTTTTTCCCGGGACAGCTGATGAAAAAAGAGAACAATTCTGGGAAAAACGGGATGGGTGGCAACTCTAATTATGAGCGTTTTGCAGTGCTAGTGTTAGCATTTAGCACAGCCTCACAGAGCTGCTAGCTAACCTGTAGGTTGTAGACTGTATTGTTAGCCTTACATTATTATCTGCAGTATGCAGGTTTAACTTTTACAATGATTCTTTATATCATAGATAAACAATATCACAAAATGAGTGAAATGAGGAGAAATAGCTTGATGAGAGACAAAACAAGTAGAGCTTAAAATGGTTGCTCTTTTTAAAAAAAAATGTATGTAAGAAAACCTCTTTAATAAAAGTTTAAAACTTTCAGCTAAACCATCCAAAATCAAGGGCACTGGGAGAGCACAGACAGGCCATAAAATCATATTAAAAAATTACAACCTGTCTAATGGCAAACCCATGTTGGAGTAATTAAAGATGACAGGGCTGTGAAGCAGGCAAATTTCCCGTGGTGACACTAAAGCTTGTGGGTTGTGTAATCTTTTACAAGACACTGGGGAATGAAACATTAATAAAGAAGTTGAGATCAGGTAACCACATGGCTTCTACAGGAACAGCCTGCTGCACAATTTGATACCTCATGTCCCATTTCCCTTCAGCTGGTAAAATGTAACGGTTAATAACTCCTGGCTGAGGGACGTTTTGTCCTGTCTAGACTTGCAAACATCTAAGTCTAGCCCCTTTGTTAAAGAGTAAGATCTTTTTTGTTTAACCAGAAACAGTCCTGAAATCATGTTTGGCAAACCCACCAGACTCCATTTAAAAGAACGGTAATTTTGGCGTGTATAGCGGCAGCATGTTTTCACATCTAACTGGGGGAATTAAGGGTTTATTTCAACCAAACAAGAGCTGGTGATTGTTGGAACAGTGGAAAGACCAAGCAAGCCATCTTTTTTGAGTTTTATTTTGTTTCTGTCGACACTGAATGAATTGTGTTTAATGATGGTTAAATTAGTGTTTATTTAAATGGAGTCTGGTGAAGTTGGTGATAGTGAATTCAGGGCTGTTTCAGGTCAAATAAAAAGGATCTTACTCTTGAATGAAAAGGTTGATCTCTGTAGAAATGCTGTCAGACACGTATAGAAACAACCTGAGGCTGGCTGAAAAATATTGATGATGATGATTACTTTATTTCTGTGGTCCAATTTCTCATTTTTATCAAACCAAAATTTAAGATTTTTGCCCTGTATTCTTACAAAGGTGCATGGAGGTTATCACATACAGTATGATTGTGCACTCAGAGCACACCTGAGACGGTCACAGAGCTTGTCGAAGCAAGCATTGCTAGGTCCTGCTAAACCAAGCCCATTGGGGTTGAACCCTGTGTTTTTAGGGAGTCCGGTTTGTTAATGCAGTAGCTGACAGGAAATAAACAGGCCCCAATGCTGTTCCCTGAGGATCAGAATAGCAATGAAAACATCCTGGCCAATCCTGGCTTGTAGATGTGGCTAGTGGGGGTGAGGGACAATTGGGACAAGGTTGCACATTTTGCTCCTTTGTCTAGATTTTGTTTACTTGTTTACAATAAAAATAAAAAAATAATTCCCTATAAGAATAACAAATGGGTAAATTTGCATCCACAACCAATTTCAGATCCCCGGGTCTTCACAGTGAACCTGACAGATTTCAAGCTTGTTGTCGGTTACCTGAAGTGTTTCCCAGAGATTGAGTGCAGTTCTTCTGCCACAGCACAGTAGATGCTGGTTTGTGCTCCTTCCCGAGGTGTTTTTAAGAACATGGAGAAGACGGTGAAAAATATTGTCATGAGGGTCGAATGTCTGGTCAGATCAGAGTTCACTGTTCCTGGGTGGACTGAGTTCACTGTCACGTTGGTATCTGTGAGGACAACAGACGTTAATCACTATGGGCGACATTTTTTCTTCTATCTAATCTGCAGTATCAGTCTGACTATTAGAAAACACTGTTGCTTTTAATAAACTGCCTGAAACTTGAGCTCAAGTGAAGTGCCTTTTTGCTTACTCTTATTTTTCTTCAAGATAATTTAATTCCATTTTCATTACCTGACATTTTAGGCAAAAAGATGTTTTCTTCTGATGAATTTGAAATGTTATTATTTCCTGTATCAAAAGACTTCTACTAACAGAATGTGTTATCGATAATAAAAAAAGATCATTTGGGAGAAGTATTCCTTTAATACAAGTTGTTGTTGGTTTCACACCTGCTCTAATCACTAGTCCTGTCTCTGTTACTACTCTGTTTGCCAAAGCAAAGCAAGTCATCTGTCCATTCTCCCATGTTTCATGTGTTTGATTATATGCATGTGTGTTTGTGTACCTTTGAGTCTACGCGCCAACTCTCTGGCAAAGAGCACATTTGCCAGTTTGCTTTGGCAGTACGCTAATCCGCTGTTGTAGCTTCCCTGGCTGTGAAGATCATGGAAACGGATCCAGCCGAAGTTGTGAGCAAGAGATGAGACCACCACGATCCGGGCCGGCGCACTGCGCTTCAGCAGCCCGATCAGGAGGGACGTCAACAGGAAGTGCCCTGCCACAAGTAAGAAACACATACAGTCAGTGCTAAACACACACACACACACAGTCTGTATTGTTATTATTAAATTAATTATTATTGACGCTGTCATCCAAGGATGTATGAGAAGTATTAACCTCTAACTCATTTTATCTTGCATTTTATAGTTATTATATTGTATTTTCACATTTACCATATAAATGGATATTTGGATAGTTGGTTACAGTAAGTAGCTTTAGACAGATGTGAGTGACAAGTGATGATGGTGTTTAAAACACCACTGAAGAAACTGTAAATTAGATCTTTTAAGAGACTGTCAGGATCCAAAATCCCGTTTAAGGGATAGTTTGGATCTTTTAAAGTGGGGTTGTATGGGGCACTTATCCATAGTAAGTGTGATATAGAGTAGAAGGTGGTCGGCATGCCCCCAGTTTAGAGAAGCAGGCTGGAGTACCAACGTGGAAGCTAGGCAATGTACTGTACTGCTGTGGACGGGGGCAACAGCAATACATATTTAGCCACCTAATAAAAGTCCCACCTTAAAATCAATATTAGCTCAAGTGTACGCTATGTTTAGAATATTTTCATCGCTTTACATTGCGGTCAAACAGCGAGGAACTGGAGCTGTTATATCGCTCTATTCAAAGCCAGACTTCATTGAGAAAAAACATAATTTTACATTGCTGAACACAGGAGCTGCTGGTCTACCACTACCTCGATCAGTTGGTTAGTTTGTGTTATTGCGTGACATTGGCATTTAAAAAAGTTAGTACAGACTGACCAAAGTCAGACAATAGCACAAATGAACTAACTAATCGAGGCAGTAGTAGACCAGCAGCTCCTGTGTTCAACGAACCAAATTACTATTTTTCTCAATGGAGTCTGGTGGCTTTGACGGTAGTATATGTTACCTCAATCAGTGACCGTAGTTCGGAACAAACTGGCTTATTAACATTAATTTTAGCTTGGCTTGTTATTAGCTGGTAACTCGCTTCTTGCGGTGCGGACCACTCTGCGGAAGGAAGGATGGTGAGGCGTTCAAGTGCTGTTCACCAGCAGCTTCCGTGGCAGTACTCCTGCCTGCTTCTTCATAACAGGGGCGTGCCGACAGACATCTACTGCAGGTAAAACACCGACTATGGATAAGTACCTTGTACAACCCCAACACCCATTATGCTTCTGAAATGTGTGAACTACAGGCGGGAAGACTATTATGTTCCCAACTCATCTACTGTGTGTCCCTGCATGTAAATAAAATATTAGGATCCTTAACATCAATCATTTTTGCTTGAGTAGGGCTGATTAATTGTGCATGAAATATTCTGATGCAATAGATGGATCAGTCAGTTACTCCATCATGTTTTCAGTCCTGTTAATTGATTCAAGTAAATTTCGCCGCAGTCCTACCCAAGTGATTGACTCCAATGTGCATCTCAAAGCCATCAATTGTTTTTGTGTACGGGCACATCATCACCCCAGCGTTGTTGATGAGGATATGAAGATGGTTAACCTCTGAAGGAGAGAACATCACAACAAAAGGAACATGTCAGCTGCGGAAACTGTTAGATAACAGCAAAGCAGGGTTCTGTGAGTAGATGTGACTCTGTGCTTACCTCTCAGGAACTTCTGTGCGAAGGCTCGTATAGAGCAGGTGTCCGCCAAGTCAAGCTCTCGAACCTCTACTTGTGCGTTAGAGTACGCAGCTCGTATACTGGCCGCCGCCTCTTCTCCTTTGTCCACGTCTCTGCATGCCATGATCACCCGAGCCCCTGTCATGTGAAAAATAAGCAGCAGCTAAACTATGAACAAAACAGAAACTACATTAATTAACAGAACAGAAGATAGAGGGTGTGTCTGTTGGCTTGTGGTGCGTGGAGCCATTTATAAAAGGAGGTTTCTTCTTATGTCACTCCTCAAGCAAAACACTTTCGTCATAACACAACAACGTCAACCAAAGATCATAAACTCTAATATCTGCATTGAGTTTTAAGCTTTAAAAATAAAAGCTTTAAAGGACCAGTGTGTAGGACTTAGTGGCATCTAGCGGTGAGGTTGGAGATTACAACCAACTGAATATCCCTCCCTTTTTAAGCGTGTAGCAGAACCTCCAGTGGCCTTCAGGTAACATAAGAAATGCAATAGATCTCCTCTAGAGCCAGTGTTTGGTTTGATCGTCCTGGACGATTGCAGAACAGCCCAGTCACCAGAAGATATATTGGCATAGAGTGTTCCAGGGATAACGTTTTTTGGTAGGCCGACGCAACGGTTAGCATCGCACTGGTTCTCTCATCAAAAAGCCTGTGGGATTTGTCCCATTGGATTTTGGATTATTGACGAAAATAAGCTCTGTGGCAAACAGATGTTTATGATACTTACACGTTTTGTTCAGCAAGATAATCTTCACAAATTAACATAATTTTCATGATTATTACAATCGCCAGAAGTCAGTTGCTAACGTTAGGCTATTAACGAACTACACTACGGTCGCATGGTTTAACGTCGCCTCCACAGCACAGCTGTAAAGCCATGTTCGGTGTGATGACATTCTGTAGTCTCATTTAGCAACTTGTTAACAACCACCCTTCTTAAGACACATAAAAGCTGTAAAATAAACGAGAGGGGCATTTACTGACATATTTCATGTCATAAAACAAAACATGAAAGTCTCTTAAGCTTGTGTTGACCACAGACCTTAAGTCAGGCATCTAATGAAAAACCCACTGACTTCAAGATGAGGGCACCAGAGTGGTGAAATGCTAATTCATGTCTGGGTTTTAGGACTCATTCCTGGGGCACCCTACTGTACATTTCTGCAAACATTGGTGTAGCGACTGCAGGAAACAAACTCAAAGTCACTGAGGAGCTGAGGCTGGGCCTGGTTTACTTGTCTGACACATCAACAAAAGAATTGCTGAGATCCAAAAAATACATTAAATAAATGTATTAATGCAAAGGAATCAACTTATTATAACATGCACAAACTTATAATCAAAAATGATCACAGCGAACAAAGAAAAGTGCGGTCAACAAAAAATACGGCACCCTCTCTCTCCAGCAAAAAAAAAAAAAAATAATACAGCTGATATAGATTACAAGTGTCAATGTCCATATCCATGTCCCTATGCTAAGACATCTAACAATACAAAAATATAAACCATCCCAAAACGTATTAATCCTACAAATCTTACAAAATCCACTCTTTCTAAATTAATTCATGGCTCTTACAGTCAGCCCAGCAAGCAATAGTCGTGATTTAAACATATTGGCTATATTTAGCTCTAATTTAGTCTAGCTACATGTAACCCAAATCTAGCTGATTTAATTTTGAAATTGATTAAATGTAATTTTCGCCATTGCAGATGGCGTGTGGTATGATATTCAATCACGATTGGAGAGTCAACAGTAATTAAAATATGTTTATCTCCATTTTTTGGACATGGTCTCTACATAGCTGTATAATTGATGACGTCTACACTTTGGCTATGGTTAGACTTCTACCAAATTTTCACTGACAGCCCAAATTCAGCCGTGATTTAGCCTCGACGTCAGGTCTTTATGTAGACGGCTATTAGACATTTTTTAAAACCAAAAAATGCTTGCTGGGAGATATGTTACATTTGTACATTTCATACGTAGCATAACATCTCTCCACTTTGTGCATGTATAGGTCCTGTTTGTGCATGTGTGTGTCTTTCAGACCTGTGTGTAATTGACAAGCAAGAGTGAAAACATTGAATTTCCCCTCAGGGGGATTAATAAAGTGAATAAACTTAAACCTAAACTTATCTCTGCAGTGATGTAGTTCAGACTGCATGTATATATGAGCTGACTTTGTCATACAGAGGTAGAGGGGGGCGGTATGAAGCCTGGCTGCAAACTACTGCTCAAGACTAACAAACAACAAGACAAGGTGGTTTTAGCAAGAAATTTCCAGAGATGGTTGTGTCAACAAAACCAGGTATTTTAAGCCACAACATGATCTTTTCCTAACCGTAACCAAGTAACCAAGCCTGTCCGACCAAACATGTCCGCTGCAAAATAATGTATGAATGTCACATACCCATAGTTTGCAAAAATGTACAGCGCCAACATTTATTCTAGCAAGTGGGTTGTGTAGAAACATGGCAATGCAACATGGCAGGCTCTTCCTTATGAACTGCTGTGTCTTAGCATTTTTTTTCCTGTTCATTTGGCTTGGGCGCTGCACCCAAGTCGCATAATGGTCATGAAAACCCTGCTGTTTATTCTGGCATCATGTTGGCTAAAATATTAGTAACATTTTTATGTAAACAAACATACATGTAAACACAAGGAGTAATATTTGACGATATATGCATGTGACCTTGATCATTTCTGCTGACCTTAATAAGTTGATAACATAATCATATCAGGCCGATCATGGAGCCCAACTCTCCTCCCATCCACTATCCCAACCAGTCTGTGCATTAGGTTTTGGCAAATATAACACATTTATGTGCTGCTTGTAATGACGAGCCAAAGTCATTCAAGTTGTCATTAATGGCAATTTCTTATATTTCCCGATGACCAATATTACACAGAATAAAAGGCTGAATCAGTGCAGTTTCCGCTACTATGAGTTAATAATGTGAGGACAAGTCAGTGGAATGATTCACTTCAGATTTTATCTAAATGAATATGATGAGGGGGGAAAATCAGTCTACATTCTGCATGTCTTCTGCAAGTCTTTCAGTCCATCTTTTATACAAAAAAATATAAATGTATGTATTATGATATGGGATAGAAGAATACTCTTTAACTTACTTAGTTCAATCTTATTTTATTCAGACTACTGTTGTCTGTTGTCAGTGATAATGGTTGTAAACTGGCGCTGTGCTGTATGGTTAAATGTAAAACCAAAGAGTCACCTCGCACTGCCAGGTCCAGGGCAGTCTCCTTCCCGATCCCTGTATTGGCCCCTGTGATGAGGACTGTCTTCCCCTCCAGACTAGCTGAGGACATGCACACTCCTCCTGCTGCATATTTCCTGTTAATACACAGTGGCCACTGATTAACACTGAACCACAGCAGACAGAAGCCCCCTCTGCTCCAGCACAGCTAAGCCATGTCCTCATTAGGACATATGGACAGCATGGCTTAATTATTCATAGAGAAACTTGGACAATGAGCTGAACTGGGCGTCAAGTCGTACGACCCACGCCACAGAGCAGGGCCGCCCCATAACCAATGGCTCTGTTGGAGTAATGCATACCAATATAACTCCTCCTACGCTCAGGCTGCTGATAGGCCCGAGCTGCTCAGATGGAAGAGTCCAGGTTCATCTCTGTGCTAAAACTCCCACAGCTCCATCATTTTGTTTCATTGATTTTCTGCTTAAAATGTCAGTCAGCGTCGCGTGGATAAAATGTGATGGGGACAGAAACGCCTTTAAAATGACGATCAGCTGTGTTCAGATGCTGCACAGTGTTTTATATAATGCCACTGAACCTCATCGTAATAATTACATCAGTGCAATGTAATGCCCTGTCAACCAAGTAACAACCAACCCGTGATGTGTGAGACACTGGGATTACATGAGAATGAATGAGAGCCATAATTGCAGCCTTACCTTATGTGAGGTGCAAATAAAATCACCAGTACCGTCCCCACTCCGAGACCCGCGGCGATTATTAGCAGCAACATAATATCACGGATGTGCGCCTTTCTGTCTCCTCAAGCAGGACGCCACTGCTCCGTAGGCAGAACAGCTGATGTCAAAGCATAAAGGGGTGCAGAGCGTAGCAGGGGTGAAAGAGACACCGCGAACGGCATCATGGGATTGTAGTTTTACAGCCTGGCAACAGAAATACTGAAGGTTAGTGGACATCTTTAATATTTTACATCAGGATTACAACTATGCTTTTATTAACCAGCTGGTTTTAAAACGTAAATTATCATTAGAATAATTTAATTTATTTGTATAATAGGGTATAAACAGTTTTAGGGAATCAGATTAATTTATCATATGCTGACAGATTAACAAAAGCAGATTTAATGTTTGCAATTTTGTCTTTTAATATGAACTTGTATATATTATATATAAGTTGCATTTATAATTATTTTTTGTACATAGGTGATTGTCTGTTTTTGTGTGGTATGCTATGGACCTTTCTGTGTGTCCTTAATAAAGTCATTATTATTATTATTATTATTACTATGTTACAACTTCTTTTTTTTCTCCAGGAACCTTATTTGACTTTCTAATATAATTTTTTTAGGTACAATAACTTGTCAAACTATCATTATGTATATTTATTTGTTTTTATCGCTTTGTTTAACCACTTTATTTCTCATGCCTACTCTAATTCTGTTGTTTTATTATTCTACTGATTGTAGTTAAATTTTCACACTTACAGCCTCAGTACAGTGACAATATATATTTTATTTTATTTTACTGTTTTGAAAACTGCTATAAATGATTACTAATGTTATTTTTATTATTATTATTATCATCGTTATCAAAACAGGATAAATATGAGATAAAACAATCAAACAAAAGCAAGGGTACAATAAAAATAAACGAAAATAAACAACTACATACATATGTGAATGGTTAAATAAAATTACGTAAAATTATTTTACAAGGAGTAAAAATTAAGTTTCCATTTTAATAAATAACTAAAATTAATTGTTGTACTGTACATTTTTATAGTAAGAAGCAGTAGTATTGTTTTAAACTACATTTCCCAGAAGGCACCGTGAAAGCTGTCTGCGTAGTGCCTGACTAAAATTGTTATCGTGGTGCTTTTTAAATCTTTTGAACGAGATTTTGGAGCATTTTCCTCATTTTCTTTATTATTTAGAGTGTAATATTGAACCTGTTTATTTTTTGTTCGAAAAAAATATACTAAATCATGCCTGTGTTTTATTTTTGTTCGGGGGTTTTAGGCACTGGAGGACGGGATCATGAGAGGCATCATGCGGAAGTCCCGAGGACCTGATTATCATCAAAGCAAAACTAGAAGCTGAACTTACGGTCGTGACTGTTACTGTAGTTTTATTTTACCACAAAAGACGAAGTAGATAAAATACAGTTACTGCAAACATGTCGTCAGAGGAATTCGAGAAGTTGCACGAAATCTACAAATCACTGTATGAGGAGCTGAAGCTGATGCCGGAGAGAGCCGGGAAATGTCACGGAGGTAAAAGGTTAATGTTGTTGTTTTACTAGCTAATGTTAACGTTAGCTAACTGTGTGACAGACTCATGAGAAAGGTGTTTTATGTGTCGTAAAATTGCCCCTTTGTTGTGTTTACAGAGGAGAGGAAGAGGTTGGTGAGGACTTTCGATGAGAGACAGGGAGAAGCTGAGGAAGTGGTGAGCTGCTCTCCTGTTTATTTGTTTAGGAAGTGTTAACTGCCAGCTGCGCACTTTAATAAGACCTTTTATAGTCTCTGCCATTACACAGGTAAACGGCTTGGTGCAATAAAGGCCTGCTTTTACTCATATCTATTTACGTACAGTGTTGGCACACATTTCTTGTTAGTTGTGACTTACTAATATTCCCCACTTTATTTGTGTTATGTATAGTCTTAGTAATTTATTCAAGCACTGTACTTAAGTACAAATTTGAGGTACTTGTCCAGTTCAGAGGGAAATACTGCACTTTTTACTCCACTGCAATTATTTGACATCTTTAGTTACTAATTAGTTTACAGATTAAGATTTTTACACATGACTCTAAGAAAGAGACTCTTTGTAGAGTAATAAGTTACTTACTACACTAGTACTATTGTGTTACTTTCAGCAAATCACCCCAGAAGAACTAATAGGCATTTTAATGGATAAGGGTCATGTTGTTTCACAGCAGATAATCAAAGCACAGCAGCTCCAGGTTGTTACAGTTCATTTCAAATCCAGTGCTGCACAGGTGTGACCCATTCATGTACTCACATACAGTGGTTACCACTTTGTATTTACATGAGAAAAAATGATATAGAATAATTAAATAGCCTAGACCTTTTAAAATAAATGATTGACGTAATTACAAGTGCAAATTGCAACACCGGAGCTGGACGATGCACCTGCTGGATCCCGGTGTGCCGGTCAGCTACAGCAGCACTGCAGAGAGGGTTATGTATAAGAATGGGACTGTGTGCCGGCGTTGCTCTGCAGTTGTAGGAGATGTGATTGGAAACACATCCAACATACACCAACATCACCCAGGCCAGATTTGGTGATCATCGGGACGAGGAAAAAATTAACCAGAGGCCAGCTCCTTATCCCCGCTGCTTTCATGCAGACTTAGGACGCAGAAGCAGAACGGGATACGTTGTAGACGTTACATCAGTGGAAACATACTGAACATGATAAGGCACAGTACGACATGACCCAGCTAGGCTGATCACCGGCACCCTTCTACAATGTAGTCTGTAGTGACCATGGACTGTATGAATAAGGTTGTTAAGGGGATGTTTTTTTTCTTGTAGTGCACTGACGGAGGTGGAGACAGTGTTACATGACACTGTAAATGTAATAATATTACCCCAAATTTTGTTGTAACATATTATATTACTTTGTTATTGCTAAAACAACTGTATATATTACAAAAGTAATGCGTTACTCCCAACACTGCCGTTAATGTATCTATTAAAGGCAGTGTATTAAAGACCTTTCCCTGGTATTACACTATTTTCTTATCTGTGTCCAGTTACAAGGAATGGAAGAAGAGCTACGTGCTGCCCCTTCCTCCTTCAGAAATGCAATGAGTACAAAGGTGCGCATGTACCACCGGGATTTGGGCAAGCTGCAGAGGGACATGAAAACCTCTGCTCCAGGCTTTGGTTCCTCCTCTCAGACAGCGGACAGAAGTCATCTTGGCATCTATTCATCACAAAACCAACAGAGTGTGAGTGTTGACTTTGATTTGTTAAAAATCCTGCTTGTGCACAGTGTCATCTCATTATGAGAGTGATCAACAGTTACAAGGAAGTTTAAAAGCAGGAAGTGTTTCAGGTCTCTAAAATAAGAGTGGAAAATCTTGCTTTGGCTCTCAGTCTCAGAATGAAAGTAAGAAGCTTTCATGTCTTTCCAGCTCTTTGTTAAGACAAATTCTTAGGAAATGCAGGAAGTTAATAAAATGATGATGTATAAGTGAATGAAAAAGTTGGAGGAAAAGTTGATGTACTTACTTTACTGCGAAATAAACCCTGGAATGTATTCAACAAAACTACTTGATATCTAAAGGAGTAAAAGTATCTGAGAATGGAGTTTTTTTTTCTTGCTCTTCTGTCACTGTTAGTGTTATTCATCCTGGTTAATATTTTTGTCCACCTATACAGACACACCTTCAGTCCCAGAGAGCCTTGCTTCTTCAGGGCACAGACTCTTTGAACAATGCCAGCCAGAGTATTGAGCGAAGTCAGCGCATCGCCGCAGAGACGGATCAGATCGGCACAGATATCATTGAGGAACTGGGAGAGCAGAGGGAGCAGCTGGACCGCACCAGAAACAGAGTGAGATATGATTTGTTAATATGATACTGTACAGGATGAGACTGTGATGCTGCATTTGTTTTAATCTACTGAGGGTTGATACTGTGTGTTAGATATTTTAGTTTGATTCAGTCGATTTAGTTTCTTATATTTTCTAAGATTTTCTAAAGTAGTCCAACATTTATAAGTAGTTTAGGGCCAAAACAGGTGGTACAGCTCAGGTTTGGGTCAGTATGATTTATTCAATTGAATTTTTTATAATGAAAAATAAATGAAAGACTAAAAATAAATAAAAATACTATTAGTTGTTGTCAGACAGTGATTTTTATATGTATATTCTGTCTTTTGTTTAATTTCTAGTTGACGAATACTGGAGAGAACCTTAGTCGAAGTAGAAAAATTCTTCGTGCCATGTCACGGCGGTAAGTGCTACGAGATTATACATTTGATATAAGTAATCTTGAGTTTTTTTGTAATTGATGCGCAAAATGTCTGTTTTTTAAGTTTGTTTTATTCTCTGTTCTTTTGTATTCCTGTCAAGAGACAACAGGAGCTCAGTTTGAGTGATAGTATACAGAATTAAACTCCTGTGTACATTAACAAGGCAAAATGGTCCACACTGATAATACTAAAACATAATTTGATAAAAAGAAATCTGATTGGCTGATTAATGTTTTTCTGAATAACATACAGATGATATTAAGGCTGCAACTGATCTTTAGATTCTGCACATGTATGCAGACATACATTGCCCTCAGGTGACCCAAGAGTCATACCACCATCGTAAACTCTAGATTCAGCTATGTTTTTACACTCAATACTAATTTTCTATGACTGTCTAAACTAGACTGAATCTAATGATGATTACTTTGCCAGTCTATTAGGAGGTGAGCTAAATGCATTTTATTCTATTATTTTGATATGTAGGCTTTTCAAAATGAGATATTTTCTCAAGAACGCTATCTTAGAGAAAATCTAGCTTGTGCATATGTATGCAGAATCTGTAGGTGATGGGACAAGATTTGATAAACTGAAGTGTTCTGGTTTTGTTTGTTGTCCAGTTGTAGTCTGAGTAGTATTGATTTAACAAGTTTTAACAGTAGGTAAACAGTGGATCAGCTGAAATACAATCTCGAAACCCATCGGCCATAGTCTGACGACGAGTTAGCTTCTATTAACTAATATATCTTCATTCACATGCAGATATCTGTTCATAAAGATTAGCCGAAATGACTGTCGCACAGAAGAGTAAGTTTTAGTAGTTGGGATATCCGCTGGCTACACAGGAAGCCCCTGAAATATTGGCCCTTGCCTCCAGAGGCAATATCATCGTCAGACTATAGTGATGAGTTCCAAGATTGATTTTTTACTATCAAGGCAATAATTTTCCTAATTAACTGGTAATAGTTTAATCTGCGAAATGTCAGTAAAGGTTTCAGTAAAGTGAAAAATAGCGCAGCAGGAGACATCTTCATTCATCTTCTAACCGCTTCATCCTCTTGAGGGTCGCGGGGGGGCTGGAGCCTATCCCAGCTGACATCGGGCGAGAGGCAGGGTACACCCTGGACAGGTCGCCAGACTATCGCAGGGCTGACACATAGAGACAAACAACCATTCACGCTCACATTCACACCTACGGACAATTTAAATCAAATCAAATCAACTTTATTTATATGGCACTTTTCATACAACAGTAACACAAAGTGCCTCACAGAGGTTAAAAACAACAAAGATCCAAACAGAAAACAAAAAGAAAAGAGAAAACCCAACCCTCCCACCCAACAAAAAGCTGTTTAGCTCATAAAATTGAGTTAGTAGCTAGGTAAGAATGATCTAAAACAGAGACATAAAATGCATCAAAACTAAAACCTATAGGCTAACTAAAATAACAAAAGATAAAGGTTAAATGAGATAAGAACGTAAAAAGAGGAAGGGTAAGAATATAAAAAATAAATAAAAAATAGATAATAGATGGATAAATCAGTTATAAGAGGAATTTAAAATAGATAAATAAAGAGATCAGTTAAAAGCCTGATTAAAAAGATGAGTCTTTTTTTAGAGTTATCAATTAACCTAGTCCCCAGTCTGCATGTCTTTGGACTGTGGGAGGAAGCCGGAGTGCCCGGAGAGAACCCACGCTGACACGGGGAGAACATGCAAACTCCACATAGAAGGGCTCCCACACCTGGGATCGAACAACAACCCTCTTGCTGTGAGGCGACAGTGCTAACCACCATACCACCGTGCCACCTAGGAGACATCTTCAGATGTCTTATTTCTTTTTCTTTTTTTTTTTTTGCCAACAAAAAGTACAAACCTAATAAAATTCATCAACAATCATGAATGACAGAGAAAAGCGTAAAATCCTCACGTGAGAAGCTTAAACTCGTATTTTTTTTCCTTAAATGTCTAAAATATGTATTCACTTATCAGAACAGTTGCTGATAGGTTTCTGCTGATCGAGTAATTGATTAATCACCTAATTGTTGCAGCTCTATTGGTGATGTGTTTCACACAACATCAATCAGTGTGTGTAAAATTGTATTATTTAGTTTATCAGTAATCCACCAATGTTGTATCAGATTTCTTTTGGTAGTTTACTATATTTTACATAAATGTGATAAAATCCTTTCATGTCAAGATTTTCCTGGTCGCCCTGGTAGTTCACCTGGTAGAGTGTGCACCCCTTATACTAAAGGCCGAGTCCTTTGCAGCAGCACAGGCTCATTTCTGATCTGCAGCCCTTTGCTGAATATCATCACCTCTCTTCCTTCATAGTTCATTTATTTATTTTAGAGCTGTCACACGATTAAAAAAATGAATCTTATTAAGTACATGCTCAGATTAATTAATCACATACATCAATTTTTGCTGTGAAAGTATTTAAAAAATTTCAGTTCAAATTAATTTTGGCAGATGTGTCGTAGTAAAGCTGCTGGAGTTTGGACACAATTGTCCTCTACCACCACACACAGCGGCTCTGGGCGTGACCATTTATTGGTTATTGTCAGCACGCACAAGGTGTGAAAGGGATAGACTCCCTGATCAGTCAGTCCTTATCCAAGCACTTGCATTGCAAAATGGGCAAGAAGTAAGTTTAAAGGTAGGGTCTGGAGGATTTTCCAGTTGCTGTTTGTAAATACACATTCAAATTCGGCCCCTCCTATCAGGCTCAACTCTCCCGGGTGTACGGAGCCCGGAGGTACGGAAGAAGGCTTCACAGAAGAGGTTCAGGCAAGGCTCGCGCTGGTGCACGCTCGGACATGCTCGGGCACGGCACCTGCGCTCTCTCATTGGCTGGGGAAATCTCCGCCCAGAAGCGAGCCGAGCTCACAGAAACATCAAAATACAGTTAAAGGGCAGGAGCTCTGCAAACAGAGTCACCACCACACATGAGTAGAAGCCCATAGGTGATGATTAAGCAGGATTTCATTTGTATATGTCTATATTTTGTTTTGTTTGAAAATCCTCCAGATTCTACCTTTAAAATAATGAATTTACTGTGTTTTTACCATATGCATGTTTTTTCTAAACAAGCATCAAAAGTGCTATAAGTGATATAGTGATATCTCTCTTTTATATATAACACTTCCGGTGTTCCGAGGGCAACCCCTGTATTTGACGTCACAACGCTATGAACTGTAGGTAATTTCCTTACCGTAAGTCCGCATCGATGCTGACCTACGGTAAGGGGGCATAAAGGGCTCACTCACTGACTCACTGACTCACTGACTTGACGATTTGACAATGGGACAGCCCTCACACACTCACACACTTCACATGAACGCGCCTCTAAGTCAGTGAGTCTGTAAGGGATCAGATTGGAATTGGGCCTTAGTTAGTCGGTCACAGGTAGACTTACTCAGTTCACATGTGAACACCTGGTTGAGTGTGGCTTGATGAAACTGGCTGCTAGCGCTAGCATCAGAGGCTGTGCTAGCTTGGACCACCGGGTTCACTGCTAAAACGAAAATTCCCCACTGCAGAAATCGCAGAGGATGGTACTCCTATCAGTAGTTCCATTTGGGTGTTTTGTTAAATGTAAATGTTCCATTCACGGGGCCGAGCAGTGTCGTCTCGTCTGCCTTCATCATGTGACAAAGCCACTGTGGCCTGCAATAACACACAGGGTCAAAGGGCTCCATGGAATGCGATTAATCAGTGTTAGTTTTTTAAAGCCATTATTTTTTCTGTGATTATTTAATTGAAATTAACGCGTTATTTTGACAGCCCTAATTTATTTCTTTATGAAACATGATGGGTGTCTTCTGTAAATGCTTGTGAAACAATGATGAGCCTCAGTTAATCGTTGACTTTCTTCTTTATTGTCTTTTAGGCTGGTGACGAACAAGTTGCTGTTAGGTATCATCATCATAATGGAGCTGGCCATTCTAGGTGCAGTGGTTTATCTGAAGTTCTTCCGATGATGAGCAAACTACACCGTCTAAAAACATTCTAAGCTTTGGATCCAGGGCAAACCCAGACTCTATACATCTGTCTCCACTGACTATCCAGTAGCAATAATGCTCCTCTGCTGTATCCAGCCAACTGTTTCTGTGAGTGCAAATAAGGACAATGGGATGATTCAGTCTTAAGGGGAACCTTCACTAAGAGGGGATTCTGTCCATCGGCAGGTGGAGTTCATCTGACAAGGATGTCGAATTGTTAAACCTGCTAATGGACCAAACCTTCAGAAACTCTGTGGACAAACTGTGACCTGAAATTTGCACTTTCTTTTATCAGACTGTTATTATTACTGATTCCCTGCAGGATGATTTTCTGGACTTGTGTTCTGGCTGCTACAGACTCCAGAGATGATGTAGGATTTATTCAAGCCTGAGTACGATCGACTTACTCCCACGTGTAGATTCTGTGGTGACTGTACTTTTGAGATGTTACTGATAGCAGTACTGGGACATTTATAACTGATCAGATTAGAATATTTTAGCTCAAAACAATTGTGTTGTGCCATCGTCTGTATAATACTCAGCAACAGTATTTGATAAAATGGCACCAGTCTGATCTGTTTTATCCAAGTGATTGTACTGACCTAATTTTTTGAAGACCTGAGGCCAAATTTGTCGGTCAAATATGTGAATGAAAAGTGGGTGTAAACTCTTAATACATGCAATGATCTTAACAGTTAATAATAATGTCTAATCACTGTATAATACAAATGATCACTGTTAGAAATAGGCTTCAGTATTCCTCATTTGACAGTCTCTTCATCATTAAAGCTAATCTTTAACCCCAGTTTGCATCTGATATTTCCAGGAACGGCAGGCAAACAAGCCAGAGTTAAATAAAACATCCGCTGTGGAGCTGACGTCACTGAAATTTGTTACAGGCTGAAGCTCCAGAACAGGTCAGGTTAGTGCTGGGTAAACAGCATCTGTTACTATGGAATTCATTCTCATATAATAGGTGATAAGGTTGTTTTCAGTGCTGTGTTCTTGAAGTGGCACATCTGCCGCAGTGCCGCAGTGTTTTTCTTCCGCACAGATATCATGTGTTCCTGGTGTGATGTCAAGTACAAAAACATGTTTGGTGACCTGCTTGTGTGGCTCAGGTGGAGAGTGGGGGTTGGGCTGGAGGGTTTTTGCTTATAACTAAAATATTGCTTCACGTTCTTTTATGCAACTAATCATTAATGTAAATATAACACCAGCAATACTGATAAAAGTTTTAAAGTAGTTCAGACTTTTTTTTTTCATGCTGGCTCTACAGATGGCATTGTCGGTTGATCCACCATTATGTCCAGTCTGAAATATCTCAACAACTATTAAATGGATCGACATAGCATTTGTACAGATGTTTACATTCCCAGAGGATAAATCCTAATGACTCAAGTGATCCCCTTGCTTTTAGCCAGTTTAGTTTATTTTGGTTATTTTTAACTTAAACACAGGGTTCCTGCAGTTACTAAAAAATCTTAAAAGCATTGAATCCGCCAGTCTAAATGTAAGGCTTCAGTTGGTATTAAAATGTCTTTAGTAAGTCTTTCAATAATCATTAAAATGCCAGTCATGGGCAGTAGGATTTTATGAATTCTTTTATCTGACATTGCATTGTAAAATCTCATAACTTACCCATTAATAATATTTTTTTTAATCCATCTTTTAATTCCCTTTTAGATCTGTTCCCCAAATTTACTCCTTTGACTTTTTTATGTCTTTGTTTTGCATTTGTTCTCATATTTATTTTTATATACATACAAATTCATTTAGTTCACACTGACTCACTCTAAATTTGTACAAAAATTGGAACAACTTGTGGACACAGTCTGGAAGCATCTTATTCTTTATACTTCATTCCTTAATTGTGCAGTTTTAAAGTCCACCAAATCTCTATATTTGAAAGCATGTGAGTTTCTAAATAATGTGTTGGTTGGTTCATGATAATCAGCTTTGTTGATAAGTCTTACAGCACTGTTCTGATGCATAAAAAAATGAATTTGTGATTGTATGAGTTTCCCCAAACCTCCACTCAGTCGTTAATGTATGAATGTATGAATGAACAATACAGTATTTGTAATTAATTCAGCTGGCACCACCATGAGGTTCACATTTGTGGATTATAGTGAAATAACTATTGGATGGATTACCATGAAATTCCCCATATTCCCTTGAAGATGATTTGTAATAACTTTTTTGATTTTTCATCTAGTGCCACCATCCTGTCAAAGTTTAATTTATTCAGCTCTCTGGTTTATGGCCATATACCTGCAGAGCTAATGAGAGTCCCATCAGCTGCTGTTTGCCCTGTCTTTTGTTAGTTACATTAGAATAAATGAGACTAACTGTGAAGAAAATAAGACACCAGTTCACGTGAACGAAAAATGTAATCACATTTATGGAAGACCAAAATATAGACTCCTTGTTACAAGGACAATAGTCAGCCACATCAAGTCAAGCATCTGATCAGTTCAAACTTTAATAAGCAAATAACTGTTTTGTTTTTGCCAGCATTTAAATTAAAGCTGGATATTTTCGGTTCTCAAGCCAAATAACACTGATGTAGTCAGTTATTTATACACACAGTAATTCTACGTTCATTGTGAAAATACAAAAGTAAACTCTAAAGAAAATACAGTAACCACAGCTGGTCCAAAAGTGCAAACACATCCTCACTAATTTTTAGTTACTGGCACAGCCACAAAACTACTGTAAGAGTCCACATCAGACAGTGGACTCCAAACTCCATCAAACTTGGTTTATCATACCTCTGAGGCAGGTTCATTCTCTTGTAAACCAAACACATAATAAATATGTGGCAGCTGTGTCTCTTAACACATCTTAACTATAACATACAGGAGCAAAATAAGTTAGTATTGCTGTTTCAATGACAAGTATTTCCATCAATACATGTAGTAGTTAACATCATGTCAAAGACGTTTGTCCCTGCATTATTAAAGCTGGGGTAGACAGTTTTCTGGAAAATAAAACAGCAGAATGTGAAAATAGAGTCCTCCTTCTGCAGCGCTCCCCTCTCTGTCCTAAGCCCCTCCCACCAGACAGACACCCATAAGAGTACTAGTCATTCTTTCAATCATCTCGATTGTGATTGTCATCCTGATGTTGTTAGAAGGCAGCAACTCCACAAGAGATATCATCCTGTTTTCCTTGCAAACGCGTGGGCCCGCAGAGCCCTTTGGGGTGACATCGTGGATGTATAAAAATAACTGGATACAGGTAGGGCCCCAGTTATTCTTTTGAAAGTTGCACGGTGGCGAATGAAGCCAAGAAAGTTTAATTTCTGCGTTATGAAATTACTTGGATCTTCCTTATCATAGGGCCCAGAGAACAAGCGCACTACAGACTAAGGGCAGGCAAGCAGCTAACTTGCTGGTTTAGCCCTCTGCTAACTTGGGGATAAAAAAGATTTAATTGTGCGGCTCTTCTATACTTTCGAGATGTTATCAGATGGAATGGATCAAATTCAGATAGTGGAAAGAGACATTTCGTGTCTCTTTTTCGTCTCTTTCACAATTGAAGTCCATGGAAAAAAGTATTTTTGGGCCACTTGACATCACGTGACGAACGTTGTAATTCCATGTTTGGCTACTATGTAATATTGGTGTCAAAGCCTGGCGCTGTTCCTGGGGGCCAGGATGACACACTGTGATTCGAGACTCTAGCTAGCTGCATAAACATGAACTTGAATCATCACTTGAATTAGCTACAGCGGTTAGCAACAGGCTTAACTATCAGCAACATTTTCTCTCCATCTCTGAAACGCTTTGCTGATATTGACTTATATTGCTTTTATTGTCAGACTTTTAGACTCTGTTTGATAAGTCTTCCTTTTTTGGGTTCCTTTGTAGTGCGGGCAGTCGTGCCAATGCTGGAATAGCAACTTTCTCTGCAGGATTCTCCGCCAGTGAATCAGGCTTCCACTGAAGGGACGTGCATCTGCATCTGCATCTGCATTTGTAGAACAGCTGATAGGAACGCCCTCTCTCTGACATGACCTGTGATTGGCCAAAACCTCCCATCATTGGGGTAGATTTTCTAAAGCAAAGCCAAGAGGAGATGCAGAAGTCTCTCTCATAACGCTTGAATTGAAATATGCTCTGCCCAGTGATGCAAAAACAAACACTGCCCACCCCGGCATGAAAGTGAACTCTTCTTCTAAATGTTTTTCTTCACTAAACATAACCCTAAAACAGCAAAGAGGTGACAACAAAACCTGCAGCTACCATTAGATTCAGTCTTTACAGTCTTGTATTCAGAATTGTGGAATGCTCAGGGATGACGTGGTAAAGTTCATAGCTTTGCCTCGTGCTCTCAGAGGCGCAGCTGCTCTGTGTCGTCCTTCACGGAGGGAATCTCATCCACAGGTACATGAGCGCCTTCTCTCGTCTGTCCCAGAGACGACGCAATGACGTCGACCGCTAAAGAGGCAGTGGCCTCCACGGCTTCGGGGTTGGCCCCCAGCAGTGGGTTCACTTCCACCATGTCCAAGACCGACAGCAGACCTGCACATCAGCACATTCACAAGTTAGGTGCTAGAATTTAATGCTAAAAGCCCTTTGAGGACATGAGGGTATCTGACACTGTCTATACAGGATGTTCTGAACATGTTTGTAGTCATCTGTACCTGTGTTATGGATTTCCTCTGCGATGTAGATTCCCTCCCTGTAGGTCAAACCTCCGTTCACTGGTGTTCCTGTGGCTGGAGCCAGAGACGGGTCGAATGAGTCGATGTCAAAGCTCAAGTGGATCGGTCGCTGGTTTCTGTTCAAGAAGGTAAGATCGTTAAATGTCAAGAATTTAAGGTTCATTTTAACTCAGACATAAGGAAACATTTGATTTTTATCAAATATACCAAACAAAAAAAGATTTGTAGTGAAAGATAAATATGTTAAACATTATAAAATAATCATATAACCATGTTAACAGAAAGTGAATATCATAATCTCTCAAAGATACCTTGCCAGAAGATGGTCAAGAGTGACTTCCATGACCCTCTGGATGCCTAGTCTGTCGATATCCCTCATGGTGAAGTACTGGATACCCAGGTTCTTCAGGATGTGGCTGTAATGAACAAAGTCAGAAACATCAAGACCTATTTTCACAGCGCTTACATGGAAAATTAAGTTCATATCAGAATGTCATAGCGTGCACTTACTACTCTCCAGGGTCAACGTCCCGCAGCCCGATGTACACCAGGTCCCTCGAGGTTAGGCATGGCTTCATCCAGGAGAACCCTGGGATATCTGGCATCTGAGTGGACAGAGATAGAGTGTAAAGTGGAATAATGCTTAGTTACTGTGGTTAGCTTTCGTAGGGCATTATTTTTCAAATTTTTTGCGTCTCCTTCAGTCTGTGTGTCTTGCTCCTGTGTAGAAGGGTTGAAGGGGGGGCTTAACATGTCTGTGCATGAGCTTAAAAAATCCTCTCACCTTGTCTTGCAGCTCTTTGAGTATGAACGCCACAGGCTGGCCGTGGAGATTTCCTGATGGCGAAGTCATGGGCGTGTTTATGTCTGCATGAGCGTCAACCCAGATGAGACACAGGTCAGGACACTGCCGGGTGTGGCCTCCCACTGATCCAATAGCAAGGCTACGAAATAAGATGACAGTCTCATAAATATCTGGTGTTTGCATCAGTCAGATTCAGAAGCTGAGGGTATTGTTGCATGTGTTAAAGTGATTTATAGTAGCCTTTGGACACCTAAATACTGTATGACTGTATGATTTCAAGGTGGGTTCTGTTCACAGACACCACATTCTGTATTAATAGATTATTAGTTACCTGTGGTCACCTCCCAGCATGACAAGTGTGTGTCCAGCGCCGACAGCTCTGCTCACTGCGCCAGACAGCATCTTGCTTGCCCCACCCACTGAGCGAGGGAACTTTACATCCATGTAGGGTTCGTCCTTCTCAAGGTGGTGGAAGTTGAGGTCGCCAAAGTCGTGGACAGAATAGTCTGAGGAACACAACAAGAGGCTGACATCAATTTAAGGAAATTTGGTTGAGTCACTCTCTTGGTGGACAATGACTGATTGTGTAATGGTGCAAAGTTTTACACCAGCACGTCTGACTGTTGCATGGAGGGAACCTGCAACCTTTTGGTTTTGGACACTGCCCTGTTTTGTTTTCATTAAATAATTGCACTCCTAATGACTGCAACGCTGTGTAATCTGTAGCCTCCATAGCATTATTTAACACTCATCTGTCTACCTTGCAGTCTGGGGACGCTGACTCATCATTCAGTGCCTGTGGAACATTCGTGACGGGGCTCTTTCCACTTGTCCTCTTTCCCACGTCAGCTCAAGTTACAGCCTCTGCAGCTCGCCCTCTACTAGGTGGCCACGGAGGTAAAGACTGAAAAATTTCCATTTACTTTAAGCCACACACTGCGAAGTAAACAAGTGATGTGATCCACCATATTGGGGGTTCATCTGGCAATGTGAGCCTTTATGGCAGTGTAGTGTTACTCTGCTGATCTAAGGGGGAACCAGTGTGGTACATTACCCATTGCCATTCGTAGACAGGACAGGAATAGCCCTTATGTTGCTGCAAACATGAGCATGGATTGCAGGACAATTCAAAAACTCTGTTACAGCAGCGGCGGCAGGCTGCAGGTTTTGCTTCTGATTACTGTGAAATGCAAGATTATGGCTGCTGTGTGCACTGTAGTTACATCCTCATTACAGCTGATAAGCAGATGTCTGGGACCAGGTGTGCTCGCATTCCTTGGAAAATGTTACACTGTTACACTCTGGGTTTGTTTAACTGGATGCTTGGTTGAGCTTCTGTTTAACTGGCAGGAACAGGTTCGACTGTTGTGATCGGTCACACACCTAGATTATCCATTGTGTGAGGATGTGTGTAAAGCTGTCAATATCATCAACAATAACCGTCATTTCCTATTATATACGGAGAAGGACCAACAATCTGTGGAACTCAGCAGTGATTTTGTGGGTATACTGTGATTCTGTCAAGTGTGGTGTAATGACAGTACATTTATATGTGTGGTATACTCTGTAGTGAGTGTATTTATAGTAACCTTATCATACATATGATAGCTTAGTGTTAAGCTTCTGTGGGGTCAACAGGCAGCCCTCCAATCTTCCAGTACACAGTGACCTCCTCGTAGGTTATTGTATTTTTCCTTTTATTAGTAATTATATTTATGATTATTTTGTAAAATAATTATACAGTAAATTATTCTACCAGGTGCATGATGATGAGGTCGTTTTTTAATTAAAAACTTGAAATTTAAAGACACTACTTTGTACTAACTTGTAATAGACCATCTTTTTAATCAAACACAAAACAGATAAATTATTAAAAGCTACAATAAACCATAGTACACATATTTGAAGGCATTATGTCTTTGTTGCACCACATAATGTCTTACATCTTGCAACGTATCAGTGTGTCCTCAGTGTGAGACTTAGGGTTGTGTGTTGGCAAGACTCTGGCAATACAATACGTATCATGATGCAGGGGTTACAGTTTACATTCGGAAGAGTCAAAGGCTGAAGACAGATTACAGCCCTGCTATCCTGCCGTCAGAATCCAGAAACAACACAAAGTGAACCAATTTTACACAACGTTATTACAGCTAAAGTGGCACGGTTTTGCTTTGGTTAGCACTGCCACCTCACAGCAAGAGGGTTACTGGTTCAAACCTGGGGTGGGGGAGCCCTTCTGCGATCAGTTAGCATGTTCTCCCTGTGTCAATGTGGGTTTCCTCCAGATGCTCCAGCTTCCTTCCACAGTCCAAAGACATGCAGGTTAATTTGTGACTCTAAATTGTCCGTAGGTGTTTTTATTTTTTTTTTAGAAATAAAAATAGAGACTAGATTAGACAGACTAACAAACTAAATTGAATAAGAATATACAGGAAGTGTATTTAGATTTATTCTTTGATCATTTGGTCCAATTTGTCACCACAAAAATCTTGAGGAGAGGCATTGTATATTGAGACAGGAATGTCTACGTGAGTCATGTATATGAGTCATGTAATACTTATTCTGAACTTTTAAAATGTTGACAAATACCAGTCATATTACAGTAAAAAAATGAAAACTATTACTAAAAGTAATAAAAACTTAAGTACAACTTTACATTATTAAACAATGAAAACTGAACTGAATTGAGCAGAAAAATTAAAAACAAAGTAAAAATATAAACTAACAAAAAATAGAAAATTATAATAACTCAGCTGTCATGAATCTTTGCATGTAAATTTAAACTATTGATTAATTAAAAAATTAAAAATACTTTTGTTACTGTTATTGTTACTATTTTGTTGTTATAATGACACAGTATCACAAAACATAATATCACGATCTATTTTTTGTTGCACCCCCATCTGTGCCACTACAGATAGACTTGCAGTATCCCAGGCTGACTTTATAGTGACTTTACAGTGTTCCTGTCCTTACTGTTACTGCAACTCATTCCTCCACTACATCACCAATCTCTTTTGTTATTTTAGGAGGCGTGGTTTTACAGTCACAATACAACCTCATTGGCCTAAGCCTAAAATAAAGAGCGCATTCTTTCCGTGTGAGGTTTCCCATTTCATCCTTCAAAGCAGCACTCCTGTGTCCAACGGGAAACTGCCCGCAGGTGGGTGGAAACGCATAAAAGAGTAATTACAGAGAGAGGGGGGAAAGTCTGTCTGCAGTGACGACACAGTGGAAATACATCAGCCCATCCTCTTCCTCTGTACGCCCTTCCGAGCATGTGCCCCGGACAAGAATGACTAAACCAGACATGTGGCTGAGAAAATAAAACGCAGACTGTGTTACACGGTGTGTTTCACCATGGTGGTTTATTCTTGCCCATGTATGGCATCGCTTCAGTAGATGCGCCCGCGGGGACTGAATGAAGCTCTTAAGAGTTTGGAGTCGCCATTACTTCATTGTTACAGTATTTCAACCGGGATTTACATAATAATGATTTCAGTTCATGCTGTTCTGCTGCCTGAAAATGCCTAATAAATGGAGATTATGGTTATTTATCCTGTTTAAATACACATCCTGTTAATAATCTATGATGTAGGTGACAGGATTTGATTTAAAGTGGACTAAAGCAGGGATCACTTTGTTCCCAAACGCATGTGAGCCTAAATAACCTCTCCAAGCCTATGTGTTGGATGTTGATATTTACAGCCCTCCGGGTGATGTAACAGTGGCAGCCACCGGAGGAAGACGTTAAATCTGTCTAAATGCAACCTGCAGGTTCCCACCCATCCACTGTTACATAACGCAGCAGCACCGGCTGCTCCATTATTCACCTACCTAAACCGGAGAGCCTGTCGATGAGCCCCGCATCTCTGATGGCTTTAGGGCCGTGCTCCACACCTCTTCTTTTCTGTAAAATAAACACCAGGGGGTTAAATCTGTCCTGATGATGTTAAATATTAAAAATAAAGGAGTCACATAAATCTTTTCCTACCTGTCCTCTTGAAAAAGGAGCTCCCAGCACAGCCACGGACTGAGCCCTGCTCTGTTGACACGTGTGTCCCAGTTGAGTCCTGAGAAGACTGGATAAAGGTCCTCTCAAAGCCATTTTTATTTTTGAAAATCCCAGTCGTCCCAGTTGAAGTGAATCCGATCCCAGACACCGCGCAGAAAGTCTGACGAAAGCGCGGAGAGATGTTGCGCTGCTGGATGCTGAATGTGGCCGCGCTGGTGCAAGAGGCCGTTCTTATTGCTCCTCTGGCTACTTAATATTCATGAGCTGCTACACTCAGACTAATGAGAACACGCCCTAACTTGAACATGAACACATACAGCTTATTTAAGTTTCTTTTAGGTTGTTTGTGAAGCGTTTATAACGTGTAATAAAGTTTTATTACCATATGTACATCGTGTTATGTACAGCTGCTGACGTCACGTTGAGTGACACACCTTCATAGTGGCCAATGGGAAATGGCAAAATGAGAGGGTTCGCTCTGTGGGCGTGGTCTGAACTGATGTAAGCTGGGTCAGGTGCTGTACATGACATGTTTGTTGGGAAACTACTGCAGTCTCATCGAAGTGGAAATTTCCGGAGACGCAGCCGAGCGCGACTGATAGGCCTGTTTACATTGTCGCGTTTGACCTGGGTGTTTATCAACATGTGTCCCAAAACACCCGCCTATCATAGGCAGTGTCAGGTCAAGAGGAAAACACATAACCATCTCTAGGCCTACAGCTGTCCATATAGGCAAGGCAGCTGTATTTGTGTGGCACAGTTCACACACCAGGGCAACTCAAAGTGCTTTACAGAGCAGTAGAATATAAAACATGATAAAGGATGTAGAAAAGAGTAAAGAGAAAAAACACATATAAAAGGTGAAATTAATTACTAAATGTTTACAATTGAAAAAATCACCATTAAAACTAGCAAAGAGTGCAGACAAGTGGTGCAAAGATGATTTAAAATGATATAAAAAATTGAGTTAAAGAGTAAGGTTGCAGTCATTACAGAGTGGAGTAGGCAGTGTAAGAAAGAAATATCTTTAGCTTTGACCTTAAAGTGTTCAGAGTCGGGGCTTGTCTTACATCAGCTGGGAGGTTATTCCAGGTTTGTGCTGCATGATAACAGAATACTGCTTCATCATGTTTTGCTCTAGTGTATATCAGGTCATGTGTTCAAGGGACCCACTATCTTTGAGTTGATTTTTATTAGATAAGCAAACTTAAAAGAGTATCATCGCAGAGTATATCCCAACAATTGTGTGTAAAGATATAAAAACAGGATTTTTTAAAAAAAAATAGTATTTTAGATTGAAAAAAATGTTATGTCAGATTTTTTTAATGTAAAAAGTGTAAAAAAAAACAAAACAAAAAAAACAAAACATGTTTCAGTGTCAGTTACACTCTTTCAGTTAAAAAATATTGCAGAACTCAACTAATACCACCAGCAAAGACACAAGGAACTTAAAGATGCGCACACCTTAATCTTTTCTCGCTGAGACTTTTGTTGACTCCCTCTTTACTTGCTTTACTCAGTCCTCACTTATTCGTCTTTAACTGGTGCAACATGCAGCTGCCAGGGTGTTAACAAAAACTAGTTGTCTTTTCCACATCACCCCAATACTTGCCCCCCTTCGTTAGCTTCCAATAAAACACTGAACTGATTTTATTACTTTTATTAATGACATAAAAGGCTTTACATGACATGGCCCTTGCATATGTAGTAGAGGTTTTGAGTCCCTATTCTCACAGTTGGCAACTTCAGTCATCTGATCAGGGCCTTTAATCAGTTCCCATTTGTTTTTAACCCAGAGATGACCGTGCTTTTGCGATTGTTGCTCCTAAACTTTGACACAGCCTTTCCATTAGAGCTGCTGAAAACTCACTTCTAAAGGTTGGCCTTTCTATAAATACTCTCTGTTTACCCTTATTTATTTATTTTAATTTTGATCATGAACTTTAACTCTTGTCTATGTATCATGCATACATATGGGTCTGTATGTATTTATGTATGCTTAAATATTTATATGTGTCTTATTCCATAGGCGGTGTTGCCTCACAGCAAGAGGGTTCCTGGTTCGGAGCCCTTCTGTGCAGAGTTTGCATGTTCTCCCCGTGTCAGTGTGGGTTTCCTCCAGGTGCTCCAGCTTCCTCCCACAGTCCAAAGACATGCAGGTTAACTGGTGACTCTAAATTGTCCGTAGGTGTGAATGTGAGTGTGAATGGTTGTCTGTCTCTATGTGTCAGCCCTGTGATAGTCTGGTGACCTGTCCAGGGTGAACCCTGCCTCTCACCCAGTGTCAGCTGGGATAGGCTCAGTATAACTGGGTAAGCGGTTACATAAATGAATGAATGTATCTTATTCTATATGTGATGTGGTTTGTAAGTGCATGTTTTAAATAGTGCTATATTAAAAGATTATCACACTATTAAAAAAAAAAAAACATTACAAGTAAAACTTTAACATACAAAATCTTAATTAAAAGTATTATCTGCAAAATAATTGTCATTATGTAGACACATTCGTAAGAACAAACATACAAACATTAGGTGATTATAACTTATGCACTAATGTCTAAGTAGGGTTCTAATGTTTTATCAGGTGGAGGTAGAACTTTTGAAACCATTTTATAACAGTGTATTTTAGAAGATTATATGTTTCATATGTAATCTTACTCCACTGTCATGAAAGATGCTAAAAAAAAAGTCAGCTTTTAGTGAAGTAGAAGTTGAGAGTTGGTAATTAAAATACCAGTTGACACAAGTCGAGAGCCACCACCAGTACTACACTGGGCAGTCTCATCTCCAGTTCTTACAACACATTGCATCAGCACTCACCACCAGTAACCCAGCAACTGTGTGCATATGACTTCACTCAGGATCTTATTTGACTTTTCTTAAACATGGATTTGACTTGACTTGACTTGTCCTACTTTCACCCTTTACACCTCAGACATCTGCAAGGAGCAGAATCCTTAACCCTCTCCTCGCCAGTTTCCAGTGGTTTATACGTGAAGTCTCTTATGTATGCATATCCTTAGTTTTGTGGAACACACACATAACATATGTACACACAGTTAAACAACAACTATACCAATAAACATTATGTGAGTATATAAAATACACAAAGTAATTATTATAAGAGCCAGATCATAATGACTCAGCATATTAATACAGGAATTTGCCTCACACTGCAAAGTAACCTCCAACCACTGCTGTCACATAAATTTAGTGAAGTAAATTAGCATTGAATGGAAACACTCAACTAAAGTAGCCTACAAGTATCTCAATAGGCCATTATATGAGCAGTAGCCTATTGTACTTGCTTAAATGTGCTTGCTGAGATATGCAGTAATGAAAACCATATCCGTCTTACTTTTTATGTTAAGTCTCAACTCATAGTTTGGCTCGGCTATATTCCTTCAAAAAGCAACATATAGATAGCGTTCTTGCAAAGTATACACATGAGACAATACAAAATACATAAACAATTTCTAAAACATGCAAAAGATTTATGCAACATGTAACTACATTGATTTTTAACACTTTGAATTAAAAGAACAGAGGAAAAAGTGGAGAACTGATGGTCTGTTGTCACTCAGCAACATAATTCTAGAATGTTAACTGAATCATGTGGTTGCTGAGCAACACTGAGCACCCTACGTTTGTCTCCTCATGTAATCAGCCTATATTATTTGGCCATGATGCATCCAGTGGTCAGACAACGGTTGTGCTTAGTGTCCAGTCATTGGGAGGGTAAATGACTGCGCTGAGATCTATAAAATAAAGGAAGGCATTTAGCGCCACCAAGTGACTAAAAAATGGAGAACACAGATAGTTTAATATGTGAAAATGGATTTCCATTCCCTGATTACAGTCTGTCAGGCAAAACCTTTCCCCTGGATGTTAGCTATACACATCTCCCTCTTCTCATATTTCATCTAAACAAGGTCCTAAACAGTACTATTTGATTTATAATGTATGTTGGGGTATTGCAGTCTGGGATTGAATCTGTGCGCTAACCTGCAACATCTTATTCAAATACTTCTGGTTAGAGATGGCTGTGGCATTTATAACCAGAGACCAGTTCCACAGTATGTTGTGTATCTTTAATACCTTTCAGCCAGCCATTATTTAAAATTTACAAGCCTACACTACTGAATTACAGAAATTTCATTTTGCTCACCCTTTTATCCAAACAGACCTAAAATAAGTGCATTCAACCATGAATACAGCCTAAAAACTGCAGGAATTATGCAAGTACTAACCTCATGAAATCTGCTTAACTGCTGCAAGTACATATTATATACCCCATAATAAACATCAATAGATAATAAACTTTGAGTTGGTCCAGTTTTGAAAAAATACTTTATTCTTGCATGAAAATGTCTGTACTGTTGTAATATGCACAAATATAGTGACTTACACAAAAAAAAACAAAACCAGACGTGATGTTTAGTGTAGGGTTGAAAACAATTGTTGTTGTTTTTTCAAATTATCTGTCAGTTATTTTTCTTATCATCCAGTTTAAAATCTACAAATGTCAGAGAGTAGTGACAATGTCATTCATATTTTTTAGGTCCCAAGGTAATATATTCAAGTACATGTTTTGTCTGACCAACAGAACAAAATCCAAACATTATTTATATAATAATGTGTAAAAAAGGAGAAAAACAGCAAAATCTCACACTTGGAAAAACTGAAACCAGATAATGTGTTAACCATCGATTAATCAGCTTCTATGAAGTAAACTGCTAGGTTTACAGTATGACTTATCTTAAGAACAGCTACTAAGTTCATTTTTATACCGTCTTGAAATGAATGGAAATCACTGACTGCTGGGTCAGGAAAGGGCAAATGAGTCTGTATTTTTCGTTTTTATTTTACAATTGCTTCTGCAAAATAAATGTGTGTTTCTCATGCCTTTGAATTGAATTGAATTTTTCAACATCATGTGCAATATTACTTTTAAATATCATGATCACTTGACAATGTCATGTGTTATTTCAGTTTCTTAATATCATTAACAATACAACTTTTTTTTATAGATTTTCTTTGTGAGTTTTTAACACTAACAATTCACAATCATGGACATAAGAAATACAGGACAGAAAAAAATACATGAAAATAAAAACAAAAACAAAACAAAAAATAATAGTAGTAATAATAATAATAGGGATTTTAAGAAATTGTAAGATAAACGATAACACACTGCCAGCCAGAGGAAAAACAGTACAATTATTCGCCAGTTCATACTGTGTCACAATGTGGTTAGTCAGCTTGACTTCTCACCCTTTCGGTAAGTTCAATAAAGGGTCCCCAGATTTTTAGAAAGCTGGAGGGAGTTAGACAGAGTGTACCGGATTTCTTCATGATTTAGGCAAGAAATGATGCCATCTAGCCATTTTGTAAAGTAAGGAGGGGAAACAGATTTCCATTCTTGCAAAATAACCCTTTTTGCTATGACTATACCAAACATAAGAGCTTGCTGTAATGTAGGGGAAAGAGTCACAGAGTAATCAGAACAGCCCAATATCACAGTGAGAGAATCAGGGACTAATGTTTGCTATATGTTACTATACAATTGAAAAAGTAGCAGTACTACATCTCATTGTCACGTCACATACAATATAAAGCTGATTATCAGGCACAATCTGCATTTTCCCCCCATTTTAGTTCAATTTTAGTATCTCTCGTACTTACCTTACCTTGTTGTTACTCTAATAGGCACTGATTTTTGCTTTTTTACTCCTTAAACGTTTTTATATCTTGACTTTATATTTTACATCTTTATATCCTGACCCAGGGAACCCACTGGTTGTTACTTTGTGAACGTTAATTAGGGCCGGACACTATTGTAATCCTAGGTATTCTTCTTCTTCTTTCTTCTTCTTCTTCTTCTTCTTTTTCTTCTTCTTCTTCTTCTTCTTCTTCTTCTTCCAAGGAAATCATACTTCCCATGAGTGAAAACTCACTAAACTTTGCACAAAGGTCCAGTCTCATGCCAGATATCCTCAGCTGTAAACTCCAGACAATAGTCCTGATGGTGGCGCTACAGCAAGCGTCTAAAGTTCAAAATGTTGAAAATTCATAACAAATCAACCATACGTGCTACAACTTCACAACTTTCATCAAACTGTAGCCCCAATACTGAAGAAACTTTTGTACATTTAAACATATTAAAAATTATGAAGTTCATCACTCTGTTTTTTTCAACAACTGTAAAACTTCTTAAACCTATCTCCTCCCACAATTTTTGCTCAATTGACACCAAACTTGCTACAGAGCATCTTCAGACTGTCCTACAACAACTATGTTTCTCAGATTTTTGATTTATCAAAAATTGAGCCTACAGTGCATCAAAATGTTTGACTGTAAACGGTACTGTAAACATATACATGCAAATTCTTGCTAAATAAATCTTCAGTGTTCATGAAAAAATGACAAAATTCTAGAGTCATGGAAGATGATGTGTGGCAAATTTCAGAATTTTATCTCACTAACTGAATTTTTGACAGCATTTTGAATTTTGCTCTAATGTGAACAATTGGAGTCAATGTAAAAATGGCAATTTTAAACATCAGTTATGGAGCAAATCAATCATTGTTACAAACAAATTACCAACATCTCCATGCTGTCTAGATGCATATTTAGATGTGTATTTTCAGATTTTTGTTTCGATAACTGAATTTTTTTACAGTGATTTGAAATCTGCTTTTCCATGCATGGACGGCTGCTAAACCTGCTAATTAACTAATTAGCTCAGTGAGATAGAAATTGATTCTCAGAGGTTGTGAGTTCAAGCCTGCCCGGACCCGACCCATCGCTGCGCAGCAGCTATAATTGTTACTGTAATTTGAAGCATTCTCTGGTACAAGATTTTCCTTCAAGATGAATAAAGTTCTATTGAATTGAATTGAACTAAATTGAATTGAATTGAATTGACTGCCTGACAGGCTGAATTTCGGGCCGAAACGCCCGTTCACACTGAGCAGCTATCCCATGATGCATTTCGAAAAGAATAGGTCCCAGTTATTTGTATCCATAGGGTATCTCACAGCGCGCCGGTGGTAATTACAACGCTGATTTTAAGCGTTACGTTTTCCCGTTAACCGTATTTAATGGGCTTTTATCGGGATAACCCTCCGCATTATTAGACACTGGGTTTTATTTTACACGTGACAGCAGGTGAGTAAATTCTCACATGACCGCTGCAGCTAACGACAACTAGCAAGGCCACTCAGTATGTGCTAACTAGCTTCAGCTAATCTAGCTAGTTAACGTTAAACGTGGAGAAAGCCCACCGTTTGACTCAGCAGGTATCTCTTATGGTTAGTTTGTAACGTTAGCAGTTAGCTGTGCTAGTCATGTTTAAAATGTAATACTATGATGAACTTGACATTACCCAGTTTAACCCTGATTAACGTCAACAGGGTTTCCTTTGCTCCCCAGTGTAACATCCTCTCCTCCCTCCTGTAGGTTCCTGTAGTTGTATTTCAGGATGTCATACCCTCCTCCGCTCAACCGCCAGCAGATTGGCATCCCGCAGCTTCCTCCCAGGATCCCACCTCCTCAGTATGCGGGATTTGCCCCCACTGTCCCGCCAGGTAACGTTTTTGAACACCTCACATCAGCAGTAACATCTGGGTGACTAAACCAGGGTCTGGATCCTTTGTGAGGTTTAGAATTAAGCAATCCTAGGACCAGAGGGCACAGGAACATTTTGAAGTGCCAAGAGTCTCTGTTTGTTCTCTTAGGCCAGCTCTGTGAAAGGAAGAGCAGATGCATTGTTTCTCTCACAAAGCTTTGCCTTCTGGGCTCATATTTTGATTAAATCTCAGCCTGAGACATCAACGAACAATAGAATATCTGAGAATTTTCCAAGATACTGCCGTCGGAACGAGAAACAAAAGATAAGTGACCCCCATCTGGGAATGGTAGGGAACAGTACAGAGACTATGACTGACATCAGACACAAATTATACTTCCTATATGAACAGGAAGACAGTTGCCAGTATTTGTTTGGTAAACCTTGTGGGTTATAACGTTGCATACTGGCACAAGAAACAAAATGTCATTGTCTGTGGTTGTTCGACACGTTGTGTGCCTCTGGACATGCTTTGAGTTTGTGATCATTGTTTTGTATCTATTTTCAGGTACTCCCATGATCCCAGTTCACATGGGTGTCGTGACCCCCACACCCACAGTGAGTTTCGAGACAGGAGTTCCCACTGCATGCCAGTTCTGTATGACCTGCTATTACTTACATAAACCTACACATTTTCAGTGTAGCTCAGTCCATGCAGTTTGTTATTGGCAAGACTGCTTCTGGACTGAGGCAGTTTAACCCCCCCACTCTAAATTCTTGTAATATTTGCATGTTATTTCCTTAGCTCAGGGGTGTCAAACTCATTTTAATTCACAGGCCACAGAGTCCGATTTGATCACAGGTGGGCCGGACCAGTAAAACCAGTGTATGATATCCTAAAAACAGCAAACACCTCCAAATTTCTCCCTTTTCCTTATTTTAAAAAAGTGCATTTTAAAAACACAAATCCGTGTACAAAACAGATGACAAACAGCCTGTGACGTCTTCAGAAGAATAACTGCAATTTCAACATTTCTCAGTTTTTCCACATTCACTCAGGCGACTACTCGCTGTCATTACATGCACATTTTTCTATTTTCTGTCCCGTGTCGTAATCCTAACATCACCACGCCCAATTAAAGTAAAATAAAAGAACTGTATTCTGGTCAGGGTGGAAAAGCCTCTGAAGCTACATTTTACATGAAGAAAGCTCAATGTTTAACTTGCTCCCAAAACCTGGCACCTCTTAGCCTTCATAATTGCATCACTATTAGGTGTGCAAGGTCACCCAGTGGGCCAGATTGGACCCGGGCCGTATGTTTGACACCCCTGTCTTAGTTGCTTGTATTGTTGCTCTGGATCAGAGTACCAGTTGAATATCTAAAATGTAATTTGATGTCGCAGGTTCTTGTCCCGACCACAGTCGCTGTAGCACAGAAGCCAATGCTTCCAAAGAAGGAGCCTACCATCAGAGCCAAGGACACAGACGACAGCGGCGGCCCCACCACCACTGTATTTGTAGGGAACATCTCTGAAAAGGGATCTGACATGTTGGTCAGACAGCTTCTAGCGGTGAGTTCACTGCTTAAACCCACTCCACCTGTTGGTAGTTAGAAAATGATCAGATGTAAGTCAAGCTATGAATATTGTAAGAGCAGAATGGTAAAATAATAGGTACAGTAAATTGCTTACAGCTGAAGGTGATAGACTGTTACAGTTTGTACAAGCTCAAACCTCCAACACATCATTTAGGTATGTGGCACCATTGTATCATTGCAACACAGTCTTACAGAAAAAAGAAATTGCATAATACCTACATAACAGATTTTTATCACAGCTGCTCATGACTTGTCTCACGTACCCAGTGAAAAATCCCGGGGCAGAAATGACTCAGGGATGCACAAATAATATTGCGCAAACTTTCTCATCAGGGGCAATTTGATCATTACTTAAAAAAAATCTCTCTCGGTCATTACTTATGACCCTTTAAGAGTGTGTGGCAGTTTATTTATCTGCATAAACGCTCCCTGTTTTTTCTTACTTTCTGCTTATTTTGCTATTTTTGGGATGTTCCTGGGCACAGTGTGGAGATGAGGTTCAGACTTTTTACAAAGATAGTGACTAGATGTCAGCCTGTAAGTAGCATGCAACTAAAGCCCTGTTTCCACGAAACACTTTCGGTATGGTACCTTTGGAACCAACAGTAACCCTTCAGTACCTAGACCCTAACGTTTCCACTGCAAACAGTACTCTTAAATGTGGGCGGGGTTGTTGTCACTCACTGCTTCGTCCAGCACTCACTGTATTTCCTCCTTTATCAGTCTGCACCTCGTTTATCGTCCACAGAACGAGGCTGCACGCTGACATTTTCAGAACAAAATAAAACAGGCTGCAGTGAGAGTCTCTCTCCATGGGATATTTTAAAAACAGCTGGTTTGTCCATTTAGTCCTTGTAAGGCAATCTCGGGGGTTTAATGTTGCTGAAGCCCACAAACAACAGTCCACTATGCTTTTTTCTTTTCTTTGAGTGAGGATTACAAAATATGCCATCCCGGTCGAAATTAATATATATAAATGCTTGAAGATCCACTCATTACTAAAAGTGTATGTCAAGATGTGTTGATAGATTCCCGTCATCAGCTCATGTATTGAGTAACATTCCAAGTTAATGTTCCACCTTAAAAGTTGTCAACAGTCAGCCCAGTGAATTAAGTAATTTTTTTCTCAGACTCCAGCTGCTGTGAGAGGCAGCAAAACATCCTTTCATTTTATAGTTACAGTTTACTAATAAACCTCTCCACAGTATGAACAGTGGTTACATGAGCCTCAAAACCAGCCACAACTCAGCCCTGAGCAGAGTGACCGTCCTCTACTGACCATTCAGACTGCAGTGTTCACAGCTCCTCCTTTTAGTACCAGATCTGTGTGCTAGGTACCATCCACAACTTTTCACAACGGAAACAGACTAAAAGTGTATTGAACTGAACTGAACTGTACCGTACTGACAGGGACTCAAGAGAAAGCTACAAAAATCACAGACACAGCGCCCAAAAAAACACAAATATAGTGTGGCGAAATGCCAAGTGAGTGAATCTGAGGTTGGCTTTGACTTTTGCTGGCAATGCTGTTTACAATGAGTAACCAACAATTTCAGCATAGTATAACTTTGAATATTAGCATCTGTAATATGAAATTAAATAATTGCCTGTTTTCTGTTGTCTTATTTATTTATTTATTTATTTATTTTCCAATATAGAAATGTGGTATTGTTCTAAGCTGGAAAAGGGTCCAAGGTGCCTCTGGGAAACTTCAAGGTAAAACATTTTAACAATCTTCTCTTCATGAATGTAAAGCCCAGTTCAGACCAAAGATTTGCGACAAGACGAGTTGAAACAGACAACTACTTGAAATGCGCTGTTCTGCGTTTTCTAAAAACCTGCCGGTTCACACCAATGCAACTAGATGAGACGGTGTGTCATCTCTATGCAACAATTCTCTGTTTTTCTGCTCTGTTTTCCAGCTTTCCAGACTTATTTTGTGGCTGAATATAATTTGTAGCTTCTTAAAATATGAATGAGGATAGTGATAGTGAGATACTGGCTACAGCTGCATTTGTAGTAGTGATGAAACGGTGAAAAACAGAAACAAAACAAGCATCAGATGAACTGTATTCATAATTAATATGCCACAGTAATATAAATAAGGAGTGACAATCAGTCAGTGATAGTTTGTGTGTGGGAGGGGCATAAGCACACACAGCAAGCAGCAGCAGCCACCCATCGTTTGACACCAGCACATGTGAGAACAGTAACTGTGGGCTCGGTGGGGACGGAGCACCTGCCGTGAACACGCCGTCTGAGGTCATTTTGACTTTACCAGAAGACTTCAGGACAAGCTGATTAGCTGTTGAAATAGGCGACATGCCTTACGTCATTAAAGCAGCGATTTGACCAGCTGAGTTGCAAATGGTTTCGTCTCTTTGCTAATCTTTGGTCTGAACTGGGCTTAACTGTACCAGATACTTAGAAAGTTACTGTATTCACATCACTGTACTTTTTACAGCTTTAAAACCTTTTTGGGCACTAAGTTACAGAAGAGACTCTGTGAAATAGAATTCTTTGTCAAACTCCTCAATGAGAATGTCATGGTATGTGCATGTTGAACCATATCCAGAGGCGAGAGGGTGCTAACTAGAAAATATCAAAGTCAAAAAACAAACAAAGCAGCATTCTGAGTAAGTTATTAGACTAATAATGTACAGAAACGTTGTGTGAAATAGTCTGCCTTCCACCTTATCTTTCCCTCTCTCTGTCACTTTCTCTATCCCAAACACACACACACACACCTTGAAAAGCCCCATAGTGCTGCTTGGCTTTATCCTACACTTGTTTCTTGTGCTTTCGTGAATGTAGCTCACAGAAGAAGTTCCCAACAGGTTTAGCGCTTTCGATGCATTGGCTATTCTTCCTGGGGTCCAACAAAAATTATACATACAAAGAAATACATTAAAACATAAGAAACACATTATGTTAGTATGTAAATAGCATGCCGATATGCAAGCGCCGAGCCAATGCCAATTTGCCTCTGATCTGGGGCTTTTGTCGGAGAGTGCCAAAAAGTATAGGCAAGCAGAAAATGGGCTTAAGTTGTTTATTGATTTTTAATTTTTATTTTTTGGGTCTAACTTTCTTTCTGCTCTCCTCTCTTGGAAGCTTTTGGGTTCTGTGAGTATAAAGAGCCTGAATCGACACTGCGAGCCCTCAGACTTCTACACGAGCTGCTGTTGGGTGATAAGAAGTTGTTGGTAAAGGTAGATGCCAAAACCAAGGCCCAGCTAGATGAGTGGAAGGCCAAGAAGAGGAGTGCCAATGGGGTATGCTGTTCACCTGTACACTTAAACATTTCTGATACGTTAATTATTTTATTAAATTGGGTTTATATGTTTGTTTGCCATTTTTCTGGCTTCAACATGCAGGGAGCAAGTGGCGGCTCAAAGAACGGGGATGATGACGAGGAGGAGGTTCTTGATGAAGAAACCCTGCGTCGGGACCAGGTTGTTAAAGCGGCAATAGATGTGCTTATTCGAGAGTATGCTAGTGAGCTCAATGCTCCCTCGCAGGATGCGGACAGTCAGCCTCGCAACAAGAAGCGGAAAGAGAAGAAAGAGGAGGTATTGTTTGCATCATGTTAGATGTTGTTGAATTGTACCTTATTTATTTTAACCAATGAGCACTTAGTGTTTTTTTTCCTCCTCTTTCTCTCCTTTGTGTAAGGAGGATATCAATGCCATGGAGATGGAAGATGACAAGAGAGACTTGATTTCCAGAGAGATCAGTAAATTCCGGGACACGCACAAGGTAATGTATCAAACTGCTGTTATTACTCTGTCATTTAGGTCTTGGAGAAGACATCCTCCACATTCATAATTAGAAACTCCTCAGCAGCAAATGGAGGTAGTTGCTCCATCAGACTGTTCTGTTACTGTCAGCTATAGTCAGGAAGTAGTGTGTTAATATATGGATTAGATAGTGAAATTCAAACATTAAAGGAATAGTACATGTTAATTCTAAGATTTTATTATATCTATTAAAGTCTTAAAAGTGTTCCAGTACTACATCACCCACTCATAGATGGCCTCATAGTATCTGTCAGTTGTTCCAAATTTGGCAAGAAGCTATTATTATTCATAATACTGATTTGAGACTAAAGGTTTTAGCTCTGCACAAGCTAAAGTCATCACACAGAGTGCATGGACACAATGTTAAATTCCATCTAAAGCTAATCTATTGATTAAACCCCACCAATGTGGTAGAGTTCATTTGGTGACTAGAGCAAGATGAATCTCAGAATCTCAGCTTTGGAAAAAGTTGCGAGGATAGGATGTAAGTATGATCTTTCTTTTCTACTTTACTCATGTTGGGCGCTCCCTGCTGGAGGCTTTGCAGAGGGGCAACTGGCTCTCAGTTCACTTCCATTAGTCTATCTAACTTATTCAGGGATATAAAGTGGTGCTGGAGCTGGGATGGATAAGTTGCCAGTGATGTCCAAATGTAGCATGTTGTACTTGAACTTGTTCATGTTTCAGAGGGCGGGGCAGCTCAGTGAACCTCTGCAGGTCCTCACATGATAAATGATGTGTTTGAAGAACACACACAGACTGAATGAGCCTAACCACTGCAGTAGTTTGAACTGCAGCCTGTAGTATTACTAAAGCAGGGAGCGCCCCTCCACAGCACTCTGTGGTCTGAAGACGTACAAGGTAAGAGCTTGTATTTATTGTTTCTTTCTTTCTTCTTTTTTTTTTCAAACATTTACTTTTTCTTTTGTCTGTTCTGTGTCTTAGTGACTCCATCCCCGCCCCTTTCCTTAAACAGTGAGAGATCAGGGAAATAGAGATATGAATGTATTTGTGAATCACATTGACATCAGTCTTTGAGTGAGGAGGACAAAGCTAAAGGGACAAAGTAATGCAGCCCCCTTTCAACATTCTGTAGCTTTGTAGTAGTGTTCCTGATGTATTCCGAAAATCCATATTTTGGTTTAAGTGTGTGTGTTTTAGCCTAAAAATGCTGTTTCCCCAAGCCCATTGAAAACGTTTTTCCCTCATGACGTGACGTAGGTTTCTGCACAGTGTCGGTGATACATTTAAGCCCCTGTACTCCTGTGGCTGTACCTTAGTCCAGTTCCGAAAGTCACACAATAACAATATTAGAACAAGAGGTAAGTTGTAGAATGGAAAGATAGTAAACAGGACAATACAATGAGAGCCAGGTAAGCCCCGTTTCCACCAAACATTTTCAGTATAGTATCTTTGCAACCAAAAGTTACCCCTCTGACATGGTACCGAGACCCTAGGTCTGTGCATTTAGTCCTTCTCAGACAAGCTCAGGGGTTTAGTGTTGCCGTAGCCCACAGGAACGGGGCTCCACAACACTTTTTTCCCTCCGAATGAGGATTAGAATATATGCAGTTCACATAATCTGAAATTAATATGTATTTCTAAACAATTGAAAAAACACTCATGACTAAAAGTCTCTGTCATCCAAGAGAGAACTAATGGTCAGAGATTTAAGGTGTTGATGGATTCACGTCGTCACCTCATGCATTGAGTAACATTACAAGTAAACGTTCCACCTTATAAGTTGCCGGCAGTCGGCCCAGTAGATTAAGTTAGTTTTTTCCCTCAGTCTCCAGCCGCTGTGAGAGGCAGCAAGACATCCTTTCATTTTATAGTTACAGTTTACTAATGTATGTGAAACTCTCCACTGTTACATAAGCTTCAAAATCAGCCAGTGACCGCCCTCTATTGACCAGTGAAAGGACTGCAGTGTTCACAGCTCCACCTTTTAGTACCAGATCTGTGTGCTAGGTACCCCAACAGAGTGGGGACCAAAAATGGGGACAGTAGAGAACAGTTCCATTGGTACCATCCACAACTTTTCACAGTGGAAACAGACAAAAAGCGTACAGAGCTGAACTGAACTGTACCGTACTGCTTGGTGGAAACGGGACTATGGTTATACTTTTAAGACACGATGAATCGTCCAGAAGTGTGAAAGCCCTCCCTCCGAAATGGATGAAAAAATGCTAACCAAGGTTTGCAAATGCTATTTTGAATCAAGTCGATCTAAATTACAATGTAGAACATATAGCTCACACAGAACAGATAGTTCAGAGACCTCTTCCATCCTTTCCCCTTTTTAATTTTTGTTTGTCACTGAACAGCAGTCAGACCCACTGCTCCAACAGCACTTTGCACTAACAGCCACAGCCGTCATTTATTGAATCAGTTAAAGACTGTTTGAGCTGTGGGCCTGAGTCAGTTGGTGTTTATTATATTATTTATTGGGTTGGAGAGGCCAAAGAGACACCAGAAGACAACCTACAGGTAAGACTGTTTCACTGATTTCCTTTCCGTGGCAAAATGAAATAGATTATCTGACCTGTTTCAGACATGAATTTAAGAACAAGTTTTTATTGATGTTAATTATGTGGATCAACTGTCACTAGATAAACTGCTTCACAGGTTATCGTTTGGACGTTTTTCCTGATTTTTTCGACTTTGCACATGACCTGCTTTTCCTCCCACTTGTAGCCAGTAGGATGTGTAGGGGCAGAGAGGCGCTGAAACCTGTGAGTTGCACACCAATAGCTCCAAAACGGTCTGTAGAAAATGCCATGATTTTTTTGTCAACTAGTTAGAGAGCAGACAAATGGTCAGTACTTAGTGTGAATTAGATTATGTACCAGATTAACTGGTATTGGAAGTCTTCAAACCACAAAGGTACAGTTTTGCCAAGAGGGAATTGATTTTGCAAAAGGTACAGAATCTGTAGCGTCTGAAAGCACGTCTGATGACTTTTCTCTTTGAATCTCTGCAAATAAAAACATATCAGCATAATTAGTAGAACAGTTCCTCCCATTCCTGGACTTTAAAGTAATTTATGCTGTAAATTTAAAAAAAATAGTGTCCACTTTTATTTGATTTATATTTACTGTTTATTTTTAGGGTTGGGTATTGTTTGGGATTCTCCAATACCAGTGCTAAAACAGTACTTTAAAAATGGTGCCGGTGCCTGAACAAAATAAAGCACAGACATCAGTCAGTGACATTAAAGAACAGTTTTTTATTTCAAAGGCATATTTGAACCTGAAATTGAACATGTTAACGCTTAAGAATTTAAAGTATACTTATATAATATATAAATATGAATAAATACAAAACACTAGGGATGTTCCAGTCCGGTTTATTTGCCCCCGATCCCCATCGGAGTCGTTTAATATTGAGTATCTGCGGATACTGAGTCCCGATCTGATACTTTTGTTTTCCTACATTATACAGCTAGAGTGCATAATAAATAAAACCTAGCCCAACTACAATAATTCAGAAGTCCAATGTGTAGGATTTAGTGGAATCTAGTGGTGAGGTTGCAGAAACTGAAACTTCTCTGGTTCGCCACGCATGTCGGAGAACTACGATGGTGTTTGTTTTGTCTGTTTTGGGCTACTTAGAAACACATGGCAGACTGCATGGGAGAGGACCTGCTCCATATGTAGATATAAATGGTTCAGTCTAAGGTAACAAAAACAACAATTCTTATTTTCAGGTGATTATGAATCAATGAAAACATAGTTAGGAGTATTATATACAGTTTCAGCCAATAGATGCCCCTAAATCCAACACACTGGACCTTTAACACTAGAAACAGTCACAGTACAAATAACAGCAAAATAAATTTTGAGTTGGGATCAACTGTCACGTATCGCCTTCACACACAAACAATCTGGCACCAAAATGAGGCACCCAAATCTGCATTGTAATTCAGTCTGGTAGGTTCTGGTCGTGTAGGATCCGGTTTCGGTCCCCAACCCTATTTAGCACAAAAGATTACAATGTCAGTGTTAAAAAAACAACTTCAGCAGCACAATGTCCTCGCTGTTCCTGGGTCTGTTACTCTGCTGCATACAGACCTCCCTTACTGCTGCAGGGGAGCTCTTGTGTTTCACTCTGGCAGTGTTCCACTGCGTCTCAGATGACCATGTAGAAAACACATGGGAGCTGATTATGTAATCCACTAAGTTGGGCCATTTGCCATGTTAAGCTTGGGCTTGTTTTAATCCACTTGGCACCCATAGGTAAGACTAAACCAGGGCATTATATAGTGGTGATCTTAAGTGTATAGTTAGAACTTGCTGACCTAATAGTTCAAAGCTGACTTGGCACTTGGTAAATGCTTTTAAGTGTAGCATGAGTAGTCCTACTTCAAATGAAACCCTTAAACCCAAACAATCGTGTAATGCAGAGTGTAGAAAGCATTATGTTAATGTGTACCACTCACACTGTATTCACATGGTGACGCCGTGGACAGCATATGCATTTTAACCTACAGCATCTCCTGCATGAGGTCAAATCTATTACTCCTCAGCATTTGCCTGAATACACATTGATTGGGAAGTGGGCGGATGTGGGTTCTACCAGTATGTATTTATTGGAATGGCCTCAAATTACATCAGAGCATAATCTCAGGTCTCCATAGAGTAACTGCAGAGGACAAGTTGACCTGTTACATATGTGGAAAATCACTCAATATAAGCTTATGTGATAAAGAGAGGAGCTGGACACTGGACAGGAAATGACCTCTGATGTAATAAAAATACAATAATGCAAATGTTTAGAGGTAAAAACGTGCTGATTAAAAAAAAAAAAGTTTTGCTCGTAGACGGGTTAACTTCCTCTCCTGCTGTAATTCCTTCCTTAAGCACAGGTTACTGTAATTTTTTAGGTGTTCTTTAAGATTGAACTGTAATTTGTGGTTTTAAGTAAGCGTGTCCTGAATTGAGCAGTATCTGCATTAAACCTGCTCAAACAGCGGACCATTCTTCCTGGAGGAAACACCAGGGCTAAGAGGACTTCCTCACTTGCAGCCGCAAGCCTCTCCAATGCAATGAGTCATGGCAGTATGTGAGCATGTCTGGCCAAGGGAGTCAATTTTATTTTCAGTATCGTGCTGATTACGTGTTTTTATGTATTTTATTATGACTTTTCTGTTGTTGAGAAACTAATAACATACTTTGTTTCCCCCTTTTCTTCCTGTTGGGCTCCTGCAGAAACTTGAGGAGGAAAAAGGAAAGAAAGAAAAGGAGCGGCTGGAGATCGAGAGGGAAAGGAGAGAGAGGGACAAAGAGCGGGAGCGCGAGAGGGAGCGCCGCGACCGTGAGAAAGAGAAGGAAAGGGAGAGAGAAAGGGACAAGGAGCGGGAAAGAGACAGAGATCGCGACCGGGAACGGGAGAGGGATCGCGAACGAGAGAGGACGAAGGAGCGGGAGAGGGAGCGGGAGAGGGAGAGGAGTCGAGACGTCAGTGAAGACCGCAGCAGATCGAGGTCAGTGGGAGTCAGAGCACATGGTTCATTGTGACAGTATCTGTATAAAACATCTACAGTACAAAAGAACACTCGCCGACCACTTTATTAAGTACACCTTGCTAGTACCAGGTTGGACACCTATTGCCTATAGAACTGCCCTTATTCTTCGTGGCATAGATTCTACAAGGTGCTGGCTCAGACCAGCCCGTCTGGCACCAACAACCATGCCACGTTCAAAGTCACTTAAATCACCTTCCCCATTCTGATGCTCGGTTTGAACTTCAGCTGGTCATCTTTACCATGTCTACATGCATTGTGTTGCTGCCACATGGTTGGCTAATATGGTATTTGCATTAAGGAGCAGGTGAACAGGTGTACCTAATAAAGTGGCCAGTGAGTGTACATTTGCAGTGGTCATTGCACAGATACAGGTTATTTTACAACTCTGTCATAAACAAAATATTCTGCCTTCCCTCCTAAGCTTGCCAAATAAAATCTGCTACAAAGAAGGTGCCCTGCCTGAAGCATAACTCAAGTCTTTCAGCCCAAAAGAAATTAACATAAATGAATGTCCTTTTACCTAAAAGGACATCTTATGTCCTTGCTAACAGGACAGTAAAAAAAAAAAAATTAACCTCATTCTCATTTTCACCTAGCTCACGTACAAAGTCTGTCCTCATCTGGAATGGCATTACACCAGCTGGTCGGCTTTCAGTATAATGTCATACAAATCAACAGAGCTGCACAGCCTCCAAAATGGGTATACATTTCAACTTACCCCTGACACAGTCTTAACAAAACATGTCGATGGTCATTTTCATAAGGATAGTTGATAAAACAGTCTCTTCAAGGTCTGTGTAGCAGCTGTTCTGGAGCTTTCACTCACCTTCGTATCTTCACCTTCGATATCACCTTGATATCAGTGTTTCCCCTATATGCAACTGGGAGCAGTGCACCGCCGCTGCTGAAATATGACCGCCGCTGCTGATTTTTTTTAAAATTATTATGTTTTTAGTTTTAGCTCTCTATACCATGTCCTTTTATTAAACAAACTAAATATGTTATTATCTTATTTACATGACGGCATGTAATTTCTACATGGTCGCGCGTTTACAATTCTCCTCTGCTCTCTGTATCTGTATCGAGTTTCGCCCCGATGTGCACACACCCGCACACAGACACAAGCGCGTACGCACACACACACACACACACACACACACACATAACCACACTAGAGTGCAGCTCAGGCCGTATTTTCCTGACTGAACCTGACTTGAGTCCGAGACAATTATAACCGAGCACGGCCCAAACCCGCAGCACAGCACCAATGGAGCAGAGCCTGTGTTGCGTTCAGGCGTCAGGCGTCACGTTGAATGTGCTATAACAGCTGATTCATAAAGTTGAAATAAGGGACTAACTATACAATCCCTCCTTGTATCACGACAACCAGGATAAGTTGGTAGCTGGCTGGAGGGAGGTCGCCATGGGAGATGAAAGTTTCTGGTAAATGACCATCGCAAATAACACCCTGTTTGGGGTGGGAATCACCAGAGGATCCACAATACGACATTATCATGATACAGTATTATTGGGATTTTAAATATGTTGCGATAGGCTGAGTATTGCGATAAAATAGACTGTAATTTATGTCCCCAAAGGAAAACTTTGTCAAAATTTGTTTTATGTAATGGGATCAAGTTTTCAGTCTGTTCATTTCATTTCAGTCTTTTTTTTTGCATCAAGATGTACCTAGTGGTCTGAAAAAGCAATTGATTATATTAAAGGCTTATACTGTAGGCTACCTAAAGTTTAATTTGTATTTGTAATATTAATAATTTATATAATTTAAAAAAATCGATACTTGCCACTGTGTGACGATTTTGTTTTTTCCTCATCTTTACAACCTACAGGCTGTTTGCTATATTGTATGTCACTTCAAGTAAATATCACGATATAAAACATGTAGGAAGAAAGCAGGCACTCTCCCATCTTTTAATAGGTTACGTCTCCAGTCTGATCTGGAGCACACAGCAGATAGGCTGAGGTACATGGTTTGTTTACATGGCTTAGTAGAAGTGTGTATTTAACGGAGTCAGGGTGATTGGGGAGCTATGATGTCATATGATGCAATGCAGTAGTTAAACGCTCACTTGCTATCAAGACACGGTGCAGCAAATACCTGTAATTCAAGGTACAGGAAAACAAGTGTGCTGATTCATGCAAATATGACCTGAATAAACTGCTGTAGTAAAATGCAGCTCTGCCTTTGACAGTTGGTGCTGGCTAATGGCCAAATTCACAAGACTGACTACAAGTGAAATAAGTGTTTGAGTTTTTGTTAAATTATTCACATTTTCTCTCTCATTTCAATTTTAAGGTCATGGGTGACTGGTGTTAAAGTAATTTATTTGTCTTCTGCAGAGAGCGGACTAGAGAAGATAAAAAACGAGACCGTGAAGAAGATGAGGAAGACGTGTACGAACGGAGGAGACTCGAGAGGAGGCTTAGAGACAAGGAGGCTGCTTACCAAGAAGTACGTGTATAATCTCTCCTAACATTTTGATTCATTAAACTTAAGTTTAAGTAATAGCACCAAAAGAAATTAGTTTGACGACAGAGTTGTTTTTCTTCTTTAAGCGCCTGAAAAACTGGGAGATCCGGGAGAGGAAGAAGGCTCGTGACTACAGCAAAGAAACAGAGAGGGAGGACGAGAGGCGTCGTGAAATGGTATACATGACCGCAGACCACACTATATTAAATTGCTAGCAAATGATTATTGCTATACAGTTTGTAATGTCAGATATGTGAGGATGAGTAACTGGTTGTTTGCAGATATACAAATTGTTACTGTGTTTAAATTCAGATGAAAGAAGCCAAAAGACTGAAAGAATTCCTTGAAGATTACGACGACGACAGAGACGACCCAAAATATTACAGGTGATTATCTTAATGCACATTAGAAGTGTGAGCCGCACACTTTTGCTTGTGTTTTGCATACACTTCTCATTCTCATTCTCATTCTCAGGGGCAGCGCTTTGCAGAAGCGACTCCGTGACAGAGAAAAGGAGACAGAATTGGACGAGCGAGACCGAAAGAGGGAGAAGGAGGAGCTGGAGGAGATCAGACAGAGGCTTCTGGCTGAAGGTCACCCTGACCCTGATGCTGAGCTGCAGAGGGTGAGTCACTCATTTCGTTTACATACATTTTAGTAACGTGACTTTTTCCAGTAAGATGATTTCTCATATGTCATGTGAACTAGAAAGCTAGTTTCCATAATCAGGGTAGATTTGTCCCGGAGACACTGCTACTGCACTGCCTCACATACAGACAACTGAGTTTCTGTTCAGCTCTCTGCAAGTATACATGTGCATAACAAATTAAAGGAAGTAACAGAGCAGCTGGATGAAAGGAAAGATCATTACACAGTGATTTGTCCTTGTATTTAAAATAATGTCATCTGAAGTCTGATTAACACTGAAGTTGGTGCTGATATGCAGATTTTTTTTAAACCTGGGAAAACTTGCTAAAAATAGATGACATTGCCCATTGTCCCATTGCCAGTAGATGGGCATGTTTTTCGTGGGGTTCTTTGGTATGTTATGTTCGGCTTAATGAATGCACCGTTAGTAAACAATAGAAAGCAGCATGGAGGCAGGTGAAAATGTTACACTGGTTACTTCTTTTTTTACATCTGTTACCTATTCAGTCTCTCAAATTTTGTGCAGACTAATTTGGAATGGTATTCGAGCGCTGCTCGGACAGAGACAGACGGATGACAAAGTGTCTTTGCATAATGTTGAAAAAGGGGCAAAAATGAGTGTCCACCCAGATGTTATGTTTTAATCGCAGCTGATCGAGCTGGAGCCGATAAATACCAGTGACTATTGCAGAGACATTTTTCACGGGAATGAATGGACACTGTCAGAGCAGTGAGGCTAAGCTCTGCTCCTTGCCAGAAGAGGAGCCGCTGCTGTCGGGTGCGAGCCTTTTTGACTGCAGCTTAAAGGCTGCAGCAAAGCCAGATCTGGGTCTGTCTGCGGCGGGCTGCACTGCCATTTGATACAGAGTCACCAGCATTAAATTTTGACTATTTCATAACCACTTAAAAATTCTTTTTAGCTGCATTAAATAGCAGTCTACCTCCGTGTTTTGGTACAGTTGGTGCTCAAAAATGATGAGTACCATACTGTACAAATGAACTGTACTAAAGACCACCATTTTAAGTGGACTCGGGCAGGGATCAGCATATTGTGCCCAGATATGGCACACAGGGTTCACACTGACTAAAAGAACTTGACATTTGGCTCAGATCTGGGCTCAGAAATCGGTTTCTACCACTCAACATTTGACCGTTGGTTCAATTCAGATGCTTGCAATATAAGTCCTTTCTCTGCTCTGATGCAAACACACACACACACACACACACACACACACACAAAGGTCACAGAGCAGCGTCACCTGTCAATAAAACAGATCAAAGTCTGGAAGCATTAAGTCAGTATCCACCGCTGAACATGACTGTTTGTTAAATTCATACACATTCGTGCTGTGAGTAAAAGTTCCACTTTGTTTGTGTTTACAGAGGATTTCTGACTTTGATCTGTCTGGCAGTGTGTTTGTCAGATTTTTTTATTTTATTTACTTATTTATTTGCAAAGAACTTGTGCACATATTGTTAACTTCAGTTTTTCTGTTAAAGTTTCCCTGTCGTCTGACTTCCTTTTGGTGTTCAATCTGTAATGATGTTAGTACATCTGTTATTAAAATGCCATCAGTCTCCAAATATTGATTTGTCACACATAAATGAAAAGTATACCAGAATAGGAGGTTATTGTTCATGTATGTTTATGCAGATGGAGGAGGAAGCAGAGCGCAGACGACAGCCTCCTCTGAAACTTGAACCTGAGGAGGAAGTGACCCAGGAAAAGTCTCGCAAGGATCGGGATCGGGAGAAGAGAGGGTCGGGAAGGCCCGCAGAGCCGATGCCACCACGACCTCCCCCGCAGCATTCAGACGACGATGAAGAGGAAGGGGAGGAGGATGACTACCACGATGGTGAGGATTCACAAGAGGCCAAGCCACAACTCAAACCCATCATGCGACCAATCACCACCGCTCCCTCAGTGTCCTCTGCCAGTGGGAACGCGACTCCAAACACACCCGGCAACGAATCTCCCTGCGGCATCATCATTCCAGGTGAAAACACTCCTGAGGTTCAGCCTCCAGAGGAACACCGACCCAAGATCGGTCTCAGTCTCAAACTGGGTGAGCACAGCAGTAAACTACTGACACAAGGAGCTGTTTCTTCGGCTGCTTTGTGCAGAAATAACAAGTGTTTCTCTCCTCCAGGTGCCACCAACAGTCCCAGCCAGCTCAACGTTGGAAAGCGAAAGAAGCTGGCAACCGTGGAAAGTGTTTTCAACAAGTTTGATGATGAGGAGGCTGATGAGCAGCCTCGCAAAAGGAAACTGGTTCCACTGGACTATGGTGACGATGACAAGAGTCTGGGGCTGGATGGAGCGGAAATTTCAGGGGCCAAAGGCAGCATCAACACAGAGGAGAAACGCAAGCACATAAAGAGCCTTATTGAGAAGATCCCCACTGCCAGGCCTGAGCTCTTCTCCTACCCTCTGGACTGGGCTATGGTCGACTCGGTAAACAGCCTCTGATGTTTTACAGTGTTCAAAAGGTCAAAGAGAGTGTAGTGATTTAATATTCTGAGTTTGAGTTCTGCAGCTGCATTAATCGATGTAATGATTCAGTGGTTCATTTGCTGTCATAACATCATCAGTAATAGATAATGAAGTCATGTACTGCTCTGATTGTTCTCTCTGTAGACTCTCATGGATCGCCGCATTAGACCATGGATCAATAAGAAGATTATTGAATACATCGGCGAGGAGGAACCGACGCTGGTTGATTTTGTCTGCTCAAAGGTTCGTGAATGCCATGCAAAACAAGAAAGCCTCTGCATATATTCATGAGGAATAGTCATTGATTTTTATTTATATATTATTTGTGTGTGTGCCCTGAAATTCATTGTGTTGCATCGTTGCTCATTTTAAGTGTTGCTTTCTTTCTCCCCAGGTGATGGCACACAGCACCCCTCAGGGTATTCTTGATGATGTTGCTATGGTGAGTTGAGTCAGTTTTTTTGCCATGACAGTAGCACAGCCTTAGCAATGGTAATGTTGGTCTGCCTGCAGTCGGTCCAACACTTTAAGCCAGACTGAAATATCTCACATTTGTCCTAACATTCATGGTCCCCAGACGCTGTATCCGTCCAACGACTTGGTTAACCCCTGGCTTTTCATTAAGCACCAGTGAGGTTCACATTTGTGGTTTTAAGTGACATGTCTTATCAACTGTTGGATGGACTGACATGACATTTGATACAGAAATTCATGGTCTCTCAGAGGATGAATTTTAATTCCTCTGGTAATCTCTGAACTTCTGTCCTCTTGTGCCATCATCAAGGTGCACATTAATAATCCTCCAGGACTGTAACATGCTCATGTTTAACCCTATGGGCCCGAACGACACATTGTGCGTCCAAATTCACACCTGTTCTTCTCTATTGATTTTCTCCGCGACCGTGCGTCATAGCGAGAAACCACATATCACGTGAAACAGCGGAATTGTAGCTTTCCTACAAGGCCAAGTTGCCACTTGCCGGTAATCCAATGTTTTCACAGCGAAAAAAAATGATAAAGTTACACTAAAATCATGAATAACCGAGCTTTCATACAGCTCTGCGCACACAATACTCTTGGATGGATTACTCGCGAACGCAGGCTCGCACAGAAATGCCATGCATATCACATGAAAGTGCAGGAGCAGAGCTTTCCACTGACACCACACACATCATTGTGCTGTCATCCCATCAAGCTATAAATACAGATCAAGTGTCTACAAAATAAAAACCTGACGAATTTCTTTACAACCCATGACACAGATCTTGTCACTTCATATAGTGAGGAATATCGTATCTTACCACGTCTTAGGCTTGCGTGTGTTTCTCCCTGTCTATCCACACTTGTAGTCCAGCTTTCAAGATGCAAATATCTTCATATTGTCCAGTTGACACTCCATCAAACTTTGTATGACAAGACCAGCCACTTCACCTTTGCGCACCCAGACAACTGTAGCCTAATTATGCATGCATGACAGGGCCGTAGTCATCATATACATTGCCCAAAATGCCCCCCAATATATAACTGAAACTGAAAAACAACAACAAACTTGGTTTACTGCAAACAAACTGGCAAATATTATCTTGGAGGACACCATTGCACATGGTTGACTATTTTTCTATGATCTTAGATGTAAATATTGCATGTTTCTTTCAGATAAAACACATTTTTGACTTGTGAATGAGTCAATGGAATTTCTTGCAATAATGAAAAAATACTGTCAATCATGTCCGCCTGGCACAAACCACATGTTTTGGACAGCTGTGAAGTGACAGAATGTCCCACCATCATGGTTCTTATATTGCCAGATTCCAGAGAGTCTCCCCTCTTCATATATGGCAGAATATGTCTTTTTCCAACTTGCGATGGTGAGATGCATGTAAAAATGTAAGAATTTAGTCACACGGATTTGTTTTTTTCATTGATATAAAAATTAATATAAAATACAGGCACATAGAAGGATATGGAATGATGGCAAATCTGGATAGCCCACATTGTCCTGAAAAAAACAAGATATAGCATGTGTATGTAGCCTTTATAATGACTGTGATATGAGCTTAGAAGTAAAGGCAGTAAAAATACCCCAAAAAACGCCTAGGGCCCATAGGGTTAACCCAAACAATGTGTCATGTGACTGCAGTTGGTTCAGATCCAGGTCAGAACACGTTCTCACCTCAAACGAACCACACCAGAGTTTGTTTGTAACCGGACTGAGACCACCTCTTCAAGAAGGTCTCGGTCCAGTTGTTTTGGTGCGCACCTGAGTGTTATTGTTGTATTCACACCTGCCCAAATGAACCGCACTTTGGGAGCAACAAACTTGAGTTTGATTGAAACGAACCAAACAGGGCAGGTGTGAACGCGCCCTAAAAGTACCACTGTACCTTAGTACTGTCTCAGAGTTGCGAGCATTACTCTGTCCTTTAGATAAACTGGAAAAATGCAACATATAACAAGTCAGATCTATTTAACAGATTTATTGAGCTGTTTGACGTTTGTCTCACCAACCCTTTTTGTGTTTAGGTTCTCGATGAAGAGGCAGAAGTCTTCATAGTAAAAATGTGGAGGCTCTTAATATATGAAACAGAAGCAAAGAAGATCGGACTTGTGAAATAAAGATCACACGTCTCTCTGACTGACTTCCTTAGATCACAGCTCTGCTGCTGACAGTTTTCTGGTCCAGCAGGCTGTAAACAACATGTGCCCATACACCCCTCCATTCCGTCAGCAAGGAGCTGCTGCCTTGTACGTGTGTGTGTTTGGAAGGGAAAGTCTGAGCTGTGAACAGAAAGGGTTTGCACAAACATACTGCATGATAAAACTTTGGTTGTATTCTTTTCCTTTGTTGATGCTGTGGAGGCAAAAGACAGTTGCAATACACCGATCTGTTCTCCAATATGTTGGACTCATTCTGCTTTGATTTACTGTCGTCATGTTGAGGCACTGCTCTGTTGTGTGAACTAATAAATATGCTTTTTTACAAAATAGTGGTTGTCTCTTTTCTTCATTTGGCTGGTTTTAAATGCAGCTATGCAGGAGAAACTGTTTGTTTTATTTAAATAGGTGGTCTAAGTTTTTACAACACAATTCCAATATCACTAAACTCCCTCTCAAATGATCAAACGTCTGTAGATAGATGCAATTAGCACAATCTGTAATTTACAAACAGTTGTTCCCCCTAAAGGTACTTTAACTGTAACAACAGGAGCGCTGTGCCAAAATAAAAGTTAAAAATAATTGTTTATGAGTGACTTAACTTCTTAACCATGATAATCTCCTTTTGGGGTATACAGACTTTTTGTTAAAATATAAAATTCATTCAACAAAGTTTTTAAAATGTATTTTTATTCTTGCAAAATACCACATTAATTATCGTAATTTACAAATTAAAAACATTTTTTTATTGGTTTTTAAAATGAGTCCATGCACCATTCTATTATGACCAAACAATGTATTTATTTTCTCCACTGAATGTTTACATCAGCTCCAGTCAGGCATTTAATATTAGGTAAAGTTAAACATAGCTAACACCAATAATTCTAAGATTTAATCTGACAGTGTTTAGGCCACAAAGTATTAAAAATACATGAATACGTATTTACTGTGAACTTTTGCACATCCTGCACCATACTTTACAGCTCTCTCATTCTGAAACAGTTATACTGTACATGTTATTGTTATTTTTAATATCTTTTTCATATTTTAATTGTATTTTTTTTTCTTTTCTGTATTTTTGTTGTCTCTTGCAGGACTTTGCCTGTGTTTTACTTCCTCTTAAAATGTTTATCATATGCACCAAACACTAAGGCAAATTCCCTGTAAGTGTAAAACCTACTTGGCAATAATCCTCATTACAATTCTGATTTTAAACAAAACAAAAAATAAAATTAAGCATTTTGAACTCTGAAATTTATGACTGTTAAAAAATAAATAAATAATAGTAGAACTTTTGAATGAATAACGATGGAACATTTCCGGTTAGGGACTGTTTGTTACTTATGAGAGGGGAGTGGTGGTGCAAAAAGGTGGAAACGTCAGTTTTGTAAACATTGAAGAGGGACCTATGTTTTCTTATTTTGGCTTCGGTGAGTGGCGTAGGACTTAAAATAGCTGTATTGAATATTCATTTTACCACAAATGGGTTTGGAAGACATGTTGTTCTAAAAATTTACACCATGTATCATAGCCAGAAACTTGAAATTACTGTGTGATATTTGAATATCTGATGGGCCGTGAACACATCATGCGCAAGGAACTTCTGTCATTTATCATTTAAAATTTTGCCAGATATAAACCATTTGCACTAACTAACCAGAATGCACGACAAAAGTGCGAAACGTTTTTTTGTTTTTGTTTTTGTTTGTTTTTTTCAATTCCAGGATTTCGTCTTCAGCTTTGTATTTTCAGCTTTCAAACATCAAAGGGTAAGTTTTAAAATCTAATATCTAATTTATGGTGGAGGGAAGGTCATGCATATTCCTCAAGTCACAAAAATGTGAAGCTTTGGGGAGGGTAAAAAAGCAAAACAAAAATACAGTCAAATCCCAGCCCACCCTTTCCTTTAATAAGTACACAACAGTCCCTTAACATTATTTGTACAGAGTTTAAACTAAACGCTTAAACCGCTTGTATTTTGTTTAATTTTCTGTTTATGATTTTCAAACAAAAAAATATTATAATAACATTATTATTATATTATTATTATTATTATTACTGTTATATTTACTTCCTCCCTTCTCTCCTCCTCCACCGTGTCTCGCAGATACGTGGCAGGTTTGCTTCGACAGGTTGAGGAGACGAGTTGTGACCCGGAAGCACTTCACTGCAGCACCAAACAACAGGATGTTCAGTTAGCCAGTTTGTTACTGTAGCTTTCACCTAACCGCGTCGGGAAGTTGCAATATTTACTATTGACTGCTATATCTGGAGGGAACAATGCGGGGTGACGGATGTTTACAAGTGAACGTTACCGTGTCAGGATCCCTCCTTTGTGAATTTTGAGCGCCGGGCAGTCACCGAAGCTAGTTAGCTTAGCTTTGCTAACGTTATCGAGGCCAGAGGCTGTAACGTCTCTGTTAAGTTAACGTGGATGTTTGGCAGCGAGCTGAACTGGTATCAGAACAGGGACGCGACGTTCATTGGATTAACAGCGAGTGTTAACCAACAGCTGCAGGTCGGGGCATGTAATTTAACTTGAGGAGCACGGATACAGGTGTTAAAGGTACAGGTGGAGGCTGGTTTTGATGGTTTAGCTTAGCAGAAGATTAGCCGAAAAGAAAAGTGCAGCAGTCATGGACGATTTTAGCTCGATCAGCCTACTGTCTCTTGCGATGTTGGTGGGATGTTACGTGGCCGGGACTATTCCTCTAGCAGTCAACTTCTCAGAGGTAAGTCTGTCACATGCAAAGCTTTGCTAAAGTGCTTTTTTGCAGTTGATATAACTTTGGCTACATTCACAAATACACTGAGAGGTAAAAGTTCATCTTTGTCAGTGGCTTTTTATCAGAAGCACTGATTGCATCATAAACTCTGTACTGTTGTCAGGTAATCTGTGTATACAGTGCTTAAAACAATGAGACAGACTTGTGCTGATGATGTGCCTGTGGTTGTGTTTCCCCAGGAGAAGCTGAAGCTGATCACTGTGCTGGGAGCAGGGCTGCTGTGTGGGACTGCACTGGCTGTCATCATTCCTGAGGGGGTTCATGCACTTTATGAGGAAATCCTTGAAGGTAGTGTTAAATAAAAACAGTGGTATTTTCTCAAAAGGGGAATCCCACCTCAATTAAGAACTCCAGTCTGTAATGTCCATGGCTTAGGAAAGTTTAATCAATATTTATGAACATGGGCTGCTCTCTCTTGTACCCTAATGAGCAGGCTTGCAGTGTCAGACCAGTTTTAAAGTATACCGTGATATAAAAGTTGACAGTTATCATACCCTGTACATTTGCTTATCTATGACGCAGGAAAAAAAATGAACAGAGAACTGAACAGAGAAACTCCATTTTATTTTAGTTATTTTCAAAGGGGAGACATTTTACACATACTTCCATGAACAAAATAGTTCCTACCATTGCTAACCTGTCCATTTTCATTCCTTTAACAGTCATGCTGACTGATTACAATATATATTCTGTAATACCGTGATACCGTGAAGTCTGTGTTCTCAGTCCTGAAGCAGAAAATGTACCTATATACTTAGAACATTCCCCTAGGTGCTCTCAGTATCGTCTATAAAATCTTCTCCAGTTCATTGTTTACAGAGCCACTCTGGACTATATACTGTATGACATCAGAAGTTAAAGTTTAAGCGCTCTAGATTTTGGGTTTGGGGGAGAGTTGTTCATTTCTACAAACACTCTTGGATTGTCTTAGACCCCAGGTATTACATGTAAGAATTTTGAAAATGAGTGAAGTTCCCCTTTAAGTTATTATCCAGAAATTGTTAATTTAGCTCTCTTGGATGAAGGCATTGATGCATTTTGATGTGCTCAAACCCATAAGTCAGTGAAAGAAAACTGTGCGGCTGCCATTTAATTATTGTTTTAGCCTATAAGGTGTCAGAAAACGGTGAATAATGCCTGCCACAAGTCCAAGAGAAAGTCCTTAAATTGCTTGTTTTGTCCAAAATGCAAAGATGTTATGGAGATTAAATGTGTAGTGAAATATCTAAACGACTACCAAAAACGTTTGGGTTCCTTGCTTAATAACTGACTTAAACAGTTAATTGACATAAATTGATTTTGCTGATTTAATATTCTCAGTTTACCAATCGATAAATTGACAGAGCATTTCAGCTCTCACTTAAATTTCTGTTAACCTAATTCCACCACGATAATTTACCTAGCATCGTCACTACTTGCCAGGTTGTCCTTGGTACATGTTTTAGATAAGTAAATGATAAAACAGTGAGGCAGCTAAAATATTTTAGCAGTAGTAGCATCTGGTGCTGTCGAGATATCAGTTTGAAAGCCTGTAGTAGATCTGCTCAGCTGGGTCCAGATAGTGTCACAGCTCTTGAGTTATTCAGTAAGTGTCAACAAACAATATTGGGAAAAGTTTTCTGGCTTCAGTGTTGTCCTTGAGGTCAGGTGTCCTGGTGGCCTCGGGGTTAAAGACACTGACCAAGTTATTGATATTTTCTTTCATCAGTTCCTGTCAGTTCTGTACTCTGTGTTTTCCAGTGAAGACTGAGGCAAAATTATTTTATGTCTTTGGCTCTTTGTGAGTGAAAGCCCTTCCCTTCCCTTCAGGGATGCCACGGGCCACAGAGACTCCGGAAAAAAAAAGTATAGAGCATATAGACATATAGTATGAAAACATTTGCCTTTGTGAACTCTAACGGTTTGAATCCTTTACAAACAAAGCAAAGTTCAGCACGCTGTAGAGTACAACCTGATGACGTCTGTCTCTTTTACGTAATCAAACACAGATTTTTTTGTTTTGTGATTGTCAGTGATCAGATTTTTAAGGTGTTTATTAACAGTCACATGCGTCTTTCTCTTCTCTCCTGACCCGTGTTTCTCCAGGTGGACACCACAGCCACGGCCAGGCCGGAGTCGTGGAAGTGTCCGAGGCGAAGGGCGAAGCAGACGCGGCCCTGAGTGCCAGCGGCAAACACGAGCACAGTCACGAGCAGCTCCACGCCTGCATCGGAGTGTCTCTGGTCCTTGGCTTTGTCTTCATGCTGCTGGTGGATCAGATAGGCAGCTCTCACGTGCACAGCACTGAAGGTCAGTGTGACAAAGGACAGCAAACACAGAGATCAAAGCACCCGAGGCGCTCGTGAATGTGGAGAATTAGATTATGAAAATGGGGCTCGGTGGGAGCAGCTTTGTCATTAGCCTCATCAAATACTTATCTCCTCCGGTGGAAAATAATGTTGTTGAGTTAGACCCAAAACAACCCCAGATGGCTCAACTGCAATTTCTGTTCTCCCAGATGCACCCACGCTTTGCACCAAATAATTTCAGAGGGTTTTATTTGAGCAGCTAATGCTCCACAGACTGTTTGCAAACTCTGCCAACATGTTACGCCACACAGTTCTCGTTCAGTGTGGAGATCCTGTTCCATAATTATCACTCAGTTCCACTTTTATTTGTTTTTTTTTTTTAAACATTGTTATGCCCCAGCTCAAAGGAGCAACATAGAGGAGACAACAAAGTGTACTTAATTAGGAAAGGACAAAGGCGGCATGTGGTGGTGGACTGACAGGCTGCCAAGGAGGAGACAGAGGGTGTGAGAGTGGCCTGGTAGGGCATTTATGAGACACCGATGGTCACATGATCATGACGAGGGAGGTTCTCAGGAAGATCTGCAGCAGCTCCACAGACGACAAGAATCAGTTCAAACATTAATACATAACAACATATATACACAGTTTCTGACTTGTTGTTTTGTCTGGTTTAGATCCAGAGTCAGCGAGGGTCACCTCCTCGAAGATCACCACCACCCTGGGTCTTGTGGTCCACGCTGCTGGTACGTCTGCTTTTGAATATTTATTTTGTCAAAATGTTGGTACGAGATAAGACTTTAATTTTAAAATTATCCTTATTAGACTAAATCACAGATTGGTGCCGTGATAGAAAATGTTTTTTACATAATTTACTTATGCAAAATGGACAGTAAAGGTGTGCTCAGACAAATATGGGTGTGCAAATTTCTACTTGCTTTTATAGGTACTTATTTAAACGGTTATTCTCTGCTACACCCAAGTTTACTTGCTGGTTGATAATTGAATCTAATTTTAGACTGAGCTCAATAATTACTGTAATATGGTGAGGTGATTATTTAGAGGGTTTGAGCAGTAACTGTGTCTTTTGTCTCCAGCTGATGGCGTGGCGCTGGGAGCTGCTGCCTCCACCTCTCAGACCAGCGTTCAGCTCATCGTCTTTGTAGCTATCATGCTTCATAAGGTAATAACAGTTTGTGTCGTGTTCAGTCAGTCAATGTTTTTTGACGTTCTTTTCTATTGTGTAATTTTATCAGATGTGTATTTCCAGTTTAAGCTTATGTAGTAGTAGTAGAGCTGAAAAAACTAATTCATGAACCTTTTTAAAATCTACTTCTTTTCCGTCTGCAGGCTCCAGCAGCGTTCGGCCTGGTATCATTCCTGATGCATGCTGGTCTCGAGAGGAACCGCATCCGCAAACATCTCCTGGTCTTTGCCCTGGCAGCGCCCGTCCTCGCCATGCTCACCTTTTTAGGCCTCAGTCAGGTAAATATTAAAATATGCGTTCTTGTTGTTTTGGAGCTTTATGAATGAGCTTCAGAGCCATAATGAATAATAATATAATTATTAATTATATTATAACATTTTACTTTTTTTATGGATCACTGAGTTTTTTTCCAGTGTATTCAAATGTGTCCGTCTCCTTGAGGCAGGGAGTGTGTTTCCTGTCTGACCGTCACTTATCTGTTTACTTTGAGTGTTCAGCCTGAGGTCTGTTTTACATGATGCCTCAGTGAAGTGGTTGTGTGTTTGAAAACCAGTGTAACTGGTTAGGATTATCAACAAGAGACATCTATAGGAGATGTTTAAGATGAGAGATTATCATTATCATCATGTCTAAATTAGGACTGTGCAGATAAGTTCAAAGTTTCATAACGGTGACATTTGATTTCTAAATTCTAAACAGTCGAATGCTGTGCAACAACTTGTTTGATCCAAACATTTCCATTAACTCCAGAGCATCGTTAAGTCCAAAAGTCAGAATTTAACTGAAAAAAGAAAGACGCAGTAATTTCCAAAATTCTCAGCATGTTTTTATCTAACAAAATTTTCTGCTGCAGTCCATATTTGTTGGTGTTTAGCCGTTCGGAAATAACATTTTCACTGCAGTCAAAAAACCATTTGCTCTCTAGATTGTTGTGCACAAAGGAAGGCATGGGCCTGTAATAATTTACGCTAAAACACTTGATTTTATTCAAGTGTTTTTTTTTTTAACTTTTTGTAGGGTAATGACATCATAAAATATAGCCCTTTTTAACGAGGAATTGTGCAAATTTGCAGGAAAGTCCAATCAGTCTTTTTTCAGCATTGGCAGTATAAAAACAAAATCGGGGAGTGCAGCAAAATGCCGCCTACCTACTTTTATTTATACAGAATGCGCCTTTTTCGGGGCAATGGGGGGCGTGAGCAAGTAACAAAACGTGTAGCTCAGCGTGTGACATAAACAGTGACGTGGAGGGAAGCCGTGGCTGGTCAGTCCTTCCGCGATTCTCTCTTAAGTCGGCCCGTCCTTCACCGTCCCCGTCACTTGACGGTTAATGGCCTCTTGGTTTGCGAGGACAAGGAGGGCGTGCAGTTCTTTGTTTCCTCAGTTGCTCATCTTTACAGTGTCTGTGTTTCCCTCTTGCTACTAGCTGCTCGCTAATTCCTGCTATCAGCTGTTTCCTGTTTATCCAACACTAGTGGGTCGCACGTGCGGCGTCATCAACAGCTCCTCCCACAAGTCTTTAACAGCCCCTCCCGTTGTGGAAGGCCGCCTTGGTCTGTTTGAACTAAAAAGGTTCTGCCAATATGACTACCCTGTGAGATGGAAAATTGGGCAACTCGGACCAACTCGCCAATCCGGCTCTGTGTGTCTAAACGCTCGCAGCCTGCCGGCAAAACGGCCCAACATTCGCGGAAAATCTGGCAGTGTGAAAGGGGCTAATGATGACCGACATTTAGACTTCATCTGAAAACCTCAACAGAAGTTTTGAATGTCAAAAAAATAATATTCGTCAGAGCTCTAGTAAAAACAAAACCATACTAGGGCTGTGCCACTGTGCCCAGTAGCACAGTGGGCAGGTGTCTCTAGTACAAAGGCAACTTCCTTGCCGCAGCGGCTGTGGGTTTGATTCTAGGCCGCTGCCCCTTGCTGCATGTCATCCCCTTTTACTGCCCGGTCAGTTAAAGGCAGAAGCTCTTGAGCATGTCTCTTTTGTTAACTGAGGTGAGTTTAAATGGGAAATGCAATAACCTCTGTTACATTTAATTCGATTTTGCGAGTGTTTGCACTTTACATACATTAGAAAATTAAATTATAGAAACCCTTAAAACTGCCAGATCGCTGCAGGAGTAGTTTGATGCGTCCTCTCTCAAAAAGCAAAAAAAAAAAGAATAAAGAATTTCATCAGTAGTCGAGCAGTCAGAAAGGCCAGACTTTTTGCCTCATACTTTTTTTGTTTGTTCCCCTCTCAGAGCAGCAAAGAGGCCCTGTCAGACATCAACGCCACCGGCGTCGCTATGCTCTTCTCTGCCGGCACCTTCCTCTACGTGGCCACCGTCCATGTCCTCCCTGAGGTCGGGGGTGGCGGCCACAGCCACGCTCCTACAGGAGGGAACGGAGGGAAAGGACTGAGCAAGGTGGAGGTGGTAGCTCTGGTTCTGGGCTGCCTCATTCCTCTGGTGCTGTCGGTCGGTCACCACCATTAGACTCCAGCACGGATTTAAGACAGGTGTACAGGGCGAAAACACAGAGACAGAGACTTCAAACATTGTGGATCTAAAATGTCTTATTGCTTGTTGTCTGCTGATGGACCTCAGGGACCAGACTGGTGCTCGATGCGGGGACGTCATGTGACTCCAAACTGAGCTTGAAACAGAGAATGAATGATGTTAGTGAAATCAGAGTTGCTACCATGACGACCGAGGAACATGAGAATGTTTTTCCTGATACAGCCGCTGTATGTGTCCGTTTATTCCACCAGAAATCTTTTTATAAGAGAGAGCAGAAGTGTGGACCCTTTAGTTTACTGCGACCACCGTGGAGTTTTCAGTGTTTCATTATCGTGCTCGTCCGAAGTCAAAGACCCGACTCTAATATCATTACAGTGATGTTTTACTAGATGGCAGTTGCACAGTGAGATTTGATGAAGCCCGTGATATCAAGAAAGCAAACTCTCTTTTTTATACCTGTACAGAGTGTAAATCTCTTAGCAACAATCCCGATTAATTTGAGCTGATTTTTCAAGTGCCATATTAGCAAGTTGAACCCCGAGGAGACGGTGCCGTGAGGACAGTACAGTTTAAAGTAAATGTTCCTGACTTATTTTCTTACCAACAGAGAGCTTTTTTTTTGCAGCTAATGACGAAGCAGGACGAGCTCAGCCTGAATAACCAGTCAGATGCTCGTATGAAATCCTTGCTCTGGCTCGCGAGTGTAGAAAAATCAGCTGTAACAAGCAGTTTCAGTGCTCTGATGGGAAGCCTGTCTCTGTCGGATACTGATGGTGTGTCACAAACTTAACTGCTCAAACCCGAGTCCTGCGCAAGGAGAAGACACAGCCAGCCTTGATGTAACACAACATGAACTGCCACTTTTATTTTATGTTTAGTTTCTGGACATGTTTATTTTGAAGTAATTATAAATAGATGTCGGAGGAAACAATCTTTATAGAGTCGTCTTAAGTGATTGTATAGAGTGTTATTAAGTTTATTTGGAGGTGGAGGTCTGAGTGAATGATTTGCCTCGCAGAAGGCATTAACTGGAGAAAACGTTTCGGGACCATCGGCTCAGGAGAGCAGACATACAACAGATCCTGCGAGGAGAATTTAGAACAAAACCCTTTTTTTATTTAGTTGGTTTACTCCTCATTAGTTTAACACACCTGAGCAATAATGATATACGTGAAATTGGGGCACTTCCTTCGCAGAAGTGCAGCAGAGTCTGAAATGGCTACAGAGGGTTTGTCTTCATCTTCAAAGCACTTGAACGCAGCCCTGCCCTGCTCTGACATCCCCCCGTCTCTGCCTCAGTACCATTAAAACAGTGATGCGTTAAGATGTAAGTAGGCTGCTCCCTCTTCGATCAGGACAGGTGGATATTGTGAGTGTATCACTGTGCCTGCTCACAGCAGAGCTCATGTATATGTCTGTAAGTATGTACTGTACAGAGTAACTTCTTCCTTTCCACAGTCATCATGATCTCTTGTGTGAGGTGGAACTGCTTACTCACAAATACCTTTTTTTATTCTTGATTTTTTTTTTGGACATGGATAAGCTGTTCCGACTCGGGAGGCCACAGACTGTCTGAGGAGTCTCTGTTTTATGTATAAATTGAACGGTTTTCCATCTCGTCAATTAAGAAGGAGAGGAGGAGGAGGAGAAACCCGCTGTGATGTTTTAGAGCGATGTGAGTGGGTCGCATGCAGACCAGCAGCTGCATGACTGTTTTATTTTTTATGGGGACGGTGTATGTGTGTTCAAAAAGGGAAACCCCCCTCACTGTGTCGCTTTACACTCGGGCTTGTTGGAGGACGGAGCCCCATCATGTGCCGTCTCATCAAAATCCCTGCAGAAATTTGGCCTTTACGTGTTTCTCATCCAAAAATATTTAATGAAATTAGCTCACTGGTGTGTGTGTAACGGGCAGCAGCTTATGATTGATTTAAATATCTGTTCATCTGTTGATTATTTTCTTGTTGAAAGGTTCTGTATGTGACGTTCAGAGCATTAATACAGCAGCAAACCACTATTTGCTATGTAAAGATATAGTGGAGTAATGGCGTCCAGAGCGGAGTCAGGAGTCAGGCTCCATCTGTGTGTGTTGTCTGTGGTTTGTTGAGGGAAGCCAGTGTGGCTGCACTTGCATGTTAGTGCATGTGTGTGTCCCACTGGCTTTGCACTGCATTCATATGGTGGTTACAGCTGACACACAGCTCGTTCCCTCATGTTGAGACCTGGGTGCAGACAACTCATATGCTCTGAATTTCACACACAGCTCCTTTAATCACTTGGTTTAAAGATGTCCATCAAAAGTCTGAGGTGACATCCTCAGATATCTTGCTTTGTTCAACCAACGATTCAAAAAACCCAAATATATCAAGTTGACTGTCATAGAAGATGAAGAAGCCCAGTGAATGATCACATGTGAGATGATGGAGCTTGTGACTTTTTGCCAATGATTAATTGATTTTTAAAAATTGTTGCAGATACATTTTCTGTGGATTGATTATTCGCTGCTGCTCTATCTGTGTGTGTTATGTTCATGATTTATCAAGCTGCATGTATTTGGGAATGTGTCAGCTTTAAAGCCCTTGAAAACATAGGTTGAAATCTTGGTTATATCTCCATAAGATTACATTTCCATGACTAAATATTAAACAATCAAAGTTAGAGTTTGAATAAGAGCCATCCTTGACTGTTATTTATAAACAGCGTAACAACCAGAGCTTTTCTAACTTTGGCAGAAAACATTGTGCTCATGTTGGAGGCCATCATTTATCATAAAAAAGCTGACTGAGAAATGAAGTGTTCGGGACCTTTAAAGCTCATTCATGTTGGTCACATTAATTATTTTAGGGAGGAGGATGAAGGAACAACTTGTTAACTAGTTACAAAAGTTTATAGATAATATGAATTAAAATCAAAATGTAGTTTGTAGGCTGCAACAAACAGTTATGTTCATTATCAATTGATCTGCCGATTATTTTCTGGATTCATCGTCTTGTTGATGCAGTGTCAGAAAGTAGTGAAAAACACCACGTGGAATTCTCCAGAACTCAACGTGAAATCGATAAATGATTTGTTATATCTGAGCAACAGTCAAAAAAATACAAAGCTGTTCAGTTTATTATCATGTAAGACAAAGAAAAGCATCAGATTCTCACATTTACGCAGCATGAAACCAGCAAAATTGACAATTTCTATCTATTGATTAATCGACAAATCATCACAGCTCTGTTGGTCACTGTATTATTCCTCCTCTCCATGCTAACAGTGAGAAGTGCCGTTGTCTACAGTGTGATTCCAGTGTAAATAAGGGGGATTTTTAAAGTTTAGCCAAAGAGTTACACATAGCACACATTGCAAACTCTCTTCTTGTGTTATTATGTTGCCTTCAAACGATTAAAACTGTACTTGATTTGTGTAACTCTGACTGAAGCCTCGCATAAGCTTTGGCTGAACTTTTGGATTTGTTTATAAAGCTGTAGATTTTGTCCCTGATCTGTTACATTGGAATATCATTGGGAAGGCATGTTGTCATGGGCAGTGTGGACAGGAGGAATGAGTACAGCGAGCAAAGTATACATATGGGTACATGACTGTTATTTTCCAAAGGTAAACTCTGCAGGATTTTCCTTAAAAACAATGTATAGTCACATACAGAATATAATAATATCAGCATGTCATCAGTATTGGGTGATACCGGCTTTAGAGTGAGCTATTAGTGTTGTATTTCATGTCTCCATCTGCTGGTGGGCCGTCATGATAAGAGTATGTATGTATAATATGTTCAGTCCACTACAGAAGAGACTTGATGATCACTAAAATTACGAGGGAAAAAATAATATATCAATATCAGTTAGTGTAGCAGTGTGTTTTTCTGCAGAGACTCTGCTTTCTTTTCTATGTTTGGGATGTTTATGAACGTGCACCCCCACAGCGCTCAGGTGAGGTTGGGGTGTCATTAAAAGGCAGCGACCAGGTGTCAGACAATAAGCAGCAGGCGTCCAAGAGACCCAGCAAAAGAAAAAACGGATATAATGAGGCGACATTTTAAATGATAGTGAAACTGGGATCGACTTTTACTTTCACTGGTGAGCATTTTAACAAACAGGAAGTGAGAATCCTGCAGAGTTTACCTTTACAACTATCCCTTAAAACTAACTGTATAATCTGAAAATGTATCGCCACAAACCTAGAAGCAAGCTGTTGAGATGCATGGTTTTCACAGGGCTGCAGCAGGGTTATAAGGTTTATTCTACAGTTCGTAATGTTCATGTTAAGTCTGAACCTTATGCACGTCTCTTGTGTTAACTGATGTTTGCTGCTTCTTTTTCAATTGAATTAATGTGAAGCTTCATTGTTGCATCATGAACAATCTTCTGAAGCTTTTATTTTTTGTTTGATCATCATCAAGTCTGTGGTGTTCGTCTGATCATGTTAAAATGCAGTAAGCTCTGTTATATTTAATCACATGTTGAGACTGTCTGCACTTTACACACATGCATAAAAATTAAGAAAATTAAATTCTAGCAACCATTAAAGCTGCCAGATCTCTGCAGGAGGAGGTGTCGGCACACGTTGGAGCTGAGCGGAGGTTTCAGTTTGGGTCGGAAGAGTTTTAGGATCAAGTTAATATTTGTCATAGTTTCAGTGGGGGTCTTTTTTTCTTGTTTTTGTTTTCTGTCATTCCAGAATGAGTCTGCCTTATTTCCACACTTTTGATTGTGAAAATCGGTTGTAAAGCGATGTGTTTTATGACGACTAAATTAAAGTTTTTTAACTGGTGAAAACGCTCGTTTATATTTGTTGATTTAAGCATTTTTACTGATAAAACTTTGGATTCAATGGGTGGAATTGAACCTGAACACTGTTGTTTTTAATGCACTTGATACCAGTTTATAGACAGCAGCTGTTCCCATGTGTGAAGTCTTTATCTTGTATTCATCAAGGTAAGAGTTTCATCATTACTTTTATCACATTTTTAACAAATAATGGGACTTTTCAGTCAAATGAAGTGTCAAAATCCTGCCCTGACAGGATATTTCACTCATGGAAAAAAAAAAACAACTCTGCAGGCTCATGCACTTCTCTGTCGAGGCTGAGCTGTCAATATCTTTATAATCTGCTGTCCATCCACTCTGACACATGTTGTGTCAATTAATCTGATACTCACGACGCTGAGCTGCATGTTAACCACTCCGACTCTCCATCCTCTTTACCAGAAGTCGTGCAGCCACGCCTCTGCCCCAGATGTTCTCCTAATTCACTGCTGGAGCGGCTGATGGAGGGAGTGGTGGATGGAGTGATGGATAGATGGAGGGACCAGAGAGTTCATACCTGCCAAGAGCTGGAGACTGCGGCGAGTACAGTAATCTGAATAACAGCTTTTACTGGCTGGAATGTATTGACTGGCTTCAGATTTAGCAACTCATTCCTAAAGCTTCCCTCCCCCATCGCCTCCCAGTATCCCTCCTCTTCCTCCCTCCCCTCTTTCTCTCTGTCATCCCCTGTTTTCATCTGTGCAGTCAGTCTGCCTCCAGCTGATGAGCGTATTGGCAGCTGCATCATTCCACCCTGCTGAGTTATTGGGATTTCTTTGCTACTTTTTCCTGTGTTATATTGAAGCTGTCCCTGCAGCCATACATGCACCTCCATGAGTGTGTGTGTGTTTGCTGTCATTGGACTGATTGTTATTGACTGACTGTATTATTTTTTTTTTAGTCTGTTGGAAGTCTTATTTGCTCCACCTCCCAGGGCGTGGGAAGCCAGAGAGGATGTTCTCGTCTTCATCCAGAAACTCTCTGTTCTCACCGTGGTCGTCCATGGAGCAGTCGGACTCTGAAGCATTGGACATCAGCACCAAAGTGCAGCTGCATGGGGTGCTGTGGAAGAGGCCCTTCGGACGGCCGTCGGCCAAGTGGTCCCGCAGGTGAGGGGGGGAGGTGTGATTCACTCAGTGGTTTTTATCTTATCTTGTCTGCAGTTCTTTGTGTTGTTAGGGGGAAATTCAGCCTCTCTGCAGCGTATAAAAAAACCTCATTAAAATCTGCATTAGCTTCAAAAAGTTTATAGGAAATCTACTTTTTCTTTATTTTTCAAAAGTTTACATTTATATGGGAGAAAGTTTTACTTTGCTCTGGACAAAAATGACGATTATTCCCAGATAACGATCATAATTTCCTTCCCAGAAGTGTCAAACAGTAAGAAAAGGTTAGTTGTATTTTTTAAAAAACACACTTAAATTGACATTTATTTGACACCACAGGTATAAAATAGTGTTATTCTGATGTTCTGAGAGCACAAAGTATTTAATTTGCTTTATATCTGCAGTTAAAAACATCCAAAGTGACTTTTTCTTTGAGAAAAATATCACAAATTACAAAAAGTTTTGTAGCAGAAACCTCTGGATAAAACTTACAGACTTGATTGCCTGTGTTTTTTCCCAAAATGGACATTCAGGATTTTGTGTTGTGCATCAGAGGATTGTCCTTTTGTCTTCCTCACAGGCCGCTTGCCGTCCTCGTGTCAGCCTTTCCTGACATGAGTGTCTATTTGGATGTTAAATGCCTGGATTGGTACCTTATGTCATGATAATGCTCTTAGTTTTACATAACAGTTAAAACGACAATACACAGTGGATCCAGAGAGTCCATTTGCAGTGGACTCTTTGTAACCTCTCCCATTTGCTTGTGTCATAAAGGTCGAAAGAATTTGGTTTTGTTGGGTAAATGCTCGTTTGGTTTCCGGTGACAAACTACAGACGGCTGAGCTCAGAGATTTTGTGGTATTTATTTTTGTCTCCAGCTTACAACAAAAAAAAAGGAAGTTGTTTGAAACAAATCTGTGTGATGACATTTAAATGCGGGTGAGTGACCCTCAGTGAGACTTTAACATTTTTAAGCAGGTTAAACAGAGACAGTGTAAAATATATGTGTTACCTCGGACGTAGCACAATGCAACTTCACCTGTCGTCCCTGAGTGTATAGATAACACACATATAACAATGTTAAAATGATAATAGTCATCTAACAGCCTTCTTCATGGGTGAAATTACAGGGACGCTCCACTGATATCACATATAAAGGTCAGTTTACTCGTCTTTAAGAGAAAAATATGTGAAAAATAGAGCCAGCAAATTTATAAGATTTACTGACACCAGTGCCCTTATTAGGGTCTGCCCGGACACTATTGTAATCCTAGTTCTTCTTCTTCTTCTTCTTTCTTCTTGTGAGGAAATCATACTTCCCATGGGTGAAAACTCACCAAACTTTGCACAAAGGTCCAGTCTCATGCCAGATATCCTCAGCTGTAAACTCAAGCCAATAGTCCTGATGGTGGCGCTACAGCAAGCATCTAAAGTTCAAAACTTTGAAAATTAATAACAAATCAACCATACGTGCTACAACTTCACAACATGCATGAAACTGTAGCCCCAATACTGAAGAAACTTTTGTACATATAAACGTATTAAAAATTATGAAGTTCATCACTCTGTTTTTTTCAACAACTGTAAAACTTCTTAAACCTATCTCCTCCCACAATTTTTGCTCAATTGACACCAAACTTGCTACAGAGCATCTTCAGACTGTCCTACAACAACTACGTTTCTCAGATTTTTGATTTATCAAAAATTGAGCCTACAGTGCATCAAAATGTTTGACTGTAAACGGTACTGTAAACATATACATGCAAATACTTGCTAAATAAATCTTCAATGTTCATGATAAAAAGACAAAATTCTAGAGTCATGGTAGATGATGTGTGGCAAATTTCAGAATTTTATCTCAAAAACTGAATTTTTGACAGCATTTTGAATTTTGCTCTAATGTGAACAATTGGAGTCAATGTAAAAATGGTAATTTTAAACATCAGTTTTTCACTTATGGAGCAAATCAATCTTTGTTACAAACAAATAACCAACATCTCCGTGTGTGTGTATATGTGTATGTGTATATGTGTATTTTCAGATTTTTGTCTTAATAACTGAATTTTTTACAGTGGTTTCAAATCTACCTTTCCATGCATGGACGGCTGCTTTCCTACACAGCAGTGAATGGCTTACTCAATTTGTGAAGCCACTGTTGAGTTGCTACTTGCCAATTAGCTCAGAGCGGTAGATGACCGTCTTAGGTTCCAGAGGTTGCCGATTCAAGCCTCATCTGGTACAGAATCCACATTGTAATGTAATCATCTTCTTGTGCTCCAGCTTATTGCTTAAAATTGCCTGAGCGTGACTGATCACTGTGCAGCATCTACAAATCTTTTTTCTGCTAGAAAATCTGCCTTCTCATGCTTGAAAATAAACCAAACTTTCCACAAAGATCCAGTGTCAGTGCTTCAGTGTGAAACCATCTGAGGCTTCTCACTTTGCACATAGCTCAACTAGTTAAGCAAATCAATCATTGTTAAAACAAATAACCAACATCTCCATGCTGTCTAGATGCAATATGTGTATTTTCAGAATTTTGTTTTGATAACTGAATTTTTTTACAGTGGTTTGAAATCTGCTTTTCCATGCATGGACGGCTGCTAAACCTGCACGTCTGGCTTAGTCAATCTGTGAAGCTACACATGAATTGTCACTGACTAATTAGCTCAGTGAAATAGAAATTGATCCTTAGTTTCAGAGGTTGTGAGTTCAAGCCTCAGCTGATGCAAAAGGCAGATTGTGTTGCTAAGTTCCTAAATGTCTTCCAATTCTTCTGCTTGTTGCTCAGAATTGCCTAAAAATGCCCGGACCCCACCCATCACTGCACAGCAGCTATAATTAATTTCTGCTTATCGTCGGATTCTTTATCGATTCCCTTCTTGATTCCTGATCAATGTTCTGTGTGGAAAAAAACAGGACTTCACAGGTTTACAGTGTCAATACAACTGTTTTAATATCTGATTCTGAGAATTTTGTGACTGCACAGTGACACTTGTTCTTTGCTCATCTCACCACCCTGTGCAGCAGTGTGACAGGTGGAGCTGATGGGAGAGTCGAGCTCGCTGTAGCAACAGTCTGTTACCATCTCAAATGAAATAAGAGAATATTTGTACAGCATTTTTTTCATGTACATTTTCCTAGTCAAAGAGAAAAATCTTGCTAAGCCTGCCTGTGTGACGTTAATGTTATTATAACAGGATATTTACCCTCGGTAACGGACGTGCTGCTTCATTGGGAAGCACTAGCACTCGTGTGTAAAGTGTCAAATACATGATGTTCCTGGATTTCAAACCTTTGTTGTGTAGACAGATGTTCAAGCATACTGCTGGTGTTTCCACCATTACTTGAAATTGTAATGTTAGACAATACAGTGCAATGAAGCCATGGTTTGGACTGTTTCTTCGTCTCCACCATGACTCCTTCTGATTGCAATTTTTTACAGTGGCAAAGACGTGTGACTTTTATTTCATGGTTGCACAAATGCACAACTGACAGAAGAACATGCTGACATCAATAAAAGGAAGTGACAAGCTTGGATGCATACGATTCAGATGGACTGGGCAATTCAGACAATATAGGATGATCATTTTGAAAATTCATTTGTGACAAACGTTAATTAAGATTTTAAATATTGTAGCTTGATGCTTTAAGACAAATTTCCCTACAGGGACAATAAAATGAACCCATTGCATCGCATCTCATCGTAATTTGGAACTAGTTCTTCATTACCTTCTCTAAAGAAAATAGCTGTATAATGTCTTTCTAAAGAGAAAGAAGTTATATCTGGAGGCGTGCAGTTTGTAAGATGAAGGCCTTTAACAGACAGGAGGGTCTAATGACAGATGATAATGAGGTGCGCTATGGGAAATAAAGGATCTAGCTTTTTTGAAAATGGAACTTAAAGTCAGGATATCTCGGCCTGTGCTGCAGAGAATCTGTCTACTCTTTATTAAATCCTTCTCTGGTGAGTCCCCCAAATGTATGTGCAACAGTGAATATGTGGTAGTCCTTTAACTCTTTGAAACCCGAGAAAATCGGCTTGATTTCTATCAAAAGCATGGGTAGAAGGCAGTGAGCAACAAAAAAACAGACATGGCCAAAAGAAATTGAAAGAAAATTCAAAACAAGAAAATTAGTAAAAACGAATAAATGAAATGAAATAAGAAAGAAGTTTTTTAGAATAATTTTCTAAATCTTTTTTTTTTCTTTTGTAATTTGTGGGACATTTCTCATCAAGTCTCTCATTTCCCTTTTCCCATGTTTTTGGAAGAAATCAGACCAATTTTTATTTCAGCGTTTAAAGGTTTAAATATTTGTGAAAGGCGTCTGAAAGCAGCACAAGAAAGGTGGTTTCAAAGGGAAAAAAGGATAGTTGAATTCTTTGAAGTGGGGTTGTACGAGGTACTTACCCACAGGTAGGGTATTACACAGAGTAAGATGGCAGTTGGCATGACCCCAGTTTGGAGAAGCAGGCAGGAGTACTGACACAGATGAGCAATGTACAGCTGTGGACAGAGGCAGCAGCAGAATGTATTTTAGCCTCCTAAAAACAATATTTTCAGCGTTTACCTGCCCGTCAGACAGCCCTTTCCAACATGGGACAGTTATACATTATTTATACTTTCCTTATACTTTATACTAGTTTAATTTTACTTATTTGTGCCTGTGTAAACAGTCCATAGCAAACTGTTTAACTGCACATAACTTATTGACACGCAGCCCATGATGACAGGTGGAAAGTGCTGCTTCATATTAATGGGTCACAAGAAATAAATGTGATCTTAAGTATAAAATAAAAAGCAGCTCCCTCACAGGATCAATTTCACAGTACACTTGTTATTTGTGAATTAAATAATGATATGTATAAAGAGTCAGAAGCAGGAATGTTTCATATTGTCTGTACAATGAACTAAGATGTCAGTGAACAGTAGTAATGTGTTAGTGAGAACATCAGCAGACGTTGGTTCCTTTCAGCCCCACAGGACTGACTCACTGCTGCTTTCATTGTCTTCCTCGGTACAAAGATTCTTCATCATCAAAGACAGCTTCTTGCTCTACTATGCAGAGAGCGAGAAGAGAAACTTTGAGACCAACAGGTACTTCAACATCCACCCCAAGGTGAGCCGCTGCGTCTTCTCTGAACACCTGTAAGAGATGGTGGAGGATGATACACATGTGGGAGGTTTTAATTTAATAACTGTGTGTTTAAGTCACTTTTTGCATTTTTAAAAACAAGGCATTTACCTAAATTATCCAGAAGCAACATTATGAATAACGGTGTGATGTGTTTGTGTCTCAGGGAGTCATCCCTTTGGGAGGATGTGTGGTGTCAGCTAATGAAAACATGGGCATGCCCCATGGCATCGTGGTCAACCTGGAAGACTTCACTGTAAGATCCTGTCACACTTTGATTCCTTCATTACTCTATTATTTATCAGCTTTACAGAGGTTTGAAGTAGAATTTCAAAGACAGACATGGAAATAAAGGTGCAGACAGACATCATGCAATAAAAATCAGTGTAAACTTACAATTGACTCTGTTAAAAAGCAGCCTGCAGAGCCAAGCTGAAATATCTCTGTCTGAATCGTACTTTTATGACTTAAATCAGCCTCATACTGAATAAATGTGACACATCATAGAGTGAATTTAACTGCACACTGGGTGACAACAGTGTTATATCAATTTTTACTGTCTCAGCAGCCCAAAGATGGAAAATCCTCTGTCTGTTTTAGAGCCTAATCTCATTATTGACAAACTGCTGACGTGTGATGTTGTGTATCCGTCCCTCAGGGCACCATAGTCCTGGCTGCTGAGTCTGGGGAGGAGCAGGTCCAGTGGATGGAGATGCTGCAGGAGTCGGGCAAAGTGTGAGTATTCGACTAACACAAATTCGTCTTCTAAAACCTCTGAAGGGATTACACACACACACACACAAGGCGTGACTCATGAATTTTTATGGGCTTGTAGAATTATTTAGATGGGACATTGTTGTTTGTAGAAAAAAAATGTTAATGCTGGAGTTGCTACAGTCAGACATTTTCAGTTCATACACATCAGACTTAAATAGTCATAATAATTTTACTTTTTTTTTTCTAATACTATTATTACTATTATTTTTGAAATATTACATAAGGCCACAACAACATAACTACACACACACAGCCTTTTTTTGGATGTGGAGAGAAAGAACATTAAAAAAACCAACAAATCCGTGTTGAAATCAGCAGGAGGAGAGGTAATTATCGTTACCTCTAAGCAGCCGGTGGCCACGACGAACAGCTCACAGAGGTTGCACTGATTTACACTGTGAAGCTCTCAAGCTCCATTAAGTAAAAACTAGTATTGGATGATGGTAAATCATAATGTCACATACCTCGGGAGCATAGTCAGCAAAGATGGCGGATCAGATGATGACGTTAAGAGCAGGATAAATAAGGCAAGACATGCCTTTAACACACTGCGACCCATCTGGAACTCCAAGGCCCTGTCCCTCCGAAATAAGACCAGGATATTCAACACCAACATCAAGGCGGTCCTCCTGTATGGATCAGAGGCTTGGAGAGTGACCAACAAACTCCAGGCTTTCATCAACAAATGCCTTAGACACATCCTGAACATCAGGTGGCCTGATAAGATCTCAAATGCCAGCCTGTGGGAGAAAACACTTCAGAACCCCATTAGCCAGGATGTGAAGAAGAGAAAGTTGGGGTGGGTTGGACACACCTTACGCAAACCAGCCAATACCATCACAAGGCAAGCACTGGACTGGAATCCACAGGGCAAGAGGAAAGTGGGGAGACCAAAACAGACCTGGAGAAGATCAGTTGAGAGTGAGGCAAAGACAACTGGACAGACATGGGCCCAGCTGAAGAAAACTGCCCAAAACAGAGTCCATTGGCGGGGTGTGATTGTGGCCCTATGCTCCACCTAGGAGCTTAGAGGAACAAGTAAGTCAGTCAAATCATAATGTTCTCATGATGATGGTGGCAGGCTTGCCCAGGGCACTGAATATGCCAGGGCCACCACTGGCCTGAAGAAAAGTCAGAGCATCTGTGTTACTATAATTCATCCTCTGGGGACCATGAATGTATGTAGTAAATTTTAAGGCAATTCATTAAACAGATTTTGAATGAAACGTTGATCTGCCGGTGGAGTCATGTCAGTCCAATTTAGGACCCAAAAACAAGCACAACCTGGACACAGAGGAAGGTTTAGGACAGTGTATTGTGAAAGGTTTCTGGATGGCTGAAATCTTGACTGAGGCAATCAGGAGTCTGGCTGAGGAGGTGAGGTAGGGCAGGCAGAGGAACTGATGGCTGAACAGTCTGAAGGCCTTGACATCTGTACCACATAGGAGACTGAACAATCTGGCAGAGTCTGGGAGTCTGAGCCGGGGTTTATACTGTGGTGGCTTGATTGGTGGGTGAGGTGCAGGTGAGTAGGATCAGCAGCTGGATCAGGTGGACTGGCAGAAGGAGGGAACCAATAGTCCACACCCAGCAACACACAGACAAACATGATACACAAGGAATGGGAGAAGCAAAGCCAAAACTCGAACAGGTGGAGCTGAATAAAAAGTCAAAGGATGGTCACAGTCAGTAGAATTCATCCTGTCAAGAACATGAATGTATGAACAATGATTTTTGGCAAGCAATTCAATGATTTGTTTAATATTTCAGCCTGGATCAAAGTGTTGGACGGACGTGCTGAAACCTTTTACTATCATCCCTAAAATATTGGGTGCTCACCGTGTTTTTACTGATCGTTTCTCGGTTTAGTTGAAACCTTTGTGTTTGTCTGACAGCACGTGGAAGAACGCCCAGCTGGGGGAGGCCATGATCGAGAGTCTGGAGGCTCAGGGGCTACAGCTGGCCAAGGAGAAGCAGGAGTATCTGGGTAAACACAGACACACAGTCACCTGAGCTTTTTAAAGGTTTATCAGGCCGAAGCAGGTTCATGTGAAATAATTTTCTGTCTGCAGATAAACTGATGGAAGAGACTGAAGAGCTCAGTCATCAAAGAGCACAGAGAGAGGTGAGACTTCTTATTTACTCCTCTGCTATCATCACACATGTGAGGCAAACAGTCATTTTTACTGATTATATTTTTATAAATTATTAAGTGTATAAAATGAAAGACAGAGCCCAAGATGACGTTTTCAGAAGTCTTACTTTGTTTGACCAACAGTCCAAAGATATTCAGTTTACTGCAATATAAAACAGAAATACAGCAAATCATCACACTGGAGAAGGTTGGTCAAAAAGTGTTTGAAGGTTTTTGCTGAATAAATGAACTAAATAATTAATACATTATTAAAATTGGTACAGAGTATTTTTTTTTTATCCATCAACTAGATGATTAATCAATTGTTACAGTTTTACCTGTACTTTTCTTTTTAATATTTTGGTATTAAAATAAAGCATCCTTCACACTTTTCAGATTTTTTTCTTCGTTTGGTGTCTTATGTACATGTGTACATATATATATATATATATATATATATATATATATATATATATATTTAATGTTAGAATGTCAAATGTTCGTATTAAACATGGCCAAAATTTTTAATTAACAGGGCAAACGTATTTAAAAGTAATCCCCGTGAGTTAGGGTTGGGTACCGTTCATAATTGAACCGGTACCGGTATCTGGAATTTGGTACTGGTACCAAACGGTACCTTATTTCGGTACTTTTTAAAGTATAAATTTCTCAGTTTCAACATTTTATTGAGAACATTTAGGAACAGTGCTACACGTTAAAGGAGCTATATGTAAGAAATCTAAGGCAAATAGTCATAAAATCCTCCTAATATGTCACAGAGACTAAGGAATAATGTTCATATAACATACTGATCTCACCGACAACAATAGTACAGCCAGAATATTCGCATCTAAAAAATTCTTTTGCAGTCTGCAAATCATGTTCATGTTTTGAATTTGTGTTTTGGCCTGTTGCGCCACCCACTGCCGTCTACCAGTCACACAGTCAGTAGAGTCTCAGCATCAGTTACAGTTACGACTGAGCTACAGCAGCACGGCAAGCAGCATTAGCAGTGTCCCAGTACGTAGCATTAGCAGCCGGCTTCTCCTCAGCTGTCCAGCAACCTCGAATCTGTAGGGGAGGGGGGGCGGACACGACTCGCAGCAGTATTTTGAATTTGAGTGCAGTAACCGTTTTAGCCACATTCTTGCATACAGCGCCTTTAACTTTTGTCTGTACATTTTTTTTGTCGCCATTATTGCTGAGTCTGAGGTGCAAGTCATGCACTCTCGCTCCGCCTCCACCTCAGGTACCGAAATTTGGCAAAGATTCATTTTAAGTGAATCGGTACTCGGTAGTACCAACGTGAATCGGTACCAAGTACAAAAAGTACCGAGTGTCGGTACCCAACCCTACGTTCTGAATAGTTTACAATGAGACAAGCTGTCGTTGATTTGTGACAGATTTCTTTATGTGGTCGTCTGCCCCAGGCGTGCTACTGCAAATATTTACAATTCAATCAGGAGAGAAGAAAAGGATATTTATTTACATGTTCACATAAGTGTGAGAAACATGAAAAGTCTTTGGCAATTAGACCCCATCGTGATGTCATACATCTTAGAGGGTGGTAAAGATGTAGTAGATGTTGAAGTAGAGGAGTGGGATAGAGAGAGAATTGTGACTGGATATAGCACAAAGAAAGTCTTCCTGATTGAACTTATGCTGAGCTTTTATTGGTGATTTTGCACTGTAGAAAGTATCACTATTCTCCGTTACAGACGTTTCCTGACTGCGATGATGGTGCAGAGACGTTGAGGAGACTTATAAAAATGCAGGGTTTCACCCAGGGGAGGTGTCTTACATGCTAAATTCTTAAATGAAAATAAGAACATTTAAAGTGACATTTAGATGGACTGAATTATATCCAACAACAAAAATCTATTCAGAAGGAGGAGAAGAGACAGGCGCTGAACAGAGCACCTCAGACAGAGGGTGAATATAGTTGTTCCAGCACAGACAATCTGAGGAAAACAAATTGTTCTTTTACTGTAAAGCATGTAAACATGTTGCTGTGGAAACCCAGAATACAAGTATGAACCTGAAAATGAGCGTAACAGGTCCTCTTTATACTGTCACAGAGCAGTGAATGTGATCATTCATTTTAATAATCTGCAACATTTTAAACACTAAATACACCCTGTAACACAGTTGTGTTTGTGTGTGCAGGAGCTGGAGCGTCTGAACCAGGTTCTGGAGGAGGAGAAGCTGAAGTTTGAGGAGGTGGTGGTGGAGCTGAAGGCGGAGCAGGAGCATATCAAACTGTAAAAACTCAACTACTTTATGTTTATGTGAACTCATACCGATTGTACTGTACAAGCCTGTGAATGAATGTGACTTATCTGTGTGTTGACGGCAGAGACCTGGACGGCACAGCTCAGTCCCTGAGAGGTGTTGAGAGTGAAAAAGAAGAGCTGAGCAGTCTGACCATCATGCTGCAGAAATCCATCGAGGTATGAAACTAAAAGCTGTTGGTCACTCATTCACAGATACTGTGTGTGTGTGTGTGTGTGTGTGTGTGTGTGCGGATAGTCCACTGTGACAAGAATAATTTATTGATGAGTTGGAACTGTGGCGCTTGATTCAGATCATGTAATGTTACAACAGCTGATGTCATAAGTTGTGTAACAAACGAGGCTGCTCGTCACATTATCCTGCTGACGTAATTCATTTTACACTGACGCAACTTTCTGTGGGAGGGATGAGAGCCATGTGGAAACAATGAACTCTGAGTTTATAAACATTTCGAAACTCAAGAATTAAAGGAGGAGTTTGACGTTTGGGAAATACAACTCTCATGTCTGTCTGTTAAATATGAAGCTACAGTCAGCAGCTAGTTAGCTTAGCTTAGCATAAAGGCCTGAAACAGGTGGGGAACACCTGTCCTCTGCGCTCTGTCTGAAGGTAGCTGCAAATAACCTCCAGTCAGCACCTCCAAGCTCACTAATAAACACTAATTACTTCTGGCTGTAGCTTTATATTTAACTTAATGGGAAATTTTGCCAGTTTTCAATCAGTGTTGTATCATAACAATGTTGGGCTGTGGCTCAAACTACAGTAATTGTAATTCTTAATTGTTGTATGTTGCCACCACCACAGACACAAAGAGTGTAGAAGCTGATTGAAAGAGAGGGGCGTCGTGCTCTCAAACTCAGACTGACTGAACATAGATGTTATTTGTTATTTGAAACGTATATTAGCTTACTGTTTAGCTATAGTACAAGAATGTTACCTGCCAGCCGCCATATTGTTTCCTATGGAAAATGGCAAAGCTTACACTACATCACACACCACAGGAGCGTTTATTGGTGCGGTGTGGTGCTGTGCTTTCCAGTAGTTGTATGTTTTCTGCCTCTTGAGCAAAAGCAAATGCCACAGCCCCTTTTCTTTGTTTTCTCTGGTCATGTCGCACCAGTTTCAAAAGTATTTGTGACTTTTTACCACATAGAGAGCCCAGTTTTAAGCCCAATAATTTGCGACTAGATCAAACTGCTGTAGAACGTTGCAGAGAAAAGTTGCAGAGGTGTGAGGGCGCCGGTCTGAGCTTTATTGTTTTGTCCTTCAGGAGCTCTCTCAGGAGAAACAACGAACCTTGGAGCTGCTGGGGGTGAAGGAGCGGGGGGAGAAGGAGGATGAGGCCACAGAGGAGAGCTCAGCTCAGTCTGAGGATGGCGAGGACCCCGGTGCTGTGGACCTGCTGCAGGACCTGCGACACATCGAGGATCAAATGAAGATCCTGCTGAAGGAGAAGGAGCAGGCTGAGGACAAGTGAGTGAGAGAACAGAATCCAGCATCAGACTGGGATCATACTGGTGTACTGCAGCAAATGTATGTTTGTGATTTTAACATCTGGACACCAGTTAGAAGCTTACACTTCTCTGAGCCGTTTGGTTTTTCAGTCAGGCAGCCTTTAAAGAACTGTTTACATTTTCACACAACCATATAATAAACATATAAGTGTCAGCGTCACATTAGAAACCCTGGTTACTGAATCAGTACTGAGGTACCAAGGTAAAAATGTTCACTGCAGGGCTTCAGCCTGCGATTACATGTTGGCATCCTGTGGCCTTTCCAGGGATCCTCTGTGCTAATTGCACTGAGAATGTACTAGTAGTGGAAATGTGTATTGATCCATAAACAACCAGCCCCATTGATCAGCACCAGTAAGTGGGATATTACAGGCAGCTGCTATTGACTGTGTAGCACTAATGTTCTTTTAGGAACTCTGAAATATAGCAGCCATAACGTTATGTTTCCATGAGCTGCACGCTCCTCCTCCCCCTGGCAGATAACAGCTGCAGCTTCATGGAAAAATACAAAAATACAACCAGAATCCTGCAGAACAGCTTCGTGCTAAATCAAGCTGAGGCTTAACTGCATTACAAAACAGTCCTGCAACAAATACGGGTTATAATGTTCTGTTTTTGTGTGAACTGTTCCTTTAGTTGTTTGCATGTTGACCCAAATCTATGTGATATTTTTTTAAGCAGTTAAATTTGACAAGTGTTTTTGTTGGAAACATACACATTCAATGATACAGCAACAATATATTTAGTATAAAAAACATGTTTTCCTTCATCAAAGGTGTTTCTAATATTTTTTCCACCTTATTTACATTATTCAGGAGCAAAAATAGTGAAAACACCAGAAACTACAGTCTCAAAAATGATAGTTAAATTTAATCAACATCACTCAGACATGTTTTACAAAGGTGGTATATATTACAGGACTTATTACATCATAATGATCATTTTCAGACATTTGAACATGTCTAATGTCTCAATTTCTCATTATTTTTTATATTTTAACATTTCTTTCTCAAACATATTTTCTGTTTTTCCATCATATGATGAAAGAACATATGAAGCTTAGAAATAATACAGTATAATATAATAAAACATAACAAAATAGATTTTGTCTGTTGTATCCCACATTTGCAAAAGAACAGTAAAAAAAATCGTGAAGACAGGAACTGACAGAGACGTTCAGCTGAAACATCCAGCAGTGAGCTTAAAGGTCCAGTGTGCAGGATTTAGGTGAATATATTGACAGAAATGGAATAAACGAGGAATGTTTTCAGTTTATAATCATGTAAACCTAAAAATCATTGTGTTTTCGTGAACATAGAATGAGACGTTTATATCTACACACAGAGCAGGTCCTCTTCCACAGAGTCCGCCATGTTTCTACAGTAGCCCAGAATGGACAAACTGGCTCTAGATCGGGTCATTTACATTTTCACGTTAGTCACTATAGTTCTCCTACATGCTTGACACTCGGGAGAGGTTTTCAGTTTGTTGCAATCTGCAGCCTCTATTCTAGCCACTGTTAGATGCCATTAAATCCTGCACACTAGACCAGGGGTCGGCAACCTTTGCTATAAGTAGAGACATTTTTGGCCAAAACAGCTCTCAAATAATCTGCCTGGAGCTTCAAAACACATTTGAGCCTTATAATAATAACAATACATCAGATTTATATAGAGCTTTTCAGGACACTCAAAGATGCTTTACAGTGCTGAAAAATAACAATGATAATAAAATAAAAATGAAAATGAAAAATGACTGTTAGAAACTAGGGAAATGCCAGTTTGAACAGATGGGTTTTTAACAGTGATTTGAAAGTCTCTAGGGAGTCTGCATTTCTGCTGTTGAGTGGGAGGGAGTTCCAGGGGGTTGGGGCAGTGGCGGCGAAGGCTCGGTCCCCCAAGGTTCGGTGCTTGGTTCTAGTGATGGGCGTGATGATGCTAACAGTCTAAATTCACTCATCAACATTACTAATAGCTCTAAATGAGCCTTTACTAATATGTTTTACCACAAGGTGGCGACTCTGCAGTGGGATATTTATGATTGTTTGGTACTTTAATTTGCAGGGTTGGTGGTAAAAGGAAAAGAATATGTCCGTGCACTGTTAAATTGTTTATCGTCCTCCAAGACTTTTTACGATCTGGACTCCATAACTAGCTTAGCCGGGGAGATCCAAGACAACCCTTTGTGGTTCAGCAAAATTTAAAGGAAAAGGGAAAAGGCTGTATGACGCATATTTAGTTGATGAAATGTAAAAACATTTATTTTATTCTGTCGATAGGTTACACATTTTTACAAGAGAGAATGTAAGAATCACACAAGGCTTAAGACAGTGAAAAATGAAAATGTAATTTCTATATCATCTTTTTTGCCAAAACCACCGGGAGCCACTGGAGAGGGGCGAAAGAGCCACACGTGGCTCCGGACCATTATGAATGATTCAAGACACTTTAAAGAAAAGCAGATATTCAACTAAATAAAGCAGTAGTTTGACCGTTAGATAAGAAGATTGTTACCACTCTCATATGTTAAATATGAAGTTACAGCCAGCAGCTGGTTAGCTTAGCTTAGCATAAAGAACCGTGAACAGGTGGACACAGGTCACCTGGCTCTGTACAAAGGAAAGAAAATCTGTCTTCAAGCACCTCATAAGCTAAACAATTAACACATTATATCTTGTTTGTTAAATTTGTGTAAAGACCAGCATCTGAAATGACAACATGCTCTATACTCGTGTTCACAGAGGGCATATAATTTTTCAAAGTGTCAAACTGTTCCTTTAAGCGTCGCACAAGTTGCTCTGTTGTTCCTGTCTTAACCTTGTAATGACATTACAGTTGTGTGTTTGTCTGTGTGTATCTGAGTCCTGTAGAGCTCAGGGAGCACAGCAGGACACCAACCTTCTCAGTCCTCCTGACAGTGAAGGGCAACTGAAGTGGAAATCCAGATTTTATTTTCTGCAACAAAACAGCTTTTAGGATTAATCTTGGAGCTTTGAAAAGGGTTTAAATAATGCCCAAATCCGTAGAAACTGGCACAGTCTGAGTTATGAGCAGGTTAGGACAAAAATATGCATGATATATTTTATGTTGTATATGTTGTGAATGTGCTGTCCTTCCCTGTCGTCCAGGCTCAGGGAGAACGAGCAGCGAGCTACAGTCCTGCAGCAGGAGAGGGAGTTCTACTCGTGTCAGGCCCGGACGCTGCAGCAGTCGCTCTCTCAGCTCACTGTAGACAAGCAGCAGACTGAGGCTGAGCTCAAGGTAACACAGCGTGACTCAGCTGCTCTCAGCTTACATGACACAGCAACGCTCAAAGTCAGTTTAAAGGTCAGCGTATTAATCAGCTGCCAGGTTTATTTTCCTTTCAGATATTGTTTCAGAGGAAAGATTTTTATTAAGATAAAAGAGTGAAAGAGTCGACACAAGATGAACAGTCAGATGATGAAAACGTTTATTGCAACAGCAGCTGAAAATGAGGGAGTTTTACAGTAATTTCAGGTGTTTAAAGCATGTCTCTTGTGGGATTTAGAAACAATTCAATTCAATTCTATTTATAAAGCTCAATATCACAAATCATAATTTGCCTCAGAGGCCTCTACAGCATACAACATCCCTCTGTCCTTGGACCCTCACAGCAGATGAGGAAAATCTCCCTTTAATGGGGAAAAAATGATAGAAACCTCAGGAAGAGCAAGTGAGGAGGGATCTCCCTTCCAGGACGGGCAGACGTGCAATAAAACAGCTCTACCTGAGGAACAGTAAATGGAAATGTGTCAGTAACACCTTCAGTTTCAGGACTGTCACAGCAGACATTTAGCCTTTCATAAGCAGCAGGAAAAACACATGTGGAACTAATAATAGTTAAAATGATCAGTCACTCACTGATTGTGTTGAACTGTGCTTGTACTCAGAGCTGTAGCCTGGATTCTTTGAAATACCAGGATGATAAGTTTAAATGTCCACAACCGTGGAAAAAATTGGACCTGACACTTGACGGAAGGTTTTAATGATTTCGACTTTTAAAATCCTTCAGTTTCCTGGTCAGATAGGCATTTATCAGTCTCATATAGTAGTATTAGGTATACTGGTAGAAGTAGTGTTTGTTATGCCTCTAAACTAAGTATAAATTGATCTGTGGTTTTGCTTTCCCCAGATATTTAATTTGGAATATATTTAGATAACTTATTTACTGCTAATTGGTCCCATTTTATTGTGGGGAAAAAAAGTCTTTGTTTAGAGTACTATAAAATATGGTAAAAAAAAAAAAAAAGTAATGGTATGCCAAAAAAACAAACAACCCAAAAAAAAAAAAAAAGTCATAGTACAGTATGATATAAAAATATGATAAAAAAAATGTCAGAACATAGTATGGCATAAAAATATGATGAAAAGTATGCAAAAGAATTATGAAAAAATGTCAGTATAGATTATATATAGTCAATATATATGTCTCATAAAATTCTAGATACAAAGAAGTACAAAACAGAAGTGACTTCATGAGCTTAGTAAATCAACCCTGTTTTTACCTTTTGTCATAACAGTAATAATAATAATAATGATAATAATAATAATGATAACGATAATAATAATAATAATAATGATAATAATAATGATAATGATAATAATAATGATAATGATAATAATGATAACGATAATAATAATAATGGTAATGATAATAATAATAATAATGATAATAATGATAACAATAATAATAATGATAATGATTATAATTATAATAATGATAATAATAATAATAATAATAATAATACAATGGGTTTTTAAATATCTAAAGAAATAGAAGAATTTTCACAATCCACAAAGGCACATTTAATCCTCCAGTTTATCTGAAATTTTTTAAATCAAAAGTATTAAGTATAAATAACTTGAACCTTTAAAATACCTACTAATATACTGTGTTTTTAATTAAAACCCCAGAAAAAAAACATACAGAGGACGTGACCCTGCTTGTACAAATAACTCAGGTAGAAACTAGCTGGATGTAACTCTGATACTCAGGTTGGTTCATCAGTCAGATTTTTACAGACTCTCAGACTGATGCAGAGTCTCTGTGGCATGAAGAGCTGATCTCACATTACATTTACTGGAACAACATCCTCCCCTGTTGTCCGGTTTGTCTGTATGAAGTTACCTCTGTTTCCTCTGTGCTTTGTATCCATCACCTCTTTACATCACCTCACTCTTTCTTTCTTCCTTCAGGCCTCAAATTGCTTTGTGGACAAAGTATGCATGAGTAATTAAAGAGACAAGCAGCTGTATTGTTGAGTAGGGGTGTAACGATACATCGATTCATTGATTAACGATCCGATTATATTGATGCAAAATATCCACACATAGCTGCAGTAGATAAGTAAGAGTTCATTAACATCCTGCACGCTTCCTGTGTGACTCAGGCAGAGATAGAGTCTCGTGTGGAGCTGGAGAAAAGACTGAAGCAGGCCGAAGAGGCTCTGCAGGACCTGGAGAGAGGCCTGGACTCAGTGGAACGGACCAAAGAGACAGACGAGAAGATGAAGGGGGATGTGACTCAGCTGAGGAGTGAGTGTATTCACTGATACCTTCATATCTGATGTCATATATGTGCTGCAGGACTGCACTGAGTTTAGTTAGAGCTGTAAAAGTTTGGTGTGATGGAAGTTATGTGTGAGGAGTGAGGACAGCAGAAAGAATATCATCAGTCTGATACATGAATACAGATGTGTTGAAGCAGATTTACTCAGATAATTCTCTGAAACAGGTTTACATACTGATCCAAATGCTCTTAAACATACAGTAGGGAGGTGAAGTGCATCATTTTATCTGATCTGACACTTCCACCTGTGTGACTGCCCTCCTCTGGATAGAGTCTGTATCACATGTTGATCACATTCAGCAGATATCAGAGAAAGATAACGAAACATGAAACAAGAAAAGTGGGAGTTTTGCATTTTGTGTAATCTGTTCACAGTTGCCTCAAATGAACAGGGCTTGATCAGGTTATTTTAATTATCAGTGGATTTGCTGATTCTTTTCTCTTTTAATCATTAAGTCTATAAAATCTCACCAAATAGTGAAAAATGCCTTTTATGATGTTTTGAGATGATTTATTCATATTTTGTTATTCAAACAAATGTCGAAAACCAAAAGATATTCACCGTAATACTTGACTCAGAATTTTTAGAAAAAGCATCAAATCCTTACATTTGAGATGCTGGGAAACTAATTGGGCATTTCTATTTCAAAAATGACTGAAAGGATTGATTATCAAAAAGCCTTAATTTTCTGTCCATTGACATATCAATAATCAACAGATCATTGCAGCTCTGCAAACTATACAGTCTAAAAATGGCAGTGCTAAACTAGGGCTGTCTAATAATTCAGTATTCTCACTGTCATGTTTCCATGTAATTACACTGTCATTATAATATACAATATAATATAATATAATATAATATAATATAATATAATATAAGTAAAAGCTCCAAACAATTTGAATCAAAGGGATGAACACAAATTTAACAGTTTTTACTTTACTTTAGTTACATATTTACATCAAGATAACACTATATTCTGTGTCTTAATTTTAGAGCATAAGAATTCATTCTTGACCTTGGGGACAAATATCTTTGATAAATACTGTGAACACAAGCTCCACTTATTTAGCTATTCCCAAACTTAGGTCACACAATGACACAAATGTACACAAAAAGTAAGTGGACATTGTAACATTTTTTATTACATTAGTTTTTTCCACCTGTGAACTGCAGATTCAAGTCTCACCGCTTATATTCCCCTTTTTGCTAAATTCTAAATCAGCAAATAAATGTATTACATGCATCTCAAGGATTATATCTCACGAGTGGCTGCGGCCTGCGAATATATGTTTGCTATTTCCATGATATGAAAACATCCGAGGACCTCTACAATAATGCCAGCATCCTGTGTAAATATATGTATATATCATGTGTTTCTGATGATTGTGTTAATCCAGAATTCTTTGAAGACTGCATCTGTGCAGCAGAAATTGAGGCAAAGCTTCCATCAATAATGAAGAATGCTGTGTATCTGCACAAAGCTGCTGCACGCAGAATCAAGAGCTGCCGAATCCAAAGGAGAGCCTCCAGACGCCACTGGTGTAAGTCTGTGCATTACACAGTAATGATCACAACAATAAGCTCCATGGGCATGTGCATGTTGTATGACTAAATTCAACATAAACAGCAAAACACTCTTATATATATACAGGCCCAAAAATTATGATACAAAAATGTCATAGTATAGTATGCCATAAAAATATGAGAAAAAATAAATCTCATGGATAAGTATGCCATGAAAATATGAATAAAAAAACCTCATGCTCATAGTATAGTATGTCATGAAAATATGGCAAAAATATCATAATATAGTATGCGAAAAAACTATGGTAAAAAATGTCATAGAAGAGTTTGTCATAAGAATTTGGCAAACACTATGATAGTATAGTATGCCAAAAACGTAAAAAAAACAAAACATACTTGAATATACAATGAGAGAAAATGTTAAAAAATGCCATTGTATATTGTGACATGAAAAATTGGTAAAATTGCCATAGTATATTATGCCAAAGAATTATGATGAAAAAATGTTAAAATATAGTATACCATAGAAATATGGTAAAAAAACAAAATATTATTAAATAGAATAGCATGTCATAAAAATTGCTAAAAATAAAAAAAGAAAAAAGCCATAGTAGTAAAAAATAGTATAGTATGTCAAACAAAATGATAAAAACACCATAGTATAGTGGGTCTTAAAAAGTGCTGAAAATGCCATAGTCTATCGCAAAAAGAGATATAAATGCCATACTATAATGTGTTGAAAAAAGTGGTAAAAATGTCCTAGTATAGTATGTCGAAATTGGAGAGATAAAAACGCCATAATATGGTGTGTCAAAAAAAGTGGTAAAAATGTCCTAGTATGGTATGTCGAAAAGAGAGATAAAAACGCCATAGTATAGTTTGTTGAAAAAGTGATGAAAACACCACAGTATAGTATGTCCAAAAAGTGTAAAAAATGCCATAGTTTGGTATGTCGAAGAGTCATAAAAATGCCATAGTATAGTATGTTGAAAAAAAGTGATACAAATGTCCGGTATAGTATGTCAAAAAAGTGGAAAAAACGCCATAGTATAGTATGTCAAAAAAAGTGATAAAACCGCCATAGTATAGTATGTCAAAAAAGTGGAAAAAACGCCATAGTATAGTATGTCAAAAAAACTGGTAAATATGCCATAGTATAGTATGTCAAAAAAGTGGAAAAAACACCATAGTATAGTATGTCAAAAAAAGTGATAAAACCGCCATAGTATATTATGTCAAAAAAAGTGATAAAAACGCCATAGTATAGTATGTCAAAAAAAGTGATAAAACCGCCATAGTATAGTATATCAAAAAAAGTGGAAAAAACACCATAGTATAGTATGTCAAAAAAGTGGAAAAAACCGCCATAGTATAGTATGTCAAAAAAGTGGAAAAAACACCATAGTATAGTATGTCAAAAAAACTGGTAAATATGCCATAGTATAGTATGTCAAAAAAGTGGAAAAAAACGCCATAGTATAGTATGTCAAAAAAGTGGAAAAAACACCATAGTATAGTATGTCAAAAAAAGTGATAAAACCGCCATAGTATAGTATGTCAAAAAAGTGGAAAAAACGCCATAGTATAGTATGTCAAAAAAGTGGAAAAAAACGCCATAGTATAGTATGTCAAAAAAAAGTGATAAAACCGCCATAGTACAGTATGTCAAAAAAGTGGAAAAAAACGCCATAGTATAGTATGTCAAAAAAGTGGGAAAAAACGCCATAGTATAGTATGTCAAAAAAGTGGAAAAAAACGCCATAGTATAGTATGTCAAAAAAGTGGAAAAAACGCCATAGTATAGTATGTCAAAAAAGTGGAAAAAACACCATAGTATAGTATGTCAAAAAAACTGGTAAATATGCCATAGTATAGTATGTCAAAAAAGTGGAAAAAACGCCATAGTATAGTATGTCAAAAAAGTGGAAAAAAACGCCATAGTATAGTATGTCAAAAAAAAGTGATAAAACCGCCATAGTACAGTATGTCAAAAAAGTGGAAAAAAACGCCATAGTATAGTATGTCAAAAAAGTGGAAAAAACACCATAGTATGTCAAAAAAGTGGAAAAAAACGCCATAGTATAGTATGTCAAAAAAGTGGAAAAAACACCATAGTATAGTATGTCAAAAAAACTGGTAAATATGCCATAGTATAGTATGTCAAAAAAGTGGAAAAAACACCATAGTATAGTATGTCAAAAAAACTGGTAAATATGCCATAGTATAGTATGTCAAAAAAGTGGAAAAAACACCATAGTATAGTATGTCAAAAAAACTGGTAAATATGCCATAGTATAGTATGTCAAAACAGTGGAAAAAAACGCCATAGTATAGTATGTCAAAAAAGTGGAAAAAACACCATAGTATAGTATGTCAAAAAAACTGGTAAATATGCCATAGTATAGTATGTCAAAAAAGTGGAAAAAACACCATAGTATAGTATGTCAAAAAAAGTGATAAAACCGCCATAGTATAGTATGTCAAAAAAGTGGAAAAAACGCCATAGTATAGTATGTCAAAAAAGTGGAAAAAATGCCATAGTATAGTATGTCAAAAAAAAGTGATAAAACCGCCATAGTACAGTATGTCAAAAAAAGTGATAAAACCGCCATAGTATAGTATAGTATGTCAAAAAAGTGGAAAAAACGCCATAGTATAGTATGTCAAAAAAGTGGAAAAAACGCCATAGTATAGTATGTCAAAAAAAAGTGATAAAACCGCCATAGTATAGTATGTCAAAAAAGTGGAAAAAACGCCATAGTATAGAATGTCAAAAAAGTGGAAAAAACACCATAGTATAGTATGTCAAAAAAACTGGTAAATATGCCATAGTATAGTATGTCAAAACAGTGGAAAAAAACGCCATAGTATAGTATGTCAAAAAAGTGGAAAAAACACCATAGTATAGTATGTCAAAAAAACTGGTAAATATGCCATAGTATAGTATGTCAAAAAAGTGGAAAAAACACCATAGTATAGTATGTCAAAAAAAGTGATAAAACCGCCATAGTATAGTATGTCAAAAAAGTGGAAAAAACGCCATAGTATAGTATGTCAAAAAAGTGGAAAAAATGCCATAGTATAGTATGTCAAAAAAAAGTGATAAAACCGCCATAGTACAGTATGTCAAAAAAAGTGATAAAACCGCCATAGTATAGTATAGTATGTCAAAAAAGTGGAAAAAACGCCATAGTATAGTATGTCAAAAAAGTGGAAAAAACGCCATAGTATAGTATGTCAAAAAAAAGTGATAAAACCGCCATAGTATAGTATGTCAAAAAAGTGGAAAAAACGCCATAGTATAGAATGTCAAAAAAGTGGAAAAAACACCATAGTATAGTATGTCAAAAAAACTGGTAAATATGCCATAGTATAGTATGTCAAAAAAGTGGAAAAAACGCCATAGTATAGTATGTCAAAAAAGTGGAAAAAAACGCCATAGTATAGTATGTCAAAAAAAAGTGATAAAACCGCCATAGTACAGTATGTCAAAAAAGTGGAAAAAAACGCCATAGTATAGTATGTCAAAAAAGTGGAAAAAAACGCCATAGTATAGTATGTCAAAAAAGTGGAAAAAACCGCCATAGTATAGTATGTCAAAAAAAGTGATAAAAACACCATAGTATAGTATGTCAAAAAAAGTGATAAAACCGCCATAGTATAGTATGTCAAAAAAAGTGATAAAAACGCCATAGTATAGTATGTCAAAAAAGTGGAAAAAACGCCATAGTATAGTATGTCAAAAAAGTGGAAAAAACACCATAGTATAGTATGTCAAAAAAACTGGTAAATATGCCATAGTATAGTATGTCAAAAAAGTGGAAAAAACACCATAGTATAGTATGTCAAAAAAAGTGATAAAACCGCCATAGTATAGTATGTCAAAAAAGTGGAAAAAACGCCATAGTATAGTATTTCAAAAAAGTGGAAAAAATGCCATAGTACAGTATGTCAAAAAAAGTGATAAAACCGCCATAGTATAGTATGTCAAAAAAAGTGATAAAACCGCCATAGTATAGTATAGTATGTCAAAAAAGTGGAAAAAACGCCATAGTATAGTATGTCAAAAAAGTGGAAAAAACGCCATAGTATAGTATGTCAAAAAAAAGTGATAAAACCGCCATAGTATAGTATGTCAAAAAAGTGGAAAAAACGCCATAGTATAGAATGTCAAAAAAACTGGTAAATATGCCATAGTATAGTATGTCAAAAAAAAGTGATAAAACCGCCATAATACAGTATGTCAAAAAAGTGGAAAAAAACGCCATAGTATAGTATGTCAAAAAAGTGGAAAAAACACCATAGTATAGTATGTCAAAAAAGTGGAAAAAATGCCATAGTATAGTATGTCAAAAAAAGTGATAAAACCGCCATAGTATAGTATGTCAAAAAAGTGGAAAAAACGCCATAGTATAGAATGTCCAAAAAACTGGTAAATATGCCATAGTATAGTATGTCAAAAAAAGTGATAAAACCGCCATAGTACAGTATGTCAAAAAAGTGGAAAAAAACGCCATAGTATAGTATGTCAAAAAAGTGGAAAAAACACCATAGTATGTCAAAAAAAGTGATAAAACCGCCATAGTATAGTATGTCAAAAAAAGTGATAAAACCGCCATAGTATAGTATGTCAAAAAAAGTGGAAAAAACGCCATAGTATAGTATGTTTTTTTGATTGATTTTTTTTTTCTTCTGTTTCATCACAGTAAAGCACTCAAAGTCTTTTGCAGTAGCAAATGCTGACAGTGGCGACATAGAGGAGCTGCGGGAGACGGCCCGACGGCTGACCTCTGACAGCAGCTTCAGAGAGAGTGTGTACAAGATCATCGCTCGCAAGGACGCCACGAACAAAACAGAGGACTGAGAGAAGAGAGAGCGGGGTAAAAGAGGAGAAATGGTCCTTAGCTTTACAGTCCACACAGTGAGTGACGTAGAGATCCTGATCCCAAACCTGCCATTGAGATACTGTAGATGACTGTACACAGAAATCTGTCGGATGGCATCTCTGGTTGCAATCTTAAGAGTTTTTAACTGTACTAAGTTTAACAGACATTGGGTAAACTTATTATGTGTTATAGCTCTGATGTCTGTCATGATTCACTGGTTAAAGCATTTCACCCAAACAGTTCCAGGAACTCAGGAACTGAAAGTCCCCTGAAGAATAAGCAAATTAGAACAATAAATGATTAAGAAACTACAGTGCTGATCTTTACCTTGCTCTTTACAAAAAAGAAAGAAAGGTGATACCTTCTCAGCAAGTAAACTTTCTGAGTTCCTCAAAAGGTCCTCAGCTCCCTGGAAAAGATGAAGACCTGAGTTTATTTCCTGGAGCCATTTGGTAGAAGTGCAAAAAGAAACCTTCAGATCTGAATTAGCTAAAGAGTGATTATGATGTAAGGTGAAAACCACATGTACAGTATGTTAAGAACAGGTATACCATTGTACTACAGTAGTGTCCTACTCAATGTTGACCATTTGGGACTCTAGACTCAGCCTGATAAGATGTTGTGATGTTACTTGACATTTGGGCCCAATCCCAATACACCCCTGACCCCTACTGCAGAGCCCTTACCCCTCTGTTCCTCGACTTGGTACCGCTCCTCTATCAGTGCAGACTGGCAGGGAAGGAGAGTGAGTTGCTTAAGTTAGCCTTCAAAGCCCTGCTTGTTGTGAACAAACTGCAAGCATCCTTCCAACTGCAAAAGACTGCTTGTAGCCCATGCAAGAGAAATCACTACTGCAGAAGACGGCATATTAGCAATGCCTGGCAACACTTTATGTGAACGCAAGCATACCTTTAGAGGGTCTTGGAGGGTTGTAAAGTTTTCAACCACTACATCTTGTAACTCTGTTCCAGGGGGCAAGGTGGCTCTTGAAAACAAGGGGTAGGGGTAGAAATATGAAATGGGATTGGGCCTAAGAAACACAGTAACAGTTAACATGTCATAGATCATAATGATTTAACAACAACCACTCTGCAGTGTGTGACTGTAGCCTTGTACTTTGAGTTTCTAGTGTTTTCACCATTCTCTAAAATAAATACCACTATATGAGATTAACAAGTATTTAGCAGATAGCACAGACAATGCAAATCCATCTTGTAAAATGTTTGTTTTTATTGTTCTGGTTTTGACTGTATGCACAGATTGTGTCCTTCACTTTCACAGAGGTTTTATGAAAACAATGAACTCACAGACGTCTGTTGTCGACCACTGACCATTTCATTATTGCTGCATCTGAAAAATCTGTCCTCGACGAAGCAACTCAATGCAATTCACTGACGCAAGCATTTTATGATAATATACAAATGATAACTTAACACCAGAAATGACACAGAAAAGAAGCCCACATGTCGGGTTAAGGTAAGAGGGAACATATGATGGACTGAACAACATGCCTTGATGCTAATAAAGCTGTGTTTGAACCTTGTCTAGTCACTTCATTTATGCAGGTAAAAGGCTGTAGGTTCATATCTGGGTTCCTGTTCTCAGCAGCACGACAGATGGCACCGTTACTAGTTTAAAATATGGAAAAATAAAAACAAAACTCTTGATATGGATGCATTTCCATCAGAGGAGGGACTTGTTGGGTTTTGCACTTTGACAAAGTTCAGTGTGGGAAGAAAAGGATTGCAGATTATCACCAGCTCTCATTCATCAACAGGACCTGCAGGAAATAAAAGAAGAGTGTGATTACTGTAAGTATTAAACAGAACAGTTGGAGTCCATTTACTTCAATACAGCAGGTATTTCTGCTTCTCAATTTTTCTGCCACATACACTCTTAAACACTTTATTCTAACAACCCCCTATCAAGCAGTAAGGGTAGTTTAAAAGCACTTAGTAGATCCTGTATAACACACTAGTGTGGAGATATCAGCACATACAAAGATGTTTTAAATGTTTATTAACGTATATATTGACGTCTATAACTGCTCATTTGTTTGTGTGTATGAAAGCATGAGATAATGTATGAAAGTATTAGCATGAAATATTAAAGTACAAAAAAGTAAGGATTCTAACTGCTGATGCGTTAATGTGTATATTATTATTTATTGTTGCAGCTGGTAAAGGTTGGGCTTATTTTTCACTATATATACACTTCTGGGTAACTTAACTTGTGAAGTATAAAGTAGCAGAAAATTTAAATACTCAAGTAAAGTACATACCAGAGTAAATGTACTGAGTTACTTTATCCACTGGCACGTTCTGTATGTATTTGAAATCATTTAAGACCATACAGAAACAACACTGTCAGCTCAGTGCTGCAATTTTAGTTAGTGTTTAGAAACATTATTATCACGAGCCTCCAAAATCTAAAAAGATGAGTTAGTATCATGTTTGTACTGCACTTGTGATATGGATCTTAAAAAATATGGTTCTATCAAATACTGGGAAATATATAAAGGAGGCAAAAGGAAAATGTATTCAGTATAAATTAATAATTTATGCAGTTAATTAATAATTAATATTGGAAATGTCAGAAACAGGAACATTTCTACATGCAATCTGGGAATGTAAACTGGTTAACCTATTTTGGGAAGAAGTTGTGGATCACATAGGGAGGTGGTTGGGTAGGACGGTACCTAAATCACCGAGGTTATGCCTGTGTCATGTGAACACACTAGGGTCAACAATTAGGTTGAAAGCTTTCAGTTTTGGGCAGGCTTTTTTGTTTGTAATAAATCTGTTGAACTGTGACAATGTGGTGTTTAGTTGTACCACTGTGGACACTAAATTACTATTATGGGTATAAGAATGTGTAGCTACCAGGTACCTGTGGATATGTTGAGTTCCAATAACAGCACTGTCGGTTTGGTCAGATTTGACTGAATAGATAAAACATATATACATAAATGAAAATTAATGACTCTGAGGATTTAAGATCAGATGATAAGTGTCATATAAAGACAATATAAAAGCAACGAGCCACTTGAGAATGAGCTGGCCTCTTGTTGTTTACTGCAAAATCAATTTACTAAATGTAAAATTAAACTACATTACACAGTAAGTGCGGGTTGAGCCAGAATTATTGACTGGATAAATAATATACTTAGAAGAGAGAAGAGAAATAATCTATTTTATAATGATAACAATGATCATTATGATATATATTATTAATCTATTAGAATGTAGAGACTAATTTTAACATCATTCAAAAGGGTCTGCCATATTTTCTCAAATCTTAAGAATCAGAAACCAATGCGTCAAAACTACCGACATATACATGAGCTTCACTAATTTAAAATGTTGAATTTCTTTCTTCGAACTGTACTACTACTGTACTACTAAGTATTTTGAACCCAGCTCTGATACACAAAGATATCAAATGCCACTCTTAACATGTCTTTGATGTAGTTGTTTAGTAGCTGTAAAATTCACGCAGGAAGACAGGAAGTTAAAATCAGATTTTCTGTCATTAATTCATCTAAAAGTCTGCAGGTTATCTTTTCCTCTCACTTCTCTGTTCTACTGATGTGTTACTAATGAACGCTTTGATATCACTGAGCAAATTGGTGCGATTTATTTCAAAAACATGGGGGAAAAGGTAATAAACAACTTGGTAGGAGATGTCTCACAAATTGCAAAAAGAAAAAATGAGATTGAGAAACTTATTTTTAAAAAACTAGGGAAAAAAGTGCTGGGGAAAAACTCTTATAATTATATTAAAAATATGTTACAGAGTTATTATAATCTTAAGCACTATTTTCAGGTCATGTCTTTGTTTTTAACTTTCCTTTCCTTTCTTTTTTTTTAATATTTTATTTTCTCTTTACTAATTTCTTGCAAATTTTGGGGGTTATTTCTTCTTTCGTTGCTCGTTCTTCCCGTTTTTAAAAGAAATCAAGCCAGTTTCCTCAGGTTTTCAAGGGTCAATTCAGAATGAAACTGTACCCATAAATGTGAGAGGTGTCTACTGCCACTTTTATGTTAGTGCATTATAATAAATCCTTTTCTAGAATGGTGACCTCATCTTTTCAGTCACTAACATAAGCACCAATAAATCTGCCGTCTCATCCCTCTAACCTTACATCACCTCCGTGTGATTATCTGGTGGGAACAGCGTGGCTCAGTCGGGGCCGTAAGCCTGTCAGTCCTCTACTGGTCTAATGCTGCATTTCAAATTCAGTCAGGCTTTTATCTCAGTAGTTAGGGACATTAGTAGGTTTGGGGCTGTCTGAAATGCTCGGTCCAGTCTACTTCCTGGTCACAGATGTGCTACAGGAACTGACAGACTGTGTAGGTGAAGGTTTTAAAGGATTTCTCCCTGAGTGAATGAGGAGGAGGAATGCTGCAGTAATTCCCCGGCCTAACACAGATGTTAATATGACAAAGTGATGGCATGTTTTTCCAAAGAATCGACCAGAATGAGCCGAGCCAGCAGAGAGGTAGCTCCCCACAGGCAGCCCCCTCACTTTCCCACGCACTCTCCCTGCTCAGTCATTCACTCTCGCTGCTCCATCCTGATATCTATCGCTATGGCAACGCCTACATCTGAGGGCTGAAACCCATGTGTATCTCCCTTTTCTTTTAATCTGAGAGATTGTAGGATTAGCGCAGCCAGAGGCCTTTAAAGCTTGTTGTTGGCTTGCATGTCGGCTCATGAGTAGATGCATTTTTTTTTTCTCTCTGCACTGTCAAGCCGGGGTCAGTGTGATCAAGGGTTGTTGTTTGTTTGTTTTTAATTGCAAGGGCTGAAAGGCAACAGCATGTGGCAAAACAGAAAGCATTGCATAATCCGTGAGAGCCATAAAAACTCATACCTGTTGACCTTGACGGGAAGTCAAGAGGTGGCTGTCTCTCAGAGTGCTTCACTGTTTACTGTGATCTGACATGAAGAGGAGAGACAGAGGGAGTCCTTGAGGGGAGGAAGAGGGAGGAAAGAACAGCCCTTGCTGCAGGAATCTGCGTCCTCCGATGCTTCATCAGCACGAGGCTCGTGCACACGGCCCTCCTGTGCTGCATTGTCAGCGGTTAGGTACAGACAAGTGCCCAGCCCAGGGCTTTATTTCCATGCTATATGTAGCTGTGTCACAGTGCGTGGACAAAAGGATCCCTCGGTTGCTTTGGGGGTCTAGAACCATTTGCGCTTAATTTTCCCTCACAGGAGTGCTCCTTTAAAAGCCTCTGCAGTTGTCATGGAGTTGTGCTTCCTGGTAAACAATGACTCTTTTCATTCCCGCACAGCTTTCAGTCCAGTAGCTGAGATGTAAGGAACAGAGGGCAAAGAGGCCGGGAGAAGAGGAGGGGCTGTGTTGCTCCAAACTCTCATCTAATATGAAGTCCACTGTACGTCCCACACAGGCTTTACTGTTAAACTATAACAGCTGATAAAGTTCATAGTCTCGTTGCATCCATGATAAAAAATGATTTGGTTTACTTTGATAGGATCTATAATGAAAAAACAGATGGTCAAAAATCTAATCAAACCAGCTGATGGTTATGATATGTAAGGAAAAATAACACGCTGGGTTTTAATAGGAAAAAGCTGTTGAGTGATGAGGGCCATAATGAAGGCGAGAGCCGAGCACATGACCAGAAGTGAGGGGTCCACAACAAAACCAGGAGTTTATTTCTCATCTAGACTGGCTTTGAGTTGAGCTTCAAGAGCCATTTTATCAAACGTACGCATGTTGGTCTCCTCTCGCACTTTGTCTCGTACATGAAAGGAGGCTCGGGCCACAGAGCGAGCGCTCTCCAGCACTGCCCTCTTCTCTTTAAAGATCTGTTCGCTCTTCTCCAGCTTCCTTTCAATGGACTGCAGCAGCTCCAGACGCCTCTGCCTCTCCTCCTCCTCAACTCGCTGCCTGTTGAGCTTTTGGAGTTTCTCCTTCTCCAGTCGGCTCTGGACGGCCCGCTGAGCTTTTTCTTTGGCCCTCTCCTCGGCCACTACAGCTGCCTGCTGGGCTCGTTTTTCCGCCTCCTTCACACGAGCTTCTAGAAGTTGCTGCTGCTGTCTCTCACGCTTCTCTGCTGCCTTGCGTGCTTTCAGGATCTGCTGCTCCTCACGCTTGGCCTTTTCTTTCAGCTCTTGCCCTCGACGCTCAACAATCTGTTCATAATTCTCCAGAGAACGGCTGAGCTTCTCCTCTGCTGCCCTCCTGGCCTCCTCCCTCTCCTCCTGCTCTCTGCGGGCGATCTCCTGTATGAGGGCGGCGTGACGTCTCTTCTCTGCTTTGTTCAGACCTCGTCTATCTTCCTGGGCCTGATGCTCCCTCTCTTGCCTCTTCAGCTCAGCCATAGTGAGCTTCTCTTTCAGCAGCAGCCTCTCCTGCTCCAGCATGGCTGCCCTCTCCTCCTCCAGGGCCTTCAGGTTCTGCTCCTGCAGAGCTTTCTTATGTTTCTCCTCTCGTGCTGCCTGCTGTAACCTCAGCAGACGGTTGCGTTCCTGCTGCTCTGCGAGCTCCCTCCATCGCTCCTCACTCTCCTCAGCCTGTCTCATTTTGGCAGCTGCTGACTGTCGCTCCTGCTGGCTGAGTCTACGCTGGCGAATCGATACCTGGGTCTGCCACACCCGCTGGCACTGAAGCACGGCACGCTGCTTCTCTCTCTCCTCCTGCTCTCGGCGTAGCTCCTCCATTCTGCGTTCACTATCCCACTGAAGGTGAGCCACGTAACGGGTCTGACTCATGATGTCTTCCTCCTGGTATCTGGCAAGCATCAGAGCTGCAATCTTGCGGTCGCGCTCAGACACAGCCTTCAGGCCTCGACGCTTCACCTCCTTCACTATGCGCTCCACCTTCTGTGTTGTCTGAATAGAGTGGCTCAGGTCGCCGAGGCTGAGGCTGCGGCCCATCAGGGAGTTGAAAGTGGCCATAGTGCGAGCTCGAGGACTGGAGACTTTAGCCCAGTGATCTCGCGGACCGTCCCAGCTGTAAGAAGATGAAGCACCTGACTCTGATGAGGTGCATGTAGTAGTAGTCGTGGTGGTGGAGGTGGAAGAGCAGACCGGATCCATCCTCCGCTGTAAGGACTCCAATGAATGGCTTTTTCCTCGCACCTTGGAGTGAAAGCCAAGATGTCCATTGTGCTGAGAGAATGGTGTTCCTGTTACGCCGTTCAGAGGCGTCCCGGGGCTCTGAACTGCAGGCTTTGTCACTGATGATGTTAATGTGGAGTTGGCTCTGGGGAAGGCGGGGGGTTTGGGTGTCGATCTGGGGAAAGTGTTTGAGGATTTACCGCCTGATGACTTCCTGATTACTGGTGGAGGGCCAGAGGAGAGCGGCCGTGTAGTTTTCACTTGTTCAGATGAAGAGGACAGAAGATGCTTTCCTTGGAAACCACCCCTGGGAGACGGTGTAGATGTTGTAGAACCAGTTCTTGAGGACGGAGTAGATGCTGCATGGGCAGTTTTAGGGGAGGTGCTCGTGGTCGGAGCTTTAGATAAAATAGATGTACCTGTTTTAGAGGTCGGACCTGATGCTGCAGCTCTAGAAGATGCTCCAAAATCAGGGGCTGAGCTGGAGGTCACCGGCCCAGATTTAGGAGGCTGAGCGGAGCCAGAGGACGCTTTGTGCTGCTGCTCCACAGAGGAGGCTGACGCACTGCTGCTGGTATTGACTGTCGCCTGCAGAATCCTCCTTTTCTCCTCTCTGACTATCCTCTCTCTCTCCTCCCTGCACTGTCTCAGTTTCGCGTGTCTGTCCCTCTCGTAGACTTCAAACAGGCCTGTCGCAACACGCATGGAGCGACCAGGAGCCTCCCGGGCAAAGTCAGCCAGCGGGCGGGGCAGGAGTTCCACTGGTTTGACCCCACATCGAGCACACGCCTCCAGAGAGTGAGGGCTTGTTAACACGTAGCGGCTGCCCTCTGCAGCTGGTGAGTCAAAGTTGTACAGGTCCAGGTGCAATTTTGGCGACGTATCAGTCTGAGTCTGTGGTTGCTCAGGTGGGACCCCCTGAGAGGCGGTGTCTGGGCCCGGGGTTGCAGTGTGGCAGGGACTCGGCTCAGAACTGCCAGTGGGGGGCGTCTCGAAACCGGCATCCCCGTCCTCCTCTGTTGTCGTGCCATCGGCCTGTTCTGGCAGTCGAGGGTCTTCAGTGGCCACAGCTGGCGTGTCGAGTTGTGGACCTTTACACTTGCTCTGCTCCTCAGCCTCCGAGGGGTCGACCATAGTTGGCTAATACTGCAGGCAGAGAAGAGGGAGGGGGGGCAGGGGTCGACACAGGGAGGGGGGGGTTATATGATATGAAAGAGGAAGTGGATAAAACAGTGGGAAGAGGTTTCAATTAGAGGATTATAGAATTCAGTACAGAGCTTAAGAGAGATGCAGTCTGTGGGGGAGGGTCATAACGCAGGTTCAGAGATGCATGCATGCATGAGCACATATTCATGCACTGATTTTTACACCAGATGAGACATTTCCCCTTCAGGGAAGTGACATAACACACGAAAAAACACCAGAGTCCTTTAATAGAGAGTCTATTTTTGGCAGAGTTACTAGGCTGGGAAAATTTGATTACTCATAGCAATATTTTTCACTCCACTTCACACAATCAACCTAAAAATATCTTTGGAATCAAACCAGGTCCTGCAACATATATATTATTAACCAGTTTGGTTTAAAACAAGAGATTCTGTCTGGTAAACAAGCACTGGACACAGCTCACAATCATGGTCTCACACCTTACAATCAGTACAGGCCTAGACTTTTCTGTACCAGCAGCACAGAAGGTACACATTCACTTTACAAACGGCTCAGAGTCAAATCCTAAATACAGATCGTGTTAGGGATGTTTAGCATCTGTTTGCTGTTGTGTTACAAAGACAATATTTACTATATTTCAGCTTTTTCATCCCGTTAAATGGTTGTATTCATGCGGTGGCGCACCACATTAACACCCTCTTACCTGCCAGTTTGTAAAACGTTTTCTAAACCGGTGCTTTGTTCCCCTTTAATCCTTCCAGTGCCCCTTGTTCCCTGCATAATATCAAGCTTCAGGGAAAAGGCTGCGGCCGTCGACCCGACGATGGAGCTTCACATCGTCGCAACCTCCAGGACACGACAGACAGACGGAGCCTTTCACAGCTAGTCCCTGCCGGTCTGCTGAGCAGCGTGGAGTCGATCTCAGCCCTCACAGATTAAAAATACATATAAAATCGTCCACAAAGTGCAACGGACTTTTCAAGTCGAGAAAAATCTATCCAGCCTCCTCTGATCCTCCCTCAGTAAAGTGCATCCCGTAAACATCCGCGGTCTCCACCTGCTATTCAGCAGCATCCCTCCATCTCAGCCTCCTTAGCTCCGCCTGCTTGTGGCAAATAGGCTAAAAATACAGTGCAATTTACGAAGCGCCTCCACACTGGAATTACATGCTTTTAACATGTAACAAAACATGGCACTAATGGTGCTGCGTGTGTGGAGCCTTGAGCAAAGTTCCTTCTGTAGGCCTGTTTTTCTACCAGAGACATGTACACACCTAAAGAAGGGAAGTGTCTTTATAATGCTGTTTCCTACATTATTTACAGCTTTATACTGTTTTGTGCACAAACCTTTACAAAACTTTAAAAAGTAAAATAAAATCTGAAAAATTGTATGAAAGACGACCCTTTCTAAAAATAGATGGTTAATCTGTGCACGCTGGTTTATCAAAAGTCTCATCACCGCATGTAGCAGCTGCCATCTGGTCATGAGTAAATTACATGTACTGTAATTACTGACAACAGCCACTAGAGGTCCCTGTAATATCACAGATTCATGCTTTGGGGTTCTCAGCAGACAAAGGAAGGTCAGCAGCCAATCAGCATCAATAAAACTCATCATGTGTAGAAAAAGTATTCAGATCATTTACTTGAGTAAAAGTATTGATACCAGACTGGAATTAAAAAGTAAAAGTCCTGCATTTATAATGTTATTTAAGTACAATTATTATCAGCACAATGTAGGATACTTTGAATATCAAAAGTGCACATCATGCTGAAAAATAACCCATGTGGGTGTTTACAATTATATATGGAGTGCACATACAATTCCCTGTATCTATATTGACTGGGTCCACACCAATATTATGCTGGGAGGGAGACTGCTTGTTCAACAATGGAAATCAGCTCATGCACCTTCAATCACAGAGTGGTACAACCTGCCTGCTTGGGTGGCAGCATATAAACGGGTATCCTTCTCTCTGCTGGGCAGCATAGAAAAGCATTATTTGAAATGGAAATATAATATTAATAATTATATTAATGACCCTTAAAGAATCTATAACTTAGCTCCCATCCATGTACACATATGCATATATACACCAAGCTCTTTCTTATTACATATGGTTATATTGTATTATTATTATTACCGATGCATTCATGTGCAATTACCATTTTACTGTTGGTTTTATTGTAGTTTGAGAGCTGGTTTGAATTGTTTTATATACCATCTGGTAGTTTAATATATTTTAAAAAAAACATGCATTGTTATCATATCATTCTTCAGCTGTCAGCTAACTGGCTAGCCTTTTGCTGCCCCTTTACACTGCGCTCATATGATGGTTACAGCTAATATTGGGACGACATCATGGTTTACCGCCGTTTATGGGATTAGCACCGTTAGCTGCTCGCTGTCAGCTCAGCCACCTCCACGCTGAGAACCGTGTGCAGACAACTCAGATGCTCTGAATGCTCTTCACATTGAGCCCCTTTAACATGTAGTATTATAGACAAGCTACGATTATATCTATTAGCTCTCTTATCCGTGATGATGAATGTTACATGGAGACACCGAAAACATAGTGTGGACTTTATAGTGGACTTTTTTAGGCAATGTTTATAACACACCATTAGGCAGGTGTAAGCACATTTAAGTGTTATTTAATGTGCAGTATTTATCAACAATTGTCACTTCTCTTATGAAGATATATTTCATATTATTACCACTGTCTTTCACCATATTGTCATTTATTCTCAGTTCATACAACAGCCTCCACATAACGTACGGATGCCAGTTTCTTTCTTCTGACTACAGTTGTTTTTTTTCTACTCACTCTGACTTCCATGTTTTTTTATAACATTGTAAGAGTTCAGACTTATGAAGCTTCCAGAGGACTAATACAGCCCCAGTGACTCGTTACAGGAATAAACTGGAAAAGACTGAGTTATTTAATGGAAACCAACACTGGGACATGGCTGTGTTATTTCCTTGAGCAGGAGATTTTGTTCAAGGTGAAAGGTCAGGGTCACAGACAGGGCAGCAACAACAGAGCTGGTGAGAATTCACCTTCATGATCACAGCTGATGCCTCTGATATACACACATATAAGGCCTATATACATCTTTACTTAAATTCTACATGTAATCAGGCAGTCTCCTAAAGACTGAGATCCACTTTTCAAGAGAGACCAAAAATTTTTAGTCAAACAATATTCAAGGACTACCACTGTATAACAACACCCACAACTACTACTACACCCATTACCACTAGCGCTAGGACTTCTACTACTACTGTATGACAACACTCACTACTACTACAACAATACACCCACAACTACAATTATTACTACCACTACTAGTACAATTTTTACTAGCAGCAGAGTTAGTAGTAGCAGTGATACTACACATATTGTTCTAGTAGGTACTGTAAGTGGTAGAAGAAGTAAAAATAGTGGTATTTGTTGTTTGACTATTTTCTTTCACCACCACTACATGAATAAATGTATTAATCTCATTAAAAGCTACTTTATTAAGACCGCCTGGTCTGGTTCTGTCCAGTCAGAGCAATTGAACCAGGATTAGATAACTCTGGGTGAAAATCACAGTGATGATGACCCACTAAACTCCTGACCCGGTGTGGGGAACAGTGCGAGTTTAATTGGCCCCGCCCGTGAGCCGTATCAGGAGGACAGCGGGTAACAAGTGACAACAGGGAACGTGCTGGCTGGCTTGTTAACCGGGGGCATGGGGTCTGGGAGGGGGGGCCAAAGGGGAGCGGGGCATGGTGTGGTCGCTGCACAGTTCACTGGTGCAGGGGTATGCTCGACAGAATTTTTGTGTTTTTGTTTTTGGTAGGGCATGCTCCCCACCACCAAACCCGGACTGGGGGTTCATCGAGAGGTGAGCTGCTCTGTGCAGTCATGGAGACCACTGCAATGCCCAGCTGGTGGTGAGGGCCCGGAGCTTTCCCTTCTCTACTGGTTTTGTAATGGAAACCAGTCTACAGGTGCCAAAGCGTTCACGCTGAGTATGACGAAATAAAATCAGGTACATTTTTAAGTGTAATATGTGTACAGGAATTTGTTGAGTGGTACTGTACATAACTCTAAATGTAATTTAGGATAAAAATACAGTTTATTTGACAGGAAAAAATGTACTTCAGTATCTAACTTATTAAGCCTAACCTGGAGGAATATTTGCACCTCAACATCTATTTGAGATCAAATTAACAAAGCTTTAATGTGGCATAAATCCAACAAACCCTATTCTCGACTCTGATGGAGCAACAACCAACATATTGCAGAGTAAACCGTTATTTAAATAATATGTTAACAGCTTACTTGTATTTTACAAACAAGACATGATCTATATTTTCCCTACAAAATAACCCCAAATAAAAAATGACTGAAATCGATCAAGAAGCAGTCAGTGGTTCAGTAAATCATTTAGAAATGAATATGTTTAAACTCTTCATTGAAACTTGATTGTATTGTAAATATTTTGTTCATAATGTCTTGAAAAAAACTGACAACTTCATAATAAATTCTTCAAAGAAACCAGTCAGCTGTTTTTTCTTTGGCTCTGATCAATTTTTGACAATGTTTGTTTGGTGTCTTTGATACTTAAAATTTGACTCCTGTTAAGTTGGTTACCTTCAGGTTTATTATATATGACCACATATTTACATTTATTAAAGTACTGTAATGAAGTACAACTTTGACGTGCTTGTGCTCAAGTATTTTTTTTATCTACTTCACAACATTTCAGAGGCAGATACTGTATTTTTTACTCCACTAGATTTATTTAACACCTTTAGTTACTTTACTAATTCAGATTTATACTGCATAATCTAGTTAAATAAATCCTAATGTATTATTATAGATTAAGATAAAACTATTGATCCCTTGGTGAAATTCACAAGCTACCTGAAAGTATATATAGTAAAAAATAAACCCAACTTTTACCAGGTGCAACGTTTAATATTTACATTAATACATCAATTAACTGTAACCTAATCATATGTAAATTGGCAATGCTGCATAATAAGTACTTGCACTTTTTGTATGTAAGGTATATTTTGATGCTGATACTTTTAATAAAGTACAGAGTTCCCACACATGTCGCATATTAGAGCCACATTACATCGTCAGCTCAAAAAAATTCATTTGCCCTTCTGTTACAATACGTGGAAGGTAATCCATGGGAGATTACTGTAACAATTTCATTAAACACATCGAAATTCCATGATTCTATGACTTTTTTAAGGCCTGGAAAATGTGATTGTGAAATTCCAAGACTTTTCCAGGTTTTCCATGACTGTGGGGACCCTGAAAGTAACATTTTGAACATGTGCCTTTTACTAGAGTATCAGAGTATCTCTACGCTGCTGCATTGCTACTTTTACTTAAAGGAGCTATATGTAAGAAATCTAAGGCAAATAGTCGTAAAATAATCCTAATATGTCACAGAGACTAAGGAATAATGTTCATATAACATACTGATCTCACCGACAACAATAGTACAGCCAGAGTATTCGCATTTAAAAAAAAAATTTACGGTCCGCAAATCATGTTTATGTTTTGAATTTGTGTTTTGGCCTGTTGCGCCACCCACCGCCGTCTACCAGTCAGGCAGTCAGTTGAGTCTCAGCATCAGTTACAGTTACGACTGAGCTACAGCAGCACGGCAAGCAGCATTAGCAGTGTCCTAGTACATAGCATGAGCAGCCGGCTTCTCCTCAGCTGTATCCCGGCAGCAGCGTTAGCAGCAGAGAAGCCAGACTTGCTTGAACGGTCCGCTGGAAAACCGAAGATCAAGGATGCGGCGACGTGGCCCTGCCACGGCATCCGCCTGTGAGCAAACAAATCAGTCTCCAGCGTGCCGCTGTTCAGCAACCTCGAATCTGTAGGGGAGGGGGGGCGGACACGACTCGCGGCAGTATTTTGAATTTGAGTGCAGTAACTGTTTTGGCCACATTCTTACATACAGCGCCTTTAAGTTATGATTTCCACAGCATTTCAAAACCATTCCTTGACTTCTCAAGGACCCACAATGAAATTTCCATTAACGTTCACTGTGTATAACACGGACACTGCTCCATTTCAAAAATGCAGTACAATTTAAAAGTAGTAGTAGGGCATAGCATAGGTATGGAGACTTTGGATTCACGATCCTACGTGTTACATCACACCGTCATATCATTATTTTTGTCTTATTCAAACTCAGTTTAAACATAATTTCAGCTAGCTGGCACACACGGAGGGAGAGAGGGAACATGGGGAGAAAATAAAGAAGCGGACGTGATGGTAAACAAAATGTAACTTCAGCAGCTACAGACAATACTTTTGCTTTTGCTCTAACTTATGTTAGATTATGTGGAAGGGTATCCACAGGAGATAATAGTATGTTCATTACACATAACAAAATTCCCTGACTTTCCAAAGCTTTCAAGGATTTCACTAATTCCATTACTTTTCTTGGCCTGGAAAACAAGACTGTGAAATTCCAAGACTTTCCCAGGTTTTCTATGACCATGGCAACCCTGTTATAAGTACAAGATTAGACCACTTTTTCCACCACTGACTAAATACATAGTAAAGATATGACTAAAAACAGTCAGACATCAGATAAATAAGTGTGTCTGCTAATGCAGGAGAGCACTGTGCTACTGTGCATGACACAACGAAGTACAAACAGATTCTAGTTCAGCTCTCCTAGTTTGGAAAATGTGCTGGAGTACAGCAAGATGTAGCAGCAAATGATTGATTAAGAGGTCTTAAGTTAAAATAACATACTGAAGGCAGAATCAGCGCAGTTAAGAGGATCTATGTGCCGTTCACTCCAATGAAGGAAACCTATTTTTACACAGAAGCAACAAATGAATCCAGCCAAGAGATTACAGTCAGACAGAAACTCAGACAATAACCACTTTTGGCTGTTTGACTCAGCAGCCTCGGCAGAGATGAATTCACCCATTTCATTTCCCCTCAAAACGCAGATCTGATTTTCAGCTCTACATGTGCTCAACTTTGACAAGTGCCGATACAAGACATGGCAAACTCTTTTACAGACCTGGAAATACAAAGGATACAGTCGGTCTCAGTGCACTCCCACCTCTCCAGAGGGCTACTGATTTTCCACATTATTATATTTTACTACTATTGTAGTGGATCATGGCCAGGAGGACACTGTAGGGGTGTTCACTCAGAGCGGAACATTTTTAGAGAGACTATAATACTAAGTTCAGTCAACCAAATGTGATTCTCTATTTAAAGACTTTATAAATCACCAGATTCCCTGCATCATTAAAATTGTTGCAGCAAGTTATTCAGGTGAAATCAAAATGTAGGTAATTAAAAAATTTTCTTTTCCCCATCCACTTTGAATACAGTTCTTTCAATCCTAATCCTTCTTCATTCACTCGATTGTAAGGATTATTGGAACAAAATAGAACAAAAAGGAATCTTATATTATCGATAAAGCTTTGACAATTTCCTAAAAATTCCTAGGAATTGTGTAATCAGGCACCAATTATGGGAAAATAGGGACACAGTTCTGAGATGTGTATTGTATTTATTGATCTGCTTTGAATCTATGTTGATTTCTGGAGAATTTCCTTAAAGAACCAAAGAGCTAATGACTTGTTGATAAGATCGTTTTAAACCCAAGTTATTATTAATCTATCACTGGAAACTTAATTATTCACATGTCGGACTGTGCATCTACATTTAGACAAATCTTTCAGTCTCTGCATGTTCAAACAGTCCACTGAGCACTGACGAACAACACAGTTGCCAGAGAAATGTTGGCATTGTGAGTTTCTGCAAACCATGGATATGTTACATTTGTACGTTTTCATGTAGTGGATATGTTGGAACTTTAAGTTTCACCAACATTGTGGTTTACATGTGGTTAGGTTTAGGCATTAAAATCACTTGGTTATGGTTAGAGAACATTGTGTTTTGGCTTTAAATACCCAGTTTTGGTTGCACAATCATGGCTGGAAATGCAGCAATGTCTTGGCAAATATAGAACTTCTTTTCATGATACTATCCCTGGTTTGTTGGTCTGCAGCTTGGCAGGCATCTTGCCTAGTTGTCACGCGATCCACCATCCCCTTCTCCTTTGTATGACAAGTCAGCTCATAAAGTACTCACTTAAGAAACAGTGATATGATACATATGAAACGCTCAAATGTAATGCATTCGTAGTTTGTAGAAAATAGTGCCAACATTTTCTTCTGGCGACTGCGCTGGATGAAAAGATTCTAGCTTACGCAAGCAATTAATTTAAGTAACAATAATTGGAAGTTCACCAATTGAACTCCCCAGCCTCCATTTAACTGCTACCAAATTACATAATTCTTTCCAGGAAACTTCCCAGGAAATTACAGTCCTCTCAGATAAGGTGTTATTGTATTATTTTTAAAAACCACGTCTAACCCTAATAATTAATATCTGCCCTGCAAAACAGAATGACGATAAAATAAAGAGTGACAGGCTGTGAGAAAGTTAGAAGTAGCAAATGTAATACTTTAGTACAGCAGGCTGATGTTGAGTATGCTCTCAACAATCCTGTCTTTTCACTGGCTCTGCCCTGAACACTCGCTGCCCTGCAGGAACTCACTGGTCCTGTGAAGACTGAGACCTTTGGTTGCCCCCAGTTCACATTTCCAGGCTCGGTTTGCCAACAGAAAGGGACACGTTTTCTGGACAGTTTCAACAACTCCCCCTTCTGACCCTTTGCTTTCTCCAGCCACCAGCCCCCCCTCCCTCTCCCTCTGCTCTGTCTTCTGTAGGACGGTACAGGGGTCCCATACGGGTGTGGAATAGTCCCCCTCCTCAGCTGAAGGGGAAAAGGTCCCAGAGACAGAGCTGTTAATTCAATCAGGAGAGCGGTATGCTCAATTAGGCATCCATAAGGGCCCTGGATGGGTCCGGGGGCCCTGCAGAGGGCAGGCAGCCCAGTCCCCATGAGGTATTAATTGTGGATGACAGTGTGTAAACAGTGGGGTGAATAGACAGCGCAGGTGCGGGACACCCCAGTCCAGACTCAATAGCCCTTTTCACACCCTTGGCTCTCTGTTGCCACTTTCTCTTTCATTCTCTCACTACGTAAAAATCCCTCACATCTCCGATTAATGTCACGGATAATTCGGCTTTGTGGGCTTATTTATTTGTTGCTGTGCGTTTCCGTCACTAGGCATGCTCCTACAGCAGCTTCAGTGTGTGTGTGTTTACGTGCGAGTGTGTGTTTGAAGAGGGTAATAAGAGGCCAGGTTGCTGCTGTCCAGAACTGTCGGCCAGCCAAGGGCTATCCGCGGCTCCTCGTTTTCAGGAGCTAATGAAAATTGCGGCCAGTACATGTAAAATATGTGGAATTTATGAAATGAAATCCAGATGACACTTTAAAAGGAGCGGGCTTTCTATCTGACCTCTGATTTTTTTTCCCTTCAGCACATCACCCAACCCCCATCCCTCTGTCTGTCTCTCATTGTAAGACTGTAATTGTGTTTAGTCGTGTTTGACAATACTAACTCTTCAAGAGCCAATACAAACACAGACTGCAGTGTACCTAACAACTTAGCTAAATAAAAGTACAAAGGTATCACCTGCAAAATGTACTTTAACGTATCAAAATTAAAAGTACTCATAATGCAGAATGCCCTCTTTGAGAGTGTTATTTACATGATACTGATTTACTGATTCTGACGCATTAATATATATGCAGCATTTAAAGTCAAAGATGGTTACAGTCGAGATATAAAAATATACATCATATTTTAAAAAAATATGTTTCAAATGTGCAAAACTTAATCTCAAAAGTAGCTGAAGATGTCAGATAGATGGAATGGATTATAAACTACAAAATTTCATTCTGAATTTCTGTAAAAAAAAAAAAAAAAATTACTTATGATGGAGTCTTTGACAAGTGAGTACAATGAGTAAAAGTATTCATTTTGACGGCCACTTTGAAGTGTTTCTTATAATTTAGTTTCATGAAGCTTTATTGAAAAGAAAATTCTTTCCATTACAAAAATTTCATAAATGATATACCAGTTCTCTGTGGATGTGGCATCTGGCTGAAGCCAAAAATGTAAATGGGCTTTTATTTTCAAAAGACTGTGCTTCATCAGGTATTATACTGCAAATAAAATAATGGGACAACTAACTGGTTTGTGCCTCTGTTATAACTTTTACCCACAACATTCAGCATACCAGACCTGAACTCTGTGTGTGTGTCTAACTTGTACTTTTCGTACATGTGACATCATGGCTGAACATCTGTGCTGAATCCATCTCCCCCCCCAGTCGTCAGATCTCTGGGTGGCCTCTGTGCTGCTCTGTCTGTTTCTGTGTCTGCAGACACCTGCTAATTTTCGGCCGTATGTAGTTGGTGTAAGCCGGCGGGGGGACAGCGGCTGGGGCGTCTTTGGAAAGGCTGCTGCAGTAATTGGGAAATACATTTCCTTTCAGCATGCCCATTCATTCCTTTTTTGTTTTTGTTGTCAGAGGTTTTCTTTCATGCTCAGCCAAATGACAACAGAATTAAAGTCTCGAGCCGTGCTTTCCCTACAACAGCTTTACACCCCAGAAAACTTGGTCTTCTTTGTTAGGGGTGGAGGGTTGAAGCGAGAGGGAAGAGCAGATATAAACTGATCTCGTTAACATTCCAAGAGACACTCCTGTTCCCCCTCTCTGCTCCTCATCCTCACCTCCCACAGCATTTCTCCACTCGCTCCAGGAGTGGACCGGCTGGCACAGAGTAGAGAGTAAGGGGGGGATGATACCCCTGGGGAGAGAAACAGCACTGGAGTGAGGCGCATCCAACCTCTCACAGCTCTGATAATGATACTACACAGACGTTTTACAGAGTCTTTATGGTGGTCCGATAAAGAAGAATCCAGATAATTCACCGTCTCCAGTTCGTTTAGGCCTCAGTCTCTCTCCCTTTATGTCCAGCTTCCTTTTTCTTCCCTCGCATTTGGCCTGACCCTCTTCACAAATTCTCTCCATCCTTTCTGAGAAAATAGCCCTTTAGTGAAACCGCCCGGTGCACACAGAAATCATTAATGCTGACCCTAATTGTGCCAATTCCAGCAGCTCAATAGCTCTAATTACAAGGTTCTTCACTGAGGCACTCAAAAAGCCGCTGAACTGTCATAGCCAACAATTAAAAAATATCTATAGGGACAAAGACTGAGGGAAGGGGATTGGGAGGGGGGGTTACCCATTCCAGCAAAGGGTGACCGGATGGCCCTTTTCAGCTCTTAAAAGCCCAGTTTCTGTGGATTGAGGGGTTGCTGAACTGAAGCTGGACACCTGCACTCAACACTCGGCTTCCCTCGCTCACCCTCTTCGGGCTCTCCTCCTTCCTTTTAACTTGCTCTCAATGGGCCACACAATTTATCTGAAAGGGAAAAGATGGAGAAAGAGAGGGAGCACAGAGGGAGAAGAGGAGGTGGGAGCCAGAAGTTGAGAGTTTGTGGGACGACTAAAGTGTGGGAGCAGTTTTACTGCGAGTCCATTTAGTATAGTAGGCTATTCTGTCAGGGTGGACAGTAACATAATATGATCAGAGTGGGAAAAGTATTCAACTCATTTATTTATGTAAGAGTCCCAATACTGCAATATATAAATACTCCATTATAGGTAAAGTCTTAAATGGAAAATGTCACTTGAGTCATAGTATTGTTAGCAAAATGTAACAAAAGTAAAAGAATCATAAAGCAAAACTGCCTGCCTTGTCAGTGTTATACTTTATACATTACAGCCCACAACTGGATAATTAATACTGACGTATTCATGTGTAATCACTTTTTTACTGTTGTACCTGTTTCATATATTATTAATTAGTTTAATCTATAAAAGGGCATCATATTTTATTACATAATCTTAATCTGGTAACTAAATTCAGGCAGTGGAGTGCACAATATTTCCACAACATATCGACAACATTTCCACCCGAAATGTGTCAGTATAAAGTAGCATGAAACAGGAATACTTAAGTTAAGTACTTCAAAACTGTTAGTACAGTACTTGAGTTAATGTACTTAGTTAAATATCGTAATGTGAGTCACACACTGTGATGAACTTCATGCATGGTAAAAACATTGCTTTTCCTGGGAACTATTCCTTTTAATGCACATGCAATGTGTGTATGGAAATATAAATGTGAATTCATAGTAATATATAAATACTTGGTGTAATATTACAATAATGGAGCATCATAAGGTGATCAGAGCAAAATTTAGCCCCAAACTGCAGCTACTTACCAAATAAAGTCATGAAAATTATGTTTTTCATCTAGTCCTTTGTGCACTGTCACAAATGTTAAGTTGTTGTGGACCTGAGGAAGAATAGCTGCTGCAATGCAGTAGCTAATGGGGATCCTAAGTAACTAAACTACTGTATATGATCATAAAGAAACTTTGGATGAACTTTCATTTTACACCTACATATTGTAATTTACATACTAGTTTTATACATTGTAGGATAATGCACATATTTTTACATACTTATTATTTTCATACGTCTTATTTCTACTTTCTTATAATTCTCTATGTTCTCTATCAGAGTGACTGTAATGTATCATAATTTCCCCCCAGGGACAGTGTTTCTGATTCTGTTGTAATGATACGATTAAATTTGGTTATAATTTTACAGAAATTTGTCTCCCAAATCAATGATTTCCTGCAAATTATCATAAAAAAATAACAAAGTTGGTTATATAAGTTTTGTCTGTGTGTCTTTGCTTTGTTTAGTTTGCTCTATTTATCATACATTTAATTGATTGTATTTACTTTTGCATACATTTGCTTTATTATAATACTGGCAAGATTTGTTACTGATAATTTTATATCTATTTCAGACTTGTTGACTAGCCCTTTAGTACATTATAAACAGACATGTGTATTTTGAATTTGAATTAATATTTATCATGCATGATCATATCATGCAGCCATCCAGCATGACTTGCTTCTTGTTATTACTTTTACTGACAATCTTGTCAAATCAAGAAATGCGGACTCTAGAGGCATTATTAATGACTTTATGTATTATTTTAAAAAGTGTTTAAACTGCGACCTGACAGACCTTTTAAGAAGGGCATATAATTTATTTTGGGGAGAAAAAAAAAAATCTTCATGCCGCTTCCTTCTTTGTAGTTATCTATCAGTCAACACACTCTTCAAGAAACTGAGGTTTACTCTACAAATAAGTGAAATCATGAACAATAATTAGTGATTAAGTGGCGCATACACACACACACACACACACACACACACACACACACACACTACAAACACAGGCTGACCCCATGCAGAGCTTGTGACAGCTATTGACTTTCCTCAATAGATGTTTTCTATTGTAAGCCAAGTACACAGGCTAAATGTCACAGCAGCAGGATACTGCTCCATTATAGAGCATTATATGTCTCTGAATGGGGACGAGAACCTAAAATTTGACTTCACAATTGCTCTGCCATTGTCCCTGCTCTCAAAGACTGATGATAATTCACTGAATGTCCCTGCAGCTGCTGAGTCTCCTGACTGACTGACCACAACAGCTCTTGGACTGGTTAACAGTGGGCGTGGCCTTTAACGCCATCCCTTACCTGCTATTGGACAGCTGGGGTGTCAGTCAGCGCTGCGTCTCCCTCCTTTGCTTTTTAAATGAAGTTGCAATGGATACGAGCGTGACTCAACCTGTGGAAGCCGCGATGAACAGCTGATCCTCCGGCAGTGGATAAACCCCGATCACCATGGTCACCGCTGACTCATGACTTCTCTCCCGACGCGCGGCACTATGTGAATAGTTACTGGACAAGTAGACAAAGGAAGATAACTAACAGGAGAGTAGATTGGAGAGAGTGAAGGAGTGTTTTTGGAGCGTGTTATTATTAATCCTTTGGACCTGTTGATCATCAGTGTGACAGTCGGACACACACAGAGACTACCTGCCGCTCGCTGCTCCGCTCTACGCTCAACGACCATCAATTATGTTATTGTCACGTTTGCTTCTCTTCACCTTATCTCACTTGTTGGCGCCTCTGTTTCTCTGTTACCTGCCTCAAGTCTCCGCACAGAAGCCTGGCTCACGGGTGAGTGCATACCTGAGTGTCTTTTAGATACAGGATAGTACTTGGATTAAAAGTGGCATTGCTATATGGTGTACTAAGTGTAAATACTGCGTGACTATAGCGCGTAATTTACCAGATTACAACATTGGCGCTTTATATTTAACCTTCCATCAGAAAATACATTAACTATAAACGTGCTATATCGTTTTTAAAGGGCATGATTAATCGCTTTGTTAAATTAATTGGACTTGAATTTAAATCTTAGCCTATACATATTGTTGGAAACAGGGTGCTGAGATGTATTATGCGATTCACAACTGCGTTTTTGCGCAGACCAGGTGAAAACCGAAGGGTATACGTCAGAGAAAATAGTCCTGCAAAGCAATCAATAAAGTCAACAACCGGTGTCAAATTCAAGGACTGTCCAAAGAGTAAATCAAGGACTCCAGATGACATGTTGTGAGGGGTGAAACATACATAAATTCGGCCTATATCCAAATTAAATACCAAATTATTACTGTTTATCTTGTCAAGTAAATAAATCATGCTGCTGCTGCAGTAAGTCATGAATGATAAGTGGTATTTACAATTCAGTTTGTTCATATTTAACCAACTTCCAAGACTTTTCAAGGCCTGTGTTTTATTTATTTTTGGGAAAAGGTGTCTCTGTGCTGAACTACAATGGTTTACTCAGTGATCAGCTGCTTTACTCTTTCACAAAAAGACACTTTGGGTCTTGAAGGCTGTCATTTTGAGGCTTGTTCCTAAAATTTTCATTAGTCATAAGAGAAAGAAAATAGTCTTGATCTGTCTCGATCCAGGTGTGTGAGCGATGCTTAAAGCCACCAAACCCCAATGTGTGTACTTTTTTTTTTTAGGAAATTTAACATATGATGCTGCAGTCAGAGTGTAAGACACAAAAACAGGCTGTTTTTAAAGATTATTCTGTTAGCTGTGATCACTAAGCAGAGTTTCCTTCACCACAGCATCCCTGCTCTTACACCTTCTTTTCTAGGACAGATCGTTGTCACTGTCATGTCTGTCCCCTCACACACACACTGCTTTACTTGTTCCTTCTTGTTGAATCTTTTACCCATGGCACTGTTCAGGCAGAGGGGGGAATAAGTGATGGAGAGCAGCATTGTTTCAGTTCATAGATGCTGTGTAATATTTGTGGTCAGAGGGGTGGGTGAAAATGTGATACTCACATATTGGAACTATTTCACAATGTCTTTGAAACACCCCCCTCCTCGCTACACAAGACTCAGTGGTCAAGGCGGCTCTACGGAAAGAGAATTATACTTTGCGTAATCATTTTTTGTAAGTCACTAGATAACTGTTTTCCTACTGGAATGAGCATGGAAAAAAAGTGGATTGGCAGGTTTTACTGTAACACAAGTGACTTTAGTGTTTGTGTTTTGTGGCAGATTCAGGGGGCAGATCTGTGGTTAGCCACATGAGATTATACAACAAGTGCTAGGATGTTTACAGAGTATCCGAAGAAAGGTGACTCATCAGACTTTTCTGTGACTGACAATCTGTCTGTGCTCAACTTTCCCAAACTGCCGTTCTTCTGTCTTCTTGTTCTGACTTTAAAAGGATTTCATGCTCCTCTGCAGGCTGAGAAACTCTATGGCGCTCGGCCTTAAGAAACCCTTTCAAAACCACGCTGGATAAACTCCAAAACACAGGGTGATGTCAAATTGAAAACAAGGCTGCTGCTTAGTCTTTGAAAAGTTGACACTTTAGAGACAAAAGCTTTTCTGCAGTGTAGGAATATAAGGTTGAAAACGTGTTCAAAGATCGTTTAACAATCGAAGCATCTTTATCAGCTTTACGTCATTAAAATTAAACACTCTTTCCGCATCCACTTCATCCTCCTCCAGGCTAAATCCAGTCACACTTGGCCTGCTGCTCACCCCCACTCACACCATATTAGATACTTTTAACATTGCTCACAGCTGCTGTAATACCATAATTCACACCCCCACTTTCCACATTGATATCAGGGGGTTAAAGCTAACTTCACTGCATAGCACTGCTCCTTCCTCATTTCCCCAGAGGCTCCATGATGCAATGAGTGCACACGTCCAACATTTCTCACAATGCGCGTGATCGGGACACTAACAAAGCTTCAGACAGTTTGACCCCTTTGACTTGTGATCGTGGCTGTTTGTGCAGCTAAGATAAATTTGTCTCGCCCAGTCCCTCCTCAGTCTTGAGAGAAACTTTGATGTCTCCTTTATTGTTTTAGCAATTTGTTCATCGGCCCGAGGGAGGGCAGCACCACTCACATGATAAGGACGTGTGATGATAGTTAAGGATGGTGATCACACATTTTCCTATGATGGTAGTGCAACACAGTCTCTGCATAAACTGCCAAATCAAAGTCCCAGTCTATTATTTAGTTTAACCTGAAGGCAGTAACAGTGGGGGGAAGGCACGAAAAGGGAAAGCCACCTTTATGATCTCAGGTTTTTATACATCTTGATGTGATATTATGCTTTTTTTTACAGTCTAAAAGGATTAAAGTTCACTTCCTAATGACTGAAACTAGATATTTTGCAGATTTTCTGGTCCTTAGTACCGGGGGTGATCTCCCTAACAAGGCAGGTGGTGGGCAGGCAAGGATCTGCTTCCCAGGGGTATTCAGAAATTAGGGCTAACAAATGAGGACGTCATCCACTCTTACCCATCTAACCTTAATCCCCTCTTCATCGAATCAACCTGTAAGGGCCAGGGATGGGATAAGATGAGCCGTCGACCTGCATACTTTGGTGACGGCATCAGTGAAGACTCATAAACTCATTGAAAAACAAACATAAACAGCCTGGCTTGAGTGGCGAGGCAGCCAAGACTGCATACCTTCAGCTTGGGAAAGTACAGCCCCAGTTCAAAAGCAGGAAAGCCTTTTTATTGGTGTGAGGTAGATCACAGTGCAGGTGTGAGTGGTCTGCATGTGTGTGTTTGTTGATGCATGCTACGTATGGGTGCAGGTGCCTGTGTGTGTGATTGTTGTATGGTCAGCCAATGACTTCATTATGCTGACAGTGCTTAAAGGAATGGATGTCAGGGGCTGGACTCTTTGAGAAAGAAAGTGAGAAAGAAAACTAACATGAAAACAGCAGATATTGACAGGAAGTTTAATACTTACAGGTCAAATTCATATTTTAGGTTTTGTGTCAGTATCTATTGACTCTTTATAAGTTCGTCATTTTCACTGATGTGGAGAAAAGCACTGTTACTGAATACAGTGCATTTTTTTAAATGAAAAATCAAACACTACACTTTGGTCAGTGGCCCCTACTCTTCAAACTAAGACCCACGAGGTACACCTCTAGCGTCAGTTCTGGATGTGTCAGTTTTCATGTCAGTATCCACTATTTACATGCTACAGTGTCTTTTTTAAAATAAACTTAATTCTTCACAGGAAATGTAGGATTTGCCACCAAAACTACTTTAGGCATCTACTTGGTGAAGGCTAACGATCCTGGTCTGGGTTAAAATAACTAAGTTTGTTACAGTAACTCAACGAGTATGTTACTTGATGGCTAAAAAAAACTTAAGTTGACTTTTAGTTTCACATGGGACACCAACACCATTCTCCTCGATGAAAGTCCGGTGTGTGTTTGACCCATGAACCCCATCTCCTTCCCACCCTACTCAGACGTTCTTGCTCTTTATACTGTGTTATCGCCGCAGACAGGATTTCATTGGAGTTACAGCTGAAATACATGGGACAAGGACACGGCGCAACACGCATCCATTATAATCAACTAAAGCTGTTACAAAGACCACGGAAGATGTGCTTGCCTGCACGGGGAACCACATTGCCCTTCAGTTTTTTTACGCGACTGGTCTATTTCTTCTTCTCTACCCAAAGCTCTATGCCACTCCAGCTGATAAAAACTACACAGAACTGTGTAAAAAACGCATATAATCTGTTTAAAAACAATTCACATTAATACCTCATTGTACCAGAGGCAATGTGAAGAAGCAGAGCAACCTTGTGAGTGCTTTTACATTTCACATTGAAATGTATCAATCAAATCAATGCACCGTGTTGTTCAAACAATCAAGTTCATTATTTCAATACCAGTTAATATAGTCTATAGCAGTGATTCCCTACTGGTCCAGCCATGGGGTCCAGATTTCTCCTTTGTCATTAGGTCAGGGTCCACACAATATATTCAGTGTCATACTTGCGTTTGGCCATGTCGTCAAGCTAGTTTGCTGTCTCTGTCAAGAAGCTGTCCATCCATCAAGTACTCTACAGCAGGAAATGGCACTTCAAAATAAAAGCTATGCGCCAGAGATTCACTGTACTTTAAAATAAAGTGTGGTTTTTACAAATTTGACATATTCCTAAGTCACTTGCTGTCCATTCAAAATGGACCCATGACCCACCAGTTGGGAACCACTGGTCTATATGTTTCCAATCCTTCCATAACAAATGTACTATTACTTGGCAAAACTCAGTATACATGCAATGAAACTGGCACCAACCACACACTGCGAAATCAGGTAGCAGGTAAAAGACCTCGCCTGCTCCGCCCATGTGACACGCCATGTCCAGGCCCCATGTATATCTGCTGTTAGTTGAAAACCCGGTATGTCTCATACAGATGCTGTAAGGTGCCTTGGGCATCAGTAACAGAAGCTAAGGGCCACTGACCAGGCTGCCGTATATGATGCTCTGGGAATGAGAACGGGGTATGTCAAAGAGCATTTTGGGAAATGAAAGAAATCAGGAATTAAAGATGAAGCAGATGAGGCAGGTTAAGAAAAAGTTGACGCTACACCAAAGTAAATAGCAAAATGATAAAAAGAGTCAAAGAAATATCCAAAGTTGTGCTTTTGCTGGAGATTTAGTATTTATATCAGACTGTACTGGGTTCATACTTTTACAAACTGGAAACTGTTTCAACATTTTGTCAAGGAAGACAAAATCAAACGCATTTTTAAAAAGTCAATTCAGAGGGCTTTGATTAAAATGATGAGTATGCTGAAGAAATAGACAAGAAATAAATTAACCATAAACTTAAAAAATTAAATTATGTTTTGAGTTGGAGCATGTGTGTGACCAATCAATTGGAAGGATACCTGTTCTTAGGATATGTTGCCTGTATTAAACAGTATAGAGAGAGATTAAGAAGGTCAGAGTGAAATGTTTGTTCCTCAAACATAAACCACTATGATGCATAGAAGACGAGCTGTTGCGCAGTGCACATTTCTCAAGAAAAACATTCTTGGCAAAGCGATAAGGTCATAGTTTGGCATCACCATCCTCTGTGAAGAGAAGTCATGAAATACAAACCTCTCAGATTAAAAACTGTCCTGACTTTTTGTTCAGCAGCAGTTTCTGATTAAGCACTTAAAGGACAATCCCTAAAAACAGTTACTGGTGATGAAGCTTGTGGTTTTGGGTTATTATGTTGTACGGTGGTGAGATTTTGAATACTGACACAACAGCATACATATGCATCATTTTGATGTTTTTAGGGCATTGCTGTTCTCGCTTAGAATGGAGCTCTGAGGATAATGAATGTGCTCCACGACCAGCCGATTATATTTATACAATACTGTGTGTGAATATGGAAATTATAGTGTAATAGTAGTGCTAGAAAAACAGCCATAGTATTAATAAAGTTGTATTGTTTATCCCCCGAGATCCATGGAACCATGTTTCTTGTGTATAAAGTTACAGTAGAGGAAATTTCACACATTTTAGTTTGACGTTTCTTGTGCAGAGGTTGAAATTTTGGCCAGTCCACAGGAAACATCAAGTGGTCACCAAACATTAATATTCAGTCTTGTTGAATTAAGACTATCCACAGTAAAGTAAGCGAATGTGGTGATTGATATTTAATATGTTTTGTATGAAAATGACATTTTGGTCTCAGACTGGTGTCCAAAATTAAAATGACTTATCCTGTTAGATATTATGTATTTGTTGTGCAAGTTAAGACCCACTAATAGTGCTAGAGGAATGTTTGGAGGTCATCATAAGCATCATGGTTTGTCCTCTGATGACTGTGAATATTTACAATTACTCACTTGTCCAAGAGACTAAGTTTTTATTAAGGCAAAGCTGAACAAAAGATCATGATAAACTAACTAAATAGAAACCATCTGTTGGGGATTACTCACACATGGAAGTCTGGGTAGTTGGTTGGTAGTATGAGGTATCACACTCTGGACCAATGTGTTGTACTGTGAAACATCATGCCGCTAAATGGCCACAAACTGTTTAACGACATTTACTGTATGTCAAATATTAATGGTAAAAAAAGACGATAATGAGCCAGACCTTTATAACCATGCTGGCTTTAGGATGGCAATGGTGATAGCGCTGGGTATTGTTTAAAAAATTATAATACCAGTACCAATGCCAGTAACGTTAAATTGATATCTATATTAACAAAGTACTTCATTTAATACCCATCATGTGAATGGAAGCATTCAGTTGTATAAATGCCACCATACGCCACAAGCATGTTGCCATACCTTTGGACATTTTGGTGGCATCTTGGCACACTGAATTCAATGCTCAACTTCACCACACCTAGGGCTGCATGGGTTGTAGCTACATTTGCAGTTGCATTCAATTGTAGAACCCCTGCAGTGATTGACAGTGACTAAAACCATACAAATAGTCTTTTTTCTAGATCTGAGTACAAGAAAGATCGAATGCATGTATCATTTGACTGGAGACTTTCTGATACCCCTTGGTTCTGGGTAATTAACCTTTAAGGTATGTGAATTTATTAAATGTCAGTAAGCCACTGGATGGATTGCCATGGCATTTGGTAAAGACATTCATGGTCCCCAGATGATGAAGCCTATTGACTTTGGTGACCTTCTGACTTTCCATCCAGTGCCACCAACAGGTCAAAAATCTCTACTTATCCACTGAAATATCTTTCAAATTTCAATACAGACTTTAACGGTGGCCAGAGGATGAATCCTGATGACTTTGGTAACTTTTTTTTTCTAGCACCATCATTAGATTGACATTTGTGGATTGGAGTGAAATGTCTTGACTAGGGCTGCTCTCTGAATTTTGAAGATTTGAATCATCAGTCTGGGACCCCTCAGTCGACTGAGATTCTTCAAGTTGAGCAGTCTCTATTTCTCTTTGTTAGTCAGCGTGCAGTGGACTTCTGAGGATGTTTCGGTCCCCAGATTTAGCCATAGAGTGAGAGCTCCTTGCTTTCAAGCTGCTTTCTGGGACAGGCAGCTGCAGACCCAGACCTATGGTCTTTGTGAGATGGAGGCACCTGCCCAGAGGAGGAGAGGCTTTGCCCGGTCAGGCTTGAGATAAAGTTATCTTCTGACTTCTCCTTAGAAATGGTGAATTTACAGCTTACAGCAACTTAATACGACAGTCTCTGGCTATTGTGTGGTTTCCAGTGTCTACAAAAAATGTTGTTGCACATTCTCAATCCATGGTTAATGTAGTTAGCACGCATTAGCTGGAAGGGCTAACTTGACTTGCTTACTATATTACGTGAACACTGCTGTCACCCTGTACATCCAGCTGAACCCTGTTCAGAAAAAAAGGAACAAATAGTGGAGTATTTGGATTGAACAGCCAAATCTGAATGAACTGACATAATTCAAAGTCGGGTACAGCCCTAGTGTTGACAGCTGTTGGATGGAATACCATGCGGTTTGGTTCAGACATTCATGGTCTTTTTGAAAAACTTTGTTTTGCTTAAAATGAGCATTACAGCTTCACAGAGCCGCTAGAACATAAGTCTTGTTGGTGCAATATTTTGTCCCAGCATCATACAATAATACAGGGAGAAGTCTCTTAAAAGAAAAACTAAGTTCAGAAACATCCCATCTATTCTCTTGGAGTTGTAAAGAGACATTCTGGAAAATGTGAAAGGAGCTAATTGAATTAGAATAAATGGGACAAGTTGAGGGAAATAGGGCACGCAAAGAAATTAAATTACAAGTGAATACTTTGGTAAAGCTTAAGGTTCACAAGCCAACTACACACATGACTAGACACCTAGGCTCCACTTATATTTCATAGGATGCTGACAGATGGCTTTAAGGGCGACTCCACCAGCGACCAATCAAATTGCTTACATATGTCAATTCCCTCTGATAACTGCGTAATCAGCAAATGCATTTCATGCTCAATTTCGGGGCTTTCTAATCAGTGTAATGAAACGCAGTCAACGTCCAGCTCTGTGATTTCAGGCCAGTGAGCTCCACGCACGGATCAGCGCAACTTCACTCAGCCTCTCATTTTCTCTGCAGATCCTCCTGATAGTTGTGGTTTATGGGATGCATTTGCATTCAAATAAGTGTCTAGTCTACTATGGGAACTCTATGTAATTTCAGTGTGTTAGCGACACGCACAGGCTCTTGTTTGAGATGAATGCCGCCTGTTGAAAGAGTTACGGCTCTCTGTAATTCTTAAGATTATAAAGACGGCAGAAACACTTCCTCTTTCCTATATATCTAGCTCAGCAGATTAGCCTCTGCTCTGCCACTTTTTAATTGTTTCCTTTGATACCAACAAGTGTGTGGTCTCAGTTTAAGTATGCAATGGTGGTGAGAATTCTATTGAAATGTATGATGACACACACACACACACACACACACACACACACACACACAGACTTCCTGGGAACAGCAGACACAGCTGACTGTTCTGTAGCCAGAATGTAGCATTAGTGACAAATAAGGAATGCTGTTAATCAGATTTAGAGCCATTTCTAAAGGAGGAGGAACACCTCCCTCTCCCCCTCACTCACACTTTCATTTTGATTACTTTCCACCACTTCAAAAGAAAAATAAGGAAGTCATCCTCCTAGTTAATGTCATATTTAATCTCCTGAGCATCATCTAAAGAGGAAATCCGATTTCAGCATGGTGTGAAATTGTTTTTATCATGTGTTTATCAGATGTATTAAATGTACTGTAAGTTATAACCATACATGAATAACAATACATTAAAGCTGCTAAGATGTGTCATGTGAAAGGGGTCGCTTGTCGTAATAAACCCACCAAGAATTATCACCCAACTCTGCAGTTCCTCTCAGCTTTACAAATTATTTTTGTGTCTTTCACCTCATGTTTTGATTTTCTGATCCCTGACTTCAGTTTAGGTTCAGTCTCACTGCCTAATCAGCACTGTCTCCAGATGCAGTGGATAGGTGCTACCTGCCTAGTGCACATACACAGTTAGCAACTAGCCAGTGAACACTATGGAACATATAGCAGCTAAAGAGCCAGATATATTTCCCTCAGGAGTTAGTGAAGACCAAAAACAGAATGAGTATTGGATTTATACTCAGCAGGTGACCAAAGACCCAACTCCAAATTAATGCTCACGGTGCACTGTGCCTCCCTGCTGATGTGTAAATAAGCAACTGTTTGTTAACATGTTCAATAGTATCAACTTATAGTTTTACAATATATAATTGTCATGTTAACAGCTTGTTTCTGCTACCTCCAAGTGGCCAAAAAAATCTGTTAATTCAGGTTTAACAAGAATGGTACAAATTGAGAAAGCTTACACCAATGTCTGGTGAATACTTGAGTCATATTGGCTGCAGGGAGGCCAATAATCCCCAATACATGTCGCCTTCATTACCTCAGTATAATGTGATATTGTTTATCCTGTTGGCTATTTAACTTGCCACTTTATGCTGTGACCTACAGTAACGTTATAAATGATGCATCGATTGTCCATAAAAATCTTGATATTCATTTGATGACAATGACATGGCTGGATAGCTAGTTTGTGTTGTTGTTAAACACACTATTAAATAACAGTTACTGTTTATCAACTGTACGCAGTGTTACTGACTTTGAATCTTGCTAGCATAACTTTGGTGGTTCTGTGAGCTAAGCTGACTGGAAATATCTCCCAGTTTGTCCTGTTTAGTAGTGAGCAATGTCTCTATTACACTGAAAACCTTACAGGATGGTAATGATTGTTCCAGGTATTAGTCAAACCTTCGGGTGTTACCTGGGAAACTTTAGATTTTGATTGCAAAGCACATAGAAATACTAAAGAACAGTCTCAAATTATTTATTTTTTTGGCAAGTGACCATGGTATTAGCTGGATAATGCCCTTCCAAGGTGTCCATAATCAGGGATTAACGGATGACAGGGAGGCCAGAACTGGCCAGTATCCACTACAGAGCTGACAAACAATATTTCTGCTCTGAAGATTTCAGTGCATGAATTGTAAAAGCCGTCTAAAATGCTGCCTTTACGTTTGTGGATAACTCTGTTTGTTTTGATTAAGTTACAGAGGCTCAGTTCTTTGCATCTGTCATTTCTTTGTAGATTCAGCAGGAGTAGAAGAAACGAAAGAAAACAAAACTTAAAAAAACTACTTTGCAAAATCTTAACTGGCTGAAAAATAACAGTAATTACAAAAAAATGAAAAGAAATGGTGGGGTAGGGACTACCCTTGAATGTTTTAAGCACAATCCCCACCCTCCTGCTGCGAAGGCACGCACACTTAGCACCTCCTGTGTGAAAGCTGTCCAGCTCCTTTAGCGCTCACAACATGCTAGAAATGTATTTTAAGGGCTCTTAAGGGTTACTTTGAAAATGCTAAAAAAAAAAAAGGTTTCTTTTTCAAAACAAATGCCAATTAGAAATTTTAATGGAGGGAGAAGAAGAAGGGTGCAGCTTTTCATACATTCCTGTTTGTTTCCTTAACTTTTTTTTTTTTTTTTAACACAGTTAAGTGAAGTGTGTTAATGGAAACAGCATGAGGGATGGCATTCGCTTTATAGATTTCCTGAAAACTAAATGCTAATTATTGAACAAAAGTGATTACCTCGGCCTGTTAAAAGCTCGTAACAGTACACAATCATCCCTGACTTTGGTGGACAACTTTCGTTGACTTGTTTCTTCCGTAGCTGGCTTACATTTATTCTCCTTTGCTTCCATTTGACGAATCCACTTGTTGGCTAGTGACTGCCAAAAAATGGCTGATGATTAATGACACAGGGACACATTAGATGGCCATATATGTATGTATGTGTTGGTGTTGTTGGATTGTTTGTTGTTGTTGTGCCCAGAGGGGATAATGAGCCCATCACACATTAACGTGGAGCTGGCACACACAGCTCCCTCTCTCTGTGTGTCTCACACACACAGATGTAGTTCTTGTAATGAATCTCCATCTGTGCATGCAAAAGCCTTTCTCTTAGAAGCAGTGATGTCATTCATGTCAAGGAGCATGTTCCTGTTAGTTAAACAGAACAGACATTTTCTTTTTTGTTCCCAGGATCTGATTTAACCATCCCTTGTGATATCAAGTCAGGGTAAGAGCTTCAATTGACTCATTTTAAAACAAAGTGGAGAGGGTTGTCATTATAGTGGGTTTCTCCAACAAAAGATTTTTGACTCAATGGAGCTCCTATCATGAGAAAACTGCAAAAATTTGGATCATTGTGCTCTATAATAACAACGATATTGGAGTCTGTATTTGTATTGGATAACTTCACCTTGCAAGTGTTTCTCTACATCTGCAAACATCAAACTCCTTCACACTTGTAAAAGCCTCATAAAAACCTTACCAACTCTGTGACAGGAAAGATAACTCCAAAAAATATGACCCAGAAAATTCATCTCTCATGAAAGGCAGGAATTTTTCAGAGAAGCACGGATTAGATCTAATCTTGAAAATGATGCCAAATAATTTTCTTTAAAAAATGTACGCACCACAAATTTTCTTGTGTTATTAAGTAATTAAGATGTTTCGGTAACAGTTATTCGGAGATGAAAACTAAGAGCTCTGGTGGTAAGATTTTAAAACAAACCAGAAGTATAAATTAACTCTAATGGGTATGGACTGGTGTACTATAACTTTGAGCTTTAGCAGTGACAGCAACACAGTCAGTAACATCCAAATGCAACATAAGCCTCAATACAACATGTTAGCTTACTGGAAGGTCTTACAGCAGGTTTGAAACCTCAGCTCTCTTTGCAGCTCATAAATTGTATGAACACTCCAAAGACACAGCTGACTTTATATAATCTTTCACATAACAAAACAGAAAAACTCAAGCACACCATGAGTCACTGTTAGCTCAGAACAAGCTGCAACTGCTACCACAACTATACTTGAGAACATCAGTTGCTGAATCAAAGGACCACATTAGATGGCTTGCAGGTTTTAGCTCCAAAACTATAACACATTCAACTGTACAAATTTGCTGAACATTTTCAAAAGCTGGTTATATTGTTTTAGGGTGCATTTCTCCTACTATACAAAGCATCCAGTTGTTTCTGTTGTTTGTATGAAAATCGATACATAAACTCTTGAACCTTGTTTGAATCGTGTAAAGCATCATACTGTAGTGAACTCTCACACTGTGCTGTACTTTCTACTGTTCAAGCCATCTACTGGTTTCCATTAGTTTCCATACAATACAGATATTTATTAAGCCTGGCTTGGTATCAGACAAAAATAAGCCAGCACCAAGTAGCTTCAAAACTTCTCCAGTCAAACAACACCTGCATGCAAGTCTTTCTGCTTTGGGGGTCTAAGCCCAGACCGTTCCAACTCCCGCAGGGTCAGCAAACTTTCTGCCATCTTTCAGCCATCTCTGGAGCCGTTCTCCTCCAAACAAATGGTCACACTGAGCCATTCAATGGTCCCAACAACTTCACATTGACACCAAAACGGCTTGACTCTGTCATTAAACCTGTTAATAACCATTATGTAATGTTAGCCATGTGATGTTGAAATTAGCAGTTCTGTGTGCCAAGATGTCACGAAAATGTTTGGAAGTATGGCTATACTACATATCACTTCATTTACCTTATGGGTTTTGAATGAAGCAATCTATTGGTATCTGTATCACTTTAAAGGATATGGTATTCTTACTGGTATCATATTTTTAAAATCCAGCTCTACCATTAATGGACTCAGGCAAGTTGCCTAAATTTGTTGATTATACATTTTTCAGGCAGATTGATTGAAGAAGTCTGCACTACATTGCCTAATGATGACAGAGTAAAAAATGATTGGAAGAGAATCAAGAATCTGCATATACATTTTCATATTATAGAGAAATGGACTTAAACCTATGGATGGCTGGAAATGTAAAAAGCATAAAAAACTGTGTGACACAATAGTATAGTTTTCACAATTGTTAGCTCAGATGTAAACGGAAAGTGATTTGTAGTCAATTACCATGCATCACCACTGGCATGGTCCTTTAAATGGAAATGTCACCAATTTTAAACGTCAAAGTCTGTTTACAGGTTTTGGGGATGCAGTATAGTCTTTTGTGGGTCTAAAGTAAAATGTGCAAAGTCTCATAAATTGCCTCAAGTGATGGGTCGATGTTAGTTAGGGCTGAAAAGTACAAGTGAAAATGAAAACAATCTGGAGGAAATTTATAGTCTGTTCCTCATCTCAACTTGAGGTTCGCAGCTTGATGCTACATTAGCTGTTACTAGCATAACACACCCTGATATCTTGAATTTGACTTTTTTTTGTCCCCAAAGGGAAATTCTTTCTCACAGCAATGTACTTGTTTGACACAACAACGATAACAACACCGGCAACAACAGTGACGAGTATGACGTCCCGACAACCTAACAATAACACTGAACAATAGATAGACGCAGCAAAAACAACACTATGACACATTTAAACAATTACACTTGGAACAATAGACAATAGATAGACACAGCAAGAACAACACTATGACACACAAACAGTTATTTCAGTGGGGTTTACTGTTAGGAGCCGTGATAACTGATATCTTACCAAACTGTTGGTGGTAGAGTTGCATTTTGGGTGATGTAGGTGCCAGGTTTTGACAAAAAAGAATGCAAAGAATAACAAAGACAATATCTCTGGTTGTGGTGCATAAAATTTGGTTCTTTTTTAAGAACTGTCCATCTTGAGTCTGAAAATGTCAGCCCATGGTAATGCAAAGTTAAACGATACATTACAGTGTGTGAGACATGGTTGGTAAGAAAAGAAGCTAAATAAATTCAACATTAGTGTTGTGTGCACCCCACAGAGGACTCGTATTTATCCATGCTCCTCTTATTCCTGTCACCACAGCTCTGGTGTATCGGGGATATAAATCAGCTAACATGTTGTTAAACTAAATTTCAACAAGCCTGCTCCCTTCTTAAGCAGGATACATGTAACAAAGGTGAAAATGGGATGTACTGTTTATATTGTGTTACATGTTGGTTTTTACACTTAAAATCTATCCCAAAGAAATGAGCACTACCCTACACTCAGTGAGCCAGTTGGAAAGTTTAATTTAATTGCATTTACTTTTGAAGACGTAATCCACAGATTTGTTTATTTACTACGTTTGTTCCGTTTCTCACAGCCTGTTTTTTCCCCTGTCAGCCCTTCAAGCGTGCATATATAAAAATGATTATTTCCTAATCATATTCTTTCTTCTTGTTCCACTGCTGCGGCTCGGGCTGGAACAGATTCTCTGCCAGTGATGGTAAAAAAACGACCACTTTGCTAATGCTGTAACTGTTGCACAATGGGGGTTGCATTTCACTTATTTTATGAGTGGTGGAGAGAGCGCTCAGGGCTCAGTGTGCGTCTGGCTGAGATGTGTGTGTGAGAGATTGTGTGTGTGTTTGTGTGTGTAGGGGGAATTTGGCTTGTTAAATGTGAGAATCTCACTGCTCATTGTTTCCCGGTCAAGATATCAGTACCAAACCATCGTGTAACTCCCCTGGTGTTTTACCTTCAGCTCATCTTTGGACTCTTTGGTGGGCCGTCAGGCAGAGGAGACGAAGCCCTCACAATGTTCAGGGATTATTATCTAAACAGTCTCTCTTTCCATTAAAGGGTACATTTGGTATTTTCCAAGCTGGACCCTATTTCCCATGTTTTTGTGTCTATGTGACAAATGGGAACAACAATTTAAAAAAAAATGGGGCAGTATTGAGCAAGAGCGCTGATGCGGGCAGCAGCCTGACCACTCGGGGCATGGTTGCACCATCAGTGTACGTACACTGTAAGTGCTTGTTTTTGGCACTAACATGCTAAAATTAGTATTCTAAGGGCCTATTTATGCTTAACGTTAGATACAGGCGGAGACGGACGAAGCCTACTGTCTGTACAACACTTTTAATGGATGTATATTGAAGGTATGAACATGCCCTGAGTGGTTATATTGCTGCCTGTTTTGTCTCGCTCAATACTGGACCAGTTTAGAAAATTGCTGTTCCCATAAGTCACTTGGACACAAAACATTGGAAAATAGGGTCCAGGTTGAAAAATACTAAACTTAGATAAAGGATAAAAATATGCATTTTTCTTGTTCTCCTGTTTAGAAATTAAATAAAGAGCCTCTGAGCGGCTGTTTAAGTGAAATTATTCCCTCAGGGGTGCATTCAGCGCCCCATTATGTTATTATTCTTTGCGAGTCTTTGATGTGTTGCCTGTTGCACTGTGATGTAAAACTTTGCATAATGATCTGCTGGAAGGGAGCATGAGCGAGTTTCTCCCCACAGGTTTAGGTAATTAATGTTATTTTGAGCAGCGCGTGTTCCTCAGTAGATCCAGCAATAGCTCCTGTTACACGTTAGTCTGTTTAATTTAGATGTGTTTGTTTGGTTTTGATTATGGGATGTCAGGCAGGTCTAAACCCAACCATTACTGACCTAACAGGAGGGGCTGTTTTCCCTCAGGAGATAATGCCAGGTCCCGTCATCCTGGCTAATAGTGAAGCAGCTGATTGCTGTCAAACAGACCTGGTTCAGACAGTAACTGGAAATAACTCGTAGCATTTGTTTTAATCTCCTTAAGCCGCCAGATGGGTGGGGTTTACCACATCACGACAATTCAGATACTATTTGGTGAGCTGGAAACCGCAGGAAAGTGTAAGAAAGTTGTCAAATGCTTTGCTGATTACCTTTAAAGTACTTTGTGTGGTGCTAAAAGACAAACCTCACTCATCTGGTTGTCTCTGCTGGTTAACAGAGTTGTTATTCAGATGCTATGTGATCCAGGCTCAGTGTCAATTACTGCTGGTGTGAGTGAACTTTATTTTGGCAGCATTCAAATGTGAACCATGTGCACATTTATTGAAGTGAGGAAGTCATGTAAAACAGTGCTGTTGTAGAAACTGGTGTGAGAGTCATCTGACCTGAGAGGTGGCAGAGATAAAGTGCAGAGCCTAAGTTAGAAGATAAGATTAGATTAAGGTTTATAGTCTACTGTCTGCTAATAGATATTCTCTGCAGGAGGCTTGATTTCTCTTTCTCCCATTAATGTAGAGGTTTTTGCCCCACTTGTTTTAATTTGAAACAGTTCTTTGGCAAATATGGTTACACACAAGCAATCAAGGGTTTAAAAAATATTTAAAATGATCATACAGTACATTACACAGCTCATCATGAGGATTAACCAGTAACTGACAAATTGCCATCCGCAGGAACAGTTTCGCATTGTTGCTTTCCTGATGAGAGTCAGATGAGAAAATAGCACTTTTATATCAGTCTCTTAGATATGGAGCTACAGCCAGTTAGCTTAGCATAAAGATTGGAGACAGAGGAAACAGCTAGCTTGGTCCAGTCCCAAGGTAGAAGCATCCGTCATAAAGCACCTCTAACGGATAGTTTAACTTTTAGTGGTGAATTGTGCTCAGAGAATACCCTAGCCAATCAGTAAACATAGTCCTGTGACTCCTGTGTCACGTTGATGTACATAACAAAGAATATCTTTCTACTTAGTACACATGAACACGCCTCTCGGTTGCATTAAAAATGTATTACTGTGGGGAAATATGTTTATCGCTGCTTGGTGTGTTTTTGGCGTAAAGCTCACTAAATAATACTTTACATCCACTTTTTTAAAGATATTTTTGGGGGCTCTTTGCCTTTATTTGATAGGACAGATATAGTGTAAAGGGGGAACAGAGAGGGGATGACCTGCAGCAAAGGGCCATGAGTTGGAATGAAACCAGTGGCTGCTGCGGCAAGGACACAGACTTTAAACATGGGGTGCTTTCTTGACCAGGCGAGCTAGTCTGTGCCTCATATACACTTTTTTTTAATCCACAGAAAAACCCAAGTGTACAAACAAGTTGTGTTTTTCCTCGAAGACATAATCCAGTACACAACTCCATGTAAAACCTCAAGTTGTTGTTCATTTTACACTTGGGTTTTTCTATGGATTAATCAACTGAGATATAACTTGCTAATCAGTGAGCTTTATAAACAGTGCTAGGAGGTGGACTTGTTCCCTTTGAATAGAACCAGGCCAGATGTCTTCCCCTGTTACAGTCTTAATGCTATGCTATGCTAAGCTAAGTGTTTTTTAATTGTGAGTATCTGATATTAATTCTCTTCTTGTTGTGTGTGTTGTGCTTGTTGGGAAACTGTAACCACGGACTTTAACATGTATGTTGAGCTTCATTTCAACCAAACTCAGCAAAGTTTCTTGTCTTGTTTGAATAATAACTTGATGAATTTAAACATACACGTCAGTGTAAATGAGACCACTGGACGGTCACTATCTCCACTTTAAAAGCCAAACATAGAGGTCAAAATGTTCCTGTCAGTATTTAAGTGCCCTTCAGTGTACTTTTAATTTTTTTAATCTTCAACAACTCAAGTAAAAGGACTCCCAACCATAAATTGGGAAACTTTTTTCTGACGTGCTGGAGTCTCTGGTTTCACCTTTACGGGAGACGAGTCTGTGGGTGGGACAGTATGACTAAGAAATGACTACATGTGGGAGACTTGGTAGGAGTGTTTATTTCCACTTACCGGACAATGCCGTCTCAAAATCTGTGATTTAACGCTTTATTATGACAGTGGAGGTAGAGGGGCTGAATCCATTAGGGTTGTGACTCAGGGATGGGGAGGACGGGTCAGTCTGTGGGCAGAGGCCAGACTCTGAGGCTCTTAACCTGGATGAGTGGCCAGATAAATCACTTTTTGAGAATAGCCTGCTTTGGATACTGATTTACAGATTCAACAGTTCATCACACACACAAACTGCTTTCCATCCACAGTGTTTTGGCTCAGTCTTTTTAACCACCTCTGCTGTGAAGGAAACATATAACTACAGACTTCTTTTCATATACAGAAAGTTATAATGGCAGCTCTCTACTCTACCTGTATATTGAAATAAGAAGACGGCCACATGCTTCGTTATTCAGGGGGGGAAAACCCAGATACAATGCAGATGCACGCTTTTTTTCCGACTACTGAATTATTCCTGTCCTTCGCAGACGCCAAGAGGACGACACGCAAGTTAAAAATGAAACGATGTGCTATGTTTTCCTCTCTGTCTGCACTTTCTCATAAAGAGGCACATCATGATTTAGTTTTACTCCGAGCTGTCCTACAAGAGATTTTCTACTATGCTTCAGTGCCAAAACTGAAATCGCATTAAACTGTCTGGCTTGTTCTGGATGTATTGTTATGGCGAGGCGAGTTGGATTTGTGTCCCATTGTATCCTCTAAGGTATTATTTGTTTAAAGATCCTTTCACCTTGTTATACGAGGTTTTGTTTCTTTTGTTTTTTGTAAGAGTAGTATCAGCATTTCACTGGAGGAGTTGGAGCAGCCAAAAGAGTCTCTCGGTGCTCAGAACTTGGATATTTTAACAGATACATTATTTTATGTGGGGATTAAAACTGCAATCCTCCATTTTCAGGAGACTTTCTGGACCACCCTGTTACCTCACCTCCTGATTTTATCTGTAAGATACTGAAACTCCAGTATCTTTTTTCTATTTCAGGAAAAGTCTTGTCTCTCTCTCATTGCTCTTTAGATACTGGTGTATCTGCCTGAGCTGACAGCCATGATAAATACCATGAAAATTTCTCTCAAAACACCCCCAAACAGTCGACCTAATGTTATATCTAGTTGTAAAAATCCTATTTTGCAGGCACAGTTAAATATCAGGCCTATGGGGTGAAATAATTCCACATTTTTTCCAATGACTCTTCATGAGTTTCAGTATTAAAACAAGCCAGAGAAAGGCTTCACTAATATGAAGGAAATGATCCAAACCAGTTAATTTGCATTGGACACAGGTGATATTAGCTCACCAGTTGGCAGATTTTTCACTTCATGAATTTTGGACTTAGTGTTTGATTAAATTGCTGGGATTTAGAAATTAATGTTCATGACCAGCATAACTGTCAGCGCTGGCAGACACTCTCGAGTATTGGTAAAGTAAAACACCCCACAAAAGACTTTAAATGGATTATTTTCTGACTTGTGTCTCATTTTCTTCACCACATTTTGGATTTGTAATTCGTGCTGTAACAAGTTTAAACTGTCCTGTGTCGTTTCCAGGTCGTCAGAGAGGGAGATATTAGCCAGAATATGACAAAGAATATAAAGTTCAAGTAGTAAGAGCGTGCTGCCGCTGTGGCTGTCTGCTTCATTTTCTAAGGATGGTCTATTGGTCCACCACTTTGGTTCAGACTGAAATATCTTAAAAACTGTTTGATGGATTGGCACAAAACTGTGGTCAGACATTCATGTTTCCCTCAGGATGAATTATAATGACTTTGGTAAATGTCTGACTTTCCATCTAGTGCCACCACAAGGTTCACAGTTGTGGCTTTGAGTGAAATATCTTGACAGTAATTGGATGAATTGCAATGACATTTTGCACAGCCAGTCATGTCCTCCTCAAGATCAATTACATCAACTCTAGTGATGCTCTGACTTTTATCTAGCGCTACCAGCATGTCAAATTTTGAATTTCTCCAAAACCAAATATCTGCAAAACTAATGGCTTTCCCTTTGCCCACAGCTATCCTTTGTGTTTAGTGCTAATTACAGCAAATGTTAGCATGCTAACATGCTAAACTAAGCTGGTAAACATGGCAAACGTTATACCTTAGCACTTGGTTCAAACCTCTGTGCCTGGCATGGCTTGGAGAAATTATGCATTAAAAGGAAACTTTGGTATTTTTAAGCCTGGATCCTAATTTTTGTGTTTAAGTGACTAATGACAACAACTTCTGAAACTGGTCCAGTATTAAACGAGAGCGCTGCAGATGCATTGGTTACACTGCAGTTGCAATGAGCTGCAATGTAACCATTTGGGACAACAGGGCATCGCCAATATACACCCACTAAAGGTGCTTGTTTTTGCCACTGACAGGCTCAGATTATTATTTTAAGTTATAGCAAGGTTCCCTACAGAGAAACACCTTTTTGTTAAAGAGGAGGATTCTTTTCATTTAACCAGAAACAGCCCCAAAATCGCAATAGCCAATCCCACCAGACTCCATTTTAATAAATAAAGTTAAAGTGCTTGATTTTGCCACTGACAGGCTCAGATTATTAGTGTCTCACAACATTACAGAGAGTACTCAAAAGAGACATAACATTTTTCTTTACCTTCTGCTTCACCCAGTCTGCTTGTTATTGTATCTAACCAAGTCTCACTCGAGGAGAAGTCTTCATTTCAGAGCTGTTGCAGGACGACAATAACAAACAGAGCAAATCAAGCAAAATGCTGTAGAAAATGTTTTAATTCTTGGTAGAGTTCTTTCCATAATGTTGTCAGACACTTAAAGTAACAATTGGAGTCTGTCAGGGTCAAAAACAAACACTTTTAGTGGATGTATTTTAGCAGTGCCAGATGTGCTGTGTGGTTACATTGCAGCTTGTTTTGTGGCTGCTATCTGCAGTGCTCCTATCAACACTGAACCTAATCCAGTCGGGCACGTAGGTCAGAAATGTACTTAGCCAAAGTCAGTTTTTACTTGCCCCTATACAAATTGTATTATTAATTAGCAATAATCAAATAAAAAAATACTCAAATTAATTGTCATGTTAAGTCTTTAAGTAAATCAGAACAAGGACGCAGTGTTATGGATGAGAAGAAACTCTAAGAGATGAATGCTCACTTGCGATTCAGCTTGTAATTTTTTGTCTTTACTCGCTGTTATTTTCTCACAAGCCCCAGATCTAGCAACTGACTAGCCTGATGTAGCATTTTACTTGCCGCAGGCAATCTGGCAATCCTTATTATTGAGCCCTGAGACCAATTAAAAAAACATTGGTTATATTAGTCACTTACATAGACACAAAACACGGGAAATTAGGGTCCAGGTGAAAAACATACAGAAGTTTCCCTTTAATATGCCCTAATAACAGTTTTACTATACAGTAGAATTTTCAGATAGTATTCACACTGAGCTGAACTCCCTCAGTAAAGACCGGATTATCAGTGATTAGTCTAAGTGTCCACTGATCTATGAAAGTCAAATTGTCCAGGAAAATAGTGTCACTGGTGGATACTAAAGTATGATTTTATTGGCAGTGGTTGTGGGGAAGTATGGCTGTGATGGCTCCTGGAGCAGTCTGACTTCTTTATAATAATAATACTACCAATGCAAAGGCACAGATGAACGTACAGTGCTGCAGTGACAGAGGAAAAAGCACACTGCCATGCAGTTAATCTGTTTAGAGCACGTTAGATGAAAACTCCTAGTGATTCATTTCTATATGAGATCCAGTTGTACACCAGTTCATTCATGACATCAGTGGTTTGGCATCATTACCATCTACACTTTGTTCAGGTCTGTCTGATTGCTCTTTATATGTTTGAGAAAATCGGTCTCCAAGCAACAATTTCGATGTTATTCAAAATAGAGCTTTTTTTGAGTCGGAGGACGGAGTGGGGGACTGACAAAGAGAGAAACTGTGCTTGTATACATGCAAGCTCCGCACATGCATTTCTACTGTGGATCATTGTGAAAGCTCAGATCGTCTGATAGGAGTTGGCGAGTGAAGGGTGGAAACTGTGCCTTTTGTTTCTGGCTGTGTTTCATTTTCCACCACCTTCCTCCCTCCGTACCTGCCCTTAATGAGATCTCCTGTGTCGGATCCAGAGCTCTAACTGGCACTCTGGTAATTACTTAAGAGACCTTGGGTGAAAAATATATTTGAGTAAGGTTTTCAGCTTCCTACTTGAGAACTGCCTGATTTTCAGTCTTTTGTCTTTTATGAAACAGGTGTTTGAGTAACCACAAACTTTAATCATCACTTGCGAGATATTGAGATCTAATCAAGAGCTCTTTGTGCTTTTTCACATAGTTGAAACATTTTCAACACGAGTTGGCTCAGGTACGCTTCTGGGCCACTTTTCACAATAGAGGATTCTGGTGCTGCTCAATGCACACCTACTCTTTCTCCTCACTAACACACAACTCCATCTTTTTGGCAAAGTTCGTGCTCCCCTGAAATCCTTTAGACCCTAAATATATTTGGAGGCAGCTGCGAAGCCAAGAACCATTACCGCTGTCAGAGAGAAGGCTGACTTCCAACAGTAGAGTAGAATCGACTCACTAATAGATCATGAGTAAAGATCTGGGGAGAGGGGAGAAGGATTCCCATTGCTCTGAATGTGGTTTGGCTCCTTTGAAACCTAATCAAGGTTCAGCTTGTCTTCAGCCAAAGATCAATTAGATAAATTAGCCTCTAGGTTGAGCTTCAGTGAGGAGCTGCTCACGCCCTCGTTACAGTAGCCCAAACAACAAAAGACAGCAGCTGTCAAGTGTTTGAGGACTAAAGAAATGTTAGAGCAAAATGGGCAAGTGACCCATGAGTCCAATTTGTACATTAGTTTGGCAAAGTCTCAGATCCAGCTGAATGCAGCCTTTGTTCAAACACAGGGAAACAAGGAAGAAAGAAAAGGAGCCAAATAGAAACCAATCTTTCAAAGAATGAGAAAAAGCTCAATAATCTTAAAATGCATCTGGTGTGTTAGGTGAAGTTTAACTTCTCATCCATTACACTGTTGCTATGCCAACATGTTGCTGTGTTTCTCATTGCAGTGGCTGATTGGAGACAGAGACAGTCACTGTGGGGTCATCTGCTCACGGACGCAGGGGAAGCCGGTGTGCGGCTCGGACGGGCGGAGCTATGAGACCGGCTGTGAACTGCAGAGGGCGCGCTGCAAAGATAAAACACTGACACTGGCGCACCGAGGCCGGTGTCGAGGTGAGAACTGGACTCTGGTTTTAAATCTATATCAGTGCGCTGAGAACATCTATCAGCAGCAAGTTCTGTACATCAACTTACCGTTGTCTATCCTGGGATTTTTTTCCTCATTCCTAACATTGTTGTGACTGTAAAGCCACTAAAAGACAGAACAAAAAGAGAGGAGGAGAAACTCTACTTGCAGATAGTGTAAGTTGTCAGGGTGCATTCAAGGAAACTCAGATCTGTGAATCATCTGCCACATTTTAATGCAAGGCATCATTAACATTTTTTTTGTGACATGCATATTTGCAAATAGTTTGATTTAATATGACTTAGTTTCACACATTGCTTGTCAGTAGCTGGCACTGGAAGTCACTGGAGTTTCTGTGAATGCACCAACATGGGTTTTCTCAACAGTCAGGCAAGAAAGCAGACAACCAGAGGGGAGAGGCACAGGGTCTGCAGGGTGGCTAGCTCAGTCTTGTTTCATTTGTAGTCTGATAAACAGAGAGAGAGCAAGAGAAAGTGGGGCGAGGGTCTGAGCTAATCAATGTGCAGTACGCAGCTCTACAATGGAATAACATTTTACCCATTTTAAATACTGTATGAAGAAAAACAGAAATCAATTCAGAATAAAAATTAGTGTTGATATTGTTGCAGCTGACACAAATAAATAAATAAATGTATGGGAAACACTGCAGGGACAGTGGAATGTAGCAGTCTGAGTTTAATTAAAAGATTTTTTATTCATTCTATTGTACATGTAACATACTGTACATTTTAGTAAGTAAATAAGTAAGTAAAGTTTGTTAATATAGCACCTTTCATAGAGCAAGGTTACAAAGGGCTTCATTAGGGAAAAATGTTAAAAATAAGACCATAAAAACAGTTTATATACCACTTTTTTTTTTTTTTACACAGTTTATGATGCCACTGAAATAATTCCAAAAATCATGACCCGGTTACTCCAGATCATGCACAGACCTTGTTATGAGCAGTTTCATATAGGAACTATTTCTTTTTCTATTGAACTACAATGGCCAACCGTATCATCACACAGAAGGAAGTCAGAAAGACTGACATGAGATGTGAATTGTTTTTGGAAATGTATCATCATATACAGTCACTAGAAGTGTGTTTTGACTTTTCCCCATGGTCATGTTTTAAATATAAAATTGCAATACTCACAGAATTGCAGTAATTAAAAATCGTAATAAGGCACCCGAGAATCGTGTCAGTATTGAATTGGAATTGATAAGCGTATCGCCTCAGTTCTCCAGAGATATTAAAGGCATGGCAATGTGCAAAAGTCTCTGATGGCTGACAGATGTATATTGTCTCACTGTATATATATTACCGTATTACCCACCCTGCCTCCAGGGCTGCAGAAAATCAGCCTCAGAACAAATGGTATGATATACATACCGACTGCCCCTGTTACTAGTTTGCATGCTGAGGATGTCAGCCCAAAACATTTGTGCATGAATAAACTTCCATTGAAGTGGTGCCCTACTCCTGATTTCTGATACTTGATTCAACCAAAACACAGTACTGTTAACTATACAAACAAAGTGGAGTTAATGGCCTTAAGTGTCCATCTCTAATATGCATTAACCATGATGACATGACTTTTTTGTGCTTCAGGTAAAAACTGGGTGAAAATCGATCAGCTGCCAGTGGCTCCAGCACCAACGTCTACATCTGAAGCAAGAGACCTGGAGCTCAAAGGTACGGACACTAAACATTCAAGGTCAGCAGAAAACTTAGAAAATAATTTTGCACCCAATCTTTCCTTGGAGATTATATATTGTAAACTTGAAAAGGCAAAAGACAGATTTACTCGAGATTTAGTTGGGAGTATGTTTAAGATGTTGCAGCTTTAAGTGAACACCAGACAGTTTGGGAAAAGTGGAACTGAACAGAAGATGTCTTTCATTTTCCGCCTCTCTGTAGGCGTGTAAGTTTTTACAGACCAGGGTCACACACTTCCTCAGTCTCTGGATGCCAGCCACTCAACAACAGCAGAGATTGATAGGTCTAGAGTCAAGGTTGGAACTTGGCATTTCCCCTCCTTTTTCTTTCAGCCCCACTGTCCATTAGGAAAACAGCATTCCCAACCGAATCCATTTTTGGAGTGAAGTTTGTTCCCTCTGTATGGTAATACGTGGTTTTGTTTCATAATATGAGTGGCGTGCCAAGGAAAGGGGAGCCGGGCAAAGCTCACAGTCTTTGTAGATGCAGCAGGCCTGTTTTGTTGTAGTGAAACTGCTGCTTTATTTAGGCCGGCAGTTCATGAACCAATCCGTGTTTACAATGCCAAAGCCTGGATAAGGCTTATTGAGGTATGCATGAGATTCAGGTTAAACACAACAGATACACTCGATTACAAGACATATAAATTGCTAACAGGTACAACAAACATCTACAAACAACAACAAACACAGATGCCTGTTGCAACAGGCAGATCGTTTTACTCACTATCAACTGTGAAAGGTCCAGTGTAGGATTTAGGAAGTAATATTGGCAGAAATGGAAGGTAATTTAACACGTATGTTTTTGAAAATAAGAATTATAGTGTTTTCATTACCTTAAAATGAGCTGTTGATATCTACACAGGATGCAGGTCTTCATCAATGGAGATCTTCACGTTGCACCCCCATGTTTCAGCAGTAACCCACAGTTGGTGGCCATCATAGGTAGCAGCTCCTCTGCAATGAGAGCATCGGAAAAACATTGATTTTTTTTCAACATGAAACTGCTTTATTCAGTGTTTCACTGGTTTAAATCCATGGGAGTGTTTGTTTTGGAGAGAAGGACACCTCTGTGTATAATTTGGCTCCCGGTAAAAACTTCCTGAAAGTCTGGATCTTAAGTTATCAGAGAAAAAAGGTGAGCACACATTAGCAGGTGCTGGGCTAGCAGCCCGTCTGTGATGTGCCAAACAGCGTAGGAGTAACACTGATCTGTAATGTGAAACTGGTTTATTCAATGTTTTTACTGGTTTTAATCACCTAGTCTGTTTGTTTTGGAGAGGAAGAGACCTCTGTGGATTATTTGCCTCCCATAAAAACCTCCTTAAGGAATTCTAACCGGGAGAAGTTTTAGCTGGTTGCAATCTGCAATCCTCACCCAAGATGCAACTGAATCCCCCAAAATCTTACACACTTCTCAATGAATAAACAACACGCATAAAATTAACACATCATGAATCAGCTCAATATTCAGAATCTCTAGATTTAAAGTCATTTTTGTTAGTGTGTTTTGCAGTCAGTTAAACTTGTCTATAGAAAAAAATTAATAAAAAATGTTTGAATGGTCATTTATTGCTGCTTTGTCAAAACTAACAAGGACAGACAAGCATGAGGCAAGACATGATGAAAAACTGCTCACAATGTCTCACATATGATGTTACAATGTTGGATGTAATATTATATGTAATCAGTTAGTTTCAAATAATGAGGTAAATATATTTAAAAGTAATCCCTGTGAGTAAAAACCCCAGGCTTCAGACTGTTCTGTTTCCTACATTTTTTTCTACTTTGGCCACAGTATGACATCAGAATGTGCTGGATTTCTTTATATCATCTGCTCCAGTGTTTACATCGTGCAGCCTACACTGCTTCATGAAGCTACATGCTAACGTCAGGGAAACATGTAATCTCGGTAGTGGATGTTGTTAATTTCTCCCTAATTTTGGACCGCTGGACCATGTCCACTTGTGTTTACAAGCTTTTATTGGTGATTTTTCACAATAGAAAGAGCCGCTATTCCCCCAAAACACTGACCAATCAGAGCAGATTTGGGTTTTTTAGTAGGCAGGAGAGCTTATAGAGACAGGCGCAAAATCAGAGGGTTTCAGACAGAGGTTGAATATGGGTGTTCAAGCACAGACAGTATGAGAGAATTAAACAATAAAGCATGTAAACATGTTCTAGTAGATACCTGAAATAGAAGCATGAACCAGAAAATGTATTTAAATTAGTTGGGGTCTTCAGTGGGACATTGAACTGTTTTTCCTCCGTACGAGAGAAGCACTACAATGTTTAATGAGCCTTGTTTCTAAACTAAGACTAAATGTATTTTCAGTCAAAGTCCACGTTTATAAATTCATGTAACCATGTCTGTCCCTCTCAGTGACTTCATCACCCAGTTCTGGCTCTGTCAGACTTTTTCTCTGGAGGAGACAACATGTCTGTCTCCTTTCAGGTCCAGAGACAAGTTTTTTAAACTTTTATTTATCCAAGGAGAACGTTTGCCAAAAGTGGAGGACTGCGGTCGCACTGGTCAGCTCCCCGGTGTGAATGTGTATACACGAACAGTTGAATGTGAAGCTCGACTCCACGGGAGCTGTGAGTGTAATAAAAACAGTAGTTGCTGACGGGATTTTGAACCAGTGACCAGCTGGTTTTGGAGCCCACTTCAGTCTCTGACCTTTCAGCCACTTCCATCTCTGTCCCCAGAGCGCAGGTCTGGCTCATCAACGCTGCAGGAACACAGGCTCAGTTTCCACTGACATTTCAAAATATCAGTGTCGAGCATATGACGCACTCCTCAGCACTAACAATGTGTTGCTCATAGACTACCTCTGGAACTGGTAATGGTCAGTGTCGAGGAATGTGTTGTTTTAGCATTTTAGCATCTTTGGCTTGTCTGGGCTTGATCTGCAGCACAAAAGGATTGGATGGAGAGTTTTTCAGAATCATGAGCAGCCATCACTTCAGCTTGTCTGTGTTGAAAACTTGTTAAAGGCTCAGGGAATAAAAATAGCAGAGGTAGCCTGTAGGTTGAAGAAATGGCTCAAAACTCTGACTGAAAAAAAAACTGAAGAATAAATACTGTTCTTCTCCCTGTACATCTATCAAAAAGGTGCCCTTGAGCAAGGCACTGAAACATCAGGCGGCACTTGGTGGCCAACAGTAGTAAAGTGTGGTTGTGCTGCTCAGCTCCAAGGTGTGAACAGGGTGTTGTTGACAGAAAACATGCATCTTCAGTAAAACAAAAATTAAAGACAGCAGCAGTGCTGGAGGTTTGAAAGCAGTGTATGAGAGCAGGCTGTTCTGTCGATCTGTTACAGATGCAGGTCAGTCCAAGTGTCGTGTTGAGAGGAACCAGGCTCTGGAACAAGCCAGGAGACCTCAGGAGTCCATGTTTGTCCCAGAATGCAATGAGGATGGAACGTTTGCGCAGGTCTGTCTCACCACAGATTCTTTTCCCCATCAGTTTCCCTCCACAGACACAAACCTCTGACTGTGCTCTTCACCTTCTGCTGTATTCATCAACTAAACTATGTATGTTACAAAGCTGTTAACATTTTGAGTGATTTACCTTTTTGCCTGTGCAGGTCCAGTGCCATACTCTGACAGGTTACTGCTGGTGTGTCACCAGTGACGGCAAGCCAGTGAGTGGTTCCTCTGTGCACAACAGGACCCCGGTGTGTTCAGGTACTGGGAAGCGGGGAACAGCCAGACAACCTGTGAATGAAACGTCCAGAGTTTTTCAAAAGAACTCAAAACATTTGCCTTATACGAGGTTTGCAACACAGCTGGCATCCGTCCTGCATCAGTCCTGTGCACATTAGTGATTAGAGTCTTAGTTATTTGTGCAACCGGGGCAGCTTCGCTTCAGAGTAATATCAAACAGGTTGTATGACTAAAACTCCGGTAGAAGGGTCGGATATTTCCCGAAAATCCTTTATTAGTGTGGAGAAGCAGCATAACGAGCATCTAAAATTTTTTAAGCGTGGCTGCTTTTTGTATGATCTCGGAGCCAAGAGTGTTTGGGAGCCAAGTCAGTGTGGTTTGAGCCAATTAACTTTCAGACACTTTAGGAATTTGACTTTTTTTCATAATTCAAAAAGAACTAGAAATAGTTTTCATTCATCTGGTCGAGATGTCTGCCTTCTCTACAATACAGTTGAACTAGATGGCACTCCGCAACAGCAATGTCTCTTGCCAGAAATCACGACCTGGTTTAAGATAATCCTCACACCTTGTTGTAAGCAGTTTTATGTAGGAACTGTTTTTATACTACACCCACCAACTGTATCACCGCACATAAGGAAGCATTCATCTACTGCTAGCTCACCTAGCACCAATTAGCTAGCTAACATTACAGCTCAACAGAGGAGGACACAATTAATGTTTATATTGGTTAGGCCTCACGTCCATGAGTAGATGCACGCTTCCTTCTTTGTGATGATACAGTTGGCTGTTGTAGTTTGGTAGAAAGAAAATAGTTCCTACATGAAACTGCTCACAACAAGGTCTGTGGATTATCTTGAGTAATTGCGTTATGATTTCTAGAAAGAGACACTGCTGTTAAATTTTTCAGATGTATTTTTGCGGCTTTGAGCACCACAAGCTGAGTGCCATCTGGTTCCATTATAGTGAAGAGAAGGCAGACATCTGTATAGCTGACGTCTCCAAGACTCACAGTCTAGATTGATAAATATAGCTACAGGTAAGAGGAAAAATATGTATTTTTGATTTTGAACTGTCCCTTCAAATTGAGTAAATTACCTGTGAACTGACCCTCCGTCTGAATTAAATGACCTTGCTGATGAAGGATAAAGAGTGAACACAGCCTTTGGGTTAGAGTTAAAGAGGGTCTGTCTTGACATACTATGGGCACATGTGTATTACACGTCATGCTGCGAATAGCAGGTGCAAGGTCAATGAGAAGGCTAATGGCCATACATCCAGGGGCCTCTCAGCTCCACCGCTCTCCCCCCTTTGTCTAACTGTTCTCAGCAGGCTGGAGGAGAGAGAGCGCAGCTCTGCACACTCATCCTGGATGGGAACACTTTATGATAATCACCATCATTTTCCTTCAGAAGATAATACACAGGGGTCTTTGCCAGAATTGGATTGCACAGCCACTAGAGCATATGGTGCAAATTTTGTGTGGAGAGTGTGGTGAGAGCGGTCGCATGCCCTTCTGAAGCTGCTCCACAGACTGCCAGAGGCTTCCTGCTCTCTCTGTCTTTCCCTCTCTCAGTTTCCTTATCTTCCTCTCTTTGCCTCAGTCTTTTCTGCCCTCTCTTTTCTCTGTGTTTCCCACTTGTGCCACTAATCACCTGTATGGTTTCCTTTGGCACCTGCTGAGTTTCAGCCCTTTGAACAGAATCATTAAAGTTCACAAATGGAGCATGGTTACATACCCACTCATACAAGGAAACCACGCTGCTTTTCCCATTTGTGAAGGCATACTAAGGCGTAGTAGTTCATAGTTAAGCTCCAGGTTTTTGTTTTTTTTTCTGCAGCAGATAATAAGGCTTTATTTATTTATTTATTTTTACACAAAACATTTCATTGTACATCTAGTGAATTACTCTTCTGTGCACAACAGGACCTCTGTGTGTTCAGGTATTTGGGGAAAAACAGCCCGGCAGCTTGTTTATGACTTGTTCACAAATGTGTTAAAATCTAATACTGCCCTTAGAGCAAAGTAGTTTTCAAGCGGTTACACTGTCGCAGAGTTTTCTATAGTTGTGGCGCTCTATTGTGATCTCGATTGTCTGGTGTACAGCGATCATAAAACTATCAGAGCTGTTTTAAGTCAGTCTTTTTTCTGACATTCCAATAAAATCAAACATGACCTTCAGTGATGTAATCATTGTCAACAACCGATAGCTGTGCTCTCTCCAGCACCAAACAGGAAGCAGCAAACCAGGTAGACAGTAAACATGGAGGGGACTCTGAGGAGGTGCAAGAACAGGTTCTCTTGTTCTTTGGAAAAGGTAGAGAAACTGGTGGAGTTGTGGAGTGTGGAGAGAAACTTTAATCTTTTTAACAGTTCACCTCTCATTCCCACAGTCTCCTTCCGCTAAAATTGCACAGCTAACAAATTAACGCTGATAGTAAGTTGAGGCATCCAAATCCAAAGTTCAAAATTTGTCATCTTTTCTATAACTCTTCCATAAGATTTGACCCTATTTTCATAACTTTATTGAAGTAGTTTAAAATAGACAGGCAGATTAAGATACAGATAATGTTATCTGGCCCAACTACAGCAGGTGTGAAATATGTGTTGATGCTGGCAGTCTGTTTCGCAGCCTTTTGGTTGTCTGTTTTTGACCTTTAGCATGGCTGACAAGAGCCAAAATTAGGCAAGCAGAAGATGTCACTTTGGTCTCTGCAATGTTGTGATGGCTGTTTTTCATAACTTTCTGACATTTAACAGACTTAACAAATAGTTAATCGAGAAAGTAATCATCAGCTTATCGATTATCAATAAACAATCATTAGCTGCAGCCCTACTCTGTGAAGAAAAATCACATTTCATGAAATGTAGTTTAGAGCACAACACAGACTCTACCTGTCTCCTTTCTGCCCTGCATAAGATCCAATATCTTCATTGTTTCTTGCAAAGGTATGTATGACACTGGGACCAGAATCTGGGCATAATAAACCTCATACCATATACAGCTGTTACAGTCATACATGCCCAACTCTGCCCAAGCTTCACTGAAATGCTCAGACGCCCCTGTACACTATGACCCAAATCAATCATTTCACATACATTTGCAGGAAACTTCCGTGAATTTATGGGAACTCATGCTGGGACAAGTGGATTGTCAGGTAGTAAATTTCCTTCCAGTTGCCTTCACTCAAAATTTCTCCCCTTTGCCCGTCTGTTGTAATTTGGTTGCAATGTCTAATTTTGGTCTTTTCCTCCATGCATCCATGCATGAAACCAACTACCTGCATGCACCAAACAGGAATGATACTGGGAAATGTACAACTTGCATTAGTCAGTGTTAAGATGATGCAACAAGCCTGATGTTTCAATGTGCGCCTGCTGTGAAGTACTAACAGAATCTGCGTCTAACTCAGAGTCAAGACGTCAGTGGGTTGAGTAATCTGTGAGAGTGATGTTTCTGTCAGCCTTTGTTATTATGGACCAATCAAGTCTGAAGAGCTGTCCACACCAGGAACGATTATTTAAATGATAACTATAACCATATTGCTGTGAGCATCCACACTGATAAGCATTAATATGATGTAAACTGTCTCCAAGCATGTGCTGCTGTTTGGACATCTAAAGACCCTGACACACCAAGCTGACGGTCAGCCAATAGTCAACATTTGGCCACTGGTGAGTGTCGGTGGCCCTTGTCACTGAGGTGTGTCCCATACTGTTGGCCCTCATTGGTGCTTTTCCCACCGATTCAGCATAATAAGTTGGCTTCAGTGAGTGCAGTGCCCGTTGGTGAATGACATAACTTTGATTGACAGTTCCGCTCAGCACACAAGAAGAGAAACTGAAGTGAGGAAAGTAAACAAAGAGCTAGAATCAAGTGGGAGTGAGACCAAAACAAACTTGTTATACTAGGTAAGATTGGGATTTTTTTTAGCCATTGAGTTCTTAAGCAGAAACGTTTCATGATGGTTTGTGTTATTGTTCAGTGGCGCACGGTAAATATGCTCTAATGTGCTAACTGGCTAACTAGCGTCAAAACGGATTTCCGGTTTCCCTTTTTTAACTATGATTAGAAACAACCGCCATCTGCTGGTGAGGAGAGTTATTTCCTCTCACGCAAGTGCAGAACAGACATGCTGGTTGGCCGTTGACTGAAGTCTATGCAGTGTGTTAATGTGCAACTTTTTCGCCAACACAAAGGTGATGTGAGGCGATGCAGGCTTTCAGTGCAGCTAGTTCTCTGACGTTGGTTTTGTGTGTTTGGGCCTTTAGAAAAATAGATATCAATAACCACTTACCACTGTTTCTACGGGTGTCTTCAAAGTTTTGGTGTGGACTTGAATTCTACCGATATATTTATAGTTATCACTCTTGGTGTGGACAGCCTTTACGTATAAATCATAAGATAGCTATAAAGTGACTCAAGCTCTTACAAAATAATTTATTTGCAATTAGGTGGTAAATTTTAAATTGTTTTTTTTGTTTTGTTTCTAAAAACAGATAAATATCATTTTGGAATCAAAGTCTTTACTGTGGCTGAGCAGTTGTTGCTGCTCTCTAGGCTTTGCTTTGTACATGTTTTGTTTTGTTCTTCTTTACAGGGTCAGTAACCGACAGACCACCTGGGCCACCGAACTCTGGTAGAAAAGGTGAGTTGAGATCTGCTGCAAGTTTGTGTGTGCATGCATGTGTTTGAAAGAGACAGAAAGGGAGCACTAGTTCAAAATGTCTTTTGACCTGATTTTGTTCTGTCTGATATGTCCAAAGTCCGTATTTGTACAGACAGGAAAGATAGATGACGAATGTTTCACCTTCAGTTTAAAGGGGGTTTGGATGAAAATGGTTTTTAATGTTAAAGAATACATTAACTTATTTACTTTACCTTCTCAATACCTTTTTCTTTGGCATGTTAGCATGATACTGAGAACTTCAAATGCGTATCACACCTCAGACAAAGATACTATACTGTTACTAACCCTCAGGTATCCTTCCAGTAAATGCATCAGTGACAGAACTGTATGCGACAAAAACTTTACTGGTTTTGTTCAAGTAATATCTTTCTTCATATTGTTCTACAGTTTTTCCTCTAGTTTCTGCTAAGAAAATTCAATCAATTAAAAAAACTTAAGTAAAACTGATGCAAATATTTCCTGCATGGGTCTGCTTGCATCATCAGACAAACAGCCGCTCTGCTAGAAATACATAACGCACTTCAGTTGTTTCCCTGCCTCGAGAGTGTTGTACACAGTTCAGAGAGTTGTGAAAGTGATAGTCAAAGTAAGGGTTTACTGTCAATGCATAAAATTAATTGTTTTTTTCCCCATTGCAGTTTGTAGCTCACAGTCCAGACCTGGATCAAACAGTAATTGACAAATACTGTTAGTTACAGAATGCTCAGCAAACAGAATCAGTGTGTTTGTCACTGGGAAATTCTATAAAGTGTAAAAATACATTGTCAAATAAATACATAAATAAATAAAACTAATACTGATGGATATTTCTGACCAGAGTTTGAGCCAGGCCTGCACTTGTCTGAGACCAACCTAGTAACTGTTGTGTTTTATTTACAGTTTGTCCAGATCAGGTCAGTTTGACCTTAAGTGTTTCTGTTTGCTGTCAAGCCATCTGATTTAAGGACTTACTTTAGTGTTTGTAGAATGACTCCAATCAAAGTTCCTCTGTGGTTTGCTTTTGATCGAATTATTTCCTAAGGAATGTTCCAGATGCTACAAAACTGCACATGGGTGAGTATTGTAGGTAGCTGAATTTACAGCTTTATCTATGATTACAACTTATCAGTTTCTTGGACTCCTTCAACCTGTCAGAACAGTTTATTTAGCCTATGCTACAATTAAAAACGTGATGTTTGGTTAATTTTCCCCAAACTGATAAAAAAATAAATAAATCGTTTTTTTTCCTGATAGCAAAAGTAAACCTTGTTAGTGAATATATAATATTATAATATTTATTCACTCAGTTGTGTCAAACCTGTATTTTCAAGTGCCAGGATTGTTTCTTAATCTAGGACAGCAGTCTGCAACCTTTATGATCAAAAGAATCATTTTTGGCCAAAACAAAAAGAAAAATCAAATACATAGAGCCGCAAAAAACAAACAAGAGCCTTATAAAGAAGATAACACAGCCTATTGAATCTAAATTAACCAAGAGGTCAAAATGAGAATTTATTCATATGTTTTAACACAACATGGTTACTCTGAATTGGGCTTTTTAATGATTATTTGGTTCTTTAACTTTGCAGTCTTGGTGGTGAAAGCTAATGAACCTGTCCACGCACTATTAAATTCTCATTTTTTCCCTTCTTTGGATTTAGAATTCATAACTAGGGCGATCCAAGACCAGCCATTGCTACTGAGGTTTGGCAAAATGTAGAGGAAAAGGCACCAGGCCGTAGACTGTTGAAAGACATTTTAGTAAACGAAATATTAAACCATTTTTAATTCAGTGTATAAGCGACACACTTTTCCAATTGGTGAATTTAAGAATCACTTTTAGCCTACAACAGTGATGAATGAAAATTAAAAACTAAAAAAATAACTTCCAGTATTTAATAATTTCCCATATAATTTTTTTGAAGTCACAAGGAGCCACTGGAGAGGGACCAAAGAGCACATGTGGCTCCGAAGCTGCAGGGTGCCTACCCCTGATCTAGGAAAAAGACAGTAGCTATTACAAATTTAACCGAGAAAAAGAAAATGTGTTTGAATTCTGCTTTAATGTAGCTTCTCTCTTTGTCACACAGTATTATGGCTTTGGAAAGATGTTAGGACAGTTTACTATGTTTGTAACCACAACATTTTGATCTACAAAATGATGATGAAGAGATGCCAGCCACACATATTTAGACTAAAAGATTAAGACTACCAAATATCACTTCCTAAGAACATTTGTTAGGGTTACTCTATTTAAAATAGGATGTTTTTTCTGATTCTGATCAACATATTGTGAGTGTTTATAACACAGTCTGCACTAAAAAAATCATCCCATCCCAAATAAAATCCCTATATAACAAATTGTGGCAAAATATGAATGCTTGTTTTTGAGATATTTTTTTCACAAACCAAGTCAAGGACAAATGTTGACAGTGGAGCCAGAGTAAAAACCAGACAGACAATCACTGGAGTGACTTGAAATTATCCTCAGGAGACCATCACTGTCATTGCCAAATTTCAATGCAGTCTAGCTACTTGTTGAGATCGTACACTGGACCAGCGTTTTTGGAGACGGACCAACCAATCTACTGACCGACTGACCGAACCAACATCCGCATTGTCCTATTTTGACAATCAAGAATGATGAAGTTCACACTCCTTCAATGATTCAGAGGTCCGTTCACCTCTGTGTTTGGATTAGTTGCTGCACCTGCATGGCACTCATGCGGGTCCTGATGAGGAGGGTGGTCTCCTCATGTGAGTGTTTGCATGCAAGGGTGTGTGTGTGTGGTTTACTGTGCGACTATGAGGGTGTGTGCTAAATGTGCAGCTTGATCATGCTTGTGTGAGACTGTCAGTGTGAGGAGTTGATTTATTGTTGTGTATGTGAGAGATGTAGAGCCACACGTGGGTGGTCTTCTGTTTTTCTATTATTCAATCTGTCTCTCCGTCTATTTTTCTATCTGTCTTGGCCGGGCCATGTGCAAATCCCAACCATTCAACAGTTCTGGAGAGTAGATTGTATTAACCTCAATAATGGTAGTCTCTTTCCGTTTCTTTCTCACCCTCAACCCAGATGATGGCTCCAAGCCCACACCCACCATGGAGACTCACGTCCCCCCTGAGGGTGATGGTAGGTGTCCTAACTACTCCTTCACCTGTAAGATGGTCACATAGTGCAGTTAGCTAAGGTACATAGCATGTGTTCTTGCTGATGTGGCTCTTTTATGTACTTTTACAGTGTTTATCTCCAGATTGTTTCAACACCTCAGTGAAGCTGCAGTGTGTCAGGATTTTAATATTCAAACTCAATACGTCAGTTCTTAAGAATGCACCGTTATATCAATTGGAAAACTCCAGCTGTCAAAAATACCAGATGACATTTTTGATATTATTGGAAATACTGGGATCTTGGCTGCAGATTTAATTATGGTTTTGTGGGCAAAGCTTTCCCGTGCAAACGTTTGAAATATGCAGCTACTGTTGGATCGGGCACGGCTGACAAGGTTAAATAAAGCTTGTGGTTTATTCATTGATCATCTAAACGTATGGAGGTTATTGATCTGTACTCTGTCTTCCTGTCATTGCAGAGATAACTGCTCCAACACTGTGGATAAAACAGCTGGTTTATAAGGAAAATAAGCAGAACAGCTCCACTACCAGGAAGCAAGGTGAGACAAAGAAACACATCCTTATTCTGAGAACTTTACGCATATACTCTTCGTTAAAGGGGACTTGTGCTTCTTATTTTCTGTCATATATGTTACAGTGTTGGACGTTTATGTTAAATGTGGCCAATGTTTCACATAATGAAGTAACAGATCTAAAAGTAATCCCTGTGACCAGAAACCTCAGGCCGTTCAGACTGTTACGAATACTCTGTTTCCACCGATTTTATGCCTCCGCGCTAGCGACAGCCATTAACAGACATTGACTTTTTGGGTTGTCTGTCCGTCCGTCTGTCCCATTTTTATTTCCAATTTTGAATTCCTTGAGGGAATTTCTTCAAAATTGAGACAAACGTTCACTTGGACTCAACAATAAACTGATTAGATATTGGTGGTCATGGGTCATGGTCACTGTGACCTCGTCTGTCTCGTTCTCTTGAATGCGATCTCAAGAACACCTTGAGGGTATTTCTTAAAGTTCTGGCCTAAAGATTTAAGAATTTTGGACTCAAAAATGAACTGATTAGAATTTAGTGGTCGAAGGTCAAAGGTTAAGGTCGTTCTGACCTCACAAAACACGTTTTTGGCCATAACTCAAGAATTCACATGCTAATTGGGACTAAATTTCACACAAATGTCTAATAGGATAAAATAATGAAGTGATGACATTTTCTATCCAAAAGGTCAAAGGTCAACTTCACTGTGACATAATAATCATCATCATAATGTTCTGCCTAAAACACTTTTCTGGCCATTACGCAACGTCATATGTCAGAAACAGAAGGGGAGACATTTGGTCAGGTACTGAATTGGTGACACTAATCTTGGGTGTCCACCTTGAAACTATGCTGATTGTATAGATCTCCTGTGCTGGTGGGGAGGAGCGCACGTGGATAAAGCATCCATGTTATCTGACAGACATGGTTATAAACTGTAAGTGCAACTTGACTCGTCCGCAGAGGCATACAAACATGAGGTGGATATTCTAATTTCTACTTTTGAGACAAGCTGACATCAGCCAGTGATGGATTTCTTTAAATGGTCATCTTCACCAGGCATGCTGCTGCAAGTGTTTACACTATGTAGGCTACATTGCTACATGTAGCTACATGCTAACGTTAGGGAAACATGTGACCTTGGTTGCCGACGTTGTAAATTTCTCCCCGATTTCAGAACATATTATGGTGGAACACATCTGGTTGTGTTGAGAAGATTTTAATGGTGGTTTTTCGTGGGAAAAGGTGCCACTTTACTTGTTACAGCTATTCACTGGCTATAATGACGGTGCAGAGAAGCTGGCGTTATTTTTTTCCCCAAGCATGTTCCAATAGTCATGCCATAATGTGCAGTGTTTATCTAGTACTAACCTTTGACGCGTTGATGTAATGAACACTAGTCAGTCACAGCTCTTAGTACTAGCTAATCACAAAACATTAGGGCGGTACTGGGCGAAACGCACCTGAGAAAAAAAAAAATAGTGTGAGATGCTAAGATAGTAAAGACGTGGATACGCTGACCAATCAGAGCACACTGTGCTTTTTTCAGGAGGGGTACTTAAAGAGACAGATGTTAAACAAAATGTTTCAGACAGAGGATGCATACAGGTGTTCCAGCACAGACAGTATGAGGAAAATCAAGTGTTGTTTTTTTTTTGTTTGTTTGTTTGTTTTTTAACTTAAAGCATGTCAACATGTTTTAGTGGAAACCTAAAATACATGTGTGAAGCTGAAAATGAGCATAATAGGTCCTCTTGAATATGCACACTTATAAACTGCCAACACAGAGCCAAATAAAACAAGTGGCAGAATTGGGAAACCAGTGAGGGATCACGTCCTTGACCATACGACTAATAAACACACCTACCTCACAGTACAACCACATACTCAAGTATCACCCACACACTGTTTACTGTATAGTTATTAGCCAGCCACATTTTGATCTTAAAATGACTATAAAAACCACAGGAGCAGCTCAAACCCTAAAAAAGTGAACACTCAAAGTATCAACCCGTCTTTGGTGTAACTGGTTTCAAAGCCACCGGTTCATTCAAGATGAAATGTAAAACATTTCCAGTTTGAGGACAGCCACCGGGATTATGTTTCTTGGTTTCTTTCCTTTGGTGTAATTTGTTTAGCTTTCTCTGTCCCCTTTTCAATTATGCCTCGACATGTTCACTACCCTCTGGGCAGCTGGACGCCTTTCACGCTTCTGCAGCAGGTCAATGAGTGAATGTGGTGGAGGGGGTTGAGTGTGTGTCTGTGTGCAGAGGGCTATATTGCGTAGATGAAATATAGGACTGGTGTTTGTCCTTTATGAAATATTCTGCAAAATGTGCATTTAATTTCTTTTGTTTGCATGTTTTTATTGATTCATGTCATTGTTCAGTTATGCTTTGCTTTGGTAATGTCTACTACGTTACCACAGAGGAGAGTTTAATGTCCCATAGCTAAAGCTAATCTTCTTCTTATTATTATTATTATTATTATTTTACTGATGTTTACTGGAAATACACAGGTGCTTGAATATGAGCATATTCTTTCAAACTCATTTTCAATCAAATTTTGTGTCCACAGATTCAAAAAGTTATGATCAGATTAGAGAAATTACCATTAATGATTAGTCTCTTAGCTTTAAACTTTAAGTGTATATGTGTATTTGCCTCTACAACAGAACGTCCACCTTAAATCAGTGCATGTTATATTAGGATGCGAGTTTAGCTCTTTCTCCCACACAATAGAGCACACAAACAGTTGACTGTAATATGGGGTTTCTTAGTATTTTGACTGATGGCGATGTGGCGGGGAAACTGTGGTTAGGGACTGTATTTTAGATGAGAGAGATTCACTGTGACAGCTCTTTGAAACGTCTGTGGAAAACACCAGCTTCCTGTTTCCAATTAGCATCCGGTGTCCTCAAAGTCCAAGCGACAAGGCCGACTGAGGGGGAGATGTCATCACGTTTGAGACATGAGCGATGTGTGTGTCTGCGACTGCATCTGTATGTGATTGCGTACAGTATGCGTGTTTGGATATGGGTATCAAAAGGAGATTCGATGCCCGTTTCTTTGAGTACGTCTGTGTGTGAATATGTATGTGTACATGAACATGTCTGTGTTTCTGTGTGTGATTAAGAGTTGGGACCTAACAAAGTAAATGTGCTCAAGAACTGCATTTCAGTTGGGATGTTTCTGTACTTCAGCATTTTGGTAGACATCTCTGCTTTTTCTCCACATTTCTCAAAGATATGTTGAAAGCTGTGGTTACTACAGAAGCCTAGTTACTTTGAGGATTTCAATTATTACCTCAAACATAAGATAAAACCTTAAAATATCTAAATATCACCAACATAATCATTTTTTCCTCCGTCCATATTTAATTTTTTTCCATCCTCAACTGATTTGAAAACAGTTTGGGAATTGAACGAGGCCCAGCAGGACGTTAGGTGTGGCCATGACATTCACATTATATAGTAAACAAGCTAACGGCACTAAAAACAGATTGGAAATATGCAACAACATTTTTTGCCGACACTCGATATCTAACAAAAGCCAGACACTGTGTTGAATTAAGTTGCTGTGAGCTGTAAATTCACCACTTCTAAGCAGAAGGCATAAGATAACATTATTTTGGAGTCTGATCGGACAAAGCCTGTCCTCCTTCAGGCAGCTACCTGCCTGTATGCAGCTACCTGTATCAAAGATCAGGGTGAAATGAGAAGCGCTCACTGTGCAGCAAAATCCAGGCACCAAAAGGCAAAACAAAACAAAACAAATAAACATGACTGCTTAACTTGAAACAACCTCAGTCAACTGAGAGGTCTCCAACTGATGATCGGAAACTCCGACTTGCAGGGGGCAGCCCTAATTTTAATGTCCTCCTCATTCACAATACTCTGGTGACAAATTATATTGTGAATGTAGCTCCCAAATGCATTTTGTTGTCATTTCTGTCTATTTCTTTCTAACCTGCAGAACATTTATTCCAGACATTTGCTATTATTTCCTTCGGAGTATCTCTCATTAATATTGTTGAAACCTCCATATTGACATGCCAAGTACAAAAGCTTGACAACAATAACTAAAGGGGGCAGGACTAAGTGAAGGGTCGACTGGATTCAATCCTCAATAACCTGTCTATTACTAACTAAACCTAATCTTCTGTTTTTTACACAGTAGAATTTAGATTGACTTCAGCTAAGGATTTGAATACTTCTTCCATAACTGGTGTGTGAGTTTGCATGTGTCTTGTGTTACTGGGCAGTTTGCTTCTCTCTCTTTAATGTTTTAGGCCAAACTCCAGAGAGTCTGAGAGTGCAAGCAGACAACAGGAGAGATAGCCTGAGATAATTACACAGAGATTGCTTTTTTTCTTCCTGCTAAAACTGCTTTCAAAGAAAAGAAGCTTTGTTGCAACAAATCCTCAATATTTAAACTTTCTGTCTTTCTCTCCCTTCACGCTGGAAGACCTGAGTGCTGAGAAAGCAGCCCTCCTGCGCGCACATAAAGTACGCCATTCATTTACTGGCTCTGTGTCTCTGGATACCCCATAATTATGATTTAGAGCGATGCAGAGATTGTGTTAGTGAAATGTGTTTGCTTAGGCAAAGTGATGCAAAGTCCATTTTTCAAAAGGATGCTTTGTTGCCAGACTTTGACATGCTGTTGTTCCAATGTTGTAAGGAGGGGGAAGCGCCCTGTCATGCAGCTCATTTATAAAAGTGTGGAGAACCAGAAACTCGCTAACCGCTAACTCCCCCTTTTGTGGCGAGGGAAACAAAAGAAAAACAAAACACTAAAGGGATATAATGTGATCATGTCATCTAAGATCACAACTTTGTATAAAACTCAGCAGTCTTAAAAAGAGATTTTGTTTCTTTTAATACCATCTGTATGTAAAGTTTGAGGCGGCACGAACTTGTGTTTTACTTTCAGCCCGATAAGTGATGACAGTTTCGAACGTGTTGGGACCAAACATCCTAACAAATGATGTGCTGAAAATGATGTATCCATTTTATGAGTCAGCTCTCCATCATCTCTGGTTTTGCTGCACTCTGGGTCATAAACACACACACATGCACCTACATACCTATTCACAGAGTTCCCCTATTACTAACACTTCCGCTATTTTAACTGCAGAGAAGGCTTGCTAGAGACAATATTGCAGTGATTACCCCACAGCTGAAAGCCATTGGAGTGAAGCGAAGAGGAGAGAGTGCTGGGTGGAGTGGGGGGGTAGGTGCAGAGAGGAGGGTATTAGGATAAATAGAAGCAGAGAAAGAAAAGGAAAGTGAAGGAATGAGAAACAAAGGTTTAGAGAGGTGGGAGGAAGGGATAGAAAGAGAGATAAAATGTGTATGATAAAGAAGCAAAAGACAGAAACTGAGAAATCAGGAGAAGACAATTAAAAAATAGTTTCACTTGGCTCAAAGCCTGGAGGATGAGGGCCACAGTGAAAGGCATAAAATAGAATGCGTCTGTTCTCATCAAAAACACTGCAGATGTTCGTCTTTTGTCCATTATCAGTTTGCCCTGAAGAAATAAATTACCACAACAACAAGTTAATTGGTACAACTGTTCCTAACATCTACTTGTGTGGGTTTCTTTATTTTTCAGGACAATATTTGTTTTCTGAGGGTTTGTGTTTCTCATCATTCCTTTCCTGCCAAAGGAAGAGAAATAAAAGAAACAAAATAAAAAATAAATAGAGCAGCGATGCGGATGTCCAAGGCAGGCAAAGAAGTTGTAGATTGAATTTCAACTCCACAGAAAACTGAGAGGATTGCATTGCGAGCATCCAGCCTTTTTCCATTTATATGTATAAAAACAATTTTCTTTTGGGAATCCTAGCGCCTGGCGCCAGCATAACCTCTGTATAATAAACAGTGCTAAATAATTTGGATGTGAAGGAACCTTGGCGAGGACCAGAGCCACGGCGCAGCGCTAAGAACACTTGAGTGTGAGTCTTTGCAGGAGAAAAACTCCTTTGGTGTAGGGACAAGTTAAGTTCTCTGTTGGCAGCGGTGCTCAGGTAACATTAACACAGTCTCACACACACAGGCCTCAGGTCAGCTGCTGAACCTGCCACCACTGTCATCTCCATCCTTTATTAACATTAATATGCAGGGTGACAAAGGTATGGAGATCATCTTTTGTGAAATAAAACTAGTCAATGTATTCCTGGTGCTCTACTTTAAGAAAATGTCTGTATCATTCTTCATGAAATCCTGCAGGACTCATCAATTTTAACTAAAAATTGACAGTAAGAGAAAGACAGCTTTTAAGTTTAAAGATCAGCTTTTGAGATCAATCAGCACTGTGCCTGCGTGTGCCATGGATTTAAGGGTGTACATTACTCCCTTTTGGTATGGCATGTACAGTTTTCAGATTGCTGTGGTGAGCACTTGTCACACTCATGCAGTATGCTGTCTTAAAGTTAGGGTGACATACAGTATCAGGTTGGCCAATATAAATACTGCAAGGAAGAGCCTCAGACTCAGTGGGCAAGAAAAGGGGAAATATGAAGTGATCAGATGAGTTGAATGCTTAATTTTTCTAGGTAAAACTGCATAAAAACTGTTAAATTTTAGAAAATTAAGTGTAGTCTTAAATAAGTATGACACAGCTTAATAAGACTGGGCTGTTTATGCTGTAGTAAGACAAATACATTTGTACATAACTGGTGGACCAGAGAAACTGAGAAAAGGGTTGCAGACTTTGATTTTTCTCAAAAGGGAGAAAACCTACACCTACCAGAATGCACTACGCTGCATTGGGCCGATAAACGTTCCCGCTGATGGGTGATGTAATGCGGGCTTCTCTGTTTTGACACAGGTAACAATATGACAGATGGATGGTAACAAAAGATCTCAAAATACACTCAAACAGTTCTCTAAATTATGTTTCTGAATACATTTTAGGTGAGAAATAGGTAACAGTAATAAACTCTTGGTTTATATTTGATTAGCACGGCCTAGTTTTACTGTTTCATCCAAGTTTGGTCTGAATTTCTTTACTCTTTGTGTTTGTGGTGGCGGGTATATGAAAATATGAAAGCAAAAATCTGTAGTTCAAGTAACAGCCAGTGAAAATCCACTGGATAATGTGAAATGTGTCTGCGAGCAGATTTGAGCCGAGAGATGAGCAGGGAGATTTGGGCACTGGTAAGATGGAGGGAGGTTTACCATAGTTTATTTACACATTGTACCCACATTGGTATGACACATAGCGGGTTGGCAATCTGTATCCCTTTAAAGTTGCATTGGTTGGATTTTTTTGGCCACTTGGGGGCAGCAAAAAAGCTTAAAAAATGTTATTTACACACAAAGCAGACATGAAGAAAAATTAGCATTTATTTTGAATGGTTTTCTGCAACCCAGATAAACACAAATATTCACTCTTATCAGGCTCTTTAGCTGCTACATGTTTTACTTTCTAAACTTGCTCATCACCTGGAAAGAAGTTTGGTGAGAGCAGTGAGACTGAAATGGCAGATTCAGGTGATAATTGTAGTAGTAGAAGCCCCCTTTCACACACAAGTAATCATTTGATCCAGTGCTCATATAGAAATAATGATAATGGCTATTTTAAGTGAAGGATGTGAAGGATTCTTCCACCACTGTTGTGCTACAAAAGATATTCTCGTCCTTTGTGTAATTCCACAAGCCCCTCTCCTGATGTTGTCTTGAATCATGCAGCGTCTGTGCCGTATTGTCCTAATTATGCTTTGGTTACTGGAAGTGTGTGAGCTGAGACTACCGGCACCGCTGTGGCTCTAATCAGCTCCACAATGTGAAAATACAACGTCACCACCCTGAAGAAAAGACTCCAAACGGTTAGCGTCACCCTCTTATTGTGGTTCAATGCTTCACAGTGCACTTGAATGTAAAATGAAGAATGGATCAGGAGCGGTAAAAGCACACTTCATCGCCATGGTAACGAGTTTAGCATGCAGCTCTGTTGTACTTGGCTTAAGAGTGAGCGATGGACTAAATGGATGTGAATGTAAATACAGTGTGGTGGGATAAGGTGTTGCAGGAGCATCTCTCAAGGGGCTGAGCGGCTGTTGTTGAACAGATATGACAGATTGCGGTGGGTAAAGATTTACTGATACAACCTGAGGAAGGACTAGTTAGAGTTTTAATGTACTTCACGTGGACTAGTTGAATGTCGCTGGATACAAAATGGTTGATACAGCTTGGTGAGGTTAGTTTGTGTCCTTGACACAGGTGGTGGATAGTGTCATCTGTGACCTCGGCAGGTTTCTACAGGAACGTTTTTGAAGCTCAGTCCTTTTGGTGAAAACAACCCAGAGGAGAGGAAAATTTTATCCTAGACAGTAACTTATCAAACAACAGCACAACAAAACAGATGTGACAGCCATGTCAGCAACAGAAATAGAAATTCCTAAATATGCGACAGTCTATAAAGAAACCTGAAAAATGATAAATGCTAGAGAGCGAACTTTCTTCTAACAAGTAGCTGGACAATGACAATTATTTCAGTTGACTGACAGCTAATCGCTAGGTTGGGCAACTAGCTTCCAAATAGTGACTTAAAGTGAAGCTGTGACATGAGCATTCTGAATCAGGTCTAAGTATATCAATAACCATATATGATCTCCTATTAATTTCGTGACAGAATACTTTTTGTGTGTGTTTCTGGTTTCCTTGATTGTGGTTGCTCTGTATTGAGTGTGTTTCTCATGGTTTTAGAGAAAGTTCCCTCTTGTGACCAGGAGCGACAGAGCGCACTGGACGAGGCTCGGCAGAATCCTCGCGAGGCCATTTTCATCCCTGACTGTGGGCCTGGAGGCCTTTACAAACCGGTCCAGTGCCACCAGTCTACAGGCTACTGCTGGTGTGTTCTGGTGGACACAGGGCGGCCCATTCCCGGCACCTCCACAAGGTAATACAAGTTTACAGAGATGGCACTTAAAGTTGTTCTTCCAAAGTGAAAAAGGCTTTTTGATATCCTGGTGACAGGACAGGTGGAATACTTTTGTTGGTACCAGTGCTGTACAACACATTTGGCAGCACAAGCAGGACTGCACATTTTGGTGCCGTTACTACCGTTTGTGCTGTTGCTACAGACATACAGTAGTTTGTTTTAAGGTGTTGCTGGCAGTTAAGACTGTGAATTTTATTTTAAGAGTCTACAGCCATAGCTAACGTGCTCAAAATAATAACGCCTACATGCTGATGTTACCGTATTCAAGTTTGTTTACCATCATCTTAGTTCCGCTTGTTAGCATTCTAACATTATCTAACTAAGAGTAAACACAACTATGGGTGAGGCTTACAGGAATGTCCCTGCAGTATATAGTCATAAAGCAAGGTATCTGACAAAGTTAAACTTTGACGCAACGATGCCACTAGATGAAACGTTATGGGATCGCCACACTTACTAGATTCAATTCTGAGAGGGGAAATGAATGCCTGTAACATACGAATGGCAGTACTTTTTCTTTAGTCTATAATTACCTGAAAAGTAGAATCATGGTGTTTTCGTTACCCTAGAATGAGCCATTAATATCTGCATACAGAGCAGGTCCTCCTCTACTGAGATTGGCACATTGCACTACCATTTTCTACAGTAACCCAGAACGGACAAACTAGACACTAGCTCTAGTTAGGGCCATTCCCGTTTTTGCATCAGCCAGTGTAATAAGAAGCCTCTCATGACGGGCAACACTGGATATACACTGATTTTGTTAATGTAAAACTGCTTTATTCTGTGTTTTTACTGGTTTAAATCACTGGTTCTTTTGTTTTGGAGATGAGGAGACCTATGTGGATAATTCGGCTCCTGTTTAAAACCTCCTGATTGTCTTGATCGTAAGTTAACAGAGAAAAAAGGTGAACACAGATTAGCAGGGGCTAGACTAACAGCCGTCGCCACTGTGCCAAACAGAGTAGGAGAAAAACTGATTTGTGGCTTGAAACTGCTTTATTTGGTGTTTCTCTTGTTTAAATCACCCATTGTTTTGTTTGTTTTGAAGAGGAGGAGACCTCTGAAGATAACTAGGCTCCTGGTTAAAAACCTCCTGAACAATGAACAGTTAAGGAATTCTAACCAGGAGAAGTTTCAATTGGTTGCAATTCTCACCGCTAGATGCCACTTAATCCCCCTTAATCGTACACACTGTTCCTTTAAGTACAGTTCAGTACAGTAGATGTTGAGTAGCGAAACAATGAACTTTAACCTTCTGGGGACGCTAAAGGAAAAGTCAGGGATTAATCTTCTGGGCATCATGGATATCTGTACCCAACTGCATGAGAATCCATCAAATAGTTGTTGATATATTTCAGTCTGCACTAAAGGGATGGACTGACCTACAAGCCTACATCAATATTCATAGAGCTAATGGCTGACAACTACTTTCACTGTGAAACCCTTAATTTTCTTAAGGAATTCTGGATCCATCCTGCTGCTGCTGATTTCACTTGGCAATATAATTAGCTTCAGGCCCTGATGGGAAAATCATTGAGCTGACCATAAACACTCAGAGTTTGGTATGACGTTTGTTTTCAGTGCAGTTGCTGCTGTTTATATTGCTTTCGGGGAAATGGCTGAGGCACAATGGGTTTGTTTTTTGTTTTTTTTTCTTTTCAAGAGGTGAATGTCCCGGGGATGGAGACAAAAATGCTGAATAAATTATGCCAATTGCTCATTTTGGTTGTTTAGAATCGTTTCATGATTTTTATCTATAATGTGAATATTACAACTTAGAACACAGCGACAGATAAAGGGGAAGGGATTGGATGTTTGAGAAACTGTCAGCATGCAGCGGTAAATAGATGAGCTGTTTTTGTTCCTGAAGGAGCATCATTATTCTCTCTCCACAACAGGGATCATGTTTTACAGGATGAGGTACAGACGACCAGAGAGTTAGTTGGTGGCCTTGTTACAGATTAAATACAGGACAATGCAGCTTAGTTTCAAATAAAGGAGATACAGTGTATTTATAACTGACAGCCCCTAAAAACCCTAAAATAAATCATTTACACAGACCAAATTCTCCTCTGCATTTCAGAGATATTGAATTTCACCCTTGAGGCGATTATTTCTCCACATAAGAATTTATTGTATTTTGGACTAGCCCTAATGTCACTCGTCCCAATTTCTTTTCTCTGGACAGCAATGTGCAGAGTCATGCATCAGACATCCCTTCTTGGATCAGTGGCCCTGCAGACTGTGAAAAAAGAAATGACAACTTGCTTTACTTTGAAAAAAAAAAGAAAGCCAAATGAGACACACATGCTCAATTTTCCATCCTATTCAAGAGCCACTGATACAATAGCCAGGAGAAAACGAGTCATGCCACGCACAATGCCGAACAGTTTGTTATGGCTCTGAAACAAAGCTATGTGCACGTCAAATCAAATTTATTTATTAAGTCTTTTTTTAAAAAAGAGAATGTAATCATTGTCAATAATTCTTTACAGATCAACGGTGAATACACAGAATAAAGCCCAAAAACAATATTTTGTAGTTTTAAGATGTCAGAACAGCATGAATGTGTACGAGTGCACACAGTGAAGAGATTTGGAAGAGTTTTCATAATTAAGACACACAAAGATATTTCTTTTCCTGGTTTTAAGCTCCACATCAGATTGTTCCGAGGCCCTAGGGGAAAATCTTTGATGGTGTTTTTGTCTTCAGTTCAAGGCTTTTTTTCTGATCAAATTTGTCACGAGCTTCTCTTTTGATGTTTCAGGTTTTTCACACATTGCTGAGAAAGCTCTATTCTTTTCTCCTTCTGTCTCACGCAGCCATGTTCCCACTGTCCTCTCCTTTCTGTTTAACAGGTACCAGACGCCCGAGTGTGACGGCGCTGCTCGATCTCGCGTCTCAGACACTGAAGATCCCTTCCAAGGCAGAGACCTGACAGGTTTTCTCCACTTTTCACTGCAGTTTAATTCATTTTTAGGGCTTGGGGGATAGCAGTAACATTCCTGGATTAAATATATTGTCTTGTGTCAAACTTCATATTTAACAAATGAGGATGCTTAAATATTAAATAGCATCAAATATCCATGAGCGATGTGTTTGGCAAACGTAAAGCCATCTCCAATACTCAGTTTAGATGAAGCTGCTGGAGTGTAAACGTTCCCAAATCCAGTCAGGAGCAGGACAGAGCTAACAATGTTACCCTAAACACTGACGGCATCCAGGCCCAGTTTCCAAACAACAGTGAAATACTACACAGTGCCGTGAATGAGGCTTTTTTTTAACTTGGAATCACACAAACTGGTTGCAGGTAGAAGTAACGTTAGGTTAATATTGTATGTAGTGAGCCAGTTAGCGAGACAGGCTGAGTTTGGCAACCTACACTGAGAGTTTTTTTGTTTTGGAGAGGTTAAAAGAAACTAAACACCACCCTTCAAACTCTTTTCATACGGAGTATCTCTCTTATTACAGCCGCATGAACACCATTACAGCGTGTAGAGAAATCCAAAGTTTGACCTGCTGTGCTCAGTTACAGTTGCTGATTGGACAATCGCTGCCAGGGGAGAGGTTTAGAGCAGTGACTCGTAACCAGGGGTACTTCGGCAGTTACCAGGAGCTCATGAAAATATTGTGGTGTAGCTCAACTGATCTGAAAACATTTAAATAAAAAATTAAATGGAAAATGGGAAAAAAAATAAATAAATAAATAGAAATGCACAACACATCGTGTATCAATGCGTGAAAATTAGTTAGCAAGTGAGCAGCGAAGTCTGAACAATTAGTTAACAAGACTACGTCAAGACCGAGTATATGGCTGGACCGTTTATAAGACACTAGATGGCTTTTATGTTGAAACAGGGACTCTTAAATCTTAAAAGGTAGTGGCCAGCTTATACCCAGTTACATAATTCGGCATTCACCCTGACTTTTGCTTACAGAGCTAGCCCTGTGGTTGCGGTCCAGCCCAAAATTTCATGTAAATACATGATAAAATGAAGAACAGTAGGCTACACCAAGACAGCAGAAGGGACCTGCGTTCTCTAGAGCTTATCAAACTCCATTCTGGATTGATCACAACCCTCGTCTCCCCTTCTTAGCTGCATTTGGGGATGCACTTCCCCGCAAAATAAATGAAGGCTGCACAGCCTTCGGCCACTATAAGAGCAAAGCTCTACTGTTAACAGTTAATAATGATTAAATAAGGCCTTATATTATACAGACACGACCATCTCTCTAACAAATTAATGAGGCGATTCTCTCTTTTCTCAGCCAAAACTTCTATTTCCCCAGCGGCTAGCTAATTAGCTGGCTAGCTTGCTAATTCCACCATGCTATCATGCCACACTGGTTACAGACAGTGAGGAATACAGCAGTAGAAGACTGTCAGTGTCCATGGCTGTGTTAGCGCCTCTTCATATCAAAAGAGCAACAGCCAATGGGGAATCACCAACGTCATCACACACTCCGACCAATGGGTGTTTATGGCTTCGCCTCAGCGTTCCAGGCAAAAATAATGGATAAATGGTGAAAAAGTAGCTGAAAGTAATGAATATACTGTTCAAACAGTTAGCTAACTAAAAGTAATGGACAAATGACTAAAATAGTTACTGAAATTAATAAATATGCAGTTAGTTAAATAGTTAACTAAAAATAATGGCTAAATGTTTAAAATGGCTTCTGCCACCAATATACAAAGGCAAACGTAACCAAACTAACCTTAAAGGAAATGGCCACTTTAGAATGAAAATACAGACAGTACTTTCTGACCCTCATGCCGACAAGAAGTCCAGTGTAGTTTTTAATCCACAAAACTCGTTCGGGGTATCGGAGGATAGCAGCTGTTATTCCAGCTAACAGCTAGCTTGAATAACAGCTACACTTAAAGTGCATGGAACCCACATTTTGAAAATGTAATAAAACTCCACTAATGCATTTCAAAAACGTCAGAACGGCCCGTCCGTCATAATCCAAGTGCCCTGAAGCCACGACATGCAAAATTGACTTGAAATGACGTAATTTACTCCACTTTTATAGCATAATTTCTCACCATGGTCAGTTAGCCTGCCCTGCAGGCGTGCTGTGTTTACATGGCAACTCGCGCAAGACTCGAGAACTAGCACCACCACAAGCCATCAGCTAGTCTCGTCTAATATTGTGAATGGTGTAAAATTAATGATAAATTCAAATAAACCCATTTGGAACCTGATAGATGGTGTACTGAAGGGGCACTTGAGTTCATCCGACAGGGCTGCGGGGGTGCATCTTAACGAAAATGTTGGGAACCACTGGATTAAAATGGTCAATAAAGAGCATTGTAGGTCAGGGACTTAGAAAGTATGTCTATTTTCATTTGTTACAGTCAGCCTCACACTAACTGACCAGATAGAGGGTTTTGATTAAGAACTGACCAAACCACACTTTGTGGTGTCGGACTGCCTGGCAGCAAAGATCAGAGACTCTCCTCTAATCCAGAGGTCGTAACCCCGGCTCATTCTCCTCTGCCCTTGTTACTGCTCACTTACGTTTGTTGCCCCTCTGTTTCCCCATCATTTAAAGTTGCATTGTAACTCTTATTTAATTCCCATCTGGTGAGTTTACAGAGTCAAGCATGACTCCTGACTGTGCAGCAGATGTGTGGCATGTTTTATGGAAGGTGTGAGTGTTGCGGGGTGTGGTGGTGAGGCTGTGGGGGGGGCTGCTGGGGGTGTTGGAGACCACAGGGTGCTGAGTGGAGATATTTTTATGTACTGTAGAGGGATGTTCTGAACCACCACAACAAAGCACAATATTTCATGGTCATCCCATCAAGGCGAAAAGAGAAGAATGCTTGAGAGGGCAGTCTATTAACAGCATGCAGCTACAGGTTCAGTCTCACTGTACATAAAGTGACACAATACCACCTCTGTCAGGAGGAGCAGGTAAGAGCTCTTCCCCTGAGACCAAAGGCTCGGATCTGTTAACTTCCAGTTCAGTCGGTTCAGGAACTGGATTTTATTCAAAACCTTTATTAGGAAAAATCCGTGTGAATAGTTTAATCTTAATTAGTAATCTACAAATAATTTGACATTAACGTATTGTTTGGTGAAAAATAATAATTTTGCTTCCATTTATATTGTCTCGTCAAACACTGCAAAGACCAGGACTGAAATGCAGCATCCTTAATAATGTTTCTTATGCTTAAAGCGACACTTGCACAGTGGTGAAGCAGCAGTTGGAAATAATTTTAGCACCCACCATTTTTGTAATGTGGTAACAGTAAATTGCACCACACACTAAAACCCAAATTACACTTTCCACATCTATGAAGCAGTGAGGGTCTGAGTGGCGTTCATTTTGCTAATTTTGGTGGACTGTTTGTGCTGACAAACTCTGCAAATGCAAAGATGTGACATTTATATTTGAAGACACCCGGCGCCGTATGAACACAACTGAATATCAGGGATTTAATGTTGACCAAACCAGCTGCTGTGTGATCAGTTTAAGAAAGAAAAGATTTTATTGTTGGTGGACCCAGCTTTATGAGCTTTGTAGAGACTTCTTACTTAGAGTTGCTCAGCAAAGAAAGTCCTCTCAGTCGAGCGCAGATCTCCACCAGGCAGACACATTTCGGCTGCCCGAGCTCATCACTGCCATTCTAGACAATTCACATCAGAGCTTGATGCTAACTTTTTTCCCAAGGAGCACATGTGCTCCTAAGTTGAAAAAGTAAGGAGCGCACAAAGATCTTTAGGGGCACAATGTAAATTGATCAAATAATGTGTTTTCCGTAATAAACATGATGCAAATAGACATTTACAAGCAAAATTATTTAATGAATTTGTATACAAAATGTACAGAAAGGTAAAATCATCAAGTTTTGACAAAGTATTGCAATTTAGTTTTGTCTTTAATGTTATTATCTTATATATATTATCTTTGCAATATGATTATCTTATATAATGTTATTACTATCCTAAAACATTCTCCAGGTCCTCTGAAACTCTGCAGGACTTATTTCCACCCTGCCCAGCAGCGGTACCGTGGCGAACGGTCCCTAACTGCGGGGAGAACAGAGCAGGCTTCCCCGGAGGTCCGCCGTTTTTCCCGGTCCCTCGTCTCCGCCACACTTTGACTTATTTCCAACCAGCCGACAGCCTGGCAGTGGAGAACTGTCCCTAACTGCGGGGAGAACGGAGCAGGCTTCCCCAGAGGTCCACCGCTTAACCCGGTCCTTCTCTGCCACACTTTGACTTATTTCCAACCAGCTGACAGCCTGGCTGTGGATAACGGTCCCTAACTGCGGGGAGAATGGAGCAGCCTTCCCCGGAGGTTCGCTACTTAACCCGGTCCGTCTCCTCCACACTTTGACTTATTTCCAAGCTGCCCAGCAGCGGTAGCCTGGAGAACGGTCTCTCACTGTGGGGAGAGGGCTTCCCCGGAGGTCCGCCGCTTAACCCGGTCTGTCTCCTCCACACTTATTTCCACCCTGCCAACAGTGGGACATATTCATTGTGCCGACAGTGGCTTGGAAAACCGCCCATTACCGTGTCACACGGGGAAGAGGGAAGGTGGCTGGAGTTCCTCCAACATTTGCGGTTAGATTATATATATATCATATTTTTTTATTGACAAAAATATAGGCTGCTTCGGCTGATTTTTTTATGCGCACATGTGCCCCTAAATATTTTTTACAGTTTGCACACACCTATTTTTAGCCACAAATGCAAGTGAAACGCTCGCACCGTCGAGCACTGCGCATAATTCCAGCAGAAGCGCTGCAGCATGTTTCAGAAGATACGTTAAAATTATGAAGATGAATGTACTTTTAATGAGTGAAACACAACCACAAATCTTTGATCCATGTTGCCCATAACTAGAGTTTAAACGATATTAACTTTGTCTATAGGCTACAGCACAACAAATTAGGAAATACCAATAGTAAACACGATTAAAACAGACCAAAAAAACAAAAAAAAACATTAGCCTTTTCAGTTACTCCTGGTAGAAGCACAAATATCAAGAGAAAAAAAAAATCAACAGTCTTTGTCAAGACAGCAGCAGAGAACAGAAATGGGGACTAATTCATCTTGTACAATTAAGTAGGAAATAACATTAACACAACTAAAACAGAGAAAGAAAGAAACCATTTAATTGCCCACTAACTTAATTGAGGTACAAAATATCAGGGAGAAATGACCAAATAAAATCCCTGAATCAGGCAGACAAAATGACCCGCTTATAAAAAGCTTCCATTGTGGTATGACGCCGTGCAGCAGATGGAACAAAACCAGGTGACAGGTGGACTGTGGAGAGTTGTGGCTCCAGTTGCCTTACAGTCAAGATGACGAAGAAGCTAACAAAACAAAAACTAATTAATCTCGTGCCTAACTGAAGTGAATCATAACATAGTGGGTTTGGAATTCATCTGCAGATGAGTTAAAAGTAAGACCAAACTTTTCCATGGATGTCAGTTCTTGAGTCACGAAGAAAGCCAAAATGTGGCCTACAACAGACTGTACGGTGTGTTGTTTTTAACCGAAACAATTTCCGAAAAACTTGCAGCAGGTTTTTCCAAGAACTGTAAAACACGGCAACCATGAAAGGTCCTTGAGCATACAGTCATAAATGTAGAGACATAATATTGGGATGACTGGTCCAGTAGTTCGGCAGACAAGTTGCAGACAGACACACACACGCATGCATGCACACTCACAATCAGTGCATTATCAAACGCATGGATAATGCGTTTAAGGCGCTACGACAACTCAGGTGGGAGAAACTGAGAAGAAAAATCTCTATTTAAACTACTCATATGTAATAAACATTTGTAATCTGCGAAGATGCATCACAGTGAAACATTACTTTGTTTTAATGGTTTAAAAGCTAAAAATAAAGGATGGTAACCTTGTTTGGTGCAGCTTTAATGTGTTTTAACATCAAATCCAAGTGGCCCTGCACCACACTGTGCCCTTGACACCTTGCCACATAGGCAGCATACAACATAATGGCTTGTGCTTTGTAACACCCCAATTTAACACTTGGATTAAGGCGCAGCAAGGCAGTGCTTTCCCGAGCTTGTCGCGTCGTAGGAAATGCTAATTGGATTCACCTGGCAGGGCAGCGGACCACCTCCCACAGAACCCCCCGAGCCAGCACAAAAGGAATGAAAAGACATGAACAGAGCGGAGAACAAGGAGGCCACAAACGCTCAGAGGAAGGGGAGGAGGGGATTGACTAAGAAAGCTTGAGCAAGGAGGCTGAAAAAAGAAAAAAAAGAATGAGAAGATTAGTTTACTATGCAGCTGCGTTTGAAGTTTCCCTTTAAGAGACACAATTAGGAGGGAAAAATTTGCACTGGTTTAGCGTGCTATTAAAACCATACATCTGGGCAATTAAAATGAGCTACCCAAGGTGTTCAGAATTGTGTCATAAAAGTTAACAGGTCTGCGCTGCTCAACAAAACTCTCTCATCACCACACACTTCTGTTCCACCTCTCGCCATGTGCCGCAACTCTGCTTTTCTCAGCTCTTACAAAACGGTCTAACTATGTATTTCTCTTGTATTGAAAATACATTCGTAGTGATTCAGCAGTAATTGTAAACGTAAGCCAGTTAACAGTTACACCTGGTTTGTTGTTAAGCCATGTGAAAGTTTGCCTGCTTTCTTTTACAGTGTAACAGCCGTTTTCCGTTTGACATCTGTCACAGTGGTTCACTGGTGTCGAGGCAGTAGAGGCACTTCAGCTTCACTGCGCCATAATGACTCAAATTATGTGTGGAAGGTAATTTTGGTGTATTTTTGTCTTTGATTTGTGCCAGGCTGCCCAGAGGGGAAGAAAGTGGAATTTATTACAAGCTTGTTAGATGCCCTCACCACAGACATGGTGCAAGCCATAAACTCACCAGCCCCCTCTGGTGGTGGGAGGTAAGTAGAGTCATGTACCACTGAAGACCCCAGAGTCTTGTACCTGAGCAGGACAGCTCAGGTACAAGACTCATTCATGGAAAACTTCCACCACCTCTGGTTTTTCTCAGATAATCCTTCCCTCTGGTTTTCTGAATTGAATGCTAATATTTCATCTCTGACACGCAGAGATCTTGGCACAGACACTGACAGGGTTTGTGTTTACTTTCCATCAATGCTAGAACTTTATACACTGATGGGACTGGAAGGTATTTGGGATTAAAGCTGTCCATAATATGGAGTATGTCAATCCGCACTGAGCTCTCTGCGAAGCAGAGAATTGATTTTAAATTATTTTATTGCAAGCTGAGCTGTCATAACATGCGGTCATCTGCCTGACCTATCCAGTTTCACACCTTTAGATTTTTATTTATTGGAAATCAACATCATGAACCAGTCTTTGAATGTGAAGTAATGTGATCACATGCCAAATATCAGTGTTTCATGCAGGATTAGAATCTTTTATTAGCCTGTTTTAAAGGCACATTAAACGTGTTATCTTTAATGTGTTAATGTGAACGTCCTCTGTATTTCCAGTTTATTCTTGTGTGTATGTTGCACTATTGGTGTGTTATAGTTATGACTAATGGTGAAACTGTGTTTATCTTTTGAGCAGTTTACATCAGATGTATTTTGCTACTTCCCTAATCATAGTCAGGCTAGGTGATTAATCATATGTCTTTTTTAATTACAATTTTGGCTTAAAATGATAATGAAAACAAGATAATCGAGTTGAAATTATTATGAAATGATCATTCACTTTTACAATCATTTTGGCTTGCACTCCCTTCCTTTACAGCAGCGTGCTCAAAGTTGCCAACTTGGCGACTTACTCACTAGACTTTGCAACTTTTCTTAGACCCTCTGAGAAACTTTATTTCCAAAAAGCAACTAGTGACAAATTTAGCAACTTATCAAGACCAACAGGGGAAAAGTGAGAAATAAAGTATATTTAAATATATTATGGTTCAAAAATATACTGGAATTCATTCCCATGCATGCTGCTCAGGGTGATCACAGTCCACGGCTCTTTTGTCAATAGCAGGGAGTCTCTTCCTCTCCTCTTGTGTTGTGTTAATCTTTAAATGTTATTTATCACATCATTTATCAGATTTTTTATTTGTTTTTAATTAGAATTAAATTCAAGAAAGAAAAAAAAGGCAAAGAGTTCAACAAATGGGTGTTTCCAAAGTCAATGAGTGATCATGTTAAATAATTGTGATCTCAATGTTGACCAAATAATTGAGTGTATTTTGCCATAATCGAGCAGCCCTCCATTCAGTGTGTTGAAACATTCATGTTTAACCTCTCCATCAGGTTTGTTGAGCCTGATCCCAGTCACACTTTAGAGGAGAGGGTGGTGCACTGGTACTTCGCCCAGCTGGATAACAACGGCAGTCACGACATCAACAAGAAGGAGCTAAAGCCGTTTAAGAGGTACCTGAAGAAGAAAGCCAAACCCAAGAAATGCGCCCGCAAGTTCACCGACTACTGCGACCTGAATAAGGACAGAGCCATCTCCCTGCAGGAGCTGAAAGGCTGCCTGGGCGTCAGCAAGGAGGGTAAGGAAGGCTGGGGAGAACTTGATGGTTGAGAGTGTTAGCAGGGTCATGACTCCAGTGTGACCTCAGGCCAGCTGGGAAAATCTGCATATAGACTCCTGTCTCCTATAACAACTAGTTAGAGACGCCCCTTGGTACGCAGATCTCATGGTCTACAGCTCAACAGCTACTTCAATGAAAATAAAACAAATGAAATCTCTCATGAAAATGTCAGATTTAGGATTTAAGAGAATAAAAGGGGTGCTTGGTTGTGTCAGGATGACTAATTTCCATGTGTTTTTAAAACTGCCAAGTGCATAAGTGTAAAGTATAATACACAGAACCATTTCCATTCATTCCCACATGAGATTTTTACTAATATTTTCATCATGTCATTGGTTTAGAAAGTCAAGTCATTTAGAGGAAGGGATGAAGTATGTGTGGTGCATGTGACAAACAGATGTGTTGGCAGTCTACATAAGGTGCACTGCTCCACTTAGCACTCACTGATGAATATTTAGACTAGGCTAATGTATTAGTGGATCCTCGGCACTGTCTGGGCCGGAAAACTGTAACTACTCATCATGAGTATACAGACTGGTTCTAATAGAGATCATTAACAACTGTCAGTGAGAGGCTGCTGCCAGCTACCATCCAAGTGTTAAAACAGCCAAGAGAAAAACTTAGAAAATTAATTTCTTAAAAGTTAGGAGATGTTCAGAGGTTGTAAAACACATTTAACACACAAATGATAATGTAAACTGTCACAATGTAAATGAACTGCAGTGATGACAATGATTTTTTTGCAGGAGCTGTATTGACGCACAATGATGCTATATTTAAATTGTACTATTTTTATTTTTATTTTCTTTCATGGCATATTTCAAGGTGACTTAAGAGCAAGACATACACCTCTCTAACCTTTGTTGTTTTTCTTCTGCAGGTAGCTCAACAACAAGTGGCAGCCAAGGGACAAGGCAAGGGACAAAATTGTTCAGTAAGGCAAACTAATATGCTTTCACTAACTCTGGCTGCCTCCGGCTCTGAGTGCTGTAGTTGGCTTATTGTGTAACACATTAACATGCATATTGCTGAAATGCGTACAGCTAGTTGACACAGCAGCACCTGATATACATGCAAAGCTTTATGTGATGAGCACCGAAAATTTCAGTTTGAGGTTTATGTCCTTTTGTATCTGTATAGATATGCAGTAATGCGTAGTGTGTGTTGTTATTAGCTGATATTTTAGAGGGTGGTTCAGTAAGAGTCAGATTTTGTCTCCAGGGAGTGAAATCTCATCTAATGTTATGATCATTAAGACAAAAATGACATTTGTGGTTTTATTCTTATTAGTAGGCCTGAAAAACCTGAAGCCAGCTCTTCAGATGACTTTTACAGGGTTGGAACTCACACTTATTTGCATTTCATTGGTTAATCTGCTGATTATTTTCTCCATTAATCAATCATTTTGTCCATAAAATGTAACACAAAAGTGACAAATGGGGTAGTGGAATAATTTACTAAAGCCCAGTCTTCTTTTATTTGAGCATCCATCCAAAACCAAGCTATTTAATTTACCATCTTAAATGACAAAAAGCAAATCAGCAAATCCTCACATTTGAGCAGCTGAGTGGAGGATGTTGCTTGAAAAATTACTGAAACGATTATTTGAATAGTTGCCAATTAATTTTATGTCAATCAACTACTCAATTTTTTCAGCTCTAGACATTTGTGACATCTTTTTCTTGTTCCTACTTCAATTGAAACAACAAGAAATTGGCTGAAAGAGTCTAAAATGCCACAAAGGAATCATCATACATTTTGCTGATTGTCTTTATCTTTTAGACTCTCCTCCTTTTCTTAATCTCCTTTTCGATCCGTCAGGATCGCCCCCCATCGAGAGATTATGGGTCCCGTTGGTGCTGTTGACTCTGGCCACTGGGCCGTTCAGCACAACATAGCACTGAGGTCATGTGTTTACCCTGGCGCTGGCTCGCCGCGCCTGGAGAACAGTGGCTCGGAGCGGGCATAACGTCAGGCCTCTCGGACCCTGGGCACAGCTGCCAGGATAAACAGCCACAGTATTGGAAGAGCAGTGAAGGAGGCTCGGCCGGTTGTTTTCCTTGTGGTCACCTAATCTCTCACCTCCATGCTTAAGAGCTGGAGGTAAACGGCCTGACAGCTTTATACGGCTCCTCATGCTGCCACTCAGGCACTCTGGGCTAGTGATGATTGTGGAGAGAGTGAGGTATGTAAAGAGAGACGGAGACTGAGAGGAAGCTTGCATGAAAGAAGCAGGAGTCTGTAAGAACATATGGCAGCATTCTGCCTTGACTAAGATAGACGGCCACTGTGTTCAGGTATGCCTAGCTGATCCTCAATGGCCTGGATCCCTTTAAGTCAAGCTGCCGTTGCCAGACGTTAAATCTCATCATGCTCTGTCGCAGCTTCGGATCGTCACTGGAGTGTTATTGGACATATTTACAGTTTACAGTGCGTGCTTTTTGGTGAAGGATTGTAAGCATGTGGGGCATAGTGGAGCACATCTGTATGAGGCTCCTCGGTCTCGACACGTTGGCAGCAGCGAAGGAAAACATCTGAATACCTTGTGTGAGTTTTGAAGTGCTGCAGAGGGTGGCATCCATTCTCTGGAGAGACTGGAATCCTCATTATAGATGAGATATGTAACAGAAGCTCAGGGCGATGAATTTCTCTTCTCACAGTCGGGCCACTGGTTAGCAGCAGGTCTGGTGGTTCGGCATTATGTCTCCTTCACTGTGATGAACAAAACACAAAATGTTTCACTGTTAAACTTGTTGCAATGGGTTCTGACAGCAGAGTTCATGATGTTCTTTTCAGAAGTCTTAATTCCATTTCGAAAGATGTAAACATATTTTTGAATAAGTACAAACACATGCGGGTGTGCATGTACGAATGATTGCACGCACAAAAACACACCAAATATGGGAAAACGCAATTATAAGATATTAGAGGATCTGTTGTGAGTGCTTACAGAGCTGTTGTTGAGCATGAGTGGTTGTAATTTTTTTCTGCAACACACAGTACGTCCAGTACAATCACAGCATGCACAACTTCAGACTGAAGTCGTGACTTTACACGGAGGTTGAACGATGTACAGTTATAACTGCTGGTGAATGATAGAAACGTTGAGTATTCTTAAACTTTGGGTCAAAAATGGACCAACACAAAGTTTACCAATAATCATTTATTCAGGAAGTCTCGCTGAGATCAAGATCTCTTTTACAAGAATCTAGAAGTTTACATACTACATACCACAGCTCAGTCATCACACACACACACACACACACACACACACAGTGGTTTAAGGGTGGTGGCAGAAACATGAGCATACAGGTATCTACGTGATCCAGTGTAGATAGTACAGTGAATTTGTTTTTCAAGAGAAACAAGCTTTGATCCTGTTTGATCCTGTCTTTCAGTTTTCAAGCCAGGTGTTCAACCTGAGTGTTGTAGGCCAATAAGAAGACGGAGTAAGAGACCTTTGAAAAGAAACATTTCTTCTTTGTGTTAAGAAAAGAATTTCAAAATATTTCTTTTCACAAAGCAACCAGAAATCCAAAGTTCGGAGCTGATCTTCCTCTGGTGTATTAAAATATTGTCTGTAGAACAGATGTAAAGCTTCACGTACACATGCACTAGTGTTGTCACGGTACGATACCAGTGACAGTATCACGGTTCTGAGTAGTATTACAATACCACAGCAAAAATGAGGCAGATGTGCCTTTTAACATTTATAAAAAGATAAATCACTTTTCTATAATACATCAATGATATTTCAATGGAATAAATTACTTATTGACTTATTCATACTTCAAAAATGGCATCAATAAGTGATTAACATAGGGGGGATCGAAATAAAATAAATAAAATCAAAATCAACCAAAAATCAACCAGCCACCCTCCTCCCCTGACAAGTTAAGAACAGTCCCTTAAGTGCGGTGAGGTTTGTGGACTGTTACCTGCCACAAAGAGAGAAATGTGAATGGCTCATTTCTCCTCTGACACGTCACATACCTGTGTGTGTGTTCAGGTACTGCTAGGCAGTCGTGACACCAACAAAGAGGAAATTATTAGACCTGGAGCCGGGCTTCTCGGTCGCCGGTAAACCGCGCTATCTTGCGGTGGCTATAGTGCTCCGCCGTATTCCTGTCTGTGACCCCCGTTCAACCCACAACCAGCAGGATTCGCCTTTCATTTCTGCTGCTGGTTGAAATCTGTACTCGCACAGCGTGCTCCTGAATGATTTCTTTTGCTTGCACAAAACTATTTTTAGTCGCAAATGCGAATAAAATGCTCGCACCATAGAGCTCTGCGGAAAACAAATCACTGTAGCATATATAAACAAATCTAGCCTACAAGTAAAAAAAAATAAAAAATAACTTTCACTGCTTAAAGACACTCAGTAGCTCAGCTAATACCTGAAATGTCACTGGAAAACAAACCACTGCAGCAGCATATTGAGTGCCAGGTGGCCAGCACGTGCCGTTATTGGACGGCGCATGGACACTCACCCTCTTGCGATTGGACTTTGAACTTACCCCACAGTAGTGGTACCGTGAGGTACCGTAGTACTACGGTACTCCAACATTATGGTATCATATGTACTGTGGTGTTTAAGTACCGTGGTCTACCATCGGTACCAGTATACCCTGCAACACGAACATGCACTAAAATCAACTGCTCCTCCATATTTATCATGGACTGATATTTACAGAGGAAATTAAAAAGATATCTGCCGGCTGTGATTCGTTGTTCCTTGTCACATGGCCTGCGGTGGGCATTGCTGCGTTCCAGAACTTGAACTTTGTGTATCTCAGGATGCGGCAATCGCAGTTTGGAAAATAGGTGCCTGGGAAAGCATCAGTGCATCAGTGTCACTCTTCCTTTTAAGACCCGCCTTCTGTGCATCTACATTGACAACAATGTTGTGTGCAGGCAAAGCGGCGCAGCATGTGTTTGAGTCCTAAGAAATATCGCCACCTCTTTACTGAAAGCATTCAGGGGCTGATCACCTGTCAAAGGTGCTTTGAAACTTCCTGCACTGTTGTGTATCTGAAGGTGGACAAAAACAGTCAGATATGTCCCGTCTGCTGTTCTCTGTCAAACTCCTCTCCTCCTTTCTCGTCTCCTTCCCTGCTCTCTGGTCTCTTCCTCTCCTGTTTGTCCTGGCTGTGTCCGTCATTAGGCAGGAATGAAAGGAGGGCATTATGAGGCAGGCCTGGCACCGAGGCTGCAGGACCATTAGAGAGCCCAGAGCCCCATCCTCTCAGAGCCAACAGCAATTACTCCACACCACTTGTGTTTTAATTACTGTGACATCAGCTCAACACACTGTGCTGCGTTTAAGGTAACAGCGGTCAACCGAGAGGGCTGTGACAGTTAGATAAGCTTCGCTTTGCTTACCATCACTACTTGTTACCCTGGTGATGAGTTTACCAAAAAATAATCCTTATTTATGGGCTGAGGGTAAACTCAGGGCTGTGTATCCACCTCCTTAGCCGAGCCCTTTCCCCCCACTTGCAACCATGTGCTGGTATACCATGATTCCCAGCTCTTGAGCCAAGCGTCTTTATTGGCTGGTCCCAGGTGAGGTGAGGCGATTCACTGTCAGACAGGATCTGCTTTCAGCTCTTTATCACAAGTGGGGCCAAGGTGTCCAGGGAGAGGCAAGGCAGCTTTGTGTTGTTAATGGCACAGACAGTGTCCTCAGTGACTGCGAGGAGAAGAGGGAGAGGACCATTCGCTGCTCTGGAGCCTGGTAATTGCAAAGTCGATTCATCAGCACCACTGTGGCTCAGCTCCTCACAACAGAGACATTTATCTGAACTAAAGAGAGGAACAGCATGACTTCACTGGAGAGAGCTATCAGGAAATACTGTGCTGTTGCATAGTTTAACAGGTAGAACATGCCACTGGTGCTGCCAAGGTAAAGACTTTATGACAGTGAATGTAGAAAAATACTACAGTTCTTGTTATTGAGCTGCAACTTCTTGCTTGAAGGTAACTTAAAAATCCATTAACACCAAAGAGGCCAAACTTCAGTCAAGGAACAGCTGGTCTGAATCTTAGAGCTGCAATACTTCAACATTCAAATATCTCTCCATGATTTCTTTATAATCTGTATTGACCTACATTAATGTTGCAAGACATGAGGATGCAAATGTTGACAGGTCATTCCTCCTGTCTGATGATATGGGTTGAGCCAAACAATTTACGTAAGTTCAGTCAGGACCACTTAAGTCAAAGAAAACTGTATTTGCATCCATTTGCAGTATTATATTTGGCGGTATGGCTCTGTTCTGGGGCCTCTCTGCCTTTCCTTGGGCGTATGCAAAAAGCCTAAGGCAGAGAGAGCACACCTCCCTGCCCTTCCATGCGCCCACATGGAAGACCTAAGTCAGGGAGAGCAGCAGCAAAGACCCCCCAGAAACAGAACAGAGCAGCATCAATGACAAACAGAAATGATATTGATAAGTCAGACACAGCATGAAAAGGGGGAGCTGGGGTGGAGGCAAGTTGCAAAGCGGCTTGCAGAGGAAACAGCAACAGTAGGCAGGCCAGAGCAGTTTAAACAGGATCCTCTGAATGAGAATTTGCCAATTTAGTTGTATCCAAAGGAATCGTGATCTATCAGCTCATCCATCTGTGGACTGGGCTGCTTCAGATCAGCTGATGTAGCTGGGATGTGAGCTAAGCTTCACACCGTGTCCTGCCTGAACTAACGCTATGCTCAATATCTGGCAAGATTAATGTGAAATCTGGGATGACCTTTAGCTCACCTGGAAGAGTGTGTGTCCTGTATAAGCCAGGTCCTCTACGGTGGCCAAGGTTTGATTCCAACCTGCCTCCCTTTCAATCCTTAGCTGTACTGTGAATGAAGTAAGCACACTGTTTGCCACATCTGCTGTTGTGGTGGCACGTCATGTAAACCGCATCACGTCTTGTACATTGAGTTTTTGCTGTTTGTGTTTAAAGTAAAAAAAAAAAGAAAACATTTTATGAACTGCGTGGATACAAGTTGATTTAGTGTTGTGTTTTTGTAACAGGCAGTAAAGAAAAATCAACATTTATTTATATAAAAATGTCAACAGTAGTCACCTGCATCCAACTAGTCATGGTAGAAATAGCTGGTCATAACATTTTACCTCATGCACTTAAAGTATAAAGCACTCACTACAGGACTCACTCACATGGAAGGTAATCTGTGATTTATGGAGTGCTGGAGGGTTTGTGATGCTTTAAAGTTTGAGAATTCTTGACTCTGAAGCAAACTCAGCGCCTGAGACTACAGAAGCTGAAATCAGCTGGACTTTTATTTCATGGCTAACATAACCGGCACTGACAGAGAGTGCACCTGCACATCCCCACCCCCACCGGCTGCTGTCACACACACAACTTCATGTAGGCCAGTAGAAAGTCCAGACACAAACTGCAAACTCAACCCTATGCATGTGTGCAACATACAGATACATGGAAAGACATACAATATTCACACAAATACAGCCCCATCTCAAATGCACAAACATGTAAACAGACATACACACCCAGACACACATTCACACACAGCCAGAGCTCTCACAGAGCTCAGAAGGACCTCTGCTCCCATCTGACAGCCATCTGTAAGCAATCTAAGCTCTTTACCCATCTCCTTTCCTCCAAGGCCTCTCCTCCCTCCCCCCCTCATCCACTCACCCACTCATCTGATTGATGAGTGAGCAGTCCATCCCTTGTGCAGCACACTGACTGTCCCATGCAACACGAACGCAACACAACTTCAGAGACATAACGTCACCACATGTGATGGTGGATATGGGTGCAGGGTACAGCTGCTTCACAGCCAAATTTAAGCTATTAACCACTGACTTTATCCTGTAGAGGTGACTTAAAAAAAAGTCAAGATAAACAGATGGTAAAGAAAGCTGACATGTTGCTGAGGGAGAGAAAAAATAAATGTGACAAACTGAAATAGACGAACATTTTCACTGTTTTTACTTAAGACAGTAACAGACTTTGCTCCATATTGCATTTTAAATTGTAATGAACAACACGCTAGATGGTAGACTATTTTCAACTATAACGTTACCTTTGCCTCTAAAGTTAGTGATTTTAAGTTAATTAATTAACTTTCAGAATTAGCTTTGCATATATTGTTAATAGTATTTACCATTCATTTTGTATGATTAGTTTTTGATGATTTTAATAGTGAGGTTAGTCAGTTAGCTTTTCTAACCAGCTACTAAAACGAAGAAAAGCATTGTCAACTTCATGAGGGCAGTCAGCTCTATGAACTTTTACTGCTCGATTTCACAAGACGCAGAGTTTAAAACAGAGCAGTAGCAACTTATGTTAGCTAAACTCTGAAAATCAGGCTGACATTGGTGCTACACTGATGCTGTGTCTCAAATTGCGTATTTGAGTGCATTTTAAGTGCGTTCACACTGAGAAATATGGAAAAATGCAGTGCACTATGAGTACCCGGATGGTGCACTCAAAACTATCAAGAAGTTGAGTCTGGAACTATGGATACTTTTCGCCGTCAATGGTTGCCATCTTGGCTACGTAGCAGAAGTGGAGCGACCACTTTTCAAACTGGAAATGGCGGCCGAGGACTGTGCGACCGTGAATGTTGCTGCATTGTACAAAAGTTATACATGTGTTTTTTGCACAAAGCACCACTATACTGTTGTCGGGTATAAGCCAGCAGTATGTTTATTGGGTTCATTTAGCAGTCTGTAATGATTTGGCACCACGGACGATAATGCGAATGCTAATGCTAGTTTGCTAACTAGCTAACAGCTGCACATTTTGACATTGTGGCAAACAGTGGCGGTAATGCTCCACTGGCTGGTTACAATTAGGCAATAAAAGAGGAAGAAGAGGTCGAAATTTGCGGCCGTCATTTCCGGAAAGTGCACAACGGCCGTATTTGGTTTGAGACAACACTACCCTGTTGAAATCTGCGCACTATGCCAATAAGTACATAGTGCACATAGTATACTACATGGAAGTGTACTAACGGAAGTATGTGATTTGAGACACACCAAGAGTGACTTGTTAATGCTGCTAACCGTTATCCAAGACAATACGATGGTTACGAAAATGATCAAAAGCACTATAAACAGGTGCCCAGTAGATCAGTGGGTAGGGCGGGCGTCTAATGTATAAGGCAATGTCCTTGCCATAAGGCCGCAGGGTCAATTCCAACCTGCCGCACTTTACTGCATGTCATCCCCCCCTCCCTCTCCCCCTTTCATGCTTAATCTTGCCTCTTTTTTTTTTTAATAAAGGCAAAAAAGGCAAAAAAAAAAAAATCTTAAATAAATAACACATACAACGAATGGTAAATACTATTAACAATATGTACAAAGCTTACTTTGAAAAGAGAAATATTTAACTTAAATGGGTGAAAAAGCACTGTCGAAGGCAAAAATGTTACTGTAGAGCTGACAGGAAGTAAATAGATGTGAATTTTCAAAATGGATTTACGTCACACTACATTGTGCAAGTTGAGTGACTTTTAATAGAAGTGATATATAGAGAGAAAAAACAGCAAGGCAAATAAAAATAAATGATGAAATAGTACATTTATTTTTGGTTCTTCGCTAAATAAAAAAATCGCAGTCTGGACTGGAGTCTGTTAAATTATTTAACTTAAGGAAAATTATGATGATGACACATGGGAGAAATATTTTTAGCTGCAGAGGATGGATCTGCTTTCCATATACACGGGTGTTGTCATTCAGAAACGCAACATTTTTACTGAACTATAATAGATGTTAGATACATTATTTAAATTGTGTGAGAGTCTGTCTAAGTGAGCTTCTGCCTGTGGAAAGATGCCATCGTCTGTCACGCAACAGCTATGTGTGAGAGCATCTGCATGCTGGACACTAAAACAGATGAGTGAATACATTTTCTTTTTTTCCCCCCCTCTGTTGTGCGCCTGTCTCTCTTTCTGTTCGCAGTAGGTCGTCTGGTGTGAGAAGAGAAGGATCCAGAAGCTGAGACGAGAGCAGAGGGCACAGAGGGAAGGCATCTGTACGCTTGCTGACAGGAAAGAGAAAGATGGAGCAGAAAAATTAGGAAGTTCCTGAGTTTCAAAAAAGTGAACGGAAAAACACGAAAACGAAGCGGCGCCAAAATATTTGCACTTTCTCCTCCCTATGTTTGACATTTTATCTGTTTGTACGTGTGTTGTTGTGTTTTTTTCTCTTCAAGTGACTGAAAAGGTCGATGTAAGAATGAGAATATATTTGTAAAAAGATGACAGGCTCACCACTGGAAGATGTGTATGTTACCACATTTCCCCTTGTGTTTCAGTCTGCTGTTGTGATTCGTTCTGTCCTCACATCACAGGAACAGGCACTAACACACATTTTATGGCCATTAAATTAAGCTTACATCTCCCCTGTTACAGATAGCAGCACACAGGCCAGTGGTAACTCACTGAAGAGGAGCTTACAGTGAGTCACATTCAGCCCAAATGTTGCTCGCTGCTCAAAAGAGTAGCTACACCAATCTAAAAGAATGTGTAATGTTGTATGTGAGCATGCAATATTAAGTGAACAGCATGTATTAGAATTAAACTGTGACCATGAAGTCTAATTTATCAGCACAGAATTAGCTGAATGAATCCCCTTGCACTGCACAGAACTTTCTAGATACATTAACATTTGGCTTAAGAATCTGATCTTTGTGGACAATGTCTGAGATGTGTTACGTCTGTATTTTGTTCAGTACATACCAGTGTTGGGGAAAGCTGTAAGTACTGAGTTACTTAATACACAGTTACTTAAAGGTACGCTATTTGTACAATCCAAAACCAATGCAAGACCATTATGTTGTATGTAGTTTGTAGTTTTTTTAGTTATTAGCATGTTGTCTGCACAAGATGCCTTGAGGTTTTTACTTTTTCTACCTTTTTTGTTCATAAAGTTTGTGCTAACAAAAAAAATCAAATAATAATAGTAATAAAAAAAAAGAAAAATCAAATAGAAACAGATTGTGAGAACTGAAATGTGTAGCAGCTGTCAGTAATTACAAAGGTAATATGAGTACTTTTAAAGTCACACATCCCCCCCAACACTGGTACAGTACACACACAGTCCTAGCAGTGTACTAACACAGCTTCACACTGTAACACAAAGCAGGTTTCTCCATGCATGTGACAGTATCATATTAAAGCTGCATTAATTCATTTTTTAAACACACCTCTCTGAATTACAGTTGCCTCATAAAGTTGTTATGGCTAACATGAGTTCCCTCCTTACAGATGGAGCCAACAGAGAGCAACATTATCATCCCAAGTCCAATATTGAGCTCTTCTTTTTTTTGGTCTCCACCAACTGCTGAGGGAAATATCCGGTTTTTAGGCTGATAAACGCTCCACTACGTTCACCAACTAATTGCTAACTGTCTGTCTGGTGTTTGGTGCAGAGCAGGTAGCATTATAGCCGGTTTACCGTGGCTTATTTGCCGAAAACCGCTATAAAGTAAATAAAAAAACGAGTTAAAGGTTCTGTATGTTACTTTTTACATGTATTAATTGTTTCTTTTAATGCCAATGGGTGACCAGATTGTATGTTATCTTAAAGACTGAACCTGGTTACCTGTGCATCAGTATCTAAGGTTAGCTAGTGCAACCCGCGGTTGCACTAGCTAACCTTAGTCTTGTATCATTTGTGGTTTAATACACACTCAATTCAAAATTCAAATTCAGTGCCCCATATCATAAATTTAGTGCCCCTGTGTTAAAAAAAGTCCTAGAAGAAAAAACTGGCATGAAATATATTGTGTTCTTTAGATTTTAGCAGGCCAACATTAGCTAACATTAGCCTGCTTGCTAATGCGGGTGAATTGCTAGCTAGCTAACGTAGCAAAAATATTGTCTTGAGTGAATAATCTCAGTTACAGTTTTGAGACCCCAGAGGCTGGTTTGCAAATTACTTTATCAGGTTACATTATGAAGCAACCAACACCAGCGTAGCTTAGTTACAGCTAGCTAGACGGCCAAATGAGCTAAGCATTCTCTAAGCTAAGGTTAGCAAGCTAGCTGTGACTTAGCTATGGCACATGGCTCTGCTGTTGGTTGCTTTGTAACGTTACCTAGAGGTTTGCAAATGGTAAGCTAGTTAATATCACAGAGCCAACAAAGGAACATTACAGACGGTGACGTTAGTCTAAATATGATTGTGATTTATTTTCCAGCATTCCATGAACATGATGCTGGGCAATCATGTTCACTCGTATATGTCACATCACTGTTTTGCTTGCTAACGGCTACATGGTGCGAGCAACAGGATGCTGACTGCAGTCCACTTAACGGTCTCAGAGAGAGTTGTCATAAATTGTAATTTTCTGAAAGTTATATACAGAACCTTCAAAAGAAACACAGAAAGAGCGGCTGAGTTGGGTGATAATTCTCTGGAAGTTCATCTGTAAGAGAGACCTCTTTTACAATCCATTGGATCCAATGTTAATATTTAAAACATATTAATTAATGCAGTTTTAAATTCAAACCACAACGGAGGCCATTGATTTACACATATTTTGTGAAACTCTTTTATTCTATGTGTAATGTTATGTCAAGTTATAAGTCAGTGTGCCTAGTTTTATTACTCTACTAAGTTAATGCTTTTCTACACAATCAAACCTGACAGCTAAAAAGTATTTCCAATATGTTAGTGGTGAATTCTGCATGTTTAGATGTTTTCCACAAAGTGTTTAGTGATTGGGCTCTACTGGCTACCTTTACAAACAACATTACCTAATCTCTGACAGAGACCCCCTGGTGGGGATTTTATTTTTCCAAAACACATCATAGTCCAGAGAATGACTTTTTAATATTCTTATTAGTACCAGGAAAAAAGAAGTGGCACAGATGACTAAACCCAACCAGTAAATGGAGTAAGGTGTTTACATGGCTCCGCATCCCGTTAATATCAGCCCATTTCAGCTGTCATATTCACGTTTATCCCAGTCATTGTAAACAAGATGTGGCATTTACAGATGCCAGTTCCTAAAATAAATATTTGAGTCTCCCCAGTAATATTGGAGTACACTTTGTGCATGTAAACACATTCACTGTCTGCCCTCAAACAGTTGATGTCAGTCCTGCTCTGTGAAACACTTACCACCACACATACTTGGAGCTTTGCCACCTTAAGCAAGACAATGCAGTAAGTCTTTAAAAATATCCCCCGGGGTGTCTGATGAAGAGGAAAATGACAGAACAGGGAGGAAAAACACTAGAAAAGGACCTTATGAACACGTTTTGGAATGTAAATAAAATTTCTTCCTCACATTTGGGAACAATTGAGTTTGAAAATTGGAGATTCATGAGTTTGCTATTGTGGTCTGAATGCTTGTTGTGTATTTGTTTTGAGCTGTGTATTTCTTAAGCAAAGTCCCAAGAGTCGCTGCAGTGGCTCGAGAACATGAGACAAAAAAAGGCTCCCATTGTAAATATGTACAATAACCTTTATTTGTTTGTTTGTTTTACTAAATTTCATTGTGGGGTATATGGGTGTTCACTTACTTCACTGTCATTCTGACTTATTGTAAAGAAATATATACTTTTCTGTTTACATCATGTCAAACACTAGGCTGTTACAGTAGCTAATTCACATTGTTGAAATGCTTAGATGAGACTGTGTTATAAGCTCTGAGCACTGTTTATTTTATCAGTGGTGGGTTTTTTGACTATTACAGCTTGTGTTTTACGACTTCTGTCATCACTATACACGGTCAAGAATGTATACATTATCTATCTGGTGCTTAATCCACAACAATCACAAGTCCAGTCGGGTCTGATTTGAACCGGGCAGTTATTCCAAGAATGAGAAAAGAAACGTCTCTCTTAGACGGCTGTGCAGTCTCTCCTGAGTGCCTGCTTCAGTCCAGGTTTGAACACTGGGCTTGTGTGTCTGCTGAAGTGCTTCCAGACGCTGCAGAGCTGCAGATCACATGAGAGATCTAAAACAACCTAACAGGCTAGTAATCACCGCTAATCACGATGGGGGACGTATAGTGAGGGAGGCTCACAGATGACTGTCTGTCTGACGGGGAGAAGCCAAGTTTGTCTCTGCTGAGCGGCAACTTTTCCACTGCAAAGCCCCAACAGGCTTCTCAAGACCATCTCAATGTGTTTTGACAATATTTCTTATTCATAGCTGAAGAAATTAGATCTGTTGGAAAACAAAACCCTCAGACATGTTGTCTTTGGGTGAAATTGGTCAATGTAAATTATGTGGCTTGAGGTGCAGCTGTTTGGCTAAGCAAAGAAAACAAAAATGCTTTTCCACTTTAATATAGGTCTCATTTCCTGAGCTCTCTGAACCTGTGTCACAATAAACTCATGCAAGACAAAACAATAGAGGGGAACAAAAAGAAAAGGGTTGTTTTTTTTAGAGGGCAGCCTGCACTGATAGAGTTTATGAAGTGCATCTTGGCACACAGCAGCAGCTTACACCTGGGTTGTATCACTTTTCTGGGTAGTTTGTGTTTTTTTCCACCTGAACTGAGACATAAATTTAAAGCGGCCATAATGAGAAAAAGGTCTGTAGATGCCCTACAGTTACGACAACTGAACAAACCAGTTATTTCACACTTGCAGGACTAAAATCGACAATTTAAAATTAACACTGCATCAAATGATATGTGAAATGATGTAAATAATGTCCCCTTAACTTGATGGAGCTTTATGGTGAGTTTCAGCTCAGTGTTGCAACTTTACTGTTCTGGTTCACTTTCACTGTTCTCATAGCGTTGTTTTTGGCTGTAGCAGGTGGCTGCATCCATTGCTGGGTGTGTAACTAAAGTTTTTGCAAACAAGTTCACTAAGGTAGTGATATGTCGGTGTTTTGTTCACAACTAGGGTTGCCAACCTCCCGTAAAATACCGAATCATGCTGTACTAACGTGTTAAAGGACGTGCTTTGTTTGTGAATCAATTGAGCGCAAATCTACTGGAGAGAAATATTACAGGTTAGACTATTAAGACAGGGTGATCTGACTGAGATAGATGGAAACCCTCCTGATCTGTCATCTCTCAGCCTTTCTGTCATGCTATGTTCCACTACTCAATCAGAGAATGAGTCACAACCAATGAGAAGCCGCTGTGAGGTGTATCAAAGCAATGCTGGCTGCTGGGAGAAATTTGCCCAGAGGGCTTTTGGCCAAGAAGGGGTTTCTTGGTTAAGGTTAGGCGAAAATTGCTGTTTGGGTTAAAATGAATAGATTTCTGGCAGAAAGCTCTCTCAGCAAACTTCTCCCATGTATCGTCGTCACTTAGGAGTGACGAGTGACAGCGTTGCTATGATATGTCTGACAGTGGCGCAAGATTTTAAAAATGGCAACCTACGAGAGTAATCCACTGGCATAACAGAGATAACAGATAGAAAGAAGGGAAGAATGTGTAGCCTACAAGTCCAACTGCATCATCCTATTCACAACTCATTTCCATTCCCCCCAAAAGGCCAAAAACATAAGCTATTTAAGGTTTAACAACTCACCGTTTAGATCTAAATGTGTCTACCAGAGCACCAAAATCTTGGATATACAGTTGCCATCACTTATCTCTTGTTGGAGAATATGGAGAGAATGAATGTACACAAATTACAGGGCGACCATGCACCTTTTTGCAAGTATATAACTGTTTTGACTCAAACTGAAGGAGCTGTAAAAGCTTATTAATTATAAAATCCAAACAATGTTCAAATGGATTTTTCTTTTTCAAACTACAATATTTCTTTTCTGCTCGTCTTAACTACTATAACAACAACTATACAGAACTGATCCTGGTACTGTTTTATATCACATCTACTCAAAATACGCTCCATTAAGACTCAGTCTTGTGCAGTAGAGAGATATAGAGAGCTTGAGTACAGCTCCCTAGGGGGGTAGAAGGAGTTAAACAGTGACCCCTAGTGGTTAAGAGGGTTCACTGCAGACTGTGAGCTCACATGTTAGCCAGGTATGCACACACATACTGCACAGTATCAGCCGAGCCAATCGAATTCCATGGAGTGGCAATAAATATTTTTAAAGATGGTTATGATTTGCAGTGTTCTAACTTTAATGGAGATTGATTTGAGTCTGTTCTTACAAAGCTAGCATGAAAACTGACAGGTGACATTGTTTAAACTTTACAATTAGCTTAAGGTGGAGTTTCTGTTTGCTAAATAAATGATTAAGAATAATTTGCAACCCTGTTTTGACAGATAAAACCTGACTACAAAGCTGCACTCCATTTGGCCCGTTGATTTGTGGTGTGAGATTCTCTGATTTAGTGATGACACTTCAAAGGTGCGGATGTTGTCAGTGCATGATGGGAGACGGAGGAGGGCTTTGGGCTGAGGTCGCCAGTGATGGGGGTGGTTTGGGTATGGGGGGAGGCAGGGAGGGGAGAGAAGGGTTGTATCACAGATGAAATTGGAGCCAAGAGGCAGCTGCAGTACATCTGTCTTGTACTGACACATGTGGCATTTGACTTCCAGTGTGAAGTTCAAAAGAGTTTTGTAATGACGCAGCTGCTTCGGGATGTATGTGCATGTGTGTGTGTTTTAGAAAGTGTGTGCTTTCTCCTTTGTTGAAGGTGGGGTGGAGGGTAGGCGGCTTGCCAAAGGGGTTTCATAGGTGAGGACTGGGATTTGAGGTTTTGAAATTGATGTGTGGGCAGTACAGGTGCTGCGTAATGTTGTTTCAGGTAGTTTGTAAGTTGTGTTTTCTACATTTTGCACACCTATGACATGTCTGAACACTTAAATGATACTACTAAAAGATTTGAACCCTAAATATGGTTTATCACTTCTAAAAATGACTAAAATATACTAATCCAGCATGTCTACATTAAAGGATCTAGTCTTTGTTCACCAAAAATCTTAACATGTAGACATAAAGGATATGTTAGAGCCTATTACAATGACCTATTATTTTACATTTCCCACATGTTTTGGATGTGATGAGTAATTATTTATAGTTTTTTCCTCCTTTTTGTGCATTGAAACACTTAGAAACAGATCAAACACCATTACAGGTAATTAGAGAGGGCAATTAGCCTGTGCAATAGCTAAACATTAGGGGGGGGGGGGGGGGGGGGTGACAGTGCACACTGCTCACCATTTGTGCCTGATGCCCTCTGCTCCTGCAGCAGCACCTGCCCAGCAACCTGAGCCTGTCAAGGGTCAGAGGATTGCCTACCAGGAGGCTGGGGCTCGGGGGTCAGAGGTCATGTTCCAGACAGGCGTATCCACACACTGATTGAGAACTCAGCTGCAGGAACAGAGCTTGCAGGTGGACGATGCATTTTATCCCCCGATGCTAATTATGCTGTCTTTTTTGGGCTCATACATTCTCTACTGTGCTACAGATCTGTGTTAAATATATTAGGGGGGTTTTGTAGGTAGATTTTTCATCACAAATAGACAGAATGAGAGTAAGCAGGGGGACATTTAAATGGTAAAAAATGGATAAACAGGGATTCACTCTCATTTACTTTGGACTACAGACAGATTCCATTTTACTTTGATGATTTAAAAGCACAATATTTTACGTTCTCTGAGGTCTGAAAACAAATCGCAATAAAGAAAAGTACACAAAGTACAGAACAAATGCCTATAATTTGAAAATGATGACATCTGTCAGCACTTTGGAAAGTATCTCTCCATAATTTACAACATTAATAAGAAATAAAGATTTAAAAAATGTGAATCTAGTGCAGTTTTATAGTGTACAGTTTTATGGGAGGTCTTCTGTTTTCTGTCTTCAACACAACTCAAGTATTTCACATATGAGTCAGTGCGGCGCAGGTTTTTCTGTGGATTGGAATTATCTGCTTTTCATCACCACCAGGCCTCAGGGGCCACTTACTATTCATTTGTACATATTTTATTTAAGTTTTATGATAAGAGATTATTTTCATGCACAAATGATGTGGTTTGTGGTGAGGCCGAGGAATGTTTCCTCACCCAACATTATGATTAAGTTCATCTTTCTTCTCCATATTTTTATATATTTGGCTCGTGCAACTCGGCCACGAAAAGCAGCAACTGCCCATTTGGATTTGATTAAGAGGCAGGCAGGTGTGTGTGTGTGTGTGTGTATCTAACGTGATTTCATTTTGCAGAGTCACTTATAAAATGTATTTAACTAGTGGAGATGCCTTATGTACGCACATGTAGCCTATACAGAGATGTGTTTAAACACACTAGCATGTAAACACGCACACAAATGAAAACAGTCATTTGAAAAGACTGGATTAGATTAAACTTCATTGATCCATGTGAGGAAATGAAGAAACAGACTACAACAATAAGGACAGTGCGATTCATCAGCTGAAACTAAAGCATGAAAACCATAAAACGGAGGTAATGAGACCCACATACGATACATGGATACACTATTAAAATGTGCAACCACACAGGCAGAAACCACCCACAGGCACATACACAAATTTACATGTTAACACATGTAAACACAGAGAATCACCCTTAATAATGAACACAAATGATGATTATACAAGAAACACATCAGGTCAGGAAGGCTTTAGCCATTAATGCGTCATCGCTCCCCCTGATGTGATCTCTTTGATCAGGATCAGTCTGGTTTGGGGATTACTCTAATGTCTGCATGTTGCTCCTGTCACAGCTCCAGGACAGACTGACAGATGTTGGAAACTGATACATTCAGAGTCTGAAGCTGACAGAGAGCAGGGAGCACTTTAGACCAATATTAAGACTGTTGTGACGGGGGGAGGAGGAGGAGTCATACTTCATCCTGGTACTGTCTGTTAAATCCTCAAGGCTCTAAATTGTCACAGTACTGTGTGATGGGTGTCGCCTTTTAAGTCTATCCTTAAGAGCACCACACAGTATTTCTGCCTCAGTCAGCCAATCCTGACCCACACTGTGCTATTAAGTATGCTGCTGCTGACATGTATCTCTGCAGTTATGATTTAATTTCTCATTACATTATATCACACATAGGCTCTTCATGTCATTCTGCTTAGGTATGAAACTGGATGAAGATTTATTTTCCTTCATAAGACTACAACAAGAGGTACAAAACCACAGATGTACTGTATGTGTTCAACTGACTCAGTCATAACAACTTTTACCATGAACAGAATCAATTTCAATTTGATTACATGTAAGGTATCAGTGGTGTTTAATTGTGTATCACCTGTAGCAGAACTGCTGTTTCGGACACACTACAAACAACAGTGAAAGAACCTGCAAATTTACACCATTTTAATAAAAAAAAAAAAACTTGGTAATTTAACTGTTACGGTGAAACAAAGTGGCCTTTCTGTGTTTACTTTTTTCATTTTACCAAAGCATGATTATAAGAGTAGCACAAGGTTCAAAATGATCTCATTGTTTTTAAAGGTCCAGTGTGTAGGATGTAGCAGTATATACTGGTAGAAGCAGAGTATATCAAGTATGTTTTCTTTAGTGTTTAATCACCTGAAATTAAGAAGCATTGTGTTTTTGTTACTTTTGAACGAGCCGTTTATATCTACATAGGCAGCGGGTCCTCATCTATGGAGATTGCCACATTGCATCACCATGATTTTACGGTAGACCAGAACGGACAAACCAAACACTGGCTCTAGACAGGGTCATTTGTATTTTTGCAGCAGCCATCATAGCAAATAATGAGAGCACTGGAAAACATGGATTTTTAGGGACCGAGCCTAGAGGCAGAGGACTGCTCACAGAGCGAGGACTGCTCTGTGAGCTGCGTTTATTCTTTATTCTTTCTCCTGCTGCCTCTTAGAACTGGAATTTGACCCCCTAAACATGCTCAAAAACTCACCAAAATTGGCATGCACATCAGAACTGGTGAAAAATTTTAGAAAATCATGAAATTAACCCCTAAAGTGCCAAAATGGGCTCTCTAGCGCCACCTAGGCACACAAAAATGGCCGCTACGGCCTGTAGGAACGTTGTAGAAACATGAAACCAAATCTGCTGTGTTCGTCTCATCAAGACCTAAAAATCACGCACTGACACCCCTGACCTAAATCCAACAGGAAGTGAGCTATTTGCCCTTTCAAAGTAAGATTTTGCCTTAAAACTGCCTTTCCTAAAAAATCTTCTTGTCATACACCATTTATCCTATCGGCTTCAAACTTGCACAGATGACAGATCAACTCCTTCTAATCAGATCTTATTTATAACTTTTTCATTGCTCGATTAGTTTGGATTTTATGGCCTCCTAAAGGTGAGATGTCAGAAAAACGTCCTGACGGTCTTCGAAAGCTGTCCCATAGGAAATGAATGGCAGCAGGGGGGAGAAAGAGACCAATCTTTGGACTTTTTCTAGCCTTTACAGCGTCTCCATACTTTCAGCTACATACTCCATTCCAACTCTCAAATATTGCCACAGGTCTCATTTATTCACTCATGTTTTCATCTTTTTCATATCTTTTACCGTTTTTAATCTGTGCCTCTCAAAGTACCATGAGCAAAAGTGGAGAAATTGTCACTTTACAATGGGTGTGTATTGCACGGAATACTGTGAGCGAGAGTGGAGAGGGCTCTAAAAATCGTTTAAAACTTTTGTCTTTAACTCGCTGCCATGGCCACAATTTTCACTGTACAGACACATTTTATACCACAAAACGTAGGAAAATTTGTCCTGCTCACAGATATGTTGACATGGAATCTCTCACATGTACACATTTTTGCTGAGTGGCTCCAAAGCGAAGGGAGCGCCGATTTTTTTCTCATTCACTCCCATGTAAACTCAGAGGAGAAATTTCTGGAAACAGCTTAGGCGCAACACATTTTAAACTCGCTCCTCTGACCACATTTTTGACTCTAGAAATATAAAACACGACACGTGCGTTCACGAGAAGTGGCTGTCTCTCACAATCACTTTATTTTCTTGATTGGACCAACGGTTTGGGTATGGGAAGGACTTGTTTGAGGAGTTCAAACCCATTATAAACAGCCTTTGCTGACCTGCTCTCATGAGCTCTGTGTGTGCCCCTCACCTGCAGGCAAGTCATTAATCGCCATGACAACGGCTGCACACACAGACACAGCCATACAGCTCTGTCCGTCTGTGTGTCTCACAATCTTTAAAGGACAGATTACAGCAGCAGAATCTTCATTTGAAACAGCAAATACACATTATTAACCTCTAGAGTGCCAAAATGGGCTCTCTAGCGCCACCTAGGTGCACTAAAATGGCCACAGTGGCCCGTAGGAATGTCGTAGAAATATCAAACCAAAACTGGCTTGTTCGACATACAAATTACGCGCTGACACCCATGACCTAATTCCAACAGGAAGTGAGCTATTTGCCCTTTCAAAGTAAGATTTCGCCTCAAACATGCTCTTAAACAAAAACATCTCCTCCTACACCGTTTATTGTATCGGCTTTAAAAACACACACATGCCACCTCAACTGCTGCTAAACAGATCTTCTGTATAACTTTAGCAACGGTTTGGGAATGGGAAGAACTTGTTCAAGGAGTTAAATCTCCACTAAAACAGGTCTCTTCTCTGTGTTCTGTCTCTGTCTGTCTCTGCTCTTCTGCCAGGTGCACATGGCAACCGCTGTCACACACAAACTCCATTTTAACCCTTTAGGTGCCAGACTTTATTGAGGAAAATATTCCATTTTCATTTCAACATTTCAAAAGACTGTGGCTTGAAAGTGGTGAGACATAAAGGCATACTGTAAATCAGAAAACTATTCATCATGACCCAAAGTTTGTCATGGGAGTAAATTAACTCATCTAATTTGCATATTGTGGCGTCACTAGGCGGCGGCCATATTGGATTTCATAAATCTCAGTATAACAACATTTTGAACATATTTACACAGTAGATTTATTTTGTTTTGTGTTGTTTTTGTCATCTCATCCTCAAAAAAAGGGAGGGGAATCTGATGGGAGTAAATTAACTCATCTAATTTGCATATTGTGGCATCACTAAGCGGCAGCCATATTGGATTTCATAAATATCAGTAAATAAGCATTTTGAACATATTTACACAGTAGATTTCTTTTGTTTTGTGCTGTTTTTCTCATCTCATCCTCAAAATATGGGAATAGGAATCTGATGGGAGTAAATTCGCTCATCTAATTTGCATATTGTGACATCACTTCTACATACCTACAGCTACAGAGAGGATTCAAACATCAAACCGTTCAGCTCTGTAAGGATTTTCTGATGTTTGTGGCAATATGTTTGATATTTTTAAATAATTCACAAGGACGACATATGCTGGGGGCCGAAACGGGCGCGAGTGCGAGGTCCCGCCAAACGCTGCTTGCAGCTTTAATTTTTACATGAAACTGCTTTATTTAGTGTTTTTACCGGTTTAAATCACCAGGCTCATTTGTTTTTGAAGGGAAAAGACCTCTGCAGATTATTCAGCTCATATTTAAAAACAAAAAAATGTCTGGATCTTAATTTACCAGAGACAAAAGGTGCATGGCGCTGGTCTAGCGGTCCATTTCCAACATGCTGAACAGTGTCAGAGAAACACTGATTCGTAATGCGAAAGTGCTTTATTCTGTGTTTTTGCAGGTTTAAATCACCAGGTGAAAATTGTGCGTGCCAAAAAATATTGTGATTTATAAAACCATGCCTGTCAGCGTGCATTTTACTCATTTACACAATCCATATGTGCAGGTGGTGAAGATGTACGTAAGGTGACTGATAAAGGCAAGGCGTGTGTGGCAGTGTGCGATTTTAAACTATTCTAAACTATAAAAAACTAAAATCGTATATGGTGATATATTAACAGTACTGGAAGATATTATTGAAAACTGTTGATGCTATTATTTAATGCTATTCAATGTGTGTTCAACAGCCGATCACAAGTGTCACACTGATCCACACTGATCCACACTGCCACTGGGAGTGATGGATTCCACAATCTACCAGCCACTCAGTAGATTACCATTGTTTTTTTGGCTGGTGAGTGAAGCAAATCTAGCAGCTACTTGCCTATTTTACCAGCATGTGGCTAGTGGCTGGTGCTAATTTCCAACCCTGGTTATAAAAGAGACTCCTGGTCCATTTGTTGTGCAGAGAAGGAGACCTCTCAAGACAACTTTGCTCCTGGTAGAAACCTCCTGTTTCAATTTTGTTTTTAGTTCAATTTTGTTTTTTGTTCTTGGAAAGACAAATGGAGATGCACGTTCATCAGACACTCAAAAATTTCCCATTTCAGTGAACATCATCACAGGACAAGGTTACCCACACACACACTCGCAAACACACACACACACACACAGTTAAAGCACGTGGCTGTGTTATTGCCAAAATGCCAACTATGTGATCCAAATGGAAACCGGTTGCCATTTACCCTGACCTGGGAACAGCTTTGTTGTATCTGACAAAGTTAATTTGAGGTTTGGTCACAGCTGATGAACTGATCCTCAGTCAGCTGAAGTTAACGACGTGGATCAGCTGGACCATGTGAACTAGAGGAGGCCTGCAGCCACCGTTCTGTCAGGTCTGCCCCAAATTCACCAGCTGGGTGCGACTTCATCACTAGACCCACTGGTCCAATGCGTGTGTGTGTGTGTGTGTCCAGTAACGGTGTGTTCTCTCAGGAAAATTAACAGTCATATCTGAAACTCAGGGATGGAGACAGGATCAACGTACGACACTCAGGAACGTTGGTGAGAAATTGATTAAAAGTATCTAGAGATACAGATGTTAATATAGATATTGATAAAGATGTAGATAACTGAAATTAAGCTTTTTCTGCATGCTGCATAGTCTATAAACAGCCGGTAAAGGTGTTACTATATATTAACATATTATTGTGTCCATTTTCAAATGTAGAGATTAAACTGAGTTTTTACTGCTTAGGAAGGAATATGTTAATATGTCAAATGTCAATATGTTAATGTTTCAAAATCAGACCCTGTAAGTTACAGGAACAAATTTAATGAGTGGTCATTCACCTCACAGCTGTAGCTAAATGGATAATTTTTTGTTTTTTAAAATTTATATTCTGGACAAGATGAGCTGCCTGCTTTACTCCACACCACGGGTGAGTTGACATAAAAAGAAACAAAACAGTATGTTGAAATATATAACTGTGCTGACTGATTTGATGGCTATGTGCACAGCATTTCTTGACATCCTTTCCTGTCTTAAAGGGCATACACAAGAAATCTGTTTTGATTTAACACAGCTGGGATTTATTTTTAAAAATCATGACTGAAAATATACACCAAAAACATTTTCATTTATAAGTAAATGTCTATAAAATATTTTATAATTACATAATATAATAAGTCGTCTTGCTATATAATCACATATACAGTGTCAGCATGTGTTAATGATTGGCATAACTTGGGTTTTTGGCAGTAAAGGAAGTAAGAAGAAGATAAATGCATGAACATCTTGAGGGAGTGATACCCCATCTCGCCCACACAAATGGCGCCACAGGAGGTTTGTTTGTTTTCGCCTTTTTTTTTTTCTACAGATGATCAGACAGATGGAGGACTAACACTCACTTGTGCTAATTAAAATTCTGTGCGTCTTGCCAGTGTGTGAAAATACTGTGGCTCCTGCCACCCTTGACCTTTACAAATAGTCGTGGCGGGGGTGCTTATGTTTGGAGAAGCGTGCAGAATCAGTGAGCTCAATTCACACTTTTTCTCAATTAAAATAAATTTAAGAGTCTTAAATGTGTTTGATACAAGAGGGATTTACTGTGAGCAGTTTAATGTGACTTGAAAAGGATCACCAATTATTTCATTATTTAAGATAAGTTACAAATAAATGACACTAACCTCGACACTGTTGCAGAGCCATCTGACAGCCACACTCCTGACCTCCATCTTGGCAGCGGTGCTCGGCTCCCTGCAGATCGGCTACCATACTGGCAACGTCAACGCTCCAGCCAAGGTACGCAGGACAGATGGGAGCTGAGGGGATAGATACGACATTATGTTGGTTTATACAGATAGTATTAGTTTAGTTTCACAGTTCCTGATATCAAACAATGTCTCCAAATTCCACTATTTTTGTGGTATTGTACCTTTTGAATTTGCTTTGAGAGTATAATGTTTACAGAGAACATCAAGAAAGAAATCCAAGATCTTTCCCAACTCAGAAATACAATATTCCTTTATGTAAAATAACAGCTTAAAAATGAATTAAATGTACAAGATGGCCACAAAGTCCAAGCAGGGAAACAGTCAGAAGACAACACAGGCCTGTGAAATATTCGGTACAAGACAACCCAAAATATCTTGCAGAGGAGGATGCTGGGATGGCTGACCACCAAACAAATATCTCACAGACTCAATAAAACACTGAATAAGCTTCAGGTCTGGCTCCCCAGTCAGGCAGGGTTTTGCTATTTCACAGGTGCATTGTACTGCTGTACATGTTTGCAAGTAAGGCAGCTCTTTGACATTTAATGTCCTCACAACACCTGACCCACAGAATACTTTGTCTGGATTACTTAGAGTAATACTGGCAGTAAAAGTAAAAGTGATTGATCTGCAAAGTGCATCACCAACAGCTGTTTTACAAGGAGCATTCATGTTTTAAATAAGTTTTACACAGGGTCAAATGTCAGTGATTGGATCACACCCACAGTTTGAATTTCTACTGTGTCTCCTGACGCTGATCGTCTTTTGCTGTTTAACTGTTTAGATCATTGAAGAGTTTTTTAACCACACCTGGAGAACCAGGCACAACCAGACGATGCCGGATCACAGCCTGACTCTCCTGTGGTCGCTCTCTGTCAGCATTAAAGACTTTGGAGCTTTGCTGGGCTCACTGGGAGTCAAATACCTGGCAGATTCTTATGGAAGGTAAAAAAAAATGTTTAAAAAGTTATTTTTTCATCATTTCCTTCTTGTTTTTTGTCTTTTAATTTCTCTCTTCTCCCCTCCAGACGTAACTCCATCCTAATAGTGAATTGTCTCTCTGTGGTGGGAGCGTGTCTAATGTCCGCCTCCAAAGCCAGCAAGTCATTTGAGGTTCTCATCCTGGGGCGCTTAGTGTTCGGTCTCTTCTGCGGCCTGGTGATGAGCCTTAATCCGCTCTACATCCAAGAAGTGTCCCCCACAAACCTGAGAGGGGCCTTCGCCACACTCAACCAGGTGTCCTTTGCCTCAGGCATCCTGGTGGGAATGGTGAGGACAGCGTTGGAATTTTTAACTTCTGACTGATGCTTGTTGTGCTCACTGTCTATAAGGTGATGGCAGATAAAGTGCAGGGTTGGATACAGAACAGCACTGCCATAGTCAAGTGTTGTTACTATGAGGAGGTGTACTTGCTCTGCAACAGTGTTTGAGTGGATGGAGAACGTCAAGTGGCATCCACATGAATCCCAGAACCTAAGGTTTCCCACCAGAACATTGCACTGTAACGGGATGATCAATGTTATTCACTTTACCTGCCAGTAGTTTTAATATTTTGGCTGATCGCTGTATGTGAAGTCTTGCCAAGTCCTGCTTTGATTCATGATTGGCTCTTGTCTGGCTTACTTGTCTAACTTGGTAAAAGTCATGATTTGAACCAAATGGCCAAACAAGATGTAACATCTGGATACTAAGTACAACTGTCAAACAAGGTTTCTGTATCTGTTCCCTGCAGGTTGCTGGTCTGGAGACAGTGTTGGGAACTGAGCATAACTGGGCCATGATGCTGTCCCTGTCTATCATCCCGGCCCTGACACAGTACCTGGTCCTGCCTTTCTGTCCAGAGAGCCCTCGCTACCTGCTCATCAACCGGGGAGAAGAGACCAAAGCAGAGGCTGGTGGGTCCCATGTTTTAGTACTTCATTTTAGGGCAACAGTCCTGCAGTTACCGAACTTTTATCATCAGCTTTTAGAGTCGTGGTTTCCAGAAATAAAAAAAAAACATGGAAATGCTTTTAATGCACCCTAGTATCTCAGCTCTGTGGATACACTACAACAGTCCCTAAAAAGAAGATGCTGTTTTGACACTACAGCCCTGCTGAGGCTGAGAGGCAGCTCAGAGAAGGTGTTCGCTGAGCTGGAAGAGATGAAGGAAGAGGCGGCCCACACCCAGACCGGTGTCACCATCAATGAGTTCCTCAAGAAGCGCAGATACAAGCAGCCGATCATTATCGTTCTCATCATCAACTTGGGCAGCCAGCTGTCTGGATTTAATGCGGTCAGTCTTGTGGAATTAAATTGTCATAACTCAAAGATCCTACTGGGAAAATGTGTTTGACATGAATGTGAAGGCTTCTGACTTGGAGACAAAATAATTTTGCTGTGGTTAACTTCTTTCTGCATGGATTGTTCATGGTCTGATAAATATTTCACTAGAAGCGCTGTTGTATTTATTCAATACATTATTCAGGCTTGGCACTACTCTACTCTTATTCTGGGGCAGTGTGTCAGGACAATATCCCTGCCTCTAAAAACACCAAAAGATGCCCCAGTAACCCACTAAGATAAATGAAATGCCTGCTCTTCTCTTCCAGATTATTAATTATTCCACCAGAATGTTCCAAGCCAAGTTCGATCAGGCCAAATACCTGACTCTGGGCGTGGGAGCTGTCAATGTGACCTTCACTCTGGTGGCAGTGAGTACAAAATATAGTGTTAATGTTTACATTTCTGCTCCCTATTTAAGCTAATCAATATAAAGCCAACAATCTCAAATCTACTAAATATACTAAATATACAAGTTGTCATATTCTATAGATTTTGTCACAAACTGCACCAAAACCTTGGATTCAAATTTTAAGTTTGTTACCATTTCCTCATAAATGGTTTAACAGCTTGAGCCACAACAGGATAATGTTGCATTTTTGTTTAAAAACGATGGGGAAAAAATGTGAGCAAAGTCGTCACTGTGTTTTTTCCTTTAAAGTTCTTCCTGATGGAGAGGGCAGGAAGGAGGAGATTGCTCCTGACTGGTTTCATCTCCATAGCAGTGTGCAATCTACTCATGACCATAGTGGATTCTGTCCTGGTAAGATCATCTCAGTACGACTGTAGGATTTATTTGAACGTGCATAAAGAAAAAATCTATTGCACTTAAAATGCACAAGATATCTAATGTTTGACAAACCAGGCATAAACTGAACTTTAGTCTCCCATTGTTAGAACAAGAAACAAACCTACTTTTCAAATGTGTTTTTGAAAACAGGAGACACTATTTGATTTTAAACAAAAGACAGAGCTAATATCATTCCCATTTTGCTGATACATTTCAACATAAATGAACCCTAAAACCTACAATGACTGCCCTACATTTATCCCTCAATGAGAAACCCGTTTATCCACCACACAGCACCTGGTCCCAGAGCTGCGGAGCCTCCAAGTCCTGCTGGTTTTCTGCCTGATTTCAGCCTACGAGCTGGGCCCTGGCCCCATCTCATGGTTCATCGCTGCTGAGCTGTTCGACCAACCTGGCAGACCCATCGCCATGGCCTTTACCAGCATGCTCAACTGGGGAGGGAAGTTTGTTCTGGCACTCCTCTTTCCTCCGTTACTGGTGAGTTTATACTGTTGGCCCGGACGCTGTATGAGTGAATTAAACTTCAGGGAAAACTTTAGAGGTGGATTTCTTGCTTGCTTTTGCAAGTTCTCTTATACCTCAGAGACACGACTGTTAAACACAGGCTATAAATCTGTTCAGTCTGTTATATACAAACGTACACTGTATACTGTAAAACAGACATAAATCTGAGATGTTTATTACGTATAAATCTATTGCTAACTCCTTTAACATCAGGTTGAAATAATAGTAATTAAATTAACAGTTAACCAGGGAAACATTTGGTCACTACAGTGCTGCAGAGATGGCAGCCAACCTGAAACTATGACCAACGAACCAAATCAAACAACCTTTTTATTTTTCTACTTTCTTGTGTAAAGCTGTTGTATTGGCTTTTGTGTTTTTCTTTTTGTTTTTGAGAATGTTACTCTTCATTAACACTGTGTAATTATGATGACATTTCTTGCAAAGCTTTTCATCTGAAGAGACCATTCTTTGGTTAAATACCAGCCCAGTCGCCAGAAGAAAATGTCAGCATTGTACATTTCTGGAAAATATGAATGTTAAATTTGCAGAATTCATACGAATCATATTAACATCGCCAAAGTTACGTAGTATATGAGCTGACTTTGTCGTCGGGGCTGGAGGAGACACTGATGGCGTGTGTCACCGAGGTAAGATGCCTGCCAAGCAGTACTGCAGACCTATATTCAACAAAACCAGCTGTTTTTTCAGTGAGTTATTGATGTGTTTCAAGCAGCTTTTCAGCCACCAAATGTAGGGTTTTTTTAGGGACCAGGTGCTGTTTTTCCACTGGGGACAGTGCAACAAAAAGCATCTGTTTTTACTGAGACACAGCTGCTTTTTAAGCGGGGATTGTGCCCCCAGAACCTAACTTACCTAACCACACATGAAACACAGTGTTGTTGAAACATAAAGATTTGAGATTCACACTACATAATAATGTTTTTTTTAAAAGGCAATTGGGCTGGTAAATACAGACCAAGAGCCCAAATTAAATTAATACCTCTGTCTGGCTCTCCCACACACAGAAAATATGCGGTGCATACGTCTACCTCCTCTTCATGACTGTGGCTCTGGCTGCCTTCACCTTCACCTGGATTCGCCTCCCAGAGACAAAAGGCCGCACATTCGATGACATTGCGGAGGAGTTCAGAGGAGCCGAAGGCATCCCTTTGCACAATAAGACTGGATTCAACACTTTCACCTGACTGACCTTTTAACTCTTCGCTATTGTCAAACTGTTGAAAGGGTCAGTTAACCCAATTTACCTACATGTTTTATAGGGGTGGGGGGAAAAAAATCAATGCTGCATAGTATCGCGATATTTTTGTGTGGCAATATGGTACCGCCACAGCGTGCCAAGTATCCAATATTTCTACTATACAAATAATTAATATTACAAATACAAATTAAACTTTAGGTAGCCTACTAGAATATCGCTTATTGTACGAAGTTGACTTGACTTGGTTATGGGAACTGAAAGTGTAAACTGACTGACACTTTATGTTTGGAGGCATTTTGTTACCATTGGATTGTTATTTTGAAAAGAGATGGGAGTCTTCAGAGGGACAGACAAAGGACGCTTACAAAATGTAAAAAAGTGAAGGAAATCTGCAACACTGAGGATTAAAATTGGATTTGTTTTCAGAGGTTTATGTGGTAACTGAACTATCTTCTGACACAAAGAGCAATATGACACGCTGTGCTGCCAGTGACCACAAAGTCATTGAAAACGTTCCTGAAATTCTCAGGATGCTCATTTGTTTCATTGGGTTCAGCTGAAAAGTGTTTTGTAGAGATGTTCCAGAATGTTGTGTCGCCACCACTTGATGTTATGTGTAAATAAATATTAAGTCATGCAAGTCTCAATGTTTTCATAAAACTGAAATATCTTCGAAATGTTAAAACTGCTGTCGTTTGGTGATCTTACCAGATTAAACAATTTAAACACCACAGTGTATATCAAATTGATTACATGGAACTAACTTATACAGTAGTTGTGCATTTCAGTGTACAGTATATGTTGATTGGCAGCTGAAGCCAAGAGCTGTTCCTGATCCCCCATCGGAGCCGTCCCTCCATGAAACAATCTTTTCTTGTATTTGGGCTTCCTGCTGCAGACACAGCAGCCTTCCACTTCTTTATTGGTCTGTGAAATCTCACATATCTCTGAACTATGTGCACTTGTAAGATGTCTGTGAAAACCAACCGCAGCTGTGTGAATAAATATTTCATCCAATATGATCTACTGTGACTTGAAGGAGCTGCAGAGGGAGAGGAGCCAGGAGATCAGAGAGCAAGTTTGGGTTTTAAAACACCAGGGGGCAGAATTAAATTTACATGTAAATTACTGTACTGGTTTGTTCAAAGTCAGCATCTAATAACTCATGACACACAGTCTGGGTCTGAGCTCAGTTTGGTCATGGGTTCATTATTTGCCTGTTTTTTTGTTTTTTTTTTTATTAGAACACTTTTTTTTTTTTTTAAACTGACAGTGAAGAAGAAAAGAAACATGACAAAAATAAGCACAACTACTGAAGTCGAGCAGTAAAACAAGATTTAAATCTGTCTGAATACCAGGATTTCTCTGTCTCTCTGCAAAAGTATGATGACAGTGACACCTACTGGACCAAACTGTACACAAGTTTTTGATTCAATATAATTCTGTCTTACAGCAGGTTTAATTTTGAAGGGATATTTGGGGTCTTACTGGCAGTACTACTCATTGTAACTACGCACAATAATATTTTAAAATTAAGTATTAATATAGTTCTATCACATTTAAGAATTATTTGGTATGGTATATTTAAGTGCCACAGAGCTTGCTAAATGAACCTTCAGGGCTGAAAAATCCACTTAAAATAGTTTAACTATATATTTTCCTGAGGATTGTTTTCATTTCTTTGAAACATTTTAAAGGGCAGATTTTAATATTCATTGTAAATGTATATTTTTCAACAAAGCAAAAACATTATACTACTCCATCACTTAATAATGTTTTCAACATAACTGATTATCACTAGTTTTTACTGGCTGTAACATAACATTCACTGGTTCTATTTAATAGGTAGATATTTGTACTACGTTAAATTTAAAGTTTTCTATCTTGCAATCTATCCCTGTGTGATACCTGTTGAGCCTAGAGTCTCAATGAACAATTTGGGAATGACTGATGAGAAACTTCCACACACTGCAACAGTGATTTTACAATAGCAAGATGGATTTTGGCATTGATTTGTTTAATGTGTAGTACTCAGACTTTGTTGACAAAGATCTTTAAGTTCCAATGATGAGAATTGATGTTGCATCAAATATTTGATAAAAACTACTGATAGGTTATCTATTAATTATAAACTCCTCTTGTCAGCTACACAATTTAAAGAATTTGAAATATGTTTTAGGTATTTAAACTCAGATAAACTATCTTCTTACAATTAGTTTCAGGTTTAAACGGGACAGCTACCCAAAAATCAAAGTACATATTTCCTTTATACCTGTAGTGCTATTTATCAGTCTAGATTATTTTGGTGAGAGTTGCAGAGTGTTGGAGATATTGGCTCTAGAGATGTCTGCAAAACCAATTTCCCCAAGGGGATGAATAAAAGCATCTACCTATCTCTCCAATACCAGGGGACGAGACGGCACTCTGTTTGTGGTGCTCAAAGTGTTAAAAATAATAATAATAATAATTTCTTAAAAACTCAACAGCAGTGTCTATTTCCAGACATCATAACCAGGTTATTCAAGACAATCCACAGACCTTGTTGTGAGCAGTTTCATGCGGGAACTATTTTCTTTCTACACCTGCCAACCATATCACTGTTCAGAGGGAAGTGTGCATCTGCTCATGGATGAGAGGCTCGTGCTTGTGACAGTGCCACATGTGAACATTTATGGTGTCCTCCTCAACTGTGCTGTAATATTAGCTTGCCCAGTGGTGCTAGGTGAGCTAGCATTAGATGCACACTTCCATCTGCACAGTGGCATTGGCAGGTGTAGTTCAGGAGCAAGAAAATAGTTCCCACATGAAACTGCTCACAACAAGGTCTGTGGATTATCTTGAGTAACTAACACTACCGGTAATGATTTGGGGATGAACTGTTCCTTTAAGTGTTGGATGTTGAAGAATTTCAAAATCAAACTTCAGATCAGATATTAAAAATTTCTCACTTTTTAGTGCTGCCAGTACAGAAAGATCATTCAAGTTCTGTAAGTAGCAAACAGTTCATGAATGCAGGTGGGAGTGATGGCCTGTAGGGGGACCCGCTGCACCACTTTGACTCCCATTTAAAGTTACACTGACAGTAAAGACTTAGTGAAACTCAAAGGATCACATCATATGATTCACTAACACTCCCAGCTGCAGCTCTTTCTATCCATGTATCTATATTAGACTGGCAGTTTGTGTCAAACAGAACATGGATATCATCATCTTCATCTATATGCTGTGGGCTTTAGGTAGTTTACATAAAATCAACTGTGCACTGTGATTTAAAAATCAAAAATGTTTTTGGCTTCATGTAATACTTTATCATTGTAAAAACAATTAGGTATAAGGTAACAAAAAATGTTTGTGTATCCTTCATTGTTGTACACAGGTCTAATCCATGGAAGTGATGTCACCCAGACTGACACACTGTGGAAAGACAAGGGTGACCATGCAACAATGAACTGCAGCCACACAAAGGGCTCTTCGTACTACGAGATGTACTGGTACAGACAGCTGTCAGGAGAAACTATAAAACTACTGGTGCTCACAAGATTTGGCAATGAAGAACATGACTTTGGAGGTTTAAGCAAAGAGAAATTTGGAGCCTCCAGGTCTGGCACAGAGAGTGGGACATTCACAGTGAAGAATCTGGAGCCAGAAGATAAAGGCTTGTATTTCTGTGCTGTTTCAACACAGTGCTACAGACACATTTCACAGCTGTACAAAAACCCCTGTGCACTGTTTGCACCGCTGGTTCTAAAACTAATTATCTGCCGTACTGTAGGGGGACCTCATGTACCACTTTTTCCACTTTGATCACACCCCACATGAACACTCCCACGTACCACCTGCAAATCTTTATCTCTGTAACTACACTGACAGTTATGCGTTTGACTCTGACATTGTGAACATGAACATCATCACACATGGTCTCATCAGCTTGTTACTATTTTTGTTCTGGATAAAAGGTAAAGTACAAAACAATCAGCCAATGCAGAACTGAATAAGACATCTATTAGGGGTATAATAACTAAAGTTCAAAATCACTGTAAATGTTTTGCTGTACACTTGTTAAAATGTTAAATTCTGGTAATGTTAACTGTTTTTCACACAGGTCTGACTGATGGGAGTGATGTCACCCAGACTGACATACTGTGGGAGAAACAGGGTGACAATGCGACAATGCACTGCAACCACACAAAGGGTGTCCAGCATTACCAGATGTACTGGTACAGACAGCTGCCAGGAGAAACTATGAAACTAATAGTGTACACGCAACTCCTCATAGATCATGATTTTGGAGATTCCAGCAAAGATAAATTTGCAGCCACCAAGCCTGACTTTGAGAGTGGGACATTCACAGTGAAGAATCTGGAGCCAGAAGATAAAGGATTGTATTTCTGTGCTGTGAGTCAACACAGTGATACAGACACATTCAACAGCTGAACAAAAACTCCAAAACACTGCTGGCACAACTTAGTGAGTCTATTATTCTCCTGTACTGTAGGGGGACCTCAAGTACCACAAATTCTCTCAGTTACACTTTGATCAAACCCCACACGATATATAAACACTCCCACCTGCAACTCCTTATATCTCTGTATCTACACTGACAGTTATGTGTTTGACTTTGACTGAACATGAACATCATCACACACGCTCTCATCAGCTTGTTATTGTTTCTGTTCTGGATAAAAGGTAAAGTACAAAAAGATCAGCACAATGCAGAACTGACTAAAACGTCTATTGGAGGGACAATAACCAAAAGTTCAAAATCTAGGTGTTCTGCTGTGTGCTGTTACATGTTCACTTCTGGTAATGTTAACTGTTTTTCACACAGGTCTAACTGGTGGTAGTGATGTCACCCAGACTGACATACTATAGAAAAAACAGGGTGACAGTGCAACAATGCACTGCAACCAGACTAAGTGTACCCAGTATTTCCAAATGTACTGGTACAGACAGCTGCCAGGAGAAGCAATGAAACTTACTGTGTTCACAAGAATTGCCAATGAAGATCATGACTTTGGAGATTCAAGCAAAGATAAATTTGCAGCCACCAGGCCTGATGCTGAGAGTGGGACATTCACAGTGAAGAATCTGGAGCCAGAAGATAAAGGATTGTATTTCTGTGCTGTGAGTGAACACAGTGATACAGACACATTCAACAGCTGAACAAAAACCCCAAAACACTGCTGGTACATCTATTAGTGACTCTATTATTCTCCTGTACTGTAGGGGGACCTCGAGTACCACAAATTCTCTCAGTTACACTTTGATCAAACCCCACACGATATACAAACATAAACACTCACACCTGCAAATCCTTATATCTCTGTAACTACACTGACAGTAAAAAGGTAAAGTACAAAAAGATCAGCACATAAGCACATCAGCCGTAGTGTTGGTAAATATCTGTTAAACTTAAAAACAACTCCACAAAGCCCGCAGTGATCCCACTTGCAGTATTTTTCACACCAGCAGGGGGCCACAGACCTTAACAAATGAAATAAGGACACTTCTACACTCCCATTGTCTCCAACATCAAGATAACACTACTCCTGCCCTGCTCATGAAGTCAAAGCTATGATGTACAGTCCTCTCTGACACCTCCTCTGACACACACTCCACAAGCACTGAGCTGACGGCACTGGAAAGGAAAGCTAACACAGTGTCAGATCTAAACTTCTTTAACATGATATTTGGGGTCTTTATATTCTGTTTTCTTCAGCTGCCAGGAAATAATGGTGAGAGACACAAGATAATTCCAAAAAGACTCCCGACACTGCACAGCTAATAATTTGGGAATTTAACATTTTGTCTGCTTTTCCCACAGGTGCCTCTCACAGCAAGAGAGTCTTCCAAACACCTCCTTTCATCATGAAGAAAACTGGTCAATCTGTTGCCAGAGAGATCAACTGTTCACACAGCATAACCAATTATGATGTCATCCTCTGGTACAAACAGGACCAACATGAAGCTCTGAAGCTTCTGGGATATCTGAATGTAAATATACAGAATGTGGAGAAGGACGTGGAACGAAAAATCAGCTTTGATGGAAATGGCCAGACACATTCACGCCTCAGCATTTCTGATCTTGTATTAAATGACAGTGGTGTGTATTTCTGTGCTGCCAGTCAGCACAGTGCTGCAGATTTCCCTCACGTCAATACAAAAACACTCCTTTATCTGTCTGCAGAGAGACAACATGTTGAGTCTCTCCAACACCTGCAGGAAGCCTCCATCTAAACTGAGCCTTTGATGATTTTATCAACTGGTGTGACATCTTCTGACGCTACGCTCTGTGTGACGTATGAAATAAAGATGTTTTAGCAATTTACCACTCTCTAATATGGTTGTGAACATTTCTCATTGACTACAGGAATAAGAGAATATAGAAGCTGGGTGAGCTGAAGAGAATGCCTCATGCAGTCTGTTTTAGGTTGACACAAGAATAAAGAAACATCCTGTCAAGAATTTCAACATCTGGTTTAATGACTTCATGATTTTTCCACACTGTGTAGTAAAAACAGGAAGTACAGGATGATCTGTGTTTTAAGATTCTGTATTAAAAATGTCTTTAAATGTGTAAATCACAACACACATCACCTCATCAGATCTGGACTCTTCAGCTCGTCAGTGTTACTGATCTAAAGTACAGGTTATCTACAGAGGAGTCATGTACTGTAGGGGGCTCCCCAGTATCACTTATACTACATCTCAAATGACACTGTAGATTTGTACAGAGCAGCTCACACGATCACATCACACAACGCAGTGACACTCCCACCTGCTGCTCTTCATGTCTCTATAATTACATGACACTTGGGCACTTTCTATCAAGCAGAACATGGATATTAACATCATGAAACAAGGCCTCCTCAGACTGTCTGTCTTTTTCCTCTGGACTTCAGGTAATTTACAATAACATCAAACTCTGTTTTCAAGTTTGTGCTCTCATTAGAAAAGACTATCTGTGGTAACTTACACTGCTTCACACACAGGTCTAATCCATGGAAGTGATGTCACCCAGACTGACATACTGTGGAAAAACAAGGGCGAAAATGCAACAATGCACTGCAGCCACACAAAGGCTGCTGACTTCTTCCAGATGTACTGGTACAGACAGCTGCCAGGAGAGACAATGAAACAAATTGTCTTCACATCAACCACCAGCATAAATCATGATTTTGGTGATTTTAGTAAAGATAAATTTGCAGCCACCAAGCCTGACGTTGAAACTGGGACATTCACAGTGAAGAATCTGGAGCCAGAAGATAAAGGATTGTATTTCTGCGCTGTGAGCAAACACAGTGATACAGACACATCCAACAGCTGAACAAAAACCCCAGAGCACTGCTGGCATAATTGTTACCAAAACTAATTATCTCTGTAATGTACTGTAGGGGGACCTCATGTACCACATATAATCCCAGTTACACGTTGATTCAACATGTGGGTTTTGATACAGCAGCGAACGTGATCAGAGAACGCCACAGAGGATACTGACACTCCCACCTGCAACTCCTCATATCTTAGACCGTGACGACACTGACTTGTTTGTGTAATATCTGTTATATGGATAAATTACTTTTAAGCGTCCGACTTCACCCAACCTTCACTCACTGACAACTGCAGGTGGGGGGGGGGGCAAACCTCTGCAATTTAAATAATAGCAGACTTCTAACATCCACAGATTGCAGCATCAACACCCCACTAAACTCTGCTGATGACGTGAAAGCTGTGATGTAGATAACTGACGCCCTCCCTGTTTGTATTAACAGTAACAGTAATATGCTTGTGTCTGAAGCTGCTGAACTCAAAGAACCTAAAAGGACAAGTCAGTAGTTGAGTCTCAACTTCCAAATTTCCTTACTATGATGTTTTTGGTCATGTTGTGTTTCCTTCATCTTCCGGGGAACAAAGGTAAGTATTCCAAACAGATTAAGACACTGACTGCACAGCTACTATTTTCAGTATTTAAAATAGCATCTGCTCTTCTCCCACAGGTGCCTCTCACAGCAACAGAGTCCTCCAAACACCTCCTTTCATCATTAAAAAAGCTGGTGAATCTGTTACCAGTGAAATAAACTGTTCACACAGCGTAACAAATTATGATCAAATTCTTTGGTACAAACAGGACGAACAAGGAGCTCTACAGTTTCTGGGATATCTGAATCTGGCCAACCCATACCCTGAGGACAGCGTGAAAGGAAAAATCAGCTTTGATGGAGATGGCCAGAAACATTCACGCCTCACCATTTCTGATCTTGTATTAAATGACAGTGGTGTGTATTTCTGTGCTGCCAGTCAGCACAGTGCTGCAGATTTCCCTCACGTCAATACAAAAACACTCCTTTATCTGTCTGCAGAGAGACAACATGTTGAGTCTCTCCAACACCTGCAGGAAGCCTCCATCTAAACTGAGCCTCTGACGATTTTATCAACTGGTGTGACCTCTTCTGACGCTACACTCTGTGTGACGTATGAAATAAAGATGTTTTAGCAATTTACCACTCTCTAATATGGTTGTGAACATTTCTCATTGACTACAGGAATGACAAAATATAAAAGCTGAGTGAGCTGAAGAGAATACCTCATGCAGTCTGTTTTAGGTTGACACAAGAATAAAGAAACATCCTGTCAAGAATTTCAACATCTGGTTTGATGACTTCATGATTTTTCCACACTGTGTAGTAAAAACAGGAAGTACAGGATGATCTGTGTTTTAAGATTCTGTATTAAAAATGTCTTTAAATGTGTAAATCACAAAACACATCACCTCATCAGATCTGGACTCTTCAGCTCGTCAGTGTTACTGATCTAAAGTACAGGTTATCTACAGAGGAGTCATGTACTGTAGGGGGCTCCCCAGTATCACTTATACTACATCTCAAATGACAATGTAGATTTGTACAGAGCAGCTCACACGATCACATCACACAACGCAGTGACACTCCCACCTGCTGCTCTTCATGTCTCTATAATTACATGACACTTGGGCACTTTCTATCAAGCAGAACATGGATATTAACATCATGAAACAAGGCCTCCTCAGACTGTCTGTCTTTTTCCTCTGGACTTCAGGTAATTTACAATAACATCAAACTCTGTTTTCAAGTTTGTGCTCTCATTAGAAAAGACTATCTGTGGTAACCTACACTGCTTCACACACACAGGTCTAATCCATGGAAGTGATGTCACCCAGACTGACATACTGTGGAAAAACAAGGGCGAAAATGCAACAATGCACTGCAGCCACACAAAGGCTGCTGACTTCTTCCAGATGTACTGGTACAGACAGCTGCCAGGAGAGACAATGAAACAAATTGTCTACACATCAACCACCAGCATAAATCATGATTTTGGTGATTTCAGTAAAGATAAATTTGCAGCCACCAAGCCCAACGCTGAGAGTGGGACATTCACAGTGAAGAATCTGGAGCCAGAAGATAAAGGATTGTATTTCTGTGCTGTGAGCAAACACAGTGATACAGACACATCCAACAGCTGAACAAAAACCCCAGAGCACTGCTGGCATAATTGTTACCAAAACTAATTATCTCTGTAATGTACTGTAGGGGGACCTCATGTACCACATATAATCCCAGTTACACGTTGATTCAACATGTGGGTTTTGATACAGCAGCGAACGTGATCAGAGAATGCCACAGAGGATACTGACACTCCCACCTGCAACTCCTCATATCTTAGACCATGACGACACTGACTTGTTTGTGTAATATCTGTTATATGGATAAATTACTTTTAAGCGTCCGACTTCACCCAACCTTCACTCACTGACAACTGCAGGTGGGGGGGGGGCAAACCTCTGCAACTTAAATAATAGCAGACTTCTAACATCCATAGATTGCAGCATCAACACCCCACTAAACTCTGCTGATGACGTGAAAGCTGTGATGTAGATAACTGACGCCCTCCCTGTTTGTATTAACAGTAACAGTAATATGCTTGTGTCTGAAGCTGCTGAACTCAAAGAACCTAAAAGGACAAGTCAGTAGTTGAGTCTCAACTTCCAAATTTCCTTACTATGATGTTTTTGGTCATGTTGTGTTTCCTTCATCTTCCGGGGAACAAAGGTAAGTATTCCAAACAGATTAAGACACTGACTGCACAGCTACTATTTTCAGTATTTAAAATAGCATCTGCTCTTCTCCCACAGGTGCCTCTCACAGCAACAGAGTCTTCCAAACACCTCCTTTCATCATTAAAAAAGCTGGTGAATCTGTTACCAGTGAAATAAACTGTTCACACAGCGTAACAAATTATGATCAAATTCTTTGGTACAAACAGGACGAACAAGGAGCTCTACAGTTTCTGGGATATCTGAATCTGGCCAACCCATACCCTGAGGACAGCGTGAAAGGAAAAATCAGCTTTGATGGAGATGGCCGTAAAAATTCACGCCTCACCATTTCTGATCTTGTATTAAATGACAGTGGTGTGTATTTCTGTGCTGCCAGTCAGCACAGTGCTGCAGATTTCCCTCACGTCAATACAAAAACACTCCTTTATCTGTCTGCAGAGAGACAACATGTTGAGTCTCTCCAACACCTGCAGGAAGCCTCCATCTAAACTGAGCCTCTGACGATTTTATCAACTGGTGTGACCTCTTCTGACGCTACACTCTGTGTGACGTATGAAATAAAGATGTTTTAGCAATTTACCACTCTCTAATATGGTTGTGAACATTTCTCATTGACTACAGGAATGACAAAATATAAAAGCTGAGTGAGCTGAAGAGAATACCTCATGCAGTCTGTTTTAGGTTGACACAAGAATAAAGAAACATCCTGTCAAGAATTTCAACATCTGGTTTGATGACTTCATGATTTTTCCACACTGTGTAGTAAAAACAGGAAGTACAGGATGATCTGTGTTTTAAGATTCTGTATTAAAAATGTCTTTAAATGTGTAAATCACAAAACACATCACCTCATCAGATCTGGACTCTTCAGCTCGTCAGTGTTACTGATCTAAAGTACAGGTTATCTACAGAGGAGTCATGTACTGTAGGGGGCTCCCCAGTATCACTTATACTACATCTCAAATGACAATGTAGATTTGTACAGAGCAGCTCACACGATCACATCACACAACGCAGTGACACTCCCACCTGCTGCTCTTCATGTCTCTATAATTACATGACACTTGGGCACTTTCTATCAAGCAGAACATGGATATTAACATCATGAAACAAGGCCTCCTCAGACTGTCTGTCTTTTTCCTCTGGACTTCAGGTAATTTACAATAACATCAAACTCTGTTTTCAAGTTTGTGCTCTCATTAGAAAAGACTATCTGTGGTAACCTACACTGCTTCACACACACAGGTCTAATCCATGGAAGTGATGTCACCCAGACTGACATACTGTGGAAAAACAAGGGCGAAAATGCAACAATGCACTGCAGCCACACAAAGGCTGCTGACTTCTTCCAGATGTACTGGTACAGACAGCTGCCAGGAGAGACAATGAAACAAATTGTCTACACATCAACCACCAGCATAAATCATGATTTTGGTGATTTTAGTAAAGATAAATTTGCAGCCACCAAGCCCAACGCTGAGAGTGGGACATTCACAGTGAAGAATCTGGAGCCAGAAGATAAAGGATTGTATTTCTGTGCTGTGAGCAAACACAGTGATACAGACACATCCAACAGCTGAACAAAAACCCCAGAGCACTGCTGGCATAATTGTTACCAAAACTAATTATCTCTGTAATGTACTGTAGGGGGACCTCATGTACCACATATAATCCCAGTTACACGTTGATTCAACATGTGGGTTTTGATACAGCAGCGAACGTGATCAGAGAATGCCACAGAGGATACTGACACTCCCACCTGCAACTCCTCATATCTTAGACCATGACGACACTGACTTGTTTGTGTAATATCTGTTATATGGATAAATTACTTTTAAGCGTCCGACTTCACCCAACCTTCACTCACTGACAACTGCAGGTGGGGGGGGGGCAAACCTCTGCAACTTAAATAATAGCAGACTTCTAACATCCATAGATTGCAGCATCAACACCCCACTAAACTCTGCTGATGACGTGAAAGCTGTGATGTAGATAACTGACGCCCTCCCTGTTTGTATTAACAGTAACAGTAATATGCTTGTGTCTGAAGCTGCTGAACTCAAAGAACCTAAAAGGACAAGTCAGTAGTTGAGTCTCAACTTCCAAATTTCCTTACTATGATGTTTTTGGTCATGTTGTGTTTCCTTCATCTTCCGGGGAACAAAGGTAAGTATTCCAAACAGATTAAGACACTGACTGCACAGCTACTATTTTCAGTATTTAAAATAGCATCTGCTCTTCTCCCACAGGTGCCTCTCACAGCAACAGAGTCTTCCAAACACCTCCTTTCATCATTAAAAAAGCTGGTGAATCTGTTACCAGTGAAATAAACTGTTCACACAGCGTAACAAATTATGATCGAATTCTTTGGTACAAACAGGACGAACAAGGAGCTCTACAGTTTCTGGGATATCTGAATCTGGCCAACCCATACCCTGAGGACAGCGTGAAAGGAAAAATCAGCTTTGATGGAGATGGCCGTAAAAATTCACGCCTCACCATTTCTGATCTTGCATTAAATGACAGTGGTGTGTATTTCTGTGCTGCCAGTCAGCACAGTGCTGCAGATTTCCCTCACGTCAATACAAAAACACTCCTTTATCTGTCTGCAGAGAGACAACATGTTGAGTCTCTCCAACACCTGCAGGAAGCCTCCATCTAAACTGAACTTTAGATGACTTTATCAACTGTTGTGACCTCTTCTGAGGTCATATTGTACACAGTTCAACAATGTGAAACTAGGGCTGGGCGATATGGCCTAAAAAAAAAATTAGATTCACGATTTAAATCGATTTTTTCCCCTCCTAGTTAAAAAAAAAAAAATTGCGGCCTGGTAGCACATACCTGGGGTCCAAAACTTTCAGCATGTGAATAAACCCCAGCTTTTCCACGGTAGCCTATATATGGGCACCATATCTCTTGCAATATACATGGCGACTGCATCTGTGATCGCTTTCCACCAGACCCCTTTTTTATCATACGGCAGTGTTTCCTCTACCATCATATTGGATCACAACAGAAGTCATTTAAGGTTACCTTTCCTATAGAACAGGTCTATACCTTGTCCTTTTATTAAACAAACTAAATAGCCTTATGTTACAGGCTGAGCCTGATGTGTGTGGCTTGTGTGTGTGTGTGTGTGTGTGTGTGTGTGTGTGTGTTTGGAGCTGTGTATGTGTGTAGTTGATGTAGGAGGTATGAGACGTTAGTGCGCCGGGTGTGGAGTGTGATGTCAGACGGATGCGCCCCAGGAAGAAAGTGAGGCATGTGCTGTTATTTACATCGAGCAGCCACAGTGAAGAAGCCTACGCAGTTCTGCATGCTGTTTTTGAGTTATTTCCCTCTATGTAAAAGTCAGACACTGATGAGAGAGGCTGGGCATCATCCCTGCAGTGCTGAAAATAAAGTGCTGTTCTTAAACGCAGACGAAGTCCCATTGTTTATGTGTTGTTGCCACAACGAGTTAACACAAGCTAAAGGAGCTAATGGTCTTCGGAGGTCCCTTTACTACGGTTCGGGGGTCTGCCAGCTTGGCGTTGGTAACACTTATTTATCGTATTTACACAACGGCATGTCATTTATGTCCCTACACGGTGCGCGTCTAAAATTCTCCTCTGCTCTCTGTGTCGCGCACGGCGGAGTTTGGCCCTGATGCGCACGCACACACACACACACACTCAGGTGAGCACACAGACACAGACACAGGTGTGCACACAAAAGCGCTGAAGAACTCGTTCCCTTTCTTAAACGAGTTCTTCCCCGCTCACTGCCATGTTGTTTGTGTATCAAACACGCGGGGGGAGGGGTGAGCCCACTCTGAACTACAGGAGTCCAGCGTGGAGCGGCGGTAGCGGACTTTAAATAGAAACTCGATTTTCATTAAAACAAATTGGCCTAAACTACAAATTCGAATTAATCGATAAAATCGATTTATCGCCCAGCCCTATGTGAAACTCTAGCAAGAGTTCAGTAAGGAAGATACTTTGTATGCTTAAACCAGTAAATCATTTCACATATCATCTGCCATTCACCCTTTGCACGCATGTGCACTCAGAATTTCTTGCTGTCATTTTCTGGGGCTTTCAATTCAGCAGTTCTGTCAGCTTTAACCAAAAGCACAGCATCAGGCCTTCATCTCTCTGCTGTCTTTCTAAATAAGATTCTCCTTCTGCCTTTAGCAGATCATGCTGCAGTTGTAAATAAGATTCTCCTTCTGCCTTTAGTAGATCATGCTGCAGTTGTGCACATCCTCCACCACCCCATCACTGCTGAGTCTTCACAGATTCATCAGCCTCATTAGCCTCATCATCCTATTAGTCTCAGCAGAGTCACCAGCCACCACTACCACCAGTGTCTGGACTCCAAGGGGGGTCCAGCCACTGCTGGACTGTTTATCTTGCTCAGGGCAGACACCCCTTGATAAAGTCTGTCTGACGAATCTTTATCATCACATATCATCTCTTAATCTGCAATAAACAATTCTCTTTGGTTCGTTCCCCCATCTCTACTGACTGAAATATAATTGTTGTAATCTCTAGATGTGCAGAACATGTTTGTGATATTTTCTTATTCTCTACAGGATTGATGCACAGCTGATAAACCTCAGACACACAAACTACTCACAAACTACTCTGCTCCCTACACTCTGTTTTAGACCTATCTTTTCATTAAAAAAAAAAAAAAAATCCCTGTCAAAAATTTTATAATATGACTTCATCATCAGTAGGGCTGAACTGAATGCTTCGAAGCTCCGATCGCTGCCATGGTAATCAACATCAAAATCATTAAAATGCAGCTTTTTTTTTTTATTTTTTATGTATAATACATATAATAATATGTATGCATTACCCCAAACAATCCCATAAATCAAGAAAAATCAAATATTATTCATTAAGCATTAACATTAATTATTATATTTATTCTCAGGAGAGGACACTTAAACTAAATGATGGTTTTGTGACTCCGACTCGCTCTCATCTAACGTCCGATACTGAAAGCTGAACAAAAACCCCAGAGCACTGGTGGCACACCTCTGTCCCTCCATCTCATGTACTGTAGAGGGACCTCAAGTACCACAAACACTCCCAGTTACCCTTTAATTCACCGGCTAACAGGATCAGTGACATCACAGAAGATACAGACACTCCCATTTGTAACTCTTCTTATCTGTATAACTACACTGACAGAAATATCTGAGACTCTGAATTTCAGGAAAATGGACATTACTAAACATGGACACCTCAAATTTTTAATATCTCTGCTCTGGATAAAAGGTGAATTACATTAAAAACTCGCGTATTAGAGGTGACAATGGTTTTTAATTCGTCTACTTCAAACTACTAACCTAACTTATATGCACACAGGTCTCGTTGGTGGGAGTGATGTTACACAAACCCAGATACTGTGGAAAAACAAGGGTGAAGATGCAACAATAAACTGCAGCCACACCAAGGGTGGCACCTATTTCCAGATGTACTGGTACAGACAGCTGCCAGGAGAAACTATGAAACTAATCGTGTTCACAACAACCAGCAACACTGATTTTGGAGATTTCAACAACGGGAAATTTGCAGCCACCAGGCCTGACGCTGAGAGTGGGACATTCACAGTGAAGAATCTGGAGCCAGAAGATAAAGGATTGTATTTCTGTGCTGTGAGCAAACACAGTAATACAGACACATTCAACAGCTGAACAAAAACCCTCAAAGCACTGCTGGCACATCTATTACTGAGTCTATTAATCTGCTGTACTGTAGGGGGACCTCAAGTACAACCACAGAACATCACAGAATACAGTGACACTCCCACCTGTAACTCTTCATATCTTGATTGTAACGTCACACCTCCCATCACACAGACTGACAGTGACTCTGGTCTCTAAGTTCATGTTGCTCACGACACAATAATGATCACAGCTGGTCTGATCAAACTCTCTGCTGCCGCTCTGCTCTGGATTGTAGGTACTGAACATTATGATGATGGTGAACGAGAGGAGAAGCTGCTACTTTAACTGTATATTCATAGTAATGACTGCATATTTATCCTCCTGACTGTTGGGGGTCCTGTAACATGGCATGCTTTTTTTTTTTTTACCTCCACAGGTCAAAGCGATGGGAGTGATGTCACCCAGACCCCTCTGCTGTGGAAGGACGAGGGTCAGTCTGCCACCATGAATTGCAGTCACACAAAGGACATTTCATATCGGCAGATGTACTGGTACAGACAGCTGCCAGGGGAGGGAATGAAGGAAATAGTTTTTACAACTACAACTCCTCCACATAAATATGAGAGTGGCTTCAGTGAGGACAAATTTCCAGCAACAAAGAGCGATCCTCAGACTGGATCTCTGACAGTGGAGAAGCTGCTGCCTGAGGACAGTGGAGTGTATTTCTGTGCTGTGAGTCAACACAGTGATTCAGGTGACTTAGACAGCTGTACAAATACTCATGTGAAAAGAAGATAACAGTCTCTTTGATGGACCACAGAGGGAGCTCTAGACTAGCACTGATACAGATATACTTAGATGGCTGAGAAATATCTTTTTTTACAGGATTGAAAATGTCACAACATATGATCCTAAAGCTTCAGGAACAGCTAGAAAGGAAACCTAAATTATGATCATTACGTCATCTTTATGTTATCTTTTCATAATACTCCATTAATTAGTGTTCAAACTGGGTCCCCAGGAAGAAGACCAAGCTTTGAAGCCAATTTTCCTAGTGGCCAAACAATGTAATCACAACCATCATGTGATACCCTGTGGCCCAGAAAGACTTTTTCCATTCACTTACACGGTGAAAGAGACCTCTGTAAATAAGTGTATACTATTTTTGAGTGTCACCCTCCCCCAGGCAAAAATGACTGACTTAACACATTGTTAAGACAGAAGTAATATACTCCAAATGTACTTGTGCCCAAAGTTGGACATTAACTTTTTTGTCCATTTGCCACCATGGTTAGTGAATTCCAAAATCTACCAGCTACTCAATGGATTACAACCATGTTTTGGCTGAGTGAAGCAAATCTAGCAGCCACTTGCATATTTTACCAGCATTTGGATGAGTTTCACATGCTTTTTCAAGTCTTCGTAATTTTGTTTCCTGTCATAGGGTGGCAGTACAGACTGTGTGTAGTGGAAGTTCAGGAGGACGACAATGCATTATGACACCACCCCAACTTTCTTCTACAAAAGAGGTGTGAATATTTAGCAGAACTGCACACAGAGTGATGTAAACACAGCATCAACAACAAGGATAATTTTGAAACCGGTCGTAAAAAACAGAGATGATGATTATTGTTTTCTGCACAGCCCTAAATATCATACTGGTTTCAGGTAACGTGACAAATGATTTCAAAATACTTAAAATGCAGGTTATTGTCTAAAACCACATGATTATATATTGTGTGTTTACTGCTGATTCTCTTTACACAGGTTCCTCTCTCAGTGACCAAGTCCATCAGACTCCAGCTGACATGTACAACAACCAAGGGGAAACAGCCACAATCAACTGTTCACACAGTATTGAGTACCAAGATCGAATCCTCTGGTACAACCAGTCAAAGCACAAACAGCCACAGTTCCTGGGTTACATGGTAGCAACCACTGGAAACCTAGAGAAGAATCATTTGGATGTGAAGATAGTAGGGAATGCAAATAAAGGCAAGACCTGCACATTAACCATTGATAGACTCAGCCTGAACAGCAGTGCAGTGTACTTCTGTGCCATTAGGTTACACAGTGATACATATCACTGCTCCTCAGTACAAAAACCTCCTCATCAAACATTCTTTTATCTCTGTATGAAAGCTCACAGATCCTTGCACCTGTATTCCTTCCTCTAATTAGGTGGCAGTGCATCTGGGTGCAGTGGCAGCTGACATAATGTTTCCAAAGTTAAAGGTCTAGTGTGTAGGATTTAGGGGTCGTAATGTTTTCCTTACCTTAAAATGAGCTGTTTATATATACATACAGAGAGGGTCTTCTTCCACGGAGTCCACCATGTTGTTTCTACAGGAGCCCAGAAGGGACAAACCAAATACATGCTCAAGATGGGGCCATTCACATTTTCGCATCAGCCACTGAAGTTCTTAGTGTTGCACGATTAATCTAATCACAATCGCCATCGCGATGTCAGGCTGTGCGATTACATAACCGCATAAAAGGCTGCGATTTAATGTAAATAAATGTTAACGTGTGTGCCTGTGAACGTGACTGCCTCTCCTGTAGTGTGTGGAGTTTGTTGACATCACGTGACGCAAGCTATCCTGGTGCGTGCAGCCGGCGTGCAGCAGTGACTAACACAGACGCTGAAGAAGAGCATGAGCTTGACCATGAACAGCCTGAGTTGGTGGCGAAAAAAACGCAACGTACATTATTACATGGCGATACTTTGGATTCAGGTACGGCGACGTTGAACAGAAAGACGTGCTGTGTAAGCGTAAAAGTTAAAGTCGCCATGTCCCGCGGCAACCCGACCAATCTATATCAGCACTTGAGACGGGATGTGGCGACTTTAACTTTTAAACTTTTACACAGTACATATTTCTGTCCAACGTCGCCGTACCTGAAAGACGTGCTGTGTAAAAGTTTAAAAGTTAAAGTCGCCACGTCCCGCGGCAACACGACCAATCTATATCAACACTTGAGACAGCACAGCACAGGGAAAAGTAGGAAGAGTGCATGCGAGAGAAAGCCGAGCCGTGTAACGTTAAAGACAAAGAGACAACTGAAAGCCGCCAGAGCCTCATAAAACAACATCCAAGCACAGTTGAGCAAACATTTGTAAGTGTCACAGGGAAATCATGGACTCCATAACAAATGAAAAATTGAGCAATTTTGCTCGGGTTTGGCCCACTTGACATGCTGCTGTGTTGTGCTATGGAGCTGGAATTAGTCATTTACGTGACAACGCCTGAACGCAACATATGCTCGCTCCGCTGTGTGTACAGTTCCGTGCTGGCTGCTGTGTGAGCAGTGTGTTTGACTGTGCTCAGTCTGTTGATGGGCATTGACACACTGTCTGTCCATAACAATAACTGTGTCAGGTCAAGTGCCCCCCTGATATAATGTAGGGGAAATACTGAGTCAAGCAAAAAGACTCATCATACCATTTATTTATTACATTTTATTGTAATTATATTGTAATCGCAATGGCAAATTGCGATATTGTCCACCATAATCGCAATCGCACATTTTTACCCAATCGTGCAGCACTAGTAGATCTACACTCTTGGCACACAGGAGACGTTTCAGCTGGTTGCAATCTGCAGCCTCACCACTAGGTGCCATTAAATCCTACACACTAGACCTTCAAGAGGAGGAGGATGAACTATGACACCACCCACCTTATGACTTCATGTTGATTGGCTGATAGGAGGGTTTACTTAAAGAGGAGGTTGGAAAGACTCAAAAACACACTGAAGCAACGAGACTTTGATCTGATTGTATTCATCAATGTAACCAAACACTTAGAGAAAACAAAATGATCATCTTATTCCTCAGCATTACTTTAAACATAATTCTAGTTTCAGGTAATGTCACCGAAATTATCTTTTTTTCTCATGTTTTTAACGTGTTACTCAGTTCATTCCATTCAGCAGTGTTTATGCTCAGGTAATATTTTGTCTGATGCTATGTTCATTGTTTTACACAGGATCCTCTCTCAAAGTCACCCAGACTCCAGCTGATATGGTCAGCAACCAAGGAAGAACACTCAGAATCAGCTGTTCACACAGTATTGACAACTACGACAGAATCCTCTGGTACAAGCAATCAAACAGACAGCTACAGTTCCTGGGATACATGTTAGCAACCACTGGAAACGTAGAGAAGAGTGAACTGGATGTGAAGATTGAAGGGAATGCAAATAAAGGCGAGACCTGCACACTAACAATAGAGGGACTCAGCCTGAACAGCAGTGCAGTGTACTTCTGTGCTGCTTGGTTACACAGTGATACATATCACTGCTCCTCAGTACAAAAACCTCCTCATCTCCATATAACAGCTCACAGCTCCTTGCACCTGTGCTCCTTCCTCAGTGTGTCATTACTCTTTATACTGAGCCAGGGGTGTGTAGTAGTAGTAAACATGAGTTATTGCATATGCACAGTTGGGCTGCCCCTGAAAGTGGGAGATTTGAATCATCAGTCAGAGACCACTCAATCAACTGAGATTCCTTTCAAGTCGAGCAGTCGATCCAAAATGTTGTTGCACACATCTAACGGCTGTGCAGTTAGCTTTTTTACTATATGTTATGTGAATGTCACTGCTACACTGAATGTCCCACTAAGCCTCATTTAAATTCTCAAACTCTATATAGAAAAAAAAGGAACAAATGGTAAAATATTTGTATTGAACAGCCAAATCATATTTGATGAAAATAATTCTCAGGTACAGCCCAAAAACACAATGTCACCACCCACCTGATGGCATGGGAGGGTTTATACAAAAAGAAGGCGGGACATACTGAGTATAACAGCTCCATAAATTGCAAAAATTATGTTCTCCAATACAACCAAACACTCAGATATATGCAAAATGATCCTCTCTTTCATTTGCATTACTTTTAACTCTATTTTGGTTTCAGGTAACGTCATCACACTTGTCTTTCAGCTGTGTTATTGCATTATATATATTATTTAGTTTTTTGTTTTTTTATTTACCAGTGTGTATGCTCATGTTGTATTTTGTCTGATGCCCCAACAGGGTCCTCTCTCAGTGACCAAGTTTACCAGACTCCAGCTGACATGTACAACAAACCAGGAGAAACAGCCACAGTCAGCTGCTCACACAGTATTCAAAGCTACAACCAAATCCTTTGGTACAAGAAATTAAAAAATGGGCAACTGCAGCTCCTGGGATACATGTATAAAAACAATGCAAACCCAGAGAAGACTGAAGTGGCTGTAAAGATGGAGGGAAATGCGGATAAAGACCAAACGAGCACATTAACAATAGAGGGATTCAGCCTGAACAGCAGTGCAGTGTACTTCTGTGCTGCTAGTTTACACAGTGATACATATCACTCCTCCTCAGTACAAAAACCTCCTCACCACACTTTCTTTTATCTCTGTATTAAAACTCACAGATCCTTGCTCTTGTATTCCTTCCTCTAATTAGGTGGCAGTGCATCTCTGTGTAGTGGTACTTAACATGATGGTTACAAAGTTAAAAGTCTAGTGTGTAGGATTTAGGGGAACATATTGGAAGAACTGGAATATAGTAGTCTATTCATAACTTTGTTTATATTAGTTTATAATCAGCTGACACTAAGAATCATTGTGTTTTCATTACCTTCGAATGAGACATTTATATCTACATGTGAAGCAGGTCCTCTCCCATGAAGTCCGCCATGTTATGTCTACAGGAACCCAGAATGGACAAACCAAACACTGGCTCTAGTTGGACCACTGACATTTTCATGTAAGCCACTGTAGTTCTCCCACACTCATGGCACTCATCTGCAGCCTCACCACTAGGTGCCATTAAATCCTACACACTAGACCTTCAAGAGGAGGAGGATGAACTATGGCACCACCCACCTTATGACTTCATGTTGATTGGCTGATAGGAGGGTTTACTTAAAGAGGAGGCTGGAAAGACTCAAAAACACAATGAAGCAACGAGACTTTGATCTTATTATATTCATCAATGTAACCAAACACTTAGAGTAAACAAAATGATCATCTTATTCCTCAGCATTACTTTAAACATAATTCTGGTTTCAGGTAACGTCATCGAAATTATTTCAAATTTTGAATTTTCTTCCTCATTTTATCAACAAAATCTGCTTAGAGACTTTTCTGTTTATAGCAAATTTCTTACACTGCTGCTGTTTAAGTTGGTTTAATGAATGTTTCATTGTCTTATGTTATTTGGTTCATTAATGTTTATGATAATGTGATATTTTGTCTGATGCTTGTTCATCATTTTACACAGGATCCTCTCCCAGTGACAAAATCTACCAGACTCCAGCTGACATATTCAACAACCAAGAAGAAACACTCAGAATCAGCTGTTCACACAATTTAATTAACTACGACAGAATCCTCTGGTACAGGCAATCAAACAGACAGCTACAGTTCCTGGGATACATGTTAGCAACCATTGCACACCCAGAGGAGAGTGAACTGGATGTGAAGATTGAAGGGAGTGCAAATAGAGAGGAGACCTGCACATTAACAATAGAAGGACTCAACCTGAACAGCAGTGCAGTGTACTTCTGTGCTGCTAGGTTACACAGTGACATGTATCACTGCTCCTCAGTACAAAAACCTCCTCATCTCCATATAACAGCTCATAGCTCCTTGCACCTGTGCTCCTTCCTCAGTGTGTCATTACTCAGATCTTTATACTGTGCCAGAGGTGTGTACAAGCTTGTCAGCATGAGACAAACACACCATGACACCACCCAACTAATGACATGGGAGGGTTTATACAAAGAGAAGGTTGGACATACTGTACTCAGTATAACTGCTTTCTTCATTGCACCAGTTTTCTTCAATATCATCAAACCAAACAGAATGATCATCTTCTCCCTTTGCATTATCTTAAAGTCTATTCTGGTTTCAGGTAACGCCATCAGATTTGTTAAGATATTTTAATTCAAATTTTAAACCAAGTCTGGATAGATCTGCTTTTGTACATCTGGTCTCTTAATACTGCTGCTTTTCAGCTGTGTTTTTACATGATATTTTATTTCCTTTTTCTCGTCTTTTTTATTTACCAGTGTGTATGCTCATGTTGTATTTTGTCTGATGCCCCAACAGGGTCCTCTCTCAGTGACCAAGTTTACCAGACTCCAGCTGACATGTACAACAAACCAGGAGAAACAGCCACAGTCAGCTGCTCACACAGTATTCAGAACTATTATCGAATTCTCTGGTATAAGCAGTTAAAGAATAAAAAAGTGCAGTTCCTTGGATACATGTATAAAAACAATGCAAACCCAGAGAAGACTGAAGTGGCTGTAAAGATGGAGGGAAATGCGGATAAAGACCAAACAAGCACATTAACAATAGAGGGACTCAGCCTGAACAGCAGTGCAGTGTACTTCTGTGCTGCTAGTTTACACAGTGATACATATCACTGCTCCTCAGTACGAAAACCTCCTCACCACACTTTCTTTTATCTCTGTATTAAAGCTCACAGTTCCTTGCACCTGTATTCCTTCCTCTAGTTAGGTGGCAGTGCATCTCTGTGTAGTGGCAGCTAACATGACGGTTACAAAATTAAAGGTCTAGTGTGTAGGATTTAGGGGACTATATTGGCAGAGATGTAAAAGTATAGTCATATTTCTGTTTTCAGTAGTTTATAATCACCTGAAACTAAGAACTGTTGTTTTTTTTTTTGTTACCAAAGAATGAGCAGTTTATATCAACATACGGAGCAGGTCGCCTCCCACAAAGTCCGCCATAGTGTTTCTACAGGAGCCCAGAATGAACAAAACCAAACACTGGCTCTAGATTGGAATATTCACATTTATAGATCAGCCTCGCTTTGAACACTTGAAGAGTTTCAGTTGGTTGCAATCTGCAGCCTCACCACTAGATGTCATTAAATCCTACACACTAGACCTTCAAGAGGAGGAGGATGAACTATGACACCACCCACCTTATGACTTCATGTTGATTGGCTGATAGGAGGGTTTACTTAAAGAGGAGGTTGGAAAGACTCAAAAACACACTGAAGCAACGAGACTTTGATCTGATTATATTCATCAATGTAACCAAACACTTAGAGAAAACAAAATGATCATCTTATTCCTCAGCATTACTTTAAACATAATTCTAGTTTCAGGTAACGTCATCGAAATTATCGTTTTTTTCTCATGTTTTTAACGTGTTACTCAGTTCATTCCATTCAGCAGTGTTTATGCTCAGGTAATATTTTGTCTGATGCTTTGTTCATTGTTTTACACAGGATCCTCTCTCAAAGTCACCCAGACTCCAGCTGATATGGTCAGCAACCAAGGAAGAACACTCAGAATCAGCTGTTCACACAGTATTTGACAACTACAACCGAATCCTCTGGTACAAGCAATCAAAGGGACAGCTACAGCTCCTGGGATACATGTTAGCAACCACTGGAAACGTAGAAAACAATCAACTGGATGTGAAGATTGAAGGGAGTGCAAATAAAGGCGAAACATCCACACTAACAATAGAGGGACTCAGCCTGAACAGCAGTGCAGTGTACTTCTGTGCTGCTAGTTTACACAGTGATACATATCACTGCTCCTCAGTACGAAAACCTCCTCAACTCCATTTAACAGCTCCTTGCACCTGTGCTCCTTCCTCAGTATGTCATTACTCAGATGTTAATACTGAGCCACTGGCATGTAATTGTGTGTTAGTTTAATGTGACACTTTTGTCTCCCCCCTCTGTCAGTGACAGTTTACATGAATATGACTGACACATGCTCAAAATGTACGTAAGGCCATAGCTTCCACAGTACTCTGAGCTGATGCTACATTATTATGGTCTCCCCCAGTATTAGACGAAAATGTCAGAATCAAGCACATGCAAAACAAAAATACGTGAGAACAAAAAAACACCCCAATACATTAATCGAGCAACAACAAACAGTTAAGTTTCACTTTTACCGCACCTAGTGTTCGTCCATGCCCAGACTACATGTACAATGAATAACAGAAGAGTAGGTTTAGCTCCAAGAACAGAAAATCAACACATGGCCGAAAATGTTGTATCGTGATGGTGCACTACAAATAAAAATGTGGGAAACCCTGTGCTTAAACATTTCAAAAAACTCTCTTGCATACTTATTGCTAGCGTGCCATTAGTTAAGCTATTGGATGCCAATGGTGGCATGTGTGTCCAATGTCGCTGACCCCTGCATTAATCTCTCCCCCTTTTCACTCTGGCTAGTGGATATGAAATTAGGGATGCACGATATATATCAGGCCAATAAATTATCATCTGATAATGGGACATTTTTATAACTATGCATTATTCCGGAAATTAAAATTATAGCCAATAAATGCCAATAACACAAAGCCAGACTGCTTTCATTAATTTAACAAGGGCAGCATTTACATTTATAAACGATAGTGGTGCATTCCTGTATAAAAACACATTTCCTGTGTGTCTGCTGGGAAAGTCGCCCCAGAAAGCAGACAAAAATTCATCTGGCAAAGGCTTGATAGGCTTGATTGTAATGGATGTTCATTTATGTCCCACAACTTTGACATGAGTTACATGCACAATGACACCACCCACCTCATGACTGGGGAGGGTTCACTCAAAGAGAAGGGTGGACATAAAGTACTCTGTATAACTGCTTCATTCATTACAACAACAAATTGATGATCTTATTTTCTTCAGTTTAACTGACCCTCAGAGAAACAAAATGATCGTCTTATTTCTTTGCATTACTTTTAACTCTATTCTGATTTCAGGTAACGTCATCAAATTTGTTTAAAGAAATTTTATCTCAAATGTTAAACCAAAACCTATATAGAACTGCTTATGCCCAAGTTGTATTTTTTCTGATGCTTTCTTTATCTTCTTCCCGAAGGTTCCTCTGTTAGTGACAAAGTCCAACAGACTCCAGCTGACATTTTCAGCAAACCCGAAGAAACATTCAAAGTCAAGTGCTCACACAATATTGACAGCTACAACCAAATCTTGTGGTATAAGCAATCCAACAGAAAACTACAGCTCCTTGGATACATGTTGGCAACCAGTGGCAAGGTAGAGAACCATGGACTGGATGTGAAGATACAAGGGAATGCAAATAAAGGCGAGACCTGCACACTAACAATTGAAGGACTCAGCTTTAACAGCAGTGCAGTGTACTTCTGTGCTGCTTGGTTACACAGTGCTGCATATCTCTGCTCCTCAGTACAAAAATCTCCCCATCACACATCCTTTATTACTGCTCACAGCTCCGTGCACCTGGAATAAGCCATTCTAACCCCTGTTGGTCTGTCTTCTGATGAAGGTCAGAGATTATAATGGGAGGTCCTTCTGCAGCAGTCTCAGACATTCAGTATGTCTGCTGTGGCTGCATCTCATGTAAATAAGATCACTATAATGACTCAAGTCTTCATCACATTTGCAGTCTTGTCTCTCTGGCTTCAAGGTACACGGGTAAACATTTACATTTTTGTACACTGTAGGTTTTATTTTTATCCGTCTTTACTAACCGGCTGAAACAGGCTGAAACCTACATGCAACATCACATTCTGACTATATAACTGACAACTGTTTTGGAAATGAAATGTTTTTCACCAATTCTGTCTACATGTGATACAGAAAACAAATTACTGTTAACATTAAAAAAAAAATCCAGAACAAGAAAATACTGACTTGATATTAGAAACATTAACATTTTACACCCTGTAAATTAATAAATTAATGTATTTAATCCACACAGGTCACTGCCAGGATGTGAGCCAAGACCCTGAAATCAGCTGGAGGTATGCTTCCAAAACTGCAGAGATGAACTGCAGCCACAAAAAAAATGCGGGTCATACCCAGATGTACTGGTACAGGCAGCGTCCAGGGGAGACCATGACCCTCATAGTCTACACAGTTTTTGGAGGACAACCAGACTATGGTGGCGTCCCTCAAACTAAATATTCAGCTATCAAAGATAACATAAAGACCGGGGCTCTGACTGTGAAAGACCTGCAAACTGACGACAGCGGCGTGTATTTCTGTGCTGTCGGCAACCACAGTGATGTGATAAGTATGAGCAGCTGAACAATAACTGGTTGCCAATAAATTTGGTGAGTGGGAAACCAAGTGTTGGCTTTTATATCGTTCCAGTAGGTGGAGCTGGAGCTCCAGAAATACTCTACAGTTCATCACATGCAGCACTATAAAATATGATGTAGCTGGTTTTCAGAGGAGGGCATTATGAAAGAGTCTAACCATCAAGTCTCTAGAACCACTCAGTGTTCTGTGTTCAGTCAGACAGGAGGTCAACATGCCAACATTATTCTTTTTATCTTGGATCATTGGTAATCACTTATATCACTGAGGAGAATCAGGAAAGCATTTAAACTATAGTTTCCATATGGTTCATTCATCTTCTCTCTTTTTAGGTGTTTGTCTGGGTGTTGAAGTCAAGCAAACTCCTTCAGAACTTCTCAGAAGACCTGGAGACAAAGTCCAGCTGGTTTGCAGCCATAACAAGACTGACTTTACACTGATGTACTGGTACCAGAAGTCCCCTGGAGACCAAGCTCTAAAACGCATCGGACATGTGTATTACAGCAACATAGAACGTGAGGAGTCTTTTAAAAAACATTTTACTCTCACAGGAGATATGAGTGGAGAAACAGCAAAGAACGGATCTCTGGTAATAGACAGCCTAAAGGCACCTGAGCACAGTGCAGTGTATTACTGTGCAGCTAGCTACGCACACTGACTGCAGATCCCCTCTCCGTTATACAAAAACTCTGAACCAACTTTTATCAGCATCTATGGTTTTGAATGAGAACCTGTACAGACCCCTCCCAGACAGCTGCTCTTGATTTGATGCCACTGTCAGCAAATATACAGTGATGCTGTTTCATCTTCACTTCCCTTTCCTTTTCAGACCTCAGTAGACATCAGTTGGATCACCATCGCTCACAATGGCAGTCAGGTTGATCTGAATGTTATCTAAAGGCTTTTGAGTAACTGCTTAATTCTGAGGAAGTTAAAATGATCCATTTTCTCTTTTTCTGTTGCCTGTCAGGTAAAAACTTTGTCAAACACAATTAACTGCTATTAATGTGGAAATTGCTTAATTTTTTATTCATAATTTATCACAATGTAAATATTTTCTTCATCTTATTTCCCTGTCCAGGTGTTTGTCTGGGTTTTGTTGTCCGTCAGTCTCCCTCTGATCTCATCACAAAACCTGGTGACAGGGTGCAGATGTTCTGCCGCCATGATAAAACTGACTACAGGGTGATGCTCTGGTACCAGCGGTCACCTGGAGACACAGCTATGAAACTCATTGGATATTTGAATTTTCAAGATGTCAAAATGGAGGCGCCATATAAAGAACATTTCAATATCTCTGGAGATTTGGAGGGGACTAAAGAAAAGAACGGCTCTCTAATCATCAAAGTTACTGGACTTGAGCAGGGTGCAGTGTACTACTGTGCAGCTAGCAAAGCACACTGACACAAATCCCCTCTGAACATAACAAAAACTCCTCACAATTGTTTATCATCAGTGGTTTTGAAAAATACAAGCTCCCAAGCACCTGCTTTGTGGTTGTAGTTTGGTTTGATGCAGTCATATCAAAAACAGTCATTATTTGTAGAAAGAAGAACATGAGACAGAGAGTCTGTATATAAGCTAACATCACTCCTCTTCCTACTTCTTTTAATAGCATTCATTAGAATGAAACGTGCCGCACCAAAAACAACAAATCAGAGCCAAGAAGTCTCTGAATCAACTGTCAATAATGTCAATCACTGCTTGTACCCTGCTGTCAAACTGACAAACTAGGCAGCGCTCATCAAATATGAATCAAGATTCTGTTACTGCATTACCTATTTTTTTCTTCTCACATGTTTTCAGAAACATATTTGAGTGTACTGTTTAGCTGTAAAATGAAAAAGTTTGTGATCCGGCTGCCAAAAGGAAGACAGCTGACCAAGGTACCAAGCACTGCCTACCAGCGGGACCAACTTTCTTATTTCACAGCTAAACAGTACACTAAAATATGTTTCTGACAACTTAAAAAATAGGCAATGCAGTGACAGAATCTTGATTCTGATTTGATCAGTGTTGCCTAGTTTGACAGTTCATAAGAATTGTTTGACATAACTGACAGCTGCGTTAGAGACTCCCTGGCTCTGATTGGTTATTTTCATTCATGAATAGTAAGGCCAATAGAGACTCTACATGACAGTAGAGCAGGCAGAGGAATTAGAGTTGGGTCGATTTCTGGTTTCTGCTGGTGCAGTCCGATGTTCAAGGTTGAATCAGTTTGATTTAACGCAAACCAGCTAAACCGACATTGGTCATTATGATACCTATTGGCACATCAAAAAGTAGCCTACATCAGCAACCTTATGTAGCCTCATATAGAGCATTAGTAATAAGAGACATCACAACTAGGGCTGTAACGATTAGTCGACTATACGATGACTAATCGACTATTAAAATAATCAGTGACTATTTTAGTAGTTGACTAATCGGTTTGAGTCATTTTTCATAGAAAAGTACTACAAAAGTACCTCAAAACACTCTTATTGCAGCTTCTTACGTTCAAATATTGGCAGCTTTACACACTCTCCCATGACGGTGAACTAAAACCCTTTGGCGTGAGTGCGAAACAAGACATTAGATAACATAATTTTGGGGTTTGGGGGAGATAGATTGACATTTTTCAATATTTTAACATATCTTTCGATAAAATGATTAGTCGACTAATCGAAGAAATAATCGACAGATTAGTCGACAATGAAAATAATCCTTAGTTGCAGCCCTAATCACAACGTGATCAACATAACATTAAGCAGCTCCTTCCTTTCACAGCACTTGTGTTTCCTCAACTTAATGAGAAACATATTCTCTTTTCTGCCACCAGGAGTCGCACAGACTCATTTTCATTACTATTTACATGCAGCAAGGCATCTGTGGGCAGTATCAATGCTTTTGTTACATAAAGCCTAATCTGGACTGTGCTGTATACATAATCATAATCTATTAAACACATAGGTGCAGGTATTTAGCCAATGTTTCTTTTATCTGTCACACTGTGTGTTTTGCAGCCCAACAGTTAATTAATTTTCCTCACAGTGTACATCATAACAGTGTAAATGCAGTGCCACAAGTCACAGAAACATGACACATGATTCTTTACTGAAGGGGAAAACTCCTCCCAGCAAGCTACTCTCACTTTCTCATCTTTACCAACTAGGGTACAGCGACGGCATTTCTCTATCACTTCTCTTTCATCTTTAAACCTCAGTCATGTCAATAGAGCCACTAGATGATGCTCTTCACAAACAGTGACAATCAGTGACGCACAAAACTCTGTCACACACAGGTTTACATGTCATCTAAAGGCTTAGAAAAATACTATCTATGTTGATGAAGACACAATGATCTGCCTTCTAGTTTTCTGCTGCCTGCCAGGTAATATCTTGAAAAAATATTAATTCATTTAAATGTGGAAATGTTTTTAATTTACATTACTAAATAACTTCTCTTTCTCTGCCTAGGTGTTTGTCTGGGTCTTGACGTCCATCAGTCTCCCTCTGACCTCATTGTAAAACCTGGAGATACAAAACATATATTCTGCAGCCATGATAAAACTGACTACAGGATGATGCTCTGGTACCATCGGTCACTTGGAGACACAGCTATGAAACTCATTGGACATTTGTCCGTTGAAGATGTTAAAATGGACACGCAATATACAGAACAGTTTTTCATCACTGGAGATTTGAGTGGAAATACAGCAAAGAATGGCTCACTTATATTGAGACCATCCAGATTTGAGCATAGTACAGTTTACTACTGTGCAGCCAGCAGAGCACAGTGACTGCTCTTACTTCCTCCTTCATACAGTAACTGCGCCAACCTTTGTCAACATGTATGGCCTTGAGTTAGAACCTGAACAGGCCCCTCCCAGCTAGCTGCTCTTGGTTAGCCTGTATGCAGGAAATGTTTTATTCATAACACTTCATTTTCCTTTTCAAGACTCATCTCAGCAGAGGCACAAGTATATTTCTGTTGCTAATGGTTAGTCAGTGTTATCTAACTCAAATCCCTAACACTGTGACACACAAATTGGAAGGAAGGGCTCTTGACTAACTACTTTACACTGAGGAAGTAAAAATGATCTGTTTTCTCTTCTTCTGTTGCGTAGCAGGTAATTACTTTTACATGAGCTCCTATGAATGTAAAAATGGTTTAATTTGAAGTGAATGAGTTCTTTTATTATCTTTCTAGGTGCTTGCCTGGGTCTTGATATCCGTCAGTCTCCCTCTGATCTCATCACAAAACCTGGTGACAAGGTGCAGATGTTCTGCAGCCATGATAAAACTGACTACAGGGTGATGCTCTGGTACCAGCGGTCCCCTGGAGACACAGCTATGAAACTCATTGGATATTTGAACTACAAAGTGGTCACAATGGAAGAGCCATATAAAGACGTTTTTAACATATCTGGAGATTTGGGGCAAAATACAGCAAAGAATGGCTCTCTTATAGTCAACCTTTTAAAACAAGAGCACAGTGCAGTTTACTACTGTGCAGCTAGAGAAGCACGATGAAAAATATCCCCCCTGAACGTAACAAAAACTCTACACAAGCTTTTCTCATCAGTGGTTTATAATAGCACATGAAATAAACTGCTCCCACACACCTGCTTCTGTGGTCGTACTTTGGTTTGAGGCAGTCATATCATCATAGACACGTACAAATTCTAACATATAAAAATGTCAAAAAGCAAACATCTGTCAAACTAGGCAGCGCTGATCAAATAAGAAACAAGATTGTTACTGCACTATTTCTTGCCTGAAAATGTTGTCAGAAATGTATTTAGTGTACTCTTTAGCATATAGATATCAGTTTGAAGTGCAACTACATGAAGCCACTCATGCTTTTTACATTCTGTTTGCTTCCTACTTAAATGTGACTCAGTTTAGTGAGTGAGCTCAAACAGCAAATACCCTGTCATCACTTAATACTGCATTTTATCCATGACAGAGTAACTCATTCTCTACATGCTGGTCCAATTTCTCTCTTGCTGTTTCCTTACAGATAACAACTGCTTCATAGTAAGATATTCATGTACTGTACCACAAATAATTTCTTGAGGTCAAGAAAGTTGAGGTTTGTTGTGAAACTGTCCAAGTTTAGGACTGTGAAAATGAAAATACATAATAAGAAACACTAAATACCTAAAAGTCACTTAAGTGATGTTATAACTTTCTCTTCTGCTGAAGCTATCATGTCCGTGTGTTTCATGGCAGGATGTACTTACACAAGCACTGACAGATAAAAAACACCAGGAACTACTGGATAAAACTCATCAGGTAAGATATTATGGTGACATTTGTGCCGAGGTAATGGCCATGTTGGACGAGGAAGAGGCTTCACCGAGCAATTTCACACAAAACTAAATGGTATATTGACAAATGTACCACAAACTTCGACCTTCTTGACTTGCAAAATTATCATTTAAATTAACACCACATAATGTGTAATTCATGGCACAATTAAAAAAAATATCTGTCTCTCACCGTTGACTGCTGTACATACTTTTTTCTGAAATAAGATACCATTGGAAACGTCATTTCAATGAGTGAGTTGTGATGAGAATCCCCATCCTTTGTATTCTTGAACTGAAGCACCAAAGCTTTTACAGTGCACTGATAGAAAAGCCTCAATAAGTCAATATGTACATATGGAGCAAAACCCCAAACAGCTAATGTCAAAACTTTGTCCTTCTCCCGTTGTTCAGTAAAGGAAACAGAGAGAAGGCTATTTATTCTCCTAAAAGACAATCAGACTGAATGAAGTGAAGTGTCTTAGTGTCAGACTATGCTCTGATTTCTCTGCATCACTTCCTGCCTCTCCGTCTGCTCCACAAAGCTCTGCTGAGATCCCAGTTAGTTTTTCACATTCAACAAGATGCCATCTCATCTCATCGTCTGCATCATCACTGTGCTCTGGATTAAAGGTACTGTACCTTCTACTTAATCTGTAAAAAAGTGCTAGGGAAGCAATCCAGGTAAAACACAATAATCTACTCACATACTAATGTTTTCTTTTTCCAACGAATGTAACTATGCAACTCCAAATGTACAATAATTTAACAGTGTCTTGATCTCTCCCCTTACAGGAGTTTGCCTGAGTAAAGAAAAAGTATTTCAGACTCCAGCTGACCTGATATGGAAACCAGATTTTGGAGTCAACCTGAGCCTCACACATGACATCTCAAGATATGACACTATCCTCTGGTATCAGCGCTCAGCAGGAGACACTGCCCTGAAGCTGGTCGCCTACATTTATTATAAAACTCCTAAGGTTGAGCCAGCATTTGTGAACAAATTTAGCGTGAGTGGAGATGGAGGGAAAACAGCTTATCTTCGCATCATGAAACTGAAACATCCCGAAGACAGCAGAGAATATTTTGGAGCGGCAAGCATAGGTGCACAGTCATAAAGACAGGGACACTCTCATACAAAAACCTCTAAAATGATCCGGGAGATAACAGCACACCAACAGGAAACCACTGAAATCATGTGACACTTTTTCAAAACGTATTACTGTTGGTTCATTGTTGTTATTGTTACTGATGAAAAACAAAGAATAAAATAATAAAGGACAGCCCAGTCCCATGTTTCTGCAAACCAGGGACACGTTACATTTGTATGCTTCATACTAGGGGTGTAAATCACCAGCTTCATCACGATACAATATTATATTGATTTGTTTGGATGACGATACGATGTTTGCTGATATCACAAAGTCTGTCATGATACGATTTTGATTTGATTCAATTCAGGAGCCTGCGATCGATATTACGCGATATCATATGCCCATCTAACACAATCATTTACATCAGCTCACAAAAACAACTAGAATATGATTTGACCATTTTATTTCTGAGCTCTGTTTGTTGTTTGAGCGGAGGTGCGCTTGCCCAGAAATGGTGACACAGACGTGCTACGTGAATTTCAAAATAAATGTGTATCTTTAAGATGACGATATGGATCGATGTTTTCATTTTGCATCAATATAATCGGATCGTTAATCAATGAATTGATGTATCGATGCGGATCGATGTATCGTTACACCCCTACTTCATACGTATCAAATCAGCATTTCTAAAGTGACGTTGCATGAGCGGACTTTGTCATTCAGAGGAAGAACGAATGGCAAATGACACGATACAGATGCCTGCCAAGCTGAAGCTGCAGACCACTGTTCAAAAGCAACAATCAAAACAAAAGGGGTTGTGATTAGCAAACCATTGCTGTATTTCCAGTGGCTTTTTAGCTTTTAAACGTGGGTGATTTCTAGCAACCCATTGCTGTTTTTACATCAGGGATAGCGCCATGAAAAGCGATTGTTTTTTAACAAGATGTTGCTGCATTTCCAACCGGGGTTGTGCCCCCAAAATTATGCACGTTAAGTCACAACATAATCTTTTTCTAACCATAACCAAATGCTTTCTTCTGGCGATTGGTTGTAAAGTGACAGATTTCTTTTAATAAGTACAAACATTTCAGAGTGGTTTAAGAAAAGGGTTAAAAACTCCTGAGAATGTTATATGTATTTGTAAAAATACACAACTCTACAGATAAAGTCACAAGGCTGTGCAGAGTTATTCTACAAGTTGACCTTGGTATGAATTAAACTAAACACTGAACAGCAGAGAGCAGTGAAAACACACCGACATGAAGATTGCTGTAAGCTCCTCCTTCCTCATTACAATCACACAATAAAGGAGGATTTCTCACTGATGTATTTTCATTAATGCCTTTTCATATCTGTGTTTAAGATATGAGCCACCACAGAGAACATTATGTCCACATGAGGAAATTTAAAATGTTTGTCATTTTGTTTTTATCTCTGTCTTTGCTCACAGGTAAGAGTCATAAAATAACAAACTAACAAACAAACTAACAAACTTTTCTTTTTACATTCAGTTTTTATTTCTATCCTCTAGACATCGTGTTATCATTGCCTACGATCAAACAATCACCCCCTTTGATAAAACCTGAACAAGAAGAAGCCCGTCTGGACTGTTACCATGGAGACAACGACTACCCCTACATGCTTTGGTACCAGCACAAGTCAGCAGCAGGAGGCCAGAGGGACATGGAGCTGATCGGACTGCTTCATTATGAAAAACCAACCCTTGAGAAAAACTTTGAGGCACGTTTCAACATAACGGGCCAGGCGAAGGGCCGAGCTCAGCTTGTAATCTCCAAAATAAAGCCAGCAGACAGCGCAGAGTACTTCTGTGCAGCCAGTCAGCACAGTGTTTCAACTCCTCTGGCTCCTTTTACAAAAAGCTGGTGGGCCACAATAAGGTGCACCTGCATCAGACCTACACTTTATGAAGAAAGCAGCATAATTCAGATGCTGCAGCTTTCTATCCCTGCTCTGAGAGGACAAAGAAGTGTATAAAAGTAATGTGTGAGGTGTGTAAATCATGCTATATGAATCACGCTGATACATGTTATTGTTCTACATCTAAGGCCTGCAAACACAACTGCTCCCATGCTAATGAGTCTTGTCCACATCCCTTTGTGTCTTCTCTTCAGTGTATTTAACCCTCTGATGTCATTTCCTCCACACAAATATCAAGCACTGCCTCGTATTTTCCTTCATTTCACTTCCTCTTTCTGAATCAAAATGATCCCAGGCTTCACCAGCGTGACTTTCTTTGTGCTTTGGGCTGCAGGTAAAGTTAATATCAACTTTTGACTTTACCAGTGCACCAGAATTTAATAATAAAGATATAATATGAAGTGATATAGTAGATATTAGTTCAGCATGCTGGTAGTAACTTTTCTGTGTTTCAGATGTTTCTCAGTCTGTGCTGATCACTCAGTGGCCCCACTACATCTCCAGTCCTCCCAGTGGCTCAGCAGAAATGCACTGCTACCAGAATGACACCGATTATCCATATCTGTTCTGGTACCGACAGCCGAGAGGAGAAAGTTTTCAGTTTATTGTGTCTGTAGTAGCTGGGACTGTAAACTACGAAGAAGGATTCAAATCTGGTTTTCAGGCAGTGAAATCAAGCGACAAGCAGTGGTCTCTGACGATAACCAGCGTTCAGCATAAAGATGAGGCAGTTTATCTGTGTGCTACCAGTCTGCACAGTGCTGTGGCAGACCTCAGGTCTGTGACAAAAACATACAGCTGAGACACCTGACTCACACTGATAATAATCAAATGAAGAAAATTCACTACACTGTGGAGGAGATCATATCAGTGACTTTTACTAAACATTGTGTTTCACTTATATCAATAAAAGCCAGGAAAGAAGAAAGACAGCAAAAAATGAATAAACTGCTCTCTAAAATGACATACTGCATTAATGATCATTTGTTTCAAAAACAAACTATTGATGTATTTCCTAGAAAGCAACCACCTGCAGTCATATAATCATTGTCCTGAACAGATTCAACCAATAGGTGGAGGCACAGCACCTGACATGAAGCGTCTTTCAACAGAACATTGTGATGAACACAATGCCCTCCCTAATTACCCCGAGCCTTATTTTCCTCAGAGCAATGCTTTTCTCACATCAGTGCACAACAATGTCTTCACCTATGTTCACATTTGGTATCCTCTTCATCTGGTTTTCTTGTGAGATCTTAAATTTCATCCTGAATAATATGAAACTATTCATGTTTAAAATGCTAAAAGAATCAAGATATTTAATAATATTAATATTAATATGGTACTGTCTCCTTGTCTGTTGCTACATTAACAGTTTCATTAATCTGTTTTCTCTGCAGATCAGGTGAACGCTGTAGTATTTCAACAATCTCCTCCACAGATAGTGAAGCAGGGCACTGAGGTCCAGATTAACTGCCGCCATGACGATACTTCCCTCGTAATAATGCTCTGGTACCAGCAAAGAGCGGACAGCATGTCTATGACCCTCATTGGATATGGATATGCAAACAGCGCCCAAAACTATGAGGGTCAGTTTGACAAAGAATTCGAGCTGACAAGAGAAGAAACAGTGACAGGAGCTCTGGTTGTACGCAAAGCAAAGGTGTCAGACTCTGCTGTGTATTTCTGCGCTGCCAGTACACAGTGATGTGGTTTAATGCCACTCCCTCACTAAAAACCCTCATCTATTCACATGAGGCAGTGTGTCTCTTTATACAGACTCTCACTGAAGGAAGTTTCACCAGCAGCAGAGAAAACGTGAAGGATGTCTCCAACTGTGATCGGATTTCTTCTCATTTTACTTCCATGTAATGAAATTACAACAGAGATAATTATTTATTGCATGTTTTCTTTTCTTTTTTTCTTTTTTTTTACAGTAACTACACAATTGATTTTTCACTGTGGCTTCTGTATCAACCACTTTTTGAATCTGTTTTCCCCACAGCTCGAGCCAAGAGTGTGACGTTTCAACAATCTGATCCAAGAATAGTCGACGAAAAGGCCAGGGTGGAATTTAAATGCAGTCACAATGATAACAACCTTGATTTAATGCTCTGGTACCAGCAAACACAGACCGGTCTGATGAATTTAATTGGATACAGCTACACTGGCAGTGACCCTGTCTATGAGAAGCAGTTTGAAAACCGGTTTGCAATGACAAGACAAGCCGTCCAAACAGGAGCTCTGATCATTAACAGTGTGACTCTATCAGACTCTGCTGTGTATTTCTGCGCTGCCAGTACACAGTGATGTGGTTTAATGCCACTCCCTCACTAAAAACCCTCATCTATTCACATGAGGCAGTGTGTCTCTTCATACAGACTCTTACTGAGGGAAGTTTCACCAGCAGCAGGGAAAACCTGAAGGATGTCTCCAACTGTAATCGGATTTCTTCTCATTTTACTTCCATGTAATGAAATTACTACAGAAATTATTATTTATTGCATGTTTTCTTTTCTTTGTTTTTTTTACAGTAACTACACAATTGATTTTTCACTGTGGCTTCTGTATCAACCACTTTTTGAATCTGTTTTCCCCACAGCTCAAGCTAAGAGTGTGACGTTTCAACAATCTGATCCAAGAATAGTCGACGAAAAGGCCAGGGTGGAATTTAAATGCAGTCACAATGATAGCAGTCTTAATGTAATGCTCTGGTACCAGCAAACACAGAGCGGTCTGATGAATTTAATAGGATACAGCTTTATTGGCAGTGATCCTGTCTATGAGAAGCAGTTTGAAGATCGGTTTGCAATGACAAGACAGGACATCAAAACAGGAACTCTGATCATTAACAGTGTGACTCCATCAGACTCTGCTGTGTGTTTCTGCGCTGCCAGCACACAGTGATGTGGTTTAATGCCACTCCCTCACTAAAAACCCTCATCTATTCACATGAGGCAGTGTGCCTCTTTATACAGACTCTCACTGAAGGAAGTTTCACCAGCAGCAGAGAAAACGTGAAGGATGTCTCCAACTGTGATCGGATTTCTTCTCATCTTGCTCCCATGTAATGAAATTACTACAGATATAACAACTTAATTATGTTTTTTTTTTTTTTACAGCAACTATATAAAAGGTATTTTTATCATGGCTTCTGTATCAACCACTTTTTGAATCTGTTTTCCCCGCAGATCGAGCTAAGAGTGTGACGTTTCAACAATCTGATCCAAGAATAGTCGATGAAAACGCCAGGGTGGAATTCAAATGCAGTCACAATGATAGCAGTCTTAATGTAATGCTCTGGTACCAGCAAAGAGCGGACAGCATGTCTATGACCCTCATTGGATATGGATATGCAAACAGCGCCCAAAACTATGAGGGTCAGTTTGACAAAGAATTTGAGCTGACAAGAGAAGACACAGTGACAGGAGCTCTGGTTGTACGCAAAGCAAAGGTGTCAGACTCTGCTGTGTATTTCTGCGCTGCCAGTACACAGTGATGTGGTTTAATGCCACTCCCTCACTAAAAACCCTCATCTATTCACATGAGGCAGTGTGCCTCTTTATACAGACTCTCACTGAAGGAAGTTTCACCAGCAGCAGAGAAAACCTGAAGGATGTCTCCAACTGTGATCGGATTTCTTCTCATTTTACTTCCATGTAATGAAATTACAACAGAAATAATTATTTATTGCATGTTTTCTTTTCTTTTTTTCTTTTTTTTTACAGTAACTACACAATTGATTTTTCACTGTGGCTTCTGCATCAACCACTTTTTGACTCTGTTTTACCCACAGATCAAGCTAAGAGTGTGACGTTTCAACAATCTGATCCAAGAATAGTCGACGAAAAGGCCAGGGTGGAATTTAAATGCAGTCACAATGATAGCAGTCTTAATTTAATGCTCTGGTACCAGCAAACACAGAGCGGTCTGATGAATTTAATTGGATACAGCTTTATTGGCAGTGATCCTGTCTATGAGAAGCAGTTTGAAAACCGGTTTGCAATGACAAGACAGGACATCAAAACAGGAGCTCTGATCATTAACAGTGTGACTCTATCAGACTCTGCTGTGTATTTCTGCGCTGCCAGTACACAGTGATGTGGTTTAATGCCACTCCCTCACTAAAAACCCTCATCTATTCACATGAGGCAGTGTGCCTCTTCATACAGACTCTCACTGAAGGAAGTTTCACCAGCAGCAGGGAAAACCTGGAGGATGTCTCTAACTGTGATTGGATTTCTTCTCATTTTGCTTCCATGTAATGAAATTAACTACATTTAACTGTGTTATTAGTTTTTTACAGCAACTATATGAATTTTTTTTTATCATGGCTTCTGTATCAACTACTTTTCTAATCTGTTTTCCCCACAGATCGAGCTAAGAGTGTGACGTTTCAACAATCTGATCCAAGAATAGTTGATGAAAAGGCCGAAGTGGAATTTAAATGCAGTCACAATGATAGCAGTCTTAATGTAATGCTCTGGTACCAGCAAACACAGAGCGGTCTGATGAATTTAATAGGATACAGCTTTATTGGCAGTGATCCTGTCTATGAGAAGCAGTTTGAAAACCGGTTTGCAATGACAAGACAGGACATCAAAACAGGAGCTCTGATCATTAACAGTATGACTCTATCAGACTCTGCTGTGTATTTCTGCGCTGCCAGCACACAGTGATGTGGTTTAATGCCACTCCCTCACTAAAAACCCTCATCCTTTCACATGAGGCAGTGTGCCTCTTTATACAGACTCTCACTGAAGGAAGTTTCACCAGCAGCAGAGAAAACGTGAAGGATGTCTCCAACTGTGATCGGATTTCTTCTCATCTTGCTCCCATGTAATGAAATTACTACAGATATAACAACTTAATTATGTTTTTTTTTTTTTTTTACAGCAACTATATAAAAGGTATTTTTATCATGGCTTCTGTATCAACCACTTTTTGAATCTGTTTTCCCCGCAGATCGAGCTAAGAGTGTGACGTTTCAACAATCTGATCCAAGAATAGTCGATGAAAACGCCAGGGTGGAATTTAAATGCAGTCACAATGATAGCAGTCTTAATGTAATGCTCTGGTACCAGCAAAGAGCGGACAGCATGTCTATGACCCTCATTGGATATGGATATGCAAACAGCGCCCAAAACTATGAGGGTCAGTTTGACAAAGAATTCGAGCTGACAAGAGAAGACACAGTGACAGGAGCTCTGGTTGTACGCAAAGCAAAGGTGTCAGACTCTGCTGTGTATTTCTGCGCTGCCAGTACACAGTGATGTGGTTTAATGCCACTCCCTCACTAAAAACCCTCATCTATTCACATGAGGCAGTGTGTCTCTTTATACAGACTCTCACTGAAGGAAGTTTCACCAGCAGCAGAGAAAACGTGAAGGATGTCTCCAACTGTGATCGGATTTCTTCTCATTTTACTTCCATGTAATAAAATTAAGAGTGTGACGTTTCAACAATCTGATCCAAGAATAGTCGACGAAAAGGCCAGGGTGGAATTTAAATGCTGTCACAATGATAGCAACCTTGATTTAATGCTCTGGTACCAGCAAACACAGAGCGGTCTGATGAATTTAATTGGATACAGCTACACTGGCAGTGATCCTGTCTATGAGAAACAGTTTGAAAACCGGTTTGCAATAACATAGACTCACAAGTCAGTCTTTAGACGCTTTGCTTAACTAAAGACTGATGACTTTCTCCCTGATTTTGTGTTTAGATGGGCGGATACAATTTCAGAGTTTAAAAAAACTCCCTACGTTGCAGAACCAATAGTAAATCTGCAGGGCGGTCCTTCGGTGGCTCGCTGAACTCTTGTGCTTGTAAACATAGTCCAACTAGAAACACGTGTAGCGGTACAAAATGGCTCAGCCGTGCTTGCAGAAAACGCTGTCAAAGTTAGTGGATGTTTGTCGTGTTTGCGGCGACACATTCTCACCAACTAAAAGAAACAAACAATCTTTTCCAAGGCCATGACTCATCCGTCCGGCCGGACTATAGAGGGAATTGCCTCTATAGTCCGGGTAGAAAACCAGCAGAGCTTTTAACTATATATATATATAGCCTACATATCACATTTTTCACATCACTGTATCACCGTTTAGACTAATCCGATGTTTGTAAAGTCTATAAACACAATGATTGAACAAACATTACTATTTCTGTGTGCACGTTTAGCTGGGCTAACCGTTAGCTGTTAGCCCTGTTAGCCGTCAGCGGTGTCTGTAATAGGTAATAACTCATTAAACGGTCCGTGAAAAAATATCTTGTCCAGCGGATATTATAGTTACAACATGACTGACCTAGCAAAGCAGTTTTGTGTTGCTATGTGTGGTATTTATTCAGTTTTGGGAAATCACGATGTCTAGAAAGCATCAGTTGACAGGGACAGCTAACACTAGCAGCAAAGCTAACATCTGGACGTCATCTGTTAAAAGCCTCCCGTTGTCGGATACGACATGAAACTACTCCAGTTAGCTCAATCATGTTGTAACTAAGACATCCGCTGGAAAAAATATTTTCTTCACGGATGAGCATACATTTGATAAAACGGAGTTTAATCTTTCGGCATCCATTTTCAAGCTCTCTGTGTGTTTGTTTCCTTGCGGACGAGAAAAGGGGGAGCGCACATTTCCGAGAAGGCGTGTCCTTTTCAAAAATGCAAGAGGCGTTGCTTTGTTGCTGGCCGTTTTCGCCGGTGTGTTAAACACACTTTAGAAAGGAGTGTCCCCAGACTATCAGAAGGCGGAGATCTCTGGTTGTCTGGTGGCGAGACTAGCAATAACAAGACAGGACATCAAAACAGGAGCTCTGGGGCCTCGTTTATAAAGCTTGCTTACGCACAAAACGGGGCTTGAAAGTGGCGTACACCACTTCCCACGCAAAGGTTGTGATTTATAAAAATAAACTTGGCGGGAGAATGTGCGCACCTGTAAGCCAACTCTGAGTCATGCGTGCGCACATTTTGGAGACACTGGGAAGTGGCAACGCAGACGGCGAGGTGGAGAAGTGGAGTCAGATTTTTATTGATGTCTCACACAAATTTAATGTCACGCTATATCCACGTTATCATTGAAATTATATCCAGCAGCCTTATTTTGCGCTTGGAGTGAGTGATAATTGTTTAATAAAAACGTTGTAAAATCCAACTCAAATCCTGAATTGAAATTCTTTCTAAATACATATTTAATCCGCACTGCCTCTAACGTCTCATTGTCCACTCTGTGAGCGCAGGAGGGGGAGAGGACGGCGCGACTGCATGGGATATGTTTATTTATTTAGCTAAATATTTCCAGTGCATTTATCATGTCTCGAAATACAGCCATTAAGCACAACCGTTACACTCATTTCGTCAGCCCTACTTAGACATGTGCTGTTCATGACAAAACCGGCCTGAAGAAACGTGTTCGCCGATTACACTTTCATCTTTGAATTTTATTTCAAATTACACGTTGTATTTTGGGACAGGGATACCAATGGTTCATGCTGTAATTAAGGCCGGGTGTCTGATCAGACTAATTGCCATAAACATATAAATACTGCGGTGACCCTCGTGCGTAATTGCGCAAGATGGCACATACTCCTTTTTGCCTCCACCTTTAATAAATGTGATTCTTTATGTCACACATCAATGTCAAACATCCTCAAATTTAAAAGCAACACATTAACTACATGTTGGTAAAGGAGTTGAAATATTTGGTCTACCTTTAGATCAGACCACTTTTTTTTTTTTCCTCTCTGTCACTGTTCGTACAGTCCCACAGACACAGCTGACAGCATCAGCAGCACTGATGTGTTGCCACTTTTTTTGCTTTATTAGTGATCCCGCTGCTGTGGCCACCAAATAAAACCTTTCTCCAGTCCTCCACCTCCCATTAAAGGGTCTCTAGCTCAGTCTCGGAGAAATTCCATTTTTTGGTTCGTTTCTCACACCTGTCGCCGTGACTCACAACGAGAGAACACTCGCGTGTCGGCTTATTTATATGCAGATCGCATTCATGAGGTGATTTGCATGACCATTTATGGTTGAACTAGGGCGTGTAGAGGGCGGAATATGAGGCGGATCTGGGTGCGCACAACTCCAGGAGGTCTGTGATTTGTAGAGAGAACATTGCATGCAAGTGTGCGTGCACACGGTTTTATAAATCAGATTATTGTTTGCCGCACGCCATTTTCAGCTTTTGGGCGCACGTCAACTTTTAGTGTGAATCCTAAGCACTCTTATAAATGAGGCCCCTGATCATGAACAGTGTGACTTCATCAGACTCTGCTGTGTATTTCTGCGCTGCCAGTACACAGTGATGTGTACTGTGTACACATCACTGTGTACTGGCAGCGCAGAACACAGTGATGTGGTTTAATGCCACTCCCTCACTAAAAACCCTCATCTATTCACATGAGGCAGTGTGCCTCTTCATACAGACTCTCACTGAAGGAAGTTTCACCAGCAGCAGAGAAAACCTGGAGGATGTCTCTAACTGTGATCGGATTTCTTCTCATTTTGCTTCCATGTAATGAAATTAACTGCATTTAACTGTGTTATTAGTTTTTTACAGCAACTATATGAATTTTTTTTTTATCATGGCTTCTGTATCAACTACTTTTCTAATCTGTTTTACCCACAGATCGAGCTAAGAGTGTGACGTTTCAACAATCTGATCCAAGAATAGTTGATGAAAAGGCCGAAGTGGAATTTAAATGCAGTCACAATGATAGCAGTCTTAATGTAATGCTCTGGTACCAGCAAACACAGAGCGGTCTGATGAATTTAATAGGATACAGCTTTATTGGCAGTGATCCTGTCTGTGAGAAGCAGTTTGAAGATCGGTTTGCAATGACAAGACAGGACATCAAAACAGGAGCTCTGATCATTAACAGTGCGACTCCATCAGACTCTGCTGTGTATTTCTGCGCTGCCAGTACACAGTGATGTGGTTTAATGCCACTCCCTCACTAAAAACCCTCATCTATTCACATGAGGCAGTGTGCCTCTTTATACAGACTCTCACTGAAGGAAGTTTCACCAGCAGCAGAGAAAACCTGAAGGATGTCTCCAACTGTGATCGGATTTCTTCTCATTTTACTTCCATGTAATGAAATTACTACAGATATAACAATTTAATTGTGTTATTTTTTTTACAGCAACTATATGAAAGGTATTTTTATCATGGCTTCTGTATCAACCACCATTTTGAATCTGTTTTCCCCGCAGATCGAGCTAAGAGTGTGACGTTTCAACAATCTGATCCAAGAATAGTCGATGAAAACGCCAGGGTGGAATTCAAATGCAGTCACAATGATAACAACCTTGATGTAATGCTCTGGTACCAGCAAAGAGCGGACAGCATGTCTATGACCCTCATTGGATATGGATATGCAAACAGCGCCCAAAACTATGAGGGTCAGTTTGACAAAGAATTCGAGCTGACAAGAGAAGAAACAGTGACAGGAGCTCTGGTTGTACGCAAAGCAAAGGTGTCAGACTCTGCTGTGTATTTCTGCGCTGCCAGTACACAGTGATGTGGTTTAATGCCACTCCCTCACTAAAAACCCTCATCTATTCACATGAGGCAGTGTGTCTCTTTATACAGACTCTCACTGAAGGAAGTTTCACCAGCAGCAGAGAAAACGTGAAGGATGTCTCCAACTGTGATCGGATTTCTTCTCATTTTACTTCCATGTAATGAAATTACTACAGAAATAATAATCTATTGCATGTTTTCTTTTCTTTCTTTTTTTTACAGTAACTACACAATTGATTTTTCACTGTGGCTTCTGTATCAACCACTTTTTGAATCTGTTTTCCCCACAGCTCAAGCTAAGAGTGTGACGTTTCAACAATCTGATCCAAGAATAGTCGACGAAAAGGCCAGGGTGGAATTTAAATGCAGTCACAATGATAGCAGTCTTAATGTAATGCTCTGGTACCAGCAAACACAGAGCGGTCTGATGAATTTCATTGGATACAGCTACACTGGCAGTGTCCCCGTCAACGAGAAGCAGTTTGAAGATCGGTTTGCAATGACAAGACAGGACATCAAAACAGGAGCTCTGACTATTAACAGTGTGACTCTATCAGACTCTGCTGTGTATTTCTGCGCTGCCAGCACACAGTGATGTGGTTTAATGCCACTCCCTCACTAAAAACCCTCATCCTTTCACATGAGGCAGTGTGCCTCTTCATACAGACTCTCACTGAAGGAAGTTTCACCAGCAGCAGGGAAAACCTGGAGGATGTCTCTAACTGTGATCGGATTTCTTCTCATTTTGCTTCCATGTAATGAAATTAATTGCAAAAATAACAATTTAACTGTTTTATTAGTTTTTTTACAGCAACCATATGAATTTTTTTTTTTATCATGGCTTCTGTATCAACCACCATTTTGAATCTGTTTTACCCACAGATCGAGCTAAGAGTGTGACGTTTCAACAATCTGATCCAAGAATAGTCGACGAAAAGGCCAGGGTGGAATTTAAATGCAGTCACAATGATAACAACCTTGATATGATGCTCTGGTACCAGCAAACACAGAGCAGTCTGATGAATTTAATTGGATACAGCTTTATTGGCAGTGATCCTGTCTATGAGAAGCAGTTTGAAAACCAGTTCGCAATGACAAGACAGGACATCAAAACAGGAGCTCTGATCATTAACAGTGCGACTCCATCAGACTCTGCTGTGTATTTCTGCGCTGCCAGCACACAGTGATGTGGTTTAATGTCACCCCCTCACTAAAAACCCTGCTCCCTTTTTTCTCTGTTGTTTTCATATTTAGGATCCTGAGACTGAAGGTTAGTAGCTCTCGGTATACACACAGAGAGGAAATTTGCCTTAAAAGAAATACAGACATAAAACTTAACGAAACTACAGAACTGACAAATGTGAGCAAACTTGTTGCTGCTATATATTCAAGTGCTGGACAACAAATATATTCAGGGTTGTGGTACAAAAGTGCAGGCACTGCAAAAACTATCATGATATCATAAATACTGTATGGATGATAGTCTATACACTTACAAGGTGTTATGTGCATAAACTGAGAGTATGTAAAGAAAATACACCCTTAAGAAACTTAAGTGTGACAGTGAAAGGCAAATATATACATGTTGCACAGTGTGTTACACTGAAACGTTACCATAGAACAAAATTGTTCATTACTGCAAGGCTAAGTCGCAGGAATTGTTCTGAAATAAATGGCCAATTAAACTGTTCATGCGTGTGATGTTGTGTGGATAGTAGCTGCTGTTGTCACTTTTCAGAATAATGTAATACAATTAAACAGCCTCTGAAATTGCGATGAAGTTGAATCAAAACGTTCCAACAATACCAAAGAGGATAATATGCTACAAAAGGAGCTGTCACTGTCCAAACAAAATGAAAAACACGTTGAGCCAAGATAAGAAATTAATTCACAATCAATGTCAATTTCAATACTACACAAAGGTCAATGACAACGACCTCTGTGGGCAAAATTTAGCAGCCAACACCGGGACAACAATCACAAAAGACAGCATAGCAGTATGACAAAACTGTTGTTGTCTCTGCATCATCACCCACCACTTCCAACACAATACTGTGCTATTTCCACCTCAGGTTATATGTATAAAAAAAAAAAAAAAAATGTATGTCTATATCTAGCCTATCTATCATACATACAGTACATATATATTTATCATTAAGGGGTTGTGGTACAGGTAGTGCAAAAAAGTGTCATGATATAATAAATACTGTATGGATAATATTCTATACAGTATGGATAATATTCTATACAGTGTGTTACACTGAATTGTTACTATAGAACAATTATCTTATTTATTATTGCAATATTATATACTGTGCATTTATATTTACAGGCCACTTTCTCTATATTTACAGTTAATATACTACACACCATGTGTGTATTTCAGTTATTCTGTGCAACTATCAGTTATGAACATACAGCATCTGTATCTATTCTGTATGTTACTATCAATCTATATACACACTTTTTTTGCTTTTTATGTTTAGTATTTTATCTAATTGCATATTATCTAATCACAACTGTACATCGCCGTGTCTCCTGATGACACAGGGCCAATTGATGCCCTTTTTAACTGCATTTTAGATATAAAGTCATGGATGGCAGCGAGTTTCCTGCAGCTCAACCAGGACAAAACAGAGGTTTTAGTCATTGGTCCTGAAGGCCAGAGAGAGAAACTTTTACCAAAACTACAGGATTTTAAACCAACACAATCTGTAAAAAATCTGGGTGTGATTTTTGACTCTGAGCTCTGTTTTATTCCACATATTAAAAACATAACAAAGGCAGGTTTCTACCACCTTAAGAATATAGCCAGAGTCCGCCCGTTTCTCTCTCAGGCCAGCACGGAGGTGCTGATGCATGCTTTTATCTCCTGTAGGTTCGATTATTGTAATGCCCTGCTCTCTGGTCTTCCCAAAAAGATTATCTCAAATCTACAATTATTACAGAATTCAGCTGCACGAGTGCTGACGAGGACCAGAGGGCGGGAGCACATTACACCAGTTTTAAAATTGCTGCATTGGCTCCCCGTGCGCTTCAGGATCGATTTTAAGGTTCTTTTATTAGTTTTTAAATGTCTTAACGGTCTTCAATCAATCAATCAATCAATTTTATTTATAAAGCCCAATATCACAAATCACAATTTGCCTCACAGGGCTTTACAGCATACAACATCCCTCTGTCCTTATGACCCTCGCAGCGGATAAGGAAAAACTCCCCCCAAAAAAACCCTTTAACGGGGAAAAAAACCCCTCGCGGACCCTGAGGTCCTCCGGCACCGGCCTTTTAACCATACCACAAGTTAGGACTAAAACACACGGGGAAGCGGCATTTAATTATTATGGCCCCCGATTGTGGAACAGCCTGCCGGAGAACATCAGAGCTGCAGAGACTGTTGATGTTTTTAAAAAGAGGCTCAAGACTCATCTTTTTAATCAGGCTTTTAACTGATCTCTTTATCTATCTATTTTAAATTCCTCTTATAACCGATTTATCCATCTATTATCTATTTTTTATTCATTTTTTATATTCTTACCCTTCCTCTTTTTACGTTCTTATCTCATTTAACCTTTATCTTTTGTTATTTTAGTTAACCTATAGGTTTTAGTTTTGATGCATTTTATGTCTCTGTTTTAGATCATTCTTACCTAGCTACTAACTCAATTTTATGAGCTAAATAGCTTTTTGTTGGGTGGGAGGGTTGGGTTTTCTCTTTTCTTTTTGTTTTCTGTTTGGATCTTTGTTGTTTTTAACCACTGTGAGGCACTTTGTGTTACTGTTGTATGAAAAGTGCCATATAAATAAAGTTGATTTGATTTGATTTAATTTGTACTTTGTAATATATTTATCCATTTTTAACACTGTAATTTGCAAATTTCCCCGGTGTGGGATTAATAAAGTCTTATCATAAAACAGCAGGAGAGCCGACCATTAGCTTGACCAAATGTTAGCTAGACCAAGCGTACAAAAAACAAGTAACCTTAAACTAAGCGTCAGCATCAAATCATGATACATATATTGGCACAAGAAACAAAGGCTTACCTCGTAAAACAAAGCAGTGACTTCTAGCATCTTGGAGAGGACGTCTTGGAGAGGAAGCCCTTTCAGCAAGACAGGTGCACGACACTTGGTAACACCTGTCCAACAGTAGCTCCAACACGGTCATTCCGTCATGGCCGTCCGGAGGCGACATAACTGAACTGTTAAAACTTATCTCGCTTATGAAATGCGACACAAACTGTAATAAATGTTAATGGCCACCTTTATGAATGTTTACGCATTAATTATGTTAAGGTGTGTAATAATTTTTACGTGGTGAGTGTTTTAACGGTCAGCCGGTTCCACTAGAGTGGCGAAAATAGTGGGCGGGGCAATGCGAGTTTAAAATGACCGCCTAAATCAGGACTGACCAATCACGTTCCACCAGGGCCGGACACTGTACAGGTGATGGAGAGCATTCAGTGCAACGAAATGTTATAAAATAATCGTTTACATTATCGTTCAGATTTTTTTAAATATGGACCATTTCATTGCTATTCTGTTGCCAGGGCAACAACTTTGGTCCCTGTTTACTTCCTGTCAGCTTCTGCATTAACGTACATTCAAACAGGAAATACAAAGGGACCTATTTAGAATGTTTATGTTGTCCAGTTTGAAACGGTCTAAAACAGTTAAGCAGCAAACCCTCATAAAGTGAACAAAAATGGCATCATTAGCTTAACAAAAAATAATGAAACTAAATGTCAAAATTGCTCCTGCTGATTCATTGTTTTAGCTACATTTGTGATCAATAGCTGCAATTAATGACTATTTTATCATCAAATAATCTGGCTGTTTTTCAGTAATCAATTATTTCTATGTCAATGAAATATTAAATAAATATAAATAACAAATTAGTGATAAATGTTCATAATTTCCCAGAGTGCATGATGATCTCTTCCACGTATCATCTTGTTGTTATAGCTATACCCAAATATATTGAATTCATCATGATAGGAAACATGAAAGCAGAAAACAGAATTATTTTATTTTTTCACATTTTAAGCATTAATCAATGACAAAATAAAATGCGGGGGGGGGGGGGGGAATTCGATGATAATTACACAAATGATATCAAGTTCCTGGAGCAAAATTATTACATTAACAGAAAATTATGACATTGCAAGAACTGCTAATTAAACAATGAGGACAACATATTGTAAGAATAAATGGAACGTAATATTTTACATTGTACGTTACATTTATTAACCAGTGATTCAAATGTGTAAGTATATTTTCCAGTTGTTATGTCAAATATTATCATACCAAAAATACTAAAAACATTCGTCTCACTTTTGATGTCACAGTGTAAATGCTGTTTCAGATGCTTTACCACCTGAAAATACACTTTGGAGGAATCACTGAATGCTTGACTTTTGCAACACTGATAATAATAATAATCTTTATTTATAAAGCACTGTGCAAAACAGAGTTACAACGGTCTTAACATATCAATAATTATATGGACAAGACGTGAAAACAACAACTGATTGTGTATAAGAACTGAGGAAATAAAAGACAGTTTAAATGAACTTAAAACTTAAGTAAAATCAGGAAAGGCTTTCCAATAAAAGAATGTTTTAAGAAGGGACTTAAAAGAGATCACTGACTCGGCCAACCTGATTTCCTTGGGCAGACTGTTCCAGAGCCTTGGGGCCCTGACAGCAAACACTCTGTCCCCTTTAGATTTCAGCCGAGCCTCTGGAACAGACAAAAGACCTCTGCTGCCCGAGGACCTCAAAGTACGTCCTGGCGTGTAGAGCACTAAGAGGTCGAAGATAAAGCTGGGAGAGAGACCATGAAGAGCCTTTAAAGTAATCAGTAAAATCTATTGTAAAACATACTGGGAGCCAGTAAAGAGGCTCACACTGGAGTGATGTGATCACGTGACCTTGTGTTTTTTTGTGCTGAGCAGACTGAGGTGTGCCTCATTCAGATGGAGGACGGCTCACTGCTAACATGTTGATCACAGTCCTTTACCTCTTGCTTGTTTTACACTCAGGTGGGTTTTATGTATTAACTTATAATGGATGTACTTACTAACAGTGCTCTCATCACATTTACACATCATATATTTGATTTAATTTACAGTTCTGTACATCAAGGTTATACATGATAAAACATCTTTCATGTGCTGCAGGTGTCACTGTTGTAGTTCTTCAGTCAGGAGATCAAACATCCCGCCCCGGACTCACAGTGAGCTTTGAGTGCAGCATGGGTGCAGGGTCGAGCATGGGCAGCTTCACCATGTACTGGTACCGACAAAAACACTATGGAGCTCCAGTGGAGTACCTCACCAGAGAGTACCAACAAAATGAAGGGCACTTCCAGTCGTCTATTGACACATCCAAAAACAGCTTCACTCTTAAAGTTCCTGGGCTGTTCCTGAATGACAGCAGCACCTACTACTGTGCCGCCAGTCACAGTGATGCACGCAGACCAGACAGTCGTACAAATAACTAGTGTGGCTGTCACAGATGGCACACAGGCAGGAAGGAGCTGTGGCTTGTTTGGTATAATATCATTAAATCAATCTGGAGCATAGTGTAAGTCACACTGAGACAATATTGGTTTCTAACTTAATATAAAGCCCCATTTCCACTGAGCAGTACGGTACACGTTTTACACACCTTGAATATTTCATGACAACTTTGACCATTACTTAAGTTTTTATATGACAGACACTTTCAGTAATGAGTAGATCTTCCAGCATTAATATATATTAATTTCGACCGGATTATGTGAACTGCATGTATTCTAATCCTCACCCGGAGAAAAACAAAACGTCTGCAGCCTGTTTTATTTTGTTCTGAAAATGTTGGCGTGCAGCCTCGTTCTGTGGACGATAAACGAGGTGCAAACTGATAAAGGAGGAAAAACAGTGAGTGCTGGACGTCCAGCTTCTTCACCTGCAACATGGTCTGAGACCAGCCTCCTGGACAACTGAGGTTACTGTTGGTTTGCCATACAAATAATTTCAGCACAAACTGACAGAAACCCTCATAGGGAAGCTCATCTCGATGGCTGGTCTCAGACAATCTTGCAGGTGAAGAATCCAGATGTAGAGGTCCTCAGCTGGCTCACTAGATGTACTGCCAAATTCTGAGAAACAGCACTGGAGACGGGTTATGGTAGTGAAATGATCACAGAGTTCACAGGCAACAGCTTTGGTGGACATTCCTGCATGCTCCCTAAAAACTTGCAACACCTGTGTAGTAATGATGCTGTTTAATCAGCATGATGATATGCTGCATCTGTCAGGTGGAGTGGATGGAATATGGATTATGGTGGCAAAGTGTTCTCAAATACAGATTCAAGTAAATGTGTGAGCAAAATTTGAGACTAAGCCTTTTGTGTGCATAGAAAGAGCCTTAGATGTTTCACTTCAACTCATGAAAATTGGAGTGTTTATCTATTTGTCTGTCTGTCTGTCTATCTATGTACCTAATTATCTACCTACCCACCTACCCATCTATCTATCTATCTATCTATCTATCTATCTATCTACCCGTCCGTCCGTCCGTCCATCCGTCTGCCCGCCCGCCCACCTATCTATCTATCTACCTATCCTCCTACCTACCTACCTGCCTATCTATCTATCACCTACCATCTACCCATCTGTCCATCTGTCCTTCTGTCCATCTATCTACCTACCTACCCACCCGTCTGTCAGTCCGTCCGCCCGCCCACCCATCTATCTATCCACCTACCCATCTATCTATCCACCTATCTATCTATCTATCCATCTATCCATCTACCTACCTACCTATCTACCCATCTGTCCATCTGTCCATCTATCTATCTATCTATCTATCTATCTATCTACCTACCTACCCGTCCGTCCGTCCGTCCGTCCGTCCGCCCGCCTATCTATCTATCTATCTATCTATCCACCTACCTATCTGCCTATCTATCTATCCACCTACCATCTATCTATCCACCTACCCATCTATCCATCTATGTATCTACCTACCTACCTACCTACCCATCTGTCCATCTATCCATCTATCTACCTACCTACCCGTCCGTCCGTCTGTCCACCCACCCGCCCACCTATCTATCTATTTATCTATCTATCTATCCACCTACCCATCCACCTACCCATCTATCTATCTATCTATCTATCTATCTATCTATCTATTCATCCATCCATCCATCCATCCACCTATCTATCTACCTACCCAACTACCTATCTACCTAATTATCTACCTACTGACCTACCTATCTATCTACCGATCTACCCACCCACCCACCCACCCATCCATCCATCCATCCATCCATCCATCCATCCATCCATCCATCCATCCACCTACCAATCAGCACAGTTTCAAGGTGGGCATCCACGATTAGTATCACAAGTTCAGTATCAGACCAAATGTAACCTTATCTGTTCCTAAGATATGATATTATGATGTCAGTGAAGCTGACCTTTGACCTTTTGGATATAAAATGTCATCACTTTATCATTTTATCCTATTAGATGTTTGTGTCAGACTTTGTCATAATTAAAGCTATAGTGCGTAACTTCTGTCGCCTCCCAGCGGATAATGCGTTATTACAACTAATAAGTCGGCGGTACTTCCATCTACACAGAGTAACACTCGCCAGTCGCCACACACCGTACACAGAGTAACACTTGCCTTTGTGGTAGGATCCACTTCTGAACCGTGTCTCGGCCGCTTCTCCACCATGTTGCTTTCTCTTTCTACCTTCTACCTCTTGCTATGACACTCTCCGCTCTTCCTCCCCCTCCCTTCTTGTTGTGAGGAAGCATTTCCTGTGTGCCAGCGCAGGAATGTCACCGGTTGACACACATACTAAAAATTATATATATTGAAAAATACCGCGAGATGTCAGAGGAGCCGATCGGCTTAATCAGCATTGTGTCATCTCCTCTAGTAGTGGCTTGGGTGAAACGGACAAAATGTTTTGTGACATCACTGTGACCTTGACCTTTTACCACCAAAATCTAATCAGTTTTTCTGGTCCAAAGGGACATCTGCTACAAATTTTAAAAAATGTATTTATCATTTATTTACAAGAACGAGACAGATAAAAGGACAACCCAAAAACATAATGTCTACGGCTTTAGTGTTGCCTGTGCAGAGGCACAAATAGCTAGAAGTTGCAGCAATAATACAAGCAAAACAAATTCTTTCAGCCACTTTACTGTAGCCAGTCTGATGGGCTTTTGTCCATCTGATGCAGCGATGTCAAACAGTCAGATCTATAAAGGCAACAATACAAATTTACACTGTATGTTTACTATCAGCTCTCTTCAAAAAACCTTAAGCAAAGAACTCAAAACCTACAGTTCCTGCTCAGTGTCCACAAGTAGACAGAGACTAAGAAACATCTATGAACCTGTATGTGTGCAAAGAGTTCCTGGTAAAAGAGAATCAAAGGCGAGGGGGAGGATCAGAGCTTATTTCAGAAGTTGTGATCGTAGCAGTGCAGTGAGTTACACCTGCAGCCTGACAGAGGACGACAGAGTGATTTTATTTGCTCAGTATAACTGTATTATCACTGTGACTATGAACATCTTCTTGGTTCTAATCTTCTGCAGTAAGAACATTTAAATTCTCTTAAGTGTTGTCTCGTCAAAGATTTTCATGCTCAAGTTATCGTTCATTTACTTATCTTTTTTCTTGTTTTCCAGATTTCTCCTTCTGTGTAAAAATCATCCAGCCTCCATTTATATTTAGCCGTGAGGGAGACTCGGCTGTGACTCTGCAGTGTGAACAAGATGATGATCAATATTACAACATGTTCTGGTACATACAGAGCGGCGTCGCTAACATGCAGCTGGTGACATATTCTCTTGGTAAAGGTACTGCGAACACTGAAGCTCCTTTCAACAAGTCCAGGCACACCATGTCCCGACCTTCAGTGCTTCAGTCATCTCTGAAGATACAGTCTGTGGAGGCTGGAGACTCAGCTGTGTATTACTGCGCCTCCAGTAGAGCACAGTGATTCAGAAAGCCTCATCAGCTTAACAACAACATCAAGGAGACACCAGGAGGAGATGACAGAGAGGAGGGATGAGTGAGGAGGGTTAATGTGTTGAATAAAGGTCTATAAAAGGCAAATGTGACATAAAAATAAAAATTAGGACACCAACTGAAAAAGAAAACCTTTAAACAACAAATTGATGAACTTCATTAGTTTATTAAAGGCACAGGAGTTGCCGTCAGTGACGTTCCTGCAACACCACAAAGCTGATCAGCTCAGATAAGTCAGCAGGTGTTAACACTGTTAGGTTTCTACGTCCCAGAAGACATTATAACCCTGCGCAGTGTCTCATCTCTGTCACTCTGTGCTCAAGTCTACAATTTCTTATATTATTTAATTCTGTCTGCAGCCAGAAGAAAAAGATCAAAGTTTATCAATTTCAAGAGGTTATCACACACTGACCTCTGCAGGGTTCATGTGGGATTACACTTAGATGTGGGAGCTCAAAGTAAAAACAGTGGCAGGTCAAATCATTTTAGTTTTTTTTAAGCTGAGATGTTCAGTTGTGAAGTGGTCTGAATGTGGTGCTGTTTACCTGAAAGTCAAAAGAGTAAATGTGACACATCTTTGGGACATATCTCTTTACACTGCACATTATTTGTATACTTTGTACTGCGAGTCTCTGCTCATTCCTGGGACAAATTTGTGCACAAACACTTCTAAACACTGTACAGCTCTTTCATTTTAATTCAGATGCACACATGTATTTTTTTAAAATATATTTTATCTATATGTTTATGGTATTTTTTCTATCTTATATTTGTTTCTTGATTCAAACGTGCAATACAATGGGTGAACTTGCAATACTGCTTTTAATGTTATTTTCTATATTTATTGATTGGGATGATTGCTTACATGTATGTGTTGTGACTTTATTAGTCAATTTTCTATTTTTTATATTTCAGGCATGGCACAGCAAATTTTGTTGTACTTCTTGTGCAATGACAATAAAGTCTATTATATTCTATTATGCACCAATAACCCAAAGCAAACTCCATGTATGTGAAAACCAACTTGGTAATGAACTAAACTGGGATTCTGGTCTTAGCAACGTTAACGATGTCTCATAATGCAGTGTCTCACCTGACTTCTATTAAGTATAATAAAAGAATATAAACTAGGCTTTTATTTCCATTCATGTGGATAAAATAATAATAATATAACAGAGGGATCTGTTGTGAAGATTTCTTTTTAAATTTAGGAACAGATAGAATCACACAGTGGACAGACCCATGCTACATGTATTTAAGCTAAATTTTAAATTCAAAGCTGGTTCTTAAATCTGGTGTTATTCAATAATGACTAAATGATTTTACAGAAACTTTGAAGAAAAAAATGAGCTCATGGTGAAGAATACATTAATGTGTCAATTTTTGCATTATTTCTTTTAATCTTATTTTTTCCTACTATGTGCACCAATACATAAAGGCAAATTCCTTGAATGTGAAAACAGACTTGGCACCAAACTGGATTATGATTCTGATTTTGATGTCAATACGGTATAGAATAATTTATTAGAATAAAATAAAGAAAATAATAAGAAATTATGTTACTCTCACTACTTCTGCAATCATTAGTTAATATAATGACATAAATCAAAATGTATTAAGCTAGTTATGATGTCATTATATAGATCTGGAGTCATTTATTGTTATAAAACCTACAAAAACTTTTTTTGGGGGGCACCTGGGGGCAAAACGACGACTTACACATCCAGGAGCTACAGTCCAGAGCAACATTAGCACTCATCTGGAGTTGTGTCTCAGGCCACCTGGTGAATATTAGTCCAATATTCACTTTCTTTTAGCTCTGTTTTGGTCTCTACCTACACCAGTTAGTTGCAAATTTTGTCTGATGTTTAGTGCTGGAAGGTAGTGTACAATGTGTTTATCAGCTGCGGAAATACTTCACAGAGCTGAGGGGCGCCGCAGTGTCAGGTAATAACTATCTCTGAGTTCATGAGGACAAGTGACACCTTTCACATTACATGAATACATATGAAGTGGTGCATGTCACTCAGTAAACATGTCTCCTCCTCAGCTGGCTGATAACTGGGAGGATGAAGAGGTGTGACCAGCAGAGATGTCCCTCCCTCTGAGCAGCTACAAACACAAACAAAGACCAGTTTCCTTTTCCTCCCCTCTGTTCCCACTTCTTTTCTTAGCTGTCACAGAAATAGCAGCAGTCAGGTTGGAGCTCGTTCATCCGTCAGTCAGCCCGACCTGCACAGCTGCTCTCTCACACACACACACAGAGATGGAGGCTGAGATATGGAGGAGCTGGGTGGGGGAGGGAGAGAGGAGAGAAGCGAAGAGACGGCAGGTTTTTGTGTGATGCTTTTTCACCGTGGGGACAGGGGGCCACGGTGATACAACCCCATAGAGCCGCCGTACAAAAACCTCCTCCCATTAACACCCATTGTGTAGACGGCTACAAGCTGCCTGACACACTGAGGAGAGCAGAAATATCAATAATATGAAGGTGTAGAGGACGGCAGCACACTCTGGTGTCAAACTGTTCATTTATATGTAAAAAACTGGCAGGAAAAGTAGTTTTTAAAATGACTTTCAAATCATATGTGAAGCATCAGGATGCTTCTTTCACTCATCTTGACATAAAGGATATATTTGGACATTATAAAGCTCGTCCTGCGTGTTTGAACCTTCTTCATCCTCTGGATCATCACACTGTGTCTCTACATGCTGATTATGGAAGGTTTAGAGACTTTTTGGTGGAGGAAACACTCAGTGTGACACTGGGACTGAAGCTCACTTTGGAAAGGGGACAAAACTCACTGTTTTGGGTAAGTAGGATCTGTCACTGCTTCAGTTCACTGAGACAAAGTCAGAACAGTCAAAAATGTTGGTTTGACAGTGAAGGAAAAAGAGTTTGTTATGAAAAAGCTGAAATATTGAGCTGAAGTGAGAACACTGTGACCTACACTGACCCTGCTTACTTTGGCCAAGGAACCAAACTGACTGTTTTAGGTAAATATTCCAGTTTAATACTGTGTTTCTATAAATGTCACGTTGCTTTAGAGTCTCAGTATTAACAGAGGTATCAGTAAAAAGTTTCCAAAGTTAAATCTGGTGGTGAAAAAGTCAAGAGTTTCACGCTTAGTATTTCTGCACTGTGACAATGCAAACGAAGCTTACTTTGGAAAAGGAACCAAACTGACTGTTTTAGGTAAATATGCCAGTTTATTACCGTATTTTGATTAAATGTCGCATTGCTTTAGAGTCTCAGTATAATCAGAAGTGTCAGTTAAATCTGATGGAGGAAGACTTGAGAGTTTCGTGCTTAGTATTTCTGCACTGTGACAACTTGAACGAAGTTTACTTTGGAAAAGGAACCAAACTGACAGTTTTAGGTAAGTCAAGGATGATAAACAACACATGTAATAAGCTTTAATTAGAGTGGTGCATAAAGACTGATATCGTATTTATAGTTTAAACTCAGCTCAGAGCTTTTTAGTGTTACGCTTAAGCGCTGTGCCAATTACGAAGCGTACTTTGGCCAGGGGACTAAACTGACTGTTCTCGGTAAGTAAGACATCAAAAGTTCTTCTGATTAATTATCTGGTATCTAAAAAAGTAGAACAAGTTAAAGCAGGTCTGATGTTTGGGTAAAAAGCTTTGTGTGGCATTAAACTTGTAAAAACAGATGGCAGTGTAGCAAATGTTGGTTTGGGATTTAAAGAAAAGCAACATTAAATATAATGAAGTAAATTTAAAAGCAACAAAAATGTAAAGCTCCAAAGAAAAAGCAGCATCTTGGGCTGTTTGAGCACTGATCACATTCACTGTGACTCTGGTGCTAATGAAGCTTACTTCGGTGGAGGAACAAAGTTAACTGTTTTAGGTAAGAAATATATATTGTACATATATTCTATGATAAAATAAGAAACAAGAACAAATGTAAAAAAACAGTGTAATTGGAGTAGTTCTTTAAAAATCTTACTGTGCTAGAGCTAAAATTGAAGCCCAGCTCAGAGCTTTTTGTTGTGAAGCTTAAACGCTGTGTCAGTACGAAGCTTATTTCGGCCAGGGGACAAAACTGACTGTCCTTGGTAAGTAAAAGCTCAAAATTCATTCACATGAATCCACATGTAAGAGTAGTACGACATATAAAAGCCTAACAAATCTGTCATTAGGAGAAACAGCTTTGTACTGCATACAGCATGTAAACACACAGCTTACAGTGCAGCAGCTGATGGTATTTAATGCAAAGGAAAGTTGTATTTATTGCAAAACTAAAAACTAAAGAAGCAAAGTAGAAGCAACATCCTGGGATGTTTTGCGCACTGATTAAGTTCACTGTGACCAACACTGCAGAGGCTTACTTCGGTGGAGGAACAAAGTTAACTGTTTTAGGTAAGAAATCAAAACTAATCGCAAAAAAAAAAAAGCACTGTAATGACACTTAAAGTCTGCTCAGCACTTTTTGTTAATCTTAAATGTTGTATTAGTTCGAATCATATTTTAGCCAGGGAACAAAACTGACTGTTCTTAATAAGTTAGCAAAAGATCTAACAGGGAGTTAACTGAGAGGGTTGTGTTGTGAAAAACAGGAAAGTTGCATTTATTCGTAAACTAAAATGTAAAGATTCAAAGTAAAAGCAGCATCTTGGGCTGTTTTGAGCACTGATCACATTCACTGTGACTCTGGTGGTGCTTCAGAAGCTTTCTTTGGTGGAGGAACAAAGTTAACTGTTTTAGGTAAGAAATCAAAACTAATGAAAAAATACCGCTGTAATTAAAGTGTCTCAAACTTAAACTTACTGTTCAGCTCAGAGCTTTTTGTTCTTAAGCTTAAACGTTGCATCAGTTTGAAATCTATTTCAGCCAGGGAACAAAATTGACTAAAGTCTAACAGGGTGGTGACTGAGAGGGTTGTATCACGTACAACTTGTAGAGACAAAAAGAAAAAGAGGACAGGAATTTGGAAGGTTGCATAGAAAAAATAAAGGTAAAGAAGCAAAGTAAAAGCAGCATCCTGGGCTGTTTTAGCACTGATCACATTCACTGTGAACCAGGGTTATGAAGCTCACTTCGGTGGAGGAACAAAGTTAACTGTTTTAGGTAAGAAATGTAAAACTAATTTTAAAATTTGTTCTTGTGTTTTTAAGAAACTTACTGTACTCAAGTCTAGCTTAAACTCTGCTTAGAGTTTGTGTCCTAAGGCTTTAAACTCAGACAGTGTTTGAGCCTATTTCAGCAAAGGGAACAAAACCTACTGTTCTTGGTAAGTTAACATAAAGTCTAACAGGTTGGTGACTGAGAGTTTTGAGTTGCATTAACTTTTAAAAAAACAGAATGTTGCATTTATTACAAAACTAGAAAGTAAAGAAGCAAAGTAAAAGCAGCATCTTGGGCTGTTTGAGCACTGATCACATTCACTGTGACTCAAACCGAGAAGCTTACTTCGGTGGAGGAACAAAGTTAACTGTTTTAGGTAAGAAATCAAAAAATAGTGCTGTAATTGCTTTGTTTTGTTTTCCGTACACTTAATGCACTCAGGTCGAGAAATTTAGTTTTGAAATTTAGTTTCTTAAGCTGAAAGAATGTGTCTGTTTGAAGCCTACGCCCATTACCTACAATCGTTAAGGTAAAGTCTAACAGGGGGGTGATTGAAAACATTGTCTTGCATAAAACCAGTAAAAACATGAAGAGAGGAAAAGGGAGATTTTCAGATTCAAAGTAAAAGCAGCATCTTGGGCTGGTTTGAGCACTGATCCAGTGCACTGTGACCCAGGGCTCAGAAGCTTACTTCGGTGGAGGAACAAAGTTAACAGTTTTAGGTAAGAAATCAAAACGAATCTTAAAAGGCATTGTGATGGTTTAGTTAAAAAACTTACAGCACTCAAGTCTGGTTTAAAGTCGGCTCTGAGCTTTTTGTTGATAAGCTTAAACGTGTTAGCTCAAAGTCTATTTCAGTAAAGGAACAAAACTGACTTAAAAACCGACAAAACAGAGTTAACATGTCTAACAGGGTGGTAACTGAGAGGTTTGTATTGTGAAAAACAGGAAAGTTGCTTTTATTTGTAATCTCCAATGTGAGGAAGCAAAGTAAAAGCTGCATCCTGGGATGTTTTGAGCACTGATCACATTCACTGTGACCACCAATGCAGAGGCTTACTTTGGTGGAGGAACAAAGTTAACTGTTCTAGGTAAGAAATCAAAATTAATTTAAAAAAAGCATTGTTATTGGCGTGTTTGTTTTAAAGAGACGTACAGCACTTAAGCTCTGCAAAGAGGTTTTTGTTGTTAAGCTCAATCGCTGTGTCGGAACGAAGCTTATTTCAGCCAGGGAACAAAACTGACTGTTCTTGGTAAGCTGAAGTCTAACCTCGGTTTATTGAAAGGTTTGTATTGCACACAACTTTTTAAAAAACAGGAAAGTTATATTTAATACAAAACGAAAATGTAAAGCTCCAAAGTAAAAGCAGCATCTTGGGCTGTTTTGAGCACTGATCACATTCACTGTGACTCCAGTGGTTATGAAGCTTTCTTCGGTGGAGGAACAAAGTTAACTGTTGTAGGTAAGAAATCAAAACTTATCAAAAAAAAGCAGTATAAGTGTTTCATTCTTACAGTAAAAATATTGCACTGAAGAGTAGTTTAAGTTCAGCCCGAGCTTTGTGTTGTTAAGCATGTGTCAGTCTAAAGCCTATGTTGGCCAAAGAACAAAGCTCACTGTTCTTGATCAGCTATAATAAAGTTTAATACGGTGGTAAATGACAAGTTTGTGTTACATAAAACTTGTAAAACCAAAAGTAAAATGGAGAGTTGCATTAATAGAAAACTCACATGTAAGGGTCCAAAGTAAAAGCAGCATCCTGGGCTGTTTTGAGCACTGATCACATTCACTGTGATTATGGTACTGTTGCTGAAGCTTTCTTCGGTGGAGGAACAAAATTAACTGTTTTAGGTAAGAAATCAAAACTAATTTAAAAAAAAAAATGTTATTGTGTCTTTAAAAAAAAACATACTATACTCAAGTCTAGTTTAAGTTCTACTGAGAGCTTTTGGTGTTAAGCTTAGGAGCTGTGACAGTGCCAAACCTATTCAGAGGTTTGTAGTTGCTGGTTTTAAAGTCCAAATAATACAAAACTCAAATGTAAAGATTCAAAGTAAAAGCAGCATCTTGGGCTGTTTTGAGCACTGATCACATTCACTGTGACTCTGGTGCTGGTGAAGCTTACTTCGGTGGAGGAACAAAGTTAACTGTTTTAGGTAAGAAATCAAATTCAACGTAACGTTGTAATTGGAGTGTTTTTATCTTTAACTTACTGTACTTAAGTCTAGTTCAAGTTTGGCTCAGAGCTTTCTGTTTGTAAGCTTAAACCTTATGTCAGTGTGAAGCTTATTTCAGCCAGGGAACAAAACTGACTCTTCTTGGTTAGTGAGTAATTAAAATAAAGCAAAACAGTGTGTTTACTGAGAGTTGTAAAAGATTCTTGAACAAAAGAAACAGGCTGTATGTATGTAAATGTAAAGAAGCAAAGTAAAAGCAGCATCCTGGGCTGTTTTGAGCTCTGATCACATTCACTGTGACTCTGGTGGTGCTGAGGCTTACTTTGGTGGAGGAACAAAGTTAACAGTTTTGGGTAAGAACACATTTAAAGCTCATCAATTATTGCTCAGTTTGATTTTGTTAAGATGTTTCTGACACTGTTCACTCACTCCAAAGCTCGACTGACTCCTAACCACCAATGATAAACCATGATTACAGCTGTTATTTGGCTATAATATCACAAAATAGTCACAAAAGCAGAAGGATGTTTAAGAGGTGAAAGTTAGTGAAGGAACATTTGATTTCTTTTTCAAACTGAAGTGAATTGAAGTCAAAGTCTTTGCATGTGAAGGAGTGACAAAGCTGTGATAATCTCAAAGAGGCAGAGATAAAGAGAGGCAGCAGGAAGAGTTTTTGTAACTGTCAAAAGTCTCTGTGTTCCTACAACGAGGCTTACTTTGGAGCTGGGACTAAACTCACTGTTTTAGGTAAGAAAACCTGCGACAGACACGTCTCACAGAGCATGACTCACAGGTATGCGAGTCAGGAAAACTGTTGAGTATTAAAAATGTACTTTTAGACCTCCTATTTGATGCTAGGAAACACAGTCATCTCATTTTAAAAGTGCAAAAAGAAGTTAAAGGCGGAAGCTTGAGCTAAGTTGTCTGTGTTCTCCAGTAAAAGTGCTGCAGCGATAAAACATTTGGCTCTGAGCCCAGATTATTAATGTCACAGCGAGTTCTTATCAGTTCTGTGAAACACTGTGAGCTCACAGTCAGAGGCTTACTTTGGAGCTGGAACTAAACTCACCGTCTTAGGTAAGGCAATCACAAAACTTAAATCATAATGTTCCATGAGACTAGTTGGTAACTGCCAGATTAGAGCTGAGGGCTGTTTTTAATCTCCTGCTCTTAAATGCACCTTAAATCAGAATTAATGCTGTTAGCAAGTAGTTTAATTTGAGGTTGTTTCTACAAATGTTTTTGAGTTATCTAAAAAGACGAGCACAGAGACAGTCGACAGCTTCAGGGCTGAGAGCTCACACAGTTTTTCTGTAGCCTTTTATCAGTGTGACCAACTACGAGCCTGCTTACTTTGGCAGTGGCACCAGACTGACAGTGTTGGGTAAGAAAATTAGAAAAATCCTAGGCATAAATGTTTGTTTTGTGACTCTCTCTTGACTCAGATCTGAGGATTATTGTTGAGTAAAATTGTTTTAATGTCTTGTTAGGTGACTCGGTGCAGCAGCAGCGTGTTGCTTCCTTTCAAAACTGTAAAAGAAAACGTAAAATGGGTGATAACTGTGATAAATCTCTCTGTTCAATGGCAAATATGCTGTGTTTGGTCTCGGCACCAGACTTATAGCATTATATGTTCAAGCTGTAAATATCAGCATTCACAGGATGTCATTGTAAACCTTTTCTCAGTTGCAATCAGATGGTAAAACTTAGATTTTACAACAAAAACTGAATGCAAAAATGTTTATTTAAATCACATTAATGAGGCTATAAATGGGATCCATCACATATAGAGATACTTCATATGAGCTGTTGCTGAAAAACTTTAAAGGGCAGTACAAATGAAATAAAAGTCACGTGTTAATTCAGTTGTTGTAGATCTTTGTCAGTACTCCTGCTTATTTTGGAGAGGGAACCAAACTGACTGTTCTCTGTAAGATCACTACCATAAAATCAAACATTTATCTAAAAAGAAATTTCAATTCTGCAACAATCACATTTTATTTGGTGTTTATGTTCAGCATATGAGGTTCTGAGTCTTTCAATACCCTGACGTTCATGTCTAAACTGGTATTAAGATGTCACATGTACATTAGCCGTTGATCTATAGGCAGCTTTAATTTAGTGATTTCTGTCCTTTGTCCTTGCAGAAGAAAATCTAAAGATCACCCCACCGACAGTGGAAGTGCTTCATCCTTCAGCAAAAGAGTGTAAAAACAAGAGAGGCAATGCGGAGAAGACCATTGTATGTTTGGCCAGTGGATTCTACCCAGACCATGTCAGTGTGTCCTGGCAGGTCGGTGGAGAAGACGTCACCACTGGTGTGGCGACTGACAACGCTGCCCTGCGGAGGGAGGACAAGTATTACACAATCACCAGCAGGCTGAGGGTCTCTGCCAAAGATTGGTACAACCCCAACACTGAATTCAAGTGCACTGTCAGCTTCTACAATGGGACAGAAACAACACTTCACTCAGATGAAATTTATGGAGACAAAGGTATGTTTCATTTGGAACTCAGAAATGAATCAAACCTGACTGAAAATACACGTGAACAACCATCTGCCCTCGTCTAACCCTCTTCTTCTTTTTCTATCAGCTAAAGAAGGTGTCCTGACAAGAGGTAAATATATTGTGGTTCACCCCTGCTACTATTTAGTGTCCTTGGTGTCAGTAAAGTGCACTGGATGTTTCCTCTTTGGCTCATGTTCCCTCATCTGTATGTTTGTGCAGAGAAATATCTGAAGATCACACAGGCTGCCAAACTCTCCTACGGTGTTTTCATCGTCAAGAGCATGGTCTACGGAGTCTTTGTGGCGTTCCTGGTGTGGAAGCTTCAGGTTTGTCCCCACACATGATCTCTGTCCTTCACCTAAAAACTGGCTCTGCACATTTTTATGTGTGAATGAACGAGTGAGAAAATTGTGTCCTTTCTGTGTGTTGCAGAATTCGAGTGGAAAGCGGAACCACTGAGAGCTGAGCTGAGCGGATGCATTCTGGGAAGTCGAAAATGTTTTTGTAAATAAGCGCTGAACTTTGTATGTTATAGTGTATTTGCATTCTGCTAAAATAGATGAACAGTCATGTGCATATTCTTGTTAAAGGGTAACTTCGGTATTTTTTTGACAGGCTCATATTATGATTAGAAGTGTCTGACAACATTATAGAAAGGATCCCTGCAGAGACAGACCTTTTTGTTAGAGAGTAAGATCATTTTTAACTAAAAACAGCCTCAAAATCGCTATCGTCAAAACCAGCCAGACTCCATTCAAATAAATAGTAATTTTAGCATGTACAGAGGCAGCATATATTCATATATAACTCTGTGAATTGAAGGTTTGTTTCTACCAAACTAGAGTTGGTGATTGCAGAACAGTGGAAAGACGAACCACAATAAATTTTCTGAGTTTGATTTGGTTTCTGTTGGCTTTGAATAAAGTCCGTTGTACAATGATAAAATTACAGTTTATTTAAATGGAGTCTGGTGGGTGTGACGATAGCGGTGTTTCTGTTTAAACAAAAAGGATTTTACTCTAATCTCTGTAGGGAACCTTTCCATAAGTTGTCAGACACCTATACTACCAATCTGAGCCTGTCAGTGGCAAAAACAAGCACTTTAAACAGACTCAAATTGCTGGTGCACAATTGCCCAATACTGTTACATTGCAGCCTGTTTCGTCGCTGCTGGTTGCACACTCTTGCTCAATATTAAACCAATTTCAAGAATTGTTGTTCCCATCAGTCACTTAGACTCAAAAGCATGGATATATAAAGTCCAGGTTGGAAAATACTGAATTTGCCCTTTAAGTTATAACTGACATGTAGATATGTTGACATCACATTTTCATAAATACTTCTGATAATAATTTGTGGTTTGTGGTTGCAAATTGCTTGTTTGCTTAATTTGCTTCTCAATAAAAGTGTTTCAGAGGATCAAATCAATTGTGTACTGTAATTTTAATATTTAAAAGAAAGGTTTTTATGATTCTCATGACACCTCCAGACAGAAATACTAGTAGCAAATAGCCTATCTAAACAGGCATGGGTTAATGTTCAGTTTAGACACTCTTCATATTAAAATGGTGGATTGAAATGAAAGATTAAGCCATTTTGTCCTACACTGAGCATCACCTTTTCCACAGAGAGTGTGAGGTATTTTTAGCTGCTCTCTTATCGAAATTAGTTATTCCTCACCTACATGATGTTGAAACATCAGCTTAGGGAAACTTCACAAGTAGGTTTATTTAGGTCTTAATAAGTTTTTCCATCGAGCAAACTGAGAGGTGACTAAGTCTGATTTGATTAATTTCCACTGACTGTTCTGTATCATAAAGAAATCATTGATTAAAGTGTTTTTATTTAAGTCAGAACTAGTTTTTCCATTTTACACAAGTGAGAGAAGTGTATGACAGTTAACATTCTCTACATGAATAAAGATGTGACTCCTTTAGTTCACACACTGTCAGTAGGAAAGTAAGTGTAGGAGTGTGAGTCTGCCACATAACAACAGGAAATCAACACTCATCTGAAGAAGGTCAGAGCTGTTGCTGGTTGAAACCCTGCAGAGGAGCAGAGAGCGGCAGCAGAGGAGAGGATGTGGTCACAGAGCAGCCTGCACATCGCTCTCTGTGCTGAGAAATGATGAAGGTGAAACCCTCCACTTCACCACAGCCTCCGGCTCTCAGAGTGCACCTGCACCTCTGCACCGACACCCCCACACTGCTCTGCAGGTCTCTGAGCAAACAGCTGGAAAACTTCCATTTCTGTGTCAAATGAAGCTCCAGAGTGAACATACATGTGTGTCATATGTCACACACCAGCTGTTTTCTGTCATCTGGTGCACAGACATGCATGTGAATGTTTTTATGTTGCAGCAGATAAAAGATGCAGCTATTTTGTTTTTGCTGCAGGCAGAGTAAAGACAACTATCACCAGTGATTAATATACAGAATCAATAAAATACTGAAGGTGTTTTATTGTAAACTCTGCTATAAATCACCTTCATGTGAATCCCTTTACACCAGGGTGTCAAACTCATTTGGGCAGGAGTAGTAAAACCATTGCATAATATCCTATAAATGGCAGACACCTCCAAATTTGTCCCTTTTTTTGTTTTGTTTAAGAAGTACATTTTTAAAAACACTCAACCATTCACAAAACAGATGACAAACAGCCTGTAATGTCTTCAAAACAACAACAACAATTTCAATAATATGTCTCAGTTTCTCCACATTCAGTCAGTCGACTACTCGCTGTCACTACATGTACATTTTTCCATACATTTTCACTCCTGTGTGGTAATCCCCACGTCACCACACCGGGATGGAAAAATCTCTGAAGCTGCTTTTTACATGAATAAAGCTACTCAATGTTTAACTCTTCAACTCTTTAATTCTTAACTCTTTGCCTTCACAAGTGTATCATGAGGTGTTCAAGGTCATTCACTGGGATGGATTGGACCCTTTCGCTGGCAGGTTTGGCCCTGGGGCCTTATGTCTGACACATAGTATACCGTAAGACAATAAATAACTACACTTAAAGCATATCATGGCCATTTCATTTCCACTTTTCCATAATATTTTACACCGTCTCCAAGACTTTACTTAAGTTGAGAGAGAGCTTTACAGCATATGACAGCCCTCTGTCCTTAGGACCCTCACAGCGGATAAGGACCCCCCCGAAGAAATCAGATATTAAGCATCCCTATTCCAAACCATTTCCAGGCCTGGAAAACAGTTTCTCTAATTTCATAACTCTTCCAGCACTTTCATGACAGTTTAAACCCTGTCACTTACTAAATGCTTCTGTCTAAACTGTTCTACATCAAAACTCTTTTCTGTTATTCAGTTAAGACTCCTGTTGGACTCAACTGAAGAAAAAAACATTTTCTATTTTCTTCATCGTCTTCCAGTCACATAAACAGGAAACAGTGTCTGAGACCGCAACAGAAACATGGTGCGTCTGCCATCTGTGAGCTACATAATTATATCTCCTCCTGCAAACCCTGACCTCGGTTGTTTTACATCTGTTTGTCAGAAAATAGAACTTCACACTGTCTGCACTGTATTCAACGTCCCAGAAAAACAAAAACACAAGTAAAATGTAAAGACTATCACTGTGTGGGTTCATAAAGGGTCATAGCAAATGCAAGACAGAATGATATGTTCCTTTTTATTAAACCATATTTCAAGATAATAAGAGCAATCTGAGATACAGTAAATGTCATTTTCATAATGAGATTTTGGATTAGACCTAAACATTTACTGCAGAGGTTCAGAATATTAATAACATTAATGATACATTTAAAAAAAAAATTAAATGTAAAGAAAATTATAAGATTGAACAATCATATATAATCTGCATATCTGTGACATCATCAGCCTTACTGATACAGCTCATCTGACACACCTGGTGTTTATATCATTAGCAGTGGTTTTGGAGAAAAACTTAAAACTTGAAACAGCAAACGCCTCTGTTGATATTTAGAGAAACCACACATGTATTTCGGGAGGTTTACATACATGGCAGGAAGGTATCTGTTTACTCTTTGACTGGACAGATACTGTTTGGTACAACAGGTGAAACTTAGAGATCTGCTGGTTTAATAGAAGACTTCAGTGACATGTTTTCAGTGGCAGGTTTATACACTTCAGAAACCAGATGCAAAGAAAACCCCACATGTTCAGTTACAATCAGCTGAATGAGACATTTATGTTGAACGACCCCTTGTGGTGAAAACTGAATATTACATCATGCGCACGATTTATACTGTACAGTAATTCAAGCCAACACAGGTTTTATTATACAGTTTTTATTATAGAAATAATGATATAACAGCTAAATGATACAGATTCAAAATAAAAAGAAAGACAGAATCAGTAACAAGTACAATGCTGTACGTCAGGGACATGTCAACATCTAATGATGTTTTAAGAATGAGTCACAGTTTAATCAGCACAGCATGTGAAATCATTTTAATAACCTGTAGAGTAAATCATTGTGATTCTTTAATAATCGGAACAGGTTCAGTAGGTTCAATGATTAATAACTTATTTTAAATATGTGTCAGATAATGAAAAACTGAACGTCTGATGTTGGCTTCATCACATTCAACAAACTGCACAAGGTTACACCAAAGTCCCTTTAACATCACAACATCAGCTACCATCAGTTCACATATAATTTATTCTGGATGTCAAACAGAGAAACCCAACCGCAGAAATACAGGAAATAAATTATTGTTTATCAAACACATATTTGATGTAACACACAGAGTACATGAGCATTGCAAAGGACTTTCTTTAAAGCTCTTCCCCTGGTACTGACCAAACCTCTAAAAACTCATCTCTGTTCATCAAAATTACATATTCAGAAGTTATAGAGTTGTTTTCCATTATAAACAGGTTTGTAAATTAGCACCAGTCACCAACCAAATGCTGGTAGAACAGACAAGTGTATATTAGATTTTTTTTTTTTTTTTTTTTGGGTATCTACTGAGTGGTTGGTAAATTTTAAAATCCAACAGCCACAGTGGCAGGTGGACAAAAAGGTTTGTTTTGCAATCATGATGACAAACAACCCTTAATGCTTAGACATAACTACACCCTCGCCTTATTTAGTATGCAGGATATGTGAATATGCAAATAAGTCCCACCCCTCAGCTGCTCGCCTGCAGCTCCTGTGTACCTGCTCACCTTCACTCTGCTCATCACACAAACTTCTGCTAGTAAACAGTAACAGACAACATGAGCCTTCAGTTTGACTGTGTTATCAAACGTCTAATAAAGTGCCGCTAATGTTAGATGACTTGTTCCCCATTACCAGCTCTAACAAGCTCAAGTGAAAGTTAAACATTACTTTTGAAATATGATATGTAGCTACAGTACACCTGCTTCTCCTCATATTGCTGTAGCTTTACTGAGAGCCCCCTCTGCAAGCTGACAGGCCTGGATCATTAGGTTCATGACTGGGGTTGCAACAGTATGAGATTTTCATGGTACACAAACTGACAAATATCACAGTATACGGTATTACACAATTATTATTATTATCATCAGTTACAATGACCCTTAAAAGGAATGAAAACAGGGTTTTTTTTGTTGAACGAACACTTTATTAGAAGTGAAACTTGAAACTCTTTTGAAATGGAAGTGTGTGTAAAAGGTCAGACAGGTAGTCAAGGACGAAAAGAGATGCAAACACAAGTGTGATTCTCCGTCTGGTTAATATGCAAATGTACCCATTATAATAACCCTCAATTTTCCTACCATACACAGTTCCACGGTATATATCTGTAACCCTTTTTGTGACATAACAAACCCTGGAAATCTGAATCCATGTTTTTAAACTGTAACTGGTACACTTCAGTTCAACAGAATATATCATAGAATCATAGAATAAAAACCACATGGACCTATCACATCACTGAATAAGGACACTACAGACTATGTGAAAGAACGTTGGGACAAAGAGCTGAGCATTGAAATAACTGAGGTGGCTGAATGCCTGGGGAACACAGTCAACCTCCACTTACTCTCCAACCCAGAGAGACTCCTGCTGTAAAAACCTGATTCGCCTTTTCATCACGTCCAAACAGAAGCCTAAACAAGCTGGCACCAGCTACGCTGCTGGAGGGGAATCACGGTTGACCATGCCCATGTTTTCTGGACTTCTATTCAAACTTTCTGGAAGGACGTAGCAACAACTGTTTCAAAAACTTTGCTCCAGAAAAACTGTCCCACTGCTCGGCTCTTTGTTAATACTGTTGTACACTTACATCTTCTGGGACAGACGACGTATGATTGGGAGAAAAACATTGGAGAAAATGGTGTGTTTATTTAGCCAATGAGACAGATGTGTAATGCTTTTCTGTTTTTTTTCTTTCTTTTGCTTTTAAATGTAAGAAAAAGCTCATAAAAAGTATTAAAAATGAACACATGGACATGATAACATGGTTAAAACTTGATTTTCAGGAGGGGGTCTTTAAAACAGAGCACTGAAGGAACATGAGGAAGTCGATAGGCTTTACTGGCCTCTACTGGTGACTATAAAACTACAACATCTATCAAACTCTCTGAACTCTCTGGGACATTACAATGGACACTGTTGGTTTATTATGTTGTAGTGAGGCTCAACTCTTCACTGTGATACCTTGCCCACACTTCTATAGTCTAAACTGCAGTTCAACAGTCTCTTTACTTGACTGAAGAGTATTGGCATGTGTGTATTTAAAGAATGTGTTCAGCATGATGCCAAAGATGTGACGTACACTCACCTTGGACTTCAAGCTGAAGCTGTTTCTGCTCCAGCTGCCGCTGAGTGGAGGCTGTATAAGTGTAGACACCACAGTCTGCAGACTATCAGGGAGCCATCTGCTGGATAAACCTGCAACACAACACACAGTCAGAGCTGTAATACAATCAGAGGACACACTAGGGAACCTTATTTACATGTGGTATGTCTTTGAATAACAACCAGATGTAAAAGCAGAATTGGAATTTGATGCTTCATTTAATAAAGCATAACTTACAAGTGCATCAAGTCTATCTAAGTCTAAGATTATCTGCAGATAATTTCCAGAGATTAACTGATGAAACACTGAATTTGAGGCGACAGGTGAGGGTCGAACTTCACAAAGCTTTTACTTACTGAACTGTATTTTTCACACCAGCAGGGGGAGACATACTTCAACAAATAAAACCTAGATAACAACTCACACTCTTAAAACCAATATCAACAGTGCTAACACAGTTAGCTTTGATGTAGATAACTGGCCCCTCCCTCTTCATTATAATTTAACAGTGATGTGCTGTCATGAAGAAGAGCTGAGCTGACAGGACCTGAACAGTCTCACATCGTCTCCATCATGATGTTACTTTTGTTTATATTTTGCTTTTCTCATCTGCCATGGATTAAAGGTGAGATAGATAAATCAGATAACACAAGATCTTGCAGAGCTCATGACTTTAGTATCTAAATTGTTTGTTTTCCCCACAGGTGCCTCTCACAGCAACAGTGTCTTCCAAACACCTCCTTTCATCATTAAGAGAATTGGAGAATCTGTTTCCAGAGAAATCAACTGTTCTCACAGCATACCAAATTATAACCGAATGCTTTGGTACAAACAAGACGAACAAGGAGCTCTGAAGCTTCTGGGAAATCTGTTTGTAAATAGCGCTACTGTCGAGGACGACGTGAAAGGAAAAATCAGTCTTGATGGAGATGGTCAGAAATATTCATGCCTCACCATTTCTGATCTTGCATTAAATGACAGTGGTGTGTATTTCTGTGCTGCCAGTCAGCACAGTGCTGCAGATTTCCCTCACGTCAATACAAAAACTCTCCTTTATCTGTCTGCAGAGAGACAACATGTTGAGTCTCTCCAACACCTGCAGCTTTGAAGACTTCAGTCAGTGTTATGACACCAGTGTGACAAAAATACTGACAACACATTCTGTGTGACACTGTTTGAAACTAAGATTCTTTAAGCATTCACAGTTATCATAATTAATATAGAAGAATAAAGAAAGAATAAGAAGCTGATGGAAGTCACAGACCTCAAACTGACCTCTGTTTTAGGTTAATAAATAATAAAAAACAACATTGTTGATATTTAAAAATGTCAAAATCAGTCTTTTGTATAATTTTGCTGCACATTTAGTGATGTCAGTCCAGTTAGATCATCTAACTCTTTCATTAGAAGATGTTTCCAGCTTGTAACCCAACTAAATACTGTACATCACATGACTGGTTTCTTTATCGTGTTTGTGTAACTGATCAGAATTTAAGTTAAATCTGAGACGACTGTAGGGGACAGCAGCACCACTAAAGTCACATTTTGACTTTTAGTACCAACAACAACTTTTCAAGGAGCTAAAAGGTTCCTTCAGCCCATTGTTCTCTGTGTTTCCACCCCAGTCTGAAGTCCTGTGAAGATTTGGTAAACTAATGTGATAATATATTTTAAAAGAAAATCAACATGATGGGACGAGGGCTGCTGCTGGTCACAGGGTCAGTGTACCAACCTAATTCATCTTAAAAACTCCATAAGACAATGACACCTTAGGCTCATCTCACTGCAACAACATTAACTGCTGCAAGTTGGACGTAATGAACTAAATGCAGAGGAGGAAAGTGACAATAAGAGCGTCTGTCTCCACAGTAAAACATCTTATACTACCATCTATATCTTGAACCATACTGAAGACTTTGATACAGCTGACAGGATGACATCACACAAAGCAGTGACCCTCCCACCTGCAGCTCTGCATATCAGCTATATGAGACTCTGCTAGTTTCTGTCTCACAGAACATGGATATAATCATCCTTCAACGAGGCCTCCTCACACTGTCAGTCTTTGTGCTCTGGACTTCAGGTAATTTATAATAACATCAAACTGTGGACTCTGATTCATAAACACATGTTAACATGAACTTATTTTAATGTTTTTGCTGTTGAATAATTGAATATATCATGGTAATGTCATATCAGGGGATTTAAGTAAATTCCAACAATAAAAGTTCAACATGGTATCTTTTATTGTTAAACACAGGTCTGACTGATGGAAGTGGTGTCACCCAGACTGACACACTGTGGGAGAAACAGGGTGACAGTGCAACAATGCACTGCAACCAGACCAAGGGTGTTGACTACATTCAGATGTACTGGTACAGACAGCTGCCAGGAGAAACTATGAAACTAATCGTGTTCACAAGAAGTGGCAATGAAAATCATGATTTTGGAGATTTCGATAAAGATAAATTTGCAGCCACCAAGCCCAACGCTGAGAGTGGGACATTCACAGTGAAGAATCTGGAGCCAGAAGATAAAGGATTGTATTTCTGTGCTGTGAGTCAACACAGTGATACAGACACATTCAACAGCTGAACAAAAACCCTCAAAGCACTGCTGGTGTAACTGTGACAATTATCTAATGTACTGTAGGGGGACCTCGAGGACCACAAACCATCCAAGTTACACTTTGATTCACCATGTGGGTTTTGATAAGGCAGCGAGCAGCATCAGAGAACGTCACACACTGCAGAGACCCTCCTACAACTCTTCATATCTCTGTAACTACACCTACAGTTATTATGATACATGGACCTTTACAACATGGACATTATCAAACCCCTCAGCTTGTTACTGTTTCTGCTCACGAACAAAGGTAAAGATCTAGAGCTGGACAATATGGCTGAAATCAATGTCAACACAGTGCTAATAAAGTTAGCTGTGATGTAGATAACTGGCCCCTCCCTCTTCATTATAATGTAACAGTGATGTGCTGTCGTCTGCAGGTGCTGAGCTGACAGGACCTGAACAGAGAGCAGATAGTAGAGTCTCACATCATCTTTAAAATGATCTTACTGCTCTTTATGTTTTGCTTCTTCCATCTGCCATGGATTAAGGGTGAGATAAATACAACTAACAAAGTCAGACCTTGCAGAGCTCACGACTTTGGCAACTCCAATGATTGTTTGTTTTTTCCACAGGTGCCTCTCACAGCAACAGTGTCTTCCAAACACCTCCTTTCATCATTAAGGAAACTGGTCAATCTGTTGCCAGAGAAATCAACTGTTCTCACAGCATACCAAATTATGAGCGAATTCTCTGGTACAAACAAGACGAACAGGGAGCTCTGAAGTTTCTGGGATATCTGAATATAAATTCTGAGAATGTGGAGAAGGACGTGGAAGGAAAAATCAGCTTTGAAGGAGAGGGTCAAAAATATTCACGCCTCACCATTTCTGATCTTGTATTAAATGACAGTGGTGTGTATTTCTGTGCTGCCAGTCAGCACAGTGCTGCAGATTTCCCTCACGTCAATACAAAAACTCTCCTTTATCTGTCTGCAGAGAGACAACATGTTGAGTCTCTCCAACACCTGCAGCTTTGAAGACTTCAGTCAGTGTTATGACACCAGTGTGACAAAAATACTGACAACACATTCTGTGTGACACTGTTTGAAACTAAGATTCTTTAAGCATTCACAGTTATCATAATTAATATAGAAGAATAAAGAAAGAATACGAAGCTGATGGAAGTCACAGACCTCAAACTGACCTCTGTTTTAGGTTAATAAATTAAAAAAAACACTGTTGCTTTTTTAAAAATGTTAAAATCAGACTTTTTATAATTTTGCTGCACATTTAGTGATGTCAGTGCAGTTAGATCATCTAACTCTTTGGTTAAAAAAACTGTTTCCAGCTTGTAACCCAACTAAATACTGTACATCACACGATTGGTTTCTTTATTGTCTTTGAGTAACTGATCAGAATCTAAGTTAAATCTGAGACAACTGTAGGGGACAGCAGCACCACTAAAGTCACATTTTGACTTTCAATACCAACGACAACTTTCTGAAGGAGCTAAAAGGTTCCTTCAGCCCATTGTTCTCTGTGTTTCCACCCCAGTCTAAAGTCCCATGAAGATTTGGTAAACTAATGTGATAATATATATTAAAAAAAGCAACATGATGGGACGAGGGCTGCTGCTGGTCACAGGGTCAGTGTACCAACCTAATTCATCTTAAAAACTCCATAAGACAATGACACCTTAGGCTCATCTCACTGCAACAACATTTACTGCTGCTAGTTGGACGTAATGAACTAAATGCAGAGGAGGAAAGTGACAATAAGAGCGTCTGTCTCTACAGTAAAACATCTTATACTACCATCTATATCTTGAACCACACTGAAGACTTTGATACAGCTGACAGGATGACATCACACAAAGCAGTGACCCTCCCACCTGCAGCTCTGCATATCAGCTATATGAGACTCTGCTAGTTTCTGTCTCACAGAACATGGATATAATCATCCTTCAACGAGGCCTCCTCACACTGTCAGTCTTTGTGCTCTGGACTTCAGGTAATTTATAATAACATCAAACTGTGGACTCTGATTCATAAACACACGTTAACATGAACTTATTTTAATTGTTAAACACAGGTCTGACTGATGGAAGTGATGTCACCCAGACTGACATACTGTGGGAGAAACAGGGTGACAATGCAACAATGCACTGCAACCAGACTAAGGGTTTTCAGTATGACCAGATGTACTGGTACAGACAGCTGCCAGGAGAAACTATGAAACTAATTGTGTTCACAAGAAGTGGCAATGAAAATCATGATTTTGGAGATTTCGATAAAGATAAATTTGCAGCCACCAAGCCCAACGCTGAGAGTGGGACATTCACAGTGAAGAATCTGGAGCCAGAAGATAAAGGATTGTATTTCTGTGCTGCGAGTGAACACAGTGATACAGACACATTCAACAGCTGAACAAAAACCCTCAAAGCACTGTTGGTATAACTGTGACAATTATCTAATGTACTGTAGGGGGACCTCGAGGACCACAAACCATCCAAGTTACACTTTGATTCACCATGTGGGTTTTCATAAGGCAGCGAGCAGGAGCAGAGAACATCACACACTGCAGAGACCCTCCTACAACTCTTCATCTTCATAAAAGTTAAATCTGAGACGACTGTAGGGGACAGCAGCACCACTAAAGTCACATTTTGACCTTTAGTACCAAGGATGACTTTTCAAGGAACTAAAAGGTTCCTTCAGCCCATTGTTCTCTGTGTTTCCACCCCAGTCTGAAGTCCTGAAAAGATTAAGTAAATTATAGCTGCTGTGCAGCGATGGGTCGGGTCCGGGCATTTTTAGGCAATTCTGAGCAACAAGCAGAAGAATTGGAAGACATTTAGGAACTTAGCAACACAATCTGCCTTTTGCATCAGCTGAGGTTTGAACTCACAACCTCTGAAACTAAGGATCAAGCTCTATCTTACTGAGCTAATTAGTCAGTGACAGTTCATGTGTAGTTTATAAGTTTGTAACAATGATTGATTTGCTCCATAAGTGAAAAACTGATGTTTAAAGTTGCCATTTTTACATTGACTCCAATTGTTCACATCAGAGCAAAATTCAAAATACTGTCAAAAATTCAGTTTTTGAGATAAAATTCTGAAATTTGCCACACATCATCTACCATGACTCTAGAATTTTGTCTTTTTTTCATGAACATTGAAGATTTATTTAGCAAGAATTTGCATGTATATGTTTACAGTACTGTTTACAGTCAAACATTTTGATGCACTGTAGGCTCAATTTTTGATCAATCAAAAATCTGAGAAACGTAGTTTTTGTAGGACAGTCTGAAGATGCTCTGTAGCAAGTTTGGTGTCAATTGAGCAAAAATTGTGGGAGGAGATAGGTTTAAGAATTTTTACAGTTGTTGAAAAAAACAGAGTGATGAACTTCATAATTTTTAATACGTTTAAATGTACAAAAGTTTCTTCAGTATTGGGGCTACAGTTTCATGCATGTTGTGAAGTTGTAGCACGTATGGTTGATTTGTTATGAATTTTCAAAGTTTTGAACTTTAGACGCTTGCTGTAGCGCCACCATCAGGACTATTGCCTGGAGTTTACAGCTGAGGATATCTGGCATGAGACTGGACCTTTGTGCAAAGTTTGGTGAGTTTTCACCCATGGGAAGTATGATTTCCTCACAAGAAGAAGAAGAAGAAGAATACCTAGGATTACAATAGTGTCCTGGCAGCTTAGCTGGCCGGACCCTAATTAGTCTGATGATGTATGAAAAAGCAACATGATAGGACGAGGGCTGCTGGTGGTCACAGGGTCAGTGTACCAACCTAATTATTCATCTTCAACACTCCATAACACAATGACACCTTAGGCTCATCTCACTGCAACAACATTAACTGCTGCAAGTTGGACGTAATGAACTAAATGCAGAGGAGGAAAGTGACAACAAGAGCGTCTGTCTCCACAGTAAAACATCTTATACTACCATCTATATCTTGAACCATACTGAAGACTTTGATACAGCTGACAGGATGTCATCACACAAAGCAGTGACCCTCCCACCTGCAGCTCTGCATATCAGCTATATGAGACTCTGCTAGTTTCTGTCTCACAGAACATGGATATAATCATCCTTCAACGAGGCCTCCTCACACTGTCAGTCTTTGTGCTCTGGACTTCAGGTAATTTATAATAACATCAAACTGTGGACTCTGATTCATAAACACACGTTAACATGAACTCATTTTCATGTTTTTGCTGTTAAATGATTGAATATATCATGTTCATGTGATATCAGAGGATTTAAGTAAATTCCAACAATAAAAGTTCAACATGGTATCTTTTAATGTTAAACACAGGTCTGACTGATGGAAGTGATGTCACCCAGACTGACACACTGTGGGAGAAACAGGGTGACAGTGCAACAATGCACTGCAACCAGACCAAGGGTTTTCAGTATTTCGAGATGTACTGGTACAGACAGCTGCCAGGAGAAACTATGAAACTAATCGTGTTCACATCAACTACCAAACAAGATCATGATTTTGGAGATTTCAACAACGGGAAATTTGCAGCCACCAAGCCCAACGCTGAGAGTGGGACATTCACAGTGAAGAATCTGGAGCCAGAAGATAAAGGATTGTATTTCTGTGCTGTGAGTCAACACAGTGATACAGACACATTCAACAGCTGAACAAAAACCCTCAAAGCACTGTTGGTATAACTGTGACAATTATCTAATGTACTGTAGGGGGACCTCGAGGACCACAAACCATCCAAGTTACACTTTGATTCACCATGTGGGTTTTGATAAGGCAGCGAGCAGCATCAGAGAACGTCACACACTGCAGAGACCCTCCTACAACTCTTCATATCTCTGTAACTACACCTACAGTTATTATGATACATGGACCTTTACAACATGGACATTATCAAACTCCTCAGCTTGTTACTGTTTCTGCTCACGAACAAAGGTAAAGATCTAGAGCTGGACAATATGGCTGAAATCAACATCAACACAGTGCTAATAAAGTTAGCTGTGATGTAGATAACTGGCCCCTCCCTCTTCATTATAATGTAACAGTGATGTGCTGTCGTCTGCAGGTGCTGAGCTGACAGGACCTGAACAGAGAGCAGATAGTAGAGTCTCACATCATCTTTAAAATGATCTTACTGCTCTTTATGTTTTGCTTCTTCCATCTGCCATGGATTAAGGGTGAGATAAATACAACTAACAAAGTCAGACCTTGCAGAGCTCACGACTTTAGCAACTCCAATGACTATTTTTTTTTTTCCACAGGTGCCTCTCACAGCAACAGTGTCTTCCAAACACCTCCTTTTATAATTAAGGAAACTGGTCAATCTGTTTCCAGAGAAATCAACTGTTCTCACAGCATATCAAATTATAACCAAATTCTCTGGTACAAACAAGACGAACAAGGAGCTCTGAAGCTTCTGGGATATCTGAATATGAATTCTGAGAATGTGGAGAAGGACGTGGAAGGAAAAATCAGCTTTGAAGGAGAGGGTCAAAAATATTCACGCCTCACCATTTCTGATCTTGTATTAAATGACAGTGGTGTGTATTTCTGTGCTGCCAGTCAGCACAGTGCTGCAGATTTCCCTCACGTCAATACAAAAACTCTCCTTTATCTGTCTGCAGAGAGACAACATGTTGAGTCTCTCCAACACCTGCAGCTTTGAAGACTTCAGTCAGTGTTATGACACCAGTGTGACAAAAATACTGACAACACATTCTGTGTGACACTGTTTGAAACTAAGATTCTTTAAGCATTCACAGTTATCATAATTAATATAGAAGAATAAAGAAAGAATAAGAAGCTGATGGAAGTCACAGACCTCAAACTGACCTCTGTTTTAGGTTAATAAATAATAAAAAACTACATTGTTGATGTTTAAAAATGTCAAAATCAGACTTTTTTTATAATTTTGCTGCACATTTAGTGATGTCAGTAAAGTTAGATCATCTAACTCTTTTATTAGAAGATGTTTCCAGCTTGTAACCCAACTAAATACTGTACATCACACGATTGGTTTCTTTATTGTCTTTGAGTAACTGATCAGAATTTAAGTTAAATCTGAGACGACTGTAGGGGACAGCAGCACCACTAAAGTCACATTTTGACCTTTAGTACCAACAACAACTTTTCAAGGAACTAAAATGTTCCTTCACCCCATTGTTCTCTGTGTTTTCACCCCAGTCTGAAGTCCTGTGAAGATTTGGTAAACTAATGTGATAATATATTAAAAAAAGTAACATGATCGGACGAGGGCTGCTGGTGGTCACAGTCTCAGTGTACCAACCTAATTCATCTTAAAAACTCCATAAGACAATGACACCTTAGGCTCATCTCACTGCAACAACATTTACTGCTGCAAGTTGGACGTAATGAACTAAATGCAGAGGAGGAAAGTGACAATAAGAGCGTCTGTCTCCACAGTAAAACATCTTATACTACCATCTATATCTTGAACCATACTGAAGACTTTGATACAGCTGACAGGATGACATCACACAAAGCAGTGACCCTCCCACCTGCAGCTCTGCATATCAGCTATATGAGACTCTGCTAGTTTCTGTCTCACAGAACATGGATATAATCATCCTTCAACGAGGCCTCCTCACACTGTCAGTCTTTGTGCTCTGGACTTCAGGTAATTTATAATAACATCAAACTGTGGACTCTGATTCATAAACACACGTTAACATGAACTCATTTTCATGTTTTTGCTGTTAAATAATTGAATATATCATGTTCATGTGATATCAGAGGATTTAAGTAAATTCCAACAATAAAAGTTCAACATGGTATCTTTAATTGTTAAACACAGGTCTGACTGATGGAAGTGATGTCACCCAGACTGACATACTGTGGGAGAAACAGGGTGACAGTGCAACAATACACTGCAACCAGACCAAGGGTGCTGAGAATATCCAGATGTACTGGTACAGACAGCTGCCAGGAGAAACTATGAAACTAATCGTGTTCACATCAACTACCAAACAAGATCATGATTTTGGAGATTTCAACAACGGGAAATTTGCAGCCACCAAGCCCAACGCTGAGAGTGGGACATTCACAGTGAAGAATCTGGAGCCAGAAGATAAAGGATTGTATTTCTGTGCTGTGAGTCAACACAGTGATACAGACACATTCAACAGCTGAACAAAAACCCTCAAAGCACTGTTGGTATAACTGTGACAATTATCTAATGTACTGTAGGGGGACCTCGAGGACCACAAACCATCCAAGTTACACTTTGATTCACCATGTGGGTTTTCATAAGGCAGCGGGCAGGATCAGAGAACGTCACACACTGCAGAGACCCTCCTACAACTCTTCATCTTCATGTTACGGTCTCCGGACCTTAGTACATTTATTTTCTGTGTTTAATGTGCTGTGCATGTCATTATGGGAATTATTCGGCCAGCACTTGTCAATCATTTATGTTTGTGTCTAATTGTCTGCTCTTCTGGAGGGAATCCCTGGCGGACCACGCCTCCAGCCCGCTCTCCTCTGCTGCTATTCAGTGTTCCCACGCTTGCTGGTCGGCCGGCCCCCTTGCTGTCGTCATCGGTTTCGGCCAATCACCGCTTCACTGGCCCCTCGTCTGAACCTTTAAAAACTGCGCGGAGTCAAGAGCAATGGCGGCCGTGTTTTAACCTTAGCAGTCCGCCTCGCTCCGGTTGTGTTTTCAGCTGCTATAATCTGTTCGTTGTTGTTGTATTTGGGAATCTGTGGGCTTTAGGATTTAGCTTTGTAGCCTAGCCACATATCCTTTACACTCACACGTAGACTGTTTGATGTATGGTACATTAGCTTTATGGGTGTCGGTTTGAGTGTTGTTTTGTTTGACAGGTAAGTGGTAGAACAGATAGCCTATGTTTTAGTTTTGTTATTCTGGGTGGCCTTCCACCACAGTTAGTTAGTTGGGGTGTTTATTTTGTTGGTGACAGGTCAGAGTTTTGTTTTAATTGTTTTATGGTTTGCCGTCACCCGCCGCCCTTCCCTGAGTCTGTTATCCTTAAATGTAATTCACCGCCGAGGCTCCTTCCGTGAAGCCCGATTTTCGGGTTGTGTTGCAGAGCCTGCGAGCGCGTTTTCTTTTTGTGTGCTGCTTTTTACAAAAGCGTAGCTTGTATTGTTTATTTTGTGTATGAATAAACGGCAGCTTGCCTTATTCACTTCATTGTTTGGTTTTATGTTGCTTCCCTTACCCCTAGACACATACTGGGTTGTAACATTCATCTTCGTAAAAGTTAAATCTGAGACGACTGTAGGGGACAGCAGCACCACTAAAGTCACATTTTGACCTTTAGTACCAAGGATGACTTTTCAAGGAACTAAAAGGTTCCTTCAGCCCATTGTTGTCTGTGTTTCCACCCCAGTCTGAAGTCCTGAAAAGATTAAGTAAATTATAGCTGCTGTGCAGCGATGGGTCAGGTCTGGGCATTTTTAGGCAATTCTGAGCAACAAGCAGAAGAATTGGAAGACATTTAGGAACTTAGCAACACAATCTGCCTTTTGCATCAGCTGAGGCTTGAACTCACAACCTCTGAGAATAAGGATCGATTTCTATTTCACTGAGCTAATTAGTCAGTGACAGTTCATGTGTAGCTTCACAGATTGACTAAGCCAGATGTGCAGGTTTAGCAGCCGTCCATGCATGGAAAAGCAGATTTCAAACCACTGTAAAAAATTCAGTTATCGAAACAAAATTCTGAAAATACACATATTGCATCTAGACAGCATGGAGATGTTGGTTATTTGTTTGTAACAATGATTGATTTGCTCCATAAGTGAAAAACTGATGTTTAAAGTTGCCATTTTTACATTGACTCCAATTGTTCACATCAGAGCAAAATTCGAAATCCTGCCAAAAATTCAGTTTTTGAGATAAAATTCTGAAATTTGCCACACATCATCTACCATGACTCTAGAATTTTGTCTTTTTTTCATGAACATTGAAGATTTATTTAGCAAGAATTTGCATGTATATGTTTACAGTACTGATTACAGTCAAACATTTTGATGCACTGTAGGCTCAATTTTTGATAAATCAAAAATCTGAGAAACGTAGTTTTTGTAGGACAGTCTGAAGATGCTCTGTAGCAAGTTTGGTGTCAATTGAGCAAAAATTGTGGGAGGAGATAGGTTTAAGAATTTTTACAGTTGTTGAAAAAAACAGAGTGATGAACTTCATAATTTTTAATACGTTTAAATGTACAAAAGTTTCTTCAGTATTGGGGCTACAGTTTCATGCATGTTGTGAAGTTGTAGCACGTATGGTTGATTTGTTATGAATTTTCAAAGTTTTGAACTTTAGACGCTTGCTGTAGAGCCACCATCAGGACTATTGCCTGGAGTTTACAGCTGAGGATATCTGGCATGAGACTGGACCTTTGTGCAAAGTTTGGTGAGTTTTCACCCATGGGAAGTATGATTTCCTCACAAGAAGAAGAAGAAGAAGAATACCTAGGATTACAATAGTGTCCTGGCAGCTTAGCTGGCCGGACCCTAATTAGTCTGATGATGTATGAAAAAGCAACATGATAGGACGAGGGCTGCTGGTGGTCACAGGGTCAGTGTACCAACGTAATTATTCATCTTCAACACTCCATAACACAATGACACCTTAGGCTCATCTCACTGCAACAACATTAACTGCTGCAAGTTGGACGTAATGAACTAAATGCAGAGGAGGAAAGTGACAATAAGAGCGTCTGTCTCCACAGTAAAACATCTTATACTACCATCTATATCTTGAACCACACTGAAGACTTTGATACAGCTGACAGGATGACATCACACAAAGCAGTGACCCTCCCACCTGCAGCTCTGCATATCAGCTATATGAGACTCTGCTAGTTTCTGTCTCACAGAACATGGATATAATCATCCTTCAACGAGGCCTCCTCACACTGTCAGTCTTTGTGCTCTGGACTTCAGGTAATTTATAATAACATCAAACTGTGGACTCTGATTCATAAACACACGTTAACATGAACTTATTTTCATGTTTTTGCTGTTAGATAATTAAATATATCATGTTCATGTGATATCAGAGGATTTAAATAAATTCCAACAATAAAAGTTCAACATGGTATCTTTTATTGTTAAATACAGGTCTGACTGATGGAAGTGATGTCACCCAGACTGACATACTGTGGGAGAAACAGGGTGACAGTGCAACAATGCACTGCAACCAGACCAAGGGTGCTGACTACATTCAGATGTACTGGTACAGACAGCTGCCAGGAGAAACTATGAAACGTATTGTGTTCACAAGAAGTGGCAATGAAAATCATGATTTTGGAGATTTCGATAAAGATAAATTTGCAGCCACCAAGCCCAACGCTGAGAGTGGGACATTCACAGTGAAGAATCTGGAGCCAGAAGATAAAGGATTGTATTTCTGTGCTGTGAGTCAACACAGTGATACAGACACATTCAACAGCTGAACAAAAACCCTCAAAGCACTGTTGGTGTAACTGTGACAATTATCTAATGTACTGTAGGGGGACCTCGAGGACCACAAACCATCCAAGTTACACTTTGATTCACCATGTGGGTTTTGATAAGGCAGCGAGCAGCATCAGAGAACGTCACACACTGCAGAGACCCTCCTACAACTCTTCATATCTCTGTAACTACACCTACAGTTATTATGATACATGGACCTTTACAACATGGACATTATCAAACTCCTCAGCTTGTTACTGTTTCTGCTCACGAACAAAGGTAAAGATCTAGAGCTGGACAATATGGCTGAAATCAATATCAACACAGTGCTAATAAAGTTAGCTGTGATGTAGATAACTGGCCCCTCCCTCTTCATTATAATGTAACAGTGATGTGCTGTCGTCTGCAGGTGCTGAGCTGACAGGACCTGAACAGAGAGCAGATAGTAGAGTCTCACATCATCTTTAAAATGATCTTACTGCTCTTTATGTTTTGCTTCTTCCATCTGCCATTGATTAAGGGTGAGATAAATACAACTAACAAAGTCAGACCTTGCAGAGCTCACAACTTTGGCAACTCCAATGATTGTTTGTTTTTTCCACAGGTGCCTCTCACAGCAACAGTGTCTTCCAAACACCTCCTTTCATAATTAAGGAAACTGGTCAATCTGTTGCCAGAGAAATCAACTGTTCTCACAGCATATCAAATTATAACCAAATTCTCTGGTACAAACAAGACAAACAGGGAGCTCTGAAGTTTCTGGGATATCTGAATATAAATTCTGAGAATGTGGAGAAGGACATGGAAGGAAAAATCAGCTTTGAAGGAGAGGGTCAAAAATATTCACGCCTCACCATTTCTGATCTTGTATTAAATGACAGTGGTGTGTATTTCTGTGCTGCCAGTCAGCACAGTGCTGCAGATTTCCCTCACGTCAATACAAAAACTCTCCTTTATCTGTCTGCAGAGAGACAACATGTTGAGTCTCTCCAACACCTGCAGCTTTGAAGACTTCAGTCAGTGTTATGACACCAGTGTGACAAAAATACTGACAACACATTCTGTGTGACACTGTTTGAAACTAAGATTCTTTAAGCATTCACAGTTATCATAATTAATATAGAAGAATAAAGAAAGAATACGAAGCTGATGGAAGTCACAGACCTCAAACTGACCTCTGTTTTAGGTTAATAAATAATAAAAAAAACACTGTTGCTTTTTTAAAAATGTTAAAATCAGACTTTTTATAATTTTGCTGCACATTTAGTGATGTCAGTGCAGTTAGATCATCTAACTCTTTGGTTAAAAAAACTGTTTCCAGCTTGTAACCCAACTAAATACTGTACATCACACGATTGGTTTCTTTATTGTCTTTGAGTAACTGATCAGAATCTAAGTTAAATCTGAGACAACTGTAGGGGACAGCAGCACCACTAAAATCACATTTTGACTTTCAATACCAACGACAACTTTCTGAAGGAACTAAAAGGTTCCTTCAGCCCATTGTTCTCTGTGTTTCCACCCCAGTCTAAAGTCCCATGAAGATTTGGTAAACTAATGTGATAATATATATTAAAAAAAGCAACATGATCGGACGAGGGCTGCTGCTGGTCACAGGGTCAGTGTACCAACCTAATTCATCTTCAACACTCCATAAGACAATGACACCTTAGGCTCATCTCACTGCAACAACATTTACTGCTGCAAGTTGGACGTAATGAACTAAATGCAGAGGAGGAAAGTGACAATAAGAGCGTCTGTCTCCACAGTAAAACATCTTATACTACCATCTATATCTTGAACCATACTGAAGACTTTGATACAGCTGACAGGATGACATCACACAAAGCAGTGACCCTCCCACCTGCAGCTCTGCATATCAGCTATATGAGACTCTGCTAGTTTCTGTCTCACAGAACATGGATATAATCATCCTTCAACGAGGCCTCCTCACACTGTCAGTCTTTGTGCTCTGGACTTCAGGTAATTTATAATAACATCAAACTGTGGACTCTGATTCATAAACACACGTTAACATGAACTTATTTTCATGTTTCTGCTGTCCATTAATTGAATGTATCATGGTAATGTCATATCGGGGGATTTAAGTAAATCCCGACAATAAAAGTTCAACATGGTATCTTTTATTGTTACACACAGGTCTGACTGATGGAAGTGATGTCACCCAGACTGACATACTGTGGGAGAAACAGGGTGACAGTGCAACAATACACTGCAACCAGACTAAGGGTTTTCAGTATGACCAGATGTACTGGTACAGACAGCTGCCAGGAGAAACTATGAAACTAATCGTGTTCACAAGAAGTGGCAATGAAAATCATGATTTTGGAGATTTCGATAAAGATAAATTTGCAGCCACCAAGCCCAACGCTGAGAGTGGGACATTCACAGTGAAGAATCTGGAGCCAGAAGATAAAGGATTGTATTTCTGTGCTGTGAGTCAACACAGTGATACAGACACATTCAACAGCTGAACAAAAACCCTCAAAGCACTGTTGGTATAACTGTGACAATTATCTAATGTACTGTAGGGGGACCTCGAGGACCACAAACCATCCAAGTTACACTTTGATTCACCATGTGGGTTTTGATAAGGCAGCGAGCAGCATCAGAGAACGTCACACACTGCAGAGACCCTCCTACAACTCTTCATATCTCTGTAACTACACCTACAGTTATTATGATACATGGACCTTTACAACATGGACATTATCAAACCCCTCAGCTTGTTACTGTTTCTGCTCACGAACAAAGGTAAAGATCTAGAGCTGGACAATATGGCTGAAATCAATATCAACACAGTGCTAATAAAGTTAGCTGTGATGTAGATAACTGGCCCCTCCCTCTTCATTATAATGTAACAGTGATGTGCTGTCGTCTGCTGGTGCTGAGCTGACAGGACCTGAACAGAGAGCAGATAGTAGAGTCTCACATCATCTTTAAAATGATCTTACTGCTCTTTATGTTTTGCTTCTTCCATCTGCCATGGATTAAGGGTGAGATAAATACAACTAACAAAGTCAGACCTTGCAGAGCTCACGACTTTAGCAACTCAAATGACTATTTTTTTTTTTCCACAGGTGCCTCTCACAGCAACAGTGTCTTCCAAACACTTCCTTTCATAATTAAGGAAACTGGTCAATCTGTTGCCAGAGAAATCAACTGTTCTCACAGCATACCAAATTATAACCGAATTCTCTGGTACAAACAAGACGAACAGGGAGCTCTGAAGTTTCTGGGATATCTGAATATAAATTCTGAGAATGTGGAGAAGGACGTGGAAGGAAAAATCAGCTTTGAAGGAGAGGGTCAAAAATATTCACGCCTCACCATTTCTGATCTTGTATTAAATGACAGTGGTGTGTATTTCTGTGCTGCCAGTCAGCACAGTGCTGCAGATTTCCCTCACGTCAATACAAAAACTCTCCTTTATCTGTCTGCAGAGAGACAACATGTTGAGTCTCTCCAACACCTGCAGCTTTGAAGACTTCAGTCAGTGTTATGACACCAGTGTGACAAAAATACTGACAACACATTCTGTGTGACACTGTTTGAAACTGAGATTCTTTAAGCATTCACAGTTATCATAATTAATATAGAAGAATAAAGAAAGAATAAGAAGCTGATGGAAGTCACAGACCTCAAACTGACCTCTGTTTTAAGTTAATAAATAATAAAAAACTACATTGTTGATGTTTAAAAATGTCAAAATCAGACTTTTTTTTTATAATTTTGCTGCACATTTAGTGATGTCAGTCCAGTTAGATCATCTAACTCTTTTATTAGAAGATGTTTCCAGCTTGTAACCCAACTAAATACTGTACATCACACGATTGGTTTCTTTATTGTCTTTGAGTAACTGATCAGAATTTAAGTTAAATCTGAGACAACTGTAGGGGACAGCAGCACCACTAAAGTCACATTTTGACCTTTAGTACCAACAACAACTTTTCAAGGAGCTAAAAGGTTCCTTCAGCCCATTGTTCTCTGTGTTTTCACCCCAGTCTGAAGTCCTGTGAAGATTTGGTAAACTAATGTGATAATATATATTAAAAAAAGCAACATGATCGGACGAGGGCTGCTGCTGGTCACAGGGTCAGTGTACCAACCTAATTCATCTTCAACACTCCATAAGACAATGACACCTTAGGCTCATCTCACTGCAACAACATTTACTGCTGCAAGTTGGACGTAATGAACTAAATGCAGAGGAGGAAAGTGACAATAAGAGCGTCTGTCTCCACATTAAAACATCTTATACTACCATCTATATCTTGAACCACACTGAAGACTTTGATACAGCTGACAGGATGACATCACACAAAGCAGTGACCCTCCCACCTGCAGCTCTGCATATCAGCTATATGAGACTCTGCTAGTTTCTGTCTCACAGAACATGGATATAATCATCCTTCAACGAGGCCTCCTCACACTGTCAGTCTTTGTGCTCTGGACTTCAGGTAATTTATAATAACATCAAACTGTGGACTCTGATTCATAAACACACGTTAACATGAACTTATTTTAATGGTTACACACAGGTCTGACTGATGGAAGTGATGTCACCCAGACTGACATACTGTGGGAGAAACAGGGTGACAGTGCAACAATACACTGCAACCAGACCAAGGGTGCTGGGTATAACCAAATGTACTGGTACAGACAGCTGCCAGGAGAAACTATGAAACTAATCGTGTTCACATCAACTACCAAACAAGATCATGACTTGGGAGATTCAAAAAAAGATAAATTTGCAGCCACCAAGCCCAACGCTGAGAGTGGGACATTCACAGTGAAGAATCTGGAGCCAGAAGATAAAGGATTGTATTTCTGTGCTGTGAGTCAACACAGTGATACAGACACATTCAACAGCTGAACAAAAACCCTCAAAGCACTGTTGGTATAACTGTGACAATTATCTAATGTACTGTAGGGGGACCTCGAGGACCACAAACCATCCAAGTTACACTTTGATTCACCATGTGGGTTTTGATAAGGCAGCGAGCAGCATCAGAGAACGTCACACACTGCAGAGACCCTCCTACAACTCTTCATATCTCTGTAACTACACCTACAGTTATTATGATACATGGACCTTTACAACATGGACATTATCAAACCCCTCAGCTTGTTACTGTTTCTGCTCACGAACAAAGGTAAAGATCTAGAGCTGGACAATATGGCTGAAATCAACATCAACACAGTGCTAATAAAGTTAGCTGTGATGTAGATAACTGGCCCCTCCCTCTTCATTATAATGTAACAGTGATGTGCTGTCGTCTGCTGGTGCTGAGCTGACAGGACCTGAACAGAGAGCAGATAGTAGAGTCTCACATCATCTTTAAAATGATCTTACTGCTCTTTATGTTTTGCTTCTTCCATCTGCCATGGATTAAGGGTGAGATAAATACAACTAACAAAGTCAGACCTTGCAGAGCTCACGACTTTAGCAACTCCAATGACTATTTTTTTTTTTTCCACAGGTGCCTCTCACAGCAACAGTGTCTTCCAAACACCTCCTTTCATCATTAAGGAAACTGGTCAATCTGTTTCCAGAGAAATCAACTGTTCTCACAGCATACCAAATTATAACCAAATTCTCTGGTACAAACAAGACGAACAAGGAGCTCTGAAGCTTCTGGGATATCTGAATATGAATTCTGAGAATGTGGAGAAGGACGTGGAAGGAAAAATCAGCTTTGAAGGAGAGGGTCAAAAATATTCACGCCTCACCATTTCTGATCTTGTATTAAATGACAGTGGTGTGTATTTCTGTGCTGCCAGTCAGCACAGTGCTGCAGATTTCCCTCACGTCAATACAAAAACTCTCCTTTATCTGTCTGCAGAGAGACAACATGTTGAGTCTCTCCAACACCTGCAGCTTTGAAGACTTCAGTCAGTGTTATGACACCAGTGTGACAAAAATACTGACAACACATTCTGTGTGACACTGTTTGAAACTGAGATTCTTTAAGCATTCACAGTTATCATAATTAATATAGAAGAATAAAGAAAGAATAAGAAGCTGATGGAAGTCACAGACCTCAAACTGACCTCTGTTTTAAGTTAATAAATAATAAAAAACTACATTGTTGATGTTTAAAAATGTCAAAATCAGACTTTTTTTTTATAATTTTGCTGCACATTTAGTGATGTCAGTCCAGTTAGATCATCTAACTCTTTTATTAGAAGATGTTTCCAGCTTGTAACCCAACTAAATACTGTACATCACACGATTGGTTTCTTTATTGTCTTTGAGTAACTGATCAGAATTTAAGTTAAATCTGAGACAACTGTAGGGGACAGCAGCACCACTAAAGTCACATTTTGACCTTTAGTACCAACAACAACTTTTCAAGGAGCTAAAAGGTTCCTTCAGCCCATTGTTCTCTGTGTTTTCACCCCAGTCTGAAGTCCTGTGAAGATTTGGTAAACTAATGTGATAATATATATTAAAAAAAGCAACATGATCGGACGAGGGCTGCTGCTGGTCACAGGGTCAGTGTACCAACCTAATTCATCTTCAACACTCCATAAGACAATGACACCTTAGGCTCATCTCACTGCAACAACATTTACTGCTGCAAGTTGGACGTAATGAACTAAATGCAGAGGAGGAAAGTGACAATAAGAGCGTCTGTCTCCACAGTAAAACATCTTATACTACCATCTATATCTTGAACCATACTGAAGACTTTGATACAGCTGACAGGATGACATCACACAAAGCAGTGACCCTCCCACCTGCAGCTCTGCATATCAGCTATATGAGACTCTGCTAGTTTCTGTCTCACAGAACATGGATATAATCATCCTTCAACGAGGCCTCCTCACACTGTCAGTCTTTGTGCTCTGGACTTCAGGTAATTTATAATAACATCAAACTGTGGACTCTGATTCATAAACACACGTTAACATGAACTCATTTTCATGTTTTTGCTGTTGAATAATTGAATATATCATGTTCATGTGATATCAGAGGATTTAAATAAATTCCAACAATAAAAGTTCAACATGGTATCTTTTATTGTTAAACACAGGTCTGACTGATGGAAGTGATGTCACCCAGACTGACACACTGTGGGAGAAACAGGGTGACAGTGCAACAATACACTGCAACCAGACTAAGGGTTTTCAGTATGACCAGATGTACTGGTACAGACAGCTGCCAGGAGAAACTATGACACTAATCGTGTTCACATCAACTACCAAACAAGATCATGACTTTGGAGATTCAAAAAAAGATAAATTTGCAGCCACCAAGCCCAACGCTGAGAGTGGGACATTCACAGTGAAGAATCTGGAGCCAGAAGATAAAGGATTGTATTTCTGTGCTGTGAGTCAACACAGTGATACAGACACATTCAACAGCTGAACAAAAACCCTCAAAGCACTGTTGGTATAACTGTGACAATTATCTAATGTACTGTAGGGGGACCTCGAGGACCACAAACCATCCAAGTTACACTTTGATTCACCATGTGGGTTTTGATAAGGCAGCGAGCAGCATCAGAGAACGTCACACACTGCAGAGACCCTCCTACAACTCTTCATATCTCTGTAACTACACCTACAGTTATTATGATACATGGACCTTTACAACATGGACATTATCAAACTCCTCAGCTTGTTACTGTTTCTGCTCACGAACAAAGGTAAAGATCTAGAGCTGGACAATATGGCTGAAATCAATATCAACAGTGCTAATAAAGTTAGCTGTGATGTAGATAACTGGCCCCTCCCTCTTCATTATAATGTAACAGTGATGTGCTGTCGTCTGCAGGTGCTGAGCTGACAGGACCTGAACAGAGAGCAGATAGTAGAGTCTCACATCGTCTTTAAAATGATCTTACTGCTCTTTATGTTTTGCTTCTTCCATCTGCCATGGATTAAGGGTGAGATAAATACAACTAACAAAGTCAGACCTTGCAGAACTCACGACTTTAACAACTCAAATGATTGTTTGTTTTTTCCACAGGTGCCTCTCACAGCAACAGTGTCTTCCAAACACCTCCTTTCATCATTAAGAGATTTGGAGAATCTGTTTCCAAAGAAATCAACTGTTCTCACAGCATACCAAGTTATGACCGAATTCTCTGGTACAAACAAGACGAACCAGGAGCTCTGAAGCTTCTCGGGTATCAAAATTTCCTAGCCACAAATCACGAGGATGACGTGAGAGGAAAAATCAGCTTTGAAGGAGATGGTCGAAAATATTCACTCTTCACTGTTTCTGATCTTGTATTAAATGACAGTGGTGTGTATTTCTGTGCTGCCAGTCAGCACAGTGCTGCAGATTTCCCTCACGTCAATACAAAAACTCTCCTTTATCTGTCTGCAGAGAGACAACATGTTGAGTCTCTCCAACACCTGCAGCTTTGAAGACTTCAGTCAGTGTTATGACACCAGTGTGACAAAAATACTGACAACACATTCTGTGTGACAGTTTGAAACTAAGATTCTTTAAGCATTCACAGTTATCATAATTAATATAGAAGAATAAAGAAAGAATAAGAAGCTGATCAAAGTCACAGATCTCAAACTGACCTCTGTTTTAGGTTAATAAATAATAAAAAAAAAAACAACATTGATGCTTTTTAAAAATGTCAAAATTACACTTTTTATATTTTGCTGCACATTTAGTGATGTCAGTCCAGTTAGATCATCTAACTCTTTGATTAGAAGATGTTTCCAGCTTGTAACCCAACTAAATACTGTACATCACATGACTGGTTTCTTTATCATCTTTGTGTAACTGATCAGAATCTACGTTTAATCTGAGACAACTGTAGGGGACAGCAGCACCACTAAAGTCACATTTAAATTAAAAGGTTCCTTCAGCCCACTGTTCTCTGTGTTTCCACTCCAGTCTGAAGTCCTGTATAGATTTGGTAAACTAATGTGATAATATATATATATAAAAAAAAGCAACCTGATGGGACGAGGGCTGCTGCTGGTCACAGAGGTGAACACTTCCAGCCTGCAGAAAATGACACCTTAGGCTCATCTCACTGCAACAACATTTACTGCTGCAAGTTGGACGTAATGAACTATATGCAGAGGAGGAAAGTGACAATAAGAGCGTCTGTCTCCACAGTAAAACATCTTATACTACCATCTATATCTTGAACCATACTGAAGACTCTGATACAGCTGACAGGATGACATCACACAAAACAGTGACCCTCCCACCTGCAGCTCTGCATATCAGCTATATGAGACTCTGCTAGTTTCTGTCTCACAGAACATGGATATAATCATCCTTCAACGAGGCCTCCTCACACTGTCAGTCTTTGTGCTCTGGACTTCAGGTAATTTATAATAACATCAAACTGTGGACAATTATCTAATGTACTGTAGGGGGACCTCGAGGACCACAAACCATCCCAAGCAACACTTTGATTCACCATGTGGGTTTTGATAAGGCAGCGAGCGGGATCAGAGAACGTCACACACTGCAGAGACCCTCCTACAACTCTTCATATCTCTGTAACTACACCTACAGTTATTATGATACATGGACCTTTACAACATGGACATTATCAAACTCCTCAGCTTGTTACTGTTTCTGCTCACGAACAAAGGTAAAGATCTAGAGCTGGACAATATGGCTGAAATCAATATCATGATTGAAACAGTAATTTTCTGTAACACCATCAATAATAAATGGTTAATTGATAGTTAAGCTGTTAATGGTTATTTTACTGTTAAATTATGAAATGATGATTTATAATAATTACTAATTACAAGTAATTTATTGTACTTTAAGAGTTTATTGTTGCACACATAATAACATTTTATCAACTATTTGTTAATGGTTAATATTTGGTTTGTAAACCATCCATAAACATTTTTTGGGAGGCCATTATAAAGTTGCAATGTTTGTAGATGCACTACAGTTATTAATAGGTATTAGGTATTTAAAATACCATAAAATAAGTATTACCAAAAGATTTTAATCATTAACTATCCATTTACCATTTATTCATGATGGTTATTAGGTGTGACCAAATTTTCTCTCTGAAATTTAAGATTATTACGGCAGTTACATAAATACTTGATTTTTGTGAGTTACGTTCCATAACAGTATATGAAACACACTTTTTAATTTGCAAGTTGCATGGAATTATTATGTCATCATTATACTGTTCTGCTAAAAGTCTAGACAACAAATCTTCATCTTCGAGAGTCAAAAAGTTCACTCTGATACTTTTAACTGTCAATATACACAGGTCTGACTGATGGAAGTGGTGTCACCCAGACTGACATATTGTGGGAGAAACAGGGTGACAGTGCGACAATGCACTGCAACCAGACCAAGGGTACTGACTACATTCGGATGTACTGGTACAGACAGCTGCCAGGAGAAACTATGAAACAAATTGTCTTCACATCAACTGCCAGCGAAAATCATGATTTTGGAGAATTCAACAACGGGAAATTTGCAGCCACCAAGCCCAACGCTGAGAGTGGGACATTTACAGTGAAGAATCTGGAGCCAGAAGATAAAGGATTGTATTTCTGTGCAGTGAGCAAACACAGTGATACAGACACATTCAACAGCTGAACAAAAACCCTCAAAGCACTGCTGGCACATCTATTAGTGAGTCTATTAATCTGCTGTACTGTAGGGGGACCTCAAGTACAACCACAGAACATCACAGAGTACAGCGACACTCCCACCTGTAACTCTTCACATCTCTGTTGTTACGTCACACCTCCCATCACACAGACTGACAGTGACTCTGGCCTCTAAGTTCATGTTGCTCACAACACAATAATGATCACAGCTGGTCTGATCAAACTCTCTGCAGCCGCTCTGCTCTGGATTGTAGGTACTGAACACTATGATGATGAAGCTGCTACTTTGAATATATTTATCCTCCTCATTGTTTGTGGTCTTGTAACATGTCATGCTTTTTTTTTTTACCCCCACAGGTCAAAGCGATGGGAGTGATGTCACCCAGACCCCTCTGCTGTGGAAGGACGAGGGTCAGTCTGCCACAATGAAATGCAGTCACACTAAGGAGAGTTCATATCGGCAGATGTACTGGTACAGACAGCTGCCAGGGGAGGGAATGAAGCAAATCGTTTTTACAACTGCATACAGCAAGCATGAATATGAGAGTGGCTTCAGTGAGGACAAATTTCCAGCAACAAAGAACGATTCTCAGACTGGATCTCTGACAGTGGAGAAGCTGCTGCCTGAGGACAGTGGAGTGTATTTCTGTGCTGTGAGTCAACACAGTGATTCAGGTGACTTAGACAGCTGAACAAAAACCCAACTGTTGGCAATGAACAGATGATGGCTGTTTCTTAAATGAACTGCAGAGGGAACTATACACAAAGGGTTACACTAAACACTCTTTGGACAAAGATGAAGAAAATGTGACTCCTTACTCTTTAACCTTTAGTTTTACAATACTGCATGATGACTATTATCCTTCCTTTTTTCTCCCCATGCATGAATAACTCAAAAAAGTAATTTGAAGATAAAGAATCTTGAAATAACAGCAAAATACCAAAGAGAAAAAAAAATCACCTTTTTGTTTTAAGTTTCAAATGCATGACTTTGTTTTTTATCAAAGGTAATTTTTCATTCATTTTCATCCATTAACCACATTAAACTTGTCACATGTCAGTCCCTTTTATATTTCCCCCCTTTGGCTTGAATTCTTTTACTGTTTTTATGAACTTGTGTTTCCTACTTTATCAGACTTTTCCACAACAGTGTGAAGCCACAACAGCAGGAGTGTCTTCTGTGACAGACTCCAACGATTACAACTGCCAGAATACTGAAAATAAAACCACCATCTATAAACCACCATCAACTGTGTGTATGCTGCCAAAGACAGTGACGAGCACCTGCAACCAACCGCCCTCCAAACTGTTTTCATCACACTCTGTTCTATATCTATAAATGACCAGAAACTATTAATAAACAGAGTTGTTTTGAAACTGATCCCAGTATTGGAAATGCCTCAGATACGTCCTAAAATGCTGCGTCAGGTATAAGCGAGTGCACCCATCTGATACCATGTCATTTATTGATGATTTATTAACCGAATTATGATGACAGATAACCTCTCTTTCGCTCCTGCTCCATCTATTTGAAAACCTGTACAAATAAGCAGTTCAGAGGTAATGCTGATCATGACCTCATAATCTTGAATGCACAACGGATGTATAGAGAGAAGCGGATACAGCATTGGACGACGAGGCCCCATTCATGAAACCAAAAATAAGCCAAAAAAATCAACACATAAGAAAAATATCGGTCTCTTTAGCTACTAAAGCCCCGTTTACACCAAACACTTTCAGTATGGTACCTTTGGAACCAACAGTAACCCTTCAGACATGGTACATAGACCCTAGTGTTTCCACTGCAAACTGTACCCTTAAATGTGGGCGGGGTTGATGTCACTCACTGCTCCGTCCAGCACTCACTGTATTTCCTGTTTACTAATGTATGTAAAGCTCTCCACAGTATGAACAGTGGTTACATGAGCCTCAAAACCAGACACAACTCAGCCCTGAGCAGAGTGACCATCCTCTACTGACCAATCAGACTGCACAGCTCCACCTTTTAGTTCCAGATCTGTGTGCTAGGTACTCAAACATGGGGACGGTACGGAACGGTTCCATTGGTACCATCCACAACTTTTCACAGTGGAAACGGAAATAATGAACCGTGACTGCTTGGTGGAAACAGCGCTTAAATGCTCCACTATGTTCAGCAGCTCTTCTTTAACTTTATCTGTCCTGTCTGCTGAGTGGTGTTGAGCTGGTAGAGTAAAATGGGTTTATCAGAGCTTTTCACTGAAAACAGCTGCTTGCTGAAAACAAGGCTGACGTGAGCAAAAAGACTGAACCACAACAGTAAAGTTACAGTGAGTTAGAGGAACCTAAAATCCACCGTAGGACTCAGAGTTCATTGCTATGGCCAACACTTTTTACGTCGACACAATGTCATCTTTTCTATGTTATTGTAAAAAATTAGTTTTTTATGCTAAATTATTACTCCTACATTGTTGAACTTGTGCAAACTGCTTTGACAAAGGTGCTCTTAATTATCATCGTGCCAATAATGCAAATTTGAACTGTGTGGTGATCGTCATTTTCCAGAAAGTCTCTCTATTCCTTTCATATTGCGTAATGCTGAGAATGTAGCAGGCTGTGCTTTGATAAGTGTTTTATGGGAGGTTTTTTTTTTTTTTTTTTGGTCAACTGATATGAGCTCTGCTGACCTTAAAAAACTTGGAGCAGCAGATGGAGAGGTGACACGCAGAGTATCCACACTACAGGTAAGACCTTCACATCTAATCTTATAGTTCTGGCCAGTTAGGGTTTTTTGTTTTTCCGTCTCATTTCTTAAAGCTGATCTATGCTCTTCAGTCACTGCTGCCCTGAATGTTCCCACTTATCTATTGCTAATTTTTACTTTAATTATCTACAAGGACACTGCAACTACTAATGCCTTTACTCAAGATTAGAGGTGTCACAATTAAGTCCTCTTTATTTTATGTTTGATAAGTAAACTTAAAAAGGTATCAGTGCTAAATTTAAATAGTGAAAAATGATATGAGAAAACACCGCAGAGCGCCTGCTACAATCTGTATTTGTTTTACTCTCTCTAAAGTATCCTGTGAAGCCATGGCCTCCAGTCTTCCTCTCCTCCTGTTGGTCCTGTGCAGTCTGAATGTGGCTCAGTCACAGCTGAGGCTGTTTAACCTGCGAGCCAGCGGTCTTCCCTCTGACCTGTTTGGAACCACAGACGGCTACACCAAGGTGTTCTGTGGCTCAGCCGCTCTGGGTACAACCGCCGTCCGTAAAAACGATGCCAACCCCTGGTGGGAGGAGGAGTTTGTCGACCTCAAGGCCCAGGAAAACTACGTACTGAGGCTCGAGGTTTACGACAGTGATCTTGTCTACGATGACCTGCTGGGAGTCTGCCAGCGTCGTCTCAAGCTGGGAACCCATGAGCACGACTGCTTCCTGGAGAAAGGTGGCACCCTCCATTATGCCTACACCCTTGACTGAGACAGTCATCAGGCCTGAAAAGATTTATCTGACCTTAAATCTTTACATGCGACCTGCTGAGTGCTTAGGCTCTCTGTCCCAAATCTATGATCTGTCATTTAGGATTAGAGAAAAACTAGTCACTCAAACTTATTACCTGAATCAATAAACACTGTTCTAGTGAAATTGTCACAGTATATCATTGGCTATTTGACCCTGTTTCCAATATTGTCAAAAATAAATAAACTCTGCTGCAACAACCAAACTTTGTGCTGTCAGTCATTTAGCATTATATTGTAGTGAAATACATTCTGTAAATAATCAACCTACATATTTGATTTGACAAGTTTACCACCTTTGGAGTCTGACACAGAGCTTAGTTGAGATGAGAACAGGGTACATGTACAGCCGAGTTACATCAAAATTTATTTATTTTTTTAAATTTTTTTATATGCATTTTCCATTCCTTCAGTTTTGAGATTGTTAATTCATGCACACTAACACTGCTAATACAGGAAGTAGTGAGCCACCTATACAGCGAGGAAAAACATAAGGGTTGGGCTGAGTAGGTGAACTTCCATACAGAAGAGTTCAAGAGACTGTGCGTCCTGTAATTAACCTTCCCTTGTTTTAACAATATTGTAGTTACCATGTGCCGATACAGAAGAAAATGAGAATTTTAAAAACTCTGTCATCGACTAACACATTCTCACTCCCTACTCATCAATACTGATGCTTGATCAGTGGCCTTACAAAACAATCTATGACGCTCTAGGTACCCCTCAAGCGTCAGATTTGGACACTCAAGAGACGATGTGTCAATTTACACTCATCACATGCATTGTGTCTTTTACTGTACCTGGGACTGTTGGTCAAAAACCTTGTTTTTAGGTGTACTTCCCAAGGTTTAGGCAACAAAAGCATGTGGTTAGGTTTAGAAAAAAAAGCATCATGGTGGACATATGGTGTTTTACTTTATGTTACAAGTCTTCTCTGTATGCTCATTACACTACAACTGCCATGCTTAAGGTAAGGTCACATTGTACTTGGTCACATTATCTCCCTTCTGGCTCTCCAGGTTTGTTCAGCTTCACTCTGATCAATTGCACAGTCAGCCATACAATAAGTGTTAAAGCTGATCCACTGGTGACCTGAGCTTTATAAGGTTGCACTATGTAAATACAAGAGGAGGAGAAGAAGACTGCACGATGATCTAAACAACAGATAGCAAACGTTCGGACATGTTAAAAGAGAAGAAGCACAGGTGTAAGTAATAACATTTCATTCAGATCTGCTGACAATCCAGTAAGCACAACACTATAGTCCAGGAACTGCCATGTAGCCACACTGTTAAAAGCTACACCTGCGTTTGACAGGTGCACAAACCTGTACAACCTGTGATATATATATATATAGGGACAGTTTGTCCGCTCCTGTTTTCTGTTCTATGAGTGAACAGAAAACTACTGGGCAACACAGCTGAGAACGCGAGACCCGATAACAACTGATAAGGAAAACGAGTTGGGACAGAGCAAAATTCACGCCCCAGCATTTCCCTGGAAGGACTACCATTCCTAAAGCAAGCAACATGGAAGGAATTAAAAACAGATAATAAATGGAATAAATTCACAATAAAAACCTGGTGGGTTATCAGAAAACAACCATTGAAATATGTGGCTTTTTAAAACCTTTTTCAAATCTATATCCAGAGCATTAAATATAGCAGCTATTCCAGAATAAAGGGGTCACTACTGTGGATCAGCTTTTTGGTGAGGAAACTTTGAAATCATCATCATCATTTTTAGAAGTAACTATTTGTCAAGGATGTTTTTCTTTTATTTCTTTAATCCCTCCCACAGTTTCTTTCTGATTACTTTCATGTTGACTATGGAGGGAGTGATACACAAGAATCTGAGAGCCCATTTATACAGATAGCAACAAAAATCACGACAGAAAGGAAACAGATGTGAATAGACGACCGTGTTGCTATAGTCAGAACAGCTACTGGAGAAGGTGACCAATGGGTCAAGCCTAAACGTCTCCTTGTGTCATATTATGTAATGCTGGGAGCGCAGCAGGCTGTGTAGTCAGTGTGTTGTGGGAGGGTGAGATAAAGCTGATGTGACGCCTGCTGGCCTTTAAAACGTATGGAACAGCACACATTATGCTGACAGACAAGGTATCAGACTGCAGGTAAGGCTTCACATCTGTTACTGTCATTTTGCTGGCTATACTATTTCTCTGCATGTTTGTCATGAGGCATCAACAGTCTTCATTCCCTCTGATTAAGCTATTATAAGTCTCAAAAGCTTGCATATGTGCTCAACGTGTTGCACTGTTTTGATGTTTTGTTACTGTATTGTAATTGCATGCTGCATGACAGGCACAGTCAAAGCTTTAACTGCACTGCAAAGCTTTGCAATTATCTGTTAGCCATTAACTCCCTGTTCACTTGTCTGAGTCTTTTTTGTTCTTTTTGTATCTGTGAGATGGAGAGAGCCGTAAGAGGGAGCGAAAGAACCAAAACAGTAAAGCGAGTCTCATGCCAGTGGCTTAAAAATTTATACTCGATGTTCATGATAGTCATTTTATACATCCCACGTGGAACAAGCCGCGATACATCGGTTATAATCAATCCATCATCCGCCCCTAAGATATGCTTTTCATACTGATGGTCCACTGTTTAATCGCTGTGTAAATCCATGTCCCCAGATTAAAATGCTTCTGTTCCTCCTCCACAGCCTCCAGTGAAGCCATGGCCTCCAATCGTCCCCTCCTCCTCCTGTTGGCCCTGTGCAGTCTGACTGTGGCTGAAGCCCAGCTGAAGCTGTTTAACCTGCGGGCCAGCGATCTTCCCTCCGGTGTCCTGGGAACCACAGACGGTTATGTCAAGGTGTTCTGTGGAGCTGCCACTCTGGGGGAAACGTCTGTGCGCAACAACAACCAAAACCCCTGGTGGGAGGAGGAGTTCAACCACTTCAGGGCCCAGCAGAATGAAGTGCTGAGGCTCGAGGTTTACGACAGTGACTACCTCTTCGATGACCTGTTGGGAGTCTGCCAGAGACCGATCAAGACGGGAACCCACAAGCACGACTGCTTCCTGAAGAAAGGCGGGAACCTCCGTTACACCTACACCCTTGGTTAAATAAAGTCATTGATGCATGCGACCTCTGGACAAGCAACCTGTATTGATGACAGCATGACTGCATCTGTATGTGTGGTTTTAAGAAACCAGTGTGACGTCTCTCTGAGTCCTCACTCCATTACTCAGGTTTTTGATCAGACAAATCATGTTCACATTACCCAGAAAGGTCTTAACTACTTTATACAATCAACCCTGTGAAGATTCACTCCGGTCTCTTTATGATGCTGTATCACTGATGAGAACCCTGCTGCTCTGTTTGTCAAATAAAAAATGAATGAATAATGTTTAAAAATGTCTTTGAATATAACAATAATGCACAATTATTCTGTGGATGTTAACCCCATTTGCATTTAGTTTAAGCTCCTAAATAGCCTTGGGCACTATCTAATTTTTCATACCTTCCTCAAATTTCACCGGGGTCCTCTCTGTTGTTGTGGGCAAGACACAGGCCTCACTTAAAGCATCTATCGCAACCACTGTCTCATGCAGGCGTATATTACCAGGTAATTAAACACCAGTTAATCCTTCGGCATAGAGCCAAACATCAGTTATACCTGTTGCCATTATCATTCATTTCCCCCTGATTTTGGATCAGATTTCTGCTGGAACATGTTCTAATTGTGTAGTTTTTGCTTTTAAAGCTTCTATTTTGGCGATTTTTCACAGTCAAAGAGACTCAGTCCTCTAAACAAAGCTGCGGTGTAATACACCACACACTAATACTGTCATATACCATAGACCCCAGTGAAATTTCAGGGGAGTATGAAGGTATAAAAATTTGATACCGCCCAAGCCTAACATCATCAACAACACAAGGCCCAGGGGAGGAAGGCAAAGAGGGAGAGAAATAACCAAGAACAACAGGACCAGCTTTGGTCAAAGATGCTGAAGTCACAGCGGTTTCCCAAACCCAGGCAGCTGCAATGATGTCACATACTGCAGATGCTTACAGGGCAGATTTGAAAGACCAGAAGTGCTTACCAGTTAGAGCAGACTGGTCTATTTTTGGAGGGCGGCTCAAAGAGGTGCACGAAAACTAAGTGATTCAGACAGAGGGTGAATACAGGTATATTTAGGCAGACAGTATAAGATAACAACATTAAAGCATGTAAAAATGTTCTGGGAGAAACAACATACAGATATGACCCTGAGCATAAAATAGATCCTGTAAATGATTTGTATCACAAGCATGTGTTTAACATCACTGATTCATATCACATGTAAGGCCTAAGCTTCCATTACTTTGAAAGATGAGTTCAAGTCTTCACATCACACATCCTCAAACGTGACCTCCTCAGCTTGTCACTGTTACTGATCCGAGCGTACAGTAGGGGGACCTGCAGTACCATTTATCATCTAACCATCTACACTTCAACTGACAGTGTAGGCATTTATACAGCAGCTTACAGAGAACGTCACACACAGCAGGGACACACCTACCTGCTGCTCTTCATATCTCTGTAACTACACTGACAGACATAATGAGACTCGTTGCTTCAGAGCATGGACGTGATCAAACATGGTCTCCTCAGCTTGCTGGCATTTGTGCTCTGGATACAAGGTCAGGTACTGAGATATCAGCAAATATATTTTAGACATCAAATGTTCACTTATGGTAACTTTTACTGTTACACACAGGTCTAACTGATGGGAGTGGTGTCACCCAGACTGACATACTGTGGGAGAAACAGGGTGACAATGCAACAATGAGCTGCAGCCACTCGAAGGGTGCTGGTTACAACTGGATGTACTGGTACAGACAGCTGCCAGGAGAAACTATGAAGCTAATAGTGTTCACAAGACTTGGCAACGAAGATCATGATTTTGGAGAATTCAAAGGAGATAAATTTGCAGCCACCAAGCCCAACGCTGAGAGTGGGACATTCACAGTGAAGAATCTGGAGCCAGAAGATAAAGGACTGTATTTCTGTGCTGTGAGTCAACACAGTGATACAGACACATTCAACAGCTGAACAAAAACCCTCAAAGCACTGCTGGTATAACTGTGACAATTATCTCCTGTACTGTAGGGGGACCTCGAGGACCACAAATTCTCCCAGTTACACCCTCTGGATTTTGACACAGAAGCTAATAGGACTGATCACACATATGACACGCCCACCTGCAGCTTTTTAGATCTCTAACTACACTGACAGTTATATTAGACCTGTTGCAGTCTTGGAATTACAGAACATGGACATCATCACACATGGTCTCCTGAGCTTTTTAATACTAATGCTCTGGATAAATGGTAAGATCTGCTCACTACAGTATAGCCTTTAACCTTTGTCAGGTTAACAAGCAAAAGTTTAAACGTTCACTTGAGGTAATTTAAACTGTTTTACACTCAGGTCTAACCACTGGTGATGATGTCAACCAGAGAGACATGCTGTGGAAAAACAAGGGTGACAATGCAACAATACACTGCAACCACACAAAGGGTGCTCAGTATTACCAGATGTACTGGTACAGACAGCTGCCAGGAGAAACTATGAAACTAATTGTATATACAACAACCAGCAACACTGATTTTGGAGATTTCAACAACGGGAAATTTGCAGCCACCAGGCCTGACGCTGAGAGTGGGACATTCACAGTGAAGAATCTGGAGCCAGAAGATAAAGGATTGTATTTCTGTGCTGTGAGTCAACACAGTGATACAGACACATTCAACAGCTGAACAAAAACCCTCAAAGCACTGCTGGCACATCTATTAGTGAGTCTATTAATCTGCTGTACTGTAGGGGGACCTCAAGCACAACCACAGAACATCACAGAATACAGCGACACTCCCACCTGTAACTCTTCACATCTCTGTTGTTACGTCACACCTCCCATCACACAGACTGACAGTGACTCTGGTCTCTAAGTTCATGTTGCTCACAACACAATAATGATCACAGCTGGTCTGATCAAACTCTCTGCAGCCGCTCTGCTCTGGATTGTAGGTACTGAACATTATGATGATGAAGAATCGTCCCAACTGTTTGTGGTCTTGAAACATGACATGACTCTTTATTTTTTATGACAACAGGTCAAAGCGATGGGAGTGATGTCACCCAGACTCCTCTGCTGTGGAGGGACGAGGGTCAGTCTGCCACCATGAACTGCAGTCACACTAAGGGTGCTAATTTTTACCAGATGTACTGGTACAGACAACTGCCAGGGGAGGGAATGAAGCAAATAGTTTTTACAACTACAACTCCTCCACATAAATATGAGAGTGGCTTCAGTGAGGACAAATTTCCAGCAACAAAGAGCGATCCTCAGACTGGATCTCTGACAGTGGAGAAGCTGCTGCCTGAGGACAGTGGAGTGTATTTCTGTGCTGTGAGTCAACACAGTGATTCAGGTGACTTAGACAGCTGAACAAAAACCCAGCTGTTGGTGTCACCACGAATAGACAACATCAGATGTAAAACATCTTTAATGATCTGTAGGGGGAGCTCTGGACCTCCAGACTAAGACTTTTAATCAGTATTCAGTCTAATTTGTGACAAGAGGTTTTTACACTGGAGTTTAGAAACATACGATTGAAAAATGGTTGGTTGATAAATGGTGATAAATGATGTCATAGTAAATGTGAAATGAAAGGCAACAAATAAAGATGACATGCTCCATACTACACTACTGAACATGTTTCCTGACATTTGTATGATATAATATAGTAAAAGTTTTGCCATGTGATCATTTTCATGCATTGCTGAACTGCACTGAACCCCTGTTTGACTATTATAATGTCTGCACTGTATCCTGTGACAGACAGCTGCCTGAATCTAAAATAAAAACATGTTATCTGTAATCCACCATCACCTCTGTGTTTACTGCCAAAGACAGTGACTTGCACCTGGAAGCAACAGGACACAAGCTAAATCAAAAATGTTTCCACTCTCTGTTTGACTCACAAATAAAGGTCATTAAGACAAATGTAGACAGATTAGCTGGTAACTGACAAGTATCATGATGTGTGTCGTCTCACAGTGATGACACACCTTCTTACAGAGAGCACCGTCATGTGACGGGATGGATGATGTGATATCAGCTGTTTTGTTGAATGCCTCACAGTAACTGTGATCTCTCTGTTCAGCAGATCAAAATGATCTCAGCTCTCATCTTCACTGTGTCTCTGTTCTGTGCTGCAGGTATCAGACCTCTGCTAACATTTGTGCATCTCAACACAATTCAGCATGTCTCCTGCTGCTGTCTCTAAACACACTGTTTTATGGTTTTGGTTCCAGGTAGAACTGGGAGTAGGCAGGTCAACCAGACCTCAAGCTTACTGGTACAGTGGGGTCAGTCTGCTCAGATGAACTGCAGTTGAGAATCTGGTAGCGGGTACCTTGAGATGTACTGGTATTAACAGTTGCCAGGGGAGAGTATGAAACTGATCGCCTACACGGTGCCTTACAGCAAGCCAGACTTTGGAGATTTTAGCCCCGACAAATTCTCAACCACAAAACCTGAACCAGAGAGCGGATCTTTCACTGTGAAAAACATGGAACCAGGTGACAACGGAGTGTATTTCTGTGCCATCACACACTGTGATGCAGAAAGCTGTCAAGTTGTACAAAAACCAGAGACACATGACTGAGAGTGACAATCTGCCTGACATGATCAAACCACAATGAGCTGCTTGACAGACTGTATCCACATTCTTCACAGACACACTCATAAAGTGGAAAACAGCAAGAGATACAGCATGAAAAAGACAAAAACTACTTTAACACCAAGTTACAGAGAAAGAGAAAGAGCCTTATTTAGACACATCTTGTAAGTTGGACCTGCAGTCAACTGTCCTGTGGAGGGACATGGGTCAGTCTGACACAATGAACTGCAGTCACACTAAGGATGCTACTATATTCCCAAGGTACTGGTACCTACAGCTGCCAGGGGAGAGAATGAAACAAATAATCTTCAGGACTACATTTGAGGTCGAGACTCTGACCTTGTCACTTTTTTTTTATTCCCCCCCTTAAAATTTAGGCAAAAGATGCAGGTTTTCAGCAACATCAGAACACTAGTAGCCTACATAACCCAAGACCACATGTGGCATAACCAAAAGATAATCTTAACACAGTCAAACAGAGAGAACCGTTCTCTTGCCAAACTCCAAACACCCTATCGAAATGTCCAGGCTTGAATAAATTGCTTGGCCATAGAGTGCTGCAGGGATGACTTGTGTGTAGGCCAACACAGAAGTTCCCATCGCCCTGGTCTGGGTTTACACTGCCGTGACCTAAATACACCAAGCATGCTAAGAGGAAGACCGTGTCCACTGTGGATGTTGCGTATGCTCTGAAGAGACAGGAACACTCTGTACGACTTCGGTGGATTTGCTGGTGATTTCTATCCCAGAATCTGGTTTGTAGAAGTTTCTGTTTAATTTGTCTTGGCAACATATCTCAGAGGTCACACAATATTAGGCTATTTTATATGGTATTAATTCATTAATTTATTTGGCATATTTCCCATCAGACATTTTGCTCGTTATTTTCATCTGCCACAACACTAAACGTGACACTGGTAAAAAGCCGGCAGATGCAGGCAAACATTAACCCTGGTTCCCTCCACAGAAAGCCAATGGGATTTTCCCACTGGATATAGGATTACTGCAGAAAATAAATTCTGTGACAAACCAAAATTTATGATGCTCAAACATTCTCCACAAATGAACACCACTTTTATCATTTTTGACTTACAAATGCAGCTGACACAGGTATGAAATAAGTATTATATGACTGATAACAGGAACAGTGTGTCAACAACTGAGCAGGTTTGGAAGACCAGAATCACTTACCAGTTAGAGCAGACTGGTCTTTTTTGGGGAGGGTGATGGCGCGATTCAGACAGAGGGTGAATACAGGTGTACAAACTGTTTTTTGAACAATAAAGCATGTAAACATGTTCTGGGAGAAACACAAGATACAGATATGACCATCTACACTTCAACTGACAGTGTAGGCATTTATACAGCAGCTTACAGAGAACGTCACACACAGCAGGGACACACCTACCTGCTGCTCTTCATATCTCTGTAACTACACTGACAGACATAATGAGACTCGCTGTTTAACAGCATGGACGTGATCAAACATGGTCTCCTCAGCTTGCTGGCATTTGTGCTCTGGATAAAAGGTCAGGTACTGAGATATCAGCAAATATATTTTAGACATCAAATGTTCACTTACGATAACTTTTACTGTTACACACAGGTCTAACTGATGGGAGTGGTGTCACCCAGACTGACATACTGTGGGAGAAACAGGGTGACAATGCAACAATGAGTTGCAATCACACAAAGGGTGCTAGCTACAACCAGATGTACTGGTACAGACAGCTGCCAGGAGAAACTATGAAACTAATAGTGTTCACAACAACCAGCAACACTGATTTTGGAGATTTCAACAACGGGAAATTTGCAGCCACCAAGCCCAACGGTGAGAGTGGGACATTCACAGTGAAGAATCTGGAGCCAGAAGATAAAGGATTGTATTTCTGTGCTGTGAGTCAACACAGTGATACAGACACATTCAACAGCTGAACAAAAACCCTCAAAGCACTGTTGGTATAACTGTGACAATTATCTCCTGTACTGTAGGGGGACCTCGAGGACCACAAATTCTCCCAGTTACACCCTCTGGATTTTGACACAGAAGCTAATAGGACTGATCACACATATGACACGCCCACCTGCAGCTTTTTAGATCTCTAACTACACTGACAGTTATATTAGACCTGTTGCAGTCTTGGAATTACAGAACATGGACATCATCACACATGGTCTCCTGAGCTTTTTAATACTAATGCTCTGGATAAATGGTAAGATCTGCTCACTACAGTATAGCCTTTAACCTTTGTCAGGTTAACAAGCAAAAATTTAAACGTTCACTTGAGGTAATTTAAACTGTTTTACACTCAGGTCTAACCACTGGTGATGATGTCAACCAGAGAGACATGCTGTGGAAAAACAAGGGTGACAATGCAACAATACACTGCAACCACACAAAGGGTGCTGGCTACAACCAGATGTACTGGTACAGACAGCTGCCAGGAGAAACTATGAAACTAATAGTTTATACAACACTCGGCATCACAGATCATGATTTTGGAGAATTCAAGGGAGATAAATTTGCAGCCACCAAGCCCGACGGTGAGAGTGGGACATTCACAGTGAAGAATCTGGAGCCAGAAGATAAAGGATTGTATTTCTGTGCTGTGAGTCAACACAGTGATACAGACACATTCAACAGCTGAACAAAAACCCTCAAAGCACTGCTGGCACATCCATTAGTGACTCTATTAATCTGCTGTACTGTAGGGGGACCTCAAGTACAACCACAGAACATCACAGAATACAGTGACACTCCCACCTGTAACTCTTCATATCTCTGTTGTTACGTCACACCTCCCATCACACAGACTGACAGTGACTCTGGTCTCTAAGTTCATGTTGCTCACAACACAATAATGATCACAGCTGGTCTGATCAAACTCTCTGCAGCCGCTCTGCTCTGGATTGTAGGTACTGAACATTATAATGATGAAGAATCGTCCCAACTGTTTGTGGTCTTGAAACATGACATGATTCTTTATTTTTTATGACAACAGGTCAAAGCGATGGGAGTGATGTCACCCAGACTCCTCTGCTGTGGAGAGACGAGGGTCAGTCTGCCACCATGAACTGCAGTCACACTAAGGATGCTACTTTTTACCAGATGTACTGGTACAGACAGCTGCCAGGGGAGAGAATGAAGGAAATAGTTTTTACAACTACAACTCCTCCACATAAATATGAGAGTGGCTTCAGTGAGGACAAATTTCCAGCAACAAAGAGCGATCCTCAGACTGGATCTCTGACAGTGGAGAAGCTGCTGCCTGAGGACAGTGGAGTGTATTTCTGTGCTGTGAGTCAACACAGTGATTCAGGTGACTTAGACAGCTGAACAAAAACCCAGCTGTTGGTGTCACCACGAATAGACAACATCAGATGTAAGACATCTTTAATGATCTGTAGGGGGAGCTCTGGACCTCCAGACTAAGACTTTTAATCAGTATTCAGTCTAATTTGTGACAAGAGGTTTTTACACTGGAGTTTAGAAACATACGAGTGAAAAATGGTTGGTTGATAAATGGTGATAAATGATGTCATAGTAAATGTGAAATGAAAGGCAACAAATAAAGATGACATGCTCCATACTACACTACTGAACATGTTTCCTGACATTTGTATGATATAATATAGTAAAAGTTTTGCCATGTGATCATTTTCATGCATTGCTGAACTGCACTGAACCCCTGTTTGACTATTATAATGTCTGCACTGTATCCTGTGACAGACAGCTGCCTGAATCTAAAATAAAAACATGTTATCTGTAATCCACCATCACCTCTGTGTTTACTGCCAAAGACAGTGACTTGCACCTGGAAGCAACAGGACACAAGCTAAATCAAAAATGTTTCCACTCTCTGTTTGACTCACAAATAAAGGTCATTAAGACAAATGTAGACAGATTAGCTGGTAACTGACAAGTATCATGATGTGTGTCGTCTCACAGTGATGACACACCTTCTTACAGAGAGCACCGTCATGTGACGGGATGGATGATGTGATATCAGCTGTTTTGTTGAATGCCTCACAGTAACTGTGATCTCTCTGTTCAGCAGATCAAAATGATCTCAGCTCTCATCTTCACAGTGTCTCTGTTCTGTGCTGCAGGTATCAGACCTCTGCTAACATTTGTGCATCTCAACACAATTCAGCATGTCTCCTGCTGCTGTCTCTAAACACATTGTTTTATGGTTTTGGTTCCAGGTAGAACTGGGAGTAGGCAGGTCAACCAGACCTCAAGCTTACTGGTACAGTGGGGTCAGTCTGCTCAGATGAACTGCAGTCGAGAATCTGGTAGCGGGTACCTTGAGATGTACTGGTATTAACAGTTGCCAGGGGAGAGTATGAAACTGATCGCCTACACGGTGCCTTACAGCAAGCCAGACTTTGGAGATTTTAGCCCCGACAAATTCTCAACCACAAAACCTGAACCAGAGAGCAGATCTTTCACTGTGAAAAACGTGGAACCAGGTGACAACGGAGTGTATTTCTGTGCCATCACACACTGTGATGCAGAAAGCTGTCAAGTTGTACAAAAACCAGAGACACATGACTCAGAGTGACAATCTGCCTGACATGATCAAACCACAATGAGCTGCTTGACAGACTGTATCCACATTCTTCACAGACACACTCATAAAGTGGAAAACAGCAAGAGATACAGCATGAAAAAGACAAAAACTACTTTAACACCAAGTTACAGAGAAAGAGAAAGAGGCTTATTTAGACACATCTTGTAAGTTGGACCTGCAGTCAACCGTCCTGTGGAGGGACATGGGTCAGTCTGACACAATGAACTGCAGTCACACTAAGGATGCTACTATATTCCCAAGGTACTGGTACCTACAGCTGCCAGGGGAGAGAATGAAACAAATAATGTTCAGGACTACATTTGGGGTCGAGACTCTGACCTTGTCACTTCTTTTTAATTTTATTTTCTTCAAATTTAGGCAAAAGATGCAGGTTTTCAGCAACATCAGAACACTAGTAGCCTACATAACCCAAGACCACATGTGGCATAACCAAAAGATAATCTTAACACAGTCAAACAGAGAGAACCGTTCTCTTGCCAAACTCCAAACACCCTATCGAAATGTCCAGGCTTGAATAAATTGCTTGGCCATAGAGTGCTGCAGGGATGACTTGTGTGTAGGCCAACACAGAAGTTCCCATCGCCCTGGTCTGGGTTTACACTGCCGTGACCTAAATACACCAAGCATGCTAAGAGGAAGACCATGTCCACTGTGGATGTTGCCTATGCTCTGAAGAGACAGGAACACTCTGTACGACTTTGGTGGATTTGTTGGTGATTTCTATCCAGGAATCTGGTTTGTAGAAGTTTCTATTTAATTTGTCTTGGCAACATATCTCAGAGGTCACACAACATTAGGCTATTTTATATGGGATTAATTCATTAATTTATTTGGCATATTTCCCATCAGACATTTTGCTCGTTATTTTCATCTGCCACAACACTAAACGTGACACTGGTAAAAAGCCGGCAGATGCAGGCAAACATTAACCCTGATTCCCTCCACAGAAAGCCAATGGGATTTTTCCACTGGATATAGGATTACTGCAGAAAATAAATTCTGTGAAAAACCAAACTTTATGATGCTCAAACATTCTCCACAAATGAACACCACTTTTATCATTTTTGACTCACAAATGCAGCTGACACAGGTATTAAATAAGTATTATATGACTGATAACAGGAACAGTGTGTCAACAACTGAGCAGGTTTGGAAGACCAGAATTGCTTACCAGTTAGAGCAGACTGGTTTTTTTTGGGGAGGGTGACGGCGCGATTCTGACAGAGGGTGAATACAGGTGTACAAACTGTTTTTTGAACCATAAAGCATGTAAACATGTTCTGGGAGAAACACAAGATACAGATATGACCATCTACACTTCAACTGACAGTGTAGGCATTTATACAGCAGCTTACAGAGAACGTCACACACAGCAGGGACACACCTACCTGCTGCTCTTCATATCTCTGTAACTACACTGACAGACATAATGAGACTCGCTGTTTAACAGCATGGACGTGATCAAACATGGTCTCCTCAGCTTGCTGGCATTTGTGCTCTGGATACAAGGTCAGGTACTGAGATATCAGCAAATATATTTTAGACATCAAATGTTCACTTATGGTAACTTTTACTGTTACACACAGGTCTAACTGATGGGAGTGGTGTCACCCAGACTGACATACTGTGGGAGAAACAGGGTGACAATGCAACAATGAGTTGCAATCACACAAAGGGTGCTGGCTACAACCAGATGTACTGGTACAGACAGCTGCCAGGAGAAACTATGAAACTAATCGTGTTTACAACAACCAGCAACACTGATTTCGGAGATTTCAGCAACGGAAAATTTGCAGCCACCAGGCCTGACTTTGTGAGTGGGACATTCACAGTGAAGAATCTGGAGCCAGAAGATAAAGGATTGTATTTCTGTGCTGTGAGTCAACACAGTGATACAGACACATTCAACAGCTGAACAAAAACCCTCAAAGCACTGTTGGTATAACTGTGACAATTATCTCCTGTACTGTAGGGGGACCTCGAGGACCACAAATTCTCCCAGTTACACCCTCTGGATTTTGACACAGAAGCTAATAGGACTGATCACACATATGACACGCCCACCTGCAGCTTTTTAGATCTCTAACTACACTGACAGTTATATTAGACCTGTTGCAGTCTTGGAATTACAGAACATGGACATCATCACACATGGTCTCCTGAGCTTTTTAATACTAATGCTCTGGATAAATGGTAAGATCTGCTCACTACAGTATAGCCTTTAACCTTTGTCAGGTTAACAAGCAAAAATTTAAACGTTCACTTGAGGTAATTTAAACTGTTTTACACTCAGGTCTAACCACTGGTGATGATGTCAACCAGAGAGACATGCTGTGGAAAAACAAGGGTGACAATGCAACAATACACTGCAACCACACAAAGGGTGCTGGCTACAACCAGATGTACTGGTACAGACAGCTGCCAGGAGAAACTATGAAACTAATAGTTTATACAACACTCGGCATCACAGATCATGATTTTGGAGAATTCAAGGGAGATAAATTTGCAGCCACCAAGCCCGACGGTGAGAGTGGGACATTCACAGTGAAGAATCTGGAGCCAGAAGATAAAGGATTGTATTTCTGTGCTGTGAGTCAACACAGTGATACAGACACATTCAACAGCTGAACAAAAACCCTCAAAGCACTGCTGGCACATCCATTAGTGACTCTATTAATCTGCTGTACTGTAGGGGGACCTCAAGTACAACCACAGAACATCACAGAATACAGTGACACTCCCACCTGTAACTCTTCATATCTCTGTTGTTACGTCACACCTCCCATCACACAGACTGACAGTGACTCTGGTCTCTAAGTTCATATTGCTCACAACACAATAATGATCACAGCTGGTCTGATCAAACTCTCTGCAGCCGCTCTGCTCTGGATTGTAGGTACTGAACATTATAATGATGAAGAATCGTCCCAACTGTTTGTGGTCTTGAAACATGACATGATTCTTTATTTTTTATGACAACAGGTCAAAGCGATGGGAGTGATGTCACCCAGACTCCTCTGCTGTGGAGAGACGAGGGTCAGTCTGCCACCATGAACTGCAGTCACACTAAGGATGCTACTTTTTACCAGATGTACTGGTACAGACAGCTGCCAGGGGAGAGAATGAAGGAAATAGTTTTTACAACTACAACTCCTCCACATAAATATGAGAGTGGCTTCAGTGAGGACAAATTCCCAGCAACAAAGAGCGATCCTCAGACTGGATCTCTGACAGTGGAGAAGCTGCTGCCTGAGGACAGTGGAGTGTATTTCTGTGCTGTGAGTCAACACAGTGATTCAGGTGACTTAGACAGCTGAACAAAAACCCAGCTGTTGGTGTCACCACGAATAGACAACATCAGATGTAAGACATCTTTAATGATCTGTAGGGGGAGCTCTGGACCTCCAGACTAAGACTTTCGATCAGTATTCAGTCTAATTTGTGACAAGAGGTTTTTACACTGGAGTTTAGAAACATACGAGTGAAAAATGGTTGGTTGATAAATGGTGATAAATGGTGTCATAGTAAATGTGAAATGAAAGGCAACAAATAAAGATGACATGCTCCATACTACACTACTGAACATGTTTCCTGACATTTGTATGATATAATATAGTAAAAGTTTTGCCATGTGATCATTTTCATGCATTGCTGAACTGCACTGAACCCCTGTTTGACTATTATAATGTCTGCACTGTATCCTGTGACAGACAGCTGCCTGAATCTAAAATAAAAACATGTTATCTGTAATCCACCATCACCTCTGTGTTTACTGCCAAAGACAGTGACTTGCACCTGGAAGCAACAGGACGCAAGCTAAATCAAAAATGTTTCCACACTTTGTTTGACTCACAAATAAAGGTCATTAAGACAAATGTAGACAGATTAGCTGGTAACTGACAAGTATCATGATGTGTGTCGTCTCACAGTGATGACACACCTTCTTACATAGAGCACCGTCATGTGACGGGATGGATGATGTGATATCAGCTGTTTTGTTGAATGCCTCACAGTAACTGTGATCTCTCTGTTCAGCAGATCAAAATGATCTCAGCTCTCATCTTCACTGTGTCTCTGTTCTGTGCTGCAGGTATCAGACCTCTGCTAACTTTTGTGCATCTCAACACAATTCCGCATGTCTCCTGCTGCTGTCTCTAAACACATTGTTTTATGGTTTTGGTTCCAGGTAGAACTGGGAGTAGGCAGGTCAACCAGACCTCAAGCTTACTGGTACAGTGGGGTCAGTCTGCTCAGATGAACTGCAGTCGAGAATCTGGTAGCGGGTACCTTGAGATGTACTGGTATTAACAGTTGCCAGGGGAGAGTATGAAACTGATCGCCTACACGGTGCCTTACAGCAAGCCAGACTTTGGAGATTTTAGCCCCGACAAATTCTCAGCCACAAAACCTGAACCAGAGAGCGGATCTTTCACTGTGAAAAACATGGAACCAGGTGACAACGGAGTGTATTTCTGTGCCATCACACACTGTGATGCAGAAAGCTGTCAAGTTGTACAAAAACCAGAGACACATGACTCAGAGTGACAATCTGCATGACATGATCAAACCACAATGAGCTGCTTGACAGACTGTATCCACATTCTTCACAGACACACTCATAAAGTGGAAAACAGCAAGAGATACAGCATGAAAAAGACAAAAATTACTTTAACACCAAGTTACAGAGAAAGAGAAAGAGCCTTATTTAGACACATCTTGTAAGTTGGACCTGCAGTCAACCGTCCTGTGGAGGGACATGGGTCAGTCTGACACAATGAACTGCAGTCACACTAAGGATGCTACTATATTCCCAAGGTACTGGTACCTACAGCTGCCAGGGGAGAGAATGAAACAAATAATGTTCAGGACTACATTTGGGGTCGAGACTCTGACCTTGTCACTTCTTTTTAATTTTATTTTCTTCAAATTTAGGCAAAAGATGCAGGTTTTCAGCAACATCAGAACACTAGTAGCCTACATAACCCAAGACCACATGTGGCATAACCAAAAGATAATCTTAACACAGTCAAACAGAGAGAACCGTTCTCTTGCCAAACTCCAAACACCCTATCGAAATGTCCAGGCTTGAATAAATTGCTTGGCCATAGAGTGCTGCAGGGATGACTTGTGTGTAGGCCAACACAGAAGTTCCCATCGCCCTGGTCTGGGTTTACACTGCCGTGACCTAAATACACCAAGCATGCTAAGAGGAAGACCGTGTCCACTGTGGATGTTGCGTATGCTCTGAAGAGACAGGAACACTCTGTACGACTTCGGTGGATTTGTTGGTGATTTTTATTCAGGAATCTGGTTTGTAGAAGTTTCTGTTTAATTTGTCTTGGCAACATATCTCAGAGGTCACACAACATTAGGCTATTTTATATGGTATTAATTCATTAATTTATTTGGCATATTTCCCATCAGACATTTTGCTCGTTATTTTCATCTGCCACAACACTAAACGTGACACTGGTAAAAAGCCGGCAGATGCAGGCAAACATTAACCCTGATTCCCTCCACAGAAAGCCAATGGGATTTTCCCACTGGATATAGGATTACTGCAGAAAACAAGTTCTGTGACAAACCAAACTTTATGATGCTCAAACATTCTCCACAAATGAACACCACTTTTATCATTTTTGACTCGCAAATGCAGCTGACACAGGTATTAAATAAGTATTATATGACTGATAACAGGAACAGTGTGTCAACAACTGAGCAGGTTTGGAAGACCAGAATCGCTTACCAGTTAGAGCAGACTGGTCTTTTTTGGGGAGGGTGATGGCGCGATTCAGACAGAGGGTGAATACAGGTGTACAAACTGTTTTTTGAACCATAAAGCATGTAAACATGTTCTGGGAGAAACACAAGATACAGATATGACCATCTACACTTCAACTGACAGTGTAGGCATTTATACAGCAGCTTACAGAGAACGTCACACACAGCAGGGACACACCTACCTGCTGCTCTTCATATCTCTGTAACTACACTGACAGACATAATGAGACTCGCTGTTTAACAGCATGGACGTGATCAAACATGGTCTCCTCAGCTTGCTGGCATTTGTGCTCTGGATACAAGGTCAGGTACTGAGATATCAGCAAATATATTTGAGCCATCAAATGTTCACTTATGGTAACTTTTACTGTTACACACAGGTCTAACTGATGGGAGTGGTGTCACCCAGACTGATATACTGTGGGAGAAACAGGGTGACAATGCAACGATGAGCTGCAGTCACACAAAGGGTGTTGGCTACAACCGGATGTACTGGTACAGACAGCTGCCAGGAGAAACTATGAAACTAATTGTATATACAACAACCAGCAACACTGATTTTGGTGATTTCAACAACGGGAAATTTGCAGCCACCAAGCCCAACGCTGAGAGTGGGACATTCACAGTGAAGAATCTGGAGCCAGAAGATAAAGGATTGTATTTCTGTGCTGTGAGTCAACACAGTGATACAGACACATTCAACAGCTGAACAAAAACCCTCAAAGCACTGCTGGCACATCCATTAGTGACTCTATTAATCTGCTGTACTGTAGGGGGACCTCAAGCACAACCACAGAACATCACAGAATACAGCGACACTCCCACCTGTAACTCTTCACATCTCTGTTGTTACGTCACACCTCCCATCACACAGACTGACAGTGACTCTGGTCTCTAAGTTCATGTTGCTCACAACACAATAATGATCACAGCTGGTCTGATCAAACTCTCTGCAGCCGCTCTGCTCTGGATTGTAGGTACTGAACATTATAATGATGAAGAATCGTCCCAACTGTTTGTGGTCTTGAAACATGACATGACTCTTTATTTTTTATGACAACAGGTCAAAGCGATGGGAGTGATGTCACCCAGACTCCTCTGCTGTGGAGAGACGAGGGTCAGTCTGCCATCATGAACTGCAGTCACACTAAGGATGCTACTTTTTACCAGATGTACTGGTACAGACAGCTGCCAGGGGAGAGAATGAAGGAAATAGTTTTTACAACTACAACTCCTCCACATAAATATGAGAGTGGCTTCAGTGAGGACAAATTCCCAGCAACAAAGAGCGATCCTCAGACTGGATCTCTGACAGTGGAGAAGCTGCTGCCTGAGGACAGTGGAGTGTATTTCTGTGCTGTGAGTCAACACAGTGATTCAGGTGACTTAGACAGCTGAACAAAAACCCAGCTGTTGCTGTCACCATGAATAGACAACATCAGATGTAAAACATCTTTAATGATCTGTAGAGGGAGCTCTGGACCTCCAGACTAAGACTTTTAATCAGTATTCAGTCTAATTTGTGACAAGAGGTTTTTACACTGGAGTTTAGAAACATACGAGTGAAAAATGGTTGGTTGATAAATGGTGATAAATGGTGTCATAGTAAATGTGAAATGAAAGGCAACAAATAAAGATGACATGCTCCATACTACACTACTGAACATGTTTCCTGACATTTGTATGATATAATATAGTAAAAGTTTTGCCATGTGATCATTTTCATGCATTGCTGAACTGCACTGAACCCCTGTTTGACTATTATAATGTCTGCACTGTATCCTGTGACAGACAGCTGCCTGAATCTAAAATAAAAACATGTTATCTGTAATCCACCATCACCTCTGTGTTTACTGCCAAAGACAGTGACTTGCACCTGGAAGCAACAGGACACAAGCTAAATCAAAAATGTTTCCACTCTCTGTTTGACTCACAAATAAAGGTCATTAAGACAAATGTAGACAGATTAGCTGGTAACTGACAAGTATCATGATGTGTGTCGTCTCACAGTGATGACACACCTTCTTACAGAGAGCACCGTCATGTGACGGGATGGATGATGTGATATCAGCTGTTTTGTTGAATGCCTCACAGTAACTGTGATCTCTCTGTTCAGCAGATCAAAATGATCTCAGCTCTCATCTTCACTGTGTCTCTGTTCTGTGCTGCAGGTATCAGACCTCTGCTAACTTTTGTGCATCTCAACACAATTCCGCATGTCTCCTGCTGCTGTCTCTAAACACACTGTTTTATGGTTTTGGTTCCAGGTAGAACTGGGAGTAGGCAGGTCAACCAGACCTCAAGCTTACTGGTACAGTGGGGTCAGTCTGCTCAGATGAACTGCAGTCGAGAATCTGGTAGCGGGTACCTTGAGATGTACTGGTATTAACAGTTGCCAGGGGAGAGTATGAAACTGATCGCCTACACGGTGCCTTACAGCAAGCCAGACTTTGGAGATTTTAGCCCCGACAAATTCTCAGCCACAAAACCTGAACCAGAGAGCGGATCTTTCACTGTGAAAAACATGGAACCAGGTGACAACGGAGTGTATTTCTGTGCCATCACACACTGTGATGCAGAAAGCTGTCAAGTTGTACAAAAACCAGAGACACATGACTCAGAGTGACAATCTGCATGACATGATCAAACCACAATGAGCTGCTTGACAGACTGTATCCACATTCTTCACAGACACACTCATAAAGTGGAAAACAGCAAGAGATACAGCATGAAAAAGACAAAAATTACTTTAACACCAAGTTACAGAGAAAGAGAAAGAGCTTTATTTAGACACATCTTGTAAGTTGGACCTGCAGTCAACTGTCCTGTGGAGGGACATGGGTCAGTCTGACACAATGAACTGCAGTCACACTAAGGATGCTACTATATTCCCAAGGTACTGGTACCTACAGCTGCCAGGGGAGAGAATGAAACAAATAATGTTCAGGACTACATTTGGGGTCGAGACTCTGACCTTGTCACTTCTTTTTAATTTTATTTTCTTCAAATTTAGGCAAAAGATGCAGGTTTTCAGCAACATCAGAACACTAGTAGCCTACATAACCCAAGACCACATGTGGCATAACCAAAAGATAATCTTAACACAGTCAAACAGAGAGAACCGTTCTCTTGCCAAACTCCAAACACCCTATCGAAATGTCCAGGCTTGAATAAATTGCTTGGCCATAGAGTGCTGCAGGGATGACTTGTGTGTAGGCCAACACAGAAGTTCCCATCGCCCTGGTCTGGGTTTACACTGCCGTGACCTAAATACACCAAGCATGCTAAGAGGAAGACCATGTCCACTGTGGATGTTGCCTATGCTCTGAAGAGACAGGAACACTCTGTACGACTTTGGTGGATTTGTTGGTGATTTCTATCCAGGAATCTGGTTTGTAGAAGTTTCTATTTAATTTGTCTTGGCAACATATCTCAGAGGTCACACAACATTAGGCTATTTTATATGGGATTAATTCATTAATTTATTTGGCATATTTCCCATCAGACATTTTGCTCGTTATTTTCATCTGCCACAACACTAAACGTGACACTGGTAAAAAGCCGGCAGATGCAGGCAAACATTAACCCTGATTCCCTCCACAGAAAGCCAATGGGATTTTTCCACTGGATATAGGATTACTGCAGAAAATAAATTCTGTGAAAAACCAAACTTTATGATGCTCAAACATTCTCCACAAATGAACACCACTTTTATCATTTTTGACTCACAAATGCAGCTGACACAGGTATTAAATAAGTATTATATGACTGATAACAGGAACAGTGTGTCAACAACTGAGCAGGTTTGGAAGACCAGAATTGCTTACCAGTTAGAGCAGACTGGTTTTTTTTGGGGAGGGTGACGGCGCGATTCTGACAGAGGGTGAATACAGGTGTACAAACTGTTTTTTGAACCATAAAGCATGTAAACATGTTCTGGGAGAAACACAAGATACAGATATGACCATCTACACTTCAACTGACAGTGTAGGCATTTATACAGCAGCTTACAGAGAACGTCACACACAGCAGGGACACACCTACCTGCTGCTCTTCATATCTCTGTAACTACACTGACAGACATAATGAGACTCGCTGTTTAACAGCATGGACGTGATCAAACATGGTCTCCTCAGCTTGCTGGCATTTGTGCTCTGGATACAAGGTCAGGTACTGAGATATCAGCAAATATATTTTAGACATCAAATGTTCACTTATGGTAACTTTTACTGTTACACACAGGTCTAACTGATGGGAGTGGTGTCACCCAGACTGACATACTGTGGGAGAAACAGGGTGACAATGCAACAATGAGTTGCAATCACACAAAGGGTGCTGGCTACAACCAGATGTACTGGTACAGACAGCTGCCAGGAGAAACTATGAAACTAATCGTGTTTACAACAACCAGCAACACTGATTTCGGAGATTTCAGCAACGGAAAATTTGCAGCCACCAGGCCTGACTTTGTGAGTGGGACATTCACAGTGAAGAATCTGGAGCCAGAAGATAAAGGATTGTATTTCTGTGCTGTGAGTCAACACAGTGATACAGACACATTCAACAGCTGAACAAAAACCCTCAAAGCACTGTTGGTATAACTGTGACAATTATCTCCTGTACTGTAGGGGGACCTCGAGGACCACAAATTCTCCCAGTTACACCCTCTGGATTTTGACACAGAAGCTAATAGGACTGATCACACATATGACACGCCCACCTGCAGCTTTTTAGATCTCTAACTACACTGACAGTTATATTAGACCTGTTGCAGTCTTGGAATTACAGAACATGGACATCATCACACATGGTCTCCTGAGCTTTTTAATACTAATGCTCTGGATAAATGGTAAGATCTGCTCACTACAGTATAGCCTTTAACCTTTGTCAGGTTAACAAGCAAAAATTTAAACGTTCACTTGAGGTAATTTAAACTGTTTTACACTCAGGTCTAACCACTGGTGATGATGTCAACCAGAGAGACATGCTGTGGAAAAACAAGGGTGACAATGCAACAATACACTGCAACCACACAAAGGGTGCTGGCTACAACCAGATGTACTGGTACAGACAGCTGCCAGGAGAAACTATGAAACTAATAGTTTATACAACACTCGGCATCACAGATCATGATTTTGGAGAATTCAAGGGAGATAAATTTGCAGCCACCAAGCCCGACGGTGAGAGTGGGACATTCACAGTGAAGAATCTGGAGCCAGAAGATAAAGGATTGTATTTCTGTGCTGTGAGTCAACACAGTGATACAGACACATTCAACAGCTGAACAAAAACCCTCAAAGCACTGCTGGCACATCCATTAGTGACTCTATTAATCTGCTGTACTGTAGGGGGACCTCAAGTACAACCACAGAACATCACAGAATACAGTGACACTCCCACCTGTAACTCTTCATATCTCTGTTGTTACGTCACACCTCCCATCACACAGACTGACAGTGACTCTGGTCTCTAAGTTCATATTGCTCACAACACAATAATGATCACAGCTGGTCTGATCAAACTCTCTGCAGCCGCTCTGCTCTGGATTGTAGGTACTGAACATTATAATGATGAAGAATCGTCCCAACTGTTTGTGGTCTTGAAACATGACATGATTCTTTATTTTTTATGACAACAGGTCAAAGCGATGGGAGTGATGTCACCCAGACTCCTCTGCTGTGGAGAGACGAGGGTCAGTCTGCCACCATGAACTGCAGTCACACTAAGGATGCTACTTTTTACCAGATGTACTGGTACAGACAGCTGCCAGGGGAGAGAATGAAGGAAATAGTTTTTACAACTACAACTCCTCCACATAAATATGAGAGTGGCTTCAGTGAGGACAAATTCCCAGCAACAAAGAGCGATCCTCAGACTGGATCTCTGACAGTGGAGAAGCTGCTGCCTGAGGACAGTGGAGTGTATTTCTGTGCTGTGAGTCAACACAGTGATTCAGGTGACTTAGACAGCTGAACAAAAACCCAGCTGTTGGTGTCACCACGAATAGACAACATCAGATGTAAGACATCTTTAATGATCTGTAGGGGGAGCTCTGGACCTCCAGACTAAGACTTTCGATCAGTATTCAGTCTAATTTGTGACAAGAGGTTTTTACACTGGAGTTTAGAAACATACGAGTGAAAAATGGTTGGTTGATAAATGGTGATAAATGGTGTCATAGTAAATGTGAAATGAAAGGCAACAAATAAAGATGACATGCTCCATACTACACTACTGAACATGTTTCCTGACATTTGTATGATATAATATAGTAAAAGTTTTGCCATGTGATCATTTTCATGCATTGCTGAACTGCACTGAACCCCTGTTTGACTATTATAATGTCTGCACTGTATCCTGTGACAGACAGCTGCCTGAATCTAAAATAAAAACATGTTATCTGTAATCCACCATCACCTCTGTGTTTACTGCCAAAGACAGTGACTTGCACCTGGAAGCAACAGGACGCAAGCTAAATCAAAAATGTTTCCACACTTTGTTTGACTCACAAATAAAGGTCATTAAGACAAATGTAGACAGATTAGCTGGTAACTGACAAGTATCATGATGTGTGTCGTCTCACAGTGATGACACACCTTCTTACATAGAGCACCGTCATGTGACGGGATGGATGATGTGATATCAGCTGTTTTGTTGAATGCCTCACAGTAACTGTGATCTCTCTGTTCAGCAGATCAAAATGATCTCAGCTCTCATCTTCACTGTGTCTCTGTTCTGTGCTGCAGGTATCAGACCTCTGCTAACTTTTGTGCATCTCAACACAATTCCGCATGTCTCCTGCTGCTGTCTCTAAACACATTGTTTTATGGTTTTGGTTCCAGGTAGAACTGGGAGTAGGCAGGTCAACCAGACCTCAAGCTTACTGGTACAGTGGGGTCAGTCTGCTCAGATGAACTGCAGTCGAGAATCTGGTAGCGGGTACCTTGAGATGTACTGGTATTAACAGTTGCCAGGGGAGAGTATGAAACTGATCGCCTACACGGTGCCTTACAGCAAGCCAGACTTTGGAGATTTTAGCCCCGACAAATTCTCAGCCACAAAACCTGAACCAGAGAGCGGATCTTTCACTGTGAAAAACATGGAACCAGGTGACAACGGAGTGTATTTCTGTGCCATCACACACTGTGATGCAGAAAGCTGTCAAGTTGTACAAAAACCAGAGACACATGACTCAGAGTGACAATCTGCATGACATGATCAAACCACAATGAGCTGCTTGACAGACTGTATCCACATTCTTCACAGACACACTCATAAAGTGGAAAACAGCAAGAGATACAGCATGAAAAAGACAAAAATTACTTTAACACCAAGTTACAGAGAAAGAGAAAGAGCCTTATTTAGACACATCTTGTAAGTTGGACCTGCAGTCAACCGTCCTGTGGAGGGACATGGGTCAGTCTGACACAATGAACTGCAGTCACACTAAGGATGCTACTATATTCCCAAGGTACTGGTACCTACAGCTGCCAGGGGAGAGAATGAAACAAATAATGTTCAGGACTACATTTGGGGTCGAGACTCTGACCTTGTCACTTCTTTTTAATTTTATTTTCTTCAAATTTAGGCAAAAGATGCAGGTTTTCAGCAACATCAGAACACTAGTAGCCTACATAACCCAAGACCACATGTGGCATAACCAAAAGATAATCTTAACACAGTCAAACAGAGAGAACCGTTCTCTTGCCAAACTCCAAACACCCTATCGAAATGTCCAGGCTTGAATAAATTGCTTGGCCATAGAGTGCTGCAGGGATGACTTGTGTGTAGGCCAACACAGAAGTTCCCATCGCCCTGGTCTGGGTTTACACTGCCGTGACCTAAATACACCAAGCATGCTAAGAGGAAGACCGTGTCCACTGTGGATGTTGCGTATGCTCTGAAGAGACAGGAACACTCTGTACGACTTCGGTGGATTTGTTGGTGATTTTTATTCAGGAATCTGGTTTGTAGAAGTTTCTGTTTAATTTGTCTTGGCAACATATCTCAGAGGTCACACAACATTAGGCTATTTTATATGGGATTAATTCATTAATTTATTTGGCATATTTCCCATCAGACATTTTGCTCATTATTTTCATCTGCCACAACACTAAACGTGACACTGGTAAAAAGCCGGCAGATGCAGGCAAACATTAACCCTGATTCCCTCCACAGAAAGCCAATGGGATTTTCCCACTGGATATAGGATTACTGCAGAAAATAAGTTCTGTGACAAAACAGACTTTATGATGCTCAAACATTCTCCACAAATGAACACCAATTTTATCATTTTTGACTCGAAATGCAGCTGACAGAGGTATTAAATAAGTATTATATGACTGATAACAGGAACAGTGTGTCAACAACTGAGCAGGTTTGGAAGACCAGAATCGCTTACCAGTTAGAGCAGACTGGTCTTTTTTGGGGAGGGTGATGGCGCGATTCTGACAGAGGGTGAATACAGGTGTACAAACTGTTTTTTGAACAATAAAGCATGTAAACATGTTCTGGGAGAAACACAAGATACAGATATGACCATCTACACTTCAACTGACAGTGTAGGCATTTATACAGCAGCTTACAGAGAACGTCACACACAGCAGGGACACACCTACCTGCTGCTCTTCATATCTCTGTAACTACACTTACAGACATAATGAGACTCGCTGTTTAACAGCATGGACGTGATCAAACATGGTCTCCTCAGCTTGCTGGCATTTGTGCTCTGGATACAAGGTCAGGTACTGAGATATCAGCAAATATATTTTAGACATCAAATGTTCACTTATGGTAACTTTTACTGTTACACACAGGTCTAACTGATGGGAGTGGTGTCACCCAGACTGACATACTGTGGGAGAAACAGGGTGACAATGCAACAATGAGTTGCAATCACACAAAGGGTGCTGGCTACAACCAGATGTACTGGTACAGACAGCTGCCAGGAGAAACTATGAAACTAATCGTGTTTACAACAACCAGCAACACTGATTTCGGAGATTTCAGCAACGGAAAATTTGCAGCCACCAGGCCTGACTTTGTGAGTGGGACATTCACAGTGAAGAATCTGGAGCCAGAAGATAAAGGATTGTATTTCTGTGCTGTGAGTCAACACAGTGATACAGACACATTCAACAGCTGAACAAAAACCCTCAAAGCACTGTTGGTATAACTGTGACAATTATCTCCTGTACTGTAGGGGGACCTCGAGGACCACAAATTCTCCCAGTTACACCCTCTGGATTTTGACACAGAAGCTAATAGGACTGATCACACATATGACACGCCCACCTGCAGCTTTTTAGATCTCTAACTACACTGACAGTTATATTAGACCTGTTGCAGTCTTGGAATTACAGAACATGGACATCATCACACATGGTCTCCTGAGCTTTTTAATACTAATGCTCTGGATAAATGGTAAGATCTGCTCACTACAGTATAGCCTTTAACCTTTGTCAGGTTAACAAGCAAAAATTTAAACGTTCACTTGAGGTAATTTAAACTGTTTTACACTCAGGTCTAACCACTGGTGATGATGTCAACCAGAGAGACATGCTGTGGAAAAACAAGGGTGACAATGCAACAATACACTGCAACCACACAAAGGGTGCTGGCTACAACCAGATGTACTGGTACAGACAGCTGCCAGGAGAAACTATGAAACTAATAGTTTATACAACACTCGGCATCACAGATCATGATTTTGGAGAATTCAAGGGAGATAAATTTGCAGCCACCAAGCCCGACGGTGAGAGTGGGACATTCACAGTGAAGAATCTGGAGCCAGAAGATAAAGGATTGTATTTCTGTGCTGTGAGTCAACACAGTGATACAGACACATTCAACAGCTGAACAAAAACCCTCAAAGCACTGCTGGCACATCCATTAGTGACTCTATTAATCTGCTGTACTGTAGGGGGACCTCAAGTACAACCACAGAACATCACAGAATACAGTGACACTCCCACCTGTAACTCTTCATATCTCTGTTGTTACGTCACACCTCCCATCACACAGACTGACAGTGACTCTGGTCTCTAAGTTCATGTTGCTCACAACACAATAATGATCACAGCTGGTCTGATCAAACTCTCTGCAGCCGCTCTGCTCTGGATTGTAGGTACTGAACATTATAATGATGAAGAATCGTCCCAACTGTTTGTGGTCTTGAAACATGACATGATTCTTTATTTTTTATGACAACAGGTCAAAGCGATGGGAGTGATGTCACCCAGACTCCTCTGCTGTGGAGAGACGAGGGTCAGTCTGCCACCATGAACTGCAGTCACACTAAGGATGCTACTTTTTACCAGATGTACTGGTACAGACAGCTGCCAGGGGAGAGAATGAAGGAAATAGTTTTTACAACTACAACTCCTCCACATAAATATGAGAGTGGCTTCAGTGAGGACAAATTTCCAGCAACAAAGAGCGATCCTCAGACTGGATCTCTGACAGTGGAGAAGCTGCTGCCTGAGGACAGTGGAGTGTATTTCTGTGCTGTGAGTCAACACAGTGATTCAGGTGACTTAGACAGCTGAACAAAAACCCAGCTGTTGGTGTCACCACGAATAGACAACATCAGATGTAAGACATCTTTAATGATCTGTAGGGGGAGCTCTGGACCTCCAGACTAAGACTTTTAATCAGTATTCAGTCTAATTTGTGACAAGAGGTTTTTACACTGGAGTTTAGAAACATACGAGTGAAAAATGGTTGGTTGATAAATGGTGATAAATGATGTCATAGTAAATGTGAAATGAAAGGCAACAAATAAAGATGACATGCTCCATACTACACTACTGAACATGTTTCCTGACATTTGTATGATATAATATAGTAAAAGTTTTGCCAAGTGATCATTTTCATGCATTGCTGAACTGCACTGAACCCCTGTTTGACTATTATAATGTCTGCACTGTATCCTGTGACGGACAGCTGCCTGAATCTAAAATAAAAACATGTTATCTGTAATCCACCATCACCTCTGTGTTTACTGCCAAAGACAGTGACTTGCACCTGGAAGCAACAGGACACAAGCTAAATCAAAAATGTTTCCACTCTCTGTTTGACTCACAAATAAAGGTCATTAAGACAAATGTAGACAGATTAGCTGGTAACTGACAAGTATCATGATGTGTGTCGTCTCACAGTGATGACACACCTTCTTACAGAGAGCACCGTCATGTGACGGGATGGATGATGTGATATCAGCTGTTTTGTTGAATGCCTCACAGTAACTGTGATCTCTCTGTTCAGCAGATCAAAATGATCTCAGCTCTCATCTTCACTGTGTCTCTGTTCTGTGCTGCAGGTATCAGACCTCTGCTAACTTTTGTGCATCTCAACACAATTCCGCATGTCTCCTGCTGCTGTCTCTAAACACACTGTTTTGTGGTTTTGGTTCCAGGTAGAACTGGGAGTAGGCAGGTCAACCAGACCTCAAGCTTACTGGTACAGTGGGGTCAGTCTGCTCAGATGAACTGCAGTCGAGAATCTGGTAGCGGGTACCTTGAGATGTACTGGTATTAACAGTTGCCAGGGGAGAGTATGAAACTGATCGCCTACACGGTGCCTTACAGCAAGCCAGACTTTGGAGATTTTAGCCCCGACAAATTCTCAACCACAAAACCTGAACCAGAGAGCGGATCTTTCACTGTGAAAAACATGGAACCAGGTGACAACGGAGTGTATTTCTGTGCCATCACACACTGTGATGCAGAAAGCTGTCAAGTTGTACAAAAACCAGAGACACATGACTCAGAGTGACAATCTGCATGACATGATCACACCACAATGAGCTGCTTGACAGACTGTATCCACATTCTTCACAGACACACTCATAAAGTGGAAAACAGCAAGAGATACAGCATGAAAAAGACAAAAACTACTTTAACACCAAGTTACAGAGAAAGAGAAAGAGCCTTATTTAGACACATCTTGTAAGTTGGACCTGCAGTCAACTGTCCTGTGGAGGGACATGGGTCAGTCTGACACAATGAACTGCAGTCACACTAAGGATGCTACTATATTCCCAAGGTACTGGTACCTACAGCTGCCAGGGGAGAGAATGAAACAAATAATCTTCAGGACTACATTTGAGGTCGAGACTCTGACCTTGTCACTTTTTTTTTATTCCCCCCCTTAAAATTTAGGCAAAAGATGCAGGTTTTCAGCAACATCAGAACACTAGTAGCCTACATAACCCAAGACCACATGTGGCATAACCAAAAGATAATCTTAACACAGTCAAACAGAGAGAACCGTTCTCTTGCCAAACTCCAAACACCCTATCGAAATGTCCAGGCTTGAATAAATTGCTTGGCCATAGAGTGCTGCAGGGATGACTTGTGTGTAGGCCAACACAGAAGTTCCCATCGCCCTGGTCTGGGTTTACACTGCCGTGACCTAAATACACCAAGCATGCTAAGAGGAAGACCGTGTCCACTGTGGATGTTGCGTATGCTCTGAAGAGACAGGAACACTCTGTACGACTTCGGTGGATTTGCTGGTGATTTCTATCCCAGAATCTGGTTTGTAGAAGTTTCTGTTTAATTTGTCTTGGCAACATATCTCAGAGGTCACACAATATTAGGCTATTTTATATGGTATTAATTCATTAATTTATTTGGCATATTTCCCATCAGACATTTTGCTCGTTATTTTCATCTGCCACAACACTAAACGTGACACTGGTAAAAAGCCGGCAGATGCAGGCAAACATTAACCCTGATTCCCTCCACAGAAAGCCAATGGGATTTTCCCACTGGATATAGGATTACTGCAGAAAATAAATTCTGTGACAAACCAAACTTTATGATGCTCAAACATTCTCCACAAATGAACACCACTTTTATCATTTTTGACTTGCAAATGCAGCTGACAGAGGTATTAAATAAGTATTATATGACTGATAACAGGAACAGTGTGTCAACAACTGAGCAGGTTTGGAAGACCAGAATTGCTTACCAGTTAGAGCAGACTGGTCTTTTTTGGGGAGGGTGATGGTGCGATTCTGACAGAGGGTGAATACAGGTGTACAAACTGTTTTTTGAACCATAAAGCATGTAAACATGTTCTGGGAGAAACACAAGATACAGGTATGACCATCTACACTTCAACTGACAGTGTAGGCATTTATACAGCAGCTTACAGAGAACGTCACACACAGCAGGGACACACCTACCTGCTGCTCTTCATATCTCTGTAACTACACTGAGAGACATAATGAGACTCGCTGTTTAACAGCATGGACGTGATCAAACATGGTCTCCTCAGCTTGCTGGCATTTGTGCTCTGGATACAAGGTCAGGTACTGAGATATCAGCAAATATATTTTAGACATCAAATGTTCACTTATGGCAACTTTTACTGTTACACACAGGTCTAACTGATGGGAGTGGTGTCACCCAGACTGACATACTGTGGGAGAAACAGGGTGACAATGCAACACTGCACTGCAGTCACACAAAGGGTGCTGGCTACAACCAGATGTACTGGTACAGACAGCTGCCAGGAGAAACTATGAAACTAATAGTTTACACAACACTCGGCATCACAGATCATGATTTTGGAGAATTCAAGGGAGATAAATTTGCAGCCACCAAGCCCGACGGTGAGAGTGGGACATTCACAGTGAAGAATCTGGAGCCAGAAGATAAAGGATTGTATTTCTGTGCTGTGAGTCAACACAGTGATACAGACACATTCAACAGCTGAACAAAAACCCTCAAAGCACTGCTGGCACATCCATTAGTGACTCTATTAATCTGCTGTACTGTAGGGGGACCTCAAGTACAACCACAGAACATCACAGAATACAGTGACACTCCCACCTGTAACTCTTCATATCTCTGTTGTTACGTCACACCTCCCATCACACAGACTGACAGTGACTCTGGTCTCTAAGTTCATATTGCTCACAACACAATAATGATCACAGCTGGTCTGATCAAACTCTCTGCAGCCGCTCTGCTCTGGATTGTAGGTACTGAACATTATAATGATGAAGAATCGTCCCAACTGTTTGTGGTCTTGAAACATGACATGATTCTTTATTTTTTATGACAACAGGTCAAAGCGATGGGAGTGATGTCACCCAGACTCCTCTGCTGTGGAGAGACGAGGGTCAGTCTGCCACCATGAACTGCAGTCACACTAAGGATGCTACTTTTTACCAGATGTACTGGTACAGACAGCTGCCAGGGGAGAGAATGAAGGAAATAGTTTTTACAACTACAACTCCTCCACATAAATATGAGAGTGGCTTCAGTGAGGACAAATTCCCAGCAACAAAGAGCGATCCTCAGACTGGATCTCTGACAGTGGAGAAGCTGCTGCCTGAGGACAGTGGAGTGTATTTCTGTGCTGTGAGTCAACACAGTGATTCAGGTGACTTAGACAGCTGAACAAAAACCCAGCTGTTGGTGTCACCACGAATAGACAACATCAGATGTAAGACATCTTTAATGATCTGTAGGGGGAGCTCTGGACCTCCAGACTAAGACTTTCGATCAGTATTCAGTCTAATTTGTGACAAGAGGTTTTTACACTGGAGTTTAGAAACATACGAGTGAAAAATGGTTGGTTGATAAATGGTGATAAATGGTGTCATAGTAAATGTGAAATGAAAGGCAACAAATAAAGATGACATGCTCCATACTACACTACTGAACATGTTTCCTGACATTTGTATGATATAATATAGTAAAAGTTTTGCCATGTGATCATTTTCATGCATTGCTGAACTGCACTGAACCCCTGTTTGACTATTATAATGTCTGCACTGTATCCTGTGACAGACAGCTGCCTGAATCTAAAATAAAAACATGTTATCTGTAATCCACCATCACCTCTGTGTTTACTGCCAAAGACAGTGACTTGCACCTGGAAGCAACAGGACGCAAGCTAAATCAAAAATGTTTCCACACTTTGTTTGACTCACAAATAAAGGTCATTAAGACAAATGTAGACAGATTAGCTGGTAACTGACAAGTATCATGATGTGTGTCGTCTCACAGTGATGACACACCTTCTTACATAGAGCACCGTCATGTGACGGGATGGATGATGTGATATCAGCTGTTTTGTTGAATGCCTCACAGTAACTGTGATCTCTCTGTTCAGCAGATCAAAATGATCTCAGCTCTCATCTTCACTGTGTCTCTGTTCTGTGCTGCAGGTATCAGACCTCTGCTAACTTTTGTGCATCTCAACACAATTCCGCATGTCTCCTGCTGCTGTCTCTAAACACATTGTTTTATGGTTTTGGTTCCAGGTAGAACTGGGAGTAGGCAGGTCAACCAGACCTCAAGCTTACTGGTACAGTGGGGTCAGTCTGCTCAGATGAACTGCAGTCGAGAATCTGGTAGCGGGTACCTTGAGATGTACTGGTATTAACAGTTGCCAGGGGAGAGTATGAAACTGATCGCCTACACGGTGCCTTACAGCAAGCCAGACTTTGGAGATTTTAGCCCCGACAAATTCTCAGCCACAAAACCTGAACCAGAGAGCGGATCTTTCACTGTGAAAAACATGGAACCAGGTGACAACGGAGTGTATTTCTGTGCCATCACACACTGTGATGCAGAAAGCTGTCAAGTTGTACAAAAACCAGAGACACATGACTCAGAGTGACAATCTGCATGACATGATCAAACCACAATGAGCTGCTTGACAGACTGTATCCACATTCTTCACAGACACACTCATAAAGTGGAAAACAGCAAGAGATACAGCATGAAAAAGACAAAAATTACTTTAACACCAAGTTACAGAGAAAGAGAAAGAGCCTTATTTAGACACATCTTGTAAGTTGGACCTGCAGTCAACTGTCCTGTGGAGGGACATGGGTCAGTCTGACACAATGAACTGCAGTCACACTAAGGATGCTACTATATTCCCAAGGTACTGGTACCTACAGCTGCCAGGGGAGAGAATGAAACAAATAATCTTCAGGACTACATTTGGGGTCGAGACTCTGACCTTGTCACTTCTTTTTAATTTTATTTTCTTCAAATTTAGGCAAAAGATGCAGGTTTTCAGCAACATCAGAACACTAGTAGCCTACATAACCCAAGACCACATGTGGCATAACCAAAAGATAATCTTAACACAGTCAAACAGAGAGAACCGTTCTCTTGCCAAACTCCAAACACCCTATCGAAATGTCCAGGCTTGAATAAATTGCTTGGCCATAGAGTGCTGCAGGGATGACTTGTGTGTAGGCCAACACAGAAGTTCCCATCGCCCTGGTCTGGGTTTACACTGCCGTGACCTAAATACACCAAGCATGCTAAGAGGAAGACCGTGTCCACTGTGGATGTTGCGTATGCTCTGAAGAGACAGGAACACTCTGTACGACTTCGGTGGATTTGTTGGTGATTTCTATCCAGGAATCTGGTTTGTAGAAGTTTCTATTTAATTTGTCTTGGCAACATATCTCAGAGGTCACACAATATTAGGCTATTTTATATGGTATTAATTCATTAATTTATTTGGCATATTTCCCATCAGACATTTTGCTCGTTATTTTCATCTGCCACAACACTAAACGTGACACTGGTAAAAAGCCGGCAGATGCAGGCAAACATTAACCCTGATTCCCTCCACAGAAAGCCAATGGGATTTTCCCACTGGATATAGGATTACTGCAGAAAATAAATTCTGTGACAAACCAAACTTTATGATGCTCAAACATTCTCCACAAATGAACACCACTTTTATCATTTTTGACTTGCAAATGCAGCTGACAGAGGTATTAAATAAGTATTATATGACTGATAACAGGAACAGTGTGTCAACAACTGAGCAGGTTTGGAAGACCAGAATTGCTTACCAGTTAGAGCAGACTGGTCTTTTTTGGGGAGGGTGATGGTGCGATTCTGACAGAGGGTGAATACAGGTGTACAAACTGTTTTTTGAACCATAAAGCATGTAAACATGTTCTGGGAGAAACACAAGATACAGATATGACCATCTACACTTCAACTGACAGTGTAGGCATTTATACAGCAGCTTACAGAGAACGTCACATACAGCAGGGACACACCTACCTGCTGCTCTTCATATCTCTGTAACTACACTGAGAGACATAATGAGACTCGCTGTTTAACAGCATGGACGTGATCAAACATGGTCTCCTCAGCTTGCTGGCATTTGTGCTCTGGATACAAGGTCAGGTACTGAGATATCAGCAAATATATTTTAGACATCAAATGTTCACTTATGGCAACTTTTACTGTTACACACAGGTCTAACTGATGGGAGTGGTGTCACCCAGACTGACATACTGTGGGAGAAACAGGGTGACAATGCAACACTGCACTGCAGTCACACAAAGGGTGCTGGCTACAACCAGATGTACTGGTACAGACAGCTGCCAGGAGAAACTATGAAACTAATAGTTTACACAACACTCGGCATCACAGATCATGATTTTGGAGAATTCAAGGGAGATAAATTTGCAGCCACCAAGCCCGACGGTGAGAGTGGGACATTCACAGTGAAGAATCTGGAGCCAGAAGATAAAGGATTGTATTTCTGTGCTGTGAGTCAACACAGTGATACAGACACATTCAACAGCTGAACAAAAACCCTCAAAGCACTGCTGGTATAACTGTGACAATTATCTCCTGTACTGTAGGGGGACCTCGAGGACCACAAATTCTCCCAGTTACACCCTCTGGATTTTGATACAGAAGCTAATAGGACTGATCACACATATGACACGCCCACCTGCAGCTTTTTAGATCTCTAACTACACTGACAGTTATATTAGACCTGTTGCAGTCTTGGAATTACAGAACATGGACATCATCACACATGGTCTCCTGAGCTTTTTAATACTAATGCTCTGGATAAATGGTAAGATCTGCTCACTACAGTATAGCCTTTAACCTTTGTTAGGTTAACAAGCAAAAATTTAAACGTTCACTTGAGGTAATTTAAACTGTTTTACACTCAGGTCTAACCACTGGTGATGATGTCAACCAGAGAGACATGCTGTGGAAAAACAAGGGTGACAATGCAACAATACACTGCAACCACACAAAGGGTGCTGCCTACAACCAGATGTACTGGTACAGACAGCTGCCAGGAGAAACTATGAAACTAATAGTGTTCACAACAACCAGCAACACTGATTTTGGAGATTTCAACAACGGGAAATTTGCAGCCACCAGGCCTGACGCTGAGAGTGGGACATTCACAGTGAAGAATCTGGAGCCAGAAGATAAAGGATTGTATTTCTGTGCTGTGAGTCAACACAGTGATACAGACACATTCAACAGCTGAACAAAAACCCTCAAAGCACTGCTGGCACATCTATTAGTGACTCTATTAATCTGCTGTACTGTAGGGGGACCTCAAGTACAACCACAGAACATCACAGAATACAGCGACACTCCCACCTGTAACTCTTCACATCTCTGTTGTTACGTCACACCTCCCATCACACAGACTGACAGTGACTCTGGTCTCTAAGTTCATGTTGCTCACAACACAATAATGATCACAGCTGGTCTGATCAAACTCTCTGCAGCCGCTCTGCTCTGGATTGTAGGTACTGAACATTATAATGATGAAGAATCATCCCAACTGTTGGTGGTCTTGAAACATGACATGATTCTTTATTTTTTATGACAACAGGTCAAAGCGATGGGAGTGATGTCACCCAGACTCCTCTGCTGTGGAGGGACGAGGGTCAGTCTGCCACCATGAACTGCAGTCACACTAAGGGCAGTTCATACTGGCAGATGTACTGGTACAGACAGCTGCCAGGGGAGGGAATGAAGCAAATAGTTTTTACAACTACAACTCCTCCACATAAATATGAGAGTGGCTTCAGTGAGGACAAATTCCCAGCAACAAAGAGCGATCCTCAGACTGGATCTCTGACAGTGGAGAAGCTGCTGCCTGAGGACAGTGGAGTGTATTTCTGTGCTGTGAGTCAACACAGTGATTCAGGTGACTTAGACAGCTGAACAAAAACCCAGCTGTTGGTGTCACCACGAATAGACAACATCAGATGTAAGACATCTTTAATGATCTGTAGGGGGAGCTCTGGACCTCCAGACTAAGACTTTTAACCAGTATTCAGTCTAATTTGTGACAAGAGGTTTTTACACTGGAGTTTAGAAACATACGAGTGAAAAATGGTTGGTTGATAAATGGTAATAAATGGTGTCATAGTAAATGTAAAATGAAAGGCAACAAATAAACATGACATGCTCCATACTACACTACTGAACATGTTTCCTGACATTTGTATGATATAATATAGTAAAAGTTTTGCCAAGTGATCATTTTCATGCATTGCTGAACTGCACTGAACCCCTGTTTGACTATTATAATGTCTGCACTGTATCCTGTGACGGACAGCTGCCTGAATCTAAAATAAAAACATGTTATCTGTAATCCACCATCACCTCTGTGTTTACTGCCAAAGACAGTGACTTGCACCTGGAAGCAACAGGACACAAGCTAAATCAAAAATGTTTCCACTCTCTGTTTGACTCACAAATAAAGGTCATTAAGACAAATGTAGACAGATTAGCTGGTAACTGACAAGTATCATGATGTGTGTCGTCTCACAGTGATGACACACCTTCTTACAGAGAGCACCGTCATGTGACGGGATGGATGATGTGATATCAGCTGTTTTGTTGAATGCCTCACAGTAACTGTGATCTCTCTGTTCAGCAGATCAAAATGATCTCAGCTCTCATCTTCACTGTGTCTCTGTTCTGTGCTGCAGGTATCAGACCTCTGCTAACTTTTGTGCATCTCAACACAATTCCGCATGTCTCCTGCTGCTGTCTCTAAACACACTGTTTTGTGGTTTTGGTTCCAGGTAGAACTGGGAGTAGGCAGGTCAACCAGACCTCAAGCTTACTGGTACAGTGGGGTCAGTCTGCTCAGATGAACTGCAGTCGAGAATCTGGTAGCGGGTACCTTGAGATGTACTGGTATTAACAGTTGCCAGGGGAGAGTATGAAACTGATCGCCTACACGGTGCCTTACAGCAAGCCAGACTTTGGAGATTTTAGCCCCGACAAATTCTCAACCACAAAACCTGAACCAGAGAGCGGATCTTTCACTGTGAAAAACATGGAACCAGGTGACAACGGAGTGTATTTCTGTGCCATCACACACTGTGATGCAGAAAGCTGTCAAGTTGTACAAAAACCAGAGACACATGACTCAGAGTGACAATCTGCCTGACATGATCAAACCACAATGAGCTGCTTGACAGACTGTATCCACATTCTTCACAGACACACTCATAAAGTGGAAAACAGCAAGAGATACAGCATGAAAAAGACAAAAATTACTTTAACACCAAGTTACAGAGAAAGAGAAAGAGCCTTATTTAGACACATATTGTAAGTTGGACCTGCAGTCAACCGTCCTGTGGAGGGACATGGGTCAGTCTGACACAATGAACTGCAGTCACACTAAGGATGCTACTATATTCCCAAGGTACTGGTACCTACAGCTGCCAGGGGAGAGAATGAAACAAATAATCTTCAGGACTACATTTGAGGTCGAGACTCTGACCTTGTCACTTTTTTTTTATTCCCCCCCTTAAAATTTAGGCAAAAGATGCAGGTTTTCAGCAACATCAGAACACTAGTAGCCTACATAACCCAAGACCACATGTGGCATAACCAAAAGATAATCTTAACACAGTCAAACAGAGAGAACCGTTCTCTTGCCAAACTCCAAACACCCTATCGAAATGTCCAGGCTTGAATAAATTGCTTGGCCATAGAGTGCTGCAGGGATGACTTGTGTGTAGGCCAACACAGAAGTTCCCATCGCCCTGGTCTGGGTTTACACTGCCGTGACCTAAATACACCAAGCATGCTAAGAGGAAGACCGTGTCCACTGTGGATGTTGCGTATGCTCTGAAGAGACAGGAACACTCTGTACGACTTCGGTGGATTTGCTGGTGATTTCTATCCCAGAATCTGGTTTGTAGAAGTTTCTGTTTAATTTGTCTTGGCAACATATCTCAGAGGTCACACAATATTAGGCTATTTTATATGGTATTAATTCATTAATTTATTTGGCATATTTCCCATCAGACATTTTGCTCGTTATTTTCATCTGCCACAACACTTAACGTGACACTGGTAAAAAGCCGGCAGATGCAGGCAAACATTAACCCTGATTCCCTCCACAGAAAGCCAATGGGATTTTCCCACTGGATATAGGATTACTGCAGAAAATAAATTCTGTGACAAACCAAACTTTATGATGCTCAAACATTCTCCACAAATGAACACCACTTTTATCATTTTTGACTTGCAAATGCAGCTGACAGAGGTATTAAATAAGTATTATATGACTGATAACAGGAACAGTGTGTCAACAACTGAGCAGGTTTGGAAGACCAGAATTGCTTACCAGTTAGAGCAGACTGGTCTTTTTTGGGGAGGGTGATGGTGCGATTCAGACAGAGGGTGAATACAGGTGTACAAACTGTTTTTTGAACCATAAAGCATGTAAACATGTTCTGGGAGAAACACAAGATACAGATATGACCATCTACACTTCAACTGACAGTGTAGGCATTTATACAGCAGCTTACAGAGAACGTCACATACAGCAGGGACACACCTACCTGCTGCTCTTCATATCTCTGTAACTACACTGAGAGACATAATGAGACTCGCTGTTTAACAGCATGGACGTGATCAAACATGGTCTCCTCAGCTTGCTGGCATTTGTGCTCTGGATACAAGGTCAGGTACTGAGATATCAGCAAATATATTTTAGACATCAAATGTTCACTTATGGCAACTTTTACTGTTACACACAGGTCTAACTGATGGGAGTGGTGTCACCCAGACTGACATACTGTGGGCGAAACAGGGTGACAATGCAACACTGCACTGCAGTCACACAAAGGGTGCTGGCTACAACCAGATGTACTGGTACAGACAGCTGCCAGGAGAAACTATGAAACTAATAGTTTACACAACACTCGGCATCACAGATCATGATTTTGGAGAATTCAAGGGAGATAAATTTGCAGCCACCAAGCCCGACGGTGAGAGTGGGACATTCACAGTGAAGAATCTGGAGCCAGAAGATAAAGGATTGTATTTCTGTGCTGTGAGTCAACACAGTGATACAGACACATTCAACAGCTGAACAAAAACCCTCAAAGCACTGCTGGTATAACTGTGACAATTATCTCCTGTACTGTAGGGGGACCTCGAGGACCACAAATTCTCCCAGTTACACCCTCTGGATTTTGATACAGAAGCTAATAGGACTGATCACACATATGACACGCCCACCTGCAGCTTTTTAGATCTCTAACTACACTGACAGTTATATTAGACCTGTTGCAGTCTTGGAATTACAGAACATGGACATCATCACACATGGTCTCCTGAGCTTTTTAATACTAATGCTCTGGATAAATGGTAAGATCTGCTCACTACAGTATAGCCTTTAACCTTTGTTAGGTTAACAAGCAAAAATTTAAACGTTCACTTGAGGTAATTTAAACTGTTTTACACTCAGGTCTAACCACTGGTGATGATGTCAACCAGAGAGACATGCTGTGGAAAAACAAGGGTGACAATGCAACAATACACTGCAACCACACAAAGGGTGCTCAGTATTACCAGATGTACTGGTACAGACAGCTGCCAGGAGAAACTATGAAACTAATTGTATATACAACAACCAGCAACACTGATTTTGGAGATTTCAACAACGGGAAATTTGCAGCCACCAGGCCTGACGCTGAGAGTGGGACATTCACAGTGAAGAATCTGGAGCCAGAAGATAAAGGATTGTATTTCTGTGCTGTGAGTCAACACAGTGATACAGACACATTCAACAGCTGAACAAAAACCCTCAAAGCACTGCTGGCACATCTATTAGTGAGTCTATTAATCTGCTGTACTGTAGGGGGACCTCAAGCACAACCACAGAACATCACAGAATACAGCGACACTCCCACCTGTAACTCTTCACATCTCTGTTGTTACGTCACACCTCCCATCACACAGACTGACAGTGACTCTGGTCTCTAAGTTCATGTTGCTCACAACACAATAATGATCACAGCTGGTCTGATCAAACTCTCTGCAGCCGCTCTGCTCTGGATTGTAGGTACTGAACATTATGATGATGAAGAATCGTCCCAACTGTTTGTGGTCTTGAAACATGACATGATTCTTTATTTTTTATGACAACAGGTCAAAGCGATGGGAGTGATGTCACCCAGACTCCTCTGCTGTGGAGGGACGAGGGTCAGTCTGCCACCATGAACTGCAGTCACACTAAGGATGTTACTTTTTACCAGATGTACTGGTACAGACAGCTGCCAGGGGAGGGAATGAAGCAAATAGTTTTTACAACTACAACTCCTCCACATAAATATGAGAGTGGCTTCAGTGAGGACAAATTTCCAGCAACAAAGAGCGATCCTCAGACTGGATCTCTGACAGTGGAGAAGCTGCTGCCTGAGGACAGTGGAGTGTATTTCTGTGCTGTGAGTCAACACAGTGATTCAGGTGACTTAGACAGCTGAACAAAAACCCAGCTGTTGGTGTCACCACGAATAGACAACATCAGATGTAAAACATCTTTAATGATCTGTAGGGGGAGCTCTGGACCTCCAGACTAAGACTTTCGATCAGTATTCAGTCTAATTTGTGACAAGAGGTTTTTACACTGGAGTTTAGAAACATACGAGTGAAAAATGGTTGGTTGATAAATGGTGATAAATGGTGTCATAGTAAATGTAAAATGAAAGGCAACAAATAAAGATGACATGCTCCATACTACACTACTGAACATGTTTCCTGACATTTGTATGATATAATATAGTAAAAGTTTTGCCAAGTGATCATTTTCATGCATTGCTGAACTGCACTGAACCCCTGTTTGACTATTATAATGTCTGCACTGTATCCTGTGACAGACAGCTGCCTGAATCTAAAATAAAAACATGTTATCTGTAATCCACCATCACCTCTGTGTTTACTGCCAAAGACAGTGACTTGCACCTGGAAGCAACAGGACACAAGCTAAATCAAAAATGTTTCCACTCTCTGTTTGACTCACAAATAAAGGTCATTAAGACAAATGTAGACAGATTAGCTGGTAACTGACAAGTATCATGATGTGTGTCGTCTCACAGTGATGACACACCTTCTTACAGAGAGCACCGTCATGTGACGGGATGGATGATGTGATATCAGCTGTTTTGTTGAATGCCTCACAGTAACTGTGATCTCTCTGTTCAGCAGATCAAAATGATCTCAGCTCTCATCTTCACTGTGTCTCTGTTCTGTGCTGCAGGTATCAGACCTCTGCTAACTTTTGTGCATCTCAACACAATTCCGCATGTCTCCTGCTGCTGTCTCTAAACACACTGTTTTATGGTTTTGGTTCCAGGTAGAACTGGGAGTAGGCAGGTCAACCAGACCTCAAGCTTACTGGTACAGTGGGGTCAGTCTGCTCAGATGAACTGCAGTCGAGAATCTGGTAGCGGGTACCTTGAGATGTACTGGTATTAACAGTTGCCAGTGGAGAGTATGAAACTGATCGCCTACACGGTGCCTTACAGCAAGCCAGACTTTGGAGATTTTAGCCCCGACAAATTCTCAGCCACAAAACCTGAACCAGAGAGCGGATCTTTCACTGTGAAAAACATGGAACCAGGTGACAACGGAGTGTATTTCTGTGCCATCACACACTGTGATGCAGAAAGCTGTCAAGTTGTACAAAAACCAGAGACACATGACTCAGAGTGACAATCTGCATGACATGATCAAACCACAATGAGCTGCTTGACAGACTGTATCCACATTCTTCACAGACACACTCATAAAGTGGAAAACAGCAAGAGATACAGCATGAAAAAGACAAAAATTACTTTAACACCAAGTTACAGAGAAAGAGAAAGAGCCTTATTTAGACACATCTTGTAAGTTGGACCTGCAGTCAACCGTCCTGTGGAGGGACATGGGTCAGTCTGACACAATGAACTGCAGTCACACTAAGGATGCTACTATATTCCCAAGGTACTGGTACCTACAGCTGCCAGGGGAGAGAATGAAACAAATAATGTTCAGGACTACATTTGGGGTCGAGACTCTGACCTTGTCACTTCTTTTTAATTTTATTTTCTTCAAATTTAGGCAAAAGATGCAGGTTTTCAGCAACATCAGAACACTAGTAGCCTACATAACCCAAGACCACATGTGGCATAACCAAAAGATAATCTTAACACAGTCAAACAGAGAGAACCGTTCTCTTGCCAAACTCCAAACACCCTATCGAAATGTCCAGGCTTGAATAAATTGCTTGGCCATAGAGTGCTGCAGGGATGACTTGTGTGTAGGCCAACACAGAAGTTCCCATCGCCCTGGTCTGGGTTTACACTGCCGTGACCTAAATACACCAAGCATGCTAAGAGGAAGACCATGTCCACTGTGGATGTTGCGTATGTTCTGAAGAGACAGGAACACTCTGTACGACTTTGGTGGATTTGTTGGTGATTTCTATCCAGGAATCTGGTTTGTAGAAGTTTCTATTTAATTTGTCTTGGCAACATATCTCAGAGGTCACACAACATTAGGCTATTTTATATGGGATTAATTCATTAATTTATTTGGCATATTTCCCATCAGACATTTTGCTCGTTATTTTCATCTGCCACAACACTAAACGTGACACTGGTAAAAAGCCGGCAGATGCAGGCAAACATTAACCCTGATTCCCTCCACAGAAAGCCAATGGGATTTTTCCACTGGATATAGGATTACTGCAGAAAATAAATTCTGTGAAAAACCAAACTTTATGATGCTCAAACATTCTCCACAAATGAACACCACTTTTATCATTTTTGACTCACAAATGCAGCTGACACAGGTATTAAATAAGTATTATATGACTGATAACAGGAACAGTGTGTCAACAACTGAGCAGGTTTGGAAGACCAGAATTGCTTACCAGTTAGAGCAGACTGGTTTTTTTTGGGGAGGGTGACGGCGCGATTCTGACAGAGGGTGAATACAGGTGTACAAACTGTTTTTTGAACCATAAAGCATGTAAACATGTTCTGGGAGAAACACAAGATACAGGTATGACCATCTACACTTCAACTGACAGTGTAGGCATTTATACAGCAGCTTACAGAGAACGTCACACACAGCAGGGACACACCTACCTGCTGCTCTTCATATCTCTGTAACTACACTGACAGACATAATGAGACTCGCTGTTTAAGAGCATGGACGTGATCAAACATGGTCTCCTCAGCTTGCTGGCATTTGTGCTCTGGATACAAGGTCAGGTACTGAGATATCAGCAAATATATTTGAGCCATCAAAGGTTCACTTATGGTAACTTTTACTGTTACACACAGGTCTAACTGATGGGAGTGGTGTCACCCAGACTGATATACTGTGGGAGAAACAGGGTGACAATGCAACGATGAGCTGCAGTCACACAAAGGGTGCTGGCTACAACCAGATGTACTGGTACAGACAGCTGCCAGGAGAAACTATGAAACTAATAGTTTATACAACACTCGGCATCACAGATCATGATTTTGGAGAATTCAAGGGAGATAAATTTGCAGCCACCAAGCCCAACGCTGAGAGTGGGACATTCACAGTGAAGAATCTGGAGCCAGAAGATAAAGGATTGTATTTCTGTGCTGTGAGTCAACACAGTGATACAGACACATTCAACAGCTGAACAAAAACCCTCAAAGCACTGCTGGTATAACTGTGACAATTATCTCCTGTACTGTAGGGGGACCTCGAGGACCACAAATTCTCCCAGTTACACCCTCTGGATTTTGACACAGAAGCTAATAGGACTGATCACACATATGACACGCCCACCTGCAGCTTTTTAGATCTCGAACTACACTGACAGTTATATTAGACCTGTTGCAGTCTTGGAATTGCAGAACATGGACATCATCACACATGGTCTCCTGAGCTTTTTAATACTAATGCTCTGGATAAATGGTAAGATCTGCTCACTACAGTATAGCCTTTAACCTTTGTTAGGTTAACAAGCAAAAATTTAAACGTTCACTTGAGGTAATTTAAACTGTTTTACACTCAGGTCTAACCACTGGTGATGATGTCAACCAGAGAGACATGCTGTGGAAAAACAAGGGTGACAATGCAACAATACACTGCAACCACACAAAGGGTGCTGCCTACAACCAGATGTACTGGTACAGACAGCTGCCAGGAGAAACTATGAAACTAATAGTGTTCACAACAACCAGCAACACTGATTTTGGAGATTTCAACAACGGGAAATTTGCAGCCACCAGGCCTGACGCTGAGAGTGGGACATTCACAGTGAAGAATCTGGAGCCAGAAGATAAAGGATTGTATTTCTGTGCTGTGAGTCAACACAGTGATACAGACACATTCAACAGCTGAACAAAAACCCTCAAAGCACTGCTGGCACATCTATTAGTGACTCTATTAATCTGCTGTACTGTAGGGGGACCTCAAGTACAACCACAGAACATCACAGAATACAGTGACACTCCCACCTGTAACTCTTCACATCTCTGTTGTTACGTCACACCTCCCATCACACAGACTGACAGTGACTCTGGTCTCTAAGTTCATGTTGCTCACAACACAATAATGATCACAGCTGGTCTGATCAAACTCTCTGCAGCCGCTCTGCTCTGGATTGTAGGTACTGAACATTATAATGATGAAGAATCATCCCAACTGTTGGTGGTCTTGAAACATGACATGATTCTTTATTTTTTATGACAACAGGTCAAAGCGATGGGAGTGATGTCACCCAGACTCCTCTGCTGTGGAGGGACGAGGGTCAGTCTGCCACCATGAACTGCAGTCACACTAAGGGCAGTTCATACTGGCAGATGTACTGGTACAGACAGCTGCCAGGGGAGGGAATGAAGCAAATAGTTTTTACAACTACAACTCCTCCACATAAATATGAGAGTGGCTTCAGTGAGGACAAATTCCCAGCAACAAAGAGCGATCCTCAGACTGGATCTCTGACAGTGGAGAAGCTGCTGCCTGAGGACAGTGGAGTGTATTTCTGTGCTGTGAGTCAACACAGTGATTCAGGTGACTTAGACAGCTGAACAAAAACCCAGCTGTTGGTGTCACCACGAATACACAACATCAGATGTAAGACATCTTTAATGATCTGTAGGGGGAGCTCTGGACCTCCAGACTAAGACTTTTAACCAGTATTCAGTCTAATTTGTGACAAGAGGTTTTTACACTGGAGTTTAGAAACATACGAGTGAAAAATGGTTGGTTGATAAATGGTAATAAATGGTGTCATAGTAAATGTAAAATGAAAGGCAACAAATAAACATGACATGCTCCATACTACACTACTGAACATGTTTCCTGACATTTGTATGATATAATATAGTAAAAGTTTTGCCAAGTGATCATTTTCATGCATTGCTGAACTGCACTGAACCCCTGTTTGACTATTATAATGTCTGCACTGTATCCTGTGACGGACAGCTGCCTGAATCTAAAATAAAAACATGTTATCTGTAATCCACCATCACCTCTGTGTTTACTGCCAAAGACAGTGACTTGCACCTGGAAGCAACAGGACACAAGCTAAATCAAAAATGTTTCCACTCTCTGTTTGACTCACAAATAAAGGTCATTAAGACAAATGTAGACAGATTAGCTGGTAACTGACAAGTATCATGATGTGTGTCGTCTCACAGTGATGACACACCTTCTTACAGAGAGCACCGTCATGTGACGGGATGGATGATGTGATATCAGCTGTTTTGTTGAATGCCTCACAGTAACTGTGATCTCTCTGTTCAGCAGATCAAAATGATCTCAGCTCTCATCTTCACTGTGTCTCTGTTCTGTGCTGCAGGTATCAGACCTCTGCTAACTTTTGTGCATCTCAACACAATTCCGCATGTCTCCTGCTGCTGTCTCTAAACACACTGTTTTATGGTTTTGGTTCCAGGTAGAACTGGGAGTAGGCAGGTCAACCAGACCTCAAGCTTACTGGTACAGTGGGGTCAGTCTGCTCAGATGAACTGCAGTCGAGAATCTGGTAGCGGGTACCTTGAGATGTACTGGTATTAACAGTTGCCAGGGGAGAGTATGAAACTGATCGCCTACACGGTGCCTTACAGCAAGCCAGACTTTGGAGATTTTAGCCCCGACAAATTCTCAGCCACAAAACCTGAACCAGAGAGCGGATCTTTCACTGTGAAAAACATGGAACCAGGTGACAACGGAGTGTATTTCTGTGCCATCACACACTGTGATGCAGAAAGCTGTCAAGTTGTACAAAAACCAGAGACACATGACTCAGAGTGACAATCTGCATGACATGATCAAACCACAATGAGCTGCTTGACAGACTGTATCCACATTCTTCACAGACACACTCATAAAGTGGAAAACAGCAAGAGATACAGCATGAAAAAGACAAAAATTACTTTAACACCAAGTTACAGAGAAAGAGAAAGAGCCTTATTTAGACACATCTTGTAAGTTGGACCTGCAGTCAACTGTCCTGTGGAGGGACATGGGTCAGTCTGACACAATGAACTGCAGTCACACTAAGGATGCTACTATATTCCCAAGGTACTGGTACCTACAGCTGCCAGGGGAGAGAATGAAACAAATAATGTTCAGGACTACATTTGGGGTCGAGACTCTGACCTTGTCACTTCTTTTTAATTTTATTTTCTTCAAATTTAGGCAAAAGATGCAGGTTTTCAGCAACATCAGAACACTAGTAGCCTACATAACCCAAGACCACATGTGGCATAACCAAAAGATAATCTTAACACAGTCAAACAGAGAGAACCGTTCTCTTGCCAAACTCCAAACACCCTATCGAAATGTCCAGGCTTGAATAAATTGCTTGGCCATAGAGTGCTGCAGGGATGACTTGTGTGTAGGCCAACACAGAAGTTCCCATCGCCCTGGTCTGGGTTTACACTGCCGTGACCTAAATACACCAAGCATGCTAAGAGGAAGACCGTGTCCACTGTGGATGTTGCGTATGCTCTGAAGAGACAGGAACACTCTGTACGACTTCGGTGGATTTGCTGGTGATTTCTATCCCAGAATCTGGTTTGTAGAAGTTTCTGTTTAATTTGTCTTGGCAACATATCTCAGAGGTCACACAATATTAGGCTATTTTATATGGTATTAATTCATTAATTTATTTGGCATATTTCCCATCAGACATTTTGCTCGTTATTTTCATCTGCCACAACACTAAACGTGACACTGGTAAAAAGCCGGCAGATGCAGGCAAACATTAACCCTGATTCCCTCCACAGAAAGCCAATGGGATTTTCCCACTGGATATAGGATTACTGCAGAAAATAAATTCTGTGACAAACCAAACTTTATGATGCTCAAACATTCTCCACAAATGAACACCACTTTTATCATTTTTGACTTGCAAATGCAGCTGACAGAGGTATTAAATAAGTATTATATGACTGATAACAGGAACAGTGTGTCAACAACTGAGCAGGTTTGGAAGACCAGAATTGCTTACCAGTTAGAGCAGACTGGTTTTTTTTGGGGAGGGTGACGGCGCGATTCTGACAGAGGGTGAATACAGGTGTACAAACTGTTTTTTGAACCATAAAGCATGTAAACATGTTCTGGGAGAAACACAAGATACAGATATGACCATCTACACTTCAACTGACAGTGTAGGCATTTATACAGCAGCTTACAGAGAACGTCACACACAGCAGGGACACACCTACCTGCTGCTCTTCATATCTCTGTAACTACACTGACAGACATAATGAGACTCGCTGTTTAACAGCATGGACGTGATCAAACATGGTCTCCTCAGCTTGCTGGCATTTGTGCTCTGGATAAAAGGTCAGGTACTGAGATATCAGCAAATATATTTTAGACATCAAATGTTCACTTACGATAACTTTTACTGTTACACACAGGTCTAACTGATGGGAGTGGTGTCACCCAGACTGACATACTGTGGGAGAAACAGGGTGACAATGCAACAATGAGTTGCAATCACACAAAGGGTGCTAGCTACAACCAGATGTACTGGTACAGACAGCTGCCAGGAGAAACTATGAAACTAATAGTGTTCACAACAACCAGCAACACTGATTTTGGAGATTTCAACAACGGGAAATTTGCAGCCACCAAGCCCGACGGTGAGAGTGGGACATTCACAGTGAAGAATCTGGAGCCAGAAGATAAAGGATTGTATTTCTGTGCTGTGAGTCAACACAGTGATACAGACACATTCAACAGCTGAACAAAAACCCTCAAAGCACTGCTGGTATAACTGTGACAATTATCTCCTGTACTGTAGGGGGACCTCGAGGACCACAAATTCTCCCAGTTACACCCTCTGGATTTTGACACAGAAGCTAATAGGACTGATCACACATATGACACGCCCACCTGCAGCTTTTTAGATCTCTAACTACACTGACAGTTATATTAGACCTGTTGCAGTCTTGGAATTGCAGAACATGGACATCATCACACATGGTCTCCTGAGCTTTTTAATACTAATGCTCTGGATAAATGGTAAGATCTGCTCACTACAGTATAGCCTTTAACCTTTGTCAGGTTAACAAGCAAAAGTTTAAACGTTCACTTGAGGTAATTTAAACTGTTTTACACTCAGGTCTAACCACTGGTGATGATGTCAACCAGAGAGACATGCTGTGGAAAAACAAGGGTGACAATGCAACAATACACTGCAACCACACAAAGGGTGCTCAGTATTACCAGATGTACTGGTACAGACAGCTGCCAGGAGAAACTATGAAACTAATAGTGTTCACAACAACCAGCAACACTGATTTTGGAGATTTCAACAACGGGAAATTTGCAGCCACCAGGCCTGACGCTGAGAGTGGGACATTCACAGTGAAGAATCTGGAGCCAGAAGATAAAGGATTGTATTTCTGTGCTGTGAGTCAACACAGTGATACAGACACATTCAACAGCTGAACAAAAACCCTCAAAGCACTGCTGGCACATCTATTAGTGAGTCTATTAATCTGCTGTACTGTAGGGGGACCTCAAGCACAACCACAGAACATCACAGAATACAGCGACACTCCCACCTGTAACTCTTCACATCTCTGTTGTTACGTCACACCTCCCATCACACAGACTGACAGTGACTCTGGTCTCTAAGTTCATGTTGCTCACAACACAATAATGATCACAGCTGGTCTGATCAAACTCTCTGCAGCCGCTCTGCTCTGGATTGTAGGTACTGAACATTATGATGATGAAGAATCGTCCCAACTGTTTGTGGTCTTGAAACATGACATGACTCTTTATTTTTTATGACAACAGGTCAAAGCGATGGGAGTGATGTCACCCAGACTCCTCTGCTGTGGAGGGACGAGGGTCAGTCTGCCACCATGAACTGCAGTCACACTAAGGATGTTACTTTTTACCAGATGTACTGGTACAGACAGCTGCCAGGGGAGGGAATGAAGCAAATAGTTTTTACAACTACAACTCCTCCACATAAATATGAGAGTGGCTTCAGTGAGGACAAATTTCCAGCAACAAAGAGCGATCCTCAGACTGGATCTCTGACAGTGGAGAAGCTGCTGCCTGAGGACAGTGGAGTGTATTTCTGTGCTGTGAGTCAACACAGTGATTCAGGTGACTTAGACAGCTGAACAAAAACCCAGCTGTTGGTGTCACCACGAATAGACAACATCAGATGTAAAACATCTTTAATGATCTGTAGGGGGAGCTCTGGACCTCCAGACTAAGACTTTCGATCAGTATTCAGTCTAATTTGTGACAAGAGGTTTTTACACTGGAGTTTAGAAACATACGAGTGAAAAATGGTTGGTTGATAAATGGTGATAAATGGTGTCATAGTAAATGTAAAATGAAAGGCAACAAATAAAGATGACATGCTCCATACTACACTACTGAACATGTTTCCTGACATTTGTATGATATAATATAGTAAAAGTTTTGCCAAGTGATCATTTTCATGCATTGCTGAACTGCACTGAACCCCTGTTTGACTATTATAATGTCTGCACTGTATCCTGTGACAGACAGCTGCCTGAATCTAAAATAAAAACATGTTATCTGTAATCCACCATCACCTCTGTGTTTACTGCCAAAGACAGTGACTTGCACCTGGAAGCAACAGGACACAAGCTAAATCAAAAATGTTTCCACTCTCTGTTTGACTCACAAATAAAGGTCATTAAGACAAATGTAGACAGATTAGCTGGTAACTGACAAGTATCATGATGTGTGTCGTCTCACAGTGATGACACACCTTCTTACAGAGAGCACCGTCATGTGACGGGATGGATGATGTGATATCAGCTGTTTTGTTGAATGCCTCACAGTAACTGTGATCTCTCTGTTCAGCAGATCAAAATGATCTCAGCTCTCATCTTCACTGTGTCTCTGTTCTGTGCTGCAGGTATCAGACCTCTGCTAACTTTTGTGCATCTCAACACAATTCCGCATGTCTCCTGCTGCTGTCTCTAAACACACTGTTTTATGGTTTTGGTTCCAGGTAGAACTGGGAGTAGGCAGGTCAACCAGACCTCAAGCTTACTGGTACAGTGGGGTCAGTCTGCTCAGATGAACTGCAGTCGAGAATCTGGTAGCGGGTACCTTGAGATGTACTGGTATTAACAGTTGCCAGTGGAGAGTATGAAACTGATCGCCTACACGGTGCCTTACAGCAAGCCAGACTTTGGAGATTTTAGCCCCGACAAATTCTCAGCCACAAAACCTGAACCAGAGAGCGGATCTTTCACTGTGAAAAACATGGAACCAGGTGACAACGGAGTGTATTTCTGTGCCATCACACACTGTGATGCAGAAAGCTGTCAAGTTGTACAAAAACCAGAGACACATGACTCAGAGTGACAATCTGCATGACATGATCAAACCACAATGAGCTGCTTGACAGACTGTATCCACATTCTTCACAGACACACTCATAAAGTGGAAAACAGCAAGAGATACAGCATGAAAAAGACAAAAATTACTTTAACACCAAGTTACAGAGAAAGAGAAAGAGCCTTATTTAGACACATCTTGTAAGTTGGACCTGCAGTCAACCGTCCTGTGGAGGGACATGGGTCAGTCTGACACAATGAACTGCAGTCACACTAAGGATGCTACTATATTCCCAAGGTACTGGTACCTACAGCTGCCAGGGGAGAGAATGAAACAAATAATGTTCAGGACTACATTTGGGGTCGAGACTCTGACCTTGTCACTTCTTTTTAATTTTATTTTCTTCAAATTTAGGCAAAAGATGCAGGTTTTCAGCAACATCAGAACACTAGTAGCCTACATAACCCAAGACCACATGTGGCATAACCAAAAGATAATCTTAACACAGTCAAACAGAGAGAACCGTTCTCTTGCCAAACTCCAAACACCCTATCGAAATGTCCAGGCTTGAATAAATTGCTTGGCCATAGAGTGCTGCAGGGATGACTTGTGTGTAGGCCAACACAGAAGTTCCCATCGCCCTGGTCTGGGTTTACACTGCCGTGACCTAAATACACCAAGCATGCTAAGAGGAAGACCATGTCCACTGTGGATGTTGCGTATGTTCTGAAGAGACAGGAACACTCTGTACGACTTTGGTGGATTTGTTGGTGATTTCTATCCAGGAATCTGGTTTGTAGAAGTTTCTATTTAATTTGTCTTGGCAACATATCTCAGAGGTCACACAACATTAGGCTATTTTATATGGGATTAATTCATTAATTTATTTGGCATATTTCCCATCAGACATTTTGCTCGTTATTTTCATCTGCCACAACACTAAACGTGACACTGGTAAAAAGCCGGCAGATGCAGGCAAACATTAACCCTGATTCCCTCCACAGAAAGCCAATGGGATTTTTCCACTGGATATAGGATTACTGCAGAAAATAAATTCTGTGAAAAACCAAACTTTATGATGCTCAAACATTCTCCACAAATGAACACCACTTTTATCATTTTTGACTCACAAATGCAGCTGACACAGGTATTAAATAAGTATTATATGACTGATAACAGGAACAGTGTGTCAACAACTGAGCAGGTTTGGAAGACCAGAATTGCTTACCAGTTAGAGCAGACTGGTTTTTTTTGGGGAGGGTGACGGCGCGATTCTGACAGAGGGTGAATACAGGTGTACAAACTGTTTTTTGAACCATAAAGCATGTAAACATGTTCTGGGAGAAACACAAGATACAGATATGACCATCTACACTTCAACTGACAGTGTAGGCATTTATACAGCAGCTTACAGAGAACGTCACACACAGCAGGGACACACCTACCTGCTGCTCTTCATATCTCTGTAACTACACTGACAGACATAATGAGACTCGCTGTTTAACAGCATGGACGTGATCAAACATGGTCTCCTCAGCTTGCTGGCATTTGTGCTCTGGATACAAGGTCAGGTACTGAGATATCAGCAAATATATTTTAGACATCAAATGTTCACTTATGGTAACTTTTACTGTTACACACAGGTCTAACTGATGGGAGTGGTGTCACCCAGACTGACATACTGTGGGAGAAACAGGGTGACAATGCAACAATGAGTTGCAATCACACAAAGGGTGCTGGCTACAACCAGATGTACTGGTACAGACAGCTGCCAGGAGAAACTATGAAACTAATAGTGTTCACAAGACTTGGCAACGAAGATCATGATTTTGGAGAATTCAAGGGAGATAAATTTGCAGCCACCAAGCCCAACGGTGAGAGTGGGACATTCACAGTGAAGAATCTGGAGCCAGAAGATAAAGGATTGTATTTCTGTGCTGTGAGTCAACACAGTGATACAGACACATTCAACAGCTGAACAAAAACCCTCAAAGCACTGTTGGTATAACTGTGACAATTATCTCCTGTACTGTAGGGGGACCTCGAGGACCACAAATTCTCCCAGTTACACTCTCTGGATTTTGATACAGAAGCTAATAGGACTGATCACACATATGACACGCCCACCTGCAGCTCTTTAGATCTCTAACTACACTGACAGTTATATTAGACCTGTTGCAGTCTTGGAATTGCAGAACATGGACATCATCACACATGGTCTCCTGAGCTTTTTAATACTAATGCTCTGGATAAATGGTAAGATCTGCTCACTACAGTATAGCCTTTAACCTTTGTCAGGTTAACAAGCAAAAATTTAAACGTTCACTTGAGGTAATTTAAACTGTTTTACACTCAGGTCTAACCACTGGTGATGATGTCAACCAGAGAGACATGCTGTGGAAAAACAAGGGTGACAATGCAACAATACACTGCAACCACACAAAGGGTGCTGGCTATTTCCAGATGTACTGGTACAGACAGCTGCCAGGAGAAACTATGAAACTAATCGTGTTTACAACAACCAGCAACATTGATTTCGGAGATTTCAGCAACAGAAAATTTGCAGCCACCAGGCCTGACGCTGAGAGTGGGACATTCACAGTGAAGAATCTGGAGCCAGAAGATAAAGGATTGTATTTCTGTGCTGTGAGTCAACACAGTGATACAGACACATTCAACAGCTGAACAAAAACCCTCAAAGCACTGCTGGCACATCTATTAGTGAGTCTATTAATCTGCTGTACTGTAGGGGGACCTCAAGTACAACCACAGAACATCACAGAATACAGCGACACTCCCACCTGTAACTCTTCACATCTCTGTTGTTACGTCACACCTCCCATCACACAGACTGACAGTGACTCTGGTCTCTAAGTTCATGTTGCTCACGACACAATAATGATCACAGCTGGTCTGATCAAACTCTCTGCAGCCGCTCTGCTCTGGATTGTAGGTACTGAACATTATAATGATGAAGAATCATCCCAACTGTTTGTGGTCTTGAAACATGACATGACTCTTTATTTTTTATAACAACAGGTCAAAGCGATGGGAGTGATGTCACCCAGACTCCTCAGCTGTGGAGAGACGAGGGTCAGTCTGCCACCATGAACTGCAGTCACACTAAGGATGCTAATTTTTACCAGATGTACTGGTACAGACAGCTGCCAGGGGAGAGAATGAAGCAAATAGTTTTTACAACTACAACTCCTCCACATAAATATGAGAGTGGCTTCAGTGAGGACAAATTCCCAGCAACAAAGAGCGATCCTCAGACTGGATCTCTGACAGTGGAGAAGCTGCTGCCTGAGGACAGTGGAGTGTATTTCTGTGCTGTGAGTCAACACAGTGATTCAGGTGACTTAGACAGCTGAACAAAAACCCAGCTGTTGGTGTCACCACGAATAGACAACATCAGATGTAAAACATCTTTAATGATCTGTAGGGGGAGCTCTGGACCTCCAGACTAAGACTTTTAATCAGTATTCAGTCTAATTTGTGACAAGAGGTTTTTACACTGGAGTTTAGAAACATACGATTGAAAAATGGTTGGTTGATAAATGGTGATAAATGATGTCATAGTAAATGTGAAATGAAAGGCAACAAATAAAGATGACATGCTCCATACTACACTACTGAACATGTTTCCTGACATTTGTATGATATAATATAGTAAAAGTTTTGCCATGTGATCATTTTCATGCATTGCTGAACTGCACTGAACCCCTGTTTGACTATTATAATGTCTGCACTGTATCCTGTGACAGACAGCTGCCTGAATCTAAAATAAAAACATGTTATCTGTAATCCACCATCACCTCTGTGTTTACTGCCAAAGACAGTGACTTGCACCTGGAAGCAACAGGACACAAGATAAATCAAAAATGTTTCCACACTTTGTTTGACTCACAAATAAAGGTCATTAAGACAAATGTAGACAGATTAGCTGGTAACTGACAAGTATCATGATGTGTGTCGTCTCACAGTGATGACACACCTTCTTACAGAGAGCACCGTCATGTGACGGGATGGATGATGTGATATCAGCTGTTTTGTTGAATGCCTCACAGTAACTGTGATCTCTCTGTTCAGCAGATCAAAATGATCTCAGCTCTCATCTTCACTGTGTCTCTGTTCTGTGCTGCAGGTATCAGACCTCTGCTAACTTTTGTGCATCTCAACACAACTCCGCATGTCTCCTGCTGCTGTCTCTAAACACACTGTTTTATGGTTTTGGTTCCAGGTAGAACTGGGAGTAGGCAGGTCAACCAGACCTCAAGCTTACTGGTACAGTGGGGTCAGTCTGCTCAGATGAACTGCAGTCGAGAATCTGGTAGCGGGTACCTTGAGATGTACTGGTATTAACAGTTGCCAGGGGAGAGTATGAAACTGATCGCCTACACGGTGCCTTACAGCAAGCCAGACTTTGGAGATTTTAGCCCCGACAAATTCTCAACCACAAAACCTGAACCAGAGAGCGGATCTTTCACTGTGAAAAACATGGAACCAGGTGACAACGGAGTGTATTTCTGTGCCATCACACACTGTGATGCAGAAAGCTGTCAAGTTGTACAAAAACCAGAGACACATGACTCAGAGTGACAATCTGCATGACATGATCACACCACAATGAGCTGCTTGACAGACTGTATCCACATTCTTCACAGACACACTCATAAAGTGGAAAACAGCAAGAGATACAGCATGAAAAAGACAAAAACTACTTTAACACCAAGTTACAGAGAAAGAGAAAGAGCCTTATTTAGACACATCTTGTAAGTTGGACCTGCAGTCAACCGTCCTGTGGAGGGACATGGGTCAGTCTGACACAATGAACTGCAGTCACACTAAGGATGCTACTATATTCCCAAGGTACTGGTACCTACAGCTGCCAGGGGAGAGAATGAAACAAATAATCTTCAGGACTACATTTGAGGTCGAGACTCTGACCTTGTCACTTTTTTTTTATTCCCCCCCTTAAAATTTAGGCAAAAGATGCAGGTTTTCAGCAACATCAGAACACTAGTAGCCTACATAACCCAAGACCACATGTGGCATAACCAAAAGATAATCTTAACACAGTCAAACAGAGAGAACCGTTCTCTTGCCAAACTCCAAACACCCTATCGAAATGTCCAGGCTTGAATAAATTGCTTGGCCATAGAGTGCTGCAGGGATGACTTGTGTGTAGGCCAACACAGAAGTTCCCATCGCCCTGGTCTGGGTTTACACTGCCGTGACCTAAATACACCAAGCATGCTAAGAGGAAGACCGTGTCCACTGTGGATGTTGCGTATGCTCTGAAGAGACAGGAACACTCTGTACGACTTCGGTGGATTTGTTGGTGATTTCTATCCAGGAATCTGGTTTGTAGAAGTTTCTATTTAATTTGTCTTGGCAACATATCTCAGAGGTCACACAACATTAGGCTATTTTATATGGGATTAATTCATTAATTTATTTGGCATATTTCCCATCAGACATTTTGCTCATTATTTTCATCTGCCACAACACTAAACGTGACACTGGTAAAAAGCCGGCAGATGCAGGCAAACATTAACCCTGATTCCCTCCACAGAAAGCCAATGGGATTTTCCCACTGGATATAGGATTACTGCAGAAAATAAGTTCTGTGACAAAACAGACTTTATGATGCTCAAACATTCTCCACAAATGAACACCAATTTTATCATTTTTGACTCGAAATGCAGCTGACAGAGGTATTAAATAAGTATTATATGACTGATAACAGGAACAGTGTGTCAACAACTGAGCAGGTTTGGAAGACCAGAATTGCTTACCAGTTAGAGCAGACTGGTCTTTTTTGGGGAGGGTGACGGCGCGATTCTGACAGAGGGTGAATACAGGTGTACAAACTGTTTTTTGAACCATAAAGCATGTAAACATGTTCTGGGAGAAACACAAGATACAGATATGACCATCTACACTTCAACTGACAGTGTAGGCATTTATACAGCAGCTTACAGAGAACGTCACACACAGCAGGGACACACCTACCTGCTGCTCTTCATATCTCTGTAACTACACTGACAGACATAATGAGACTCGTTGCTTCAGAGCATGGACGTGATCAAACATGGTCTCCTCAGCTTGCTGGCATTTGTGCTCTGGATAAAAGGTCAGGTACTGAGATATCAGCAAATATATTTTAGACATCAAATGTTCACTTACGATAACTTTTACTGTTACACACAGGTCTAACTGATGGGAGTGGTGTCACCCAGACTGACATACTGTGGGAGAAACAGGGTGACAATGCAACAATGAGCTGCAGCCACTCGAAGGGTGCTGGTTACAACTGGATGTACTGGTACAGACAGCTGCCAGGAGAAACTATGAAACTAATAGTGTTCACAAGACTTGGCAACGAAGATCATGATTTTGGAGAATTCAAAGGAGATAAATTTGCAGCCACCAAGCCCAACGGTGAGAGTGGGACATTCACAGTGAAGAATCTGGAGCCAGAAGATAAAGGACTGTATTTCTGTGCTGTGAGTCAACACAGTGATACAGACACATTCAACAGCTGAACAAAAACCCTCAAAGCACTGCTGGTATAACTGTGACAATTATCTCCTGTACTGTAGGGGGACCTCGAGGACCACAAATTCTCCCAGTTACACCCTCTGGATTTTGACACAGAAGCTAATAGGACTGATCACACATATGACACGCCCACCTGCAGCTTTTTAGATCTCTAACTACACTGACAGTTATATTAGACCTGTTGCAGTCTTGGAATTGCAGAACATGGACATCATCACACATGGTCTCCTGAGCTTTTTAATACTAATGCTCTGGATAAATGGTAAGATCTGCTCACTACAGTATAGCCTTTAACCTTTGTCAGGTTAATAAGCAAAAATTAAAACGTTCACTTGAGGTAATTTAAACTGTTTTACACTCAGGTCTAACCACTGGTGATGATGTCAACCAGAGACACATGCTGTGGAAAAACAAGGGTGACAATGCAACAATACACTGCAACCACACAAAGGGTGCTGCCTACTCCCAGATGTACTGGTACAGACAGCTGCCAGGAGAAACTATGAAACTAATCGTGTTCACAACAACCAGCAACACTGATTTTGGAGATTTCAACAACGGGAAATTTGCAGCCACCAGGCCTGACGCTGAGAGTGGGACATTCACAGTGAAGAATCTGGAGCCAGAAGATAAAGGATTGTATTTCTGTGCTGTGAGCAAACACAGTGATACAGACACATTCAACAGCTGAACAAAAACCCTCAAAGCACTGCTGGCACATCTATTAGTGAGTCTATTAATCTGCTGTACTGTAGGGGGACCTCAAGTACAACCACAGAACATCACAGAATACAGCGACACTCCCACCTGTAACTCTTCACATCTCTGTTGTTACGTCACACCTCCCATCACACAGACTGACAGTGACTCTGGTCTCTAAGTTCATGTTGCTCACAACACAATAATGATCACAGCTGGTCTGATCAAACTCTCTGCAGCCGCTCTGCTCTGGATTGTAGGTACTGAACATTATAATGGTGAAGAATCGTCCCAACTGTTTGTGGTCTTGAAACATGACATGACTCTTTATTTTTTATAACAACAGGTCAAAGCGATGGGAGTGATGTCACCCAGACTCCTCTGCTGTGGAGGGACGAGGGTCAGTCTGCCACCATGAACTGCAGTCACACTAAGGGTGCTAATTTTTACCAGATGTACTGGTACAGACAACTGCCAGGGGAGGGAATGAAGCAAATAGTTTTTACAACTACAACTCCTCCACATAAATATGAGAGTGGCTTCAGTGAGGACAAATTTCCAGCAACAAAGAGCGATCCTCAGACTGGATCTCTGACAGTGGAGAAGCTGCTGCCTGAGGACAGTGGAGTGTATTTCTGTGCTGTGAGTCAACACAGTGATTCAGGTGACTTAGACAGCTGAACAAAAACCCAGCTGTTGGTGTCACCAAGAATAGACAACATCAGATGTAAAACATCTTTAATGATCTGTAGGGGGAGCTCTGGACCTCCAGACTAAGACTTTTAATCAGTATTCAGTCTAATTTGTGACAAGAGGTTTTTACACTGGAGTTTAGAAACATACGAGTGAAAAATGGTTGGTTGATAAATGGTGATAAATGATGTCATAGTAAATGTGAAATGAAAGGCAACAAATAAAGATGACATGCTCCATACTACACTACTGAACATGTTTCCTGACATTTGTATGATATAATATAGTAAAAGTTTTGCCATGTGATCATTTTCATGCATTGCTGAACTGCACTGAACCCCTGTTTGACTATTATAATGTCTGCACTGTATCCTGTGACAGACAGCTGCCTGAATCTAAAATAAAAACATGTTATCTGTAATCCACCATCACCTCTGTGTTTACTGCCAAAGACAGTGACTTGCACCTGGAAGCAACAGGACACAAGCTAAATCAAAAATGTTTCCACACTTTGTTTGACTCACAAATAAAGGTCATTAAGACAAATGTAGACAGATTAGTTGGTAACTGACAAGTATCATGATGTGTGTCGTCTCACAGTGATGACACACCTTCTTACAGAGAGCACCGTCATGTGACGGGATGGATGATGTGATATCAGCTGTTTTGTTGAATGCCTCACAGTAACTGTGATCTCTCTGTTCAGCAGATCAAAATGATCTCAGCTCTCATCTTCACGGTGTCTCTGTTCTGTGCTGCAGGTATCAGACCTCTGCTAACATTTGTGCATCTCAACACAATTCAGCATGTCTCCTGCTGCTGTCTCTAAACACATTGTTTTATGGTTTTGGTTCCAGGTAGAACTGGGAGTAGGCAGGTCAACCAGACCTCAAGCTTACTGGTACAGTGGGGTCAGTCTGCTCAGATGAACTGCAGTCGAGAATCTGGTAGCGGGTACCTTGAGATGTACTGGTATCAACAGTTGCCAGGGGAGAGTATGAAACTGATCGCCTACACGGTGCCTTACAGCAAGCCAGACTTTGGAGATTTTAGCCCCGACAAATTCTCAGCCACAAAACCTGAACCAGAGAGCGGATCTTTCACTGTGAAAAACGTGGAACCAGGTGACAACGGAGTGTATTTCTGTGCCATCACACACTGTGATGCAGAAAGCTGTCAAGTTGTACAAAAACCAGAGACACATGACTGAGAGTGACAATCTTTCTGACATGATCAAACCACAATGAGCTGCTTGAGAAAAGTCCTCACAATTCAGAAGTGGGTTCCAGTAAATTCTATGTTGATCAACTTATAATACCAAAAACCACAAGAAAGTTGCCTTAAATGGATCAAACTCTCTGTCTCCTCCCCTATTAGCTGATCCCATTACGTCTGTTCAGTCTGTCAGTGAAGGCAGAGACAGAGGGAGAGAAAGACATCATGATCAGAAGCATCAGCAGGACCACTCTGCTGCTCCTCTGGCTCTCCTGTAGGTTTCAATCCAAACTGTTGGCTTAAAGTTACAGTTTTTGTAACCATTTCTGATCTTTAATGTTTTCTCTTTAATTGCAGGTCGTTCACTGAGTATTGAAGTCCATCAGAGTCCATCATCAATATTAGAAAGTCCTGATGTTTCAGCAACAATCAGCTGCAACCATTCAGTCAGTACATAAGATGTAATGTTGTGGTACCAGCAGCCGAAGAGCAGCTCTGACCTTAAGCTCATTGGATTTATTCAATATACTAATCCAACCCTGGAGGATCAATTCAACCAGAACTTCAAAGTGACTGGAGATGGCTCAGTGAAATCTCAACTTCAAGCACTGAAACTCAGACAGCCAGAAGACAGCGGTGTGTATTACTGTGCAGCTAGTAGACACAGTGACTCAGTTTCACTCTTCCTCCTACAAAAACCCTCTCTGATAATCAGCCACATAAATTCACCCTGAAGAGGAACACAGCTGCATCTGTACAAATCCATTGATGAGGACGTGTGACGTTTCATAATGTTGACCCCTCCTCCTCCTTTACATTGAGGCAGCTCTAGTCAGTCATCATCATTGTTTTCATCTGCAGATCATGATCATGATTGGACTCCTCTTACATTTAGCGGCGCTCCCCTTCTGTTTAACAGGTAATGTTACATTTAAAAAACTGGACCTAAGTAATTTCAGTGGAGTTAATTTTCATCATTAAAGCTGTTTGTTCTAAATGTCTCTTGCAGAGCTCTCAAAGAACACTGTTTATCAGACTCCCACTGCTCTGATCAAACATCCTGGAGAAGAAGCCCTGATGAACTGCAGCCACTCAAACACTGACTTTGATATGATCCAGTGGTATAAACAGTCTGCTGGGAAAAATGATATGGTCCTGGTTGGCTATGTACGATTCTCTTCTCCAGCTGTTGAAGCTCAATTCAAAGACACTTGTAATGTGAGTGGTATTGGGGGAAGTCTGGCACATCTTCATATTCCAAAGCTGAGTCGATCAGAGGACGGCGCAGTGTATTTCTGTGCTGCCAGTAGTGCACAGTGCTGCACAAAGCCTCTGTCTTTAACAAAAACCCTCTCTGATGCAGCCAGTTAGGCAATAACACAAATAACCACATGACCACCAACCACACTGTTAGTGACTGACAGACAGCTGGCTTACCATGAGGCACATAGATTCCTGTTTCATCCATTAGGGTGCAGTGTTTCTCCACACATCCTCTGATCGGTGATCATTTCTTTTTGGCGAACTGTATCTGAAAAACAAAACAACAAAGTAAAATTTAACTTTTTTTGTCCGCACAAGTTGTACTCTGTACACTCTATAATTTTATATGGGGCTTTTACACACAAGGACTTCCAGTTTCATGCATCTCCCTTGAAATGCACTGGAGTTTGTGTACAGTAGCCTATGCGAGCAGCAGCTGACGTCCTAATATCAGTTTAAATCTTATTACAAAACTGAACATTTTCATTAGTTAGAATGGGTTGATGGTAAAACAGTATTATTCATGACATTACTCAGACTGTAAGGTCTGATCAGGCCCAATCAGGATCGACCAGAGAATCAAAGCTCTAGTTTATGCAAAAAAAAGAAAAGTGGATGTGATGAGCAGCTGAGTGCGCCTCTAAAGGGAGGGACTTACACACTTCCTTCACACCGCCAAAAAAATGTGACCCATTCTTCTACTGGGATTATGTTTGGCAGATACATGGGTTAAGAAAATTTCACATATTGTGTGCTTTAGGTGAAGTCAGCATGGTCTGTTTTTGTGCCCTCTACTTCATCACATTGTTTTATTACACTGGTAAGTGTCATTACAATTGTGTAAAATGCAACACTTGTGTTTTGTTGTCTGAATCTTGACCCTCATCTGTTTTTCTGTCCTCTTCCAGACCTCAGTCTGGCTGTGTTATACCAGAATCCACCTGCCCTAATGAAAAATATTGGAGGATCTGTGAATTTCCGGTGCATTAGTGGCATATCATCCTACAAAACCATCTTCTTGTACAAACAATCCCGACACAGAAATCTTGTGCTGATAGGGAAAGTCTTTGAAACCAGGGAGAGCGTTGAACCGGGATTCACTGGGAAGGTGACAATGAAAGGACAGAAAGGTGAAATGGCATCAATCACCATTCTTAATCTCACGTCAGAAGACAACGCTGCTTATTACTGTGCTTCCACACAGCACAACCACAGCAGAGCGCTTGACAAAAATCGACTGGAGTCACTGTCAGAGATAAAAACACAATAAGTACACTGACAATTTCAGAGAAGGAAGTGCTGGGATACTCTTTGCTACTTGGCTAATACTCCTGTCACTATCTATATAGCACAAGAAACATAATCATATATCTAAGTTTCAGTATGTTACGTCAAACCCTTACTTGTTGTAACAAAAGTTTTTGGATTTAAATAAACTGCATTGCCCACAGATAATTAAGACCAATTAGAAAATTCAAGCTGACAGAACAAGTTCACATACTGTATATTTTCTTGTGTTATTTGATCCTTTGTTCCTAGGCCTGTCATGATAACTTCTTAAGTTGGTCAATATATTGTGCCAGAAATAATTATGAAAAAGGATATTCCTGACATTTTGAGGCCACTTTTTGACACTAATTTAAGAATAATATAATGGCATAATAATCCAAGTACACCCTTTCAAAGAGAAATGAACTTCTAATTCTTAAGAATATTCAGACAATGAAATTGTAATATGAATACAAATATGAATATCACTATGAATAGATAGATAGATAGTAGGGGTGGGTGATATGGCTGAAAAGTACATCATGATATAGCTGGTTCATGATCGATAACGATAATTATCAATAATTTTTTTTATAACCTATTTAAAATAAGGACCAGGAGAAAAATAAATCAATTTTAACATATTTATTTTAAACTCAATAGCTTTCTTCTGATTTCAATCACAGTCATTAAGGCACACAGAAGAAAATGTAATGTCAACACAACCATTAGAAAACACTCAAATAAATGAACATACACAAGATGGTATAAAAACTACTACTCAACTATTTCCTCACTATCTGCACCCATTCTTGCTACTCACTCCACGCTGTGTTGTGTTCAGTGTTGCCAGATCTTGGGAGAGAAACAAGCAACTGGGACCAGCAACCAAAATTACTTTACAAATACATTATATTTACTGCCCTTGAACTCTACCAAACCAACTAGCCGACCAAAAATGTGGAAAGAATAAATGAATGAATGAAAATGAAAGTAAAGAAGTTGCATATATCAAGCCTTTTTACTTTCACTGTAACAGTGCTGGTATGCTGGACAAGATCTGAATGATGAGCACATATTTCACACAGAATCTGAATCTGCACACTGCCTTTGAATCGTCCCCCTCTTGAATTCGAATCTTTTAATCTTCTCTCTTTCTACAAATTTTTATTGTATTCTTTCCATATTTCGCCCACTTGTTAGCGAAATAGTTAAAGAACCTCCATTAATTGCGCAATTTAAAAGTGAAAAGTCTCATTGACTGACCGTCACAGAGAAGGAGAGGGGCAGAGGGAGCAAAGCTGTGGAAACATCCTGCAGTCCGGCATATTATCATGCACTTAAATAACACATGAGACGGATATATATAGAGAAAGGCAACGTTTATAGAGCAAGCTCAAATAAGCAACACCGCTTTAGAAACAAGCCCAAAAAACTGCAACCCGCAAATATTTGCAAGCGACTTTACAAAAAAACAAGCTCAAAGTCGCAGCTTGTAAGCACAACCAAACCTGACATTGTTAGCTGTTTGCTAGGTTACCAGGGAGCAAGTGAGTGTGTTCATGCAACCAACCTTGCACAGCCCGACTCTGAGGGTAACTTGCGTAGCTTTCCCTTTGTTTTTTTCCAACAGAATACAGTAATATTATTGAACATTATCTCAAACGTTTTTTCTATCAACGGCGCGTAAGTGTTTATCGCGAGACGATATGTTATCGTTTTATCGCCCATCACTAATAGACAGACAGACAGATAGACAGAAATAAATGACATCTCTTACTATATCTAAAATAACTACCTCAGTTTGAGAGTTAAAGGCGCTGTATGTAAGAATGTGGCCAAAACGGTTACTGCACTCAAATTCAAAATACTGCCGCGAGTCGTGTCCGCCCCCCCTCCCCTACAGATTCGAGGTTGCTGGACAGCGGCACGCTGGAGACTGATTTGTTTGCCCACGGGCGGCTGGCATGGCAGGGCTTCGTCACCGCGTCCTTGATCTTCGGTTTTCCAGCGGACCATTCGAGCAAGTCCGGCTTCTCTGCTGCTAACGCTGCTGCCAGGATACAGCTGAGGAGGAGCCGGCTGCTAATGCTATGTACTGGGACACTACTAATGCTGCTTGCCGTGCTGCTGTAGCTCAGTTGTAACTGTAACTGATGCTGAGACTCAACTGACTGCCTGACTGGTAGACGGCAGTGGGTGGCGCAACAGGCCAAAACACAAATTCAAAACATAAACATGATTTGCGGACTGTAAAAATGTTTTTTAAATGCGAATATTCTGGCTGTACTATTGTTGTCGGTGAGATCAGTATGTTATATGAACATTATTCCTTAGTCTCTGTGACATATTAGGAGGATTTTACGACTATTTGCTTTAGATTTCTTACATATAGCTCCTTTAATACAACATTTGGCTGACAAAAACAGAATCAAACCAAGCACAAGTGATGTGCTTTGTGACTAATAGACTAAGCAAAGCTAACATAGCTTAGCAAAGCTCTGGGAACACCTTTGTTATCTCTGTAGTCTGGCTAATGTGCTGCAGTCTGCTCCCGGGGGTCGACATCCTGGAACCCAGGCATTTGCTGGTGGATTTAAGGCGTAAAGGATGAAGTTGTTGGAGTGTTAAACAAAATACAACATATTTTTTTGCTTGTCACTGGGGATTGGCAATCTGACAACTATTGGAGCTGTTACCCTATTACTCTTGAAGTGCAGCTGCAGGCTACCAGTAAGCTACACTGTGTCGTCTTTTAAGTGCTGTTTTATTTCTCTTTAGACTTGCGCAAGTACACAGGGGTAGAAAGAAAAAAAGGGGAGCGTAATGGACAGGTGCTGTTAATTCCAAATTCTAATATGTTGATTAAAATGTTGGTGACATTCTTCTGTAGACAAACACGCACATAAACACAGCAGTCAATATCAAGGTCAGTGAAATGGTCAAAGTCACATCCATATATCGTATGATAAGTCTATAGCAGAATTATCATGACAGGCCTTTTTGTTCTTGATATTTATTGGGTCTTTTTATGAGGTGGCAGTGTGTTTTTGAACTCTCATACTGACCCAGGGGTGTGTAGCGGTTGTTGACATGATAGTTTTAATGTTTAGAAGAGGAGGATGCACTATGACACCACCCACTGTGGTTTTCTGAGAGGAGGATTAATCTGAGCAGGAGGAGATCATGATCTGTACTTGCATGTAGCGATGAAAGCAGTACCAGAATCAAGACTGACTTTAAATCCAACCAGAAAACACAAAATGATCATCGTCTGCTGCATAATCTTGAATATTATACTAGTTTCAGGTAATGTATTCAAAAGACTTTTTCCTTGTCTTTGTTAATAGGTTGAAGTAATGACAGAGATGACAGTTTTCTTCCCAGTTCCTTTTAAAGTTAAACTTGTGTCTTGCACTTGCTTTTCCACAGGTTCCTCTCCAGGCGACAACATCTACCAGACTCCAACCAACACTTACAGCCAACTCGGACAAACAGCCAAAATCATCTGTTCACACAGTATTCAGAGCTATGATCAAATTCTTTGGTACAAGCAATCAAAGAACAGACAGCTCCAGCTCCTGGGATACATGATGATAGACGCTGAATTTCCAGAGCAGACAGGACTGGACGTGAAGATTGAAGGGAGTGCAAATAAAGACCAAAACTGCACATTAACAATTAAAGGACTCAGCCTGAACAGCAGTGCAGTGTACTACTGTGCTGCATGGTTACACAGTGATACATATCACTGCTCCTCAGTACAAAAACCTCCTCATCACATTTGTTTCATATCTGTACTGCAGCTCACAGCCTGTTGCACCTGCAGTCCTTCTTTACATAGAGCTGGTATATATTTATTCAGAGAGTCAGTAGCATCTACTGTTAGTTGGCATGATGGTTGTAATATTAAGAGGAGGAGGATGCAAGATGACATCACCCACCTCCTGATGTCATGTTGGTTTACAGACAGGAGGGTTTACTCATGAAGGAGGTTGTATAACCACTGATACACTGAGAATATCTTACATATCAACATTAAAATCAGTACCAAACAGAGAAAAACAACATGATCATCCTATTCCTCAGCATTCACTTTACAACTATTCTGGTTTCAGGTAATGTCATCAAATCATTTTGATACAAGCTGTTTGTAGTTTTGTGAACAGCCAGTGTTCTACAGTGCTGCTACTTTGGCTGTAACTGAATTTTAATTTCATCTTATTATATTACATTGCTGAATTAACCAGTGCTCATTCTTATACATTGTGTTTTTGGTTGATGTCTATTCAACAGGTTCCTCTCTCAGTGACCAAGTCTTCCAGACTCCAGCTGACATTTACAGCATGCCAGGACAACCAGCCAAAATCACCTGTCGTCACACCATTCCAAACTATAACCAAATCCTCTGGTACAAACAGTCAAAAACACAACTACAGCTCCTGGGACATGTGTATTATAACGATGGATATCCAGAGGCTGGACTGGGTGTGAAGATGGAGGGGAGTGCAGATAAAGACCAAAACTGTACACTAACAATAGAGGGACTCAACCTGAGCAGCAGTGCAGTGTACTTCTGTGCTGCTAGGTTACACAGTGATACATATCACTGCTCCTCAGTACAAAAACCTCCTCATCACACATTCTTTAATCTCTGTATTGCAGCTCACAGCCTGTTGCACCTGCACTCCTTCCTTCCATAGAGGTGTTACATATTTATTCAGATCTTTAGACTGAGTCAGTGGCATCTACTGGTAGTTAGCATAATGATTATAATGTTTATGGGATACATTAATCAGGTCTGTGTCACCACCATGTGATTAAAGGTGTTAAGTAGCATTGTCACTGTTAGCTCTGTTAGCACCGTTAGCAGTGTCAACACAGCTGGTGGTGCTAATATAGTTGACAATTCTAAAAAGGTTTTGCAGCTCAGAATGAAGCTGCTTACTCACCAGGTCTACCTGGGGGGAGGCCAGAGGGTGGCCAACGCAGGGACAGTGTTAACCAGCTGTAATTGTGAATAAGCAATGCTGCTAGCTAGCTCCCACCTGGCCCGGTGTGCAGTGCAGAGCAGCCAAGGCTAACATTAGCTAACTAGTGGACACTGAAAGGTGGGAAATGGGCACTATATTTCCGCTTGGTAAAGCAGCTGGTCAACTGTCGGTCAGCAAAGCCAACAGAAAATGAAATAATAGGCAAGATATTTACATTCTGAAATGTTAAAATTTCACCACCTATAAATGGATAGCATTTTGACATGTGGCACTGAAGCTCACTGAGTCAATGAAGCTCCAGACTACAAAGAAAGGCCTCTTGTAATTCACATCATTTTATATTTTCTTATTAAAAAAACTTGAAAATGAACCAGTTGATTACAGATTTATCAAAGCATAATTAACCAAACCTCCCTACATCATGTTGACACAATGCTGGTTGAAAATCAGCAAAGTGTGCCTTTAAGAGGAGGAGGATGTGCTATGACACCGCCCACTTTACTATGTTATGTTGGTTTACTGACAGGAGGGTTTACTCAGAGAGGAGGTCACTGTATCTACAGATACACTGACAATATCTTCCAAATCAATATCAAAATTATTACCAAACAAACAATTACAAACAAAAAAAAACAACATGATCATCCTATTCCTCAGCATTTATTTTACAACTACTCTGGTTTCAGGTAACGTCATCAAATCATTTTAACCCAGCTTTAACAACATGTGTTTGTAGTTTTGTAGTATACAGTGCTGGTATTCAGCTGTTTGTGGTTGATGTCTATTCAACAGGTTCCTCTCTCAGTGACCAAGTCTTCCAAACTCCAGCTGACATTTACAGCATGCCAGGAAAACCAGCCAAAATCAACTGTCATCACACCATTCCAACGTATAACCAAATCCTCTGGTACAAACAGTCAAAAACACAACTACAGTTTCTGGGATATGTGTATTTAACCAGTGCGGTACCAGAGACTGGAGTGGATGTGAAATTGGAAGGGAACGCAAACAGTAACCAAACCTGCACATTAACAGTTGAAAGACTCAGCCTGAACAGCAGTGCAGTGTACTTCTGTGCTGCTAGTTTACACAGTGATACATATCACTGCTCCTCAGTACAAAAACCTCCCAACTCACATCCCCTTACACCTGGAATAAGCCATTCAAACCAATGTTGGTCTTCCCTCTGACAAAGATCAGATATTATGATGAAAGCTTCTCTATATGCAGCTACCAGTGCTAGATAGTATTATAAACAGCAGCCCCAGACATCACATTTGTCTACAGAGTCTCGTTGAACAGGGTCGTTATGAAGACTTATGAAGACTTCTCACATATATCACGTCAACCTGCTGAGTTTTAGTGTAGCTATTGACTGCAATAGCTCATAATCTAAAAAACATATGAACCTTTGTGTACTTTAATCGGCATTAGAGGCAGGGCTGTCCACTCGTCTAAATTTGCATTACTTGAACTTTCTATTAGGGTCAAATGTGTGAACAGATTCTTTTAAATACTATGACTAAACAACAGGTTGCTGGTGTTTCAACAATCTAACAACTTATACTATATTATCATAACACTTAGTAGTTAAATGCAATTTTCTTTACAAATAGACTGTTTGGTGCAAAAGCTTGTAGGGATTATAACAAGGCTTGTTGTTTTGCTTCCTCTCATGAGGTGGGAGTATATCTTTACTGAGCTGTGGTGTGTGGCAGTAGCTGACGTGATGGTGTTATTCTTTAGAGGAGGAGGAAGCACCATGACATCATCCACCTTAAAAGGTTGTGTGTGTTTTTTCCTCACATAAAGAGGTGGAAATAAAGCATACCAGCGTATACTGTGATGAAAACACAACCAATAACTGGACTGATCTGAAGTTTAGTCAGAACAGAAGACACATCATGATAATTATTTTCTGTATAATCTTTAATGCTGTACTGGTTTCAGGTAAGGAAAAGTGTCTTTCGTCTTTTTTTTAAGCTGAATTCCCAAATTCTTTTCATGATATATTAACTTAATGTAACTGTTTACTGTTGTGCACTCTGAGTGGTTTTTAATTATGCTTTTTCCACAGGTTCCTCACTCAGCAACAAAGTCCAGCAGACTCCTACTGACATGTACGCTGAAACTGGAAAAACAGCCGATATCAGCTGTTCACACAATGTTCAAGATTATACCCGAATCCTCTGGTACAAACAGTCAAAGAACAAACAAATGCAGCTCCTGGGATACATGTATGGTGGTAGGGGTACTCCTGAGGCTGGACTGAGCGTGAAGATAGAAGGGGGTGCAGATAAAGGCCAAAACTGCACATTAACAATTGAAGAACTCAGCCTGAACAGCAATGCAGTGTACTTCTGTGCTGCTAGTAAACACAGTGCTACATAACACTGATCCTCAGTACAAAAACCTCACCATAACACATTTTTTAATCTCCGTATCACAGCTCAAAGCCCCTTGCACCTGCATTTAACCATTCTAACCACTGTTTGTATTCCCTCTGATCCAGATCAGTTATTATAACCGGAGGTTCCTTACAGTGCGTCCTAACAGCAGCCTCATACATTCATGACTGCAGAGGCTACATCTCACTGAAACAGGATCAGTAATATGACTTCTGTTCTTGTCTTGTTGAATTTTAGTGTTGCTGCTGACTGTCTGCCTGGGTCCAGAATGTTCAATCCGCCCACTCATTAACTGTGTGTATGACTTCCTATAAAAAGTCATGCACCCAAATTTGTACATATCCCATGTCATCATGAGCAAGTAATTCCTGCGTAACCCAGGTATTTAGGAAGGTAGGGATCATGTGACCAGTGCGCTGACGGGAGCAAACAAAGAAGCTGTCTATAAGGAGAAAGGTCGGGGTGGTGGATGGGTTGCAAAACACAGGACTTTCCCCTGGGACTTTTGCTAAGAGACAGAATTTCAGTACCAAGTGAACTGTGAGTCATTTTAAGTTATGTCCTCACCATGTTTCTTTTCCTAAACCTAACCACAGTAACTTTAACTGCCTAAACCTAACTTCAGTAACATTACTTTAATTACGTAACTTTATCTTAAGGGCGAAACATTATTCCTGGAGCACCAATTTGTAAGATATCATACTGTTGAGTGTGCATTTTCGTAGGATAGGATAGGTTCAATGAGGATACATGGATCAGTGCCATGGGCAGGTCTAACGGCGTTGTAAAGCTATTAGAGCTTAGATCGGGCCCGAAAAATCCAGCCCGACCCCACCCGAGACTGTGCATGTTCTGTCCGAGTCTGGCCTGGCCCATTCCTTTAACTGTAACTACGAGCCTGGTTTAAACCCGACATTTTTTTAAGGATACGAACGTGGACATTGAAGGCTGACTCTCGTCTTTTTTTCCATGGCAAGCCTTCCTCATGTGCCTCTGAAGTGTCCCCGTGTTTTTGCTGTCATATACCAGCATCGTGCTGCATTTGGTACACCCAACAAAGTAGACACACACGTTGTCACCATCGAAAACTCACATGTGCGCGGCCAGTGGCGCTGTCAAGGGGAGGCCTCAGCCCCACCCCCCAGGTGTGATAAGTAGTTGATTCCATAGCTTAGGTCTATTATGAGGAGGAGCCCGACCCGTCCAAACCCGAGGATAGTGGCGGGAATTTACAGCCCGACATGGCCCATGGGTTGGGTGAGCTTCGGGTCAGGTTTGGGCTCAGGCAGAGAATCTAAGCTCTAGAAGCTATCACCAAGCATTGTCAAGTGCTGCACTGGAACCAATGACGAGTAATAATGATGGTGAGCACTAGAGACAAGATAAGACGTTGCTAGCGAAGCTATTCTAAATCGATTCTTCTTCTTTGTCTTCTCATATCGCCTGATATCGTAGTTTGTTTGACTTCGCTACCATCCGCTCTTAAAACCCCTGCAAAACAGATATGTTGCCATGGCTACCCCTCACTGAAGACTTAGAGGCCGTTTACACGTTGCTGGCTATTTTCATAAACGGACATTTCACCGTCTCCGTTTTCAAAAAGATCTTCGTTTACACTTACCCGTGTATATATACACAAGAGCATGCCAACCTGTAGGTGGCAGTGTAACAAGAAGCTCTAGCCTTCCATGTATCCATTGTCACCGTAGCAACATAGGTCGTACTTTTGACACAGGCGCAAGTTCCGGCGCATACTGTGACGTCGGCTGCCTATAACTCTGTTTATCTCAGTTTACATGCAAACGTGCAACCGGAGTTTTCCAAAATCTCCACTCTGGCCGGAGTTTTTAGAAAGACTCGTTTTCAGAAGAGAAATCTCCGTTTGCGTGTAAACGAAGGGCACAAATGAAGGAAGATGTCTCCGATTATCAAAATCACTGTGTACGTGTAAACGGCCTCTTAAAATTATGTTCGATTCAGGCAGATACGTTAATCTCTCATGAATCCCCCTCACACATGGGAATCAGTTAAAGTGAATGCAATGTCAGACTGAAGATGGAAATGGAGTGAGAGCACATGCCAATTTTTTTCAGTTATCAGAGTCATAATTTCAGAAATATTTTCAACTAAAAACTAATACTGCACTATTAGAGAAGTAAAAAATCGGAATAAATGTAACTGGCTTGTTGAAATAATCCCCACAAACCTATGTACACAAGTCTTTGTTGTTTGTCTTCCTGTCAGAAGGTGGCAGTATAGCTTAACTGAGCCGGTGTCGCTGACGAGATGGTTTTAATATTTAGAGCAAGAGGAAGCACTATGACACCGCCCACTTTAACATATTTGTCTCTTCTTTTCCTGATAGATGGGTTTACTTAAAAAAAAAAAAAAAAAAAAAAAAAAAACAAGGAGGTGAAAGTAATCAGTATATCAGCACATACTGAGGTGAAGACACAGTTCCAGAAAACAACACAATGATCCTTTTCATCTGTATAGCTATTGATCTTTTTCTGGTTTCAGGTAATAAAATTCTTTGCAATTTGGAAAGTGTATTTACTCTTATTTTGCAGTAAGCTACAGTAAGTTTCTGAAGCTATTCAATTTGCATGTTATGGGCTCTGACGTGCTGCTTATGGGATGAGAGAAAAATGAACTGATAACTAAAGAAAAGTGTCTTCACTGTCTTCATCTTCTGTGATTTTATATTGTTGTGTTGTTTCGTTTATGCTTTTTCCACAGGCTCCAAAGTCTACCAGACTCCAGCTGACATATACAGCGAACCTGAAGAAACAGCCAAAATCAACTGTTCACACAGTGTTCAGAATTATGATCAAATCCTCTGGTACAAGCAAACAAAGAATAGCCAACTACAGCTCCTGGGATACATGTATGCTGGTACGGGTACTCCTGAGGCTGGACTGAGTGTGAAGATAGATGGGGATGCAGAAAAAGACCAAATCTGCACGTTAACAATTGAAGGACTCAACCCGAGCAGCAGTGCAGTGTACTTTTGTGCTGCCAGGTTACACAGTGCTACTTATCACTGCTCCTCAGTACAAAAACCTCCTCATCACACATTTTGTTTTATCTCTGTATTACAGCCTGTTGCACCTGTACTGACTCACTCCAACCAACACTGTTTTTTGTCTCTTATTTAAGACCACAGGTTTTAATGGGAGGTTCCCTTTGTGGAGCAGTGCAGTATTTAACCTCCCTCAGATACTCATCATGTCTGCTGCGGCTGCATCTGATGTTAGTAGGATCACTATGATGACACAAGCTCTATTCATATTTGTAGTCTTGGCTCTGCGGCTTCAAGGTATAAGAATTTACTTTTATTTTACTTTACTTTCTAATGGAGTTAGAGTTTTTATCTTGTTTTAATGTCTACATGTTTTTGCTTGTACCAACAACTAGTGCACGAAAATCATTTAAATACTATGACTAAACAACAGGTTGCTGGTGTTTCAACAATCTAACAACTTATACTATATTATCATAACACTTAGTAGTTAAATGCAATTTTCTTTACAAATAGACTGTTTGGTGCAAAAGCTTGTAGGGATTATAACAAGGCTTGTTGTTTTGCTTCCTCTCATGAGGTGGGAGTATATCTTTACTGAGCTGTGGTGTGTGGCAGTAGCTGACGTGATGGTGTTATTCTTTAGAGGAGGAGGAAGCACCATGACATCATCCACCTTAAAAGGTTGTGTGTGTTTTCTCCTCACATAAAGAGATGGAAATAAAGCATACCAGCGTATACTGTGATGAAAACACAACCAATAACTGGACTGATCTGAAGTTTAGTCAGAACAGAAGACACATCATGATAATTATTTTCTGTATAATCTTTAATGCTGTACTGGTTTCAGGTAAGGAAAAGTGTTTTTCGTCTTTTTTTTTTTTTTTTTTTTAAGGTGAATTCCCAAATTCTTTTCATGATATATTAACTTAATGTAACTGTTTACTGTTGTGCACTTTGAGTGGTTTTTAATTATGCTTTTTCCACAGGTTCCTCACTCAGCAACAAAGTCCAACAGACTCCTACTGACATGTACGCTGAAACTGGAAAAACAGCCGATATCAGCTGTTCACACAATATTCAGGATTATACCCGAATCCTCTGGTACAAACAGTCAAAGAACAAACAAATGCAGCTCCTGGGATACATGAATGTTAATACTGGATATCCTGAAGCTGGAGTGGCTGTGAAGATAGAAGGGCGTGCAGAGAAAGGCCAGACCTGCACATTAACAATTGAAGAACTCAGCCTGAACAGCAATGCAGTGTACTTCTGTGCTGCTAGTAAACACAGTGCTACATAACACTGATCCTCAGTACAAAAACCTCCTCATAACACATTTTTTAATCTCCGTATCACAGCTCAAAGCCCCTTGCACCTGCATTTAACCATTCTAACCACTGTTTGTATTCCCTCTGATCCAGATCAGTTATTATAGCCGGAGGTTCCTTACAGTGCATCCCAACAGCAGCCTCATACATTCATGACTGCAGAGGCTACATCTCACTGAAACAGGATCAGTAATATGACTTCTGTTCTTGTCTTGTTGAATTTTAGTGTTGCTGCTGACTGTCTGCCTGGGTCCAGAATGTTCAATCCGCCCACTCATTAACTGTGTGTATGACTTCCTATAAAAAGTCATGCACCCAAATTTGTACATATCCCATGTCATCATGAGCAAGTAATTCCTGCGTAACCCAGGTATTTAGGAAGGTAGGGATCATGTGACCAGTGCGCTGACGGGAGCAAACAAAGAAGCTGTCTATAAGGAGAAAGGTTGGGGTGGTGGATGGGTTGCAAAACACAGGACTTTCCCCTGGGACTTTTGCTAAGAGACAGAATTTCAGTACCAAGTGAACTGTGAGTCATTTTAAGTTATGTCCTCACCATGTTTCTTTTCCTAAACCTAACCACAGTAACTTTAACTGCCTAAACCTAACTTCAGTAACATTACTTTAATTACGTAACTTTATCTTAAGGGCGAAACATTATTCCTGGAGCACCAATTTGTAAGATATCATACTGTTGAGTGTGCATTTTCGTAGGATAGGATAGGTTCAATGAGGATACATGGATCAGTGCCATGGGCAGGTCTAACGGCGTTGTAAAGCTATTAGAGCTTAGATCGGGCCCGAAAAATCCAGCCCGACCCCACCCGAGACTGTGCATGCTCTGTCCGAGTCTGGCCTGGCCCATTCCTTTAACTGTAACTACGAGCCTGGTTTAAACCCGACATTTTTTTAAGGATACGAACGTGGACATTGAAGGCTGACTCTCGTCTTTCTTTCCATGGCAAGCCTTCCTCATGTGCCTCTGAAGTGTCGAGGTCCCCGTCTTTTTGCTGTCATATACCAGCATCGTGCTGCATTTGGTACACCCAACGAAGTAGACACACACGTTGTCACCATCGAAAACTCACATGTGCGCGGCCAGTGGCGCTGTCAAGGGGAGGCCTCAGCCCCACCCCCCAGGTGTGATAAGTAGTTGATTCCATAGCTTAGGTCTATTATGAGGAGGAGCCCGACCCGTCCAAGCCCGAGGATAGTGGCGGGAATTTACAGCCCGACATGGCCCATGGGTTGGGTGAGCTTCGGGTCAGGTTTGGGCTCAGGCAGAGAATCTAAGCTCTAGAAGCTATCACCAAGCATTGTCAAGTGCTGTACTGGAACCAATGACGAGTAATAATGATGGTGAGCACTATAGACAAGATAAGACGTTGCTAGCGAAGCTGTTCTAAATCGATTCTTCTTCTTTGTCTTCTCATATCGCCTGATATCGTAGTTTGTTTGACTTCGCTACCATCCGCTCTTAAAACCCCTGCAAAACAGATATGTTGCCATGGCTACCCCTCACTGAAGACTTAGAGGCCGTTTACACGTTGCTGGCTATTTTCATAAACGGACATTTCACCGTCTCCGTTTTCAAAAAGATCTTCGTTTACACTTACCCGTGTATATATACACAAGAGCATGCCAACCTGTAGGTGGCAGTGTAACAAGAAGCTCTAGCCTTCCATGTATCCATTGTCACTGTAGCAACATAGGTCGTACTTTTGACACAGGCGCAAGTTCCGGCGCATACTGTGACGTCGGCTGCCTATAACTCTGTTTATCTCAGTTTACATGCAAACGTGCAACCGGAGTTTTCCAAAATCTCCACTCTGGCCGGAGTTTTTAGAAAGACTCGTTTTCAGAAGAGAAATCTCCGTTTGCGTGTAAACGAAGGGCACAAATGAAGGAAGATGTCTCCGATTATCAAAATCACTGTGTACGTGTAAACGGCCTCTTAAAATTATGTTCGATTCAGGCAGATACGTTAATCTCTCATGAATCCCCCTCACACATGGGAATCAGTTAAAGTGAATGCAATGTCAGACTGAAGATGGAAATGGAGTGAGAGCACATGCCAATTTTTTTCAGTTATCAGAGTCATAATTTCAGAAATATTTTCAACTAAAAACTAATACTGCACTATTAGAGAAGTAAAAAATCGGAATAAATGTAACTGGCTTGTTGAAATAATCCCCACAAACCTATGTACACAAGTCTTTGTTGTTTGTCTTCCTGTCAGAAGGTGGCAGTATAGCTTAACTGAGCCGGTGTCGCTGACGAGATGGTTTTAATATTTAGAGCAAGAGGAAGCACTATGACACCGCCCACTTTAACATATTTGTCTCTTCTTTTCCTGATAGATGGGTTTACTTAAAAAAAAAAAAAAAAAAAAAAAAAAAAAACAAGGAGGTGAAAGTAATCAGTATATCAGCACATACTGAGGTGAAGACACAGTTCCAGAAAACAACACAATGATCCTTTTCATCTGTATAGCTATTGATCTTTTTCTGGTTTCAGGTAATAAAATTCTTTGCAATTTGGAAAGTGTATTTACTCTTATTTTGCAGTAAGCTACAGTAAGTTTCTGAAGCTATTCAATTTGCATGTTATGGGCTCTGACGTGCTGCTTATGGGATGAGAGAAAAATGAACTGATAACTAAAGAAAAGTGTCTTCACTGTCTTCATCTTCTGTGATTTTATATTGTTGTGTTGTTTCGTTTATGCTTTTTCCACAGGCTCCAAAGTCTACCAGACTCCAGCTGACATATACAGCGAACCTGAAGAAACAGCCAAAATCAACTGTTCACACAGTGTTCAGAATTATGATCAAATCCTCTGGTACAAGCAAACAAAGAATAGCCAACTACAGCTCCTGGGATACATGTATGCTGGTACGGGTACTCCTGAGGCTGGACTGAGTGTGAAGATAGATGGGGATGCAGAAAAAGACCAAATCTGCACGTTAACAATTGAAGGACTCAACCCGAGCAGCAGTGCAGTGTACTTTTGTGCTGCCAGGTTACACAGTGCTACTTATCACTGCTCCTCAGTACAAAAACCTCCTCATCACACATTTTGTTTTATCTCTGTATTACAGCCTGTTGCACCTGTACTGACTCACTCCAACCAACACTGTTTTTTGTCTCTTATTTAAGACCACAGGTTTTAATGGGAGGTTCCCTTTGTGGAGCAGTGCAGTATTTAACCTCCCTCAGATACTCATCATGTCTGCTGCGGCTGCATCTGATGTTAGTAGGATCACTATGATGACACAAGCTCTATTCATATTTGTAGTCTTGGCTCTGCGGCTTCAAGGTATAAGAATTTACTTTTATTTTACTTTACTTTCTAATGGAGTTAGAGTTTTTATCTTGTTTTAATGTCTACATGTTTTTGCTTGTACCAACAACTAGTGCACGAAAATCATTTAAATACTATGACTAAACAACAGGTTGCTGGTGTTTCAACAATCTAACAACTTATACTATATTATCATAACACTTAGTAGTTAAATGCAATTTTCTTTACAAATAGACTGTTTGGTGCAAAAGCTTGTAGGGATTATAACAAGGCTTGTTGTTTTGCTTCCTCTCATGAGGTGGGAGTATATCTTTACTGAGCTGTGGTGTGTGGCAGTAGCTGACGTGATGGTGTTATTCTTTAGAGGAGGAGGAAGCACCATGACATCATCCACCTTAAAAGGTTGTGTGTGTTTTCTCCTCACATAAAGAGATGGAAATAAAGCATACCAGCGTATACTGTGATGAAAACACAACCAATAACTGGACTGATCTGAAGTTTAGTCAGAACAGAAGACACATCATGATAATTATTTTCTGTATAATCTTTAATGCTGTACTGGTTTCAGGTAAGGAAAAGTGTTTTTCGTCTTTTTTTTTTTTTTTTTTAAGGTGAATTCCCAAATTCTTTTCATGATATATTAACTTAATGTAACTGTTTACTGTTGTGCACTTTGAGTGGTTTTTAATTATGCTTTTTCCACAGGTTCCTCACTCAGCAACAAAGTCCAACAGACTCCTACTGACATGTACGCTGAAACTGGAAAAACAGCCGATATCAGCTGTTCACACAATATTCAGGATTATACCCGAATCCTCTGGTACAAACAGTCAAAGAACAAACAAATGCAGCTCCTGGGATACATGAATGTTAATACTGGATATCCTGAAGCTGGAGTGGCTGTGAAGATAGAAGGGCGTGCAGAGAAAGGCCAGACCTGCACATTAACAATTGAAGAACTCAGCCTGAACAGCAATGCAGTGTACTTCTGTGCTGCTAGTAAACACAGTGCTACATAACACTGATCCTCAGTACAAAAACCTCCTCATAACACATTTTTTAATCTCCGTATCACAGCTCAAAGCCCCTTGCACCTGCATTTAACCATTCTAACCACTGTTTGTATTCCCTCTGATCCAGATCAGTTATTATAGCCGGAGGTTCCTTACAGTGCGTCCTAACAGCAGCCTCATACATTCATGACTGCAGAGGCTACATCTCACTGAAACAGGATCAGTAATATGACTTCTGTTCTTGTCTTGTTGAATTTTAGTGTTGCTGCTGACTGTCTGCCTGGGTCCAGAATGTTCAATCCGCCCACTCATTAACTGTGTGTATGACTTCCTATAAAAAGTCATGCACCCAAATTTGTACATATCCCATGTCATCATGAGCAAGTAATTCCTGCGTAACCCAGGTATTTAGGAAGGTAGGGATCATGTGACCAGTGCGCTGACGGGAGCAAACAAAGAAGCTGTCTATAAGGAGAAAGGTCGGGGTGGTGGATGGGTTGCAAAACACAGGACTTTCCCCTGGGACTTTTGCTAAGAGACAGAATTTCAGTACCAAGTGAACTGTGAGTCATTTTAAGTTATGTCCTCACCATGTTTCTTTTCCTAAACCTAACCACAGTAACTTTAACTGCCTAAACCTAACTTCAGTAACATTACTTTAATTACGTAACTTTATCTTAAGGGCGAAACATTATTCCTGGAGCACCAATTTGTAAGATATCATACTGTTGAGTGTGCATTTTCGTAGGATAGGATAGGTTCAATGAGGATACATGGATCATTTCCATGGGCAGGTCTAACGGCGTTGTAAAGCTATTAGAGCTTAGATCGGGCCCGAAAAATCCAGCCCGACCCCACCCGAGCCTGCGCATGTTCTGTCCGAGTCTGGCCTGGCCCATTCCTTTAACTGTAACTACGAGCCTGGTTTAAACCCGACATTCTTTTAAGGATACGAACGTGGACATTGAAGGCTGACTCTCGTCTTTTTTTCCATGGCAAGCCTTCCTCATGTGCCTCTGAAGTGTCCCCGTGTTTTTGCTGTCATATACCAGCATCGTGCTGCATTTGGTACACCCAACGAAGTAGACACACACGTTGTCACCATCGAAAACTCACATGTGCGCGGCCAGTGGCGCTGTCAAGGGGAGGCCGCAGCCCCACCCCCCAGGTGTGATAAGTAGTTGATTCCATAGCTTAGGTCTATTATGAGGAGGAGCCCGACCCGTCCAAACCCGAGGATAGTGGCAGGAATTTACGGCCCGACATGGCCCATGGGTCGGGTGAGCTTCGGGTCAGGTTTGGACTCAGGCAGAGAATCTAAGCTCAAGAAGCTATCACCAAGCATTGTCAAATGCTGCACTGGAACCAATGACGAGTAATAATGATGGTGAGCACTATAGACAAGATAAGACGTTGCTAGCGAAGCTGTTCTAAATCGATTCTTCTTCTTTGTCTTCTCATATCGCCCGATATCGTAGTTTGTTTGACTTCGCTACCATCCGCTCTTAAAACCCCTGCAAAACAGATATGTTGCCATGGCTACCCCTCACTGAAGACTTAAAATTATGTTCGATTCAGGCAGATACGTTAATCTCTCATGAATCCCCCTCACACATGGGAATCAGTTAAAGTGAACGCAATGTCAGACTGAAGATGGAAATGGAGTGAGAGCACATGCCAAATTTTTTCAGTTATCAGAGTCATAATTTCAGAAATATTTTCAGCAAACTAAAAACTAATACTGCATTATTAGAGAAGTACAAAATCAAATTAAATGCAACTGGCTTGTTGAAATAATCCCCACAAACCTATGTACACAAGTCTTTGTTGTTTGTCTTCCTGTCAGAAGGTGGCAGTATAGCTTAACTGAGCCAGTGTAGAGTGGTGTCGCTGACAAGATGGTTTTAATATTTAGAGCAAGAGGAAGCACTATGACACCGCCCACTTTAACATATTTGTCTCTTCTTTTCCTGATAGATGGGTTTACTCAAAAAGTAAGGAAGAAAGTAATCAGTATATCAGCACATACTGAGGTGAAGACACAGTTCCAGAAAACAACACAATGATCCTTTTCATCTGTATAACTATTGATCTTTTTCTAGTTTCAGGTAATAAAATTCTTTGCAATTTGTATTGCATTATTTTAGTATTTACTCTTATTTTGCAGTAAGCTACAGTAAGTTTCTGAAGCTATTCAATTTGCACGTTATGGGCTCTGATGTGCTGCTTATGGGATGAGAGAAAAATGAACTGATAACTAAAGAAAAGTGTCTTCACTGTCTTCATCTTCTGTGATTTTATATTGTTGTGTTGTTTCGTTTATGCTTTTTCCACAGGCTCCAAAGTCTACCAGACTCCAGCTGACATATACAGTGAACCTGAAGAAACAGCCAAAATCAACTGTTCACACAGTGTTCAGAATTATGATCAAATCTTCTGGTACAAGCAAACAAAGAATAGCCAACTACAGCTCCTGGGATACATGTATGCTGGTACGGGTACTCCTGAGGCTGGACTGAGTGTGAAGATAGATGGGGATGCAGAAAAAGACCAAATCTGCACGTTAACAATTGAAGGACTCAACCCGAGCAGCAGTGCAGTGTACTTCTGTGCTGCCAAGTTACACAGTGCTACTTATCACTGCTCCTCAGTACAAAAACCTCCTCATCACACATTTTGTTTTATCTCTGTATTACAGCCTGTTGCACCTGTACTGACTCACTCCAACCAACACTGTTTTTTGTCTCTTATTTAAGAACACAGGTTTTAATGGGAGGTTCCCTTTGTGGAGCAACGCAGTATTTAACCTCCCTCAGATACTCATCATGTCTGCTGCGGCTGCATCTGATGTTAGCAGGATCACTATGACACAAGCTCTATTCATATTTGTAGTCTCGGCTCTGCGGTTTCAAGGTACAGGGATTTACATTTACTTTTTAACAACATAAGAGGTGTACATTTTCCTCTTTAATTTGACATGTATTCATTGACATGGCAGCTTATATGTAATATGTCATTTTGACTGCTTGAAGAACTTTTTTCAGAAGGAAGAAAAAATATATCCAATTCTGTATTTCATCCACACAGGTCACTGCCAGGATGTGATCCAATACCCTAAAATCAGCTGGAGTTTTGCTTCCCAAACTGCAGAGATGAACTGCAGCCACAATAAAGACATTTCTCATACTGAGATGTACTGGTACAGGCAGCATCCAGGAGAGACCATGACCCGCATAGTCTACACAGTTTGGGGTGGACAACCAGACTATGGTGGCGACCCTCAAACTAAATATGCAGCTATCAAAGATAACATAGAGAGTGGGGCTCTGACTGTGAAAGACCTGCAACCTGACGACAGCGGCGTGTATTTCTGTGCTGTCAGCAAACACAGTGATGTCAAACGTATGAGCAGCTGAACAAAAACTAGTTGCCAGTGCATCTGCTGAGTGTGTTAGGGACCAGCTATTGGCTTTTATATTGTTCCAGCAGGTGGAGCTGAAGCTCCAGATATACTCTCAACACATTCAACACTGTGACATTTAATGCAGCTGGTGTAGATTTAATAGGAGGCTGCTGATGAAGAGTCTACAGTAGAGCGGCTCAGTGTTCTGTGTTCATTCAGACGGGAGGTCAACATGTCAACATTATTCTTTTTATCTTGGATCATTGGTAATCACTTTTACCATTCAGGAATGCCACTTTATCCATAGTTCTGACATTGATTATTGATTTTCCTTTTTCTAGGTGTTTGTCTGGGTCTTGATGTCCGTCAGTCTCCCTCTGATCTCATCACAAAACCTGGTGACAAGGTGCAGATGTTCTGCAGCCATGATAAAACTGACTACAGGATGATGCTCTGGTACCAGCGGTCACCTGGAGACACAGCTATGAAACTCATTGGATATTTGAACTACCAAGCGGACACAATGGAAGAGCCATATAGAAAACATTTTAACATCTCTGGAAATTTGGGTGGAGATGGCGTAAAAAATGGCTCACTTACAGTTCAAATAACTGGACCTGAGCACAGTGCAGTTTACTACTGTGCAGCCAGCAAAGCACAGTGACTATAGTTTCCGTCTTCCTTATACAAAAACTACTAACCCTTATCAGCATTTATGGTTGTAAATGACACCTTGAACAGACCCCTCCCAACCAGCTGCAGTTTCATTGAAGCTTTAGTGTTTGCCAGCTGATGTAGAGTGATGATGTTTCTTCATTACTTCCGTTTCCTCTTTAAACCTTAGTCAGCCCATGAAGCTCCAGATGAATCTCCATCACCAACAGAGTCTGCAGAACTCCTGAGCAATTGTTTTATTTTGAGAAAGCCAATATGATCCACTCTCTCCTTCTCTGTTGTCTGGCAGGTAATCCATTTTTCAATTATGTACAGAAAACACTGTTTTGCCTCAATCTAGTATTATGTAACTATTCCCTATTTTTGTCCTGGATCTATTTTGTCTAGGTGTTTGCCTGAGTCTCGATGTCCGTCAGTCTCCCTCTGATCTCATCACAAAACCTGGTGACAAGGTGCAGATGTTCTGCAGCCATGATAAAACTGACTACAGGATGATGCTCTGGTACCAGCGGTCACCTGGAGACACAGCTATGAAACTCATTGGATATTTGTACTTCCAAGATGTCAAAATGGAAGACCCATATAAATATGACTTTAACATATCTGGAGATTTGGGGGGAAATACAGCAAAGAATGGCTCTCTTATCATCAACCTTGTTAACCAAGAGCACAGTGCAGTTTACTACTGTGCAGCTAGAGAAACACGATGACAAAAATCCCCCCTGAATGTTACAAAAACTCTGCACAAGCTTTTCTCATCAGTGGTTTATAATAAGACATGGCATAAACTGCTCCCACACACCTGCTTCTGTGGTTACACTTTGGTTTGATGCAATCATAACTCATGCAACTGTGTTTCTATGTTATTGTTCTTATTCTAATTTAACCCAGTAAACTTTTACAGTAATTCTTTAATACGTAACGAAATCTGTCAAACCCAAAACATCTTTTGAGGAAGAGTGTGTTTCTAGAGATCAGTTTGATGTAGAACTAAATGAAGCCACTCCTCTTTTCTACATCACATTTGCTTCCTACGTAAATGTGACTCAGTTTAGTGAGAAGGCACAAACAGCAGAGACCTTTTCATGACTAAATTTTGCATTTCGTCCATGACATCAGAGTAACACGGGGCTCCATGTCAAATCTAAACATGATAATTCAATTTCTCTTTTGCTGTTTCCTCACAGGTAATAACTGCTTCTCTGCAAAATAAGATGCAATGAATTTACTTTCACATCTTAAATCAATAATCTGTCCAACTCTATTTACAGCAGGTATTTCTCTGGGGGTTCAGGTCCATCAGTCTCCCTCTGCTGTCATCAGAAAGGCCGGTGATGATGTGCAGCTTGTCTGTGCTCATGGACAAACGGACTACACAGTGATGCTGTGGTACCAGCAGTCACCTGCAGACATGGCTCTCAAACTGATCGGATATTTAGAATATGGTAGAATGAGCTATGAAGGATTGTATAAAGAGCATTTCAACATCACTGGAGATTTGAGTGGAAACACAGCGAAGAATGGGTCTCTGTTTATAGTGGACCTGAAAGAGTCTGAGCACAGTGCAGTGTACTACTGTGCAGCTCGATATGCACGTTGAGGCAGACCTCCTTTCCAATACACAAAAACTAAACACCACCCTTTATCAACTGTGGTTTTGTGAATTCTTGAAAAGACCTTCACCAGCCAGCTGCAGTCGAGGTCTGTCATGTGATTCCTACCTCACTTCCTCATTACTCTGCTGGGTTTGTTCATACTCAGTCCAGTCTTGTAGCCGAAGCAGACGTCTCATCACCATTATCTTTTTCACAAAGATGAGACAAACAACTAAAATGATCTGTTCTTTACTTTTTTGTCATCTTATAGGTAATGTTATCTATTCTCCAGCTCACAATAGTATACTTTCACACACAAGCAAATAAACCCTGAGCTTTGTCTCTCATTGTAGGTTTTTCTCTGGGGATTCAGATCCGTCAGTCTCCCTCTGCTATCAGGAAGCCGGGTGACGATGTACAGCTTTTCTGCACGCATGAAAAAAGTGACTACAGAGTGATGCTGTGGTACCAGCGGTCACCTGGAGACACAGCTTTGAAACTTATTGGATACGGATATGTGCAGTTCAAAAACGACAGCGTGGAAGAGCCATTTAGAAAACATTTCAAATTATCTGGAGATTTGACTGGAGACAAGAAAAATGGTTCTCTTTCCATAACCAATCTAAAACCACTTGAACACACGGCAACGTACTTCTGTGCAGCCAGTGAGGCACAGTACATCAAACATCCATCTGCTCTTGACAAAAACCTCTTTACACCGCCACTCTGAATGTAGGTTAAGGAGTAAATTATCACCCCTATCTATGATCATGTGATTATTTGTAGGTTTCACAAGTACTTCATTCCTCACAGCTAAGGCATCAAATATTCTCAATGGTTCCCAAGCCACAAAACATTTAACACTGGCTCCAAAGGACGCCATGCGACTACTTGTACTGCTGAGGTCAATCTAAATAAATGTATGTCATAACCGCATTGACGCACAGGCTAAATAAGGTTAAGTTTAATTTGTGAAATTGTGTAATTGCCTCGTGTAAATCTGCCCTGTAAATAACCATGACTAGAGTGTAACTGTTGGCAAAGATAGACTGAATGAAAAGTTTCTCAGTATTTACATACTCTCTGATTTCTCTACATCACTTCCTGTCCCTCCTTCTGATCCACAAAGCTGAGCGATTCTAGCTGGTTCTTCACAATCAACAAGATGCCATCTCCTTTAATCATTTCCATCATCACTGTTGTCTGGATTAAAGGTACTGCACATTTATTAATCTTTTTTTTCCACATTTATTTTGGAATTAACCATCAAAGATCTTAATTGGTGGAGCAACTGAGGCGGAAGATTTCTTCCACTAATCACTAATCATTGGCTGTTTATTTCTACAATGATTAAAATTGTTTCTCTCTTCACAGGAGTTTACCTCAGTAAAGACAAACAGGTGTTTCAGACTCCAAATGACCTGTTCTGGACACCAAATACTGAAGTCAACCTGAGCCTCACGCATAAAATCCCAAGCTATGACACTATCCTCTGGTATCAGTGCTCAGCAGGAGACACTGCCCTGAAGCTGATCGCCTACATGAGATATAAAAATCCTAAGATTGAGCCAGGGTTTGAAAACAAATTCAACGTGAGTGGAGATGGAGAGAAAACAGCTTATCTTCACATCCTGAACCTGAAACACCCTGAAGACAGTGGAGAATATTTCGGTGCAGCAAGTATGCACAGTAATAAAAACAGGGACGCTCTCATACAAAAACCTCCATAATGATCCAGCAGATAACAACACACCGACAGGAAACCACTGAAACCATGTGACGCCGTATCAAAACTCTGAGAAAAGTCTTCATTATAACTGCTTCATAAGAAAATATGCACTGAAGTGAGGTAGAAATGTAAAAGATAATAACAATTGTGATAAAACAGACAATTACAAAACGTAGCATTAATGCTCAGCTTTCTCCACTGTGCAGATGAAGTCAAGAAAGGATATGTTGAACCATTGGAGATGTTTTACAAGTTCAGTACATTGCAACTTAAACTTTGATGACGGGACAATGTCAGGACAAGTATTTTAAGAAAAATAATACTTCTGCTGATTAGGTTATAGGTACATTTTGTTTCTTTCTGATGATACCTTGTTTGTGTGCTGAGTTACTTGTAGGGCTGTAGTCTCCTGGTCGACTACTCGATTATTTGGTTGCTATGCTCTCGTCCGACCAAATTCTCATTGGTCGAATAATCGCCGTGTTACTTTCATAAGGAGAAAAGTGCTACATCAACAGCTTTCCAGGATTAATCCATTATTTCCTGCAGCAGGGGGGGGACAGGCTAAGTTACCTGTGAAAATGAGGGTTGACAGAAAGTTGAACTCGCCCACCCTCACGCTCAGCTTCGCGGTGACACTGACCTCCTGTCAGTTTCTGTATACTGACACCATTTCCCTCAGTGGAAACGAAACTTGTATTTACTTGTATTTCACAGATAAGAAACAATAAATTGTGAAAACAGTAAAGCCTCCACTAAAATAGCATTTTAAGTCGTGTGTGTGATTTATCCTTCGGGGATTTATACTTCAGGATTTATCCTGGCTTCATATGAGCAGAGGAAATCTCCACTCGTCGCTAGGCTAATGTATAACGTTACAATGTAAAATGCCATAGCCTGGCGCCAATAAAGTTAGCATGTTGTATTTGTTTGGAAAACGGGTTTAGTGTAACGTTTGTTTTGTCAGTGAATCTTGTGAGCGGCAATGGAGCCAAATTATGTACTGTTACCTTCGTTAAATGCTGCTGTTGTCCCTGACTTTATATGAGACAAGGGAAAGCTCGCTAGTCACTAGGCTAATATATACAATGTAAAATGCCATAGGCTGGCGCTAATAACATTAGCATGTTGTATTTGCTTGGAAAACATGTTTAGTATGAGACAGTTTTGTCGGTGAACCTTGTGAGTTGTAATGGAGCCAAACTGTGTGCTGTTACATTTGTTACATGTTACTGTTGTCCCTGGTTTTACATGAGAAGAGGGAAGAAAAAAAAATAAATCACTAGACGCTAGGCTAGTTTATACAATGTAAAATGCTATAGACTTGTGCTAATAACGTTAACATGTTGTATTGGTGGGGGAAATGTGTCCAGATAAAGACAAGTGTTTGTCTGTCAGTTCTGCAATTTATAGTGAAGCCAATTTGCGTACTTGTGTTTGAAATTGTCTCTATTAAGCCATGTTTAATGTGTGTTTTGACTCAACTATATAAATAAAGTTTGATTTGAACTAAATTTTACAGCACTTAACACAGTCCTCCACCGCCGACTAGCGTTTTGGAGGTGTAACTGCAGAGTGACACAGACACACCACCGCAGAAGTAAAAATTATGTGCAGATTTTTATTTTTTTCCCACGACTAATCGATTAGTTGAAGATTATGTACGACTTCAGTCGACCAAGATTTTCTTTGATTGACTACAGCTCGAATGATCATGTGATTATTTGTAGGTTTCACAAGTATTTCATTCCTCACAGCTAAGGCATTAAATATTCTCAGTGGTTCCCAAGTTACAAGAAATTTAACACTGTGCTCCAAGGACGCCATGCGACTACTAGTACTGCTGAGGTCAATCTAAATAAATGTATGTCGTAACCGCGTTGACGCACAGGCTAAATAAGGTTAAGTTTAGTTTGTGAAATAGTGTAATTGCCTCGTGTAAATCTGCCCGGTAAATAACCTTAACTAGAATGTAACTGTTGGCAAAGATAGACTGAATGAAAGTTTCTCAGTATTTACATATTCTCTGATTTCTCTACATCACTTCCTGTCCCTCCTTCTGATCCACAAAGCTGAGCGATTCTACCTGGTTCTTCACAATCAACAAGATGCCATCTCCTTTAATCATTTCCATCATCACTGTTGTCTGGATTAAAGGTACTGCACATTTATTAATCTTTTTTCCCACATTTATGTTGGAATTTAAACCATCAAAAATCTTTATTGGTGGAGCAACTGAGGTGGAAGATTTCTTCCACTAATCACTAATCATTGGCTGTTTATTTCTACAATGATTAACACTGTTTCTCTCTTCACAGGAGTTTACCTCAATAAGGAAAAACAGGTGTTTCAGACTCCAAATGACCTGTTCTGGACACCAAATACTAAAGTCAACCTGAGCCTCACACATAAAATCCCGAACTATAACACTATCCTCTGGTATCAGTGCTCAGCAGGAGACACTGCCCTGAAGCTGATCGCCTACATGAGTTATAAAACTCCAAAGATTGAGCCAGGGTTTGAAAACAAATTCAACGTGAGTGGAGATGGAGAGAAAACAGCTTATCTTCACATCCTGAACCTGAAACACCCTGAAGACAGTGGAGAATATTTCGGTGCAGCAAGTATGCACAGTAATAAAAACAGGGACGCTCTCATACAAAAACCTCCATAATGATCCAGCAGATAACAACACACCGACAGGAAACCACTGAAACCATGTGACGCCGTATCAAAACTCTGAGAAAAGTCTTCATTATAACTGCTTCATAAGAAAATATGGACTGAAGTGAGGTAGAAATGTAAAAGATAATAACAATTGTGATAAAACAGACAATTACAAAACGTAGCATTAATGCTCAGCTTTCTCCACTGTGCAGATGAAGTCAAGAAAGGATATGTTGAACCACTGGAGATGTTTTACAAGTTCAGTACATTGCAACTTAAACTTTGATGACGGGACAATGTCAGGACAAGTATTTTAAGAAAAATAATACTTCTGTTGATTAGGTTATAGGTACATTTTGTTTCTTTCTGATGATACCTTGTTTGTGTGCTGAGTTATTTGTAAGGCTGTAGTCTCCTGGTCGACTAGTCAATTATTTGATCACTATGCTCTTGTCCGACCAAATTCTCATTGGTCGAATAATCGCCGTGTTACTTTCATAAGGAGAAAAGTGCTACATCATCAGCTTTCCAGGCTTAATCCATTATTTCCTGCAGCGGGGGGACAGCCTAAGTTACCTGTGAAAATGAGGGTGTTATCAAAACAACCCCATTGTGACAGAAAGTTGAACTCACCCACCCTCACGCTCAGCGTCGCGGTGACACAGACCTCCTGTCAGTTTCTGTATACTGACACCATTTCCCTCAGTGGAAACGAAAATTGTATTTACATGTATTCCACAGATAAGAAACAATAAATTGTGAAGGCAGTAAATCCTCCACTAAAATAGCATTTTAAGTCGTGTGTGTTATTTATCCTTCGGAGATTTATACTTCAGGATTTATCCTGGCTTCATATGAGTAGAGGAAATCTCCACTCGTCGCTAGGCTAATGTATAACGTTACCATGTAAAATGCCATAGGCTGGCACTAATAACGTTGGCATGTTGTATTTGTTTGGAAAACGGGTTTAGTGTAACGGTTGTTTTGTCAGTGAATCTTGTGAGCTGCAATGGAGCCAAATTATGTACCGTTACCTTCGTTAAATGCTGCTGTTGTCCCTGACTTTATATGAGACAAGGGAAAGCTCGCTAGTCGCTAGGCTAATATATACAGTGTAAAATGCCACAGGCTGGCGCTAATAACGTTAGCATGTTGTATTTGCTTGGAAAACATGTTTAGTATGAGACAGTTTTGTTGGTGAACCTTTTGAGTTGTTATGGAGCCAAACTGTGTGCCGTTACATTTGTTAAATGTTGCCGTTGTCTCTGGTTTTACATGAAAAGAGGGAAGAAAAAAAAATCACTAGACGCTAGGCTAGTTTATACAATGTAAAATGCTATAGACTTGTGCTAATAACGTTAGCATGTTGTATTGGTTGGGGAAATGTGTGCAGATAAAGACAAGTGTTTGTCTGTCAGTTCTGCAATTTATAGTGAAGCCAATTTGCGTACTTGTGTTTGAAATTGTCTCTATTATGCCATATTTAATGTGTGTTTTGAATTAACTATATAAATAAAGTTTGATTTGAACTAAATTTTACAGCACTTAACACAGTCCTCCACCGCCGACTAGCGTTTTGGAGGTGTAACTGCAGAGTGACACAGACACACCACCGCAGAAGTAAAAATTATGTGCAGATTTTTATTTTTTTCCCACGACTAATCGATTAGTTGAAGATTATGTACGACTTCAGTCGACCAAGATTTTCTTTGATTGACTACAGCTCGAATGATCAAGTGATTATTTGTAGGTTTCACAAGTATTTCATTCCTCACAGCTAAGGCATTAAATATTCTCAGTGGTTCCCAAGTTACAAGACATTTAACACTGTGCTCCAACGGACGCCATGCTGAGGTCAGTCTAAATAAATGTATGTCATAACCGCATTGACGCACAGGCTAATTAAGGTTAGGTTTAGTTTGTGAAATAGTGTAATTGCCTCGTGTAAATCTGCCCGGTAAATAACCATAACTAGAGTGTAACTGTTGGCAAAGATAGACTGAATGAAAAGTTTCTCCATATTAACATATTCTCTAATTTCTCGACATCACTTCCTGTCCCTCCTTCTGATCCACAAAGCTGAGCGATTCTAGCTGGTTCTTCACAATCAACAAGATGACATCTCCTTTAATCATTTCCATCATCACTGTTGTCTGGATTAAAGGTACTGCACATTTATTAATCTTTTTTTTTCCACATCTATTGTGGAATTAACCATCAAAAATCTTTATTGGTGGAGCAACTGAGGCGGAAGATTTCTTCCACTAATCACTAATCATTGGCTGTTTATTTCTACAATGATTAACACTGTTTCTCTCTTCACAGGAGTTTACCTCAATAAGGAAAAACAGGTGTTTCAGACTCCAAATGACCTGTTCTGGACACCAAATACTAAAGTCAACCTGAGCCTCACGCATAAAATCCCGAGCTATGACACTATCCTCTGGTATCAGCGCTCAGCAGGAGACACTGCCCTGAAGCTGATCGCCTACATGTATTATAAAACTCCAAAGATTGAGCCAGGGTTTGAAAACAAATTCAACGTGAGTGGAGATGGAGAGAAAACAGCTTATCTTCACATCCTGAACCTGAAACACCCTGAAGACAGTGGAGAATATTTTGGTGCAGCAAGTATGCACAGTAATAAAAACAGGGACGCTCTCATACAAAAACCTCCATAATGATCCAGCAGATAACAACACACCAACAGGAAACCACTGAAACCATGTGACGCCGTATCAAAACTCTGAGAAAAGTCTTCATTATAACTGCTTCATAAGAAAATATGCACTGAAGTGAGGTAGAAATGTAAAAGATAATAATTGTGATAAAATAGACACTTACAAAATGTAATATTAATGCTCAGCTTTCTCCACTGTGCAGATTAAGTCAGTAAAGGATATATTGAACCATTGGAGATGTTTTACAAGTTCAGTGCATTGCAACTTAAACTTTGATGACGGGACAATGTCAGGACAAGTATTTTAAGAAAAATCTTACTTCTGCTGATTAGGTTATAGGTACATTTTGTTTCTTTCTGATGATACCTTGTTTGTGTGCTGAGTTACTTGTTTGTTTTTTTAAGTTGGTCTGAATCAACAAAATGTATTTGCCCTTTGGTTCTGTTCTGTTTTACTACATACCTACTTACTTTACTGTCTAATAAAATGTCCAAATATGGATCAAAACCCAAACATTCAATTTACTGTTACCTATGACAGAGAAAAGCAGTAAATCCTCACAAGGGAAAAGCTGATTGACGATTAAGCTTAATTGACTATCAAAACTGTTGCTGTTATTATTCTGTCCACGAGCTTATCAATTAATCAACAAATCACTTGAACTCTACACTAAAGTATTTTAAATACGGTTAACAAAGTTCATTTTTTGTCGTTTTTCAACCCGGGGCTGCACAATGAAACAATAAGCAAAGATGTGTAAACATGAAGTCTTTGGACTAACAGGTAACTAATTCATTGGGACATTTTGGTGACTATCCTCTTGCATTATCAGTATGATGAAAGGGGCCAACGTAGGGTAATTAAATTCTTGGAGACAGAGAGCTTTTTACTGCACTTAATGGATTTTTTCGTCTTCTCAGAGAACCTATAAGAAATAACCGGTGAGTGTTGTGGGGCGGGGGTGGTTACCTAGACGTACACAGTCTGCTGAAATTAAAATAATAATCATTAAAAATGCAAAATACAGTGTACAATAGGGTCCTGAAGAACTGATTCAACCAATAGGTGGAGACACAGCACTTAGTATGCAGCTTTTACCATGAGGATGTGGCAATGATTTAACCTGCACACACAGACACAACACCCTACTTCCTTACCCTGAGAGTTATTTGTTTCAGAGAAAAACTTTTCTCACATCAGTGCCCGATCATGTCTTCGTCTATGCAAACCTTTGGTTTCCTTTTCATGTGTTTTTATTGTAAGTTCTCATATTTCATACTAAATTAAAGTAGTCACTTTATATACAGGTATTAATATTTATAAAACACGCTAAACATGCTTAACATGAGTATGTTCTTGTTTTGCATTAATAATATTTTCTATATCTGTTTTCTTCACAGGTCAGGTGAATGCTGTTATATTTAAACAATTCCCTCCCAAGATAGTAAAGGAGGACACTGAGGTCCAGATTAAATGCAGTCATAATGACAATACTCTTCTATCAATGCTCTGGTATCAGCAAAGAGAAGACAGCATGTCTATGACCCTCATTGGGTATGGATATGGAACCAGCTCTCCAAACTATGAGGATGAGTTTGACAAAGAATTCGAGCTGACAAGAGAAGACACAGTGACAGGAGCTCTGGTTGTACGCAAAGCAAAGCTGTCACACTCTGCTGTGTATTTCTGCGCTGCCAGTACACAGTGATGTGGCTTAATGCCACTCCCTCACTAAAAACCCTCATCTCCTTCCTGCATATGAGACATGTGCATTTGCACAAGAGGTAGAGTCCTTCTTAATACACCGTTGGAGGAAGCAGTGTCTCTACTGCGACAGCACAGACTTGAGGAATGTCTCCAGTTGTGATAGCATTTCTTCTCATCTTGCTTCAATGTAAAGAAATTAGCTGCAAATTTTAATGTCGTTAATTTCAAACAGCACTTGTATTAATGTTTTTGGATGTTGGATTCTGTATATTGACTACTTTATAAAATCTGTGTTCTTCCAACAGATCAAGTTAAAAGTGTGACGTTTCAGCCATCTCATCCAAGAATAGTCAACGACACAGCCAGGGTAGAAATTAAATGCAATCATAATGATAACGATAAGTATGTAATGCTGTGGTACCAGCAAAAAGAGAAAGGTTTGATAACATTGATTGGATTCAGCTACAGCGGCAACGACCCCAATTATGAGGAGCAGTTTAAGGATCGGTTTGAAATAACAAGACAAGACATCCAAGCAGGAGCTCTGATTATTCAGAGTGTGACTCTATCAGACTCAGCTGTGTATTTCTGCGCTGCCAGCACACAGTGATGTGGTTTAATGTCATTCCCTCACTAAAAACCCTGCTCTCTTTTTTCTCTTGTTTTCATGCTCAAGATCCTAACAAAATGGTTTAAGATTTGTATTATAATATACATTTGTTCAACCAAAAATAACCCTTCCATTTTCATTCCTTTAAGAGTCATTCTGACTGATGATAATATAAATGATGTAATACCATGAAACTGCAATATTTTCTGAGACAGTTTTCGTACCGTGAAAATCTCATACCGTTGCAACCTTACTATGATGTCATTAGAGAGTATGTTTTTCTCGCCACTCCCCACAAGCAAAAGCCATGCTTGGCATAAAAAGGTAAGTCATGACAAGAATATGACAAGGCAAAACAGCAACAACCAACAACATAATAACCCAAACAGTGACATTAGCTAGCTTAGATCACAGTACATTAGTAGCTAGATACCTAGGCTGCTGTTATCTATCCCTACTTCTGTCCTCCAGAATCACTCTTACAGACATGCCTGGTGTCAGGGGCGTACATATAGACAGTGCAGACAGTGTGGTTACACTCAGGCCCTTGAATCGGGGGGCCCATAGAGGGAGTGGGCCCTCCAACAATGTGTTAGGTGGAGAATGGGCCCCTATGAGTGATTGCCATATTGAAAATATGCCTGTGTTCAAAGAACTGTCATTCAATTAAAAACTGTGCCATTTGCTATATAGGCCCTTGAAAAAGGCAAACCAATCTCTATCATGTTTAATGTCAATTTCTAACCTTACAAAAAAACCTTATCTATAACCATTAAACAACTACTCTATAAAACAACTATTCTATAATGATGGATCGTTATTAACATTGTTAAATTGAGTTAATCATTTCTTAATTTCTCATTTCCTTTGGTATTTTTTGTTATATACAGATATGTAATGATGCTTGCTGGGTAATATGTATATTGATGTTATACAGTGTCAAGTCTCTGATGATGTAACTAGACAATATGTGCATGATAACGTGTAGTGGGGCCCATAGTAACTACCTTACGCCACTGTCTGGTGACTTCAAGACTTAAAACCACCACACCAAGAAAATCCATCACTAAATATATGTATTAATTTTTGTTAAGAATAAAAGTGCAGCAAAGAAGCAGGCAGGAGAGAAAGTATTTGTGACAGGATCAGCTGTGAGCAGAGGAAGAAGGTGGGGAAGAGGAGGTGACGTAGAAGGGAAGACAGTCCTCTTTCAGTTCATCTGTAATAAGCTTGTCAGATCAGAGAAACATGTGAATGCACCACCTCTGATACCAGATTGCAGTGTATGCTAATTTTTCATTTGATATGGAAATAATTCTAAATTATTTTTGTTATTTCTCATCGTTGCACATTTGTTGATTTAAGTTTCCAGGATGCCTCCAGTTTTATACACATTTGGATTTTTACTGCTCGTCCTTACAAGTAAGCCTGACACAGTGTTATATGATTTTTTTTTCTTTAACATGTACCACTGTGTGTTTATGATACAAATTTTTGTTTTGATTCTAACATTTCAAGATAAATTCCTAAAACTTTTATTGCTTAAATTCAAATTTCACCTCAACAATGACATGAACTGACTTTCTTCACAGGAAATGTGCAAGGTGTTTCATTCCAACAGTTCTCTCCTCAAGTTGTAAAGGAAGGGACTGTGGAGCTCACGATAAACTGCAGTCATGATGACAGCAGCCTCCAAGTAATGCTGTGGTACCAACACAAACAGAGCAGTCACTCTATGAGCCTCATCGGGTTTGTAGTCCTCCAGAGTGATCCATCGTACGAGGACCAGTTTAAAGAGTCCAGATTCAAGATAAAAGGAGAAGACATAGGGAAAGGATCTCTGATCATTCAAACAGTGACTTCATCAGACTCAGCTGTGTATTTCTGCGCTGCCAGCACACAGTGATGTGGTTTAATGTCACCCCCTCACTAAAAACCCTGCTCTCTTTTTTCTCTCTTGTTTTCATGCTCAAGATCCTGAGAGGAAGGCTGGTAGAATCAGCCTCAACACAGCTTCATTACTGTAAAATAATCCGCTGCATTAGTAATGATCTGGAACAATGGTCTACCCTCCCTCCATCTTTACTGGGTCACATTGAAAGTACTCATATGAATGTTCTGCCCAGACTTCTCTACTTATTTCAGATGTTACCTATAGAAATTCCAAAGTCTACTCTTGATAATTTGAACATTCAAAATAGGTGCCCTAGAATTAAATTCACAATTTTGCAACTAACAAAGCCAGAAGGTGGCCTGAAACTTCCAAATTTAAAATATAATTTTTAGGCTGCACAAATAAAGCCTCTGATAGTATGGATTCAGAATGATACATACACCCACTGGCTCAATATTTAAAAACATATAAGTACAAAGCCATTGAAACCCCTACCCTTTCTAGATGCCCCTACACACATTGAACTAAGATTTCTCTTAAAATTTGGAATAAAATGTAGTCCAAAAGGGGACTTCATTTTATTCCAAATTTTAAGAGAAATCTTAAAATTTGGAATAAAAGAATCTCCTCATTGACAAGTATCCATGAGGACCTTTACACCTCACAGTCTGAATGTTGGCTTTAGAAAATGGCCAGATTATGGACTGATTTGTCTGCATCAGTGATTTCACAGTTATAATTTTAAAACATTCGAGGAGTTGAAAAATGACTTTGATCTCCCCTAGACAGATTTCTTTAGATACTTGCAGCTAAGAACTTTTCTGACAACACACAATGAATGGGGTAAACTAAAGCCCACATCCATAGCAATCTTTCTAAAGGAAATACAAATGGGAAATGGAGACAAGAAAAAATAGTTAAAGTGTAGAAAATATTTTTTATCTATGAATGTACATAACACCCTACAGGTGAGGCGGAGGTGGAAGGCAGAGATGAACATGGTCATATCACAGGGAACTTAGAAGGACGTATGCACGGAGGCGCATCTGGTTACTAATTCCAACACATGGAGGGAATTTATATGGAAAATAATTTGATTTTTCAGAACACCAGAAATAGTATCTAAAATGGGTCCAACACATCCCAGTTCATGTTGGAGAAACTGTGGAACATGCACTGCCAATCACACCCATATATTTTGGCAATGTACGAAGTTAAGTTTATACTGGAAAGAAATATTTGATGCCCTTAAAGAGATCTTTCAACATGAAATTTCACTAGGTCCTTCAGTAGCACTACTGGGTGTTATCCCTGAGATTCTGAATGCACAGGATAAGAAATACCTCTTGCATTTTACTTACAGCAGCCTTAAAGTGTATAACTATTGGATGGCTGAAACCAGACCCTCCCACATATATGGTTCCAGAAAGTCTGGGACCTTTATCAGATGGAACAAATGATATTCTCTTTAAGATTACAAACATCCGTCTTTACTGAACAATGGAGCCCTGTCATGCCTCTATTAATAAAGTGAGGTTTATCATCCAGTAAGACTCCGCTAGACTTTTTGCTTCAATATCTCCCCTATGCACATATCATATAAATATGTCACTGTCTGTAGTACAGATTTGGCATCTGTACTTTTTTGTGTGATTATAATGTGGACTGGACAATTATAACTTTTATTTTTTTCACTTGCTTAAAAAACAAAAACTTTTATCTATTTGAACTTAAATTTTGCTCTTGCTAAATCATGGCTTAACATGTTGGAGTGGATATTTGTGTTTTCATCTTTTTATGTCTTTTACCATTTCTGAATATATTGTATACAAATGTTATATTCAGAAGGATAAAAACGAAAATATACTTTGTACTGTTGTTTAAAGAAAACTAAACAAAAACTGAGTTTAAAAAAAAGCTTTATTATTGTTTTGACATTAAATTAGTTCTTCTGTCCCAGGGGGACATGCGTGAGTTACAGTACTTTCCAAATGGTTTAACGAGTGGGCGGGGCATCGTAGGTTTAAAAAGGCCGCTCAATTATGTGGTGACCAATCAGGGTCCACCGCGGTCCAACTGTCAGCAGGTTTTCATCCAATCACATCAGCTCGTGAGAACATACTTACAGTAGGCCTACAAGTAATCAGAGAGTAAAGAATTAATAATAAAATATCATATTGTCAACATTAAAATAAAGTAATCAGAAATAATAAAATAATGATAAATAATAATAATAATTCCATAAACTAATTAATTCCATTCACTCTCACAGCATTACAGACATTTCTGGTGTCTTTAAGACTTAAAACCACCACACCAAGAAAATCCATCACAAAATATATGTATTAATTTGTCATCAGGAATAAAAGTGCAGCAAAGAAGCAGGCAGGAGAGAAAGTATTTGTGACAGGATCAGCTGTGAGCAGAGGAAGAAGGTGGGGAAGAGGAGGTGACGTAGAAGGGAAGACAGTCCTCTTTCAGTTCATCTGTAATAAGCTTGTCAGATCAGAGAAACATGTGAATGCACCACCTCTGATGCCAGATTTCAGTGTATGCTAATTGTTCATTTGATATGGAAATAATTGTAAATTATTTTTATTTCTCATCGTTGCACATTTGTTGATTTAAGTTTCCAGGATGCCTCCAGTTTTATACACATTTGGATTTTTACTGCTCGTCCTTACAAGTAAGCCTCACACAATGTTATATGATTTTTTTTCTTTAACATGTACCACTGTGTGTTTATGGTACAAATTTATGTTTTGATTCTAACATTTCAAGATAAATTCCGAAAACTTTTATTGCTTGAATTCAAATTTTACCTCAACAATGACATGAACTGACTTTCTTCACAGGAAAAGTGCAAAGTGTTTCATTCCAACAGTCCTCTCCTCAAGTTGTAAAGGAAGGGACTGTGGAGCTCACGATAAACTGCAGTCATGATGGCAGCAACCTCCAAACTTTGCTGTGGTACCAACACAAACAGAGCAGTCACTCTATGAGCCTCATCGGGTACGTAGTCCTCCAGAGTGATCCAGACTACGAGGACCAGTTTTAAGAGTCCAGATTCAAGATAAAAGGAGAAGACATAGGGAAAGGATCTCTGATCATTCAAACAGTGACTTCATCAGACTCAGCTGTGTATTTCTGCGCTGCCAGCACACAGTGATGTGGTTTAATGTCACCCCCTCACTAAAAACCCTGCTCTCTTTTTCTCTCTTGTTTTCATGCTCAAGATCCTGAGAGGAAGGCTGGTAGAATCAGCCTCAACACAGCTTCATTATTGTTCTGACATTAACACTGACTGATTTTAAACAGATTAAACAAATGAGCTTCTTCACAGTCACACAGTTTCAAAAAATAATGTATATATGAAAGCATTCAAGTCATTTTGCGTATACGCAAAACACACATTGGAATGGGGTGGTATTTATGGCTGCAATGTGAGGGCAACAACTGAATGTAACTACACACTCATTTTACATGTGATACCGTGAAACTGCAATATTTTCTGGAGCGGTTTTTGTGCCATGAAAATCTCATACCTTGCCACTGCCACTATATGCGCTTGCCCATACTGAAATAGAGAGTATGTTTTTCTTGCCACTCCCCACAAGCAAAAGCCATGCTTGGCACAGAAAGGGAAGTCATGACAAGAATATGACAAGGCAAAACAGCAACAACCTAGGGGGAAGCAAATATCAATATAACCGTGAGTATTCATATTTCACCAAATCAACAGCATGAAAGGATCATACAAGTGCCAAACAACCATAAGAAAAAGCTCAGCCACTTGAAGAAATGATTCACAATTCTTCCCAATACTTTGCATAGGTAGATGATTAAAGTATAATGGCAGAAAAACAGCAGCAAAGAAGATCCAGCCCACAGCACAACTACTGTTCAGTCATTAAACACGAGACAGCAGGAGAGCAGAAATGTTACAGCCAACTGTAGCTTAACCAAGCAGCCAAACAGTGACTAACAAAAGTCAAAACATTAACTGGTAATATAACTATAATATTAGCTGTATGCTAGTACAAGCAATACAATGCTTACTTAGTGAGATGAAGATGTACCTGCAATTCCCAGAGTCATGAAATAAATGAGTAAAAACCTTCAAAGAGTCCCAAGCAGAACAGAAAAGTTTCAGACGACCGTTGATGAGGAGTCATAATAACCCAAACAGTGACATTAGCTAGCTTAATGCACAGTACATTAGTAGCTGGACACCTAGGCTGCTGTCATCTATCCCTACTTCTGTGAGCAAAAAACAGAAGATAGCACCAAGATATCAAACACAAGATAGGAGAAGAGCAAAATGCAGACAGTCTGGCAGCTTCTTCACTGTTAGCTATCCAAACGTTAGCCTCAGTGTTACCAACTGTGTGTCATAACCGTTAGCTAGCTTAGCCAAACGTAGCTGGCTTAGCCAAAACATCAACTTATGATGTAACATGTCAGAACAGGCAGATACCGTATATTTCCAAATAGTTGCCCGGTGGCAAACAGCTGCCGGGCACCTAATAGCTGCCGGGGGTTTGACCCCATTTTGTGTATTAAACGCCGGTCCGATTATTTCCTCATGCATTGACTCAAGGAGGGACAGCCATGGCAGACTGTTTGCGCTTTTACGCATGGGTCGGTGGTGAAGTGGTACACATGACTCGTGCTATGGACGGACGGACAGACAGCCACGTACCTAAAACAGGAAATATATCTGGCTACATCTTTCCCACATCAAATATCCGTGATCACCTAGACCCAGGTGCGTAAAAGCGCACACAATTCTGTGTCCTCTCACCGCGGATGCTGTGATTTGGTGGCCTGGTACTCATTGTAGCCCACTCTTATAAGACCCAACAATAATAGTAATAATAATAATAATAATAATAATAATAATAATAATAATAATAATAAGTTACTGTGGACCTATATGCCATGCCTTTTAATAAAATTACCAAAGGAGTTCGCTGAAAAACAGATAAAGTCAGCCTGAATTACTCACGGTGAAAATCGCTGACATGCATGAGAAATACGGCTTCTACAGGCTCGCCATAGCTCACTGTCAGGACTCAGGGACCAGAATTCGGGATGGCGGACCGTCGGAATGGCGATATTTCGGTGTGGCGGCCTGTAACCGTTGGTTAAATGGCCCGTTCGGTTGGTATTCGGATAACTGGGGCTTTACTGATATAATGTAATAGCACCACCCAGCGGTGAAACCCATGTACACGTTTACACGAAAAAAATGACCCACTCTAAACGTTTGGAGATTTTTCTACACAAACTCACCCCTACATTATACAGTATTTTTGCACTAAAAAACATACTGGACAGGAACTGTAACCAAATAACGGCCTGGTGCAGGTCGGTGCAAAAAAAAAAAAAAAAAAAAAAAAAAAAAAAAGCCTTGAGCAAATAGCCGCCTGATTCTTTTAAACGCCTGGGGTCAAACTTGATTTTGTGAAATAAACGCCTGGGCTACTATTTGGAAAAATACGGTAATTCTTACCTTGCTGAGGTGAAGCTATGATTCCTGGAGATTCCTAAAAGAGTAAACTTCCCAAGCAGAGTCCAAAGTAGCCAAAAGCTGGTCAGGAAAACTCCGGTTCAGACATGAAGTGTGCGTTAGCAACAGCCGTTGGTGTGAGGAACAATCACAGATGGACTCTATCAGCATATTGGAGCACTGAGAAAACATTCATTGTAACGGTGGTCCTGAGGAAACACTGTTAAACTGTCGGTACTAAACTTGCTCTTTAAATGGACAGTTGGTCTCAAGTTTTACTAACTAAATTATTTCATGTGTCCAAGTGGGAGTTTCAGCGCAAGTTACATTACTTTCCTAACGGGGCATTGTAGGTTTAAAAAGACCGCCCAGTTATATGGTGACCAATCAGGTTCCACCGAGGTCCAACTGTCAGCAGATTTTCATCCAATCACATCAGCTGGTAAGAACATATTTACAGTAGGCCTACAAGTGATCAGACAGTAAACAATAAATAATAAAATATCATATTGTCAACATTAAAATTAAATAATCAGTTTTTTTCCCCACATTCTTTAAAAGTCTCCCAGAATTACTCTTACAGCATTACAGACATCTCTGGTGTCTTTAAGACTTAAAACCACCACACCAAGAAAATCCATCACAAAATATATGTATTAATTTGTCATCAGGAATTAAAGTGCAGCAAAGAAGCAGGCAGGAGAGAAAGCATTTGTGACAGGATCAGCTGTGAGCAGAGGAAGAAGGTGGGGAAGAGGAGGTGACGTAGAAGGGAAGACAGTCCTCTTTCAGTTCATCTGTAATAAGCTTGTCAGATCAGAGAAACATGTGAATGCACCACCTCTGATACCAGATTGCAGTTTATGCTAATTGTTTATTTGATATGGAAATAATTCTAAATTATTTCTGTTATTTCTCATCGTTGCACATTTGTTGATTTAAGTTTCCAGGATGCCTCCAGTTTTATACACATTTGGATTTTTACTGCTCATCCTTACAAGTAAGCCTGACACAGTGTTATATGATTTTTTTTCTTTAAGGTGTACCACTGTGTGTTTATGATACAAATTTGTTTCATTTTCTCTAAGATGTCAAGATAATGCTCTTAAACTTGCATTTCAAAAATTCAAATTTTCACTCAACAATGACATGAACTGACTTTCTTCACAGGAAAAGTGCAAAGTGTTTCATTCCAACAGTCCTCTCCTCAAGTTGTAAAGGAAGGGACTGTGGAGCTCACGATAAATTGCAGTCATGATGACAGCAGCCGCAGCACTATGTTATGGTACCAACACAAACAGAGCAGTCACTCTATGAGCCTCATCGGGTACACGGTCAACCAGGGTGATCCAGTCTACGAGGACCAGTTTAAAAACTCCAGATTCAAGATAAAAGGAGAAGACATAGGGAAAGGATCTCTGATCATTCAAACAGTGACTTCATCAGACTCAGCTGTGTATTTCTGCGCTGCCAGCACACAGTGATGTGGTTTAATGTCACCCCCTCACTAAAAACCCTGCTCTCTTTTTCTCTCTTGTTTTCATGCTCAAGATCCTGAAAGGAAGGCTGGTAGAATCAGCCTCAACACAGCTTCATTATTGTTCTGACATTAACACTGGCTGTGATTTGAAACAGATTAAACATAATGAGCTTCTTCACAGTCACAAAGTCTCACAAAATAATGTATATATGAAAGCATTCAAGTCCTTTTGCTTGTATGCAAAACACATTGGAATGGGGTGGTATGTACGTATGGTTGCAATGTGATAGTGCTGCACGATTAATCTAATCGCAATCGCAATCGGGATGTTAGGCTGTGCGATTACATAACTACATAAAAGGCTGCGATTTAATGTAGGCTAAATAAATGTTAACGTGTGTGCCTGTCAACGTGACCGCCTCTCCTGTAGTGTGTGGAGTTTGCTGACTTCATGCCCACAAGCTATCCTGGTGCGTGCAGCCGGCGTGCAGCAGTGACCAACACAGACGCTGAAGAAGAGCATGAGCTCGACCATGAACAGCCTGAGTTGGTGGCGAAACAATGTCTGTTACATGGCGATACTTTGGATTCAGGTACGGCAATGCTGAACGGACGTGCTGTGAAAGTTAAAGTCGCCACGTCCCGCGGCAACACGACCAATCTATATCAGCACTTGAGACAACACAGCACAGGGAAAAGTAGGATGAGTGCATGCGAGAGAAAGCCGAGCCGTGTAACGTTAAAGACAAAGAGACAACTGAAAGCCGCCAGAGCCTCATAAAACAACATCCAAGCACAGTTGAGCAAACATTTGTAAGTGTCACAGGGAAATCATGGACTCCATAACAAATGAAAAATTGAGCAATTTTGCTCGGTTTCGGCCCACTTGACATGCTGCTGTGTTGTGCTATGGCGCTGGAATTTGTCACTTACGTGACAACGCCTGAACGCAACATATGCTCGCTCCGCTGTGTGTACAGTTCCGTGCTGGCTGCTGTGTGAGCAGCGTGTTTGACTGTGCTCAGTCTGTTGATGGTCATTGACACACTGTCTGTCCATAACAATAACTGTGTCAGGTCAAGTGCCCCCCTGATATAATGTAGGGGAAATACTGAGTCAAGCAAAAAGACTCATCATACCATTTATTTATTACATTTTATTGTAATTATATTGTAATCGCAATGGCAAATTGCAATAATGTCCACCATAATCGCAATCGCACATTTTTACCAAATCGTGCAGCACTACAATGTGAGGTCAAAAACTGAATGTAACTACACACTCATTTTATAAGTGATACCGTGAAACTGCAATATTTTCTGGGGCAGTTTTTGTGCCGTGAAAATCTAATCAGTCTAAGTCAATCTAAGTCATAACAAGAATATGACAAGGCAAAACAGCAACAACCAACAACGTAGGGGAAAGCAAATATCAATATAACCACGAGTATTTGCATTTCACCAAATCAACAGCATGAAAGAATCGTTCGAGTGCCAAACAACCAAAAGAAAAAGCTCAGCCACTCAAAGAAATGATTCACAATTAAGTAGTGCTGCACATTTTGATAAAAATATGCGATGGTGATTTTAGTGGACAATATTGCCATTTGTGATTGCCACTGCGATTATAATAAATAAATGGAATCATGAGTCTTCTTGCTTGACTGTCAAGGAAAATGCGGAGAATGACAATAGTTTTGGAGTTTATTTCCCAACCGGAACATACAAATATTTAGCAGCATAAAATTACAAAACCGTAATTTTTTACAGTACTGTTCTCCAAATAATATTTTCAAATAAATAGAAGTTCTTTCTTTTTTGAAAATAAAGGTATTTCGGCAAAGTGCAAATAGTGACATTATTGTAAACTTAAAGGCTTTTCTGCAGGCATTTTGTAAACTTTAACTGTTTAAGTAGTATTTAATACAAAAACGAAAAAGATTGTACAGCACTGTAAAAAAGAATAAAGGCATTTCTGCAACGTGCAGAGGCAGTAAACAGCTTTCCTGTACGCATTTTGGTAAACCTTTAAAGTATTGTTATTTAATTTTAAAAAAAAGTGCAGTAAACAAACAAAGGAGTTTCTTTAAAGTGCAAACAGAAGCAGTGCCCGTCTCTCAATATAACAAAGGCAGTCCTTTAAAGTGCAAAGGCTGTGGCACTTTTTTACAACTTGAAGGCCTTTCTGGAGGCATATCTCTTAACATTGAGTACAACTTCAACAACAAATAAGAGAATACAAAATATTCATTAAATAAGACATTTTGCATGCTCAAAAAAGGACATTTGAGAGGGGTTTAATATAAAAATCAACTTCTAAAATGGGGTATACTTTGCAGTCTACTACAACTTCCTCTAAAAATTACACTGGATATAAAACAAAATGGACACTTTGGGTAGTTCAGTCAATCACACCCAAACCAATAAAAATGTTACCACTGTACTTTCTTATTATCAAATTGTACTTCCATATGCTCTTTCTAAAAGGTTCCAGCTAACACCATTTCAGAGGTTCTTTGACAAAAACACCCAACATTTCCACCTTGTCTGGTTTCAGACAGGATCGATGGGCTGATACAACATTACCGCTCATCCTAAAAGCTCTTTCTGACACAGAGCTTGTTGCTTGTATGCATAGATATTTCTGAGCTAGTCTGGACAGCAAAGGGAAATTCATTTTGTGGCACTTTCCATCATTTCAACGGATCTTCCTCATGGCCAACACAGAGCATGTAAGTGTATGTAGTGAGTTCACTAGCCACTGCTTCACTACACTGTGCCATGGGATCAAAGGTGGTTGATGATACTGATGCTGTTGTTGGCGTGTGTGGGCTGTTCTGAAAGAAACTGGCTAAAGTTTTCTTCTTGGCTTTAGCTGCAGGTGGATTGTCCACATCCAAGCTATCCTCCTCCATTGCTATGGTGCGCTGCGCTTCAGGCTGATGCTGAATTGCCATCACCTGTAATATTTACAAGAAAAAGAATTGAATTTCTATAACACAGTTTAAAATACATCAAAATCTCTAGGAGCTTTACAGAAAGAGTTTAACAGTCATACTACATGATAGACTGGTCAATATACTCCAAAAAAAAAATTTAAATAAAATTATGCCAGCATAAAAGAAAATAATAACTGATCACCTCAGAAATCACTCGTTCCTTCGTGGTCTTCGTTTCTTCTGTACTCGCGTATTTTGTTCGGAACCTGGGGTCAAGGAATGTTGTGATGTTCAGCAGGTCCTGTGTTGCTTGATATTTTTCATTGAGGTAGCTCAGGATTTTTGCTTTCAGTGATTTGGTCAGGTCACTGTTCTCTGCCTCTTCAGCCAGTACTGAGGTGTTCAGAAGATGGAGAACAGGTTTCAGGTATGATATGCTTACGTATTGTTCAGCTGACAAAGCATCTGTGAAGTCTTGGAGTGGGCTTAGAGCCTTGTTTAAAGATTCCAGGACGTCCAGGTCTTGTAATGAGGGCAGTCGCTGTCGCGTTTTGCGGTCTGTAGAGAGAACCTTGGTCAAAGCATGTTGTTGTTCCAGGACTCTTGCTATCATTTTCTGTGTGGATCCCCATCGTGTTTGGCAGTCTGTCACCATGGCATGCTGTGGAAGGTTGAGCTCCCTCTGTGCCTCCCTCAAGGCTTCTCTTTTCCTCCAGCTGTGAGAGAAGTGGCCCACAAGCTTTCTACATATCCCAATAGCCCTGTTGGTGCAGTCAGCTTCACCTTTCACAGCATTTTCTGTGAAAGAGAGGAGTGAAAGACACCCATAAATTTTTCTTATCCTCTACAGGTTCCAAAAAACATGTAGTATTATCTGAAACAACTTAGAGGCTTGTACAGTAATAAAGGGTGTTGTTCTTAAATCAGTGTGTTAGTGTGTGTGTGTGTGTGTGTGTGTGTGTGTACAAAACAGCCTCTGTCAGATATGTTTGTGCTCTTTGTGAAAGTTTGTCTTAAATAATTTATCTTTCAGGTAGTAGAGAGCACAGGGATCATTTTATAAACGTTTGGGGGTTTTTTATACCTGAAATATTTTAGTTTTATTTCATTTTGCTTTATATTTTAATTGTTTTTTGTCCAGTCTAACAGTTTGAATTTGGGAGCAATCTTTGCCTACTTGTCAGTCCTTTCTGGCCTGAATGAGTAAGTAGTATTTCCATTCAATGTTGATTTGAGCATCTAAATTTTTATCAACCCAACAGAGTTTTGGTTCATTTTGAAAAAAAAAAAAAAAAAAAAGATTTTAAGAACACATTAGTGCAAATAGCAAACACATTTAAAGAAAGACAATTACTAGTGGCCAAAGAGCTGTTTGAGACTATGGACGGTTGATAATGCAGTTTCAGTTTGGTCAAATAATACCAATGAAATACAGATAAAAAACAGAAACAGTAAACATGGCAGATAGGCAAAGTAGTGTAAAAGAATTAACTTACCAATGGCAAGAAGAAGCCTATGTTACCAACTTATAATACCTCACTGGTACAGGCGATCAAACACACAGACCGGTTTCGACAAGTGTCTTCCTCAGTGTGTGAAAAGGGTTACACACTGAGGAGGACACTTGTCGAAACCGGTCTGTGTGTTTGATCGCCTGTACCAGTGAGGTATTATAAGTTGGTTACTAAGGACACCGAGTGATGCTGGCTTTTTTTTGTTTATATTGTTGTTCTGTGGCCGAGCACCTCCAGACTTTTTTCTTCTTCTTTTCTTTTTGAGAGTGCGTGTTGTCTTTCTTCAAAGATGAAGCCTATGGCCAAAACAGTGGACTCTTTGCCAGTTATTAAGCTGCACTGCCTTGATGATGTTAGTGGCGTTGTCTGTAGTGATGGTAACCTAACGCTCCTCACACAGGTCCCACGCTGCCAAAGCCTCTCTCAGGCCTGATGCAATGTTTTCTCCGGTGTGGTCCTGGGGGAAGTACGATGTTTGTAGGCAGCGACTTTTAAGCTCAAAGTCATCGTCGACAATGTGAACTGTCAGACTTAAATAAGGCTCCGCAGTCCTGCTTGACCACAGGTCTGTTGTGGTTGCGTAGAACTTCACTGTATCCATTTCTACTTGAACTTCACTATGGCGTTGGTTGTAGAGCTCTGGGATAGCAACGTGAGAGAAAATGTTATGCGAGGGTAGCTGATACCTTCTGTCCAGTGTACGGATCATTTTCCAAAACCCCTCCTTGTTACCTGTATATATCAGCACCATGTCTCGTGCCAAATAGTTTGTAATGGAGTCCGTGATTTCCCTGTGTCTCTCTGAGGTCTTTTCATATGGCGTGACACTTGTAAATATATTCCTAATTGTGTTTTGTTGTTGTTTCATGAGGAGGCTTTCAGTTGTATCTTTGTCTTTAGCGTTTCCTGGCTTGGCTTTCTCTTGCATGCACTCTTCGTACTTTTCTCTGTGCTGTCTCAAATGTTGATACAGATTGGTAGTGTTGACACGGGACGTGGCGACTTTACCTTTGCAAGTTCTAAATGGCACCTCTTTCTGTTCAGCGTCGCCATACCAGAAGCCAAAGTATCGGCATATAATTGACGTTGCAGGTTTTTTTTTTCGCCACTTACTCTAACTCTTCTTGGTCGTGCACATATTCTTCCTTGGCGTCCATCTTGGTCAGTGCTGCACGCTGGGTAGTCACCTGACCATACGTGCTGTACACACCAGGATAGCTTGTGGGCGTAACGTCAACAAACTCCACACACTTTAGGAGAGGCAGTCACGTTCACAGGCACGCACGTTAAGATTTATTTACATTAAATCGCAAATTGCAGCCTTTTGTGCGGTTATGTAATCGCACAGCCTGACATCGCGATTGCGATTAGAGCACTACAATTAACTGCAATACTTTGCATAGGTAGATGTTTAAAGTATAATAGCAGAAAAACAGCAGCAAAGAAGATCCAGCCCACAGCACAACTAATGTTCAGTCACTAAACACAAGGCAGCAGGAGAGCAGAAACATTACAGCCAACTGTAGCTTAACCAAGCAGCCAAACAGTGACTAACAAAAGTCAAAACATTAACTGGTAATATAACTGTAATATTAGCTGTATAGCTGTACAAGCAATACAATGCTTACTTAGTGAGATGAAGATGTGATTCCCAGAGTCAAGAAAAATAAAACCTTTCAAAAGAGTCCCAAGGAGCCAAAAACAGACAACTCCGGTTCAGACCAACGGGACGCAACAGCCGTTGGTGTAAGGAACAATCACAAATGGACTCTATCAGCATATTGGAGCACTGAGAAAACATTCCTTGTAACTGCAGTCCTGAGGAAACACTGTTAAACTGTTAGTACTAAACTTGCTCTCTAAATGGAGTTATTCTCTAGTTTTACTAAACAAGTTCTCGTGTCCGTGATGGAGCTGCAGCGTCAGTTACTTTGCAAACAGTTTAACAAGTGGGCGGGGCATTGTAGTTTTAAAAAGACCGCCCAATTATGTGGTGACCAATCAGGTTCCATTGGGGTCCAATTTGTCAGCAGGTTTTCATCAGCTGGTGAGAACATACTTACAGTAGCCCTATGAGTGATCAGACAACTAAACTATTAATTAATATAATTACACATAACAGAGACTACTCCCTACTACATGTCAGTAAAAAAAAGTGCCTAAAAAGTGCAGCAAAGAAGCAGGCAGGAGAGAAAGTATTTGTGACAGAATCAGCTGTGAGCAGAGGAAGAAGGTGGGGAAGAGGAGGTGACGTAGAAGGGAAGACAGTCCTCTTTCAGTCCATCTGTAATAAGCTTGTCAGATCAGAGAAACATGTGAATGCACCACCTCTGATACCAGATTTCAGTGTATGCTAATTGTTCATTTGATATGGAAATAATTGTAAATTATTTCTGTTATTTCTCATCGTTGCACATTTGTTGATTTAAGTTTCCAGGATGCCTCCAGTTTTATACACATTTGGATTTTTACTGCTCGTCCTTACAAGTAAGCCTGACACAATGTTATGATTTTTTTTCTTTAACATGTACCACTGTGTGTTTATGGTACAAATTTGCTTAGATTTTTCTAAGATTTCAAGATAAATTCATAAAACTTTTATTGCTTGAATTCAAATTTTACCTCAACAATGACATGAACTGACTTTCTTCACAGGAAAAGTGCAAAGTGTTTCATTCCAACAGTCCTCTCCTCAAGTTGTAAAGGAAGGGACTGTGGAGCTCACAATAAACTGCAGTCATGATGACAGCAACCTCCAAGTAATGCTGTGGTACCAACACAAACAGAGCAGTCGCTCTATGAGCCTCATCGGGTATGTATACCCCCCGAATGATCCAGTCTACGAGGACCAGTTTACAAACTCCAGAGTCAAGATAAAAGGAGAAGACATAGGGAAAGGATCTCTGATCATTCAAACAGTGACTTCAGCAGACTCAGCTGTGTATTTCTGCGCTGCCAGCACACAGTGATGTGGTTTAACGTCACCCCCTCACTAAAAACCCTGCTCTCTTTTTTCTCTCTTGTTTTCATACTCAAGATCCTGAGAGGAAGGCTGGTAGAATCAGCCTCAAAACAGCTTCATTATTGTTCTGACATTAACACTGACTGACTTTAAACAGATTAAACATAATGAGCTTCTTCAGTCACAGAGTTTAAAAGAATACTGTATATATGACAGCCAGGGTAGGAAATTAGCACCAGCCATCAGCCAAATGCTGGTAAAATATACAAGTGGCTGCTAGATTGGCTTTACTCACCAGCCCAAAAACAATGGTAGTCTATGAAGTGGCTGGTAGATTTCTGAATCCACCAGCCACAGTGGCAGGTGGGCAAAAAAGTTAACTTCAACCCCTGATGAAAGCATTCAAGTCCTTTTGCTTAGACACAAAACACACATTGGAATGGGGTGGTATTTATGGCTGCAATGTGAGGGCAACAACTGAATGTAACTACACACTGATTTCATCAAATACATTACAGATTTCCCCAATGTGTACAAATCAAGTGCTGCCATTTAAAGGAAAGCTGACAGACCAATACATGAGTCCTTGTACATTCAGTCAGTCACAAGGCCAGACCTATGATGTAGAGAGGCAGTGATATGCCAGTTTAGAGGTACACCATGACGGAGAACCTCCCCCTTTATTTTATTGATTTTCAAAGGAGAGACTTTTTACACATACTTTCATTTACAAAATGGTTTCAGGTTTGTATTATAGTAATAAATATTTGTTCAACCAAAAATGACCTCTTCTGTTTTCATTCCTTCAAGAGCCATTCTGACTGACAAAATAATTAAACTATTAATTAATACAATTGCAAATTATAGTTAAAGTCATCCAGGGCTCAACAATAAGGATTGCCCGATTGCCCGGGGCAAGTAAAACTCAAGGTCGGGCATGTAAACTAACAACTCACTTGCCCGATCGGGCAAGTTGCTAAAAATAGTGAAAGTTAATAACTAATTGATAAAAATAAATGTATTTTAAAATGTGCTCTTCTGCTCTGATGCAGCGGTCTCTCTGCCTGAAGTCACAGGCACAGCTGTGTAACAATGTCCTGCCCACAGCCCCCATTGATATTATTTTGCGCGACGGACGCTTCATATAATAACATAACAATATACTATTTATGGTGTTCTGTCATCGTGTCATTTCTGTCTCTACATGGTCACGTGTTAAGACACAAAAATCCATCACAAAATATATGTATTAATTTGTCATCAGGAATAAAAGTGCAGCAAAGAAGCAGGCAGGAGAGAAAGTATTTGTGACAGGATCAACTGTGAGCAGAGGAAGAAGGTGGGGAAGAGGAGGTGACGTAGAAGGGAAGACAGTCCTCTTTCAGTCCATCTGTAATAAGCTTGTCAGATCAGAGAAACATGTGAATGTTGCACATTTGTTGATTTAAGTTTCCAGGATGCCTCCAGTTTTATACACATTTGGATTTTTACTGCTCCTCCTTACAAGTAAGCCTGACACAATGTTATATGATTTTTTTTTTTAACACGTGTACCACTGTGTGTTTATGGTACAAATTTGTGTTTTAAGTTTCTGAGATTTCAAGATAAATTCATAAAACTTGTATTACTTAAATTCAAATTTTACCTCAACAATGACATGAACTGACTTTCTTCACAGGAAAAGTGCAAAGTGTTTCATTCCAACAGTCCTCTCCTCAAGTTGTAAAGGAAGGGACTGTGGAGCTCACGATAAACTGCAGTCATGATGACAGCAACCTCAACTACATGCTGTGGTACCAACAGAAACGGAGCAGTCGCACCATGAGCTTCATCGGGTACGTATACCCCCCGAGTGATCCAGTCTACGAGGACCAGTTTAAAGAGTCCAGATTCAAGATAAAAGGAGAAGACATAGGGAAAGGATCTCTGATCATTCAAACAGTGACTCCATCAGACTCAGCTGTGTATTTCTGCGCTGCCAGCACACAGTGATGTGGTTTAATGTCACCCCCTCACTAAAAACCCTGCTCTCTTTTTTCTCTCTTGTTTTCATGCTCAAGATCCTGAGAGGAAGGCTGGTAGAATCAGCCTCAACACAGCTTCATTATTGTTCTGACATTAACACTGACTGATTTTAAACAGATTAAACATAATGAGCTTCTTCACAGTCACACAGTCTCAAAAAATAATGTAAATATGAAAGCATTCAAGTCCTTTTGCTTAGACACAAAACACACATTGGAATGGGGTGGTATTTATGGCTGCAATGTGAGGGCAACAACTGAATCCACTGCAATTTTGTACAAAGCCCATGACTTCCTCTCTCAAAATTCACTAATTACAATATGACATATTGTATTGAGGTCTGGGGAAACACATATAAAACAAATACTACGTCTATATTTTTATTGCAAAAGAAAGCTATAAGAATTATCTGTTAAAAAACCTTAACGCGAGCCAACTAACACACTATTTGCAAAAACATTTTGAAATTCACGGACTTAGTTGATTACATCACAACACAAACCATGTACAAAGTAAAAAATGAACTTCCACTCTCCAGAAACTGTTTAAAATGAAAGTGTTATGACCCTGGGTCATTTATTTGTGATTCTGCTGTTCTGTTGTTCTGTTGTTCCTCCCTGCCTGAGGGTGGTGCTGCCACCCTTAGTGTGTTTCTCTCTCTCCAGGTGCTGGCTGCTGATTGGTGGTTGGAGATTGGTGGAGCTGGTATAAAATGGCCGCTGCTTAAGCTGTTCTTCCTCTTCTCTTGGCCCTACTCCCAACTGCACCATGCTTTGTTGTACTGTGTTAAAAATGAGTTAATTGTGATATTAGTCCAGCAGTCCAGGTAGCTGTAGGGGTGGGTAGCCCTTTTTGTTAATCTTTTTTCTCCTGTTTATTTATAGGGAGTCAGGTGAGTGACCTGTATATTTTCTTTACTTTTGGGTAGGTAAATTAGTTTTGGAGAGCAGATTGTTTTGTTTGTTGTTTTGGGCCACGCCCACCCTGAAGCTTATTGCTACCTTTCTTGGTGAGTGGCATTGGTCGTCCTTGGGAGTGGGGAAAGAGGGGAGCATCCTTTCATGCTATGTACCGGTTCCCCTAGGCCGGTCGTAACAAGAGACACCAGATATAATCTGAGAGGAATATTATTATTATTTGATAAACCAAAGACCCAAACTAATGTTAAAAATAACTGTTTCTGTTAAAGGGGTAATGATTTGAAACAACTGTCCAGAAAGTATTAAATCATGTCGTACATTACATATCTTTAAAAGACTCTATAAAAACTACATTATTTCTTGCTATGGTAAAGAAAATTAAGTTTACTGACTGTACTATTATTTCCGGATTTGTGTGCTGTGCACTATTCGGTCTATTGTGTGATGGAAAATTTAAGTTTATTGATATGATTAATTTTAAATTCTTGCACGTTGCTCTTTTGTATTTGTATTGTTATCACGAGTATAATTCTGTAAGGTAAAAGGGTAGGTGTTTATAAGCTTTAGCTTCTACCTACACCCTTTCAGTTACATTGATTATTGAAATGTACTGCAACAAACACATTCATTCATTCATTCATTCAGAATGTAACTACACACTAATTTCATCAAAAAAATTTCAGCTTTGCCAAATGTGTAGAAATCAAGTGCTGCCATTTACAGGAAAGCTGACAGACCAATAGGGATGTAACGATATGGAAAATTTGATATCTCGATTATAGTGACCAAATTATCACAGTATACGATAATATTGCGATATTTTTTTAAGCGCTGTAAAATGTCCAAAAAATAAATACATTGAAATAACTTCACTAAATCTTGTAACTTCCTTCTCATACCAAAATGTTAACAGCCAAAATCTTATATTAAAATGAAACTTTCACATTAAAGGGCCTAGGGATTGGCACAGCAACAGAAAAATTTATTTTAAATTAACAAAATATGTAAATACATTACAGGAGCAAAGCTTATTTGTCTGATGCATTTTAACAGCAAAATATGTAAACAATTTATATATTAATTATTTATTTATTAGCACGAGAGGAAAAATATATATCAGGGGTCAACAATAAGGATTGCCCGATTGCCCGGGGCAAGTTAAACTCAAGGTCGGGCATGTAAACTAACAACTCACTTGCCCAATTGGGCAAGTTGCTAAAAATAGTAAAAGTTAATAACTAGGTAATTGATAAAATAAATGTATTTTAAAATGTGCTCCTTTGGCTCTGATGCAGCGGTCTCTCTGTCTGAAGTCACAGGCACACGTAACAATGTCCTGCCCACAGCCCCCATTGATATTATTTTGCACGACACACAGGTGATCACGCTAGAGCGGCTCGGGCCACATTTTCCTGACCAAACCGGCCCCCGAGCCCGGTGCAGTTTGTCAGCTGACAAAGTTATTAAAATGGACAGTGTGTAGCCTAAATAACCAGCAACAGACTGCTGTTACGCACAGACAAACACGCTGCTCGCACAGCAGCGTAGCACGGCACTCATGAGCTGGTGTTGCATTCAGGCGTTGTCACGTAAATAACAACTTCCAGCACTTAAATAGGTCATAGCACAAAACAGCAGCATGTCAAGTGACTTTTTACTTTTATTAAACTCAATACAATTGTTACTAAATCTTGAGACACCTCATATGTAAGCTAGACAGACATTTCACCTGCTCATTACTGTGCACACATGTACTGTATGTACTTAGTCCTAAAGAGCCCTTCTGGTGCCAGTAGATACATAGAAACATCCCAGCAGGCTGTGCTTTGCAAACATACAAAAAAGTTTCATGCATGTGAAAATTATTTTTCATGCGTGTGCTTCACCTCCGCTGCTACAACTCCATTCTAGGGGAAGCACTGTTGTGTGCGTTTTGTGCAACAGGTGGATGTGGTAGTCTACTGGTAGAGTAGAGAGAGAGCTAAGTAGCGTTGAAGTAGAGTAGAGCAGGGCAGAGAGATGGAAGCAAAATATATTAAACCCGGTGTTAGTAAAGCAGAACTGGAGAGATGGGTGAAAAATAAATAGAGGTGGGCATGGCTCAAGTAGGGTGCAAAATTATAGACGGAGAATGATTGACAAATTTTTCACTTTAAGCCCTGACACTGTCATATTTGTGTAGGAATTAAGCTACAATACATGACATGTTGTTTTAATTAATAAATATAGTGTAAATAAAGATTACATAACATAAAAATAACTGCAGTCTTTGTTAATTGATAGCCGCTTAAATTAAACAATTTTTATAGGGCAAGTAAAAACTGACTTTGGGCAAGTAGATCTCTGACCAACTTGCCTGACCGGGCAAGTGAAAAAAAACCTTAGCGTTGAACCCTGTGTATAAAACAAAACAATGCAAGAGTAGAACAAAAGACATACAATATATAGAATAGATATCACAAATGTGCAGGAGAAACCAAAAAAACCCTATGGGCAATGGTCATCCTTACACAGAATAATTCACACATTAGAAGTGTGCATGTGAGTCAGAGGATTACCTGTATGAGAAAAGGAGTGCATGCTATCGGTCAAAGGTTAACACGGCAGCGTTTTATGTTGTTTCCTTGAGCTTATGTCGAGAAAGCATAACTGGCCGTCTATATCGATTCTAGCTCGCCATACAATAACCATAATCATAGTGATTCAATCATAGTTGATCTCAATTAGTGTTACATTACGCCGGTTTATATCCTGTCAGCTCTGCTCAGTGTTTTCAGCTCCGTTTCGTTTTGAAACACTTAACGTTAGCAACATAGCTGCTAACACGGCTATTAGCTACTCAGCTAGTATTAGCTCCTAAGTGTCTTAAACGAAAACGGAAAACCTAGTCGCCGTTTAGGAGGACAGATACGGCTCAAATGTCCCGTATACGTCGAGAGTCACACATTATGACAATCTTAGTAAAACCAAAGTCCCTCACACAATAACTGATGTTTGCATGGCATAACTTGCATTGGCTGTAAAGCTGTGGATGACGGTCACAGAGATAATCCAGTAGATTTGTAGTGATGCTACCCTTCGCAGCAACTTTCTTTCTGCATGTTCTACACACAGGATAGGTGTCCTCCAAAAGCTGTCCCTCAGCATTCTTCAGAAACCCAAAGTACACCCAGACCTCAGACTTTGTGCGTTTAGTTAGGGGGAAAATGTCCTGAGTGCCGCTATCACCACCTTCCGCCATGTTTTCATTCTTTGTGTTTACACACGCTACGCATTCACGCAACGCCTGCATCACGAGACTTGAATGAGGCTGTTATTACATATCCTGATAATCCACCGCGATAATGCAATTAATTTAAACATAAACAGTAATTCTTACCGTGTAAAAATTAACTGAGATTTACCGTAATATCGGAAATCGTTACATACCTACAGACCAATACATGAGTCCTCAAAAAATGGAAACTACGATTTTTTTTTCTTGGTGTAAAAACATCACAAACATTAAATGTACATTTAGTCAGTCACAGAGAGCAGACCTATGATGTAGGGTTGCAGTGATCTGTCGGTTTTGAGGTATACTTCGATAAAAAAGTTGACAGTTATCGCGTGTATATTTGCTTATCTATAATATTGGAAAAAAATATAACCAGATAGAGAACCTCCCCCTTATTTTAATTATTTTCAAAGGGGAGACTGTTTACATTCTACCATTGACAACGTGGTTTCAAATCTGTATTACAGTAATTAACATGTTTATCAAAAAATAACCCTTCCATTCCTTTAAGAGCCATTCTAATGACAATACTATAAATTCTGTAATACCATGAAACTGTGAAACTGCAATATTTTCTGAGATGGTTTTCGTATCGTGAAAATTTCATACTGTTGCAATCCTACTGTGATGTCAATAGAAAGTACGTTTTTCTCGCCACTCCCCACAAGCAAAAGCCATGCTTGGCACAGAAAGGAAAGTCATGACAAGAATATGACAAGGCAAAACAGCAACAACCAACAACCTTGGGGGAAGCAAATATCAATATAACCATGAGTATTCATATTTCACCAAATCAACAGCATGAAAGGGTCATACAAGTTCAGCCACTCAAAGAAATTATTCACAATAATCCCAATACTTTTCATTGGTAGATGATTAAAGTATACTAGCAGAAAAACAGCAGCAAAGAAAATCCAGCCCACAGCACAACTACTGTTCAGTCATTAAACACAAGACAGCAGGAGAGCAAAAACGTTACAGCCAACTGTAGCTTAACCAAGCAGCCAAACAGTGACTAAAAAAGTCAAAGATTAACTGGAAATATATCTATAATGTTTGCTGTATGCTAGTACAAGCAATAAAATGCGAGAAAGAGTCCCAAGGAGCCAAAGGCAGAATAGAAAAGTTTCAGATGACCGTTGATGAGGAGTCATAATAACCCAAACAGTGACATTAGCTAGCTTAGATCACAGTACATTAGTAGCTAGACACCTAGGCTACTGTCATCTATCCCTACTTCTGTGAGCAAAAAAATTAAGCCAGCACCAAAGATATCAAACACAAGACAGGAGAAGAGCAAAAGGCAGCCAGCCTGGCAGCCTCTTCACTGTTAGCTATCCAAACATTAGCCTCAGTGTTACCAACTGCTCATCATGACTGTTAGCTAGCTTAGCCAAATGTAGCTAGCTTAGCCAAACGTAACAGGCTTAGCCAAAACATCAACTTATGATGTAACTGTTACATGTCAGAACAGGCAGCTAATTCTTACCTTGCTGAGGTGAAGCCATGATTCCTTGAGATTCCTAAAAGAGTAAATTTCGCAAACAGAGTCCAAAGCAGCCAAAAGCTGGTCAGGAAAACTCCGGTTCAGACATGAAGTGTGCGTTAGCAACAGCCGTTGGTGTGGACTCTATCAGCATATTGGAGCACTGAGTAACATTCCTTGTAACTGCAGTCCTGAGGAAACACTGTTAAACTGTCGGTACTATAGCTCTTTAAATCGACAGATATTCTCTAGTTTTACTGACTAAAATAGTTTTTGTGTCGAGTGGGAGTTTCAGCATCAGTTACGTTACTTTCCAAGCTTTGTTTAATGAGTGGACGGGGCATTGTAGGTTTAAAAAGACCGCCCAATTATATGGTGACCAATCGGGTTCCATCGAGGTCCAATTTGTCAGCAGGTTTTCATCCAATCACATCAGCTGGTGAGAACATACTTACAGTAGCCCTATGAGTGATCAGACAACTAAACTAGTCTCCCACAATCACTCTCACAGCATTACAGACATTTCTGGTGTCTTTAAGACTTAAAACCACCACACCAAGAAAATCCATCACAAAATATATTTATTAATTTGTCATCAGGAATGAAAGTGCAGCAAAGAAGCAGGCAGGAGAGAAAGTATTTGTGACAGGATCAGCTGTGAGCAGAGGAAGAAGGTGGGGAAGAGGAGGTGACGTAGAAGGGAAGACAGTCCTCTTTCAGTTCATCTGTAATAAGCTTGTCAGATCAGAGAAACATGTGAATGCACCACCTCTGATACCAGATTTCAATGAATGCTAACTGTTAATTTGATATGGAAATAATTCTAAATTATTTCTGTTATTTCTCATCGTTGCACATTTGTTGATTTAAGTTTCCAGGATGCCTCCAGTTTTATACACATTTGGATTTTTACTGCTCGTCCTTACAAGTAAGCCTCACACAATGTTATGTGATTTTTTTTCTTTAAGATGTACCACTGTGTGTTTATGGTACCAATTAGTTTCATTTTCTCCAAGATGACAAGATAATGCTCTTAAGCTTGCATTTCAAAAATTCAAATTTTACCTCAACAATGACATGAACTGACTTTCTTCACAGGAAAAGTGCAAAGTGTTTCATTCCAACAGTCCTCTCCTCAAGTTGTAAAGGAAGGGACTGTGGAGCTCACGATAAACTGCAGTCATGATGACAGCAGCCTCAGCACTATGTTATGGTACCAACAGAAACAGAGCAGTCGCTCTATGAGCCTCATCGGGTACGTAGTCCTCCAGAATGATCCAGCATACGAGGACCAGTTTAAAGAGTCCAGATTCAAGATAAAAGGAGAAGGCATAAGGAAAGGATCTCTGATCATTCAAACAGTGACTCCATCAGACTCAGCTGTGTATTTCTGCGCTGCCAGCACACAGTGATGTGGTTTAATGTCACCCCCTCACTAAAAACCCTGCTCTCTTTTTCTCTCTTGTTTTCATGCTCAAGATCCTGAGAGGAAGGCTGGTAGAATCAGCCTCAACACAGCTTCATTATTGTTCTGACATTAACACTGGCTGTGATTTGAAACAGATTAAACATAATGAGCTTCTTCACAGTCACACAGTTTCAAAAAATAATGTATATATGAAAGCATTCAAGTCATTTTGCGTATACGCAAAACACACATTGGAATGGGGTGGTATTTATGGCTGCAATGTGAGGGCAACAACTGAATGTAACTACACACTCATTTTATACATGATACCGTGAAACTGCAATATTTTCTGGAGCGATTTTTGTCCCATGAACATCTCATACCTTGCCACTGCCACTATATGCGCTTGCCCCTACAGGAATAGAGTATGTTTTTCTCGCCACTCCCCACAAGCAAAAGCCATGCTTGGCACAGAAAGGGAAGTCATGACAAGAATATGACAAGGCAAAACAGCAACAACCAACAACCTAGGGGGAAGCAATTATCAATATAACCATGAGTATTCGTATTTCACCGAATCAACAGCATGAAAGGGTCATAACAGTGAACAACCAAAAGAAAAAGCTCAGCCACTCAAAGAAATGATTCACAATTAATCTCCATACTGTGCATGGGTAGATGATTAAAGTGTAACAGCAGAAAAACAGCAGCAAAGACAATCCAGCCCACAGCACAACTACTGTTCAGTCATTAAACACGAGACAACAGGAGAGCAGTCTGTTGCAGAGAGCTGTCTGTTACAGCCAACTGTAGCTTAACCAAGCAGCCAAACAGTGACTAACAAAAGTCAAAACATTAACTGGTAATATAACTATAATATTAGCTGTATGCTAGTACAAGCAATAAAATGCTTACTTAGTGAAATGAAGATGTAACTATAATTCCCAGATTAAAAAATGACCGCTGATGACTCACAATAACCCAAACAGTGACATTAGCTAGCTTAGATAACAGTACATTAGTAGCTAGACACCTAGGCTGCTGTCATCTATCCCTACTTCTGTGAGCAAAAAAATTAAGCCAGCACCAAAGATATCAAACACAAGACAGGAGAAGAGCAAAAGGCAGCCAGCCTGGCAGCCTCTTCACTGTTAGCTATCCAAACATTAGCCTCAGTGTTACCAACTGTGCGTCATAACCGTTAGCTAGCTTAGCCAAACGTAGCTGGCTTAGCCAAAACATCAATTTATGATGTAACCATTAGATGTCAGAACAGGCAGCTAATTCTTACCTTGCTGAGATGAAGCTATGATTCCTGGAGATTCCTCAAAGAGGAAATTTCCCAAGCAGAGTCCAAAGCAGCCAAAAGGTGGGCAGGAAAACTCCGGTTCAGACATGAACATACACTAACTAAATTAGTTCTTGGGTCCCATGGTGAGGTTTCAGCGCGAGTTTTGTTACTTTCCAAAGGGTTTAATGAGTGGACAGGGCCTTGTAAGTTTAAAGAGACCACCCACTTATATGGTGACCAATCAGGTTCCATCGAGGTCCAATTTGTCTGCAGGTTTTCATCCAATCACATCAGCTGGTGAGAACATACTTACAGTAGACCTACAAGTAATCAGACTGTAAACAATAAATAATAAAAAATCATATTGTCAACATTTAAGTAATATAAAGAAATCAGAAATCATAAAATAATCATAAATGATAATAATAATTCCATACACCTTTGTTTTTAGTTTCCCACATTCTTTAAAAGTCTCCCACAATCACTCTCACAGCATTACAGACATCTCTGGTGTCTTTAAGACTTGAAACCACCACACCAAAAAAATCCATCACAAAATCTATGTACTTACCAAGCCGAGTCCAAAGCAGCCGAAAGCTGGTCAGGAAAACTCCGGTTCAGACATGAAGTGTGCGTTAGCAACAGCCGTTGGTGTGAGGAACAATCACAGATGGACTCTATCGGCATATTGGAGCACTGAGAAAACATTCCTTGTAACTGCAGTCCTGAGGAAACACTGTTACAGTTTTTCTCAATTGTTTACACGCAATTTTGAAAACAGGGCTCCTTTTTTCAAAATATTCACACAGTTATCCAAACACCACACTCAATTTGCATAACTCCTAGATTGTTTGCAAAATGACACACTTCAGTCAAAACATATACACATATTTATAAAAATGCTGTTTTGTTTTCATCGCACTAACACAGTCTTCAAATGATCAGACACTATTGCAGTCAATTACACACTACAGTGATCAATACAAAATACATTTGTAAAAACCCCTATTTTAGGAAATAGCTGGTCTAGTGCTAGACTTTTTTTGCCAGACATTTTTATGTAAGGGACAATTTAGATGACAAAGAGATATTGTCAAACCCACAACATTCTTCATGATTACTTTGAGGTATACAGAGAAAGTACACAAATACAACAAACAAACACAACACTGATTGCAGACTGCTGCAGACTGAAAATATTTATTTCTTACCATACTCAGTTACAGTAACAGATCAACAATGAAAATCAGAACAAAATAGTAGTTTTTCTTACTACTGTAAAGTGTAGACAAATAAAAATTCCTCTGTTGGGTTTAGGAATGGGGAGTATGGTGGAAGGTATAAGACTGCAAATTCAGGGTGCTCATGGAACCAATTGTGGACCAGAGCAGATCCATGGAAAGATACATTGTCCCAAACGACAATGTACTGCATGTGGTCCACTTGGTTGACAGTAAGCACCTGTGTGCTTCCACACCAGGTGGATGTGATTATCCAATTCGTTCATTAGTGTGGTCGCTGGCAAGCAGGGGCTTTGTAATGAGAAGGAAGTAACCTCACAATCCTTATCTGTGTCTAAGGTGTGATAATGCGTGTAGAGTTTTGCAAATCACTGTGTGTAATGTTTTGCAAAAAGTGTGAAGCTGAGTCTGTGCTTATTGTTGTGCAACTATGGACAGGTGTTTTGCTTCTTGAGTGTAGAGCTGTTAATTGTGTGAAAATTTTCATTTTAGTGCGTAAACAACTGTAAAAAACTGTAAAGGCCATATGGCCAAAAAATATCTTTAAAAAAAAAAGAAAAAAAAGTGCAGCAAAGAAGCAGGCAGGAGAGAAAGTATTTGTGACAGGATCACCTGTGAGCAGAGGAAGAAGGTGGGGAAGAGGAGGTGACGTAGAAGGGAAGACAGTCCTCTTTCAGTTCATCTGTAATAAGCTTGTCAGATCAGAGAAACATGTGAATGCACCACCTCTGATACCAGATTTCAGTGAATGCTAACTGTTAATATGATATGGAAATAATTGTAAATTATTTTTGTTATTTCTCATCGTTGCACATTTGTTGATTTAAGTTTCCAGGATGCCTCCAGTTTTATACACATTTGGATTTTTACTGCTCGTCCTTACAAGTAAGCCTCACACAATGTTATGATTTTTTTTCTTTAACGTGTACCACTGTGTGTTTATGATACAAATTTGTTTCATTTTCTAGAAGGTTGTCAAGATAATGATCTTTAACTTTTATTGCTTAAATTCAAATTTTACCTCAGCAATGGCATGAACTGACTTTCTTCACAGGAAAAGTGCAAAGTGTTTCATTCCAACAGTCCTCTCCTCAAGTTGTAAAGGAAGGGACTGTGGAGCTCACGATAAACTGCAGTCATGATGACGGCAACCGCAACACTATACTGTGGTACCAACAGAAACAGAGCAGTCGCACTATGAGCCTCATCGGGTACGTAGTCCTCCAGAGTGATCCATCGTACGAGGACCAGTTTAAAGAGTCCAGATTCAAGATAAAAGGAGAAGACATAGGGAAAGGATCTCTGATCATTCAAACAGTGACTCCATCAGACTCAGCTGTGTATTTCTGCGCTGCCAGCACACAGTGATGTGGTTTAATGTCACCCCCTCACTAAAAACCCTGCTGCATCTTTTAACAGCTGCTGCTCAGGAGTTCAGTTACTTGAGAACTGAAGATATGATGCTGTTTTATTCTATTTTCATTATATGATGATGTAACTGAACAGGTTCTGCTAATGTAAATGTATTCAGTGCAAACAATACACATATTGATTATTTTTATATTATAATCAGTAATCAAAATGTAATCATTGTACGCCTATAAGCAGTGTTGGACTCAGCACATTCGGTGCCCTCTAGGCAAGCTTCCCCTGCAGCCACCCTCACTTCCCCCACCCCGAAAAACATAATATTATCTTTTTTGTTTTTGTTTTAATTCCATACAAGAATAAGAGCCAATGAGAAGTCAACACAAATAAACACTTCACTAACAACCAGTATAAGAATACTGTGTGTACAAATGTGCAGATTTCCTCCTTTTTTGCCTTTTCATTTTCTCTTACACCAATGCTCTCCACATATGCTCCAGCCATCCATACCTATTAATGCTCCTGCATGTTCTGACTGTGTTGATCACTCACTGATAAACACATTAAGGTGAACTGCATGGCCAGGAATAGAGGCGGTACCCCTACTAGAGACTCACTGTTTGCATAGGAGCTTTGGATTTTGTCATTTTTTAACATAAGTTCCACAACAACCCTATTTTAATGTGTAATGTATTTGTACATGTTAGATGATTCAGTATTTTTAAAATAGGTTGGTTGTCATTTGCTTAAAAAGACAAATATAGAGCTTTAATTTGACGGAGTGCATTGACTGTAAGGAACAAAATTATCTGTGGGAACAAGTCTTCTAGGGTCATATTCACAAAGCTTCACAGTTCTGAGAGTCGCTTCCAGTGACGAAATTCTAAGAAAAGTCTTAGAATTGTGACATTTTCCTAGAATTTCCCTTAAAGTTAAGACTAAGTCCTTGTAAAGATAAAAGTTATTCACAGAGCATCTTAGACCTTAAAAGAGCTCCTAAGGTGACCAATTGTCAGGAGCAGGGAGGAGGACTTTAAGAGCCTCAAGAGTTTCTTAATCAGAGGAGAAAATGGTGGAAACACAAAGAGGTCGGAGAAATACTCTCCAAATGCTGGATGACAGTGAGGAAATGAAATTCTACAGATTAGATCGTGCAGGGATAATATGTGTGGTTGATCTCACCAGGGATATACACACACATTTCCCACCTAGTGCTATGACGCCAGAAATAAAATGATCACGACACTACGATATTTGGAAAACTGGAAACATGCAGCAGAGATGAGTTGAGTCTGTCTCAACCTTCCATCAGCAGAGTGATTACACTAACAATGACAACACTTTCACAGTCAGCAGTTCACTTCATTTCCACTGGGTGTCCACACCTTGCTGGCTCACACAAGGGCGTGTCTGTGACAACCAATCACATCTGTTAAAAGAATGCATCACACCTAACAACAGGGTCAACCACACCTCCTCAGTAAAGTAAAAGTTTTTGTCCCTTCCTCATTCAGAGTTGCTCTGAGAACTTTCCCAAATCACTCCTAAGCTGGGACTCCTTACTAAAAGTTTTTAGACTATGTTAGGAGCTCTCTGAGAGTGTTCTCAGAATGTGCCTGAGGACAGAGTTGTTTTAACTCTGAACTGTTTTTGGACGTCAAAATGAAGCTGCTCTTGGTTGCTGTTCTCATCTTCAACAGTAAGAACATTTTGATTCAGTAGAAAAGCGTTTTCTTCATCATCCTCATTGAAATAGTTAATTTACTAGTTGTCTTTTTCTAATTCTCCAGGTTCCACCTTCTGTGTAAAAATCACCCAGCCTCCATTTATATTTAGCCGTGAAGGAGACTCAGCTGTGACTCTACAGTGTGAACACGATGACAATAACCATTTCTACATGTACTGGTACATACAGAGCAGCGGTGCTAACATGCAGCTGGTAACATATTCAACTGGTAAAGATACTGCAAGAACTGAAGCTCCTTTCAACGAGTCAAGGTACACCATGTTCCGGCCTGAAGTGCTTCAGTCGTCTCTGCAGATCAAGTCTGCGGAGGCTGGAGACTCAGCTGTGTATTACTGCGCCTCCAGTAGAGCACAGTGATTCAGAAAGCCTCATCAGCTTAACAACAACATCAGGACACCAAGGAGAGATGACAGAGAGGAGGGATGAGTGAGGAGGGTTAATGTGTTGAGCTCTGAGGGACCCTGAGCAGGACTTTGGTGACATGACAACAGGCCGACATCAATATCACATGAAAATATATAAAATAAAACTTGTTTAAAAATCTATTCATTCATTAAAAAGTGCAAGACTGCTGCTCTCATGATGTTCCTGCACCAACACCACAAAGCTGATGAGCTCAGATAAGTGAGCAGGTGTTAACGTGGGAGAGGTTACATGATACATTCAGTATTACTGTCCTACAGTTTCTCCAATATGTGCCACTCTGTGTTTTAGTCTCTTATTTTATTTCACTATAATTCTGTGTGCAGCCTGACAAGATAAGAATATATCAAATTTATGAGGTTGTCATACACTGCCCTCTGCAGGGTTCATGTGGGATTACACTTAAATAAATTAAAAAAAAAAAAATCCCTGAGTGCACAGACGGATTAATTGCTGGGCCTATTGGGCACTGGCTTTCACTGCAAAGTGTCATACATTAACAAGTACTGACGACAGAGAGACTCAAGATGACAAGAAAAAGATGCAAAGGAGCTGCAAAAAGACACAAAATTACCTCAAAGACACACAAATTAACTACATAAAGTGGCAAAACAGCTACACAGACACAAAACGAGTAAAAAAAAGACAAAATTACTTAAGAGGCACAATATAATTGTGTAAAGAGGCAGAACAGCTACAAAGAGACACAAAATGACCAAAATAGATGCAAAATTACTTAAAAAAGACACAAAATAACTACTTACAGAGGCTAAATGGCTGCAGTCACACAAAATGACAAGACACAAAATTACCTCATAGAGACACAAAATAACTACATGAAGAGGCATAACAGCCACAAAGTGACACAATATTACTACATAAAGAGGCAAAACAGCTAGAGACACAAAAAGAGTAAAAAAAAAAGACAAAATTACTTAACAGAGACACAATATAACTATGTAAAGAGGCAGAACAGCTACAAAGAGACACAAAATGACCAAACAAGATGCAAAATTACTCAAGAGAGACACAAAATAACTACTTACAGAGGCAAAACGGCTGCAAAGTGACACAAAATGACAAAAAAAAGACTCAAAATTACCCCAAAGAGACACAAAATGACCAAAAAAAGAGGCACAAAATAACTACCTAAAAAGGCAGAACAGCTACAAAGCCACACAAAACGACCAAAAAAAAGACACAAAATAACCCCAAAGAGACACAAAATGACCAAAAAAGACACAAAATTACCTCATAGAGACACAAAATGACCAAAAAAGACACAAAATTACCTCATAGAGACACAAAATAACTACATAAAGAGGCAAAACAGCTACAAAGAGACACAAAACGACTAAAAAAAAAAAAAAGCCACAAAATTACGAAGTGAAACCACCTCAAGGTCTGAGTATCTTGCTCCTAGTTAGGAGAGGTGGTGGGAGCTTTACATATCTGTGCCTGAGGGTCAGTTGTCTCATAATCTGCCTGTGTACGTGTGTTTTTATTTAGAAGTCAGGATAAAACTTCAAATTAAAGTGATATCAGATGGAACTGCAGTGAAGAATTAATCTGAATAAGCTGCAAGTTACATTCAGCACAAAAGTGACCTCTACAGTGCAGCTGTGAAATAAATCATGAACTGCTTAAAATGTTTCACTGTTCAGTAGATACAAAACTACCATAAAAAATATTTCAAATATGAGCTCACTACCAATCATTTGGTTAAACATTTATCTAAATGAAAGAAAAAAATGAATTGCACAGTGTAACACCTCAGTAGACAGAGTAATGTCTTAATTAAAGATTACATTCAACATAGGAACATATGTATATAAGCATTGAATTCACCAATGTCATCAAAAGACAACATATATAGCCAAAGATAATTTGCAGCGGCGCATTGTAACTAAATACATTAACTCATAAATAAAGTACAAGTACTTCAAAATTGTACTGGAGTATTTCCTTCATACTTCTACTCAGATTTTAAATGGAAATATTGTACTTTTTCTCCATTATTTATTAATTTGGCATCTTTACTTTGCTGAAAAAATTACACAAAAATGCAAAAATATAGGCTAATCTACAAATAAAAATGTTTATTATAGACTGATATTTTAAAGTAGTTAAAATTAGCTCCATAATTTATCAGCTGCAACATTAAAGTGATACCTACATGTTGATGCATCATTAAATTACGATCCAATAATATATATCATTCTGAAATGGGCCAAAAGTACGTATGTGTATGTTTGGTACTTTATTTTATAGCCATTTTGAATGCAAGACTTCTATTTCTAACTTTGGCACTTAAAAACTATGTCTTATAAATATAATGTGATTATTTGTTGCCAAGGAATTTATTATTTTTATGCAATTTTTGAATGATTTAGTATGGATATTTAATGCATTGTCTGTTTTAAAGACTTACATTGAAGTAAAACATTATTTATTACATTTATTATTATCATTTATTGTAATTATTATCTATTAAAATGTTCAGCAAAAAAATAACAATTTAAGGATCGCCATCATCTGATGAATATTTTATCTTTCATTGATATTTCATACTTGTAGATGAATTATTGGTCATATGTGAAAATATAATTTGTATCCTATAATGGTAATTTTTTTGCAAGTTCAATCCATGTCTACTAAATTTATATTATTCACATTATTTCTGGATTAAATTATCATTATTATTTTTCTAATAAGGTTAAAATCACATTGATAAAAAAAAAGTTTATATGAATGTGTAGCTCAGCATCTCAGTACAGGCTTGATTCATACATGCAGATTAATTTGTCTGCATATGAGGTTGTGTCTCGTCAGTGTTGCACCCTGTTTTGTCTCATCTAAAATCAGTGATCTGTCAGTGTCACTCAGTAAACATGTCTCCTCCTCAGCTGGCTGATAACTGGGAGGATGAAGAGGTGTGACCAGCAGAGATGTCCCTCCCTCTGAACTTCTACAAACACAAACAAAGACCAGTTTCCTTTTCCTCCCCTCTGTTCTCACTTCTTTTCTTAGCTGTCACAGAAATAGCAGCAGTCAGGTTGGAGCTCGTTCATCCGTCAGTCAGCCCGACCTGCACAGCTGCTCTCTCACACACACACAGAGATGGAGGCTGAGATATGGAGGAGCTGGGTGGGGGAGGGAGAGAAGAGAGAAGCGAAGAGACGGCAGGTTTTTGTGTGATGCTTTTTCACCGTGGGGACAGGGGGCCACGGTGATACAACCCCATAGAGCCGCCGTACAAAAACCTCCTCCCATTAACACCCATTGTGTAGACGGCTACAAGCTGCCTGACACACTGAGGAGAGCAGAAATATCAATAATATGAAGGTGTAGAGGACGGCAGCACACTCTGGTGTCAAACTGTTCATTTATATGTAAAAAACTGGCAGGAAAAGTAGTTTTTAAAATGACTTTCAAATCATATGTGAAGCATCAGGATGCTTCTTTCACTCATCTTGACATAAAGGATATATTTGGACATTATAAAGCTCGTCCTGCGTGTTTGAACCTTCTTCATCCTCTGGATCATCACACTGTGTCTCTACATGCTGATTATGGAAAGTTTAGAGACTTTTTGGTGGAGGAGACACTCAGCGTGACACTGGGACTGAAGCTCACTTTGGAAAGGGGACAAAACTCACTGTTTTGGGTAAGTAGGATCTGTCACTGCTTCAGTTCACTGAGACAAACTCAGAACAGTCAAAAATGTTGGTTTGACAGTGAAGGAAAAAGAGTTTGTTATGAAAAAGCTGAAATATTGAGCTGAAGTGAGAACACTGTGACCTACACTGACCCTGCTTACTTTGGCCAAGGAACCAAACTGACTGTTTTAGGTAAATATTCCAGTTTAATACTGTGTTTCTATAAATGTCACGTTGCTTTAGAGTCTCAGTATTAACAGAGGTATCAGTAAAAAGTTTCCAAAGTTAAATCTGGTGGTGAAAAAGTCAAGAGTTTCGTGCTTAGTATTTCTGCACTGTGACAATGCAAACGAAGCTTACTTTGGAAAAGGAACCAAACTGACTGTTTTAGGTAAGTCAAGAATAATTCACATTTAACTAACTGTAACTGGAACATTGATATAAGAAACATAACTGGTCTTTATAGTTGAAACTCAGCTCAGAGCTTTTTAGTGTTACGCTTAAGCGCTGTGCCAATTACGAAGCCTATTTCGGCCAGGGAACTAAACTGACTGTTCTCGGTAAGTAACACATCAAACCTTTGATTAATTCACCTGTAACAGAAGTAAAACATACAAGCAGGATGGTTGTTGAAAGAAACAGTTTCTGTTACATTAGACTTGTAAAAAACAGACTGCAGTGCAGCATGTGTTATCTTGGAATTTAAAGAAAAGTGACATTTAATACATTAAAAACAACCAAAATGTAAAGCTCCAAAGTAAAAGCAGCATCTTGGGCTGTTTTGAGCACTGATCACATTCACTGTGACACTGGTGCTAATGAAGCTTTCTTTGGTGGAGGAACAAAGTTAACTGTTTTAGGTAAGAAATCAAAACTAATGAAAAAACATTGTTATTGTGACTTTAAGAAACTAACTGTACTCACGTCTAGTTTAAGTTCTGCTCAGAGGTTTTTATTCTTAAGCTTAAACGTTGCGTCCGTTTGAAACCTGTTTGAGCCAGGGAACAAAACTGACTGAAGTTAACATAAAGTCTAACAAAGTGATAGTAACTGTACACGTTTTTGGAGAAAACAGGCTGTAGCTGTTGATTTTAAAGGGAACGTAATATTTATAACAAAACTAAAATGTAAAGATTCAAAGTAAAAGCAGCATCTTGGGCTGTTTTAGCACTGATTAAGTTCACTGTGACCCAGGGCACAGAAGCTTTCTTCGGTGGAGGAACAAAGTTAACTGTTTTAGGTAAGAAATCAAAACTAATGGCGATAAAAGCATTGTTATTGGCGTGTTTCTTTAAGAAACTCATGGCAGAACTTAGAAAAACTTAAGCTCTGCTAAGAGGTTTTTGTCGTTAAGCTTAAACGCTGTGTCAGTTTGAAGCTTATTTCGGCCAGGGAACAAAACTGACTGTTCTTGGTAAGTTGAAACAAAGTCTAACAGAGAGTAAATTGGGAGTTTTTTATTGCACACAGGTTTTAAAAAAACAGGAAAGCTGCATTCATTCGTAAACTAAAATGTAAAGAAACAAAGTAAAAGCAGCATCTTGGGCTGTTTTAGCACTGATTAAGTTCACTGTGACCCAGAGCTCAGAAGCTTTCTTCGGTGGAGGAACAAAGTTAACTGTTTTAGGTAAGAAATCAAAACTAATGGCGAAAAAAGCATTGGAATTGGTGTGTTTCTCTAAGAAACTTACGGCAGAACTTACAGAAACGTAAGTTCTGCTAAGAGGTTTTTGTTCTTATGCTTAAACGCTGTGTCAGTACGAAGCTTATTTCGGCCAGGGGACAAAACTGACTGTTCTTGGTAAGTTGAAACAAAGCCTAACACGTTGTTTATTGAGAGGTCTGTATTGCATACAACTGTAAAAAACAGGAAAGCTGCATTTATTCGTAAACTAAAATGTAAAGAAAGCAAAGTAAAAGCAGCATCTTGGGCTGTTTTGAGCACTGATCATGTTCACTGTGAGCCAGGGATATGAAGCTTTCTTCGGTGGAGGAACAAAGTTAACTGTTTTAGGTAAGAAATCAAAACTAATAACGAAAAAAAGCATTGTTATTGGCGTGTTTCTTTAAGAAACTTACAGCAGGACTTACAAAAACTTACGTTCTGCTTCAAGGTTTTTGTTGTTAAGCTCAATCGCTGTGTCAGAACGAAGCTTATTTCGGCCAGGGAACAAAACTGACTGTTCTTGGTAAGTTGAAATAAAGCCAAGCCGTTGTTTATTGAGAGGTCTGTATTGCATACAACTGTAAAAAGCAGGAAAGTTGCATTTATTCTTAAACTTAAATGTAAAGATTCAAAGTAAACGCAGCATCTTGGGCTGTTTTGAGCACTGATCACATTCACTGTGACTCTGGTAATGAACCTTTCTTCGGTGGAGGAACAAAGTTAACTGTTTTAGGTAAGAAATCAAAACTAATGGCGTGAAAAGCATTGTAACTGGCGTGTTTCTTTAAGAAACTTGCAGCAGACTTACAAAAACTTACAAAAACTAAAAGCAGCATCCTGGCTGTTTTGAGCACTGATCACATTCACTGTGACTCTGGTGGTGGTGCTTATGAAGCTTTCTTCGGTGGAGGAACAAAGTTAACTGTTTTAGGTAAGAAATCAAAACAAAGAAAGAAATTGTGTTGTAATAAGTTTCTCTTACTTAAACTAGACTAGGGTGCAGTAAGTTTAAGTTCTGCTCAAAGCTTTCTGTTCTTAAGCTTGAATCCTGGGTCAGTACAAAGATTCAAAGTAGGGCTTGGGCTGTTTTGAGCACTGATCACATTCACTGTGACCAACAATGCAGAAGCTTTCTTCGGTGGAGGAACAAAGTTAACTGTTTTAGGTAAGAAATCAAAAATAATGGCGTAAAAAGCACTGTAATTGGTGTGTTTCTTTAAGCAACTTACAGCACATAAGTTCTGCTCAGAGCTTTTTGTTGTTAAGCTTAAATGTTGTGGCAGTTTGAAGCTTATATCAGCCAGGGAACGAAACTGACTGTTCTTGGTAAGCTAAAATAAAGTCTAAAAGGGAGTAAATTGTGAGGTTTGTGTTGCATATGACTTTTAAAAAACAGGAACGTTGCATTTATTCGTAAACTAAAATGTAAAGCTCCAAAGTAAAAGCAGCATCCTGGGCTGTTTTGAGCACTGATCACATTCACTGTGACTCTGGTAGTTATGAAGCTTTCTTCGGTGGAGGAACAAAGTTAACTGTTTTAGGTAAGAAATCAAAACTAATTTAAAAAAATCTTATTGCGTCTCATGTCTAGTTCAAGTTCTGTTTAGAGTTTGTGCTCTTAGGCTTCAAACTGAGACAGTGTGGAAGCTTATTTCAGCCAGGGAACAAAACTGACTGTTCATAGTTGTTAAAATAAAGTTTAACTGAGAGGGTTGTAAAATATTCTTGTAGAAAACAGACTGTAGTTGTTGGTTTTAAAGAAAAGTTATATTTATTACATAACTAAAATGTAAAGATTCAAAGTAAAAGCAGCATCTTGGGCTGTTTTGAGCACTGATCACATTCACTGTGACTCTGGTGGTTATGAAGCTTTCTTCGGTGGAGGAACAAAGTTAACTGTTTTAGGTAAGGAAATAGCATTGTAATGAATTTCTCTTAGTTAAAATGTACTGCACCCAAGTCTAGTTTAGGTTCTGCTCAAAGCTTTTTGTTGTTAAGATTAAATGTGTGTCAGTATGAAGCTTATTTCAGCCAGGGGACAAAACTGAAAAATAAAGTCTAACAGGGTGTTAATTGAGCAATTTGAGTTGTATATAACTTTTAAAAATCAGGAAAGTTGCGTTTATTACAAAACTAGAATCTAAAGCAAAGTAAAAGCAGCATCTTGGGCTGTTTTGAGCACTGATCACATTCACTGTGACTCAGACCGCGAGGCTTACTTTGGTGGAGGAACAAAGTTAACTGTTTTAGGTAAGAAAACAAAAAATAGCGCTGTAACTGACCTGAATATTTCTTCTCAGACTGCACTCAGGTCTAGTTGTAATGGAGCTGACTGCTTTTGTTTCTAAAGCTTAAAGAATTCGCTGTTCAAAGCCTACTTTGGCCAGGGAACAAAACTGACTGTTCTTAGTTCGTTAAGATAAAGTCTAACAGGGTGGTGATAAAACCATGAGGAAAGGAAAAAGGAAATTTGCAGTAACGTGACACTAAAAAGCAAAGATTCAAAGTAAAAGCAGCATCTTGGGCTGTTTTGAGCACTGATCACATTCACTGTGACTCTGGTGCTGGTGGTGCAGAAGCTTTCTTTGGTGGAGGAACAAAGTTAACTGTTTTAGGTAAGAAATCAAAACTAATCTTAAAAAGCATTGTAATGATTACTTGCAGAAACTTACAGCACTTAAGTTTAGTTTAAAGTCTGCTCAAAGCTTTTTGTTGTTAAGCTAAAATGTGTTCGCTCTAAGCTTATTTCAGTCAGGGGACAAAACCCACTGTTCTTGGTAAGTTAACATGAAGTCTAACATGGTGGTGACTGAGAGGGTTGTGTTGCAATCAACTTTTAAAACACAGGAAAGTTCCATTTACCCCAAAACTAGAACCTAGAAAAGCAAAGTAAAAGCAGCATCTCTGCCAGTTTTGAGCACTGATCCAGAGCACTGTGACTCAAACCAAGAAGCTTACTTCGGTGGAGGAACAAAGTTAACTGTTTTAGGTAAGAAACCAAAACTAATCTTAAAAGCACTGTCATGGTTATGTTAAGAAACTTACAGCACTCAAGTCTGGTTTAAATTCTGCTCAGAGCTTTTTGTTCTTAAGCTTATACGTGTCAGTACGAAGTCTTTTTCAGCCAGGGAACAAAACCTACTGTTGTTGGCGAGTTAATATAAAATCTAACAGGGAGTTAACTGAGAGAGTTGTGTTGTGAAAAAACAGGGAAGCTACATTTATTCATAAACTAAAATGTAAAGATTCAAAGTAAAAGCAGCATCTTGGGCTGTTTTGAGCACTGATCCAGTGCACTGTGGACAACGCTGCAGAAGCTTTCTTCGGTGGAGGAACAAAGTTAACTGTTTTAGGTAAGAAATCAAAACTAATCAAAAAAATATGTTATTGTGTCTTTAGGAAACTTACTGTACTCAAGTCTAGTTTAATTTCTGCACAGAGTTTGTGTCCTAAGGCTTTAAACTGAGACAGTGTTTAAGCTTATTTCAGCCAGGGAACAAAACCTACTGTTCTTGGTTTGTTAAGATAAAGTCTAACAGGGTGGTGATTGAAAGCATTGTCTTCCATAAAACTAGTAAGAACAGGAGGGAAGGAAAAAGGAAATCTGCTTTGATACACAGCTACAGAGTGCTGTTTGAGCACTGATCATGTTCACTGTGATTCTGGTGGTAGAGAAGCTTTCTTTGGTGGAGGAACAAGGTTAACTGTTTTAGGTAAGAAATCAAAACTAATTTAAAATAATCTTATTGCGTCTCATGTCTAGTTCAAGTTCTGCTTAGAGTTTGTGCTCTTAGGCTTCAAATTGAGACAGTGTGGAAGCTTATTTCAGCCAGGGAACAAAACTGACTGTTCATAGTTGTTAAAATAAAGTTTAACTGAGAGGGTTGTAAAATATTCTTGTAGAAAACAGACTGTAGTTGTTGGTTTTAAAGAAAAGTTATATTTATTACATAACTAAAATGTAAAGAAGCAAAGTAAAAGCAGCATCTTGGGCTGTTTTGAGCACTGATCACATTCACTGTGACTCCGGTGGTGCTGGTGCAGAGGCTCACTTTGGAGGAGGAACAAAGTTAATTGTGTTAGGTAAGAAATCAAAACTAATTTTAAAATCTTTAAGAAACTTACTGTTCCCATGTCTAGTTTAAGTTCTGCTCAGAGTTTGTGTCCTTAGGCTTTAAACTGAGACAGAGTTCAAGCTTATTTCAGCCAGGAAACAAAAACTACTGCTTTTTGTAAAATGAAGTCTAACAGGGTGATTGAAAACATCGTCTTGCAAAGAACGAGTAAAAACAGGAGGAAAGGAAAAGGGAAATCTGCTTTGATGCACAACTACAGAGCAAAAATTCTAAGTAAAAGCTATCTATAGCTGGTTTGAGCACTGATCAGGTGCACTGTGACTCTGGTGGTGGTGGTGAAGCTTTCTTTGGTGGAGGAACAAAGTTAACTGTTTTAGGTAAGAAATCAAAACAATTTTTTTTAAAAAAAAAAATGCCCATGTCTTTAAGCAACTCACTGTATTTAAGTCTAGTTCAAGTTCTGCTTAGAGTTTGTGTTCTTAGGCTTCGAACTGAGACAACCAGGGAACAAAACTGCCTGTTCATAGTTGTTAACATAAAGTCTAACAGGGTGGCAACTGAGAGGGTTGTAAAATATTCTTGTAGAAAACAGGCTGTAGTTGTTGGTTTTAAAGAAAAGTTATATTTATTACATAACTAAAATGTAAAGATTCAAAGTAAAAGCAGCATCTTGGGCTGTTTTGAGCACTGATCACATTCACTGTGACTCTGGTACTGGTGAAGCTTACTTCGGTGGAGGAACAAAGTTAACAGTTTTAGGTAAGAAATCAAAACTAACGAAAATAACATTGTTATGTCTTCAATAAGATAATGTACTCAACTCTAAGTTCTGCTCAGAGCTTTTGTTCTTAATCTTAAATGTTAGTATGAAGCCTCCTTGTAAGTTAACGTAAAGTCTAACAGGGTGGTAACTGAGAGAGTTTTATTTTTTTTTGTACAAAACAAGCTTAAGTTGTTGGTTGTAAAGGGAAGTTATATTTACCACGAGTAAGGAGGCAGAGTAAAAGCTGCATCGTGGCTGGTTTGAGCACTGATCCAGTGCACTGTGAACCAGAATGCAGAAGCTTACTTTGGTGGAGGAACAAAGTTAACTGTTTTAGGTAAGAAATCAAAACTAATTGAAAAAGTGTTCTTGTGTCTTTCAAAAACATTCGATACTCAAATCAAGTGTAAGTTCTGCTCAGAGTTTGTGTTCTTAGGCTTTAAACTGAGACAGTGTTTAAGCTTATTTCAGCCAGGGAACAAAAACTACTGTTCTTGGTTCGTTAATATAAAGTCTAACAGGGTGGTGACTGAGAGTACTGTCTTTCATACAAGTCGTAAAAACATGAGGAAAGGAAAAAGGAAATTTGCAGTAATAGAAAACTCAAATGTAAAGAAGCAAAGTAAAGGCATCATCTTGGGATGTTTTGAGCACTGATCCAGTGCACTGTGAACTCCAATACAGAGGCTTACTTTGGTGGAGGAACAAAGTTAACTGTTGTAGGTAAGAAATCAAAACTAATTCAAAAATTGTCCCTCTGTCTGTAAGAAACTCACTGTACTCAAGTCTAGTTTAAATTCTGCGTTTGTATTTTAAGGCTTTAAACTCAGACAGTGTTTGAGCCTATTTCATTCAGGGAACAAAACCTACTGATCTTGGTTTGTTAAAATAAAGTCTAACAGGGTGGTGACTGAGAGGGTTTTAAAAGCTTCTTGTACAAAACAGTCTTAAGTTGTTTGTTGTAAAGGGAAGTTATGTTTATTACGAGTAAAGAAGCAAAGTAAAAGCAGCAGCCTGTGCTGTTTAAAGCACTAATCACATTCACTGTGACTCTGATGCTGGTGGGGCTTTCTTCGGTGGAGGAACAAAGTTAACTGTTTTAGGTAAGAAATCAAAACTAATTTAAAATAAAAATATTCTCATTCAAGTCCTGTTTAGAGTTTGTGTTCTTAGGCTTCAAACTCAGACAGCTTATTTCAGCCAGGCAACAAAACTGACTGTTTAGTTTGTTAAAATAAACTCTAACAGGGTGGCAACTGAGAGGGTTGTAAAATATTATTGTAAAAACAGGCTGTAGTTGTTGGTTTAAAGAAAAGTTAAGATTCAAAGTAAAAGCAGCATCTTGGGATGTTTTGAGCACTGAACCAGTGCACTGTGACTGACACTAGGGAAGCTTACTTCGGTGGAGGAACAAAGTTAACTGTTTTAGGTAAGAAATCAAATCAAATTATGTCTTCAAGAAAGATAATATACTCAAGTCTAGTTTACGTTCTGCCCAGATATTTTTGTTCCTAATCCTAAATGTTGTGTCAGTATGAAGTCTGTTTCATTCAGGGAACAAAACTGACTGTTCTTGGTAAGTTAACATAAAGTTGAACAGGGTGGTAATTGAGAGGGTTGTTAAAGATTCTTGTGTTAAGTTGTTCGTTGAAAAGGGAAGTTATATTTAATACGACTAAGAAAGCAAAGTAAAAGCTGCATCCTGGGATGTTTTGAGCACTGATCACATTCACTGTGACCAACACTGCAGAGCCTTACTTTGGTGGAGGAACAAAGTTAACTGTGTTAGGTAAGAAATCAAAACTAATTCAAAAAGTGTTCTGGTGTCTCTCGAAAACTCACTGTACTAAAATCAAGTGTAAGTTCTGCAGAGAGTTTGTGTCCTTAGGCTTCAAACTGAGACAGTGTTTAGGTTTATTTCAGGGAACAAAAACTACTGTTCTTGGTTCGTTAATATAAAGTCTATCAGGGTGGCAGCTGAGAGGGCTGTCTTGCAAAAAACTAGTAAAAACAGGAGGAAAGGAAAAAGGAAATTTGCAGTAATAGAAAACTCAAATGTAAAGATTCAAAGTAAAAGCAGCATCTTGGGATGTTTTTAGCACTGATCCAGTGCACTGTGAACACCAATACAGAGGCTTACTTTGGTGGAGGAACAAAGTTAACTGTTCTAGGTAAGAAATCAAAACTAATGGCAAAAAATTGTCCCTCTGTCTGTAAGAAACTCACTGTACTCAAGTCTAGTTTAAGTTCTGCTTAGAGTTCGTGTTTTAAGGCTTTAAACTCAGACAGTGTTTGAGCCTATTTCATTCAGGGAACAAAACCTACTGATCTTGGTTTGTTAAAATAATGTCTAACAGGGTGGTGACTGAGAGGGTTTTAAAAGCTTCTTGTACAAAACAGTCTTAAGTTGTTTATTGTAAAGGGAAGTTATGTTTATTACGAGTAAAGAAGCAAAGTAAAAGCAGCATCCTGGCTGTTTTGAGCACTGATCACATTCACTGTGACTCTGGTGGTGGTGCAGAAGCTTTCTTTGGTGGAGGAACAAAGTTAACTGTTTTAGGTAAGAAATCAAACTAATTTAAAATAAAAAATATTCTCATTCAAGTCCTGTTAAGAGTTCATGTTTTAAGGCTTCAAACTGAGACAGTGTTTAAGCTTATTTCAGCCAGGCAACAAAACTGACTGTTCTTGATAGGTTAAAATAAAGCCTAAAAGGGTGGTGACTGAGAGGGTTGTAAAATATTCTTGTAAAAAGAGGCTGTAGTTGTTGGTTTAAAGAAAAGTTAAGATTCAAAGTAAAAGCAGCATCCTGGGCTGTTTTGAGCACTGAACCAGTGCACTGTGACTGACAGTAGGGAAGCTTACTTCGGTGGAGGAACAAAGTTAACTGTTTTAGGTAAGAAATCAAATCAAATTATGTCTTCAAGAAAGATAATGTACTCAAGTCTAGTTTAAGTTCTGCCCAGATATTTTTGTTCCTAATCCTAAATGTTGTCTCAAGTCTATTTTGGCCAGGGAACAAAACTGACTGTTCTTGGTAAGTTAACATAAAGTCTAACAGGGAGGCAACAGAGGTTTGGAAAAACGTCTTGTAAAAAACAGTCTTAAGTTGTTCGTTGTAAAAGGAAGTTATATTTAATATGACTGAGGAAGCAAAGTTAAAGCTGCATCCTGGGATGTTTTGAGCACTGATCACATTCACTGTGACCACCACTACAGAGGCTTACTTTGGTGGAGGAACAAAGTTAACTGTTTTAGGTAAGAAATCAAAATCTCCTACAAACAGGCTGTAGTTGTTGGTTTTAAAGGAAAGTCACATTAATTACAAAACTAGAAACTAAAGCTCCAAAGTAAAAGCTGCATCTTGGGCTGTTTTGAGCACTGATCACATTCACTGTGACTCTGGTGGTGCCGTAGAGGCTTTCTTTGGTGGAGGAACAAAGTTAACAGTTTTGGGTAAGATCACATTTTAACTGTTCGGGTATAATTTTGTGAAGATGTTTCTGACACTGTTAAGACACTCAAAGGCTCGAAAGACTGCTGATTCTTAGTGAATAAGCTGTACTTAGAGTCCTTACATGTCAAAGAGCGACAAAGCTGTGATAATCTCAAAGAGGCAGAGATAAAGAGAGGCAGCAGGAAGAGTTTTTGTAACTGTCAAAAGTCTCTGTGTTCCTACAACGAGGCTTACTTTGGAGCTGGGACTAAACTCACTGTTTTAGGTAAGAAAACCTGCGACAGACACGTCTCACAGAGCATGACTCACAGGTATGCGAGTCAGGAAAACTGTTGAGTATTAAAAATGTACTTTTAGACCTCCTATTTGATGCTAGGAAACACAGTCATCTCATTTTAAAAGCGCAAAAAGAAGTTAAAGGTGGAAGCTTGAGCTAAGTTGTCTGTGTTCTCCAGTAAAAGTGCTGCAGCGATAAAACATTTGGCTCTGAGCCCAGATTATTAATGTCACAGCGAGTTCTTATCAGCTCTGTGAAACACTGTGAGCTCACAGTCAGAGGCTTACTTTGGAGCTGGAACTAAACTCACCGTCTTAGGTAAGGCAATCACAAAACTTAAATCATAATGTTCCATGAGACTAGTTGGTAACTGCCAGATTAGAGCTGAGGGCTGTTTTTAATCTCCTGCTCTTAAATGCACCTTAAATCAGAATTAATGCTGTTAGCAAGTAGTTTAATTTGAGGTTGTTTCTACAAATGTTTTTGAGTTATCTAAAAAGACGAGCACAGAGACAGTCGACAGCTTCAGGGCTGAGAGCTCACACAGTTTTTCTGTAGCCTTGTATCAGTGTGACCAAATACGAGCCTGCTTACTTTGGCAGTGGCACCAGACTGACAGTGTTGGGTAAGAAAATTAGAAAAATCCTAGGCATAAATGTTTGTTTTGTGACTCTCTCTCGACTCAGATCTGAGGATTATTGTTGAGTAAAATTGTTTTAATGTCTTGTTGTTAGGTGACTCGGTGCAGCAGCATCGTGTTGCTTCGTTTTAAAACTGTAAAAGAAAACGTAAAATTGGCAATAACTGCGATAAATCTCTCTGTTCAATGGCAAATATGCTGTGTTTGGTCTTGGCACCAGACGTATAGCATTATATGTTCAAGCTGTAAATATCAGCATTCACAGGATGTCATTGTAAACCTTTTCTCAGTTGCTATCAGATGGTAAAACTGAATGAAAAATGTGTATTTAAAATCACATTAATGAGGCTATAAATGGGATCCATTACATATAGAGATACTTCATATGAGCTGTTGGTGAAAAACTGAGTCTTTCAATACCCTGACGTTCATGTCTAAACTGGTATTAAGATGTCACATGTACATTAGCTGTTGATCTATAGGCAGCTTTAATTTAGTGATTTCTGTCCTTTGTCCTTGCAGAAAAAGACCACGAGATCACTGCACCAACAGTGAAAGTCCTTCATCCTTCAGCAAAAGAGTGTAAAAACAAGAGAGGCAATGCGGAGAAGACCATTGTATGTTTGGCCACTAGATTCTACCCAGACCATGTCAGTGTGTCCTGGCAGGTCGGTGGAGAAGACGTCACCACTGGTGTGGCGACTGACAATGCTGCCCTGCGGAAGGACAAGTATTACACAATCACCAGCAGGCTGAGGGTCTCTGCCAAAGAGTGGTACGACCCCAACACTGAATTCAAGTGCACTGTCAGCTTCTACAATGGGACAGAAACAACACCATACTCAGATTCAATTTTTGGAGACAAAGGTATGTTTCATTTGGAACTCAGAAATGAATCAAACCTGACTGAAAATACACGTGAACAACCATCTGCCCTCGTCTAATCCTCTTCTTCTTTTTCTATCAGCTAAAGAAGGTGTCCTGACAAGAGGTAAATATATTGTGGTTCACCCCTGCTACTATTTAGTGTCCTTGGTGTCAGTAAAGTGCACTGGATGTTTCCTCTTTGGCTCATGTTCCCTCATCTGTATGTTTGTGCAGAGAAATATCTGAAGATCACACAGGCTGCCAAACTCTCCTACGGTGTTTTCATCGTCAAGAGCATGGTCTACGGAGTCTTTGTGGCGTTCCTGGTGTGGAAGCTTCAGGTTTGTCCCCACACATGATCTCTGTCCTTCACCTAAAAACTGGCTCTGCACATTTTTATGTGTGAATGAACGAGTGAGAAAATTGTGTCCTTTCTGTGTGTTGCAGAATTCGAGTGGAAAGCGGAACCACTGAGAGCTGAGCTGAGCGGATGCATTCTGGGAAGTCGAAAATGTTTTTGTAAATAAGCGCTGAACTTTGTATGTTATAGTGTATTTGCATTCTGCTAAAATAGATGAACAGTCATGTGCATATTCTTGTTAAAGGGTAACTTCGGTATTTTTTTGACAGGCTCATATTATGATTAGAAGTGTCTGACAACATTATAGAGAGGATCCCTGCAGAGATAGACCTTTTTGTTAGAGAGTAAGATCATTTTTAACTAAAAACAGCCTCAAAATCGCTATCGTCAAAACCAGCCAGACTCCATTCAAATAAATAGTAATTTTGGCATGTACAGAGGCAGCATATATTCATATATAACTCTGTGAATTGAAGGTTTGTTTCTACCAAACTAGAGTTGGTGATTGCAGAACAGTGGAAAGACGAACCACAATAAATTTTCTGAGTTTGATTTGGTTTCTGTTGGCTTTGAATAAAGTCCGTTGTACAATGATAAAATTACAGTTTATTTAAATGGAGTCTGGTGGGTGTGACGATAGCGGTGTTTCTGTTTAAACAAAAAGGATTTTACTCTAATCTCTGTAGGGAACCTTTCCATAAGTTGTCAGACACCTATACTACCAATCTGAGCCTGTCAGTGGCAAAAACAAGCACTTTAAATAGACTCAAATTGCTGGTGCACAATTGCCCAATACTGTTACATTGCAGCCTGTTTCGTCGCTGCTGGTTGCGCACTCTTGCTCAATATTAAACCAATTTCAAGAATTGTTGTTCCCATCAGTCACTTAGACTCAAAAGCATGGATATATAAAGTCCAGGTTGGAAAATACTGAATTTGCCCTTTAAGTTATAACTGACATGTAGATATGTTGACATCACATTTTCATAAATACTTCTGATAATAATTTGTGGTTTGTGGTTGCAAATTGCTTGTTTGCTTAATTTGCTTCTCAATAAAAGTGTTTCAGAGGATCAAATCAATTGTGTACTGTAATTTAAATATTTAAAAGGTTTTTATGATTCTCATGACACCTCCAGGCAGAAATACTAGTAGCAAATAGCCTATCTAAACAGGCATGGGTTAATGTTCAATTTAGACACTCTTCATATTAAAATGATTGATTGAAATGAAAGATTAAGCCATTTTGTCCTACACTGAGCATCACCTTTTCCACAGAGAGTGTGAGGTATTTTTAGCTGCTCTCTTATCTGCATCTTTTCTACAAAATTAGTTATTCCTCACCTACATGATGTTGAAACATCAGCTTAGGGAAACTTCACAAGTAGGTTTATTTAGGTCTTAATAAATTTTTCCATCGAGCAAACTGAGAGGTGACTAAATCTGATTTGATTAATTTCCACTGACTGTTCTGTATCATAAAGAAATCATTGATTAAAGTGTTTTTATTTAAGTCAGAACTAGTTTTTCCATTTTACACAAGTGAGAGAAGTGTATGACAGTTAACATTCTCTACATGAATAAAGATGTGACTCCTTTAGTTCACACACTGTCAGTAGGAAAGTAAGTGTAGGAGTGTGAGTCTGCCACATAACAACAGGAAATCAACACTCATCTGAAGAAGGTCAGAGCTGTTGCTGGTTGAAACCCTGCAGAGGAGCAGAGAACGGCAGCAGAGGAGAGGATGTGGTCACAGAGCAGCCTGCACATCGCTCTCTGTGCTGAGAAATGACGATGGTGAAACCCTCCACTTCACCACAGCCTCCGGCTCTCAGAGTGCACCTGCACCGACACCCCCACACTGCTCTGCAGGTCTCTGAGCAAACAGCTGGAAAACTTCCATTTCTGTGTCAACTGAAGCTCCAGAGTGAACATACATGTGTGTTATATGTCACACACCAGCTGTTTACTGTCATCTGGTGCACAGACATGCATGTGAGTGTTTTTTTAGGTTGAGCATGAGAGTGGTAAATATAGCTGCAGTCAGGGAGATGAAACGTTATCAGGTAGACTCAAGATCCCCATCAGCAGTTCATGTAAAGAGTTTGTATGAGTGTTGCATTTAACTGGAGCTTCATCATTTTCATACAAAAAATTCATTCAAGGCTTTAGGTCTCATTTTAATATTTTTTCTTTTGGGGGGGGGGGGGGGCACATATTAAACAGGAGCCTATGGGACCACGTTTTGAGATATTATAATTTTTTTATTCTTTTTTTATTCTATATACTTTATTAATCCCCAAGGGGAAATTCAATTTTACACTCTGTTGTCAATTACACACAGGTCCGGACACACACATGCACAAACTGGACCTATACATGCACTAAATGGAGAGATGTCAGAGTGGGCTGCCCATGACAGGCGCTCCGAGCAGTTGGGGGGTTCAGTGCCTTGCTCAGGGACACCTCGGCAGTGCCCAGGAGGTGAACTGGCACCTCTCCAGCTACCAGTCCACGCTCTATATTTTGGTCCGGACAGGACCGGTTGGTTCCCAACCCAAGTCCCTATGGACTGATCTACTGCCACCCCCAAATATACAGACTGTATTTCATACAACTTGGTCATTTACTAGATGTGTCTGTTTTCAGTACCTCATAAACAGTAGTGGAGGAAGTACTCAGAGTGTTTACTTAGTAAAAGACGCACTATATCAGTGTACTACAGTGCATTCAAATTTAAAGCACAGTATTAGTGTCAGAATATACTTAAAGAACCAAAAGTGAGAGCACACTATATGCAGAATAGACCATTTCAGAGACATACATATATATTATATTATTGGATTACTGATGCATTGATGTATACATTGCCTTAATGTTGCAGCTGATAAAGGTGGAGCTATTTTTTTTAACTTAATTGCCCTTAACAGCAATGAACAGACAAGTATCATTGCAGAACAAAATTACCTTGAGAGTGAGAGAATTAATCTCAAAATAACAGCTGAAGCTAATTTTAATTACTTTAAATACTGCAAGCATGTGAATTGCTCACAAATCACAATTCTAATCTATAATAAAAAGTCCTTATTAATTTGTTGATCATATGTTGTATTGTTAATGTGAATCTGCAAAGTCACTGTTATTATCACTGTTAAGTTATTAAATAAATGCAGTGCAGTAAAAACTTAGATATATGCCTCTGAGGTGTAGTGGAGTAGAGGTATAAAGTAGCAAATAATGTAAGGTACAAAGTACAAAAATGTAATTTAGTACAGTAGTTGAGTTACTTTGCACCACTTCTAATCAAACTAAAAATGTGTTTTTTGATCCGTTAAGACTCCAGTGGGATTCAAACTACTTCAACTCAAACGTATCTACAAACACCACAACTATTTTCTCCATTTGTTTCCTGTAAAAACATGTTTTCACTCGCTGGAGTCATAAACAGGAAACAGCGTGTGTGAGACCGCAACAGAAACATGGTGTATGACACATCTGTGAGCTAGATATAGTTATATCTCCTCCTGTGAACCCTGATCTTTACGTTAATTTACAAGCTGCTTATTTTATCTCTGTTTGTTGGGAAACAGGAAACACAATTTATTATTGTCTGAAATTTGATGACTAAAGCTCATGTGGTTTAAAACTGCCAGACGAAGCAGCATCTGTGCCGAGCAATACTGAAACTTAAAACTGTCTGATGACTTCTCTATCACATTTTCAAACTAACAAGAGTATGTGCAGTACAAAAAGTGTGCATTATTTTCCACAAACATTATTACAGGATGTAGACCCAGTGTACAATATGCAAGTTCAGACACAGTAAATCCCGCCTAATAAATCTTATATTTTTATTTGGGAGTTTTATATTGGAGCAGGGCTAAAACTCACTGTAGTTCTGTACTTGTTGGGACAATATAAACTTCACTGTAGTGAAACATTAAATGACTCTGAATGTTCAGTCACAGCCAAACGACAACAAACCTCATGTTTCCAGCACAGATCAGCCCTGTCATGGAAAACTGTCTCTTCTCACTGATATTCAACAACAAAACAAGACAAGTAAAGTGTCTCCAAACACAGGTATGAGCACAGGTGCAGCGGCCTCTCAGGGATCATCAGGTGCAACTGTCTGTTTTGCTTTTACTATTTTACATCCTCCTGAGACCTCAACTTTTGTTTGGTATGCATTATAAATTTCTCCTAGCTAACTGGAATCAATAGGACCTGATAAGTTAAAAAAAACCTAAACATTATCGATGATTATGAAGTCTTGATGTCCTCAAATCACACGGTAAAAACACGGTCACTAAAATTGGTTAAATTTGTTGTCATATCAAACTACAAACACTATCAATCATAAATAAACAGGTTCTTTCTATCTATTCTCAAATTAAGGAAACACATTACAAGCAATTTCTTTAATTAAATGTAACTATGTTTGGTGTTGAGTAAGTTATCCAAATTTATAAAAAGAAATTTGTAAAAATAAGCATTTATGCTGAAGTACACATCTAACTATCTAATGTAAACTTTTTGGGATATGTTTATGATCGTCACTAGGGAGTTTTTAATTTTACCTTCTTGATTCCTTTATCTTTTTAAGTTAGACAGTGTGTGGGAGTTTTTTCTACAGGTTGTGTTCTGCTCGTCCCCCTCCTACACACCTGTTTGGAAACAGATCTGCAAACTATTCCTTCCTTTGTGTGTTAGAAAATTACAAACTGGGTGTAAAGCAGAAAACATGCATTAAGTTTGGCACACTTGGTAAATGCACTAGCTGTGTTAATGGTTTCAGAAATGGTGCTTCAACAAACACTGTTAGTGTGTAAGCATTCAGAAAACGGTTACTTATCTGTTTCCTACCTGTCTTCCTTTGTTCCTTGTGCTGTTGTAACATGTGGATCTGGCCTCCAGGGATCAGTGAAGTTGAAATAAAATATATAATATTTGACTATAATCTTCCTGAGGAGGTATTTTCCATCAACATATCTGAGATAAGGGCCTAAAAACTTTAAAAGAAATGAAGTTGTTCATATAATCATGAGTGTTACAAACCACCTGCAACACCTGCGGCCTAATGACTCCTCTGAGAGGTCATCTGGCACACCTGGTTTAAATTAAACAACCATAGAGTGAAATAAAATATCAGCCAAGTGTTGCTATAATAAGATAGGAAACAGTAACTTTAGGAATATTATGTAACCTAAGAGATATTGCTGATTAATTTGTAGTTAACAGACTGCATACAAAGAAAAAGAATCAAGCTTCTGGATGAGACGTTTAATTTGTCATGTCAGGCGCCCCCATGTGGCAGAAAGTGGAACATCAAGTCACACAGAAGAAGCTCAAACCACCAGCTTTTATCAAAATATTACTTTTTATTATCAAATAATTACATAAAAATAAACATTATGAGGAGAAAATACAACCCTTTATCAGTGAGATGCCAAAAAATATTGATTTAAAAAAAGAGCAGTGGTCAAAACAGCACAGCAGAGACGGGACTGTTTCACTGGATTTACATGTGAAATCCTTTTCATGACCTGACAGTAAGATAATCCTCTAGAAAACAGAGAACATGTACAGAAGGTCCAGAGAGTAAATAACTTATATTAAAGATGTGGCAGAGGGAAAACGACAGAGACTTTTGCTTCATCACATTTAAAGGACTTTACAGGTTTACATGTATAATTTTAAGGTCTGTTTTAAAGGTTCTGTATGTAACGTTCCCTAAATCCTTGTTTTTTGTGACACTGCTCTCTGAGGCTGTTAAGTGAACTGTGTCAGCACCCTGTTGCGTGGGCATCGGCCAAAACAATGACATCACAAACAAGAGACTGAACCTGATTGAGATCATCATGTTGACAGAGGGCTGGAAAATAAATATTTAAGGTTTGTTCATAAATCTAATGTGACGCTCTACATTAAAATGAGAGCCCTGTTGGTTGAAGAAACAGAGCATTCTATTTCTACATAAATTAATGAACGGTTAAGTTAATCACACATTCACTTTGCTTGGCGCTCTGAGAGCGTGGTGCTCTGAATAACCAAACAGTACATTCCAACAGTGCTCCGAATTTCAAACGGTCCAGCTTTTGCCTGAGTACGCTATGGCACGTGGAGTGAGCATTTCCGAACGCACTCTCATCTGTAAAGTTCCTGTACTTAATTTGGACCACTGACTCCCTGATACTAAGTAGCTTCAACCCCCAACGTCAGTGTTTCCTCTAGGATTTTTATTGTTTGTTAATGTTAGGGGACATCGTTTCTGAGCTAACGTTAATTGGACACTATTGGTGCTGTAGGGGAGCTGAAGAAAAGTAAGGCACTCAGGAGCGCACGTAAAGGTCACATCGTTTGGATTTTCGCAGAAAAATTCTCCCAGAACACACTGGAGGGATTACATATCTCATATGGCCTGGGAACACCTTGGGGTCCCCCAGGAGGAGCTGGAAAGTGTCACTCAGGAGAGGGTCATGTGGGTTGCTTTGCTTGGCCTGCTGCCCAAGCGACCCAGCCCCGGATATGTGGATGAAAATGGATGGATGGAAGTAGATGGATGGATGGAAATGGATAGAGCTGACATTTTGAAGCAACCAACGGCTTATCCTTGCCTCCCTGCTCATTTACGGCTAGCTGGCTAACCTTAGCTTTGGTTATGGTTAGCTCGTTCGACAGCCCAGCTAGCTGCAACTTAGCTGCACTGGATCTGCCATTGGTTGCTTCATAACATTGGCTAATAAAGTAATTTGAAAACCAGCCCTGGGAGTTTGGATGAATAAGCTGAGTTTATCTATTCAGTACAGCACTGTGCTACGTTAGCTAGCTCGCAAATCGCCTTCCTTAGCGAGCAAGGTAATGTTAGCTAACATTAGCTAGCTAAAACCACAATATCACAATATATTTCACATGTCAGTGTTTCCTCGAGGATTTATGGTGTTTGTCGACACCAATTTTAAGCTAACATTACCTACTGCTGCACACGGTTGGAGCTGTAGAGGAGTTAAAGAGAGACAAGACACTTTGGAGCGCACACAATGCTGCGTTCACAGCCTGCGTCCTGCCATTTCGACAGACTGTTTGTTTTTCCCCATGCCATCCAAAAGCTGTTTTCAGTCTTCCGTCTGCCTGACTGGTGTGAACGCAGTATAAACGTCACATCTTTTGGATTTTCCAGGAAAATTCTTCTTAAGACTTTTACATAGAAATCAGTCCACAGGTGGTCAGAGGCAACCAAGAAAGTTGGGGAAGGTCTCAGTTTCTAAGTTATGTTAATGTTCATTATCTGATGAGCAATAAAATGTGATTAATACGTGTCACAAGTTGCATACAGAACCTTTAAAGTTTCCATATTCCTCATACTCCCTGAACTCCGGGTTCACAGATTTACCTACATCTACAGTAATCGACCTCTTATTTCAGTCTTGAATTGTGATTCTGCACAACCTGGTCAGATTTGAGTGTTTCGAGTCCTTTTGGCAAAAGTTCAGCGTTGGAAGGTTTTCAAAATGCAGTCCTCCGAAAACAGCTTCAATGTTTCAATCACTATCCCTCCCTCCTGTATCCCTCTCCCTCCCATCCCACAGTTTTTAAAACCCTCTGCGGCCTCAGCCTAGCCGACCAAACCTGTCGTTCCTCTGTGAATGCCTGGTACAGCTGGCACAGCAGAAGCTGGAGTAGTACGAGTTGGAGCAAAGTCGGGCGTAAACAATTAGCTCGCAGTTGGCAAGCTCGGGCTGGTCCACACATTCTGGAGGAACATCAACACCTGCAGCAGAGTTGAAAGACATTGTGTTTCCTTTTCTGTGCCTCATAAAATCAGTTCAATACACAGAACATCGTGCAGTGTTCGGTTTTTGGTTTTTGTTCCAACATCATAGAAAATGTTGGCCTTATTGGTCTGGTTCCAGATCTCTGAATAGTTGCCTACATCTCCAAATATTTTCAGTGATTCAAATAGTAGAAGTTAGAATAATGAAGTGAAATGAAATGGCTGTTCAGTCAGATTTTTTCTCTTTTCTGGACAACCAGAAAACTGATTCTCATCTAGATCTGAAAACTCAAAAACAGTCAAAGAGAAACTGGTGGATCTTATTCAAACAATTATTTTTTCACATGTATGTCGTTGTACAAATGGGTACATAAACACCTCAGATGTCTGTGTTAGGTCACATTATTATCCTCACCTTGATGCGTGTCTTTAGTGATTTTAACTTCAGCCGTTGCACTCACAGAGTAGATGCCTGTGTAAGCGTTACAGGTATATGTTCCCTCGTCTGAAGGCTTTACGTTATTCAGGATCAGGCTGCCGTCAGCGGACAACAGGATGTCACGACCGTCTGGACGCACTGGTACACCATTCCTGGAGTAAAAGAGGATAAAAGCCCATGAGCTGTGTGTACCTTTATTTTAAAAGAATGAATTCCTCCTTATTTGCTCATTTTCCCAAGCCGCTTATCCTGTTGGGGGTCACAGGGGGCTGGAGTACGAAAGTAAGTGCAGTTCTTTCTTGTGCTGATTATTCCTGGGCCCAAAATTAAAGGAATAGTTCAGATTTTTCCAAGTGGGGTTGTATGAATTACTTACTGATAGACAGTATATTACAAACAGTAGGGGTCAGATGGCACACCCCCAGTTTGGAGAAGCAGGCTGGAGTCCGACATGGAAGCTAAGCAATTACTGCTGTGGATGGGTCAGCGGCAACACATATTTTAGCCACCTGAAAAAGTCCCACTTGAAAAAAATCCATATCAGTTTAAGTGTATGCTATATGGAGAGTATTTTCACTGCTTTACCTTAATGACACACAGTGATTTCCAGTTGTAAAATGAAGCCGTTATATCGCTCTCTTCAAAGCCAGACTCCATTGAGAAAAACAGTAATTTAACATTACTGAACACAGGAGCTGCTGGTCTACTGCTGCCTTGATTTGTTAGTTAGTTTGTGTTATTGTGTGACTTTGATATTTAAAAGGTTTAGTTCGGATTCACCAAAGTCACACAATAACACAAACTAACTCACTGATTGAAGCAGCGGTCAACCAGCAGCTTTTGTGTTTAGTGAGTTAAAATTGCAGTTTTTCAATGGAGTCTGGTGGGTTTGATATAGAAGGGGAACTGAAGATGTTAATGGCTTCTCTGTCAAAACAGGCTGTCTGACAGAAAGGTAAAGTGGTGAAAATACTCTCAATATAGCGTACGCTTGAACTGATACTGATTTTTTAGATGGGATTTAAGATAGGAAGTTGGCTAAAATACGTCTTGTTGCTGACCCCTGTCAACAGCAGCTTCTGTGTTGGACTCCAGCCTGCCTTTTCCAAACTGGAGGCATGCTGAATGACATCAAAAATTCCTTGCTATCCCTTTAAGCATCAATTCGTCATCAGGTCTAAAAAGATAGGTAAATAGTTGCTTAGATGATTACCTGGACCAGCGTATGTTGACGTTGTCTCCTGACACCACACAGGGGAGCAGAGCTGTGCTGCCTTCAGCCACCTGGATGTTATTAGGAGCTGTGGTGATCTTCAGGTCAGCTGGATGATAAAACCGGACGCAAAGAGCAGACAAAAAGCTGATTTTATCAACCCAAAATGATCTTGATATCCACTTTATCACTGTCAGTGTTAGTGACACTCAGACATACTGATCTCTGCTGGTGCTTAAGTAAAACTACAACATCTACAAACTTCTGAACAGCGCACTGATCATCCTATGTGTTTAGCTTGATGGCTAATGATAACCTCACCTTGGACTCTGAGCTGCAGCTGCCTCTGCTCCAGCTGTTGCTGATTGGAGGCTGTGCACGTGTAAACACCAGAGTCGGCAGACGTCAGGGAGCCGATGGTCAGCGCGCCATCTGAGTTCTGGGTAAACCTGCAACACAGCAACACCTGTTCACACTGCTGACCAGAACGTGAAGGGTAAAATGTTTTATTGAAAAATAGATGATGTTTTTACATCCTCCATTTCCACACAAAAAAAATCAAATCATAATAAAAATATAATTAAAAAATATAATAAAATAATGTAAAAATAAAAAATATAATAAAATAATAAAAAATAATTATAATAAATAATTTAAAAGAGAGGGAAAGGAAAAAGACAAATGCATGTACAAATAACTGTAAATGTACTTCATCATCATCATCATCACAAAGATCCACTTTTTCTTTTATTCAGACTTTGACAATAACAGTTAGATATACCCTCCATAAATGAATAAAGCAGCATGATGATGATGATGATGATGATGATGATTACCTGGGTTCACTGAGGATCTGTCCGTCTTTAGTCCACTGAATGCTGACAGACTGAAGAGCTGACGGAGGGACGATCGTGCAGGACAGTCTGGCAGTTTGTCCGGCTCGCATTTCCAGCAAAGAGGAGCTCGACCGCTCGATACTGAACCTGAGAGGAACAGAAACACAAAGTCAGTGACTGCGTCATCATTTACAGCTTCACAGAATTCACAGATTTTGGTGTTTTGTTTCTATAATCTTCAATTTCTCTTCTTTACATTTCATGAAGAGAGATTGTTCTTACCGAGGGAAAGGACCATCTCTGGGCAGTGAGGTAGGAACTGGCTGAGATGATCCCTCTATGACACACACACACACACACACACACACACTGGGTCAGTGCTCCTGTCATAATTCACTTACATAATGTCACATTAACACATCATGCATAAAGACCGGCTAACTTTTCAAGGTCAGCGTGTTCTGACACAACCTCTGACATCATCTATGACATCAGAGCTTCACCCCAATCTTCGGGATTTTCGTGTGATGGACTAATTGGGGGTAAAGTCGGTCAAATTAAGGTTTTGACCGAATCTGGCCCCAATTAGCTGATTGCACACCGGATGGAAGGTATTCTCAGAAACTTTCTTCAAGTGCTCCGATAATCTACACTGTCTTTGTATCCACACAGGTTCTGAATGTGTAGATAGAAATATATACATATGTTTCTTAACAAAAATATTCTTTACAGAAAGCATAAATATAGAGTGCTCCAGGGATGACATTTTCTGTAGGCTGACACAGAAGTTTGCATTGCACTGGTTCCCTTGTCAAAAAGCCTGTTGGATTTTTCCATTGGATTGTGGATTACTGCAAAAAATAAGCTCTGACGCGAAATGAATTTGGGCCCAAAGAGACCTTTTCAAAGGCTTACTTTTTGAGAGAGACGTCTGGAAAACAGTCGATACATTACAGCCACCGCAAAATGGCCGTTTCACTACCTGGATTTGATCCATTTAGCCCAGTATTTCGAAAGTCTAGAAAAGCTACTTGATTAAATCATTCTATCCCCATGCAAGTCAACGGAGCATTAAAAAGGAAGTAGCTGGCTCGGCTGGCGGAAGTCTGTTGTGCTCTTGCTCTATGGGCCCAGTGATGCGAAAGATCAGGGTCATTTCATACAGCAGAAATCACATTTTTTTTTTGGCTTTATGCCCCACTGAGCAACTTTCATAGGAATGAACGGTACCCAGCCTCCAATGCTGCATCGTCTTTATACATGCATGGAATGTCTGAACATAATTTCATGATGATCCATCTTTGCGAGATATTGAACCAAGGTTCAACCAACAGACAAAACGACTATTCCTAAAAATTCCAACATTAATTTCACTGGAACAGTCTTAAAATCACCAAAATTAAACAAAATTAGTAAAGTAGTGAGGGCTCTTTTAGAAAATGTCTTCCATTCTGCAGGTCCAAACAGCTTATTTTTGCTCACACTGTCGATGAATTCTTGCACAATGAATCAACTGTGGTTCTATTACACGTGAAATTATTTTGTCTCTGCATTACCTGTGACAGACAGGTAAATGTAGCGGTGATCTCTCTCCTGTTCCCGAGTCGCCACGCACAAGAACCACCCAGAGTCCAGCTTAGTGAGAGGACCGACCAACAGGGAACCGTTGGGCTGCTGGTGATGCCTAAATAAAGCGTATAAATAAGGAAGTAGAGAATGACTGCAAACATTGGCAGAAAACAAAGTTAAATAAAATAAATGTGTGATTGTTTCTGCCGACCTGTGAGTAGACAAAGGGATACCATCTCTTCTCCACTCCACGATGACTGTGGAGGACGGCGGCGGGCTGACTCTGCATGGCAGCACAACTGTCTGGCCCACTAAAGCCTCCACCATGGATGGGTCGGTCTTATCAATGGTCACTCCTCCTAAGGTCAGACTGAGGAAACAGGACGAGGATACAAGGGCAGAAGGAAGGACGGAAAGGATGGAAAGGAAGGACGAAGGATCAGGAGGAAGTTTGAAGATTGAAAGGGAGGAAGAGAACGAAAGAATCACTTTATGCTCCACTGTTGGTACTTTTATTAGTCACCACCAAAGCAAGCATAAAGATCGCCCACAACCTGGCTTCAGAGGATCATCAGAGAGAGGAGACAGAGAGGAGCTTTGGCATACAGATGGCCCATGCAACATGAAGAGTGACAAGACATAACAAGGCAACCTTCACCCACAAACAACAAAGTCTGTGCACTACAAGACAAAGACAAAAGACAATTTCCTTCCACCAGAGTAAAACCAAAGCAATTTTCCCACAACATGTTGACTTGCAACAGCCTCCCAACCCAACTACACAAATACAAGGTGAGATAAGACAGAGCTTAGTGACCACACAAAAACAACGACGGGTAAAGCATCACAGCAGAACCTTTATTAGTTTGATCTAATGACATCAAGGTGACAACACAAAGCACAAAGGTGGTGGACACGGTGAGGTAGCAGCAGGAACAGATAAGCACAGGACGACTAACATGAACTCCAGACAGACAGAGAAAAGTCCCAGAAACACTAAACGAAGAAAGCTGTCCATTTTAGGGTCGCTGTGAGGTTTGTCGGCTTCTCCAGACATTTTGTCGAGGTTAGAGGAAGAAACAAGCGTGGGCAAGAGTCTGTGGAGCTAGCGGTACAGTGGCGTAGCTGTGGTTGTGTTTTACAAAGCAAGGGTGTGGATTATATTTGCATCGCAAGATTTATGTGTGTTGCGTAGTGAGAAAGAGCATGTTGCATAAAATAAAGCACATATATAAACATGATATAAAGTCGTTAAAGAGTAACTTAACACCAGGCTGGTGTTAACACCCGTCAGTGATGTCATGATGTACTGATACACCCTGAAGTACACTTCTACATCACCGCAGCAAAAACAAAGACTTTTAAGAGGTGTTAAGTTGCTCTTTAAGTTTGCTGATTTAGTCTTGAAAGCTTAAAAAAGAATGCATGATTGACCTTTATTTTAGTTTTGCTTGCATTTACAGTTACAGATGCTTCATTAGTAATTAAATGTTACTGAAGACATTCAAAAATCAAATTGTCTTCATCATGCAGACTGTTAGCCTTCATTTTTTGACTTTCTGTTGCATTGTTGAAAATGCTAGAGCTTAATTCTGAATCTAGTTTATATAAATTTGTTGTGCATACACACGAGGGATGTCTGTGAATGATGTTTCCTTTAGCTCACTCTTTGGCCTAAAGCATGGCTGAGTGGATTGGGGCTCTTTCAGCAGGGGTAAGAAGGCTGTTACCAGCATTATGAGAACAGTGGGGGCATGGCCAGGGCAGGTACTGAGCTTTCCGCCAGGTCTTCAGGGTCTTACCTCGCTGCTGGGCCTGTGTGCTGTGCAGCAGTACCAGAGGCAGGCCGGCGTGTGTGGAGATAGACTCTAGCTCTGTGTGCGTGTGTGGCAGCGCTTGTGGCCTGTCTGCCGGTGCCGCTGTTCGAGCCTCCCTGGACTGTGAAAATCCTCCCCATGTTGCGTGACCCTCCACCTGTCGACCCTCCAGAGGTGGATCCACCTGCTCTGGATCCTCCTCCAGATGAGGTCCGCCTGGAGGTGGGTTCTCTTCTAGGAGTCGGCTGTGCAGCGGGAGCGACGGGTGCAGGGCCCTGCTGGCTCCCCTGCCTGCACGCCCTCTGGCACTCAGCCCGGTTCATGAAGTTGTTGCTGTTGCCGTGGCAACTTCCGTACCAGAAGTGCACGCACTTGGAGGTGATGACATCGTAGTGGTAGCGTGATATCCAGATGCTGCAGGAGCCGGCGGCACGAGGCAGGGAGCAGATGGAGCGCTCAACTACAGCACAGAAACAAGAGGTGAAGTTACAAACATGAAGTCTACAGGATATGAAGCCCTAGCTTCTCCTGCACTTTCAACTGTATCACATGGTCTTCATCAATAGTTGGAGTCTGCTTACTTCACATCAGCGTCTAATGAAGGTCATGTGATACAATTTAAAACTCCTGAAAAAGCTAGAAAGAGGACCTTGAGTTTGGATTGTTTTTTCATTTCTCTCATCAAGCTTTTAAAGGAATACATTTCAGGTGAATACATTCACCCCGTGTTACATTGAATTCATAAACAAAACTTTCTTTTTCTCGAATGCCTCTACGATGAACGAAGAATCCAAAAACAGAAAATTCTTGATGAATTAAAGTAAAAGACGTTCGCTTTGAACAACAGTTGTGACTTTGGTGAATCTGAACTAACCCTTTAAAACACCCAAATCACACCATAACACAAACAAACTTATGGATGGTTATGGATATAACCCTGGTTCTCTGATTGGCTGGCACTAGTGACGCATATGTCAGGAGGCGATGGGACCCTCCTCCTATATATTGGGCTGACATAGCAGCAGTTGTCAAGGCAGCAGTAGAACAGCGGCTCCAGTGTTCAGCAAGGTAAAATTGTGAAGTCTTGGAGTCTGGCTTTGAAGACAGCATCAACAATTTAACTTTTAGTTTGTTACCCTGTCAGAAAGGGCCATCTGATGGGAAGTACTGAGCATACGACTGGATAAATGAGACTTGGATTAACACACAACAAGGTAAAGCTTTCTGTAAACACATATTTTGATACAGCTTTGCTGTTGTTAAACAAATCCCCTATGACTTCAAGTATTTTCTCCATTTTTTGGATTCTTCGTTCATTGTGGAGGCATGTGAGAAAAGCAAAGATTTCTTCAAAAATTCAATGTAATAGGGTTGTGTAATTTACAGCACTTTGATGTAATCAGTTTTTTGGTACGGCCAAGACTGTAACGCCAAAGACTACATTGATCACAACCAAAATGTGCATCTCTGGGTCAGCACGGGATATTCAGTCAGGACAATTAAAAAATGTATATTTTCCCTTGTTTATTAATATTACTTAGTTCTTATTTCCTCACTGGTAGTAGAGCTCCTCAGTGACCAAAAGACAAAAGGGTGTAGCTGGACTGGATGATACATGCATGTGAATTAATGTTAACTGATGACCAAGAAGTAGCAAAACCTTCTCTTCACACATGAGTTTAAAGATATGCTATGCAGGATTTAAAAAAGAAAGTCTATAGACTCATACAGAAGTAATTCCTCTCAATCTTAACTTATGATGCACTCCCAGTGTGTGGTGAGGTATTTTTCTGCAAAGACGCTGCCTATATCTTCTTATTTCCTGTGTCTGTGTTGGGGACTTTTACGGTCTTGTACCCCGACAGCGCTCAGGTGATGTTCGGACTTCACAAAAAAGGTAGCGACCAATTGCTAGACTGTTAGCAGCGTCTTTACAAACAGTAACCAATAATCCTGCATAGTATACCTTTAAGAATGGGATAAAGCAAAACAAAACAGAGATTAATGTGTGTCTCTTACTGTTGTTGGGTGGGTCAGGGCAGCCCTCCCCGTTGGGTCCATCTGCAGGTGTGGTGCGGTCATAACAGCACCCGTAGGTGGTGAGTTTGCACTGTGCTGCATTCTCAGTGGGAAGAGAAGCAGCAGCCTGAGGACATGAGACATGACGGAGGAGTAGAGGAAAGGTTTAATGGTCTGTCTGATCATCACTGTAGTGAAGAGTTGATGAAATGAACTGGAAGAATTTCATGTGTGTTTGCTCACAGTGGGTGCAGGGGCCACATACTCCACGCAGCCCTCCCTGTTGGGGCCCTGAGCAGCCGTCACTCCATCTCGGCAGCAGCCATAACTGTCACACAGAACAAGAAGGTACAAGTAGTAAAACACTATGTACTGAACATTTGTGCCAAATATAACACATATGTGACATTTCTATGAAAACCTCAGCCTTCGGTCACTTAGTGGTTACTGCTGAAGTCACGCGTAACGCCACACAGTCTCTGCCATGAAAGTGACACCCCCACAAAGGCTCTAACAGACTCCATATGTAACCTCAACCGCAGTGTAATGACAGCTTGGAGCTGGATACCTGGTCTGGACGCATTGTGGCCGGACAGGAGTGGGAGCTGGGGCATATGGGCAGCCCAGACCATGGGGGCCCCCGGCTGAAGTGCGTCCATCTGGGCAGCAGCCATGATAGGACTGGCTGCAGTGGAGGGCAGGGGCGGAGCCATGAGGGTCGTAGACTGTGTTCGTCTGGGTCGGATCCGTCTCAGGCCTACGTGCTGCAATGAAACCAAGCGAGGGGGGAGAATTAGCACATTACACATGCAGACTAGACCCCACAGTTCATGGTGTTATATGTTTATATAGACAAGACGTACAATAGAGTCTACGCTATTGTGCTTGAGGCCACACAGGAAGTGTAAACACAAAATGAAGAAGAACAGCAACAAAACAGCTACAGTTAACTAAAAAACATTTGTTTATGGAAGGATAGAACAGGGAACAGTGGAAAATGAATTGGAACAAGGAGTTCCAGCAATGAGAATAAACAATCTCACAGGAAATGAACCTCAAACTTAAAATTCCTGACCACTGGGACAGTGCTGCAGAATGCCAGAACATGCCAAAAACACCACAGCCAGCACTTGCACACTTCAGTGCTTCTGAAATATTTTAATCAGGCCAACAATGCCCATGGACCCCTGAAAACATGTCAATCAGGCGGCCGGGATAATTAGTGCTGGGACAGGGAGGGGGGGTGCTGATGGGGACAAAGTGACAGGAGTTATATCAGCAGAGAGGAGGGAGGGGGTGCAGGAAAACTGGGGGTTGCAATTATTAGGGTGCAATCACACCTACAGTTTGTTGGGTATAAACCATAAATGCTTTATAAATGATCAATTAGCCAATAAAATGTTGAAATACCGTTTCGTCTCCAGGGAGTGAGTGGTGTAACTGTCATCGGAGGGGTTTTACTGATGAATTAAAGGGAAACTGATGAAATTTGAGTCAAACCTGTTGAGTGGTCTGGCACGTAGGGCTGGAAAACAGTATGTGTGTTGTCGTATCCTCGTGTGTCCTGGACGCTGGGAACCACTGCACAAAGAGGAACACAAAACAATGGGAGCTCACTATACAATGTAAGTGAGTGTTTAAATTATCTTCTGACGTTGACAGAAGTTATGATGCTGTAATGTGTGCTGACTAGTTCGTATTGATTCAGTCATTTACAAACAGAAAACTTGAATGTCTGTGTTTCCGTTAATAAATGACATGTTGCATTAAATCTGCTTATGATTTGTCCTGAGGGCAACAAACATAAAGAGAATATCAGAGGCCCCAGAAGCGAGCCCTGTGGGACACCACAGGACAGTGGAGAGACAGACACAAAAGCCCCATTTCCACCAAACAGTTTTGGTATGGTACATTTTGAATCAAAAATAACCCTTCAGATATGGTACCTAGACTCTAGGTCCGCTTAGCACTTCCACCGCTAACAGCTGTCTGTCATGTGGGCGGTGTTGCTATCAGTGCTCCACCCAGCACTCACTGTATTTCCTCCTTTATCAGTGTGCACCTTGTTAATTGTCCACAGAACAAGGTTGCACGCCGACATACTCAGAACAAATCACAACAGGCTGCAAGAACTACTCATTATTAAAAGTCTGTGCCACCCAAGAGAGACAATAAAAACTAAAGTAATTTAGGAGCTCATGTTGCCTGTGCTCACATTGTGGGCTGTAGCAGGACTGGGTGTTGCAGCGCTCCATGGTGGAGGGCTTGGGGTTGACATTACACTCTCTCACAGGGTACAGGTTCCTGTCTTGGTCTGAGCAGATCACCTGCCGCTCTCGTGTGCCGGAGCCACAGCTCTTAGTGCACTGGAGGAAAAACAGACAGAGATTATAGCCAGTTTAAAACAGTTGCACTGAGAGACAGAAACGATGACATGATACTTCACATTCAGCCACAATAACTGCACATTAAGTGTCCCCGCATTGTTCGTGTTTGCTGTTCCGTGTCCCGCTCACCAGTCCCCAGTCTCCAACGTGCCAGCTGATCTGTCTCAGGCAGGCTGCCATCTCACAGGAGCGGGCGGCAGTGGGGCGGACCAGATTGCTGCAGGAAGTTTCCTCCAGCCTCATTCCTCCTGTACCGACACAGGTGACGTCCCTGGTCTGCTGGCCTGTACCGCAGGTCACTGAGCACTGCAGACACATTAGCACAGATTCTATAACACAGATCTCTTCAATGTTGCCTTAATGTTATACTGTTTGATAATAAAATTCAGTATAATGAAACCTGAAAAGCTACTGAAGATATAGCCTACTGAATGTATACACATGCTGCTTTTGCTTTTTAATGATTATAACAGTGAAACAAAGACCGACCCTGCTGTACAGGAACCAGTGAAGGGAAGCCGGGAAACTTTGCTGATATTGAACCAGCTGTGTGTCATCACATTGTGTGCAGATGAATGGTGTTTGACTTGCCCCAGAGATTCCTGCCCATCCAGCGGCAGAGGTCCAGGTGCTGGCATGGCAGCAGTACAGGGACGAAGTCAAACACCGTTCATCTGCACACACTGTGATGCCACACAGCTGGTTCAACATCAGCAAAGTTTCCCTTTATATTCATTGTCTTGTGTGGCGATCAGCAGTGATGTGGTGGTTCACTTTTACACTGTGATCTGTAGCCTATAGTTCGGCTTTAGCTTCTAACTATCTTTGTCTTTTTAACCTGTTGTTGCTGCTGAGTCAATTTGACATCCTGGATATATCCTTCAAACACACACTGTAGACTCCTAAGTGTGCTTAACCCAGCAGCTTGTCGAACCATCACAAAGGGGCGGGGCATAGCAAAAGGTCAACTGTTTGTTTACTTTCATTTGATTCAGTTTCACCTTCAGTCTGGATCACTCACCGCGCTCCACCTAGACACCTGATACTCTGCACACTTTTGCATGTTGCAGGTCTGCAGAGAGGGTGGTGCTTCTGTGTAGGCAGCACACATGGCATCCTCCACCACGCGGGGGCCAGCAGCATCGTGGGAGATGCACTGCACGCTGCGCACCTGAGAGCCTCCACCACAGGTCACCGAGCAGGTGTTCCACTCTCCGGTTTTCCAGCTGGGAAATCCGCCGGGAGGAGAAGGGAGACAGGAAACAGCAGTCAGAGAGATGAAAGAGACTTCATTGTTATCCATCTATATACATTGCAACACACAGAGAAATTAGTATTTTCCAAGTCCCAGTGCAAAACTAAAAATGAACAAATGAACATAAGGTGCAAACAACAAAATACAGGTACAGAACAAGATACAAGACAAGATACAAGGATATAGTGCAATATTAGAAACATACAAGTAGTGGAAATGTAAATACAGGTAGTGTGAATAAACGTAAAGTTGTAACGTAGCACAGAGAAAATGAAGAGTTTCATTCCAAACTAATTTTAAAAAGCCTGTCTGAAATGATGTGGGATTTTTAAAATATGAGAAATCCATCCAAAATATTAGAGAAGGTTTTCTGATAAAGCCTGACTTCATATTTTTGGCCAGAGACGTGGGAACTTTGACATTAAAATTCTTGGCAAAGTGCAGCGTTAAGGAACAACTTCACAGCCCCTGGAAATCTTGTTTTGGCTGACATCCAGTGGTTCAACTCTCACTCTGCTGCAGTGAGGTGGAAGTGTTCTCCAGGATCGCATAACATGTCTGTCTGGTGCGCTAACAGAGACACAACCAACCACACCCAGCAGTAATGCTTAATTTTTAATCAGAGAGGGCAGTGACACACTGTTTGTTTCTTTATCCTGATGCTCAGTTAGTGTTTAAAGTCAAGTTCTGCCCTGAATATATGCAAGTCATTTCTATTAGTTGATCAAATAATAGCGAAAAATGCCCGTCACAATTTTCAGAACTGACAGATTACTTATTCATTTTGTCTGACCAACAATCAAGAACCTAAAGACATTTCATTTACAATAACATAAAACAAAGAAAAGCAGGAGCTCCTGAAATTTCAGAAGCTGAAAGCAGATAATGTTTGGCATACTTGCTTTATAAACAACTTTAAATCATAAATTGATCACCGAAGTGTGTCGATTTATTTTCCATCCATCAGCAAATCAAGTAATTGACTGATGTTTTCAGCAGCACTTGAATATTAGCCTTCGATAATCGTTCTTTAGTTCAGATACATATCAGTGTTTTGGAATGAAACCCTTCAAATGAAATGCAAGTGTACAAAAGAATGCATCGCTTTAACAAAGCCACTAAAATACTACAAAATTACTAAATATGATTATGTTAAAAACAACACATCCTTCTGGCAATTGCAGTGTTAAAGGGCAAGTTTGGTATTTTTGAACCTGGACCCTATTTTCCCATGTTTATGTGTCTAAGTGACTGATGGCAGCAACAATTTTTTAAAGCGGTCCAGAGTTGTGTGAGAGCGCTGCAGCTGGCAGCAGCAAAACAGGCTGCAATGTAACCACTCAAGGCACATTTGCATCGTTAATTTACGTCCAGGTAAAGTGTTTCTTTTTGTCACTGACAGGCTCAGATTGTTATTATAAGTGTCCGACAACATTATGTAAAGGATCCCTACAGAGACAGACCTTGTTGTTGAAGAGTAAGATTTTTTTGTTTAATGAGAAACAGCTCTGAAATGGCTATAGCCAAACCCACCAGACTCTCATTCAAAAAAACAGTAATTTTAGCGTGTAGAGAGGCAACATATTTTCACATCTAACTGGTTGAATTAATGGTTTATTTCAACCAAACCAAACCAAAGTTAGTAATGGCTGGAACAGTAGAAAGATGACCCAAGATGGCTTTTGTGAGTTTTATTTTGTTTTTGTCGACTCTGAATAAAGTGTGTTTAATGATGATAAAATTACTGTTTTTTTTAAATGGAGTTTGGTGGGTTTGGCGTCAGCGAATTTGGGGCTGTTTCTAGTGAAATATAAAAGTTCTTACTCTTCAGCAAAAAGGTATATCTCTGTAGGGATCCTTTCTATAAACTGTCAGACACTTGAAATAATAATCTGAGCCTGTCAGTAGCAAAACAGACACTTTAAGTGGATGTAGATTGATGGTGTACACACACCCAATGGGTTAAATTGCAGCCTGTCTTGCTTAAAATACTAAACCAATTTCAAAAATTGTTGTTCCCATTTGTCACTTAGACACAAAAACAGAAGAACATAGGGTCCAGGCTGCAAAATACCAAACTTATCCTTTAAAGAAAATCCAGAAACCTGCCACCAGTCAGTCACAGCTGAAGGACAGGAAGTATTTTTCATGTCCTGGTTAGTTTGGACACTGATTACAAGAAGCATTAATGTAGAAAGACTGGATGCAAAATTACGACCAGCAAGCTCACACTTGATCTCCGCCCCAACTTCAGCACACATACATGAACATCAACTGTTTCTGGTCCATATCTTTCAATTTGAGGATAATGAGGCACAGGCAGCGTCACCCGAGCTTCATAAACATCTCAGGTTTCCGAGCAGCAGCAGCATCAAAGAAAAGAAGCAGGAAATACCAGAGAGTCACTGACTGAAGCCCCGGCTGTTTACTACCACTCTCGCTGCTGCTGTGTCCCATTCAGACGTACACAATCCCCACAACACCCGCTGCATGACCACCTTTAACCTTAAACAAACACCTCACAACACACTGGCTACACTTATGCACAGCGACAGAGAGTTTGCTGAAGCAGTCAGGCAGCAGCCCGGCTCAGGGATCAGGTACAGGGGCCACAGGTTGGGAGGTTAAAAAGGAGGAGGAGGTGTCTGATGGAAATGTGGTGTCAAATCAGGGTTTGGCCTCCCTGGAGAGAAGCGTTCAGTGATCCGAGACAAATGAGGATCATTAGAGGTTGAAAGGAGATCTCTGAGCTGGACAGTTGCCTTCGTTCTCACCCCAAACGGAGGAACAAGTGTGTGCGCTAAACACAGATACTAAAGTCAAACACATCTAAAGGGTATTCCAGGAGTCATTGTGAAGGATTACTAATGATTAAGATCTCCCCCTGTGTTTGCAGTCATCTAAAACTCTACCACTATGACTACAGACCCTGAGTTACCTGAACACATAGGGTCTGGGTCTTTCTGAGGATCTCCACAACTGTGGTGGATACAGGTACGCCATCCTTTCAGACAGTCATAATAACACCAACAATAGTCAAGAAGCTGCTCTGAAAGTTACTGTTTGGACTTCTATGAGCACAAACACACTCGCAATGGAATAAAAATGAACTCTAGATTTTGTTGGCTTTAGAAAATTCTGCTTAAATCTACTGAATAATCACATTTGTACCAGAGGACTTTGACTGTAATTTACCTGCGGGTCTGTGGGCATGCCTGGGGGTTGCATGTACGGTTGGTCTGTGGTCTCGCCAGAGATGCACACAGATAGTCGGGGTAAGCCTCGTTATCAATGGTACAGAAGACCAGACGAGACTGGTAGCCTAACAAAGGAGCAGAATAAGAAGGGAGTTGTTTCATTTTCTGTTAAACCAGCACTCGTCTCACTCAGGTTTAAATTATTGTGTTGTTCTGAGACTGACCTGATCCACACTCTCTGCTGCAGACAGACCAGGATCCAGAACTCCAGAAGTAGCCCTGTCTGGAGCGTCCATTGGGAAGATAGAATTCATAGTCCACACCTTGGTTTGGCTCCTGGCTGATCAGCTGAGAAGAGAGGGTTGGATGTAACAATTAAAGTCCATTTATATTCACTAAAATGTTTGTCAGTCTGTCCAAGACTTTGGTCCAAAGCAACTAAAAGCCGGATTCCTGCTCATTGAAGGATGAAATCTGACTCCTCAACCTTTCCTCTAACACCATCAAAGCTGTAAAAATTCTCCCTGACTTATTGTGAGACTGAGTCAGTTTTCCCTGAAGTGTGCTGTCTTTTTATTCATGGTCGAATTCTATTTGTTTGGGAGTTAAATATTTCAAATACAAATAAGTAAAAGTATGAAATCTTACCTCAACAACGAGGGGTTCAGTGGTGGGGCCTCTGCCGATGATGGTTTCAGGGACATTGTCGCCCTCAGCTCCTCTCTGGTAGTACAGCATTGTTCCAGCGATGGGTGTCGCCCTGGAAAACTCAATTACCCAGTGGCCATTGAGGTAGTACTCCCCACGCAGGTTCTTGATAGCTGTACAGAGAGGTTACAGTCATCACATGTTCACAATACAATCAAACATACTACAGACACAAGCACAACTATTTCTCCTCATTCAAAAAGTTCGTACCCAGGTAGTTGCGTGTGGCCACTGTTTCTCTGATGCTGATAGTTGTGGCTCCAACGGGGATGATGAACATCTGGTTGTAGCCTGAGATGAAAGTGAAACAGAACTCCTTTCACACATACAAACTACAAACCAAAGAAGTCTACATCTGACGTTACCTTCAGCGACAGGCGATTAACGTGCACATGTGATGAATGTGATGACAGAAAACATCTGTTGGTTAAAAACGTGCAGCAGCGTACCAGTTGGCAGATCGCGGAGAGAGAAGCTGTTCTTGACCTGGTAGCAGGACTGTCCGTTCCCCCCACACTGCAGGCAGGGGTCCTCCTGCTGAGGAGACTCCAGCATGTTGTCACAGCCCAGACGCTGGAGAAGAAGAGGAAACAGCAGAATATTTCATATGTGGAAAGTTGATTGGTGCCAGAATTTTGTAGAGATATGGGGCTGATATCGGCCTTTCTGAGAGTGTCATTTTTGTTGTCTGCTGCAGATACACCAAACTTTCTAAACAGCTTGCGTCTCCTAAGAGTTGAATTAGTCTTTTGTTCCACTTTAGAGCCAAAGACAGCAGAGTTTTATTGTGATTTTAGTGTGCAGTGATGACCTAAAGGCTGTCTGTAGTCACATCACTGCAAATATTTTAAGACATCCATACTAGATGTGCTGTCTTTGAAACCCAACAGCTGTGCCCTTATATGCGTGGTAATGATAGTATACACATAATGTTTTTTAAAGTCAAAGGTGGCTGAGCAAAAAATATAAACACAAAAATAAAATTTGCACGTAAAAAATGTGCTGCGTCAACTTCACTACATAAACCCTGAAAAAGTCCAGTCACAGAATTGTTGCTTCAGCATCCAAACCAAACCAAAACGAGACCTGATTTAATAACAAGATGTGAGAGCAGAGAACATCTGTGGGAACACAATTATTCTGTGAAAGTAGGAATCTAGGAACCAATCTGCTGGAAGTGGAGGTTAAGAATAAGAATAAGTGAAGGTTTAGAAAGTTAAGGCCAAAAAATAAGAACTAAGAAGAGAGTGGAGGTTTGGACGGCCGCTCCCCATAGACGAGGCAATAAAGACATGATGTCAGAGGTTAAATAGAGGAGGTGTTTCATGAGGAAAAGGTCGCTGCGATAATTACATGAGAACAGAATGAGAGCAGAACAAGTGTTTGATATTACCACATAGTGAAACTAATCTTTCCTCCTGCTGCTCACTGTGTCCACTCTGATTAACGAAGTGATGCTGTAAAACAAATGAACCTCGGAGGTGTTTTATTCCTCTGGCTTTGATTTATTTACAGAAAAAAGGTGGGAGGACATAGTAATTATGCCAAGGAGCAAATCTGCACCTCCGATTAGAAAACTGGTTGTATTTCTTTTTTTTTTCCTCAAACAAAGCTCTACTGTCACGTCATCATTTAACATGCTTTACTTCATCTCAGCATTTGATAAATGTTGCAGTACAAACAGTTTTATCTGAGCAGCTACCTGCAGGGCAGAGGGCAGCATCAGACACAGAGGAGAGCGTAATACATGTAATCAAAGTTATGTACATTATAGACCTAATATTCAATAATTTTAAGAAAAAAAAAGAAAAACTTGCTGATTTAATAATTATATCACTGATCATGGGTCATGCAAAAGAAACCCCCAATGGCAATGCGTGCTGCGCAGTGGTGGAGGAAGTAAAGTAGGAAAGATATTTTTTCCCAGATTGAGTAGATTTGATTTTGGAAAGCACACATGTAAAAACTTCCTCTCTGCGTCGCTGACTTTTATCACCTCTCTTAACATATAATTTCATCTGAACTTGTGTGTGTATTTATGTGTGTGTGTGAGTGTGTTCATTTCCTGTGCAGCCCACCTTGCAGACTCCCTCCACACAAACGTCCCTGCGTCCTGGGTGACAGGGCGTACCATCGACCACAGAGCTGCGGTGACGATAGAAGAAGTTTTCTCCTCTTGGAATGCAGTTCAGCTCACAGGGGTTCTCAGCTGTCAGAGACATATGAGTAATTTTACGATAAAGGTGATTTGACCTTAGAACATTAGTATGTTTATATGTATTTTAGCAGGTTTAATGAGAATTAAATGCTCTTGCAAATCCGAAACCAGTGCTTTAACTTTGCTCCTGACCTCCATAATAAGGGAGCCACTTGTAGAGTTTCCCCTGGAAGTCAGTCCCATCAAACGCAGAGCACTGCTCCTCACGGAAATCCTTGGATCCCTCGGGACAGTCCTGAGTGGAACAATGGGACACAGTGGAAACTTATAAATATTCACAAAGTAAAACATCCTATTAACAAATACAGTCTAAATATTGCAAACTTTAATTTGATGGTAGTTGACATTCATCCGTGTTACAGATAGTTTAGAGATTTATCAAAGGCATAAATGTGTTTTTGTACATTGTACATTTTAAAATGTTGAAGACAAAGAGCTTAAAGTTTTGAAAACTGAAGTTGATTCAGGTCTGTTTGTTCACCTGGATGTTGCAGGTGCGGTAAGACTTCTCTGGTCCAACACAGTTGTGTCCTCCGTCAGCCCTGTATGTCGAAAATGAAGCATCAATATAAGACAACTATTTTCTTTCAGAAGGACGAGTGCATCTACTCATGGACAAGAGGCTCATGCTCATGACAGTGCAAGATGTAAACATTAACAGCGTCCTTCTTGGCTGAGCTGTAATGTTAGCTAGCTCAGTAGTGCTAGGTGAGCTAGCAGTAGATGCACGCCTTCATCTGCGTGGTGACTCAGTTGACGGGTGTATTTGGTAGAAAGAAAATAGTTTCTACACAAAACTGCTCACAACAAGGTCTGTGGATTATGTTAAGCAAGCTGAGTGCCATCTAGTTCTGTTACACTGGAGAGAAGACAGACATCTCTACAGCTGATATCTCCAACACTCGGCAACTCACACCAAAACAATCTAGACTGATAAATAGCACTACAGTCCCTGACAAAAGTCTTGTCGCTTATCCAAGTTGTAGGAACAACAAATAATAACTTGACTTGTAGTTGATCAATTGGAATCAGAAATGGCTTATATGAAAGGCAAAGGCCTCTAGATTATGCTTATTATACCAAAATAAAGTTGTGCATCATTCACTGAATTTTATCATTTAATTAGGACAGAAAGGTCAGATCTTGCTTGGACAAAAGTCTTGTCGCATACAAAAATAATGTACTGTAGAAATGATACTTTCTGTTGAATACACAAACATGCTCCAATAACATCAGAACATAAAGTCATGGTGCCTTGGGAAAAAGAATTAATATCGTGTATGACTCCCATGAGCTTGGAGGACTGCATCCATACATCTCGGCAATGACTCAAATAACTTATTGATGAAGTCATCTGGAATGGCAAAGAAAGCAGTCTTGCAGGACTCCCAGAGTTCATCAAGATTCTTTGGTTTCATCTTCCAAGCCTCCTCCTTCATCTTACCCCAGACATGCTCAATAATGTTCATGTCTGGTGATTGGGCTGGCCAATCCTGGAGCACCTTGACCTTCTTCACTTTCAGGAACTTTGATGTGGAGGCTGAAGTATGAGAAGGAGCACCATCCTGCTGAAGAATTTGCCCTCTCTTGTGGTTTGGAATGTAATGAGCAGCGAGAACCTCTTGATAATTCAGGCTGTTGATGTTGCCATCCACTCTGCAGGTCTCTCGCACACCCCCATACTGGATGTAACCCCAAACCATGATTTTTCCTCCACCAGACTTGACTGTTTTCTGGGTGAATCTTGGGTCCATGCGGGTTCCAACAGGTCTTGTGCAGTATTTGCGGCGATTGGGATGCAGTTCAATGGATGATTCATCAGAAAAATCAACCTTCTGCCACTTTTCCACTGTCCATCCTTTCTGCAAGCTGTGGGCCTTGGCAAATGCAGCACGATTCTTTTGTTGTCTTCTGTTTAATGCTGGTTTGTGAGCAGTAATTCGGCCATGGAGACCATTGCGTGAGAGAATTCGACAAACTGTTCTGGTAGATACAGGGGTTTCTGGTGACCAGTTCTGATGTAGCTCTGCTTGCAGTTGAAAAAGGGCTGGCCCTGGACTGCCGAAGCAACAAACGGTCCTCTCTAACAGTTGTGTTACGGGGTCTGCCTGACCTGGGCTTGTCATGAACGTCACCAGTTTCTTCAAATCTTTTTTTTATCCTCTCTACTTGACGTTTGGATACACTGAAGATGTCTGCCACCTCAGCAGCAGACTTGGTCTTCAGGCTCTTGATGATCAGCACTTTGGTCTGTGGTTGAATCTTTGGCATGTTGTCAGCGGTCAGGTTGCACTTCACATGAAGGTCTGGTGTGCTGGGGTTCTTTTTATACACACCTGGGAATGTGTTAATTACAGTATTTGTCACAGGTGGAGCTCTAATCTGTGATTGGTTGAATCGTTTAAAGACACGACAAGACTTTTGTCCAAGCAAGATCTGACCTTTCTGTCCTAATTAAATGATAAAACTCAATGAATGATACACAACTTTATTTTGGTATAATAAGCATAATCTAAAGGCCTTTGCCTTTCATATAAGCTATTTCTGATCCCAATTGATCAACTACAAGTCAGGTTATTATTTGTTGTTCCTACAACTAGGATAAGCGACAAGACTTTTGTCAGGGACTGTACAGGTAAGAGGGAAAATATATGTTTTGATTTGGGGGTGAACTGTCCCTTTAAATCACAGGGATGAAGTTGTTTATTTCAAGGCTGAACCGGGGCGACACGTGATGTATCTGCTTTATCTTCATGAAGCTACAGGAGCTGACTCTCTGCATCAAATACGTCTTATATGATGTATTAATCCACTCAGTTTTAAAGGGGGACTCCAGTGATGTCATATTGCACTTAAATAAAGTTCATTTTTAGGCCCAGACACACCAAACAGGTATCAAAGAACAAGTGGCAACACAGGCTGACTGTTGCATCGCCTCATGTCGCCTGTGTCTCTGCCTTAAGTGTGCTTAAACACAACACAAGACTACAGCTGACAGCCAACTATTGGTGCCATCTTTGACACAGTTTCAAAATGCTGAATCTGCCGAAAATCAGGCAAAAAGGGCCATCAAGGGCTAACAGTGTGGGATACCTTACAAAACCTAAGGCAACAGATGCTGACCAATGGCCCACTGTCAGCTTGGTGTGTCAAAGCCCTGAGGGATTTTCTTTAAAAGGATGGTCAAAAGTTAAGAAGAAATATTGGGACTTCTATTCTCTACTATGGGAAAAGCTCTAAAAATGCTGGACCCTACATTTCCCATATGCATAAGCACATGCAGTGAGCAGCAGCAGTGACCCACCGTCCAACACCGGCACACTGTGAGGACAGAAACAGAGGGCTCGACAGGGACGGAGTACCTGCAAGCGAACACGCCGTCTGCAGTCATTATGACTTGACCAGCAGACTTCACCACAAGCTGATTGGCTGTATAAACAGGTGGTGTGCTTTACGTTCTTAAACCAGACGCCGGCGATTTGACCATCTGAATTGCAGGTGACACCATCAGCCAGCTTTCGTCAAGCTCAGACGGTCAGTTCACACCGCTGCAACTTTTCTCTGCAACGCTCTAAAACATTTTTGTCTCGTTGCAAATCTTTGGTCTGAACTGGGCTCTATATATGCAACAGGATAGTAGCTTTCATTTTAGAGCATCTGCCTCTAAATGTTTTTAATTTCAAATCCAAACTGAGACAACCCTAGTGACATGAGCAGGGTTATTTTTTTAAGACTTCAAGACGAGTGAACTTAACGTCATGTGTAAAATCTGGGGAGTGCCCCTTTAAGTTAAATATATGTTCTTTTCTTTAGATTTATCGGTGCTGTAAAAAATCCCCTTTTGCATGTTTTCTGACTGAAGTTCCATTAAAACTTTAACAGTCATCACTGTGACACAGAAACAGTTAATGACTAGGTAAGGCTGCGGCACACGTATGCAAATACAGCTCAGACTGTCTTAATAATAAGTTCCAGCTCTGACATTAAGCAGCATTCCTCTTTAATCTGCGCCTGTAATAAAAAACGAGGTCTCAGCAGCTGGAGCAGCCTTGACATCGTCGCTGCTCAGCCCAAATCTCAAAAACATCCGTCGGTGAACCGTGAGACAGCAGAACGTTTCGCCACCCTCCCTCCCTTCCAGCCATGCTGATAACTCATGATTAAGTCACCTCCAAAAGTACCTGCCCTTAAGCTTCAAAAACAAGACACGCTCCTGTCAGCACGCCAAAACTGAAACTAAAACATGTCCGAACACTCAGTCACAACATCCAGCCTTCAACTTTTCACCTGGGAGTGGAAAATAAATATTTGGATCATCAAACACTGCTTTTGATTCATATATTATTGATCGCAGAAAGGTAAAATAGATTATAGCCCATGAGGTCAGGTAATTTCATACTGAAATAAATGATGGGCAAACGGGGAGTTCCTGTAAAGCACCCAATGAGTCAACAGCACTCTAATCATAGTATTTAAAGGTGTGATTCTGGCAGACAAGATATGACAGAGTTCATCCAACGCGGCAGCAGTGGGCAGGACGTCTTCCCTGTTATTCATTACTCAGCTGAGGAGGGGAAACAGACTCATTTACAGATAATCTGACTCACTGACTGACTGCACGGACATGTTGGAAACAGCATCTCAGACGGATCAATGGGAAAATGCCAAATATCACAAATCAGGACAAAACTCACCTTTCCTAAAGTTCACCTTCCCGTGAATGTAACAAAATATCAAACGAGGTGAATCAGAAAACTGTTCGGACATGTTAACGTTAACGCTCATCACTGACATGTTCTGCCTGGTGGGCATTAAAAATCGAACTCGTCCTTTTTATCAAGTTATTGCTCAATAACTGAGACACACCTTCACTCCGCAGTAACTGTAAACACAGCTCATGAATGACAGATTAATTGTTTTGAATATTGCAGATCACATGCTGCTTTATATTGAGTTAGACTGAAAGTTCAGGAGGAAATTACAGCAGCAGTGACATTTGATGGGAGGTTGCGTTCTGCACTTGTACTTGGTAGTAGAAAAACAACTCAGACATATTATCAACTTTAAACTCCTATTGCAACATATTTCATAAGGAAATATTATCCTCTTTACCATTACATTTACCTGATGTATATAGTTAGTGCTGACTGACAGAGTCAGATTAAACCTTTAAAACACAACACATTTTTAAAGAATAAACCATAGGCTCCAAACCTTTTTGGCTTTTGACCTCTACCTAAGAGATAAGGGTCTTGTTTGAGTCTCCTGTCACATGTCAGGTGTTTAGTAGTTGTAAGCAGCTCCATAAAATGGAGAATCGCCCTTTAATCTTCTCTAATTGTTTCATATAAAGAGGTTAAAATATGCAACAAAAGCACAAAAAAATTTAAAGAAAAGTCCCAAAAACTAACTTTTTTTTCTTAATCTTTTCAGTCCAATCAATCAACTTTGATCCCTCAGATTTAATTTCAATCCATCCCATCTGACACAGTTTTTTCTGCAGAATAAGTCCTTATACTTCTGATACTTTAAGTAGATTTGTGTCCTTATACTTTCATCCTTTTAGTTAAGCAGGATTTTGAATGACACGACTTCGCACCTGATGAATGGAGTTCACTTTATGGGTTACATGAGGCAACATGCCGGCTGGATTCCAGCAATACGAAGTCATTTACAGTGAAAGCTGGCACCAACACTCTGTCATGTTTAGTCAGATGCTCAGTGAGAGAAGCAGCTTTACAAACCAGACTAAAAATGGACAGAAAACCATAGAGAGACATGTGCAGCAGAGTGAACTGATGTTTTTTTTTAAACCACCTCTGAAGTCTTTTTAGCCAAAAAAGGGCAGCTAGAAATATTCGTTTTCATCCGCTCCTTTTCAGTAGCCAACACCCAGGAAAGAGAAGTCCTTTTAATGGTAACGGGCCCGTCCCTGCAGTCTGTTTGGATGTAAGACAAGCCCACGTCCCTGTGACTTCAAGGCATTCTTTTACAATCAAGATATAGTCTGTGCCCATGAACCTCACAATTAGCTTTATTCATACAGGAGGAAGAAAAAAAGACCTGTGTGTGTATTCAGGGCCTCACAATGAGCTGAGCGTGACAAAGACACGCTGACTGTGACTTCATGTGTTTATACAGGCTTGTTTAAGCATTAAAGATAGATAGATATACAGACAGATGACGTACCTGTGTGTGATACAGCGTCTGGTTCTCATGGTCACACCGCCACCACAGCTCCGGCTGCATTCTCCATAAGGACCCCACGTGTCCCAGTGATCCACACTGGGCACCTGAACACAACACAGCAGTTTGTACATGTAATGCAGTGTGATAAAACAACAACATTAACCTTTGTTAGAATGGGTTTTCTTTGCTTTCAGACCAAATCTCATTAAATTTCATAGTTAATTCTTGGCCAGTGTTTGTTGTCAAGTTCAAGAATTCAAGAATGAAGTTTGAAACTAGCCAACATGGATGAAAAAAGTGGTCAGAAGTCTAAACATCTACTGGGCAAACTCAATTTGTTGAAAGCCTTGAGGTGTTTTCCCGACGAAATCTAACAAATTATATTATTATACGTATGTTCTGTGACTGTTGCGCAGAAAGATTAAAAGGAATCCTTGTTTTTTTCAACCCAAATCTATTTTTCCATGTTTTTGCGTCTAAGTGATAAATGAAGACCGTTAGTCCAGTACTGACAACGCAGTCTCACTCTTTAGTCGTCCAAATCTGGCACTTGAGCAGTGACTTTGCCGTGTCAGACACCAACGATAAAAGCTGACCTTTAATGATGGCGTGATATGCAGCCGGTTGCAGTTATAGTTTAACAGCCCCTGGCGACATTAGAGGGAAACGCGGGGGACAAGAACAATAGTTAAGGCGGCAAAAGTCCAAGTGGGGCAGGTGGGAGGGGTGGTGGATGGGTCCAACAAATACAGACTTTCACCCGAGAGAGCGGTATTCGTGTCCTTTAGCATCGACATGATACGTGGCTGGCTGCTGTTATAGGTTAATGGCACTCTGTGTGTCAGGAGGAAATGCGGTGGGACAAGGACGAAAGTTAAGGCGAGTTTGCGTCCCGTAAGACTCTAAAGCCAAACCCTGTTCTTTTGTCCTGAACTTAACCATGTGTTTTTGTTGCTGAAGGAAAAAAACTGCAATTTGCAGTGTTGTACCGACGTAGTGCTTTTATTTTGAAAAACACTGTGTGTAAACGTTAAATTTCCTGTGAAAACAGAAGTGTATTTTGAAAGAAGACAATACATGTAACAAGCAGAACTTGACACTGTGTGCCAGAACATCAACAACCAACCAACACACAAATGTATCTGTATGTGAGAAAGTCCATGACCAAATATCGATATGTGACGAGGTCGGAGTGAGAATGTGTTGGTACGGAGAGAGTGCTGCAGCCAGGAGTGGCGAAACATACCAATACATACATACCAACATAACAATATACCCATTTACGTCCACTAAAAGTGTTTGTTTTTGCCACTGACATATTATAAGTATCTGACAACATTATGGAGAGGATCCCTACAGAGAAACAAAACGTTTTTCTTTACCTTTTACTGATCCGGTCAGTTCGTTAGTGAATTTGTAACCAAGTCTCGCTCAAGGAGAAGTCTCATTCTGAAATCTCGCGGACTTTTCAACATTGTTGAATCAAATAAATTCTTTGAAATCTACTGATTAATGCTGCTAAAATCAATCAAAATCAAGATATTGCTGGAAAACAATGTGTTGTTTCATCCACACAAGAGTCCAAAACCTAAAAATATTCAGTTTACAATAACATTCATCAGTATACGTCTTCATTTTTGGCATTTCTGCTTGAACAAAAGATTTAATCAGTTATCAAAATAGTTAATCATCTTTTGATCAACTATCGATTATTTGACTAATTGTTGCAGCTCTACATAACACCAAAAACAGCGTATAAACTGCACCGCTTTATGTTTCCAAAAACAGTTGGGTGTCTTAGGTTTTGGCTGTCGATGTTAGTGCGTTTTCGTTTTCAGTTTGATCCAGTGGGAGTTTACCATGAGCGCTGGAGCCAAGAGCAGCTGAAGGATTACCAGAGGCAGGAGCATCTTCATTGTTCCCTGGAAGAGGAAAAAAAAGAGGAGACATCCAGAGTTAGTCACTGTGACTAATGGAGATTATTACACATTGAGCAACTTTTTCGGAAACAAGCCAGGGCAACGAGAGTGCAGGCTGTGACTGATGTGTGAAACATGCCAACACACACATTTGCACACACACACACGCACTTACACACACACACGCTCAACAGGATGCATGAGGGCAGAAAGACACTTCTTCTTATCAGATCCAACAACAGTAAATACAAAACAATAAAAGACAAAGATCAGCTTCAGTTTTTGGCCGACAGTCTGCACACATCCCTTCTGTTGCCCCGCAGCGCTTCCTGAAATATTTCCAAGTATATAAATCAGCTATAAATCAGTGTGTGGGAATGATTTTGTTTAAGCAGATCATCACACTGAACCTACACGCTGATAAATGATGTGGCAGCGTGTTCTGTGGTTTGGTTTGCAGCCGCCAACCACAGCTGATTATCAACATCTGCATCTGTGGGTCTGGTTTATGTCTGATGAAAAACCTTGAAGTTTTGGGAGGGGGGATGTACATTTGGCTGTTTTTCTTTTCAATCAACAGTGGAGAAAGTAATTTAGAGGTGACATAATCAGTCAAATAAGCAATTAGATGATCAACATATATTAATCAGGAGCTATTTTGAACATTTATTCACAATTTTTCCTCTTCTTAGTAATGCTTTTGAACAAAAACGCCAAAACAATGACCAGCCTCAGTGTCTTAAACTTTAATGTATGTTGGTTTTCTCAGTCTTCTGTCACCATGGACTTAAAGAGAAGGTAATTTTTAATAATTTAGCGTCACATTTTCAGTATTTTCTGGCATTTTGTCGACTAAATGATTAATAGAGAAAATAATAGCTGGATTAATCGATAATGAAAAGTAATTAGTTAGTGTGGATTTCATATTCCTTCGAAGATAACACAGCATGTATGATAAGGCCTAATGACAGGGCGGAGCAGGGCTACAGTCTGAATATTTTCTCAACAGCCCCGAATCTTTTAGGTTTTTAAAATAACTTCAACATTCAGATAATCTCAGTCCCTCCACAATTTTGCGGCTGTTTTGGGAATTATTGCGTCCTGAAATACCTGATTTCATGCAGGTTTTTTTAAAATAGCGATGCATGTTACCATGCTTTAAGGTTTTGCTGATGATCAGCTGTTGATGCTGTTCAATACAGCGCTGAAGGGCCATTTCCATGTGCCGCTTTCCTTCTGCTATCTCTGCCCGCTTAGCACAAGCTAACACAGCACGACGTGATCTCATCGCTACTTGTCGGGTAGTCCCTGCGTTCGAGGATAACCTCTGACACCTAGTAGTTAATCTCACACCAACACTGAAAAAGCTTGACTCTGTTATAGAGTGTGCCAGTAAACCCGGAACTCCGTTAGCGCTTTTACCACTTCCGGATCTCTCGTCTAAAAGTCAATACCTTTTTTGAATGGGATTTTGGTAAAATGCCTCAAATGAGGTCTGTGGTTAACAAAAGCTTAAGCAAGTTTCAGGTTTTGTTCTACGACATTAAACACATCAATAAATACCCTACTTGTGAATTTTGAAGCTTTTACGTGTCGTAAAAAAGGCGGTTGCTAACAAGTTGCTCAATACGACTACAAACCCTGTCGGGGACATTAAACGTCATCACCCTCGAACAGGCGAGAGTGCTGGCAGTCCGCCATTACAGCTTCTTATTTAGCTTAAACAGTCCGATTTCCCCATTATACAATGTTTTTAAAATAAAGAGGCCGAAATCAGTTGAAAGCTTAGTGGCGGTGACGTCAAGAGTCATGCGACCGTGGAGTAGTCATGTAGTCCGTTAAAGCCTAACGCTAGCTTTTTACTTCTGGTGATTGCATTTAAGCTTCAAATGCGGTATGAAAGGTGTTCATATGTGAAGATTATCTCGCTGAACAAAACCTGTAAGTATCATAAACTTGTGTTAGCCACAGAGCTTATTTTCTGACATAATCCAAAACACAATGCAAAAATCACATTCATTTTCTCTTCCGGGAACCAGCGCGATGCTAAACTTCCGGGTTTTGACGTCAGCCCTGGCACACTCTATTAAACCTGTTAATAACCATTCAGTAACGTTAGCTGTGTGATGCTAACAGTTAGCTTTGTCACTGTGTGTTTGCGACTGTGTGTGGAGCTCACACTTCTGCAGCAGTGGTCTCATGCTAAACAGAGAGAGAGAGAGCGGGGCAAAGAGGCTCTGAGCAAATCAATACACTGTACACAGACCTACAATGAAATGAGATTTAAATGGTCAAATTTGGAGTAAAGCTGCGGTGATTGCAAGGTCATGCAGGGATCGGTGTTAATTGTTGTGATCACAACATCCTGGAGGGGCTGTAGGAGCCAGAATGTGTATTTAACCCTTGCTGTTTATTATTTGTGAGGCTGCAAACATTCTTTTGGTCACTTTCATTTCCAGTTGTAATTGGCACAGGTGTGGTTACACATTATTTTACCCGTTCATTCACAGCCATGTCGGTTTTAAGACAAAGAGGCTGAGCTTTGGCTCTGACACTTTCTATTGACCATTATCACCGTTACCGCAGTCACATAATCACATCAGTGATAGTTCATCTCATTTTGTCTTAGTGGTTCAATCATCATGAAACACATTGTTGGACTTAAGCATGGACTTCTTTCAACGAGTCACACTCAGACTCTTGGTGGCTTTTTTCATTGATAGTAGTCACTACAGGGCACTGACATATGACCATGATGTTTATCCTACTGTGTTACTCCACAAAGAAATCTCATATAATCGAGCAAATATTCATGTTTTGGCCTGATGTTCAAATCAGAGTGTTGAAGACCACATTGACTCTGCATTGTCGGGGATCCTTGATTTACAGTGCCACAAAAACAGGTTTTAACATTAGTAATGCTGCTTACGTCAAACTCCCACACTACCTGTGTTATGCAACTTAAAAACAGTAACATCAGACAGTTTCTAACTTGAAAATAAGTCATCCTCAACATTTCTAATGTTCCAGTTTCAGAGTGATGAAGACAGTTGGACAATGATTAGATAGAAAATAGGATGTGGGTGCTACAGGATGATTTTCTTCCTTGGCAACTATCATGTTTTTCTTGATTGATGCACAGATAAGTAGGTGTTCTATAATCTCAAATGCCTTGAAATATAGCGCACATAGCTGGCATAAATGAGAAAAAAAAATCTTCCTGTGGGAGCATGCTCCCTTGGTTTGGGCTGAGCTTCGAATGTTTACAGTGTCTGACTCCTCCCCTGCTTCTATGGTGCTGACAGGTATCTTCATCAGTACTTTTTAAAGCCTCGAGCTGTGAGACCTCCAACACTTTAAACAGCAGCCTTATCATTTCCCGCTGCTGTCTCATCACTTAATTGCTTAACTGAGCTAAAAACATCTCCTTTGTTGCTTGTGGAGGGGCTGTTTGTTTGTTTTTTCCAGGGCAAACGGAGGGTTTCTTGCCCCCCTGAGAGAGGGGGGGGGGGGGGGTCGGCTGGAGCTGCCAAGCCACCTCTGACCCCGTCTGCCATGACGACCAAGTGCCCCGGCAGTGAGGACATCCTGCAGCCATGAACGCCCCACAGACGACAAGTCAGAGGGATGGTTATGTCAGAGCGCAGAGGAGACAGGCAGTCAACATGTCTGATGTGTCTCAAACACAAAATCTCACTGAAACAAACACCCGAAATTGAGCAACAATGGTGTCATCGGCCCTGGGCAGTGGTGGTGGTGGTAATCTACTGTCTGGGCCAACAGCATTCATTTACATCTCATTAACACTGTACAGTAAACCCACATCTAATGACCAGAGCTGCCTCAAACATTAATTCCATTACTAATGAATCTGCTGGCTGGTTTTTAATATTATAAATGAATCCTTAAGTCTATAAAATATCAGAAAATTGGGATAAATGTCTTAACAGGTTTCCAGAACTCTCCTCAAACTGCTTTTTTGTGTGAACAAAATGAAAAGATATTAAATATACAATTATATAGAACAGCAAATCCTTAAGTTTGAGAAACTGGAATCATTTTCAGAAACATTTTTGCTTGATAAAGGACTTGAAATGATAAACTGAATGCACAAATTGTTTATTTAATGTCCATCAACAAATCCATTAATTGTCTGATCTATCAGCAGCACTGTAGCCTAATTGAATTACTGACCTTAAAGCAGTAGTGAGTAAGATTTCTGAGGGGTTTAGTGGCATCTAGTGGTGAGGATTGCAGATTGCAACCAGCTGAAACTTCTCCCAGTTAGAATTTCTACAGTGTTGAGAGGTTTTTCTCTGGAGACGAATTATTCATAGAGGTCTCTTCCTCTCCAAAACAATTGGACCATGTGATTTAAAACAGTAAAAACACTGAATAAAGCAGTTTCACATTACAAATCAGTGTTTCTTCGATGTTTTAGCCAAACACCTGCAAATGTTTGTTCACCTTTTCTCTCTGATAATTTAAGAATCAGACGTTCAGGAGGCTTTTACCTGGAGACAAATTATTCTTAGAGTACCCTTCCTCTCCAAAAGAAATTGATTCAGTAATTCAAACCAGCAAAAATACTGAATAAAGCAGTTTCACATTACAACTCAATGTTTCTCTAACTTTGTTCTAGCATAACACGTGCAAATGTGTGCTCACCTTTTTCCTCTGATAACTTAAGATCCAGATGTTTGGGAGGTTTTAGTGGCAACTGATTTATCTGCAAAGGTCTCTTCTTACCCAAAACAAAAAAACAGTGATTTAAACTGTAAAAAATACTGAATAAAACAGTTTCACGTTGAAAAAAAAAAACAGTTTTTCTGATGCTCTCATCACGGAGGGGCTGCTAGCTACAGCGTCCGATGTAAAAAAGCAAAAATGCAAAAAGGCAAATGGCCCTATCCAGAGCCAGTGTTTGGTTTGTCTGTTCTGGGCTACTGTAGAAACATGGCAGTGCAACATGGCGATCCCTATAAACAAGGACCTGCTCCCTATGTAGATATAAACTGCTCATTCTAAGGTAATGAAAACACAGCGATTCTTATTTTTTGGTGATTCTACACTAAAGAAAACATTGTTATCATATCATATTCCATTTCTGCCAATATATCCCCCTAAATCGCACTGGATCTTTAAATGTAATGAGTAATAAAATGGAGGTGACGATTCTTTAGTTGAGATAAAAATCAATGAAAGTCTTCAACTAAAGTGATGTTAAAAAGACACTAAAAATCGACTGAGCTCATACTGCAGTCATGTTAAAGTCAACGTATACCCAGAATACTTCAAGGAAACATTTTCAAAGCATCACCCTGAGCAATAAACCCCAATCAAAGCCACCAGCACATCGTATCCGACAGGCTGAAACCAACAAATGTTTGCCTTATTTTGCCAGATAAATGACTTAAATTAAAAACCACCTTTAACAATGAATCCATCCTTTCAGTTCACATGATACTCTTCATCCTGAGTACAATCAACCATTAAAAACATTCTTTGTGAGACTCCTGCATTAGTCACTTTTTATTGTACCAACTCATAAAGCCTTTAGCTTCAGGCTATAAACTTTAATCCAGCCAAATTAACAATTATTATTAGGCTGTCAGAGAGGGCAAGCAGTGTCTTGTGTTCTGTACACTGGCACCTGGTCAGTCCAGGAAATCATCAGTTAAAAATATATTAAATTTATACAAAGATTCAGTAATAAATTGACTGTATTGTCTGATTTTCCTGCCCTAAGCGTCTCTATGGCCTCCACATTTTGGTTTATTGTGACTTTATTAAACTTGGAGACCTTGGTTGGCATCACTGTTTGCGTTGTATCCCTTTATTTACACTATTAATTTTGTTAGTTCTTGTAAAATAATTAAAATCTGAACTATAAGGCCGTAAATCTATTAAAAAAAATCTTTCTTTTTGACCCTTCTCCCTGATTGAAACTTATTTCTCATCCCCTCTGATGAATATTTCTGTCCTCCAACGTGCCAAAACATATGACTCTTCCTTCCAAAAAATCTGTCAGTTAAAGTAAATCTGACATGAGGATAATCCGTGATGAAATCATAAGGCTACTCACCCTGATCAGTGGCTTTAAACGCGGTTTCTTTGGGTCCCAAACCGCCGGTGGATCCTCTCGGAGGACCGTGCAGGGCGCAGCGGGACTGACAGCTGGTTTCTCTCCGGGAGCTTTGACTTGAAGTTGCGTCTGAAAAGAGCTGCGGTGTCCTGGATATATGAGGAGGGCTCTCTGGCTGGAGCCCTTTGTCTGTCTCTCTCCCTGTCTGTCTCACTCACTCTGTCTGTCTGTCCAACAGGAAACCGAGTAGAAGAAGGAGAAGAAGAAGAGAAAGTCCTGTCTGTTGAACCTCCTCCGCGGCGTCATCAGCGCGCTTTTTAACCCGCAGCTCCTCCACCTCCTCCTCCACCTACTCCTCCTGACACAGATGAGGATCCTTTTTGCTCAGTCTGTAATTTCAGCCTGTAAAAATAACAGTTAATCAGCGTGTTCGTTTGTTGTATAGGTCCCTATAAGCAGAGCTATATCCTCCATGGGGTTTATTCCCACTTTGCTACATGTCATTATCATGCGCAATACCATATATGTAATACCAGGGTACTCATCCAAGTCATCTCCCTAAATGTTTGGGGTTCAATGTGAAAGGAAGGGTTATAATTTTTTAGCTGAAAATGGCCCCCAAATGTTACCTTTGTTAAAAGAGAACTTGACTGGATTGTATGTTGGGTGGGACTCAATATGACGATTTAACCTCTGAGCTTTTGTTGACACAGGGCTTTTTGTCCTTGTTGTTTCCTGGTTGTTCTGGTGGTGAAGAAAGTTGTTCGTTCATTTGGCCGTAAACCAAAGTATTGGACAAAATGAAATCTTTACCTAATGATGGTGCTTCACGAAATGTTAGAGCAGCAATGTTTTTACATTTCATCATGAGGGGACCATGAACATCTGTATCAAATTACACACCAAACCGCCCATTAATTGTTGAGATATTTCATGAAAACCCAACACGTTCTCACTCCGACTTCGTCACATATTGACGTTTGGTCATGGACCTTCCACATCCAGATACAATGTGCAAGGTACCCTGGGTGTGTTGGATGCTGACGTTCTGGGACACCGTGTCAAGTTCTGCCTGTTACATGCATTGTCTTTCAAAATACACTTCTGTTTTCATAGTAAATTTAATGTTTACATACAGCACTACGTTGGTACAACACTGTAAATTGGCGTTTTTCTTCCTTAAACAAAAACACATGGTGACGTTTAGAGAAAAAGAACAAGGTTTGGCTTTATAATCTTATGGGACACAAACACCGCTCTCTCAGGTGAAAGTTGATATTTGTTGGACCCTTCCACCACAAGTTGGATCTCACCACCTTAACTTTCATCCTTGTCCCGCTGTGTTTCCCCCTGATGCCACCGAGTGCCATTAAACTATAACGGCAACCGGCTATGTATCATGCCGATGTTAAATGGCTCCGTTTTTTTGTTGGTTTCTGACGCCGCAAATCACTGCCAAAGCACTGGATTTCATCAAATATGGAGTGACACTGCTTGAAAACCAGAGATGTCAGCCTGATGGTTGGAGTCAGATGATCATCAGAGTCAGTGGGATTCATCCTTTGGGGGCCATTAATGTTTGTACCAAATTTTATGACAATCAGTCCAATAGTTGTTGAGATATTTCAGTCTGAACCACAGTGGTGGACCAACAGTCATGCACTGCAATCCCTGGAGCTATGCTGCTAACATGGCTAAAAATAATAATAACTTGGATTATCTTGAGTAACCAAGTTAAGATTTCTGTAAAAAGGCATTGCTGTTGAGTTTTGGGTTTTTTTTTGAGATTTTGGGGTGAACTGTCTCTTTATGTTAAGGCATCAACGTTTTTACAATTCATCATGAGGAGACCATGAACATGTGTACCAAATTTTATAGTAATCAATCCACTAGTTGCTGAAATATTTCATTGAAAACCAAAGATGTCAACTTCATGGTGGGATAAGAGAAAAAGCTGGAAAGTCTGCAGGATTCATCCTCTGGGGACCATTAATATTTGTCCCAAAGTTTCATGCCAAAGTATCCACTAGTTCTTGAGATAATTCAGTCTGAACAAAAGTGGTAGACAGATATTCAGACGTTTGGGTAAAGTGTCCCTTTAAGTTAGGGCCTCAAAGTTTTTACAGTTCATCATGAGGAGACCTTGAATGATTGTACTAAATTTAATGCAATCCAGCCACTGGTTGCTGAGATATTTCAGTCTGAAACAAAGTGGTCCACCAACATTCAGACGTTGCCATCCCTAGTGCCATGCTGTTAGCGTGGCTACACATAACAATAACCTGGATCATCAAAGTTTCATCATGAAAGCATCAAAGTTTGTACAGTTCATCATGAGGGGACCATGAATGTATGTACCAAATTTCACAGCAATCTATCTACTCGTGAGATATTTTGATCCCTAAAGGGAAAGTTGGCGGATCATCAACATCTATGGGATTCATCCTCTTCAGTTAAAAGCCCGGGCTTTTATTTGCTTAAATCACTGAAATCAACGGGCCTGTATTTGGGACAGGCATTTAATTTCTTTCACACAGAAGTGTTTTTCAGCAAAGACCAGGCAATACAATCAAAAGGTTTATTTAAGTCGTATGAATATTACTTGTGTAACATATTACTAATGGATCATTCATTTGATCTAGCTCCAACAGACTGCAGCACTCGAGGATTACAACACTAGGCATACCGACACAACGAGACTTTATCCTGTTAAAACAATACTCACAACTTGGATTAATTTTCATGAAAAACTCTTTTGTCTTATTTGACCTGAGGACCCTTATGGACCAAAAAAATATAATTAACTTAGAGAGTAATCAAATAATTGACACATAATTTGAGGTAGCCAGTAACTTGCTTTTACACATCTGAAGAACTTCTATAAAAAAAGAACTGCTTGGGAACCAGACCAGGCATCTAATTAAGACAGGTGTTGATTTGTCAAAATGCGCAGCCACACTGGGCTTGTAAAAGGGACTGGGTGTTTAATTAGGACTAGGCTTTTAATTGAAGTTTTATGATGCCTAAATCAGATTCTGAATCTTTTTTTTTATCCTGAATTACGGCTATACTCTGAATATTGCACACAGTTTCTTTAAATGAATCCTTGAAGTTGATCTTTGATTTTATGTTCTCAATATTTCAAAGACTAATCTCAAATACACAATGACTCTTTGATGACTCTGACAATTTGATTGCTATAGAATCCTAAATATGTGACAATTGCATGAGAACAACATAGAGAAGTGATTATATTTTAGGCTTTAAAGAGGAAACCACCATGGCCACTGCCAGAGCTGTGTTTAAACATCTGTCAGGATATGTTTTACCCCTCCTCTCTCCTCTCTTTTGGGGGTGAGGTTTTTCTTAACAACCCAACTAGATTCTAAAAACAAAACTCCCAAAACTACTGAGATTGTGCAGCATTATGTAATTGTGGGTTCATATTTAAAACAGCACATCTTGGGTGTAATGTGTATTTGTCTTGAGCCAGCTCTCTAGTGTTTCAGTCATTCATTCAGAAGAGGGCATGTGAAGCAGCTGGAGAGTCATGGCGGCTCCAAGATTTTTTTTTTCTTCACGTGAATAAACCAAAGAAAAACAGTTTTAACGCCAAATATGGCATCAAGTCCCACTCAAGCCACATGTTTGTTTATCTGGTTACACTGCAGGATCGTTCGTCATGTTTAGGCTAGACTGAATGACTCAGTCAGTGTACAGTAAATATTTAAAGTCACATCACAGGTAACCAAAACCTTTCTACAGGGACGGAAAGTCCAAACCAAAATGCAGACTGGGGATCCACTCAGGCTTATATGAGTCTGAACACCACTTAAGTTCAATGGACCATCAAACACAAACTGATCTACCTCAAGCGGTACCATCTTAACCTTCCTATAGAAGGAATCAACTATTCATAGCTCCCAAAAACCAAAATGTCCATCCAGTGTATCTAAACAGCCTGTGCAGCATGATCCAAGTGGTTTGCAACACGTGCAATTTATACCATTCTATATTTTCTGTGCAGTACACAGCGTTGCCTTTATTTAGCTGAGTTGCGAGAATAAAATGTTGGCAATTTACGATTATGCAAACCCTGCATATTACATTTCTACATTTCATATGTACTATGACGTAGCAAAGTTCTCATCAGGATGAGGACGGGTGGTGGATGGAGTGACTTGTTGAGACGGTGAAGAAGTGCATTCCAGCTGTGTTTGTAGTGACTAAAGTGTCTATTTTTTTAGTTTAGAGTTAGTGACATTTCCAGCTATGTTTGTAGTGATAAAAGGGGGTATTTTTTATTGAAAGTTTGGGACGTTTCCAGCCATGTTTGTAGCAACAAAAGCAGCTTTTTTAACTACAGTTTGGGACATTTCCAACTGTGTTTGCAGGTATTTTGTAGCAACTGCTCAGGACATATCCAGTCATGTTCATATTAACAAAAGCAGGTATTTTTTAACAACAGTTTGGGACATTTCCAGCTGTGTTTGTAGTGATAAAAGGGGGTATTTTTTAGTGAGAGTTTGCGACATTTCCAGCTGTGTGTGTAGCGACAATAGCAGGTATTTTTAGTGACAGTTTGGGACAATTCTAGCTGTGTTTGTAACAATAAAAGTGGGTATTTTTTATTGAAAGTTTGGGACATTTCCAGCCATGTTTGTAGCAACAAAGGTAGCTTTTTTAAACTACAGTTTGGGACATTTCCAACTGTGTTTGCAGGTATTTTTTAACAACAGTTTGGGACATTTCCAGCTGTGTTTGTAGGGACAAAAGCAGGTATAATTTAATATGAATTTGGGACATTTCCGGCTGTGTGTGTAGCAACAAAAGTGGATACTTCTTTAATAAGAGTTTGAGACATTTCCAGCTGTGTTTGTAGCGATAAAAGCGAGTATTTTTTAGTGAGAGTTTGGGACATTTCCAGCTGTTTGTGTAGTGCCAGAAGCAGGTAATTCAAGTCAAAACATGATCTTTTTGTAAAACAACCAAGTAGTTCATGTTCCTAAACCTTACCATGTGTTAACCACAGTGCTGTCACAACATAAAATTGAAAATCAAAAGGTAAAGTTTCAACACATCGGCTATGACACTTCCAGATGTACCATGGCTGTGTTTTGCAGAAATGTAAAGTGCCGATATTTATTCTTACAACTCAGTTCACTACCATTATGAGGCAGTGTTAGAGGAAGTACTCCAATCCTTTACTTTAGTAAAAGTAGCAATACCACACTGTAAAATTATACTTAAACAATCAAAAAAAATTAACGTATCAAAAGTACTTATGTGGATGCATTTTAATGTTGTAGCTGGTGGAAATGAGATACTTTTGTTTTTTTAGATTTTTTTTTTTTTTTTAAGATATTTTTATGGGAATTTTTGCCTTTATAGATAGGACAGTTAAGCATGAAGGAGGTAGAGAGAGAGGGGTCTGGACATGCAGCAAAGGGCCACAGGCTGGAGTCGAACCCGGGCCACTGCAGCAACAGCCTTGTAAATGGGGCACCTGCTCTATCCACTAAGCCACTGACGCTCTGAAATGAGATACTTTTTAAATATTTTATATACAGTTTGGTAGTTGAATCTGAAACAAGGCATCATATTTTATTAAACGTTTTGTGTATAAAATCTTAACTTGTAAAGTAGATAAATGTAGTGCAGTAAAAAGTACCATATTCATATATAACCTCTAGGGAAGTAAAGTGGCTATAAAATGTAAATATTCAATTAAAGTATTCTTCTTGGACCTTAAAAAAAACTTGACTCGCCTGGTTGACTGTAGCTGTGTGTGTGTTTGATGGTACAACAAACTTCCTCTTCACTTCATTTTCTGGCTCCTGTTGGTGAGTCGACAGCTGACAGCTGAACTTGAGGGGAGATTTGATTTGTGAAGTGTTGTTTCCAAGGTCAAAAATAAACTTTGGACCATGAACTTTAAAGTCAAAACGGACACAAAATCCTCCAAGTGTCGAAATAAATGACTGAAAGATCAGGAGCAGCTACTAAATGGACTTTGAGGTGTGTTTTTTTCAGTTATTTATAACATGTGTTTATAAAGTAGAGCAACGTATATTTGAAAAGGCATTCAAGGGGACTCAGTTTCACTCAGCACATTTAATAATGGGTTCAGCTTCAATAAACATCAAACTGCACAACCGCAGCCTCAGTAGTCTTCACGTCGTACATGATGTAAAAATCCCTCAACACAAGAGTTTGCCAGCTCCAGAAATCTGCGGAGGATTTGCAGGGTTTAACTTTATTGGAGTACATTAATAACACAGTATGAACTGTGACCAAGAGTGGAGGGAGGCACCTTGAAGTCTCACAAGGTTGAGGTTTGCAGGGGATAATCAGGTATTTTTAGCACTTTGACTCTACAAACACCAAAAATAGGTGACCACCCACTTCTCCTGGGGGCCGGACACCCAGATATAATATTGTCAAATAAAATCTTTACAGGGGCAGTGCAGCCTGGCTTTAAGGCGTGCTGTTGTTTTAATTATAGAAACCTAATGAGCACAATGCCTTACGCACAATCATCGCCCACTTTTGAAAAACCCCTCTTTTCAACCAGAGTCCACAGTTTCCACATCCACATTTCTGAGGGACCTCTAGTTTTGATTCCTGGTCATTAAGTCTAGCCATAGCTTTAAAAGGAGCCCTAAGCCACAGGATATAAGTTAACATTCAAATTACTAAGCTTTACATCCATTCCCTTGGGACCTAAATGTACACATATGCAGACAGAAAAAAATACAAACTTTCTCTATGTTAAAGAAAACAGCTGTGCCCAGTTTAGCCTCCATGCCCACCCAGTATTTAGACATCTTCTGCATCAAGCTGTTCTTTCCATCTGCCTTGTCCAGTGTTGTTTTCCTCCAGTTCACCCAGGACGCATCCACATACAGTACAGTCACGTTTCCGTCGTCCTGGAGGGGCCTTCAGAGCTGCCGGCTGAGCTTCTGCGCCTGTCTCTCCTTCGCATTGAAGGCGTATTTAGTGTCCTGTAGCTGTTCTATGATCTCCTTGGCCTCCTTCATCTCCACAGCCAGCTGGTTGTACTTCTCCACCAGCTCCTGGTTCTCTCTCCGGAGCTCCACCACCAGCTGGCTCAGCTCCTCGCTCTGCTTCCCGCAGTGCATCTTCAGCTGCTCCATCTCGGAGAGCGTCTCCTCCATGCGCTTCACCAGGCTCTCCAGCTTGTCCTTAGACATTTCTCAGATGTTTTTATTCACCTTTACAGGGGTTTTTGCTCTTCGTGTTTGAGCTGTAGCTCCTTTCTCCTGTGCTGTTGAGTGTGTTTGCTTGTTGCCAGCGATTATTGAAGCCTAATCCTCAATTCCTTACCTGTCTCACATGGAGCAGACATCCCTCCCTGCACTGTAATCCCCTTAGCAGAGCTATCCTGGGAAACCTCTAACGCACATAGGTGTGACACACAGCCACATCGTCTCCTGCTTAAGTCCACTCCATGCAGAAGATGACAGTGATTGACAGGCTACCTCGGTTTACTCTGTAGTCTCATGCACTTGTCAACAAACCAGCTTAAAGGCCTTCAAAGAAATATGATGTCTAATTTAACATCTGCAGGGAAACACAAACAGAAGATTCAAATGTCTCTCACTGGGGATTCCTCCCCATTGAGAAAGTCTTGAAAAAGGGTTAATCTGTTCTGGGAAAGACGCCCAAATGGCTTCAAGTGCATGGTGTAACCTAATCTGAGCAGAACAGGTGCCTGGAGTCGATGCAGGAGAAGTCTTACGGAATTAACTCTGTAGTCGTCCACCAGCCAAGCCGCAGCGCTCACATGCCAGAATGAGGCCTCGCTGAGGGCTTGTTAGGTAAGTCACAGTATGAGGCTAAACATTCTGGGTAAACTGCCATACTGTGCCACTGTCCCGGCCAGCGAGGCCAAACGGTCCCCATGGTGACAGCTAATGCGTCCAGCCAGCGCTCCAGGCAGCGTGCCAACAGCGCCCATCGGCCAGTTGGCATCGGGGGACGGCGAGCGCGGGATACCAGTGCATCAGCACGCTGAGGAATTTCCACAATGTTCCCACCGTCTGCAGAAGATTCTTTGCGTCAATTCATGAGGGGGGTTTGCAGCGCATGATGCAGGAGGGACAACAGTAACAGTTTTGTGACTGTGTTCGAGTAAAAAGCAGCAGCCAGGCATGTCGGCCTTGACCTTTGACCTCTGTGTGGAGGGGGGGTGAGGAGACAGATCAGAAATCTCACATCATAAAGCTTCATGTTGTTTGGTTTGTTTATCAGCTCTGCAGTGGTGGAATGCAACTAAATGCAAATACTCAGGTACTGTACGTAAGCACAGACAAGTTACCTACAATTTTGAGGTAGTTCAGTTCAGTATTTCCATTTTTTCTGCTTTATACTTCTACTCAACCATAATTCAGAGGGAGATATTGTACTTTTTACTCAGCAAAAATGATCTGCCAGCTACTTACTTTGCAGATTTGAATTCAAAACATGTGATCAGATCATAAAACACTATCAATTATTATATATTAAACTAATTTAACATGAGCCCCACCTCTAAAACCATCATGCTGTTCATGAGTTTCTGCATCAGTGATAATATAACACAATAATCCCACTCTAGCAGGCCCCACTCAGCAGCACAATGAGACTTTTACTTTTGATACCAACCTAATTTACAACTAATATTTATGTCCATACTCCAGAACTCTGAAGCAGGCAGGGAAGATTGTGGCCGACCCCTCCGACCCTGGGCACATGAGCTTTGAAACACTCCCCTCTAGTAGGAGGCTGCGGTCTGTCACGACCAAAGCCACAAACACAAAAACACTTCCTTCCCAACTGCAGTGGCCCCCCAAGTTTTGCATTTCTGTTCCAAGGGCTTAGTCATTCATGTCAATAACAAAGTCCCTCCCTGATAAAAATCCTTTTAAAAATTGATGGGCTAGCCTAAACATTTACTTTTAAGATGTCACAAGAAAGAAACCATCATGATACATATTAAGTGAGTTTTTCCATCCCCTTAGTTTTTCTATGGGACTTTAGATGGGATGAGCCTTTCAACTCTGGGGAGAAACAAGTACATGATGTATCTGCCTGCCTTCCATGCATCTGATCCCAGAGGCCCACTGTGTCATAACCTACCTATACTTAAAAGGATCTAAATACTTCTTCTACCACCACTGAATGAGAAATAGTTAGGATGGACATGTGTGTACTACCTCTGCATTTTCTACGTCTTGGGTGTTATATTCATGATCAGCATCTTGTCATACTACCTAAGGTTTACAGCATTTAGTTGACCACATAGTTTGTGAAAACTCTGTTACAGCGTCCTCCTCCATGCTCTCTAAACGCCCCTTTAGACGCCCTGTGGATGCAGACATTACAAGTGTTATCTTTCATGTTTTTTGGCTTGCTTTACTCATGGTTGCGGTGACATGCTTGGCTCTTCAAGCTGGCTTCAGGTCCAGTGACTCATGCAGTTAATCAAAATAAATGAATGTTGCGCCAACACACGTTCAACAAAGGAAAAAATGATTTAACAACAATCCAAAAGAGGCAAACTCAAATAAAATGATACACAAAGTTAAATTATCTGGAGGTTTGTCTTTTGTCTGTGTTTTCCAGCTTCAAACTGCACACACCTGTCTCTATTGATTGGCTGAAGCAGTTGGGGGGAGGGAGTTGTAGTCCTGTAGTTTTCTGTGGCCTACAGAGGCCATCACTGAGTGGCAGTATTCCTTTACTGTTCACACAAAACAAAACGGTCAGTCCTCTTCAGTGGAATATGACATAAGGTTCTATAGTAGCCCAGAATAGACAAATCAAACACAGGCTCTAGGTAAGGCCATTTGTGTTTTCCTCTTTTTGCATCAGCCACCATAGTGCTCCTACATGTTTAGCATACAGGACAGGTTTCAGTTCAATCTGCTGGATGCCACTAAATCCTACACACTAAAACAGGGATACTCAACTTGCTTTGCCCGGGGGCCACTTCTGCAAAATGACAGGAGGCTAGGGCCCGGTCACAGCAGTCCAACACAGGTCAGATGAACACAGGGGCGTTACTAAGAATTGAGTACATTCAGGGCATGGAACAGACCTGTAGGAGGCTCAGGGGATCCTCTCTTGGCACTTTTTGATAAACAAGCTCAGTGTGAATCAATTTATTTGCATTGTGAATTAAAAAATAGTTGGGGGGCCTCCCAGCTGCTGTAAGATGAGTATCACTGCACAAGCTGGTTACAGTTAAACGATATTTCATTTATGTATGTAATAACAGCGAGCTGCTGAGAGTTAGACTGTGTGGACACTTGCCAAAGAAACCATCAGCGTGTCACAGTCAGCCATGTTTTTTTGTTTCTGTTTGGCGTCATGCAGCTGCAACGCTTTGAAGTCATAAGTTGGAAACTTCTAAAGGGAAATTCCAAAATCCAGCTTTGCATGAAACACAGCATAGAACCACCTCAGATAACCTTGACTGCATCACAATACATCCTCAGGGTTATTTTTCAGACTTCAGAAAACTCCCTTGGGAACTGCAAAGATGTTATACAACTGATTTACTTTGAAGCCTAAAAATCAGTGGAGTGCTTCTTTAGATTTGTTCATGTAGAAGATTTTTTGTCTTTTAGCCGTTTGTGTTCTGTTGATTTGTCTAAAACAAATCAGATAAACTGGAAATTTATTAATTTTTTTAATGTGCAGCCTGTACACTGAATAAAAAAAAATGTTTGAACATCTCATCAGCTGTGAACGTCTTATGTCCACAGCCTGGCACCTTTTCCTGAAATTTGTCAAATCTCAATAGCGATGGCTAAACTTGAGTCTCCTCAGTGGGGCTAGCTATTGATTACAAATCCAAAAAAGAAAGCTTCAGAATTTTACAGTGAGTGGACAGTATTATTTTGCTTTCACCATTAGAGCTGCAATGTTTAAGTTTCAAATAATCATAAACAGCTGCACTGTAGAGTAGCTACTTTGTTCTAAAAACAAATTAACGCAGACTTTCCCGACTGGTGGGTCACACTCCAAAACAGGGCCGTGGGTCCACTCTGAATGGGCCGCAAGTGACTTACAAACGTGTAAAGTTTATAAAAAAAATGCACTTTATTTTTAAGCACAGTAAGTTTGCAACACAGAGCTTTTATTTTGAAGTACTGTGTCCTGCTATAAAGTGAGTTACTAACGGACAGCAGAGACAGCAAACTACCCTGACGACATGGCCAAACACAAGTATGACACTGAATGTATTACACTGTGTGGACCTCAAACTAATGATGCAGGTGAAATTTGGACCCTGTGGCTGCACCAGTTGGGAACCACTGTTTAACTGACTGCTCATTTGGACTGGTTATAGGCTAATTTAGATTAAATAGGCTGTGTTGCCATCACTATAAAGGCACAAATATGTATTGCAGCTCCAGGCAGATTTTTTTAAACATTTTTTTGGGCCACAAATGGCTCTTTTGATAGCATTGGTTGCCAACCCCTGGTATATACAGTATATGTGGGGACTGTTTTTAAACATTTTGAGGCAAAGATTTATTGAACATTTATTGAAAACAATTCGTTGGGGTGCCCTTGTAGCTCACCTGGTGTGCACCCCATGAACTAAAGGCTGAGTCCGTCCTTGGCAGCGGCTTGGGTACGATTGCTCCCCATGATCCTTCGCTGTATGTTGGTTCCCTCTTTCTCCCCTCTCTTTACTGTCTGTCTTGCAATAAAACATCCCAAAAATAATCTTAAAAAAATAAAAAATAAAATAAATTTGTGGATTAGTGTCAGTGTGCGAGCGTTACTGTGATTTCCTGTAGCCTTGAACCTACATGTGATGTACACACAGTATGTACAAGCTGTGCTCTCCTTGTGCTGGACACACCCATAGCAGCTGACAGTTTAAAGAGTGAAGAGAGCAAAAACAAAAACACCAGCACAGTCACCACTTGGCATCGAAGAAAAAGCCAAAAAATAAACCCTGACTATGACTTCACAGATTACCACTTTAAATGCTGTAAATACGTCCACACGTGCTGAGAGGAATAAAAATTAGAGACTAGAGAAGCTGTGCGTGACAAACACGAGTATTTTTAGTTTCATTATTTATTAAAAAACAAAATCTGAATTGAATAACCTTGCATAACACACATATGCATGTGAAGGACAGAAAAAAGAGCCAGTCACCCAACATATTCCCTAAAACCAAAAAAGAAAAAAAAAAAAAAAAAAAAAAGGAAAAGTTTCAGAACAAATATCACTGTATTGTTCCCTCTTGGTTTCTTCTCTGCAAGCATGAAACTCGAGTGCAACAAACAAAGAGCAATCAGTGCAGCTCATCCTCCTCCGTCAATCTGAGAAGCAACAGAGTTTGGGTTCATACACATCTCAATATATCATACAAGACCTCATTTTCATTATGTTTTAGCTCGATTTTAACTTTTTGGTTTGTTTTTAATTTGATTAAAACAGTCATTTAAGCATATGACGCTGGACAACTGGAGATTATGTTTCCCAAAAATGTTTACAAAGGTTTTTTTTTTTTATTTTTACCTCAAAATACGCACAGAATTTCTGTCATTCCTGATCTGTGTAGGAACCCCGTTAACGTTTACCGTCATGTTTCAAAAAGTACAAAGTTTCTCTTCTGCATATCTTGAAAAACAAAAACACAAATGTATCTGTGTAGTCGAAATTAATCGTAGTGTCTGATGTAGCATAGTTCCAGACAGCACCAGGCGAGCGTCGTGAGGGCAGCTATAGCCTAAAGGTTCAGAGTTTGTGACCAGATGATCACAGGTTACAATCCCTGGACAGGTTGGAAAAAAAAAATAAAAAAACAAAAGGAAATTAAATCTCAGTCAGGGTAGAGAATGAAACACACATTTCTGTCCCACAATAACAACAACGACTACTACTGAAATGCCCTTGAGCAAGGCACTGAACCTCCGATTGCTCCGGCAGAGCCGCTCAGTGACCGACAGTACAAGACTGACATGGCAGGCAAGTCTCAGGTGTGAGTGTGTCAGTGTGTGCGAGCTTTGCTCCGTCTGTGGGCCGTGACTTCAAATGTGATTCTAAAATTCAGGGCAGGAAACACGAGTGAGTGCCACAATTATACGCTTATATCTTACTGCCAGAGACGAGGAATTCTTCCACTTTTTCCCGTGAGAAAGATTCACATGCTCAAACTGTGTAAATCTTTCAGGGGGTGAGCTTTGATTTTTTTTTTTGTGTGTCTCGAGTGGGGAAACAAAATCATTCTTGACAGCGGTGAGGAAAGCACGTCTGGTAACTGACAGCTCGTACACAATCAAACTACACATTTACCAATCTATTATCAATATCATCAGAGTGTCTGTTACTTGGATGAAGGCTTTTTTAATCTTGGGTTCAGTCTGCGGGGGGCGGTGGTGGCTCAGAAGTCGTAAAAATGAAAATGTTTGAGAAAAGTCTTTGAAGGGAGATTTAATGAAACCAACTCCCTTGGCTCAACAGCTACCGCCGAGGTGTCCCTGAGCAAGGCACCTACTGTGGAGGACTGTACTGGGGAAGCTCCCAGGTATAATGTGTATGGATGTGAAGCAGGGGCACTGCTGAGAAGAAGAGCTCTTGCAAAGCTTCCCTGGATAAATTAAAATATTCCCACTAACTTCTCTTAGTTTGGATTGAGCCTGAGACCGGTGAGCGGCGATTTGAAGATGAGGTCCCAAGTCGAGTGAGAAATGTCACTTGGTTTGAAACTAAAATATTAAAAGAAGAGTGGGGAATACCCTCCCTTGGCGCCGGAAAGAAAGGCAGAACAAAAACAACTTGTGTCCCGTCATCATGAGTTCTTATGAGGGGACGTGGGGGCGGGAGGGGCCCCTGCATCGCCCTTTTGTTCCCGCGGCTGTGAGGGGACCGCTCTCGTGTTGTTGGCCAGAGGGCTATGTGGGTGAGGGTTATCAGGGCAGCATCCTGCTAAATGTAGAACTGGTGTAGCGCCAGCCTGTCCATGAAGGGCTGCACCAAGTTGTCCGTGGCAAAGTAGAAGACCAGGCCGAAAAAAATGGAGATGGGCAGAGCCGGGAGGGCTTTCTTGAAGATGGCGAGGAGGAGCAGGGTCAGACACAGGCCCTACGGGGGCAAAGAGAAAATAAAACACGGAGGAAATAGCACATGGAGACACTGTGTACCAAACAAAATCAGCTCTGAGAGGAAAAGAAACTGCCTCTTATACAATCAAGTGGTTCAAGTAAAGTGGGGTTAGATATTGTGCTGAGAGAAACAGATGAGGTTTGCGGCGACTCAGGCTTGACACCAAAATAAGCAGTTGTGGTCACTCACAATGAGGATGGCTACGAAGCAGGCGAGCGTGGTGTTCCAGTCGCCACTGGCTGTGGCCGAGGCCTTTCCCACCAGCATGCTGTAGAATATGAAGTCTCCAAGTCCCAGCTTGACGCCCCCTGAGAACACAGGAGGACAGCACGTTCAGGGTGGAGTCAATTCAAACATGAGATTCGCCTCAGCCCCACGCCCTCCAACCCCCATAGAAATTATTTCTCAACTGTAATTACCGTACAAACAAGAGCACCGACCCCATATTTACCCAACGCTTTAACTTTACAGAGCGGGGCCCCTGAATGGTGCGGACATGAAACCTAGCAATTGACATGAATAATCGCTTCCTAATCTGCTCCGACTAAAAACAGTCTGCAGCCAAACATCTAAGTCACTTTCACATACGCACTAATTTCACAGAAAAGGGAACACATAAAAACATTCCCAAAATGTTTTATGTGCTCGGAGAAGAGGGAACTGAAAGATGATGATTACACACTGAGAGAATTCACGAGTTTGGATTACAGAGCTCGGCTTCGTATTAGGCCTGGGAGGTAAATCTAAAATGATGATACTGTAGTGTTACCCTTGTGTTTGATAGTGAAACAATACATGACACTGGAGACAATGCAGGATTACTATTGTATAAACACACATATGGAAGGGCTTTATAGGAAAGAAACACATTAGCTTTTATTTAGATGAGTAAAAATTGATGAGTTCATTGACTGATAATTAATTTCGAATATTTTTATCATCAAATAATTGTTTGAAATTTTTTTAAGAATAAAAAGCCAAGAAAGGAAAGCAGAGGAGATATCAGCACACCAATGCAACTGGGCTGGACAGCCACGAAAAAGTTTTATAGGCTGAGATTAATGCACAAAAAATGTCAATTTATTTAGGATACCCATGCACAAGAAAAAAAAGTAAATAAAATATAAATGTTAGAATGGTATCAATTGAATTGTAACTCGGGAACCAAAAACAATGTGACTGTTTGTGTTGTGGCCAGCAGCTATTTTATTTTATTTTTGCTTATTTTGTTGTTGTTGTTTTAATTTAAGTGCTTTGTAAATTGATTTTTTGGGATAAAGGGGCATCTTAAATAAGATTATTCTTCTTTCTGCTCCCTTTCATTCAGATTTGGGAATGTTGTGTTTATATTGTATTGTTTTTTTTCTTTTTTTCCAATGAATGAAATAAAAATAAATTAAAAAAACAAGAGGAAAACTGCTCAAATGCAAAAAGTAATAAAAAAGAGTGAATAAAAACAGCAGCAAAAGTTTCAGTCCTTGACTTTCATCAGTGCTTTTTTAAATTATTTTTTGCACTTTTTCATTGCTTTTTTAAAAAAAATATTTTTTGCACTTTTTAAGTGATTTTTGTTACATATATATTTTTATATTATTTCTTGCACTTTGAGCACCTTTCTTTCTGTGCATGGATAAATACATTTGATTTTATTTAAATTAACTGAAATCGTTGATGTCCTAAATGTGGCCCACAAGCAAGTCAAATTAAATTAATTTCCCTTTTTTATGCTATAAAACCTTTAAGCATGTTTTTGTTCATCTACTTTAGATAAAACTTTATCAACATGTGAAACAAAATGGTTATATTACTAAATAAAAATCAAAACCCTTCATGCAGTGAGAGGCCTTGTTCTGTGCCAAGCTATACAAGTCATAAAATGGACAGTATGTAGTACTGAAATAAAGCTTTCATTATCCATCACTCAGTCAAAGTATTGTAAGAGAGACATGATGTGTTTTAAAGAGCTGACTGAACTCCAGCTTAATGGAAGGCCTAATCATTAAATTATTAAATAAATCAAAGACATCAGATGCCTCTTCATCTGTCAAACTTTAAAAGATCAAAGCAGTTTGGTTTCTGCAGACACTGAAGCTTCACTAAAAACAATAACCTCTTGATAAATTACAAAAAATAAAGTTTAAATATTTGTCTCTCGGCACTCACTCTCCTCATCGTCGTCGTCAACAGGAGGACGAGCGGAGGGCATCTGCTGGATCTCCCGTCTGGTCTGGTCGGTTGACTGGAGCGGCCCCAGCTGGTGCTCCTGCTGGCTGACCCAGGAGGAGGTGAAGCCTCCGTCGTCCTGTGACGGACTGGACGGAGCCGGGGACGTTACGGCTGCAGACAAGCGAAACCAGTTAAACTAAACAACACTGTCTGAAAGGTAACCAATCCAGCACCAGATTAAACATCCCTCTATCAGTCTGACCAAAAACTTTGACATCCGGCTCACCTTCTGGAGCCTCTTGTTGAGGTGACGCCGCTTCTGTCGAGTTCCTTTTTGGCCCATCAGTGTCTGCCATGTTGACGAGCCACACCATCGTAGCTGTGGAAGAAGCCAGAGAAGAAGTCAGAGAGTCAAAATACTGAAGGTAGGGTTGGGTCGGTATGAGAAAAAAAAACGGTCCGGTTTTTGTAAAAAAAAAAAACCGCATCAAGTCGGTAATACCGGATTTTCGCCACTTGGGGGCACAATTGACTCATTTAAAATAAAAAAAACGACCTTAGGACAACAGAGTGACAGTAACAAGTTGTTTCTTTTATTCCTTACAAATAAACTTTGCAGCTTACTCAATCAGTGCAAACAAGGGTTGCCTCCTTCGTCTGGCTCAAAGCCAAAGTGTTGCCATAGTGGCGCATTCTTTGATTTCATCAAGACTAAATTGTCCGCCATTATTGACTCCCCGTCACTATTAAACAAACTCCAGGCTACAGTAGAGGCGCATGCGCACTCGCACCTCCTAGCTCAGTCCCCGCCCCACCCCCCTCTCTCTTCTGCTTGCTGTACGCTTGGTGAAGAGGCAGACACAGGTGCTCACAGACTCGGGCTTACTATAATACTATAAGCGGAGCGGACTACATGTAAAAATGTCCATGAAAAATCCCCGCGATGTGAAAAATACATGCCGAACAGTCTTCTGTGTGACACTGGTGCGCGGAGCGGAGTCCGCACGGACGTGCTTTGCGCGCACAGGGCTTGCGGACGTCCACTTTTACCGGGCGGACCTCCGCGGCGTCTGCTCCGCGTACGTTCTTCCTGAGTATGCGGTCCGGTCGGTCTCAAAAAATAAAACCCGGTCCAAGACAGAGTACCGGTCCGAATTGGTATTACCGAGAACCGACCCAACCCTAACTGAAGGTGCTGATGTTTGTGTGACAGGCAGAATCCAAACTAACTAAATAAAAAAGGCAATTTTCAGAAAAAAAGTGTGCCTGCTTCCACTGACATTTAACTGACACTTCAGCTTCTTTCAGTGCTTCTGTTTCAACCACCACTTCAACCCATCCTAGTTCTTCAACTTAATTTTTCCAAGTTCAAACATTTGAATCAGCTTAAATGTCTTAAAATGAAGCTTCTGATGTGTACTTTTGTGCAGTCATCTTTTAGTTGAAACACTGAAAGAAGCTGAAGTGGCAGTTCAATGTAAGCAACAAAAGTGAAGGGGAGAGAGCTGAAGTGAAAGCGCTGAAAAAAGTTTACATTTCAGGTGATGTGTGAGCACTGAAAGGAGAGGAATGTCATTACAAGTGAATGTGCTGAAAGAAGATGAAGTGGCAGTTGAAGAGTAGGTGCTGAAAGAGGTTGAAGAGTCACTAAGTGGCAATGGTTCAAGCAGCTGAAGTGAAAGCTTTCAAGAGCATATGAGGTGTCTGAAAGAGGTCGAAGGGTCAGTTAAGGTCTCCCCACTGAAAGCAGTTTAAGTGATAGTTGTGTCAGCTGAAGTGAATGTGCTAAAGAGTCAGTTAATGTAAAACTGCTGAAATAAGTTGAAGTCAAATAACTAACAAGTGATGAAGTGTCATTTTAAATGAAAACACAGATTTCTGAAAGGATTTGTAGCGTTATTTGATGTCTAACCACTTTTGGGTTGAAGTGTAAGCACTTTTTAGCACTCAGAGAAGTTGAAGTGGCAGTTTAATGGAAAGCTCTGAATACTTAAGTGACTGTTAAAGTGGAATTGCTGACGGGAGTTGAGACTGTGTTCGATCTGCCAAGCACTGAATGGGGCTGAAGTGTCATTTGAAGTCAAAATTGCTCACAGGCAATTAAGTCACTTGAACTGAAAAGGCTGAAAGAAGTGGAAGTGTCGGCTGAAGGGAAAGCACAAAAAGCGATGGTTTAGGAAAGGAGTTAAAGCATCAGTTGTAAGAATGTAAGGACTTTTTAGTGCTGACAGAAGTTGAAGTGGCAGTTCTAGTTTCTGTATGTCTTCTTTCTTTGGTGTTTCATTGCCCTTCCTCTGTTCATCACAAGAAAATGTTAATGTGTCTATAATCGGTGTCAGTGTCTTACAGGAATAGATGAGAGCAGGAAAGATGGGCTCGTTCCTCTCCTGAGCCGTCTCCACCAGGATCCTCAGAGGCCCTTTGGGACAGAGCACCGCTAACAGATCTGTGAAAGAAGAAAGAGGCCAGACAAGTGATGTTAGTCACCAAACAGAGCGCTCCGTGAGAGCAGAACAAAAACAGCACCCTGACATGACATCTGCAGCAACAAGAGGCACAGACTTTACACGAGAAAGAGAGCAGGTTCACAGGTTTGATCACTCCAAAGAGAATATTAACAACCATAAACTTTCTCTTTCTTCTGTGAAGAGTTTACTTTGACATACGATGAAAAAAGGGAACTCAATTTCCAAGTTTTCAGGAATCACTCTGTGAGTCACTATGACCTCATGTCTATTTCCACTCCAGTTGCCAATTCAATATGTCTTCTTGGAAAAGAAACAAAAACATGCCTCTCTGACTATAAACACTTGGTAATCAAATACTGTTTGAATATATTGGAAAACCTTTTTCCCTGATGACCTGTGTGCACTGTCTTTTGAATGACACAAGCTGCTGATTGTGCTGCATTCACACACCATGGAAGCATCAAAACCTCTGCAAACCGGACACCATTTTTATTGTTATTTTTTGGTAAGTATATTATCTATCTACTACTCATTGGCAGGTAAGGACAAACATAAACATGCCTTTGTAATTAATACCTAATCTATAAGATCTGAACCCATTTGTAATGTGTCAGGGGAAAAATCAAAGTATTCTGACAGGTTGAGCAACCACCTCTTGGACAATGGTTCCCAACTGATGGGTCGCAGTCCAAAAGTGGGTCTTGGGTCCATTCTGAATGGACTGCAAGTGACTTTCACACATGGTAAGTTTTTAGAGTACAGAGGCTTTACGGTGCAAGCTTTTATTTTGAAGTGTTGTGTACTGTTGTAGAGTGAGTGACTAACAACGAGGTACTTGACAGAGACAGAAAACTAACTTGATGACATGGCCAAATTCTAGTATGACACTAAATATATGCAACTCTGTGGACCATGAACTAACGACTAAGGAGAATCTGGACCCTGTGGCTGGATCAGTTGGGAACCACTGATCTAGAGGTATTCACACTTCAAAAATGGCAAATCTGAACTCTACTGGACCCAGAAAATTAGTTCTGAGATCTGATCAGATCTGACCCGACACGTTTTTGCCAGATATCTCATAGAACCGACCTGGTGCATGTCCAGAGGAGAGGGACCTGAGATACAGGTCTTTTTTCATCTTACTGCATATAATTTTTATTAAAGTTAATTTTAGGAGGAGCTGGAAAGACTTGCTGGGGAGAGGGACATCTGGAATGCTTTTGTCGGCCTGCTGCCCCTGTGACCTGACTTTGGATAAGTGGTTGAAAATGGATGGAAGGGTGATGGATAGATGTCTATTTTTATTTTATTTTATTCTCTTGTCATTTCTTGTTGTTGTGATGTGAGCTGCTGTAACACCATAATTTCCCCGGGTCACTGTCCATCTTTCGTCCCCTGGCGCTGCTGCTCAACATTTTTTTCCATTTTACTTTCACTCATGTAATCTGATCCTAAATCAGCCTAATCATCGCACAGGTTCCACACAGAACACTTATGCATTTCCCTCATGATCAGTGCTGATTATGGGTCTTTCTGGGTCCACTTGGCTATTACACATAATGACAAACAGACCCAGGACCAGCGGTAATAGAACTGGACCCAACTGACCATAATAAAACATAGAACCAACAACTCTCTGTACTTCTGTTCTGATTTCCAGCTTTTCAGGTTAATTTTGTGGCTGAATATAATTTGTAGCTTCTTAAAATACGAATGAGGATATTTTGAAACAGGTGACAAGCTTTACATTTTAACACCAGCCACCAGCAATTTGACCAGCTGAGTTGCAGGTGACACCATCAGCCAGCCTGAGTCAGCCAGCCAGTTCACACTGCTGCAACTTCTCTCTGCAACGTTCTAAAGCTTTTTGTTTCGTCTCGTCGCAAATCATTGGTCTGAACTGGGCTTTAGGGTTGAGGTAGACCGGTGAAGAACTGTAACCATCAACCATCAAGTTCAGTTTTTTTCTCCCCCAGACTTCCTCTTCTCATAGATTTATCTTTCAACCCACATTTCCTCAAAGTATTTGCATTTTAGGTCTTGAGACACATCCTTCCTTTTCTCACCAGTGATGGCACTTGTTTCATACATAAAGCTGGAAAGAAAAAGAAGTCCTCTTAACAAATAAGACTGAGTATTTGTGTTAAAAGCTTCAGCCTGTTGTTCTACATGTTTTTAAGTTTGGCTTTGGTTCCAAATCCATTCCTTCCCCAGAGTTAGATTACACATTTTTAATTTTTCCTCAAGCACTGAACGAAACCAGATGACTGAACACTGGTGCACAAATAGTTGCTTTTTCTTCCTTAGAAGTACACAGAGCAGGAGAGAGGGGAGGATTTACCGTAGACAGATATAACTGCTAATATGAGCCAGGCGGTCCACTCTGGCAGGTACTTGATGAAAACCAGGGCCATGAGGGCGCTGATCATGATGAGGTAGGCCTGCTGGAGCCGCAGCGGTCCCTTCCAGTGAATACACATCATGCCCACCACTCCGAAGTTCCAGATTATTATCGCCAGGGTGAAGTAGTCCATGGCCACGTTGTAGGTCTTGAAAACCTCTCTGTTAGACAGAGCAGAGACATGACAGAACAACTCCATTCATCATCGTAAAGACTTCGACTACCTGACATTTATGAGAATGTGTGGGAACTTTGGAAAATGAGATAAAATGCGGAGGGCTTACTTGAGGTAGATATAGGAGAAGAAGAACAGCAGGAGGAGGGAGGAGAGGAAGAGCCAGCCTTGGATCACCTGTGAAGGCAAAAATCAGAGTCATGGTATTTAATATTTCCACAGAGCAGTGCTTGCAGGTGCTTGTTACTTGTGCTTGTTTTAAAGTACCTGGACAACCAGGTTGGGTGTGGTGATAACAGAGGGCAAATACAAGGAGCACCAGAGAGTTTGGACAAAGTGAAATGCCATTATGTGCTCAGCCCCACCTGTCTGGAGTTTAACCAGTCTGAGATTAACATCATTGAACAGTCAGAGCCAAACTGTCTTTAGTTAAATATATAGGTAATTATGGCTGATTTCACTTATTATCCCTGATTAACCATTTTATATTCTGTGCAAGATAATCCACAGACCTTGATGTTAGCAGTTTCATGTAGGAACTATTTTCTTTCAACCGAACTACACCCACCAACCACATCACCGTGCAGAAGGACATGTGCATCTACTGCTAGCTCACGTAGCACAACTGAGCTAGCTAATGTTAGCTTAGCTAAGGAGGATGCCACTTATGTTCACATCTGGTGCTGTTACGAGTACAAGACACTCGCTCATGAGTAGATGCACACTTGCTTCTGGGTGGTAAATACACACATGAGCCAAAACATTAAAACCACTGCAGTTGAAGTGAAAAACATTAATCATTTTGTTACAGTGCAATGTCCTTCCGAGGGACCTTGGGCCCTGGCATTCATGTCGATGCCACTTGACACACACCACCCACTCAAACATATTAGAGACCAAATACACCCCTCTATTGGCAACCGCACTCTCTGATGGAAGTGCGCCCCAGGCAGGACAGTACACCATGCCACACCACAAAAAGTGCTCAGGGATGTGACAAAGAGCTCAAGGTGTCAACCTGGCATCCAAAATCCCCAGATCCTAATCCAACTGAACATCGAATGGGCATGCCGGTACCTTTCCTCACAACCCACAGGACTAAAAGGATTCGTCAACAACGCCTTGGTGCAAGACAACACAGGACACCCCCAGAGGTCCTGTTTCCATGCCTCGACAGGACAGATGCCCCATCATAGATCGGGCTTGGCTCTGACCTATCGGCACTGGTTTGTTCCACAGATGCTGGGGGGGGATCCACATGAATGCCAGGACCAATGGTTTCCCTGCAGAACACTGCATTGTAATGAAATGATCGATGTTATTCACTTTACCTGTCAGTGGTTTTAATGTTTTGGCTTATCGGTGTAGCTCATACATTGAACTGCCCACAACAAGGCCTGTGGATTATCTTAAAGGCAGACATCTCTACAGCCATTATCTCCAACATTCGGCAACTCACACCAAAAGAATTTTGATTGATAAATAGCACTACAGGTCTACACTAATCTGTTAGTTAGCTGCACCTATTACACCTATCTATATATTCTTACAGACTCTTCTTAATGCCGACTTTTTTGTTACGTAAGAAGAAAAGCACAGAAGGCAGTAACCACATCAGTAATGGATCTGTTACAGCTAAGTGTCAGAGTAAGCCATGACAGAGTGCCAACTTGCAGACAGAACAGGAGAGAACAGGGGTGTTGGAACTGGCACACCTAGCTGGAATGAAGCAATTTTAATAGTAGGTACAGGTACGGGTAGGACTAGGTACGGTGAGTCAGAACATCTACTGGGAAAACAGTCTATTAGTACATGGAAACCTCCATCAGTCTAATGATTGTGAGGGAAACACCCTGGGTGTGTCTGAAATGACTTGTAATTTACTAGATAGTGCAATATAGTTTAGCTAAGTAGCTCTTAGCTTACAAGGGTACTTAAATACATAGCAGCCGTCTTCCCTGATATTAATAACGCAGGGCTGGGCCATAAAATAATCTTGATAGGGGATTGAGATAAAATCTAAGTTGATAACGCTGATAAGCTCTGGACATTATCACTTCATATGAATAGATCTAACAGCCTGTCACACATCAGAAATAAACACAACAACAGCCAGTCAGGCTGCTGCCTCTCCTCTCTGCCTCTGCTGTGTGTCACTGCCTGTTTACAGGAAAACGTCTGAGCTCCACACACAGCGGAGGCAATAACTCAGACTTTAGAACATAGTTTACTAAAGTCCGCTACAACAATGCTTATTATCCATAAGTATTAGTACAACAAAAGGGAGACAGTATAATCAGTTTATCAACCCAACGCTGAACAAGCAGAACAAATATGGCGTCCCAAGTCCCATCAATATTATATATAACTATATAAACATAATTATTATATTATTCATTACCAGATTTGCAGTGAACTTGACCACAGCATGTGTGATGTGAGGTTTAAGTGTTTACCTTGTAGCAGCGGTACTTGTATAACAGCACCAGCACCAAAGTCATGACGATGATCACAGTGATCATGATGGTGGCGTTCAGGATGGAGTGGAGAGCTCTCTGTCCTACTGTGTCTGTGTCTTCAGGGAACGGTGTGTAGATCCTGGAGGTGACATTAGGAAGGCACATCTCAGTCACAGAGGATAAAGAACAGAATATACAATAAAGAAAATACTGTGGTTTTTTATTACAGCTTTCTGCTATTTCCAGAGGTTTAAAATGGATATGAGATAAAGTTATTAAATGTTATGTTTAAGTGCCTTGAGTCAGATACAGAAAGCTGTAATGATCTAATGCAATTACAGTGCTGTCTTGATATTCAAACTATGTAAGTATAATATCTGTTGCATTAACTCCACCTAGTGGCACGGTGGTCGTATTGCATTTAATTCAAACACCACAGCAAATGAGCTTTGGATCTACCACAGTCTGTCAGATAAGAGTCAGAACACTCACAATCTCTGCCCGTCATTCTGCGTGTAGAAGCTGACAGATTTTATGGTCGCCACAACGACCACCATGCAGAGGGTCACGGGAACGAACAGCATGATGACGTGCTTGGCCCCATATTTCAAGGTCAACTCTTCGTCCTCGTCCTCCTCTGTTTCCACCACACGTGGAGGCTGAGCGGCGGGAGGCTGCCCGTTTTGCTCTGGTCCACTGCCACCACCTCCTCCACCATCGCCACCACCTCCTCCACCATCGCCACCACCTCCTCCAACATTGCCGCCACCTCCTCTGGATCGTGCTCTGGTCACTGCAGCCTCCTGTGGCTGCTGGGGGGGTTCAGAGGCCACATTGGTCTCCTGTTGGTCCTGAATGAGAGAAGAATCATTTTACATTTCTAAATATATTATGGGTTTTTAAGGTAGGTCAACTTTAATTCTATAATAACCCCAACACTGTATATGTGCACACAGGCATGAATACGATCAAAAGAACAACTCAAAACATGCTGACAGTAGACTGAATGCAGCAGACACAACTCAGAGTCAACAAGAACATGACTGTTCATCAAATATTACATCTAGGCGTGGTCCAATACAGCCACATTAAGGGATAAAACATTTTGGGATGTCCTAATGGGCCAATGGTTAAAAACATATCGTAAAATACAGAGTACAAAGTAACTATGATGCTCAATGCTTCAGCCTTTGTCACTTATTACGCCTCACTTCCTCCCAATGTTTCCTGTCACACCCTCATGTGAACCATCTCATAAAAAGAACATCAGATAGGGCTGTACTGAATAATTTGAAGGTTCGTTAGCAATGTTGACATTTGAATTCTAAGTCAACTTGTGAACGCTGTGCAGCCTTTTTCGCATGGCTGTTCATTCTATTTAAACCCAGCAGAGCTGCAGATAGAGATCAGGCTACACTCGTGTAACTAGTATTTCATAATTTGTAGAATTAGATTTCAGTGGATTGGAGGATTGTTTCCGACTCATTCAATTCAAATATTTCCGAAACCTCAAGAGAGTTGTTACATCCAAAAATCAAAATGTATTGGACAAAGACAGATGTGATCTCTTCCAACACTCACAACATGTTTTTAATCGAACAAAATATTCTGCTTCAATCCATATTTGGTGGCGTTTGGCCTTTCAAAAACAACATTTCACTGGGGTTAAAAAACAGTCTGCTCCCCCGTTTGCTGCACACAAGGCGAAGCATGCACCTGTATTAATAGAACGGACTAGCAGCAATCAAACAGCACCATTAATTACACTCAATTATTGAGGAAAGTTGGTTTAGTAAGAATAATACAAACTCACTTAATCCGATCACTTAATTTAAATTGCTGATGTCATAATATATGATAAATGGTAATTGGACTGCACCTGTATTGCGCTTTTCTGGTCTTAAGACCACTCAAAGCACTTTTACACTACATGTCACATTCACCCATTCACACAAACATTCACAGGCTGATGGCCGAGGCTACTGTACATGGCACCACCTGCTACTCATTAACCATTTACACACACTCACACACTGATGGAGCAGCTACCGGGAGCAATTTGGGGTTTAGTATCTTGCCCAAGGATACTTCAACATGCTGACTTGACTAATCTTTTGATTAGTGGATGACCTGCTCTATGATGAAAGACGTTTGAAGCTTCATTTGAAAAACCTCAATAGAAGCTTCAAATGTTAAAAATAAATTTGACATTTGGTACAGCCTTAAAATGCCAGAAAAATAATCAATACTTTTTTGGGTGGGTGCCATTTAATGCTTTCCTTTGAGAGTCAACAATAAGGACATAACAGGAAATTGTAGGTGAGAGATCAGGAATGACGTGCAACAAAAGGTCCCCAGCCACCAAAATTGCAAAACCGCACACTGTGACTTGCAAAACAAGATCACTTCTTGTTTCTCTCATTTACACAAGTTTCACAATTCAAAACAAAAACCATACTTAATTTAGCAATCAACCTTTGTGAGGCGTGATGCTGCCGAAATTTATGCTCTGCATGTAAGCAGTACTTGGAGTGCTTGCTTTTATGACACATGCCCCAGAGTCAAAACAGAGACACAGTGGTTCATGGTTGGTCCCTTAAACCCTTAACTCAATCTTGTCGATAAATTCTATCTTTAGACCATGTGAGCTTGAGAAAATCTGACCTCAGATAAATAGTCCAAATTTAACTCTCTGTACAAGTTATGGATCAACATACAGTGCATGTCAACAAGAAATCCTATTATCAGATCAGATACTCTTAACTCAAGCGTTTAATTTGTTTTTATAGGCAAAATTGCCTAGAAACTGCTCAAACACTACAGCAAAGTGTTATCAGGCCGTACATGTTTGCTGTTCAGACCTTAACTGGAACATTAACACCCACTAGACCAGTTTCTCCAAGGATAACAACGCTGCGCTCATTCCCACTCCCCCAGCGGATCTGTCCCGTCAGGACAAAATAAAAAGACAAATCAAGGAGGCTGTGTGAACTAAAACTGCCGGGCTGAGAGGCGAGTCAAGACATGTGGCGGCCCAGACGTGAGGCAATCTCACCAGGTACACAGAAATGAAGACAGGAGGCATCTCTACAGACTGTGCTGAGCAGTGAAAGCTGCCTCAGCTCTTTAACTGTACAAAATGACCTCACTGAGAGGTACACCACATTGTTTCTCAGTCCTGGGAATAAGGCCAAAGCTGGTCCCAAGGACACAAGAGATTCGGACTTCTCTACTGTACCAGTTACTTTGCAGGGTTGTAATACTGTGCCAGTAAATCAAAATGTTTGTTAAAAACTTCCACTAGCCATTCTGGCCTGACTGAGCTGTCTGACCTCATTGATTACATGGCTGACACTCTGACCATGATATGCCGTTTAAGACATAAATTAAATGTTTTGTTGTCGAGCCAAAAACAGAGAAATGCTGTTGTAATGTAAATGAACAGCTGTTATGGGCTAAACAAGGCTTATGGTTGCTTGGTTGACCGTGAAAGTAGAGGGGACTTTGACTTCTTACCTGGGCCAGAGAGGCCACACCTTTATTTACTGTAATGCAGTCAGCAAAGTGCCACACTGGCATTTATGTTCCTAATTCAGAGGCTAACATTTTTCCTTATCAAGACATAATCATCCATGATCACCATTTACTGTATGAAAGGCCGGATGAAACCAGGGTAATAAGACTCCTCCACACTGTGTGGCGTCACAACCTGACTGGGAAACTGACAACTCTTTCCTCACTGACTCACCAGGGAAACACTACGTTGCACTCAGCTAACACTGTGAGGTAATCATTACCCAATACATTAACACGGACAGAGATACAGATTGAGTGTTAGAGCTACTGCGACACATTCTTTTATACTGACCATATTGTTTTCAATATCCTCTGCATTGTTCGCCATGGTTGGCTCGGCAGACGCTTGTCCTCACATGCAAACCAAATTCTTTTGCCCTGGTGACAGAGAACAGGAGACAATATTCAGTTTGTATCACACGAAATAAATGCAATAAAAGGTTAATCAGTGACAACACAAGGGTGTCGTAAGGTGTACAGAGTGTTGATCCCCGGGAGGCAAATTTGAGGTTTGAAAATGACTTGCAAGTGATTTAAAAAACCCACAAAACACAGAGAGGGCATCTAATTCTGGAGCTTATCATTGTAAAAGTGGTGTTGTTGTCACAAGAATTTATACTGATGTTAGATACAAAAAAGAGCAGAGGTCTAATTATAATAATCCACCATAACCTGTCAATCACACTGTCATCAATCTGTCTTCAGCAGTCACATAAAAGACAGGTTCACACACCTTAATTCCCTGATATGCTCTTATATTTTAAACATACAAGATTTAAGATCCCCCAAAAAGTACCTGTATGTACATTCAAAGAGTTGTGATCATTCCTCATGTCCATACTGCCTGCAAGGTGATTAATTTCAAGTGTGACAATCCACAGTCCTCATTCTGTGCAGATATGCATTTTAAAGACCACCCACCCAGCTGACATTATCAGGTTCCAACAGGGTATTTCCAAAAGTTATTTTCTGATATGAAATTTCCTCTTTGTGTTTTCGCCACACAGCGTTTCCTTGCTGAGCTGCAGCGGAGGGACGGGAACACGAGGTGGGAATTTTATCCTAAAAAGACAATTGCTGCTGGAGACTAACATTAGCTTTGGCTGAACTTTAAAATACATGTTTGCACAGAACAAGAGCTGTGGGTCTTGTCTCCCACCTCTAGGAGGAGACCAATTCACAACCAGTATGAACAGGAGCTCTTTCAATGTACATGTACACTTGTAAGCAGTGGTGTAGTGGAGGGTATACACAGGTATATGGGGTATATTCACCTCTTTTTCTGGCTGTTCACAGTATAGCCACCTACTAGCCAAAAAGCCACTGGAATACATAGAAGAGTACACACCCTTCTTCCTCTGTAACCCACCCATCTACCTAGTAGCACACTCACCGCATCAACTACCACTATACCACTGGTTGCAAGTAATAGCCTATATCTAAAATACTGACTTAAATATATCCAAATCTGCCCTTTAATAAATATGCAAGCACCTATGGTGATTATATGGTGCATAAAAAGACCCTTATGCATCATCCTGTTAACATAAAAATGACAAGCTCTGACCTAAAGTAAGATTTTTCACCATCACCTCCAGTGGGGATGTAACGTTCACGGTACTGATTAAACGCCGGGAAATAATTAATTATTACGTTACCTAGTGAACTGCTGACAGCTAAATAAGACTTCTTGCTAACGTTACTTGGTAATTACTTCAAAGCTAACAGGCCGTAGCGTTAATTATCTGACTGTCTCCACTACTCATAGAGTTATTTCATCATTAGCGAGTGGCTAAAACGGCTAGTTAGCCAATAATGCCATAACGGCAAAGCAGGCAGCGGCCGCGCTGGGAGGCTCAAACGCTTCATAACTTATACAGCTCAAACAAAATATATTTCATGAAAAGCGGGTTTTAAATAATTAAACTCACCTACTGTGAACGACAGCTAATTTCCTTGGTTTTGTGTTCTGGTGTGTTCTCGAGTAGGTTTAAAACCCGGGCGCTTTCTCTTCTTTGTTGTTCCTGTCTCCACAGTGAACATCCGGCCGCTGCTGTAAACTACTTCCTGTTCCCAACCTTTTTCTTTTTTTTTTTCTTTTTCTTTTTAAATTCTCATTTTATTAATTATTTAACAAAATCCAAGACCAGCGTCAAATGAGAAAATAATAATAATAATAATAATAATAATAATAATAATAATAATAATAATAATAATAATGAAATTAAAAAGTAAAAAATGGTATAAAAAAAGTAAGATAACAATGTTTCATTAAAAAAAATCAATTAATGAAAATAATAACGTTTAAAATCAAAATTAAATTTAGAAATAAAAAATAAAATAATAAAATAATTAAATAAAAGAGTGTAATACAGATTCACTATACAGAGGATAATATTGAACAAATACAAAAGAGCTCGGGGTATAATCACACTTGTCAAAAATATTATTAAACATATAGATACAAAGTGCCTTGATTGCTGTTTTTTGTTAGTTGAATTATAGTTTATTTAAACTATAAAATTATTTAATTAAGCAGTGTCACATTTTGCTCAACACCCTTCAAGAATACTACACAAGATATATGTTTTAAATTGCTAAACTCACATTTATCTATTTTTACTTTTTTGGCAAAATCGTTGTCATTTTTTTTTAAAACAAAAACATGCCTTTATTTTTTGGGACGTTTTAAGAAACCAGACTCCACATTCCCCTATAATAATTTAAGGTCTTTGAAGATATGATCAATGACAAATCCACAAGGTTCTTGCCAGAATTTCTTGAGGTGAGAACAATGCAAAAATATCAGTTTCAGTCATCACAGAAAGAGCAGTTTATGTTTATGTTTCTTTTTATATACATGTATTTCTGCATGACCAGCAGGGTAATGTTTGTGAATAATGTTGAATAACACTTACCTTACTTTATTCGTAATTAGTATTTATGAGGAAGCATCGCAGACTGTATAAATCCAATCATCAAATATGGATATAGGCTAACATTTATTATAATTTTGGGATATAGTGAAAAACACTTTATTCGGTCTTGTTGGCAAATATCACATCAATAAGGCCAGAGTGCTTCAGATTACACCAAATGTCACTATTAAGACTTTCTACATTATTGACAAAATTAAACAATTATTTATACAGTAATAAATATTATAATTATACAAAATACAATTTCATGTTGTTTATAGTAATTTTTGTTGCATGTTCCTTTATTTTGTAATGTTTGATTTTGAAATTATAATTTTCAAATTTCATAAAATGGAGTATATATCTGTTTGTACAATTAACTGTTATATTTGAAATAAGATTAAAAACTGAAAAAAATAAAAAATAAATGAATAAAACATTAACCGGAAGAAGGCTCCTGCTACTGCTCACTGGGGGAGCGTTCAAGATCACCACGTTGTATTTTAATTTGTTTATTTTTCTGTTATGCTGAATAACATTTGTGATTTAAATAAATCTAACTCGTACGCGTTTGATCTTTTCGACTCGAAATTAGTTTTCATATCGACAGCAGACTAAAATTAGCGACAACAAACAGAATAATTAAAAACTTAAACAGCCGATGCTTTGGTTTCAGTAAGCTAGTTGTACTTCCGGTGTCACAGGTCAACTCATCCGAGAGCAAGCTAGGAGCCAAGAAAACCCACGGACACCTCCAAAAAACTGTTAAAATCATGGTCAGTATGTCGTTATACAATATTCATAACATATATGTTTGTGTATCCATGAAGAATATTAGTTTTCACAGCAGAGTGTCTGTTTTATTTCAGCAGATCAGATGTTAAATGAGGGTACAAGCTCTGTGCTAACGTTAGCATGAGTGTGGGGGACGTTTGGCACCTGAGCAGCTGCACTAACACTGAGACGAATAAAGCACAGATTTACTGCTAACCAGCCCCCAATCGTTTGTTAGTTATTTGACTAACTAACTAACTAACTAACTACTTTATTACCACTTAAAGTCAATGTTGGATAACACATAAAATTATTTAAAGATGTAACGATGGGCTCAGGTGTGCTTCTGTTTGCGTAGTCCTTGATTTTTAAATACATCTATGAATCTTGCGGAAAAAAAAACAGTCTTTTGTTGTGTTTTATTTTATGACTACATACTATTGACTTACACATACTAATGTACCGTAGCTACACATTAACAGACCGATAAATCACTACAAAATAAGACTAGTGGTGACCACTGAACTGCTACTATTACTTAAACATCATGGCAATCACCTATCATGAGTTAGCTAACCACCAGAGTTCAAGCAATGTCTTAAAAAAACATATTCATTTTATATTGGTGTAATATGTATGGAACAGAACAAGCAACACTGCACATGTGAATATGTGTATCATTATTTGATTGCATTACAAATTGGCTGTCACACCTGGAAGCGAGATGAAATTAAACACAGTCTAACAACATGTGTCTGGTTTTTCAGTCCCACACCATCCTGCTGGTGCAGCCCACCAAGAGGCCAGAGGGAAGGACGTACGCTGATTATGAATCTGTCAACGAGTGTATGGAAGGTGAGCTGATGGTGTTTTGGTGCTTTTATACTTAAGCTGCATGTCCCTCCATCGCAGCACAAACAAATAGTCTCTTATAGACATGCACTTTATGTAAATGTAAAAATGGCGCTGGTGGTCTTACTGGGTTGAGCCTAGTAAATACTCAATAAAACTTTCAATTTAGCTTGAGTTTGTAGCAGTAAATAGTTGAGTTGTATCTATTATCTTCACTGTTAATGTGTATGTATGCAGCTTTTGTATACTCTCGAGGGACTTATGGTGGTCTGGGTGAGAACAATAACACTTATTTCTCACAAATATTACAAACCTAGTAGTAGTTAAAAGATCTTGGTGTGCAGCTGTAAAATAATCTGTAACGCACATGTAACATGAAAGATGGACGTAAACAAAAATTCAGTGTCTTATCAAAATTAAGAGACATTGATATCAAACACCCGGGAGATGTCATCATTTATTATACCCAATGTGTTGATGTCACTAATGTTCTAGATCGTACATTGTTAAGTTGAGTGCCCGTTAGTTTACCTTGGTTTGATTTGACCTAGATACAGAATTTAAAGTATGCACTTTTGTGCCCTCTTACACAGCATATCTGTAAGAAATATGGACACGACTCTACTGAACTGAACTCACTTTTAGTGGACACTGATAAAAGAATCTTAGTCATGTCACATGCGTGTGTTGCAGTACTTTAGCACCAGCAGGCCTCTACTGAATGATGGGACTCTGTGTTGTTAGTTGTTTTACCTTTTAATGTTTTTACTAATGGGTTTATCTGATATGTATTTTTTTTGTATATTGTTTGGACCCAAATATTTTATTTGTTTGTGTAAATAGAATAACTAACTAGGTATAAACTGCATTTGTTAGATAGTTAGCTGACAATATACAGTGCAAATGTTTTAACAAATTCCTTCATCAGCAGCAGGGTCTAAAACAGTGTCCAGTCAATAGACAGAATCACAGTCTTTGTTAACAACAACTTCATCAGTTAGTACTTAGCAACCTAAAAAGGGAACCACTGAAAGAAATATCCATATCACTTTAAGTGCACGGTATATTTAGAATATTTTCACTGCTTTAACTTGCCGTCAGACAGCCTTATCCAACAGGGAACTGAAGCCGTTATCTCAAAGCCACCAGACTCTATTGACAAAAAGTACACAGGAGGAACACAGGAGTTAATGGTCTACAGCTGCCTCTGTCAGTTAGTGCCTGGTAAAATGGATAAATTTTTACAAATATAGCATACACTTAAAATGATGTTGCTTTTTTAGGTGGCTGAAATATGTTTTGCTGCGGCGCCGTCCACAGCAGTACATTGCTAAGCTTTAATGCAGGTGGATCAAAGACACTAGTGAAGCAGCGCAATACATTAAATAACTACAGCAGAAACCTCAGATAGGCCCGACCACACTGTTTAACTATATGTCTTTAAACATTACAGTTCCAGCTGAAAATGACAATGTAAATAAACAACTTTGCTGATTTCGCATATCTCTGCAATAGAAATCCATTGCCAGTATTTTTATTTTCTTAACATGTATCTCCTGTCTCCTGCACAGGTGTGTGTAAGATGTACGAGGAGCATTTAAAGAGAATGAACCCCAACAGTCCGTCAATAACATACGACATCAGCCAGCTGTTTGACTTCATCGACGACCTGGCTGACCTCAGCTGTTTGGTGTAAGATTGACAAATTGACCCTATTACTGCTTAAAATATTGAGTGTCAGCAGGCAACTCTCCATGTAATGTGACTGTATAGCATGCACAAACAGATATTAAACACAAAACATTAACTCTTGCAAGTATGGGAACAAAAACACTTACTGTATAGAAGCGTAGTGTTTAGCTGAATTTCATCTTGTCATGTGATTCATCCATGCAAACAACACAGCAATAAGCTGTGAAGAATGATGTCTTACGGATGGTTTGATGTCTCTGCCTTCGTTCGCACTTCCATTTCTACCTTGAAACATTGGTTAAAAACATTCTGCTTCATCATATTGTTCAAATTTAAGATGTATGAGGCTAAACGTTTGAGTGAGAATGTTTAGCTTTGCATTACAGATGTAGAACAAGTCATGATTCAAACCCACACTGCTGCAGACATCCTGTAAGAGCAGATGAAACCTCTCTGTGCCTGAGGCCCCGTTAATTTAGGACGTTCATTTTTAAATAATTTGTTAATTTGGGTGATTCACCTGGGAGGTTCAAACCCCTGTGTATACAAGCAGCTACTCGGCTAAAGTGCCCTTGAGCACAGCTACGGTGCTTTTCTTTCACCCAGTAGTTGAACTTGACTTAAAGGAAAACTTCACCCCCCAAATGACCATTTTTATATCAGTTACCCACCGTGTGTTGCATTGAATTTGTGAAGAAAACTGTCTTTCTCGCATGACTCCACGGTGAACGAAGAATCTAAAACAGAGAAAATCAATTCATAGTTTTCTGCATTTAAGAAGAGCAAAGCTGTATCAGAACATTTGTTTACGGACTCTCACACAACCTGTACAGTATAATCCAAGTCTGATTGAACTCAGTACTTCCTAAACCAACACACTCTCACTCCGACCTCGTCACATATTTACGTTTGGTCATCGACTCTCCGTGTCCAAGTACGACGTGCAAGGTACCCTGGGTGTGTGGGTTGTTGACATTCTGCGAAACCGTATCATGTTCTGCCTGTTACATGCATTGTCGTCTTTCAAGATACACTTCTATTTTCACAGGAAATGTAACTTTTACATACAGTCTCCTTCAAAATATACACACTACGTCGGTACAACACTGAGAATTGACGGGGTTTTTTTTTTACCTTCCACAACAAACGCATGTGGTTGGGTTAAGGAAAAAAGAACAGGGTTTGTCTTTAGAATCTTATGGGATGCGAACACCGCCGAGCGCCATTAAACTATAACGGCAACTGGTTGCGTATCATGCTGACATCAAAAGAGGGCTTTTTCATCAGAGTCTGACGCTGCAAGTCACTGCCCAAGCACCAGATTTCGACGACTTTGGAGTGAGACCGGGTTGCCTAAACAGGCAACCTTTTCCAACGAGGACTTGAACTACAAATGTTCTCTTTTCAAAACCAGACTCCGTTGACAAGAACAATCATTTATCCGAGTGTTTAGGGTTAGTTCGCATTCACCAAAATCATAGTTACACAAACTAACTGATCAGTGCAGTGGAAGACCAGCAGCTCCTGTGTTCAGGGAGGTAAAATTACTGTTTTTGTCAGTGGAGTCTGGCTTTGAAGAGAGCACAAATGAGTGTCTACTTCAGTTCCATTACATGTTTAAAAGGACTGTCTGTCTGTTTGGGAAGTACTGAGCATAAGACTGGATAAATGAGACTTGGATTGTTCTGCATGAGTTGTGCGAGAGTTTATAAATGGATGTTTTGATATAGTTTTGTTGTTGTGAAACGCAGACTCCAATGACTTCAGTTCATCAAGGATTTTCTCTGTTTTTGGATTCTCCATTCACCATGGAGGCATGCGAGAAACCAAATGTTTCTCTACAAATTCAACATGAACAAACTGATGTACACATGGTCATTCAGGAGGTGAAGTGTTCGACATGTAAAGTGTCTCATTCAGTTGTTTTTTGTCAAATTGTGCATTAGAGAGACTGAGCTTCCAGGGCATCCAAGCTTTAAAGCAATCTGAACCTAAATCTGATTTCTCATGCTGTCTCAGGTATCGTGCCGACACACAGACATACCAGCCGTACAACAAGGACTGGATCAAAGAGAAGATCTACGTGCTGCTGCGCCGTCAGGCCCAGCAGGCACAGAAGTGAAGCCTCTGACAGGGTAGAGGGTAGAGGGTTGGGGGGGGGGGCATTGTTATTTTTTCTTTCTGTAACTTGTGTTGAAATGATTTGAGTAACCTGTTTTGAGCAGATTTTGACAGTTTTTACTGAACGTTTTTTTCTCATGAAGGGGAGGTGCATTTTGTATTTTAATGTTTGCTTTATTAATAAAGATTTCATTTAAATAAATTTTTCTGAATTGAGTTTTTCTTATTATGTCTCATTATATCCTTTTTTCTACTTTATCCTTTCTATGTTTGTCCTTGCCCAGTTTTGTTTTTCCCCATCTTTTTACAACTGTCACCTGCTATCGACTAAAAAACCATTGTGTTACCAAGGATGAGAGTTTGCTTTGCTGTCTTGCTCAAGGTAATTACCCCAGTTTTTGCAAAAAAATCTCAAAATATATTTTGATTTTACTCCTGCGGGCAAATATTTACAAGTCCCTTGACTTTTCAGGATATAAAAATTAATTAAGGTTTTCTCCTTTCTGTGTCCTTTCTTCTTTTGCTGTCTGTCATTTTTGTTATTCATTTACTGTCTTTAAGTTCTTATTTCTTCATCCTTTCTTTAAAACTTTTTCCTCCTCACTGTCTTTCTCCCTCTTGGACCGTGTGCCATTGACTGAGGTGCCACAGAGGATGTAAATTTGTTTTGCTGTCATGCACATTTCCCCATTTTTCACTCAATACGGCAGCAAACAAGCTTGTCTTGAAATATTGATTTTTTTTTTCTTTTAACTGTGCCTTGGAAGAATATCCACAATTTCCTGGACCTTCAAAACACACTGCCTGTGTGGGAAGATTAAAAATGAAATGTTTCCTCTACCTCTGGTTCCTGTCCTCTTTCTTTTTCCTTTTTTCTGTCAAATTCATGTTTGTGTTACTTTTCTCATTCCTTTTGTGTCTTTGTACGTCTGTTTCTCCCTCTTGAACAGTTAAGTGTTGACTGTGGGAAAGTGACACTAAGGATGTCAGTTTGCTTTGCAGATTTTTAAAAAATTAAGGTTTTCTGTCACTGCTCTAATTTCTTTCTGTCCTGCTTTTTCTCTGTTTTATTTTTCTGTCTTTTTCTCCCTCTTGAACGGTTTAGTTTTGACTGTAGGATGTCAATGTGCTCTGCATTTTCTTTTATCTTTGCAAATGTCATTGGTTTCATGTCTGTCCTGTCTATTCTTCTTTTTGGATTTTTCGTCTTTTACCATTTTATCCCTAATTTCTGTCTTTCCCAATCTATTTCCTTATCTCTCCCACCTTAACAGTATATAGACAAGTGTTAGTAAGGATGACAATGTGCTTTGCAGTTTTTTTTAATCTTTGTAAATGTCATTGGTTTCATTTCTTTCTGTCCTGTCTTTTCTCTTTTACATTTTTCTGTTTTTTTCTTCATGTTTTTGTGACTTTCCTTATTTTGTATTTCTTTATCTTTATTTTTTCTGTCTTTTTCTCCCTCTTGAACAGTTTGGGTTTGACTGTAGGATGTTAATGTGCTCTGCATCTTTTTTTTTCTTTGCAAATTTCATTGGTTTCATTTCAGTACTGTCTTTTATTCTTTTTGGATTTTTCGTCTTTCACTGTTTTATCCCTAATTTCTGTCTTTTCCCAATTTCTTTCCTTCTTTCTCCCACTTTAATAGTATCTAGACAAGTGTTAGCAAGGATTATAATGTGCTTTGCAGTTTTTTTTAACTCTGTAAATGTCATTGGTTTCAGTTCTTTCTGTCCCGTCTTTAATCTTTTTTCATTTTCCCCATTTTTTCCCCTTCATGTTTGTGGCTTTCCTTATTCCTTATTTCTTTATCATTATTTTATCTGTCTTTTCTCCCTCTTGAACAGTTTAGTTTTTGACATTAGAGAGGTGACACTAAGGATGTCAATGTGCTTTGCAGTTTTTTTATCTTTGCAAATTTAATTGGTTTCATTTCTTTTAGTCCTGTCTTTACTCTTTTTCCTTTTTTCTTTCAAATTCATATTCTTATTCCTTATATTGTTATCTTTATTTTTCCTTCCTTCTTTTATTTTTTTCTTCCCTCCCCTCTTGAACTGTTTGATTTTGACTCTAGGATGTCTACATGCTCTGCGTTTTCTTTTTATCTTTGCAGATTTCATTGGTTGTATGTCTGTCCTCTTCTTTTTGGATTTTTCGTCTTTCACTATTTTATTCCCAGTTTCTGTCTCTTTCTAATCTCTTTCCTTCTGTCTCCTGCCTTAACAGTACATAGACAAGTGTAGGGATGGTTATGTGCTTTGCAGTGCTGCACATAGTAATTTCCTCCTTTAGGCACAGTACAGTGGCACATTAGCGCGTCTCTAAATATTGATTTTTAACCACTCTGCCTGAGAAAGTATTTACAGTTCTCCGGACTCGGGGGAATTAAAGGAAGAAAAATCAATAAAATGTACGAGTAACATCTGTATCGGGGATGAGGGAGCTCCGCTGTGAGGTGCGGGGACATGTGAAGTGTGTGCCGGTGGCTGACGGAGCGCAGGAGGCGGTCAGCTGAAGCTGGATCCTCGCCTCCTCTGTTTTTTCCTCTCTACCTTTGTGTTGTGATCGGCTCTCCCAGTCTGTTTCTCACACCCACCCCGGTACCCCCCTCCACACCCCTCTCCTCCTCCTCCTCCTCCTCCTTCATCCCACCCTACCCTACCCCATCCACCACCCCCTCCACCACCACCACCCCCTCTCCTCCTTTTAGCATCTGAAAAGACCACTGAGTGAGAATCGATGGCGCAGAGGCCCGCTTGACAGGACAATAAACCACAAAGAAGGGGTGAGTTTTTTTTTACCTCCTCTTGCTTGTTTTTTTCTGAATTGCGGAATTACTCTAATGGCACAACGATAAGGGAATCGCTCGGGGCTGGCAGTGTGGAAATGATATTTAACACAAGGCATCTTTTGTTACCGCGATATGATTTACAGCAAGGCGTCAGCTGCCGTGGTCCCACTCAGGAGGAGAAAATCATTTTTAAAAAAAAAGAAAAAAAAAGGAGCAGACAAATACCAGCAGGAGCAAACAGCGGCTCCGCATCCTGCATCGTTTGGGACATTAATTTCACATGAACACACATTCACCTTACGTAACCTACAAATGCATCACTGGATCCTGGTCCTGTTATTGCCAGAGAATAGCATGCACTTGCCGCTGCAGGTTTAGATGAGGGGTCGTTTGCCTGGATTTCATTGGGCGATGCGGTACCTCGAGGGTGTTAATGCGGTTGTCGTGTTGTAAACAAAAATATGTCAGCATCGGCATCGGAGAGGGAGGTTTGTCTTGTTTTATTTAAGGGACCTCCCCTGGAAATTGAGCGCGAGGCAGTGAGTAATGTTATAATTGGCTTGAACTGTGCCGAGCTTTTCCCACATTGCTTTTTTTCCCCTTGCAGCCATGAGGAGAGGACAAGTCACATCCAAGACGCAGGGGGAGCCGTCTATTTACAGCTGAGGCGCTCAGATCTCATGTCTGTCATAGCCACAACAATAGCTTCCATTTTCCTCATCAGCGTCAGGCATGATCGATACACTATGACGCGATTATTGGGAAAGATTTGGTCCGGTCCCTTCAGGTGTCTGATCACACCAAGTGTGCCCACAGCTGAGGAGAAACTGATGAATCATGTATTGATCTTATGTCTCACCGCTGAGATGAGAATGTGTTTTGGCTGGTGGTAACCTCAAGTGACCTGACAGCATGTGGTGGTGTGTGTTTGTGAATCCCTCCTCCTCCTCCTCCTCCCCCTCTCCTCCTCCTCACCTCCAGCCTCCCACCGGCTTCCCGCACCGTGAAGACGCAGCGATGCCCCAGCAGCAGAGGGAGGACCCGTCTCCGTCTCCGTCCCGCCGTCTCGGCCTGGCATCCCTCCGCCTCCAGACACTGAAGCCCGGCCACGACTTCCCATGAGGCCACCACCAGAACTCAGCTCGACCGCTCTGTATGGGGCCTCTCACATATGAAGTAGGTCCATGTTGTGGTCTGTCTCCTTCTGGGAAGTGGACACATGAATCAGACTCATTAGGAGAGAGTGTAACTGGGTGGGATGGTGATCTGTCCAGTGATTCCCATCCTGTGGTGTTGGGACTCTCACATTTAAGGGACTGCAGGAGTCAGTAACACAACATGATCTAGATTTTTCTGATTTTGTTCTTGTGAAATGACTCAAATAAAACAATGTGAGGGAGAAAATCACTCTTTGACAGTTCATGTCCACACTGAGGCCAGCAGCTGTGACAAGGAGTCACACAGTTTATTTTAAAGGGTCACAAGTCAAAAGGTTGGAGAACACCAGCCAAGTTGCCTGAATAAAATGTTGGCATTGTACATTTCTGCAAACCAGGGATACACTAACTGATGGCATGGCATGTAGGCAAGACCGCTGCCCAAGACCAACATACAACAAACCTGGTCGGTAGTTTTCCAGTCGTGTTTGTATCGATAAAAGCAGGTATTTTTTTAGTGTATCAGGACATTTCTAGACATGGTTGTAGAGACAAAGCCGGGCATATTTTAATGAGAGTTTGGGACACACCTAGCCATGCTTGTAGCGACAAAAGCAGGTGTTTATTAAACAACAGTAAGGACATTTCCAGCTGTGTCTGTGGCAACAAAATCAAACATATTTTAAACCACATGTCGGGACATTACCAGCTGTTTTTAGAGTGACAAAAGCAAACATTTTTTAATGAGATTTTGGGACATTTTCAGCCATGCTTGTAGCAACATACGTGTGATTTTTTTTAACGAGAGTTCAGGTATGCTTTTTTTTATGCTTTTTTTTTTTTTTACACAGTTTGGGACATTTCCAGCCATGGTGGTAGCAACAAAAGCTTGCATTTCTTAACAACATGAGAGGGCATTTTAAGCCATATTTGTAGCAACAAGAGCAGGTGTTTTTAATAACATGTCAGGACATGTCCAGCCATGCTTGTCATGACATAGTGGATGTTTTTTAATGCAAGTTCAGGTTTTTCCAGCCATGTTTACAGCACCAAAAGCGGGCATTTTTGACTGAAAGTTTTGGACATTTTCAGTCGTGTTTGTAGCAACAAAAGCAAGTATTTTTTAACAATACATTAGGACGTTTCCATACGTGTTTGAAGCATCAAAACCGAGCATTTTTTAACAAAAATTAGGGACATTTCCAGACATGTTAGCAACAAAAGCGGATATTCTTTAATGAGAGTTTGGGACAATTTCTGCCATGCTTGTAGCAACAAAAACAAGTATATTCTGACAAGAGTTTGGGACCTTTCTAGCCATCTTTGTAGCGACAAATCCATTTTTCTAACGAGAGTTCAGGACATTAACAGCCACGTATGTAGCAGTGTATTTTTTAATGAGAGTTTGGGATATGTCCAGCGATGTTTGTCGTGACAAAAGCAGGTGTGTTTTCATGAGACTTTGGGACATTTCCATCTGTGCTCGTAACGACTGAAGCCAAGTGTTTTTTGTGTCTAAACCTAGCCACATTAACCACAGCCTTGTCACAACATGAAATTCAAAATTGAATCGTGAAGTTTCAACTAATCTGCTACATAAGAAAAGTACAAGTGTGACATACATGTGGTTTGCGGAAACATACAATGCCGACATCTGTTCTGGTGACTGGGTTGGAGACAATGGTCTGGACAACAGTTAATTCTGAAGCAACTGGTTTGGTTTTGTTTTGAACAGTTATCCAAGTCATTTATCAAGCAAAAATGCCAATTAGTCACTTCTTCAAGCCTCTCAAATGTGAGGATTTTCTACTTTTCTCTGTTTTACATCACTGTAAGTTGCATTTCTTTGGATTTTGGACAGTTGATCCAACACAAAAACAATTTAAACTTGGTGTTTTGTGCTCCACGAACTAGCAATTTTTCACAAATTTCACAAATTTCTGGCTTTTTATAAATCAAACAATTAATCCATTCACAAGAAGTTCACACATAAGCAGTTGGAGGTGCCTTACTGGATAATAGATCAATAGAGAAAGAATAAGTACAAAGTGCACATACCCATGCACGTACATTAATAAGGCACACGTAGATTTGCTTTAGGAGACCAGTGAATTTCTAAATCTATAAATGCTGTAAAAAATGATGAAGGCTGATTACTTGTGACCTGAGATTTGCTGGATATTAACTGAGAGCATGTCTGATGTGCACTGTGGAGGAAGGCCATTATGAGCTCATATACCAAGATGAGAATCTTAAATTTAGGAAGCAATGTCATTGGAGATTGTAAAAATTAAAATCATCATCTAGAATAACCTCTAATTTAATCGATAATGGAAGTAAAAATGTGTGATGCAGTGGTTTCTAGTCAGTGATTTATACTTCCTCCCAATAAATGTTCATGTGATTTTATTTTTCCTCCTCTTCCTTTTAGTTGACATGGAGGATGAAGATGGGACTTGTCTACTTGATGTTTTGTGGTGAGTCTGTCTGATTCGTACTTTGATCCAACGGAATAAAAATGATCCTGTAGATGATCGAAAGTAAACTGGGCAGGGTTTTGTTATACCGGTATATGATTTAACGTTAAAACTGGTAGTTTGTTCGAATGTACAGAATCCTTGACTTGCACCAAATATTCAATAAGACTGAACTGACTGTGATTCCTCTCCGTCTTTGCAGTGACCCCCAAGCCCTGAACGACTTCCTTCATGGGACCAATGAGGTAACAAAGGAGTGTTAAATAGAGAGGGACTCAAATAAAAAAATCAATAGTGCAAATGATAAATTTGAGATGGGAATATTTCTTGGCTCACGGGCGTGCGAGATGTGTGGAGGAGGGCTGACAGTGTGAAAGAGAGTCGTAATGTAATACTGCGTGCATTTCTCACCACGACTTTGCGAGCCCTGCCTAAAAATCGACTCATTTCATCCCACCAGCTGCAGACTGAAGACCTGCTCATTAACTCCTCCTCTGGGGAGCCCTCCCTCTTCACAGATGCCCCGGTGAGTGTCTGGATCCACAGCCAGCAGCGTCACAACAACCAGCATTTTCCCCAGGAGAACGATTTTTTTTTCTCTCCTCCTGTGCCTGAAAGTGCTTTCTCTTAACTCCTGCTAACCACACTATTCTCCCCTCCTTTTCACTCTCTCTCTTCTATCCTGTTGTCTGCACCTCTCTTTCTGTCTCCCACTGTTTCCTCCCCCAGAGCCCAGTCTCTCTGCTGGGAGATGGCAGGGATTCCCCAGACACACCTCCACCTGGGTGTGTGGATCTGTCCTTCCTGGAGGAGGCCCTCCTGTCATCGCCGGAGGGTGGAGAAGACCCACAGGTGGTGCAGGGTGGGACACCTGTGGAGGCTGGATTTGAGGCAAAGAAGGGAGAGGTGGAGGAAGCGGAGGAGGCAGAGGTGGCATGTGATATCCTCCAGCAGAGCCTGCAGGAGGCTGAGATCACAGAGCAGACCATGGCTCTGGAGGCAGGTCTGGCCCAACCTGGGGACAGCCTGTCGCTGTACTCACCTGCCCCTCTCCTCTCTCCACCCACCGTACCATTCATACCCAAGTCTGTGACCTTGCCCATCACCCAGGCATTGCCCAGGGACACCCAAGCAGCAGTGGAGCCCCCGCAGCCCTCCCTCCTGGCTGTCGGGCCAGGCTGCCCTTCTCTAAAACCTGCTGCCCCTCCTCAGCTGATGGGGCTCCTGCCTGGAAACGTGTTCCCTGCTGCTTCTCCAGAGACCTCCTTCTCTCTGAGTCCTGCCCAGGCATCCAGTATGATCATCCACAAGGCTGTTCCCAGTATGACCAGTCGCCCTCTTATCACCCCAACCCTGAGAGCAACAGCAGCAGCAGCACCGGGCATCGTCCTGCAGCGTGCCCCTCTTCCCATTCAACCCAAACTGCCTATCAGCATTCAGCCCAGACTGGTTCAAATTAGCCCCAAGCCTTCTGGGCCAAAACACACTCCAAGTCTTACATTTGTCCCTGGGACTGCCTCACCAAATATTTTACTCTCCCAACCTCCGGGCCAAAAGCCTGCAGCTCCTCCGCAGCAGCCCACCCAGCAGCTCCCCAAACCAGTCAGCCTGCAGCTGGTCAACCAGGGCGGCTCCTTTGTGCTGCAGCCTCAGGGACTCTTCCAAGGCCAAAACCAGTTCCTTCTTCCAGGCCAGTCCCCTGTTACGATCTCCCAGTCTGCCAGTGCAGCTCGACCGCTGCTGACCCCCAGTCACCATGGCCCGTCTCTCCACAGTGTGAATCCCTCCACTGGGCAGCTGGTAGAAGGCTCTCAGATCCTAACTGTGCCCCAAAGACAGCTGAACTTCAGCCCCGTCTTCACCACGCCTTCAGGGCAGCTAGCACTCCGCCAGGCCACTGTGCTTTCAGGACCTTTGCAGCTACAGTCAGCGCCCCCTACTGTCTTCCAGATGCCAGCGCAGCTGGCTGGAACCTACACTCCAGGAGGGCAGGGGCAGCGTACCACCCTGGTCCACAGTCCTGCTCTTGGAAACCACATTACCTTGATCAACAGTTCAGGGGTGCTTCCCCCGGATCTCACTTCCATCTCGATCGTCAACGGCCCCTCAGTAGTTCAGGGGCTGCCTTTTGCTGCACAGGCCCCTGCTCCTCAGACAGGAGGAGTGACAGAAGGACAGCTGAGCCTCCAGCAGGCCTCCGTGGTACTGCTGCCAGAAAGAGCCATTCAAGAGGAGAGGAGCAGCTCAGAGGAGACGTTCCACCAGCTACCACAGGTGAGCTGCCGTTTCTGTCTCAGAGGTTGGCAATTAATGCTGCTGTGTTTTAGTCATTTGAATTTATTTCATCTTAATGTTGCTGTTGTACCTTGGTTCAGTAAGCAGATGCTCAACACTTGCTTGGATGATGTAATCCATCACAGTGAAAATGAAGTCTGAATCAATTTTTGTCAGTGTGATATTATCGTAGTATGATGATCAGTTTACTCATCCCAAGGAGTCCTACTCAGCCTGTGAAACAGTTGTATAGTGTCAACTGTGGCTCTAGAGGGAGCAATCCAAAATCGAATAAAATATAAATAACCTGCCTTGGCTCAGGCTTGAAGGAAAACACTTAACAGAAAGCTTGTGTTACAAACTGGGAATGTGGAGTTAAAATACGTGGGCATCTACCAGTGAGAAAGGGTTTAACAAAAAGATGTTACATTTTGGGAAATGTGTTTTTAAAGCTTGACCCATACAAGGAGCTGAAAGCCAAGATATCTCTGCCTGTGCAGCTTTGATTTTGACTATACATGTCTTAATCTGCTGCTTGCAACTTTGTGAAACTGTGTCACTCAATAGCTGGAGTTCTCCTGTGAAATCCGTCTGCACCTGAACTGCATTCCCATGTAATGATAATTGTAACATTGACAAATAAATCATGCAGACTTGATGTTCACTATGATGGATTACACAAGTTTCAACCAAGTGATTTTCATACATAAGACAAAAAAGTACTGCTATACAAGTTTTAAGATATTTGGGATAGTTCAGGTTGAGTTTGGAGAAGCAGGCAGGAGTACCACCACATAAACTAAGCAATGTACTGCTGTGAACAGGGACAGCAGCAAAATGTACATTAGCCACCTAAAAAAATATTATCAGTTTAAGTCTACACTATATTTACAGTATTTTCTCCACTTCACCTTGCCGTCAGACAGCAGTTGTCGACAAGGAATGGAAGCTGTTATATCACTTCTTTTAATGCCAGCCTCCATTGACAAAAACAGTAATTTTACCTCGCCGAACACAAGAGTTGCTGGTCTACAGCTGCCTCTTTCACTTAGTTTGTTTATATTATTATGGGACTTAAGGGTTTTAAAGGGTTAGTTCAGATTCACCAAAGTCACAAAATAACACAAACAAAGTAACTGATTGTGGCAGTGGTAGACCAGAACTCCTGTGTTCTGCGAGGTAAAATCACTGTTTTTGTCAATTGAGTGTGGCTTTGAAGAGAGCATAGATTGCTATGATAGCTTTAGGTCCCTGTCTGAAAGAGCTATGTGACGGAAAGGCAAAGTGGTTAAAATATTCTAAATATAGAGTAACCCATAAACCCGTGGGTCAAAGCAAGTGCCAACCTCGTGCGCTAAGGGTCCAATCAACCCACAAAAAGAAGAGTGTGAACCCCCCCCACGTAATCTGCCTGTCCAAATCTAACTCACACGAAACTCATCCCTAGTCTTCATGCAGTGCCAATGATGGGTGCTTATGCACTGAATACCAGTAGTGCGGAAAAGGTGACCAAACATTTGGCAACCCCCCAGTACTATGGTGTGCTTCTGAGCAATAATTGCTCCAACCTTGTTCACTGCAACACTATAAGGAAAAGAAACTAACCCGATGAACCAAAGGGGTACCAAAGCTTTACCTGTCATGGATTGTGCTCTTAAACAAACACTTCATCACACCCCACAAGCTCATTCATTCATTAAGCCAAGTCAATGACTTACCTCTTGCGCACTGGACTGGACAAGCCCCTAATTAGTCGTGACCTGGCTCATAGGCCATGACAAAAATGGGAGACACACACGGTATCAACTAAAAAGTGCACCAAATTTTTATTTACAGAACATAATTGCAAAAAACGTAGTTAAGTTATGAGGTGTGTAAATGAGCGTGGTGCCAGATGAGGGGAAGAGAGCCAACTGATTGCACAGCCAGGCTCAAGTAAGCTGCCACTGGGAGACTGGCCAGGTGCTCCCTGTTGCCACTTAGCTCCGCCCACCAGGACCTGCAAGACACAGCGAACAGACAGACAGACCGACCAGGGCAAACACACACAAAGCTGGCCCTGATGAAACAGGAGGCTGACACAATGTGAACTGATATAGATTTGTTTAGGTGGCTACAGCGTCCACAGCAGTACATTGCTTAGCTTCTGTGGCGGTAGTCCAGTCTGCTTCTCCAAACTGGAGGCACAGCCCACACTGTAATGTTAAAATAGGTATTTTGCAGTTAAATTCAACTTTAATAACCAGCTCTGATGTCTTTATTTTCTCCTGCTGCAGCCCTATGGACATGTCCTCCAGCACGTCTCGGTGCAGCCCACCTCTGCAGGGCTGCAGTCCTCCTCTCCTCCTGTAGTCACAGTCCTGCAGCCTCCCCCTGAACCTCCTCTGGCCCCCGATCCAGCTGTGGAGATCCCTAAACTTTTGATGCCCCCAGCAGACATGACCCAAGTAATGGAGGAGGTGACGCAGTCGATGAGTCAGAACGAGGCCTTTATGCAACATCTGCAACAGGTCAGAGCTGCAACAGATTCCTCCTGACTCAGTGATGAATGTCTTGTGCTGGTTTACGTTTATATGTTGGTTACAGTGCTCAGTGATGAGGTTTCATGCGCCATGGAACTATGAGCTTCAAATTCAATCTAAAAAGATTTATCTAACTGCAGTTTTTCCATCTTATTTCTACCACAGCAAGCACTTAGTTCTCCTATCACATCTGAACTGTTGGTTGGAGCGCTGCCGGTAGTGCCGATGGAGTCGCTGGCGTCCCCGGTGGCCAATGAAAGAGAGACCCAGCCACAGACCCACACAGTCTCCGGTCAGGACGCCCACACTGTGATGTCTGACCAGTGTGTCGAGGCCTCTCCACTTCACTCAAACCCAGAGGACACACCGCTGATCTGCTCCTCCCCTCCTGTTCAGGACTCAGAGCGACCAGCTCCGACGAGTTTCTCCCCTCAAATCACTCTGCCTGGTCCCGAGAGTTCGGTCCCTCAGATCACAGCCCCCCAGCCTCGCATTGAGCCCCAAGTCCAGTACCAGGTTCCCCATCAGCTCCAGGTCTCACAGGCCTTATTCGCCCAGAACCAGGTGCAGATCCAGTCATCTGTCTCCCAGCCTCCGGTCCAGCTCCAGGTCCAGGTCCAGGTCCAGCAGTCGTCTGTCTCCCAGCCTCAGTCCTCGGTCAACCCGTCAGTCCACATCAGTCCCCCCCCTCTGCGTGTCTCGGTGCCTCAGCAGCAGCCTGATCCCACGGCTGCGTCTGCTAGTCTCTCCAAAGGAGGAGACGACTCCGCTGTCCAACAGCACACACAAAACAGTGAGTTTCATTTAGAATATGACACAGAGCGACTCGCTCTAACCATCATCATTATTATGATCTGCCATACAATCATCATCATCATCATCGCCATCGCCTCTGTCATCATTGTCATCATGTCCTCCATTGCAGAGCCAACAGCTGCCTTGGTCGTGGAGAGTAAACCGTTTACTCTCGATGTCCATCCACCCTCTCCTGCAGCCCAGGGTGTCCAGGCTCATGGGCCCCCGGCCTCCAGAGAGTGTGCCCCCATCCAGACGAGTCAGCAAACCAGCACCAAGGTGAGAGACAGCTACTTCTATTTCCACACCAAACTGATGGTCAGCCATTGGTCAATTTTCAGTTGTCAGTGAGCATCTGTCGGCCCTTGTTGTCTTGTCAGCATGTTGAATTGGCGTCAGTGGATGAAATCATTCTGATTGGCATTTCAGCTCAGTGAACAAGACGAGAAACAGATGTGAGGAAAGCAAGCATTTTAAGTCAAGAAGGCGAAATTAAAACAAACTTGATATATCTGGTATTTTCTTTTTTAGCCATTGAGCTCTTTGGCAGAAACAGTTTGTAACTGTTTGTGTTATTGTTCACTAGTGCACGGTAAACTTAATTTGTTCTTTCAACATCGAGTCATGTTGTTAATGTGCTAACTAGCGACTTGAATCTGTCCTTTCGGTCTTCTGGTTTCCCTTTTCAAGGCACGAATACAGATATCTCTCACCTGCTGGTGTGGAGAGTTAATTCCTCTCACACAAGCGCAAAACGTAGGTGCTAGTTGGCTGTTGTCTGAAGTGCAACTTCTTGGCCGAGACATGGTGCGTGAGGAGATGCAACAGTCACCACTAGTTCTTTGATCTTGGTTTGGTGTGTCTGGGCTGTAAGAAATATAATATCTTTCCTTATGATGTCAAAAATGTGATTAGAATTTTTTTTTTTTTTCTGACAGCAGTTTATGAAAATCATACCAAGTCATCATACAGTATCTCACATAAGTGAGTACACCCCTCCCATTTTTGCAAATATTTCATTATATCTTTTCATGGGACAACACTATAGAAATGACACTTTGATATAACTTAAAGTAGTCAGTGTACAGCTTGTATAGTAGCATAGATTTACCTTCCTCTGAAAATTACTCAAAACACAGCCATCAACATCTAAACAGCTGGCAACATAAGTGAGTACACCCCACAGTGAACATGTCCAAATTGTGCCTAAAGTGTCAATATTTTGTGTGCCAACCATTATTATCTAGCACTGCCTTAACCCTTTTGGGCATGGAATTCACCAGAGCTCACAGGTTGCTTCAGGAATCCTCTCCCACTCCTCCATGATGACATCATGGAGCAGATGGATGTGAAGACACCTTGTGCTCCTCCACCTTCAGCTTGAGGATGCCCCACAGGTGCACAGGTGAGTTTAGGGCTGGATACATACTTGGCCAGTCCATCACCTTCACCTTCAGCTTCCTCAGCAACGCAGATGTCATCTTCTAGGTGTGTTTTGGGTCATTATCATGTTGGAAAACTGTATTGCGGCTCAGTTTCTGAAGAGGGGCGATCATGCTCTGCTTGGAATTCATGTTTCCCTAAATGAACCGAGCTCCCCAGAGCCGGCAGCACTCATGCAGCCCCAGTTCCTTGCTTACAGTCAAGTACAGTGGTGGCAGCATCATGGTTTGGGGCTGCATGAGTGCTGCCGGCTCTGGGGAGCTCGGTTCATTTAGGGAAACATGAATTCCAAGCAGAGCATGATCGCCCCTCTTCAGAAACTGAGCCGCAAGTTTTCATTATCAAGTTTTCCAACATGATAATGACCCAAAACACACCTAGTAGATGACAACAGCCTTGCTGATGAAGCTGAAGCTGAAGGTGGTGGACTGGCCAAGTGTGTATCCAGCCCTAAACTCACCTGTGCACCTGTGGGGCATCCTCAAGCTGAAGGTGGAGGAGCACAAGGTGTCTTCACATCCATCTGCTCCATGATGTCATCATGGAGGAGTGGGAGAGGATTCCTGAAGCAACCTGTGAGCTCTGGTGAATTCCATGCCCAAAAGGGTTAAGGCAGTGCTAGATAATAATGGCTGGCACACAAAATATTGACACTTTAGGCACAATTTGGACATGTTCACTGTGGGGTGTACTCACTTATGTTGCCAGCTGTTTAGATGTTGATGGTTTTGAGTAATTTTCAGAGGAAGGTAAATCTATACTACTATACAAGCTGTACACTGACTACTTTAAGTTATATCAAAGTGTCATTTCTATAGTGTTGTCCCATGAAAAGATATAATGAAATATTTGCAAAAATGGGAGGGGTGTACTCACTTATGTGAGATACTGTAAATCCTAATAAACACAATAATTTCCCCTGCTGTTCAGATTTCTTCAAAATTTAAAAACTTTGTACATTTTGGGAGAAATTAAGTGTTCATATAAGCACCATGAAATATATGTCAGGGAGACTTGAGGAAACAAAACAAACAGAAAACAGTCAACTGGTGTTTTGTACGATACCTACACAAAATCAGGCCATAAGGGTGTTACGTATTTCTTTTTTTAAAACACATGTTTCTAAAGATGAAGAGAAAAATAATCTTTTCCATAACATGAATATAATTTATGCTATCTATCTACTCCCCTAATGTGGGGTGTTCAGGAAGCAACCAGCACCTTGTGAGGGCTTTCTTGCAAGTAGATATCAAAATAACAAACATATATTTGTCAGAACGTTTTGCCTTAAAATTAATACATCTTAAAAATAATGGGGAAAACTGCAAAGGAAGATCAGTGTGAAGTATGGTTTTTAGTGCTTTATACTGTACAGAAATGCCTATACATTAAATGTTTTGATGGTTATTGTTTTATGTTGATGTTGGAAAAATCCCAAATACTTAAATTTAATCCAAACATAACCGAATGTAAAATATGTTGCATATAAAGACAAATTATATATATTATCTTAAGGACTGCAGCTAAAGATTATTTTCATTGTCAATTAATCTGTCAGTTAATCTTTTGATCAATTGATAAATCTTTCAGTCAATACAATGTCATAAATTTGTCCATCACAACTTCCCAAAGCCCAAGCTGACATATTTAAGTGTCTTGTTTTGTCTGACCAAAAGTTTAAAACCAAAAGATATTAAATTTACTATGATAGACAATTGATAAAAACAGCAAATATTCTAATATTACAAGACGAAACCTGAACACTTTTGGCCATTTTTACCTCCCAAAATATATGACAATTATCAAAAAAGTTGCTGTTGACAAGAGTTGCACAATAAATCAAAATATTTTCGAATTTGCAATATGACTAAGTGCAATACTGATAAAAGTAAAATGTGTCACAATGTACCATTATAATAAAAGAAGCATTGTGGTGCTACAGAGAGGCCCTCATCTACAAGTCATATTCTAGACATAAGGGAGCATGCTTGTTAGGTACTAGTCTCGCCACCAGACAATCAGAGATCTCTGCCTTCAGTTAAGCAAAGCGTCTAAAGACTGACTTGTGAGTCTAGTTAGGTACAGACCCAAGAAAAATCACATCATCCTCATTTTTATATATGTTTTTTCAGTGAAAATAAAATGCAAAAATTGCCATTCCCACTAAAATAATGACTCGTATCACAGTCCCAATATCTGTCAAAATAATCACAATATAATTTTTTTATGCACATTATGCAGCCCTACTGTCAACCCACTAAGTGTTTAACAAATCATTTCAACTCTAATTATATTATATAACCTATGTAATTTATTTTCGGGATATTTAAATTTCTGTAATGATTTAAATAAGTTCCCCTCTGGGTGAAAATGAATTGGCTCCGGTCTTGAAACAGAGACAGGAAGCTTTGAAATGATTATTTGTTAAATGCGGCAAACTTATTATTAATGACCTGAAAGTGCTCCCCTGTCTCCGTCCTTTGATCTCATCCAAAATGTTTTCTGGCTGCCAGCTGGCAGGTCCTCTGGAGCAGCAGAGAGAGGAGAGGGTCACACCAGCAATGCGCAGGCACAGGTAAGAAGTTCTGTGATGTCGGATGAAACCATGAAATAGAAAATGTCACTAAAGTTCACTCTCAGACTGACATCAGCTTATTTTATGTATTTAATTTTTGTATGTACTGAATAACTGTTACATTACATCACTCAGTAAGAGAGAGTAAATATAAAAAAGTACAACGTCGTGTTTTATTACCTTACCAGTCTGCAGCAGCTCAGGTTAACACAGTTGCCGTCGTGTCCTTCAGGTTCCAGCAGCAGATCTGTTTGGACCACGCAGCGGTTCAGACCCCCTTCACCGGCCCGGCCTTTTCCACACTGAAGGACGCTGTTAAGCGCCTGCTGCCGTACCACACCTGCGCCGGTCACCTGCCCACTCAGGATGACTTCAATTTAGGTGAGCTCTAATATAATAAAGAATTATCCTAAAACACAGTGTTAAGACTCAAACAAAAGTAATTCCACTCAGTCATCAATTATGACCTACTGGAAGTGTGTGGCGGTGTATTTTTCTGCAGAGGCAAACATTTTAAAATGCCATAACACAACAAATATACAACACAAACACACTAAAAAAGAAAAAAAAAAACACAATATAACAAACAGAACAAATCCCAAATGTTCAGCTATCCATCTTTGTCCCATTCAGCTCTATAAAGTCTGACTGCAGCAGACAGGTTTCTGCTTTCAGCCTGTTTGTTCTGCACTGGACGTGTGAGCTTGTTGCTGCTCCAAAGCTGTCTGTTTGTGCTGTCTGTGGGAGCAAATGATGGTGTAGATGTGTCATCTCTTTGACTAGCTGGGCGGCTGCCTGTTCCCTCCTGCTCTAAAGGGATGGGAGTTGAAGTGGAGGGTTGCACTCTTAAGAGATGACACTGAGGACCCATCCTCTCCAGAAGGACACTGTCATTCTCCAGACATGGCCTGACCTCAGCAGTGTAGATGGTGACAAGTAAGGCTGTGTATCGATACTAAATACCTTTAAGGTATCGATACTAAATAACCCAGTACCAAGTAGTACTGAAACATCTCCAGTCAAACGATACCTGCCTTTGACCTGCATGTAGTGGGGTCTGATCCTAGACCATCTCAACTCCTTGCAGGATCACCAAACTTTCTGTTGCTCACATCTGCAGAGCTACTCTCCTCCTCGAATGGTCAATTCAACGTCTACCGCAGAGATGCCACCAAAACATTTGGAAGTATACACACCACTCCACTGGTATTGAATTAACGACTCTATTGGTATTGGCATAATTTTAAGGGTACTGGCATTGGTACTGGTATTTCCCTGGTCAGAGTCCAGGGAAAAACCTTACTTGACCGATCAGTCCAGCTCCACATCCTCCAACAATACAAACTGGTGTAAGGTAAACAGCGGTGTAGAACTTTGTGCATACTTGATGCCTGTTGATGACTCCGTAAGTTCTTCAGGTCCCACAAACTTTTTGTCAACAGCTCATCTGACTCTGATAATGTTTCTGTGCTCACAGTGGACCAGGAGTTTGACACTGTGTCTGGTTTCCTGTTGAAACGCACCAAGGACATGGTCAACAAATACAGGCAGCTACTAGTTAGAGAAGCCCAGGTAAGATTCAACATGCTGCGTCAGTAACTGTTGAGTAAGTGAGCTCCTTCTGAGACCGGCCATCTTTGGTTTGTAATTGTTTTTATGTGGCCTGAGTCATTATCATGGGGCAGTGAGAAAATTAAATGCACCAAATCAAAGATCCCACAGAGTTGTTTTCCCAGTCCTGGAGCAGACAGATGATGCTTTGTGTGTCTGACGGAGTATGAACTGGTTTCCACAGCAGGAGAGTCCGTCAGCAGAGATGGTGATGCTGGAGCGTCTCTTCCTCCAGGCTGAGCGATGCGCTTTAGCGGAGGACAGACGGAGAGTCCGCAGAGACCCAGGTCAGTGCCATCCATCATCACCATCTACCTTATTACACACCTACGTAAACGTGTTATTTTTCTTGGCTGAGAACGATTCAAATCCCAAGACTGAGACAGAAAATATGGATGGGAAAAGTGAATCAGTGACACTTCCCAATTTATTCTCATAAACTAATTTATCTGTGCCTCGGAGCGCGGCACTTAACCTCCATATTTGCTCCAGAGCAGCTCCCAGGTGTGAATGTGTAATTAAGCTGTGTAAATGTGGAGCAGGGTCGTGCTGAGAGAGACTCGGCGTGATGACGAGAAAATTACATGTGAGAGGTTAAGAGCAAATTAAAGCAGGGTTGTTATGTTAATTAAAAAAGTTGGGAAAGGGGGAAGGAAGCACTTGAAAAGTCTTAAATGTCAGGCTCGGCTGCTGTTGGACTTCTGAAGGAATACAAAAATTATACAACTCACAAGTGATAGTTAACTTTAGCTAAAACAAAAACCCTTACGTTTATTTATTTAATGTGAAGTGCACGTTAATGCAAACGTGTTTTTCATCCATAGTCCCAAACAGATGCTCTGTGGTCATGTTTAAGGGATTGTTTGGATCTTCTGAAGTGGGGTTGGGATGAGGTACTTATCCACAGTCGGTGTGTTACATGAAGTAGATGTCTGTCTGCATGGCCCCAGTTTGGAGGAGCAGACAGAAGTACCACCACAGAAGCTAAGCGATATACTACATACTTTAGCCACACAAAAAGAAACAGCTTTACCTCGCTCACAGACAGCCCTTTCTGATAGGTAACTAAAGCCGTTATATTGCTTTCTTCATATCCAAACTCTTTTAAGAAATCCAATAATTTTACCTGGGTTGAGAGAGGGTTATTGCCCCAAACGAAGGAGTTCAAGTATCTCAGGGTCTTGTTCATGAGTGAGGGTAAAATGGAGTGTGAGATAAATAAGCGGGTTGGTGCGACATCAGCAGTGATGCTAGCATTGCGCTGGGCTGTGATGATAAAGAGTGAGCTGAGCCAGAAGGCAAAGCTTTCAATTTACTGGTCCATCTACGTCCCAACCCTCACCTATGGTCATGAGCTTCGGGTTGCGACCAAAAGAATGAGGTCGCAGATACAAGCAGCTGTTTCCTCTGTGGGGTGTCTGGGCTCAGCCTTAGAGATGGGGTGAGGAGTTCGGACATCCAGAGGGAGCTCGGAGTAGAGCCCCTGCTTCTTCGCGTTGAAAGGGGTCAGCTGAGGTGGTTCAGGCATCTGATCAGGATCCTCCTGGGCGCCTCCTGTTAGAGGTGTTCTGGGCACGTCCCACTGGTAGGAGGCCCTGGTGCAGACCCAGAACATGCTGGAGGGATTACATATCTCATCTGGCCTGGGAACATCTCAGGGTCCCCCAGGAGGAGCTGGGGAGAGGGACGTGTTGACTTCTTTGCTCAGCCTGCCTCTCCAAACTGGGTGGGTACCGACCAACATCTTCCATAGGTAATAAAATGACTATGGATAAGTCAATCATACAACCTAACTTAAAAAGATAGAACTATCCCTTTAATAAGGCACATGAAGAGATATTTGTTGGAAAGATTAACAGGATTTGACATCAGAAAGCTACAAGACCAGGACCTGACATATAGAGGAAAGTTAATCCTCCTCAGCAGGATAAAGGGTAATGGGTTTGAGGAGATTTAGAATTAAGCCTTTATCTTCCCCAAATACCCCTTAAATGTTCCCTTAAGTAGCTTCAGCCTTGAATAAAAGATTCTTCAAGTAGTGAAATCGCTCAGGTACTATATATTCTTGGAAATATCTTCTGAGTCTTTTTAAACTCATTTTTCTGTAACTCAGCCTGACATCTGAGATTTTGAATAATATCAAAAAACCAAAGCAATTGAAACCAAAATTAGCTGCATAGCTGTATGAGATGATTTGGGTCATTTGGGTGAACTGACCCTTTAAAACTGTTTGCACGATGACAGTTTGTTGTTCAATCTTCTGCTCTTTTCTCTTGACTCCAGAATCATTCATGACGGCCTTGGCTACATCAGCGTCTTCCCCCCACGGTGCCCACTCCTCCGGCCCCTCCCAGCTGTGCTCCTCCAGCAGCCCCTCCTCCCCACCACCCTGGACCAGACTGTCCGACCGGCCCCCGGGACTGAAGACATACCGCTCCAGCTCCCGCGGGGCTCTCAGGCTCACCATCAAGCAGGAGTCCGGCTCCCGTAAGGTTGTTCACAACTCGGCCTGCGACCCTGGACTCAAGAGGGACCACATGGGGCACCTGACCAACGGCAGCGGAGCTGTGAATGAACGCCACTCTCAGGCACCCAACGGAGCACCCCAGTGTCCTCAGCGTGATGAGGAGATCTCCAACGGAGCTCTGCCTTGTAACACCGCAGAGGAGGTCCCACAGACAGCACCCATTTCCAAAATAAAAGCCCCAAACCCTCTTTCTATGCCAGAGCCACAGGTTGGTTGCTTCGAGTTGCCTCCCAGAGATGTCAGTGCCCCGAAACTGAAATGCTACAGGTTGGATGCATCATCCCGGCCGGAGCAGCGGTTCAGCCCGCCGCCTCCCCCCCTCCAAGAGGACAACATGCTCAGTGAACATCTACAGAGTGCCATCGACAGCATCCTGGAGCTTCAGCGCCTGCAGGGCCCCTCTGCAGCCCCGACCAGGGCCACGTCAGGCCCTTCACTGGACCAAGCTGTCACCAGCATCCTGGAGGGACACCTGTGAGGTAATCTGCACCAACAGACGTCCACACAGATGCAGAAACATCTGTCTGAGGTGGGATAACACAAAGGAAGGTGACTTCTTATCTGTCCCCAGAACTTACAGAGATTTTGTTTCTGGGTTTCAGAGATTACGTTTAAGGAACTGATTGTTTGAAAGAAGAGGGAGCAGGAAAAAAATTAAGAGGCACTATAAAGAGATGCATACCAGACAACAGCACTATCTATAGTCCGATAGATGTTAGATACTTCATTTTGATGTACGTTTGTGGAAAAAAAAATCTATTTGAATAGGAGCTATATTGTTTCAGTGGTAGTTAAGTCATTCAGAGGTTTACGACACTGGTGTAACCTTCATCAGCATATAGTATATAAGTAATAGTGAGGATAAACGAAAACGTGGAGTAGACTGAGATTATTCAATAGTTTTTATAAGATTTCTTTCAAAAAAAAAGTGAAGTTTCTTTTGCATAGTGCCAAGCTTCCAGGGTATTTATTTTGATAATCTGTGCCAATTGTGTTTTGCATTGAGAAAGGCAGCGTGTGTGTGCGAGTGCGCGTGTGTGACAAGTGTGTGTGTGTGTGCGTCTTTATTTGGATCTAAAGAGAGTGTGTGAAAACATTGCATCCTGCGACGGGACAGTACATGAGAAGCCCCGCAGGCTCCATCATCTCGGCTTATCGAATGAAACTCCAAAGAATTTGTGACTTGCTACATCCTGAATACACCAGCAAACGTCCATGTTGTCTCTTCCCACAAACTGGAGTCTGTCCTTGTTAAAGCAGAAAGAAACCAGAGAGGAACACAGAGAAAAAAAAAAAGAAACAGACAGAGTCGTGCTTTTTCTGTTGTCTTTAAGTTTGGACCCTTGTCATTCACGCTGGAGTCTGACTGTGAAATATTTCTAGTTTTCAGAGACGAGAATGGTTTCTCATACTTTATGTATTAACATGCAAGCAATAATGAGTTTGGGTTGTTAGGAGCCGTGGTGGTGCAGCGAGGAGGAGGAGATCTTTGCCTGTCTTGCTTAGCGTCGGGACGATCGTTTATCAGGAACGAGGGATGATCGTTTTCTCATCGAAGCCCGTGTAGTGTAGAATCTGTGTCTGAGGGTCACTTAATGGCATAAACGTTCACGCAAACGTCCAGTCTGAGAAATAAAAACACCAAATCTGCAGTTGTTTTCCACGACAGACACTGTACAGCCTCTGCATCATCAAACAGCCTTTGACCAAAAAGCTAGAGAAATCATCACATGTTCACATTTAAAACTCTCTTTATTTATTTATTAACATCTTGGTTTGAAGCCTGCTGTACTAAGCCGAAGATTTATTATTTTCATGCAGCCATCGTGGAGCAATATGATTTTAGCAGCATCTTATGTTAATGTGACAATCTTATCGGTCTGTGTGAAGATGTGAAATCTGTTCATATGAAAATACACAAGAGAGTTGAGATCATCTGTGTCGGTCGTATGACTCTCCCTCATGAAACTCGTGCAAAATGTTCTTTGTAGATGGATTTTACCTTAAGGGTCAAAATGTTACAGCTGCAAATTGTCTTTGATTTTTGTAATATAAATTGAAAAATGTGCTTCAAATTTTAGCTCTTGAAGATGCAGTTAGTGGTCGAGGTTTGACCTGCGAATTGGGAAAACGTTTAGAATATGCCTTATTGTAAATTCAGTGTACCTTTAAGGAAATGGAATCTGCAGAGAAAAGATCATTAATGTGGTGTTTTAAATACTGTAACATCTGGTGTTCTGAAATGTGAAAGTAACTCGTCCCTTCGAAAAGAAAGAAAGAACAAAAAAAAACTTCCAGAGATTTGGGGCTAAATCAAACAGGCCTTCTCATTTCTTTGAATTGCATTGTCATGTTTTTTTTTTTTAATATGTAAAATTGTCTTTTGTTGGAATGAACAAAAGGAGTTATAATATGCAGTAATTTAGTGTTGAAATCCTCTGCAGTAGTACAGGGTGGACACACACTGGAAGATTCATAAAACACTAGTTTGATATTTTGGGGAATACACTTTGATGCCGCTCTCATGTCTGCATGCTAAACACAAAGCTAGGAGCTAGTTAGCTTAGCTTAGCTTAGCATAAAGACTGGAAACATGGGGAAACCGCTAGCCTAGCTCGGTCCAAACATGGCTACAACATGATGTAGTGTTACAGCGAATTATATTTCAAACTAATTTTTTTTTTATCAGTTGTTGCCTAGCAACAGCATGATGACCACAAGATTTCAGTAAATAGTGCATACTTTGTTTTTTGTATGGATTATAGACTGTGTCAAAGAAGTGGACGTAGCCCCTGGTTCTTGAAAGTGAAGCTAATGTGGAAGCACCTTTAACCTGCATTCTTTCTATTGACCAGCGGGGGGCGACTCCAATGGTTGCAGAAAGTCTTATTTCATAGAAGTCAATGAAAAAATGACCGTTTTTCACTTGATTTTTTACCTCAGTAAACCATTCCCTCGCGTGTTTATGGTCTCAATCACTAGTTTCTCTTCTTTCTTCTTCATTACAACATGATGTTATTCAGTAAATTATAGTCCCATGTAGAATAAAAACAGCTGTGCTCCTTTGTGATTGACAAGTTGCCATCAGGGCGACCTGTCAGTCACGATAGAGGCATAGCAATGTGTATCCTCCATAGCTACACCCAATCATCCAAATATGGTCACTTCCAGCTCCAATAAAAGACAAGATGGTGACGGCCAAAATGTCAGACTCGAGGCTTCAAACACTGCACCCATTTTGAATGTCATCACTTGATTGAATGGGTGTTATCAGCTGAAAATAAATCGGTCAGAAGGGTCCTACTGAAGCTACTAGTAGCTTTGTAACACTGTTATCAGCCCATTAAATGGCCAGTATCAGTTGCCATTAGGAGAAGTTTCATTAGGTTTCACTTTTGTTAGATTTAGGTGCTCAAACAATGTGGTAAGGGTTAGAAAAACAGATCAGGGTTTGGGTATAAATAAATACTTTTCTAAAGTAGGGTAACAAACCTATATCTCGCTATAGAGAGGCAAATGCCCAATGGACCAATGTGGGACCTCATTTCTAAAAAAATATGTACGCTAGTTAATGGCGAGAGACTTGTTTTTTCTTTTTGATCCTGTTTAAATTGTGCCATGAATTACAGGTATGATATTTTCCACCCAAGATGAAAAGATAATTTGCAAGTAGAAAAACTGCTTCAGTATAAGACTGTAAAAAACGTAATTAGAGAGACTATACAAGTCCTGTAAGTGAGGCCATAACTTTGTCTCTTGCTGACGCTATAATGCCTTTGTTTTTCATATGGGTCTTGCATATTCTTTCACTTCCTAAGTGATACAAAGCCAGGGGTATCATTTATAAAAATTGCGTGCTCACAAAACAAGGCCTGAAAGAGGCGTGCGCCACTTCCCATGCAAAAGTTGTGATCTATAAAAACGGATTTGATGGGAACAATTTTCACCCATGCTTACGAACATTTTAGAGACTGGAAATCAGTGATGTAGATGATGAGGTGGAAGCCTGATTGTAGAAATTGTAGATCCTAGGTATTGTTTTATAAATGAGACCCTAGGAATGTATGTTGTGCGTGACGAGAAATGTCGTTCGCCGTTTCACACAAAAATATATGGTACCACGATAAACTGCAAGTTCCTTGACTTGCAAAATTATCTTTTAGATGGATAAACGTGTAATTTATGGCACAAGTTATTTATCTCTTGCCGTTAACTACCATACATTGCTTCCATCAACATTACCACGACAACTAGAGGCTGCCTGACAATAAACACGGCCATTTAATGGGCTGATAATGGCATTATGAGCCTACTAGTAGCTGTAGCAGGATCCTTCTGACTCATATGTGGCTACTAACGCCATTCAATTGAGTGATAGCTTCAAAGCGGTAGCTTCCGAACCAATGGGTGATGTCACGGTTGCCATGTCCGCTTCTTTAACACAGTCTATGGTCTGGATTAAATAAATGGGACGTAACTTGTAAATGAGTGAAATGGCAGCAGGATTTTGTTACCTGTCGACAGTGGTGTTCTGGCTGCCTCCTGTCTCTATGCTAAGCTAACCAGCTAGCCACTGGCAGTACCGTTAGCTTCATGCGGGACAAACGGACATGAGAGCTCTAGCAGTCTTAGTAACTAACACCAGTGTGAATTAGCATGTTTCCCAAACTGTCTATTCCTTTAACCGACTTTAATCTTCAGGTGTGCGTCCGCCCTCTGAGGTTTCACTGTAATGCAGTAAAGATGTCAGAGTGTCTTTCACAACACAGGATTGCACTCCTTGTCACCTGAACTTCTTAAAAGGGGAATTCCACCAAAATGTTTATTTTTCAGGAATCATTTCCCAACGTTTGCCCACATTTATCCTCTTTAATACTTTAAAAGGACTGAAGGAGATGAAGGAAGAATAATTTCTCCCGTTGATGGAATCCCCTTCGATGAAGCAGCCTCATGTGCCATTGTTACTGTTGCATCATGTCTGCAGTGTCAAACACTGACCATTAGAAATGTGTTTAGTTTCGTCAGCATCTTAGGACAAAGGGATGACATCTGCATGTTGAGCCATTTTGGTATTTATTTGTAAATGTGTATTTTTTAATTTATTTATTTTATGACTGAACTGTGAAACCAGGGGAGCTCATAACTCTACACTAATTCAGATACAAAACATTTGACTGACAGATTGTTCTGATGCCAAAATCAAGAGGCCTTAATTCAGCAAAACTAGATTGTAAAAAAAAGAAAATGTCATTCCTGACAAAAAAAATCCAACTAAAGACTCCTTTGACCTGAAAGTCACGAGTGATTCATATATGAAATGTTAAGAAAACCGCTTTTGTACTCATTTTTACAGACTATTTATTAAACTGTGATTTTGTAAAAAATAAAAAAAAAACAAAAACAAACAGTGAATGTGGTTGTGTGTTTTTAACTGTGAAGATGTGTGCTCACCAAAACAAGTCACACAAGATTAATACAAACAAGACTTTATTTTTTTGAATCATTCACAATTCAGGAAAACAAAAACAGCTTCAGGGCTTACATCCAGGAAAATATGAATAAAGACAAAGCAGCTGTATTGTAAATAAATCCATCACGCTCGCAATAATTAATATGCCTTGCAAAAGAGGGGCGGGGGCGGGGGGTGTTTAGTTTTAAGGTAATTTTCTAAATCACATTAGAGTTGGCACCTTTTCTTCACTGTGCAGTTTGGATTCTGTGTAAAGACGTCGCTGTAAACTGAAACGAGGTCGCGTCCTGACGCTGCGACGAGGCTCCGGTCAGGTGTGGGGATTAAGAGGCACATTAAAACACGAGCCAGGAAGGTGTCCCAACCATCAGGAGCATCGGCAGCAGGACGTGAACATCAGGCGTTTAAATGATCAACTAAATGAGCCAACTTCACTGCGTTTAGCATTCGTCTCCCCCTGCAGAAAACTGAGATGGAGCACATTCAGGCACCTCAAGGCCAAACTCATCTTTTAAAGGAGCAAAGATGAAGTCTGATTTCAAGATGCTTCTCAGAAACTTTCATCTATTGACTTAAAACAGACAACAGACTGAAACAAAAGCAGGGTGGAGTGCCGAAGAATTAAAGGTCATGTTAAAATGGACCTCTCTCTGCAAAGCATTTATTCCCAGACTGATAGCTGCAAACCTGCAAGTGGGGGGGGGGGGGGGGGGCAGGGTGGTAACTAAATTTAGGGGGAATTAAGAGCAGGCTGCAGCTTCTTCTAAAAATCAGTTTATAAATTTCAATAGTTTTAACTTTTTCCATAAATAATGATACATTTTCCATGATTAAAAAAGTGTCCATATGCAATCACATGATGTTAGTATTTCAGATTCAGTGCTGGATTTTCGTTCCACTCGTGGAGTCTCTGTTTAAGTTGCAGGTGGAAACCTAGCAGCGTCTCACTGGCGCTCAGGTACACGTCACCAGAGAACGTCGTCAAATGTCCATCGCAGATCGAGTGGGTTCACTCACAATCTCGTTGTGGAAACATGAACATGCTGGTAACATTTCGGTCCCGGCTAGTAGATGCGTTCAGTCATCTGCTCACTACAAAAAAGCGATTTGGCGTGTGAAATTGAGTGGCTGTGGAAAGTTTCAAATCCACCCAGCATGTTAACCGGCGGATGAGAAGATTTCAGTTTTCTGTTCTGGTTTGGTAACTGCTCGTGGTCCACGAAGGTCAGTTGAGTTTGATGGGCAGGTCCTCTCCGTATTTGCGGAGGAACTTGCTGTGGTTGTGGTCGACGGACCAGAGAGGAGGGAGGTGGCGAGGCTGCATGGTGGTGAGGAAGTGCTGCCTCCAGCGGCGCTCCAGGTCCATCAGGCCCCGCAGGCCCTGCTCGGCGCTGGCTTGCACCACCTTCAGACCGTGAGGCACGTATGCCTCGTTGAAGATCCTTCAGAGGAGAGAGGAGCAGTCAGAGGGCGGAGCACACTCACTACCTGAGAGGGCTTTTTAAAGGCTGCATGCAACGCCACAGATGACGATAAGAGCTTGGCTGATATTGATATCCAGTTTTAGCTTAGACATATTTATGTGGGCATAAATTGTCAAACAACACGCAACAAAAAATGTGGTACAGACATGTTTAAGATATATTTAGTTGGTTTAGAATGTTGGTCACATCTCTTTAATAACCACACTTAAAGCTACAGCTGGTAACTTTTATGAAAACAACTGTCATATTCACTATATTCTGAAAGACGTACGAGACAGGCGGTCTTAACAAAAAAAAAAAAAAAAAAAGTTCCTTGCCTTCCTACTGCTTCTGTTGGCATTTGATGGATTCTACCACGGCCCACCAAAAACAAACAATCAGAGCTGAGGAGTCTCAAAAGCAGCTGTCAATTATGTCAGTCACTGTTTGTGAGGTGCTGTCAAACTAGGCAGCACTCATCAAATATGAATCAAGTGTTTTCAGAAGCATATTTTAGTGTAAAATGAAAAAGTTTGTGACCCGGTCACCATGTTTACAACAGCAGAGCCTAAACGAAGCACCGCCTGCCAACCGGAGCAAACTCACATTTTACAGCTAATCATTCATTTTCTGTAACGGCTTATCCAGTTATGGGCTGTGGGGGGGCTGGAGCCTATCCCAGCTGACACTGGGTGAGAGGCAGGGTTCACCCTGGACAGGCCACCAGACTATCACAGGGCTGACACATAGAGACAGACAACCATTCACACTCACATTCACACCTACGGACAATTTAGAGTCACCAATTAACCTGCATGTCTTTGGACTGTGGGAGGAAGCTGGAGCACCTGGAGGAAACCCACGCTGACACAGGGAGAACATGCAAACTCTGCACCCCAGGGTTCAAACCAGGAACGCTCTTGCTGTGAGGCTACAATGCTAACCACTGCACCAGTCCCCCCCCCCCCCCCCCCCGAACAGTACACTAAAATGTGTTGCTCAATAATATTTGGGGTGAAAAATAGGCAATGCCGTAACAGAACTGTGATTCATGAGGAGCACATGAGGAGTGACTGATAGAATTGACAGCTGTAACAAGGACTCCTACTGAGAGGGAAGAGGAAATACGATTTTTTTTCCACTATTTGTCTCATATAATACTGAGTATGTGACAGTTTCAGCAAAAAGTTATTTCCATAAAAATTACCAACTGTAGCTTCAAGGACTTCTTTTCCTAAATAATTTTATGCATTTACATAAAAAAAATATACATAATACTGACTAATAAAAAGGTAAAAATTTTTAACTCAAAATATTGATATTTGGTATTTTTTAGAAATAAGTAAACAATAAAACAATCAAGTATCAGACAGGCTTCCTTAATTGTAGCCAACTTAAACTAGCTTTAGCACTTTTTCAGAAAAATTATAGCATTTTTTTCAGCTTATGAATGAGACACTTCTCTGTATCAATAGCCAGGAAAAATAAACCACAGTATGTTAATAATCAGCCCCATAAAGTAAATGATCGTGGAGCTTTTATTGCCACAAGCAATTCATTTTGTTTCCTCACTGATGTTTGAACTGTGTTTATTACCAGTTTAATTATTTGTCTGAAGTGAAGGGCGACTAACCCTCTGCTTTATCTGTTCATATCCCTCATGACAAAACATAATTCAAGCCAAATCAAATATTCTTCAGAGAACGTCCTCAATGTAATTGTATGAAGAATATTAGAACTTAGGACTTTTGTGTGCCATGCGGCCACTTGTGGCTCATTTTCTTGTGATTATTAATACAAGAAACGGAGCTTGAGACTATTTCAGTTTTGTCCCACACCCATTTACAGAGTTAAATTAAGCCAAACGAGATTTTATTCCCAGTTTAATCTCTAAAGTTTCTTAAGTGTTTAGTTAGTCTGGTTGAGGTTAGAAAATATTTGTTTAAAACTCATGTAACAGATATAAATGAAAATATTGATGTTATTATTTGTTTCAGTGTAAATCTTAAATCACACAAGTCAAAGCTCACCTCGTCTCCAAACTGCCGGCCTGCTGCACCACCTCCTCCGTCAGCTCCTGCTCCTCGTTCATGTCGAGGAAGCTCTTGATCAAAGCCTGCAGCTCCTCTCGCCGCTGCTCCGGCAGTTCCTCCCTGGCGGTGAGCAGAGCCCGAGCCGCCGAACGTACTCGCCGTCGGTCCAAGTCCTCCAGCAGGCGAACTCCCTCCTCGCAGCCCTGAGGGGCAGAGAACTCTTCAGCCAGACGCTGCTTCAGGAAGCTGTCGTGCACGTTTGAGGCGGCGTGGCAGCTGGTGCAGAGAAGCAGGATGTCGTGGGAGTTGTGGTCCTTCATCTCAGTGGGGAAATGCCGTCTGTACTCATGTGGCACGATGTTCTTCCTGCGGGACGAAGGCAAATATGAGTTAGGGTTAGGTTAGATGGTGATCATAATTAAATATTCACCTTTTTAAAACATCAGCCTTAGTATAACATTTAAAGAGTCCCCATGTTTGGTCCCCCCTCTGTTGGGGTATCTGGCACACAGATCTGGTACTAAAAGGTGGAGCTGTGAACACTGCAGTCTGATTGGTCAGTAGAGAACGGTCACTCTGCTCAGGACTGAGTTGTGGCTGGTTTTGAGGCTCATGTAACCACTGTTCATACTGTGGAGTTTTATTAATATAACTTCATTCACTGGGCCGACTGCCGGCAACTTTTAAGGTGGAACGTTTTAACTTGTAATGTTACTCAATGCATGAGCTGACGACATGAATCCATCAGCACGCCTTAAATATTTCATGTGACAACTCTGACCAACACTTTAGTTTTTAATATGACATACACTTTTTGCTGGACGGAGCAGTGAGTGACAACAACCCCGCCCATATTCAAGAGGACTGTTTGCAGTGGAAACGCTAGGGTCTAGGTACCATGTCTGAAGGGTTACTGTTGGTTCCAAAGGTACCATACTGAAAGTGTTTGCAAGTAAAACATGTCACACCTGATGTAGGAATCAGCTTTCCCGCAGACGACGCAGAGATTCTCCTTTGCAGTGAGATAATAGTCCTGTTGGGAGTCGGGACGTCCTGACGGCTCAAACAGCAGCCTCACTACAAAAGGCTCTTCACTCTGGAGCACTGCGTCAGAAACAGAGATATTGTAAGTTATATCTTCAGAGGTATAAACGCAGAAAAGACAGAGACATCCTGTCAACTTGAGATATTTCAGAAATGGAAAAAGTTGATTTTAATGTTCACACATTGGAGTTATCCAGTGTACCTCCTATTCCTTTATCTAGGTACCATTTGGCTTTCTTCTTGTCGCAGGTACACAGAGGCTGGCCATCTGGAGCATGGAGGAAGCAGTTATCATAGAGAGGAGACTTCCTGTAACACACAGAGAGGGGTTGTGTACCAAAGTATTCAGTCTCTGCAATCTAAACTTTATCTTCAGCTGTCTCTGAAATCATTATTCTGCAGCCCCCTCTGTGCCCATCTGCAGGGCTGTAACTTCTTACAGACAACAGTAAATATAAGATGATAATTTGTAGCTGTTGCTGCTAACTGTCTTTTAGCTCTGGCAGCGTGTGGTCGTTCCTCACCTGGCAGAGTAACCCACACCCAGCGGTTTCCTCTTGTTGTTCTTTCGAGGGTCTGGGACTTGCTGATCTCCAGACTCCGGGCTTTCATAAGTGGGCGTTTTCCGTGTCCTCCGCCTCCTCTCTCCGTCAGGAGTTCTGTCTTCTCCGTCTCCTCGGCCCCTGAAGGGCACGTCCACCAGACCCTGGCAGCGGGAGGCCAACTCAGAGTAGGAGCTCCCACTGGGAGATTCGAGACTGGCTTCAGGGTGGAGGCCGAGGAGATGAAGGAAGAGAGCGATGGAGACTTGGGCATCTCTGGCAGCGTAAGCCATCTAGAGCAAGAGATGAGAATAAAAATTTAGAGGAACACAGGAGCACCATCAAGGTGTGTGTCGCTGCTAGAAATGTGGGACTCTCAGATAATGACATGATCCTCTAGGGTTATCAAATATGTAATTATTTCAACTTCACTTGGCAATTAAGTACACAAGCTGGTAACCTTTGACTTTTTATGAAAGAAAATATTTCATCACACAGCGAGAGTATCATGTCTATCCAAGGCCTAGATATACTGCAGCATCAGTCCTGTAGAATCAGGGGCATCTAAAACAGCTTGACGACTCTATATCGACTATATCTTAAAGTGCTGATTTATTCGCTGAAGCAGATGTGAAAAATAAGAGATATAAAAATATGTGAGGCTCGCTATAACAAAATGAATCACCACCTGCTGCAGCGTCAGTTGATCTGCCTCCCAGTCACTGCAGCGCAGCTCCAGGGATTTATCTAGAGACACATTCAACAGATCTTCTGCCAGAGACTTCAGACTGAGGCCGTTATTCACTGTAACCTGCCTGAAAATGGAGACAGAATTTAAGAGGATCATCAATGTGACAACGATGAAATGAACAAAAGGACAAAGTCTTCTTGTTTTTAAGAGCCCATCAATCAGCAACAACCAAACTGTACCTTTGTCTTAAGGCAAGATAGCGCAGGTCAACTGTACACGTCAGAGACAGACCATAGTCGCGCGTCAGACGCTTTCCGTCTTCGTAGCAGCCGACGCCGACTTTCAGAACATGTGGGTCTCGGAGGACTTCCATTAAGCTGAGAGGGAACGGCTGCTGGCCGCTGCGAAACGCCAGCAGCCTCACCAGGACACACAGACCTGAATATGTGGCCATCTGCAGCAGGGACACCGCAGAGGTTCGGCCCTTCACAGACACCTGCAACAGGAAGCAGCAGCCAGGTCAGACACAACCATGAAACTGTTGGAGGAGGATGTTTAAAGTCCACCCTTTTGATAATCTCACACTAGTACCACTCTACAAATTGGATCTTAAATGCATTTCAGGAGTTGATTATAATTTGATTTTTGCAGCAGGCAGTGCAACTTTACTTTGTGAGTGTATGGTTTTGTGTTTTTTTAGGGTAGCTGTCACTGGAGGCACTGGGATGACTCCCACTTTAATTGATTTTTTTTATTTCCCCTGTAGGACTATTAAACATTAGTGTAAAGTTAGGGTAAGCAGAAATCCCCAGCAGAATTTGAAAACACACCCTCCTCCCGCGGCTCTCCCCTCTGTGTCCTAAGCCCCTTCCACCAGACGACCACGAGCACAAGCAAGCGCTTTAAACAGTCACCCATGTTTCCTACACATCAATTCATTTCACTTTATTTCACTGGAGAGATGCTTGCAGCGCATTCGCTCAGCCCCTCCTTGCCCCGTTCTCTTTCTCGCTCTCTGTTCATCAGACCACAAATAAGACAAGAATTAGCTAGCTAGCCTCATCACAGACCCGCTGCCTTGCTCCCCACTGCCATAGACTGCCCCACAGGGAAGACAGCGGGTAGTAGCTACAGAGACGACTTTTGGCCAATGGAGTGCCATGTCTAACCTGTGTAACTGCAGCAACAGAAAGTTTGCTGATGCAGCAGGGAGTCCAGGCTGTCCGGTCCCCTGGCGTTGGGGTTTGGGCTCACTGCGGCCACTGTCTCCAGAGCTGCTGCCTGCTGTCCTCCCAGCAAGGTGGTCTGTAGCAGCGGGGTGTGAGGCGGAGGATACACAGTGACCCAAGGCGCTTGCCAACGTTAGCTACATAATTGTGAACCTGAAGCCACAGCTGGGACCCTTTGGCTCTGGTTGGCAGAAGGCTAAACTATTAGCACGTTTTCCCTCCATCTCTAAAGCACTTTGCAATACTAACATGTTTTATTTTGTTTATTCTCAGATTGTCTTTTAGACTCTTTTTGATATGCCCGTCTTCCTTTTTTGGGGGTGCTTTGCAGTGTAGGCAGTTGTTGTCAATGCTGGAATAGCATCTTTTTCTGCAGGGTTTTCCGCCACTGAATCAGGCTTTCGCTGAAGGGACATGCATGCACATCTGCATTTGAAGAACAGCCAATAGGAACACCCTCTCTGTTAATTCTCCAACATCTGCCTAATCCCTTATTGACTATTCACTTTAGCTCTACTTCAAATTGTTTGTTTTGTCCAACCATCTAACATCCAAAATCTAGACTATATCTACTCTTTCAGAGCTGATTCTTCCCTAGTGTCTGTGTGATCTTGTATCATCTATGAGACCAATTACCTACACAAATAAGCAAAGAATATCAAACAACAATAAGTTATTCAGGGTGGATTTTTCCTCTTTGTATTTAAAAACATGCAAAAGATATTTCTTACGCCTTTTATCTTTACCCATTCACAGTCGAGCCCCAGCACAGGGAAGACTGACAGCTCCTTTTCCATCAGGGGCCACAGCTGCTGCCACTCCTCCTCAGAGCTCACCATCACTGGTTTCACTCCCAGCAGCTGTTCATAAGACGGGATCTGTACAGGCGGGGGCTGCTGTGTGGTCTGACACTCCACTGCCTTAAACTCCTTCTCCTGCACATTTGGCGGTTTGGTGTATTGGCACTCGACAGCTGTAAAATCCTTGTTCACAGGACATGGAGCCTCCACAGGATCAGCCACCTTCTGGATGGAAGGCAGCCTCTTCCTCTTTGTTCGGTAAACTCGCCATATGAGCAGCCCTCCTAAGGTCGCCCCGAGTACTGTTGTTATGACAGCGGTTAAAGGTCCTCGATGAGACATGGTGACGCGTAGTGATCCTCAGCTGGCTGACAAGTGCAAAGCTAAAGCCAGAACAAACAACTCCAGGTCAGTGGTCAGATGTGCATGACCATAACAGTCTATTTTTGAAAAGGTGAGTGATGTTTTACCTTTCCTGTGTCAGTGGGATCCCATATACACCTGGCTCTGTTTCTGTGACCTGGACAGGCACCGCATCTCTCTGGAAGAAACACACCACAGGTCCTCCATTCATAAACAAACAAATCAATACATAGTATAGTGAAATTCTTAGATGCCTAGCTTGGGTGGTATCAAGGTACTATGGTGTACCACTGGGGTATTTAGAAACCCTGAAGATCTGATTTAATACTGTTAAAAATACGGATTCTGCTCTTTTTATTAAACTGATAGAGATGTTGTTTTAAGGCGCTGTGGTGCACCACCAGAGGTCAGTCTCTGCTGGTTGATCAGGCAGGAGTGCTGCTACATACAACTTTATCTTAGATGACTTCTTCCAAATACAAACCAGTTAATAAGCCACATGATTTTATTCAACGTCCACTGATGTATCTGTACCTGTCCTCCAGCAAGACGGGCGCTTATTTCCTATCTATTTATTCTTCTATGGGCCATAAGTTATCAGATCCAACAAGACTTGTTGCATTTTTAAAACACAGCATTGTAGGTCAGACAGTGACATATATTCTGCGATGACTTCTATCACTAGTAGCTCAGCTGTTATGCTTTTTGTTTTATTTTTAAACCTGAATATCGTCATGTACTGTATATCCCAGTAAAACATCAGGAAGGTATGACAAAAAAATAAAAAAAAAGATATTGCCTAAGCCTGTTAATCCAACAAATAGATAAATAAAATAGAAAATCAATCGAACAAATAGACATGGTAACGTGCGATAAAACTATCATTAAATAAATGAGATTTTAAAATGAAATGTTGTCACTAGGACACAATAATACGTATATATGGGGTCAGTATGACAATAAATCATCAGGACCTGAACAGCCGATGGAAGAAACTCCTCCTCGTCCTCTCTGCAGTAACATTAAAGCTTTATCTATGTTCTGAGGATCTATAAATGCTTTTCTTGTGTTTGATATTTCCCAACTGCAAAATGTGTTAATATTGGGGTAGAATGCTTCTTTAAATCCTACATTGTTTAATAAACGAAAAACATTTCTTGTCAATCCATCATCATCCAGGAGTTATCATGGAAGGCCTGGATACTCTCAGAGACCTTCACCTTAATCATACCAGTGTTTGACTTCCAGCTGTATTGCCAACGCAGGCATTTTTAGGTCATACTTTTATTGCACAATTAATATTGATAGCTGTTATGAAACATAGTACATTTATAGATATGCTCTGATCACTTTGATTTCTATGCAGCCAAAGCTGTGACCTGTCAGACTATGTAAGATTAGAGGATTTATTAGGGACGCGCAATATTGGATTTTCAGCCGATATGTAACAACTCGTTCGACTGATAACCGATAGATATATCCAAATGATATAAACAGATATGTATACCAACACCGATGACGTGCCGATTTTATCATGCATGCCATCCCTAGGATTAATTATATGAGGAAAAGAAAACCACATACACATCCCGCAAAAACAAGCAAACAAAAAATTGACAGGTGAGGTGTTAGTGTTGTGCACAGGTAAACCTAGAGACTACACATTGATCTACACACTACCAGTGGTGTAAAGTATCTAAGTACATCACTCATGTACTGTACTTGGTACTTGACAGAGTATTTCCATTTTCTCCTACTTCACACCTCTACTTCCATGCATTTAAGAGCTAAATCTTGTACTTTTTACTCAACTTCTGATAACTTTAGTTACTTTGCAGATTCAGATTAATAATATAAACCATAAATCAACAAATACATCATTATACATTATTATAATGATACCAGGGATGCACAATAATAGTAATGGCCAGTATCTGCTTTAAAATGAACTATCAGAATCAGCCAACATGCGTTTTCTTATTTTGCACAATGAATGAATATTACATACATTGAAAAGTATTGTGTGTCATGTCTCCATCTGCTGGTGGGCCATCACAATAAAAGTATGCATGTATAATATGATGTTCATTCAACTACAGAAGAGACTTGGGGCGTCGGTGGCTTAGTGGTAGAGCAGGCGCCCCATGTACAAGGCTGTTGCCGCAGCGGCCCAGGTTCGAATCCAGCCTGTGGCCCTTTGCTGCATGTCGCTTACCTGTCCTGTCCATTAAAAGGCAAAATGCCCAAAAAATATCTTAAAAAAAAAAAAAAAACTACAGAAGAGACTTGATGATCACTAAAATTAGGTGAGGAATATATCTATATCGGTATCAGTTATAAGCCAAATGAGTTGTTGAATATCGGCATATGGGATATCTGCAAAAAAATCCAATATCACGCATCCCCATTTCAAAGCCAACAATTGTACTTTTCACAACTTTAGTTACTAGTTACTTTACAGATTCAGAATAATACAAAATATAAATCAACAAATGATAGTTTTATTGATCCCTGAGGAAATTTACAAGCAACCCACAAGATAAAGTATGGTAGTCATATTATGATCTATAAATATATATAACATTCATAGATAGGCCATTGTGCATTATTTTCACTTTTGGTACTTTTAGTCAAGTCGAAATGTAAATGCAGGACTTGTACTTTCTTCACTGTGGTATAGCCACTTTCATTGAAGTACAAGATGTGAGCACTTCTTCCACCTCTGCTTACTACACCTGTCAAGTTGTATCTTAACAATCAGAGGGCACAGTGTTTGCAAGTGTGCAAGTAAAGTTTGTTTTAAAGAATTATTGAATAAAAAAAGTATTCAGTGGCACAACTCGCATTCCTAATTAGGTCACAGAATTCAGTGTAACACCTGGTCACAGGTCAAGTTGTGTCACGTTAGCTTCTTCGTTAGCTGGCTTGCTAATGCTCAGTTTCCCCAACGCCATACACGTTAAGCTAAAAGCAAAGCAATGACAGCACTACCGGTTACACTGAGGACTTGGCTGCTGCAGGGCTAAATTGTCGGGTTAAGTCATACGAGTTAAACCAGTTCATATAACGGTGCAGCACCGAGTGAACGTTACACAGCTAGCTAACATTAGCAGTGCAACTTCTGCTAGCCTTTGACCGTTAGCTGTCAAACAACAGCGTGAAACAACACCAACTACCTTTTCATCTCATAAGGAAATTAGTTTAAGGCAAGACTGACCAACATTCGTTTTTGACATCATTCTGGTTTGCTTTTCTCGTTAAAGCAAAGTTAAACCAACGTCAGCCTGGTTAGCCACTATGGCTAGCCGGCTAACTTGCTAGCTTGTTAACTCTCCTGTTCGTCCAGCTATGCGTCCTGATGCCAAACCGGAAACGCAGCTACCAAACAGCAGCGCAGTGCTTCTGTGTACTAATAAAGTTTGAGTCTTACCTTTACGTTTCTAACCAACACAGCGCTAGTTCCGCACACATGTATTCTTGCTTCTCTTTACTAAACTGATCCATGTCTTCCGGGCTGTATTTATACGCTGCTGCACCGGGACGCGGCTCTGCAGCCAGCGCCCCCTGCTGGAGGGAAGGAATTACAACCGAGAACACCAATGCAACAAACTCACCTCTGCATCCACACAAGGGACAACTGGGTCCACTGGGAAAGTTAGAGCAGTGTTTATATGATCTCGTTTGTCAAAAATTGGTCTAATATAAATGCACCCTAAATGCTTTGTCTTTATTCATTGTTTAATGCAAAGAAAATGTCAATAATGTTAGCAGTCTATTCAAATTTACATCTGGACCCTGCTATTCATTATCTTCCTTGATATTATGCTTGTGCTTGTACTTTGGCTGCATCTAACCGTTATTTTTATCATGTATTATTTGACAAATTATTCCTAAATTAATTTCAAGTCTATGAAATGCTAATAAATATTGAAAAAATGGCCATCAAAGTTACCAAAAGTCCAAGGCGACATTTTCAAATGTGAAACAGTCCAAAACCGAAGGATATTCAATGTTTAATCATATAAAACCAAAAAAGGAGACAATTATAATGTTTAAGAGGCTGGAACAAGTAAATGTTTGTCATTTTAGTTCGATAAATATATAGAAATAGTTGCTGAAGTTGGAAGTGTTCCGGGCACGTCCCACTGGCAGACCCATTACATGCTGGAGGGATTGAATATCTCATCTGGCCTGGGAACACCTTGGGGTTCCCCAGGAGGAGCTGGAAAGTCTTGCTGGGGAGAGGGACGTCTGGCCTGCTGCCCCGGATAAGCCACTGAAAATGGATGGATGGACTATACCTTATTCACTCAAGAACACAGACCACTGTTTTTCCTTTACCACCATCAATTTATTCAATCTTTTAGCTTCAATATTTCTCCGAAGAAGTGGAATAAAGTAATGAAATAATTACAAAATGGAAAAATAGATCAGATAATAGATCATATTCACAGGTTTGATTTAAAAAAATAAAAACATGACAGAGAAATCAGACAGTGAGAGATGAAACCGTTTTTTTTATATCTCCCTGTAGTTTTCTGCTGACCGTCAGACCGTCACAGCAGGCTAACGGAGGTCAGGGCAGGTCAGCACGCAGCTTCTCGGCTACTGCAGCACCACAACTGACTAAACCCATGTTGATCAAGGTCACCTGTGAGGTCAAATCATCTACTTTAGTGCTTGTGCAAAATAAAAATTTAGAAATCAACTACTTTAAAAAAAACTAATGTAAGAGGTGGAGAAACAGGAGATGACACATCCTACTGTGTTAAATAAAAAAAAAATCATTACCACACACAAAAAAAAAGAATGACAGCGAAGACAGAAGAAGTAAAATGTTAAGTACTGATGTGTACTAAACTATTAAAAACTGAGCACAGGTAAGAGAGGCAACCAGTTGGGCACCACCACCATTGCTAGGTCCACATTGATTGTTGCTGCAATGATACCCTATTTACAGTGAGATGCTTCACATCCAATCACAGGATGCAACAGACGGCAATAAAGAGATTTTTCTTCAAAAATAAAACAGAACAAAAATAACACAAAAGTAAAGCAGCTGTCCCTTCACAAAATCTCTTTACATCACATTAAAAATTAGCACTGCTGTGAGCTGTGTGTACAGTATAGATTCTTTATAGATATATATTTATGTATAATATATACGGTCATTTCTTGTATACACGAACATAAACTCGTCTCATTGTAGCTAGCCTGTGCCTTTGGCACGATTACTTACAACTCTTCTGTTAGATTCCAAAGCTATTTAAAATATACTTAATGCATAAAAATAAAGATTTTGGCATTGTCTCACTTTACTCTTCTGATTGGGAAGTTATTAATGAGAACTTCTCATCTGGAAGCTGAGTTCTCTCAGTGCTGCAGTTCCTCTGCCAGGTGAGGGAGGGAGGTCTCGTCCTGTCAACAGTGAGCACTGGGAGCTGGACCGAGCAAAGGTGAGCTGGGGACGGGAGCCGCCTCACCTGTGTGGGTGGCAGGGGGTTTACGGGGGAGTGGCTCGGTACAGATATTCCACAGGGTAATGACAACCTTGCGCTGCACAGCACAAACAAAACAATACAGACAATGCTAATGAAATGCCTGGGGAGCTGCGCCCTTGTTAACAGCAACCTGTTTTGTTTTTTCCTCCCCTCACTGCTGTGCAGAGTTCTGCTCCCTGTTGATTCACCCGTTGCTCTCCGCTGTCTTCGGTCCTGCTGAGCTTGTCCACTGAAACCAAGATGAAGAGAGGCAGGAGGAGATTCCCCTCTCTTCTTTAGTCAAACATCCGTCTGCTCCTCCAACTAAAATGGCCTCTTTATTGTCCAGTACTTTCTAATCTCACACACAGTCTTCAGAGCTGGATCTCAAAGGTCTTGTGCAGCTCAGTAGAGAAGGGATTTGTCGGGGAGGGTGTGGTGCGCTGGCGCGAGCGGCTCTCCAAGGCTGCCCACTGGGCCTCAAAGGCATCTTCCTGCGGCTGTGGGGGCGGCTGGGTGGCTGGGGAGGATGGAGCGAGTTGGGGCGGAGCAGCCCAGCTGTCTGCCCCGTTAAAGGTCACACTACCATTGGATGGCTGGAGGGGGGGAGGGTGCACTGTGTGTGATTGAGGGGGTTTCATGAACGGGCTGATGTTGCCGACAGCCTGGGCATCATGCTGGGGTGTTGTGGAGGCTGGGACGGGGAACGGCTGGGGTTGCGTGGCTGAGCCAAACACATTAGCCACCATCTGCGAAGGAGTGATGCCGACCACAGGCACACTGGGCTGAGGGAACGGCAGCCCATTGGGCATCGGGTAGGAGGCTGGAGCCTGAGCGTGGAAGGCAGGCTGGCGAGGGGGCAACATGGGCACAGCGGAGGGCAGAGGGGACATGAAGGCCACCGGGGCAACAGAGGGAACAGACGCCACAGGCATCGGTACAGGGGCAGGGAACGGCTGGGTGGGAGGCGAGGCTGCTGCCATGATTGGATTAGGCTGAGGACCTCGGACAGACTTTGTGACTTCTTCTAACCACCGGTCTGCTTCTGATGGTGTGCGTTTGTGGGTGGACGTGGGCGGGGAGGATGTGGGGGGGACCACTATCACCGGAGTCGGAGATGACCAGTTACTTCCTGTTGGCAGAAAGTACACAGAAAGGCAAAACAATGTCAGCGGATACAAATCAAACATTTAACTGTGAGAACAACAGAAGCAGTGCATCACTGAGACAGAAAGAAATACTGGTGAAGTCTTCCCAGTTATAGCTGTAGCTGGTTTAAAGGAACAGTTTTACATTTTAGGAAAATTTCTTCTTGGTTTTTTTCTATCTCATTTGTTTAATTCACACAAAACTGAGGTGTTGGACAGATCTGTAGCGTCACATTTACCAGATACATAAACGGTATCGATCTTCTCATCTAAATCTCCGTAATGTAGTAAAAAAGCGTACTTCCCAAACTGTCGAACGACTGCTATGAAAAAGTCTGACTGCAACTCATTAATTTTTTAACGTACAGTGATGGTACAGGTTCAACTTAATGACACACAGTTATCGCAACCCCATCTTCAAAAAATGATGCAGGGATAAGTAGACATCAAAGGTACACTGTAACATCTCTTATCTCTCATTAGTAAACTCTCAGTGCATCCTGTGGCGTGCCAACTTATCAGTTTAGCCTCTCTGAGGTGCTTCTTACCTGGCTGTGCTGAGGCCGGGGCCCCTGCTGGGGTCTTAGCCCAGGGGTTAGTGTCTCGGGCAGGCAGAGCGGGGGGCAGAACTGGGGGGTTAGCAGCAGCAGCAGCAGCAACAGCAACAGGGAAGGCAGGAGCTGTGCCGTTCACTACAGCAGATAAGAGACAGAAGCTAGTACGAGCAAGCATGTGTGTCAGCTGACGTGACGTGGACCAATCTTTTGTTAGACATGCACAATAAGACCGTGCAGTTAATCACACATACAAAATAAATGCTACAAATGCAGTTATGACAAAATGAAATTCAAACTGCAGGCAGCACAATCATCACTGGAGGTCTGTTTATTTTCTGCAGAGCTGAATAACCAGGACATTCAGCCAAATGTGGGCAAAGACTGTGGCCAGGAAAGTTGGCCGTTATCTGCAGCAAACAACCAAATAATAAGTGTGTGCTTCCTTTTTTAATTCTGCCTGGCAAGTGTAAAATTGACAATACATTCATTAGTTTTTCTGGGCTAATGTCCCTGAACTTTTATTATCACTCAAATAAAAGAAGCTATAAAGCGTTGCTATAATTGTTTGCATGCGATTTCTTACTGGCACTGTGGAATAATTGGACAAAACCTCATGATAGTTAACACTGGAAAAACAGAAGTATGTGCTTCATCTATTAAAAACATTGTAGTTTAATCATGCCATTACACAGATTCAATCACAAACTATCACACACAGCTAGGTTATCAGTGTAAGTTCCCTGTAGCACATGTTAGGTGTTAAGGGACTGAGAGGAGGTTTATCTGGTGTTACCTGGTGCTACAGGCGACTGTGGAGATGAAGCTGGTTTGGGCATTGGTGCTGACGAGAAGGGATCCTCTGGGGGTCCACTGAACGCTGAGGTGATCTGAGTGCACAGCGAGCTGATGCTGTCACTTTCTCCTTCTACCTCAGGGACTGGAAACACCAGAGAGTAAACAGAGGTTCATACAAAAGACACAGAAGACAGGACAGAATTCATCTCTGGGTAGGGCTGCTCCTGACTAAGAATTTAATCGACCAATAGTCGTCATTTAGGTCCATTAGTCGACTAGTCGCCTGCATGTTTACGATATGAATGTAATGATATATTTTGGTGGTTTGAGTTGAAGGTGTGAGAAAGAATAGTATCAGTAACATTGTTAACACTGTGCTACATTACAGAGAAATACAAAACCGTCCTAAGGAACCTTCATTAATATAGGCCTATATTTTATCTACAAGTGCACGTCACACACTGAGCGAGCCGCCTGTTAATGACGCTGTGGGCTAATGGGCATGTAGCTACTTCCATGTTTCAGATGATACGTCATGTTTGTAGTCGACCAATGAAGATGAGTTTACCTATCACCTTGGGTTCGTCCTTCACCTTCTCAAAATGATCCCACACTTTGGATTTCCTGCCCGACATGTTATTAACTGGCCTGTGGAATAACCACAGGTACCAGCCCTGGGAATTAGGGGCCGTACACATGCTGCGTCTTTAACTGCATGGAAAACACAGAGTCGGGCGCTGGGTGCTACTCTTGTTCCTGATTTTCTTTTCATCCTTGCAAATACAGACTGTTGCGCTTTAAGTTTTTTATCAGGTTGTGTATACCAACAAACGAGCTGAGGACACGGACAGCTGCTCAGGATCCCAGTCTCACCTGTATTCTTCATGGGGAAGTCAGACTTGCGCTGCATGGTGGAGGGCAGCTCGTTCATGCGCAGCGACATCTGTCGTTTGAAGGGAGAAGTCTTCTGACTGAGGGCCGGGAAGCCTCTGAAGGAGCCCTGCCTGGCGAGAACCTCGGCCGGTGCGTGTCTGCGTGGTATCACCTGGGGTCCCAGGCTTGCCACAGAGAGAGGAGGGGAGGACGACGGGGATGGCGAGCCTCCCGTCGGGTGTGCTGAGGAGTTTGTCACGCTGGTGGCTGAGTTCCCAGCAGTCTTCACATCTGTCTCAGCTGTAAAAGAGGAGCAACATTCAAGCAATGAGACAACAGCATAGCTGGAAGTGAAGTTTGAATCAAAAGACAATTTGAACTTGTGTGTAACTAAACCCAACAACCTATGTCCACATCAGGGAATTACAAGGACTACAGATACAGACCGTTTTTAGCATCCTGTAGCTGCCTCATGACTTCCTCCCGCTCTGCCGCCTCTGTTGCCGTAGTAACACGAAACGAGCCCTCACGGGTGAAAGTGGTTCTGTTGGCGTCAAAGGTTGCTGTGACCCCACACTCCTTCTCCCGTTTCTGTTTTCGCTCCAGACAGGCAGCAAATGCACAACCTACAGCATGACTGAGACGCTCCCCCTGAAAGATGACGCAAAAACAATGAACCTTGTTTAAACAAACCTCTGAGCACAGTGCTGGTATAAAGAAATTAAGGTTTTTCCTCCCATAAACATGATATAGAAAACATTATTAAAATAGTATAAACACCCTCACATAAACTACATTGTTTAAGTGACTCATAAAACACTGAATGATGTTTAAGATCATAACTTCTGAATGAAGACGACTTAATAAGACTGAGTTTGACTTACTGAGTCTTTAATAGCCATAAAACAATGGCAGATCCAGCGTCGCGTGGTACCGTCCCTGCAGATGTAGGAGAACGCCCTCTCAAAGTTACGGTCCGGCGCGCAGAACGACACCTTCTCTATTGTCTGGTCCAGAATCAGGTCCTGCCGAACACATTTTCACCTCATTATTATGAGCTTAAAAACTATAGTCAGAATCAAGTGACTCTCAATTGAGTCAATTTAAAATGTGGGCTGAATGACTGCACAGTGAACAGTACTTCAGAGTGAAGGCCTGGCTTCAAGAGCGCTCGAGTAAGATTGAACCACCATCAGCTGGAAAAGTACTAGTCTTCACCTGACACTGCTCTCTGACCAAACCAGAACCCAAACCATAACCCTGACCCACAGGGAAATAACACTGAAAATAATGTCTCACTCAAACTAGAACTGCCACCCTGTGGTTTTACGGCTCTGCAAGCCGGCCAAGTTACAGTTACATCCATGTCCAGATTCAAATGTAACCATCACAGGAGACAATGTTTTCAAATATAAATTTTGCTGCAAAAGAGGATACATATTTTAAAACGTGGATGCTTCACACACATCTTCCCCCGGCAGCACAGATGATCTAAATAATCAGCACAGTTTCAAGATGGACACCCAAGACTAGTGTCACCGATTCAGCGTCTGACCAAATGTCTCCCCTTCTGTTCCTGAGTTATGGCATTGACTAATGGCCAGAAAAGTGTTTTTGCAGAACATTATGTCACAGTGAAGCTGACCACTTTGGATATTAAATGACATCACTTCCTCAATTTGTTTTATCAGATATTTGTGTTTTGTCATAAGTAGTGTATGAATTCTTGAGTTATGGCCAAAAACATGTTTGTGAGGGCACAGTGACTTTTGCCCACTACAATTTCACCAGTTCCTTTAAATCTGAAAATATTCCCTCATGGTGTTCCTGAGATATCACATTCACCAGAATGGGACAGATGTACAACCTGAAAACATAATGCCTCTGGCTGTGGCTGTCACTGGAGTGGAGGCATGTGAAGATCTTGAACATGAATCCCATGATTGTCTATCTAAAATTCCTCAAAATTTTCTCTTGATAAATAATATGTTAGACATTTTTCCTTGCTTGTCAGAGCTTGGTATCTATTGAACCTGGAATCTACTGGAGCCACTCTCTGTACCACTGGCACCACTGTTGCCTTTACTCCCCACATCTTTTCTAGCTCCTCTTTCAGCCCTTGGTATTTTTCGAGTTTCTTGTTCTCCTTACTGATGTTGCTGTCGCGCGGGATTGCTACATCTATCACAACTGCCTTCTTCGTCTTCCGGTTGGTTAGCCATCAACAGTTTGTCAGTCTGGATCTGGAAGTCCCACAGGATCATTCTCAACCACCTTAGGAGGAGTCTTCCTTTGTGACCTTGGGACCTCCAGCCTATACTCAGTGCAGATGTTCCTGTACACCAGGGCTATTCAATTGCAAATTCAATTGGGCTGGATTGTAAAACCTTAAAATGTCTATGGGCCAGACTTTTTCAGCAGCGAGCAACCTATTGAAAACTTGGTTACAATAAAAGAGCTGATAAAGTCAGAGCTTTTTATTGTTACGTTCGTGATTAATTGTACCCCAGGCCGTTTCATACCAGGTCTCAGCACCAATCCCTGCCCAGGCCACTCAGAGCTTGCTTCTGGGCTGCGTGTGGCCCGTGGGCTGCCAATTAAATAGGCCTGCTGTACACTATGCCAGCCACTTGGTTATGGCATCCCATGTACACTGTTCCTGCCTCCATCTTACACCCTTCTGTTACATGCAGATTTATTCTTGACAATAAAACTCACAATTTCACATTCAAACATTCTGTGAATTGAAATTTGTGTGGTTGTCCGCCTGGTCTTGTTCGTAAAGTTAACTTATCAATAGTAATCAATGCCAAGAGAAAATACAAAAAAAAAAAAAACTTTAATAGCTAATAGTAGAAAGAAGACAAATTAAAAAAAAATTGCCTTCATTTTTCTTTTTGTCGTTGATTTTTTTTATGTTAAACTATCTGCGTCTATCTACAACTGTTATAAAATGTAAACGTGTGTATAAAGGCACATAAACCAGGTCTGATGTAGTACCGTCACTTTCCAGCAGGTGTCAACATAACCTTTCCTGTTTACTCTTCTCATATCTACTCCTGCAGGTGCACTGAGTACATATTTACAAAGAGGGCCTCTCAGAGGTCACTTCAGCAGAACTATAGCAGCCTCACTACCATTATCAGCTGCTGCAGCTCAGCAGCTTCCACCTTTAAAGCTACTAAAGCCACGTGTACTTCCTCTGGCAGCTCTGTCTCTCTGATCAAGGTGTTTCCAAGCCTGTGATGGAGCGCTGAAGGGACTTATCATTACCTTTGTTTTGTCATCTACGACGCGAAGACCATCTGCCGACACCCACAACACAGCGCGCACTGGCTTCTTCCCAGCCTGCAAACGAAACACAACAGGGACACGTACGAGTAAGAAACGAGGAAACTTTTCCATTTCATCTCTCCGTGCCCCAATAAAATAGCTTTGTACCATTCCTTGGTACCAAATCATAAAACTTCACACACACACAAAGCACACCTGTAAATAAAGAGAAAGCACCAGGTAAGAGACAAAGGAGAAGACACAAGTCTGGAGTTGTGCCCAAATTTTAATAAAAGAAATAAGAGGGTTGGTATGAGAACTGGTGCTCTGATGCAGTCGACAGTGGTGGCCCCATTGGTTAGAATAACAATAAAATATTTGTGTGTGCACAAAGGTAAACGTCCATTCACACAAACTGTTCATTGTTCCATTCTTGATTCATGGAAGAAGGCTGAAGGGAGAGAAGGCACGCCTGTTAATACAAAACACACACACACACACACACACACACACACACACAGGTGCCCCGCCCCAGCCTAAACCACCCCACCTGCTCAAAGACACATGCATCATTGTGTTTGTCTCTCTCCATACAGATTCTCCCCCCCTCGTGTGTGTGAGTGTTTGTTTCTTCCAGCCTTCAGATGTGATCAAAGGGTGAAGTGTTACATGAAGAGGAGGGAAAATAATAATAATGCTCATAATAAAGAGACACACTCAGACACACAGAGCAATAACTTACTTTTGCAAAGAATCCTTTGAAGAATTTCCTGTCCTGGAAGTGGATGTGGTAAAAGGGGAGGGCGGGTGAGAGGGGTGGAGGAGACGGGGGGAGGAACAAGGTATGAAAATGTTACCTAGGAAGTCTAAAAATTGTCTGGAGCCCACAGGAGGGGGATTTCATTTGGGGTTTTTTTTTCAGTGGAGGTGAAGCTGGGTTATGAGTCAGTGAGTCAGTGAGTGAGTGAAGCAATGGATCACGTAGCTCCACATGATTCCATACTGACAGGGGTGTAACGATACCAAAAAATCACGGTGCGATATAACCACGATAAAAAGCCCACGATACCATATTTATCACGATATTAAAAAACGAAGACATATTTATTTTAGAATGTTCCAAAGTTGTATAATTGCCTAGAGTTGGTTCGTGTTCTCATGGCAGCATTTACAAGAGGACCAGATCAAATGCCTTGTGTAAGAAAGCTGCTCTTGATTGGTCAGAATTTCCATGTGGGAAAAATCCAGGAAGTAAAGCAAACGTTGAAGAAGAGTACACTTGCAAGATAAATGGACTCGTGGACTATATTGCTGTCATTGTTCATTTTAGTCAAACCATACAGTTTGAAAACGAGGCGCGGCTCCAACTAGAAAACAATGTTTTGATGCATTGGATGTGCTGAATGTGCATATTAAGGCAGTACAGGAGGAGGTGCACATTAATAATCCTCCAGGACTGTAACATGCTCATGTTTAACCCAAACAATGTGTCATGTGACTGCAGTTGCTTCACATCCAGGTCGGAACACCTTCTCACCACAAACGAACCGCACCAGAGTTTGTTTGTAACCGGATCGAGACCACCTCTTCAAGAAGGTCTCAGTCCGGTTGTTTTGGTGCACACCTGAGTGTGATTGCTGTGTTCACAAACAATCCGCACTTAGGGGGTAAATGAACTTGAGTTTGATTGAACTGAACTGAACAGGGCAGGTGTGAAAGCACCAGGTGTCGGATTTAAAGATATGGCAGTCCAAGCCTGGATTATAAAGCTTCTGAGAGACATACACTTGCACAGGAGCCCTCAATGGCATGACAGTTTGCTTCTGGGCAAAAAAAAAAAAAAAAAAAAAAGTTTCTCACAGGCAACGTTCCAGAGATATTTAACATTAGTAACGTATCCTTCTATACGACATCATCGACCCCAGAAATAACTTCCATGCTGTCTAGTACGTCAGGTTTTTCTCATCAGTCCTGTTCAACACTTGTGATGAGACAGACTTGAGCACACAGCTCAGCTCAAAAAACTCTTCAGTGATACAGTGCGCAGGTAATGTTAAATTAGACCTTATATTTGACGAGGAGAGATTGTAGAAAGCAGCTAAAATAACCATGTAACATCGTTTCATCACAGTTCCATCATGGTATCAAACTATGTTTTTATCGTGATATCGCAAAATTTGATATATCATTACACCCCTTCATAGTGACAGATGTTTTGATGGGTGATACTGTGGTTGTTATTGTCGATATGATGGTATCTGTTAGTACTACCACACTGGAAGCTAGTAAACCTCCCCAAAACAGGAAGTGACACCCCTGGGTTCTTTTTTTGTGATTGAAATAAACAACAACCCTTCAAAGCCTGCAACAGTCCCACAGCTCAGACAGCATATCAGTCTGCCCGGACAGAGGAGATAAAGAGGGCAGACCTTCAGGTGTGTGTCTGTGCAAATATGTGGAGGAGATAATCCCAAATCCCATTTTATTCTTTCTCCTCCGATTCTTAGACCGTGGCTCCATGGTTGTTCAGCAGACAGAAACAGATTCCCATAGACGGCAGTTTGACCCCTGAGTCAAGCCTGTGACTATTCACCACCAGTCAGACGGAGTCAGGGGTCAAGTTTAGGCCGCCGTAACCACATAAAGAAACCACAACCACCAGACCCGGCCTGGCCTTAATCCTCCCTTCTTCCCCCGCACCCTCAGAGTTCCTCTCCTCCCCATAAGCTGTGAAAAGGAGTGCCACTCTGCTCCTGTTACACAGCCATGGTGGAGACAGCACTCCGAGCACCATGTTAATGCATGATTTAACGTGTTAACCAGCACTGGAGATTCATTTGGAATGAGCTAAGCGTTTGTTAGTGTGTGTATGTGTGTGTGTGTGTGTGTGTGTGTGTGAACCACACAGACATGCACATGGTGGTAGAGCCTGCACAGCTAGTATTAGTAAGCTATGGTTAGGGGAGGAAAAAATCTCTATAAGGTTGAGACAACTAGAATGGGAGGCGGTGTGGGGGAGGGGATTTGGAGGTATTTCTCTGCAACACCACATTAAAAACCTGCTTAAAAAGACAAAAAAATTGTATAACACAAACAAAAAGGTAATACAATATTCAGGTATTCAATGTGTGAGCTGGGATGAAACTACAGCAGGGGAAAAGCTTTCTGGACAGAAAGGACAGCTGAGTTTTGAAAGATCAAGGTGAAGCCAACAAGGCAAAAATTAAACAACTGAAGCAAGAAACTTTTAAGCCAACACGCCATACTTCTGATGCTGAAAAATGTTGTGCATACCTTACTACTTGTAGCCACAGCAAAAACCTTTCAGCGGTACTACCAGCTTGTGGCACACAGTCATTTCTGCCCCGCAAATCAACACTTACCACCAGCAGGATGTGCAACAACAAATAACACATCTTGTGTAACGTTTGTCACTGGCCTACTTTGTGCAACAACTCACTCTTTCTAACGTTTGCTACCAACGCGACTACATGAGTGAGTGTACTTTATGGTGGATGGCAGAGATGTTACTTTATCTGACAGGTTGTCGGATAATCTAAAACCACCACCCTGCAGAGCAGCTATAGCAAGGATGGTTGCCTATAAAACACAATTCTCACTGCAAAATGTGTTTATTTTTTGTCCACTGTTTTCAGTTAAGGCGAGATTTTAGGACATGATTGGAAAGGTTTCTTCAGGCCTTAGTAAGATTGCCAGCCCAAATCCATTTTTTTGGCATATCCACATTGTGTCCAGATTGATTTTATAAAGTCTGGACAGCAAAAACACACATGAAGTGTGATTCTTACAATCCAAACCACATTTGGAGGTGGTGTGAAATGCGATTCCAATTGGATTTGTCCAGATGTGTATTAGTCCAGCTGCTCTGGCTGCTCAAACCGGATTTCAAAGTGTCTTTGAATGCAACACACGATGACAATGTCAAATCCAGACTGAAAACGAATTTTAAATAAAGAATCACAGGGCAAAACATTGCTATATAGTTAACTGATGTCTACATCGTTACTACGACAACCCATGCAGATAAGTTTGTCATATCTGGACTCACAAATCTGATCTGATCACTTCAAAATAACAGTGTAGACAATCTGTTTTCAACATCTGACTTCAGAAACAAATCTGATTTGCCTGCAGTCAGCAGATGCAGCTCTGGACTGGGTGAGGATTTAGTTTGTAGTTTCCCACATTTGGTGTTTACTCAGGAAATATCTCTAGTGGGGGTGGAAAGTCATCTAAGGCAGCTTTTCATACCGCATCTCACTAAACATCTTAACTGAAAGCACCGGCTAAAATACACACAGTCTGATGGACCTAGATACAATCTCAACAATGCACCCTGAAGCTACTGGGTGAAATTCTTTCAGCACGTCAGCATCTCCTGGTGGTGAGGTGCCCCACCCAGTGCACACAGACAAAACACTCCAGGTCACTGGGAGCTTCTGAGTAACAGCAAAAACCTTTCCCACTGCGAGAACATAGAATACACCTCCAACCCAACCCTGGGCCGCCAGCCAACGGCACCAGGAAGTGATGTCATGATGACAACGCAAAAGGGCAGCTTGGAGGTTGATGGTGCCGCAGTGCAGCCTCCTCCTCCACCCGCCTCCATCCTCCCCTCTGAGTCACGGGTCACGGAGCTGTGAGAAAACTCTCATTACAGTCCCAAAGGCTGCTGGGAAAACAATGGAGTCGGCTCAGAGCTGTAGCTGTCACACACACACACACACACAGTTTGACAGCTGGACCACCAACACGCGCCCTCCAGGCACAAATCTAGTCACACATACATTTTCATGTTCTTCCTCCTCATTCATCAAAGCACGTCAACTTGCTCTTCATCTCTCTTGCCCTGCTCAAAGACATTAAAGGGATACTTCGCCAATTTTCAACCACCTTTGTGTCATAACAATATGGGCAGTGTTTGCAAATGAACTCTGGTAAACTTGCCACCATCTCACCAGCACCCAGATCTCCATGCTCATCTTCGAGCTCAGATCTGTTGGATGACTCCTTTAATGTCATTCAGGCAGATGTTTCTGGCTATTGGCTGAACTACAGATTGTACTTCCTCATTTCTGTGTGCCAGCCGCCACCACAGACACTATAGCCCCTTTTCCACCAACACTTCCAGGAACTTTTATTACCAGGAATTTATTTACCTGGGTAAAAGAATTCCTGTTAATCTGTGTGGTTTGCATTTCCACCACACCTCAAAGTTCCGGAAATTGAATCAAATTAGTGTGATGACGTAGATGATTCGGTGTGTGCCCTGTATTTGGCTCCGCCAGCTTGGCTGGTTACATGTCGGTGTGGGGAGGAGAGGGGCTGTTTGTCTCAGCCAGCAGCTAAGTTTAAAAGTATTTTAAGATAAGTGTCAAACTAAGTTAGTCTACATACAGACATCTGTCATTTGAGCTTATTAGTAACAATGCACTATCAGCTGAACTAGCGTGCTGTCCTTGTATAGGACATAACGTTAGTGACGGTGGATGAGAGACTGTGGACGGAGCATATTGAGTATCACTGTCTACATGTTGATGCTTGCTGAACACATGCATTGATAAAGTATTGGCTTCTTACCCACTAAGGGTTAATGTCACTTACAGTAACGAGTGTAGCTGTCGCCACTGAGTAATCTTCACTTTGTTTCCACCGGGGCCGCTCGGCTGTTCACCGGTCACCATGTCGTATAGGCACGTGTGTGTGTGTGTGTGTGTGTGTGTGTGGAGGAGTTTAGTGCCGACAGAGAAGATCAGTACTGTTAGTGCTTATCATTACTACGGTTTCTGATCATTTAGCCCCAGGGCTAATTTAGCACTGGTTGTCGGTGCCCATCCTTAATCAAAACCCAAATGAAGTGGAGCTTGTAGAAATGAAATAAAGTTTGTGTTGTGCTGACGCTACCAAAGTGTGTTAGTGTTTTGGCTGCAGTCTGGCTGGTGGTTTTCAGGAAACAGCCCTCATCAGATATATTAAGTGTCTACAGGTGTGGGCCTGGCTCCTAACCAATTTATTTATTAACTCCTGCAAACTGAGTTTACTGCTGAGCAATATCAACTGTCTCCACTGGTAGGGACTGTAATTGTTGCCTGGCAACAGTTAGCTTATTAAAGAGTCAGCGAGGATGAACTGGGATCCATCAGGGCCTCGTTAATTGTATATCTGCTTAAAGGCTGGTCCTCGTCTTGTCTGGACAATCTAGCTTTGACGGGGATAACTGGCACCAAGGGGCAGTCACACTGCATACCATCACTATGCTCTGCTCTGCTCTGCTCTGCTCCAGGCAGCAGAGTCAGCCTTGCTGTCAGCTCCCTCTGTTTTTCCCACAGTCCGCCACTACAATAAAGATGTCTGTAAAACTGTTTACAGAGACCTCAGATGGCATCAGGGCTGCTCCCTAAACGTCCATGATTCAAATCATCAGCAGAGAACCCCCGAGTCAGACCTCATTTTGTCAGTCAAATCATTTATTTAAGCTGCGTCATTGTCGACAGAGCAACACAGGAATACGCTATACAATCCTACTCTTGTCTGAAAATCACCACAAAGCTAATCAGATATGAAGGTCAGCTCGACTCGTCTGATTGCTTCTCAACTGCTCTGAGCTCCGGTGCTGAATGTTAATACTCATGTATTATGAATTTTTAAATTGTGAAGGTTTAGTATTTGTAAAGCTTTCCCTGAGCCCAGAAATGCTATTGTTCCTGTGTGATGGCATCTCATAATGACCTGGGAGACAATAATAATCGTGTGTAGAGGGCTGCACGACAAGGAAACAAACCTGGAGGAGAATAAAAAAATGTGCAGTGTAAAAGCTCCTTTCATCAGAATGAATGGGCAATAGTTATTGTTTCCTGGCATGTCCTGTAAGCCGAGCCTCTCAGGTACACAGCTGAACCCACAGGTCCAGACCAGGGCTCAACTGGATGAAAGCCACTAAGCAGGAATGTAATGGCAGCAGTTACATCACAAAAAAAATCAGCTGCCAATGTTGCCATTTTTTCCAGAATAATAGTGTGGAGAAGAAGACCTTGAAATGATGCCAGCCTGACTAGCATTCTGAATGTGGCAGTTAATTTCCCACCCCGCTTACAAAAGAGGATCAATAAAGCCATCTCTGTGCTGGCTGACAATAAGTTCTCTGGGTGGTGAGAAAGCAGCGGAGGAGACAGAGGAGGGATGTCATGAGGTTGAGAGGGGTCAGATAGTTGCAGCCCGCAGGACGACAGGAGGCAGAAGCGCCCGCTTCTCCTTTTGAGTTGGCTCCATTTTGTCCGCCCTGTTAAAATGACTGTAACTCAATAAGGCCTTGCAGCCTCGGGCTCTGTGTACACCATGTGACCTCATCAAGCACCAGTGTGTTTGTGCTGCTGCTGTGTGTGTTCATCGGGCTTGTATGTGTGTGCTCGGGTATTGAGTATTCACTGTAGGAGTACGCACAGTACGTCTCTGTGTGTGTACAGTATGTTTGTCTGCTGTGCCTCTGGGTTCACTTCTTCCTGTGTGGGTTTTTGTATGTCGCGTCTTTGTTACACAAGTGATGTACGTACCAGTGCAGTGTGTTTTGTGAGTGGATGTCTTTTACCAGAATGTGTCAACACGTGTTGAAGTGTGAGGAAATGCACTTCTGTATAAATGTAAGACTGTGTGTTAAATAGCTTCTGTTTTATTACACTGCTCTGTTTTAACCCCATGAGACCTGCTGGCCCGCTGGCAATCTCTGCTGACATTAGGCGGGCTGAGAGGAAAGCTAGAGGGAAGATACTGATATCATACTAGAATACCTAAAGAATCAATTGGTACCATCTTATGCTAACTTGTCTGGAAGACGGGTAAAAAATGCTCCAAAGTTAGGCTAAACTTAAGTGAGGGAAAAACTGGCATGGCCATTTTCAGCTATTTGTATGCAGTACAGATGTTATTTTTGTATCTACTGTATTTGAATATTTCTGCACACTGGGGTTTCTAAACAGTCTTGGAATTGTATAAAAAGGATGTGACTGGAAAGCTGAGACTCTTGTGGATTCAGTGAGCCCAGTTTTATTCCCGTGTAATGATTTCAAACCCCATAGTAGCCATTTCATTGTTGTGAGACCATCTTTTTTAAACAAACATCATTGTATAAAATGACCTGTTGTGACCTTGAGGATAATGACAGCCTCATTAAACTATACAAGCACAAACCAGAGACCTTTGGTATTCAGAAGATGGATGGCTTTCATGGGTATATTGACAATAAGGGGATGTCTCAACAATTTCTACAACAGAAGTGCTCCCATCCAATTGCCAAAAAATGCAATCCTTATGGAAATCTTTAAAGGTCAAAAGTTCGTTAGATTTTTCTATGGTGTATCTCTCAGTCTTGCAGTATATTCTTGCAGGGACTGACAATGCTTAAATTTAGCACCAAATCTGTGTAACAAATGGTTTCAACCCAAAAATTGCTGCAACAACTCATGAGACATAATTGTGCGTGGGAATGAGCGTCATATACCTTCACCATAATGTTCTCAGCCCTTACACACCCTTAACTTTCAAAGTTTGAATAGGAGCCTAACCAAAACACACTGTTTATTACATATTTAGGACTAGAAAAACTTGAGCTAACAGCTCATATTAATCTTCAGGTTCCCAGCTTTCAGATGATGTACACCACTTTTATGTTGCATATACTGTTGACCTGCTATCATCCCCCAAAGAGCCCCTGCCCCCTCTAAAATAGACAAAAAAGGGTCTATGGCGGGTGTCAGAGGGTTAACTGGTTTGAAAATGTAAGCGTTTTACTGTCCATTAAATTGTACTCATAAAATATGAAAATTAATCTGGAGCATGTTCTTCAGTATAATCAAACTAACAAATGGTTCTCAATAGCTCAAGTAGCCTTCAACAGCTCATTGAGTCGAACATGCAAAATGACTAAAAGGCCCTCAACACAATTTTATGAAGCAGGAAGAATAGGTACTGATGACAGAGTAAACAGGGTGTGAATTCTCGATTAGTCGGAGTCATTTAAACTGAAACTGAAAGCTAATCCCAGACACTTTGGTGAGAGTTTCGTAACCTTTGTTGGCACTGAAAACAAAGTTACTCCTCAGACTTATGACGTGCCAATCCGCCTGAGTGGCCTTGTGTACTCGCGACTCAGGTTTGGCCCTGACTACAGAGAATCAGCCTCATTTACCAACAGGGGTTTGACCTGGGTGGGGCCTTTGCAAACAACTGACAACATGGAAAAGGAATTGCTTCCTCCTTCCCCTCCCCTGCTCCCCAAACTGGAATTTGTTCCTTTTGCGCAACCCTGCCGGAATCTCCTGCAGCAGGAAGTACATGCTGGCCTATCTCCTCAGGCTGAGACAGTGCACGAGAAAACTGAGAGAGAGGAAGAGTCATTCAGAGCAGATCCTGACACCCCCGGAGGTTTTCACAGGGTCACAATGGGTGGAGACCCTCACTGACAAATGGCAACAATCAGCCACACTCAGGCCTCGATGTACAGAGTAAACTGTGACACAGTAAAAAGAACTAAACTGCTTGGTGACAGATGGAGGAGAGCTGCCATGAAATAAAGGAAATGTTAGAAGGAGTCAGTAGGATGTCGATAGTAGCTCTCTGAAGGAAACTACTGGGAGAAAAGATAATAAAGGAAGTGGGATGGGTGGTATGTAGCAGCCTCGTTCCTGGAAGTACGGAGCAGCTTTCTACTGAGACCTACCGTCTTCAGCCGCTTCACTGCATCCTCGCAGATGTGCATGCCTCGGGACTCCTCCACCTCCACATGTCCCAGGTACTGCGGGGAATAGAGACAGAGAGGGAGAGAGTGAGTAATGTGGTGACAAACCTGTCCCGTGGCTATCTCTACTGAAGTTTAACTACGGATACATTAATAAACTCTGCAATGAGATGGGGTATTTAAATGAGTCCAGGGTGTCTAATATCCCCTGGTAGGCTGGCGCTGGTGATTTATACACCTAATTAATTACCATTTCGAGGTCAATCGCAGTTCAATTGCGCCCTAGTTGATCCCTAATTTTGTCCATGGAGAAAACACTTCCTGAGAAATATAAATAGGCAAGTTCCTAAATCTAGCAGCAAGTGTGTGGTTTTATGAGAAGAGGACTACATGAGGAAAACAAAATAAACACACAGAGGGGCAAAAACAAGCTGCTCTTTCCTCGTACACTGAGCATGGTCAACATGCAACCAGCTCCTTTGTGTTCCTGTGGACTTAGACCTCATTAAAACACAATATTTATTATTTTGGCCTTCACAATATTCCAGCTTTGAGTTGCCAGTAGTGATGCGTGGGTCGACCCACAGCCCGCAAGGGCCAGGAGTTGACCCGTGGGTCGGGCGGTTCAGGTAAGCTTGTTAGAAAATACTGCAGGTTTCAGGCAGGCGGGTCATTAAGCAACAAAGCAGTGTCTTGACAAAGTTATTAATAACCTACAGAAACACTGTGCAATTGTTCACCTTCCAGCTTCTCTTTCCCTCTCTCTGTCTCTCACACAGCATAGACCAACGAAGGCCTAACCCCATGTCCTAACAGCAAGTGTCTCTGTGTCCACACTGAATCCATTAAATATAGATTTCTGTAATGCCATGTAAACAAACCACTGTACCTGTCAGCTCTGCGGTCATGTAAACAAAGCAAACAAAGGATACTGGCTGTGCACTTCAGATCATACTTAATGTCTTCCTACTCTATTTGTATAGCACACTTAAAAACAACCACAGTAGACCAAAGAGCTGAAAAGGTTCAAAATACCAAAACAGATTAATTCATAAGCCAATAACAAATAAAAACAAAAGAAAACGAAGAAGAATTGCAGCAGAACAGGAGATGACGTCAAGGTGTTAAACTCAACTTGAATCGAGCACCAACGAGAAGAGGTAGATCTCCAGCAGTGACTTAAAGGTTAGTAGAGTCTGAGAAGTTTTTATATGAATAGATAAAGCTCTTCTGGAGCAGACAGGAAGTCAGTGGAGGGAGGCTAATACTGACGCTATGTGACCATGCTTTCCTTTTCCAGTTAGAAGACTGCAAGATGAGCAAGAGCCAATTGATCTTGATGTTTATACAAAGACCGAGAGGTAATAAATGCATGAATACCTCTCTTGAGATCTTTGGGTGAGAGATAGGCCTAAGTCTGAGCTAGAAAATGCTAGTTTTGACAAATGAACTAATAAAGGAGCTGTCAGAAATAATACGAGAATCTTAACCAAACATTGATGGTAAGAGGCTTAATATAAGGGCCAAGAATACCAATGGACTCATCCATTAGGTCAGCTCGCCCAAACATAACAATCTCAGTCTTTATTAAGATTAGTAAAGCGCTGTGCAACATGGAAAGTCCCCACAATATAGAACTCCACGGCCTCCTGCAGTATATCATGTCGAGGGCAGGCTGCCTGACATGAAATAAAACACTTGTATAAAGAAGTGTAAAGAACAACTTCATTGTGAGACTGACATTTCTGCTTGTGACCTTCATCAGGGTGGAACTGAGCGGGTCACATTTTCAAGATCAGCTCCTGAGTCAGAACTGCAACGTGCAACACAGAATCTGCCCTGCCACCTGCATATTTGACCAATTCTTCCATGACCCCCTACCGCCGACACAAGATCTGTAACCTGACCTGAAAGTGCAAATTCTTTAACAGCAATGTGCTGCTAATTTGGTCAGGTAGCACATTTAAAGTGATAATTTTGGGACATTTCATACATGTGAAAGTAAGATTAAACATTTTAAAACAAAGGTAATATAGGAAACCTGATTTAAATTATTCTCATTTTATTAAGCAGCATTTATTAACAGTTATTTAGCTTGTTAGTAGCTCTCATATTCCTGGTGTCGCAGAGGACAGACACACAAAGTCAGCAGTCAGAGGATTAAAACCTTAAATTGTCATTATACTCATTTCATTTTCATATATTTATCATCCAAAACCCACGATCCGACCCGCATGTTCTTTTTTCACCCGCTAGATGTAGGGTCACCCTCATCATAAAAGCCACAAGTCGAAACGTGTTGGTCTCACACAAAGTCGTCCTTTATACTACAAGTGTTGCTTTCGTTCCGACAGACTTTCTCCTTCGACGTACACCTTGGAAGCGTGTAAAGCTGTGCCAGAATTAACTGCACTGCCTCCACTGATGTCAGAAAGAAAATCAGTCCCACAGTATATAACGTGAACCTTCAAGGATAAAGAGCGTAGGCCCTTTAACACTATATACGCCACACACACAATGAGAGATAATTGTTAAGAGTGCCGTCTAGTAACTAATTAATCAAGAGACTGTCAGGCTCAGCTCAGGGGGCGGCGGGACCCTGTGCTCCGACCATCAGGCCTTTCTACGTGAGTGGGATTAACTGCGACTGAATGAACGGAAAAGGCTGTGTCCTCCAGCTCCCTCCCTCCCTCCTCCTGGACCTGAAGCAACATCACACCCTGCTGTGTGTCACTCCAGAGTCACAACCCTGACCGCCCCAGAAGCCATTGTGCGTGCCGGCCCGGAGAGGAAGTCCTTACCCTTTCCTTATAGATACACACACACGGAGTGACGCTGACCCACGCCTGTCACCCCGCCCACCCTCCGGCCCTGCTATTTTCAGAGTGTGACGCTACAGCTGTGAGTCACACTGTCGGTGTATGTACACATGTGTATGCACACATAGATGCAACCCCCCAAAAAACGCATGTGTGCTGAGGAAAATGCTGATGCAAGGAGGCAGCTGGGGTAGTGAAGACAGTGAAAGCAGCAGCGTCGCTAATAGGGGATCAGCCAGGAGATGGGGCTGAGGTGAGATGAGTAAATGCAGGGGAGGCGCCAAGTGTCACAACAGATGCTTCATTGTACCATCACACTCTGTCCTGTTAGGACGTAGCTGGCAGCAACATCCAACAACAAAAACACTAATTCCTTATTTATTAATAATAATTAATATCTGGTGAACAGTGTGTTGTACATGTGTAGGGTAATTTGATTCTGTTTGTGGGCCCACTGTGGGATTAGTTCCACTTGACACTAATCCCACAGTGGGCTCGGATTAGATACAGTTTATATATCATGATATTTTTATTATGTGCTGTCACTGACACGGCACTGTTTGTGTTTGTTTGATGAGGAGAAACACAGGATGAGATAGTGTTTTTACATTTTCCTGCCCCCGTGGTTGATTTTCCAGCTGGAGAGGGCCAGCAGAGGTAACACCATGTGCAACCATGGGATGAGCTGAAATCTAAATTCTGTAAACATTTGTAGCAGCCGATGATAAGGAGGACAAGGTCAAGACAACAGACTGACAGTAACAAAGAACAGTCCTCTATTGTTTAGATACTCAGGTTTTAGCTTGAGCTATTACTTAACACTTTGCGAAATACTCTTTTTCGCTTTCTTGCCAAGAGATTGATGAAAAGTTTGATACTGGTCATAAGTCTGTACAATAAAAGTGAAGCTGAAGCCAGTAGCCCGTTAGCTTATGCCAAGGCCTTACACCAAACGACCTTCTAGTGATTTCACTGTTGCAGACAAATTTCCAATGTTGGAATAAAATCATGAGTTTCGTTTGGTCTCATTATAGTATGGTAGCCATGAAACACAATCCAAGCTGTCTTAAGGCAGTCATTCTTTCATGTTGGCGTTACAACAATTCAAATATGTTTAATATTACTGCAAGTTTAGTGATGCGAACACTGTCAACAACCAATAGATGTGCTCTCTCAAGCGGCAAACAGGAAGTAGCTAACCAGGTAGACAGTGGACATAGAGGGGACACTGGAGTAGTGCAAGAACATGAACAAGTCTCAGTTCTCTCTGACTGTGGAAAAGCAGGAGAAATTGGTGGTGTTGTGGAGTGAACAAGAGTCTGTTTTTAATTCGGCAAGTATCTGATCCACCAGCCAGCACTTATTCTACAGAGAAATCAATTTTTTGAAACAGTGGGCCTCTCATTCCCATGGTCTCCTCCCACTGAAATAGCGCAGCTAACCAACAAAGAATGGTGGCGAGTTAAGACGACAAAATACAAAATATAAAGTTTGTACGCACATACGGTTTCTGTTTTTGCCTCCACACAAAAAAATGGTAATATGTCAGGGAGTTTGGGGAAGTATTTCCAACCAGGAGCAATTTTCCGGGATGGAAAATAATCTCAAAATCTCAAAAATAATCTCAAAATGAATCTAGTTGTTGTCTTGCAAAGAGTGACCCCGGTCTTTGCAAAATCTTACAATGTCTGACTAAAACCTCAAACTGGGTACGTTTACATGTACACCAATATTCCCCTATTATTCTGAATTTGACATGAGTCTTGTTAACAGCATATTCCATTTGTTTTTCCAAATTATGCCATATTCCAAATTTAGCATTTTCCAATTAAGACATATCGGAAATGTCAGTATTACTCAGGTTTTAATAGCATTATTTGGGCATGTATACAGACCATCTGAAAATCTCATTTGGGCTTTTTACTGGAGTTTGTGACACATGGCCTCTTGCCTGTTTATGGTTGACTGTGTGCGTTGTCATGGAGACATAACCAGCAACCCTATTATGCCCCTAATAAAGAAGTAAAGCTGTCCTACATTAGTTAACTTTCATTTAAACCAGACAAATGATCTAAAACACACATTACCTTGTATTTGCATGCTGGGTACTCTGTGGAAGAGCCTTACAGCCGTACCCCTGTGACAAGCAGATGTTACAGCTATTGGCCATTATCGGAGCTCCATTTGCCATTGATGATAGTTTATATAAAGTCCTATCGGCGCTGATTAATCGGTCAAACTGATGAATCAGTCGACCTCTTACACAAACCAACTTGCCAACTGTTTGTAAGGCTGCAGATGTACGCCCAAGAGGAAAGCCCACATTTCTGGTCAGAAGAAGAAACACGACTACTTTCAAACACGATGAAAGACTTGGATATCAATGGATTTTTGGATATACACAAATGTTGCAGCACCAACCTTGTGTTTGCACGGTCAAACAAGTCCACCACCGGTAAGAAAACTTTTAAAACATCATATTTTGATGCAAAAAAGCAAAATGACAAGCGGTTCCAGCTGTTCCACTTTTCTATATTTTGCTGTGAAAATGACATGTTACAGCACTTTAATTGAAGTATGAGCAGCTGCATGTAAATGGGAGTGGAATATTCATTTGCATTGGCCACGTTAACGCCTTTTAGCAATATTGTCTTTTTCAGCATAAGGGCAAAAAACACCAGAATGTTTAGTGCATGTAAATGTAGTGACCATCTTTAGATGTGAGAGGGTGTCAGACATCAGCGTTTTAAAAGCCTTTTCAAAGCCTTCTAGAATATGGTCGGCATTAGTTAAGCAATAAAACTAGAAACATGGGGAAACATCTTGCTTGGCTCAGTCAGAAAGTAACGAAACACCTACCAACACCTCTTCCTTGAAAGCTCTGAAGGTGGCAGGGGTACAAGATGGCATTACACATATGTCAATATCAATTAACTGGAGTTGGTTTTGTTGGCATAAAACCTCTGGATGTTATCCAGGTGAATTCCAGAAACTAATTCAAGGTATTGGCCATAAATCAGTTTGAGTGAAAAATCCTGTACACCACTGTACAAACTCCTCCTTTCCAATGTGTAAATAACTGCAGACAACAAGCTGCACACATTGTTTTCCATATGAGTATGTCTACATAGATTAAACCTGTGTTTCCCTCTCCTCTGTTATACTTGATAAGCAACACACATAAGCAATTTAATCTAATCTCACATCCGTCTCCAGCCTTCAGCAGTCTCAGTAGACTGACATTTCCATACAAAGAAGCAAATCTACATTTTTATGCCTTTGACAATCACCTTGAATCATGAATAATTGTCTGTCACTGCAATTTCAGTTAGAAAACAACGGACACAAGCACAAACGTACTCAGACGTGATAATCAGTGGAGACCTGGGCTTTTACTACGCTTGTCAAATGGCCTGTTATGTCGTGGCGGAAGCTCCGAGCCACAACTTTAAAGGCTCATTTCACCCCATCCTAACCCCCCCGGATCCCCTATTTTTTCCTCAACACCACTTTGAAACCTTTCTTCTTCTCCTTCCCCATCTCCTCTCCTCCCCTCTATCGGCTATTCTTTAGTGCGGCAGTCAGTGATCATTTCACTGCAACTATTCCAACCCACACTCAACCGGGCTCCTCTGAGGCACCTAGAGCGGGAGCAAGGGAGCAGGAGGGGTAGGAGGGACACAGAGAGGTAGCATGGTAGGTTGCACCGGCACGATGAAAGCCAGCGCATAGGGGGGAAAAAAAAAAAGCTGGAGGAGAAGTGTGTGTGGCTGCAGAAGTACGAGAAGGAAAGCATGACAATGAGAGATAAGCTAATTTTCCTTTTGCCCACAGCTGATGTGTAATTTACTGATTGCTTTTATTATTTTAACAGCTTACCAGAAGGTATTTAGAGTTGGGCAAGCGCCTGCAACAACAGGCAGTTACCTGAGTTTTGGCAAAGTGTGCATACCGACTGGTTACAGTTACAGAGAACGGGTTTGTCTTTGGTCTTTTGTTGCTTTTTGTGGGCAGAGCATTTTAAGAAAAGAAAGAAATCTGTAGTACTTTAATGAAACCTCTTTACTTTGACAAGACAATGTGTCTCTTTACAGACAAGGCTCAAAGACGATGTGCTTACTTAAAGAAAGTGGTGAATAAAAGCAAAATGTGAAGAGATGTAGTCCATTACAAGAAGTGTGAGGAAAGAGTAGAGTAAATGCTAATCGACAAATTTAGCTTTGAGTACAGCTGAGGGAGACAATTTATGGGGAGCAACAGGTGGGGGAGGGAAGGTGTGTGTGTGTGTGTGTGTGTGTGTGTGTGTGTGTGTGTGTGTGGCCAGTGAACATTTGGAAGACAGCTTAAGGGAGATCTTAAATCTGGGGCATTTCACACGCTGGCTTAGATGTACAAACGACTTAGAGCCATGACAGGACACACATGCACACCCATTCCACATCAAGGCCCAATCCTATCTCATTTTTGAGTCCCCTTTCTGCCTCGGAACAGAGTTACGAGGGTTAGTGGATGAAATATTACCATATGAAATGGGACAACCTTTCAACAACACCCTGACACTTCATCTGTCGTCACTGATGACGTTTACGTAAACAGAAGCAACAAGTTTGTTGCCAGACATTTTGAACATGCCATATTCAGATGCGGTGATTTCCCCTGCGTGGGCTACAGGCATCCATTTGTGACTGTCTGCAGCAAATTGGAGAAATGTGAGAAAAAGAAGACATCTTCAATGCCTGGGAATGCCAGTGGATTGGTTTGTGGTATGTAGGATAGACTGCAAATGTGTTTTGCTGTAGTTAGCCTAGCTACACAACATGCTAGCAGGCTAGTATAATGTTGGTGACTTAACTAACATGAATGTTGGATCAACCCGTTTGAGATTCACATGTTATGTCGAATAAATGACCATTTACTTTATTTATTTGTGTGTTGATTATCAGAATCCTCTCTGTGCCTCTGACAAAACTTCTGTTTGGAGGGTCATGTAGCCCCAACACTTCACCCTACCCCTCTGCCACAACAAGATACTGGGACACCATGGATGGATCACTGAATGGGCCTACCAGGCACCAGGCATGTGTCAGGATCCCCTCTTGCCCTCACGTACAAAATGTCATTCAAATTAACATATACTGACTAAAAAGAGAATGAAAATGACCACAAAGAGATGCAAATGAACTGCAAAGAGACCCAACATAACCAGGAAAGACACAAAAACAACTAAAAAAGACACAAAATGGACCCAAAGAGACACATTAACTCGAAGAGACAAAAAACGACCATTAAGACAGGCAAAACCACCTTAAAGTCTGTGTATCTTGCCCCTTTGTAGGAGAGATGGTGGGGCCTTTTGCATAGGCCCTACCCCTATGTGAGAATGCACACAACAGAGGGGTACTTTGAGCCCAAGTCTCTATCTGTCTAACTTCCCAACACAAACCATGACGTAGTCTTAAACCCTGTTCGCTACCTTCCTTTACTTTCTCACCACTCACCTCCACCTCCCTTCATTTACCATATTTTCAATTCCTGTTTCTCACTCAAAGGAAGCAGGATTAAGTTAAAACACATGTGGCATCACACCCATAACCTGTACACTTTTAATGTAATGTACAATCCATACCCGTGGACCAGCCACAAAGATTTCTGACTACTATGACTATCTATTCTGACGACAACTTTCTCCACCCTGAGGTTTTCAATTCTCCTTTATTCTGCCTGAGGTGAGCATTCGGTCCCATGTGATGAGAGGAAGCGTACCGTTGCATTTCTGTTTGCAAAAGTGGAAGGTTTTGTTGCCAAAATAAAGCGAACTCTCCACTCCATCAGCTGCAGAACACCACTGAAGGCTGTGTGTAGAGAGATACTGCATCGCCTCCAGAGTCGTGTGTCTTTCTCTGCCCCGTTGCAGTGCCCCTGACTTTGTTATTCGTCAACTATAATGCTTTAATTTCAGTATATTTCACTTGATGATTCAAGTGGTTCTGATTACTCTTGGGAGGCCAGAAATCAATTTTGCACACACTTCCCACAGGTTTGGAGGGCTGCAGCAGATAATCTTGCAACCCAGATAAAACCTGTGCTCAGTCTCTGAATGCTTATGATTAATCACAAGCAGTGTCCTTGGGGAGCCGGTAGCATGCAAGTTTCTCAGAGGTATGTGCATGCCACAGTCAGGTCAGCACTGCACTCTGCGTGAGTGAGTGAGTGAGTGTGTGTGTCTGTGAGGTTTTACGTTCAGGTGTGTCTGTGTGTGAGTGAGAGTCACCTTGACTGCAAAGCTACATTTTCCGCTGCGGACCGCCTCCTCGTCTGTCTGCCACTGGTGCGGCCGACTCGACTCCGGCACGTAGACGTCTTTCTTCCGGCGGAAGCTCTGCCGTAGCTTATTCATCGCTGAGCTCCCTGTGAATGGTGAGAGATACTTCATTAATCCCAGGGTGAAAATTGGGCTGTCAGCTGGAGCAAAATAAAAACTTGCAGCACTGGCTGGAAGCAAAGAAGCAACAGTTAAGGAAACAGTTTTACATATTAAGCAATAATAAAAGATCGTAAGTACAGGAAATGTACCAATTCACGTGCAGTCAATAGTGTATGTCAACACAGAAATGAGTCAACTTCCTGCGCTTGATAACGGATAGGAGCTGGTGATTATGCAGAATCACACTGCTGCCAGACTACCACTTCCATGTGTCCTGTATAGTGACTTTAAATAGGAGTGCTTTAAATACGGACATCAGTGCACAACACAATAGGCTGTTGTCTCTGTGACTCACAGGGAGGAACAAAAGAGTTGGAGCCTGACTCTCTGTAGCATTAGGAGTCAAGGGACCAAAAAAAGCGAACAGAGGACACTGAGGATAGTTTGCTGCTCTTACTGAGGCCACATCCACACTCATACATTAACCATCTCTGTACACACAAGCATTTGAGCACCCCTTTAGAAACAACCTCCGCCCATACTAGCATGCATGTGCTGTTGTAAACAGGAAGCAAACAGCCACTGAAAGTAACACATGAGTATGAGGCAGTGAAGGCGGCAAAAGACAGATTGGGAGCTGTAACAAAGCAAATATGGTAAAATATTAAAACCACAGATGTATAAAGACACCTGGATACAGCGCTACAGGTGGGGCCCCCTTCATTCCTATGAAAGTGTCTCAGTGATGCATGAAGCCAAAAAAGGCTCCATTTCCACAGCATGAAATTACCCGAATCTTCTGCATTGTGGGGCCCATAGAAAAAGCACATTTGAGATTTACGGAGGCTAAAGGCCTTTTTAGATAGGAATTATGCAAATCTGCAGGAAAGCCCAGTCAGTCTTTTTTCAGCATTGGCAGTATAAAAACAAAATCGGGGAGTGCGGCATTTTGTTTATACAGAATGCACCTTTTTTGGGGCAATGGGGGGCGTGAGCAAGTAACAAAACGTGCAGCTCAGCGTGTGACGTAAACAGTGATGTGGGAGGGAAGCCGCAGCTAGTCAGGCGGCGATTCTCTCGTAAATCGGCCCGTTCTTCACCGTCCCCATCATCTGACCTTTAATGGCCTCTTCGTTTGTGAGGACAAGGAGGGCGCGCAATTCCTTGTCTCCTCAGAAACTCATCTTTACAGTGTCTGTCAGGTTTGTGTTTCCCTCTTGCTACCAGCTACTCGCTACTTCCTGCTATCAGCTGTTTCCTGTTTATCCACCGCCAGTGGCTCGTATGTGTGGCGTCATCAACAGCCCCTCCCTTTGCGGAAGGCCGCCTCGATCTGTTTAAACTGAAAGGGTTCCGCTAATATGACTACCCTACGAGGCAGAAAATTGGGCGCCTTGGATCAACTCGCAATTCCGCGTCTGTGTGTATAAACGTTCGCAGCTGGCCAGCAAAACGGCCCAACATTTGCAGAAAATCTGGCAGTGTAAAAGGGGCTAATGTGACTAACTTTCCCTGACTAACTTCAGGTTTAGCCATCTGCTAACTTGAACGGGGATGGAACAATTTAATCGGTGAATGCCTCAAATCCCAATAGTGAAACGAATTCCATGGGGGGTGTGAAGCTCAAACGAAATATGCATTGATTAACAATGTAAATCTATGGGGAAAACCTCTTTTTGGGCTCCATGGCATTACGTGACAGACCCGAAGACGTAATTTAACATTTGGCTGCTATGCAAAATTGGCTTCAAAGCCCAGTGCTGTTTCTGGAGAATTGATTGGAGCCATACCAGGAACATTACCCATCACCCAACAAAGCCATGACAATGCAAAAGGAGTAGCCACACAAGAAGGGTAAAAATCACAAAAGGTGTGTAGACCTATCTAAAATGTTTTGGCTTGACATGTCGTGACTGATGAGACCCAATCAGAAAGCAAACACAGGTGCCTACGCCATCTGTCGTCCAGACTAAACGCAACCCTGGATATTTCAAATTAAAACAGAGTTAGCAGCACTTTAAAAAGTCTCTGTTTTAGAAGTTCCGAAATGCCCACGTAGTAAGGCAGAAACTTCGTTTGCATTTTAAAAGGAAAACATATTAGTATGGGTGTAGCCTAAAAGAACCAAGGATACAATATTACAGTTAAATCACAATCACAACTTTTGGTTTCACCCCCTAAAAAGTATTAGCTTAGTTGGTAGTTGTATGATCATTCTTTTTTTGCCCCCAACTTCTTCAGTGATCTCGCTGTACTCTGAGATTTGGGTGCAGCGATGAAAATAAAACTCAAGTTATAATAACCTGTAGTTTTCCTTGAAAATGTTGTCTTGCTGTTTTGACTCCAGGTCTCACTTTAGTGCAGGTTAAAACACTGAAAGTCCCTGAGAACCCTGAAACAGCACAATTAATTAGGCTAAAAGCTCTACTTTAAACGCTGCATGCATGTCTTCTTGGCTTTGGGAGGAGATTAGGAGGCACAAAAACGCAGAGACCCAATTAAAAGTTGCTGATCCAAACTAGAACTGAGAGGTGCATCCATCATCCAAAGGCTGGCTCACGTCTCCCTTAGCAACTCATAACCGGGGACCGGGAGTCATTCAGCCGTGCAGTGCTGACTTTTAACACGTGAGCAGAGCGTACTCCTTGACTAACAAGTTGCACTAACTTCTGAGCTGATGAGGATCGGGCGAGATTAAAGGTCCTTAATCCAGGAGAGCTGACTGTCCGTACACACACAAGAACAAGCAGCAACATAGCAACGTTCACTCGCACACAAATGCTCGCAGCGACCACACACATATGCGCCTACTTAACTACACACACACACGCACACTCGCAGGACTGAGCTGTCTGTTTGCATAATGAAACCTGTCCTGTGAGCCGGTACTGGCTCGGGGTAGAAAGTGTGTTTGAGGTGAGGCTCTCTTATCTGTCTGTGCCAGGCTGCAGCTCTGTGGGCAGCACACAATGAAGCTTTCAGCCTTGACCAGGCCACAGAAACACACATAAACACATCAGACTTCCTACTGTCACGAAAGGGCGACCTGGAGTGGACCATGGACTCAGGAAACGTCTCATGAGCCTGAATCTGTGCTTCAAATAGCCTGAGTGTAGCAACAAAAGACAAGTTAAATCTGCTGATTATTTTACAATACAACTACATTTTGTGAACTGAATACAACTTCTAAACGATAGCTAGCCTGCAAGCCAAATAGATTTTGGCTGATTGGAGTTTTGTCTCCATTTTCCCACATGTTCTGTAATGGAAACTCTGGTGATAAAGCACAGCTAATGCCTTTTTTTTTGCCATAGTTCGTTCTCTATGGCATCACTCATAAAAAGACAATCAAGACCCCTGAGCCATACCGTAGGCAGAGACACAAATTCACAGTTTAAGCTGTCTGAAAAAGGGGCAGGATGTCGACTAACGAGATGTAAAGCAGGTGCTTAGATATGTGAAAGCACCTGTTTTTTAGTAAGAGCCAAATACCTCCGCAGGTGTCATGATATAAAGGCATCAGGTCTGACTCCAGTGTGTATGAAAATGTGTGTACGCGTTTGACAGTGCACATACACAAGTTGTAGCCTGCAGTAGAAGTGTTTGAAAACAAGACGACTGGGTGAGAGGGAAAAAATATTGCTTCATCCCTCACTCCCGCTCTCTCTCCCAACGCACTGGTTTATTTAGGTCATATCATGTTTGGGCTCACTGCAGTGCCAGTGACAGGCTGCATGCTTCCAGCCTGCAGAGTGAAGAGAAGGAGCAGGCGGAGAACAGATTTGTCTGCACTTGAGCACTTCGTCTTTGGTGCGACAAATGACAGTGTTTGTGTCCGATGTGTTATGCAATGTGTGCACATTTTCAGTAAATGCTGTCACCTTAAATTCACTTGTCATATTGTCACCAGACACAAGACACCACTCGGTGACGCATCTTATGACGTACCACGTAAGCAGGGCTTGTTTTTTTTTTTACACATCTCTAAGAAAACCAGCTTGTTTGTGATCCTTGTTTGTAGGTAATCGTTCCTATTTCTTATAGTTTTACCAGAATTTATAACAGCCGTGTTTGGTGCTCGCAGACAAGTTTGCCAACTTGACAACCACGCATTTTCTGCAAATAACTACCAGGTGGAGGTTACTTTTAGGGAAGAAAAAATCTATTATGTATCTATTGATTTGCCTATTCCTTCACTAAGTCAGTGTCTTAAAGCTGCAGCTGGTAACTTTAGTAACAGTAAGTTTTTGTCATATTTGACGAAGCTGTCACATTCTGATGGTACCACATGAGACAAATCAACTGTGAAAAAAAATAATGTTCCTTCTCCTCCTCGTAGTGCTCCCAATGGCATTTGCAAGAATCCACCATGACTAAATGAAAACAACCAACCAGAGCCGAGATGACGGTCATCCAGGTCATGATAATTCTAAGTGCTATATCATAGGCAGCTAGACTTGCTTGAATTTCTTGATGTTTCACCTCTCGTGCAAGATGCCTCTTCAGTTCTAACTAATTGGTGGGGAGTCGCAGGGTTTGAACCTACCCACACAGGGTTTAAAGCCTGCGCCTCACCAGTCAGTTAGAAATGAAGAAGCCTCCTGGATGAGAGGTGAAACTTCTTCAAGAAACTCAAGCAAGTCAAGCTGCCTATGATATAGCTGAGGAGTCTCTAACGCAGCTGTCAATCACTGCTCGAGAACTGCGGTCAAACTGTCAACTAGACAGCGCTGATCTCATATGAATCAAGATTCTGTTACTGCATTGGTTATTTCTCACTTAAATGTTTTCGGAATTTCAGTGTCAGTTTAGCTGCAAATGGAGAAAGTTTGTGACCGGGCCACCCCGTTGAAAACAGCTGAGCCAAAACCAAGCAATGTTATGTTTATGAAAAGGTACTAACTGTAGCTTTAAGTCCATTAAATGTCAGGAACACAATGCCATCTCCTTCATCTCCAAATTGCTCATTTTGCCCAACCAACGGTCCAAAATCCACAGATATTCAATTTGTGATATAAAATGCAGCAAATCCTCACACTTGAGAAGAAAACACCCAGAAAACCCAGAGAACATTTGGCCTTCCTGCTTGATAAATTCAGCTACACTGATCAATACCTCTGTATAAACAATGGATCAGATAACTGCTTGTATGTGAAAGGGGTCGCTCGTAGAGATAAACCTGCAGGAATTATCGCCAACTCTGTAGTTCTTTACAGCTCTACAGAGGGCTTTAGCTTCTTTTAGTTCATTGTTTTCTGACTTTGCTCTCATCATCCTTGTTTCTAGTAGAGGTAGGGGGGAAAATCGACACAGCATAGTATTGTGATATTTTGGATGGCAATATTGTATTAATACATGGATGCCAAGTATCGATTTTTATTATTATATAATTTATTATTATTGCAAAAACAAATCAAACTTTTGGTCATCTACTAGAGTTATAAAATCAATTGCTTTTTCAGGCCACTAGATATATTGTGCTGCAATAAAAAGGACTAGGATGATGAGATGAACAGACAGAAACTTTATCTTGTTAGATGAAAATAGAAGTCGATGTAATAAATTGCAGTGTCCCATTGCAATACTCAGCAGACTGCAAGACATTTAAAATTGCAATATTATATTGTGACTTAAGTTTCTTAATATTATTGTATCATGGGGCCTCGGTTGATTCCCACCCCTAGTTTTCAGCTGCAAAAAAGCTCTGATAAACCAACGGTACACTACCTAACCACCACTAAAAGGTAGGCAAACAAAGTAGGTGACTAACATATAGGCATCTATTTGCTAACATGGTCACCATAACTTTAAAAAGGTGATAATGTGATGTGTTAAATATGTGTTTACAGCTTGTATCTAAAACGTTTTTGACAAAAGGGGTTGTTGAGAAGAGCCACTACAATAGTTGATGGCAAATTCTGGGATGAAGAAGCCACCAGCCCAGACTAAAGTGCAGAACAAACGACATTTCCTGCTAGGAAATCTCATTTTGGGACACACAGAGGCAGAACACTATTAGTCTGGAAAATAGCTTTTTTTTTTGTCCCACAGCCTGATGTCGGTGCATGCCCCTAAAGTTTCTATGCCTCTTCTCACAGCACTTCACTAAACTCACCTTCTAAATCACTTAACACTTATGATACTGCCAGCTTACAACCCACACACCTTCTCTCTCTGGCGTACTGCAAAGCCTAAGAGACACACATAAGCAGAGAGCAGAAATTTAAGTGAAAGCACATATACTCATGTGCGTGGGAAAGAGAGCGTACGCTTGCTGTATTTGTGTATAAATGTGTATGGATGTTTGTGTTCAGCTGAGCATATGCACCTGCAGCGTGAGTGTACAACATGTGTAACCGTTTGCAGGAATGTAATATGAATACGCCAACAAGATGTTAATATTTAAAGGCCTGCATCCAACTCAGGGAATCCTATTCCTACTCTCTTAGTGCTTTTAACCCCTTTCAAGCCCTTTCCGACTGACACAGTGGCCTTATATAGATCCACATTTCCTACCTATTTGAGCCAGACATATTCAACCCTTGTGAAACTCTGAAGTATTTACACTATATTTATGTAAAATGTCAAAGTGCACTGAGCTGCAGTTGCAGAGGGAGGTGTGTATCAACAATACAACCAGGGATTAAACTGTAAAAGCAAACTGACGGCTCAACATGGGCTGAACACATGTTCATTATCCCATGTCAAACATGGAGTTTGTGTATGAAATCTGCATTAGCAGCAGTGCCACCAGCAGCATTAGGTAACTCGTTTGTGGTATTGGCAGGAAGGTGAGCAGGTGATAGGGATGGAGGCCAGGCAGAATGGTCCAGAGGGAGCGGGGGGGGGGGGGGGGGGGGGGGGGGAGTCTGGCTGTGTTCACCTGCTGCAGAGTGCGGGGGTGGGGGGTGGGTGGGGGTCATGTGAGTTGGGTTTAGCCCCTTGGTTTGGCCATGAGCCAGAAGACAGAAGGCAAGGAGGGAGGAAAGGTGATAGACAAGGAGGGAGCTGCAAATCCAGACAAGAAGAAGTGAAAAGGAAGTTAAGGAAGGGAAAAGTTGAGATAAGTGGCGGGAGGGAAGTCGAATAATTCAGGACGGAAAAGAGTGAGAAGTTAAAATAGAGGTACGGTGGAGGATGTAGCGTTAAAAATTGCATTAGCACAGTTTCCCTTAGGTTTGTATTTATTCCAGACTCATTAAAAATAAGTGCACTATTCCTCACAGCAACAGAAGGTCTTCAAAAGTTGTTTTTAATGGGATTAAAAAAAATCAAATCAATTCAACCTCATAACCTCGAGCAGGTAAATCAAACCTCCAGTATAACAGACGACTAGCTTCTGACTCTGGCAGATACTTCACAGAGTTTATGATCTTTGTAGGCATTACTGGCACTAGTGTTATCCTTTTAAGTGAAGCAGACAAGTACAGCTAAATATAAATGGAGTGACTACTAAATTTTGCTGTTTGTACATTTACAAAGCAAGAGCAAAAGCCGTAGCAGTGCACAGATTCCCCCGCTGAGAAAAGTGAGTAGCACTCTTTATGCAACATGCAATGCTGTGAGTCTGCTCGGCATTTTGGTTTATTGAAGTTAAGTTCTGCCTCTTAAACAACTGACCTCTCTCTTTACAGTAATCTATTGTTATAAAAGCAAGGCAAATATCCCAGCATAACATGAGTGTACCTTTGGACCAAAAACAAAGAGCCAGAAATGAAGGGTACGTTTTACTTAAAGCTAAAGATGCATGACAGGTTTAACCATCACAGACTTTACTCTCCAGTCCTGTTTTTAAAAGGGATGCCACCATAGGGCCACAACGAAGACGCTTCATTATGCCACCTTTCTTTTTTAACAGAACCAAACAACACCGATATCATGCTGCCCATGCTTTTGGTTTGAGATAGCATGCCGGGGTTCTGCAAGCTAAGGAGGCGTGATGGGCATAGCGTGCAACACAACAGCGTCAGTCTCTAGTGTGACATATAACATATGCGTTAGCAAGCTTTCTAATCAATGGATGCTGTTCTTCTTTGAGTAAGCTGCTAACTGCTTCTAGCTGCTATTTAAATCTCCCAATGATGAGTCACACGCATAAGTCCTCAAAACATCACACTCATCCTGTCCTGCTGGCTGTCCCCTTTACACAGATGTCAATTCGGCACTGTTCCTATCGCCGCTGCGAGTTTAAAGGCAAGACAACTCTGTCCCCTAGTCCTCTATCGTACTGTTTATACAGAATGGTGAGGCGAAAAAAAACACACAACTTTCCATACGTCAACAGGAAACAACAGCTTTCAGAGCATCAAAAATAAAACAATACTTGGACAGTTTTTAATAGACTTTTTTACAACTACAAAGGGAGGGAATGGAGGATACAGGGACATGGAGGGGGATTGGGAAAGAGGGGGATCACTGGAGAGAAAAGGCGAGTGGGAGGGGGCAAAGGCTTTGGAGTAGGAAAGCAGGATCTGAACCCTGCTGGAGCTGTCACAGCTCCTATAGTCTGGTGCCGTGAGGATCTCTGGCTGTTCTCCTACCAGCACTAATGAGGACAATTACACAAGGACCATTTATACTCTCTCTGTGTGCATGTACACAGAAACAAGCAACAGTGAATGACAAAAAAAAAAAAAAAGCACGGAGCTCTCTGAAGACTCTAACATGCAATATCATTAACGTACTCAGTGGACAATTACGGACGTAAGCGCACACAGTCAACAATGATGGCACAGTGTAAAGACAGAAATACACAGAGGAAACACACAGGACGGATAGAAAACAAAGGAAACAGATAAAGGAAAAAAGGGAGAGAAAGTGAAGGACTTTCCCTCAGTCAGTGCTGTGCTTCCGCCCCGGGAAGGAGGGAGGGAGGGAGTGCTGCTGCTGGCTGTAGATGTAACAGTATTTGAATAATCTCTCCAGGAATGGAAAACTGATTAATCCTTGCAGAAGGATCCTAGGGATGAGTACAGCGGTTGGGGTTCAAAGAAGAGATAGGGAGGGAGGGAGGGAGGGAGAGGCTAGGAGAGCGAGGGAGTGTGAGAGAAAAAGAGAGAATGGGCAGCAATTCAAGACAAAAAGGCCCCACTGTCTCCTTTCATGACTTGCCCCACCGCTATGCCAGCCGATACTCTTCATCCTATTTTATACTTCTCTGCTTAGGGAATTCCATGTTCTCTGTGTTCAGACTGAGTTTATGGTTTGGAGAGCAACATAGATAGGATAGCTTCGATCGATAAGGCCAGCCATCCGTGATGCAAAGCATGCCCGACCAGCATATCTGCTGAGGCCTGTTATCAGAGAGCCGGCCGACTTGAGGTGATAGTGCCTCCGTTCTGCTCCCAAACGGCCATATGAAGGGAGAATTTGAAAAATGCTGTTACTGTGGTAATCCAATTTTCCGGGCCTCGCTTTGTGGCGTGGCATGCTTATGTAAAAAAGAGGGGCAGCAGAAAAAAAACAAGGAGAAAATTGGGAAGAAAGTGTGCAGTGCATCAAAGGGGACACCAAGCTAGTAGGCACATAAGGGAAAGGCTGCATAACCAGGACAAACTGTGGGACCAGGATCAGGGGCAAAGGTCAGGGCAGTCTGCTTTCTGGCATCCTGATAGGCACGTTTATGATGGCAAATTGCTGTATTTTTATTACCAATAATTGTACAACAGATACAATCAAATGGGCTGTCACGAGGACCGCAATATTGCAAAACCACACTACTGACAAGCCAAGCACAGGAGATAACAACCAACCAACCAACACTACGCTCGTGTTTTTCTTTTTCAATAGAAACACACCCTTTTTACACTATAATACATATGCCAGCAGCGTTACAAGGTGCTGAGTGTCTCTTCTGTGCTGAACATTGCACGTTTGACCTTTTTTCTGGTTGCTCAGAGTTAACAAATATTCAACTTTAGGTAAAACACTGCAGCTGCTCGCCACTGTCACTTTTTATTTAGCTATCCAATCACAGTGGAGGAGGAGCAGGATAAACAGCCAACCACAAAGACCAACCATCTTCCACAGAGACTGGTGGGTCTGTCTTCCCTTCCTAGGTGCTTCAACCTTCCTTTCATCCAGAACAAGTACTCTACCTTGTGCTGACATTTTTACTTCGGTGGATATTCTGTATCACAGCAACCAAAGCATCTCAGCTGAATAAACATATCTGTTCATGCATCCTTTGTTGCACTTTATTGCCCTTCTGTGTTCTGCATTTAACAATGAACAACTGTTTTTATATATTTAAAAAAAAGCCCCCCAAAAACCAACAACATATCTAATTATAGTCTAACAATGACGCTTGTTTACAAGGCACTAAAATCAGGATAAATAAACTAATTTCCAAAAACGACAAAAAGGCAGTAACACCGCATATTGCGCTGTTAAACCACCCCTTAATCACTGCAGGGGAAATTCCTTCACTGCGACAGCCACACAATAAAACTGTCCATGTCTAGAGTTGAAAAATTCACAACAGAAATATAACGTTACTGCTCAGGGCTGCGACAGATTTAATGACAGTCTGATATTGACATTCAACGTTCAAGTTCAAGAGAACAATGTGAGATGGGGTGTCCAGCTGATTCCCTTCATTAATGCTAATCGTTAATGCTAACCCCTATATGTGATATTCTGGGTCAACAGAATTAATTACTGTATCACAGTTTGAAACTCAGAGACAGTTTGACCTAAATACAGTCTCCTCAGGGTCATTATATACATTCACTAGTGGCACACTGTCTATACTCACATACACAATATGAAATCTGATCCTTTGCTCTACTGTCTTCTCATACTTTTCATATAGTAGACAATATTTATAGTAGTCAAGTGTTATATTCACCTTGTAAAGCTTTGTTGTACTTGTTCTTAGCTGTATATCTGTCCTGTGTATGCACTCAGAGAGCAACAAAGGACTGGATCAACTATGTGCACACATACTTGGCCAGAAAAGCTGATAATTGGTATCACTGCTAAAAATGTGCAGACTTTTCCCTTCTACCAGAGTGTAGCCTATTTCCCTAGCACTACCCTATCCGTGCTGAGTATTTTCTGTTCAAAAAGATAGCTTTCCTCGGAGAATGCAACTTTTGGAATAACCAAAAATAGAGTTAGGTTTGTTTTTCTCAAGAGAGCCACATTTGGTCCAGATGTCTCATATGAGCTGTGCATGCATGGCACAGTTAGCATTGCTGATGTGAGAGATCACTTCAGTGACTGAGCTCAATCAAATCCACACAGAAACTTGCATATAAACTTGTTGGTAATCAAGTGATCCGAGTTTTGTTCCAATAAAATTATTGTTTCATGTGCTACAATGTGAAACGAATTGCCGACACAATGATTTGAGTCTGACTAGGGATTTAAATATTTGTTTAGGAATAAGTGTTGTTTCTTTTTATGTGTTTTGTGAAAGGTTCCTCATCAGTTATGCATAATATTACAGGCTGCATTACGTGATTTAATGAACGTAATGGCATTTAAAGAGGTTTACACAATCCTAATCATATCTTTTTTTGAGTTACATTTTCCAACCTAGCAAAACAGATTTGTGATACAGCTGCATGACCCCAAAATTAGGATCGCTCCTGCCTTCATCATAGATAATTACCATAATTGGCTTCAAAAGTCAGAACATAAAACAAGTAGCGCAAAACGAAAACAACCCAACAATAAAACAGCAGTAGTCACAGTATGTCCAAGCCGGTGGAAAGAGAGACTGTCGGTAAACAAGTGTAACTCATCACCAGCTGCTTCGACTCGGCCTGCCGCTCTCTGCTTCAATGATCTGCTCACTTTACACCATCAGTGTCTCAGCAATAATCAGAGGCACTTTATTTACCAGGTACAGCATGTGTCTCTCCACAGTGATCCAAAGACGCAACCTGACATCCGCGATGAAAAGACGGATTTAAGTGCAAAACAAACTTGTCTTGTTCTGTAAACATTATCCAAATGTTCAAAGCACCAAACATTAATAAGCATAAAACTACTAAAACGTGTCTAAGTCAGCAGGAAAATGTGTCATTTTTATTCCTGAAAAGCATCTATTTTGGGAGGTTCAAGATGTCCAAGGGACAGAACAAGAGCCAGAGCGAGAGTGATGAGGACTTAAATGGGTGGTGCTCCGCAGAGGAAGGAAATGGTGGGAATAGGAGTGCTGGCTACTGTTCGCATGGCTCACTCGTTCCCCGTCTGCCGCTGAATCATTTTGGAGTCCTTCAATCTGTTCCCTGCCCCCAGCAAGACACCATGACCTCCTTTTCCTGAGTACACATGACTGACCGGGGTTAGGGTTGAGACAGAGAAGAAAAATAGGGCCCAGACTGCTGCACCGGGGATATCGAGTTGCGTTTCTCTCCTGCCACCTTTAATTGTGTGTGTGTGTCTCTGTGTGTGTGTACATCAGTATCTCTGTATCTGGCTTTTTGTGTGTGCTCGTGCTGGTGTTTGTGTGTATCTAGGAGCAGCCAGGCGTGGCATTAAGGGGGCCAGCAGTAAGTCGACCAGTCAGCCAGAGAGCCACACATCACTTTGGGCAACAGCTGAGGCCACATTTAAACGACCAGGGCAGTACCCTGGCACCAGGGAGTGGCAAATCACTGTCACTGTATCGTGTCCCCTCAGGCATACCCCGGCAATGATTCACAGACTGAATCAATGGGCAGGGTCTGGCCTGGTTTCCACCATAACACCACATAGGGCATAGCGAAGGCATCCCTAAGATTTACATCCCATGCGTTTGCCCCAAAACAACATTTTTCTGATTGTTTTTCAAATGTTCTTGCCAGGGGAGATGGTATGCCAAATGGAGTGGAGTTTCAATTAAATGAAGAGAGCTGTAAACACTATAGTCACGCTGTGGAGAGGGACTGCTGACTGAAAGCCTGCTAGGAGGGGTCTGATGTAGTGGTCTGAGTGCCTCAGCTCCATCAATCCTGGTCCCTCTTTATGGCAGACTGCTATTGAGAGCATAATAGGTATGTGGGCAGATGCCTTTATGAGGGGGCTGTGAGTTTGTTCACCAGCTGACCTGAAAGCAGCCTTAAAGGAACAGTGTGTAAGATTTAGAGATTTAATGGCATCTAGCGGTGAGGATTACAGACTGCAACCAGCTGAAACTTCTCCTTACTAGAGTTTCTTCAGTGTTCATCATTCAGGAGGTCTTTATCAGGAGTCAGATTACCCACAAAACTCGCTTCCTCTCAAAAACAAACGGACCAGGTGATTCAAACTGATAAAAACACTGAACAAAGCAGTTTCACTTTACAGATCAGTGTTTTCTCCTATGCTGTTTTGCACATTGCAGATGTTGCCCGGCACTTGCTACGTGTGCTCACCTTATTTCTGATGAAGACATTCAGGAGGTTTTTACCTGATAGATAGCTGAACTATCCACAGAGGTCTCCTCCTTTCGAAAACAAACAAACCCGATAATCTAAACTGGTAAAAACACTGAATAAAACAGTTTCATGTTACAAATCAGTGCTTCTGTGATGCTGTAAGGCAGTTTGGCGATGGGCTGTTAGCCTAGCACCTGCTAATATGTGCTCAACTTTTGTCTCTGATAACTTAAGATCCAGATGTTTAGGAAGTTTTAACAGGGAGCTGAATTATCTGCAGGGGTCTCTTCCTCTCTAAAACAAAGGGACCTGGTTTTAAACTGGTAAAAAGACATGTTATTTCAACATTCTTGTCACGATGGTACTGTAGAAACATGGCGGTGCAACATGGCAATCTCCATAGATGAGGACCTACTCCCTATGTAGATATAAACAACTCATTTTAAGGTAACCAAAAAAAAATCTTATTTTTAGTAGATTATACTTGAAAGAAAACATACTTATTATATTTTATTGCATGTCTGCCAATATATGCCCCTAAATCCTACACTGGACCTTAAAACTGAAAGAATCACTATCCTCCCTTTTTGTTATGAAGACGTCCGTGTTGTGCAAACTGTAGGACAGAAGCTTAACCTCCTCACAGGCTATCACTCAGAGTGAACCACAACACTCTGTCCCTGAATCTAGAAATGACCTCTGCTGGGAAACTTTGAGTAAACCTTGGAGCGAAAAAGCTACTCATGGAAACCATGTTTACTTTTTCCCCTTGACATCACTGCATTACACATACAGCAGCAGCAGCAGCCGCAGCAGCAGCAGAGAACACACAAGCAGAAGTGGAAACACACTTGCATAAACCCGAACCTGCCTTGCACCCACAAATGTAAACACAATACACACTTTCAAAAGCATAAAGCTCATGAAAACACATGTGAGACAGATGACTGCAGCGCCTCAAGGCCCTGAAGCTAAAATGGCTCCATTATTAAAAGTTCTGTTCTTGAGAAGTGCCATTCGAGGAGTTGCAGCAAGGTGGAGAAATCAGGCCAAATACTACACACTGAGTTTTCTGCCAAAGGAAACACAGACGATGTTACATATTTACCAGGCCTCAGTAAAGTGCTGTTAATGCATGATCTATTCATCCTACTTATGGCTGACTCACAACAAAAAAGAGAGCAATAGCACATTTATAGAGTCTCAGAGGAGGACTGCTGATCTAAGATTGCAGTTTATACCCCCGGGCTGTTGCCTATACTCATATATAACAGCAAATTAATCCAACACCACCCCTCCTGACCACACACTGATAGCTGATCATCCTTGGATCAGTATTCTTTCTGTGAACTTTGTGCAACCTTAGCCCAGAGGGTCTACATAGATTAGTAGGCACGGACTGACACAATCTTTGCTTAAACTCCCATGTGTCAACATCCACTTTACAACCAACTGCATTAAATGTCAAGCTGAAATCCTGTTATGGTCAACAAGCGGAGGATTTAATCACGAACTGACAGACCATTTCCCTGAGAAGAATAGCTCAGACTGCGTCACATCAGGCTCACTCTCCCTGTCAAGTTAAACAGGTCTGTTTGTCCCAGTATGAGCGCGTTAGCATGCAGCGCACAGACATGAAAACAGACAGGCACCAGAGCGCACTTCCTGCAGAGCTGCTGACTCAAAAGAGGAAAAAAAAATATCAAAAGATGGGGTTATCAATAGTTGAGCGTTGTGTTTATGGCAGTCTGTAACAAACTTCATTCACGGTTTCTGGTTGGGCAATCATTCAGCTCTTCCTGTGCTCCAGCAGCACCGTCATTTCAGATTCAACCACATCAGAGCAAATGATAGTCTATAGCTGGGTTTTTGAAACACAGTCATTACTGCTGACATGCACAGCCTGCTACCACGTCCATGCTCATAACTGTAAAAATGCTTTCAATCTAACCACCAATCCAAAGTACAGTTTAATTATCAAGGAAGTGATTAAGATCACTTTAAGCAAAGCCCGAATAAAGTCTATGAACAAGGCTGAGTGAAAGCTTCTTCTTAGATTACTTTGTTTAAGCTTCATTAAAGGGAAACCTGTATTTTTTGACCTGTAACCTACATTGTCATGTTTTTTGTGACTAATGGAGACATTTTTTTTTTAAACTGATACAGTATTGAGCAACAGCACTGCAACCAGCAACAGCAAAACAAGCTGTAGAGTGACTACTTGGGACATTTGGCATAGTTAATTTACATCCATTAAAGTGTGTTTTTGCCACTGACATACTCAGATTGTTATTGTGAGTGTGTAACAAAGTCTTACTTGAGGTTGACTCACTCTGAAATCTCAGACATTTTCAAATTGCCAAAGTAGCTAAATTCAGCCTTGACGTTGAAGATCTTCAAGATAACACTACGCTACACAACACACTCTTTCTGGCACTGCTCCCTCCAACTCTAACATTTCTACTGTTGTTTTCCTGCAACAAGTCACCTCTCGCGAGACTTCAGAATGAGACTTCCCCTTGAGCAAGACTTGGTTACATCAAGCAAGAGGTAAATAAAATAATTTAAATACTCTGTGAGGTCGTACCCTCATGTCAGACACTTATAATAAAAATCTGAGCTTGTCAGTGGCAAAAAGAAGCCCCTTCAGTAGACGGAACTTGACAGTGCAAAATCCCCCGAGCTGCTATACTGGACCAGTTGCTAAAATTGTTGCCTCCATCAGTCGCTTAGACACGAAAACAAGGGAAAACAGGGTCCATGTTGAAAAATACATAGCAGGGATACCATTTAACTGTTAACCGACAAGAAGAAATTTGACTGATTAATACTATCACAGATAAACAGCTAAAAATATGCTACTGGGGGGGACGATGAGACAGTGGAGCCTGCTGCCCAGGCTGGAGTCGTACGACGCCACCAGGACAATGCCATAATGTTGGTCCTGGGAGACGACTACAGCACACCTTAACAAGTTAATTACCCAGAGGCAGAGGTGGACACAAATGGATATTAATCCTCTGCACTGGTGGAAAGGATAATAAAACTTTCTGTTGCTGCCATTACACAGAACGGTCAGTTCAACATCTGCCCAGTTAGCACAAACTAACACAGCAGCGGCTAACATCCAGCATGTGAGTTTGTTGGGACCTTTAACGGCTCATTAAAGGTCCCGACAAACTCACACTGATACCAAAATGGCTCTACTCTGTCATAAACCCATTAAAAGGTAACACTCCTACAGCAGTCGTGTCATAATAAACAGAGAGAGAGAGCGGGGCGTGGAGATGCAGAGCAAAGCTACATGCAGGTCTACAAAGACATGACAGTGAAATAAAGATTACCCCCTCCCCCTGCAACTTGTTGGTTAATGGTTAAATAACAGGTTAATGAGCGTCAGCTATCAGTCACAATATAAATTCTTAATTAGCCTCCCTCTGTCAGAGCATGTCAGTGGCAAAAACAAGCATTTTTAGCTGTCGTGAACTGACAGTGCCAAATGCCCTGAGTAGTTACACTGCAGCCTGTGCGCTCTCACTCACTCCTGGACCAATTTCAAAAACTGTTACCTATATTAGTCACTTAAACACAAAGATATGGGACATGGGAAAATAGGATCCCATTTAAATGAGCAGACTTAAAGAGAAACAACAGTGAGGTTCGAATCCCATTTTATTTTACTTGTTGCCACATGTTGGTCTGTAAACCAGTTCTCTACAACTTCCAGTGAGTATAAACATGCTACCAAATGGTTACTTTCCTGTTATATATCAAGTGTTTCTTTAACAGTAAGAAGTCATAGGCTCCTGTTTGCCCCACTCTGCTTATCCTCCTCCATGTAGCCCTCTCATCCGACCCACAGGAGATGTCTGCCCTGCAGCTGCCAAAGGACTTTGCCGCTTTAAAGAAGCTATGATTATAGGGCACTGACTCACAGTGGTGTAACTGGCCCAACATGGCCACAGGCAAATACTCAGTTAATATCAACATTTATCGATTAAACGGGGTGACTGTTGCGTGATTACCACGTTCACATATAGGCATCAAAGAAAAACTACAAAAGGAGAAAAACGATGCCGTGATCACACAGCCAATTAACTTGCTCCCAAAATGAGCTTCAGAGCCGATCCAGGAGGAATTAAACTGCATAGGGATCATTTTCCTATCCGATGTGTGGTGCTAATGAATAAAGGGAAAGTTAAATCGGGCTGTCAGTGGTGGTTTGCAGACCCTTTACAATATGCTTTTATGTGACAGCTATCCTGGCAACCGCTGCTATTGCCATTATCATAATTACTATCGCCCTTCGTGGTAAATAGAGATTATAGAGCACACACACTCATTTTACAGCAGCAGTAGGTTAGCCACAGGACCACTACACATGATGCAAATGAGTCTGTAACTGTATGCTAATATGTAAACAAAGCTAGGAGAAAATGTGGATGCAAAATGGCAAAAGGAAACCAAAAATTACTCCATCCTTACATAATCAAGATTAATAATCATAATTGGCAGTCCCATGTTGCTAAATAATTAGGATAATTTCAGCCGTGGTCACAGGAGCAGAAATATCCAAACTAATTATAAACAAAAACTATAGAAGTTTTATTTATGGAGCCAGGGAAATCATTACAGCAGGCTATCTGAGCATACAAGAGGGGAGGAAAGCCCCGCAGTGAGGGATGGTGTCAGTATGTGTGTTCACAGTGTTCACTGAGTGATGAAGGCCTGTCACTCTTCACCGCTCTCCCAATCAACATGTACAGATCGCTGCGGGGTGAATGTATTCTGCTGGGACTTAAAATGCTGCACCGCTAGCTTCTGACATTCACACACACTTTTGACACTCTGCGATACGTCACGATATACACGCGTGTCACTTTGATACACCTAAACAGGCACACGAGAGACTGAGAGGGCAACGCGCACACACAAGTGACAGAAAAAGTTAAAGGCAGACGGAGCTGAGACAAAGACATACAAAGAGGTGACAGTGTGAAAAGGAAGAGTGAATGAAATACTGAAAGGGAATAAGAGACGGAGATGAGCGAAGAGGACGCAGAGAGAGACAGAAAACAGATTACATGGAAAAATACTCAGAAGAATCAATACGACACACTGCATGGTTCCAGCTGCTGAGTCAGTGTGTTGTCAATAATACAGCTTTTCATCCCAACAACACTATTGGTAAATGGCAACACTGTGCCCATTGGTTAGCAGCATTTACTGTGTGTGTGCGTATGCTTGTGTGTGTGTCAGTAGCTGTGTTTGTGCAGCAGCAGGAGTGATGAGAGGATGGAGTGGAAAAGGAACTTCATGCTGAGTGAACAGACATGCAATCTCTACACGGCCCCTCTGACCAGGCCAACACACACAGAAACACACAATCACTACACACACACTTCAGGTCAGGTGAAGTGATCTTAAAACATGCTGAATTACAAATAAGTAAGAATAAAAACAGATGTCTTTAACCACATTCTCTTCAAAGGAGAAAAAGGAAACTGACTCAAACAGTAATTGGAGTCCACATAATGCAAATCGGGCTGTAGTGACGTCAGGAATCATCCAGCCAAACTGGTCTTTTGAGCATGAATGTAAATAGACCTGTAGTATTCAGCTGCAGCTGCTGAGCCGCTGCTCGCTCATTTCAGGAATTCTTTCCACGTACCTGAGCGCCGCTCTTTGTATCCTAGTTGGGCCATTTGTCTATCCGAGGATGACTGCAGAATACCAAGTCACACAGTGGATTAAGTGAGTGCTACCTGGCTATTTATTGTACCCAGCAGATTTGTAGTGCGGCTCAGGCAGGGGTGGAACACAACTTCCACTGCTACTTTAAACCTATGGGAAGTCTTAATGGCTGGAATTGTGTTAGCCGTGTGGTTAAATTAGATTAGTGAAAATGTATACAAGAGTCTATTCTCTCCTACAAATGCTTTTCTGGTGTGTAAAACTAGCCCGGAAAACACTATTGAAGGTGTGAGGCTGGACTGTTAACCCATAGATACTGGGTATTATTTATAAAGTTACAATACCAGTACCCTTAACGTGATACCAATACCAATAGAGTAATTTATTTTATGCCTTTTTTTCCCCACTTCATTCAATACCCATTGTGTGAACGGTAACATTCAGTTGTGTAAAATGCCACCAGATGCCACAGGTGTGTATTATAGCCATACTTTCAAACATTTTGGTGGCATCTTGACACTGATGCAACGATATACCAGTCTTAACATACACCGTGATATAAAAGTTGAAGGTTATCATACTGTGTACATGTGCTTTATTTGAGTTAATTTCAAAGGGGAGACTTTTTACATGTACTTCCAGTAAGTCTCAAGTCTCAAGTGTCAATTATAGTAATAAAACGTTCGTTCAACCAACAATAACTCTTCCATTTTAATTCCTTTGGGGGTCTTTCTGACTGATAATATAAATTCTATAATACCATGATATCGTGAAACCGCAACGTTTTCTGAGACAGTTATTGTACCATGAAAATCTCATACCATCACAACCCTACTTGACATGTTGGACTGCCAACTGCTGCGGTAGTGGGCCACACGTCACATTAAATCAAAGTACGATTGCGGTGACTGGCTGCAAGCAAAACTAGAGATGTTCAGATATCATCTTTTCCTTCCATATACCAGTTCACATTCCTGATCTTACGAATTGGCCGATACCAAATTCTGACCCACTATTATTGCTTTTAAAAAATAAAAAATAAATTGAACAGCTGTATACTATGAACAATGTATGGATGTGAAATGATTGCTATCACTGTAATATGTTCATGGTTCATGGTTAAACCCTTTGTAAATCATGAACAAATACATACAGAGAATAAATGCCATAGGAATCACCAAATGTTGGACATTTTGCTGAAAGCTAACATTACACTGTTAACCAAAAATCAATTCTTCTTCACTGTGCTTGAACAGTAGTTTGCTGTATAGGCTGGCATGTTAGAGTGAATGAGAGGAATTTATCCAGGTGTGAAACTACTCAAAAGTTAATTTATAAACTACACATCGATTATACAACTGCACAACCAGAAACCAGTGGACTCGGATAATCACTGAAACCCGATCCAGCATTTTAGGCAGTATCGGAAGCATTTCTGATACTGCTGTCAGTATCTGAACACCTGTGAGCAAAACCATACAAACAGTCATATTCTTTAGGTACAAGAAGGATTAAATGCAGGTATTGTTCGACTGGAGAAGTTACAATACTACTTTGCAATAAAACCTTAAAAGTATTGAGCACCGATACCAAACCATAGAACTTGTCAGTCAGGTTGAGATTATATCAAGCTTCACTTTAAAAACACCACAGTTCTAACCTCACATACTGTTTATGTAAGCACTTCTCTCTAAATGGCAAGCAGCTTATTTCATGGTGTGCTTTTATTCCAGTGCCAGAAATGATTCAGCAGTCATGGTAGACGCCTACTTTTTCCAAAAATGTTGGACAACTCTTTGTCCAAAAGTAGAAGGCTGTAATATGAACACAAGAAGTGATTTCACCATGTCCATTCACACAGCCAAGGAGCCGGCCAATCACGCTCTCTTTCTCTCCACAGCCAAAGATGGAGCTCAGGCAGGCAGTGAAATCATTTTACATTTTAGGGCTTGGGTAACCTTTAATGAGCAAGCGTGTAAGGTAGTATCATTTAATTATGCTTGAGCTGGTATGAGGGTTATGAGTATGCAGGTTTTCATTCCCACTAAGAGCTAAACCTAATGATGTCACTAACCACCACACCTTTGGGCAGAAAACAGAAACTAATCAGTGAGTTCAGATGAACAGGATGGCACATGGCCGAGGTGTAGGTGTCTGACTCAAGGAAGCTTTGCCAAGTCACATGGCTGTAGGACACACACTGGCTCCAGGGTTTCAACTTGTGACCTTAGCATTATCTATTGATTGTAAGGAAACTGATATTGAGTTCTACCCATAAAGTATTTCCACATCAGCTAACTTAATTAAACAAGTAAGGTTTTTCTTTGAAAGGGCAAGGGAAGGACAGCCCTGCTCTGTCATGTCTTATGAGAAAAGCAGGTATAATAAAGCCAACAGACGTCAAGCTTTTCCCTCCTTGGCCAAAGACGGGGTCTGGGCAGGCAGGCAGGAAGACAGACGAATAGGCAAGGACTGCAGAGCATCAGAGAATGGAAAATTACCAGGGCTCTACAGTCAGCTGGGCACCTTTGATCAGCCAGATCCCAGGCGCCAATTACTGTGGGATAATCGGCAGCCCTCAGAGGCCTGACGAGCTGCAGGCACTGTGGGCACAACGGGTCAGTGACCAGCAGGCAAAGGCCTGGTCAACACGGCTCACAGAGCCAAAAGCCGACGGTGCCCCTCGCTGAAATGCTGCACGAAGGCGGCCAAAGGGACAAGCAGCACAGCGAGGCAATTGTTCCCCTCCTGTCGACTCAGCACAGTGGCGCTCTCACAAGCCAGACATCCCTCTCCGCAGACCGCTTGGTGCTGGAGGAATGGTGCAATGTTGGGCAGTGTGTAAACCTGCTACTGCACATGTCTCAGATTGTTCACACACTCTATCCCTCTCTCTCTCTGCTATGAAACATACGCAACATACGTAGAACAAATGTGCACACACATGCTGCTCACACACCTGTCCCTGTAATTCTGTGGTAAACAAAAAGCTGCAGCGCCCAAGGCAGTACTTGCTGCACAGTGATGCAACACACAGGAAACGCACTCCTCGCCGCCCCCCTTTCCTCTGATAACCCCTTCCTGCCCAGGAAAAAAGGGCTTAACTACCTGTCCAAATTTACTTCACATTATCTGAGGAATGTGGACTGACAAAGTAAATCCAACTGCGTGACCTCTTTAACAACACATTTTTTCCCTCACACTTATCTCTCACTCACAGTCAACCATGTGACACAAAGGCAAGTTGGCAGCAATGATTAATAAACAAAAACTTTGCCTCTCTACTTGAGGCAGAACACGATATTCAGCTCATTAATAATTGACGTCTTTCTAGTGCTGGGGACCGCTCATCATCGATTAGGCTACAATGTTGGCTGCTGTGCTGCTCCTCCCTCCACTGTCAACAAAACAGTGATCCCAAACAGTTCACACACTTCAGCAACAATTTCTCTTTAGTCACTGCTGCAATAACAAAATAACTCATCACTGAATCCTTAGCTTGCTCATACTGTACGGTTATCTAACAGAAACACAGTAGCCAGTGGACTTTGGATCAGTCACACTGCAGTTACACAACAGTCAGTGCCGGTCCAAGTTAGACCCATATGGGCCGGCATACAGCTTCCCTGTACACCAAGAGTCAGCAGAAGAGTCTGGTCTCGAAGCTATGAGGCCTGGAGACACCAGACATCTTACACTGTGGTGAGGGAGCTTGTTTATGAGGCCATTTTGATTAAGGATGGATATCAATTAAATATTTTTACGACTTGTGTTTCGGTCTTGATACCACTGCGGAGTCTCCTTTGATGCCTTATTAAGATAAAACAGAGTCTCAACAAAACCTTTTAAAACGTTAAACAAATCAAGCCAAACATCTCAAATGCACTAGCATAAGGGGGAAAACAATGCAATTGCAATACAGAATCACAATCTATGTGTAGTGGGAGCAGACAGGGGGTAGAGGAACAACTGCTACAGAGACAAAGTTATAGAACTAGCACAATCAACGGTTAAATTTAACTTTCACTGCCCTTGACGTTCTGCTGCTCCATCTGTGCCCAGATAACACTCTGTACCGCAAAGTGTGTTGCAATAAATAACCAAACGGTATATATTTATACTCCAACACTTTATCCAAACAGTGTCAGATTGTCACTAGCCACTAGTAAAAAAAAGTTGTGAACCTCCAAGGACCTGTAGTGCTTAAGGTTGCAAATCTCTGCATGATAACCTTATAGCACATCCTATATGCAATGCCAATGGCACTGAGTAACATTACTGCTGTTATAACGTCTCGAAACGTGCATGGAATTCACTAAAGCTTGCTAGTCTATTACAACATAGTGTTAAAACCAAGGTTTCCTAGCATTTACCGGCTGACTCCTGCCTTACAATGCCCCAAACTATGACTAGACACCAACTATAAAAAGCCAAAATTTTGATTATAATTCCCAGAGTGTGGCTCCATGGTAAATTTTGATCTTTATCACAGTCAAGAGTTCAAAAACTTCCAGCGCACACTAGAATATCAGGATTGACACAAAGTTTATTCAAAAGTGTTTAACAACAAAAGGAGCGAACAACGCGTTTCGCTTGTTGCGTCATCAGATTCGCTCTTGATTGTCATCAGGTGTGTGCTTAAATAGTCGGGGCAAGTAACAACCAGACAATCAATCAATCAATGAAAAACAAATACAAAGTACATAACCTAGCTGTAATATTAAAGGGAGAGTGCATACAATATAAATAGAAATAGATATCAAAACAGTGATACAAGAAAATACTTTACAATTGCACAGTTCATCATCCGACAAGATTCAACTCTAATTTTGAAGTAGAGTGTGAACCATATAAATAGTATAGATCAAAAAAGAGAGAGAGAAAAAAAAAATGTTTTTACATACTTGTAATGATGAGATATAAAAATGCAAAATACATAATCTGGCTGTACCAACTCATATAAACAGGGGAGAGTGAGTACAGTATAAATAGTCAAATAGTCAAAAATTTTTTAGAAATACATATCAAAAACAAGTGGGCCAATATAAGAGATATAAACAAAAGAGGAGATACTCCAGAAGTTACAAAGGTTATTCCACAATCTACAATATCTACTCTAGCATTCCTGTCTACACAGGGAAGGAGGGGAGGGGGATGTGCCAGGAGAGGTGAAAGTGGCTCAACTTTCCCTATACATTACCTGCAGACACAGAAGCAGAGAAAAGTTAGACATATAATGAGCTTACAAAAATGGACTCAAGTCTAATGTCTCATTTAGTCCATGTGGCTCTAAAGAGTTAAGGGTGTATATCCAGTAGGCTTCTCTCTTCAATAGCTGGTTAATGATGTTACCACCTCTGGGATTGGGATTAACTCTCTCAATACCTATAAATTTAAGAGAGGCGGCCGAACCATGATTTCTGTCCTTGTAGTGTCTTGCAATAGCATAGTCCATATTTTCATTTCTTATGGCTGCTTTGTGTTCAGCTATTCTCAGTTTGAGATTACGTTTGGTTTGGCCCACATATATAAGTCCACACGGACATTTGAGCATATACACCACATGTGTAGAAATACAATTAATGAACTCTTTGATTTTATACTTCTTCCCTGTATGAGGATGACAGAACTCTTTGGTGTCATACGTGTTAGAGCAATGGGTGCATCTGCCACACCTATAATTACCATATACTTCCTTAGAAAGCCAGTTAGCTTTCATGTCAGGTTCTTTATACATTGATGTAACAATAGAGTCACGTATGTTTCTACCTCTTTTGTAGCAGAACCTTGGTATGGAGGCAGAGATATGCTGCAAAGCGGGGTCACATTTAAGTACACTCCAGTGTTTTTTAATAATGTTCTCTACCCTCCCAGAGATAGTATTGTATTCAGACACAAAAGTGACTCTGTTGTCTGCAAGTCTACAAGATGAGCCTAAAAGCTCCTCTCTATTGAGAGCTTTAGATTTGTTGATGGCTGTATCAATGACGTGGTCCTTTGATCTTTATCAGTTTGATGTCACTGCACATACAGTCAGGTCCATAATTATTTGGACGATGATACAGTTGTCGTCATTTTGGCTCTGTACACCACCACAATGGGTTTTAAATGAAACAATGAATACTTGCTTTAAGTGCAGACTCTCAGCTTTCATTTAAGGCTTTTTTCAAAAATGTAGTATGAACCGTGTAGGAATGACAACCATTTCTTCACACAGTCCCCCGACTTTAAGGGCTCATAAGTATTTGGACAAACTAACATAATCATCAATTAAACAGTCAGTTTTAATACTTGGTTGCAAATCCTTTACAGTCAATGACTGCCTGAAGTGTTGGACACATAGGCATCATCAGATGCTGGGTTTCTTCCCTGGTGATGCTCTGCCAGCCCTTTACTGCAGCCGTCTGCACTTCCTGCTTGTGTTTTGGGTGTTTTGCCCTCAGTTTTGGCTTCAGCAAGAGAAACGCATGCTCAGTTGGATTCAGGTCAGATGATATGACTTGGCCATTGCAGAACATTCCACTTCTTTGCCTTAAAAATGTCTTTGGTTGCTTTTGCAGTATGCTTCAGGTCATTGTCCAACTGCACTGTGAAGCATTGTCCAATGAGTTTTGAAGCATTTGGTTGAATCTGAGCAGATGATGTAGCCCCAAACACTTCAGCTTTCATCCTGCTGCTCTTCTCAGCAGTCACATCATCAATAAATACAAGAGAACCAGTTCCACTGGCAGCCATACATGGCCATGACATAACAGTACCTCCACCATGCTTCACTGATGAGGTGGTGTGCTTTGGATCATGAGCAGTTCCTTCCCTTCTTCCTTCTCTTGTCTTCCCATCATTCTGGTAGTTGATCTTTGTTTTATCTGTCCATAGTATGCTGTTCCACAACTGTACAGGCTTTTTAGATGGTTTTTGACAAACTCTAATTTGGCCTTCCATTTTTAAGGCTAACCAATGGTTTGCATCTTGTGATAAACCCTCTGTATTTATTCTAGTGAAGTCTTGTCTTGCTGACAAGAGCAGCAGGATGAAAGCTAAAGTGTTTGGGGCTACATTATCTGCTCAGATTCAACTAAATGCTTCAAAACTCATTGGACGATGCTTCACAGTGCAGTTGGACAATGACCTGAAGCATACTGCAAAAGCAACCAAAGTCATTTTTAAGGCAAAGAAGTGGAATGTTCTGCATGGCCAAGTCATATCATCTGACCTGAATCCAATTGAGCATGTGTTTCTCTTGCTGAAGCCAAAACTGAGGGCAAAACACCCAAAACACAAGCAGGAAGTGCAGACGGCTGCAGTAAAGGGCTGGCAGAGCATCACCAGGGAAGAAACCCAGCATCTGATGATGCCTATGTGTCCAACACTTCAGGCAGTCATTGACTGTAAAGGATTTGCAACCAAGTATTAAAACTGACTGTTTAATTGATGATTATGTTAGTTTGTCCAAATACTTATGAGCCCTTAAAGTCAGGGGACTGTGTGAAGAAATGGTTGTAATTCCTACACGGTTCATACTACATTTTTGAAAAAAGCCTTAAATGAAAGCTGAGAGTCTGCACTTTAAGCAGGTATTCATTGTTTCATTTAAAACCCACTGTGGTGGTGTACAGAGCCAAAATGATGACAACTGTATCATTGTCCAAATAATTATGGACCTGACTGTAAATGATGTAGAGATGTAAACCGTTTCTATGCATTCCACCGAACTAACGTTGCATGTGTGAAAAATAAGACAGTGACCCTGCTTTACTTTGTAGTTATACTTCTTTTCACCTGTCTGAATCCAAAATGGTAGCCACAAGTGGTGTCAGTGAATTCCTAAACACAACCTGTTCAGCAGAGCGGAGATGTCTAGTGGGATTGAGGAGAATTCATGTCAAACATCGTGAGACAAATGGTAGCTTCCAAACACACCCGGGGAGAAACAACAAAGATTACAAGCTCCTTTCTTGCAAAAGTGCAAATAATTAAAGATTCTGATTCGCATAAAAGACACAGAGTGTTTCAAGCTTAGACAGCACGCTGCCTGAAGATGAGCTCAAAACGTGCACTTATCTGCATGTTTTGGTACAAACGCTCTGATGTCACGCTGCGTGTGCTTTTGTTAATGTATGCGCATCAGAATCTTTCATAAACAGTTTCACATTTTGCAAACAGGGCGTTTGGTGTTTTTGACACGGGAGCCAACTCTGAACATTTTGTTGGGTCATAATGTTATATCGCTGCATCACCCATCAACCGCCGTGGTGGTTACCAGGGAACCGGTGCCACGGCAACGTTGATGCACGCCCAGAGTGATGACAGTAGGTGAGGCTAAGAAAGTCCAGGAAGAAGCAACATACAGGCTATCTGCTGAGCAAAGTAAATGGAAACTGTGCACAATATGTCACTGTCACCCATGACATGAACAGGGAGTCATTAGACAAACACAGACAGACACGTCACTTAGATGTGAGACAGGGAGTTATTACACCAACAACACACTGAGACGTTCACATTAGTGCACACAGGAGAACTGAAAAGTGAGATGCAGAAAGCCAATATCAAAATCTGATGCTGTGTCACCACATTAGACAAAGGTTTCAGTCATACAACAAATACAGCTGCAGGTTAAACCATGTACATTTGTCTATGTTTTTACAGGTAACTAACATTTGATCATATAACACGACAAATCTCTAGAAAGATCACAAATATCTCAATTGTATAGCCAGATATTGGTGGTAAACATAATATTGGTTGACACGAGAAGCCAGACAGAGAAGGACCAAGAGAACAAGACGGGTTGGGGGAACTTTTTACCCACAAGCCAAACTCCTCAAATCCAAAACTGAAACCATTGCCAGTGGCAAATGACCAACATAAAAGAGAGTAAAAAGACCTAATTTTGTAGTTTTCATTCAGTTAATTTGTGGGTCAATTTTAAAGTGTCTTCTTGAGGTGACAAACACATCTCAGCCAAGAGGCTCATGAGTCTAACTAACACAGTGGCTGGCACTGTTAGGTGGTAAAAAGTTCCCATCCTGTGAGATACACCACCGGTCAGTCCGTCCTAGGTCACTCGTAATTAAAGCAGAGATCAGAGGGCTGAATAAAGCATGAGCTGTTCCAGCACAGGAGGCTCAGGTATCACTCTGTATAGGGGCCCAGGGAAACAAAAGGAGTCCCTGAGTCCCCATACCATAGCCAGGGAGGAGTGATACTGGCGCAAACCCGAAAGGCAACTCCTTGCATACACTTGCACTCCCCCCCGCCACCTTCCCAGCTCTAATCCACAGTTCCACAGTTAAAAGCCAGGGCAAAATGAGAAGCCCAATGCCCCTTGGACCCAATTAAGAGCTAAAGATATTGTCCCAAATGGGGACACTCAAAGAACAGCGTTCAAAGCAGTAAAACATCATGCAACACCCACTGTTGTTTTTCATTCTTAAAATGAGTGCTGACAAAGCCAAATACTGCGACTAAGACACAGCCTACAGATACAAATACTGCATGCTTTGTATAAAACAGAGATATTAAATACACTGCAACGTCACCATTCTTCACTGACAGCAGAAGCAGGACTTCAAAAACACTACAGCAGTTTCTGTAGAGATAGGAACTCTTGCCAGTATACCCCATAAAGATTTCTCACAGGTTGTATTTATGTGATTCAGCAATAAAAAAATACCTTAGATAAAGAATGTAAAGTGCTTTAAAGTAATGTGAGTGTGTGTGTGTGTGTGTGGGTTGGGGGTGGGGGGTGGGGGTTAATACTGCAGCTGTGGATATGGCTTCTGTTGTCTAATAGTGTGAGTAGTTTTTCTTTTGAAGGACTGTCATTTGCAGTCCACGTTTGATGACAAGAGTGTGCTAAACAATGACGAGATCTATTTTTGGCAGTTGGTTGTCATACTAACAACACACTATAGAAACTGGGAATTAAAGGGATACTTTGCCAATTTTCAACCGGAAAATCCCTTCCCTCCATCTTGCCAGCGCCCAGCTCACTTGCCAGCGAAAATCCATGAGATGACGTAAGCGCGTCATTGAGTGGCTTTTCAACGGTTCTTGGGCTGTTGCTCAAACTACAGCTCATACGTCCTCATTTTTGTAAGCCCGCTGCAACCATGGACACAAAAGAGTATAGAAGCGGACTGACAGAGATGCCCTTCGATCAAACTGTAAAACTGAGCAAATATAAACCGAGATTCTGTTACTGCTTCTATCTCAAGTCAAATGTCTTCAGAAACATATTTTAGTGCACTGTGTAATACAAGAGTTTGTAAACAGGAGGTGGGGACCATACTGTTTCCTGTATTGTGATAACGGAGGCTGGACAAACCCACCACCGCAGACACTATAGCCCCTTTTCCACAAAGATTTCCAGGAACTTTTATTACAGGAATTTATTTACCTGGGTAAAAGAATTCCTGGTAATCTGTGTGGTTTGCATTTCCACCACACCTCAAAGTTCCAGAAAATGTATTCAAATTAAAGTGATGACGTAGATGATTCAGCATGTGCCCTGTATTCGGCTCCGCCAGCTTGTTTACTGGTGACATAGTGCTGGTGTAGAGAGTTGGTGCTGTTTGTCTCAGCCAGCAGCAAGTTTAAAAGTATTTTAAGATAAGTGTCAAACTAAGTTAGTCTACATACAGACATCTGTCATTTGAGCTTATTAGTAACAATTCACTATCAGCTGAACTAGCGTGCTGTCCTTGTGTAAGACATAACGTTAGTGTCGGTGGATGAGAGACTGTGGGCGAAGCATACTGAATATCACTGTCTACATGTTTACGTGTTCATGCTTGCAGAACACATGTATTGATAAAGTATTGGCTTCTTACTCGCTAAGGGTTAATGTCACTTACAGTAACGAGTATAGCTGCCGTCAACTCGCCATCATTTTTGAGTTATCTTCACTTTGTTTCCACCGGGGCCGCTCAGCTGTTCACCGGTTACTGTGTCGCATCGGTGTATGTGAGGATGTGTGTGTGGAGGAGTTCAGCGCCGGTACAGAGCGCAGAGGAGAACCGATACTGTAAGCCCCGGGGTAATTTAATACCGGGTTTCGGTACCCATCCTTTATCAATAAGGATAATACGTAATCTGAAAAGTCCTACCCCCCTACTAGGTACTTTTTTCAGGGAAAGTTTGGGGTTGAGGGAAAGTTTTTTACCCGGGTAATTTCAGTGGAAACGCGCCGAGGTTTTTCAAAATCCTGGGTAACTGATAAAAGTTCCTGCGGTGGAAAAGGGGCTAAAGAGTATAGAAGCGAATTGGGAGGGAATCTCGGACAAAACTCAGATCAAATGGTAAAACTAAGCAGTGCTGATCCAATATGAACCAGGATGCTGTTACTGCGTTGCCTATTTCTTGCCTCAAATGTTTGCAGTAACATATTTTAGCTCACTGTTTAACTGTAATACAAGATCATTTGTTCCCAGCCTACTGCCTTATTGTTTTCAGATGGGCAACTCGCATTACGCCATCCATCAGCGGATGTGTTTATTGGTCTGGTGCAGCACAGTGCATTCTAGTAGTCGCAGGTTTTCTGCCACATGTGGAAAAACAAATGCCACAGCCTGTTTTTTTGTATTCTCTGGTCATGTTGCACCAATTTCAGAAGTCTTTGCATCCTTCTACTGCATGAACAGCCCAGTTTTATTAATATGTTTTAGCAGGTAAATACTTCTTTAAGAGCAGTCAGAACTATGCAACTAATATAAACATGTCTGGTTTTCAACTTTGCAACGTTTAACATAGAAAACATGTTCTTTAGTCTACATCTTGTGTACGTCTGGGTTTGTGTACAATCAGTTTTTGAAACAGACATCCCATTAAAGTTTAAATTTGAAATCTTTAATCTGACTTTCTCCTTGACTGCTGTAACACTGGAATTTCTCAATTATGGGATCAATAAAGGTGTATCTTATCTTATCTTATTATGGGAAAAGGTCATGACCAACAACGAGAATCTCCCTCAGCGGTAGAGGATGACACTGCTTACCAACAAACACATCAAACACACAAGTTCAATCCAACTCTGCGGTGCCACAGAACCTATTTTAGGCTACTTATGTTGAAATGGGGTCAGTTGCACATTTGAGATCCCGATTCTAAAACCTCCCCTCTGGTTGAATCTTCTCAGAGTGTCTCTGCTGGATCCGGTCCCAATCAGCTCAGAACATGGAGCTCTAACAAGTGCAGACAGTGTGCCTCCGTTCTAATGATACAAAGGTACTAATTCCCACATGGAACTGGATGCTAATGATGCTCACATGAACACTTGTCTTCTGAAGGGAATAACTATAATTTTACATCTATTGTCTCTGCACTTAGCCATCAAGGAAAGGAAGGAAAGCAAGGAAAAACCTCCAGACTGCAAACAGCTATTTTTCTGAGCAGTGTTTTGGTGACTTATTATCTCAAAAGGTTAGAGTTTTTGGCAGAGTAGAGTGTCAAAACAAATCCCACTCTGGTTCCTGTAACTTGTCTGCATTCTTTGTCTTAATCTCTGACATTGACGCCATCAAAAACACACTAATCTGGACCACATTCTCACTCCTAATGAACGAAAACACTCTCAGCTTGGATGAGAACTGGATTTTCAGGCATCTCGGTGCACCTGAGTTTACGTGTCCTTATTCTCACCTCCCCACACTAAGCAAAATGAGTAAGCAAACATCTGAGCGTTTTACTAGATGACTCCAAATATGCTTAATGTGCCCACACCTCTGTTGAGCTGTGATGTTGACAAAAACACAAGTTATGGATGACAACATCAGCCAGCACATTCAATGGCCCGCATCAACACTGCAGCCAAAAGCAGTGGTGGAATGTAAGTAAGCACATTTACTCATACTTTTTTACAAATTTGACATACTTGTATTTAGCTTGAGTATTTCTAGTTTATCTGTTTTTATACTTCCACTCCAGTACATCTCAGAGGCAAATAGTGTATATGTCACTCCACTACTTGTATTTAACAGCTTCAGTCACTTCAGATTACCATTTCGTACACTTTCTGTCTAGTGGAAACCATATATGTCCAAATTTGGTGATTTTAAATTAGATTTTTTTTCTGATAAACTGAAGGATGAAGTGTTCCGTCAGAGGTTGAGAAAATTTCCCCCCTTCTTGAGCTAAATAAACTCTTTTAAACCCCTCTTGGATCAGCTGGAAAACGCACTGTCTCAAAGCAGATAACAGGGCTGTTTTTCTGACACCGTAAAAAGTGACTTTTAAGAGATGCATGGTTCTCACAGGCCAGCCATGCTACAAACATATGATGATGTCATAGAATATAATGCATTGCTATAGATTAGAGTACCCAACAGTACATAAAGGAGGTAAAATTAGCAAAATCTGCAGCAGTAAAATGCAATAAGTATGATTCTCCCCTACAATATGGCATGAATTTGCCATTTTTTAAGACAAGGAAAACTCTGCAGCTTTACCAGATATATCACTTGAACCTCACCGTCATGTTGCACAATATAACCACTTCATGTACTAATAATAGTTACTAAACGTAAAGGGACAATTCACCCTAAAATCCCGTAGCTATCATGACGTCACTAATTGGTTTCTGGACTCCTGTACTGAAGCATCAAGTCTGACATTACAGCCGTTGCCATCTTAGTTTTTTGGAGCCAGAAGTAGCCATATTTGGGCGAGAGGCTGGCGCTGCAGAGGAGCAAGGGGTGGTTTTAACTGCGAAGCCGAGGACAGCATGTCAATCAAAGCACCCCGCCCTTAATTACGTGTAACTTTAAGCCTTAATAAATGTAAACGGGTGAGTTATATGAAAATGTGTCCCCTGTACAGTTGTCATGAGTGTTGAAATTAGCTACCAGGCTGTAAACTAGGGCTGCCACGATTAGTCGACTAATCAATGACTAATCGACTATTAAAAAAATTGGTGACTATTTTAGTAGTCGACTAATCAGTTTGAGTCATTTTTCATAGAAAAGTACAATAAAAGTACCCCAAAATACTCTTACTGCATTTTCTTACGTTCAGATATTGGCAGCTTTACACACTCTCCCATGACAGTGAACTAAAACCCTTTGGCGAGAGTATGAAACAAGACATTAGATGACGTAATTTTGGGGTTTGGGCAAGACAGACTGACATTTTTCAACATTTTAACACATTTTTCGATAAAATGATTAGTGGACTAATCGAAGAAATAATCAACAGATTAGTCGTCAATGAAAATAATCGTTAGTGGCAGCCCTACTGTAAACATGTTTATTTTAGCTGTAAAGTTGTGCATTTTAACATAAGGTTCCATGGGGACTGACTGGCTTGATGGCATTTGCTTGTGATGCTCAAAGTGCCAAAATCACATTTGAAAAACTCAACAGCAATGCATCTTCCCAGATATCATGACCCTGTCATTCAAGCTAATCCACAGACCTTGTTGTGACCAGTTTCACGTAGGAACCATTTTCTACCAACCGAACTACACCCACCAACTGTATCAACACACAGAAGGAATCGTGCATCTACTCATGAGCGAGAGGCTTGTGCTCCTAACAGCGCGAGATGTTAACATTAATGGTGCCCTCCTCGGCTGAGCTGTAACATTAGCTAGCTCGGTGGTGAGCTAGCAGTAGATGCATGCTTCCTTCTACAGGTAAGAGGAAATACTTATGTTTAATTTTGGGGTGAACTGCCCCTTTAATGCAGCTAAATTTTAATCCAAAAACATCATATATACTGGTAATAGTAAAACAGGGACAGGTACCATTTTACTACTGATAATACTTGCATACTTTCACTTAAGGAAGGTTTTGAATGCAAGCCTTTTACTTTTAGTGGTGGTGTATTTTTTACAGTGTGGTATTGCTACTCTTGCTTAAGAAAGGATCCTAATACTTCTTCCACCCCTGGCCAAACGTTAAGGATTAACATGACAAATAGATAGGATAGGTGAGGAGTCAAGAGATGGACACAGACAAACTGTCCTGATCCAGACTGTTTGATGTTGTAAAAGAGGAACAGAGACACAGCAGCATATCTCCCATCCTTGTCATCTCATATCTATTCAATTACCGCTGGACTGAAAGCTAAGCTGACATCGATGCTCACTCTGCTTTCACCGTAAGTGCCAAGACTATCTCGCTGCTATCAGGGGGACAAAAGTGAAGCCCTTTGGTTGCGTCGTCATCACGCAGCAACTTTATCTACCCATGTTGCATCACTGCTCAGCATTCACATGTACAGCTCACTGCCAACAAAGGGCCTCTCCTCTGGGAACAGAATGAACTGCGGAGAGTAACGCCGGTTTCTCCCACAGAGTGAATCACAAAGCTTCGGATAGAGACTCTTGCTCTTGCATTCTCCTCCTCTCTCAAACAGCTGACAGACTTGCACAGTGGGCTTTGGTGGCAGATAGCCAATCTCGCCTCCCTCGTTCTGTGAGATGAGCTAAGCCATGAGTTACTTACAGAATTTGGGGGAGAGAAAAAAAAAATCACTTTTATCTCTTCTTATGGGAGAGACATCAAATTCCCATCCAGCAGACACACACAGGGTTGGAAATTAGCACCAGCCACCAGCCAAATGCTGGTAAAATACACACGTTGTGCTAGCTTTGCTTTAGCCAAAAAACAATAGCAATCTACTGAGTGGCTGATAGATTTTGGAATCCACCAGCTACGGTGACAGCCCTGCATATATCCAAATGGTTAAAAACCCCTTGGATCATCTCACAAAAAATACTGTGCAACTTTAGAGCCGAAGTAACTACTTATTCAATTGAGTTTCAATGATTTTATAAGCAAAAATGCCAACATTTGCTGGGCTGAGGCTCTAAAATGTGTGGATTTTGTGCTTTTCTTTTACACATATGGTAGAAAATTGAATACATTTGGGTTTTTGAGTGTTGGTAAGATAAAACAAGCAATATGAGCACGTAATCTTAGGGTCTGGGACAATATCTTGAGCATTTTCTGACATGTACAAGCCCAGACAATTCAGGAACAAATCAGCAGATTACGCTATAACATATTTAGTCCACCAGCTACAGTGGCAGGTGGACAAAAAAATAATCTCCAACCCTGGGTATATTCAGATGATCAGAAACCCTTTGGACCACCTTACTATAGATACCGTGCAACTTTAGAGCTGAAGTAACTACTTATTTAATTAATTAGTGGATCAACAAAAATAAATCTGCAACTAGTTTAATAACCATGTTAATGTTTCAGTGATTTACAAGCAGAAATGCCAAACATTTGCTGAGCTGAGGCACTGAGATGTGTGGATTTCGTGCTTTTCTTTTACACATATGCTAGAAAATTAAATATATTTGGGTTTTAGAGTGTTGGTAAGATATATGAGCAATATGCAATATGAGCACGTAATCTCAGAGTCTGGCACAATATCTTGAGCATTTTCTGCTATTTTCTTACATGCACAAGCCGAACATATTTGTCTATAATTAAAATAATCCACTTTCTGACATGTAGGCCTACAAGCCAAAACAATTTGGGAACAAATCAGCAGATTATGCTATAAGATTTTTTGTCCACCTAAACATTAATCACCAACTCTGCGTATATTCAGATGTTTAGAAACCCTTTGGACCACCTTACTATAGATACTGTGCAACTTAAGAGCTGAAGTAAATACTGATTTACTTGATAAGGGGATCAACAAAAATAAATCTGCAACTATTGTAATAACTGAGTCATCGTTTCAGTGATTTTAAAAGCAAAACTGCAAAACATTTGCAGGGCTGAGGCTCTGAGATGGGTGGATTTCATGATTTTCTTTTACACATATGTTAGAAAATTGAATATATTTTGGTTTTTGAGTGTTGGTAGGACAAAACCAGCAGCACAAGCATGTAATCTTAGGGTCTGGGACAATATCTTGAGCATTTTCTGCTATTTTTTCACATGCACAAGCCAAACATAGTTGTCTACAATAAACATAATCATTAGTTGCAGTGTATATAACATACAAGTAGAATCAGAAGATTAAACTGCCTGTTTCTAGCTTCACAATAGAAATAAAACAGTGAAATACACCAATGTTTTCCACGCCTTATGCTGCTGAATAATCCAGCATGTGCTATTCAAGTCACAAACCTCATCACCACCCCATTAACAAAACAGTAATGACTCAACAATTATGGCTAATGAGGGCATCCAAATGTGGTTACTGCCCAATAAGCGGGATGCTTCAGTCCAATAGGCGTGTTGCTATGGATAAAACACCATCCAGCATGGGGGCTATCTCTGTAAAAGTCTGCATGTGTTAGATGATCTAACCACTGATGTGTATCTGATCATAGGGTGGCAGGTAAGAATGGAAATCTCCTGCTCTGTGGCAGTGGAGAAGCAAACTCCCATTCAAGCTATGATATCATTACCATATAAGAGAATCTAGGGCACATTATCACACTTCACAAAAATTCAGAGTGTGTTAAGAGTGTGAGTCACAGTTTATATCTTCAGGGCAATCAACCTGTCTGATGGCTGAGTGCTGAACGTCTGAGCAGTTGGTTTTTTTTACCTTATGTCTCGATTGTAACTGCGTTGTGTCACATTTTTACAAACTTGCCAAGTCATTAAACTTAACTGCAAATGAATACACCCTGTTAATGCCAGCCTGTATTAGCAACAGTGATATAACACAAGTGTGACAATCTGAAAAAGATATCACGAATTATGAGGTAGCTTTGCCATAATTTTACACCGAGTTGGTTTCGTTATTTTGCTGAGTAACGTTCACCTCAAAGTTAACCAGGTAAGTTGAGGTAAGTTAACGTTAGCTAGCTATAACACCTCTTAGCTCGCTCGGTAGCGCTGAAGCAGACCCTTTTTAACACAAATAAAATATGTTAAACACCCTCACAGCTTATATTTTGCTTTTCTGTCTCAAAGTCAGGTTAGCAAGCAAGCTAAAAGCCGTGTAATTGTGTCTACGGGGAGCTAGGAGCCGCGGAGCTAACGTAGCTGCGTGTGCCGCATCCGAAAATCCCAAGCTAGTGCAGCTTAGCTCCGCGGGCTAACAAGCGTCACCGGGCGGGCTAATTACAACACGCCGACCTACCTGTGATCACCGCTGCGACCCAGAAGATGCCCCGTTAAAGCCGTCGCCCCGTGTACCACGAACCGTGCAGTGCCGAAATAATTCAAATTCCACAGAAAGTGTCGGGAGAGACGCTCGCAGTCCAATCGCTTCAGCCACCGCCGCTGAATGGCTGCTACTCGGAGACTCAACCAAACTTCCTCCTTAGCAACGGACCGCCCCCGCGCGACCTCATTGGCCGGCGCGTGCAGAGTGGAGGTGATCGATAGACGGCAGCGCAGCCTGTGTCACACCGGACTGTTACTGCATGTTTAAACCAGGAGACTTATCACTGTGAGGGAAACATCAGATGCTACAAATACTTTCAATAGCTTAAATAGCTGAGCTGTGACCTGCTGATAGAGTCCAGCTTGAAAACCTTTATGGTTGTCCTATTTTGGAATTAGGACAAATGCCACTGTGTTCCTTTGATAAAGAGATGTCAGGATGGAAGTTGACCTCTCTGTCCCACCTCCATGCACACTTTAAAGCACATATATATAATCCCATGCAATATGTATCTGAGTCTCCAGCAGTAGCAGGAGAAGCACAGGTGTAGATTTCAGGGGGGACACGACCCCCTCTTACTATTTAGAGAATTTGTCCCAGCCCCGATAAAACTATGAAAGCAGCAGAGAACTTTTATTCTGACAAACTTAAAGACATTTTCATCATAAATTGACGCAGACAAAGATACACTAAAACAGAGGACCCACAAACCTTTGTCTTTCAGGTTCCAAACATTTGTCTCTTTTACTATTTATATAACTTATTGGTCCTATCTGCCTTTTTCACACTATCTTGTAACTTTATACTGTGTGTTTATGTAACTGGTGGACTCTAGTGTTGTCTCAGTTGTGTTGATATGAAGAGGCCCAGAATGTGGTTATCTTTGGAGGCGATCTTTGTTTACTCCTGACAACAGACAACAAAAGCTAAAAACACAATCCTCCATCAAATTCGAGCATATAAACTCGAGCCCCTGTCCCATAGAGTAGAGACACCTCTTTATAGGTGGGGTACCTCCAAAGGTGAGCACAGGGGGACAGAAACTGAGTATCAAGGCCTGAGTGTGTCAGGTAATAACGAATGAAACAAATTTTGTGTAATTATAATACTTAATATTACAAATGTACATTTGACTTTGTTACACATTTTACTACTGTATAATTGACCCTGTTACATGTATACCTTTGTAATGATGTATTGTGTCTTTGTTTGAGAGAAGCTGAAGACAAATTTCCACTGAGGTTGACAATGAAGTTTGTCTATCTATCTATCAATCTATCTATCGATCTATCTATCTACAGAGGTGAAAGAAATACTCACATTTTTTACTTTATATACTGCAGGGACAGCGTTAGGCTTTACCTAAAATAATACATGATAATTTATTAGTTGATTTATATTGTGTATTAATAATATTAACCTACAAATTAATGTGTGTCTACAGTCAAATAAATATAGTGGAGTCAAAAGTAGAATATTTCCCTCTGCAATGTGGTGCAGCAGAAGTAAATTGGAAATATAAGATCCTTAAGTATAGTACAAGTACCTCAAAACTGTACTTAAGTACAGTACATGAGTAAATGTACTTAGTTACATTTCACCACTGGATCTTAATACATAGGTATTGAAACAAATAATTGTTTACCAGTCAAAGTCTGGCATTTAAAAGTATAATAATAGAAAGTCCAACAGCTAAATGTACGTGAAGTATCGAAAGTAAAAGTATTCCATGCCCCCCATGAGTGTTGACGTTATTTATATCATTTAAAAATATATCATTATTACTGCTGCATCAATGTGCTCTGAAAACAACATGGTACTTTTGTATTTGGTTGAGATGGAGCTAGATTTAACGTTAGTTGTAATCTAAAACAATAAAAATGCATCAACATTTATGTTTAAGTTGACATTAAGTTGATCTTTGTGTGTAAAAATCAAAATGCACAGAGTAACTTGTGACTAACACTGTGAAATTAAGCGTAAAAAATAGGATTTCTCCTCTCTGAAATCCCTCTAGAGTTTTAGAAGTATAACGTAGCATAACTACTCATCGTAATGCCCAGCTTAAGTAAGAGGAGTGTGTGAGTTAATATACTTCTTTACATGTTGCCTCTGCTGTGAAGCACCTGACCCATTCTTCATTATATTCTCTATCTGTCTGATATGCAAATACACCCGGTCAGAGAGGGAACTCTGTGGGACACCACAGTCTCACTTATATCCTTCCTGTTTTACATGAGGTCATTAAAGTCGTCTTCTTCTTGTCTCTTGGTTAGTTTTGATCTGTGGCCATGTTCCACTGACCAACACTCGCGGTGCTGTGTTTAAAAACGGATTTTTAAAAAAAATATTTATTGTCATTTACCCTTTTGTTCTCCCCCACCCCCCTCTCCTCCCCTGATGATGAAACCTCGGCCCCCTTTAAAGGCCACAAGTTTATCAGCATTAACCTGCATTCCTCACATAGCTGTGGAGCTTACTGGGCTGCAGCGGGGAAGGTTACAAAACCAGAGTAAGAGAGAAAAAACTAACAAAGTTGTCAAGCCGGTTATGCTGACAAATGTCATGCCAATGTATTTCATTGCAGCCACACACACACACACACACACACACACACACACAGACACACACACACACACACACACACACACACACACACACACAGTCTCTATCTTCCTTTTACAACCACTCTCCTTTTATTCTTAACTATCTTAAGTCCAATCTTCTTTATGACTCGTCTTTTACACCAGGTCTTCATCCATCACCTGTCAAGGTCAGAGTCTCTAAATGTTGCTGAGGAGCCTCTCATGTATCTGTGAGGACATTCTGCCCCCCTGTGGTCAATATGTGTAAACTCAGCTACACAGCTGGTGCACACACACACACCTGTTTTCACTCACTGTGCTTAATTACACCTCACTTATTTCCCTGCATTGATTTTGTCACTTCATCATATGTTACCCATTTAAAATCTGTTCTCATGACATGATTGAACTCGTCAGTGTTAGAAGACGTACTGAGTTCTGTCACTTTCGTAATAGTACTAATAAAACAGTGTAGAAACACTTCGCCACATGTTAAAGTCCTGCACTCAAAATTTTACCTGAGTAGAAGAACAAAAGTGTTGGTAGGATGCTAACATAGTATGCTGAGACTTCATTGAGCAGGGGTGTCAAACTCATTTAAGTTCATGGGCCACACACAGCCCAGTTTAATCTCAACTGGGCCACACACCAGTAAAACCATTTTATATTAATCTATAACCAACAATCTCTCCCCTCTTCTAGTGTAAATAAGTGCATTCTGTAAATGGTTGCTCATTTATGAAACAGACGATGAACAGCCTGAGATGTCTAAAAGAAAATTAAGTGCAGTTATGCTTATGCAGTTTGTATAACAGCAATGTCAAATGTGTTCTGCTGTACGGATCAGAGAGTTGGCGAGTGCTCAAAACAGATCTGATGAGAGTGGAAGCCTTTCACACTGGACACCTCAGGTGAATATGCCAGATCTTCTGACCAAACAAAATCTCCTTCAACTGTACAAGAAAACAGGTAGCCGGAGCATCACCAAGGAAATCACACACAGACGTTTGAGATGTCTAGGACGTGCTAAGAATGGAACAGGGTTGGATCACGAAAGTCGCCTTAAGATGGACACCATCAGGCAAAAGAAAACCTGGAAGGCCCAAAACCACCTAGCGCAGAACTGTGACACTGGAGTTGGAAATTATGAACATGTCATGCGGAGAGGCGCAACATGCTGCCAAGGATCGAATACAATGGAAAGAGTTAAGTGAAGCCCACAGAAGATGAAGAGGAGTAAGTAAGTACTGAAGCTGCTGATAGACGATATTCTTCACAGTGTTAAATATCTAGTTCAATATGACCAGAATGAGTAATCATTGTTTTCTGGTCAGGGTGGAAAAGCCTCTGAGCAGCATTTTACATGAAGTAGGATTCTCACTTTTTAACTTGCTCCTGAAACAGGGGTGCAAAGTAATCCAGTGGGTCATATTGGACCCTTTGGCAGGCTGGTTTCTGGCCCGCAGATCATAAGGCTGACACCATGCTTTTAGAGTTATCCTGCAATAAACATAAGTTTAGAATAGGTGAAGAGTTTGACCTGTTGGTAGCACTGAATTCAAAGTCAGTAAACTAAAGTTTGTGCCACTTTTAATGGCGATTCATATAATAGACGAGGTAGACGGAGAGTTGAAATATGTGTCAGACCAACAGACTAACCTTTCGACACCACCAGCATTTCAAACACAAAGCTAAAATATTTATAATGTTCTTTATTAGATTGTTGAAATACTTGTTGAATAAACGTCTCGAAGTGGATGGGGTGGTAGTACCTCAGTCTATAGGGACTTGGATTAGGAACCATAGGGTTGCTGGTTCACGTTCCTGTACGGACCAAGTATGGAGCATGGACTGGCAGCTGCAGAGGTGCCAGTTTGCCCTTGAGGGTGCTGCCGAGGTGCCCCTCAGTAAAGCACTGTATCCCCAACTGTTCCATGAGCAGCCCCCCCCCCACTCTGACATCTCTCCATTTAATGCACATGTAGGTCCTGTTTGTGCTTGTGTGTGTATTTCAGACCTGTGTGTAAATAACAGCAGAGTGAGAAATTGAATTTCCCCTCAGGATTAATAAAGTATATCCTCTTCTTCTTAAATATTTAGTATGTATTTGTAATGAACCAGGATTTCTGTACATTCGGATTGTTAACAAGTGTGTTTGTTGTTTAAAAACATAAAATTTAATATTGATTTTTATTTTGTTTTAATTTTTGTTTTCTGTTCAGTTAGTTAGTTTTCAGTTTATTTTTTGTTGTTTAAAAATGTTTAGTATTCGTTCAGTTTGTATCAGTATTATTATTTTAAATGGACCTGCACTTTCACGGCGCCTTTCTAGTCTTATGACCACTCAAAGTGCTTTTTACACGAGTCACATTCACCCATTCCCACATAAATTCAAACATGGGTGACCGAGGCTACCGTGTAGGTGCCACCTGCTCCTCAGTTTTTAACACACTCACACAACAATGGAACAGCCACTGGACGCATTTTGAGGTTCAGTATCTTGTTCCAGGACACTTCGAGATGCAGACTGGAGGAGCCGGGGATTGAACTACCTATCATCCGATTAATGGACGACCTGCTCTACCTTCTGAGCCACAGCTGCCAAAATAATATGGGCAGTATTTGTAAGGGGCAAGATTTAATAAATTCAGAATAAGTATAACATATAAAACACAACACTTTGAAAAGGTAACTCACAGTCATGTAGACGTCCCAGTCTCAATACATAATCGCACCAGTGCCTCCTTGTGCATGTTGTGTTGACAAGTGGCCGAAGACATTTCCTATATTTACATTTTATTTTAATTATATTTGTAAGTCTACAATATTGTTTAGCTTAGTTCTATTTTAGTCACACCTAGTCTTTAGTTCATTTATAGTTTACTATAATAACCTTGACTCCATCTCATTTTGTAAATAACTGGAGCGATAATTCCTTTGTTACCACATTTTATTTCTCAAACAACATATAGAGTACTTGACACAAAAACCAGGCCATTATCTGCTTCAAATATTTACATAAAACTTTGTAGAGAGACAGAAAATAAAACATTCTTTGGGTCTGACCATGCAAAACAATAAATAATGTTCCTGACGGTGCTTTGCATGGTGCTTTCAAGACTGCTGTTCTGCAATTAAAGAGACAAAAAATAAAAGCTCAGGTTTTAGTTGGCTATACATAAAGCTGCCCCGGTCCACACGGTCACCAGACATGCCTCAACCTAAGACTAGGCAACAAGACAAGCAGTGACTCTGACTCAGAGTAGCTGCGGCCCACCTCAACACAGTTGCTGCAGTGTGCGCTCACTTGTGTTGAGGCGATCCGCACTACTCTGATTTTAAGGAATTGTTGACCAGGATAGATACAGAAATGAAAAAGTGAAATGTGCAACAGTTTTCAGTGAAAAGCTTAGATTACGTAGAAGAACTGCAGTATCCTCGGAGGATGGAGCACTGTACACAAAGGACCTCGGATGTTTCACACAACAAGGCCTTAAAATGTTTTCTCCTGTCGCCAGTGAGCAGGAGCTTGAAGTTGACATCACAAAAGTACAGTTCTCACTCCTTTCATCCCTCAGCAAGGCGACAGACAGTGTGCAGACGTGATCCCCATGAGTCCCTCTGCAGGTCGGGTCCAGAATCCGCTCCTCCCTCTGCCTCGTCCCCGTCACGCCGTGGCTCAGGTGATAATCTGTGGCTCCCAGGTCTGGCTGGCCACCTGGGCGCGACACTGCGTGATGACCGGAGGGCCCGACGGGGCCTGGCTGTCCAGGCACAGGCCGCTGACCATGTGCTGTAGAGCTGTGCCTTTAGGCTTCCACTTCTGCAGAGGGAGGAAACAAAAAACAGAGAGACATGAATTCATCTCTGTCAGTTAGTTCGACAGAGAGCGCAGACATTTCTTCTCTGGTCTGTGTTTTTCTCTGATCATAAATGATGTGTATCAGCACAGGAGGTTCATGTTAGTAGTGAGTAATGGACTGAATCAGACCTGGATAACAGTATTCACATGAATGATTGACTCGCTGCTCTCACAGTGGAAAAATCACAGTAGAGCCAGCTGTAGTCACGGCAGCCTGAAGAAACTACTTGTTGTCACTGATAAAATATTCTGTATGCCATTTATTACTCAGCTTAACGACGGTGGAACGTAACTCTGTACGTTTACAGTATCTGTAGTACTTTACCTTTCTATTTCCATACTCCTTCATACTTGTATCACTAAAAAGGAAAAATTCTTCTTACTCCTTTGCAGTTAAGTTTTAGTCATTAATTACTGTACAAATTAAGATTTATTGTTACAAAATATAAATAATATGCAAATACACAAAATAATCATACAGTGGTAGACAGACATAAAAAACAGTTAACTAAAGGAAGCATGAAAACTGAAATATTATATGATTTAATTTACACGTCCAAAAAGAACTGAGAGGAAGTACAAACTTATTTATTCCCACCTCTTCTCCATATATCAATTATAGTCAATTATGTATCTCCCCATCAGTATAAAGCTGTACAATAATTAATTCTCCTACTTTAATATATTTAATTAATTACCAATAATATTTGTCTTATAGCAAGAAGTAAAATAGTTACAAAAATACTTACAAAATAAATATAAATATATACCATATTCAAAAAATAATCTCATCTTTATATCCTTATCCAATAGGAACAGTGTGAGTACTACACGTGGGTGTAGGTGCGTTTGAGTTATAGCCCGACTGTTACCAGAGTTTTTAAAGCAGATACTGATCTCCATATACAAACAGAGAGATTTTACAGCTGAAAAATTGACTGTACTTGTTGATGCTCTCTGTTGGACAAACTCTGACTGTTTCTAAATGACCTCAAACCAGTGTGGCCTTTATGTAACTGCATTTTCATGTTACTTATTGACAAACTTTCACACTGATACAAATTAGGGTTACAACAGTATGAGTTGCAACGCTTTTCTTAAAAAAACCTATAAAATCAATCAGTCTTCGTCGTCTCTGTGCAGCGCTTTGCATCAGTACAACAGTGATGTCATCGCTAAAATATGATAACAAATGACTCTCTCTGTCCCAGCTACACATATAAATAAATAAAACTGACACCATAAAAGCGGAGTTAAACGGTTTCTAATAACCAGATTTTTGCAGCTGAGCCCTCTGTCCTTTGGATTCTTCATCGTTGGTTCAGAAACACAAACAGACCCTGAAGAGTTCATTGGGGGGACCGGATCAATAACTGTTTTATTTATTCATCTCATGTGTTAACATTTATTTTTTGTTAAAACTGTGATCTCAATATTGACCAAAAATAATTGTGACAATGATTTTTGCAACAATCTCATCATATAATTAAATATATGACAGACTGGCTGTATATGTGTGTGTGTGTGTGTGTGTGTGTGTGTGTGTGTGTGTGTGAATATTTGTGTGTACATCTCATTAACAGTTGTTTTTTTTAATGTGCAGGCCAATAAATATATTAATTAATATCTGTGATGGAATATTTTTACACTTAGTTGCCAGTTTATTAGGGACAGCTAGGCAGAACTAAAGCCCTCTAACTGTCCATTTTATGATGATTTCGGCTGCAGTTTGTGGTGCTGTTGAATTGTATTAGTTGTCAGTTTATTAGGCACACACTGAGCTAAAACTGAGTGTGTCCTGCAGTACGACTACTTACAGAAGGATCTGTAAAGGCCCCAGGCTCATGTGATCACCCTCTCTTTTTTATTGTTGTACTTTCTCCTAATACGTATTTATGCTCATCAATAAATCACTTACACTCCTTCAGCCTCCTACAAATCCCTCACAGGACACTGATGAGGACACAAATGTAACATTCCTGCTTACAAACACATCACTTTATGATTTTGTTTGTAACATGATTTACTCTGAGTAACAGAGTCAGCTGGATTCCTTTGATTCTCCATAAATCTAATATTCTTTTCAACAGAGCGTCCCCAGGGTCCAGTCGCTGTGTGTTAAAGTGCCGCAGCAAGTTCGGGAGAGGGAGTAATGTAAAGAGTAAAGAGAGGAAGAAAGTGAGCTCCCCATAAACAGGCTGTCCATAAATCAGCAGCTTTAAGTGATTCCTTTTTTAACTTGCTGATTAAATAGTCAGAGCTGAACTTAAGGGAACAGCAGAGCGAGAGTGCCAAGTGCAGATTCCTGGAGCCATATGGAGGCTTATCAAAGTGGTGAGAGGTGAATGAGAGGTTAATCTTAAAATCCCAGAGGAGAGAGAGTGTGTCTGTGTATACATGTGTGTGTGTGACATAGTGTAAACATGAACTGTTATATGTGCCTGGTGTGTATTTAATTGTGTGTGCATGTTTGTGCAACAGAGACGAAGAGGGAATGAAATATCAGAGTTAAAACATTAAAGGGACAGACTCTTACCTGTAGTGCTATTTATTGATCTAGATAGTTTTGGTGTGAGTTGTCGAGTGTTGGAGATATCAGCCGTAGAGATGCCTGCCTTCTCTCCAATATAATGGAACTAGATGGCACTCAGCTTGTGGTGCTCAAAGCGACAAAAAAATAAATTTGAAAAACTCAACAGCAATGTCTGTTTCCAGAAATCATGACCCTGGAGGAGCCCTTCTGCGCAGAGTTTGGATGCTCTCTCTGTGTCAGCGTGGGTTTCCTCCAGGTGCTCCAGCTTCCTCCCACAGTCCAAAGACATGCAGGTTAATTGGTGACTCTAAATTGTCCGTAGGTGTGAATGTGAGTGTGAATGGTTGTTTGTCTCTATGTGTCAGCCCTGTGATAGTCTGGTAACCTGTCCAAAGTGAACCCTGCCTCTCACCCAATGCCAGCTGGGATAGGCTCCAGCTTAGGATGAGCGGTTACAGAAAATGAATGAATGAATGAACTACACCCACCAACTAATCCACTGCGCAGAAGGAAGCGTGCATTTACTGCAAGCTCACCTAGCACCACTGAGCTAGCTAACGTTACAGCTCAGTAAAGGAGGTTTAGATCCGTTACAACTCAACCTCGATGTTTAGACCTATAATAATACCTAGATACTGAACCCTAAGGTGGTGCATATTCAGTCCAGTGGAATTGCATGCCTAGGTTACCTCTGCGGTATCTCACACTGGCTTCACATGTGAGTTCCCGCTCAGCCCATAGACTTTAAATTTTGATGATGTCACAGCTTTTTAAATCACTTTTCTCAGCTTCAGGAAAGTGTTATAAATATAAAACCTCCATGGATCAAAAATTTGCAAAAAAAAAAAAAGATTCATAATTGACCTTGTTTGCTCTTGGAGGTGTCCTGTCAGCATTTTTACAAACTTTTTTTTTTTTACAATGGTGGTCTATGGGAAAAATGCTTTTGAGGCCACAGGGGAATTTATTGCTGCAATACCGTGTGTGACCACTGTAAAAAACAAACTGGAAGCAAGGCTGAGCGGTTTTCCTGGAGGCCTGGCTGTCACGAGCACGAACCTCTTGACCATGAGTTGACTGATGCTTCCGTCTGTGCGATGATACGGGTGTAGTTCGGTAGAAATAAAATAGTTCCTACATGAAACTGCTCACAACAGGGTCTGTGGATTATCTTGAGTAACTGGCTCATGATTTTCTCAAAAAGGATATTGCTGTTTATATTTTTCAGGCACTTTAAGCACCAGTGCTATCCGGCTCCAAAATATTGGAGAGGAGGCAGACATCTCTGCGGCTGATATCTCTGGAACTCACACCGAAACGATCTAGATTGATTAATAGCACTGCAGACAAGAGGAAAAATGTGTAGTTTTAATTTTGGGCTGAGAGGTCCCTTTAGTAACAGTAATTTGTACATTAAGTGTTCATGTTATGTGACATGAACTTGAGGTTCGACTGGTATTTGTGGTGAAGCTGCAGAGTTTTTTAGTGTTTTTAAATATGGCCAATTCATGCCAAGTATTTCATTACATTGATCCTTATTGGCCAGACTTCTGAAGCAACGTTTAGACCGGCGACGGGGAATACACTGCAGCGAAACCCAAACTAATGAAATTCTTTCAGGATTAGATTAAGAATTTATATATATATAAAAAACTGAGAATTTCAATAAAACATTAATGCTGAGACAATAAAATGTTGTAAAGCCGTTCCAGGCTGTTTCATGCAGCAGTGATCAGGGGAAAGCCTCTGTTATATTGGTGATGGATAACCTGACTGAAAAATATCCAACACTGAATAATGAGGACGACATCATCATTCTTTGGTTTTACATATTTCCCTTTTTTCTTTAAAAAAAAAAAAGGGGCCATCACCACTTGTCGCTCCAAGAGTTAATCACTCCAGTACTCTAAGAGTAAAGTCAAAAACACAAGTATTTTTTCCTTTCTTGGGGATTAAAGCGTCAGGACAAAGAGGCCAAACGTCTCCCACAGCAAGAACGGGTTGCTTGTTGATGGGCAGGTCTCCAGAGAACTCTCAAAGGATTGCGATGGGCCTGCAGAGAGATGAGAGGATGGCCTGGCAAGGGTCCCGCGCGCTCACACACATGGTTCCAGTTAATAACTCCCTCTTCGATGCCATAAATCAACCGTGAAGCCAAAGTCCACATGGGACGTGCATGTTTGACATTCACAAAGGGGAAAACGAGGAAGGAAAAGGGTGTGGTCTGAAGTTATGGGAGCGCTTGTTCTACTGCATCTATAAAATCAACTGCTCTTCTTTGGCCCGAGCCGCAGTAAGGTCACTCAGATCATCTCCTGGCATCATCATCGTCACTATCATCATCAGCAGGAAGGCTGCTCTGCATCTGTCCTGGAACCACCTCTTACTTCTGAATCTTTCGTGTCTGCGTTCGACACTGTGAGTGGCACTTCGAGGACAAATGAACTGCTACATTCCAAAATGAGATAACCATTTGGAAAAACTGAGACCTGCTGTTGAAATGACTGATAGTGCGAGATTAAAGCAAATTCCACTTTCTTTTGTTAACCCTTCGTTAACACAGTAACTTCACAGATTAAAATCTTGTTGATAAAAGAAACTAAATGACACTTTCTTTCTCTTTAGATCCACTGTGGAACTTAAAAACACTTAAAATCCCACAGTTACTTTTACCTGTCTGGGCTCTTTTGCATTGCAGGGCTCCATCTTGACCTTTGACCCTGCTGTGAAGGCTGAGATGGCCAGGCAGAGGTCCTGCTGCCGGAGCAGTGGCTCTATTAGCTCCCATCTCTGCAAAACACAGAAAAAAATATAACTGTAGTGACTGCTATCATCGTAATGAAAACATAAAAAGGTTCCTGCAGCTTAAGGCAAATAAGATTCAGGACTTTTTCAATGCCACACGGAATGAAGACTAATTTTACAATAACCAAAATTAAAAACAACCAAAAAACCCCCAAAACATGAACCGACATCAATGACTTAGGGTTAGGGACATTTTCCCCCAAATGTTCATTGTAATATAAAACACATTTATTTTGTTCCAGTTAAAGAGTTGGGTGATCTGCTTTAAATGATGGAAAACAACAAAACAGAAATGCTTTCTAGGCATGGTGGAGACGAGGGTGGGACAGCACTGGGAACACTCGGCACATGTTGGCGGGTTTTCTTGGTTATTTTGTGTTTCTCACTCTGCATGTTGGATTCCACTCCCTTGATTCTCATCATGAAGGGTTTGAAAAACTTGTGAAATCTTGGTTAAATATCCAATTTTTGTTTAATCTGCACTTCCCACGTCGACCAGGGTACAGTGACAGCCATCGACCAGAGAGTGGATCCTCTGCTCTGAAGTCCAGTTCAGACCAAAGATTCACAATGAGACAAAACCGTTTTAGAATCTTGCAGAGAAAAGTTGCAGCGTTGTGAACTGGCTGTCTGAGCTCGACTCAAGCTGGCTGATGGTGTCACCTGAAACTCAGCTGGTCAAAATGCTGGCGGCTGGTTTTAGAAAAAGATGACGTAAAGCTAATCACCTGTTTCTACAGCCAATCAGTATTTATTATGAATACAGTCCATCTGATGCTAGCTTTGTTTTTCACCGTTTCATCACTACTACAAATGCAGCTGTAGCCAGTATTTTACTATCCTCATTCAGATTTTAAGAAGCTACAAATTATATTCAGCCACAAAATAAACCTGAAAAGCTGCAAATCAGAACAGAGGTACAGAGAGTTGTTGCATAGAGATGATACACCGTCTCATCTAGTTGCACTGGTGTGACTCAGCAGGTTTTTAGGACATTGCAGAACGGTGCAGTGCAAGTAGTTGTCTGTTTCAACTCGTCTCATCACGAATCTTTGGTCTGAACTGGGCTTATTATGAGTGTTGTTGGTTTTACTATCATGATCTGCCTGACATTAATGCAAGAAGCATTCGGTAAATTAATTAAAAAAATAAATAAATAAAAGATGTTACTGATTATTTTGAGAGTCTACAATGCAAAATCAGAAAGACGATTCATAAAATCCTATTTCCCATGTCCCAAACATTTTTGAGACTTTCTAAAGATTGATTTTAGACATTTTAATACCAATTATGGCCTTATTTTTAGATCGTTAAATTCAATGCTCTTTCAAGACTTTAAGGATTCACAGGAACCCTGAGACATGTTTGTGTTCAAAAATATCTTAAAAAAAAAAAAAGGTTTAAAAGTTTCCAGCTACGTGCTACTCAGAGGTTACAACTGCAGACATTTAACCTTACTCGCTTACAGATTTCTGCAGCTATCATTCACAAACCACAACTGATTTAAAGACATGTGGCCTCAAAGTGACAACCTTGGCTGAGAGTACTTCCTGGAGAGGGGAGAACTGTTCCAAGTCTTTCTCACAATCAGTGGAACCATATTTCTTTGTCAGCAACGTACTCTTGGATCTTTTTGTATCACCACTAAACTTTAGCACCTGTCTCTGTAAGCACCTGCCTGAAAAAGCCTAGTCTGCACTGATTGGTCAGTGTTTCTGGGTCCTTCTTATCTTGGCATCTCTGCACCATCATTGCAGGCGGGGAATGAATGTAATGGAGAATAGCAGCACTTTCTTTATCTTTAGATCTTTTTTGCGTTTCTGCTTTATTTGATAATAACATAAAGAAAAGGCAAGGGAAAGAGAGGGGATGTCCAAGCTGGACTTGAACCTAGGTTGCTGCAGTAGGGACTTAGTCATAATGATGACAAAGTCCCTACTGCAGCACTTTCTAATTAAAAAAAATCCCCAATAAAAGCTTCTAAACCCAAACCTTCATAACTGGACATGTTCCAGCAGGAATACAATCCAAAATCAGGAAGAAATGAACAAGACCAGCACCAAAGATGACATGTTCCCCTGATGTTAGCACATAGCCACATGTAGCAGTGTACTTGCAGCCAGGAAATGACTGTGATGGAGTACAGCGGCACTTTCAACTGTAAAAAAAAAATCACCAATAAAAGCTTCTAAACCAAAATCCCCATAACCGGACATGTTCCTGCAGGAATATGATCCAAAACTGGGGAGAAATTCACAACAACCGTACCGAAGATTAAATGTTTCCCTGATGTTAGCACGTAGCCACATGTAGCAGTGTACCTGCAGCTGGGAAATGTCTGTAATAGAGTATACTTTCGACTGTACAAAAAAAACAAACCCAAAAAAAAAACCACACCAATAAAAATTTCCTCAAAATCTTCATAACTGGACATATTCCCGCTGGAATATGATCAGAAATTGGGTAGAAATGAACAACCGCAACCAAGATTAAATATTTCCCTGACTTTGGTGTTTAGCCACATGTAGCACTGTACTTGCATCCAGGAAATGACTGTAATGGAGTAAAGCGGCAATTTCAGCTGTTAAAAAAAATCACCAGTAAATACCTTTAAATCAAAATCTTTGTAACTGGACATGTTCCCCCAGTAATATGAACCAAAAATGGGAAGAATTTAACAGCAACTGCATCCAAGATTACATGCTTCCCTGACGTTAGCATGTAGTCACATGTAGCAGTGTACTTGCAGCTGGGAAATGACTGTTTCGGAGTAGAGCGGCACTTTCAACTATGAAAAAATCACCAATAAAAGCTTCTAAACCAAAATCTCCATAACTGGACAAGGTACCCAAAGGAATATGATCCAAAATAGGGGAGAAATTAAAACAACCGTACCAAAGATTAAATGTTTCCCTGATGTTAGCATGTAGCTACACGTAGTGGGGTATGTTGTAAACACTTGCAATAAGATGCCTGGAGCAGATGACCATATGGACGGTTTCAAACTTGGCAACATAAACATTTTAAATAGGTCCAAGTGTATTTCCTGTTGGAATGTTTCTTAATGCTGTTGCTGACAGTAAGTAAAGCTGTTGCCCCTGGCAACAGAAGAGCAATGAAACGGTCTACAAAGAAATATTTCATGAGCTGACGTCAGCTTGTCTTGAAAGTAGAAAAAAACGTAGGATTAAAAACGCTCCGGAGATTTTTGCTCACAGGAATTACTTTCACATACCTTTACCTCATTATCTGAAACTTGGGCCACGTTTAATATGAACATCTGTCATTTCAACATTATATTTAGAAAATTAGAAAAAGCATAATAGGTCCCCTTTAAGTGTACAACCCACAGTCTCCCCCTGGTGGCAGAGTCCTGACCTGCGACTGCGGCCTGTTGGCTCCAATGCCCCTGCACTCTGCCAGGCCGAGGCCGTCTGTCCCACGGGTCTCCAGACACAAACCTCCTTGTTTCAGCACACTGGACACCGCTTCCTGCTCAGGGACCCTGAGGGAGCCATTGACAGAGCAGAGAGGGAGAGAGGCCAATGAAAGGTCTTATTACGACAATAAAGAACAGATGGATTGTATTGACTGGCTTCCCTGTTGAGTAATTGAATCGCACCACTAAGTAATGCGCCCTATTACAACATGTTCTTATGAAAATATACAATTACGATTTGAGAAACCACAGTTGTTTGGAAGCATGACACGAAGCAGATAGAGCCTGAGAGGTGGGGACTGAGCTGGTGGGATACACGCTGACACCACACTCAGCTTTTCCCATCCAAATCAGATATATTTAGATTATTGGTTCTGAACTTGGGGGTCATAACAGCCCCAAGGACTCAGAGATTATTTCAGATTTACACGTGTGGGAAGAGGAAATTTTGACCACAATAATTTTAGTCTTTTTTTTTTCTCAGAGCCTTTTTTTCTTTTGAAATGAAGGCTGAAAATCATTTCTACCCCATTTCAGCCTCAAATAATCAATCAAAGAAACACAGCCAAACACAATAGTATTTTCCATTTGTTGGTTTCTAATGGTGTTTGGAAGGAAACGTTGGCCTTCCTTGGCGTTAAATAACAGACACACAAAATAATAAATAATAACCGTTTTATAATAGTCATGGGTCAGGCATTTCCACTCAAAAATTTAACTTGGATGTTTGAGGTTCAATATGTAGAGGGTTGTTTTCACACTCATCTGGTGAAGAGGGAAAGTGTCTCTATGATCACCTTAGTTTAAGACAGTGGTTTCCAACTGGTGGGCCGCAGGTCTATTCTGAATGGACTGCAAGTGACTTGCAAACTTGTCAAATTTGGAAAAACACACTTGATTCTGAAGTACAGTAAATTTCCAGCGCAGATCTTTCATTTTGAAGTGCCTTTTCCTGCTGTAGAGTGAGTGACCAATGGACAGATACTTAACAGAGATAGTAATCTAACTCTTTGACATGGCCAAACGTAAGTATGATGCTGATGTATTACACTGTGTGGACCTTGAATAAATGACTAAGAAGAAATTAGGACCCCGTGGCTGGACCACTTGGGAACCAGTGATTTAAAATGTGTATGTATATGATCACGAGTCTGTGACATCACAAGTAGTTTTTGAAGCAATCGTGGTTCAGTATGCAGCTTTCACAAGTGTGGTGTCGACACTTGAAGCCTCCAGCACACACGAATAGAATGGACTTTGTAGAGAAGTTGGATATATCTGAAATCCATCAGTTCAAAATGAAAATTATTTAAGGGTTTTGGAGTTTTTAATGAGATGAAGAAGTAAATGTAATTTTAAGAACTTTAAACAAGATAATAAAAGGAGTTGCAGATGACATTCAAAGCATTAATACAATGGCAAACACCTATATGCTATGTAAAGATTTGGCTGAGTAATGCTGTCCTGACCTGAGAATGAAGTCATGCTACCTCTGTGTGTGTGGTAATCCGAGCTTCTCTATCTGATGTTGTGGTAGACGGTCATGTGGCTCGTGCATGTTATGTGAGACCCTGTGTGTGTATCCCACTGGCTAGCTAATCGCGGCCACTCTGCACAGCACTCCTATGATGGTTACTGCTGATAACTCTGTCTTCACCCATGGTGGTGTCAATGAAGCATAGCACCACCACCCATCTCCAGTTCCCCTCCAGATATCAATGGCAGCTCTGTCAACACTGGTTATGGAGTTAGCACCGTTAGCTGATAGCCACCTCCAGGTTGAGAACCGTGTGCAGACAATCTGAATCAGACTCTGAATCAAAGTTGCACTCTAAATATCACATACAACTCCTTTGAACTTTATTGTGTGGAAAAACATTGTACACAAATCATCATTCAAAGCTTTCGAAGCTTGTATAAACTTGTATACATCCTAAAATATGTCTCCAGGGATTCTTTAACATTTCATGCCTCCATATAACAAGCTTTGTCATATAGCATGAATCAACCTGTTCGACATGACTGACAGTGACAGCAGCTCAGTTTGAGTGTCGTACCTCAGCTCAGGATAAACGTTCTCCATGTACCAGCGGAAAGGTTTGCAGTTCAGCTTCCGCCGCAGTGTCAGACGGTCTGCAATGCTACAAGAAAACACACAATGTAGAGACAGATCGAGGAGAGAGAATGGAGAGGAAAGGATGGGGAGACGAGAAAGTGAGATCCTGATGCAGAGAACTCAACTGAACCTGCAGACTCAACTAATGTGGATCTTATTAATAGAGCTGAACCAGAAATAACTTTACTGCTAATACCAGAGAGGGATTTCTGTAATCCACAACCACAGCACCAAGGGCTCTCTTGAGTTTATCTGCTGTTGGATTTTTGATACAAGTAGAATTTAGTCTAGTAATCTATTAGACAATCAACCCAACAACAACTGGCAACAATTTTGCTCCTTAGTTTATCATTTCATTTATTTTTTTTTAGTAAAAATGTCAATTGTTCTCTGGTTCCACTGCTGCTTGTCTTCGTCATATATGACAGTAAATTGAATGTTTATGGCTGTGCTAACCCACCTCAGGCTGTGGGAAGTTAAAATACACACTTTACACTGTTTTCTGATATTTTATAGATCAAAAGATTACTGATAAATCAAGAACAAAAACCCAAAATGAATTGACAATGAAAATACTTGTTAGTTTCAGCACTACATACAACTGTCCTTAAAACAGTGCACATAAGAAAATGGCAAATTAAAGAGCTCCTGGTTTATCACAAGAGTTTTTACGGCAACAAACGTCTGTAAATGAAATTACAGAACAGCTCTTTTATTGATCGCCTGACTGAAACGTTAAAGAATGAGTATAAAACATGGTATTTGAGATAAACACTGACTGCACTGTACAATGAGAGAAGAAGGTGACAGAATAATGGACAAACCTGCCAAAGGCCTTGCCCTGGGCTGACGGCCTTGCAGAGTAGTAGTACTGTTTATATTCGTCCATCCACACCTCAGCAGCCCGCCGGGTGTTCCTGCGCGGACACAGACACACAACAGCTGCTCAGACACAGTAATGACAGTGCTGCTGGCATTCCTGTAGGCAGCTCTAATGCCAGTGTCACACACACACAAGAGCCTTCAGACACCAAAAAAAATCCCCACATCTCCATCAGGAATTGCATCATGCCAAAAAGTGTATTTTCAAGTGAAGAAAAAAAGGCGTTATGTTTCAGAGCAGTCCGACTTGCAGCAGTATCTTTCAGAGCAGATATTTACACAAAACTACAGCAGTGTTTACAGCATAAGATGATATTTGTACAGTATACTGGTGTTAAACACTGTCAGGAGGGAATGGAACAAAACTAAAGAGGGAAACAAAATAAAGCCTCTAATCCAGCGATTCACAAGATTGTTATCATTTTTATTAACACTGTACTGTTGGGAACCAGCCAAGAAAACAAAACTTAAAGGAATACTTCACTCCAACATGATCATTTGTATATAAATTACTCATTTAGTGTTACACTGAATTCATTAAGAAAACATTTTTCTTGCATGTGTCCATGATGAACAAAGAATTCAAAAAAGAAAAATTCTCTGTTGATGAATTAAAGTCATAAGAGTCCACCTTAAAGAAAACCAATCAAAAGATCTGTTTACTAACTCTCACACAACTCATGCAGTATAATCCAAGTCTCATTTATCTACTCATATGCCCAAACAGACAGCCCTTTCCTACAGGGAACTGAACCAACAGTGAAACTTATCTATGTTCTCCTCAAAGCCAGACTCCATTGACAAAAACAGTAATTTTACCTCACTGAACACAGGAGCTGCTGTTCTACCACTGCCTCTTTCAGATAGTTTGTTTGTGTTATTGTGTGACTTTGGTGTTTCAAAGGGTTAGTTTGGATTCACCAAAGACATACAGTAACACAAACACACTAACTGATCGAGGCAGTGATAGATCAGCAGCTCCTGTGTTCAGCAAGGTAAAATTACTGTTTTTGTCAATGGAGTCTGGCTATAAAGAGAGCATCGATAAGTTTCACTTTTAATTAATGTTTTAGCAAAAATTATTGTTTTTGGGAAGTACTGAGCATGCGACCTGATAAATGAGACTTTGATTATACTGCACGAGTTGTGTGAGAGCTTGTAAACGGAGATTTTGATATAGTTTTGCTGTTGTTAAATGCAGACCCCATGAAAACAACTTGTTCTTCACAAATTCAGTGTAACACAGGGTGAGTAACTGATATACAACTGGTCATTTCAGGGGTGAAGTGTTCCTTTAACGTTATTTGTTCCGTATTTCATAGTAGTTAATTACTAGGTTAAAAATACAAATACAAAAACTCATCCTTTTCAAATAGCCTATTCAGTTTGACCTCGTCCATCTGCTATTTACTCTGTATTTTATTTCACTTTTGAAGATTTTTATGTTACTTGATCTCGTTGACTTAATTAATCTGTTGTTATTTTCTCTGTCCTTGCCTGGAAGGTGACCTTGAGTGTCTTGAAAGGCGCCTCTAAATGAAATGTATTATTAGTATAATTAAAAATACAAAAAAAGAGAAAAAACACTTGGGGGTCGGCCTGACAGTTTTTATGTACTTCTAAATGCTGACAGGTGGTGATGACAGACTTGTTGCCTTACCAACTGTAAACTCTACTGTTGTTAAAAGTCAGTCTGATGTTTCTGGCAGGTGTGACAGTGAGTGATGAACAAAAATGCTGCTCAGATTACACCTCGAAAGCCTTAAGCCTAGAATTATTATTCAGTTTTTGTTCCTAAATCATACTGTTTCCTTTAGAGCTGGAAATCTTTGCTGTCAGTGTCCTGGACAGTAAGGAGAACAATTTGAAGATGAGGAGTGAGTAGTTTAATATTTAATGTTACATGACGCCTGGGTGAAGATGTTCTGCAAACTTCTCAAAGTTCAGTTACTCATCTCTCATTGCCTGGTGAGGCTCTTCACTTCACACTGACTGAACTTCACTGAATCATGTGACACCTGAGATTTTTGACTGCTGACTGAAAGATTAACCGTCTTGGCAGTTGGTGAATTGTTTTGCGGTGTAACAACGCCGTGCAGCAGACTTCATGTCAGGTTTCTTACATATCAACCCACTCACTTGATGTAGGTGAGAGCGTTGCCTTCTGGGAAGTCGTACGGGTGCCGTTTCCTGAACACGTGACCCACACGGCTGCAGGGAAGAATCTCCAGGCTTCCTCCGCACATCCACACCCGGAAAGAAAGCTCTGCGGGAGGAGAGACACAGAGGTGAGGTCAAGTATGTGGGCAGGTAGTTGTCTGTCTGTCTGATCTGCATCAGACATCATTCCATGTTCACCTGATACATTTTTCCGACGCAGCAGATGGCTATAAGCTGTAAATCAGCAATATGAAAGCTGTTGTAGTGGATAATTTAATGCTCTGCTGCCTTGCATATTCCAAGGACACAATTGGTATTTCTGAGAGCGGGCTGCGGAGCCTCTGCAGCATCCAGAAGCATCTGCACTGGTCCAGAGCCAACACCATTAAATACAATGAAGACATTAAAACCTCCAGTTTCATCAGTTAAATTTGAGTTTTTATCATTATTTCCAAATACAGTAACATGTCATTAGAAACAGCAAGAATAAGCACTGCTTTCTTCATTCCTTTTTGTTCCTTACTCGTGATAGTGAGTTCAGAGAATGGAAAAAACATTGTTCTTGTAATTACTGTAAGTAAACTAATGCTCAGCTGCACGTGTGCTGACAAGGACCAGAAAGCGAGCACACATTACACCACTTTCAAAGTCTCTGCACTGGCTTCATATGTGCTTCAGAACTAATTTTAAGATTTTTTGTTAATGGTCTTAGTCCTTCCTATTTATCAGATTTGCTTTCATCATATGAACCCTCTAGATCCCTCAGGTCTGCCGCAGAGAGTGTCAGTGTCTTTAAAGACCAAACTCAAGACCTACCTTTTTGGCCGGGCTTTTTTAATTTTGTATTTATTATTATTATTATTATTATTATTATTATTATTATTATTATTGTGTATTTATCTATTTATTTATTCTTAATAATCTGTTTTTCTAGCTGACATATTCTTCTATTTTGTTACTTATTTATTTACTTATTTATTGACTGGTTTAAAATTGTTTTCTATTTTGAGTTTTTATCCTTCCTCTGGTGTTTCCCCACTTTGGATAGCATTTCCTCAGTTAGTCTTTACCATTACAGTCTTTGCTTTATGTGTGTGATTGATTGACTTGCTTCTGATTGGCTGCAGGGTGTCTAATATTTCCTGATACAGGACACTGACTAAGTAGTTCCAGTGAAACTACTAATTAATGCTCTGGCTCCTGCAACATGTTAACAAGCTCTCAAACATCTAAACACAACAATGAGTGATTTCAACTTTTCTTTTAACCTGTAACACACAACTCGCCAGACATAAACTGGACATCTGAACTTACTCATACTTTGTATCACATCAGCAATAATCTCACATCCCATCATTATTCGACTGGCTACTTCAGGCTGTGGCCAACAGTAACGTTACACGTGATGTAATGCCTGTTTGTGAGAATCTTAATATTGATTCTGGGACAATGATATGGTCAGATAGCTAGCCTTGATCTTAAACAGACTTTCATGTTATATTTACTGCTTGTCAGCCGTACACAGTGTTACTGACTTTGAATCTTGCTGGCATGATGTTAGCTTTCTGCCTCTATGAGCTGAGTGGACTTGAAATATCTCCTACAGGGGCCCCCAGTAGCTCAGTGTACAAAGACCATGTCCTTGCCACAGCAGCAGTGGGTTCCAGTCCGACCCACGGCCCTTTGCTGCATGTCATCCACCTCCCTCCCTCCTTCAAGCCTAACCAGTCCTGTCTTATAAAGGCACAAGCCACAAAAAATAATCTTGTAAGTATCTCTCATTGCCAACTCTGAGGTTCATGATATGTACTGGAATAATGAGAAACATTTCATTGCATAAGAACCTTACAGGGTGGTGATTGTTCCAAGTTATTAGTCAAAACCTCAGGTGTTAGATCTTCAAGGGTCTTAATTTTTTTTCTTCACCATGTGGCCCTGGTATAAGCAGGATGATGCCCTTCCAGATGTCCATAATTAGGAACTAATGAATCCCACAGAGGCAACAGTCCTGCACTGCACATCATCCATTAATTCCTGATGATGGACACCTTGTTGGGCATTAATGCTTTCCTTGTTTGAACTTTTAAAATTAGTGACTTGTGAGATGTTTAAAGTAGAATTTCACTGCTGGAACAAAAAAATCTCAAATTACAGTTTAACAGTCAAGTAAAACATATTTCTGAGAACATCTTAGGCGAGAAATAGGCAACAAACCTTATCATATTTGATCAGTGCTGCTTAGTTTTACTGTTTGATCTAAGTTTTGTCAGCCAGTTTTTTCATGATGCAGGAAACAGTATGGCACCCACTTCCTGTTCACAAGTTGTAGTGTTACAGCCGAACAGTGCATCAAAATATCTTGAGTTTGGTCTGAGTTTGAGAGAGACAGAGAGGAGTGTCTATCTCATCTCTTGATACACTGCTATACTTTTTGTGTCTGTGGTGGCAGCCATACACAAATGCAGAAGTACAATCTGTAGTTTAAGCTGTGGACACGCATCGTCTGGGGGTTTTGAGCAGGGAGATCTGGCCACTGGTAAGACAGAGGGAAGTTTACCACAGTTCATTTACACATACTACCCACGCCGTTATGATACAAAGCTGGTGTAAAAAACAGCAAAGTATCCCTTTAAGTCTAGAGACAGCTTGTATAAAGATTTTGTTAAATAATCCAATTCAGTACGCTTTTTATTTTGTAAAGTGTATAATCTCCTGCCCACCTACTTATTCTCTTCTTACCACCTCTGTGAAAGTCCACATATTAAAATGTAAATATCTTTTCGAAAAGCAAAGTTTAAGAAAATGAAATAGATTAGCAGTAACAGTAAAAGGTGTGAGCTTTGCCAGCGGGGCAGAGACAAGCTTAGTTTTGTGTGCTTATTAAAGACATTGGGTCTCATTCATGAAACGTGAGCAGAAGGAATTTGTGTGTAAACTGTTCACAGACGGAAATTTACGTGCATGTCTGCATTCATCAGTATTTTAGTAGCTCCGATCTTTTTGTAGCTACTAACAAAATCTACTCCTGCTCCTGATCACTCGTAGTGCTTGTGTAAATGCAGTAAAGCACATAAATATTGCTTGTCACTATTGGAAATTACAATTTTAATTGGTATTGCGCTCTGTTATGTACACAATACACAGATGCCTTTGAAACACGTAATCTAAACATGACAAAAATATTAAAAATATAACACATTTAGTTAAATCAGTTGGCAATTAGCAGGTTTAAAATCCAGATTAGGTTCATGATTGTGAATTATCTATGTAAATTGACTCAATAGATTACATGTTCTTTCTACATGTTGAATGATGATAATAAAAATATCCATAAGGACAGCCGGATCACAGCCTCTTCGGCTTCGGTGTCTGGGTTCAGCAGGGGCAGCAGGAGCAGGTGGTGGAGCCATGAAGGAGCACGCGCCAGCTCAAAGAATTATTTGAGACAACATGTTTTTGGGTTTTTTTGTGGCTTTTTGATCATTTGAATGAATAAATCTGATTTGAAAAATGTTTAATTTACGTTGTATTAATCAGAGCTTTAGGCTATTAAGATTCAAATAATTTGAAGACGATGCATACAAACTGCTGTAGGCTATATGTTATCCGTATCATTTGTTAAAATAAATGTTAAATAGCTCTACATTCCGACAGCCATCACTGATTTAGAGTTTATCCATATGCACAAAACATCTTCCCGTTCCCACTTCATTCAAAACCCCACAATTGAATCTTCTGTTTGTTTGGTGACCGCTGTATTTTTTGTGTGTGTGCTTATGCGTTTCTTTGCCTCCAGTTTCATATCAAACCATTTACGCTTCACCTCTGACGTGGTTCTTTGTACTACGGAGACAACATTAACAGCCTCTGTTACCTCCCTCCAGGCCTTCGCTTTGCCGGTCTCTTCTTTTTTCTTTCTTTCTCTTTCTTTCTTTGCGCCATGACTGACAGGTCGACAGGATGCACCTACACCTCCTTATATGGTGGTCATTGGCTATTCATGGGCGGGGATTTATGCTAATTGCTGATTACCGGGAGCGCGCTGTCACTTTACGATGGATTGGCATTCATGATCATACACACGTGTTTACGATCAAATCTGAGTTTCCCGCGGCGTTCCTGAATCCGGAGTAGGTTTTTAGTAGAGTAGGCTTTTATGTGCAAATCTACACACAGATTTACTCACTTTTCATGAATGAGACCCACTGTGAGTAGGATGCCTGGGGATGATGAAAAACAAAATGTCATTCTTCAAATAAAAGTTAAAACTCATCAGTGAGCTCACCAAAGTTCTCTCCTCCCCAGATGTCCATGTGGGTGTCGTACTGGCCCAGGTGGTTAAACCAACTCTTGTCCATGACGAAAATACCACCTGCGATGACAGGAGTCCTGCGGAGCAGAGAGAAGAGGAGTCATTTATATCTTTTACTTACTGCCACTCTTTGATTCAGAGAGATGTTTTTAGTGCAGCCAGAGGAGTTTGGAAAGATTTTACAAGCCTGAAGACAGCATAATGATCATGATGATGATGAGAAGACTGTCAAACTTCAATTTAAGTTACGTTACAAATATAAACAAGCTTAGAGTTACAACCATAACCCTGGGAAGACAACAAATCAAAGTAAATAAATGAGCTTGACTTCCCACACTGCCATCATAATCAGTCATATAATAAGATGTTCAAGGGTGCAACTCTTGGGGCAGCGAGAGCTCCAGGCTTACTGTGTGTTCACTGCTTTGTGAATTGAACATTTGTCTGGGAATAAAGCAGCTGACAGAAAAAGACCTTAAAGTGTTTTTTGTGGAGGGTGCTTGCGTCATGAATCTACTTCTTTGATGTTAATATTTCAGTTTTGTGCGAGCATGTTATGTATCCCTCAATTTAGTTGTGTTAAATCACTTTTCCATGCTGCGAACTGGGAACCAGGTAGTAGTTTAGTGTAGAAAAAGAGGGATGATGATGAGCACTGCACACAGACCTGATTGCCTGTGTGGGGTCGCTCCTCGCCATTTTCTGCTCGATGGGAATCTGCTCCCATTTGAAGTGGAGACTCCAGTCAAATCCTGAGGAGAAGGAGCACAAAACAGAGACGGATCCAGCAGTTAAATTTAAAACCACTTTGCCTGGACATCAGACAAGGGTGCTTTTCTGATTTTGGCTGAACTAACTTGCATGATTTCACTTTTTAAATGGGCGGCTGTTGAATGAAAACTTCACAAACTTTACTTCCAGACTGACTTTAGAAATGTCTGACCTGAGTTTCGAATTATTTTGGCAGGGATCATGATGTCATATAATGAGAGCATGTGAAACAGGGGTTTTTCATTGACTGCAGCTGTTTGTTATCAGCTGTTACTGTACGAGATTTGTGTGTTGTGTCCTGACCTCCTCTCAAGTCAGCTGAGGCCGCCAAGTAAGCAAAGTTATCCAGGCTGATGACGTCAATGATGGGGCTGACCACTCGCGTATGATCCTGCATGGGAGGAGAAGGACACACAGACACGTCATCATTAGACCAGAATGAACAATTCATAATCAAGCTCTTGTGGTGGAGATACTGTTAACTAGAGCTGCAATAATAATAAAGTAATTGATTAGTTGTAAACTATTAAACTAATCACCAACTATATATTTATCTATCAGTTTGAGTATTTTTTTTAAGGAAAAAAAGTCGAAAATGTGAATATTTTCTGGTGTCTTTGCTCCTCTGTGACGGTGAAGTGAATATATTTGGGTTGTGTACAAAAAAAGTAATTTAATTTAATTTAAATTAATTTAAATTTAACATCTTGGCACTGATCGACATCTTATAGACCAAAGAAATAACCAGGAAAATAATCGACAAATCAATCGACAGTGAAAATAATCGTTAGTTGCAGCCCTGGTATAAACATCAAACAGTCTCATTTATCCTGTAATTTTCCCTTTATTAACCAGATTGTCGATTAAACACCTTGACAGCTTTATGTTTCTGAATAATTAGGACGGGAACTTGCAGCTCTTTTTAATAACAAATGAATTACAGAGAAGGGATTTATGGCACAACGTTAATTACTACCAAGGTGCATGAAGACGGGAAACAGTCTAAAGAGGTCAAAACTGTTTTATCAAGAGGAATGATGTAACTAATCCTGCAGGAAGACGTTTAAGTGAACTGAAGCACTGCATTTCATTTAGTTTTAATTAGGCATAGATATGATAAAGCCCAGCCAAAGAGGTGGTAATGTTGGAAGAAAGAAAAGCATTTGGGATTTTTATCCGAAGAGGCATAAAAATGAACCTGAATGAAAAAGTATATATTTTTTTGTTTGTTTGAAATTGTCGCACATCTAAAAGGAATTACAACCTCATCATGTGTTGGTCACGTTTACACACAGACTCTGAAACATTTACTCATCATTTAAGTTTTCAGAACAGGTTCAATTTTCTGCATTTTTTGCTGAAACCAGCAATCTTGGTCACGTGTGTCACTGCTGGCACACGGTAACTTAACCGATGGCACACTAGCAATAAGTGTGGTAATAAGTGAGAACATTACAGTGCATCAGTGTGTAAATGTAAATGACATACCATCTTTGGCAGACATGGCAAGACACTGTGACTGTACTGTAAGGGAGGAGCTCTGCTGCTTAGAATCAATGTCTCAAACAAACAAAGGTAACGACATCACCAAAGTTTTCATGGAGCATTTTGGGGAGCAAGAGATTGACTTTGCTCTGATTAACAAGAAAATTTAAAAACGGTACTTCATATCAACCCATGATTTAGAGCAGAGATACTAAACTTGCTTTGCCTGGGGGCCACTGTTGCAAAATGACAGGTGTTGCTGAAGTCAGAGAAGCCCCACATAGGTCAGGTTTACACAGGACCACTTCTCAGATTTGAGAACATGCGGGGCATGTTTTTGATACAGTAAATAAGCTCTATTCTGATGCTATTTATGCACCCTGGCACCTTTATCACATTAAAAGTAAAAAAAAAATCCCATTGTGAACCAATTTATTTTCACTGAGATTTAGAAAATGGTTGGGGGGCCTGCGACATGGCACCATGTCGCAGGCCAGATTTGGCTGAGTATCACTGCTTTAGAGAACTGTTTGACCAAGAAGCAGTAAAGTAAATGTGGCGTACATCAGCAACAAGAGTGAGGAACAGCACAGAAGAGGACGGGGACCAGCGGGAATAAGAGGGGGAAATATATTGAGGCAATGTCCTTCTTGAAATCTTCCATGACAAAGAGACGTTAACATTTGCCCATCCAGTAATGCACAACAGCAATGATGGTGCTTACAGCAGAGTGCAATTTAAAAGCCACACATCATTTCATAACTCAGGCAGCCGCAGTGCCAAATGGAAGAGGCGGGCAGGGAGTGTCGACAGCCAGGGAGGGAACTCTAGTGGAGGGTGGAGAGAAGCAAGGAAGCAAATGTGTCTTCTATTGTGTCTCATATTGGGAGTTTTTCAGTACTTTCTATCGGACGATGGATTGGGGGAAAAAAAGTATACAAAAATTCAGACTTGGTGTGCAAAGGCTTTAACACTGTGATTTACCCCCTTTGTTTGGAATTAATTTACACTTTATAGATGCTGACAACACTATAATGAAGATTTAAGCAAATGCAATGACTGTAATTGTCAACAACTATAACTTTTCTTATGATGCATCCGTAACTTATGTTTAAACAGATGATTAATGTTTGGTATTACAGTTGAACACAGTTTTAATCTTAAATATGTCCTCACAAGTCATTTCAACACATTAAAAAACTCTTCTGTCAAAGATTTGTACAAATCTGTTTACAAATAAATTAATAAACACTTAGAACATCCTAAAATCGGCAGAAAACTACATTATAATGTGCTCAAAAACAATAATTAAGGGTTTATATACTGCTTATAAAAGCTAAACAGTAGTGGGTTAGCCAACTTCCTGTTCCTCTTTATCTGATTAACACTTTAATTTTCTGTGCTTTAATGTTTCTTAGTGCTAGTCTCTCCTTTTATCTCTATAATGTGTTGTATGACAAAGAGCACAAAACTAAACCTGCTGTTATCACAATGAAGTTGTTCTTAATACTCCTTAAGTGTCCAGATAAATAAGTAACCCAATCTTATTCAAACAACCATCAGTGTAGCCAACAAATGGTACAATATCCCACTCTGATCCAAGTCCTCTTGCTGTTTTTTGAACTAGATAAGAATTATAATACATTAGAGATTCTGCCCTTTTGTCAAAAGATTAAATTTCAGATTTCAGTCAGACAAGAATCTTTTTCAGGATCACGAGAAAGTTCAGCAAAGTAATTAAGTTTTTCTTTGTGTGTGTCAAGAAAATAAATCAATATGTATCACTGTAATGAGTGTTAAATGTCAGATTGTGCTCTGGGGGCATTGAATTAGTCTCCTGCTGGAGTAAGAGACTAAAAGCAGGTTTGGTGATTGATTAATTGCCTGTCCTGATGAGGAGGGATGATTACTGGTAACAGCCCTCCTCCCTGTTTCCAGTGAACTGGAACAGAACACAAACACACGTAAGCTCAAAGCGGACTTTAACCTTTCTCTTTTTGACCTGTGTGGTGTTGTAAGTTCGTTATATCAGTGAAGAATGATGTATGAGTGAAGAACTGAAAAGTAAAAACCCCTTATTTGCTGCTTGTATTGTGCCGAACGTGATCATCACTGCCAAACCTCCCCTTTCTTCCCACGGCTCATAGTGGACATTAATTCATGACAAACACACTCCTGCTGGAGATGTAACATGAAGCTTAGAGTAAAAACACAGTACAGCAGAGAACTGTTGACTGCTGATAGTGTGCTGCATCTGTCCGCCAGTGTGCGTCTGTGCCAGCACTGCTGTTTGCCCATGAGGCATGTGTATGTGTTTGTGTAGTCCAACAGCTTAGCATCGGGACAATCCAACTGACTGTTTCCAATTAGAGCCGTCCCTCTCTCTTTGCTCAGAGGTTGAACCCGCCATGAACTTTGTGTTCATTGCACCAAAAAGCAGAGGGGGTGGAGAGCGGGTGTGAAATGCCACTCTACCAGAGAGCAATTTGGAAAGTGATGCTCTCAACAGCTTTGAGCAATAGACATTTATGGGGCTTTTAATGAGCCTCTGTGATTTGATAATGCATGAGGAGGCTTCCACTTCCAAAATGGATGTCAGTGATGATCTCTCAATATCTCCTTCCCTCTTTTTGTTCTCCCTTTCTCCGTCTGAATTTATCATGGTGTCAGAGTGCTGTCATTTTGTCCCCCACATCTGGCTGCTTTTAATGTCGCTGACAAAGGAATTTAAGCGCATTCTTCTACAGTATGTCAGAAAAAAGTATGATAATTCACCAGAAACAAAGGAAAGAAAAATGAGCTGTAGGACAGAATAAAAAGCTTTACATTCTGTCAATGGAAATGTGTTTTGTGCACACTGATTTTCACAGCTGGTGTGTGGAGATCTTTGTTCCTTTGCCTCATCGTCCAGTAATGTCATATCAGTCTCTGAGTTAGAGACACACAGAGGACGCACTGTCCAGTTTGGGCTAAAAGGTCAACGGCCAGAATTTTGTTTTTCTGCCTTGATTCATGTTCTCTTCTCCACATGCTTGTTGCTCATACACTGTGGGGAGATATTCTGTTGTTTGTGGTACTAGACTCACAGACTGGATAATGTTTAATCTCAGCATGTTGTCTTGAGTGATTAAGAAGGAAATCTGGTCAAACAATACAGGAAATTAAAAATGTAACACTGGCATTGAAAGCATTAGTACAATGTTGATTTATTTGTACTGAGCTTAGCTATTTTTTTTTTCATTTCAGGGGGAAATATTATACTTTCCCTCTGAAAAACTTTATACAGTCATATCATTTCATGCATCTTACTCAATACAAACCTCATGTACTGATGACACTTTTTCTGTTTTTTGAAGTGAGAAATTATGTGAATAGGTGTGTCAGTTATAAAACAAAAAGACAATGATACAGACAATAACGCTGTCTCTGTTGATTTTGGACTAGTTTACTCCTGCAGGCTCTGTTCATCTTATGCTCATCTCATTTTGTGTTTATAGTGAAGGATTTTCTGCTGAAAATCCTTTAGATTTCACACCTATGTGAGATATTCTCCAGAAACAACTCTAAAACACTGAAGTACAGGGAGTAAAGAAAATAGAACCCATAGGATAAAGTGAATCACAGCCAGGACAATATATTTGTCTTAATTACTGAAAGTTGCATTTGTTTCCTATTTATAATTTGTGTCATCCTGGAGGAGAGGCAAAGTGGTTGGACCTGACCAGTTTTTACCTTTGCTTGATTCATGCTACTGGAGTTTTGGTTTCAATATGTGTTTATTGAAGACTCTATTGTGAGGAAGCACAACAGGTGACTGAACAAAAATTTGGTAGTGTAACGACGGACTGGTTGGGATTTGTTTCTATGTAAGATTGTATTTTATTCTGTGGACAAATCAATAAAAAGGATGTCTGTCAGACCTGATACAAAGACCAACATTCCAGGAACTTCTATTCATTCATCTTTTCCCATATGATCGTGATATTTGACCACTTCTTTTTTCAAACAGTTTCAGAGTCCCCCTCATTTTATAAGTGAAGTAATCCATCTGATATATTTTCCTGAACTGTGTCTCTCCACTTGTTTATCAAGGGGCATGAATCTTCAAGCCAGTTTCTTGTCTTCTGTTTCATTACTGTAGCACGCAGTACCACAAGTATTAATCATTTTCATTTGGTATTTTGTCTGACATTTTGTCTAATAGCACAATGTCCGCCTTCAAGTGGATAAATATTAAGATTTTACTGTATTTACACAACATAAAAAGAGCTCACAAATATGATGTTTTTCTTTAGATAAAACTACCAAACTGTATATAAAGTAATTGAATGTAGCTCCAGCTTGACAAGACGAAACATTTAAGTACTTTAATGCATCAGTATCAATGATTTAATAACATAACAGTAACAGGCTTCTTTCTATATGGTGATATGGTTGGTGGGTGTGGTTCGGTGGAGAGAAAATAGTTCCTACATGAAACTGCTCACAACAAGGTCTGTGGATTATCCTGAGTATCCAGGTTTATGATTTCTGGAAAGAGACATTGCTGAGTGCCATCTAGTTCCATTATATTGGAGAGATGGCAGACATCTCTACAGCTGATATCTTCAATGCTTGGCAACTCACACCAAAACAATCTAGATTGATAAACAGCACTACAGATAAGAGGAAAAATATGTGTTTTTGTGGTGAACTGTGCCCTTAAGAAACCAGCTGACCAAGAAATAGTCATTGCTTCCATGAAATTTACTTCTTCTCTCGATTCTTTAAAATAGTAATTCATGCTAATGTCAGGCTAACAAAATTCTGGCACCAGCTTTCACTTAATCAATGGGACTGTCTCTGTGTTGAGAGCAGTTGTGTTTCTGGGAAACGTCTCTGTGCTAAAATGCCAATTGTTTCTGGTCTATTAGACAAATGGTTCCAAATCTGGGGTCGGGTCCCAAGATAAATATGAGGGGGCTGAAGGATTGCATGGTGATTAATGGGATAGGAAAGAATAAGACAACATATTTCTGAACTTAAAACATATTTCTGCTACAGAATTAAGCATATTTCATATTTTTTCAGACTTTCTTCAGGGCAGCTGTGACTTAGGAGGTAGAATGGTTGTTTACTGATTGTGAGGTCTGTGGTTTGATTCCTGGACCTTGTAGTCTACATATCTAGGTATCCTTGGGTAATATACTGAACCCTAAATTGCTTGAGAGTTTATTTGATGAGCAGGTGGCACCTTGTGTGGCAACCTTGGCCACCAGTGTTTGAATATGTGTGTGAATGGCTGAGTTTGAATGGTCGCTAAGACTAGAAAAGCACAATATAAATGCAGTTCATTTTACTATTCTGATCTTTGTATTTTCGTGTGAATTACTGGATAATTTTACTTCTCCAGGACTCTGAAATTACTGAAATTAAACCCACAAACAGCATCTTGAGCTGGTGATAGAAGTAGAGGCTTCAAAAAGTTTGCGGGCCACTACATTAGTTATGATCAGTGAAGAGAAATCAGAAAAAAAGAGGGGAGCGGAGCATCATACGACCATTAATGCTAAATTATAAGCTACTTGTTAATTGTATTACTGCAGAAGCTAAATTTATTTTGCACATTTCAATTAGTCCCCATGATCTAAAAAAAGGCAATGCATTGTAAGAAGGTATTAAATGACCCCCCAGCCTGGAGAGAGTGCATTTGATAAGGCTATACCATTCATTAAACTTAAATCTCTAATCCCTCAACATCTGCCAGTGCAGAGCTCATTATTTGTACTTAATTACTAATTAAATTCAAGTGGTTTCATTTGCTGCTTTAAATTAACAAGTGAAAAGTGTCATTATGTTGCATTAAAGAATAGAAAGTGATCCTTCATCAGTATTCCTGCTCCCAGAGGCCTGTCTGAACCCCGGATCGAGGTCTCAGGCAAGCTAATGAATCCAGGACCGGGTGCAGCCGGGCCGAGGAGCTGGTGGATTAACACTGAGCCCGGCACTCTCATGAACGCCAGACTGAGAGATTGTAATGCAAGCTGGATGAGTCAGAGCTGCCCAGAGCCAAGGATGAGTGTACGGAAACACAAACACGACGTGCACACACTCACGATGGATGTGTAGAGTCTTGTGAATAAAACATGGAGGGGTTTTTGTACAGTAGAGATTTCTGAATATATCGAGTTGTGTTGCATGCAGAGTTTTTGAATGAGGGTTTTAGTTTGGGTTATTGTCTGGTGTACTTTCCGAGCAAACACAAGACTTTTGTCCTTCAGCAAAGAACACATATATTATTTATTGTTCTTTTGAGGGAATAGTGCTACATTTTTGAACAAATACTGGCTTTTTCGCTGAAAGTTAGATGAGAACATTGCTACCACTCTAATGTCTGTATACTGAACTTTAACTTAGCATAAAGACTGGAAACTGGGGGTTACAGTTCACCTGGCTCTGTCCAAAGTGAACAAAAAAAGACCTACAAGCACATTATATGTCCTTTCTTTATCTGTACAAAAATAAAAGTTTAACAACAGCAATTTCGGACAAGCAATATTCTCACACATAAAACTGCAAGGTTTTGTAACAACAGAGATATAATGTGTTAATAGTGAGCTTTAAAGGGAAATTTCAGCTTATTTCAACCTGTCTCCTATCGTCCTAAATTTGTTTCAAGTGACTAGTGACATAGAAATAATAGTTAGCATGTTAGCCGTTAGCCTAGATACAGCCGGGGCGCACCTGTTAAAACGTAAGTGAACGGGCAACCTTCAAGTGCAAAGTTAGTCCACTAAACAAGCTTTTTTCCACAAAGACCGCCTCATATCGTTAGGATAAATGTCAGAGAACATATAGAAAACCACATGTAAACGTGTTGTCTTACCTTACCGGTGTGGTGCCATGTTTGTTTACCATCTAGCTCTGCTTTCCAAAGCGCGGCCGAAATATCGCGAGAACAAGCAGCGATCTCATACCGTGCCACTGATTGATGTTTTCAATCACCTACAGAATTGATTACTGTAATGCTCTACTTTCTGGTCTTCCTGAGAAAAACATTACTCAGTTACAGTTATTACAAAACTCAGCTGCTCAGCAGCTCTTAATGGTCTTAGTTCTACCTATTTATCAGATTTGCATTTATGGTATAAACCCGATGTTTTATTGTTTTTAACTGTGTGGAGCACTTTGTGCTGCATTCTGTTTGTATGAAAAGTGCAACATAAATAAAGATTGATTGATTGATTGAAATGACTCTGCAGTAAGTCAAGGATATTTATTGGCTCCAGCTCTGATCGGCCGTGATAGAAATACAAGCCTTTATGGACACACTAAATGTAGCCCCTTTTTCCAGCGCCATACAATGACGTGCTGCCACAAAATGCCGTCCAAGCAGAGCTCAAACATAATTTAAAATCTAGTTGGTGCCAAGTTTGAAAGAGAGACTGAATAAGTAAGCGATACAAAAAAAAAGTACATTTTACACAAACATGTTCACTGTCCTTGATACTGCTTTCTACTGTTTACTTTCCCTGTTGTCCAGCCCGTCCATGACGACAAACATGACACACCAGAAAAAACAAAACAAAACAACAACTTTTTTGTTTAAAGAACCTGCACACACGTGCTAATTTGGGCGGGTAAAGGGCAGCGTGCTATCACTTGTCCTGGGAATGAATGCCATTTGTAAGCGTTCCCAGATGAGCCAGATGTTAGTGGGTGTTCGGGAGTTTTTTTGTCCAGTGGGAAAGGGACTAAACACTCCAAGACAAGCCGTTTCCTCTCGTCTCCAGTCTGTATGCTAAGCTAAGTGGCTGCTGGTTCCAGCTCAGATATACTGTACACACATGAGAGAAGTATCAATCTTGAAGGCAAACTCTCAGCAAAAAAGTCAATAAACGTATTTCTCAAAATCAAACTTTTTGAGCTGTTCCTTTAATTAAATGTCCACGATGTGTCTCGTAATTTCTGTGCATTGACAGGACTGGAGAAGCTGATAAAAAGCAAAGGAGGAGGAGGAACAGTAGATAGGAGAGCTGAGAGAGTCTTACGAACAAAAAGTACAGTGGATCAAGGCAGCTGACACAGACACAGCACTTCCTCTAAACCAAGGGAGTGGATGAAATAAGGTGACACACTGGAAGCAGCTCTGTCTGAGTGTCTGGCTTCAGTGCGAGCACACATGAGGAAGAAGTGATTACTGAGAAAAACCTGAAATGAAACAGCTCCTGCTGCAGTCAGTGGGAATGTGTGCCTGTGATGGGGGATGGCAGAGGATTTTGGGGGAGCAGCTGTGTTAGTTTGAGTCCAGTCGCAGTTTTGTAATGTCAGGGGAGGATAGAGACAGCCAACAAACAGTCTATAACTCATTACCGAGCTACAACTACATGTCTCTTTATCAAAATACCAGACACTCGTGTCTCAGTGAGTGCACACGCTCATCTCTGCAGACACTTGTGTCTCTAAATCATGCATCTACATGCTGCATGTGCTTTGCCCGTGTGACTTTGTGAAATTGATACAGAAAAGGAGACAGAAACAATGAGGGCTCACAGCCAAAGTGCCCTTGAAGGTTCACATGAAAATCCAGTGAAATTAAAAACGACGGAGAGAAAAAATCCCCCTGATAATGAAAAGTGGCTGGTTTTGCATTTAATTCTGGTCACATTCTGAATTCCGAAACACTGACGCGTGAATGTGATGGCAGTGTCCCTGGTGGACTGCATGATTAGATTTGTAGGATGCGGTGAAAGCGGGAGAATCTTCCCACTACATCACAAAAAGAGACTGTTTTTGATTGGAAATTAAAACAGTATGCAGCCTGAAGCAGGAAGATGTCACCAACACAAGCCACAACAGCAAAACACAAAACAGACCAACTCATGTAGTAAAACATTTCAGAGTCAAGTGGAAATCGGATCAGTTGGGAAATGCATGACTCTTTCCAGCAGTGGCAAAGTGCAGTGTGATTTCTGGTACAGTGTGACTTCAATGTCAGCTGAACAAATTGCTTATTTAACAATAAGCAATGCCAACGTATTACATCACAGCCAGTAAAATCTACCATGAAAAGGAGCAAAATCCCCAGAAGCGTTACGTCACAGGGCAACTGTTCCACCTCTGAGTGTGTGTGTGTGAGCTGCGTGTATTAAGTGTCTAATTGGAGAGTGTGAATGATGGCAGACTGTGTGCCTGTGGGTCTGTACCTCCTTGACTCTCTGGATCATCGGCTGCAGCCAATCAGTGTTGACCTCGCAGTGGCTGTCCAGGAAGGTCAAGATGGAGGCCGAGGCCGTGTTGGCTCCTCGCACACGTGATCGGATCAGACCTGCGGGAAGAGTACAGGGAGGAGGAAATGACGCTGACATCTAAAACCAGTCAAATATCTAAGAGTTGATCACATTAGATGCTGCTTCACTGCAAGTAGGGATGTCAACTTTTTTGATGCCTAATGTTGCAAAGGGACGGCTGGAACATTGTGGGGTAGAGTATTAAAGGTGCACTCTACTGATTTAACATGTCCAAGTCAACATACTTGTCACAATGTCGACTCCCCTACTCTTACTGAGTTGTTGAGTCATTATAATGCAGGATGTTCTCTAGTATTGTATGGATATTTGGTCTTCTTGACCGTCCTTTTTAGAAACTGTCCCTTGCAAGTCCCTAACTTCATGGAAGTCCAATAACACATGTCTGGAGTCAGTTTTAAAGGTCTAGTGTGAAGGATTTAGGGGAACATATATTGGCAGAAATTTAATGTAATATAATTAGTATGTTTTCTTTAGTGTACAATCACCTTAAAATGAGAACTGTTGTGTTTTTGTTACCTTAGAATGAGATGTTTATATCTACATAGGGAGTGATTACTCGTCCAGAGTCCACCATGTTGGACTGCCATGTTTCTACAGCAGCCCAGAGGGGACAAACCAAACACTGGCTCTAGGTGGGCCCATTCACATTTTTGCATCGCCCACCATAGTTAGCAGCTGCTCTGCAACGAGAGTGTTGGAATAAACACTGATTTTCTAACATGAAACTGCTTTATTCAGTGTCTCTACAGGTTTAAATCACTGGGTCCATTGTTTTAAAAAGGAAATGATCCGGCTCCCAGTAAAAACCTCCTGAACATCTGGATCTTAAGTTATCAGAGAAAAAGATGAGCAGACATTAACCGGTGATGGGCTAACAGCCATCTCTTACATGCCAAACATCGTCAGAGAAACACAGATTTGTACCTTGAAACTGCTTTATTATGTGGAATTAATTGGAGAGGAAGAGACCTCTGTGGATGATTCAGCTCCCGTTAAAAACCTCCTGAACAATGAGCACTAAGCGGGAGTTCACACTTGGTACACAGGAAAAGTTTAAAGTGGTTGCAATCTGCAATCATTACTGCTAGATGCCACTAAATCCTATGAATCTTACACACATTTTTTATATATGGTCATCTGCTCCAGGCACGCTACTCCAAGTGTTTACATTATGTAGCCTACACTGCTACATGTAGCTACATGCTAACATCAGATAAACATGTAATCGTGATTGCCGATTTATAAATTTCTCCCCAAGTTTGGATCATATTCCTGAGAGACCATGTCCAACTGTGTTAAGAAGCTTTTATTGGCAATTTCTGACAGGAGAAAGTGCAGCTATGCATTACAGTCATTCCCAGGCTGCAAGTACACTGCTACATGTAGCTTCATGCTAACGTCAGGGAAGCATGTAATCTTGGTTGCTGATGTTAATTTCTACCAATTTAAGATTATATTCTCGCTGGAACATGCCCAGTTGTGTTTTGAAGGTTTAATGGGTGACTTTTCATGGTAGAAAGTGCTGCTATTCTCTGTTGCAGTCACTTCCTGGCTGCAGTGACGGTGCAGAGACACTGAAAAACAAAAGACCCGGAAACGCTGACTAATCAGAGCAGATGGGGACTTAGGCACTAAGATAGTACGAGGAAAATTAAGTGGTTTTTTGACCATTAGAGCATGTAAGCATGGTCTAGTAGAAACCAAAAATACAAGTACAGTATGAACCTGAAAATAAGCATACTAAGTCTTTTTTAAAGGACAAAAAACTGCTGCCAAGTGTTGATTAATGCACCTACTCTCTCTGTCGCGCCCTGTCTACTTTTACTACTACAGTAAATTTATTGTTCCTCCTTTGTTTACCTTGAAATAGCTACAAGCGAGCAGGTGTGCTTCAGGTATGGATCGCATGAAAAGGTGGAGAGAATGATGCCAAAAGTAAAATTCTTCCAGATGGCTGCGCTGCATTTTAGTCTACGGAGGCAACTGTTGACAGAAAAAATGTGTCTCTGCCTCATTACAATGGATTTCTCTGTTTGATTAACGGACATCAGAAAGCTGTTAATTACAAGTGACTCACAGCACGATAAGAAGTGATTCTGTTTGACGGACAAAGACTTTCCTGCCATCAAACTCCAAAACATTTTCACAGGTCACACTGTCTCTGTTTGATCTGTTGTCTGCCTGAAATTAAAAACATACACTTCAAAACAACAGGAGGTCTAAAGGTAAGGTTTTTATCAGCGTCCCATTTCCTTTTAAGTTCTTAACAACTGAAGACTGCTACTCATTAAATAATTGTTTTTCATTTAGGAGGGAATTATCTGTGGTTTTGGGATATTTACATTTGACTGTTAAAGGCTGCTTCAGGTTAAAAATCCTTTTGAAATGAAGCCAGTTAATTGGATTAGTTTAAAGCAGATACCAGTCTGTGTTTTGCTTTTTGCCCTGCCAACCAATGTTTGTGGAAAAAAGTGTACATTTGAAGTGAAGAGTTTAATCCATTTTTAATAGACACAAAGTTAAGAACAGAATCACTACAGGCGGAGCAGGAAGAGCAATAAAGGTGTCTTTGCTCATCAGAAGTGTGTCTACAATCACCGTAATTTGCATTTAACATGGCGTGTGGAGAAGGTTAATTGTCTTCTGCAGCATCTAAAGTTAATTAAACAGATGCATCTAATCATTAAAAGAGTTTTGTTCTGAAGTCAAAGATCATTTAAATAGGACAAACTTGTGAAGATGTTTGTGAAGATAACAGCTGTTTTTTTAAAGAGCACAAACAGCAGCCTTGAAGTTGAACTTTCAGGTGATTATTTGTACCTGTTAGGTTTATCCGTGTTAAAACTTGATGTGGAGGTCACGTTTCTCAGATGCACTTAGCTTTTACTTTTCCCAACCTGAGCAGCTTGAAGCATCAGCAGGGATGAAAAAGATGGATTTCTTTGTGCGATATGAGTCATAAGAAAGGGATGATTATTTTCTACCTCTTTCTGAAGGCTGTTCTGTCTCAAACAGCCTCAAACAATGAGTTCATACAGTGCAAAGCTGAACAGATAAACAGGATTTAACAGAAACTGGAATGAAGTGGCGTGACTCAGTGCTGCTCACTGCAGTTTGCTAGTACAGTGTTTATACAAACACAAAAAGGCCTGATAAATAACAAGCAGTCCAGAAAAATGAAAACCATCCAACTATAAACACAGTGCCTCTTTCTAAGCCTTTACTTTGAGGGTGAGACCTGCAACCTTCTGTGTTTTTGTCAATAAATCCCATTAAGGACCGAAACCAACAATGTGTGAGTCTGCCTCTCAGTATTTTCTCACTTCCCCGTCTGTGTTGCTCTCAGCTCAAAGCTCATTGGTTCCTACTGAAGACTTAAATCTTAAAAAACAGGTCAAGAATACAGTTTTATTTTTAGAAAGGGATCAGCAATTTTCTAAACACAACTGGGCACTGCTGTGTTTGACAAATGTTACTCTACCACCCTCTTTGAATGTTATCGCTCTATTAAACAGGTGTTAGTGGTGGTTATTGCTGTTACAGATAAAAATAAGAAGGCTTCTGCTACACCGACTGTAGGTTTGGAGTGCCATTATCAGCTACTAAGCAGCCTTTCTGTCCCCATACATGGGTGTTGTTTAGCAACCTGTCACTGCGTTCTAGTGGTGTTTCTGCCCCCAAAACTGGGTGTTTTTTAAGCGACACATTGCTGCATTTCCAGTGGCATTTCTCTGCCAAAAGTAGATGTTGTTTATTATCGAATGCTGTGTTTCCAGCTGCGTCTCTGCCCCAAATATGGGAGGTATTTTAGCAACCCATTGCTGCATTTTCAGCAGCATTTTTGTGCCAAAATGTGGGTGTTCTATTGATCTGTTGCTGCATTTTCAGCAGCAATTGTGTCCCCAAACATGGATGGTTTTTTGTGACCTGTTGCTGCGTTTCCAGCAGTATTTCTGTCCCCAAACATGGGTGTTTTAGCGACCTATTTCCAGCGGGTTTTTGCCACTAAACACTGGTGTCTTAAGCCAAAACATGATCTTTCCCTATCCATATCGAAGTGGTTTTTGTGCCTAAACTCAACACATTAATCACAGCGTTGTTGAAACTTACAGAAAGGGGAACTTTCGCCACAGGCCATTTAATAAAGTGATAACATACTAGTCAGTGTAGCAGGAGCCTTCTCATGTATATCTGTAACGCTGATAACGTCTACAAACTACTAAAGTAACAGTAATTTCCTAACACAACTGGGCACTGTAGTTTCTGATAGATGTTACTCAACCACTCGGTTCAAGTACTACAGGTGTTAGTAGTGGTTATCAGGGTTACAGATCTAGGTTAGAAGACTCCTGCTCCACCAACTAGTATGTTTAGGATGCTGTTATCAGCTATTGAGCTACATCTTTGCCACCAACCGTGGATATTTTTTAGCGAGCTGTTTCTGTGTTTCCAGCTGCATCTCTACCCCCAAATATGGGAATTTTTTTGTGACCCATTGCTGCATTTCCAGTTGAATTTCTGCACCAAAATGTGGGTGTTTTAGCAACCCTTTGCCGTGTTTTCAGCAGTGATTGTGCCCCCAAACATGGATGTTTTTTTAGGGACCCATTTACAGCAGCTTTTTGCCACTTAACATTGGTGTCTTAAGCCATAGCATGATCTTCCCTAACCATAACCGAGTGATTTTTGTGCCTAATCTCAACCACACATTAACCACAGCATTGTTAAAACGTACAGAAATGGGAACTTCTGCCAAATGCCGTGTAATGAAGGGATAACATACTCATCAGTGTAGCAGAAGCCTTCTAACCTATATCTTTAATGCTGATAACGACTACTAACTACTACTACTACTTTAGAAAACTAACAGTAATTTCCCAACACAACTGGGCACTGTAGTTTTTGATCAATGTTACTTAACAACCCGGTTCAAGCCCTGTCACTTTATTAAACAGGTGTCAGTAGTGGTTATCAGCATTATAGACTCCTGCTACACCAACTAGTATGTTCAGGATGCTGTTGTCAGCTATTAAGCTACATTTATGCCACCAAATGTGGAACTATTTCTGTGTTTCCAGCTGCATCTCTGCCCCCAGTTTTGGGTGTTTTTTTAGTGGCCTGTCGCTGCATTTCCAGTTGTGTTTTTAGCAAGTTGTTATTTTTGTGGGTGCTGCTTCCAGTGGCTTTTGTGCCACTAAATGTTGGTGTCTTAAGCCATAAAATGATGTTTTCCTACCTATAATCAAGTGATTTTTGCACCTAAACAAAACCACATTTTTACCGCAGCGTTTTTGAAACATACAAACATGAAGTTTTGCCACAGGCTGTTTATTAAGGTGATAACATTAGTGTAGCAGAAGCCTTCTAATTTACATCTTTAATGTTGATAACCACTACTAACACCTATTTAATGGAGGGATAAGAGTGTGTCTAATTGTATATGGTTGGGGTTTGTCCTGTAGGTCTGAGAGATCAACATTTGAAGACTTCACGTTGGTCTCTGGGACACTGTGATAGGCATTTTTTTTACAACCTTACAGACCAAACAATGAATCTACTAACTGCAAAGAATGACAATATTTGCACTATTTCCTCTTGAAAAACAATAATTCTAGAATGACTTTAAACTGCAAGTTGCAAGCTGTTTTCAGAGGAGTTAACAAATGTTGCATGTTTAATATTTATTGGTTGTCTATTCCACAGTTTTTATCTATAACAACTATAATAACAGCTCCAGCACTTCATGACCTCAGGCACGAGTTTGACACATCAAAGGAGAAAATGTAAATGATGCCCTGCAGGTATGAAACCATTAAGAGCTGCATAAAGTAGGAGTAAAATCTTAAAAATCAATTCTTAAAATAACAAGCACAGTTCTTTTGTACGTGTATTGATTACATCTCTGTATTTCTTGGGTCATCCAGTTTAAAACACGACTGATTATTGTATATTTTCACCGAACAAAAGCTAACAGAAGGATTCAAAAAATTCTGACATCATGACATGGATTTGGAGGCAACTTTTAAGTAAACCTGAGCTCGCTCCGGCTCGTGTACCTCGGATGCCTGTTGAGAACTGTTGGCCTAAATTCAATATGCTTATGTTTTGTCAGCATGTGGTTCGTAAGCCCAAACAAAGTCTTCAGTCTGCACAGAGAGAGAGAGCAGCAACACAGGCAGAAACCTGAGTAAGAAGGATTATCGTTAAGACGTCCACACCAATCAGCAACACTCGTTCTTTTGGCTTCTAGTTTGGCTGAACTCTCTTGTTTTGTGGTTCGAGGATTTAATCTAATTCAGGGATTAATTGAATTCAATTCAGGTGAAATGATACGCATGATGAAACAAACAGTGCTTTTACATTTTTCAACAGTTTTTTTTACACTCTGGTTTTTAATGCAGGGATGAAATAGAAAACACTTTCTTGGAGTTGATATCCAAATACATTTCTCAGGTCAGGTTTATACACATGTCCACAGAAAGTGACAGGTGCACAAAGAACATCTGGTTCTTTAGTGCTGATTGAGGCTCTGTAAAGGCTAATCCGTCTAGCTTAGTGATGTTTTTGTTACTGTCTGTTTTAGAGTCATCTTGTATGAACCATTTTATTAGAGGCCAAGCTATCTTTTTGGCTTGATTTCTTCTTTATTAGCTTCTTTATATTTGTACAAGACATTCTTCTGTCTAATCCTGTGTCCCCTTTTACTTGTTTAGAGACAGATTTAATGAGACAGTGTTTTCAAGCTCATCTGTATATTATATATTTCTATCTGTGTATGACAGTCTCCCTCTTCTATTACTATGTGCATTTTAGCCAATATATAGTCTATTTTTGTATAGTTACATTATGGATATATGGTGTACTATGATACTTGACTGTAGATGTAGCTCTGCAGTGGGACCTGATTGAGCTACGTAGGACATTGAATCTTTGTAAGATGGTCTCTCCCATTGTCTTGTAAGATAACCTGCTTAAGGTCTCGGTGCCAAAATGTTCTCGATCCCAATAAATGTCCTATTATTGTAAGTGTAGCAGACAGTGTGCAGGAGTTCTTTGTTCTATGACTGGTAGATGGCGCGTTTTGCAGATTCATTAGCCCCTTTTCCACCGCATTTACCCAGGATTTTGAAAAGCCTCGGCGCGTTTCCACTGATATTACCCGGGGAAAAAACTTTCCCTCAACCCCAAACATTCCCTGAAAAAAGAACCTGGGGGGGTAGGACTTTTCAGATAACCCGGAAATCTTGGGGGGCGTGGCTGTGTGCCGAAGAACACTGCGGTGGAAACAGGTAAATAATCTGCTGGTAATAAAAGTTCCTGGAAATGTTGGTGGAAAAGTGGCTATAGTGTGGCAGTGGCTGATGCCGGTATGTTGTATCAATCTGTGTCCCCTCTCTAAATTTGTAGGCTGTCGTAGGTCTGTGAACGCAGCACAGGCGAGTTCTTCATGAGTTCATTTTTCTTCCTCAGCAGTTACTTGGTGAGTGTGCATCTTAAGGCGGATAATTACTCAGTCTATCAGATCAGAGCTAATCAGATCAGATTGATGGATGGGAGGAGCAGCTACTGCAGAGAAAGGTGTACGCAAACTTTTCGACCTGGCACAATGAAAGTTTAAGGGTGCTTTCACACTTGCCTTGTTTGGTTTGGCTCAATCAAACTCAAACTTGTTTGCCCCCTAAGTGCATGTCATTTGGGCAGGTGTGAACACAGCAATCACACTCACACACCGTCTTGAAGAGGTGGTCTCAGTGCGGTTACAAATGAACTCTGGTGCAGTTCGTTGGTGGTGAGAACGTGTTCTGACCTCGATCTGAACCAACTGCAGTCACATTTCCTTGCCTTCCATAAAGCAGTGTGAGATTTTAGAGAGTTTAAGATACTATGAAAAACCATTATGATGTTGGACCAGTCTCTTTTCCATGCAGCCAATTTGCCCCACCTCCCCCCCGTCCCCCCACACTCACCCTCTCTCCTGCCGTTCCTCAGGCAGCGCACTTTGGGAATCTGAGAGAGCAGCTGGCAGTCCTCAGCTGGAGGAGGGGAGCAGAGGAGATGGGATGTTATGGTGGAAGCAGAACACACACAGTGAAACACATACCTCCTCATCGCCTTGTATCACACTCTGTCACTCACAAATTCGCCACAGGGCCACACATATGTGAATTTAGGGCACTTAAACACACATAAACACGGTGACGCTAGGAGATGGTTACACAGAAACACACTCTGTAAAAGCCACTCACACCACAGTATACATCCATTACAGCTCCATCACAGTCCTGCAAATAATGAGAAACACATCAAGGCAAAAAGCAGTCCAGAGTGACTGAGTGCTCGAACAAAAGGGCTTCATTTCACTGGATAATTAAATTCAAAATCCTTTTTCCATAAACAAATCCAGCGAGCAGCTCATTCCCATCGTCCACTCCCTTTTTCTACATGAGCGATCTCTGGCGCAGACCCTTCTGCTGATGCGCAGGGATGGACATCATTACAAACAAAACACAAACACAGGTAAACACACACACAAACACATCCTTGAGAGGATTAGCATTAGCCGCAGAGAGTGAGTCTGACCTTGCTGAGGGATTGTGGGTAGATCAAGCAGAGACCCCCAACACCTCCCTCCCCTCCCCAGCAGTGATACAGCCGTATGCTGGCAGAAACAAGCATGACAAGTTGTAATCCTCCGTGATTAAATTTGCTGTGTGTACAAACCTGTTTGTTTGCATTTCAGCTGTGTTATCACAGGGGACGAGTGTGTGAGCGCAGGAGCGTATTAGTGCTGTAGTGGTGCTCAGAAGGAGAGGGGACAGCTGGTGTGTGTGTGCGTGTGGAGTGAAGAGGAGGGGGGCTTTAAGCACTCAGGGAAGAAGAGCAGAAAGTCATAGATCACACCCACTGAGCAGATGTTGTATACTTGTAGCCAGATTGCGTATGTGTGTGTGTGTGTGTGTGCTCTTGCATGCATTATACAGTTACATGCACACGACTGTACACTGTGCGCTGCTTTTACCCATGTCTCAAATATGAAATGTGTTCACACAGGACAAATAGCTAAATGAAGTATAATTTCAAAGACCAGACTCCATATGAAAATGTACAGATTTATCTTTTATATATCGTTCATTAATCATAATTGAGGTAAAATGTTCAATTTATTGTGATACTGATTTGAGGTCTTACTGCCCAGCCTCAGCACAATGGAAATAAAAGAGCCTCTCCCTGCTGATGAAAACTAAAAAACGGCAAGAAACAAATAAAGTAACAAAAACATGAGGAAATCTAATTTTTTAAACAAGCTGTTGGAGTGTAACTGGGGTAATTCGTGCTACGCTGTGCATGATTTTCTGTCAGTGCGGCAGAGTAAAAGCCGTTCTTTTCTTGTACGCTAACAGCCAAAATAGTGCACATTAACACCAGCACGTAGAGTTTACTGCAGTGTATTCTTGTCTCGTCACTATTGGAGTCACATGCTGTCGTCTGGACTCACAGTAAAGATCACTGTCCTTAACTGAGGACGGTGTCCTGATGATTAGGGCGAGACTTAATAGGATTACACTCAGGCAGGATGATCGTTCCCCTGCCTGCTGACCGACATCCCCCACCACTATCTCCTTCACCGTCTGTCTGCCGGGTCACATCTACTGACCAATCAGGCCACACTCTCACTGCCTGTCGGACTCCCTGACTTACACACTCTAACTGTTCTGTTGTGTCTTGCAAGCTTTTTGTGATTATACATGATTATTCTTAATAAGAGGGAAACAGAAAAGAAATCTATTACAAAATTTATTGTGTTAAGGTTGTTCAGAAAATATGTTTGTTTTTGTAATTTGAGTGAACTGATGCTATTAGTCTGTCAACACTAAGATGTACTGGATGTTCCTTGTCAGCTTGAGTGTCTGTGATTGTTGCTCACACAGAGGAACACTTTTAAACTGTTAAAAACTGAAAGATAGAAGCTGCAATTAGGAAACACACTTGTGACTCTGTGTGTTACCAAGGTGACAAAAACAAGGACCCTTGTGTAAGTGAGATCAGTACTTTACAGTAAAAACAAGCCACATTAAAAATCTGACTTTCAAATGAGTCATTTAGAATTAAATGTTGTAGAAGTAACATTTGTTTACAGATTAAAGGGCCGTACACATGCTGCATTTTTTGCACCCTCAAATTCATTGTTTTCAATGAGGACATACGGCAGGTGCGCTCAAACGCCAGAGCAACACCGTAGCGGCACGCACGCATTCCCGAGTTCAACTTTTGGAACACAGCAACGCGCAATGCATGTCATGTGACAACTAACCAATCACAGCCGACAGATATCTTTCCCTTCTTCTGTAAATATTCAATCTGATAAATACAGAAAAGTTATTTTAGTGCAGAGCTACCCAGAGCTTTACATCTGTCCCATGGACGAGAGGCGCACACACTTATAAACAGCACCTGAAAGAAGATCAGCTCTGCACTCAGGATTTCAGGTAAATAGGCTACGAAACAGTACTTGTTAAGGCTGATTAGCAACCTCACCGCTGTTCTCTTGAATGCTGCCACAAAAAAGGCACCCAGTACCTGACTTTGTGTTTTCCAAGCAGTTAAAGACATGGCATGTGTACCAGGTGTCAATCAATCAATCAATCAGTTTTATTTATAAAGCTCAATATCACAAATCACAATTTGCCTCACAGGGCTTTACAGCATACGACATCCCTCTGTCCTTTGGACCCTCACAGCGGATAAGGAAAAACTCCCCCCAAAAAAAGGAACCTTTAACGGGGAAAAAAAAACAGTAGAAACCTCAGGAAGAGCAACTGAGGAGGGATCCCTCTTCCAGGACGGACAGACATGCAATAGATGTCGTACAGAACAGATCAACATAATAAATTAACAGTAATCCGTATGACACAATGAGACAGAGAGAGAGAGAGAGAGAGAGAGAGAGAGAGAGAGAGAGATGCAGGTAATGACAGTAGCTTACAACAACATTGTTGAAAGTAATAATATTATAATTAATAATAATATATTAATATCTGATAGTATACATGTGTGACAATAATCATATGTGTATAATAACAGTAGAAGTATGACTAATGATAACAGCAGCAGCAGGAGGTATCTGGCAGGACCACGGCAGCAGCACAACCACACACGTCACACTATCCAGGCACCAGGTGTGAGAATCCATTTTTATTTAAACCTAAATCTCTCATCCAGCATACCATGTTGTATTTCTCAAATTATTTTAGGTCTTTTTCTTCTTCATCAGAGCAGTATCTGATGTTATTTTTGTATCTTTACATATCCAATCCATTGACAAATCATGTGACTTAAAAATCATTATACGAATGTTTGGTTTTATCTTACCCATGTATTCTGGCTCTGTCCTGAAATTGTAGTTTTGGGTAAATGCTCATATAGTTAGCATCAAAATTTTGGGCTATGATCATGTATGGTATTTATTTTACATTTACATTTTAAGGGTGTTAAGAGAAGACGGATAGCAACTGAAAATTTTGTTGGCAGCCTGTAAAGGGGTCATCATGAAGAGATGGTACAAGGCAGAACCACTAACCCAAGATGACTGGCTGAAAATTGTGAATGAAATATATAATATGAAACTCAGGATAAAGATGAAAGAGGAGCGATGGTGAGAGAAATGGGAGAAATGGACAATGTTTGCATGTCAACGACAAGATGAGAGATTGAGTCACAGGGCAATCCAGACCTTTTTATGTATTCATTTACTTATTTTTGTTTGTTTGTGTTTTGTTTTTTTCTCCTTTTTCCGCATTTTTATAACATTTTGTAAAAACAACAAAACTAGAGGGTTAGAAAAGAATGTTTGGTTTACGGAGTAATTTGTAAGAACAACCCAACAAACCCATTTACCAGAAAAAATGTTGGCCTTGTGCTGAACAGTATTGTTTCTGCAAACCACTGACACGTTACACTTGTATGTTATTATGTAGCGGATACACTGAAACTTTATGTTTCAACAACACTGCGGTGAGTGTGTGGTTAAGCTTGGGCACAAAATCCACTTAGTTATGGTTAGAAGAAGGTCATGTTTGGGCTTAAAATACTCCGTTTTGGGGCGGCAGGTTAACCCTGCAGGAAAAGCAACGATGTCTCTGTCAAAAAACAACAGTCGTTTGTGGCACTATCCCATTTGAAGGGTCTCTACAAAACAACCACATTCGGAGCCCAAAAAGCTGAATGGAATCACAGCAATGACTCACAAGAAAACAACCAGTTTTGTTGTGTGTTGGTCTTGAACAGCTGTCTGCAATAGTCAGCAGTGTGGCTGACGTTTCCCCCAGGTGACACACCATCCACCATCCCCTCAGCTCAAATATTATGTCACTTTTGAGATGTTGATATGAGACGTATGAAATGTGGAAATGTAAATCATTTGTGGTTTGCAAAAACATCCAACACCAACATTTTCTTCTAGTGACAGGGCTGAAAACAAAAGACAACACCCTAATAAAGGCAGAATAGTCAGAATGGTTTGAGATGTAAAGCCTGGTCTGTGGGAGCAGAGCTCACACCTCACTGTGTGTGCAGTCTCAAAGAAAAACATCAGTAATGACCGGCCTCCCGCCTTCAAACCGCAACTTAAACAGCAGTTTTATTTGACTTTTCTTAGCAGGGATTACTTTGACTTTAAATAAAACACAGCATTAGAAAGTGGCAACACGAGGAGACCGCAGAGGAGAGCTGGAGGAGACGGAACAGTCGGCTAATGGGAGGCTTATTTTGTTCACAGTCAGACTGAGTCAAAACTAAAAGCCACAAACTGGAACCAAAGTCTGCTTCAAACTGTTTCATGTGATAATGAATGCTAAAAAATTGACATCCAAAACAGGGATGAGGTTAAAAGGACAGGAAACAGACAGCCATGTTGGCTCTAGCGCCGTGAGTTCAACGTGTGTGTGTGTGTGTGTGTGTGCAGGTGAACCGGCTGCAGCAGAAGGACATAAACAAGGCATTAGTGAGCTAATAGAGCTCTCACTGCTACTGCCGCTGAGACACTGCTGTTAAGATGTCTGGCCAGCCCTGACACCTCCGAGTGTGTCTCCATGGGTGTGTGTGTGTGTGTGTGCATTTAGCGTGTGTGTGTCAGTGGCTGAGTACACAGTGAATGTAGGTCACTATGCTGTTCCCACAGACAGAAGATGCATGTGGTGGTAATTACAGAAAGCGCTGTGGACAGTGTAAAGCATGAGCTCATGTAAGTCTTGACAAAGGGGGATAATTACCGAAAATGTGGTTATCCTCTAATTCCACAGTTATGGTCAGCTACATAAAAACACACCCCGCACATTACGGTGCTATTAACTGATTTGTGTTCTAAATGTCAAGGTCAATTAAACCACTTATTTGCTTTGTACATAAAACCTAAGCAGCATCTCATGGTGGTGGCAGCTCCAGCTCATTTCTGCTGTCGCTGTGTTGCTGGTGTGTTTTCATCCCTCAGCAGCATCACTGATCAGTTACATAACGAGTGAGCAAATCCTCAGGATGCTCTCACCTCCCGATTCAGTTTCTGTGGTATCAGACATCAGTGTGACACATCTTCAAAGCCACCCCTGTCTCCTGACATTATACTCCTCGCCCCACATTCTCCTTTCATTTGGCCTTCTCGTATGCTGGAACATTCCTTTCATATTTACATCACACATATTCAAGACAAAATGAAAAGAGTTGAACACCTGGCACCCACGGTGTTAATCCAGATGTGAGAAATACAGCAGTTCATATCATGGATGTATAGAGAGGACTGTATATAGTGTTGGAGATGTGGCCTGGTTTATTCCTGTGAAAGTTGCTAAGCGGTGCAAGAAGCCAAAAAGCTTCGACTTCCTCTGTATAAAATTACCTGAATCTTCCGTATCATTGCGCCCATAGAGGAAGCGCACTACGGACTTTCATGAGCCGAGCGGCTAACCTCAAGTAACTAACTAACTTGAATGGGAATAAAATGATTTAATCATGCAGCTCTTCTAGACTTTTGAAATCCTGAGAGTGAAACAAGTCATTTTGCAGGGTTGTGACACTCAAAACATGTATCTACTCATTTACAGATATGTCTTTGACAATGTAAGACTATGGGAAAAAGTCTCGAAAGTTGTAATTTCACTGGCCACAATGTCAAACTGGCGTCAAAGCCCAGTGCTGTTCCTCAAGGCCTAGTCCAAATTTCCTTCGTATACCCATTTCTTTGATAAGCCATATGAATTAATTTTTTTCACATTTAATGTATTAATTTTCTAACCTATTTTGTTATACTTTGTGGAAATGTATCTTTATTAAGGTAAATAGTAATTAATACTGTTTTAAAACCTTCGCCAAACTTGGGGCCTGGAAGTGTGATTTATTTTTTGTCTTGCCCTACCCATTTTTTGTAATTATTCTTTATATATCACTATTCATTTTAATGTGTTTATTTTTTCAAATTTTATTTTGTTATTTTGATTATTTTTTGGAGGACTGGGACTGGTGCTGTACCCCCTCTTGTACGGATCTCTATTACCCCGTTTGTATTGTATTTTAATTTTTGTTTGTCAAGACTGAATGTCTCATTTGATGTGTAGAACTGTCATGTACCAACCTAACCAAACTCAATAAAAATTTGAATAATAATAATTATAATAACTTGGATTTATATAGAGCCTTTCAAGGTACTCAAGGCCACTTTACAAAGTAGGAAAAACAAAATAAATAAATTCCAAACAATGTTTAATTTAACTATAAATAGTAAAATTTCAAGATATCACATATAAAAAATCTGAATGAGCCCAACACCTGCAATAACAAACAAGCCTCAGAGACAACACTGACATACAGTATGACCAGCTTTCAATTTGATTTATCTTCAGCCAGTTTGAAACATTTTGAAAATGACTCCAGATTTGTCTCCAAATACTTCCACCTAAGGAAATGCAACGTTTAAGTTGTGGACACAAATGGGTGTAAAAATACAGAATTTAGCCACTTTAAAGAGTTTAAAAAATATCTAAATCAGCCATACAAGAAACTACTATGTAATTTGTGCTGTAAACTCCACCAATTCCCAGAGACACAGAACACTAAACCTCAGTGTGCACAGTGGCAGCTACACCATTCACCACAGCTTTCACCAGCAATAACAAAACAGAAACTCACGGTCAGAGCTGAAGTCATCGATCAAGATTATTTCTTGAATCAGAGATGGAGGACTTCTCATCAGGACACTAAGAGGGACAAAGGAGAGATGAGATCAGAAAACACTTGTCATTGTCATTGCTCCTGACTAATCGAGCCATTTGCGTTCGACCTCATTACCTTTTGATGGTGCGAAGGAGAGTGGAGCGAGCCTCATTGTGGAAAGTGATGATGATACTCGTGGAGGAAAGGTCTGTGTCATAGTTCAGAGACGCACACCTGCAGAGAGGAGAGTTTATCACATTCATCATCACACAGAAAGAGCAAGTTTGACTTCTGTCTCTTCAAAAATCACATGTACGGTACAAACACGCTGGGCAGCTGTGATTAGCCGCGGAGCCCTGCGGTGGAGTCGCCTCAGCATTGTTGCCTTAGTGACATGGAAATATATGGTTGCCAGGCAACAATTGCACAGATTTCTGGCCTTCTGCTTTAATCTGCTACCTGTTGCTGGGAGCTTTAAGACCAGGTCGGGAGACATGGAGATGAATTCATTACACACCACTGAATCTGTTGTTGTAAAACATTTCACTGCAACAAAATAATAATATAAGTGTTCCTTTGTTTCTCGCCCTCGAGTAAAGAAGAAAACATAAGGCTACAAAAAATATACACATCTATTTTATTTTGATTATGAGTAACTTATATTTGTTCTTGTTATTTTATTTCTCAACCTACCCAGTCTGTTTAAATAAATACAGTTCACATTAGTCAGCGACAGTATAAATGAAGTCTCTTAATCTTTCATATGTGAGTTTTCAAATGCAATAAGAAACTGCTGATCCAAAAGCCAAAGAGGCTAAATATTCTGATACAGGTGCATCTGAATTGTTTTCTACGGAAAGAGGAACAGTCTCAAAAATCATGACAATATTGTGCCAAACAGACAAACTGCATCAACAGAGAGGAACACGTTAAAGCCAACCAACAAAGGCCCTGTCCTGGGTGACTTAGCTGTAAGTGGACAGCTCTAATGCACCTGATGTGTTCTCAATGCGTCTTGAAATCCAACTGCTTTGCAGGCTGCATGTGTCCGCATGCTTTCCGCAGTGTGCACTGAGGGTGTGCCCATCCATCGATCTGGACTGATACATCGATTCAGTGATCAACGATCTAGTATCATCGATGCAAAGTGAAAACATCGATTTATATCATCATCTCTAGGATTTTATTTTGAGTCACCATCACACAGCAGCAGGTAGATGGCAAGCAGCTGAGACAAAGACGATGAGGATAATGTTATTTACTCGGGAATAAGTCAGCAGCGTGGAAATATTTTCAATTTCGAAAAAATGGGTCAGCAGACAAAGCAAATGCTGTTATGAAACGTAGATGTAATGTAGATGAAACATGACGAAACATTACCTGCCGCGATGGGCATCTCATTCTGCTAACTTCTCACTACAGTAACATTAGCTGCTCTGTGTCAACAACGTTCGGCTGAAAAAATGTGCATGCAGGCTGAAATTCAACCGAGCTGTTCTGTCGGGAAATGCAGCAACTTAAACCAACAGTGAGTAAGAAAAAGTAAATAATGAAATGTCATTTGTTAAGTTATGAATGAATAGAAGTCCGCTAGCCCCGAGGCTAATTTATGCAACAGAACCATGCTTAAGCTAATAACGTGTGACAAGCCAAAAACAACTGACATGTCTGTGAACCTTGAGAGTTGACAGTTATCCAACTGAATTTTATACTTCCGTTAAATTATGTTTCTGTTAATCCATGTTTTATGGCTGCTGGGAGAAGTTTGCCTCAAGTACTTTAAACCAGATAGACCTGACGTTTTAGGAAACAGATGATGGCTTGAGCTCAAATGAAAAGATTTCTTACCGAAAGAACTTTCTTGCTGGAACCCCTGAAGGTTGACTTATTCCAAGTGCTGTGTAATATGTGTTAGTGAAGTCAGTATAAAGTAAACTTAACTGCACTAAAGTGGTTACAATTATTTATGAGTTGTTATATCTTTTACCTCCAAAAGCAAAAAAGAAAGGGGTTGGCAGCTTCCTCTGTATTCAGCTGTGTTAAATGGGCAGATAATACCGTCTCGTATCAATTGCAAACCCCTGAATCGCACCGAATCGAAATCGTATCATGGCAGACTTTATAACGTAGGCAAATATCGTATCGTTGTCCAAAGAATATATATGATATTGTATTGTGATGAAACTGGTGATTTAAACCCCTAGTGTGCACGCCTATGTGTCCTGGGCCACCCTGAAAGACCTCCTAATGTCTGAACTTATCCAACTCCCCACTGGATATCAATTATCTCTTGGTGCTGCACAGGTAAGACTCAGCGCTGAAGGACCGTCTCTAGAGCCGCTCTCCTCCCTGTAGGTGAGTTTAATGTCTGCCCGGTTGGCACAAGCTTCCCCAGCAGCAGCAGAAGCAGCTGTTAAACAGTCCCAGCAATCTCACACCAACAGTGAAACAAGTTGACTCTGTTGTTAACTCTGTTAATAATCGTCTCCATGTGATGCTAATAGTGTCACCATGTGTGTGCGGGCAGACTCTTACCAAATGTACCCACGAAGCACTGCAGGGTGCACTTGTCTCATGATAAACAGATACAGAGAAAGACGGAGCGGGGCAAGAAGGGGGGCTAAGCAAATCAATTACCTGTGCACAGCTCCACAGTGAAATAAGGTACACCACAACGCATGTGGTCTCTGCCAACAGACATGATGTAGGCGTGTATTTGCATATAGAGCCGGCCAGGTGTGAACAGAGACGTAGAGCTGCAACTGCATTACGACATATTTTCTCAACATGTGGCGAGGAACTCAACTCATCGTACAGTGTTTGAAACTGAGAGAAGCAGATCCTTCAACATCTACGGTTGCTGACCCCTGGCCTGGAGTACACACAACAGTGAGGTCAACTACCTTTAAGTGTACAAGACAGATTTATTCCAAACAACTCCAAATCCATGTGCAGCTCAAGCAAAATTAGTCCTCAGTCTATTTGTGCAGATCAAAGCAGACGGACAGACAGTACCTGGGCGGAGGCATTAACCCTGCTCACCTGTAGTGTCGGGTGTCTCTGATGGCTCGCTCACTGCCCAGGCGGTCGCTCTCCTGCAGGTTAAATGCATGATCTCTATACGGGTCGTCCCCTGGCTTCAGCTGCTTCCCCGCCAGATAGGCCTTCTCATCGAAGCCGCCCAGCAGCTGGCCCTGCTGCTCTGCCCGCGGCGGCTGGGTCACCTGCGGGGGACATAACAAGATGTTTACATATTCACATCAGCCAGAACAACAAGGTACTAACATCTAAACAGTGTCTCAGCAGAAACAAACTACAAAAAGTCAGGTCAAGTAAAGAATAAATTATTAAAAATTAAAAATGTCACCTCATTTAAATGTCAAACAAAAACAACTTTACTCCCTGTCGCTCATGTAAACACACAGAAGTGCAAACAGCAGTTTAAGTTGTTTTTGGTGTCAACATTCCACTCCTTCACTGTCAACACACTATTCTGCTGCCACATCTATTATTACCATGAAATGGCTGCATGCCACATGCAACATAATCATAAAGGGAAGGTTGTTTTTTAACTGTCTGTCTTAATTAGTCGCTCAGAAAACAAAACAGCACTTCATTTTGAAAATTTCCCTCTTGGCTCTGAATACATTTCACAGACTTTCAGGTCAAAAATCTTTCTTAGCAAAGACCAATTAAACGTTTAACGGAGGCAGGGACAAAAATATTGATCAGATATGATGGCTTATATAGTATTTTTTATTAGGACTGCATCTAACGCATATTTTATTTTCACCAGTGATGAATCTTCTCTTTTTTTATTTTTTAAATTAAATGTTTGATTGACAAAATTCTGTGAAAAGTCCATCAGCTTTTCCAAGAGCTCAAGGTTCAAATTTCTTTAGTTGTTTGGTGAACAATCCAATATCTAATGATACTAGACATTGGGTTGAAAGACGTGAAAAATGCTAGGAAGTTTTTTGTGTCTGTCAAACTGCTAAATCTGAAACGATTCATTCAAGGGAAAATTAATCTTAAAACTATTTTGATAATTGATTACAAGCAAAAACATTGAACATTCTCCAGTTCTAGCTTCCCCATTCTCGGAACCCATCGGCTGTATTCGGTGTCTGACTTCTGGCAGACGGCGATACAGCCTCTGGGGGTAGAACCCCAATTTTTTGGCATTCCGGTTTGATTTGGGCGGAGGAGGTGAATTTCCGTTTCCAACTTCCATTTATATATAAACAAATATGCTGAAACATTGCGATGGATTCAGAGTTTGTAGTGACGGCAATTATGTTCCACCTCGTTAGTTCACCGCACGGACTGTTTAACCTGGCAACAACTGCAGCCGGCTCAAACGTGATTGATCAATATCACGCGGACTACAAACAGCCTAGCACTGGAAACCAGGGCTCTTCCGCTCTTCTTCCGGAGGCAAGATCTCCGGGGTTTGCCTACAGACTCTACATTCACTGAATGTAGAGTCTGTATATAGAGACTATAGCTTCCCAAACAGGAAATTTAGTTGCGCTTCATTGTTTTATATCAGTGTAAATTGAATATCTTTAAATTTTGGACTTTTGGTTGGACCAAACAAGAAGTGAAGACGTCACCTTGTTGGCATTGTACGTTTCTGCAAATCACGGATATGTTACATTTGTAGGGCAGCCCCCTAATAGTCAACCAAACGTTAGTCGACCAGAAAGGTCACTGGTTGGCAAGATTTCATTGGTCACTTAGTCGCAGAAAAACAAACAAACAAAAAAAAAACGTATGACTGGACCATGTGGGAATTTAATTTGAAAGGACAGACACAGGAAGTGTCCATGCTCAGCAGTCAGACAGGAGTCAGGTTAATTTCCAGGGCTGGTACCTGCGGTTATTCCACAGGCTAGTTAATAACATGTCGGGCAGGAAATCCAAAGTGTGGTATCATTTTGAGAAGGTGAAGGACGAACCCAAGGTGATATGTAAACTCATCTTCATTGGTCGACTACAAACATGACGTATCATCTGAAACATGGAAGTAGCTACATGCCCATTAGCCCACAGCGTCATTAACAGGCGGCTCGCTCAGTGTGTGACGTGCACTTGTAGATAAAATATAGGCCTATATTAATGAAGGTTCATTAGTACAGTTTTATATTTCTCTGTAATGTAGCACAGTGTTAACAATGTTACTGATACTATTCTTTCTCACACCTTCAACTCAAACCACCAAAATATATCATTTAATCATCAAATTAATATCGTAAACATGCAGGCGACTAGTCGACTATTGGACCTAAATGATTACTATTGGTCGACTAGGAAAATTACATTGGCACATTATTATACAGCAGATACACTGAAATGTTACAGGTCAATAATGCTGTGTGTGGTTAGGTTTAGACACAAAAACCACTTGGCCATGGTCAGGAAAACATGTTATGGCTTAAAATAATAAAATAATAATAAAGCAGCAATATCTCAGTTAAACACAACCGCTTTTCATGGCACTATCCACGCTGGAAACACATCAACAGGTCACCACAATACACCCACGTTTGTTGCCTCAAAATGATGGGTTGCTAAATCACATATATTTTTTTTTTGTTTATTGGTCTTCATCAGTTGTCTGCAGTTTAGGTGTCACACCATCCACCATCCCCTCCACCTTTTGATGATGAAGTCAGCTCATATACCACATCACAATGACAATAATTATTAGCTGAAACCAACAAACAGCTGTTTTTATGGTTAAAAAATGATATTGCATGCTCCACAAAGATATTTGCTTTAAACTGATGTAAGACAGTGGAACAAAACTGGTTAAATTCCTGCTGATCAACTAATGGTAAAAAGACTTAGCATTTTCCTGCCTTAGTGAACAAAGCCCTTTACAATTTGTGTCGCTCTTACACCCACTCACACACCATGGCTTTGCCACTGGGAGCAATTTAGGGCTCAATGTCTTGCTCAAGGACACTTTGACATGTGAAGACAAGGAGCAGCCTGGGAATCAAAAAAACAACCATGAGATTAACGAACAACTCACTCAGCCTCCTGAGCCTCGGCAGCCTGGATTAAAGTGTCCTACCTCTATATTCATGCAATGTCTGAAAAGTCTAAAAGCCGTGTACACCACCGCTCTGCTGTGCTGCTGCACTGTAATCCTGCTGCAACACTGCTCATCTGAGAATTAAACTGTGTTCTTCCATTGCACTCACGTTTAAGCCAGTCTGAGGAAAACTATCAGCCAAATGATTAAAATGTAAATGCTACTTTCTTATTCAGGTCACCGTGTCAGTGCTAACAGTGCAAAATGGGATATGCACTCATCAAAACAAAATACAGTCTATAAAATCCTCAGTAATTAATGGGTTTCCCCCGCAAGGAGCTTTAACACTGCCGAGTGGGAGGTAAAAACAGCCCGTGAATACATAAAAGCAGATGAGAGTGGCTGTCATCAAAGAGGCGCAACAGCAAGATGGACAGATGGGAGAATGGAAGGCGAAAAGAGAAAAATGAAATAGAAGGATGACGCTTTGTTCTGTGCCGCTTTATTAAAGGTCGGTGTAGCTGGAGGATTTATAAAAAGCTTCTGACCAGGTTCAGGTGAGAGTGACCTCATTTTCAGCCTCTCCCGGGGAGCAGCATGAACGTTTCAAGGATTCACACACAAACATGTCCGCAGTGCACCGCTACAGAGGAAGTACTATAGATGAACGATGATATTACTGTGTTATCTTCACAGACTACAGCTACCAAACAGCAGACAGGCAGTGCTAACATCCAGCAGGGCAACACAGTGGAGCATTTAGCAGCTAAACTGACAGACATTTTCCTCAGGAGTCATTGAAGTGCAAAACAGAGATAAAATAAAGTGAATATTAGACCTAAATTCATCCAATGGACAGAAACACAACTCCTAACGAATGCTAATGTTGTTCTGTGTCTGATGGATGCTTAAATAGCCTGTGGTGGAAAGTAACTAAGTGCATTTTCTTAATACTAAGATGTACTTAATACATCTTGAAGATCACAATGACACATTTCACTATTGGGAACATTTCTTTCATCATTTTATCACCATTCAAGTTAGTGGAGGGCTAAACTGGAAGTAGCTGACTCAGCTGGCGGAAGTCAAATGCTCAACCACAAAGTCTCTCGAGAGCTTGCTCCCTTGGCCCAGTGATGTGGAAGATTTGGGTAATTTTTCATGCAGGAAATGCAGGTCATGATTTCTGGAAAGAGACATTGCTGTTGAGTTTTTCAAATGTATTTTTTATTTATTTTTTTGCCACTTTGAGCATCACAAGCTGAGTGCCATCCAGTTCTGTTATATATGAGAGAAGGCAGACATCTCTACAGCTGATTTCTCCAACACTCAGCAACTCACACAAAAACTATCTAGACTGATAAATAGCACTATAAGAGGAAAAATATGTTTTTGATTTTGTGGTGAACGGTCCCTGTAAGTACAGGATCTGAGTACTCCTCCTTTAAGGCTGAAGACTTTTCTGTTTGCTGATGCCTTTTATTAAATCAAATATTTATTCATTCCTTACACTACACTGTAACTTTTATTCTTGTATTTTATACCTGTAACTTTCATCCCTGTATTTTACAGCTGTCTTGTATTCTTGTACTTATATCTGGCTATAAGCCTGTAAGTTTTATTCTTGTATTTTATACCTGTAAGTTTTATTCTTATATTTTATGCCTGGCTTTACACCTGTCAGTATCATTCTTGTATTTAATAGCTGTCTTGTATTTTTCAATTTTATACCTGGCTTTACACCTGTAACTTTTATGCTTGTATATTATATCTGTCTTAGTATATTTTAACTTTTTATATTGTATTCACTAATTCTTGCATGAATTGTTTTTAAATATCATTTTATAACGCGTTTGTTTTGCACCCTGTCAGCACTTTGGATTGCCTTGTTGCTAAAGTGTGCTATATAAATAAACTTGACTTTCCTTCCACCTGTGTAAATAGCTAATGTTAACTGTTCGCTAATGTTCCCAACATCAAAACACACACCGACAACAAATCTGTAAACTCTGGATAAAATTAAAATTGACATGGCTTGTAGCTGATAAACATTTACTGTCTATTGACGTGATGAGGAGGTTAAAGGACGCTTTTACTCACGAACGAAAAGGTCATTTTACCTCAGTGTAAGCAAATATAAAGCTAACGTTAGCTAGATACGCACATTGGCGCTTCAATCTGAGCGCCCAGAGACATGCTAAGAGCACATTAACACAAACGAACATACCTTGTTTCTTAAGTTAAACCATCCTACCGTAGTGACGTCGACCAATTTTTCACAGGAGGGTAGAAACCATGCATTTATCTTGTCAAAAGCATAACAAAATGTATGCTAATATCGTTTTTAGCTTACAGAGATAGCTTTCAATGAGCTAGCTTGACAACAGCATAGCAACAGTCTACCCACAATGCGAAGTCCTCTTAAAGGGACAGGCACACAGCTTTATTAGATTCTTTACAAAGGGTTACTGAAGCACATCATATTTCTCTTTGATGGTCTGGAATCTGATTTATCAACATGAATTAAAACATATCTTTTCACTTATGTCATATAATATAAAAATATATTTTATTATAAATATTATATATTACATATATATACCATACCAACGCGTTCCAGCTCCTCCTGGGGGATCCTGAGGCATTCCCAGGCCAGATGAGATATATAATCCCTTCAGTGGGTCTGCCCGGGGGCCTTTCACCAGTTGGATGTGCCCAGAACACCTCTAACAAGAGACACCCAGGAGGCATCCTAATCAGGTCCCCGAACCACCTCAACTGACCCCTTTAGATGCTAAGGCTGAGCCCAGATACCCTTCAGCTGCACTACTCATGAACAAGACCCTGAGATACTTGACCTCCTTCACTTAATATACATATATGGGTTTTTGGTGGATGCCTGAAATAAGGTCTGTGGCTAACACAAGCTTAAGAGACTTCAGTAAATACCCCACTCCTGAATTTTTTGAAGCCTTCAGGTGTTTAAAAAACAGCGGTTGCTAACAAGTGGCTGAATGAGACTACAGAATGTCACCGTGCTTGTGGTAGCGATGTTAAGTCATGTGTTCGTAGTGTACTTCATTTATAGCCTAACTTAAGCTTTTTACTTCTGGCGATTGCAATTATGTTTAAAAACTGTGAAGATTAATTTGCTGAACAAAATGTGTATCATAAACTTGTTTACCACAGAGCTTATTTCTGTAATAATCCAAAATCCAATTGATAAAATCACACTGGCTTTTGACGAGGCAACCAGGCAACTTTCACGTCAGCTTAAAAGAAACGTCATCCCTACAGCACTCTATAAACACTACTCTGTAAATAGCTGCTGATCTTAGGCACACTGCTGTGGAACAAAGTCTCTTTTTCCCAGCCCTGGCAGTCTTTCACATTCCATGTTCATGTTAGAAATCTGGTCAGACATTTGCTAAAATGGAGGTGCTCCCAAGCAGCAGATGTCAACACATTACCACGTCTGGTGTTGACAGGAGGTTAAAATACACAGTAAAATGTATTACTCCAGTGGTTTCATATTGTTCTTGTCATATTTCTTTCTATTTGTTTGCCTATTTCCTGAAATTCTTATTGTATTTTATGATAGGCCCACTGTATTTGATATCCACCTGTCAAGCACCTTGAGGTTCACGTATTTACTCACATACTCTCTGCTAACCGGGCAGCAACTGCTTATTCCACAACTTAAAGTCTGCGTTTTAAATATTAAAGTTACTGTAAATAAAGTTTTATTATAATTACTTTATTATACCGTTTGTACATAAAGCTGCCACAAACTAAAACATCTTCCTCACATCATTATTTGACTGTGTGTTTGCGTACAGCCTACAGTTAACAAGAACAGAAAGGCCTTGAGTATATGTGAAGTTCTATAAGCACGCCGACTTCAGTACATAATTGTCAACTCTTCTCTGCTGTCCATCAAATCTTCTGTAAAATTATGTTTGACCTCACCGCTCACTTCAAGAGCATCTCCACTTAACTGCAATTAAGAAACATAATTTTCCATCCTCTCTGCATCTAATTAGGCTGCTAATTAGATGTCTAATTACCTAACTCCTCTGCATGCAAGAAATTGTTGATTATACTGTTTAATTACCAAAAACACAACTCATTTCACAAGCAATTTACTGCCTGTGCAAGTCATCTGTGTACAAATTACACAAGTATGGAGATAATGGATATATGAGACACCGCTCGACTGAATCTAACCTGTATGGTGTGACGGGACACAGAGGGACTTGGAGACAAATTTCTATCCTCTAAGTTTATGAAACATTCAATGAAAACATTACAGACATTCAAGAAACACACAAACATGCTGGAATTGTGATTTTTTTTTTTAGAGCAAAGATGCACATTTCTCCACTGTGCAAGACACTTACGGGACTACAAGCTTATATTTATCACTTCTATTAATCAATGCAGCTGTCAGTGTCTTTTCTGACAGGAGCACAGAGAACTTAGACGACAGAGTCCGGCCATGAACTCAAAAGGAAGTGTTAGATTAGTTACTCTCATCTAGCTTCAAAATTAAACAAGCACTGTAGTTTCTTCTACCGTAACCTAAATTTCCCCCGAGCCTCTCACCCCAGCCACACTACACATCAAAGAAGTTTTACTACTATTCATAGTTAAGACCTCATTCCTAAATCATGTATCCCTTGGTAATCTCCGAGTATCATCATTGACTTAATATTAAAAGCTACAAGAAAAAAAAAGGTTACTCAGAGGATAATAAGACAAAAATAACAGACGGCACTTCGAGGCTCGGCCCACTGAATTAAATATGAAGCTCGTCTGGGAGATGAACACGTCTGCTGCTTCAAGCCGAATTACAAGACAAATCACATACAAGTCAAAACTGCCTGAGAGATGAAGCCCTGCTGGTGATGGTGTCCCACAGAGGACACATAGCATCGTGCAGTGGTGATGTAGAGTCCTATTCATGATTTTTTTACAGACGCTATATATCCTATCAAAGCTAGTGTATTACTGTGTCCACATAGACACATTTATTAGCAAGTTTTTACATTTTTTGTTTGGCAAATAAACAGCTAACAGGGAAATATTGTATGTTATTGTAGCCTCATTAACCTACAATGACCTGCCAGTGGGTCACTCATTACAAACTCATGCTGTGCAGCTAGATTATGTTCAAACCCACAACACTTTATTTTAAATTGTGCAGGAGTGGAGACTGGTTTTAAATATTTCCCTCTCTGTAAACATATAAAACCTTACAGTTACTTAAGTGGAAATAAATGGGAAAAACTAGATGTTAAGTGGCTAAATTCAGGGGCTTCCACTGTCTACTTTCATTCCACTGAACTTCAAGATAACAGTATTTACAGTTACTGTGAAAATAACTCCTCCCTGACACTACATAACTTACTACATAACTTATGATAATATGTAACAGTATACCACTCGAAATAAGCCGTTCTAAGATATAAAAAGCTAGATTAACAAAGACAATCTTAGATATGAGTACCAGACTACACCTGCCAACCGTATCACTGCACAGTAGGAAGTGTGCATCTACTGCTAGCTCACCTAGCACCACTGAGCTAGCTAACGTTACAGCTAAACCGAAGAGGATGCCATTTAGTTTACATCTCACACTTTTACGAGCATAAGCCTCTCGTCCATGAGTAGACCAAAACCAAATATCAACGCCATTAGACGGTGATATTTGGTTTACTTTAGGTTGTGACCAAGATTCAATGCCTGGACAACATATAATGCTAAGGTCAATTTGACGTAGAATACTGACGACAAATGACGACAATACTTTGTTGGTTGATGTAGTGTTATTAAGTAACGTAAGTAAGTATCCAAGGGGAACAGCCCATTGGTTCGACATCCCATTGTTCCGACCATATTAAACTCATTGTTCTGAAGTCCGTTCCGAAATCATCATGATGCCCTGTGGTTAAGGTCTGGTTAGGTTTAGGCACAAAAACCACTTGGTTAGGGTCAGGAAAAGATCATGGTGTGGGTTAAAATGAAAAAGAAAGTGACAAACAAGCTGTGAGCCTGCTCCGCCTCAAGCCGGTCACGGCGCACTATACGCCCGTCGCAAGCCGTTCAGCACCACAGACAGTGGGACTAATGGGTTGTCGGACCAATGGGTTGTCGAACCAATGACATGGACCCGTATCCAACGTCTTCCAAGTGTCTAATGCCAATGTCCTTGTGACATTAAATGGTGACTGTATCGCACTTCTCTGGTCTTCCAACTATTCAAAGCGCCATTCACTCACACACAGTCATACAGTGGTAGCCGAGGCTACCGTACATGGTGCCACCTGCTACTCAGTAACCATTCACACACACTCACACACAGATGGAACAGCCATCTGGAGCAATTTGGGGTTCAGTATCTTGCCCAAGGATACTTAAACATGCAGACTGGAGGAGCCAAGATCGAACCACGGATCTTCCGATTAGTGGATGATCCGCTCTACCTCTGAGCCACTTTGTTGGTTTATGTTGTGTTATTAAGTAACCAAAACCCACTATCTTCCACACATCATGCCAATGGTAATTGGACTGCACTTGTACAGCGCTTTTCTAGTCTTCCGACCACTCAAAGCACTTTTACACTACATGTCACATTCACCCATTCACACACACATTCACACACTGGTGGCCGAGTCTATCATACAAGGTGCCACCTGCTACTCAGTAACCATTCACACACACTCACACGCTGATGGAACAGCCATCAGGAGCAATTTGGGGTTTAGTATTTTGCCCAAGGATACTTCGATATGCAGAGTGGAGAAGCCAAGATCGAACCACCGATCTTCCAATTCGTGGACGACTACCTTTAAGCCACATTTGCCTTCATACCTTACAACATTCATTTGTCAGGTATGAAGAACAAAACCCTATCATCTGCCAAACATCCTAATGTTAACATCCACACGATGTGAAATTCTAATGTCGTTAGACATTGCTGTTGAGTTTTTCTCATATATATATATATTTTTTTTTTTTTTTGGTGCTTTGAGTACTACGAGCTGGTGAGAAGTCAGACATCAGCAAAACTCCAAATATGTATTTCTCATTTTTGGGTGTATTGCCCAAAGGTATATTTACTTATCATGTTTTCATAAAGGGCTTATACTTTCTGGAGTATGTGTTACATTGTGATATTGCTTATTTTCCATGTGTTGAAGGATTTAAATAATTCTTCCAGGAATACTTCTGTTTTCTAAATAAGTGGACATTAATAGTTTGCGCAAAGTTAAGGTATATTTGCCAGATTGAAAACTGATTTGAATCAAAGCTGAATTGACAAAAAAGAGACAATGTGAAGAAAGTTACCAGACAGTTACCAAGCACTGGCAGAGGTTTAACACAGTCAGCGTTTGTATGGATTACAGAAATGGAAAATATAGCTAATCCTGGTTCAGACAAGATCGTTAACGGCACATTTAACCTAATTCTCTTGTGACGTGTTTATATGGTCACATGTAGAATCATTGTTGCCGGGCGGGTTAGTCAGAAAGAAAGTACCAAACGATCTGAAGTCTGAGTAATAAAACCAGCAGCCGCCGCCTGATCCGAGGACACTCTGACGACTTCATACCAAACAACTGATAAAAACTTAATGTTGGGAGTTGTATCTGTGCTGGAGAAACACATGGGAGGATTATGACAAGCTGATTAGCTGGATGTGGATCTGTGGTCAGATGTTTACAGCATGTCTCCTGCTGCATGTTGAGAGCCCTGACAGTAGATGTGCAGGTCAGAGAGACAGCTGATTGCTGCGAATGTTAGAGCGCAGGTCGCCTGACAACAGTGTTCACACACACTGGCGCTGGAGAAAAGAGACAGAAGAGTGGTGCTGGGAAATTAGACCACTCAACGCAGGAAATGAGGGGAAAAAAAGTGGAGCCAGTGCAAACAGATTTCACAGATGATGTCATTAGTGAATCAAATGCTACTAATGAACAGGCTTATAGGGAAAGAAAGAGAGAGAGGGGGAACCGGGGGAGTTAGGGCAGGGCACTCTGTAAGCTAAGTAATGAATGAAAAAAGAGAGAGAAAGGAGGGGCACGACAATAAAAGAAAGAAAGGAAGCAATGATGGAAGAAAGTAATGAAGGAAGGGAAGAAGTTAGGAAGATGTAAGGAGGAAAGACAGATGGGAAATAATGAGGAAAAGACAGAATGATAAAAGAAAGAAAATAAGGAAACAGAGATTGGTGGAAGAGAAGGAAAAAAGACAGAAAAGGGTAAAAGAGTAGAGATAGAGGGAAGGACAGAACAACAAGACAATAAGGAATGAGGAGAATAAAGGGAAGAGAAAATGAAATACAGAAGGAAAGAAAGAAAACAGGGATTGATGGAGAAGGAAGGAAGAAAATAAATACAGAAAAAGATGAGGATTGAAGAAATGGGGGAAAGGAATAAAGAAAGAAGGAAGGGGGGATGATGGAGAAAGGGTAAAAGAAAAACGGGAAAGACAAAAGTAATAAAGAAAGAAAGGAAGGTAGAGGGAACAGACAGAATAAAGGAAGGGAGCAAAGACTGATGGATTAAGGAAAGAAAAAAAACAGACAAGGCAAGGAAGATGGACAGAAGGGAAGATGAAAGAAAGGGTAAAGAGAGGAAAATAGGGAAGGACAGACAGGTTTCAAGACATAAAAGAGGGAAAGAAGGAATATAGAAGGACAGACCAGCTCTGTCTCTTTAGAAGAAAATGTTATGTACATTTCTGCAAACGAAAAATATGACAAATTTAAACATGTCATACACATCATTTCAACGTTTCTGAAGTGACGTAGCAAAGTGAGACGCCTGCCAAGCCAAAGACCACTGTTAGAGATCAACAAAAAACAACAACGGTTGTAATTTCGTGAGTCATTGCTGTGTTTAGGCACCAAATGTGTGTGTTTTGTAGAAACCTGTCACTGTTCTTCCTGTGGGGAAAATACCATGACAAGCAGATGTTTTTTTCGCAAGACATTGATGTGTTTCCAGCCGGGCTTGTGCCCCCAAAAGTGGGTACTTTAAACCAAATCGTCACAACTTTTCCTATCCACAACCAAGTGGTGTTTGTGCCTAAACCCAACCACGTGAACCACAGGCTTGTTGAAGCGTAAGTTTCAAAATATCAGCTACATAATAACATCTAATTGTAATGTATACAGGGTTTGTGAGGTCACAATGACCTTTGACCTTCTGATTAGTTCATCCTTGAGTCCAAGTGGACGTTTGTGCCAAATTTTAAAAAATGCCCTAAAGCGGTTCTTGAGATAATGTGTTCACTAGACTGGGACGGACATACCAGGATGTATGGGCAGACGAACACAAGTAATGACAGACAGACAACCTGACAAAATAAAGCCTCTGGCTGTTGCTGCCACAAAGGCGTAAAGATAAAGGACGGATTAAAGAAAGCAAGAAATGAAGGAAGGATGGGAGCAGGAAAAGAAGGGAAAGTATGAGGGAAGGACAGAAGGACAAAATTGAGAAACAGACAAACAAAGGACAGGATGATGGACAAAAGGAAAGAACAAAGAAAAAAGTTAAACGATACAATGAAGGACAGAAAGTAAAAATGAAGGAAGGGAGGAGGGAAGGAAAGGACGGAGTGAAAAAAGTGAGAAACAAACAAACAAAAGACAGGACGATGGACAAAAGGAAATAAAGAAGTAGAATGAAGGACAGAAAGTAAGAATGAAGGAAGGGAGGAAGGCAGGAAGGAAGGAAAGAATCAGGGGAAGGGCAGAATGACAAAAGTGAGAAACAAACAAACAAAAGGACAGGACAATGGACAAAAGGAAATAAAAAAGTAGAAGGAACATGATAGAATGAAGGACAGAAAGTAAGAAGCAAGGAAGGAAGGAATCAGGGGAAGGGCAGAATAACAAAAGTGAGAAACAAAGGAAGGACAGGATGATGGACAAAAGGAAATAAAGAAGTAGAATGAAGGACAAAAAGTAAGAATGAAGGAAGGAAGGAAGGAAGGAAAGAATCAGGGGAGGGACAGAATGACAAAGGTGAGAAACAAACAAAGGACAGGATGATGGACAAAAGGAAATAAAGAAGTAGAAGGAACATGATAGAATGAAGGACAGAAAGTAGGAAGGAAGGAAAGAAGGAAGGAATCAGGGGAAGGACAGAATGACAAAAGTGAGAAATAAAACAAAGGACAGGACGATGGACAAAAGGAAATAAAGAAGTAAAAGGAACATGGTAGAATGAAAGACAGAAAGTAAGAATGAAGGAAGGAAGGAAGGAAGAATTAGGGGAAGGACAGAATGACAAAAGTGAGAAATAAAACAAAGGACAGGACGATGGACAAAAGGAAATAAAGAAGTAAAAGGAACATGGTAGAATGAAAGACAGAAAGTAAGAATGAAGGAAGGAAGGAAGGAAGAATTAGGGGAAGGACAGAATGACAAAAGTGAGAAACAAAAACAAAGGGTAGGACAATGGACAAAAGGATATAAAGAAGTAGAAGGAACATGTTTGAATGAAGGAAGGAAGGAAGGAAGGAAGGAAGGAAAGAATTAGGGGCAGATCGACAGAAGAAAGAAGGGCAAAGTGGAGAGGATGATGAAAGAAAGAAAGAAAGAAAGAGGAGAGACCCTTCAGTGCAGCCCTTCTCTCTAGTCTTTGTGTAGCAGCCTCCTCCTGTTGAACTGCTGGACTGTGTCGTGCAGAGCTGGCAGCCCGAGCGCTTCAGGTCAGGTTACCAGAACAAACTACAGCGCAGAAATCTCAGTTTGGTGACGAAGGTGAACGACCCTGCTGAGCAAATCAAAGATCACTAACGAAAAAAAGCTCGACTCAGAAACCCTGGGATCCAAAGCACACAGTTCAAAGAACGATCTGATTAGATGTGTGTTTGCGGTTCACCAGCAGAGATGATGTATCTCTCTTTTTACAACTATCAAACACTCAACGATTATTCAGAGTGTTTCCATATTTGTTTGCATGCATCTTCTGATCTTCACCATATTCTTGGCCTGTGTTCACACACACCGCTGCAGACCACAGTTTCCTCTTTTTATTCATGCATGAGGCGACTCCTTAAGTAGGCCTGCAAGCTTAAATGCCACAACAGCTCCACCGTTTGGCATTTGCCCTTGAATTATTAAATCCTGTGAACAGCGTTTTAATGAATCTGCCGCTGCTGAAGCGAAACATCCTGACATGTTGGCACACATCCTTGGCCACAGCTGAGACGATTTTATTGGCCTAGTAAATTGTGAAAGAGGCTCCAGTGTGTTGTATTTCCACAACAGTCTCTGTCTCCTAAAAGTACAGTTAGATATTCAATTGATTTGTCTGTCAGCTCTATGATGGCAGTGAGTAGCTGCAGAGGGGAAACAGCAACATTCAGCAAGAACTGATTTATGTTTTCACCCAAACAAATCTCATATTCTGGGAGAATGTTAACAGGAGTTACTCTCACTTTTACATCACATGAATCCATCTGTCTCACAGTTTTATATCAAGCTGAAAACGTTGAGTACACTGGATTTAAAAAGTGAAATTAGTAGGGTTTATTATAGAGCTGCAACAATTTTTTGATTAATGCAAAACTGCCAAACATACACTCGTTCATGCTTCTCATATGTGAGGACTTGATGCTTTGTTTGTCATATATAACAATAAATTGATCATATATTTGCGTTTTGTACCAGTCATTGAATAAATCTGAGGCACAAAACCATTTATCGAAATTAAAAACAGTCAATAGTTGCCATAAGCGTAGATTTCAAGGGGCACAGGGGTCACACCTCCCTCAATATTTACACCATGTGCATGTGTCCCCTTTAATAAAATCATGAAAGTAGCAGAGGACTTTCCTTTTGACAATATTAAAGACATTTACACCCTAAATTGATGCAGAAAATGCACATATTGGTGCATAAAGATTCATCACAATGCAGGAAATTAGGTGTTTGAAGCTAAGAATTTCTTGCCAGAGGACCCCCAACCCTCCGTGTGTCCCCCTAAATGTTAAAACAAAACCGACACCCTCGTTACTTAAAGTTAAAAACCAAATTCGCCAGCTTACTCAGCGTAAAAGTCCATGGTACAGGCAGTCTGAGGCACTAGAAATCCTACTAATACATGGATGACCAAAACGTTTCGACCAGAGTCTCCATCATTTATCATTCCATCAGTCTCCATAATTTTTAGTTTCTGCCACTTTATGTGCAGGTTTGTCACAATATATAACAATTCTTATTTATTTCACTGCTGTTTCCTTTCTATTTATTCGGCATTTAACCTGTTTTCTTACTCAAAATATACATTTATGTCATTTTCATTTTCAATTTCTGTCAGTGTTGTTTTTTTTTTTTTTGTCTAGTAGGGCTATACCAATATGCCAATATGACCCTCACATGAGCTCTTAAACTGCACACCTGTTTCCAATGCATTTTACACCCTGATGAAGACTCTCTTGTCGAAACGTGTTCGTTATCCATGTATTAATAGAAGATTTTTAGCTACAGTGGGAGTGCGGATGCATTTTTGGACTGTCTGCCTGTACTAGGGACTTTTACACTGAGTGAGCTAAGTGACTCTTTGCCCTGTCCTTGAAGAACACCTGATTTTTTTTACAACTAACTACACAGAGCCTTAACCCACTGCAGTACTCCCTAATTTTTGCCTCTGCACCCATGTTATTTGCATCATTAGTTTATGCAACGGCTCCAACTAAGTGGTTTTAGCGCAGTCAAATTGGCATTTGGATCTTTAACTCAAGAAAATGTCAATCTTAAGTTTCCAAAGCACAAGTCCAACATCTAAACCAAAATATATTCAGCTAACAATGATACAAAACAGCAGAAAAGCAGCAAATCCTCACATCTGAGGAGCTGCAACCACAAAAAAACTTGTATTTCTGCCTGATAAATGACTTAAATCACTGCTCATCAGTTGTCTGCCTACAGACAGATCAATTATCCTGCAGCACCAGTGTCCTTTTCACCTCACCCCTGTTTAAAAGGAACTAAAAGCACCAGCCACAGGTCTTGTATCTCTTTCCACTTAATGCATCAGAAAACCCTGCAACCAAGTAGATCAGATCTCCTAATCTGAGCTGGCGCGGACCCAGCCACAGTCTGTGCCTGTGTGTTGCAACCTGGAGAGGTTACTGCAAGCAGAGACCGACGACCACCACACCTACAGTTTAACTGCATTTAGCAGAGCTTGTTTTCACTACTCCGCCCTGGCAGCAGGCAACAACAGGCGGATACAGACCTGACCTGACAGAAACAGGCCTTTAATGACAGACTGGAGGAGCGCAGAGGCGATTGAGCAAGGATGTCTCCTCCTGTGCCCTGTCCGAGTTGAAAAACCTCTCATGTGCGATGCAAGAAAAGGTCTCAGCATGATGTGGTTTACGAGGTGTTTGCGCACGACGCACAGGATTTATGGAAAGCCTCTTACGTGTGCTTGAGGTACTCACAGGCTCGGGGAAGGCACGGAGAGGCAGGGAAACACTGACAAACATGAGCAGCCTGTAGAATAATGGTATATGGCTGCACGGGTGGAGGAGGAGGAGGTTGGAGATGGATTAAGAAGCGTGTTAAAGCCGTACGTGTCCATCAGAGCAACATACACATTCCTGCTGTGACACCCAGCTGTGCATCATCACCACCACCACCACCACCACCATCCTCATCACCCCAGGTTCCACACACACACATGCACATCAACATGCAGCACACACTCTCCTGCAGCTCGGCGCCTCCAGCGACAGCGCGCCGCTCTCCTCTCTCCCCTTCCTCTCTTTCTCCCCCCACAAGCCGCGCTCACTCACTATCAGCGGGATGGTCCTGTCGTCCCGGTGGATCTCCAGACGACCGGAGACCCCCTTCTGCCCGTGGCCCCTGCCGCGGGTCTGCGACGCCGACGACGACGGCGACGACTGGGGCTTGTTGTCCTGCCACAGGTAATAAAACGTCCCCAGGATCCACGCAACGGTCAGAATCGCGATGGCGTTGGCCCGTATCCTGCGCATGGTGAGCCCATATGGAGGGCTCCGGAGGCGAGCCCGGCTGGTTCAGGTCCGTCCTCGGCAGAAGGTGCAGCCTCCCCGCCGGTGTGATGCGTTGAGTCGCAGCGCAGACAGACAGCCTCTATCTCTCCGCGAACAGCCGCTTCTGCCGGAGCGCTGCCTCTCTGCTGGGATTTGCGCACTGACAGAGCCACGGTCCTAGCGCCGAGTCATATCATCCCCCTACACACACACACACACACACACACACACACACACACACACACACACTCACTTACACACTATCCATCCACACACTACAATGAGGAGAGGATGTCCAATCTGCATCCAGCAGCTAAGGTCCTACTTTCAGCCCTTAGAGGTGCAGATCAGAGGGGAAATGTTGAGATATACATTTCTACACGTCCTCTGGTCATTTTAATCCCTGATGCACGTGTTCCCTCTGCGTGTCACTGAAGGCTAGGGCTGGTTTTAGTTACAAGAACATCACCTCTTTCCCTTTAAAACACAAAGACCTTCCCATTGTACAAACCGCCCTGTGCAATAACTGCATTAAAAGCTGTGGTGAGGAACACTTACTTCAAGTATTTACTGACTTATACTTTGAGTAAAATACTTAAATTTTCTTACTACATTGAAGAGGGAAACAAATTGTACTTTTTGCTCTATACACTCAAAATTACACATACAACACATATGTTCAGTGTATAAATTATGATGCAATGTTACAGATTAAAATATATAAGGGACTGTTTATTATTTGTATCTGATTGCTTCTTCCACCAGTGATTAAGAGTCAACTTGACCTCCTCATTAGCTGTTTTATATTTTGGGTTGCCCTTTAGATCAGGCTCAGTTTGACCATTAATCAAGAAAAGTGAGAGTTGTCATGTTTTGCTCGAGTCATGTAGAAGAACTGATGGAAAACAGAGTATAAGGTGGCAACTAAAATGTGCTTTTATTATTGTTTAATGTAAATATCTAGTCATATAATTAAGTAATTATTTAGTCTGATAAAACATCAGACAGTAGTGAAAACCCCAATGCGTTTTAGTTTTCTATCTTATAAAGCAAAGCAAGAAGCAAATTATAGGATTTATTTTCTTTAAAAAGACTTCAGCGATCATTAAAATAAATACTTAATTTTCTGTAAGTAGTAAATCAATTAATAGATTAATAAAAAATTGCATTTTGGTTTCTATACACCCATAAGTATGTGTGACTTTATGTTTTTTAAAGGGTATGTTCACTCAGATTACACAAAATCATACTACCTGCAGTAGTATCCATGCACATAGTTTTAGATTTATTTGCCCAATTGTTTTACATACTATATCTTTTTAAAATTTCAGCTGCCACCTTACGACATTGACAACACATTCTCTCTCCGGCCTCGTCACATATCAACGTTTGGTCATGGACTTTTGAGTCTTTTGAGTCTTCTTTCAAAATACACTTCCGTTTACAGAGGAAATTTACCATTTACATACAGTCGCTTTCAAAATAAAAGCACCACGTCAGTACAACACAGCAAGTTAATGTTTTGTTTTTATTTGCCTACAACAAAAGCACATGGTTGGGTTTAGGAAAAAAGAACAGGGTTTGGCTTTATAATCTTACAGGACGCAAACACTGCTCTCCCAGGTGTCTCCCACGATCTCTCCAAGGTCGGTCTTTGTTGGACTGATCCACCGGCCTCCTACAAGCCCCACTCTGACTTTTGTTGGCTCAACTTTCATTCTTGCCGTTAAACTATAATGGAAACCAGCCGCATATCATGTGGATGTTAAAGGACGACTTTTTGCATCAGTGTCTGATGCCACAAGTCACTGCCAAAGTGCCGGATTTCATCGACTTCAGAGTGAGACCAGGTTGACACTAAAAGTGAATGAAATTTCATTTGTGGTGCTTAAGGTTTACAAAAATGACATTTAAAAATTAAACAACAGCATCTCTCTTTTCCAGGAACAAGTACCCTGGGCAGTTTTAATAAGGTCTGTTTCTTCTGTATAAAGTATTTTCAGTAAAAACTGAAATTAAAATCTGGATAAAACAACCTGTATGTTACAAACCACTGAATGAGAAAATATTCTAATTTCAGTGAACTGACCCTTTAATTCCTTCCATACTGCTCCCCCTGCGGCCAGAATCAAAAGGAAACCTGCAACTTATTTATCCTCCCTGTATAAGAAGACTCATTATTCTGCCTATGCATTTTAAATTATACATTTAAATTAAGAGCCTGCAGCTCACTCAGAGCATATTAAGCAGCTGAATTGATCATGAGGAGGAAAAAGAAGCCCTTGCAGTCTTTGAACAGCAGTGTCATGAATATTCAACTCCTCCTGAGTTAATTCTGGATTTGCACAGATGACCTCTGCAACTATGACTTATTCAGTGTACGAATAAATCAGAGGCTTTAAAAAAATGTCAGAATACATTAGACTGAGAGGACCCCTCTCCCAAATCCATAACGGCCTTTAAACTGCTGCACAGACCAGCAAAGAAATCAGAGCAGAGCAGTAACACCCCCGAGGCATAACAGAGCTGAGGAGGCTGAAATATTTTCATCTTATTCTGGTAGAAGAAATATAAAAACAGCCCACAGTATGAGCTCATCTGACCCCACCTAACAGCCATACACTCTGTGTGTGTGAGAGGCGTCCACACAGCTGGGCCCACCACCACCACAACATCAGGAATTAGGAATGCCAAGTTTTCCCTCATCAGACACACAAAGAAACCTGATCCAGAGTCAGCGGGGAAGAGGCAACACTGAGTACAATGAGATCAATACACACAGAGACAGAGTCCATCTGCAGCTGTTCACTGTTATGTCATTCATCTGTGATGCATTCATTGTTTTGTCATGAAATAAACTTAACTGGATTATATGTAAGTTTTCATTTAAATCATAATGGGCTTCTATTTCTCTTACATTCAGTTCTTTCTACTATATTTCTTTTTTTTTTTCTTGTACATATTGTTTTTTCCCCTACAATTAATTTTGTCATACATTAAATTTTCCCGTTACATTTAGTTTTTTTCCCCCTGCATTTGGTTTTGTCTCCTACATTTAGTTTTTTATACATTTAATTTATTCTCCTGCATGTAGTTTTTTATACATTTAGTTTTTTCCCTCCTACATTTAGTTTTTTCATACATTTAGTTTTTTCTCCTGCATTTAATTTTGTCTCCTACATTTAGTTTCCCTCCTACATTTAGTGTTTTTCTCCTACATTTAGTTTCTCTCCTACATTTAGTGTTTTTCTCCTACATTTAACCCCCCCAACATTTATTTTTTTCTCTCCTACATTTAGTTTCCCCCCTGCATTAAGTGTTTTTCTCCCACATATAGGCTAGTTTTCTCCTAAATTTTGTTTTTCCCCGGCATTAAGTGTTTTTCTTCTACATTTACTTATCTTTAAACATTTACTTTTTTTGATATATTTAATTTTGTCTCCTACATTTGGTTTCTCTCCCACATTTAGTTTTTCCTCATACATTTAGTATTTTCTCCTACATTTAGTGTTTTCCTCCTATATTTATTTTTTCCTCCTACATTTAGGTTTCCCCCCAACATTAAGTTTTTTCTCCTACATTTAGTTTCCCCCCTGCATTAAGTGTTTTTCTCCCATATTTTGTTTTTCCTCCTGCATTAACCTCCGTCTCCTACATTTAGTTTTTGACATACATTTAGTTTTTCTCCCATATATAGTTTTTATCATACATTGAGTTTTTTCCGCTGCATTAAGTGTTTTTTTTCCCTCATTTAGTTTTTCTCCTACATTTAGTTTTTCTCCTACATTTAATTTTGTCTCCTACATTTTTCCCCTACATGATTTGAAAAAAGCAAAAGCCTGTATTATGAACTGGGAGTGTGGGGTTTGACAGAAGTTAACACTGATGATGCAGGGAGATCTAATGAAAGACCTGTGCATTATGGGAAATGTAGCATCCAGCTTTTTTGGAGTTCAAGGTCTAAAAGTCAAGATATCTCAGGCTCTGCTGATTTAATTTCAATCACTCTTTTTTTTTTTTTTAAATCTGTCTCTTGTGACTCCCCCGGCTTTATTGAAGTGCAATACTAAGTTTCTGGAGTTCCACTTCAACTTTGTTATACACACTCCCTTCATATTGCCTCATGCACTTCTCTTTTCTATTGGGTTAAAACCTTTCAGTAGAAAAGTTTGGCAGTGAAGAGTCACACCCAGGCATTTATTCATATATAGAATACTGTAAAAATATGTATTGTTTTATAATGTATGAATGTGTCAGTGGTATGTTGTGTTTTGTATCTTATGTTGTTTCAACCCAATAGAGCTGTGATTTCTGTTTTCTTACCTCTTAAAAACAGAATAAAAATCTATATTATGTGTTAGAGCCAGTAAATAAAACACAGCATCTCAGGTTGCAGCACTGCCTCCTGGTCTTTTATGGCTGCTGTCCATGTTGAAACTGTTCCCTATGTTTCCTCTCTGATTGATTTCTACTTCTGTGATGTTGGTGCAAAAGTGTGAATCCAAAAGAAAGCCTCTCCTCTTCAGTTCTAAATTTGTTTAAAAAACAAAGGGAGAAATCTTAGCCAAAAAAGAACAACACATGAAAATCAAAGGAAAGCAAGCAAGTAAAAAGGTCTATACCAGGGGTAGGCAACCTCGAGCCTGGAGGGTCTAAAGAGCCGCATGCTCTTGAATAATGGTTATTTTTCAACGTTCAGATTTTCATTTGTCATTGTTGTAGGCCTTAAGTGATTATTGCATTCTACAACTGTGAAAATGTGTAGCCAATACATCCAATTAACAAATGTTTCAACATTTCATCAGCTGAAATGCGTCACATGCCTACGACCTGGTGCCTTTTCCTCTAAATTTTGTTGAACTTAAGTAGCAGTGGTCTGGAGTCTATCTAGCAAGGTCCAAAACAGGAAAAGTCTTGCTTTCAACACTGATGCTGCAAAATTAAAGTACTAAATAATTATAAATATCCCACTGCAGAGTAGCCACCTTGTAGTAAATCATATTAATGAATGCTCATTTAGATCTATTTGTAAAGTTGATGGGCTAATTCTGAGTTAATAGACTGTTTCCTTTATTCAAACATGTTTAGTGGCTCCAGATAAATTTTGTTTTGGCCATTAAGGTCCTTTTAATAGTAAAGGTTGCCGACCCTCGGTCTATACAATGCAATAAGCTGTAGAATGGAATGTAAAGAACATTGGATGAGAAATATGGAGCAACTGACCTTTCGTTAAGCCCAGCCCCTTTGTGATGGTCCGACAAGCTTTCAGAGTGAGCATGGAGTGCAGTTAGGTAACTAACTGCACTCCCTGAAGAAATATTATCATATTTTTGGAAAATGAAAGAGTGATTCCAGAGAGAAGCGGACAGAGGGGTTTACAGTCTGTGTTTGAAGGATATATCCAGGATGTCAAACTGACTCAGCAGCAACAACAGGTTAAAAAGACAAAGATAGTTAGAAGCTAAAGCCGAACTATAGGCTACAGATCACAGTGTAAAAGTGAACCACCACATCACTGCTGATCACCACACAAGACAATGAATATAAAGGGAAACTTTGCTGATATTGAACCAGCTGTGTGGCATCGCAGTGTGTGCAGATGAACGATGTTTCTGTGCTACTGCCAGCACCCAGACCTCCACCACCGGACAGCTAAGGATCTCATCTGCACACAATGTGATGACACACAGCTGGTTTAATATCAGCAAAGTTTCCCTGCTTCCCTTCACTGGTTCCTGTACAGCAGGGTCGGTCTTTGTTTCGCTGTTATAACCATTAAAAAGCAAAAGCAGCATGTGTATACATTCAGTAGGCTATATCTTCAGTAGCTAGCTAGCTAACCCTACACTTTTCAGGGTCTGATTTTGGTTTTGGAACAGGGAAGAAACGTATATCTTTTTCCAACCTCTCCAAGTAACAAGTATCATTAATACACGACGTGCCCCAGGCACAACATTTAGCTCCAAATCCACGAAACCAACCTGAAAATGAAGGAAATCTGAAACGATTGCATTAGAGTCAATGGAGCACAGCTGTGTTGTTGGGCGGCCCGGTGCTACGTTATGATTGGCCAGTCTGCGTCCAGGGACAGGACTTAGTGAAGGGTGAATCTGGGACATGACAGTGCAGGACAAAATGTGAAAATGGACATTGTAAAGGATAATGTGATCAAAATGAGGTAATGTAATATTGGGATGGAGGTGGTCACAAATCTATTAGAAACCTGACATTTACTGTACTGTTGATGTTTAGATTGCTGAAAAAATCTTCTCTATCAAATTACTTTGCTGCTGTAAACATACTGATGTGACAGCTGCTGCATATATGTCACCAGTTATCTTCAGGAATAAGAATAATTCAACATCAAAGCAACAAACCAGGCCCAGAAATGAAAGCTCCATAACCAGTAACAATGCTAAAAAGCTTCTGGTTGAATTTTATATCAAACAAATCAGTCATCTGTTTGGAGAGAGCCTCTTTATTTAATCCGCACATATAAATGCACTGTCGAAATCAAAGAGTCTAACAAGCTGCAGGCAGAGGTCTATCCACTGTGTCTGCTGTATCTCTGAAGCCTCGCACTCGGAGGTTAATCTCATTATACATGTAAGCCGCTATTCCCTCTCCTCCATCCCATCATGGAGAGGCCTGTCAGCATCCAGCTTGTGTATACAGAGAGGGGAGGTCACGGGGGTCAGAGCCACATCTGGCTTGAGGCTGGGAGATATTTGTCCTCATTCGTACGGACAGAGCTGCGCCTCTCGCGGCGCTGCTGTCACTGTTATCTTTGGGAAAGACAGTGACGCCCTAAAGCTGGAAGGAAAAGTCTCTGCGCATTCAGACAAGGGAAGGATAAAAGCACACAGCAATCATGGCGAGGTGTTGGTACTGGCAGCTCTGTGGGGAATCCTGTGTACTCACAGGCCTCTTGACCTGGAGCCCTTAACTGGCTTGGTAACGTCAAGATTACTGGGTGCAAGAGAGGAAACCAAGGCTGCATGTAATGTTTCCAGCAAGCCTCGTGTCAACAATCTCTCTCCAGAGACTCATGGAAAGACAAAGCTTCACATTCCCATGTCTGACATGAAAAAAGGGGGAAAAACTAGGAGACTTTCCACAGTTAAATATACTGGGTGGGAACTGGGACTAAAGCGTTGGCCTGTTTTAACTCAGATGTAATCAGAAAGCAGCACAGTAATCGCAACAAGCCAATGAAACAGAACAAAATTGTATTTTCTTGAAGATATTCACATACCTAGTGCAAACAGAAAGGGCACAACTCTATAATAATCAGCCCAGCCCTTTATAAAGAGGTCTAACTAATGAATTTATATTAATGGTGATAAAATTATTTACTACTGCCACATAGAGCAATTAAAAGAACCAGTTATAAGATCAAGAATGAGAGCACATTATGGGTTGTCAGGTTGTAAAAAACTCAGTTATAGTCTGTTGGGTTATTAAGCCACTTTCTCAGTGAACCAAGAACCCACTAACACCAGCTAACATCTGGCTTTTCTATGAATAGGAAAGGTTATATCCATATTCACACTCAGGTCAAATGATTCTGCAGTAGTTTCGGCATTAATAGAAACACAACTCATTTTAGCCCTTTGCAATGGTGCACCAAGCGGCGCTCAAATATTAACTGAGTTTGAAATATCCCTTTTCCACCAAAATTAGCAGGTGTACGCATTTTTTGAACACGGGAAAATCCACTAAAAATAGGCAATAGATTCCTTTCCCATTGGCAGTAGAGGAGTATGCCTGTCTTTGTGTGTGTGGTTTTTTCGGTGTGTCAAGTTTGATGTCACGGACAGGCCTGAGAACAGGTTAGTAAACAGCAGAAAGCAGTTTGAAAGGCCAGTGTAAACTTTACCTCTCTTAGGGTGCCTTCAGACCTAGAGTTATCTTGCTTTGGTCCGAATCAACCATACAGTTTGAAAACGAGGTGCAGCTCCAACTAGAAAACAATGTTTTGATGCATTGGATGTGCTGAATGTGCATATTAAGGCAGTACAGGAGGAGGTGCACATTAATAATCCTCCAGGACTGTAACATGCTCATGTTTAACCCAAACAATGTGTCATGTGACTGCAGTTGGTTCACATCCAGGTCGGAACATGTTCTCACCACAAACGAACCACACCAGAGTTCATTTGTAACCAGACAGAGACCACCTCTTCAAGAAGGTCTCTGTCTGGTCGTTTTGGTGCGCACCTGAGTGTGATTGCTGTGTTCACACCTGCCCAAACGAACCGCGCTTAGGGGGCAAACAAACTTGAGTTTGATTGAACCGAACCAAACAGGACAGGGCAGGGTAGATTAATTTGGATTGATGTTTGAGCGCTGCTTGGGTGGAGACGGATGTTATTTTGTGGCGGTGCATCATTGCATCTCACTGGTAAAGGGGCTAAAATTAGCACATTCACCTGGGTGCTGTATTTCTATCGCTGCTGATCAGATCTAGAGCTGATAAATACCCATGATGACTGCAGAGTCATTTTACCCCGGTGTGAATACCGGTTGTAGCCTTTCCCATAACATTAAAAGGCCACGTTAGCTGGTGTTAATGCGTATTTCATGCAGTGGAAAAGGGGCTATAGAGAGACTGAATATGTAAAAGATACTGTACATTAAAAGAAGTAACCACTGTCACATTTTCACTGGCCTTCATGCTGCTTTCTACTGTTTACAAATCTGTTATCTGGCCTGTCTGTGACGTAGAACATGTCACACAGACATGCTCGTCTGCTGCACAGCTGTGTACACGGCTCCAGTCTACCGGCAAAGTAGACTAAAGCTGTAGAGGAGTGGGAAAGGAGTCTAGAGCCTTTTTGTAGCAGTTTTTCCGAGTGAAATTATCCGTGTACATGCGCTAATTTTGGTGGAACAGGGTTATTAAAAAGTTACTGTTAATGTTGCTAATTAAAAATAAAAATTTATAAACAATAATATATGTTAACAAGTCATTAATAAAGGCTCGTGAGTTTCCCATTTTCTAATAAGTCAAAAGCAAATGTCAGTAAATCATCTGTAGCTGCTGATAACTTATGAATAAAGGGTTCTTAAAATAATCCAAGTGTTTTATATGTTAATAAGCTGTCAATAAATTAACTTTGGTTCGTGTGAACAAAAATCTCAAACCATCTCAAGGGTCTTTGAGGAGGTAATCAAAAATCAGCATACTAATCACGACAAGCTGAAAATACAGAACAGTATAATTATTTTGTTGTCTTGAAGAAACTGACATATTTAGCACAAACGGACTGAAAAAGAGTTTCACTATAAAAAAGTCAGTTCACAAAGAGGTGTAACTAATTAATTATTAACTTATGGCTTATAGAGCAATTGTAAGAACATGTTATACATTATAAGAATATAAGATCAAGAACATATTATGGGTTGTCGGGTTGTAAAAAATTAGTCTGTTGACATGTCGGTGAAGATTCTCAGTCATCCAGGTCATGGTAATCATAAGTGCTATATCGTAACTGGACTTGTGTTCTTGAAGATGTTTCACCTCTCATCCAAGAGGCTTCTTCAGTTCTATATGACTGGTAAGGAGTTGCAGGCTTTAAACTCTGTGTGGGTGTTAACATTGTGACCTTAACGACTCTGAAACTAAGAGCTCACATGTGACCCCAACGACTCTGCAAGGGCTCCCACCCACACAGGGTTTAAAGCCTGCAACTTAGAACTGAAGAAGCTTCTTGGATGAGAGGTGAAACGCCTTCAAGAAATGCAAGCAAGTCCAGTTGCCTACGATATAGCACTTATGAAGTCTGTTGGCTTCCCTTAAAGTAACTGTGAATGCAATTTATTAAAAGTAATAAACATTTATAAACAATCGTACATGGTAACAAGACATTAATAAATGCTTCTGAGTGCTCCACTTTATAATAGGCCAAAAACAAATGTCAGTAAGTCATCTGTAGCTGCTGATCTTAAAAGTCTTAAAATAATCCAAGTGTTAATAAACTATAAATAAATTTATTTTGGTTTGCGTGAGCAAAGTCTACACCATCTTTAGGGTCAAAGGAAGAAAAAAATGCTCTGTATTTTCTTGTGGTGGTGGTGGTGGTGTGTGTGTGTGTGTGTGTGTGTGTGTGTGTGTGTGTGTGTTTGCTGCAGAGAGTCCCACAAACCGTCACCAGCGTTTTAGTTCCACCGAGAATCACTTCTGGCATTTCAGAGAACTGTGCCAAAATGGTGAATTCAGAAAAGCGAACAAAGACAGACACACACACCCACCCACACACACACACACACACACACACACACACACAATCCTGTAAGCTTCTATGGAATTCCTCTATGATAATAGTGGAAACTCAGCCAATCGCCTTGCGGCTATAACCAGTGATCATCGAGCTCTGCCATGTACAAGTTCAGTCTTGTGTGTGTGTGTGTGTGTTATGTGTGCATGTTATGCAAACAGAGAGCACACATACACAGACACACACACACACACAGCGAGCAGGAATTCATCTGAGCTTCTGTCCTCATGTGGAGCGAGCACAGGTCTCTCATCAAAGGGAGCTGTTAACAATAAGCAGCTCCAGTGAGTCAGCTTAAGTCTTCTCATATCAGACCGTGTTCTTTTCAGTACGACGCCCTCCCTGTAGGTTACAGAGGGGGGCTGTAAAACTTTATTATTCCCTCACTGACAGAGATTGTACACTTACAGCTGAGTCGATGATCAAAAGTTTTTACAGCCGGAAAAAAGAAACACAGAAACTTCTTGAACCGCTCTTGTAGTGACGCTGAGTTTGTTGCCAACACACACAGCTGTCGGGCAAGTCACAAGACTTCATGAGCAAACTGCAAGTTAAGATGTCTTTTACATCTCTGAAGGCTCAGTCTTTTCAATGCAGAGGCCTCAGGGTGCAAAATACAGCGCAGCAAGGCAGCTTGCCTCATTTGGGAAACTTAAGGGGTCTCTGGAATATTGTAAACATACTATGCATCTTTTTTCTTCATCTTTGGCTATTATTGATGTATGATTCATGCACGAGGATGATTCATCACTTAACTTCAATAAAGATACTGGTGTGCATGCTATTCTTGCCATCGCCATTGGAGCGTGGCAGTGCAATATAATAAACTCCACTCACTTTAACTCAAAGATCAGAACGAAACTTTTTTTTATCTCCATTGTGCGGACATAAAACAAGTGGGCCTACATGCTCGCAGCTTTGAATGTTTCTTACAGACAGTCCTCTGTTTGAGTTCTCTGAGTTTGCATGCTGATAGGCCTGACCAACAAATCTTCATGGTGCATTGGGATTTTTGCTTTGAAGTCTAAATGCAAGTCACGTCTTCAAGGGAAAAGTTTGGCATTTGGGGAATTACACTTATTTGCTGACAGTTAGCTCTGTGTGTGTGTGTGTGTGTGTGTGTCAGGTAGAGTCAGCTGGAACTAGAGCTAGGAGTTCCTTAGCTTAGTTTAACATAAAGACTGGAACACTATAGCTAGCCTGGCTCGGTCCAAAAGTAAGAATATCTTCCTACCAGCACCTTAAAAGCTGTCCATCCAGTCCATCCAGTCAATGTTGAGATCAAGCAGTAACTTCTGGGGCTGAAAAATGAAGTCAACAGGAAGTGCCAAAAACTGCAGTTCTTCAAATGACCACTAGAGGCTGGTGAGTTAATCCCCCTCCGACCCCCATGTTAAATTGCCCAACTTTACAGCAGGAAAAACCCGTTTACAGCCTGATACAAAAAACAGTTTTGGTCTCTAAAGCTTATGACAACTGTTCGGAGGTGATTTTTATAGTCTTGGGCAGCCAGACCTCTCTCCAAGCACTCTGTCAATGCTTGAGAAAGGTCTGGAATTACTGTATTATCTTTCTGCTATAGGGGAGTAATAAACACTTGTTTTCGTTTCTATAAACCAAACCAAACCAAATCAAATTGTCCTTGGCAGTGCTAAACCCAGGATGCAGCAACGGTGCCCTTGCAAAAGAGTGTCGGGGGGGAACACACACAGTCACAGGGCAAACTGTTGGCCCAAGGTCAATGATGGGTTTAATGATAGAGTCTGACAGTTTCAGTATTGGTGTGAGTTTGTTGGGACTGTTTAATGGCTCATTGTTCGGTGTTAGTGCTGCTGCCGTGAAGTCATGCTAAAAGGGCAAACTCAGGAGGTGAGCTGCTCTAGAGACAGTGACAACAGAAGTTTTGCTGATCCAGCAGGAAGTTGGGATGGTCTGGAATCAGACCCTGGTGCAAAAAGGATTATATTCAGGTATCATTTGATTGGTGACATTTCAAAAGATGTGACAAATCAACTTCGACTGGATGTGTCAGAAAACGGAGCAACATCGGGCATTAGAGTCCTAAGAGATGGAGTCTGGGCTTTCCAGAGGTGCATTCACAAGTTGTTTTATTTGTTGTAGATTTTTACAACAATTTGCTGAAAAAACAAAGCAGGCATGCCTCACTGCATGATCCAAACCTTCGTCTAAACTTGCCATTTTCAGTGTGTGGGTTGTCAGTTTGGAGATTATTGTTGTTTCCTGTAGCCAAGGAGATTTTGCAAATGGTAACATGCACATAGCAGAAGGGAGTGAGAATGCTGGCCAAAATAGGCGGTCAATGGCTGGCTTATAGCCACGGTCTACATCTGGTGAGTCAGACTATGGCTTTTGGAGTCCCAAATAAAGGGGACTATAGTTGAGTTCAATTTAAGAAAATCTTTAGAGAGAAATGCTGGAATACTCTGGAACAGATATAGAATTTGTGGGACAAAAATCATTTTATGGCACTGACTCTACCTGACAAAGAAATGGACAACAAGTAAAATCTGCACCCGGTAATTAGGAGTATTTCTTGGTAACCTTAATTTCCAAATACATAAACCTCTCCAACCTGATCTTAAAGGGAAATCACTCAAGCCATGTGGGGTCTAAAAGCATCACTTCACTCTTGTTCCAGTTTATATGATATCCAAACAATGAGCAGAGTTCATTTATTAGAGATAAGATGTAAGGCAGGCTTGTATGAGGCTTGGTGATGCAAAGCAGAATGTCATCTGCATACAGAGAAATTTAATTTAAATTATTTGTGAATCCTTGGATGGGTTTGGATTCTTCCAGCCACAGGTTTAAGCAACAAAGTGAACAACAATGTTGAGAGCACTGTCTATTTCCTCCTTAAAGTCTAAGCTCTTTAAAAAGATAGACACATACTTGCTCAAAGGCTTTTTCCTCATTGAGTGAGATAGTGATCAAAGCTTCTTGAAGCAGTCTGGGTGTGTACTTTATATATATAGCCTATATAAAAAAAAACATATGAGGTTGTGGAAAAAGTTACGCCCTGGTATAAAAACCGGTTTGGTCTGGGTAGACTAGCTTTGCAAGACACTGCTGAGTCTGTCAGCAAGGCTTTTGACAAGACTTTTTTAATCACTGCTGAGCAACGCAATAGCTCTGTATGTATGATCCCGCCTCTTCCACATCTTTACCCTTTTAATGGATCAAACGGATGATTCTTCCAGTGAAGGAGGTTGCAGGTTTTACCAAATTTTGAAGTTCTGATCAAGCAGCAACCTCCAACTGTGAAAAATGAAGCCAAAAAACACACACTCTTCCTATAACTAGAAAGATTCATGGCCTGTTATCAGATGGCCACAATATTTTTTCCCTACTATGGTGAAGGCATGGCCCTGCCCTACTTTACTTCTGATTGGTTTACCATGATATTCTCACCCTAACCCTGATCAACCTTACTCCTCAACCTAACCAATAAAGGCTACAGGTTCGATGAACTGTTTGGGCAACTCAATCTTACTCCAAAGTCGTTGAAATCTGGAGCTTGAGCAGTGGCTTGTGGCGTCAGACACTGACGAAAAAGCCGTCCTATAACGTTGGCATAATACGCATCTGGTCGCCGTTATAGTTTAACAGCACTTGGCGACATCAGGGGGTAACTTGGCGGGACAAGAATGAAAGTTAGGGTGGCAAAAGTCCAAGTGAAGTGGATGGTAGGGGTGGTCAATGGGTCCTACAAACACTGAGTTTCACCCAGGAGAGTGCTGTTCATGTCTCATAAGATTATAAAGCCAAACCCTGTTCTTTTTTTTCCCTAAATGCAACCATGTGCATTGTTTGCTGGAGGAAACCGACATAGTGCGCTTATTTTGAAAGAGACTGTATGTCAACGGCAAATTTCCTGTGAAAATGGAAGTGTATTTTGAAAGAAGACAATAACTTCAACAACCACTGCACCCAGGGTACCTTTCATGTCGTATCTGGACGTGGAATGTCCATGAGCAAATGTCGATATGTAACAAGGTCAGAGTGAGAATGTGTTGGTTTGAGAGATATATATTGTTGTATTTTCGGTCCACTGGGACATTTTTCGGTGTCCTGGGGCTTCCATATAATGAGCTGTAGCAACAATGGGCAGTCCCCGGTCTGATGGCAGGGGGGTTATGTGCCGGAATACTTCCTTACTGGATGCAGTATCATCCTTTAGAGGTGCCTTTTTTGGGTCAAAGTATTAAATTGTCCAGGACTTTGCTTTATTACCAAATACCAGCAAATCTAATGACATTCCCATCAACCTTGTCTGTACTTCAGGTTTAGCAAATGTTATCATGCTAACACTAAACTAAGTTTAGTGGAGGGGAGAGAACAGTAGATGGGAGCTTGTTTGTTGAAGCTAGTGAGGGTTTAAAACATTGGCATATTAGTCTCTTCTATGATGGATTAGATCTGTGTGTGATTGTCGAATGTTGGTGCAGAATACTGTGTTGCGCAGGAAGTTTTGGTTGTTGATTCTGAGAAGCATAACAAGAAAATCTGACACACAGCCTCTGTGCTGTAGATCTCTGATACCAAACTCCAGTGTATCTGTGCTGGAAATAATACGACCTTCTAACACCTTCTACTTCTGGACAGTTACCAGCAAGAAAAATATCACACAAAAATGGATCTCCCAAAAACAAAACTCAAACCACATCACTACCAGCTGCTTTCCTTGTGCTGGGTTCTCTCTATAAGTTACTGTACCACCTTAAATATGTGCAAGTGTTTTCTTAATCAGTCTGCAGATACAGCTTTTTTCCAAGTGACGTGTGATGGAACAAAGCATCATTTGTGGTTTGTTTAATGCAAGTCATACCACCAGATGGGTGGAGCTACAGGATGCAGACACTTGTGAGCAGGAGAGTACGCTAACTACACACAGTCCAATGCTGCCACTGGCCTTTGTGTCTGTTCTGAACCCCTCCCATCTCTCACCTGAGCTGCAGAACACACAAAGCATGGACAAATATTTACCAAAATAATGAGAAACCCTGTTTGTTTTGAGAGATAAACACACTCTTTGCCGGCATTAAGAGCACTAAGCTGTCACTCTATCTTGACATTCACGTCAAGATGCAGAAAGAGCCAACAATACCAGGTAGATTATTGTCGTCAACAGAGGCAACACATCCGCATTGCTGGCGGCGAGCTGTCAGGGCTGACTGGGAGCCAGCAAGGGCCGTGTTGTCACAAGGCACATGGGGGATTAGGAGGAAAGAAAAGAGGCAGGCGCTGTGTTTACACACACACACACACACACACACACACACCTACTAAACTCACATCTCTAACATAATAAAACGTAAGAAACACAATCATATCTTGGTCAGACAATATAAAAAACAGATGCATGTAAAGGCATTCTTTATAATCCAATGACAAACAGAGAAATAGATTCCCAGGGGAATGTATTTTTGCTCCGATTCAAAGCTCTTACTTTCTATGAATTGTGTTTCAATACACTTCTACCCCTGCTGTGGCTTAGCAGGCAGCCAGCTGTCAGTGTGTGTGTTATAGTAAGTCTGTGATTGTATAAGCCGCAGTCAGCGAAAAAATAACTTCAGGAAAACAAGATTTTCTACAATCCTCAAACTGTGAAAATCACAAAGTGCAGCCGAGGCTGATGGGAAAGTCTTTTTTTTATTTTTCTTGCTGGTAACTGTCCAAAAGTGGAGGATGTAAAGTCCCTCTGAGTTTAAAGGTCTAGTGTGGAGGATTTAGTGGCAACTAGCAGAGAGGTTGCAGATTGAAACCAACTGAAACTTCTCCTGTGTGTCGAGCGTGTAGGAGAACTACAGTGGCCGACACAAAAACGTGAATAACCCTATGTAAAGCCAGTGTTTGGTTTGTCCATTCTGGGCTACTGTGGAAACAACATGACGGACTTTGTGGGAGAGGATCTGCTCTGTATGTGAAAGATAGTTTGGGTCAAATAACATAATCACTGCTGGTCAAAAGGTAGGTTCAGTTCACAGAAGGACAATCTGTGGAGGCAAACAAATCAATAGGGATGAGTCAGAGGCAGAATCAATCAACAGGCAACATCCAAAAAACTAAGCAAAGGACACAGGGGAACAAAAAGCTGGAACCCTACACACACACACACACACACACACACACACACACACACACACACACGGAACTAAGATGAACTATAAGACACACACTAAATACTGTGGTGAGGGGAAGGATAATGAGATACAGGTGAGGCTAATCAGGGCGGGACAGACAATCAGACACAGGTGGAAAATACACAAGGGCAGGAAGTGAAGTGATCTAAAACGAGAGGAGATATGAGTTTCAAAGTAAAACTGGAAACAACACGAATGAATGAAATAAAAAACATAACCTCAGAAACTTGAGCTGTGACAGTATGTAGATATAAACGACTCATTCGAAGGTAACGAGACACAATGATTCTTAGTTTCACGTCATTATACACTAATGAAAAAAGTTATCAATAATATATTCCATTTCTGCCAATATACACACCTTAAATTTCATATTATACTGAGCTGTATAATAGCTCAGTGACCATAAAGCCACCCTGTTCACAGAGGACCCTTCTCAGCCCCTACACCACTCCTTCCAGTTATTGCCATTGGGCAGACAGTACAAAGTCCCACTGGCCTGGAAAAACGTCTACAAGAAATCCTTTGTTCTCTCTGCAATAACCACCCTGAACAGACACTGCACTTTAAATCTGCTTTTCTCAAACTGGCTCAATGGATGTGACAAGTATGGAGTCCACACAAAGGATTCAGTTCAAACAAGCATAATCTATTTAACTAAGATGAACTTAAATGGATGTGTCAGGTGTGCTGTGGAGGTGTTGAAGGTACAAACCAAAAGCAATGATGTTGGATGGATGTCTGCTGCAGGAAGTGAGCGAAAACGTGAGGCAGCTTTTACAGCCTAGAAGGCCCAGGTGAGCCCAATCAAGACAACGACCCTCCCACGTCAGCCAACTGACTGATGAGGTCGGCTGTTGCTAAAGTTGGTCAAATTTGTTGCCATATCAAACTACAAACTTTATTAATCATAATTAAACATGTTTCAACCATTAAATGTGATCAGGTTTCAGACCTTGTCCACTTTTGTGTTGGGTTCGGCTGCAGCCTGATTTGGCAGAGATGGCTGCCGTCTAGTTTGTGGTCTTACTACCACTAGATGGCATCAAAAAGTGTCCACGAACGAGGACAACAGGCCTAAATTGAGCAGAATTAAGTAGAAGGTCCAGTAAACCCCAACTGTAATGTCCTCATATGAGGACACAGGGTCTCAGGAGGACATGAAATGTCCAAGTATGATGTATTCATAGTTTACGCACAATGCCAACATTGTCTTCAGTCAGATCCACCTCTCGTCCAAATATGGTCACTTCTGCTCCAAAAAACAGAGACAGCGATGGCCAAAATGCCAGACTTGAGGCTTCAAAATGGGACTCCCCAAACCAAAAGGTCACGGTGGCCACGTCTGATATTTTTAAGCATTCGATGATTGAGATATTTCACTCAAATAGTGCAAACTTTTACCTGCTGGTGCGCTACAGGAGAAGTCAGAGGAGCACCAAGGTGATTAAGATTAATCCTCGAGGCACCATGAGTGTCTGCACAAAATTTCACAGCAATCCATCTTCTAACTGTCAAGAAATGTCACTGAAAACCAGAGTGATGGACCAGCGTTGCCAAGCATGGAGCCACAGCCAACACAGCTACAAACAAACAAAACAAAAACCAGATGGAAGTTTCAGCATCTTAAAATCACTCATCACATCATCACCGCCGTCATAATTTGCAGAGTATTTGCTCAAACGAGTGCTCCATAAAAACCCAGGAGGTATTTTCTCCCTGCCAGCTCTGCAGAACATAAAGCCGAGGTGGGCAAGAGTTAAAACTGGGCAAACTCCTGCCTGCTGGGCTCACAGCGTCCAACTGGAACATCTTTTCCATTTGCACAGTGGTGCACCATTCCAAGACATTACAGCATCCCAGTAAAAACACACACACTCATTCATTCACACACACTCAGACGGAGAGCTACAATAATTCAGAGCGTGATGAATTATTCAGTGTTTCTCTCAGCCTCATGGACACTGCTTTCTCAAAGTCACAGGGGACGTTGGTACGATCATGTCGGAGCTCTCCGTATGCTCCAGTGATGTGTCTGTTACATATTCTGCTGGTCCTGGTTCTCAGGCTTGATCCAGCCCAGACAACGGAGTCATCAGGATCCAGCCAAGGCCCCGATGTGGAGGGCAGCTGGCAGACGTCTCTCTCTCTCAGGGTGTGTGTGTGACTAACTGCGTTGCTGAGCAGTCGGGCTGTTGTGATTCTGTTACTCCAGCTGGCTCGGCTCAGTGTAGGAAGACCATTAGCAGGACGAGTTACAGTGTGTGTGTGTGTGTGTGTGTATGTGTTCTCTGGTACCTCAGCCCCGAGGATAATGGGCCTATCTGGGGGAGAGGACTTCAGGATGAGAGATGGGGATGCTGGCTGTCCATGAATAGATAACTGGAGTGGAGCCACTCTTCTTTACTTATGGGAACAAGAAGTAGTGCTCTAATCTAAAATGTCACACACACACACACACACACACACACACACACACACAAAATTAAATTTGACAAGAAAAAAACAACAGCTTCAATATCTAATGAGTTCATAATTCAGTTTGCACATATGCACAGGGTCTAGATATGGGTAGGGTGTATTTAATTTCCGACAGTGTAAATAGATTTTTTTTTAAAGTGGCTTATGTCTCATTATATGGAAGTTCATTACTGCCCAAAAAATAAAAATTGTTAATTGTAATATATTCAGGAACAACTAGAAGGCAGAGTGGACTGTAGACCAATGAAAAATTAAGAAAAAATAATTGAAATTAAGATTAAAAGATTTTAAAAAATTAAAATAAAATATAAAATTAAGAGACACTGCAAAAAAATTTAACTCAACATGGAAAAACTATAAAATAATGTGGAATAATTATGTCAAAATTATTACTAAGTATAAACGTTGGCTTACTTGTAAAAAAAAATAATTATTGCTTCAGAATTGAGATGTGTCAAATAATAACTTTTTCAAAAATGTAGTAATTTTAAAAGATTTTAATGATGAAATATTAAATAAATAAGTCAAAATTAAGATATTAGAAAGCAAATTCATGACATGAAAACTTAGATTTACCTGAGTCAATATTTTTAAATAATTAATAAATATGTAAATAAGATTTTATCAAGTTAAAAGATCATTAAAAAAATCCATTTAGTATATATATTGAAAGTTGTATTTGTTTGACGCAGTATCTTTTTATTTTATTTTTTTAACTTTCCTCCTGCCATTAACAGGCTTCTGTACATTTTGGATCAAATCGTCCTAAAAATATATTTTCACATAGACGACATCATATTCAGCTTTCATGAATGTTAAACTAAACTAACTCTTGCATCGACTAAATCCACATGTGAGCAAAAATAAGTCGTACACAGTGAAATCCAGCAGCTTCAGTATAAATATCTGACAGGCAGCATTGTATCACACAGACATGAGTGGAAATGTTTATTTATTACTGATTAAAGCCAAACAGACAGACAGATGGACAGACATATGGTACATGCTGGGTCGCCCCTCACAATCAAAAAACTTCAATGAGAAATTCTCATTAACACTCTCAGTCTTTGTAGAGTATACACACAGGGGGACCAACACTTCCACTAAAACAAACAAACAAAAAACAATTCATGAACAGTCTGAGCAGAGAATATGTGCAAACCTTTCTCGAGCAGAAGAGGAGGGTGAGGGTGTGTGAAAGAGCAGGAGATGCAGATGATGCGACCACAAAAGTGTAAAGACTTAGTGGTTAAAAAAACAAGTTGAAAGTAAATGTATGTAATTCAATTGAACAACGACACCGTGGACTCCAACTTTAAAAACATACATTCATTGCTTGTATTTCGTTGTCAATAATCTGGGGAGTCCTGCTTGTTGAGTCTCCACCCAGCTGGACGGAAAACACACATTATTTTAGCACTATTGCCATTAAAACACAGATCAATCACTCCTTCCCGATCATTGACATCACTTCTAGTACTTGACATTAAACATCCATCCACTTTTAAAGTGCTGTTTGTAATTTTGTGATCTGACTCCAAGTGAGACTGTGACTTCTGAAAGAAATAAATTCCTCTGACAAATACAAAGTTGACATCATAACCAATAAAACACACTGTTTTCAAAGTAGTCATGCTGAACGTGTGCTCAAAAGCAAGTGTTTCCAAGCGCTCTTGCCTAAGATAAACAAAGTTTGACTTTACAGCAACACACACCAGATGTCATATGACAAGGAACAACCAATCACAGCCGACAGATATCTTTTCCTTCTTCTGTAACTATCAGTCTGTGATAAATACGCTGGAGTTGATTATTTCAGTGCAGGGCTACCTGGAGCTTTACATCAGTCCCACGGACAACATTTCAGGCCTAATACACACCAACAAAACAACTGCCGGGAGCTGATGAGCTAAGAACTTGGGATTTCTAGTAGGTGGGCTGCTGTCGCTTAGCAACTTAAGATGCAACCTGCCTCCGTGCTCTTGAAAGTTGGCACAGAGTGGGCACAGAGTAGCATCCATTGCCTGACCTTGTGTCCTCCAGGTGGTTAAAGATACAGCATGTGTCCTGGCCCTAATGTTGGCAAACTCATCTCCATTTGAGCTACTGTAGCACTCATTGTCACGGTGATGTAGGGCTGCAAAGAACTGTTCTTTTCATTATCAACTTAATCTGCTGTTTAATTTCTTGGTTAATCCTTCAGTGTATAAAGTCTTCAACATCATTCACAGTTCCTCTAAGGTCATGGTGATGTCTTCTTTTATCCAATCAACAGCCAAAACCCAAAGACATTTAATTTATTGTCATATATGACAAAGAAACACAGAAAATCCTTGCTTTTAAGAAGCTAGAACCAGTCATTTTTTTTTAGCATTTTCGCTTAAAAAGATTTAAAAAAGATTTATCGATAATCAACATAACTACAGATTTATTTTCTGTCATTCGACTGACTGATTATTAGCGAATCACTGCAGCTCTACAATGACGTAATTAAAGCAACAGAGGAGAATTGTGGGAAATTGAGGGACACCTGTTTCCCCCTTGCTGCTGTTCAAAAGTTACACAGTCTCACTTACAAGTAGAAACAGACAAGTTCCTTGCTTTAACTTATCATTATGAAGTAAATATTGATTGCACAATGTAATGGCTGTAGAATAATGACACCATCAGCGTTTAGACTGGTTCCCTTAAGCCTCACTTTTACTATGTAATTATGTCTGCAGCCAGGTACAATCTGCAGAGAAAATGAAGGCTTGATTTCCAGCACAGGGGAAGTGCGTCAGTCATTGTGCAACCAAATCAGGGAGAGGACAGAGTTTTTGTTTCCCTGGTAGTTACAGGCCCCAGAAAGTGTGTCAGGCTTTGAAGCTAATTTTAGTAGTGGCCAAACAGTGGAATTGCAACTTTGGGGTTGGTTACGTGATGCAAAGGAGCCCATAAAGACTTTACCTATAGACTTGCACTGGGAAAGAGACGCTCATAAATGTGTTTTTAGCATTACAACTCCTGCGAAATGGCTCTTTTTACCACAGGGATTTGACCCATTTGGTGTGATAATATTTGAAAGTCTCAAAGAGTCACATGATTAATTAATTAAATAATTTTATTTCTAGTTAAGTTAGCAGTGCGCTAAACTGGAGGGTTAGCTGCTTGGCAAGCCCGGTCTCGCTCCGAAGTCGTCGCAATCCAGCGCTTGGGCGGTAACTTGCAGCGTCAGAAAGCAAGTAAAAATTTTTCCTTTAAGGTTGGCCAGAATTCACGGCCAGTTGCCATTATAGTTTAATGGCGGCCGAGGGGTCAGAGGGAAACGTGGCGGGACAAGAACGAAAGTTAAGGCAGTAAAAGTCTGACAATGGGTCCAACAAACACTGACTTTCACCCAAGAGAGTGGTGTTCGCGTCCTGTAAGATTATAAAGCCAAACCCTGTTCTTTTTTCCTAAACCCAACCACGTGCGTGTGTTGTTGAGGGAAAAAACATCAATTCGTGGTGTTGTACCGACGTAATGCGTTTATTTTGAGACTGTATGTAAACGTTAAATTTCCTGTGAAAACAGAAGTGTATTTTGAAAGAAGACAATGTATGTAACAGGCAGAACGTGACATGGTCCCGGAACGTCAACACACCCAGGGTACCTTGCACGCCGTATGTGGACGTTCAAAGTCCATGACCAAATGTTGATATGCAACGAGGTCAGAGTGAGAATGTGTTAGCTTGGCCGATTAACTCTCTAGTGTGCACACTCCGTGGGCGGCATGCCGTGAAAGATCTGGGTAATTTTAAACCCAGGAAGTTGAACTTTTTTGGCCTCATACGCCTCTGAGCAACTTTTATACGAATGAACGGGACTCTGCTTCCAACACTGTATCCAGTTCTCTTTATACATCCATTAGTGCCAATCCCCAATAACCACTGAGTATCAGCGTAAGTTCTGTGCCGTTATTATGCTCAGTGGCGGAAATGGTGGACGGTGGAAAAACCAAAGTCGCTACATGCAGTGTGTCCTGTGTTGTTGGTAGTTGCGAGGCTCTGATGAAACAGAAAGCGAACCGGTTGTCTTTGGGACAATAACGATAACAATAATACCACTTGAAAACGCTAGGGCGGGTGAAAAGGTTAAAAGTTGTCTGTTTCCACTTATAATAAGTTCTACTTCATAAACTTTTAATGTCTGGGAGGGGAAAAGCAAAACATTTAAACAAACACAGATGAGAGCTTAAAAAAAAGCAATAAAGAGGATGTAGTCTGGTAGAAATCCTTCACACACTGTAAAAACAGTAAATAAAGAAAAAACGTCTCTATGAAAAATGTTAGCTGGAGAAGCCGCCTCGAATGTTTAAATAAAAATACAAAAGAGTCAAACACACTGTAAGACGATTGCTGTTTTGCTTAGTCAGTACCGGCACATGCTAACAAAAGAAATCCTGACAGACGTCTGACTTCACTGTAAGTACAATCTTCAGAGTCACAAAAGGCATTTAGCTGTACTCCTGCAGAGCGTATTATGGCATATCAAGCAGTGTTTGAGGCCGCACACAGTGTTACAGGAGGGCTGGGAGACAGTGAGACAGAAAATAAAACTGCTGACCAAAGCTTGTAACTATCTCCTGCTGAGAACGAGCGCTAACTTCTGCTGTTAAAGCTCCTCTTCCTCTGGGCGCCTTTCAATAGCGCCCATTTTCTCCCGAGGCGACGTGAAGGGAAGTGGATCCCTTCTAGCGTTACAGTGACACATGCTTTTAAAATGTCAGACTCTACCTCGCTCCTTGTCTTTATTCCTCCCCTCCTGCTGAGCGAACCCGGACATTCCTCCTGTTACTTCATGCACAGAGATAAAGAAAGTCTCAGCCTTTGATTCCAGAAGGAGGTCTTTTTCTGCTCAGTGAGTCGCGCATGACAACAACCGTGTCCGAGGTTAACTCAGGTTAGAGAGCTCGTAGTCCTGTTTGGCGCTTTCCATACAAGCGTCCAATTCCACAGCCTGGCCATTAACTCGAGCACCTCCAACCTTCCGATGCTAGTTCAAAGATGTCAAAGCGTAGAGATCCACAGAGAGGGTCAGGGAGAGGGGGGTTATTTATTAGTAAACAGTCGTTGTCAGGTGGAGCTGTTACTGCTCAGTGGGACACACGGTGCGGTCTTTGCAGCAGAAGTAATGCACCACCACGCCGTTGGGATACCTGGCGAACGCACTGAAAGAGACAGATGAAGCAGCAGAGGATGTTTTACTGTCGGTAGGATTATTACTCACTGCATCACGGCACATAAACAAGCCTTTAATTGAAATTTATAAGAGTGGTCTGAAAAATGAACAGGGTATGAAATTAACAGCAGCTCGGGGCATGAAAGCATGCTCAGGTTAATAAAACTGAAACTGCACACACAGAGGAATCTGATTAACAGAGATAAAAGATGTAAATGAGAGATGCTGCCGTAACATCCAAAATAATCAGGATTTACATGATGACTCTTCCATAATAAAATCAAAGGTGCTCAAAAACCTGTCCACTTTTTAGAGATGTAAGATTCACAGATTTGTCACATGCAGTAATAATTATAATAAGATTAAAATCAATACCTGTTCCCTATTTTCTTCTTGCAGACTCTGCAGGTCTTTTCCTCTGTAATGACGCATTTAACCTGCTGATGGAAGATCCGCTCCTCCTGCACCTGGAAACACAGAACACGCCAGGTGAGCAGAGACAGACAGCGCAGGAAATCAGCTTTAACATCTTGTTTAGCTCGATGACAAAGAACAAACCCTTTGTCACGTCAAAACAAACATTCAAAAACACATCATGACAGGCTGAGCAGGAAGTGTCATGTGGAAGGACTCCCCGTCATCCTTATCCCTCCTCTTAGTTGCGGCGCATCATTAGTTCAAAGCTGTCACTGTTTCTCCTTGTGTTAATCAGACACTTGACCCTGTTCTGTACTCATGTGCTGGCTTGGCTTGACTCACTTTGACTCAGCGTGTCGGCCATTTGCATTTCCACACAAAAGGGCAGCTGATGATTCGCTTGTCTGAGTCGATGATGTTTCCAACCAGCGTGCTCTTTAGTGGTGTTTATTACTGCACTGTGCAGCGGTTGTTGGTCACCAGCTACTTATCATCATGGATTTTCAAGCTGTTATTATTTGGCCTGTCATCTACCGTAGTGCTGTGGCAATACCAACATTTTCAACGAGTTCATTGTGTGCATGCAACAGTTCATTCTTTTTAAGGGCAACTGCAGTACCTACTAAAAGTAAAAAGAAAAAGTATGTGATTCGGAACGCACCCTTATTGTTAGTCGACCACAGAGTTGACTTGTGTGTTGTCCTGCATGTCAGATTTTACTCAACAGTACTGTTCAAAACTTGGTAGTTAGACTGAAGCACACACCTTGGCTGGAAAAATTCTGCTTCAACAACACACAGTTCATATTCAGAGTTTACCTGCCCCAAGCTGGTTGTTTCAAAATTAAAAATACATTTATTAATCAGAGCACTCACTTAGCGTAGCACCGGCAGAGTGCTGAATATTTTTTTGAATTTATGAACAATTCCCTGCCAAAATCATCAGAGGAAGGCGTGTGGAGTCAGCTGTTGCCACATTCCTGTCTGGTGCATGCACCCTCTACCTGCTTGGAGGCAGTCAGGTGCGCTTTAACGTGACTCTGGAGATGGTTTATCTCGGGTGCAGCTTGGCACAACTTAGTATGTTAAACGGGTAATGGAAACACAAATCAAAGCAGCATGGTTTGGCCAAAAGTGTCAGTGGAAAAGCCTCGACTGTGGACTGTAGAGCAGTACTTCCTGTCCTGGGAGGAGGAGGTGGAGGTGGTGGAGTCTCAAAATGACACTAAAGGGGTTGACAATAAGAAAAACTCATGTTGCAACACAAACTTCATGTTAATTCTTGGGAATTTCCACCAATATTTCTTTTTCCTAATGAAATCCTGTATATTTAAATAAAGTCAAACTAAAAGTGAATAAAAAAATGTGTTTTATCAAACTTAACAGTTTTGTTTTGTTAAAATAAAAAAGGATCTTTGGTGAAATACCAGATATACTCATAAAGAAAGAGTGAACAAACTTGTGCTGTAGCCATAAGCCACAGACAGACAGTGTGTTATTAGTCGTGCTGAAGAGTTAAACAGACCAATGTGACATTTGCAGGTCCATTTACACGCTGTTTAACTTGCTTTAGCTGAGCAGATCATTACTTGTCTATCTAGCCTGAAAAAAGACATTAGCACTTTTCCTGTGTGAATGTTGTTCAGTTGCTCACTCAACAAATTGTGGTGCAGGACTTGAAGTGTGTTTGCGTGTTAGATAAAAAGAAGACTTTAGCAACACAGCTAATGTGGGACGTTGTTCTGTCTGTAGGTCACTGTGACAGGGCACACACGTTCCTGCAAACAGCCAATGCAAATGTTTGATCTACTGTATGGAAACAAGTTCTTCATGTAGACAAAGAACTAACAGTGTGTTTTTTTTCTCAAAGGACAACAGAGGACATCATGTGATGCGCAGAGCAGATGTGTACGCTGTAGTACAAAATAAATAAATGCAAATTAATTGGGGCTGCACATCAATCTGAAAAGGAAAAATCAATCTTTCATAGAATTGCGCTCAGCTAACAGACATGCAAGTTGTGACCAGGGGCAGTAATTAGACCCTGCTGTGTGTTAATGACAGGAGCCCCTGCACGACACAACTACAACATCATCTCTGATATTCTGTAAACAGGTTTATATAATGGTGCTCTTTTATCTGTTTCACACAGGTGGTTGTCACTGCTTATGATTGTACACACCACATCCTGTGTGTTGGAGACTTTCTCCCCATAAAACCAACTACTGTAAGGTTTCTGTGTCACATCACCTGGAAATATAACACAATACAGTGTGTATAAGACAGGAGTTACAAACTGCTCTACTTCTCTGCTAAATTTATCCACATTGTTCAGGGTTTAAATGTTTAAATTCCACTCTAATCGTTTACATTTGAAAGGTCACATGGGCCTGACAATTTGTCCTTCAACCCGAGGACTGTGGTGTCACATATGCAAACATCTGCCATGTTCAAGTGTCCTTAAAATTAACTGAACGTCTCAGATGAAGGGAAGTTATAAGAGCATCGACTGTATAAAAAGAAGTGGACCTAGCCAACAAGAAGTCACCCATTGGTTTGTGGACCACCTTTTTTAAAGCTTTAATTTTAGCATTTTGTCCCTCACCATCTTGGATTTCTGGAGCCACAAGTCACCACATTTGGACGACAGGGTCGACCTGTGAAGATGCAAGGGATGGATCTGTCTATTGGGTTACCAGCCTGGTCGGGCCAGGTAGTGTTAGCATATCAAACGCTAAGTTATCAGCTAACTCTCGCCAGCTAGCTTTGTTAGGAAGGTGCATCTGTATTTAATAATTAACTGTGATATTAATTGGCTAGCGAAGAACAGGCTGAAAACAAAATTCATTAAAGGCAAAAGATGAACAGCTAACTCCTTAAAATGTCTTTTTGTACAGCTGAACGCTAATCAAAACATATTTAGGTGACCAAAATGTTTCAATTAACTCTGCACTGAACTGAAAACACACTTAAAGGATTAGAGTTCTAAGATGACAAACAAGTTCATGGATACAGAGCGTTAGTGACTTGTTGATCACAAGGTAGCCAGACCCTGAACATGCCCTACTTTAGTGTCTATTTCACTGTAAATGTGAACGTAATTTGCAAAATGAACATCATGCTGCATTTAAGAAGACTTTAAAGTAGGTATTAAACCCATAAACTTGATAGGAAAAAGTTTATATAGGTCATAAATCAAGTGAGAAGTTGGGTCATTTTCTCATAGACTACTGTACAATGGGACACTGGTGAAGTCGCCCCCCTCTGGCCATTAGCAAGAATGCAGGTTTTAGGCTTCACTTTTTCAGACCTAGAGGCTACGTCCGCTTCTTTGACACAGTCTATGTGACAGAAGCTCTGATTCCTGAGTCCACTTTTCTTAAGGAAGGGTTGTCTTTGACTTAACTCAACCATCAGCCACGTGATTGGCCGAGTACATAAGATGTTACACCTGAAATTTTACTCTAATTTACATGAACCACTGTGCAAACAAATTCTCCAGGACTCACCCTGAGGAACTCGGCCTGCAGCAGACTTTTCAGCACCTGGTTGCAGCGCTTCCTCTGTGCCTTCTCCTCCAGGACGCTCTCCAGGAAGACCCGGATCTCTCGGATCTGGGTGTTTGCTGGGAGCAGATTGATGGCCTGGAAAAACAAACAACAACAAAGAAACGCTGGCTTGTTAATGCAGGAAGTGCCGGCTACTGTTTGTAAACACTACCTTCAATCTTGGCCTCTCCTCCCTACACCGCTTGAACATACACTGCAAGCTACCGTCCTATTGTAGGAGCTTTACATTTGTTGGAATGGAAAAGATGATGCAAGCTAACTGAGCTAACCGACACCAACCTGTCCAACAGGAAAGAGGCAAACTCCGGGTCACTCTTCATCATCTCCTTCAATGCCCCCAATGAAAATGAAAGCCGACCTCAGATTCAATCTCGTTTAGGAACAAACTCTTCCGCTTAGCGTTTCGCCTCACTATATTAGCGTTTTTCAGCACTGTGTCCATGATTTTCGCAGCTTCCACTTGGATGCGTGCTGCTTACAGTCTGGCCCAGGTTGCTACCTTTTTATTATGTACTGCGCGCTGTTACTGGCTGGGAGCGACACACCCCTGCCCAAAGGTTGCAGCCCAATAACATCCCGAACACGGCAAAATAAGAAGTAAATAGGAAAATGCAGGCAGAGGGCAGAGTCTCTGCAAATAAATACACCGCAACACACTTCTTCTATGAGTCCTTACGTTGTCTTTTAGGGAAAAACCTGCATGGTACAGTGTACCTTTAAACACTGTTGACCAGACATAATTAGTTTTTTTAAAAAATATTACAGCTCTGTCAGTATGAGGAGGAACTTTGAGGATTAAATGGAGGACATCAAAAGCAAATTACACTGGTTTTTAAAAGTATAACCTCTGAACTGAAGTTGGAGGAACCAGTGATAAAGACTTTGAATTGAGTAATCGCCACGATCATTAGAAGCACAATACAACAAGCTAACATAACTCATTAATCATCTTAAAGTAATGATATTCAATTACTCCCTCGTGGGAGCAGTAATCTGCTGTTACATGACTTCCCAACAGCATCTCCTCTTACCTTAAGAAATAAAAAATAACCCGGCTGTGTGCTTCTGTGTGAATGCTCAGGGAGACTAAACACAATCAAGGCCAGTTGTCTTGTTGTCCTCTTGTTCAATATAATTAAATTACATTAGCACAAATGGCCTTGTTACACTCAGGCAGCTCAGAGTGAGAGTTTCCTGTTGAGAAACAACTGGGAAACAGAACTGACATTTGTGTATAATTCAATTTCGGTTCTGTATTTTGTCTTTTTTTTTGTTTTTTTGATTAATTCAACAGTAAGCGAATAAATAATTATGTAATTACACCACTACCATACGCCAGATAATATGCATTGTATTTTGATTATTTAATACGACATGCCAACTTGCAGTAACTATTTTTCCAAGCAGTCAACTTGACGATAGAAAAACCTGTAAGCCTTCAGTCACTCTTTGTGGATGTTCAGTAGAACAATGAGCAGGACCTGGCTGCAGCAAAGTTCAGAATGCAGGTTTGTTCCTGAAAAGCTGCAGAACATTAATGAAAATTCCTCTTCTTTAACATCTTTTGTGCTCAAGTGCCACTGAACAAGGAGACTGGCCCTGCAGTTCATGTGGGTCCCCTCAGTCGGCAACAGAAAAAGACTGAGGTAGCTCTGAGTAGCTCCTACTTACATGGGAGGTCCCACTTGCTCCCAACCACTTGTAAACTAACAAACTTTACTGTGTTTTGAGACAAGAATTTGTACTTAAAGGATAGGTACACTGACAGAAAATTAATCTGCAAATTTAGCAAGTAAAAACTTCTGACATTTGCCGACTCCAGGTTCTCAAATTTAGAGCTGAGGTAGGCAGTTTTATTTTGGCGTCACTGGGTAAAAATACGATAATAAACTTTGAGCATATTGTAATTCAAGTCTGAGAGAACACTTGACCTCTGCACCTCCTCCTGGCTCTGTTTCAAGCTTTAGAAAATCTAGCCCGTGACAGGACACTTTGGCAAATCACAGGACATTTCAGAGAGAGGGCTTTCTTAATGGCTGTAACATAAATGCAGACGTGCCTGGAGATCTTTCCGGCGAAAGTCTGATTCAATAGCAGTGAATCCTGCAGAGAAAGTTGCTATTCCAGCATCGGCAACAATGGTCTACACTGCAAAGCAACCCAAAAAGGAAGTCGGACTTATCAAAAAGAGAGTCTGAAAGGTAGTCTTACAAAGTATGAAATAAAACAAAGCGTTTCAGAGATGAAGGGAATGAACTGAATCCGCTTTTACATCTGGAACCTCCCGTCTACAATGGGCTTGAGACGCACCCTCAATGAGGACTTGGCTTAGATTCGGGAGTTACTCTCTTGTCCTGAGGCCTCCTTAAGGAATCTGATCTGATCCCGTTTGATTTGGCGGTGGGAACCTCTTGCGACCGCATACCTTTACTGACGTTGACTCCAACAGGATTCAGACCCTGGACCTTCCGCATGGAGGACGAGTGCTCTAACCACTACACTAGGGAGGCCCCCCAGAGATGAAGAGAATATCCTGCTAATAGTTTAGCCTTCTGTGGCTAACAGTTCATGTTTCTGTAGCTAACGTTAGCTAGAGTCTTGAATCACATTGTGTCCAGCACCTCACTCATCGCCGCTGTGGACTACTTTGCTGAGAGGAGAATGTGCAGCAGCTCCGGAAACTGACCCTTAAACAGCAGCTGCAGCAACCCAAATCCAGCCAGTGCAAATCCCAGCTTCAGGGAACCAGACAGCCCCGAGTCCCTGCTGGATCAATAAACTTTCTGTCGCTACTGTTACACAGATTACACCTGGTGCTGCCACTGGCCACCAGCCTGCTGTGACTCCCGGCGCTCAGGGGCTTGTGCTGGTCGAATTCGAGCTGCTACAGCTGCCAACCGAAGGTCCGTCTCAAGAGCTGCTGCCAGCTCTCCTCCCAGCACGATGTCACCTTGGGCTCTGGAAGCTTCTGTTTTTCTGTATTTTCAGACATTTTCAGACAGACTGAATATTTAAAAGAATGTACTGACAGACTATTTGACTATGAAATAAATCTTTAGTTGCAGCTTCAGCCAAGAAATTATACAAACAGAACTAAAGACTGACCAACAAACACACAAATATGCTTCATGTTGGAAGTATTTCCTGATGTTTTGTACAGTCTCGTCTTGTCGCCCTCGTGCTCTTTTTTTGGCGAGGCAGAGTCTGGGAGTGAGGCCAGGGGAAATGAAAGCAGGGTGCCATTAAAGTCAATAAGGGAGCGCAGGGAGGCAGAGTGGCACAGAGAGACAAGATGGAGAGCTTCCCGGCTGCGGGCTCTGAACCTAAACATTCATATAAACCTGCAGTGTTTGTTCCCCTTGAGGGGCTCTTAATTTGACATGTCTGTGGCTGAGTACAGATCAGTGGTGCCTTTCACACACAATCGCATCTGCTCTAAATCACGGATACAACACAGTCTGTTGCGGTGCATTTTACAACGAGGATATAACTCATGACAGATAAACTTTCTCTTTTTATGAATTTAAATATTTACAGTGACACAGTGGAGGAGTGTCAAATACTGTGTCTCTGTTTCTTCGTGATAAAATATGGAAACAACAATTACACAATCAGCTGAGTGTTTCCTTCTCGATGAGGACTGTGTGGTTGAACTGTATTGAAAAACAAAACCGAATAACTCCATAAATCTTCTTTACTAGACAGCATTCACTGGATTGTGACGTGACGGTTTGACGGGCAAAATAGGTCATGAGCTACTCTTGAACAAAACAGCTTTTGTTCAATTAACTCTTTGCTATTTTGGTTCTGGGTTCAGGTACAAAACAGGTATATGAAAGGAAATTCATCAAAGGTATTCACATGGCAACGCAGACGCCCTCTCGAGGGAGATCCGCAACCTGGTGGAAATCTTTTTTTTTTTTTGGTTTGCTGGATCTTCTCTATCACAAAGGCAGCAGCCTGATTACCCCCAACTGTGCGAACCCCTCTCGTCTCACTCCAAAAACAAACTGAATCAAATCTTTAAATGAGTTGTGCTCCGTTCAGTCGCTGTTTTAATTTCACAGCAAATGCCAAATGACTAATTCAGTGTGTCATCGTTAATCATGTTATTCCATCTCATCTTAATCCAGCCGAAACAAGCCCGCTCTTATCAGCTCCACTTTCACGTCTTGTCTGAATTAGCAATGATTACTAAATCTGAACGAAGGCAAAGAGTCAGCTCATAATAATAAAATCCCTGGCCTGAATTAGAAACTAATTCATGCCTTCTTATTTGATGAGCAGCTTGAAGTACCAGATGGAGTTTGCTGAGCAGGAAAGTTGAATTCAAGTGCAACAATTGTGTACACGTGTCACAAGACTTTAGCAGCCTCACAAAAGCACTTCTCTTGACATTGACACAGTCTTAATGCAGTAAACATATGTTGTAATACGAGGGGATAAAATCGGAATTACTTTTGAGTATTACCAGACTGAAGTTTGTTCTCAAGTCCCCCAGGGGAGGAACATGAGTACCACTCTGTTGTTGTTTACCTTGGTGGTGTTGAGTTTGCTGTGGTGCAGCTCCAGGACTTGCAGAGCCGCCTGCAGGTTGGCCTGAGGCTCCGACAGCTCCATCTTGATGGGCCCCAGGCAGTGAACATCAGGAGGTGACAGGTACATCCGCAGCAAAGACAAATAAACCTGAAGGGAAGAAATACAGCTGTTAATACTTAATTTACCTGAATCAGAATCTGCAATATGTCATGTGAGACAACAATAAAAGGCAAATAACAAATGACAGGACCTTCACACAATAAAAACATGTTTACGCTTAAATTAAATGCCTTTCAAATTTCAGGCTGACTTTTGGGGAAAATCATCTTTTACTTATCCAAGAATTGCAGGTAAGTAAAAAGGTAAGTAATATGTACACAAACTGGCCACTTAATTAGGTATACCTTTCAAGTACTGGGTCCGACTCCCTTTTGCCTTAAGAACCGCCTTAATTTTCTGTGTCATAGATTCAACAAGGTGCTGGAAACATTCCTCAGAGATTTTGGTCCATATTGACATGATGACATCACACAGTTGCTGCAGATTTGTCAGCTGCACATCCATGATGAGAATCTCCCGTTCCAGCACATCCCAAAGGTGCTCTATTGGACTGAGATCTGGTGACTGTGGAGGCCATTGGAGTACAGTGAACTCATTGTCATGTTTGAGATGATGTGAGCTTTGTGACATGGTGCGTTATCCTGCTGGAAGTAGCCATCAGAAGATGGGTACACTGTGGTCATAAAGGGATGGACACGGTCAGCAACAATACTCAGGTAGGCTGTGGTGTTTAAACCATGCTCAGTTGGTACTAAGAAAATCTCCCCCACACCATTACACCACCACCAGCAGCCTGAACCGTTGATACAAGGCAGGATGGATCCATGACGCCAAATTCTGACCCTACCATTTGAATGTTGCAGCAGAAATCCAGACTCATCAGACCAGGCAATGTTTTTCCAATCTTCTATTGTCCAGTTTTGGTGAGTCTGTGTGAACTGTAGCCTCAGTTTCCTGTTGTCAGCTGACAGGAGTGGCACCTGGTGTGGTCTTCTGCTGCTGTAGCCCATCTGCTTCAAGGTTGGACGTGTTGTTGGTTCAGAGATGGTCTTCTGCAGACCTTGGTTGGAACCAGTGGTTATTTGACTTCCTATTGCCTTTCTATCATCTTGAACCAGTCTGGCCATTCTCCTCTGATCTCTGGCATCAACAAGGCATTTTGGCTCACTGGATATTTTCTCTTTTTGGGACCATCCTCTGTAAACCCTAGAGATGGTTGTGTGTGAAAATCCCAGTAAATACTCAGACCAGCCCGTCTGGCACTAGCAATCATGCCACGTTCAAAGTCACTTAAATCACCTTTCTTACCCATTCTGATGCTCAGTTTGAACTTCAGCAGGTCGTCTTCACCATGTCTACATGTCTAAATGCATTGTGTTGCTGCCACATGATTGGCTGATTAGCTATTTGCGCTAACAAGCAGTTGAAAAGGTGTACCTAATAAAGTGGCCAGTAAGTGTATGTAGCCCTGTACGCTACATTTTGCCAACAGGTAAGTGGAGGTTTTTAAGTAAAAAGACAGCATTGGGTTCAATTGTAGGTCTAACGATTTGTATCTGAAATATGGACTTTTACACAGAAGGGCTTGACTCATGTGAAAAAAAGGAAATTAAAAGATGGATAAACAAAACAAGACAAAAATGTTTGTGGTATTTGAGACCTCACAAATTCAAAATTAAGATTATTCAATGACTTTTAAGGCCTATCACTTATGGAACTGAATTTAAGACTTTTTAAGGACATGTAGCCTGTAATTATTAAACTTCAGCTACGCTGGCAGGTGGATGTTCTTGCCTCCAGGCAGAGCCACGCTAGCTGTTTCCTGTTTCCAATATTTATGTTATGTTATGTTAAGCTCAACAGCTGCTGGCTGTAGCTTCATATTTAATATGCAGATATCAGAGTGGTATCACTCTTCTCATCTATCTCAGTAAGAAAGCAGATAAGCCCATTCTAGAAAATGACAACCTATTCTTTTGAAATCAGCCTATAATAATGGGTTGGTGATTAATTCTACTTTCATACTGGTGTTGTTTGGTCGCAGAGTCGAGCGACATTTTATACACATAACAGACAATGTCAGCTGTCATTTCTGTTTTCGTATAGAACTGGCAATGCACCTCTCATTGGGAGCTTGAGCCATAAATAATCCATTATATTTATGTTGCACTTTCTGCAAACACAAAGGCACTTAGCAGAAGGCAGCAGAGCATACGCCATGAAAGAAGTGGTCATAAAATAACAAACACAACAAAATCCGAGAGGACAAGGCAAAGTAACAATTAATTTTCTGAAACAAACAAACAAACAAAAAAACAGGAGGAAAACACAGAAAGCTACTTACATCCTTACTCCCTTCAACCACACTGTTGTAATGACTGTGACAATATCTGCAAAATACACAAAGAGTATCAGTTCACCTTATTTGACCAATGTGCTGAACACAAGATAATGGCACAGGTAAAGGGACAGTTTACCCCAAAGTCAAAAATACATTTTCCCTCTTACCTGTAGTGCTATGTATCAGTCTAGATTGTTTTGGTGTGAGTTAGTGAGTGTTGGCGCTATCAGCTGTAGGGATGTCTGCCTTCTCTGCATTAAAATCAAAATTACATTTGAAAACCTCAACATCAATGTCTCTTTCCAGAAATCATGACCTGGTTACTCAAAATAATCCACAGACCTTGTTGTGAGCAGTTTCATGTAGGAACTATTTTCTGTCCAGCGAACTACACCTGCTAGCTATATCACTGCGCAGAAGGAAGTGTGCATCTACTGCTAGCTCACCTAGCACCACTGAGCTAGCTAACATTACAGTTCAGCTGAGGAGGACACCATTAATGTTTAAATCTCGCACTGTCATGAGTACGAGCCTCTTGTCCGTGAGTAGATGAACGCTTCCTTTTGCATGGTGATAGAGTTGGTGGGTATACCCCGGTTGAAGAAAACAGTTCCTACTTACAACAGCAGAAAACAAGGTCTGTGGATTATCTTGAGTAACTGGGTCATGATTTCTGGACTGAGACATTGATGTTGAGTTTTTCAAATTGATTGTTTTGGCACTTTGAGCACCACAAGCTGAGTGCCATCTAGTTCCATTATATTAGAGAGAAGGAAGACATCTCTACAGCTGATATCTCCAACACTCTGCAACTCACACTAAAACAATCTGGACTGATAAACAGCACTACAGGTACGAGGAAAAATTTGTATTTTTGATTCTGGGGTGAACTGTCACTTTAAAGCATTTGATCCATTTCAGATGTGACCTTTAAAATGTATTTTGCCACTTCACAGAAACAAGCTTAACAGTAAATTTGATTCCACATCAACTCACTACTTTCCCAATTTTCTGTTTCGGACTACTTTACAGTCAGATATTGCTTCCTCATCATTAGTCAAGTTAGCTGCTGGAGTTAGCAAACATTTGGCTGGTGTTTGGTATTAATTCCCCACCCAGTTATTCTGCAGGACTCTGTGGTGTTTGCAGAATTACTCACTCTTCAGCCATGCGGGTGTCTTTCAGGATGTGCACATAGATGAAGAGCGCCTGCTCGTGTTTACCCATTCGACCCAGAAGCAAAGCCCGTTCCTCCAGCAAACCTTGGAAAGTAAAAACAAGGTCAAAAGGTGCAAGTTTTCCCTTCAGCTTGAACATATAGAACTTTGCTGAAACTTTCCTCTATAACTGAGAACATATGCACATGAGGTAATGGGAAATGAAAAACTTTGTTTTCCTTAGGTGCATGTTACGTAACATCACACTGAGCCCCTTTTGTGATATTGGGTTGACATAATGATGTTAAAACCTGTGGTTCACTTTGAATTTCTACAGATTCCTATTTCAGAAACAACCCATTTCCCTCCATACCTTACATGTAAATGCTTAAGATATTATGACAAAATGATGATACAATGAAATACAGTCTTCTTCAGAAATGAAACCCACATTCTTGTTTGTCGGTATATGTTAAACACAGAAGAGATGTCTTATTTGTTCACCGCAGATCTCTTACCATCAAAGGGGAAGTCACTGATAAGCCTGGCTGGTTCATAGCTGGTAGAAATATCCAGGAAAGACAGCAGCTTGTTCCTGAACTCTCCCAGATCACCGTCCTCCTTCCCAGCAGCAACAGCTGGAACTCCTATAACAGCACAGACGTTTTAATTATGCAGAGTCCAGAGCTGAAAACATTGGTCCATTAATCAGTCAGTTGATCAACAGAACTTGAATCTACAATCAAAAAAATAAATAAAAAATCACAGGTTCTGCCAAAAGCAAATATCTGCTCATTTTCTTGGTCTTCTGTGACAGTACATTGAATTCATTTGGGTATTGGACTGTTGGTTGGACAAAATAAGTCTGAAGACATCATCTTTGACTCTGGGTAACTGCGAGGAGCATTTTTCACAATGTCATGATATTTTATAGACTAGTTCTTTTACACGATTCTACTGACTGACAGTAAGCCTAGAGATATCCTTGCTTTCAACTATGCGCTCACATGTGAATAATGGCTGCCTTCCGTATCCTGTGTCTGTTTGGTTGTGCATGTCCTCAGAAATTAAGGCCATGCGTATGCAATATGCACTTGAACAGTAGGGGCAGTGTAACATACATACTTGCCATTGTTATGATGCGCTTCAGAGGAGCGTTTAGGAGCCTTTTATAGAGCCTGGCCTGCTCTCGCTTTTTCTGCCTTAAGCTGATGATATATTTGCTTTTGATCTAACTGTTTAGTAGACAACCAGACACTACACTTGGGGAGGTTACAATTTTGTTGATGATGGCAGAAAAAGTGAATGCAGCTCTGTCATAGAGGGTATGTATCAAGCATGTCATGACATGACAACCACTAGTGGCTGTTCACGTCCTCAGGTGTGATATGCAGATGATCAGTAGGGGCAGTGTTGGCAGGATGATAGAGACATACTTGCCATTGTCATGATGTGCTTGGTTGTCTACTAAACAGTTAGATCACAAACTGGTAGATGCTAGAGTGTACCTACCGACAACAGTGTTTCTCCTTGTCCTGCCCTACTGTGCTGTGACTGGCTAGTACTTACCACAACTACGACCTCTTTGCCCTGACCCACACCATTTCCAACCTCGACACGCCAATTACAGCACTTAATCAGAGCACAGTAGGGCGAGACGAAGCAAGACACTTCCTTCAACAGGTACATTCTAGCAATTACCCTCTAAAAGGGCACAGGGTATGTGAGGCGGCCATCATGAGCATGCAAAGACATTGTTAAATGCAGGTGTATCTTCGGCCTTAGCGTGAGGTGATGCACCAACCAAGGCAGTGAAGGAGAAGACTGCTGGCAGGCATACATGGCTGTAAATAATGCATGTTTTCAAATATCTAAAAGTCTGGATGTAAACACAACTTTTCAGTTATTCTCTTTTTAAGAAAGCTCCAGAAGAAACTCAACAGGGCACATTTGAGGTGAACCTGAAAATACTACTGATACAGCAATTATAAATAATGTATGTAAAGCTGAATAATCTCAGAGAAACAGTATCTTAATATCACCGGCTGTGTTCTGCAATATTCTTCATAACACCATGAGCAGCAATAACCTGCCCCCAAGAACAGATTTATTCACTTAATTAGCTGCTTTTATTAGTTTGTTTCTCAGACAGAGTGCACATTAATGAGCATTACTGCAAACATAGCTGTCTGACAGGTTCATTTTAATACACGGTCCCTGGATGATCATCAAAAGACACAAACAGAGAGAGAGACGGATGGACTTCATAATAAGTCCTGACACAAGCTTTATCTGCAAAGATATGAGAGACAACTATCTGGATGAGTATGCAAAAGGCAAATTCAACCCATATGCAATGATGTAATCACATGAAAATCCCACCATATATTAGAAATATGTTCTTTTCTTATTAAGTTTTCATCACCAAAAAAGGCAGTAGAGGTATTTTGTTATAGATATTAAAGCCCGGGGGTCAGCTCAGACACATCAGTTACATTCCCTTTATGTTCTCGCTTTGCTTCAGGTAGAAATTATTGAATGTTAAGTGTCTTTCAGCTCTTTTAATTACATATATGTGTCAGGATGAAAATAATAGATTAAAATCATAGTTTTTAAGGTGGAAAAAATGAGTTACTGTTAAACTTTTCATGACTTTTTAAGAGCTTGCAGATACTTAAACAGATAGTTCAGACTTTTTTTTTTTAAATTGGGGTTGTATGAGGTTTTTATCCATAGTCAGTGCATTAGCAGAAGACACAGGAAGGAGAACCACCATGGAAGCTATGCGGTGTACTGCTATGGATCAGGGCAGCAGCAGAACAAATTTTATCCATCAAAACGTCCATATCGGTTATAGTGTACCCCATATTAAGAATATTTTCACTGCCTTACCTTGTCATTAGACAGCCCTTGAGATGGGTAACTGCAGCTGTTCGCTCTCTTCTGTTCAAAGTCACCCGACTCCTTTAACAAAAGCAGTAATTTGACCTTGTAGAAGATGGAGAGGTGATGGTCTGCTGCTACTTTGATTGGTTTGTTTGTTTTTGTGCTATTGTGTGACGTTGGTGTTGTTAAAGGGTTAGACTCACCGAAGTCACACAGTCACACAAACAAACTGAATGACTGAGGCAGCAGCTGATGAGCAACTCCCAAGTTCTGTGAGATAAAATTACCGTTTGGTCAAAGGAGTCTGGTGGCTTTGAAGACAGCACAGTTGGATATAATGGCTTCAGTTCCCCATCAGATACGGCCGTCTGACAGCAAGGTTAAGCTGTGAAAATATTCTAAATATAGTGTACACTTAGATTGATATTCCTGCTGCCCCCATCCACGGCAGGACATTGCTTAGTTTCCGCGGTGGTACTCCTGCCGGCTTCTCCAACAAGCATGGCTGAAAGTGACATTATTAGCGACTCTGCAGTAGTTCCAAAAAGAGGAGCAGCTTCAGTAGTGCGGAATAAACTGTGGCGTCCTGAATGTTTCATGAACAGCCCCAGACTTCTTAGACTCTTTTAGTGACTTACTGCTCAGAGGGAACTCATTCAGCTGCTCCTCTGGCAGCAGCACAGCGTCTCTCCCTGATTTTGTCATAAACCTTTGGTGATATAAACCTACGTGACGCTTGCAGCTCGACAAAAACGGCATATATGTGAATGTGTGATAGTTGTGGTATCATAGCAGCCTGTCACAGGTTACAGCGTGATGATTAGAGGAGAAATGGCAGAGCATAAAGGTCCAGGTGGAAAAAACACAACTCATCATTTAGGATTTGTATTTAGGAGCTGTTTAAATGTGTAATTTGTGGTAGATTTTATTTTGTTGAACTAGTAATGTTGTAAGCAGAATCTGAATCTCATTACTGTTGTTGTTCACATACTAAAGAAATGAGAGATTATTTTTGTTTTTACTGAATATTTGAAGCAAACTGTAAAACTCTATCACTTATTTTGTTGCAATTCTGTTTTCTCAAATCATTTTTTTGACTTGTTTGTCATATCGTCAAGAATATCATTATCACATAAATACCCTGAAATACTGTGATATTATTTTAGGGCCATATTGCCCACCTCCACTAACTATAGATGAGTACCTCACACCACCCTTTAAAAGAACTATCCCTTTAACTTAAATTAATTTTGAGTTGCTCGTACCTTCTGGCAGTGAGTTAAGGTACTGTTTCATGAGGCCTTGAACCCTCTCCAGGTAGAGCTGGATCAGCACATTGTGAAACTCCGGGCCTTTTTCATCCCACACGTAAATGATGTGCTCCAAATATGGGATGGCGAGCTCCTTAAAGCCCTCCTTCAGGAAGTTCAGCACCTTGTCTCTAGGCAGAGTCTCCACCTCTGTCAGGTCCTCGGTGAAGATCTGGACAGGAAGAGAGATTTTTAAACCTAAAGGAGAGTTTTCTTCGTGGTGAGTGGACATAAAGTAGAGGTAAACTTTTTTTTAAAGAAATGTCTGCTGTCATGCAACTAAACAACAAAATCAATTTAAGAAAGTAGAATCCATGTAGAGCAAAACAAATAATTAAACCTTTGTTCAACATTTTGTGTACATCTCAGTGTCCCACCTTCAGGCCATCCTCAGGGCAGATCTTCAACACCCAGGGAGAAAACTCAAAGATTATTCCCAAATTCTCCACTCCTGTGTGAGGGGGATGACAAGAGATAAATAAATGTCCCTTCAACAGGAAGTAAAGATGGAGAAACAGCAGATGATCAAGCTCATAATCAGCAATCACCTTCAGAAAACCGTCTTTCAAAGTGACATGCAACACTTTACCGAACCCCTTTTGAGAGTTATCAGCCCATTAATCGACCGATAATGAATTGGCAATTAGAGTATTTTAATAGCATTTCATTATATGAATAATTAAAGTTATTTTTTCAGCAAAAAAATCTTTACATTATGTACTGTTAGTCGGACAAAAAAACAACATTTAAAGATGCCACCATAGACAATTTTCTGACAGTTTATAGACCAAATGATCACTTGATAAATCGTGAGAATAATCAGCACATTAAATAATAATTGAAACATTTGTTATTATTGCAGTGTATCTCAGTGTAGTAGCATGTATATATAGTATACACATCCATAAGCTGCTGCTGCTGAGTTTTTTAAATGTCATTTTTTTGGAGCTTTGAGCACCACAAGCCGAGTACCATGTAGTTTCATTATACTGGAGAGAAGGCAGACATCTCCACAGCTGATATCTCCAACACTTGGCAACTCACACCAAAACAATCTAGACTGATAAACAGCTCTACAGGTTAGAGGGAAGATTTGATTTGGGATGGAATGACCCAGTGCTGCCCACAAAACTTATTTGTAGTACATCTGCTAAAGGAGGGCTCAGAAGGGTTGTTTCTACTTCTGTTTCAAAACCATCATTCCAGATATAATGGGTTTTTTTTAGTTGCTAGACAGCAGAAAAATACTGCTGTATAATGCACTGCTAACATTAACAAATTGAGTCACCGCCGGGGAGGCTGAAAGCCTCCACTCAGCTTTTGATATTTTTTTCCACTGGGTTTTATTTCACAGGCAATTTACTAGATGTTTCTTGAGTTCAAACACATTTTGGGAAACAGGTGCATGGGAAGAATCAAAAACAAAAATCACTCCCAACATGATTTTTTTTTTTACAGCTAAGAGAAGACCTTCAACATGAAGAAACTCCTCCAGGCTAAATGCAATGCTGTTTAGCTAAAGTGGTTTCGACTCTAACCAAACGTGGGCACTAACAACACGACTGGCATTAAAAAAAGCTTCAAGACATCTAATCACAGACTCACTCTACAGGAGACATTGTAATTAGAGAATCATTATACCACAGTGTCATAATTAATTTAAAACTTTAACAGAAACTCACACATGGCACCTTTAACTGCCAAGTATCTGTTAAGTAATTTACCTTGGCATCACTGGAACAGATCTAAACAATTCACAGACCTCAAGCCTCATTTAGCCGGTGCCAGACATGTGAAGACTACAGACCATGACACTGGACAGACTGTACATTTCATCCAACATCCACAATCAATCAGGGTGAAAGTTTTCTCAGAGCCTTTCCCAAAATCACACCAACAAATTCACCACATCTAGCCAAGATGACAGCTTTGACACTCTAAGTTAAAACAGACTTGAGTTGGCCGGTGATCCTTACCCAGTCTCTGGAGGTACTGCACAGTTCGCTCGTGGCCCTTCAGTGGAGAGTTGGCCTTGGTGGACTGGTCCAGCAGCACCTGCAGAGCTGTGAGAGGGCAAACAGGGTGAGGAAAAGTGACGGGAGGCAAGTGAGAGCAAATGTGAGATTAGTGTGAGTGATGGAAAGTGGCAAGATGTCATCGACTCTGTGGTGTGCAGCCTGTTACATAACTCCACCACCAACAGAAACTGGACGGAGCGCGTACACGGTGTTAATTGGCGGACGGGAACAGCTGGTTTGAATTGGCAGAGATAAAGAGGAGCAGGCTCGATCAGCATGACATCAGAAGCACAAATTGCAGCCGGGTGATTAAAACCAGCCGCGCTCGCGGTGAGAACAGCCCAGAATCTGCCGCCAGAAACCAAATAACATTGAGACAGCTCTGATCTACGAGGATGACGAGTCCACCGCATGCAGGAAACCTCCTCTGAGATAAACTGTGTAGCCTGACAGAGCCGATCCACGCTGCGCCCAGAGAACAGCTTTGTTACAAACACATTACTGGTACCTATTGAATTTAAACATACTGAAACAATTCAGCATCCTATAGCTCTTCTATATGAAGTGGGAGGTAATGAAGCAGCCACTGACAAAGGCTGACACAGATCTGGCATCAAGTGATTCATCATTTAAATACTAGAACCCAAACTCAATATCCAATTTGAAAGTGAGATGGAGAACAGATGTTTCATTGTGTGTTATTGTTGTGTGTTCTGTTGTCATGTTGAGGCCTGCAACAAATAAACCACGTTTTGATGAATGAAATTGAACTCTGATATCAGTCATTATCCAGTTATCCCAGTTATCTAGTAATTTCCCACTTCAATAATGTTTTATCAAACGGGAACCTTCATTGCAAAGTTAACAAATTGAGTACAAATTGAGGGTTTCCTTTAAAAGGTTCAATGAAATGCAGCTCTGACTGAAGCAATACAACTCTATAAAAAGACTCCATAACAAGTAAAAGTCCTGCTTTTAAAATTCTATTTAAAAGATTAATTGAACCACCAACCATTTGTATATCAATTACTCACTGCATGTTAACTTGAATTCATGAAGGAATATGTTTTTCTCAAATGCCTCCACAGTGACTGGAGAATCCAAAAAAGGTGAACACTCATCATGAATTGAAGTGTATGGAAGCTGCATTTAGCAACAGCACATCAAAACATTTGTTCACAAACTCACAGAACTCGTGCAATATTATCCAAGTCTCATCTATCCAGTCCTAAACACAGTACTTCCGAAACATATGCATTTTTGCTGAAAAGTTACGATTTAAAACACCTCCACCTATGAGTAGCGCATCCCGAGTACACACGTACGCCTGTGCTCCCCTTGAGCAGGGGTCAAATGCACGCACTTTCACAACAGTGCTCCCTGTGAGTGCGATACTGTTGATACTGTTGATGCTGAGGTATTCTGAAGGCATGTTGTGGAGGCATGCTAGAAAAACAATGTTTTCTTCATTAATTCAAGGTAACACTGAGTAATTGATGTACAAATGATTATTTTAAGGGTGGAGCATTCCTTTAAGTAAAAGTATAAAAGCAACAGCAAAATGTACTTTAAACATTAAAGTAAAAGGACTAAATGAGAGTGTTAAATTAAAACAATATTGTGTCGGTGTTTACCTCTAGCTACTTAATACACTGCTGTGTAGTTGTTGCTTTTTTAAGGAGTAGTTCCTAAATAACTCTTTTTGGCCTTCTCTTCCTTTATCAGATAGCAGAGATGAAAGACATGAAAGCAGGGAGAGAGGGGAATACAGGCAGCAAAGGGCCGCAGGTTGGAAAGGGATATAGCCCTTACATGGGGCTCATGCCCGACCGGGTGAGCTATTGAGGCGCCCCACTGCGTAGTTTAATCTCTATCCATGCAACAAATTTTATAAATTTGATAAATGAAATATGATAATGTTATGTGTAAAAATCTTAATCCAAAAAGTAACTTGTATCTGCAGCTGTCATACAATAAACCTTTCGCCACAGACCATTTCTTTTAAACTTATTGCGGCTTCCAAATAAGTTCAAAAACAGCCGCCAACACATGCCATAACAGGAGATATGATAAACTCACTGTTCTTTCCCAAATGCCAGGTCAGGTGGTGAATTAAAGTGACACAAAACATAATTATAGGAAAATAGGACTTGCTAGAAATGACTCAAATCTAATTCAACATTTTGAAAATGTGTAGACGAACAAGCAAAAGTCACACAGAGAAAAAAGACCTTGCATCTAGTATTGTCTTGTATGAACTAAACATTCGTGACGCTAATTTGAAATTCCTTTGGCAAGCCAGTGTCAACGCTTCATGCACAACAAGCCATTGTTCAAGCTTTGTTTCCTGATTCAAACAATATTGAGATTTTGCTAGAAAACCAAACAATAAAACTGTTTTTTTTAGTACTGTGAAGAGTAGGTTTGTTAAACAATGAGGTAAAATGCTGGAAGGAATCTGCGGCACTTTTGATGCAGAAAAACACCCGCCCCATTTCAAGCAACATGGCAGTGATCACAGTGGCTTTTCACTGGTGTGATCGAAAACCACAGCTGATATTTCTTTCTTTACACACTGAATAAGATCAGATTAATAAGGTTTATTGGGTTGTTGGAGTTTGTTGGGTTGGTCATGTATTTCTGGAGGTGACTCATAAAATGTCTATTAGATTATAGAGATTATTTTTCATATATATTTACATGTTTTAATTTGAGATATATTTTCTATTTGACAAATCTATGTGGTTGAACGTTAACTTATACTGCAGGTTTATCCTCTTCTGTTTAATCTATTTTCTCGTTTCTCCCCGTCATGTTTTGTTTAATACAAGTTGTGCCCTCTACTTGCTTATGCAGCTAAAAATTACTGTTACCCATTCATGCAAAAAAAGCCTATTTGAACTTGCACTTGAACTCAACAGAGCGAAATATCTGCCAGTTTTCCAGGAAAGCCAAAGACAGCTGAAGGAGGTGTATAAATCCCCACCATTTCAAAGGAATTATTACGCTCCAGATCACACATAATCAAATGGAATTCAAACTGTTTTTGCAGAGAAGCACAGCTCAGTACAAATACACAAATAGGGACGTGGCATCAAGCATCCTGTTTCTGAGACAGGGCTGGTTGAAAAGGAAAAATCACTTTGTAAATAAACTGTCCACTTTAAGAAAAGCAGATCACTTTTGTTTGTGTCACGAAAATGCACAAAATATCTTGATAAGCATTGAATAAAAATAGCGTGATCTTAAACTGCTGGCAGGCAAAATTTATTTTATAGTTCATATTTGAAAGAAGGCAGACATTTCCAACACTTGGCAACTCACACCAAAACACTCTACAATGATAAATAGCACTACAGGTAAGAGGAAAAACGTGTTTTTGATTTGGGGTGAACTGAGACACAATGACTCTGAACCACAAATGTATCTATATGGACAATGTTTTTATTCCCAGTTTGATCTTCGTCAGGACAAACTGTTTAGAAATGGTATTCAGAACCACATGAATATCTACTAATAGACTGTGGTTCATCTTCAACTTGCCAAGGGTGATAAAACTATTAACAATTCAAGCAGCAGAAAATGAATACTTGCTCTAAAATACACGAATCCCAAAGGGTAAGAGTTCAGAGAGAAGAGTAAATCAAATATTTAACTAGAATTAACGGCCAAAGGTTGTATGCCTCCACGCACGAGCCAAGTTTCTTTTGCAGTTTACACCCATGTTGGTGAAAACATGGATGCTTCACAACCATTGTCCCCTCAACAGTACAGGAAATCTAAACCGACCAAGTGGATGTTTGTGTCAAATTAAAAGAAATTCCCTTAAGGTTAAGATTTTGTGTTCAAGTCCATGTGGACATTTGTGCCAAATTTGAAGAAATTCTCTCAAGCTGTTCTTGAGATATCACATTCACGAGAATGAGACAGACAAGGTCATAGAGACCTTGACCTTTCACATATGACCACCAAAAACTAATCAGTTCATCACTGAGTCACAGTTGTGAAGTTGTAAGTTGTAACTTTTCATAGATAGCCCTGCACTTGATGTGCGTATAATTAAAGGGTAACTTTGGTATTTTTTTTTAACCTTGACCCTATTTTCCTATGTTTTGTGTCTAAGTGACTAATATGAAACAGTTTTTGAAATTGGTCCAGATTTGAGGAGACCACTGCAGCTGGCAGTGGCGAAACAGGCTGCAATGTGTTAATGGGCAATCGTGCACCGTCAATGTACGCTGCTAAAAGTGTTTGTTTTTACCACTGATGGGCTCAGATTTTTATTCAAAGTGTCTGACAACATTATAGAAAGGATCCTGACAGAGATAGACCTTTTTATTAAAGAGTAAGATCCTTTTTGTTTAACAAAGAAACAGCCCCGCAATCGCCATAAAACTCAGAAAATCCACCTTGGTTCATCTTTTCACTGTTCCAACAATCACTAATTCTGGTTTGGTTGAAAAAAACTCTTAATTTACCCTGTGAGAAGTGAAAATATGGTTGCTCTATAAAAGCTAAAATTACTGTTCATTTAAGTGTAGTCTGGTGGGTTTGGCAATTTCTGGGCTATTTCTAGTTAAACAAAAAGGAACTTACTCTTTAAAAAATGGTCTATCTCTGTAGGGATCCTTTTCATAATGTTGTCAGACACTTAGGGTGCTTTCACACCTGCCCTGTTTGGTTTGGTTCAATCAAACTCAAGTTGGTTTGCCCCCCAAGTGCTTTTTGTTTGGGCAGCTGTGAACACAGCAATCGTACTCGAGTGTGCACCAAAAGAACCGGACCAAGACCTTCTTGAGGAAGTCGATCTGAACCAACTGCAGTCACATGACACATTGTTTGGGTTAAACATGAGCATGTTACAGTCCTGGAGGATTATTAATGTGCACCTCCTCCTGTACTGCCTTAATATGCACATTCAGCACATCCAATGCGTCAAAACATTTTTTTCTAGTTGGAGCCGCGCCTCATTTTCAAACTGTATGGTTTGACTAAAATGAACAATGACAGCAATATAGTCCACGATGAGCAGCGCTAAAATCAACCTGCGTAGCTGTCCCTCCACTGTGACATTAGAAAGTGTCACATTTATCTTGCAAGTGTACTCTTCTTCAACGTTTGGTTTACTTCCTGGATTTTACCCACATGGAAATTCTGACCAATCAAGAGCAGCTGTCTCGCACAAGGCATTTGATCTGGTCCGCTTGTAAATGGTTACACTGCAGCCTATTTTGCCGCTGCCGGCTGCAGAGCTCTCGCTAAACACTGGATCAATTTCAAAAATAGCTGTCTCCATTTGTCACTTAGACACAAAAACATGGAAAAATAGGGACCAGATTGAAAAATACAGAAGTTACTCTTTAAACTCAGACTCCAATAACTATACACAGTTCATTTCTGCAGATGAGACTTTAGGATTTGTCCGAATTTATGACATAATACTATATAAAACACTGTGATATGATCAACATGCTTGCAGGACAGGTGGATGACCAGGAAGCAGAGTCTTACCTTTCTGGTGCAGACCCTTCTTCTCATAGAGAATAATGAGCTCGCTGTATTTATGGGCTTTCTTCAGCACATACTCGCTCTCCTCGATGTGGCAGTGGTTGTTTTCTAGGCGAAGGAGGGGGGACACCAGGGCCACGTTGGTCTGAACGAGGGAGAGGATGAGAGCAGATTATAAAACATGCACACCACACATTTCCAAACGTTAATCAATTCACCTCTTTAATGCCCAGGTTGTGTTTCACCCAGGACATCAAGGGCAGGTAATTTCACTGATTAGTTCATCCTCTCTGCTTCACAGTGTGTTTATCATTTGAATAATCAGGTGCAGGTGTTGGCACTCCAAAGCTCATATTGTCTTTGAGGATCTCCAATCACTTCTATGTTATCCATCCAGTGTGATCAAGGTCTGCCCTTGGAGTTCCTCTGATTAAATCAAACTCATTACACCTCCAAAAGGAAGCACCTGGTGGCTTTTTCTTGGATGCCACATGAACTGGCTTGTGTAACACAGAGGGGTGGCAGAAAGACTTTGAAGACTGTTTAGCTCCTTAAACAGCCAAACAATCCTGTGGAGAAACTCACTTTGGCTGCTTATATCTGTGATCTCATTCCTCCTTCCAACACACATTACTTTTGTTTTACCATAGATGAGGTTTGACACACAGATTGCCTGGTAAACTGAAGGTCTGGCTTTGTTACTCAGGCATCTACTTCCCTGAATCAAACACCAGGCCCACGTACATATAGCTGCTACACCTAGATGACTCTACTTTTAATGTGACTCCAAAGTAAATCTGCCAATGAGCTGCCTAACACAGAACCCATTTGACTACGTGTAAGGCAAAGTTAACTGCCTGGTGTTGCTGCCAATTTCTGTGAGTGCTTGGAATAACTTTCATGTGATAACATACCAATTTACTGAAAGTGGACGGTGAACCCTGCCAGATCTATTAGAGCCGATGTAACTATTCTCATGAAATATAAACATTTGGAATAGGTTCACTGACAGCTGCAGGTTGATCAAAACATATGACATGAGTCATGAGTGGCATTAATCTTCCACTCTACGGGGACGCTGGCGTCCTCTACCGTCATTAATGTTCTTCAGAGGCTATAGCTGGCTGAGGTTTAAAGCTAAAGTGAAGTTAGTGGTATCACATGAAACAGGAAGACGTCACGTCATGCGAGCTTGTTGGGAAGGGGGTTAAATAATGCTCCTGAAAAAACTGGCATGGCCATTTTCACAGGTGAGTCTTGACCCCTCAGTTCAAGATGTCTGAATGAAAATGGGTTTTATGAGCACCCATGAGTCTCCCCTATACAGACCTGCACACTTTATGCTAATCCCATGCAGTTTTTTTTTTTTTTTGCATACTGGGGTCCCTAAACAGTCTTGAAACTGCATATATTGGGTATGACTGGAAACCTGAGAATCTTGTGGATTTATTGAGCCCAGTTTTATTAATTTGTGATGATGTTAGTTCCCATTGTAAGTCATTTCATTGTCATAAGACCTTCAGGGACCTCCAGGATAATCACAGCCTCCTGAAACTTTACAGCCACAAACAAGAGACCTCAGGCATTCAGAGGATGGATAGCTTTCATAGGTGTATTGACAATATGAGGGGTTCTTCACAGTTTCCAGAACAGAAGTGACTGCCATCCTATTGCCGAAAAATGCAATTCTTTCCTAAATCTCCAAATGTCAAAAGTTTTTGATGCCGAATCGCAGCATGGAATTTTCTATGGTGTTCCTAAAGGTCTTGGTATCTTAATGTGGTATTATGGAGGGATTTTTGACCACTTTTGTCAAATCTCAAGCGGTGAAAAAATGGTATGAGCCAAAAAATAGCTGCAACAACTAACGAGAGATAATTGAGCATGGGAATGGTCATCATATACTTCCATTATGTTCTAAGCCCCTATGCACTCTAAACTTGAAAGGTTTATATAGGTGCCTAACCAAAACACAATGCCTATTACAGAAATATGACGAGAAAAACTTGACACAGTGCTGAAATTAATCTACAGGCTCCCAGCTTTCAGATGATATATACTTCTTCTATGTGGCATATACTGCTAACCTGCTATCTCACCCTAAATGTTTGGCCTGAAGTGTCTCCAACCGTTAAATTACAACAAGCATTAAAAAAGAAACGATCACGTGGGCCTTACATGCAGGTAACATTTCAGCAGGGTGGTGTCAATGATCTGCAGCAGTTTTTTGCGGCTCTTAATAGTAGGCGTGCCCTCCATGAGCGGAGATGTTGTTGAAGGGTCAGAGTCATTCAGCTGTTTCACAAGATGGCTGCGTTTCTGTGAGGAAAAGGAGAAAAAAATGTGCATTGTTTTTAGACATTTTAATGCCGAAATGTTACATATAATACCTTAAAACAGAGCCTCATTCAAAGCTTAAATCCTTTACAAGGTGGGATCTGGCCAAATGTATCACTTCTATAGATTTATACATCACACACACACATGCGCACACACACACACACCTGGGTGAGATAATCGATGAGAGCGAGATGAGCCTTCTCCAGCTCTGCCCCAGACAGAGTAGGCAGAGGGTTGGGATAGTGCAGCTGCTTGCGGTAGTCTGACGGGAGCAGGTCTGGGTACAGTCCGATCACATGGGTGGGATCTGCAGAGCACAGGAGGGGAAATTTGTCACACTGTATTCCATATATGACGCTTGAGTTTGTTTAGTAGCCTTTGATTCGGAGGGAAAAGTGATTTACGGACGTAATACCAACAGAAAACATTACTAAAACATATACCATAAAAAATCTTTTAGCTGAACAGACCTGAAATCAAAAGCTCATTAGAGCGAGGAAGTCTGTCATCATTATGGAATAAATCCTCACACACACAAGATGTGACCTCATCACATGTGAATAAAAACATTTCCATAAATATACACAATAAGCACCAGATGTCTAATGGGGGCAATAAAAGACAGAAAGAAAAGAAATAGGCAGAATAAATCATGACCAGATTCACCTTAAGTGGACTCCAAAGCATAAACATAGCTCATGACAGTAAGATGGGGGAGGTTGATCAGATGGGGACAAATCCAACCTGCTCGTCAAAGCTGACAGCAGTACAAAATATTTTGTAATATATTCCACATGTCTAAGCTACGGGCAGTTGTCCTATGTAGTACATAGCGGCCATGTGTTACAGGTTAAAGTGGAAATACACAAGTTTTGTGCTTTAACTTATCATTATGAAGTAAATGTTGATTGAACAATGTGATGGCTATAGAATAAAGATGCCATCTATGTTTAGATTGGTTCTCTATAAGCCTCACTCTCACTGTGCAATTGTGTCTGCCACCAGGTACCATCCCTCAGATAAATGAAGGCTTGATTTACGGCACAAGGGATGTGCGTCAACCATTGCACATCTAAAACAGGAAGAGGTTAGCACTTTTGTTTTCCCTGGGAGTTATCAGTAGCTATCCCTAGTTACCAAAGAGTATCAGGTAAGTTCTGTGCAGTTACTAGGGCTGCCCCCTAATAATTGACCAAATGTTAGTCGACCAGAAAGGTCATTAGTCGACAAGATTACATTGGTCACTTTGTCGTATGAGAAACAAACAAACAAACAAACATGAAACTCTATTAGGGGCTGCACCTTGTCAAAATAAATCAAAACCTATATGACTGGACCATGTGTGAATTTAATTTGAAAGGACAGACACAGGAAGTGTCCACGCTCAGCAGTCAGACAGGAGTCAGGTTAATTCCCAGGGCTGGTACCTGTGGTTATTCCACAGGCTAGTTAATAACATGTCGGGCAGGAAATCCAAAGTGTGGGATCATTTTGAGAAGGTGAAGGACGAACCCAAGGTGATATGTAAACTCATCTTCATTGGTCGACTACAAACATGACGTATCATCTGAAACATGGAAGTAGCTACATGCCCATTAGCCCACAGCGTCATTAACAGGCGGCTCGCTCAGTGTGTGATGTGCACTTGTAGATAAAATATAGGCCTATATTAATGAAGGTTCATTAGTACGGTTTTGTATTTCTCTGTAATGTAGCACAGTGTTAACAATGTTACTGATACTATTCTTTCTCACACCTTCTACTCAAACCACTGTGTTGCCCCACCCAAAATATATAAGTTAAGCAAAATGTTCTGAATGAAATAAAGTTCCCTCGAGTTATCAGTGATGCAGTTTATATGTCTTAAGCTTTTGTTGTGAAAGGTAAGAAAGGAAGGAGTGAAGCTGCAAGGTGCTGCCATCAACAATGTGGGAAGCAATGAAGAGTTTGTCGTCTTAGTGCAGACTATGGAGGCTCCTTGTTTTTACCAGACGTGGGTGCAAGAAATTGTTTTGCAAGTCACAAGTAAGCCTCTAGTCTTTGAACTCAAGTCCACATCACTGGTTATTAAATAACTACCCTCAAAAGTATAGATGCAACTCATAACCCTTGGCTACATTACTTTCCCCAGTAGGGCAAATGGCGGACAGGTGAACGACCGAAGTAACTGTGGAAACTGTGCTAGTTGCTGGGCTCTGATCCGGTTGTCTCTGCAACAGTGGTGTCAACAATAATACCACTTGGGTATGGGGGTAAAAAAGGTCTGTTTCCACTTAAAAAAACAACAACATTGCATCACATACAAACAGCTCAAAGTCTGACTCTGTCTTACAAATCTGGCCTGAACCGTCTGGGAACTTGTTGGGAGGAGAGACCTACCTGTGCCAAGCTTGGCAAACACCTGCATGGAGTCATCAAATCTCTTCTGACAAAACAGATTGAAGGCATAGAGATTCTGGATGTGATGTATCTGCTGCTTCTTATCACCATCTGAATCATCCTTCATCTTCTGGCAAAAATAAAAAGAATAGAAAAGCAAAAATTTCATTATGATACAGCAAAATGCCTTTGGGTTTATTCTCAGAATGCTCGCTTTCCAAGAATGTGAACCCCACATGAATGGCCTTTTTTATTCTTCAAAGAGCCCCTGGAAAGCTACAGTAGATAGCCAGATAAGCTGACAATAGAGCCATGAAAATTTTACTGTTTCAACGCACTGCTCCTAATCAAGATAAGTGATTTTAGTGTTCCATCCCCCGAGCTACAGCATCAATTGAATCTTAAGGAATTAATAAGAGAGTGGTTCTGCTGCTTACCGCCAGCTGCAGAGCCAGCTCGAACTGCTTGTCCTGAAGAAGCTGCCGTATCTGGCTGGCGATTGACACGGGCACCAGGCGCCACACAAAGTGATTGCTGGCAACATACACAATATTTTGCCTGTGAAAGATAAGAGGAGAAAACAAGATTAGAGAGAATAGGTTGGAACAAAAGTGTTTTCTTTCTAAGGAGGAACGGACATTATCAGTATCACTATCATGAGAAACAGAATCCAGGATGGGCACGATTAATCATGCATGATGCTCTTGTAAGGATGTTATGCACAGGACTCAGAGTGGTAGCTGTCAAATAAGACACCATTTATTATTAAATTTGTAACTTGAAGCCTGGAGTCTTGCAGTAGCTTCTGTAGGTTTGTTTTCACCTCAAAAATACTGCAGCAAAGATATCTGCTCATTTCTTTCTAATATTGTGAAAGTTTTCTTGTTTTAATGAGATTTTTTGCACATTATAATGAGATATTTTCATTTTTTATTTCATTATGGCATGCTTCTTGTTATCACATGCCAATTTTTACAAGAACATTTTCTTTTATTTATTTATTTATTTTACCTTTACTTAACCAGGAAGTCCCACTGAGATTGAAATTTTACAAGAGAGACCTGGCTGAGGTAGCAGCCAATCAAAACATAATACAAAAATCCAAAATAAAACAACAAATATTCAAACATAGTGGCCTCTCAGGGAAAAACAAGCACATGTCTCTGTCGCCACATTCTTTATGATGCCCTTAAATTCATCAATGGATTGTTCCATGTCCAAGGGGCAGAGTAGAAGAATGCAGGTTTCCCCAGATCTGTTAAAACCCAGGGTTCATTAAAAATCAACCACCTGGAGGAGCGTAGCTAGACTCACAAGTCAGTCTTTAGACGCTTTGCTTAACTAAAGACTGATGTCTTTCTCCCTGATTTTGTGTTTAGATGGGTGGATACAATTTCAGAGTTTACAAAAACTCCCTATGTTGCAGAACCAATAGCAAATCTGCAGGGCGGTCCTTTGGTGGCTCGCTGAACTCTTGTGCTCGTAAACATAGTCCGACTGCGTTAAAAGTTTTAAACAAAATCGCTGTAAGTCCTTCATTTCCACAATCTTGTGGACTGAGCACGTTTGATAAAACGGAGTTAAATCTCTCGGCATCCATTTTCAAGCTCTCTGTGTGTTTGTGTCCTTGCGGACGAGAAAAGGGGGAGCGCACATTTCCAGGAGGGGTGTACTTTTCAAAAATGCAAGAGGCGTTGCTTTGTTGCCGGCCGTTTTCTCCGGTGTGTTAAACACACTTTAGAAAGGAGTGTCCCCAGACTATCAGAAGGCGGAGATCTCTGATTGTCTGGTGGCGAGACTAGACCGTAGCTGGTAACTACCAGAGCTGACACACAGAAGGGTGCAGAGGTAGGCTGAAAGTTTGCCCAATACTGCTTTATAGATAAAAATATACCAGTGCTGTTGTCTGCAAGTGGTCACCAAATCATAAAGAATGCAGTGATGAGTAAGTGATTTTGCATTTGTTATAAAATGCAGAGATGCATGGTACACTAATCAAGGCTACGTAAAATGGAGGAGGTTGCATACATATACAATATGTCACTGTAATCAATCTCTCAGAAAAGTAGCTTCCACAAGTTTTCTCTTAGCACTCAAAGTAAAGCAGGACTTATTTCTAAAATAAAAGCCAGTCTTCACTTTAAGCTTCCTAACTAGAATAGCAATATGTACGTTAAATGAAAGCATGTCATCTATCCACATACCTAAGTACAGAAGTGAAGATGCTAAAATCATCAAGAAACTGTGAGGGAGCTTTTGAGAAGACCATGAACTTAGTTTTCTGAGCATTTAAAGTAAATTTCAAACTCAAAAGAGCAGTCTGTAATAACTGAAATGAAGTCTGATATATTATAAAAACAAGAAATGTTTGTCATTATAACATGATAAGTTGTCATGATAGTAGTATAAGTTATGTTGCTGTAACATGACACTTCTATATGGTAACACACAATTCATTATTCTCACATTCTTTATGAGGTACAAAAATGCAGCCGACATGATGTAAAAGGTCGCACTTATAGATAAAAGTAAACACCTAACATCCACAAAATGTGTTTGTGCTTTAGTTTGGTCAGATTTAGGTATTCTAACTACATTTTGAAAGTGTGTATAGGTCCCTTTGCAAGGGGTAAGTTGCCTATCCTATACGGATTTCAGTTTACTGATGAGATCTTACCCTGCTGAGGTGATGAAGCGAGGTCTCTGCAGCTCCACGCTCTGCACCAGCAACCTCGGCTCAAAAGTCCGGATCTCCACGTACCGAGGGAGAACAGCTATGATGTACGGAGGCTGGTGTTCTGAGAACATTTCAAAAAAGACAAGTGTTAAAATCTGTGTGCTCATTGTTCAAAACCAAACTGCCACATGTATAAACGTCTTCAAATTGCTGAGGTGACGTTTTTAAATTGTTTTCTGGACTCCCATGTGAGCTTCTCTGGAAATACTAATTATAATTTCAAGAGATGCTCACAGCGACTTTATCTTCTTAGGAAACTCAGTGGCCTTGGTGTTAGTCAGCAGGTTTAGAATGAGTGTACAAGACTATGGTTGAGAGTGTTTTAGTTTTTCATCTTCCTACCTGGTTGAGTCATCTTCACTGTACATCCAAGAACAAACTCTCTAGGACTGTGACAATGTCAAATAAAATTGTTGGCAAGCCACAAAAGCCAAAGGACAAAGAGGAAAGCGAGGCATATCTTGGCAGATAGCCCCCATCCTCTCTTCAGCCAGTCTGAGCTCTTGAATTCGGGGAGTTGTTATAGAGTCCCTGCGGCAACCAAAAATGTATTCAAGAAGTCTGTCATCCCCACTGCCATCAGTATCCTTCACTCAACAAAATGACTACACACAATGAGCTGATTTAATGTGCTTAAGTGTTTTGTAATGACTTTATTTGCTTGTCCTACTGATTATTTGCTTTTTTTCAGTGTTGTCTTTTGTGTTTGGTGAGCTGAAGACAAATTCCCGCCCCTTACTTTTCTGTCGATCTAGTCATCAGTTAAAAGACTTTATTGTTTCAGCTCTACTACCAATTGCATGTTTGATGTCCTTCCAACCTAAACTCTCTGTCTTGAGAAAAGGTGCCTCAGTTGTGACTATGGAGAGGAGACCTTGAGGCTAATGGGGCAGGAAATCCAGCAGGAGACAGCCATCTAAACCAGCATGAGGTTGGACTCTAGATTTGGGATGGACTGCGCCCACAGGGCAGAGCCAAGGTCCTCTGCTCCAGCCACGAACAGCTAGGACGGTCAGTTAGATGCATTTTAAACTGACCAGCACTCATCCTGTGCTGGTGCATGCCAAAGCCTCAATGTTGACCATATCAAAACAAGGAAATTGCAAACTGTATGAAACCACCGCTTGGAGGCTTCATTTCCCCTTCATATTGTTCCTGTCTGCATTCTGATGAGCACAGAAAGAGGAGCCTTTCAGACGACGCGAGAGCTCATCTGCATCGCTTCTGTCACAAAGCTCATTAGTAACCCAGATCTGCTGTGTCTTAGTCACGGGGTAAAATATCTAAAATTATATCCTCTTTTGACATGTGGAAAACAGCAGCACAGCTCAGACGGAGTGGAAAGAAAGAGTCTGGGGAGGGGAAGGAAAGCTTGAGGAAGAGGAAAGAAGAGACAGACAGCAGATGACAATGGCAATATTTAGGCCAAGTGCTTCGTCAGGTGTTGAGCAGGTTTGATCACATTGCAGTTACTGGATATTAAAACGATTGGTGTGACAAGACGAGAACAAACTGTACTATTACAGGCACAGGCAGAGTCAACATACAGTACACACAAGTCGTTTAAATCAAATAGCAGTATAATGAAGACTTCGCACAGACACAGTGAGCTTCATATAATTCAACAGATTGACACATGATCAACAGAACGGAACTGAAACTTCTATCAAATGATGGTAAAAGAGGAAGGTTCGCCTCAGATTATTCTCACACTCGTGCTCAAACAGTTTCAATTGTGATATTTTAGGCGGTGACTGTGACAAAAACCAGCATGTGTCCTGAAAAGGGTACATTTTACACCATTCACTGTAATCAACCACCATAACTGAGCTCTCCACAGCAGCTTGTTTTCCATGCTGATGTGCCAAAATGCTGAAAACCTGTTTCTCCTTATGGTGTTTCCTCGTTTCATCATTGAGGTTTTTCTCTTTCCAGTGCAGAAGGGTTATTATCATAGGCATCTGGCAAAGTGGCACACAGTGCAGCGCAACTGTCACTGCTAGTTTCATTCTGATGCAGGTGTCATTTCATGGCCAGCGCCCACATTGTGTAAGTAGCTTGTGCCCATCTGTGCGCAAATGGGCGTGTAGGTCTTACAATGAGGCGTGGGCAGGCACTTGTTGGTGTGTTGATATATTGAGGCAGCAGAAAACGCTTGTGACATTGACCAACAGGAACCTGGTTTTACGTCAGAATGGCACAGTGTTTTCCTGCTGTTTAAAGGGCTCATTATTAAGGCAGTAAGATGTACCTATATAGACGTGTTCACAAAGTACACACACAGTAGTTTCGTGGCCAGACCTTACTTCACAGTGCTGTGTGAGTGCTAGAGAAAGGTCTGGAATCCCTGATTTTCTCTCTGCTATCGGAGGAAAAAAACACTCTGGCTTGTTTTTGTTTCTTTAAACCAATCACAGTCGTGTTGGGCCGCACTCAGGATGCAGCAACAGTGCTCTTGCAAAAGAAAACGCCACAAAAAACATTAACAGCCGCATATCATTGTGTAATTCAACATTAATTGATGTAAAAGACAAACATAATTTAATAATCGTGTAAAGAAAAAAAAAACACATATGTTGCGGCTTCATCAGGCTCATGATGAAGCTGCAAGCGAAACGCGTTGCTCTATTAAATCCTTGATCCTCTTTCAAAGTCCTGTCTGGTGTGCGGTATGTAGCCACAACATATGTGTTTTTTTTCTTTACACGTTTATACTTTTGCCACAGTACCAGCACCTTGATTTCGGCTGTGCACGGGCATTTTTCTATTTTTGATAATTTAATAATCTTAGAGGTGAAGCCTGACTAAAGCTCTGGAGGAACTCACTGGACCTGTTAAAACCACAGATGATTTGCTAGCTGTGTGTGGTTCCAGCAGAACATTATTACAGTGATGTCACAGGACCTCGTGTGAAGTGGAACAGATCTGTACATTTGTGAAGTCACTGTCACTGGCGCACGCTGCCGCCAGAGTCAAAAAGAAGTTGGCAAATCACCTCTGACTGGCCGTGTTAGAAAACGGATCAACATCGAGGGCACAAGAATCCTGTGTGAGTCTGGGCTTTTCCGAGGTGCATTCAGAAGTCGTTTTATTCACTGTAGATCTTAACAACATTCCACCGAAACAACAAAGAAAGCATGCCTTACTGCACTATCCAAGTCTCCATCAAAACTTGCCAGTTTTAGCTTTAGGCTGTAAGCTCGGAGGTTGTTGTTTCCCGTAGCAAAGAGGATCTGGAAACAGTAACATGTAGATAGTGGAGGGAAAAGAGAATGCCTGCCAGTTTATTTCTGTTTCTTCTGTCAGGTTTATAACTACAGTTCTTTGTTCTGCTGCTTTTAATATCGCACCATATTTTCTGCTGTGACATCAGTGCTCCTACTGCATAACTCTCAGCAGCTTCTCCAATTTACTGCATCGATCATGGAAACAGCAATATGTCAGCTGCAGGTGCATCAGGGTTTTCAAGGCAATGGGGGAAAAACACTCTTACTTTGCGCCCAGATTTTGCGCCGTTCAGCAAAAGTGGAGTTGGACACTATGCACTTTAGACCATGTGATATAGATCGTTTAAACAAGGCCCATCGTCTTCAGCAATTCAATACCTGCGTACTGTAGATACAGATAAACTCTAATAAAATATGTCTGTTAATGTGTGAAGGTTTTACTATTCAGAAAGTGTGTTAAGAAAAGAAAACAAGAAAAATAAAAAGTAACATGATTTTGTTTTTCCTTGAGTGAAATCGACTGGCAGGGGGTGACACATTTTGGCAAAACATCTTTTGTATTATCTGGCAGACCAACCCACTTAGAGAGCTGAGGAAGGATTTTTGGCTCTTGTATCTCAGCATGTGTGTGTCCTTTTGACTTTGCTGTCAGTTCCTATCAATATCGAATGCAAGTTAACTCCAGCAGAGACATCGGGAGTCATTAAAACAATAGAAGCAGCGACTTGGGCTGGGTATATAGTTGCTTGTTTTACATAAAAGTAGAAATAGAACAGCAGAAACAGTGAATATGAAAATGTCTCTGTCTTACCCATAGCTATAGGGATGTCTGTCCAGTTCAGGGCACATTTCTGGGTGCAAATGCCTTCTTCATTTAGCACTACGGTTAAGTCATCCTGGCCAACAGCCACCTTCCCATCAGCCAGCGGTGCAACCAAAGGCTCCAACTGTTTCCCTGTGGGGAAAAGCTCCTTGATGGAGCCACGGCCATCCATCTGATTGACAGGGAGACGGTTTGAGTGAGCCAGAAGAATCTATTAAAAACATCTTACAAACTTCACCTACAAGGTCATTTATGCAGTGCGTTAGACAAACAATAAAACAACTTTAAAGAGAAGCTGATTAGACTGGCAATAACACTACCAAACATTAGTTCATAATAAAAATAACAGGAGAAAGTGAGAAGCCCAAAATAAACACAAATTCAAGGACAACAAAACAGATGGGAACTAATTATACAACAGCCTGCTTCCAAACTTTTAAGAAGTGGTATAAAAAGATGATTTTAATAGAGCACTTCAACCGCAAAGTGATCATTTGTATATCAATTACTCAGCGCCTGTTACCTTGAAATTGTGAGGATAATTTTGTTTTTCTCCTCTGCCCCCTCGGTGAACACAGAATCCAAAAAAGGCGAACGTTCTTCATGTATTAAAATAATCAGAGTCCACAACAGCAAAACTTTATCAAAACATCCACTCACAAACTCTCACACAACTCATACAATATAATCTAAGTCTAATTTATCCAGCTGTACGCTCAGTACTTCCCAGAAGACACACACTTTCTCTGTAACACTGAAATGTAAAAGACTTCTGCCTATGAGCAGCATGCCAAGTAGCCATGCATGAGACCGTTCGTAGTGAGCTGTTTAAAATCTGTTTTAGCAAAACGGCATATGTTTGGGAAGCACTGAGCATGTGACTGGATAAATGAGATGTGGATTATATGGCACGGCTTGTTTGAGAATTTATGAACAGATGTTTTGATATAGTTTTGCTGTTGTTCAATGAGGTCCCAATTTACTTTTAGCGTTTTTTTGGATTCTTCATTCACCGTGGAGGCATGTGAGAAAAACAAAGTTTACCTCTTGAGTTAAAGGTAACATGTGGTTAGTAACTGTGATACAAGTGGTCCTTTTTTGGGTTCTCCTTTAACCGTTTGAAACCTGAAGTGAAATCACTTTTCTTGTGCTGCTTTAAGTTGCCTTTCGCAAGTATTTAAACCTTTGAACCCTCGAAAAATGGTGCAATTTCTTAAAAAAAGAAAATTATTTTAAAAAAGAATAGAAAAAACTTCATAATTATTACTATTATTATTATTATTATTATTAGTAGTAGTAGTAGTAGTATTGTTACATTTTAAAATTAAGTTAGAAAATTATTGTTGTTTTTAAGTACTCTTTGACTCCAGGTCATTTCCTGTGTTGTTGTTGTTTTTTTAACTAATTTTCTTGTTTTTAATTTTCCTACTTTTTATGAATTTTCTTAATTTTCCTATTTTATTTTATTTTTTTTACTAATTTCCTTGTTTTTAATTTCCCTTTTTTTAACTAATTTTCTTGTTTTTAATTTTTCTATTATTACTAATTTTCTTGTTTTTAATTTTCCTATTATTACTAATTTTCTTGTTTTTTAATTTTCTCTCTTTCTCTTTCTCTCTTTTTTTTAAACTTACTTTTGGGGGTTATCTTTCATTGCTCATTGCCTTCATCACATGTTTTTAAAAGAAATCCTGCCAATTTGCAAAGATTAAAGTGATAGTACTTTCAAAACCTGTCTGAATGGTCCCTGCAAAATGTTTGTAATTTCATTCTTCACAGAGAATAAAAGATTCAAGCCAGTTCATGCAAGAGTCATGACAGAGTCAAGTCTGTTCCCAAAGGCTGCACATGAACGACAGAAGACTTATTTTTTGTTTTGAGCAATATTCTGGAAATAATATGATGGTTAAGAACAAACTGAGCGTACAGATGAGCTGTAGAGAAGTGAATTAAGCTGCTGGAGTGGTTTAAGTGGTTTCTCTGGATGTTTTGATACTTTAAAACCCACTCTCACCACTAAAGAACACACTACAACCCTTTCACAGCCTTCTTGGATGTCTAAGAGAGACTCTGTGGGATGAGTTTTTTATATTGAAAGGATTATGGGTAGAGTTAAGTTGCAGGTTGCTACAGATAAGAGAAGCTGAGTGTAAAAAGCTTGGTGTTATCCTTTCATGTAACACATACCCGAATGAGGTAATAGTCTCGTTTGAAACCGACACATATGGAGTTTTCACACCAAGCCATGGACTTTGGAATATCTGGTGCACCAAAGTCCCCCTGACAGACAAAAAGAAAACATTAAGATGATTAAATGTGTCAATGGATGGGTAAAAAAACAAACCTCTAAACTTGGATCATACTGCAGTGAGTCACACGAGCTCAAATAGACTTTATTTTACCTGCAGCTCGTGGAACTCTCTGTCCTTCCAGTAATACAGCTGGAGTTTCTTCTTCACTGCAACACACATTCTCAGCCTTTCCTCTCCTGTGCTGGTTTGCTGAGGACACAAGAGACAGAATATACAAGTCAGGACTTTAAATCAGGGAAAATATGAGTACAACAAAAAATATAGACACAAAAGGCGGGAAAAAAAATCATAGTTATGACTGTCTTTGACTGTGCCATAAGATTGTGTGGGAACTGTACCAGTTTTTTTTTTTTTTGGTGTTTTAGTGCTGAACATTTTTAAAACGTACTACTGTATTGACGTCTTAATGTCTCTTCCTTTCTGCAGTGTGCTGAGTCAGCTGAGGAAAAGCAAATCTAAATGTTATGGGATTGTACCTACTCTTATGCCTCCTCTTTATTTGCTTTTGTTAATTCAAGCGCTACTAAAGCATTATTAAAATGTTCAACATGATGTATTTCCTATCTTAATCCTTTAAGTCTCTTTTTTTCTAACTGCACTGAAATTAATTATGAAGAAAAGGCTGAATGGAATGTAGAAAATGTACATTAAATGGGCTGAAAGACAACAGTGAGCTCCAGGAAACAGTCTGCATTATTATTAACACTGTAATAAGTAATATATACTGGACATAAGCTGTAGTAAATCTGTCTAGACATGCAAAAGTGAAACAAACACATTTGATCCTTCTTGTGCCCAGATCTAGAAAAACACGACTATCTATATGGTTTTCCTTGCAGCCAATCGTAGCAAGTGATCTTCAGTTTAATACAGCATGTGATTTGCCGCCTACAGCAGCAGCTGAGGAGAAGTCGAGCATGGTGTATTTGACAGAGTTGGCATGTCAACGTGTTGAGATGCCACCAAATGTTACAGAGTATGACTGCACTGCACGTCTTGTGATATTCATGGACAGGATCACAAGGTGCAGCCAGGGTTAAGAAAGGGTCCGGTTTGATGACCTCAGAATTGCAACTCTGGTTTTCACAGTGTGATGTGGTTCTGTTGGCTTCATCACACCGTGACCTCCAGCATGCACTGGGGCGGGTGGCAGCCGAGTGTGAAGTGGTCGGGATGAGAGTCAGCACCTCCAAATGTGAGGCCATGGAGAGTTACTGCCTCAAGCAAGGGAGTTCAAGTATCTCAGGTCTTGTTCGCGAGTGAGGGTAGAATGGAGCGTGAGATGGATTGGCGGTTTGGTGCGGCGTCTGCAGTGATGCGGGCACTGTGCCGCGGTGAAGAGAGAGCTGAGCTGGAAGGCAAAGCTTTCGATTTACTAGTCCATCTACGTCCCAACCCTCACCTATGGTCATGAGCTCTGGGTAGTGACCGAAAGAATGAGATTGCGGATACAAGCAGCTGAAATGAACTTTTGACTCCGTGGCGTGGCTGGGCTCAGCCTTAGAGATAGGGTAAGGAGCGCAGACATCGTACAGAGACATCAGACATCAGGACTGCTGCTCCTGCGCGTCGAAAGGGGTCAGTTGAGGTGGCATCTGATCAGGACGCCTCCTGGATGCCTCCCGTTGGAGGTCGGGCATGTCCCTCTGGTAGGAGGCCCCGGGGCAGACCCAGAACACACTGGAGGGATTAATATCTCATCTGGCCTGGGAACACCTTGTCTGTTGTGGATTGTACCAACAGTTTTATTCTGAAAATGTTGGCGTGCAACCCCGTTTTGTGGACGATCAATAAGGTGCAGATATTCCTCTGTATCGCCCGTGAAGAAGAAATAAAGAAAAAGCTGAATAGAGCAGTGATTGACAACAACCCCGCCTACATTTAAGAGTACTATCTGTACTCTGAAGTACAGTGAAAATGAAAGATGTAGGGTTTAGGTACATGTCTGTACAGGTTACACGCTGGTTCTACAGGTACTGTACTGAACATTTTTGATGGAAACACAGCTTTAAGGGTACTGGTATCATAACTTCTTTAATGATGCCCTGCCTAATGACTGTAGTACTGTATATACCGCACAAGTGAAAATGCTCTCACTTTAAAGATTTAGAACGGGAAGCAATACAAATACATGAGTATGAGTGCAGCAGTATACAGTTAAACACGTCTGACTGTAACTGACCTGCAGGTCACAGGCGAAGAGCGTGGCTCCTTTGGCTTTGGACACCACAGTGATCTGCTGGAAGGTCAGGAGGTCATGGACGTGGATGTTGTTCTCTGCCAGAGAAAAGAGATTACTCTATGTCTGATAAGATAATGAAGATGAATGTTGTGCTTTGACACAAAAAGAACTGCAGTTTCAAAGGTGGAACGGTTCAACAATAAACAGATGAAGACTAACAAGCAAGATGTTTTATATTGGAATAATTTAAATATTAGGGAAACTTACCAAGAAGACTGACAAGAATTTTGTACTGTGAGACGACATAAAGCTGTAGAGAGAGAGTAAGAAACACAAATCAAATAAGGTTTTAGCAAAATCTTCATCTTGATGCAGCAAAATTTTTCATCTCTATACATGATTTATTTTTTTTCATACTGTGTGACTAATTTTACTTCCATTATCTTTTATTAATACAGCAGTAGTGAGTTAGAATGTAAAAAAGATGCACGTTTACATCTGCTACGTTTCACCATCCAATTGGTTCAGTCATAATGAACACACAGCCTGGTCTTACAAAATTGTTAAAGGTGATCACGATGTCGAGACTTCGGTTTTAAATTTCTGATTACTGACTTTTCTGCATCCGGACATAATCTTCCAAGAGAGAACTGCAATGCAATTTAAGAATAGATTTTTTTCCCCACCCCTCCTTTTCCTGGGGTTCTTGTCACTATTGGTAGGCATGAGATGTCTCCCAGAGTACACACCAGAGAGATCATCAAATAAAGGTCAACTCATTGTACCTAAAATCAACTCTGAATCAGCTCATGGTGCTTTTAGTCATTATGGTCCTTCTCTCTGGATTTCTCCCCCACATCAACTCTTTGTCATCACAAGCTTTTACTGAGGTTTGTAAATGTATTTTTTATTTGTTTTAGGAATAAGTATTACTATTGTTATGATCGCCCCTTTTTAAAGAATAATGATAATAATACCTTCTTTTTTTTGTTAGTTTTTATCATGTCCTGCTTGTTTTTATATATGTAATACTTAATTATCTTATATAATATTTTATGTTTGTAATTTATGATGCATCTTAAGAACACTGACTTTACGCTTGACATATGAAATGTGCTATATAAATAGAGCTGACTTGACTTGAATTTGGAGGTTGATCTGAGCCATCTCAGTCACATCAATAGTGTTTGAAACTCCCAAATGCATTCCTTAAGAGTGAGTTATCCATTAGCAGCTGAGAGTTAAATTTAAAGTGAAGTGAGGCATGTGTTTGCTGTCAGACTTTCCTACCAATTAAGATATACTATGCAGGATCTTCCTAAAACAATGTATAGACTCATACAGAAGTCTGAACCATCACTTATGACCCCCTTTTAGAGTGTGGCGGTGTATTGTTTTGCAGAGACACTGCCTTCTGCCTGTATTTTATTACCGGATGTTTATGGGCGGGTACCCTCACTGTGCTCAGGTGAGGTCAGAGCTTTATAAAAACACAGCGAACAGGTGCCAGGCCATAAGTGGCAGGCATCCAAGAGACACAGCGCTGAAAAAAAAAATCTAATATAGCTAGGCGAAATGCCAACTACCAGTGAATCTGTTGGGTTTTTTTTAAGATTATTTTTGGCCTTATATTACCTTTATTATAGTGCAGCTAGCACACTGCTGCAAAGAAATCAGCCTTCATGAGGTGGACGCTACTCGCTGAGCTAGAGGCCGTCCCGGGTTGGCTTTGACTTTTTCTTTTGCTGGTGGTGAGCATGTTTACAAACAGTAACTGACAATCCTGCATAGTTCACTTTTAACACTCACGTAATAATACAGCATGTGGTCCTAAAAATCTCTAAGTATTTGACTTGTGACTTCCCTCACCAAACTTCAAAGGCTTCTTCCAAACAGGATTTTTGATTTCTCATCATCATAATCTCACCCTGCACTCTTATTTACCTGCTGTATCTTCTTTGAGAAGTTCTTATTGGACTTTTCCAGTGTCACCTCGAACCGGTTGGTGCCTAAAGACAAAACAGACATCAACTTTAATTTTAAAGGAGGCAACATCATGTTGAGATGGTCTGCAAATACACAAGGGGCCATCACAAATCTCTTAGACCCTTCCTACCCGCATCCTTCTTTATTCTGTAGAGCAGAAGGTGCCCTGGCTTTGTCCCCACAAGCAGCCAGTCCTCTGTGGGGAAACAAAACTCAGTCGTCAGTGGTGACACAATCCATCACTTCACCTGAGACTGCAGAGGCACCACTTCAATGTCACACAATAAAAGAGCAGTAATAGGATACATTAAGTGTCAACAACTCACCCCAGGCCGCGAGACAGTCGATCTGCAGAGGAAGCTTCTCCAAAATAGGCACTGGTTCATACGCGTCATGCATCTTGGAGCTGTGTTTCTGATTCAATTACACACCGCTCTGATGGATCGATCCCACACGGGAGGTGACGCCTGCCCTGCCGGGACAACAGCTGACTGACCGGCCGCTGATTAGTCTGTCAGGGTGATACGCCTCTATGGGTCGCCATCAACCGAAGGAGCAGTTCAGTACTTGAACAGGAAGTGAGGGAAGATGTTTTGAAGCGCTGTAATGCAATGCAGTTTGACTTGTTAGCCAGCTATCCCTCCGACCAAAACAACAGCTGATCGTTAGCCTGTTAGCTTAGAAGTTAGCAAGCAGCGGCTACAGCTCCTAAACATCGTCCCCTCTCACTCCACACCGACTGTAACCCGAACAGAGGCTGTCCGTTACTCTGACGGTAACAACCGACACAACCTTTAGTTAACTTAATACCGTTAGGAAGCGCTGTGTTAGCTGCAGCAGTTAGTTCTCGTTAGCTTCTTGTCACTTCCTCAGTTGTGTGTTGACGACGGCTGCGCGAGCGACTGAGGTTTGACAGGCACGTGACAGGAGTCAGCGCACTCACGAGGAATGTATTAAAGGAGCAGTGACACAATTTGTACTCACAGCTACATCTTTATTTTTCTCATTCTTTATTTCTTTAATTTTCTATTTTCTTTATTTTTTATTATTTGGATGATGGGGTACGAACTGCTCTGCATTTTTTCATATCTATCTATCTATCTATCTATCTATCTATCTATCTATCCATTTAAATTTAATGCTGTTTTAAGACCTTTTCTTACAAATTTTTGGACAAATCATATTTTTGATGATGTTTATGCACAGGAGCTTGACTCATGTTGACAAAAAAGAATAAAAAGATGGGTAAATTATATAATAAACAAAATGTTAGTGGCAATTAATACCTCATACATTCAAATTTAAGCCTATTTTTATTACTTTAAAGGCCTCATATTTGAAAAACATAATTTAAGACATTTTTAAGGACCCATAGACACCTTGATCTATCCATCCATCCATCCATCCATCCATCTATTTTTTCACATCTATGTGTTAAAAATACTACAAAATAATTTCAAAATTGGAAATCTTAGAGGATATCTTTATTCGCTTATTTTGAATTATAATAACACAAAATTATAAGTTTTAATCAAAGAAAAAAAAGGAGTTTACACCAATAAATATATAAGGTTATTATCTATTTATTACACTTCTGCTGTTCAGTTTTTAAAAATGGTTTAATTTTCAGAAAGCACTAAAGTGCATAAAGGCCGTAATAATAATAATAATAATAATAATAATAATAATATTATTTTAGCAATTTAATGTTGCCATTCCTTGTTTGTGATGGTTATGTTGTATAGTATAATATATACTGACATACACTGTTGTACAGTAAAGGGTTAAAGCACTAAAACTGCAGTCTAAAAGTTTCATTAGTATTCTGTTGCTAGGGCAACACCTTTGGTCAGTGTATTTCCTGTGTCACCTGTAATGGATGCATGTACATTTGTGTGTGTGTACTTGAATTTCTATGTTTCCTACCTACATGTGAAGCAATTTGTAACTGTATACTTTAAATAGTGCTACATAAATAAATTAATATTATTAATTAACAAACATTGCAACAGGAAATACAAAGAGGCCAATTTAGGATGTCTATGTTAAATTAGTAGAGGACTAGAGGTCTATGCAACAGTTCCTTTTGTAAAAAGACGATACGCTCAGTAATAGGCACCTAAATAATGTAATATATATTCTATTGCATGTTTAGAGAAAAATGGTCCATTGACATATGGTATAAACCAAAACTATGAACTTATTGTCTCATAAAGAACAGCTACAGAGTGGAACCTTACGTCAAGTATAATCTTAACAAAAGACAAAGATCCCTGTGTGCACAGTTGTACTCAGGAACACTACTATTAGCTTTAGAAACTGGAGGGTTTAACACCACCCCAGAGGAGGACAGAATTTGTTTGTTGTGTCATTTAGGTGAAGTTGAGAATGAGTTTCACTTCTTGTTTTACTGTCCTGTATATGAGGACATAAGGTATGTACCTTTCAGTAAGATGACCTCTATCTATGTGAATTTTTTCTTGGCTGGATGATGATGAAAAATTTGAGTTTTGTTTCAGAAGGGGAACCATTTTGTGGCTGGATTTCTTTGCCAGGCCTGAGATAGAAGGCACAGTATTCTGTTTTTGGACTGAGTAGTTAAATAACATGTATTTTTGATTGCTACTGCAATGTAATTGTAATGGTGTCTTGTGAACCCATGAGGGCTGGACACATGTAAGTGTGCATGACACAAATAAAAATCAATCAATCCATCATAATACGAACATTTGTCCTGCATACATACACACACACAAAAACTGACATTGTAACCGTGTTTCAATATAAATTTTATTTGCAGGACATACGCAAAAAGCCATACAATATCATCAGCTTCACATTACAATACACATCCAGAAATTGGGCCTTCGTGTCTCTCTAAAATAAAACATCCTCAACAAGACTTGGACAAATATATATTTAAAAAAAAAAACATAAATTAAAGAATTTAGAATATCCACACATACTGCAGTAGATTGCACAAGGACGGGGATATAGTCTGCCACCTGAGGCAAGATTATTTGCAGTGTGAATGGGATAAGCTCAAAGGAATCTGTAACTGCAGTGACATGAAAATCCTTCATTTAGCGTGTGCCGTATTGTATTATATTTTTTAAACTACATGTGCTACTGAATTTCGGTGAGGACTTTAACACAAAACTCTGGCCAAGTTAGTGGACGGGGAGTGAGAGAGGGTTACATACATACAGTGAATCACGTGTTCTTAAAATTAGGCCCACACCACATACATGAGGCTTATCAAAGGATTCTGTGTTCAGCAGCTAAAACGTGATGTGGACCTAAATCACTGCTGCTTATGTGAGAAGCTACAAAATGTTACTGTTTATAGAGATGAAAATAAACATCCTTACTTGTAGAGTCATGACTATTTTTGCTTTAAAGGGCCAGTGTGTAATATTTGGCATGGTTTATTGTCAATCTGAATCTGAATATTCTACCCATTAATATGTTTATACAAGTGTATAATCGCTATAAAATAAAATTCGTTTGGTTTTCGTAGCCTTATAATTATGCTTTTATATATATATATATAGCAAGGGCCTTGCTTTAGAGAGGTTGCCATCTTGCGCCGCCATGTATGTACGGCAGACCGAGCGGACAATCCAGCCAGTCAGAGAACGCATTTCGCGTGTATAAATGAACCAACGAAGACAGCGGAAGGAAGGAAGAAGGAGGAGGAAACAGCAGAGAGTCTTAGTAGTTCGTCAATGGAGAGTAGTGAAAGGTTTTTTTAGTTATAAAGTTTGCGAATGGACCACACTTACCACGCAACAGGAGAGAATGAACCCGAACCGTCATCTGCAAGGAAAAGAAGACGCAACTTCACTCCTTGTGATGCACTCTCTGCGGCGCTTTTCCTCCTGATGATATATCTCCCCAACGATGGTAGCAGTAGCACCGAATCCCATTCTGTGCATTCAGCTTCTCTTCTCGCCCGCTCAGCATCAAACACATGGAGTTCCTCATCTGTATGCTCCGGCTCAAACAGGTATGGCTCTGGGTCTGTGTCCGCTACAAGAAACTCTTCAAAATCGCGTTCAAAGTCGTCCATTGCAGCTACTATAGTCCGGAGATATCGCTAGGCTAAATAAACAGCTGAGCTCTGTTTACCTGCTACGCTGTCAGTCAGTGTGTGGGCTGGAGTTTGGTGGAGCAGAGAGGGGAGGGGGGTCCCCACTTGGTATGGTAAACGAGTAGGTCTGTGTGTATGAAGTGTGTGTGTTACGCTAGAAGAGTCAGAGTTTGGGACGGAGTCTTTTACCCCCTGGAGTGTTACTGGAGTTTTTGGAGTGCTCAAATAAACTGGCCTTTTTCCCGAACGCTCCTCTGGTCTCCTGCTCGTGAGGGATTCATTATAATATCGTAACATGGTTTAGATTTCTAAATAAATATTCACCTCCTCACTAGATAGACCTACTCCTGAAAAACTCGTGCGCAAGGCGTTTTGTCCCTACGAGGCCGCCGTCATTTACCCGACGGGAGGTGAGAGTGAGTGAGCCCTGCAATCTAGAATTTGACCACTGATGTCACTGTTTTCAACCCATTTTACACACTGGCCCTTTAAAACTGGCCTGTTTTTATAATAAGAATCAAACGTTTTCCCTCCTCGCTGAGGGCCGAGCAGCTTTTCATCGTTACTAAAAGCTTCAAAATCAGCAATACAAGAGTCTTACTTTCAGTTGTTTGAACTGTTCTGTGTTAAGATGATATCTCAGAGAAGTGATCTCGTGTAACGCTTGAGCGTGAACACTTCTGATGACACTGTGTGGTTATGGTAGTATACACTTGGCTTTGAACAAGTTTCATGACCAACAGGGTCATGATTACATTCTCCCACCTCACAAACAGTGTGTTCCAGTTAACACTAGAATCCCCAAAACACAAATGTCGCACACTTCACCCTGACAACTGTGATATGCTTCAAGTATCAATATTCACTGATGCGGCTGTGTTTACATAGAGTAACAGTAACTTTTTTAATTCTATATTTAGGATAACTCAGTTAGCCAGACAACAAAGTGTTAGTTATGTGTTCACAATAAAACTAATACTCAACATTTGTTGGTGCAGCTGTGAGAAATTATCTTCACTTTTTTAATTCTCTGGCTAAATGGTTAATCATACCATACAGTTGCTTATTTAAATATTAAATGTACGTCATCATGTGACCTATTAAATATGTAATGCAATAAAAACACCTGCATTTTTTTTTTACATTAGGTTATGGCAAAGAACATCTCTGAAGATAACTTCAAGTTCAAGTGTCCGATGCTGTGTTGGCTTAAATATTATCTTATTATGCACAATAACTTGAGCATTTATTTTCCCCTTCATTCATACACTCATCTAATTTCTTGGCTGAAACAACCGCCACATAATAATCATAATTCGTACCTTAACGGATTTGAAATCAGCCCTCACAGTCCAACAGATTTGGGTGCTTGGGTCGCTTTTGCAGTGTAAAGCGGGCAGAGAAACTCCAATCTTAAATATTGTATTAGTCTAAAACTAAAAGGCATAATTTTGATAAATATTCTATCTACCACAAGGGTTTTATGTTAAATGCCCATGTTCTGCTTCATTTTGGCCAAGTTTGTGACACTGCACAAATATCTTTGAAACAAATAAATAAACAAGTGTTCTGCTGTGTAATCGCTCCAGTTTCACCCCCTCCCAGAGTGCTGATCTCAACATTACCAGCATGCAGCTACGGACTGCACAGTACTCCCTTGATACAAACACATTATTTGTGCTTCTACCTTACTGAGCTTACAATACCTGTGAAATTAAATAAAAAATGTAAAGTGTCTGGAGAGAACAAGTTGGCTTTGCCCACATTTTTTTGGTACTCAGATCACTCAGAACGCATTCATTGCTGCCTCAGTGACATTGCTTTCTTCCCATTCTCACACCGTCTTCCTGCATTTGCTCCTACTCCATTTTGGATCTCTCCATCTTGGTTTTGAGGATTTCCTGGAAAAATAAGAGAGCACAGATTAACGTATGCACAGTAATGTGATTGTGTATTGGTAGCACAGTGAAGGTCATTACCGGGAGCATTTTAAACAGACAGAAATGTGATCTGAAATCATGGGACTAGCAGCGAGAAAGTGAAAGGATGCCTTACCTCTTCTTCATCCAGTATCACAGGGAGAGCTCTGTATAGAGAGGAAAAAGCAGAGAAGGAGGCAGTGAATGCATTCATACAGCCAAGATGTGAGTTTGTGCGTCTGGAGTATTAACAGTATAAGTTTCTAGTCTGAGCTGTCCTTGATCATGACCTGTAAGCTACATTAATACACTTACATAAACTGAGACAATATGACACACTAAGAAGGATTACTGTTATAAGCCGATACCTTATTCTCACATATTCCAGGTGGCGTAACACTGGATGTTCTTAGCAAAACACTGTAATGTGAAACCATTCGAAGGTCTTTCAAGACAGCTTTGAGCTTACAGAGACTCTTTAGACCTGGTAGAAGTGTCAGCAACCACCACAGATGCATTGTGATCTGATCACTCAAACCACTCGCCATGGTGGTCTGGGAGGCATTTGACAACATATCTTCTATGATGTAAATGCTCACATTAATCCTCCGTCACTGACCAAGAGCAAAGATGCCTGGGAACAAGACCTGATAATGACTATCCCTGACACCATCTGAGATCTCAGCATTCGTCACCTTTATTCCTCGTCCATTTGCATCCACCACTGCCTGCTGCAGTTCAAGCTCTTGAACTCTCAACCTCTGTCAAAAATGTCCTCCCTCTCTGATGACAGTTGTCCTAGATGCAAACAATCTCTGGAGACAATGAGCCATGTAACTTTTGGACCTCTACATTTGAGGTATACTCATATATTTGCCAGAAAACAATACATCCTGAACCTTTTACAGCATAGTTTGGTGGTCCTCTAACCAGGCAGGAAATCACTTCATACCAATCAAATGCGACTGCATTCCCGTCACTGTTAACACAAGGTTAATTCTTATTACCTGTCCCCCTCATGATGTGACTTCAAATAGAGAGGCTACGATTTATTCTGAAGGGTTATTGAATATGTTGAGAAACTGTCACTCCCAGCAGCTTAAGACCAACGCTAATTACCTGTACTTGTCTGCACCTTAGAAGCGGCCCCCGCAATTTTGTTGTATATGTATCATCCTATTGTTCCTGTGCAATTTGAATTTGACTTTTATTGTCCCCAAAGGGAAATGCTTTCTCACAGCAGTGTGCTTGTTTGACATAACAACAACCATAACAACAACAGCAACAACAGTGATGAGTACGACGTCCCGACAACCCAACAATAAAACTGAACAATAGACAGACACAGCAAGAACAACACTACGACACACAGACAGTTGTTACACTCAATAGGGTCTGCTGTTAAGGGCTGTGATAACTGAGGGGATCAGGCTTCTTCCAATGACAATAAAGGCTTTCTATTTTATCTATTCTATATATTTGACCTGTTTTCTACTCTGTCAATGTCCCTCTTTCTGTACTTTTTGTACTTTTGTTTCTTTGTTAACTAAAGAAAAGAAATGTTCGTCCTGATGCATCCACAACACGAATTTTCGTGTCCATCTCGGATGGCGATGGCATGGCCTGCCCTGCTCTCCCTTGGACTGGCATGTTCTCGTTGCCTTCGTTGGTTGGGTAGAGTAGACTAGGCCATGCCTTCGCTGTCCTTGTAAATGCAAATTTGGAGACATACATAGGTGCAGCTACATTCTACAGGCCCACATCAACGCCCACCACCAGTACAAGACAAACCCACCAACCTGACGGTTATTTCAACACTGCTACAACACCATTTTATAGTGAATGACATCACCACTTTATTCATTATCCCAGATGACAATATTTACCTTACATGCAACGAAATGTAATCTTTAACCTTACCGTAACCCTAACCATGTCTTTTTTAACCTAAGGGCCTGTGTCCACATGGCGTTTTTGTCTTAGTGCTGGCACCTTTTTTAATTGTTCCCAACGAGGACAGAGCATATGTGGCCATATATGCCCACTTAGAGAAAAAGTGCCATGCCAACGTCTTTTTCTCAGAGTGCTCCGCCTTCTTCGTGCAGCTGCTCCGAGTGCTTCGAGCTGAAATTCTCTGAACTTTTCAGAAAGGCGCTGGTGATGTCAGGCTACTGTCTACCATGACAACAAAAATAGAAAAGCCCATTTTTTGGGAGCATATTGGCTCGTGGACACTGGATGTTGCTGTGTTCCCTTTGTAAGCTTGTTGTTGTCTGCGTAGTCAACCCCCTGTTAATGGAGCGTTACAGTATCTACCCAGCTAATGTTAGTGTTAAGATATCATTGTCATAGTAACAAACCCATGCAGTGCGCATCAAAAAACAAAGCGCTGGGATGAAGCACTCCCCAGCACCCTGCCATAGCTTTTCTGCTTAAGGTAAACACTATGTGGACAAACCACCCGGCACTTCATAGCGAGCTAAATGCTAACTTAGCTTTATTTTTTCCAGGGCTTCTGCTTTCGGGCCAAGGAGAAAAGAGGGCTGATCGTGTAGTCATGGTGGGCAGGTCATGTATATGGTATAGCTGCTCCAACCACAGCTATACCTACTTGCAAATTCACAAGTAGGGTCAGGATCCAGGACTACGTCAGCAATGCAGGACTTGGTGGTTGTATTGGTAACGCCAATGACTAACGCTCAATGACTTGCCCATTTTATGAGGAGCTGCATAAAGTGTTGGGTGACCGTCTATCGATTTGATATCCCCAGCTGTACCAACAAAACCACTGATGTGCTAGTGAGCAGCTACCAAGAGTGTGGATGTAATTACTGTACACGGGGCCCTTTGACCTTCTATCGCAAGTGACATAGGCAGTAATGAACAAACAAGTGGTCAGTGGAGACACATGATAGACACAGGTGTGAGAGGCAATGTGTCTCGGCTGTCCACTTGTGATCACGTCACCAATATGCATGTTAATTCCAGGTGTAAACAGGCTCTTAGATTTAAATTTATTTTACTTACACATCAGCGACAGTTGTAGGGATGTTCTCCTCGACCCATTTTAGGTCTTCATCCTGGCAAAAGCAGAGTTAAAAAATACAAATTTATTAAGGATGTGTACGTACAGTAAAAGGATAGGAGAAGAGAGATGCTGATGGAAGACAGTGAACCCACCTCTTTACTCAACAGTTTCTGGGAGCCATTAGAGTCAGGCTTTGAGCCTCTCATCTTCATTCCCTCTAAAGAAATAAAATAAAAAATAAGCCAGCTGAAATCACACACAAAACCCTTGTCCAATTATATAATTATAACATAGCTGGGTTATTACATTTTCCATTTAAACCATTAAATGATTATAAGATGAAAACCAAACAAATCTGTTCTTCACGTATCAGCTTGAACAGATTTAGATCACAGCCTCAGTAGCATCGGGTTATACAACACAAAGCTCCGGTTGACAGGATTGTCTTTAAAGGATCTGAGCAGACCCAGATTATTTGCAGATGAGTGGGTTTGTCACAGAGTACAAAAATGCATAGACGCTTTGCAGTTGCAACACAAATCTGCTGGAAAAAACATTGCTGGCACCGTCACAGAGGTCCACCAGAACAGAACAGAACAGAAAATAATGGGTAAATATGGAGCAATTAGCACGCCAGCAGAAAAGATAGGAAAATAAGTGTTTCCACATTTAGTGTGTTGATGTGACAAACATCCCTGCAGCCCTCATGACTCTGGGATCTACACTACACTATTGAAGCGCTAAGTTTTAGAAAGAAGCTTCGAGTGTCTTTCATTATATTTCATAACGTCAGCATCCTGAAAAAAATCCTTGAACGGAATCTTCAGTTTGAATTAAGTGAATTACTACATTAAACGAGGTAGTCTTTTCTTTAATTAAATCAACTTTTTTTAATGATTAAATTGAGTTGATGGTGCTGTTAGAGCACTCCAATAATACAGGCGTGTGTCTCCATTTGTGTGCGGTGAGCAGGAGCGCAAACCAGTTTTTCAAAACAAATTTTCAATGCCCACAAATATGGAATGAAGCAGAATCCATCCATTCATCAATTCTCAATTGCTTATCCAGGGCCAAGCAAAGCACCCCAGACATCCTTCTCCCCAGCAACGCTTTCCAGCTCCCAAGGTGTGCCAAGGCCAGATGAGATATGTAATCCCTCCAGTATGTGCTGGGTCTGCCTCGGTGCCTCCTACCAGTGGGACATGCCCAGAACACCTCTAACAGGAGGCGTCCAGGAGGATCCTGATCAGATGCCCGAAGCACTTCAACTGACTCCTTTAGACATGAAGCAGCAGCGAGCTACCTCCAGATGTCCGAGCTCCTTAGCCTATCTCTAAGGCTGAGCCCAGCCACCCCATGTCAAGCAGAATATTTTGTTAAATAAAAACAAGTTGTGAATTTTGCAAACGATTACATCTACCTTTGTTCAAAACTTTCTGACATTTTGGACTTCACAAAACTCTGGAGTTATTGGTAATGTCTGGATCAACAATCCTACGCAGCCACCCCTGGAATTAAATTCTACAAATAGTATAATATCTGTAACCGTGCAGCAATATCAGGTTGAAACAGAATGAATAGATATGCAAAAAAAGAAGAAGCTGCACAGCATTCAAATATTGATTTAGATTTTGAATGTCAATGATATGAACGCAGCTTCGAAACTTCAAACTGCTCCTTATAGCCCTGCTAACTTTTACTGGATACTTTAGCTAGCATGCATGTCAGATATGTTTATAAGAAGACAATACTGCTCAGCTGGCTGGATAGTGTTCTTCATAGCAAACATAAGCAATGAATGACACTAAAAAATGCTACATCAATCATAATTATCACAGACAAAAGGATCATTCTGCCATCAAAAAACAGCACAGCGTCCTGTTAGCCGAGTGGGTAGGGAACATACAGGAACATACAACCACATGAATGCAGCACACCCCCTCTCTCATCCCATTTCCTGTCTCTATTACACTCTTGGTTATTGAAGAACAAATAGAAAGAAAAAAACTGAAGCATGTCTGTTTGAACTGTATAGAGGAGGCCAAGATGTACAGTTCAGTCTTATAATGTGTTCGTGTGCTCATAGCAACTGTTGCTCATGCCTGTGTTTCATTAGTCGTTCAACATGCCCTCGCTGACTTCCACTCAGCACTTGCTCTGGGAGAAATCCCCACCGCCATCGTAAGTGTCGTTCCATTTGTCTGAAAAGCTGAAATGAACTTGGAACTCTTTAAATTCACTATCTGACATGCTTTTCAGTTTCAGCTTTTCTAATATATCTTAGAGGTCTTTGAAGATAGGCTTGGAGAAGTGCTCTCCAGTTGGAGGTGGTGACATTTTAATGTTTTGCGATGTCAGTGTCTTGGCTTTTATTTTATTTTCTGTTGGCTTTGCTGACACACAGCCAGTCAGATGCATTAACATGTGGAGACCACCTGGACGACGCGTCTCCCCTTACCCCCACTGTACAGGAATAAAGCTAAAATATACCAGATACAGCTGCTGCCATCTTGCTCTGGTGATGTCATTCGGGGGCCAGAGTCTGCGCAGTAGCAATCTCCCCAATATCAAGTTGCCGCCTAAACACCTGCCCAACCGTCAGGAAAACTAACACTTGAACATACAGCAGTGTGATTAAAACTATGAGTTTTTAGTTTGGCCCATGTCCCATCCACTAACATGGAGAGGGCTGGCTTTATAACCTGTTCTGCAGCCAGCCACCAGGGGGCGATCAAGATGTTTCGGCTTAACTTTTGGGAAGCTGACATGTTGACCATCTTTACATACAGTCTATGGTGGAAACATGCCCACTGCCCAGCCTCGCATCTCCACTGGTTTCTTGGCCTCTTTGCATTGTGCACTACCCGGGTATGGGAGGAGCTAACGTTAGCTAACTAGCTGCGCTGCTCATTCTGCAATTACAGCTGGTAGTGCCATACCGGTAGCAGAACGTGTTGCGCTGGAAACCTTGTGCCTGATCTCCGGTCTCAGCCCAAGTCACCTCAGTGAGTAAGCGGCTTCATTTTGAACCGCAAAACCCTTTTAGCATTGTTTACTATGTTAGCACCACTAGCTGTGCTGACACTGCTAATAGTGGTTAGCAATGTTAAAGGGGTTTTACAGCTATGAATTCAGCTGCTTACTCACTGGTGTGAGCTGGGGGAGATCGGAGGGTGTGCACAATGTTTCCAAAGCAACGCTGTTGAATCACGGTGGTATAAATAGGAGGAATGGCAGAATAAGCCATATTATATTCTTGGCGGTTGACTGTTGACACCCCTAGACTGAGGGGAAGTGAGGGAGTGAAGGCTGAACTACTAATGAAATGCATTACATGAGTTGAAGATCTCAAATATGGCCGCCAGGGAGGATGTTAGCTGCCATAATATTTCTCCAGTTGTCAGTGCCTAAACTGTAATAATGCAACAGCCTGCTTCATCTATTTGTATTCCAAACACTGAGTGATGCAGCGATTAATACATAACTCTTGGCTTGTCTCACAGTGGAGAGCAGGAGAATGATAAGTCTTACCAAAAGCTTCATTCAGCATTGGCTCCTTGGCCTCTTCCTCATCATCGTCCTCATCAATCAGAGGAGAGTGAGAGAACCTGAGGGAACACACAACCAAAAATGAAATACAACGTCTGGCGACTTCCGGGAACATGGCGGAGTGAGTTGCAGCATAGTCACCCTGCTCCCCCAAGTTGGTTAAAATAAATCCACAAATAAGTGTAACTTGACAGACGAAAGCAAGGCATGGGTGGAGGAAGCAAGAGAAGAAGCTAGAGAATCAACAAAAAATTAAACAAAGCTCGAGAACAGTTATTGCTTAATTTAAAATATTTAAAGTATTTCCACGTGAGTATATGTATTGGCTTTATCGACCTGTAGCACAACAATAAACGTTACGTTTATGAATTAAGAGGATTTAAACCGCTGCTTTTTGTATTGGAAAGCAGTGAGATTGTAAAATGTTCCTCAGTGCATGGACAGTGTGGTCACAAGTTGATCTGGCTGCCTCCCAATTTGAAGACATTGCAATGGCATTGCAATAGTGGCGCACCATGTTACTTGTGCGCCTATAATTTATTTTCCCATGATGGAGAGGGTACGAATCCCGTGAAATGTTCTTTTTTACCTTTCAAAGGGCTGAATGGTTCTTCAATATGGCACATGTTTAGACAGGCACCAGAGACGAAACTGTGTAGGCCTATTTAGAAATTGTATTCGAGATAGGAGTTAAATTTACAGGAAAATGAACGTGGCCTCTTCCTGTTTTCAACATTCCGTCACAACAGGTGCGATTCAAACCGCGACTGAGTGTTGGTCCGTGACTGGGTTCCTCAAACAAGAGTCCAAAGACGGATCAGGTCGGCTATGTTTTGATATTCTTCTGAAAAATTGATTGAAGAGGCCTTCGCGAGGAAAGCTATGTGTTCTCTTCCTGGTTGAAAACAGCTGTTGTCACTACGACAACCACAGACGCATTCGGATGAAAGTTGCCAGTTAACATAGTCGCGAGTAAATCCAAAACACTGGGAGCTGCTCCCAGGTCAATTGTGGCCAATTTTCTACAGTTTGAGATGAAAGAAATGATTTTGAAGAAAGCGTGGCAGAAGAAGATACAGGTGGGCAGTAAACAAGTGTTCTTTGACCATGACTACCCCACTGAAATCGCCCAGAAACGGAAGACATGTGGGTATTAAAGGATAAAGGAAAAGTGTGTTAAAGGAAAAGGGAATCCGTCTCCAGACACCGCTCGCAAAAATATGGATTCACTGGAACAACGGCGTGAAGATGTTAGGGAGCGCCAGAGAAGCTGCACCCCAGCTGAGGACACCGAAACTACACGACTATCAGTGGAAACCCTAAAGAGGTAACACTGAGGACCAGAGACAATACAGGCATTGTAGAGTGACTATCCAAAAAGCAAAAATATAGTCGCCAAGAGGCTACGTAGGGGAAAAACTTTACCTGCCAGACGCGCTGGCTTGTCAATAAATCTTCGCTCCAAAGATGTTGTGTTTTACATATTTATTGCTGATAAAAACAAACAGTGAAACAACTTCCCAAAGTTTAAAAACAACTGCTGACGTACCACCAACCAGAGCCCTGGGTTAGGGTTAGGGTTATGGCGGTTCACAGAGCCTCTCAATAGTTCCCGGAAGTAAGCGGCACATGCTAGCAGCGCAATGGAGGTACAGCAGAAAAGACCGACTGTGATGTACTTTTAACGGGTAAGATGTCCAAAGACTCAAATTTTACATTATCAGCAAAACTTATCTAAATTAACATGTGCATTAAAGCTTGTTAGTGGATTATCTCCCATTAAATTAGTAGATTTATGTAATGTTAAAAGATAAGATAACAGATTAGGCTAGGACACTGTACATACTGTACACACCATACAGGTAATGCTAACCATGAACAGCCTGTTAGTTTTAAATTGTCTTCTCCTAAACCATTTTATCTAACACTGGCAAGTTAGAGTGCTTCCAGTCCTGATTTTTTGCGATTATTGAATATTAGCTCAGTTAAATATGACATTGCTGCGTGATTGCTGAGTGGAGGAGGTGAAATTAAATTAAAAACGTAACTTATGGTCTGGTTTTTAGGCTTTGTGATTCTGTTGAGTATACCTGTCTATAATATGTTACAGCTCAGCTGATATTACATTGATAGCGAAGTGAGAGGGAAGTTTGAGGACCTGAATGAGATTTAAAACACAAGATTAAGTAATTTTGATAAATGAAACATACCAGGCTAAATGGGGAATTATTCTAAATACCAAATGTATGTATATATTACTGTGTTATACATATGATCATGCTAAACATATATTCTATCACAGTATTAGATATGTAATTATATTGAATATATAATATATGATATACAGTGTTGGGCAAGTTACTTAGAAAATGTAATACATTGCATATTACCAGTTACCGTCATTATAATATAATAATATTAGTAGGCATTATTAAATAAAAGAGGGTCATGTTGTTTCATAGCGGCTAATTAAAGCACAGAGTTTTAACTACAGTTCATAAACTTACAAATCCAGTAGTGGGCGATATTGTATAGTCTGATGAAGGCTCTCCTCTGGAGTGCAGATCTGACCGATTCACGCATTCACGTGCAGTGGTTACAACTTTGTATTAAAATCCCCTGCTTATATAAATAACAGTGTGATGATATTAAACAATTAAATAGCCTAGACCTTTTCAAATGAACAGATAACTGTGGACACAGGGACGACCAGACACAGGATCAAAGTCTGATAACTTACGAGATAGGGATGAATATCTGAGAGCCAGTCATATGAAACACAGTAGGCAAATGCTGAGGTTAGCACAACAAAAGCAAATTGGCTTGCCAGTCAGTCACTATGACAAGTGCAAATTAATACACCAGAGCTGGTAGACCCACCTGCTGGTTTCCAGTGTGCTGATCAGTTACAACAGCACCCAACACTGAAATATAAGTAAACATTTTAAGGAATTATACTGCAGTGATACTGCGTGCCTCGTGTCAGGAGTGCTGCAGGATGAGGACCATTAATGTTACAGTTCAGGAGTGGCAATAACAATGATGTTACAGGTCCAGGGGTGCACTGTGGTGCAGGGGTGCTCACAGCATGATGCACAAAGATGGTGGGAATTAAATCTGCTCTAAGCCTTGTCTTGCCCTTTTTGGTCTTGGCAAACTGGTCTGCACCAAAATGTGCCTGCAGTGGCTTCCCACACACAACTCACTTTTGTCTACCCACAGACATCCCATAGTGGTTGAATGCATACAGTATTCGGGAACACTTTATACATGAGACAACTTCAAACAAATGCAATTAAAACTGATGCCACTTGTCATACTTATATATATGTCTATAAACTGCTGCTGCTGCTAGCCCAGTGACCCATTGTGCTGTCACTTGACAGTCATTGGTAATCACCCATCGGTCTCCTTCTGTCCCACTGAAAGTAATTAAGATAACATTAGGTATAAATCAATACAACCATTACATTATCAATAAATGTTAGGATGTAATTACTCTTGGCAACCATACAAGACTAAGGACAGAATTGAAAACATCATTTAAAGCAATAAAAGCAACATGCTGTTTCACCAAGGTAAGGAAAGACTAACATATTTAAACAAGGCAGACAATAATATATGTTATATGCACATTACACATAGTTATACTGTGTAATAATACATTTCTATCATATAATTATGCTATGTCATTAATATACTTATACTGGCCTGTATACATATATAAATACATATCCTTATCCACATCCCTTATATTTAAACTCTGCACTGTGTACACACTGTGTAATATTCCTGTGTGCAATATTTTGCCACTTCCTGTGGGATATCTATACATTCCTATATTTTTACAGTAAAAATACTACGCATCATGTGTATTACACTCATCCTGTGCAGCTATTAATCATGAGCATACAGTATCTGTTTCAGTGAAAGGTGTATATGGATTTTCTATTATTTTCATTATGTCTAATTTGTATTTAAAAAATATTTTATCCTTTTTCTATTGCCTCTGCTCTGAGCTGCTGTAACGTGAATTTCCAAGGTTGGGATTAATAGAGTCTTACCTAACCGTAGTAAACTAACACTAATCCTCAAATAGTAGCACATTTTACTTTAAAAAACAACATAAAGATGTAACTGTTTATGGCGTGCTACACGTATATTATAAATAAATGTAGTTATTGACAGCTACTTACAAAAAATCGGAGTTCTGTCTTTCAGTATTATGTATTTAAACGGCCCGCCAGTAACTTCCAGGAACTATCCGAGGTCTACATGAGTCACGTGACACACAAGCATTTTGGACTTCCGTTGTCGCGACTCTGTTATATTCTACGGCACTGCCACCAACACCACGTGACTCACATCCTCGTAAGTGACCAAATATGGCATGCAAAGAAACTTAACACAAAATACTACAATAACAATAGCTGGCACCTACAGGTATGAATAAAGACAAATAATATAATAAGACAGAGGAGAAGATTTGATAAAAAGACTTAAATGCAGCAAACATTATAGGTATTTATCTCCGAGCACTGAATGGGACTTTGTTCACAGCTTGGATTGAAATGACTGATTCAGGAAAATGGAGCCAGAGTGGGAACGTCTGATCACACTTCTTTTGTGGAAGTTAGTAAGAACCGACTGGGAGAGGTCAGGTCATTTTGAGTTGGACTTGTGTAGACACTAAGGACACCACAAGTCGGGTTTTGTTCTGGGTCTAGGAAGGGATGGATCTCACTCAGAGATGAGGATTTCCCCTTCACCCACCAACGGGGATTTGGGGAGGAAGAGACAACCCCCCACCTTTGGAAGCTCTCCTGTTTTCTGATTTATTTTAGGTTAACTGTTCATGAGTATTTAGTTCAGAACTGTTTGGGAACACATTTTCTGAGAGCAACAAAATATGGTGCGCTGGTGTAAACCAGATTACACAGCTAAGTGGAAAGAAATGGAAAAAGAGTTCAGAGGATATCCAATTCAGAATGTTATAGAGATAAAGAAGTATACAACAAAATAAAAAACAATCAGATTCAATTACTATAGCCATGTTTCCATCAGCCTGTTTAGATGCGCATCTAGAAGTATCACATCAGAAAATTATGATGGAAACGCCAAAATTCTAATTAAAATCCCCTGATTCGCACAAACTAATATAGGCTCGCTTTAGCCGGGTTTTGGTTGATTCGAAAAAATGTTGATTCGCAAAACGGGGGATGGAAACAGTAATGTTCGAATTAAGTCTGACGTAGCGCACCTCTCTCCATGGTGATATCCACACTCTGGGTCGGGAAGGCGGTAATGCATTTACAAGCTGGTTGCCAACAGCCAGAAAACGTAGAAGAAGAAGAATGCAAGACTTGTTTTGTTTCCAGTTCTGCGGAAAACTTGCGCGAGTTTGTAGTTTTCACCAAAAAGTCTGTATATTTAATGGAAACACACAGGATTCTTATTTCTTTTAATGCGCATTTCCCAATGATTCGAATCACTTTTGGATGGAAACATAGCTGTTGTTTACTTTGGAATTATGGTTTAGAATCGTTAAAAATTATGGTATAAAGAAGGATAATAATCTGTTAAAGTGGGTTGCATTTGATAGCAACTTTCAGCCGGCTGCATACGACAAGGGATTCAGCGGGGAATTACAGCATGGTGTACTCTAGAGAAAGATGGAGAGTTTCCAAAATATAAGAGACAAGTATGATCTGGGTAAACACCAATTCTTTAGGTAGGCCTACCTACAAATAAGGGATTACTACAGGAAGGAAATCAGGATGGATCCCTCCATGGAGGTGAATGGTGTGATTCAAATTATAATCAACATGTATAAGGGTACAAAAATCAGAATATCTTCACTGTACCAAAAATTGACAATTAAAAAAAACTCAACTAATTGTATAAAAGAAAAATGGGAATCGGAGCTCAACATAAAAATCTCAGACAAAGATTGGCAAAATTAGGGGTGGGAATCTCTAGGCACCTCATGATTCGATTCCATTCCGATTCCGAGGGCGTCAATTTCAATTATAAAACGATTCTCGATTATAAAACGAGCCAGTAAGAAAATTTACACTAGATATTGAAAAATATTTTTGTAATAAACCTGGGAATACATATCCAGTGCATACAAACTGTAGGCCAGCTGATGTCAAGCTGTTCGCTGGTGGGTAACTGGTGAGGATAGCAACAATGGCGACCACTATAAATCCTACAGACCACATTAACGATGCTATCGAGGTATTTCACCCACCACTACTCGGTTAATGGAAGACCGAATTAAGGAAGCTGCTAAACTGGATTTAACGGCGATGCAGCTGGGCGTGCACGACGACGGAGACATTTTAAACGGGCAATGCTCGCTTGTTTTCGGCACCCCCGAGGCATGGATACTAATGACGTCAGATTCTGGGTGAGTCGTTGATCTCTACTGATTGGTTAGGGAAAAATCAAATTCCCTCCCCCTTGTAAATCGCCTTTAATGGAGATGATGTCAGACTGAAGGTTCTGGGAGCTTCAGTCTGACACTCAGGCTATATAAGTATAACTATCTATGAACTGTAAAAACACGAACTATTGCAAAAAAGACGAACGATGGCAAAACTACGAACTATGGTGAAAACACGACAAAAACACGGCATAAAAGAAACTCAAAAGCTCTCAAAAAAACCCCACAAATACTATTATTTACAACACTAAATATTATTTACAAAGAAAACGCCACCAAAACTCCGCTAAAACACAGCTAAATCCCTCCAACTTGCACTCTCCTCGTCAGCTGATACTCTCCTCCTGCTGTGCACACTTCCCTCCCCTCCTCCACAGGTAATGACGTCACTACCGTAATGTACCGTATATCAAAAAGCTCCACTTCTCAGCTTTCAGAATCAATTGGAATTACTTCGATAGTGTGAATGGTCGAGGAGTTATGGTAATTTGAAAAATAAAAATAAAATAAAATTAAATCGATAATGAGTTTTCCACATCGATGCTCGCATTGTTCAAGACAGAATCTTGATGCATCTAAAAATCGATTTTTTTCCCCACCCCTGGGCAAAATATGTGGAAAATGCATCAAACATCCACCAATTTGCGCATATGGAGGGAGTTCTCCTTCTTCTTCCTATAGGGCGAATCTTACGCAGGGAATCCAGGGAGTCCATTGTCCAGACAGATATCAATGTTTCTTGGGGGTTTACTTTAGAAGAGTGAGCAAACCAAAAAATAAAATGAACGTGTTTGTTCTGCTGGCTTTAAAGGCACGTATGTTGTGTTTGTTGATGTATATGTAAAAATGAGGAAAATCAATAAAAATTAAAATGAAAAAAAAAATAAATAAATAATACAACATCTGGCAACTTAATCTGACAGCAATGGTTCTAGGCTGCAGACTGACTCTGACCTCTGGTTGTTAGCAGAGGGCCGCAGCAGCACCATGATCACCAGCAGTATGGTGGAGAACAGGAGGCGCCAGAAGGCATCGTCAACCCACAAGTCCCTCCAACCCTGTGGAAGGGATATAAATAGACAAGTGAACACAGAGATGATGTTATCAGGTTGGAAGGCGAGTTCACTTTTCATCTCTGTATAAACAAGAAACGGAAATCTCATGAAGGGAACAGGACTGGTGCACACAACACAATAATCAATCACTAGCAGACAACAAACTGACCGTCTGGCAGTCCACCAGCTTGAAGACTTTGGTGGTCCAGATGATGAATATGATGGAAGCTGTGGACACAAAGTAAACACCGCTCTCATTTTGATGTCTGTAAACAATATGTAAATGATGGAAAACAACACATGAAACATCCCACCAGCGGAAACCAAATTAGAAAAGGTTATCCGAGCCAAAGGGCAGGCAAACACACAACTGCATCTACATAATTTAACACATGTAGAGCATATATTAATACAGTGCCAGATATATGAGCTAAAGGAATAGTTCAGGGATTTTTTCTGTGTAGAGAATTACAAGGCGGCCGCTGCACATCCCTTTTCTGAACTTCAGAGAGGCAAAGAGGATGACATGCAGCAAAGGGCGTTGGCCAGATTCAAACCCTGGCTGCTGCTGTAAGGACTTATCCTCAATGGTACAAGCACCTTTAAAACACTGTATTTTAACAAGTCTAGCACTTGGTGGATTTCTGTCATTTTGTAATTGCAGTTGCAGCATTATGTTGATGTGGTGGGACTAAATCATAATCTGCTCAGTGCACTGGGAAGGGCTCTGCCAAAACTGCCACAGGAAGAAAATAGCCTTCTGGGCCCGTCCCATAAATGTGTTGTGCTTTTAAACTAAATAGGCACAACAGTGTTTCTGTTGTTTAAGTGTTTCAAGAAAACAAAACTCATTTCCCCTGCTGTTTGTTGATGTTTTAATATAATTTTATATCGCCAGCTTGCCTTTAGAAATACTGTTGTAAATGGCAGTCAGTGTTTCTAAATGCAGCTCCATGCACCTGCACCTGAATGCTGTCTTGTACCGAGACTAAAACGTGTAAGTGTGAATTTTTCAAATCAAATACTGATAATAGCAAATAATTTTAATTAAGAAGTAAAATCCACTCATCAAAATAAACTATAAACTAAGAATAATAATAATAAACTTTTTTGTATAGCACTTAAAAAAAGTTAGTGTTTTATGAGACAAATAAAATAGTATACACCATCAAGATAAAAACAGCAATGAAAACATTGAACATAGCCTGAGACCAGATAAGAGCTCGCCAACCTAAAAAAGGGGGAGAGGGGATTATAAAATTATTTAATGAATTATTTTGCAAATGCTTTAAAACAAGAGATCTACATTTGTGTGATCAATGTCATTCTGCCAGCACAATAAAATTGTTTTATAAGATATTCAGTGTATCAGTATTTGCAGGTCATCGACCACTCTTATGTCTGTACAGTAAGAGCCAGCAGTCAGTTAGCTTAGCTTAGCATAACATATGGAAACAGCAGGCAATAGCTGGCTCTGTTGAAAGGTAACAGTCCACCTACCAGCACCTCTGAAGCTCACTGGTTAATGTGTTATATCTCCTAATTTTATTCATACAGAAAAATAAAAACTAAAATGAGTATTATCTCGTACAGCTCCCTCTAGAGCCATAAAAGGCTTTACATAAGCAGTTATATTTCCCAACACCAGTAAACAGACTTTAATGTGAAATTGTTAAAAGAAGCAGTGTAAAACTGGTGGACTATGAGGCAATCCATCTGAGATCAGTTGCTACTCACCGACAACGGAGAAGATGAGAGTGTTCGTAAAGTGCTGATACAAAGAGAGTTTCACCACATTTCTGCGGAGCTTCAGTAGACGAGTGGTTTGAGACAGACTGATGAAAATGTAGATAGAAATTAAGGAGAACACACTGTATATCAATTCAAGTAACCACATTTAAAAGCTTATATCTGCTTCTGAAAATCCTTGATTAGCTGTGAGCAGTCATTTTGGCTGGTTGAGTAAAGGATATCCACCACATGACACAGGAGTCAATGAGGGAGAGGCTGAGATTAGCCACCAGGGCAACCGTCCCATAGAAACCCTGCAATTGGAGGACAAATGAGACAAAACATGAGCGCGGAGGTCAGCAGAGAGCACAGAGTGTGTGTAAACATGACACAGAGAAGAATTTTTACATTCTTATCATAACAATAACTTTTCAACATAAGATAAGCCTGAGTTAAGATCTGGTGAAGATGTAAAGATGACATATAATGTAATGTATTTTGAGTTTCTATTAGAACATGTTTATGTGCTTCAGTATTTAAAAAATACTTCATTTTCCTCACACTGTCTGTGCTGGTGTTAACCCTCTGTCTGAAGAACACTTAATTTTGCCATAGTGTTTTTAACCAACTGGACATCACGCTCAGGCGCTGGGTGCTACTGAGGTGCAACACAACCTCAACAAGCACCTTATCATAGCCTTTTTATTTGCAGAGCTGATCTTCTTCCAGGCGCTGTCCTGCGTGTGTGAAGGCCTATTGTCTGTGGGACAGATGTAAAACTCCGACAGCCCTGCACTAACATGATCAACTTCTTTTCCGTATTTATCACAGACTGATATTTACGGAAGACGAATATCTGTTGGCAGTGATTGGTTGTTCCTCGTCACATGACATGTGGTGCGCACTGCTGTGTTCCAAAAGCTGAACTCTGTTTATCTCAGGGCGCAGCCGTCATGCCCTGAAAAATAGGTGCTTGGAAACATGTGTGCGCCTGCCGCACATCTACATTGAAAACAATGAATTTGAGGGCGCAAAAAACAGCATCTTTATGGCCCCTAAGCCAACCATCGGCCCTCAGTGAGCGTCTGTCACCCTGGTTTTGGCAGTGTGTCCTGCCACGTTGGCACTAGTCAGCCCTTGTCGCCCCTTGTTGGCTTTTTGTCAGTCAAGGCATGACAGTCATGCCTCGTTTTTTGCCTCAAAGTAATTGTTTTCAATGTAGACGGCAGGCGCACTCAAACACCACTGATGCTGTTGCAGTGCACACACATTCCCGAGCGCCCATTTTTCAGGGTGCGACAGCTGCGTTGTTCGATGTTGACAGTTCGACTTTTGGAATGCAGCAGCGTGCATCCATGTCACGTGACGAGGAACAATCAATCACAGCTGACCGATATCTTTCCCTCCATCTGTAAATATGAGTCTGCTATGAGGTGATGCAACAGTCGATCTTCGTTGCCACTAGTTCCTTACTGTCCGTTGGGTGTGTCTGGGCCTTATACCCCCTCCCCAAAAAAGCCCAGTCTGCTCTGATTGATCAGTGTTTCCAGGTCTTCCACATCTTTGCGTTCCTGCATCCCCACTGCAGACGAGGGATGAGTGTAACAGAGAATAGTGGCACTTCCTACTGTGACAAATCACCATTAGGAGCTTCTAAACACAACCAGACCTGTTACAGCAGGAATATGAGCCACAGTCTGGAAGATATTAACAACATCAGCGACTAATATCACAGGTTTCCCTGTTTAACGTAAACACTTGCAGTCGCATGCCTGGAGCAGATGACCATATGAAGAAATCCATCAAGAGCTGACGTGTGGTTTTTGCTCACAGGAATTACTTATGCATATGTTTACCAAAACGTTTAAAAACTAAGGCCACAATTACACCATCCTTTGTTGTAATATTCTACATACAGTATGATAGATAATAAAGAAAAGCATAATAGGTCCCCTTTAAGTATCCTCTGCCTCCACACCTAACACATCTGCTCACCAAACTACACAGCCTCGCTCCATTCCTCTAACTGTCTTTTCTTTATTTGTGTAACGTTGTGTTTCCATGACTTTCTGAACTTGCTGCAGTGTCTTTGGCTGCTTTTGAATTTCACTCTCGATCAAATACGTCACTCCCTATTATCATCACTCGCCTGCCTCCCAGAGACCGAATCCTTGCACAACCTTCTCGCTCTGCTCAAATCAGTTTTATTTATACAGAGTGCCTTGAAAACTGTACCAGGCAAGATTTTTATGTAAAAATACACCACCACTATCAGCTTCAATCAGCCTGTGGCGGCTGCAGCAGCTAATGTCCCATCTGCAATAGTTGAAATGCAGCGGCGTCATTATTTTTTCCTGGATGAAATTCATCCACAGCCACAGAAAACGATGAATTAAGGGTTAGAAGCAAAGTAGGAATGGTCTCCTGAGCAGCAGCAGGAGTGAGCCTTGCAGAGAAAGCTAGACTAAGTGTTTAATATTTTTCCTATCACATCCATTTGGTATATTTTGGGACACAGTAAATCTTCTCTGGGTGGTTTGGTTGATGTAGACTACTGTGTTCTTTGCAGTCTGTTGATGCCACTTAACAGGATCCCTGTTTCCAAAAAAGTTGCTTCATGCTGCCATCTGAATAACAAGTTGCAAATGTGCAGAGTGCCTCCTTTAAAGCTACTGAATATTATTTTTACATGTGCTAAAATCATTACTATATCCTGAGAGTAGTACATGAGACATATAATCTGTGAAAAGATCATGTTCCTCTGGCTCCTCCTAGTACTCCTAATGACCTGAGTCCACATAGCCTGAACATAAACAACCAATCAGAGCCAGGAGGAGCCTCTTACGCAATAGCCGTAGCCTTTGCACACACAGAGATCCTACTATAGGACCCTGAATTACGCCAGCTTTGCTTTGTTATGCAGAATCAAACCACACAGGCACGATGCTACCACAGTGTGTGTTTGGATGATTCAGAGTTGCAGAAGCAACAGAGGCAGGATGGGCACTGTGCAACACAACAGCATCAGTCTCTAGTGTGACTTATAACAAACACGTCTGGCAGCACTTTCAGAACAATAACAATGACATTAACATGTCAATAACAATCATTTACTGTCCCTGTTATATGGCGGTTGATCTCGTCCTTTGCTTGGGCGACAGAGAGCTCCCACATCTCAGAGTTTTCCTAATTTGCAGACATTTTCAGTTACTGTTTTTCCTCTTTGAGTTAGCTGCTAACTGCTTCTAGCTGCTTTTTAAATCTCTTGGTAGTGAGTTGCACACATAACACAGCGTCAAAACATCACATCCGTGCTGTCCTGCTGGCTGTCCTTTTTACATAGACATTGTTCAGCAGTTACTACTGTACCTCCATTGCTACTCTCCCTCGATTCCGCACTTATACCTTTAATACAGAATGGCTAGGTGTAATAACGGTGCAACATTCCAGCCTTGGACAGGAAGAGTAAAAGGGGCTAATCACTGCTCGTGCAAACTGCGCTTCCAACAACAGTGTTCGCAGCAAAGACAAGTAAACAGAGGACAAACAAGCAAGAACGCTAAAATGGAAGTTTTAAAGTAAAGGATGCAAAACCGATGCCAGTTCAGGCTTGGTTTAACTCTTTTTAGCTTGCCTTTTGTCGTTGGTTATCTTTGCCATGTACACTGTTGTTGGCAAAGAAGGGATGGGCAGGTTTTTCATTGCTGGTGGTTGTGTCCCACCCATTGTGTTTGCAAAGTTCCCCCCAGAGTTTAAGTTGGTCAGCATATTTCAGCTTTTGCTGTGGTCACGTGTAGATATCTGGCAGATGAAAATATCAACGGCCAAAATGTCGGGTGGGAAATATGCCAAATAAATAAATGAATTAATCAATAGCATATTAAATAGTCTAATAATGTATGACCTGTAAGAAATGTTGCCAAAACAACCTAGATATAAACCTAACTTATGCAAACCAGATTTTTAGGATTTTAATTACCAAAAGCTCTATTTATCCACCAAAGCTGAACAGAGTGCTTCCCGACTCTTTGGAGCATGAGCCACATCCACAGTGGTCACGGTCTTCCTCTCAGCATTCTCTATGTATTTATGTGATGGCACTGTGGGTCTCCTCGTGGATCAGAATGGAGACTGGCGTCACTCCACCATGGTGAGCCAGAAGGTGGATAGCTAACGTAGTGATTTATGGTGACGCTCGCCACACCGAGTCCTCGTCTTCCTTCGCCTCTGCCACTAAACCTCTGATTAGTCACTGTTCAATAGACCACTTAAATAAAATAAAACCTCGCTGTTGATGTGAATCATTATATTATTACACACATGAGGGATTCACAGGAAACAAAGCAGCATGTTAAATCCAATTTTACTGTTTTTAATTTGATTTTACGATTTACTGTTCACAGTTACTGTTAATACAAACCAAACATTTCCAACTGCTGCTGCTCCACAATAAACTGGTAAAACACAGAGTGGCTTTTTGTGTGAAGCAGCCACAAAACAGTGATGTATTTGTCACAGAGTTTGGTGCTGACAGTATCTGATGATCTGATGAGTGGGGCTACAACCAGGACAACTCAGATAAATAGAGAATAGTTTATGTGTTTCTATGAATTATCTGAAACTGTCACTGTGTCCCACATCTGTTATGCTAACTAGGCTAAAACGAATATTGAGAACATTGAGACAGCTGTGGGGTGGTGGAGTTTATTAATAGTTGGTACTTACACCTGTCACTCTTAGCACACCTTCCACAGAGGAGAAGAGCAGGTAGAGAAGCCCGACAGCGACCAGCCGGTGTACTGTGGTGCCCAACCTGGGCCTGAACAAGTGAGGAGGAAAACAGATTTAATTATACTGAGTAATGGCTGAAATAGACATAACGTGAGGCAAAAGGTGAGTTACTTAGTAAACTTACTTGACTATGCCGTAGCCAAGACTGACAATGAGGACAAGGATTCGGGCCAGAGATCGTTTGAGTGCAGAGAGAAGCTCAGCAAAAATCACAGCACCCTGAACTGTGAAGAGAAAACAAACAAACAAAATGACGATGATATCAAACTGAAGAGACAGGAGAATAAAACATTAATGAACAGACGAGCAAATGCGTCAAATCAACCAACCGTGGTCTCCTTTGTAACGGATGCTCTGGTACTCTGAGTAAAACACAGCTTTCTCCAGCATGCCGAGGATGATGACAGCGCCGATCCAGAACTGGATCCGCAGCAGATCCCTCCAATAGCAGGCGCACCAGAAGAGCCAGAGAGCCCCGAACAGCACGTACACGATGCACATGACCATGAAGAACTGTGACAGACAGAGGAGACAGAAAAGTGTTCAGCTGTGTTTTAAATTACAGTTAAGCATGTATATCAGGGCTGGGATATAATCTCTGAAGACCAATACTGTCATACTCAGGGTTATTTATTTATATTATTTTAGTATCTAACATGTAAGTAGTATCTTCAAGATAGGCGTTCTTTTAGTTGGTGTCATGTCACATATAGATGTTCCTTTTTTGCAGTTCTTTTAAATGTCTTCTCTCTACTATGTCAGCTTTCTATCACTAAAATTTCCTGGACAGTTTCCAGCCAGTGTTCCTGTTTTGGGGGGTTAATTTGAGCCAGTGCCTGGTGATAGCTTTGTTACCTGCTGCAAGCAAAAACTTTAGTCAAGGAAATATCTTTTCTCATCACAACACCTTTAATGTTCCAGAGATACATCACAAGGCAGGTATTTGGGATTTTATATCCTCAAACATTAACAGCCACATTAATAATTTCCCTGTATGACCTGATGTTTGCACAGTAGTAAAATCTAACTTGCATCCTGTTAAGGCTGCAAGCGGAGTTGAAATCTTCAGAAACAATGAGTAAGCAGGATCTTGTGTTGAGATTGAGAACAACTTAAGATACTGTTTAAAGTCTGTTTGCCCTGGACAGTTATGCTATTTAGTCATAGAATTTGTGTTGAAGATCTTCTTTACATTTAAAAACCTCCCTTTATATAACTTATGGTACATACCATCATGAGGGGCCAGTCTGCTGGAGAAGAGAAGTCATGTGGTCCCTTCATCTCAACTTTCACTGGGGAAAGAAAAATAAAAAAGGTCACTTCTTTTGACACAGAAGTGTCACCTCTTTAAATTCTCAATTGTCTGTTTTTAATTCTGTTTTTTCACAAATTTATTTATGAGAGGTTGTAAAGCCTTTTGGAGTAAAACTGTGTTTCTCACTTGTGAAAGCAAAGTTAAACTGCTCTGCCCCGAATTCGTCATCCTCAACTCCGCGGAACAAATGCTGCACCTTCACTATGAAGAGATACGGACTGTCCTCCCAGGCTTTGGCCACTGCACTGATGTCCTGTGAAACAAATGTTTGTGAGCAAAAAATCATAAGGTATGTCTTTATTTTTAGTTTTTTATATGTACACCTACTTAAACCATAAATCAAAAAATGTTAACACCAACAACAGCGTTTGCAATTGACTTCAATATCTAAAAAGCATGAGACAGAAGTAAAAGTTTCAAGGTCAGGGTTTAACATCAGCCCTGAGAGGTCACGGTAGAATTTTTCCTTAACTACTTTTGTGTTGCCTTACTGTAAATTTGGGATAACTTTGTATAAAATATGTTCACTGAACCCCATTTTAATTGCTAAGAAGGCCCAGGTTGTGATGTATACATTTTAATGGGTGTATCTATGCAGAGATTGTGTGTGTGCAGTGAAGTGATATGGCTGTGCTGAGAGGGTGAAGCTCTCCCAAAACTCCTGTAGTGGTTTGATGACACCTCTGTCATATCTGACAGAAGCAAGGCTTTCTCACAGGGGCAGATCATCCAGGATGGCAGCTCCTATCCCTAAAAAATGCCTTGGCACCGTGGCTCTCGCCCCAGTTTTGGACAATCTAATTAAAAAATACGTATCTGGTGGATGTTTGCAAATTTCCGAGGGCAAAACTCCAGTGTCCGAGCAAGAGATGACACCGCTCACCTTCTGTCTATCCTGATGTAGTATGGACAGTCAATCAAATTTCATCCCCGTGAAATAAGAAACAAAAAAACAACCTTGCCATAGTGTGTTGCCAGGAGCTGTGAGAGGACACAGGCTTTTGTAACAGACCAAATTTACCCAGCTGCTGCTAGCCATCCCTGCAGTGGGCGGCAGCTCTGTTCTCTCCTGCCCACATCTGTTTCGGCTCCCGGTGTCACACACAACAACTGCTGATGGCTTTTTTTTCCTGCCAAATGTGTGTGTAGGTTTTACCGAATGGCTGCGGATGGATAGTGGCAGGTTCATTTGTTGAGGTGTATTTTGTTTAGTAACGCTAACACCTGTTTGACTTTGTCAGGGACGGATTGAGTTGGACCAACCCTAAATATGCAGCTACCAACATCTCTGAAACTGCTCATATTGCAGACAAACTTTTTATCATCCATTACAATGCAACATACAATGTTAAAAACACATAATTCAACACTTCATTCAAGGCTATGACCACCCCTCGGACATGACCTCTGATAGAAACATATATTTAAAGACATTACAATAAAAGTAGTAACAGAATGTCTTACCGGCTTATCGGGCCAAATGAGGCTCTGATTCGATGGGTCGCTCTGAACAGAACAAAGAACATAGTCAGCAATGTTTCATAGAGTGAAATAAAGCCAGGGTTGCGTTCACACACACATGCACAGATAAAGCTTTTAGATATTATGCTCAGTATGTTTAATCCCTTTTATAAACACAGCATATCAGCTCGATCTGTGACTCACCTTTGGGCTGGTGAGCGGCTGATACGGGTTGTAGTCTGCATAATACGTCTAGGTAAGAGGACGGAGAGAAGAAATATGTTTAGACTGTATGCAGCAAATCATTTAAATGTTGAGAAGATGAAAAAGAATATAAGAAAAACATTTTCATGATGTGACAAGACATCTACATCAACAAGATAATTGCTGCACTTAAAAACACTGAGATCAAATTTACATACATAGTGTAATGTGCTATGTATTGATTGTCTTTGTCACAAACCCTGGGTAAGAAGAGCGATGAGCAGTTGTCAAAGTACATGTAGCCCTGACTGTAGAAGCCGCTCCAGCCGTCCTTCAACATGTGGTCCATACCAAACATGTTGTTCGCTTTGTTGTCCTACAAAAGGACAGTGAGAGGAAATAAACACACGATGCAGTCAGTTAATCCTTTAAAACTACACTGGTGTTGCAACATTACACCACATTAATAAAGGACAGTGTTGACTGTAGATTAAAGAGGCAGAATACTTCTACAGATAGTAAAGTTTCACAAGGGAGATTCTTCTACCTGTTTTAGAAACCTGTTTAGAGCCTGACAGAAGAAGACACTCACTTTCGAAACACATCTGCTAAAAATGTCCTGTTGAGGCTCCAGGTGACCTCAATATATCCTCGCTTTATGACCGACAGCGACAAGGTGAAGCACATCAAAGTCAACACAGGACAAAGAGCCAGCGCTGGCACAAAGACAGGAGAGGAGCCTGAGGCCATCGAAACACTTTGTGGAAGGACGCACCTGCTGCTCTGACTGACTGACAGCTGATGCTGGATGTGACGCCAAAACCACTGATGTGATAATGAGGTCAGGGAAGTGAACTTTCTGAGGTCACCTCCACACTAAACACTTACATTTTTAAAAAAGTGTTTTTAAAATGAAAACAATCTCTGTACACGAGCGTTTTTGCATCATTTTTAGAAATAATCTCAACATAATCACATACACTGGGCATGCACGTACAAATGTAAACAGGAAGCAGATTATCTATTCTGCATTTGGCTGCTCAGTCACAGGAAAAACCACAGAGATGGCGAAACATAGGACCAGAGCCAGACCACTCGGACTGACGACGACGTTGAACTGTTACTGAAAGTAACATCAGTATAAGGCGGTCAAGATGGTAAGAGACAGATTAAGAGTTGTTACAAAGCAAATACGAGGACATATCAGAGCGTTACAGGGAGCATCATCCACCGCCGGAGGATACCATGACAATGGGAAAGGAGCAGCCACACAAGAAGAATGAAATCACAAATGTATGTAGATGTAAGCTGACTCTGTTGATGCCCATCCAGACTAAAGGTAACCCTGGAGTTTTTAAACTAAAACAGGGTCAGCAGTGTTTTCAAAGGCCTCATTTTCAGGGGTAGTTTGGACTCTTGGTGTAAACGTAGCAAAAGTTATGAGCTTTATGAGTTGTTGCCCAAGAGTGAGAAGTTCATAAAGTGCCCCTTGAGACATGTTTTAAGAATACTTATACTAATATTTAGTTTAACATGGTTTTCCAACATAGAAAGTAAAAAGAAAACACTCTAAAAAGAGGCTGGAAGTACATCTACTCTTTCTCTATTGTCTCGCTTGTTAGCTTGAAGGCTAACTGGCAGTGGCTAACACAGCATAAATGGTTGTGGAACGTACAGCATTATGTGTGAAAATGGGAGTTTTGACAATAGGTAATGTAAGGAAACTCTGGGTTACATCCTAAAACTGCACACTCTACCATGTTTGCTGTCAAAACCTTCACTATGATAATGCTAACTCTGCTCTCTGTACTGACAAGGCCGCTCTGTGCTGGAGGTTTCACGTGTCTTTGCCGGTGTTGTGTTGAAGTCTGTTCCCCTGTTGATATGTGCTTCCGGTATTGGACAGCTATTGGCATTCACATTAATGAGAAACCTAATGTAGCTGCCTGGTGAACATTTTAGGGAAGTACACAGACATCACCCCTTCACTACAGATGTGAAAACACCTCTCTATTTACAAACTTCAAACAGATACAATTCAGTATGGTCAAGATCAGACATTTTAGGGGATATAAACATTAAAAAAGAAAAGAAATTTGAGTGGAGGGGACTTTAAAAACATGAAGATGTAAATAAACTTGTCTCTTCAAAATCCACAAAGCCTACCTTCTATTTACCAACTCTATAGTGCTTGTGTGTGTGACATTAACATTCATGACAAAACAAACAGTTGACACACCTACAGACAAAAGTCAATACTCACAGGTGTGTTAAAGACCTCATTGTAGCACACAGAGGAGCGCAGGTACCAGCTGATGTTGAAGGCCAGGTTTCTATCACATGACGCTGTGTCACCCTGGACTGCACAGAGATAAGAGACAACAAATTACTCAAAGGGTGGAGCACTGGATTATTACAAAGTCTTACTGGTCGTCTAGTGAGGCTGTTACAGGAGTTACTCTGTGTGTTTGGTGTTCATACTTTTCCCCGACCACAGTGACTTTTGATATCTCCCTGCGTCACGTTGCTGCATTGCATCCTGGTCTATTTTCTGCTGCAGTGGGAGTAGGTATCAGTATCTCTCCCTCATTTACAGTTATTATGGATTTCTCACTTTATGACTGGTGTATGCTGATGCAAACTGACATCTCCTGAGAGAAGAAACAGTCTCTGATTCAGAAGGACTGAAAAAAGAATCTGACGCTCACTATCAAATGTTATAGACTGTATTTTCTCCAACCAAGCTCTAGTGCAAATATGCTGAAAATATCCTAATCTAGGCTACACCTGGTACTGTATCAGTATGGTGCCGCAAAATATCTGAGCCTTACAATGACGGGATCTAAGTCAGCCTATCAACATTACTAATGGCTCAAAATGAGTGTTCATTTATATCTTTTCCCACAAGGTGGCTCCTCTGCAGTAGGCTATTAATGATTATTTGCTACTTTAACTTTGCAGCACTGGCTGTGAAAGCAAACAAATCTGTCCGCACACTATTAAATTCCCTGTTTTGTTTTTTTAGAGAGACTCAAGATGAGCCACCGCCATTTAGGTTTGGCTAAATTTAGAGGAAAAGGCACCAGGTCGTAGACGTATGATGCATGAATGTTAAAACCTTGTTTTAATCAGTATAGAGGCTCCCAGTTTTCTCAGTTGGAGAATGTAAAATTGCATCAGACCTCAAACAATGATGTATGAAAAATAAAAATGTTAAAAAATATCTGTTATCTATTTCCTTATTTTGACAAACCCATGGGGAACCACTGTAAAGGAGATAAAGAGCCACATGTGGCTCCTGAGCCTCAGGTTGCCTACTCCAGCATAGGTATGAAACAAATGTAAAACAGTCACACCTTCATTCAACAGAGCCTCTTATCAAATTGAATTGTCCTATTAATATGAGTGGGTCAAGTTTCAGTTTACTACTGCAGGATCATATAATTTAAGACAGTCCTAAGAAAGGTTGTTATGATGTCTAAAATTGTCCCGGAGATAACAGTTACATTGTGTTTAAGAGTTTTAGAGTGAATTTCAACTTCTCTAAAATGTTTAGATTCAGAGACCGGTTGCACAAAACACCTTCAATTTTGTTGTTAAATATAACACTAATGGTTTAATTTCTCCTTAGCTGAAAGACTTTCACAGTTGCACAGAATCCCTCAATAGGGTGCCTTAGTTAAGGGACAACAATCACTCATTTACTGTGCTGAAAGAGGTTTTACGGCGAGAAATGTTTCCATTCCTCTGAACTCGGGCGGGCCTTCTGTGGTGGTCACAACAACAAGTTTACAGTCGGTAAACAATGGAGGAGAAACTGGTGGTAGCTGTTGCTGGATACCCAGAGCTATACGGCCCAACGACAGACAGCAGGTTGTCAAACTGCCCCTGAGTCATCCTAAAATATGTCTGGAAACAGCCATCATGAAGGAGAAGCTCCTGGACCAACTGGTGGTACTCCCCATGATCCAGCCTCTTTTTTAGGGTCTCATGTACCCACACAGATCTCTGTTCATCTCTGTTTCAGTCAAATCTAAAGTGTAAAATCAAAAGCGTATCCACTAGGTTCTCCTGGTCGCAGAACGTTCTTCTCAGGGTGTGATATTTTTTTCATTTATCACCATAAACTCAGTCATGTTGCAGTTAAGGTAGTGTCGGAGGTACTTTTTTTTGTTTGTTTGTTTTTTTTACCTTGCCTTGGTTGCTAAGGTCTTTTGTGCAACGGTCTAGGGACTCCTTAAGTATTAAACCAAGACAAGGAGAAAACCATAAATACTTAAGTGAACATTTTAAGGAAATCTGTGCAACCGGACCCTGAAACTGAAATATGCTTTTCCTTTAATAAAATAATAGACCAAATGAGCACAGGTCAAACACCATAATGCAGGAGAGCACCGTGCAGAGCATGGCAGTGTGACCCATCTGTGTGGTGCAGATAAGACACTTACCAACATTATTTTTTATCATTTCAAACACTGACATTTTGTCAGGGGCTCCCTGTGCAGGTGTTCCAGGAAAATCTGCCCTGCAGGTTGAAGGACATCCGGCTTATATAAAATGTCTGGAGTTTATCCAGTGAGAGCCGTGAACACATTGTGGGGTGTGAATGTCAGCACAACAAAGCCATTTGAGCTGAAATTTAAACGTTAAACCCAACACTGTTAGCAGAGTTACTGCTTTTTATTTTATCTGGAGCCTATCCCAGCTGTCATAGGGCAAGAGGCAGGGAGACAGACAACCATTCACACTCACATTCACACCTACGGACATTTAGAGTCACCAATTAACCGGCATGTCTTTGGACTGTGGGAGGAAGCTGGAGTACCTGGAGGAAACCCACACTGATATGGGCTTTTCTAAAACCAAACTGAGGAAGTGTAAAATAATTTGGTTAAAACTAAGAGACATGAAGCCATATCATCCCCCAGGATCTGCATAAAGGAAAGGAAAGAGACACAGAGCGCCTTTCTGCACAGAGCAACTTATTTGCCTGTTGGACTCAGGTATTGCTACCTGACAGATTTTGGGTGTATAATTTAAGTGGCTGATGGGCGGAATTTGCTATTGGAGAGACAACAAGCACCAACACGTCTAACAACAACAAGTATGTACTGTCCCTGAGCGTTACATTCCTGTGGCTCACAACTTGTCTGGCAGTAACCAAATGAGCATCTTGTTATAGTAAATGTTCTACCTGTCGGACAAATTAATTTTGTACTTTGTAACAGGAATACTTCACCCTCCCAGATGATAATTTGCATATCAATTATTCACCCCGTGTTCACTGACTTCAGGAAGAAAACTTTGTTTCTCTTGCATGCCACCATGGTGAACGAAGAATCCAAAAAAGGAAGAAGCTGTTAACTGAATTGAAGTCATAGAAGTCCATGGTTAACAACAGAAAAACTTTATCAAAACATCTGTTTACAAACTCTCACACAACTTGTGCAGTATAATCCAAGTCTCATTTATCCAGGCCTATGCTCAGTGCTTCCTAGACAGACAGCGCTCTCCAGAACAGAAAGTTAAACTTTATCTATACCAGACTCCATTGACAAAAACAGCAGTTTTACCTCACTGAACACAGGAGTTGCTTGCTTGTTTCTGTTATTGTGTGACTTTAGTGCTTTAAAGAGTTAGTTTGGATTCACAAAAGTCTAACAATAACACTAACAAACTAACTGATTGAGGCAGCGGTAGACCAACAGTTCCTGTGTTCAGTGAGGTAAAATTACTGTTTTTGTCAATGGAGTCTGGCTTTGTAGAGAGTATGGGTAAGTTTCACTTTCAGTCCTCTGTTAGAAAAGGCTGTCTGTTTGGGAAGCACTGAGCATATGACTGGATAAATGAGACTTGGGTTATACTGCACAAGTTGCACACCTATGACTTCAACTCATTGAGAATCTTCTCAGTTTCTGGATTCTCTGTTAATTTACTATCTGTATAAGGTGGATGCAGATGCAGGAAGTAGTCTGGGGACAATGGTACCTTCATTCAATGCCCCAATCCTGTTATGAGAGAAAACCCAACAGTGCATGATGAAGCAATCAAACTACTCACACTTCATGTAGATGGTGGTGTTGGCATACAGCGTCTTTCGAAACACAGCCTCCTTTGTCTGAAAACACAATAAACACAAATCAGATCTTATCTAACTACTCGAGCTCGGCCAGATGACACGTTAACACCAACACTGCTGTCTGGAGCCACTTCAGACCACGCAACCTATCATCATAGATCTGGAGACAGTTTCCAGAGGAGCAGAAGATGATATCAAGGGACTGTAACAATATTTTATTTTGTGAGATGAATCACGAACATGTGAAGCCAGGATGGTAATCAGCCACTGACAGATTAAGCATCGTCTTCTTCTTGAGATATGTGCAAACTACAAAGGGTGGACATTTTTGTATTTTTCATATGAGGAACCTCAGGCTTCTGACGAAAAGACCATGATACTGATAAAAAACACTTCTTTTATTGAGTGCAGTGTAACATCCGCTACAGATGACAGCTGACTGATTAAAATGCAGTGCAATTCCAGTAACAAGGCAGGGACAATACACTACTGCTTTTTCAGTGGCAGCTCATTTCGGCTGATTGTGTTGCCCTTATATTTAGATTTGCAGCTATACACCTGTTTCAAGGTATAAGGTGATATAAAAGCTGATGGTTATCACACCGTGTACATTTGTGTATCTATAGTATTGAATAAAAAATGCAACTGGACAGAAAATCTCCTCTTTATTTTAATTATTTTCAAAGAGGAGACAAACTTCCACTAACAAAAAGGTTTCAATTTTCAATTATAGTAATAAAATGTTTGTTCAACCATCAATAACCCTTCAATTTTCATTCCGTTAAGGGTCATTATGGCTGATAATATAAATTCTGTAATACCATGAAACTGCAATATTTTCTGAGACCGTTATTGTACCGTAAATAATACATGTTTTTTTTTTTCCTTAAATCTAGACTACGTGCTAGTAAACACATGTTATAATACAATTTGCTCCACATCTGCGTCCATATTCTCAAGCTTTCAATATCATATCAGGGTTCCACACCTTCATGAATACATTTGTGTGTTTGTTTGAGTGAGTTCTACATTTTGCCAACAGGTATGCACAAGTATTCTTAACACTTGAACACCTTTTAAATGTACATTATTATCTATTGCACATAACTGTACATACTTCTTTGGTTTATTCTTGTTCTTGTCATTATTCTACTAATGTACATATTGTAGTAACCGTTACAGCACAATATATTTCTGAATGTAACACTCGTTTACAGTGAAATGTAGCATAATGCACACATTTACACACTTACAGACTCGGCACAGTAAAGATGTATATTTCATTCCTACTATCTTAAGTACTAGAGTTAATATTATAGTATAATGCACATTCTTATTTCTACTTTATTAACTGTTGATGCTTTTAAAAGCAAACTTAAGACATACCGTTTAAGCCTGGCTTTTAAAAGAACTCTTTTATTTTATTTTTAGTATTATTTCAATTAACTAATTATATATATTTTAGTTTATTTACTAGTTTATTTTTTTTATTAATCTCAATTAAGCTGTATTTTTTTGTTTTTATTGTGTGAAACACTCTGGGTTGCATTATTTTTGTATGAAAAATGCTATATAAATAAAGTCTGATTGACTGATTGCACTTAATTACTTTATATTTACATACTTCTATATCATACTCATATTCTTACTGCTTATAATTCGCTATTATTGACATTAAAGTGACTGTAACAAATCTTAATTTCCCCTCTGGGATCAATAAAGCATTGCAAAAGGCAAGCATTAGGTGATTTATTCAATCAGAAATATGGATTTTTTTTTGACAAATAAAAAATTTAAAGATGGATAAATGATAAATAAGACTTTAGACATTCAAATTTAAGATTAATTAATGACTTTAAGTCCTAATTTATACATGTTTTTAATGAGCTGCAGACACCCTGTACATGCACACACACTGTACATAATTATCCAGTCCATTAATATTGCACTATTTTTACAGTTGACAACTTACAGAACACTTGACTTGAATAGAATCATTTTATTTTTATCTTATTTTTGGTCTGTGGTGCTTTTTATACATATTAATATATACAGCTATTTATTAGATGTCAATAAGAGTCCTGTCTACATTTACTTGCCCCCCTTTGTTGTCCTTGTTTCTAGCTGATATGTCTATTTCTGTGCAAGTACACTGAGAGCAAACAGAGTTATATTCCCAGTATGTGAACACACTCAGCCAGTAAAGGTGATACTGGTTTTGACACACGGACCGGACTGACGGGTTGCTAGGGAGCTAGTTAGCAACCTCGGCTAACAGCTGCTACACAAGACTTAGCACGACAGACTCTGTAATAACGATAAAAATATAAATGTCGGAGGAGTGACACTGACCGAGTTGATCTCCACGTCCCATACTGACACCTCTGGCTCTGCCGCTGTGCCCAGGCGGAAAACTAAGGCAGAGAGCAGGAGACATAACCGATGCGACTGTAGCATCTTCATCTATGCATCTACTACAGCAGGTCAGACTCGTATCCGCCGTCAGTTCCGGGTTGCGCTCTGGCTGCAGTTCACAGTGTCACCACAAGATGGCGGCAGAACACCGGAACATCCGCCAGTTTGGAAAACATCAGCTAGCATGATGCTAATGTCATGTAGCCAGGATAAGCTACATGACACAAGCTACATACCAGTGTTTTAATGAGAATAATAGCAATAATAATAATTTTATTTGTATAGTACTTATCTAAACAAATAAAAGGCAGGTTTCTTCCTCATGTCTCATCCATAAAGTTACTAGTTACTGAATTATCTATCAAAGGGCTGTAGGTCAATAAGAGCATGGCAACAGCTTTTCTGAGTGACTTGATCCACTCTAATCTCCTAAAAAGAGCGTAGGACAACAGAAAATTGACACCAAATGTAATATGAGGAGCAAAATAAGATATGAATGTAGTGAACATTTAATTGTGTAGCTGCCAAATAACTAACAGAGAAAAACAAGACAACCTACTAGATACGTTCTCACAAAAATACATCTCTTACACAAGTTACAAAGTGCCTCAAAAAGTGCATGATAATAAGACAATAACAATACAATATTTAAAATCAACCATTTCATGCATGAATTATAAACAGCTAAGTCAAGGTTTTTTCCCTAGGCTACGTGTTTTTATTCTTTTTAACGCATGAAACAAACAAAACAAAACAGAATTTGAAGTTAATTTTTCACACGTGCATTTTTAGAGGCTTTTTTTCAGCCCGTGTATCAGTTTTCAACTATAGAAATATAAACTAATGAAATAACTTATGTGAAACTATAAAAATATACTTGTAATGTTGTTCAACTAGTGTGTTCCCTTATTAATCATATTCTAATAATGGTCAATGACTCCTGACTGCTCAGCCTCTCCTCTCTGTTGCACATGAGAGAAGTTTTCCTTGTTGGCTTTCTCCCAAAAACCCCTTCTGATAGATATCCACTCATTTGAACCCAAACCTTAACCAAAAGACCACTTTTTGTGAGAAAGTCTCGAGGAAAATTTCTCCTAACTGCCCCTCTTCCCTGTCTACTTTCATGTCCTCTCTCCCTCATTTACCTGGTGGCTCTTGATTCTTCAGGCCCCTACACACTCCTCCCCCAAAATCAATTTATTTACAGCCCAAAAAGTCACCACAGGTTAGGTTTTTTTCAATTCAATTTCAATTTCAATTCAGTTTTACTTATAAAGCCCAACATCACAAATCACAATTTGCCTCACAGGGCTTTGCAGCATACGACATCCCTCTGTCCTTAGGACCCTCGCAGCGGATAAGGAAAAACTCCCCCCAAAAAACAAAACGGTAGAAACCTCAGGAAGAGCAACTGAGGAGGGATCCCTCTTCCAGGACGGACAGACGTGCAATAGATGTCGTACAGAACAGATCAACATAATAAATTAACAGTAATCCGTATGACACAATGAGACAGAGAGAGAGAGAGAGAGAGAGAGAGATGCAGGACAGACGGTAATGTTAATAGCTTACAACAACATTAATGAAAGTAATAATATTATAAGTATAATTCTGGCTGTTGTGGTACAATATGTTGAAAGTATATATTAATATCTGATAGTATACATGTGTGACAATAATCATATGTGTATAATAACAGTAGAAGTATGACTAATGACTAATGATGGCAGCAGCAGCAGCAGGAGGCATCTGGCAGGACCACGGCAGCAGCACAACCACACACGTCACGCTGTCCAGGCACCGCTGCGATATGAGTTAATCTGAGAGACAGTGGAGCACAAAGGCTCCGGAGAAGAAGCCAAGTTAGTGACATCCAGAATGGCCGAGTTAGCAAGATGCAGTAATAGAATATGAGAGAGAGAGAGAGAAGGAGAGAAGGTGCCCGGTGTATTATGGGGGGGTCCTCCAGCAGACTAGGCCTAAGTCAGCCTAACTAGGGGCTGGTACAGGGCAAGCCTGAGCCAGCCCTAACTATAAGCTTTATCAAAGAGGAAAGTCTTAAGTCTAGTCTTAAATGTGGAGACGGTGTCTGCCTCCCGGACCGTAACAGGAAGATGATTCCACAGGAGAGGAGCCTGATAGCTGAAGGCTCTGGCTCCTGATCTACTTTTGGAGACTTTAGGGACCACGAGTAACCCTGCGTTCTCAGAGCGCAGTGTTCTGGTGGGATGATATGGCACTATGAGCTCTCTAAGATATGACGGAGCTTGACCATTTAGAGCTTTATAAGTTAACAGTAGGATTTTAAATTCAATTCTGGATTTTACAGGGACAACAATATTGCATTAGTACTATTAATAGTAATTGAAATATAGCCAGCTATGGATGATGTCCAGATTAGTGGACAGATTAATTAAAATGTCCTCCCATCATAAAATCAATACTTGATGTTGCTTTTGTTTTTAACTTGAAAAGGTCTCCTATTATTGGCAAGATATTCCTGAGCTGCACATACATTACATCCCGTCTGCCATCTAGGATTTGAGAAACTTGTGTTGCACTTACAACACCTGGCCAGTGGGTGGCAGTGTGTGTCATGACACACTGGGGTCCACTGTAGTGGCTTATACACAATTCTAGCATCAAAACCAATGTATTCAAGAGAAAATGGGCTTTACATTGCTGTCCACTGTAGTGACCACTATGCGTGAAAGGGTTAAGAGCTGAGAAAAATGGCGTGTACAGAGGCAATAAAAGGACAAAAGGAAATAAAACATAAAAGTTAGAAATCACAAAAGTACAAATCAGGTATTAAAAGGTAAAGTTTTCCTATAAAAATATCTTCAAAGTAATGTGCCAGCCAGTCTGATCCCCTCAAGTTGAAAATTCCAGAGCCTCAGGCCTCGACGGTTAAAGCCCAGTCACCTTTAGTTACCAGCCTCGATCTAGGGACGACTTGTGAGGATAGGCTTGAGGATCTCAGGTCACGACTCAGAGCATAGGTAGCCAGAAGCTCAGCTATATAACTGGGGTCCAAACCATGTTGAGCTTTAAAGGTTATCATTTTAGACTGATATTCAGCTGGATCTTAAAGGTCCAGTGTGCAAGACTTAGGGCATTTTAGTGGTATCCAGCAGTGAGGATTGCAGATAGAGCGCCTCAGGAATGAGTCCTAAAACCCCAAAAATGTCAGTAGGTTTTCTGAATACTGAAGAGACTTCCACATTTTGTTCGGCAATATAAAATTCATGGTAACACTTAATTTGAAGAGGTGTGCATGACATGCCACCACATTACCAGACTAACTTCGAGTTCTGTCCGTGTTCTTAGTGTCCCACAAATGACATCTCATCGTGGAGACAGTGATTTCACTCAGATCAGTGTAACAATGGAGGAAACCAGGGGAGGCATCTTTTAAGGAAGGGTTCACAGAGAGCTGGCAAAAGTTGCATCATATGAACAAATCTCTTCAGCTCTAAGGACAAGACGGAGAGATATGTTGAAGTGGAGAACTATGTGGAGCACAGTGCTGGTGTGGATGGATCTGGAAGTGACTCACACATCATGTGCGTGGTGGTGTCTTGAATACCTTTTGTGTGTCTGAGCACTAATCAGCTGCTTGTAGATCACAGTAGATTGTGTTTCATATCTATGTAGGTAAATAGATTTGTCATGAACATAACAGTCTTTATTAATGTTTGACTGCTGTCGTTAAGTGTAATTCGGTCAGTTTTGTCATTTTCAATGCAAATCTGACATTGTTTTAAAAGTCTCGGAGCAAGCAGAGGGAGGCATGTCAACTAAACTTTAGGCAACTAAACTCCAAACAAAACCACTTAAGAATTTCCCTGTTTCTCACTGCACATGACTTTTGGTTTTCGGTGCATCACTCAGACATTATTGTTGCTCAACAGTAACCACAGTCGAGGTCAGCGGTGACAAACTCCTCAGTCACCTGACAGTGTGTCACAGCCTGTTTATGGCCTCCTTTAACTCCTCCAATATGCAGTCCTGCTGCTCTGCTGACACCTGATGGTCAGTCGGTCTCTTGTTCCTGAGTGCCCTGACTGACTGTAACTTCCTGCAGCTGACCTCCATCATCAGATTCTGTTTGATGAGCAGCTGTTTCACTTTATGATAAACTACGATACACAAAGCTCTTAAAAAAAACTTTTGGTTCACCATCAGGGTTAGTAGGCATCGATGCATTCAATACAGGGCAACAAGTGACTGAATCACATCATGGTCACAGATGTTCAGATACAAACACGACACAGTTTGTGACGTCACAGCATCCATCATCTCTCATGATGGTTTAACTCTACTCAAATGTTCAGGTGGAACTCCTACAGAATAAAGATGCAGTTCAGATTTTGACCACTAGATGCTGCACTTTACCTTCTCATCACCTGAGTGTCTGCAGCAGAACTGAGCTGTTAGTGTTCAGACACAACACTGTTCACACCACCTCTACATACTATAATTAATCTGATATAACTCAAACATTACACCACACTGTGACTCCACAGGGACTTGGGTTGAAAAGTTGGGTTGCTGGTTCAAGTCTCAGTCCAGATCAAATGTAGAGCATGGAGTGGTCGTTGGAGAGGTGCCAGTTTGCCTCATGGGCACTGCCAAGGTGCCCTTGAGCAAGGCAAGGAACCCCAAATTACTTGGGGGGCCAGTCCATGTGCAGCTCCCTCCCTCTGAGATCTTTCCATCCATCCTGTTTGTGCATGTGCGTGTGTGTTTCAGGCCTGTGTGTATATGACAACAGTGGAAACATCTTATTTGGCCTCTGGGATTGATAAACTATATTTTCTTCTTCTATTACTATATTAGGACAGCACTTAAACCTTGGGGTCGGACCCTTTTAAAAGGCCACAAGGTTAATCTAGGAAGTCGTACAATGGCTAGTGTCGTTGGAAAAGATCGAAATAAATAAACAAATAAAATGTAAAGTTCTGCTTCACACATTTTCATTCATTTTTTGGATCCTACCTTAATTTTTCATGAAATATTAGACATTTCTTAATGTGAATGAAACCATCTGAGAAGATCAAAGTGAAACTAGAGAATGAAATTTCTGAAGATATTGTGGGTGTAAATGCTACACTGCAACGCTGGCTTTAAATGTTGAATATAACCATTAATGTACGAAGGATGTGGGATATTTTAAGATCTCTGGTCTCAGTTTACAGTGAGTTAATTGTGTCAGTTGGTGAAGTTTCTCTCACTCTCAGGCTCACTGTGCCAAATGTGTAGGTCTGTTTGCTTCCACAGCAACACTGACTGAGAGAGCACGACTTTTATTCCATTTTGACCACAAATGATGCATGTGGAGTGAAAACTGTGGGCGTGATGGCGAGTTAAAGAGAAATGCTTAAGAAGCTCTCTGCACTCTGACTGCTGAGTCCTCCACTCTAACCCTGAAACATCCCGTCCCATAGAAACCCATTATAAACCTGAGGAGAGCATTAGTTTTAAAACCAAGCTCCAAACATATCTGAATATTTAAAAAAGTTTGAATGGGATTTGAAAGTTGAATACAGGCCAGCAAGTATGGATGATGGGGAACATTTCAAAGTCTGAATGGAATTTCTACGTGAATGTATGAATTAGCATCTGAAACACGACAAAAGGCCACGACCAGACACTGTTTTATTGTGAAGGTCCACGAGCCAAAAAGGTCTGGAATCACAGCTTTAATTTATGTTTTTATTATAATCAGGGTTCCCACACATTTTCACCAATACATTTTTGAAACTATTCCTTAACTTTTTCCGTAATATTTTACCTTATTTCCACGACTCTATTTAGACAATGTCTGAAAGAAGGTTAATTCAAAACTTCTCCAAACTATACTGTTAATTCCAAACCATTTCCAGGCCTGGAACACTGTTTTTATGATTTCATAACTTTTCCAAAAAAAAAAAAAAAATATGACTGTGTGAACCCTGCTTATAGGCACATCAAATCTTTTTTTTTTTTTTTTTTTTTTAAATTTAAATTACTATCTGAAAAGTATGAAGGAGGTATTAAATGCAACAGTGTGTGTACAAACCATGTTGGGGGTGACAGTAATATTTGTTTTTGCAGGACCAAAGTTATATCACTCGTTACCAACAGGACTTCTGTTGCTATTATTACATTTACAATGTCACGTATCACCTGGAAACTGTTAATTGTTTTCATTTTTTATTCACCCACGCTGGTCTACACCACTCCATGTCCACCAGTGCATCACCAGAAAAAATATCCCTTTTATAAACTATAACTTTACATAAACATAAAAATAAAAACTACATTCACTCTGAAATGTGTGCATATGTGTACAAATTGAACATAAGTAAGTTATTGAGTAAATGTATTAAGTTAGTGTACTTAAATAATATTTTGAATGCAAGGTTTTTGCTTGTAATGGAGTATTTTTAATTTATTTGGTGTGCACTGGTCTGTGTTATCTGTACTGAATAAGATGAATTAATAAAGTGTGTCCTAAAATGTGTCAGTTTTCAGCACTCACTGCTTGTACGACAGCTTCTAACAGTCCTATAATGGTGAGGTATATAAAAAAAGGCACATATCTGTCATCCTTGACAATGATTAAATATAAACAGTACTATAAGGTGTATTTATGAACCCATTAAAACACAATCAAATAAAAACTAATTTAGGGTGTATTTATAAAACCCATAAATACACAGTTAAAGGAATAAAAAAAGACTTGCAGCAGTTTTGGAAAAAAAGAAACTTTATTTGGAAACATGGAGAGAAAACAGAAAAAAACTTGTTTTAGAGTTTTTCATTTCTGAAAATCATTTTTATTTACTATAATACAGCGGATGACGTTAAAAGTCAGTTGGTTTGTACACCGGTGTGACTGGATGAGCAGATCTTATCAACAAAATGATAGAAAATAACAAGTTGATTGGTTGATGAAAAACTACAGACGAACAGCTTAATCTTTTATTATCTAGCAGCTGCTGACCCCCCCCTCACCCCCTCACTTTCTCACCCTCTCACCCCTCACCCTCCCATCCCAACCAAACCCTCCCCCCAGAAAAGACTTGAGCTTGTAGATCAGGACGCTCTCGGCTCTGTTCCACTGTCGCCTTTCACTCCCTTCAACGTGCCCTTCAACGTCCTCTTCAGTCCAACATCATAAAACCTTAAAATGGGCTTTTGGCTACGTTCCATTCTGAATATTTATCCCCTTTAACTCACCCTGTACCCTCTCATTCACACCTCAAAGGATAATTAGTTCCCATTTGTCTGCGGTGGGTCCCATTCCAGACACGTGTCCCCTTCACAGTGCCCTTTAAAGTTCCCTAAATCAGATTTGTGGCGATGTTCAGACGAGCTTTGGCTCCATTTCATTTCTCTTCAGTGCCACCTTTTACTCAAATTAAAATAAAAAATTATATTCTACTGTATGTTGGCTTTGTTCATTTCTACCCTTTAAAATTTGTGTCCCCTCGTGTTATCATTCCAATATCCTAAAATTTCAGGTGGAAGTTGTAGAAAGGAGGCCTACAAAACCATGTTTTTGCAAATTAAAAATTCTTCAAATATTGTTTTGTTTGGCGAACAATCTGAAAACCCCCCAAAATTACATTTAAAAGTATAAAAATAAACAACAAGCTGAACAACCAAACATAGGTGAGCTGGAACCAGCACTGTTGCTTAATAAATTAATAAAAATGATCATAATATATCTATTTCCTGCTGCGTTTATGATGGTTCTATCAGCACTCGTGTGAAGATGAGACGTAGATTGTTGATAGATTGTTTTCTTAAAATAGAAATAAAATCAACAATACTGGCAGAATTTGACAAAAAAGAACAGATTAAACCTCAAATTAATTGCCTGAAGACTCCATACAGGAAACAGCTGACTAATTTGAAGACACAGGAGACACATATCTAAAATGGAACACACCCCCGCTTGACATTTTCAAATATTTGGATTCATACCCCGCCGCTGACATTCATCGAGACACTTTTTGCTGATCACATTTGTAAAGACGAATCTGGTTCAGTCCACATTTTCTACTGAGGAGCACCATACGTCACACAAATAGCAACTAGCAGTGCAATGCATTCTGGGTATAAAGCATCACATGAAGGAACCATAAGATCGATATTAAGTTTAAGGAATGAACTGCACTTGACTGCTGCAGAAGGAGCAGAGAGGAAGTTAATAACAGTGCGCTCAACTGTGAATGAATAAGCTTTAAAAAGGGCTTTTAATTTGGCGGCCAAACTTTTAACACCATGTCGACTCAAACATCACAATAGAGTCAGAATGCAGGTTGGAAAGAGTCTTAACCTCTTTTGATCTGTAATTTACAAAAAAATAAACAGAATCCTTGAAGATTTAATCTCAAGTTGTCTTCAGCACTCGTTTAAAAGTTACTTTCGAACTCCTAAAAGACTTGTATGTACATCTGGATCTAATAATATTCCCTCAGGTGCACGAGATTTAAGAAAAAAAGTTTCGTCTTGTTACCAGGAATGACACAGTACCTCCTTATATAAACACATTATTGTGTATAAATTGACAAAACAATTCCAGGCAACATTAATACAGACATGACAACTGATTATAGAAGTTTTTACATAATTTCAAAAATAATTTCCTCGTACATTTCCTGGTGAGAACTGCGTTATTTAGTCCTAATTAAAGGAAAAAAGTTACTCCTTTTTAAGAGGAGCTGTAATTAAAATCAAATAATTATTATTCATAACTCATTTCTGATTGAAAACTTTATTCTCTGTGGATGTTAAGTTGTTTACCTGCCTGTGGACACGTTCAGCTGACCCGCTGTGTCCTGATTAAAAGACTCTGGGTGGTGTTGCCAATTAACTGATATTAATTCTACTTTGTCTGTAATTAGGACCAAATGAACAGAAGTGGAAATAAATATTCTGATCCTTTACTCAAGTGAAAGTGGCAACAATATAGTGTAAAAAAATATGTAATTAAAAGTAGTTAGAATAAATGTAATGTAGTAAAAGGTTCAGTATTTCCCTGTGAAATGTAGTGCAGTGTAAAGTAGTGCTGAAGTAAAGTACTTAAAAAGTGTACTTGAGTAAATATTTTCCACGACTGTAATAAATAAAGTTCTTTCCAGGAAATTTAATGGAAATTATTCAGACACTGAAATTACGGACGTGTAAAATAAATTGATTTTTAAATCATTTCTGGCAACACATTCTGAATCCCAACTCGTCAAATACCGACGCTTAGTTAATGGCCCGTCATGTTAAACTATGACACTCTGAGTTTTGGATGCACAGGGACGGCTTGTGAATTTATGCTTATTGCATGCACTGTGTCTTTTCAAAATAAACTTCAGTTTCACCGGAAATGTATATTTTCCATTTGTTAAATGCATAGTCTCTTTTCAAAATAAACTTAGAATGTCAGTTAAAACTCTAACTAACCTAATGTAATGTCAGGTCACATACGTCGCTAGCGTAGTATGCTACACGTACTAGCACACTACATTGTCATTAAAATTACGTTTGGTTTCACATGGGACACAAACAGCAATCTCTGAGAGAAAGTCCAGTTTGTTTGACCGCCCACCATTGCTCATTATAATTTGGCTGTTGCTTGGAGTGTCAAAAAATGACCCGTATACATGCTGCATCTTTAACCTCCTGGAAAATGCGAGGTTGGGTGCTGGGCGCTACTTTTATGCCTCTTTCGTGTCAGCTTTCGAGAGCACGGTGGCAGGCTGCAGGAGTGCAGAGCTGATCTTCTTCCAGGCGCTGTTTAGGCTGATCGTCTGTGGGACAGATGTAAAGCTCTGGCAGCTCTGCACAAAAATGATCAACTTTTTCGTGTTTACCACAGACTGCTGCGTTCCAAAAGCTGAACTCGGTTTATCTCAGGGCACAGCCGTCGAACCCTGAAAAGTAGGCGCTCGGGAGTGCTTGTGCACCACGACGGTGTCACTCTGGCGTTTTGAGTGCACCTTCCATGTATCCACATTGAAAACAATTAATTTGGGGGTGCAAAAAACACGCCATGTGTATGACCCCCTCAGGGTGCCTTGGTGTGTCTGTGTCTGTGTCTGATGCCGAGGGCTACTGTCCAAGTGTCAGTATTTGATGAGTTGGGAGTGAGACCAGGTTGTTTCTGACCATCATCTTTGTTCCAACATGGAAACAAAAATCTTTCTCATGCAGCAGGTGGAATACTTTTATCCAGACGGACAGACGAGTGTTTGAAGATTAAGAAAATACCTGGAAAACCGTGATAAATGTTTAATGTCATCTCGTGTTTGCTATCAGCTGCTGATGATACTCAGCATGGATACAACCCAACGAAACAGACAAACTCAGGGCTCAGCTGAACACAAGTTTCAGGTGTTACTAAATTAATCTGGACCTTAGTGATTTTCCTCCGCCCTCGTCCTACCTCAAAGTGTCATCGATGAAGAAAGTGGCGAGGGATTTTCTCTTCTCTTTCAGACAAGCCAAAGAGGATTAAAACCCACAGATCTGTTATCAATCACCCACCCCTCTGCACACACACACATTCACACACTCACACACCACCAGAAAAAAAAGATGGGTTTCAGTTACACCATCAGAAACACAAAGAAATATGATTATAGCTTCTGACAGATTATACAGTCCAGTACCCCGTGGTATTTCACTAAATCAGCAACCTCTGCTGCTGATAAATTTATATATATATATACTTATATATACTTCTTTCCTCTATTTAGGGAAAACTATTCGACATATAACCAAAAATATGATATTAAGAGTTGATTTCTTGCATGAAGGAAAAGAAACAAATGCAAAAAATTAAACCCCTCTTAGAGTTTTTCTGTGGAAATGTTCCCCTTTAACCAAAAACAAGGTTCAGTTAAAACGATGCAGATCTTCAGAGCTCCTTTAGAGTTTCAGAGTGTTTCATTTCATTTTTTTAAACTTCTTTTTTTTCACTAAGTGGCAAAAAACAGAGACATGCAAATTTTAGTTTCCAACAAACCAACAGAACAGGAGAACAAAAGTAGAAATGAAGGAGCGTCCTCCACGAAGTGAAGGAAGTCACCGAACACGGAAGACGCCTCCTCAAAACCGGATAGATCCAGAATGCATCGTAGTGGTTTCCTCGCGCATGTGCCGTCATCGAGGGGGTCGTCGGTCGTTGCATTAAGAGTTAGAGGCTCTAAAGAGACGAGACAGTTGGGCTGAAGGTTTGCAGTAAAGTCCGTAAAGTCTGATTCTCTCGTACGGATTGTTACAAGTCCGTCAGTCCGCGTTTTTTTAATTCCCTCCTGAATCCCCCCTTCCCTCTGCGGAGAAGGTTCAAACTGGCTGTAACACAGACCACAGGTCAGTTCACACAGACACACACATCATCATCGTCATCACACACAAACTGGGTAGAAATCAGACGCTACAAAAACATACTTTAAAAAAAAAGAAAGAAGAAATAAAGAGTTCAAATGATAAAAACGACGCAAACAGACATGAAATTGGCGTGTGGGACCTTTGACGCAAACCGTGCATGTGCTGTCCTTTAAGGGGGTCAAAGTTCACGTGGCGGGGAAGGGATCATTTCATTTTGTCTTTTAAAACCAGACTCCCCAAGACTAAAAATAATCCACAATTTATTCCACCGTTTGCTTGCAGTGTGGCGTCGGAGGGAAAAGTTCTTGCATGAGGTTACGTCCCCTCGCCTCCTCTTACCGACCGACTTTGGGTCAAAGGGCGACAAAAGAAGAAGAAGAAATGTTTTCCTGTGCCGAAATGTCAGTCAAATATCTCATAAATCAGGTGTTGTATTTGCAGTCGTGGGGACTCTCTAAGTTTTAAATTCCCTTTTCTGTTGTCTTGGATCAGGAGAAGGGGGACAGGGTTTAAGGGGGACCTGCTCAGGACCCCAGTGTGCTATTTCATCAGGGTAAAGTAGGAGGAGGGTAAATCTTTTGTCTGCCCCTAAGTCCAAGTAGTCAGACCCTGCTAAACGATTAGTGTTGTCACTATGTGCCAAATCAAATCAGTTCAATCATCAACTGTTTTCAGTCTCCGTATCATAAAAGGGGCAGTCAGATCCAAAAATTAGTTCCAAAAAAGGTGACGTTCGATTGTAATTCTCTAATCCAGGATTTACCTCACAGGATGAGCCGATCTCACAGATTAGGTTTAATCCAACAAACGGTCGATGTGTCTCTAAAACCCCCGAAGCTCATTCACCTCAAAGTCGATGACAAACAGCAGCTGCACCAACCGGGTTCATTTTATTTTTTATTCTAACAGCCGAGCAGCGTTTTGTAGAGCAGAAGACGACCTCCAGGCGATTTGATGGCCCAAAGCGGCTGGCAGCTGCACACAAACAACCCCCAGACTTTATGTCCCAGCATGCTCCGGTGGCTGTTTAGATGAGCGGGTCGGGGTGCAGGGTGTGCTGGATCTGCTGTGGCTGCAAGGGTGGAGGCAGTTGCAGAGGGAGCAGAGCCTCCACCATGTTGTGGCAGTGTGGCGGCGGCGTGCCCTCGCTGCTGGAGCTCTCGGCCACCTCGCCGCCGTGGAAGAAGTAGTCGCTCTGCAGGATGAAGGACTCGATGACGGCTTGGTTCAGCTTGGTGGTGGACAGCGTGTCTTTGTTCTCGAAGTCGGGCCGCATCAGCGTGGGCCAGAAGCAGATGGACAGGTTGTCGGCCGTCATCAGGGTGGTCTTGCTGTGCTGGCTCACCCTGTGGGAAGAAACAGGTGTAGAGAGACTGTTACGAAAAACTCATCCACAAACTGCCTATTCACAAAACTCTTCATCACAGCTAAAAATGCTGAAACAAAGCTTCAACCTCTGGATGAAAAATAAAGCCAACATGTTAAGTGCCTAAAACTGCAGTTCCTCTAATGGCCACTTGAGGCCGTCTCCAAGCACGAGTCAATCCCCGTAGACCCCCATGTTAAAAGGAATTCAGAGAAGTTTCAGCTGGTTGCAATCAGCAGTCCTCACCGCTAAATGCCACTAAACTTTCTAAATTTTACACACTGCTAATTTAAAGTTGTGCAGTTATGTGGTTTAATAAACAGCCACCAGCTGCGACAAGAAAATGAGCTGATTTCGTCTTGTTGGAGCATCAGTGGACTGATGTTTTGATTAAGTCATTAATTAATGAAGTGTGACATAATGATTAGGGGGGTGAGTAATTAGATTTTCATAAGAGTAATTTGATTAATGACGGCTGTCATTTCTCTGTCACTGAACACTGTCCAGCCTGTTGGCCGCTGTGCTGAACAGGATGAAGGGAAACTTTCTGCAGGGAGACGACAGGACTGTTAAAGGAATATTCCACCCAAAACATGACCATTTAATTATCAGTTACACATCCGGTGTTAGGCTGAATTCATTAAGAAAACCTTCTCTTTCTTGCATGTCTCCACAGTGAACGAAGAATCCAAAAACTAAGAAATTTCCTGATGAACTGAAGGCACTTACAAACTCTCACACAGCTGGTGCAGTGTAATCCAAGTCTCATTTATCCTGTCGTATGCTCAGTACTTCTCAGACACATTCATTTTCACTAAAACCTTACTATTTAAAACACTTCCACGTATAAAGAGTGCACCTGGGTAGGCATCTGCTTAACCAGGCACGCTACTCATCTGTGCAGAAGTGTTTTAAATTGTAAAGTTTTAGCAAAAATGCACGTCTGGGATACCCTGGAAATCCAGAATTCTCACGAGAGCACAATTTGACTGCTCAGCGAGTCACTCTGGCAATCAGTAATGATGCTCATTACCTATGCCCCTGGAGCAGATCTGCACCAATCACATCGCTAAACAGATGACGACAGTGCTGCGACGACGAAGTCTGGAATCAGTCAGTAAACATTGCAAGATGGCTACGGATGAACACCAGTTGTTTGAAACGGCTTTGGCCACAACAATGAACGAGTTAGACTTGGCTTTTTCTCTAAAAGAGGAACAGAAGACGGCGCTCGAGTCTTTCCTTTGCAAGAAGGACGTTTTTACTGTTTTGCCGACTGGATACGGCAAGAGTTTAATCTACCAGTTAGCTCCGCTGGTAGCTAAGTGTATACGTCACCCCGTGTATTATTCTGATTGGTCGTAGTGTTATCCAATTGCATGCAGTGATATTTACAAATGCATGCTTGGTGCCGCCCCTCGAGTTGGGCCATTTTCATTACTCATGGTCAGACCGTAAATCTTTCTAGATTTGGGTCTGGATTTCCAGGCTACTTCTGGGAAGTACTGAACATACAACTGGGTAAATGAGACTTGGATTATACTGCACAAGGTGTGTGAGAGTTTGTAAATGGATGTTTTAAAACTAGTTTTTCTGTAAACGCCGACCACTTTTAATCCCAATTATCAAGAATTTTCTCCCATTTTTTTTATTCTTCGTTCACCAGGAAGGGAGGAACCAAGGAAACGTTTTCTTCATAAATTTAACTCAACACAGGACGACTAATCGATGTACAAATGGTCATTTTGTGGGTGAAGTGTTTGGTCTTTAGGTGGCATGTAAGAGTAATTAAAGAGAATTTATAAATTTCATTAAATTTATTTAAATTTATGAGTGATCTAGACTTGCTGTAGGAGTCATGTACAGACATTTGGTTTAAGGGTTGTAATGCCTTAAAAGGATACTTGGCTGATTTTCAACCAGGTCTGTGTCAGTGCTGGGTGGGGAGTGTGTGCAGATAAATGATGTGAAAGCGCCCCCTGTGCTGCCAGCTCCCAGAGCCTCACAACAGTTTGCCAGCCACAATTTGCCAGGTGACGCAGAACACATCATTTTGTGCCATCCGGAAGATTTTTGCTCACAGCACGAGCAGGGAGCGACAAGATGGGGAATTCGGGGTGCCCACTTGCTCATCTGGTAGAGCAGGTGCCCCATACACAAAGGCTGTGTCCTTGCTGCAGTGGCCGTCAGTTCAATTTTAACTCACAGCCCTTTGCTGCATGTCATCCCCCCTTCATGCTATAACTGTCCTTTCAAAAGACCCAAAAATATCTTTTAAAAAAGAGGGGGAAGTCAAACACTGTTCATCTGCACACACTCCACAGTGCGGTGACACAGATCCAGTTGAAAATCAATTTCAATCAATCAATTTTGAGTTCAAATATGACACCAAAAGCAACTAAAATAAAATATTTAATAACAGCAGACGTAATGCAAAATTAAAATTCTGTTCATCAAATCATGTTCATGTTTTGTCAATTTAGTGAGAGATTTTATAGTGGCACATTTCAAAGCTTATTCAGTTCAATACTTGTTCTCACTCTGCCTCCGGGTCTAAATGCAGCTTTCTGTCCAGTATCATCATCTGTTGCACCAACAGCTACATCACCTGCTGATGAAGTGATATTCACTCGTCTAATATGTCAGTAAATGTCACCCCACCTTCACCGCCTCTCGTATTACTCATGCTTCGCTTTGCTTTAAAAGACGTTGTACAGCATCTAACTACACATTAAAGCATTCCCTTGTTACATCTCATACAGTATGGCGCTGCTCTGATGACATGTTGTTGGCAGCTATTATTTTCAGGTCCACTAATAAGACTCCTGACGCTGCTGCACTTGTTATGTTTCTGTCAGCTGATTGCTGACAGCAGGAAGTGAGAAAGTCTTTTTGGTATCATTTTTTGTGAATGAAGCCCGCCTACACATACAGAGCAGCACAGGCAGCTTGATACGCCAATTTTCTGGGCATTGATTGTGCTAATGATGAAATCTCATGGACATGCTCGTCCTCATGAACAGGTGGTATTTATCAGGCTGAAACAAGCACTCGCCCAGTTAGGAGAGTTTAGTGAATCCAACCTGAAACACTTGTACAAACAAACCTCACAAACAAAAAAGAAAATAAGTGTTAAGATAAGAATGTGAAAATGTTCCTGCAGTGGGCCCAATGAGACTCAAAGCTCTGACAGAATCAATGCAGCTGTTTAGGCCACCAATTCTTTAGGTAGAAACTACGACTAAATAACCAGTTTAAGAAATAATCACTGTAGACAGGACAGAATAAAGTGAGCTCGCCTTCATCCACTGGCTCAGTCTCCTTCTCTGACACAACGTCAGCAATCTAATCTTCTGCTGGATGTTTTATAGCAACTTAAATTTACCGTAAATGTCCTCATGACACACATTTTTCTCAAAAATAATCCAAAATCCAATCACCACTGCAGTGCATACGGAGGCATCTGCAAACGTACAAAAAATAAAGGCACAAATACTCAGAATGTTTCAACTTAATGTCAAAACTGCATCGTTTACAATGTGCCACGTGTCAGACGGCAGATTTTAAGTCTTAATGAAGTTTCCTGCTGTGATGTGTTCACTGTCATCGCAGATGTACGTACATTTGAGCATCAAGGTGTTTAGCTGCTGCTGGAGCTTCATACTGAGGATTTAACTCCGTCATAAACAACATCCTACTGACTGTGCAGTGTGTGTGAGTGTGTGTATGTGTCCTGTATGTGGGCTAAGAGTGTGTGTGTGTGAGTGGGGTTGTTTCTGCGAGTGTGTGTCTTACCTGTTGAGGTGTGTGATGATGTATTTGAAGACCTGGTAGTTGACAGAGGGAAACTTCTTCACGATCTCCCGCAACACCTGCAGACGCTCCATGTGGTCCACGATTTCTGACAAGCACACACACACACACGCAGGAGAGAGGACAGAAGGCGTTTAACATTTTACACACACTCTCTCTTGGGAAACGGAAATTATACACTCTGGAAAACAAAAGGCTGAGATGCTGCCAAGAGCAACTCCCACGCCGTGCGCACACACACATACACAAACACACACACACACACTAACACACCGGCACTGAGCCCTGTGGGCAGAAACAATACTGGCCTGCATCTCGTCTGACTCTGCACTGGTTAAAAACAAAACAGGTCAGTTTTTGCAGAGTAAGGAAACATATTTGTGTTCAGATTTAATAAAGCCACAGCGGCACCAAACAGCTGACTAATAACCAAACTGTTACTATTAAATTACACACTGGAAATAAAACACTTCTACTGAGCCTCTATTTGGGCTAATATACAAAGTTTTATAGGGTTTTCCTGTCTGTAATGTTCAATATTTTAATGTTCCTCCTGTAATGCAGCATGCAACTGCATTCTTATGCACTGTAGGACTATTAGACACATGTGAGGTGTTATTGTCTGTGTGCTCCTGTCAACAAAGTGGCTCTCAGCCTGTTGTTTTTTTGACTTGATGACGCTGCGGCTCTGAATTCTGTCTATCTAATCAATCTGTAATTTGGGGTAAACATTGTGTCTTATTTTCAGGTACTTTGCGGGACTTGATCACAGAGTGTTAATGATCTAAAAACTGAAGCTGTTTTTATCCTCCCTGCTGCAGCTGAGCTGAGCCCATGTGTTTTAGTGTTGTAGTTTTAAATGTTTCTAAACTGGAGAGACAAAGTGCTTTACAGTCAGGCGGGGGGCTTTGATGTGTGGCTTTATGTAAAATATGTTGATGATGTTTGGTCGATTACTGTTTTAATCTCCAATCTGACAGGAGCAAGATGGCAGAGCACATTTGAGCAGTGACTCTCTGCTCTCCAGTTTGATGCCTTTTTGTGTGTGTGCTGTTTTTGTTCATTGAGTTCTGTCAAGCTAAGTATGTATGCGGTTGAACATATGAAGGCTCCAGTTTTAACTGTCGGCGTCTTACAGGAGTAGCACCCCTAATTTTATTGTGTTTTTTAACGATACAATGACGATGAAAGGTGTTTGGAGCTCCAAGAGCCTAGAGATGTAATAAGCAAGTGCTCTGTACTTTAACTGGATTTATAATTTACTTTGTCAATCACGTAATTACCTCTCAAAACTGCCACATTGATTTTCTACTGACTGACGACTCAACTTGTCATTGATTCATTTATTCATACGCGGGGGAGCTGGAGGAGCCTGTCCCAGCTGACCTTGGGCGAGAGTCAGGGTACACACTCACATTCACACCTACGGACAATTTAGAGTCACCAATTAACCTGCGTGTCTTTGGACTGTGGGAGGAAGCTGGAGTACCTGGAGGAAACCCATGCTGACATGGGGCGAACATGCAAACTCTGCACTGAAATTCTGCTGTGAGGCGACAATGCTAACCACTGCACCACCGTGGCGCCATCACTTCATCAATAACGTTATTCCCTCTAAAACTGCCCGATTGATTTTTTACTGACTGACAAGTCAACTTGTCAATAAGATTAAAAGGATCCTGTAAGACAGTCTTCTCTCTCTCTTATTTCATCTATCTTAAAGGGACAGTACACCCCAAGGATTTCTGGACTGTGTGAAAAGTCTTTTACAACAGCAACAGAATATCTAGTCTGAGAAAAATAAGAAAATTGTAAAGATAATATGATCTAATAAAATGGAAAGCTGTACAGAAGTCTGAGAGGCAGTAAAACAAAACAATAACAAATAAACATAAAAGAAATCCTGTCCTGCTCTATTCCTGAAGAGTCAACCGTCTGTGAAGTTCCTCGATACACCTCATCCTCTCCTGAGAATCCATCACTTTCCCGCCAGCGAAAGCTCGTTGGAGCTGAAACGCTCTGCTCACTTATTAAATATTTAAAGAGCAGATGTGATATAAGAGCTTTTACCTTCGGACTGTCACAACAAAGCTTCTTTAACACAACCCCGACTTTCCCCCTGTGTCTGGAATATCCTGGAGAATATTCCAGACATTCCAGGAGCAGCGGGAACCCTTCCATATATTTTTAGACACAAATTTACAACCACACATGTAACAACACACAGATTTATTCACCCTGCGCACCATCAATCATCTTAACGAGGAGCCAACGGCAGCCTTTGACCCTCTAATGGCTGTAAGAGATCAAAGGTTGCCAATCTGCGCTGCTATATTTCAACATTACCTAGAAATATCACAGACGGGGACTAATAGGACGGATATAACGATTTGATCCCCTTTAATTATATTTATATATGAACCAGTCTGATGGGGCTGAAAAATGATGTCCGCACCGTGTACCCACAATGCAACGGGTTCAGTAAGGAGATAAAACTGAAAATGGTGAGTTTTAGTTACAATTTCATGAAACTTTAATGAACCCTGCGTCTGGAAACGAGGCCGCTGCTGCTGCTGTGAGCTTTGTTCCAGGGAGGAAAATAAAATATAGATAAAAACAATCCTCCGCTGAAAACTTCAGTGAAAACATGCTGGATAGAAACACAGTCACACCACTGGGTGAGTGAGTGAATGAATAAATAAATGAATGAATGATGTAAAGGGCAGTGTTTGAGGCTTAGGAGTAAAACAGGAAAACAAATGTCACTAAAAGTCAGTTCAACATTAGAATCTACTGAATAGAATCCATGTGACGGAGTGAAGAGAAGACTACATTTGACTTTATCCATTATTTATTTGAGGCTCCTTTATGAACGCACACTGACTGTTGTTACAGCAGTGCTGAGTGTGGATCATTGTTATCTGAGTGCAGATTTCAGCAGCATGTCCACTGATGTTGATGATGTTCTTGTACATATGACTAGACCCGTTACACTCATTACAGTGTCGACAGAGTATCATATGATATATGGACATGACCGGCAGGATGGGACCATGGGAGGCACAGGTGTGACGTTTTGATGGCATGTTATGTGTGCGACCCACTGCCGGAGATTTAAAATGTGGCTAGTAGCAGTTAGCGGCTAACTCAAAGAGGAAGAACAGAAGCCGTAAATTGCCTGCAAATTGGGAGAACAATAAAGTTGGGAGCCCCTTAGTCTCCCAGCAGAGGACAAGATCAGCCGCCAAACTACAGGGACAGTAAATGATTTTTATTGCCATGTTGTTTATAAGCAATGCCCATGTGTTACATGTCATGCCCATCACATGATGGTACCGCCATTGTCTGGTTCTGTGTAAAAATGCAAAGGTGGTGTAAAGAAGGAACTTCCTAGCAGCTCTAAAGCTTGATCTCTGGGAGAAAAGGGCTTAATACTTGGGTGCAGTGATTCTCCCTTTTTTTTTCTTTCCACCCTGCCCTCCTGCATGAGTCCAAAGAAAAACACAACAATATTTCAAAGACGACGCAGCGTAACGTTAGCACATCAGCAGCATTCAGCTGCACTTTTAGAGAACAAGAGGCACAGTCCGGATAATTGTTAGTGAGTTAAAAAGTCTTGTTTGTAGTTTTACCTTCCAACAACTTCATCCTCAACTCCGTAAATCCACCAGTTAACCACCTGGCTCCCAGATCTTCCACCCCTGGGAGCCGACTGCAGCACAGTGGCTAGATTATGGAGGTTACTGCAGTTTTCCCGGAGCTTTGCTAGGCACGTATTTTAAGTTGCATGAGTTTGTTTAATCTCAAACTGAGCAATTTTGGGCTACTCCTATAAAGATACTATCATTTTATATATTCTTTCTTCTTTATATACAAACAAATTCAGGTGTTAATGACTTTTTTATGTTTTCTGAATGTCTGAATATTCTTCAGAATTTAAAGTTTATTGCTCTTTAAAGTTATGCTGTTATATTATCATTATGTCGGTGACATAAAATGGGAATAATATCTTTCATTGCAATTATTTCTGGGACAATAAATCATCCAACAAAGGTAGATATTTTGACAGGCCTACATACAATGCAGCCTTCTCTTGTTCTACATGAAAAAAAAAACCTGCTCAGAATGACAGACAATGAGGAAGTCAAGGGTCAAACAGTCACCATAACCTGACTGTGGCCGTGGGATTAGGGGGAGAAGACAGGAAAGACAGACAAGATGGATGTATGCATCAGAAATAGAAAGTGAAAGCAAGGCAACAAAATGAAAAAGAAAGTGATTGTCAGAAAGCGAAAGGTAGAGGTATCGGAGGGAAGCGGAGGAGGAGGAGGAGGTGGAGAGAGGAGCAGAGAGCGAGACGAGAACATTGCGTTGAAGAGAAAAAGACAATAAAGAAAGGAGAAGAGGTGTTTCTTCTATATTTGACTCATTTTCCAGAGAAGAAGAAGCAGCAGTGTGTATATTTTTGGCTCATTAATCTGCTGTCGTCAACCTGGTGGTTTCAGCAGCACTCAGTATCACTAATGTACGACCACACACACACACGCAGAGCAGAGTGTAGATGTCTGACATCCTGCAGCTGAAAAAAGCCTCTTAAGATTGTGTGACATGACAGAAAGCTGTGTGAGTGTAAACTTGACTAAACTTCTGCAGCGCTGGAGAAAGCACTTACAGACAAGAGGGTACATCGCTGTGTTTATTTATCTGTATCTGTTTTTTATTTTTTCTCGGTTATAATGATCAGGTTTGGAACAAAGTTAACATCTTGGAGTTTAAAACAGTCGAGTAAAAATTCCAAGCGGGATAATTTTTCTTTTTCTTAATAAATCATGTCTCAGGTCATTTCTCGGACCTGCAGATGTTCAGTTTGTTTGTTTGTCTGTGTATTCTTACTTGCAGCCTCCACCAGCTCCGGGTGCAGGGAGTAGGGGATCAGCGGGTCGGGCAGGTCGGCGAAGAAAGCCTTCAGTGCTCCAGCTGCAGCGTTCACCGCCACATCCATCGCCATGAAGTCGATACTGTGATCTACAGAGAGAGAACACAAAGAATTGAAGTCTTTCCTATAATGATGCAGCGGTGCTTGTGCGGGTAACTTCGAAGGTTGTGAGTAGAGTAGAGAGTGTAACTGTGGGAGACATGAATAAGCTGTTGACAGGTGGGCAGTGATGTAAGTCCGACAGTCAGAATATATGGGTGATCACTACAGTGTTGTCACAATGCTCAGATTGATGCTGTGGTCTGTCTCATATCAGATCAAATATGGCACAGGTGTCTTCATTTATTAATCAAACCAAACTAAACCAAGATGTGGAGTTTCTAAAGTTGATGAATATCACGTTCAGCATCTTTTTTTCAGCATAGTAAACCATCTCTGTCCAAAAAGATGACTTTTAAACAATATGAAAGGTGTCAGCACACAGACACAGGCGACACATGACAAAGAAACAGACTAATTTTGCATAACAATTCACAATACATGTTGTTAACAGCACAATAAATAAATAAAACATCTTAGATTTAAAATATGCATCACCAATGCCCACATTACATTTCATTCTTTTTTAAATTTTTGATAGTTCTTGTGATCGTTGAGCAGCGAGGGGCCACCAAACTAGCACTGTGATGGTGACCACATCAGTGCAGTACCACTGTCACATGATGCTACTGCACTGAGGTCATCATCCACCAACCTCTCGTCCAAATATGGTCACTTCTGGCTTGGAAAGACCAAGATGGCAACAGCCAAAATGCCAAACTTTAGGCATCAAAACGGCAGTCCACAAACCGATGGCTGATGTAATTTTAACATCCATTATTTATACAGTCTATGGTTGTGCCTCTGCTGGGCAAAGAGGAATGCAGACTGGAGGTGCACCGGTGAGCGAGCTGACTCAGAACTGTGTGTTGAATTTTAAGACACCAGAAACGACTGAAGTTGTAATAAACGTCAGCATCTCTACACTGAAGTTGCGGAAACGACCTTGGATAAAACCTCAGTTGTGTAAGTAGAAGAACAGCATGAGAGGGAGTAAAACAGCGCCTGGACACGGTTGAGATGTCACAAGTTCATCATAGTAATACAGACATTTCATACACCAGATGTACATAGCACGGACTTGTCGATGTGCATTCAACCCACCATGGACCGTTCATATGAGTCACCCGTCATCCTGCCACTCTGTCACTATGAGAAGAGAACCCAACCGACCATGTAGTTCTTACACATCACTGATAAACCTAAGAATTTTACAGATAAGTTCATGACTGACATGTGTATTACTCTCTTTGCAAAGAGCACCAAGAGCCAGCGGTTCCAATAAAAGAAAAACTAAGACTGCAACTTTTGGTAATTGATCGCCAAACTAGGGCAATATGTTGCTTTTTTACTGCAGTAAGAAAAAATTCATACCGTCACAGCCCTACACCAAACCCATGTTGGGAACCTCTACCATAGAGGACATGATCATTTAGTGCATCTCTTTACACTTTATTTTAATAATAAACTTTCTCAATCATCACTTGTGACCCACTGAAAGTGTATGGTGGTGTATTTATCTCCAGAGACTCTGCCCTCTGCCTGCATTTTCTTATTTTCCTGTGTTTTGACGTATTCGGGACATTACTGGGAGCAGGTGAGGACTTTATAAATAGGCAGCAGTCAAGTGCCAGACCGTAAGCAGCAGGCATCCAGGAGGAAGCTAAAAACACCCCCCCCCCCCCCCCCCAGAAAATATAGCGATGAAACATAAAGCTGACGAAGCACCTTCACTGATGACACTGTTTATAATGAGTAACTAACACGTCCTGCATCGTATATCTTCATCTAATTTCATTTATGTACAGTGATTTTGTACAATTATTTTAACCATCTTTGTCTTGAGGAACAATGTGTTCACTGGCTGAAAAAGGGAGACGACCAAAACCTGCACAGACGTCTCACCTTTTAGGACCATGTAATATTTAGTCTCAGACATGGATCTGGTAATCATTCAGATATGAGTCAAACAGGACTTTCCTAGGTCGATGCTTCAGTTTAAAGGATATCAAAGAGCTGGTGAGTGGCTGTGAGGCTCACAGCTAAGCTTTGTGTCTGAGCAGCAGAACAGAGCTCCTCTCTGATCACAGCTAACAGAGGTTATCATCAGTCTGTCTGGAGGCACAGAGGCCCGAGTGTCTCTCTGATGGAGCGGCAGGGCTGGGACAGAATACACGTCCAGTTCAAACAACCATTTTACTGCTCTGTTATTCCTGTCGAGAGAGAGAGAGGAGGGAAGCTCCAGCTCCATCACTCTGAGTTGATATTTCTGTTTTTCTGTCAGGTCAGGGCATCTCTTCGAACCGGTGTCAGCTTTCTCATTAACCCCGAGTAAAAGTACTGTGTAATGATGGCTTATAACAGAAAGGGAAAAAATCTCCCTGCGAGCAGAGATACAGGATGAAAAAGAAACATACATCACTTTTTGTTTTGACACCCTGCAACGGCCAAATGACGACGGGAAGGAGGAGAAAGAGGGAGGAGGAAAGGGAGCGAGAAGGAGGACAGAGCCCTGAGGTAACACGACAGCTGTCACACTGAATCTGAAAGGCTGCCAACACACATGCACGCACAGTCACACACACTGAGTTCACCAGAAATACTCTCAAGGAAATAAAAAGATAGGAGGGAGGGGAGGCAGCGAGGAGAGAGATATAAACAGGAAATGCACATGAGAATAAAAAGAGGACAGAAAAGGAGGGAAGGGACAGAGGAGCAAAGAAGGAGACAAAATGAGGAAAGAAAGAAGATATTAAATGAAAGAGGGACAGAAAGAGGAGAGGAGCAGGAAAGGGAGACAAGACGACGAGGAAAAAAAGTGCATTAATAAACAAGCAACAGAACACTGCTTCAGCCCAAACTGTTAATGAAGCCGAACCACAGCGACCTCTGAATCCCCCAAAGAATCCACATCGTAACAGCACTGCTCCCAGAGTAAATCATTTAAATCTCCAACTATTTCCATAAAAATAGATCCAGTTTACACGCAGGAAGTAGCCAGTGGCCAGCAGCCCACCACCACCACCACCCTTTCTTACTGACAGAGGAGCTAATTGGCTGTAATGGCGCTTTTCACACAGATCGCAGGACGCGTGTGCAGAGCCCAAACAGAAATATACAACCTGACAAAGTCGAGTTTATTTAAGATGTTTGAGAGGAGTAGGTTTACACGACGACTGCACAGACTCAGCGTGAAGTAAAGCCACTCTGCAACTATTATCTCTGACAGTTAACAGCAGCATTTTGTATTTTAGGACGGTTTTCCATTTGGGGATATTTATTTATCTACATTTGAAGATGCACAGGAGGAGGAAAAATGCACTAAATGACTGAATGGGCATTTTCTTCTCATGCATATAAAGCCATATGGCAGAGCTACAGCAGAAGAAGAGAAGTCAGACAACTGCTTCTGTCATGCACGATGAAGGGAACGGTCTTTCAGGGGCAAAACTGCAGCAATAAACAACATGAATGTGGGGCTAATGTGCTTTGGCTTGTGGCCTTGGTCTCAATCATCATACAGCACATCACGAAGAACATTTTAATAAAACGTTCATGTTCATATAAATAGTCTTTGTGATGTGCTTTATGATTAAGGACGCATTATGGTCCCACAACAAACTTGTTCTTTATAGTACATCACATCGCAGATTCACTTCATGTCCTACCATCACACGACAAAACCGTACTTTAATTTGATATTTTAGTGGCTCTACACACATTATGGGGCAGTCTTATAGGGAAAAGGCCCATTTGAAATTGAGCATCTGCACACATGAAAACACATATCTGTGTGTGAATAAACATGAGTGTGTTGAGGGATATAAGAACCATAATGAAGGAACATGCTGATAAAGTGAATGTTCATTTATGTCACCACTACTTGATTAAAAAGGGTAGAAGTGAAGCTGTCATGCGCCACGTTGACAAAGTGGGAGGCAGTAAAGAGTTTGCGGTCTTGGTTCAAACTACACGACCATTGTTTTATAATTCTATTGCCTTCATGTGATGGTTTAGTGGAGTAGCTGATGTCCTGCACTGCTGAAACTAGGAGTGCTCGAGACGGTCAGTTTTGTGGCACTATTTAAACCTGTGTAAAACGAGATCTGCAGTGTGTGTGTGTGTGAGCCTGTCAATCTCTGATACTGACAGCAGAGAAGCAAGAGAGCAGAGCACCCGTACATGACACCAAAACACCGTAGAGACTTTCACCATAGTTTTAACATATAACATGACTACAGCCTTCGGAGATTCACTCACTAAATGCAAAATCTACCTGCACTCGGCTCTTGGCAGGTTTTACTTTTGGACCCTTTGTGTCCCCTTTTCTTTTTCTGGAGATCAGTTAAGTACTCTCATGTATTTATAACTGAATACAGACCAAGGTGTTGGCCTGATGTTGGTTTCTCGTTACTGCAGAAAGTGACGTTAGTTACTTCAGGGCAGCTTGTAGCCTTAGAGTGAATATAAACAAAGATCCGTGAGCCTTGATCTTTCAAGTCTCTTTAACATTACCACAGATAAAAGGAGGAAGCAAACTGGCTGACACTGTTGATCTGACATCAGGCTAACTCCTCTTGGCATGGCTACAGCTGAGCACGTTCAGTAGGGGAAATGAGTATTCTGCGTTCTTAAATTAATACATAAACAAAATTGTCATAATGTCAAGAATATCATTATCGCAAAAATACCCTGAAATATCGTAATATTATTTTGAGGGCCATATCGCCCAGCCCTAGTTAATATCAATGTCGTGTCGTTTTGTTTGTTTGCTTGCTGTTTTGACACAAATTGTCTTAACTTACTGCTGCTGTAAACCATTTTAATGTCTTATCTACCCATTGTGATAACTGCCATTATTTTAAACATATCAATATCACGTAAAGGGCGCGGAGGAAACTCTTCATGTTTAAGCTAACTGAGACTCTATCTATTTGCACAGTGATGACACAAACAGATTGACTATAATAAAAGAAAAAAGATGGAATAACGCAATCAATAATCATGAAAACAACACAAACAACCACATCTCAGTCCAGTCTCCATATTTCACCGCCTGGCTGTAAAATGAGTGACGCCGCCGACAGTGTGCTGGTGATTTCTGCCTGTGGTGACTGTATTTATTCTAACAGTGGGTTTGGCAGCTGACCAGCCCTCGTGTGCAGGTTCCACTCTGCTCCACAGGGCATGTGTTTCTCCTTAAGCACTTTTGCTGCGTGGTCAGGTTTGGAATCGGTTTTCTCTGCGGGTTGGATTTATTGCACACATCACACAAGCGCTACTCGATTGGTAACATGCTTTCCAAAGAACTCCCGAGTTCATGGGAAAATAATTTAAAATCAGGATTGGTGAATATAATGAGAACCATCGGCGTCCGTGCTTTGAAACTCCGGTTTCATATGTGCTCCGTCTTCGGGTTTCTAGGTAGCTGAAGATGTATTTACGAGGTCCTGTGTGTCTGCGCAGGTGTGTGCGTGAGTGTTTTACCTTGATCAAACTGTTTCTGGATGTTGTCCTGGTCCGTCTTGTTCCCACTGACGCGATACAGACCCTCTGTCGTCAGACCTGCAGACACAAGCATTAGACGCCGTCAGTAACAGCTCCGACAGACTTCATTCATTTACACAGCATTGCACAAAAAGTGCTGAATTTAAACAGATGGACCAACAGGAGCCGTGGAATAGGTTTCATCTAGTGTGGTTTTCTGTAACCACATGCTGAGATTTGTTTTGGATTAAGACTAAAAACTTACGCCATAAATTCCAGAAACACAAGAAGTTTCTCAAAACTTTCTCCTCCTAGGTTTTAACAGACTGTGAAATTGTATTCACTGTTTATTGTGACTAATTTTGGCTTTTACTCATTAAATTCCTAGAAAATTTCTAGTTTCCTGTGCATGTGCAGTCTGAGAAAGGATGACTAAAAGATGTTCACGCTGTGTTTGAATCAACGTTAATTTTGAGGAACATGGATCAGAGGCGTGCACTCAGTGCTATTTAAGTGCTGCAGTGCACCTCTGAATGTGCATGTGTGCACAAGGTTAAGTTGTGGCTTGTCGTAAAAGTTATGTAGTCAGCTGCTGGGGTCATCCTTCATCCTTCACACCGGGAAAAGTCAGGTTAGACCTGGATATAGAGAGTGGGTTAAGTCTGGAATCAGTTTTTGTCTTTTATGAAAGGACAACACATGTCATAGGAGCTAGAATGAAGGGAGTGGGCTTTTGTTTGTTTTGCTTTGGCCGCATCATAGGGACCTTTTTTTGTTTGTTTGTTTGTTTCCAGACTTGATGTGTAGAATAGGTCACCTGATGATTCTTATAAGGCTCGGTGCTGTGCTGATGGACTTCAGAATCATGTATGTTATGAACACTGCAGAGATGATGCTGTTTTTGTTTGTCTGTGCTGTTTGTGTTTCTCGTGTTGATGTTCTTAAAATAGAATTAGGACAAATAATTTAATCTATTCAATGTGCCACTCAAACACTATTCCCAGCAGCTACCCGCAAAGGTGGAATGTTTTCTTGCATGATATTTAATTCATGTTTTGACATCATGAATCAATACACACCACAACACCTTAAATGTCCATATGTCAACTTTGACCATTCCACTTGTTTTCATCGCCTCTCTTGCATGACATATGCTTTGGTAACGATTAGATGTTAAGTGCTTAAAAACATTACATGAGTTTCAACCAGATGATGTGAACTGCAAATATTTTGTTTCCTTACTCCAAGAAAACAGGTGGCCGAGTGTCGTTACTGTGCACTCTGGCAGCGCAACACCCCTGCCCGTAATACGAAGGAGGATTTGGGGTTAGTGAGGTCACTTTAGGGCTGACCTTGGGTTTTCAGTGCTACACAGCTGGGTCACTTGTATTTATTCTTACAGATTAGTAGAACCATTTTATTAGTCTTTCTATTTCCACTCTGGTTTTAAAAACAGAACTTCTACACATGATAAAGTTTTTAGCTGCTTTTTAATTGTGCACCATTTATTGTATCCCTGGAGTGAGAGCTGATAGTGTGGCTGATTTTACACCCTGATTCAATTGCTGCAGCTCAGAACAACATGAGACACCTGTGTGATGAGAGCTGGGAATAAAAATGAAAGATAGTCTTTTAACAGAAACATAATCCACACACTGTTAATCAGTTCCTGTAATTATGAGTGCAATATTTCAGATAGACCTCATCGGTCATTAACTTCTTTTACACTCTTTACTACTATTTACTACACTGTTTACTACTGTCTGGCATCACGTTCAAGTGTTTTCATGTGACGTAGTCATATAGTGGTTTCTTCATCATCCAACTGAGTGGCAAAACATTCTCACATATAACAATAATAATTATACCTAAACTTATTTTGAGCCTTGGCCCTTTGTTAATATCTGGAAATTATTTCTACTCTTCTCTGTTGTAAGATTAAAGACTATCATTTACATTTCAATGAGATAAATATAACTTTTTACTGTCCCTAAAACAGAACATTCCCTCTGGGGATTAGGATCACTGTTTCATCTCATATCATTTCATATCAAGATGAGTAATTAAAGGTATACTACGCAGGACTGTCGTTACTGCTTGTAAACACACTCGCCAGCCAAAGTGAAAGTAAAAAACAACCCCAGACAGACTTTCATTTGGTGTTTTGCCTCGCTGCAATTGCATTTTTTCGGCACTGCCTCTCTTGGATGTCTACTGATTATGGTCTGGCAGCTGGTGTCTACCTTTTTATAAAGCCCTGACCTCACCTGATTACTGTGTGGGTACACGCCCATAAACATCCTGAGAGAAGAAGAGAAGAAAGAGAATGCAGACGGAGGGCAGAGTTGGTGCAGATAAACACATTGCAACACACTTTAAGTGGATCATAAGTGAGAGGGATTACTTCTGTATGAGCCTATACATTGTCTTTTAGGACTATCCTGCATTGCATATCTTAAACAATCCAGCCTCTTTCACATGAACATGCTCTGGTTGTCCAAATGACCATTGTTTGGGTTAGCGAAGACAGATAACTTAAAGATATCTTGGGTATGTTGAATTTGCTTTGTAGTACATGCTCCAGGTCACCAGCTGATCCATGTGCAGCAGTGATTAAAAACATAAATTCATACACAAACATAAATTACACTAATAATGCTTACTCGTCTTAGCCTTGGGCCGTGTGTCAAGCTACTGATTAACACGGACAGTATAGCTGCAGAGCACCAACACATGAACAACACAATCGTTAAATACGTGAGGAAAGCTGGGAGCAAATCATCATGAAACTCTAAATAATGAGCGCATAATGACCCACGAGAGGTAAAGCATGCAGCAGAGGAAGAAGAGAAGAACATAAAGTAGTTGGGCGAGCTGATAAAGATGGAGGACACAAAGCAGCTGCCATTGTCATTCAAATGAACTTATCTTTAAACGCATGGATCATTTCACCATCTCAGTATTAAAGTCTTCCATCTCATGGATCTCTTTTGATCATTTCAAGCCATTTATCTGCTGATGCATTTTATCAAGTTCAATTCAGGGTTATTCGCATTTCTCAATTGTGCTGTAACTAATTTTTATTCTTCAGTTTATCTCCATTTTAGGTTATCTTTATTTCATATTTGACTTGTTTTAAATCCGTCTTTTGATATTGCATTGTGTTTCTTACATAACTTATCGTACTGCCTTTCTGCGACCATTTTAAACCCAGTTATAAATATTTTCAGTTATATCTTTATATGTGGTTATGTGTCTGGACTCTGTAGCTTGTTAATAAATGTGGTATTGTCAGTCAGGTAGGCGTAATACACTCTCTAAGCTTCATCCTACACCTTCTCAGTCACTGCTATAATCTGTGTTTTTTTTAACATCCACTAATTTTGTGTCTGTGTAGGCACTTCCTGTTTTTAGCTTCCAAGTACTGAATTAAAAAATCAATTGAATGCAATTATTTTTGTCCCACATAAAATGATATACATGTCAAAGGAAGCTGCGGTGGTTCGACAGCGCTGATGTTTCTCCAGCATGTGTGGTCAGGTTTATTTATAATTCAACATGAAAAAGACGTGAAACAATATCAATCATTACTTATTTACAGGAGGAAATGTCAACCTGGAGCCGCCGTGACAGAAAACACACGATTCATGTTGTTGAGATCATTCATATCCACAGATTCGGCAACAGTTGTCGAGAGCAACAACAATTGCAACAGATCAACACTGAATAAACCATTTAGTTTGTTTGTGTGTGTGTGTGTGTGAGCCTTCAGCTGGTCTGAGAGCAGCATTTGTTAGTGTCTTCCATCGCAAGTTTCGCAGCCAGCTGGCACCTGACAGCTGATCTCAGACCAGCACATATGGAGACAGAGTGTCTTAATTAGAGCTATAATGTGGCTGCGGGGATAAGCACACCACACATACACACACAATCCATACAGGTTGGAGTTCTACTCTGTCGCTGCTGCAAGGTCATCCACACTGCAGTATACATGCCTGTGTGTGTGTGTGTGTGTGTGTGTGTGTGTGTGTCATGTCCCTGCAGAGGCAGTTAAGCAGAGACAGTATTATGTAAATTCAGCTTTAATGGATTCAAGTAAATCGTGTCAAGTGTGAGCAAGTGTGGGAGAGTGCGTGTGTTCAATGGTATCTGGGTGTTTATCGGAGCCTTTTTGTGCCTTTGTGTGCTTTTTTTAACGCATGTGTGTATGTGTGTGTGTGTGTGTGTGTGTGTTGACACAGGTGTGTGTGTGTGTGTGTGTGTGTGTGTGACAGAATACTGCAGCTAAGCTCTTAAGTTAAAAGAAATCTGAGGAAAGCAGTGTTTCTGGTAAATGACCTTAGTCTAATCAGCAACCCACTCGACCCAGTTAGTGTATGTACGTGTGCGTGTGTGTGCTCACGGTGCTTCATACGGTTAGCGCATAAGCTCAGAAATCAGAGTGGGTGGAAAGCCTTAAATACGTTCTGGTGCTTTACATTCAATGTGTTCAGATGGCTATATTTGTGAGGACTGACTTGCAACCCAAAGCTTCGACCTTCAGCCTGGTGACACACTGATATCAGAATAATTACATGTTGGAGCAACTCCTTGTTCAAACGTTTGAATCTTTCAAAGCCTCCGAGTCATCAACATGTAACTTTTCTGCAGATTCTGGTTGTTCCTAATCTGTTCCTTCACACATTCCCCTGGCAAAGAGACTTTAATGTTCACAGAAACACTGAACACTCCAGTTGAGTTTCCATCCAAACGTAGGAGAAATTTTCACCATCACCACCACAAAATGCGAATTGATGTGCTTTTCCATTCAATGCTGTTGAGCGAATATTGGAAGTGTGTTTATCGAGATGAGCAGTAGGTGGGGCTAATTCTTCAGTCAGGTGCCGCTGCAGAGGAGGGCTCAAAGAGATTATGTAATCAAGAGCGCCACTCAACCCTCAAACGGAGGAAAGTAATAGATGTATAAAAACGGAGAGCACGCTGGACAGTGGAAATTAAGAGTTTTTAATACTACCGCTATGTGCTCAAGGAAGAGTTCTGGTAACAGCCCAGTGGGTATACAAAAACTGGCAGCCATGGCTCAGAGGTAGAGCGGGTGGTTAGTGGTTCAATCCCTGGCTCCTCCAGTCCCCGTCAAAGTATCCTTGGGCAAGATACTGAACCCCAAATTGCTCCCGATGGCTGTTCCATCAGTGTGTGAGTGCATATGAATGGTTACTGAGTAGTAGATGGCACCCTGTATGGTAGCCTCGGCCACCAGTGTGTGAATGTGTCGAATGTGTCTGTGAATGGGTGAATGTGACATGTAGTGTAAAAACACTTTGAGTGTTTGGAAGACTAGAGAGGTGCTACACAAGTGCAGTCCATTTACCAAGAGTGGCTTATGCAATGACTGTACGTCATCATTTATTTGCTGAATCTCTTTCCATTGCACTTATCTGCATTTACGTTTTATTGATACACTAACTTTTCCACTTCCCCGAAGCATTAAAAACTTTTTTTTCCAATATTTCGAGGTTTTTTCTTTTCTAATTGGTGGCGTTTCCACTCATGTTTTTTAATGCGCAAATTAAATATGTGGACCAAAAGAGGTGGATGGACACACCTTTCATACGTTGGCAAAAACTTGACTAAAAATGGCTCAAATTGAAATTTTAGCAGGACCGATTTTTTTTTGTATTATTTACAAGTTAGGATCCACTTCAATGACTAGGGATGCACCGATCCGATATCTGGATCGAATATCGGCCCCAATATCATCAAAAGAGATGGATCGGGTATCGGAAAATGCAACCTATACCTGAGGCGATCCTTTCCCTTTAAATCTATTGCGACACAAACTATGTCATACGTCATGGAGCGAAGGAGAGAATCTGCTGTGTGGAGGTATTTCACACTATTTCAACTGGTGTTGCACAATTGGGTTTTTTTTTGTTAAAAATAAATAGTTCATCATTGCATTAATCTGTTTCATCTTGTTTCATTTTATCTTAGGAAAGAATTGTGTATTCATCAATGCCTGATGCCTCTAGTCTTTTCTGTTCTACATGTAAAGGTATATAGCTTTTTAGGTCGAAGATGGTATCGGATCAGTATCGGGTATCGGCTGATACTCAAAGCCACAGCATCGGTATCGAAACCAAAAAAGCTGGATCAGTGCATCTCTATCACTGACCAAGCAAGTGCACACATACAAGGAATCTGACTCTAAAATAGAAACAGAAATAGACACAAGAACAAGGGCTACAAAGCTGGACAAATGAAAGTAAAGAATAAAGCACCAATGACCAACAGCATAAAAAAAATCAATATGCAAGTCAAGTTTTTTCTGTGAGTTGAAAACAATATAGTAAGTACAAAAAAAATAAATATTGAGTAGGTGCATATGTGCAATATATGCAATACAGTGGGTAGGGTTTAATTGTTACTAAGGCTGGAGCAGAATTTCTATTTATACTAACCTAAAACTAAAATAATCAATACAATGTATGTGCAGACACACATTATACCAGCAGTACAGACGCTAAAGATTACAGTTACCATCTAATATCAGATATTTTGTAAGGCAGTGTGTCTGAGTGTGCGTGAGTGTCAGACACTGAAGGTCAATGTCAAACGAAATGAAATGCAACTCTGTAATACTGGGTGGTACTTGTGTTTTCTTTGTATCAGAAAACAGAAGAAGAGCAATCTAATCTAGTCTAATGAAGAATTCTTGGGAAAAAAATCTTTTATGTGACTTTTATCTAAGATCACAGCTTCTTGCCAAATTTCTACTTCTTGGAAAATGGCTCATTTCCAGCGGTGATGTCACGCTGCACTGGTAGGCTTAACTAAAAAGTCGAAGTCATTTCAAATGTATATTTCCACCTGTTGTAACAAATTAAATTCCCATTGTTCGAGGTTCAAAACTGCCCCCTTACTGACCTGTTTCAATAGGAAATACATCAAATTAAGGAAGTAATCTTACTGTAAAAACATTTACTTAGCTTAACTGATTGATGAATATCAGCAGCTGATAACTATCAGTAAACTATTTATATATTTACACAATCATTTTTCTCTATTTACCAATTTAATCCTATTTCCTGTACAGTTGATTAACAGTAACTTTAAACAGGCAGTTCATTTTTACTATTCTACCACCTGCCCTGAATGCAGCACCACTCATGTACCTCTGACCTTACAATGACCTGCCAACGCCCCCTGATAAAATGTCACCACCCTGTACATCTCTCAGTGCTTGTGAGGACATTTGATTCTCAACAGGATGTGCACACAAAGTACACACACACACTCACACAGGCACACACAAAGCAGACCTGAGGGGAAGGAAGCTAACAGTGGAGCTCATGTTTGCATGTTGGGATCTGATAAGACTCGTCCTGCTGTGATATGATCTAATATCCTGATACACACACACACACACACACACACACACACACTGTATCACAGTTTCTCTCATCACTCTCCATCTCGTATCTTTCTATCTCTATCTTATCTCGAAGCTGTTTAACTGTCTCTCCCTCTACCTGTCTGTCTGTCTGCCCATTGGCCACTTGCCACCGTTATTTTATTGCCGTGACAACCATCTGCTGTGGGAGGAGACAGGAAGCCAGTTCAATAAGCAAAAGTCAATCATTGTCTATTTTTAACTCTTACTTCACCAGGCAGGGACACACACACACAAACATGAGTGTGTGTTATTCTCTTTCATCCCCTTCTTTTGAAAGTCAACACTGACACTGATAAATTAAACAACTCATCAATATTAAACTCGACCTGCAGATAAAAGCTGCCTTAACTTTACAAAATGCACAATGATTTAGAGTATTTTAACAAGAGTTGTGATCACATTTATTTCCCTGTGCTGTAAAATCAATAGCAACACTTTCTGTCTGTGGCAAAGTTGATGCGTTCAATAATGGAACAAAAAGGGGAATAAATAACTCTGACATTGCTCAACACAGAGGCTGCCTGTGTGATAACTCGCCCTGAGGAAGAGATCCAAACACACACTCTGTAAAAAGCCTAACAATCCCTGCTGTTGTTTAAGGATTCATTTAAAGAGGTCTGTTTACTGTCAAAGAAACATTTGTGTTACTGTGTATAGTGACCTCTGACCTGAGCTATTAGACAATGACCTGTCTAAGTGTTTACGTGTCTCTGTAAACAGACAAACTGGGCACAAAATGTTAAACAGGTTATTCCCATTAAGATAATGAGTGTCAGGTGTTGACATGACAGGCTCGACTCCGCTGAGATAATCAGATTAAAGATAAAGTAGCTGAACGTGTAAACACAGCGTCTTTGTTGGGAACAAATCGTCTACCTCCACACAGGAACAGGAAACCATTCACAACGAGATCTAAGAACATTTTATTCACTACATCACATGTTAACCTGCCATTGTATTTAGTCCTTGTTCTGTGAGGCCACATTGTGGTGGTGTTGAGTCTTTGATGTTTTGTGCTGGATTTTCTATTGTGACATTTAGGGTTGGGTATCAAAAATGTATTCTTTGAATACAACCAGACCGACTTGTGGAAACACTAAAACCAACAATGAATGTATTGACTAATACAAAGCCTGATATATCTTGTTGCTCTGTGCCACAGGGCTCAAGTGTTGTCCAAAAACTATTAAAAACAAATCAGTGAGCCACACTGTTCCACTGGGTGACATGTTCTTTCATTATAAACACACACACACACACACACACTGTAGTTTATTTTGAATCAATCCCACAGACACCACCCTGCTGCCAGAAACACTCACTTTATCCACTGCTGAAAATGGTTCCCTACAAATGCACTATTTCCTCTTCTTTGATAAAAATTAAAGGAAAAAAGGAATAAAAGGAAATTACTGAGACCTTTTAAAAATAAAACTATATACCTGTGAGGTGTTTTTAGAGATATTATTAGCAGGAACCAGTAAGATTGAGAAAGTAGGGAAGTCACGAGGTGTTGACGGACTAAAACTGTCTTTTCGTAAGTGGAAAAGAGGGTCAAAACAGTATGTATTATCAGCATTATCGCATGGAGAAAGTATTGCCATGAAACCAAAACTCGGTAGGGATAACTCTCTCTGCTTGATTGGTTGGTCAATAGGCTGTTGTCTGACCAAATTCTCACTGGTCGGACAATTGCTGGTGTTACATTCAAGAGGCCGTGTGTCCACCAAAGTTTTTCCCTTGCTGAAAATGCCAGATGTTCTTCTGAAAACGCCCAGGTTGGAGTGTTTGTAACTGGACTTGCATGAGTTTCCTGAAGACGTTTCGCCTCTCATCCAAAAGACTACTTCGATTCTAATGGACTGGTATGGAGTCGCGGGCTTTAAACTCTGTGTGGGTGTGTTTCGACCCTTACAGAGTCGTTGAGGTCACATTTGAGTTGCTGACCCACCCAGCCATCTTGTGTGTCTATAGGGTTAGATGGGTCCAGGTGGGAATGGGTGTTAAGTCGTCTGGGAAGGGATCCACAGACTGCACTGTAATTGTAGGCGAAACGTCTTCAAGAAACTCAAGGAAGTCCAGCTGCCTACAATAAAGCACTTATGATAAGCATGACCTGGATGACTGAGAATCTTCACCGCCATCAGCGGAAGTAAAAATGTCAGTAAAAGTACTTCTTCTGAATGAAGGGAAGGCTGAAGCATGTAGGGAGAGGTGACAGACCTGTCAGTCTATGCAGCCAGCAGTATTAATTTCTCCTCCACTGTTGCTGTTGTTTAGCACTTGTTGGATGTGACTGTTGGTCTTTATAGTATTTGTTACACTCCTTCTACACTGTGATTAGACAGCTGGATAAAAAGTGACAGTGACAAGCGCAGCATTTTACCCACAATTAATGTTTTAATGTTACCCAAATTATGTTTTCATCTCTCAGCAACCAGAAAAAACCCAACGTGCCGTGCTAATCGCCTCCTCACGCTGCTGGTGTTTGTAGCATAGTGTAAATATGCGGCACTCCCATAAAGTGGTGCAGGAATGATTCCTAAAACTTGAAAATGAGTTAGCATTTTAGCACTCCTGGTTCCCTCATCTTGAAGTCAATAGTTCTTTTTGAATGGGTTTTTGGTTAGATGACTGATATAAGGCCTGTGGTTAACACAAGCTTAGGAGACTTTCATGTTTTGTTCTACAACATTAAATACGTCGGTAAATACAACATGGCTTTTAGTTGAGGGCGCCAGGGTCAAGCTAACTTCTATGTTGGCCTACAAAAAAAACATCCTCCCTGCAGCACTATGCCAAAGATTTGCTTTGGTGGACACACAACGCCCATAGGTAGAGCGTTCTCAGTGTGGCCGATTTAGTTAATCTAGAAATAACATGCAGATTTTTTTCTCCCCACTGACCAATTGATCAGTTGAAGAGTAGGCAGAATTTGAGTGGGCCAGTATTTTGTGTGGTTGACACAGACTATTACAACTTGGGCTCAGATAGAGAACATGTTAAAGCTATATGCAGGCTCACTGTCAGTAAATACTGTCTGTTAATTGTGCTGCTACTCAAGTCCTGAACTGAGTAGCAGCACAACAGCAGTTATATTTGTAGATCTAAAAGGAGAGGTCGTGCTCACTACATGCAACAACTGTGTCTCTGAACTTTTGAGTGAACTGTCCCTTTAATTTTCTGAACATAAATTTTAACCTGGACTAGGTTTTGGATCTGAATCTAAATTTGAATTTAAAGGCTTTTTATCTACCTGTACATATGGCGACAGTCTGCTGTTTCTGTGTTTGTTACGAACGTGCTAGCTTGTTTATCCTGAACCCACAGAAACACACACACATACACACGCACAGACACACACACACAAACCAGTATTGGTGAAACCCGACAGTAAACAGGATCTGCTGGCTTCCACCTCGTATCAGCAGATCCCAGCCCGCATGTTCCAGTTTCATCATATCCAGGACATTAAGGTCTTATCCTGCGCTCATTATAAATGTGGTATGACATGCTAACATGCACTCACTCCTACGAGGAAGATGAATGTGCAGGTAGAAGTACTGGCGTCTCCCCAGAGGAGACCAAACACAGCTTTTCCCACAATCCCCGGCCTGAGAAATGAGCTGAGCTTTCTGGTCTGGAAGTCATTCTGCTGCTGATACTCTCCTCAAGAGAGTCAGTGTGTGCATGTGTGTGTGTGTGTGTGTGTGTGTGTGTGTGTCTGAGAAGGAGTACAGGTTTATGTGTACGGAACTAATGACCTAAGGTGAGCACTTTCTTTGTGTTTTTTCCCCTCACACACACACACATATATACACAGGGTTGTGGTCTGGTGGAGTCATCAGTTTCTCCGTTGGTGTGTTAATTTAATGACTGGCCCTCCACACAACCACGGGTCAATATAAATCAATACAAAGACTGCAATGAGAGTGTGTGTATGTGTGTGTGTGTGCGCGCGCAAGAATGATTTAATATCTGGGCACCTTGGGTAACAAGATCCATACCCACACACATACATGCACTGACTCTCAGCAGACAACGGGCCCGCAGCTGCAGTCTGCTCTCAGGCTGAGATCTTTACAGTACGGAGGTCGCCACTGCAAAATCACAATTCCATCAACTGTTTGTTTCTCTGCAGTCGTCTCCATGTAAACTAAACAAAAATCTAAAAACATGACAAGCACAGCTACTGAGGGGAGTTTCAGCAGACGACATCTCAAACTCAAACACTTCGACGTTTAGACCAGCAGTGGAAATATCAACCAACCCTCAGGACATCAGAGACAAGGTTGGAAGAGCAACTGAAAGGGAAACTCCCCCGAGTGTACGCGTCAAGATCAGTTTACTAGTCGTGAGGAGTACTACAGAGTACCACTCAGCATGTGAAAACAGTTGTATGATGTCCCGTGTGTCTCTGGAGGAGCCTTGTCAAGTCTGAGTTGAGTCTTTAGGGTTATTTTGGCTCTGAGATGACAAAATTACAACAGAGAGCCTGTGTTAAAAGCTGGGAGTTTAAAAGATATTTACCTGGCAGGGTGGGTCTAGGAAAGAGGAGCTATCGGGTTGCACTGTGGGAATTGTGGGATCCAGCATTTGTGAAGCTTGGCCCATTACAAGGGATTTAAAGTCAGGATATCTGTGCCTCTCTGAACACAAGTGTATCAGTGATATATTCATTATTCTGAAATGGGCCACTCTGCATATTTCAGTACTAATACTTCATGTACTTTTACTTGAGTAAGATTTAAAATGTAGGATAAACATGAAATACAAGGTCCGGGACAAGAACAAATTTGATGTGGGTACATTTTCTAAAAGGATTTAGGAACAATCACATTGACTGAAAGAGCTTATTTCTCGATTCTTTAAAATCGACTTGAATTCCCCCACAGTGATCAGCTCTGCCAGTTTCAGATCCTTCTGTAGATTACTCCAGGACAAAGGAGCAGCATATTTAAAAGCTTTTTGCCGAGTTCTGTTCTCACCCTGCCAATCCACCACTGCCAAGTATTTTGTTCTCATGACATTAATTTAGTGCTTTTGTTAAGAATAATTCTGATACAGTTTGGAATACAGATTTTTAATTTGGCGAAAAAGCTAGCTCTGGTATCAGACCATAGCAAATCCTCCAAAGTGAGGTACTGGAAATAGTGTTGGGCAACATATCCTCATGCAACAGTTCATATTATATCCTACAAAATGCACACACATCCATCCATCCATCTTCATCTGCTTATCCAGGGCCAGGTCGAGGGGGCAGCAGGCCGAGCAAAGCACCCCAGACATCCCTCTATCCAGCAACACTTTCCAGCTCCTCCTGGGGGATCCTAAGGCAAACCCAAGCCAGATGAGATATATAATCCCTCCTGCGTGTTCTGGGTCTGCTCCGGGGCCTCCTGATCAGATGCCCAAAGCACCTCGACTGACCCATTTTGATGCTAGGGAGCAGCAGCTCTTCTCCAAGCTCCGTCCGGATGTTCGAGCTCCTTACCCTGTCTCGAAGGCCCAACCACCCCACGGAGGAAACTCATTTCAGCCGCTTGTATCTGCGATCTCATTCTTTCAGACACTACCCAGAGCTCATGACCATAGGGGAGGGTTGGTCAAAGTACAGTATGTCATCAAAACCCCAAGGTGTTCCCAGGCCAGATGAGATATGTAATCCCTCCAGTGTGTTCTGGGTCTGCCCTGGGGCCTCCTACCAGAGGATGCACACACAGTGATTCACATCATATCCCATGAATTAGCGCCCCACAAATGACGTTACATACTTAACATTAAGTCACGTACTTAATGTAAAGTTACTGTGGTTAGGTTTAGGAAAAGAAACACGGTGACGATGTACCCTACATAACTCAAATTCACTCAGAGTTCACACATTTCTGAATACTAGTCTACTGGATAAAGTCCTGAGCATAAGACCTATGTTTTGTGAGTCATCCATCACCCCAACTTCCCTCCTTACAGACAGCTTCCTTCTATATTCATTACAACCTTCAATGCATTGGTCATGTGATCGCAGCCTTCCGAAATTGATGCATTATACACAAATTACTGACTCATGATTTTGAGGATTTCTACGCATTTTGGTGCATTACAATTCGTAGAAAAACTGTGCGTGAGAACAGCCTGTGCTGACAGAGAAGAAGTTGGATTGATGATCTGAACTATAAACGCTCCACTACTGTTATACTTCTATTTTTTACTGTCTACAATCAATCACTCAGGTGCAATATCAGTATTGTTAAACTGTGCAACATCTATATTTCCATCGGTCAATATCGTGAGATCAGCCATTCAGTCTGTCTCTTTATTATATTCTGCTTCTTTCTGATACTTCCTTATATTGCTTTGTGTTTTTATTCTGTTTGCTTCTTATACCGCTCTTTCGGTTTGTATTGTTTTCTACTGATGCTTCCTGTTTGCACTATCCCTCTGCTGCTGTAATGTTGCAAATCTCCCAGCTGTGGGAACAATAAAGGATTATCTTATCTTATCTTACATGATAAAGAATTTTTTAAAATCTGAAAAGGTGATAAATCACTACAGCGACTACAATGTTGGATAAACGTCTCCTAAGTACATACAAGAGTTAAGACAATATATCAAATCCTATTTTGGTGCACCACCTTTTTCTCCACCATCACGACACACAAATGTAAACACAACAGACTGATAAAAACAACAATCCACATATGCTTTGAAGTGTGTGACAGTCTGTCGTCACCTGTAATTTACATCTATTATTGTACACACACAGTCTGTATTAATCTCAGACAGCTGTTTCCTCCTCGTGTTTTACCAAACAAACAAAACAAAACTTTCAATAATTACCGCTGTGAAGACGTCACAATATAAAAAAACTACCAACAACAAGCCGCACACACTGACTGACCTGAGCCAACGTGATCTCAGTGTGTGTGTGTGTGTTGACAGTAGGACAGATGTCCAGCTTTCAGGAAGCGACAGGAGCAGCCGACAACGCACCCACACAGTCACACACACTAATTTCTAATGTAACAGAGACAGATGGGCCAGTATTATAAATAGAGCCGTCAAGCTGCAGCTACCTAGCTACTGCTCTATTTACTCACACACACAGTCACACACACTTGTTCACTTTCTGTTTCGTCCTTTTTTCATTTCAGCATTTTCTCTGATTATTTCTCCAAACCTGCTGCACAATGTGATGAATGATAATGAGGCCTAAAAAATTTTATCTTAACACAAACACACACCTCTGCAAGGACGTGATACAAACTACCATCAGTGTTTCACCTAGATAAATTGCCTTGGGAGATGTGGGGACTTGGAAGGGGGCTTGCGATGGATGGAGTACATATTTTAATTTAATATTAGGAAATAAAAATGATAAAAATTAAGATGTTTTTTGACTAAAGTTACGTCTTAGCTACATAGCTGTAAAAACCTGTTCTCTGTTTGCTGTTTTACTGTTGCTGGTGTTACCTTGAATATAGCTGAAGTTAGCAATGTTAACAACATCTGAAGTTTATATAAATGTTGCTATTTCATGGTACAAATGTGGGACTTTATTTCTGACACTTCTCACAAATGATAAATCATGCTTAATATTGAATCTGTACAAAGTTAGAGATGTCTTTCATCATCAAGATGTTTTCCCAGCAACTCAAAATCAAAGAATAAAGTAATATCCCCCATCATTTAGTGACATTTCTTATTTGTAATTTATAAGGAACACTGGTAACATGTTTTATACTTCCTGTGAATATAACCAATCTTATCCTATATATGTATTTTACTCTGTGTGATCACTTCAGTTTGAAAAGTGTTCATGGTCACATGTACCCTGGGCTGTTTCAGTGCATTTACTACAATGGTCAGAATACGGGGACACTCCAACTTTATCAGCAACTGGTTTGATCACAGAGATGTAAGTGATGTCTGGTTTAACGGCAAAGGCAGCGTCTGATGTCTCTGCATTGCCTCAGCCATCAAGGTGATGGTGTTTGTTGATTTCAAAGAACTTTAAAAAAGTGTGTCTTGCAGCAACTTTACACGCTAAAACTGAAGCAAATAATCTGCTATTTTTGAAAGATAAACATGTATGAAAACTTGGACGCTCAACACTTGAACTATATATGATTAAGGGACATTATCTCAAGCTTTAATGTCAAACTTATTTCTGAATATCTCTATATTTGTTTGATATGAAAGTATATCTGTCAGGCGGGGCAGGGGGTCCAATAGATCATAATGTTAGGGGAAATACTGACCATTGTTTATGGTTTGACCACAGATGGCATCATTCACTTTGTCTGTCCAGCCACGACACAAACTGAAATATTACCAGCATGTTAAGAGATGAAAGATGTTTGAGTATACTTTGCTTTGAAAAATAAGATGCAGAATTTGCTGCTTTGTGTTGAAAAATGGAGATTCAACCGTTTTACATACTAATGGGCCGAGATCAAAGATTGTATTTGTTAAATAATCCTCTAATAGTGGGTTGTAATGTTACATTTTTGTATTTATGGCTGCATTTTCCCTTGTTAATTGATGTAGCCAATATAGTGTTTTGTAAAAAAAAAAGTGTCAGTTTTTCTGTATACTTTGTATTTTTGATCTAGAAGTCATAGACAATGAATTAATGATCAAAGATCTCTAGACACAGGTAAGCCAGAAACCACCTCAGCTGCTTTGGTTAGAAAATATATGGTGGAAAAAGCATGGTGTTTAATTGTGATATGACAGCAAACTGAATGTTTAGCAATACAACATGGTGGAATATTCCTTTACAGTTTGGTGTAATGAGGGGGAGAGCGACAAAAACCTCAGATTTACTACAAGCACAAAAATCTACTACACTGGTGGGCCAAGACGTTTCAACAATGCCAGCATTAATGAGTCACTTCTTCGCTGTCACATTCTGTTATAAACACAGAAAACTAAACACTCTGCACTTTTCACTGACTTATGTGTGTGCGCACACACACACACACACACACACACACACACACACGGAGCATTTATTTTTGGTAAGGCTAAGTGATGGCAAGTGGGAGAGGAGGATGGAGAGAGGAGATAATAACAAGATGGAGAGGATGGAGGGAGAGTTAAGTGGAGAGAGGACTCGGAGAGGATAACAGGAAGAAGATGAGAGGAGGAGGAAGAGGAGGAAAGAAAGGGGAAGATAAAAAGAAAGGAGGAAAGATTAAAAAGGAGACAAAGAGAAGGAGAGGCAGGAGAGAGAGTCAGTGCCTCGTGTTGAACAACATGGCCGACTAAACGCCCTCCTGAGACCTTCATCAAAGTCTCTGCATCATCAGAAACACACACAACTGCTGCTGCTGAGTGTGTGTGTGTGTGTGCGTGTTCAGCCTGCAGCAAGGTGCTCTGTGAGGTCAGTGGCTCTCAGAAGGGCGACAGACTGACATGTCTGCAACAGCAGGACTTCAAAAATCCCCTCAACACTTTTCCATTTACAGCTCCTCTCCAGCTGTTAAAGGACTATTCCACTTTTTTTTTTTTTTACATTTCGAGCCCCTTTCGTGGCAAATCTGACTGTTTTTAAATCAGTATTTTCCTCTCAGTCTCATTTAGCTCTGGAAGTAGTCCGTGACTGTGCCTAAAAAGCTGACAATCACATTTCTTAAATTCATCCAATTATGGATGTTTCTGTGGTTACGTAAGGCCCAAATCACAACCCAGTTAAAAACGATGCCAGCTGTAGCCACAAGCCATACACATTGTTTATCTCTAACCATTTACAAACATGTGAAACAAAAAGCACATGTGTCCCAATGCGACAAAAGCTAGAAACACTCAACAGAAAACTGTAAATGAGCAGAAACTGCAGTCACGCTGAGGTAAAAAAGCTAAAAATAAAGACGTATTCACCAGACAGGATAACACCCACTGCTGATCCCATTTGGACCAAACTTTTGGGGAAAATGCTCATTCAAAGCATTTGAAATGACACTGATGAGCCAGAAGTGCAGTCCCAGCTGAAAACAAGGTGACATTTCACTCCTGATTGGCTCTGACAAAGATGACAATACCAGTGAGCCGGGACATTTTTTACTGCTGTCTTGTTAACAGCGAGAAGCGGAGGAAGTGCGGGGTTAAAGGCTGTCAGTTTATTTTAATATTTCAATTTCAGCTGAATGTCAGAAAAGGGATCAATTTGACTGCAGATCTACCTGTCCAAAAACTTTCTGACTTTGTCAAAACAGACTCCACTGACTGGACTGAACATGTCACAAGGTTCACTATAAATCAGATTATATCAGCTCTTACTCTTACTTACTGAATAAGTTTTACTGGTGTTTACGTGATGTAAAGTTGTGCCCTAAACTTTATGTTGCAGCGTCACAGCATCATTCTGAAACCTGGTCTGTCGCTTCAGGTAATCATTTATGTTGCCCTCATCAGAGCACTATGTTTGGGGTCATTCAATTAAATTAACTGGGGTGTATTCAGATGGTAACGCATGTGTTGGTTGCTCTTTCACAGGCTGTTTTTGAGACTGTCGCAGCTTGAAATGCCTGATTTCAAGGCAGCTTATTTGAAGAATTGCAATGCAGGCTGCAATGTTGTAGGCTTTTTTTACATTTCAAAATTGCGGGGGCAAGAAAAATAGTAACAGAGAAAAAGTAAAAGAGCCTCTTTTTATGAGAATTAGAATCTATTTGTGATGATGGGAAAGTGGGTGGGTGGGGGATGGCAGCAACAGCTAATTGCCATTCGACGCAAGCTGAACAACCATCTGCATGGCCTTCTCTCCTCTTGCTCTCTTTGCCCAGTTAACATGAGCTAACTAAGCACAATGTGATCTCATTCCTACTTGTAATATTTCACGGCTTGGGCAGGAGCCCCACAGCAACGGTTAACATCGACACTGTGCCTTTAATGCTGAATTGACTTCACTCCATCATTAAACCTGTTAATGACTGCTGGGTAACGTTAGCCCTGTCGCTGTGTGGGTGACTCTGTCTCATTCGCAGAGTATACACTTCTGCAGCAGTAGTCTCATGATAAAGAGAGGAAAAGCAGGGCAAGGATGAGCTGTGCAAATCAATATGGTATGTGCAACTTTACAATGCAATTATATTTTATCCATTTTAAATACTTAGATTTGTGGTTAAGTTAAGATGCTTGGACAAACTTGCAAGGTTGCGCAGAATTCCCCTGGATTGGCTGAATTGTGTTAATTGTGATCGCAATGTCGCAACATCCTGGACGGGCTGATTGACTGGTTCAAAATGACACCAAATATCTAACTAGCAGTCACATTTGAATTACTGGAACATTAAATACTTCTCTTAAATTAATATAATTTACTAAAGTTGGGTTAAGAGCACCATCGTAATCTTTTATTCGGAGTTCTGAATGTTAGAATCTAGATAAATGTTGTAATTATTCAAAAGCTATGGAAAATACTTGTTTTTGTTTGGCTGGTAGGTAACCCTTCAAATTTTCCACTCTAGCACCACAAACATGCACAAACTCAGTGCTCACAGTAGCCCAGCTGAGTGTAAATTAGATGGATACTAACCACAGAAACACTAAACTTTACGTTAGGAATATGTTAAAGATTTAGGGGCTGTACACATGTTGCGTCTTTAACCGCCTGGAAAACCCCGAGAGAGAACGGAGGCAGGTTGCGTCTGAGGTTGCTAAGGTTTATCACAGACTGATATCTCAAGGAAAATATAAATTATATTTTCCTTGTGATATTTATGGAAGAAGGGAAAGTTACCTGCCAGCTGTGACTGATTGTTCATTGTCACTAGATAGATAGATAGATAGATAGATAGACGCTTACGCATCTGACGTCGCACTGACATTCTAGCACGCCTGCCACTTTACGACATTGAAAACAATAGATTACGAGGGCGCAACAAATGCGGCATGTGTACGGTTCCTTCAGCTGACTGATGGGTGAAGGCTCGGTTCTTAATTGAAAACAAGAGGTTGCCTGCAAAGTTAAATTTGTAGGTTTTCTTTATTGATGCGCACATTTCAACCTACTGTACAAACATACATACATCTACACATATAGACATTTATAGAGATAGATATGTACTATCAACAGTTCAAGAAACTCCACCCCTTGTACTGCAGTGGAGATAGAAATCTTAAGAGATAAATATCTCTATAAATAAGAACTATTCCCAAAAGAAGACACCACTAGAGCTAAGTTTTGAAAACATATTTGTTTTTGTTTGTCTGTGAGATTCTCTCAGCCAAGATTATGAGTTTTTATTTTTTGCTGTCTTTGGTAAATGGCCAATGATGTAATCCAAGGTGTCCCAATTAAAAAGAAATAATGGGGTTGGCAGAGTGAAGGACACTCTGCTTTGTTGTACGCTCCACTTCACATATTATCTTCTTATTGCTCACATTGAAGTCCAGGCAAGCAAACGTGGTCACTGTCTCTGTCGCCTGCTTGATATTCACATTGCTGCTGGTTTGTTTTCAGCGCACGCTCACATGTTTGCTGGCGGCATCATGGCAGAAAACATGAGAGCGAGAGATAAAAAAAGAGAGGGAGAAGGGCAACATAAGGGCTTTTCAAGGCAAACTAATGGACGACTGGACTGCTCAAATACAGCCACAGGACACACTCTCCCTGTCACACACACATTTACACACAAGCCCCATTAGACCAGATGACTGCCTTGGAGCCAGGTGGCAAAGCACTAGCCTCTATCTCGCCCTTTTTTCCTTTTTCTCTCTGCACAGCCTGCCCCCAAGACACACACACACATTTTGTAGCATGCTAGCTCATCTTAACACCACACACACACACACACACACACACACACACACACACACACACACACACACACACACACACACTCTCCATCCTGAGCCTGATGTAGCCGCCGGCCCAGCTCAAACTGGCCTCGTCTGTCCTCCCCTAATACTCTGCTGCACAAACGCACGCTAGGGGCCATAACCAATCGCCCTAACCTAATCCTTGCATTGGCCCTCTCACTTTAAGCAATATAAAGAGAGGAGAGGAAGGAGAGAGAGACCTTAATATATGTCTCTAATATACCAGCTACATGTGAAAACGTCGTGCATCCACACAGACAGGAACAGTTTCTTTGCTAACTAGGTTTAGGAGATTGTCTTGAAGTTTTGGAGCGTAACGGTAAACACGGCAAAAAAACAATAGATTTAATAAAAATTTACGATAGTAAATATGTGAAAATATAAGAAATACATTTAAAGAAACATTTTTAAAGTGGTGAGCAGTATTGTTTTGTGCAGGAATGTGCAAAATACTGACCAGGAGATGTACTAAACTTCACAGTTTCAAGAATATGCCCATTTGAGGAAATGGTAGAGAGTGGATACACCACAAATTAAGCTAGAGCTGCAAGTGACAGTTATCAGCAGTGAAAAATGCCCATCACAATGACATGCACAGGACAAAACCCCAAAAAAGGGGGGAATTTTTCATCAAATATAACGATCAGGAGCATTTCTTCCCAAAGAAACTAAAACCACCAAAAATTCCAGCCATTTTTGTTTAACTAACTATTTTCTAAAATAATTTTCAAAAACATTTGTGGATTAATTTTCTGTAGATCAACTTCTCGCTGAGTCGGTTAATTCGAAATACAACTTAAGTTACTATTTTTTTTGCTTCTGTCATCATCAGACAACTAAACAAGTATAAAACAATGACTGAACCGTGCCTCAAAGATTCCACTCATCTACCAGGCGATGGGAAACTCTTGCTGCAGCATAGTGACATCCAATAAGTCTATCTTTTTTTAATAGTCACGACCTAGCCTGACAAATTTAACATTAACATGGGTTAACGAAAAAAGCTGTCAACCTTTAAGCTCTATTTTCTCACAAAAAGAGGCTAGCATTTTCACATTCATCCATTCTATAGACCATCTTCAAAAAGCTCAGCCTCTAGGTGAGGAATACAGAAGCTTAGATCGAACAGAAAAAGATGGTGTGTGTCCACGTAGCATTAGCTATGTAGCTAATGTGATGTTGACAAAGACTTGACTACATAATTTACAATACGCTTCCAACATATATGGTGATAAAAGCACAACACTCACCAGAAACATTCAATGTCTGGCCAATCTGCTCCCACAAATAGGCTTCTCTGTCTGTGTTGTGATAGTTTCTGAGTAACTTATCCTACAGCTCAGACAGTAGCATCAGTGATAACACCAGTGCTTTTCTGAAAAAAATTCAGCTACAAGAGCTTGAAACAGACGCACAAAAAAGCTGAAGCTCTCTGAAAAAAGATGTTGGGTGCCACGCTTTCACGCTTTCTCCCTAGGCAGCCACATATGCTCCTTCCTTCTTGGTAAAACAACTGAAAAAAGATGCTTGTGCTCATAAAAAAACCACCATGTGGACAGAGGCTCTGTGCTGACTTATTGTGGACACAGTCACGGAGGAAAGGTCGTGGTTAGGATATTGCTGAAGCCAAAAAAACAGGCAATCACATTCAATTAACTAAACTACAAAGGCAGCACCATGGCCACTTTCCACTCTCTGGGGATGATCAGCACACAGAGAGAACAAACAAACCAAAAGAAATACAGAGGGAGCCAGCGAGGGAGGCAGAAAGAGCAGAGTTTGCCCAGAAGTAGGGAGGGGGGCAGCGGGATGAAAGAGGTTAGAGTCCCTGCTTCACCTATTCACAGGAAAAGAGAGGGAGACAGAGAGAGGGAGGGAGGGAGAGGGGGGAGGAGGGTAATGGAGGAGCTCAAATATTCAGCCACAGGCACCACACACACACATGCACGCATTTTTCTATCTCTTGGTGTCTGAATCGGGTGACCAGGAAATCCACAGGGAAGAGATTAAGACTACAGGCTAGGGAGCAGGATGTAATGCTGAATATGTGTGTACGTGCGTGTGTGTGTGTGTGTGTGTGTGTGTAAAGGGAAAAGAAATGTGAATTAAAAACTGCGTACGTGCTTAAATTTTGCAGCAAAAACCGAACTGAAAACTTAACCAAGCTGAGACACTCAAGAGCCTAAAATTAGGCACTTACGTTGTCACACACAAACACGCATACACAGTGTATGTGTCTAAGCCCTACCATCTTCTGTAACCGCTAGCAACAACCCAGATACAGCCTCACCTCTGCGAGACCACACGTACCACAAACATATCCTATCACACATACGTTCATAGACTCTGCTCAGAAACCACAGGCAGCACAAGTAGCTCCCGTCACCTCTCAGCTGGTGGTTTATCACATGTTGTTAAGACTCAAGCGACCGGCAGCCCCACAGCCTCCAGTTCGTCACTCTAACTGGGAAAAATCAACCACCAGCCGATGATTCATAGATACCTGGAAGTCTTAGGAAACGCAGCTACAGCTGTGACTCAGCTTAAGTTACTACACCACTACTGTAAAAAAGGTCAAATGTTCAGAGTCTGGTTCATCAGAAGAGCTATTTCCCCGCCGAGCAGAGGAAGGTAATCAGTTAATGAGGACAGGCTTGTGTCATATAAACAGTTCAGTAGAAAACACCTGCTGGGGCTGAAATATCTCAAACCCCCAGAGTCTCACTCAGCGCAGTCATGTGAGAGAATGAGATTCACCACTGACCCGGAAGTAATCGTAGAAGGTCAAGATTTATACTCAGTGACTTCCTGGGTCAGTGGAGAAATTTGTGTGTGTGAAAGTAAAGACGGAAATTTCACAACAAAAATAACTTATGGGTGAAATAAAGTGTTTGACTTGCCCATGATCAGTGTGTAAATACAGCTGGAAATTTTACTAAACAAATTATACAAATGACTGAGTCAGAATGTAGTCTGTTGGTTTTTTGCCTGATTGAAACTCGTTGTGGGTTGTAGGATTGGGCCAGAGTAAATATTAAGGTTTGATATCAGGCCAAACACCGGACCAAACCGGTAAAGCGTGTTTTGCCAGGTGTCCCACTTGACTCAGCAGCTCCTGAGTGGAACATAAGAACGTGCGTCCGACTATCCTGTCGCATCCCGTAACATTGTGGCTCTAGCACTACACTGAATCCGTTAAATATGCACTTCTGTTACGTCATGTGAACAAACCACGTAGCTATCAGCTGTGAGCTCAAGATCCTACTGTAGACATAACCACATAAAGATAGGTGAGCACTTGCTATCTTACTATATTTGTACTTTTTAAACTAAAAACGCGTTTATTGTGATATATACTAAAAAATTAGCAGCAGGAAGTAGATTGTTAGAAGCAAAGGTCTGCTCTCAGCAATCTCCCTTCAGCCCGCTGCCACCTTATTTGTTTTTTGTAGTAAAATTGATAATTCCTCATTTTAACTTCACGAATCAGCTGTTTCTTGTCCATTGCAGTGTTTTCAAAGCGAGCGATGGGAAATAGAAACAGGGCGTCTGACAAAATTTCTGCTCAAAACAGCGCAAGCTGTCACTAGTGGCCAGTTAGGACACCTCTTTTGTCGGCTTCAAATCTAAATAAATGTTGCCATATTGGCGCAGTTCTAGTTTCCTTGAGAGACTAAAGGGGGATTTATACTTGTGCGGCAGACCCTATGCCATAGCCTTAGCCTACACACATGGCCTACGCCGTTGTGAGCATTTATACTTGTACGGTGGTCTGTCTGTTACACCTCCATGACACTAGTTTGCGGCGGGGTTTCTGTGAAGTGCTGTAAAGTTTAGTTGATTCCAATAACACCCAAAACACACATTAAACTCACATTAAACTCACAGACAAACACTTGTCTTTATCTGGACACATTTTCCCCACAAATACAACATGCTAATGTTATTAGCACGAGCCTCTGGCATTTTACATTGTAGAAATTAGCCTAGTGGCTAGCTGACTTTTCCTCTACTCATATGAAGCCAGGGACAACAGCAACATTTAACAAAGGTAACGTTACAAAATTCGACTCCATTACAGCTCACAAGGTTCACTGACAAAACAACTGTCTTATACTAAACAAGTTTTCCAAACAAATACAACATGCTAACGTTATTAGCGCCAGCCTATGGCATTTTACATTGTATGCATTAGCCTAGCAACGAGCAGACTTTTCCTCTGCTCATATGAAACCAGGATAAATCACACACAAGACTTAAAATGCTATTTTTGTGGAGGCTTTATTGTCTTCATAATTTATTGTTTCTTCTCTGTGAAATTAAAATAAATAAAAGCTTTGTTTCCACTGAGGGAAATGGTTTCAGCTTACAAAAATAGACAGGAGGTCTGCGTGGCTGCGACGTGTAGTTACATTTCTGGGGAGGTGCGTCAGGCTACGGTGTAGGCCCTACATTGACGCGGAGCCTTAGCCTTAGGTACGGCGTCGATTTGACGCAGAAGGATAAAGCCTGCATAACTCTGCCATGTCTCCTCTCGTCACCCCAAAAAACACATGAACTTTAAAGTAAACAAACACAACATGCACTGCTCATCCCCCTTTCCCAATTCTACTGAAATTTGATCTCCTTGCTGTGCTAAACTGCACAAGGCCTGTCAGACACTAGTGGCTCCATAAAAAAAGAAAGAAAATATTATTAAAACACGTTGTCATATCACTCATTACTAATGCCATTTGAGTTGGATTTAAGGTTGTGACACTATCAGCACAGGTTGCTGATGTAGGCCACTTTTTAATTTGCCAAAGCATGTCATAATGACAAATGCTGGTTCAGCTGGTTTGCATGAAATCAAACCGGTTTCAGCTCGTACACCAGACCGGACCAGAAAAACAGGAAATCAACCCAACTGTAGTGGATTGTTTGTCTTACAAAGTCCATGAACAAAAAGTGATAATAATGGGACTTGTTTTTCTTCCCAGACAGGCAGTAAAACCAGAAGGTCACAGGTCAGACAGACCAGTCCCATCAGGCTGCTGGGAGCACTGGCTGCTCCGACCATTGAACAGGAAGCTCAGTTAGAGTGTTTCCATTGGACATAACGTCAGTGCAGCTGCCAGCAGGAAAACAACAAACACACACACACACACGATCACATCACAACACACATTCAAAGAAACGGGAGTGCAGAGAGAACGGGAAGCGCGCCAGCAGCCAATCAATTTCCAACTTGAACTTTCACTTTGGCTGATTTCTACTCTCTTCTACTGGAGCACAGTGCTCGAGGCAGAGATCTATTAAAGAGAAGAGGAGAGGATGATTGACAGGGAAGAGTAGAAGAACACAGTATATTAAGATTATTTCTTATCTCCTGTCAGTTGTGTTTTTATAGCCCTTATGTCATTCTGAAAGCTCTCTGTCCAACCTCTGGGCCCACTGAATGACTATATCCTTCAAGTACATACTCAAAAACCTATGAATTATTTTTATAAAATCTATTTCACTCCAGTGAAAATCCCTCTATTCCTCTACAAAGTCAGGAGTGGTGATCTGACTTCAAAGCAGGCTGAAAATAGCCAATAATCAGCTTTGTATGAGGCCTGGTTGACATGGCTGCTGAATAATTCTCCAGCAGAGCTCAGAGTGAAAGTTAAAAACCAGTCCGCTGGGGTTTCCCTGAGCCACACCAGCAGGGCATCGGCAGCAACTGGCACTGATACAACAGAGTGAGCGTAGCACATGGCATAAGAAATTAGATATTCAGGCTGATAGTAATGTGTCTGTGAGTACTGACTAGTGTCCAAAATTAACTTTTTGACTCACCAGCCAAGAGGACTGGAAGATGAAAAAAAAAAGAGTTATAAATTGTCTTTTTGTGCCACACATACATTTGTTATAGTACATTTCATTGAGACGGTAGTGTATTATATTGAACACAAACTTAAAGAAGAGGCTGAAACAAAATGACTTTTCAATATGTTGATCAACGGTTAATCGATTCAAGCCTGAATACAACTCCAGAAGTCTTGATCTACTAAAGTATTTGCTTTAAAATGTACTTCAGGATCTAAGTAAATTAAATTAAATCATTTTAATTATAACTTAAACATCCTCATCAGAGTCCTCGGTCTCTACCACAATCACCCTCTTCTTTGCACCAGTCCATTAAGTCTGACCTCGTGCTATTAATTTTCATTTTAGCCTTGGCTGTAAATATCGCTGCATACTAGCTAATTAGCCACATGATAGCTAATTAGCCACATGATAGCTAGCAGCAGACCAGCAGCAAGTAATGTGTTAGCGGAGTAGCTGATGTCCACACTGCTCATCTTGAACCACAACCTTCCCTTAGCATCGTTAACTATATTATCACTGTTAGCAGTGTCAGCACGGCTAGTTGCGCTAACATACTTAGCAATGCTAAAGACGTTTCGCTGCTCAAAATTAAGCATGTTAAGCCTGATTTATGGTCCTGCGGCGTACCTACGACGTATCTACGTCGTTGCCGTGACGCCGTCGTGAACCCTTCGAACTTCTCCGTCACTCCATTTCGGTGCGGTGCATTTCACCGCCAGAGCGGTAGGGGGCTGTGTTCCTTTCCTGAATGGTTATCGTCGTCTCTAGTTGATTCTTTGTATAGCTTCCGGCTTTTCCGGTCACAGTGAACAATGGCAACCGAGAGAGAGAGAATCTTGCTGGAGTTGGAGTTGTTGGATGTCGAAGAAAGTATGTTAATACTGCAACATCTACATCGCAACAGAAGATGTTTAAAGATGGCAGGGATGGCGCAATCTGGAAATACGGAACCGGAAATGCGTTGCTACCAAGCAAACCAATCACAGCCCTCTCGGTCTGCGCAGGGTCTGCGTCGCCTCGACGTGTAGTTACATTCTTTGGGAGGTGCACGTCAGGCTACGCCAGGGGCTACGGCGAGGCCTCCTGCGTAGCCACGTACCCTACGACATAGGTACGTCATTGATTTAACACAGGACTATAAATCAGGCTTCACTCCCCGGGGCTGCCTAGAAGGAGACTGGAAATTAGCCACCGTGTTTTCAAAGTAATAACATGCCTCTAATGGGACAGCGTTACCACTGGTAACTGCAAAATGAGTGGCGCTGCTAGCTAGCTCCCACCTGACCCAGGTGGTGTGCAGTGCAGGGCAGCAGTAGCCAGTGGAGACCAGAGATTGGGCAGTGGGCATTATGTTATAGCCAACAGAAAATAAAATAAAAGGCGAAACATTGACATCACAAAACATTAACATTTTACCACCTCAAAATCGATAGTGCTTTGAAATGTGGTGTAAAGCTCACCGAGTCAGTGGAGCGCTGAACTAAAAGGAAAGGCTTCTTGTATTTCACATCCTTTTCTTTTCTTTTTTATTAACCAATGTGTTACTGATCAATGAGTGTCGTCCTTTTGAAAGCAAAATTAACCAACACTGACATCCCTACACAGGACAGAAGTAGCACGCCTGCAACTATCACCAACAAGTGGTGAGGACTCTCAGCATAGAATTTTAATACATGACTGTTTTGGTAGGCAACAAATAGCCTTCTACTGTATAAAGGAAAATCTGCATTTGGTGCATGGCAGGTGTTAACTTTGGATCGAGGAACTGAGCATTAAAACTAAAGGAAGTCATTTTTTCAAAGAAATATATTAAATCATATTCTCTACATGTCACTTTATATCATTAGGCCTAACAAGGGCACTAAGATTCTATTATTGCACTAAAAAAGAAAAATGGATAATATGCAAATCGTGGCTTACATTGGCAAATGTGTTATGTATTGAACCATTTTACTAACTGTCTCTCAATCTGCTGTTGCTTTGTTTCAGCAATCTGTTCTTTGGCAGTAAAACATCTAAAAATCCGTTATAAAAAGACATTAATATTGGTCATAAATCTTGGATGTGAAATTGATTGGACCATTTCTGTCTAATCCATATCAATCTGTCTTTCGCTTAGCATTTAATGCCAGTTAAGCATCTCTAAAGTAAAACACTTGCTTTGTGCTGGTATGATTACCGTGTGTTTTAATTCTGTTATCAGCAGTTTTTGAATAAGACATGATTACACAACCAGAAAAGCTGAGAAAATTAAAAACTGCAATGATGAATTACAAAAACTGACATTAAAGTGCATTCCAAATGATAAAACAAGAATCTTCCAGAAGCAAACTTTGTTTAAGACAAGTTTTATCCAGTCAAATAGCCGATGGAAGTTCGTTTGAAACGCTGCTCTCCTCCCTCCATCCATCCCTCCTCACATTATACTAAGTGCTGGGGAAGATAACAACCAATGGGACTTCCAAATGCATCAACATCAAAAAGCCATTTAATCATTGCTCTGCCTCTCTCTCCCTCTCCTTTCTCCAGTCTTCGTGCCAAATACCATTTCATGTCTCTGGGGAGGAGGAAACATTTAATAAAACTTCTCTAATCGAGTTTGGCAGCAGGGAGCTGTGTGGCCTCGCTCGCGCAGTCGCAGCCGTCTGCTCGTCATCTGAAAGACTCTACTTCTTCTCCGAGACCCCGGTTTGTCAAAAGGTTTTATTCTCAGACACCAGACTTGATGTTGCGAGAGCTTTTATGTAAGCAGACCTGACAAAAGCCGACCCTATTGTGCTGTTTACCTTTTGGCTTCGGGCCCAGAGGTAGCCAAAAATGAAGTTTCAGAGACTGCTGGGGATCCACAGAGGGCTGGGTAGTTACATTTTACTGATATTTTATTCACTGGAAGTTATAATAAATGTGAAATTTCAGCAGGGGTTCACTTATGCTAGATTAAAATATATGCAGCCTGAACCGGTGCAGACTGGAGCCTGGGGCGTGTGTGCTTTAGCCATTTTAAAATACCAGGCTGTCAGCAATTTTGGGTGAACAAAGAGCATTTTGGAAGAAAACAAGTGAGCCTCACTTGCACTGCTTTGCATAACCCCTTTCACCTATTTTACGGAGCATTTTACCATCATGACAAATGGAGCAAGAGAATAACTGTTTCCATTCGATGAGACGTTGTTTTATTTGTTTCTTTAAAAAAAGAGTGTTTTTTAAAGAGCTGGCTTGTGCAGTGATGTGGTTACTTAACACTGCTACTGTGCTGTTAAAAAGGCAACGTGGCTGGCATATAAAATGTGAAGAATTTGCATCAGCACCCGGCATCGGTGAGCACTCAAAGTTAATTATTCACTCCTGTGCTGTATATTAATTAAATAGTTTGGGGACGACTATTCAAATCAAAGGTTTAAATGGTGGAACTATCTTTATACCTCATTTTAATGCCAAAAAATTAAAGATAATCAGTCTTTCTGCCTACATTTTACCCTCATCAGCCTCTGAAACATCAGGAGATACTTTAACTCTCCTTTCAAACCCGACTGCTGAAATGATGTTATGGTTAACAGCCCTTGAAGAGAGCAGTTCACCGAATACTTGACGAAGCAGGATGTCCCCTGTGTCTCCCTCTAGGACAGTTGGACGGTGTGACTTTTTGTTAACACGGTCGTCTCCTGTAACCACTAAGCCGCTCCGCCACCTGAGACTCTGCCGGAGGACACCTAACAACACCCCGCCTGCCCCCCACTAAAGCAGTCATTTTTCAAAAGCTACAACTGCTGTCTGAATAGCTGAGAGTTCACTCTTCACACAGAGAGAGGTTGCTGAGTGCGTGGGCAGGAAACTTTTCAGAAGTACCTTGTGTCACCTTCTCTACACTTACTATTCATTCTCATCTCTCTTTGAGTAAAAATCTTCTTCTTTAGCTTTCATTTCTTTTCCACAGCACTTCTCTCTCAGGAGTATTATCAGGTCTCTGCGGCTCTGACCCTTTGCCTCCTTCATATTGGATGCTAGTAGAAATTGAAGTTTTTCCTGCCGTTGAGCTCTCTGTACGTCGCTCCGGATAACAGCGAGGGCTTAATGCTGAAAATATAGAGTAGAGATTTGCGCTCCTGACCTTGTATAGACGGGTAAAACCGTGGCCGTCTAAAAGCCTGATCCCGTGGCTGCTGCATTTTGCAGAAATGTAAGGTCAGGACCTATCATTGCACTGAAAAGGCCACACAAAGAGATATCCGAGGCAGAGGCACACTTAGTCCTTTAGAGACCAGTAAACAAATTCTCCATTAGATACAATCAATTTGACTCTCATACATAGTCATTTACACTCGCAAACATTCATGTTTCCCTGAGAAAACCAAATGTAATTGCATGTTTGTGTGCATGTGAGGCTGACAGTGTGCTGATGATTTTTAGTCACTCAACTCTTTGATACATCCTGATTATTCATCGTGTTTTACCCCTGACTGCATCTCTATCCGAAGGGGTGTTTTTGACAGCTGGTGTACTTGTAAAAAACTGACAAAGGATTGGGAACAGATTGCGCTTTACATACCAATCTATCAAAAATGTCTGGATATTTGAGTTGACGCATGTACCTGTAAAAGTTCCAGATTTTGTACTTCCTAGTTCATTTGACAGCAGAGAGACCTTGACCTTGAAATTATGCAACAGCAACTTAAATGTTTGGAAGTCAGTTTAGGTGGTTCAAGTTAACTGTCTCATCAACACTTTCCTGAGCAACATCCTGATTGAATCCCAATCTAAAGCTGACAGCTCTCCCTAAAATGTAGGGTGTGGAAATTTCCAGTCAACTCTCTGTCAGCTCAGGTACTTTTTTTTTATGGTTGGTGTTGGACAGCGGTGGCATGTGGCTACAAGTCACTTTTCAAGATGACGAAATCCACTCCCCAGTCTGTAAACTCTCTTCCTGCTAACTTCTGCTAGCTAACCAGGCCAAGGTTTTTAAATGTAAACTTCAGTAAACACTGAGAAAAAGATGGAGAAGAAGGGCACCAGCTGAACTAGCATCCTGCGAGCCATTCAAGGTTGGAAATTAACTCTGCACACCTGCCACTGTGGCCGGTGGATTCCAAAACATACCAGCCATTTACAAAACCCAAAACCAGTGAAGTTGGCACGTTATGTAAATCGTAGATAAAAACAGAATACAATGATTTGCAAATCCTTTTCAACTTATATTCAATTGAATACACTGCAAAGACAAGATGTTTAATGTTCAAACTGAGAAACTTTTTTTTTTTTTTTGCAAATAATCATTAACTTAGAATTTAAAGGCAGCAACACATTGCAAAAAAGTTGGCACAGGGGCCTTTTTACCACTGTGTTACATCGCCTTTCCTTTTAACGACACTCAGTAAACGTTTGGGAACTGAGGAGACAAATTTTTGAAGCTTTTCAGGTGGAACTCTTTCCCATTCTTGCTTGATGTACAGCTTAAGTTGTTCAACAGTCCGGGGTCTCCGTTGTCGTATTTTACGCTTCATAATGCGCCACACATTTTCAATGGGAGACAGGTCTGGACTACAGGCAGGCCAGTCTAGTACCCGCACTCTTTTACTATGGAGCCATGCTGTTGTAACACATGCAGAATGTGGCTTGGCATTGTCTTGCTGAAATAAGCAGGGGCGTCCATGAAAAAGACGTTGCTTGGATGGCAACATATGTTGCTCCAAAACCTGTATGTACCTTTCAGCATTAATGGTGCCTTCACATATGTGTAAGTTGCCCATGCCTTGGGCACTAATACACCCCCATACCATCACAGATGCTGGCTTTTGAACTTTGCGCCTATAACAGTCCGGATGGTTCTTTTCCTCTTTGGTCCGGAGGACACGACATCCACAGTTTCCAAAAACAATTTGAAATGTGGACTCGTCAGACCACAGAACACTTTTCCACTTTGCATCAGTCCATCTTAGATGAGCTTGGGCCCAGTGAAGCCGGCGGCGTTTCTGGGTGCTGTTGATGAATGGCTTTCGCTTTGCATTGTAGAGTTTTAACTTGCACTTGCAGATGTAGCGACGAACTGTAGTTACTGACAGTGGTTTTCTGAAGTGTTCCTGAGCCCATGTGGTGATGTCCATTACACACTGATGTCGGTTTTTGATGCAGTACCGCCTGAGAGATCGAAGGTCACGGGCATTCAATGTTGGTTTTCGGCCTTGTCACTTACGTGCAGTGATTTCTCCAGATTCTCTGAACCTTTAGACGATATTACGGACCGTAGATGATGAAATCCCTAAATTTCTTGCAATAGCTCGTTGAGGAATGTTGTTCTTAAACTGTTCGACAATCAGCTCACGCATTTGTTCACTAAGTGGTGACCCTCGCCCCATCCTTGTTTGTGAATGACTGAGCATTTCAGGGAAGCTGCTTTTATACCCAATCATGGCACCCACCTGTTCCCAATTAGCCCGTTCACCTGTGGGATGTTCCAAATAAGTGTTTGATGAGCATTCCTCAACTTTCTCAGTCTTTTTTGCCACTTGTGCCAGCTTTTTTGAAACATGTTGCAGGCATCAAATTCCAAATGAGCTAATATTTGCAAAAAATTACAAAGTTTACCTGTTTGAACATTAAACATCTTGTCTTTGCAGTGTATTCAATTGAATATAGGTTGAAAAGGATTTGCAAATCATTGTATTCTGTTTTTATTTACGGTTTACACAACGTGCCAACTTCACTGGTTTTGGGTTTTGTAATAGAAAACCATTGTTTTTTGGCTGGTAAGTGAAGCAAAGCTAGCAGCCACTTGCATATTTTATCAGCATTTGGCTGGTAGCTAGTGCTAATTTCCAACCCCATATTGCACAAGCATTGGATAATAAACTGGACGACCACCATGTGTGCACAAGTTTTCAACAGGATATCAGAAACTGTAATATCCTTTCTTAAACTAAAACTTTGCCCCATTCAACCATGTGACCCTTTTTCTATATGTTGATCTGACAGAGCAGAAGACTCTAGCAAGAGAAGTGTGCTTTATGGTGAAGAGGAACTGGTGTGAAAGTGGGAAAGTGAAGTGCTGACTTGCTCCCTGTGCCACAAGGGGAATAAACATTCTGCTATACACCGTTCAGAGGCAACTGCAGAGCACAGTCGCTGTCCACGTTCAGGAGGCCAACCAAGTGGCCACCTAGTTGAGGTCAAGATATATAAACAAACTACATGATACATGCCCACCTTGACGCGAGAGAAAGAGTTAATCAAAGTCTGGAGCACGTCCCAAGACACCACTGTCGACGTCAGCAATGACATCAGTGAACTTATTGTCTGTACAGGAGCAACTGTATTCAAAACTACAGTTAAATCATTTTACAACCAGAAACCATGGATTACCAGAACCATCTTGAGACATGGACAAATGCCATGGATAAATATAAAGTGGCAGCATACAAATGTCAGAGGAGGCAAAAAACTACTGAATACAATGCACCAGTTAAACAGGCTGGCAGGATTACATTTCCCTGGAGTTGTACCTTGAATGATTTCACGTGACAAATAAATGATTGATTGTGTACTTGGATCAAACAAAGGATCTGGAATGGATCAGGCTTTACACTACTGGTACTAGGGGCGGGCTTGATTTTCTCATACCAGATTCATCATGGCTTGTTAATTGTCGAATGTATAAATTGACTATATCACGAACATCGAGTATAAATATATGTAGATTTTTTAGCCAGCAGCATTAGACTCACTTCTGCATTTTGGTTTTGTCCCTCTCACACACACCCCTCTGCCCATCCAGACCACTATTTTTAAGCCATACCGTCCAGGCCCAAATGGCATCAATTAATCACAAAAATGCCTGGATAAGTTCAGGAACATCCAAACACATCTGTGCCTACGTGACGATGAAAGAAATTAGAAATGATTAAAGACTATTCACCTTTTCTGCCCAGATAATGTTTCCTTACTTTACTTCAGCAGCCTTTCCTCAGCTTAGGTGTTACTTGTTTGCTTCCATCAGCTTACACTTAAGGATGTGTTATAAGCCGAGCTTGTGCTTACAGCGTTCCTGTACGCTCCCGTGTCCTCTATATCTAACCACCTATCCATGAGTATAACAAGAGGAAGGCAAGTACATGTGGAGGGATAAAAAGATCCTTAAAGCTTATCTGTCAGCTGAAGAAGAATCGGATACGGATATTCAAAGCAGGCATATGTTTGGCATTTTCTGAGGTAAGACAATAACACAATATGGATTTGTATCCCAGTTAATGCATCCCTATCTCACTCAGACACACAGCTTAGGCGTGTTTACAAATCTGGGTGCTCAGTTTTAATTTCAAACAGTGTTTTCAAGGCCACCCGTTCTTTTTCAGAAACCTTCAAGGCTTTGGTTCCTTTTTTCTTAAAATCCACAAACTTTAAGGGTTTGTACGGCCCTTGGGAAGCCTGTTAGTTGTATTATAATTAGAATGTGGTGACTGGAACGCACTAAAAATGATAACAAGCAGATCTCTCCCAACAGGAAACAGAGAGGCAGTGAGCTCAGAACAAACATCATCCTTATTTAATGGCGGCATTTTATCTCAGAGTTCTTTAGCACTTCTTTGACGCTGCACACTTAAAACAAAACTCTTGACACAGACGTACACTTAATTAGCTCGTTCCTGGAAAATGTCATGTTGCGTTCTCCCCATAAAACCTTAGAAAAATATAAGATCTGCATTAAATCCAGCAGGTTGGAAGAAGCTGACGCACCAGCCACAAGGCACAGTCTTATCACTTTCACAAACCCACCAAATAAAGGTCACACACACAATCACAGCTTCACATCTCAACACTTTCAGTCGCATTTACAGTCTCGCTCTGCCTCACACACACACACACACACACACACACACACACACACACACACACACACACACATACAAGTCACAGTTCTTCCTCTCACACTTTCTGGTTTGAAACCACAGACACCACAAATAGCTATCATCACCTCTCTGCCTGTGTGCCTCTCGGCTGGCAGCTTATTACATGTGGTTAAACCAAACCAACCAGCAGTCTGCCTCCTGCAGATTACCACTCCTTGCTAGATCCAGAAAAATAAAACACTGACCGAACTAAGCTTGTGGATTCCTCTATTGAATTTTTTGGTGTGGAAAAGAAACAATTAGCTGATTAATCCAGTAGTCTATCAACAAAAGATTAATCAGGAAGGATTTAATTACTGATAATTTATTGCTTAAGCAAAAATGCCCCAAATTAAAAGGTTTAAGCTTCTCAAATATGAGTATTTGCAGTTTTCTATGATAGTAAATTGAATGTATTTGGGTTTTGGCTTTTCAATATCTAATTTTGTTCTGGGAAATAATGAGGCATATTGTGATGTATTAAGACCAAACCATTAATAAATAAATAATCAGCATATTCACAGAGTGCTGCAGGGATGATGTTTTTTGCAGGACCTACGCAGAAGTTAACATCGCTTCTGTTCCCTCGACAAAAAGCCAATGGGATTTTTCTGTTGAGTTTTTCATTATTGCAGAAAATAAGCTTTGTGTTGAACAAAAGTTTGTGATACTTACATGTTCAGCAAGATAATAATAAGATGATTTCTGAAGTACAAATGCAATCATCAGAAGTCAAAAGCTAACATTAGAATATAAATGTACAACAACACAGTCGCATGACCTTGATGTCGCCACCACAACAAGGCTGTAACACTGTGTTGGATGTAATGATGTTCTGTAGTCTCATTTAGCCACTTGTTAGCAACCCCCTTTTTTATGACACATAAAACCTTCAAAATTACTGGTGTATTTTATGTCGTAGAACTAAACATGAAAATCTCTTTAGCTTGTGTTAACCACAGACCTTATTTCAGCCATCTAACCATTGAAAAAGTCATTGACTTCATGAACGAGAGAACCAGAGGTGCACAAATTTAAGGACTCATTACTGCAGCATTAATAATGAAAATAAAAGTTAATTGTCCTGTTTCTTTGATTTATTAATTAATCATTTAGCCTATCAAGTGTCCAGAACTGGTAAATAAATTACCATCACACAAGTCCCCAGTTGCTAGTTTTGTCCAACCAAGGCCCAAACCCAAGATATATTTAATTCAAAATAAAATAAAACAGAGATCAATACAGCTTCACATATATATCAAAATATCAAAATGTCCATTAATTTTCTATCGGTGAATGAAATGATCAATAGTTTCACCTAGAGCTGATACTTGAGTTTCAGTATAGATACTCAATGATGAGGCTTTTTTGATACGTTACTTTCGGAAATATAAGATAAAGTTTTCAAGAGACACCTTTATTATGTAATAAAAGAAACCAAATCTCTCAAATGTTAAATATTGTCTTAACACAAGAAGCTAGGCTGGGCGATATGGAGAAAGTCAAATACCATGTATTTGACCAAATATACTGATATCGATATTGTAGGGTTGATTATAGGATTGGGAACCATTCAGATTTGAACCGATACTGGTATCTGGAATTCGGTGCCTTTACCCAATGGTACCTTTTTTCAGTACTTTGCCTGCTCTGTAACAAAAATTAGATTTTTGGACAAGTTGCTGGGCTGACATAGTAGACTAACATGCAATTCTGCTCCTCTGCTCTTTTAAATCATACATAGAGCTAATCTGTCTGTCTGTCCGTCGGCTTGTGTGTGTGTGTGTGTGTGTAAGTGTGCACAGGTCTATATGTGGTTCTGCTTGTTTAGCAGAGCTACAAGGCTATTACTAAATAATACTGAAAAGAAAATAGACCAGACGCCGGAAACTATCCAAGCGGATCGGTGCTGTAGCAATACTTTTGGCTTGCTGGGAAGCCAATGGAGCGGCCGCTGAGCCCCATGGTGGGCTTCCCGGATTTGGGGAGTAATTCAGTTGGTACCCTTAAAAGTGCCAAGTTTGGTACCCAACCCTGGTTAACTTTTGGTGCTTTCACAAAATAATTACACAATGAGATTTTTGATAAATCATCAGCATTAATGTGGATATAATACTGCAACAGGCAGAGCAGTGTGGTAAGTTCAGAAAATTACATCCCTTTACTGTAATGCAGCCTCATATTACAATATCAATGTATTATCGATACACTGCCCCACTCTACAAGCAGCGGTACAAGAACTTTGCAGAGTAAAACAGTCGACCAAACTTTCTGCTAGATCACACTGACCCCTCAGTCAAAGAGCAGGGGTGGTTTTATTTTCCTCATACTAATAAAGTCTGAGTTTCTGCAGGTGACACCATAAAACAAATCCTTTGCTTTAAGTATTTTTCCAAAGATATAAACTCTCCTAACTGGGCCACCAAAGAGGGGAGGAGTGCTTTAACATTTTGACTTTCACCTCCAATTTAAATGACAAGTGTTTGTAGTGAGATGGAAAAACAACAACACAATATAGTAATGACGTTTTAATGGTTCCCATTGGGACAGTGTCTTTCCTCCCACACTGCTCAGAGGTCAGAGGTCGACTGGCGCAGCAGCACTGGAGCTGGCAAAGATTCTGTCTCTTATTTTAGCTTTAGACATTAGCAGGGTGGCTCTCTGCAGACAGAAGGGTTTGAACTCAGTTTTACCACTGAAGGAGGGTCTTTCTAACCACTGAGCTATCACGCCAACACCCACAATCGCTTACGACTCTGCATTGACAGGACGACCCCACCCTCTGAGCTATAAACTCAAATATGTTATACAGGCAGATTAAACCCCTACCAAGTGAAACAGTCTGTACATGAAGACCATCTAAATGCTTAACTTGACTTCCTGAGAGAGAAACAACCTGAAAGGTCTCATCAAGTTGTAAAAACTCTTAAATTGTCTGGATAAGAAGCACCTTATACAACAGCTGGGTTACCTTTTTTTTTTTTTTTTTTTTTTTTTTTTAAAGCACAAAGATGTTCTCGCTGTGTCTGGTGAGAAATGATATTCCAGAAAAAGAAGGAGAGGGGAAAAAGCTGTTAAATCCACCCAGCAGACCGTCTGGACTTAGAGGGTTTCACAGCACTAGCCATGAAATCTCCAATACACTACTGTCAGCTGGCAGGCGTCCGCACACACGCACATCCACACACATGCAGCGCTGGGATTAATCCTAAATTTGGTTGGCAGCCACCGACGGGCTCATGTAGATCCAGCTGAATATCAAAACATATTCGGAGGGGATTTTCAGGACGGGAATTAACAGCCCCAGAACGAAAAAGAGCTCAGACGCTACCTTCAAAAACAGAGGCGAACACTTACTGGTAGGAGCACAGGAAATACCTCTTTTTAACGTACATACTATACATTCGCTACACATATGGAGGAGGACGGAGGAGAGTAAAGTAATGAGACGTGCTTTCAGTCATGTGGCGAAGGGACTTTAATGTGGACAGCTGAGAGGTTCCTACATTCAGGTAGCCACAGTGGGTATGATTGCAAAACAACATCTAAATACCTTGAAGAGTCATTCTCTTACTTTCACAATAGCAGCGCCTATCCTGAACTGAGCAAACAATAAAAAAAACTTAAGATAAGTGCATGAGCCAAGACTGTCCCCCACTGAACACACAAACACGCAGCAGCAAAAACCCAACAGGAAACATTACGTCATTAGATATTTTAGAGCATCTGACTGGGGGAAAAGTTACTTTGAGGTCTTTCAGCAAGAGACACTTTTGCTTCTTAGAGCTTATTCAAAGGCACTAAACACGGAAAAGAGTACTGGACCATGTGTAAATACATTATGCAACAAACTCATACAATATTAAATATGTTTAAAATATTCATTTCAGTGGTCGGAGGGAAAAAAACTAACAGTTTGGGTAGCTGCTTGGGTCTTTAATAGGCAGAGAGGAAGCTGTAATGTGTGGAGCAAGGCATTCAAAACAGGCTGGGTTGACGGTTTGAATCTCACTGCAGTCATGCATGAAGAATATAAACAGCCACAGACACTGGATAAAGTGTCCACCACACAAAGTATAAATATCTATCGGACTGATCCATGACTTCACTGAGGAATCTCTCAAACTTCGGGGGAAGTCTTCCATGTAACAGCTGGGCAGGAGGCCAACACATATCCAGAATGCACTGTGTCACCAGTTGGAGCTACACATGTCCAAACAGGCTGTGGGTCCTTCCTATTTTAAACATTTATTCATCCAGAATAAGAACTGCTCCTCTGATACAACCACCAACTCCTGCAGTTGGCTAATTGAGCAGTTTAAACGGAGCTGACGGGGCCTGAGAGCCTTGCTCAAGGGCCCTAGAGTAGAAAAGTGGTTTCTCATTGACATTTCCAACTAGGGAAGGAGCTGTACATGTATTCGTTGCAAACCGTTCAGTACAGGATGTTCAGTTAGTCTGTACTTCAGTTCTGATTTCCAGCTTTATTTTGCGGCTACGTTCTAAAACCAGCCGCCAGTGATTTGACCAGCTGAGTTGAAGGTGACACCATCAGCTGTCTTGAGTCGAGCTCAGACCGGCAAGTTCACTTTGCTACAACTTTCCTCGTTGCAAATCTTTGGTCTGAACTGGGCTTAATGTATTTTTTTTTTTCCTATTGGCAATATGCCAGTGCTTAAATGCCTCATTTCTTACAATAAGAATTACGGCTGATGAGACATGGTTGAATGTCAACATTTTTCAGAATAAATTTATATTTTCTGCTTTTTTTGTCTTCCCTGCTGTACTGAAAACCTACCAAAACATGACCCCCAAACTGGGGTACACACTGACGCATTAATTGTGTACTCATACACCCCTATCTCCAACTCACTATCAACATCCTTTTCATGCAAACCAAAGTGCAGTGATGTGCTTGAAGTTTTCCCTAAAGTTATAAGTTTTGTTCAGAGTTTTTCAAAACTTTGACCTTGAACTTGATTTGAGCGAACAACCTTTGACCCTTAGGCTGGCTGATGGGAGGGAGTAACAGTATAACTGGCAGCTCAGACTATTAGATAGGATTCCACCAAACAACTGCTTCCATTACTGAAAAACTGACCTAACACAATCACAATTTTCTAGAGCCCAAATTCATTCAAATTGCTTGTTTTATGCCATTATAAGTCCAAAATCCCAAATATGAAATTTAAAATGAGACAGAACAAAGTAAAGCTGCAAATCCTCACATTGTAGAGGCTGGAACCACCAAATATCTGGCATTTTTACTGTTATATACAACACAAAAATTATCTAATAACCCAGAGATTCATCAGGCACTAAACTTTTTCCTACATGTTCTTACAGGTATCTCATTTCTCTGCTCCTGTCTTAAGTACGGCTGATTGATGGATGGCACATACTTGTGTAAATCTCTCCACTGCTATTCCTTAATCAGTTTTTTTATCTCGGTAATCTTTTACCATCTTATTTTGTAATCATTCCAGCAGTGCTTTGGCAACACATCAAATGCCGTGCCAATAAAGCTCATTGAATTGAAATTGACTTGTATTGACTGGCAGCCTGGCAGGCTGGCTGACAGACCAGACAAAACATGTTGTGTGGATGATATCAGAGCCGGGAAGTGAATCTTCTTAGAATTTAGATTCATGTGTTTCCCCCTCCTACTTAAAATGCCCCCCTCTTCCTCTCCTATCTCTCTATCCCTCCTTCGCCTGCTCAATAACTCATTTGGAAAGACATGAGAGGCATTTTCACAGCAAATAACCACAAAGCTTTTGCATGTAAGAACAAACCAGCTGTACCTTGCAAGAGTTACAAAATACCAGAGAGAGCCTGGTTGCACCTGAACGCACAGGCAGAAGACAACGAGAAAGATAAAAGGAAAATAAAAAACAACAACAGAGGAGAAGAGTGGGATAGGACAAAGACAGGGAGAGAAACTGATGGAAACGCATGACTCACCTGTGCGCTCGATGTAGTCGACACATTTGTCGATGAAGAGTGGGATGGGTCGGTCCGGGGTCACCAAGTTCTGCAGGGGAACGCCAAAGTAGTTGCTCTCCCAGGTTCTCCGGGTGGGGGGGTACAGAGGCTTGGGGGGCTTTGTAGATCTTGGCTATAAAGGGGGGAGCGAAAGAATAACAAGAGGGATGAGATGATAAGAACCACGACAAATGGAGTGAAAGACGGAAAGAGCAAGAATGATTGAGGGTATAAGATTGGTAAGAGATGTTATAAAGGAGGTAAGAAAAGGAAGGAACAAAGGGAGATGACAAAGGAGGAAGGATGGGAGGGGAAAGGGGGATGGAAAAGAGGAAGAGAGATTGGAGAACAGGTAGAGAAAAGAAGAACAAGAGTATACAAAGAAAAGCAGAGGGAAAGAAGGGAGAAGAAAATGAGGAAATAGGCGAGAAGGAAAGGGGAAGTCAATATACAGAAACAGGAAATTGCAGGTTTAAAGCAAAGATTAAGGGAAAAAAACGAGGAAAGAAGTCAAATAGTATAGTAGAGAACATACAAGAGTAGGTAGGGACGATAATAAGGGATGGGAAGAAAGATAAAGGGAGACATGGGGACGTCAAGGAAAAACAAGTTTTAAAGAAAAAAGGAAGAGCGTGAGTAGAAAGGAATGAAAAAGAAGAGGGAATTGAGGAAAACACACAAGGGAGAGCAGAAATGGAGAGATGGTGATGAGACGGCAGAAGATAGAGACGGAGAAGAAGAGGAGTAGGAGGGCAATCGGGGAATAGATCAGACAGAAAGTTAGTGGGATGAAGGGAGAGAGGGGGAAGTAGCAGAGGGACGTTCATGTGGAGGAAGACAAAAAAAGAAAGAAGACAACAACAGACACAACCGTTATTCAAGACCGAAGCTGGGACGAGTAACGAGGTGCTGAGGTGGCTTTGATTTCCCACACTCCTCTGCTCTTCAAAGTGTTGTCATGCCTACAGCAGTTCGGGCTCCTCTCTAATTGGCCGGGACGGCGACTAAACACCTTCCATTTTGTACCTTGTGGTTCTCCTCTCGCTCTCCTCTCTGATTATCAAAGACAGTTTGAATGTTCCAACAATGCCCCGCATTCACGACGCCCATGTAGCGCCGGCGGCTGTTTCTATACTGATTTGCACACTATTATCTGATTCGTGCCAGCATGCCCGCTCGCATGCGTGCGCGTGTGTGTTTGTCAAAGTCCAATTGTGTATTTGTGCTCGGGCTGCGGGAAACTGACAAATCGTGCATGCTGTGATTATTTTGCTTGACGCTGCAATTGCTAAACAGCAGTACTGCCAACAGCCAGATTTGTTGTTATTACATTTTTCAAGTGACTACAAACATTTTAATCAAAATCAGATGTTGCTGCTTAAAATATGCAGTATTTGAAATGATACAAGTTTCACCAGGCTCAATTTAAGGTATAAAAACTGGCTGAGAGGAAAATATTAAGGATCCATTTTGAGCACTGACTGGGGTAGCTCACATTGCCATTTTAGATCTCATATATGAATCTCTAACATGAATGTACATGTAAGTAATGTTTTAGGAGTTGGTGCATGAGCATGTGTGGGGGTGTGTGCATGCGCTGTATGCTAATGTGTGCTTTTAACTGCATTTTTAACAGCTATGTGATTAGCGCCAACATTTTTCTTCATTTGCACATCTTTTTTTTACAGGAGAGTGCTAGCTTAATTGCCACACATGTATGCAAACAGTATTTGTCTGAGATGATAGTGGCTGCATCAAATGCTCTTGCTTATATATTCATGTCTGTGCCCAGCTGTCTCAGACAAGCCTTTAGAGAGCTGGTGTAAAGGATAAGCAGGCATCTTATCACAGATGCGGCCTCTGCTTCGAGATTATACACACAGAGCCCTACTGTCTTTAACAGTGTGCCTTTTATCAATCTTTTTATTGGTTGTCTGGGGCCTGCTAGGTGGGGAGGCTCATAAACCATTTCAGCGGTGGGGCAGATCAATCAATTATCAAATTAGTTTATTCCCACCACAAGTCCCGGGCCTATTAAAAACAGAAATCTGCTCATATCTCACACCCACACACTTATGCTCACACACTGCTGTACACAATCTCTTCTGCTCTCATTCACATACACACTCTTTCACTCTCTTGTATTCAAGGCACTGAAGCTCTCTTTCAGTCACTTGGAAAAAAAAAAGACAAGAAAGCTTTGGCTCAGTGTCTTGGAGGCTATAATATCTTTACTGTCTTTCTGTCTGTCTTTTGTTGCTCTATGAAAAGGACTTTCGCACTATCCTGTTTTCTAAAAGCAGACGCTGAAATTGACCCGACATTAAAATGCTGCACAAGTCACATTCACAGACTCACCTTCTTCGGCTCCTTTGGTGTCTTGGGCGTCTTCTTCTTCTTCATCTTCTTGTCCTCCTGTTCAGGGTCGGAGGTGATGGCAGGGTTATCTATGCCACCCTTCCAGGGGTCAGCAGGGGAGAGCAGCGGGTCCTCCTCGCTGCCCCGGTGGGCTCTTCCCTTTTTCTTTTTCTGCGTAGCAGGGCCCGACTCCTCCCCGTCGCTGTCAGAGTGGAATCGTCTTTGGTAGGCCTTTGTCTTGCTGAACAGGATTTTAGAACGATGTTTGTATTTTGACGGCCGCCGTCCAGCCTGAGACTTTCTGTCAAACCCATTCTCCTCTTCTCCTCCTCCGTGGAGGCCATGCAACCCACCGAAGGAATTTCTTATTTTGACTAGACGGCTATGTGTGTCATCGGGCACAGCATATATGTCATCATTGTGGAAACCCCTGGACCTTAGCAAGGTGTCCACAGGGTCTGCATAGTTTTCTGACGCCTCCACATCCTCACTGTGCGTCATTGGGCCACGTGGCATCCTACGGTTGCTTCGCATGCCAGCCTCAATAGTTTTGAGCAGGTTGGGGTCCAGCTTTTTGACATTTGGTTTGGGGAGCACTGGTTTGGGCCGGACAGGTGGAGGCACTTTGTGATTGCGTTCATGGTCTCCAACAGGTGTGCTATGGACTGGGTACTCATTGCCCTCTAGGTCGATGCGGTACTTGGCCCGCTCGCTGGGTGTGGGGAGAAGCTGAACATCATCACCTATTGGACTGTAAGGTGGGGGAGCCTCATTATCATCATCCGATTCTGGGTAATAAGTGTTATACGCCGGGGAATGGCTGTGGGGTGAGGTGGGGAAGACGTCCTCACTGGCGCCAGTGGTGCACTCCCGTGATGAGCTGTCAAACAGGAAGGAACTCTCAATGTTAGGCTTTTTCTCCAGCACTTCATTGAAAAAGGGTGTAAAAACTTCTGTCTGTCGATGATACTGTGACAGTGAGTAGAGTGCAGTGAACTTGGCAGCGATCTCTGTGGCAATGTGCTCTCCCTCCGTCATCAGCTCCTTGATGGCATCATTCTCAAAGAAGTCTGCCTGGCTATCTGTAATCGCCACCATCTGGACGGGGATCACATCCTGGACTTCAGCCAAGAACGCCCGCAGGGTCGCCATAGAAGCCTTGCGTTTAGCAGAGTATACCAAAATGTAGCCGTGCACCAGCTCATCTTTGCGGACACCAATAGCAGTGTGGTAGGACAGGACAGTGACCTGGATCCTCCTCCTGCTGTCCCCGATGATCTTGTCTAGGATCAGTGTGTTGCTCTGGCCTGGCTGCCCTGCGCTACAGCAGTGTGAGTCGAGGAAAGGCGAGAGGATGAGGTCAACGCTGAAAGGATCCCAGCACATGGCGCACATGACTATCCTAAGGTCTGTCTCTGACATGTCTTTGATAGAGGGCAGTGGGGCCAAGACATCAAAGTTATGCTTTAGCCCCTCCAGCACTGCTCGGAGACCTTGCTTAATTTGGAACTCTGTGAATTTACGTGGAAAGGCCCCGGAGGGGATGTCGACAAAGGTACACTGCAACTTGTTTGCCAGCTGTTGGCCCTGGTGCCTCAGGATAGGTATGTTTTTGCAAACACTGTCCCTCTGATTAGCCAGGATTAGAATGAATGGTAGTGGCTGAGCAAACCTATCTCTCCTGCTCTGTGCTATCTCCGCTCTGATCCTGCCTATGCAATCTCCAATACAGTTAAGAGACTCTATGGAGTTGAATACACAAAAGCAGCCATGTGGCTTGAAGGTGGTGACCCACGTGTGGCTGAAGAGCAGTGTGGAGTTGACATCCACCGGAAGCAGCTCCAGTTCATAAATTTTACCATCCAGGGTGTACTCATCATCTGTGGACTGAGCTCGGATCTCATTGGCTAGTTCCTGTGAGAGACCCTCCCTTCCCAGGAGGCAGAGGTTGATCTTATCGATGTTGGCACTGTTATAGTAGAGATTAGAGCGTCCGTGGTCAAGCTGCACCAGCCTGTTTGCTAAAACCTGTTCCACTTTCAGATCCACACAGTTCTGCCCACTCAGGCATGTCTCCTTGGTGGGATGGTAAACAAACCCAATGTGTTTGAGGAGGAGGGACTCTCTATCTGGGGCAAGTTTCTGCAGTGCTCTGTATCTGGGCTCCTCATTCAGCACACTGTGAATTTCGCTCATCTTGTCGCAGCTGGGGGTGGCATTCAGATCCAGGTCATAGAATAGCTCAGCATGCTCAAAAAGCATTTCCTGAAAATCCTCTTTGGCCCTTTCAACTATTTCCTGCTGGTGTCTACAATAAACATCCCTTCTATCTGATTCTGTGATGTACTTGTAGGCCTCATCCTCCATGACAAAGCACATGACTTCCTCCCAAGGCTGTCCTGCACTGATAAAATGAACCCTCTCTAGCGTCTTCTTGAACCTGTCTTTCATCTCCACCCTTCTCTTCTCAGATAACAAGTGCTGGACGTGGTTGTGGTAAATTCTCTCACCGTCAGGTGTGTCGAGGAGGTCAAAGGGTATCCTGCGGTCACTGATGTCGATGTGGTCCGTCTCATCCCATGGGGTTTGTTCCAGAACCACAAACCAGTACTGGAAATCAGGCCGGTTGCGGATCACACTCTGCGCCTCAGGCCATGAGAGGTGTTCAACTTCCTCCAGGTTATTTAGGAGGTTATTAAGGGTTTTCGGTAATGTTGTCAGGTACTCTTCCCTCCTCCTCTTGATGTGCTCTTGCTTCAGTTGTGCAATGTGCTTTGTGAACATGTTGCGTGCTTTCCTGGAGCCCTCCAAGGTGATGAACTCGTCATAGTCAGGCTGGCCCTTCATATTATTGATCACTGTTTTCCACGTGGTGTGGTAATCTCTAACCGTGTGCACCATCAATTTCTCAAATCTATCTGTTACTGCAGCAACATGCTGCCGTTGGACTTTATAGGCCTCAAGGTATGGCACAGTTTTTGGCTTCCCCCTTGCTTTATCCAGCTGCTGGATGAGTGTGTTGAAGCAGACCTCTGTGTTGACATTGGAGCGTGCTGATGTCTCAATTAGCAGCAGGTTCTTCTTGCTAGCAACAAAGGCCTGCAGGTCCCTCAGATGCTGGTCCACACACTCATCACATTTTGTGGCAGCAACGACAATGGGCTTCTTTGACTTGACGATTTGGGAGTAGAGGCTGTTGACAAACTTCATTTGGTCATCAAACTTCCTGTTGCATCCCTTGCTAACATCGATACAGAGCACAAAGCCGTCGATGTTCAGCTTTCCATCCGGCATCTGCTTCTGGTCAAAGTCCTGCTCCAAGCCCAGCTGGTCCGTACAGATGTACATAAGCTTCTCTGCAGACTGGAGCTTGGTTGCTGCCGCCCGTTTGGTATACGGCTGCAGGTTCGTACTCCGATGCGGAAGAAACGTCTGGTCATCAATGAACTCTGTTTGTTCAATGATTTGTATTTTACAGTCCAACCCATCGTCCCCTCGATGGGACACCTCCCCCCAGTACAGGAAGTGGTCATTGTTAACCACACGTCCCCCAAAGTCTATTGTGCTCAGCACTGAGGTGTGCTCCGAGTAGTAGCTGTCCGCATTAGGACGAACATATCTGTTGCATAGGCAGGACTTGCCAACGCCACAATTTCCCTTCTCTTTCTCTGTCCCCGAGAGGCCAACCACACTGACGGCGAATGTCGGGGGGCGCGCATCCTTGTTCTTGGCCATTATATCCCCCCGCTCATCGCTAACTTGGTCACTTCCAGGAAAAAAGGTCAAGATATCATTCCAGTTCAGCTTGTCAGTGGTACAGAGGCACAGTCATCCTGATTTTCCCTTGGTAGTGGCGAATCCCCGTCCAACTCAATGTATCTCTCTCAGTTTCTATCCTGGGTCTTCTTTAAGCTGGGATAGAACAGCCGGCTTCTCCTTTTATCACCTGCCTGCAAGACATGGAATTTACAATTAGGGAGAGATAAAGGCAAAACAAACAAAAACATGTTGGCACTGAGTTGTCCTTAGAGCACTTCCGTCTCCTTATCACAAACAATATAATTAGCTTTTTGTATCTCACTATATCCCCCTGGAACATACATGTACATGTATATGCGGTATGGTGATTTTAAACAACAAATCAAACATGTTAATCTGGCATTAGACTGAGTTATCAGTCAATTAGACAAAGTACACATTATCACACTTGTGCAGGACAAAATAATCCCTCCTAAATGGTAAAGCTTAATAAAAGGTTTTTGATCGGCCTTTCATGTTTTAATAATAAAATGCCCTGGCGTTAACACACCACCATAATAGCTTTATAATATGAAAATGTGATGAAAAAGCCTCCTGCATTTTTGAAAACCCTGTGGAAAATTTGTTTTACAAACTGCAATATCAAAATGGACTTTTGAGAAGACAAAAACCCAAAGTGTGACAGCACATCTTACATAAGAGAAAGGGAGAATAATTCAATCATGGGCCGTGCTCAGCAATGTCACTTTTCCCCTCACAGAGAAAAAGAAGTGCTTTCAACCAATTTGTGCCGAGGCAGGATAAAAATGGCATGCAACTCCAGCCCTTTGACAGCCACTGACCTAGAAATGATTTGCTTCGCTGTGAGAATGAAACAGAGAAATAAATCAGTTCACAGATTTGTTATCATCATCGGCATAACCTACAGCTACATGATTAGGGCTAAACGTATAATCCTGATTATTTTGCCTGTCATTCTCTTAATGCATTTTGCCTGACATTCTGGTTATGATTATAAATCCTAATTGGTAGTCTTGATCATCTGTGGGATGAAATTATTTTGCTGTGTCCACCTTATCTATTCAATGTTAACAACAAGGTGAAATAAATTGTTCCACTCCTGACAATACTGATTTTCAGAAAAAAAAAAAAAAACAGATTGTGAAACTAAAAATGTGGCGAGTGCATCTGGTGGACCGCACAACCTTTCTATCATTATTATCTGGGATTGCCACAGTCAAATAAGCCTGAACCCTTCCATGACCTAACTAGAGTCTGATAACTGATAACTGCAGAGAGAATTGCAGTCATTGTTGTGTTTTACAGAACGATGGCAATCAGCCAGTGAATTTGCCTGCGTGAGCTGGAACCACTAGCTGCAGCACAGCGGCATGCTGAGCCTGAGAAACTGCACCAGAGTAGGAATTCAGCCCAGTGAGACAGCGCAATGAGGTTTCCCCTGACTGTTTATGGAGGCCAAGGTGATGATGTCACCTGTGTGGGGGTTTTGTGCAAGGAAATTAGACTTTTCTGAGTTCGGCAGAGCTGCAGCAACCTGAAGAAACATGCAGGGAAATTTAATCAGAAGTCCCAAACCAGGAGGATACATGGATGTTACTCACTGAATTCAATTATCTAACATATAAAAGAGGTCACACAACCAGTTTTCCTATTTGTCAGACTACACAGTTGTGCGTAACCTAAGGGTAAACCAGGGGAACAAATACCTGCAGGAAATGTGCCATAAATGTTAAGTCAGCTGATCTGTCAAATTGGGCGCCTCCAACCAGGAGCTCCTTGTCCCTCAAACACACCCAGGACATAAAATGATGTCAGAAAGCACACGCACAAGCAAGTCTGTCAGGTTTACAAATGTAACCACTAGCCCCTGAAACAGCTCCTGTGCTGCTACATGTGCCACACCTGACTGCAGCAGGCAGCCGGGGAGAAGGGTTTCCGAGCTTATGAACGGCAGGTGAAGCACTACACGTGCACGTACACTTTGAGGTGGCACTCATGCCTGCAAGCAAGGGATTTCCATTACTGACTGACTCCTGACCAGGAAAAAGGGCCTTCACAAATTAGCAAAGTCCAAGTGATGTATACAGACTTCTTCTGTAGTCTAACCAACAGCAAACTAACCCTGAATATTACATTTCTGATATTAAACCGCATAAAACAAGCCACTATTCTCACTGGTGATACTGCAACTAGAAAACATTTGGCATCATTACTTGGCAATACACTAAGACCATCAATTACAACAATTGAAATCTATTAATTTCCTGTTGATCGACTAACCAACTGATTATTACAGCCCTACATTGCTCCCCCTGATTGCCATCCAAACCACAGTGTTTGAGCAGATCAGCCACCCAAATCCAAACATCTGCTTTGCATTTTTGTCCACCAATATCAAAGTCTACATTCACTCTGCTGTCAACACAAGACTCATGGATAAATGTTAACATGTATGAAGAGAGGAGTGGCAGCAGTGCTATTCAGTTAGCTGTGTGCTGCAGACACCTGGATGGAGCCTGTGACGGTCTTATTACTGCAAAACATTACAGATGAAAGTGCGTTTGTGCTGCACTAATAGCTAAAAGTAGCCCTGTGCATCATGATTAGTCTATTCACGATGAGGCTGCAGGGGGGATTAAGGAATCACTTGGCAAGCTGGTTTTAGAGATGACTAAATGCTGTTAAGTCTAAAACAGCAGAACATACTGCCAAGGATGGAAGACCTTTTAAAGCTACACCCGGTTGTATTTTCTAAGGTAAAATAAACTTATTTTATTAGCCACAGTCACAAAGCAGGGCTCCAACAGAGAAGAGGGTCCCATCGACTTTAAATGAGGCACCACTGACTTATTATGTTTCCCCCAAAAGAATGTCTGATCTCGTGTACAGACAACTCTCCTCCCACAGGAAGAGATGAATCAAAACTTAGCACAAAAATCCAAACTGCCTCCTATTAAGCAAAGAGTGGGCTCTGCGGCCAGAGAAAAATGGACTCCAACATTACAACCTCTCCCCTCCTCTCCTCTTAGTATGAATTATGACAGACTAGCCAGGGCTGACCCCACCTCACAGGATTTCTGGGTGCTCACTATTACCTGTCACTGCCATTTTTCAGCTGCTGGCACACAAAGTTGTGTAATGCGGTTTTAAATGTCAGCTACCTAATCATCAGAGGAACTACAGTGGTGATTCCAAGAAACAAAACATAACCAGAAACTACAAAAACTTTCTGAAATGAAATGAAATAGTCAGTCTGCTTCAAGCATGTAATAAGAAGTTAGACCATCTTATTATCAGGGGAATGTGAATAATTTTGCCGTGATGAGACATAGCGGTGACATTTTCTTCATTTTCTCACTGCTCTTCATTTTGGATTCACTGTGCAATTCCTCCACAAAACATCTTTGTTGCTGCCAGTTATAACAAAGCTTTGATTACATCATGACTTCAATTTAAAACTATGTGAAAAGCACCGGGCTGGTGCTTCTCGGAAATGTATTTCCTTTTAAAAGAACCTTAGACGCTTTAAAGCACAAAGCTCCAGCGTCAGGTCCAGACCTGCAGTCGGGTATCACTCATCTGACTTCCCCTTCCCGAGGTGTCGATGATGTAAGAACAACAGTTTATAGGCCAACTGACACGATCAACCCCAGCATCACTCAGAGAGGAGGTTGTTGGTACAAATGCCCTTGTGTGGTTTGTTTAAGCTGATACCAATATTGAATATTTCCCACCATATTAGCATATGCCAATACCAATATGCATTTTCATCCTGGGCTTAAAGCAGATGCGGGTAAAAAGCTTTTCAGACCTGCCTGTCTGCAACAAGGCAAATCAGCTGGTCAAGAGTAGAGCTGGGCAGTATCACCATATATCAGTATCGTGATATGAGACTAGATTTTGTCTTGGATTTGGATATCATGATACTGAAAGTATCTTCACCCACTCAGTCATTATCTTAACATCAGGGCTCAGCAATAAGGATATGAGGATTACTCGCACAAGTACAATGCCATATTGGGCTTGTAAATCTAGCAAGTCACATACACGATCAGGCACACCAACTATGTATTGCGCAAGTTTGTCACAAGTTTGAGAGCAATGCAGATAAACAGGATCATTTTTCATTTACTTAAAGATGCAACATGACAATTAACTTTAAGTCTTTGTTATTATTTTAGCCCTGCGATAGACCGGTCAAGGGTGTACCCCGCCTCTCGCCCAGTGTCAGCTGGGATAGGCTCCAGTTCCCCTGCGACCCCTAACAGGATAAGCAGTTACAGAGAATGAATGAGTGAAAATAAATACAACAATGTGTAATGGGGCAAGTAGATTTTTGACCCATTTGCCCAACCGGCCGACAAGGCAAGTGAAAACAAACACTGAACCCTACACATTACTGATGAACATTTATCAAACATCTAATTATATAAATGATTTTCTCCACATTGCCCAATCGTAGTCATGAGAACAATAAACTAAATGCAAAATATTCTCTTTCACATTATCTGGATGGGAAATGTGATGCCTATGGACAACAGCAGCCACAATGATGCATTAAAATAATGTTCCCAAACAACATTTGCTACCTTCATAAAATTCCCAGCATGACAGCTGATGGTACTATCCAGCTCAATATTATTAACAGCTTTCCTCCACACACAAAAACCGCTAAACAGACTGACTGTGATGATAATGATAAACACAGAGTCCAACCAAATCATTCATAGAGACCTTGGAGATGCTAAAACAAGATGATAGTGGAGTCAAACAAGAAGCTATATGAACTGGGTCCCATTATAACAACTGCTGCAAATGAGAAATGATGAGTACACTGCAAAGGGCTGGAGAAACACCACCAGGATGCCTCATTAGATAAAAAGCCGGACCATCCCTTTAATGAGAGTTTGGGTAAAGGGCAGAGGGCGCTGCAGCAGTCCGAGGCGATGCAAATGGCATGCAGAGCTGCAGCAGGACAAACCCACACTGAGCTGCTGCTGCACACTGAATAAAAGGAGTTATTAAAGCTGCTAATGACAAAGTGTGGTCACAACTTCTCATCAGAGCTGAGACATTCAGAGACACCCTGATTAATGTCGGAAAATTCAATGATAGGAACCAGTGGCACTCGATCTGACCCTCCATCCACCCATCCCCGATGCTAATGTTAGCGATTAGCAGCACATTAACGTTGGAAACTAGCAAACCAGAAACTTCTACATGAAGTCGCAATAGGTTGAAAAGAAACTGGGATGGGAGATAAAAGCTGGCACAGTGTGGAGGCTCTAAACTCGGGTGTCAGTGCAGCTGAGATGAGATGTGAATTTTCCTTTTATTTCCAAAGTAATTTTCCGTTTGAGCCCGTTTGTTACGTTGAAATTAAACCAATTTAAAAGGCTGAATATCATGTAAAACACCAAACTCTGCTTCTAAATGGGCTCACCCGGGTAATGAGAGTGAGTAATGGGAGTTACCGTCACGGTTAATGAGTTAGTTAAGCTTAAATTAAAACCAACAGACGTTTATGTTAATGCGTCAATGCACCGTAGCTAACATTCGCAACCACCGGATTTGATACGGCGGTTATTAATTCCTCCAGGGAACAGGACATGAAACCCGGCTCGGCCTGGCTCGGCTTGGCCCTGATACTACAGGAGGAAAAAAACCCACCTTTCCAATCCCGATTAGCTAACATTAGCCGAGCTGTGTTAGCCTCGCATGCCAAAAGGGGGTGAGGGATAGTTAGCTAGCTAGCGTTAGCAACAGCAAACCAAGGCTAACGTTGGGAGTAAAGCGGTTTAAAATCACACCCTGTGTTTGATTCAACAGCCCACACTCGTATTACCAGCCCCGTTTCTTTAAATCCGAAACACTGCAGTTTTAAGGCCAGGTTTCGCCCCCAGAAAAGAGTGCTAGCAAAGCTAATGAAGTCCCCAATCCCAGTCCAAATACATTCCCCTACCCACCTAATAACATGGTCGCTCCCAGATCCACATACCACGGAAAAGAGGAGAAAGCATTCCCACATTACAAGGCAAAAAACTCCTGGTTACAATCCACAATCTGCGGCCGGTAGTGTCCTCCGACAAGATCCCAAGTTGGCTTCAGTTGACGGTGTAGTCCTGTATACTTCCAAACGGCCAGTTAGCCTGTATTTTTAGTGTATTTCGGTGTTGTTAGTGTGGTATGCGCTGTAAGCCGAAACCTGCTCCTCTGTGCTCCCTCCCCTCTCAGCAGCACTGCCAGGCAGTAATGGCGACTCTCTCTCTCCTCCACTCCCCTCGCTCTGTGTCTATGTGGCTCTGCCTCTTCATTCAGCCTCTATCTCTCCCTCCTCATCTACATCTGTCTGTCTTTAATGTCATATTCATATAATGTGGGATTATATATAAAGTAATTTCACTGCTGGTAGTAGTTGTAATAGTATAATCATTTAAAAGGGTGAAAATGGTATAAAAAGTGGCAATATATGTAAAGCCATTTTATTACTTCATTATAGAAATAGCAGTATCTTTATCAAAAAATTCCCAAAGGGCCTCCACAAGTTCACAGAGACATAATTCATGTCAAGTTTTTGCTAAAAGCAGAACCAGAGTAAACCACTAGGGGGCCCCACTGCCCCAGGGATACTAGCTGTGTCTCAATTCAGGTGCTGCAGCCTGGAAATCCAGAGTTCTCGCTGGAGCACAATTTGAATTTGCTCAGCGAGTCACTCTGGCAATCAGTGAAGATGCTCATTATCTATGCTCCTGGAGCCGAGCTGCACCAATCACATCGGTGTATCTGATATAGGCGGGCCAGAGGCGAGCTAAACAGATGACGACAGCGCTGCGACAACGAAGTCTGGAATCAGTCAGTAAACATTGCAAGATGGCTACGGATGAACACCAGTTGTTTGAAACGGCTTGGGCCACAACAATGAACGAGTTAGACTTGGCTTTTTCTCTAAAAGAGGAACAGAAGACGGCGCTCGAGTCTTTCCTTTGCGAGAAGGACGTTTTTGCTGTTTTGCTGACCGGATACGGCAAGAGTCTAATCTACTAGTTAGCTCCACTGGTAGCTAAGTGTATACGTCACTCCGTGTATTGTTCTGATTGGTCGTAGTGTTATCCAATTGCGTGCAGTGATATTTACAAATGCATGCTTGGTGCCGCCCCTCGAGTTGGGCCATTTTCATTACTCATGGCCAGACCCTAAATCTTTCTATTTTGGTCTGGATTTCCAGGCTATCCCAAGGCTGCATTGAAAGACCAATTGCGTCACACTTGTGCAACCAAGGCTGTCCCATTTCGAAGGCTCCTTCAAATGTGGCAGAGAAACGCAGCCTTCTTTCGCAGAATTTGGAGGACGCCTATTCCAACATAAGACATAGAGACAGACAACCATTCACTCCTACGCGCAATTTAGAGTCACCAATTAACCTGCATGTCTTTGGACTGTGGGAGGAAGCTGGAGTACCCCGAGGAAACCCACGGGGAGAGCATGCGGGCTCTGCACAGAGGGGCTCCTCCACCCTGGGTTCGAACCAGGAAACCTCTTGCTGTGAGATGACAATGCTACTTACATGTACTTGTGGTACTTATATGCTTGATACATACATACTTACGTGACCTAACGTCACCACCATAACAAGACTGTAAAATCGTACCAAGACGAGTGGGGTATTTGCTGACGTATTTTATGTCATAGAACAAAACGTGAAAGTCTCTTAAGCTTGTGTGAACCACAGATCTTTTTTCAGGCATCTAACCAAAAATCCATTACAAAAATCCATTGACATCAAGACAAGACCGTGAGTGTTAAAATGCTAACTCGTTTTACGACTCTTTTCTTGGGCACTCTATTTAACCCCACTCTCTGTGCTTTGGGTATGTAGTTAGTTAGTAATTAATGTGGTGACTTGATCAACCTTAAATGTATTTAGTTAAATGGACCATATTTGCAAAAGACAGACTAGAATAATAAAAGTCTTCTTTGTATTCAGGGCCAATGTCCAAGATTTGGTGTCTTGAACCACCTGTTATTCCACTTTTTATGTGCTTTATCAGTACATACACAACGGGGTAAAACACAGCTTGAATTAAAATTAAAAACCCTTCTCATTGTCTCACTTACTGCTGATATATACACCGTTTTGGTCTGCTTGACCTTCAGTAGGCGTATAATAATATGATATACAGACAGATTATGAGACATTGGGCCCTTGGGCATAGATATGCGAAAGACCGTCCACCAGGAGTGAGACCCACACAGACTTTATTGTTATTTAGCCTTCTTTTATGCCATTTTGCATATTTTTGTAGTCATGAAGCATCTTTTTGTGGTTTTATCTCTCTTTTATTATGTAATTTTTTGTCTTGTTTGTGTCTCTTTGTGGTTGTTTTGCCCCCTTTTTGTAGTTATGTTGTGTTTCTTTTCAGTTCATTTGCAGCTTCTTGTGGTCATTTTGAATGTCTTTCTGATCAGTAAGTGTTGAGTGACATTTTGCAAGTGAAGGCCAAGAGGTCACCCTTATACTTTGGGCCCCTGGGCCTGGGTCCAGCAAGCCTGTTCATTAATCCTTCCATGATGATAACCTTGCAGGCTTGTGTGGGGTACCAGGGTCATTGTTTGGGGCCATTTTGTCCTTGTATAACCAGAGCGAGAGCTGTGTCAGTCAAACTCAGGCACATTTTCAAAAGGTGATGGGCTCCACCATGGTTACTCCTCGTCACTGGTTCTATTTATGATTTTCATGGATAGGATGTAAAGGTGCAGGAGTCCGAGTTGGACACAGCAAATTTGCTTCTCTGCTCTTTGCAGATAATGTGGTTCTGTTAACTTCATCAGACTGCAACCTCCAGCATGCACTGGGTCGGTTTGCAGCCGAGTGTGAAGCGACTGGGATCAGAGTCAGCACCTCCAAGTCTGGGAAATGGTGGACTGCTCCCTCTGGGTTGGGATTGAGTAACTGCGCCAATTGTTTAAACTGGAGTCAAAATGGAGGGGTTGTACCCAATAGTTGTGGTGAAAAGGGGAAAAAGGCATGGCTTTCAACTTTGATTTTTCGAGCTCTGAGTAGTGACCAAAAAATGAGACTGCGACCGAAATTTGGCTCACAGTGCTATAAAAAGTGTCACTAATTTTTCATCAAACACTTAATCGACTTATCAGCTACTTGGTTCATCACTGCTGGTAGATCAACAAACGTGTGCTGCCAAAATAGAAGATAAAGTAAAGAGTTAGACAATGTACTCAAATCTGCTCATGGCAAAAAAAGTATGACCAGTGAATTAAAAAAAACCCTGCAATGTTTATATGACCTACATGCTGTATGATTGTATTCATTTTCAACCAAGTCTCCTGAACATCGTGATATATATTACATCACACATATGCAACTTTAAGGCAGCTAATTAAGGGTTAAAAGATTTGTGTTTTGCGTCACCTATTTCTGTGTTTCCTCATTGTATAACTGCCTCTCTCATGCTGTTTACATAAATATATAATGTGTGTCTCTTTCTGTCTTTGTGTCTCTTTTCTTCGTTCCAATAATCCTCTTTATTGGCATAAATGTTAGATGAGCCATGTTGCCAAAGCATCTAAATAGAAAATTAAAATCTCTCCCTCGCTCTATCACTCTCTCTGTGATGTAATTATGTTGGGGATTTTTTCCAGTGAAAATTGTTTAATTATGTATAATGTTCCTGTAAACGAGGAGAAAAAAAGCAAATTTGCTCAATGGGGAATGCAGGTTCAGCCTGTGTGATCATCATAAAATAGCCTTGGCTGCTGTGTTTGTCCTACTTTTGTGACATAGAGAGCTAAAACAGTTAGTCAGTTAATCGATCAGTTGATCAGAAATGTAATTCTGGTAATCTTGTTTGATTTGCTCACAAAAATCCATCCAATTTTCCTTAATAAGCAAGTTAAAACAACATTTCTGTAGCGTTGCAGCCACAATATTGACAGTAATGAAAAGAAACAGCGCAGCCACTGTTAGATAATGGTGGGCCGTGGGCTCACAAAGGAGTCCTCGGTGAAAATCCTTCATTTATATTTCAGTTGTTCTGGGTTTGGGATCAATATGGGCTGCTGGTTCCAGTGGATTCCCTTGAGTGCAATGCTGTGTTAATGAGCCTCAGAGCTCAGAAAGACTCCACTCACCCAGATAAGAGTGAACATACTCAGCGGGGATGGGTCAGAAAATCTAAAATTAACTCTGGTGCAAACTGAAATTAGAAGACACATAAAGTATGATACTGGAAATGTTGATGATATTTTAAATCCCTCAGAAAGTCACTCCTGTTCCTGAGAGAAATCTCCCAAAATATGCATAATCTGTAGGAAAGAAAACATTATGATTGGAGATGCTCTGCGTGTCTCTCCTTTAGTTTGGTGCATTGTTCTTCCTCTGGATAACGAGTTACTGCTAAATATATCCAGCAATGCTCAAATCTGACATCAGAAAATGTCTCTGTCATCTAAGACGATGATGATTAAACGTGTGTGTTTGGGTTCAGTGTGTCTTTCTAAAGCCGCCATTTTGCACCAATGATGTAACAATCCCACCGGGACGGATCCATCAGAGAGGAGGAAACAGAGACCAATCTGTAGTCCTGCTGCAGTGGGACTGAGACCAGAGTGCAGTGTAGCAGGGGGACAATAAAGAGGCATGTCCAGAGCTGTGGGTGCAAAAGATGGCTATATTTATGTCCCCATCATTAAAAATTCATTCTGCATTCTAGAGCTGAAATGGTTACCATTTCAATCAATTATTCTTTCGACAGGAAATTACAATAATTTCCATAATCAATAAATCTCTGAGGTCCATTTTTAAAGGTCCAGTGTGTCAGATTCAGGGGGACATATTTGAAGAAATTGGTATACAATATTCATAACTATGTTTTGGTTACCTTAGAATGAGCCATTTATATCTACATATGTAGCAGGTCCTCCTCTAAGGAGTCCACCATGATGTTTCTACAGTAGCCCAAAACGGACAAACCAAACACTGGCTCTGGATCGGGCCATTCACAGTGTTGCATTTCCCTGTTGGGCACTGTTGTTTGTCTACATGCTTAGCCAGCCCTCTCTCCTTGAAATCACATTTATATGCATTCATTTATTTTCCATAATCACTTATCCTGATAGGGGTCACGGGGGGCTGCAGCCTATCCCAGCTGACATTGGGTGAGAGGCGTACACCCTGGACAGGTCACCAGACTATCACAGGGCTGACACATAGAGACAGACAACCATTCACACTCATATTCACACCTACAGACAATTCAGAGTCACAAATTAACCTGCATGTCTTTGGACTGTGGGGGGAAGCTGGAGCACCTGGAGGAAACCCACGCTGACACAGGGAGAACATGCAAACTCCACACAGAGGGTAGTTAATCTGAAACAGCTAAAAATACATCTTCAGGAAAATGTAATGCCAAGCAAATTATGTTTTCTATTCCTTAATTGAGGAAATTTTGCTAATTAGTACCTAAGCAGTCACAAAAATATTGATGATGGATCAGCACATTGTTCAATAAGAATGTGTTTCACCAGCTTTTATGCCAGAACAGGCAATCTTGAAATACAGTACCCACTCACAGTGACTGAAGCATTTTTTAATTAGTGCTTTTTTTTCTCCTAAATCTAAGATTGGAGTTGGGATATGAAGCCGAGGTTCTGGTGTCAAGGTGCTGCACTTTGTACACCTGCCATCCCTGCCAACCACCTCCTTCTGAACCCTGTGCGGTGCATGAACGTAATGTTTCATGACTTGAAAGTAATGTCGTCTTTGAACATAATCCAAGCTGCGATTACATTGCCACAACGACATATAAGAAAGCAATAAAGTGTCAGACAGTGTTTTTTCTCGGAAGCAGGGTTGGCTTGGCACACAGGAGACATTTCAGTTGGTTGCAATCTACAGCCTCACCACTAGATGGCACTACACTCTGCACACTAGATCTTTAAAGGAATACTTTGATATGTTAGGAAACATATTTGGTTTCTGACAGAGAGTTTGATGTGAAGATTAGTACCACTCGTGAATGTCTGTCCAGTCAATATAATGCTATAGACAGCTGCTAGTTAGCTTAGCTTAGCATAAAGACTGAAAACAGAGGGAAACAGCTAGCATGGCAAAATCAAAGCAAATCAAAAGCTAATTAATAGTATGCAAAATCTCTTTGTTGAATGCATATGAAGTGTAGAAACAACAAGTTTGAATTTAATGGGACTTTTATGTCGACCACTGGTTGCTTAGCAACTGCTTAGAACCAAGAAACTGTTAGGCAACCGCTATGAAACCACATATTGTTGTTTTTACCGTTGGATATTTACATTAGTTCAACAGATAGGAGAGTTGTAATGATCTTGTCATCTACCTCTTCACCAAAAAGCAAACATGATTATTTTCCAAAATGTCCAACTAGTACTCTGAAGCCAAAATGCCATAAATCCACCTGCTCTGGCTTCTCAAACATGAGGATTTACTTACTTCAAGATCATGGACAAAATAATCTGAATACTTTGGGCTATAATTGAGCTTTTGGAAATTGTGATTGCCATATTTCATTAACCAACATAGCATGCGGGCCAAACAACTGTCAAATTAGCCATTAACGAAAACAACCATTAGCTGCACCCCTGCTGAATTCTTATGCACACCTGGTGTGAGAAAGAACAACCAGATGCCTGCAGAGAATTCATGCAAAGTGAATAATACAACACATTTGTTATGCTTGATATCCATCCACCCATCCATCCATTATCTATATGCCTCATGGGAGGCTGCAGCTTATCCGTGCTCACACTGGGAGACAGTAGGGGCACACCTGGGCTATCACATTCACACCTATGGGCAATTTAAAGCTGTATTTGCACTTACCTGCATGTCTTTGGACTGCGAGAGGAAAATGGCTGACAGGAAACTGAAGCACTGAGAGGATAAACTTTACAACTAAATTATAATAACAACCCTTATTTTAGCAACTGCACACTGTAAAGACACAAAACACATGCAAACATTTTTTCACCCTATTTTGAGAAATGTGGCAAATCAGCGCACGAGTAGAAGTTGCTGAGAAGGTCGACTTGTGTGAGTTATTTGAGGAGTTACAGAGAGCGTGCAGTGCAGACGGTGGCAGCCACAGGCGACCCCTGCTGCAGGCGCTGCACCATCAGCACCTCCATATGGAATCTGCAGATATTTCACTTTCTGTCAGCCTTTCATGTTTCACACCTCTCTGGTTTGTAAAATCCTGACAGGGCTTTTTTTTTCTTTTCTCAGCATGCATCCGATCCCCTCAGTTTTCTCTGAGCCTCAAAGTTTGTAGTGCTGTAACACAGCACTGTCAAACTGGTGTGTCTGCAGCAGCAGCAGCAGCAGCGGCGGCCTGATGATTGGCCGAGGGAAAAGGAGAAAAAGCAGGGCTCTCGCTCTCTTCAACCTCTGCTGACGGAGTTCCTCTGAGCAAGGCAGGATGTTGTGGTGCCTCTGCTATAAACAGCAGCAGAAGCAGGAAGGTCTGTTTCAGGTTAAAGTAGCTTTATGCATCATTCATTAATTACAAGGAACAAAATGTAGTTCCTGTGGACCCACAAGCCGACATTCAACATGTTATTAAAAACAATAAATCCAACACAGCAGCTCGGCACAGGATAATATGTACAGGACAAGTGATGAACACGAGCAACAAATGTGACAGAAAAAAAAGTACTGAAGGTGGCGTGGGAACGTAAGCTATCCTTGAGTAAAAAAATTGTCTTGTATTGTCTTTGTGAAGTTGACTTTTATCTCAATTTAATCTCTGTGCATTCAGTGCAAATATCTGGGCTGCGTTCAGCCATGACAAAACATAGCAAAGCCTTTATTTAAACTGAAATGATGGTGCGTTCAACACCCTATTGTGTATGTTGTGTTACGCAAGTGTACTGCTTTTTTAATACGGCAAGGTTTATAGACATGTCGCTGCTGATTGACAAACACCTCTGACACACCCACCAAACAAGAGAAAACATACCTCAATGCCTGTTGCACACCTATTCGTACATTTAAAGGAAACATGTCATTAAACCTGGAAACTACAGCAGAACGATGCGCAGCGTTTTCAGACTGAACATGTCCCAGTTGAGTGTAGCCTAGCTTTAGCACACAACAGGGACTGCAACACACTGATTGATTTATAGCTTTGAATTGTGCAAACAAAACACAGAAGGCAAACACATGCAGTCAACCTGCAACAAGTGTGGAATTCTTGTTGGATAACTGGTTGAACAGGATTTTAAATCTATTGGATAGAGGATCCAAAAGTGGGAGTTATTATTGTTTGAGTCCAAGTGCCCCACAATCACATCAGGATCAAAAGAACCAACATGACCTTGTCCCTACTGGTCATTACTCGATGCTTGGGCAGAAACCCTCTGCATTATTTTAATAGAAAAAATGCTCAACTCACATGACTAATGACTGCTGTGACAAAATACGTCAACTGACTTTTCGTTAACTTTTCGTTAACATGAACACGAGTCTCCTGTCCTGTGATTGTTGGACCCATCCACCTCCACTACCACCGACCCTAAACGGACTTTTTGTCACACTGATGTTGGCTAAAAAACTGGTGTGTCTCACAAAGATGCTAAAGTGTGCATTGTGCATCTGTATCTGACGCCAAGGGCCACCAACCAAACATTATTATGTTATTATAATGTAAAGGTTGGAGTGTCTGGGCTCAGCCTTAGAGATAGGGTAAGGAGCTTGGACATTCAGAAGGAGCTCGGAGTAGAGCCGCTGCTCCTTCATGTCAAAAGGGGTCAGTTGAGGTGGTTCAGGCATCTGATCAGGATCCTCCTGTTAGAGGTGTTCTGGGCACACTGGAGGGATTACATATCTCATCTGGCCTGGGAACGCCTTGGGATCCCCCAGGAGGAGCTGGAAAGCGTTGCTGGGGAGAGGGATGTCTGGGGTGCTTTGCTTGGCCTGGATGGATGGATGGATGGATGGATGGATATAATGTAAAGAAAACTGAATGGCTGATTCTAAAAAAGGTTAATGAAGAACAGTGAAACCATTTTTTTAAATCATTCATTCATTCAATATCTGTCACCGCTTACCCTGGTATAGGGCCACAGGGTGCTGGAGCCTATCCCAGCTGACATTTGGTGACAGGTGGGTACAGCCTGAACAGGTCGCCAGACTATCATGGGGCTGACACATACAGAAATGCAACCATTCATTCTATGAATCCAATTGCACAATTAAAGGCTGCAAATCAATCAGTGTGCTCCAGCTCATGGCTCCAGCTCCTTCTTTTCCCTTGAAAGTTTTGTGTCCTTGAGTTGAGAGACACCTGATTTAACTGCATGCTGCTGGAAGATGAGCAGAGAACACTGTTTCAACTAAACTTCCTCAAGCCTACAGTAGCTCTGTCAGAAGTGCCTTCCTACAACTGCGACAATACTTATTTCATACATATCTTCCGTGTTTTACATGGCTATGGTGAGATAGCTCTGGTAATGATGGAAGATGTTTTCCTCTTGTGATTTAAGTCTTTGTGCGGCAGTAGTGAACACAGAGTGTGAACCTGAACCTGGCACCTGAGAGGTGCCGGTTAATGCTCCTGGGCACTGCCGAGGTGTTCTTGGGTAAAGCACCGAACCCCAATCTACTTGAGGAGCCTGTCTATGTGCAGCCCCTTCCCTCAGATGTCTCTCCATTAATGCATGAGCATGAGTCCTGTTTGTGCATGTGTCTGGATTTCGGGCGTGTGTGTGTGTGATGTGCAAAACAACTACAGAGTGAAAAAATTGAAAAAACATCCCTTGAGGGATTTATAAAGGAATGCTAAAAAAAAACCCACCAGGCTAAACACACCCAATTAGAGCATGGTTGTATTAGGGACATATTTCTTTGACCGTCTTCAGCAGCAGCCACTACAGCTCCTGAATGCATAAATATGATGTCTGAATATAAATCTTCCTGGACAAAGCTGCTGATTCACAGCAATAAGAAAACTTGTAATGAGTTAGTTTCCGTCCCCTGGTGACAAGAATGTAAAGCATCCAGTGCAAAACGTACACACACAGACTCCCGTCTGACACATTAGCAGTCATTAGCATTGCAAATGTTACACTCTCTGCCGAGGTGTAGAGCAAAACACACGTAGCGATTCTTGTAAAACTGACAGGTGCGATAAATGCAGCACAGGCAGGTCTTCACTCAACCCTGATCAGTCTGATGGGAATGCTTTAAATCTGCAAGGTCCCACGTGTGTTCACCTTGGCGCTGGGTGTGCAAATATTTCTGGTACAACTATGAGTATTCAGATTAACATAAAAAAAGATGTTTGGAATAAACACACAAAAAAGCATTTTATTAATTTATTTTATATATGTGCATATTTCCCCCCTATATTTTAACTTCTGCAGTATTTCATGTCTCAGATTCTCTTTTTTTATTTGCACGTTTTTCCTTTTTACACATATTTAATGAACATTTTTGTTGCCAATGACTGTTTCTCAACTTGATTAAATATGTGGAAACTAGTCCATGCCCATTGAGTGCACAGTTGCCCACATACAGTTTCACATGGTGTGTGTTTGGGATACAGGTCATAGAAAATTGCAGATTAAATAGTCAACTGAACCCATTAAGAAGAGCAATGTATTCAGACAGAGTTTTTGTGAATGTGACAGTACAATTGCTTTATTGAAAGTACAGTAGTACATTTTTCTGTTGTTATAGTGCCACCCAGTTGCCAATCAGAGTTAAATTTCTCCAGTCACCTTGAGGCGTCCTGTTCTACATATCTACCAAGTTTAGTAAAAATCCATATGGTAGTTAGGCCTAGATAAGAAATTAGCTCTCCAGCGCCCCCATTTTGTTTGATGGGGTCAATAATGGAGGGGTCCCCTCAGATTATGTGTGGTCATATGCCTACAAAGTTGCGTGGTGATGGGTGAAACCCTTGAGATGTTATACACCTTTATGTGATGAGCCACGCCCTCCGCAATATTCATTGCCTTATAGAAGCTCAGTTTTAGTAAGTTTTCCAACTTCTGCCAAGAGGGAACTTTAGATATTGGTCCCTAGATTATGTTCACCCAGTTTCATGCAGATCGCTCAAGCTTCCTAGGAAGAGATCCATTTGAAGTGTTTTTCAAAAAATTCAAAATGGCGGAAAATCTATATAAGCGGAAGTTATGGGTTCTTGAGGCAAATTTGTTCCTCATGAGGAGAGGCATCTCTGTGCAAAGTTTCATGTCTCTACGACATACGGGGCATGAGATATGCCCATTCAAAGTTTGCAATTTCAATCGGTTGCTACAGCGCCCCCCTTTGGCCAATTGATGTAATATTGCTTTATTCGCATCCTCCCATGACCCTCTACCACTGTGCCAAATTTCACATGGATTGACCAAGTCAGTGAGGAGAAAAACGTGGAACAGACACACACACAGAGTTTTCGTCATTATAAAGTAAGATAGTTGCTAAATAAGTATTTGTATGATATTAATCAATTATTAATCATTTATATGTATTTTATTGATGTTTGATTATATAAGTTACAGTGCTAATTTTTCTCAGATCTTGACAAATTAATAATTCGAAGAAGCCTCCAACTGTGCTCCTTCTGAACGTGTTCCATCCCAGTTTCATTTGAAGGTTAAACTATAAATGCAATTACAAGTATGCAAATTAACCTCCTCACGTGGAGGAACATGTGAAACACATTTCACAGGTGGAAAACTGTAAAACCCTCAAATTACAGACCAGAAATTAAATAATTCACATGAGATAGATTCATAAGATGAAGGTGTGTGTGACTTTCAGATGTAAACTGTAAGAAATCAGATATGAAAATTAATTATTTTTTAATTAATTTTTACGTGTGAATCAAATGTCCTATATTATAATGTTATATATTATTATTATATTATTATTATATATTATATGATGTTTTTATTATGTCATGACAGTTTGTCTTCATCACGGCCACAGATTGTACCGAACTGAGCTGCTAGGCTTTTGACCAGAACCAAGAGGTACGATCACATCACACATCAGTGGCTCAGACGCCGCTGGAACACGCTGCGATGTGTCGGTGAAAATGCCAGGTTAAGGGCTCAAACCACATCACACCAATCCTGGCTTCCCTACACTGGTACCTGTTGGTTTTGATTTTAAGGTTTTATTGATTACTTACAAAGCCCTTAGAAGCCTTGCTCCAGATCTTTTATTGCCCTACGTTCCTTCCTGAGATCCTCAGATGCATCTTTTCTTGTTGTTCCGAGGTCTAGATTAACTCTTAAAGGTGACAGAGCCTTTAACTTCACCTGCATGTGTTTTGACTGTGGGAGAAAGCCCATGTTGACACGGGAAGAGCATGCAAGAACCTGGAACCCTCTTGCTGCGAGGCAACAGCTTAACCACTGCACCACCATAACACACCACTTTTTTAAACAAACATATCCCTTGGAAAACATCCCACAAAGTTCATTACACAGTCACAGAAATATAAAATGACCTCCCACCAAGACAAAAAAAGGCAAAGAAAAACAAAGGAGAAGTCAAACTCCAGTCAAAGAAGCTATTTTTTTTCTCAGTTACCACAAAATACATTTGGTCACCAGCTGCATTGCATACATACTGTGTAGCCCCAGAGTCACATGGTCTCTGATTATAATCTGTGCTTGCATTATATTAATATGACTCATGTGTGGCACAAAGTAAACAGTGTTTTTTCAAAGCCTTAATGTTTTCACTGTTTCTATTAGCCTCCTGGTGAGGATGCTCTCTGTGTCACATCTGGAACAGCTGCTCCACCTCTCCTCAGTCGCCAGGAAACAGAGGCGTTGATGTGTGTTTACCGTGTGTAGGCTGTGTTTCTGGCTCTGTTAACAGTTGTCACACCGAGGTGGAAAATGCGGCCGAGCGCTGCCTCCGCTGATGTGAAGAGCTCCTTCTGGAGTCAAGAACCATCTCTTCGTGTGTTTCGTTGACTTTGAGGGAGAGAGATTGTCGTCCTTACACCAGATCTCTGCGGGCTGACTCATGCTTGTTAGTGAGGAGCTGCTCTGCTGTGCAGTCATCAGCGGATTTAATGACATGATGGCTCTGATGTGTGGTGATACAGGCCTGGGTCAGCGGGGGATCAGCTGGGACCGTCTGACTGCCTGTTGCTAGGAGCTGCACTGTGATGGTCAGCAGGGTCTGAGGACTGAGTGCCCTGATGCTGAGACACAGTTGATAAATAGTGTCTCGAGTGAAGCATATTTCAATATAAGTGGGGTCAAATCACAGGCTCACCTCTTGAATAGGAGTAAGTGTGGAGGAGAAGGATTCTGTAGAGGCAGCATCAGTGACAGAAGTAATGGTAGTACTTGCTGCCCACAATAACAAGGGAATCACAAAACATGCGATTCTCATCCTGATGACAACAATAGCTGCTCATACTACTGCAGCCCAGTCGGCAGGACGAAATGTTAGCATTGTATACTTCTGCACACCCCCAATACATTACATTTCTATGTTTCAAATGAATCATATCATTTTTTTAGTGATGTAATTCAGATTAGATGTATATGAGTCAAGTTTCTCAACAGAAGGAGGCAGGGATGGTGGATATTGGATGGCGGGATGGCTGCCAAGCAGTGGATAGAGGCAAACCACTGTTCGAGACCAACGAAAGCAGGCATTTTTTAACAAGAGTTCAGGACATTTCGAGCCATGATTGTAACAACCAAACTGGGTACTTTTAAACAAGAGTTTTGGACATTTCCAGCCTTGATTGTAGCAACAAATGCAAGTATTTTTTTATGGAAATATGGGACATTTTAAGTCAAGTTTAGAGCAACAAAAGCTGATATATTTCTAGCTCTGTAGCATCAACAGCAGTTCGTTTTTAACAAGAGTTTAGGACATTTTCAGACGTGTTTGTAGCAACCAAACCAGCTAGTTTTTAGCCATAGTAATGGACATTTCCAGCCCTATTTGAAGCAACAAATTCGGGTATTTTTTAATAGAAGTCTGGGACATTTTAAGTCAAGTTTATAGCGACAAATGCTGATGTATTTCTAGCTCTGTAGCATCAACAGCAGTTAGTTTTTAAACAAGAGTTTAGGATATTTTCAGTCGTGTTTGTAGCGACCAAACCAGGTAGTTTTAAACAAGAGTTTTGGACATGTCCAGCCCTATTTGTAGCAACAAATGCAGGTATATTTTAATGTAAGTCTGGGACATTTACAGCCCTGTTTGTAGTGACAAAAGCTGATATATTTCTAGCTCTGTAGCATCAGCAGCAGTTAGTTTTTACACAGTTTAAGACATTTTCAGCCGTGTTTGTAGCAACAAAACTGGGTAGTTTTTGGTCATAATGGAAGTCTAGGACATTTTCAGCCATGTTTGTAGCAACAAAAGCAGGTACCTTTCCAGCCATGATTGTATTGGAAAAAATAAAAATAAAAATCTTTTTAAAGGGAGTTCAGAACATTTCTATCCCTATTTGTAGCAACAAAAGCAGGTATTTTTGAATGAGAGTCTGGGATATTTTGAGCCATGATTGTAGTGACAAAAGCAGGTTTATCTCCAGCCATGATTGGAGCAACATATATGGGTATTTTTCAACAAGGGACATTTCCAGGTTTCTTTGTACTGGCAAGAGCTGGTATATTTCTAGCCCAGCAGTTATTTTTAATGAGAGTTTAGGACATTTTCAGCTGGTTTGTAGCAACCAAATTAGGTATTTTAAGGAAAACATTATGTTGGGTTTAAAGGGGTTTTTTTTGCCTTAATTAGTTGTGAAATGAGGAAAGAAAGTGGGGATGACATGCAGCAAAGGCTGGAGTTGGAATCAAACCCCCAACTGCTGTGGGAAGGACATGGCCTTTTTACATGGACACCTCCTCTAACCACTGAGCTTCAGGCTGGGCACCCCACCAAGGGGTTTTTGTGCCTAAACTGAACCACACATTAACCACAGCGCCGTCACAACATAAAACTAAAAACTGAAATGCGTTAAATTAACATATCTGTGGTTTGCAACAGCATATGATGTCAGCATTTACTCTGGTGACTGCGTTAACTACTGCCAGTACACACTTTTACACACATACAAGTCAGTATTGTCAAGGTCAGACATTTAAGAGGACATCAACAGAGGAAAAAACACATTTTTAAGTGGAGGGGGATTTTAAATACTGCTTACATGTTAATCATTAGTATAATGTCAAATGTTAATTATCACCAAAGGTCATCCTGAGGGGAACACGAATATCAGAACCAAATTTTATGCTCAAACCATCAAATAGTTCTGAAGACATCTCAAAACCACAAACCCCATGGTGACGATAGAGGAAAAATCAAAGTTCACCAAATTATTTAGGATTCATCCTCTGCAAACCGTGGATGTCTGTACAAAATTTCAGTTTCTGAGATATTTCAGCATGTTGGACCAACAAACGTGCCAATAGCACGGCTAAAAATATATAAAGACTAAAAAAAAACGAAAACCTAGAAAACAAGAAAGGATATGAGATGATGACGGTTAATTCCATTCACACAGAAGGTCATTTGTAAAAGAGATGTTTTTAGAATGGCACTTCACACAGAAAAGGCTACTCAACATCATACCCTATCAAATGAAATTAAACTCTCCAGGCTGGTGAAACAGTGAGAGTGCCTCCTGTTGGATTTAAAGATTTATCATCTGATTTCCTGCCCTGCTCCTCACCCTGAACCCTGCAGTGTGTCTGTTTCTGGAGCACGCCGCAATATGAAGATTAAAAAACAGTGTCGGGGACAGAGAGAGACTCTTCCAGCCATCTCTTTTCCTCTCTCGCATGCATCATTCAATACTAACACTCGAGGGCTTACGGAACATTTTTTTCTTCTTGGGAAAATCTCCTTAAAACCCACTCTGAAAATAAAGCCCCGAGGGTGTGGGAGCTTTGAAAGAGACATCAGATGGGCTGATAGGACGTCCTGTCCTCCCCTCCAGCTCTGAACAGGCTGCAGCAACTCTGGAGCTTTACAGGGTCGACTGGTGTTTCATAAACTGGAGGAGCGTCTCTGTCCAGCTGCTCCTTCACAGGATTTCCCCCCAATGTCATGATGTAATGTCCACAGAACACATATTTACTTTACACACGCATTTGATTTATTTTGATAAATGACATTAAGCTGTTTCTCAGACTCTCTGTTTCTCATCACGCTGCCTTCCTGTTTAAGTCTTTTAGTCTTTTTTAATTTTTTATTCTTTGACTTTATAAAAGACATTTTGACATGTTTTCCTCCCCACATTCTCATGAAAAGAAGATCATATTTATTTCAGATTTTCCTGGAATGTAAACTTTCACTACTTGTCAAACTGCAAGTACGACTACCAACACCAGCTTCTTCCAAAACAGCTTGTTGAAAATTCTACGTATGTATTTTATCAGCAGCAATGAAGCTCTACCTAAAGTTCAGTCAGGAACACAATACTTTTCATGCCCAGGTGGTAAGTTCCTCTCTAACCCTGCCATTCACTGCTAACAGGAATGCTTACTCACTATCTCTGGGTGTCATTGTCTGGGTAGATCAATTGAGTCATCAGCTTATTCACAATCAACCAATGGCAACTTACTGCACCTCGTGTTAAATATGGTTCTTTCTCTGCCATAGTTCTTTCTTGCTGCCATCTTGCGTGCCCTCCACCTCCCCATCACCGCCTCGTCTTTACGGATTCATCAGCCTCATCTGCACCAGCAGTCAGCAGCCTCAGAATCATCAGCCACCACCAGAGCTCGATTCCATGGGTAGATTTATCCTGCTGCTGCACAGATGTCCCTCGATCACAGAATATCTCCCTCTGGTGTCCAAGTGCCAAAGACTTCTGTTAAATCTTAATCAGCACAAATAATCTGTTAATCTGTACAGTCATATTCCGCATTAAAGATCGTCAATTCTTCATTCTTCGTGTCTCCTGATTGAAGAGCCCGGTCTCACGCGGAAGTGCCGTGACTTGCGACGTCAGAAACCAACGGAAAAAGGCGTCCTTTAACGTTGGCATGATACGTGGCCAGTTGCCATTATAGTTTAACGGCAACCGGCCGCATCAAGGTAAAAATTGGTGGGAAAAGGACGAAAGTTATGGCGGCGAAAGTCCGACTGGGGCAGGCAGGAAGGGTGGTGGATGAGTCCAACAAACACCGACTTTCACCCGAGAGAACAGTGTTTGCGTCCCATATGACTGTAGTGCCAAACCCTGTTCTTTTTTCTAAATGTTACCATGTGTCAGTTCGCAGTGTTGTACCAACGTAGCGCATTTATCTTGAAAGAGACTGTATGTCAACGTTAAATTTCCTGTGAATTCAAATAAACACAAGAAGTTTGTGCTCTAGAGAAAGGATCAGCACTAAGTGAATAACCTCCTAAGTCCTATGATAAGCTATTATGGCAAGGCTTAACTATACAGACCAGTGAGCAGTGATAACTAACATGTCTTTGGGGTCATCAGGTGGGAACCTCCTTTCACCAGTGTTTCGTCTAGTTGGTCCCACGACACCTCCAGGAGGCTAGACAGTGATCTCTGGCGTCCCAGAGACACTCCCCTAATGCCAGGTCTCACTGCTCCTCACACCAACCCAGTAACCTCCTTTACCTTACTTACACATGGCTTTCTGAGCCCAAACAGCACTGCCACCTTCAACCAAACCCAGGCTCCATACATGCGAGCTCCAGGTAGTGACCGTGCTGATACTACCTTTCCTAGCACATTCACCATACTCTATTTCACACCCTACATAGCATAACTCCCATATAAGCTTAAGTTAATGGAGATAGATAGCTCACGGGATCAGCAAACACACTCACCTTGCAGCATGGTCTCAAACAAAAGGGATTCAAATAGGCCACTCCAACACTTAAATAACCTTCCTCTTCCTGGATTTCCTCCTGAGAGGAAGTGGATCTCTCCACCTGATCTCAAGGAGTTACGTACTCTGCTTAGTAGTTCTGCTACTAAGACCTAAGTGCTAAGTATTAAGTGCTCCCTGCACCAACCCAATAACCTCCTTTACCTTACTTAAGCATGGCTTTCTCAGCCCAAACAGCACTGCCACCTTCAACCAAACAGAAGTGTACTTTGAAAGAAGACAATGCATGTAACAGGCAGAACTTGACATAGTGTCCCAGAACATCAACAACCAACACACCCAGGGTACCTTGCATGTCGTATGTGGACATGGAAAGTCCATGACCAAAGTTCATATGTGACGAGGTCGGAGTGAGAATGTGTTGGATTGAAATAGCATTTATCATAGTAGCAGTATTTTTTATTAATGGTCTGAACTGCAGTAGCTGTTGTACTAATAGTAGCTGCTGTGGGAATAGTAGTATTAGAAGTATTGCTGAAACATAACTAAGTATATTCAATACTTGAGTAATTTTGGGGTACTTGTGCTTTACTTGAGTATTTCTTTTGGTGGTAAAAAGCCCGATCTTACAATATATTACAGTAAAGGGACTGCTCTGCTGCCTAATGTCGGAAATACATTTTTCTGAGGCCAGGAAGCCAGTTCGTTTGTAACGTTGGTCAACATGTCACAGGAGTCGCAGGACTGGCTGTGGGTATTCTCTGACCATAATCCGACTTAAAGTTAAACTATCCCCAATGTTTAGTTTGGCTGCACTCTACTGCAGAATCATGGCCGCAGCTTGGAGCAGCTGCCCAGCTGTCCATAGACATGACATGATACTTTGCAGTAGGCCACACATCGTCCCTGCTCGGTGTGTTTTTGGCGTATTAAATACAATATATCTGATACTCTAAGTATATTTTGTTGCTAATACTTCTGTACTTTTACTTGAGTAAGATTGCAAATGCAGGACTTTTAAATATCCCTGCATTCTTGGCAGGATGACCCGCCATCCACCATCCCCTCCACCTCCAGATGACAAGCCCAGCTCAGATAATGTGTCACTGTAGACAGGTTGCTATGATACATACATGTCAACATTTTCTTTTGGTGACTGGGTGGAGTAATGGTCAGGATCACTGTTGCTGTTATTCTAGATGTTTTAGTAATAGCAGTAGAAATAGCAGTGGTAGTGGGTTTCACCAGCAGCAGTAGTCACAGTACTAGTAGTAGTAGTAGTGCTCGTAGGAACAGTGTTTAGTTTAAAATTTTAGTGGAGATTCATAGAAATAACTCACAGGTTGTTCTTCCCACATGACTTCATTACCTCGTGTCATTTTAAATAATAACCGACTCTAAATATTTCCCCGTCTTCGTCTCTGTCCTTCTGTCATGCTCTAAATAAAACTATGAGGGAGACTTGTGTGGGTTAATCCTCCATGAAGGCCGGGCTCTGCAAGGCGGTGCGGGCCGGTCTATTGTGTCTGGGTGTGTGTGCTCAGCTGGGACGGCTGTAATACTGAACCCCAGCAGGGCGAAGCAGGAAGCTGTCTGAGTATTTATATCTCCCTCCTCTGCAACAATATGGAGCTGTGAACGAGCCAAGTCCTGCAGGATCTCACACTGACTCACCCCAAAACCATCACAAGACTCTGTTTGGGTTAAAAGACGATTATTATGTTATTTCTTTCTTCTGCTGTTCTGTGAACAAGTTATTTGAAGAAAAAACACACATATATGGTATTTAAATGTATGAAGTACATCATGTTGCAACTTATTCATGATAAATATTAGTGTCTTGTAATCACAGGTGGAATGGGCCAGATGTTTGGCATGACATGGAAATAAAAGCTAACTATCATATCATTAAAAATATCCAGCATATCAGCTCGTTCTCATCTCATACTGCTGCTTTATCAATGATTTCGGCAGCTGATATGGATGAACAAAGGCACCTTTCGTGGCAGTATGACACACACCTGGCAGAGGCTATTTCTGATGCTGCCGGCCACACTGGAATTCGTCAAATACCACCACATTGTTAGTGAATGTCAGCATCAGACACTAAAGCACCCAGACACTCTTCATGGCAACTGCTGGAAACTACTATAATATAAAGAGTGAGAAAATCCATATAGAGTGGGAGGGAGACTAAGTGGATGGGTCAAACTAACAAACATTTCACCTGGGAGCATGCTGCCTGTGTGAAACCAAAAGTCAATGGAGTTTCTTTGATAACAGCGTAGCATGCATTGGATGTACTGTAGTCAAGTGATATCATGTGATGTCAGAAAGAACCGTATTTATTTTAAGCCAAATCATGATGTGTTTTTGTAAACCTAACCACATGCTTCTGTTGCCTAAACTATAGGAAATAAACCTACAAACGAAGCTTTGCAAGTCTATTTTGAAAAGACACAATGCATGTAAAAAGTGCAATTGAGACGGTGTCCGTGAACAGACACAACTTGTCATAAATCAGTTCAGGAAGGACCCAAATGCAGAGCAGGAGGCAGGTTGAAGGTTAAATAAAAAGTGAGCATTAACAAAACTCAAAAGCAAGGAGGTATGTGCACAGACAAACTGACAAGGAGCAAAGTAAAACACACAGGTGTATATATACACAGAAAGCCAATCATGAGAACGAGACACAGCTGGAGTAGGTGGACGCGGGCAAAAGGAGATAAACAGGGATTGGCTAGCAACAAGGGTGTAGTGGGGAACACTAGGGTGGAACAAATAAGACCATGGGTGCGTCCCAAGTCTCTTATTTTTATAGTGCTACTGCTAGCTCCTCGCTTGAACCGGAAGTCGTTCGAGGTCCGCCATCTTCTAGGCCGTCCCAAGTCTCTTATTTGTGCAGCGAGGAGCTAGCGCTAGGAGCTAGCAGCAAGCTTTAAGCAGCTACGAGCTAGGATGGTCGAGAGGTTCCTAACAGGAAGTCTTTTTCAGCTTGAGGCCATGATGTATAAATACCCGCCCCCTACACCTGGCTCATTTGAACGAGATGGCAGAGAAACAGCGCAAGTGTACCCGTTACATGCATTCTTTGCAATGAAACGCTGTAATTCACACGTCTACGTGACTACGAAGAGTAACGTTAATAATATTTCGTGCAAGACTGTCATGTTGTAATTAAGTTTATTTCATTCACAATCCGTTGCGTTGTTCAGCGGACTGTCGGTGATGTGTGGCTGTTAAATGTGCAGCTGCTCATGTCCAGAACCACACGTGTTTATATAACACCACACACACACACACACACACACACATACACATTTGCCCATCATTAATTGTCCTGTATGTCATGTGAGTGGAATAATGTTTAATAGCTTGTAGGTGATATTAATTATTAATATTAATATTAATTAATATTATTATTTTCATGTTGTTGTAAGCTACTGCCGTCTGTCCTGCATCTCCCTCTGTCACTGTCTCTCTCTCTCTCTGTCTCATTGTGTCATACGGATTACTGTTAATTTATTATGCTGATCTGTTCTGTACGACATCTATTGCACGTCTGTCCGTCCTGGAAGAGGGATCCCTCCTCGTGCTCTTCCTGAGGTTTCTACCGTTTTTCCCCGTTAAAGGGTTTTTTTTTAGGGGAGTTTTTCCTGATCAGCTGTGAGGGTCCAAAGGACAGAGGGATGTCGTATGCTGTAAAGCCCTGTGAGGCAAATTGTGATTTGTGATATTGGGCTTTATAAATAAAATTGAATTGACTGAGGCAGACTGACAGGTCTGATGTCGTCACTCAGCAGCTGACTTGCTGAATGATGGCGAGTGGAATTAATAATAGTGATAATAATGATGATAATAATAATGATAATGATGCTCATCACAGTGACAGTGGCAGGGCTACAGACCGTTCTTTAATTGCCACAAACTTCGGCAAATGACTCAATAACAATGGTAATACATACAAAAGTGTGTGACCAAAGTCATTACAGCGTTACAGCTTTGATCAGCGAATATAATGTGACTTGGGATGTACGCCAGACGCTGGCTCCGTTATGCAGCAGATCCAGCTGTGCCGCCGTCATCAGGAATGGACGTCGCTTCACGTGACGCTACAGTGGAAAGGACGTCATGTCTCTTAAACCGACAATGCTCGCTCATCGCTCCTAGCGCTAGCTCCTCACATTTTTTTCTAGGTGGGAGGGGCTAAACAGCTAGCAAAGTTGGCTAGCAGTAGCACTAGCAGTAATTTAAGAGACTTGGGACGGACCCCAACACAGAACAGGTGTGAGAGGAAGACAGGAAGTAAAACCAGACACTACACAGGAGGAGAAAATCTACACAATAAAACAGGAAGCAGATTAAACATGAATGAATAACATGAAACAAGGAAGAAGACAAACAGAACCTCCAAACGAAGTCCACAAGATTACATACTATTAACAAAAACCCAGCATCATGACAAAAGTGACAGAGGAGGCTACCTAGCGACTCATTTTGACGTTTGGGTTCACTGACAAGCAGTCAGGATGAGAATACACATGTATTGAATTCTTTTTTACTTTTTCTTAGGCTACTTTTTTTTTTTTTATTTAAAACACTTTGTGGCTTATTTATGAAACACTGTTTAATGGAGATTGATTCAATATTTTTTTTTACATTTCATTTAAATTAAGTTTTAAAATTTATTTATTTAATCCATATTTAACCCTTTGAAACCTGAGAAAACATGGAAAGAGGGCAATGAGCAACGACAGAAGAAATTACCCCAAAAAATTAGCAAGAATTTAATAGATAAAAATTTTAAAAAAGCAAAAACAAAGCAATAATAAATAAATAAATAAATAAAATAATAATAAAAAATCAATTGATAACAAGAAAATTAGAAATAAAAGAAAGTTAAAAACAAACAAACAAAGAAGGAAATGACCTGGAAAAGGAGCTTAAAAATTATAATAATTATGTGACATTATTTTGAATATATAATAATAATGATAATTACAAATATAGTTTTCCCCTAGCTTTTAAAAAATTGTTTCTAAATTAATTGGTTTTGTATTATAAAGGGACATTTCTGTGAAAGGAGTCTCAAAGCAGCACAAGAAAAGTGATGCAGCTTCCAGTTTCAAAGGGTTAACCACGCAAGTCCTGCTGCAATCAACAGCCTCTTTCTCAAGGGAGACCTGGCTAATACAGGATAAAAAAAACTTTCAGACAAACAGCAACCACAATAAATCTAGGAGATATACAGTACAGGCCAAAAGTTTGGACACACCTTCTCATTCAATGCGTTTTCTTTATTTTCATGACTATTTACATTGTAGATTCTCACTGAAGGCATCAAAACTATGAATGAACACATGTGGAGTTATGTACTTAACAAAAAAAGGTGAAATAACTGAAAACATGTTTTATATTCTAGTTTCTTCAAAATAGCCACCCTTTGCTCTGATTACTGCTTTGCACACTCTTGGCATTCTCTCCATGAGCTTCAAGAGGTAGTCACCTGAAATGGTTTCCACTTCACAGGTGTGCCTTATCAGGGTTAATTAGTGGAATTTCTTGCTTTATCAATGGGGTTGGGACCATGAGTTGTGTTGTGCAGAAGTCAGGTTAATACACAGCCGACAGCGCTATTGGACAACTGTTAAAATTCATATTATGGCAAGAACCAATCAGCTGACTAAAGAAAAACGAGTGGCCATCATTACTTTAAGAAATGAAGGTCAGTCAGTCCGGAAAATTGCAAAAACTTTAAATGTGTCCCCAAGTGGAGTCACAAAAACCATCAAGCGCTACAACGAAACTGGCACACATGAGGACCGACCCAGGAAAGGAAGACCAAGAGTCACCTCTGCTTCTGAGGATAAGTTCATCCGAGTCACCAGCCTCAGAAATCGCAAGTTAACAGCAGCTCAGATCAGAGACCAGATGAATGCCACACAGAGTTCTAGCAGCAGACCCATCTCTAGAACAACTGTTAAGAGGAGACTGCGCCAATCAGGCCTTCATGGTCAAATAGCTGCTAGGAAACCACTGCTAAGGAGAGGCAACAAGCAGAAGAGATTTGTTTGGGCCAAGAAACACAAGGAATGGACATTAGACCAGTGGAAATCTGTGCTTTGGTCTGATGAGTCCAAATTTGAGATCTTTGGTTCCAACCGCCGTGTCTTTGTGAGACACAGAAAAGGTGAACGGATGGATTCCACATGCCTGGTTCCCACTGTGAAGCATGGAGGAGGAGGTGTGATGGTGTGGGGGTGTTTTGCTGGTGACACTGTTGGGGATTTATTCAAAATTGAAGGCACACTGAACCAGCATGGCTACCACAGCATCCTGCAGCGACATGCCATCCCATCCGGTTTGCGTTTAGTTGGACGATCATTTATTTTTCAACAGGACAATGACCCCAAACACACCTCCAGGCTGTGTAAGGGCTATTTGACCAAGAAGGAGAGTGATGGAGTGTTGCGGCAGATGACCTGGCCTCCACAGTCACCGGACCTGAACCCAATCGAGATGGTTTGGGGTGAGCTGGACCGCAGAGTGAAGGCAAAGGGGCCAACAAGTGCTAAACACCTCTGGGAGCTCCTTCAAGACTGTTGGAAAACCATTTCAGGTGACTACCTCTTGAAGCTCATGGAGAGAATGCCAAGAGTGTGCAAAGCAGTAATCAGAGCAAAGGGTGGCTATTTTGAAGAAACTAGAATATAAAACATGTTTTCAGTTATTTCACCTTTTTTTGTTAAGTACATAACTCCACATGTGTTCATTCATAGTTTTGATGCCTTCAGTGAGAATCTACAATGTAAATAGTCATGAAAATAAAGAAAACGCATTGAATGAGAAGGTGTGTCCAAACTTTTGGCCTGTACTGTACATTAACACAGTAGTTCCCAAAAGATCCAGGCACGGGATCCAGATTTCTCTTAAGTCATTCGTTCAAGGTCCACACAGTTTAAAATATTTCGCATCATAATTGCATTTGGCCATGTCGTCGAGCGAGTTTGCTGTCTCTGTTAGGTAGCTGTCATTCTCGGAACCCATCGGTTGTATTCGGCGTCTGACTTCCGGCAGATGGCGATACAGACTCTGGGGGCAGGCCCCCGATTTTTTGGCATTCCAGTTTGATTTGAGGAGGCGATTTTCCGTTTCCGACTTAACTATGCTGTAAACACTGCGATGGATTCAGAGTTTGCATTGATGCCAATTATGTTCCGCCTCGTTAGTTCAACTCACGGACCGTTTAACCTGGCAACAACTGCAGCCGGCTCAAACGTGATTGGTCAATATCACACGGACTACAAACAGCCTACAACCAGAAACCAGGGCTCTTCCGCTCTTCTTCCGGAGGCAAGATCTCCGGGGTTTGCCTACAGACTCTGCATTCACTGAATGTAGAGTCTGTATATAGAGACTAGGTAGATGTCTGTTATTCACTCACTCTACAGCAAGAAACAGCACTTCAAAATAAAAGCTCTGTGCCAGAAAATCACTGTACCTCTAAATAAAGCACGCTTTTTACCAACCTGACACTTTCGCAAGTCACTTGCAGTCCATTTAGAATGAATCCACCACCCACCAGTTGGGAACCACTGCATTAACATGTCATGATATATATGCACAACGACAAGTACCAACCGATTCCTTCATTCTTGTACTTATGAGGCTTTAACATCAGGCAGAAAGACCAATTCTCTTAGTTTTATCTTTTGAAGGTTATTCTAAGTGAGAGGAGAGGAGCACATAAAAGCTTTTTTTTTTCCAGCTCAGTCCGAGATCTAGGAACAGACAACGAGACTAAATCTTGAGATCTCAGACTAAAACTACAGTCAGATCTCTGTTCAATCAAAGTGCAGATGTAGCATGGGACTTTACCCAGCATGGTTTTATGAATGGACAAGGAATACTAACGACTGAGCCGATGAAAGGTCAAAGGTGGCCAGTCATCATAGCCATCATTACAACCACTAATTTAATTGAACTGTGTTGCCATTTAAGATGTTCATTTTTACTGTTTTCTGTACACACTTTTGATTTATACAATATAACATATTATGACATAATATGATGTGATGCGATACGATACGATACGATACGATACGATACAATGTACTGCAATGCGATACGATACAATACGATATGATGCTCTGCGATGCGATACGATAGGATGTGATATATGATATCATATGATATGATACGATATGATGTGATGCGATGTGATGTGATACGATGTGATAGGATGTGATATGATATGATATGAAATGATATGATATGATATGATACGATGTGATAATGATACGATACGATACGATGCGGTGTGGTAGAGTACGATACAATATAATATAATATTATATAATATAATACAATAAAATATATTTATATTTTAAGCATTTTGTAATTTATTTCCAGAATATTTGCTTGAATTATTCTTATTTTGAATTTAATTGCGGGCGGCACGGTGGTGTGGTGGTTAGCACTCTCGCCTCACAGCAAGAGGGTTGCCGGTTCGATCCCGGCGTGGGAGCTCTTCTGTGCGGGGTTTGCATGTTCTCCCCGTGTCAGCGTGGGTTCTCTCCGGGCACTCCGGCTTCCTCCCACAGTCCAAAGACATGCAGATTGGGGACTAGGTTAATTTGTAACTCTAAATTGTCCATAGGTGTGAATGTGAGCGGGAATGGTTGTTGTCTCTATGTGTCAGCCCTGTGATAGTCTGGCGACCTGTCCAGGGTGAACCCTGCCTCTCACCCGATGTCAGCTGGGATAGGCTCCAGCCCCCCCCGACCCTCAAGAGGATGAAGCGGTTAGAAGATGAATGAATGAATGAATTTAATTGCCAGTGTAGATGTTCATGTCCACTTTTTTAATGCATATAACTATATTTTTTATTTTTTATCAACTCATTTTTAGTTGAGACATTCTTGTAACTGATTATTGACTTTGGAAAAAGAAGATCAGCAATAAAGATAACAAATAAAAAAATAAATAACTGAGGCTTAACTGAAGGTCCACCGGACAAGAAATCAAACTGCATCTGGTAATAAACACTGTAAGATGTGAAAGCTCTAAAGCTGTGTGCACAAAATCCAGATTCAACTTCATTTAAATTTTGAGTGTCATAACATTTATTGACTCTGTTAATTCATTTAGATACGTAAACTGATTAACTGCAGCCACTGAGCCCACAGCAGGTCAAACACTGGAAGCTTACATACACTCTTTGGGGTTTAATGGCCCCCAGTGCGAGCCAGAAATAATAATTTTTCCTCCCTGATATCTGTGTCGAGCTCCAAAAAGCATTTGTCAGGTGCTGCGAGAGGTGACCAACAGACTGCGCTTCACCTCATTACAGACAAACACATAAATGATAATAAGCCGAGGTGATAAATAAAGCCCAAGCTGAACTTAAATGAGAAAAGCAACTGAGCAGCGAGGCTTTAGAAGAGGCCGTCAGTGTTGTCCTGTATGTTAATGCTTCCCGACAGAGGTCAGCGCAGTCTGAAAACAGTCCTCCTGTTATTGACACGTCTGTTGGGACAGACAGGCAGAGACACAGAGGTCACAGTCACAAAATGAAATGTTTGCCTTGAGGCGGCGGAGTGTAATGAAAGTCCTCCTCAGGTGGGAGAGTTCCCACATCAACACCTGTCACTGCTCCTGCTGAGCCGCCTGATAGAAAACAGCCACCACCGATAAACAGCTTCGTCTTTCGCTTCAACGAGGCCACTGCATAGACAAAGCTGGTGACAGTCTGATAAAAACAAACAAACAAACAAACAAACAAACAAGTGTTTAAGGCTGAGCTATTCTTATCTCCTTTATATACTCTTGGGTTGTTTAATCTACAGCAATTACAGCAACACATCAACTCTGCCTGTGAGGTGAATTGCAAACCAATTGTTGCATCATCTGTCTGGGTGGCTGGTCTCACACAATCTCACCGGTGAAGATATCAAATGTGGAGGTCCTGAGCTGGTGTGGTAACATGTGGTCTGCGGTTGTGAGGCCAGATGTGCTGCCAAATTTACGAAAACGTCTTTCAAGATCGCATATGGTAGTGAAAGATACCCCTTGTTGATGCCAGAGGTCAGAGGAGAATGGGCAGACTGGTTCAAGATGATAGAAAGGCAACAGTAACTCAAATAACCACTGGTTCCAACCAAGGTCTGCAGAAGACCATCTCTGAACCAACAACACCTTGTCCAACCTTGAAGCAGATGGGCTACAGCAGCAGAAGACCACACCAGGTGCCACTCCTGTCAGCTAACAACAGGAAACTGAGGCTACAGTTCACACAGGTTCACCAAAACTGGACAATAGAAGATTGGAAAAACATTGCCTGGTCTGATGAGTCTGGATTTCTGCTGCCACATTCAGATGGTAGGGTCAGAATTTGGCATCATGGATCCATCCTGCCTTGTATCAACGGTTCAGGCTGCTGCTGGTGGTGTAATGGTGTGGGGGAGATTTTCTTAGTACCAGCTGAGCATGGTTTAAACACCACAGCCTACCTGAGTATTGTTGCTGACCGTGTCCATCCCTTTATGACCACAGTGTACTCATCTTCTGATGGCTACTTCCAGCAGGATAACGCACCATGTCACAAAGCTCACATCATCTCAAACATGACAATGAGTTCACTGTACTCCAATGGCCTCCACAGTCACCAGATCTCAGTCCAATAGAGCACCTTTGAGATGTGGTGGAACGGGAGATTTGCATCATGGATGTGCAGCCGACAAATCTGCAGCAACTGTGTGATGCTATCATGTCAATATGGACCAAAATCTCTGAGGAATGTTCTTGTCTATCACGCACAAGAACAAATCTTGACACGTAATTACTCTGATATTCATCGAGTGATAATCCCTCACTGTGAGGTGTCTACAGACTTCGTGGTGAAGATGTTTATTTCAGCTGCTGCATGTCATTTCCCCTCCTTCTCTCCTTTTATTTTCTGCCATCTCTCTACTGTCACTCTTCAAACAAAGGAAAAAAAATGCCCCCAAAATCCCTCAATGCATCGGCAGGCTGTGTAGACAAAACTACAGTAAGTGCAGGAGTTCAAAGTTGAAACAGGAAGTAGGTCTCTAAACTGTGAGGCTGTTGGTTTTGTCTGTTTACTCACTTCTTTTTATTGCTGTCACCGTGTTCCCAGATCTTTCAGCTCATTAAAGAGTCATAAGTGTAATGAAGTCTTTTATCAGTCTGAACACACGAGCTGAGAAAGTACAGCTCCTGTTTATTTACTGATATTATAATGTGCGAGGCTTTGTTACTCTGCAGCTTTGAAGAGTCTTTCCTGAAGCTGAAAGGTCATCCGTTAAAGCCAGCGTGAGTCCGTCAGCTCCTTCCACTTCTGTCGACAAGTCCCTGAGCGATACAGCGACCCCCCGCCTGCGTTAGCAGCGAGTTGCCCTGAAACATCGCGTAAGCCCAGCGTCTGAAAGTGTAAATGCAAAGCGTGCAGCTCTGTACAGTAAAACCTCTGCCAGGCCTCCTGACAGCAGCAGCGAGCGTTTCATCAGACGGGGGCCCGCCGCTGCCTGTCTCATAACTTCCTCTCGCTTTGATCCCGAACCCTGCAGTCATATGCAAAGCAGGCTGGGAAGACGCCGCCATGCTGGGAGCGATCGCACGTACAGAGCAAAGAGTGGAGTAGACTGTGTTTCATTTTCAGAGGTTAAAGTCTGCCGGTGAGCTTCAACACTGACACACTGGAGCTGTGAATTACAATAACACCAGCACTCCTTTCTTATGAGACGCATTCTCTGAAGTCCAACAACACATAACAGATCTTTAAACATATATAGTGATAGCATCATCATCATCATCATCATCATCATCATCATCAGGTGGCATTCACTTCATCCACAAAAGATATAAATTATTTTACTGTTTTAATATGAATAACTTTAAAAGTCTTTGATGTGCAGGAAATATTAAATCTTACAGTTTCTATTTCCTGGTGAACCTCACTTTGCTTCCACAAGCCTCCTGGAGTTTTTTCCTAGTTCATAAGTTCATACATTTCCCAGAATGCCTTTCAACTGTCCCCACAAAATGAGACTAACCTTGTGTCTTTGGATTGGTGACATTCTAGTGAACTGGGTTGCCTCTCTCCAGTGAAGAAAATCTAAGCACAAGCATTTCATTTCCTGTATTCTGGTGGATTTTTTGCCCAAATTTGTTCCCTTTTGTTTGGGGAACTAACCTCTGTCAGTGTGCATGTGGCACCTGTATTCACGTCAATGACATGTTCATTAATTTTAGTTAATCCATAAACACTTAATAATAAAAGTTGATAGTATATCATAAAAAAAAGATAAAAAAAAGAATAATAAAAACAAAATTAACAGAGAATTTAAAAGACAAATAGCAGAAGGAATAAAAGATTTTGAATACCGATTAGTTTCACAAGCAGGTAAAGTGTATAGATGCCCTGGTGGCAACAGAGAACACGCCCAGAAGAAGCTTAAATTGTTGTGGTTTTCTGGAAGATTTGCTGATTGCAAAAAATGTCCCATTGTGTCACTCTTGTGATCTTAGAGCAGATTTGTACAATGCTATTTAGACTGCTTCTGTCTTTCAATGTGAGGCTGTGAAACCAGCAGATAAATGAAAAACACAGGTTTCTGCAAACCACAAACAAGCATTTGCACATTTCATACATATTATATCAATGTTTCTAAAGTGACGTAATATATATAAGCTCACATTTGTCAGAGGGAGTTGGAGGCTATGCTGTTTGAAACCAAATGAAGGAACCAAGGTATTTCCCAGCGGTATTTAATAATAATAATACTAATAATGCTACTACCTTATTTATATAGCAACTTTCAGAAAGCAAAGCCTCTCCCACCTTTTTGAATTAATCTGGAACTTGGAACAACAAGGAAAGATGCATCTGAGGATCTCAGGGTGCGAGATGGAACATAGGGCATTAAAAGATATAAGTTTTTGTAAGTCATCAATATAAACCTTAAAATCAATTCTGAAAGCAACAGGTAACCAGTGCAGGGAGGCCAGGGTTGGTGTGATGTGGATGGAGCCACCGAACCTGGCATCATGACGTTCTCCACGGAACAGCGTTTTTCACCCACTCATTGCAACATTTCCCAGCGGGGTGGGAGATACTGAACATGGGTGTTTTTGGCAGACCTGTCCCTGTTTTTTAAGCAGCTTCTGTGCCACAAAATGTGGGTGTTTTAAGCCAAAACATGATCTTTCCTAACCATAACCAAGTGGTTTTTGTGCCTAAACCTAACCATATCTTCACCGCAGTGTTGCTGAGAAACTTCAAGCCAACAGCAAAAAATAAATGTACAAACGTAACGTACATGTGGTTTGCAGATGTACATTATGAACATTTTCTCTGGTGATTATGTTGTAATAGCTCATATGTGTTACAGCAAGATGTCTGCTTACCACATTTATTTTTTCTCTGCCTCAGTGACTGTTACTTTCTGCATGAAAAATAATTTCAAATCTCCAGTTGAACCAAAACACCTTGTGTTCATGTTGAAAACATCCATTAATTAGTAATGTCGTTCGACCTCGGCTCCCAACAGAGAATCCCATTGGAGGGCTACACACATACTCATAAAACTTGAACTACATCTTCTATTTTTAGCGGTTTATCAAAAATAAAAGTCCCCTCCTACTTTCAGTTTTTTATTGTGGGGGGACAAATGTCATGTCCCCTGCATCCTCCACCAAAATCTAAGCCTTTGTATGCACTTGTTATTGTAGCCTATACTGGCAGCAAGCTGTCTGAGCCAGCCAGAAGCAGTGGCAAGAGTGTTCTTGTTGAAATGACTTTGTAATGCTATAAAGTTAAAAAGAAACTCAATAAAGGATCTTCAGCCAGACGGCAGTGTACAGAGAGATCTCCTGCAGTGCTCAGACCTCACACTGTCACGACTCAGGAAATGCGGTAAAGGACCCGAATGCAGACAGATGAGGCAGCAGGATGACTTCAGCCGTTTATTGTTGGAGCGAGGGAATGGATAGGCTCACTGGCTTGAAAGCAAAAGAACAAAACACACGGCAGCTTTAAGGACCTGGTGAGAGGTGAGTGGAAAGAGGTTGATTAAAACAGGAACAGGTGATCAGGTGGGCGGAGACAGTCAGGTAATAGAGGGAAAGTCTGAGGGCATCTGATGGATGGAAGATGACAATGAAGGGGCCTGAGGACAGACTGTGACACACACTGATCCACAGATTAAACTCTGGACGTCACACTCTCAAACATTCGACCTACACACGACAGAGTCTGACGATGATCACGTTAACGCTGCGAGGAAACAGCAGCAGCAGCAGCTCTGCTTCCTCGACACTCCAAAGTTCAGTCTGACGGATCCTCGCAGCCTCAGTCTGCCATTTATTTTTAATGCACCTGCTGCTAAGCTAAGAACAATAAAAGAAACACTCCTCTTTAACACAGCAAGCTTCAGAGTTTTCATTCTTTTCTGCTGCAGTAACACACATATGGCTGAATGAAGACATCGAGGAGGGAGAGCAACATTTTTGGTGACCTATTTGGTTATTTTCATCAGGATGTGGTGACTTTATCTGCTTAGTATGAGGGTGGGGACAACACACACACACACACTCACACTCTCACTGAGGTTTAACTGGCCTCCATAGGGGGTCTTTGCTGCAGAGGAGAGCAGCTGGCTGGCCTTGATATTAGTAACAGAGTGAGTGTGCGCAGCAATAAAAATATTTCAGATATGTGATTATGGGTGTGGGCTGCAAGAAACAGTTCAGCTTCTTCTGCTTTAATGATGTGATGAAGAAAGCAATTGAGATGTGTGGGAAGAAGACAGAGAGAGCACATATAGGAGTACAGTATGTGGCCAAAAGTATGTAGACAGCTTACGCCTGCAGCCATGTGTGAAAATGTATCATGATGTGATACCACATCATACATTCATACATACTTTCTTATGTTTTGTGTCTAAGTGACCAATGGGAACAACAAAACAAACAGGCCCCGATGTAATCCCTATGTGTAATTGTGCACTGTCAGTTTACATCCATTAAAAGTGTTTGTTTTTGCCACTGACAGGCTCAGATTGCTATTCTAAGTGTCTGACAACATTATGGAAAGGACCACAGACTCTTACAGCCTCCACTCTTCCAGTTTCACTCTGCAGGGATTTCAGACACAAGAGCATTCGTGAGGTCCAGCACTGACGTTGGGTAATGAGCTCACAGTTGGTGTTCCAGTTCATTCCGAAGGTGTTGGATGGGGCTGAGGTCAGGGCTCTGTGCACACCAGTCCAGTTCTTTCACACCAAACTTGCAAAACCATTTCTTTGTGGAGCTGGCTTTGTGCGCAGGGACTTTCCTCACATTGATGAAGTTGGAAAAACATGTCTCACTCCGACCTCGTCACATATCGACGTTTGGTCATGGACTTTCCAAATCCACATATGACGTGCAAAGTACCCTGGGTGTGTTGGTTGTTGATGTTCTGGGGTGCTGTGTCAATTTCAGCCTGTTACATGCATTGTTTTCAAAATACACTTCCATTTTCACAGGAAATGTACAGTTTTCATACAGTCTCAGCGTGGGATTTTTGTTGTCTTGTTTGCTTGTTTATTTGTTAATACATCCCATGGATTTGAGTGTTTGAAAGATGTCTTATGTGGGTATTTTGGGTCAGTGATGGAGTTTTGTTCGCCCCATAAGGATGCCCAAGGGGGTCCATGTCATTGGTCTGACAGCCCATTGGTCCGACATCCCATTAGTCAGACGGTCTGCGGTGCTGAACGGCTCCCAGCGGGCGTATTTCTACCTTGATGGTGCGCCACGACCGGCTCTGGGTCAGCAGGGAAAGGCTTGAGGCGAAGCAGGCTCACAGCTTATGTGTTTGTCACTTTCTTTTTCATTTTAACCCACACCATGAACTTTTCCTGACCCTAACCAAGTGGTTTTTGTGCCTAAACCTAACCAGACCTTAACAACAGGGCATCATGATGATTTCGGAACGGACTTCGGAACAATGGGTTTAATATGGTCCCAACAATGGGATGTCAGACCAATGGGCAGTTCCCGCCCAAGGGTGGGGCATAACAAGTGTCTTTCAAAATAAATGCATATGTCAGTACAACAACGCAAATTGACGTTTTGTTTCCTACAACAACCAACACACATAGTTAGGTTTAGGCTACAAAAGCAAGCGGTTGGGTTTAGGAAAAAAAGAACAGGGTTTGGGAAGCAAACAATGGCCTCCTAGGTGAAAGTCCATGGCTGTTAGACCCATCCACCACCCTTCCTTCCTGCCCTAATTGGACTTTCGCTGCCTTAACTTTTGTCCTTGTTCCGCTGAGTTTCCCCCCTGCATCATGCCGACGTAGAAGGACAGCTTTTTTCGTTGGTGTCTAACGTCAGAAATCACTAAGCAAGCGCCAGTTTTTGAGGACTTTGGACTGAGACCGAGTTGGTCTAAAATATTAATGTATGTTTGTTGTTACACTGCAGCTTTGAAGAGCCTTACTTTGTTTGTCCATGCCCTTCAGAACAATAGTAGTAGGAGTAAAGGCCTTGGCACACTGATGTTATGTCAGTCACATTTGCACACTTTGTCCAAAACTTCATAGATACAGGTTCGATATTCTGCATTTTTGGCATCTGTCAGAAGTCTGATTGACAAGAATCAGTAAAGAAAATGTGGGGGCAGGACACATCTGCAACAAGACAGAGGAATGGGGCGCACAGAATCATTTCATAACTCAGATAGCTCACTTTCAACAGGTCAAATAGTGATATTCATATAGCTGTGGTGCCAAATAAAAGACAGAGAGGAAGTGATGACAGCCAGATAGGTAACTGGAAATGGAAATGTATCTCTGCATTTTGTCTTCTATTGCAAATGTTCACACCGAATAGAACAACAAAACACACATCGCAATCAGTGTGTGAGGTTTCTGTGCGTTACAAAGTTACACAGTGTCTGTAGAGTTAGGAGAGAGTAACAGAGTCAGAGAGGGAAGCAAAAACTAGAGAGAGGAGAAGAAGAAAGTGCAGGGTAATGAGTGTGAAAATGAAAAAGAGAGGTGACAGTCAGAGAGATGAGAGAGGAGGAGAGAGGAGAGGAGGGAGGAGGGAGAAGGGGGAGGCATGAGTTTGCATAAAGAGGAGAGGGAAGGGAGAAAGAGGAAGAGGTGACATTTAAAAATAGAGAAGAGTGAGCAGAGAGGACGAAGAAGGAGGTGTGTGTGTGTGTGTGTGTGTGTGTGTAGCAGCTGTTTTCCTTCATGCAGTGAATATTAAAGTAATTTCCCATGATCCTCTGCTCCAAAAACCTTCCCTCCTCTGATGTCAGCTGGTGTGTTCACGCCATTTTAATCAGGAAGACCAAGGTGTGACAATGTCAGGTAACACTCAACACACACACACACACACACACACACACACACACACACACACACATACACACACACACACAGATTAAAAAAAAAAAATCATGAAACAGTGATGACAGACTTGCAGATGCAGCCAGTCACATCCATAGACTGTAGGAAATAATGGACGTAGCCACAGTGACATCATCCGTCCGCTTTGAAGCCTCGTGTCTGGCATTTTTGTCGTTGCCATCTTGGATTTTTGGAGTCAGAAGTGACCATGTTTGGACGAAAGGGTGGAGATAGCCCTCATGCTAGCTACTAGCTTGGTCAGCCAGTACTAGCTTCTTTACAGCTATGGTTAAATGTGACAATACTAATTCTAATGCTAATTTTCACTAGCGAAAAACGTTGCTAACATTGTTTCAATGGCCCAAAATTCCACATTAGTCTAATAAAATATCCCTTTGGACTGATCTATGAGGACTGACTTGCTTTTGGAGCCAGCCTCATGTGGACCATTTGAGCAACTGCAGTATTTGTCACGTCAGCGTCGGCTTCATTTTTCAGCCTCAGAGGTTGCTGCTTGGTCACATCATGATATGCAGTGATGATGTGATGAAAACAGACCCATTTACATACATGGAGGCACTGCATGATGGTCAGTGGAAAGATGTGCATGATAAGATGTGATTGAGTACTTAATGTTTCAAAACAACTCGGATACTTGGAAGCATGTAATGATGATGAGACATTTCTGGAAACGTCCGCTGAGAGCTGATGTACTGAACTGCTCTGGTTTCTCAGCAGGAGGACGAATAAACAGCAGCAGAATAAAAACAAACTGACAGGAACAACCAAGGCAGCTGACACATACGGGAAGAGACTAAAAGAGTCTGAGTGTGTGTGTGCGTTTCCAGAGAAGGAAACAGCCTTACATTACAAACAAAAAGCTTGTAATGAATCACCTCTCTCTCTTGTTTCTTTCCTGTAACCAGTGACCAGCAGCTCCTTCACTCACAGCTGCATCAATCAACAACAACAGCCTCAGTAACATCTTCTTCTGTGCTCTCCTTTAATGCCTTTAAAACAGAGTCAGGATTTAAGATCATGAATAGCTGATCCACAGTCATCCTTTTATATGTCTGACACTTTTTAACCAGCAACACGGAGGTTCTTCTGTCGATTTTGTTGACGTTTGAAAAGAAAAACCAACAACATTAAGACAAAAACACAGTTATATACAGTGGGGAAACAACTTGCTTTCTTTGCCCAGATGCAAAACCAGAAAATTACACATCTTAACATGATTCAGTATTTCACATTTCTCAGCCATTTTTGTTACATACATGTTATTCCCAAGTCTAAGACTGTTGATATTATAATATTTAAAATATTATTAAACATGACCAACTCTCCCTGATCCAAAGGCTAGAGTGCTTAAAGTCCAATTTTGTGATATTATATGGTATACAAGCCTGGTCTCACTCCAAAGTCGTCGAAATCTGGCACTCGGGCAGTGACTTGTGGCATCAGAAACCAACGAAAAAAGGTGTCCTTTAACGTTGGCATGATAAACTGCCAGTTGCTGTTATAGTTTAATGGTGCCTGACGGCATTAGGTGGGTGGGTGGATCCAACACCTACCTGCCCACCAAATTTCACCTGAGAGAGCAGTGTCCGTGTCCCGTGAGATTCTAAAGCCAAACCCTGATCTTTTTTCCTAAACCCAACCACGTGGTTTTGTTGTTGAAGACAAAAAAAGTCATTTCAGGGTGTTGTACTGAAATAGTGCTTCTATTTTGAAAGAGACTGTATGTAAACCTTAAATTTCCTGTGAAAACAGGAAGTGTATTTTGAAAGAAGACAATGCATGTAACAGACAGAACTTGACACAATGTCCCAGAACGTCACCAACCAACACACCCAGGGTACCTTGCACGTCGTATGTGGACGTAGAAAGTCCATGACCAAACGTCAATATGTGAAGAGGTCAGAGTGAAAATGCGTTTTCTTGGCATACTTTAAACACTTAACATGACATCTCTGTCACATGAAATCCATGTATCTCCAAGTTTTAGGGATTTTATTGTAGTTTACTTCTTGAAGTTTTATGTTTTTTTTTAATCTAATTTCCAACATATATCCCGCAACAGTAAAGCACAGTTAGACCTTCAATAAATCAAACAATAAGACAGTGAAGAACAAAAATAAACAATAACTTAGACAAACATACAACAAAAGACAGAAAACTGAAGAATAAAGAACGAAGAATGAAGAGAGAGGAATGTAACAATCTAGTACAAAACTGGGAAACCACCAAACACCAAGAACAGCTTATCAAATCCAAATCTTCACTGAGGAGGTCAGGGGTCAAACAAGTGAAGGCAGTCAGTGAAGGCAGAAAAATCCATTCAGGGAAATCACACAAAAAGCAAAGTCCATAAATCCAAGCAGAGTCAAAACACGGGGAATCAAACATGAGGAAAAGGTTGGAGAGCATGAACACACTAGGGCGACCATGACAATGTGGCAACTGAAGGGGGGAAGCACTGGGCTTTGGATACACAGGGGCTGATTACTAACTACACACAGGTGAGTGGAACAAGACACAGGTGAAACACATGTGGTATTTAACAAAGGCGGAAAACATGAACATAAACTTGACAGAATATCACAGGAATGACTTGAAATGATATAAATAATATTTGACAGAAATATGAAGATGTCAATATTTTTCCAACATGTTTTATATTGATCTTGTTCATGCAGTTTACTGAGATACAACAATATATATATGACACTTAAAGAACAGCACAAAATGATTAACCTGCAAAAAAAATACCATAAATAAATACATTTCTGTTCATCCTGCTCATACTGTGTATCAAAATGATGACCAAACTGATTTATGTGCAGTAGCTACTTATGAAACACGGTTATATAGAAGTCAGAGCCACGGAATATGTTTGAAAGTGTAATTAACAATAATAATAATAATAATAATACTAACTTCTGATATAACGTTAGTCACTAAAGTCTTTCACTGAGTTCAGATTTAGCTATGAGCCATAAAGAAAATGTTCCTCTGTATGTTTCAGTAAATTATGTTTAAAAAAAGAGCAGAATGGGGAAATGAAAGCGGAAGCATTAAATATAAAAAAGGAAGAAAGAGAAGAGGAAGAGGAAGAAGAAGAAGAACAAAACTCCATCTTTTCATCACTAACAGAGAAACCTGAGAGAAAGCAAACAAACACTGAAGAACAAAATACTGAAGAGTGAATTTCCCCCTGCAGTTAAAGTGCTGCAGCCTCCAGGGAGAGCGCTTCAGGACCCAGAACAGGAAGATGTAATTATTAGTCAGAGGAACTGAATTTGAAGAAGAAAGATAAAAAATAAGTTTGTGAGGGAAATCCATGCAGCAGCAGCAGCAGCAGCAGTAGTGCTGATTTTTATCCGTGCAAATGTTCCTCTGTGTGTTTGACTGGAGAAGGTGACACGTTTCCTCCCTGCAGAGTTAAAATAAACCTCCGTATTTCAGTGTTGAAGCTGTTTGACTGTAAAAGTCAACTGACGGTGAGAAGTGCTGCATTTTTAGAGCAGAAAGTTAAAATCTGAGGTTCAGAAAATAAAGTTGTATTTTGTATATTTTAGGAAAATATATGATTTTATTATCCAAATATAACAACTTTGTTTTGAAAAATATTATGACTTTATTTGTTTTGTTTTTTTTAAAAATGCAATTTTATCCCCAAAAGTCTTTTTCTGAGAACAACTTTTTTTTAAAAAAAATTATTATGACTTTAATGTCGTTACAACTTTGATCTGAAAATATTGTGACTTTATTTTACAAATATCACAACTTTATCCTCAAAATATGTCTCTATTCTCAAAATATTACTACTTTGTTCTTAATTTATTATGATCTTACTCTCAAAATATGACTAAATTTTTTAAAAATTGCAATTTATCCTCAAAATTTTACGTTGTTTATTTCAAAATAACTTTGTTCTAAAATTATTATGATTTTATTGTCATTACAACTTTGATCTGAAAATATTCTGAGAATATTTTACAAATACCACAACTTTATCCTCAGAACATTATGTCTCTATTCTCAGATATTACAACTTTCTTTTAGAATTATCATGACTTTATTTAAAAAAAAAATTGCAATTTTATCTTCAAAATATTAAGGTTTTTTTTTCAGAATAACTTTGTTCTAAACATATTATTACTTTATTGTCAAAATATTATAATTATTATTATTATTATTATTATTATTATTATTATTATTATATTATATCTGACTTTACACACAAAATATTAAGACCCTATTCTCAAAACTTTGCTCCAAAAATATTGGTACTTTATTCTAAAAAAAAAAAAAAATACAGTTTTGTTCTAAAGAAATTGTGATTTTATTATCAAAATATTACAAATTTGCTCTAGAATATGACTTTATTTTACAAATACTTTAACTTTATCCTCAAAATATAATAAAATATTACAACTTTGTTGTTAAAATATTATAACTGGATGAGCACTTAAACATTTTTTTCCAAAACTGAGCTTTTTCCTCATAAAATTATGACATCAGTCTCAACATATTAACATATGGCCTTTATTATAAAGTTTTATATGGTTAGGACTGTTTTGTATGTTTACGTGTTCTTCTTTTAGCTTTTTGTTGATGCGAAAAGGTGCTGTTGTTCGCTAACTAATGTCTGAAACAACCCTAAACTGAGCAAACCAAACTGATATTTTGATGATTTTTTTGTGAGAGCGTCTTCACTAAAAAAGACCAAGAACAGAATGTTAAAAAGGTTAAAAGCAGAACAAACACAGTAAAGTTCAAACATTAACCCAGACCCTTCAAACATCCACAGAACAGTTTGTTCTCTGCTGGAGGTGTAAACCAGTCCGTCCGTCCATCAGTAATATTTCATAAAGTACTTCAGTTCACCTATATCGCCATAGCAACCTCAGCCCGTTTTTAATTGGAGCCTGGGGCCAGTCTGCATCCCTTTCATCTTACAGACACACACAGAAAGACACACTGTGTGCATCTCTGCTCACTGAGACACTTGCAGATACACTCTCTCTCAGTTATTAACACTCACACACACACTGCTCTGAGGTGTCGTCTCCCGATAGGATGGAGCGATGTGGTGTCAGTCATTGCTCTTCAAGTTAGAGGTTCAAATCTGGTTCATGTGTGTCAGTCACTTTGTCTCTGTTACGATCACTTCCTCACTGGAGGTTCTGCACTGCAGGTTCAGGTTCACCATCTTTCAACAGTCACACACCCGTACGAACATCGAAACAGGTTTTAAGATGAGATATAGCTTTATTTATCCCCAGGGAAATTGTTGTGCTGCGGCTGAAGTACAAAATGGGAATGAGTGCAAAAATATATGAGGCTTCAGCAGTCTGAGTTAGTTAAACTCAGCGGATAACCTCCAGAGTTACAGCATTTTCACTGCTAAATTCTCCTCTTTGTGTTTCACTACACAGTGCCACACTTTTGTCACAAATACTGAGTTTGTAACACTGATTTAAACTCCACACCAGCCAGTATTTCTTCCTTTTCACTGGTTTACATTCTCTCTCAAACCAGCACATTCTCAGTTTGTTCACGGACTTTCTGCGTCCACAGACGACGTGAAAGGTACCCTGGGTGTGTTGGTTGTTGACATTCTGGGACAGCGTGTGAAGTTCTGCCTGTTACATGCATTGTCTTCTTTCAAAATACACTTATGTTTTTACAGGAAATGTACCGTTTACATACAGTCTCTTTCAAAATAAAAGCACTACGGTGATACAACACCGGGAAGTGCAGATTTTTTCCTCCAACAACAAACACACACGGTTACATTTTGCCAACACACACGGATTGTTAGGTTTAGGAAAAAAGAACAGGGTTTGGCTTTAGAATCTTACGGGACGCACACACACTAGCCTCCCAGGTTAAAGTCAGTGTTTGTTTGACCCATACACCACCGCTCCCACCCTCCCGACTCAGACTTTCCCCACCTTAACTTTCATTCTTGTCCTGCCGTGTTTCTCACTGATGCCGCCAGCTGCTGTTAAAAATTTATATTTGGGTCATTCCCATATCCCGTGGCGGCCATTTTGAATGTTTGTAGCACTCTGCCAAAGCTCTAGCTAGAATACTTGCAAATAAAGTGCTGCAGGATGAGTCACTGCAAATTGGCTGCAGCACCCAGCACACTTACTGGGGATGTGGGCTAAGCAATGGCACTGCAGTTTCCAGGGTCTGCCACGTAATGCCCTGCGACCTACAATGTAAAGTAATGTGACAGCATACCTTAAATTTACTCAAAGTTAACCCTTTCACATGGGACACAAACATCAAGAAACCAATCTCCTGGGGAAAAGTCCACCACTCCAACCTGCCCCCTGATGTGGACTTTCACTGTTATTACTACTCCTTTCTTTATTCCCATCAGTGCATTCATCACGTGATTGCATATCATATATACGAAATTCTGGTGCATTATTTTTTGTAGTATACAAACGCCCAGGCGCTCAGGAGTAATTCTGATCAGATGCTCGAACCATCTCGACTTGACCTCCTTTAGACTCTGAGCTTCTCCTCTTGTCTCAAAGGTTGAGCCCAGCCTCTCTACGGAGGAACTCACTTGGCTGTTTGTATCTGGGATCTTATTCTTCTGGTATCTACTCAGAGCTCAGGATCGTAGGTGAGGGCTGGAACAAAAGCTTTCCTGTAAGGCTCAGCTGCCTCCTTACCATGATGGTGCTGTAAAACGCCCACCTGCATTACTGCCGATACTGATCAATGACAGTTAGTTTGCTAATACACGAAAGCAGAGTGTGTAGGAGGGGAAAGATTTTGTCAGTGTCATACTCAAGACTGTAAGGCTTTGGCTCTTTCCTGGAAGCACTTGACATAAATGCTGAAAATAATTCAAACAGATTTGTTTTATTTTAAAGTTAAAAAAGACCTCAGTGAAGCCAGCTGAATTTGGGTTAGGTGAAGTGATCAAACAACAAACTGCGCCTCGTATTTTTTATAAATCTGGAGCTCTGAATTGTTGAAAGGCAACATCTTCGCTTTATGACGGATGGCTCTGTATATCAGCTGGAGGTGATAACGAGCCGCCCTGTAGCATGTTTCTGTGGAGTCAGCCGGCTCAGCTTCAAGTTGAACCACTTTTGATAATGCTAAAAGGTGAAAAGGTCATTTTATTTTAGTATCCATTAACTGCTAACTCCACTCAGCCTGGAGAGATGGATGAGACATTTGTACTTTCAGCTCCGCACAGAGGCTTTTAAAAACGGTAGCCAAAACAGTAAAAAAGATGTATCTGAAAAATGGTGCAGTATATAAGTCCACTTATATGCAGTTATGACCCAGCTCTGAGAGGGGAAAGGGAAGCAACGTGAAACCAGATGGTTTGGTAAGATCAAGTTATTTATTGCTCGGATCAGCTGGAGGTAACTTAACAAATAAGAGAAAAAGGAGGCAGACTTCAAAGGAGAAAGGGCCTGAGGGTGCTGCTTTAATCAACTAAATAAATACAACCAAAGTAGGACTCCTCACTCAGAGTATCAATGAGCTCTATTTGAATAAATAAAAACAACAAAAAGACAAGAAATAAAACCAGAAAGTCTAACAAACCCTTCGCTGAGTCCTGCCCACCTTTGGTTACTGCTATCAAGCCTGTCAAACCTTCCACCCAGCAGGTCAATATGGTGTTTTCAACCAACACTAGCCCCTTTTACACTGCCAGATTTTCGGTGAATGTTGGACCGTTTTGCCGGCAAGCTGCGAGCGTTTATACACACAGAGGCGGATTGGCGAGTTGATCCGAGGTGCCCAATTTTCCGCCTCATAGGGTAGACATATTGGCGGAACCCTTTTAGTTTAAACAGACCGAGGCGGGGGCGGCACGGTGGTGTGGTGGTTAGCACTCTCGCCTCACAGCAAGAGGGTTGCCGGTTTGATCCCAGGCGTGGGAGCCCCTCTGTGTGGAGTTTGCATGTTCTCCCCATGTCAGCATGGGTTCTCTCCGGGCACTCCGGCTTCCTCCCACAGTCCAAAGACATGCAGGTTAACTGGTGACTCTAAATTGTCCGTAGGTGTGAATGTGAGCGTGAATGGTTGTTTGTCTCTATGTGAAGGGTGAACCCTGCCTCTCGCCCGATGTCAGCTGGGATAGGCTCCAGCCGCCCCGCGACCCTCAAGAGGATGAAGCGGTTAGAAGAAGAGACCGAGGCGGCCTTCCGCAATGGGAGGGGCTGTTGAAGACTTATGGGAGGAGCTGTTGATGACGCTGCACATGCGACCCACTGGCGGTGGATAAACAGGAAACAGCTGATAGCAGGAATTAGCGAGCAGCTAGTAGCAAGAGGGAAACGCAAACCTGGAGCAACTGGGGAGACAAGGAATTGCGCGCCCTCCTTGTCCTCGCAAACGAAGACGCCATTAACCATCAGATGACGGGGACGGTGAAGGACGGGCTGACTTAGGAGAGGATCGCCAAAGGACTGACCAGCCGCGGCTTCCCTCCCGCGTCACTGTTTACATCACACGCTGAGCTACACCTTTTGTTACTTGCTCACACCCCCCATTGCCCCGAAAAAGGCGCACTCTAAACAAAAGTAGGTAGGCTGCATTTTGCCACACTCCCCGATTTTGCTTTTATACTGCCGATGCTGAAAAAAGACTGATCGGGCTTTCCTGCAAATTTGCACAATTCCTGTCTAAAAAGGGCTACTGTCTCATCCCGACGTGTCATACTTTGACATTTGGTCACTATCATGTCACTGGCAGCAGCCTTTTGCAGTCTATCTTGACGCACAAGGGGTTAGCAGATGGTAATGCAGAAGTGGTCACTTCCCGCGACCCTCAAGAGGATGAGCGGTTATGAAAATGGATGGATGGATGTCTTTGTTTGCTAACGTGCTAAGCTAGCTCATGTTGGTTAGCGTCTTACCTTGGAGCAAACAAAGGAGGTTTATATTTTCTCACAGACCGATGTTTACGGAAGAAAGGAACGATATCTTCTGGCTGTAATTGGTCTGAAACTCTAAAAGTTTCTGGCATGTTGGGGTCCTGAGAGGCTCAACATTAAGGTGCTGCTGGGATTTGAACCCAGGATCTCCTGTTTACAAGACAGGTGCTTTAACCAGCTAAGCCACAGCACCTGTAATCTGCTTGTTTTTTGATGTATGAGATGCTTTTTGAAGCAAACTCTCCTCATATGAAAGCCGAACAACAAGAGAGAAAGTCAGACATTTCACAAAAAAAAGAAAATACAAACTGATATTTTAGGTTTGGTGCCATGTCATGATGAGTGGAGAAGAAATTGTTGCTTTAGAGCGAAGTTTCGACACAGATTCATTTATGATTACGTAAGAGTATTATGCTTCACTACCTTGGCAGTTGTAAGTACCGTGAGTGGACTGCAATTGGCTCCCAAATGTTGAACTTTGTGTGTATCAGGGCACAGCCAACGCACCCTGAAAAACAGATGTTTCGGAACGCTTGTGTGCCGAAAGGGGCATTAAGAAAACAGTGGATGTAAGGGTGCAATAAAGTGCAGCATATGTGCCAGCCCCAGCTTAACAACTAAAACTTGATCAGTCTAACACTTATCACACATTCGAGACACAGTAACAAGATGCTATCATCAACTCATAGCCGCACTGATTGCCAACTCTGAAGTTCACAGGTATGTTAGAGTCCTGAGAGCCAGAACTGTAAGGTGCTGCTGGGATTTGAACCCAGGACCCCTTGTGTACAAGACAGTTGCTTTAGCCATCTAAGCCACAGCACCTGTACACTGATGGATGAGATGCCTTTTGAAGACACATCTTCTTACATCAGAGCCAAACAACAAGACAGGAAGATGGATGGGACCTGATATTATGAGCAGACAAAAAAAGACTGTTGCTTTTAGTGAGGAGTTTAGACACAGTTTCAGTGTGAAGGCTTCAAACGTAAAGCTATACACCCAAGAGATTAAGAATGTCATGCTCCGCCAACTTGGCATCTTTTTCAGTGTAATTTTTCATCTTGAAATCTTATCTCTCCTCATTATCCCAAAGAAGACGTTCCTGTTGAAGCAAACTCTCCTCATATCAAAGCAGAACAAGACAGCAAATCGGGTATAATACACAAAAACTACAAGCTGATATGTCAGGTTTAGTGCCGTGTCAGTGTAAAGCTGTACAGTAAATGTGAGCAGAGGTGGATTGGCCATCTGGCATACCCGGAGTTTCCCATACCTGGAATCAGCTGGAGCCACTCTCCTGGTTTGGGGGTCACAGCCCTAAGTGCTCCGATTGCCACATCCTCTGCATGTAGCCCCTCTTGCTGGGCTTACATCTATGGTAACATTCCAGCAAGTTCCATATTCTCTGCTCTGGTCCATCTATGTCTTGTTCCTGGTTCCTCAACACCTGACATGGACCTTGTTGACCCAGGTGACGTCCGTGCTGGTATGACTCTTGTTGGCCTTTGAGCTGAACGAGCACGCCACAAGGAAGACGCTTGAAGACAAAAGAGACTGAGAAAACGTTCTGACATGCCACCACGAATTATCCATGTTAATACACCTTTACCCTGAACGACCACAAAGAAGAGCAAGCTGGAGGCAAGGAGCAAGAGTGATGGCCTGGTGGTGAGTAAACCACACACAACCCCTCCAGATAGAAAAGATTGCACTCACCCAGGTCCATCCAGGTACATTTCTCATGTCTAATGCAATACAATGGGAAGTTACGGGCTTGTTAGCCTTAGCTAATGAGATTTCAGGAGCCTGGTTTAGCAAAGCAGCGTAAAGAGTCCCAGATCCCCTTTTTATTAATATGTGTGTCTCCTCAAATGTCAAAAGAAACCTGCCTGATATTTGTGTGATTGATTGTGGTGGGCTGGTCTGGGCCAAAATGCCAGGGCCACCCTGAAACTGAGCCTCAAACCAAAAGAATTAAGATTACAGTAAGAGTCTCATGCTCCACAAAGTGAATACATTTGGCGTTGTTTTCAATGTAATTTTTCATGATAAGTCTCTTCATTTGCTCAAAGAAGAAAATACTTTTTATTTTGTGGTTTAGTGCCATGTCATGATGAGCAGAGAAGAAACTGTTGCCTTTAGAGAAAAGTTTAGGCACAGGCTTCAGTGTGAAGACTTCAAAGATAAAGATACACACCCAAGAGATGACTGGTCTCATGTTCCACCAACTTGGCATCTTTTTCAGTTAAGTTTTTCATCTTAAAATCAAATTTCTCCTCATTACCGCGAAGAGGACATTGCTTTCTGATCTACAGAAAATGTGAATCTGTGGTTCAATCTCATCATTTGCTTAAAGACGAAGACACTTTTTGATATAGCAATCCTCTGATCCAAAGATGATGCAGAGAGGTGCTGCTGGGATTTGGATCCAGGGCCTCCAGCTTTACAAGATGGAAATTTTAACCAGCTAAGCCACAGCACCCCCCCGAGAGCTTACAAACAAGAAGGCCTTCCTTACATAATGAGGGTACTGTGTATTGGGTAAAGGAGCAAACTCCTGTGGTCTCTAAGGTGCTGCTGGGATTTGAACCCAGGATCTCCTGTTTACGAGACAGGCGCTTTCACCAGCTAAGCCACAGCACCTCAATGTCTAAGAAAGATATCTGATGGATGAGATGGTTTTTGAAGCAAACTTTCCTCATATCAGAGTGAAACAAGACAGCAAGTTAGCCATTTCACAAAAGAGAAACACAAGCTAATATTCTGTGGTTTAGTGCCATGTGATAATGAGTGGAGAAGAAATCGTTGCTTTCTGGGAAATTTAGACACAGTTTCAGTGTGTCATACGATGAGGAGTGTAATTTTTCTTTTTCAATATAATCCAGCATTGTGTGTAAGAACTTACCCTATTCAGGGTTGGGAGGACTAGAGCCCTTCCCTGCTGATACAGGCTTTTTAAGATAATCTTTGGTCTTAAGACATAGTTTTATGAACAACAGATGATGGGTGAAGGTGCTGCTGGGATTTGAACCCAGGATTTCCTGTTTACAAGACAGGCGCTTTAACCAGCTAAGCCACAGCACCTCAATGACTAGGAAAGATTTCTGATGGATAAGATGCTTTTTAAAGCGAACTCTCCACATATCAAAATAAAACAAGACAGGAAGTTGTATATTTCAGAAATGGTTGCCTTACTAGGAAGTTTAGTCACAGTTTTAGTGTGATGATACAATGAACTTTCCACCAACTGAGTAAATTTAGCATCTTTTTTAATATAATAGATCAGTTGTGTGTCAACACCTACCCTATTTAGGGTTGTGGTGGGACTGGAGCACTGCTTTCTTCTAGAGGCATACACCAAGGACTCATGCTCCATCAACAGGGTAGATTTGGCACATAGAAACACTTTTCACTATCACACTTATGAACCATTGATGATGTACGAAGGTGCTGCTGGGATTTGAACCCAGGATCCCCTGTTTACAAGACAGGTGCTTTAACCAGCTAAGCCACAGCACCTGCACGCCATTTGTTCTTTTGATGTATGAGGTGCTTTTTGAGGATGAGCTTGCCTCAAATCAAAGCCGAACAACAAGACTTTAAGTCCAATATTTCACAAAAAAGAAAATACAGGCTGATTTTTTTTCAGATTTGGTGCCATGTCATGATGAGTGGAGAAGAAATTGTTGCTTTAGAGAAAAGTTTAGACACAGCTTTATTTACGATCACGGAAGAGTGCAGCCAGTGCACCCTGAAAAATAGATGCTTGGGAAGGCTTGCATGCTGTGATGGGACCTTAAAACAGTGGACATAGGGGTGCAAAAAGTGTGGCATGTGTGCCAGCCCCAACTGAACAATTTATACAGAAGTCTGACAATTACGAAACATACATCAGCATGAGACACAGTATCGTGATGCCATCACAACTCACAGCTGCGTCGACTGAAACTTTAAATTTCGCAGGTTTGTCGGAATCATGAGAGCTGTAACTGAAAGGTGCTGCTGGGATTTGAACCCAGGATCTCCTGTTTACAAGACAGGTGCTTTGACCAGCTAAGCCACAGCACCTGCACACTGCTTCCTTTTTTGATGTATGAGATACTTTTTGAGGGAAACTCTCCTCATATTAAAGCCGAACAACAAGATGGGAAGTCAGATATTTCAAAAATAAAGAAATGCAAGCTGATATTTTATGTTAAGTGCCGGCGCAAAACTCAGCAACTTGGCATTCCTCTCTTTAAATTCTTGATGTAGCAACCTTGTGATCCCGAGAAGATGTAGTAACCACAGCACCTGAATGTGCTGTGGTTTAACTGGATGAGAAGTTCAGGTACAGCTTTATTGTGAAGGCTTCAAAGGCAAAGGTACACACCAAGGTCTAATGCTCCATCAACTGGGTTTCTTTGGCACCTTTAGGATTAGCATGAAGATACAAAGATATCATGCTTGTGACCCCACAGTTGATATATTTAGGTGCTGCTGGGATTTGAACCCAGGATCTCCTGTTTACGAGACAGGCGCTTTCACCAGCTAAGCCACAGCACCTCAGTGTCTAGAAGATATTTCTGATGGATGGGACGTTTTTGAAGTGCACTCTCCTCATATCATAGTGAAACAAGTTAGATATTTCACAAAAAAAGAAACACAAGCTAGTTATGTTTTGTGCCATGTCATGAAGAGTGGAGAAGTTGCCTTACTGGGAAGTTTAGGCACAGTTCCAGTGTGAAGTTATACAATGAACTTGAGGTCTCATTTTCCACTAGTTGAGTAAGTTTTGCATACTTTTCAATATGACACTTGTGATCCTGAGGTAATGTATGAAGGTGCTGCTGGGATTTGAACCCAGGATCCCCTGTTTACAAGACAGGTGCTTTAACCAGCTAAGCCACAGCACCTGCACGCCACTTATTCTTTTGATGTATGAGGTGCTTTTTGAGGATGAGCTTGCCTCAAATCAAAGCCGAACAACAAGACTTTAAGTCCAATATTTCACAAAAAAGAAAATACAGGCTGATTTTTTTCAGATTTGGTGCCATGTCATGATGAGTGGAGAAGAAATTGTTGCTTTAAAGAAAAGTTTAGACACAGCTTCATTTACGATCACGGAAGAGTGCAGCCAGTGCACCCTGAAAAATAGATGCTTGGGAAGGCTTGCATGCTGTGATGGGACCTTAAAACAGTGGACATAGGGGTGCAAAAAGTGTGGCATGTGTGCCAGCCCCAACTGAACAATTTATACAGAAGTCTGACAATTACGAAACATACATCAGCATGAGACACAGTATCGTGATGCCATCACAACTCACAGCTGCGTCGACTGAAACTTTAAATTTCGCAGGTTTGTTGGAATCATGAGAGCTGTAACTGAAAGGTGCTGCTGGGATTTGAACCCAGGATCTCCTGTTTACAAGACAGGTGCTTTGACCAGCTAAGCCACAGCACCTGCACACTGCTTCCTTATTTGATGTATGAGATACTTTTTGAGGGAAACTCTCCTCATATTAAAGCCGAACAACAAGATGGGAAGTCAGATATTTCAAAAATAAAGAAATACAAGCTGATATTTTATGTTTAGTGCCGGCGCAAAACTCAGCAACTTGGCATTCCTCTCTTTAAATTCTTGATGTAGCAACCTTGTGAACCTGAGAAGATGTAGTAACCACAGCACCTGAATGTGCTGTGGTTTAACTGGATGAGAAGTTCAGGTACAGCTTTATTGTGAAGGCTTCAAAGGCAAAGGTACACACCAAGGTCTAATGCTCCATCAACTTGGTATCTTTGGCACCTTTAGGATTAGCATGAAGATACAAAGATATCATGCTTGTGACCCCACAGTTGATATATTTAGGTGCTGCTGGGATTTGAACCCAGGATCTCCTGTTTACGAGACAGGCGCTTTCACCAGCTAAGCCACAGCACCTCAGTGACTAGAAGATATTTCTGATGGATGAGACGTTTTTGAAGTGCACTCTCCTCATATCATAGTGAAACAAGTTAGATATTTCACAAAAAAAGAAACACAAGCTAGTTATGTTTTGTGCCATGTCATGAAGAGTGGAGAAGTTGCCTTACTGGGAAGTTTAGGCACAGTTCCAGTGTGAAGTTATACGATGAACTTGAGGTCTCATTTTCCACCAGTTGAGTAAGTTTTGCATACTTTTCAATATGACACTTGTGATCCTGAGGTAATGTATGAAGGTGCTGCTGGGATTTGAACCCAGGATCCCCTGTTTACAAGACAGGTGCTTTAACCAGCTAAGCCACAGCACCTGTGTGACTGTTTCTTTTTATGTATGACATGCTTTGTGAGGATGAACTTGCCTCAAATCAAAGCCTAACAACAAGACAGGAAGTTGGAGATTTCACAAAAAAGAAAATACTAGCTGATATTTTAGGTTTGGTGCCATGTCATGAGTGGAGAAGAAATTGTTGCTTTAGAGAAAAGTTTAGACACAGCTGCATTAACGATTACGTAAGAATATCATGCTCCACTACCTTGGCATCTTTTTCAGCATAATTCATCAACTGAAAGCTAAATTTGTCATCATTAGGTCAAAGACAGCAATGCTTTGAAGCAAACTGTTCTTACAGTATATAAGAACAGACTCTCATGCTTGACAGCAGCTGACCCCAGCTCAACCCAGCTGACATTAGGCTAAAGGTAGCGATACTTCCCAGGTTAGGTTTTTTAATATAATCTTATAAGGAGGTGAGGTATCAAGGTGCTGCTGGGATTTGAACCCAGGATCTCCTGTTTACAAGACAGGCACTTTCACCAGCTAAGCCACAGCACCTTAATGACCACAAAAGATTTCCAATGGATGTGGGGGGGTTTGAAGCGAACTCTCCTCATATCAAAATAAAACCAGACAGTACGTTAGATATTTCACAAAAGAGAAGCACAAGCTAATACTTTGAAGACACTGGTTTGTCCTCATATCAAAACAGCTCGACGAACGGGGTAAATTTGGTGTGTTTTCAATCCAACCCATCTTTCCATCATCTGTAACCACTTCTCTTATTCAGGCTCACCGGGGGGTCAGTAGAGCAGTTCCCATCCCATCCCAGGTTGGAATCTTCAATGAATGAATGAATCAGTCAATCAATTTTATTTATAAAGCCCAATATCACAAATCACAGTTTCCCTCACAGGGCTTTACAGCATACGACATCCCTCTGTCCTTTGGACCCTCACAACGGATAAGGAAAAACTCCCCAAAAAAACCCTTTAACGGGGGGACAGACGTGCAATAGATGTCGTACAGAACCGATCAACATATATACATTAACGGTAATCAGTATGACACAATGAGAGACAGATAGGCATTAAGGTGCTGCTGGGATTTGAACCCAGGATCTCCTGTTTACGAGACAGGCGCTTTCACCAGCTAAGCCACAGCACCTTGATGTCCAGAGTAAATGTCTAATGGATAAGATGCTTTATGAACTCTCCTCATATCAAAGTGAAACATGACAGAAAGTTTTGTGTGGGGGGACTGGAACACAGCTGTATCGCCTTCACGATAATACAGTAAAGGTATACACCAAAGTCTCATGTTTGGCACCTTTTTCAGGGTTAGCCTGAAGATGATAGGCTACATCCAGTATCACACTTATGATCTTGAAATGTTTTAAGGTGCTGCTGGGATTTGAACCCAGGATCTCCTGTTTACAAGACAGGCACTTTCACCAGCTAAGCCACAGCACCTTAATGACGACAAAAGATTTCCGATGGATGTGGGGGTTTTTGAAGCGAACTCTCCTCATATCAAAATAAAACAAGACAGCACATTAGATTTCACAAAAGAGAAACACAAGCTAATACTTTGTGGTTTAGTGCCATGTGTTAATGAGTGGAGAAGAAGTTGTTATTTGATGTATGAGATGCTTTTTGAAGCAAACTCTCTTCATATCAAAGCCGAACAACAAGACAGCAAGTCACATATTTCACAAAAAAATACAACCTGATATTTTGTGTTTAGTGCCATGTCATGATGAGTGAAGAAACTGCTGCTTTAGTGAGAAGTTTAGACACAGCTTTAGTGCTTCTTTTTCTTTCTTTCTTATGCCTCTCAGCCAGCGATAGCTGTAGCCATGATGTTTTCAGGTCACGACCGCCCGTCCGTCCACCCATCTTCGTCTGTCTGTCTGTCCCATTCTCGTGAATACAACATTTCAAACAAACACTTAAAGGGAACTTCTTAAAATTTAGCGCAAACATGCACTTTGAGTCAGCGATGAAGTGATTACAATTTGATGGTCAAATGGCGCTGTGACCTTGTCCCTTGTATTCTCATGAACAGCTTGATGGAAGACCTCTCTTCAAAGATGGACATACTTTGAGACATAGCTGTCCTGTAAGAAACAGACAACAAACTAAGGTGCTGCTGGGATTTGAACCCAGGATCCCCTGTTTACAAGACAGGTGCTTTGACCAGCTAAGCCACAGCACCTGCATACCTGGAGATGGGTTTTGATAGATCAGAAGGCACAGCCGTGCCAGTAGCAGGTAACATCGACTGTTGTCCATCTTTGTGGGTAGGTGGCTTTAAAAGGTGGCTTGACTCGGGCCTGGTCACGATTAATCACTTAGCAGGAGATCAAATGAAATCTTTTGCACAGCCAGATGTTTTGGGTTAACTTCAAAAGACCTCCTTAGATATTTTTAAGGAATCATGGCGAGTGGGAAGCAATTAGGAGACCTCCAACCAGTGTGGAACAGTACTTGAACAACAAATTTCTGGGTAAATCTGGCATCTTTCTTGGTATAACACTACTAATGATGAACCAGAGATGATCTATGAAGGTGCTGCTGGGATTTGAACCCAGGATGTCCTGTTTACAAGACAGGTGCTTTAACCAGCTAAGCCACAGCACCTGCTCAACAAAAGCTTTCAAGCATTGTAACGCCTTGTTTCCACTCACGTATGGGTACAGAGAAGAGTCAACCGGAAGTCCATTCCTTCCTTTGGGAATCTCTGTGATATCCACTGTGCCTGCATAACTCCTCCTCTCCTTATTTCGGCCTGGAATTTACGTTCAGAAAGTTTAACTTTTGCAGTGGATTTTGGAGAGACAGTGACATTGTGCTAGCCTAGCTAACAGGCTAACATCATAGTTTGCTCAACAAATGAAACACTTCATTACACTGATAATTGTGTGACAGAGAGAAGACTTTGTTAGGTGCTGCTGGGATTTGAACCCAGGATCCCCTGTTTACAAGACAGGCACTTTAACCAGCTAAGCCACAGCACCTGTATGTAATTAAACAAAAAGACATTTCTTACAGCAAGAAGCAAGAAAACCAATTCCTTTTTGTAATAAAGGCACTGCTCCATTTAAGTAGTGAGCCAGTCCAGTGAGCGAGCCCACACCATACAACTGGCCATAATTAATGTTATTATTACACCTGTGTGAAACAGACTTCTGTAAAGAAGGCCTGTGGGGGAGATTCTCCTCTCTCCTCTCCTCAAATCAAAGCAACAACTGCATTACCTGCAGGTGCTGAAAAGAAAAAACAACAACCTCTGCATATTTCATCACACGCACTTTCAGACCTGCCAAAAAGCAGTCGGCTCACAGATTATGTCCATAAATGTGCTGTTCACAGGATTTTGAGCTGAGTTACGCTAATGTTTGCAGCTTTGTCCTGCTCGTTATAGCACTCAAAGCCATTACTGTCAGAGATATAAAAAGCTGAAATAAAAACAACAATAAAGCAAAATGTAACCTTTACGTTGGCTGTAAGTAGCCTATGATTTTAAAGAAGCCTCCGAGTGGGGTTAAGCTGCATCTTTCATTATGATACCATAAAAGTAAATATAAGAACAATGCTGTTTCTTTATCACCGTGTCTTCTACATGGATCATCAGCTGGAGAGGGCTCTGAAAGTAGCCTATGTAAATATGTGGTCAATACATATACGGATCTGTAGAGCACTGGTGACCCACACCTCCCTCACCCATGTTGTTAGCTCAGGAGAAAGAGGATGAGAGAGAGACATTGATAAATTAAAACACACACAGCTCTGACTCATGAATATCTCTCTGCAGCTACTACGACCCTCAAACTAACAGTCAAGTGAGGCTTTATATGATGGATTAGATTGATTGGGTAAATTATATATATTATATACTATAATTTGCATTTAATTTTGCTGAAGTTTTGCTCTGTATTTTTGTGTTTTTTACTGCAGGGTGCTGTAAGAGTAAAATTTACAATAAGGATTAATGAAGTATGCTCCATATCTGTACTGTACATGCCCTGCAGGATGACTTATCAAAAATACTGTAGTATTTAAAGGACGAGACAGCATTGTTTGTAACACAAAAAAACATATATTGACATATAAATGACATATATGAAGAGTTAACTGAACTATTATCAAAAGAACGCAGGAATAGGACATGTGAAATGTATTATTTATTTACTGTGGCTCTTTTGACGCTTTAGGGAGCCTGGTCTCCCTCCAAAGTCATCGAAATCCAACACTTGGACAGAGACTTGTGGCGTCAGAAAACGAAAAACAGCGACTGTTAATGTCGGTATGATACATGGCCAGTTGCTGTTATAGTTTAACGGCGCCCCACGATGTCAAGGGGAAATGCAGCGGGACAAGTTAAGGTGGCAAAAAGTCCAAATGTGGCAGGCCGGAGAGGTGGCGGATGGATCCAACAAACACCAACTTTCACCCGAGAGAGTAGCGCTTGCATCCCGTAAGATTCTAGAGCCAAACCCTGTTCTTTATTACGAAACCTAACCATGTGTTTTTGTTGCCTAAACCCAACCATGTGTGGTTGCTGCTGGAGGAAAAAAACGGCAATTTGTGGTGTTCTACCAATGTAGTGCTTTTATTTTGAAAGAGACTGTATGTAAACGTTAAATTTCCTGTGGAAAGGGAAGTATATTTTGAAAGAAGACAATACATGTAACAGGTAACTTTTACTTTCATGCAAGGCTGATATCAATGTAATGTCTGTGCGTTAAGTACTGAGCCGGAGTCGAGATGTGGGTTATCTTAGCTTAGCATAAACCAGTGTTTCTGAAATGGTGTATCAATCCAGGTGTGCCGTGGTATTTTGTTATGACCACACATTATTATTGCAATACTCAACTGAGCCTATACGAAAAGTTTTGAATACATTTCTGATTGACTGTATCAGTACATTGCGTGCACCCATTTCCTGATAAAGAGGCAAACTCTAGCTAAAAAATGTAATTTAACTGAATATGAAAAAAACCTTGGGGAACCTATTTGTCACCGTTCATGCATGGGTGAGTGACACGTCAAAAGCCCTGCTTGGCAGCCAGTGTGAGGGATGATAACATTTAAAAGAAAGAGAAGAAGGCCGTGAGTGGGACAGTGGATCGCTTTATTGTACGGAGCAAATTACAACAAACCACCAGCTGTCAGTAGACAGAATCACAAAAGCTACCTGCCTTATTTTTCTTATTTTTATTGTCTTATGTCGTGATAAGGGTGATAACACACGTTACAGAAGCTATTGTGTACAGCTATAAATACAGGTGTGCCTTGAGATTTTGGTTTGCAATTTGGAGGTTGAACCACTGACAAACACTGGATGCAGGCTGAAACAGAATGCCTGGCTCACACAGTGTTTAAAATACACCTACTAGCACCTGCAAAGCTCACATATTAACACTCTGTGTTATGTTTGTACACTGTGTACACAAACAGAAATGTAAAAAAGAGTTTGTGGTTTTGTGGTGACGTCTAGACTGCAGGAAATTACCTCGGCAATATATAGTTCTGGCACGTAACTCCCCACAACTTCATAACGTTTGGTCACTCCCTGATTTATTACACAAAGCTGTTATATGAATTAATTATGATACAGTATATATCCTGACAATAATGCTGAGAAACTGCAATTATGAGCAGAAAGAAATTAAACTGTGGTTTTCTATGTAGCTATAAATTATTCAGACACACACACACGTCTGGCCTGAGGCTTGAGGGACTCAGGTGAACCACATAGCTTATTAACCCTCCAACACACACACACACACACACACACACACACACACACACGCAGACCTTTAACAAGACAAAGGGAGGCTCCATCTTTTGACAGGCGAAGTGAACAGGGTGTTGCACTCCATCTTTGTTCTGTCTCAAACCAGCAGAGCGTAAAGCATCATGGGACATGAGAGGGGGAGGGGCTTTCATGTCAGATTTCCCCCGATAATTCAGTCAGTCACTGTGATACATGTACCCTTGGCACGGTTCGTCAATCCATGCCAAGTGTCCAGTTAAAAAGGTGGTCTGGAGTACGGTTCATGTGTGCTCAGGTACGGGTCACATCAGGTGTTAAAACCAACTGTTCCAAAACAGGAAAATGGAAGTGGAGTTACAAAGGCTTTGTTTCATTACATTTGCCTGCAGCACACGCTGATGTCATCATCTGAGCTGCAAAGCCACGGGTGATAAAGTAGGAAGGCAGGCTAGTTGGTCGTCCTTGATATTATCTTCAGAATATGACTGTAGTAGGCATAATGTAAAGGTCAACTTCACTGTATGGACTTTGGATCTTGTGATTCTCATGCCTTTCTACACTGTAGCAACAACATAAACAAATGTCATCTAGATGATACAAGTGCTGTTTTACTAAAGCTGGGTATGCACTGTACAACTGTGTTTTCCTTTAAATCCAACTCCTGCTGTACCAGTAAACTGACCTTTCACTAAGCCCTAACACAACAGGTTAAAAAGACAAAGATAGTTAGAAGCTAAAGCCGAACTATAGGCTACAGATCACAGTGTAAAAGTGAACCACCACATCACTGCTGATCGCCACACAAGACAATGAATATAAAGGGAAACTTTGCTGATGTTGAACCAGCTGTGTGGCATCACAGTGTGTGCAGATGAACCGTGTTTGGCTTTGCCACCGGACGGGCAGAGATCTCCGGGTGAAGTCAAACAACGTTCATCTGCACACACTGCGATGACACACAAGACAATGAATATAAAGGGAAACTTTGCTGATGTTGAACCAGCTGTGTGGCATCACAGTGTGTGCAGATGAACAGGGTTTGGTTTCATTCCCGTGCTGCTGCCAGCACCTGGACCTCCGCCGCTGGATGGTTAGGGATCTCATCTGCGTACAATGTGATGTACTGGTTTCTGTACAGCAGGATCGCTCTTTGTTTCACTGTTATAACCATTAAAAAGCAAAAGTAGCATGTGTATACATTGAGTAGGCTATATCTTCAGTAGCTAGCTAGCTAACTCTACACTTTTCAGGGTCTGATTTTGGTTTTGGAACAGGGAAGAAACGTATATCTGTTTCCAACCTCTCCAGGTAACAAGTATCATTAATACACGACATGCCCCAGGCACAACATTTAGCTCCAAATCCACAAAACCAGCCTGAAAATGAAGGAAATCTGAAACGACTGCATTAGAGTCAATGGAGCACAGCTGTGTTACATGAAACATCAAGGGGGCACGTATGCTTTTGCCTCAGCTCGACCAACCTGGCCTCCTTATTTTCCATCCACATGATGTGTCGTGTCCACACGGCACTTTCAGACGCTCTGTTTGCCACTTCACACAGGCGAGAAAACAAAGCACTGACCCTGGGGAATCGACTCATGGCGCTGCTTCAACTGTGTCAGAGCCTGACTATAGCTGACCGAAGCTCTGACATATCAGATATTCATCCGAATGTTGGACGGCCATTTGGGGCCATGATCGGTCATTGCTCTCCTCAAACGATGCCCAACAAAGCTGAAATTCAGTCCTACTTTTAAATGAGTCATGCGGTTAAAGAAATGAAGTCAGAAACAGGCTCAAATTGTACAATATATGCGGAGAATATTGTGAGAGCTGAGCAGCAGGGGAGCAGGGAGGAGGGCAATTGCTCTCAGTACAAATAGTACCTAATATGAAAACAACCTATTTCCTGGAGGCGGTTTGTACAATTGCAGACCCAAAATCGAACTTGCAAAATCAGTATCAGTAGAATATAATCATTCAGCTCTACTTCCCAGAGCTGATTTGCATTTCCTCCCCAGAAAAGCCGCCATTTCACTGGTGCATGACTTATTTCTCTCTCTGTGTGATGTGCCCAGTTTGTACGACTGTCGCCGATGTGGTTTCACTTACAAGAAGACAAATGAAGGAGACGAGAGGAGGAAAAAGTCTTCAGAGAGACGGGGAGAAGAATGAAGAGGAGAGAAGAAGAGAAAAGGAGGTTTCACCTTGTTCTCCCAGAAGAAGAAGACAGATGAGGAGTGTGGGGGTGCTGACTTAATGAGAGGACACACACACACACACACAAACACACACACACACACTGACACTGACACAGCACAATTGCAACCAGCTGCTGCTGTTTATCCGGCCACGAGCAGTACAGCTGCGTCGTCACGGCAACGAGGCAACGAGGCAACGCTCGGGGCAGCGGGCGAAAGCAGCGATCACAAGGTCAACAAGGAGTGTGTGTGTGTGTGTGTGTGTGTGTGTGTGTAATTGCAGGGTAACTTAGTGTGAGAAGATGATTGTGAAGAATCTTTTGACCTCCTTTATGTGAAACCAAAATAAAAGTCGATCATAAAACTACAAAGTGACTTTTATAAACCACCCAATGAGGCAGCGACGCTCCTCCAGTGTAGGAAACATTTCAAGAAATATTCCAAAACGATTTAAACTTTGACCAAGTTTGACTTTTTTGGCAGCTCCGTCTCTCTTGCGTGCAGTTAAACACTGAGCTCAGCTATTGTATTGTGAGAGTTTCCCAACCCTCATAAAACAGCTGCTGTTTGTATTCATTATTTTAGTGTTTCTTTCTGGGGAATAATTGATGATTTGATGCTTGTACCAAATATTTCCATCAGTTCTGGTCACATTTGGCGGTGAACATATTTTCAGGGATCTAAAACATTTTTATCTGGGACCAAGTTTTGATGTCACTCACCCCGAATCAAAGGTCCCAGTTATAATATTCCTTTTAATATCTGATACATATCCATTTACACTAATCTACATACATGAGTGTCCATTAGTGAGATGAACTCTAATTGCAGCCATCGTGGTTTTCCTGCTTCTGTGTCACATTTACTGTCCAGTTCATTCTTAGTGTTTCTAGCAGCTGTTTCCATCAAACTGACTTTACACTGCTCAGCAGCAAACAGCAGACAGACACAGTTAAAGACTAGTTGGTGAATATAGTGAAACATTAAGCAGGTAAAGAGACTGATATTTTTCTCAGGAGTTGGAGGAGACCAAAAACAGAGCTGCAAGAGACTAAATATTTTATTTATATTAATCAGGGGGACATAAACACAACTCATAATGAATGACATTGTTATTCTGTAACTGCTAAAAGTAGGATCTAATAAGCATAAAAAAAACAAGCACTGTCACTGAACGGGAAGTAGTTTTGGGGAAAAAAGTCCTGATATGTGGACAATGGGTTTATTTCTAATAATCACAAGTGTGTAATAAATTACAAATCTGTTTATTTTGATGTCTGAATATTGTTGGGCAAAAGCAAAATGACAAACAATACGGGTTAGGGGTCACTGCTCAAGTCAATTCATTTCGATGCCTGAATATGGCTGTGCAAAACAAAATTGCAAGTAAAGCAACATATCCAAAAGACTTGTGATTTGTTCATTTTGTGACTCCCTCCAGTCTACAAATGTCCTTCTTGTCTGTAGGAACAGTTTGTCACAGCTAATTGGCCTGTGTGAAATGTTGGGATAATACAAAAATTAAGTTGTCTTCAAACAAATACTTCCTAAATAACAGCATGTTAGCTTGTTACTGTAGTTAAAATTAGTCAAATTCTGGTCAAAATGGTCAAACTACAGACGTTATTTAGCACATATAAACAAGTTTCAACCATAATATTTGATCAGGTTTTGCACCTTGTCCACCTTGGTGTCGGGATCGGCTGCAGACTGAGCAGTAAAATGTCCACAAATGAGAACAACAGGTCTAAATTAAGCAGAATGAATTTTAATGTGCAGGAAATCCAAAATGTGATGTCCTCATATGAGGATGCAGGGTCTCAGGGGGATATTATACATTTTTCAAAAGTAGCGGTAACACTTTACTCGAAGGTATCTACATAAGGGTGACATGACACTGTCATAATTATGACATGACATGGTCATGAACCTGTCATGAACATTATGTACATGTCATAAACGTTTCTGACGGCTGTCATTAAGTGTCATTCGGTTTTTGTAATGACAGGTTGACATTGTTTGGGTTGGCTTGGTTATGACAGCTTGACATTAAAACCCTAAGCCTATCTTATAGGCCTCTGCTCGAAAATTGCATATCTATAATGAAATGAATATATCTCTGCAATCACAAGGTCTATTTGAATACTTGTGGTGTCATGGTAAAGGGAACACTTGTGAGATTTGTTAAGATGTGTAAATATCAGTATATGTGTTATATGTGAGGAGTAAATGAAGATGGCACACGGCACAAATGAAATATTTTGAGGGTCGCCTAAAAAAATCAGAGTCAGCAGAACGCGTTGTGGGGAGGTGTCGGCTGCTGTGAGTGGTCATTGTTTTTATGGTTTTTGTTCCCCCGGAACCTTTTTTTCCGCTCGGATTCATTTGAATGACGGACAACTTCCGGTAGTACGCAAACGGAGAATACGCATTTTACAGCGAAATTAATAAAGTAAGAGATTTCTGTTGTTGTTGTTCTTTGGGCTGTAGCTCTGTGGTGGTTAAAGGGAGAGTGATTTGGAGTATACATGTGGAAAGAGTGGAGTCTCAGCTTTCATTTGAGATGAATGGTGTGTGTTTTGAATAACGTGTGGTCGAGTTAGAGCCCGAAATATACCGAGTGGGTCGGGATATTGGTGCTGGAGTTAGTTGTTGTTGTTGTTTATTTAGTTGATGTTAAAACTGAGTTTGGGGCATGTAAAAAGTTTTTTTACAGCCTTGTAGCTTTATTAGCAGCTCTAGAGGTCCCCAATTGGGGGACTTTTGCTCAACAGGTTTTAACCAGGATGACATTACCAGAAGTTGTCTTTGTCATGACAAGTTGACATTAACAAGAAATGCACCTCTATTCGTGTTTATGACAAGTTGACATAAGGACTATTATTGTCATGACAAAGACATCTTCTGGTAATGACATCCTGGTTAATGTCAAGTTGTCATAATAAGGACATCCCAAACAAATTTAATGTCAACTTGTCATGACAAAGACAACTTCTGGTAATGTCACTTTGATTAATGTCAAGTTGTCATAATCAAGACAACCCAAACAATGGCAACTTGTCAATACAAAAACCAAATGACACTTAATGACAGCAGTCATAAACGTTTATGACATGTACATAATGTTTATGACAAGTTCATGACAGTGTCATGTCACTCTTATGTATATTACCTTCAAGTAGAGTGTTACCAAAGTAGCTTTGGTACGATATTGGGGAACACAGGTACATATATGTATATTTTCTTGATTTATTTTTGTTATGAATATGGGTCACAGTGTGGCATGTCACGTCTGGCTCAGGCAGCACTATGGGTATTTAAGATGGCGACTTTCTGTCATATATCAGAAGTCTGAGGAAGATTCGTGTTGCTTGAAATGTCACTCTGCATTAAAATCCTTCTAAACAGGAGCTACTTGGTGTGCGGACATGTGTGTGTAATTCACAGGTGCCCAAATGAAACATTTCTTTGTCTCTATTTTTGGACAGAGATGAAAGAAACCAAAATTATGACATCTCATACACCACATCCATATTTTTGTACAGTCTTTGGTTTCATCATACAAAACCTGTCATTGTCTCCTTCTTCTTCTGAACATTTTAATTCTGTTATTGTTATGAATCGTAGTCTTCACCTGTGCTGCCAAACACAGACACAGAAAAAGAAAAGAAGACGAAGAGGAGGGAGCAGTGTTTGCTTCTATGTTTATAAAGTCATCTCTCCCACTCATTTTCTTTTTCTTCTTCTTCTCTAATTTGGGAATGCAGGATGTGGTTTTCATAACAATGAGGAGTTACATTTCATTTCGCTGCTGACTGAGGCACAAATACACACACAGAGATACACACAAGCATCTTTACATTCAGACAGTGTACTTATACACAAGATGCATGCACATGTGAACTGCACACACACACGTGCATACAAACACACAAAAGAACGTCCACATTCACTCACACAGAAACCTGCTCATTACACATGCAGGTACACGTACACACACGGACTACTGTGTATTATATGTGTATTTCATATTATGCAAATGTTCAGCACAGACTGAACACAAAGACACACACACACACACACACACACACACACACACACACACACACACACGAGGAGGAGGAGGAAGATGGAGAAAGAAGAAAATGGAAATGAGAAACGCTGCCGGATGAGTGACAGACGTGATTCAACTGCAGCTGAACTGTGGTTGTGACTCGACGCACTTTGAGGATATTTTTATAATCACCATGATCATGTGCGCTGATTACATTTGTTTATCATCATTATTTAATCATTATTCTTGCCTTGAAGACGTGACGTGCATGAGGCAAGCTTGGATTAAAGTGAAGATGAGACGAGTCTTAACCTGAAAATTTATAAAGTGTTTTAACATCCTCATTAATATCCTGGTCCCTGTGTTCATGACTTCAACAGTAATCAGGTTTCTCATCATCCTGTGAGCAGTTGTGTCTTGATTTTGTAGCATTTCATCTACTCAAGTAATGTGCAAATACACAATTCTCGCATACATATCCTTCATTTGAATATTACCATGGTATGCTGCTTTATACTTCGACTGCACTACATCTCAGGGGGAGATATTGTACTTTTGACATCTCTACAGTTAGATACTTTTTATATTATAAAAATATATGATGTGCTTATATGATATGATGCAGTACTTTACATTATTAAAATGCTCTTACATGAATATATTTGATAATAATATAACACATTTTGAGAGGATAGATTTTGTTGATAATATTTTTGCATAAGTGACATTTTGGATTCAGAGGCCACTTGCACAAAACATTAAGATTTTCCTTACAGACTGATTTAATGTTCCCTCATAATAAAATCCTTTGCACAAACACCCTTAAGTCTTCTGCTTAAGGTTTCCTCAAAACGTTAAAGTCAGTATTTAAGCTTTTGTCCTTATCTCAATGTTATATTTAAGGAGTCCCTAAACTGATGCACTTAAGACCTTAACAACCATTAGAGCTACCTGCTCTCCCCTGGGATCTCCGCAAGTGATGTGAGGACTCTAAAACTTCACCTGAGCCTCCATCTGCATATCGGTGAGTAGATAATGGCTGAATATTCATTTTTGGGTGCACTATCCCTTTAAGGTACCTCTGACTCTATCTGAACCGCAACATGGCCAAGTTTACAGCAATGAATGAAGAAAATTAAAGCATTCAGAGAAAAGTGTTCCGCGACCACAAGAAAGCAGGGGTGTGAATCTTTGGGTGTTACAGCTGTATGTGTTCTGTGCTGCTAACCCTTTTCCCTCCATCGTAGATCTGCCCAGGTGTGCTGCATTACTGAATGAGATGCATCACACCTGGCGTGGAGGAGGTGCTTAAGAGCTCATGGTCCTGCTGCCTCTCAGCGTGGGATTTTTCTTGTCTTGTTTGCTTGTTTTATTTGTTAATAAATCCCATAGATTTATTTTGGGTCAGTGGTGGGGTTTGTGTGCCCCATAGGGCCGCCCAAAGGTGGGGTGTAACACATGATTCAATTCAAAATTGATTCTCGATTCATAATCAGTTCTTGATTCAGTGCATAATTCAGAATCTAATCCAATCCACTGTGCACAAAGAAAGGCAGTGGGGTAGAATGTGGCATGAAGAGTAAGTATCCTGATAACAGACTCATAGACTCGATGACACCCCAAACACTTTCAGTGGAATCAGTGTAACAAAACACTGGTAAACATCTTCAGCACCAATGGAACCAGCTGATAAATCAAGCTTTTGCGAAATCTAGTTGGAAGAATATTTATATTTATATCTGTATGCATTCATATTTAAGGATGGGGCTTATGTGACGAGCTGTATACAAGGCATTGCCACAGTCCATGAGTCAGATCCGCCCCTCGCTCCTCCACAGCTTCAACCTCTTGTCCAAATATGGTCACTTCTGGTTCCAAAAAAAACAAGATGGCGACAGCCAAAATGCCGAACTTGAGGCTTCAAAATAGGAGCACACAAACCAATAGGTGACATCATGGTATGTCCCCCATAATTCATACAAATGGGCTGGACACAATATTGATATGATGCAATACAATTAAACAACACCTCAAACTACATCCTCCAAGATAACTATGAAATGTAATCACCTCCTCTTTAAAACAATAAAAGAGGATTCATTTATCAAGCAGTTTTTACACACTGTTGAGCAAGGTGTGCCTAATAAAGTGGCCACTGAGTGTATAGTTCACACCAAATTGAAAGTAGGACATTTCTGACTTTTGAAAATCCAGCCATGCAGATGATGCTTCATTAGTAGCATAAATAAATGAAGGGAACATCTGGAGTTGGTGTCGGCTGAGACGTTTATAAAAAATTAAAGTGTGCAGTATCTGTGACCTGAGACGTAAAAAAAAATCTCCAAAATTGTCCTTTCATACAAGTATATATATTTTTTATTGATGTTAATTATTATTTTATTGTTAATCTCACTGTGATGTAAATGTGAAACGTAAATGTGATCACTCAGTCCGGATTTCTGTTTGAGCTTCTGATGAATCGGTTCTTGTGAGGTAAGAAGTTAAAAAAAAAAGTTTCTTAACATAACCTGTATCAATAATATATTTCAGTGTGTTATATTATTCATGTTCCTGCTCTCAGCGGTGATGACTCACATGCAGGAGGGAAACTGAAGGAGGGAAATAATTAAACACATCTATCTATCCCAGCAAGAGCTTTTATTTTGTAACCACTTCCAGGATCAGGTGCAGTAATATTAAATGACATAAGACATCAGTGAAAGGTTGTTACCACGTGGATGTAAAGTTTGAGGCTTCACCTCCTCCTCATCTCCTCCTCTCCTCCTCTATCTGGTTCATCTGCTGAGCTGAAATAGAATTGACTTCCTGATACAAGGTTAAATGAGTTTGATGTCAAATCTCTGCAGGGAGACAGAGAGGGAGGGAGGTAAAATGAATCTGTTGACTGATGGGTTGACATCATCACGCTGTGTGTGTGTGTGTGTGTGTGTGTGTGTGTGTGTGTGTGTGTTTTGCATCTGTAATTTGCATCCAGAAGCCTTGAACAGTCAGACATCTTAAGAGCTCTTATGAGTTCTCAGTCTGTTGTTTACGTCTGGAAAGAATCAAGGGAAAATCAAGTCAGGCTGTTTGCGTCTGGAAAAGGCAACAGGTCAAAAGCCAGTCACCAGGATAAATGTTGGCGTCGTACGTTTCTGCAAACCACAGCTACATTTTACATTTCTATGTAGTGGATATTTTCCAGTGTGGTTAACATGTGGTTAGGTTTCGGCACAAAAATCTTATGGTTTCGGAAAAGATCATGTTTTGGCTTAAAATGCCCTCTTTTCATTTTCTTTTTCCCAATGATGGCGGGAAACACAGCGGCACTATTCTGTCAGAAAAGTCAGTGATGTCTCTGTAAAAAACAGCTGCTTTTGGTGGCAGTATCCCAGGAGAACATGTGGCAATGTCTCAGTTATACAACTGCTTTTCATGGCACTATCCTGGTAGGGAACACAGTGATATTTTGGTAAAAAAAATGCTGTTTATGGCACTATCCTGGCAAAAAATGCATTGATGTCTGGTAAAAAAAACAGCTGCTTTTTGTGGCATTATCTGAGCCAAAAATGCAGAAATATCTTGACAAAATCAGATGGTTTTCATGGCACTATCCCAGCACACAATGCAGCAATGTCTGAGTAAAATACAGCCTCTTTTTGTGACACTATCCAAGCGAAAAATGCAGTGGTGTGTCTGTAAAAAACAACCACCTTGGTGGCACTATCCCAGTAGAAAACCCAGATTTCTTGATTAAAAAACAGCTGTTTTTCATGGCACTATACTGTCAGGAAATGCAGTGATATCTTGGTAAAACACTATCGCTTTTCGTGGCACTATCCCAGCAGAAAACCCAGTGATATCTTGGTGAAAAACAGCTGCTTTTTGTGGCACTATTCTGACCAAAAATGCAGAAATATCTTGATAAAATGAAACACTTTTCCTGGCACTGTCCCAGCAGAAAATACAGCAATGTCCTGATAAAAAACCAGCCACTTTTCATGGCACTATACTGTCAGGAAATGCAGTGATATCTTCGTAAAACACAGCCCCTTTTTTCGTGGCACTACCCCAGCCAAAAACACAGTGATGTCTTGGTAAAAAATAGCTGCTTTTCTTGGCACTATCCCAGCAGAAAACGCAGTGATGTCTGAGTAGAATACAGCCTCTTTTTGTGACACTATCCCAGCAGAAAATGCAATGGTGTCTCTGTAAAAAAAAAAAAAAAAAACAGGCACTTTTTATGGCACTATACTGTTAGGAAACGCAGCTATGTCTTGGTAAAACACCACCCCTTTTCGTGGCACTATCCCAGCTGGAAACGCAGTGACAGCTCATGACAAAACACACATGTTTGGTGACTAAAAACTTCTGGAAACACAGCAATGACTCACTAAATCACAACCTGTTGTGTTGTTTGTTGGTCTTGATCAGAGCTCTGCAGCTTGGCAGGCGTCTCCCCTAGGTGTCACGCCATCCACCATCCCCTCTGCCTCAAGACAAGAATATCAGCTCATATACTACATCACTTTAGAGACACTGATATGATACGTATAAAACATAGCCTGCAACTGTAGTGTATCTGTGGTTTGCAGAAACCTACAATGCCAATATTTTCTTCTGGCGGCTGGACTGAGTTTAAACTGGTGTATGTGTTCAAAGCGGACCCAAACAAGCTGTGGGCAGAGAGGATTCATCACTGCGCTGTTTTAATAAAGACGACTGAATGTTGTCCTCCACATTATGTGATATGCATGCTGTAGTTCCCTGTGAATCCCTTGTGCGTGGGTGTGTAATCTAACTCCTATTCAGAAAGCGCAGGCTCCACCAGAAACAATGACAACCACTTTACAGAGAGGCCGTTTCTAGAATGCAAATTCATCAAATGGCTACTGATGAAACAATATGAGCCATAAATCAAAATGTTTTTGTAATGAAAATAAATCTAAAGGATTATGACTTTACAGTTTGAGAAAATAAAGACCTGTGTGTGCTCTGTGTGTAAAACCAAACCCTGATTCTGCAGATGTGTGTGATCTATTTTTTCATTCAGCTTTACTAATAAAGTGACTTTGGTGGAAAGTTTAGAGGCAGTGGTTGAGAAGACAGTGGGTGTGTGTTTGTTTTGTGAAACCAAAAGTTCAGCTTGACTTTTGGGAAAATCTCTTATCTTTGAATTTAATATTTCATCATGAGAAAGCACTGATTTCATCCATGTTTGAGTGTGTGTGTGTGTGTGCTTGAGCATAAAAACACAAAAGATGGAGACAGATGAGTCATTGTCCTCTCACTGCTATCACCTTTCCAGAGAAACCCTCCCTTCTGCTTTTAATTCCTGTTAACTTTCTCAGATTTGAGAGTTTTGATCCTTTGATACTTAGAGTTGAACTCTGACATTATAACAACAATGAAATGTGACATTAGACCTTTCATAAACCTTTTTTCATAACGTCAGAGATGCAGTAAATCTTCAGATAGAGGCACAGTTATTTCAATAATTTTATATGCTGCAGTTAAATGTCTTCTTTGTGTGTGTGTGTGTGTGTGTGTGTGTGTGTGTGTTTCCAGTATACGGGGGTTTTTCTGCGCCGACACAGTGAGACACTTCACAGCTGCGGTCAACAGTTTCTGGCAAAGACTGTGTGAAGAAAACTTGTGTTGTGACCTGATGACTCCTTGATGACTCCTCTCTCGCCATGTGACTCTGTCCTGATCAAAACAAAGAGGTTTACAGTCTGGTGCCAAATAAAAGGACAAAAAACATGAATAAATAGTTTCAGTAAGAAAATAAAACCAGATCCTTCCACACTTTATGGTTTAATATGTCAGCAATAAACAAACACAAACAGAGTGTGGCCCATGGAACTGTTTGTCAGCACCTAAATTCCCATGATTCATTATGCTGTCATGTAAATTGAGTCCAATAGTTTTTGTCCTTATTTGAAGAGCATTATGGGATCTCATGCGGCAACAGAAACCAACCAAAAAGAGAGCTCTGCAGCTCAGCAGGTATCACGCCATCCACTAGTGTTAGAGCCTAAAAACGCGGTGTAACTGATTTATCCTAAAACTGAAAATGTAACATGAAAGTGTCTGTGACACAGATTTCTCAGAGTGAACACATTCAGGTTCAAATGAAAGAAAGAAAATTAGATATTATATGTTGCAGTCACATTTTTTTATTCAATATGCAACAAGCGCCCTCTGCTGTTTGTCTGTGGCAGTGCGCAGTGCATTGACGCCCTCCAACATTAAAGGATCATTCAGGTTATTTTCAGCAGGGATCTCACTTTGCCTCATTCACAAAAACTCTATGTATGCTTATCAAAAAAGATGACTCCCTAGTGACCAGTGTGTTCTCATTAATAAAACAGATTTTATTAACAGTTTCCAAATCGCTGCAAAGAAGACACAGAAGCGAAACAAAACCAGAAACACCGGGAGTGTTTGGGGAAGACTGGACTGAGCTGTATCTGTCATAGACTATAAAATAATTTCAGTTGCCTGTAGTTCGCATTTCTTTGTTTTCTGGGTTTCTGTTTACTGTGCTTTTTCTGTGGTTTCTTTCCCCTCATTTGCCCATCGACACACCTGCCCTGAATCAGCCTCGTTAGTCCTTCACTGCTACAGTTTTTCCCAGCCAGCCAGCTCCCCTTTTCCACCTCACCTGAGCTTCTCCAGCCTTTTCTCCACCTGCACTACAGCCCCCTCATCAGATTAGTTTCAACTCAGTCTTCACTGGATCATTAGGGTCCAGGCAGCTAAGCTGCCTGGACACTATTGTAATCCTGGGTATTCTTCTTCTTCTTCTTGTGAGGAAATCATACTTCCCATGGGTGAAAACTCACCAAACTTTGCACAAAGGTCCAGTCTCATGCCAGATATCCTCAGCTTTAAACTCCAGGCAATAGTCCTGATGGTGGCGCTACAGCAAGCATCTAAAGTTCAAAACTTTGAAAATTCATAACAAATCAACCATACGTGCTACAACTTCACAACTTTCATCAAACTGTAGCCCCAATATTGAAGAAACTATTGTACATTTAAACCTATTAAAAATTATGACTATCACTCTGGGTTTTTTTTTCAAAAACTGTAAAACTTCTTAAACCTATCTCCTCCCACAATTTTTGCTCAATTGACACCAAAGTTGCTACAGAGCATCTTCAGACTGTCCTACAAAAAGTATGTTTCTCAGATTTTTGATTTATCAAAAATTGAGCCTACAGTGCATCAAAATGTTTGACTGTAAACGGTACTGTAAACATATACATGCAAATTCTTGCTAAATAAATCTTCAATGTTCATGAAAAAAAGACAAAATTCTAGAGTCATGGTAGATGATATGTGGCAAATTTCAGAATTTTATCTCAAAAACTGAATTTTTGACAGCATTTTGAATTTTGCTCTGATGTGAACAATTGGAGTCAATGTAAAAATGGCAATTTTAAACATCAGTTTTTCACTTATGGAGCAAATCAATCATTGTTACAAACAAATAACCAACATCTCCATGCTGTCTAGATGCAATATGTGTATTTTCAGGTTTTTGTTTCGATAACTGAATTTTTTACAGTGGTTTGAAATCTGCTTTTCCATGCATGGACGGCTGCTAAACCTGCATGTCTGGCTTAGTCAATCTGTGAAGCTACACATGAATTGTCACTGACTAATTAGCTCAGTAAGATAGAGATTGATCCTTAGTCTCAGAGGTTGTGAGTTCAAGCCTCAGCTGATGCAAAAGGCAGATTGTGTTGCTAAGTTCCTAAATGTCTTCCAATTCTTCTGCTTGTTGCTCAGAATTGCCTAAAAATGCCCGGACCCGACCCATCGCTGCACAGCAGCTATAATTGTTTTTGTAATGTGATCATCAGTTTTACTATTTTTCTGTTCAAACCTTGAATAAAAAGATTGATCAAGTTCCTGTTGCCTGCAGTCTCCTATATCTGGATCCATCTGCTCCACATCACACAACACAAACCAAAATTAAAGTTCCATCATCAGGCATATTTAACTGTATTCATGTAACTTTCTTAAACATTTTATGCACAGTAATAGATTTATATTTTAGTGTTGTATACAATGAGCAGGGACACGTTTATTTAAATCATTTGAGAAACCAATAAACAGAACAGAATAAAGCAAAATTCACATCTTATTCATCTAGATTCTTACTGATCTGAGAAAAAAGGATATATAAATTGCACATTATACACACACATGACATAGTGATAAGTTTGTAGAGCCCACAGTTGTCATGGTTTAAAAATAGTTTTCTTAAAGGAGTGTGGAACAGGATTTTTATTTGACCAAAATGCCATTTATTGATAAATAAGCATGTTAATTATGACACAGAGAGTTAGATCTTGAGCTGACAAAAATATCAAAGCAGGACCAAAGAAAGATTTAAGTATAAAACAGCTTAAATCCCAACTTTGGAAAAGAGTCAAATCCAGAATGCAGCAATATGACGTTGTTACCCCCGTTAGTTTTTTATTATTTTATTGGTATTTATTTAGACTGCAGTGGAACTCTGTAACTTCTCACTCAGTACGTTTACATGCACAGTTAAGTTGAGCTACGCTTACAGCTTGACGAGGCCATTTAATTGGACTACTGTCCCTGTCCCGTACGGGGGGATTGATTAATTGACTGAAGTATGTCCGACTTTGCAACGATAGGTAGCGATATGCCGACTTTTCACTTTCTTGTTAGTATAGGCTGACCTACTACATCACAGTCCAAACAATGGACAAACAAGTTAGCTACAGTTAGCCAGCAGCAAACTGGTACCATGGTGGACAACTTTACAGCTCTGTACATTTTGTCCGTCCAAAAATGCACAGTTCTGGATATAGACTTCCTGGGATCTTTTTCTGTTACGCATTTAATGCTATTTGAAGCCCGGGGCAGAAAGTGTGGAGCATCTTCCATCTTCACATTATCTGCCTGTGTTAGTGCGACTTTAAGAAATTCGATTTAGTACAATTTCAGTCAGACTGACATGTTTACGTGTATCTTAAAAGTCTGGTTTTAGTCTCTGATGTCATGTAAGCGTACTGAGTGGTACTGGGGACCACCAACATGCAGTTATTTTAAAGATGCAGGATGCAATTCTGGAGTAAGTCTGTTATTCATTCCCAGGTCGTCAGTATTTGACGATCTGGAATAAGACTGAACAATCAGCTATCTTTGCCCAGGCTCTGCACCTTTACATATTTTTAAAATGTAATATTCATAAAATTCTAAACAGACTTTAGCTGAGTTTTATTAAATATCACCTGACAGCTAAATGATTCACATTTATTCAGTAACACTGTGGCACTAACACACAGCATACAGTAGTGCTTTGGATGTAACTTATTGTTCGTTATGACAGTGAAGAATTCTGTGCGTCTCTGTTTGCGTGTGTTTTGTATGCTTACATAAAAGTGTGTCACATGTACAGTACGTTGTTTGTTCTGCAAGTTCCCATGTGCAGTGTGCGTGACATGGAGTGTCTTCATGTGCCTTAATTCCTGTTGAAGCTGTCAATCAAGTGTTGACTTCCTCAAGCCTTTGGACCACAGCAGACGCCACCTTCCTGTACGCCTCCGCCTAGAGAGTAAACACACACACAGCACTCAGTAAATAAAAATACATGGGGTTTTTTCATGAAAACAAAAATGAAAAATGAAGCTATGATGATTAGGACAGAACAGAACAAGGACCTCTGGGCTGTCAGGAGAGGAGACGACCACTGGTGTTCCTCTGTCTGACATCTCTCTGATGTTGAGATGAAGAGGAATGTCACCTGGAGATAATAAATATGACATTACAGGGGAAATCCATCAAAATGATCAAAAATACATATTTCAACCAGTTAAACAGGACATTAAAGTACGAGTTTTTATTTCCTGATTTGTTATTTGCTGGAAATATTTAATGAAACGTATATACAATCAAGAAAATCATCTACAGAGACTTTTAAATGAGCAGCTGGTGCACTCACTGGTTCTCCGACATACCTAAGAAATTGACTCCCAGAGTGTCAGCGAGCTGTCGGGCCCCATCAGAGCCGAAGATGTGAGTCTGGTGGTTACACTTGGGACACTGGAAGACACTCATGTTCTGCACCAGACCGAGAACCTGCAGGAACATTGAACACAACATTAACCTCCTGTAACTGTAGAAGAATAAATCAGATTTGTTGAATTTTAATTTCACTTATCAGATTTTTGACCAGCTGTTAATAACACACACAAATTCACAGATTACCGGCACGTTAACTTTCTTGAACATCTCGGCTCCTCTGCGAGCGTCGAGGAGAGCGATGTCCTGCGGCGTTGACACAATGACCGCACCTGCAAAATAAAACAGACACACAACACGACTTCACTTTAAAACTGAGCATTTGTATCTTTGTCTGACCAAACGTAAACACATAAATAAATAAATTTTGCTAGCTGAACAGCGACCTACTTTACAAGGGACTATGGTAATGCAAGTAGGGCTGGTACAGGTATACTGTAGCTCTGTGTGTGTGACTGACCTGAGACTGGAATGTTCTGTGAGATAGACAGCTGGACGTCTCCTGTCCCAGGAGGCATGTCGACTACCAGATAGTCCAATGACCCCCAGTGCACCTACGATCAAACACACACCTCAATCTATTAGCATTAAATCCTGTTTCGTTGTCAAATCTCAGCTGGGTGTTTGTAACGTTCTCACCTGTCTGAGCAGTTTCTCTAACGCTGACATCACCATCAGCCCCCTCCACACGATCGGAGCGACTTCGTCCACCAGGAACCCCATCGACATGCTGAGAGAGAGGTTAAAAAAGACAGGTGAGAGCTGAAGAGAGAGGGGGAGACATGATGACATAACGGTTTGACTGAAGGGACTCACCAAGGAACCCCGTAGTTGGTGAGAGGGATCATCAGATTGTCTGGAGGAAAGATTAAAAACACCTGAAGTCAGTTTACAGTCACAGAGGCTCCATACAGCCTCTAAGTCCTTTACAGAATATAACTACCGTATACAACTACATTAAAAATCAATGATCAGGTGACATTTATTCTATAGAGAAAGATAAACACTGTGCCGTACTGTTGCTGAGCTCCGGGTTTCCCTTCAGGTTCATCAGTTTGGGAATCGAGGGGCCGTGAACGTCAGCATCCAGCAGACCAACTGATTTGAGCTGAGAGAAAGAGCAAAGATGAACTTAAATCATTTTAACAGAGTTCAAAATTTAGAAGGAAGACAAACTGTGGACATTGTCAGTACATTTGTGTACACTGCCTGTTTGGTTTAAAATAAGTGACTGGCTATAATGTAAAAGAAGAGGACAAAAAACGAATGTGATATAAGTGAGAAAACTTCTTACCGGATCGTTCGCCATCAATCCAAGAGCTAAATTCACTGCAGAGACAGACGCAGAAAAACAAAGTCAACAGGCTGGTTGAAAAGTTTTTCTGTTTTTTTGTCTGTTTCCTCCAGATGCACGTCACTGAGAATCAATGCTGCACTTCCAGCCAGTGTTTAAAGATTAATAAATCCAAAATATCCATACAGAACCCTAAAGCTTTGGATGCAATAGCTATAAAGGATATAAATGCTACAAGAGCAAGAAATTCATGCTGTACCTGCAGTGGTTGATTTGCCCACGCCACCTTTCCCTGAAGCCACAACGATGACCTGTTTGACCCCCGTGATGGGCTTCTGTTTGGGAAGACCTTTCGCCATCTGCTGCTTCTGCCTCTCCTGTAGTGTCTTACTGTCCACTGACCTCTGTGAAAAACAGGAACACAACAGGTACACAATGAAAACAATGTGAAGGTTAGAAAGCTGTGACTTCAAAATACTGGTGTCCATTCCAGACTGGGTTACTTAGAGACTTTTTTACTCTTGATCCTTTAAATTCATTGGCCAATACCGTTGATGTGCTGATCTGATGTTATTGTACATCCCTAGATCTGACACCACCGCTTTCTACTGTAATTAGTCGTCTTTTATACAGTGTTTAAACGTTTATTTTCTCATTTTATTACAATCATTTGCTAATGCTTTATAGATTACGTAAAGGCCATTTATAACAACTTTTGGGCTGCCAAGTTGTGAAAAATCTCTTTGCTTAGCTCCAGCACCTGGACCAGAATCCATTTATTAATCTATTTCATTAACATTTATGATTATGAACTTGACAGACTACTTTATTTATAACTGCTGTTGGTTTAATAACAGTATTTGAGCAGCACTGTGTTCAAGTAAAACCGCTTCCGTATTTCGGGTTTCAAAACAATATCCTTAGCGTTCAAATGAATGTATGAATCAAAGCGAAAGTATATGCACCCTATATTTCATGTGTGAATAACAACAAATAATAACATAAAAACACAATATGTTAACATTTAATGACGTTTCTCTTTTAAATATATTTGTTTGACCGTTACCGCTTTTATTTTTTAAGTACTTCCGGTCTTCTTCTTCTTCTAGATTTCTAGCTACCTTGACGTTAGCATGCAGCTGTTAGCTGTTTCAGCTAACTGAAATTCAAAGGAACAGGCAGTATTCTTACGTGGCAGCGTGCGAACTGAACACAACACGCAGGTCCCGGTTTTATTTCTGTCCCGGTTCGTAACACTGAGTGTTTATTAACGGATATTCTCAGTAAATGCGACAGTCTGCTGTAAGTGAGCTGAGCCATGTTTAGCTGTTTGGATGCTCCTCTGATCGTTAGCTTGGTGCGCGTCAAGCTTGCGCAAAGTACGCATGCGCATGCGTTTTGTTTTCTGTAGTTTACTTTCCTTCTCTAAAAAGATGTAGTTTTTATTTTTCTGGCTGTAACTGGTGTGGTAATTTACTGTATCATAAAAGGGCATTTACTTAACTTCATACTGTCTTTCATATTTTATTTTTATTTTATTTTCTACTCGTTTATTTGTGCATGTTTTTGGATTGTTATGTAATTTCTCTTACATTTTGCTGTTGCCGTGTTATGTTATTTTACTTATTCTATTTTATTATAGAGCACTTTGGGGTTTTTTTTAAATTTGATTTGATTTAGAAAAATCAGTCCATCATCTGGTGATAATTAGATGTGTCATTTTTACTGGGTAAAAGGCATTAAAACATAATTTTAAGTTATGTTTGAAAGTTTTAAGTCACCGTTTTAGTCGTCTCTTGAATATCTATTTTTTAAAATACATGGATATATTTTGCCAGTGGAAATCCCAGAATTACTTTGTTTGTTTATTTTATCATTATTTTACAAATAAAATATCGTTTTTTTGTGTATGGTGTCTTTACTTTTATTATTTATTTACTTCAACCACATTTATTCTTTTATTTGATTTGAATTCAAATTCATTCAATTTAATTTTTAATTTAATTCATTTTGTTTTGCTTTTTTTTACTTAAAATTTTGTTTCCTTTTTGCCTCTGTAAATTTGAAAATATTATATTTTTATTTCTTACAAAAATATGATTTGGAGAAAAAAAATGCACACAATGATTATTAAAATTAGCAAAAACGGAGATAATGAGAGAAAGTGCCTGCGGAAATAATGCGCAGCTTTGAGCACCTTTGGGCAACTTTGGTTGACGTTAGTCCGGAAGTGTGTTGCATGAGTTTTCTTGTGATTTGTCTTTGCCATTCATTGAACATTTCCGTCACTTTCTAAGTCGGTATAGTTCTATTTTTTATGTTAGGATTGAACCGGTTCCTCCTGCACCACCGTTTATAAAGAGGACAGACTTTATTAAACCAGTAAAGAGGATAAACTCAGATGGCGGAGAAAGGCAGTGCTCCTGTGGCCCGGGTGCTGCTGCAGCAGTGTCTGCAGGCCAGACTGCAGGTGAAGCCAGCAAAGGAAAACTCAGAGGCTCAGTTTGTCCAGGTGAGAACACCTGAACATCTCATCTCAGTGTGTCCATCTGCATCTCCTGTTGGAAAAATGTCCATAACTTTCTCTTATCAAATTTGTAAAACAAGCAAACAAGACTCTTCTTCCTTGAAGTAATGTTGTTGCATGTTTAATGTTTTAGGTCACAATGAAAAAAATAATAATAATTTCACATTAGTTGAATCAGGAAATCATACAACAGACTTTTTAATCTTTGGGCTTGGTGGAAGATTTCAAGTATTTTCAAGTCAAAAGGCTCACATCCAAGTAAAGTCACAAGTCACTGGTGTTGAAGTCCAAGTCAAGTTGCAGATCTTTTATATCTCTCTGTATCAAGTCTGACTCCCAAATCATGTGACTCAAGTTGACTCCTCTGGTTATTAGAATTTGGAACAGAGAGATAAAATAGTGTGTCAGTGACATAACAAACCAGAGGGGGACAAATTACAGCATGTTACACTGAAACAGGACTGGATTTCTAATTGAAAGCAATACACCGGCTGCTGATTGGTCCACATAACTGATGACACTTTGTGTTTTCAGATTGACAGAGGGATGGTGATCTACATCTGCTTCTTTAAAGGAGCCACAGACGACATCCTGCCCAAAATGGGTCAGTGACCTTTTTATCTTTTGACCTACATATTACATATGTTTGTGCTTGTGTGTGTATTTTGGGCCTGTGTGTATGAAGTATATCTTCTTCTTCTTTTATCTTCTTCTGGCTCCATCCAGCTCTGCACTTCCTGTAAATCCCTCAGTATGGGGTGTAAATATTGTGTCCTCCCTTCTCTCTCCTCCAGTGTCCACACTGTTGAACCTGCGTCTTTGTGAGTCCGACTCAGGGAAGATGGTGTCAGTGCTGGAGCTTCCCGGCAGTGTGCTGATTGTCCCCCAGGCCACGCTGGGCGGGAAGGCCAAAGGCAGGGCCATGCAATACCACAACAACATCAGCAAAGAGGACGGACTGCGGCTCTACGGAGACTTCATTTCTCTGTGTGAGAAGGAACTGACGGCTGCTTCAGCTGAAGTGACGGTGAAACACGGGACGTATGGAAACAGACAAGTGCTGAAGCTCGACACCAACGGACCCTACACACATCTGATGGAGTTCTGAGTGTAAATATCTATATCCAAGGCTGGAAACAGTACCTAAGACTTTATGTATTGATATTTGATGTATGCATTTTTTATATCAACAAAATTACACTGGAATATGTCACCGTTTTTTGTGTAATCCCCTTAGGAGTCTTAAAAATATGCTCAGAAGGCCACAAAGTGTTGATAAACTCTGCAGTAAACATACCTGTTGAATACATAGTAATATCTGTGAAAGTTTGTAGAGGAGGAATGAGGGTCTGGTGCTGTTTCCCTGGTTACAGTGAAGGGAAATCAAAATGCTTTCCTGTTTCAATGTGACAACACAAGGGTCAGGGATTATAATATAACAAGGGGAATTATTCCACGAGGGATTAAAACACTTCACCCTTTTGAAACATTACACTTTGAAAAAGAAATATAAGCCTCAGCTAATTTAGTAAAGAATAACAGAAGTGGAATGTGACTAAGTACTTTTAATCAGGTGCTGTAAATAAGTACAAGTTTGAGCTACTTGTACTTTGAGTATTTCCATTTTATGCAACTTTATACTTCTACACCACCACATCTCATTAGTACATGCTGCACTTTTTACTGCACTTCATTTATCTGTGAAAGTTTAAGTTACTTTTCAGATTAAGATTTTACACATAAAATACATGATCTTATAAAACATGGCAAAAATGCATCATGTTTTATAAGTTCATCATATGCTTTGTTTGTAAAATATATCAAGCTGGTGGCTGCTTGCTCAGCTGCCGTTCAGCGGCTAGTGAGACATCCTGGTGCAGACTATTAATTGGAGTTAACCAGCCTGTCACTCATTGCAGCATATGAAAATAATTACAAGCACAGCTGTTCTTGGCTTTCAATGTCTGATAGTCCACCACTAACATTTTCGTCACATCTCATCTTGTCAAAGAAAAATTTGACTGTGGAATGGGGACACAGAGTTGTCTCGCCTTTATTACGCCATGGGAGGTAGTCACAGCGGCAAAACGATGTCTGTATAAACAGGGCAGTGAGCAGGACGGGATCATGGGTGTCACAGGTGTGACATTTTGACAATCTGATATGCATGCAACCCACCACGGAAGATAGTAGCTGTTGGTAGTGAGCGGCTAACTCGGAAGAAGAACAGCTGCCGAGAATGCCTACAAATTGGGAAAACAATGAAGTCCGGGAGCTCCTTACCCTCCGAGCAGTGGACAAGATCAGCCACCATATAACAGAGATGGTAAATGATTTTTATTGACATGTTAATGCCATAAAGTGTTGCTGACACGTGTTACACGTCACGCCTATCAGGCCTCTTTTGTTTCCGCAAAGCAGCAATGCAGTGTATCATCACACACTGGGGTCCTGTTTATACGACAATGATTTCAACTGAAAACGGTAAATTTTAGTTGAGTTTTGGCTGATCGTTTACACGACAGTGGCGTTTTGGGTGCCTGAAAATGCAACGTTTTGAAAACAGGCTCCAGAGTGCAATTTTTTGGAAAAGGCACCGTCTCCTTTGTCGTGTAAACTTGCAATATGCAGTTCCTTTGAAAACGGAGACTTTTCGCACATGCGCATTACGGTTCCAGTCACTAGGCATGCACGAGAATGTCAACCATCACAACAACAATGGCAGACTCCCGAGCTCTGTTTGTGCTGCTCACCCTGTTGAATTTATCAACCAGCTACAGACCTGGCATGTATACTGCACAGGGATTGTTATCAAAACGTCGTCTGAACGCGGGACTTTTTTCAAAACGAAAATGAGAAACAATTATGTTTTCAGCGGATCGTTTTTGTGTAAACATAGCCTGGAGCGGCATCATCCCCTTGTTGCTGGGTTCTGTGTAAAAATGTAGAGGGCATAAAGAGGGGACTTTGTAGCAGCTCTACAGCGCCTTATCTGAAAAAAATAAAGGCTACAGATTTTAAGCATTCAAGTTGAATGCCACACATGATATAACCACAGGGGGTTGATATAACCACAGCTGCTTTGATTGACACGCTGTCTGCTGATGTGTCCTCAGCCTAGTCAGATCCACCCCTCACTCTTCCACAGCTCCAACCTTTTGTCCAAATATGGCCACTTCTGGCTCCAAAAAACCAAGATGGTGACAGCCAAAATGCCAAACTCCATGCTTCCAAACAGGAGCCCACAAACATTAGCTACGTCCTTTATTTTTACAGTCTATGAGTTTTATGACTGGGTCCCTATTTTGTTTGTTTTAATGCGTTTAGTAAAAATTGCCAATTATTAAGGAAACTAAACAACTTGCCAACAACAGCATGAAAAAAGGTGTATACATAAATGTAAACTACACAGGTTTCAAAAACTGAAAAATGAAGGTAATTTGCTGAAGGAAAGTGATTTGTCGAGCCTCAAAGATGTTTTTTATTTGCTATTCTGCATTGCCCCCCATGTTGATGTTCTAAATATCTCTTTAAACATGCATGTAGAAAACTGCTATACATATATAGGCTTCATTTTAAGGCATGAGTGAGGCAAAGACCAAACAATGGAAAAAAGAAGTCATGATTTAAAGTTAACATTGAGATGCCAATGAGCTGAAATATGTATTAAGAAACTGCTAATAATTATCATCAATCACACAGCTTCTTGAACTTTCTTGGTATATATTGTTGTGTTGCTATGCAGTTTGAGGTAAATGGGTAATCATGGTGCAGTGGCTTATTGTTAGAAATCACAAAAAACAAATTGGCAACATCGAAACCAAAAAGAAAATTTTTTGGTAAATTGACTTTTAAGGGCCAGAATGCAAATGTGTTCTGTCTTGAAATGTTTTAATGCTTTAAAGTAAAGGGCTTGCCATTTAATGAGGAGGGAAACATTGGAGTTTATTAAAAACATAATCTTTTTATTACAAGTTCAAGTTCTGGTGTCATAACACATTGTACAGACTGTATAGTGCTGAAAACAGAGGAGTGCAAGAAGAAATAAAAATAAAAACCCATTTAGTGGTAAAATACTAAAATAATGTAGTAAGTGCATCAACACTTGCATTAATACTTTATATTACACACACACATACAGCAACTTTGTTGGAATGCCAGCTTAAAATAATTAATCTTTAAAGACATTTAAAGACGTTCTGTTCAGTGAGTATAACATGTCATAGGGGATTAAGAGGTTAAAAAGTGTTACTGAGATGGTTCTACTGCACAGGTTCAATCCCATCAAGGGCAGGACCTCAGACAATGACAAAGATTTATAAAATGATGGTAACAATGCATCACAAGCCACACTTATGAACAATGTCCCTGCAAGTGCGTTTTAATAAAAAAATTTACAAAATCACTGCTCTCATGTCAAAGATTCCAGCACTCAAGAGTATAACAGGCACATCATTTTTAAGTCTCGCTGGAAATACTGGATGAAAAGTTGGCACTTAAGTTATTTCACAGAGGTCATAACCTTTCAATATATTTATCTGTTGAAACTATGTATCTTACATATATAACCTGCTGTAATCTCTCATAGATAAGCACAGTCTAAATTCAAATCAGCCAGCATAGTCAACACATTCTCACTCCAACCTTGTTACATTTTGATGTTTTGGTCATGGACCTTCCACGTCCACATACGGCTCCAGTGCAGTAAATACTCATGGTCACATGCTTGGGGTCATTACAACTAGATAGACAGACAGATAGATAGATAGATAGATAGATAGATAGATAGATAGATAAACAAACAATAAAAAAAATAGTCTAGTGACCTATTTTTAAAAGGCACTTATACCAGTGCTCCCAAATATGAGACAAGCAGCGTGTGGCACTGTACACAATGTTTGTCAGATTCCAGAGTGTTTACTCGAGCAGTCACAAACATGTCAGTAGCGCTGGTCCATCTGGGCCTTTTTAGCACTAATCTCAGAGCGTCATTATATGCCACTTGCAGTGTACAAAGGAAAGCAATATGCTTTAAACAGAGTCAGCTTTACTCCATCAGTGCAACAACTGAATTTACGTGACAATACAATGCTTGCACATACAACATACGACACTGACGATAAATGTCCTCGTCATCTGTCAGCTCGTGTCCAAGGTATTTAACTACACTGCAGATATTCAGAACATTACCTGCCGGTTTAAAGTCAGGAAACGCCATATATTTATCTTCCTTAGTTCTGCAGATCATAATAACAATTTTTGCACTGTTACACTTTACATCATATTGTTCCCCATACATAGAACACACATTAATAGAACCGTTGTTATCAAAATTTACATATTAATAATTAATTATGTTCCTATGAAACCTGACACCCATCACATCACTGTGACAGTGAGCTAATATGTACCTTTGTGGATTCACACAAGACAGACAACAGCACCATCATGAGAGCAAACAGGAGAACGCCTGCTATCCCTTGTATCCAGTGAAGGAAAAATTTCGCATTCAGGTACCTTTTTTAGATAAGCATAAGAAAAATTGTGCTTGTCATTGCTGACATTTTAACACCAGAACTCCGTTAAAAACAATATTTTAAAAGGAGCTGTGTACGACATTCAGATTCCGATTAAGATGCCTGCACGCGGCTCTCAGTATCAGTGTGGCCACGCTGGCAGCTAGCAGCTAAAAGTGCTAACAGTGTGAACAGCACTAACAACATGGTGTTAACAAGGAGGGGAACTGGAGGGTGGGCCCTTTGGTGATGCTATTGCCTCCACCGCTGGTTATCATTAAAAGTTAAAGTCCCACTGATTGTCACACACCTGAATGTGTGAAATTTGTTCTCTGCATTTGACCCATCCCCTGAGGGAGCTGTGAGCAGCAGCGGTGCCGCGCTCGGGAATCATGTGGTGATCTAACCCCCCAAATTCCAACCCTAGATGCTGAGTGCCAAGCAGGGAGGCAATGGGTCCCATTCTTTTAGTCTTTGGTATGATCCGGCCGGGGATCTAACCCACGACCTCCCAGTCTCAGGGCAGACACTCTACCACTAGGACACTGAGCTGGTAAACCCTTTATTTACCCTTTCATTTTCGAAGAGAGATTGGGGTACATAAATAACAGCATAAAATAAACAATTTCAAAAGCACGATACAGTGCAATAATATACATTTAGAGTGTCGAGGTCCCCGTCTTTTTGCTGTCATGGATCCAGATCAGGTTTGGGCTCGGGCAGAGAATCTAAACTCTAATCTGGAATGACCTGTTATAACAAGACTATCAAGTTTCAAAGTGCACTGCAATTTGTTCCAGGTGTGGTGCACAATAAATAAAAACAAATGCTGGTCCCTTGTAATAGACAGAGAAGGCCAACCCATTCTCTGATAAAGAAGACAATGATGAGTGCTATGGCTGTCTACGGTTATAAATCTAAGGGCTGAATGGTGGAGGCTGCTGCATGGCGATAAATTACGTCACCATAGTCTAGCACTGAAACAAATATTGCTTCCACAATCTTCTTTCTACATGATGGAGGGAAACGAGACTTGTTTCTATACAAAGCTTAATTTGTAATTTTTTTGTCAGTGCATCAATATGCAGCTTGAAGGTGAATTTGTCTAACCTGGAAATACAGATGCCCCGCCCCTAGAAAATTATAATTTGCACTTCTTTCTTTCTTTCTACATTTGAGTCTGGATTTCCAAGCTAGAATTTGTCATCAATCCAGAAAATCCAGATGACTACCTACCACATAATTTTCTACAATATACAATTATTGCCATATGAAGAAATCTAGATCCAAATGACTTATAGCTAGTGTTTTGTTCTACTGGAGGCACATGATAGAAAATATTGGTATTGGAAGTGTTCAAGTTTCTATTTATAGGCCAAGTCTGAGATGTATTGAGGTCCACAGTATATAATTGTTTGTCTTTTTAAAGATGAGAAATGAACACAAATATGGAGTTTTGGCCTGGATATCCACTTCCAGTATTAGTCGTTTCCCCCAGAAACTTATTACTTTCAAAGTGCTGGCCAGTAGGTTTTGAGATTGGTAGCTGGGTCCAAGAACCAAAAGCTATACTACTACGTACTAGTAAGTACTAGTAACACTGTATCATATAGCCCATGTTGTCAGACTCAGATTGTCAGATTGTGTTGGGATTGTCCTTGTTCTTTTCCTTGGTTGTTTGGCCGGTTCGTCCTCTCCTGTATGGATTTACAGGCCTCCTATATGACACAAAACAGGTTAGAGATTAGGCTTAGGTTAAAGTTTAGCTGACAATTTTGCTAACTGACTGTAACTGACCTCAAATAACTGTTATGGAAAAAATACCAGGAGGAAATTAACAGAACAAAAGAGAGAAAATGGAGCAGCTATTGAGACTGACTAGCATTAGCCAGCAATAGCAGTTGCCTAATGAGCCCTGTGAGTGTAATTACTACAAGACCAGGTTTGTAAAACCAAATATTTGCAAAGATGCACAAACCTTTACAGGTATGTCTATCATCATCTATTTTTCTTCTTCTCCCTTCTGTATTTCTTTATATGAAGTGTTGACATGGCTGCTACTAGGGGTGCACGATAATTATCGGGCCGATAACAGGAAATTATTACGTCATTCCAATAAGTCCGAGCCCCGCTCCCACTATGAGACCTGAATGGCCTGCAGTGAATGCTGCGTTCAAGTGACGTTGGCATAATCAGAAAAACTCTTTCTGACTGGGAAAATTCAAGAATACCCCCTCATGCCGGAAAACAACTCGTTAACTTGGTCATAATTTCACACAGACACGCACACTCTCTCTCTTTCACTCACACACACACACACACACACACACACACACACACACAGACGCGCACACTCTCTCTCACACTAGTGTTGCAGGGTATACTGGTACCAACTGTAGACCGCGGCACTAAAACTCCACAGTACATATGATACCATAATGTTGGAGTACCGTAGTACTATGGTACCACTACTGTGGGATAAGTTCAAAGTCCAATCGCAAGAGGGTGAGTGTCCATGCACCGTCCAATAACAGCATGTGCTGGCCACCTGGCACTCAATATGCTGCTGCAGTGACATTTCAGGTATTAGCTGAGCTATTGAGTAGCCTATCTTTAAGCAGTGAAAGTTATTTCTTATTTCTTTTTACTTGTAGGTTCGATTTGTTTATATGCTACAGTGATTTGTTTTCCACAGAGCTCTACGGTGCGAGCATTTTACTCGCATTTGCGACTAAAAATGGTTTTGTGCGAGCAAAAGAAATCATTCAGGAGCACGCTGTGCGAGTACAGATTTCAACCAGCAGCAGAAACGAAAGGCGAATCCTGCAGGTTGTGGGTTGAACGGGGGTCACAGACACAGACAGGAATGTATTTCTGTCAAATGTGACGGCCATAGTGCTCTGTGGCGCAAGATAACGGCTTACCGGCGACGGAGAAGCCCTGCTCCAGGTCCAATAATTTCCCCTTGTTGGTGTCATGACTGCCCAGAAGTACCTGAACAGCCGAGCCGTGGCAGCACACAGGTATGTGGCGTGTCAGAGGAGAAACGAGCCGTTCACATTTCTCTCTTTGTGGCAGGTAACGATCCACAAACCTCACCGCACTTAAGGGACTGTTCTTTACTTATGAAGAGACTGTCAGGGGAGGAGGGTGGCTGGTTGATTCTTATTTTATTTATTTATTTTATTTTGATCCCCTCTATGTTAATCACTGATTGATGCTGTTTTTGAAGTATGAATAAGTCAATAAGTAATTTATTCCATTGAAATATCATTGATGTATTATAGAAAAGTGATTTATCTTTTTATAAATGACAAAAGGCACATCTGCGGTATCCTGATACTACTCAGAAGGGTGATACTGTCACTGGTATCGTACCGTGGGTCTCTCTTTCTCTCTCTCTCTCTCTCTCTCTCAACATGAGATAAAAGAACAACTGAACCTCATTTACCTTAGGGAAAAGGTATTCATTTGAATGGAACCATAAGCCAAAATCCTTTGAACGTATTTTTTTGTTACTATGGAATGCACTTTTTCAGTTTAGACAAGTCTAACTTGTTCAGTGCAATCATTTTCTATATATATTTATTTTTTTGAACTTCTGGAATTAACTTTTTCAGTTTGTAATCCCGATGCATGTATTTGCATCAGTTCAACGGGCCTTTATTTTTATATCAGTAAGTAATACACCTTATTTAAATTGATGTTTATTTGAGATATCAAATAGTTTTTTTTTAATATCTTTTCGAAAATGTTTGAGATGCTTGCCAATAGTTTCATTGGAAAAAATAAATATCTCTTCATTTAAAGAGTCAAAACGGTTTTGGTTTTGTTCATAGTATTGATGTCATGATCTTAGGTATACATATATATATATATATATATATATATATATATATATATATATATATATATATGTGTGTGTGTGTGTGTTATCGGTTATCGGTATCGGCATTTAGGAGCTGAAAGTTATCAGTTATCAGTATCGGTTTAAAAGAAAAGTTATCGTGCATCCCTAGCTGCTACATTTGAACATATCTGAGAAACTGTGTGAACGAGGGATGAATGACATAGAAGTTGTATGTGCATATACATGATAGGGTACAGTACTTTCTTTACTGACTGTGAACTGCTGTTTCTATGGAAAAATAAAAAAGTAAGTGTTACAATGTGTTCTAATTACAAGTAAACATAACTGATCTTGAATAATTCAATATATTTGTGCAATAAGGTGTATATAGCATGCGATTATAACAAAAACTACTGATTCTAATATGGGTTCGATTTGACCCACTTGTGGTTTATTGAGCAACACTTTTAAGTGCCAAACTATAGGTTTGCATTTTTTCCAGTCTTTCTTCTAACAGCAGTGACAAATCTGAGAAATCTGTTACAAAAACTGTGAGCCTATTCTTTTAAATGGGGAAAAAGAAGTGAAGAGAAATTTGTAACTTACTGGTAGTTTTACATCTCCTCTGTATCAAATAGACAGCAACAGTGATTCCAATGACAGGAATGGCAATAAGAAAGTAAGCATAGTTTACTGAAAGAACAGAGAAAAGATGTCAAGATTTGTTCTTCACTGTGGGATTAAAATAACACAGATCCATCCATTTTTCACGTCCACTTCTCCTGCTTCAGGTCACAATTCATACTTAAAGGAAATGGCCACTTTAGAATGAAAATACAGACAGTACTTTGTGACCCTCATGCCGACAAGAAGTCCAGTGTAGTTTTTTAACCCTCAAAACTCGTTCGGGGTATCGGAGGATAACAGCTAGCTGGAATAACAGCTACACTTGAAGTGCATAGAACCCACATTTTGAAAATGTAATAAAACTCCACTAATGCATTTCAAAAACGTCAGAACGGCCCGTCCGTCGTAATCCAAGTGCCCTGAAGCCTCGGCATGCAAAACTGACTTGAAAAGACGTAATTTACTCCACTTTTATAGCATCATTTCTCACCGTGGTCAGTTAGCTTGCCCTGCACTTCGAGTGTAGCTGTTATTCCGGATAGCTGTTATCCTCTGATACCCCGCATGAGTTTTGTGGATTAAAAAACTACACTGGACTTCTTGTCGGCATGAGGGTCAAACAGAATAAAAAAGAGCTATCAATGCAAAGAACCATAACAAGTGGCAATAACAGTAATAACACACTATCTCTCTCTACCAGTGCACCAGTGTCTCCCTCCTTCTCTCTCACACATACCCACACATGCACACACCACACCTCGCAATGTTTGAGGTAAACTGTGTGCATATATATGTATATGTATCTATCTATATATGTATATATGTATACACACATTTTCAATTAATAATAATTAAATAACTTAAGTGCAATGTTCACATTTTCATAGTTTTTTTTTGCTGAAACTAAACCAACTAACTATAAAGCTGCATAAAGCTGAGGAGAGCTACCGAGTCAGCTGATCATTATCTGTAAGTTCATCGCTACCAGAGATGTTTCACATTGTTTTCATATTGTTATTTCATACATTATTATTACAAAGATATTAATTGCAGCCTTTTTAAATCAAAGACAAGCAAAAACCGTTAAATCATCAATATCATGCCTTTGAGAAGAAACAAGTTTTGAGATGACGTTGCTGACCTGACCATCTGCATGTATTTCATAGGGGACATAAAAGACAGAGCTTGGTACTTACTGTGACCCTTTCCTGCCTCTGGCTCTGGCTCTGGCTCTCGCTCTCGCTCTCGCTCTGGCTCTGGCTCTGGCTCTGGCTCTGGCACTGGCACTGTGGAAAAATATGGGAAAAATGGCGATATGGGAAAAAAGACAGACCAGCTGTTATGCCAGTGTCAGTAAATGGGGATACAATTTAACATTACTCAAGACATTTACTTCCCTGGATTTGTCTGATCTGATGTGTTGCTCTTCTTTCCTATTCAATTGTAATATGTAACAAGTTTACAAGATAAAGTGTATTTATCAGTCCCTCCAGGATCTTACAGCAAAAACCTTGAATTTGTGGCCAATTTTGTCAAAAATTACAATAAAAAATGTGGCATTTTTATGTGATTTTTTGCAGGAAATTGCTGCAAATGACAAAAATTGGGGCTAATGACAAAAGGAGAAAAAAATGTGATTTTTTAATGAAACTACGACCTCCAAAAAATAAGTCATGTAATCACTTGCTATAATCATCATACTGAATATTACAAAAATAGCTGAAAATGTTTTTTATTGTTATCTTCTTTAGTTTTATTTAATTAGTTTCAAAACATAACATCCAATAATGTTGCAGAAAATCTTGAGTGAATATAGTAGCTCTCAAACCAGACAATGTGACTGTAAAACAACATGTAAGCTACATCTTTTGTAAACAACATTTTAATAAATTCAACACATATTGTGTGCAAATTCTTATGTCAGTACAAGAACGTTTCTCCATACTGCAATGCCGTATTTGATGACCCGTCAGATTACGTTGGAAATGACGCCGCGTGTGTGACGACTTCTGGTTGGCCGGAAAATGTGGAAAAACGCAGAAAAATCACAGGACTTTTGAAAAAATTGCAAGCCCCCGCAAATATTGCACACTATAGTTGAATTTGCGTGAATTATTGCGATCGCAAGATCGCGATTTACTGGAGGGACTGATTTATAGGTCCAGTGTGTCAGATTTAGGGGGATTTTGTGGCATCTGATGGTGAGGATTGCAGACTGCAACCAGCTGAGACTTCTACTGGTTAGAGTTCCTTCAGTGTTCATTGTTCAGAGGGGGTTTATTGGGAGCTGAATTATCCACAGGGGTCTCCTTCTCTAAAAAAAGAGACCAGACCAGGTGATTTCAACCCATAGAACAAGTGTTTTTCAGAGACTGTTCTGCGTGAGACGTGTTGGTAGCCTCGCACCTGCTCATGTTTGCTCATCTTTTTTTCTGTTACTTAAGAAAACACTGAATAAAGCAGTTTCACATTTAAAAATCTGTGTTTTACAGATGCTCTTGTCGTGGAGGAGCTGCCAATTAAGGTGGCCAATACAAAAATATGAATGGCCCAGTATTTGGTTTTTCCACCCTGGGCTACTGTAGAAACATTGCAGTGCAACATGGCGGTGTCTGTAAGCGAGGACCAGTTCCCTATGTAGATATAAATGGCTCATTCTTAGGCAATGAAAACACGTCTTATTTTCAGGTGATTAAACACTAAAGAAACGTACTATATCATATTCCATTTCTGCCAATGTATCCTCAAAGATCCTACACACTGGACCTTTAACATGTAGCATATATATATTTTCACTTTTTTCATTTTAGGTTAGAAATACCCACCGATACTGAGAAGAATATCGCATTGTCTGACTTCGGGTGAGTCTTTGACCTTAACAAGGCAGATGTAATTTCCCACATCCCGATCATCTACTTGGCTCAGTCTCAGTGAAATATTTCCGGCGGCCATTTGTTCATGGAAGAGAGATGTTCTACCTGTGAAATTCCTGTCCTGATGCTCTAGATCATCCTTCCCTTTTCGATAGAGGTGCACTTCTTTTTCCTTGTGAGTCCACTCAACTCTTACAGCTTTCAGGTCGTATGTGGGCTCTTTGTAGCATGGCAGAACAATGTCATCCCTCACTTTGGCTTCAACTGTTTCATGTTTGCCGGTCACATCAGACTCTCCTGGGTAAACAAACATTGCATTTAGCCTTACTGTTGCAGTATCACACTATAACACTTTGTTTCTCAATATTGATTAAGACAAAGACAGCTGAACAGCTGGTCTTTTATTACAGTTCACAGGCCTATAAAAAAAATTTTCAACTAAATGTAGCACAAATTTTAACAAAATTTCCTGAAAAAAAAAAATCATGAAAAGAAAATACAAAATAGTGCACATTTCCATCCTCTAGGCTATACTGTTGTGCTAATATTTGGACTTGGGCACATCAGGGTCATGGAACCTATTATAAGAGCTAAATACTGGACTCAAAGATGACGTCCAAGCATATTTTCCCAAATTGAGTGTTGTAGTATGATCAGCGGGAGACCATTAATGTGTGAAGTGAGTTAGGGGACACTACACTGCAGAGTATTGACATTACTGAATAATTTTGTTATATCTCTTCTCGGTGTTGCACTTTGTAGACGGTCCCTGTTAACACGTTCTGCAGTCTTTTTCCATCCCACCTCACACTGTTTAGCTGCAGCAGCTGTAATAGATGTTACAGCAGGGCTTTATCGCTCTTACCGAACACCCAAATGCTATAGCTGCCGTTACTTTTCTTCAGTTCACCAGAGGGGAGAAATAGCCTACTGACTTCACTCTACAAGCCTATAGAGGACACACCTGACACACCTGTTGTAGCGTCTTCCGCTGAATCAATGGCCACTCTCAAACCCTTGTTTGAGAGTTCCATTCCCCTGTCCGGAGGTATTTTCCCAGTATTCACCGGCTCATTAGACATTATCCCTTACATATACATATACACATATATATATATATATATATATATATACACACACACACACACACACATATATACATATATATATATATATTTTATACATATATACACACTGAACAAAAATATAAACGCAACACTTTTGTTTTTGCTCCCATTTTTCATGAGCTGAACTCAAAGCTCTAAAACATTTTCTATACACACATTTTCTCACAAATATTGTTCACAAATCTGTCTAAAATCTGTGTTAGTGAGCACTTCTCCTTTGCCGAGATAATCCATCCCACCTCACGGGTGTGGCATATCAAGATGCTAATTAGACAGCATGAATATTGCACAGGTGTGCCTTAGGCTGGCCACAATAAAAGGCCACTCTAAAATGTTCAGTTTCATCACACAGCACAATGCCACAGATGTCGCAAGTTTTGAGGGAGCGTGCAATTGGCATGCTGACTGCAGGAATGTCCAACAGAGCTGTTGCCCATGAATTGAATGTTCATTTCTCTACCATAAGCCATCTCCAAAGGCGTTTCAGACAATTTGGCAGTACATCCAACCGGCCTCACAACCGCAGACCACGTGCAACCACACCAGCCCAGGACCTCCACATCCAGCATGTTAGTAGGTTCGTTCGAGATGAGCCAGGCCTGCACAGATTCGATCACCGGCGATCGGCGCACAATGCATGCCGGTTAGTTTTGTGTCCGACTTCACCCTGACTTGCTCTGATGTATTACAAAAGTGGACGGCGATACAACCGCGAGAGCGAGGCGGCCGCAGTTTTTAGAGCCAGGCGCTGTAGTTGCTCTCCACCGACTGCACCACCTGGCTCTCAGCTGATCTAACAGCTGATTGGTTTAGATGTCGACTCCACACTATGACGTTTCAGATAAACTTTTAATTTTTGTTGAATTTTAGAGATTAAGATTGTATTTGTCTGATCTGAGGGTTTATTCTGTGAACAGAAAACATGTTGTGTGACTGATGGTGAAGTTTAGTTGTCAGAGACTGAATACATTCATCATAAACTTGACAACAATACATTCAGAGCTGCCGCAAGTCTCCTACGGGGGCGTGGCGCTGACGTCACTGAATCAGGAAGTGAGCTGAGTGGGGTATCTCGCTTTATCCAATACAAAGAGCATGGATACCAAAAGGCGAAGCTCCGATGAATTTTTGCCAACAGCCACTAGGGGCGCTACCACCATTTTGGACTGTTGAGCTTGGACTGTTGCGCCCAGACAACATGCAAGATTTCAAGGAGAGAGGAGAAAAAAAGTAAAAGAAAACAGTGTAGTGCAATTAACTGCAACAACTATCAGTGGAACACCCCGCACCTGGCCTTCCACCATTTCCCGAAGGATCCCGACAGGTAAGAACTCCTGAGGTGTAAGTTTTAAAGTGTTTTAATATCCATTTCATATGCCAGCTTTGTTTTGTTGTGTGTGTGTATATATATATATATATATATATATATATATATATATATATATATATATATACACACGTGTGTGTGTGTGTGTGTGTGTGTATATATATATATATATATATATATATATATATATATATACACACACATATGGCCTCTTGGACCATTTATATCATTATCATCACTGCTTTAGCATTAAAATATATCATATTAAAATAGCCTATATATATTGGACTTCCGGGTTGACTCAGCCCAAGATGGCAGCATAGGTAACTGGCTCCCGATCAGTACTCGAGAAAAACCCCCGAATTCAATTACCTTGATAGAAATATATACATCTGAAGCAGAGATGGAAAAAGGGGGGGAAATCAAGAAGACAAACAAACCAAAAGAAAAAAAAACAACCCGAATTGACCAACGAAGACGGAGGTGATATAGCAGACCACATGGTCTGCTATATCACCAAGGCGGCTGCAGTGATTCGAACGGGACTTAAAGATATTGTTAAGGAGATCCAGGACTTTAAAACTGAGCTGAAAATGAAGTTCACCACATTCAGAGAAGAAATCAAAAAGGAAATGAAGGAAGAACTCGAGGTTTTTAAGAAGGACATTAACCAGCGGCTCACAGAAACAACAGCAGAGCTAACCATACAAACTACGAGAATCACTGAGACCGAACAGAGAATCGAAGAGCTAGAAAACTGGAACATTGAGGCAAAAGAAGCCCTACTTCAGTCAGTAAAACAACAGAGAATACTACAAGATATGCTGACAGACCAAGAGGAAAGAAACAGACGGAATAATATCTGCATCTTCGGTCTGAAAGAGGGAGCAGAGGGCAGCTCTGTAACACAATTTATTGAACAACTTCTGAAAAACGAGCTGCCTCTGCCGACAAACATGGATCTACAAATACAGCGGGCACACAGAGCTTTACTGCCGAAACCAGACGCTGATAACCCCCCGAGATCTATTGTGGTCAACTTCCTTCAATACACGGTGAAAGAGACGGTGCTGAGGGAAGCCTGGAAGAAAAAAATTCACTATCAAAACCGAGCACTCTTTTTCGACCATGACTACGCCACCGAGGTTGTCCAGAAAAGAAAAGAATACAACGGTATTAAAAAAGCTCTTAAGGAGAAAGGAATACGCTTCCAGGCGCCTTTGACGAAAATCAGGATCCACTGGGAAACTGGCCCGCGGACATACGAGAGTGCACAGGAGGCTGCGAAAGAGCTGAGCTGGAGAGGAATCACGGCAGAGGTGCCGGGGAGAGGTGCAGCCAGGACCGGGATGGAGGAGCGACTCCAGCGGGCACTACCGTGGCAACGAGTCGGTAACTCAGAAGATACTGCTTTGCGAGCCAAGCAGAGACTTCAGGAATTTCAAAGGAAATAATGGAGAAAGACGTATGTGAGTGCATTGAAAAGACTAATTAAGGACAGATTAATATTGATTGCACTCCCTGAATTGGTCAAAATATTGATCGATTGTCTTCCCTTGCTATATCTGATCGGTAGCTAAGAACATACTTTTTGCTAGGAGGTTAATGCAGAGACATTATTGGACAATAAGACCAAACCTACCTAGAGAGGGGCCCCCATATGCTGCGGGATATTCCCCTCACCCCACGAAGGTAACGTGGGAGGCACACACATGGATACATGCCTACTTTTGGAAGTCAAATTGTTCCCTGTTCTATATCAAACTGGTTCTATGTTCTTACGAAGTTGTTGTTGGTTGCCATGGTTACGATACGGATCCAAGTAAAGTACAAGATTTTACAAAAACAATATGAGTAATATCTCACTAGTGTCATTAAATTTAAATGGGCTGAACAACCCAATTAAGAGAAGTAAGGTAATTTTGAAAATGAGAAAACTTAAAGCACAAGTCATCTTCATCCAGGAAACACATTTATCTCAGGAAGAGCATGAAAAGCTCAAGAAATTTGGTTATAGAAACACTTTCTATAGCACATGCAAGCGGAGCCGTAAAAGAGGGGTTGCAATAATGATACAAAACGCAGTCAATTTTGAATGCTTAGAAGAAATTAATGATGAAGAGGGACGATATGTTCTTGTTAAAGGAAAATTAGAGAACAAGATAGTCACATTAATTAATGTATATGCCCCGCCAGAAAGTGATAAACATTTCTTTACAGTTCTATTTACAATTATAGCATCAGAAACAGAAGGCATTGTGATGTGTGCTGGGGATTTTAATGTAATTCTGGATCATAAGATAGACACAACAAGCACAAAAAGAAGTAAGACTCACTTAACTAAATTTATGAATATGTCACTGAAGGAACAGGGTATGGCAGATGTATGGAGAGAACTCCACCCAACAAAGAAAGACTATACACACTATTCCAACACACACAACACTCATTCTAGAATAGACTATGTATTTATGAATAGCTGGGACATGCACAAGGTGAAAGAACGTGAAATTGGAGTGGCTGATATTTCAGACCACAACAAAGTTCATTTAACTGTACAAATGAATAATAGACATAAAAATACAACTTGGAAACTAAACAGTGGCATAATGAACAATAAAGTAATAATTGAGCAAATTAGAAAGGAAATAAAAAGATGTATCGAAGAAAATGCTACAGATGAAATTAACCCAATTATCCTATGGGACACTGTAAAGGCCGTAATTAGAGGAAAATTAATAGCTCAAATCAAAAGAAGCTAAAACAAGCGGCTTATCTTGATCTGACAGGAAAATTAAAAAACCTGGAAATGAAATATCAAAACAACCAAAATATTCAACTCCTACAGGAAATGAAGACCATAAAAGGGGAAATAGACGAAATTCTGAGAGGAGAGATAGAGAAAAAACTTAGATTTGTGAAACAGGAATATTATGAATCTGGCCCTAAAGCTACTAGACTACTGGCAAGGCGAATTAGGAAACAACAGGCGCTAAATACAATACACTAAATCAGAGACCCTCAATCGGCAGGATTACTACAAAAACCTATATACACAACTACCCTCATCTAGTGAGGAGGCAAAAAGACAGTTTCTCAACTCACTCGATTTGCCAGCTATTGGAGAATTACAAAACAACGACCTCACAGCTCCTATAACACCTGAGGAAATATCCAAGACTATATCTAAGCTTAAAGCCAATAAAACCCCTGGAGGTGATGGTTTCCCATCGGAGTGGTACAGAACTTTTAAGGAGGAACTGATACCTCTCCTTGCAGCTTCCTTTAATTGGACTCTCAAAGAAGGCCACTTACCACCATCCTGGAAAGAGGCAATAATTTCAATAATTCCCAAAGAAGGAAAAGACACAGAATATTGTAACAACTTCAGACCAATATCAGTTCTTTATGTGGATTACAAGATATATACATCTATTATAGCACAAAGATATGAGAAATTTATAAATGACCTAATTGACGAAGACCAAACCGGTTTTATTGCAGGGCACCAAACACAAGATAGCATTAGGAGGACCATACGGATAATTAACACAACACAAACTAATAAAAACAGTGCTGTTTTGTTAAGTCTCGATGCTGAAAAAGCCTTCGATAGTGTAAATTGGGACTTCCTATATTTAGTATTAGAAAGATTCGGATTTAATAAAGACTCAATTAATTGTATTAAAACTATCTTTCAAAATCCTACAGCCAGAATAAAAGTTAATGGGAGTCTAACGGAAAGAATAATGTTAGGAAGAGGTACGCAACAGGGATGCTGCTTATCTCCACTCCTCTTTGCTATATATATTGAGCCATTAGCCCAGGCGATTAGACAGAGTGAGGAAATAAAAGGGATTAATATTAATGGACAGGAACATATAATAAGTCTATTTGCGGATGATATTATGATATACCTGGACAGCCCCAATACGACTTTTACTCAGCTAATGCATCTCATAAAAGAATTCGGTGAGCACTCAGGATACAAAATAAATGTAAATAAAACACAGATCTTGACCTTTAATTATACCCCATCCCCACAAATCAGGAGAACTTACCAATTAAAATGGCAATCAAAAACTATTAAATATCTCAGTGTGACTTTAACAAAACAGCTCGCTCACCTTTATAAAGCAAATTATGACCAGATCCATTTCCAAATTAGTAGAGACATAGAAAGATGGTCAACCCTGCCATTAGATTTTAACTCTAGAATTGAAGTAATTAAAATGAACATTTTTCCTAGACTACTATATTTTTTTTCAATGTCTGCCTATTAGGATTCCACGAGAAAAGTTTAAAATTTGGGATAAAATGATCTCCAGATTTGTATGGAATGGTAAAAAACCACAGATAAAATATTGTACACTACAATTGGAAAAAGATAAAGGAGGTATGGCACTTCCCAATTTGAAAGACTATTATCGTGCAGCACAACTCAGACCAGTGGTCAAGTGGTGTGATGAAGACTACTGCAAAGTGGAAAGACATTGAGAGGGCGGTGGCAGGTATTCCAACCCAGTCCCTGATTGGCAATGCTGAATTAATGAAGTCACTACAAGACACGATCGATCCAATAACTTTGCACACATTGAATCTCTGGTTTGACTTTACCAAACAACACAAATTAGAGAGAGATTTAAAATTGTTAAGTTGGTTTGCATATGATGACAGATTTAAGCCAAGCTTAAGTGACCACAACTTCAGGGACTGGGGCAGGAAAGGGCTTACAGCCATGTGTACATTAACAAAGAATGGGAATGTAATGAACTTCCAGGAGTTAAAAACAAGTTATGGATTAGAAAACCGGGACCATTTTAGATACCTACAGTTAAGGGACTATTTTATAAAGGAAATACAAACTGTGAAAACTTTAAATGGTGTACTTGATGTAATGACCAGGACATACAGTGGAACTCAGTACTGTACCGAAATCTGAGAGACTCAGAAGCTGCTTCTACTCTGTACATTAAAGAGAAGTGGGAGAGGGAACTGAACATCAACATTACTTTGGAAGAATGGCATGAAATGTGTGAAACACAACACACAACTACAAATTCAAGAACATGGAGGGAATTCGGATGGAAAAACCTGACTCGCTCCTTCATTACACCTAAATTGAAGAGTAAATAAACTGGTTCCCAACATACATGTTGGCGGTTATGTGGAGAGAGAGAAGCAAACCATACACACATCTTCTGGAAGTGTCATAAACTTAACTTGTTCTGGGAAAGTGTACATAACATAATGAAAGACATTTTGGGATATGTAATACCAAGGGAATGTAAAGTTATGTATCTTGGAAGTTTGAATAAATATGTTCTAGAAAAAGACAGATACTTAACCAAAATGTTATTGGTCACATGTAAAAAAGCAATAACAAGAAATTGGTGCAGGACTGAACCACCCACTATAACTCAATGGCTAGAGATCATAAGAGAGGTCTGCACCATAGAGAGAATGACCCATCAGCTTAAAATGAGAGAAAATGTCTTCTTAACTAAGTGGGAGAAATGGACACAATACGACACAGTGAATGATGCCTAAGGATTGACTGATTTGGATTTATGTACTCTGTTTGGGATAATGGATGCCAGTAACCATGACTGTTATTCTTCTGTTTTTTGTTTCTTACTTAACATATCTGTCCTAATTTTCTATTCAATTCTGCGATGGAATACATGATTTAAAATATATATTTCTTTGTTTAAATGTAATAAACTCCAATAAAAATGTGAGTGTCAAAAAATAGCCTATATATTATTATTATTATTACTGTCCCCTTACTGTACAAACTGTAAATAAATCTTTATTCCTGACTATGTGACAATGCCATTAATGTGTTTCTAGTTAAATTGAATTTCTATTTATTCATTTATTTATTTTTTGGTAGATTGGCTTATGGGGTGATTTTGAAGGAGTAATTAAGTTAATCTTCTCATAAGTGGATGTAATATGTAGAGATGCCATCTAGGCCGTTTTTCTTCGTTTTTTTTTTTTTAAAGTCTATATTTTGCTTTACAAAAACATGAAAAAGCAGCTGTGACCAAGCTATCACGAGGTGAGTAGTATTGTAAGCATAATTAATAGTGATATACTTCAGTTTGTCTGTGTGTTTTTGTATGCAAGCGGGTCTGCTGCGGTCTGCTGACAGTCCAAAATGGCGGCTGTAAGACGAAACCATGGGCGAGTCTGTTGCTATGGGGCGTTCTATTGAGCTTCGCCTCTTGGTATCCATGCTCTTTGTCCAATATCTCTTAGGCGGTGGGCCGAAGTCGCTATCTGCTTTTGTTTTTGAAATGATCGATCCTCAGCGATAGAGTAGCTGCTTTTTTAACATTAACTTAATATATTTTTTCTGAACAAGTTTCCGTTTGTTGGCAGTCTCAATTCGATCATATTTTTATGAAAACTAAACTTATGTTTGATAAACTAAATCAGGCAAACGCTATGGCGTACTATACCGCAAACCAATCAACAACAAGTTCCAGCGTCACCTGACTTGAAGTGTGCCAATGATATTCGCCCAAATAGGAAGTAAACACCGCTCAGAGGAGTTGACCGGAATTGACCGGAGTTAACCGTAAACAGTATGTAGTCTGTGTCTTTATGCTATCTAACCGACAGTATTCTCCTGGACATTTTCTGCATATCTTCCGTGAGAAGCTGAAGACGTTTCTAACGTTAACTTAGTTGAAGTGTTTTGAACAGTTATTCACGTTGTGTATTAGCTCATTAGCCACCGATGTGTTGTTAGCATTCATCACTAGCAAAGTGAACGGACTTTTAGCCGCAGTACAGCTAACTCAGCTTACTAATGAGGCTGCAGTTCATAGTTTCCGATGAGGAGAACCTGAGGAATAAACTGACTGTGCTGTGAGTAACCCAGCTAACGCTCAGAGTATCCTGACTGCACCGCTCGGGCCCCGCTGTCATGGACGACATCGACGGGCCGTCTTCATCTTCGCCACTGACTGAATGAATGACTGAAAGGCTGTTACACATCGTCTGGACACGTGTGACATCTTGATCCTCGCCTGCTGGTTCGAGAGACCATGGAGTTGACAGGAAATCAGACGCAAACTATCTAACTATCAGACTATGTGATGACTATGGTATTAGTACTTTTACTGAACAAAAGGATCTGAATACTTCACCATTGTATGATATATGAATATTTATGATATGAAAATTGAAATTGAATGTACTGTCCAAAGTCAAAACCACAATGTTGTACAAACCAATCTGCTGTATTGCCCTCTCTTTATTCTTGCGAGCTCTCTCAATGTTTCTTCTGTTGGCATATTGCATATAACATTCTCGGTGGTAGCCAACATTAGCTGGCACACAAAGACATTTTCCTTTAACTCATATTTTTCTACAGCTATTGCTGCAACTTGGCTTTCTTTAGTATCAAAACTGACCCACTCCAGAGAACTTCTTACAAATGCTGCCCAACTTTCGACTGAAAATCGTATGATATTAGGAGCTGTGTTGCCTGCTACATGCATGCAGCACTCCATATTTTCCAGGATGCATCCTTAGCTGCAGATGTGCTAGCTAAGGTAAACATGTGTTTGGGTTGATGCAAATGAGATGACATAAAAAAAAAAAAATCAAATCAAGTGGAGAAAACGACTCAGACTCATCACTTGTTGTATATTGTAGTTTATTAGGTCATTCATTAGACTCTAGAAGCTTATAAACTAGTCAGTTTAGGGTCTATTATTAAGAAATATATACACATATATTACAATTACTCTTTTGTTTAGTATTAGAACAATATGAGAAGCAGATGTAACATATGCCTCTTGCATGTTACATTAAATACATCAGTTGAGCTTTAAATGGTCACTATGTCGAATAGCAACATCTTGAAATATAGAATATAGTTTTGCCAGTAATTTTGTGTTATTTTCATATTTTTATGCTGTTATCTTATATTTCAAATTTAATACTTGGCTACACAGTATCCAAGGTAACGATGTAGCTAAAAAGCCCATCACCGGGGGAACAAGTCAGACCGGGCTTGTATCCCCCACGTGAGTGTGTGACTGTTTAATGGAAACCTGTAAATATTAATGTATAGCTGATCTGAGAGGGACTTTATTACTAATTATAACTATATTGACATTCAGAGTGATTATCAATGTGTACTGGTTCATATGTATCAATAGTGTCTTTTATGTAATTTGTAATATAGTAAGTCTTTGACATAGCTGTCAAGTCTCCCGTTTTGGCCAGGAAACTACCGTATTTTACCCCTCTTTCCCGCCGTCCTCCCGTATTAGTATTTTCCCGTAAATCTCCCGTATTATAATAACATAATAACCCTGTATTATAACGTAGGAATGTTCACAGCATTTCAATGTCAACAAAGGTAGGCCTATCAGATTCTGATCACCTAACTGTAGTTAGTAAGTGGTTGACAAGTGGTTATTTTAGATTTCCTGTACACCTGTCTTAAAATGTAAGGGATACTGGAGCTTGGTTGGGGTGGTGGGACGGCTCGCGGCGGGCGCCGGAAAATTTCCCTTATTTTCAGATCCAAAACTTGACAGGTATGGTCTTTGATCCTGGTCAAAGTTAGACTGTTGACCATATAATTTGTTATTTAACGGTTATTAAGCTTCGTCATGTTGACATCATTTATTAGTATTGTAAGTTTCCTTTGATTGTGATTTTATTTATATTAAATAGTTTAACTGAGACCGGGCTTGTATCCCCCAGACCCCGAAGTGCTTGTAAGCAATAAACAGTGATCACTGAATCGACATCGGAGCATCTGTGTGTCTTTGTTGGAGTCAACTGACGTTACTAACTGTTAGCCGTTAGTCCACCATCATTATCACAACACAACGCAGAGACTGTAGGCTGTCGCTATTATCAGCAATATAAAAGAAACTTAACGGGGGCATACATAGAAAAATAAATCACAACACTGACCATTTTTAGCACCTGCAAAGGGATTTGTGTAGACCCTAAGATTATACAATCATGTTACATACATATATTAATGATGATGGTGATTATATACCATATATTTACATTAAATTGTTCATCTGGACACAATAATAAGTCAAAAAAAGACGGAGCTGTCAGTTTTCCCTGTTTACATTTTCGGGTCCTAAGGCCGTCTGCCATTGGTTGATATTCTCTAAACTACAATCTGATTTGTTCATCAGCTAGAGTTATCCCGCAAGTTGCCTGAGCAGAGTGACAATTAAAATACAAGTTTGTGAAAATATATGATCAAACCAGAGCTGCCAACAAATTTTCCCGGACTCTATAGAATTGTTTAATATCACACACAAAAAACTGTGTACTCTATCGATGGAGATCGATCAACAACACGAAAAACGCGTTCGGCCCACCGTCTATCTGGTATTTCCCGACTCGAATCACACAACAAGGCAGTCACGTGATTCCAGAGAAACGGGGCCTCGTTTGTCTTTGGTCACGTGATATCCTGAAAAACGACACTGGCTTCGACACAAGCTCAGTGTTGCCAACTTAGCGACTTTGTCGCTATATTTAGCGACTTTTCAGACCCCTCTAGAGACTCATTTTCAAAAAAGCGACTAGCGACAAATCTAGCGACTTTTTCTGATGTTATTGAAGACTTCTGGAGACTCTGTTGTGAGAGCACGTATCATTCTTAGTCTTCTCAACGGGCAGCGGATGCTGCCGTGAGCTCCTCTCTCGCCCCAAAGCACTCACAGACGGCCCAGTCCTCCCTCCCAGCAGCAGTCAGAGCAGGAGACGTTAACCCCTCCACGTCCAGACTGCAAATGAATCGCACATGCGCGGAACCGCCGCTGGCTGATCTATCGCTCTGATCCCGACCTGGTTTACAGTCAGGGCGGGATGTAAATGTAAAATTTTCTTTGCCTAATATAAATCACTGAAAAAAGGTTCATTTGTAGTTCTAAACATATTCAGGGTGTTTTTTTACTCAGTTTTTGTCTCCCACGATGTTATTCCTCTCTCCTACAGCATCCATTACAATTACATGCATATGGACAATTATGCAAATTAGGCGATGACGTCATTTAGCGAGTTCTAGCGACTTTTAGGACAGCCAATAGCTACTTTTCTTACTGAGGAGTTGGCAACAGTGCACGAGCTTCATTTGGATCGCTTGGATATCTGCTTGCTCGGTGGGCGCTGTAGTAGCAGATTTGTTAGCAGTCTTGCTAGTCAAGTTAGCACTCATGCTAGTTAGCGATTTTCGGGAGTCGTTCTTCCTCTTCTCTTGAGGTTTCATGTTACCAGCAGAGGTAACCCAACGACGGCCGGACAGACGTGGTACCCAAATAAATGCAAAAAGTATCGTTGTTCACACTTAACCTATGTGGAAAACAGTTCGGTTTGCGGATCTCAGCAGAAAGCTTCCACTCAGAGCGCCATCTTGGTTAGCGCCCCTCTCACCCAGCAGCTAAGTTTAAAAGTATTTTAAGATAAGTGTCAAACTAAGTTAGTCTACATACAGACATCTGTCATTTGAGCTTATTAGTAACAATTCACTATCAGCTGAACTAGCGTGCTGTCCTTGTGTAAGACATAACGTGGATGAGAGACTGTGGGCGAAGCATACTGAATATCACTGTCTACATGTTTACGTGTTCATGCTTGCAGAACACGTGTATTGATAAAGTATTGGCTTCTTACTCGCTAAGGGTTAATGTCACTTACAGTAACGAGTATAGCTGCCGTCAACTCGCCATCATTTTTGAGTTATCTTCACTTTGTTTCCACCGGGGCCGCTCAGCTGTTCACCGGTTACCGTGACTCGTGTAGACGTGTGTGCGTGTGTTTGGTTGGGGGGGGGGGGGATCAGCGCCGACACAGATGAACCGATACCGTTAGTGCTTATCAATACTACGGCCTTTGATCATTTAGCCCCGGCGGGGCTAATTTAATACCGGGTTTCGGTACCCACCCGGGTAATATCGGTGGTAAATGAGAAAAGTCCCTGCGGTGGAAAAGGGGCTTTAGTTTCAAAAGAGAACGTCAAGGAATGTCACGTAGCCTACCTGTAACGCTCCAGACAGCCAGAGACAGCAAACTCACAAGTATTGACTTCATGATGTGAATGGTGGTGGTTCGTCCCAGATGAAGAGTGGAAACGGCACCGTCTCCGTTGTCATGTAAACTTGCGTCTTCTCGTCTTCTTCTACTGTTTATTGGCGGTTGGCAAATAACTAGTGGTGTTGCTCGAGCCAGTTTGCTCGAAACAGAGTCGATCTTTTGAAACGCAAGTGCATTCACACCAAAAGCGTCACGAGCGCCAGCGGTCGCTCAGGTCGCTGGCATCTCGCTGCAGCACCTCCAGCAGGCGCTTGCAGCTATAGACATATATACATAGACGCCGCATCGACTGCCTGAGAGCGTCCTCGCCGGCCGCCATCTTGGATGGGTCTCGCTTCGCCGCCACAGTGCATTCACTTCTATTGAGGAAGGAGCTGTATGCACAATCAAATAGAATAACTCACTGAATTTTCAACTGATTTTCACGAGGTTTGGTTTGTTACAAACGGCACACATGTAGTTATGATACAGGATGCGTTCGTACATTAAAAATGCGGGATTTCATGCTTTAATACTTTCTGGAGATAGCAACAGCATGTTATTTAGGTCACAACACAGTTATTTTCTTCACCTCAACCCCAGAGTGGGATATATATATATATATATATATATATATATATATATATATATATATATATATATATATATATATACATATAGATAGATATAGATATACACACACATATACTGTGCTGCTGCCGTGGTCCTGCCAGATGCCTCCTGCTGCTGCTGGCCATCATTAGTCATTAGTCATACTTCTACTGTTATTATACACATATGATTATTGTCACACATGTATACTGCCAGATATTAATATATACTTTCAACATATTGTACCACAGTAGCCAGAACTATAACTATAATATTATTACTTTCATTAATGTTGTTGTAAGCTACTGTTATTGCCGTCTGTCCTGCATCTCTCTCTCTCTCTCTCTCTCTCTCTCACTCTCTCTTTCTGTCTCATTGTGTCATACAGATTACTGTTTATGTTATGCTGATCTGTTCTGTACGACATCTATTGCACGTCTGTCCGTCCTGGAAGAGGGATCCCTCCTCAGTTGCTCTTCCTGAGATTTCTACCGTTTTTTCGCCTGTTAAAGGTTTTTTTTGGGGGGGAGTTTTTCCTTATCTGCTGTGAGGGTCCAAAGGACAGAGGGATGTTGTATGCTGTAAAGCCCTGTGAGGCAAATTGTGATTTGTGATATTGGGCTTTATAAATAAAATTGATTGAACTGATTGATATACACACACATATATATATAGGCTATACTGTACTGTATAAACACAATATACACAATACAAAACATAGTATAGCATATTAATAAATGTATTAATATATTTTAATAAAGAAAAAGCTTGATTGTTGATTGAGTTTATTTCTCACACACGCTCTCTTTTATACCCACAGCCATCAGACTTAATAATTCTTTGTTAAATAGATGATCTTACAGACTTCTTTGAAATTTTCTTTGGGGATTAATAAAGTTCTTCTTATTCTTATTACACTGACTGCTGTGATCCCTCAAAAGTAGTAAAAAACATTTTCAGTATTTACATAAACACAGATTAATTTTGGTATTGGTATTATAACTGAAAATGGGACTGTGGTCAAGATAATTTGAAAAAAGATACAGAAGGATGAGCAGCAGGGGATATTTGCAGCACAGCTGGTGGAAAAGTGAATATGTGCACAAAGGTGTGCTATACATAATATGCTATACTGTGTTTTGTATTGTGTATATTGTGTTTATACAGAATATAAATACTATATATATATATATCCCACTCTGGGGTTGAGGTGAAGAAAATAACTGTGTTGTGACCTAAATAACATTCTGTTGCTATCTGCAGAAAGTATTAAAGCATGAAATCCCGCATTTTTAATGTACGAACGCATCCTGTATCATAACTACATGTGTGCCGTTTGTAACAAACCAAACCTCGTGAAAATCAGTTGAAAATTCAGTGAGTTATTCTATTTGACTAGTGCATACAGCTCCTTCTTCAATAGAAGTGAATGCACTGTGGAGGCGAAGCAAGACCCATCCAAGATGGCGGCCGGCGAGGACGCTCTCAGGCAGTCAATGCGGCGTCTATGTATATATGTCTATGGTAGAGGACATCTGGCGGCTGCACCGTGAACATGATGACATTAAATTGCATCATGCCATCTTGCTGTTCTGCATTAAATTTTTAAGCAAAAAAATATCCACTGATCAAAGGAATTGTTGGACTGTATGTTTATCTATATTAGGCTATCTATATATTTATCTAAATATTAGCACAATTTAATATCAATAAATCATTGCATACATAAGTAGAATAGAATAATAGAATAGAATAATGTTTATTCGGACATGTTTAAAAGAAACAAGCTTAGGTTAGAAAAAAAAATATAATAATAAAGAAATAAAAAATGAAAGACATGAATAATGAAGTTGCGTAAAGTAAAGGTCAGCCATTCAGCAAGTCACAAAGACAAACCAAAGAAAACAAAAACAAAAAAAACAATCAAACAAAGAAATATAACTCGGAAACATATTTGCATATTTCACGTCCTAAAAGGAGCAGGAAGGAAGTGTGAACTTATCTAGTCCTACCCCCTTTTTCTTTATATATATATATATATATATATATATATATATACAGTACAGGCCAAAAGTTTGGACACACCTTCTCATTCAATGCGTTTTCTTTATTTTCATGACTATTTACATTGTAGATTCTCACTGAAGGCATCAAAACTATGAATGAACACATGTGGAGTTATGTACTTAACAAAAAAAGGTGAAATAACTGAAAACATGTCTTATATTCTGGTTTCTTCAAAATAGCCACCCTTTGCTCTGATTACTGCTTTGCACACTCTTGGCATTCTCTCGATGAGCTTCAAGAGGTAGTCACCTGAAATGGTTTTCCAACAGTCTTGAAGGAGTTCCCAGAGGTGTTTAGCATTTGTTGGCCCCTTTGCCTTCACTCTGCGGTCCAGCTCACCCCAAACCATCTCGATTGGGTTCAGGTCCGGTGACTGTGGAGGCCAGGTCATCTGCCGCAGCACTCCATCACTCTCCTTCTTGGTCAAATAGCCCTTACACAGCCTGGAGGTGTGTTTGGGGTCATTGTCCTGTTGAAAAATAAATGATCGTCCAACTAAACGCAAACTGGATGGGATGGCATGTCGCTGCAGGATGCTGTGGTAGCCATGCTGGTTCAGTGTGCCTTCAATTTTGAATAAATCCCCAACAGTGTCACCAGCAAAACACCCCCACACCATCACACCTCCTCCTCCATGCTTCACAGTGGGAACCAGGCATGTGGAATCCATCCGTTCACCTTTTCTGCGTCTCACAAAGACACGGCGGTTGGAACCAAAGATCTCAAATTTGGACTCATCAGACCAAAGCACAGATTTCCACTGGTCTAATGTCCATTCCTTGTGTTTCTTGGCCCAAACAAATCTCTTCTGCTTGTTGCCTCTCCTTAGCAGTGGTTTCCTAGCAGCTATTTGACCATGAAGGCCTGATTGGCGCAGTCTCCTCTTAACAGTTGTTCTAGAGATGGGTCTGCTGCTAGAACTCTGTGTGGCATTCATCTGGTCTCTGATCTGAGCTGCTGTTAACTTGCGATTTCTGAGGCTGGTGACTCGGATGAACTTATCCTCAGAAGCAGAGGTGACTCTTGGTCTTCCTTTCCTGGGTCGGTCCTCATGTGTGCCAGTTTGGTTGTAGCGCTTGATGGTTTTTGCGACTCCACTTGGGGACACATTTAAAGTTTTTGCAATTTTCCGGACTGACTGACCTTCATTTCTTAAAGTAATGATGGCCACTCGTTTTTCTATAGTTAGCTGATTGGTTCTTGCCATAATATGAATTTTAACAGTTGTCCAATAGGGCTGTCGGCTGTGTATTAACCTGACTTCTGCACAACACAACTGATGGTCCCAACCCCATTGATAAAGCAAGAAATTCCACTAATTAACCCTGATAAGGCACACCTGTGAAGTGGAAACCATTTCAGGTGACTACCTCTTGAAGCTCATGGAGAGAATGCCAAGAGTGTGCAAAGCAGTAATCAGAGCAAAGGGTGGCTATTTTGAAGAAACTAGAATATAAAACATGTTTTCAGTTATTTCACCTTTTTTTGTTAAGTACATAACTCCACATGTGTTCATTCATAGTTTTGATGCCTTCAGTGAGAATCTACAATGTAAATAGTCATGAAAATAAAGAAAACGCATTGAATGAGAAGGTGTGTCCAAACTTTTGGCCTGTACTGTATATATATATATATATATATATATATATATATATATATTATCTTTAAACTTTATGTTGACCCTAATTTTTTAAGCTTTCCGCTTTGTTTAACATATACAACTCAAACAAATCAAGCAAGAAATCCAAAAAAATAACACTAATCAGAATGAGACATACTTCAACAACAGGACAGCCTACATGTCCTGTAATCATCTTAAATATTTAGGCTAATATAATTTAGATCTGCCCTGTAAAAGTGTGTTTATAGCGCACTGAATGAGTGTTTTGTGCGAAGATGTTATTACCACTTGTCAAAAGAAAAGACAATGCGCTCACATGTCCTCTCAGATTCGATCACCGACAATCGGAGCACAATGCATGCTTTCCCTGGTTTGCATATTGGAACTACAACAGCCTCCTTCCAACTTTGTGGTAATTTTCCACCCTCCCAAACTATATTATATAGTTCTAGTAAAATATCCTTAGATGATTCACTAAGATGTTTTAACATTATATAACAAATCTGATCCTTGCCTGGTGCTGACATCTTTGTTTTGTTGAGAGCATGGTGTCGCTCTGTCTTTGTAAATTACTTGTTTAGTGAGTCACTCACACTGTAACAGCTCTTCATTCTCTGCTATTGTAGTTACCCTTCCTCTTTTCCCTTCATCGCTAATATTTTCCAAACTGTGAAGGTCTTTGCCAACATCTCAGCTTTCTCTTCATCTTTCACTGCTGTTGTTTCACCATCATTTAAAACTGGATACCCATATTCTCTTTTAATCCCATTCATTCTTTTAATCATTCTCCAAATGTTCCCAATTTCTGTCTCCCTTCCCACTGAGTTACAATATGTCCTCCAAAATTCCTTCTTTGCATTTTTTATGACTCTCCTTAGATTTGCTTGCAGTCTCTTATATTCAATAAGATTCTGAAAACTGTGATTTCTTTTCAACATTTTAAAAGTTTTATTTCGAGACTTAATTGCTTCATCACACTCTTTTGTCCACCATGGAACAATCTTCTTTATGTGCTTACCTCCCTTCTTCAGAAAGATTTAAATTATCAGCATCTTCATTAATAACAATTATCTGCATTTCTTGATCACAAATATACCCAAATTTCTCCCAATCAGCACTACTAAAAGCCCATATCTGGGATCCATCATTATCATATTCTTCTACTCTCAATCCTACTACAGTGAAAATAGGATAGTGGTCACTGCCAACAGTCGTCAATCACTATACCATGATCATCATCATTACCCAACTACCCCATACTGTACTGTGAGCATTAAAATCTCCACAACATATCACTTTTCCTCCTAAATGTACAACTAATGCATCAATTAACTCTATTGATAACTTATTACATGGATTGTAAAATACTCCAATTCTTTACCTTTCCCCAAAACCAAGCTGTCATCCCTGAGGACTAATGACTCCCATCCTCTGCAGGAGGAGATAAAAGCTCTGGAGAGCTCCTTCAGTGATAGACTGATTCACCCAAAGTGTGTGAACGAACGCTATCGCAGGTCCTTCCTGCCTGCTGCTGTCAGGCTACATAACCAGCACTGCTCACAGTAGACTGCACCATGGACACTTTATTGACACTATGGACACTTTATGGACACTACAGCTGTCTGCTGTTTTGCACATACAATCACTTGCACTAGATGTGCTCCCTTTATCCACTGCTCATTCTCATTCACTGCTGCTCATTATTATCCACTTCGTATTATTTTCATTATTTTTATTATTGTTATTGTTATTCATCACCGACTCTTGGATTTTTGTACTTATTTGCATGCTTAGTTATTTAAGTTTTTAAGTCTAATTTTGAAATCTTTAATCTGACTCTTTTTCCTTGACTGCTGTAACGCTGGAATTTCTCAATTATGGGATCAATAAAGGTGTATCTTATCTTATCTTATCTTATCTTAAACTCTGTATTGTATCCCTTGCTTCACAAATATTATACATCCTCCTCCACTTCCCTCCCCTCTATATCTGTGGATACTATCATAGCCTTTAATTTTAAAAATCCAATGATGGTTTAAGCCAGGTTTCTTGAACACATGTTATTTCTGGTTTCTTTTTTATATCTTTGATGAATCCTTTAAATTCCTGGCCATTTGCTGTGAGACTTCTTGCGTTCCATTGTAGAATAATCAGCTTGCTTTATCACCTGAGCCTCCCGGTTTCCCATCTGTTTCAAGTCTTTTGTTAATATGCTCCCAAGATACACCTTTCATACCCAAAAACCTTTTAGGTCCCCTCACAATTATTTTAATCTTCTCTGTTTTGTGTTTGACTTGATCAGTACAATTAATTACATAGGCCATGAACAAAATCAGCCTATTGACTTCGTGCTGTGTTAGCTTTCTGTTTGATCTTCCTCTGATCTAGGGAACAGGTTTAGATGACAACGGTTTCTTTAAAAACGGAAAAGTCTTTCCTTTGTGTTTTAAAAAACTTCTGCGTTTATATGACCATGTTATTGAAACGAACACCGTTCACACGGAGCCGCAAAATCTACTGGAAATGCTGTAGTATGCACGCCAGGCCCAATGGGTGGCAGTGTAAATTTGCAAAGCAACGCCACGGCATGACGCCATGCGCCTGCGCTGAAGCGCCTTCCTCTTTGCTACAACACGGTTATTACAAACCAAAACAAAGAAGACACAATGGCGAAAGCATGCACAGATAACTTTGTCTGGATGGACGACGAGGTGGAGTTGCTACAGTAACAGATCTACACTTCACTTAAAATCAACAGGGTGAGCATCACAAACAGAGCTCGGCATTGTTGTTGTGACGGTCGGCATGCCTAGTGACTGGAACCGTAATGCGCACGTGCGAAAAGTCTCCGTTTTCAGAGGAACTGCATATTGCAAGTTTACATGACAACGGAGACGCTGAAATTGTTGCGTTTTCAGGCACCCAAAACGCCGCTGTCGTGTAAACGATCGGCCAAAACTCAACTAAAGTTTACCGTTTTCAGTTGAAATCATTGTCGTATAAACAGGGCCTGAGAGGCCGTTTACACGTTGCCGGCTATTTTCATAAACGGACATTTCACCGTCTCCGTTTTCAAAAAGATCTTCGTTTACACTTACCCGTGTATATATACACAAGAGCATGCCAAACCTGTAGGTGGCAGTGTAACGAGAAGCTCTAGCCTTCCATGTATCCATTGTCACCATAGCAACATAGGCCGCATTTTTGACACAGGCGCAAGTTCCGGTGCATACTGTGACGTCGGCTGCCTATAACTCCGTTTATCTGCGTTTATCTCAGTTTACATGCAAACGCACAACCGGAGTTTTCCTAAATCTCCACTCTGGCCGGAGTTTTTAGAAAGACTCGTTTTCAGAGGAGAAATCTCCGTTTGCGTGTAAACGAAGGGCACAAACGAAGGAAGATGTCTCCGTTTATCAAAATCACTGTGTACGTGTAAACGGCCTCTCAGTGTCACCCCTTCCCCTTTGTCCTGTACCTTCTTCACGGCCTCTGCATAGCTTATGTTGTTAACGGCTTTCACTTGCTCAATTTCCACAGCCCCCTTCCTGACTTCACAGCCACCAAATGTAACCCTGTGTTGCCCACCACAATTGCAGCACTTATTTTGTACATCAGCTCTGCATTCCTCAACTCTATGTTCACCTCCGCATTTGGGACACCTCTGTTTTCCTTTACAAACCGCTGCTACATGCCCATACCTCTGGCATTTATAACAGCGAAGTGGGGGAGGGATATAGGGCCTAACTGGGAAGCTCATACATCCTATTTTCACTTTTTCTGGAAGTACAGAGCCCCGAAACTCCAGAAGCACAGACATAGTGTCCACCCTTTCACCATTTATTGTTTTTTGCTGTCTCTTTGCTCTATTCACATCTTTCCAAATCTTCATCTACAGGAATCCCTGTTATTACGCCTCTTGTCACTTTATTCTCACCCAGAATCCTTCTTTCACTTACCATTTTCTTGCAAATACTTTCCATCGACAAAGCTTTATTCTTCTGTTCCTCCATTTTATATATTATCGACAAGTTTCCATCCCGCAAAGTCTTAGCCATCTTCACCTCTCCTAGCTTCCTTTTCAACAGTCACCAATTTATGCCAACTGCCAAGTCCAAAGTCCAGAAAATCGTCGCCAAATGGCAAAAATGATCGACGTTGTTTGTAATCCTCGCTCTCCTACCACGTCACCACTACTCGGGCGTCTATCGACTCGAAAAAAAATTGGCATGTAAACTTGAAATATAAAGTTCCTCTGAAAATGCGCAGCGTGCTGAATGATTTATTTTGTTGCTCAAAACTATCTTTAGTCGCAAATGCAGCGCGGTGATGGACGATATCGCCACACTATCAACATTTTACTCCGCCCGTCACAGCGCGCTGTTTGATTGCGTTATCAAAACACGCCGCAATTATTCGGCCTTGCTTTTCACTTATTCCACCTAATACCGAATGTGTGTTTTTTGCAATATTCGGCAGAATATATTCGGTTACCGAATATTCGTTGCATCCCTAGATTAAACAAGAAGTAACACTCGTGTAAGTTATTTAGTTTGGCAATAGTGAGAGAGTATGTGACTATAGATAAATTGGGAACGCAGGGATGCGCAAAACATTTATCTAAGGAATCCTAAATAAAGATTAAGATAATTAAATCTCCTATTTGACATCAGCTCTTACCACTGCCCAGTGGGTCACCCGGGAGGGAAGTTCTTTGCCTCCTTTCTTAGCAGCGAATCATGCAGACGTTTCTCTTAAGGACCCCCAGATTGTCGCTTTGCGACTCCCGGCTTCACTTCACGGCCTTCCAGCAAGGTGATTCAAACTGGAACGCAGCAGTGAGGGATGGTGGAGCCTGGTGGCAGTCCTCACACGTTGCTGATATCGGGCTGCAGGTTGGCTTGGAAAAAAAGAGTTCCTGTGACAAGCGGTTGGCAGCCGCTGGATCTGATGAATCTTTGGGTGAAGAGGCCAGTCGAACAGGCGCTTGTCTACTTTGTTATGATTACTCGCTTATAATAAAAACTAAAATAAAAACATAACCATTGGTAGCTTTGTCACCTTCTACCTATGCCAATCCTCAATACCTATGTGCAGTTTCACATAGATTGACCACGTCAGTGCGTAGAAAAAAAACGTGGGACAGACAGAATGACTGACTGACAGAATGACACACTGACAGTTTCCGTGATTATGTACAGCATACCATACCATGACTTAGTCATACCAAAAATTAGAAAACACCCTGCCCCCCCAACATTCGGCCACAGGGGGAGCCACAGCGATCGGTCGCATTTTAGCCATTTTTGAGTGTTTTTCTGTTGTTATAGCGCCACCCAGTTGCCAATTAGAGTTGCTTTTGCTCCTTACAAAAAAGAAAAATGGCCTTATGTTTCAAATTGTCTTTCAGCCCCCTACACTTTAAGGAAACAAAAGATAACATTCACTAAGATTAATGTCAACTAAGGAAAGCGCAAAAGAAATGATGCACAGGAATGAGATGCTCTGTCCTTCTCATATTTCTGAACAATTTAGTGCAACAACTCTGAGATCTGACCTGTAATCTGACTAATAAACCAAGTCAACATACCTCTCACACAACATCTGAAGATTAGTGACGATATCAGGCAGGATCCACACACCGGTTGTCAATCAAAGCGTAGCCTTCCTTGAGAAACGCTCTCTTTCCTTTGTCCTGGGTGCTGCTGAGGCCCCCTGAGAAACACTCTGACCCTTTAACTGCTTGGGGCGTCTGTCCAAGGGCAGCTCCCTCACTCTGACATCTCTCCATTTAATGCATGTATAGGTCATGTTTGTGCATGTTTGTGTGTATTTAGGGCCTGTGTGTGTATGACAAAAGATTGAAAAATCGAATTTACCCTCAGGATTAATAAAGTAGCCTATATCTTCTTCCTTTATTTTCTTCTGGCTCCATCCAGCTCTGCACTTCCTGTAAATCCCTTTAAATATAGTGTGTAAATATTGTGTCCTCCCTTCTCTCTCCTCCAGTGTCCACACTGTTGAACCTGCGTCTGAGTGAGTCCGACTCTGGGAAGATGGTGTGAGAGCTGGAGCTTCCCGGCAGCGTGCTGATCGTCCCCCAGGCCACGCTGGGCGGGAAGGCCAAAGGCAGGGCCATGCAGTACCACAACAACATCAGCAAAGAGGACGGACTGCGGCTCTACGGAGACTTTGTTTCTCTGTGTGAGAAGGAACTGACGGCTGCTTCAGCTGAAGTGACGGTGAAACACGGGACGTATGGAAACAGACAAGTGCTGAAGCTCGACACCAACGGACCCTACACACATCTGATGGAGTTCTGAGACATGAAGCTTTGCTAGTGCCATCATGGAGGTCCAAATGGTCTCTAAATTCATGTGTAAATATCTATAACTGAGGCTGGAAACAGTACCTAAGACTTTATGTATTGATATTTGATGTATGCATTTTTTAAATCAACAAAATTACACTGGACTATGTCACAGTTTTTTGTGTAATCCTTTTAGGAGTCTTAAAAATATGCTCAGAAGGCCACAAAGTGTTCATAAACTCTGCAGTAAACATACCTGCTGAATGCATAGTAACATCTGTTAAAGTTTGTAGAGGAGGAATGAGGGTCTGGTGCTGTTTCCCTGGTTACAGTGAAGGGAAATCAAAATGCTTCGAGCATACAATGATATGTTAGACAATGGGTTTGTGTCAACAGTTTACAGAAGGCCATTTCCTGTTTCAACATGACAACACAAGGGTAAGGGATTATAATATAACAAGGGAAATTATTCCACGAGGGATTAAAACACTGCAAAAAAATGCATCATGTTTTATATATTCATCATACGCTTTATACATAAACTACATCAAACCACCCATCAGCATATGAAATACTTAAAATCAGATGAAAAATTCTTATTATATGAATGCATCATCAATTATAATACAATATATAACAGTTAAACACTTGCACGACTCATTTTGTAGCATTGTGAGTACTTTTACTTTAAGTACGTTTTGCTGATGATACTTACATACTTCTGGTTAAGTAATATATTTTTGTGTAGGAGACTTGTATTTTCACAGTGTGGTATTGTTAAAGAAAACAATCTTAATTCTTCTTCCACCACTAAAGAATGATGAAGTGGTTCTGTTATTTTGTCCACCCTCTGTGAGCCTGCATGATGCTGAATGGCAGGTTTCCTCCAGTCCAGCAGGGGGCGCTCTGCAGTGTTTTAGGGAACGGAAATGAACAGCGCTAACTTAGCTTCGGTTACAGCAGCCTTTACAACCTGCGTCAAAACGACTCCTCCGTCAAGTGAGCAGCAAGTAGCAGCAATGAAACCTCCGTTTAATCGATTTTACTGCCAAATAAAAGCACATAAAAAAGGGAAGACATTGAAAATTAGTGCTTTTACAAAAGTGTGACATACAAAGTTCACCTTTGTTCACAGTGGTACTGTCTGTGTGATATATGTGTAGCATGGATATGTCTCTCTTAAACTGAAACGACTGATAAATGATAAATGACAATTGCTATGTATAAGAATCACTAATAAATCAGGGGCAAATAATTAAGATATAACAAATTAAATTAGAATAAAAGGTAATTAAAAAGAGTTGGGACAAAACACATTAAAGAATAAAAGAAGAAGAAACAAAACAAGAAGAAGAAGGGGTAACAGGTGAACAAAAGTGGTCACACAATAAACAACTAACGCAATATATTATATAGTAGTTCAAAATCTTGTATTAATTTATGATTATTTATTTTAAAGATTAAGATTTACACTTCAAATATTTACAAGCTGAATTTAAACCATTATTTTTGAAAATCTGCACACCGGAAGTTATACGATTGCGACTGCTAGCTTAAATATGCGAAATCACCAAATGGTGCATTTAGCCACAAGTTCGACCTGAAATTTAATACGTTAGAGAATTTATAAGTTTATTTAGATAAAGTGAAATTAATTAAGTTGTTTGTGGGGACAGTTGAGTCTAAAAATAACGCGTTGAAAGTTCGGATATTGTTGAAAGTCGATGACGGTGTAACGAAGATTTGTGTTTACCGGACACAAGATGTTCTAAGGTGGGCAGCGGTTTCCAGTTTGGAAACTTTAGCGTAATAAGTTTAGTCGTGATACATTTGTTGTATGGAAATGACATGGAAAATGTTGAATTATTTGCTTTTTAGCAGCAACAAGGAGAAGTTTAGCATTCTTATTTGATAATTAACAAAATACCAAGGATCATTTGTTTGAGCTGACATGCTCATGACATGGTGGGAGCTCTAAGGGATGTGAAAGAAACAGTCAAATATGTGGGAATTTTATAAAATGGGAAAAAAAATGTCAGAAAATATTTGATAATTTGCTCATTAGCTGCAACAAAAACAAGTCAAACGTTCCTTCTTTAAAAATATGAAACAATTATTTGAAGACTTAAATTGTTATCAGTAATTTTTATAGCCTGTTAATCAATACATTGACTTATTATTTAGATAAGGCAGACTGATAATGATTTGTTTTGTGACTGCTGATGAGTTGAAGAGTTAAAGTGTCTCCTCCCTGTCTTTGTCTCTTCCCTTACAGATGCCTTCTTTTGACCTTTTGAATAAGGTGGAGCTGTTTATGCGGGCAGGAACGTTTCCTGTAGGTGCATCCAAGAGCTCAAAGAAAGTGACCAGAGCTGCCAGCAAACACTTTATTTATAAAGGTATGTTAGAGCTACACTGGCAGGCGGACACCGGGATGCTTCTTATACATTAGAGAACAGTTTTTCCTTTCAATACAGTTTAGCCTCAACCCCGGATGTATAGATCCTGTTCCCCCACCTGTCCTTACCTTGTGAGCTCCACAAACAAAAATATATTCAACTTTATGATATTGAAATGGAAGCTGAAAATCTCAGAGACGGATATCTGGACAACTGGACAAATAACAAACTGTCTGCATGGTACAACCAGAGTCAATCAAGAAAACAGATTATGTGTCCTTTGGGCAAACTGTTCTTTTTAAATATAATATAATGCCTTAAAAGCATAGCTGTCTGTCACCATGTTTCTCAGGTTTTGTGGCTACTCAAACTGCACATGTCAACGTTTCACATAGCCCAGGTGACCATCCTGGATCTCCCATACTTTGGTCATTTCATTCACTAAGCAACACATAAAATGTGTTACAGAAAGAATGTTTAAAATATGAACTCACTCTGGATGCTAGTCATTTTTTGGATACTTATAAGGTGGTAAAAAAAAGTACTTAATATGAAGGCAAAGCAAGAAAACACAAGTAGTATTGTTGCAATATATTACGCCTTTAAGCTTGATTTTAATGACTTGAAAAAGACTGTTTGTTCAAATGAAATCATGTTGTTTTTACCTACTTAAATAGTTTCTGGGAACATTGCCTACCATCCAATGAGTTTATATTCTCTTCTTTCTTCTTGTCACCAATTTTATGAGGAGTTCAGAGACTGAAATGGTCAAATTAAGGGAGAGATGATGATCCAGGACTGTGACAGTATGATAATTCTGGATCGGTGTGGTGTAGTGGAGTAGAAGTATAAAGTAGCATAAAATGGAAATACCCAATTAAAGTATGTCAAAATTTAAAGTACAGAACTTGGTTAAATGCCTGTGGATATTCTCATTCATCCAGGTCATAGTTATCTCAAGGCAATTGAATCGAACGCAACTGGGCTTGGTTACCAAGTCCAGTTGCGTTCGATTCAATCGCCTTGAGATAACTATGACCTGGATGAATGAGAATATCCACAGGCATGTTGCAGAACAATTTGGGGTTGACACCCTCAAAATGGTGCGGGAATATGAAAGGATGGCTCGAAAGATTGCAGATTACACAAACCACCTACGGTTTAATCTGAGATGCAGACAAAACAGGCTAATACCAACAAGCCTACGCTACGTTCCACTATGAAAGGCTATAGAGTGGACAAGATCTTGGAAAAGGCACAAAACCAGCTATTAAATGAGAGAGTGAGACAGACCCATTTCACCACTGAAGGGCTGAAGGAGAAAGCGGACCACTTACTCCAAAAACTAACATCCCTCTTACCTGAGGCCGTCCTTGGAAAGATCATTGACTTCACAAATAAAGCACAACCAAGTCCAGTTGCATTCGATTCAATTGCCTTGAGATAACTTGGTTAAATGTTCTGACACATTATGAAAATAAATTTGACTTTTTTTGCGTCCCCTGTAACTGACTGTATTTTCTCCCTTCATCCTCCAGATGGCTGCTTGTGGCGTGCCTATCGAGGCCGCCTCCTCCGCGTTGTCAGGAGCGATGAGGAAGTGAGGGAGATCCTGGTCCGTTACCATGACAACAACAACCACGCTGGCCGGACCCGGACAGTAAGGGAGATAATGGTGAGCTTAGATTATATTATTTCATCATCACAACATAACAGTTAAGATGTAGTGATCAAATATGAAATTAAAAGGTTTATACACTGTTGTAAGAGTGAGTGTGACATTCAACGCAAATCTTCCTCCTCTGGGTGTCCAGTTGATGTATTACTGGGTCGGAGTGACAGAGGTGGTGAAGACCTGGATCAACGCTTGTGCTGTTTGTCGGAGCCGAGGTCCTGCTGAACCGCCTGATCCGCGTGTTAGCTTCTGCCTGGCCTACAGCTGCGATGCCTCCAGCTACGTTTACCCTGACCTCAGCTTCCACAAGTAGGACTCCACATTTTAAGAGTTGTTTGATAAAAAATGAAAAAGGGAAAAATAACTACAATCAATCAATCAATAGGCATGAGAATTGCTTGTTATGAATAAAAATATGAAAAATACAATTTGCATATTGAGGATTAATACATTTAAAAAAAACAGAGTATGACCCATCATGTTGTCATAATATGCAGATGATGATATACTATACCTGTCAGGTGTAGCCCAATCATTGTCTATGATTTAACTAAATTATTGAGGCATCATCCCGCAGGTTTCCAAAGGAGGCAGAGCGACGGCAAAGGTGGCTAGCGGTGGCTCAGAGAGATGAAGGCTCACTTCGCACTACCTCCTGCCTCTGCTCCAGACACTTTGAGCCGTCCTGTTTCACGCTGAGTGAGGAGGGTCAGCCGACTCTATCCCCAGACGCCGTACCCACCATCATCCCTGTGACAGTGCAGGAGGAAGAGGTGACACAATGCAGCCAGCACATACAGAATAATTTCTTTTGAAAAAAAGAAGCTAAAATTACACCATTTATGAATCATCTGTGATAGTCTGGCGACCTGTCCAGGGTGCACCCTGCCTCTCGCAGCTGGGATAGGCTCCAGGTTTTAAAACTGTATGAAAATGTTATATTTGTAAATGGCCCATGGCTCATTAAAAGCAGCAACAAAAAGAAAAGTTTTTATTCTCCATTAGGCATCTGTCTTTACTTTGTATGCAGACCTTACAGAGAGTTTGGACCTCAGTTTGCTGGTGGGATTTGATCAGGTACTCTTTGATTTTCAGGTTCCCATCCCTTCAGATGAGGACTTCCTCAATTCCAACACCCTGGAAGACCTCCTGTCCACAGCTGCTGCCGCTGCTGCTGCAGAAACCACAGACCCTCCTGAGCCAACCTTCTATTGCCCTGGGACACCTGTAGAGCTGCAGGAGCACCAGTACTGCCTCCCAGCTCCTGATCCGTACTCCAGGGAGGTCCAGAGGGTGGTGGAGGACAACAGCAGGAAGACCGTCATTGAGCCAAGCTTCACCGCTTACAACCAGATTGCCAGGTAGACCACCTGACCATTCTAATGTTACAGTTTGACCTGTTACAGTTAATGAGCTTGTGTGGAAATGTTTTGTATGTTGCATCCTGCAGGTATCTGAGTCATAGGGTGTTACCGATGCAAAGCAAGAAAGCCAGAGGTTCTTTAAAAAGGATGGCCAAGCGCTTTGCTCTAATAGGTGAGTGGAAAGAGAAATAAAACACAGAATCACTTGAATTATGTACCTCCTTTTATCCTCAATGAGCAGGATTGTTGTATCTAATTAAGTTGAAATGTCTTACGAAGAATTTCTCTTGTGTTTCAGATGGAGTCCTGATGTACACACGAGTCTCTCCTCCTCTCAGAGTGCCGCGCAGCAGAGAGGAGGTTTACGTGATTTCATTAAAATGTATTATGAAATGAAACAGATTCCCTAAATGGATCTTAACGTTTCGCTGCCTCTTGATCCCAGGTGAACTCGATCCTGCAGCAGTTCCATGACAACCAGGGTCACTCTGGCCAGGGGATCTGCCAGCAACAGATCGCAAAGCGCTTCTACTGGGCCAACATGACCCGAGACCTGGCCCGCTGGATCTCTAGCTGCCACACCTGCCTCAACAGAACCAAGAGGAAGTGGCTCCGCTGCAGCGTCCACTCCTGCACCAACTGCTGTGGACCGGTGGAGAGAGGCCTGGGCCTCACCTTCCATAAGTATGAGCACATGTCCTCGAGTTACCCTGCAAGATGACCAGAGAGCAGAAGATGCTGTGGTTAGATAGCAGACTAGTTGAACACAGAATCAGTCGGATTTCTGCAGCAAGACAAACAATGACTGCTTTTTTATGCTTTTCTGTTTATTTTAATTCTTAAGCTGGTTGACATTTCTTGAAGGAAAGAATCTGTTTTTACCCCCAGGTTTCCTCTTGACAACGCGGCCCTGCTGGCTCAGTGGTTGAAGGCTGTTGGTCGTCCTAACTGGCATCCTCGTCTCCGCTCATCAGTTTGTTCGGCCCATTTCACAGAGGACTGCTTCGACCGCAGCGGGGATAAGGTCACCATCCATCCAGACGCCGTGCCCACACTCTTGGTCCACGGCGACTCAGCGGTAAGGCTCAGGAGTTATTTTCTGTATATCAGATCCATGAATAATGAATGCAGTAAAATGACAGTAGCAGTCGTAGTGCAGTTTTATATGAAGAGCAGAAGACTGAGTTGTGTCTTTCCTCCACAGACTTCATCGAGAAGTCCGACCCAGCCGTCTGCCGGAGAGGAGGTATGTTCAAGCTGGGGTGATTACTGGGGGTTTGACAGAGTATTATATGTTGTCCATTTCAACCTTGTGGTCAGTGCTTATCAATTTAGTGCACTGTATGTATTTTGATGATCTGTCTCTGTTTGAGCAGGCCTATTTTGCGAAGTACGATGCCGTGGAGCTCTACCTGAGCAAACGCACCTATCCCCCTGGCCTGAGCTACGTAGAGAAGAACACCTTCAGGAGGTTTTGCAAGAAGTTTACCATTAAAGGTTTGTACAGACCCCAATCTAAACTTAAACAAACTAAGAATAGATTGTCTTAACTATAGGTTCCTCCAGGAGTTTTTTGTACCAAAGTAAGGCTTTGCCAAAAACAATACTTGACTGTGTGTTCATGCTGCACCTGAAAGTATCCCACTTCTGATGTTTTTCCTCCTGCTGTGTGTGACATACACTTGATGATGTGGATTGGCTAAATAAATGTAGCTCTTAAAGAAGAGATGTAAAAGACTTCCCCCAAAAACCTCAGCGTTCACAGCAACAAACAGAGATAGGTATTTGATAGAAACTTAAGGTTGCAAGTGTCTCTCAGAGCCTTTTTAGACTTGGTATTATAATGTGTTTTGGGTGATAGCTCTCAAGTGGAGAGCGCTAAATACAAATCTAAACAACCACCAAGTTGTACTTTGATCCGATCATTCAAACCAGTTGCTGAGGTTGTCTGGGATGCATTTGACCACATATCTTTAGCAGTATAAATGCTAACGTGTCCTGATTTGTCCCCGACAAGGACTACGTCATCAGTGCAGGATGTGGTGGTTGTTAAGGTGACAGTGCACTAAACATTCTACTTTTAGCACACTTATAATTTTATATTTAGTTGGGCAAAGTGTTGTGTGACCATCCATCATTTTGCCCTATGAAAGGAGACGTGTTAAATTCTGCTGACAGCGATATCTCTCTAGCTGTACTAGCACAACGGCTAATGTGACGAGCAAGCATGCTACTGAACAGCCAGCAAAAGTGTGTGCAGGGCAGTAACCAAATCTGAACTCAAGTGGTCACCTGGAGACGCATGATAAGCACAGGTGCGGACAGTGATGAGTCTCACCAAAACGCACTTTAATACCAGGTCTAGATAGGCTTTTAGACCAAGACAAAAAACAGTTGGGATAAATCTGTTAAGTCGGACGTTTAAGGAGTGGACAAGTGAAAATGCCTCTGACAGGTCTGCAGCCACAGAAAAGAGAGTCATGCCTATCTTCCCCAGCTCTACAGTATGTTCCCTATAGACATACGTTACATCTGTCTCCTGAGTGATTTAAAACATTCACAAATATTTATGTACGTCTCTTGCTCCAAACTAACATTGTCAGAGATTGGTAAGGGCTGTCTTCGCAGTTCAAATTGCAAAAACATGACAAGATATAGACGTTTCAGATGTGATTTAATTGTAAAAATCTTTTAAGCCACTGAGAGCGTAGGTTTCAAAGAGTATAAAATAAGTAGGCTATAAACTGAGGGTGGGTGGTTTCAACATGTTGACCCAGGGAAACATACACTGAACATGTGACCAAGGGGAAAGCATCGCTGAAAACATAAAACCCTCTAAAAGTTCCTAATGTGCCACTGTAAGAGGATATTGAACTGAATCTGTCACCATGTGTCCACAGTGCTTGTTTTTCAATTTAAGATTGTTTTCTTGAATTATTTTCTTCTTCTTGGTGGTCGGTTTTTCCATGAGGGCTTTTGGAATAATTACTAGTGTAGGACATAGGCCTTTTTTAGTATTTTTTTTTTAAATATAATTTTGTCTCATAGGTGAACCTCTTCGTGCCCAGTAATTATTCAAATGAAACCGTCTTGAGACAAGAAAATCAATTTAACTCAGGAAAGCTTTCTGACAAAGGGTTGCAAGTGAACATTGCTTTGTATTAAGGGGTCAAAACCAGTGCTTTATGGGATGTATCACTGTCATTATATCATAGCAAAGATTGTAATGTATTGAGGGATACTTCCATGCAAAGAAACGTCTGAGTTTGAGACAGCCAATAAATCACAAGCCTCCACAACAAAACATCTGTAGGACTGATATTCATATAATTCTTGTAACTAAAGACAAATTCTAGATTCCCTCATGGTAACAGTTAATTGACCTTTTCGTTAGGTTCCTCAGTCACCTTAGTAACATGACATCTTGTTCCCTGGTCTCTCAGACGACGTGCTCCACATGGTGAGGGGAGACCAAGTGCGTCTGGTTCTGAGGAGCAGGCAGCAAGTTGAAGCCGCCCTGGTGGATTATCACAACGAGCTGAACCACCTCAACGTCAACAAGTGTCTCAGACTGCTGAACGAGAGGTGAGAGGGGGTCTCCTCTGTCCCTGATAAATCATCTTTGTCAAGATTAGATGAAACTTTATTGATACTGTAAAGATGCAGAAGGGTAAAACGTCCTCGACCACAGACCCAAACACATCATCTCCTCAGTTTTATCACCTTGAACAAAAATGAACCAATAGAAGACGACTATTTCTGCATATTTTTCCATTAGACGTCTGGTTTAAACATAGATTTGTTATGTTTTTAACTTTGTTATAGTGAGAATACTTTTAAGCCTTTTTGTACCATTCTGATAGAACATGCCTTCTCTTTAGGAGTTAAAAAAATAAAGATACAAGTACAAAGTTTGGCATCAAGTTTGGATAATTGCAGGTTTTCAAGTTGTTATTCTTTATTAAACACTGGTGAAGAGATATTTAACATCAGCATCATGCTGTGGTATTAATAACCAGCTCGTGACATCATGAACAGGTACTTCTGGAAAACCATGAAATCTGATGTGGCTCAGTGGATCGACAGCTGCTCGCAGTGCAGCAGGAAGAAAAGGAGGAAACCAGATAACCAAACAGAACCAGGAGGATCAGAGTCACTTCGGGAGGCGCTGAGATCCCCTCAGTTACCCAGTGATGTAGACAGGTATGTGGGTGGGAACGCTACGCTTTAATCATCGAGCAGGACTGAAAAGTTTTCTTGTCATAGGTGAAGTATGAAGTAGTAACAGCAGCAGAAGTACTAGTAAACAGAGCAGTGGTAATTTGAGTATTAATGCCTTCAACAACAGCTCTTATTCTGTCTCTGTCTGTGTCTTTGCAGTGGGAAGGATGACGATGATGACACCAATGACGGCGAAGGTGATGGTCGGGATGTTGATGAAGGTGGTGGGAGTGTTGCTGATGAAGAAAGACAACCAGCAACAAATTCAGAGAGCAGAGCGGTAGGTTTCATAACTTCTCACACGGTCTGTAATCTGTTAATCTGTCCAACAGGAAGACAGAAAAAAAGCTCTCCTCATTCAACGTCATTGCTATTACACTTGTGTAAAACAAATCATAATCCAGTCAATATATTGGTGTCATACACAGCGTGAGCAGCTGCAAAATGACCGCACTTTTGATAAACGATCACAGTCAAATACATTACGTTTCCTATGGCTTCTATAAACATGATGGCAATCAGTCACTCCGAAATATAAGAAAAAATAATATCGATGATTAAGGAAATTTTAAAAAGCTTTTATTGTGGTGGTTTGATCATTAAAACTCACTGACTGTATTAAAAAAATAGTGGATATAGCCACCATGACTGCACCCATTGGTTTGTGGACCCCCATTTTGAGGCCTCAAATTGTCGCCATCTTGTTTTTTTGGAGCCAGAAGTTACCATATTTGGAAGAAAGGGTAGAGCTGTGGAGGAGTGAGGGGTGAATCTCAGAGCCTGAGGTGACGCCTACTAGACAATGTTTCACTCAAAGTGGACATACCCTTGATTATGTGTGACTTTAAGTCTTAATATAATTTAGATGGGTGGGTTATTTTATAGTTAAGCCCTCGTACAGCTATTATAAATGTTAGAATGAGCTAAAGAGACCAAAACTGTTATTGTACCAGGCTGTAATCATGTTTATCACTGCTGTAAAGTTGAGTGTTTTAACATGGGGGTCTAAAAGATTGACTAACTTCTGGAGCCAGTCTTACATGGCACTTCCATGTTGGCTTCATTTTCCAGCCCCTCATGTTGCTGCTTGAAGCCACCCCATGTTTCTCCAGTTGTATGCTTTTACTTTGAGGCAGCAGCAGTAGGAAACTCTGGACATTGACATCCTCCAGCCAAGGACTCCCAACTATTGCACTAAGTGAATGTCAGGATTATAATTTTAAGATCGCTTAAAATGCTGCAGCTTCGTCTTAGTATTAATAAAGGTCCTGTTTGTTTTGCACACTGTCATGAAAAAGACACACAGACTGTAAAGAAACCTGAAAACGTCAGTTGTTGGTCGCTGTCTCACTTTCAGTTTCTCTTCTCAATCTTTTGCCCTTCCAGCCTGTAGCTCCCATCAACCCTCAGCCCAGAATCCCCATCCTCCTTCATCTAAGAACCCCCATCAACTTCCAGCCCAGAACTCCCATAATCCTCCAGCCAAGGACTCCCAACGCCCCCTTTGTGGCCAGAGTCTGGTCTGTCAAAAGAGGAACCCTGCCACAGTCTGACGTCCAGAAGGAAACAAACTGCCCCGACACTCAGCCTGAGAACCAGATCAGCCTCCAGCTTCAAGTGGAAACTCCACTAGAAGAGCAGACACAACCTGAGGACCTCAGTGTCTCTCAGGGCAGTGCCAGAACACATCACAGTGTCAAAGCCCAGGACATAACCAAACCTCCTACAAAGTCACCTGCACTTGAGCTCCCAGAAAAACCCAAATGCCCACAAGCTGCAAACAAGCAAAATCAACCTCCAAGTCAAGGCAGAGGGCTGACAACCCAGAACCAAACCCTGAGTCATGGCAGCGTGCAGCACCCAGTGAAGAGAAAGAGAAACCTGGAGGCTGCGGCGTCGGCTAAGAGGAGCTCCACTTGTGGCATGGAGCCTGTGGTGGCACCAAGCACCAAACCCTGGCCTGTCTTCACCATCGCTGACTCTGCCCCAGCACAGACAGCAAAACCCCTCTCCAAAGTGAACAGGTATGTAAATACTACTGACCCTTCTTATAACCGCCTCTGTATTACGGCATATATATCTACAAGTACTGTATATATGTGTGTGTGAGCAGCTCTGCTTCCTCGCGGAGGCCCGGGACACTACAGGCCCGGACGGTCATCCAGCAGTGCAGTAAGGCAAAGGTTAAGATCAAACCAGGCATGAATGGGGCTGACGCTCAGTGGGCGGAGGTGGGTGGATGGTTTGTTTGTTCATTTTTAAGATTCTTCTTAACTTTTCCAGCCTTTGTCTCATCTTCAGTTTATGGTGTAACAACACTGTGCATGCTGTACATGTAACGACGGTGTCTCTGTCCTCAGATCCAGGAGGGAATGGTTGTGTACGTATGCTTCTTCCAGGGAGCCACCGAGGACGTCATTAATGAGATGGGTGAGATGTCTCTTTACTCTGCAGGCTTCACTCAGCATTTAAAAAACTGAGGTAAAAAAGGCAGGAAAACAATTTATTTACCCTCATGAATGCTACTGAATTCTCCCCCACAGCCAGCAGTCTGATGACCACCAAATTCTTCAGAAAAGACACCGGGCACACGGTTTCCGTCATCGACCTTCCCGGGAGTGTTTTATTTATCCCCCAGGACTCCCTGCTCGGCGAGCCGGTTCCCAAGAGAAGGATGCAGTACAGAGGGGGGTGTGAGCTGTGGTGGGGCGCCCAGCTATTCTCAAACCTGGTGTCCGCCTGCAGGGAGTTAATGTCTGCATCTGTGAAGTGCACAACGGCAGGCGTGAAGGTGGAGGAGGGAGTCTACGGACAGAAACAGGAGATGGAGCTGAGCTCTGTGGAGCCTCTGACGCTCCTGCTGGAGTTCTGAGGTACACCTTGACACTGTGGTGAGATGGGGGCCAAGAATAATCCAGGACAGCTGAATTTATCTGTCCATGCACCATTAAATTCTCAATTTTCCTGCAAGATTTTTCCTGTTTTTGGGTTTGAAACCCATAGCTAGTTCAGCTAGGGACACCAAAGATTAGCCACAGTTACTGAGGTTCAACAAAATTTAGAGGAAAAGGCACCAGGCTGCAGAAGTAAAAGCCACAACAAGGAGCTAAAGAGCTGCTGTGGCTCCAAAGCCGCAGGCTGCCTTCCACTGATTTAAACAATACTAGTGCAGAGTTATGTCTTCAGCCAGACCTCCAGTGCTGGCAGAGCAGAGATTTGTCTGGCTATGTGAGGCTACCTGCAGATATCTACATTTCAGTGAATTAATGGTTCCAGTAACTATGAAATCAGAGAAACTGAACTAGCACATCCTTGCATTGCTAAGTCAATTTTATTTCTATTTATTTATTTTTATTTTTATTTTTATACTCAGATATCACAAATTGGATGCAGACACAAACTATGGTTGCTGCAACGTCTGTGTTTCAGATCCTTCACCCTCCGGCCCGACCATGGTAATGGAAATAAAGCAAGTCTGCGGTTTCTCCGGACCAAACACAGGTGTAGTTTCTGTGCTCATGGCGCCTCAGTCGTGCATTTGGCGCTGGTTTTCCACGTGGCAAAGAAGCTTAAGGCCCTTTGGAGAAGTTTAAAAGTTCAGTCAGTAAAATTGCAGCTGAAAATTTAGTTTCTGCTGCTCTCCAGATTTTGTTTTGTCATCCACGTCTGCCTTTTACAAAGAACATAATTATGTTAATGTGACAGAATGTATGTTTCCATCATTGTTCCCTAATATGAACAGGGAATCAGCCTCTGCTGAGTTAATATGTGATGCACTTACAAGATCAGTCTGATGTTGTTGTATATTTTTTATTGCTGACTGCTGCTGTGTAAAGTGTCTGCACTCTAACCGTTTACAGAACTGTATCTTGTGTTTATATTGTTTGTACTGTACAGTCAAGAGAGAAAAAGAGCAATAATAAATAACCTATGTTAAAACAAATGTACATTGACTCATTGATGACAGCGTTTGTTTTGTTTATACAGAGCTCAGACAACTCAAGTTACTTTTACAAATCAGTTTACTACTGTCAGAAAGGGTTTTGTATCTCACAAGTGCCGAAATACATTCATGTTTCAAGTCATTTTAAATGAGTTCACCAGCTAAATCAAGTCACACCTGCAGCCACACAGCTCATTTAAATGTCTGCAGCCTTCCTGCCTCACTCTCTATAGCAGAGTTGGGTCCAAGTCGTTGTTTTACAAGTCACAAGTAAGTCTCAAGTCTTCCAAATCAGAAAAGGATTTACTTACAAGTAGATTTTCACTTACAAGGAATGCTTTGTTTATTTGGTGCAAACATTAAACATACAATAAACATATTAAGAGGAATGCACTCAAGTCCCAAGTCAAAACAGGCAAGCCCTGCGTCAAGACCCAAGTGGAGACTGACAAGTCCCAAGTCCTAAATTTTGAGTTTCAAGACATTAAAAAGTCATAATACACACTCTCTACCAAATGTAATGCCATTTTAACAACAGAGTAATGATATATTACATTAATAAAGTCATGAATGCCTTTTAAAATCTGTATTTATTTGTTAAAACAAAGGTTTGTTGAAAGTTGTCATGTCTCTGTCTGTAATTTTCGACCGCATGTTTTGCATAGAGCAAATAGTATTTTGTTCACCACCACATAGTTTTTGTACACCAACAAAATTATCATTATTTTTTTAACTGGCACTCAGTAACATACTGTACCATAAAACTTAAATTAAAAGCCTAGGGCAGGCGAGCTCAGTCTGTCACACAACCATCAAGAACCACCTCGATAGTCCTCTAATTGCATGGATTTTAAAGGCTAGGACATTAAGAAAACCCTCTTTATGAGCAGAGAGGGTTTGATCCAATTTACCACGACATCTACATGTAAATAAACTCAGCATAGAAATACTACAAGGAAGCAAAAATACAACGTTGGAGAAAGAAACTAAAGAGCACATTGTTTTTTTATTTATAACCATTTACATGATTTTACACAATTCCATCTCACATAATTCATCACACATACTGTACAATAATCCTGTTTCACTTTCTGACCCTCAGTCCTTTAAAATATATAACTGCTAACTGTTTGGCTAAAGTGGAAACAGACCACTTTTCAATTTTTCCACCACCAGCGTTTCCAATTCATATTAATGTTGGCACCATTGTCACAACGACCAGCAACACAGGACATGCTGCATTTTGTTTTCCACAGTTCTCTTGTTCCACCGCCCGCCATTTCCGCTACTTGGGATAGTAACTACAAAGAACTTAGTCTTTGGTAACTGGGGATAGCTCCTGATAGCTATCAAGGAAAACAAAAGCACTATCCTCTTCCTGTTTTGGTTGCCTGATGTTTGCTGCACTGCCTTTGTGTTGTAATCGAGTCTCCGTTTTCCCAAGGGATCGTACCCTTTGGCAGACACAACTGCATAATGCAAGGCTTATGGGGAACCAATCTTAACCCTGATGGTGTCATCCTGTCACCATTACATTGTGCAATTAGTATTTACTTCAAAATTAAAAATCAAATCAAAACACATTCCTATTTCCACTTTAAAAAAGAAACACAAGTATCACTTAACAAAATCACTCTTTCAAGTCTCCCAGCTCCTTTGTACATGTGCACGGCTGCTAGACTGCATCACTTTAAAAAAATCTGCTGCTCATTTCATTCATGTGTTTGCAACTACAGTCAGACTGTAACAGATATCACAACTACTCTAAAGACAATGACAGAAACAAAGCAAAAAGGAAAAGACGTTTGGGTCCATTTAGTGAGAAACAAACAGAGAAGTCTGTGCCTCAACTACATTTATGGTAAAAATAAAACAAAATATCTTAAAAAAAATAAAATAAAATCACAGTCAGCCAACCGATATATCAGAAAACATTTTCTTCATTCCCAAGCTACAAAAAAAGGGCTGTTTATTTACAAAATCATAATCTATAAACAGACTTGCTCTGGTTTTAAACAGGAAAATTAATCATTCATGTCGGTTTAACCTCACATTAAATACTTCTATTTTAATGCTTTGTGAGAAAACAAAATAATTCAGTGACATTCTTGAAAGACTGACTGCAAACATCTTGTTGGATCCAGCTACAAAAAATTCTCACAAAAATCACATTCAAATGAGACAAACACAACTGTTTCTGCTTTCAGTGAAAAAGTGTTTAACTTTCCACCGATCCTGAAAGCAGCATCTCTCATTTCAGACTTCACATGTTTTTGCTGTGGCCACGTCTGCTACCTATCAAGCAATATCTGCTGTTAGGTAACTGTTTGTTTGCTTGTTTACCATCTGTTTATGGAAACACATTAGTTCCACCTGCATAGTTCCTACTTGGTGCATGTCAACAAACGTACTGCCATTGTGAACAGAAAAATGCTCAAGGAACTTCCTATTGTGTGGCAGGCCACATATAGTATATTTAAGAAAAAACGAACTATTAAAATAAAACTAAAAATTAGTCAATGGGCCATGATTGGCCCTTCAGCCAGACTTTGTACATGCCTGCTTTAGAGGGTCTCTTAGTGCAACCAAATGTCAAACAAGACTTTTTTAGGGGCCAAAACCTTACAATTACTTTACTACGGCTACATCTATACTCTACACATCACCCACCTGTCACTCAAAGCAGTCACGCCCTTAGATATATATAACTTTAAGCCTTAAAAAAATTTGAACCGTTTCCTTTTTATACGAAAATTGATGCCACGTACAGTCGTCACTCTTGGAGCCATGTGGCCATTCAAGTTTTTAACGAAGAAAATTAGGTAGTTTCTTCATTAAGCGACAAGTAAATTCTTTTGAATATAAATAAAATACAACCCCCAAAAAATGCTCTGAAAAATCAGAGCAATCAGGACACCTACATTAATACTTTGAGGGGACAGTTGGCGGTGCATTCAATGACGCACCTTGTAAAATATACTTACTATATTGATTCATGGGGCTTTAAACATACAGACACTAATGAAACTGCACAGGGGGAAATGAGAAGCTGCAGCCTAAAGCCGCTGAAACACATAAAGTAGAGAAATAAAAAGTGCTGCCCTGATCTCCCCAAAACTGACTCAAGTCTACTGGGTTTTATTTAATAATACTAGAATAATGCTGGCCTTCATCTGAGCCTGCCTTAAATTAGATTTCACATTTCTAAATGCAACTTGTTCTTGGTAATACAAACTCAAAGTGTCCTACATGTGTACCTGCTGCCTTTACGATTCAGAAAAATGTACAGTTTACTAATTAATGCCATCAGTCCAACAATCACACTCTAGTTTGATTTTACAATTCATTTCAGTCTTTTCACTTTACAGGTTTTCTCGATCATCAGTGGAACTTCCTGCAGGCGCTTCATGTTGAAGTCCATTAATCAGAGGGAGGACAGAGACTTTGTTTTGCCATGAGAGTTTTACAGGTAATTTCAAACACCTTTAATGTTTCTTACCAGGCTTTTATTAGCAGTTGTCCTCTATTTGTTGATGCCATGGTTTAAAACTCATGTGCACCCTGGAATCGGGGGTCACTAATGGATTTAAGTGCTTTGTTTTCAAAGGGTCTCGAGCCAAAAAGATGGCAGCCACTGCTCTGATCTTTGATTCATCATCCAGTAACTGTTGTAATTATTATATTTGTGATTTTTAGGCCATAAATATAATAATCAAAGAACCAAAGAATCAACAAAGACCTTCAGTCATCTCCTTTCTGTCTGTTCACCTTTTTAATACCTTGTATTTCAACCGTCTGTTCCTGACTGGTGGCGACTGTCTTTATCTTCAGGAGGAATAAAGTCCACAGTTTCCTCCGGCTCCTCAGTCGCCCTCCCACACACAGTCACATTCTCGCAGCGGATTTCGCTGGCGCATCGTCGTGATGACAGTGATCCTGTTCTCGGACAGCTCTCGCAGCTGGTTGATGAGCTCCTGTACGCAGGGGCTGGGCCAGGGGTGACCGTTCAGGTAATCCCTCAGGATGAAGGAGCGCTCCACCAGCAGCTCCAGCTGCACCAAGTGTCGCAGCCGGTGGAGGCTCAGCAGGTCCTTCTCTGGTTCTCTGCGGAAAAATCTGAGAGGGGAGAGAGGAGGCGGGTCAGACCTAACAAGAGGAGAGTTTCCTTTGCAGTTTGGTTGTTGTTGTTGTTGGCACTTAACAAGACCTGCACTGTGGTTTATAAGGTATGAGGACAATGTTCAAATCCACGACAGAAAACAAACTAAAAATGCAGAGGATGTTGGGTAGAAGTAAGTGGTCAGCAGAACTCACTGGTTTGTTTTATTCCAGTCTCTGTAACCTTGCAACAGACCTAAAAATAAATGTCCTGTCTGTCTCACCGTATCCTGAGCGTCCTGAGCTGAGGAAACAACATAGGGATCCGTCTACAGAGGCTGCCACTGGAGCGGTTCTGCTCGATGTCGAGGTGCTCAAGTGCCGGGACTTTAGGTGCGATGGAGTCCATGTCTTTCAGAGTTATGGCCACACGCAGCGTCAGCCTGGTCACGCTGGAGGGGATGGTGGTCGTGTAGGTGGCGAGAGAGTTCCCACCTAGACCGACAGAAAACAGCGGTCACAAAATCTTTACATCAGGACAAACATATTTCAATAACAACCTCAACTCATGGAAACAAAACCAACACAACATCTACAGAAAAGGGAAAAGCTTTTAACAGCCCATCTCACCGATGATAGTGAGTGTCTCCAGCTGTTGGAGGGGACTCAGCCAGGAGGTGAGGCGGCACTCGATGCCCTCTCTGATGTACCTGTAGCGGACAGTTAGTGACCTAAGCGAGGTCAGGCTCCTCAGTGCGTTCTCTGGCAGGATGGTTTCTGGGTAATCCACCAACTCTAAAGTGGTCAGCGCAGGGCCGCCGTACCGAGATGCTCCTACAGGACAGAAGAGGAGGAGAGTTTGTAATAGAGTTTAAACAGTATGGATGATGGTTTACAAAACTTTATCATCTTGTGGTGTGTACTGTCATTTTGCCCAATCCTAAATCAATTAATTGCAACCACGAACAGGTCAAAATAATTGCTGCCCCTTAAATTAAGAACAGAGCTTTCGATTTACTGGTCCATCTACGTCCCAACCCTCACCTGTGGTCATGAGCTACTGGTAATGACCGAAAGAATGAGATCGCGGATACAAGCGGCTGAAATGACTTTCCTCCGAAGGGTGTCTGGGCTCAGCCTTAGAGATAGGGTAAAGAGCTCGGACATCTGCTTAGAGCTGCTGCTCCTTCGTGTTGAAAGGGGTCAGCTGAAGTGGTTCAGGCATCTGATCAGGATCCTCCTGGGTGCCTCCTGTTAGAGGTGTTTCGGGAACGTCCCACTGGTAGGAGGCCCCGGAGCAGACCCAGAACATGCTGGAGGGATTACATATCTCATCTGGCCTGGGAACACCTTGGGGTCCCCCAGGAGGAGCTGGAAAGCATTGCTGGGGAGAGGGACGTCTGGGCTGCTTTGCTATACCTGCTGCCCCCGTGACCTGGCTTCGGATAAGCGGTTGAAAATAGATGGATGGATGGAAGTTAAGTACATGTGGATTGTGGTAAATCAGCAAAAGCATGCAAAACTACTGGTCTGATCCTGAGATAACAAAGAGACTACAGCCGAGATGATTGATTGGTCAATTGACGATCAATCTGCAACTGCAAATATGTCAAACATTATATATTTGTAGCATCATTTTTCCTTGTTTTCTCTGTTTTACATCACCGTAAATAAAATAAATTCACATTTTTCTGATATTTAGTTTAGACATGATTAATTGGAAACATAATAAATGGGTTTATTGATAATAATAATTAGCTGCAGCCCTAATGAGGAGCTCAAACTGGGGATGGGTTGCCACATAAGTTCATGTGATTTTTAGTTAGTGGGGTAAAATCTGCAGGAGCACCGGTCTGTGTAACAAAGAGACACCACAGCAGGTGTAGAGGCAGGTAACAGGCTGACCTGGGTGGTCTGGGTCCGGGGGGCTGAGGTAGTCGTCGGGCAACGGCTCCGGCGGCTCCCCCCTCATCCCCCAGGACAGGTGCTTCAGCTTCTTGAGGCTCAGCATGAGGTTGTGGAAGACACTGCAGGGCACCGGCCTCACCGTGTCCAGCCCGTAGCCCTCCCCCTGCTGGTGGAAGAGCAGGTACCGCAGGTTGACCAGCTGCGACACGGTGTTAATAAACTCCACCGTGCAGGGCAGCCGGACGTTACACACGCTCAGGTGAGTCAGCCTCTCGTGCAGGTGCGTGCTCAGGCTACTCCCGAGCATCGGCTCGTCCCAGGTGGCATTGCGCACCCCGAGGTCCCTCAAGTCCGGGAACCGGGACAAGTTGTCCAGGTATTTCTCCTTGTACAGCCGCCCCCCGTCCACGAACACGATGGCGGTGAGGGTCGGCAGGAACCTGACGAGCCGTCGCCACTCTTTGCGCCGCAGGTGCCGCACCGCCACCCGGGTGAGCTTGCGATGGCGCAGGGTGTCCCAGAAGCCGTAGGTGTAGCGGCGGAGGTCGGACAGCACCACCGTGTAGTCCCTCCACAGGCACGGGTGGTCGATGAGCCTCCTCAGGTGCCTGCAGCCGGCGCGGACCGTGTGCTTCTCCTCCGTGGTCAGGTAGCTGAACACGTAGACCCAAACTTCAGGTGGAAGCTGCGGCAGCTCCTCCATCAGCACCGTCAACGCTCACTGCTAACGGCTAACGGCGAAAACTCAGACCGCTTCAGCACCGCGTCAGCCGGTGAAATAACAGCTGTGCATCAAGGCTTCAGCTCCAGGAGCCCCCGCTGTCTGGTGTCAGTCTAACACCTGTTATAACACCGCTTATTGATCTTATCAGCCGCTAAATATGGACCTGAGACCTGCAGCACCACTAGCTACTGTTTACACTGCGCCCGATTTTGAAGCTGTCGCGCTCTGATGACGTCAATTGTTATTGAACAAAAATGTCAAATATAATCATATAAAAATAAATAAGTTATGCTTTAATTTATGAACATTTTAATAAATAGAAAAAAATAATACTTAATTTAATTATAGGGTAATAAATAGAAAATGTGATTTGATTCAATGATGTTAATTTAATAGGAAATTATTTGATTTATTAATGTTTAATTTGACAATAAGTTATTTAATATCAAATGTGATGATTTGATTTAATATTAATAAATTTAATTTAACATTAATATATCATACAACAATAAGCACATTAAAGTAACATTATTAATTTAAAAGGAAATATAAAACTTTAATTTAATATTAAGTCAGTTTAATAAGAAATGTGATGGTTTGATAATAGCTTATTTTAATAGGAGTTGTAATGATTTAATTTATTAACATGTTAATTTAATAGAAAATGGAATTATTTGATTTAATAATAACTTAATTTAATTGGAAATATAATTAATTAATTCAATATGAACTTAATTTAATAAGAAATAATTATTGAATTTATTACTAAATTAATTAAATTGTAAGTGTAATAATTAAAATTTAAGTTCATTTAAAAGGAATACTTTAATAAGTTAATTCAATATCAAATTTAATTTAATCATGTGGAATTGGCAAAGTTGGCATTTAAAGGTGGAGTCTGCGATTCTGATTCATTCTAGCTAACAAAAAAAAATGTTGCTAGCTTCAGTTGTAATCCTGACTCAGTAATACTTCTTTGTCTTGTTATATCACTACAATGATTCCTTGAAAGCATTGCAGGAAACTGTGACAAACCAAATACGGTTTAAATGGCTGCAGTCCTGTTTACGTTTTATTTTCTACATCCATTTTCTTTTTTCATGAGCATGTAAGCTGTCAGGTCACAGTTGATGCATGTAGAAGGCAAATGTAAGGGTACAATGCAGATGGACAGGTTCAGTGAGTGTGTGTAGACTTTATATAATGTTCTTAAAACTGTGTTAAACTTCAGCTGTACTTCATGTTACAGGTATGGTAAGGTTACTTTTGGTCTGTACCGCAACACTCACTGCTATCCTATTAAATACAAAGTCATTTCCAACGTGTGAAGTTCCTTTGTAGTTGATTTTAAATTCAAATTATGCCATAACCTAAATGTTCTCTGTAGCTATGACTCTGTTTTTGAAGTAGCTAAAAATGTATCACTGCAGTAAATCCCCATTTTAGGTGATGATGGAGAAATAACTTTTAATAATTGTCAGCATTTTTGTATTAAAGCAAAGTAAATAATTCATGGGTTAGCTGACAGAGCTTATTTGAGCATAAAGCATAAATTTAGGTTGCCTTAAAAACTTAAATAATGTGACAGCAAATCATAAAATGATTAAGTTGTTAAAGCGGAGCCTGTAGGTGGATTGAAAGAATACAGAGATACACTCACAGCTGATGAAATATATTTTAATCGTTTCCATTCGTTGATGTAACTGAAAACATATAAATTAAAAGAAATCAACAAAGAAAGCCTCGGTGATTCAAGAGAACAGAAAGGACAGGTTATCTGTGGAGGGTCAAAGGTCATCGGGCAGGTTAGCAGAGGGAGAAAAATCTGGATCAGTCTGAAACTTCATACTTTTATGTCGTTTATGAACAAAATCACTGTTGTATCATCAGCCTAATTTCTTGTATGAACTTCTGCAATGTTCTTTTTGGATGCACCAACTTTCCCCAAACTGCTGCTTCCACTTCTACCTCAGTTAGTGATTTACTACATTTGTCAGTGTGATCATTCAGCTGTGGGTTTGACAAGCAGGTAACAACTATGAGATTATGAGATGGGTCATCATCACCTCAGTCTAAACCCAAATATGTATCACTTCTAGAAATAATTTCTCCCTGCAGGATTGTTTAATGTGGGTGTAAAATTGTGCAAAACATTTGTTGATGTTGCAGTTGGTCAGTTATCCACAAGGGAAAAAACACAAACAAATCTAGTCTGTGATTTTTACAAAAAGAAAAAATAATGAAACAGTCTGTGTCCTGTGATCACAACTCTCTCCTAAATCCTGTCTTCTAACAGGAAGCTCTGACCTCTTTAACATTAGTTTTTTGCACCCAAGAGACTTGAGTTTCTTCTCTCGTTTTACACACAAAGACCTCGAAGAACAAAGACAGATGAAGGCTGACTGATTCAACAGTTGGCCTTTGTTCTACTTTGACAAAGTAAAACACGCCGCAGAGAGCAAAAGCTGACTGCCACATCCAGTGTGTCTGCATCAGAGGAAATAATGATCCTGACACTCAGACTGAATTACTGGTTTGCTTTCACATCGTCGGTCTGTCTGAATAACTGAAATCAGAGACATGATGTATTGAGCCAATCCAAGAAACATCAAAACTTATAATCTGAAAACATTCTGACTAACAAAAAAAACTCACCTACCATCTTCACACCACTGATAAATAATTCTAATGATCAAATTGAGGTTATGTCAATAAAATATGCACCTGGCACTGTAATATTTGCTTTGCTCTCTATTGTCTGTGGTGTTTAACTTCTAGAAGAAGAAAAGGCAAAAATACAAAGAAAACCAAATTTAAGTCCAAATTATACTGTGTGAGGGGTCCACACTTCGCTATCTGCTCATGTTTAGAAGTAGAAACAGAACTACATGCATCTAACATCTGTGTCTGCATCCATTTTTGATCAGTGGTTCCCAACTGGTGCAGCCACGGGGTCCAGTTTGAGGTCCTTCAGTTTAATACATGCAGCATCATACTTGTGTTCAGCCATGTCATTGAGCTGGTTTTCTGTTTCTGTCAAGTAGCTGTCGGTTAGTCACTCACTGTACAGCAGGAAACGGCCCTTCAGAAATTTACTGTACTTAAAAATAAAGTGTGTTTTGTTACGAACTTGACACATTTGCGAGTCGCCATTCAGAATGGGCCGTGACCCATTTTTGGAGCCCGATCCACCAGTTGGGAACCACTGTTTCAGACTATATTTATTCCTCAAAGAAACTGTTTGACATTTTGGGAATTACACTTCTTTGCAGAGACTTGGATGTGAAAATTAATACCGCATCTACGGCTGGTGAAGAAATATTCTGTTGCGAAAAATGGAGACAAGTTTTTACGGAGACAAAACAAATGAGACATAATGTGTTCATGGAGTTTTAGAGGTGCTGGTAGGTGGATTTTGTTTAGTTGGACAGAGCCAGGCTAGCTGTTTGCCCATTTCCAGATTGTGCTAAGCTAAGCTAACTGTCCACGGCTTCGTATTTGTCATACAGACAAGAAAGTGCTCTGGTGGTCTCGGGGATGACATGTAATGACACGCTCCCAAGTTTGACTCCAGCTGGTGACCTTTGTTTCATGTCATTCCCTTTCTCTCTCTCCTTTCATTTGTCTAATAAAAACAAAAACATCCCCCCAAAACACTAACAGAAACATGTTGAAAAAGGACGACGAGAGCCAAAAACTACACAGGACAACTGGCTTGAACCGCTCACTTACAGCTCGACAGTCAAGTGTCTAAAAATGAAGGATGTAGTGTGAAGGTGTGAGCTGTCAGGATGTTTCTGAAACAGTGTCCTTAAGACAGTATGAGATCCCAGAGAGACCAGAAGAAAAACATGAGCCCTGGTAGTTTAAACATTCATAGAGCATTTCTATATACAAGCCTATGGACTTTATATTTACACAGGTCGTACATGTGAACATATTCATCAGCTTTTTAACTCTCCACCTGCTGCACAGCGTCCGCTGGACCCCTCTGTGTCTGAGTGAGAGCTTCGCCTGAAAGGAATTATTTTGTTGTCCCGGGAGTCTAAATGCTTTATCAGAGGCCCAGAAACACTCACAGTCACTTCAGTAGTCATTCGTCTTCGTCCCAAGGCAGATACCGGTGTTTGTTTGAGTTCTTTCACTCCACAAAAACCTCCCTCGTCTTTGTCCGTTTAACAAACACTTCCCTTTTTGATTTTTCCTACTGTCACGGTGAGAACGTCAGGATCATCCAACTGATCACGAAGTAGAAGAGGAACACTGGGTACACAACAAGCGCCTTGCGGTTGGGCGGCTGGCTGTCGGCGAGGAAGGCCGTGGAGGCGAAGGTGGACCAGCCGAAGGACACCGTCACCACCACCAGCCGCACGGCGAAGCTGACCGTCCCCGAGCCGCCGACCAGGACGATCCGGCACACGGCCATGGCCACTGTCAGAGGCATGATGCAGTATCCTAACACACACAGGCTCTGGAAGAAGGAGATGGTGCCGCCCAGGAGTTTGGAGTTGAGGGTGATGATGATGGAGCCGAACCAGACGATGACGAAGACCTGGATGAAATTTTGATACGTTAGTGAGGAGTCAGAAGAAAGACTTATTGCTTTATATCAGGGCTGCACAGTTCATTGAAATATTATTGGAATTGCAATGTGGCCAAATGGCAGGAGCTGCAATTTTTTGATCTATTTTATTCTTGTCTTTTTGCACTGTCTGCGCCGTGGGCAGAGTGAAACGTTGTTTAGATTCTCTGTGTGTCTGCTACATAACTGTAGAATTGACAATACTGTCTCTTGAATCTTGAATTTAAAGATGGCACCTTTGGCTTCATTAACTTGTGATTGTGAAGAAAGTTTTATTTTTCTCCATATTTTTAGTTTAGTTTAGTTGTTTTCCAATTCATACAACTCAAATACACACAAGAAAATAGTAACAATAGGTTTTGCTGAGCTAAAGCTGTAGACTGACGCCTTAGCTTATTGCACCTACCCTTTTTACATTAATTGTTTTGTACTGTTCTCTTTAGATTTATACAGTGAGGGGCACCCGGTGGCTTAGTGGATAGAGCAAGCGCTCCATTTGTGGAGGCAATATCCTTGCCGCAGCTGCTGCAGGCTCGATTCCAGCCTGCAGCTGTTTGCCACATGTCATCCTCCCTCTCTTCCCCTTTCATGAATAAAATGTCCTATTTAATAGGCAAAAAGCCAAAAATCAATGAATACATAAGAAACAAGCACAAATTTCAAATCTGTTAAAAGTTTTCCATATTTGTTGTTCCTTTTCAAAACCATTCCACAAATTATGTTCTTCGACAGTCTCCCATTTTCTTCTAATCTAATTTGGACATTTAATTGTCCTTGCAAGGCACTAATTGTCAAAATAATTACTAAAGAAACAGACCTTGGTTGCAGCCTTATGCAGGACCCACATGTGTTGATATTAGTGGTGCTAATTCCCTGTTCAAATTTGCAACTAATTAAATTACAAGACAAACACTGCCAGTGAATCTGTTGCTCGTGGAACAGTCACCAACGTTATTATAACTTTACCAGTTGGTTTAGCAGTGTTGCCCAACAGTAGTTTATATACAGCATAAAGTAATTCAAATTAGCTTTTTAAATTAGCCTGATGAGCGTTAAGATCTAGCATCACGTTAGGTTCATAGTTTGTTGATAGACTTTTAAGGTGCAGTGTGTATGATTAGTGGCATCTAGTGGTGAGGTTGTAGACTGCAATCAACTTCAACTTCTCCCAATTATGTAGGAGAACTATGGTGGCCAACATAAAATAGCAAAATAGTGAATGGCCCTATTTAAAGCTAGTGTTTGGTTTGTCCACTCTGGGCTACTGTAGAAACAATATGGCAGACTCTCTGTAAGAGGACCCACTCCTTATGTAGATATGAACGGCTCATTTTAAAGAAAATAAAAACACAATTATTCTTATTTTCAGGTGATTATTAATTTATGAAAACATAGTTATGAATTTTATATTCTATTTCTGCCAATATACCCCCCTAAATCCTACACACTGGATATTTACTGTAAGTTGAACTTTTAGAGTATAATACCAAATATAGAATTAATAAATAGTGTCAATAAGTACCTCAGCAAACTGCGGTCCCCCCTGGTAGTCGCTGTCGGCCGCGCCGCCCTGCAGCAGCAGAGCCAGCGTCACGCAGAGCAGCAGTGGGCCCCACAGGTCCCAGTCCCGCAGCAGAGCCGTGCTCCGCTTCGGGTACAGGACGTGGATGAACTTGTTCCCGACCGCACGCAGGTCCCGCAGGATGGTCTCCTTCACGGGCTCGTCCAGCGTGGAGAACTCATCGTCCCGGCTGGCGGGGGAGCCGACGGGCACGGAAATGTCCCCCTCCACCGGGATGTCCTCCGAGATGGAGACATCTGACAGCCCTGCGAACGGTCTGCTGGCCTCCTCCGCTGCCGCCATTTTCACTTGACAGTTTTCAGTGTCTTAACGACGACCGTTAGTTATCCCGGAAATTTAGACGACACCAGTAGAGCCCATTTAATAAATATTAAAACAAGACAGAGACTAGAACAACAAATGTTCCTCTAAATCAGTGAATTTAGTTCTAGTTGATCCAGTTAGTTCAGCTGGTGGAGAACAGACTGCAGCTCCACGTCAGCTGAGGATTGTTTACTTCCGCAGGACGTTCGCACGCACATCCGGTTGGTGCGTCCAGGGATACCTCCTGAACACGGAAACTATACACTTACATAGTTTCCATGATCTTGAACGTGAGTTTTATGCAATTAATACAATATACAATAACTTTACATGACGAATGATAAATTAATTGTTGTATTAGTATCAATAAATAATAGATTAGAAAATTATTAGATAATAATTGTAGATATTCATAAGGGGTGGTGGTGGTGCATGATTAAATTATCAATTACAGGTGCATTGAAATAGTCATCCAATTTAACAATAATCGGTTTAGTCCTAATATTATGAAACATTTCAGTTTGACAACAGATGTTTATTATTATTAGTAGTAGTATTTCAAAGATCAGTTATCGATCGGTTATCAGGTCAGTCTCCTGTACATGAAATTGTTTCTTTGGGATTAATAGTTCCTATGGTATCGTCAATACATCTTAACACAACAACAAATATATGTTTGCTTATATAGTCATGATTTTACTGACATTATACTAAGCTAAACTTTGGACATACATGTACAAGCCTCAATATTACAGTTACTTCTGTCATTTTAAACAATAATTAGTTGTGGGGGTTACTTATAATAATTTTCAGGACACCTGAAATATTTTTTTCATTCTGAAGAAATCTCCTCTTTGGGATTGATATAGTCCTGTCTCATGTTATGATATCTTTAATACAATTGTATAAAACAACAAATAAATGTCAAATGTAAAATAAATAGCTGAGGTTTTTGGGGTTTTCTGTTGTATAATGTAGCAGTGTTGTATAGTATTGTTTTAATAGCATTTTAAATGTATGTATGATTGTATGAAGTGTATGATGTGTGGTGTGTATGAGTATATATTAAAAGGTTAATGGGCGCTAACTTTCAGAACTACTACACTACTACAGCTAACTAACATTCAGAATAATAAGGTTGATATTAAGGTGCAGTCCAAACAAAGCTGAAAGGTGTTATTTCAGGTGTAATATATGGGTGTAAATGAACAATATACAAATGTATTACAGATTTCAATCACCTTTTATTATTTTTTTAATTGAAATTTGTGGGGCAGAGCTGCTTCGCCACGGTCCATGAAGGCATCACGAAAGTCATGGCGAATACGTCGCATACTGATGACGCACTAAACCGTCGACACTCGTTCAGTCGTGTGTTTACATTATGGACATGTCCCCAGTTGTGTTTGTAGCTCAGTAAGAGCAGTTTTCGGGTTGAAACTTTGTTAAAATTAATCGTTAATGATTAAGTAAATAATTTTCAAAATGTCACCGGCCAGAAGACACGGCAGTGAGATGGATTTCTGCCGGAAACAGGTGAAGTCAGACTGTGAGGAGCTGCTGAGACGCTTCCAGAAAACTGAGTCTGTTCGCTTCGAGATTTTCTCCAGAATATGGAGGGAAATGAAGTTCTCACAGATATTCTAGTAAGTTAACCCTTAAAAATACCACTTTACTGTCAGCCACAATGTTATTTATTATGTGATACAAGCAGTGGTGGACAGTAACGAAGTACATTTACTGAAGTACTGCAATTAAGAGTTTGAGTACTCCCATTGTATGCTACTTTATATTTCCACTCCACTACTTTACATCTCACGGGGGAATATTGTACTCTTCACTGCTGCACTGTATTCATCCAGGAGCTATAGTTATTTTGCACATTCAGAATAAAAATACAAAATATAAATAAATCAGAACCAGAATCAGCTTCATTGATCAGTTATTGTCACGTATCAGGAATATGACCCTTATTTTTTGTTGCTCTCAAGTCAACAAAGCTGAGACAAGGGCAAAACAAGCATTTAACTACTGTGTACAGATATAAATAAATGGCAGATCGTCATGTTTTTTTTTAACTGAACAGTGCATGTCACATGTCATTGTTCTGCAGTGGGACTATGACACATGAGAAGCGAGCGTTCAGTCGTCTGATTCTGGACACCGTCTGCAGCTACTTCCTGCCTCCATTCAGCTTCCAGATTAGAGTGGGAGGACTCTACCTGCTGTACAGCCTGTATCAGTGTCAGACTGCCATGCCCTCTGAGCAGGTCAGGAACACAACATATGTCAGTCATACATTTACTAAAGTCCTACTTGAAATTAAAGTTCTTGTTATGTCTCTGGCTGCAGATCCGTCTGGCGCTGAAGGACTGGGAGCATGTGAAGAAGTTTGAGAAAGACGCTGTGGACGCTCAGCACCTGGACGTCGTTTACATCCTTAAACAGCTGATGTCCCTCAAAGCTTTCAACTTCACCGCCATGCCCACTCTGGTGAGCTGCCTTAAAAAGTGCCGCAGTTGTAGAAAGTGGAAGAAATGTGGGGCAGAGAGCTGAAATGTCTGCTGCAGCTGTTGAACTTGAGATTTAAGATGAAAATGATGTCCCATAACTATGAATATTTCAACTCAGTGTAGTGTTTCTGAATGTTGTGGTGTTGTACTGCATAAAAAGAAAAGGTTGGAGTGTTTCAGCTGTACCCTACAGAGTTGCAGCAGGACGCACTTCCAACCGAAAATGTCTGACAAAAACTAAACTAATCAGAAATATATAAGGTCTTTGAAAGAGACGAGCACCAGCAACCTGGAGGTTGAGGTGATGCAGAAGCATGAGGATTCATGTCATTTCAAGCCAGTTTATAATTCAAGTGTACTTCATGATAAAAGGTCAGCATACAAATGTACCTTTGGAAATACAGCTCAGCTAATCGACCATTTTGTGCTGTTAGACTCTTGTGAATTAGAAATAAAAGACAGGCATGGCTGACTCATAAAATCATTCTAAGAAATTATTTTAGTTTTGGTGCCTACTATCTTGCAAACTCACATATTCCACTCTCTCTTCCTCCTACTTCTCCTTTGTCTCTTCCTCTCCTGCCAGCTTGCTTTCGGAAGGAAGAGAAAGTTGGAGAAGGCGGTGCTGTGCGAGGAGTTCATGGAGCGACCGTCTCGTCCACAGGAGCTGATCAACATGGAGCTGCTAGAGGTGGGCGGAGAACTGTTAGTTGTCTCTGACATTTAAAAAGTAGATTATTAAAGGTATTTAATGGTGTGTTGTGTTTGTCTTCTTGCAGGAATTGTCCAACATTAATGAACTCTATGGGAAGCTGAAGACTTCTGTCTGTTTGATGACAGAGCAGCCGAACTCCTCCCTCAGCCTGATTCGTAAAGACCTCGTCCCTCAGCTACAAAGCACTGTGATGGAATTTTACAAGTGGCAGCAAAGGAGGGTGAGACTTTCTGCAGGTGTTCGTTAAAAACAATTTGTGCTTTAATGTTGTGAAATATTTACGGTAATAAACTTCTCCCAGTTTGTCAACTGCAAGACATAATGTGGTTATTTAAGTGCTTTTGAGTTGTCTTTTTTCCACTGTTGATGTGATGAGATCATGTGTCTTTTCTTGTCAGGATTGTCCTGATGAAGATGAAGGTGAAGACAGCGGTGAGGGAACATCATCTCAGAAGGAGGTGAGTTATACTACATTAAACTTTACTGCAGGGTTTGAGGGGCCGTACACATGCCGCGTTTTTTGTGCCCTCAAATGCACTGTTTGCAATGTAGATATGAGGCGTGCTCAAGAGTGACGCAGTTGTGGGCGCAATGGCTGTTTCCTGAGATAAACAGAGTTTAACTTTTGGAACACAGCAGCACGCACCTCATGTCATGTGACAAGGAAAAACCAATCAGAGCCGACAGATATCTTTCCCTTCTTCTGTCAGTGATGAATATGGAAAAGAAGTTGATCATCAGTCAGAGCTTTACATCTGTCCCATGGGCAATATTTTTGACATAATACACACTTACAAAACGACGCCTGGAAGAAGATCAGCTCTGTCCTCAGGATTTCTAGAAAGTAGGCTGTGACAGGGTGCTGGTTATGGTCACTTAGCAACCTCAAACAACCTGCTTCATGCCTTTAAAAGTTGGCACAGAAAAGACACAAGAGTCACACACAGCGCCTGACCTTGCGTTTTCCATGTGCTTAAAGACGCAGCATGCGTACGGCCCCTAAAGCATCACTGGTGCACCTCGTGTCTCCTGCGGGACATTAAATACTCAAACTGAAGAGAAGTACATAAAGTCTCTCAGCTTTTTCCATTTCTAAAGCTGTAATGATTACTCTGTCTAGACGGCAGTGCAGTTGACTGACTTCCTGTTTTGTGTCCTCAGTGCACCAAAAGAGCCGAGCTCCTCGCATCCATCAAATCAAAGGCATTCAAAGAGGCAACAGAGGTTTGTGTCTCAATTTGTTTTTATTGGTATTTTCTTTGAATATGTAACCAGTGAACATTCCCGTTGGACATATATGTACACACTTGTGTCTCAGGTCTCCAAGTCACGGCGTCATCGTCAAGTGGAGGTGGATGTCACGAATAACGAGGCCGGGCCCTCCAACTCATCAGGTTCCTCCAAAGCAGTGAAACCATCACTTAAAGCCAGAACCGACCAGAAAGTACATGTCTCAGGTAAATCCTTCTACGACCTTCATTTAAATTCAAACTCACAGTAGAAGAAAATTTGATGGGTCGAGTTTTGTTTTTTATATCTGTAAATCATCTGGGATTTTATTTACCCCCCATCTTGCGCTGAAAGGACAAAGATTCAAAGAGAGATAAAAGGAAAAGATGAAAGGAGAGAGGACTTGAGGGAAAACAAGTTTTTAGTGAAATGAGACGAGATAAGATGAAACTTCATCATCCCGAGGGAAATTACTGTGCAGCAGTCTCAAGCCAAAATATATACAACACAAAAACAGTGTAGATCATAAGATATAAGCAGGTCAGAGGCAGGGATCTCTCTGGGCAGGGTTAAAGCTTTGGAAGTAAAGTGTAAGGGAACATGGTTAATACAGAATGTTCATGATTATGTCCATAATTACTGTCCTTTTACATCCTATCAAACTTAAAGCCACTGACTAATTGATGCACTCGCCTGACCTAACCAACAGCTGCTCATCAGGTGAACACAAGGAGTCCACTTCTTCTTCTTTGATGCATAATTTATTCATCACTGCTGTAGTGTTCAATGAAACACTTGAGACATCATGAATCTGTGTCCATAAACCAGTCAAAGGTACAAATTAACATAACATTTAGCAGCGTACACCTCACTTGACATGGCTTGGTGTTGCGGTCAAAAAACTATGTGTGCTCCCCCGTCTAGCAACACCTGTCCCTGTATTGACAGACACCCATGACAATACAGTGACCCCTACAGGACAAACTAGCATCCCACACACATTTTACACAGGGGATGGCTCCTATAACCATAATAAGGCTGGACAGTTACCACAACCAGCACTGTTACTTTTCCTTGAAGTGCTTCAACGTGACAAAACAGACTGCATCTTATTACCTTCTTTTATTACTGTTATAAAGATGGACGTCATGACAGCTCCCCAAAAGTGAAGCCGAAACACCTTGACAAGCTGAGGGGGATCTTTGTTCCGTTTCTTGTTTTTGTATCTTGAATGTTTTTTGCTGAAATCCTGACATACTGATTCTTCCCTCTCGCCAGGTGAGCTGTTGAAAGAAGCCACAACAGCAACCAGTATTAGCCGTCTCAGCACTGTGGACTTTGGTCCTGAAGGTACACATCTTATAAACTGTTACTCCTTTACACTCCCTGTGTTAGTGTGCACAGTGTCTCTGCTCTTGTTCCTGAGAGGTTCACTGTGGTTTCCTAACATGCTACATTTGCGCGCTTGTGGACCTTGAACGTTCGTATTTGGCAATAAAACATTTACCAGGATGAATTTTTCTGAGCTCACATGGAGTTTTCAAACAACACAGTAATCTTATTTTGTGATGTTAACACACTGATTAACGTGCTTGTCTCCTTTTCTGATTTTTTTCCTTCATTCAGAAAAAGCAAAACCAAAAAGAAGATTCAAGTGGTGATGATGACATCACAGGAGTCAACGTGCTTCCTGACTGGAGCTGATGCTACGTAGATTTTGAAGTTTGTTTCAAAATGTTGATATGATTTGGTGCTGTAAAGACTTTTTTATGATCTTTTATTACACCCAAACGTCTCTGTTAAAGAAAGAATATTGTCCTGCATGACATCTGTTCTTAAATGCAGCTTGGATGCTTTGTAAAATGTGACCACCTTGACAAACTCATCAAAGCTGAAGACATTTAGTTTTCTTTTTGCAGTTTTACAGCCATCGCTTGTTGAAAATGGACTCTGTACCTGCCAGATACATTTTTACCCTTTGCCTTTTACAGTGCAGGCAGCGTTCATTGTGTCTATACACAAAATTTAGGTAAATGACTGTAAACATTTTCCTCATAACATTCATCTCTGTGCAGCTTCTTCTGTGTAAAACTTAAAACCGAATTTCTGCAGTTATTGTTTCTGGTATGTAAATATTTTATAAATCTCTTTTTTTTTATAGTTGCTATTTTTGTCCCGTCTCTTTTCTTGCGTGACGTCTGATTCAGACTAAATAATTTGTGGAGATGTCATATTGAAGCCAAAGAATGTGGACGTCTTTTTATGGTCTGGAGCTGTCTTTCACTCTCTTTGTAAGTGAAGCAAAATCTCCATATTAACCTAGCTTTATCGCTTCACTTCGGACATTTTGTGTTTCCATCTACTTTTAACAGTAATTCACTGTCTCTGTGTTTTATGATTTTAGTTCTTATTTTCACTTGCATTTGCTTTTAGACAATATGACACATTAATTGCCTTCTGGACACCTATCTCTGCACCTCTGCTCCTCCAGCAATGCAAAACAGCACTGTGAGGAGCAGACAGACGGCTAAGGAAACCCAGGTGGTGCAGAAGAAGAGATGTACAGCAAGTATATTTCTACAGGAAACATTAACAAATAACACTTAATAAAAATAACTCAAACAGATAAAATTCACAAATACTCAACAGACATTTTAAATGATAAATACAATTTACAAATATAGTTAAGCAACAAGAAATGATTAAGTGCACTTTAAACTCTGTTGCGCCTGCACTGTCCATATTTACGCCTTCTATGTCCCAACTGTTGGAGAACTACGGTGGCCGAAGCAGAACTTCGAATGGCCCTGATCTGGAGCCAGAGTTTGATTTGTCCATTCTGAGCTACTGTAGAAACAAAATGGCGGAACGGCTCATTTTAAGATAATGAAAAACAACCAATCTTATTTTCAGGCGATAATATACGTTTGAGAACGTATTTGTGAATGTTATATGTTTGAATTTTTACTGCTCAGACATTTTGATAGTATGTTCAACTTGCCTTGTTTTTAAATTTGTTGTTCAGTCAGTGGGGAAAAAAAAGCTAAACGTTAGCGGACTTGTTAAGCTGTTTTTAGTCTCTATGACTGAATTTAGCTAACGTTACTTCTTATATTGGGATAATTTACCAAAGTGTTAGTTAGTTATAAGAAATGTATTTTATTTATGAGTAACAGCGGTGGGAGTTAAGTGTCGTTAGCTAAGTACTGAAGTCTTTCTATCTTTTGATTTTAGCCATTTTCTTTGCCATTTGCCATTAAACATTCATGCTGTTCATTTTTACATAATAAAAAATGCCAACAAGTAGTAGACAAGTCAGACGTAGTAAGCAACTAAATTTTTAAGTAATATGTGGTGTTATTATTTATTTTTTGTTTTTGTAGGGCATTAGCCGTAGCTGTAGCCGTTAGCTAGCTACTGAGGGATATTAGCACAGTTCAAGGACCACAGACTGTGTGGGTGAAAGGTAAAATTTATCCTATTCTTTTCTAAATAGGATCAATATGACTGAATGGTTTCGACAATTTAGGGCACAATTTAACATTAAAATAACAATAAGGTTGCGGTTTGAATTAGCTATTTATTAAATGAGATGGATAGGCCTCTAAGTCCATATTTCCCACAGTCCCTGAAGGCGTCACCGTTCACCGCTGTGTGGATGCAGATCTTTGCGGCTCTGGAGGATGAGGAGCGGCGGGGATGCTGCTGCCTCTGCTCCGCCGATCACACACTCGGTCCCGCTGGTAGTCTGAGGGGAAACAGTCGCAGCCATGGCCTCGGACAGTAAGTACCACCGTCTTTTCACCGTGTGTCCGTTTCTAATGCTGATTCCCCCCCTTGTGTCAGTGCCGGGGGATGGATGCTGTTTTTAGGCTCTCCCCTCTGGTTTCTTTTTGGGGTTTGGCTGACTGATAGCGACGAAATGCGCAGGCCAATTTAATCTCTTTTTCCTAATACTATCGTTTTCTTCATTTTATCCATATTATTGATATTTTAAGGCCTTTATCAGCCTCTAGACAAAGAAATAATTATGATATTCCTTCAGTATTCCTGAAGGTGTACTCACTGGAGAGTTGATAGTTGCCTCATCATGGCCACTTCACGGAAGCCTATTTTTGTACCTCCTGTTCAAAATTTTAAGATTCCGGATTGCAGTTAAACCCAGTGATCATGCTAACATTGTATCATTTGAATACAATTTGTACGGAGCTGTTTTCTAATACAGGCCTTGCACAAAGCCTGTGGTGTCTTTTACTGCGTTTATTAATATTACTGCTAATATGCAGGCCTAATATTCCTGTCATGTTGCTGCAGGGGCTTCACAGTCCTGCTGTGATATTGCACTTTGCATAAGATGTAATATTCGAAGTGTAGGTATAATTTTAAGATCATTTACTCAAGTATTTCCTTTGAATTTATACTTTTACTCCATTGCATTTCAGAGAAAAATATTGTCCTTTTCACCACATTTATTTGACAAATAGAGTCACTGTTGTTACTCTGCAGGTGGACTTTAAGAATATTTTGCATTGTTGCTGGTTAAACTAGCCATTAATATATAAAATAGATTAAAAAAAATAAGCTCCACCTGGACTGACACCTGGCTGCAACATTTAAATGGCTGCTTAACTCATAATATAATAATGTTAAAACAATGATGTACATAAACTACTGTGTTTAAGAGCTATTAATTGCACCTCTATTAGGAGTGACAGATTTGTGCCCAGTCTTTTTCCTCAAAGAACCCCTTTTCGTCATAGAGTAAACTGATGACCCCTGACTAAGTGTGGATATTTCATATTATATTCAATGCTTATTAATAACAGTACAGAATAACTGATACAGTTAACCCAAAAACTGAGCGCAATGACTGCAGGAAGTTCATGTAAAACGTGCAATTTGGATGAATTTTGAGCAGTATTTCCTGTGAATATGACATCAGAGATAAATTTTCCTTTTATTTTTAGAAACTTTTTATACGACTCTATCTGTAGTGTGTGTGTGTGTGTGTGTGTGTGTGTGTGTGTATATATATATATATTAGCAGTCATACATACTTAAAAGGCTTATTTATTTTTTTACAAATTTAGTGTTTTCTTCTCCCTGATGCTTGGCCACTCTTCTATAAGTTGTTGCAACTGGAAACTTTTGTAATGCAGGATGAGGCTGTTTAGCAGAGTGAAGAATCTCTACATGTAGCTTCTGTGTAGGTCTTCATTGTGCCCTTATCCTGTGAGATTTTTTTGTGTTTATATTGAATAATAATGTAGTTCATTTCACATACATCATGGAAATGCTAAGATATAGGCTGACTGTATATTTTTTTTAAAAGATTTCTTTCACCCCTTAAAATCAAGACCAAGAAGGCTGTGTGACCCCCTAGTGAAGCTTTGGCAACCCCTAGTGGGGTCAGCCTGACTTGACATTACTGATAACATTAACAATGGCTCTGTTTCATTCAAACTGAAGCAGCTAAATAGAATTCAGCCATCGTAAATTTTGTTATTTCCTCCTGTGTTTTTCATACTGTAACACGTATACCTGTCTTCCTTTCAAAAGACCTATGGCCAAAATTAAAAGAGCAAAACCTGAGATTTGCTGACTTTCAGTCTTTAATATTCATTGTCATAACCTGGCTCCCAGGCCATGACACATGCGGGAAGGGACAGAGTGGGTGGTGTTAAATCAAAAAGTATTTATTATAGCAAAGCAAACAACTAAAAACAACTACATATGGAGTATGGCTAATCAGTAAGTCAGCGATGTAGATGTGAGTGAGTGAAAAATAGTGTAGTATAAGGCCAGAATGCGCAGACGCTGGAGGGGAAGAGTCCAAGTTGGGAGAGAGAACGAGCTTTAATTCTCCAGAGGTACTCAGCCCAGGTGCTCCAAATCAGCTGCTGCACTCCTGTGATGCCTTCACGATCAAAGGGGAAAAACAATTACTGGTGAAAGACAAACTCAGCAGCTCATGGGCTGTCACATCATCAAGTTCCTACATTTCCTTTAATGAAACTTAGGAGTATCTTTAATTAGATTCTCTCTGGCTGATGTTTCAAACCCCACACCTCCAGTTTGTAACACAGGTTTTCTGTTAAGAAAATTTATAGTGTCCAAATCTTGTGCTGCGTTCCAGTCAGGGTTAGATGGATTTTCCCAAGTTTACAAGCAGGGTTTCTGACTTTGAGTGGCGTTTCGTTTTAGTTTTTCTAGTAGGGGGTTGGAAATTTTGAAGTAAGATCCTGAAAATGGTCAAGGTGTCCTTTTTAAATTGTAAGTTTTTAGTGGGAGTACGTGTTTGGGAAGTACTGAGCGAGCATACGACTGAATAAATGAGTCTTGGATTATACTGCAGGAGTTGTGTGAGAGTTTGTTGTTAAAGGCGATTTCCATTAACTTAAGTTCATAAAGAATCTTCATCTTTGGATTCTTTGTTCACTGTGGCTATGTGAGAAGCTTTCTTCATGAATTAAACATAATGCAGGGTGAGTAATTGAAAGACAAATAATCATGCTGTGGGTGAAGTATTCCTTGTCACTGGGACATTAGCAAAATAACTGGAAACTGTGATAAATCAATCATTAAAATAATCCACCAAGAAAATTTCATACACAGTTGAATATGGCTCATAATATCAACGTGTACACATAACCTCCTAACCTGCTCCCCTCTGCGGGTGTGACAAGTGTTGTTGAGATGCAAAGCAGCATCAAAGAGCTCCTCAGTGTGCTCCATTAAGCAGTAGGGAGCAGTCAGCCATGTGTGTCACGCTGTTTGTGGTTATTGTGGCCTAGTTACAGACTGCTTCGATATCTAATTCATGGCTCAGAGAGAGGACGGCGCTCTCAATAGAGACTCGTGAGTATATAATGCTGCTGTCTGGTCTGTGTGATTAGCTGTGTCAGGAAATAGAAACCGCCTTGAAATCCATGTTTGTTCCTGTTTATTTGAAGACTGGGGACCATTGACAGGAAACCAGACATCTTGCCACTTTCCCCTTTTTCCGCAGGCTGGTTGGAGTCACATAAAGATTTCTCAGAGGGAAAGATATTTAAATTGGTTGAGTTGAAATTATAGTGGGTGAAGTTAATCATCTGCAATTAAAATCCACTGTACACTACCTGCTCAGCGGGAAAGACAGCACAGAGACAAGCTGGGGAACATTGTGGAGCATTACGCAGCTAAAGAAACACATATTATTTCTCAGGAGTTGGTAGAAACCAAAAACTAAGTTAAAATAGAGTGAATATTGGACCCATATTCATCAAATGAACATTTTCAATAGTGTGTCATGCAGTGTGGGACTCACACTGGTCTGTTCTTGGTCTCGACTTGATCTCAAACCCCTCAAAGTCTTTGTCGTGTATTGGTCTCAATAGACTCTGATCTTGTTCAGAACTTGGTCTTAGTTTAGCTTGTGTTGACTCAAAGCAGTCGCCAGAAGAAATGTTGTTTTTGCAAACCACAGATACATTTATATGGTATTTGTAGTGGATAAGTTGAAACATCTTTATGGTAAAGATGGAGTTAGGTTTAAGCACAAAAATCACTTGGAAATGGTTAGGAAAAGATCATGGTTTGGCTTGGTTGGCTTTGGTGGCACAATAGATTCTGGAAAAGCAGGGACGGGTCAGTGAAAAACACCCAGGTTCAGTGACTGAAAGGCAACCGGGAAATGCTTTTATGTGTTGGCATGAGAGAGCCGTACACCACTTCCCACGCAAAAGTTGTGATCTATATAAACAGAGTTGATGGGAGAACTTGACCCATGCTTACAAACATTTTGGAGACAGGAAATTGGTGACGCAGATTATGAGGTAGAAGTCTGATTGTAGAAATTGTTGAATATTTTTTTGTGCATGCCATTTTTGGCTTTTTAGGCCTGTGGTCCTTATTTTCTTACACTACCGTGCTTGGCGGGTCACTTTCCCCGCCTTCCTCTGTGTTGTTGTGTCTTGCTGGGATTCAGGAAGAACCGTCCGCCTCGCCCAGTGGGAGGCAGGAAAGCTGTGTTGATTGACGGTTCATACAGGACACAGAACAGCTCAGACTGGACAGTTGGACTTCAGTGAAAGAGAACAAAGGGATGAAGGAGAGAGTTTAGGAGAGAGGTCGAGTTTGTTCTCTGCATGAGTAGGAGTTTGTTTTTGGGGAGGAGAAGAGAGAAAGAAAGGAGTAGAAAGGAGTGAGGAGAGAAGGAGGAGGTGAAGACATGGCCAGTGAAGGAGGAAATAATGACACTCAGTCAGCAGCAGCAGACGGCTGGTTCACACGTAGAAAATGTGAGTTTTGAGTATTATTTCTGAAATCTGGAAAATGCTGCGTGATGATTGAGCCCAGTTTCTCATTTCTTGTCTTGGTTGTTTGGTTTCACCTGCTGTTATTCAAAGAGAATTTTACTCTCTGGTATTGATGGACAAACGATACTGTGGCGCAGAAGCTTGTTTCACACTTGTGAAACTATTTCAATATAATGTATTGTACTGAATCACTGCATTCCTTTATTTGAGTAAAATGACTCAATACTCTGTTACAAGTAAAAGTCCAGTATTGAAAATGTTACTTAAGTAATTGTATGTAATTATAATGAAGAAAATGTACTTAAACTATTAGACAAATGTTAGAAAACAGAAAAATGTTGCTGTGCAGGGGTGAAATTTTGATTTAAAAGTCAGGGGGACGCAGTTAGTACAAGAACAAATCCTCAAAAAGGCATTAGTTTTTCAGATACCCTTACCAAAACATGACCACAATTTTCAATTATTTTGATATGTCCCCTTCATGAAATGGTTGGTCATAACAGAATATATTTTATAACGCAAAATACAGCAAAATGTGTTAAAATTGATCAATTTATTGACTCAACCAGTAGGCAGTAAACTGCATAATAAAACCACTCTGGAGATGGTGAGGTACCTGTTTAAACTCATTTTATTTTTTTACCTATAGCTTGGATTTAGTTCAGATTTGCACTTACAGTGTCCTGATTTCTGCCCAACACCCCACAGCAATGTGAATATTAGAATATGTATTTATGGTAAAACTAGATACAACTGCAAAGTTATCATAAGCAGAAACTTCACACACCAGGTTACTGTTACTTAAGGTAATATATGCTGGCATGTTGCATAGTCCAGGCCATCCCATTGATTAAGAAACTTTGCACATGAACAACAAATGTGGTGCAATAAACAAACTGTGTAATATGAGGCGATAAAATACATTTTTTCATGTTAATATGATATAATAATAATTTTATTTGTATAGCACTTATCTAAACAAGGTTACAGCGTGCTTCACAAAGTGCATGAAAATAACGGCTTGAGACTCTGAGGTAGGCTTGAAGATCTCAGGTCACAACTTGGAACATAGGTAGTCAGAAGCTCTGCTTTATAACGAGGGACTAAACCCTGTTGAGCTTTAAAAGTTATTAAAAGAATCTTGAAATCAATTCTAAAGTTAACTGGCACCCAGTGGAGGGAGGTGAGATTTTGGGTGATGTGTGACCTTCGATTTGTCCCAGTTAAAATTCAAGCTGCAGCGTTCTGCACTCGTCAAAGCCGAGCCAGTGAAGATTTATTGAGGCATATAAACAGTGCATTACAGTAGTCCAGGCGCGAGACTACAAAAGCATTAATAAGCTTAATAAGCAGAAAAAGACTGTATGGTTAAGTATGGTGATATTTCATTGGTGGAAGTTGCAGGATTTAATATTGGCATGTGTTTTAAAGTTCAATTTTTGAATGTAACAAAGTATGCCAAAAATATATTTTTATTCCTTAACCATTTAACCTTATGGAGTTCATGATTTCAAAATATATCTCCTCTTACAATATTTAACGAGAACCCCCAAACTCCACTATAATAGATATTGTTACCACCTATTTTATACAGACTTGTGAAGTTCTTTCTAGTTTTGTAAGTTATTCTCATTTCCATTCATTCTTTATATAATTTGCAACGCATAAGATACAAACACTATTCCAATTTCCGTATCAGTTTTTAATATAACCTTAGTTTTCAGACTATAAAAAGTGGAGGGGGTCAATTCTGCCTTCGGAAGATGTTTTGTTTACCATCACGTGCCTTTCTTTATTTTTCCCCACATTATGTCTCTCCCTCCATGTATGCCAGCTAGCTGGAATTATGTTTGAACAGAGTTTGAATGTGATATGTTTGAATAATGCGAGGCAAGTTGGGCAAGAAAAATAATCTTGCGACAGTGTGAATTAACATGTAGTGTCATGAATCCCAACGTGTCAATACCTTTGCCTCGCTGATACGTTAAACTGTGCCACAATTTTTGAGATAGAGCAATTGACATGGGCTCAACTGTCACTCAAAGTGCTTTGGTTTTGTTTTAACTGCTCTCAAAGTAGAGAGTGTTCGTTCAAAGGTATGCAGCATTCTTTTTTCGAAGCTCTACTGTTCCTCGTCTGCGAATCTCCAATAATAATAATATAAGTAACATCTGGAATAGAGCACACTAAATAGTTCTGTTCAAGTTATACGTTGTGAATGGTCATGGAAATTTTATTTCTGGTCCTTAAAAAATCTTGGAAAAGTTTTTAAATCTCGTCAATCAAAATGTGTGGGAACCCTGGATGTGAAAGCAGGATTTTACTGTTCTAGTTGGTTGAGGCTGAGCAGAACAATGAAGCATCAACGTCTGTCTTGGTAGTCCAAGTTTGGAAGCTAAGCAGCAAAATATGTTATTATAACCTTTATTAAATTCAGGGGGTCTCTCTTACATCGAGATCTTTTGAAAGAGATCTGAAGAAACAAAAAATAAAACCCAACACATCTTACATATACAAGGTTTAAATCCTCCATACAGGATAAAATCCCTAAAGCCTTATCTGAGCTCCTGTTATCCTGCAACCTATAGTGATGATGTATCTTTCATTTATAAATCCATAACAATGTTTTGCCATGGCTTTTTTAGCCATGTGATGTGCCATGTAGGCTTATGATCCATTTGAGGACCTACTGGATGTCAACATTTTACAAATAGATCAATTTTTTCCAATTTATTTGGGATTTATGGTCTCAAATGTCCTCAGCTCACCTCCATCAGTGATGTCTCAACAGGTGTTTCAGCAGCTACCATGTTGCACAGATGAAATGCAGCCTGTAACCAGCAGATGGCGCCTCAGCATCAGTATTGCTATGTTTTCTGGATGGAGCTTGAGGTTCTCTGCTGCCTCAGTTTCTCTGATTGATAGTTTTAAGTAGTTGGATAGATGGTGGTGTTGGTGCACACCTTGATAGTCCTCTCATGTCAGGAAGTCATTGTTTGTGTTTTGGTGTTGAATCAAAGCCTGAAAGCTGAAAGTTTGATGCTGAGTTCACTTCCTGTCAGCCGTAACCACATCAGAGTTGGAAAATGACAAAATACTTCATCATGTATTCAGGAACATGTGCCAGAGGATTGTTTGTGGCTAATTACAAACAGAATACTGGATGTTTTAGGCAAATGTAATACTGATATCTGAGGGTAGAAGACAGAAAGGCCTGCTGTACAGTCATCAAATTATTCCTTAAGTGGACTGAAAAATGTGATGAAGCAGGATATTCTACAGCTAAACAGTAACCTTCACTATCATCAGAGATAAATATAAAACAGTAAGTAAAAATTAAATATAATACAGTATATAGATATGTTTTAAGGTGCTCGGTCACACCAAAACTCGTAGCAAAGTAAATCAGCACATGGAGGTTTTAAATTGTGTTTAACTTTAGTAAACTTTGACTTGCAGACTTGAGCCGTTCACCATTATGTACTAGTGATATTTGATAAGTTACCACTCATATTTTCCCACTCTCCTACTTTATACTGCAGCTGCTGCACGGCAGTTTCCCTCGGGATTAATTAAGTTATGACTTATTTTATCTTATCTTGTCTTATGTCAAACTGTCTTGATACTGTTGACTTTTGCGTCAACAGTCACACTGTACAGTCAAGTCTGAAATGGTGGAAGCTATTATTTTAGTTTGTTCAGTTTTAATACATTTCCTGTCTGGTAACATGAAAAATTGCAGTGATAAAGCTCTGTTAGATGTCTCACTGTAAAGGCTTTGTGCTATTTTGGGCTGTAACAGAGGGAAATCTTTTGTCTGCATCTATCAGAGGTGCTCTTTTGGGAACATGACGTCAAAAAATACTGAACCACAAGCTGTTCTGCAAATTGTTTGTCCCAAAAATCCCATTTTATTGGGTACATTTATTTAAACCCTAAGTTTAGGATGAATTATTAAAAAATCTAACATTTAACAGAATAAGAGAAGAGAGGGGTCTTGATGTATAAATGTTTTTTATGTGTTGCCTCCTGGACCAAACACAACATAAAGATTAATTATGAATCATGAAAAATAACAATCAGACATTAGAGAATCTGTCCTGTGTGTAGTCAGGTTTAGGCAACAACACCACTTTGGTTAAGGTTAAAGGTTTACTATGCAGGATTGTCAGTTACTGTTTGTGAACACGCTGACCAGCAAAATAGAAAGTAAAAGCCAGCTCCAGATTCACTCTAGTTGGGCGTTCCCCTCGCTTTATCTGTGTCTTTTCGCCGCCATCTCTTGGATGCCTGCTGCTTACCGCCTGGCACCAGGGGCCTCATTTATAAACATTATGTACACACAAAACAAGGCCTGAAAGAGGCGTACGTCACTTCCAACACAAAAGTTGTGACGTATCAAAGCAGACTTGATGGGACCCATGCTTACAAACAATTTTGAGACGGGAAATTGGCGACATAGATGGTGAGGTGGAGGCCTGATTGTAGAAACTGTTGAATATTTTTTGCCTTTTGTTTGTACGTACATTTTTAGCATGGATCCTATGCATTGTTTTATAAATGAGACCCCAGGTCACTACGTTTATATAAAGCCCCGACCTCACCTGAGCACTCTGGAGGTACGCACCCATAAATGTCCCGAACACAGAAAATAAGAAATCCAGGCAGAGGGCAGAGTCTCAGCAAATAAATACACCTCCACACACTGAGAGTGGGTCGTAAGTGATTATTGAGCGAGTTACTTCCGTCTGAGTTTTAAGGAAAATCCTTACAATCCTATGTAGTACACCTTTAAGGAAAGATGATGGTTTTGGTTCAGTATTGAAACAATAAACACCCTGTTTGGTGACCGTGTTGACAAAGATCTTTCTCTAACCTCTAACGTTGTGTGTGAGTAGTCTAAAGATAACAATAATCTTGCAGGTTCATTTAGTGTGAGAGTTTTGCGACTTTGCAGATGCATAGCTTCCAAACTTTTCCCTATTATGTTGATTTAAAAATCACATAACTGAGTTGGCATTACATTTAAATCCTCTGTTGCTCATCAGTGGTATATAGAGTATTTTTGGGGTTACGTGAATGCAGGCTGTATATTCAGTGATTCAGTGAATGGGTGTTCGGCTCTTTTGATGCCTTGCTTTATACTTAGAGCTTCTCTCTGATGTGAAACCTCCTCTTAGTTGTTTTCTTCTCTTCTCACTCTTCATCTCAACCCTGAGATACTCTTGTCCTCCCGGCCAATCAGGACGAACAGACAGACAGCGCCATGGTAACATGAGACCTTCTTACATGTGGGTGGGAAAAGGCACATTCATTATACCTTAATAGAGCCACCGGGCTGTTTCCAGGGAAACTATGATTTTTCAGGTGTGTGTGTGTGTGTGTGTGTGTGTGTGTGTTTGTTTGCGTGCGTGTGTGTGTGTGTGTGTGTGTGTGTGTGTGTGTGTGTGTGTGTGTACGAGCATTTGTCTTGCGGTCAGTGGGTTTGAGTCAGACTGAAAACATGATGTGCTAATGTTCTTGGGTTGATTTGACCTCCAGCCCCGATAACAACAACAGCCAGTGAACGTCACATGTCAGCTCTGAAGTCCAGCGTGTTTTTTTTTTAGAGATCAGTGGGATGGAGTGATCAGAGCATCAATGGCATCTGATTGTAAATCGTTTCGCAGAAATATAACGCCGTCAATAAAGTTGTGAAGTCGGGAGGACATTTTTCAGGTGCCCCTGGTTCTAGAAGCAAAACCTTATTCATATTTTGCATATAAAAATGTGGGATGACTGACAGGTGGAGCACTTTATTTCACTTCTTTATACTTTCCATGGCATGGATGAACATAACAGTAGAGGGTAACTACAAGTCCCAAAGTGCATTTCAGCGAGAGACATCTAATTACAGAGCCTAAAATTATTCTTTTTGCATGTCAGTTTCCAATTCTGTGTCAGTTTTTAAGTTATATTGGTGCAACAAAGCATTATGGTTTTGCCAGAGCTCTGATGCTCACCTGACTAGCTTCTTTTCCATAGAAACGGTGGTGGAGGCTCATGGGTATTGTTGTATATTGGCCATCTGCCATTCCAAAAATGATGGCGAAAACACATTTATCTGAGATTAAGATGAAACTATTAAAACTGGTGGCCATAACGTAACATTATCCAGGAGAGTCCTGTGTACTTAATAAAGAAACACTGAGGATATGATTAAATATAATCCAGTTGCCAGTAAAAATGTTGGCATTGTACTAGGCTTGCAATGATATGAGATTTTCAAGGTACAATCACGGTATCACGGTATTATAGAATATATATTATTATCAGTCATAATGACTTTAAAGGAATGAAAGTGTCAGGGTTATTTTTGATTGAACAAATGTTTTCTTATTATAATTGAAGCCCGAAACCATTTTGTTGATAGAAGTATGTGTAAAAAGTCTCCCTTCAAAGAATTATTGAGATGGTGAGATTGTAGATAAGCAAATGTAAACGGTATGATAATCGTCAACTTTTATATCACGGTATACCTTGAAACCGGTATATCGCTGCAACCCTACATTGTACATTTCTGAAAACCATGAATACTTTATTAAGAAGCAGTTGCGTTGAAACTTTACATTTCAACATTGCTTTGATTAATGTGTGGTTAGGTTTAGTTGAAGAAACAAATTGGATATGGTTAGGAAAAGATCATGTTTGGGCTTAAAATACCTATTTTTTGGGGCACAGTCCTGGCTGGAAAATACGCAGCTTCAATCAGGAGAGACAGAAGAATGTAGTAAAGATAATATTTAATACAGAATATGAGATTAACAGATGATTTGTGTTGATTAAGATGTAACAGAAGCCTTTTGTGCTTGGACACCAGAGGGATATATTTTGTGATCGAGGGACATCTGAGCGGCAGCAGGATAAATCCCCCCATAGAGTCCAGACACTGGTGGTGGCTGATGACTCAGAGGCTGCTGACTGCTGAGGCAGATGAGGCTGATGAATCTGTAAAGACTAGGTGGTGATGGGGAGGTGGAGGGTGCACACGATGGCAGCAAGAAAGAACAGAGACAGGGTTTGTCGCTAAAAAACACCCACAGTTTGAACCTGAAAAGCTGCTGGAAACACAGCAATGACTTTATAAATTGGTTTTGTTATTTGTTGGTCTCAAACAGTGATCTGCAGCTTGGCAGGCGTCTTGCTTAAATGACATGCCATCCACCATCCCTCCACCTCCACATGACAAAGTCAGTTCGTGTACTACATCACTTACAAACGCTGATATGATATATATGAATTGTGTAAATGTAACGTATTTGTTTACAGAAACGTACAATGACAACATTTTCTTCTGGCAACTGTGCTGTTGAAAATACATTTAAATGGGATTTAAACACCTGTTTGGTGTAGAAAAATATAACCATAACCCCAACTGGTATGCCGACTGTGAGCCAGGCCTCATTGTTACTTTTATATCTTAGTTGCAGTTGATGTTATCTGTAAAAGTTTGCAGATCAATAACAACTCATGGCACTGGATAAACTGTCATTCAAAACCAGCAGTAACAGAAGAACCAGAAGGCGAGAGGAGAAGTCAGCTTCTGTAACATCCAACCCCATCTGAACGGGCGTACGTCATTGTTTTGGAGAAGCTTTGTTTTTCACACCCACAGAACACGAGACGAGCATTTTCAGATTTGTCTGTGGGAGTGAAAAACGCCCGGTTCAGTGAGGACAGAAAGCCAAAACAGAGAGGAGGAAAAATATTGAAAAATTAGCATGAAGGTGGCCTCACTCACATCCAGACTTCTTACTACAGAGAAAGAATCTTCAGTAAATTGAGGACCAGCGTTGGAAAGTAAGGACATTTGAGTACATGCTACTTTATACTTTCCTCCACAATATCTCAAAGATAAATGTTGTACTTTTTACTTATCATTTAAAGGTGCACCCTGTAGGAATTGTCAGTCACTGTTTGTAAATAGTATTACCAGTGAAAGTGAAAGCCAAACCCAGATTCCCTCTCGTTTGTTATTTACATGTTTTATGTCGCCATGCCGGTGATAGCTGTGGCCAGAGGCATTATGTTTTTGGGTTGTCTGTCCGTACATCTGTCTGTCCATATGTATCCATCCATGCATCCCATTCTCGTGAACACAATACCTCAGGAATGCCTTAAAGGGATTTTCTCTGTAATTGGCACAAATGTCCACTTGGACTGAAAGATGAACTGATTAGAATGTAGTGGTCAGTGGTCAAGGTCACTGTGACCTAGTCATCACAAACTCATAAACATGATATCTCACGAACACCTTGAGGGAATTTCTTCAAATTTGGCACAAATATCCACTCTTACTTAACAATGAACTGATTACTTTTTAGTGGCTAAAGGTCAAAGGTCAAGGTAACTGTGACCTGATATGTCCCATTCTCATAAATGTGATATCTCAAGAATGCCTTGAGGGATTTTGTTGTTTGTTTTTTCAAATTTAGCACAAAGGTCCACTTTGACTCAAAGATGACCTGATTAGATTTTGTTGGTCAAAGATCAAGGTCACCATGACCTTGCATCTGCCTCATTCTTATGAACATGGTTTCTCAAGAACACCTTGAGGGAATTTCTTCAGATTTTGCACACATGTCCACTTGAACTCAAGAATGAGTAGAATTTGGTGCTTAAAGGTCAAGGTCACTGTGACCTCACAAAACATGTTTTTGTTTTTTCAAGTTAGGAATTACTTCACTAATTATGACAAAATATCACACAAATGTCAAGAAGGATAAAATGATTAAGTGATAACATAAGATTAACTTCACTGTGACCTCATAATGTTCTGGAAAAGCACTTTTCTGGCCATTACTCAACGTATCTCAGGAACAGAAGGAGAGACTTTTGGTCAGATACTGAATTGGTGATACTTATCTCAGGTGCCCACCTTGAAACTGTGCTGATTATATAGATCTTTTATGCTGCTGGCGGGAAAATATGTGTGAAGCATCCATGTTTTTGCAACTTCACAGGTTCACAGAGGCATACAATCGCGAGGCGGTAATTATAGTTTGGCACTGTATCCACAGTTTTTTGTAACTTACTCTTGGATGCGTGCCGCTTACGGGCTGGTACCTGGTTGCTGCCTTTTTGTAGTCCCAACCTCATCTGTATGATGTGCCCACAACGTCCTCAACACAGATACTAGGAAGAAAATAAGAAATACAGGCAGAGGGCAGAATCTGCAGATAAACTAACAAAATGACTCCTCACTCCTTTTAATTGACCTGTAGGGGGCGCAAGTTTTCCAGAAACTGGCTCCGCCTAAAAACAACACGCCTTACCGTCTGTCGTCAAAAGAGTTTTTGGGGTGAACTGTTCCTTTAAGCAAATGATCTGAATACTACTGTCATCACTTCTGAGGACAGAGCATTCAGCAGAGTTTTATGATAATGATAATAATATGTAGGCAAAGGGCCAGGACACACACACACACACACACACACACGCCTACAGTCCTGAAACTAATTACCCACATTAATGAGTGACCTTACAACGAACTGAAAGAAACAGCAGGCGCTCCTTTTATTCATCGCTAAAAAAGAAGAAAGAAAAAACTACAAAGCACCGTGTTCGCCCTCTTCGGGATCTCTCATTAATAAGCAGTAACAGCGTGGCCTTCGCTGCTGCTGTGTCTTCTTCTTCTTTTTTTTTTCTCCATCCTAATCTAACGCTCACATCAAAGTGTTCTCTTTTCTCCTCTGGAGCTACTCACTTCAAAGCCGGGGTGGAAAAGTCAGCAGCTGCATAGTAATCAGGGGATAAGGATTTAGTATTCACACACACACACACACACACATACACATACACAAACAACCTCTCACAACCGTGTCTGTCACAGATTAGCGATTGTGGATTTTTTTTTTTTTTTTTCATCGCCGTTGGTTCGATCTCTCCATCTCATTAGCCTGGTCCGATGCCTCTCATTGACTTCTGGGTCACATCGCCTCCTTAGTCCTTGTTTGTACATTCATTCATTTTAATTTGCTTTTAACACGTTCGACAAACTGTTTCATCAATACTCTCCAGCTGATTCTCTGCTGGTGCGATGATGCAATTCACCCTCCACAGAGATTATTTTAGACTAATACAATCTCATGTATTCTGATTTAAATTTTGTCTGCAAGAAAGTGAAAGAGAACTGATGAAACTGAACTTTTCTGCAGTGCCTTTAAATTTATTCATGTCAAATTTAAAGCAAATTTGTTATATAATCGACCAAAGTTTGAATCACATCATCATCATCACCATCATCTACACTCACAAGATCACTAAAAACATTAGGAACCATCCTCTGTGGTCCACAAATATTCACAGCAGTTACCAAGCTTTGGCGCTGTGCGTTTTCTGTCCACCTGAAATATTGTTGTCCACCCATTTTGGTAAAACGTCAAGAGTACAGAAGAGCAGATGAGATCTGGATTATGCTGCAGGAGTGGATTGTAAAGTTTTCATTGACATTTTGATTCCTCAGCTTTAGATATCTCATCATGTTGGTGTGCACGGGACTGTCAAAGCGACACTTGTCTTTTAAAGGGTTTGGAGTGTGGTGATTTATTTTTGCCTTTTGAAAAACCAAAAACACAGGAGCAAAAATTGTAAGAAATTAATAAAACCTGCAGTGTAGAACTTTTGTCTCCCCCTTCTGGCAGTAAGAGTAGTTACACAAACTCTGTCGATGTGTGCAGCCCAGTCGCCTGAAGAAAATGTTGGTAGTGGATTCATTACATTTGCATGTTTCAGAAGTGTCATATCAAGGTTTCTAAAGTGGCATAATATATGAACTGACTTTGTCATTGGGAGACGGAGGGGATTGTGGATGGCGTGACTCCTAGGTGAAACATCGCCAAGCTGCAGTCCATCGTTCAAGACCAACAAACAATAAAACCGGTTGTTTTTTGCAAGTCATTGCTGTGTTTCCATAGGCTTTTTAGCCACCAAACCTGTGTATTTTTTAGCGCCCCCAAAACCAGTTATTTTAAGCCAAAACAACATCTTTTCCTAACCAAGTAGTGCCTAAATCTGACCGCACGTGAACCGCATCCATCCATCCATTTTCATCCGCTTATCTGAGGCCCGGTCGCAGGATAGCAGCCTTAGCAAAGCACCCCAGATGTCCCTCTCCTCAGCAACGCATTCGAGCTCCTCCTAGGGAGACCCCAAGGTGTTCTCAGGCCAGATGAGATATGTAATCCCTCCAGCATGTTCTTGGTCCGCCCCAGGGCCTTCTTCCAGTGGGATGTGCTTGGACTACCTCTAATGGGAGGCACCCAGGAGGCATCCTGATCAGATGCCCGAATCTCCGACCCCTTTCGACGTGAAGGAGCAGTGGCCCTACTCTGGATGTCCGAGCTTCTCACCCTATCTCTAAGGCTGAGCCCAGCCACCCCACAGAGGAAACTCATTTCGGCCGCTTATGTCCACAATCTCATTCTTTTGGTCACTACCCAGAGCTCATGACCATAGGTGAGGGTTGGGATGTAGATGGACCAGTAAATAGAAAGCTTCGCCTTCCAGCTCATCTCCACTGATCCATCTCACGTTCCATTCTACCCTCATTTGTGAACAAGACCCCGAGACACTTGAACTCCCTCGCTTGAAGCAGTAATCCACCGGTTTCTGGCAGAGAACCATGGCTTCAGTTTTGGAGGTACTGACTCTCATCCCGCCCGCTTCACACCCAGCTGCGAGCCGCCTCAGTGCATGCTGGAGGTCAGGGTGTGATGAAGCAAACAGAACCACATCAACCACATCATGTTAACCACAGCCTTGTTGAAATATAGAGTTCAGCCAGCTTTATAATAACATTCAACTCCTCTTGAGAAAATAAGGACAAGTTTCTGGAGAATCCACCATCCGCAAACTTGTCTTGGACATTTCTTGGGATTTCCCGCCATACTTCTCATGGCTGCTCCATCGTTATGGTCCTCTTACATAACGCTACAGATACTAGACACAACAGTCCTGCTATACCGAGAAGTACAGAAAGCTTTCCCTGAAGGTGATAGGGTGGATCAGCATCATGTGAACTCATTTGACAAGAGCTTAACTTTTCATTGAGCACCATCATCAGGTCAAATTTCCAATTGGTCCAATTTGTGATTCTACTTTATCTTTTCTGTAAATGTGTCACTGTTAACCAGTGGGTGCCCCTCAAGCAGTTTTCACAGTATTTAGACCTATGATATGTATCTTAAAGAGGTTAGGCTGGGCTGTGCTGATGTCATTAGTCATTAGGATCACTGGATTGGGTTGTAGGCTATTTGAACAGCCAGCTGAAACTCAGGGAGTGTGGTTTCATCACAACACTCAGGCTGACCTGCCCAACCACTGAAGTTGTTGTCTTGTAGTTTGGGAGCTCGTAAGCTCCAGGTCACCTGTTTTATGTCTTGTCTGGGAACTAAAAAATACTTCATGATGGCGTACTTTTGGGATGACTCTGATGGAGTTTCGGGGGACGTGCAGAAGAACTGTTCATCTTCGGGTGTGGGAGTGGCAGGCCGCTGCCGTCCAGGTATTGGTGGCTCTAAATAGCTGCGAACAATGAATTTAGGTTGGTAATCAGAATCAGTATCTGACCACTGTATTGATGATGTTTATGTGTAAGTTATCTGTACGCTACAACAAGAAGGTAATAGCTCGCTGTTATGGGTTTGAAGACTAGGAGATTCTACTTACGAGTTTGGGGCTAAATGAGAATGACAACAACTGTGTGGCATTTGACGAAGTTTTAAGGTATTAGCCGCAAAAGTTTCAAGTTCTTAATTGTCATTAGGCTGTTGTTGACAATGAAATAATTAGATATCTAATTAATTAGCAATTAAAACAATGATGTGTAGTGGTATAAAGTAGTAAACTAATGATTTTTTCCATCAGCCTCAGCTTTGTGTACTTTGTGTTCATGGTTATAAGCAGACGTTAGCAGCACAGCATCAGCACAGTAGACATGGTAAACAGTATACTAAATATTTGCATGTTTACATTGCAACTGAAGCTTAGCTCAGCCTCACAGAGCTGCTGTAGCATGGCTGTACACTCTTATACTGTTTAGCCATTTAGTAAACATGTACAAACCAGTCTGATTTTTAGAGGGAAAGTTGAAGAAAAATATGCCAAAGCCTCTCTGTTCAGAAAAGTTTTGAGACTGAGAGTTTTTATGCTTCTTCTGGTGCATCACTTTCACAGTATATTACATTTTGTATCATAAACGTTGGTAATTAGATTAGTCAATAAGCCAAAAGAGAACAACAATGTTTACAGTAACCTTTAACCGCTATTTATCAAGCAGAGTAAAAAAATGGCTCTTTCCAGCCTCCCTAATGCGAGGGTTTGATGCTTTTCCTGTTCTCTGTCATTGTAAACTGAATATCATTTGGGTATGGGATTGTTGGTTGGATGAGGTTAGGTGAGGTAAACCTTTATCAATACCCAGTGGGGAAATTTGTTTCTACAGCACAAGGACAGAAATAAACAAACATTCGGGATGCATGATAATATCTCTACGTCATCGGCATTGGCTAATATTGGCTTTAAAATTAATCAGAATCATGGTTTTTTATTAATTTGCACAGTGAATGAATATTACATACATTGAAAAGTATTGTATTTCATGTCTCCATGTGCTGGTGGGCCGTCATGATGTTAATTCCACTACAGAAGAGACTTGATGAACAGTAAAATTAGGTCGAGGAAAAAGTGGATATATTGATATCAGAATGGGTCAAATGAGGGGTTATATATTGGCATATCGGATATCAGCAAAAAATCCAATATCGTATATCCCTGATAGAGATGAAAAAAACTAAAATGCAATATAAGTTAAAATAGACAAGAGCAATAAAAGACAAAAAAAATGTGATAGTGGATTGACAGCAGCAGTCAGCAAGTCTGGTATATGTCAACTGGGAATATATAATTTGATTAATAATATATAAAATTATTCTTGTAAAGAAATTTCAAGAAATAAAATATAGTATATGATGATAAAATAGTATGACATCTGAACATAAAATAGTATAATAAAGGCTATTTGAAGACGTGATGGGCATTTCATTTGTGTATAATATGTGTGTTGTGTGTTTGGTTAGTTAGAGTTAAACAAACAGGGATCTCTGCTTTTGGAATGAACTGTGCCCATGTTTGAGTTGTGTGTGTGTGTGCGTTTGTGTGCAGCAGGTGTGAGTCCAGACTTTGACCCAGGGTTTCTTCCTGTCCATCTGGATGCAGACAGTCAGAGGCTCTCTGAGTCTCCAACACTGAGCTCAGTGTCTGTGACAGTCAGAGCAGCTGAGAGGGGAAATTCTCCACTTTACTGCCGCATCTGAACACACCGTCCAGACAGTTACTGTCACACTGTGTTCATTTCAGCAGGGTTTTTTTTTTCATTGTAAATTAATTTAAATGGAATTGATAGGCTTTTCTGTTTTTTTTTTTCAGTTAGATCTTTGTCTTGATCTTTTAGATGCAATTTAGGTGTTGCATATGTTTTGGTCTTTCAAATTATTAAACATAGGCGAGATGGCTGGCAAGCAGCAGACCGCCCTTTTTTTCACAAGACACAGCAGCATTTCTAGCTGGATTTGTGGCACCAAAATCGGGAGGGGGGGTTTAGCACCAAAACCAGCTGTGTTTTAGCGAGAAATAGGGACATTTCCAGTCGTGATGTGGCATCAAAACCAGGTATTTTTTAGTGAGGCATCATGGCATTTCCAGCCACGATTGTGGAATCAAAATCGAGTATTTTCTAGCAAGATGTCACAGCATTTTCAGGCATCAAATCCTGGCATTTGATGCTAGGATTGTGGCAACAAAAAAAAAAGTGTTTTTTAGTGAGATCTCAGGACATTTCCAGCTGTGGCACCAAAACTGGGTATCTTTTGGTGGGATATGGAGACATTTCCAGAGGCAACTGTGGCATCAAAAGCAAGCATTTTTAGGCAAAAAATTGCTGCATTTCCAGCTGCAATTGTGGCATCAAAACCCTGTATTTTTAGCGAGACATTGGAACATTTCCAGTCAAAATTGTGGCATCAAAACCGGGTGTTTTTTAGTGAGGCATGAAGACATTTCCAGATGCGATTGTGGTATTAAAACCATATGTTTTTTAGCAAGACATCGGGACATTTCCAACTATGATTGTGGCGCCAAAACTGGGTATTTTTCGGGAGACACTCAGTACGTTTACATGGACAGTTTAATTCCACTTTCATTCGGAATGAAAGGCCATTCTGATTAAAAGTGATCATGTAAACGGTCATTCCGATTGAAAATTAAAGCCGATTAAAGGGGGTGGCTTATTCCGTTTGTCATTCCGAATGAAATAATTTTGTGTGCATGTACACGCTCATTCCTCTTTAAGTTCATTCCGGTCTTTCTGCGCATGCTCGTTTCCTTGCCTTTCTGGCGCGATGACGTATATAGTGCGCATAGCAAGATAGAGTAGTCGGACTCATTGCGCTCACCGGTTTCCATATTGCCAAAGCACGGTCTTCTATCTCCCTTCTTCGACCTTCTATCTCTCTTTTCCTCCTCAACAGACGAAGCATTAGCAGAACAAGGTTGTTGTCGTACTGCTGCTTCAAGAATATAAGCAAAACAAGCCCGAAAAAGGCACTAAGAACAGCGTCGTCAAGCATCTTGTTATCCGGAGTGAGGACTACAGTGTTTTCTTCCGGTAAACATAAACACGTAACATCCGCCCCGCCCCCTATCCAATCAGAAACCTTCCCTGCCCCAAACCTTGCGCAGACCTGAATACAGGCGACTGAACTGATCTCCCATGTAAACCCTCATTCGGGATAAATATTTCCCATGTAAACTACCTGGAAAAACTTTAATTCCGAATGATTTCATTCAGATTTATTTCATTCTGAATGAGAAGCCATCATGTAACCACACCCACTGAGACAATTCCATATGCAATTGTGGCATCAAAACCATGTGGTCTTTTGTGCCATTTTTTTACCATAACCAAGTTGTTTTTGTGCCTAAACATAACAAAGAGGACAGTGTATCTGGGGTAGGCTTTCACTTTCTCTGCGTATACTGTTAATTAACATCAACCGACAATTCCTGCATTTTACACCTTTAAGCTTTTCTTCCTTGGTCACATTATTGTTATTTTTTATGGTTCATAAAATGTGTGGTGGAAGTTAGAGAAAAAGAAACTGGGCTGTCGAGAAGGAAGTTGTGTTGCTGTTGTTATACCAAAAGAAAACGTATAATAATGATGATGTAAGCAGACCCATATAATCTGAATCTACAGCCTGATAAAACAGACAGTGTTTACTATGTAAAGTTTGGCATGTAGTTAACATTTAGCACATTAGCATGTGAAAGCAGCATTGGTTGCATTAGTCAATAGAATGCACCCTTTGGAGACGATGATATACAGAATTACATAATAAGCCACCCAATATCCAACCAGCTTTACATCCCTCAACACATTTGGTCGTGGAGGTAGAACCAGATAAAAATAACATCAATGATACACAGATAAATCAGCTCCTCCAGGTCTGTGTTGAGAGACAGGAGCGTCTTTTCTGTCACTGTCGTCATAAGTGTGTGTAGGTGAGGAAAGAGGAGGAGGTGGTGATGTTTTATTTAAAGTGAAACTTGAACTGTTTTATAATCAGTGCAGAAGTGTTCCCATGCTGCATCTGTCATGTGTTAGCCCTTCCAGATATCTCTCTCTGTGGGAGTGAACAGCAGCTGAACATAAAGAAAGTGGGTCGACACGACAGAGTTCTTCCTTTCGTTGTCTGTGGGTTTTAATTGGAAGAAAACTGTATATTCCCCATTGTATAGTACATTGTTAGTTCAGCAGTTTGGTGATTACAGTCAGCGTTTAAAGCTGCATTAATTTAGCAGCAAACTAGCAACTGTTTGATATGTAAAGATATAGTGGAGTAATGGTGTCCTGAGCAGAAAATGTAGTCACGCTCCCTCTGTGTGTGTGTTGTAATCTGAGCTTCTCTGTTGCAGCAAGTGCATGTTAGAGGATGTGATTTCCTGTGTGTGTATCCCAAAGGCTAGCTAATTTCCACCCCTCTGCACAGCATACAGCAGTTACAGATGGTTTCAGCTGATAATGATGACAGCATCATCATGTAAGTGTAGTGCCAACCCTCTGGACCCCTCGAGGTTAACACTATTAGCTCTGTCAGCACTGTTGCCATTGTTAGCACTGTTAGCACGGTTAGCGGCTAGCTGCTGGCTTAGCCACCTCCATGTTGAGAGCCATGTGCAGACAATTCCGGCAAAGACTTTTCTTACTCATACCAACAAAAAGTGGTGTATCATATCACTGCCAAAGGTTCCACCTGACTGCATTACAAACTGACGCTGCCCAGCAGGGTACCATACCACCATAAGAGGTCCCTTTTGGTGTCAGTGATGCCGATAATGACTGACGAAGCGGTGGTATTTGATGGCTTTGGAGTGAGAATGGGCTGTTCTGTTCACGCAGCCTGTTGTCTACGCAAATGCTAGTTGATAAGCAAGTATATCTGTCAGCACTGTTGGCACTATTAGCACGGTTAGCTGCTAGCCGCTGGCTTAGCCATTTCCATGATGAGAGCCGTATGCGAACAATTCCGGCTGAAACTTTTCTCATGCACTGTTGTTACGCATACCTATGCTTGCCTGAGAATAATACAGTTCAGTGGAAAGAAACAAGGTCCATTTCCTCAAGTACTGTACGTAAGAACATTTTAAGGTACTTGTACTTTACTTCAGTACTTCCATTTTATGTTACTCTATACTTTCGTGTTGGTATTTTTACTTCAGTTAAGAGTTCTTCCTTCACCACTGATACAAGTACTGGCATCTAGGCATACGGAAGGCAGAAAATATTACAAACGCTGTTGCGTGCAGCTTAAGCAAAGGCAGCATCATTGCAACAGGAACCAGCTGCTGATGATGCTCATTATTTTCACACACACACACACACACACACACACACACACACACACACCGTTGCTTGGTGATATGTTGGATGTTTTTAGAGCACATTAATAAGATACATCTGTACAGCGTGGGAGATTCAGTTCCTAAAAATGACAGCGTGCGACACGAAGAATGAAAAAACAAAAGGTGGTGTATGAAATAAATAAAACCTATTACTATTACACCCTCACACACACACACACACACACACACACACACACACACACCTATGCTGCCGAGTCTTTTCTTTGGCGTCTGCTCTCAGCAGGATGTGCACTCGTCTCCGTTTGCTCTCATTGATTCAGTTCTCTGCACTCTGAGACGTTACCGTGGAAACGGGAGACGTCGACCCCCCGTTATGCATTTCTATTCATCTGTATTAAGTCTCAGCCGCCTCATTGAGAGCAGAGTAGTACGCCTTGTATCACTTCATCTCTCTCCATCTCCACATCAGCTTCTCGCTTCCTCCTCTTTTTATATTTACTCTCTATTTTGGTTTCTGTCTAGTTTTCACTCATCTGTATCCTCACTGCAACTTTCATCGCTCCTGTCTTTCTATTTCTGTCCAGATGTTGTTCTGCCTCTCTCCTCTCCTTGATTTGTCTCTTTCTTTTTTCATAAACATATATCTGTCATCTCTCTCTCCTCCCGGCCCCTTTCTCTGTCTATTTCCTCTTACTCTCTCTTTGTGTTTTATAAATTACTTTCAGTTTTTCTCTCTCTTGACTTGCAGTTCTTCTCCCCATTACCAATCACGGCAAAAAAAAAAATACAGTAAAGAGCTACTTTAACAAGCCAAGGTTAAAAACAGATCAAACTTAAATCACCACTTCCTTGTAACTATGATGGAGGAGACTAAGAACTTGTCTTCTCAGGCAGTGTTGCCCTCAGACTGTACATAGTGTCAACCAAGCTTCTCCTGCTGACCATCGGTGTCAATTTGATTTAATTTGATTTATTCAGTGTTTGTTTTTGCACATTTTGTAAATGTGTAAATGTCATTTCCAGTCACAAACAACAACCTTGTTACTAAAAAACGCTTAAATGCTATGTGTCAAATATAAGTTGCACTTATAATTTAGTGAAATCATTATTTTAGGGAATTATTTATTTATTATTATTTGATTATTATTTTAGTACTCTAAAGTACCCGTAGGAGTACACATAACCCCATTTCAGAAACAGTAATGTGGATGATAGCAGCTACATTTGCCGTCTTGAGTCACATTTTCAATTTATGCTTCAGTGAAATGTTTCCGCCGCCGTAATCTGCACGGACAGCTGTTCAAAATCACACAGATATCCTGCTGTATATGTCTCCCGTGGTACTGACATAAAAAATGTTTTGGTTCAGTAAATGTCTGCTGTCAGTCAGCCTGGTGAAGGCAGTTTGGCTGGCTGCTGTTCTCTCAGCTCCACAGGAGCTCCTGCTGCTGACAAACGGCTGCTTCTGTGAACAGATGCTGAATAATCTGAATCTGAAATCAGTGGTTTTAGAAGTTTGTGTGACAAATATGAAGTTGTCTACAACATAACAAAATTATGTAGTTGTACAGCATTAAAAAAAAGTGTTGAGCAACACTTTTCTCTGTCAAAAATTCATAATTTCTGTTGAGCGACACTCCAAGCCAACAATTAGGCTTTCGTAAAGGTCAATTGAGGACGCTGTAAATTCAAATTACTGATATGTCACAGAAAAAGTATCACTGTAAAGGAAATAATTACTAATATCTTGGCCAACAGTAAATGAAGATAGAAAACGATTTTAATTTCAGTTCTTGTTTGATAGAATTACCCAGAAGATTACCCAGAAGTGCTCTTGCAAGGCACAGAGCTGCTGGTTCAGCTGGTAAACTGTCTTTTTCCGGCTGCTGCACTGTAGCAGATGTTTTACACTGACTCTGCTCTTGAGCAAGGCACTGAGGGTAACTCAAATACTAAAGTGTCACTCATTCTGTCTGTGTGTATCACATGTACCATGCGTACTGTGTGTGTGCGTGTGTGCGCGAATGTGTCCAGACTGTCTGTTTGTGTGGTCTGATCAGTGTGTCATTGTGTGTCCCCTCTCCCTCTCCCTCCTCCTGCCAGTCCCCCCAGAGGCCATCGGCTTCCTGTCGGCGGTGGGCGTCTTCATCGTGGCGTTGGCCGTCCTCTTCCTCTTCATCAACAAGAAGCTGTGTTTCTCACGCATCGGTGGACTGCGCTGTCTGGAGCAACATGGCCGCCGGAAGAAAGGACGACTGGGAATCCGCCAGGGGCTCGGTAAGTGACGTCTCTTTATGTCTACCTGATCAGTGAACAGTGAAACCTTGTAGGCAAGCGGACACAAAAACTGTCAAGATGATTAAAAACAGTTTCTTCAGTTTTAGTTAGTCAACTGCACTTCCACAATTAAGGCTACAGGAATCAATATTCATATATGTTATTTTTGTGCACTTTTTGAGTATTTGTTTTGCATTTCGGCGCTCTTGCAGAACATATGTTGATCACAGGAAGCTCTGGTAGCTCTGAATGTACTCCAGCCCACCAGAAAATAAAATATAGGTCTTTGTTTTTATTATTACTTCTATGCATACACATCCTCTGTTTTCGTACAAGGCAGAAGTAAGTGCTGATGCCATTTAGTAGTTTATTAAAACACAGAATAAACTCACTTAGTGACATTATGATGTGCTGAGGACGGCCCTGCCAGCATGTTTTTTAAAATACCAACCATGTCCGTTGTTCATGATTATATCTGTAAATCTGCAGCATTTAGCTGCACCTTTTTTATCCTATGGAATCATTTCATCTCAGCTTCAACTTTTCTCTCCACACTGCCTGATTACGACAACATAGAGTCATTTAGTTTGGCGGACTTGTTGGACAGATGAAGTCACAAGACATTTAGGATTTTGTTTTACCTTTTTATTTTACAGAATCTCACAGCTGTATGGGTGAACTGATTTTCAATGAAAGACAGTTTCTTCATCCACCCTGCAACTTCTGTGCTTTGTCTCCAGCTTTGATTTACGCCAAGGCCAACATGTTTTCACTCAGAAGTTGAGGAAACCTATGTTTCCTATGAAGGCTGAAGTTTGTTTAGAAAGGACACTATGGCACATAACTAGCAGGAACTGACACAATGCACTCGTGGAATATGGCAGCTTGCTCAGTGGCCCTACGCTTCAAACTATGATGCTCTGGGTACCCCTTGATCATCAGTTTTGGACAATCAGGAAAGGAGTGTCAGTTTCTACTTGTTAAATGCTAGAGTGTACTTTCAAAATAAACCTACATTTTCAAAGGAAAATAGGTTTCGGAAAACTACTTTAGGTTTGGGCAATAAAACTACTTGGTTAGGTTTAGACTTAAGGTCATAGTTTGGGTTAAGATAAGTGTGATTGTTATATAACTTACTTAAGTAGGTAAGTAAACAAGTCACATAACACATGAGCAACGCTCTGGGTGAAAGTCCTGACTTTCTCAGCCTTTATACTACATCATCGCTGCAAATGGGTTTACATTGGACTTAGTTGAATGCCTGGTGCATCTCAAACAGACACTAAAACCTTTTCAGCAGTCATGGGCTGGCATGGCTTAGCTTAGCTTGGCTTGGCTTGGCTTGGCTTGGCTTGGTATGGGCCATCAGCTCAGCATGGCAGGGAATTGCATTTAAAACAGGGCTACCCACTTGAAGGTGTGTCTTCAACTGATGACATTTAAAAGCAGCGGGCTGATCCACAGTTTAAGTCCCTTGTTATTTTTGCTGCATGTGTTTTTCCACAGCAGGGCAGGTACTGTAAAAGAAGTTTACCTGTTGGAGCTGAGCTGATTTTACTCTTCCTCCCTGCTGTACCATTACACTTGCCTTTATTGAAGAAAAGTCACTAACAAAGTTCCACTAATTCAGCAATAAACACATTTCATTTCTTGTGCATTCTTCACAATAAAAGTCCCCCGTTATTTTGTTATGTAAAGCTTTTGTTGTGAAGCCGAGATGAGCTTTCGAGCAGCAACTTCACACAGCTTCTTATACAGCAGATAGCAAACATAAAACAGTGAAATAAAGCACATATGTAAAGTAAAAACAGGCCGCAGGAGAGAAACTAAACTCCAAACCACAGAGATTCAGTTAGGGGCTACAAAAGTACTGAGAGCTGAACACAGAGACTCTTAAACAACACCTTTCTCTCTGGTCTCCTGCAGACATAGGGGAGGAGAGTCTTGCAACACACACGCGTGTTTCAGAGGGAGAAGGTGAGACACCACCACTACCTGCTTGAGGGCGGGTGACCCAGTCCATCTGCAGCTCAGTGTGGCACAGCTGTCTGAATTGAAAATGGGAACGCAAATCGGAGCGGCATGGCTTGACTCGGCGTGGCCAAAAGTGACAGTGGAAAAGGCCCACTGACCAAGCTGCCATATTTGACACCCTGGGGAGGAAACCATGTTGTCCTGACACAATATGGCACCAAATCTGGAAATCGCAGACATCTGAAAAGTAGTGCATCTTGAGCTTCAGTTAGTAGCTGTTCTGTAGCTGTCAGTCATATCACATGATCTTTAGCAGCAGCTGGAGTTTGCACAGTTCTCATTGAGCTGTAGATGTTCATATTTTCTTTTCTTTTTTCCATCAGCACATTAACTGCTGAGGACAGGCACAAAACAACATTATAATGGCCGTTTCAGGCGTGTGTTTTTTTTTGTTTACTTTGAATAAGACTCCGAAACAAGTGTCTGAAATGACTCACATCGGAGGAGGCGAGAGCAAAGTTAGCACGACCCATAGAGCCACAATAGCCACATAATGGGAAATACGCCAGGTTGAAATAAGCTGGAATCTTCCTTTGACATTTAACGATCTTCTAATCTCTCCCTTAGAAAGAAAGACAATGACACTGTTTCCTAAAAGGTTGAGCTGAATATGAGAGCAACTGTGAGTGCTGCGGCTTTCTAGTCAAGGCTCACCTTTTATATAACCTGAAACATCTCAGTAGGAGAGAGAAAGAGAGCGTGTGACTCCTGTATGCATTATATGACTCCAATTAAACTCTCCAGTAATGGAGAAAGAGAATGTGGGTGAGTTTGTATTTGTGCAGTGGTTCCTGTGGGCGAGTGTGTATGTATGAGAGAAAGAGTTGAGTGAGTCAGCCACATACTGCCACAAACCTCTGCAGCAGCTCACAACGAAAATATTAACATTAGAAAACCTTGAAGAAAAATTCAGCAAAGAGAGAAAAAGGACACTCATTTTGTACTTTTTATTCTCTCTCTTTCTGTCACTCTGAAGAGCCTTTCCTTTCCTCCCACTTGTCAAACACTGCAAGCACACGGAGCAAAGGTCACTGAAGTATGACAAAAAGTTACATAAAAGGATCATACCAGTGTTTCTGCATGTTGGACTTACGCTGTGCCAAAAGCTGTAGGTTCACTGTGTGTATGATCTGTGGTAACTTGATTAATTGTGTTTTTGGTGACACTATTGTAAGGCTCTCTTGGTTGACATGCCTTTCCAGTGTTGTGTGGAGGTTGGGCACAGGGTCTGTGGAGTGGCAGACCGGCATTGTGCTTCAGTCAGTTATGGGGGTATCACACTGCTCATCCTTTTCTGAGAAAGTTTATTCTAGGGTAATGGAAAGGAGGCTCTGACTGAATGCCGAACCCTAAATTCAGGATGAACAATGTGGATTCCCTCGTGGCCGTGCAACAGGGGACCAGCTCTATCCTTGTAGGGCTCCTGTAGGGCTCACGGGAGTTTGCCCATCCAGTCTGCATGTGTTTTGCGGACTTGGAGAAAGCTTATGACTTTGTCCACTGGGGAGTCTTGTGGGTGGTACTGCCTGAATATGGGGTACCGGGTTCGTTCCTGCGAGCCACCTGGTCCTTGTCTAAGTGAGAGCTGTGTCTACATACTCGCCGTAAAGTCAAAAGTTTTCAGTTGGTTTTGGCCGGGCCCACTAGGCCCGTTTCCACTGAAGAAGTCACTGGTACTATTTGGGGGGCAGGAACTACTACAGGAACGTCCTCTCGCTCGGCCCTCTCAACCACCGTGTCTCCACTGAGAGAGCGGAGTAGGAGGAGGGTTCCTGTAAAGTTACCGGGCTCTGTATGTGACGTAATCGTTGCGCGACCATTTTGACCGTGGCGACGTAGGGACGTAGGGACGCCGTTAGCCGTTAGCGGTGTCTGTAATAACTCCGGTCATGGCCCGTGAAAAAAAATATTTTTTCTAGCGGATGTCTTAGTTACAACATGATTGAGGTAACTGGAGTAGTTTCATGTCGTATCTGACAACGGGAGGCTTTTAACAGATGACGTCCTGATGTTAGCTTTGCTGCTGCTGTTAGCTGATGCTTTCTAGAAATCGTGATTTCCCAAAACTGAATAAATACCACACATAGCAACACAAAACTGCTTTGCTAGCTCAGTCATGTTGTAACTAAGATATCCGCTGGAAAAAATATTTTTTTCACGGACCGTGACCGGAGTTATTACAGACACCGCTGCTAACAGCTAACGGTTAGCCCAGCCAATCTACGATAACCATGTTGTTATTTACAAAACATCACATCCCGCCTTGAGTATATCCAATCAGCACCAAGTAAACCCCAAGCCCCAGCCAGGAGTTTCTCGGGCCCGTTCTGAGTACCTACCCCGAGGCAGGGACTTGTTTAGCCCCTGTAAAAGTTCCGGAACTCTGTCCTTCGGGGGTGGTTCCTGCGGTGGAGACACGCACCAATGGCCCTGGCCCCTTAAAATTACCCCAAAGTTCCTGCTGTGGAAACGGGCCTACTGTCAGGGGGTGTGAAAGGGTACAGATGACCCCATCCCAGGCCGAGAGGGGGCCCATGAAAAGGTCTATGGTTGACCCTTAAATTGGATCAAAGTACAACAACTTACTTACTGACTTAAATCACTAACAGTACGCTCTATATGTATTTACATGACAACACATTTCAACATGCCATCTGATACTCCTAACCCCGTGCAGGTACTGTGAAATGGTTCAGTCCATCTGACATGGGTCAGGTGTGCCATGTGCTGCTAATTTAAACATGTGAGACAGACAGCTGCCTCATTAGCAAAGTCAGAATATCTCACCAAACATCAGGGGCTTCTAATGGAAAAGTCAGGGTAAAGAGAGAACAAGAAATTGAAGGAGAAGAGAGGCAGCGGACACATGTCTGGCAAATAAGATAAAGAAGGAGCAGGTATGACAGGCAGAGCTGATGGTGAGAGGCGAGGCAGACTAATATTAGCAAATAAAACCTGTTGTATTGGGCTCAGTTTTAAAGCTACAGTGATCATAGTAAACTACAGGACCTAAGGTGTCCATTGGTATCAATCATGTTATGCTATCTTCAAAAATTTCAAAATGGTGTATTTAAATATTTCTGCATACTGGTGTCCACAAACAGTCTTCAAATTGGGTAATTATATATAATTATAATAACTGGGTCAGTTGGGTATGACTGGAAAACTCAAAGTTGACAGCCATATACTCATTAGACTATTTCAGTTCTGCACACAGTTTGAGCAGTATTTAATCAAAGTGGCCTCGAGATCGAGTGGGCAAAAAGAGAAAAATATTTGTTCACTCTTGATTTGACCTAATGATAAAATTTCCTCTATCAGTGTTTGATTTTACTTTTCTCTAATTATTTATTTTTGGCCCAGGACACATGTGACTACCTCTGCATTTCAAAATAAGAAAACAAGGTCTTAACAGTAGATAGAAGTAGATACAAAATACATGTGGACATATTATCAATTGGATTATATTGGCAGGAAGTATAAAAATGTATAGGGACCCATCCCCCAGTTGTCCCCCTGCCTGTGTTTCCTAACAGCTGGCCTGGTTTTGCCCTCCAGCAGGGTTGTCCCTTGTCACCAATTCTGTTAGTCATAGTCATGGACAGGATCTCAAGGTGCAGCCGGGGGGGAGGGAGGAGTCCAGTTTGGGGACTTAACAGCATCCAGTCCAGTTGCAGGAGAGAACCATGAGGAGCTAATGATATGTTACTGAGCACCAGTTGGAAAAAGATGTACCAAAGATAATTTAATTTGCGAACAAAAACTATGTCTGTTTGTTCAGGTCAAGGAAAATCTGTTATTTTTTGGTTCCAGCTGAGAGACAATTTTGCCAGCATATTTTGCAGCTACATGTTCGCTGGACAGATATGAGAGAGGTATTAATCCTTTTATCTAACTCTGGGCAAGGAGGAAATATTTTTTTAATACTGTAAACATTTTGAGTGGAGTATCACTTCAGTGTTGAACTATACAAAAAAAGTTGAAATAATAATGCTTGTAAAAATGGTTAGAACCTGACAGTGAGAGCTTCCTCTGTGGGCTCAAGAGGGTAAATCCTGCACACTTGTTTAACTCTGGCTGTGAATCATTTTAACTCAAAAGTTTGGTTGCATTTTAAGCTGCAAAAAAAACTCAGATTTCCCCGGTTTATTGCTTTATAATCGGATTTGAAAAAAGAAAGAAAGAATAAGTCACACTGCCACCAGCCGGATGGTTGAATCCAGGTGAAGATTGTGAGTCAAACACTGAGCAAACACTGTGCTGGTTTGTTGGTTCTCACCTGCAGCAGGTGGAGTCTCTGGTATTTCCAGTCGATTTCCTGAACAAACAACATATCCTGTTTGGAGTCAGCGGACGAGGTAGGGGCTCTTATGCTATGTTATGTTGATGTGATGTTTTAGTCAAATTATATGTAAAAATGTAGTTTGAAGCTGGACTCTGTAATCTGATTTAAATAGTTTCATTGGTGCAAACAATGAAAACAGCGTGTTACTTTCAGTAAATCTAGGGTAACAAAAGTGACAACAGAAACTATGACACTGTTGTGAAATTAAAATTGTGCCTGTTTTCTGGAACTAAGAGCAACAGTCTTTGCTTGGCATCATCTGAAGGGTTTTAAAGGTTTACTTAATGAGATTAAATAATCAGAATATGATGAGGAGATATATGATCCATCCAGCTGTTGACTGTGGTGCATGTCCATGAAGAAGTGGGACTTAAATCATATGTATGCTTTTATTGTTGTACTGTTACTTCCACTCAAGGATCACTGCTTATGTGCTCTGTCAGGTTGTCACGTTTCCAGTGAGTTAGTGTCCTGTACACACGTGTTTCTTTTCATCTATAGGGTTATGAATGACTTAAGTATGACACAACGTTATTGAAAAGTAAGATGCACGTGTGTCTTTACAAACTGAGCACATGTTCAGATGAACAGGTCGCATCTGACCTTCACAACGGAAATGATTCTTTTCATCGACTCTATGTATCTACGATTCAAATGACTGTGTGTGTATGTGTGTGTGTGTGTGTGAGTTACGTTGAATAGAATTAATGTATGTAGTCGTTCAAAGTTTAGACTGCCTGTCATGAATATATTTAAAGTGCAAGAAGCATGTTGTACTTTCACCAAAGAGTGAGAAGAAGTGTACACAGTAGTTATGTTAAATAATGACCAGTGGGCAGGCAGAAGTAAATCAGCGGCTGTATTCTCGAAGCTTCCTAGTGCTAAGAGTCGCTCCTAGTGACGAAATTCTACAAAAATTCTTAGAATTTCCCCTTTAAGTTAAGACTAGGTCCTTGTAAAGTTAGAAGTTATTCACAGAGTGACTTAGACCTTTAAAGAGCTCCTAAGGTTACAAACTGTCAGGAGCAGGGAGGAGGACTTTAAGAGCCTTAAGAGTTAATCAGAGGAGAAAATGTGGAAACACAAAGAGGTTGGAGAGACATTCTCCAAACACTGCATAACAGTGATTAAATGAAATGCTACAGATTAGATCATGCAGAGATAATATGTTTGGTTGATCTCATTAGGAATACACACACATTTCCCACCTAATGCTATGACGCCAGAAATAAACCACACCTAAATCCACACCTCCACAAAAGGGTGTGTCTGTGACAACCAATCACATCTGTTGAAAGAAAGCATCACACCTAGCAACAGGGTCAACCACACCTCCTCACTAAGGTAAAAGTTTCTGTCCCTTCCTCACTCAGAGCTGCTCTGAGAACTTTCCTACATCACTCCTAAGTTTTTAGGCTAAGTTAGGCGCTCTCTGAGTGTTCTCAGAATGTTTGTGAATACGGCATCTGATCTTTTACTTGAGTAACAGTACCAATACCACAGTGTAACACCGTGTCTTAACTGGATGCAAACATCAGACTATCACTCTCGAGTAACCACTGAAAAGGTGGGTGAGTACGTACTTCCTTATTATTCATACTCACACAAATGCTATTGCAGGTAACTTACAGATATCATTCTTGTAGCTTCCATACTTTATCATACCACCATCTCAAATTTGTAAAACAAGCTATTTTACTGCATCCCACACAATTCTTACCAAAAACGTTCAGCTCCCTTGTGATCTCTCTCCAGCCAGATGCCAACTTATTTAGGTTTTTGTGGTGGAATAAGGAGGTATCGTGTCTGTAATTCCTCATATCAGCCTCATGAATCAGCCTTTCCTAATGCATAGAGGTACTCTCAACGAGCGACAGGAATGAAATAGAAACAGGATGTCCGACAAAAGTTCATCTCAAAACTGCATGCTGCGTTGCTCGCGGAAAGTAAGGACAGTGCAACGGAAAACAATGCAAGCAGTTAGGACAAGGTTTAACAACACTTTGTCACAAGTCCTAACTTAGTCCTGCATTCTAAATCTTACTAAAGTTAAAACACAAAAGTATTAGCATCTGAATAAACTGTAAATACCAAATGTAAAAGTACTGACCTATTTCAGAATAATATATAAATATATATATATATATAAAATATGAGCTGATTTAATTACTGTATCTTTGACTGGTGTTTAGTTCTAGTGTTTCCTCTTCTTTTCTTTCCTCCCTGTTTCTTCCTCTCGCATTTCTTCCTTGTTTACTCCTCTCCTTTCCTCATTGTTTCCTCCTCTCCTCCTCTTTCTTCCTCATTTCCACCTCTTCTCTCCTGTCCTTTTTGTGTACTCCTCTGCTCTCTTCCTTGTTTCATCCACTCCTTTTTTCTTCCCTGTTTTCTCCTATTTTCTCCCCTCTCCAATTCCTCTTCCAATTCCTTGTTTCCTTCTCTCTTTTCCTTTCTTTCTGGATTTCCCCTTTCCTGTTTTTTCGTCCTTGTGTCCCCCTCTCCTCTCTTCCTTGTTTCCTTCTCTCATTTACTCTCTTCCTTGTGTCCCCCTTTCCTCTCTTCCTCGTTTTCTCCTCTACTGTCTTACTTACAGTGGTGGAAAAAAGTTTTCGGACACCCTTAAAATTTTACACAATCTCAAATATTATCATGAAATATTTGTGGAAAAATCTTTTTTGTGTTTCAAAAGGTGTGGCTGCATTAGACAGATACAAACAAATACAAATGATATATTTTTGTTTATTGTTTACAAGAAAAACTAACAAAACTAAATTCTTGACAGTTTCGATATGTCAGTTCTCAAAATTGTCGGTATCAAAGTCAACAAATAATAGAGAATGTGTTCAAAACTGAACAAAAAATAAATAAACCATCACATCATCAAATTAATATTTAGTAGTCCTGCCATTGGCACGTAGTAGAGCTCTAATCCTGGCTGGCATGTTCCCCACGAGCCTTTCACACTGTTGAGGGGTAATCTTGTCCCATTCTTCTTGAATTACTGCTTTTAATTCTTCTAAATTCTTTGGTTTATGCTTTGAAACAGACCTTTTGATAATCCACCACAGATTTTCAATGGGGCACATGTCCGGGGATTGAGCTGGCCACTCTAAGACCTGGATACGGTGCTCCTGCAGCCAAGTTCTACTGGCCTTGGATGTGTGGAAAGGGGCATTATCTTGTTGAAACATCCAGTTTTTACCTCGATGGAACAGTGCACGCGCAGAAGGGAGCATGTGGGTTTCGAGAATGGTACAATACTTGGTAGAGTTCAATGTGCCATCAGAGACAGTGAGATGACCAACACCAGCAGCACTCATGCATCCCCAAACCATGATACTGCCTCCACCATGCTTGACAGTAGGTGCTGTACATGCTGGAGATAATGCTTCGCTGGCCTTCTGCGTACCCTCACATTAGTAGGAGGAAGATAAAGCTGGAAACTGGACTCATCTGACCACAAAATCTTCTTCCAATTCCTGGCTGTCCAGTTCTGGTGTGCCTGGGCCCAATGACGCCGGGCTAACCTCTGTCTCTCATTGATCAGGGGCTTCTTGATAGCCTTGTAGGACCTTAACCCATGATCTAAAAGTCGGCCACGTACAGTGCGGGTGGAACACTGGACACCAGTTTGGTTTGACCACTGCTGCTGAAGCTCCTGTGATGTCATTCGGCGGTTTTACCTGCACATGCGGATCAGGATGTGGCCATTTCTTGCTGAAGAAACCCTTGGACCCCCAGATCTTGGTTTGTCTTCCAAGCTGTTGGTTCGTCTGTATTTCTGCAGAGTGTATCCAACTGCTGAAGGACTGCATCTGCACTTCCTGGCTATCTGGCGGTAGCTGTACCCTTCCTGGCTGAGAATCTTTATCTTCAGGCGTGTTTCCTGCGTTAGGTTCCTTGTTTTTGCCATTTTTGTGTCTGAAGAACTTTCAAATGTGCTGGCTTTATGTAGACACGAAGCTTGGCAACAAAAATTGTGTCTTTTAATAAAAAGAACGACCTTCATCACTGATACCAAAATGACCCAATACTCAAAATTTCTTATGTATTTTTATGGAACCAATCAATTTTAAGTTTTTAATGGCTTTTTTAGGATTTATTTAGTATTTTGGCTGTGACTGTACTAAAAGAAATTGCACTTGAAGAGTGATTCTTAATACAGTATTTCACAAATGCATGGGGTGTCCGAAAACTTTTTTCCACCACTGTATGTCCTTTTTCCTCTCCTTTCCTTCTTGTTTCCTCCTCTACTGTTCTTTCCTCCCTGTTTCCTTTCTCCTTTTCTTCATTTTCCCAGCTTAATCTTTAATAATATATCATAATGTGTTAGTGGATTTTGTATTAACATTTTGCTGTAGTAACTAAAGCTGTAAATTAAATGTAGTGGAGTAAAAAGTACAGTATTTGCCTCTAAAATGTAGTTGTGTAGAAATGTAAAGTTGCATAAACTGGAAATACTTGAGCAAAGTACTAGTACCTCAAAATTGTACTTGAGTAAATGTACTTGGTTACATCCCACCACTCTCATTAACATCCAGCAACGAACTGTTGGAGCAGGTCAGTCAGAGAACTGAAGCGTCAGCTGATGAGTAATCAGCGGCTCATTCATCAGCTGCTCGGCTCGCAGCTCGTTAGTAAAGTCGTCATATTCATGCAGTGCAGCCATGATTCACTCATACCAATACTGTTTACTGATTTTTTACTCTCTTCCTGTCCAGTGAAAACCATGTATCTTCAGTTGTATTGATTTTAAAATTAATTAAACAAATTAAAGGGACAGTTCACTCCAAAATCAAAAGCACACATGTTTGCATGTGGAGTACTCCCTGCAAAAACCTTACAGCTGTACCCACGTGAAAAGTGGAGGTTACAGCTATTGACTGCCATTAGAGCCCTGTTCCCACATTAATGATGGTTTATATAATGTCTTATCGATGCAGATTAATTGTCCAAACCAATGAATCAGTCGACCTCTGGTGAATGCTTTTAGATTTCATACGCTAAGTACATTCTGCTCATGAGACTGAAATAAGGTGTAGATGCAGGACTTGTAGTGGAGTATTTTCACAGTGTAGTTCTAGTACTTTAACTTCAGTAAAGGATCTGAATACTTCTTCCACCACTGGATCTGGAGACGTTGTGATTGCATGGTCAATGTCTTAAACTCTCAGGCCACCAGGACAATATATGTTACTGTTATAATTTACTTTTGATACTTAAACACACAGTATATCTACTCACTAAATATTTATATACACCGAGGACTTTAACTTATAAAGGAGCCTTTTTTCATTTAGCGTGTGGGAAGTGTTCTTTGTATCCCTGCGTATTTGAGTGTGTGTGCAAGAACATGTATTTGTGTGAGTGTGTGTGTGTGTGTGTGTGTGGCAGTTGCATGTAATCATTAAGCCACATTACTCCACTCTGAAAGCTTCCGCCTCCGAATAGCTTTTTAAGACACAAGTTAACAGAGCAATCAGCCGTTGCTCGCCCACTCAGAGCGACAGCTTCCTGCTCCGTAGGTAACCATGGCAATCGCTCAGGTAGAAGAGACGGCAGAGTGACCTGCACTTTAGAGAGGAGGGGCCGGTCGCTCCACCGCCACGTCACTCATTCAGCTGTTGCTATCCAGTTATGGTCAAATTATGATGTGAATGAAGCGACCCTTTGTGCTGCTAACGCGACAGTGTGGGTTTAAACAGCATTTGTTCTCTCCTCACTTATTTTATGAGCATTTATATCTCATAAAGGAGCGATTATTTCACCTGCACAAAATGGGTTCATTATACTGTAGCTGAGAGCTGGCTGATACTGTTGGAGATGGACTTTTTTGACCCAGATAACAGTAATTTTCAAACCTGAGTTGAATTTAACTTCGGTTCATTTTCCCCCTTTTGGTACAATTCATCATAAACAAGTGAGACCCTTTAAAGGAAGTGGTCTCATATTATTGCAGAGTGATTCATTTGAGGTGGGAACCAAATCGGACCTCCATCTGACCCAACTACAAGGCGCACTCTGATAGTCTGAGCTAAAAGACTCCCATAGGCAGGTGTGCTTTGCATGGCGGGGCCGCAGGTGGCAAAATCAGCAGCTAGTTGGAAAATAAAAGTGAACATTCTCACCTTAACTTTAAACCTTAGTGATGCATTATGTGGTATTTCTTGTTAAGTATCACGACTTTTTGTAGTGTTAGAGGCACCTCATCAAAAAAAGGTGACACTCTAGGCACTGCTGGCCTTTTTGTAAATGTATTTTTTTGCAAATATATGTTTTGTAAATGTATTCCTGTGGTGTAATTTTGTACTGGTTTGCACTTGGTTTCGGTATAGCTACGTGTGTCATCACATGATCTTTTGGGTGACCACCATTGGTTGTGTATGTAGAGGTGTGTCTCCCTATCGTGTTCATGTCTGATGAAGGGCTGGTGCCTGAAACATCACATGTAGTGATACGATTAGAATTTCTATATGTTGTTTCCTTTTCACCCCTGACTGTTTGGTTTGGTTAAAACAAACTCTGGTGCGTTTGCCTGTTAATATCAGTTCAGGCTGTGTGGAAGCCGTCAGTCAAACTCTGCTGTAGACTCATGTACTGGACAGAGACCGTCAGAAAAGGAGGTTTTGTTTCAGAAGTGGAACATGTATAATAATACGTATAAAGATATATCTGTCATATGTAATATAATAGATGATGTTGTAGTTCCATCTTTACAATTAAGAGCACTGAGCTCTATCGTCTTATCTTTGACTGAATTCTAGTGTTTCCTCTTCTTTCCTTTCCTCCCTGTTTCTTCCTCTCTCTTCTTTCTTCCTTGTTTCCTCCTCTCTTCTCTCTTCCTTTTTCCTCTACTTTTCTTTCTTTCCTGTTTCCTCCTTCCTCCATTTCCTCTTCCTCATGACCTTCTTCCTTGTGTCCTCATCTCCTCTCTCTTCCTTGTTTACTGCTCTCCTCTCCTTTCTTCCTTATTTCCTCCTCTACTTTTCTTTCTTCCCTGTCCTCCTCTCCTCTGCTTGCTTATTTTTGTCCTCTCCTCTCTTTCTTCCTTGTTTCCTCCTCTTTTCTCCTTTCTTTCTTGTGTACTCCCCTACTCCCTTCCTTGTTTCCTTCTCTCCTCTTCTTTCTTCCTTGTTTCCTCCTCTTCTCTCCTTTCTTTCTCATGTTCTCCTTTCCTCCTTGTTTCCTCCTCTCCTCTCCTTTCTTCCCTGTTTCCTCCTATTTGTTCCTTTCTCCATTTCCTCTTCCCCTTTACTCTATAAATTGCATCCTCCTGTCCTCTCTTCCTTGTCTCCTTCTCTCCTTTCCTTTTTTCTGGATACCTCCTCTCCTCTCTCTTCCTTGTGCCCCCTCCCTTGTTTCCTGCTCTCCTTTTCTTTCTTCCTTGTGTCCTACATCCTTGCTTCCTCCTCTCCTCCCTTTCTCGTTTCTTCTTCTCCTCTTCTTTTTGGATTGTTTCCTCTTTTCCTCTCCTCTCCTTGTTTCATCCTGTCCTTTTCCTTGTTTCCTCCTCTCCTTTCCTCTTTTGTCTTTCACTTCTCTCCTTTCTTCCTTGTTTGCTCCTCTCCTCTCCCAGCTTCTCCTCCTCATCACCCCCTCTGTTTCCCTGTGTTTATCTCCCCCCAGTGAGCAGCTACGGTGGCGATGATGATGATAATGCCAGCAGCTCCTCTGACAGTGAAGACGAGGTCCTGAAGCAGTTTGAGATCTCGGTGTCACGTTCGCAGAGTTTTCGTACCTCAGCAGCAGCAAACAGTGGCGACCAGCAGCCGACTCAGCTGTCGTTGGGCCGACGCCACAGATTCACCCGACTGTCGGACCAGGAGGAGGGCAGCACCGAGCCATCGGACTGTGAAGGTGGGTTCCCAAAATTTACCTCAACACACCATCTTCCTCCACACATTTCACTGTAGTGTTGGAGGATATGACGTCCATATAAATTATATAAAAATTGTAAAATGTCAGAGAGCAGGCCACACCAGTATACCTATGACAACTATCGCTTTAGTTTGTATATACAACTATTGTAGGCCATGCTTATTCACAATTTGCAACTTGGTTAGACAAAATATTTATATTAATGTGTGGTTATTTAATCCAATGATTGTTTTCTAGAAAAGTTTTAATATTGTTACATATTTAAATACTTTAATTTCATACCTTACATTATTAACATTGCAGCACAATGCATGCATAATTTTCAAATACATGAGCAAGTCTAAAGTTTAGTTAGACAACTATGACCTTGTGTATTTAAAGGAGCAGTGTGTAGGATTTAGACGATTGCAGATTGCCATCAGCTGAAACTTTTCCAGTTTGTCAAGTGTAAACTCTTCCTTAACTGTTCACGTTCAGGAGGTTCTTACTGGGAGCTCAGTTATTTGCAAAGGACCCCTCCTCTCCAAACAAACAGCCCAAGTGATCAAAGCAGATAAAATCACTGAATAAAGCAGTTTCATGTTACAAATCAATGTTTCTCCAACGTTGTTTGGCTCTTCACAGATGGCCTGCTAGCCCAGCACCTGCTAATTTATGCTCTTTTGTTTCTTTTTTGTTTCTGATAACTTAAGATTCAAACATTCAGGAAGTGAATCATCCGTAGAGGTCTCTTCCTCTCCAAAATGAATGGACCTGGTGATTTAAACTGATAAAAACACTGAATAAAGCAGTTTCATCTTTTCGAAACTGCTCATCGTGGAGGGGCTGCTAACTACGGTGGCCAACACAAAAACGCAGATGACACCATCTAGAGCCAGTGTTTGGTTTGTCCGTTCTGGGCTACTGTAGAAACAACATGGTGGACTCCATGGACGAGGACCTGCTCCCTATGTAGATTTAAACAGCTCATTCTAAGACAACGAAAACATGACAGTTCTTATTTTTAGCTGATTATACACTAAAGCAAACATATTTATTATATTATATTCCATTTCTGCCAATATGTAAGAAATGTAGGTTGCTATAAAATTATTAGGGTATTGTATTTACCTGTTAAAATGTGGCCTATATAATCTATATATACTTAATTTATTTTACTTTCTTTTATTGTTCTGTATAATTTAAAGGGAGCTGACAAAAATAATTAATGTTAAAAGGGTAGGTGCAATAAGTAAAAGCTTCAGCCTACACCTTTTGGTCCTGTTTCTTTTTATTTATTGTCTTTCTACCAGTGTATTTGGGTTATATAAGTTGGAAAATGACCTAAATAAATTAAACTAAACTACAAATTATGATAATAATTTCCTTTTAATTTTAAAATTATTATTATCTTAAGTCATTTTCTCCTGTTGACACTGTACTACCATATAATTTTTATTTATTTATTTTTTGCACAAACACATAATGTTTAAAGTCCCAGTAGGTTGTTAAAGTTCTGTCACAGAGATCTAGGAAGAGCTGTTGAAGGTCACTAAGAAAATAATGTTTGCTAGAACATTTATATGCGAAGGGTCAGAAAGAGCAGATTGTTGTATGTCAAGCGAGAGACCTGAAACTCCTAAAAACAGAAACCCAGCAGGATCCAGCACTAATCCTTCCCTGTGTCAATAAGCCAAAAGGCCCCAGATAACGTTTTTACTGCAGATTAGAGGCTGTAAAGAGCTCAGGGAGGCTCAGTGTGATTGGACCGCTGTGCCTGCTTGTGAATGTGTGGACACACAGCAGTATTAATTAGGACTTTTGTTTGTTGTCATTTGGTTTCCGGTGTTTTAAGAGCGACCTGGGGGGGGAGGATGAGAGGGAACAAACAAAAGAGAAAAGCTTTTATTACTCGTCTTTCACTTTTGTTGAATTAACTTGTTTGTTGTTTGAGTCTTATTAGTAGGTTTGTTAACTAATTAATGAGATTAAGATAAGGGATTTATGAGGAACAAAAAGACGAGATACGAAAAGAGTGTTTTTCATATTAATGTAATTTTTTGGGGTCATACTTTTGTTCTACTTTTGTTTGCTCTTATTAACCCGATGAGTTGTGATGCAGTTGCATGTCATCTAACATCATGGATTTCTGTAGTTAAGTATTAAACATAGATTGCCAAAAGTTTAAGTAACGTGGTTCCTAAAATGTTCCTAAAAATTGTGATTAATGATAATCCCAACATCTGCCAAAACATAATCTGGATTATCATCTGAGCCTGAGTCATGCAGCACCGTCACGGTCTGGTGGTGATATTTTCCCACCCAACAGATCAAACCGCATCTCCTGCTTCACACGCACTGACATTTATAAATGTGAATAACTAAAAAGAGGAAGCACAAAAAAGCACAAATCTTTACAGAAGCCTCAGTCGGAGCGATTTAAAGCCACACAGGACAAATTACAACAAAACATTAGTTCCTCTAAAAAAGAAAGGCAAAAGACAGCAAAAAAGGTTATTAAATATTGGACAGAGTTGCTAAACTATTGCCAATGAGATAAAAAAATTATTTGTCCAAAAATCAGTCCTAAATTTGGTTAAAAAATATCTTGAAAATGTTTTAAAAAGCATTCATTTTAAGTGTCTAATACCTTTAGATACCCTGACAAAGCATTTTTGGATCATACCCCTGTAAAGGAATTTGTTGTATGCACGTGTGTCCAAATTATCTGTGGCAGTACTCGCATCAGCCTGCAGAGAGGACACAAACCACACAACAGCCACAATTTTCATTTTGCAATTTTTGGTCAAGTTACAAAGAATTAATGTTCATTATTATCATTTCCCACCAGTGATGTTTGTTATCTCAGTGAAAGTGAGAGGTGGCAGCACCTAAAATTAATTCCTTTGGGTGAGTGGCATGCTGTGGATGTAAATCTGTATCCTGTATTGTGGCTGCTGTGTTTCGCTCTAATGTATTGAGTTCTCAAATTGAAATTAATTGCTAATAAATATTGGTTAAACAATCAATTTTTATGCCTTGTGGCAGTGATAGCCGTGGTGGGAGGCATTTTGTTTTCAGGTTGTCCATTTTATTCTCGTAAACACAAAATCTCAAGAATGCCGTGAGAGAATTTCTTCAAATTTGTCACCAGTGTCCACAGAAACTAATTCAATTTTGATGGTCAAAGGTAAAGGTCATTGTGACCTCTCACAAACATTCACTTGGATTCAAGGATGAACTGATTAGATTTTGGTGGTCAAACTTCACACTCACTGTGACCTTGCATCTGTCTCATTCTTGTGAATGCAATACCTCAAGAAGGTCTTGAGGGAGTTTTGTGGCACAAACGTCCATTTGGACTCAAGAACGAAGTAATTAAATTTTGGTGATCAAAGGTTAAGGTCACTGTGACCTCACAAACATGTTTTTGGCCATAACACAAGAACTAATTCTAATTATGACAAAATTTCACACAAACGTCTAATAGGATAAAATGATGAAGTGATGTTATTATATATCCAAAAGGTCAAAAGGTCAAGGTCTTCACTGTGACATCATGATGTTCAGCATAAAACACTTTTCTGGCCATTACTCAACGTCATATCTCAGGAACAGAAGGGGAAACATTTGGTCAGACACTGAATTAGTGGCTCTAATTTTAGTTGCCCATCTTGAAACTGTGCTGATTGTATAGATCTTCTGTGCTGCCCGGTTGAAAATGTGTCTGAAGCATTCATGTTTTCACAGACATGGATGTAAACTGTAGATGCAACTTGATTGGTTTGCGGAGGCTTCCAGCTGCAAGGCGGTAATTCTAGTTGTTCATTAGAAATATGCTAAAATTGCTCATCATTCACTTGTATGGGTCTAAAAAGTACAGTTCTTGTTTTCCAAAACATTGTGTAGACTAAATTTGATAGATACATACTCACAACTCACATCTTTTGAACACTGGACAGAGAGATGTTCTCACACAATGCAAAGCAGATTTTAAAAACAACACGACTGCATACAGAGTCGTCGTTAATATGCAAAAAGCGAGTTTGTTCAAGGTGGAGTGAATTAAGGCAAATGCACATCAAAGTGCAGTTTTTATTGGGTTAAATATTTGATCTTATCCTGGGACATGATGAAACACTTTATAAATGTACAGCTACTTTCTCTACAGCAGGTACATTTTCTGTGTGAGGCAAATTAGCCCAGTCACCAGAAGAAAAAGTTGGCATTGTATGTATATACTACCACGGGTAGTATTATGTTACATTTGTATGTTTCATATGTATCATATCAACATTTATAAATTGACGTAGTATATTAACTGAAGCCAAAACATGATCTCTTCCTCACCATACCCAAGTGGTTTCTGTGCCTAAACCAGCCACACATTAACCACAGCGTTGTTGAAACGTAAATTATGTTATTTTTCAACTTTAACTTTCAACTTTTCAACGTTGGCAGAAACATAAGATGCCAGTATCTATTCTGACAGTTGGTTTGGACATGTAGTGATCCAGAAATTCACACAGATAACTAGTTTGTTCTGTCCCAACAAACTCAAAGGCTAAATGTGCAAATAACCAAAATTAACCCAAATTGTCCTCCTTTAAATCCCGTAAAGATGACAAATGTATCACTGACACTGTGTCCTCTGGTAAACCATCTAACTGAGTCTCCAATGTCTAAAAGAAGCTACAGAAACCTTGTTTGTGAGTGTAGGGTGTTGACTGAGTAGATATTGTGTAATCTGTCAAACGTTGGCCTTTCCTGAGACAGAGACACTCAGAGAACAGGCCGTACCTCAGACCAATCAATAGCAGTTACCTCCAATTCACCATCATTAAGGTCGGTCTGACTGTTATATCAATGGCTGCATAGAGCGTTGGCCATGGCAACAGGCTGAGGTGAGTCATCAGCCTGTTTGTGTGTGTGAGTGTGTGTGTGTTATCTCATTAAAAGACGGTAAATAATTACCAGTTGAGACAGAGTGACCCCAAGCGAAGAGTGCCACCACCCACCAACAACCAGCTGCTGGTCTAAAAGAAGGCAGCTTAATTTGGTCTGAACATTTGTTTTGTGATGCTATTTAGTTAGCAAGTTAGCACGTGGTGGAGGGGTTCAAACTAGGGCTGCAACTAAAAATTATTTAGCTTCTCCTCTAATCCGATTATTATTTTTTTTATTGAGAGTCAAGTTTATTAAATGTAAAAAACAAAACTATGAAAAAAAAAGAGATACACAGTTTACTTTCATATATGACAAAAAAACTTCCCTTCACACGTGAGAAGCTAAACCAGAGAATATTTGACATTTTTTGCATGAAGAATAACTGAATCTGTTAATCAATTGATTCCTCACTAAGTCCCGCCCCCAGATGCAGACTGGCCAATCATAGTGTAGCATCGGGCCACCCAACAACACGGCTGACTCTAATGCCATCGTTTCAGATTTCCTTCATTTTCAGGCTGGTTTTGTGGATTTGGAGCTAAATGTTGTGCCTGGGGCACGTCGTGTATTAATGATACTCGTTACCTGGAGAGGTTGGAAAAAGATATACGTTTCTTCCCTGTTCCAAAACCAAAATCAGACCCTGAAAAGTGTAGGGTTAGCTAGCTAGCTACTGAAGATACAGCCTACTGAATGTATACACATGCTGCTTTTGCTTTTAATGATTGTAACAGTGAAACAAAGAGCGACCCTGCTGTACAGGAACCAGTGAAGGGAAGCAGGGAAACTTTGCTGATATTCAACCAGCTCTGTGTCATCACATTGTACGCAGATGAACGTTGTTTGACTTCCCCCAGAGATTCCTGCCCATCTGGGTGCTGGCAGTAGCACCGCTCATCTGCACACACTGTGATGCCACACAGCTGGTTCAATATCAGCAAAGTTTCCCTTTATATTCATTGTCTTGTGTGGCGATCAGCAGTGATGTGGTGGTTCACTTTTACACTGTGATCTGTAGCCTATAGTTCGGCTTTAGCTTCTAACTGTCTTTGTCTTTTTAACCTGTTGTTGCTGCTGAGTCAGTTTGACATCCTGGATATATCCTTCAAACACAGACTGTAGACCCCTCTGTCTGCTTCTCTCTGGAATCACTCTTTCATTTTCCAAAAATATGATATTTCTTCAGGGAGTGCAGTTAGTTACAGTGTGGGCTCCATGCTTACTGCGACAGCTTGTCGGACCATCGCAAAGGGGCGGGGCTTAGTGAAGGGTCAGTTATCAAACAAGTTGCTGATAATTTTCTTTAGACCAACTAATCGACTAATTTTTGCAGTTTGATGTCAAATCTTTGAAAAACCTTTGTCACTTGCAAATGTGGGAGGCAAAATCTGATGAATCTGACAAACTCTATCAGGTTTGATCCACTAAGTGGGTCCAAAACTTGATTCAGATTTAAAACATGCTATTTAACCCCAGCCCTTCTCAAACTGACTGTGCTCACACCCACAGATTTGAATCCGACCACCAGAGGAGCCTAATGCTGACTTTCCTCCTCTGTTGCCTTCCTCATGCAGACATGGAGGCTCAGAATCCGCCGAAGGGTTTCCAGGACCCGCTCTCTGCAGCAGCACAAGAGAACGAGAGGCCGTTGGCGGTCTCTACGAACAGACCGGCTGCACTGGAGGCATCGAGCACCAGGGACAGTCCAGTCCCAAGTATGAATCGACAGGCCGCAGATGGCAGTGAGGACACGGAGAAGCCTGCAGATTACGACAAGAATGATGCCACAGACAGCTCCTCCACCTGGAGCCCAGAGGTACTGCAGCTTGTGAAGCGCACACACTCTAAGCTGTTCCTGTTTGTGCTTAAGATAATCATTATAAACTCCCGCAACCTTTAAGTGTTTTGCCGATCACACTTTCTCATACAAAATCATTCAATGAAATCACACACCTATGTGTGTACAGACGAGAGGTTGTCATGAGTCCATATTCTGAACCCAGAATATGGACGTGTCTATTCATAAAAGACCTGGGGCGTCCCTATTGATCAGTGGTGTAATACCTACCATAAACTAGAAGACTGTAAACACTGGTCCATTGGTCCATTGGTTGGTTGTTATACTCTTGTCTGTGGACATTCTCATTAGTTGGACAGTTGCTAGTGTTACTTTAAAAAGACATTGTGTCCACCAAATCGAAAAATGCAGTTGTTCAGCACCTCTGTGATGGTTAGTCTTTATGGTATTTGTCCAGCCCCTCCTCCACTGTGATTGGACGGCTGGTGACGGTGACAAGTGCAGCATTTCACCCAAAGTTAAACATTTTCCAGCTTTCATTTTTAATCTGAAAACTCACTGATAATTACAGAAGAAGTTCAGCATCGGATGTTATTGCTCTGGATTTATTTTAGTCTCCAAAAAGTCACTGATGTTCAACGCTTGATTATGAAGCTTCTGAAGGGAATAGGATCACATCAGAGCTCTTGTTGGAGGTAAACAGCTAACGTTAGGCATGCAGCGCTGCAGAGACGTTGCATTTGACATCTTCAATCCCAGAGTTACCTTCCATGGTGTCCAGTAGGGGTGTATACTGTATATAGACAGTGCAGGCAGTGCGGATGCCCTGGGGCCCGTGGGGTGGAGTGGCACGATTGCCACCTGGAAATACGCCTGTGTTTTAATTTGAATTTCATTAGCACACAAGATGTGATAAAAACAAGTATATAAAAATAAACGTGGCAGGGATTGAGCAGGAGAGGTGAGAAACCTGAAGGGGCTCATGGTGAAACCCTCCCCTCTAGAATTTCAAATCTGTTCTAAAGAAATAGCATTTCTTTCCTGCAACTAAGGGGTATCGGAAAATCGTAACGATTGCCCACCCTATGGATCAGTACCTCATACCACCCAACTTCAGAAAAATCGGAACTATCCCTTTAATCTTAGCTACAAAGCTCTGATTGTTTGACAGCTACACCAGATAAAACAACCTTTTCCCAATGATTTCCACGTCAAACCAGTGAGGAGTGTGTTCATGTTGGACCCCATTGCGTATATATCAATAAAACCAGTAAGAAGCTGGTTGAAAAGTCGAGTTATTTTCAGTGATTTTATTTCTGTTTTAATTCTACAAGTGTACACATTACCTCACACTGAGACCTCACACATTACCTCACACTGAGACCTTGCAAACTTAACAACAAATCTCGAGAAAACTTCAACATTCCACACTTTCTCAGCTCACAATACCCAGCAAATAAATATATAAATAACCAAGGCAGGGATTACCTAACGGGGTCAGTGAGCTGACCACAGCCCTGCTGTTACCCATCATGCTTGGCCGAGGTATCATCATCATCATCATTCAGCTGTGAGAGGATTATCACTCTGCCGTGTTATCCTCTCAGGTTCATTTTGGAAGAAACAAACCAAACACGGCTCACTGAGGCCTCGAGGTTTTGTATAAATAGTTGATATCTCCTTCGCTCTCCACGCTGCGTTGGCTAACAAACAGAAAGTCATGAATAATAAGCACCCTGTGTGTGTGTGCGTGCATGCGTGCATGTGTGTGTGTGTGTGTGTGTGTATAAACAAAGTGTGATAAATAGGTGCATACATCTACTTAACATGTATTTCTGTGTGTTTGTACATGTAGGAGAGTGAGAATGTAGAATCTAACAACCTCTCAGTCACCGAATCACACTTTGAAATTGGGAGCAGTCTGTGCAGTAAACACCTCCCACACACACACACACACACACACACACACACAGGGGTGATACTGGCATCTAGAAACGTTTCATAAATAACGAATGAGTTTGGATCAGTGGAGCTACAGAAAACCCGGGAGAGCCATGTTGTAGCAGTTTATTTATACAGTTATATAACAGCCCTGCCCCTGCTAATGCTAAAGCTAGTAATACTACTGCTGCTAATAATAATACCACTACCTCAACAAGTAGTGCTATTAAAGTGTTGCTGTAATCACAATTACTGTTACTAATTACAGAGTAACATCAGAGCAAACACGTATGAAAGCACTGCTAAAATTAGCACATATTCAGCCTTTTTTTTTAAACTTGATTTCATTTATTGTTGCCTACATTTTCTCATATTTTTCATCTGTGATCCTGCAGCACGACACGTTTAGAACAAGCACAACAACATTCAACACTAAATGTACTAAATCCCACAGTTTGCATAAGATTTTAACCCTAAACTCCCCATAATTTCAAAATATACTTGGGATTTTTTAATTACTGGCAAACTTGCAAAAACATATTAAGTTTTAGCGCAAATACTGTTGAGTCCACCCTCAAACTAAACAATCCAAGTTCATCCTAGATGCAAAATATGCCAAAACACTCTGGCGGGAAACGCCACGTGCAAAAAAATATGCCCCTATTACTTTTAGCGTACAACCCCGACAAGACACACACCAGTGCTCCAGAATGCACCACCCTGTGTCACTATACGCAGGGTCAGGCCAGGCCGGGTTTGTATAACAAATGCTATGTCATGCTTTGCTCAGTTCAGGTTCAGCCAACTTTTGACATGCTGCTGTGTTGTGCTATGACCTATTCAAGTGCTGAAATTTGTTATTTACGTGACAACGCCTGAACGCAACACAGGCCAATTGTTGAATTTCAGGCAGGAGGCAGTAAATATTCAGACTGAACTAATGAAAATGGAGGAAGCTAGACAAAACTTGCTATCAGGCTCCTGTTGGGCTCGGGGTGGGTTCGGACTTAAAAATCAGAAAGTCGGGTTCGGTCAGGAAAATCTGTCCTGAGCCACACTCTACTATACGCCACCGTCCTATTTCCAGCTGTGCTGCTCCTGGAATTAAAAGCCTGTTTCCCCCACTCGCTCTCTGCTCGTACCATAGCAGCTCCTTTTCTCTGCTTCTATGGCAGCTCGACTCCTCTCTATTTACCACTGATGCAAAGAGAACTCTGTTTCTGTTGCCGTGTCTCGTGTGTGACAAAGAATGGATGAGGAGAGACTTGTTGAGGTCGAGAAATGTCCCAAGCGAAACAATACACAATCCCGTCATTATAAAGACAATGGCCAAAAAGATATTGCCTGGCGAGTAATATCTCTGGAGATCGGCTCTTCAGGTGAGAAAATCAAGTTTAATTGGGGGCTGTCCACACAACATTTTATGCCTATGCAGAGAACGTACAGGTCTGTCAGTAAACGTAATAACTTTGCGTGTTGGTCTGTTGACGAGCTGCAGTGCGACACATCCAGTGTGTGTTTAATGGCCCATTAAGTGTGTACACATACAAAGAATATGACCCTGTTTTTCACTACTAGAAGTAATATTTAGTACCTCTCTTACTCCTTGCAGAGGAAGAAGTAGTAAACATTTATCAGGTGAGCATCTGTGTTTTTCTTCTTCATGTGTCGACCTCCTGACCTGCACATTCAATAGACACGAGCAGCAGCTCTGTGATTATCTTATCTCTCTCTGCCGTTGCCATGTCGACAGCGACACTCAGCCCCGCTCTGTCAACACTCGACAACAATCGATGTTGTGTTTGCTGACTGTACGGGAAGTGGAGACTGGCTGTGTAGAGAAGAAGAAGAGGAGGAGGTTTATTTCTCCTTTGTGACAGGATTTCTGCTCAGTTTGTGTCTCTGAACATTTGAGAAGAGGTTTCTCAGAACCATTCGTGATTGTGAGTCTTAATCATCGTCTAATAGTTTATTTTTACGTTTACAAAATAATCAGAAATCAGCTCATTTCACTCTGAACGAGCTACTTTGCCAATTATTGATATACTTTTGTCTGTTTTTGTTTTTTTTTGTCCCCAACAAACTTATTTCTTTTAAACAAATTGAAACATGTATCATTAATAACACTTATTTTACCCATTACCAAGCACACTGAAGTTTTTCCATAATTTTTCAAGAATCAAGTGCAATTTTTCTTCAATCTAGTGCAGCAATCTGACATTTTTTTCATGCATTGAATCAAAATACGAGTGTATTAATCGTTGGGTAAAAGACAAAGATTAAAGAGCAAAAAAATACATACAATATGATTATCAGCAATAATTTAATAAAAGGTGAAAGGACTTTTTACTGTACATATTCACGTGTGAGGTGGACATAAGTAGTGCAACATTAAATGCAAAATATACAGTTATATAGCATAGCAAAGACGCTAATCTTGAAAGAATCAACTGAGTAATGTACAGTAAGGTGCAAATGTTTTAAAATCACCTTTTAAATCTGCAAGATGAGTGTTTGATACACAACAGACATATATTATATATTATATCATATATTATTATTACCCTGAAGTCATTTCCTGGACCCTCAGTTTCTGAGGAACAGAATGGATCTGTTCATCCAGCTGATGCAGTTATCTTCATGCTCGGGGAATCAGGGCGGCTGGAAGCAATCAATGTCCAAATGATTCTGTGTTTGCCCTTTTTCTTCTGTTGCCTTTCTATTCATATCTCAGCTGATTGTGTGTGTAGTTATAAATAGACCACAGCAGCGGGACCAGAGATAATCAGTTCAAATGGGTGGTTAAAAATAAGAGTTACCAACCCTGACCACTAAAAGCCTCTCATAGAACATAAGTACCAGTACTCAGCAACACTGTCTTTGAGCACTCTTTCTTGAATTTCTTAATTTATCTATTTCTTTATTCAGCATCTTTTCTCAACAAATATCACTAAGACTCCCTTCACACCTTGCATCTAAGTGTGTCTCACATCCAGGTTGTATCTAGATATGAATTAACCTGACTACACTTACTCCCGGTATTAGTGTGTGTCTCTAGTGTCCACATTGAGATCTGATTGAGATCCAGTCTCTCCGTCCAGCCGACATCTCCATCACCAGGGCAAAACACGAGTCAATCACCCATCACCGCATCCAGTTCATTAAAAAAGGGCACTGATCAGAATGCACAGCCACTGAAACTTTCCTTTTGCACACACAAACATTTATTTTCAGACTGAAGAACTTGTAGTTTAAACAAAAAAAGCGGGGGAGCAAACACACGGGTTTGAGTCAGCACTGCTGCCCCATGGGATGATGAAGAAAGAAATGGTGTTCAGGGTCTAAATACAGATGTGGACTCAGTCAGGTTAATGAGTGAACAAACAAGGAACCTATCAATGCTGAGAAAAGGAGGGAGGAAAGTAAGTGAGCTAAGTGAGGAAAGAAGTGTTTTGGATGCATTTACACCTGAACTTTGATTTGGTCAAGCACAATCCCATTCCAATCTGATCACCCAAAACACATTTTATTCCAAGGTGTGAGGGGGTCTAAATCATGTTTAAGTCACATTATACAGTACATGCAGCTGAATGAGCTTTTTTCCTCTTCCTTCCTTCCTTCTCAGCAAGAGCATCCTCCCCAGGATGAGGTCTCCACTCAGCCGGCCACTTCATCCCCTCGAACCCCCATCTCTAAATGTGGAGACTTGGTCCTCTCTTTGGAGTACCGGCCCGACACAGAGAAGCTGCTGGTCTCTGTGATCGCGGCCCGGGACGTCCCCGACAAGGCCCGCAGCGGCATGGACTCCTGGCAGGTGCACATGGTCCTGCTCCCCTCCAAGAAACAACGCCACAAGACGTCAGTGCAGAAAGGCTCGCTGCCGCACTTCAACGAGACATTTCGCTTCTCACGCCTGGAGCCGTCAGACCTACACATGACGGCCATCAGGTTCAGGCTGTATGCGCTCGGACCTTCTCGGATGTCTCGTGAGCGTATGATGGGTGAGAAGGTGCTGCGTTTAGGTGGGCTGGACCCGGACGGAGGGACGATGGAGACGACACTGGTCATGGAGCCTCGCAGTAACCTCAAGGTGAAATGTACATCAGTATTTAGAGTGTTGTAATTCAGCCATCAGATTTGTGTAAATATCTGCTGAGTTGTTTTCCTGCTGCTCACTGTGTTTCTCTGTCTGTGTTTTGTCAGAGCGTGGACTCCCAGCTGAGCCTGTCTGCTGTGTCACAGAGCGACAGCGCCTCGTCCACTCAGTCTCTCACTCATGGCGGCGTCCCCGAGCTGCTGGTGGGTCTCACCTACAACGCCACCACAGGACGCATGTCGGTGGAGCTCATCAAGGGCAGCCACTTCAGAAACCTGGCCATCAATAGACCACCAGGTCTGCAGTGAGCCTCACACCCACAGACACTGTACACTCTGACACACAGGGAAATGTTAGCTTCACTGATACTGATATATACTTTGAGTTGATGGCATTTCGGCCGATACTTTTGTTTTACAGGAACAAATTGAAATGTATTCTTAGGAGCAGAACATTTTAAAGTTGAAATTAACTTGTCAGTGTTTTCAGTGTAAGGCGGACACAGTTTCTAAATGAACCTAAACCTTTCTTTGGTGTTCCTGTAATGCACAGTTTAGTGGTGCAGTGTTTGGTTTGTCTGGTCTGGGCTACTGTAGAAGCATGGCAGTCTCAGTAGACGAGGAGCTGCTCACTGTGTAGATATGAGCGGCTCATTCTAAGGTAATGAAAACACAGTCGTTCTTATTTTCAGATGATTATTCACCAAAGAAAACGTACTTATTATGTTTCATTTCTGCCAACATATCTCCCTAAATCAAACCTTTTGGTACATCAGAGTTTCACTGATCTTGTATAGTGTCTATTTTTATTCCCACTCTTATTTTACATATGTTACTTCTACATATTTATTTTTAAACTTTTCTCTCTACATACACAAATAAGAGAACCCTCTCCTAAGTTTCAGTGACTGGGAAAAACGAGTTAACATTTGATTACCAACATGACAGAAAAAGAATCAACAAACATCAATATTTTTCGTTCCTTCTTCCTCTCTCTCCTCACCCCTCCTCCCCTCTGGTCCAGACACCTATGGGCGTCTGACTCTGCTAAACTCGGTCGGGCAGGAGATCTCTCGCTGTAAGACGTCAGTGCGTCGCGGCCAGCCCAACCCCGTCTACAAGGAGACCTTCGTCTTCCAGGTGGCGCTGTTCCAGCTGTCAGACGTCACGCTGCTGGTCTCCATCTACAACCGCCGCAGCATGAAGCGCAAGGAGATGGTGGGCTGGGTCGCTCTGGGCCAGAACAGCAGCGGCGAAGAGGAGCAGCTCCACTGGCAGGACATGAAGGAGAGTCGAGGACAGCAGGTTTGCCGCTGGCACGTCCTGCTGGAGGCATAACGCCACCACGATATAGGATTTTTTTTTTCAAAGAGAAAGGGAGTTTATTTTTGCGCTGGAGTTCTTGAGGAATGATTGATTTGATGTGCGGACGGGATGATGCATGTGGTTTCAAAGGCGATGGATTCAAGGACGTAGCTTTCTCAGAGCACGCTCTTCAGTATCATCACATCAACATCAAACCTGGCTGGTTATTTGGTGTCAACTTGAGGAACAAATTCCTCTGCTTTTGGAGGCCGACACAAGTTTAAAAGCGGATGTTTCTGTTGGTGAATAAAGAATTAAATAACTGAATAATAACTGAAAGAAGAAAGCCTTCAGCAAGGTTACATGACAAATAGAGGAATAAGTCATCGAAAGTATTTCTTTGGATGTTAAACCTTTATAAATTCTTGCAGAAATTCACTTATCCTTCTCAATAAAAAAATCTTTGGAGAAGATCTGTCGACCTCCAAGAGGAGCTGAGAATTTATCCTTCACTTCTAGCTTTTTATTTGCTAAAGCAGCTCAGTTGTGAGAGGAGAAAGCTGCAGTTTAGTTTTTCTAGTGAAATGCTGTGTTAGAAAGTACATACAAATTAGAGGTGTGTGCGTGCGTGTGTGCGTGTGTGACTTGTTATTTCTAAATCTTGCTGTTCTTTTACTGGCTGGCAAATCAATGGAGATGCCAACGAAACTGCACAGCAAGATGATCAGTTCTGAACTGATGGAGACAGGAAACAGAGAGATGCAACATTGTGAAAAATTGAAAATATTTTTGTCAGAAACACGGCAGGTTTGTCTCAAACTGAGCACAAATAAGCTGAGAGTGGTGGGTTTTATGTGACGATCGACAAGAATCAATCAAAAGTCCAGGAAGTAATCAATACATTCATTCATTACAAAGCACTCATCCGTCCACATAATCACCTTCCTAACCACCATAGTTTGCTCCATAAACTGTCCCCAGAGCTCTTATCTGGGCTTCAACTCACAAAATAGTGGTTAATCAACTCATAATTTTCAAACTAAGTCAACTAATGTACCAAAAACAACAGAGTGGAAACGCAGAAAATCAACCTAAAAAATATTGCAAAAGGTTTTTACGTTTGGCTGAGGTGAAAAAGTTGTATTGATAAAAGCAGAATGCAAAAAATTGCTATGGAAACAGATATGAGGAATTAATCATGACATACATGAAGCATGTGACTCAAAGGAATATTTCTAATTACTTAATTCGTGTTATGTTGAATCCACGAAGAGAACTTTGTTGCAAATTTTCTTGCTTGCCTCCGGTCAATGGAGAAAAAATTAAGAAAATAAAATTAAGAAAATACTTGATGATTTAAAGCGAATGAATTGGTGATGGTGATGAATTAAAACCGTGTTTAACAACTGCAACACTACATCAAAACGTCTGTTTACGAACTCTTAAACAACTTGTACAACATAATCAAAGCCTTATTTATCCAGTGGTATGCTCAATACTTCCCAAAAATGCATTTTGGCTAAAAACTGTTTAAAACACTTCTGCATCAACAGTCATATGCATCTGAAAGAGAAACTTATCTTAAACAGTAATTTTACCTCACTTATCACAGAAGCTCTGCTGCTGCCTCAATCAGAATGTTTGTGTCACAAATTAAATGGCACTAGTTTTAAAAAAAAAACAACTCTTTTTATTGTTGCCAGGCAACCACCCCATCACGTCCTTACACTAACCTTCCCTTGTAATCAATCTACCATTATTTTTTTTTTTTCATGTTAATTAGTATCTAGTTCCTAAAGTGTTAAGGCAGAGGGCAGAGGCTGTAGCGCTGGTCGAGGGTGCACAGGGAAACGGAGATCTGTGCGGGTACATGAGACCCTAATAAAGAGGGTGGATCACAGGGAGTACCACCAGTTGGTCCAGGAGCTTCTCCTCCATGATGGCCGTATGCAGGCACATATCAAAAGGCTGTATAACTTTGGGTATCCAGCAACCGCTACCACCAGTTTCTCCTCCATTGTTTACTAACTGTAAACAACGCCTCTCAAATCATCCAATTGGACAATGGGAAGAAAGATGATGAAGGAGATGACGTGGGGTGTTATTCCGCTTTGAGTTTAAGTTTTTTCAACCAGAGCAGTTCAGAGTGCTCCGGCAAAAATGCCAGCTGCTGAGAGCGCAGAAACACGAGGCGCATCACAACGCAAAAAGCTTAATTCTCATTAAAAACAATTACAAAATGGCGCCTCTAGCTGCTAAAACGCTTTCTGCATGATCAGGGCCTTAAGAGGTAAATCTACTGCTTTTGCCAGTGGACTCTGACAAGTATTGAGCATACGACTGGATAAGTGAGACTGGTTTATACTGAACAAGTTCTGTGAGAGTTTGTAAACAGATGTTTTTATTTAGTTTTGCTATTTTGAACCCGAACCCCAATGACTTTCAAGAATTTTGTTCGTTTTTGGATTCTTCGTTAACCAGAGGCAAGCGAGAAAATTCAGCGTAACACAGGGTGAGTAATTGATATACAAACGGCCATTTAGTGGTAAAATATTTCTTTAAACATCCTTCGAAGAGGCAAAAACATGAGATTTGTATGGAGTGACAGAGACTATAACCTTCCTCACATTAAAAACATGAGATAAACACGATCGTCATATTTACATCAAGTTTTCCCGCTTGGTTTCCTATGATTTCAGCTTTCCTTCTGATGATGTCATCTCCTTGTGCCCTCTTGTTTTACACCTGGCTGGAGAATTAGCTCCGCCAACAGTTTATCACTAACTCCTAATATTCACATTAACAGTAGTGGATGGAAATGTGCATGTGCACATTTGCATGGAAACCTCACTGGCGTTCATGTTGCCACTGCAGGATGACATCACCATAAAATACTGAGTGAGGAAACAAACACGAGAGTAGAAGTGAAGATGCTTTATGATTCAAGTGGAGGAGGAAGGCGTCTCATTCATATTCAGCATTCATTCATATTCTGACACATGTGGTACTACAGGCAGGAAGTAGCAGCAGCTGGAGATTCTCAACCCGTTGGGATGAGAGCATCTCTTCCCTCGTCGACGCTGAATGATGTTATTTGGCCTCGGCTCCATCTCCTTCACAGGGCAAAGCTCATTTCAACACCCATCAACGCTGAGCTGAAAAGCGGCTTTAAATATCTCACTGCAGCTGTTAATAACATGCAGTGAATTACCCTGGAAGTGTGTTTTTTCCCCCCGTACACACGCTCTGTGGTCTAATTGGTAGTTACAGCTGTAGGATTGTACAGTGTGATGACGGTAATGCCGCTGCTAATGCTCATCCCCTTCCAGTCTGAGCATCATTGAGTCATAAGGCATCAGTTCAGCCCGGAGGGGAGGATTATATTTGTTTGTGTAGACAGATACTGTAGCTCCAAACCCCCTCAAGGCTGGGCTGGGGTGGGGGGTTCACACACCGACAGCAGGAGATGTGTTTATATGAGCGTTTGTTTTCTTCAGTCAGGTGACAACAGAGCTCTCTTTAGAAATGATGAACTGCAGCTGGTTTTGAAAACTGTCATCGGAAGAAGAAAGTGACTAAAAAATACATGATTTCATGGGTTTATGAAAATGACAGTCTGTAATTATGTTTTGAAAATGAAGCATAACAAAAAAACTGAAAGGCTGATGTTCATATTCAAATTCTTCATGTGAATGAAAGGGTCAGTTCACCCAAATCAAAAAAGAAAGCCTGTCCCCACACATCCGTAACAGGCATTGAGCAATCCAGTTATTTTAAAAGACGCCATCCCAACACAAAGGACATGAATGCAATTTTGGTTTTGCTGCTAAAAGCACTAAATTATATAGAAAAATGTCACAGGACCTTGTATTTCCAGAATTTAATGCTGGTATTTTTCATAATCCTCAGACCAAATAAACATATAAATGCTTTCCACTGTATATAATCGGAAGCTTTTAATACTACACAAAGTAAAATATTAAAATTTAAGACCATATCTTTTATGGCTGCACCAAAGTCTAAATGTCTTGTGCATCATTTTATGCACATGTCCCCAAAGTTCAGACATATTTGATATCTTTTAATATTGGGATTTCCACTAAAATTAAGAATTCACTCTTATTGGTTTGGACAGTTTATTTCAACAAATATTGCTACTTTCACCCTTGCTTCTTAGAGACAGTAGTCATTTTTCTAGGGCTGCCTCCGACTAAGAATTTTCCTAGCTGACCAATAGTCGTCATTTAGGTCCATTAGTCGACTGGTCGCCCGCATGTTTCTGATTTTAATGTAATCATTAAATGATATATTTTGGTGGTTTGAGTTGAAGGTGTGAGAAAGAATAGTATCAGTAACATTGTTAACACTGTGCTACATTACAGAGAAATACAAAACCGTACTAATGACCCTTCATTAATACAGGCCTATATTTTATCTCCAAGTGCACGTCACACACTGAGCGAGCCGCCTGTTAATGACGCTGTGGGCTAATGGGCATGTAGCTACTTCCATGTTTCAGATGATACGTCATGTTTGTAGTCGACCAATGAAGATGAGTTCACTTTGGGTTCGTCCTTCACCTTCTCAAAATGATCCCACACTTTGGATTTCCTGCCCGACATGTTATTAACCAGCCTGTGGAATAACTGCAGGTACCAGCCCTGGAAATTAGGGGCCGTACACATGCCGCATGTGTTGGACTAAGCGACCACAGAAATCCTGCCGTCTAATGACCTTTGTGGTCGACTAACGTTTTGGTCGACTATTAGGGGACAGCCCTACATTTTTCAGGTGTTCCTTGAGAGGAAACATTGTCTTAAGTGTTTAAACAAACAAGTACTGTAATTTTTCTAGTTTCTACTCTGGATAATCTACAAACATATCATCTTTCAACAACTGTCTAACTAAAGCTAGAAAATACTGAAATATGTCTATGAATCATATTTTCCATCTCGTCTCAGCATGTCATTGAAGCTACTTCACACCCAAGAAGCTATGTTTTGCACTGTTCCACCAAAACCAAATGTTCTAGATGTCTCATGCATGCAGCATGTTATGCACATTTATCCAGATTTTGCCTCGTACATTTAGCATCTTTGGAACCTTTAAGACCTCCACTAGAGATTCAAATAAAGTTCTGTGAGTTTAAACTAAGCTTCATACAACATAAGTGTACAAAACATGAAACAAAGAAGGTTAATTAGCCTACAATGTCCTTGGGTGCACTTACTTATTTGTTATGAGTGTCTCTCTGTAAAATAGAGGACTTTTTAAGAGCCCACTGGACAAATGAAAACTGTAATTCAGTTTATAGTTGAAGGAAGACGGACATTTTAAATCCAGAACAGGAGATAATCGTTAGAATTTCCAAATGGTGGAGGAGGAGACATCCTCATGAAACACATACATGATTCAAAAGAGTTGAGATTCACTACCAAGCCTACATCATCATCATCATCGTCATCATCATCATCATCACATACTTCACAAACCATAAAGAACACAATTGTTCCGATGCATCCGACCCACTTCTCTCCGTTCCAATGAGAACACAATGATATATATGTTTATTTATTCAGGGAAGCTTTCAGCGGTGAAGATAAGGTCTTTAAGTTCAAGAATGAATGATATGTGGAAGGACACACTATACTCATTCTATATCTGTTAGACGCAGGAAACAAGCTGTAAATGCTGTATGTCTCGTGTTTTAACTGCAGATATGTGATGACGAATACTTCAGGTATAAATGAAGCATCGGGTGAAGAATAGGAGTGCTGCAGCTGGCTGTAAAGGCTGGATTGTTTTTATTTTTATTTGATTTTTAATATTTTTGTACATAAAAACTAATCTAAGGCCACAATATGGAACTTTTGAGTTAAGTTTATGTAGGCGGAGTCAAAAACCACAAGTTAGCTACAGTTAGCTTTGGCTCCGTTAGCTGTTTCTACAAAGTTTTTTTTCTTATTTTCTCAGTGGCTTTTTCTATCCACAAAGTAAATGAGTATTTACAACTGTATGTGCTGATAAAATAATAGCACCAAGCTAAGATAAACGAACAATTGCGCCCTAAGTTAGCCTGCTGTTGATAGCTTTCCATCCTAGCATGCAGCTTAAAATGATGAACAGAAGTTCAATTGCTCCAAATTCAGAATGAATCATTTTGGTAGTAAGTTAGTAATAGTAAAACATTGGACCCTGGTTGCCAGTCATAAAATTGTGTTTTTAACCAAGCTGAAATAGCAGCTGACGCTTACAGATTTCGTTAGCTAAAGCAAGCATGCTAATAAACGTTGGTTGGAATTCTTGTCTCCGTCTGACTCGTATCGATATGAAAAAACCTGACAAAGCATCTTAAATTTGGCTACATAAATGACATCATGCTAACTTGCGCATGTAGTGATGAAAAAAAGGCTAAAGCAGACATAAAGAAACTAGCATTGTTCACTAGTTAGGCTTAGCTAGTTAGCCAGTTAGCATTAGTGTTATAGTAATATGTTCACAATAGAAATACATAATAAGTTACTTGGACAAACAACACAAAGGTTCCATTTACTTTCTTGGTCATTCCTGTTATGCAGCGACATTTCTGCCCACATAAATGAATTCCTCATATTTTCTTTAAAATGTGCCCAATATTTACGTATAAAAAATGGCTTAAATTATAGGCCTTCAACAGATAATAATGCACATTAAATATACTTTTCTGCTGACCTCTTATTTTATTTTATTTTTTGATCCATGTGCTCCTTTTTTTTTTACCATGTCCCCAGTTCATAGTCAATAACTTAAAATAAAATGATAAAATACTCAAAATAGTTCCACCCTGTTAGACTAAGTTATGAAGACAGATGGTCCAATCAAAAAAGTGAAAAAATGTACTTGATTTAGTTATAAAAATAAAAATCTGTTATGTGTTGAGGGTTAGCTAGCTAAATCAGGATCACTCACAGAGCTATGGCTAACTTAGCTCGAAATTTTCCATACTTTAAGGTGGATAGCCCAAAGTAAACCAGTCTACCCATAAGGATTAATGTTGCGTAAATAATGCAAATGTTGCTTCATGACAGGAATGACACCTTTACTGAATTTTCAAATGGTATTTTTTGCTTTTACACAAGAAAATTCTTTCTGGATTGCGGGTAAACTCTCCGCCAAACCAAATTAAGGGCAGGGCAGAGCTGCTAATGTTAGCCTAAACTGTGATAGAGGTCAAATATATGATACAGTAGCATCCACGTCCGGCTCCAATAGTGGATGCTCCAGTGCTGATTTGAACTTTTTGTAACCATAAACCAGCAAAATCAAGTAGTTACGTCATGATGTGCTGTCCCTTGCTGTTAGTAGTATTGCTTGATTAGCCTACCACTAGTAGTAAGCTAGTTAGCTAGGCCTGCTAGCATTAGCATGAATTCCTTACAGTTTTTCGCTTTTGTTATTAAGGAGAAAAAATAGTTCAACTTTAAAGATACCAAAGCTTGTCATGACCAATGGGTTGCTAAGCTATGATCTGAAAATCCCTGTTTGGTAAAGGGGTTAAACTAACGGCCTTTTTTTTTTAATCTGCATGTTAGCTAGCTAGCTAGCAGACTGGCAAACTCCAAAGCAGTTTTGTTGTGTTTGTATAAAAATGTGAAGGTTTGGAAGTGTTAGCGACCAGCGTACAAGAGCATTCGTGTGTAAATTTAAATTTATTGCATCATGAAACTGAATTTTTTTAGCTGTTTAGTGAAGTAACAAAAATAAAGACAGGAAATTTCAAGTAGTAGCACAATGAACTGTGTTACCACCTTTTTTCAAAGTACAGTCGGCCTGTCTTACAAAACATTATTAGTGGTAGTCATTTTTGTCAATTAGTGAGCTACATTTTTGTTTGGCAGACGAGTCAAACAACCTGTCACAGGATTTGATATCAGCACTCCTATTCTGCAGGCTTCATACATGTGAGCGTGAATAGTGACATGAACTATAGTTACTGCACAGACTGATATATTTTATGCATGTCAAGCTGTTGTACAGAATGTAATATCTATTCTATATTTTTTAAAATAGTAAATGTTAAATGTTCTTATTAGTATTTCCCAGGATTTCTATTTCATATTTACACGTCTGCATGCTCGGTTTGAGACCCCAGGTTGTATTAGCTACAGATGTGAGACAATCAGGGTGTGCTGCAGATGTGATACTGTTGTAATAACTCTGATGATGAAGTGCCTGTAACATTTTGAGATCAAACATATCCACCATGAGAACATAGATGATCCAAATTTGCATGAAGCCTTCTCGTTGTTCCCTGTGAATGCTGCTGTAGGACTGCATGCATGAGAGGTGACTATGATGTCAAGGCCTGGACCAGGACTGAGGTCCAAGTCCAAGTCAGACCAGGACTGAAGTCCAAGTCAGACCAGATTCAGTCAGGTACAAGTCCATACGACACCTACAGGAAGTTAAAGTCAAAAAAATAAAAAGAAACTAAAGCACAGTCCCCTTTTTCCTTATCTGAATATCCTGGCAGGTCTTAGATCTTCACTGACATCCAAAGTAGAGCCTGCAGCTGACACAACTGAGACACTGACTCTGTAGAGACTGCGGTTCTGGTCTGGCCTGGTCTGGTCTGGGTCATGCATGCTGAGCACCCAGAAAGCACTTTTTGTACCAAGTTTTGTCGTTGCCAATAAAATCCAGAAGATCCCTGCTGTGGGAACGTCTGTCTGCCATCTGTTTTCTTTGGTTTGTCTCCTCGTCCGGCTCAGATGTCTTAATTCTGAGAATGAGGCTTTTCTAACCAGTTAACAACAAAACCACACAGTTCATCCCCCTGTGATTGGTAGTGGAGATTTCCAGTTTCACGTAGGAAATCTCAGAGTGGATTACAGATTAGGGAAAGTATTTTGTGTTGAAGTGTTTTGGGAAAGTTTAATCTTTGGCAGCAGATGCTTTGGGTTTAGACTTAGTCAACAAACATGCAGCTTGTTTGTGTTGCTGTTTATTAGCTGCACAGTGTCAAGTGTTCAATTAACCATTATTATTTCTTAAAATATGCTTAGCACAGTCACCAGAGGAAAATGTTGGCATCGTACATTTCTGCAAATGACAAACAGGTTTGATTTGCATGTTTCATATATCAATGTTGTATCAATGCAAATGTAACGTATCTGTTGTTTACAGATTCGTACAATGCCAACATTTTTTGAGGTGATTGGGTGACTGTCTGGTGGTGTATGGTCACATTTGACTTGATTTTAACCACTTAAAACTTATGTCATGTTCCTGACTTTAATGACTGAAAATAATCTATTCATATGCCGTTGGGTCATTATAATCTATCAGTTATCTTCCTATAGTATTGTACAAGAAAATTTAAAGCCAAGGCATAAGCTATGTTTCCATCCAAAAGTGATTTGAATCATTGGGAAATGCGCATTAAAAGAAATATAAATCCTGCGTGTTTCCATTAAATGTACGGACTTTGGTGAAAACTACGAACTTGCGCGAGTTTTCCACAGAACCGGAAACAAAACAAGTCTCGCATTATTCTTCTTCTACGTTTTCTGGCGGTTGGCAACCAGCTTGTAAATGCATTACCACCTTCCCGACCCGGAGTGTGGATATCACCATGGAGAGAGGTGCGCTACGTCAGACTTAATTCGAACATAACTGATTCCATCCCCCGTTTTGCGAATCAACATTTTTTCGAATCAACCAAAACCCGGCTAAAGCGAGTGTATTTTAGTTTGTGCCAATCAGGGGATTTTAATTCGAATTTTGACGTTTCCATCATAATTTTCCAATGCGATACTTCTAGATGCGCATCTAAACAGGCTGATGGAAACATGGCTATAGTAATCTTGTTTTGAATCTCTAATATATGTTTCTACAGAGATTTAGAGTACTTCAGTGTGATACAGCATCTGTTTGGCAGCATTAGCCATGTTGCGGAAAACTTGCGCAAGTTCGTACATTTAATGGAAGCACACAGGATTTGTATTTCTTTTAATGTGCATTTCCCAATGATTCGAATCACTTTTAGATGGAAACATAGCTATTGTCCTTCAAAACTTAAAGTTCAAAGTCTCAAAAAAAATAAGGTTATTATAGATTATTATTAATAATATTATAAAGAATATACAATTATAACACAAGAGCCAACAGTGAAATCTTAAATCCTTGTAGATTCAAGTCTAAGATGTGTAAGAACTGCTTTATGTACTGGTACCTTGGAGGGAATATATTTTCTAGTCTTTAGTTTCTGTTTTCTATGTTTCTTGATGTCCAATGTGATATGACGTCTAATGCCTGTTTCTGTCTTGATAAAGACGGTGGACTGTAAATAACAGAGACAATAGTAGAGATAAGTACAGGACTTAATACTTTTAATCCCAGACAAAGTCAAAATGCTGTCAATAAACCACAACAAACAAAAAATAACAAGTTTAACATAGAAATGCATGTTTTTCCCCCAATATAACAGGAACATACTGATGATAAGTAAGATAATAAAACCAGATCCTTCCACACTTACTGGTTTAATATGTCAACAATAAACAAACACAAACAGAGTCTGGCCCATTGAACCGCTGGTTAGCACCAACATTCCCATGATTCATTATGTCATAGTGTAAATTGTCATCTTGTCCTACTAGAGCATAGTGAAATCTCACACTGGATTTTATAGAAATTTTGAACATAAAATAAATCTTATTTCAGTGTATCTGTTTTAGAAGTTTCAAGTAACCATGAATAAATAAATAAAGAACAAACAATTAAGGAAAAAAGATGAAACAATAATGGCTGAAATTTGATTGCCTCAGTGAAAAATAAAAAGTCAGTTAAATCATAAAGTTAATGGGTTCGAGACTGAATTAAAAAAGATATTCTTTCCTGAATACAGAAAATTAATAAAAAAAATAATAATAAAATACCAAAGAAGTAGTAAAACCTTAATTGGAAAATAAAATCGAACAATAATAATAATAATAATAATAATCTAAACAGAAATAAAGCTAAAATAATTTAAAATTGATAAAAGAAAAAAAGAAGAGAAAAATGATAACTGTTCAAAACTGTCTATCACCCTTTATAACTGTATCAATCAGTGACGTAACCTGCATGAATTACTTCACAGTGCTTGTGTTTACATGCTTTAGTGTTTACAAAAAAGTAAACAAAAAAAAACCCCAAACCAAAACAAAACTTTTTTTTTTTTTTTTTTACTTCTGGAGACATAAATTTGTCTCAGTGTGTCCCTGTGTTGGTAAAAAAGGAGCACACACACACACACACACACACACACACACACACCGTGCAGCCTCGGATATGCGGGAAGACGAGGACTGATGCTGGCGCGTCATCTCCGCGCTTACTCAGTCTCCTAGCAACAGGAAACATCTGCCTCCGCGAGGACCAATGAGGGCGCGCGCACAGAGCTGTGTGTTGTCTCTTGTTGCTGTGAACGGGATATTTTAGGAGGCTGGAGAGCAGCGAGCGTCTCACCCCGGAGGAGCTGGAGCTGGCTGCCTGTCTGTCTGCGCGTCCGTCTGTCTGCCTGCAGGGACCGAGGGGAGGCTCTGACTCAGGCCGGGCTGGAGCGTCGCTGAATCGGGTGTGAGGACGGTGGATGTGGCGCCGTGGAGCGGAGGAGCGGAGGACATCACCGGAGAGAGACAGAGAGGCTTTAAGTGGGATTTACTGACCTGCTGCTGGACGGAATTATTTAAAGGTAAGAAGCTTTGACGGACATTTAAGGGATTTATTGGTGGGTTTTGCATCTAAAACAGCAGATACTCGTTTGTAAACTGGGCATAGGCAAGTTTATTTTTACAGTATCCCTTTTAAACATGGAGGCAAGGGTAAGATATGCATTTAAACAAAATTAAAACACAATAAAAAGGAGAATAAAATGAGATGCAGTGAAATGCATATATATATATTTTTTTAAAGGAGTTACCCAAACTTAAAAGATATTAAAATATGATTGCTGTCCAGTAAAAATCTAAAAATTAAATATTTGAGTAAAATTGAGGGATTAAGAGTGTTCATTTATGGATAGAATTCTTTTTATAATATTAAATATATAATATAATATAATGGAGACACAAAGCTCAAAACAGTGCTGTTTTCTCACAATATTTCTAATAATATGTACACTAAAAGTATTTTAAATCAGGATCCTGTTAGTTCAGACACCAGGTTTGTTTAATCGCTTAAAGTTGCTTCCTTTGCACCGATCTTAAGGTGCTTTTAAGGGAGGAAATCACGTCCTGACCTGTGCACACACACACTTCTGCTTTTAGTGGAAATATCTGCAGCAAAAAGAAAATTATATACCAAGTGTTGCATCCACACACTCACACACAAACACACTTCCCACGCAGCCTCTCTCTCCCCCTCTCTCTCTTGCTCTCTGTGTGCCCATGTATCCATCATCATGCATCATTCTCCCACAGATTAAATATTCGGGCTGCAGTTGGATGTTAAAAACTGTGTGAGTCACTGCAGCAGCTTTGGGGGGGAGCCGGCATGAATGCTTCACAACGATAAAGCTTCCCACTCTGTGTTTATGATTGATTTATGGCATTTTAAATAACACACACACACACACACGCACACACACAGTCCGCCCTCTTATCTCTCCTCCTCTTCCACTTTCTTGAATTTGAATGAGCTTCCAAGGACAGCAGATTTCAGAAAAGACAGCTCTATAAATATCATGCGGAGAACACAACATTAAAGGGTCATATCAGGATATTATACAGCAGCACATGTACAGTTTAACATGTGTTCTGTTAACACAACAATTAATTTTTTACATCACATTTCGTAGAAATGAATAAAATAGTTCCATTTTATTTGATTTTATTTTATTCCTTTTTTCTTTATTTTTTTAAACATGTTTTTATATTGTTTCTCATTTATTTGAATTTTCTCATTTTATTTACAATCCTTTTTATGTTTTTTTTTTATTTAGTTAATTATTTATCTGTCCCTTCGTAGTTTTTTTTTTCCTGCTGTCAGGTGTATAGGTGATGATTCGATGGTGTGTTCCTTTACAAAGAGAACTGATGAAGGCTTCACACCAAAATGTGTCAGAATATTTGTCACACCATTAGTTGTAAATAAAAACAGTATTTCCAGTGTCCTACTTTTAATTTTAAAATAGGGAATGTGATGTATTTGGATACTGGATCTGAGAAGTTCAAGCTGAAGAAAATCACACACCACATGTAGACATCATATTGGCACCACTGACGGATTAGAGTCACAGCTTTCCTGCATTCATGCTCAGATGTTTTGGTCCTGTGTTTCCATCCTCCTCCTCCTCCTCCTCCTCCTCCTCACCTGTCTCTTCCCTGCAGGAGTTTGAGGGCGATGTGGAGGCTCAGATCGGCTCAGACGCACTGATTGAGCACTGGTTGTGGAGCATCAGCAGCAGGTATTCAGAGCTGCTATTTGTTACCTCGTTTACCCTCAGTGACTCACCAGGTGATGTCATATTTTATCTGTCCTTTACAGTTTCTGTTTCTTGTTTGAAACAAGTGATTTGGAGGCATGATTGGACTTTTACCTTTAAACCAGTGTTAACTGTTTTTTTGGCCATTTGGGGGCAGTGTAACAAGCTGTTTTTGTCATATTATTGCTTTAAAGATGAAATAGCAAACACGTTCTGAGACACCGTGTCAAGTTCTGCCTGTTACATGCATTGTCTTCTTTAAAAACACACTTCTGTTTTCACAGGAAATTTAACGTTTACATACAGTCTCTTTCAAAATTGACGTTTTTTTTTGCCTTCAACATCAAACACACTTGGTTAGGTTAAGGAAAAAAGAACATGGTTTGGCTTTAAAATCTTACAGGGCGTGAACACTGCTGAAAGTTGATGTTTGTTGGACCCATCCCACCCGACCTACTCAGATTTTCGCTGCCTTAGATTTTGTTGTTGTCCCACCATGTTTCCCCCGTAACCACTGAGCGCCATTAAACTATAACTGACCAGTTGCGTATCATGCCAATGTTAAAGGACGGCTTTTTTCATCAGTGTCTGACACTGCAAGTCACTGCCCAAGCAACGGATTTCGACAACTTCGGAGTGAGACGGGGTTGTCCTTTACAGATTCATTTGTAGGACTTGTTAGAAACAGGTGATTTGAAGGCGCCATTAGGCATTTACCTTTAAACCTGTATTAACAGTGACTCAGCAGGTGATGTCATATTTTAATTTGTCCTTTACATTTTCTGTTTCTTGTTTGAAACAAGTGATTTGGAGGCATGATTGGACATTTACCTTTAAACCAGTGTTAACTGATTTTTTGGCCATTTGGGGGCAGTATAACAAGCTATTTTTTTTATCATAAAGTTAAAAGCTGAAATGGCAAACATGTTAGCAAGCAGTAACTTATTTACACATCCAGCAGTGACAGAGAAACTCCACCTTAAATCCTTTTAGCGCTGTTTTTGGTCTCCACCAACTCCTGAGGGAAATATGTGGCTCTTCAGCTGCTAAACGCTCCACTGTCCTCACCAGCTAGTCTCTAACTGTAGAGCTGCACAACCTAAACACTTCACTTTAAAGACGCTGAAAAGCTCCTAGAATGAATGGATAAGTTGTGGGTTCATCTTTACACATCATACATGACAAAAATAATGTGGATTATTGCATCTTTAAAGGTGGTGTTGTGCTCGTTACTCAAAAAATGTATTACTCATTAACTTTCTTAAAAGCAATATTATTACTTTACTAATTGCTCCCTGCAATAAACAGTAATTTGTTACACTACTCATTATACTACTTTTCCGTTACACCCCTCAACATTGGTTATAGCGTCCTGTCTCCTCAAAATTCAGACTTTGTATGTGCGCCTCTGTGTAATATCAGGGTAATCATCAGTAAATGCAGCTAAGGCTAGAGAGGTTGCAAATGATTTTTTTTTTTTTTACCTCGGAGTCCTCTGTTACCTGTGACCGGTAGTTTCAGTCAATCACAATATAGCGCAATATTCAAGCGCAATGCCAAGAAATGGCTTGTTGAAACACAAACATGTGAACATTGATGTTTGCCTCACTATTATGTAGGAGTGCATCATGCAATTGTGGGTTATTGTCATTCAACGGTATGTGTGTGCCGTACAGAATGTTTATCTTGTATATAATGTTTATCTTTAATGGGTTATTTTTTTATATATATTGGATGTTGTATTTTATTGATGCCTTTAACAACTGGCAAAGGGACTACCGATGAAAATTAGCCTCTCGGCTATTTCGGATGCATTTTACTTTTTTTTAAAAAAAAAATGTTGATTAATGTACATTGTCCCTTTTCAAATAAACAAATAAACTAAACTAAATCATGGAAACAACAACAGCAGCATTTCATCCACTACATATCCCAACCTGGTCTCACTCTGAAGTCGTCGACATCCAGCATTTGGGCAGTGACTTGCAGCATCAGACACTGATGAACAAAGCTGTCTTTTAACATCGGCATGATACGCGGGCAATCGACATTATAGTTTAATGTCCCTCAGCAGCGTTGGAGGAAACGCGGTGGGACACAAATGAAAAATTCAAAAGTTCCTTTTTCCTAAACCCAACCATGTCCCTTTGTTACCTACACCCAACCTTGTGCGTTTGTTGTTGAAGGAAAAAACTTAAATTCGCAGTGTTGTACTGACGTAGTACGTTTATTTTCAAAAAGACTGTACGTAAACGTTAAATTTCCTGTGAAAACAGAAGTGTATTTTGAAAGAAGACAATGCATGTAACAGACAGAACTTGCCACGGTGTCCCAGAACGTCAACAACCAACGCACCCAGGGTACCTTGAACGTCGCATCTGGACGTGGAAAGTCCATGACCAAACGTCAATATGTGATGAGGTCGGAGTGAGAATGTGTTGCCAAGTGAGGCTGTCTGTAGTGGTGGTGAAAGAGGCAGAGGACACACTGTGATTTAAGGCTCTAGCTAGCTACATAAATATGAATGAACCTGAATTAGCCACAGACATGAACCTTTGGTTAGCAGAAGGCTAAACAACTGGCTACATTTACTCTCCATCTCTGGAGCACTTTGCTGATATTGACACGTTATATTTTGTTTATTGTCAGACTCTCTTTCTGATAAGTCCATCTTCTTTGCTGGGTTGCTTTGCAGTGTAGTCAGTTGTTGCCAATGCTGAAATAGCAACTTTCTACCAGTGAATCAGGCTTTTACCAAAGAGAAATGCATGCACACCTGCATTTGTAAAACAGCCAATAGACACACCCTCTCTCTGAAATGGCCTGTGATTGGCCAAAGTCTCCAATCCCGTGCTAGATTTCCTACACCAAGTATACTCTGAAAACAGAGCCAAGAGAGGGTGCAGAAGTCTTGTTTTCTTTTAGTCCACTTAAAGAACGACATGCTCAAAGGTTTTTACAGGATTTTTGCCCAGTGATGCCAAAATAAAACAGCCTTCCCCACCTTTCAGTAAAGGATCTGAACACTTTTTCTGCCAACGTAGATTTGTTATCTGATGTTTTGTTTTGTTGCCTCCAGCAGCCCCTTCCCTGTGAGAGAGACCAAACCATTCAACAACGTCGAAAGTTGCTTACTTCAAGAGGAAATATGCGGAGGAGGAGGATTTACACGGAGGCCTACATGGATATTTTCAAAAAGTATGAACCTTTTCTTTTCCTATTCTTGCCCACGTGTTCTTTTTCAGGCCGATTGTGTAATGTGATTTCGTCTTTCGTGTTTATTGATCTTTGCATTGTGAAATGTTTTCTTCACACATTTCTGTATGTTATGATTTTTTTCCTCTCACCTTTCTGCTTCATTATTGGCATTCTTGAAACTCACCATCTAGCCAAGCAGTTCTCGTTTTTCATTACATCTGTTTCACTCTTCATGTTGTCCTTCAGCTTTAAATCACTACATACAAAGAGTCAGTGATAATACTCCACTCTTTCTCTGCTTCTATGCAGATGATACATTTACATTCATGACCAAATTCACTTCACATTGAAAGCCACTTCAGATATTAAAGCTGGATTGCAGAACTTTAGTCTCCCCCCTCTGGCAATGAGATAAATTGCACAAACACTGTCGTTGCATGCTCATAAGTTATGCCTGTAGGTGAGCTGCATCTTCCTCCATCCCCAGGAGTGCTCTCTCTACATCTCATTTTTGTTTGTTTTTATTTAACTTAAATGTTTCCCCTGAATGCTTAGTTACTTGGACGCTTCTTAGGACTTTCCACCACAGCTTCACCATGAGAGACCATCACTATGGTTTCTGCCCCCTTGCCTTTTTTTCTATGAACATACATGGTATCAGAAACATCAGGTTCATGCAAATACTAGATGAAGCATTAAGAAAACAAATCTTAAAGCAGTGCCAAAGAGAAGAACACAACAAAAACTAAACAATCAAATTAGGTGCGGGGGGTAACAGAGGTTGCCGAGGAATCTGAATTAAATTGTTGTGTTTTGCAGCAGAGGGGTGTGATGATGAGCGTGTTGCAGTGGGTCTATGATATGAAATGATGGTGGGTATAACAGTGGGTGTGTCAGTTTTGTTTGAGGGAGCTGAGTGTGATGACGGGAGGGACCAGTGGGGGGAGCTGTCGTGGGAATCTGTGTGTTGTACCGTAGAAGAAGAAGGGGTGTGTGTGTGTCAGGTGTAAACAGTCAGTCACGTGGGAGGGATTGCACAGCATGCTGCAAGTTAGCCGACAGCATTTGGCTACCCCGTTTGTTGGGATGTACTCCGTCACTGTTAAAAAGAGAGGAACGTTAAAATTGTCAATAAAACCAAAGCTGTACTTCCTGCTGGCGGCCTGGAGGAAAGTGTTAAGACTGAGGAGCCGACTAAAACGGCTGGCTCCGCGACTGAGAGTTGGTATTGGCCCTGAAATAAAAACAGACTTCCTGCAGTCCTTTAAAACATCGAAGAGGAGGTTAAAATTCTTTTTGGTGCACTCTGATTCCCGGCGGGTTGTGTCGTTGGTCCCCACATGCACCACAACTCTTTTAACAGAGCTGGGGAGAGAGGGCAGGAGGGACAGGAGTTTGTCCAGGACATTGGGGACGGTGGCACCAGGGAGACATTGTGTGATGGCGTTAATGAAGCGGATGTTCCTGGTTATGGAGTCGCCAATAATTAATGTGTTTGGGGGGAAGAGAGGACATGGAGAAGGTGGCGATGGACTGCCTGGAGCGGACAGAAGGCGTTCGGTCACCTCTGCCTGTGTTGGGACCGGGACGGTCTGCGTAGGCTGACAGGTGTGCGGAGATGTGGAAGCCCGAGAGAGACCCCCTGAGTGCATGATAACAGCCTCCTTCAGCATCCTACGGCGGTCCCTCCCTGTAGAGGAGCGGCGAGCAGAGTGACCAACACTGGCCGCTAGACCAACGCTGGCCGCTGGTGGAGAGGGCTCAGCGGCCGTGGGAGAAGAAGAGGGCCTGGTGGCTTCAAATTAAAGCTCTATATCTGTCCTTTAAAGGGAAAGGAGAGGTAGCATATTTAAAGAACAATATATCACCTAACACATGTATAAAGCCCAGTTCAGACCAATGATAAGCGACAAGATGAAACTGTTTTAGAACGTTGCAGAGAAAAGTTGCAGCAGTGCGTACTGGCTGGTTTGAGCTCATCTCAAGTTGGCTGATGGTGTCACCTGCAACTCCTGAGGCATAAAACCAATCACTTCCTGTGTAAATGTACAGAAAAGTTGCCCCAGACAGCAGACACAAAACTCTGTATACTGACAAATACAGAGAGCTTTCCCTGGTGACGATACAGTAGGTTTAATCAGCACTGTGTGAACTCATTTCAGGGCTTGAATGTAAGGGATGCTGATTTATATGTAAATGTCCCACACTCAGTCTTTAAAGGATACTTCACCTTCAAAATGACAATTTGTATATCAGTTACTTAACCGTGTTACCTTGAGTCTATGAAGGAAACTTTAGCCCCTTTTACACTGCCAGATTTTCCGTGAATGTTGGGCCGTTTTGCCAACAAGCTGTGAGCGTTTAGACACACAGAGACTGTTTGGCGAGTTGATCCGAGGTGCCCAATTTTCCACCTCGTAGGGTAGTCATATTGGAACCTTTTTGGTTTAAACGGAACGAGGCGGCTTCACAACGGGAGGGGCTGCTGATGACTTGCGTCAAGCAAACACAGACTAAAATGGCTTGATTATCTTAAATATTTGCATTTATTAAACTCTCTGTTAATCAAACACTGACCCTATGGTTGACACTCCTGGCCTAAAGTGAAAGAACTTCCCATGTCCTCTTGTGTCTTCTTTAAATTGTTTCCTGTTGCGATAAACATCATTTACATCCTAAAAAGTTTGTGGTTGTTTCATAAAATTGCAAACACCTGGTTCTAGAGTCAGTGACAGCAGAGCGGTGCTGTTAGAGTTCATTGTTTGTCTACTTTTTCTGATTATCCGTTGATGTCTTAACAAGAAAATAAAGTGAATCACATGAATGTTTAAGCTTTGACCCTGAAACTTTTAATCTGCTTTCATGAAATGTAAGCTGATTCCTCTGACATCCTCCTTCTGAACTGCACAGGACAAAGGTGGAAAAGTAGAGATGTAACAGCACAAACTAATCCTCTGTCTTTTTTTGTCACCTGCAGCACCTGATACTGCAGGAGGACCGGAGCTGCATCCTGAAGCTGTCCCTGGAGAAGCTGAGGTTCCTGGAGGACCCCGAGGCCTACCTGCGGCGCTCCGTCCTCATCAACAACCTGCTGAGGAAGATCCACCATGAGGAGGAGGAGCTGGAGGCTGAAGAGGAGGAAGAGGAAGAAGAAGATGAAGTAGAAGAGGAGGAGGAAGAAGAAGAATTAGAGGAAGAGGTGATAGGAGAGAGGGGGCAGCAGAGGCTGTTGTACCCGGACAGGAAGAGGGTGAAGGTGCTGGTGATGGACTGCTGCTCTCCGGCGTTTGGCCTGGAGGAGCTGCAGCATTACCGGCTGGTGCCCTGTTACCCATCAGCCGGGTGCCTGTACAGCCTGGGTACCTGCCCGGGCCTCGCCCCAAACCACCAGGTCCTTCTGTACAACCTGGACGACAACGGCTGACTGCCCACACCTCACTGCCTCTTTGCAAAGCTGGGAAATGCAGTTCATGTTACAGCCAGGCATGTGGACATGTACTGTTTGTTTAAAATCACCAAGATGAAAGCTGCTGGTGTTCTCCCACTAAAAACCTTTGAGGGACACGTATCATGGGGTCTGTTTTGTCTGTTGCCAGGATGTCACCTCCTCTTGTCTCCTCGCTATGAGGCAGCAATGGATTTGAAAAGCTGAGAAACCCTCATTCTGCTTCAGGATCAGCAGGGTCTCTGATGTTGATGTCAAACTCTGTCGCAGCGTCACTGCCATTTTACTATACGTGCAAATGTGAGAGACTTTGAAGCGGGCTGTTGGTGTTGTGTAATTGATTTTTAATGTCATTGTTGCTCATGTGAAAACCGTGAGCGTATTCAGGGATTTACAGACTGCAGGCTACTTTTTTGATGCACCTTGGCTTGCGTGGAGAATATGCGCTGATATGCTTCTGTTATCTTTTTATGCTACTGTGTGATTTATGAAATATTTTGTGTAACATTCCCTGGACTGTGTGAATCGTCATGCTATCTCAAGACACTACATCCTCTGAGGTGCATTTACCGCCCGTGGGAAGACTGTTTCTCTCTCTGTATTTGATGTCCTGTGTTTTGCATCACTTTGCTGCCCTCTGCTGGTGAAATAATTCATACTGAGGCCATTTATAGTGGCTGATGTGTTCAAATCTCACAATGCAAGTAATAAGATGGTAACACTTTAAACCCATTGTTAAGCATTTATAAGCAGCATACAAATGGTTCATAACAGTATAATTCAGTTATAAGCAGATATAAGTGTTTATTAACTCCTCCTGTAGGTAAATGAGTGACAACATTGTAAAATGCAGATGTAATACTATAAAATATGCCTTCACAGGAGAAGTTATAATTCCCAACAAGTACTGCACACTTAAAGTGTCCTTGTATCTGCATACAGCTACATTAAAGTGTGTTATAAACCATTTATTAAATGTTTTAGTGCTTATAATGCTAAATAGTGGGATTTAAAGTAAAGTTTTACTGAAAAGGATAATAATCTTTCTTTGTCGTTTCCCTATTTCGCCATATGTTAAAAAAATAGGTCATGATTTGCTTTTTTGTGGTTTCAGAAAAGGAAAATTGCATCTCCTCTCATTCTCTCCAGCTCTCAGAGGTCACAACATTTTATTTTCTGCTACCAAATAATCCGTTTGTGATTGATTTCCACCCCTGTGGTGTTTTAAAGATGGATTTCGAAGAGCAGAATGTCTTTAAATTGATATTATACTCCATATTTTCTAACCATCAGTCCTGGTTGTGATAGCAGAGACTGAATTTTTAAACTGTCAGAAGATATTTTATTATTTAACAGGGCACTACATGCGTGCTGTATGACAACGGTGATTAATGATTCATCCTTTAAGTGTCTCTTTCTGTGTTTTGAGTGTTCAGTCCAGGAGTTTCTCTGGGTTTTAAATTTGCATCTTGATAACAATCACTACAATGGAAAAAACAACAACAACTGCAGGCAACTATTAAAGAGAAGCTTGATATTTTAAAACAAGAATTTATATTTTGATGAAAATGCATATTCCATATTTAAGATAAACTATTTTGGAAAAAGGGCCAGTGAACTTTTTTTCAGGTGATTGAGTATCAAATAAAGTATGTGAGGTGACAATGTTTGTGTGTTTCCATGCGTCTTTGTGCAGCAATACAAGCAGTAATAATAATAGATGCATTTTCACAATCTTTCTTTATTCATCTTTCTTGTAAGCAGGTGTTCAAACAATCAGGATCAGTTAAAATGAGACCTTTTTTAAATCTAGTATTTTAGATTCAGTTTTGTTTGTAATATTCAGAGGCTGATGAAAAGACAGTGAAAAGTAAGCTGCACAATATCAGGCTCCAGGCAAAGCGCGGTCACGTTACGTCGTGACGTTCTAATCATGTCTATTGTGCGTGCGCGCGGGAACTCCTGTTGCCTTCATGTCCTCCTACCAAGCTCAAACTTTAGAGGCTCAAATCCGAAATACCTTCAATGCCCAATCAAGTATGTAGATCCGAAAACTATTCGCTCTTGGAACAATGTAATAATGGTGAATAGTAATAAAACTCTTTCTTCATTGTAAGATAGTTTTAATAAAGCCTAAGCCTATCATTTTATATTTTTGTTCACATTTCATTGGCATCTTGCATCTTTGCTTTTTAATATCAACAAAACATGTAGCCATTATGGGCCTAATAAAAAGCCTTTCACAATCAACATAATTTAATGTCACCATTAAAGAAGATGTAGTGAAAATGGAGGGCCATTTTAGTACAGTTTATTAGTAGGGCTGTAGCCAATATTGAGTCTACACGAGTTCATATTATACAGACATTTTAATACATATAGTTCATCTGTTCAGTTAAGGTCTATGTGTCCAGTGGTTGAGTATAGAAGCTTGGGTCTTTGGCTTGTTTGTGAGATATTTGCTGATATGATAAGATAAGATAAGATAAGACTTTATTAATCCCACACTAGGGTGCGGGACAAGGAGTGGTAAATAAGGATAAAATATTACAAAAATACAAATAAGATAAAATAAAATTATGTACACCTTTCACTTATACAGATACTGTGTATCTTAATATAAAGATATATAGGAAAGTATATAAAAAAAAATCAGTCCCACAGAGAGTCAAATACACATAGAGATGTAAACAGGTACTGAACAATAAATAAAACCATATAAAATGACCAGGAAGTACTTTCCCCCCTTTATTTATCACAGGGAGAATGTACAGAACAAGTCAAGGAATACAAGTATACAAGTTTAAGGATTACTATTCAATTTTTCTATATATTTTAGCAGCTTGAGGTAGTTGGCAAAGTTATTAATTAACAGAGTGGAAGAGGGAGTATATCCTTTTCACTTGCAAGTATGAAATGTGGTGTTTACCCAAAATAATGACAAGATAAACAGTGTCTGAAATGTTTGCATCCAAGTAAATTATGTCAGTGTAACTAAATGATGGCGTATTATCCATTTTTAACGACAGCCATTTGTTATAAAAAGACAACACTCCCCACCAAGGTTGATAAAAGCCTCTAACTTCCCAGAACGAAGGCTTTGAACGTAGAGTTGTGAAATTTCCGACAGCCCGAAGGCACCATGGAAGGCGCGCTCCCCTGAGTCTCCGTAGATCTGTCAGTTTCAGGATGTACTACAGATAGCGGGTCTCTGAACTCATCCCGACGCCGCCGAACAAGAACCAACCGATCCGCCCGGTGTGTCCGTTATCTTCTCAACGGAAACACAATTGAGTTTACTTATAAATAATAACTCCACCCGCCGTTATAAGTTGTTGTAGTTTAAAAACAGTTCGGGGTTCACTCTGCTGTGATGCACGGGATTGTAGCTAGCTAACGTTAGCCGGAGCGAGCTAGCGTCCATCGTCCAGTGTTCGGGGGGGAAAGTAGCGGAGTCCGTGTTCCTTCTTTCAGCCGTGTGGGGGGTGAATACACCGGGGTAAGCATGGAGAAAAGTAACCGCTTTGTAGAACTGTACCACTATCTCCAAGACCCCCACCTTGTCGCCCGCTTTCAGCGCTTCTGTGGTGTACACGGGACGTTTTCGAGAACCGTCTGTGCGGCGGGTATCAGCGCGGAAGCGGACCGGACTCACTCGCAGAACAACGGGGCTTGCCATCATCACGTCGCCGCCGGGGGAAATGACAGTGAGAAGTCGGCTGGTGTCGGAGCAGGGGAAGGGGAGAAAGTGCAAACAGCAGCAGCGGGTGTACGGAAGAGGGGTATTGATTCAAACGTGGCGACAAAGAGAGGGGAGGAAAGTGAGAGTCCTCCCCAGAATGGAGCAGTTGTGTCCGGGGCGACCGCCGGGGGAGAGACGTTTGGTGCGGGGAGTAACAACTGTCGCAGCCTCGACGGGGAGCCAGAGGAGCAGGGCGGTAAAGCCCCGGGTCCATCAGGGAGCAGCACGGTGAAACCCCTCCGCAAAAACTCTCTAACAGGCGATGCCGGGCAGGAGTTCCTCATCGGGAACCGGTTCCTGTACTACATGTTCACTTTCGGGACCGAGCTGGGCAACGAGCTCTTCTACATCACCTTCTTCCCCTTCGTCATCTGGAACATGGACGCCTTCGTGGGCAGGAGGCTGATCATGGTGTGGGTCTGGGTCATGTACCTGGGGCAGTGCACTAAGGATGTGATCGGGTGGTCGCGACCCGCCTCACCACCTGTGGTCAAAGTGGAGATGTTTTACAACTCTGAGTACAGCATGCCGTCCACACACGCCATGTCGGGCACCGCCATCCCTTTCTCCCTGTTCTTCATGACCTACGGCCGGTGGGAGGTACAGTACATCCAAATTACATCCTCTTTAAGTGTCAAAAATATATCTGAAATTTGAAATGCAGCAGCAGAAGAGAAAGGGAAGTTGTCAGGAGATACTTCCTCCTAATTTCCACGTGGGAAATTGCGAAAGTTCCTCTTGTGATGCTTCACATCATCTTCCTCTATTTGCCTATTCACAAACTAGCAATACAGTCATTATCACCACTGCCACCATCACACAGTCCCACTTTAGTTGGCAAGGAAGTGCAGGTGGAATTAAAGAGCAGCAGGGTGAGGCTGGTACCTTTATTTGGCTGCCTAGGCTACCTTTGCGAGAGAAGTACACAACAGACAAACATGTTTGGGGAACGAGCCCTCTAATTAAAGAGTTGGATCAAAGACACTGAAACAGGATCTGTGGAATAGTAGAACAGCCTTTTATTATACCACACACGTGTATTTGAAGAGCATCTCAAACTACAGCCTTCAAACTTCCATAAAGTTGAATATCACCTCTCAAAAATTACAAATAATGAAGTATAAATAATAAACTGGCAACCTGGGGTCACATTTTGAACTCTAAAAGTTACAGAAAATTAAAGTAATTTAAGAAATAACATTTTAACTAAAACAGTATGGCTGAAATTTTAATAAGGACATAAAAACATACATAAAAATGCAGCCCTCAGCTTGCAGTTTCTTATTACATATTTTCAGCATATATAGTGACACAAGAATGACTGAAGGGGGTATAGACTTCATACAGATGAACACAGACTTTACATAATGCCCCCCAAGATACCCAACGATACTATATATGGGTGCCCGGAGGCTTAGTGGGAAGAACAGGCGTCCCATATATGAAGGCAGTGTCCTTGCTGCAGGGGCTGTGGGTTCATTTCCAGCCTGCAACCCTTTGCTGCATGTCATCCCCTCTCTCTGCCCTCCACACTGAGGCTGTCCTCTCTAATAAAGCCAATATGATCTGTAATATCTTCCTACAGAGATGTACACACTCACCCACTTTGCTTTCCCTGCCTTGCTCAAGGACACCTTCACACCACAGCAACACAAGATAACATCTGCCAAGTGGCAACTCTTGATACAGGATCACCGAGACTTTGCCCTCCTGAGCTGCGTCATTAAAAATTAATGTGCGGTCGGCCCAGTGGATACAGTGACAGGAGCTATGGCGGCTATTTGGCTGCATGAGCACATTTGCAGACTCTTTAGTGCTTGTACTACAGTGAAAACAAGCTCAGTGTGGGTACAACAAGACTAAAAGTCTGCAGTCTGCAGCCAAGTGACGGTCCTGTGATGCTGTAAGGCTCCTTACACTGCAGAGGAGAGTGTTTGTAGATGGGTAAAATATGTAGAGCCCAGATCAATGAATAATTCAGCAACAATTTTAATGATCAATTAGTCACTTATATTTTAGCCAGAAATGTCAGAGATCATTGGGTCCAATTTCTGTGCTGCAGCAAACTGAACATCTTTGGATTATTTAGTCTTGGTCAAGCAGTTGGAACATGTAAATTTGAGTAATTGTGATGGACGTTTTTCACAGTTTTCTGACATCGTGTAGGCAAAAAAAGACTACAGTTTGGTTGCAAAAATGGGCGGCACATTCAGGCAAATGCTAACTTGTTACCATGCTAACATGCATGCAACCTGCCAACACCTGTCTGATATTACACCTCGATAAGTAACTGTTAGCATGCTTGCGTGTGGCTACATGTTCAAACAAACTTCCACCGCTTCCCCAACTTTGGCCAAGTTTATAAAAACTAACTGACGTGTCCAAAATCATCCGAAAACATGTATGCAGGATTTTTTTTGTCTTAACAGGCCAGTCCCTGTTGGTCTTTTTCTTATCTCCTCCCATTCACCCAGGAGGGACAACACTCCATTGTGTCCAGTCCGTAAAAGCCAACAGAAAGTCTGTGTAGTCCACTTCCATTGTCTCACTGTGCATCCACATTGTGAGGAACGTGATCAACAAACTGCAGGAAGTCTATTTAATTCTCTCAGAACAGAGAGACACAGAAAACTCAACCATTGTGTGGTGGATGCTTATTTTTATGGCAAATTTATGCTGTTTGTTTTAGAGCTGAAATAATCTGTTTATCACAAAGCCCAATGAAAGAAAATTGAACATTGCGCTACAGTATTTTACTATTAATATGTAATTATTTTTGTTCAAGTCATTTTTGAGAATTTTGTACCTTCAGACTGTTGAAATGACAAAACTGAAGTGTGCTCAAAATGTGGACTTTGATGCAGCGGCTCCTGCAAAGAAAAGAACATTTTCCTTGCTGATTTGAGGACTCCTTCGCAACAATTATCTGCAGTTGCAGGCCAGAGGCTGCACTGATTACCACTTGTTGTTCCAATTCCAATTTCCATAATGCCCTGTCATATTCTCCAAATTGTTGCTCAATGTTTAACAGTCATTACTTTGGTGTGGGTGGGGAAGAAAAGCCCGGTTCTGAAAAGAAAGCCGCGTGGGATCACTGTATTGTGCTTGAATCCCAGCAGGCGAGAGGGTGAGATTGATTTATGACTCTGCCTCCCTGTCTGTCTGTCTGTCTGAGCAGGAGATAAGAAAGCCGACCCCTGACCTCTGAGTGTGGGGCTGCAAGATAAGACAGATTTAGTGTCTGTAGCTCTCTCTCATTTCTCCCCACAAGTCTACTCATCAACCTGAGTTTGAAAGCACACACGGGTGGTATGACATTTCAGAAAAGCTCTAAAATTTGGCAAATAATTTGCTCATGTCTTTGTTAAACACTTTCAACAACACAGTCTCTCTATTCAAGGTCTAAAAATACGAGCTGCTGACTCGCTGGTGTGGAACACCAGATAAGACCGTCTCACTTTTTGAACCTGATGCTCTCACATTTATTTTGGTCTCACGCGTCATTCTTTAACTTTGCCCCAGCAGGACATACAAGTACAGTATGGTACCTGGAATTCGGTACCTTTTTTTGGTACTTTTCTCTGTTATAATGAAAAATGCAAATTTTGAACAAGCTGCAGGGTGACGTAGTCTCGCTCTGTCTCTTTTTCTTTTTACTCCGCACCAGTCAGTAAGTTATTCTGCCCCTCTGCTCTTCTCTTATCACACCTAGAGTTTAGTCTGTCTGTCTGTCTCGCCGATTGCTTGTGTGTCTGCTTGTCTTCCTCTCTTTAGATGCTGACAAATACGTGGAATAAGTACGTAATTTAAAAATCACAATCAGGCTATTTCAAAAATAAAATAGTAAAGAAAATAGACCAGACACTGACACTATTGGCGCTGCAGTGATAGTTTCGGCTCGCCGGGAAGCCTTTGCTGGCCGTGGAGCTCCATGGCCGGCTTCCTGGCTTCGGGGCCTTTTCGGTACTTCCGCCACCCGGATGCGCTGTCACCAGGTATTGGCATTTGGCACTGATTGACTGGCCGCCCCCCCACCCCATGACCCCTAACAGGATAAGTGGTTTTCTCAAGGCTTCTGTCCTCCTTTTCTTTTGGGCATGCATCTCTACGCCTTAAAAGCTGTTGGTAGATTGGTTGCACCAACTTCTTAATCACACAACAATTTTATTTTACTACAAACAAATTTTGACCTTGAGGCTGTTGCAGTGATGTCTGACATCTGTCACTGCTATCATGAATCCGACAGCAACCAGTTACAGTACACGAGCAGGAGGTGTGTTTGGCAGTGCACACCAGTCCACTGACAAACAGTGACTTGTTTAGGACTCAAAAAGTTTGGGGAGTGACTTAGAACATATTGCTCTTGAAGATTTCAGACTTGTGTGTGACTTGCAAAACTTTGTAGCTTGTTCATGAAATGTACACAAAGTTGATCTAAACTTGTGCGTTTGCACAAACTAAGAACGTTTGTCGGGTTAATTAACTATTTCTTATTCAAAAAATTCACAGACAAGAACAGAATTTATAGATTTAGGTTATGAAAAAAAATTTGTTCTTGCATTGTGCAAAAATAGCAATATACTTCTCTACCACTACTACTCTCAGTTGCACACTCTCAATGCCTGCCTTGTTGTTATAAATAAGAACCCCATATTGTCCACAATGCTGACAGTTTCTGCATTCACACGTCAAAGGGGTGGAGGATCAAACATGACATTTCCCTGACTTGACATTTCCCTGTATTTCAGGGGAGTGGTGTACGAAGAAATGTCTCACGCTACAGAATTACTGGATATCTCCTGACATGACTCAGGATCAATCAATGGTGTAATGAAATGAATATACACATAATTTATTATTCTAAAGTGTCAGGAATCGTAACATTCAGTCCAGAGTCAAATAATATGGAGATATTAAGAGATAACTCTTAATTCTTGTGACCAGAGCAGGATGTCCTTCTCATCTTTTGCTGCTTGCTTTGAGAGTTTTCCCGTTGTACGTTCCCTGCCTCAGCTGACTTGTCTCAGCAAAGCAGGAATGCGTGGAGTCGGATGGGCCACAGTGAGACAGTCCTCCTCCCATCCCTCCTCCAGCTCAGACAGTAACTAGAGCCAGATGTGTCTCTCCCTATGGAATATACTGGTAAGAGTGAAACGAGGGAGGGGACCAGGGACAGAGCAGAAAAGAGCAGCTGAAGGAGAGAGAAGGCAAAGGAGAGGGAGGAAGTAGATAAGAGATTAGATAGATGACAGGAGATAAAGCAAGATGAGGCTAAAGGGCAAGAGATGGAGAAAGCATAAGGGAGAGAAGTGGGGATTAATGCAGAAAGTGAGGAAGGATAAGAGGAGACAATAGACATAAGGGCAAAGAGAGGAGAGGATGAGAGGTGGATTAAATCAGTATAGGGATGAGAGAAAGATGCAAAGGAGACAGAAGAATCTAAGAGTTACTCAACTGAAAAATGAGACCAAAAAGACGTTGTGTGATATAAATTATCATCACGTCACCCAGCAGGGCCAGAACAGAAAACATTATGGCAAACAGGCTTTGTGTGAGACTTCCTCTCCCTCGAGCAGGAACATTAGGTGGGAACAGTGCAGCTTTTTCCTGCAAACATGAGTGAGTTTCACAGTATAGCATTTCCTAACTCCAACACTGAGTTTGACATTGTGTTTTCAATCAGATTGCGATCATATCAAACCAGAATCTTGTCTGCTGAATTCAAAAGAAGGAAAATAATGTTTGTTTCTTAAGAGCTGCAGTAGTTCAGATTTTTATGATGTCTTTCTGGCGTTGACATCTGGAGCTGCAAATGTGTGAAGCTGGACTTTGTAGTTACCAAATTAGACATGTCGTAATAAGTAATTAGGTCTCGTCTTTCTCTGCCGTGTTATCTGCTGCCACCATACGAGGGATATTCACAACTGGTTTGTTCGCGGCCTCAGACAAGACTAATTTACATCTTGGCAGTGTTGAAAGTCAAACACAGCACACCCTGGGAGCTGCGTGGTTTGGGTGTGTGTGTGTCTGTATGTATGTGCAGTCATATGTCACGTGAGGGTGCACGGAGCAAATCCCTACACTGAGGCTAACATTCAATAAGCAGTGTGCAGGGAACCACAAACCACACAAAAAAAACACCACGTCCATAAAACGTTGCACGAAGCAACCACTGCAGCACCGCCGCGGTCACAGGCGCAAGGCCAGAGCGAGGATGCAGACACGGCCGTGGGACCCAGTGATACATACTGTGTTTGAATATGAACAGAGGACGCTGTTTGGGCAGCATCTCCACACATGGTTTCCTCGGCCCCCCCCTTCTCAGTGTTGATCTGAGGCACGTCAGGCAGCTGCGCCTGACCCGACTTTACAGCTAATCCACACACATAAAGATGCCTGTTTCTCAACCAAAACCCTCCCTCTGCTCTGACCTCATTCTGAAAAGAGATTTAAGTCTATAATTGACACTTAACAGTGAAGCCCTGTGGTTAGAGAGACACCTGTAGGAGGTTCTCACAGGAGCTGTCTGACATATTTCATGCAGCAGCTTTTGTCTTGTCACAGCTAATGTCTTACTCAGGTATATGTGAATGCCTAAAATGTAAATGCAAGATTAATGTGGAGAATATGAGACTAACATCTGTACCTCCCGTATGCCAACTGCTGCTAGAAATTAGTTTAGGGAGTGGATTTTAAAATGGAAAAATGGTTAGGGAACAAGAATCCACAGCCACACTAGCTGCCCTGAGCTAAATGCTAACGTCATTGTCACTGTGATCATGTTTGAGCATGCACACATCTCCATTATATTTTAAACCCTGCACAGCTCTTTTCATTTAAAACAGATATATATATTACATATTTTTTATTGCAGTATTTCTATTATAATTCTTGACTTTTGCAGTACTTTTTTGTTTACTCTTATTATGTTTATCTTCTCTGTCCTGCACCAGAATACCAAGGCACATTCCTTGTATGTGAAAAATTAATTGGCAGTAAATGGATTTCTGATTTTTAATGTTCACGCCGACAGTGACTATGTTTACATGCACAAAAATTCCGTTTCTTTTTTTTGCCCTTCTTTCGAAAAAGGCAAGATTTTAACTAAGCTCTTTAAATGTCCATCAAAAACGAATATACCACTAATACTCCCCTTTACATGCAGCCAGAGTTGGAAATTAAAATTTGTGCACTTGCCACTGTGGCTGGTCGCTTCCAAAATCTACCAGTCATGAATTACACTACTCTTGTTTTGTTTTTTTTGTTTTTTTTGGCTGGTGAAAGAAGCTAATCGAGCAGCCACTTGCAAATGTGACCAGTATTTGACTGTGGGCGGGTGCTAATCTCCAACTAACATGCTGTTTATCACATCAAAATATATAAAACTGAAACAGTTGGAGCCGCTTCTCATTTTGCTTCTTTGCATCAAAATTGAATTTTTTCAAAGTTTCCTAACAGTGACCAACTTGTTGTCCCATTAAAACATCAAACTTCTCAAGCCTGCGTGGAAAAACTGAAACGAGCACAAAAAAGATAAATGTACCAAACTCTAGCACAAGTTTCGATAATTTTTTGAACTGGGCAGAAAGTGTGGACAAATTATACGCCAGTGAAAATATGTGATTAGTTTTATTTACTTTTCCATGAAGCACGAGCTGTGTACTCAGCACATACCTTTGGATGAATGCAGGTCAATCTGAGCTGTAGTTATTTGTGTACTTCACAAACAACTTCTTGGGGCAGATAAGCAGCCATTATCCTGTGTCACAGGAATACTTGGAGGCTGGAGTTCAGCAGCCACCGCTGGCAGTAAAACATCTTTTTATCCATCAGGCTAATGCAGGTTGTAAAATGGCTCTTATACGACATCATTACGGCTGTCTTTCAGTTTACTGCATGCGTTATTCCTGTCACCTTGAAACACTGACTGCAGGAGGATTTCAACAAAGTAGATAAGTTGACATTGCATGTGTACACACTCTACAAGGACAGCAGGGTTCATGAAGTGCAGATGGAGAGGTTGAAAGTGATGTGTGTCTTTATATGATGGTCGCAGTGTAGCTGAGACATTAGCTTCTCAATGGTGCAGCGCATACGTTTTAAATGAGACCTGGAGCATTTCATTTTAACTATATGGTTTTAAACATTTAGTAAACAGCTAAATATTGAGATAAGTGTTTATTAAATACTGCATTTTAAATTGTACAAATATTTTTCACCCCACATTGCAGTATAAACTGTATTTGTGTAAGATAGTGACACATAAACATGTAATAAAGTCATATATCTTAACCTTATTTGCAGCCTACAGCTCTCAGTAGACAGCAGTAGCACCTTATCCCTGTTAAATTACCAGCTCCATCAAACTGCTCTGATGCAACGTTTCCCCCTGAAGGCTGGAGGTGTGGGAGTCGGTGAGGGTTTGGGATTTGTCCTGTAATTCTGGCCTGTGAGAGGAAATCTGAGCTGTCTCAGCAACAATGAAGAGAACAAAAGGGTTTAAACAAGTGTGCAAACCTCAGCAGCTTTCATCTGACATCTCTCTCTCTCTCCGGGCTCAACTGTCACTCATTTTCTTTTTCTGTTTTTCTGCCTGCATTCACACTGCAGACCTGCGTGTTGCAGCTCATATCTGACCTTTTTTAGCACTTTAACAATCAGTTAGTGAAGACATTAGTCAGTTGACAGAGAATCTGTATTATCAGGCAATGGTTTTGATTATGTGATTTATATTTAAGTGATTTTTTTTTTAGCTTAAATACCAGTTTTTACATTTGTTTCAGCCTCTCAATTGTAGTGTGAGTTTTTCCTATTCTCTGACATGTTACTGACAAAATGATGAAATGATTAATTAAGAAAAGAAATCTGAAATTGATCTGTGATGAAAACAATCATTAGTTGCAGCATGAAGGCTTTTGGACACCAAGTCCTTTGTAATCTGTCATCTGATAAAAATGGTTCCACACAGAAACCTTGCACACTTAGTCCGGTGCCTTTAATTGCTCTCTTCGTTAGGGAAATTTGCAATATGAGGCAAAATGGAAAGACACATTTCCTCCCTTCTTCTCGCTTCTCTCCAATGGAGCTACCTCCCTGGCTGTCACCACTCTCTGCCTACATTTCGCATTTGGCCCCACGGCTACCCGAGTCATGAAATCATGCTACGGCCATTGCACTCTGCTGTAAGCATCATTGTTACCTTCCCTTTGTTGTGAAAGATTTCAAGAACATTGCTTCCATCTACCTCATCTCCTTGTTGACCCTCTGTCCACTTCTGCCCCGTTCTTTTCTCTTGTTGCAGATAAATGTGTCCAGATGGTTACGCCACATTTCTTTTATTGCATCTTGGATGTGAAAAAACACAGAAAATTGAACTTCCTCTAAAAAGCTTCTTGTTCCAGAAGGTTCAATGACAGATGAAAGTTTGGGAACGATGTGTACATATGATTGACACACAATGAGGTCTTACATATTTTTAAATGTGCAACAATTTTGGACAAACAATATGGACTTGTTGTGCAAAGGCCTTTAGCGTGGGCCAGAGACTTTGGGATGGCAGGATGTTAAGTGTACTTCAGGACCTCTAAACTGCAGTTGTGCATGTTGAAACACATGGGTGGCACTGAGTGCCTTTTGTTTGTGACTGAGCTTTAATTTTAGTGGCTGCGACCAGCAGCTCTATCGTACGCTCTGGTGGTTGGTTGGTCAGTCAATCCACAAAAATCCCCCACCCTTTGGTGGCCACGGTTTTTGCCCTAGGAGTCTGAAATATGGCACAGAGGTCAAGTGTGTGTGCGTGGAGGTGTGTGTTTGTGAGTGTTAGTTCCCCCTGGTTTTGTTTGTTCATCATGCTGATGTTGCTCTGACAAGCTGCAGGCCATCTAATAATGTAATAATTTGTTTTTGAGTTAAGGGTTGCAGCGGTTATATTGTGAAACCATATACCATGGTATGAAAATTAACAGTTATCATACTGTGTACATTGCTTATCTATGGTATAAAAATGCAGCCGGAAAGAGAATAAACCCTACTATATGTGCGCATCTTCACTTCTCCTTGACTGCCTGTCAGACTTGTTACACAAACTTCTGTTAAAAATGGTTTAAAGTTTCAGTTTTTAGAAAGTTTGTGTTCAACGAATCATTCCTTTAAAAGTCATTGTAACTAATGATGTTAATCATTGAGTAATACTGTATATTGTGATACTGTGAGACTGTGATATTTTCTGAGATGGTTACTGTGAAAACCTCACAGCCTGAGTTACAACCCCACATGTAGGTCTCATGGCTCACTGGATTTGATTTTAAGCCATATATTCATGTGACCCAGATCCAAATGGAGGAACTGGGACTGTGTGCAGCTTTTCGCAGTTTGCACTGATTAGAAAACTCAGGAAATTTGAGTCACATGAGGGGAAAACAATCTGACTGTGAACACTTCATGCTGCAGTGTGAAGTGAACCCAGCCTCTCTTTCCTCTCCTGCTACTCCGCCCTGCTGCAGGACGACAAGTTCATCTGATAAGGAAACAGCAGAATTGCTGAAATATTTATGAGGTCCTTTGTATCCAGTGCACATTATATCCACGACATCACAGCAATGTGTTATCGAGGCTTGTTACAAGCTGTACGCTCAATGAAGACTCCAGCATGCACAATCATGTTATTGTCACTGCAATCACCAGATCAGAGCAATAAAACAGGCAGGAGTGTGATAGATGAGCTTTGATGCAGAGACTCAGCAACAGATATATGTATGTGTTGCATAATGGCAAAGCCAATGCAGATTAGATTTGATCTAATCGGCCAATTCAGGTTTTTTTGCCAATTCCAGTAATTCGATTGTGTGTTCATAGTAAAACACTGACTTTTAAATTGCGTTTATGTTTTCTCCAAAGCTGCACCAGGTTACAGGACATCCTCTCACTATCACTTAAACTAAAATGTGCTCCAGGTCGCTGGACAGAGCTTTTGTGCAGATAAAATCCATCTGAAATGAAGTGCAGTATATCCAACTTTATCTAATGTTTTACTTTCCTAAAAGAAAACAGGTGCAACAGATTTATATTCAAATGAATTATTCACATATCAGACAAGAATCAGAGAAAATATTATTCTGGACTGTGTATTAATGCCTATTACATGGAGTCAGCTGTGTATTATCTATCTAAAACCATGTATTTATTGTCTATTTATTTATACAGAACTATTTATGATGGTGTGTGTCCAGTAGGTTATATATTAATTACTGCTGTTGCAGTGAGCAGCGTTTTCTCACCTCCTGCTCACCTGAAACTGTGTGCATGGTGCAAGAATTAAGGACAGATCCCACGATGATGAGAAAAGATGATGGTCTGAATAAGTTGCCAGATTTGTCCCTTGTCACTTTTTAGAAATAAAGTCACTAAGTGAGGCTGAAAAGTCATGAACGAGGGGGTGACAAATCGTCGCTATTTAGCAATCTGGGAATGAGAAGGGGATGGAGCAGCTATAACATTAATGAATTACTGTCTGTGCCATTGTGTGCTTGATGTAAAACATCGTGCAAGGCAGGCATGTTAATTTGATCAGCACTGGATTGACTCTATCTAAGACTGACTGGCCTGTCACTGGTCATTGTCCACCAAGCTAAATGTCAGCCGATTCGGGTCATCAGTCAATCAATCGGTGCATCTCTAATAATAAAAACATTTTGCACTCAATGCCTAAAGGTTCTCTGCGGGGTTATCGCATTGTGTCTATACTAGAGGTCTAACAAACATGTTTCCTTCCTGATAAAAGCTGCAGTCAGTGTTTCAAGTTTTTTCTCGGGCTTGAACTTGTGTTGTTTCATCATTGCGTTTTTGGTATTAAGTTAAAAACATCAAAAAAATGCTGGTTGCAGCTTTACATAAATGAACATTTACTATTATCATTGTAATTAAACACTTTAGGGTAATTTCACTGATGACCAACCAAGAGCAATTTTACAACACTACTCAGGGCTCTGTGATTAAATAACTAACATTTTATGGAGTTATTAATTAATCAAAAAGGATGTTCATTAGAAGTAATTTTACATTTTGTCTGTAATGCTGCAAATTATAAGACTGCATGATTAGTTTAATCTCCCAGAGGTGTGTAGTTGTGTTGATCAGCTTCTCCTGTCACCTCCACAGTACCCGTTCACACTGGGCTTCAGCTTGGCTCTCTGCTGGTGTCTGCTGGTCTGTGTCAGCCGAATCTACATGGGAATGCACTCAGTCCTGGTATGTCCCCACACACACACACACACACACACACACACACGCAGATGGTGTCGGCCTTGCCACCTGCAGTGCCAGTTTGTTGTCATCCTGTCCGTTTGAACACGATAGCTGACTTGTGGGAAACAGTATCTGACCAGCAGTCACTTCAGCTCCAGGACCGAGCTGGCGTCTGGCTCTGGTGTCAGCAACACAATCACCTGTGTAACGGTAGAGGTGCAACGCACAGAACAACCACACATGTTTACAACACAGATCTGAAAAAAAGGGACATATGTAGGAAAATAATTTGGTAATTGACCAGGTTTGTGTGACAGATGCACACAGAAAGGTTTGGAAGACTTTACCCTCATAATCGACACACAGCTGTGTATTTTCTGTGGCCTCAGATCAGTGTTGGGCTTGTTACTCTAAAAATCTAATATATTACCTTTTACTTATTACTCCCTGGCAATAGTAATTTGTTACACTATTCGTGATATTACTTTTCCATTACACCTCTTAAAATTGGTTATTGCATATCTCCCCAAAATTCAATTCAATGTCAATGGTAGGCTGAGTGTAGCTAAGGCAAGATTAGTCTGAGTGGGTGGAAATTCGCTGCAAAGATCAGCCTCTCATTGGGTGGAACGAGCCACCCGCTGAAGTCCCGCCCTACCACCTCCGGTTGCAGTTTTCAACACGTCCTTTACTAACTTTTGCGGTGTTTGATCTTGCGGGGATGTAGCCATTTTTCTGCCATGGTTCGCGTCCTGTAGGCGATATTTTTGTGGGCGTGTTACACCAAAACCTGTTTCCCCCCGGCAATATTTTTGCAAGCGCACTGTTGCTGTGGCACCGCCAAGAACAATTGTGATTGGTTGAAAGAAATACAAGCAGCCGGGGCGTTTTTTTCTCCAATCTTAAAGTGAGAGTCGGCCCAGCCAGACCTTTCTTTTCTTGAGAAAGGTCTGGTGAGCGAGACTAATGCAAGATAGATTACAAATGTTTCTGTCTTCTGTTGCCCATTACCGGTATCTTCCTGAAGCTCTGTCTCAAAGACAGAGAGTCACTCGTGGAGCAACATTTCATCCATCACATATCCAGCCACAAGTTTCATTAGTTCTTTGTAGCTGCAACTGTCCACAATTTAAATCCAGTTTTGGTTGTTTAGCCAGTGTAGGACTACAGCCAACCTTCGTGGCTGAGGACGGCTCACCTTTGGTGGGGTGTGTTTCCTGGAGCTTCACATTATTGTGTTAGCCATAGTAGGCGTCCAGACCGGAGGTTTGAGTTTGTGTGATTTGCAGTGGAAAGAGTTTTAGTACAACTAGCTGCAGCAATAGTGTTCTTGTCATCTTTCCTTCCAAAATCAAAATAATAAAATAGTAATAGCTTACTGCTTTGTGATGTGCATACACAGTGTGACACATTCTGAAACCCACTGATGTGATTGCTGTATTTCAAGTCAGTAGTGATGTGATTACAAAAGTAAAGCTATAATGAGTTGTTTGCAGCAAATGGTTGCAAGCCGGAGTCGAACCTGCGACCGCTGCAGCGAGGCATCGCCTCTGTACATGGGGCGCCGGCACTATCCACTACGCTACCGACGCCCCAGAGTCACATTTTCAGATCAGCACAGCTCTGCCTGCCAGTGCCCTCCTCCATTTTTATTGATTATCTTAGTTGACTGATTGGTCAATAGTTCATGCAACATGTCAAGCTGATAGTGAAGTAGCACTCTGTTCCAGTCTTAGTGCATGTTGTGGTAGTGGAGCACTGATATTCCTCTTTGATCTGTGGATCAGTTCAGGTGTCACAATGATCTCAGCCCAAGGTAGGAGCTTTTTCACAGCTTTCAGTCAGTAACTGAGCTTCATCAGCTGATGAATGTGGAAACAAACATCACACGTGCATCATTCCGCACAGTGAAGCTCAAACATCCAAGCGAAGCAACAAGAAGCAAATAATTTGGAGTGGAGAGCAACTGTCTGTCTTTGTTGTGTTATTTGTGTGGTGTGACCAGCAGGCAGGGTGTGAAACAGGAAACCATTCCACCCGATGATTATAAGCAGGAGGTGGAGTCTGAACTTAAGCCTCCAAACAATAGTTTTTCCATGTGGATAAACCACCTCCAGTTTACCAACATCTGCCAGGTGTCTGCTACTCATTTACACCCGGCAGGGGTTGTTATTACCGGAGGAATGTGACCGAGACAATGTCTGTGCACCACCGTGTTTCTGTACAGTGTGTCAGTTGTTCCCTCAAATTACTTTATGTTTAATTTTAAGTGCATTTAAATTTTCACACAGAACAAAGTTGATTTAGGCTGAAATTTTGATGATGAAGGAACCAATTGTAGTTTAATTAGTTTAATTTTGTTTCTTGGACCTCTATCTTGTCTTTCTTTTGGGTTTTGAGCCGAGCCTCTTCAGCTTCTACCTTCTACCCCCACAGCTCATCTGAGCATTGTGTCCTCAGCATGCTCGGGCCTGTGTCTCATTCTCCGTGCAGATTTAAGTAGTGAAGACAATAAATGTCAGCTTCTCTTAGCTCTTACTGAGGAATATTCATGCCTGCAAAAACTTGCCCCTTCATCCTTCATCTACTGCTCTGACGTCAACAGACTTCTGCCGACAGCAGAGTTTTGGTTTGATAAGATTGCTGCCGTACAACACAGGTATAATCATGAAAAACATAATGTGACATCAATGAATGGTTGTGTTTACTCCTGGGGCAGACGCATAAACAATGTGTACGCACAAAAACCATGCGTGCACCTTTTGCCATTCATAATCTGGCATTTATAAAAGAAAAATGTGTGCACTTCACACATTCTTCAGACCATGCATACACACAGTTTCGGCTGAGATAGCTGGGGTGATATGATAAAGAGCGGATTAAGTATTAGTTGAGAGACAGAAATAAAATGTTTTTAGGTTGTTTGGCAACTTCAGGGATTCGATTATTTCTTTTTGCAGGTTACGTTCTGAAAAATGTGAATCAAAGACACATTTATAAAGTTGATCTTAAACTATTTATGAGTGATACATTTCAGCATTAATTTTACTTACATTTGTCTCCCTGTTAATTGTCATTTAGTTATATCCCGTGAAGCACTTTGTAAAGCCAGTTTCCACATGAGCACTGTGAATGAATCACTGATCATCCTTCTGACGTTTGATAATGATGATTGAGGTTTTGCCGCAATGATGGTTTGCTGGAATGTGATGAATTAGTTAATTAGACAAACATCCACAGCCATGTGTAATGACAGCTGCTCTGGCACGGTTGGAGAACCTCACCGATGTAACACAGTCGCTAAAATTGCTCTATCGTTACTGTTTTTCTCACTGACAGGTCTAATGAGTGGTAGAGGGGCACAGGTGTCTATATACAATCATATGTTTAAGGGCGTATCTATTTATGGCGAACTGTGGGTGTGGAAATGAGGCTTGTGCCCGTGCACCCATCGCCATAATGATCAAGATTTATAAAGCAGAATCAGGCTTTCGAACAGCTTTATAAATCTGATGAAAAGAATGTGTGTGCATATTTCTGCCTTTGTGCGTACACACAGTTATAGTCATGAATCAACACAGGGTTGTGTGTATCTGGCCCCAGGTATTCTACTGTATTAGAAACCTTCCCACAGTCTGAGTTGCAACCTACACATGAGATATGAGAGACTCTGAAGAGGCTACTCTGAAAAGCAAAAATTTATCTGTAGAAATTTTGAGTGTGCTCACATCAGTGCATTTTAAACAGCCTATACGTATAAAGGCCTTTGTCTTAGTAACGTGCACTTGTAATGTTTTAGTGGCTTTAGTGAGATTTAAACCCTCTGGACAGCATCTGCAGAGCACAAACAGAGCACTACATCCAGGAAATTATTTTTATGAACTTATAAACTGCTACACTGAAACAAGAACATTAATGAACCAGCTGTTGTGAATGAAAGTAAAACTGCTTTCCTGCAAGTCTCCCTCTGCCCTCACACTAAGAAGTCCTTGTATTTGAGTGGGAAAGTTCATTCTTTGCCACTTTGATAGTAGCTCAACAAAATAATCTTTACTCAAGGTCCTTTTTCCTTAGCTTGTCCAGAAGCTTTCAGCTGCACCTCACAGTCCTGACCAGATGCAGTTGGACCTTGAGTTAGAAATAATAATAATTTAAGATACTCAACGTCACCTTGCAGGCAAAGATAGAGAAAATAACAACACATTCATGAAGTCAACGAGATAAGGAATAAAGTAATATGAAAATAAAAAATAAAAATAATAACTTGACATAAAAAAAGTTTAAAGAGGGGGGTAGAGTGGCTGAAGGCTCTAGACCCCATGGTGGTCAGGCAGGCTGGTGGGACAGTGCAGTGGATGGAGGAGGAAGACCTGAGAGTACGGATGGGAGTGTGGATGTGCAAGAGTTTGGGGAGGTACAGAGGAGCTAGGTTGTGGGTGGCCTTAAAGGTGAGGAGTAAGACCGGGGTGGGTGATATAACATACTATGTATATGGGCCTGACTTTTATGTCAGTAAATAGTGTCTGTATTGATTTTCCAGGAAAAGTGCTGAATCTTAGTACACAGGATGTAATAGTACATAAAAGATTAGATAAGACTTTATTTATTGTGATGGAAGTTGTTATATAGCAATTGCAATACAAAGTGGGAAAGAGTTCAAATATATATATAGACAGCAAATAAAACAAAATATTAACAATTAAGATTATCAGTAAGGTGCAAAGACCAAATATACACAGTACTGGAAATGTAAACAGGTTAACAGTGTCATAAATAGGACTGAATTACAGAAGGTGCAATTTAAAATTTAAACGTGCCGTATTGCCCTCTCCTACTGGTTACTTAATATCTACAGTGGTGATTAGGGCTGTCCCCTAATAGTTGACCAAACTTTAATCAACCACAAAGGCCATTAGTCAGCAAGATTTCATTGGTCCCCTAGTCACAGAAAAAACAAACGTGAAACTCCATCAGGAGCTGCACCTTGTCAAAATAAATCCAAACCTATATGACTGGACCATGTTGGAATTTAATTTGAAAGGACAGACACAGGAAGTGTCCATGCTCAGCAGTCAGACAGGAGTCTGGTACCTGCGGTTATTCCACAGGCTAGTTAATAACATGTCGGGCAGGAAATCCAAAGTGTGGGATCATTTTGAGAAGGTGAAGGACGAACCCAAGGTGATATGTAAACTCATCTTCATTGGTCGACTACAAACATGACGTATCATCTGAAACACGGAAGTAGCTACACGCCCATTAGCCCACAGCATCATTAACAGGCGGCTCGCTCAGTGTGTGACGTGCACTTGTAGATAAAATATAGGCCTATATTAATGAAGGTTCCTTAGTACGGTTTTGTATTTCTCTGTAATGTAGCACAGTGTTAACAATGTTACTGATACTATTCTTTCTCACACCTTCAACTCAAACCACCAAAATATATCATTTAATCATTATATTCATATCAGAAACATGCAGGAGACTAGCCGACTAATGGACCTAAATGATGGTCGACTAGGAAAATTTTTAGTCGGGGGGCAGCCCTTCTGAAACAGGTTTGTAGTTTGTGTTAGTGCCTCAAACAGGCCTCCAACCACGTGTTTCTGTTAGTGCCGAATGAAGTCACTGATGTCACCAAAATAGATTTTAGCTCAGAATTTTGTTTAGTTTTTTATGAAGTGTAAATATTATGCAGAGAGTAAATTCAAAATAATCCAGTCAAACTATCTGGATTGATAAAGATACTAATCTAATACAAATTGCCTCCTGATTCCACATGCAGTTCCTCCTCAGACCTCTAGGTGGTTACAGACCTGGTTTAATTCAGACAAATTGTTTTGGCTCATACGTTATTTTTTATACATTAATCCTCTGCCAAATAATTCAAACAGTCACTGCAGCTGTATGTGTGGGTTCTTCTGTCCACGCGCTGGTCACATTAACCCCCATATGGGGTAATTTCATTCACTGGGAAATGATGTCAGTCCTGGTGCACTCGTAGGGCTGGGCTGTCTATCGCTGTGGCAACAGTTTCCGTGATCACAGCTGTGTCGGAGGGATGGCGGTGATGGATGGCGGTGTGGGTCCAGCAGACGTTACGGTACACTGGCCACTCTCCCAGACAAACTTTAGAAGGTAATTCCACATCAGAGACGTTCTTAAAGGACTTTCTGTGGCTGCCCGCAGGTGGTGTCGCGGCTGAGACCTTCACCTCAGGAACCACATGCACATCTGCCAGCTCACGCTGCTTTATGTACTTTACCAAGACTCTCCATCTGTGACCATCTCATAGAGAAATATTCTTGTTGTCTCCCCAGATAAACAAAGCCTGACCTAGAAAAGATATATAAGCTGATTAATTCAGCAGTTTATTAGATTAAAATTCAAAGTGAGTAAATTATAGAACACAGGATGAGTCATCCTGCGACTCAGGGCACGCCTTGTTTGTGCTCGCATTTAACCAGATTCAAGTGTATCCCAGAACTAACAGTGACACAACTGTTGGTGAAAATCAGACATCAGAAATCCCCAGGGAGTTTACTACGTGATTATGGTGCTGACACAGTGAGACATCACTCAAGTCCTTATAATCTCAATGAATAACATTCATGAGTAACAAGACTTAACATTTCAGACGTCTGTAAAAGTTCTTAATATGTGTTTACTTTCATATGAAAACACACCTTCGAAGGCTTCCCTGGCTCCACGCTGCTTCAAGAGTTTTCAAAACGTCTAGTACGGTCTGGATACAACTTAAAAAACTGTATCTGAGTGTAACTTATCAAACTCCTTTTTTTCCTCGGACAGTTCAGGGGAAGTCTGCTTAACACAAGACTGCATGCTGTAAATCCACCTCCAGCGTTTTCCTTTTTATTCTTAAACATGATAAGAATGATAAAATTCAGCTGCGGTTTAATATGATTAAAACTTGGATTCAGTGAGATTTAGTATTTTTGCTTGTGTATTACTTTCAAATAACATTTTGTAAATCTAAATTTACTGCCACAACTACTACAGTTAAACAAATTCAGTTATACACCTTGTATGTTTCTAGCCATTCCTCAAGAGGGCTTAATCTTGCTAAAATGCTGGACATTGTTTACTTCAGTTCCAAGTAATAGTGTCATCCTCCTAAATTTGCTGTTTCAGCAAAGCTACGTGGACATACATGTCCATGTCGTTGTAAATAAAAACAGTTCCTGGCTTCGTTCAACCAAGAGGTGTGCTGTAGTGTTAGCTGCTACACTAGCATTACTCACCATGTTTGATTGTTCCTGTCGGTGACTACTTTTTAGAGTAGTGGTCCCAACTGGTGAGTAACTAACTGACAGCTACTGGACAGAGACAGCAAACTAGCTTGACAACATGGCCAAATGAAAGTATGACACTGAATGTATTAAACTGTGTGGACCTTGAACTAATCACTAAGGAGAAATCTGGACCTTATGGCTTGACCAGTTGGGAAATATTCTACTTTACACTTCACTACATATTTTTAAGAGCTAATATTACTTTACAAATTCAGATTTTACAAACACAGTGTGTAAAGCTGCCAATATCTGAACGTAAGAAACTGCAATAAGAGTGTTTTGGGGTACTTTTAAAGTACTTTTCTATGAAAAATGACTCAAACCAATGAGTTGACGACTAAAATAGTCACTGATTATTTTAATAGTCGATTAGTCGACTAATCGTTGCAGCCCTACTTCAGTCTTCTTAACTTAGACCTGTTGTCCTCATTCTTGGACACTTTTTGTGCCATCTGGTGGTAGTAAGACCACAATACACTAATTCATGTAAAAACAAGATGGCTGCCATCTCTGACAAGTCAGTCTGCAGCCGATCCTGACACAAAAGTGGACAAGGTCCAAAACCTGATCACATTTTATAGTTGAAACTTGTTAACAAACAACAGTAACAAGCTAAGAAACTGTAATTAGGAAGTACTCGTTTGACTTTGGAATTTTATTTTCTTTTATTTTTTTTATTTTCTTTATTATCGTCTCATTTGAGGATACTGGGACTTTATTATCGTCTCATTTGAGGATACTGGGACTTTATTATTGTCGACAATGTTTAGTTTTTTATATTTATCAGGTCCTATTGGTCCCAATTAGCTAGGAGAAATTAAAAATGCATACGAAACAAAAGTTCAGGTCTCAGGAGGATATTGATACATCACTTATAATGATCAGATATAACACCAACAGTAGCCACTTTGCATTTTGAGTACTTTTACTTTTGAAACTTGAAGTATGTTCTGTTGCTAAGACTTTTACTTAAGTAAAAAAAAAAATCATGCAGACTTTTATGTGTAATAAAGTATTTTTATAATGCGGTAATGCAACTTTTACTTAAGAAAAAGATTTGGATATTTTTCCACCACTGCTGTAAAGTCTGCAGATGTATTTTGTTGGACCTAATGCATCAAAGGGTGTAACACTGTCCGGTCACTAAAAATATCACACGCTCAAGTGCATTGTTTGTCTGTTTACTAACAGCGAAGAACTACTTCACCACCTGTTTCCCTCCTGCTAAGTACTTTTACTATTTCTTCCTGTTACAGTTTGTAGTGCACAGGTCTCGCAGCCCTTTCCTCTTCCTCCTCCTCTTCCTCTTCCTCCTCCTCCTCCTCCTGTTCCCACATGTCACCCAAGACATGAATGTGACCACTTGTGGTCCTGTCTGGATAAAATCATCTGTCTACAACCCAGAAACTCCTGCAGCTCCTCCTCATGTTCATTTTCCCCTCGCACTCGATCTCATGAGGAGGTAAATAATGTCTGTAACCATGGCAACCGTTACATTTCAGCCCAGGCCTGTGTTTTCACTGTGTTTTCCTCCAGTAACTAGCGATGTCAGATTATCTGTAGGATCACAATAATCCCTTAACCTATGATCTTCCCTAAAATTTCCCCTTAAGCAAGCTGAAAGAAACCATATTTTTCCACACTGTCTCTGCTTTGTCCAACGCTTCAATCAAACCACTTGTAATATGGTGAACTTTTCAAACCAAAGATGCTCTTTATTATCCCGGCATCATTACATCAGCTCGGAAAAATCCCTGTAATCCAGACATATTTGTATCTTTGGAAAGTTTGGGATCTCTGCTAGACTTAAAACCAGTTCAGTGGGATGGAACAGTCAGTTTTAGCTGGTGGGCTTTAACATTGAACCTGAATTACTGTAGGCTATACTTTTCATTCTTTAAAAAAAAACTTTGAACTTTACCATCTTTTTTTAAAGACTTACTCTTACAGAGCTAAGCGCACTGCAGTGAACCAAATTGAAAAATGTACAACCTCTGCCCTGTTCTTGAGCATTCTCCACACTCCAACCTGTCATCCAGTCTCACCTCAGCAACCTCAGGGAGACTGAAACAGGAAAAGCAGGTGCAACAGGAGGAGAGGCAAAGTAAACAAAAAGGCATGTGAGAGCATCACATCGTACATATCTTAACCATGAACAGTGTGAGGTCTAATGAGTATGATTGTAAGAATAACACCTGTTTACTTTCACAGGACACTTCTTGCATTTGTATAGACGTTGTGTATCCCATCTGTGTTTTAAATGCCAAAGAGGGCCTGAACATTTGACTTGAAAGATGACAGTGCTTCTCTGATTTCTTTCCCCCCGCTGTCCAAACTGTCTGCCATTTTCCCCGTGAGTTTCTCCTTCACCGCAAGTTAGTTAACTTCCGTTCACATTCCTGTCATTTATGTGCGGAGTCATGTGTGACTCTGGTTAGTCAGAAACATTTAGCACCAGTGTATTGATAATGTACTGCAAGAGGAGACAATATATTCCTGTATCAATATTTTGTCCCACCCCTCTTACCTAAGGATGTACAGAAAATAATCAATCAGTTCCTTTGATGCTGAAGACAAATTAAAAACATGATGATCCTCAGGCACGTTATGAAGTCAAAAAGAGCATTTTTTTATTCTTTCAAAGCAGATTTATGGATGTTTATTTGTAAGATAATATCTTCAGAAAATGCAAGTCAGGCTGGATCTAGAAGATATGTGTACCATGTCTGCGTGTCCAGATTTGAGAGAGTTATAGCTCCGAGAAGGAGTGACTTTTTTGTTTTTGCAGAAAACTGTAGGAGGTTAAAGGCCATTGGTCAACGTTGGGCTATCTGTGAGGGCATGTCGCACTAGGTTTTGCAGTGTGTCCCAAATTGTTGGCCTTCGTCAGCCCTTATCTTTTTTTTTGTCAGATTCAGCATGTTGACTCTGCGACGGGGGTGATAGAGCCTGTCAGTAAATAACGTTTGTAGCCATTGGGCCGAAATGGTTAGTGATTGTTTGTGTTATTGTTCGTTAGCGCATGGTAAATATGCTTTGCTCATTCAACACAGGGTTGTGTTATAAATGTGCAAACTTGCTAACTAGCAGCTTTAATCCGTCCTGTCAGTCTTTTGTTTTCCCATTTTGAATGATGAATACAAGCTACCATCGCCTGCTGCTATGGGGAGTTATTTCCTCTTATGTAAGGAAAGAATGAACATGCTGTTTGCCCATCAGCTGTAGTCTTTGCAGTGTGTTCAAGTTAATCTTTTGGCCAAGACACAGGCGGCATGAGGAAACACAACAGTCGGCTTTAGTCGCCGCTAGTTCTTTGATGTTGGTTTGGTGTGTCTGGGCCTTTAGAGCAAAAATCACCACAGGCAGCACAACAGCTTCATGTTTTCTTTAACCACCACATGAGCTAGATGTGTTTAAACACTGATGTCAGAAACAGCATTCAGGTCGAGACCTCAGAACTGAAGTAAAATGAGATGGATTAAATCTGTTGGTCGATAGAGCTCATTCCCACCCTGTAAAACAACAGTCTGACGTCTCTTCTGGAGCCTCCACCGTCAGGCCACACAAGGACTGTTGTGTTTCAGGGAGTGGAGCCTGAACACATAGTAAGCCATTAGCAGTTGGCTCTGCCAGGCCTGCCGGTCCCTTAATGTGATCTGGAAATCATCACACCCAATGGAACTACTTCCTCTTTCTTTGTTCTGCAGGAAGAGCTCGGAGACAAAAAGCTGTTCTGCTACTGATGATGATGATGATGATGATGATGTTGACATCTACAGACCTTTTCATCAGACCGCTCGCTGTGAACTTTCACTCATATTTTGTGGTGTTTTTCCTTTTTAAAGGCTTTTTGTGCTAATTTATGTGAGAAGTATATTTTAACCCTTACTGTGTTTGTTTGGTGAGCACTGGATCAACATGACACTCGATCACCTTCAAACTGTTTTACACATTTCCTATTAAAGATAGAAAAAGGAGGCAAATTTGAGTCAGGGCATTTGTGCAAATTTGACTTGCGGTTTGTACATTTCGTGTTTATTCACCCCAAATACTCAAAGTACCAAGTAGCTGTAAGATAGCTAGCAATATTTGCTTTGGTCATGTGAGTGTTTGTTTTCCGTTCAGCCTATTTTTGATCTCAGAAGTCAAAAGAAATCATTTTTTTTCTGTCATTTACCATAGGGTCTCTTCAGTCATTGCCATGGTAATTGACGTCCAAGTCTGTATTCAATCGCTTTGTGTTTTTGTCATGTTCTTGCACCAGTGAACTGGTGGTGGACACTGACACAAGGTGGCAAGTGTCAGACATAGTTGAGGCCAGCATCCTCAGCTCAGGGATTGACCTCAAGAAAGCAATTCAGCAATGAGCATCGGGTGTCTGTTGTTGAGGAAAAGGAGCTAATGAGACAAATTGCGGGCGGTTATCTGTAGCTGGGAACTGTAGTGAAGCGCTAGATTTGCATCTAATGATGCAGTCCGACCTGCTGCGTTCTGAGTTATTAATAACTTACAGAAACATTGCGTGCAATAGTCCACCTTCTCTGCGGCAAAGCGTGTGGACACCGACCATGGTGCATTCAATTGCACCTTGTAAACTCAGTTATTTAAACTTTAATAGCCACAAAGGTTAATTAAAATGTGAGAGTTTCTAATTTTTTCTTGTTTTCCTTTGTTGAAATTCATCTGTCATTATGTTCCTGCTCTTTTACTACAGCATTTTTAATACTTAGATGCTAAAATCAAAACAGTGTCCCTTTCATTTCTACATCTAAAAATCAAATCAAGTTTTTATCAGCAAACCCTGTAATATTCTTGTACAAGAGGTCCTCCACTTCCTCTATGATCACTGTCAAGTTGTTGTTTTTTTTTTTAAAGATTTTTTTTGGGCATTTTGCCTTTAATGGACAGGACAGGTAAGTGTGAAAGGGGGAGAGCGAGAAGGGGGGATGACATGCAGCAAAGGGCCATAGGCTGGATTCGAACCCGGGCCACTGCGGCAACACCCTTGTACATGGGGCGCCTGCTCTGCCACTAAGCCACCGATGCCCCACTGTCAAGTTGTTTTACGGCAGCATTTTAGAAAAAGTTAAACACTTACTTTTGGAATGCACCAATATGGAGTTTTTCAACCGATACCGATAATTACCTGCCTCTCAGGTATACGATAACCAATAATTTCATTTTTGTATTTTAAAAATAAGTGTATAAACTGCAGTTTATGTACAACTGAGGGTAAGAAAGGCAAGTCAGTGAAAGCAGTCTAACTAGAGTTGGCTGTATGTTTACGTCATGAAGGAGAATGTTATCATTCACATGCTTTTCACCGCTGTTGCAGAAACTGAACTTGTATAATCATTTAATGGAAACTGACTGCAGGATCCATTAAGTCATTAAAGCAGGCATGAGTAGTATACAGGGTTGTTAGTAGCTCTGTTTCCACTAAGGTCGCCCATGTTAACAATATTTATTTTCATTATAAAGCACTTAAGATAAAAGCATCTTCTGAATAACATGAGCTTTGTTGTTCCTTCAGGGATCTGTGCCACCCGTTTGTCCTCTTTCTGGACATTTTTAGATCAGCAGCTCGTATAGTTGCAGAGCTCCCTCTAGTTGTGTCAGTGGAGGAGAAAATTAGAGGCAGCTGAAAGCTTTCACTCACTGTCATTAGGACAGAGAGGGCTGATAAAAGTTTGCAGCGGCAGCAGTGAGGTGATAAATCACAGTAACCCTCTGAGGGGTTTCCTGCTGCTTATCTCACTGCTGAGTTGCCTTTAAACGGTCAGACATTAAAATGTGACCTTGTACTGTCAGTCAGTCTGCTGGGACACGAGTTCCTGCTGAGCGGTGTGCCAGCATGTGACGGCAGCACGGGTTAATGACCCACTGTGAGATCAGGGCTTATGTGTACCACAACGTGTATTTAAGCAGCCAGATAGATATTTAAACTGTAACAGGACCTTGGTTTGCGTCCAGTGTGGCCGTCCAAGTGGGCTAACCTGCCAGGCAGCAGCTGAAATGTTCCAGCGTTTGGCCGGTGGATGGAGAGTGGTGTAAATTTACAGTAACCCTCATTGATTTCTCAACCAGGGAAAGCAGACACTGCTGTTGACAAAGTAAATACTGTACACACCTAAGGCAGCCTGATGAGGGACTTAGTGTTTGTTAACACTCTCCACCAACTTCCCCTACTGAGAGTCTTTAAAATAATCTGGATAAAATACAAATGGCTAAGACATTCGCAGCAGGAATTTTACCCATACATATACTTTAACCAGGCTTCTCATTTACATAATATTCAAGGGCAGCCATGCAAACCAATGAGACACACTTAAGATGCACCAATCTGACTGTTTACCCTTTCATCTGTCTCATTCTTGCGAATCAATCAATTCAATTTATTTGTTACATGAAAGAAGAAAAATGATTTCAGTAAAATGCATAATGTCACCTCAAGAACACATTTAGGGCCTTTCTTCAAATTTGGCACAAATGTTCACGTGGACTCAAAGATGAACTGATTAGATTTTGGTGGTCAAAGGTAAAGCTCACTGTGACCCTTTAGTCCATCTCGCTCATGTAAATGCAGTATCTCAAGAAGGCCTTGAGGGAGTTTCCTCAAATTTGGCACAAACATCCATTTGGAATCCCAAGTGAACTGATTAGAATTTAGGGGTCAAGGGTCAAATTAACTGTGTCCTTGTGTCCATCTCACTCTTGTGAAAGCAATATCTCAAGGAGGCCTTGAGGGACCTTCAAGGTCACCCTTATCAATCTTATTGTTGTCAATCAAGCAGTTCAGTCAATTTAATTTATGTGTTATATGAAGTCAATAATACAATTTCAGGAAAATGAAAAAAAATATTTGAGATATTTTCTTCAAATTTGGCAAAAAAACCTTCTCTTGGACTCAAAGATGAACTGCTTAGATTTTGATGGAAGAAGGTCAAGGTCACTGTGACCTTGCATATTTGTCATTCTTGTGAAAGCCAAATTTCAATAACACCTTGAGGGAATTTCTTCAACTTTGGCACAAACATCCACATGGACGCAACAATGAAGTGGTTAGAATTCGGTGGTCAAAGGTCAAGGTCACTGTGACCCTCCGTCCATCTCACTCTTATGAACACAATATCTCAAGAAGGCCTTGAGGGAGTTTCCTCAAATTTGGCACAAATGTCCACTTGTAATCTTAAATCACTGGATCCCAACTGTTCCAGCCAGCTCCTCAGTCATTAGGTCACGTCACAGCATTCATTGCATTCAGTGTCATACTTGCATTTGATGATGTCGTTGAGCTATTTGGCTGTCTCTGTTAAGTAGCTGTCCGTTATTTACTCACTTTACTACAGGAAACGGCACTTCAAAATAAAAGCTTGTGCTGGGAATTCACTGTACTTCAAAATGAAGCATTTTTTTTACAAACTCGACACATTTGTGAGTCACTTGCAGTCCGTTCAGAGTGAACTCAAGACCCACATTTGGACTGTGACCCACCATTTGGAAACCACTTGCCTAAATGAACTGATTAGAAGATTGGTGATTAAAGGTCAAAGTCACTGTGACCTCACAAACCATGTTTTTGGCCATAACCTCAATAATTCATATGATTATTAGGACAAAGTTTTACACAAATATCTAATAGGATAAAATGATGAAGTGATGTCAACTTCACTGTGACATCATAATAATCTGTAAAAACTGTTGTCTGGCCATTACTCAACGCCATATCTCAAAAAACAGAAGGGGAGACATTTGGTCTGATACTAAATTGGTGACTCTAATCTTGGGTGTCCACCTTGAATCTGAGCTGATTGTACAGATCTTCTGTGCTGCCGGTTGTAACCGTTTTGATAAATTATGAAAATTAACAGTTCTTGGTAGTGGAATATTTGACCCTACTTGTTTTCACATTTTAGTTTTCACAGCTGATAATTGTAGGAAGTTAGTAAATGTAGAAATAGCTGCACTGAAGCATTTACCGTAAAACAATATAAGTCGCACTGGCATATAAGTCGCAGTCTATTTTTTAAGGTCTCAAACAGGGAAAACAAGGTTTTATATTACTGTTTGTTAATAAAAACGTTATACAAGTTATTCCTACACTGTTTGCCTTTATTTTTAATTTGAAACACATTCAAAACACAATAACGTCTTAAGCAGCTTTGGTTACTTTTCAGATTGCAATTTTCCAAACAACCTCTTCAGGAAATAAAATTACGGTATAACAACATCTGAGCCATAAAAATGAGTTTAAATTAACGTTAAACTTCTTTTTTCTTTTTTAAGAAGACAGCATTACAGTACCTTATTACAGTGTGGGCTGTAACTATACATGCTTACTCAAATCCCAAAAACGAATGAGTTTAAATTACTACGTAGCGCCATCTTGTGGGTCAAATTACCTATGTCAGCATTTACCTTGGTCTATAGGTCACACCGGTCTATAACCCGCACCCAACTTTTTAGATGAAAAAAAAGGGAAAAAAAGTGCGACTTATACACCAAGTTTTACGGTAATTTATTTCAGGTTGTCTCTAAAACTAATGAAGATGCTGACCAGATGCAAAAAGTCCAACCGTTTTTGTTTACTTCTCTGAATCATCAGTTCAGAAACAGTTCGTCAGCTTCGTCAGAGGTTAAATCCACACGTACAGTAAACGTTGGAACAGGAAACCAGCTGTCAGTTTGCTGCTCGGGTCAATAAATAAACGACTGTGATGACCTTTGTGTTTGAGTCCAGAGTTCACTGCCACGTTGAGCTCGCTGATTTCCCGCTTCCTGTCTTCAACTTCCTTTATCCATCAGCAGGAAACCCACCCATAAATATCTACAGAACAAATGTCCAAATTTATGATTCAGTTGCAAAATCGAGGAAATTTTAGGAGTGATACTTGTGTCTGACTGACTGCTCCTGAACACTCATGTTATTAGTCATGTAATCACTTGGGAGTTCCCTGTAAAGGTTATTGCTACACATGGCTCTCACTATAAGCAATAAATGTGTCTGATTATTTATGATTTGTTAAATGTTTTTTTATTTATTAGTTGGCTGTGGAGATTGTTTGTCAGTGACATCTGCACAAATGTAATGAATACACACCCTACATCTGTTTGTAGAGCACTCATGTTCTGTCCCTGAACATGACCCTGACTTCTGTGATTCAGTCTGGATGATGCCGTCAAATGTAACCTTCTATTCCTCTTTGTTTTTCCTCCAGGACGTCATCGCTGGCTTCCTCTACAGCAGCCTGATCCTGCTCTTCTTCCTGCCGGCGCTGGACCTGATCGACGGCTTCAACCTGACTTGCCGCTACGCTCCGCTCATCATCATCTCCCTCCACCTGGGCCTGGGCCTTTTCTCCTTCACCCTGGACACGTGGAGCACCTCACGGGGCGACACTGCTCAAATCCTGGGCACAGGTGCCGGCGTGGCCCTCGCCTCCCACGTCAACTACTACCTGGGTCTGATGCCAGACCCGACAGCGGACCAGCTCCCCTTCACCATGTCCACCCTCAGCGCTGGCTTGGTGGGTGTCACCTTGCTGCGACTGGTTCTGGGCGTGCTGGTGCTGATGGCCACGCGGGCGCTGATGAAGGCCATCACTATCCCGGCGGTGTGCTGGGTGTTCAGGGTGCCCAGCACAGACGTGAGGAAGGCCAGGCAGCACATGGAGGTGGAGCTGCCTTACCGCTACATCGTTTATGGAGCGGTGGGCTTCAACGTGCTCTTCTTGGTGCCGCTGCTCTTCAGCTACACTCAGCTCTCCTGATTTCAGTCAGTCGCTGGCTTGAAAACAGTAAAGTGATTGACTTATGTTCACCGAATGCTGTTATCAGATCATATTTCACACCCAGAACCCGTTTCTTTCCTCCTCTGGGTTCAACTAAGGTGAATTAAAGCCTAAAAGCTGATCTGGATGCTGACATGTTATCAGTTTCTCAGTCTCTCCCATCGTTGCCTCAGGTTTCCTTCAGGTAGGATGAACCAGGAGCAGCTGGGAAGTCTTGTAAATTTGGCTTTGACTGTTATCAGTTCTACCTGTGGCGAGTGATATCTCTCTTTTCTGTTGTTTTAGATTTATTTAAAATCAAATCAAATGGCTCCTGCTGATCCCAGGACGCACTGGATCAGAGCCAAACATCCACTCCTCCTGCACCAGCTTAATTCTTACTAAACAGTGGCCTCTGAAAGACTGAAAACGCCACTGAGCGCTACTGAGAAATAACCTGTGTCTTAGTATTCACATTATTTTCAATGCTATAATTATTATTAAGAGTTTTGACAAAGAGCCACACAAGTACGTTTATGAAAGACTGAAATTTTCCTAGCATTTGCAACATATCAGTGTTACGTGCACCTGAATGCAAAGTAAGGATTCAGCAGCAAATTCACAAAATGCTGTCAGTCTTTAACCAGGTGAAAAGTGTTTAGAAATTCATTTAAAACCTGGTGGACGTGAAGAGCTGCAACTTTCACCCTTGTTTAAGCAATAAAAATGTCTTGTCTAGTCCAAGCTGCAGCCCTGATACCTTAAGACCTTCAGCTGAAATCATATAAATAGACAAATCCGCGCATTTAGAGAATATTTGAAGCTTTTGGGTGAAAAATGATGATTAATTCAGTATTTAAATAGTTGCAGAAACATTGTTTGCTGACTGATTGTTTCCACTCAAGTTGGGTGTTTAAAGTTTGTGTGGTTCTTTGTCAGGAAGCTTCTTAATAATGAATAGTTAATCTTCCTCTCGTCCTCTAAGCTGTCTCACTTCTCAAAGCAATAAGATTTTATATTTCCTTATTCCTGTCTCAGAGTTTATCCTGATGGAGACTGATTTCTACTTCACTTGTGGACCTGTGGAGTGGACACGCCTGTGGTTTCAAGTTCTTGAACTCATTTTTGAGGTGTTTAATTGCAGGTGTACAGTATTTCCTTAAAGGGCTCTCCCCACTCTGTCTGCTCTGTTTACTGTTTCTGTCTTTATTCAGACAAGTTATCGTCTCTTCTGCGATGGATTGTTTTTTCTTGTCGGAGAAAAGCAACAACCGGGCACATACTGTATGATCCAGAGGAAAAAGGAAGGAAGCCTCACTGTGTTTGGGAACTGTACAGAGAAGTTTTTGATATGTTTTTTTTAAAATGGGATGACAGGAATCTGTCCACGTGGCTCAGCTTTTTTTTCTTGTAACACTATAAACTGACTTCCTATTAGAGATGCTCCTGATGGCATCCACTTCCTGTGCGGAGGAGAGTTTTATCCGGAGGGAGGAGGCGGTGGAGATAACGCTGCTCTCAGGAGGGAAGAAGCGTGGAGAGGCGGAGGGAGGTCAAGACGATGACGGGAGGAGGTCGATTCAGCTCAGGCAAAAATATTTTATATTTTAAATGAAGATTTGTAGCTTTGTATCTCACAGGAGGTGAACCACTTATTTTAGGATGAGGTGGAAATATTTTGGGGAAAAAATGAATGAGAAATAATCATCATTTTTAGAATAAGTCTAAATTAAAATAAAAATTTAAAACACGTTGAAGAGAACAGGTGAAAGCAAACTTTCACCTTTTGTCATAAAATTATATTCTAAAATAATTACTTTTTCCCAAAAGTATTAGACATTTTTCTCATATTTATGACTTAATTTTGTAAATTTTATAACTTTTTTCCAAGATTTTTTGTTTTATTTTTGAAATCTTGTCCCCACTATTGCTACAGAGTTTTTCGTGGTCATAAAAATATTTTAATATCAAAACTCACGTGTTCCAGTCGAGCTTTTCAAATACTTTGTTTTATTAAAAGTTTTATAAAACTTAAAATGTTTGTTTCCAGATTCGCAATAGTCAGAGAAATTGTTTTGTTATATCATAGCAATATTGAATTTTATAGATTTTATTTTAAGTTAAAATTCTTTTTTGTTGTTTTTGACATTCCGACACCAGCTCAGTCAGTGTCTGTGTGTCTGAATCAGCTGCCTGCTGAAAGACAAAGAAACCAGATCTGAACAGACGTGCAAAGGATGCACGTGCATAAAAAACATCCTTATAAACAGTGTTTCATAACGAGAACGTGCAGCGAGTTGTTTCCAGAATGATCTGAAAGCCAGGAGTTTGTCTGTTAACAGCCGTCAGAAAGAAAAACAGACTCCTCAGCGTCCACGTGGACTTTGACTCCAGCTTTCTCTCCTCCTGTTGTCCTCCCACGCAGCAGCTGAGTCACAGTAAAAACAAACCCCTCCGACCGCTGAGCAGCCCTTTAACCTTCAGTGTGGAATCACTGATCGACACCTGTGAGACCGGACACACATGAACTGTTCTCCCTGTGCCTGCTTTACATTTTGTAAGGAGATTTTACCGACATTACAACACCACTACAACACATCTGTAAATCATAGGCATTTCTGGATTGGAGAAACGTCCTACATATGGAAACTGATGTGTTCAGTCAGTGGACGGTCCAGTAGTAATAAACAGACGACCATTGTCACTGTTAGTTATGTGTTTATAGCAGCAGCACCACAGTGTACTTATGAGACATGCTCAGTGATCATTCAGTAACCCAGTCAGTGTTTCAGTTGTTCAACAGAACAAAAAAATCAACACAACATCAACTTAACAGCTTTTTCCAGAACGTAAAGGACTGATGAAGACCATGAGATGTGACTGAAAGTGTAGCCTGACTGACACTGGATGTTTGAGACTTTGATTTTTTAACAAATTTACCGAACATAAACAGTTTTTAAAAGGATCCTCTACGTTATTGGAGAATTGTGACCAAAATATTTACCTATCAGTGCTTAAATGCTTGACAAAAACAATCTCTCCACAAGGGCCATTTAGTATTTGTTCTGGAGCTTTCAATCATATTACATGGTCTTCCTCTGCAAGTAAAATTTGCAACAATAGACGTTTAAAGTCCAGTATTTCTGAGCCCTCACTCGTCCTTATTAGCTTCTTTGAAACAGCTAGAGCTGCCCCAGACTAAGAACTTTCCTAGTCAAATAGTAGTCGTCATTTAGGGCCATTAGTCGGCTAGTCGCCTGCATGTTTACGATATGAATGTAATTACTAAATGATATGTTTTGGTGGTTTGAGTTGAAGGTGTGAGAAAGAATAGTATCAGTAACATTGTTAACACTGTGCTACATTACAGAGAAATACAAAACCGTCCTAATGAACCTTCATTAATATAGGCCTATATTTTATCTACAAGTGCACGTCACACACTGAGCGAGCCGCCTGTTAATGACACTGTGGTTTAATGGGCATGTAGCTGCTTCCATGTTTCAGATGATACGTCATGTTTGTAGTCGACCAATGAAGATGAGTTTACATATCACCTTGGGTTCGTCCTTCACCTTCTCAAAATGATCCCACACTTTGGATTTCCTGCCCGACATGTTATTAACTAGCCTGTGGAATAACTGCAGGTACCAGCCCTGGAGATTAACCTGACTCCTGTCTGACTGCTGAGCGTGGACACTTCTTGTGTCTGTCCTTTCAAATTAAAGTCCAACATGGGCAATGTGACCGATGAAATCTTGCCGACTAATGACCTCTCTGGACAACTAATGTTTGGTCAAGTGTTCGGGGGCAGCCCTAGAAACAGTTCAATGTGTTCGTCACTCCAGAACAGATGCTGATTGTAACTTGTGGTTTGTTTTACAAAGTCAAGAAAGAACTTTAAACATCTAAAACCAACCTTTGGAATTTCTGCGCTATTTCTTTCTACTTATCAGCTGACATATATGCCGATACCATAAATACCTGCGATAAGATAATATTGACTGATACATGGACTTGTTGCAAACCTTGGAAAAAGCCAGTAAGTGGATCTTTTGTTGAGATTGTTATTGTGTCTTTTTCTCTTGTGTAAAATGTTTTGATTACACCACCCAAAACCTCTGATAAGCTTGTCGCTCAGTCGGCCTCGAGGTGAAGATGAGTTGAAGTCCCCTGTTAAATTAACTGTTGGGTAAAGACGGAAAAGTAATACCCAGGTGTAACTAGAGATCACTGTGTCTCACACCTTTTAGTGTCCAGCGTCTGTCCCGAGTCTCTGTCCTGGACTTGATAATAACTGAACATCTGGACGGACGCCTGATGTTTCATTCACACATTCCTCCTCGTGTTTGTCCACCGCAGCAGCTGTAGGAGAAGTGCCTTGCTCAAGGGCACTCTTAGAGGACAGCTGACGGGGCTGCTGGTGACCTTTTACCTTTTGAACTGAAGACCAACAATAGTCCACAGAAAAACAAACTTTTCTTGATTCTTATTTTGCATGGGTGAGGGCAGCAGCTGCAGCAGGAGGCTGACTTGTGTGTTGTTGTTGTTGTTGTTGTTGTTGTTGTGTACGGTACTGTCCTAATACGAATGCACTGTTTCCCAGAATGCACTGTGTTCCCCCTGAGCCGGGCAGAGAGGGTGAAGCTGGTCCAAAACGTTCTGAGAAAACTATTGAAAACAAAGCAGCATTCAGGACAGTTTTAAATCTGAATTTTTAACAATTAACCTACAGTTTTCATTCAGTTTGTACTGTTTTAAAATGTGATTTTTTTGTGACAGTTTAAGCGTCATCTTATTTTACGTTATTTCTGTTTGACCCAACCCTGCTCACATTGTCCCAGACTTACGGACCAGCTTCACCTGCGGCTGAGATGACTCGTCTCCTCTGCCCGCCTCCTTTCACTTCCTGCGGCCTTGCCTCGTGCACGAACATAATTCTGTTTGTTGTAGCGTTTTTCTGTCTGAATGTGGTTTCCTCTCTGAACCAGTGAAACAGGAAGTTTGTCCCCATTCGCTTTTTTTTTTGATTCATCAACGAAAAACACAAACTCTGTGAATCCTGTGGTGGGATTGTGTTTGTGCAGACACCTCAAATGACCATAGAGTCTAATGGGATTGGGTCCATAAATGGAAACGCAAAAAGGTTAAATGTCAGAGTTTCTGTGTGTCTGCAAAGTTGGGAAGAGTTCGACAAACAAACACAGATGTTAAAGAAGTTTGGTGTAAACCATTTTGACCTGTGACTGAATTTGTCAAAGGTTGTTGGGACACTATGTGAGATAGTGATACGTGAGGTTAAGCAGTGATAAACAGGAGAAGCTGTAAGTGTTCAAACACGTGTCAGATGGTGTTTACATCCCGTCAGGAGGAAGTTTCCCCCGCAGACGGAGCAGCCATCAGGGAAGTGAGATTGATAAATGAGATAAAACCAAACTTCCTGACAGTGATGATGATAATTGTGCTTCCATTGTGAGACCTCCACCACCCATGTTCAGGTTCACCAGTGTGTTAGACTGAACAGAGAGTGTTGGATTAATGGAAGACTGTATGTCATCTGTGTTTCAGTTTGTGTTTGATGATGACTGAAGATGGATTTTAAGTTTGCACAACAACTATTAAACTGAATTTACAGCAATAAACTAAAATAACTCAAAGAAAATAAAAACTGTGCAAATATGTAAAAAGTAAAACATCGACTTTGTAATTTAAAAACACAGTTAATTGTTACAGCGCCCTTACATCCTTGAATTTGGATTTGGTGATTGTTCTCATTGAGCACCCTTTGAAATGTGAAATGTTTTCACAGGAAATTTAAAGTTGACATAGAGTCTCTTTCAAAATAAATGCACTACGTCAGTGCAACAACGAGAACTGACGCTTTTCTTTCTCCAACAACTAACACGTGGTTAGGTCTAAGGGAAAAAAACAGGGTTTAGCTTTATAAACTTATGGGATGCGAAAGCTGCTCTGCGTTCGTTCTTGTCCCGCTGCGTTTCTCCCTGACGCAGCCGAGCACCTTTAAACTGTAACAGTGACTAGCCGCGTATCATGCTGTTGGCAAGTCACTGCCCAAGGGCCAGATTTTGACCATTTCGGAGTGAGACCAGGTTGGAAATGAACACGTTTACAGCCTGGTACAAAAACAGTTTTAATTTCTATAGCTAATTTAATTAAGTTACCCATTTATATTTCATTAAAGCTTACAGTTCAGCATGGCAGTTTGAGTGACAGTTTGTCTGCCAATGAAGTGCTTGGCTTCTCAGTCAGATCCACCCCTCGCTCCTCCAAAGTGCCGCCCTCTCCCACAAATATGGTCACTTCTGGCTCCAAAAAAACAAGATGGTGAACTGAACGAGGCTTCAAAACATCACTCCACAAACTAGTGGGTGATGTCACGCCCATTATGGCGTATATCCATTATGTTTACAGTCTGTGGTTATAATACAAGATGTTTAATTAAACTCTAAGGACCATAGAGGCGATACCTGCACACTAATGCAACTGGGCTGGACAGCCACAAAAATGTCCACAGGCTGAGATCAATGTGAAAATAGTCAATTTATTTAAGGGTTCCATGCACAAAAAGATCATTAGAGCTACTAGTCAACGACTGAAACATGAGCCGCTGTTTTTAATTCACTTTAATTATTTTGGCACTTTGAGCACCTTCTTTTTGTGCACAGATGTCTTAAATAACTGGACTATTTTCACGTTGATCTCAGCCTGCAGACCTTTGTTGTGGCTGTCCAGCTCAGTTGTATTTTTGTTGTATTCTTGTTTGTCTTTTGTACCAACGCACCCAAGACAAACTTTTTGTTGCCGTAAGTAGACCCAGTTTCACAGAAGCCCCAAATTTGTTAAAATTCTAAATTTTATTTGTCGTATAGTCCCAAAAATGTTACAATCCAAGGATTAAAATTCTTAATTTTATTCTTAGAATTCCCCTTTCTTTGTGTTTCAATTTCCAAAATTAGTTTAATCCCAAATTTAATTTGTTAAAATACCAAATTTCTGCCATCTGATAGAATCCCAGCACCCTGAAACTATGTCATATTTCCCAAATTTGTTTGTATGAGACCAAATATTGTGGTTTTGTGGTGGCTACAGTCATCTGGAAACTCCCCAGATTTTGTTTTTAATCAAAGATTTGTCATATTAAGCCCAAACATGTTTATTCATCTCAACAAAATCAGAGAGTTTATTAGTAAATGCACAAGTCACGATTTTGTTAAACTGAACACAGGTGACATTCTCAGCTCCTCTGGAGGTTGAGGGCTCAGCTCTGCTCTAAACAACGTGTTTTCTTTCTTCCTTAAATCTGGATCTCAGAGACTTTTTATTTTCCCACTCTGACCAAATGTATGAGGTGGTTGATCTATGTGTGTGTGTGTGTGTGTAGCTGCTCCTCGCTTTAGTGCCTTTATGGTTGTTCAGGAACATTTAACGTTTCGCGTGAAAACTTTAGTTCCGACTTTTGTTTTTAATTCTTTTCATTCTGTCCTGTCGTGTTGGCTTTTGCACTTTGTGACCGCGTCAATGTGGAAGAAACGACTCAAGTGTTTTAGTTTCCCACTGTTTGTTAATGACTGCCTTCATCCAAGTTAACAACATGTGAGTCACTGTAGCTCAAACATTGATGTTTGATAAATTCACAAGTGTGTTTTTAATCCACTGACTGTTGAGACTGCATGAGAAAAGATGTTTTGTCTGTTTGTCCCAAACCAAATCAATCTGTTTAGTTACAGTGACAGGTTTCATTGAATAAGTCGATTAATCATTTAAAACAGGTGTCATATTTTTCATTTTGGAATCAAACCCTTCGCATTTCTGTGTCGTGTCCTGAGGTGACACACATGTGGACATTAAAGGAGCTTTTATGCAGATTCACAGTATTTTTTTATTGTTATTCTTCAAAATGAGGATCTGTCTCTGTCTGATTGTTTGTGTGAAATTAACTGAAATAAAAAAGAAGATAAAATGATGCACCTGCTGGTCTTTTATTATCTTAACTCCTCTAAATAGATGGTACAAAGCTGACATAGTGTGCACTAAATATGAGCACGTGAGCAGCTCCAGTGGCAGATCATGTTTGAGGGTTTTTGACATCGTCCCTTCAGTGTTTACGTTTCTGCAGCAGCAGATGATGTGGTGTCACACAGGACGACCAGTTTTCCACTTCACCCTGCCAGAGCTGTCCGGCTGCAGCCGAGGAGACTCCAGCTGCTGGGCTGAACCTTAAAGACACTTCTCTTTCTTCTTCCTCTGTCGGGTGGTGTGTCAGCAACACTGAGAGCACGCAGGTTGTGGGTAAATGTCTGTGCATGTTTGATTGGTTAAGACTGAACCAAAGACACTTGCTGCCTCTGAGGACGAGGTGGAGTGGACAGTTAAAAGATGTTTTTTGAAATCTGATAAGATTTTTTGGTGAGTGTTAACCAAAGGAAGTTACGTACTTCAGTGTTTTTCCTGTGACTGTGAGAGCAGCTTGTTACCATGCTGAGTTCAAGGTCCACCTACTGATGTTTAAACCCTCTCACTGTTGCAGGATCAGACATTAATACTCTCTGTCTGCATGGAAAACTTTACACAATAAGCATTATTTTACTGCAGTATTTCAGGTCACAGCAGGTCAGTGTCAGCCTGTAGAGTTATACATTAATTATCTGTAACTCTGAAGAATATATGGAGTCAAGTTGTGAGGAGACATGTGGAAGAAGACACTGTGTACACCAAGTGTATGAGTCATATTTTCTCCTCCCTCCAGCGTCTCCTCTGAGTCTGAAATGACAGTAAAAGTCTCGACAGGTTAAAACTGAGGGTTTATTTAATTTGTTTATGTGTCACTTCAGATTTGGGTCAGATGGAAAGCTCTAAGGCCTCATTCACTGAGAGAACTGAAAGCTGCTGCTCCCCCCTGCTGGACGGCTGAGGACTCACACCTGAACTAAACTACAGATGTGTCATTAGGACTGGGCCCAGATGGCATCAGATTCTTTTACTGTAAAGAAGTTTTCGCATTTCTTGTACAAAAGAAAAGATGATGAATTGAGCTCATTTAAATGATTTAAATAGAGAGTTTTAGTGTCCTATGGTGGTGCAAATGTTGGTTCAAAATTTTTAATACTGACAAAAATAAAATAAAATATAGTGATAAAATAAAAGTTTGGTATTATTTGTCCTTTTTTTCTAGCAAGCTAGAATATTTGAAAATTTAAAGAATTTAAAAAATAATGATAATAATAATAATAAGGAGAAGTAAGAAAAATATATTTCTATTCCAATTTATAATCCAGTGTCAGCTTGTATATGTCTAAAAAAAATTAAAAAATAATATAATATAAAAATAATTCATGAATATTTCTTAAAATCCCTCTACAGTGAATGATGAAATGATTTTTACACTGGAGAAAACTGGTGTGTTTTTTTTTTTACTTAAAACAAAATCTATAGCCCAAATGTTATATTAATCTGAACACATCTACTTCATATCTGCAGAAAAGTTATTGAAGGGTAAACAGTTGTTCAAACTCCCCCTAAAAATAAAGTTAAATAAAACAAGATGAAATTAAAACAAAGTAATAGTATACGATACGATAATACGAGTATTATTTATTATAGGCTTTATATTATAAATGATATTGTATAGGTAATACCTTTTAACAACCCTTTGTGACTTTTTTAACAGCAGCGGAACCATTAACAGCGGAACCATATATTGAAGGAAAGTTCCCACCCGGCTATAAATATTGTCACACCGACCATTTCCTCCATGCTTGTTTTGAGCAGAAGTAGTGTGATGACATTTTTGGTGCTTTTCCCAACGTTTTTGATTTAATTTAATGTTAAAATAATTCTTAATATTTTCTAAGTGTTTTGTCCAAAATGGCGACGGACGTGTCCCAGTAGTCTACAGAGTTTACGGCTGTTTCTCCTTAATATTCGAACATTTCTACCGAGTAGGTAGGTTAAAAGTAACAACACGTTTCACACTAATTAACTAAACTGAACTAACTAAACAACACATAACATATTGATAATAACACAAAACACACAGACACAATTTTTGATGGAAACTGTGATTATGACCCGAATTTAGCTCCAATCTGTCAAAGGTGAAGAAGCTAACACCAAACTTCATTTACAAAAATGTATATTTTTTCTGTTTCTTCATTTAACGGCAAATACAAACATCACATTAAATACAACTTAAACCCTTATTAATAAATATGCAGCGTGGCTTAATTCGGCATAAGATACATCCACCACAAGACAAGCTATTACGGTGAAAGAGGGTGGAAATACTATCAATAATATCTACATATTACTGGAAATACTATACTATAACTGTCGTTTATTGTACTTACTGTATGCCGAATTGCAAAGTGGTTTCTAATGATTAAAAACACATTAAAAATGATACCTTAATGTGCACATAGCCGTGGCCAATAAGCAAGCATACATTAAAGAATCAACATTTTGATTTGAGTCTTGTCACAGAATGGGAGGTGACGTTTTCACTGTTTTTTTGTACATTATATTTTATATATCAGAAAATTTTTTTTTGCAAAGTAGGTTTTCGCATAAAAGGAATTTGCTTTGGTGCATCGGTAGGGGACATATAGAACTACAAAAATAAAATGAAAATGTTTAAGAAATACCACTAAAATAGATCAGGATGAACTTTATTGTTCCATAGAGTGGGACATTTGTCTTGAGCCCTGCACCCATACTGCAGCCATAGAAATACAACATACAACATAGTACATAGACAAATCAACATTATACCCAGTGTAGCAATAAGAAACACGAAAAGGTAGATAAATAAATAACATCATATGCTAAAAAATGCAATTCAGCAACTCATCATAATCCAATGCCAGATCTGACTTTATCTGCTGTTGTTTAAAAACTTTACAAACAGAGGTATGAATGAATTTTTAAATCTGCTCAGTCTGTAACCAGGCGCTCTAAATCTCCTCCCAGAGGGCAGCAGCTCGTACTCTGTACACAGACCATGAGGGGAGTCATTGATGATCTTATCGGCTCGACTGAGAGTAACCTGTCCAAAAATAGACTGCATCGAAACGTGCTCTTTGACACCTATTATTTTCCACATAGTGTGGATCAGTTGAAACAGTTTGTTTTATTACTGCACAGAGAGGTGACCGAACCAAACTGTGTGCCCGGCAGGAATGTGCAAAAATATATTCGAGGGGATGTGCAAAAGTTTTAAGACTACAAATATGGTGGGTGTTTTTTTCTGAGAGATTTCATGGAGTAGCTGTGGCTGCTGAGATGCAGCTCTAAATTTGTGTTTTTCTTCTTCCTGTCCAGTGTGGTTGAATCTCAATGCTGAGCTGCCATGGAGGGTTTGGAGGAGAAGCTCAAAGGTCTGTCCATCGCTCGGCGGTCTCGTCCAGAGGAACCCACCTACCTGCTGAACGTCGCCCTGCAGCCGGCCGCCCTGCTGGCTGTGTCCTGCTCCAACTTCACCGTCCACCTCCACAACAAGGACACCCTGAATATGGTGGGAGAGTATCAGGGCCACAGTGGGCCGATCTGTGGGGTTGTTTTCTCCCATACCTCCCCTGACCTCCTCTACTCTGGTTCTGCTGATGGGACGGTACGGGCGTGGGACGTCCGCCGTCCCGGGTCAGACGCAGCCCAGGTGTTTAAAAGCGACCCGTCACACAGCTACTGCAGCTTCGACCTGAGCTGCAGCGACACGCTGCTGTGTGCAGGCACCGAGCAGGTCAACGATGAAGACAGCTTCCTGGTTTTCTGGGACGTCAGGAAACCAGGTGGTGCGCTCCTCGGGGTGTATTCTGAGTCACACAGTGATGACATCACACAGGTGTGCTTCCACCCTCGAGACAAAGACCGCCTGGCGTCCAGCTCCACAGACGGCCTTGTTAATGTGTTTGACCTGAGCCGAGGAGCTGAGGAGGAGGCGCTGCTGGCCACCTGTAACAGCGACTCGTCTGCTGGCTCCGTCTGTTGGTCCGGAGCGGACTACACCCAGCTGCTGTGCCTCAGCCACGACGAGGGGCTGCACCTGTGGGATCTGGGTCAGCTGGACACAGACGAGCCCCTCACTGTTTTCAGCACCTCTGACGCTCGCAGCCTGACTGTGCTGGCTGACGGGGGAGGCGTAGATTACCTGGTCGGGGGGAGTTGGCTGGAGGAGGCCCAGAAGCTGCTGGTGGTCGGAGGGAAGAACAGCGGGGACCTCCACCTGATGGAGTGTGACGACAGGGGGCTTCGCCTGCTCAGGACCCTCAAGGACGGCCACACCTCCACTGTACGCTGCTTCCTCTGGGATGCGGCGGGGGAGGCTCTGGTCACCGGGGGTGAGGATGCTCAGCTGTTGCTATGGAAACCGGGAGGGGAGGAGCTCATGAAAGGGAAAAAGGAGTCCTTGAAGAGCGAATCAGCTTTGAGAGTCAAATCAAGACCACATAAAAAACACGGCTACCAGAGAGAAAAGAAGGCAGCGTAGCCAAGGATGGAAATGTCAAACACTGAGTCACACTAACTGGACTCTGGTGGCAGCTCACTCCTGTGCCAATGTTTTATTCCTGAGAGAAATCAAATTCAAACTTGATAAAGAACATTCTGCACTCAGGAAAAAGAATTCTTTGTGCTCGAAAAGCCACTAACTTTGGTGATTACACAAAAGGTCTGGTCACTTAACATTTCTGTCCTCTGAGTGTTCACTCAGATGGACAAATCCAAGTGTGTGTTTCCTGTTTCAGTGTGATCTCCAGCTGCTCCTGCTCCTTTGTTCAGCTTTGACCAGACGAATGTGCTCAAACACTGAAGCTCTGTGTCTGAAAATGAAGAAATTATCTGAGCATGCTTTATCACTATATTTAATACATTGTGTTTACAATCTGTGATCGTTCTCATCCATATTTATTTAATACCTGCATCAGATTGTGACATCACATCCTCTTAAAGGTCTAGTGTGCAGGATTTAGTGCCATCTAGTGGTGAGGTTGCAGAATGCAACCAATGCATACTTCTACCGTGTGCCAAGTGTGTAGGGCAGGCGTGTTAAACATACGACCAGGCCAGAACCAGCCCATCAAGGGGTCCAATCCAGCCCACTGGATGACCTTGCACACTTCATGGTGATACACTTGTGAAGGTTAAGAAGTGCCAGGTTTCAGGAGCAAGTTAAACAGCGAGTAGCTTTCATCCTGTAAATTGAAAATAAGTTTTACAACCCTGGTGTCGGGGAGAAACGGTGGCCAATGCGAAAAAGGCAAATGGCCCGTTCTAGAGCCAGTGTTTGGTTTGTCCTTTCTGGACCACTGTTGCCTCAGTCCAGACCTTCGAATCAGCCCACTCCATCAAGGTCAAGTTGAATAATTTGTGACATTGTGACATGAAACAACAACAACAATTGAAATGAAACAACAATTGTGAGTGCTTTTAACATCATAGACACTGCACAGTTGTCTTGGTGCTCTTTCAGCATGTGTGGCACCTTGGTGAAGAGCACCAAGACAACTGTCCCTTGCCTACAGTCAAGTATAGTGGTGGCAGCATCATGGTTTGGGGCTGCATGAGTGCTGCCAGCTCTGGGGAGCTCGGTTCATTTAGGGAAACATGAATTCCAAGCAGAGCATGATCGCTCCTCTTCAGAAACTGAGCCGCAATGCAGTTTTCCAACATGATAATGACCCAAAACACACCTAGTAGATGACAACAGCCTTGCTGAGGAAGCTGAAGGTGAAGGTGATGGACTGGCCAAGTATGTATCCAGCCCTAAACTCACCTGTGCACCTGTGGGCCATCCTCAAGCTGAAGGTGGAGGAGCACAAGGTGTCTTCACATCCATCTGCTCCATGATGTCATCATGGAGGAGTGGGAGAGGATTCCTGAAGCAACCTGTGAGCTCTGGTGAATTCCATGCCCAAAAGGGTTAAGGCAGTGCTGGATAATAATGGTTGGCACACAAAATATTGACACTTTAGGCACAATTTGGACATGTTCACTGTGGGGTGTACTCACTTATGTTGCCAGCTGTTTAGATGTTGATGGCTGTGTTTTGAGTAATTTTCAGAGGAAGGTAAATCTATGCTACTATACAAGCTGTACACTGACTACTTTAAGTTATATCAAAGTGTCATTTCTATAGTGTTGTCCCATGAAAAGATATAATAACATATTTGCAAAAATGGGAGGGGTGTACTCACTTATGTGAGATAATGTACATGTATAATATGATGTTAATTCCACTACAGAAGAGACTTGATAATCACTAAAATTAGGTAGGGAAAAAGGTAGATATATTGATATTGGTATTTATTATCGGTCAAATGAGTTGTTTGGTATCTGCATATTGGATACCAGCAAAAAATCCATCACCTTGCATCCCTGCTTCGCTCCACTCCACTCTCAAAATCAAGTAGTCAAAACAGGTATGCTGGCATAGCCGCGCATCATTGTGAGCTTAAAATGATGTTAGATTTAGATGGATATGTTGGTCTGTAATGACTGGTTAGGGAAAATCGAATCCCTGTCCCTCACGAGATCGGAAAGAGTGGACACAATGTCACACTGAATTTGGAAACAGTGTCTAGCGAGTGGACACTTCTGTCTGATATCAGGCAAAGGCTACTGTAGAAACAAGACGGCAGACTCCACAGAAGAGGACCTGCATTTTATGTAGATATAAATGTCTCATTCTGAGGTAACGATAACACAAATTTTAGTTTCAGGTGTTTGTAGGCCAATGAAAACATAAGTATCATAAACATTTCTGCACCCTAAATCCTGCACACTTGACTTTTAAGGGGTAAATTTTGCTTGACAGAATCATAATGTGACCGCACCTTCACACCTGGTCTTAACATTTGATCTGTATACATTATGTTCATACTGACATCTGATCCTCTGACCTTTGTTTTCACACCTGGTATTAATAAGTGATCCTGTTATCTTGATTCTGCCCGTACTATGATCAGATCCAGGTAGAGCTGGTGAAAGGAGAGCAATGGGGGGTGCTACGACATGCAAGGTTAGGGTCAAGTTACAGAAGGTGACAGGTAATTGCAAACTGAGAAGTAGCCCACCTTTAGGTGTGGTCTGACCCATTCAGTCACACTCTCACTGCAGTGCAATCTGCATGCATTAAAGGGTTACTGTGGTGTTTTCAACTTGGAGTCTATTTTCACATTTTTGGGTGTAAGTGACTAATGAAAACAATAATTCTTGTGAAAGTGGTTCTGTATTGAGCAAACAGTCAGCAGTGGCAAAACAGGCTGCGCTGTAACCACTGGGGGCATTTGAGCACCATCAGTTTACGTCCTATGTAACGTTACATTACATTACAAAATATATAGTTGGTGAATAGGGTGTAATGATACATCGATCTGGATCAATATATCAATTCAAGGATTTAAAACAAGGATTTAAAAGAATGGCGTACTACTTAAATTGATGGTGCACAAATGCCCCCAGTGGTTGTACTTGTTTTTGCTATGGACAGGCTCAGATTGTTACCATAAGGGGCTGTGCACATGCCGCGTCTTTAACCACCTGGAAAATGCAAGGTCAGGTGCGGGGAGCTACTTTTATGAGCAAACTTTCAGGAGCGCGGTGGCAAGTTGCGTCTGAGGTTGGGAACACGTGTGTGCCTTTGAGTGTGCCTGCATTGAAAACAATGAATTTGAGCGTGCAAAAAACGTGGCATGTGCACAGCCCCTAAGTGTCCAACAATTTAAGCAAAGGATTCCTACAGAGATAGACCCTTTTTTTTTAGAGAGTATGGTCATTTTTGTTTAGCCAGAAACAGCCTGAAATTGCTGTTGTGGAAACAACCAGACTCCATTTAAAAATACAGTAATTTTAGCGTGTACAGAGTCAGCATATTTTAATATTTAACTAAGTGAAATGATTGTTTATTTCAACCGAACCAGAGTTGATGATTGTTGGAACAGTGGAAAGACAAACCAAAATAGTTTTTGTGGGTTTTATTTTGTTTCTGTTGGCTGTAAAATGAAGTGTGTTTAACGATGACAAAATTACTGTTTATTTAAATGGAGTCTGGCTGGTTTGACCATAGCTATCTTGGCTGTTTGTGATTAAACAAAAAGGATCTTACTCTTTGACAAAAAGGTCTTTTTCTGTAGGGATCCTGTCTAGAATGTTGTCAGACATTTAATATAACAATCTGAGCCTGTCAGTGGCAAAAACAGACACTTTTAAAGGGATGTAAATTTAAACTGATGACGTACAATTGCCCTTAGAGATTACATTGCAGCTGGTTTTGCTGCTATCGGATACAGCAGTCTCTCTCAATACAGGACCAGTGTCAAAAACTGATGTTCCTATCAGTCATCTAGACACCGAAACATGGGAAAAAAGGGTCTGAGTTGAAAAATACTCAAGTCACCCTTTAACATCTTCATTAACCTGTTTATTTAATCCAGATTAGATATCCAGATACAAACTGAATGTTAATACAAGGTGGAAGCGGGATCTTGTGTCTCAACAACATGCTACATACCAGATCTGAGCAGGTTTTGTGTGTGAAGTATGTTCACGCTGGAAAAGTGACAAAACTCGCCAAAACTTAAAAACTTAAATTCCTTTGATTTTTGAGTCAAGTGTTGATGGAATAGTTTTTCCGTCAATGAGAGGCACAAAGGGAACAGAAGAAGCACTCAGAGCAGCTCCAAGAGGATCTCACAAAACCAACCAAACAAACAAAATCATTAAATATTTGTCAAAAGATTTTGTTTGTTTCTCTTTGTGAAGTTTAATTGCCTGTGGTTCTGCAAAGTTTGATCGACAACCGTCGGTGCACGTCTTGCGTAACTTTACTGTCACGACAAAACAGTGACGTACATTGATTTCTAACTGACAAAACAATTTACTGTGAATCTTAGCATGCAGCTGAGACACAAATGAGGTTTCTCTGTTTTTTTTAAATTAAGATTTTTACCAAGTTATCAAACTGTCCACCATTGTGACATTTAGTCGTTATAATATTCCTCCTTTAAAGCTGCTGCAGGACGACTGTAATTACTGCATCACATCCTGAAAGTCACCTGAGCCTCTCGGCACAGCAGGATCGCGCTGAGAGCAGCTTTCACTCTCAAATAGCAAAGAGTGGAATAACATGATTGGCAGTGCGAGTGTGCGTCTGTGTTTCTGAGCGTGACTGCAGAGAAATCCTGCAGAGATCGAGGCTGTTACTGCAAAATCACATGAGAGACATTAAAGGTTCTCTGTGGTGATTCAGTGATCTTTGTACGGGGGCTTTTATTTATTGAGCACCTTGTTATAATGAAAGGAAACACATATTTGTGAGGTGAGCAGACAGGCTGAGTCATTAAATTATTAAACGCAGATGAACTGAAGAGATTCATTCTGGAAAAGATGAAGTGTTACATGAAGACAAAGTGCATTTGTAGAGCAGTTGTAGTAAAACCACTGGTGCAAATCAGGTTCATGTTTTTAGGTTTTTCAAAGCAGTTCATTGTTTTTTTTCTTAATGATACCTTTCACTTGACTAATTTGACGGTTACATGTTTTAATAAGATTATTGAAAAGTCTGTGTGCAGTTGTACAAACAGGAACTACATCTGCTTTTTAACATTGATACTGAAAGTATATTATCCATTTTGAGTATATGGTCTTTAATGTGTGTTAAATAGGCTATTTATAAGATGGATTTATTTCCCAAAATAAATTATACATTTGAACCCTTTTCATCTCATGGCTTTTGCTTTTTGGAAGTGAATAGAAATGTTTAAAAAGTAGTCATATTTTTCCAAAGATTTACATTGTTTGTCAGGTCGAGCTGTAACGCCACCAGAATTAAGAGGAGAGTCTGTTATTTAAAAGCAGCTGTTATTTTTTAACAGGTTATTCAGGTGCTGTTCTTGTACTTCTTTATTACATGAATAATTTAGTTTCACAAAAAAGAGACATATTGTACTTTTTACACCTCTCCAGTTATTTGGCATCTACTCTAGTATAATTACTTTTCACATTTAGATTTAAAAAGCCTTTATGTATGAGCTATTACGTATTAGTTACAACCTTCTACTATTAGTTAGCCCACATCTCCAACTGTTTAGTTATTAAATGTCCCCTGTGACTGTTTTACTATTATGTATGATATCATTAGATCATTATTCCTCTTGTATTCATGTTAAAAGTAGGATCTCACTGTTAAGTAGGTTTTATTTGGCTCATTTTTAAACTAAGAAAAGCAGCAAATCTTTTACATTTGTCAAGCTGAAAACGTGAAAAACGACTTCAACCGCCAAAATAGTTGCTAATTAATTTTATGTCGATGAAGTAACTGATTAATCGACTAATCGCTCCAGCGGTACTTGTTTAAACTCTTGGGAAGCTTGAATTATAACAAAATATCATACTTTATAAACTCTCCTTCTGTTTTGTTCACAGAAATCTTAATTTGAAAAGTAACTAAAGCTGTCAGAGAAATGCAGTGAAGTGAAAATGTACAGTATCTCCCTCTGAGATGTAATAAAGTTTGCATTAAAGAAGAGACTCAAGGGAAGAACGAGTACATCAAATGTGTATTGCAGTAAAGTTCTTGTTGCATTCCACCACTGGTGTAGGGAACATGTTGTTCACTCCGCCTACATGTACGCCCATGGACGTGCGCCAGCATTAGCTAAATTTATACTTCTTTACTTTTACTTCTTATGTAACTTTTATAGATCAGGACTTTTACTAGTAATTGAGTATTTTTTTTAACTTTTACATAAGTATTCTCCATTGTAAGTGCAGTAGCCTACTACATTGTACACACTTGAGCAAATAGTAATATAGCAGAGCTAGGCAGTATGTCTATTGTATCAATATCATGATATAAGACTAGATACGGTCTTAGATTTTAAAAATCGCAAGTGTTGTCTTTTCTTGTTTTTAACGTACTATAATTTTCTAAGCTTATGAGACTGTTCAAGTTGTTCTATTATTTGCCTTTACGGGCTTATTACAGGCGATATCACCTCTGCATCACTGATAATTATTAATCAAAAATCCTGTTGTGTAAATATTATGTGAAAGCACCAATAGTCAACCCTACATTATTGTCACACTATGAATGTTGAGTTATTCGCCAAAAACTTTTTCTCCATATCTCCTGTTTTGTTGTTGTTTTTTCTGCCAGTCTTTTTCGAGCAAGGCTGCAAAATGGGAATGCAGAAACTTTTCTTTACATTTATGAACAAAAAGGTTTTATTTTTTTAACAATTAGGAAAAAAGTAGGAATCTGCAGATAGTCAAAACTGAGCCACCCTTCAACCCCCTACATGTACACCCATGAACATGCCCCTGCATAGCTATATTTATACTTCTGTACTTTTACTTCTTAAAGGGAAATTTCGGTTTATTTCAACCTGTCTCCTATCGTCCTAAATTTGTTTCAAGTGACTAGTGACATAGAAATAATAGTTAGCATGTTAGCCGTTAGCCTAGATACAGCCGGGGTGCATAGTAGCGTCAGACCTGTTAAAACGTAAGTGAAAGGGCAACCTTCAAGTGCAAAGTTGGTCCACTAAACAAGCTTTTTTTCCACAAAGACCGCCTCATATCGTTAGGATAAATGTCAGAGAACATATAGAAAACGACATGTAAACGTGTTGTCTTACCTTACCGGTGTGCTGCCATGTTTGTTTACCATTTAGCTCTGCTTTTCAAAGCGCGGCCGAAATATATCTCGCAAGCTCTAGATAAAGCCCAGCTGGATACTACTCCAGGTGGAGGTGTCTTGTCCTCGGTCACATCCAGACCTTGAAAATAAGGCTGCAACCGGTCCCATTCCTTGCAACAGAGGCATTCCTCTTCTGTGGGCACTGGGGCACAGCATTCACAGGTACACCACCAATCTCCAGAGCTACGCAGCCTTGCAGCAGCCATTCCTCCTCTCTCGTCCTCTACCTGTTGCACTTCTCTCTCTCTCTCTCCTCCTCTGTTCTTCAATTTCACGAAGCTCTTCGTCAGTGTATTCTGGCTCAAATAAATAAGGGCGGCCATCAAACTCTGCAAAATCAAATTCCTCCTCCACAAAGTCGAAGTCTGGCAAAAAGTCAGCCATTATTCTATAAATCTTTCATAAAATAAATGAATGAACTTTTCAGGCTACTGTCCGGTTCTGCCTTCCAGCTGTTGCTGCTTGTTCAGGCACGCTATGAGATCGCTGCTTGTTCTCGCGATATATTTCGGCCGCGCTTTGGAAAGCAGAGCTAAATGGTAATCAAACATGGCACCATACCGGTAAGGTAAGACAACACGTTTACATGTCGTTTTCTATATGTTCTCTGACATTTATCCTAACGATATGAGGCGGTCTTTGTGGAAAAAAAGCTTGTTTAGTGGACTAACTTTGCACTTGAAGGTTGCCCGTTCACTTACGTTTTAACAGGTCTGACGCTACTATGCGCGCCGGCTGTATCTAGGCTAACGGCTAATATGCTAACTATTATTTTTATGTCACTAGTTACTTGAAACAAATTTAGGACGATAGGAGACAGGTTGAAATAAACCGAAATTTCCCTTTAAGTAACATTTATAGGCTAGATCAGGACTTTTACTTGTAATTGAGTAATTTTCTATTTTGACTTGAATATACTTATACTTACAGTACATACTTCCTCCACCAATATGTATATATGTAATATATTAATATCATGCTATAGATTTTGGATATCGTAAGAGTTGTCTTTTTTTGGTTTTAAAAGTGTTTAAAAATTGTTCGTTTACCCACTTATTATATATTATATCCACATCACTGATAATTATTTATCAAATATCTTATTATCAAAATATTATATAGTCAACTCTAGATTATTGTTGCAATATTGAGGTTTTAAGTAAAAACTAGAAAATACATTTCCTGCAGAAAATACGTGTGTATGCTGAATGAACTGAAAATAATGGCTGATAATGCAGATATAGTAGTAATAGCAGATCTAGTTGTAGTTGTAGTAGCAGCAGTACTTGCAATAGTTGAAGTAGTAGTAGTTAGAATAACAGTAGTAGAAGTAGTAATAGCAGTAGTTCATACTTCAAGAAGCATAAAAAGTAGAAAAAACTAAAGTATAAATGTCCTTAAATAGCTGAATGTTTTGACATTTGAATAGTTTCTGTAGCTGGAAGTATGCAGAGGTAGTGATTATCAAAAGATGCAAAGGAGAGGTAGTTGTAGTAGTATAGTAAAGTAGTAGTATAGTTTATCTATAGTCAAGCCAAACCTTATTATTATTATTATTATTATTATTATTATTATTAGAAAATATATTGGGATATTTAATTTTCTTTGTATTGTGCAGCCCTATTAAAAGTATATTATTGTGTTTGTTTTTGTTTGCCGGTCTGTTTCTAGCAAGGCTGCAAAGTTGGAACATAGAAACTTTTCTTAACATTTATGAGCAAAAAAAGATTTAATTTTTTATTATTCAGAAAAAAATGTATTTGCAGACAGCCAGGACAGAGCCACCTTCACACCCCCTACATGCACGCCCATGTCCGGTGCTCTGGCATTAGCACTACATTCATAGTAGACCTATATATGATAGTTATGTAACTCTCTTCCTGCTCACATATCCCTCTCTAATCTCCAGGTTTGCACAGAAATCCACTCTCCCCTCACACCGCTGCTGCAGCCGGCTGAAAGCGTAATATCTGCACAGTAAAGCTGGGTCAAGTGTGCCGTCAAAGTACGGGTAAAGAAGTGCAGAGGCGAAGGGCTGGGCCTCGGACAGGTTTAGCCTCATTCCTGCAGCACGCTGTGTGGCGGACACTCCGCACACACACTTTGCTTTCTGCCCCGATCTCTTCCCTTGTCCCTGCTCGTCCACCTACCCCACGGATCCAGAGCCTCATTTCCCTCTGCACCGTGACTGACAGCGCGTCTCGTCCAATCACAGAGCGCGACAGTGCTCCCGGCGGCCAATCAGCGTCGTACGTACGCTGTCGACCGCGTCAAGCACGCTTCTGTGCGTCTCTGTTATGTGTGCCATGGTCTCAACCCAGCAGTGTTGACAATAGGGTGAAAAAGAAACAGCCCCGAATTATAAACGAGCTAAGGAAAACACCAAAATCCAGGGGTTTGGGGAAGACAAGCAATTGAATCAGTAACAGGAATGTAATTGCGTTAATCTAATCGTTTTATATAGCCGTATTTTGTTATTAATGGGAGTTTGAGGATTATTCCGTTGGAAGGAAAAAGGTACTCGTGGGTTTGGCTGTTTCAGGCCAGATTTTCCTGCTGTTTTGCCGCTGCTTGGGAAAGGCTGTTTGCACCGAGCTGGAGGTAGCCTAACAGTTAGCCCGGTAGATTTCCCAAAACATAGGATAACTCCTCCGCCGCCGTCTCCGTTGCGAACCACAGAGGATCAAGGTAAAGTACTACGATTGGAGAGCTTACAGCCAACTCGGTCGGCTGCAGCTTGTCGGGCTCGGGGGTCGGGACTCGGGACGGTGTGTGTTTCCCAACCCAAGTCGGTCTGTCAGTCTGTGAGCGCTAGCTAACGGTAGCAGCATTAGCACTGCCCCCCTGTATTTACATCTGGGATGATGGGTGATCGCCCAAGTCCGCCCAGGTAACGTTACTTTATCAGCACACACATAGATTTAAGAATTGATCTATTCAATGTTTTCATATGCACTGGGAGCTAGCTGCTGGTGGCTAATATGCTAATGCTACATGTAAGCTAACCCGCGATAGCCGTAGCACTAACGTTAGCTAGCTACCTAAAATGCCGTTTTCTGAAATAAAATGGGCAGCTATGTTGAAATGCTGCATTGTCTCAATGTTAGTGATGTATAATTGTTTTGTGTAGTGAGAGGAGACTTCTAACTAACGGTGTAAGCGTTGAAATCAAACGCTTTGTAACGGTTAATCGGGAAGCTACCGTTGCTAGCTAGCTAGCTAACGTTAGTGAGGCTATCGCGCTGTCAAGTTTTGAATATTATGCTGCTGCCAGGCCCAACATGGCCAAGCTAACGCCAGCTCTCCTAAACGGCTTGATTTTTGACCTCATGCAGCTCATGGCCTACTTTGCTGCTCTGGTTGATAACAGTAAATAAGTAACATGAAATTACACTGTAAATTGATATAATCTTTATTATGTCATTTGGCTTAGGTGGTGGCTTAGAGGCTGATCTTTCCAGGGCAGAGCTGATGTCAGGAAAGCATTCGGCCATGGGCAGGTTTACTTAAAAGTAAAATGCTGATGTTTAATCCTACATGGGTTGAAAAAAGCCCTGTGAATCTGGCCTGGGACAAGTTTAGCTTTCCTGTCAAGTGAAACCAACTGTCAAATGTGTGGTGATAATACGACATGAACTCTGACTGGCTTTGCACCAAGATACTGTGTCTGGCAAAGTCTAAATATGCCACAGGTCTGTCATGTTTGCTTGTAATGGACAACATTGTTTCGACATGTTGTGTTGTAGTGTGTGTTTACAACCAGGCAGAGAGAGATCATCGCCACTAATGACACTGTAGTGACATGGATGATGAGAGGTAGAAACATAGTGATGATGAGTGAGAGATACAGAAAGATAAAGATGAGGGGTGATGACCGGTGGTGAAAGAGGTACTTAGATCTTTTACACGAGTAAAAATAGCAATACTACAGTGTAGCACTACTCTATTACAACTAAAAGCCATGCATTCAAAATCATAAGTAAAAGTACTTAAAGTATCAACATGGAAATATACTCATTATGCAGAATGTCTCATTACAAGATCAAATATAATTGGATTATAATTGATGCACTGATGTTTGGTTCACGTTAATGGCAAAGATAGTAAAAGTGCTGCTAATTTTAACCACTTTATAAACTGCTAGCTTGTGGATTTCCCCCGTATCTCATCTTAATCTGTAATAATGCATTATAGTTTGGATTATTAATCTAAATTTGCAAAGTAACTACAGTTTTAATCAGGGTTGGAAGTTAATTTTTTGGCCATCTGCCACTCTGGCTCGTGAATCCCAGTATCTACCAGCCACTCAGTAGATTACCATTGCTCTCTTGTCTGGTGAGTAAAGCAGTTCTAGCAGCCACTTGCATTATGCAGCATATTTTGCCAGCATTTAGCTGGTGGCTGGTGCTTATTTCCAACCCCAGTAGTAAATAAAGTTATAGAATAAATGTAGTGGAGTAAGAAGTGTAATATTTGCCGAAGTATAAAGTAGCAGAAAATGGAAATACTCGCTAAAAGCACCCTTGAAATTGTTCCTAAGTACAGTACTTGAGCAAAGGTATGTAGTTACTTTCCAGTACTGATGTTTTTTTTTTATTTCCACCGAGCCTCTGCCATGTCAGTGATGTGTGAATGACAGGAGCATGCCAGAGGCCAGGTGTGGTGTTATGCGTTATATGTGATGGTATTTGCAGTGCATGTGTGTGTTTGTGTAGGTGTACTCCTGGTTTTGGTACTGTCACGCTGGTTCACCTTCAAGGTTTTTGAATGTCACACCACGTTGAGGGCAGGTCCAGCTGCTGCTGAGATAGCTCAACATCCAAAGTCTCCTGTGTTTATGATGACGCTGGTGTAGTAACTGCCTCTGTCTTATCAGCCCTGTATGGCTTTGTGTGTGTGTGTGTGTGTGTGTGTTTGAAAGTTGCTGAGTTCATTTGTTCTTGACTGTGTGAACAGTGCAATTATCCTGTGAATGAATCATACCAATTAGACGTGCTGTCAGATTGCCGCATTCAGTCAATAATGGCAACAGGAGACTTTCTGAAGAAGTGAGTAGCAGAAGGATTTGAAATGCTACAGCCGGGATTCATACTGATGTAATTAGTGTTGGGACCACTTATCCATTTATCAGTAACCCTAGGATATTAATATATAAAATAAGCTGTACTCTTTGTTATGCATAAATAATTTGCAGCTGTGATAAGCATGAAACTTGATTGGTAATGGCTGCAAAGTTGAAGGACTTTATGGCTTAAACTTAATACATTGCTCTAAGGACATTTTTTGTGTTGGTTGTGAATGATGCTTTAGAGGTTCCCTTTGTAATTGCAGATACTGAATATTAATCTGTTGAGTGTGTGTGCACAGTTTTCAGAGCTGAAACAGTAAGACGATTAGTCAACTGACAAAAAACCCTGCTCAAAATTTATTATTTTTCTGTTTTGTTCTTTGTCTTCAGTGAGAACAAACTGAATATTTTTGAGATTCAAACTGTTGGATGGACAAAACATGACATTTGAAGGCATCACCAAGGGTCCTGGCAAATTTTAAAGATCAAACAATTACTCAGTCAACAAATAGTCTGTAGAATAATTGATATTAAGAACATTCCTTTGTTGCTTTTCAAGTAATATAAAAAAAAAACCCTGTCCTGCTTATTATGCACATGGCCACAACGTTTCAAGCCCTTCATATATATTTTTAAGAACATTTTTTGTCACTATAAATAATGTTTCGTAACCCCCTTTTGCAAATTTCTTTGGGTTTTGGATTGTTGGAGGGACAAAACAAGACATTTAAGATAGGGCTGAGCAATGGAGAAAATTATATCACAACATTTTTGACCCAAGACTTTGATATTGGTATTGCAGTGATATTGTAGGGCTGACTGTTAGTGCTTACGTAAAATATTTACTGGTAGGCTACACAATAATTTTTTGATAAATAATCATCAGTAACATATGGATAGAAGATTAAGTGGGTAAAGTCAATTAATAGAAAGGTGAGAACAGTCTGGTGAGTTCAGAAAATCATATCACTTTACTGTAATGTAGCCTTCAAAACCAGGAAGAGACAACACTTATTTTATTAGAATATCCAAAATCAAAGACGATGTTTAGTAGGGCTGGGTATCTGTATTAGATACCTTTAAGGTATCGACCAAAATAACCCAGTACCAGGTAGTATAGAAACGTCTCCAGTCAAACGATACCCACATTTGATCCTTTTTGTGCAGTGTGTATGATCCCGGACCGTCCTGAGTCCCTCCCGGATCAGCAGACTTATGGCTGACATCCAACAGCAAGACGTTAAACGGTCCCAACGAACTCACACAGACACCAAAGTGGCTTAACTGTGTTGTAAAACCTGTTAATAACCATTAGGTAATGTTGGCAGTGTGATACCAACAGTAAACTTTATCACTGTACCTGTGGCCAGGCGGACTCTCACAACTGTCCTTGGGGTGGAGTCTACAGTACAGTGTATTTGATGGAATTGGCAGTTCTGTGTGCCGAGATGCCACCAAAACATTCAAAAGTATAGGTATACACTACACGCTACTCACATTGAAGATATTCAGTTAAGTACTCTTTTGGTATTGGTATCACTTTAAGGGTACTGGTATCAGAATTTTTCTAGGGCTGCCCCCGACTAAGAATTTTCCTAGTCGACCAATAGTCGTCATTTAGGTCCAGTGGTCGACTAGTCTCCTGCACGTTTACCATATTAATGTAATGATTAAATGATATATTTTGTGTGGTTTGAGTTGAAGGTGTGAGAAAGAATAGTATCAGTAACATTGTTAACACTGTGCTACATTACAGAGAAATATAAAACCATCCTAATGAACCTTCATTAATATAGGCCTATATTTTATCTACAAGTGCACGTCACACACTGAGCGAGCCGCCTGTTAATGACGCTGTGGGCTAATGGGCATGTAGCTACTTCCATGTTTCAGATGATACGTCATGTTTGTTGTCGACCAATGAAGATGAGTTTACATATCACCGTGGTTCGTCCTTCACCTTCTCAAAATGATCCCACACTTTGGTTTTTTTCTGCCCGACATTTTATTAACTAGTCTGTGGAATAACCGCTGGAAATTAATGTTAGTCGACTAATGTTTAGTCTGTTGAGTTAAAGGTTGCATTTTGTATTTTTCTGAACGGGTCTCACTGTTGTAGTTGAGTGAAATCAGGAGTGAATGCCTCTACCTGCTTTTTCATCACTAAATTAGTGTCCATAGAAAGCCCACGTGAATTTAGATGAAGTGTTGCAGCAAAGCAGCTAATTCATACCCACAGTTTGTTTGGTTTTTGCAGCTCATGGGGCTTTTGAATTTTAACTTTGGACCACAGGCGAGATCCTTGAGCATTCCTCCTGCCAGCCTCCTTTTTATCTCTCGTGTGTGTTCCTGTACGTGTTTGTTCCCTCGCTTCAGCTCCTTTCGCTCTGCCTTGCCGTTGCCTATTTGTTGACTTCCTGTCGAACAGCAGCTCCCTCCCTCCCTCCTCTTCCTCTCTTTCTGTCGCTCTCCCTGTTGTTCGCTGTGCCCCCTCCTCTCTCCTTCCTCCTTGTTCTTTAATCCCACCCTCCCCGAGCCTGTTTGGATGTCATCTGGTCTCTTATGTAAGAGGCATGGGAGGGGGAATGGCTTTGGTGCTTGGTTGCCATACGCCTGGCCAGCCGCCGTAGTCTGCCTCCCTCGTGTGTTGTGGTGGCACTGGAGTGTTTTCGCCATTAGCCGGCTAGTCACAGAGAGAGAGAGAGAGAAAGAGACAGTGAGGGACTGATGGTTGTACATGGGGATTCCAGTGCCCCTTTGCACAGGTAAGTGGAGCTCCAGTTGTATGTTTCATAGGTTTTTCTGAGGGATTGTAGTTTTGTCCACTGGTGGCATTCACCAGGTGGCGAAAGCATAAAAGCATTGGCAGCTCTTTGATTATTCATTGTTGCCGTTGGTGATGTAGCTGGCAGAGACTGAGAGTTGCTTACTGATCGAGATGTACAACTTCGCCGATGCATCCTGAAATGCAGCAGACACAGTGTGTTTGATCAGGGCTGAGTGAAGCTGACTGGCTGTATTAAGTCATCCTTGCAGAGATCCAAAGTCTTATTAGGATGCAGTGCGTATGTGAGGGTAGTATTTTAAAAAGTGCTGGCTTAGTTTAAAGTGGTTTTATTTCTGTAGCCCCAAATCACAGACTCAGAGGGCCGTAAAAGCTGTGCAGCATGCAACACTAACTATTATTTTCATTATCAATTAATTGCATTGTTAATAAAATTTGCGTTCAAGGTAACATCTTCAAATATTTTGTTATGTATGTCCAACAGTCCAAAAGATATTGAGTATACAATGATATAAAACAGAAAAGCAGCAGATCTTCATATAAGAGAAGCTGCAACCAGAGAAAGGGTGGTGTTATTTCTTATAAAAAATGCCTAAAACAATATTTTATTATTATTTAAATAGTTCAATTTTCTGTCCATCAACTAATCAATTAACAAACTAACTGTTTCAGCTCTCTGTTACACCCTGTAGTCCTTCACCCTCAGTTTGGATGAGGAAAACTCCCTCAGAAAACTCGCCTTTAGCGTGTGAGCGAAACATTTTTGGACATTTAATGGCAGCTGCTGCTCCACACCGTCATCACAACTCCACAAATAGCAGATTTAACTATTTGCAGGTATAAAAACCTGATTGCCTAAAGGTGTCAAAGAGTGTGTACGTCAAAGCTTTTGGCACGATAAGCCATTAGCCGGAGATAATCTCAGAGTGAAGGTGAATTTCAGAGGCTGTGTCCTGCTTTGTCTGGTCTTTGCGTGGCTCCATAGCACACACACACACACACACACACAGAGGCGTTGAGGTGTCAATTTGCACTTTTTTTGTTGTGTTTTCACTGAGGCTTGAGATAGTGTCAGGACCCACTTTTGTGTGACATTTGAATAGTCCTGTGCCAAAATTTGAAAGGCAAAACTGTCAACCAGGGAAGCAAATTTCTTTTTTTTCCCCATGTACAGTACAGTCTGTAGCGTGCTCTGTATTCAGTCACAGTTTTATTTTTACCACATAGCAGGACTCACAGATTAATGGTGAGTTAACAGCCAGTGATAAGACAGATCAGTGTTCAGCTGGAGGTATTTACCCGCCCTGATGATGCCCAACAGAAGGCATTCATACGGATGGATCATTAACAGCTGTGTGGTTATGAAAGAGGAGACAGTGAGCAGTGCTGACAGATGACTGTTTTGTCATTTACATGTAATTGGTTTTGTCATATGTGAATCTGCATCTGTAGGGTGTTGTGGTAAATTAAAAAACTACGCCCCCCTGTGCTCTAGTTAAAGTAAAGGTTCTTAGTTTTTGAGACATGTCCAGGGCTTCAACCAACAATTATAGGTTTAGTAAATCAGAAAATGAACAGTGAAGACAATGGTGACATGTTTAAGTGGTTGTCTTCCTATAACTACACAAAGATTTTGATAAAGATGTGCGCATTTGGAAATTCTGGGCTGATACTGATGTTATTTAATGTTGTTCACGTTGCCCTTTGTGCCAGGGAAACAAAGAAATCTTCATTTTTGATAATAACTGAACTGTTTTAAAGCCCGTGAGCTCGTACTGAGCTTGAACGCATCATAATGTAACTTAATGCAACCTCGGTTAGTTCGTCCTGGCCATCGGCTGCTAACATAAACTAGCTCTCCTCCTGCCGATTTCAACACTGATTAGTTGTTCGTGATGTAATGTTATCAGGGAAAAAATAGGTTGGGGCTCTGCGTGTCGATATCGAATTTACTGTGACTTGTCATCTTGAAGGCGTCCAGGGCAAGTCCTCTGTACATCGTTTCTAACGTCTACAACAGGGCACGTTAAGTCTGGAGCCCTGCTTTTTAGCCTGCCAAAAACTGATGTGACACAACAGAAAAACATCGGCTACTGCCATCGGTGAATGTCATCTTATTTGCTGATAGGGCAGTGGCAGTTAACAAGGCAAATGTTGTCTGATATTGATGTTAAGCTAATAAATTGATACTTCCTTATATGAAAATCCTGACCTGCTGAGGAGCTGAATCCTGCTAATGTTGGCATTTTTTGCTTTATAATGATGAGTCGATTACCAATATGGTGTGCAATTAATTTCCTATCAGTTGACTGCTACAGCTCCTGATGTGTTGTGATTAAATAGCAACGGGTTCCTGCAACTTCCTACACTGTTTTATGGCAGAGACACCCTGCCTCGCCTGAAATAAAGAGTGCCTCTGCTAGCGTCAGACGACTACTACACTTCGTATAAGTGTAATATTAGGCTAACCAGCATCTAGAAACTACATTGATTGAACAAGATGTGTGAGGATTACATCGTGTTTGTGTTGCAGCAATTAATCAAAAAGAAAACTTTGATATAAGTTAGGAAAATAGGGCACTTAGGCTTCCCTGAGTAGAGTCCAGATATGGGTCTGGAAAAGAAAAGAAGGCAGGCTGGTGTAAATATGCACAAACTGGCCTGAAAAACAGAGAGATTTGAAATGTAAACAGTTCAGGATCTCTCTTTATTAATCACAGTTGTCAGTCTTGATTATCATCTTCCTCCACAGTCGTATCGCATCCACACCTTGATGGACTCAAACCACAGATGGATGCCACGCCATGCTCCTCTGCAATCATTAATCACTTTTAAAACTGCGGCATACTGTACGCGATGATGGACGCTCAGCTGTGTTGCCTCAGATAGCTTGTAAAAGGCTTTCACTGTCTGCTAGTGCTGTCCACATCCTCAGGCAGCAGGATGACGTGAGTGTGTGTGTGTGTTTGTACTGAAGGCCGAGTGTGTCCTGGTGCCTCTCCTCCTCCTCTGTCCGCTGTGTTACATACAAGGCCTGCTGGTGGACATACTGTACGACTGCCTGTGTGACTCTGACAGAGCATTAGAGATGCAGCCAGCATAGAGTACAGCCTGCAGCGTCTCATTCATGTCTTATTACATAACCATTTCTGCTAGAGTCGTAATTTATTTCTTCACAGGCCTTTGTGAGTTAGTGCGGACTGGGGCAGGACTTCAGTGTCTCCAGTTATTGTGGCTTACATGCTAACTTATGTGACAGTTAACGACACAGAGTAAGAAAATAAGTCGATTGACACTCAAAATGAGCTTCTGGGTGTGGCTCAGAAAAGTGTGACTTCTGCTGCGGCTTGTTTTTTTTTGTTGTTGTTGTCTGCTCGTTAGAAGTTTTTTAGACGTAATCAGCAGCACACACACAGCAGTGGACATTTCCTCGGCTTCCTCCCACTGCGGCGACGCCTCGCAGCCGCAGCTCCCATTGTTGTGGGTAGACTGGTGTGTGTGAGTGTGATGGTCCGTTGGCAGGTAGGAAGGCGGTGCGTTTGTGGACTGTAACCAGGCCTCAGCCTAAATAGTCTCGCATGCTGGGAAAATGAGGCCGGCTACTGCGGCTGCACAGGTTTGTTGTGAGACTGTGGATAAAATGCTGGAGGCTAAAGAAATAGGTTTGTGGGGATGTTTTTTTGTTTTATTTTGTTTTGTTTTCATGAAGTCAGAAAAATAAAAATGTCTATAATAAAAAAAATCAAAATTAAACTCCCTGTTATTGAAAATAAGCGATGAAATAACATTTCTTGATAATGATTGATAATTTATCTGATAATTTCACATTGTATCGGATCATTTGTAAATTATATTTAGTCATATTGTCTTATTTACACACTTTGAAGCTCCAAACATTCAGAGGGTCATAAAAAGCCTTCAATCTCAAGTAATAAAACTTGAACGCGCTAGTTTTGTCAATAGAAATCAAGTTCAAGGGGTAAACAGAAGTCTTGTATTTGTTTTTACATGAATATCGCCTGATTTATAAGAACTGAATATCATACGTTATCCCACAGAAACCCACATCAGTTGACATCCAGTTTCAGTTCTGTATACCTGTCAGTACTCTGTGGCTAATCACTCCGCCCTCGGTGAACTGAGCGCTCTCTAAACGCACGTCTAATGTGATTGTGTCAACCGCTCACCCCCCTGTGTGTTTCTCCCAGCAGGGCTATGTCCTCGGCAGCCACCACATCTCCATCTGTGGACAAAGTGGACGGATTTTCACGGAAGTCTGTCAGGAAGGCCAAGCAGAAGCGGTCGCAGAGCTCGTCCCAGTTCCGCTCTCAGGGCAAACCCATAGAGCTCACGCCCTTGCCACTGCTCAAGGGTAAGAGGGTGTGTGTGTGTGTGTGTGTGTGAGAGAGAATGTTGGAGCTAAAGGGGTGACAGCCCAGCCAAACAGTAACATTGAGTAAGTGTTGAAATTTACTTGTAGCTGCAAAAGTTATCATATTCAGTTTATGACGAAGAGTAACTTTAAGTTGGTGTTAACTTGAGTCTTATCCTTGAACATCTACATAAAAATCCAGCCCTAAAATTCCAAATATCATCTTGGAATGATAGAAAATGAAATGTATTAACCTTTTTAAAGACTTGATGATGTTGAAATTTCCTTCAGTTTAAGATGCTGACCACGTGGTCACAGCGTCCCCTGTTTGAGTGCCGCCATGGACATTTATTGTCAAATATTCTGTGTCATTCTGTCCATCGTATTACACAAATACCCCTGAAATCCAGCCTGACGTATGTGGTGTCTTTGGAGACTTACGGATCTTAACTCAAATGAAGTTATTTGGATTTAAAGTCTTCGCTGCATGACATGACTTTATGTGCATGGACCCACCGATCTTGAAGCCGATAGATAACCTCTCCGTTCCTCTGTGTTTGCCTTGTGGTGTCAAGATTCAGCTGTTAATTAGCTTCACCTTTGCTCCTGCTTGTCTTACATTTAAACCACGCACTCAGAGTGTGTTTGTCTCCCAAGCGCCTCTCTGCACAGAGATGCCGTGTCGAAATTTTGAGCCCCAGAAAGTCTTATGAAACTGGTGCAACGGTGACCAGAGCTGCTAAACTTGAGCCAGTTATTTTCCTGCCTTGCCCGTTTTTAGAGTCGAGCTGTGTCTGAATGCTGTTGTTGTTTCCATGCCTGCTCCTCTGTCTGTCTGTCTGTGTCTCTATGTGTGTGTGTGTGTGTGTGTGTGTGTGTGTGTGTGTTAGCTACGTGCCTAGACAGGTAGATCATCATGATGATCGCACAGGGCAGGTCAGTGCTGCTCTCTGCCTTTGTCATTGAGAGAATGTCTTCAGTCTTCTTATTCTCCGATTGTAAATGTTCAGAGAATTTTTTTATGTTTTTATTGTTTTAAATCAATTTTACCTACAAACCTCGTGTCCCTGTGAGTCATCACCTCTGTTACAGCGTGTCTGTATCTTCTCAGATTTTAAAGGGTCGTCAAATACCAACGATTTTGGGTTGGTCGTTCAGTCTTCCCAGTCAACCTGGGAATGAGACTCATCAGTCAACTATCTTTCTGCAGAGTTACATACTGAACACTTAAAGTTTTTCTATGCAGGAATGTCAGTTACTGTTTGTGAACACACTCGCCAGCAAAAGTAAAAGTAAAAGCCAACCCCAGATTCACTCTCGATTGGCATTTTGTCTCTTTAGTACTACGTCTTCGGATGCCTGCTGCTTGCAGTGTGGCACCTGGTTGCTACCTTTTTATAAAGTCCCGACCTCACCTGAGTGCTGTGGGGTTTACACCCATTAATGTCCTGAACTACCACACACTTATAGCAGGACTTCTGTATGAGTCTTTATGTTGTTCTTCAGGAAAATCCTACATAGTATACCTTTTAAATAATGCTCAGATTTTATGATAAGCTAAAGCTTTCCAGTATTTGACCTGGATAAAAGCCAAAAGCCAAACATAATGTGTGTGAGAGAACATGTATTTTGGTGGCTTCTTTCCTGTTAATCCTCATGTGACCTCTTTGAGTCATCTTACAACCCCTTGGGAAGTTCCCGACCCTCAAATTTTTCAATAAATGTATTTGTGATGCTTAATTATTAGGGACTGGAAATGAGTAACCTTCTGACGTGATACTGTATTGTCTCTAAAGAATGCCATTGTGTCACTAAGCAGTGGAACGTATTGATATGTGCATATCACACCGCAGCTCAAAGTGAATTGTGCGATGCGTGGTATGCACTTGGGCGTAGTAAAACACAATGAGACACCTCGTCCACGTTTTGTAAACACAACAGTGGTGTGGTGTGGTGTTGACAGCAGGAATGCTGCTACACAGAAACCAGACAGAGCCGTCACCTGTCGAGAGTTTTAATGGAAAACCACTTTCTGGTTCCTCTGCAGGGCGGGGCTTGTAATCAGGACAGGAAGGGAACCCTGAGCCCTCCCTGTGTTTGTATGTTAAAATGTGTCTGTGTGGTGTGTGGTGTGTGGTGTGTGCGAGTGTGCGTTCATGCTCCACTTACACTGGCTGTCCTTATGTAAACATCTACATGCTACAGGCACACAGCAACACACCTGACCTGCGGGCTCCAACACAGACTTATTCCAGGAGGAGTACGCACTGTTTGACAACGAAGCAAAAACCCAAACATCAGCTTTTTTTAGTAGTTTCTAAGAAATACAGAAGGTTCCTAGAGAGCATATTGTCTCATTTCCCTTTTGTGAAACAGCAGTAACTCCACCTGGATGATGACTATGTTATTATAGAGAATAATATAAAAAAAATGTAAATTATTCTTTAAATACCATGATCACAGTTGTGAAAATTATTTTTATTGCACTTTGATATATTTTAATATCTCTCAATGCAGCGTTATTCAAGTAGAAGCAGTAAAAAATGTCGTTGCATTTTATTGAAATTGCATGCTTAAATATCGGACAAAATTCACACCAGTAATTACGTCTTTACGGCTTTGGCAAGATATGCACAGAATGTGTGATTTCCCTTGTTTGTTTTCAAATCACATTTTCTCCAAATACAAAATGAAGATCCACTTTTAGTGTATGAATCATTTCAGACTCAGGAGATACATTTTTCTTTCACGGTGTTGGATATTTTTTTATCTTGTTATCTGAGATTGCAGATTTTATTTTAGCCAAATGGTGCATGTTAGGACGGTCGCTTTTTTATTTGAAATTAAGGCTACTGTTTGAATTTAAGAAAAAATTATTTGATCTGTGATGATCTGTCTGAATTCAAAATTCAGCGTATGATTGCAACAGGCCGTGCTCTGTACTCCAGCTGGATATGTTCACAGAATACTCTGATTTGATTTTTCGCGCTGACAACAGTTGTCAGCGCGAAATGCAGGAATCTAGGGAGCCGTGAACGGATGAATCGTGACACTGAACAATTTGAGATAATGAGTGGAAGTATTTACACTTTTTTAAACGTAAAAGGAAGGCTTTTGATGCCTGACATTGCATATACTTTACTGTAGCATCACCACAACAACAAGTGTAAAGTCATCTGTTAGTATCCTGATTATCAGGCTGTTTTCTCTTTAAATTAATGAACAAATAGTGGATGTCAATGGTGATTCAGAGGTTTTGGGCCAGGCTTAAATTCTTACCTTGTGACTCAAGTAATGTCTTACTCATCTTTACTTGATATTGTTTATTTTTGAAGAAGTATTGGTATGTTTAAAGCTGGGATTTTGTTGGGATTTTCATGGGAATTTTGAATAGCAAACAGTTGAGGATCTCCAATTTAATTGACAGCTTATTGTAGCTCTGCTGACACGACGTTAAAATATATTCTCTGTTCTCTTGTTACAGTTCAGTTGTGTATTTGTACAGTGAGTTTGCGATCAACAGGTGCCATGCTGGATGTGTAAAACAGACAGAATGTACCTTGGGTTCTTGTCATAGTTTATTTTCGTGTCTTTTATAGTCGTACTGTATTTACCCGCAGCTCGGTGACTGAGCCGGCACATGGTCGGCCTTTTTCAGCAGCTCCCTGCTTCAGTTTCACACGTTCACTTCACATTCACACGGCTCCACACATTTCTCACCTCTTAAGTACAATCACAGTCTGCTGCTCCTGACCGCCGAGCAGCTCCACTGGAACTCTTGCTTTTTCACCCGCGCACTCGATTCAGGAGGTGGCTTGCTTACAACGGAGTCGGGCGGAATTAGAAACACAGTCGGACATGTCACCGATAACAGATTTCATTGCTAGGTGTTATTCCCTGTCCTGCTGCTCCTGTACTGTACTCTGTTCCTGCAGAGACATACTGTACAATATGAAGCAAACACAGTCACGTGTTTTTTAGTCATGGTTTGAGTGGAGCAGTGATGTGTAGCTCTGTTTGAGGGTGGTGCAAAGCCTCTGTAAGGACAGGTAGTGTAGCCGCTGGTGGAGGGTCTGTGCAGAGCAGATAATGAGGGTGTTTCCATTATTTCCCGCTATATGTATTAATCTGCATGATCATGATTAGCTGAGAGTGGAGGAGTCTGCAGTTTGGTTCCCAGACTATGATTGAGATTCATGGAGGACTTTGTTGAGAGACTCTCTGGTATGACCTGGTGTCACCACTGTACTGTGGCTGGCGATCATTTGAATCTTTACATGCAGTGCCTGAGTTTCATCTCTGGTACCAATATGAGCATTTTAATTTTAATTCCACTTTCTTTGTGTGCAAGAACTTAACCTGAATCAAAGACGGTGTAAAACAATACAAATTCAGTTTTAAATCAAGACCTGTTGGTTTAAAGAATAAGTAAAGCACATTACAAATCTTACCAGACATTTGAGGCAAGCTTTTAAGTATTTGAGGTACTATGTTCTAAAGAGACATTTTGATCAATACCAAAAAAATATTTAGGCATTCTAATGACTACCTTCTTATTCTTACCAAGCATTAGAAAGTTAGCAAACAGGTATAAGCCTCAGTGGGGCTGTGTTGGGAAATAAATTGGGCTGCCCCTTGAAGGTCAGAGATTTGAATCATTAGTTGTAGACCCCTTAGTCAACTGAAATTGCTTCAAGTCAAGCACTCTTATTGTTTTCATGCTAGTCAGTGTGCAGGGGACCAAAACGTCCTTAGAGTTAGCTGCACAGTGAGCGCTCTTGACTTTCACGCTACTCTTTGGTACAGTCAGCTTCGGACAAGATGCAACAGCACAGAGGAGGAGAAACGTTTAACGGGAATGCCCTGAAATAACATGATCTTCACTCTTCTGCTGAGAAGTGGTGGATATACAGCGCACAACACGTTAATACGACAGTCTCTGGCTTTTGTTTGATAGCTTGTATCTGCAAAAAATGTTGCACCGTTCCGATCTGTGTTAGCATTGTTAGCTTGTTTGCTTTATTACATGAATTAGGCTGTCACACTGAACGTCATGCTGAGCCAATTTTATATGGAAAAAAGGAAAGAATTGTCAAATATTCGTATTGAACAGCCAAATCTGATTCAGCTGACATAATTCTGAGCTGTAGAAATACATTCCAGCAGCCAAAATTATTTTTTTAAATCATCTTTCAGTGACTAAGGCTTCAGGCAGACATTTCTCTTGTGTTGACAAGGTGTGGAAATAGTGTTGTTGATGGCAGACCAAAGTGATGCTGATGTTTGTTGGCGGCTTGTAACATTAATGTGCCAGTTTTAGCTAGTTTATGGCATTTTGCTTAATGTTTCTGTATATGAATATTGTAATGTACAGAGAATAGGCCTTAATATTAGCTGGCCTCTGCTAAAAACTAAGGAAAGATGGTTATATCATGAAATTGGACCACAATCCTGCAGTTTTAAAGGGACAGTTCACTCTAAAATTAAAATTGCATATTTTTCCTTTTAGTTTAAATGCTGTTTATTCATTTAGATAGTCTTGGTGTGAGTTGCTGAGTGTTGGAGATATGAGCTGTAGAGTTGTCTGTCTTCTCTCCAATATAATGGAATTAGATGGTACTTGGTTTCTGGTTCTCAAAGTGTCAGAAAAAGTGGAAAAACTAAACAGCAATGTCTGTTTCCCGAAATCATGACTCTGTTCCTCAAGATAATTCACAGACCTTGTTCTGAGTTCATGGAGGAACTATTTTCCTTTTAACAACAGTACAGAAGGAAGTGTGCATCTACTTATGGATGAGACAGCACGTGCTGTAAACATCAATGTCCTCGGCCGAGTTGTAACATTAGCCAGCTAAGTGGCCATGTGAGCTAGCAGTAGATGCATTGATGCAACTATTAGACTAAAAGGACATTCGAATATAATCAACATTTTGAGACAAATGCTAATTTGCTTGCCTTTCTGTTTGTATTTGTGCTTTTGCTCAGACAGAAAGCAAATATGTTAAGTTTCCAAATTGCTGAATTATTCCTTTAAACTGCAACCAAACCTCAGAGCAACAACAACAGCGTCTCCAGTGAAGGAGCCACACTTAAAAATTGAAGATTAGTGTGGGATTATGAGGAGTTACAAGATGTCTGATGGTAATGAGTGAGCAGAAACAGCTTCAGCATGCAGATTTAAAGATGTGAGTGTGGAGATGGAAACAAATGCACAATTCACTAAAGTGAACCCAATTTATTCTTTAAGGTTAACCAGTTGCATGTGTAGTCAGAGCTGGTTTATAAAGACTTTGACTTGTTCTGCTCAGCCTGTAGTTTGTAAAAGAGCAGGAGTGTCTTATTTATTTCCCAGGATATGGATCAGGACTCCTTCCATCTGGTCACAAGACAACCACTCTACCCTCTGAGCCTACCTCCACTCCCATATATGTCTGCGTAAACCAAGTGGAAGAACAAGGATTAAGTTTGCCTCTTCCACTTGTCTGTTGTGAACCTTAAGCCTCAGATAAACAGTAAGACTCTCTTTGATGTGTTTAGACAGCAACCAGTTAGACTGAATTAGTAAATGCAATCAGCCATTGTGGGAGCCAGCTTCAGATGACCATAACACGTGTGGGCTTCAGGTGCACCGCACAATCACTGCCTTTTACTTAAAGGCTCTTCTACCTCTAATCTCTGAGCCGTATGTAACCGCCAGCGAGATGCGTATCGGACACTGTTGTATTTTATAAACTGGCTGGCAGTCTGCGGTCCCCCCAAGGCATTTGGGAATGTTTTATACCAGCGTTCAGAGAGAGAGAGAGAGGTCAGGGATATATATATTTTCAAGATCGTTTCTACATCTTTTTATTTGTTACCCCAATGCTGCATTTTTGTTGGCATTTTAGATGAAAGATTCTTTGTAGTTTTTTTCTGTAAATACTTTCAGACACGTCTCCTATTCCTTTTGAAGTAAAAATTCCTGTTCTCCTGCTGTGTATACATTGCCGCATGATTGTTTCATAAGAAAAGAGAGGGGAATACAACAGGTATCTTTTATTTCTAGGACACTTAAAAGAGCATAACTTCCGCTGTTATTGAAAAAGGATTTCCTGTTTTCTTGCCTTGTGTTCATTTTTTAATACTCGTAGAGGATGTTATCACTTAGTGTGGCAGTGGGGATGCGATTCCTCTGTTTTGTATTTTCAGGCTACAACTCAACAAAAACAAACCTTTTCTCCTGCTTGTCCTTCATTTAACCTTTTCTCATGTCTTGTTGCATATATTCATGTGTCCTTTATATCTTTATTTTTAATAGAGGAAGCTGCTCTGCCATGTTTCTCTCTTTTAATTTCCATAATCTCTCTGTGTTTGCCTCCCGCCTTGAGGAACACATGTACACAGCAGCAGAGGTGGGCGTATATCTGGACAGCTGTACTCAACGCTGTCGGTTTAGCAGACTGCAAAAGCACATCATCAAGATGCACAAATCACATCTTTAACCCTCCCCCTCATCCTCTTCCTCCTTCCTCCATGAGGGTTAATCACCGTCACAGGTCAGACTTCAGCCAGAAAATGACAAGCGGGGTCTTGGTAAAGCACGGTGGATTACATAAATCCCGTCGTTGGCAGTGCAGCTCATTCTTAGACGTTTAGAGGAAGACCAGGAGGGCGCAGTTTCCTCAAGGGGATCCCCGGGCAAAAAGATGACGCATGCTGTAGGAATTCTTTACAATAGACCTTGTTGATTTCACTTGGTACCAAAAGCAGTGCCCTCTGGTTCAACAGATAGTTGAATTTTTCTAAAATAAGGACTCACAGGACCAAGAAGCTGCCCACAAGATGAGAGAGGCTCAGGATGTACCTTGATCTCAGATTTTCACATGTGAAAATCCCCGAGCCTTACAGCAGTGTTCTGCCTGGCGTCAATGTGTTCAGTAACTCGAGGCTGGGACCCTGACACTGCATCACAGGTCAGATGGAGCTGCAGAGGTGTGCTTTAGTGAAACTATGAGTCCTTTTCTTCATGCTGCCAGTCAGCTAAATCTGAAAGCTTTGTATGAAACCTCACTGGAAAAACTGTGACCTTGTGGTACAAGGGACTGTGACGTCATGTGTAAGAGTAGTGAACAAGCTCGGACAAGCTAGTCAGTGCCGTCTTTGTTAACACCACTGTTTTGGCATTGTGTCTGAAGCAAATAGCCTGTTCATAATATCCAACAAGTGTATAATTAAACAGAAAAACCCTCAGAGGTTTGGCATGAGTGAGTGTGTGTGTCCCTCAGAGGTTTGGCATGAGTGAGTGTGTGTGTGTGTGTGTGTGTGTGTGTGTGTGTGTGTGTGTGTGTTGTCTTATAGTGCCGTATAATGACTGTAAAGTACTTGGTCTTGGTTGACTGAGAAGTGGCATCCTGTCGCAAGCTGCAGCAGTAAATCTTTTAGATTAAAGTGCCATCTGTAATTTGAGTTTAATTTAGGACCACATGCCATTCAGGGTCAGAGTACACAAAATCTGTGGCTCGGCAGATATTAGCACAGGACAGGACACATTAAGTTTATGCTGTCTCTAATGGTTTGGCCTGTTTGGACAACTTTGGTTGAACAGTTTTGACCCATATTTTATGACATCTGATTTATCATTTGTAATCCAGTGTAGTAACATGTTACAGAAACAATAGATGTTATTGATCTTGGAAGCTCTTCAATCTCTGGTTTCTCATTTGCATTGGTCATACCAACGACATTTCTTATAGTTTATGAGCTATACATCCAAACTGGACTAGCAAGGTTTAGCTGACAGACAACTGTTTAAATGCCAATTTTTTCGAGGCTGAAATGCACCTTAAAATTTCATATTCTGCCCTTGCTATTATAAGCTAATTTGACAGTAATGTTTTCGTTCTTTGGGTGAACCAAACATCCTGTACTCAGCGGTTCAAGACAAGTTGGACCCAGTGTTTATGTTAGCTGGCATATGCTGGCTTTTAGCTGGTATCACATGTAGTTATCCGGCAGATTAAAATATCAATGGCCAAAATGTCTGATTGGAAATACGACATATACGGCATCAGCGTTCTCCAGGAAGACCTTTAGAACGACGCAGGTTTCCTAATAGATCAGACCAGAGATACGCTTTACTCCACCAAGGCCAGCCTAGCAGTGGATAGGGCGCTTGGTGAATCTCTGGAAGATCTCATAGAGGACTTTATGGTGGGGCCTGGTGTCTCCAACCAAGTCCCTTTCCTCCTTTGCTTCTGCCAATCATGTTCTCTGATTATTCACTATTCTCAGTAGACAGTGTCTTCATTAAAGCCATTTTGTTTTGAAGTTATTTAATATGACAGGCTTGGACTGTAAAGAGGATCATAGTAATTGTGTTTTACTGCTGCTTAAATGTAAGCTATTATTTGGCTACTTAAAACTTATGTCTGGTAGTTGTACACGTTGGGAATTGCAGAATATTAACAGCCATATAGGCCATCAAAAAAAGTCTAGTGCAAACTTTTGTTGGACCTCTGTTGTGTTTAAAACTGAAGATTATTGTATTGTATTAATTGTGGTTTGAATCCTGTAACAGAAAGGAAAATCTGAAAAAAGGTTATAAGAATGACAGCTCCCTCAACAGCTACTGGCACACTGCCCTTGAGCAAGCCCTTAATCTCCCAGCACAGGGCTCAGGTTGTACTACACAGCTCCCGAGTGGGACTGTATACAACTTTGTGAATGTGAAGCAAAAACAAGAAACATGGACAGCATCAGCCGGAGTCTCCTGAATCAATAGAGGTTAAATAAAAAGATGAAATATCCAGAGGAAAATTGAAAACATAACCTGCTCTTCCTGCCTGTGGACCCCAAGGGTTTCTATGATTTTTGTGCTCCAGCGTGTGCACGGTGAAAAGTTTTCTCTAAAGTAATAAACATTCATAAGAGGAGGGCAGGAAAAATTGCCAGCAAGCTTCCCGGTTACCACTGGAGTTGGCAAACACATCACATGGCCTGGATGAATCCACCTTTCATGTAGCATGGTATGAGAAGAGAGTGCAGCGACATCGTAAATATACAGTAGGACTTATATAATCTCATTTACATACATGTTACAGTTGCTGCATAGTTTAAGCGTCAATAAGTGTTACCACAGAGATGTTCGCCGAAGGAGGTAGAACAAAGAATGCAAACAAGAGCGAGAGGTGAAGAGGCTGGCGGGAAACCTGGAGGAAGGATTAAGAGTCCTTTAATGTTCAGTGGTGGAGGAAGGAAAGATGGAGGAAGAGGAGGGGAAGGAGATGGTTCCTGTCTGGCAGACAAACTCAACTTCTTCTCTGTCTGGGAATCTGTCCATACCATCCTTCTTTCATTCCCTTTCTTCTCTTCTTCCATCCATCCGGTGGCATTGAAACATTTCAATTACATATCAGGATGTCAAGATATTAGTAAAAAATGCCTGAACTCTGCCTCAACCTGCAGTGTTTCTTTATTCTTTCAACCATATCCATTTTTGATAAAGCGGTGACTCATCACTGTGATCTGAATAGCCAGTGCCGGGGTTTCAGATGATAAGACAATGGTTACGATAGAAACAAAGTAAATACAAAGTTGTAGCACGCCAAACTTCCTTATACCTTCATAAATACTCATGCAGACGTAACTTCCACTTTAATCAGATTCTGAAAACCCTATTTCGGGATCTGAATACAGATTACTCATCAGTTTCTCTCAAACAGTTGTGTTATGACCAAAATTCTTGAATGTATGAGTCTGTCACTTAAGGATTTCCACCAGCTGTTCAGAGTAAATGTCTGGAGAGGTCAGTGTCACTGTAGTTGAAAGATGACAAAGATTTCAATTGCAAATTACTATCCTGGTCAAACATGGTCAAACCCACAGCCACTCTGGTCTGTAACTAGCCCCTCCATGGTGTTAGGATGCTGCAGTCGCAACATTAACGCTAATTATTCATTTGACTATGTAAAAATGGTACAATCTCATTTCACTGTAGAGCTGCTCGCAGCATATTCATTGGATCAGCCCCTCTTTCTCTTTGTTTATCATGAGACTAGTGCTACGGGACCAAAGCTCTGTGCCTGGGACAGTGTTACACACCCACACAGTGACACAGCTAACTGTTAGCATCACACAGTTAACTGGTAAATGGACTGCACTTGTATCGCGCTTTTCTAGTCTTCCAACCACTAAAAGCACTTGTACACTTAATGTCACATTCACGCATTCACTCACACATTCGCACACTGGTGGCCAAGACTACTGTTCATGGTGCCACCTGCTACTCAGTAACCATACACACACATACACACACCGATGGAACAGCCATCGGGAGAAATTTGGCATTCAGTTGCCCAAGGATACTTCGACATGCTGTCCCCTCATGATAGGGATTGGGGATTGCAGTTACTTCCCATGAACGAGAAATTCTCACTAAGCACGGGTCTTAAGCTCGCGTCCCTTCCCTTTGTACACACCGTCCGTCGCTACTACTGATTGGATGGTTTAGTGAGGTCCTTGGTTCGGCCCTGGCGGAGAACACAGTCAGACTTGACTGTGTAGAGGAAGTAAAAGTTGTTTTCGTCGGTGAATCTGCGGAAGTATCATTGGGTTAACATTAGGTTAATATTGCCTAATGGTTATTAACAGGTCTAAAGACAGGGTTGAGCCGTTTCGGTGTTTGTGTGAGATCAGGAACTCAATTAACCGCCTCTACGGGGCTGATGCCCAAGCGCCAAAATATGACAATTAGGGATGGGATCACCTTTTGCAGTGTTACCTTGTGCTAACTGGTGAGCAGCTCACGAAAACTGTCCCTCGACGCTGTGTTGCATGGCGAAAAAATTCCTATAAACATTGCAAGATGCATCACAGTTTGTTTTTTTTTGAAAAGCTGCTGTGAAACCAGGCATTTCAGGCTGCAACAACCTCTCCAAAATCCTGGAGTGACTGTATAACATAACATTGTAATAACAACTGGCGTAGCCAGATGTTTGGGGGTGATTTTGGTGCAAAACTTTACATAAAAAGTCCCCATGTCTCAGTCTCTGCTGCTCCTGTTTTGACCAGTCATTTTTCTGAGTCTCTCTTTCTAAGTCCCACAACCTTATGGAATTTCAATATTATATGTGTGCATTAAATAACGTACAATACTAATAATAAATACGTTTTATAAGCGTACATTAAACTAAAAGGTAAGAAAAGGTACTAAAGAAAGAACTCCTGTAGTCAAAGCATACCTGAACTCCTGTTTGTCTTTCCCCAAACAAAAGACAAATACATTAAAGTATTCCAACATTTGTTCATAGAGGAAAACAGACATTTATTCTTGTTGAAGTCACACTTGCCTGTGCTTGATAAGTCTGGCAGGTAAACTGAAAGAGTAAATTTGTAGTCCACCAGTGTCCGCATGAGGAGAGGAGAAAGACTTGTGTGTAAAAATCAGGTTTCCTCTCCTCCTCCTGTGACTTGAGCATTTTTTTCCTCCCAGCTCTCCCGGAGGTTTCTCTCAACTCCTCTCATACTGACATTAGCTGCTGTGACATCTCACAATCGCCCCCTCCTATCAGTCACTGTGGCATAAATTGGGAGAAAACATGACAAACAGAGCCTGTTAAGAGCAGATATCTGATTTCAGCAGCAACCCAGGCTAATGTGGGCCAAATCCTCATGTGGCTGAGCGTGTCGCCAGCATTTTCAACCTGAATTAGGTTCCTTTCACGTCTCCGGCTCACGTCCACCTCATGTAGGAGGGCTGATCTGTCTCTGACCTCTCTGGGCAGCAGGCTTTTAAAAAAAGAGAGGAGCAGAAAATAGAAATAAAGAGTGAGACTGAGATGTACAATGCTACACAGCCCGCCCCTGTCTCTCTCTCCTTCTCTCTCTCTGTGGCTTCCTCTGGTCTCTCTTTGACCAATGAAGCCCACCGACACGTTGCCTCGTCTTCCCTCCCCTTCGCGTCCTCCCCTCAGGAGAAACCTGATCCACGAGGTGTCTCTTTACATTTTTCCAGCCCCACTCGCTACAAACAAGCCACAAGAAGGAGCGTGGGTCCACCAAACTTCTGTTGTCCTCATGTTTGGCTCATATCAGCTCACACCGCAACGTTCATGACTGTCGTTTTCTTCTGTTGGTGCCCAACAGGGAGAGGAAGCCTGATTAAGTGAGTGACAGTATTCATGAATGTGTGTGGAGTATGTGGAGAGGGGGGGTCGCTCACCAGCTAGCACAGGAACATTGAGTGTTAAAGTTAGCCTCTGCTGTCAAGGGCTGTCGCTGCTACCAGCCGGCCCAGCCTGGCGTGTGTGTGTGTGTGTGTGTGTGTGTGTGTGTGTGAGGCAGATGGAAAGGTAGACTTAAAATGGACTGGGAATGGTAACAGAAGAAGAGTGTTTTCACTTGCTGAGAGGAGAATGGAAAGTTCACATGTGGAGTGGTTGCATTTTAAATGTATGATTTTATGTGGAGGAATGTGTTTGTTGGTATTTGAGTAAGTGTTGACGTTCTGTGTGGGTGGATTCATTCTGTGAATGGATTTCAGACATATTCTTAATTCAAAGCAGATCCGAAGAAGAACCAGGAGTTCATTAAGAAACGCACCTTTTGGCTTTTGAAAGTAAAATTTGGACCTGCTGAGCTTCCACCTGCTTTGTTGTTCAGCATGCCAGTACACGAGTATAGTGTTTACAACAACTGCAGCAAGGGTATCAACAACTGATCATTTTAACTCTTAAATAATCCATCAATAATGTTTCCATACAAGTTGTTTAGTCTGTAAAACATCTGAAAATATTAAAAAATGGCTGTTATATTACCTACAGCCCAAGTATTGGACATTTTTGCTTGTCAGTTGACCTAAAAGCTACTCTATGGTCAAAGTTCCTCCTTCTGTTGATTAATCAATTAACTCGACTCATAAGTTCAACCCTGTTAGTTATTATGTAGTTTTTTTAATTTCCAAATAATATAACAACAATCTGTACTAGGATTTAAGACTAATTGGAATCGACAGGCATGATCTTAAAGGGATACTTTGCAGATTTAAAACCAGCTTTGTGTCATAACAGTTTGGGCCGTATGTGTAAATGAACTGTGGTAAACTTCTCTCCATCACATCAGTGCCCAGATCTCCATGCTCAGTTCTCAGCTCAAATTTTCATTGGCTCAAGGACTGTTGCTTGAACTACAGGTTTATACTTATGCATGCCTGCCACCACGGACACAGAAAACATAGAGCGGATTGAGAGAGACTCGCCCTGGATTCCCTTTGTCAAATACAGATGAAGCGTTAAAACTAAGCGGTGCTGAAGATTCTGTTACTGCGTTGCCTATTTCTCGACTAAAATATTTCCAGAAACATATTTTAGTTCACTGTTTGACTTTTATACAAGATTTTGTTACCCGCCAGCCACCATATTGTTTCCTGTGAAAAAAATGTCAAGCTCGCCTTATGTCGCCCACCAGCGGGAACATTTATTGGTCCCATTCTGGTCGTTGTAGGTTTTCTACCTCTCAAGCAAAAGTAAATGCCACAGCCCCTTTTCTCTGTTTTCTCTAGTCATGTCGCACCAATTTCAAAAGTATTTGCATCTTTCTACTGCATAGACAGCCCAATTTTATGAAAGTACCATCTTTCCAGCAGCGAAATACTTACTTGAGGGAGAAATGAGCATTGATTATGGGATAATGGAATTCGTATTTGATGTACCAGTGCTGATAAGAAACCTGAGATTTTGAAGATTTGAAGCAATACTTTTTATACACCTTTTTTTCTACAAAACCCTCCCTTTCATCTTTTTCTTCGTCTCAAATTAAAATGTTGTCTAAACATAAGCAATTGTAAGAACATTGCTAAAATGAACAATCTGAAATTGGCACCATTCTGATTTAAATGAGTAACTAATTAGAAACTCATCAAAGTAAAGTGGGTGCAAAATCTGGCCTTGAATTTTGGGGCTTGACAGTTTTTGTTCTTGACAGTCTGAACCAAAAATATTACAGTAGATATTGAGGTTCAGTCCTAATCGACAAAATTGAAATGAACCCAACCAGAATCAGATTCATGGCAGTGACAATAATCTTGTACTGATGGAGACACATCTTCTCCTGACACCACACAAACGTGCGTGTCTCAGCTCTTGTGTTCTGAGAATACAGCAGCAGAAGGTGGTGATTGAGCCGAGGTGAAGGACAGGTACCTCCTGTGTTGTGTTGTGTTGAGTTTGATTCAGCAGTGCACATGTCTGTTGGAATTCCTGCTATGTGAGTCCTGCGAGCGACCCGGCCCTCTCACCTGGACTCGTGAACGCAGTCTTTGTGTGAACCGTCAGATGATCATTCCTGCTGCTGCTGCTGCCTCAGAGCAGCTTTTACATCTCAGCCTTTGAGCTGATGCTCTTAGAACAGTGTCTTCACTGAAGGAAACTTTTGACGTGACACATCAGCTGTCAGGTTCAAACCTGTGACCTGTCAGTTATGTGAGGGTCTGTACAGCCAGTGCCAAACAACGCTACTCTACCACTGTAGATACTGATGTCTTGGATTCGAAAATAAGTGATTAGTTAGCAAGAAGAGTTAATTAGTTACATTATTTAACCCTTTAAGTTTCAAGCAGCCTTTACCTTAGGACCTAGAGTGATTGTAAAGTTGTTTAAGGACCTGTGTTTTTTCCTTTGGGGAAAATGATACTTAATATTTCAAGACAAAATGGCAAGATCTTTATTACCATGTTTGCCAATTAATTGTCGGAATAATGTTAATATCAGTGTTGAAACTGCTTTGAGAGTCTGTTCATTAAATTGCTGATGGACAGAAAATGCATAGACAACTTTTTCAGTTATTGATTTAGCATTTTAAACAATTTATCAAATAAAAATGCTAAAAATCTGTAAGTTTAAGTAACTCCAGTTTGAGGATTTGTTGGTTTTCTCATGTCATTTTGAACTGTTATTCAGACAAAATAATATTTGGAAAATGTCCTCATTTTTTTTGTATGATCTTTCAATAATTTTCCTGATTAGTTAGTTACTCATTTGGTGAATAAAATGTCAGAAAATAGAAGAAAATGCCCAAATTCCAAATTTAAATTGCTTGTTTTGTGTGATCAAAAGTCCAAAACCCAATGACGTTACTACCATAAAAGAAAACCAGGAATATATTCACATTTTAGAAGCTGCAACCAGCAAAGTTTTTACATTTTTGCTTGAAAAACAACCCAAGTGATTCATACTTCAGAGTTGTTGCATATTCATTTTCATTCGCTTGATTAATCAAATAATCCTTTCAACTTTGTTGCAGAGTAACCCTAGCTAGGGCTGAGCCATATATTGATATTATATTTATATCATGATGTAAGACCTTATATGAGGTACTTGGTCAAATTATTGTGACATTTGATTTTCTCCATATCACCCAGTTGTAGCTACAACCAACAAATATTTCATAAATAATTATTTTGCATTTTTGCTTGAAAAACGATCCACATGATTAAAACTTAGTCAAAGTTGTAGCATTTTAATTTTCTTCCAATTGATTAATCAAATAATCCTTTCAGCTCTTTTGTACATAAATCCTTAGCAGAGTTCTTGACGCTAATAACGTTCAACACTTGTAACATTTTGTACCATCCTGGCTTTGCACACAGCGCTTGATTGTAAGCAAACAGTTGATTGGCATCAAATAGCAATTAAAGTGCCACTTTAGGCTCTATTCACAGCACAGTGCTGAGGTAGTGTGAAATAAATAAAACCCTGTAAAAGTACTTTGTGTTTTTGAATCAGACAGGCGCATAATTAGAAAGTATTGTAAAACGATGAACCTTCTCACGGAGGCGTTTATCCACCAACGCAACAAGCATCATTAGCATTTACAGCTCAAGTAGGAATTGAAACCTTCACAGTGGAAGGGTTGGGGATGTTTTTAAGTTGTTTACTCACTGAGCTGTGCTGGGGATGTAACTCCTAACCCCACCGAGCGTTAACTTAGCACCAGAATCCATCAACAGGAAGGCGAATCTCGCCATCACTGATTCAAAGAGAAGGACATAAGGTGCTGCTGTTTTTGTCTGAGGGCATTTATTGATTGTGTTCTTTGGTTAAGGGCTACTGGTAATAAAAGTGCTCCAGGGCACGCTTAAAGGATAGGTTCAAAATTTTGCAAGTCCCAAATGAGCACTGTAATAGATTTTCCTTACTGTAATCACTCATCCTGTTACCACTGGCCATTAGGAGGTCCCTTCTTAAAACGCTTTAGAAACTTTTGAATACATTTGCACAAATGGAGAGCTGTGGGTTTTGTCCTCCATCACTTACACTGGAAACACATTAGGAAGGGATCTTTTAATAGCCAGTGTGACAAGGAGGAATGATTACAGCAAGCAAGAAACACGTTTCAATATTCATTAGAGCACCTGATTATGTTTTAAGTAAGACTTAAAAATTGTGAACTCATCCTACAAGGCAAAAAAACCAAAAAGCCTTATTTTCATATGCAGCTCAAAAGGAAATATAAAAGAAAAAGCTCAAGTTCTTCATCACTGATGAAACCCTGATGATGCTTCCTGTAGTGTTTGCTCTCATTAGGAGCTCGCAGAAGCCGTATAGTGAGTTATAATTCAGACATTTAGTACTGTGACACCTTGTTACCTAAACGCCAGAGTGAAAGTGACTACGGCCTCTGTAGCTCTGCCATCTGCCATGTTGTTGGCTATAGTAGCTGGGAGCAAAGTTTACCCAGGACGACTGCATGTGTTAATGATTGACAGCAGCCTGGCGCCTTGCAAGGCTTGGATGAGACTTGAGAACATGGACATTGAGACATGGGTAGTGTGTATCTGGTAGTGTGTATCTGGTTTATGAACATATATCTATATGTCAAATGTTTTCCATTACACAAATCATGACCCTTTACCTGTACTGGGCCGGCACGTGTATGTACAGTGAGTGCATGTTTATTCTGTGTTGAGTTGTAAGAACATTCCCTTCAGTGTTTTCACAATATCAGACTTTGACTGTAATACAGTAACAAGTCTGGTATCTGATCTTAAATCTGCTGCTGTACAGTTTCAAACTAGGAAGTAACATCAAACTGTGTTGCAGCACACAGCCTGCCTTAACATGATGTCATTGGATTTTATTGCTGCATGGGTGTTGTTCTTTTTTATCGCAGACATTTCGCTAAAACGATTAGTTGATCAAGAAAACAATGGAACAGTTTTCATAACTGGTTAATCCTTTAAAGTGAGACTAAACCAGTGCCCATACAATTCCAAGAGTCTTGATACCCAATTCAATACCATGGTAAAAGACAAAATAAACATACACACCTTTCTTAAAAACATTTTGATTTAATTTAAGTTTTATTTTAATCCCTAATGATCTGCCTTGAACACAAAGCACTAGTCTGCACTTGTACAATTAAGATGTGACAGGTGTTCTTTGTCGAAGGCTATTAGTCCCGCCCCTTCTCACTATGAATGGATTGTAGGGTAAAATGTGACAGTGACAAGTGCATCGTTTTACCCAAAGCTGAACATTTTGCAACTCACACCATCCACAAAAAAAAAAATCTTAACTTGCAGCGATTTAGCGCAGAATAGATGCTGTGTTGTAGTCCGTTGCTGTTAGGTGCTCTTCTTCTTCCCTTGAAATTTAACAGCAGACTAGAACACTTGCATGCATATATGCTACTCAGTCACGTCCGTAGGAATTGCATCCCCAGTATCTACCTACGTACTGTCACATTTCCAGGATTTGGCATCGATTCGGTACTAAAGTATTGGTTCTTGTGACTTTCATACCTTTTAAAAATGAATGCAAAAAACACGCTTTTGCTTAATTCAGTACAATGAGGGATGTCGCAGCTGTGACCTGTAACCAGTGTGTGCGCAAACTTGAGCTGGGTATTAGTGTGTAACTGCCATTTGTGTGTCAGTTTATTAACTTTATGAGTCTTCTCTAAATGTGCTTCTGTTAAACTGCACTATGTTTCAGCATTTACCATTATCCCATGATAGTCATTTGCAGTCACAGTGGCATCAAAAGTGACACACTCATTTTAAGCCATTCATCGAGCAGAAATATCTGCTTTTAAGGGTTAATACAAAAAAAAAAAAAAAAATCAACAAAAACATTAAAGGAATTGCAGCCAAAGAGCTCTGTATTGCACAACTTGCACCATGTTGGTAGACTGTGAATCCAGGTCAGCATGTGTTTGACTGTTTGACTCGGTTGCCATGGTGACAGCTGTTTTGCTCTGACTGGTGCAGTCCACTTTGCTCTCTTTCTTCTTTTATCTGTCCCAATCTGCATGTTTACACCCTTAAAGTGACACTGTAATGAGACTGTGGCTTGTTGAATATATTTGGCAAACCACAATCTAAACTCCTTTTACATCTGTAATTGTTCATCTTTGTTTGTTCTCTCTTTGCACCAGACACCAGGTAGATTTCTGTAAGTTAGTCCAAATGAAAATCTATCTTTAAACTCAGAGTAATTCCCACAAAAAGCCTGGCAGAAGTTAACACAATAACAGCTGACTACACAGCCACGCTTGCAGCAGGAGTCACATAAACGTTTGCATTGTGCTGTGTGTCTGGCACTAGACCCTGCTTAACTGCAACAACCATATGCATGCACATGTGTACTTGCATGTCAATGTCATCGCATATCATGATAGTTGACCAGTTGGTTGTGTGCCAGCTTCCTGTGGAGATCTGCATCGACAGCTGATGTTGGCCATGTTGCTGGGTCACGTCTGTCCCCATTGTTGTTGTGTTTTTTTTTATTTGAAGACTAAACAGAACAGATGTTGTGACAGTCAGCGTTTATCATCTCTTCTCACTGTAATCCTTTATGTAATGTTTAACCTCAGTGGCTCATAGGCCCCAGTGGCGACAGCAGTGACTGCTGGGAAACTGCTGTCCTCGACAGGAAACATGACACACAGTTTCTGCTTTGGTGGCAGTGCTTATATGTGTCACTTTTTAGTCTGATAGCTTGTTTAGCTGAAAGTTGAAACAAATTTAAATTCCCATAAAAATTTCCTGTGCCAGATTCTCTTTTCAAAAAAACAAAGTCAATACATTTTGATCTACAAGGTATCAAAAGCTAGTTTCACCTCTAATATCTATTGTGCATTATGTTGCCAGTTTTAAAAAAAAATCTAGTCTCAACATATATTAAGCTAGTGAATCAGTTAAACTGTACAGTACCTCACAGTTTGGCAGCTCTGTGGAGGGATTGTTGCATAAGGTTTTCTGTGAAAAAGAAATGCATGTTGCAATGTTTTTCTTTCAGGCGTTTCTTTCAAAGAAATTGCAGAAGCAAGTGAAAATGACAAAAATAGTTTAGTTTTCGTGTGTCTGTAATTCATTAAATTCCAAGGCACTAAGCATGCATATGTAATCTTACTCACCTTGATTCTTTCTAGGGGTGTAAATCACCAGTTTCATGACGATACAATATTATATCGATTCTTTGGCCAAAGATACAATAATTGCTGATATCACAAAGTCTGCCACAATACGATTTGATGCGATTCAGGGCCCTCTGATTGATGGAGGACGATATCATATCATATATAACTGGCTATCTGGCTTAAAGCCCTGAAGGTAAACGTCTCCCAGCAGCCATGGATAAACAGCTATATCATTTAACAAAAGTGTAAAATTCAGCTCAGCAATAACTGTCAAGGTTCATAAATTAATCATTTGTTTTTTGCTAGTCACTCAATACTAGCTTAAGCAGGATAGCATTGCAAAAATTAGCCTTGTGGCTAGCGGACTTTTCCTCCACTAATAATAACAAATTATTTATATTTTTTCTCACGCACTGTTGATACAAGTCACTGCATCTACTGACAGAACAGCACAGGTGAATTTCAGCCTGCATGCACGTTTTTTCAGTCCAACATTGTTGAAACAGAGCAGCTAACGTTGCTGTAGCAACAACTTAGTGAAGTGAGACGCTCGTCCAGGCAGGTACATCGTATTTTGTCTCAAAATGGCATTTTTTTCTTTTGGCATGTGCCTGTATTTTCTCTGAAATCGAAAATATTCCACACTGTTGATTTATTCCTGAGTTTGTAACGTCACCTTCATCGTCTTTCTCTTGGCTGCTTGCCATCTGCCTGCTGCTGTTTTACAGTGACACGGATTTTTAAAAATAAAGGCGTATCCTAAAAATGATGATATGGATCAATGATTTCACTTTGCGCTGATGATATTGGATTGTTCATCATTAAATCAGTATATCGATCCAGACCGATTGATCATTACACCCCTAGCACGTGCAATAGATTGGCTGCAACAGAGCCTATGTCATGGTTACTTGTCTGTCTGTTGTTCCCCACGATTTAGCCAATCTTCAAGTGCGTTTTGCGGTAGAAAAATGGTTGTCAATCGATGTCATCCATGTTCCACCACTGCAGTATTGCCTTTCATGGTCTTCAGCAGTAATTTTTGTTGGTGTATGTGAGACGTTCATGTCTGCATCTTCACAACCAGAACCAAGAAAGTGAGTTTGGTGACGTTTTGTGGGTGACTGCTATGACTGGTTTAATTCACAGGAAACTGATGATTGGTCAAATTTGTGGAAAAGTGGCAGTGAATGGACAAATGGTGAAGAATTCACAAGGATTGGTTAAATTTGCGTCAATGGTTGCTGTCCCAACATCGAACATCCTGGAGGAGCTGATTGGGGTTGCAGTTTGATAAAATTTATTGAATTTATTGAAATCAGTTCTGCTCATAGAATCTGAATCCTTTTGGATTTCCCATGGAATCTTGGTTCAGGTTTCTTGATTTTTGATAACTTAGATACAGCTGAGATCTGTTATCACTATTTGTTATATTTCGCTGAGCACAGACACCAGCTTGTAGAGAACATATCAATCAAGCAGCCACGTTTCAGTTGGTCCTTTTGAGTGACAAGAGTTTTGTCAGACATAAAGGTAAGGTTTATTGTCTGTTTTAGGCTTTCTTGGAAAATATATTTTATGTTTTAATCTTCGCTTTACATGTATATATTTATCAGCCGCTCCTATCTAAAGTGACTCAGACAAATGGTTTAGAAAGCTTAATCTACCAACAATTCAGCCCCTAAGAAGATTGCTTTTAAAGGTGAATAAGTGGCTTTAAAAACTCTTGATCAATCCCGGACCAACAATAGAAGACTGGTTGGTTGTTCTGGGAAGCTGAAGCAGGGTGAGTCTGAAAAGCATCTGTAAATAAGGTTAATTAGAAGCCACCAGCAGTGAGGAGAGCAAAGGTCACACCTGCAGCGCCTTGACATTCCTCCATCAATAACCCTGCATGTCTACCTGATTGTTTTACTCATCCCCAGTCCATGTTAACCTCCACTGTTTATACCTTTATGATGGCTGAACCCCGTGACTGTGTGTACATACATGACACCGTCATAGCTGGTACATAACATCCTACAAATTGACCTTCAGGCAGAGGGGTCGAGTCATCTGCTGATCGCATCTGTTGGCCTCTCTCTGCTGCCGTAACTCAAGCCTGCCGCTCTCCCGGTCACACACGCTCACTGCTTTTATAGACAGGGGGCTTTCCCATTTACACTGAGTGTGTGTGGACTGTTCTTAAAGAGTGCGTAGCCTGGTCATCTTACACTTTCCTAGACTTAGATCTTTGCAGCACTGTGTGCAGAACGTTATAACCTAAAAATAGCAGGGAAGTATTTTCCATTAATGAAATAGAAAGTAGCTGTTTTTCTCTCAGCTGCTGACCATTGTGAAGATGATAGTCTGAAGTTCTCCAGCCAGTAGTGAAAACTTGTGTTGTTAGTCATCTGAGATGTATCTTGCAACAGCTCAAATCACATCTCTAAGCAGTTGTACTCTTGCACTGAAAATGCTTTTAGTTATTTATTTAAAAGAGATACACTCCCAGTTGTGTGGTTTTAATGCACTCATTTAGCAGATGCTTTAGGTCAAAAGCATCTGCTAAATGAGTGCAACGTAACTGTAAACTATAGGATTTAAATCTTTCTCCTGTAGCTTCTCCCAGATGTGTTTTCTTTGCAAATCAATGATATGGTGTGATGGCGAAGGACATGTGTGATATTTACACAGTGCAATTATTGTTTTTCTGGACTCATTCAACCCTCTAAATCCTTTGCATTTCAAGTATTTTATATATTTTTGTAATTAAACATTGGTGTTGTCAAAAATATCGATTTATAAACAGTTATTTTCTGCAGTGTTGATACACAGCCACCAGCTTCGCTTTTCCACTCTTTATTATTATCGTTAACCACAGTCATTCTGCTGTTCACTGCTACTAGCCAAGAATGACAAGCAGTTGTCATAATATAGAGCCTTTTAGGGCCGACATCACAGTGACGTCAATTTATTAGCTGAAGGCAAAACACAACTCGCCACCCCGGGGCTGTAGGCTACACAGGAGTCTTAAAATGTCGTCTTGTTGTGTTAATGGATGTATTAAGGGTTATCATGTCCACCTCATCAGAAGTTTTGATTGCAAAACAAAATGGAGGAAACCATTCAAGTGTCGTCCTCCTTTGTAAGATTGGCTTCCTGTGACATCATCCATCCGCTGAGTGAGAGCATACGGGTTGGCCAGTCTGGTCCCGTTGGTCAGTGTTTACTTATTCAAGTAACACTGGCGGTCCCGGAGAGTGAGTGACCTGACATGGTGTGTTCATAAATTCAGTCTGACGCTCTACACTAAAATGAGAGCCCTGTTGGTCGAAGAAACTGAGCATTATATATCTATATAAATTAACAAACAGTTAAGTTAATCACACATTCACTCCACTCGGCGCTCTGCTGCTCCGTATCCCCAGACACAGTGTCCAGAGTGCGCTCTGCTACTCTGAGAGTGTGGTGCTCTGGATAACCCAGCGGTACATTCAGACAAACAAATTCAAATCCAGTTAGTGCCAAAGTGCCCTCTGACACTGAATGAGTATTTCTGAATGCACCACTCACATCATCTTCCTCCATTACCTAAAACAAGCCAACAGAACTTGCTAGCTAGCGATCGCTAATAACTGTGGAGAATTGCTTTGCTTCCAGCTAAGCCCCACCCACCAAAAACGCCAAACTGTTTGCCAACAGTAGAAGGGTCCGTAGCCTTTTTATATTTACCTTGTATTAAAAAGTTTAAATTAAATGCACGTAATGTCAGTTTTTGCCTTGTGGCATTGAAAATCGTCACAGAATATCAATATTTTTCAAGAATGCAGGTATCATGACAACACTAGTGGCTAAATGCACCACAGTACAAGAGCTATGTGAAGTCATGAAGAAATGGGGGCTCTGGCCACGGTGTCCAGCAGAGTCACTGTCTGTGAGATTCAAACTCATTTTGTCAGATAACTTTGGAGTCTCTTGACTTCGGCGCTGCCTTATAGAGAACCCCAAAAGCCACACTGTGACCTTGTCTGTATTTGTTGCATTTGTTTTTTCTCCCAGCAGTGAGAGTGAAGAGTGTGGTTCAGCTGTAGGATCCATGTCGACTCCTGCTCTTATTCTTGGTTTTCAGACTTTATACAGAATCAACATAAGTACATCCCCAAAATTTAACAGTTCTTTTCATCCTTTTAATTTTCTTAATAGTCTGAGTTTTGTATCAGTGCTGCAGTTACTTTTGAAGACTGTTCTTCACTGTGAACAGACCATGTGATCTCCTTGTAGTCTCTAAACTCTGCCAAATCATGTTTGGCTAGTAAAATAATCAGTGGCTGATTTGAGTCTTCCCACTTAAGATTTGTACATCGTGTTAAGCCTATTAAACAACATCGAAATCTTTCTTAAAAAGAGATGTGTACATATGCAAGCTGCTAAATCCTGACCCTGTGTTCAATAGGTTGATGCCGTTATGTAATTAGCCGAACTTAAAGGAGTTCCTGTGGTGAGCCATCCGACTGCTTGCTCTCTCCCTCTCTCGTGCTGTGAGTCGTTAAGCTTTTTTCCACCATTAATTAAGCAGCAGCAACTTCTCTCTTCCTCTGCCAAGGGAGCCCAGATGAGAGTCTCTTCCAAAGCTGAGAAACAGAACAGGGCAGGCAGGCAGGCAGGCAGGAAGGAGAAGATCAGGGTGAGGCCGAAGCCAGAGCAGAGCATCAGTGTTTCCACAGGACGGGGCCGCACTCATAAAGCATCTCAGAATAGTCGTGTTGATATGAGACCAGTTAGCTTCATAAGAAATATTGGTGCTTTTATAGTTCTCCGACCTGGTGTCACCAGTCGTCCTCGAATTCTCATTTCCCAGAAACACAAGGCACGACAAAATCTGCACCGCTACAAGTTTGTATATAGTAACGGACGCGTTTTGCAAGCTGAAATGCAACAGACGAGCGGATCCAATCCTCGCTACCATGATGAAGATTTGGCTTGTTGTGATCAAGGTCTCAGAATGCTTTATTCTTGATCCCCCCAAGTAATTGACTGATTGTTTCTCTAACTGGTGAAATACCTGTTAACAAGCCCAACAACACACCTATTTGATCTGCTGAAAACGGAAGCAACAAACTCACCATTTTGCTTTTGCAGGAGCAATTGCATTGATTCCTTTTGGAGTAGCTGACTGGATGCATTCGGGGATGTTCATGTTGCGTGGATGAAGTCAGCTGTGTCGAGTTCATTGTTCTATCTAAGGTGCCCTGTTGCACCTGCCTTTGCTAATCAACCCAAACCTGCATGATGCAGTGACAATTATGATGAAGTTGTGGTAATTTAGCAGCAAGCATCACTGACTAAACAGAGTAAAGAGATAAATGTATGTCCAGCACTGCAAATCCCTCAAAGTTTGGCTGACCTTTCAACCAGCTGTTGGAAGATTTTGAGACATGTTCCATGCAGGTGATTGGTTAATTTTTGTCATATGACCTGTGTTATGCCTACTGCGTTTGAAATAGTTGAGATTTTTCCATCTTGATGTGCCACAGACACACCCAAAACAGGTGCCTCACAACAAATGAGCAGTGACTGTTACTTTGGTTTTGAAATCCTGTCACGTGTCTTTATTTAAAATAATGAATTTGTGCAATCGCACATGACGCAACAACGGCCCGTTACTGTGCATTTTTCAAGGCAGAAGCAGACGCCCCTCCTAGTTCCTTAAACTGATCTTTAACATCCAAACCCAAACAATCATTGACAACCTAAACATTGTCAGGTTCCTTCTGTTGACATTTGGAGCTGCAGAAAACTCCTCACAGTCCCTTCACTTCACTGGCCACACTGACTTCTACTAGCAGTTGCTGCTGTGATGCAGCCATAAATAATCCTGAACATGATGGCTGGCTTATACACAGAGAGGCTGACTGAGTAGATCAGCAACTGCCAAACACTCATTTCAACCCTGATTTCATCCACTGCCCACAGTGGCTGCTGGATTAAAAAAGATCACATTTGTACCAGCTAAATGGATTTGGGGATAAAGATGGATGGTAAAAGTAAATGCCCTCAATGATATGGGCACTTTAAACATGAAAGAGCATCAGTTGAGGTCTTATGACAAATTGGTCTGGTCAGTGCGTTCATTTGAGTGACTTTTAAAGGAGATAATCTGGAGTTATTATGAATGAAACACGCGTGGGCTTGCAAACACTGTTATGAGTAGCCAGTTTATGCATTTTAAGAAAGTGACCAGCTTCAGGTGTTTTAATCAGATTATTATAAATAATCATCATACATGTCACATGTCATATATAACATCATGTAGCTTCCTCTGGCTATCAGTTTATGTATTCATTTTTTGTCCAAGGCATTGAATCTCCTTTTCTGTCCTTTGCAATGACATACTGAGTTTTTGTGATTTGAAAGAAGCTGGTTGCCTTGACAACTGTCAGCCCTTTGCTTGCTGCTGGTATATTTATTTCCATTCTGCCTTTATGCCTTATTCTTGGTATGTAAGCACGAACAACCAGCAGTAACCTGTAGTCAGGTGTCTCTTAGGTGTGTTGTGGTTTGAGATCAGGCTGCAGAGCTGAGACTCAGTGCATGAGGCCAAACCTAGGCAGGGATATATGCAAAATATTTAACTTCTTAGTGTGTCCTGTTATCCTTGGTGTGTGTTTTAAGCGCTTCTGAAGAGGAAACATTAGCTGCCATCTGTCAAACTATTGCGGAGGAGGAGGAAGGAAACATCTGGTGATGAATAGATGAACAGAAAACTATTCAGTAACAATTGATGATGTTTGATTAATCATTTAAGTCAGAGGATTCCAACTACCAGGCCAGGAGGAATACGGAAGATGTGATTTGATAGAAAATGAATTGCCAGAAGTTGTGGTAATCACAACATATTACAAAGCCAGAATGCCAAAAATCAGCTTTTCAAAAATGAATGTTTGATTGTTTTTCATCTTTCATGATGGTAAATATCTTTTGAAGTTTGGACAGAACAAGCGATTTGAGTTTAGCAACTAATGGGCTTTTTAAAAATATATTTCCTGACAATTCATAGATCAAATGACATTTTTAACTGAAGAGGGTCGTCAGTGACTTCATTTACATGCTGAAAATATTCTGGTTTTTGCCCTTATTCTGAAAAAGACAATAGTCCTACTTAGCTGTTTTGCATTGCTAATAAAAATGAATATTCTGCTAATATTCCTGTTTACATTCACCGATTAATGCGACTTAACATGTTGTTCATCACGTCAAGATATGTAACCGCTGTAGCATGTGCCAGTTTTCCAATTGTGGTTGACTTGTTTAGCCATACAAACACGGCCTCCGTCTCTCATTCCTTCATCCACCTTGAAAACTTAAGTGTTGCGATACAGTGGAATGTTAGTGTGCATGTAAATGTATCAGGTGTTCAGTATAACTAATTCATCATAAAGCAGAAAGTCCGCAATCCCAAAAATTAATTGGTTTATTGTCATAAAGGAGTAAAGAAACCAGGAAATATTCACGTTTAAGAAGCTAGAATCTGAGAATTTTGCCTTTATGTCCTTAAGAATGACTTAAACGGATTAATCAATTATTAAATTAAATGGCGATCTATTTAATTGTTGCCAACTAATCAGTTAATCGTCAGCTCTAGTGACCTAATGGTTAGGGTGTGTGCTATATGACTGCAACGTCCATAGTTTGATTCTTAGCCAGGGGACTGTTGGATGTCATACCCCTGCCTCTCTCCATTTTTTGTTGCAGCCTCTCATCGAAAATTTAGGATACAGGATCAATGATTGGTTACATTCACTCATCAGTAGTCCTACACTTAATTGTATACAAGTAAAGAAAATGATGTAATGCAGGATCCCGTGCAGAGGTTTGATATATGGTGGTGAAAGCCTGGTGACTGACTTTGTGCTGATGTATGAGCCTGGCTAAGATGGTGTGTATTAGTGTGTGTAACTGTGTGTGTGTGTGTGTGTGTGGCAGCACTTCCACTCCAGGGCTCTTCCTTGCTGATCTGTATGAAGGGTAGTTTCTGGGTTATTCTAGGCTACACCAACACACACACACACCCATTCTCTCACATGCTTAAATACAGTCACACACACTTTCATGCACACTCTCTCTCTCTCTTTCTGTTCCTCTCCCACAGTCACATTCATACTCTCTCGCCCTGCTCCAAGCCCATTCGCTGTGCTCTCTCTGTGTCTCTGTAGAGGGATTACTGTGTCCTGTGTGATTATCTGTCTATTAATAGCTTCCTTTAAGGCCGTTCACATGCTCCTATAGCGGCAGAGCTGCAGGATCCCGAGGCCCTGGGCTCCGTAACACAAGCCGACCCCGTATCCTGCAGCCAGTAATTACTGTAATGAACCACAGCATACTGTACACTACTGTACCCACTCACAAGGAGCTGCACACACACACTGTAGGCAACACATAAAACAAGCATGCACATATTATTGCACTGCATTAGAAGTATTTCAGATATAATTATTCAGATCCTATTCCAGCTTCTTCTTTCCATCTCCTGACCTCTGTATACCCTCCGCCTTGTCTAGTCCTCTGTGAATACTTTGCACCGCCCTGCAGATATGCATACTTGAAGTCGAGAGTTTACAAAATCTTTTTGTAGAGTTTGCTTTTAATATTACAATACAACACTTGAGATGCGCTTGATCTGCCAGGTTCATGTTGCAGGACAGGAAACGCCTCCTTTCTCCTCAAATGGTCAGATGTTGAAGATTTTTAACACATTTTAATGTTTATTTGAGCCATCTTAACCTATCTGTTTTGAGCTGTAAAACGACCCTGGCAGATTTTTTCCGCAAAGTACCACCAAATTGATCCATGTGCTTCAACTGTTTATCAGTCATGTGCTTTGCCAGGATTACCAAACCAAAAATGAATCCTTAAGTCTTAATTTTTTTAACATTTTAGTCTCCAACACCAAATCCTGTCTCGAGTAACACATACCTTTTTTTGTCCACACTTCACAATCCATCAGCATCTATATTAGGGGTGTGTCATGGTGAAAAACAGACTGAGGAGGAGTGATAATATTTTTAACGCCATATCGCCTCACCCTAATGCAGATGTGTTTACAGGCAAGAATGCATACTCACATATAGACATATAACTGTGGTGTTATCTGTTTTGAGCAAACAGCATTTTTAAAATCCTCCGTTTTGATTTGTCTCTGGTATTTTATCATTACTTGATAGTTTTTAGCATTTTTACATCTTATTAGATTTCAGACAGTGTAGAGAAAGTGAACCTGGTGGGACAAAGTCCTGACTAAGGACTCTGTGGACAGTAGTTTGAAAGCAGAAATGTGGATGGTCGTTGATACATGAACTGCGTTTTCACAGTTTTCTGCATTTGCATAAGGTCTTCAAACAAACTAGGTTGTATGACATGTTGTCCAACCATGTTCTGAATGGCTGCACTGGAAGGTGGGAAGAAAAGGGGACAGCTGGAAACACTTTGAGTCTCTTCTAGAAGGCACTCATGTTGTTGTGCTCATTTGTACACAACGAAACCTGACCAAAGTTGTGTAAAGAATAAAGAGAGAATCCTGGTCAATCACTGCTTAAAGCGGATGTGACTTTGTCTAATTTTTCATTCAGATGGTTTCAAGCATTTTGTATGAAAGCACACTGAAGCATTAAACCGCATCAACTGATTCGTTTGTCCAATCGAGGGCCTTGGAAACACTGTAAACACAACAATCTACAAACACAAAGCAAACTCTTATTTACACATTCAGCAGATGTAGAGCAACATCAGCAATAATCTGGAGGCCATCTGATGAATGGAAATCCAATATGCACTCTCCTTTTAGCTCTGGTTTTGGCCTCCACCAACTCCTGAGAAAAATATGTGGCTCTTTAGCTGCTAAATGCTCCACTTTCTTTACTGGCTGGTGTCTATAATTGTCTGTCTGCTGTTTGGTGTTGGGTACAAAAGTCACTTGGTTGTGGAAAAGATCATGTTTTGTCATAAAATCCCTGGCTTTGGGGGCAGTGTCTCTGTAAACAACAACTGCTTTTTGTGGCACTGTCCCCAATAGGTTGCAACAAAGCACCTGTGTTGGGTGCTTAAAACGCCGTTGGAAACACAGCAATGACTGGCTACATCACAGCCGGTTTTGTTGTTTGTTGGTCTCGAGAAGTAGCTTGGCAAGTTTGGCCGAGGTTTCACATCATCCACTGTCCTCTTCACCTCCCAAATGGCAAAGTCAGCTCGTATACTACGTCACTCAAGAAATGTTGCCATGATACCTATGAAACATGCAAATGCAACACGTTCATGGTTTGCAGAAGTAACAATGCCATCATTGTCTTCTGGCAACTGGGATGTGTGCTCAGTTGATCCATTGTTAATACAGAAATATTGACTACAGCAGCTTTGACACTTGCTTCTGTTTCCTTATTATCACAGAATTTATGATGGTCTTATCCAGAGCACTTAAAAAGACCAGGCAAGAAAAACTCTGAATATCTTGCTCAAGGACATGTAGACTTTGTAGCCACCTTAATATTCTGGTCAGCACTCTTTTTTTTTAGGTATTTGGAGCACTGAGTGATCATATCACATGCAGGGCGAAGAGGAACGTGTTTGATCTTGTTGGCAGGTTAGCACTGAGGTATCCTCCACAGATTTTAGATTATTTTCTCTCCTGGTTGCATATGATTTAATATCTCAGCTTGAAATGAATAATTAAGCGAAAAGTCAGCAGAGTTAAATTCATTTGCTCTGATAAATCACTGGGTATTGTGGGAGGAAGCTAGTTTGTGGAGCAGGGATTAAAGCCTGGCAAGCCCAGGACTCCTGCCAATCAATCAGAGGTTTGGATTTGTTTGTGACCGGCCTGGTTGGACTCGGCCTCAATGAGCTGAACTGAAGCAGGAGGCCAGCAGGTCGTGAGTAACTAGTGGCATTTGGATCAAAACGTTTGGAATAATCACTTTAAATGCGCTTGATGAGATCTGCTGAAGGTTGTTTCCCAGGATGGGAAATGGCACTTTCAGTTTGAATAGTCAGAGCTTCAGGAAGAGGTGTTTGCTATTCATTTCTTATCAGCTGAATTTAATTTAATCTAGGAAAAATTGGCCTGCAAAATCTTTATGTTGTGACGTAATGTTGATTTGACAAAATCTAAAATGAACCTTTTATGAAGTCTTGATTGTTTCTTTAACCACAAGCCATGTCTTGACTCACAAGTAGCCTGTGTTGTGACTTCTTAAAGGTTCATTTTGAACCTTGTCAAGTCAGGAAATCTTGGTAACCCCCCCCCCCCGACATGTCATAGTGAAAGACAGAAACACAGAACTTACTTCTCATTGGGCTCAAATTGTTACCTGCCACACATGAATGAATGAATGAATGAATGAATGAATGAAAAGAGTGCTAATGAGTTTAGCTTAGCTTCTCTTCCTGGCTCAAGGCCTTCCCGCTTAACTTTCAGGCCAAGAACACAAAGCCAAACACCTTTCAGTCTCCCTGCAGCGGACACACACACACACACACACACACACACATAAAGCCTTAAATGTAAATATGTTGTCTTACATTTGAGTTTATTGAATCCTAAAATGTAGAAATTATCCATTGTTATTGATTAGAATAAGTAGATTTCTTCAGGTGTTTTATGGCCTCTAAACACCATTCTCATGATGTTTGACCCTACACATGTTGCCGGTCTATATGTATATGTTTTCCCCTCATATGTGACATGCTAACTTTATTAGCATAACTAAATTAGCCTAGTGGCTAGCAGAGTTTCCTCTACTCATATGAAGCCAGGATCAATCACACACAGGACTTCAAATGCTGTGTTGTGGAGGCTTTATTGGCCTCAATTTTAAGTTTCTTATCTATGAAATAAAAGTAAATCAAAGCTTAATTTCCACTGAGGGAAATGGTTTCAGCTTACAACAATAAACAGGAGGTCTGTGTTACGGCAACATGTAGTTACCATTCAGGGGAGGTGCAAGTTACGCTACAGCATAGGGTCGAGTTTACGCAGAAGAACTACAACAGCAACCTGTGCATCAGTCACCCAAAAAATCTAATTTCTGTAAATTTTCTCCTGAAAAGGTTTTTTTAAAGAACAAATTTAACACGCTTGATGTCTGCAGGCACAGCGACAACTCAGGGATATCAGCAATAATGCAGAAATCTTAATGGTTTGAGCATTTTTATCAACATCTAAAGCAACCACCAAACCAGAGTTATAATAATACTGTTACACAGCTGTAGGGCTCCAGCTAACATTTATTTTCATTATCCATTGATCTCCCGACTGTTTTCTCCTTTAATCAATGAATCATTTGATCTGTAATATGTCAGAAAATGGATTCCTAGAGCCCGGGGTAGTGTCTGTAAATGAATGAATCAACTAATCATTTTGAATGTTATGGAGAGATCAAAAAGTCATTTCATTGTTACTTGAAAAGTTTCTCACTCATTTATATGCCGTTTGTGACTCAACATGAAGTGCAGCCGAATTCAGAATGACAAACGAGCACTTTGAAGTGTAATTTGGGAGCACACTTCTCACACACACACACACACACACACCCCCAGTGCCACTGGTATGCTGCCTTCGGAGCAGCTTATCTGTTACATAATAATGGCCCAGTCCTGCTGGGACAGGAACATCAGCTCTGGCGATCAGGGAAGAGCGTCGTGCTTCTCCCTGCAGGTCTGAACTCTGCGCGACCCTCCGCCATGTCTCTCACTGTGGGATCAGAATAAAGACACCTGCCGACTTGTTCTGCCTGTACATCCGTACGGTTTGTGACAGCTCAACTGCTGAAACACTCACTGCTGGATAATGAGGGTGTTGTACTCAGCCTCCCCGTACAGAGAGGCTTTGCAGAAAAGATTAATAAGTAAAAAGCTAACGCAGAGCAGGAAACTCTCTTTCTCCTGAGGTGTGCGTCTGTAGCATCCTTTGTGTTCAGCAACAAATGAGTGAAGTCCATATGTAAATACCTTTAGCTTAACTCGCATTTTTAGAAGTTGTAATTTGCAAGATCTTACATTTATTTTTAGCTGTTGCGGCTATCCCTGCTCATGTTAACCACACAGTTCATCTTCTATTTATACCAAACAGACAGACCTTGCTGCTGCTGGAAGTGTGAAACATATCACTTAGTGTGAATAATGGCGGGCATCTTCAAAACAAATTCATTATTGGCTTCTAAACGAGGAAAACAACTGGCTTTCTTTTTTCCTCTTTCACACAGTTGTTCTTTAATTAAGTTTACGCAGGAGTGTATGTTTCTTTAACTGAATATTTTACAATAAATACAATATTTCTTTTTTTCTTATTCTTTTATTTGTTTATTTTTTGGAAAATTTATTCTTTTCTTTTTTTTAGGAATTTGTAATGGCTGATTATTTTTATTAGTAATATAAATGTAGATTATTTTCAAGAACTAGATGTGTAAAAAGTTATATATATAAGAAAGTTATCAATAAATATTTATACTAGTAGCCCTGGATTATTTCTATTTTCAAACTAATAATTATTTTCCCTTAATTGTTTAGTTTTTTTAATTGTCAGAAAAAATAAATTTACCAAAATGAAGATTATTTTCAAGGACTAGATGTATAAAATGAAGGAGAAAATTATCCATAAATATTGATAATGTTGGCACCTTATTATTTTTATTTTCAATCAAACTAATAATTATTTTCCCTTTATTGTTAAGTTTATAAAATTGTCAGAAAATAGAGCCCAGTGAGATGTTTTCAGATATTTTGTTTTGTGCGACCAACAGCCCAAAATCCAAAATTCTTAAATTAAATGTGGAGCTTTAAACTAAATCTCATGGTCATCATCACGTGATGAAATTTACACAAGTGTCACCAAAGTTGCATAAAGCCCTCACCTGTTGTCACATGAGTTCCATAATTGAGTCAGGTGACAACTGAGTAAACCACTCACTGAACGTGAGATGTGATTGCAAGCTTCCCAAAAAGTCAGTCAAGATTTTGACAGTAGAAGAGACAACAACACATTGAGAAGAACAACATAACTTGTAAGAACAGTACAATGAAGCAACAATAAACTAATAAATAACTACGTGAATAGAGGAATTAAACAGACGGAAGAATGACTTGCAATAGAAGTTCTTAGCTGCCATCAAACAGGTGACATTACAGTTGCACAGAGTGTGTCCCAGACAATGTCCCACCAGGACACCCCATGTCTCTGTTTTCAATTCCACTGTCTTTATTCCACCTCTGTGATTCTGTGTTGTTGTGTGTTGCAGCTCTCTGACCTCTGTGGGAGTCAGGAACGGTCTGCATGGTTCACATTTATTTCTGCACCAATTAAACTGGCTCTCCTCTTCATCTCTCCCGTCCAGACGTGCCAGCGCCGGAGCAGCCGGAGCTGTTCCTGAAGAAGCTGCAGCAGTGCTGTACTGTCTTTGACTTCATGGACACGCTGTCGGACCTCAAGATGAAGGAGTACAAGCGCTCCACGCTCAACGAGCTGGTGGACTACGTGACCGTCAGCCGGGGCTACCTGACAGAGCAGGCCTACCCTGAGGTCGTCAAAATGGTGAGGAGGGAGGAGCGGAGATTTGCACTCAAAATGAAATACACCACAAGCTGGTTTTTACTCATTTGCAGCTTTTAAGCGCAAAAAAAAGTCACACTCAACTTCCTCCTGCAGATCTATAAACTCACCACACTCGGACTTGTACTCGGGTCCTGACCCATTTTCCACTCTCACTGTCTTGTGACCCTGATGTGCGCACACACACACACACTCATGTGAGTGTGTCCCAGAAGAAACCTCCTGCTACAGAAAAGGGAAATAAAAACACAGCAGTGTCTAAATAACACAAGCTCAATCATGCTGTGGCTGGTTTAACAGTCAGTTTTATTGTAAATATATTAACGTCACAATCTCCTCTCGTCAGTTTTGTAGATTTTTACGTCTTTCTGCACCACTTTAGAGAACAGCTCAAAATGCAAACACAACTGAGTGAACTCAGCAGCAGTGGAAAGGTCAATGTGTGCATGTAAACTAAGTGAATTACTACGAAAGCTATTATGGTAATATTGAAAACACAAATGACTAATGCCTGCAGTGTGCCTCTTTTCTATCAAAATAAGAGCATGAAGAGATTGTACTATAAACAAATATGAATTTTAATGAAAACATTTCTCTGAAAAGTAAATAGATTTTAGTCCTGTGAATGTTTCTCAGTGTTTTTCGTGTGTAGTCAATGTTGGATGTCCTGCAGGGACACAAAGCAGAGTTTTAGTGGCATCACGATGGCATACAAAGACATTAAAATGATGTGTGATGATGCAAATGTGCCAAATAAAGGGAAGATGCATCCTTGTAAATTGAAAATCTGTCAGGCTTTATGACAAAGGAGGAAAAAGGAAGATAAACTGGAGGAAAGCGTCTGTGTTCATGTTGCTCGCTAGGTACAGTTAACGTCTGTACAGTGGGTTTACTGTTCAGAGGATACATTTGCATAAAAAGTCATCTTAAGGGTGCTGTTAAGGTCCACAGCACCACACATACTAAGTTCTCAGCTGAAAGCACTCATATCTCAGTTGTATTCAAGCTGATATTTCCGTCTTTGTGTTTTTGTCTCAGGTGTCTCACAACATATTCCGGACCCTTCCGCCCAGTGACAGTAATGAGTTTGACCCAGAGGAAGACGAGCCCACGCTTGAGGCCTCCTGGCCACACTTACAGGTAAACACTGCTCCAGGAGTGTGTTTGTGTATTCACTAATTAACACCTTGTATCTTGTTTAATTGGTACACAAAACAGACAATGGAGCTACATCTGTCTGCCCAACATTTCTGTGCAGTGTTTATGGCTATAGCGTGGGTTGCCAGATACTTTCGGTGAGCCCAACTTTAAGTTTAACCCTACAGACACCATGGTACAAAACCTTGCAACCCTCCGATGATCATATCTACGACCCTGATAAAGGCACACAGTCTCTGCACCCTGCTGTTGGTTGTCAAGGAATAGTTCCACGATTTGACTCCCCCTAAAATCCCAAATTGTCTTTTACATTTCTGTTTGTGTATCGATTCAACAAACAACACACAGCGTGTTTATTTGTGAACTTAAGAATTGTTTGTAGGCCCATTTTTGTCAGACAGAGCCAGGCTCACTTCCAGTCTTTATGCTAAGCTAGGCACAAGAGTGGGATAGATTTTCTGTCCCCAAAATGTTGAATTACTTGAGAGACATCAGTATCATTGGCTGGTCAAGTGGGTTTTGTTTCGGGTCCAGTTTTGGGTCCATGTCTAGAGCCAGGCTCTCTGGTCTCTCATCTCCCCTCCTCCTTCTCTGTGTGCCTGCTGCCCAGGACTCCTTTAGAAATGAGATGCAAATCTCAAGGAGAAGCTTCCTGGTAAAACCTTTTTTTTTTTCTTTTTTGTTTTGTCTCATTTGCCTGATTTTTCCAAAATCATAAACAACTTTCTCCCCCCAATCAAAATCCCTTTATTTACCCATGTCCCGGCCAATCCAAACATTTTTTATGCCATCTTGCTGCGCCGCCATTACTGCGGTGGTAAGTCATAGTGACTTGTCTGCTGCTGCCTTCTCGTAGTGACAGCAGCATGGGTAGATGAATTGTTTTTAACAGCTGCCGTCAATAAGAGCAACCACAACGCATGTGGCTGAGAGTCACTCAACGCACTTACTTGTTTAACACCATTGTATGTGTTCTGTTTGTGATACCAAAGTGTTTACTTTGTGGTTGTTAGGTTACACTAGTCAGAGCAGTTAATGTTATAGGCTATAGATTAACACCACATGTATTTAGTTGAATTATTTATTCTGTGGGACCACCTCAGCCTTTGGACTGTAATGTTAGCCCACTAAGCATTGTTAACTGATGGTACTTGCTTGATCATGTTTGATGAATAGAGACTGACGGCTGTTAACCAAAAGCTACATCAGGGCTCAGTAAGGATTGCCTGAAGCAAGTAAAATGCCACATCTGGCAAGTAAATCTAGAAACTCGCCCGATTAGCAAGTGGCAAAAAAGAATTAAACACGTGAAGACAAAGTTTATGAGTAGGGATGCACGACATTGGGTTTTTTGCAGATATCTGAAATGCTGATATACACCACCTACATGACCGATAACCAATGTCGATATATCCACTTTTTTCCCCCACCTAATTTTAGTCATCATCAAGTCTCTTCTGTAGTGAACTAACATCATATTATACATGCATACTCTTATCATGATGGCCCTTCAGCAGATGGAGACGTGAAATACAATGTTTTTCAATGTATGTGATATTCATTCATTGTGCAAAGTAAGAAAAAGCATGTTGGCTGAAAGCTGATATTGGCCGATACTAGTGACGTTCCAGTATTATTGTGCATCCCTATTTATGAGCTAAAATGCAAGGGAAATGATTCAGTCTTCCTGGAAACGAGAGTTTAGTTGGTCGATGTTCAGGGTTGGAAATGAGCACCAGTCGCCAGCCAAATGCTGCTAAAATATGCACGTGGCTGCCAGATTTGCTTTACTCACCAGCCAAAAAACAATGGTAATCTACTGAGTAGCAGGTAGATTTTGGAATTCACCAGCCACAGTGGCAGTTTGACAAAAAGTTGATTTCCAGCCCTTGTGGCGTTATTTGTGGGCATAACTATGTGTTGTACATTTTGCTGCAAGTTAGAGAGCAAGGCAGTTAAAATGGTGTCTCTTTGCAAAGGCACATGTATTTTGTTAATTGATAACCACTAATAAATTAAGTTATTTGTATAGGGGCAAGTAAAAATTGAGTGGATTACTGACCCACTTACCTGATTTTGAAAGTGAAAAAACATTACCACTGGACCCTGCACTGTGCTGTTGTTATTGGGAACAAAGTCTTTTGAACCACTTCTAGCAAAGAACCTGGTCCTCTGCACGCCCAGGGATTCTGTGTAAAGTGTATGGTCTCAAACAGGAAGTAAAGCTCTTTCCAAAGTTGAAGTTTGCAGAAGTCAATTTTGAAGTCAGTAGTAGGAATTTGTGCACTTCTTCAGCTTGAGTTCAAGCATGCATGTGTTGCAGGGAGACACCACCGCAATAATGGTGACCTGTTTACTTCTTTCATGTATACCCTCCTTGCAAAGAACCTTTTGTGACCTTTTGACCTTTCCCTTTAATCCAGTCCCGTCCCCGTGTTTACAGGGGCAGTTTAAGGGCTCTCATTTCTCAGAGGAACAGTTTTTGGATTTCTCTCGTCTTTTTTTTTATCAGCTTGTTGTTGAACAGCGGGAAGTTTGGCTCTAATTTGTGTCCAAAGTTAATCAAGAGTTCTTACTAAGTGAATTTAAAACTCAACACACACAAACTGCAGCCAGTCTTCCTGCACAGCAGCAGACATTAAACAGTGGAATTTTTTATTGTTTTAACAACTATCTCTCCCTCTCTGTCCCTCCCACATCCATCCATCCACCCTCTTTCTCTTGCCCCTCTCTCCAGTTGGTATACGAGTTCTTCATCCGGTTCTTGGAGAGTCAGGAATTCCAGCCCAGCATTGCCAAAAAGTACATAGACCAGAAGTTTGTCCTACAGGTGAGTCACTGAGTCAGTCTGCGAGTAAAGTGTCAGCTTCAAATGTCTTCTGTAGACCCATCTCACAAGTTTTTTCCTCCCCGCTGTCCTGTCTGTCTCTTTGCTTCAATGTTTTCCTGTCGTCTCTCTGTCTGATTTTCCTTCGTCTGTCTGTATCCCTTCCCTCTGTACAGCTCTTGGAGTTGTTTGACAGCGAGGATCCTCGGGAGAGAGACTACCTGAAGACAGTCTTGCATAGAATCTACGGCAAATTCCTGGGTCTGAGGGCTTTTATACGAAAACAGATCAATAATATTTTTCTACGGTGAGTAGACATCAGTTCTTCAAACGTATAAGTGTCTGCTCCTAATGTATTTACACCATACAAATGAGAGGATTCTCTGCACCATATTTATCCTTTTTAATTAGCCTGACACATTCTAGCCAAGTCCTTTTTCCCCTTCAGTTTCCAGTGTGCAGTAGGTGATACTTCAAAGCTGCTTACACAATGACATCATGGGTGATTTAAAGGAAAGTTGATTCAGACTTCAAGGGTTGAAGGTTTTCCTGTGACTTCAACTGAATCATTACTTTCCAAGGAATGTTAGTTTTGTACTGGGATTCATGGGAATTCTTGTCACAAATTATAACACAAAACTAAGCATAGTGAAACAGCAGAAATTCAACTCTAATTCTCACAAACAATTCTTCTTAAAAGTACACTGTGTTCAAGGCTAAAAACAAAATCAACATAAAACAAATCAAAATCTGTCACATGCAGTTATTTTGATGTGTAATTTCTGCGGTTTGAAGTTCTCAGTAGGGCTGCCCCCGGCTAAGAAGTTTCCTAGTCGACCAATAGTCGTCATTTAGGGCCATTAGTCGACTAGTCGCCTGCATATCTACAAGTGCACGTCACACACTGAGCGAGCCGCCTGTTAATGACGCTGTGGGCTAATGGGCATGTAGCCACTTCCATGTTTCAGATGATGCGTCATGTTTGTAGTCGACCAATGAAGATGAGTTTACTTATCACCTTGGGTTCGTCCTTCACCTTCTCAAAATGATCCCACACTTTGGATTTCCTGCCCAACATGTTATTAACTAGCCTGTGGAATAACCGCAGGTACCAGACTCCTGTCTGACTGCTGAGCGTGGACACTTCCTGTGTCTGTCCTGTCAAATTAAATTCACACATGGTCCAGTCACATAGGTTTTGATTTATTTTGACAAGGTGCAGCTCCCAATAGTTACACATTTGGTGTCTTTTTTTTTTTCTTTCCCTGCGACTAAGCAAGCAACGAAATCTTGCCGACTAATGAACTTTCTGGTTGACTAATGTTTGGTGGACTATAAGGGGGCAGCCCTTAGTCTCATACATAGCTGTAGTGTTTGTGTGATACGCGCACTCTGCTTTGTTCACATACTCTGGGGATTGACAAAGGTGTCTTTGTTGCAGAACATACAGTATTCTTCAGTCTGCGAATGCACACAGACATAGTTACACACATGCTTAAAGGGCAGCTCTATTTTTTTTTTGTATCATTCTGCGGTTTCACCGTAGTGTTCCTTATGTATTCAAATCCTTTTACCCACAAGACCTGATGTAGGTTTCTGCATAATGACGTTGCTACATATATAAACCCCTGTACTGTTGTGGACACCAAGGTAGTTTGGGTTTGAAAGTCACACAACAAAAACACAAAAAAACTAACTGACAAGTCAAGTCAGCAGTAGACCAGCAATGTCCATCTCCTGTGTGGTAAAATGACTGTTTTGTCAGAGGAGTCTGGTGACTCTGAAGAGGGTGAAGTAGGAAAATAATCAAAATATAGCATACAGTTTAACTGACATTGCTTCTTTTAGGTGGCTAAAATATGTTTTGCTGCTGTCCCCGTCCACAGCCACCAGACTCATTTGACACAAACAGTCATTTTACCCCACAGTACACAAAAGAGTTGCTGGTCCACTACTGCTTCTGATTGGTGTCCACAGCAGTACATTGCTTAGGTCATGCGGCGTTACGCCTGCCTGCTTCTCCAAACTGGGGGCGTGCTGTTCATCATGTACTTCACACTGACTATGGAGCTATAAATGTGTCTATACATAGCGCTGGGCATTCCCATGTGATAGGAGTTTCTCATATACTACAGCTTGCTAGCTAGCCAGTTAGCATAACAGTCTGTTGGCAGCTGGGAGAGGCTCTGTTGCTGCAGAACATTCAAATCAGAAAAGAAAGATTGAAGATGGAGATGGAGGCCAGAGAGGCACCAGAAGAACTTGTGCCAAGAGAGAAGCTGTGTCTGCTGTTGGGAGGCTTTTTTGTTTTTAAAAAATCTGACTTGAGTGCACCCTGAAGGCAGGGAAAAACACTTCAAAGACCACACTATGGAGCTCACCACTAACGTTAGCTTGCAGCTGCGCTCTTCCAGACACCGTGGTAACTGCGGGAGACGGAGATGACGGAGAAATAACAGAACTGGAAAATCCTTCTGCTTTCCTCAAGTCAGCTGTATGACAACATGTTGCCTTCCTCATGAGTTATGTAAACAACGAGCACATTGTCACAGAAAAACTACAGTCTGCAGGCTACGCTAGAGAAGGGAAGTCAGAATATGCTTTTGCAGAAGAGGAAACTCAAGCTGTTGTTGTTAATTACTCTGTGTCATCTGTACAGTATTTTGCAGCCTGTTAAAGAGTTGCAGCAAGTGTATCAGCTCTGCGCAGGTATGGTGGTATATGAAGAACTTGTATCATGTGGGAAGGCCGGGATACTGCCCAGCACTAGTCATACAGTACAGATGTGGTGTTACATTGATCTCAGTGTTTTCTTCACCTGGTTAAATAAAGGTTTAACAATAATAACTTTGCACCATGTTCCACCTCCAAGCTCAAAACTTCTAAACTAACACTTTCCTCTCGCTCCATAATGACTCTGACATCAAATGGAGTGTGTTTGGGTGACAGAGGAGCATCAGCACTGTAACCTACGCCTCTGCTTTTGCTAACGGCTGAGTGGGCGTTTTCATTTGAACAACATGGAAAAGAATGCAGGTGGACACACCCTTTAAGATATGAGATAAAATATCTAGAGAAAGGAAACACCCTAACAGATTCCCAAGACTTTCCTATCCCATTTACAATGTCTGTGAACACAGTTCCTCTGGTCTTTTTTCCACTGATCTTCTTTCACTGTTTTTAAAAACTAAATGATTGCATGATCAGTAGAAGGGAGACAATTACGTCATCCCTAGCTGGTGAAATTTATTCACAGATTTAACAGTGTACACCGCCATATTCTCAGCTAACTGAATATCAGAAAACATAAGGTCGAGAAATTTTGTTTCCTACGTCAACTTTGCATTTTACAACCCCTCTGATGTTCTCTCAGTGGTTTCTATAGAGTGCAGCGTTGACACAGACTTAAACACACATGGACTTCATGTCCTCCCACAAATGATTTCCTGGTGTCTCTCTGCCAACCATTTATAGTCCTCAGTGGATAATTTCATTTACAGATCATCTGGTTTTTGCCGTCTCTGCTCATTTGTAGTAGTTGTTTAACTTGAGTCCCATTTCTGTCTCCTGTCTTTTGTCTCCTCTTCCCTCTGCCTCCCTCTCTGTCTGCTCCGCAGTTTTGTTTATGAGACGGAGCACTTCAACGGGGTGGCTGAGTTGCTGGAGATCCTGGGGAGGTATGTGGAGGCCTCCGACCCTCAGACACACATTTACACTCTCCTCTGTTAGCTGATGCTTTTAGCCAGAGACCTGAGCGCACCAGCAGAACTGAGCTCAACCCTGATAGCTGCCTGTTTTTGTTTAGTCACAACAATATGCGCATGATTTTATCTTTATCTTAATCATGCACCCTCATGGAGATAAAGATCTTTTTACCCAGAGAAACCCCAGAATATAAAAGATGGAAATGATGAAACTTAAAATCTTGTGTTTATGGAGCCAAATCAGAGTAGAGATGTAAAGTTCAGGGAAGAGTCAGGAGCAGAGTTAGACTTGCAGATAAGGAATAAATTAAACCTCTTGGCTCCACAGTCTTTTTAATCCATAAAAATAAGACCTGAGTTACACACACAGTTTATCAGCTTCGTGTCAGGAGTTGTTTGGGTTCAACATGCAGACAGGGTTGAGGGCGATTCCCTGAGACTGATCACAGTTGCTGCTTATATCTTTGATAAATGAGATACGTGTAAAATGTAGCTACATAATCTGCGTACAGCTTCTTCTGTGCTCTTGAGTATCTGATATAATGTTTAGCCACACTCACTGACGATTTGGGGATTTAAACTAAGGTCCATAGTCCTGAGGAGATTCAGAATAAGACGAAACCACAGGCCAGTTGGTCCCTTAGTTGGATTAAAATTAACTAATGATCTCTCTGATAATCATTTTTTACTTTACTTTTAAACTATACTCAGTTTATTTCCTGACACAGAGCAAGGAAGTTAAAAAGAGGAGAAGTTATATCATGTCATATCATCGGGGTACAACACGTGCACCTTTGTGGGGAGGTGTATGTCAGGCTTCGGGGTAGGGTACAGTGTCGATTTGACGCAGAAGTATAAATTCTCCCCGAAGCGTCTGCAGTTGGCCTTGGGTTGTAATAAATTTATTACAAAAAAAATAAAGATATGGGTGAGAACACAATTCCTCAATTATTGCCGCCACCCACTCTGGTATACCCAAAAACTTCTGTCAAGCCAAGCACACACAAGGAGGCTAAAGAAGAGCACCCAAAAAGCACCTGAGCGAACACTTTCCCTTTATTTCCAGTGCCATCTGCTGTCACCTTCCAACGTCACAGCTCCCATTACATTGCACATGTGACACACCCCACAGCTACCATGGGGTCAAAGAGCATGTCCCAGCCTCACCCTTCACTGAATAGCCTCGACACAGAGGAGGTGAAACGTTTTATAACTCCAGCAGCAGAAAGATACTGCGATGAGTTCATCAGTTGATAAGTTAACAGTTATGACAAGGAACAAAACAAAATGGATAGTCTGAGGTTAGTCCCTTAACAGCTTTATCTTGGAATTTGGAAGAAAATCTTAAACTGTTGGTCAAACAAAATGCAGTCCCATGTTGGTTGAGACTTTCTTTTAATCTTTACTTTACTCCTTATGAAGTGCAGATATTTGTAGCCTGGTGAGACCATCCTGATGACGTGAGCTCAACATCTGTTTTGCTCTCTGCATCAGTCTGACTCTGCTGCCTGATACACTTTGCAGAAGTTAAAACTCAGTCGGGGCCAAACTGGGATTTGTACTGTAGTTGTAACATAAGCAGCCAATCAGGGACTGTGTTGTAGTTGATGACGTAAAATGCATGCTGCAGCTTGCAGAACAGTAATGGCAGCTCTGAAAGCAACAGCTAACTGTAATGTTAGTCAAGTAGTTCATGCAGAAATAGAGTCGATAACAACAGTTACACAAGAAGTTTCTCGAAGGATAAGCCGTTTTCGCCGTTCTTCCTACTGGATTTGGGAAAAACTTGATATACCATCAGGCTCTGCTGGTGATGAAGATGTTTCCTGGTGTTTTGTTACACTGATTGGCTGAAGTAGTTTGTCTGTCAAGGAAAGCGCTCCCGCCCACTGAAAGTGTTTGAGGCGTCACTGAGTCCAGACTGATGCAGAGAGCACAGCAGGATGTTGAGCTTACGTCATCAGGATGGTCTCACCAGGCGAGGATATTTCTTCCTCTTCAGGTGTCTTCAGAGTGATTTAAATAAAACAACCTGAAGAGACAGAATGAATCACTCATTTGTTGAAGTTCTCACAAACACAGCTGTGGTGATGTGACATGACTTTGTCAAGGTTTCTGGAGTTCCTTAAAATAGTGTAAAATGATTTGAATTCACTTTCATAAATATTGGGCCTCAGAAGTCATTAAATAGTCTTTAAATTTAATTTTATGAGGTCTTAATTGCCACAAACATTTCTTTTTGGCCAGAATGAGTCAAACTCTTCTGACTGAAAGTTTACACTCCTGATGTTACAAATCTTTAAACCTACCATTGAACCTCATGCTGTCTTTTTATGTCATACTTGCACTTACCTGCTTTATTTGGCAGCTTTATTTGTATAGCACATTTCATACACCAGGGCAACTCAAAGTGCTTTACAGAGCAATAAAATATGAAACATACAGAAAAGAGTAAAGAGAAAAAAAGATATACAAGGTACTAAATGATTTACATTTACATTATTTATTTTAAAAATATCACAATTTAGAAAAAGGAAAGTGCAGACAAGAGGTGCAAAGATAAAAATATTATTTTAAGTGATTGAAAATTGAGTTTAAAGATAAATTTAGCTTTAAAATAAGCAACTTTAAGTAAGTTTAAAACCTACCTCATACCTTATATTAACCTTATATTTACCTTCAATGCTTAAATAAGAAAGAGATTATTTGTCCAGAAATACATCTTGAATTTGGATAAAAAAATAATCTTCACAAGGGCTTAAAAAGCGTTAAATTCAAGTGTCTGATACTTGGAGACATTTTTTTTTCTCAGGATTCACATACCAAAAGTTTGGGAAGCTCTTTCCTCTGGGAGAAGAGAGTGGCATAAAACCAGATGTAGAATATGAGGAGTCTGATTTTGACATTTCTGAAACTTTAATTGCCAAATATGGAAACTGAAAATGAAGGTCAGTGTGAGCCTGAGCCAAAATAACAAACCAAACAGTCCTGGCTAAAAATAAATCACTAAATGAAAGACCAAAGAAAAAGTAAAGTTACAAAACTAAACCTCACTACCCCCAAAAAACAGGAGACAAACTTTAGGATCTTCCCTTAAGAGTTTCCTGGTGAGTACTTAGCTTAAAAATAATAACTCAGATTACTTGACTGACAAATTTAACATCTTAATCTCTCTGACATTTAACTGGCAACAACTTACAATATAGATATGGACTGATCTACACAAACACTGTGGCACAAATGGCTTAAACACTATCAGTGTCAGAGATCAGGCCCCCAGATTTTAATATTTGTTAAATTTTTAGACTAAATGTTGATTTAATTAACCTACCAATGATAGGTTCAGTCTGTTTTACAGTTTGTCCTTCCACTAAAAGCTCCTTCTGAAACAATAAGATGTAGACAGACCCAGTGGAGGATTGTGGTTGTTATTTGTGAGTCTGGAGTTTAAAGAAGAGTCACGTCTGTGAGCCTGAAGGTTGGAGCAGCAGTTACATCTCTTTATTTCTCCTCCGGCTCCATCCTCCATATAAACAGTCTTTTTTTTTTGTTGTCTGCTGCTCATTGATCTTCCACTTGCTTTCAGAGGGTCACAATGAAACTCTTTCATGTCTTCATGTTTAATTTATGTTTATTTTTTTCCTGTCTCCCCTCTCCTCTCTGTCTTTCTCAGTATAATCAATGGTTTCGCTCTGCCACTGAAAGCGGAGCATAAACAGTTTCTGGTCAAAGTGTTGATCCCCCTCCACACTGTCAGGAGTCTGTCCCTCTTCCACGCACAGGTAATGTTTGTGTGTAAAGTTGCTTCCTGGTAACAGTCATAGTATTTCTTCTGCGTGAGCCACATAGCAGCTGAAACTTTACAGACTGGTTTAACAAAACTACTCCTTAAGTTTATTAATGTCAAGATTTTAAACAAACAGCATTAATGCCTTTACTCATTGGGGCTTTTTTTGTGTGTGTGTGTGTGTGCGTGTGATTAATTTGCATGTCAGTATATTTTTTGAACTCGTTTTTGTCGAGTACTTTGACACAGATCATGAATATTAGGCAACAGAAAGTAACCTCTTTTTTTATGGAACAAGGTTGAAAAATCCAAAATTACAAACACTTATATGCATCGGTGAATTTAAGGGCATCATAAAGAATGTGGTGACAGAGACATGTGCTTGTTTCTCTTGAGAGGTCACTATGTTTAAATAGCTGCTGATTTAATTGTGGATTTTTGTATTATATGTTGTATTTGTTGCATTTATGTGTGTTCTGATTGGCTGCTACCTCGGCCAGTTCTCTCTTGTAAAAGAGATTTTCAATCTCAATAAGACTTCCTGGTTGAATAATAGTTAAATAACAATAAAAGCCCTAGACATTTACACTGCGTAATTATGTAGCAGAGGAACCTCAAATTCACCCAGAGCATTTCGCTCAAAGGAAACTCAATGAAATATTTAGCAGTAGCTCAAGCTATACAACAAGTCAATACGATTCCTGTAATTGTGGCAATTTCGCGTCACTGCAGGTGAATTATTTTATGTTTGCATCAAAACCTTTTACTGAACAAGTGTCAGCTGTTGTAAATTCATACTGCTGCTGGTGTGCATAGTTTGATGCAGAAATATTTGCAGGTGAGGGTTTAGTTTTAGCCCCCTGCCTGTAAAAGTGGAAACGCTTCTAGGAACTTTTCAAATGTGAAAATCTGAAGTAAGATGCGAAAATTACGAACCCAAACTGTGGCATTTGAGCTTCTGCCCAGCCAGAAAATACAGAGGCAGGTGTGGGAGATGTCATTAAGTTTGTTGACAAATGGGGCAGGTTAAAATGTTTTTTTTTTTTTTTTTTAACAGCAGTTCCAGTTTTGGTTTATCTGAGCTGCTGATGTAACATGAGCTAAAGTGCGTTCTAACATGGTTCTCCTCTCTTCCTACAGTTGGCGTATTGCATTGTACAGTTCCTAGAGAAAGACCCAACATTAACAGAACCAGTAAGTGTCCACCAACACCAACAGTAAGACATCTGTCATTTGACTGTATTATATAATCTTAACACAGAGCATTTATTCTCTGTCCCCTTTAGAAAGTTTCTCTGTCATTCAAAGTTGAACAGTCATGTTAAATTAATCAGTTACTGCCACAGTGAATTTATCTGAAGTTGATCTTTTGTGTGACGGCAGCTTTTCTTATTGAATGTTATACCTGTGCTGCTACATTTTCCACTTGTCCTGCAACTTTATTGTCACTACAGCAGATAACTGAGGTGTAGGTTGATCAGAGAAGGTGCAGAAAGCACCTCATGTAGGTGAAAGGAGGAGTTTTAACAGTCAGTGTCTGTGTCTCTTCCTCCTCAGGTCATCAGAGGCTTACTGAAATTCTGGCCAAAAACCTGCAGTCAAAAAGAGGTGAGGCTCATTTCATATTGTTTGAAGTGTGTGTGTGAACTCTGTGTGTTTGTGGGTCTGTGTGTGTAGTAACATTTCCCTCATGTGCTGTGGTGCAGGTGATGTTTCTAGGGGAGCTGGAGGAGATCCTGGACGTTATTGAACCCACACAGTTCGTCAAGATCCAGGAGCCGCTCTTCAAACAGATCTCCAGATGTGTCTCCAGCCCACATTTCCAGGTCAGGGACCATCCATCCGAAACATTCAGGACTTTGTGATGCAGTTTGGTTCAAGGGGAACACTTAAAACTTTTAAAGCTTTTCTATATAAAAAGATATTTGGAAATTTGAGGTAACACTTGAGATTAAAAAGTGAAACAGAGCGTTGAGTGTTTGTTTGTCTCCTTGGCCTCAGGTTGCAGAGCGAGCTCTGTACTACTGGAACAACGAGTACATCATGAGTCTGATCGAGGAGAACTCCAGCGTCATCCTGCCCATCATGTTCGCCAGCCTCTACAGGATCTCCAAAGAGCACTGGAACCCGTGAGTGACTTTAAAAAAACCTCTGCTTCAGCTCGTTCCTTTCAGTTTTTATAAATGTTCAACAAGAAACATCCACATTCTTTTAGTTTGTTTAAGATGATTTTCATCCTGATTTTTTGTTCACACACTGAGTCACGTGGTGTCTTTGGATTTTTGCTGATTCTTGCAGCTCACTCGTTTTTTCCCGTTTTTCTCACAACTGTGTTTTAACTAATGTACACACTCAGCTGTTTCCACCACTTGAGAAGACTGTTTCCTGTAAACAATTTCACGGGTTCAGTTCCAACCCACAGCCCTTTGCTGTAATTGAGAATTATTTTAGGGGATTGAAGTCCTGTCGCTCCGTTCTTTCTCCTGATGGAAAAATATTTGGACATTGTGCAACTTGAACATAATAATAAAAAATATAAAATCATACATTAATTTGAAAGCATCATTTCCATCAGACCTTAAAGGGAAATTTCAGTTTATTTCAACCTGTCTCCTATCGTCCTAAATTTGTTTCAAGTGACTAGTGACATAAAAATAATAGTTAGCATGTTAGCCGTTAGCCTAGATACAGCCGGGGCGCATAGTAGCGTCAGACCTGTTAAAACGTAAGTGAACGGGCAACCTTCAAGTGCAAAGTTAGTCCACTAAACAAGCTTTTTTTCCACAAAGACCGCCTCATATCGTTAGGATAAATGTCAGAGAACATATAGAAAACCACATGTGTACCGGTGTGCTGCCATGTTTGTTTACCATCTAGCTCTGCTTTCCAAAGCGCAGCCGAAATATCGCCAGCTCTAGATAAAGCCCAGCTGGATACTACTCCAGGTGGAGGTGTCTCGTCCTCGGTCACATCCAGACCTTGAAAATAAGGCTGCAACCGGTCCCATTCCTTGCAACAGAGGCATTCCTCTTCTGTGGGCACTGAGGCACAGCATTCACAGGTACACCACCAATCTCCAGAGCTACGCAGCCTTGCAGCAGCCATTCCTCCTCTCTCGTCCTCTACCTGTTGCGCCTCTCTCTCTCCTCCTCCTCCGTTCTTCAATTTCACGAAGCTCTTCGTCAGTGTATTCTGGCTCAAATAAATAAGGGCGGCCATCAAACTCTGCAAAATCAAATTCCTCCTCCACAAAGTCGAAGTCTGGCAAAAAGTCAGCCATTATTCTATAAGTCTTTCATAAAATAAATGAATGAACTTTTCAGGCTACTGTCCGGTTCTGCCTTCCAGCTGTTGCTGCTTGTTCAGGCATGGTATGAGATCGTTGCTTGTTCTCACGATATTTCGGCCGCGCTTTGGAAAGCAGAGCTAAATGGTAAACAAACATGGCAGCACACCAGTAAGGTAAGACAACACGTTTACATGTCGTTTTCTATATGTTCTCTGACATTTATCCTAACGATATGAGGCGGTCTTTGTGGAGAAAAAGCTTGTTTAGTTGACTAACTTTGCACTTGAAGGTTGCCCGTTCACTTACGTTTTAACAGGTCTGACGCTACTATGCGCCCCGGCTGTATCTAGGCTAACGGCTAACATGCTAACTATTATTTCTATGTCACTAGTCACTTGAAACAAATTGAGACCGATAGGAGACAGGTTGAAATAAACCGAAATTTCCCTTTAAGTATAATCTCAGTAAGAAGTGTCACTTCCAAGTTGCTCTTTAAATAAATTTTCCCGCATGATAAAAGTTTATAGACGCTGTAAATCTGGATGTGACATCACCAGTTGTGACCTGTGACCCCTCTCTGCTCCTCCCTCCCCGCAGGGCGATCGTGGCGCTGGTGTACAATGTACTGAAGGCCTTCATGGAGATGAACAGTACCTTATTTGATGAACTCACAGCCACTTACAAGTCGGACCGCCAGCGGTAAGAAGCTGCTCACACTCACATCATCATCATCATCATCATCATCATCATCATCATCATCACACTCATGAATAATGTGATAGTGTCTGAGCCCTGCGGGGAGCTGCTTAACACGACGACAGCAGTGTTACTATCATCACACTGCAAATACCAGGATTAATATTAGCTGTGGGTATGAAAGCAGCAGCGCTAATGAGTGACGGCTTTAGTGACAGCAACAGAAATAGGGTTTAACTTTTAGTAGGTTTAATGGAGAGAACGTCTGGACTAGTAAGGTTTGGTGTTTATTCAAGATTCAAAGTTCACTGAAGTGTCAAGTAGAAGGGATACACCAGTCCCACTTTATTCTCCAAATACTCACTCTGACTTAAAAAAAAAATAGAAAAGGATCTATTGGTGGTCATATTGACATCACACCACACACCTTTCACTACAGTTTCATTGTCTGTCAGTTTCAAATCAAAGCCCTGCAGTGTTTCTGTAGTCAGAATCCATTCATTTGTTAACATAAGTCTTTTATTGTAAAATATTGATGGCTGCTATCAAAGACAAACTCATTGTACACGGGTTATGGGTGGCCCGCAGCAACGCTGTCTGTGTAAACACCACACATGTGCGTAGTCTGAAATAGTCTCTGAGAAAGTTATTATTTCTAGCTACACTAGCTCTGTGTTGTTGGTGTGTTTGAAATATCTCATCATCTGATGGATGGATTACACTTGAACCGTCATGGTGCGCAGGAGATGAATCCTACAGTCTTTGGTGATCCCAGCTTTTCCTCCAGAGGCACTGTGTGGTTGACCTCTTTGGTTTTGTAGTAAAATGTCTCAAAAATTATTGGATAAATTACTATGAAATTTGCTACACATGTTCATGCCCTTTTTTAGGATGTCTTATAATACTGTGGTGACTCCCTGACTTTTCATTAGGCTCCATCATCAGGTCAAATATGGTGTTATTTATCACCAAATACCCACACTGTGTTTGCTGCTGATTAGCAAACTCTATATACTAAAGCTGGGTATGCACTGTACGATCTGAGCCTGTTTCTGACACCATTTTGTAGCCACATAACTCATTTAAGAGTCAGAACAAATACCAGCTTTGTCTGGCGTCAATGAGGAGCAGGAACCAATCATGGCCTGACCAGCTGCTCCTGACCGGCCGTCAGATGTTCAGATAGGTTTATGCCATGTCAGAAATTTTGGTTGTTTTTAGCTTCTGAATGTGCCATGGTGACACTGTTAGCTATGTAGATGGAAAATATGGAGGCCAGGTTAGTCGAGTTGTGGCAACATATTTGTCTCTTTGATGTTTCCTCCTCCTCCTCCTCCTCCTCCTCACGGCTAATATACATATATATATATATATATATATATATATATATATATATATATATATATATATATATATGTACTGGTGTGATGTTACAGACCTCCGCTAGCAAACTTCCACCTGCTTCATAGCTCCCAAGCAAATCATTACTGACAAAAGTCTGTAGCCAGAATGCAAGGTGGCTAAAGGGCAGTTGTATTTTCTATCGCAGTGGTTCCCACCTGGTGGGTCGTGGGCCCAGTCGGAACGGACCGCAAGTGACTGTGATGTACAGTGATGTCTGGCACAGAGCTTTTATGTTGAAGTGCCGTTTTCTGCTGTAGAGTGAGTGACTAACAGACAGCTACTTGACAGAGACATCAGGGACAGTATGATGCTGAATGTATTAATTAAACTGTGTGGACGTTGAAGTAATGACTCAGGACAAATCTGGACCCCGTGGCTGCACCAGTTGGGAAGCACTGGTCTATTTTACACATACGGTATGAGCACATAAATCGAAAGCTTTGGCTTTACATCACAGACAATTGACTCGTACAGTAGGATTTGGAATTAAAGAACATTTCTAAAACAGGCTCAAATCGTACCATGTGTGTCCATGTAAAGATGGTGAACATGGTAAACCTGCTAAACATAAGCATGTTAGCATTTAGGTCAAAGCTCGGCTGTGTCTTAGTTCAGCGTCAGAGCTGCTAGCATGACTGTAGACTCTTTGTTTTGTTCATTTCCATCGAAGAAATATGTCAGTGTAAGACTTCTGTGAGTCGGCTTCAAACAGGATGTACAGCTGCGTTGAGCTCAGCTACACTTGTTACCTCTTTTTTGAAGTACTGTCACTGAACAAGTCAGAGATGTTGGCAGGGATTCAGAACACTGAAGCCAGGCTGCAGCGTCTAAGACACACAATAAAAACTGGTCCTCCATGTTGTTTTACTGCAGTGAGAAGAAGAAGGAGAAGGAGCGGGAGGAGCTGTGGAAGAAGCTGGAGGACTTGGAGCTGAAGCGGGGCCTTAGGAGCGACGGGATCATCCCAACTTAACGAAGACAGCGCCGCGCTCCCCTCTGCCCTTTCCCCCCCCTCCTCTCCCCCTGTGACTCCCCCCCCCCCCCCCCTCCATCCTGACCCTGACTCCCCCCTCCTCCTCCACATCAGCCATGTCTGCCCAGAGCTCCGAGAAATCCCCGATACAGGCCATCGTCTCTGGATCGACACGGAGCGCCCGCTGGTTTCTTAATTGTTTTTTTTTTTTTTTTTTTTTTCTTATGTTTTTTTTTTTTCTCCTGTGTTTGTGCGACTTACTTTACAGTAGATTCATCACGTCTGTTTTCATTATTTCAACAGCACTGTAAATAATTATTTTTTTCTTTTTTTTTTTCCCTTAAACTGATATTATTGCAAACGGAAAAACAAAACAATAATAATAAAAAAACGGAAGAAAAAAATAGAAAATGAGAAAATGACTTGTGTGGGAGGGGGAATTAAACAAAAAAAAACTTTTGGACTGTAGGACGTGAAACGAACTCTTGGAAAACAAAAAACAACAAAAAAAAGAGAAGATAGATTGATTTTAACTCTTCATCCCACTCTTCTTCTTCAGTACAGTCCCGTGTGTAATTTTTATTTTCCTGGTTCTCCTCTTTGCTTTTCCTCTCGTTGCCTCCATCTTTCTGTTCCCTCCCTCCCTCCAATGGTGCATCTGTCATTTCTGCCCCTCGTGTGGGACGTCTGGATTGATAATGGGTCCCCCTCTGCCCCCTTAGGGTTCCTCCCACCTGTCTACAGGGTCTCCTTCCTGTTTTAAATGGCGGGGGGGGGGGGGGGGGGACTGAACAAAAATGCATTTAAAAACAACAGTAGGGACTTCCTCAGTACACACACACACACACACACACATCTCCTCTCTGAGTGTGTTTACATGCATGTTCATGGAACAGTTAATTGTATGAATATTAAATCTTGTGCTCAATATACTTATTGTTTTATTGGTGTTGTGACGATACTGGGATTTCTAACTTTAGTACAAAACCTTTAAAAATATCGACACTGTTTTCAGTACCACGTGGGACATTAAGAGCATAATTTAACAAGGCTATAACATGACAATGACGACTTACAGCAACAATAAGAGCGAGACGTCCTGCTGGTACCGTGTATCAATAGGAGTGAAAATGAGGACTGAAAATATTCCCAAATGACATGTATCAATAAATTGATATGTTTGACAGCACTCAGTTAAGTGTCCATCTATCCACCTCAAAATACACAATTAAATGCCTCAATATTTGTATGTTGCGATCTCAAAATAGTGAGAACAACACAATGTTTGCATCAGAAGGCAGCAGTTGTTCATTTAAAGAAAACTCCAGCTCAGTTTCATGAGTGAGTTCAGTTTAAAATCATGTTTTTGACACCAAATATCAGCTTGAGAAGAACTTCAGTGACACTCTATATTAAAGACGGTTCAAGATACACTATGCAGGATTTTCCTAAAAGACAATGAAAGTAATTCCTCTCAGTCATCACTTGTGACCTGTAGAGACTCCACCCTCTGTCTGGATTTTCTTATTATGGGCGTGTACCCCCACAAGGCTCAGGTGGGGTTTTATAAAAAGGCAGCGACCAGGTGCCAGACCAATAGCAGCAGGCATCCAAAGAAAACAGCGCCGGAAAACAAACGCTAATATAGCAAGGCTAAACGGCAAATGAGCATGAATCTTGGGTTGGCTTCAACTTTACCTTTCACTACCGAGTGGGTTTTGAATCACTAACCGTCAATCCTGCATCGTATACCTTTAATTTTGGTTTGCATTAACGGTTAAGAAATGAAAACACTGATGCAGCTGTATTAAAGAGATCGAGTATTCCGGGTTTGAATCTACTGGCTGGCCTTGACCCTTCTGTGTGGAGTTTGCTTGTTCTCCCCGAGTCAGTGTGGGTTTTATCCAGCTTCCTCCCACAGTCCAAAGACATGCAGGTTAACTGGTGACTCTAGACTGGCCATGTGAATGGTTGTCTGTCTCTATGTGTCAGCCCTGTGATCGACTGGCGGCCTGTCTCGTCCAATATCAGCTGGGATAGGCGGTTATGGCAAATGAATAAATGATCAAATTTAAAGCACGTGCCATCACTAAATCCCAAGCGGCAGTGGCGGACCCCGCCACAAACAAAACAACTTCATATATAGGGAGAGATAATTACTGAATATAGAAACACTGAATGGTTTCAACATAAATTGCTGACTGTAAATCACAACTGGGGTTTGAAACGATGACTTGAACCACTATTTGCTGGAGTAGAGGTTTTTCCTCCTTTACTTTGGTGCCATCTGGTGGTCGTATCAGCAGTGACACCTTTAAACAGCAAACAAAAAGACAAACTTAATCAAAATAAAATATACAAAATAAATATGACCTAATTAATTATCTAACACAATAAGTATATTGATGCACAGATATTTAATTTAATGCCATGTTTAACCCGACTCCTGCCTGTGTGACATCACCTTAAATACTTTTTAAAGAAGAGTCAGGCGTTGTTTCCTGTTTGGCTGCTGCTTGAATGAGCTCGAAACCTGTCCGCCATCTTTTATTTTGGTGACTTGTGCAACATGCTGGTGAAAATACAAGAATCCTGAACACTCTGCATGTAAACGCACTCCATACATCTCCTCCTCCTCTAAAAATGATGGACTGCTTCTCATCACTTGATTATCTTCTCCTCTCCTCCATTTTCTTCTTTTCTTTTTTTTTTTGTAACCTTTGACCCCTCCCTTTCTCCTCACCTGCCGTACCAGGTACCCCTGGTATCAGTCTGGCACTGGTACCCTCCGGCCACGACGGGGACTTTCAACTAAAAACAAACAAAAAAAAAAAAGAGTCTTGAGAGGAGCGCCAAAAATCTTCCTCCTGTTGTGAAAAAGACGAGCGCCCCTGCCTCACCTCACCTCGCCCCCCGCCACTCCTCCTCCTCCTCCCCTCTTCCTCCACCCACCAGGGGGCGCCGCGTTGACTTCACAGTATTACAACAAGGAAAAAAAAGACAACCCTGTACATTGTTATTGAATGCAGTACACTGATAATCTTGTATCTTGTAGTAATTTAGCCTATGTTTTTTGCTTAGGAAACTGTGGAGAGGAGTATCCAGTATATAAAGAGGTATTATGGAACAAGACTTCCTGGTATTTATGATAGTGTTTCCCCCCTTTTAGTCTGTTTTTCTTTTTCTGTCTCTCACTCCTCCCTCTCCTCTTGGTTTTTATCTCATTTTGGATATTTTGATGAAGTTTCTTTTGACCATTGGATATATTTTTTTTAGTTGGGGAGGGAGGGAGGGAGGGAGGGAGGGGGGTGAGGGTGAGGGCAGGTAGGCAGGGAGTCATGGGGTCAGAGGGTCAGATAGGAGGGAGGGTGCGAGGGTGGGGGAGTAGAGAGGGAAGGCACGGAGCAGACCACTTTGCCCCTGTTGGGAGTGTGACGGTGAAACCTCCCCCCTCCTCCCTCGCAGAATTAATGTGTGCTTTAGAACGGCCCGGATATAATATGATTTAAAAACTGAAAAAAAAAAAGAGAAAAAAAAGATAAAAAGGGTTGGAGAAATACAAATGTTTAATTATTTTAAAAAATAAAGAGATATTAAATTAAACCTGTTTTGTGATAAAGCCCAGATGCTGGATTGCTTTATTTACTGGGTTCACAGGGCGTGAGTGTGTGAGAGTGTGAACATGTGGCGGGTATATGAATTATGAATTTAGATTGCTGGGTTTTTTTTATATGCTTTATTTTATGAAAAGAAAACAGCAGACAAATCCAGTGACAACAGGCAGGCACCGACATAGGTGAAGGTGAACACAGTGTGAAACAGAAAATGATCGTCCTTCAACATCACAAAGATCCTTGACTTTGATTCCTGGGTATTTTTAGGAGGGAGAAATTTTCCACTCGTTCATGAGCTGTAGTCCAATCTGTATATCTTAATACGAAGGGGGATAAAACAAAATTCATTAAACAAAATAAACATAAATAAAAGATCACTTCAAATAATCAAATCAAATAATATTTCCCATTTTGTAGTGGCACATCTCAGAGGAAAAGTCACTACACTACAGTAACTAGACTCTTTTTTTTTGACATTTATTTATTCAAGAACATTTAGATCAGACATTAAAATCAGAAAATCTTCAGTCAGAGCAGAAACAACTTTACAGGACTCCTGATCATGGTTTTTGGGGATGTACCAATCATTTGACCTAATACCAGTATTCTTCTGTGGTATTTTCACTGACTGGAACTTGTGTCAACATACAGTGTTTTTAAGTAAGCAATTTGTCATGAGGTGAACATTAAAATATAAGGAGATAAAAGGAAAAAATATCTTTAATAATATGCTTTAGCTGCCTTATAGTGTTTAAAATAAGATTCAAATCAAACTTGTTGACAAACTAAACATGTCCCCTCTACAAGATAAGGACAGTAATCAATTTTAAATGGACATAGAATGTGACAATAAACTTTTGTTACATCAACTGCAAGCCCAAACTGAACCTATACATGACATCCTGTAATATAAAGCTTGGTAAATATACTTATTTACAACTGCAGTATCACCAAGTACAGAGTGAGCATGTCAAGTGTTCCCATTTCCAGCCTGCTTGACCTCCTTTCCTTTGGCTGCCCTCTTTGCAGCAGTTTTTTTCTTCGTCTCCACAACAGGAGGTTTATGTGTCGTGAGGACTGTCTTTGCTTTGCCCATGTTGTTGGTAGGAAATGAACATAAAGCACAGAAAAATAGAACCACAGAAACAGGTTTGTCTCTCAACTGACCAGCAGCTGCGTAAATTGGCGAAATGACTCTTTATAGACTCTTTACTCAGCCATCAGTCCAACAGCTGGTTGAGCAAAAGGTTTTTCAAACTTATTTTATTTTATTTGCATTTGAAAAAGAGCAGCTGAAGCACTATTTAAGTTTATTGCTGTGCTGTAGAAATAAATGAACTATGCTCATATGAAGCACATGGTGTCAGAGAAACATGCAGCTCTTTACTTTCAGTCTGGTGATACATATTTTTCTGTCAACAAATCCCATCAAAACACCAAAACTAACAATGTGTCAGTCCGTCTCAGTACTTTCTGACTTTGAGCTCCAGGCTCACTGGCTCCTCCTGAAAACTCAAATCTGTAAAAACACAAATACAGTGAGGTCCATAATTATTTGGACAATGATACAGTTGTCATCATTTTGGCTCTGTACACCACCACAATGGGTTTTAAATGAAACAATGAATACCTGCTTAAAGTGCAGACTCTCAGCTTTCATTTAAGGCTTTTTTCAAAAATGTAGTATGAACCGTGTAGGAATGACAACCATTTCTTCACACAGTCCCCCGACTTTAAGGGCTCATAAGTATTTGGACAAACTAACATAATCATCAATTAAACAGTCAGTTTTAATACTTGGTTGCAAATCCTTTACAGTCAATGACTGCCTGAAGTGTTGGACACATAGGCATCATCAGATGCTGGGTTTCTTCCCTGGTGATGCTCTGCCAGCCCTTTACTGCAGCCGTCTGCACTTCCTGCTTGTGTTTTGGGTGTTTTGCCCTCAGTTTTGGCTTCAGCAAGAGAAACGCATGCTCAGTTGGATTCAGGTCAGATGATATGACTTGGCCATTGCAGAACATTCCACTTCTTTGCCTTAAAAATGTCTTTGGTTGCTTTTGCAGTATGCTTCAGGTCATTGTCCAACTGCACTGTGAAGCATCGTCCAATGAGTTTTGAAGCATTTGGTTGAATCTGAGCAGATAATGGTGCCCCAAACACTTCAGCTTTCATCCTGCTGCTCTTGTCAGCAGTCACATCATCAATAAATACAAGAGAACCAGTTCCACTGGCAGCCATACATGGCCATGACATAACAGTACCTCCACCATGCTTCACTGATGAGGTGGTGTGCTTTGGATCATGAGCAGTTCCTTCCCTTCTTCCTTCTCTTGTCTTCCCATCATTCTGGTAGTTGATCTTTGTTTTATCTGTCCATAGTATGCTGTTCCACAACTGTACAGGCTTTTTAGATGGTTTTTGACAAACTCTAATCTGGCCTTCCATTTTTAAGGCTAACCAATGGTTTGCATCTTGTGATAAACCCTCTGTATTTATTCTAGTGAAGTCTTGTCTTGCTGACAAGAGCAGCAGGATGAAAGCTGAAGTGTTTGGGGCACCATTATCTGCTCAGATTCAACTAAATGCTTCAAAACTCATTGGACGATGCTTCACAGTGCAGTTGGACAATGACCTGAAGCATATTGCAAAAGCAACCAAAGACATTTTTAAGGCAAAGAAGTGGAATGTTCTGCAATGGCCAAGTCATATCATCTGACCTGAATCCAACTGAGCATGCGTTTCTCTTGCTGAAGCCAAAACTGAGGGCAAAACACCCAAAACACAAGCAGGAAGTGCAGACGGCTGCAGTAAAGGGCTGGCAGAGCATCACCAGGGAAGAAACCCAGCATCTGATGATGCCTATGTGTCCAACACTTCAGGCAGTCATTGACTGTAAAGGATTTGCAACCAAGTATTAAAACTGACTGTTTAATTGATGATTATGTTAGTTTGTCCAAATACTTATGAGCCCTTAAAGTCGAGGGACTGTGTGAAGAAATGGTTGTAATTCCTACACGGTTCATACTACATTTTTGAAAAAAGCCTTAAATGAAAGCTGAGAGTCTGCACTTTAAGCACGTATTCATTGTTTCATTTAAAACCCATTGTGGTGGTGTACAGAGCCAAAATGACGACAACTGTATCATTGTCCAAATAATTATGGACCTGACTGTACATAGTTTCATTTTGAAATAAAGTCTCAGTAATTTCCTAAAACAGTTTGTCACTGTTATCAAACAAACAGCAGGGAATACTGCATTTGTTAGGGACAATTTTCAGTGGCGGATGAATCCACATATGGTGCCCCCAACAGTAAAAGAAAAAAAATATATATATAAGTGTCCCAGCAACTGAAGCAGCGAACTGGAATTCAGCTATCATTATTATTTTTCTTCCTGTGTGTGTCCTGTTGTTGTGCCTCCTCCTCTTCTGCTTTGATTTTGCCATGTAGTGATCTAAACACATATTATTTCCAGATTTAAAGGTCAGTGTAACTGGCTGCACATCAGATATCCTCATGTTTATATGGTATATTATCAGCAGGTAAAGAGGCTGTGTTGATCCTGTGCACAGACATTTCTACAGCAGTTTAAGAATGGTTCAAATTGATGGTGGTGTGTTGCTTAGATTGGAAACCGTCATATTTAAGGAGAAGAAAAAGAAGATATACTTTGTCAATCCCTGAAATTCAGTTTTGTCACTCTATTGTCACATACATATACACACACACAAGCCCGAAATACACACACATGCACAAACAGGACCTATACATGCATTAGATGGAGAGATGTCAGAGTGAAGGGGCTGCCCATGGACAGACACCCTGAGCTGTTGGGGGCTTGATCCAGACAGTCCCTTATCCCTGAGATTCACTGGTGACATTTCCTCTTGTTTTTCACTGATGTTTATAAGCTTATAAGCTTTTCTGAGACATCTTAAAGAGATTTTAAGAAGTGGCAGCATGACTTCTCTGCCTTGTGAGCTGTGATGTGGATCCACCTGAGTTCTCCTGACCAATCAGGGGGCAGAAGAAGGAGGAGGAGGAGGAAGAGGGCCAGGTAAACATGCACTAGACAGGTGTCCTAATGAGCTCTGCAGGGCCTTGTTTGGACTGAAAGACTGTGTGTGTGTTTAAAGTGATAATTTGGTGAGTGTTCTGGGACACGGACAGAGGAGGAGTGGATTTTACTGCAGGACAAGTTTCTGTGGATGTTTTCTGAAAACTGGAGTCCACGCTGAGCACAGCCGCTGCCCTCAGAGCTCACGCTGACGTCTACAGGAGGTGAGTGATCCATAGTATTTTGGGTGGAGCGTCACTCTTAAGTCCAGACTGCTGTTGAGTAAGTGTTTTTGGAGTTTCATGTGAGTGAAGGATTCGTATATTTAGATTGTGTTGTTTCTGGTCTCAAGGGTTTCTGAGATAATAACTTTGTCAGTTCAGAAAAAGGGGGCAATTTTTTTTTATTATCGTAAGTGAATGCACTTTGCTTTCTCAGTATTTGTTTGAGTGTTAAACAGTCACCTTCTGTTTGTTGAATGTCAATGCAGTGTGCAGTACCGCAATCTGCCACCAGAGGTCAGCAGAGACCTGCAGTAGAGAGTTTTGTACAGAGTGTAAAACAAGAAATGATCCGAAACTTTGATTTAAGAGTCAAATTCTCAACAGGGGTTGGACATGAAGCTCTGTAGGGATAAATCTGTGCTGACTGTAGTGAGTCCTGACTGTTGGGAAATAAAGACTAGAGTGATAAAATGACACGCTGACAAGCAAAACGTTTCCTCAAAAAGAAACTGAAAAGTTTTAGTATTTAGATTAAAGTTGATTTATTATTTCTATGTTTTATGAGTGACTGCTGCTCTTTCAAACTCAACTGAAATTATTATTACACATCATGGAACTGATGTAGCTGTGAATTTAAGGAAGAATCACTCTTAATATGTGTCTATCGTTTGACTGTATTCATTGCATTCAGGTTTTTGGTTTTTTTTGTTAATTTGTCATCATACACATACAATGTCCCTTTACTTTGTTGGAAAGTATGAGTCCTCCGCATGTGTCAGTATGCTTGTCACTGGAACTTTGTTTCTGTCTTTCTTCCTTCCTTGGATCCCCATCAGCACCAGCACAAGCACTGTGCTACATTACACTGTTTGAACTAGTTTTACATTCAGAAATATAAAATATGCATTGCGCTGTTATGGTAACTACAATATGTGCATTAGTAGAATTAGACAAAAATAAGAATAAACATAAGAGGGCTAAAGGGTAGCTCCAGTATTTTTCAATCTTGATGCTATTTTCACGTGTTTTTGTGATGTGTTTTTCCCCTCAAACACCAAAACACATGGACATGAACTCCACTCTCCCAGGTGGAAATTGGTTTGTTGGACCCATGCACCACCAACTCGGACCTTTGCCGCGTTAACTTTCATTCTTGTCTCGCCATTTTTCCCCCTGACGCCGCCAAGCGGTTCAACTATAACAGCAACCGGGCGCGAATCATGCCGACATTCAAGGAAGGCTTTTTTCTGTCAGTGTCCGATGCTGCAAGTCACTGCCCAACAACTTTGGAGTGAGACCGGGTTGTACTGGCACAGCGTAAAGATAAACCAGGACAGTTTTGTCTACCTCTGTAGGGATCGTTTTCATAATGTTGTCAGACACATAATAACAATCTGAGCCTGTCAGTGACCAAAACACTCTTTCAGTGGAAGTAAATGGACAGTGTGCGATTGCCCCTCGATTTCACATTGCAGCCTGCAGCGGTTTCTGTAACACTGGACCAATTTCAAAAGTCGTTGCCTCCATTAGTCACTTAGACACATAAACATGAGACAATAGGATGAAAAATACCAAAGTTACCCTTTAATGATTCCCTGTTTGGCTGCAAATTCTCTCAAATTAAAGCAGAAAGTTCAGTTTGCTGAATCTCAAATGTCATGTGGAGCAGCACTGAGACAAAAATGAAAAATGTGTCCGATTATCAGCAGCTTGTAGGAGCTGATAGCAGAACACTGAGTTTAATCTTTTTATTCCAGCGTGTCACTGGAGTCGGGGTCCTGTGTCGGTGTTGCACCACACGGGAGAGCGGAGACAGAGTGGGCTGTAATTAGGAGTGTGGGTGGAGGTGTGCCGGTGGAGCTGGTGACCATTTATCTAATTAGTATCACCTGTGGAGCAGGAAACCCTGACAGCTCGCAGTGAAGAGGAAGACTCCGCGTCTGGTCCAGGTGTAATTACTGGAAGCTTCTCAACGCCTCAGTGCACATTTGGCTCCGAGCTCTTTAGAACAAAAGGCAATGACACACTGAGAGTACTGTCATAATTAATTAGCCCACAGTGCTGATAATTCAGCTGATTACACCCCCACACTGCCCACCCACTCCCACGCCTCTATATATCTATAGGCCTCTGTGTTTAGCTTCTTACTCTGGTTCATACAGACGTCCACAGCTCACTGTCAGCAGGTCAGGGTGGACGCCATTTATCTGCTGACCACTGAGACACAGTTAAGTTGATCTGGTGCAAAGGAATAGTTCCACATTTTGGAAATCCGCTGTCTATCAGAGTGGGATGAGGATGTGGTTAGCGTAGCTTAGCATAAAGACTGGAAGCAGGGGTAAACAGCAAGCCTGGTCCCATCCAAAGTTCAAGAACACACCTACTACGTCCACACAAAAAGCTAAAGCTACAGCCAGGTTTTTCCTGTGTTTGCCTTTATGTAAGCAATACAGGGGCCCCAGCTCAGTGCCCAGCCTGCTCCCAAATATCCTCCTTCCCTTGGACCCACAAAGACAGATGCCTACGTTTGGCCTGTGTTTGCCCACGTCTTACCCATATCGTCTGACCAGGTGGGCCCCAAATATATTTCCCCATTTTGAACCCATACACTGATGACCTCTTTGTCCACTATCTTGTACTCATGTAATCACCATATGTGGGATTGATTGTGTGTGCGCATGTCTATCCCACTTGGTTTACCCAATGGGCCCCATTGGTGTTGCCCATCCTGAGCCCATGCACTCATTTCCCATTAGGGCCCCAGTTAGGACCCTGATGGTGAGCCCATGTGGGACCTACTTACTTTACCCAAGTGGGCCCCAGATAAGATGCCCATTTTGCGCCCATACCCACTTGGTACCAGGTAACCCCAGCACTACCCATGTGGGGCCTACATACATGTGTTGGCTGGGTAGCAGCTCCAAAGCTCGCTGATCAACAGATGCTATCTTGTTTCATTTGTAAAACTTTCAGCTACAGAAACCATTCAGATAACAACGTTAAGGACATTTATGCTTGTATTCAACTTTTTGTTAATTCAATTTAACTTCCAGCTTTTACAGTTCTAGAACCCTGACACACCAAGCTGATGATCGGCCTCTGGTCAATGTCGGGCCGTCTGCGAGTGTCTTTATGTCCTAGCTGTTGTGTTATGTCCTGCGTCGTTGACACTAGTCGGCCCTTGTCATCTGTTTTTTGCAGATTCAGCATCATGTGAGCTCTGTGCACGAGAAAAGAAACAAAAGTGAGGAAAGTAAACAACTGACAACATCGGGTTGTGCTGTAACTGTGCTGACTACTGCCACCTGCTGGTATGGAGAGTTATTTCTTTTCACGCAGACACAGAATGTACCATCACAGTTGGTCATTGGCTGTGGTCTTTGCGATGTGTTCAAGTGCAACTTTTTGGCTGAGACACAGGCGACGTGAGGCAACGCGACAGTCGGCCTTTGTCGCCACGAGTTCTTTGATGTCCCATGTACGTTCTCTTGCCTGCACCCAGAAAAGCAGATATCCAGCTTTAGTCCTTGTTGTCTTGTGACGCTGCCCTCGGTCTCTAATAAGACATCACTGCCAAGACTCTGAGAATAGCTCAACCTTCAGTATGTTCTTAAAGAGCTCTTAGTGCATTTATCCAAAGTACTTCACAAGCAGCCTCTCATTCACTAATTCATGGTGGTGTCGCTGCCTCAGTTTAACACCAGCTGAGGTTGAGTGTCTGCTGAAGGACACTTTGTGATGTGGACAGGAAGACTGGCTGAGGAGGACTGAACCACCGACCCTGTGATCAGTGGACGACTCGTTCTACCTGCTGAGCTGCAGACAGTTTGAATTGTTTTAAGGAGAGCACTGAGATGATGTTTTTATTAAGATGTACACTTGTTTGTAACCATTGATCAATAGAACAACATCTTTTGGCTCATGTTTTTATGTATTTATTTATGTATTTATCTATTCTAGATTTGTACAGGACAGACTCTGCTACTACTACTCTGACTCAGCACTCAGCTGTAGTAGCAGATATTGGCCTATAGGGGGAGTCATGCTCTGTTCACTGAGTTTTAGAGTTTACTCTAATCCGAGGAGATAAATTATTTATTCTAGGAAGTGACTGGGTACTCTGAGGGAGGAAATTATAAACTGAGCTGCACACATTTGTAATTTAAGATGATGATTTGTAATTTGATTTAACAAAGACTTTCTCCTCAGGCTTTATGTGTTTCTCTATATTTTATTTATGTTCTTATCTGTTGCTGGAGCTGTTGCATTCTTTCTCCAAAAAAAGACAACATTTATTAATGTCTTTTCTATCATGTGTGAATTGTTTGGGATTATACTCACTGGTTTTCATTGTTTTGTCCACTCCATTCATGTTAACGAGGTTAGACACCTGGCTTTTTGCTTTGGAGTGTGTTGAATTGAAAGAATGTATCCTGGCAGACTGTTGATTTGAGTCTGTATTCCTACAGGAGCCCAGTAGGGACAAAATTCTACCTTCGAATTACAAAAGCATAAGAGGAGTGACTTTGTTATAAAGCAGTAAAAAGACTTTGCTTCACCACAAAACACAATTTCAAGCCAACAACAATCAAACGTGTTTATTAAAGCCTGTAAAAGATACTCACTCTGATTTAAATGATCAATAATTTTATGTTATCTCATTAATGTGCTGCCCTGGCTTTGTTAACGGCTCCATCACAAATAATATAAAGACCTTAAACAAACAAATAAATTGACGGAGTGGCCCCTTAGTGTTATTATTATTACCCAGCAGAAAGAGCAGCCTGTCTCAGAGCAGTCACACTGACTGGTTCTTTTATTGTGCCGAGTCATGTCTCTGTCACGCTCTTCACGCTTTTATTTTGGAGTTCACAGAGTTCCCTCCGTCTGTTTCTTCACTAAACAAGAAGAGGAATCATCCTCTCCTCCTCCTCCTCCTCCTCCTGTCTGCGCCTCTTCTCCTTTTTCTCTGCTGCTGCCAAATCACTGCAGTCATCCTCCTCCTCTTCCTCCTTCTCCATTTCCTCCCTGCATCTTTTTATCTTTCATCTTTCGTTTTCTCCTCCATTTCCTTGTCTCTGTGTCTCTTCTCTTCACTTTCACACTACAGTATTTATTTCTCCATCCCTCCATCATTCCTCTCCTTTCTTCCTCTCCTTTTCTCTCCTATCCTCTTGTTTACACCTCTCCCCCCTTCTTTCTTTTCATCTCATCTCATCCACCTTCTTTCCTTTCCTTGTCATTCTTTCTACTCCTCCTCTCCCCTCTCCTCTTGTTTTCTCATCTTCTCTCCTTCCCTCCACTGTTCCCTCCTCTCCTGGGACCTCTTTCCCTCTCCTCCCCTCTTTTTCTTAGTTCCTCTCCTCTTTTAATGTTTCAAACTCTCTTCTCTCCTCTATTCATTCTCTTCCCTTTTCTCCTCCTTTCATCCCCTCTCTCCTTTCCTATCCTATCCTTGTTTCCATCATGTGTTTCATATCCTCTCCACTTCTTTCATCCTCTCCACTCATTTCCTTGTTTCCTCCTCACTGTCTCCTCCTTTCCTTGCCTCTTTTTCTTTTTTGTCCTCCCCCCTTCCCTTTCTTCTTCTCTTGCCTCCTCTCTTGTTTCCTCATCACCTCTTCGGTTTCCTTCTTTCCTTTTGTTTCCTTGTTTCCTCCTTGCCTCTCATCTTCTTTTCTCTTCTTTCTCCTCATTTCCTCCTCTCCTTTCCAGTCCTTTCATCTCTGCTTTGTTTTTCCCTCTTTCACCTCCTCTCTTCTTGTCTCCCTCCTTTATTGCTTCTCGTTTTCTCGTGTCCTCTGAGGTTTTCTCCTTTCCTTTCCTTCCCTTGCCTCTCATCGCCTCTCCTCTTCTTTCCTCTTACACTCGTCTCCTCTTTTTCTCCCCTGACTCTTCTCTCCTGTATTTCTACTCTTTTCTCCACCTCCTCCTCCTCTTTCCTCACCTCAATTTTCCTCATCTCCTATCTGGTGTCCTTCTTTCCTCCTATCCCCATTTCCATCCTTTCTTTTATCCTCTCCTTTCTCCTTTAATTTCCTTGTTTCCTCCTCTCCTTTCCACTCCTTTCCAGTAATTTCATCTCCTCTTTTTCCCCTTTCACCTCCTCTCCTCATTACCCCCCTTCTCTCCTTTATACCTCCTCTAGTTTTCCCATGGCCTCTGAGGTTTTCTCCTTTCCATTCCTTGTTTTCTCTTTGCCTCTCATGTCCTCTCCTCGTTTCCTTCTCTTAATGTGTCTTCTAATGCTCATTTACTCCTTCATCTTCCTCTGTCTCATCTATTCTCCTCCTCCACTCATCTTTTCAGTTTCCTCCCTCATCTCCTATCTCATCTTCTTCCCTTACTCTCCTCTTCTTGTTTTCTCATGTCCTCTGAGGTTTTCTCCTTTCCATTCCTTTCCTTTCCTTGTTTCCTATTTGCCTCTCATGTCTTCTCCTTGTTTCCTACTCTCAGTGTCTTTTCTAATGCTCATTTCCTTCTCTCATCTCTTCCTCTCCGCCTCCGCTCAGCTTTTCTTCTGTCTTCTGTTTCCTCCCTCTTTCCCATCTCCTCTTCTTTCCTTACTCTCATCTCCTTGTTTCCTCTCTTCCTCTTCTCCTCTTTCTTTTTCCTTTTATCTCTTCTCTCCTTTATTTCTCTTCTTTTCTCCTCCTCATTTTTTTGTCCCCTGGGGTTTGCTTCCCTTCTTCCCTTGCTCCCTCCTTGAAAGAAGGAAACATGCAAAGGAGGTGATACCTCTGTGTGTTTCCTTCTTTCAGTGTCTCTTCTTATACTCATTTCATCCTCTCCTCCTTTTTTCTCCTCCTCTGCTTCTCCTTCTCCATTAATCTTCTTGTCTTTCCTCTTCTCTCCTCTTGTTTCCTCCTCCTCTCCTCTCCCTTCCTTTTGCCAAAATCCTTACACAATCATCTCTCCCTCTCTTTCTTCTTCCTCTGTGGTCTCTCTCAGCCTCCATCTCTGTGCCTCTCCTCCGCCTGGATCTCTCCTCCGTCCTGCTGCACCTTAATCCCCATGAAGTAATGAATGCATGTATATTAATGTAAGCCTCTTAATGCCACATCGCCTCTGGCTAATCTTTGCCATTTTGTGATTCCCCATATAAAAACAAGAGAAGCAGCCAAGAGTTCAGTCCACATTAGCTCTCTGTGATGTGGAAATGCAACGCCTATAGGGATTCTCCCTCTGATGCAGCGAGGATAGCCTATACGTTTCATAAAGGAACATTTTGTCATGTTAATGAGATCCAAAAAAAAGTCGTGCTTGTTTCAGAATAACATGAATGACATAAAAAGCTTTTTTACCCTCCTTGTAGTCAATGAAGACAGTATTAAAACGTATGAAACCTCCCACTCGCCTGCCATAAATAATGCTGCTGGAGGAGCCGCGAGCCCACACACACACACACACACACACACACACACAGTTATGAATCCGTGATACACAACAGGCTGCGTTAATGTGAAACACATCGACCTGACTCCCCTGCAGACAAACACACCAGCAGCACGTGTCACCTTGTAAAACCTCCCCTGTTGCTCTGACTGGTTCCCACTTTACGTGTTTATTGAGCGTGTTTATTTGAATCAGGGGACGCTCACCAAGATCAGCTGCCCACAAACTTGGTTCAGAGCTTTGGGGTTTTTTTTTTGCTGCCATCCTATTGCTGTGGTTGCTTGAATAAAGACGAGATGTTCCCAGACAGAGTCCCTTTGAATCAAAGCACCTTGGCTCTGTGTGATTTCAGGCCCAGATGAAAGTTGACTCTGGTGGTGCTGTGCTATTTAAGGAGTTAGTGAGATGATGAAACACAAATCAGAAAGGTCAGTATGAGTTATATATCCAGGTAGAAGGCTTATCAGATGCCAGAACACTGAACAGTGGGTTTATGAAGCTGTATTCTCTCTCTCTTTAGCGGAAAACGTTACAATCCGCCTTCATTCCTGGGACAAATGGCTCTGATCTGCAGTGATGGAGACATGGCACTAAGGTGGACATGCTAATTTTCACCCCTTTTGCGGCACAAATCAATGACGCATCACAAATCCTATTTGTCTGCACACCAAGGCTTATTTTACACAAAGCTGGCCTCTTTTCCTTTTCACAGCCTCCTCCTCCTTCTCTGAGGTTTTAAAAGCATTATATTTATACTTATATTTATCATTTTACTCTTTTGAATGTACACAGATGATGACACGAGTTTTAGGGACTTTTCCTTTACAGGTTGATGAGAACTGCTTGTATAGTTTAGTCTACTGAGGCTCGACCATCTCATCTAGAGATGAAGTGTGAGCCTGGTCCCACTCCAAAGTCGTCGAAATCCGGCGTTTGGGCAGTGACTTGCGACATCAAAAACGTCCTTCAACGTGATCTGTGACTAGCTGCTATTACAGTTTAGCAGTGCCCAGTAGCGTCAGGGGGAAACGTGGTGGGATGAGGATGAAAGTTAAGGTGGCGAAAGTCCGATTAGGGTGGGCGGGTGAGTCCAACACACACTGATTTTCAGTGCCAGGGCGCATAGTAGCATCAGACCTGTTAAAACGTAAGTGAACGGGCAACCTTCAAGTGCAAAGTTAGTCCACTAAACAAGCTTTTTTTCCACAAAGACCGCCTCATATCGTTAGGATAAATGTCAGAGAACATATAGAAAATGACATGTAAACGTGTTGTCTTACCTTACCGGTGTGCTGCCATGTTTGTTTATCATCTAGCTCTGCTTTCCAAAGCGCGGCCGAAATATCGTGAGAACAAGCAACGATCTCATACCATGCCTGAACAAGCAGCAACAGCTGGAAGGCAGAACCGGACAGTAGCCTGAAAAGTTCATTCATTTATTTTATGAAAGATTTATAGAATAATGGCTGACTTTTTGCCAGACTTCAACTTTGTGGAGGAGGAATTTGATTTTGCAGAGTTCGATGGCCGCCCTTATTTATTTGAGCCAGAATACACTGACGAAGAGCTTTGTGAAATTGAAGAACAGAGGAGGAGGAGAGAGAGAGAGGCGCAACAGGTAGAGGACGAGAGAGGAGGAATGGCTTCTGCAAGGCTGCGTAGCTCTGGAGATTGGTGGCGTACCTGTGAATGCTGTGCCTCAGTGCCCACAGAAGAGGAATGCCTCTGTTGCAAGGAATGGGACCAGTTGCAGCCTTATTTTCAAGGTCTGGATGTGACCGAGGACGAGACATCTCCACCTGGAGTAGTATCCAGCTGGGCTTTATCTAGAGCTTGCGAGATATATTTCGGCCGCGCTTTGGAAAGCAGAGCTAGATGGTAAACAAACATGGCAGCACACCGGTAAGGTAAGACAACACGTTTACATGTGGTTTTCTATATGTTCTCTGACATTTATCCTAACGATATGAGGTGGTCTTTGTGGAAAAAAAGCTTGTTTAGTGGACTAACTTTGCACTTGAAGGTTGCCCGTTCACTTACGTTTTAACAGGTCTGACGCTACTATGCGCCCCGGCTGTATCTAGGCTAACGGCTAACATGCTAACTATTATTTCTATGTCACTAGTCACTTGAAACAAATTTAGGACGATAGGAGACGGGTTGAAATAAACCGAAATTTCCCTTTAAGTACATTGACAGTAAGTTATTAACTCAGGATCTTGCTCAAGGTTCCGACATGTCGAAGACCGTTTTTCTTTCCAAGTTCTGAGTACAATAGATTGCAGCACAGGACACAGCTCTTTAATGTCACGCTGTGTCACAGTGACTTGTCTCTGGACCCAGGACTCTCCCTGAAGTGTCCTTGAATGTCCTCAAGAGCACTACTGCAGGTCCAACACCTGAAGGAGCAAACCTGCCTCAACGAAGCAGACAAACCTCCTCACTGGGTCCTCTGAAACATACCTCCTTAATAAGCTGAGCAGTCAAACTATTGCCAAAATAAAGTTGGTCAAATATCATTTAAGCTATGATAATTCCTTTGTTTAATTTCAGGATGCATCATGTTTACATCCGTCTGCGTAAACAGACGACTTAGCCTCCCTCCTACATATTTCATTAGTGTGATATTAGATTATTGGTGTGTGAGGAGGTGCACAGATGTGAGGAGACAGAGTCATAACTCCCACACATTTGCAAACAGCACGTCTGAGTCGATTTTGCACCAGAAACATTAAACAAAATAATTCTAGCAGGCTATTATTTCAGATTGTTTTGTTTGTTTTATGGCCGTACGTGCTAATGAACTTTTTTTTAGAGTTTGACTTTGAGTTGAGATTTCACCCACATCCTGCTGCTCAGTCTTTATTTTCATTATTTCATCAGCTTGTTGATTTAATTTAAAACCATCTCAGTTATTTGGGGTGTGAAGCTTCTTTGTTATAACTGCAGCAGCTTGTGATTCATGTTGATAAGGCACGAGTATTTTTAGATTGGGCCACCCTACTGGCTCAGTTAATCTGATTGTGACAATCTGGTTTTGAATCTGGTCTGGAATGATTGTTAAGCATCTTCGCTGCCACTTTTCCGAGTGTACTTTTCAAAGATACAGAAAGAAAAGAGAGAATAAAGCCAGACAAGTGGCCCCTCTGCGTCTTTACATTCCCTAAATGTTCATTTGGGACCATTCCTGTCTTTATTTTCATCCTGCGTGCTTCTGTGCCATTAATTAATCCCAGTAAACGTATAGCAGATGCTGTGAAAGAGCTCCGCTTGTTTGTTAGAAGAGAAACCCGGAGGCCAGAAGATGTTGGAAATCCACCGAGGACTCTAAACATCCATTTTGCCTGTTTCAAGGCAGCGCAGCTAAATATTTAACACGACTTAATGCACCATGCTGCGAAACAGACTGTCACATCGTGTAAAAACCTCTCGCACAGCCGCTCCAACTCCCTGACTGAGGTGGCGGGCCCGAGCGTTTTAAAAGCCTGATTTCACTCTCCTGAAATAGTCCAATTTTTCCCCCCACTTGTAGTTGGAACAACACCAACACGAAACCTCTTGACCCATAAATCCAGGGGCTTGTTCATGCACAGATGCACGCACATGTACAGGTGCACCATGTGAGGTTGTTTTGTGTGTGTTTTAATTGTTGCTGTTGTCTGTGCTCCTCTGGCTGCGTGACTGAGTCTGCTCGTGATGAATAATGTTGTGGTGAATATGGTTTGCTTCTGCTGTAACAGCACTTCATATCTCATGTCTTGTTATGGCAACATGTGGTTTCATGTGTCATCTTATCTCACATCATCTGAGGTCGTGTTTTCTCATCTCATTGTAGGTCATTTAATGCTCTCTTCTTATGTAATGCTTTCACATTTAATCAGTTGTAATCATCATCGTACACTGCTCAAAAAATTAAGGGAACACTTTAATCGCTCATCAGATTTTAATGAATGGATCATTCAAGTTGAGCTCCGGACAGGACGTGAAAAGTGGACATGTCTGGGCAAAAGAGGATGTTTGGTCAGCCTAGGCTGGGCATTCTCCTGCACCTGGAGGAACCCAGGGCCCACTGCACCAGGAGGAACCAAGTTCTGACAGTCACTCTGAGGATTTCATCCTGGTACCTAACAGCAGTCAGGGTACTGCTGACTATGGCATGCAGGTCTGTGTGATCCTCCAAGGATCTGCCTCCTCAGACCATCACTGACTCACCACCAAACCGGTCATGCTGGATGATGTCACAGGCAGCATAATGTTCATCACGGCATCTCCAGACTCTTTCACGCCTGTCACATGTGCTCATTGTGAACCTGCTCTCATTTGTGAAGAGAACAGGGCGCCAGTAGCGGACCTGCCAATTCTGGTGTTCTCAGGTGAATGCCAGTCGAGCTGCACGGTGCTGGGCTGTGAGCACAGGTCCCACTGGAAGACGTCAGGCCCTCATGCCACCCTCATGGAGTCTGTTTCTGACATTGTGGTCAGAAACATGCACACCAGTAGCCTGCTGGAGGTCATTTTGTAGGGCTCTGGCAGTGCTCCTCCTGTTCCTCCTCACACAAAGGAGCAGATACTGGTCCTGCTGCTGGGTTGATGTCCGTCTACGGCCCTGTCCAGCTCTCCTGGTGTAATGGCCGGTCTCCTGGTATCTCCTCTATGCTCTTGAGACTGTGCTGGGAGATACAGCAAACCTTGGACTACCTGTGCAACCTGACTGGGCTGCAGGTACCGCCTCATGCTACCAATATTGACAAGGACACTAGCAGAAGACAAAACTAGAGAAGAATCAGTCAGGAAGGATAAGGAGAGAGAAACTGTCTGTGGACACCACATATAAAACTGAAGTTTAACTGACTTGGTGTTATACCGTGACCTGTGAAGTTATCTTTTTTTTGTCTTGTCCTCACATACAGGAGACATATCATGCATTCTTCATTAATAAAATACCTTCAGACTTCATCCTCATTCTCACCTCACTGTCATGCACCTTGTTACTGCCCATTGAAACAACACAATCCTCCCGGTTCACATGGAAACCAGAGCTGTTAATAGCCCACTGTGGGTGACAAGGTGACTCACTGTGCGTCTTCCTGAGAAACTTCAAACGTTTGTTTCGTCTGCAGTTCAGTGGTAATTACTAACTAACCGATGGAGCTTGTTCCTTTCCTGCTGTTACTATTTATCACCTCATCAAGACATTTATTTCTTTATCTTGAAGTATAATTTCTCATTAGACTGCTGGAAAATGTTTCACCATATTTCACCTGTCCCCAACCTGTAGCCATTACCTAAGAGACGTCTACAAGAAAAGTGACAGTATCTTAACACTAGAAAGATTTCGCCCTCAGTATCATGAGTTTGTCACTGAGGGAAGAAATGGAGGATGGTGACTCACCCAAAGGTCTGTGAAAGCACCACTACTCGCCCATATATTTTACAGAAATAGAGGAGGTAATGTAGGCCTATATCTAAAATTCAGAATGTTTTGCCTTGAGGTGGTGAAAATTATTGTGCGCTGTTATCCAGCTTTACGTAACCAGAGTCTATTAGACCTCTGCAGGCGGACGGATAAGGCAGATCATCTGCAGTGAAACTGTATGGTAAAAAAAAACATCCTAAAAAACATAACCATAAATTTATATCAAAATTCACAGAAATCTAGACATTTGTTTTAAAAATACTTAGTCAAGAACAAGTTTTCCTGACAGCGCCACTAGAGAAACACTTTAGCTGTCACAAAAACGTTAGGATTCATCATCTGGGGATCATGAATATACAGCAAATGTCATGACAATCAGGGCATTGATTTTCCAGACACAGTGTCGTGGATTGTAGAGGCAGATAATGTATCATTTTATACTGAAGGTGAAAATAAGGTCAGTTACACAAGGTTTAGGAAGCAGCTAGTCAAATATCAGATTTGGCAGCAAAAAGGACCCAGGTTTTTGCCAGAAAGACAGAGATAGAAAATATTGACACACGAAATCCAGCTCTAGGAATAAGTAGGAAACCAGGAGAACTTTGGATTCCCAGAAAATACGACTCAAGCGTGTTCACACACACATACACACACACACACGTACATGAACAAGCAGACGCCCAGTATAAAAGTACTTGAAGGGTCATTGTTCAGGGCTGTTTCCAACTGATTTGTTGTGTAGACTAGTATACTGTTGTATGCTAACGTTCTGCGATTAAAGTAACCCCGTTGGCTGTAACTTTTCTCCGTGGTTCTCAGAGTCTCTTCATTTCAAGTGTTTGCTGAAGTTGAGCATTTTCCTTACATAATTGGCGTCACGAACAGGAGACATTTTTGTCTAATGGTGGGGAGGTCACCAAGCTCTTTCCTTTTTTTCCTCTAGGGACCATGAATACACGTAGCAAATTATATGGAACGTGGGGCATTACTTTTTAAGATACCATGTCATGGACCAGTTGGTAAAGGAGAAATTTTGTCCTGATGGTGACAATATTCAAAGGTCAGGAGTTACTAAACTGCAGATTCATCCTGTGGGAACAATGAATATATAGAAAACTAGTCCATACCCATTGAGTACAGCAGACCATACCATGACTTAGTCAAACCAAAAATTAGAAAAAACAAACAAACATTGGTCCACAGGGGGAGCCACAGTGATCAGTCGCATTTTAGCCATTTTTAAGCATTTTTCTGTTGTTATAGCGCCACCCAGTTGCCAATTAGAGTTAAATTTCTCCAGTCACGTTGAGGTGTCCTGTTCTACATATCTACCAAGTTTAGTAAAAATCGATATGGCGGTTAGGCCTAGATAAGAAATTAGCTCTCTAGCGCCCCCATTTTGTTTGATGGGGTCAATGATGGAGGGGTCCCCTCAGATTATGTGTGGTCATATGCCTACAAAGTTGCGTAGTGATGGGTGAAACCCTTGAGATGTTATACACCTTTATGTGATGAGCCACGCCCTCCGCAATATTCATTGCCTTATAGAAGCTCAGTTTTAGTAAGTTTTCCAACTTTTGCCAAGAGGGAACTTTAGATATTGGTCCCTAGATTATGTTCACCCAGTTTCATGCAGATCGCTCAAACTTCCTAGGAAGAGATCCATTTGAAGTGTTTTTCAAAAAATTCAAAATGGCGGAAAATCTATATAACCGGAAGTTATGGGTTCTTGAGGCAAATGTGTTCCTCATGAGGAGAGGCATCTCTGTGCAAAGTTTCATGTCTCTACAACATACGGGGCATGAGATATGCCCATTCAAAGTTCGCAATTTCAATCAGTTGCTATAGCGCCACCCTTTGGCCAATTGATGTAATATTGCTTCATTCGCATCCTCCCACAGATATCATGTCATGGACTAGTTTATTAAAATTTTGACCTAATGGTGAGGTCAAAAACCTTTATTCTACGTCTGGAAATCTTGGCTCATTTGGACAAGGACAAATTTTTCCTAATGAAGAGAGAAAGTGATCAAAAATATTGAAATTTATGGCATTTTAACGAAATACAGCAAATTTTATGGAAATTCCATTTCATTTTATCATTTAAAAAAAAAATGGTAGGAGGCCCCGGGGCAGACCCAGAACACGCTGGAGGGATTACATATCTCATCTGGCCCCTACTGCCCCCACGACCCGGCCCTGGATAAGCAGATAAAAATGGATGGATGGATGGAAAAAATGTTACTGAAACAAAGGAAGGACATTTTTCCAAAAACGCACCACTTTGGGCTTATCTGATTCTAATAACAAAATAATTTAAACATACATGGGTGGTTTAGATAATACTTTGGCAAATACCATTCTCTGTAAGTCATTAAACTCACATTCTGACATTCAATCATCTCCCACATGACCATCATCAAGGAGGCTGCAGATCCTCTGGTGTCTATTGAGCCCTTTATATCTTCCAGTGACTTTAGGAATTCTGGTAAAATTACAAATAGCCTGTCTGTACTTTTGGTTTTCATGTAACAGATCCTTCTCCAGTTTAAACTATTGTTTAATTCCGACATATATATCACATGATGTCATACTTCTGAGCTTGCTTTGCCACTTGTGCATGAACTGATCTTTGAGCCTCTGATGTTGTTACACTTTTGTGTGAGCCAGAAGTGAGACAATTCACATTCATCCAGTATCTGCTTAACCTGCAAGACCCATGGTGACAGGCTGAGCAAATAGTTGTACATTATTCGACTGAGTTTAGTTTCTTTATCCTCTATCAGCCTCCCCTAGTAGCCAATAATTCTCTTTTTAACTGAAATACAGAGCGATATCTTCCTAACTCCCCACAGACCATATTATTGCAGGTTGTCATTTTAACTTTTAGGGTATATTTTAGAGATCTGAGATGTAGTTATTCCAGTATGTCTCTTGTTTCCAACCCCTACACTTCACATGCGTACAACGTGAGTAGTGTAACCAGCTTGTCAAAAAGATCAAGTGTGATATCAACAGGTAAATACATTTTCTACATTTACAGAAGACGATAAACTTGCATACGCAGCTCCTCGATAATTCATAATGACCCCAAGATATTAAAAGCAGTGAACAATCTCTAAATATTCTCCTTTGCTAACGTCAGCGTTTTCTGCTACCAAAATCTGACTACCAGAACAGGGAATCTTTTTTAAGATAGCTTGGCCCGAAGCAGTTGGTCGGATGGTTGCAATATAGAAACAGCAAAATCAGAATTCAAATTAGGATTCATCCTCTGGGGATCATAAGTATACAGCAAATTTATTGAAAATGTTGTCAGTGGTTAAATATTGGAACACTGGACAGACAGATGGACATTGCCACTTCTCAGGCAAAAAAAATGCTGTGATCTTTTTTCCTGTCCTGTTTCATTCCTGCATTTCTTTATTCTTGTTGTTGCTTTGAGGTTCTTGTTCAATGGATACTCAGCTCACATTTGCTCCCACCAAACTGACACATAGCCACCATCTTTATGTGGCTGATAATGGTGCTAATATTCATGGAAAGTCGGTGTAACAGACATTGGAAATGATGTAACTTTTTTCTTTTTCAGTTAGAAAGAGGCGTTATGGTTCCTCTTTCTTGCCCTCAAATACATCTCCAATTTAGGCTTTTATTTCGGGCTCCTGAGGCGGTTATTTAACTGTATCCTGTGTGTCACTATGCCACTGCAACTGTGACTGTGTACCCGAGATTAAGAGGGGAATGATTAACCGAAAGCTACAGAATCACTGCTCCAAAATAAGCCCATTCATGCTGCAACATTCAGACAGAGGAAAGGAGATTCAGAGAGACACAAACTACAGAGGGAGCATCACGGCTGTAATTAGCAATAACAGCGAGACAAAGTGATCGCAGGCAGGTTTACCTAAGGCACCTCCTCCAAAAGCTTGTCGGCCTGGAAGATAACAAACATTTACATCTGTGATACAAAAACTGTTCTGTAATTAAAGTGCAGCGGAAGAGGCTTTGCTCGATGCCACAGCACGCTGTTCATGCGCCCACCAGGTGACACCACGTGGCTATAAAGGTTTAGGCTGCAAAGTGTCCCCCAGTGTCCCTATTTGCATAGTTGTTGGGAATTGTCACCACTGTGGTACGATGTTGATGAACGTGGGTTGTAGCCCTGTGTTGTAGAGGGGGTCCTTTGTCCAAACATACTGTAGTTATTAAGGTATACGGAGTTGTTTTTGTGCTGCGTCACCTCTTTCACCTTGAAATCCTAGTACTAATTAAAACTTTGCCAGATATGTTTTGAGGGAATTGTAATCACTCAATAGATTACAGTATGTTCAGGGTGCTTTTCTTCCAGTCAACAAATTACTATGTTCGCAATCTCGGCGTTATCCTGGACCCCACCCTCTCCTTCGATCACCATGTCAGCTCCATCGTCAAGACCTCCTACTTCCACCTCCGCCGCATCGCCAAAATCAGACACTGCCTCTCTCCCCCTGCTGCTGAATCCCTCATCCACGCCTTCATCTCCTCCCACCTTGACTATTGCAACTCCCTCCTCACTGGCATCACCTCCCATTCCCTCCATAGACTCCAAATGGTTCAAAACTCTGTGGCCCACCTCCTTACCCACACCCGGTCCCGTGAAGAACATCACTCCCGTTCTCCACTCCCTCCATTGGCTCCCCATCAAACAACGCATCAGCTTTAAAATCCTCCTCCTCACTTTCAAAGCTCTTCACCACCTGGCCCCCCCCCCCTACCTGTCTGACCTCCTCATCCCCCACCGCCCCTCCCGAGCCCTCCGATCTTCCTACACTCTCACCCTGACTGCACCAACATCCAGACTGAAAACCTTCGGCGACAGAGCCTTCTCCAGAACAGCACCCCAACTATGGAACTCCCTCCCCCAACCTGTTCGCCACTCTCCCTCACTTCCCATATTCAAATCCCGCCTGAAAACCTACCTCTTCTCCCAAGCCTTCAACCTCCCCTACCCCTAACCACCTCCACCCCACTGACTGTTCCTATACCGCCTGTGTTACATCCCATCATTTCTTTTGTTCGCTATGTTGTCTTCTGCTTGTTCCCCCGTCTGTCACTACCCCTTTTGTGTTACTATGTAAGCGTCTTTGGGTCTTTGAAAAGCGCTATACAAATTTAATGTAGTATTATTATTATTATTATTATTATGTTGTTGCACCACGCTGAAGTTGTACGGAAGTGGTCGAGGTGGATGATCAGCAAACACTGCGCAAGACTTTGATAACAGACACTTGGGTTCGCATTCGCACACAGTCTCTTGTGTGGTTAGTTTAAGGCAACAAAAGCACTTTGGTTAGTTAATACAGGAAACAAGTCTCTTGCTTCATGTCACCTTGAACTGATATATTCAACCAAGACCATGATCTTTGCCTTACTGTAAGTACATGTAAGAGCGGTGAGCGCTTAAACATAGTTTTCAGTTTTCACACTCTACAAATCCGTTCTTTATCAACATTTTGTGACCTGGCAATTGTGTTCATTGAAAATGATTAAAATACCCGGTTTGGTGGCACAGTCTCAGCTGTACAGCTGTAAACTTGGTGATGTCTCTGTAAAAATCAACTGCTTTCTGTGGCAGAATCCCCAGTGGAAAAACCAACACATTCTCACACCGACCTCGTCACATATCGACATTTGGTTGTTAACTTTCCTCGTCAAGCTATGACATGCAAGGTTCCCTGGGTGCGTTGGTTGTTGACACCAAACGCATGTGGTTATATTTGGCCAATATTTTTACATATGACATGGAAAAATTGCAGAAATATACAATGCCAATATTGTCTTCTGGCATTTGGGCTGCATTTGAGTTGAATTTTGATGTAGAAGGAGTTGGCGGTGAGGTTTAGGCAACAAAAGTACTTGGATAGGGTTAGAAAAAGATTGTGGTTGATGTAAGTCACGTCAATAAACTCAGGTACTAATGACACACTTGAGGAAATAACTCAAATCCCAAATGGATCCCTTACAGACTTGTTGACTCAAGCCCTAAGCCCTTACAGACCTAGGACCAATTCCATTTCTTTCCTTTAGAGCTCCGTTTAAGAGCTAACCGGACGGAGAATTGGGACACCACTTCCCCTCATGTGAACATGCAAAACCAAAGGGAAGGGCCAAGACAAGGGCTACGGGGAAGAAATGGAATTGGTCCTAGGTCTGTAAGGGCTTAGGGCTTGAATCAACGAGTCTGTAAGGGATCCATTTGGGATTGGGGGAATGCTGACTTTTAGTTTCACATGGGACACAAACACTGGTCTCCAGGGTCAAAGTCTTGTCCACTTTAAAGCCTCAGTGTGTAAAAATGGTGAGTAACAGTGACATCAGCGGTCAAATTCTAGATTGCGGGGCTTACTCGCTCACCCCTCCCGTCGGGTAAGTGACGTGGCCTCGTAGGACAGAAAGCCTTGCGCAGACAGAGATGGCATCATCCACGAATTTTTCAAGTTTTTCAGGAGTAGGCTTATCTAGCAATGAGGTGAATATTCATTTAGGAATCTAAACCATGTTACGATATTGTAGCGACCCCGCAGTAAATGTTCTGTTATAATGTCAATGTTCTGTGACTTAATGGCATGTTTGGGATTGAATGAGTATAGGTAGGGGGGCGGGGTGCGAGTGTGACGGGGATGAGAGCTGTGTGAGTGCGGGTGCTGGTGTGAGTATGAGCGAGCTGGAGGAGAGAGCAGGAGTGCACAATTGGAGTTACAGCTAAGTTCTTGTTTGTTGGTTGTTTTGGCGTAGTTACGGCCAACAGTAACCTGTACTGTTCAGTAATAAACGGTGGTTTGCCGAATAACTGCATCATCCTTTCTACATGTCCTGGCGGACGCTACAATATGTTATAGCTTACCAGTGACATATAGGTTATCTGTGAGATATAACGTTATGTTAGGAGTGTTTTATCTTCAATTGTTTTGGTAACACGAGCAAACATTAGCACAATAATGCTGAAATAACACATTTTATGTGATTGTCACGGCACAGTGTGGCAAGTATAGCTTGGTACTATTATAATATATGCCTTTTCGGAGTGTTCTTCCACAGGAGCTCTTTCCACCTGCAATAAGCAACGCCGATATTCACTCGCGTTTTGTCCCGTCCTCGCTTATCTGATCTTTTTCTTTTATTTGGTGGCGTGGTTTCCCTCTTACGGGGCAAAACATATGTGTGCTCCTCCATTTAAAGTGCGACAGAATCATAAAAGTACAAAGCAGGTTCACGCAGAAGCGCCCCGGTTTGAGCTTCACCTTAACCGTCTCCAGTGACGGCAAGTTCTAGGTAAACGCGAAGCGCGTACATCCCTTTCGGCCACTGTATTCAAATATGGCGACGCAAGAGGGCAGCCCCCAGCAGACCACGCCCTGCCTGTGTATATATAGAGAAATCATTCTAAGCCTATGAGAAAGCTTCCATTTGTATGTGAATTGCATTATACTTCAGTAAATATATATTTATGAAAGCAATAGTTGATATTTGCTAATAAACAACCACGTAAATTACACATTGTAACTTTAAGCAGACGTTCACACTCTTAATACTACTTCTGTTGCTCTGAATAACTAATAGTGACACAGATGGGTTTATATTGGAGTTGGTTGAAAGCCCAGTGTGTCTCAGCTGATCTACAGGTGCTAAAGGATGTATTGTGCATCCATATCTGATGCCACATTGCACTCAGCTGCAAAACTTTATGGGTATGTTTGCACTGTAATATCATTAGCGCAATATCTTTGACCTTTGACTCTTCGGACTTTGTGAGGGGCAAATAGTGGTTGCAAGTGATGCACAATTCATAGTGCTATCAGTGGCCGCAATCCATTCTTTGTGATGTCACCCTTAATGTAAACATAAATTCGACAGGATACCTTTTTATATCTCCTGTCATTTTAGGTTATATTGCGCTCACATGATACGTGTTCCTTAATAAAGTTTTAATCAAACGACCACAAACTGATGGACACAGAAAACCGAAGTCAGGTTGTATTTTTCCAGTTGTAAGAGTACTTGTTGGTTTCTAGGTGTTTGATGAAGCTGCCATGTGCACTCTGCTGTGTAGTCTGTTCTTATTAGGAACTTAAAGGTGATGCATGAATGCCCAGAGAATGTTTTTGGGGTCAGTAGAAGCCCAACAGCAGAATTTTAACAGGTCAACCCAGCAGTGGAAAGAGCCCTTATCCAGTGAGTGTATTGGAGCTGTTTCTATTGACCGCAGTTTAAAGCTCTTGCTGGTCCCCTGACGCAGCAGATTGGTGATACAGCTGAGACAAGTCCATAGAAGACAAAACCCATTTACCACCAACTCCCTGGGCTCTGCTATTCCCAGCTTCCCCTCACTGCTGCCTGCTTTACCATCAGGCGTTAAACACTGACTGACTTCCCCAACACCAAATGTCTTTTTTCTACTCAGTTCAACCTTTTGATGGAGCTAAAAGTTTGTTCTGGGGTTAGAAGTTTGGCGGGGGCAGCAGTGCTGGCGGTCTGTTTCGGGGGTCAGCGCTTTGATATTCGATCCCCTTCTCTTTTTTAAGGCCAGTGAGAGACAGATAGCACTGGTGGAAGCTGGACTAATTAATTCTGAGGTCAATAAGGAGGGATGCAGCTAGTCTCCCTCCAGATGTGCAGGCGGTGCATTGATCGGCGCTAGGGGGGGTTCAATACCTCTATCCCCTCCTCTTCCCACTTCCCCTCCCCAAATGAGGCGTCCACATCGTCCCACTGCTGCCTTTGATCTCCACCGTGTGACATTTACTCGTTTCTGCTCAATGAGCAGCAGTGCTAGAAATAACTAATGCTCAGAAACAAATTCTCTGCCTCTGCTAACTGTTGCTGCTCGTTAGGTGCCGAGTGCTTTGTTCTGTCAATGAGGTGATTTGCACGCATCTCTTTGGAGTCAAATTCATTTGTCAGGCTCATCGGCTGGCCCACGGCTCACTCCGAGGCTGGTGGTCGTGAGCGTCTGTTCCACATGAACAATGCGGGCCTGCCTGCTGAATGCTGATCGGGCATAATTGAGGGTTAGTGATGCAGTGTAATTAGAGTGATTAAAGTCATCAAATCCCTGCGGAGGCTCTCCTCACTGTCCGGTGCGACACGTGCTGCAGTGTTGGGGTGAGATGCAAAAACTCCCAGGTTCCTTCAGCTCAAACGCACTTTGTTGTTTTGTTAATGCTCATGGGATTATAAACACTCATATTCTTATTATGTTTTCTTTGGAAAAAATGCAGAGTTTAACAGAACAAGATTAAATTCCTAAATCACCAAAATTACCAGCGCAAGTGAACTCACTCTGTAGTCTGAGGTCTTTCTTCGCAGTACCAGCAGACTCTCACTTTAAAAAGCAAACACGGCCTCGGTACATCCTGCGTAATGGACCTGAACTCACGATATTTTACCCAAGTGATGAGGCTCATTTTCTGGTTGTGTCGGGCGAAAAGCTTTCCCTCTGACACACACACACACGCACATGCGCACGCACGTACGCACGCGCCTGCACACACACACACACACACACACACACAGATAAGATCAGTGGTGCAGAGAATTCAAAGGCACACAAACATATGCACACACACTAATGCAAACACTGACTCATCACTTTCTCTGACAGACATCAAACCAAACACACAGTGTACGGAGGTTTATCTGTGATGAAACTATTAAATGAGTTCAAAACAAATTATGCTGTAAGTCACGATTTGAGTCTGCTAAAGAGCAGTAAAGCAGGAGGCAGAAGTGTGGGACTGACAACACATTCTCACACTGACCTCGACACATAATTAAAGGGAAATTTCAGTTTATTTCAACCCGTCTCCTATCGTCCTAAATTCGTTTCAAGTGACTAGTGACATAGAAATAATAGTTAGCATGTTAGCCGTTAGCCTAGATACAGCCGTAGCGTCAGACCTGTTAAAACGTAAGTGAACGGGCAACCTTCAAGTGCAAAGTTAGTCCACTAAACAAGCTTTTTTATCACAAAGACTGCCTCATATCGTTAGGATAAATGTCAGAGAACATATAGAAAACCACATGTAAACGTGTTGTCTTACCTTACCGGTGTGCTGCCATGTTTGTTTACCATCTAGCTCTGCTTTCCAAAGCGTGGCCGAAATATATCTCTATAGCTCTAGATAAAGCCCAGCTGGATACTACTCCAGGTGGAGATGTCTCGTCCTCGGTCACATCCAGACCTTGAAAATAAGGCTGCAACCGGTCCCATTCCTTGCAACAGAGACATTCCTCTTCTGTGGGCACTGGGGCACAGCATTCACAGGTACGCCACCAATCTCCAGAGCTACGCAGCCTTGCAGCAGCCATTCCTCCTCTCTCGTCCTCTACCTGTTGTGCCTCTCTCTCTCTCCTCCTCCGTTCAGGCTACTGTCCGGTTCTGCCTTCCAAGCTGTTGCTGCTTGTTCAGGCACGCTATGAGATCGCTGCTTGTTCTCGCCAGATATATTTTTTTACGCTTTGGAAAGCAGAGCTAGAGGGATAAACAAATATGGCACCACACCGGTAAGGTAAGACAACACGTTTACATGTGGTTTTCTATATGTTCTCTGACATTTATCCTAACGATATGAGGCGGTCTTTGTGGAAAAAAAGCTTGTTTAGTGGACTAACTTTGCACTTGAAGGTTGCCTGTTCACTTACGTTTTAACAGGTCTGACGCTACTATGCGCCCCGGCTGTATCTAGGCTAACGGCTAACATGCTAACTATTATTTCTATGTCACTAGTCACTTGAAACAAATTTAGGACGATAGGAGACAGGTTGAAATAAACCGAAATTTCCCTTTAGGTTTGGTCATGGACTTTCCACGTCCAGATACGTCATGAAAGGTGTCAAGTTCTGCCTGTTACATGCATTGTCTTCTTTCAAAATACACTTCTGTTTTCACAGGAAATTTAACATTTACATGCAGTGTCCTTCAAAATAAAAGCACTACGTCAGTACTACAAGGCAAATTGACGTTTCTTTTCTCCAACAACTAATACATGCATGATCTCACGGGACGTGAAAACCACTTTCCCGGGTAAAAGTTGACGTTTGTTGGACCCATCAACTTCCCAGCCCGCCCGCCCTACTCTGACTTTTGCCGTATTAACTTTCATCCTTCTCTCTACAGCATATGAAAGGTACATGAACGAGTCTTTTTAGCTGACTTATTTGCTTATTGGCTGGTGAAATGTTAGCTAGAAAGAAAATATTCAACCAGCTAACATCAGGTCAAACATTGTAGCTAGAAAGCTAACATTTGACCAGATTATCAGAATTTCATATGACTTGACTTGCTTGACTTACAGCAGGGACTCGACTTCACTTGCTTGATTCTCACCACAGCAACTTCCGACTTGCTCAAGACTTGAAAGTCAGGACTTAAAGTATGGCTTACGAGTGCAACACATTCTCACTTCAACCTCGTCACATATCAGTGTTTGGTCATGGACTTCCCTTGTCCAGATATCTCGTGAAAGGTACCCCGTGTGTGTTGGTTGTTGACGTTCTGGGACACCGTGTCAAGTTCTGCCTGTTGCATGAATTGTCTTCTTCTTTCCCAACCGCCCAGTTCGGACTTTTGCCCCCTTAACCTTTGTTATTGTCCGGTCGCGTTTCCCCCGACACTGCCGGTCACTATTACAGAATTATACAGCTGCATGTAATGCTGGAAAGGACGACTTTTTTCATCTGTGTTTGACTGAAAGACATTGACCAAGTGCTGGTATTCGACGACTTTGGAGTGAGACAAGGTTGGCGTATAATGTCAGCATATAATTCCTTCTTCTTTTATAATAGTTTAACCATGTGAATTAAAAGAGAGGCAGTATATTCAGCTATATTTTAAAGGGAATATAACTCTTTGGAGCATACAGATGGACAGTGGCAAACAGGGGGTGTTTAATGTGGTGTGAGAAGTTCCCATGACTTTTGAATACATTTTTAGGTGGTGAAAAACAGCTTGTGATCAGATGGAACTGCCATGATTTCAGAAAAAAAAAAAAATTGGTAGCAGCTGTGATCACAGCTGCTACCAATTTTTTTTTTCCAAACACCTGTCGAGCCTAAAATGGAGATTGTTTGATACTCAAAAGATAGATTTTTTTCCCAATTCCAATCCAGCCCCCGCACCCTGTCCCTACCCACTTCCACTCCACTCACATAGAGGGTCCAATATAATAAGTGCCATCCCAAACCAATTAACCATGGATAAATAAACCATGGAGTGGGAGTGGGTTATAAAACCTTCCAACAGTGAGTCTGTATTGATGCCAGCTCACAAACCACACTCCTCTTAAGTGTAGCATTTCCTTTGGGATGGCTGAAACGACACATTCCTATGAATGTGAGTTCTGTGCCAACACATGATGGAATTAGAGGTTTCATTGTATTTTGGAACAAAGAACGTGTTGATTAGATTTGTTTGCCTGTTGTGCAATTTGGGGAAAAAACAAGGACCTTATCAACTAAGAATGGCAAACACCCACACTTGATGAGTAAAGAAATGCAGCCAAAGAGGCTTGGGAATAAGTTTATTTCTATTAATTCATTCATTCATTTAAATGACAATAGGATAATAAATTAAAGTTCAGGTAAACAATAGCAGCACATACAAATCAAATAAAAGTGATACTAATACATATGAAGAACATAAAATGGAAGTCATTTTTATCCATGCTTATGAAAACCTGCGACAGCTCCTCTTGCCGCCTTAGAGAGGGACAACACATTCTCACTACGACCTCGTCACAAGGACCTTCCACGTCCACATACGACGTGCAAGGTACCCTGGGTGTGTTGGTTGTTACATGCCTGTTACATGCATTGTCTTCTTTCAAAATACACTTCTGTTTTCACAGGAAATGTAACATTTACATGCAGCCTCTTTCAAAATAAAAGCACTACATCTGTACATCACTGTGAATTGACTTTTTTCCTTCAGTAACAAAGGTACATGGTTACGTTTTGCCAACACTCACATGTGGTTGGGTTTTGGAAAAATTTTACAATCTTATGGGAAGCGAACCCAGGCCTTCTGGTTGAAAGTCAGTGGTTGTTGGACCTATCCATCACCCCTTCTGCCCGCCTTTCATTCATTCATTGATGTCCCTCCTTCTGACGCTACTGGCCGCTGTTAAACAATAACAGCGAGTGGCCATGTATCATGCTGACGTGAAAAGATGGCTTTTTTCGTTAGTGTCTGACACTGGAAGTCACTGACCAACCACTTTAAGACTTTCCTCGCCATTGACGAGATTTTATGGCAATCTGTGTTTTCACTGTTATGAGATAGGGGGCGTTGTTACACATCTGAAATAGAACAGCACTTCCAAAAATCAACGAAGAAGAAGATACATTAGAAACCAGTAGAAAATGATGTTTATTGAGGAGATGTAGCCACTTGTCAAGTGCACGAAAATGCTGGCGCTGCTTGAAAAGTTGATGGCTGTGCAAGCCGTGAAGATGTTGATGGACTCAGACTCCGACACTTCCTGTTCTGATCAACATTCTGAATCTGATTTCGAAACGAGTTTGGTGGGACGAAACCGGATCTCCATTAAGGTGACAGTGACACACGGACAAGACGACCACAGAGGAGAGCGAGACAACAGAACACTGAACGATCACTGAACGTGGCAACGTGTTTCGCTATACCTCAAACTGACTATTATTTTCGAAATTGACATAAGAAAATGAAAAAAAAAAAAAAATGTAAATGTGAAATTGATTTTATACTTGAAAATGACTGTCTTTGACAAAAATGCAGTTTTCTGTTTTTGAATGAAAATGCACAAATTCAAGTGCTGATTAAAAACGAATGGAATAAGACAGAATAAAATGTTTTTTAAGTATGAAAACAGAAGGTATGTTCTTTATTTTAATGTACATACTGTTCACATATTCATAGAACAAATTATTCTGTGAGTCTCGTAAGTGAATTGGAGAATATGATCAAAAATGCTGGCGGTCAAAATAATACTCTGGAGGGGAAAGTCTCAATAGCAGAGAGGGCCCCTCCTCCTTCCTTATCAACGTAAAGCCACCTCCATTCATTTACTGAGTCCTCTCTAACAGCAGTCTTCAATGAGCCTCCGTACATCTGTGTATGTATGCGCAGTGAGACAGAGAAGCTCGTCTGCAGAGCTCAGCCTGTTACAGCTGCCGACAGCTGTCCGACCTGCGCTGTCACATATGTTTGATACCCCATGATGCAAGTGGGACAATTAAGGGCGTCCCACAGGAGTGCTTTGAACCATGTACGTTTACTGGCAACACACACACACACACACAATGCTGTAATACCTCCTCTGAGGTGGTTTCGACAGCATCAGATGGGAGTCAGCAGGTGTTAACAGGTGCAGAAATGTAGATGAGAGATTTGTAAATAAGACTTTGAGATACAGTCAAACATCAGAGTGAGTGTGTCACCTGCAGCAACTCACACCTGCAGGACTCAGATCATATTCATGATACATTGTTTGTGTCATAAAGTGTGACTTATGGTAGTCGGTAGAGTTTTGTAAAGTATTGTGTGTGTTTTGGGTTTGGAAACCCTCGAGGAATCACAAGATATATCTGAGGGTTTGTGACAGGATCAACAGGAGAGGAGAGCAGAGAAATGACTCTTTAATCTTTTGTATCTCCCATGTGTGAATAACTGGATAACTTTACCCTTCACGACTAGACTCTGCAAGGAGACGGTGCTTCATTTTAAAGGACAGATTCACATTTTTTTTCAACTCCATCTTAAAGGTTCCATAGGCGACATTCGGAGCATTAATAATGTAACAAACCTCTATTTGCTCTGTACAGATATAGAGGAGTAATCATGTCCTGAGCAGAGACGCAAGTCACGCTCCCTCTGTGTATGTTGTAATCTGAGCTTCTCTGTGGTTTGTTGTGGTGAGCCTGTCCAGCCGTGCATGTTATATATATATATATATCTGGTGTAGTGTGTCATAGTAGACGACAACCGACGCCACGTCTGGAATGCCTCACGACGTCACGACAGAAAGTCTAACATGTTTGATTTTCTTTTTGTCTCTCACAACTTCTCCTGTCACAGCCGTCAGCCAATAGGAACACAGCGTGATCTACTGCCGTGGACAATTGTAGATATTTCCTCTAGGGATGTTACCACCACAAACAGCAGAGGCAGTTCATCAACGCGGTGCAAACAATTCTTTATATAACTACAACATGAAATGGGACTTTGGTAGTAAAAATACAGCACAATTGGAAGACACATATTTAAAGCGACACTTACCTTTCTGGAAATTTTACACTTTTCTTTGTTTAGGTTAAAATGCTATTAATAAGCTGATGGCACACTGAAATGTAAGTGAATTCCACCAGAGATAAAAACTCATAATTATACCATTCTCATATGGTTCTAAGAAAACTCCGGCCAATCATTGCATTTGGTCCGAATGCAATGATTGGTCAAGCATCCTGTCTGTCTTCCCCATGTGGAGGCCTCCGACTGACGTAACCGCTCGCTTAACATTCCACTTACTAGTAACGTTAATGCTACTATCTAACGTTAGCACTGTAACCTTATTCTAAAACTCATCAGTCATCACTGAGTCTGGTTGAGTTTTAAAACTCCGGGGTTGCATTTGTAACGTTACACTCGCTCTCCTCTTCTGTGTATCTAACGTTACCATGCCAACGCCTACATCTATCATAGACGTAATGAGGACGTAATGGAGGAGGGGGAAGTAGGCCTTTGGAGGGAGGTGGAGTTGTGGATGTTCAAATTTTTTCTAGGTGCTGTGTGAAATGCAAGAAAGGTAAAAGTTGCTTTAATTTGACTATTTCAATGCTTCATGGTAGGATCTATATCAAGGTTGATTCTGTTTTAAATCTCTTAAAATTAAGAAGGGATCTCCCTGTTGCCAGTATGGACTGGAGAAACAATTACAGCAACCAATAACACTTTCAGTATTGGTACATAAGTATTGTTTTATGACCAAATCAAGAAAACGTGAACCTGCTCTGAAGTAACACAATTACACTCTATGGATTATTTCTATATTGATTTAACTGTGGTTTTCAGTCATCTTTTTACAATTGATTTTGGGTTTCATTATGTTAAAACCACTCTTTATATTCTTATACTGGTCCTGTCGTGGTTTTATTGTGGTTATATAATGCATTGTTTGCCTGAGTTCTTACCGAAGATTGTAGCATCTTAGGTTTTTGGCTCCCAAACTGGGGGGGTCAGGGGCCACCAAGGAGGGCATAAAAACCTGAGGGGGCACCAGATAATTAAAGGAATAAGAAAGACAAATAACAAATTTCTGTTTCACTAAATTATATTTATTATTCCTGTTTTTATATGTTTTTTTTTTTTTTGTGAAATACTGAATTGTTTCACCACTTCAGGGCTCTAAAATCTTTTAAATGAAGCAAGTGGAGACATTTTTTTTGGTTGAGCTGCTCACTACTAACACCCAGACCGAAAACAGTGATGAGGGGTCAGAGGTAGACATTGCTTCAACAAAAAGTTGGGAACCACTGTGACGAAATGATTTCCTTGATGTCTGTGTGTCCTGTTTAAAGGAACAGTTATTATAGAAACCTGACGCCCTCAATCAGGCCTGCAGCGTACCTTAATGTGCTCCAGTCATTACAAGCCGTAGTAAAAAAAAAGTTAATGCCACCAACCTAAATGCATACGAGACTGTTTAAAGCTATAAATAGGTGCGCAGCCTCTTTTCCAGTCAATACTTTAGATGGTGGCGTCAGGTCGAGCAGACAGCCAGTGCAGAAGTGTGATGCCTGGTTTGGGCCTTTGGCTCCTTTGGGCCCTGTTAACCCTTCATGCAAGCTAATGAGCATTCCTGAGGGACTCCTGCAGAGAGGGAGAGACTGTTGTCACCTCAGCACGGTAAAACAAGGAGCTGTTTCTTGTTATTAGCCACTTCACAGACGGTTAATCTGCTGTAGCTTGTTGTCTCTGATGTAGGGTGGTGGTTTTCTTACAGGAATTGCTCTGCACTCTGGGAAATATGTTTTTTTTTACTCTTCTTACCAACAGTTATATGAAAAAAAAAAGGATATCGCTTTCAATGGATGTTTGCGCATTAAGTAAAAAATTGACATCAGGACTTGGTTAGCCTAGCTTAGCATAAAGAGCAGAAGGAGGGGAATACAGCTAGTGTGGCTCTTTCTTTCTTTTCCACACTGTAACTAACTGCGCAGTTTAAGTGGCACAATCATGGCTGGAGAAACCATCTGCAGTGGTGTAAGGAAGTTATAACGGGCCCCCACTGCATGCTATAATGAAAGTAATCAATAACATCATTTTTAAATTAGAAATATTCTTTATTTATCATTCCTCTTAGAACACAGGTATATCCTATTGAGACCCAAACTTTTGTTTGGCATGTGCTTTAGTTTCTCTTAGCTATTAGGGATAACTAGGACCTGTTAAGATTGAGATGACCATTTTTCATCTTGTTGCTACTCCTCCTTTGTTTTTCTTCTCATTTTCAAAGCAACTGAACATGTGAGATTTATCAACGCTATAATAAAGTCCCAGTGTCCTAAAACAAGATGATAATAAGTCCTGATGTCCTCAAACGGGTACTTTCTAATTATCAGCGTCTTAGCTTGTTACTGTTGCTAAAATTGGTCAAATTTGTTGCCATATCAAACTGAAAACCTTAATGATCATAAAAAAACAAGTTTCAATCATAACATGTGCTCAGGTTTTGGACCTTGTCCACTTTTGTGTTGGGATCAGCTGCAGACTGACTTGGCAAAGATGGCTGCCATCTTGTTTTTACATGGATTAGTGTACTGTGGTCTTACTGCCACTAGATGGCACAAAAAGTGTCCAAGAATGAGGACAACGGGTCTAAGTTAAGAAGAATGAAGTATAAGGTCATGTAAACCCAAAATGTGATGTCCTCATATGAAGAAACAGGGTCTCAGGAGGATATATTCATGGTGGCAACCTAAGTCACTTGCAAGGGACAGCTCTCGTTATGGGCCCCTACACCCCACGGGCCCCAGTGCACTGCCTGCACTGTCTATATTTAAGCCCCTGCATCAATGTCTCAGTAAAAAAAATAAAAATTTTTATAGCATAATCCCTTCAGGAAACACAGCAACAATCACTTCTTCAGGAACTAACCCCGGTGGAAAAAACAACAATGCATCACTGAAAAACACCTACAGTACATTTGGTCCCTACAAAGCTGCTGGAAGCACAGTGACAGGTCACTAAAACAGCAACCTTTGTCTTTTACAGTAGTCTGCAGCTTCGCAGGCGTCTCGCCAAGGGGTTATGCCATCGATCATATCCCCCATCCCCTCCACCTGTTGACAAAGTCAGCTTGTATACTGTGTCACTTTGGAAACACTGATATGATAAATATGAAACGGATAGATGCCACATATTTGTAGTTTGCAGAAATGTACGATACCAATATTTTCTCCTGGCAACTGGATTATCTATCTTGTTTGTTAATTCTATAAAGAAACAAAAGTATAATGATGAAAATTCTTTGCTCTAAGGGGAGTTTTGTAGTTCCAGCACACAACTTCCCTTAAAACCAAAAATAGACATTCTGACATAGGAGAATGAGGTTGTAGTGTGTTGAGGACCGTCTTTATCATATGAGACTTGAGAAAAAACACAGGTGCTCTTGAAGAAAAGGGTCAGCACAAGGAAGAAAAAATGGAAATTAAACACTCATGCGTGGAGCAGGAACAAATGCATTTGAATTAATTGAAGAAAAAAAAAGGCTGCTTGACATTTTCACATGCTTCTAGGCTGCACAGCATCTGTGGACTACAATTTATTAATCAATTACTTATCAATATTTACAACCACAAACAAAATCAATTGCTGCAGAAACCCTTTATTGACTTCAGTAACATGTATAACTGCAGAATTAATCATTTATTAGACTAATAACGCATTGCAAAGTGAGACTCCAGAGTATTTTATAATTATTTAGTTATGTATTGATCTTTATTGACTATTGTCTCACCAGGGGGGGATTTTTCACAACCTGGCAACCCCAAAGTTGATCTCATTAATGCATTATAAAGCATTATTTAACGTTTGTTAACCTTTAATAACGCCATTAGTTATAAAGGCAGACTTGTAATATAATATCATTATTTATAAGAAAGTGGCACGTGTTCAAACTGTAGATAGAAAACACTAAATACATTTTTATAAAACATCAACAACAACAAAACCCTGATACTGTAACGAAACTTAAGGCCTGAATATATTTTCTGTACTTATTAAGCTGTTTATAAATATATTAATTGACCAAGTCCAAGTCTTATAAAAATGTCGTTTAATTTTATTCCTGACATAATTACACACATAAGCTACGACACAGACATTAAACATATCATATCATCATTATTTTGGAGGACCGAGCCCACAGCAGCAGACACGCATGCGTCCTGGCGCTCCGGTCAGGCAGCGGGATGCAGCGCCGCCGCCGTGGCTCAGTGCGCCCCGAGCAGCCAGAGCGCACGGTTACAATGAGCTTCTCCATCGGTCCGACTGAGAGCCAGCGTCAGTACCGACCACCGAGCAGCACACACACCGCCACAGACCCTGACCGACACCAGCTCCGCCCGCCCGCAGCAGGATGCCCGGGGGAAAGAGAGGGCTTGTGGCACCGCAGAACACTTTTCTGGAGAACATCGTCCGGCGTTCAAGTGGTGAGTCCGCGCGCCGGAGCGAGGCTTGTTTTGGGGGGTTTCGTTTCACCAGGAGGCTTGGACCCGGACTCTGCTGCTGGAATACACTGTGTTTTTTATTTTTATTTTCATACCAGTGCAACCACGGAGGTTTGGTGGAGGATAAAGGCACATAATCTCACTTTATACCTGCATTTATTCCGCAGTGATGGAGTTTCCCCCTCTCTGAGGCGACATGAGTGTGTCATACATCATAATAAGTAACCTTAGACTGATCTAAGTTACATGTTCAAGGGATTATTTCCACTGGGAGATACATGTGTTGCAGTTTTGAGGAAAACATGCTTGAATTTTGGGTCGTGTCGCCGGTTGTTTGCCTCAAGATGCTCCCCGGAGTCACTGTTACGCACCGTTTTAATCCCCTCCACATCAGCCTGTGTTCGACTTTTCGATCTTATATCATGTAAATTATGTCTCTAAATCATATGAGATTATTATGTTCGAATAAAAGCAGTGCTTCTGAGCAAACGCTGCGTTTTTAACTGAGGATTAAAAGTTTATTTTGCTCATTAACGCGCCGGGTTGTACTAATAAACATCGGCAGCGGCTCGGCCAGTAAACCAGGAGCCATCTGATCATTACCTGTCAGCTCTGCCTCTTTTTATTCATTTATTCATTTATTCATTCATTCATCTTCTAACCGCTTCATCCTCTTGAGGGTCGCGGGGGGGCTGGAGCCTATCCCAGCTGACATCGGGCGAGAGGCAGGGTACACCCTGGACAGGTCGCCAGACTATCACAGGGCTGACACATAGAGACAGACAACCATTCACGCTCACACGCCTCTTTTTAATACTATTATTATTTTTAGAAACGTGTCCCCACCTGGAGGGAGTCGCCTTTGAAATGTAATAAACCTCCTAAATGTGCGCTCCGTCATTATGTAATATTGTAGAGCTGCGTTTTGTTTATGGGACCAAACTAAGTGACAGGTTGTGAAGTAAAACGAGCGATCAGCTGGACTAAATGATAAATATCCTCTCAGTTATTCATCATTTTAATGTCTTCAGAATTACTCAGCTGCATTTTTGTTTTATCAGGACACAGCTCAGGGTTTTTTTTCCCTGTCTCCATCTGCGCTATAAAGTGCAGCGGACTTGGCACCGGCCTGAGAAACACGCGCCCTCTCCTCTGATTAGATTGATTTCTTTATCTTCCCAGAAAAGTCAGAGGAGTAATTGGCCGGAGTGGAAGCCAGGGTTGTGGATGGGGAGGGTGCGCGGGGTGTCTGTCTGTCATCGCGGTGTTTGCGCCTCAGGCAGAGCCATGGATTCCTTGAGGGAGAGTTTGGGCCCTAATTGGGGAGCCATTGGTTGTAGTTGATGGTTGGTGTGGTGTCTCTTTTTATCTTCTGCTCGAGAAGACAAAAAAGCAATTAGCTGGAATGATGTGAGGAGATTGTTCTGATGCTGCTGCCTTTAAGTTTGGGGAATCTCTGGGGCTAAAACTGTAACATGGACCACATCTGCAGGATCAGACATTTGTTGACCTGTCAGTGAATACCAGACACACGGCTGCAACTAATTATTGTTCTGATTTGTTCATAGTTTTACTATTTTCTGGCATTTATTATTCTATGTTACTTCATTACAACAACGATCTGTAGCCAATAAGCTGTCAGTGATCCAAATAGGTATACAGTACATAGAGACAGAGAGACCATAAAACCTTTCAAGCTGTGGTGCTCGGGGCTTTATGAGAGGCAATATCCACATATAGATATAATTATAATGGCCTTACAATTCTGACTACATGTTCAGGGTATCTAGAGACAAAAAAATGACATTAAACACACTAAAGTTTGGTTTTTAGTTTGACAAACTCAAAAGCCAGTTAATGACATATAAAATAAAGTTTTTGAGATCGTCCTTCTTTACAATAATCAGCACAAATATTTGATTAAAGTCAACAGCTATACTTCTTTTTAGAAAATGTAATGTTTTAGTGTAGTGTTCTGTATAGAGGAGCAAATAAAACATAACACAGTTTCAGAGTTAAAGGCAGGGCCGCAGCAAAAAATGAGCCATGGGCCCCCATTGGCCCCCTCTTCATAGTAATTTAATTAAACACAAATGTATTCAGGAATACATTTGTGTTTAATTAAATGTAAATGTATTCAGGAATATGCCCAATATATATATATATATATATATATATATATATATATATATATATATATATATATATATATATATATATATATATATATATATAGGTTATCCAAGACAGATCTGATCAATTCATTTAATATTTTTGCTTTGTCATGCACATGAATGAATGACTTTATTTCGAGCAAAACAAAAAATAAAAACAAAAACAAAACATCAACAGACATGCTCAAAAATTAGCAGGAAGTAGTGTACACCTATATAATCCTACCCTCCTCTCAGTACTTGTGTCTCATTTAAAAAAAGAAATTGTCAACAACTATCTCAAACTAATTTCTAACCATTAATAAAGACAAATAAACAACAGTCGTGGATATTAAATATACAAACCCCATCCCATCTAACTCATCAGCATCACCCCTCTTCCTCTGCATACCTCCTTAAAACATTGTGCCTGCACATGATACATTAAAGTACTCTGTAGATGTGCTTCCCTTAAACTCCTCATCTAACCCATTCCATAAATTACCACCATTTGTATATCAGTCGTATCATGTTGCCTTGAATTTTTGAACAAGACTTTGTTTTCCTCGCATGCCTCCACAGCAAACATATTGATTTATTGATTGACTGGGGACCAGGTTTAACAACAGCAAAACTATATCAAAACATCCATTTACAAACTCTCACACAGCTCGTGCAGTGTAATACAAGTCTCATTTATCTAGTCGTGTGCTCAGTGCTTCGCAAACACATGCATTTTTGCTAAAAAGCCTCTCACTGGCAAGGAGCACGCCACAATAACATGTCGTTTAAATGTTTAATTGTAATTCAGGTGGTGTTAGTTGTTGAGGAATGGTGGCAGAGGGATGTCTTCTGAGAGGTTGATCTGGGAGGATGTATTGGAGATCGGGCAGAGAGAGAGGGAGACCTAAGCTCATTACAGGCCCCAGACGGTTCCTAGAATGAGACATGGGAGAGGTATGCACCTGACTGAATAAGAAGAGATGAGGGGAGAAGGGAAGAGAGGATGAAGGGATGTTGGTAGGGATGAGGTAGGGAGGATGATGGATGAAGGGAAGGGAGGGTGGGTGACAAACAGAGGATCAGTTGACCAGGTATTAGTAGGCTTGGCAGGCAATCTGAGGTGTGGTTGAGGTGTGGCCCTGCTCCTGAACCTAAGTTAACAAATTTACATTACTAGAGTTGGGGTCTGGATTTGAAGCACAGATAGGTTTCTCTTTCACTTCAGCAAAAAAGCATATGTTTAGAAAGTACTGAGCATCCGACTGGATAAACCAGGCTTTGATTACGAGTTGTGTGAGAGTTTGTAAAACAATGTTTTGATATAGTTTTGCTGTTCTTAAACGTGGACCCTAATCAATTACTAAAAGTTCACCGGTTTCTGTGGAGGCATGCGAGAAAACAAAGTTGCCGTCATGAAGACTGTGGGTGAAGTATTCCTGTAATAGACTCTTCTCGTGGCGGACATCTTGCTTTGGCAAAGCAGGAAGAGCACAGGTAGAATGAATGACTTTAGTGATGGCTTACTGGGAGACTAAATGGAATGTGGCCTTTGTTAATATTGCTGCTTTCAGTGGTTGCTCATCTAGCGTTGTTTACAGGATTCAATGTAACTAAAAAAAATTGGTGTGGAACAAGGAATAAATAAATAAACACAAATAAATATTTAATAGAATAAAAATTCACGATTAAATTCAATAAAAAAACAAACAAAACATGAATGAAATCTAAACAGACTTATTAAAGTCGATCAGCGAGAGATCTTTTAATCTGCTGAGCATCGACTCTTCAGATCCTGTCTCTGATAATGCATCTAAATAACGTCATGAATCTGGAGCTTTACTTTCCAGTGTAATGCTTTTATTATATTATCTGTTCTTATTCATATGATCAGTATTTTGTGTAAATAATCTTGTAAACAGACTTTATTATGTGAGGAGACTGAGGTTTCCAGGTCTCTCCTATGTTTTCCTTTTTCCCTTGTTTCATTTGTGGGGTGCGTGACATAAGGGGCACAGGTTGTTAGCAGTTGTTGAGGATCATGCCCAGCTGATTAATCCCCCCACACCTGTGCACACCTGTGAAATGGGCGGAGCAGTTTCTGTTTAAACTCAATGTTGTAATTAATTAATTATTTAATTAATACTCTTGACGAAGTCCAGGAGGACCGAAGCATAGTTAAGTGGGATTTATAATTGTGCCTCAGCTCTAATACTGTAGCCTACGCCCTTGTGAGCATTTATACTTGTGCGGTGGTGTGTCTGTGTCAGTCTGCAGTTACACCTCCAAAACACTAGTCAACTGCAGGGTTTAATTGATTCAAACTCACATTAAACATGGCTTAAAAGCGACAATGTCAAACACAAGTACACAAATCAGCTTCACTATAACTCGCAGCATCCACAGACAAACACTTGTCTTTATCTGGACACATTTTCCCCACAAATACAACATGCTAACATTATTAGCACAAGCCTATGGCATTTTAAATTGTATAAATTAGCCTAGCAGCTAGCAGACATTTCCTCTACTCATATGAAGCCAGGGACAACAGCAACATTTAACAAAGGAAATGTTACAATATTAGGCTCCATTACAACTCACAAGGTTCACTGACAAAACAACTGTCTTATACTAAACACGTTTTCCAAACAAATACAACATGCTAACATTATTAGCACAAGCCTATGCCATTTTACATTGTATAAATTAGCCTAGCAGCCAACGATCTTTTCCTCTTCTCATATAAAACCAGGGACAACAGCAACATTTAACAAAGGTAACAGCACACAATTCAGCTCCATTACAGCTCACAAGATTCACTGTCAAAACAATTGTCTTATACTAAACACGTTTTCCAAACAAATACAACATGCTGACTTTATTAGCACAAGCCTATGGCATTTTACATTGTATAAATTAGCCTAGCGACAAACGGAGATTTCCTCTGCTCATATGAAGCCAGGATAAATCACACACAAGACTTAAAATGCTATTTTTGTGGAGGCTTTATTGTCTTCACAATTTATTGTTCCTTTTCTGTGAAATTAAAGTAAGTAAAAGTTTTGTTTCCACTGAGGGAAATGGCTTCAGCTTACAGAAATAGACATGAGGTCTGTGTCACCATGACATGCAGTTACATTTCTGGGAAGATGCACGTCAGGCAACAGCGTCAATTCCACGCAGAAGTATATATCTGGCTTTGCTAATAAACTGTGAAGCAGAACAAGAACAGCGTGCGGGATTTTCTGTCCAAACAATATTATTTTATCACACTACATATCAGTATCAGTGTTGGCTGGTAAGTAACAAGAAATTCCAGTTGAGAGATCCCAAAGATATGTTTGAGGTCATATAGACAGGGTTTTTAATTTGGGTTTAACTGTGCAAGAAAACATCACTTAATGCTTCTAAATGACCTTTCCCCTGACCATCGCTACCTCAGCCTGTAGATTGGTGGACAGAGAATAGCTTAAAGGACAGCCCAAGTGCTGCTTAACAGTAAGTTTGGTATAAAGAACCTTAATCATACTGACAGATCTCCTCCTGAAACCCATGTAATCCATACCCGAAGATAGATTCTGCCACTCATCTTTCTTTTTCAGTATTCAGTGACAGAAAAGGACAAAATGTAGCCTATATGACATGCAGTGATCTAAACAGTCTGCAACTAAGTAAGTGTAATTTTGATGAATTCAGTTTGAGTTTCACGGGTTAATGCAATCGGCAGTGGTTCCAGTCAGGGTCAGTGTTTCCTGTGGGTGTTTGGAGTGTGTCAGTGGGACTCATGACCTCGATGTTTTTAAAATCCTGGCATCTGTATACTGAGGTTTCTGTGATCACTGTAACAGAAAAACAAGCTGAAAAACCTGCATGTTTCCACACGTTTCCTCTGCATGAGCGCACTCTTTGTTTCACTTGAGTCTTTCATTTTGCCTGTGAATTAGATCTGAAATTAAAAGATCTCATGTAGAACAGAATTACAGAATTCCCTGACAATTGAATCAGCCGTTAACGCTTAATAATCTCATCAGTGGGTTTCAGTGGAGAGTTTGAGTCCCCTGATGGTCCGAACACTGTTTCAGACGCTACACTTCTCCAAGCAGCCTCTGTTGCTGACGGCCTTGAGGAGCCTCGGTTCGGCTAAGTAATTGGTTGTGATGAAAGAGGAGAGCAGGAAAGGGCAAGATGATTCTGGGTGTTGCATTCAGTCTTAGTCAGCTCTTTAATACTGGTGGGCACACAGGAGGCTGCAGCCGGCAGGTTTTTAGCCTTAAAACAAGAAGAGGATGAGTTTAAATAACTACAGTTCCTTTTTGTGCTGAAGAATCGCTGCAGTAATTGTTTGGAAAGAGACAGAGAAAACAGATGAGGCTCATATTGTTCTGGATTGTTCTGCGTTAAAGGTGTGACCCAGAGCTTACCCATAATGTACTGCAGTCTTGTGTGAGTTGTTCTGACCACTGAATCAGCAATATTTCAGGAATGAAATAGAGAAACAAACCTTCTCTTATCACCACTAGCTGGGCAGGAAATGTTAACTTTGTCCTGTGGGTGGTGCCAGAGGAAAGCTCATATTGTTGCCTTAATTTGAGGGGTTAATCCTCTGTATGGTGGCCATTTTAGGACATCTCATACTCAGCTTGTCAGGCTCAGACTCTGTCAGGTCTGGCTCAACCGTCTTAAGACTGAGCTGGACATTGTTAGATTCGAGGCAGAAACCTGATTCTCTGGGCTGCACGTAGCTGTTTGTTCTAATTTTCATTTAATCTGCAGAGCATAGAGTCGGCTATCCTTTAACATTGGCATGATATGTAGCCGGTCGCTTTTATAGTTTAACGGCGCTCGGCAGCATCAGGTGGAAACGCAGCGGGAAAAGAATGAAAGTTAAGGTAGCAGAAGTCCAAGTAGGGCGGGCGGGAGGGGTGGTGGATGGGCCCAGCAAACCTTGTGGTGGTTGTTGGAACCATCCACCACCCCTCCCGCCCGCCTGTCCCACTTGGACTCTTTGCCACCTTAACTTACACCGGTCAGCCAAAACATTAAAACCACTGACAGGTGAAGTGAACAACATTGATCATTTTGGTACAGTGCAATGTTCTGTTGGGAACCCTTGGGCTTTGACATTCATGTGGATGCCACCTGAGTACCACCAAGTACCTGCCCTCATGGCAACAGCACTCCCAGTAACTGTTGCCCCTCAGCAGGACAATGCACCATGCCACACCACAAAAACTGCTCATGAATAGCCTGAGGAACAGAAAAAAGAGCTCAAAGCGTCAACCTAACCTCCAAATTCCCCAGATCCCAATCTGATCAAACAACTGTGGGACATGCTGGTACCCCACCTCACAACCCACAGGACTCAAAAGATCTGATGCTAACACCCTGGTGCCAGACATTATAGGACACCACCAGAGATCCTGTGTCCATGCCTTGACAGGTCAGGGCCAAGTCCGGTCCAAGGAGCACCAACCGTCGATTGGGGATACCTCTGGGGAACCAGAAGGTCTCTCAAATGTTAGATCAGATTGGTATCTGGGGTATTTGAAGGCCAGGTCGATGCCTTGAGCTCTTTCTCCCATTCCTCAGGTCATTCCTGAGAAATTTTTTTGGTGTGGCATGGTGCATTGTCCTACTGGGGGGCCACTGCCATTGACAAGGGCTGTTGCCACAAGGGAGGGTACTTGGTCTGCAATTGCGTTCAGGTGGGTGGAGCACGTCAAGTACTCACTTTTTTTAGCTTTAACCGCCACAAAGCAAATTTGATTTACAAAACATGACCAGCAGATAAGTTTCTCTACATTTACTGACTGTAAACTGCAGTGAACTAAGTTTTCTTGCAGCAGTAAAAAAACAAAAACTTTTAAATGACTGGTGACATAAAGTCCAGTTGAAAATCAGTCTGAAAAAACTTTGCTTCTTTAAAAAAATCCAAATGATATTTAGGTGAAAATTGGTAAACCAGCCTCTTCCTCTGCTCTCTTTTTAGTGTCATTCTGTCAGCCTGTTGTTCCACCTTCATGCAGATAATTAACATTAAATAAAAGGTCACTGTAGAGGCTCAGAATATACTCGCTTGGTCTGAAATAACATGCAAGTTTTCCCTCTGTATTTATGTAGTCATTTGTTGATTGGAGTGAGTCTGACTGGTAAACAGAACCAGTTTATGTTTTATTAAAAATCAGATACCACCCAGTCAGTGAGGTTTTTCCCTGACTACAGCTGCAACATTTTTATTATCGTCACTTTTTTTTTTATATCATCAGAAGGCTGCCAAGTGAAATCAGTCAAGTGGTTTTACTCATGGGTCTGTAAAAAGCAAAGAGCTGCTGACACACCTTCAAGAATTAATGGGTGTGGGTTTCACTGTGGACATCTGAGTGTCCTTTCATAGTTTAAATGCTGTTTCACAGGTTTTATCCTCCTTGCTCTAAACATATGGTTTGGGGAACACTGCAGGCCTGTAATGTTTGTGGGCATGCACAAATCTGAAGAGTTGTTGCCGTGTCTTTTCATCCTGAGTTCTGTCTTTTATTAGCCAACAATTTTTTGGAAAAGAGGCACTTCTCTTACTGATGAATGATTACCTGCCAAAGTTACAAGTACAGTAGATCTGGCAGGTGTTGAAAGACTTTATTGGCAGCTTTAGCTCATTAAGTACAAATTGTAGGTGTCTCTCTGTATACTACTGACCATCTTCTAAAGCAGGTGATAGTTTTCTGACCTTTCAAGGAGCTGCTGGATCCAGTCTTTATCTGTCTGCTATAAAACAAAACGACTTGCAAGACTTGTGATACCGTAGGGAATCCATTACAGTGGACCATTTACAGTATGTAATCAATGTGCAGTAGTGTAACTGGTCCTCATGCAATGGTTCGTTTGATATCTAATGAAATAGTGCCAAATGAATTAGCACCCCTACCACTTTAGGTTTAAGAAAAGAAATATAGTTCGGTGTCATCACATTAAGTACTTAACATGAAGTTACGTACTTAATGTAAAGTTATGTACGTAATGTGAAGTTATGTAGTTTAGGCTTAGGAAAAGAAACATGGTTAGGTGTCATCACATTATATATATATTATAAGTTTAAGTTATGTACTTAACATAGGGTTACGTAAATTAGACAGTAAATTTATGTTGGTTACGTTTAAATTTATGTTGGTTAGGTTTTTGGAAAAGATTCATGGTTGGATGTCACCGCATTACGTACTTAACATGAAGTTACATACTTAATGTAAAGTTATGTACTTGGTGGGAAGATAAGTAGTTTAGGTTTAAGAAAGAAACATGGTTGGATGTTGTCACGTTAAGTACTTAGCGCAAAGTTATATAGGTTAGGTTTAGGAAAAGAAACATAGTTGGGTGTTGTCACGTTAGGTACTTAACATAAAGTTACATACTTAATGTAAAGTTACGTACTTAGTGGGAAGATAAGTAGTTTAGGTTTAAGAAAGAAACATGGTTGGGTGTTGTCACGTCAAGTACTCAAAGTTACGTAGGTTAGGTTTAGGAAAAGAAAGATGGTTTGATGTCGTCACATTAAATACTTAACGTAAAATGTACTTAACATAGGGTTATGTAAGTTAGGTAAAGCACACCAAATTCACTTCTGTTCGGTTTAGGAAAAGATTCATGGTTAGGTGTCGTCACGTTACATACTTAACATGAGGTTACGTAGGTTAGGTTTAGGAAAACAAATTTATGTTGGTTAGGCTCAGGAAAAGAGACATGGTTGGATGACATTACATTACGAACATAGTGTAAAGTTACATACTTAATTTAAGGATACATAAGTTAGGTTTAGTGCAATAATCAAAGTTACATACTCAATGTAAAGTACGTAGGTTAGGTTTGCGAAAAGATTCAAGAAAGATGGTCCAGAGACACAATCAGACAGTCAGACAGGTTTTAAACAAATTCCCAGGTTAATCAAACTTATTTAGAAGAGAAAACAAAGATAAGAGAGTCAAATTATTTCCCAAAATGTTTGCTGTAAAACATCCATCACAGTTTATGGACCGATGTCATGCTTTAACTTTGACCCACTGCAGTGAACATAGCTGTATTTATTTCATTTATCTAACAGGGACCGTGCACAGCTTCTTAACTGCACCAGATTTGGCTATAAGCTAATTTCCATCTGTAGTCCCTATTGGGCCTGTATGTATGCACACAGTTTTCCTGTGCAACAAGTGTGCTCACTACTTGTGCAGCAACATCCTTGTGTTGCAACAAAAACAAGACCCCAGTTGAACTAAACTGGAACTTTCCCTTGATTAATCAGTATAAAGATGATTTTCATGCATTTAAAAACATATGACATGCAAGTGGGGGATGGTTTACAGCACTGCAACGTCTGGTCTAAGCAGTTTGTAGTTAACAGTTAAACAGTTAAAACCACCTCTGCTGTTCTCCCTGGTGACCGGGGATATATTCTGTATTGCCATGCAGAATATCTCAAATGAATAATTAATATCTATGTGATTATAAAAGAGCTGCTGGTGGTATTTTTCCACTGCAGATGTTTCTCCAGTGTGGCGTTAACCAGGCTGCTGATCTGTATTTACACTCTACCGCAGCTGCTAGTGTGCTTGTTAAGTTTTAACAAGGGGGTTGATGGGCAGGAAAATTATGGGGTGTCGATAATTTTTTGCTAATAAGGAGATGCCTACTATCTCCTTCACCCTCACACTCTCCTGCCCCTCAGCAGGAGCCTGCAGACTGATCTGCTGCATGAATTCATCATCAGCTGGTCAAGGATCTGGTTAGTTTGTCTTGTTTTAGACCGGACAACTGGTCCATACCTTTAACTGTATTGTGTATCCAAAATTCAATAAATTACCACATGGGAAAAAAGACATGTAAAATGATGGTGCTTTTACCTCATCATCCAAACACAGATACAGTAACATATAAACATTTATGAGAACAAGAGGAAATATAATGCCAGGGAATAAAAGCATAAAATTACCCAACAAATAGCCTTCATGATAAATAATTAAATAGGAGGATAATGCAGGCGGCTATTTACATTCCAGAAATACATTAACATGTGCATTAAGATGTACATTCAAGTAATTTCTGTCAGTAGCTGAAATTACCAGCTGTCTTATTGTGTGGCTTAACTAAAGAGTGTGAATATAGTTTAATATAATTTTAAAAGTGAGTAAAGTGGGGGAAGTTTTTACCCCCCAATTCTTCTCCGATCTGTGTGAAATTATTGGGAAATATGTCCATTAGTGTCAGATGCAGTTATTACAGTCAGAGCCTATTAGAAGCAGTTAAATGCAAATAAAAGAAAAATTTCAACTCAAGGTCTCCTTACTATCTCAAATAGCTTTCAACTATATCACATAGTTTTCACTGGGTGATAGCTGAATGATGAATCTGTTTTAATGCCAGCTCAGTAGTTGTTACAATTTTGTGTCACACATGTCAACCTATAAATTCAGTATAAATGTTAACTCATGACTTTGGAAGTATAGAGCCACAAAACAATCCAGCCTCAAGACACACTTAACAGTTTTTTCTGGAGCTTTCAACCATATTAACACTTGACTGTTTTCTCAAACTAGGCCAAGCTCAAGAGTGAACTTTTATGGTTACATTAATCGTTTTGTTTAAGGCTGGGCAATACGGTAAATGGTAAATGGGAATCGAATGGCCAATCTTCAGATTATATTAGTGGACAACCTGCTCTACCATCTGAGCCACAGCCGGAGAAAATTAAATAGCACACTAGCTTTGACCAAATACCTCAATATCGATATTGCAACAGATTTATGGGATTGAGTATTTATGCTTTCCACAAAATATTGAGACAGTGAGATTTTTGAAAAATAGTCATCATTGATGTGTAGGGATGCACAAATAATATCGTCACATCGTCAGTATCGGCCGATATTGGCTTTGATATGAACTATTAAAATCGGCCAACATGCTTTATCTTAATTTGCACAATGAATGAATATTACATACATTGACAAGTATTGTACTTCATGTCTCTGAGTAGGCATGTATAAAATGATGTTAATTCCACTACAGAAGAGACTTGATGATTACTAAGATTTGGGGGAGAAAAAAGTGGATTTATTGATATCGGTTATTTGTCAAATAAGTTGTTCTGTATAGACATATTGGATATCAACAAAAAATCCAATATTTTGCATCCCTAGTACTGTGGATATAATGACTAAGTGGATAGAGGGAAAAAATAGAACAGCTAAAACAATCTTGTAAATTCAGAAAATTACATAATTTTACTGTAATACAGCCTTTTAAACCAGGAAAAGACAACACTTACGATATTATGATATGTCATTGATTTATTGCCCAGCCCTAGTTGTGTTCAAATTTTAGTATCCAGCAGAACAGTGGTGGAATCTACATTTAGTCAAGTAGACTGCTGTTGTACTTAAGTGCAAATGTAAGGTAGGCCCTACTACTACTACCAACTAGGCAGGTGATGAGCAGCAGATGTGTGATGTGGGGATCAAACAGTTTTTTGACCATGTTAAGTGTGGCAGCATGAAGAGTTTGTAGCATTTTGAAATTGAAATTGATGAATGGAAACGTACCTTTGACAGGCACTGAACTGTTGAATGGACACTTACCTGAGATGAGTAATGGACATGCAATGTTTTACCTGTGTGAAGGTGAGCATGAGTCAAAACAAATGGGTTACCGCACTCAAAAGAAAATTGGACATGGGTTTACTGTTGTTGCCCAGAACACGTGTCCGAACAAGTCAGAGGCCTTAAACGTAATGTTTTCTAATTGAAAGACTCTACAGCAAATATCGTAGCTAGCCTACTCCATTACATTTATCTGACAACATTAGGTAGGCTAACAGTTGCTTTATACTACTTTTTATTATTCAGCTTATTCTGTAGACCATAAATCAACTAACAAGTGATGATGTAGCATATTAAGCTATGTGGCAGTAAAGTAGTTGAAATTAGCCCCACCTTTACAGACTGGAACATTTAGGCTAAACATGAAGCATCAATAATTATAATACAATGATATGATTCTGAAATATGCCATTCTGCATAATGAGTGGCCCACTGTTAGCTCTTGTACTTTAAGTAGCCTATATTTTGATGCTAATACTTTGTACTTTTACCTAACTAAAGTCTGAATACGTCAACCGTCGTCGAGGTCAGTCGAGGAAGTAGATATCATTTTGTGTCAGAATAAAACTCCAGAAATGTCTTTGAACTTTTCACGAAGAAAATGTGAAACAAACCCTCTATAAAACAAAGACATTAGCTCACAGAAGCTAATGCTAACATAAGCTAGCAAGCCGAGGGGCGGAGCTTCCGCTATAAGAGGGCGGGGCTTTAAGCAGGCTGTAAGAAACATGGCTGACACTGCAGGTAGAGCCAGTGAGTGGCTGTGTGTGAGAAGAAAGGTGACTGGTGGATTACAGTAAGTAAAGCCGGACCTGGTGGTGTTAAAGCAGCGGTGGCTTGTTTGTTGTTGCTCTTTCAGAAGCAGTGTTGATTAGCATGCTAGCTAACAGCTTTGTGTGGCCTGGCTGCTTTGTAGCTACAGTATGAGAGGTTATTTAGTGTCCCCATTTGCTGTTAGAGGTGGTTTTTCTTTAATAAGTAGCAGAGGGATGCTTTTTGTCACATATAATGACATGTAACACTGAAGACTGGTTAGCACAGGTTTTAGTTTTGTCTTAGGCAAACAATGTTTGCTAGCTTTTGCTTTGGAGGGAAGTGCTTTGTGTGTAGCCACAGGTAAAAAGCACACCTGTTATTGAGTAGGCCCAACAGACTTACCTGCACTTATACACTTTTCTTTGTTCTTTAGTAGCTCTTTATAGTTTAATGACTGAGCAGGCTGTTGAAGCTAAGCAAAAAGGTGGATATGGGGCCTGTTCAGTGTTAAGTAAACTTTATTTAGGCTATATATGCTAGCACAGTGGTTCCTAACTGGTGGGTTGCGGTCCAAAAATGGGTCTAATGTAAAGTAGGGATGCACGATATTGGATTTTTTTATTTTTTTTTGATGATATCCAATATAACAACTCATTTGGCTGATAACCGATACTGATGTTGTTATATCCACTCTTTCCCCTACCTAATTTTAGTGATCATCAAGTCTCATCTGTAGTGGAATTAGCATCATATTATACATGCATGCTTTTATTGTGACGGCCCACCAGCAGATGGAGACATGAAATACAATACTTTTCAATATATGTAATATTAATTCATTGTGCAAAATAAGAAAAAGCATGTTGGCCGAATCAGTTCATTTTAAAGCCAATATCAGCCGATACCATTGTGTACCGATTTTATCGCGCATCCTTAATGTAGAGTAAAGTAAAAGTAGTAGGCCTATATAATTATACACATACAGCATATCCATATACATATGTGTATAGACACATTAGACACAAATAACTAGAGCAAATGAATACTCTTTGAACACAATAAAAAAAAATAAAAAGAATAGACAGGAGAGCAGTTTTTAGTCTGCTTTTAAATAATGTGAATATTGGAGCACATCTAATACAATCTGGCAACATATCCCAGCAGCTGGGTACATAAAAGCCAAACGCAGCTTCACCAAACCTTTGATTTAACCCTCAAAACAACTAGAAGGCCTGAGCCAGAAGAGAGGAGCTCTGATTCTGGTTCAAACTGAATAAATTAGAGATATCAGCTCTCTGATTTGGGAAACGGTAACACTGAGAGGAAGTGCGGATGTTTAAGTTAGGTGTCTGATGGTTTCAATGAAGGCAGGGCCTGATATCCACTGCTCAGTCCAGTAATACGACAGGACATTATCTGATTCTAATCCAAGCTTTGGCACAAGATTATCATTCATATTAACATGAAATTTGAAATATCCTTAAGTCCTCAGTTACTCACACTGAAAGAAAGTGATTAATTCATCAGTGTGGTTTCACTGGACTGGACTGTTTAATAATTTACAAGCTGTATCAGTGACTCTCCAGCTCTAATAAGAATATTATCTGAGCACTTACAAGGTTTAACTTGAGAGGGTTTAGAGGAGGTTTAAAGAACCAAATAAGCCTCTGGCACTCAGGTAAAAAAGAATTACAATTGGGGTTGAAGAATCCTAAATGTTCAACCACTTTCAGCTGAAAATCCAGATAAGCATTTGGCTGGCATGAAAAAGGAGAGCAGAAAGGTCGAGATGATTCAAACTGACTCTAGAAGCAAGTCTTACTCAGCACTTCAGAGCCAAAGGGCACGCAGTAGGTTGCAGCTATATCTATATCTATTTTGCTATAAAACTCACGGTTTGTACTTTGAAAGAGTTACTGCTGTAATCTGTCCTGCTCTCCACATAGACTGTTTCCACCTTTTGACTCCAAAGAGTTTTTCTAAAGTTACGAACATTTAGGCTTGTTACACCAGCAACAAACCCAAATGATAGGTTGCTCAAACAGAGATTCATTTAAATTTGAGATTAGATTTATTTGTTGTTCAACTAAGTTTGTTTAAAATGATCAAACCAGATGTAGATGTAATACCATCTGTGTTGCACAGTTTAAAAACCACATCCAGTCCAACACATTCTCACTCCGACCTTGTCACATATCAATGTTTGGTCGTGGACTTTCCATGTCCAGATATGACGTGAAAGGTACCCGGGCTGTGTTGGATGTTGACACTCTGGGATGCCATGTCATGCATTGTTTTCTTTCAAAAAGCACTACTGTTTTTGCAGGAAATTTTTTTCCAATGTTCAATGTTTTTAACATTGTTAAAATGTCCGTATGGTGTTTTTATTGATGCTTTTTATTTGCTACAAGACATGAGCGAAACTAGCAGTCAACGTCATGGCTTAGCTTTTTCGCCTACCACCGTGTGTACCACCGACAAGACCTTTTTACACAGATATCTCGCAATACTGCCACGACGAAGACCCTTCATTATGCCAGCTTTGCTTTTTTACATAGAACCAAACAACGGCAGCATAATGGTTCCCAAGTGTTTGACTTAAGATAGCATGCAGACCTGTTCCACATGCTAAAGAGGCGTGACGTGTAACACAGCAGTGTTTGAGTCAGACAGCTCTTTCTAACCAATAACAAGGGCCTTAATGACCAATTATTGTCCCTGTTATATGGCACTGATCTGGTCGCCTGCTCAGATAGTAAGAAGCTCCCAGACCTCAGTGTCTCGGCAATTTGTGGCCATTTTCACTTGCTGTTCTTCTTGTTTGAGTTAGCTGCTAACTGCCTCTAGCTGCTTTTCAAATCTTCCAGTGGTGCGCTGTACACATAACACATCATGCTACAACTGTCTCGTCCTGCTGGCTCACACTTTTTTTTTTACACAGACAGTGATTCATTGCGGTTACTATCCCAGCAGTGGGTTTAAAGGCAAGATAAATTTGTCTCCCCATTTTGTGATGGTACTGTTGATACAGAACAGTCAAGTGGAAAAACGGCGCAACATTCCCACCTTTTAACAGTCAGTGTAAAAACGGCTACAGTTTGAAAAACATGTAATAAACCTTAGATACCAAACCCATCAACCCACCAACCCCTCAACTTGCGAAACGAGGGAAATCAGAGAACAAAGCCATGTAGTATCTGTGTTAAGTTTTATTTTCACTTTCATTTCAGCTTGTTAGAGCTGGGGTGGCACGGTGGTGCAGTGGTTAGCATTGACGCATCACAACAAGAGGGTTCCTGGTTTGAACTAAGGGTGGGGGAGCCCTTCTGTGTGGAGTTTGCATGTTCTCCCCATGTCAGTGTGGGTTTCCTCCAGGTGCTCCAGCTTCCTCCCACAGTCCAAAGACATGCAGGTTAATTGGTAACTCTAAATTGTCCGTAGGTGAGAATGTGAGTGTGAATGGTTGTCTGTCTCTATGTGTCAGCCCTATGATAGTCGGCCCCGGCGACCCCCAACAGGCTACAAAAAATGAATTGATGAATTGTCACAGCTGGTGATTGAGAACAAGGTTTATCTGACATAAGCAACACATTATCTGTTTGATCTTGTAGTCTTGTGTATATAACTCATGTTATATCCTACAAGCAGTAGTTTGTATCTTTGATGAGATGAGTGAAGCTGAGCAGGTACGCTTAAGCTGCAGGCGAGCAGCTGAGGGGCAGCGCTAATTTGCAAATTCATAAATATGTACATAACAAATGAGTCAAAGGTGTAGCGTTACATCTAAGCCTTTATTAGGCATACAGTGAATTTTCATGAGAACAAAATTATGTAATTCTGATGAACAGAGATGAGTTTTAGGGTTTTAATCAATGCCTGGAGAAGAACTTTAAATTAAATCTGGGATTAGTACAAGTCAGTTTAATGAATTAAATCAAAATTGAATGTTAATTCAGGAAACAATATTCTATAGGAGAGGATAAATGAGACCCAAATCGACATTGAAACACGTCAACCCCCAGTAAAGATCTGATTTAAAAGTTTTGAGCTATAGATGTTCACAGGAATTCCTGAGTTTTTTATCCCCTTCCTGTCGAGAGAAAACCACATACCTCCAGATGTGTTGATAATCCAAAAACATCAGATAGAATATTGAAACACTGACAGGGAACATTTTACTGCACAGTGACTGTTTTTATACATTTAGCTGACAATACTTACATACTTTTACACACATGAACTCTTGAACACTTCTTCCACCACCACTGTCTAGACCAGTCTAACATGCAGCTGTACAGTCTCCTCCAGAGGTTATGACACTTTGCAGCCTTTTATCTGTTTATCATATTTGATGCTGATGTTTTCTCCGTCCTGTCCATCTCTCAGAGACCAGCTTCCTCCTGGGAAACGCCCAGATCGTGGAGTGGCCTGTAGTTTACAGCAATGACGGATTCTGCAAACTGTCTGGCTTCCACAGGGCTGAGGTTATGCAGAAGAGCAGCACATGCAGGTGAAATTCATGCTTATATTTTGTATTATAATTGATCATTTAATCATGTGAAATGTGCACCATTATTGTTGTTTAAAGCTATGGTCTACGTTTAGAAAGATTGATCATTATTATTAACATCATTTAGATGGTGGTTATGGCCCAATAGTGCTAGCTACACAATGTGAAGAGCAAAAGGAACCAAAAAAATCCATTCTCTCTGGTGGCTGCAGGCCTGCAAAGAAATTGACCAATCATAGCCATCCGGTCCTCATGGGAGGTACTCCTTGCTCAAATTTGCGCTCTCTCTCTCTCTTACCCTCCATCCAATCCCCTTGCTCCATTTTGACACTCCTCTGCTCCTCGTCCCGCCTCGTCCCAACCCCCCTCCGCATTTGAAAGTACGAGCGGTTTGTAAGGCCCTCGGGATGGGCGTGCTGCAGTTTGTCTACAATGGTTGCTAAGCTACTAAGAGCAATGCGGACGTTAGCATCTGGTGGTATGTAGACAGCTGAGAAGGTGACAACACTCTGTTCCCGGGGAAGGTAGAATGGTCTGCAGGACATTGAGAGAGCCTCAAGGTCTGAACAACAATGGTGAGCAATGATCCTGCTGTTGTTAGACCAGAGCCCCCCTCCTTTCCTCTTACCGGACTCGATGTTTCTGTCCTGCCGGTGGCTAGTGCAGCCTGCTAGCTGCACCGCAGCATCAGGTATGAGCGTGTGAAGCCATCTTACCGTTATGATCATAATCCCACAGGTCTGTACGTAGCGGTTAGAGGCAATCAATAGCTCCAGTTCGTCCATTTTGTTCGAAATAGATCTGGCGTTTCTCAGGAAGCTGCTCGGCAGTGACGGAGTGTGAGGGTACTTCTTTAGCCTAGCCAATATCCCTGAGTGCCTTCGTTCCCTTCGGCGTCTGCGTCGCTTACTCAGGCAGCAGATCCACAGTGACTCCGCAGGTCTGCCGATGGTGTCCGGGATGTTGTGTACCCTTTGAAAGTCTCTCGTGATGTCAACCTTGCACTTCCAGCTGATGTCGATAATGTCCTGCCGACTATACACAAAATCTGCTCGACATGAGCAGAAAAACGCGGACAAAACTACATATACGAGAAAGTTAAGAGCTGCTGCGCTCTCGCGCGCCGCAGTGTTCTGTCTCCTCAGTTCTTTTGATCGATGGAGAAGGCTCCGGCAAGATCTGGGCCTGAAAAGTGATGCTGAAACAGCGGAGTTTTTGTTGAACAGGTAATATTTAGTTTTTATTGTGGATGCTGTGACATAGATAACTGTATGCTATATGTAACTGTATGTTGCTATGTGGGGGGGGGGGTGCTTTTTTCAAATCTTTCTCATCGTCTTTATAAACGTAGACCATAGCTTTAAGTTTTGTTGCTTGCACTCAAAGCTTCACTAAGTACGCTGTCATTTCATGTGTGTAATTCCTTTACATTTGCATACACTCTCCTACTGGATGTATAGTAAGCGTATGTATTATTTAACCCCTGGGTTTATGTGTTTTTAATGGTTTAATGCTTCATTTAAAGCGGAACTAATAAAAACCAATATATTTTTTCACAGCAGCAGCTTCTTTATGAGATAAAACCACACCATGAGTCATTGTTTTTAAAACTAAAACCGTGTCCTTTTTAAAGTGCTCCATTTATCTTGCAAAAATCACTGAATATATCCTATTTATTCAGTTTCATCCATTATTTAAGGGCTGCGTGAGGGCGAGGGAGAGGGAAAGAGAGTGAAAAGATCAGAAAGTGACAATCTTTTGTACCTTCCTGCTTCTGCCAGTGATCATTAAAGCCGCTCAGCGCTGCTCTGGAGAGCTGTTTACATGATCCTAACTCCGTTTGCTGCTTGATGTGATTGCTGCTCCTATATCATGCAAGGAAAGTGTGAAGCTCAGCAGAGTCACACTATAGAGGAAAAAAAAGCATCTGGAGTTTCCACTTGGTCTAAGGGAGAGAGGCAGAGGCAGAGATGGCACACCACTCAGTGAGAGTCTGAAATGAATCCAATTTCAAGCTGCCGGGGGAGCTCTGCCCAGTCCAGCTTGAGGACGGTGTCTTGCTTGCCTGTCAGTCAGGACGTTTTAAAATTTGACTCCAAAGGACGACTCCTCTCCTCAGGCGCCTCTCAGATCTGACCGGGGGTGATGGCCTTGACTAGCCGGCGGCTAAAAAGCCTCTCCTCAGACACCGAGCTAAGTGAGAACAGGGACACTGGGATTTATCCGTCCACTCCCTGCTGCTCTGGGCTGAGGAGGACACTGAGACCGACAATCCACTCAGACGTGACACTCAAAGGACAGAGGAGCCCACTGAGAGCTTGAACTTACAGGCTGCTGCCAAGGTGATGGAAAACGGGGGCTTAATAATGGAGTCCAACTTCATTTTTGGGGAGTTATTTTTGATCTTTTGACTCCAGTACAATTGTGAGACTTCTGTGACACTGGTGCAGACGTATCAGTGATTCACATAATAAAACTGGGGTTAGAGCAGGTCACATGCACTGTGGTGTAAAGAGACAAGTGAGTGCTATAAACTGGTGGCTGCCAATTTTTGTCAGGACCCTCTAATGGGTCACAGGTGAGCAGCAACCTATGAGGCTGCAGTGAAGCTAAAAACTACAGTTCATTGAATGGCCACTTGAGGCTGACTCGCAGAGAGAGTCAAAGCCCATGTTAAAATGTCCAACTTTACAGCAGAAATAAAAAAATTGCAGCCTGGTACAGCAATGCTTTTGGTCCCTAAAGCATTGCTGCTAAATTCACACCCCATCCATGACAACTGTCATGGATGGGGTGTGAATTTGGGGTGTGAATTTGTATATAAATCACTAATTTAAATTTAATTAAGGCATAAAGTTATGCTTAATTAAGGACCATGGAGGGGACAGTAGTGACGATCTGATGATGTATGAAGTGTGAAAAAACAGTACAAAAGACTGGACCAAAGAAACAAGTGCATAACATGGCACCATTCCTGTCACATTGTGGTTGATCTCAACCTCTGCTCAGAAGGTGAGGAGCTCCCGGACCTCCCCGATATGAAGACATTTTCAACTGCTCTTCCTCTTTGAGTTAGCTGCTAACTGCTGCTAGCTGCTTTTTAAATCTCCTGGTGGTGGGTTTCACACTTAAAACAAATAAGTCAGCACACCAAGTAGCTCCTGTTTCGAAGGATTTTAATGCAGAGTGGCGTTTCAAGCCACGTACCTCAACCTCAGACTTCTAATATGTGATAGAAAGTTGCCATCTTAAAAATATGGAGGCAGCACTATGGGTATTTTAGAAGGCAACTTTTTGTAGCAGAAGTCTGAGGTAGAGCTGTGTGGCTTGAAATGTCATTCTGCGTCAAAATTCTTCTGTTTTCTTTCTGTTTAATTGTTTATTCATCTGTGCATTTTTTTCTATTATTATCTGACTATTTATTTGTCTGCATGGTGTTGTTTTGTCAGTTACAAAAAAGGGTACTTTGCAAGTGGCTTTGCACCTGATGATTTCTTTTTCTGAATTTAAATAAAAAGGAAAAATTACATTAATCCCTCTAAATGGGAGCTACTTGGTGTCCGGACTTATTTGTATTAAGTATGAAACCCACCGCCAGGAGATTTTAAAATTTAAAAAGCAGGAAGTAGCAGTTATCAGCTAACTCAAAGAGAAAGAGGCCTCTTTGGCTTGCTGGTCACTTCTGGCTCCAAAAATCCAAAATAGGGACGGCAGAAATGCCTAATTTGAGGTTTCAAAATGGAAGTCCACAATCCAGTGGGTGACATCGCATGTCCATTATTTTTATACAATCTACGGTCACAGGTTGAATCTGAGATGTCACTAGATGATTAAAGTGATAGGAAAGAAGAAAAAAACAAGTGACATATTTGGTAGTTTCACCACTTTGAGCCTTGAAACAATCCAAGAAGTTCTGAAGCAAAACTCAGTCTTTAGTAGAACTGCTCATGATTCATAGACGACCTGTGATGAGGGACCACTGCTGCTGTTTATAGGCATTAGCTGTAATTCATTAAAGCTGAGCCCTCTTGCTCTGTTAGTGTCCCAAAATCCCCAAATTTCCTTTCAAATTACTGTTAATATACTGAAATTTAATTATGCAATGAAACTTTAGGTAAAAGTTCAAGCAGGAAATACAATTATCATTCTTGTTTTATCATCTCTGGAGCTCCACTGGGTTCCCTCTCAGATCATGAGCATCTCAGCTAAAGGATATTTAAGCTACCTTACCCATTTCTTCTCTCCGCTGTAATTGCAGTCTGTGCTGCTATAAATCGATCTACTAATCAACAGAGTTAATGCAAAGGTCTCTTTAGGCGAGGCAGCTTTATTTGTGTAGCACATTTCATACACCAGGGCAGTTCAGTGTGCTTCACGGAGAAATAAAAATACAGCAATGGTAAAAGTGTTATAATTACAAAAGTGCAAAAGTACCACCAAGCAATTAAAGAGAAACAAAGTTTAAAATGCAGGTTGAATCAAGTGAAAATAAAGAGACAAAAGAGCACAGCAAATAGTCTTACATTTACAGTAGATACATGATTAAATTAAATTAAAAACGATTGAATTAAGCATTCTTTCACAATTGAAGCTGGCAAAAACAACTCCATTATGGAGGTTCATATACAATTTTTATTTTAAATGTCCCATGTTCAGGAAATAGTTGTTTAATACATTTTTATTTAAAGTTCTCAGTAGAGTTGGGCACTGAACCGAGCAAATTACCCAGTACTGATTCATGTTGGTGCAGTGGTTAGCACTGTGGCCTCACAGCAACAGGGTTCCTGGTGGGTGGGGTGTCCAAACCCCTGGTGTTGGGGAGCCCCTCTGTGCTGAGTTTTCATGCGCTTCCTGTCTCAGCGTGGGTTTCCTCCAGATGCTCCAGCTTCCTCCCACAGTCCAAAGACATGCAGGTTAATTGGTGACTCTAAATTGTCCGTAGGTGTGAATGTGAGTGTGAATGGTTGTCTGTCTCTATGTGTCAGCCCTGTGATAGTCTGGTAACCTGTCCAGGGTGAACCCTGCCTCTCACCCAGTGTCAGCTGGGATAGGCTCCAGCTTCCCCATAACTCCTAACAGGATAAGTGGTTACAGAAAATGAATGAATGATTGATTCACGTTAAATCAGTTGGTGCCAAATGTCTGTACCTGTGAGCACTTCTCGGTGAGAACGCTGGGTTTTGACAGGAGGTGGAAGTGAGGCGAAGTGCCCTGAAGCCAGCAACAGAGCTCTGAGGCCTGCAACAGAGCTTCGCATAGCTGCCGGATTCAACTTCAGACATTAGACAATAGCGCTGTAAAGCAGGGAAGCCAGCCTGTGAGCTCTGCAGCCACTCCTACGACTCCCAAGCGTGCCAAAACAATCGCTGCAGCACTGATCTGTCGTGGTAGTTTCAGCATGTGGTTCATTTTCTTTTCTATATTCTTTTAGCAATAGCCTACTATCACTGCTAGTCAGGCAGACACACACACACACACACACACACACAAATAGAGACAGAAGATTAGCTCTATGTGTAATTAGAAAAGAGCAAAGGAGCAGAGCTGCTTTTATTATTTGCTACACCATCCCTTCAGCTTAATCAAAAATAACGTTCTTGTTATTATAGAGAAAGTAAAGTACTGAAACAGGGATTATTGGATACTGGTGCCAAAGTATGGGTATTGATTAAAATGTGAACTGTACCCAACTCTAGTACTCTGCGCTGTGGTGTTTCTGCTTTGAGCTTTTCTGTTAATGAACCAAACCACTACGAAAAAATTAACCTGTAAGATTATTAACAACATCTCTGGAGTATTATAGCCGGTAATGCACTTGGAGATCAGATGTGACTGTGCTGAATTGGCGGCCATGTTTAGATTCCTCATCCATTTTTAAAATATATGAAGTAAGAATATCCCCAATAATGACACGAGGAACTGGAAAATGTTCTCTGTGATTTTCTTAGTGATCTATAAGCAGGAAACATATACTGTGAACTGGATACATATATTTTATTATTTAACTGCACCTCTGTGTGTGTGTTAGTCCTTTAAGACACTGCGGCTGTTGAGAAGGAAAGTAATCACTCAGACTAATTATATTAGCACAGATTAAAATGTCCTCAGCCTTTTAAGGAATAATTACAACCATGCCGGGAAATGCAGGCTGCACCAATCCACAACCAATCCTCAATCCTTCACTGTGGGCGGAATTTATGCTGCTGCTGCGTCAATGCACTCTATAAAAACCAAACATATAACTTAATGGGACACTTGATGGTAAAGTAACAGATCGACAAACATATGTGATATACTGTAACACAGGGCGAAAGGCTAAAGGATCACTTCAGTATTGATCGCTGCTGTTTCTCACACCGCCTGTTTCCTTTTCCAGTTTTATGTACGGAGAGCTGACGGACAAGAAGACCATCGACAAAGTCAGACAGACCTTCGACAACTATGAGTCCAACTGCTTCGAAATCCTGCTGTACAGAAAGAACAGTGAGTGCCAGCTTGCTTCATTACTTGACACTGTCTCTTGACACGAGGATATAAAATGAGAGCTGACCATTATTTCCATTATCCAATAAGTTCTCTCTTTGATTAACTGTTTTGACAGAAAATGGTAAAAAAAAAAAAAATGCTCATCAAAGTTTCCCACAGCCCAGCATGACGTCTTGTTCTAAAACCCAAATATATTCAATTTGCATGGATTTAAACACAGAAAGGCAGCACATTATCACTTTAAAGAAGTTTGCACCAGCAGATGTTTGGCATTTTCCCATGCTGAATTACTGAATCATCTTCTAAACATTGTCATTAATCATTTTCAGCCATAACGCCCTGTTAACCTTCACACTAAAGCTATCGCTCAGTTTAAAATTATGTAATAATCCTTTTAATATATTGTGTACATCACTTTAAATTTGACTTTTTAACAGGAACTCTATGCGATATTCAGAGTGTATCTATGATTCAGAGGTTGTCTCCCCATGGCTCTCAACATGGAGGTGGCTGAGCCGGCAGCTAGTATTTGATGATGCAAACAGCTCGTACAGTGCTTACAACGGCAACAGTGCTGACAGAGCCGCGCTGGAAATAGACATTGATGCAAGGGGGGGAATCTGAAGGGTAAGCGCTATGCTTCTGTAGTGCTGCTGTCTCGATACCAGGAGTAACCGCCAAATAAGCTCAGTGATGGCAAAAGTGATGGCAGTTAGCTAGCCATTGGGAGTGTGTATTTGTTCTCTGATCAGGACGCCATTACTCCACTATATTGTTACACAGTAAATAGTGGTTAGCTGCTATATTGATGCTCTGAATATCATGTAAATAGGCAGAGGTTGCTGAGGTAGTCAAAAAACTCCCCAGCAGCAGATGAAATTCGCCCTGAGATGCTGAAGGCTCTGGATATTGTTAGGCCGTCTTGCCTGACACGCCTTTTCAGTGTCGCGTGGAGGTCAGATACGGTACCTGTAGAGTGGCAGACTTTGGTGGTGGTCCCCATTTTCAAAAGAAAGGGAGGGTGTGCTCAAATTATCGAGGTATCACACTGCTCATTCTTCCTAGGAAAGTTTATTCCAGGGTGCTGGAAAGGAGGCACTGACCGATTGTCAAACCTCAGACTGCTGAACTCCAGATTCAGAAGGAGCAAGGCAGATTCCATCCTGGTCGTGCAACCCTGTGTGAGGGGTCGTGGGACTTTGCCCATCCAGTCTAGACTTACAACCATGTCCCGCGGAGAGGAAGGTCTAGGGTGCTTTGCTTGACCTGCTGCCCCGCTGCCACAGCAACACGAATCTGGATAAGCTGATGAAAATGGATGAATATGATGTAGAGCTTCTCTAATAATACAGATTGTGTTATTGACCTATTAATGCCATACTCTCATTCGAGGCTTCTTGGTGCTAACTAACAGGTCTTTTTGCTTTTCTAAAGTTTATCCAATGAACTAAAAATGACCAAGCTATTATTGTTCTGGCTCCTTGGCTCTTTTCTTGGCTGTTTTTAGCCAACTGGCTCTGATATACCCACTGTACACTATACCTGCTCAGCAGCAAATGGCGCTCAGGCCCAATAAGAGACCAGCTGGTGAACATGGTGAAGCATTTAGCAGCTGAAGAGTTAGTGGAGACAAAAAACAGAGCTAAAAGAGATTTGATTTATTTATTTATTTTTATTTATTTTATTTATTTCGAACATGTAAACCATACAGCACTGAAATCAGACAAAAAAGTAAGTGAACAAGAAAATACTATTAATAATAGAAAATAATAATAAAAAGAACAAAGCAAACGACACAATTAAAAAGAAAAGTTACATCCAACATAAGTCAACATGCTCGAAAAGGAGTAGAATGAAGTAAAAACTAATTTTTGGACTTACATCCATCAGCTGGACACAAACACCACTCCAGTGGGACTGCTGGATGTGTAAATAAGCAAATATTTGGGAATGAGTCTGCCATATTACTTTAAAAGGTGATAATATGTCTGTGTTATGTTCACAGCTGATTTCTGCTGCCCCCAAGTGGCCAAAAAAAATCTGTCAATGCAGGTTTAACAACTCATAAATTTGTAGGTTCTGAGGAATGCTGGTGTTAACTTTTCTCTTGTGTAGATAGATTTTTTTTATGCCAATTCTTTTGTCGAAACATCCTCTATGTTTTAAGATTTTGCCATTTTTGCTGATATTCAATTTTTTTTCTTTCTTATGTTGTGATTTTTTCGACTTCCTCTTGACGTCCTTGTTCAATTTATTCGTCCTCTACAAGTTTGAGGTTGGGTGATTTACTGCTCATATTATATGCCAGATAATGGACAGATCAATGGATAGAGGTTAGATAAAACCCTTAAAGGGAAGTGATGAATGATTCAGTAAATCTTAATGTAAATGAAATAAAAAATATGGATGAAATAAAACTTCAACAGGTCGACTAGCGTTCGAAAAAATAATTCTTCTATCCAGTGTGATGGAGCAGCATTATGGTGAGTAGTAAATTCTGGATCAGCAGTGTCGATGAGGACCACAATGGACAAAGTGTGCGGACAAAAATAGTCTTGAATGTTCCTGTCTCCCAAGTGTGATCACCCAAAAGCGCAAAATGCGAGGTGTAGGAGCGCGAGGCGGGGATACTGAAACTGTAAAAAGTGAAGGATCAATTTTAAAGTGGCTCAAATTTGCTGACACATCATGAAAAATGGGGCTCTTTTGGAGGCTGGATATAAATGAGATGGATGATGACTACGAATAACTTGTACCCACAGAAATTATGGCATAAGGTCTGTGTAACTTTGTTGAGCTTTGGCTCCCCCGAAAGTCTGTAAGGAGGTAGTAAAGTCACGAAAACTTCAACTCGTTCGAGGCTCTTGTGTACAAAAGAACAATGAGTTCCTTTAGAGTTATAACTTTGACATGAGGTTGTTAAAACCACATCTGTTTGAATATGGTTAATCTCAACAGCGTGTAAGAAATGATCAACATCGTGTTCATTGACAATAAGGAGAGTAGAAGGATCAAATTGTTCTTTATAAAGATTTTTGGGTACATCAGGTAACGCACTTCATTGTTACTTGTACTGAAAGCATAAAAGGATCTGTGCTACAGAATGAAACAGCTCAATTTTCATTATGTTCATCTCTAAATGTCATCTAACAAATGTGAGATGAATGTTGATTTTTGATAAATGTGATACTTAAACTGTGCCCCTATTCCAAACTACATACACTCACCGGCCACTTTATTAGGTACACTTGTTCAACTGCTTGTTAACACAAATAGCTAATTAGGCAATCACATTGGAGCAACTCAATAAATTTAGGCATGTAGACATGGTGAAGACGACCTGCTGAAGTTCAAACTGAGCAGGCTGTGGTGTTTAAACCATGCTCAGTTGGTACTAAGAAAATCTCCCCCACACCATTACACCACCAGCAGCAGCCTGAACCGTTGATACAAGGCAGGATGGATCCATGACGCCAAATTCTGACCCTACCATCTGAATGTGGCAGCAGAAATCCAGACTCATCAGACCAGGCAATGTTTTTCCAATCTTCTATTGTCCAGTTTTGGTGAGCCTGTGTGAACTGTAGCCTCAGTTTCCTGTTGTTAGCTGACAGGAGTGGCACCTGGTGTGGTCTTCTGCTGCTGTAGCCCATCTGCTTCAAGGTTGGACGTGTTGTTGGTTCAGAGATGGTCTTCTGCAGACCTTGGTTGGAACCAGTGGTTATTTGACTTCCTGTTGCCTTTCTATCATCTTAAACCAGTCTGGCCATTCTCCTCTGACCTCTGGCATCAACAAGGCATTTTGGCTCACTGGATATTTTCTCTTTTTGGGACCATCCTCTGTAAACCCTAGAGATGGTTGTGTGTGAAAATCCCAGTAAATACTCCAGCCCATCCGGCACCAACAACCATGCCACGTTCAAAGTCACTTAAATCACCTTTCTTCCCCATTCTGATGCTCAGTTTGAACTTAAGCAGGTCGTCTTCACCATGTCTACATGCCTAAATGCATTGAGTGGCTGTCACGTGATGGGCTGATTAGCTATTTGCATTAATAAGCAGTTGAATATACCTGATAAAGTGGTCGGTGGGTGTAGATGCACCATTGAATCCTATAACATTTGTGGAGCAGATTAACACTTAGGCAGTTGAGGGTTGAATAAAGTGGATAGTGCGACATCGACGTAGCTTCTTCTATTTTTGTCTCTCCATTCTCTCAAAGGTCAGCTCTGTCAGGACAGCTTTCTCATGGTCAACAGTGCAAATATGGGTGTCAGAGTTGACAGGAAAATGAATCAACAACAATTTCAGCAATGGATAAATCTTTTAGGTCATTTATACCAAACAAAAAACAGCTACTGTTCTCTAATTTCAGCCTCAAATGTGAGTTTGCTGCTTTTCTTTGTTTATATCTTTACAAAGTTTTTCCACTGTTGATTGGACAAAAAAGGCATTAAAAGACGTCACCTTGTGCCCTGGGAAATCTTCACTGTCTCCTCACACTGTGCATCGACTAATAATCAAAAAACATATTAACAGACCTAATTGGGACACAGCTAAGATTGTCTAATGTCTCTGCAGGAAGTCCAGTGTGGTTCTACATGCAAGTTGCTCCCATCAGGAACGAGAATGACAAGGTGGTTCTGTTTCTCTGCACTTTTAAGGACATCACTCTCTTCAAACAGCCAATTGAAGACGAAACCACTAAAGGTGAGTGTTTCTCTGCGACAGGCAGGTGGTTTTATTCCAAGAAGCTCCCCAAAAGCATCTCTCCACAAATGGCAAACTCTCTCTTTGTTTTTGATGATTATGTTTGGCAGGAAGTCTGTTTTATTATTAGATAATTCACAGTAGAATTTCAAAAAGGGTAGAGACATGATGTGGGACCAGAAATCTTTGATGGATTTGAAAACGTGATGTTCTGAGTACATGATGTGCAGCTGAGTGTACTGAACCACTAGAGAAGGTGATTTTCATGGTGTCTCTGTTTTAGTAGATAGTACATTACAGGAGAGAAGGAACAGTACGGGGGATGACATGTGACAAAATTTGTGAGTGGGAACCAAATGAGTACATGGCTGCAAAATGTAATGCCAGTTGGCATCTGACGGGACATGCAATTATTGTTCATCCTCCTCCTTTGGCTTCTTGTTCTTCTTCGCTTGTCATTTTCAGTCTCTGGCTTTTTATTTATCTCCTTTTTTGTGCTCTTCCATTTTTTTCTGCCTCATTCTTCTCACTCATACTGATGTCCTCAGTCTCTGTCTTGACCTTCCTCTTTATCATCTTCTTTATCCTCTTTTTACGTTGTCTCGTTCCACTGTTACAGCTGTACTTTGGCATGCTAACATGCTAAACTAACATAATCTACATGTATGCATTATGCCTGTGAAACATCAATACAGTAAAAATTCAATTAGTAGCCTGGGCTTTATTTGCTCAAATCACTGAGGTCAACAGGTTTATACTTGGGACAGGCAGCAAAACTGTTGCTCAGCAAAGATGGCAAAAAAATCACATTTTTTATTTATTTTAATCAGTATGATTATACCTGTATAAAAATTAGGCTTTGGAAAACATTTACAATTTATTCATTTAATCTAGCTTCAACAGACAAGGCATCAGAGAGAGACAAAATTATGACACTCTTTTTACAGCACACAAGAATTATGGCACCCAGCATACCGACCCAACACCGCTTTACCCTGTTAGAACAATACTCACAACTTAGATTCATTTTTATGAAAAACCCTCCTCATTCTTTCATCAGTGGACCCTTACGGACTGATAGAATATGAATAGCTCACTGGGTTATCAAGGAATGGACACGTAATCTGACTTTACAACAGCTTCAGAGGAAGGTAGTCACCATTTTTTTGTCATGCCAGTAAATCTCAATGAATTACAGTCTTCTTTGGTGCTCATGGTTTCAATAAAATGAACTTAACAATTTCAGTTTTGGAGAATCTAACTTAGCTTACAATGTGTAGCATCTCCATATTAACAAACGTTTAAACATTTATATCTGTATGCTAACTGTTAGCTCAGGTGGGTAGCCAACAACCAGGTTTTATACATCCAAAGAACTTCTATAAAAATGAGCTGTTTGGCAACCAGACCAGGCCTCTAATTGAGACAAGCCTTTATTTCAAAAAAGGGTAATAAAAGGCAGTGGGCATTTAATTGGGACTAGGCTTTCAATTAAAGTTCTGTTTAATTTAATTCAATTCAATTCAATTGTATTTATAAAGCCCAGTCCCCACAGTCCTACTGTTGTGTCCCCCCAGTGTCGGCCCATGCCGCCTGTGTCTCGGCTTAACTTTTGCTCTTGCGCACGCCGCAAAGACCACAGCCATCTAGCACCTATGTTCTGCACCTGCGTGAGACGAGATAACTCTCATAACTAGCAGGTGGCAGTGGTTTGTATTGGTCATTCAAAAAGGGAAACCTGAAGACTGATAGGATGGATTCAACATGCTATTTAGCCAGTTAGCACATTTACAACACAGCCCAATGTTGAAAGAACAAAGGATGTTTACCGTGCACTTGAGAATGATAACACACACAATTATGACCCATTTCTGCTGAACAGCTCAATGGCTAAAAAAACAAATTTTTACCTTTATATAACAAGACTTTAGTCAATTGTTTACTTTCCTCACTTCTGTTTCTCTTCTTGTGCACTGAGCTGAACAGCCAATCAAAGTGCTTTCACTAATCGACAGGCTTCATTGCAGGTTCAACATGCTGAATTGGCTGACAAGCCGCCGACAAGGGCTGATGAGTGTCAGTGGTGCGGGACACACAGCAAAAACTATGGTGACAGATGCTCACCAACGGCCTGACATTGACAAACAGCTGGCAGTTGGCCTGGTGTGACAGGGCCCTCAGTCCTGTCTTCTTCTCTTTCCTCACCCTTCTCTTTATTCTCTCCTCTCTCAGCTTATTTTTTATTCCTCCAGAATCTTCTCCTCTTTCTGTTTTGGTTGGTAGTTTATCTTCCTCTTTACTCTGTTCTTCACCTCTCACTCATATTCCTCCTCCCCGATATTTTCATGCTCATGGTTTTGTATCATCTCATCCTCCTTTTTTCTTTTTATCCCCCTCTTGTTGATACTTTTTCACTCTCCTCTGTCCCCTTTATCATCCCCTTCATATTTTCTTTTGTCTCAATTGTTCCCCCTCTTTCTCCTTCTTCCTAAAACTCTCCTCTTCCTCCACCTCCTTGTGCTCCTTCATCTCTTCCACTTCCTCCTCCTTCTCCCCCTTCTTCCTCTCCTGTCCTTTCTCTCCCACTGAGAAGTCTCTCAACATTTTTGCTGGCTGCAAATCTTTTCCCCTCCACTCTTTATTTCATCCCAAGCTGCGGCTGGATGAAAAAGAGCGAGTCAAGTCTTGTTTCCCTGCGATGCGGGAACGTCTCGAGCTGTCAGGTTGTGTTTGAGGAGGTTGGGATGCTGTCAGGAATCACGGGAGATGTGGGTGGCGGTGTTGTCCTCTGTGCCTTGACTGATACACAGTGTCAGCTTCCTGCCCTGGGAGTCGTCGTCGGCGTCGCTGAGCGGGTGTCTTTGCCCTTTGACAAGGATCCCTCACCCTTCCCCCGTCCCCCTTCTCAATGCACAAACAAACAGTATGTAAACACGTGTGCACACATGCAGGGAGTTACGACCCCCTTCCTCCCCCCTGCCGCAGAGACCTGCTCGGAGTTGTCGTGTGATTTGTTTATTCATTCATTATGTGTGCTTGGCGACATGTGAACAACATGGGTTGAACATGCAATTAGAGCTTGACTGGAACTAACATTGTCACATCAGTGCGTTGACGTCTTTGCCAGTTTGCTGCTGCTTCTGATGATGGTGTGAGAAACTTGAGATTTCTCTCTCTCTCATCCGTGAGTTGAGAAAGAAAAAAACTTACCAAAGGTCAGCCAGACACATTTCAGTCAAAGTAACAGTACAAAAGCCACTCAAGAAACTTACAGGGCCATATTTAAGTGATCTACTGTATAGGGCATGGACTAAAGCAGTGGTTCCCAACTGGTCAAGCCATGTGGTCCAGATTTCCTTTTCCCTTATTAGTTCACAGTCCACACAGTGTAATACATTCAGCGTCATACTTGGGTTTGGCCATGCCGTCTTGCTAGTTTGCTGTCTCTGTCAAGTAGCTGTCTACTAGTCACTCACTGTACAGCAGGAAACAGCTCTTCAAAATTGAAGCGCTGTGCCCCAAATTTACTGGGCATAAAAGTAAATTGTGTTTTTTACAAGCTTGACACGTTTGTGGGTCACTTGGGATCCATTCAGAATGGACCCAAGGTCCACTTTTAGAGTGCAGACCACCAGTTGGGAACCACTGGTCTAAAGTACATGGTGCGAGTGCATTTAGGGTGTTTCAAACTCCACTTTTGCTTGCTAAACGATGCATAATCTGGGCACAAAGTAAGGCACATCACAAAGGGGTTTTTATTTAGTCCCTCAATTAATCATAGGTCTGTTTTGGGCATAACATAAACTTAAACAATCACTGTCATCTCCTACTTCCATTGAAAACCAGATGCCCTTGCATCTGGCGCACTGCTATTTAGGTGGTGGATTTGACACATTGGCAAGGTGAGCAGTTTTCTGCAGAGAGTAATACAGTAAGAGCAGTGATGTCACTGCAGCAAATATTAAGGACATTTAGGCAGCAAAACTAAAATCTGTAGTTTTAAACTTGACAGAAGAAACTGGTCTAAACTTTAAGCTTCTGGTGTGTAAATGTTGCTCAGCGTCTCTTAATGGTGAGACAGACAGCAGCTCAGCAGCTCTGCTGTGCTCTCTGCTACTTTCATATTTTAAAGAACATATTAAATATTTCTCTCTTTAAACCATTCACGTGTCTTTATAAGTGTAACCAGCATTATGTACGTGCATTGTGAACCTGTGCATCTACTATCTGAACAATGGGCCTGTTAAATAGCAGGAAAATACTGCCCCATTCTGACTGTAGACCAGGTTTTTCTTGGTGAACGATGCAATCATTTTGTGCTGCCTAAAAATGGCAATACGCCACACCTTATTTTAAGACAGTGCACAGATGGGCACAGGTGCTATTGCTACATTGTAGGGCGGCAGTAGCTCAGTCTATGGAAACTGGAGGGTCGTCTGTTTAAGTCCCCGTCCAGACCGAATATGGAGCGTGGATTGGTAGTTGGAGAGGTGCCAGTTCACCTCCTGGGCACTTTCGAGGTACCGAACCCCCAACTGCTCAGGGCACCTGTCCAAGGCAGTCCCCCTACCCTGACATTTAATGCATGTATAGACCCTGTTTGTGCATGTGTGTGTATATTTCGGGCCTGTGTGTATAACAACAGAGTGAAAAACAAATGAATTTCCCCTCTGGGATTAATAAAGTATAGCTTCTTCTTCTCCTTCTCCTTCTCCTCCTTCTTCTTCTTCTTCTTCTTCTTCTTCTTCTTCTTCTTCTTCCACAACATAGGTGTTTGACGAAAAAATAACAGCTGCTTTGGTCTGGAAGGTCCTCATTTTGGAGCTGGTCATGTTGTGATTCATTTTTTGTTGAATGTTGGTCAGAGCTGTTTCAGTTCCCAGCGTGGCTTCTGATTCTCAGACATTTTGAAATGAAATATTGTTGCAAATGAAAAGTTAACTGCACTATTAAACAGATGGCATTTTATTGAAGTCATGTACCTAATAATAAAAAGACTTCTTGAAACAAAAGCATGTTGGCAACAAGGCTGCACTTTGCCATTTGGGGTTTATTTGAAGCCAGCGAGTACCTCTGTGTATTTCATTACAGAACGGCTTGTTAGCGGCCACATTGAGGATGCAGCGTTAGCCTGCTGTGTCACAGAGCAGCGTACTGGGCTGCAGTATAACTCGCCTGCTGATCAGAGGGGTGGGAGAGGCCGCGTGCGAGGAAGGGAGATTCGCTGCTGCAGGCGTTGGCAGCTGAGTTTGCTCGTGCTGCAGACTGAAACTTTGCTCTCAGCTTTGTCTCTGGCCGCTCCGGCGGCTTGGCACGCCACAGCATGTCAGCATCAGCTGAGCGGGAGAGAGATCTGCTAAAGATGTCCATCCTCAGCTTAAAATAGATTTTTAAAGTATCATCTGCACCCTGTGACCCTGTGTGTTCACGCCAGTTCTGCCTAAAATTGCCTCATCATTTTACTGTTCCTAATGTGCACTACATTATGTATTGTTGCCAGGACATTTAATGGTGTGCACGTGGAGTGAGTCACCAGCTGGGTTTCATCGGGTCAGCATGTAAAGAACATAGAGATTTGATTTAGATTGAATACGTTTTTGCTGCGTACATGACCACTTGTTGTGGTTATTACAGTTCAGTCTCGCTCACCAGACCTTTCTCAAGAAAAGAAAGGTCTGGCTGGGCCGACTCTCACTTTCAGATTGGAGAAAAAAACGCCCCGGCTGCTTGTATTTCTTTCAACCAATCACAATCGTTCTGGGTGGTGCCACAGCAACGGTGCGCTTGCAAAAATATTGCCAGGGGGAAACAGGTTTTGGTGTAACACGCCCACAAAAATATCGCCTACAGGACGCGAACCATGGCAGAAAAATGGCTACATCCCCGCAAGATCAAACACTGCAAAAATTAGTAAAGGACGTGTTGAAAACTGCAACTGGAGGTGGTAGGGCGGGACTTTCAGCGGGTGGCTCGTTCCGCCCAATGAGAGGCTGATCTTTGCAGCGAACTTCCGCCCACTCAGACTATTACAGTTTGGCCACCGGCAGAGCCGATACTGTAAATGGTGTCAGCGTCATCAGTGTAGGAGAGCAGGGAGAAAGGAAAGAGGCACAAAGCTAAACATGTGGCAGATGCAAAAGTGAAATAAATAAATAAACATCATGTTGTCGTTTCCGTGCACAGTGGCGGTTTTAAATGTTTGCTTTGTCAGCACGTGTAAAAGCTTCACAGATGGCAGGTGCCTCAGCCTCAGCCTCAGGTGAGACATCATTTCATGCAGACAGCTGATCAGAATGAGTGACGAGTGCTGTGGTAAGAACACGGGTGCCTCAGGCATTAAGCTGAAATATTCAACTTTTTAAATCTATGATTTTACTTCGTACTGTTGTAGTTGGAGATTGTTCCAAGGCGCCATGATATTCACCTTAAAGATATTAAAAGTATTTTGCACTATGGAAGTTGTGAAGCTGGTTTTTGAGGATTAGGAATGTTTTCTTTAAATATCTTCTTTAAAGGTGTACAATGCAGGATTTTCCAAGAAAACAATGTATAGGTTTAGACAGAAGTAATCCCTTTCAGTCATCACACATCTGGTGGTGTATTCGTCTGCAGAGACTCTGCCCTCTGCCTGTATTTTCTTATTTTCTGTGTTCACCAAAGCACTGAGGTGAGGTCGAGTTTTATTCTACAGTAATAACCAGGTTCCAGGACGTAATCTGTACTCATTCAAGAGACACAGTGCCAAAAAAATGCAAATATGGCGAGGCGGAACACCAAATGAGGTTGGCTTTTATGTTCTCTTTTGCTTGGAAGTGTATTTACCAACAGTAACTGACAACCCTGCAAAAACACTGATTTAAGTCTAAATTCTGAATTCACACAAGGCAGCTACACTTGAGCCAGCTTTGGGAATATTCCAATATTGGACCAACACTTGAGCCAGTCTTGGTTCTTGATGCGTAGATCACTAGTCCACCAACCAGTGGCCTGTTTCATTTTGTTTGTGAGACATATTTGACAACTTGCACTAATCAAAGCAAACGCCCATCATTCAACCCATTCACGAGCATGTAGAGACCTTTCTGCATATATGGTAAATGGATTGCACCTTTTTAGTCTTCCAACCACTCAAAGCTTTTTCACACTATATGTCACATTCACTCATTCACACACACAGTCACAAGCTGGTGGCCAAGGCTACCATACCTAGTGCCACCTGCTACTCAGTAACCATTCACGTGTTCTCACGCACCGATGGAACAGCCATCAGGAGTATTTTGGGGTTCAGAATCTGGCCCAGGGATGCTACGACATGCAGACTGGGAGAGCCGGGGATTGAGCCACTCATCTTCCGATTGGTGGACGACCCGCTCTACCTCTGAACCACAGCCGGCCCATATGGCTCACTGGATTTAGGCTGCTTTTGGTTGACACATCTTTGGCTGCCTGTGTAAGAACAGTCCCATCAAAAAGCAGCATTCGACAGCAGAGTGGCGATTATTTCGTGAATTAATCCTCATTTTCTTAAGTCCAAACCACAAAAAAAAGATTAATTATTGCCATTTTTTACAGTGACACAGTGAGCATATATATATATATATATATATATATATATATATATATATATTTTCTATTTAATTTTTTTTAACAAAAAGACCAAAAGATTTAATATAAGTTAGTTGAAATTCCCTAAGTAATACCCAGACAAAAAATCACAAAATGTAATATGTTCTATAAGTTCTTATCTCCATACACAATTGTATATGTTATTGTGTATTTAAAAGAAAAAAAAATCAGATTTATTTTGTCAAAGATATTTTGCCTTAAAACAATCCCACACTGCCCAATAACCCAATATATAATAATAATAATAATAATAATAATAATAATAATAATAATAATAATAATAATAATAATAATAATAATAATGATATGTTTACCATGTGTGACTGTTATTCCCAGAAATATTACCAGGGACCTGACCTCATTGTTTTCAATGGAAGCTACTAGGGATGCACAATGATACTGGCACGTCATCGGTACCAGCAGATATAAGCTTGACTAATTGTAACTGAATTATTGGCATCGGCCTGAAAAAAAACATTTCTGACGATAATAACAAGCCAGCAAGATGGCGCTTTAATTATGTAACTTCATCTAGTCCGAATAGGTCAAATTTGCACTGGCTATGGCTATCATTTAAGCCTTTTTATGTAGGATGAATTTTACATTTTTGTTTGAAACATTGAATAAAAATAAATACGGCATGTTTTACATGTAAGCCAAATTGAAGAAGTTATTTTGTATGGCCCACTGAATGTGAACATTTTGAGAAGCATTTTCTGTATCTGCCAGTGGACCATCACAAAAAGACTAGGCTTAACAATATGCTAATTCATTTACAGGAGAGACCTCATGTTCTTTGCAGCATTTTAGCTGAGAGCACCCAGGCTTATTACCTATAGTGATCTGGAGCCAATGGTTTTCCTCCAGGGACAAAACATGATGAGGACTCAGAATAAAGTACTCTGTTGAAATTCATCCAATCTGCCCAATAACCCAACATATATACTAATATGCTCACTATGTGTGTAATTGTAATTCCCAGAAATATTAGCTGGGGTATGACCTCCATGTCTCCAGTGGTAGCTGTCAGAGATGCTGGCTTTAAACTCAAATATTGGCATTGGCTCAAAATGAACATTTCTGCTTCTGTTAAAGGCCATTGGATGATGTAATAATTAGTTTAGTTAAAATAGGTAAAATTCACCTTGGTTGTGGCTAATGTCAGGATTATCTCAGGGAGAACATCATCCAAGTCGTTAAAGGAGGTTGAATTTTACGGTTCTGTTTGAAAATGTTTCATAAAACGAAATATTACAAATTTGAGTTGAAGTAGTTTTCTTATTTTGCTCACTGTATGTGCACATTTTGGAAAGCTTTTCGCTGTAAAGTTCAGTTCAGACCAACGATTCGAGACAAGATGAAATTGTTTTAGAACATTGCAGAGAAAAGTTGCAGTGGTGTGAACTGGCCATCTGATGCTCGTTTTGTTTCTGTTTTTCACCGTTTATCACTACTACAAATGGAACTGTAGCCAGTGTCTCACTATCACTATCCTCATTCATATTTTAAGAAGCTACAAATTATATCCAGCCACAAAATAAACCTGAAAAGCTGCAAATCAGAACGGAGGTACAGAGAGTTGTTGCATAGAGATGATACACCGTCTCATCTAGTTGCGTTGGTGTGAACAGGCAGGTTTTTAGAACGTTGTAGAACAGTGCATTGCAAGAAGTTGCCTGTTTTAACCCGTCTCATATTTGGTCTGAACCGAGCTTTAGACTACATCTACCAATGCCACTCTATTGCAATAAGAGTAAGAGTCTGACACAGAAGAGACTTGATTTTCTCTGCAATAAGTTGGACTAAATATATTGGCATGTATCGGCATCGACAGTCGTATTATCTCACATTGTAAGTATGGAACAAAACATTCTGTTCCAAACATATTGTGTGTGTGTGTGAACGCAGCTTTAAATCCTAAACATCAGTTTCATTTGAAAAGGACAACACTGTTATCTCTCAACAACACACTTGAAAATTAACATTTTGCATGCTGTGTTAATGTGTCTGGACCTCACAGGTGTTGCGGAGTTAATTCAACCGAACATCTGTGCCCATGTGATAACCTCAGTGACATACTGAACTCTCCTGCTCCCCCCTTCCTTTAACATCCAAGCCCGATTCATCCACTTCCACTGTGAGCAGCAAAAAGAATACCCACACTACTAAATGTTAAAGACAGGTGCTAAATATGGACAGTTTTTGCAGCTTGTGTGCCGATCAGATGTCCTACATATGTCTGTCTGTCTGTTTGAGGACAAAACACTCTGTAAATGCAGTTCCAGCCGCCTCGGTGTGGAGCTGCTGATCAAAATCTCATTTCAGAATTCACTTTGGTGGTGCGTGCACCAGTTCTGCTCCCCTGTTATTTTTAGCCCAGGCCTTTACGACTTTTTTTTTTCTTTTTTTAATTTCCAATTCCATTGTGCTCCAGTCTGATAAATCAAGTGGTGTTGCACTCTTGAGGGGAACCATAGCAGCTACATTAATATTAACCATTGAAAGGACCTCGTATTTACTTGCCCTGCAGTTTCACCTCGTGCTCTATGTGAGGTCCTTTTGTCCTTGTGTGTCAGTATGTACAGCTTACAGGCTCCCTGGAAGCTGTCAGGATGTATTTACATGAGCGCCACCAAGACAAATTCCTCCATTTTTCTTCATGATGAAAGTGGTTCTGGCTCTGCTTTCTGAGCCAATGGCTCGCCATTATTTTCAAACACATCAGGGCATGGTGCTCTATGATGCATGCACACAATTCAGTGAATTATGCAACCTCTGCTACTGTATGGGCATTATAGGAAAAGCACTTAAGACCTTTGCTTAAGTAAATGGAGCAATACAATAATGGAAAACTACGCTGCTACAGGCAAACTTCCGTTTCAGCAAAAAGTGAATGAGTTAGCCTGTGAGATTTAAAAATGAAGAAACAGCACTTCTTTATTATATTTAAATGAAAAGTTGAATTTATAAGCAAAACAACAGATGCAGGAGTACAGACAGTTTTTCTTGGTCAGGTCCAACCAATGGCTAATGTTGGATAATGTTAGTCGCTGCGTCCGTGTTCACGACAGACAGACAGATTATTGGCTGCTCTCTTTGTTTTATAGTCAACCTGATCAATATTTTACTAGTTTTATAACAAGAATAAAACAAGGCGGGGCGTCAGTGGCTTAGTGGATAGAGCAGGCGCCCCATGTACAAGGCTGTTGCCGCAGCGGCCCGGGTTCGACTCCAGCCTGTGGCCCTTTGCTGCATGTCACTCCCTCTCTCTGTCCCCCTTTCACACTTGACTGTCCTATCAATTAAAGGCAAAAATGCCCTTAAAAAAAATATCTTTAAAAAGAATAAAACAAGGCGAGCTATTAAGACACGCTTGTTTCCTGCAGATGAATAAATATTTTCATGCCTCTGCACCAGGTATTATGTTTTCAGGTTATTTATTCGTCTGTGCATTCGTTGCATTCGCAATGTCTGAAGAACACCTTGAGGGTATTTCTTCAAACTTGGCACAAACGTTCACCTGGACTCAATGATGAACTAATTAGAATTTGGTGGACTAAGGTCAAGGTCACAGACCTTGTCTGTCTCCTTCTTCTGAACGTGATATCAGAAGAAGACCTTGAAGGAATTTCTTCAAATTTGACTCAAACATCCACTCGGACTCAACAATGAACTATTAGACTTTTGTGGTCTGAGGTCAAAGTCAGTGTAACTTTATGTCCATCAGATTATTGTGAATGCAGTCTCTCAATAAGGCCTTGAGGGAGTTTCCTCAAATTTGGCACAAACTTCTAACTGAACTCAAGAATGAACTAATTGCTTGATTGGAGTATGGAGCAAGGGTAATTCATACAGACTTACTAAACAAACAAATCACGAGGCTTTTAGATGTGTTGCTTTATTTACAATCTTGTTTTTGCACAGCCATGTTCAGGCATTGAAATGCACAGTTTTTAATAGTTTTATGGACTTAAAGGTGATCCCTGACCTGTGGAATTACAAAACACTGAGCAAATGTTGAATTGTTTGTAATTTTGTTTTTGCACAGCCATGTTCAGGCATTGAAATATGCAGTTTTATACTTTATTACATTCTTATGACTATTAAAAAGGAACCCATTGCCCCTGCGTGAGGACACCTTTATATAATTATCAGGTCCTACTTATATAAAATACCTTGGAGAAATGCATACCAACCAAAAGCTCTGGTCACAGGATTGTATCCGAACCCATTCTCATTCCCAAGTCGTCAAATATCGATGCTTTGTCATGCCCCAGCATCTAACAGCGACACATGGGGCACCCTTTAATGTCTCTATGTGATGCACGGCTACGTTACGTTTAGGCAACAAAACTACTTGGTTAGGGTTAGAAAAAGATCATGTTTTTGGTTAAATAAGTATGTTTGTTACATAATAATAACGTCACATAAATATGTCACGTGAATGACGGCTGTGCGCGACAACCACACGAAAATAATGCAGTTTTATATAAAAACAATATTGACTTTTGGTGTCATGAATTTCACGGGTTAAAGTCTTGTTTTGTTTGACCCATCACCCCCCCTTTGACTTTGTTGCTCTTTATTCTAAGTCACTTGCTTTCAGTGTGAAGTATTGCATTCACATTACATTGGAGTTTACATTGGAGTTAGCTGAAAGCGTGGTGCGTCTCATAAAGACGTCAAAGTGTGCCTTTGGCTACCGTATCACATGTTGAGGGGCGTGGCAAAGCATTGGTATTTGACCACGTAAGGATGAGAACGGTCTGTGTACATGTGTCACACACACGATATCAGATAGAAAATGAACAAATTAAGCATACAGCGCTCTCGTACATACATTCATCTGTTTTCAGGAGCTTAACTAAGATCATGATTAAAAGAACAGTATAATATTAAATTCTTTTAATTCTCAACCTCATCCAAATCACACAGGTGAGACTTCCTGTCCTCCTCTGGGACTGAAGGCACGGTGCCAGATCTCAGATAAACCTCTGAGCTTGGTGTTAGTGTTCTTGTTTTTTCCCTTTTTTCATTTACTCTCCGTGAGTTTTCATAATGAGGTCATTAAAGTGGCCAACTCAAGACAGTCTGGGGAGACTGTTACACAGCCTCAATTTAAAGTGAGCTCATGTAAATGTTTCTGAATACTGGCAATGACAGTTTTGTAATAATGGCAATTGCTAAAACACTTGCACAAGTGTTTTAACCCTCTAAACCATTAGAGGGGGTTTTTTGGGGAGTTTTTCCTTATCCGCTGCGAGGGTCCTAAGGACAGAGGGATGTCGTATGCTGTAAAGCCCTGTGAGGCAAATTGTGATTTGTGATATTGGGCTTTATAAATAAAATTGATTGATTGATTGATTGATTGATTGATTGACAAGTAGAGAGGACTCAGACTGACTCAGTAATGTGTATTATTCAGCAATAGATATCAAAGATTTGTTTTTATTAGCCACCTGAAGCGACTGGTGGACCAGGCTGCAGAAACCCCTCAGCTGAGTGTGTTGATGTGTGAGCAAGAATGTGTTTCACTGCTCATAATTAAAGTTTTCATTTGTAAGAGGAGACTGTGACCTTTGTTAGCAGTCTTACAAAGGTCACAGTCTCACTTAAAATGTCAAGAATAAAAACGTTTTTTTTTTTTCTTCATAAGGATCCGCTTCTCAAAACATCCTTCAACTTCTGTCCTTTGCTAAACCTTTTTAAATAAATACATTGAGTCAATAAGAGCTGCCCCCGACTAAGAATTTTCCTACTCAAACAATAGTCGTCATTTAGGGCCATTAGTTGACTAGTCTCCTGCATGTTTACGATATTAATGTAATGATTAAATGACATATTTTGGTGGTTTGAGTTGAAGGTGTGAGAAAGAATAGTATCAGTAACATTGTTAACACTGTGCTACATTACAGAGAAATATAAAACCGTATTAATGAACCTTCATTAATATAGGCCTATATTTTATCTCCAAGTGCACGTCACACACTGAGCGAGCCGCCTGTTAATGACGCTGTGGGCTAATGGTAGCCTGGTTCCAGACCATAGACCCCGCCCACTCAACTGAGTAGGCTTGCATCTCTGGTCTGGCATACTTCAATGAATTTGTGATTTATCTCGTCCAAACGATGGACGGACCAATGTACGCCGAGGGTCTAGCGATTAGCCAATCAGCGCCACGCTGATGTCAAGCTGTACGCCGGTGGGTAACTGGTGAGGATAGCAACAATGGCGACCGCTACAGATCCTACAGACCACATTAATGATGCTATCGAGGTATTTCGCCACTACTCGCGTTAATGGAGGACCAAATTAAGGAAGCTGCTAAACTGGATTTAACGGCGATGCAGCTGGGCGTGCACGACGACGGAGACATTTTAAACGGGCAATGCTCGCTTGTTTTCGGCACCCCCGAGGCATGGATACTAATGATGTCAGATTCTGGGTGAGTCGTTGATCTCTACTGATTGGTTAGGGAAAAAATCAAATTCCCTCCCCCTCATAAATCGCCTTCAATGGAAGCCATGTCAGTCTGAAGGTTCTGGGAGCTTCAGTCTGACACTCAGGCTAGGCTAATGGGCATGTAGCTACTTCCATGTTTCAGATGATACGTCATGTTTGTAGTCGACCAATGAAGATGAGTTTACATATCACCTTGGGTTTGTCCTTCACCTTCTCAAAATGATCCCACACTTTGGATTTCCTGCCCGACATGTTATTAACTAGCCTGTGGAATAACCGCAGGTACCAGCCCTGGAAATTAGTTTTGGAAATGCAGAAAAAGCCTCTTAAGATGTAAATAGTCATGTTAAGTTGCAGGGCTTCTATAGATAGTTACTAGATAGATAGATACTGCCTCTTGCTATTAGCTTAGCTTAGGAGAAGCAAGTGACAATTATCTTTGCACAGAGCCCAGAGGCACTGAACCCAATGCTTCTGAACAGCTGACAATATACTGTGCAGTATATAGTGAGCGATAAAAGCACTACTGCAGCAGTTTTCCTCCTGCAAAGATATTGGAAAAAGCTCCATTTTGGCTAAGAGCACCCAGGCCTATTATCTTTGGTGATCTAGAGCCAGTTTAGCATATAGAAAATCCCATAAGAGAAGCTTCTCTACAAATGAAGATGTATAGTAAGCTACACAAAAGCCAATGCAACAGTTTCCCTGGAGGGGAGTCGAGTGATTGGGACGCAAAGTAAAGTATTCTGTTGATATTCATCCTATATGGGTCTCAGCACAGTGCTGTGTTTGGCTTCACTCATACTGCTGCACAGAGAACTGAATGGTTGAAATGAAATGGGGGGGCTGTTCAGGCAGCTGGAGGCCTCGGGGTTAAAAGCTATTTCAAAGTCCACTTTTTACTGGTAATGGTCCCTTCAAAGGGTCCGGTCGATCACGATGTGTGACTACTGTATGTGGTGTGCCTCTGTTGTGCTACTCTCTGCCCTTTCAAACATTTGATTTTATTTATAGAGCAGTACAGTAGGAGCACCCGTCCTCCAAAACCGTGGCCAGAAAATGACCACTGCTCAACAGGCTTGTATCATTTAGACAGACAGAGAGTGAACACGGGCTTCTTGTTTGGCAGTAATGGTTCTAATATGATAATAAAAGCTGGAACTCAAATTTTGGACACAAACAGGAATGGATGAAACACAACTCTGGCTCCAAACAGTAATTTTTCACAATGCTTGCTGCGCATTTTCACTGCATTTATAATAAGCTTTATGTATATAGCACCTTTTAAAAACAGTATGATAAAATGCTTATCGGTCCCCAAAACGAGAGTGTATTCATCACTGGCTTTGAGGTGACAAATAAAAAGGTCACGTACAAGTTAAAGTTACAGAAAGGAATATAAAGTTGGGCAGAAAATGCAGGAATATTGATCAGGATGCACAATACTGGCCCAGTCACATTATCTTTAAGCCCCTCCCTCTTTGGGCTCATTGCCTTCATTACTTTCATTAAACTGCAACTGCAATGAAAGTGTGCCAAAATGAATAATACAAAGTACAATGGAGGTGTGAAGAAATTGCAGGTGAAAAAACCTTTCAACCTAATCTTTTCACACCCTCTTAGCAACTTGCTGGCTGCTCAGCGTAACTCAGTCTTGTCTCTCCCTATCCTGTCTCACCACAGGCAGGCAGGCAGGAGAGAGTTACTATGGTTTACATGGTTCACGAATCAGCATTGCCAAGTCATATATCCTCCTGAGACAGTTCAGCACATAATAACAAAGTGTAAGATGCCGGCAGCAAGAGCGAACATGGGACGCCATAACTAAGTGGCTGGCATAGTTTTCAGGAACAAATGCACTGAGTAAGGGCTGGAGGTCCCAAGGTCAGAATGGAAGACACCTCCGAAGGTGGTTGAGAAAGACCTAGCTAGGATCATGTGGGACTTCCAGATCCAAACACAAACTGGTGATGGCCAACCAACCGGACATCGTGTAGATGGACAAACAATAGAAGAAGGCAGTGGTGATAGATGTAGCAATCCTTACCGACAGCCACATCAGAAAGAACGAACACTAGAAGCTGGAAAAATACCGGGGGCTGAAAGAGGAGCTAGCAAAGATGTTTGGAGTAACATTAGTAGTATGATACATTAGTGTCCAATGTTTCATCTGTCCGTCCTGCAGAAAGGGGAGGAGTTATATAGTTTGATGGCCAATGGTAAAAACAACCCTACCACCCCTACCTTCATATCTGAATGTCATTCCTGTGTTTTTGTTGCTGCAAAGAAATAAAACAATAATAAGAAAAAGTAACTGCAAAGTGCCCCAGTAATGTAGCTGTTAACCTGTCATGCTAAATCTGGGCTACAGATGAGTTTTGCAGTTGTTTGGAGTCCCAAGTAAACTACTAAAAATACTGGTCAGTGAAACAGTTAAGCCAACAAGTCCTCCAACCCGTACGACCACATAGGTTGTTTGGTCCTACCTACAGGAGGGTCTCCCGAATTATTGCCCCTACTGGTGGCAGAAGATCGACACAAAAACGACATTGTGAATGTTCATTAACTGTTGTTGTAAACGTCGTGAAATGGTTGCGGTTCGATTTAGGCAACAAAACTACATGATAAGGTAAGGGAAAAGATCATGGTTTGGGATAAATGAAGTACATTTGTTACAAAACTTCAGTCTTCTTATGTAAGATAAATACTTTTTGTATTAAGTCCTGTGTTTGTTTGTTTGACTCATCCATCCACCCCACCTACTCCCCACTCGCACTTTGTCGCTCTTTATACTGCATCACCTCAGCCACTAGAGGTTGCTGCCCAACGATAACTGTACATATGGGTTGTAATTGCTGCTTGCACAAATGATTTTTATGGTCATATTTTGGGGGAGGGCAGTCAGTTAAGCCATCGTGAATCTTTATTTCTTGAATGTAATCCGAAACAATATTAGCTGTGTTTATGAAATGTTTAATATAAATTCAGTTCTATCATTTAAATACTATTTTGCAGCACTCACTGGGTGTATGTGTACATGTTTCATAGTATTGCATATTGTCTGCCGTGTGTGAAACCATGATCCCATAGGAAAGAACTAATGTGCCCAGTTTACCATCTTCCACACAATCTTGGTTGTAAGCACTGATTACAAAAAGAGTATACAAGTGGTTAAAGCACTAACTACACTAAGACAAGGCTAGAATACATTTTCAATGATTTGAAGTTCAATACGTACCCACAGACAGTTGCTTTCCCCCCTTACCCTTCATATTCACAAGACAAACATGCTAAATGTATAACTTTCATGGTATTGATCCCCTGAAGGAGAAATTCTCCTTCATCTCCTGCTTCAACACGAAGGTCAGAGCACATCGGACACCCTGCAGAAACCCTGCAGCTGCTGGAGATTCAGTTGTGTTCAAGGACACTCTCTGCAGGGCGGATGTTTGCCATAAAACCCGGGGGTTATGCTGCGTTTACATCACGTCAGGTTTATTGTAAATATGAACTACCCACTGGGAGAAACACAGATCCTTCCAGCCCTGTAGTGGCAGGTACAAGTGGGGGCTGTGGGAATATTTTGTAACTCCAGTACGTCCCCACTGGAGTCAGGGACAGTATCAACAATAGTGTCTGAGATCTGACTGTGTTTGTGTTTGCAGCTGAGAAGCATTCTCAAAGTTGTTGGGTTGTCATGACTGTGATCTAAGCTGTGTTTAATGTCTCATTTCTGCAGGATGGACCAAGTTTGCGCGGCTGACACGAGCGCTCACCAACAACCGCAACACGCTGCCGAAGCTGGCGCCCATCGACAAACATGAAGTCAGCCATAAACAGTCTAGACTGGCAGAGGTGAGCACCTGCAGACTCACACATACAGAACATATGTACACATCAAACTGTACACATTATATCAAGGTCATGCTGCTTATAACTGTTGCTCCAAAGCAGTTTGCGAGATATATTTAACAGCAGGTAACCATAGAAACCAAGTCCCCAGTGTTCTCTCACTGGTGAAACTCGTGGTCCACTTGCTAGCTTTCCCCAGAGCTCCCAGCCACGTCTCTTGGTTCTCATCATTGTGTCATCATGTGGCCAAAGGTCCATACTTAGCTCAGGTGTTGCACAGCATTACACTGTGTGCGATCATGTAGCCCAGTTCAGACCAAAGATTCGCAACAAAATGAAACTATATTAGAACGTTTCAGAGAGAAGTTGAGAGGTGTGAACTGGCTGATCTGAGCATGACTCAAGCTTAGGGTTGGGTCGGTATGAGAAAAGAAAAAAAAAAACAGTCCGTTTTTTGTGAAAAACCGCATCAAGGCGTTAATACCGGATTTTCGCCACTGTGGGGCGCAATTGACTCATTTAAAATAAAAAACGACCATAGGACAACAGAGTGACAGTAACACGTTGTTTCTTTTATTCCTTACAAATAAATTTTGCAGCTTACTCAAAGCCAAAGTGTTGCCATATTGGCGCATTCTTTGATTTCTTCGAGACTAAATTGTCCGCCATTACAGACTCCCCGTCACTGTTAAACAAACTCCAGGCTACAGTAGAGGCCTCGGCGCATGCACACTCGCACCCCCTAGCTCAGTCCCCACCCCACCCCCCTCTCTCTCCTGCTCGCTGTACGCTTGGCGAAGAGGCAGACACGTAGGTTCTCACAGACTCGGGCGTACTATAAGCGGAGCGGACTCCGCGAGGAATGTCCCCACTCATTCGGACTTCCAGTCGAGCGCACTTCCACGTTGTAGTTTCCTGTAAAAATGTCCATGAAAAATCCCTGCGATGTGAAAAATACATGCCGAGCAGTCTTTTTTGTGACACTGGTGTGCGGAGCGGAGTCCGCATGGTTGTAAAGTCTGAGCTTTGCGCGTACAGGGCTTGCGGACGTCTGCTTTCAGTCCAGACGTGGAGTCCGCTCCGCGTACGTTCCGCCTGAGTATGTTTGGGCCTGACGTATGCGGTCCGGTTGGTCTCCAAAAAAAAAAACCCGGTCCAAGACGGAGTACCGAACCGAATTGGTATTACCAAGAACTGACCCAACCCTACTCAAACTGGCTGATGGTGTCACCTGACACTCAGCTGGTCACTACTACAAATGCAGCTGTAGCCAGTATCTCACTATCACTATCCTCGTTCATATTCTAAGAAGCTACAAATTATATTCAGCCACAAAATAAACCTGAAAAGCTGCAAATCAGAACAGAAGTACAGAGAGTTGTTGCATAGAGATGATACACCGTCTCATCTGGTTGCATTCGTGTGACTGGCAGGTTTTTAAAGCATTGCAGAATGGTGCATTGTAAGTAGGTGTGTGTTTCAACTTGTCTTGTCGTGAATCTTTGGTCTGAACTGGGCTTTATGGCTTGTGGAAAACTGTAGATCTTTATTGCAAAATGGTCTTATTTTTGTTTCTTTGGCAAGTGACCATGGTATAAGCCACATAATGCTCTGTGTTAGAAGGTTCTGTCCTCCCCGTTTTCCATGAGCTCCTGATAATTGACACCTCCGAGGGCATTATCCCTTTCTTCTTGAAAGCCGATGTCTTAAAATCATGTTCTAGCTAGCCACTGTTCGATTAGCTCCTTAAATGGAATCTCTCAGTGAGCATGGGTTTCATTTGTCTGTCTGAAAAGATGAAGTGCTCTTTCTAAACATGGTACCAAAGAGTGTCAGTTTGCTAAAAAAACAAAACAAAACATCGATCTGAAGGATCAGCCTCTTCAATGCTTTGGAAAGCTCCAACATAGTCAAATCCTAAACTTACAAGATTGAACTCAAACGTGACTTTAGTGTTCATTTAATGAACAACAAACCAGCAGTGCCACAACAGGTAACCTGGCACCTGGAAGTTAGCACTGCTGCAGGCCACCTCAGGACACTCCTCTGCACATGCACACAGGCTGTACAAATATGCCACCATGGCAACTCTCTGCTCTTATTATTATTTCTGCACAAATAAATCTTTACATAAAACATTAAGTGCACATTCAAGCTGTTGTACTAACGCTGAGTTAACGCAGCCACACACTGATGCATGCATTAATAAACTGACACAGCAACACATGCATACTTTACTTAATCGCACACAGCCACTCCCTCAATACATCCATCCTACCCCACCCTCCCTCAACTTACACGCACATGCCAACTTCCCTGGAACTGCAGTTGTTTGACACAGCGAGCGGTGCTTTCTCTTCCCGGGAGCGCTGTGCTCCTGTGGACTGCGGGTGTCATTAATATTTCATGTTGGGTGGGGAGACAGAAGCAGGGTGCTGTGGGCACTCTGAATGATTGTGACTGCTGCTGGAAATTTAGAAAATGGATTTCGGGGTGAGATGATGGCTTATGTTTTCTTTTTTTTTTTTTGCCGGAGCGCACCCACCTGTTTTATTCATGAGGGTTTGAGTGAGGTGTATCGCCTTTAATCAGAATCTGTTTGAGTTTCATCCCTGCTTAACACATGAGGCGAGAAGCAGTGTGGGTTTTTAGCAAAAGTGTTACTTCCAGGGCTGTTTAAGAGGGATGAGGGCAGAAGGAGGGATGAGAGGATGGAATGGAGGAGGAAAGATGCAGTGAAATGAGAGAGCTGGGGAAAAATCAAAGGGCAAAGAGATGTATTTCAATAAGTGAGGAAAGGAGAAGTAATAAATTAAGCAAGGAAGAAAAGAGGAATTATGTTAGGGAGGAAGGAAGCAAATAAGGACAGGAGGGAGGCAAGCAAGTGAAAGGAAGGAAAGATGGAAATGGTAAACCCCTGAAACTTAAGACTTCAAACCTTTAAAAGAAAACTGAAGGAGTGTGGTTTGGGAGAAGTGGGCTTGAGTTTGGGGGGTTGTATGATGAAAAATGTCCAAAACTAGAGACTAAAAATCAAGATATCTCTGCTTCACTTTTGACCATTCATTTCTTAAATCTGTCTCTTGTGAGTCCACCAACTTTGTGGACATTCTGCATCACTGGGATTCTTATTTTTATACAAAAATAAAAGGAGTAAAAGCATGCAAAAAGCTACAGCTCATTAAAACCCAGAGGCATGAAATCATACATCTATAATACAGTTTCTTCTACTTTCTAGCTGAAATCTTTGCTGACTAAAAAAAATGACATTCAGTCCTTTCTGGCTTTCAGAAATGTCTGCGTAAAAGGCCATCCACACCAAGAACCATGAGTGCAATACTAACTATAAATACAACACTGTGAGCATCTACACAAACTTGTGAACATATGTTGTGTAAACTGTGGTGCCAAGCACGTGCTAAACGTTCCAGCTGTGTCAGCAGTCTGTAAAAACATGTGCGTTTTATCTTTGCAGTGTCATCTGCCATGAACGTGAACGGCTGTAGTGTTTCTATTGTTCATCAAACCGACTCCATCCACTTGAGTTGGGACAATTTTTAAATCAATTTTATTTATAAAGCCCAATATCACAAATAACAATTTGCCTCAGAGGCTTTACAGCATACAACATCCCTCTGTCTTTTGGACCCTCACAGCTAATCAGGAAAAACTCACCCCCATAAGAAGTTTAAATGGTAGAAACCTCAGGAAGTGTCTACAGCCTGCACTAATGCAACACAACAACACTATCAACTATGCCAGAGTATAATAAAAAATAATCCCTGTACTGCGCCTATGGCAGGCTGATATATTGTTACTCACCACTAGATGTTTTTACAGAAGAATGATGCGTCTCTTACTGTGATTGCTGGCAAAGGCATAGATGATTTTATCTGCGTCCAGATCTTTGGTCCTCCTGGTGTTTATGGTCAAGAATGCCAGTTTACTGTTGCACATATTGCCACTGCTGTTCCTCAGGTATGTCTTCAAACGCCGGAGGCAAGAGGTGCTGCCTACTGTAAATAATGTCTTATTGGGCACCCGATAATACATTATTTATCGTTGATGCATTAGCCTATTCATAGATAGCCTATTAATAATATGACCACCAGATCATGTCACACAATTGAACAAAAACAATTTTATTCAGTGACAGTGAAAAAATGAAATTTTGTTTGGGCATTTCTTGGGGGTGCTACGGGGGTGCTATGGGCTTCTTTGGGGGTGCTGAAGCACCTCCAAGCCTGCCCCCCAGCGCCGCCTATGCCTGCAAGACAGTGGAGCACAAAAACTCCGGAGAAGAAGCCGAGCTGGCAACATGGAGTAATAGGACATGAATGTTATCAAATGTAGAAGAACCAACTCTTTACTTCAACTCCTAACCCATTATATAAACATATAGCAAAAAATTGTTTATAACACATAACAATGTAGTCATTAGCACATATAAGGACATTTTATGTGGTTGTTAATGTAAAGTATTTTTAATTTTAACTACTCCTATGAAGATGTACTTTATAGAACTACAACTCTGCCATATTATATTAATTATCATTATCCTTGTCCTCTCCTTCAGTGCTCGCTAGTGAAAATGAAAGCCAACCTCAGATTCACTCATTCTTGGCATCACAATTTGCTTTATTTGCCGTCTTCTGCGCTGTGTCTGTAATTTCTTCTTGGATGTGTATTGCTACTACCTGGTCACTACTTTTTATAAAGTTCCAGATTCACCTGTGTGTAAAATATAAGGCATAATACAGGCAGACTCGCTGCAGATAACACCACACACGTCTAGTGGGCCATAAGTGATGATTAAGAGGGATTATTTTTGTAAGAGTATATACATTGTTTTTTAAGAAAATCCTGTATAGTATATCTTCACAACTACCTAAATATACACTTAAAAGGACCTTATAATTTGACTGCTATGCTAAAGTTGTCCATTAAATGTATGTTTACTCTCTACAAATGATAAAAAAGATGAGAAGCAGTCTCATATTTATGACTGAGGGTTCGAAAATATGGCGCATTTGCAAATTAGGACTATATTGATTAAAGTTGCTAACTCTGCGTTACTGAGCACCAAGTTGGGAGTTCTCAGATAAATCTGTTTGTCAGACATAAATATGACTTGGATATTGATGTTAGACATATTTACAAAACAGAACGCCATGTTCTGACGACTCCAGTATCATCTAAACACAGCTTAAAGTGGGATGTTCTGGGGCTTATGGGAAATATGGAGTGAACCACGCAGCATTCTGTTGGGTAAGCTGCTCCAAAGTTTGATTTCTGGTCATTTGCATTATTACAAAAGTTAAGGTGATTGTGAACATAAGGTTTTCTTATGTCTAGAAGAGAACATGAAGTTTCAGATTCACTTTGGCGTTTTAAAAGGAATTCAAGTTGTGTAGGAAGGAAGGAACAAAGATCATGTAGTGAAGGAGAAGGAAAAGAGAAAGAAGTTATGCAAGTAAAGAAGGACAGAAGGATGTGAGAGTAAGAGATGTGACAGGAAGGAAGAGGAGAATGTAAAGGCAAGAAAGCGCTAGTGTTGGCAGGGAGGAGAAAAAGGCAAAATAAGTTCCAAGCTAATCCACCCTCCTCCCCATTTCCCAGCCTGGTGCAGGATGGGAGAGGGTTGCATAACGTCCTGAGCACGCTCAATAGATATCGCAGGTGATCCATCTGCTCCGTAGCCTGAAAGGCACAGCTGGCGTCTTCTGTTGAGGACGCTGTCGAGTGTCACATAAGCAGAGTTTTCTTTCCTCCCCACAACGCTGCTGGGCTCCTAATTGGCAGTCTAATTTTTGAGCGGCGGTACTGCTCTTGACCGCGGGCTGTTTAATTGGCAGCTCTGATGATGAGGATGAGATGAGATGCGGCTCCTCCGTTATGAAGCCAGCTGTTGATCCTCAGCTCTACCGGCCCGCCCTGTTACTTCACACCACACTGAGTCCTACTGTGTGGATAAATGAGGCTAACAGAGGCTAACTAAAGCTAACCAAGGCTAACTGAGACTAGCTCCTATGAATGTGTTGTCATTATTTGTAGCTGTAAGGTTGCCGTCTTGATAACATAACCACTATAAACACTAAGTCTGATCCTGTTCATTACAGTAAATATACCAGTAGTAGCAGTTGCAGGAGTAGTTCAGTAGCCTCACTTATGCTTTCTGCATGGATGGCTGCACAGACATGAACTGATGGGGACTCATGATGAGGAAACATTTGGATCTTTCGTGCTCCGTGCAAGATTCTCCATGTGACAAACTGATATCCTCATAAAATGTGGGGAGTAATGTATCAAAAACTCACGCCTACAGCATTGTTGTCCATTTTCTCTGCCTATCTGTGTCCCGCAGTCGAAAATGCTGGATGTATACACACAGGCAAAAGCCTGCCACACAGGACGCCAGTGAAGGATCGTGTCTGATGGTGTGGACACTTGTGACTTGCAGATACGTCAAGCATAATAGTAGTAGTAGTGATAGACACTGTTGCAGTGGCAGTAGTAGAAGCAGTATTACAAGTGTAGAAGTGAGTAGTAACAGTACATGTAGCTATAGATGCTGTAGTAGTAGTAGTGGTAGCATTAACAGTGGTACAACTAGTAGAGGCAGCAGTAGCATTAGAAGTGTTTGTAACAGTAGTAGCAATGATAGTGTTATTAATTATAGTACTAGCAGAAGTAGTAGCAGGAGAAGTAGGCTACAAATATAGAGGTGGCAGTAGTTATGGATGGTGAGAAGCAGCAGCAGTAGTAGTTGTAGTTGTGGTAGTAGAAGTAGTAGCAGCAGTAGTAGTAATAGCACTTGAAGAAACAGCACCAGTAGTGGTAGCAGCTGCTGCTGCATTAGTATCAGCTGAAGGGATGCACCGATACAGATTTTTTCAACTGATACCATAACCGATATTTACCTGCTTCTCATGGCTGATAACTGATACAATCAAAAAAGAACTGTATAACCTGTAGTTTATGGTAGGCTAGGGTGACCATATTTTGATTTCCAAAAAAGAGGACACTCGGCCCGGCCGAATGATGCTCGCAGTTTACTCAAAGATGCCTTATAATTTTAATATATTTAAAGTTTATATGTATGGATAGAAAATTCAGTTATATTACAAAATAATATCTCTCAAAGACAGAAATTCAGATAGGCCCCTATAGATAGGGGACACATACACACACTAGAGTGTGGCTACCCGATCCGAGCCTGACGGGTCCCGACGGTAGGCATCCCCGACGGGTCGGGCCGGGTTTGGTCAAAAATGTATAAATTGTATTCGGGCTCGGGTCGGATTCGGTCAGCTTTCAGTGAAAATGTAGTGTAAAAATAAATAAAATCTTATTGTCTGTCCTGTTTATTGCTTGGGCACATGACAACACCTGAACACAACACACACACACACATTGGCTGTTTGTTTCTTCCTCTCCCCTCGCTGGAAACCTCGGACCTTCCGCTGCCCGCGCCCGCCTTGATTAAATGCTGAAAATAAAATAAAAGAGGGAGACAAGTTTTCCTATTTTATCTTATTTTGTTATATTTCTCCCTCTCCCCTCGCTGGAAGCCTCGGACCTCCCGCCGTCTGCTCCCGTCTCAAACACGGAGGTCTCCCTCTCCGCGGAGCACCCATGGCGCACGCCCGGCCTGTTAAATAGCCTGTAACCATAACAACTGTGTGACACAAACTCAGTGCTTTGGTCATTAAATAATGTTGGGCTCGGTTCGGGTTCGGACAGAAATATGCTGCCCGTGCCGCACTCTAACACACACACACACACACACACACACACACACACACACACAAGGAAAACCAGACATTATCATCAATTTATAAACACCCCCCGGACAGGACATGAAAAGTGGACATGTCCAGGCAAAAGAGGACGTTTGGTCAGCCTATGGTAGGCCCACGATATATCTGGTATATGAAATGTTTATATCGTCATGCTGCATTTTTATAAACACACCCAGGTGCCGTCTCACCTTCCCATGATAGACTAGCCTACAGCTACTAAGTAGAGTAGCGATGCGCTATTGAATCGCCTCACACATGAACACTCAACTCACACACACACACAGACAGAGAGAGATGTGCTCCAGACTGGGTCGGCAGGTAACGATACAAATAATCGCTAACTGTAGCATCGCACGGCTAGCTGTTATTAATGAGTGTAACAACAGAGTCGAGTATTTTAAAAGCTCGGTGTTGGATGTGAGCCGCTGCTGCTAATTAGCTCGTGCTAACACTCTGGAGACAGTCCTTCAGCGCTGTGTCGTACCTGTGCTGGGCGGTCGGAGATCAGACACTTTGCGCAATCCTTTTGTCTTCCTCTGAAACTGTCAAAGACGTCCACACCGCAACATGTTTTGCTCTCTAGGAAAGATGCTGCGGTTGTTGTTGTTCTCCCTCTCTGTGTTTATTGGCAGCTTGCAAACCAAGTTTAAAGGTACATTTGCCGCCACTCACTTTGTCGGGTGTGTAGTTGCTGCCCTTGTTAAGTCAATGAAAGCAGTCTGGCTTCATATTATTGCTGCTATATATCTGCTATAATCTATGCTATAAGTATCGTAATAATGCATATAAATAAAAATGTCCCATTGTTGCCTAATAATTTATTTGCCTGATAGATATATCCTGCAGCCCTAATTAGCTGTAGAAGTACTAGTGGGTAGTGATACCATTGTGGTGGCAACAGTGCTACTAGAAGTAGTCTCACCAATGTAATATGACAAGAAATAGAAATAATGGTAGTTACTGCAGCAACATGTCTTATTAGCAGTATTACTAACAATATTTAAATATTGTCCTCAGTATTATTTGTGGAAGCAGTATTTGTCAAACAGCAATATTACCACTAGAACTTGTCATTAAAGTTGCATAAGTATCTCCGTCAGTGTACTGGAGCTGATATTTAAGTGTATCTTGGTAGTGTTTTTCTTTTAAAAAGCAGGACGTGTTTAAATGAGTCTGATTTATAATCATGTATAATATATTTGGGGCTGCAGACGATATTACAGTTCATCTCTGTAGCAGCTGGATAAAAACAGAATAATATGCAGTTGAGTGTAAAATGAGTGGAGCGGTTGATGTGTGATCTCTCTGTGGCCTGCAGAGGAAATCAAACTGCTGTGTGTATGATTTAATGCCGTCTCTGTTATGCAGAGGAGGCTGAGCTCAGCAGGAGTTATCGTCACCGCACTGCAAAATATAATGACTGGTTGTTTTTTTTATCTGTCTGGTCAACACTTGTGTTCCTCTCATCTGATTTTCTCTTTCTCATTTCTTTCTCATTTCAAGCCAGATTTATTCATTATGCAGTTTTGTCACAGGGAGCTGTGCACAGCAACAAGAGAGATGAATGCAGATGGAAACAGGGGAGGAAAAACATCACAAATTTTAATATACTTTTCTGGCTCTATTCTCCCCCTCTCTTTAGCCGCAGTAGGTAATAATGACTAGACTAAAAAGCAAAGTCGTTTTTGTGCTTACTTTTTCCTTAATCACTTTCATCTGTTTCACAAGATTAATTTCACCTCATCCTTCTTTTGCTTTTTCTTTCTAGTATCCTACCTTTTATAAAACACCTGGAGTGCATTTACTTGGTGAAGCTCTATTTCTCAGGTTTGTCTTACAAATATAACCGAAAATTAGAAATATAATTTACAGAAAATAAACCAAACTTTTCACCGTGTTGAACTGCAGACTACAAATCAATAAAACAGGTTAGTTGTCTTTGTGCTACGTTTAAAGTATAAAGTCAAGACTGGGCCAGAAGCAAAATAGATGAAGTTTTAATTTGTTGAGTGTAAAAGACAGGTGAACTTGTTAGAGATAAAGTTTGTTTAAAAATGCATAAGTTTAATCCTTTTGAATATCTTTGAATGTATGACATGTAAAAAAAAAGTTTAAAAAAGGAAAATAAAGTAATTTGTTTTGTACATGTTTTATAACATTAGTGATCTATACTGTTTTGTTTTATTTTGCTCTGTTAATGATGAGATAAAAATTTGTTTGTTACGGAAGCCCTAAGAGGCAAGCAAGACTTTTCTTTTTGTGGAGATGTTTTTATGTTAAAATTTTCTCTCCATTCTGTGAAAACAGGTGTTTTTTTAAATTATTATTCATGAGAAAAGGTGAATTTGTTTAGGATAAATTTTCTTTTTTTTCATCTATGAAAGCCAATTCTTTTTTCAGGATAACTTTTTTTTTGTCATCTGTAAAAACAGGTGAATTTTTTTCAGGATAGTTTTCCAGTTTTTATGTCTTCTGTGAAAACAGGTGATTTTTTTTAAGGATCATTTTTCTACCTTTTTTTCATCTGAAACACGGAAAACAATTAGGATAATTTTGATATTTGTTTTCATTTGTGAAAACAGGTGATTTTTTTCAGGATAATTTTTGTGCTTTTTCTTTTATCTATTAAAAAAGGTGATTTTTTTAAGGATCATTTTTGTACTTTTTTTTCACCTGAAAACGGGGAGAAAAAATTAGGATAATTCTGATATTTTTTTTCATTTGTGAAAACAGGTTAATCTTCTCAGGTTAATTTTTCAAATCTTTTTATTTCATCTGTAAAAAAAGGTGAAAAGTATATATTTTTATATTTTGTGAGAAAAAAAACACTAATTTTCACAGATAGACAGAAAAAATACTTTCTTTATAAAATTCACCTGTTTTCTTAGATTATACCAGAAGGGCTCAGGGCTGGATATATTTTATAATTTTGAATTTTTTTATTCATAACTTCACTTATTCTATGGTTTGTACTCTTTCATGTTGTGTTCCCTTTGAGGAAAAAGTTTGTGCTCAAGATGCTTGGTATGCATAATGTATTAAAAATAAATATATAAATGCTATAAATTTACTTTGTATTCATACATTGCAGAGTTAAACATAAATACACAAAGAAAAGTAATATATACAGTAAACTACATAAAAGTGCTCCATGTTACAATATTACCATATTGGAGTGTAAGAATAATTGTATAGAAAGATGGAAATCGTGTGTTACAAATGTTACTAAATCTAAATTAAAAAGTAGAAAAATAAGGTATGAATGGAAAAAATGAATACATATTCGGTTGTTATCTTGTTAACATTTTCTTCAAAAGGAAAAATTAAGTATTATTTATGTATAAGGGAACAAAATGATTTACAGAAAGTAATTTAGAAAACAAAAATTGTAAAATACATACAGTAATAGATGAAGTAAGCACAGGCAAGGGACAACACATTAAAGAAGATTAATGATACATACAATACATAAATACACACATAAATGAAGTAAACATAAGAGAGCAAATGAGATTCAGAAGTTGGCTGGATCAAACAGTTACACAGAGACAAGTCCATGAAGTTTTTAAACGATGGTACTGACTTAAAAGTTGAATTCAGTCCGATTCTTGATTTTCAGTGTGTTTAGTATGTATCAATGAAAGGGTATTTTAATTCACTCTTGGAAGAAAAGTGTACCTGATTAACAGAAACTCAATAAAGCTTTTTTTTCGAGTAAACGTTTCTTCTCTGTCTCCAGGTTCTGCAGCTGAACTCCGACATCCTCCCTCAGTACAAGCAGGAGGCCCCCAAGACCCCTCCCCACATCATCCTCCACTACTGCACCTTCAAGACCACCTGGGACTGGGTCATCCTCATCCTCACCTTCTACACGGCCATCATGGTGCCCTACAACGTCTCCTTCAAGACCAAGCAGAACAACATCGTGTGGCTGGTGCTGGACAGCGTGGTGGACGTCATCTTCCTGGTGGACATCGTCCTCAACTTCCACACCACTTTCGTGGGGCCCGGCGGAGAGGTCATCTCTGACCCTAAACTCATCCGTATGAACTACTTGAAGACCTGGTTTGTCATTGACCTGCTGTCCTGCCTGCCCTATGACATCATCAACGCCTTTGAGAACGTGGACGAGGTACGGCTTGGCTTTTTTGGATGGTTTTCTCAGCTGTGAGTGGAACAAAGGTGTGCATAGAGGTAAAAATGTTCAAGGGACGATAGCAAATTTTACTGCTGCGAACTTTCTGAGGGTAGATGCTTTGACTTCAACCAGGATTACAGGACGTCACGTTTAGCCTCACTATATATGCGTTTTTTGGCGCTATGTCTCTTGGATGCCTGCTGATTGGAAATTAACTTGGGTTAGGGATGGTGTCCATATGTATTGATCAAAATATGATTGAGCCAGTTATTTATTTTGACCAACAGACGATTTGACCGTCGCTAAGGCATCACAGGACCCCTTCCTACACCTGACTGGACAAACACATGACTTGGGCTGTAGACTAACACTGTAGAAGACACAACAAAACAGTTCTGGAAATTGTTTAAATCAAAGTCAGAATGACGAGAGAAAGGTCATGATACTGCAGAATTGAGCATGTTATATCCAGAGCGCTGGATTACTGTACTTAAGGGATGATGAATCATCATGTCATTATGTTAACTGTTTCCTGCAGTTTGCTGATTGGTCCAGCACCCAGCTGCGAGGCTCAGCTGAAGCTTAGCCCTTGTACACCTGGTGTTAACATGTGATTTGTATCAGGGAAACTCATTTACTACAGGTGTAGATGCATACAGAATGCCATCAGACTGGCCAGACCTCATCTGGAGGTGGTCTGGATCACACTGTTATCAGATCTCACACAGGTATGAATAACACCTGTGTGGTGTGGCCATATTTTTAGGACAAAAAAAAAAACATTCAGCCAAAACAGTCACCAGAACTGAGAGGACAAGAATGCTTATGAATAAAGGCTCGTGATCAGATGTTTATACCAAGCATAAAAACGGACCACAGTGACGCTTGCTTCTGTGATGCAGGTTTGAGATTTAGTTTTTTAAGCTGCAAGGACAGACAGACGAGGAAAGGCTTTGGATATGATTTTGTCAAACTGTTCCCCTCCTCAGAAACAAGAATGTTTCTGGAGCAGTGACTTTTGAATTAGAGATGTTGAACTCTGTTGTCTCTCACTGTTCAACAGTGAGAGACAACAAGGATGCCATGGATGTGACAAACACAGACTCTGGAGCAGCAAACCACTATTTGCCTTGTGAAGATACAGTGGAGTAATGACATCCTGAGCAGAGAATGAAGTCACGCTCCCTCTGTGTGTTGTAATCTGAGCTTCTCTGTTTGTTGTTGTGGTAGATGGTCTGGACATGGTTGCATGTTAGTGCGTTCGTGAATCCCACAAGCCAGCAAATCACCACAATGTGCTTCACTCATTTAGGGGTTACCGCTGATATCAGGATGCCATTGTTGCATAAATGCAGCGCCCACCCTCTGGTTTCTAGGGCTGTACCCAAATATTCGGATATTCGAATATTCGTTTCTATGGGTAGGTATCCGTTATGAAAATTTGGTATTCGATATTCATTTTTTTATTTACTTTTTTTTTTTTTTAAATTTATTTATTTTTTTAACATATTTTTTTGGTGCTAAATGTAGTCTTTTTGTTGTTGGTAAATGTAGGTTATCAATAAAAATCAAAACTTTTAAATTGCATTGTTAAAAATGTGAAAATATAGTATCGCCTACCAACTGAGCTTGTGCACACGGGATGCTTGAGCGCATCCGTCTGAGGCTGTGGATCAATGCCAAGTTTTACCACTTTATCACTATTCCCTCTAACTTGTAGCTGTTTTTTTTTTTTAATTTAATATGAATTATGGAACCATTTTTGTCAATGTTTGTTTCCCCTGTTTTGTACAATAAATTATTGTTTAAAGTTTCAACAAGTTTCTTTTGGAGTGCGTGACACAAGTGTGTTTTGAAAACGACCACGGACTGTCACCTGCTCAATGCATCAGTACCTTCAGACGCCATGACAGTAATAGATTATAGATTAATAGATTATAATAATAATGTCAAAATATCATTTACAGACCGATTTAACAGATGATCACTGCTGCCCGACCCGCAGGTCCATTTGCGGGTCCCGCGGGTTACGGGTCGACCCGCGCATCACTACTCAGCTCAGTCTATAAAGGCTGTACACAACAGTAAGGCTATAGACATTATATTCTATTCAGGCCGGCAGAACCAGCAGCGCATCGGCTCTACAGTGCACAGCACTGCTGATTAACCATTTTATTGCAGCACAGAGTGTCTGCCAGCAACCAGTTACTTGCAGAGGCTTCCTACAACTTGTTTCAACGGTTCCGATTTAATCAGAAGACAAATTAAACAGGATGACTAGCCAATGTGAAAATCAAAAGAAAGCATAGAATAATGTACTGAAGGAGACTGTTGTGCCATCACATTTTTTTGTGGTTTGAGAGCAAAGATCCGGTCGCCGCTGTGCAAAACTCCGCAATACAATTAGGTCCGAAAAAACCCAGAATCTAACCCACAACCGCTGCAGCAAGGACATAGCCTCTGTAGATGCGGCGACTGCTCTACCAGGTGAGCTAGTTGCCGCCCCAGAAACTGACACTAGACATCTTAATCATCCTAACAGCAGCACAGCGACATCAGGTCAGGGGCTTTCAAAATAAAATAATCTCTGCATGTAACAGCTTGTTTCCACTTATGTACAGTACAGGCCAAAAGTTTGGACACACCTTCTCATTCAATGCGTTTTCTTTATTTTCATGACTATTTACATTGTAGATTCTCACTGAAGGCATCAAAACTATGAATGAACACATGTGGAGTTATGTACTTAACAAAAAAAGGTGAAATAACTGAAAACATGTTTTATATTCTAGTTTCTTCAAAATAGCCACCCTTTGCTCTGATTACTGCTTTGCACACTCTTGGCATTCTCTCCATGAGCTTCAAGAGGTAGTCACCTGAAATGGTTTTCCAACAGTCTTGAAGGAGTTCCCAGAGGTGTTTAGCACTTGTTGGCCCCTTTGCCTTCACTCTGCGGTCCAGCTCACCCCAAACCATCTGGATTGGGTTCAGGTCCGGTGACTGTGGAGGCCAGGTCATCTGCCGTAGCACTCCATCACTCTCCTTCTTGGTCAAATAGCCCTTACACAGCCTGGAGGTGTGTTTGGGGTCATTGTCCTGTTGAAAAATAAATGATCGTCCAACTAAACGCAAACCGGATGGGATGGCATGTCGCTGCAGGATGCTGTGGTAGCCATGCTGGTTCAGTGTGCCTTCAATTTTGAATAAATCCCCAACAGTGTCACCAGCAAAACACCCCCACACCATCACACCTCCTCCTCCATGCTCCACAGTGGGAACCAGGCATGTGGAATCCATCCGTTCACCTTTTCTGCGTCTCACAAAGACACGGCGGTTGAAACCAGAGATCTCAAATTTGGACTCATCAGACCAAAGCACAGATTTCCACTGGTCTAATGTCCATTCCTTGTGTTTCTTGGCCCAAACAAATCTCTTCTGCTTGTTGCCTCTCCTTAGCAGTGGTTTCCTAGCAGCTATTTGACCATGAAGGCCTGATTGGCGCAGTCTCCTCTTAACAGTTGTTCTAGAGATGGGTCTGCTGCTAGAACTCTGTGTGGCATTCATCTGGTCTCTGATCTGAGCTGCTGTTAACTGGCCATTTCTGAGGCTGGTGACTCGGATGAACTTATCCTCAGAAGCAGAGGTGACTCTTGGTCTTCCTTTCCTGGGTCGGTCCTCATGTGTGCCAGTTTCGTTGTAGCGCTTGATGGTTTTTGCGACTCCACTTGGGGACACATTTAAAGTTTTTGCAATTTTCCGGACTGACTGACCTTCATTTCTTAAAGTAATGATGGCCACTCGTTTTTCTTTAGTTAGCTGATTGGTTCTTGCCATAATATGAATTTTAACAGTTGTCCAATAGGGCTGTCGGCTGTGTATTAACCTGACTTCTGCACAACACAACTGATGGTCCCAACCCCATTGATAAAGCAAGAAATTCCACTAATTAACCCTGATAAGGCACACCTGTGAAGTGGAAACCATTTCAGGTGACTACCTCTTGAAGCTCATGGAGAGAATGCCAAGAGTGTGCAAAGCAGTAATCAGAGCAAAGGGTGGCTATTTTGAAGAAACTAGAATATAAAACATGTTTTCAGTTATTTCACCTTTTTTTGTTAAGTACATAACTCCACATGTGTTCATTCATAGTTTTGATGCCTTCAGTGAGAATCTACAATGTAAATAGTCATGAAAATAAAGAAAACGCATTGAATGAGAAGGTGTGTCCAAACTTTTGGCCTGTACTGTATGTGTACGGAGACGAGTCAACCGAAAGCCCATTCATTCCTATGGGAATCTCTGCGATAGCCGATGTGCCTGCGAAACTCCTTCCCTCCGTAATATTTCGGTCCGTAATTTGTCTCAAGAACAGGTAGTTTCTATCAGGTTTCTATCCATCTGTAAAGAAATGCACCCTGCGTTGGACACTAGAGGCATCATCCGTATATTTGCGAATCTATGGACACCAGTCGCATATGTAAGTGGAAACGAGACGTAAAGCTCTCACGGTACAGTGGATAATACAGAAGCCTGCTAACACAGTAATGTGAAATGACTGGACAGCCTTCCTAAGACAGTGACAGCACGTGCAGCAGTTGCTAGGTGAAGAGGTAAACTTTTACATTTCTGCTACCTATTAAAAAGAAGTTTCGGCACATGGCCAGTCGTCGCTGTGTTCGACTCATTTTACCTCCTTACAGATACGGTTTTGGATGTCTAAACATAAAAAGGAAAAAACAGAGAAGAATCTGGTTTTATTTGAAACTCTGACATTATAAATTAGAAGAACATTTTCACCAAAAAAAGTGACAATTTATGTCCTGGGAAAGAGTCCTCATTTTCAGGGGCAGTCGCTGAAAAGAGAGAACAATCTCGGAACAACCAGATCGTGTGGCGACCTTACATTTAGCTCAAAGCTCTAATGTGTCATCCTCACAAAGCTACTTGTGTGGTTGTTTTTCTTGTGTAAGACACAACAGCAGGTGCTGTTTTTAGTTAATAAGCTCATTAAGTTTACTGATTAATAATTGATGGTGCTCTGTTTTTATTCAGGCTGAGATAATAGATGGCAGTTTGCTCGTGAAAGTGGAGAGTAATTGGAATTTCTAAACTTTCGAGTGGTCCTTCAGCAGGCCATGTAATAGCTTGAAATTAATTATTGAAATGCTTTAAAAGTCGATACCCTCATTGTAGGGTCACGTGGATGTATTTGAATCTGCCAGCATGTAGAATTGAATTAGAACCGAGTGTAATGAGGATGGGTTGTGGTTATGATGTGAGTTTATCAGGCGTTAAAGATGGTTTCCTGCTCTGTTCATCAGCTGTTTGGCTTCCTTCACCAGAATTAAATCTAATGTCACTGCGTCTCTTCACAAGCTTTCACAGAGCATGTTGATTTGGTGTCTTATTATTTTGCAACTGTTATTGAATGTATGTTCCTCTGGGTATGAGAGTTTTTAGATTCTGAACCTGTTGTTTGAATCCTGCGTGAGGTTGTTTGAGGATTCAGACCTGCTTTGCGTGTTTTTCACAGCTATTTGCACCCGTCAGATATCGAGGAGTTATATCAATATGGCCGCAAGTCCATTAGAGGTGATTTTCTACTTGATTTCCCGCTGAATTAATTAGACCTCAGCCTGAGTGGAAGGACCAATCTACTGACTGTGAAATGAAAAAGAACAAATGTTGTACTCCTGCATTTCTCTGATTTTATGGTAGAACATTTAATCTGTTCATGAGTGGGTGTGTATTTGTTGTATAAAAAAACAACAACAACAACAACAACATTTTTTTTGAACACATGCTGTGGGTGTGTGTTTGTGCACAGACGTTCAGCACTGTGTTGTGTGTGCGTGTGTGTCTGCCAACTGGGGGCTTAATCACATGAGTTTTTGAGTGCCAGTAATAATAATAATAATAATACCAGTTATTTAAGCTGCCAGCAGCTGAATTTTCAACATGTATTATTTTTTTTATGCCAAAAAATTGCTCCACACCTCCTTCAGCATTTTATTCTCGTCTTTAACAACATTTAGACCGACATAACACAGGAAAACTTTTTAAAATAGTTATTAGCAGTTCTTTAAGTTGCAACAAAAAATATTTTTTGGACGGTTTCTTGCTTTGATAAGTTTAATTTGTTTGTTTTGGAAGTTGAAGTAGGTTTTAATTTAGGGATCATTTACCATGACCAATTAAATATCAGTTGTATGGGTTAGCTTAGGTACACCTAATGACAGGCCCCTGAGTAACCCCTAAAAACTTGACACAAGGAAAAAATATATTGTTGGGTTTTACAGAAGTCGATGCACCAAGCAGACAGAAAATTGGTCAGCAATTGTGATTATTGATTAATAATTTAGGTCATTTAACAAAGAGAGTATTAAACATTTGCTGATTTCAACCATTTTATATAGGGATGCACCGATATGGATTATTTCAACCAATACGGATAACCAACGTTTACCTGCATCTCATGGCTGATAACTGATACGGTTACCAATTTCACATTTTTCTGTCTTAAAAATAAGTGTATAACCTGTTGTTTATGTATACCTGAAGGTAAGAAAGGCTGAGATGTAGTGAGAAATTGGCTGATTTAATATTCCATAGCTCTGACCTAATCAAATCAAACTCACATCACTATTGCTGACACAACAAAAACAAAGAACAGTTCTGACTCTTCCATACCTGCCAAAATTAGGCTGTGAAAGAGAGGGAGATTTTCTGGGGTATGTTCAAATGGTCTACCTTCAACGCCCCTGCTCCCATATAACACACACACATACAGCCAGAGAGAGAGAGAGAGAGACTGGGTTGTCAGGTAACGATACAAACAATCACTAACTGTAGCATCACATGGCTACCCATTATTAATACGTTTAACAACAGAGTCGAGCCTTTTAAAAGCTTGGTGTTGGATGTGAGCTGCTGCTGCTAATTAGCTTGTGCTAACACTCTGGAGATGGTCCTTCAGTGCAGCGTCTAACCTGTTTAATAGCTGCAGGAAGTCTGTTGATCTGGTGGGGTGTCGGGCGGTTGGAGATGAGACCCTCCGTGCAATCCTGTTGTCTTCCTCTGGAACTGTGAAAGACGTCCGCACAGCGACATGTTTTGCCCTGTAGACAGGATTGCTGCTATGGTTATTGTCAGTTAAATATACCGTGAGTAAGAGTGAAGAAAAGTAGTTAAAGGGATAGTTCAGATTTTAAGAGGTGGGTTGTATTAAGTACTTAACCATAGTCGATGTATTACCTACAGTCGATGGCAGTCTGCACACCCTGAGTTCGGAGAAGCAGGCAGGAGTGCTAATCCATCTACTGCTATGGACAGGGATGGCAGCAAAACTTATTTTAGCCACCTAAAAAAATCAATATTAAGTGTAAGCTATATTAGGAATATTCTCTCTGCTTTACCTTGCTGTCAGACAGCCCTTTCTGACAGAGAGCTGGAGCTATTAGTTCGCTCTGTTCAAAGCCACCAGACTCCATCGAGAAAAACAGTAATTCTACCTTGCAGAACACAGGAACTGCTGGTCTAACACTGCCTCGATCAGTAAGTTAGTTTGTGTTATTGTGTGACTTTCATGAATCTGAACTAACCTTCTTAAAACACCAAAATCACACAGTACACAAAGAAACTAACTGATCGAGGCAGCGGTAGACCAACAGGTTTTGTGTTCAGTGAGGTAAAACTACTGTTTAGACAATGGAGTCTGGCTTTCAAGAAAACATAGATAAGCTTCACTTTCAGTTTAGCAGTGAAAATATTCTGATATTTTCAGAATATTTTCACCACTGAACTGAAAGTGAAACTTATCTAGTGTACATTTAAACTGATACTGATTTTGTCAGGAGGCTAAAATACGTTTTGCTGCTGTAGCACATTTCTTCGCTTCTGTGGTGGCACTCCTGTCTTCTTCTCCAAACTAGGGGGCCAGCCGACTGCCATCCACTGTAGGTAATTCATTACCTCTGCCAAGGAGGTTATGTTTTCACCAGCGTTTGTCTGTTTTTCTGCAAAATAACTCAAAAAGTTCTGAACGGATTTTGATGAAATTTTCAGGAAAGGTTGATAATGGGACAAGGAACAGATGATGGTGGTGATGGGTTGAAGCAAAGTGGATAAAATAATAAAATGGTGGGAAATCTGAGCTGCTTGGTGGAGGTCTGCGCTCTCTGAGTGCTCTAGTTGAATATGGATACATACCTCATATAACCCCACTTAAAAAAAGATCAAATCTATCCCTTTAAATTGCTGCCCAAAACTGTGTTTTTACGTGTCCTGATGTACCTTTTTTAACAACTTTAAGCCAGTCAGACACCAGTGTTTCCCACGGCTCTGGTATAATGTTAAGTAGTTAAATTACAACCTGGAACATTATCCAACAGGCCGTGAAGGACTTTAAGGCATAATTGCCCACCTGGGATATTCTTTTAAGTTACAGAAAACATTACCAAGTGCATAAACAAAGTGTGCCAAGAAAATATTTTTTTTTATGAAACGGAAATGTGACATCTGTGGCTTAAATATTTATATTTGAGGTCAATATTGAGCCCATATGTCTCAGTTTAACAGTCTCTGTTAAATAACTTCCCCATGGGTTCATGTGTGTTTGTGTGTGCTCTCCTGCTGCTGGCCGACTGTGTCCTCCACCAGACTAAACAGTGTATTGAATTGTGTGATGCTCCAGTAGGTGTCTGGAGTGCACTGTGTCTTCGTTCAGGTGTCTCTCGTCCTCTGGCTTCTCGCTGCCGGTTGCTCATGGATTCGATGAGACCCCGCTGGGTAAAGTTTTCTGCTGCTGTCCTTTAAACAGCAGACAGCAGCGAGTCGGGCAGACAAGCTGAGAGGAAATCAATGGCACGTAAATTTCCAGCCACGAAAGAGGACACAGTCAGAGTCTCTCTTCCCCTCTTTGCTAAATTGACGTTTTTGTTGCTGCTTTCCCGTATTAGCACGCTGGAAGAATAGATGGATGCTGACTGAGGGCAGTATGTGGGTGGCTTAAGGTGCAGCGTGAAAGAAAATGGCAGAGATTATTATAGACTCATTGCAGTTCCCCTGTTGCCGTCTCTGATGGCTGAAGCCGGCAGAAAGTATTTTTAGTTGTATTTTAATGCAGGTTTCAAGATGCTGCCAAGCTTGTGACATGCAGGCACTGCCAACTCACACACATACACACACATCCACATCCACACAAACACATACATATACATGGCTTTACCAAGCCCAAACTATAACCTCTCTCCACTTGAAAAGTTTTCCTCATCTTACTTATAATGTATATCTTAACATCAGTTCGATTTAAGCAGACCTCTGTACAATCTATGTCTTATTTTGTTGTTTTTGTAACCCGGTCGCCAGAAATATGTTTACATTGTGTGTTACTGCAAACCATAAATGTGCTACTTTTGCACTTTATTATATAGCAGATACATTCAAACATTATTATATACAACACACGAGGTTAGGTTTTGGCACATAAATCCCTTGGTTATGGTTGGGAAAAGATCATGTTTTGGCTTAAAATACCCGGCTGTAGGGGCAAAATCCTGGCAAGCAAAGCTGCAGTCACTTGGTATAAAACACTGGCTTTTCATGGCATCATCCCTGCAGACTGGTTGCTATAAAACACCCATTTTGGGCCTAAAGAGCTGATCAACATACAGACAGGTTGCTACAAAACACCTGTAATTGGAGCCAAAAAAGCTCATGGAAACACACTGACAGGAGGCTACAAAATACCCATGATTGGAACCTAAAATCCAATGGAAAAACACTGATGGGTTGCTAAAAACACCCATGATGAGAGGTGAAAACCCCAATGAAAACACACTGACAGGTAGCTACAAAACATCTATGATTGGAGCTAAAAAAACTCATGGAAACACACCGACAGGAGGCTACAAAACACCCATGATTGGAGCCTAAGAGCCAATAGAAACACTCTGACAAGTGGCTACAAAACACCCATGACTGGAACTCAAAAAGCTCATGTAAACACACAGATGGGTTGCTAAAAACACCCATGATTAGAGCCTAAAAAGCCAATGGCAACACACCAACAGGTGGTTACAAAACACCCATGATTGGAGCCCAAAAAGCTAATGGAAACACACTGATGTGTCACTACAACCCGCATACGATTGGAGCCTAAAAAGCCAATAGAAACACACTAACAAGTGGCTACAAAACACCCATGACTGGAACCTAAAATCCAATGGAAAAACACTGATGGGTTGCTAAAAACACCCATGATTAGATGTGAAAACCCCAATGGAAACACACTGACAGGTAGCTACAAAACACCTATGATTAGAGCCAAAAAAACTCATGGAAACACACTAATTGGTTGCTCCAAACCACCTACAATCGGAGCCTAAAAAGCCAATGGAAACACAGCAACAGGTGGTGAGCTTCAGGTTGAGGATGGGGTTTAATGTAATGTTTGGCCTTAGGGTCAGAACCTTTCTGTTAGTAGTTAGTCAGACTGCTGATGCTGTTTACCCCATTAGACTCTGTTATAGTTTTGTTGGCACATCCACAAATCTCAGCTATCAATATTGCAGGTAAAATCTTTTCTTATCCAATACAAAAGATAAGAGGAAGACCTACACATTATACAAAAAGAGACTGTTTCTCTGTGTTTCTTCCTGTTGACATTTTGGAGATACAGCAACACCTACACCAGCACATACAGGTCAGCAGTTACATCAACAACACCACTGAAGTAGTCCGGCAGTGGCTGTAAAACAACAAGAAAATGATGTAAGATTCTTATGGGGAGTTGTGCTGCTGCTTTGTCACGTTGCAGCAGAGATGGTGTGAAAAGTCAGTGTGTGTTTGTGTTTGTGTGTTGAGGTTGGGGGTTTGGGGGATTGCTTGGGTTGGAGTCAGGCAGGGAGGAACCCCCCACGGGTCCTGAAGCCACCTGCTGTCACTGAGGAGCCCGACAGGCCGATGGGAGCTCACAGGATGCATCTGCAGGCGCCGCGGCGGCTCAGAAAGGTCTAATCCAGGATGACCTTTCTGCGTGGCGTGCATGTTGCCACTGCCATAACCGGCCAAGCTGACAGTGCCGGGAGGAAGCTGTGCATCGTGCAGTCGGGGGTGGGATATACACTCTGCATGGTAACTCAGAGAGAGGGAGGAAGAAGAAGAGGAAAGGTGGAGTTGAATGTGTCTGTTGAATGACATAAAGGTAAAAGTGAAGTAAAGATTGGTGGATGGAGGGAAGATGAAGTGATAGAGGGATGAAAAGAAGGATGGAGTTGCTATGGATGAGAGCGCTGGCTTAATAAAATCTTAAAGAGGGATTGTCTGGTGAAAATAAATGATTAAAAAAGTGGAAATGTAGAATAGGAGAGTGGCGACACGAGGGATTGAAGGTGAATCAAGACAATATTTCTGTTCAGGTTAAAAAATTTTAGTGTCTCTTGCAATTTAAAAAAGCAGCAGCATTTCTGAAGTCTTTATATCTGTTGGTTTTGTTTGTTGTTTGTGTCACAGAGTACAACACCAGAAAAGAAGAGAGGTTTTGTTGCTTTGCTGTTCTTTCCAGTGGATGGGTCTAATTGCTGGTGTTTGCAACTTTTAGAGCTTGAACTCTGCGTGTGCTGCTGAGCAATGACATTTCAGAAGGTGCACTAACTTTGTCGTATTTCCCGTCTGTGTTGGCACTGACTTTCAGCAGTTATGTTGAACTCTAAAGGGGGCCTGTTGGGCTGTTCCTTATTTTCTGTCAAACATGGCCAAAGTTTCAAATAATGAGGTAAACATATGGAAGGTAATCCCTTTAGCAAAGACCTCAGGCTTTAGACCGTTCTAAATGTTGTTCCCAACCTTTTTTTTTCTACTTTTGAGACAAGCTGACATCAGATTGTGACATTACCTGCACTGCTACATGTAGCTACATGCCAACATCAGGGAAGCATGGAAGTAATCATGGTTGCTGATGTTGGGGACTTCTCCCTGATTTCGGATAATAATCCTCCTGGAACTTGTCCAGTTGTGAAGATTTTGGTTCAGGTTTTATTTGTGATTTTTCAGAGTAGAAAGTGCTGCTATACTCCGTTACAGTCATTCCACGGCTGCAGGTACACTGCTAGATGTAGCTACATGCTAACATCAGAAAATTGTGTAATCTTGGTTGCTGATGTTGGTGATTTCTCCCTGATTTCTAAAATATTCTTGCTGGAACATGTCCAATTGTGTGGATGTTGATGTAGGTTTTATTGGTGATATTCCCTATTAGAAAGTGCTGCTACACTCCATCAGTCATTCCATATCTACAGGCTAATGTCAGGGAAACATGTAATCTCTGTTGTTGATGTTGTTCATTTCGCCTTGATTTCCGATCACATTCCTGCAGGAACATGTCTGGTTGTGTTTAGAGGCTTAATTGGAGATTTCTGGTGGTAGAAAGTGTCCGCTTCAACAACGTCCCCGGCTGCAACAACAATGCAGAGACACAGAGATGCCGAAGACCCAAAAAAGGCAGTTATTGTTGACATAGGGTGTAGCCCACATTGTGATATGTACTCCTGTTTAGAGCAGTGGCTATCTAGATTAAGTAATCTTGAAAAGTTTATGTCTGGATCAGGGTGATCCAATACTGTGTTGCTTTAAAAAAAAAACGGCACAGAAGTGAAATGGATTAGCTGATCCTGGATGGCAAAACATGGGATTTACAAATGTGAATGAGTTCAGTCCAAATCAAACTTTTTGGACAACTGGGCCCATATGTGCATAATACCAGTGCAAACTGGTGTTATGCATGCTGGCCCACTGTCATTGGCTTACTGGGACATTAGAATAGAACAGAGTCATTGTTAATGTTTTTAGTTGCACCTGTGCTTTTCCTGCTGTGACAGGTCCAAATGTCTGCTGTGTAAAATACCTATTAAATGAGAGATGAATAGATGGGTAATGGCATAAAATAGAAGAACAGAAGGAAATGTGTATGAAGGATGGATGGTCTGGAGTGTGGAGAAGACAGAGAGATGAAGAGAAACTAGTTAAAAACAAAACTCTCTTTCTTTGCTGCTCTTTTGGTTGAACATATTACAGTCAGTTGCTGATTGCCTAACTCTACTAATCCCCACAGATAGTTTATATTGTATGTCTTTCATGTGTCAAAGGGAGATATACAAAAGCTATTAAGCCAAATGTATTGTGTGGAACTAAACTATCAAAAACATATTCAGTTTGACGTTTATCCTCATGTTTCAAATGTTGACAGGATTAAAAATTGTACAAAAAGCACCTTTACTTTACAGCTTTGGCAGCTTGGGGAAGGTTCTGCCTTTGGTGGAGAGTGACAATTGAAAACTCAATTGAAGCATGGCGCTCTTTTGCTAAAAGCCGGGACGTTTTAAATTTTTAATGCGCACCGGATTGAGCGCTGAAAATGCGTTAAGCTCCCTGTGCTGTCAGGAACATGCAACAGTGCGTCCTCTGCTTAGAAAATAATGAGAGAAAGAGCCGGCGCTGTGAAAAGAGCTTCCCCGCAGACACGTAATCTCCGTCTATATGCTGTCTCACTTCTCCAGGCTCTGTTTGGATAAACAGGTGCTTATGAGACATGATTCTACATGCATTGCTCGCTCTTGACTCATGCTCTTTTCATCTGTTTTGCTCCGTCCTGTGGCTACTTAATTTAGAGGCATTTACATATGAGCTGGGAACCGTCCGAGTCCCAGTGGAGGCCTTTGAAGCTGTAGCTGGAGAGAGGCAGGGAGGGCTGGCTGGGTTTGTGCCATCAGGAGTGTGAGCTGAGGTGAAGGTGCAGCCAAGACCTCCTGAGTCCTGTGGAGGTGAAAACCAGGCCAGGTCACTGGGAACTTTTCTCAAGGACAATAACAGATTCTTCGACAAATCTCCAGTGTTTGCCATGTTTTGGGACTTTATTTGTGGTACAGCAGGTAATGTAATTGCTGACACCAGGACTGCTGTTGTGACAAGAACTGGGCCTGAGAGGGGGGCTGGGGTGTGAAGCAGGTCACATGTTGGCTTTGACAGGAGAGGAGGCTCAGGGCTTGTTCAGACTGCCAGCTCAAACCTGTTTTTTGGCATGTCCAGATTTAGTTTAGAAAAGGTGGACAGCAAGAAAAACATGAAAAGTTATTTTTCAGATCCAAACCACATTCTGAGGTGTTTTGAAATTGGACTTACATACATATGCGTCTCTGTCTGGCTGCTCTGGCCACTCAAATCAGATTTCACAGTGTCTTCAGAAGCATCATTTGCTGCACAGTGAAGCCTGCCATGACTGCAGCACAATATCACAGTGGATACCAGCCACCTCTGTTACTGAGTTTGTCTGGGGTCATTCTGAACCACGACTTGACAGCACAATTGCTTGTAGGACGAAATAATGGATCTCCATTTCTCATGCTTTAGGGTTTGGAGGCCGCGTCACCAGCGTAGCTACACAGATACTGACACCTGGTCTGACGCTACGATCAGACTGCTGGTAAACTGGGTTGGTTTCTCAAGTCAGATCTTTATTAATGGACTGAATGTCCACGCTGTTATTTGCAAGTAATCAGTTCAGATTTGTGTGCCAAGACAACCGATCTACATGGGATGCTGTGGTAACGACTCAGGCCTCAGTAACGATGTAGCTACGCTGGTGACACAGCTTTCCAATGCAGGAGTAAGAGAAATGGAGGTCCATCATTTCACCCCCCAAACAGTCCCATCAACGATCAATTAATCAACAAGCGACTGTCCAAAAACTGTTGTTCTCTATGTAGTCCTCTGTAACACTCGGCGGCTCAGCACCTGTGTCATTCTGGATATAACGTCATCATGTCGCGGATTACGCTGAAACAAAAAACACTTGGTTAAGGTCAGGAAAAGATCATGTTTTGACTTAAAATACCTGCTTTTGGAAGCCCAGTCCCAGCTGAAAATGAAGCGATATCTCAATAAAAAAACAGCTGCCTGAAAATGCAGCTTTGGCTTATTTCGTGGCACTATGCTCAGTGGAAACAGCAACAGGTCACTAACAAATACTCATGTTCGCTGGCTTAGAAGACACTGGAACACTGCAATGACTTGCTAACAGCAACCAGTTTTGTTGTTTGTTGGTCTCGAACAGTGGTCTGCAGCTTAGCAGGTGTCTCACTTAGGTGACCATCCCCCATTCCTTCCACCTCTCAATGACAAAATCAGCTCATGTACTGCATTGCTTTAGAAACGTTGATATGATATGAGACCTACAAATGTAATGTATTCGTGGTTTGCAGAACAGACAATACCAACATTTTTTTCTGCCGACTGTTCAGTCTACCTCCAAATGCGTTTTGGATGTGATCTGCATTTCTTTTCTTTTTTTTCCACTGTCCAGACTTTGTAAGATCAATCTGCATATAATCTAGATACACCAAAAGATGGCTTTGGCCTGGCAGTTTGAACAAAGCCCTGTATACTGATAGGATGTTTAATAGACATTTTTAAAGTTTATTTTGTTTAGTTGGTTAAGTATACAGTAATTGGCTTTTTAAAACCCAGACAGGCAGCTTCAAAGTAACTTCAGTTCCCAACAAAATTGGCTTTCATTATCACACAATGATTAACTGCTAAATTACTTCCAATCAGGCGAATTTAAAGTACTTGACCCCGTAATCTCACTGGAAAGACTCCAGTCAACAAGTCTCCCTCGTCTGAATCCAAGGAGCACTTGTCAATTTGTTTAGTTTTCAGATCACTGCCAACACCAGTGTTGTGACTGTGTGAAGTAAATGTTCTGTTAATGTAGTGTGGTAAATATCTCATGGCAGACCTCGGCTGTTTACTAATGTGATCACTGAGAATGCTGCTCTACGAGCTTTTACAGATTCTCAAACAGAGGAAATTAGTTTGCGTGGTGTACAACAATGCACTCTTTGGCACAAATGTCCACAGGGACTCAATCAGAAATACTTTATACTTTATCTCAAACTCAAGCAGGAACTGATTAGAGTTCAGTGGTCAAAGGTCACTGTGATCTCATCCGTTTAATTCTTGTGAACGCGATATCTCAAGAATGCCTTGAGGGTATTTTCTCAAATATGGCACAAACATCCACTTGGACTTACACAGGAACTTATTAGAGTTGGTTGTCAAAGTCACCCTGACCTCATCCGTTTGATTCTTGTGAATGCGATAACTCAAGAAGGGCTTGAGGGAATTTCCACAAATTTGGCACAAATGTCCACTCAGACTCAAGCAGAAACATTCTGGTGGTCAAGGTGACTCGCGGCATCAGACACTGTTGAAAAAAGCCGTCCTTAAATGTTGGAATAATATGAGCCGTTCTGTGTTAGTTTAATGGTGCTCAGCGACGCCAGAGAAAAATGCGGTGAGACGAGAACAAAAGTTAAGGCGGCAAAAGTCCGTGTAAGGTGGATGGGAGGGGTGGTGGATGAGTCCAACAAACCCTGTTCTTTTTTCCTAAACCCAACCATGTTTGTTAGTTGTTGGAGTAAAAAAACGTTAATTCACCTTGTTGTATTGACATAGTGCGTTTATTTTGATAGAGACTATATGTAAATGGTTAATTTAATTTTAATTTTAAATAAAACACACCCAGGATAACTTTCACGTTGTAGCTGGACATGGAAAGTCCATGACCAAACCAAAATATGTGACAAAGTCGGAGTGAGAATGTGTTAGGTGGGTAGAGGCATACGATTTACAGTAAGTCTAGTTTTATTTAAATAGATATGCTATCAAAAGTGTATCCTTGAACAATAAATACACCTGTTACGGGTCTGATAGAGGGTGGTAACAGGTTTGCAGTTCTTTTCAGCAGGATGTTCAAACAAATCTTCTCAAACTACCTCAGCATAATTCCTCTTTCAGCTGTTTGTAGAACTGTTCCATTCGTGTGCTTGCTGTCAAAGCCTCATGGAAGCTGTAGCTTTTAAATGCTTACAAATAATTGTTTTATCTACGTGTTATTTGAGTTTTACTGTGCAGTGCAGTAGAATGTATCTTTAAAAATGGACAGACAACCCTGGGAGTGTGTTTTAGCTTTTTATTAAGACGGATGAGAAAACCCAGTGAGTTACAGAAACTAGAGGAACAGAGGCTATGGTTAGAAGAGGGCGTAATCTTGAGAAAGATGCTGAATAGTGCAAAACAGAATCAGGACACTGAATATCAGTCTTCCTATCGTGGAAACTGAACACTGTCAGACATTTTAAACCACAGAGCGAAATCATGTCTGAATGTGGAGCAGAGGAGAGCAACTTAGGACTATTACTGGGGTTAAAATAAGGTCAGTGGCTGGATGGGTCTGGTTTGCAGCTGAAGGTGGAGAGGTTGAGGGTGGAAGTAAATGTCAGGATGGAGGTGAGAGCAGCTTGCCCCGGACTCAGCGGCCTCCAGCTTAATTACAGAACATCATAGCCTACATCATTAGATAACCCTGCTGGCTTTCATCTACTTGTTTTTCTTCCTATGCTCCAAAATGAGGAGATTCTTGTATTTTTTATAGTGTTGGTAAATATATTTAGCTTCAGGTTGTACAGTGTCGGCCACGGCTGCTCCAAACACTCAGCTTTGTTAATTGTGTTCAAACGGATCGTGCAGTGCATGCCGACGCCTCCGGGTCCTGGCTGCTGCTCCTGTGGTTAAAAACAATCACTCTTGTTTATTTTGAGCCTCTTTCTCAGCTGTATATGCGTGGTGAAGATTGTGGAGTAGAAGAGAATATGATGAACCAGGCCCTTTGGAGGACATAGGTCAGCTAGACTGGGGCAGAAAAATAATGCACTGAATTTGTTCTCAGACTACCGATAATGTGTGGCAAGGCTTTGTGGTGTTGTGCATTAAAATTATATTTGTGTTTATGCAAGTTACTGCTAGAGCTTGGCTGATACTGGATTTCTGAGTAGGAGCTGTATGCCTCCATGCCGGTAATAATCGTGGCTGTCGTGAACGCAATATCTCAAGAACACCTAAAGGGAATTTCTTTAACTTTGGCACAAATGTCACTTGGACTTAAGGATGAACTGATTAGAACTGATGAACTGATTTGTTGGTCAAAGGTCAAGGTCACTTTGACCTTGTTTTCATCTCATTATTGTGAACACAATATCTCAAGAACACCTTGAGGAAACTTTTTTAAATTTATCACAAACATCCACTTTGAATCAAGGATGAATGGATTAGAATTTGGTGGTCAAAGATCAAGGTCACTGTGACCTTGTCTGTCTCATTCTTGTGAAAGCGATATCTCAGGAATGCCTTAAGGGAATTTCTTCAGCTTTGGCACAAACGTCACTTGGACCTAAGCATAAACATATTCGATTTTAGTGGTCAAAGGTCAAGGTTACTATGACCTTGCTTTCATCTCATTCTTGTGAATGCAATATCTCAAGTAGGGATGCACGGTAATATCGGCACGTCATCTGTATCGGCCGATATGGACTTTAAAATAGGACTACAATCGGCCAACATGCTTTTTCTTATGTGCACAATGGGCCATCATGATAAGAGTATGCATGTATAATATGATGTTAATTCCACCATAGAAGAGACTTGATGATTACTAAAATTAGGTGGGGAAAAGAGTAGATATATCAATATCAGTATCGGTTATCAGCCAAATGAGGTATATTTTGGCATATCAGATGTCCGCAAAAAATCCAATATTGTGCATCCCTACTCTAAAAAAAAAAAACCTTATGGAAATTTCTTCAAATTTGGCACAAACATCCACTTTGAATTTAGAATGAACTGATCAGAATTCGTTGGTCAAAAGTCAAGGTCACTGTGAGCTTGTGTGTTTCATTCTTGTGAACATGATATCTCAAGAACGTCTTGAGGAAATGTCTTCAAATTTGGCACAAATGTCCACTTTGAATTTAGAATGAACTGATCAGAATTCGTTGGTCAAAAGTCAAGGTCACTGTGAGCTTGTGTGTTTCATTCTTGTGAACATGATATCTCAAGAACGTCTTGAGGAAATGTCTTCAAATTTGGCACAAATGTCCACTTATTAACTGATTAGAACTTGTTGGTCAAAGGTTACTGTGACCTCACCAAACATGTCTTTGGATATAACTCAGGAATCAAACACTAATTATGACAAAATTTCACACAAATGTCTAACAGCATAAAATGATGAAGTGATGACATATAATATCCAAAAGGTCAGAGGTTAACTTCACTGTTACATCATAATATTCTGCAAAACCTTTCTGGCCACTGAATTGGTGACACTAATCTTGAAACTGTGCTGATTGTATAGATCTTCAGTGCTGCCAGGGAAGATGTGTGTGAAGCATCCATGTTATCACAGACATCACATGCATGTAAACTGTAAGTGTAACTTGACGGGTTTGCTGAGGCATGACATCTCGAGCGTAAATACTTAAAGTAGCACTCACTCTTAAAAGAACTATTTTTAGGTGCCAGTTGATTGAAATCAATAAATCGACAGGTTGAAATAAAATAAAATCAACGGACGTTATAACACTGGAGGAAACAAAAATATAAACAAAAATAGAGAAATACTGGGATGGATTAGGATAATAAAAGGACCAAAAGAAGTTACACCCACCTCTCCTGCAGGGGAACTGGACAAAATGGGAGTGGGGAATGGGTAAAAGGGTGACATAGGAGGGTTTCTGAACTTCAACAATATTCCTGGTGTTTGGAGGTCCTCTCAGTCAAAAATAAACAATGACCAGAGAGACGTAAAGGTGATATGAACCTGTTACATTTGTACACATTCTGCTTTTCTTTCTATGAGTCTTTGTGCATAAAACAAGACTGCAAAACTAAAACAACTTGTTGTTATTTGAGGCAACACATTTGTTGTTTTTGCTCCCAAATGTGATTAAAACATAGTGGACACAGAACATTGCACTTTAATGTGGGTGGCTTTATTAGGGGCCATAAATTGCACTTTGAGCCGTGCTTTTTGTTGGAGGCGGGTTGTGTTTGCAGTTTGCTCACAATGGCCTCATACAACCTGAGAATTAAAAGGATGGATACCTCTGTAGAATCAGCGGCAAAATCTCCAAATGTAGACAAATTACAGTTTTCCCATGGTGTGTATCGTCACATCATGCAAACCTTGTTAGCATGGTGTTAAAGTGGGGTAGTCTTGGCACCATTTAGAGAGCTATCTGTACAATCTGGCCGTTTAGTAACACAATAGTTGTAGATTGCAGGAAGGCATAGCAACACTGGCAACCATGATATTGTGTGTGTGTGTGTATCAAGCCTTTTTAAAAGCATTTGTGGGGCTTGGACGTCCAAACAAGTCAGTTTCAAAAGACTGGAATTCACTTTGTGATCCAGTCAACAACAAGTTGGCACCTGCTAAAGGAAACAAGTTTAAAGACACGTTTGGTCTCAGTGCGTATACTCCCAGTCGTACCCTTTTAAAGTAACCTGTGCCAAGTGAATATCTGTGTGCTCATAACATGAAATGTCCTCATACCAGACCACTGAAACTGATCTGACTCTGAAGAAAGACTTTAGATTTCACTTTTCTGGCCAACATAAAAACAAAAATGTCACATTCATTAAACGTAAATGTGCCTATTTATTTACTTAAGGCTGAAGATGGTTCATGGCTTTAATAACTTAACTACCGAATAGTGTTTTGAAAGATAAGTTTGGATTAAGAACTTTACTGTGTTTATCTTCTCAGTTTTTGCAGAGACCTTTTCTGGCTGCCTCTTGAGCTTAGAGCTGCGTAACATGGACAAAATTAATTTCATTATTGAGAAACAATTTTGATGGATGTTGAAGCGTGGCTTTGAATGCAATAGTGCCAATTTCTAGCTTTGTTTCTAAGTGCTTTCCAATTATGATTTAAAATATGAAATACATAAATAACTCCATTTATAAATAAAAGCCCTGCTAAAGCACAAGAAGCGTCTGGTATGGATGTGATCATCTTAACACCTTTCTTACTTACGGTGTGTGTAGGTGTCTGTGCAGAGACACTCATTTGTGTATTTCAAATAATGGTAGTGTTTGTTTTTTTAAAGATGAATACAAAGCACTTTATGAAAAGGAACTATTCATTTGTGGGCGGACTGAAAACAAGCTGATAACACTGTTGTTGTCATTGTATTCCTTTACCACCAATGTACTTTCCTTCCTTATAAAAGCCTTTATGAAGTCTCACTGCACAAAAAGGTTTAAAGTGTTATTCAAACTGGACCCTATTTCCCATGTGTTTGAGTCTAAGTGATTATTGGGAACAACAATTTTTTGAACTGGTCCAGTACTGAGCGAGGAGGGCTGGAGCTGGGAGCAGCGAAACAAGCTGCAATGTAACCATTTGAGACATTTGGCACCGTCGATTTACGTCCAATAGAAGTGTTTGTTTTTGCCACTGACTGAGGCTCAGATTAATATTTTAAGCATCTGACAACTTATGTAAAGGATCCGTACAGAGATGGACATTTTTGTAAAAGAGTAAGATCCTTTTTTAAAACCAGGAATTCACCAGGAATGATGGATTCACGTCGTCAACTCTTACATTGAGTAACATTACAAGTAAACATTTAGTCCTTCTCAGGCAAGCTCAGGGGTTTAGTGTGGCTGTAGCCCACAGGAACGACGCTCCGCAATGCTTTTTTTCCTCAAGGATTGGGATATACACAGTTTACATAATGCAGTCGAAATTAATATATATTTTTAAACGCTTGCAGATCCACTCATTACTAAAAGCGTCTGTCATCTAAGAGAGACAATAAAAACTAAAGTGATGGTCAAAGTTGTCACAGTGACATTTAAGGTGTGCTGATGGATTCACGTCATCAACTCATGCATTGAGTAACATTACAAGTAAACGTTCCACCTTAAAAGTCCACAGTATGAACAGTGGTTACATGAGCCTCAAAACCAGACACAACTCAGCCCTGAGCAGAGTGACCATCCTCTACTGACCAATCAGACTGCAGTGTTCACAGCTCCACCTTTTAGTACCAGATCTGTGTGCTAGGTACCCCAACAGAGGGGGGACCAAACATGGGGACGGTACTGAACAGTTCCTTTGGTACCATCCACAACTTTTCAGAGTGGAAACGGAAAAAAAGTGTACTGAACTGAACCGAACTGAACTGTGCTGTACCGAAAGTGTTTGGTGGAAATGGGGCATTAGACACAAAAACATGGGGAAATAGAGTCCAGGTTGTAAAACATGGAACTTACCCTTTAATTGCTTCTGTCTACAGTGTTTAAAAGTCTCTGGGCTCAGTGAACAGTTTGTTAATGCCCAAGGAATGCATTCACTATTTACACTAAAACCTGACTTTTACCTGTAATGACCGATTCTTTCTGTCTCTACTCATTTCCCCCTTTTCTTCCTTCTCCTCCCTATACCTTCCCTTACATATACCTCTTCACATTTCTCATCCTCCTCCGTCTCCTCCCTCCCTCCCTTCATCTCCCTCCTTCCTCCCCTCAGGGCATCAGCAGTCTGTTCAGCTCTCTGAAGGTGGTCCGCCTGCTGCGTCTGGGCCGGGTGGCCAGGAAACTAGACCACTACCTAGAGTACGGTGCTGCTGTTCTGGTCCTGCTGGTCTGCGTGTTTGGACTGGTGGCTCACTGGCTCGCCTGCATCTGGTAAACTGCTTTTTGTTTATGAGTTTTACGGCCACTGAAGGAACTGTTTCTCTTTCCCTCACAGTTTAGTGCCATTCATAAGCTCCTGCTGACTGCTGGGAATTTACCCATCTTCCTAATTGTTCCTAATTGCTTATGAATGCTAAACACTGCTCCCGCCCTCCCCACCTGTTCTGTGCATCACAAAGCATCTGCTGCTGTTCTGCTTGCTACAAGCCTTGTTTAGTTTCCTCCAAAGTTGTACAACATCAGTTGTCATCATGTCTTTATGCCCTATAGCAAACTATTTCTGCTCCCAAAAAACACAGACTCCCTTTTCAAATCATTCCTTAACTGCAAATACTCCCGACATTAAAAACAGCAGCAATATTTTGATCATCACTGCTATATTTGGGGTCATTTTACAGCTTTACCGCACATAAATTGCCAAACTGAGCACTTTTACACCTCCACAGCTGAATTAACTTTTCATATTAAAATGGAAGTGAAAAGTGCATGAACTAACTTATATTAATAACTGAATATGAGCCTTGACAGACCAAAGACCCCTCAGTCTGCTCTTACATGAATCATTGATGGTTTTAATAACCATATTTATGGTTGGCTTAAGTAGTCCTTGATATTTGAGGCATTGAATTCAGAGATAGTGTGTATGCTAAATGATGTGTGCATATAGAATGGAGGGATTAAGGTATTTGAAGTGTCTTTAAGGGGGAATTTGTCCTTTGCTGACAAGGATTGAGAGTTGTAAAAGGCAGTTTCTATCAAGAGTCAGGCAACTCTGTCTCATTTTATTTATATGTTATTAATTTGTTTTGCTTCCCTGGATTATATTCAGATTGTTGTTTCTGTTACATGTTAAAACTCAACCTGTCTCTTCACTGTGCATGTTTTCCTAACCTTAACTGAATGCTGTGAATTCCTACAGATAAGTTTTTCAGTATGATTGATTATTATATTGTAAGAATGGGACATTGTTAGGAAGTTTCAACGTCTTGCAAAAACATACGTTTTCTCATTATGTTGATATAAAAACATAATCCTGGCGGCTTTGTGTTACCACCAAAATGTATTTGCTCTTGCATTTAAGCAGTGTATGAACATTTTTTCTCAGAGACAGGGTTGAGTCAGGCAGTTTTTTAATCTTGCTGACCAAAGTTCATTTCGAGATGTGTTAGTAACACTAGACATACAGTATTATGTAGGCATTTGGCACAGAAACTGTTGACTAATATAGACAGACTGTGAGCAATCATGTCCACATTGTGTCATTCACAAAGTTGAAGTAAGATTGTGAATAGATAAAACAAACTGTGGATGGAAAATACTTAAAGGAAACCTGTATTTTTTTCCCTTATTTTCTGACATACAGTAAATATAAAGTTGTAATGTCAGATGTTCATATTGAATATGGCCATAATGTCAAATAATAAGGTAAAAGTATGTTAAAGTAAACCCTATGAATAAAAACCTCAGGCTTCAGACTGTTCTGAATACTCTGATTCCAACATTATTTAGACTCTCAAGACAAGCTGACGTCAGTTTGTGACGTAGCCTATACTGCTACATGTAGCTACATGCTAACCAGGGTTGGAAATTACTGTAGCACCAGTCACCAGCCAAACAATTGGCTGCTGGATTTACTTCACTCACCAGCCGAAAAAAACAATTGCATCGATTGAGTGGCTGGTAGATTTTGGAATCCACCAGCCACAGTGTCGGGTGCACAAAAAAGTTAACTTCCAACCCTAATGCTAACGTCAGGGAAACATGTAACTTTGGTTGCTGTTGTCGTTAATTTCGTGCTGAGTTCAGATCAGATTCTTTCTGGAACATACCCAGTTGGGAAGATTCTGATTTCAAAGCTTTTATTGGTGATTTTGGTGATTGGTGTAGAAAGTGCTGCTCTTTTCCATTACAGTTATTGCGCGGCTGCAATGACAGTACAGGGATGCCAAGATGTAAAAGACCTGGAAATGTTGACCAATCAGAGCAGACTGTGAATACAGTGTTAGAGCACAGACAGAATGAGGGAAACTGTGTTCTTTGAACATTAAAGCATGTAAACATGTTCCAGTAGAGAACCACAATACAAGTATGAACCTGAACATTAGCATAAATACTCAACATACTACTCAACATACTCAAATTGAAACCTTGTCCTCACCAGGTACAGTATCGGAGACTACGAGGTTATCGATGAGGCCACCAACACCATCAAGATGGACAGCTGGCTCTACCAGCTGGCTATCAGCATTGGATCACCTTACCGCTACAACGCCAGTGGCTCTGGCCAATGGGAGGGCGGCCCTGGCAAGGATTCTCTGTACATCACCTCTCTGTATTTTACTATGACCAGCCTGACGACCATCGGATTCGGCAACATCGCCCCCTCCACGGACGGGGAGAAGATCTTCTCTGTGGCCATGATGATGGTGGGATGTAAGTACGAGCGGCTGCTTTTTACTTTGACTGTGCTGTTGTGGCAGGACGCTGGAAGCTGTGCAGTATCTGGTGTTGTGGTTTTGGTGCATTTTGGAGGGTGAAATTTAACAGTAGGTCATTTTCATTCAGCAGATATCACTTTACTTTCCTACAATGTGTGTATACGGATAGAAAATCCACTTAGGGAGCAGCTGGGAATGCTGGTGGTGGACTTTTTATGATATATTGATGTTTGAAGCAACGTGATGTGCTGTGTTAAAGTTTTAGTACTGTCTGGTTTTTGCCAAGTTAGTGGTGCAGTCTGAGGATGGTGATGAGGGCTGGTCAGTCCAACACTCGAAAATGCCACAAAATGTAGTTGAATTTTAATGATCCAGAATGTTGACTTGGTGAATTTTGGTGACTCTGTGACCTTTTATCTTCTGTGAATATTGGGCCAAAAGGTATTGTTGTATACACTGAATACTGTGTGCAGATTTCTACGACATGTAGAGAGAGGAGGATGACATTCTGGATGTATTAACTTGATGTGAACTGGACACATTCTGTAGAACGTGCTTTTTACTATTTTACCTTTATGGTTTATGGTGACTTTTGGATATTTACTGGAATTAACCTGTTGCATTTTTGGACTCTCCATGGGCTTTCCATTGGGGTGTCCATTGGGTAAGAATTTCACTTTCTGATGTATCAAAATATCCAATCCAGATCCAACCTGTCAGGTGCTACTCTGAGAAGACTCGACCAAGAGTAACGCTCCAGAACTCAACTTTTATATATTTTGCATCTGTGTAGCCACAAGGGTCGATACGATATGAATTATTTTGCCACATTGGCAGGGTTTGTAACTGCTGTACGTGCCAACTGCACCAGAGTTCATATCAGATTTGTTTTTTGATGACCAAATTGGCTGTTAACATTCCAGAATTCCGACACTATACAGTAGTACGACTACTGGACATATATGTTATACACACACGTGACACATATGTTTTACAAAGCCGTATCACTGTCTACTAGGGAGGTAACGATATATCGAATTTCGCGGTGTCGTGAAAAAATAAATTCTCGATACCGTCATGGGAATGCCACGGTAGTTATATAGCTGCGCTCTCCTACAGAGCCGGTAATATGACTGTGTGACTACATTCCCCATAATCCTTTGCATGCATCTGCACGCGCAGGTGAGAGCAGACTCGTACAGCTCAGCCTCTCAGCCTTCGACTCTGACCCGTGCGTGACTGGAGGAAACAGTGAATAAAAGTAAGGAGATTGACTGTTCTTCTCTGTGGATTCTCTCCGCGACCGTTCGTCATAGCGAGAAGCCACGCATATCACGTGACACAGCGGAATCGTGGCTTTCCGACAAGATCACTTGTCGGTGGTCCAATGTTTTCACAGTGAAAAAAAATGATAAAGTTACACTAAAATAATGTATAACAAAGCTTTCATACAGCTTTGCACACACATTACTGTTGGATGGATTACTCGCGAATGCAGGGTCGCACAGAAATGCCACGCATATCACATGAAAGTGCAGGACCAGAGCTTTCCTCTCCTCATCTCCTGTTTTGAGAAAGTGTTAGGGTCTCCTTGATGTCAAGATTGTCAACCTGGCGTGAACAAACTGAGTGAATGTGTGTTTTTGAGTTTTTCTATGGCTTCCAGGGAAATGGCTGGGCTTTATTTATTTTGGTTTTCTTTTACACACATCTCTACCCACCTCTCTCTCTCTCTCTCTCTGTCTCTCTCTGTGTATCTGTGAGTGAGGGATTGTGTGTTATTGAGTTTAGATTATTTCTAATTTATTAATTTTGTTGTTGTTGCAGGGTCTGATTTTTCTAAGTTCTGTATATTTGATGAATATTAAGACGACTCTATCCTCATAATTTGATGTCATTCAGATGACTTTCTAGTAATAGTACTACACTACTTTCATTCAGAGTAGGTTAAAAAATACTGAATGTTTCCATTTTCATATTCTGTCACTATAGTTTTATTGACATGACTTTGTTATGGCACTTTAATGTCTGCCTGCCTAGCAGTAATAGGGGGGAAATGAAAGCACATGTTCAACTGTGTGTTGATTTGTTTATGATACGTTTCCAAGTTAAAAATAACATGCTGTACAGTGTACATGCACTATTTTTGAATAAAATAGCTATTTTTAACAATAAATTTTCTCTTTTTTCCCCTTGTATAAATATCGTGATATATATCGTATCGTGGACTCTTTATCGTGATAATATCGTATCGTGAGTTTCTGGTATCGTTACATCCCTACTGTCTACATTTAAACAACAACAAACAGAAATATTACCGTCTTTTTTGCATTCCAAGCCCATTGAATTAAATTTCTTGGAATTAGATAGCCTAGATCAATGGGAGGCAACCTGCAACTCCAGAGCCACAAGTAGCTCTTTCGTCCCTCTCTAGCGGCTCCCTGTGGCTTTTACCATTTAAAAAAAACAAACAAAAAAAAAACTACATGGAAATGAATAATTGGTATTCTTTGATATTTTAATTCTTAGATATCAGTGTTGTAGGCCTAAAGAAATTCTTTCATTCTCCAATTGTAAAAAGGAAAAGCGTCTATAGCAAATAAAATCTGAAATGTGTGTAATGCATCTACTGCCTGGCACCTTTTCCTTTAAATTTTGCTGAACCTCGATAGCAGTGGCGAGTCTTGAATCTTCCTAACTGGTTAGCTGTGGATGCCAAATCCAAAAAAGCAAATGTCTCAGAATAAATTGGAGAATTAAGTGGTGTATGGAGAGATTTGTTTGCTTTCATTGCAGCTCTGCAAAGTTCAAGTACCAAATGATCATAAAAAGTGCCCTGCAGAGTGAATGCTCATTTAGACTATTAGTACAGGCTAATTTCGACTTAATAGGCTGTGTGACCTTCATTAAAAGCCTCAAATATGTTTTGTGGCTCCATACAGATTTTTTAAATTATTTTTGGTCAAAAATGGCTCTTTTGACAGTAAAGGTTGTCGACTCCTGGCCTTAATGAGAAGCAGCCTATTGAACAGGGTGACTAATCAGAAAAGTTGAGTGGCAGAGGCAAAGGAGGAAAAGGACCCGGTTGAAGGCACTAAGCCTCACCGTGAAGTCCTATTTGATGACATCCAGGGAATCACTGAGCACTGTATCCACCATCCAGCTTGCCATGCTGAAGCGAAGCACATCTCCGGTCTGATCTATAAGACCTGTGGTGTGTTGAAAGTCTTCCTGGAGAACATGATCTGTAATGTAACCTACACCCAACATGTTAAGAGGAAGACCTAGCCTCCTGAGACCCGAACTTTTGTTTGGTATGCATTTCTAATTTCCCAGTGTCCTAAATCTGAACAACAATAAAGTCCCAGTGTCCTCAAACAAGTACTTCCTGATTAACAGCATCTTAGCTTGATACTTTTGCTAAATGTGGTCAAATTTGTTGTCATATCAAACTGCAAACTTTATTAATCATAAATGAAACCATAAAATGTGATCAGATTTGGACCTTGTCCACTTTTGTGTCGGGATCGGCTGCAGACTGACTTGGCAGAGATGGCTGCCATCTTGTTTTTACATGGATTAGTGTATTGTGCTCTTACTACCGCTAGATGGCACAAAAAGTGTCCATGAATGAGGACAACAGGTCTGAGTTGAATGAAGTATAAGGACAAGTAAACCCAAAATGTGATGCCCTCATATGAAGACACAGTCGTCTTGGGTAACATCTTACTATATAATGACGAAAACTCTGTGTGTGTGTGTGTGTGTGTGTGTGTGTCTGTCTGTTCCATGTTTTTCTCCTCACTGACTTGGTCAATCCATGTGAAATTTGGCACAGTGGTAGAGGGTCATGGGAGGATGCGAATGAAGCAATATTACATCAATTGGCCAAAGGGGGGCGCTATAGCAACCGATTGAAATTGCAAACTTTGAATGGGCATATCTCATGCCCCGTATGTCGTAGAGACATGAAACTTTGCACAGAGATGCCTCTCCTCATGAGGAACACATTTGACTCAAGAACCCATAACTTCCGCTTATATAGATTTTCCACATTTTGAATTTTTTGAAAAACACTTCAAATCGATCTCTTCCTAGGAAGTTTGAGCGATCTACATGAAACTCTGTGAACATAATCTAGGGACCAATATCTAAAGTTCCCTCTTGGCAAAAGTTGGAAAACTTACTAAAACTGAGCTTCTATAAGGCAATGACTTTAACTATCTGCCTTTTAACGTGCTACCTCAACTACTAATGTACAGTTTTAGCCCACTAACTATCCCACTATTGGCAATGGTACTACTGTACTTTCAATAAAGCAATCGTACTATCAAATTCACAAAAACTCTGTCTGAATACATTGCTCTTCTTAATGGGTTCAGTTGACTATTTAATCCGCAGTTTCCTATGACCTGTATCCCAAACACACACCATGTGAAACTGTATGTGGGCAACTGTGCACTCAATGGGTATGGACTAGTATCTTATAGTTCACACAATATAAGAATATTTCATTTTGACATATTTCCTATTTTGGTTTTTATTTTAATCTGCCAGACACATGATACTAGCAGGGTTTGTTTCAATTTCACATCTTATCCTAATGACCATCACCACCACTGTGCTCCTGCTGTCTGATGTCAACTGCTGTTTAAAGAGCCTTTTAATCTATTAGGCCTCCTGAAATATCACCACACCATTTGGACATTTTTACAGTGTGACACCGCAAACTTTATTTCTATTATTGATCTTTTTATGGAAATCTTGCGGTGGGTTTAATGGAGAGTGTGAACTAGAGAAGTGTCGGTAATTTGTTTTTACAGTGTTCAGAGGCTGCACACAGATCTGCGCAGCAGGCGACAGCATACGGATGATGAAAGCTGCAGAAAACTTACACACAATAATAGAAGGGAGCATGTGACACACATAATTAATGGCAAACTGTGCTCCCTGTGGTTAATGTGAGGAATCATCTGAATAAATGAGGGAGCAACAAAATATTTATGGCTAACAGCAAGTGGAGAATACATAAATATACTGAATCGACTACTACAATAAACACGTCAGTATTTTGCATTTCAAAAGAGAGAATTATTCACACAGTCACCTCATCAGGCTTCATCTTTCAGTGCTGTAAAGCTTCACACAAGACTTTTGTGACATTGAGACAGGAGCTTGTGTTCCATCCCAGACTTTCAGTTAAAGATGGAGTCAGCAGTTATGGTGAAAGGTGGGTGATACTTGAACTCAGCACCCAAACACAGACTCCTCCTGTCAGAGCTCCTTCAGAAGCTCCACCAGCCAAATTCATGGACGCACATCACCAAGGCAATGACTTCTTAGCTGTTGCTGATTGGCTAGAATAGTGCTGTGTGATTTTTGTCACGGCCAGGGCTGTGTATGAGTGCAACACATTCTCACTCTGACCTCGTCTTTCCATGTTGATATATGACATGCGAGGTACCCTTGGTGTTTTGGTTGTTGACGTTCTGGGACGTCGTAATTTCAGCCTGTTACATGCATCGTCTGTTTTCAAAACTAACTTCCGTTTTCACAGGAAACGAACAGTTTGCATACAGTCTCTTTTAAATAAATGCACTATGTCAAGACCATTAAGTGATGTTTTTTTCCTTCAACAACAAACACACGTGGTTACATTTTGCCAATAGCAAACACAGCCCTCCTGGGTAAAAGTCTGACGTTGTTGGACCCATAAACCACACCTTCCACCCGCCCTACAGGGACCTCCGCCACCTTAATGTTCGTTATTGTCCTGCCCCGTTTCCTCCTGACACTGCCGGGCACCGCCGTCTATCATTCCGATGTTGGTGTTGGTTACGTTGGTGACGCTCTAAGTCACTGACCAAGCACCGGTTTTCGATGACTTATGAGTCCAACCGGGTTGAAAATAATCTGCAATAAAGGCCTCTGAACCAAAATCTTCACAGCCGGACATGTTCCAGCAAGAATCTGATCCAAACTCACCAACAAATTAACAACATCAGCAATTAAAATTACATGTTTCACTGATGTTAGCATGTAGCTACATGTAGCAGTGTGGGCTACGTAATGTTAAGACTGGCAAGAGCAGATGACCATATCAAGAAATCAGGTCACAAACTGACATCAGCTTGCATTGAGAGTCAAAAAAATTTGGAAGAGTATTCAGAGTATTCAGAACAGTCTGAAGCCTGAGGTTTTTACTAACAGGGTACAGACCAACTTTTTATATACAGTATGACAGAAATTAAGGAAAAGCATAACTGGTTCCCTTTAAGTATTAATGCCGGCAACCGACCGTGTACCATGCTGACGTGAAAGGGCATCTTTTTGTCCTCTCTGGCACTGGTTTTCGTCGACTTAACTCAGAGTGAGACTGGGTTAATTAACACCAGATTAATTTTCAGCGCACACACAGAACAGACAGCTCGTGGACCTTGAGGAGATACTGGCTGAATCTGACAGAAAGTGTATTTAATGAGAATCACTGACTGCAAAGTTAATGTTCTTGATCTTCGCATCACCATATCTCCATGAACATTTGCCACAACTAGAGTCTTGTTTTTTTTTAGCTTTAACCATCCTGTAGTTGTCATGTACAGACTCAGTACTGAAGAAAAGAAAGACTTGGAGTTCTGCAGAATTTTGAAATGTGTTCTTGTCCAGCAATAGGGTTGTTTTCCTTCCTTCTTCCCTTTCTGGTGAAATTTATATATCCAACACCTACAGTATGTGTTGCATCAAACGGGAAGACAGATAAATGCTGTTGCAGGCTCTCGGTAGACGCTCCGTAGAGGACCACACACACTTCGCAGATGGAGCAGTGCAGATGAGAACAAAGACTCAGCTTTTCTGTTCATTTTTGTTTACAGCTGGGTGCAGAGTCGTAAAAATGATGCAAGACTTCCAGGCTATAGACATTTTTAAGGATGTTGGAAGGAAATCTGATACTGACAAGAGTGAGTCTCAGGGCATTATCCCATTTCTTATTTAAACTGGACACTCCAAAAAAACAACTGTGTGTCACACAGTTCACACTGCATAGTACGGGAAAATGCAGTGAACTACTGGCGCACTTAAGTTCAAAATTTGAGTATGTAATGATGAACACTTCTCACCCTCAATGGTCACCATCTTTGAGATGTAGCAAACTTCTCAACTGTAGACATGGCGGCTGGGGACAATAAGGAGCCTGAGCTAGCTACAGTGAACACTGCCACGTCATACACATTTCAGTTTTTTATGCACTAAGTACTAATACTGTTAATGAATAGAAGCCATCAGTAATGTTTGTTGGTTCTGTAATGATTTGGTACCACAAACAAGACTACGAGTGCTAACGTTAGCTTGCTAGCTAATGTAAGAATTTGCTGGATAGCTAACTTGCTTCTAGCTAAGGCAGCACATTTCAATCAATTTAGAATTTAGAATTTATTTCTGTCTGCAAATAGAAATACAAACATCATGTATTAATCTACAAATTCATGTAAATGAAGTCACAGCCTCTCACAGGAAATGGCAGATACTTCTGCAGTCTGAAAAAGGTGTAGGCCGAAGCTACAGCTTTTAACACCTACAAGTAACAAAAGGTAACTTACACAGTTTAAGTTGCTGTACCCTGTTTGTCTAAGTCAGTATTACAGTCTGATCATCCATCTTCATATTTGAGTAATACGTATTTTTGTACTTTTGTTTAAACCTACTTAGTGTTCGACATGTTTCCAGTTCCTCACTGCAACTGTTCCATAAACTCACTCCTTTGACTGATAAATAATGTAGTTTGGCATTGGTTTGCCAATGGGTTTTTAAATATACAAAAACACCTCTATCCACCTTATTTTCAAACACGGAAGTAAATAGTAATCAACTTCTGTTTTTTTTGTGTGTGACTTCCGGTCAGCCGCTTTCCCTCATGATTTCCCTTACCGGAGCTAACGGTGCAGGCTAATTTTTTTCAATTTTCAGTTGTTTATGTTAGTCAATCAGTTAGTTAGTTAGTTAGTCTGTGTATTTTATATAGGTGTCCACGTTCTGTTATAACAGAAATTTATTCCCTCTAAACGCGCATAAATCACATGTCATTCAAAAACTATGAACCAAAAAAGCACAATCTATCCCGAGTGAGACAAACTGCTTGATCCCCGTCTCCAGTGTACCAGCAGAGAACCTGCAGAACCGAATCAGCGAAAAAACACACTGGGCTACACAGCCTCTCTACCTGAGCAGCTGACGCTGCAGCTCGCACCCTCGACACACAGACACACAGACGGTGCTTCTGCATGCCAGCCAAACGTGTGCGCAACTGTGAGAAATAAATATGTGAGGTGTACGCTGCTTTTCTATCTTTTTTACCCTTTTCTTTCTTTCTTTCTTTCTTTCTTTCTTTCTGTCAGCGAAATACACTCCTAACACAGGACGGGTTGTTTTTATTGACTGAGTTGATCATTAAGCCATAGTGATGCGCGGATCGGCTCTGATAGCACCCGAATCAGCATGTACGCATCAACCATCCAGCCGTTACAACATGATTGAGCTAGCAAAGCAGTTTTGTGTTGCTATGTGTGGTATTTATTCAGTTTTGGGAAATCACGATGTCTAGAAAAGCATCAGTGGCTGCAGCTGACAGGGACAGCTAACACTAGCAGCAAAGCTAACATCAGGACATCATCTGTTAAAAGCCTCCCGTTGTCGGATACGACATGAAACTACTCCAGTTAGCTCAATCATGTTGTAACTAAGACATCTGCTGGAAAAAATTTTTTTTCACGGACCGTTTATTGAGTTATTGAGTTACAGACACCGCTAATGGCTAACGGCTTATAGCTAACGGTTAGCCCAGCTAATCTACGATAACCATGTTATCAATTACAAACAAAACGTGCACACAGAAATAGTAACGTTTGTTCGATCATTGTGTTTATAGACTTTACAAACATCAGATTAGTCTAAACGGTGATATAGTGGCGTTAAAAATATGATTGCTTGAGATATATATATATATATATATATATATAGCTAAACTCAGCAGGTAAACAACAAGGTGATTCCCATTTACACAGTGGTAAGAGTGCTGGACCAGAAGTGTCGCACAAAAAAAACGGAAGCTGGCTGCGTTCTGTTTTGCCTCCGTGTTTCCGTGAAAAATAAGGTGGATAGCATGTTAACTTTCTCTCTTCTGAAACAACTTCTGGATACTAAAGTAATAATTGGTGTTTGCGCTGTACATAATTTGAGCTGTTTTAAGTTGACTAAATCTTCAAATTTAAGAGTCTTTAGTTTAATAAATAATGAGTTTGTTGGTTCACACTGACGTTGTGGCGCAAGTTTGGTTTATATGTGGGTGGAGATAGCAGTCAAATGTTGGTGATAATGTTCCACTGTCCATTTGCAATTAGCCTTTTAAAAAGGAGATGAAGAAGAAGGAGAGGCTGTTACAAGGGCCGTTGTCACTTCTGGTAAGCGCAAAACAACAGTGCGGGATTTGAGACAACACTGCCTTGTTGAAATTAGTGCACCACACAATAAGTACTTATTGTACTACTTTGAAGTGTACTATTTGAAGTATGTCATCTGAGACACACTCCTGGTTACTTGGTGTAACAAGCTGTGTTTTGATTGAGTGCTTATTGCATAAAATGTCTGTCACCTCTTTTAATTGGTTGTTTGATGTCATCGTGATAATGGAGCTTTTGTAGATCCAACATTTAGTGCCTCTCAGGTTTTCATGGTTTAAGGATGTGAGCAGCTTCCACTGGGAAATGAAGGCAATTAATACTCATGTTGGTTATAAGAGTGTACTGTTTTATATCTGGTGGCCATGGATTAAACCCTTCCAGTCTGTTAGGGGAGATTTCTTGCAAAAGCCTTCCTCTCTGGTATTCTGGCTGTCTGCGCTGGTCTGATGGAGCTTGTGTAACAATGTCTATATCCTGGAGCAAAAGTTACTTTCAGCGAATCAATTATTAAACTGTATGCACAGTCTGCAAAACTGAGAGTACAGATTCTTACAGTGTGTACTTCTTTTCCTACCAAGTGGTTCCCTGGAGGCTCTGACGCAGGAATAACAAACAGAACAGCTGTGTCAATCTACTGGTATTAAGGTTAAACGGATACACAGTGTGCAGCCAGCAGTGACCTTTTGTTAAATAACAGAGCATGGACATTCATGGTGTCAATAATGGATAAATACACTGCAGTGTTCCCTCAAAAATCCCCTTAAAAATGGCATCTCGGAACGTGAAATTTCTCCTAAGGTGGAATTTTTTGGTTGAATCTGTCCAAACGTAACTGATATACTGTGTCTATGTTGTTTACCTGCAGGCTGTTTAGCATTTCAGACGTACCTGAGCGTGGATTCTTGTACCTGTCTTGTATCCTGCAGTTGTCTGACCTGGTGCTTATCAGTTGCATTTCTTCCTCGAAGCTTCCTGCCTTTGGGCCAGAGCTGCTGTACATTATTCAACACATTTTGCATGCTTGAACAGTCATGAGGGTTCATCTCATCATGCAAATAAGCTGTACACATGTGAGGCTGCTCACATGGGACCTTTTTAGATTTGTTTTTTTGGCTCCATAAACATAATGGCTCATAGAAAGCTCTGTTACACCAGGAGAATAGGCATAGTGTTTCTGTTGGCCATTTATTGTCAGAATAACGCAGTGCATCTTAGGAAGTAAATATTCCCTCAGACATTTATTGATATCATGTTTCGTGGCCTCTTTCATTTCTATTCTAGTTTAATTTTCCCCCCAAAAGACCTTAAAGTGTTACTCAACATTTGAACTGTATAGTGTCTGCATTGCATTCTGGTCTATTTGCTGCACCTGAGGCTCTCTAGACACCAACAGCAGTACAACCTGTGTGCACCATAAGGTTTGTAGCCCAGTAGCCCCAGGAATCACAAACATATTGAATAATTTCGCACAACACAATTTATGTCTAGTGTGGTCTGGCTCTGATGCAGGAGACTAGACTGTGAGTCCTGTCACAGACATGCCAGGAAGTCCTACTGAGATTGAAAATCTTTTTTCCAAGAGAGACCTGGCTGAGGCAGCAGCCAATCAACACAACAACTATTCAAACACAGTGGCCTCTCAAGAAAAACAAGCACATGTCTCTATCACCACATTCTTTGTGATGCCTTAAAATTCATCAGTGGATTTAAGTGTATCTAATTTTAAATATTAACTTTTATTGACCATAACTGCAACCTTTCCCTAACCTCAGCTTGGTGTTTTAGTTGCCAACCCCTGACCTCTTACCTCAACCATAGTTTATTTACTATAACCACTGTTTTTCCTCTTGCCTTAAAGCAAAACTTCACCCCCATATGACCATTTTTAAATCAATAACTCACCCCGTGTTACATTGAATTTGTGAAAAAAAAAAAAGTTTTTCTCACATGCCTCCATGGTGAACAAAGAATCCAAAAATGGAGAGAATTTGTGATGAATTGGAAGACATAGGGGTCCTCATTTAACAACAGCAAAACTACATCAAATCATCCGTTTAGAAACTCTCACACAACCCCTACAGTATAATACAGGTCTCATTTATCCAGTCGTATGCTCAGTACTTCCCAAACACATGCATTTTGCTAAAATATTAGTATTTCAAAATGAACTGAAAGTGAAACTTATCTATTCTGGCTTCGAAGCCACTCTCCATTATCCTGGAAATCCAGATGCCCCGCCCCCAGCAAATTCGAATTTGCACTGCAAAGGGATCTGGCCCCAACGAGCAGAGCCCGCTGAATCTCCATCAGACCGATCAGATCAGTCTGTCTGACAGAGGCGGGCTCTGGGCAGGCGTAACATGATGAAGCCAAGATGGCAGCTGCCGAAGGGCTGCGTCCATTCAATTTGGCTTTGGAAGAAACGCTAAGCCAACTACGCAACCTTCACTTCCAGGAAGGAAGTTTTTGCCGTTTTGCCGCGGGGATACGGCAAAAGCATAATATATCAGTTAGCCCCACTGGTCGGCGAACAAATGGGGCTCAGTGCAGTGAATACGTCACTTTGTTTTTTGCTCTGATTGGCTATCGTGCTATCCAATTGTGTGCGGCGGCATTTAATATGCCTCAGTGCCGCCCCTTGGGTAGGAAGGGTGTATCGGTGAGGGCCAGACTCAAAATCTATCTAGATTTGAGTCTGGATTTCCAGGCTAACTCTCCATTGCAAAAAATTGCAATTTTACATCACTGAACACAGTTGTTGCTCTGACGTTGCCTTGATCAGCAGTTTGTTTGAGTTATTTTGTGACTTTGGTGAATCTGAACTAACCCTTTAAAACACCAAAGTCACACATTAAGACAAACTAACTAACTGATCGAGGCAGTGGTAGACCAGCAGCTCCTGTGTTCAGCAATGTAAAATTAATGTTTTTGTCAACAGAGTCTGGGTTTTATGAGAGCAGTTTGAGTGTTCACTGTCCAGTTTACTGCAGATACCATTGTGTCAAAGTCATGCGTCTATGCAGGCCTACTTTTATCCATGTACAGTAATGATGAGGAGTATAAGGAAATCAATAAGGTATCTGACATTATCTATATAGAATAAACCAAAGCCTTTCTGGAAAAAAGTATCGATAATGACTTTAGTATCAATAAAATCTTATCAATTTCCATCCCTAAACATAGTTTGTATTCAAAAAATGGGCATAGAGTAAGAGTGGACGTCACAGTGTGAATATCTAACACAACTATTCACAAGCAAATAAATTGTCAATAAGATGTCGTTATTAAAAAAAGATAAATGCATTGTCTTTTCATAGCAATATGATCTATATTTCCTGATGTGTATGGGGGGTCTGAATGGACAGTCACTGGACGTAGAAACAACGTGACCATCTGGCTGTCTGCCTCATAACCACGTTGCAGTTTTTGGTGTCCAACCGGAACCATTTTTGGCCAGGGACACAACATCACTGTCCGACCGACGTTTGCTGGAAAGGCCCAAAACCAGCGCTTCTTTTCAAAAGTGTTCAAGTGTTACCACATCTTTCCTTAAAGTGCTTGGCAGGAGACGCCCCTGTTTCTCATGTTGTACAACTCTTCAAGCCAATTTTCAGTGTGCCAGAACTCCGGAGCATCCTGCCCGTGGAAAGTGTTATGATTTAGTCATTTTTAAAGCACCGTGAAGCCTTTCTCCCCATCAGTCACTCGGTGAGAGCAGGCACTATAAAATGGCCGAATCTCATTTTGGAACAAGAGAGTTTCTGTCTCTTTGTATCGGTCCGATCTGTTCCTGCCCCGGAGTTTAGAATCAGGGCCAAGCCGGAGCCTCCCTGGGCTGTCCTCCATATTGTTTGTTCCTGGCAACTGGACAGTAAACAGCCTCAGCTCGGTAGTAAACAATACAGAGACATGATACGCTCTTCATTGTCAGTTCTGTCTGGCTGTGACTGATAGTCTTCTTGGCGTGGAAGACCATCACACAGGCTGTGTGGGCAGTTTCCTGATCTCAGCTAGTGAGAGCTGATAGTGAGGCGGACAGACACAGGGGGCATTCATGTTGGTTTCCAGACTTTTCTACCAGCATTACAATATGAGTTATCAGTTTGACAACACTGCAGAGCTGCTTAACAGATCAGTTATAGGACATTAATGAGAACTAATTTTCGGGGTTGTGAAAAGTAAGTTTAGCTGGTGTTGATCCTCTGTCTTTATTGCACTTAAATACACCAGGAAAAGACTGTTCAATGTAATAAATACTAGAAAGTCATTAATAAAGACTCATAAGTTTCTTTCTTTAAAGCCACCAAGTCATGAAACAGTAACTTAATATCAGAGCCTGGGTTTGGTTGAAGGTGGCAGTGCTTTTTGGGCTCAGAAAGCCATGTGTAAGTAAGGTAAAGGAGGTTGTTGGGTTGGTGTGGGAAGCAGTGTGACCTGGCATTAGGGGAGTGTCTCTGGGACGCCAGAGATCACTGTCTAGCCTCCTGGAGGTGTCGTGGGACCAACTAGACGAAACACTGGTGAAAGGAGGTTCCCACCTGATGACCCCAAAGACATGTTAGTTATCACTGCTCACTGGTCTGTATAGTTAAGCCTTGCCATAATAGCTTATCATAGGACTTAGGAGGTTATTCACTGAGCGCTGATCCTTTTCTAGAGCACAAACTTCTTGTGTTTATTTGAACATACCAGGCCGTTCTAAAGTGTTTTGCACTTCAGTTGATTCATAAAGAGTTGGGTGTGGTTGAAAATTTAATGACTGGAGGTAAACAAAAGCAAAATTTTCTCAGTGTTTAATGGGTGGTGCCACTGGGAGCACCTTTGAGCCTATTGTAATTTACATGGTCTGAGAGAAAACTAGACCTCTGTCCCTCCTCTTGGCTCTGTTTTCAGGTTGTAGAAAGCTGGTGGCGGGAGACTTTATCCAATCACAGGCAGGCATGTGCCGGTTACCGGCGTCACAGTTTACCATGGTAAAAGAATGTCACGGTGTCACTAACCGCCCATTTTCCGTTCCGACGGTGTAACCTACGCTACTTTTCATAAATGGGAACTGCAGGAACTCAAAACTCAGAAATAACTCTGTGCCAGTCGTACATTTTAACTGGCACACACTGAAATCATGCATGTGCAGCCGCTGCAGTCAGCACAATTATTGGGGGGGGGCAGCCTCAGTCAGTCAGTCAGTCAGTACGTCACTAATCAGTGTAAATCCACTCACGTGCAAACTGCAAACATGGCTGGAGGAGGCGAAGCTGAACTTTTCCCACCAGCGAAAAGGACGAAGTCGGTGGTGTGGGACCATTTAGGCTATCAGAAGAACCTCCAGAGCCAAGGCAAAGACCCGCTCCTCCCGTGCTGGGCTCCAGTTCCCAGTTGGCCGTGTTCACAGGCTGCTGCGCAAAGGAAACTATGCAAGGGTGTCAGTGCCGGTGCCCCCGTCTACCTGGCGGCTGTGTTGGAGTATCTGACCGCTGAGATCCTGGAGTTGGCTGGAAATGCTGCCCGCGACAACAAGAAGACCCGTATCATCCCCTGTCACCAGCAGCTGGCTGTCCGCAACGACGAGCTGCTGGGCGGAGTCACCATCATGAAGTTAAGAAACGGATCTATTACTTTTAACGGGTCTATATTACACATTTAAACAACTGGTGTGATGATGCGTTGCACTGACAGGAGATGCCTGGTACGTGCTGTCGCTCATGAACGGTCAAACGAATATTAGCCTACCGTGTTAAAGTGTAGAGCACGAAAATAGGACGACGCCTGTTTTATTATTATTATTATTATTATTATTATTACCACGGTAATACCGATTACTGTGGTATTTTTGCCCACGGTTATCATACCGTCAAAATCTCATACCGGCACATGCCTAATCACAGGTTATTTCAGAGGGAGGGTAATCCTCTTGGCTGTTCTACAAATGCAGACATGCGTGCACATCTCTTCAGTGAAAGGCTGATTCAATGGCAGCGAATCCTGTGGAGAGAGTTGCTATCCCAGCATTGGCAACAACTGCTGACACTGCAGAGCAACCCAAAAAGAAAAGCCAGACCTATCATCAAGAGTCTGAAAAAGAGAGACTGACAACACAATGAGATGGAAAGAGAATGTGGCTAATAGTTTACCCTTCTGCTAACTGGAGCTAAAGGCTCACAGCTGCGGTGGAGGTTCGGGTGCTGGCAGCGACACGTTCATTATGGTTCATCTGCACACACTGTGATGCCACACAGCTGGTTCAATATCAGCAAACTTTCCCTTTATATTCATTGTCTTGTGTGGCGATCAGCAGTGATGTGGTGGTTCACTTTTACACTGTGATCTGTAGCCTATAGTTCGGCTTTAGCTTCTAACTATCTTTGTCTTTTTAACCTGTTGTTGCTGCTGAGTCAGTTTGACATCCTGGATATATCCTTCAAACACACACTGTAGACCCCTCTGTCTGCTTCTCTCTGGAATCACTCTTTCATTTCTCCGAAAATATGATAATATTTCCTCAGGGAGTGCAGTTAGTTACAGTGTGGGCTCCATGCTTACTTAGTGTCGGGGCTTAGAGAAACAGTTCATTGAAGTGGTCTTCTTGATGAACTAAAGAGCTAACTTACACTAAAAGATGAAGAAATGACATGCTAAAGGACGATGAATAATTATTTCAATATTTATTACAATGGAAACATTCTATGGATATACATAATAAGATGCTTGTAGAGTTTTTAAGTAGAATAGAAGTCTAAAGAACGGAGCTGACTGAAAGTTTAGTCAGAAGAATAAACAATGTCAAAACAAGCTGTTCCATAATGCAGTGTCATTTGATTGATGGAAGTCGGGGCATCTGTAGCTGTTTATAACAAAGGCAGAGGCGAAATGAAACCTTAACCTTCAGTGAATAAGGGTAGAGGCTATTGTTCAGACTGTCATCCAGCAGAATGGTGTCAGGATCTGTCAGACTACTCCAATCACTGTGATTGATTGATTGATGCGGCTTACAGACAATACATTCACTTCACCTTATCAGCTCTCAAAAGATGTATTTCTTCTCAAAGATGTCCTTTTTAGACGTTCAGGACTTGTGCCTTTAGAATAGAAATACATTGTTTTTGGTGAGATGTCAAATATTTATGTAAAAAAAAAAAACAGGAGATGGAGGGAGGGACAGTGAAACATGAGGACAGAGGGACTAAAAGACAGTGAGTGAATGATAAAGACCAAAGACGATGTCTGGGTCAGATGCTGTGTGTCCGGTCTTCTGCCTGTTTAAACTCTTGTTTGACCTCTCTTCTTCTTTTGACGCAACGTTAATCTCACTTGACAAATGCTCTCTGTTGGTGACAGGAGGCTGAGCGCCACACAGATGTCTTGTCCTGAGGGAAAATGGCAGACAGCTCAGTCCTGGTGAGGGCTGATTGGCTCTGTGGTTGATTGTGGCGAGGCATTGACATGCCAAGTTTGGAGGCGACGGCTTTGGCAGCATGAAAACGAAGCTGGACGAGTTAATCAGTTGATGCTTTAAATGAGGGGAAATCTCTCAAAACAGACAAGATACAAGTCTGGAGAGAGGACTAACAGTCAATCCACTGCATCCTCTGACTCTTTTATTCCCATCCATTCGTGTACCTGCATATATCTGAAAGATGTTAATGTACACAAACCATACTGTGATCTTCAGAGATCTCAGTCAGACAGAGATATGAAATTGATCAAAGAGTTCAAGTTACTGCAGCAGCGCTCACAGCAGCTGTAGCTCTTCATACTACATTACATGTACAGTAAACCACACCTGTTCCTCACCCTTTTCTCTCACAAACCATTAAAATGTCACAGCCTCAGTGAAGACGTGAGTTGAGAGCAGTTCAGCGAGCTCAGAGTTTTTTTTTTTCATTCTCAGACAGTTTGATTTGAAGGACTTTTTACAAAGCTGAGCAGGTAGAAAGTATTTTACAATGAAAAAGTAAGAATAATTGAAAATAAATTACCACTCTACATTTGACTAGAAAGGAGAATACATGTTTAAATTTAAATGTTAGTTATTAGCACAACCAACCACAGACCACTTTAGGTGGAAAGCTGCTCTTGATTGGTCAGAATTTCCATGTGGGAAAAATCCAGGAAGTAAAGCAAACGTTGAAGAAGAGTACACTTGCAAGATAAATGTAACACTTTCTAATGTCACAATGGAGGGACAACTACGCAGGTTGATTTTAGCGCTGCTCATCGTGGACTATATTGCTGTCATTGTTCATTTTAGTCAAACCATACAGTTTGAAAACGAGGCGCGGCTCCAACTAGAAAACAGTGTTTTGATGCATTGGATGTGCTGAATGTGCATATTAAGGCAGTACAGGAGGAGGTGCACATTAATAATCCTCCAGGACTGTAACATGCTCATGTTTAACCCAAACAATGTGTCATGTGACTGCAGTTGCTTCACATCCAGGTCGGAACACCTTCTCACCACAAACAAACTGCACCACACTGAGGGGGCAAACAAACTTGAGTTCGATTGAACAGAACCAAACAGGGCAGGTGTGAAAGCACCCTGCATTTAGTTTGTGTGCGGTTCCTGTTCACACTGACTTTTTGCAGCCAAACCCAGAGGAGTGAACATGAAGTTATACCAACAACAGGTAACTTGTTGATTGTGCAGTTTTGGTTACTGTCATCTTGCATCATCAAGGCCCAAATGAACTCTACCTACGGTGACTGACAGAAGTCTATGCAGAACTGTAATGCTTCGGATGTGTACATTTATGTTCTTGGTGTCACAAAGAAATAACTGATTGTGAGCACAACTGCAAATCAACTGCATTTTATGAATAATGACTACCAGGTAGAGACGGGATGAAAAGGAGACGTCTTTTACAGTGATGATTCGGGATCACTCTCTCACACTTTTTAATGGCGTTAATGAACTAACAAAGTACACTGAGTCAGGTACAAGCACAGCAGCTTTAAGAGTTTTTTAATCAGGGAAAACACCCACACTGATGTGCGTACATGTTACTATGGTTACCAAATGATTTGCAGAAATATATACATGGTTTTATATGGATCAATTATAAGATCACAAACAGATTTCACGGTCAGCAGATGGATTTATTAGTAGTTTAACTTTTGAAATTGTGCTTAAGTCACATATGTTCTGGAAAAAAATATGTGCTTGGTTTGACAAATGAGCCTTACCAGACTCTGCCATGAAGCACACCGAGACCCTCACTTTTAGGCGCTCTTGGTTCTGAACTGTACCAACTGGGCAAACAGACCTGCGCTAATTTAACCGAGCTGAACAGGTTAGGTGTGAAAGCACCCCGAAGCAAATTGATTGATACACAGTCTGGGAATTTTACCAGCTACAAGGCTTTACACCTTTGATTGCCAATGCCCAGGGAAGTATGCAGGTCTCACCTCAGCCCCTCTGAAACTGATTCATCTCCATCTGTGTTGCTTTACTCGAGCTGGATGCTGATAGTCAGGCCTGATATACTATTATATGCATCGCCAACCTGCACTGACGGCTCACATCTCTGTTTTTGTCTTCGTTCATTTCAGGAACCATATACATAAAGACATGATCTGAATAAAAAATGTTTATTGTCCATTTATTTTCCCCTCCTCTCTCTGCTTCTGCCTGCGACAGGCTCGTATTCGGAAAAACTGTTGTCTTGACGTTCAGTAACCAATCAGTAGAAAAATGACTACCATGTGATGTGACAGTACTTTAATGTAATATCTCTTACTGTAGCTCCACGATGTGAAGGCTCAGTGGTGGTATTGTACATGCTGGAAAACCCAAAGTACAAAACTCTTGAGTGAGGGCTTTTATCCATCCAGGGAGAAAAAGCACAAATCATTTCAAGGACAGAACTCTTTCTTTTCTTCAGACAGACTGATAAAACCAATACAGCTGCAGCATTTAGACACTCTGCTGGCTCTGAACAACTAAATGAACAGTTTGGACTTAGTGCTGTTACGTTTATTATTATCCACCAGGCGTAAATGTCAAGGGAATCACGTGTTTGGTCGTGTGCATGGGTGTGTCCGTCCATAGATAATCTTGCGAACTACTGGACCGATTAGCAGCTCTCTGCGGTCCTGCTGCAACCTGGTTTTGTTTCTTCCTCCGCATGTGTGAGTGTTTCAGAAGTGGAGTGTTTTGCCTGTCTGATTTTATAAACTTGCAGATTATGTTGATTTGTTCATTTTTCCTTGATAGTTGTGCGTCTATTATTAAGCGTCGTTTCCACCAAGCAGTACGGAACAGTTCAGCTCGGTACGCTTTCTTTCTGATTCCACTGTGAAAAGTTGTGGATGGTACCAATAGAACCGTTACTTCCCGTCCCCATGTTTGGTCCCCCCTCTGTTGGGGTATCTGGCACACAGATGTGGTACTAAAAGGTGGAGCTGTGAACACTGCAGTCTGATTGGTCAGTAGAGGACGGTCACTCTGCTCAGAGCTGAGTTGTGTCTGGTTTTGAGGTTCATGTAACCACTGTTCATACTGTGGAGAGTTTTATTGTTTTATTGTTTTGCTGCCTCTTACAGCAGCTGGAGTCTGAGAAAAAATAACTTCATTCACTGGGCCGACTGCCAGTGACTTTTAAGGTGGAACGTTAACTTGTAATGTTACTCAAGGCATGAGTTGATGACGTGAATCCATCAACACACCTTAAATTTTACTGTGATATCTCTGACCATTACTTTAGTTTTTAAATGACATACACTTTTAATAATGAGTGGATCTTCAAGCGTTTATATAAATTAATTTTGTCTGGGGATGGCATATAATCTAATCCTCACTCAGAGAAATAAAAAGCGTTGTGGAGCGTCGTTCCTGTGGGCTACAGCAACACTAAAACCCTGAGCTTGCCTGAGAAGGACTAAATGCACAAAGCTGCTATTTTTAAATATCCCATGGAGAGAGACTCTCACTGCAGCCTGTTCTATTTTGTTCTGAAAATGTTGGCGTGCAGCCTCGTTCTGTGGACGATAAACGAGGTGCAGACTGATAAAGGAGGAAATACAGTGAGTGCCACCTGGCAGAGATCTGCGCTCTGAGTGCGCTTCTCTACTTCAGTCTTTTTTTTTGAAATGGGGAATTTGGATTACGACTGCAGGTGTTTTTACATTGCCCAGTTTGCTGCTGAAAAAATTTCATTTCATTTTAGATTTTGTGTTGTTTTTCCACATGTATTTTGTTGGACTTTTTATCATGCTGCTTTGCTTGATAGTGTAACATTAGTGTCGCAGAAGTTTTTTGATAATATGATTTTGTCAATAAAGCTGACAGGGATATCACTTGTTTACTTCCCTTGTGCCCTTTTCAAGCAAGAGACTCTGAAGCTTCCCATTTGACAATCTGTCCCTCCGTCCTTCTGTCAGTGTCCTTCTGTCCGCCAGTCTGTCTGTCTGCCGTCATCTCATACACTCGACCCAGACTGAACCAGAGGACTGTGTGCACACTGACATCTGAATGACTCTTCCTTCTATTAGTGGAACTGAGGCCGATCTGTATGAGTCCTACTGTCCCCTCCCTCTGTCCGTCTCTCCCAGCTGTCCTCCCACATGTCTCGCACCCCGTTTGTCACAAAACAGCTCAGGATGAATGGGCCACTTAACTGTATCTTCGGCCATCAGCCCAGACCTTAACAGGCTTCTCTGAACCGGCGCACACCTCCCTGTGCGAAGGCACGCCATCATGCTCGACTCACAAGCAATCACTCAGGAGAAGCGTGCACAGAGTTCTGAAGAAACACACACACAGCTCTGCACTCTGACACACAATACTAAATGTATAGAACAATAAAACTTTGATCAAACACCATTAAAGAGCGATTATCATAATTACCCATAATAATTTCCATATGGTCTCATTATATGTCATTACATAATAGCATTAACAACTTGTAGTAGCATAGTTTTGTCATGCTATCTCGTGGCCCATCACACCGTCGGCACGCATGATCTCACCTCACATGGGATTACAAAACACCTTCCACACATTATCAGTAATATTTACGGTTCAGTGTTTTCTCTCACACAGAAAAAGAAACAGCCTCCATCTGTGCTGAGAACACATCAGAGGCTTAACTGAATATAATAATTAACACATACGTAAATAACAGGGCTATCTTCCTCAGCTCTCTTGTGTTTGTTCAGAGAGTTTGCCAAATTAAATGTTTTATTTCCCCACAGGAAACATTAATAATTGTGGAACATCAATTTTTATATTATTTTACTAAATATTACCTAAAGATCCAGTGTGTTGGATTTAGGGGGATATATTTGCAGAAGTGAAATATAATATGATAAGTATGTTTTTTTCAGTGTACAGTTACCTGAAAATAAGAATAGTTGTGTCTCGTTACTTTAGAATGAGATCTATGGAGATCGCCATGTTTCTACAGTAACCCAGAATGGACAAACCTAGGGTGACCATATTTTGATTTCCAAAAAAGAGGACACTTGGCTGGCCACGACATAGCCTACTTAAATGATGCTCGGAGTTTACTCAAAGATGCCTTATAATTTTAATATATTTAAAGTTTATATGTATGGATAGAAAATTCAGTTATATTACAAAATAATATCTCTCAAAGACAGAAATTCAGATAGGCCCCAATAGGGGACACATACAGAGTGTGGCGATCCGAGCCCAACGGTACCCGATGGGTCGGGCCGGGTTTGGTCAAAAATGTAGCTATAAATATTCGGGCTCGGGTCAGATTCGGTCAGCTTTCAGTGAAAATGTAGTGTAAAAATAAATAAAATCCTATTGTCTGTCCTGTTTATTGCTTGGGCACTGTTATTTACATGACAACACCTGAACATAACACACACAGACACACATTGGTTGTTTGTTTCTACCTCTCTCCTCGCTGGAAGTCTCAGACCTCCAGCCGCTCGCCTCCGCCTTGATTAAAGCTGAAAATAAAATAAAAGAGGGAGACAGGTTTTTCCTATTTTATCTTATTTTGTTTTATTTCTCCCTCTCCTCTCGCTAGAAGCGTCGGACCTCCCGCTCCTGTCTCAAACACGGAGGTCTCCCTCTTTGCAGCTGAGCACCCACAGCACACGCCCGGCCTGTTAAATAGCCTGTAACCACTGTGTGACACAAACTCAGTGCTTTGGTCATTAAATAATGTCAGGCTCGGTTCGGGTTCGGACAGAAATATGCTGCCCGTGCCGCACTCTAACACACACACACACAAACACACGGAAAACCGGACATTATCATCATTATATCATTATATCAGTTTATAAAAACCCCCCGGACGCCCCGGACGGGACGTGAAAAGTGGACATGTCCGGGCAAAAGAGGACGTTTGGTCAGCCTAGACAAACCAAACACTCGCTGTAGATAGGGCCATTCGCATATTCGCATCCAACACATTCTCATTCCGACCTCATCACATATCGACAATTTGCCATGGCCCTTCTAAATCTAGATGTGATGTGCAAGGTACCCTGGGTGTGTTGGTTGTTGACGTTCTGGGACACCGTGTTCTGCCTGTTACATGCATTGTCTTCTTTCAAAATACACTACTGTTTTCACAGGAAATTTACCATTTACGTACAGTCTCTTTCAAAATAAAGGTATTACGTCACTACAACAATGGGAATTGGCTTTTTTTTCCTCCAACAACAAAAACATGTGGTTATGTTTAGGAGAAAACAACAGGGTTTGGCTTTAGAATCTGACAGGATGCGAAGACCGCTCTTATGGGTGAAAGTTGGTGTTTGTTGGATCCATCCACCACCCCTCCTGCCCACTCTACTTGGACGTTCACCGCCTAAACCTTTGGTCTTGTCCCGCCGTGTTTCCCCCTGGTGCCACAGAGCACTGTTAAACTATAACAGCGACCGGCCGCGTATCATGCCGACGTTAAAGAGCGGCTTTTTTTGTCAGTGTCTGATGCCACAAGTCACTGCCCAAGCACTGGATTTTGACGACTTCGGAATGAGACCGGGTTGTTGCATTAGCCACCCTAGTTAGCAGCCCCTCTATGACAAGCAATGTAAGAAACTGAAGCTGTTTTATTCAGTGTTTTTAGCGGTTTAAATTAATGGGTCCATTTGTTTTGCAGCAGAAGAGACCTCTGTGGATAATTCAACTCCTGGTAAAAACCTCCTAAAGGTCTGGATCCTACGTTTCTAGAAAAAAATATGAGGTGCTGGGCTAGCGGCCCGTCTCTAAGTTAATTAACGGCGTCAGCGAAACACTGATTTGTATTGTTAAACTGCTTTATTAAATGTTTTTTCCAGTTTTAATCACTAGGTCCATTTGTTTTGGAGACTAAGAGACCTCTATGGATAATTTAGCAGGTAAAAACCTCCTGAAAATCTGAATAAAAATAAATAAATACATAAGAACACATCTGCAGGCGCCGGGCAATAGGACCATTTGCGACATGCTGATAAGGGTAGGAGAAACACTGATTTGTAATGTGAAACGGCTCATTAAGTGTTTTCACCGGTTTATATCACCTGGTGTCTCATTTATAAACAGTGTATGCACAAAATGAGGCCTGAAAGAGGCGTATGCCACTTCCCATGCAAAAGTTCTGAACTATTAAAACAAACCTAATGGGAGAGACTTTGACCCATGCTTACCAACATTTTGGAGATGGAACATCGGCGAGGAAGATGGTGAGGTGGAAGTCTGATTGTAGCTACTGTTGAATGTTGAATATCTGTCAACTCTTATTAACACAAATAAAAATAACCCAAAATTCCTGTTCAACACTGTTGCAAACCTCACTCGCCAACCCTCTTCTGATACTAACTCTCCATTTACAGCTGATGATTTTCTTGATTTCTTTAATGGCAAAATCTCCTGTATTAGAGATGAAATTAGCAGCCATCTACTTAATAAGTGTGTAAACCCATCCCCTAGCCCAGTTTTAAGAATCTTAGATGAGACTATGACACCCTCGCACTTTCAGACCATCTCTCTAGATATGTTTTCTAAATTACTACTCTCATCTAAACCTACAACCTGTTTATTTGACCCTCTCCCAGCAAAACTAATTAAAGACCTCCTTCTGATTCTAGGCACCCCGCTACTCAACATTATTAACAGGTCCCTCTCAGCTGGCATTAATCAAACCACTGCTCAAAAAAACTACTCTTGATCCTGAAGTTCTGAACAACTTCAGACCAATCTCAAATCTCCCTTTCATCTCAAAAGTCCTTGAAAAAATAGTCTCCAGTCAACTTACTGATCACCTTTCACGCAATAGCCTCCTCGATCCTTTTCAATCTGGTTTCAAGTCACTACATAGCACTGAGACTGCCCTCACAAAAATAACCAATGACCTTCTCCTTGCATCTGACTCCAATTATTCTTCATTTCTCATTCTCCTGGATTTAAGTGCAGCTTTTGATACGGTCGATCATAACATCCTGCTAGATCGTCTGTCCAATCACGTAGGCATCCATGGTACTGCACTTTCCTGGTTACAATCCTATCTGAGTGACAGAAAGCATTGTGTCTCATATAAAAACACTACATCCATATCCTCCTGAGTGCAGTTTGGTGTACCACAGGGATCTGTCTTGGGTCCCTTACTTTTTTGTATATACTTACTGCCTCTTGGTGACATATTTCGTAGATTTGGCATTAACTACCATTGTTATGCCGATGACACGCAAATTTACATTCCACTTACACCCGACAATCAATCCCAACTTACAAATCTTGAATCCTGCTTATCTGCTGTTACTCACTGGATGTCACAAAATTTTTTACGACTGAATGCCAACAAAACTGAACTACTAATCATAGGCCCGAGCACCCAACTACCACTCCTCACTGACCTTAGTCTAAACATCAACAACTGTGTTGTCACCCCAAACTCAACAGTTAAAAACCTTGGTGTGACTCTTGATTCATCTCTGTCTTTCGATGCTCACATCAGGGAAATCACTCAGATAGCATTTTTCCATCTACGCAACATCTCAAAGATCCGTCCCCTGTTAAATACCTCAGATGCAGAAATCTTAGTTCACGCCTTTGTTTCATCTAGACTAGATTACTGCAATATCCTCCTCTCTGGCCTACCGCAGTGCAGCACAAACAAATTACAACTTGTTCAAAATGCAGCAGCCAGGATACTGACCAAAACCAGGAAATATGATCATATAACCCCAGCTTTAATCACTCTCCACTGGCTCCCGATCCAGTCCAGATCAGACTTCAAGCTGCTTTTACTCACCTACAAATCTCTGCATGGCCTAGCACCCCCATACTTATCTGAACTAATCACTCCATACGTTCCAACACGTGCTCTCTGCTCACAAAATGGTAACTACCTCACAGTCCCCAAAGTTCACAAAAAATCAGCAGGTGGTAGAGCATTTTCCCACCGTGCCCCACTTCTCTGGAACCAGCTCCCCCATTCAGTAAGGGATGCTGAATCCATTGATATCTTTAAATCGAGACTAAAAACCTATTTATTTTCCCAAGCATATGGCACAACTTGATAGCACTTTTTTTTTATTTTATTTTAATATAAATAATTGTGCTTATTTGTAAATTGTAATTTTTTTTTTTTTTTTGTAATTTGTATTTTTCTAATGTATTTTTGTCTATGTGAACTGTAAAGTGTTTCGAGACTATGTTTATGGTGATTTTACACTTTAAATAAAGCTGAATTGAATTGAATGTATTTTGGCGCACGCTATTTTTGGCTTTTGTCTGTATGTGCATTTTTAGTATGGATCCTACGTGATGTTTTATAAATGAGACCCCTGGTCCATTTGTTTGGAGGAGGAAGAGACCTCGGTGGATAATTCTGCTCCCAATTAAAACCCTCTTGAACTATGAACACTGAAGGGATTCTGATCAGGAGAAGTCCATTAACAAAAGATCACTATTTTACCATAAGAAAAGAGAGTTAAAAGTAAACGTGTCATTTGGATTGTACCCTTGACAAATTGGACTTTCTCCTGTCAAAGCCTCATGAATAGTGTTTAAACATTAAAAGTCCATGTACCAACTCTAACATGGATCCAAAGAGACCTTATTTCAGTCAAGTAACTCCAGTCAAAGGATGAAATCTTTTACCATCTGCAGTGTTTCAGAGTACATATAGAGTCTCTAAAACATTCATAGAGCAGCAGCAGTGATGTAATATGAAGGGACGCTGTTCTTTTTAATATTTCTGTGATGCTGTAAAGTCAGCAACACAAATGCCAGAGGCAGAGGGAAGCACTTGTTCAGCCCTTATGCTCCTGCTCATGCAGCACTATTGAAGCACACAACTATACTGTACTGGTGCGTGCAATAATACAGTAAGTAGTCATGGTGGATTGCTTCATCTATTCTGCATTAACTGTTACATATTCTGTTCTGAGTGGATGGTTTTGACCTCACAGTGCCTTTTCTTTTTTTAACACCTGATCCTATCCACTGTTTACCTTTACACACCTACAGCGAAGAAGATACACTTAGAGGTGGAGTAGAGGATACTTGAATTACAGATTGCCAGATACTTGAACTTATCTCGGGGTCTTGTCAGTCAGGGGTTACGCGTTATCCAAATACAATACGAGTCCAATAAAGGCTACGGGGAAACTAGTGCTGGATGTGATAACTGCTGTACTTCTGTCAGTATATTTGCCTTTTCTTGTCGAGCTCTTGTCCTCTACAACAGCTGTGTGACATTGATTGATAGGAGCATGGAGGGCTCTTCTTCTGCACATGTGGCAAATTCAAAGAGGAAAGCTGCATTATTTTATTTGAAGGTCCAGTGTGTAGAGTTTAGGGGCATCTATTGGCAGAGAGTCAATATAATATTCAAATGTTTTTATGAGTTTATAATCACTTGAAAATAAGAATGATTGTGTTTTTGGTACCTTGAAGGAGCTGTTCATGTCTACATTCAGAGTGGGTCCTCTTCCACGGAGTTTGCCAAGTTGTTTCTACAGTAGCTCGGGACAGACAACTCAGCAAAACATTCATGGTCGCTGATGATGGCTCTTTTAGCTGAAACTTGTCCATGTTGATATGTTTTTGCCCAAATCTAATGAGTGAATTCCACTGTCAGTGGCGATATTGTGTTTTTTGTTCTCCTACATGCTTGGCACACTGGATAAATTTCAGTTTTGCAACCTCACCACTAGATGCCACTAAATCCAACACACTACACCTTTAAGTAAACCTCTAACTATTTACTATCACCCTCTGGTTTGGAGCTTTATTCAAATGCAACACTTTTGTTTTGCTCCCATTTTTCATGACTTGAATTAAAAGATCTAAGACTGTTTCTATGAAAAGCTCAGTTCCCCAAATTTTGTTCACAAAGTTTAAACCCGTGTTGATCAGAACTTTGCCAGCATAATCCATGATCCATCCATCCGACAGATTTAACAAACACAGGTGTGCCTTGGGATGGTCACAATAAAAGCCACTCTAAAATCTGAAGTTTGATCACACAACACGATGCCACAGGTGTCAGAAGTTTTGAGGGAGCGGACCATTGGCATGCTGTCTGCAGGAATGTCCACCAGAGCTGTTTTCCGTGAATTGAATTCTCATTTCAATACATAAGCTGTCTCCAATGTTGTGTCCGAGAATGGAGGGGCTCTGGTAGGGAGGTAGAGTGGGTTAGAGCCCCAGCTGTCAAAGTATCCTTGGGCAAGATACTGAACCCCAAATTGTGTGAATGTGTGTGAATGGTTAACTGAGTAGCAGGTGACACCCTGTATGGTAGCCATGTAGAGGTAGTAGTGGGAGTAGTCATATGAATGTGTGTGTGTGAATGGGTGAATTCAACATGTTGTGTAAAAGCACTTTCAGTGGTTAGAAAACTAGAAAGACAAGTTTAAATACCATCCCGTTAGCAATTTGGCAGTACATCCAACCTGTATAGTGATCCAGTCGAGGACCTTCACTTCTGGCTTCTTCACCTGCAAGATGGTCTAAGACCAGCCGCTGTGATGATGTCACTGAAGCGGTTTCTGATAGTTTGTGCAGAAAATCTTTGGTTGTGCAAACCAATTGTTGTATCAGCTGTTCAGGAGGCTGGACTCAGATGATCTTGAAGCTTGAGAAGCTTGATTTAGAGGTCTGGGGCTGGTGTGGTTAAACATGGTGAGGATGTCAGGATGGTTGGATGTACTGCCAAATTCTCGGACACAACATTGGAGATTGCTAATGGTAGTGAAATGAACATTCAGTTCCTGCAGTCTGCATGTCAATGGCACGCTTCCCAAAAACTTGTGACATCTGTCGCATGTGTTGTGTGATCAAACTGAACATTTTACAGTAGCCTTTAATCATGACCATCCCAAGGCACACCTGTGTTGTAATGATGCTGTTTAATCAGCATCTTGATATGCCCCACCTGATTATAGATTATGTTGACAAAGTGCTCATTAGTGTGATATAAACGAATTTGTGAACAAGGTTTTAGAGAGATAAGCCTTCTGTGTGCATAGAAAGAGTCTTAGATCTTTTACTTCAGCTCATCAAAATGGGAGCAAAAACAAAAGTGTTGCATTTATATTTTGTTCAGCGTATATACGCGGCGCACCCACACACACACACACTCACCCTCTCTTTGCAGACTGAAAAGGAAACAGGCGGAGCTCGCCTTCACTGTCCAGTCACCATGAAGGGCTCAGCGTTCACCCTCTCTCATTAAACTGTGTTTAAATACACAAACATCATTGTTGGTGCCATCAGGTGGAACAGAGAAGTTAATGCCTGAGTTATACAGCATGTACAAGGACAACTTAAACTATTAGTCGATTAATCAATTAGTCACTTAGCAGAAAAGGAATTGGCAACTATTTTGATTATCAATTAAGTCAAATCTGATACAACATTTTAACCCCCTCATTTCTGGGAGAGTTAAAAAGTTGTTTTACATCTGTTGGCCTTTCAAATGAATCTAGTGCTGGAAAATGATTTAAATAATTTTATTTATTTAGGCTATTAATCTTATTTCTGCACAGAGCATCAACAGAGAGGTCGAGGGAGGGAGTGACAGATACTGTCTGTGTCATATACATCTTGTATGGAATGTCTGTGTTGTTGCTGCATTTTTTAAAAACGTATTTGTCGTCTGCAACCGGGCACTGTCTCAGTGTCACACAGAAGACTACAACAACACACAAACTGGCAAACAAACTCTCACCTGACACAATAGAGCAGCCCTGTCTCCCACACACGCAGCACAGCACTGCACTGCATGTGTGCTACTGCGGTAATTTAATTAATCTCAGATTGATATAGTGTAGCATGTGCAACATACAGACCGATGTCTCACTGTAGAGATTAAACGGAGGAGCAGCTCTGTGTCTGAGTGAGTATTACTGGAAAAGGTTTGCGTGAGTGGGGCAGAGTTGTGTGGGGAGTGTGAGAGAGGAGAGGCTCAGCTTTTTGGAACAATGGCATTATGTAATGCAACTTGACCCTATATTGATATAAACTGTCTTTTCTAAATGTATATCTTGCTTGTAAATATATTGAAATATTGTACGTAGTCGTTATATTGCCCAACCTTACTGTAATGCACTGTGCCAACAAAGCCAGGTTAGCTCCACCCTCTTATCCATACATGTTCATTTTTGGTTCCTGAAATCCAAGATGGAAACATCCAAAATGCCGACTCCAAAGTCGTTGAAATTCGGCGCTTGGACAGTAGTCTCGCTCACCAGACCTTTCTCAAGAAAAGAAAGGTCTGGCTGGGTCGACTCTCACTTTAAGATTGGAGAAAAAACGCCCTGGCTGCTTGTATTTCTTTCAACCAATCACAATCGTTCTGGGCGGTGCCACAGCAATGGTGCGCTTGCAAAAATATTGCCGGGGGGAAACAGGTTTTGGTGTAACACGCCCACAAAAATGTCGCCTACAGGACGTGAACCATGGCAGAAAAATGGCTACATCCCCGCAAGATCAAACACCGCAAAAGTTAGTAAAGGACGTGTTGAAAACTGCTACACAACCGGAGGTGGTAGGGTGGGACTTCAGCGGGTGGCTCGTTCCGCCCAATGAGAGGCCGATCTATGCAGCGAACTTCCGCCCACTCAGACTACTTGGACATTGACTTGCAGTGTCTGAAACCAACGAAAAAAGGCGCCCTTTAACATCGGCATGATACGCAACTGGTTGCCATTATCGTTTAACGGCGTCCGGCAGCATCAGGGGGAAATGCAGCGGGACAAACACCAACTTTAACCCGAGAGAGCGGTGTTTGCATCCTGTCAGATTCTAAAGCCAAACCCTGTTCTTTTTCCTAAACCTAACCATGTGTGTTTGTTGTTGTAGAAGGAGAAAAAAATGTCAGTTTGTCACACCCAGGGTACCTTTCCCATTGTATGTGGACGTGGAAAGTCCATGACCAAATATCTATACGTGACAAGGTCGGAGTGAGAATGTGTTGCTGCAACCAGTGGGTGACGTCCGTCCATCGTTATTTTTTACAGTCTGTGGTTTTATGCAACCAAGACCCAGAAACTGTCCTTTCATTAAGAGACAGCTATTAGCTGGAAATTTAAACCTCCTTACTGCCAATATCTGGTCTTATTTTGATGAAGACATTCGTTACATTGCTTCACTTAATTAAAAAGCTGTAACTCGTCCTCAAAAGCTCTTAAATAAACAAACAATGCTTGCTGGGATTGTATTTATTCAGCGGGGAGTCCGATCTTCACGTGGGAGCTCTGTTATAAATCAACAAAGAACTTATTGATGTGTAAGCAATCTGTAAACAGCTGAGTCATCTTCTAGTAGCATCTGAGACAGAGATGACTCAATACAGAAATGAGACCAAGAGATCTGAGTCAATCCTGCACGGAAAGCAAAATATGTGGTTTATTGGTGAATATCAGAAAAAACATTTTAGCCTGCGGGTCTCTGTAGCAGCATGAGAATATTAACTGCGTCCATCCAACGCAGATTGAACAGCAGATTTATAAATTGCAGTTTGTTTTATTCATGTTCAGTCTTTACTGAATACTCAGAAGACCTTTTAGCTTTTGGTATTCAACCATTCAGTCTGTCTACTTACAATATTTGGCTTTTTTTACTCTTCACTTATTTATTAAATCATGCTTTCTTTCTTTCTTTCTTTACTAATGCTTCTTGTTATTGCACTTTCCCCTTTTGCTGCTGTAAGACTGCAAATCTCCCCGCTGTGGGACTAATAAGGATTATCTTATCTCTTAGTTCTGCAGCATAAAGCCACATTAACACAATAAAAAGTGAGGCTGACACTGAAGAAAAAAACTTGTGTTGTGGAGATTTTCAGAAGTTATGAAAACTGCTCTGGTTTTATCTTGACAGCCATGTATTTGCTGTCTATTGTTGTGCGTGTTTTCTAAGGTGGAGGAGCTTTTTAACCCACAGAGGGGCATGTCAGCTCCCTCGTTATCTAAAATTAAAAGAATCACAAAATGTTAACCTGACAGAATGTTCATTCAGCCGTGATGGCGTGTTAAAGTTCCTCAGAAACGTCTGTTTGGTGGTTTGATCTCAGAGGAGATGAAAGTTCCTGTTCTTTCTAAGCAGACTGTAACATGCACTTAAGGAATAACAGTGATTACAGTGTGAAAAGCCTTGTTTTAGACCTTTCTATTAAACCCAAACTCTTCTGTCTGATTCCTATAATCTTCCCACTCCAGCTGACACTGCCAGTTAGTGCTTTCTTGTTCTTGACACCAACATCGGCGAGCTGAAAAGGTTACACAAAGCACAGCTCTGACTCAAAGTATGAATTAAAAAATATTTTCAGAGTACATTCAGGCCTCTTTATTGTTAACCTCAGTGCACACAATGCCACACAGTGTAACTGGCTGAGAGAGTCGATTCCTTTTCTGACTGTTTTTTGTTTGTAAAGGCGAAAAAGCAAGTCAGCAATCATCACTCCGACCTCATCACGTATCAACATTTGGTCATGGACTTTCCACGTCTAGATACGACGTGCAAGGTACCCTGGGTGTGTTGGTTGTTGACGTTCTGGGATGCCGTGTTAAGTTCTGCCTGTTACATGCATTGTCTTCTTTCAAAATTCACTTCCATTTTCGCGGTAAATTTAATGGTTATGAACAGTCTCTTTCAAAATAAAAGCACTATGTTGGTACAACACCACAAATTGCCTTTTTTTTCTTTCAACAACAAACACATGGTCGGATTTAGGAAAAAAGAACAGGGTTTGGCTTTACAATCTTACAGGATGCGAACACCACTCTCTCGTGAGAAAGTCGTGTTTGTTCAACCCATCAACCACCTCTCCTGCCCACCCCACACGGACTTTCTCTGCATTAGCTTTTGATTTTGTCCCACCGCGTTTCACCCTGATTTCACAAAGGGTCGTTTAACTATTACAGCGACCGGTCGCGTATCATGCCGATGTTAAGGGACTGCTTTGTTCGTTGCTGTCTGACGCCACAAGTCATTGCCCAAGCGCTGGATTTCAAAAACTTTGGAGTGAGACCAGGTTGATGCCGTCAGTCTCTCCCCATTCTCGGAACCCATCGGCTGTATCGTCGTATGACTTCCGGCAGACGGCGATACAGCCTCTGGGGGCAGACCCCTGATTTTTTGGCATTCTGGTTTGATTTGGGCGGAGGAGGCGAATTTCCGTTTCCGACTTCCGTTTATATATAAGTAAATATGCTGAAACATTGCGATAGATTCAGAGTTTGCAGTGACGCCAATTATGTTCCGCTTCATTAGTTCACCGCATGGACCGTTTAACCTGGCAACAACTGCAGCCGGCTCAAACGTGATTGGTCAATATCACGCGGACTACAAACAAGCTACAACCAGAAACCAGGGCTCTTCCGCTCTTCTTCCGGAGGCAAGATCTCCGGGGTTTGCCTACAGGCTCTATATTCACTGAATGTAGAGTCTGTATATAGAGACTAGTCTCTCCCTGGCAGTGTTTTTCATGATACAGAACAGAAAAAAAAAATTTAACAGGGGCACCTGGATCACAGTGGTAAAGCGAGTTAAAACCACATAGCGATGGGGAAGAGCTGGGGCTCCGATCCTGGCTGCACTATGCAGCACCAGTGTGGCATGTAGGGATGAAACAGTTACAACAATTCACAATAAATCGTGGTGAAATTCCCAATGGTTAGTATTACCTTTTTAGAAGTTTTAAGTATCATTAAAACTGTGTTTGAAACTCACAGTGGCGCAGTGGTTAGCATTGTCACCTCAATGACAAACTTGCGGTGGGGGGTTCGAACCTCAGGGTGGGGGAGGCCTTCTGTGCGGGTTCTCTTCGGGTGCTCCAGCTTCCTCCCACAGTCCAAAGACATGCAGGTTAACTGGTGACTCTAAATTGTCCGTAGGTGTGAATGTGAGTGTGAATGGTTGTCTGTCTCTATGTGTCAGCCCTGTGATAGTCTGGTGACCTGTCCAGGGTGAACCCTGCCTCTCACCCAGTGTCAGCTGGGATAGGCTAACCGGATAAGTGGTTACGGAAAATGAATGGATGTCTCTATTTCATTACTTTCAGATGTATCAAAAAGTGGTAAACTAGAATGTAATATGTCAGCTGTATCACTGTCCAATGTTATAGTTTTTGTTAAGTGTTGGTATGTCATAAAAAAGGTAATTAAAAAGACATAGTACATCATAAAAACATTCATAAAGAAGACATAGCGAGTCATAAAAAAAAGTCATAGCGTGTGCACTTTTCCTGTGCAGGGCTTGATTACATGCTGGCTCCCTAAAATGGCACCCAGCCATCAAAACTTTGAAAACCCCTGATCTAAGATGTTTGTTTCATAACGCTCTCAAATGCTCAGTTAAGCTGTTAAGGTTCTAAAACTTTCTCCCAGACCCGCCTGGAGGGTTGGGTTAGAAGGTGTCAATTTAAAATGCCCTCCCCCAGTGTTAGATAGGTGATGACGGCCCTGCTACGTAGGAAATGCGTAGCTGGAACAATGAGGTTCATCTAGGGACAACCATATTTGGCATAATTCTAATAGTTTTGGAAATAGATTCAGACACATTGTGCTTACAGATTTGCATATCAGAGACAACTGGACCATTGGCTTTGGCGGAGGTCTCCTCTCTCTGAGTGCTCTTCTAGTTTCTTAATGAGTCTGGAATATTAACTGTCATTGCTGTGAGGCAGTGTCACTTGGTTCCAGCGACCTTTCTGTGAAATCGAATCTCCCAAAAAGTAATTTTTACTTGTCTAAAGTATATCAAAACTTCACTCTCCCAGCACCTTCACTTGGAGGTTAATCAGCCTGTCCATTTTGTTCCACTAATGAAGATAATTTCAAAAGATTTAAGCCCGACACAAGTAAATTCTCACAACAGGAAACGACTGAACTGCAGCAGAAGAGAAAATGGTTCACTGACAGCAAATCTTCACTTCTTGTCAGGAAAACTGAATTTTGAGATTCGACACCATTAAATTTATGTGGTGCAAAGAGGAAAGTGGGGTGAGGCAGTGTGTATGAAGAAAGCGAGGCTCACTTGACGGGCTCCAGCTCGCAGGGTATTATGGGAATTACCTGGTCTCAAAAGGGTTTGGCAGTGCCAGTGATGCGCGCAGCCGGGCGGAAGGATATGGCCAATTTGGCCCGGGGAGCCCAGCTTGATGGCTGTGTATCCTAAGCGGAAGAGACTTACCAGACTCAGCAGGAGAGGAAAAAAGGGGAGGGGACGAGAGGAGGAAGGAAAGCTCAGAGAAGAGATCTCCTCTTTGACGCTCTCGCCCTTGGCCAAGTATTTATCCGACTTAAAACCCTGCCTGATGCTAAAAGTGCTCCAGCGAGGACTCTCCTGGAGCTGGGAGCTGCTTCCACACAATCCCCAAGACGAGTTTGGGTTTCACTGAGTGGATTGGAAGTCCTCCTGACCCGCCACCCCCCCCACCCATCCACTGCAGCCCACTTATCCAACTCTCCACAGAGGCCTGAGGGGGAGGAGAGGGGAGGAGACGGGTTGATGAAAATGATGCCGGGAGAATCTGGGGAGTAAGGGGGGAGGATGGTGGTGCTGGAGGGAAGGAGAAGTGGGCGAGGATGAAAAAGGAAAAGAAGAGGAGGAGGGAAGGAAGGAAGGGATGGAAGGATGGAAAGAAGCAGCTCAGGGTGTCGTTCTCCCCTCTGGCTCCTCAGCTGAGATGCCCTGATTAGTTTGGAAAGCGAGCGCTGGAGAGAGAAGCAAACACATAGTGTATGTGTTTCTCTCCGTCCTGAAACAATTGGATGGTGAAGGAGTGGAAAGGAGAGAGGGAGGGAGCTGTGTATTGTCTTGGCGGATGCTGTGGGAGGCTGTACTGTGTGTGGCCTCTCTATCTGACAGCAGCAACAGTGAGGCGATTAGTCCTCTAATCCATAAAGAGCCATCTTGCTCTCTCTTTCTCTCTGTCACTGTTTCTCTTCTATCCCATTCTGCCTCTCCTCTCCAATGCCCTCTCACTGTTCATCCCACCCTTTTTTCCGAGGCATTCCTTCATTATATCTGCCCAGCCTCTCCTCTCTCTTCCTCTCTTCTCTTTTCTCTTCTTTCCTCTGACTCATCAGGGTCAGAATTAGTCTGTGAACATCAAGTAGCCCAATTCTGGAGACCGTCTGCCCCTGAAATTAGATCCATTATCACCACCCCCTCCTCCTCCTCCTCCTCCTCCTCCTCCTTCTCCTCCGAGGTCAAGTTTTATGTCCCCGTTTGTGGTTTGTTAGTTTTCAGGATAAACCACCAATCAGATTTCAGTAAAATTTAGTAGATAGTTCAGCCATGGGCTGCAGGGAAAGTCATAAATGTTTGGTGAAGACAGCTGCACCACGGTACCATTTTTACTCATAACTCTTAAACTGTGAGAAGCAAAGTCATTTATGTCCCTGATTACTTTGTCCCACTAGTCCGGCATATTCTGAGGGCGGCAGTAGCTCAGTCCATAGGGACCTGGCTTGGGAACTGGAGGGTCGCTGGTTCAAGTGCCAGTCAGGACCAAGCACTGAGTGTGGACTAGTGGCACATGACACAAGGATTTCCTACCAGGAAGTTATTGTAAATAAACATTGTGATTCGGTCTATCCCAAATGAAGCATTTCCTGATTAAGACATGTGGCCTGTATTATTTGGGTTTTCGAAGCATCCTTTGGACATGTACACAGTGCATTCGGAATATATTTACCACTGTTAACATGGCCTCTTGCCTGTTTACAGTCAGCTCTGTGTTGTCATGGATGCGTTATAAACAAAGCAACTAGCCAACAGTTTGCAAAGCTGGTGTCGAGATGTATGCCTAAAAGAAAAGTGCACAGGGAGAAACACAGCTACAGCTGGTCACTGTAGCAGGAAATAGCGCATTTGTTGGGGACTACTTTCGGCAGTGGATGAATCCACATTTGGTGCTCTGGTGAGTATTTAGGCTAGGAGGATGGTGTGTGGGCTTGAGTCAAAATTAACTACAGTGCGTGTTCAAGGTGACAAAGGAACATGTCAGCCAGTGCAGCGGTGTGGCTTGTTAAAATGTTTAATGTTTTTGGACAAAATCGGAGCTCTGGACGCACGATTAAAGAAGTTAAGAGAACCTGCAGCCAGTGTTAAATTTGTTGAGGAAAACTATGATGAAAATTTTTCATCATTGACCTTTTTTCCATTACAAAAACAAGACGATGATGAGCTAAAAGTAGATCTTGATAATAAAAAATAAGACGAAATTTATGTTTCATTTTTGTTGACTAGACATGACGAAAATGTTTGTGGTGGACTATCAGACATTGAAAGCCAAGAACGGCCGTGCTTATTATCTTCAAATGCAGCATGAGCATCAGGCTGGTAAACTCCAGTAAATAGTCAGCGCCAGGATCTTTCACTAGCCAGCAAAACACTCACACCAGAGCAGCACCAGCCATTGGTGCAAGTTGCGAGCTGTAATTCAGCAGTAAATAATCAGCCGTGTGTGTCTGACTGTGGATGGTGGAGCTGCTGAATGGATTTGTGGAGTTTGTTAGTTGCAGCGGTGGCTGTTAGCAGCTAGCTCCACTTAGCTGCTGAACGGCAGTGGAGCAAGCAGCCACCAGCCGCTGGACTTCACAACTGTTGATCAAATCAAATCCCAACTGTCTCAGGAAGGTTTTCGGGGTTGATAGTGTTTGACAAGCAGGTAGGAGGCTCAGTTATCTGTGAAGAAACAGTCTTAACTCACCTGAGCTTCCTCACCGTAAGACGGATGAGTCAGAGTTTACAACGAACCTGGGAACAAATCCTTGTTGTCTCAGATGAGTTATTTATGGTGTCAAAGTTTTTGAGAGTATAAACATAGAGATGTTGGGCTTTTCAAATGATAATCAGTAAGTGTGTGCTCGTAAATCACCCCTTGAACCTGTCAAACACTGCTGGAGAAATGACAGTTTGTAAGTGTGTAGAAATGATTAGAAATCTTTATACAACCTGTCACCTTGACTTTTGGTTTCTGATACATGAATCAGCTTAACTGGATTACTTTGAAGATAAAAGAACATATCTAAAGCATAATGAGTAAAATCGGACTAAAATGTCATGAATTGTTGTCGACTAAAGCATTTTGAATTTTTGTTGACTTAAACTATGAAGGATAAAAATGACTAAAACAAAAAGCACTTTTGTCTCAAGACCATGACTAAATCTGATAGCTGTCAAAATGAACACTGCCTGTAGCCTTGGTGCCTCCTTACCTCCTTGACTGTTACAGCCTTTACATTGGTTGAACTCAGTCACCGAGGTTGTTTATGTTTTTTCTGGCTACTTTTTCCTGTCTATGTTTTTTACAGTAATGATAGCAGCTACATGTCATACACAATAGATGTGAGATGTACTGGAAGCTGCACCAGTGAATGCATTTGGACATACATACCTGCAAAACTTTCGTTGTCTGGTATTCTTTCCAAGTTTTGTTGTGGAATATCTGGTGTGCCTGAACTGAGTCTTTCTTTTCTTTTTTTCTTTTTCGCAAAACTTGAAACTTTTCAAAAGTTTTCCAAGCACATTTTTCAGCAGTACCGTGCTTTATATTCATACACTTCCTCACATTTACTCCTGGGACCTGCCCACTACAACTCCAGTCCTCTGTTGTTGGACACTCAGTAGCACGGCTGTGTTTAAATACAGCTTCCTACCTTGTGGACAACTCAGCGCCAGCTTCAGAGGTTGAGCAGAGTGTTATTTGTTTATTTAATCCACCCACATTTTTCCCAACTCGTCCAGGGATTAGTTTCAGTGACCTTCTTTTGGCATTTGTACTTTTTTAACTTTGTCAGCCTCCTTTGTTTTTGTGCCTCGATACAGTGAGTGCACGATTGGTTGTGAATCTCCTGGTGGTATGTGCAGTCATCACTCTGTCCTCTGGAGGTTGCGTTACCAGTCACAGCCTCATAGTCTTATTCTTTTGAATCACAATGCCATCCTCTCCTCAGCAGCTTTAGAAAGTCATGACGTTACTCGTAACAGAATGCTAAACATGGCGGAGGCAGCACACTGGGCACCTTGGCGCACTGAATAATAGATGTAAAGTGAGGAGTATAATTTTCTTGCTTTCCTTGCAGTGTTTTCACCACAAGGTCTTTTAGCAAAGTGTCTCGCCAAACACGGATCTTGTCACTGAGACGCTGCGAGCTAAACAAAGAACACACACTTGTTTTTTTTTTTTTTTAAACAATTATTTATTCACCCTGCAGATCTGCTTTTGTGTCCTGCTCCATGTGCACTGTGGAAGAGAAGTGGCATTCAGCGTCATTATATTGACTCAAGGAAACCCTGAGGAAGCAAATCTATCCAGTTTAACGATGTGCTTATTTGTCAGAAAGGTTACAAGCAGTGACAGACCAGCAGGCTGTGATTCTGTCTGTATTCATATAAACTGAGGAGGCTCATTATGTATCTGTGGATGCTTCAGTCCACAGCGTCAGTGTGTTTGTGCCACAGACACAGAGACACATCGAGGGTAACCTCTGGGTAGCTTTGGTGTCTTGTTGTCAAGCATTCACCATTCCAGTTTGCCCTGGTGTTGCGTCCAAGCTGTACATTTAGAAGTGTAGAAGTCTTGACTAGCTTACAAGACCTCTTTCTTTTTTTTAGTTCCTTCAAATATGGCAGAGAAATACAGCCTTATTTTGCCAGACTAAGGACCTGATCACACAGGAAGCATTTTGCAGGTCGCAAAACCCGAGGCACACCGTGCTGCCTTTTTTTTAATTGAATGCCACAAGAAAAGAAAATGCTTGCAGCTCCTTTCTATTGTGTCCAGGCAACCATCCCATCACCTCCTTACTCTTACCTTCCTGTGTAATCAATCTACCATTTATTTTAGTTTTTTTATTTCACAGAAATGAATAGCTAGTTACTAAAATGGATAGTGTCAGTTTGTTGGGCACAGGGAAACAGATCTGTGTGGGTACATGAGACCCTAAAAAAGAGGGTGGATCACGGGGAGTACCACCAGCTGGTCCAGGAGCTTCACATCTATGATGACCATTTTCAGGCATATTTTAGGATGACTCAGGGGCAGTTTGACAACCTGCTGTCTATCATCAGGCCGTATAGCTCTGGGTATCCAGCAACCACTACCACCAGTTTCTCCTCCATTGTTTACCAACTGTGAACTTGTTGTCGTGACCACCACAGAAGCCCCGCCTCTCAAATCATCCGATTGGACAACGTGAAAAAAGTGGAGATGACGTGAGGAGCTTTTCCAGAGCTGAGCTCTTTTCAACCCGAGGAGTTCAAAGCACTCCAGCACAAACGCAGGCGCCTGGAGCGCAGAAACACCAGGCGCATAGCAACGCAAAGACAGCGAGCTAAGGGAATAGATAGATTGGGTCTATGCGGAGCCCATAACTTTATTTTCTTAAACTTTATGCTGTTATTTGTTTTTTGCCTGCTTGCCTACATGTGTACATACTCCATATGAATGCACATTTGTGTGTATGTGTGTGCTTGTCAGTTTGTGTGTGTGTCATATATATGTGTAAATGTTATGGGACTTGTTTTGCGGAAATCAGTTCACATGCTAATGGCATTTCTAAATTGGTGGGCAGAGGGAAGCTTAGTCATGACTACGTGACCCCCAGATATGTATATATGTGTGTGTGTGTGTGTGTGTGCTGTGAAGTGTGTTGCGACATGTTGTGTATGTTATTTGTCTGAAAAAACAAAGCAAGCAAAAAGCTTAATTCTCATTAAAAACAATTACAAAAAGCTGCCTCCAGCTGCTGAAAGACTTTCTGTGTGATCAGGGCCTGAAGGGGAAGCAGTGTATAAGCTCTCAGCTCTTAGTATCCCACAATCCATTGTTCAATGGAGCATTCAGGCGATGCTGGTTGACTTGTAAAGGCAGGAAATGGTTTGTGACCACATCACGTTTATCAAGTACTTAGCTGCTGGTGGTGATCAGTCACTGTCTAATCCAGGGTTTAACTGGGTGACGTTGGAGTCAAATTGCGACTCCCTCGCCATAAACTTGGGAATGTTAGACTCTAGACAGTTTAAACATCCAACACTTTATTTCTGCATTCTGTTTTTTTTATGCATCAATTTATGCTGGAAACACCTGTCTGTAAAGGCAAACACAAAATTCAGGTTGCGGGTTGTAATTCAAAGTCTAATGGAATATAATACAATAAGGCTTTCAGGCATTCTGTGTTACTTTTAAATATTCATTCTCCAATAGAACTTTTCTCACCTAATGTTTTCCTACTGAGTCATCACACAAAAAGGCATGACTTACTCTTTCCTCCTCCTTTCTGTCTTTTTTTCTTATTGAGGAGGAATGTGTGTGTGCCGCCTGTTCACATCAATAATGCATTAATTCATTTTTATTAATTTAATAAGCCCTCGACTTTAGCTCACATGTGTTTCAGCAAGATTTCTGCTCATGTTAAAACCTTTATAGGCATTCAAAATATAACCCATATCTGTGTTCCCTGAGAAGTCAAGAATAAAATCGTTATTTAATAATGATCAGAGAAGAAAATCTGCAATACCTGCCCTATAGTCAGCTGTGCATCATGTTATTGCTCTGCTGATGTGGTATTATCCCATTTGGACCTGCTGACAGACACTTAACCCGTCTTGGGCTTTCTCTGCATGAGACAAAGTTTAGGTATGTGGCATCTGCTGCTTTTCAACGATGGTAAAGACTGTCACAGTTCCTGGTCTGTGCGTCAATTCTATGCAGACTCTTCGTATGTCGCCAACGCCGTTGGGAGCATTTTTACTTGTGTGGTGGTGTGTCTGTGTCACTCTGCAGTTACACCTCCAAAACAGTAGTTGGCAGCAGTTTCTGTGAAGTGCTGTAAAGTTTGGTTGATTCAAAACACACATTAAACATGACTTTATAGAGACAATTTCAAACACAAGTTCACAAATCAGCTTCACTATAACTCGCAGCATTCACAGACAAACACTTGTCTTTATCTGGACACATTTTCCCCACAAATACAACATGCTAATGTTTTTAGCACAAACCTATGGCATTGTACATTGTATAAATTAGCCTAGCGGCTAGTGGACTTTTCCTCTACTCATATGAAGCCAGAGAGAACAGCAACATTTAACAAAGGTAACGTTACAATATTCGGCTCCATTACAGCTCACAAGGTTCACTGACAAAACAACTGTCTTATACTAAACACGTTTTCCAAACAAATACAACATGCTGACGTTATTAGCGCCAGCCTATGGCATTTTACATTGTATAAATTAGCCTAGCGACTAGCAGAAATTTCCTCTGCCCATATGAAGCCAGGATAAATCACACACAAGACTTACAATGCTATTTTTGTGGAGGCTTTATTGTCTTCACAATTTGTTGTTTCTTATCTGTGAAATTAAAGTAAATAAAAGCTTTGTTTCCACTGAGGGAAATTATTTCAGCTTACAGAAATAGACAGGAGGTCTGTGTCGCTATGATGTGTAGTTACATTTCTGAGGAGGTGTAGGTCAGGCAGTGGTGGAGGGTATGGCATCGTTTCCACACAGAAGTACACATTTGCCAGCCCAGGACGGCTGTGTCGTTCATATCACTGAACAATCACTGTGTTTAATTTGATGCTGGTGCCATAATGTCAGGATCACAGACGGCAAAGCACCTGCAAAACAACAGCCTGGATTGTCTTGTGCCCTAGAATCAAGCTCTTTCCTCTGACTGGGCCGGCTGCTATGTTTCTGATTCATCCAAAGTGCACTTAAGCAATCACATTGCTGCATTGTAATGGAGGCAAAAAAAAACACATGGAACAAACACCAGTAGAAGCTATTTTTCATCTAGTAGGATCATGAGTAAGTTAACTCTTTGTAGAGCCAATTGAAATTATATCTGATTTAAACACATAAGGATTTAATATCAAATTAGTGGCTGGGACAATTTTAGGTAATTAGAAAAATGGTGGGGACATTTCCCCATATCCCCACCTTCCCGACCATAAAGTCCGCCCATGGCCTCAGACTTCACCCTGACATTGACAACCAGTTACGTGCCTCTATAAGGCCGCTAAAAACCTGTGGAATAACTTCTCTTGGGTTGGTAGTTGCCTGCAGCGGTAAGAAAAGTGGATTGTGAAGGCATTTAACACCCAACTGAAGATCTGTGTCATATTGAAACCCCTTTCCTGGGAAGGATTGACTGACATGACCTTTAATGAACCCACCCAGCTGCACTCACAGCTCTCTCTTACACCCTGACATAACAGTCTGACCACTGCAGGAAATTAAGTTACACCCGCTGGCCACAGATTACACACAGCCTGTTACTCTTTTACCTGTCAAATACGGTGAATATCAGACCAGAGGAAAGATATCAGCTATCAGCTGGGTGGACAGATGTGCAGATAGATGTCTGCTCAGCCTCCTCAGGCAGAGTGAGGCTTGTCAGGAAAGTCTGTTCTCCAGACATTTAACAGCAGAGAGAAGGGGAACCTCTATCCTCTTTCACCCTGACCTGCCTCACTTAACTTGTTGACATGGCAACCACAGAAAGAGCAAGAGCCCACGCTGTGAGATTATATTGCTGTCATCAAGTGTAACCTTGTGGCTCCTATTTTGGGGAATTTGTTATTACTTCAGTTGGAGGAGCAGGTGCTTCTTTACTAGAGAGATTTCTGCAACTCTTGGCCTTATGAAACATTTTCATAACTGTGTGCACGGCGTTAAAAATGCATCAAAACACGGCTGATTTTCTGCAGCACTGAAAATTTTTCAGTATGGAGAAACATTTTTGCCCAGACAAGTGATAAATGAAAGCAGAAATCTGAATAAATGAGTGTACTGCATGATATAACGAAGCAATTAGTTCTCTGCTCATGTAATTATCATGCTCTGTGGTGTGTGAAGATGCTGTGCAGGACCAGCTGACCTTGATTTTAAAGATGGCAGGAAGAAAGACATTTTAAGAGAGGTCATTATGTGGACATGGATAGCAAAAGCTCTCATCACAGAGGCCCTGTTTGCACCTGGTATTAACATGCATCCTGGGTAATCGGATCACAAGTGGACAGGTGTGAATGCACCCAGCGTGTCCTCAATGCATCTTAAGTTCTGATTGCTCAGACCACATTTAGAGGTGGTCTATGCTAATGTGTCCTGGGCAACATCGAAGGACCGCCTTCTCAGCTGACTTCCTTGCTTATCCGGCTCCCAGCTTTCCGTTGCTGCCGACTAGGGCTGAAACAAATATAAAAATGATGATGATGCGTATTTGCTTAACATCTGGACTATGATTTGTAGGCTGGGGCATCTCTGTCTTATCACAGTGCCTCATTTATAATGGTAAGCTTTGACATATTCGACCTCAATCAAAGAATTGCAGGCACTGCAATCTGGATGTTGAACTTGGCCACATCGCAATTTCAAATTATACTTTGATTAATTGTGCAGCCCTACTGCTGACACAGGAGCTGCTCTCCTCCCAACAAACAGTCAGTTTAGCACCAGCTAACAGCAGCAGCAGCTGTTTAAAGCCCAGATCAGACCAAAGATTTGCGACATGACAAAGCTGTTTTAGAACGTTGCAGAGAAAAGTTGCAGCGGTGTGAACTGGCTCCTCCAGAAATGCCACAATATGTTAAGTGCACAATGATAGTGTTCTTTATTGGCCGTGAACTAGTGAGACAAAATTAGCTTTATGAATTGAACATTAAAAAAAATACGTCAAGCTCACAAGGAATGAGTTTTTGTCTCAAGTGATACAATGCTGTCTTGGGATCCCTCCCCAGATGACTTCACACCCATTCACCCCTGGTCCCACCTGACCCTAATGACTCACATGGTGGCCAGGTGGGTCAACGACTCACATTGTGACCTTAACGACTCTGGAACTAAGAGCTCACGTGACCCCTACGACTCTGCAAGGGTTCCCATCCACACTGGGTTTAAAGCCTGCAAGTTCGTACCAGTCATTTAGAACTAAATAAGCTTCTTGGGTGAGAGGCGAAACATCTTAAAGAAACACAAGCAGTTGCCTACGATATAGCACTTACGGTCTCAAGTGAACATGAAGTTTTTTTTGTCGATATGACAATCTGAGGCATTTGTGTCGACTCAACGTTAAAATTTTGTGTCATGGGCGGATTGGATGTTACAGTGTAGTAAGAATGACTGAAGTCTTCTTTAGCTCAGAAAAAAAGGTACTGAAATTTCGGTCAAACCTTAAAAATTGATGGTCATGATTTTTGTAAAGTAGTACGATACGCAGCATAACTAAAATCAAAAGGGCAGCTCGATACAGGATGTGATCCAGGCTGGTTTCACACCTCTGCATTGCTACCCACATCACCAATTTTTCCTGCAAATCAAAAGGTAGAACTCCAGTGAAATGCGATCTTGTTAGCACCTTCAATTTGTGCATTGTAATTCAGTCCTTTTTTCTGCTCTTCTTACATTGTAGGCTGCTCTTTTATGACTGTCCATATTTCCACAATGCAGCCCTAAACTGAAGGCTGCAGTGTGTGTGTTTATGGCATCTTAGATTGTTCTGGTGATTCATGGTATCTGGTTGTAGAATGATTTAACTGTTGTTTTAGGTATAGCTGCTTCTGTTGTTTTACAAGTTAATGCCACCTCAGTGAATTTATTGATGTTATCAGTGATGCCGACAGTGGCATCCCGGAATGTGCACCAGACTCTGATTCTTGTGTACTGCTCCTTGAAAGCTGTTTCCCTTGTTGGAAAATCACCAGAGCCGATCAGAGCTTTGTTAGATCAAAAAATGGCCATGCCGTGTTCCTGGCAACAAGAGCTGGTGAGATGGATACAGCTGCTGTAAGTCACCTTACAGATATAACAGCTTCTTCAGTGGCATATTTCTTCAGTGTACATCACACACGTTAGCTTGAACCACTCCCACTGCTTCTGTGTCAGCTGAAAATGACGTCAATGAAGACAAAACGGATATAGAATCGGAGATGGCAGCCAATGATCACACTGTCAGCAATGAACGGTCCGTTGGCCACTACATTGTGTCGGGCTCCCAGGTTTGCGGTGTACAAAGAGCTCATTACAAAGATAAAAGCATATTTGATAGTTCAGTGGTGCAAAAACCAAAGGCACTGAGATGAGGGAAAAACTTATATGGTCAGATGAGGCAGCCTTCATCATCTTCATGGATTCGGTGAATGCACCCTGAGTGGGTGTGGTGGTGCGTTTATGCTACAGGGGTTGATAATCCGGCTTCGTTTTGATCCATTTCTCCCATGAAAACGGCACTGTATTAAACTATGCAAGAAGGGTTGTGTTGTCTCAGGTACCAGTAAGACGATGGAAAGTGATGTAGGAAGTTCAGTTTGGGTGAAACGAGGCATGAGATTTTACAATGCTGGAAACTTATCATGGCGACAACCTTCTTATCCTTTGTTGTGAGGGAAACACTGTTACCATACCAGGAATGTGCACTTGCATGTGTTTGATTGTCCAACCCAGTGTCTTGCTGGATGACGCTGGCCAATGCAGTGGCCTCATTGAAATGAATGAGCTGGCTGCTGTTGTCTGGCTGAATACGGGCATAGACCATAGCTCTGCTGCAAATCAATACAAAGTTATTTTGAGTGATCGTCTTTATCCCGGGATGGTAGGAGTCTTCTCCAGAATGACAATGCCCACAGCCGGGAAATGGTTTTAAGATAATGGAGAATTAAAACGATTTGAATCATATACCATGGCCTGCACAGTCTCCAGATCTCAAGTTGAACACCTGTGGGAGAATTTAGGCTGATTCCCTTTATTATTTTTAAGCCTACCCCTCATTTTGAAGTGGCCTTCTGCCCTTAGGATCAGAGTTACACGGGTAGTGGTTGAAATCTTCCCCTGTGAAATGGGACAAGACCGTAATACGTCGGATGTCATTTTTCGTGAGCAGACGCAACAGTGGCAATAATGGTATTATCACAATGACATTTGCCATTTAACTGATTGCGATAGAAAAGCATCATTCCCACACCATCAAACGATTAGACAAGTCATCGAATAAAAAAAGAAACATTGCTTCATTACCAGGCCAATATCGGTGCACTGTAGCTCTGTAAGCTAACGTTGGCAACCCGTGCTCTTAACCCTACCAGTCTGAACTGATATTAGAGGAGCGGTAACAAGTGCCGAAACTTAAGTACTGGACTTACGTTAAATTTTGGGCATATTCCATCGAAGAATGGGTGATGCAACATGGAAATATGTCAAAATGCAGGACTGTGATGTGCAAAGCAGTTAACGTTAGCTAGCTAGGTACATAACTAGCCAGCTAGCTAGCTACTGAGACATCAGCACACTACTAGCATTTTTTTTGTTATAGTTGCTACGAAAAAGGACCATTATACATTAAGATGACATTAAACAAAGATAATACGATGCCTGTTGCAATTTTGAAACTTAAACTAATTGACCCTTTGCTAAGCCCCGCCCCCGGACACAGCCTGGCCAATCATAACGTAGCATCGGGGCGGCTCAGACCAGGGTCCGACAACAACACAGCTGTGCTCCATTGACTCTAATGCAGTCGTTTCAGATTTCCTTCATTTTCAGGCTGGTTTCGTGGATTTGGAGCTAAATGTTGTGCCTGGGGCACGTTGTGTATTAATGATACTCGTTACCTGGAGAGGTTGGAAAAAGATATACGTTTCTTCCCTGTTCCAAAACCAAAATCAGACCCTGAAAAGTGCAGGGTTAGCTAGCTAGCTACTGAAGATACAGCCTACTGAATGTATACACATGCTGCTTTTGCTTTTTAATGATTATAACAGTGAAATAAAGGCCGACCCTGCTGTACAGGAACCAGTGAAGGGAAGCAGGGAAACTTTGCTGATATTCAACCAGCTGTGTCATCACAGTGTGTGCAGATGTGCGTTGTTTGACTTTCCCAGAAGATTCCTGCCCGTCCGGTGGTGGAGGCACACGCTGCGATGCCACACAGCTGGTTCAATATCAGCAAACTTTCCCTTTATATTCATTGTCTTGTGTGGCGATCAGCAGTGATGTGGTGGTTCACTTTTACACTGTGATCTGTAGCCTATAGTTCGGCTTTAGCTTCTAACTGTCTTTGTCTTTTTAACCTGTTGTTGCTGCTGAGTCAGTTTGACATCCTGGATATATCCTTCAAACACACACTGTAGACCCCTCTGTCTGCTTCTCTCTGGAATCACTCTTTCATTTTTCCAAAAATATGATATTTCTTCAGGGAGTGCAGTTAGTTACAGTGTGGGCTCCATGCTTACTGTGACAGCTTGTTGCATAGATCATAGATGACTCATTCCTGTGGCTACTGTGCGTCAACGTTGCCGCCATCTTGGGGAGGCCACTGCTGGCTGGCTAGTACTGTTGTGTATGGAGATAAGTCTTCAGCAAACTTGGTGTGCTCACTCAAAGATCTCAATGTGTAATTGGGTGCCGGTCCAAAAAATTACAGCAAAGCAGAAAAACCCAACAGCACTCACTAATAAGTATAATACTTTTAAATATAGTGGATTGAACAGCAGCAGTGGAAAGGACATGTTTCAGCTCATAGCCGTCCTCAGCGTTAGGAAATGGCCACTTTAGAATGAAAATACAGACAGTACTTACTGACCCTCATGTCGACAAGAAGTCCAGTGTAGTTTTTAATCCACAAAACTCGTTTGGGGTATCGGAGGATAACAGGTAGGAGTGCTGTGTTTACATGGCAACTCGCATGAGACTAGCTGATGGCTAGAGGTGGTGCTAGTTCTCGAGTCTCGCGCGAGTTGCCATGTAAACACAGCAGTTTTTGTTTGTTGTTTTTTCAAGTCAATTTTGAATGCCGCGGCTTCAGGGCACTTGGATTACGACAGACGAGCCGTTCTGACATTTTTGAAACACATTAGCGAAGGTTTTTTTTTTTTTTTACATTTTCAAAATGTGGGTTCTGTGCATTTCAAGTGTAGCTGTTATTCCAGCTAGCTGTTATCCTCTGATACCCTGAACGAGTTTTGTGGATTAAAATTTCATTCTAAAGTGGCCATTTCCTAACTCTGAGGACAACTATGAGCTGAAACACGTCCATTCGACTGCTGCTGTTCAGTCCACTATATTAAAAAGAATTATACTGATTAGTGAGTGCTGACGGGTTTTTCTGCTTTGCTGTAATATTTTGGACCGGCACCCAATTACACTTTGAGACTTTTGAGTGAGCACGCCAAGTTTGCTGAAGAGTTATTACCATACACAACAGTACTAGCCAGCCAGCAGTGGCCTCCCCAAGATGGCGGCAACGTTGACGCATCGCTGAAACGGGCCGAAGCCGTTAACGAGGTATCTACTGTATATGATATTTATGGCTTGTTGGACCATCGCAAAGGGGCGGGACTTAGCGAAAGGTCAGTTGTCCAGAATGCTTGCGTGTTTTCTCCTTGTGTGTGGAAGCTATGTAACATCTGGTTGTAAATTCTGTCAAGGTGAATCGCAGAGGTTAAAGTATTTTAACTGTCTATCATTATGGTTGCTGTTATTCTCCGGTGGACTCTCCTAATTTTACGGTCCTGCTCTTGTTCAGTAACATGATAACAGATGTGCCGTCAACCGTCTTCCTGATTCCATTTGAGTACAGCATTAGTGGTTGGGGCATCGGTTGTATTGGGATTGGGCCTTGGACTGACTGAATCATTATCACTACACCAAATGATGAATATCTTTTGGAGGACTAGCGTTCATACCTTCTGTAGAGTTTCACAGGTTTAGAGAATAAGTGCGAAGGCGCAGTGAATCTGGTCTGGAGGCTTGTAGTGGATTAACACCCTGCTAAGACCTTACTGTTGTTTTTCTTATTTTAATTTGTCACTCGTTTGTTTGTGTCATTTATGGCCTGTGTAGGGCTGTTTGTGTATCTGAGGGTGTCTTTTTATTGGAGTGTATTTACAGAGTATGCACAGTATGTGTCCATATATGGATTAGTGTATCTGCATGTGTGACTGTGAGTGCCTGTGGATATACAGTAAGTGTGAATGCCTGAACATTAAAGCACATTCATTGGCACGTGTTTGAAAGTGTGCTGAGTTGCCAGCATGCTGTTAGTGACGCTTTTGTAAAAAAAATAAATAAATAAATAAAATAAAATACAAACATTACCAGTGATGAATTTCACTCTTACACAAGAGCTCAGCCATAAATAATTAATATCAGTTTCATCTATTTTACGTGTGCTGTGTAAATCACCCGAGGGTTTGGGTGTGTGTAGTGATTCACACCCCATTTCCATAATTATCACCAGTTGTAATCCTTATGGTGAATCTCTTCCCCGCTCATTCATTTATGAACCCAATCTCCCAATCGTTCCCACAGTGAAAAGCCTCTAAAGGAGGCAATCACCGCTATTTTTATTATAATTTTTTAATTTCTGCTCGTATGATTTATGTCGGAGCAGAAAGTGAGGAGCCCACAGTCAGACGGGTAGCATGGGGATAATTGAATCAAGCAGGTGCCAGGCATGATAGATTGGTCCTCCTCAAGTATAATTGCTGACAGTGCACAGAAAATGGGGCCAAGCTGTGATTACCACGAGTCCCAGAGCATGTGAGCTCTAATCGCTGCTCTGTACCTGTCTCGCCTGCTGAACCAAGTCACCGCAGTTAAAAAGTCACTTCACGGAGCAGAGAGTGTGAATAATGCTGTCAGATGTTAGATCCCTCGACATGTCTGCTACCTGGTGTCAGTGCAACCTCGAATCCTCCCTGAGCGAAAGTCAGACGAAACCAGGAGCTGGAAGGTCAATCAATGTCTGCTGCAGGTGTCATCTGATGCCAACGCCCTGTACAGGGCAGACTGGGAGCCTCTGACTGACGAACCATCAAGGACTAATCAAAGAGCAGCAACTCTTTACAGTAACACACACTGTTGGTATAAGGCAGCAGGTCATGAAGAAAAGATGTGTGAATTAGAAGGACAAAAAAAAACACTTTTCCTCACGCTGCTGGCCCTTAAGCCTTGCTTCCACAGAGGACTTTTGTGTCTGTATTTCCGTGTAGTATATGGCGTACACCCCTATTGTCCAACACAAAGAAATGCATCTCTACAGATAGATAAAACATCCCAGCAGAGACAGCAGAAAAGTTAATTTTAAGTGTTTTTCATTATCCAGTCTTGTGGGATATGTGCATGGTGCAGTACAGAGACCAAAACAGGACCAATAATTCATGGCGACAAATAAGAGAGGAGGTCAGCCTGTCGGGTGTGTAGCCAGTTTTGTGAAATATTTGGTTAAACAACACATTCTCACTCCGAACTCATGGACATTGCACGTCTAGATACGACGTGCAAGGTACCCTGGGTGCGTTGGTTGTTGACGTTCTGGGACACTGTGACAAGTCCTGCCTGTTTAATGCATTATCTTCTTTCAAAATACACTTCTGTTTACACAGGAAATTTAACGTTTACATGCAGTTTCTTCCAAAATTATAACACTACAGTATAACACTACAAATTGACTTTTCAAATCAACAACAAATGGACGTGGTTGGGTTTAGGAAGAAAAGAACAGGGTTTGGCTTTATAATCTTAAGGCGCGCAAACATTTATTAACTCCACCATCTACCGGGTGAAAGTTGGGGTTGAAAGCCCACTACACTTCGACTTTCACTGCCGTAACTTTCGTTATTGTCCCGATGGTTTCCTCTGACGCTGCTGGGCGCCATTAAACTATAACGGCAAAGGCCACTAAACACTTTTTCCCTAGCCCGATATGAAGTGTGCGCTGCACATGTGAGCATTTCTGATGATCGCCTCTGTCCAGTCCTTTCATCTTATCACATTTAACCATAGTTGTCTTTGTTTTGTTTTTTTAAAGTTTTGAGCCATGTCTCCTTCTATTCTGGCTCCCAATAACATAACAAGACCACATTTTAAGGCTCCTATTTAGCCTACAGCCCTGTGGTGGAGAGGCATGTTTTACCTCCAGCTAGCAAACTGACATCATTGTGACGTTTGTTTAGACACAGGGTGAATACAAGTGTTAAAGTATGTAAACATGTTTAGTAGAAACCCAAAATACAAGTATGAACCTTAACATGAGCATCATAGGTCTCCTTTAAATTGGTTTAGATTACCTTTTAAATCTGCTGCGGGCTAACCTGTTCTCCACGCTGTTCCTCATTTCATCTGTCCATATCCGAACATGACCTTCTGACCTGACACACACTACCATACGACAGCATCGCTTTCCCCACATATTGACTGATATTCAACTGTCAACAACAGTACAGCAGTGAGCACAACCAGCTCACAGGTTAATCTGTCCCCAGCTCTGCCTCACTTGTCCCTCCTCATGAAAACCATCCCGATGTTTACCAGGCACTGGTTCAGTATGAGAGGTCCTCCATGGCTTCATTACTCCTGCAGAGGCCCGGCCCCTGGTCCTTAGGGAGGCCCCGCTCGGCCCCTGAAGGCCTTGTTACCGTCAGTGGTGAAACCTCAGAGCTGGCTTATTTGTGCTGTTTTAATTCAGGTCCCATTAGTGAAACTGCAACACTCCATCCTCCTGACTTCAAAACATGAGATGAAAAACATTTGTGCACAAACAATGAAAACAAGAAAAGAATTCATTAGTTCTTATTGTTTGTGTGTTTGATATGTTCTTATTCCGAGGGATTTAAACTCAGTGAAACAGTGGAATAATTGAAAGGATAATCCCTTCTTTTCCCCCCAAGTTTGTGCTGATAATCGAGGTTACCCGTCTCGCTCTCATTATTCCTGGTTTGTCTGCACACAGTTGGCAGAGCTGTAGGAACCAGTTTCTATTCATACCTTCAGAAAAGCCTCTCGCTGTCATTCATCGTTAGCTTATGAAAACCAGATTACAAAAACTGGGAAAAATGCCATACCAGTAAGCAAGTAAGTAAGACCATTTGAATGAGTTTGATCAGTGTTTCTGTTTTATCTTTTTTCCATTTTGTCCAAGATGAGTTTTAATATCAGCTCTGTGACAAGTAGAAAGTCATCTGCACACTGGAGTCAAAGCTCGCTGGAGAAACTGGCTTTACTAGCGACATGTGTATAATGTGCCTGTTCTTCATGGCATTGATCTGTGTATCCAGCACCTGACGTACACAGATGTTAATGGATGTACATACAACTGCTACGGCCAATTATCAGACAACCTTACAAAGAAATACAAGGAAAAGGCCCCTCGTAACATTTTGCTTGACATGATAAAATGACATATGAATGAAATACAAACTGCCTCTCCCTGCAATCTGGTGCTTAACTCAGTGAGCTTTAGCACCACATTTTGAAGCGCTGTCCAATTAGTTGATGAAAATTAAATGTTTTACGATGTAAATATCTCACCTTTTATTTTATATTTTGTTGGCTTTGCTGGTAGACAGATAGCTGGCTGCCTTAACATGTGAAAACACAGTGCCCACTTTCCGATCTCCACTAATTAGCTAGCCTTGGTTGCTCTACACTGCTCACTACCTTGATTGGGTGGGAGCTAGTTAGCAGCGCTGCTCATTAGCAGCACGACGTTGTTGCGGAAACGACGTTGTTGCGGAAACACGGTGGCCACCCTCTGGTATCCCTGGTAAGAAGCGGCTTTATTTTGAGCAGCAAAACCCCTTTAGCATTGTAAATGTGTTAGCACTACGAGCTGTGTTGACACTGCTAACGGTGCTAACAGAGGTAACTCTAAAGTGCGTTCGCAGCTCAAAATTGAGCCGCTCACTCATCGGATTGACGTGGGAGCAGTGTTTATTTTGACACCTGTTTTCGATTTAGTCTTGAGATGAAAATGCTTATTAGTTTGAGTCACATTTTTGTCATTTTTATCCTTCATAGTTATTAGGGCCTGTTTATACAGTTCCATATATTTCTGAAAACGGGTGTTTATCTTTGCCTTTGCAAATATCATTTACACAACTGGCATTTTTCTCGACGAAAACGGAGATTTTCAAAAACAGCTTCCAAAGTGAAAGTTTTAAAAAATACTCGTTTCTACGGACAAGTGTAAACAGGATAGATGGAGATTTTGGAAAACAATGATGTTGCAACCCAGTTCGCGCATGCCCATTACGCACCCGGGAACCACAACAACAACGGCGGATATATGCCGTGTTGTTAGCACTTTTGGGGCTACTTACAAGCTTACAAATGAACTTAGCACTGCTGCATCAACATCACCGCTACATCAGCGCACGAAGACATCTGCTGTGCCCAATATTAGTAATTGCATAGCAGCTAACTATAAATGTATAAAATGTAGTTTATCATTGTTTATATCACGAGTGCCAAGAGGAAAACAAATCACTGTGCATGCGCAGAACGTTCTTATATGGTGTTTGACATATGGCGTATCGCCACCTACTGGCCTGGCATGCTAATTGCAGCAAAAATCTGCCGTTTTTGCGTTTTCATGTAAACAGGGATATCGTTTTCACAACTGATCGTGTAAATATGCATTTTTTTTTATACAGGATTTGTATCGGTATCCGTGTACACAAGGCCTTAGTCGTCAAAAACATTGACGAAAACAAGTTCAACATCTCTCTGTTTATGCTCGCAAAAACTTTGACACCACAAATAACTAATCAGAGACAAATAGGATTTGTCCCCAGGTTCATTGTACACTCTGACTTATCCATCTGACTATTAAGAAGCAGAAAAATAACTTCATTAAAGCCTGAATTCTTTCTTAATCTGCACAATTGCAGTCTGGATGTTTAAACTCATGTCCTCTTAAAGAGTTGATGATTAAAACTAAACTTTCAGCTCTGTCAGAGAAAACTTATCTGAGTTCATACTGTTAACTTACAGATAGCCTAACTGAGCCTCCTACCTGCCTGTCAAACACCATCAATCCATAAACCTTTCCTACACGGTGCGGCTTTGGTACAAGTCCTGTGAGATTAGTTGTTAAGTCTGGCGGCTGCCAGTTATGTTGGAGCAGATGAAAGCTCCTGTTCAAAATGAGAAATAAAAGGCTGCCAGACCTTAGAGAATCTCTTAGTGTTGCCCTGCAATGTAAATCTAAGGTGCTCTAATTTAAGGTGTGCCATCACCTCCTCCATCCATCGTTTGTGAGATGGCGGTGTTGCCTTTATCCAGTTAAATAAAATCAATCTCCTGGCCAACAATGAAGAGAATGCCATTGCTTTCCTTTGAGCAGTCGTTAGTTGTGCTTCCCCTGGTGCCACACCAAAGATGGCTGCCAGAGGGCTGGGCTCTATAGTTTTGTTATAAATGGATGAGAAGGTTTTAAAAATTTTGGTCCAAAACTCTTTCAGCCTGGGACAAGACCAGAACATGTGACCCCCTGATAAATCCTTGCCAGTTTGTCCCTTGAAAAATGAAGTCTGTGTAACACCTTAAACTGTATCAATCCGTGTCTAACACATACAGAAGAAGAGTGTATTAATTCTACTGCCCATCTCCAGTCAACCTCCGATATGTCCAACTCTAACTCTTCCTCCCATTTCCTTTTTATGTAATCAAGGGATGGGGAAGCCACCTTCTGGATATTCACATAGATCCTGGAAACCATCCCTTTAAGAGTCGGGTTTGTATCCAATAGCCCCAGCCGCCTGCAACTAAAAACTCAACAAATCCATTCAGCAGCTCCACCATCTACAGTCAGACACACGGCTGATTATTTCCTCCTTAATTACGGCTCACAACTCGCACCAACGGCTGACACTGCTCTGCTGTGAGTGTTTGTGCTGGCTAGTGAAACTTCCTGGTGCAGACTATTTACTGGAGTTTACCAGCCTGTGGCTCATGCAGCATTTGACGATAATTACAAGCACGGCTGTTTTGTCTTCGTTAATGAAAATGAAACATAGATTTCGTCTGTTTATAGCATCAAGATCTATTTTTAGCTCGACATTGTCTTGTTTTCGTCATGGAAAAAAGGTGGTTGATGAAAAATTTTCGTCATAGTTTTCATCTACGAAAATTAACACTGCCTGGGAGGAGAGGTGGGCGCAATGTTTTCACAGTAACACCGCTGGCTTGGGACGGCGTTACTAGCCAGTCGCACTAGCTTGCTCCGCCAGACCCATACTCACAGACTGACATGTGTAACCGGTCAGAAACATTCTCTGCACTCGATAAAAGGTTAAACGTTGACATCTCCACTCAGCACAGCACTTAGTCAAAGGCGAGATTTGATAAAATTGTTGAACTGAACTGTTCATCGAAAAAGCTGCTTTCTGGACGAAACTTTTTTAAAGAATAAGGTCCTGAACACAGCTCGAAGCCTACGACTTATTTGCAAATAGACGAAGTTTAAATGAGTGAAGGATCTTCTACAAAACAAAACACATGCTCCCAAATAAGCACCGTGCCCCCATTCAGTAAAGTCCCTACCTGCTACTCTCTCGACTGTCCCCAACTTATTATTTTAATCAAGATTCATGAGTGTAATTAAAAGACTGAAGGTGCTGATTCATCTCTGAGCCTCAAGTGTTTGTCATCAGCATCACTGATGTCTCTGTACATATCTTTTTACTCTCCCAGAGTGACAAGCATTTCCTTTTTTGAAACTTTCTCCTCAGCGTCATTGTATGACTTTGCAACATGTATGTGGCAGCTGTAGCATGTAGTTATTCTGCAGTTACTTTACATTCAGTTTAAGATATGATCGTAGAAAAGCTTGCTTTATCTGTCATTCTCTCCTTCCTTTTCTCCTTCTGTCTCTCTTTTTTTTTTTTTTTTACCCAGCAAGCATAGATTTGGAAGTCAAATAATGTTTCATACTGGGGTCATTTTGGTTTAAAAGTGAGTTTATGTTACAAGTGAACAATGTTTCAAAAGCATTTAAATGACTCTCCCTTATTGTGAATTCAGTCTCGCAGAGCCAGACCTATCTCACACTGTGCCAGCGCTGGAGAGTGCTCTGGCTAAACCCATCATAATTACACACTCAGGGAAAAAACTCTGGGTTGGTTGTATTTCTTTGAAGCAATCACAGTCGTCTTGGGCGGCACTGAGCTCAGGACCGGTGCTCCAGCAAAAATATTGTTGGGAGGGAACTTGTTTTGGTGGAACATTTGCATGTGGGGAGGCGAGCGTTCGCAGTACACAGGCTAAATTCCTGCTAACATAAACTAACACTTCAAATATAGACAGAATAAGATAAGACATAAATACCAATTTAAATACACATGAAAAAGAAAAATAATTCATCCCCTGCCCTCCTGCCAACATTAACATACCCATCCGCTCATACTCAAAACCCAATATTTGTGACCAAGATGTCTGGTCAGGTCAAGTCAAATTGTGCTGTATTTATACAGCCCCAAATCACAAACGGCCCCCACATCTTTTTTCTTTTATTCCGTCTTTTCATGTCCTTTGTTAATTTCCTCCTCTTAAAAACATGATATTGACAATTTTCATTACTGGAATTGGTGTCACTTTACTGTTGCGTCTTTTAAACTGGTGGGTCACAGTCCAGTCTGAATGGACCACAAGTGACAAGTGAAAAAACACACTTTATTTTGAAGTACTGCAAATTTTGGGCACAGAGCTTTTATTTTGAAGTGTTGTTTCCTGCTGTAGAGTGAGTGACTAACTGACAGCTACTTGAGAGAGACAGCAAATTAGCTTGACGACATGGCCAAACGCAAGTATGATGCTGAATGTATTAAACTGTGTGGACCTTTAACTAATGATTAAGGAGAATCCTGGACCCTGTAGCCGGACCAGTTTGGAATCAGTGTTTTAAAGGAACAGTTCATCATTTTGGGAAATACTTATTCTCTGTCTTACTAAGAGCTGGATGAGAAGATGTATATCATTCTAATGTCTGTACACTAAATATGAAGCTGCAGCTCTTTAGCATGACTTAGCATAAAGAAAGGCGTCTCAGATGGCAGCCTGGCAACCTCACAGTGATGACAGAACTATAAAGATGGAACGGTCGCGACGACAGTGACAGTGTTTGAGGAAACAGACTTTGTTGTCAGTTCTATTGGAGTCAATGGAGTGGGCACGGTAAATGACACTTTAACCCATCATATCTTTGTTGTTTTGACTTTTACCGAAAAATCCTTCCGCCAAGATTAAAAAAAACACACATTATGTGATGTTGACTGACATTTTTTAACTAAATATGTGTGTGTTTGTTTTCCTTGGGTTTCCTTGGTTTCCAAACAGATTATGGCTCTAGCAGTTGCATCTCAGTCTCTGCCATGCCACCGTCAAAGTCACTTAAATCAGGGCGTCGGTGGCTTAGTGGATAGAGCAGGCGCCCCATGTACAAGGCTGTTGCTGCAGCGGCCCAGGTTCGACTCCAGCCTGTGGCCCTTTGCTGCATGTCGTTACCCCTCTCTCTCTCCCCCCTTCACACTTAGCTGCCCAAAAAAAATCATTGAAAAAAAAAAAAGTCACTTAAATCACCTTTCTAACCCCATTCTGATCCTCGTGAACGTGTTGGAGTGTGAATTAATCGCACGAAGAAACACCTCCACTGTGTAAAGGCCCTAAGGCTGTATTGAATGGACTGAGCCTTGGTGGATGTTACAGCTGATAAATTTAACATGTCATTTAAAAAAGGAAGAAAGTTATATTTTTATCTAAAGTTACACTTTCAGTCAAGTGTTTGAGTTTTTCTTCTCTGGCAGATCTTTTCCCCTGATACAAGCCGTACATGTTAAACCTCCCTGATGTCTGGAGTGTAACATGACTTGCAGGTGTTTGGGTGTTAAGTGGGTGCCGACATTAATCTTACATCAACCCCCCCACGTGCAGCCCAGCCCACTCACTCCAAAACCCATTATCATTTTTGCACGGCGATGCGTAGTCTATTAAGTTGACCTAATGAGGAGTAAACAATGCAATGTTTAAGAAAACAGTGATACGAGAACCATAGTGAGAGTCATAATTACAGAAATGATTGTATAGCTTGAGGGAGCGGGGTGTGTGACTAACGGCGGGATGCCTCTGCAGATTTTTCAGTCAATATTTATGTGGAGACAATCAGGCAGAATGTTTTACTCACCCAGAGAGCTCTTGATGCACAATTACTGCTTGTCAAAACAGATTTATACAGTAGGTTTTTTTTTTTTGGGTGTTTGGACTGTGATACGGCTGACTGGCTCTCTCAGTGTTTGGCTGGCGGAGCGCAGTGTCCTGTCAGTGTGTAATGTGTTGTGATGCAGCCTGGACGCCGACTTGGCTCACTGAGCAGCAAATGGACTGGGCTCAATGGCTCGTGATGGAGGTGGCTCCTCTGAAGGCCACGGCTGCTTTGTTTTCACTTTGTGTTGCTATTTTAGTTTGTTTGCGTAACAGAGGTGTGCTCAGGTTTTTATCTACAGAGAGAGGCTGGCAAAAAAAAAAGCTTTTATGTGTGCAGCTCCTTCTTTAAAGGAACTTAAAACAAATCTAAAATCAAAGATTATCACAGGGTGATGACTACTGCAGTCTCAAAATTATTCAACCCCTTCATGACAAGCATCTTCAGCACTTAGTAGAGCACCCTTTTGCTGTTATGACCTGCTGCAAACGTGATGCATAGCCAGACACCAGCTTCAGACAGCGTTCCTGAGGAATCTTAGCCCATTCCTCATGGGCAATGGCCTCCAGTTCAGTAATATTCTTGGGTGTGCGTTTTGCAACCGCCTTCTTCAAATCCCACCAGAGATTTTCTATGGGGTTCAAGTCAGGCGACTGTGACGGCCAGTCTAGAATCTTCCATTTCTTCTTCTGAAACCAAGCCTTGGTGGACTTTGAGGTATGCCTGGGATCATTATCCTGTTGGAAGGTCCAATGACGCCCAAGCTTCAGCTTCCTCACAGACGGCACGACGTTTTTACCTAAGATTTCCTGATACTTGACTGAATCCATCGTGCCCTCCACACGCTGCAGGTTTCCAGTGTCAGAGGCAGCAAAGCAGCCCCAGAGCATCACTGAGCCACCGCCATGCTTCACTGTAGGCAGGGTGTTCTTTTCAGCATATGCTTCATTCTTCTTCCTCCAGACATACCGCTGTTCCATAGGCCCGAAAAGTTCCAGTTTTGTTTCATCGCTCCACAGAACAGAATTCCAAAACTTCTGTGGCTTATTTATATGGTTTTGAGCATATTGGAGCCGACTTTTCTTGTGCTTTTGGGTCAGTAATGGTGTACGTCTTGGAGTCCGGGCATGGAGCCCTTCAGTGTTTAGTATGCGCCGTATTGTACAAACTGAAACCTCAGTGCCTGCTGCCACCAAGTCTTGCTGCAGGTGTTTTGCAGTCACTCGAGGGTTTTTGACCACTTGCCTCCTCAGGAATCTGGTGGCAGCCGCTGATAGTTTCCTCTTTCTGCCACGTCCAGGTAGTGTAGTCACTGTTCCTTTAACTTTGAACTTGCGAACTATGCTTCCAACTTTATCTCTAGGAACATTCAGAGCTTTTTCTATCGTTTTGTATCCTTTTCCTTGTTTGTGCAAGGCAATGATTTCTTCTCTGAACTTTTTGGACAATTCTTTTGACTTAGCCATATTTCTAACATGCAATCAAACGTCACTCTCAACAAACCCCTAGCCAGTCCAGGTATTTATGTGTTCTGTCTCAAGCACACCTGAACTAATGAAGCCCTTGATTAGTTGCACCAGGTGTGCTTGAAACAGGGGGTTGAATAATTGTGATTAGTTGCATCAGGTGTGCTTGAGACAGGGGGTTGAATAATTTTGAGACTGCAGTAGTGATTAAAAGTAGCATTTTGTGTTGAATTTGGATAAAAACCATGGTAATATTAGTTTTATTAAACTATTTCAACTGTTCTTGTCTACTTTGTTTATTGCAAACAGCTGAAAAATTGTACATTTTGCCAATAAGCCTAATACGCAATGGGGGTTGAAAAATTTTGATTGCAACTGTAAATGAACCAGTAAATCAAACCGCAGATCCATCTCATACTGCATTCTACCCTCACTTGTGAACAAGACACCGAGATGCATGAACTCCCTTGCTTCGGGCAGTAACTCTCCTCCAACCCAGAGGGGCCAATCCACCGTTTTCTGGCAGAGAACCATGGCCTCAGATTTGTAGGTGCTGTGTCTCATACTGACTGTTTCACACACGGCTGCAAACTGCCCCAGTGCCTGCTGGAGGTCACAGTGTGATGAAGCCAACAGAACCACATCATCTGCAAAAAGCAGAGATGCAATTCCAAATTCATCATGAACTAATTCATTAATTAGTCTTTACTGCACTTGTTTAGTCTAGTTCTCTTGCAACATCAGCAGCAGCACATCAGACACCTGTCTTGACTAACGTAGCAGAAATATCCAGAACATTTTGGACCCAAACTTGGACGTGGACAAGCAACAGTTTCCTCTGAAGTGGAGTGTTCATATATGGGCAAATGCTGAATCACCACTTTGAGTCTGTTTAGAGAGCCACATTCTGGCGCCTCCCCGCAGTCCCCTCCATGTATACTCTCTATCAGGTTTGCTGCTTCCTGTTTGGTGCTGGAGAGAGCGCAGCCATTAGTCATTGACTTTGTTCATGTCATTGAACTTCAGTTTGCATGAGCCAAGACTTAAAAACTTATGGTAGTATTAAACGCCTTTGATTTTATTGGGACGTGAAGACAAGAAAGAGACTGATTTAAGACAGCTTGAACTGAGTTCTACGACCACCTTACACCAAATTGACGAGATCATAGGAGAGCGTCACAACTCGAGCAGAACTCTTGTAATTTTATTCCGACATTAGAAATTTGTCTGCAACAGTGAAATAGCTAGGAAAGTAGTTTGGTGTAAGACCGGCATTAGATAATGTCAACCAGTTCAGACTGAAATTATGTGGACTAGAGACCGTCTTTGTGCTTGTTCCTCCGTGCTTATAGATATATATATATATATATATATATATGAGAGTGTGTGTGTGAGTAGTACTGTACTGTATGTGAGTCTTTGTGCGTGTGCTGGCTGTCTCTTCATGTAGGAGTGTTGTGATTGATATTTTCTGGGTGTCTGGGCTTCAGGCGGTGACACTATGTCTCCTGCTCTCCTCCTGGACTGACAGATTTCTGTCCCTCACACTCATTCGCTCTGACAAATCATCCTAAACTCCTCGGGCAGATCGTCCGAAACCCGCAAAAGGAAAATATACATGACACAGAAGAAGGCGACTTCTGTTCTCTACTGATTTCTTACCCAAAAAGCAACACTGTTCAGAAATCAGTCTGAGAGTTTAAATGCTTGTGCTTTGTTTGACCCCGTCACCAGTTTTTGAAGTTGCTTTGTACATGTGTAGTTTTGATTTCGTCACCAGTCCCGTTTTGACAATTCGCCCTTAAAAAGTTAGAAAGTAATGACAGGGGAATAGTGAGGGGAACTGAGGTGAAATATCATTTATTGAGATCTTTTACATCACCTGAAAGAGAAGCTGAGACGGATCAAAGAGACCGATGTCAGACTAGTCTTTCTGTTTCACCAAAAAAGAAACAGTTTCCTCATCTGGTGACGTCAAGATCAGAATTATCATCAAACAAAGATAGTTTCCAAATATAGTTATGTACACCAAAATAGATAATTACACTTTCCTGGGGTAGAAAAATTGACACGTTGACAAAGAGAGGATGCCGGAAATAGTAATGAAACAGAAGTTACATCAGATGTTAAGGGACGTGGTTCTGCTTCTTCCTCCGCTGAGCATAGATGCAGTGCTGACATGAAGCTGAGCACTGACCTTTAATCGTTCCTCCTTTGCTCCAAAAGCTATTACCTTAAGACATCATAGACCCTGCCCTCACTGTGCGACTTCCAGGTGATCTCTGGGAGTGCAGCGTCAGGAGGCCAGAACAGACCGACCAAATGCAACCAAATGATCACGTTGATATATTTTCCTTTTCAGTGTCACAGTCAATTTAGAAACAAACTTTCTGCAAAGACTCTCTCCGGTTGATGAGCGCCTCGCTTTGACAGCGTCTGGTCCTCCCTCCCCCAGGCTGCTCCATCAACTAATAAATATGAGGAAATAAAGCTCTTCATTTGCTCCCCGTCCTGACCATCACTCCCCAAGCAGTCCGTCTCTCCCCGGCCACCAGAGCTGGAAAACGGAGACATATTTAAATAAATAGACCCAGGGGGGACATATCAGATTTCAAATATGGTATTGAAATGACAGCTTTAAACTGTAGCCTGAGTACTTTGAATGAACCTTCTAAACTCATACAGTTTCTCATGGGACTAGATAAGTGTTTTTTATAGACTGATGCAGAGTGATGTTGGCAGGCCTGGAGTTTCGTAATTTTAGGGGCAAGACCACTTAGCCTGCAACACAGCAGTTTTTCTCAAGGGCTCAAAGGCCAAATACCAGGGTTACAAGGTCATCTCTAAAAAAAATCACCATTTCGATTTCACTTAAATTGACAAATTCATTTCTAGAACCATTAATGCCTTTTAAGAAACCTTTACAAACAAGTTTCATGTTGTCATATATGAGATATACATATAGGATTGGTCCCTATAGAGAAATAGTCCTTAATATTAACTGGATGGCACAGTGGCGCAGTGGTTACCATTGTCGCCTCACAGCAAGAGAGTTCCTGGTTCAAACCCAGGGTGGAGGAGCCCCTCTGTGCACAGTTTTGCATGTTCTACCTGTGTCAGCGTGGGTTTTCTCCATGCACTCCAGTGTCCTCCCACAGTCCAAAGTTAACTAAGTTAACTAACTAAGTTAACTGTTGACTCTGAATTGCCCATAGGTGTGAAAGTGAGTGTGAATGTTGTTCAAAGACGTAGGACACTCTATTTCTACATGAATTAATGAATTAATGAATTGAAAAAGTGTTACCTTCACAGCACTTAACAATCCGTCTCCTCAGAGAGTCAAGAGTATGCTTTGCTGCTCTGGGAGTGTGGTGCTCTGAATACTCAATGATATAATCTAACAATGCTTTGAATTTGCGAACAGTCCAGTTTGTGCCAGAGAGCACTCTGGCAATTGGAGTGACCGTCTACGAACACAACCATGTATACGTTTCTTTTGACCAGTGGAGTATATGTACTAACATTAAGGTGCTGGGGCGGACTTGACAGGAGAGAGCAGAGAGGTAGGACGGAGAAAGAAAAAACAAACTGACCAGTTCTGATCTTACTGAAGGTCAAAAACTTTGGATAAGAGTTTGGAAATAGTAGTTTAACAAAATATTTGTACTTAATCAGCTTACTAGGTTTCTCTAGAGCTGTTTTGAAGACCTTGTGATACAGTAAGTACAAACTGTTGTGGACGTAAAAGAGCAGGATCAACCCAGTTCTTAAATTTCTTTGGCTCAGGCGATTGTGGAAACGTTTACCTGTAATCTGGTTTATTCAGGCTCACACAGGCCAAACACAAGCTAATCAAGGTCAGGTAAGCAAGGTTAATTACTTGAATCAGCAGAGACACATTTAGCCGTCACTGTGCAGTATTAGTGTAGAAATGCCAAATAGGGGTCGAGAGAAATCGCTGAACTTCAAACATCATTAACACGAGGTAAGGCCTAGCATGTGTTTGCTGAGAGTACAGCAGGAAGTCCTTACCTTCTTACACTATTGTGCTAAACCAGGCTGGTGAAACCTCATTAGCTAAGCCTAGCAAGCCCGTAACTTAGTGCCCTTCCCTACATGTTGCGTTAGACGTGAGACATGCACCTGGACATCCCTGGGTTAGTGTGACCTGTCCCCCGCCACCGCTCTTGCTCCTTGCGACCAGTTCACTCGGACCTGGACACCCCTCAGGTGCTGGTCCAGTCGGCCAGCTCGCTCTTCTTCGTGGTTGTTCACAGTAAAGGTGAATTTATGTGGATAATTCGTGGTGGCGTGTCAAATGCTTCCTCAGTCTCTTTTTGTCTTCAAAATGCCTCGCCTCTAGCATCTTCCTCATGGTGTACCCGTTCAGCTCAAAAGCCTTTCCAGCCCTCTCCCTTTAGGTGTGGCAAATAGTAGCTAATTAGTCAATACCACCAACCCACAAGTGTGACGTCAGTGCTGACCCTGCGTCTTACCACCTGCCAAAACCACACCCGCATCTACAGGACATTCATTAAACTGCCTATCCTCCTGCACACTGCTTCTGTAACGGTGGGTCTTTCAGTTTGTTTTCTTTGGAGCTCTGTCTCAAGCTGCTTTGACATTTCAAAGTACACATGGCCAGACCTTATTTACAGCTGACAAATGGTACTAATTAGCTAATTAGTAGTTTTGAGTTCAGTTGGTTTGCTAACAATCCTTCTCCACAGCCTATCTTCGCACTCTTCACACTAGGAGTCCAACTTTCTCTTGTTAGAGGACTGAAAGTCACATTTTCAGGTGTCTCTTCTTCCCTCTCACCTGATAAATGAACTGAACTGGAGGATAATTTGCCAAAGAGATTGAACTAACTACTTCAAATCCTGGCAAACACAAAGAGGTTGTTTGAGCTCAGCACAGACACTTGGAGGGGGGTCAAACCCTGGTCGTTCTCTGCACTGAGGTGACGCTGGCCAACCGCTGTGCCAACAAGTCACCCAATTAGGAGTCCTGTGTTTGGTGGAGGTGAGAGCTGAGTCTCTGAGCTTTGAGTTCCAGATCGGCAGTGTTGTCTGAGTCCTAATTTACCCAGCTGACAGGGTCTTGGAAAGGTCCTGGAAGGTCCTGGAAAGGCTGCTGACTTTGAAAGAACTGAACTGGAACGCTGTTTATCTCACCGCTGACACGGCACACTTTTCTGTCTTTGGCTGTCTCTGCCTTTTTCTGTTTTTGTCTCTCATCCAAACACTCGCTCTTTGTGTCTTTGTATTCGTTTCTTTTATTTCTGACACTCATTGCCTCTGTGAGATTTGACACACACACACTTTCCTTTGCTTGCACTGCGTTCCTGGTTTTCTTTATTTGGTTTTCTCTCTTTTTTTCCCATCAATTTCTTTTTTATCCTTTCACATATACATATTCGCACTTTATCTCAAACACACAGTCACATTCAGACATTGTCTGTCCAACATTTTCCTTTAACAGATCACTCCATTTTTCAACCCAAAAGTCTTTAAACTTATTATTTCTCCTCTTCTTTCTTTTGTCATTTTTATTTGCTGTGAGGAGGCAGCGAAGGGGAAAAAAGAGGGAACTATTTCGAGTGAGGTCTCTATGGAAACTGTAGCAGCAGGGTACAGAGGAGGCTGACGGCTCCGTAACAATGGCTTGAAGTTCTAAAATGGGGAAAAAACACTCCTCTTCCTCCTCTTGAAAGCCTCCTCAGCAGTGAAAGCTGCTATTAATACAGCTTGTCATCTTGCGGGAGACGTCATACATGTTTGTTTTCTAGCAATCGTCCCTTTTCTTCTTTTTCGCACTGTTGTAATCGCTGTTGCATATCAGGCGTTAATTAAATCACAACTGCCTTTTTACAATGTCCGTCTCCCTCCTCATCTGATTTTTCTTTCCCTTACCCCAGTGTGACGCAGGGCCTTTACACAAGGAGGCATGAAGAATAAAAGACACAAGAATGCTAAATACTCACCTACAAATATTCTACATCAAATCTATTCACATCATCAACAATGTAAATTCTTTACAGTTGCAAGAAATCCGCCACTGATTGGTTGATGCCTTTATTTGCGCTGTCAAAGCTCAGAAAAATCAGCCTTGTTCTGACATTAGAAAGTGTCACATTTATCTTGCAAGTGTACTCTTCTTCAACGTTTTGCTTACTTCCTGGATTTTTCCCACATGGAAATTCTGACCAATCAAGAGCAGCTTTCTCGTGCAACACATTTTATCTGGTCCTCTTGTAAATGCTGCCGTGAGAACACGAACCAACTCTAGGCAATTATACAACTTTGTAACACAATTAGTCCCTGATTCAGACCAAAGCAAGACAACTCTAGGCCTGAAAGCACCCTGAGATCATTACCATAAGAAACCTGATCTTTTAGGTTGTAAATGTGAACTACAAAAAGGAACATTGTCTAAAGTTTATTGCTTGAAAAGAATCTGGCTGGGTTTGATCTTTTTTGCAGTGGTGTTGCTAAAGGGTTGTTTGGGCATTGTTAGATGTTAGATTTTTGGTGAGTGGAAGGGCTTTGTTGGTTCCTGGGTAGTTGCAAGAGTTTCCAGGTGGTTGTAATGATGTTTGGAATACTTAGAAGGGTGTTTGTAGTCAGTATTAACAGTAATTCTCAGCACAAGGTCCAACTGGAATATTTCTGGAGCTTTCATGCATGGATAAAGGGAACAAGATGAGAAGAAGGACGATGAGAGTAAAACCTTTTGAAATTTCCAGAACTAGAACGACTCAAAGAAGTAGAACTCATGTTAAAGGATAACTTTGGTGTATTGCAACCCTTTCCCATGATTTTATGTCTAAATGATTAATGGGATCAACTTCTTTTTTTTAATTGGTCAAGTATTGAATGAAATCACTGTAGCCGGCAGCCACAGAAAAGGCTTCAATGTCACCACTCTGGAAATTTGTCCACTTACTGTAAAGTGCTTGTTTTGCTACTGACTGTCTCAGATTGTTGTACTCTAAGTGTCCGATAACATTATGAAAATAACCCCTACAGAGACAGGCCTTTTTGTCAAATCATCAGCTCTGGTTTGGTTGAAATAAACCCTTAATTCACCCAGTTAATAGTGAGAATATGCCGATTCTATACACACTTAAATTGGTTTTGTTTTTAAATGAAGTCTGGTGAGGTTGGTGATGGTGATTTTGAAACATGTCAAACAAATAGATGGGAGGACTCTATTAAGTCAGTAGTGTTAGGAGTGGGTAAGTGATGTTGCATGGATGTTATACTGTAAAACAAGGAAAGGGGACCAAAAGCTGCCAAAAGGAGGAGTGTTGTGAGAGTTGATCTGCCCACCAAGGACTGACTGCTCCTCTGGCTGGTATGCATGGGTCACACTGGGCCAAGGTGTGCAAAATGCTGCTGATCAGCCTCCAAACAGGTCTGCAGCCCTGGAGACTTAAAGCACAGCAACACAATTAAATGCTTTTACAATTGGCAATTTTAGGATATGGGGCTTGTTTGCGTGTGTGAGAGAGAATGTTAGAGAGTGTAAGTGGATGTTATGTTGCTGTCAACATAATTACCTCCATGAAACGCTTTAATGAGGACAACATAAAGAAAGAAATGAGAAAAAAGGTTGAAACCAAGAAGTAAGGAGTAAAAAGAGAAAGAAGAAAATGGCGCGTGTGTGCTCATCCCTCTCCTCTGTCTTCCTCTGTAGCTCTGCTCTACGCCACCATCTTTGGAAATGTGACCACCATCTTCCAGCAGATGTACGCCAACACCAACCGTTACCACGAGATGCTCAACAACGTCAGGGACTTCCTGAAGCTCTACCAGGTTCCGAAGGGGCTGAGCGAGCGGGTGATGGACTACATCGTCTCCACCTGGTCCATGTCCAAAGGCATCGACACCGAGAAGGTGAGAGTTCAAAGGTTGAGCTGACGGAAGTCTTCAGGTGGTCACACTGAGGCCTCTGCGCTGGCGACAGCTGTGGCTGTGGCTGTTGTGTTTTTAGGTTGTCCACCCATCCGCATCTACTTATGTCTCATTTATGTGATAGCTTAAAAACACCTTGAGGGAATTTCTCCAAATTTGGCACAAACATGCACTTGGACTCAACAATGATTAGAATTCTCTGGTCAAAGGTCAAAGTCAGTGTGACCTCATCTGTTTTATTCTTGTGAACGTGATATCTCAAGAACACATTGAGGAAATTTTTAAAACTTTAAGTCAAGGATGAACTGATTAGAATTTGATGGTCGAAGGTCAAGATCACTGTGACCTTGCATCTGTCTAATTCTTGTGCATGCGATATCTCCAGAATACCATAAGGGAATTTCCTCACATTTGCACCAACATCCACTTGGACTCAACAATAAACTGATTAGAGTTTGGTGGTCAAAGGTCAGGGTCAAGGTCACTGTGACCCCATCTGTCTTATTCTTGTGAACAGGATATCTCAAAAACACATTGAGGCAATTTTTTCAAAGTCGGCACAAAAGTCAACTTCAAGTCAAGGATAAACTGATGACATTTTGTTGGTCCAAGGTCAAGGTCACCGTGACTTTGTCTGTCTCATTCTTGCAAACGCGGTATCTCAGGAACCCCTTGAGGCAATTTAGTCAAATTTGGCACAAACATCCACTTTGCATCAAGGAGGAACTGGCTTCATTTTTGCAGTCCGTAGTCAAGTCACTGGGGTTCTGCATCTGTCTCATCCTCGTGAACATGATATCTCAAGAAGGCCTTAACAGAATTTCCTCAAATTCAGCTAATCTTGGGTGTCCACCTAAAAACTGTGATGTTTGTATAGATCTTCTGTGCTGCCGGGTTGAAGATGTGTGTGAAACATCCATCTTTTCACAGACATTGACATCAACTGTAAGAGGAACTTGGCAGGTTGGTGGAGGCTTACAACTGTGAGGCGGTAATTCTCGTTTACCACAGTAATCATCCAGGCTGGGATTGAAAAAAAAAACCAGACACTGCAGCTTTTTGCCATCGCACTGATTACAAAAAAATGTAAGGAGGCAAAATGTAGATGGAGACAGTTTTGGATGCTGTAGCCGTTCATACAGCTGTACAAGAATATTACATTTGCCGAAAGCCATGTCACAAAGACACAAAGAAGCCATAAACATCGCATCATCACAAAACAAGTGAGAAGAAACACTGAGACAAGCATAAAGAAGGAAAACAACATGAAGCCAACGAAATGCCTCAAAGCCAGTCACCAGTCACACACTGTTCCTACCTAATTTACCCAAACACACACTGAGCGGCGAACTTTTGACCCTCTGCACCCAAACACATCACACAGCTTATAGGCTGCAATTATCTGCACACATAATTTAGATTCTTAGAACTTTAATGTAATTAACTAATTACAGTCCTTAATAATCCATTGATTTCTTGTGTTTTTCCTCCCACACACCTCACCCCCATCCGACTGCTGCAGAAAAATGCAAAATACATACTGGATTTCAGAGGTAAGATCTGAGGGAGTTGACGTCGTAAGCTCAGTATACACTGTGCGATTCTGGGCTGTCCCAGATGAGAGATGACCATCATGAAAGAAATGTGGCCATATCTTTGGTTGAGCTATTGCATTGTACGTCATAGCCTGGGATTCAGTCGGCGTTGTCATCGTACAGTCTGCAAACATCAAACAGCAGTGCCGGCCCAGCTTTATGTGACCTCACAGATTATCGTTTTATTTTGAAGCTTCAGACCATCCAGCTGGCTCAGCTACAATTATTGCTCAAAACTGAAGGAACAAAAGATTAAAAAACACACATTTACAGAACAGCTTCCATGCTGTGCGTGTATTGATCCACAGAGATGATTCATCTTTCCAAAATACTCCAACATGAGCTCTGATCTGCACCCGTGCACAACACAGACACCTCACATGTAAAGTGCTGAAGCCACTGATGAAGCAGTGCATCACCTGCAGCAGCAGCAGCCTTCAGAGCGGCTGAGATGGCAAAAAGAAGAATGTAATAAAAGTAAACACACATGAAAAGGCTGTTATTTCTGGTGTCAGACTAAAACCAGCTCTGTTCTCTTTAGCGTCTTTTCTTCCTCTTTGTTTTTACTTTTACTGGAAAGGTTTAATACTACCTGGAGACATGCAGTGATTTGTGCTAACTGTAGTAGACATTGATTATTGTACTTAAACATTAACCTGTCATGTCTGTGTAAAGTTAGGAGTTTGTAGTTTGGCAAAGACCTCTGAAAGCTCTGCTCCAAATCAAACGCTGCCGCTGCAGCCTCAAATTCTCTTTGATATCTGGCTCGGTTTATTCTTACGTCCCCTCTGTCACCTCCGGAAGAACATTAGAATAAAGTGTTTTCAGTGCAGAATCTTTGCTGAAGTGGAAACCGGCGAGTCATAAAATCATGACCTTAGATGGCTGTAAGGAGGACTGTGATGGTTTTATTCATTTTTATCGTCCAACAAAATGGCTCTGAATCAAACTGGTGACTTAGTTCATTATTTCATATAATCTCCTCATTATAATTGTCACTTGTAATGGGCTGTTTGTCCATCTAATTGATTTCCTCAGCATTTTCCACTTGACATTCATGCTCTCTTTCTCCCTCGTTAGATCATAAGCCTCCTCCTCCCCATCAATTCCATTTTCCATTTTGTGTTCAGATAATTATACTCTCTTGAAGAGACATAAGCCGAGAGCGCCCTCGGTATAAATACCTCACAGTCAGAGCTGGGGCCAATTAGTGGATATTTTTTGTCACTTTGGGACCCCTTACACTGTACACAGTCAGCTGTTTATGCGAGTACACACCAAAAAAGACCAGAGGCTCCCAGGGCATCTCGGTGCTACTAATACCCCACGCTTTAAACAGCGCAAAGACGATTTTCAAAGGCTGTTGTGTTGTGTTTTGATGTTGCAGAGGCTTCTAGATGATTTACTGTCTTCCCCTTGGTCGGTTTTGTTCGTATTCAACAAGGGGAGATTGTGGAAGATGGGATAATATTTTGTTTTCTGTGTTTTACCTAAATGCTTCAGTTAATTAGGCTGGGTTTCAGAATTTGTGTAATGAGCTGGACAAAGCGATTACAATTTACGGACTCTGCTTTTTGGCACACATTTGTATCCAGAGGGAGTTAATGAATACAGAAACAGAATAAGCTGCAGTAATACACAGACAGTGACCTGGTGTACGGCTCGGTGGGTTATTAAAGAGCCAGACAGTTCTTCATTTGGAAGTTTGGGGTTTTGATTTCCCCCCCCCCGACAGCTGCCCTCGGCTCAAGTGATTTTGAGCGAGAAACTGAGCTTTTTCTTTTTCTGCAGCTCATTGAGCTCTGACCCAGAACCTATCTATATATCATGTTGCTGGGTGGCCACTGAATGGAAGCCAGACCTTTCACACACTCAAGTATTTGTTTGATTCATTACAGGAAATTAAGAACTCGGCAGTTGCCTGATGCCGGCCGTACACCAACCAACTTGACCACTTGAACCAACCTTTCAAGCCATTTCACTGTCACAGACAAATTTACAATGTTGGAATAAAATGGTAAGGAATTTGCTGGAGTTGTGGCGCACTCCCATGATCTCAACTGTTTGGTGTAAGGTGCTCATAAGACTCAGTCCGAGCTGTCTTGGACTGGTCTTATCCGCACGGATTATTCTCGCGGTTCTTATGGAAGTTTGCACACCACAGTGGAACTTTTGTGCGGTGAAAAAAAATTTCGCCCAGACTCCCGCGGAATTCGCTGGTGGAACTACACAGCTGGGCCAATGAAATTGTTTGTTTATAGTGACGTCGCGCAAACCCGGGAGAGTCCAAAATCTTGTCAGACAGGAAAGTATGGGATAAAGGTTGATAAACCTTGTTTCACAATATCCTGTCCTTTTTGATAAAAGACGGGATGATTTTATGAACAAGAGCCAACTTCTGTAACCGAGGATCGGACCGCCAAGGCCCCCGCCTTGGTCTGCTGCCCAATCCACATTGCACCGAACCCTTCTGGATCCCTCTGCGGGTGGTGGGCCTGCAGGGGGACGAGCCCATGTAGCCGGTTCGGGCTGGGCCCGGCCGGACCCCATGGGCGAAGGCCCGACCACCAGGCGCTCGCCCACGGGCCCCAACCCCAGGCCTGGCTCCAGGGCGGGACCCCGGTAACCCTCCGGGAGCAGCTGCTCCTCCACATCGAGAGGAGCCAGTTGAGATGGTTCGGGCATCTGGTAAGGATGCCTTCCGGACGCCTCCCTTGGGAGGTGTTTCGGGCATGTCCAACCGGGAGGAGACCTCGGGGCCGCCCCAGAACACGCTGGAGGGACTACATCACTCGGCTGGCCTGGGAACGCCTCGGGGTTCCCGCGGAAGAGCTGACGGAGGACTGTCTGGGCTTCTTTGCTGAGGCTGCTGCCCCCGCGACCCGGACCCGGATAAGCGGAGGACGACGACGACGACGATGACGATTTTATGAACAATGAATTAAAGGACAACATCTGGCAGTCCAGCTTGGTGGCTGTGGTGAGAGTGGTAAGTGCTAAAGAAAGTTGATGTTGACATTTGTTAAACGTTAGCTTGCTAGCTCGCTGCTGCTACTCTCATCCATGCTCAACAACACCCATTTACACTGCGCGGACTTGGAACACAACAACGCGATATTCCGCACTGCATCCATACCGCACCTGTGGTTTAAACACGGAAAAGCGCTGCGCAAATATTCCGCAAATCCATCCCGCATTTCCGCATCGCGGCAGTGAGAATGACACTTTAGGCTTCCATGTAGGCGCATGGAAGGGCAGGGAGGTTTGCTCTCTCTGCCTTCATCTTTCAACATAGGCTCGTGGAAGGTGTAGTGTAAAAGTTTGTGCCAACAAATCAAGCAGTAAGGTTAAGATGTATAAATTGATTAAGAAACTTATATAATCATGTTTTTTATGTACAAGGCATTATAAAGCTCTTTGATCTACATTTAATTATGATAAAAACATTGCTGTATGTGTCAAAGTATTCATAGCACTAGACTATGTAATCATGTTGTATGCACCTCCGGAAAGAACACATTATGTCTTGGTTAATGATGAAACATACTCAAATGTTGTAATACACACACACATTCACATATTGTATTCTAAAGGTTCACTTGTATGAATAAGAGCACTGAGGACTGTATAAAAGTCCCCAAAATTCACATGTTTTTTAAAAATAGAGTGAAAGCGAAACCAAACCTAAGGGTGGAAAACTTGGGAAATTCCAGGCTGCATTACACCATTAAAAATGGGCCCAATCAGAATTGGACACAAAGAAAGGTTTTCCACTAATAGAATTGGACTTAAGAGGGAAAGATTAGCAAAAAGAGGTGGAGACTCATTTGAATCTCCACCAGCATATAAGCCAGGGTTCTGAGAGCAGGTTTTCAGTCACACTCCGGAGTCTGACTCGCTAAGTTGTATGTGTTAGAGCCTGTTGACACATTAAACTTGATTGCATCAGACTTTGCCTGTTTCCAGTGTTTCTTTAAGTATTTGCCAGCTGAGCCTAAGATATCAAATCGACATCTGAGAACAACTGATAAGAGACAAGAGGTTCAAGGTCGGGAGCCTACAGGCCCACTTCCAGGCACCGATTTTTGACACTTCAAAGGGCAGAGAGGTCCCAGAACAGAACGATATCACTAAATATAAAATTGCAAATGGAAATAAAGTTGCCTTTGACTAAAGTGGTCCTGACTGAAATATTATCGTCAGTTTTTCGTCTTGGCTCTGAAGTTCAGTGATGTGATCACTGTCAACAACCAATAGTACCCCTTTTCCACCAACATGGAATGGGTTTCCATCCCTGTTCCCGCCCCTAGGTTTGAATCGTTAAGAGCATTTTGACCAAAAAATGAATTGATTTGGAACCCGAAAAGAAAAAAGAAAAAAAAAAAGTGTGTGAAGTGTGAACCATGATCACATAAGTGGGCTTGTCCTATTCTACAGATTTGGAAAGAGAGGATGGAGAAGGCAACAATAGAGATGTTGAGTGAGAAATGCAATGGTTCTGATCCAAACTGGAGCAAACTAGTCAAACAGTAAACATCGAGAAGATTCTGGGGAGGTGCAAGAACATTAACATGTCTTGGTTCTAGTGTTCTGTGGAAAACAAAGAGAAACTGGTGTTGTGGAGTGAACAAAAGTCTGTGTTTAATTCTTTGTGTATCTGATCCACCAAACAGCACTTACTTTAGTGAGAAATCTGAATTTTAAAAGGGCTTTGCCTCATTTCCATGGTCTCCTGCCACTAAAATAGTGCAGTTAAACAACAGAGGCTGGTAGTGAGGCGACAAAATCCAAATGTAAAGTTTGTACACAAATTGCAGTTTACCTAATGCCAAACTGACAAGAATACTGTCAAGATAAATGATGTCTTTTATCTTGTCTTTCTAGAGTTACGTGGGTTTTTTTTTTTTAAAACAGTTAGGACTTGTAATAGTTCATAAAAGGGAGGTTGACATAATATTTTCCACCAGGAGCAGGGTGGGAAATAACATTAAAGGGAATCTAGTTGTAGTCGTGAAAACAGTGACCCTGCAGGACCGCTAGTATTTGCAAAGCCTTTAAGTTTGTAACAAATAACATGTCTCTAGATGTGAGAGGGTGTCAGACTTTAGTCTTTTAAAAGTCTTGTAGTGTATGGTAGGCATGAGTAAGGACCACTTCCTGGTTGTCCCAGTGGGGTTTGCTAACTCAGTTGTACATCTACAAACTTTCAAATTGTGTAATTTTGGCTGACGTGAATGTGTGGCTCTGTAAGGATTGTGTCGGTCTTTGGGACCCATGACCTGATCGCTTCCTCCTCCACACACTGGCAATAAGATAAGAAGCCAACATTTTCAGTGAGAAGAAGAACAAGCACACAAGTACAAAAACATCCTCACTACCTGATAAAGCTTCTAAACTGTCATCTCGCTGCTAACAGACCTCCGTCAAATACTGTTTGTGACTATTTTCTACCAGGTTGAGTCCTGAGAGAGAATTTCTGTAGACAGCAGTCTGACCCCCTTATGTCTCTGTCTTCCAGGTCTTATCCATCTGTCCCAAGGACATGCGGGCCGACATCTGTGTCCACCTCAACAGGAAGGTACGAATCTATGCATTATCTACAGACCTACATTAGATGTATCAGAGCGCTTCACTGTATACAAAAGGAAATGGGACGGACGGTGTGAGTTCTGTGTTTTGACCATGTGAAAAGTCAGGGGATAATAATGCAGTTAGGTCACAGTTTGATACATGTGAACACTTTTAAAGCCATTTAATAGACCAGAGGCGTCCTTGCAAGGTGTTGTATTTTTCGCCATGATGAGTTTGATAGTGGTGCTGACTATAATATTCCTTGAGTACTGAAAGGTGCTGTGAGCACACCGAGCACACTGGCTCCCCATTTACCTCTGTGAAGAAACAGGAACTGGTTCATTTGAACAAACAGGAATAGCAGTGCATTTAATTAAAAAAAGTGGAATAAATGACTTCTCTGCAATTTTTTTACTTAGCAAAATCATTGAGTGGACGAGATTATACGCTTTGGCACGCGGCTCCTGGCCTGCATTTGACATGTTTGACACCCCTGGTACTCGACTACTCTGATGGCACATGGTTTCGTTTCTCAAAAAAATTGATATGTGAGAAAGAGAAGCAAAAAAGGACATGTATGGCTCTTTGTATGGTGCATTGAGGAGTGCTAAAGTTAGACATTTACAAATCCTACATGAGAGGATTCAACAAAAAGAGTAAGAAAAAACATCCAGTAACATTTATCATTCTCTCTGTTCAGCCTATGTTTGGTAGGTTGCAGTGCTGTCAGAAATATTAATTTACCGATACACATCAATACTAAATATTTGAAACAGTTTCGATACTCATTATCCGTGGTATCGATGCACCGGTCCCACCTGAGCTTTCTCATTGCTGTTTTCTTCAGCTAACTAAGAAGAGAAAAATTGTTGTCATCATGTAGCAGCCTTGTTATATTTATCTTTAAAAAAAAACAAAACTTGTTAGCCCTTAATGTCAGTTTTCCCCATAGTATCAAAAATAGTATCACATTTTTTAAGGTATTTGTTTCCAATTTTAAATTCCAGTATCTTGTCAACACTAACAGGTTGTGGTGCCAAATACTAGTGCAGCTACAAACACTTGCACTTACTTACACACATCAAACTAAACCTAGGATTAAAACAATGTGTAGGTGTGAATGTCTTTTTTAAGACAGAGGGCGGATGTCTAATGGTTGCAGTAACATTTCCAAACACCTGAGTTGGCCCCAAAAACCATATTGAGCCATCTTCACACAAACTGGAGTGGGATTTCACTACACTGAGCACACTGAGTGCCAGTGCTCATGTGCATTTATTACATAACTAAATACTGGGTACAGTAGATGGGCTCAGTCAGAAGCTCCTGGGCATCACTGGACATGACTGATATGAGACCCAAAACTTTGGCAGACTCAAACTGCTGAGCTGGCATCGGACAAAGGACACCTTCAGCTGTGTAACAACCATCTCCAATGACAAACACTCAGAAGCTACTAAAATTAGTCCTGTCATTCAGAGGGACTGCTGCTCATGGTGCCTCAATGTCTTTATTTCATATTACATTTAATTTCAAATACAAGCTATTTATTTATCAAGTGCAGTGATTTTACAGGAGTGTAGGTTGATGCTGCTCAATAAAGATAGATAGATAGATAGATAGATAGATAGATAGATAGATAGGATTTTTTTAAGTGGGGCTGTATGATGAACTTGATCCATGATGATGGATCCATAGTCGGTGTGTTACCCACAATAGATGTCTGTCGCCATGCCCGTCGTTTGAAGAGCAGACAGGAGTACCAACACGGAAGCTAAGCAATGTACTGCTGTGGACAAGGGCAGCAGCAAAACATATTTCAGCCACCTACAAGTAGTCCCACTTTAAAAGATAACAATATCAGTTTAGGTGCATGCTGTATTTAGAATATCTTTTCCTTTACCTCGCCGTCAGTCAGCCCTTTCCGACGGGGAACTGAAGTTGTTATGTCTGCTCTCTTCAAATCCCATCCGCCAACCAAAACAGTAATTTTACCTCTCAACACGGGAGCTGTTGATCTACCGCTTCCTCGATCAGTTAGTTTGATTGTGTTATTGCATGACTTTGGTGTTTTAAAGGGTTTCTTAAGATGCAGCAAAGTGGCACAATAACACAAACTAACAGATTTAGGCAGCAGTAGACCAGAAGCTCCCGTGTTCTGTGAGGTTATATTAATCTTTTTGTTAAAGGAGTCTGCTGGCTTTAAAGAGAGCATAGAGAGCAGCTTCAGGTCCCCGTCAGAAAGGGCTGTCTGCTGCAAGGTAAAGAAGTAAAAATAGTTTTGATATAGCAGAGCCTTGAATGCATATTGAGTTTTTGTAGGTGGCTAAAATATGCTTTGCTGCTGCCCCCCTCCACAGAAGTACATTGCTTAGCTTCTAGGGCCCGACCGATAGGGATTTTTTGGGGTCGATGCTGATTCCGATATTATGTAATAAAAAAAAATCTGATAACCAATATATCGGCCGATTAAATTTTTACGTTTTTCAATTTAAAAAACCCCGAAATACCTGCTTTTGATGGCTTAAATATAATTCTAACACTTACAAAGATATAAATTGAAGGAAGAACATTTTACTATTTTCAAACACTTTTATTATCAGAAATCGTGTGGAACAAGCAGCATTTGAACACAAAATAAATCAAAAATATTATGTGCAAAAAGGCAGTAAACCTCTGGGAAATAAAATAATCATGCAAAGTCTATATGAATTAAGACATTCACATGTATGTTCACAGTACCAGAGTTCTTCTTATTATTGCCAATTTAACAGAGGTAGGTTTAACACCATATTCCCTGCATTTTATTAGTGATGAAAATATAAGTGTTAACATCGGCGTCAATCGGCCAGCTTTTGGCCGATTGCCGATTATTCTCTAATGGCTATAATCGGCCGATTAAATCAGCCGGCCGATAAATCGGTCGGGCCCTATTAGCTTCTGTCGATAACCCTGCCGCTTCTCCAAACTGGAGGCATCCCAGCTGCCATCTATTGTTAGTCAGTTGTGCTGGCAGGATGATATTTCATAGTACACACAGGAACCTCCTCCATGAGAAAATTAAATAGTATTCCAACCTATTTGAATTTCATTCTGCAGCTCCCTGTTGCATCAAACTCTGGTAGAACGGCTTCTGCATCACTTCCAATATCATAATGGATGTTCATCAGTGCAAGTCCACTCAGTCATTCGTCAGTCATGACGTCTTCAAGTGATGTAAACAAGTGAAGGGTCGCTCAGCACTGGCGGTGGATACAGGCATCTTAAGGAGAATCTTCATCACAGTGTTTACCTTACCAATGATATTTGCTCCTGAGACAAAACATCAAAGTATTCTGAGCTCGCACAGCAGTCACTGATGAGGGGAGCCGCAGCAGTAGATTCCCCCCAGGGCTCATCGCTTTGCAATGCGGGTGCCTGGACTAGCCTTTGTCATTGTAACATTAATGCTAGCAGCAGTAACGCTAGCAGACTGCGTCATAGTGAGCGGACACAGCCAAAAAATGCATCTTGTGCACCTTCATCAGTCACAAAGAACCAAAGACACGTTCTGCTGCTTTTGTCACAATTTTATTTTCAAGATAGGATGATTAATCATTGAAATAATGTACGCACAGTCCAAACAGGATTACAGATACCGGCGCCACTGTTGTAAGTAATACAATGACTATGAATAAGTACCTCATACAACCCACTTGAAAAATCCCAGCTATCCCCTTAATGAGCTCGAGGCAAGCTGATGACTCTGAGCTTTCATTTTGAAAAATTTCACCAAAGATAAATGGATTTTTCAAAAGTAGCAGTTTAAACAGATTTTTAACAATCCAAAAGCCATTGTATTGTTTTGCAAAAAGGCACTGTCCCCCCTCATTTTACCATAAATTAGGTCCTTTTGCAAAGAATAAACATCAGAAAATGCTTAGTAATAAAAATTATGACAGAAAAATTGTAGCAGAAATGCAAATGTAGTGCTCATTAAGCACTCTGGGCTCTTTTAAAGTTAGTTCGATTAAAATCTGGTAAAAACTAAAATGAAAAACAAAAATAATGAACATGCATGTAGTATGCTAATAAGTCTGTAAAAATAAAAGTCCCTGATACTAATTCCTTTCCCAGTACTAAAAGATTTTGTTTGTTTTATCTGGTTGAAAATGTGAGACTTCATGAATGAAAACATGAAATGCAAAATGTTCCTGAAAAACAGCAGTACGTGAGCACTCCATGTTTCCAAAGAAAACCGGACTCACAAACAGTCTTTTGCTTCTTTTTTCTTTTGATGTAAACCATCACAAACCAGCCAGCCCCATAAACATAGTGTGTGCAGTTTAACCGTGTCACATTAGAAGATTTTGGGGTTTTGAAATCCTCAAACTTCAAACACTTCGGTGTCTCCGTGCTGCAGTTTGGGACTGCTGACAGAGAGCCAACTGCTGTCCCAGCCAAACAACGGTTTATGAAAATACACAGTCGTGACAGTGACGTTTGTAAGGCAACGTGGTTTTGAGGGATTATTTCCTGATTGAGATTTACATTTCTTCCCGGGAGCTTCAGGTGATTGACAGGAAGCGCTGATATGAAAACACTCAACTCATCTCAGTGAAATAAGGAACAAACCAAATGAAGGCTTCACTGTTACTGTGCTGTATTATCTCACTGTGCAGAAGCTGCTTCATTTTCATGTCAATTGATATCAGCATATGACCTCTGTGTTCATTTACAGGCCTGATAGTGTCCTCTACGGGCTGCAGTGTACCTTTTGCTAGCATTTCAAAAGCCAAAAGTGTTAAAGAAGGCTTGGGCAGTATTTATTTTTTCATATCGATGTGATATTTCACGCAGACAAAAGTGCACAAAACTGTTAAATTTGTGTAAATGCACACAGTAGTTTTAAACTAGACTAACGAATACAAATACATCAACACAACAGACTTCCACTTGCTAACTTTTTGGAGGGTGTTTAAGCTTTTCTTTTTCTAATACACTTCTGATAATGCACATTCTGTGTTTGAAACTGTTGGTCAGCTGTAACATGAATGAGTAACTTCTCTTCTGAAAGACTATTTTTATCACTTTGAATTTCACAAACCACAAAATATGATGAGTGTTCATCAATTCATTGCATCAAGAGTCATCAGGAGCTGGATAAAAGAACTACTAAATAGTAATTAGAAATTTGAGGTGTAAAACTTGCATGATGCATAACATTCAAAACACTGCTGCATTACTCAATCAAATGTCTCAAACCAGCGCTAAGCAAGTCTGCCTGTAATCATGTGAAGGCAGCTGTAGACGGTGCTGCTACTGTAGCGAGAGTATAACTGTAAAGAACAGATGATGAATATCAACTTCCTGCTCTCTCACTCAGGTTTTCAACGAACATCCTGCGTTCCGGTTAGCCAGTGACGGCTGCCTGCGCTCGCTGGCGGTGGAGTTTCAAACCACCCACTGCGCCCCTGGAGACCTGATCTTCCACGCCGGAGAGAGCGTCGACACCCTGTGCTTCGTTGTGTCGGGGTCACTGGAGGTCATCCAGGACGACGAGGTCATCGCCATCTTAGGTATGTGCTCATGTCATTTAGTAGATGCCTCAAGTGTTAAAGTGACACTTAGTAGGATTTGCAGCATTTTCTGGTTTATGTTAGTGTATATCATAAATAACTTTGGGTTTTGCACTGTTGGTTGGACAAAACAAGACATTTAAACTAATCCTGGACTCTACTGAAGTTGTGATGGGCCGATTTTCACCTTTTCTGACCTTTAATATACAAAAACAATTGTTAGCTGGTCCAAAGTCAGAATGTTGCAGTACTTCCTGCTATTTAAAGGGCGCAATATTCCGGTAGTAAGATGCACCTACATAGGCAAGTTTACAGCGTGCGTACACTCTCCCTGTTATACACATTGGGTTACATGGATAGATTGCAGGTCGGAAATAATATATTATTAATGAAGAAAATATTAACGACATTCTCTAAATGTGAACACAGCAGAGATCAGAGCAGAGCTGCTGTCTGACTCCCAGTTAAAAGAGACACTGTGCACATTTATTCATGAGGAGCAGCGAAACTTTATTGATTATTTCAGAGGTTAAGAGTTAGGTTTTGTTTTCTATATAAAATGTATAGCTATGTTTTTTAATTTCAATACTTATAATTAACTAACAGAAGTGGTTGGACACACCCTGAATGCACTTGCACCACTCACTTTAGACCAGTGGCTCCCAACTGGTGGGTCACGGTCCAAAAGTGGGTTGCCAGTCCATTATGAACGGACCGCAAGTGACTCATGAAAGTGCCAAGTTTGTAAAAGACACACTTTATTTTGAAGTACAGTGAATTTCCGGCACAGAGTTTTATTTTGAAGTGTAGTTTCCTGCTGTAGAGTGAGTGACTAACAGTGTGTTCACACCAGGCGCGAGGTGAATTTTCCGCACGATAAGATTACATACAAAGTCAGTGTAAAGACGCGAATAGACGCGAATTTGTGCTGGCGGCATGAATGATGCGAATGGCGCGACGCGAATGGAGTGAACACGTGAAATTCACATCATTCGCCTCTCCGCGCAATTTCAAAATATTGAACTCGAGCGAAATATTCACTTGATACTGTGTCCGAGCTGCCTATCAGCGTTGAGATTTTCCTGTCATCACCGACGTCACTGACGTGCTGCTGTCCTGCCTGCCCCTGCCCGCTCTCTATTACTAAATATTCCAGCGGTCAAACTCGCGCAAGTAGAGCGAGGCGAATGTTTTACTCACGCCCGGTGTGAACACACTGTAACAGACAGCTACTTGACGGAGACAGTAACTAGCTGGGCGACATGGCCAAGTGTGACGCTGAATATCTTAAATTGTGTGGATCTTGAACTGCTGACTAAGGAGAAATCTGGACCCCGTGGTTGGACCATTTGGGAACCACAACTTTAGACCACACAGTACAGATTATTTAGTTATTTTTTTATTTATTTATTTATTTATTTATCTGCTACGCACTTTACTGTGTAGGCTACTGCATATAAGCTGACTAGTGGTCTATATTCTTTCTTTCTTTGCACTGTAAACTGTGCACTTTGTGCATTTGATGTAATTCACTCAGGTTTTATGTCTAATTGTGACTGTTGAATGTATGTGTTGAATTTGTCTGCTGCAAACCAAATCGCCCTTCAAGGGACAAATTAATAAAGTGAAGTGAAGTGAAGTGAAGATCATTTAAATAGGACCCAGAATCTGTGTTGTGCCCCGTCCAGGGGTGACCATGAAACAGCATGAAACAAGCCCCTGTCTTCCCACGTCCCAATCAGCCGCAAAGACAGATCACTTAATAAGCAAACAGTCTAATTTATTCACAATCATAGATGAATATATTGGGTTCCTGGTCAGAATTCTGGGTGACCAAGGCCAACAAAAGAAAGCAAAACACCCCTAAACTCAAGAAGCAACCTATCTAACCTGAGGAAAATTTAAAAAACAAACAAACAAAAAAAAAAAAAAAAAAACAACCACTGACCTTCAAGTACAGTGTAAGTACACACGACAAACCAAGGTTAACTAAATAGGCAGTCCATCCCTGCTACCTCCAGCCAAACAAAGCCATCAGCATGGCAAATGCTTCATTCAGTCTGTGTGTGTGCTTGTGACCAGTTGGAAGGTGAGGCAGACGTGCCCTTCCACAGCCGCAGAGCCAAAGCCATCTTGGCTCTTAAGGTAGAGAGCCATCATTAATACGCGCCAATCACCTGCCGTAGCCACCAACCACTGACACCTTGCAACAATGCAAAATACGACCATGGCTGAACAGTCTGGCAATTTGAGAAATTTCTGTACAAATCTAAAATAAGCTGTAAATGCCAAATAACTAATTGATTCATACTGGGAATAACAGAATCATAAAAACATAGTTTATGTGTCTCGTGCAGCTCATGAAGTCCTGAAGGTTGATGTCAGAAAAAAGACAGGAAGAACATTAGATGAATGAAACATGACAGAATAAAGCAAAAGAGAAACAACTAAAAAGTTAAATACACTTAGATTTTACAAAAGCAGCATCCGTTTGTGCTGTTTGAGAGGAGATCAACCAGGTGACGGTTGGATGTGTTAAAAATATTTTATCCCCAAAATGTCATGTTTTCATGCAGCAAGCAAAGCTGTCATGCTGTTTTTCTTTGGTTGTGGAAGATGCATTTTGACCTTGTCCGATTTGAATGGTTTTCATAATCGCAGCAGGTCAGAAAACACAAAAACAGAAAAAAGCATAATCCTTCGACTGAAGTGAAAATCACTTGACAGCGACATGATTATACCTGCCATTTTTACACTTCTCTTTTGAAAATGTAAACAGCGATTACGCAGAAAGCGAAGGGATGAAAGCTGAGTCACTTCAATCGTTCACATTGGAAACCGGCCATCAGCTGACGTTCTTCCTGACTTTCAAGTGTTAAACACAAACAGTCAGACTCTTATCTGCTGCGGCGCATATTGCTCTCTGCAGCCTCGTGCTGTAATATTCATGAGGAGGAGAAGAATGAGGCAATGGGAAAGGAAGAATAAGAAGCCAGCAGAGATAATGTCACTGAAACTGCTTTTTACTGAGACAAGCACAGATAGCATTGATGGCAAACATGGCTGCAGCAGCCAGTGTCGTGCACATTCTCATCACCATCAGCCAACCCCAGATGAGTGTTTACTGACAGCGAATAACAAGAAGGAGAGATTATTACAACAGAGAGCGAGTGCAAAGCTGCGCAGATTGTTTGGTGTGGAGAAGTTTTGAGGTAGAAGCTGTTAAACTGTCACAGATGCCAACTTTACTCAGCAACAACAATATAAGTCAGTCTGACAGTCTCTGTTGTTGTGAAATTTAAAAGTTGGGCATTCATTGGTGCTACTTACCAGCTTATGGCAACAATAATCCAAACAACATTCAGGGTTGGTTTCCTGAAAATAGAACCATTATCACCAGAAGGAGGCATTCATCTACGTCCTGGTTCAAACACTGGCTTTCTGAAATACATCCACCAGTCACAATACGATATGCAACTCACCAAGGTAATGGCAGAGCTCTCTCAGCACAACAACATCACTGACGATAGATAATACAGAGCAACCTTCAGTAGATGTTATCAGCTCATTAAATGGAGGTTATCAGTTGCTGTCACTGCCATTATAAGGTTTCAGACAGGACACACTGCACCTAACAGAAGGCCAGAAGGTGTTTATCCAACATTGTAAAACGGTCTGGTTGGGTTTTAGTCTCACTTTTGGCACCAAAACTGCGTGGTTAGGTTCAGGAAAAAATTGTGGTTTGGGTCGTAATAAGGAAGTTTGTTACGTAACAGTTTGAAGCCAAGTTTGAAAAGAGAGGCATCACCTCCGAGTCTGAGGCCATGGTCCTCAGCAAGAAGATAGTGGAAGGCAGTTGGTGAGGTGTCAGCAGTGATGCAGGCATTGCACCAAACCATCGTGGCAAAGAGGGTGCTCAGCCGGAAGGCAAAGCTCTCGATTTATTCGTCCATCTCTATTCCAGACCCTCACATATGGTCATGAGCTCTGGGTAGTGACCGAAAGAATGACATTATGGATAGAATCCGCTGAAATGAGTTTCCTCCATGGGTCCAAGGTAATTCGTACTGACCTCTAGGATAGCTAGAATAAAAACTCCGCGGAGGTCCGCCCGGACTAAAAGCGGACGTCCACAAGCCCTGTGCACGCAAAGCTCAGATTTTACAACCGCGCACACCAGTGTCACAAAAAAGACTGCTTGGCATGTATTTTTCACATCGCGGGGATTTTTCACGGACATTTTTACAGGAAACTACAACGCGGAAGTGCGCTTGACTGACTATGGAAGCCTGAATGACTGCCGACATTCCTTGCGGAGTCTGCTCTGCTTATAGCAAAGATACTGGATTACCGCCTTTGCTTATAGTACGCCCGAGTCTGTGAGCACCTGTGTCTGCCTCTTCACCAAGCGCACAGCGAGCAGGAGAGAGAGGGGGGTGGGGGTGGGGCGGGGACTGAGCTAGGGGGTGCGAGTGCGCATGCGCCGAGGCCTCTACTGTAGCCTGGAGTTTGTTTAACAGTGACGGGGAGTCTGTAATGACGGACAATTTAGTCTCGAAGAAATAAAAGAATGCGCCAATATGGCAACACTTTGGCTTTGAGCCAGACGAAGGAGGCAACCCTTGTTTGCACTGACTAAACCTGCAAATTTATTTGTAAGGAATGAAAGAAACAACGTGTTACTGTCACTCTGTTGTCCTATGGTCGTTTTTTATTTTAAATGAGTCAATTGCGCCCCCAAGTGGCAAAAATCTGGTATTACCGACTTGATGCGGTTTGTCACAAAAACTGGACCGTTTTTTTTTTTTTCGTACCGACCCAACCCAACCAATGAGAGCCGAAGATTCTCTAATGCAACTGTTGCGCTGCCTTTTTTTTTAATTGAATGCCAATAGTAAAAAAAAGTAGCCCTTGTTTGAGGGTGAGAGGCTGTCAGCAGATAAACAGAGATCTGTGTGGGTACATGAGACCCTAAAAAAGAGGCTGGATCATGGGGAGTACCACCAGTTGGTCCAGGAGCTTCTCCTCCATGATGGCTGTTTCCAGGCATATTTTAGGATGACTCAGGGGCAGTTTGACAACCTGCTGTCTATCATCAGGCCGTATAGCTCTGGGTATCCAGCAACCACTACCACCAGTTTCTCCTCCATTGTTTATCAACTGTAAACTTGTTGTCGTGACCACCACAGAAGGCCCGCCTCTCAAATCATCCAATTGGACAATGGGGAAAAAGATGATGAAAAAGAGATGATTTTCCGCTCTGAGTTAAAACTTTTCAATTCGAGGAGTTCATAGCACTCCGGCAAAAGCACCAGACATCTAGAGTGAAGAAGAGGCTTGTTGCAACCATGATCTGTGTGATCAGGGCCTTAATCTGTTTTTGGCCAGAAAAGCATTAAAACAACCTCACAGTCAAATAGTCCTGCTCCCTGATATATCAGTGCCTTAAAACATTTTACTGAACATGTTCTCAAGCAGATACAGAGCAACGTAATCATCACATTGCACTAGTGTTTCCCCACATATTCACTCTCATTTTACTTTTCGTTTGGTCTCCGCAAACTTCTGCTAAAAACATCTGATGTTTATACAGAGCAGGTCGTGCACAGTTACATCATCAGAGACTGTTTGTGCTGGAACAAAGCTGATTGCTGAGAATGAACCAAACTGTGAAACCAAAACTAGGTTTTAAAAGAGGCTAAAAAGCTCCTTTAGGGTAAAAAAATATTTGTCAATACATGTTGGATTTGTTAGCTCTTGATCGTCCTCTTCGTATTCATTACAGCACTGCTGCCTGCTGCAGCTGACTGAATTATCATCCTAAGTTCATCGAGGTTGCTGATATAAAATATATTGCAAATATTACAGTTTTTTTATTGTAAATGGGCCACACTATCTGAAATAAATCAATGTTACATTGTAATGGAAGATTGTGATTCAGGACGATGCCCATAGGAACTGCTGCAGGATTGTGATCTGTGTTGCTGGCATGGGAGATCGCAATCCATTATGTTGGAGCTATACATCCACTGCAGCAGATAGTGAGAATGAGTTGCAGCTGCAGTTTTTAATCTGTGGAAATAGACAAAATGAAAAAGAAGAATTTGGAAAAAGGCGAAAAAATAATAGAATATAGAGGGGAAGAGAATTATGGAGATATATCATAGCAGAAAAGAAATACTGTTTGGAAAGGACAGACGTTTAAAAGCATGAGACACAGTATGTGGGAGATATAATAGAAGAGGGAGACAGATGGGAGGGGAGGAAGGAAGAGGAAAGTAAAAGCATGGTGGAGTGAAGCTCTGATTGTCTGGGCCTGTCTGCAGCCGCTCCTTTGTGTTGCCTTCCCACTTATTTAACTTCATTAGGAGGGCGAGTCGGACGCGGCGGCAGTCAGAGGTTCATAAAGAGCATATTAGATGTTTTATAGATTGCTTCATCACGCTGAGGACATCAGTCAATACCTTGTCAGTAAGCTGTCGTCAGGAGCTGCTGCTGCCGTGCAGAGATGGACAGGGTCAAAAGGAGAATACTTTCTCAACATGCCTGCTGTTGTTTTCCATTTAACTCTGGATTTACTGGGCTTCAGGCCTTTTCAGAGCTCAGCAGCATCAGTGTCACAAAGAGAGAAGCTTCAGATTTCCTGTTTCCTGTTACAGTAACTTCAGCCAATATATCAGCAGCCACTTCTGGACACTTCACCAAATATCTGAGGCACACACTGTAATTTTATACTTCACAAATGTACTATTTTACATCAGTCGCCTTGTTGCAAAAGAAAAAAAGTTTAAAAATATTGCAGAAAGATTTTGGAAACTGCATCACAGATGAGTGGTAATTATGCCACAGCCTCTATTTAAACTGATCCATCACACTCTCCAGAAGAAAGCAGAGCAATCATTAACTTTTCTGGCTGGTTTTATTTTTATATCGTTTACTTTGTGAAATCTGGTGGCTTCACTTAAGGCTTTCCAAATTATTTTGTGCCATCAACCATCTTAAATATGTTTATATCAGAGCGCAGGCCTTATTTAATGTAAAAATAGTTTAAATTCTCAAAGTGGGCGAGGCCTTTATACTGTACCTCAATGAAAAATTGAATCAGGCATTTATATACTAGAGACAGGCTTTTATTTCCCCTGTTTTTACAAGTACAATATGTTGGATGATATATATTTAGTGGAAACACTCAGTATGTTTTCAGCTGCTCCTGTTTGCCATGTCAGTTTGCTGCTGTTTGCTGTTAATGCACAGTCAACACAGTTTCATATTAAAAGACCTCAGCGCTCCTTCAGGGAGCAGAATCCTCTGAAAGGTGTAGTTAAACATCTGCAGGAAGTGACATAATGAAATCACAGCAGAGAAGAGCTCATCCCAGTGAATGACACCAGTGAATGTGTGAATGAAATAATAGAGAAAGAGAAACTTATGAATACGACTGTGTTGTTGCACTGACGGGATTAATGCTGTGGAAATGAAGACTGGAAATAGACTTCGAATTATCAGTCTTTTGCTCCACCACCTTTTTCCACACACTTCGGTTTGCAGATTAAGAAAACTAATTAAACTACCAAACTAACTCTAGTGCCACCGTGAGGTTGAAGGAAATCTCTGCAACTGTTGGATGAATTGCCGTGAAATTTTGGTCACACATTCAAGATAAATTGTTATCACTTTGGTGATCCCATATCATCAGGTCAAAATTTCTGTTTTCTTTATGACACAGGGGGCTTTCAGACCTAGAGTTGTCTTGCTTTGGTCCGAATCAGGAGCCCTTTTTAGATAGGAGTTGTGCAAATTTGTAGGAAAGCCAAATCAGTCTTTTTCAGCATTGGCAGTATAAAAACAAAATCGGGAGTGCGGTAAAATGCCACCTACCTGCGCCTTTTTCGGGGCAATGGGGGGTGTGAGCAAGTAACAAAAGGTGTAGCTCAGCGTGTGATGTAAACAGTGACGTGGGAGGGAAGCCGCGGCTGGTCAGTCCTTCGGCGATTCTCTCATAATTCGACCCGTTCCTCCCCGTCATCAGACGGTTAATGGCCTCTTCATTTGTGAGGACAAGGCGGGCGCGCAATTCCTTGTCTCCCCAGTTGCTCATCTTTACAGTGTTTGTCAGGTTTGTGTTTCCCTCTTGCTACTAGCTGCTCGCTAATTCCTGCTATCAGCTGTTTCCTGTTTATCCACCGCCAGTGGCTCGCACATGCAGCTCCTCCAACAAGTCTTCAACAGCCCCTCCCGTTGCGAAAGGCCGCCTCAGTCTGTTTAAACTAAAAGGGTTCCGCCAATATGTCTACCCTACAAGGCGGAAAATTGGGCACCTCGGATCAACTCGCCAATCCGGCTCTGTGTGTATAAATGCTCGCAGCTTGCCAGCAAACGGCCCAACATTCGCGGAAAATCTGGCAGTGTAAAAGGGGCTAGGGACTAATTTTGTTACAAAGTTGTTTAGTTGCCTAGAGTTTGTTCGTGTTCTCACGGCAGCATTTACAAGCAGCCAGCAGCAGCGACCATCTGACACCGACACACCGTGAGGACGGAAACAGAGGGCTTGGCGGGGACGGTCTGTGGCTGTCTGTGGTCATTTTGACTTGACCAGTGGACTTCACTACAAGCCAGTTGGCTGTAGAAACAGGTGACATGCTTTATGTTCTATAACCAGGCGCTGGCAATTTGACCAGCTGAGTGTCTGGTGACACCATCAGCCAGCTTGAGTCAAGCTCAGACCGGCCAGTTTACACCACTGCAAATTTTCTCTGCAATGTTCTAAAACAGTTTTGTGCTGTCACAAATCTTTGGTCTGACCTGGGCTTAAAGCTGAATCCCAGGTGACAACATCAGCTGGCTTGAGTCGAGCTCAGACGGGCCAAATCACACCGCTGCAGCTTTCCCCTGCAGCATTCTAAAATGGTTTCATCCTGAATCTTTGGTCGTAGCTGAGCTTTTCCAAGACTTTTGGATCACAACTTTTTATTATCAAACAGGCTGACTATTATGAAATTCAGCCGTTATTGAACCACTGGATTTTATTTGAGATTTTATTGAAAGAAATCAGGTTTTGTTTTGTGAGAAATATCTTGCAGTGTGACTGATCACAGCTGGATGTGTAACTGCAGCTGAGGAGAAGCCGAACAGTCCCTCCACGCGTGTCAGTGAGATGAGTGCTTATTTTCTGTGAGCTCTTGAAAATCTCTCAAGGACCCTCAGAGGTCCACAGACTCCATTTTGGAAAAATGACTAAACTCCCTGACGCTAATTGAATAGCTTGCAAGTTGTTGTCAAACTTTGTGTTGGATAGCAACCAGAGAAATGTTCCTTAACAACAATGCTTACAGCTGCAGTTGTGTTTGAGCAGGAGAACAAAGCTGCTGGCTGATCACAGCTTCAACAGGGAGGAGAAGGAGGGAGGGAGGAGCTTAGTGGTAGATGGATGGAGAAGGAGGAGGTGGTGGTGGTGGAGGGATGAGAGCTGGAATGAGGAAGCAAAAAGGATTGAAGGAGAGAGTGGCTGTAAGGGGAAGCTTGATAAGGGGTTTGTCTGTGTGTGTTCACAGCATGAAAAGGAGGCTTCTTCCTTAAAAAACGTTTCCCTCCTAGAAGGTTTTTCTTTTCCTTGAGACAGCTGTCTTGTTTTTAGCCAGATTCTTCTTTTCTGTTGTGCTGAGAAGTAAAGGGAAGTTTTGCCAGAACCAGAGCTCATGTTGGGAAACAAAAAGCTGAGAAAGAAAAGAGACAAGAGGTACAATAAGAGAAAAATGGTCTCAAATGTTCTTATGTCAAAGTAGTTTACTGTAAAAGCTGCCACCTGTCATTGCTTTAAATGTAGTTTGGGGATGGATACACAGGGATGTCAGCAGGAGGGTGGAAAGATGATGAAGTTTCCTGAACGTGTTTTCCAGATCAAAACCATAGATTAACAATGATATCTTATAGAGATTTATTATGAGAAGACTTTGATTAATATTTATCTTTTCCTTTGAATAAGCAGGGATTTGGAAGATTTTGTCGATTTTCCTTTCAAGACGCATGAATTATTAAATAATGTACTGTGTACTTTCTTTTTATTGGCTGCTGCCAGCAGCTCTGTAGCTCGATCTGTCGGTTGTTTGAAAAATTTCAAGGTCCAGGTCAAGTGTGTGTGTGTGTTTGTGTTCATGTTAGCTGGATAAAAGGACACATGGCAAAGGGAGTGGCCTGTTCTCATTCCCAGGGCCCAGCTGTTTAAAAGATTATATCGATTTGTTTTGCTGTCCAGGATCAGCTGATGCGTCTTATTTTTGCGGCAGTGGTAGTGCTCCATTTTGTGTGTATCCGTAAACTCTCAGAAAACGTGCACAAATACGGACAAACGCAGAGTCCGAACAAAAGGCCTCGTCCGTGTCTGTATATGTATCTAATGCTGATCATAAATTAGCCTTAAAGCCTCCTCCTCAAATCAGTTTCAATGGGTAATGTTCTTTCTTAAACAAAGAGTTGGGGTGTGGTTAATAGTCGGGCGTAATGTTAATCCATAACTATAGCAACACGATTGCAGCTACAGTAATTTGGAAAACAGCAATTTGGCACTTACTTTGATAAATTTGCTTTTTTATCAGCGCACAAATGAGACAACAATTAGCACAACACAGCGACTCCCTCTCTCTTTCACTTGCTTTCTTATTTATCGTCTCCTCCTGCTGCAGTTGTTGATTGTTGTAGTGACGAGGAAGTGTGTAGCTGCTGCACTACCAGGAAGCCGCACTGCCGCACAGTTACTGGAAGTTTTGGAGGTGCACTGTCCACCAGTATTGGCCACAATCGCCTCAGCTCAGCACCACCCTGGGCAGCACTGTGATTCTTTTTATTTCTCTAACAGGACATTTCTCAGTGTCCGCACCTGTTAGAAGCCGATGCTGGTGGATGGTGCAAACTTTACACAAGTCCCGAAACTGCATTTCAGACGGTGGACCCTGGTTACATGTCTGTCCTTCCTGACAGTCGGTGCGTTGTGTTATGGCGTGTTCCAGGCAACCTGTAACTCGTGTTTTTACAACCTTCCACCCGTGAAAGTGCACTGGAACGGCAGTCAAACCCGTAACTTACCACCTGTGAACTCGTACCAGATCAATGTACTCCCAGTTACACTTTCTGACGTCTGAATCAATTACCTTACTCCTCTAAACAACAATGGCAGCCCTGTTGATGCGGTGTTGATGCAAGTGATATATGGTGAAAAATAGACAAAAATAACCCTAATGTTAACGCATTATTAACAGCCGCTCTAACAGCTAGTTTCCAGTGCAAGAATAAGTCAATACAAAATACGTTTCCCAACACACAGATAACGTAAAATAAAAAGTATAATAGCATCTTTGACCTTATGCGCCATTTCTCCTCCTCCGTTTTGCTCAAATGAGCAAGGAACCGGCACCTTTGGCGATAGAAGTGATCATAAACAAACATAAACCCCGCATGGTCCGCCATGTTGGTTTGACAGTTTGGCGTGACTTGCCTGGAATGCTATGAATTCGTGAGTCGTGACTTGAAGTGTTGATTTACGGGCTCAGAAACTGGAACGCAGCATCATTTCTGCCAGTGGGATTTTGTGTAAGTTGCTATGTGGACTGCTGCCACTCACTTTACCTATGCTACACATATCATTATGGAAATAAACAATACACTACACTAAGGTGGAGAGCGCAACTGTACAGAGGTATATAACTAAGGCTGTGATGCTACAGTTATGGTAAAATACAAGATAAGTTGACTCACTAGCTCTCAGTGATGTTTATGATGTTGATAACAGTGCACCTGTGCGAGCATGCAGGATGTATGACCTGCAGATTCTGCTGTAGTCATACGTCATCTTCCTGTTTTAGCAGCAACCTTCTATTTTTAACTTTGAGCAAAACATTAATTTATTTGTCAAAAACATTTGGTTGACAGTGTCGCTAATCAACAGACTCGGTGAAATATGAAATATTATTAAAATGCTAAAATACACTGGAAGGGTGCTTTAAGACTAAAGAAGGTTAATCTGTGTCTGACAATGTAAAACTGAGCCTGCTGAGCTGAAATGTCCTAAACTGGCCACTGTACAGAGGACAGACTGTTTGGTAAACATGGTCTTTCATCTTCTGCCTCTCTCGCAACAAACTTGAGGTTTTTCCGAATTTAGTTTCTCTCAATTATTTATCCCTGCAACAGTTTTGTTTTCTCACACATAATCAGCACTGCCATTAAGACACTAGTGTGGCTGTAAAGTTTTAGCCCCCAGTTCTATTTTGTGTTTTCATCTTAGTCACCAGGTGCTATCTTCTGTCACCTGTCAGTCAAGCAGTGTAGGTGCGACTAAGCATGCCAGAGGCTTCTGTTGGTTTTCTGTTTATGCAGCATCCTGTTAGTGGCACTCTTTTGTTTGCACAGTCCTGGGTGCAATAAGTGCTCATGGTAGCTACTCTGTTATCGTAATGGTATATATACATGTTGCACACACACGGGCACACACACAGTGGGGCTGACTGCATAAATGAGCAGTTACTGAGCACATTAGAATATGAAAAGATGGAGGGATGGTGAGAAGAGGATAGGGAGGAGGGGAGAGGAGGTTTAAAGGAAGGAAAAGAGGAGGCAGTAAGATGAGATGGAGGAGGACAAAGGGGGGGATGAAATGGAAAGGGGAGGGGATGGAAGCACAGAAAAGGTGAGAAAGTTGATAGCTTATAGTAGAAGGAATAGAAGAAGAGGATGGATGGAGAAGAAAGAAGCCAAGGAAAGGATGAAGGAACAGGGGACTGGAAGGAGTGGAATTTATGGCGAGGAATTAAAGAGAAAAGTTGGGAGAATGGACAGTTAAACAGAGGGAAAGGTTAGAAGGATGGAGGAGGAGACTGAGAGAATCTGTGAGAGAATCGAAGGATGGGGGGAGATGAGACAAAGTCGAAGCAGCACAGAACGATGGAGGCAGAATGTGTTGGTTGTGGTTTTTAAAGCCACTGATTTCCCCAGGCTGAGGAGTGAGGCTGCTCCCTGAGGCTGTAACATACTCTGCTCTCATTAGTGTCCACTGGTATCCAGTTGACACACAAACACACGCACACTCAAGCAGCAAAGGTACATGTCGGGATACCAGTGTGTATATCTTTTATGATGGCTCTTTAATGCGTCCATGTATAGACTGTGGAAATGAGTTCCCTCTTGGGGGGACGAATGCACAAACATACACAGGATCTCATACACAAGTGCAGATGAGAGCGCACATGCACAAGAACACAATACCTTTCCCACAGTAACAGGGCAATACTGTGGCAGCCCCTGTAAATACTCAAAAGTAATAACCCTTTCATTTCCTCATTTCCCATCATCCACCTGGCTTACTGTGCCCCATGTCAAACTCATTGAGCAGCGACTGTGGGAGGCAGCTGTGATGAATAACAGGGAGAGTCTATCTCAGAGTCAGTAATGTACGTAGATGGCAGTAGACAAGGTTTGTCCTGATTAAAGAGATTCTGGAGGCTTGAAAACCATCCAGAAACCATTAATGTGACGCTGCATCAGTCCTGCAGCAGCAAAGTACAAGTCAATACACTTTCTGGTTTTTGTCTAAAGAATGGGGACTGGGTCGTTTGTTACATCTACTGACAGCTGCAGAACAAAAATGTGTAACTCTGGATCAATCTGTGAAAATGTCAGAGCAGCATTTTATGATAAAAGATCAATGACAAAGACAAGACCGTTGGCAAAAGTTTACAATGGCTGGGCTTCACCAATACTGAATTTAAGAAATGAAAAGATAAGATAAGATAGGAAAAGATAAGGATAGGATAGGATAGGATAAGATAGGATAGGAAAGGATAAGGAAAGGAAAGGATAAGGAAGGGTTAGGTTAGGTTAGGATAGGATAGGGATAAGGATAGGAAAGGATAAGGATAGGTAAGGATAAGGATAGGAAAGGATAAGGAAAGGATAGGATAGGATAAGGATAAGGAAAGGATAGGATAGGATAGGATAAGGATAAGGAAAGGATAAGGATAGGAACGGATAAGGATAGGATAGGATAACATAGGATAGGATATGGATAGGAAAGGATAAGGAAAGGAAAGAATAAGGAAAGGTTAGGATAGGATAGGATAAGGAAAGGGTGAGGATAGGATAGGATAACATAGGATAGGATAAGGAAAGGAAAGGATAAGGAAAGGTTAGGTTAGGATAGGATAGGAAAAGATAAGGATAGGATAGGATAACATAGGATAGGATATGGATAGGAAAGGATAAGGAAAGGAAAGAATAAGGAAAGGTTAGGATAGGATAGGATAAGGAAAGGGTAAGGATAGGATAGGATAACATAGGATAGGATAAGGAAAGGTTAGGTTAGGTTAGGATAGGATAGGAAAAGATAAGGATAGGATAGGATAACATAGGATAGGATATGGATAGGAAAGGATAAGGATAGGAAAGGAAAGGTTAGGATAGGATAGGATAGGATAGGATAGGATAGGATGGGATGGGATAGGATGGAATAGGATAGGAAAGGATAAGGATAGGTAAGGATAAGGATAGCATAGGATAGGATAAGGAAAGGAAAGGAAAGGATAGGATAAGGATAGGAAAGGATAAGGAAAGGAAAGGATAGGATAGGATAAGGATAAGGATAGGATAAGGAAAGGGTATGATAGGATAGGATAAGGAAAGGATAGGATAGGATAAGGATAAGGAAAGGATAAGGATAGGATAGGATATGCATAGGAAAGGATAAGGATAGGTAAGGGTAAGGATAAGGATAGCATAGGATAAGGATAGGAAAGGATGAGGAAAGGAAAGGATAGGATAAGGATAAAGAAAGGATAAAGATAGGAACGGATAAGGATAGGATAGGATGAGGATAGGATAAGGAAAGGAAAGGATATGGTTTACATAGGATAGGATAGGATAGGATAGGATAGGATAGGACAGGACAGGACTAATGCAAGAATGACAACTGAAAAAGACAAGTACCCCTTAAATCCAAACTAGATCAGTTGGGTTATTCTACTGGTTTATGTCAAGGTCCATCGATAGTTTTTTTTGTTTGTTTGTTTTAGATATCGTGTAACTACAATGGATCCCACCTGGTCTATCCACAGGGTCCAGATTCCTCCTTAGTCATTAGTTCAAGGTCCATTCCCTTTAGCCCCGCTTTCACTATGTGATTTTGTCTGCCACTGGATACGATCTCCCAGGAAAGTTAAGGCTTAGTTTACAACACATAGAAGGGAGTCAACCGTTACACAACCAAAGGATAGTATTTGCTTTTCCCCGGTAGCTATCTCCAGTTACCAAAGAGTATCTATATAAGTTCTTTGAAGCCTCTATTTCCCCGTAGCGGAAATGGCAGATCACGGAAAAACCAAAATAACTGTGGAAACTGTGGTAGCTGCTAAGCTGTGACAAAAACTGAAAGCAGTCAGGTTGCTCTTGTGACAGCAGCTCCAACAATAATACCACTTGGTAAACCTGTGCCAAAAACATATTTATGAAAGAGATATCCGGTCACTTTTCACTTCCAGCCACTTCTCATTTACCTGGCTTTCATGAAGTTCCTCACAAGGTTTATTTTTGGTTAAACTTTCCTGTTTTTACGAAAACTTGGATTAATTGTCGGCCTCCCGGGGGCGAACAGAACAGCTGGATAAACAGATGACCACACACCATCTGCCCTTTAGCCTGAATTATCTATTGATGAATTCTGCTCCAGCTCTGAGAAAATTCACTCCCCATCTTTTTTTTTGTTTTTGCCAAAATGGTGAGCTGATTAATTTCTTAATCCATTATTCATGCTTGGTTATGAGAGTAGGGTTTTAGTCTGCCCTTCTATTCACACAGCAATATGTTCTGGCCCAGCAAGCAGTACGTCAGCGGTGAACAGGAGGAGATGAGCCTCCAACCACATATGAGTCTGGCTGCATTACAAGATCCAGTAATAAGAATCAGTGCAGGGCTGTTTTGATGTGGAATACATTAAAGGAGGAATTTATTAAGAGTGCAGGTTAAAGGGAGAATGATGAAAGGCAACTTTATACAGTGAAATTCTTGTAAAATGTGTTAATGCAGTGCTGCTTTTCAGGACCATCTTCAGGCTCAGATATCATCCTTTGAAAGTGACATTTATCATCTCATACAAAAGTATCCCCTGTCCTTTTTTGGCAACATTATGCACCAAACAGCATGTACCATGTATCTAACAAATTTCAAGATAAGACCTTTCTTACATTTGGACAGAGCTAGGCTAGCTGCATCCCCCTGCTTCCAGTCTTTATGCTAAGCTAAGCTAACCGGCTGCAACTTCTTATAACGGACAGATATGAGGGTGGTGTCAGTCTCATTTAACTTTCAGCAAGTAAGCGAAAAAGCTTAGCTAAAGCTTACTGTTCAAACCATAGACTGTATATAAAGATGGACGACATGACAGCCTCCCAAAAGTGAAGCTGAAATATCTCGGTTGCCCCCTGGTGGCTGGCTGCAGTACAGGTCATAAAGCCTGCCCTCTCCATGTTAGTAGATGAAACATGGGCCAAACTAAAAACTCAAAGTATACGTCAAATACGTTTTTCCCAGAGATGGTTTCTGTCATTTAAGGTAGTTTATCACACTGCTGTATGTTTAAGTGTTCGTTTTCCTGATAAAATTGGTTTTAATTATTTATTTAATGCTATAAAACAGGGGTTTTACAACATGATTGACAATTGTATGAGCCAATCAGTGGGCTTGTATTCAGTGGCACTGCTTGGCATTAGTCAGACAGGTGTATAGGCAGGAAGCCTTATACCAGGGAGATCACTACTGCGCAGACTCTGGCTGCAAATGATGTCACCAGAGCAAGATGGCAGCGGCTGTATCCTGGATATTATTTTAGCTTCACTTCCATGCAGTGCGAACAAGTAGAAATGTGTCGTTCATCATTATGTACAGTCCATGGTTCAAACTAGTCAGTTAGTGAAAGTTTATAAAATAATAATAGACGTCACCCACTGGTTTGTGGACTCCAGTTTTTAAGCCATGATTTTGGCATTTGGAGCCAATAGTGAGCATATTTGAAAGAGAAGGTGGAAGCTTCGTCAACACAGTGCAATTACAGCTATGGTTAACTGTAATAATGCTAATGCTAATTTTTACTAGCAAAAAAAACAGGCTTAAAACCACTGGTGAGTTATATTAAATCTACGACCTGTGCAGGAGTCATGAACGGAGAAATTAGTTATTGAGTCGAAAATTGTTCTTCGTACCCGGCTGTGAACATGTTTATTTCTGCTGTACAGTTGGGTATTTTAACATAGGTGTCTTCAGGGATTAACTCACTCTTGGAGCCAGCCTCAAGTGGCCATTTTTGGAACTGCAGTTTTTGGCACCTTCAAATTAGCTTCATTTTTCAGCCCTGGACGTTGCCGTTGGTGAATCAGGCTGCTTTCATTGGGTATTTTAAGCCAAAACATGATCTTTTCCTAACCATAACCAAATGTTTTTTTGTGCATAAACATAACCATACATTAACCACAGTTAAAATGCAATGTTTCAACGTATCCCTCACATAACAGTGTGAAATTGTAATTTATCTGTGGTTTGCAGAGACGTACAAAGCCAACATTTTTCTGGTGGTTGAGCTGATGTCCCTCATCTCAACTGACTCTTGCTGGTTAGATGACTAGAAAAGGATTTTAGGAGTTAGACTTTTTTGTGGCACATTTCATTTGTAGTTATTTTTCGATTGTTTTACTACTGCAGCTATATTTTTTGGTGTCTTATAAGTCCATGTGGGCTGGGTGCAACAAATTCTGAAGGACCATGCTGCACACATTTGCATATTCATCTTTAAAAAAAAGATTTTTTAGAAACTAATAGGTGATCTGAAACTCATATAGGATAGAACTTTATTTACCCTGAGGAAAACACTGCCCATATGTTGTGGAGACCAGACGCAGCAGCGTAATTAATGCATCAGTTATCTTAATTAATGGTCTCATTACCATAAATGGTTATGATTTATATCGTGCTGATCATGTTGGGGCTTTTCGGCAGATCATGTTCCTCCTGTTGAGAACAGAATGAGCTTCAGTAAACTTCTTTATTGCTTTATTTTTTGCACAGTGAACATATTGAGCCGTCCTCATTAATCATTCATGAATTCATGTCTAAAACTGGACAAATTAAAACTGTACTAGACACATTGTGTAGTAACTATTTATCTGCGGTCAATTATTAAAAAGGGCTCTTCAAATGCTAATAGTAGTGCTCCTGATACAATAAGGACCATTAATGCTGCTGTTGGCGGATCAGTGTCACAGCAGCTGTACAACTGTCTCCACCCACTTGGTTTTTCCGAGATAATGGCATGACGGGGGCAACAGCAGCATCAGCACACACGCAGCCGAAAGTATCAGCCTGAGATGCCTCACACTGGACCAACGCACGATGAGCTGCAATGCAAGATAAAGCAATACGAGGGTGCGCACCCCGCCCGCCTGCCTGCCCGCCCACAAGCAATTTCTTTTTCTGCTGATGGGGGGGATACAGGCTACAGCAGCATTAAGTGGCATCTCCACATTTGTCAGGATGTTAACTGTGAGTTGATCCTCATGTAGACAAACAAAATGTGCAGCAGAGTTAATTGAAAACCAAAACCAGTCAATAAATAATCACCATTAGCTTAAGCAGGGATCTCCTTTAGTGGTAGACGTACAAGAAAAGCACGAACCAGACCTTCAAGACCCCCTTTTTTTAATTGTGGTTTGTTCCAACTAGATACTGAGATCTGTATCTGAGTCCCATTAAACTGAAGACTACACATGAAACTATGCAGCATGATTCCAGTGGGATCAAAGGGTTATTACACTGGTGTCACGGGGGTCATGATGATAAGGAGATAACGAACGTTTTGCAGCATATTTAGTAGAAAAACATTTACATCTGCTGTATGATCTGCCACAGCAGGGACAGCATGGGGTCATGATGCAAACAGGAAAACATGATTTTCACAGAGTACAACATTGAAAGCACTGCTCATCACTCTGTTTAGACCGACATGTACCAGTGGTCTTTAGTGCGCACCGCAACATGGGGATTAAATGCTCAGGGGTTGAAAGGGATGCAGGATGGGATGTGATTGAACAAATACACCAGGTCTTGCAAACAGAGGACAGTCAAAGGCAGTCTGTATGTTGGACAGATATTCCAAATCTCAGATTTCAGATTCTGTGACACATTACGAAACATTTTGTTGTGGTTGAAATCTGGAACGGTACATCTGATGAAAAATATGCCCAGGGCATGGTATCCTCCTGATGTAACCACTGACCACAGCAAAGTAATGATCTGGTAAAGAATAGCGTCTTTCTGCTCTTTAAATAGTAAAAATAACCAAAATATCTGTGGGCAAAAAGGACACTGTCACACAAATGTATACCAGACAGCCCTATACACACAAAATATCTTCCTGCATTCATGTGGAAATGAAAGAAACAGGTGCGCTGAATCAAAAACTCCTGACCAAAGAAAAGCTTTAACAACATTCCAGTTATCAGACTTTTATCAAGCTTACCTTCCACAGGTACCTGATGAAAGAAAGAGAATATAAATAACCAACAACAACTGTAAACTCTTAAATCTGACAGTGCACAATTGAAAGGTCAGCTTGTTCTCATTCACAGGTTGTCAATGCTGACACTTTGTCAGGCCCCGAGGCATGTGACATCGTCACCGAAGGCACCCTTTAGCATCTTTATGAGATGCACCGGGCTTTCATGTAATTCAATGTAAACCCATTTTTGGGAATACTTGACTCTGAGAGCAACTGATATAATAAAAAAGAGAAATAAAGTCTGTATAGGGTGGACAAAACTGGACTTTCACCCTTGAGACTGCTGTTCACGTCCCACATAAAACCAGTAGTCAGTGGTGTTTTAACTTAATGTCACGTAACTAATGTGTCCATTTTTGAAAACCTGCACCCACCCATAGAAAGAGAAGAGAGAAAGAGAAAAAGTCTCTTTGACTGGCGAAAATATTCCATGCCATCACTGCCAGGTTAGGAAACATTTTAGTGTGCTCCTTCCAACACCATGAAACCTTAAAAGGATCCCAACTGGGTGTCTTGAACTCCATGTAGGCTGCCACCTCCTCGGGCTGCAATTTCATGGCTGGAGTCCTCCACGTCAGTTACGATTGTGACGACACGGTCAAAGGTTCAACTTGTGTTGTTAATAACGCAGGACTTTGGCCTACATCCGCGTGAAACCGAAAGTCACCATTGTTTTACTATAACCCGACAAACTTTTCTCATGGTTGTCACGCACTGGCGTCACTCGTGTGGCATACATATGTCAGGTTATGTATCAAATGGACTTCTTTTAACTGGAAATATCTTTCATCTTTTTTCTAAACCTAATCAAGAAGTTTTTTGGTCTAAACTTAACTGCGACTGTTTCACAACATTAACCACATGTTACAGTGTGTTTCAGCTGTGCGTCACATGAAGGATACCCTGTGCATGGCTATCAGATGCAGAGTGACATGACAATACATCAGTGTTTGACAGCCCAAAAATGAGAGAGCTGCACCCTAATTTTAAATATTCTCCATATGAACATAGATGTTACCTAAAGTTTAACTTCTCTTCCTCAAGGACATTATTATGCTGAGAGTTAACATTAAACACGGGCGTCATGAATGCAGTGTTGACAACAAACAACAATAATCTACAGTCAAAAACATGAAAGTAAATAGTGTAAAAAATGTATATAGAAGAACATTTTTACAAGTGGATCAAGCCAAAGATAGAAAGTTAAAGTAAGGAGGTCAAACTGGGTGATTAGGACACTTCAGAATCCACTGAACCTTATTAATAACCTGTTTACTGTAAACACCATGAAGCTTGGTACGCTGCACCCCGTCACCTGTCTGCACTACTGCAACAAACCCAGTATACGCTAACACTTCACATGCTGGTACATATATTATTCCAGCACATAACCGAGGGCAGAACGGCCTTTTTGTGTGTCATATTCAGTGTGTAGCAGTGTATATCAAACACTTAGTCCCTGTGAGCAGTCAGGCAGAATAATATCAGCAGCGGTTCTGTTTGTGAGTGAGTAATCAGCAGCATTACAAAGCCTGGCGACAGGGGTCACGCCACCGATGTATCCATCTCCACCCAGCCAATCATAACAGTCCTCGCTGTGATTTTTGACCCCACTGTAAGTGTCACACTCGGCGCTCACAGCCACCACAACCACCGCCTCCTCCGCCAACCCCCTGGCCTGTGTGACCACATCCACATCCAGACGGCTAATTGGCGAGGAGGTGCGGATCTCTGGGGAGCTCATTCCAGACGAGTCCTGCTGCCTGAGTCACTGTTGGATATTTCGGAGAGAAGGGGGCCCTCGGGGGGCGCAGAGGAGGGATAGTTGAGATGATGATCCACTCACTCACACACTCGCAGTGACACACACGCTCTGTCGGCATTTTGCGACGGCATGCCGGATACGTCTATTACTCAGGGTGTTGCGACAGCTTGTGGACAGTGCAGACTGCTCAGAAAAATGCTGAGCTGATGGTTGTGGCAGGTTTGACACAGATTTGAGTCCTGATTAGCCCAGATTTCACTTTTTTTTTGCCTGTTACAGCCAGAGTGCAAAGATCTCTTCAGGGAGAAGTGTCATAAAAGCACCATTATATTTCTTCACAAGATAGTGTTTTCTCCTACTGCTCTATTTCTGTATTTTATGACTCACCTTCTGCTGTTGATTGAAAATACAGTATTATGAAAGCCTCTTCAGAGTTTATCTACAAAAGTCTGTGCTCTTGGATTAGTTTCTTCCTTTTCTTTTCCTTTTCTTTTTCAACAAAACCATTCAGTAAAAAAATACATTTCACGTCAGGCAAAAACAAAATAAAACAACACAATACAGGAGAGCTGATAATAATAAGAAAAATATAAATATAAAAAAGGGATGGGAACAAAATAAAACAATGCAATGAGAGAGAAGCAATAATTCTAAATAAGCTGAAAATTAAATAGTTACATAATAGTACAAAAATAAAGAAAACCTTAACATAAATAAGGACAGACACAGAAAACAATTTATTTGACTTCAGGGGGTTTCAGCAGATATGTTTCTGCAATATTCTAAGAAGAACTTGTTGATTTTTAATTGTTTGTAAGAGCAGGAGAGCTGAGCACTGAATAAAAATCAATCAACATAAGAGGGAAAAAGCAGTGTGAACCTAAAAACTTCTGTTTATACTTGCAGAGTTTTCCCAATAAACTTTTTAAAATGTTGACGTAGTTTAGAGATTTCTTACTCCATCCATCCATTTTCATTTGCGGGGCAGCACGCCAAGCAAAGCGCCCCAGACGTCCCTCTCCCCAGCAACGCTTTCCAGCTCTTCCTGGGGCCTCCTACCAGTGGGACGTACCTGGAACACCTCTAACAGGAGGCGCCCTGGAGGATCCTGATCAGATGCCTGAACCACCTCAACTGACCCCTTTCAACACGAAGGAGCAGCAGCTCTACTCCGAGCTCCCTCCAGATGTCTGAGCTCCTCACCCTATCTCTAAGGCTGAGCCCAGACACCCCACGAAGGAAACTCATTTTGGCCGCTTGTATCTCATTCCTTCTGTCATTACCCAGAGCTCATGACCATAGGTGAGGGTTGGGATGTAGATTGACCAGTAAATCAAAAGCTTCGCCTTCCGGCTCACCTCCCTCTCTCTTCACCACGACAAACCGGTGCAGCGCCTGCATCACTGCAGAAGCTGCTCCAAACCGCCGATCCATCTCACGCTCTATTCTACCCTCACTCGTGAACAAGACCCCGAGATACTTGAACTCCCTCGCTTGAGGCAGTAACTCTGCCCCATCCCAAAGGGGGTGATCCACCGTTTTCCGGCAGAGAACCATGGCTGACTCTTATCCCGACAGCTTCACACTCGGCTGAACCCGCCCCCGTGCGTGCTGGAGGTCACAGTGTGATGAAGCCAACAGAACCACATCATCTACAGATTTGTTAGTCATATTGTCGTATTGATAAATGATATTGTTAAAGTGGAAGTAAAACATGCAACAATATGACTGTAGTTCGATTTTTACCTTAGACTGCAATCAAACTTGTTATTCCCTGATATTTGCCAGAAAACCAGATCCCTCTTTTTGCCAGTTGGGCGCAACCGTCTTTTAACAGGCTGGTTGGTGACGTCACGATAATGGCGTTAACTAGGAGCACTGAAAACAACACAGTTCTTCAGACAAGTTAAGTGTTGATACAATAGAGTGTGAGATTTGTGGTGAGATACGAAGAACCAGGAACAAAGTCAAAAAGCAACTGCCTGTGCTTTTTAAGCCAATAAGACCAATTATAGTGCAAAGACTTGTTCCCATGGAGTCATTGGACTGCAGCAAAAGTGACGGGATGCCTGAAGTTGATAGTCAGCCCATTAGGTGGAGCATGACTCGACCACAACAACAATGCAAGATGCTAATAGCATTGCGTTAACGTCATCATGTCACAGCTAACATAAATAGACTAACGCAGATAACATGTCCACAAGCTACCTTTTTATTTTCGGTGCAAAGCTCACATTCCTGCAGCAACATGCTACAATCCCCACATACAGTCTGCAGTGTGGTGAAGTTGACAGTGTGTTTGACACAGTTGGCAGTTCAGCATGCCGAGAAGCCAACGAAACATTCACCAGCTTATTCGCATTAAGGGTATCATGTGAAGTACCATATTGGTATTAGTATAATTTTAAGCGTACTGGTATCGGTACTTGTATCATAATTTTTAGAGGATACCCGCCCAGTATGATATTGCAGTGTCATATATCTTGACTGAGGTAAAAATCAAACAATCCACGGTCAGATTATTCAGTGTTTCTTCTCAACTTGAAGGTTAAAACAGTGAGTAACATTCATGCAGATTAGTTTCTCTTGATAACACTCTGCAGTGTTTGATGACAGATGACACATTTGATGCTACTTATGATTATGATCCTCTTATTGTCAGATCAACTGTGGCGTTGCCCAGGAGACACTCACAGGTATAAACACACGTTCATCTGCTATGGGTGATTAGCATGGGGAATTTATGCTGGCAGTTGATAAGTCAAGTGTCCAGGTGGCTGCAGTTGGCTTGGAACCAATGAGGGAGAGGAGATCAGTTAGAGAGGGTCAGTGCTTCAGACTCCACAAGACTTGAGTTCATTTGTGCACGAATATAACATCATCCTTATGTCACATTTACCGTAAAACTCGGAATATAAGTCGCACTGGCATATAAGTCACAGTCTATTTTTTAAGGTCTCAAACAGGGAAAACAAGGTTTTATATTACTATTTGTTAATAAAAACGTTATACAGGTTATTCCTACACTGTTTCCCTTTTTTTTTAAATTTGAAACACATTCAAAACACAATAATCTCTTAAGCAGCTTTGGTTACTTTTCAGATTGCAATTTTCCAAACAACCTCTTCAGAAAATAAAATTACGGTATAACAACATCGGTCAGCTTTCAGTGAAAATGTAGTGTAAAAATAAATAAAATCCTATTGTCTGTCCTGTTTATTGCTTGGGCACTGTTATTTACGTGACAACACCTGAACATAACACACACAGACACACACTGGGTGTTGTTTCTACCTCTCTCCTCTCTGGAAGCGGACCTCCAGTCGCCCGCCTCCGCCTTGATTAAACGCTGAAAATAAAATAAAAGAGGGAGACAGGTTTTTCCTATTTTATCTTATTTTGTTATATTTCTCCCTCTCCTCTCGCTAGAAGCGTTGGACCTCCTGCCTCCCGCTCCTGTCTCAAACACGGAGGTCTCCCTCTCCGCAGCTGAGCACCCACGGTGCATGCCCGGCCTGTTAAATAGCCTGTAACCACTGTGTGACACAAACTCAGTGCTTTGGTCATTAAATAATGTTGGGCTCGGTTCGGGTTTGGACAGAAATATGCTGCCCGTGCCGCACTCTAACACACACACACACACACACACACACAAACACACGGAAAAACGGACATTATCATCAGTATATAAAACCCCCCCGGACGCCCCGGACGGGACGTGAAAAGTGGACATGTCCAGGCAAAAGAGGACGTTTGGTCAGCCTAATGTAGCACCATCTTGTGGGTCAAATTACATATGTCAGCATTTACCTTGGTCTATAGGTCGCACCAGTCTATAACCCGCACCCAACTTTTTAGATGAAAAAAAAGGGGGAAAAAGTGCGACTTATACACCAAGTTTTACGGTATTTAACTATTTTACTTAACTGACTGTGCAGGAAACTGTACAAATGACACACACACTTTTAAATGTCATTTGGGCTTTGTGATGAATATTTAAAGGGAAAGGTTTTCATGTGCTCCTGATCTTTTTGCCTCCCAGCGGTGTTCACTTTGACTGACAGCTCTCCAAGCAGCACTGCCAAATCTCCAACAGCTAAACTCAATGAAGAACCCAGTCATCAAATATTCTACCTCTTAATGCAGTTTGCTCTTACTGTACATGCCACCACCTGCTTTCTTCAACTCAGTTTTGCCACCACTTTCTCTTTGAATTACATTACACTAACACTCTGGATGCAACATCACTCTGCTGTGAGTCAAAGTTTTAGAATGAAAACTTCTTTTTCTCCTCTTTCTCTGCCATGTGTTTATGCCCTTGCGTGGGTAACATCCATTGCTGGCGGCATCCTGTTTTCAGGTGGTTGGCCCGTACATCCGTGTCATTCTTGTGAATGCAATATGTCAGGAACACCTTGAGGGAGTTTCCTTTAATTTGGCACAAATGTCCACCTGGACTCAACGATGAAGTGGTTAGAATTTGGTGGTCAAAGGTCAGACGTCAAGGTCACTGTGACCTCAAAAAACATATTGTCGGTCATAACTCAAAACTTCATGCTACTTATGATTAAATTTCATGTTTCAAGTGTTTAATCAAAAGGTAGACTTCACGTTGACATCATAATGTTCTGCAAAAGCACTTTTCTTTACGGGTGTGGCACATCATCTCGTTCACGAAAATACCAGTATATTCATTCATAAAATTCATATTGTGATACTCGCGACATTTTGACTTGTTGGCATATTGACGTCATACTGTTAGCCACGGCAACAACAAACATGGCTGAAAGCAAAATTATTGCAGACTCCGCGACTATTTTTGTGACTTACCGCTCAGAGGGAACTCATTCAGTGGCTCCTCTGGCAGCAGCACAGCGTCTCTCCCTCTCCTCTCTCGCTGTGCGCACACAGGAGTTGGTGTCGTCAAGTGATTTTGTCATAAACCTTTGGTAATGTAAACCTACTGACACTCAGGGCTCGATAAAAAACCTCCATACATGTGAATGTGTGATAGTTCTGGTATCATAACAGTCTGTCGCAGGTTATATCACCCACCCCTACTTTTCTAGCCATTATTCAGCGTCATAACATTTAGTCAGGTACGGAAGTAGTGACACTAATCTTGGGTGTCCATCTTGAAATTGTACTGATTGTATAGATCTGATCTGCCGGGTGGAAGATGTGTGGGAAGAATCCAAGTTTTAGAATTTGTAGCTTCTTTGCAGCAACGTCCATATTTGAAGCATTGTCTCCTGTCATGGCTTCACTTGAGTCTGGACAGACAGGGGTGTAAACTTGACAGGTTGGCGGACACACACAACTACAAAGTGGTAATTCTAGTTTCCTCCTTAATCCACTCCTATTATGTTGGATCTGAAACTGATGAAATCGCTCTAACTGTACCTGCTACTTACTGCTTGGTATCAGGTCTGATAGTGTGTGTGGTGAAATCAGCAGCTCTGGTTGCTAAGGACCTGGCCAGGTAAAACTGTTGCTAAGGAAAGAAAAAGGGAGGAAGTGTGTGCCTGATGCAGAGATGCAGATGGTTTATTTATAATGTTTTATTGTCAATGTATATCCCTGCAGCTAATCAGCACCATCCTGTAATTAATTAATTAGTCACATGAACTTCTTTCTTCCACACGTCCTCTTAATATTCTAACATGACACAAACTAAGACGACTCTCGATGTGATGTGTTGGTCCACAACAGAGGACGCTGCTGCCGTCAAAGCCCCATGAAATTTATATTCAGTTGTCAGACTACTTTGTCAGACTTACTCAATTAGCACATCCCAGCTCGTGCACCTTCAGTTCTCCTGCCTCCATGTCTTCTTCTGTGGTCTTGTAGCTGTCACAATAGATGAGAATAAACATTGTGTGAAGGTATGAAAATACGGCTATATAAAGATAATATTAAAACACATTCCTTAGCGAGCTTTAGCTGAAGAGACTGGCTCCTCAGCGCACATTAACAACCCTTGAATCCAGGACTGCTCTCCAAATTCACTCGATATACATGGATTGTGCTTCTAACAGACTGAGAGGTCCAATTTGTGTGAAGGCCTCAGAAATCTTCAAAACAAGTTCTAGTTATATCATCTAACAGTACCTGAAACACTCTTTCCAACGTCAGCATTGGTAGGACTTTGACAGACAGTTTCCATAACTTTCTAAAACAGATAATCTGCTTGTCACGTCACTTTACATTGGCGATTGATTATGTTATGGGATGGGCAGTCTTCAAATATGTTCTGTGCCATCAGGTATTTCTTTAACCTCTTTAAAAACAGCTGCACTGTTTACATGTGTAATATCCAATGGCAAATAATTCCATAATTTCAGTCCTCTGAGCAATACTGTCGTTGCCTTGCATTTGTTTTTGAAACAGGAAGTGAAAAACAACCACTTGTTGCATGCCTAGTATTAATTTTATGGTAGTTACTACTAAAAATATTGAGGGTAAAGGATATCTGGGGTTTCATATTGTAATTTTGTAGAGCTACAACTAACGACTTTTTTTTTCCCGAGTATTCAATTGATAGTTTGGTCTGCAAGTTATCAGGAAATCATGAAAAACTTTGATCACTATGAATCATTAAAGTCCTAAAACCACAAATCCTTGTTTTGTCCAACCAATGGTCCCAAAACCTGTTTAATGGAAATGTATACCTGGGATAAATCCAAACCATCTTTTATTTATATTTTTATAGCTTATGATAAATAATTAATTAAGATAAATTCAAGACTCAGTTCCCTTGTTTCACCCGAGGTGTCAGCTTTATTAACCAATTGATGTGTCAATAATTAATGTCTCCTCAGGTAAAGGTGACGTGTTTGGGGACGTCTTCTGGAAAGAAACCACCCTGGCACATGCGTGCGCTAACGTCAGAGCGCTAACGTACTGCGACCTCCACGTCATCAAGAGGGAAGCCTTGCTCAAAGTGCTAGAGTTTTACACCGCCTTCGCCAACTCCTTCTCCCGCAACCTCATCCTCACCTGCAACTTGCGCAAGCGGGTAAGGTACCCTGCTCTTTGGACACACACACACACAGACCTAAAAATTTCACACAAATATCTGTGGAAGCCAAACGTACATATACCAGCTCAGGTATGGTCAAAGCCTACACAGACTTTTATTTACACAAATCACATCGTTGTATTCAGCCTGATATTCAGCCTAAGTGGCATCTGGTTACCACTACATTATTCTGTCTGATATTATCTTCTTGAATTGGATCTTTAATTTTCAGTTTACTCATTCTATGTTAGCTCGCATACAGTCAGCCTGAGTTCAAGATGTTTACCTAAAGGAGCCCCAGTTTATAAAGATAATACAGTGGCTGCATTTGAAAGAGCTTAAAGGGCCAGTGTGTAATATTTGGCATGGTTTATTGTCAATGTCAATCTGAATCTGAATCTGAATATTCTACCCATTAATATGTTTATACAAGTGTATGATCGCTATAAAATAAAATTCGTTTGATTTTCGTAGCCTTATAATTATGGTTTTATATATATATATATAGCAAGGGCCTTGCTTTAGAGAGATCGCCATCTTGCGCTGCCATGTATATACGGCAGACCGAGCGGACAATCCAGCCAGCCAGAGAACGCGTTTCGCGTGTATAAATGAACCAACGAAGACAGCGGAAGGAAGGAAGAAGGAGGAGGAAACAGCAGAGTCTTAGTAGTTTCACTCCTTGTGATGCACTCTCTGCGGCGCTTTTCCTCCTGGTGATATATCTCCCCAACGCTGGCAGCAGTAGCACCGAATCCCATTCTGTGCATTCAGCCTCTCTTCTCACCCGCTCAGCATCAAACACATGGAGTTCCTCATCTGTATGCTCCGGCTCAAACAGGTATGGCTCTGGGTCTGTGTCCGCTACAAGAAACTCCTCAAAATCGCGTTCAAAGCCGTCCATTGCAGCTACTATAGTCCGGAGATATTGCTGGGCTAAATAAACAGCTGAGCTCTGTTTACAGGTTACGCTGTCAGTCAGTGTGCGGGCTGGAGATTGGTGGAGCAGAGAGGGGAGGGGGGTCCCCACTTGGTATGGTAAACGAGTATGTGTGTAAAGTTATTAAGTGTGTCTGTTACGCCAGAAGAGTCAGAGTTTGGGACGGAGTCTTTTACCCCCTGGAGTGTTACCGGAGTTTTTGGAGTGCTCAAATAAACTGGCCTTTTTCCTGAACGCTCCTCTGGTCTCCTGCTCGTGATGGATTCATTACAATATCGTAACATGATTTAGATTTCTAAATAAACATTCACCTCGTCGCTAGATAGACCTACTCCTGAAAAACTTGTGCGCAAGGCTTTTTGTCCCACCGTCATTTACCCGACGGGAGGGGTGAGCAAGTGAGCCCTGCAATCTAGAATTTGGCCACTGATGTCACTGTTTTCAACCCATTTTACACACTGGCCCTTTAAGATTTCCACAACATAAACCACTTTTGGGTCCTATATTTTCCTTTATTAACTTGAATTATCATAGCTACATATCAAAGAAAACAAAAGAAGAGAATTTGCTTTGCCTGATAGTTTGTCCTGTTTAGTGTGGTACATTTCTGTCCGACAGAGGCCTGGCTGGGTTTACAGAATTAGCATCTGCTCTCTAGCATGTTGGTTATTAACTTATGAGCCTGAATTGTGGCAACTATTTTCTCTGGCTTTATTTTTTACAGTTTTATCAGAAGGGTCAGTAAAGTTATTTTACTTTAGTTTAACTGGAAAAAATGCTTATTTGACACCAGAGGTTAACTCTGGCAGTGGGGAAGAGAAACGGCAAGCTTTGCTTTGGGGTCCACCAAAGAGTTTTTTCCCAAGCCAGTGTGTTTTTTAAAGAGTTAAGGCTTTGAGTATTTATGATGTGAATTCTGTGCCGAGCACTGCTGGTTGGGTGTTTTCTCCCTGAGCAATGTGAGACAAAAAGGTTCAACTCTGGGTAAAAAAGCCGTGCTCCTCACTGTCACTGTGGCCATTCAGTCACAGTGGAGGAGGGACAAATACTACGAAGACAAACCGTCACATCTTACAGGTGCTGAACAACAACACCAAAGTAGGAAGAATATCTTAATATACTGTACATGTATTTTGTTCCTCTCATGAACCCACACAAACCAGCAGGTCCAGCTTCTCTTCCTGCTCGCTTCACCTTTCCCCTCATCCAAAGCACATCCTCTACCTTGTGCTGGCATGTTTACTTCTGCAGCTTTCCCATATCATAGCAGCTGAAAAAGTTCTGCACCTCAAAAGCCCTCTTAAATGCTCCCAGCGGGGCATTCCTGAGCAGCACCTGGTGCTTTCAGCTGGGGAAAAAAAACGCTTTGGTGGACCTGGGGTCTTAGCCTCAATCAGGGCTCGACTGGCTCTCTGAATGTTTCTGTCGAGGAGTTAGAGGCTGTGTCTGTTAATCTTGAAGTATTTGTACAGCTGTAAATTAACATATGAAAGTTCTATCCAGGGCTGTGTCCCAAGCGCTGTACAGTGCATCGTTTACTGTTGGCCATTTGTATTTATTTATACTACTTTCTGATAATAACCCCACATAAAAAAAATGCATTTCACAGGCACAAAAATGAACAGTTATGCCATCCTACACCTGAGGATGCAAAATGATGATGATTCATACATTTCAGAAACCTCGATCTAATGCTCATTATACTGTGCTGTAAACCACCGGGTCTCTCCGCTCATTAGTGAACAAATGAGCGAATGAGTTTTGACACTGAGTCGTAGGAACACAGGATAGAGTCATGTTATGGCCATTAGTTATGAATAGTTCAGCTTGGATTTGTAGAAGTTCTGTTTTTGTTTTCCTGGTTTCTTGGTTTGGTGGATGATGCTGTATATTTTAATATCCCTGAGCCTCAGTTGCTGTTGTTGTGAAGGAGAAGCCCATGAGTATGCATTAGGGAACACCTGTTTCAGTGTTGATTTCATTGACAAAAACTATGAAGAAAACTTTCAAACAGCAACCTTTTTTCATGATGAAAACGAGACGATGACGAGCTAAAACTAAATCAAGATAATAAAAACTGAGACAAAATCAAAGTTTCATTTTCATTGATGAGACGAGTCATGGTGAAAATGGTGGACTATCAGACATTAAAAGCTAAGGACAGCTGTGCTTGCAGTTCTCTTGAAATGCTGCATGAGAAAACTCCAGTAAATAGTCTGTGCCTGGATGTTTTGTTAACCAGCAAAAACACTCACACCAGAGCAATTGGTGCAAGTTGTGAGCTGCCATTCAGCAGTAAATAATCAGCCGTGTGTGTCTGACTGAGGATGCTGGAGCTGCTGAATGGACTTGTGGAGTTTGTTAGTTGCAGCGGTGGCTGTTAGCAGTTAGCTCCGCTTGTTAGCCGCTGAAAGGCAGCAGAGCAAGCAGCCACTGGCCGCCAGACTTCACAGCTGTTGATCCCCGCAAGACTGCACCCAAATCCAGACTGTCTTGGGAAGGTTGATGGTTTGATGGTGTTTGACAGGCAGGTAGGAGGCTCAGTTATTTGTAAGTAAACAGTCTGAACTCACATCAGTTTTCTCTGACAGCTGAAAGTTTAGTTTTTAATCACCAATTCAGTGAGAGGACACGTGATTCAACCTCCAGACTAACTAACATGTTGCAGATAAATAAAAAAAATCAGGCTTTAATTAAGTTATTTTTCTGCTGCTTAACAGTAAAATTGATGAGTCAGAGTCTACAATAAACGTCTAGACTAAAGCTTTGAAGGGCAGAAATTACTAAAATGTGACTACAACTAATAAACATTTTCGTCTTGTTTTATATGCTTCTTGTACCCTGTGACTTTTTATCAAATAACCAGATATTTTATCCAACAGTGCTTCAACTTTTCTGCTAAGTTAAATGTCCATGTAAACCTTAAAGTGCTTCAACTGTCAGTCACCCAATAATGTTTATGAGAAAATAAACCAGGCTTTATTAGACAAGACTGAGGCGTCTGATGGAAAATCTGAGAGGAAAATCTGGGATTGGGCGGCTGAACCGTGAGGGGGAGACTAATTCCTTTAAATGATCGAGTATTTTTGTCATTTCTCTACGTTTATGAGAAGGCTTAGGCACACAAACCATAAACACACAATCGTAACTCTGTTGTTTGCTTATCCTTACGTTTGTTTTTCATACCTCATATTCTCTCCACTCAGTAGCTCCTTTTGTCAGTGTGCTTCAAACACAATAAATTATACATACTGTACTGGTGGACTCATAATGCCCTGTGCCCTTTTGACATTCTCACTGAGCAGGCAGCCTCTTTGCTCTGAGCTGTGTGTTTGTTTGTGTGTTATAAGTTCATAGTTTAAAGAATATAATTTATTGATGCATGTTTTTAATCTGCCCAGCCCTGCGTCTAGGTGTGTGTGACTGTATGCGTGCATGCTCTTTGAATTTTATTCTGTACTTGGCTTCATTTGTTCTTTACTTTGACTCTGGAATTTTAATCATAAATAGGTATTTTTCCCTTATTTTCCACCACAATATGTGTGTTTATGAATGTATAATGTGTGTGAGAGCATGGGTAAACATGTTTAAGTCCAAATCTATCTGTAGAAAATATCAGTTCTTCATTCAAATGTTCGAGACACTGATTTGACCCTGGCTCCATCTCCTTAGTAACAACAGGTTTTAATTGAAATGAGACACATGTACATATATATCGATCGCTTTTGTCTAAAGGAAATTATCCAAATGCAGGCTGCAGAGATCTGTCCATGCCTGAAGGAAGGGATGGCAGCATATCAATCCAGCTCTGTAATTTTAGTGCTCTCCATGTGCACAAGCTTTGGTCGGGCTTAAACTCCAGATTTCTGCTCACAGATTCAAGCTGCTTTGTCACTTGTCTGACTCACCGGATGTTGATTGTGGCTGTAAGCCTGCCATTGGGCTGCTGATTTCAGCCGGCATTCTTTCTTTCTTCCTTCCACTATCTGGGTGTTACCGCTTCCAAATCCCCTTCACTATGGGAAACAACAAGAACAACCTCCGAGCTTACAGCTTACAGGCTGAGAATGGCAAGTTATGACAAAGATTTGGATCCTGCAATAAGGCACGCCTGCTTTGTTCTTTTGGTAAATTGTTGTAAAGATCTACAGTGAATAAAACTACATGTGAACGCACCTTGAAAATGCCCAGACTTTGTCTCGCAGGACACTTCATACAAGCTCCTGTGACGTCATCATAATAATCTGCTAGAACCACATAACAGCCAACAAGTCGTCTGTGGTTTTAACAGGTCCAGTGAGCTCCTGTCGAGCTTAAGTATAGTCAAGCTTCACCTCTAGGGCACCAGTTACGAAATTATGTTTGTCTTTTTTATCAGTTAAGTTGAATCATACTGTGATATACAACTTTATGTCTTTTGTGGGGTTGTGCTAACTGACATCTTCTCTTTTTTTTTTGCGCTATACAGCCACTACGAAGTCCCTTCTTTATACCTCCTTTGCATTTTTACGCAGAACTAACGGTGGCATCATGCTGCTCCATTGTGTTATTTTGGACAGCATGCTGGCATTGCAGCAGCAAAAGAGGCGTGACAGGTGTGACATGTAACCCAACAGCGTCAGCCTCTAGTACGACATATAACGTGTGTGCCGGCAGCACTTTGAAAGCAATAACAATGGCATGACATGGCGATAACAGCTGTTCGCAGTCCTGTTATATGGTCACTGATCTTGTACTCTGCTCAGAGGGTAAGGAGCTCTTGGACCTTACTGTTTTCCCAATTTGGGAACATTTTCAGCTGCTGTTCTTCTTCTTTGAGTTAGCTACTAACTGCTATCAGCTACTTTTTAAATCTCCCCTGGTAGGTTGCATGCATAACAGGTCGTCAAAAAGTCACAATGCCGCCCATGATTCTGCCCTGCCGGCTGTCCTGTTCATACAGACATCATTTCGGCGCTGTTACTTCCTCCGATAAAGACAAGACAACTCTGTCCCTCTGTTCAGTGATTGTACCTTTTACGCAGCACAGCGAGGCAGAATAAGACGTGAAATTCCTACCTTGAAGAGGCAGTGTGAAAGAGGCTACTGACTATGGATAGATGCCTCATACAGCCCCACTTCAAAAGATCCAAACTATCCCTTTAAAGAATTTTCCATACATTATATTTGATGCATATCTGATTTAAAAATCCCCATTTTTACAATCAAGTTCTGAGGTATTTGCTGTGTGCCCTATTTCTTGTGTGTTTTTGGCCACAGTAGCAGCATCAAGCTTTAGTCGAGACTGAAATATGTGAACAACTATTGGATGGTATAAGAGGATATTTATGCAGGCTTTCATGTTCCCCAGAGAATAAATCCTACCAACTTTGGTGGACCCCTGACATTTCCTGTCTTGCCCCCATGAGGTTCACATTTCTGTTTTGTAATGACATGTTTCGATACACTTTTGGATGGGTTCTCTTGAAATTTGGTAGCAAAGGTGAACATGGTGCACACTGAAGTTAGAGTTTAGCTCAAGGCATCACATAGCTGGAGGCACTTTCTTGAAATACAAATCAAAAGAGAAGACAGAGCAGTGCAACTGAAGCGTTCATGTAGGCTCCACAGGAAGAAGTCAATATTTATTGATTGGGCCTATTGATTTTATTTGGGAATCTGCCCATAATGAAACTGGCATGCTCATGGCGGAGGCCACGCTTCACTAAATGCGCCAGAAAACAAAAGCCTCAGTGTAAACTCAGCGCCTGGAGTGTATTATTTCTGTTTCTTTTTACTGACCAGAGCAAGTAGAACGTTGTCTTTGGTTGCTGAGATGTGAGTGACTGGCCTCATAATGTGCTGAGGAAACTTTAGGTTTAGTTAACAGATTTATTCTGGAAAAAAATACTTCTTAATTGGAAAGGACAGGATGCTCATTTGCATTGCATCCCCAGTGTGTGATTTAGGCTGATTACACAGCAGCACTTTACACTCAAATCTGCTAAGTGAAGCTTTAAAACCAGTTAAAAAGTAAAACTACCATTACCCTGAGATAATGGCTCTTGTTTTAAACACAATCTCCCTTCATCATGGGTCGGCAGCTCCACCTGCTTTAGTAGAATGTGTCTTGATTCATGAACGCGCCTTTAAACAAGCTGAGCTGCTGTGGGAATGAGTGAAATACTCTCACGTCTTTAGCACTCTCTCCAAACTGAGTTAATTGTTAAGATGGACACTTTTCTTGCTGCCTGCAGCAGGAAAGTGACCCGGTGGTCCCCTCGTGTAAACACAGAACAGAAATGGCGATGTGGGCAGAGTCGTTTCTCCTCTCCTCAGTTAGCTCTTTTGTTCCCGGGATGCGTGACAGCTGCTGGAGTGCCACCGTGATGAAGATAAACAACTTCTAGGGGGAGCTCCGACGTGGCCTGCGGGACTCTGAGGAGACCAGAATGTGTGTCAGCCCTAACTCGCCCTGTCACTCATGCAATAATGGCTGACTACCAATCTGCCTCCGTAAGCATTTTCCTTTCACTCCCCAGCTTGTTCTCAGCCTCTATCTCTCTGTCACACTCTTTAATTTTTATCTCTTTTGCTCAGTGGCAAAATGCTTGATTGTATTTGAGAACGAGCCGTTAGTAATCATGTCTCTTTTCCAGTAACACGCCAGCCATTGTTCCGTAGGTTAAAGGGCAGGTCCATAACTTATTTATTGATTTATTTATGAGGTTTTAGCTTGCCAGCAGTGTTCTTCATGTATTCACATACAAGCATTCAAATCAAATTGCAATTTTTCTAAGCCCTTCCAAAAATGTTATTCCACAAATGATCTGCATAAGGACGTTGCAGACGTTGAGTCAAATCTGCTTTGAGAATTGTGTGTAATCAATCTTCCACATTAGCTGTACTCCTCTAATCCCCCACCTGGCATTGGAAACTAAGCTATATACTGCTGTGGACGGCACATTAGTTCAGCTGTCCTCCCTCTCTGTCCTCCACATTCTTTGTTTGGTCCACATCCTCCTCCTCTTCATCGTCATCCACCTGAATATTACTATCTGAGCTGCTGAACGTAGCTATCCATGCTATGAAATGATTCTGTGTGCCTTGTTCCTCTGTCTTGTTGCGGCTGTGTTGATTCTTTGATCGAACGTCTCCGAGTCGAAAGGCTCTGATAGGTGCGAAAAACGCAGAAAATCGAACCTGCTCTGAAAATTTTAATGACGAATGAAAGTTTTAGGCAAACATGACTGACACATTGTGAGGTCGTATTTATTTTTAGACGAGCAGCAATTTCGCCTCCATGATGGCTGTTTCCTAGCATATTTTAGGATGATTCTGGGGCAGTTTGACAACCTGCTGTGTATCGCCAGGCCGTATAGCTCTGTGTATCCAGCAACCACTACCACCAGTTTCTCCTCCATTGTTTACCAGTTGTAAACTTGTTGTCGTGACCACCACAGAAGGCCTGCCTCTCAAATCATCAGATTAGACAATGGGAAGAAAGATGACAAAAAAAGAGATGGCATGGGGTGCTTCTCCGCTCTGAGTTGAACTTTTTTCAACTCTAGGAGCTCAGAGTGTCCGGCAAAAACGCCGGGCATCTAGAGAAACATGAGCATCGCAACGCAAAAAGCTTCATTCTCATTAAAAACAATTACAAGAAGGCGCCTCCAGCTGCTAATATGCTTTCTGTGTGATCGGGTCCTTAGACTGTGCAACACCCCTCGGCAAAAATATGTTACCGCAGGCACAACTGCTGCTCTAACCAACATCACTGCTTTTTTCGAAGGGCTGATTGGGTGTTTCCATTTTAAAAAACATGGTGATGAGCCCGCCCTGTAAAGAAGTAGTTCCCAACCTTTGTCTGTCAAATGTATTCTCACAGCCCGATTAAACAGGCTCCTCTCATCATGTTAGATAGATGATGATGGCTTAATGGATTTGCTCGTAAGTATTTCACCACAGAGGAAATACAGTGGCTGTGGTGGTTTCCTCGGCTGCATCTGTGAATCCATAAAAGACAAAAGAGATTATCTAATAGTTCATTTTTTTATGTTTGTGTTCATACTAGAATTTGGAGTAGCAGAAACTGGACATATCAAACTTTTATGCAGTACTTTTAGCTATGTTGATACTTATGGTGGTACGACTTACTTGGTCTGTCATCATCGATCTGTCTGTTCTTTGCTGGTGAAGACGTGAACCATTCAGTAGATATCAGTAAAAATCAACTCTTGTATTGTTTCCCTCACTGTGGTTTCTGTGGTTGCCATGGTCACACGGTGAAGAAGCTGAGGCATCATAAACTTCAAATGCAGCGATAAAGAGCCGTGCTCATTCATGAGCGCAGCAGCAATATGGTAGTTCACACCTAATTTATGACCTGAATCACATCTGTTTTATCTCTTTATCTTATGTTATGTTGAAGTGAGGCTGACAGTGAACTCACCTGAAATATCTCTTATACATCACTTCTGTGAGACAGAACTACAAAAGTATATACAGTACAGGCCAAAAGTTTGGACACACCTTCTCATTCAATGCGTTTTCTTTATTTTCATGACTATTTACATTGTAGATTCTCACTGAAGGCATCAAAACTATGAATGAACACATGTGGAGTTATGTACTTAACAAAAAAAGGTGAAATAACTGAAAACATGTTTTATATTCTAGTTTCTTCAAAATAGCCACCCTTTGCTCTGATTACTGCTTTGCACACTCTTGGCATTCTCTCCATGAGCTTCAAGAGTTAGTCACCTGAAATGGTTTCCACTTCACAGGTGTGCCTTATCAGGGTTAATTAGTGGAATTTCTTGCTTTATCAATGGGGTTGGGACCATCAGTTGTGTTGTGCAGAAGTCAGGTTAATAAAATTAATGAATTAATGAAGTTCTGTAGGCCTTAAACTGTCTGTGGTGAATGTGTCCTGAATAACACAGTGTCTGATCCTTGGCAAAAAATCACAATTAATACAAAGATTCAGTACAGTATGTTAGTGTCCCAAAACTTTTGGCCCTCCATATCCTTCAGTTTCTCTATCTGTCAGTCTCTTGTTCATCTGTATGCTATAAGAGCTGCACCAGTACACTTTGGACATCAGTTGCCTCAAGTGGTGGTGAGCAAAACTTTTCTCAACATTGAAGACTTGAAATACTAGCATTATTGCAAACTGACAGCTGTACACACACACTCAGAAACCAAAATGTCTCCAGCTGCAGCTCTGGTTATCTCTGTTTGTCATACTCAACTATATCAGTGGAGCTATCCAGATTGGTTGCATCTCTACACACTTGATGGATCTCAAACTTTGACACTTTACTTAATAATGGCTGTTTTATTTTATTTTATTTTATTTTATTATTCATCTATTTATTGATTTATTTATTGCTGGACCTTTTATCCTGGGCTCCCTCTTTTGAACCAACCCAATCCCCAGAATACATGTGGGCATTGTCCATTCCTGAAAATCACAGATACATGACACATTTGCATGTTATTATGTATAGGATGTGTTTAATCTTTACATTTCTCAACATTTCAGCAACCTTTGGTTAGGGTTAGGAACAAAATCAACTAGGTCAGGTTACGACAAAATCATGTTTGGCTTAAAGTACCTGGTTTTGGTGGTACAATGTCCGCTAGAAACACAGCGATACAGTTTTTGTCCTGGTACTATCCTGACAGGAAACATAACAATGTCTTGGTAGAAAAGACTTGTTTAACATGACACTATTCCAGCAGGAAATGACATGACTTTTTGCTAAATAAAAAAACAACAACCTGTTTTCTTGTTTGTTGGTCTTGAACAGCAGTCTGCAGTGGTCTGTAATTTTGCAAGTGTCTCATCCTTTGTTTTTTTCCACTTCCCAATGACAAATTCAGTGCATAAACTACGTCACTTTAGAAACACTGATATGATGCCGATGAAACATACAAATGTAATATATGCGTGGCTTGCAGAAATGTACATACCAACTTTTTTTGAGGCAACTGGGCTGTTTGAATTTACTCTGCCATGAGTTATTTGAATTTACGTGATGTGGCCAGATATGGAAAAATGCTATATTATCATCAACATATAGTGTATTATAGTTAAGGCAATCTATCTGCCCTGGAACGAAGAACTTATTGCACTTCATGGGAAACGAGCCAAGGTCTGCATTACACAACAAATGCCACATGTACACATAAATATTGAGAAAGGTAAACTAAACTGATCACAGGACAAAATGCATCAGGGTAGTGTTGGTTCTGATTGATGGCTCTATTTTGGATCCCATTCCCGGTTCTGTTTTTGTAAGAAGTATGCTTTGTTTCTGCGTCCTCTGGAGAAGAAGTGGTGAAGAGTTTCAGCCGTCGTTTGCGTTTAGATGTCTTTTTATTTGCTGAACAGCTGGACACTCACTCAATCTAAAGTTTGAATATGTCTCTGTAGAGATTTTGGCTCCAGAGTCTGCAGTGTCCATGAAGTAGGGATGATTTTTCAGAATCAAAATCAGAAATACCTTAATGCTCCTCGAGGGTTTGAAGAAAGGTATTCATACAGCCAACTGTCTCAGATGCAGGTGTGTTGAATAATATCACTTGAGAAAATCTTGCACACTGTCCTTGCTCAGCTTTACAATTTATTAGTAAAACTAATGTTTCAGTCCTCCTGGACCTTTGTCAAGAGTGTTCAGTGAAGTGTGTTGAACACTCTTGACAAAGGTCCAGGAGGACTGAAACATTAGTGTTACTAATAAATTGTGGCTGATCCTGGAGGGGAAATTGTGATTCATTACAGTCGCTCAAATGTAAAGAACAGAGAATTATAAGAATATGAACTAGAAGTATCTAAATATAAAGCAATGAAAATGTGCATTACATTTATTTTTAATTAACAGTATTAAAAATAAAATACATATCGTCACTGTGCTGAGGCTGTATTTGTCAACATTTTAACTACAATATATGCATTAATATGATAAAACAAAAAAATATATGTACAGTCATGAGCATTGTCTTTAGTCATAGGCTCAGTTTTCATACATCAAATTTTTGCGTTCTCTCACTTTTAGTCAGAAGAAAGAGGAAGTGAAAGAACTCGTGTATCAGGACTTTTGACAGAGAGTGGACTTCAGGTCCTCACCATTATAAACACCACATTAGTCTTTGTGGCAGATTTAGTGGAGAGGTAAACAGAGAGAATATGCACCTGCACAGCGTGAGCCAAAACGTGATGCAGTTGGAGTTTCACAGTCGTAGTAAACCTCCAGTCACCAGAGCTCTTATTACGTAAATACTCTGTAAGTGTGCCTCTTCTTTTTACTGCCTCCCCAGGGCTGTTAAACGCCTCTTCACCTGTCTAAACCAGATGTATTACCTCTAGAACTGCAGATCTGCTGTTTCTGCTGTTGCTTAAGGGTGTCAGCAGGACTCGTTATCCTCGAGTCAGAGCGCTGCAGCTTCCTCTTTGTCAGGAGGAATCTCCCTTTTATCAGCAGTGAAATGCTAATGATTATTTATCACGGTCAGAATCACTGTACATGCCAAGGTCAGCATTTTTGGACATGTCTCAGGAGCAGTGTGATAACGCTGACATGTTTCACTGATAGCATTTCAGAGAAGCCCACCTTACTCTGAGATTGTTTCTCACCTTTATATCAGTTTCCTTTCTGCAACACGAGGCCTGTGTCCCGTTTAAAATTCCAAAATGTAAATATAGTTTTGTGTGTGTATATGCCCGGAGTTCTCGCCTCAGTGTCGCCCTGATGAAAGCCGTAATATTTCTCCACTTGGCATTTGAAATCTGATTTCCTGACACGGCCACACGCCAGTCCGCAGTGCCAGCAGAGAGTGACTGCCGACAAACTGCTCTGAATCCACACCAGGAGGAACTGGCTGCAGTTAACTCGCCATGTTTCCATCTTTAGGGTATTCATCCCTGTTCCGCGGAGTTTTAGAAACCTAAATAAACAAGTAAACAGGCTCGTAACTGTGTTTTTGGATGAGGAGGAGCTGTTAGCGGCGTCTGCTGGGAGGCTTCACATGCTGCTCTGGGTTTTTTGGGACAGCTTGTGTGCTGTGAGCGACAGACTTCAGGGCTCAAGCCTGCAGACTGGGAGGCTTTTACCAGCCCTCTATTGGATTATTCATGTGACGGACAATAAAGTGTGCATGCAGGGTGTGTGTGTGTGTGTGTGTGTGTGTGCGCCTACACTCAAGTAACACTTCCTTTTGTGCATCGAAGCAGATTCACTAAGCAGGAGTGTGTGTGTGTGTGTGTGTGTGTGTGTGTGTGTGTGTGTGTGTGTGTGTGTGGCTGAGTGTTGTCTCACCTCAGTAAAATGTGTATACAGTGACCGTTAAGGGCATATTTTTAAAAGCAGGGAAACAGGAAGTGAAAGGAAGTATTTTTGTGTGTGCATTTGCTCAAGCTCTGTATTTAAATGCAGTTTAGAGTCTCTGGTACTTTACTTGAGTATTTCCGCTTTCTGCTTGTCCATCCACAACATGACAGAGGAAGTACTGTCCTTATTGTACTTTGTCCTCATCCCAATCACCAGAGGAAATGTTGGCACTGTACATTTCTGCAAACCATAGTCATAACCGAGCCACCGTCACTGAAGTTGAAATTTAGAGAAAAAGGTACCAGGTCATAGACATATGACATTTCAGTGGAAGAAATGTTAAAACATTTCTTTTAATCAGTGTATAGGCTCCACGTTTTTACAATCACAGGATGTAAAATCCCTTTAGGCAATGATGGCAACAATGACGTATGAAAATAAAAATAGAGGATAAAGATCTACATGTGGCTGCGGAGCCGCAGGTTGCCTACCCCTGGTTTAGCCACAGATTAGGAGAAGATCAAGTTTTGGCCTAAAACACCTGCTCTTGATGTCACAATCGCAGCTGGAATTGCAGCATTGTCTCGCTAAAAAACACCCAGTTTTGCTGTTTAGTTTCAAACAGTGGTCTGCAGCTTTGCAGGTGTCTCGTCCAGGTGTTCACCATCCACCATCCCCTCCAAGTACCGATGACAAAGTCAGCTCTTATAAATGTAATCAGAGCTACATCAACATACAACATTTTATTCAGGCAACTTGGCTGTTTTTGATCCTGTACATTTATTTGGGGGAGTTTGCATATTCAGGTTTTACAGTCAAAACTGTGGATTAGGTCATAAAATATGGATGTCAGGTAGAAAGGGCAAGCTATAGCTTTTCAGGATCTTTGAAAAAACAGCCTTGCTCCAGGTCAAGAACTCCATTTCAGATACATTTTTAACCCTCAAGAGAAAAATGCAATCATTAAACTCATCTTAAAGCAGGAAAATGTACAAAATTGTGATTAAATCTTTAAGGAGACAAAGAAGAAAACTGAATGACAAGAAAAAACCTAAAGCATTGAAAGTTTTACAGCTTAAGTTAAAACATAGTGGAGTCCAAAGTATTTAGTCTGACGTTTGTCACAGCCATTTACTAACTCAGTAGCAGCTGACATATCTGTCTCGCCGACATCAATTTCTCGCAACACAGCAAGTAGCAGTTAACTTTTTTACTCATTATTAAAATATGTCTTAGTCAACTCATCACAATATGTGCAGCTGCATTGAACTATTCAAACTCAAAATTTCTCTGACGCCGTTTTTCTGACTGGTACAAGAGGATGACGTCCTCATTTTAAAGCTGAAAACTCACCACTGCTGCCGCGGCACGGCACATCATGTGATGCGTCCAGTGCTGTCTCTAGCATACACTGTATGCGTCTTGCTGCAGCTCATCAACAGACAACCACACTAAGTTATTACTACTTTTACAGACTCTTTAATTTGGGCCCCGAACCTGCAGGGGTGTCTAGCCACCGCAGGTTCGGGGGTTATTCATTGAAAATAATGGGATGTATTTTTTCATGTGTGCTGTTTGCTGCCGGTGTGTTTTGGCCTTAAGTCCAACCAACAACCAACAACTCTGATTAATTTAGTTGTTTTCCAACTGGGGAAAACAGCCGTCAGTATCAGATACAATTGCTGCAGGAACTAGTGTCTTCTTTCAGTTTCATATTAATATTCCAAAAAGCTCAGAAATTATATCTTCACTCCACAACACCCATTTCAATGTTATCTTAACTGTTTTGGATAATTTTCTGAGCCTGTAGAGAAAAGTTTAGTCCTTTAAACTAACCTCAGAGCAGAAATATCCACCAAACAGAGATACAGAACAGTATAAAGTAAATGTATGGCCAACATCAGGGACATACCATGCTATTGAAATCAGCTCTCTGTCACATTCACAATGCCCAATGTTTGCATTGAATGTGCTGCTTAGACTGAGCAGTGAAAACTTTCATTATATCTATTTGTGACGCATATTTCAGCACCATGGACTGAGAGCGGAGGTGTAATTATTGTGAGTCATTCGTTAAAACTTCACAGAAAATAAAGAAACTCATTGAATTACATGATCATTTCCAGTAGTTAACAAAGAGGTGTTGAGAACAGCTGAACAAAAGGCAGATTTGGCACGAAATAGGCAAATTTATTGTAGCATCAGAGTACCACTGCCCAACCACGCAGGCTGATTTCAGTCACCAATAACATGTTTGAACTCATTAATTACTGGGGGTATAAAACACCTGCAAACATGGACATTATTTGGACAGGCTGATGGACACTTCTCTAAAGCAGCTGGGCAAAATACTTCCATAACACACTGTTGACAGTCATAGAGGAGGAGGAGGGCCATGGGGCGGCAGGAACCCAGAAAAAAAAGCCTTTCCATGATTAAGTAGGTTTTGCTTTGTAGTTATGCTGTTGTGGCCTTATGTAATATTTCAAAAATAATAGTTGAAATAGTATTAGTAAAGAATAGTAAAAGAAAAACATTTAGATTATTTTTTCTTGCCCCATTTGGGACACCCACTATGGATGATATTCCTATTGATATGCCCCACCTGTCATGTGGATGGATTATCTTGGAAAAGGAGACATGCTCACAAACTAACATGAATTTTAACACATTTGCAACCAACATTTGAGATAAATTAGTTACTGACTGTCATGACACCATTATGACAGTGTAATGAATAAATTATTTGACCTCCAGTAAAGTGATACCATTTTGATTTGTCATTAAGATATCACTGTCATAATGGTGTCATGACAGCCAGTTTTGTGTCATATCCTGCCAGACATCTATCTGACCGAGTGTTGGAATTGGTCTGTAATCTTGCACATCTTATAATAGTCATTATGTCAACTTGTCATAAATACAAAAAGGTGCATTTCCTGTTAATGTTATGAGACATCTTCTGGTAATGTCATCCTGGTTAATGTCAAGTTGTTATGACAAAGACATCTTCTGGTAATGTCATCCTGGTTAATGCCAAGTTGTTATGACAAAGACATCTTCTGGTAATGTCATCCTGGTTAATGCCAAGTTGTCATTACAAGGACATCCCAAACAAATTTAATGTCAAGTTGTCATGACAAAGACAACTTCTGGTAATGTCACTTTGATTAATGTCAAGTTTTCATAATCAAGACAACCGAAACAATGTCAACTTGTCATTACAAAAACCGAATGACACGTAATGACAGCAGTCATAAACGTTTATGACATGGACATAATGTTTATGACAAGTTCATGACAGTGTCATGTCATAGTTATGACAGTGTCATGTCACTCTTATGTAGATACCTTCAAGTAAAGTGTTACCGAAAACAGTTCATACTGTGTATTAACCCTTTGAAACTTGAGCAAATACACTTTACTTAAAGGTCAGGTCTATAATGCATTATGAGCACATTCATAAGACATTATAATACATTTATAAGGCTTTATAAACATTGTTACAAATGTTAATAATCATGTATGACAACTTATAACAAGGTTTATAAAGTATTATAAGTGGTTACATAATGCATTATAAATTCAGCATTCATAATGCTTTATACTTCCATGCCAAAGTGACGACAGTGTTTGAAAGAAGAATCTGAAGTACTGGGATACATAGCACATTATAACTATCATAACTTTAGCCAGTTATAAAGACTCAAAGAACTGTTCTGACATATAATAAATGCTTAATTTCTGAAACGGAATAATGCCAGTACTTCAGATTATTCTTTCAAACACTGTCGTCACTTTGGCATGGAAGTATAAAGCATTATGAATGCTGAATTTATAATGCATTATGTAACCACTTATAATACTTTATAAACCTTGTTATAAATTGTCAAACATGATTATAAACATTTATAACGACGTTTATAAAGCTTTATAAATGTGTTGTAATGTCTTATGAATTTGCTCATAATGCATTATAGACCTGACCTTCAAGTAAAGTGTTATCCAAATGTTTGTAAGAAATTAGTAAAAGGAGAAAATTAAAAACAAGAAAATTATTATTATTTTTTTTAAAAAAAAAAAAAGAAGACCTTGAAATGACCTGGAAAAGTGCTTGAAAATTATAATAATTCTGTACCATACTTTTAAGTATATAGTAATAATAATATATGGTTTTTCCCTGTCTTTTTTCTCAATTTTCCTAAAATACTTTTCTAAATGTATTTTTTATTTTATTTTTTCACTTTGTGGGACATTTCCTACCAAGTTGCTCGTTGCCTTTTCCCCATTTTTTTGAAACAAAATTGCATGAATTTGCTGAGGGTTCAAAGGTTTAAATAGTTGCTAAAGTTGCCACAAGAAAGGTGATGTCACTCCAGGTTTCAAAGGGTTAAACAAGCTAACTTGTCCTGACAGAGGTTCATATGATCCTGAAATGGTCTCAAAACATTTTTAAAAAATCCCTTAAACTGGAGATTTAAGATTTTTGCCCAGCAGGGAAAATTAACTTAACATTTGATAGTGTTTGTGATTTACTCATTATCTTCTCCAAGTTAAAGGTCCAGTACAGGACTTAAAATAGAGAATTTTTCCTTTGTGATTTGAGCACTACTCTCACCACTGTTTGTATGTATCTGTGTGCATGTGCTCACTCTCACACTTCATCCAATGATGATGTTATAATCAGCGTGCGGCCAGCACAGTTATCAGAAGCTCTTTATAACAGGCTGTTGACCAGCAGCACGCTCAGAGCTCCGCTTTCCAAAAGCTTCACACTCGCTCTGCTCACTCACAGAGGAGCAAAGTTTAACGTGATAATTAACTGATTGCTGAGAGGAAGTTGTGTCTGCTTCCATCGGCCCCCTCCTGCGAAAAAGCTCTCCGCTCGCACTCAGATCCAGGCAGTTTACATTTATTAGCCCCCAGATTTAGATTCAGCTCTGTGAGACGTGTGTGCTCTGATGGAGTCTCACACACACAAATAACGGCTTTATTGATTTATTTTAATTGTTTTTTTCTTCCACAATCGATTTTTTGCCTTTGTGACTTTCATTGTCTTTTTCAGCACGTTAGCAGTGAAACCAGTGAAGCAGTCGACACACTTGTTTTGAAAGGTCAGAGGTGTAGGATCTGCTGTGGGACGCCACCTCTGGAGCTGGTGATGCCGCAACACGCCACAGGCTTTCTGCTGGAAATTTCTATTTCTGACATTTTTGAAAGTCAGTAATTATTGACAGCCGTGCAGCTCGATGGAAGATCTGCTGCGGAACTTCCAGTACTCGCTGCTTCACTGTCACTGTGTCTAACAAAGCTGAGGAGTTCTGTGGGTCGGATACATCACTTTATCTTTGTCTCTTTTGTTCACATCTGGAATTAAAACCAACAGAGGGAGGAACTGAGGTCTTCAGGTTATCCCAGCTGCAGATGTGTGCTCTTAAAAAAGCATCATCTGCGTCATGTACCAAAAATACACGAACTGTTTCTGTTCATCACACGCTATGCAAAGTATATTCTTCTCATACACACACACACAGAGGCCATCTGTGTGCTCTCGGGCTACAGCTGACTTTAATTCTTTTACCAGTGTCTTTTTCTCATTTATTACATCTTAAAGTGTATTTGTTCTCATCAGTTACATCGTGCTTGACGACTCACTGCGGTGTTGAGATTATTAGCGCAATAATAGAAAGGACATATCGCGATCCATGTGTCAGATTTGGTTCAGCAACTTTTGTTTCTATATTTGTATCTAATACACGTAGCCCGAGGCGAAAGGCATTCTGGGACATTCTATATTAATCCGAGGCCTGAGGGTCGTGTAGTCGATGGTGATCACTTCACTGTGGTCCAATCTAAAGTAGGCTGTTTGGCAGCAGGGTTAGCCCCGAGTTTCCAAGGCTAAAAATAGAAATGTAAAATGTAACCGCGGGCGAACTGGCTTATCGTGAAAGAAGGCTGAACAAGAGCTGCAGGACAAATGTTAGCTCACAGAACAACGTGCCCACAGGACATTTAAACAATTCACACACTCCTCACATGATCACAGTGATTAGTGAGACTCTCCAAAGCGACTTAACTCTTTTCTTATCTGCAGGTCAGCTGCAGTGAAATGTGACCTCTGCAAAAGTCTAGGTGATTCATCACAATTCATCAAAAGGCTTTATCCTCTGTACGGTGGCCATTTTAAAACATCTCAGGCTCTGCTTGTTAGGCTCAGCTCTACGGTGTTAGATTTGGCTCAACTTTTATTATTGTGGAGGAGAGGAGGGGAGATTTTGAGCTGTTGGTGACACTAGATTAAAAGTCGGAGGATCATCAAAGTTATCAGGATGCGTCCTCTGGAGACCATAAATGCAAAATTACATTTGAATCCATCTAATAGTTGTTGAGATATGTCTCTCTAAACTAAAGTGTTGGACTGACGGACCAACTGAAATTCGAAAAAGCTCATTTAAAGCAGGTACCAGCAGGCTGGGGAGTAAACCGGTTTATTAAAGCTCAAACAAATGGAACAAAGGAGCAACAAAAGATCCAGCTGCTCAGTCACAGCACAGTTTTGTAAGATCACTTACAGACTTGAAAGGAACCTGATCTTGTAAAGACAAAACCAGCCATGACCTTGAAGAATAAAAGTCAAATCAAATCATTTGTCCCTCGCTGTTTCTTATCTGAACTCAGTATTTTACTTTCCTTACATCTCTCCACTCAGAAGGGCCAAAACACAATGTGACCGTCTTTTATTTTCCTTTAAGTCCACATTCGACACCAAGCTTTGCAAGTGCCGATCATCTTTAACACCCGTGAAGCGAACACAAAGAGAAGGAGCCCTGTTAGATGCAGCTGGCATGTTTCATATTGAGATGAGTCACAACCCAATCAGGAGCGCACAATGAAACGTGCACTAATTGTATTTATTCTGTGTGTTTATCTTCAGCCTTTTAACGCTCACAACATTACCATAACACTGCTGTCAGATGTAACGTGACTGCATGTAAGGACAGTTAATACATTCTGTTACCTCTCTCCCTGCTGTCGTTCAGCACCGCCCCCAAGTGTTTCTGAGGAGCTTGGATTTTTAATAAAGAATAAAGTCGTATGTGTGTGCACAGGAGGGTGGAGGAGCTCGCTGTGTGTGCAGTCACGCATACATTGTCCGTGTGTGTGTGTCTTTGAGTGATGACGGATGATGTTAGCAGTGTGTGTGAGAGCAGGTATGTTACAAAGATGATGTTGAGCAGCTTCTTGAGATCGAAAGGTTGATACAGGTCAGTGTTTGTAGCTGAGTCCTAGTTAATGTACTTTAAACAGTGATATATTGTGTTTTGATGATGTAGCACAGTCACAGTGGTGAAACTGACTAACTGGAGTTTACTTAATTCATTTTTAAAATGAATGATGTCTTCAGATGTTTTGTTTTCTCCAGCCAACGGCCCAAAATCCAAATGCAATCATTTAACAGTGAGATAAATAGGAGTAAAGCAGCAAGTTATCACATCTGAGGAGCAAATGTTTGGCATTTTTGCTTGATAATCAAACAATACTAGGGCTGTAAATCAAATGAAAAAAATAATCAAGTTAATTTCATGCTCGCGTACATCAATTTTTGCTGTGAAAGTTGTTCAAATGAATTTAGGCAGATGTGTCGTAGTAAAGCTGCTGGATTTTGGACACATATGTCCTCCTATCCTCCACCACTGAGACAGGTCTGCAGTCCAGTGCCATCCATTTTGCGAGGGAGTTAGTTAGTCAGTCACTGGTAAACCTACTCAAGTGCGGCTTGTCATTAGTTCACCGTCAGTTTGCGATGTTGTACCGACGTAGTGCGTTTATTTTGAAAGAGACTGTATGTAAACAGTGAATTTCCTGTGAAAACGAAAGTGTATTTTGAAAGAAAAGAATGCAAGTAAAGCCCAGTTCAGACCAAAGATTTGTGACGAGACGAGTTGAAACAGGGAGCTACTTGCAAGGTGCCGTTCTGCAACGTTCTAAAAACCTGCCGGTTCACACCAATGCAACCAGATGAGACGGTTTATCATCTCTATGCAACAACTCTCTGTACCTCTGTTCTGATTTGCAGCTTTTCAGGTTTATTTTGTGGCTGAATATAATTTGTAGTTTCTTAGAATATGAATGAGGATAGTGATAGTGAGATACTGGCTACGGTGGACAGCGATCACGCCGTCTGTGGTCATTTTGACTTGACCAGCGGACTTCACTACAAGCTGATTGGCTGTAGAAACATGGGATGTGCTTTATGTTCTAAAACCAGCCGCCAGCAGTTTGACCAGCTGAGTTGCAGGTGACACCATCAGCCGGCTTGAGTCGAGCTCATTAGCCCATTACAAATTCGATATCTTGTTTTGTACTTTTTGGAGGTCACTGTCCTGCTGTGTGGCCGCTAACTTGGACATTGCAATAGAACCGAGTATAAGCAAATCACAAGTCGTACACTGTTCACCCAATATGCATGAAAACATCCTCAAAATGAAGCTAAAAGTTAGCTCTTCAGTATTTATTTTATTCTGACTGCACTCTACTAAGCTCACAGTTTATACATGAAGAAACACTTCAATAATCTAATATTTTCAAAGTGAGAAAATCATTTGTATAAATCAATTCCAATAAAAGAGTCACTGGACTGAACTGCTGAATCAGATTCAAATAGGAGAGCTCAATGCATATACAGTGTGTGTGTGTCTAAATGAATGTGAGCTGTGAAGCGTATCAGAGTCTTATATGTGCCTATAGGGGAGCATCTTTGTATGTATGTGTGCTCATGTTTGTGTGTACATTACCTTTGTGTGTGTGTGTTTGGTGGACTGTGGGGATTCGGCAGGAGCATTAGGGACAAGGTGCAGCAGAGAGGAGAATAAGTCATCCATGCACACAGTCTCATTTCCTTCTTCTCCTCCCTGTCTGGTAAATAATGAATCGCTGAAGTTAAGAGGAAAAAGTAACCCATTTTTTTCCCTCCTGTGTTTGTCTCTCCGGAGAAGTCGGGGCTGCATTAAAGAAAGACGAGGGAGGATTTTCTCTGTGGACTCGTTGCCAGAAAAGAGGAAAACTAACACGCTCTTAAGAGAAGTGGACGCAGCTGAGTCCACATGCCGTCCTTTAGTCTTCCCCTCTGATGCTGCAGCGGTAAAGGCCTGTGTGCACCGTGTATGTGTGTGATTGACTTTACTGTGTGTGCTGTAGGTGCCAGAACAATTAGCTGATTAAGATCATCAGTGGATTGATCCAGTAAAATATGAAAATTAACTGCAGCTTCTCAGATGTGATGATCTGCTTCCTTTCATTTAATTTAATTGAAGTTTAATGAGGTTGGGTTATTTTTACTGTGACTGTTACAAAATAAGCAGTTTTAGTATTTCACTTGTGAAGCACATTTCTTTGTATATCATTAACCCTCTGAGACCCACTGGGTCACCTGTAATCCTAGCCAACATTCCTATCTTTCAGAGGCTATAGAGGGCTGAGTTTTAAGCTAGTGATGATACTGATATCATATAAAACTAGAAGACTTAAGGAGTCCGGCGGGATCTGCTGTGTTATGCTCGCTTCTCAGGAAAGGGGCTAAATATTGTCCCAAATTTAGGCGAAATATTTGAGAAGGAAAAACAGCAAAGCCATTTTCACTCAGTTCCCTTAACCCCTCACCTCAAGACTACTATTAAACTATTGCTATTTTGGGATCCTTAAACAATGTTGGAATTGCATAAATTGGGTTTGATTGGAAAGCTGAAACTCTTGTGATTTCATTAAGCCCAAATTTATTACTGTGATGATGTTAGCCCCCTTAGCAGCCATTTCATTGTAGTTAGACCATTTTTTAAACAGACATGACTGTATAAAATGACCTACAGTGACCTCTTGGATAATCATAGCCTCATTAAACTTTACAACCCCGAACTACAGACCTCAGGCATTAAGAGGATGGATGGCTTTCATGGGTATATTGACAATACGGGGGTTTCTTAGTAGTTTCCAGAACAGAAGTGTGTGCTCTTCAATCACTGAAAATTCCTATCACATAGAAATCACTGAGTATCAAAGGTTTTGATTCCAAACCACAGCATGGATTTTTTTTGTGGTGTTCCTAAAGGTCTTGGTGTCTTAACGTGGCATTCTGGGGGGGAATTTTGATATTTTGTATAATTTTCAAGTAGTAAAACATTCTTGAATTTAGCACCCAAGCTGTGTAACAAATAGGATCAATCCACAAATTAGTACAACAGCTCATGAGACAAAATTGACGTGGAAAAGGCCATCATATACATTCCAAACCTTTAAAATTTGAATAGACGCCTAACTGAAACAAAGTGTTTACTACAGATTTATGACTAGAAAAACGTGACACACGGTGCTGAGCTACATCTCGAATTAATCTCCAGGTTCACAGCTTTCAGATGATGTTTACCACCTCTACGTGACATATACTGTTGACCTGCTATCTTCCCCTAAAGACCCCCGTTCCCCCAAAAAAGACAAAAATGGGCCCATGTGTGTCTCATGTCATGTATAGCTGTTGCCAGTAGAAAATGTTGGCATTGTGTGTTTCTGCAACAAAGACTATGTTACATTTGCCTGCTTTTTATGTATCATATTAACAATATTATAGTAACACCCACACCAAGCGTCAGACCACTGTTTGAGACCAACAAACAGCAAAACTAGTTGTGATGTAGCAAGTTACTGCTGTGTTTCCAGCAGCTATTTAGGCACCAAACATGTGACCCATCACTGTCTCACTGTGGCTTTTTAGCCCCCAAATGTGGGTGTTTTTTCTGCTGCGACTGTGCCACCAAAGCCGATTATCTTAAGCCAAAGCATGATCTTTTCCTCACCATAACCAAGTGTTTTTAGGCCTAGATATAACCACATGTTAACCACTGTGTTGATAAGCTTAAAGCCTTAACTTAACTGCGGCATAATAATGTGCACATGTAGCAAACTGTGTGTGTGTGTGTCACCATGTCTGTTTGTATTTTCATGTGTATTTTTAGTCGCTATGTGTGTCTTTGTATATATCCCCTCTTGGATTGTGTGTGTGTGTGTGTGTGTGTGTGTCTGTGTCTGGGAGTTAGGGAGTAAGATGACAGGCAGGATTACCTGGGGAGACCTCACTCCCCCCTCAGTCCCTTAGGCCCATTTGTGATGCGTCATGGGGGCAAGAGACAAAGAGCTCAGATAACAAGCTACCTGCGCACACAGTATGCACAGTACAGTGTGTGTGTGCGTGTGTTTGTGCCTTAGGAAAGGATTGGGGTTTCAGGTGAAAATTAATAAACACTATGAGCTCATTTACACCTGTTATTAACATGTGTTTCTGTGATTCCCACAAAAATGGACAGCCGAGACACATTATTGTTCCCACCTGTGTCCCATGCGTCTCCAGCTGACTGCTCATGATCAGATATCACTTTCATTAGACAGTCAAAGGGCCCCATGCACAGTTATGTCCACACTTTTGTCAGCATGCTTGCTACTCATGTCAGCTGTTGTGTTGGTACAGCTGGAGAAATCACTGTCAGCAGAATTCAACTGGTCTCCTGCCACAGGGCAAAACAACGGACAGTCACAGAACACTTTGTCCAACTCCTAAAATGGTGTTTGTCACCAAAACAACCACCTCGTCCTGCACTGATGACATATTTTCCTGTTATGCCGTTGCATTTACACTACAAAAGATATAAATTTATACCTGCTATAAACAGACTTATTGTGTCTTGAGTCACTATGGTCTAATTGTAAATAACTATAAAGCAAGGAATCTATGCCTGTGTATGTGTCCTTCGCATATCTTATGAACCCCTCGTCCGATCTTCTTCACACTTGGCGGGTGTATTGCTGGGGACCTGAGGACATGCACTGTCGAATAAGGTTTGATTTGAACACATGATATGTTGAGTATTAATAAACTTAGAATAAAAAAGCAATCAGTGTCCTGTGGCTCTTTGCAGCAGGGGTTTTAGAACGTTGCAGCGTCATGTTGCAAGTAATTGTGTGTTTCAGCTTGTCTCTTTGCAAGTCTTTGGTCTGAACTGGGCTTTAGGTAAATGTAGTGGTACAATGTTTTCCTCTGATATAGAACTAGTAGGAGTACACAGTAAGTACCACTGAGTTGGACATTTTGTCTCAGGGGCCTTTTGTGAGATACAAGAAGTTAGAATAGCAACATAATTCCATATGTTTCATATCTAAACATCATAATGAATCTATAGCTGTTTGAGGTCCAAGTGTGTTGCTCAGAACCCAAAGAATCACAGTGTTGGTTGTGGTTTGTATGAGCGGTTCTCCAGAAAGCAGCAAACTGGCACTGCACTAGTTAAACCAAATGACGACCTCTCCCTAACCCTCATGTCCTTTGTGTGCCTAAATATAACGATAAAAACTTGTGCTCTAATTGATTTGAGTGGATTTTTGCAAGATCAGATGTTTTGGTGGAAAACAAATGAAATGAAAATCTAAATCTCTTGAAGGAAGAGTTGAACTCACAGTTTAGCTTTAATAACCACTGGGGTTATCTGTAAGTCATTAGAAACTGTGGAGCACCTCACAGTAAGATGATCTAAGTCTCTTTTCCTCTCCTAAGTCTGCAGATTGTATCTGTTCTCGCAGTCTTGTTTCCTGCCCAGCAGTCTCTCTCTCACTGTTTCTATTTTTAGCAGCTTTATGATACGAGCTCCTTCGATGTCTGCCAGAACAGAGTGCTAACGTTCCTCCCTCACCGCTGCTTAACGCCGCTTGCTCTTATTGTTATTTCATTTTCTCATTGATGCAGGATTGCAGTCGATAGTCAGATCCAGCACACGCGAGCCTGCGGTCCAGTTTAGATCCTTTTATTCAGTCCAGCTATTGTTGTGTGCGCCAGTTGAGCTTCTATCCATCACTCTGACTGCTGCTGCTGGTGTGTGTGCGTGCGTGTGTGTGTGTAACAAAGAACTACAACTCAACAAAAAGAATTTAATCATGTGTAGGATTGAGCGCACCCACACACACATATCTTGTTCGTGCTCACACACACACAAACAGAATTTCTCCTCCAGGATTCAGGATTAAACTTCCCACACAAACGCCATCTCTGAGGAATTACCCGACTTCCACCTGTCACGCTGACACCTGCATGGGCACAGCCTCCCAGACTCTGGCTGGGGACCTTAGCTGCATGTCGTACCCTTCTCTCTGTCTCGCCTCTCATTTCCTGTCTGCCTCGGTACATTCAGCTTTCTAAGAAAAGGTAAAAATACCAAGAAAAAGGGCCCATGAAATTCAGGTTCTGAATCTGGTCTTGAGTATTAATTAAGTTGTATATGGAGTTTATAGGGTAGGCTATCAGCTCTGATCATGTGACGATGATGGTGGTGTATTTAGTTTTGTCAAAACAAATGTTTTGTGACTCTAATTCAATCATAAGCAAATCTCAAATTTAAGATCATGAGAATCAGACTGGACCTTAATGAAGACTTGATAAATACTGCGAAGACTGTCCTAAATATATTAACAAGAAAAAGATATGTGTAAGATGGTCCAGCTTAAGACCAGGGCAGTCCATTAGGAAGCACACTGGACAGATTACCTCACTACTTCTTCCTCAGCTCCCTCCATCAACGGTCTGACCTGTGATCTCTATATTGCTCTTTATTTTCCCAGCAACCTACAGGCACAGACAGTAAAGGGTAGATGAGGATCATGATGTTGAAAAGACACCAAAGCTGCTGTCTCTTTTGCTTTGGAAGGGTCCTAACCAAGCAGTAACCTTCAGGGTTGGAAAATAAAGCCAACACGGAAGTGTCAAAAACTGCAGTTCCTCTAATGGCCACTTGAGGCTGGCTCCAGAAGCAAGTCAATCCCTTTTTTCCTGTTTGCACTGTGAAAAGTTGTGGATGGTACCAATAGAACCGTACTGTACTGTCCCCATGTTTGGTCCCCCCTCTGTTGGGGTACCTAGCACACAGATCTGGTACTAAAAGGTGGAGCTGTGAACACTGCAGTCTGATTGGTCAGTAGAGGACGGTCACTCTGCTCAGGGCTGAGTTGTGTCTGGTTTTGAGGCTCATGTAACCACTGTTCATACTGTGCATAGTTTTATTAGTAGACTGTAACTATAAAATGAAAGGATGTTTTGCTGCCTCTCACAGCAGCTGGAGTCTGAGAAAAAATAACTTCATTCACTGGGCCGACTGCCGGCAGCTTTTAAGGTGGAAGGTGGAGGAAATACTGTTTATATGTCATTTAAGTCTCTTCTTTTTTTGTCAGCAGTATTGCATGTTGACATAGTCACGGTGACGTCGGTGCCGTGTCGTCATCGTCTTATTTTAGTCATTGAAACAAAGGTCACTGATGAACATAGTCATAGTTCTTGGTCATGGAATTAACACTGCTGATAACATCTTCAGTTTTGTCTCAGCAGTTAAAATCAGAACTATAATCAAGCCTGTAATTGTCATGTGCGCCCACCTCCTGTACCTGCCTACCTGCTTCAGCCCACTCACATTTGTCAACCTCCTCTGACAACTCCAAGCCTGTTCATTGATTTTTGAATTGCATAAACATATAACTCAACCAGTTGTGTCTGCATTTGGATCCTTTTTCATGCTGCCTGTTACTGGAGCTGTTAAACCTCCACTTCTCGCTGCTGCAAACCATTTTCTTTGTTTTATTATTGCATAGCTGCAGCTAATGTGGGATAAAAGCAAAAACGCCTCCACCGCCATTACATCATGTTTTATTACTCGGAGTACTTTATATAATTTACACTGTCTGATGGACTGCTGGTTGGCAGCTGCAGATTGGAGTGTTTGGATGTGTTTCAGTGTGCTGAGCTGGCTTTGGCTTCATGCAGCCGCACCGCTGCTAATTATATGAATTCTTTGTACATCAGAGCCTGCAGAGTAAGGTGAATTAACACAGCTTTTGATTCTCATCTTCGTCATAATCAGTCAGATAGGAAGAGACGCACACACACCTGGCCTTCATTACAGCTAAATGGTGAGGGATGTTGACACCCAGCATGCACTGCAGCAACATTTAATCTAATTAAGTGAAGTGGAAATGCATCTGTTAAACATAGGAAAACAAGCATGTGGATGATTCACCTGTTTTGATTTATTTTGGCCACTTGTTTTCAGCAGAAACAGATTGTGACCACAAAGTTATTTGGTCATAGTAGGTTCTTATTTGCACATCCTGCAAACATAGAGGAATGTTATCAGTTATTCTGAGTTATGTTTGAGTCCACCTGATGAATATTAGTCCAATATTAACTCTCTTTTAGCTCTGTTTTGGGTCTCCACCAACTCATGAGAGAAGTATTTGTCTCATTTAAATGCTCCACTATGTTCTCCAGCTTGTCTTTAACTGTGTCTGTCTGCTGTTTGCTGCAGAGCAGGTAGTGTACAGTGGTTTTGTACAGCTCTTTCTCTGGATAAAATACATTTTGGCCAACAGTGTGCTAACCTCACAGATAAATGCGTTGTCTGTCCTTTACAGCTTTGCAATAAAAGCCACCCTGCTATTTGCGGGAACTGCCCATTGGTCCGACAGCCCATTGTTCCAACCATATTAAACCCATTGTTCCGAAGTCCCGTTGTTCATCATGATGCCCTGTGGTTAAGGTCTGGTTAGGTTTAGGCACAAAAACCACTTGGTTAGGGTCAGAAAAAGATCATGGTGTGGGTTAAAATGAAAAAGAAAGTGGCAAACGCATAAGACGTGAGCCTGCTTCGCCTCAAGCCTTTCCCTGCTGACCCAGAGCCGGTCGCGGCGCACCATCAAGGCAGAAATACGCCCGCTGGGAGCTGTTCAGCACCGCGGAGAGCTCCCCACACAACCCCGACCCCAGAGATAATAACAGGAGGTTATGGTGTTTCACTTTCTTCTCTCTATAACACTTGTGTCTCGACCAGTAGCATACTTTTGTTGCATTGCTGATCCTCTATGGTACACAAATACAGTATAGCCTAGTGTAATCACACATCGGAACAATGGGAGGTCGGACCAATGGGCTGTCGGACCAATGGGCTGTTGGACCAATGACATGGACCCGCTATTTGCTAGTTTTATGTTTTATATGTGAAGCAAATGCAGAAGAAAATGTTTAGTTAGCATCAGCAGTAACAACATACTAATCTGTATATGACATTTAGAGCATATATGAATCAGAGTCTGATTCAGGTTGTCTGCACACAGTTCTTATTGGGTGCTGGTTGAGCCGGCAGCTAGCAGCTAACAATACTAACTCCATAAACGATGCTAGCAATGGTAACAGTGCTGACAGGGCTAACGTTGTTAACCAGCAGGGGAAACCGGAGAGCAAGGGCTACGCTTTCGCAATGAAACTGTGGGTTGGGACAGCATTATTAGTGCCAACAGCCGTATAAGGGCAGTGCAGAGCTAGCCAATGGGATACACACAGGGACCCTCCACACCATCTACACCAAACCAACATCAAAGAACTAGTGGAAACTAAGACGAATTTTTGCGTCACCTCACACCTAACTCTCCGTACCAGTATGAGGCGATAGTCTGTATTTGTCATTTAAAAAGGGAAACCCAAAGACTGACAGGACAGATTCAAGAGGCTAGTTAGCCAGTTAGCCAGTTAACAGTTTCAAACTGTTTGTGCTAAAGAGCTCAATGGCTAAAAATAATAATCTTGCAGAGTATAACAAGTTCCATCTCACGCCCTCTTGACTTCAGTCGTTTGTTAGCTTTCCGCACTTACATTTCTCTTCTCATGCTCTGAACTGAACTGCCAATCAGAGGCTCCGCCTCTGATTCAACATGCTGAAACAGCTGAAAAATACCCAGCAAGGGTCGATAAGTACCAATGGGATACACTGCAAAAGGGTGACAGACACTCATCCACAGCCTGACATTCACTGACAGCTGACCATTGGCTTGGTGTATCAGAGCCCTAAAGGAGATGCTGAGATTACAACACACACAGAGGGAGCATGACTGCATTCTCTGCTTAGGACGCCATTAATCCACTAAATCTTTCCACAGCAAATAGTTGTTTCTTGCACTGATGTGTGTCTGAATGTTGTTTACAGAATTGCATATTGCATTCTTGTGATTCCCTCATACATATGAAAGCATACTGAATCCAGGATGGCGGACCCTGCCACTAACACTGAAAACTTCCAAATACAGACATAGTTACTGAATAGAAACACATGGAATGGCAAAAGCATCAAAACAGGATATAAAATACAATACTTGTCAATGTATGTAATATTCACTCATTGTAAAAATTAAGAAAAAGCATGTTGGCCGATTCTGATGGTTAGTGTTAAAGCCAGTATTGACTGATACCAGTGACATACCGATATTATCTTGCATCCCTTGTCTTCAGTCTGACTTTAATTCACTTAAAGTTATAATCCTTAAGATTTTTTAGAAATAAAACCCCATTTCCGTCTGCTGGTGAGCCGTCACGACAAGAGAATGCATGTATAATATGATGTTAATTCCACTACAGAAGAGACTTGATGACCTAAAATCAGGTGGGGAAAAAGGTGGATCGATATATTGGTCAAATGAGTTGTTACATATCAGCACATGGGATATCGGCAAAAACTCCAATTAGTTCATCCCTACTGTAGAGCTTTTGTTTAATTCCACTTCCCTTCAGTCAGAACAGCAGAGTTCCTCCTTATCTTCTGCTCTCAGCTCTGAACTTATTCATCAAGAGAAAGTTCTTGTTCCTTCTCAGCATCCCTTTTTGCCAGATCTTCCTCCTACTCGCTCTGTCAACATAAAAAGAAAAGTCAACTTATCTTCCTTTTCTTCTCCTCACTGAAGTCCCAAGCTTCCTAGTTTTTAAAGTCCTAGATCCAAAGAGCCTGGAGTTATTACTTAATATTTGATTAAAAAGCTTATTATTACAAAAGTGATGTTTAAGACAATATATTCTCTGTGTCTTAATGTAACTTCCTGTTTGAATACCAAAAACATGGCGAATGGGATTTCTCTATAAAAAGCAGAGTCACGCTGATGACTTTAAAACTCAATAACTCATTTCATATTAAAGCAAATATTGAATTAATCAAAAGAGTCCATTTAAAAGTTTCCTCCTTATCGATGTTCTGTGTTTTAGAAGTGTGTAATAACTCATAACTGTCAGAGACAGAACATTATTCACTTCTGGTTCAGTTCCTGGCTTCCAATCTAAGGTTTCATGACCTTGTATGACCTCTACTGTCGGTTTAGATTGTCCTCGTGAAGCTTTTGAGCTCTCTGTGATTGTGTCATTTCGGCTGATTAACTCCATCAGGGCAGATATTCAGTAGTGTATTTTTAGATTCACATCTTAAGAAGGATGCATTCGATTCACAAAATGATTGTCCTGTGCCTGTCTGGTGTTTGGAAGACGGACCTGACACAGTGTGTGGGGATTTAGTTTGTGTTATGTCTCCATGTGCTTTTATTTTGACAAAAATTGTTTGATTAAAATATCAGTAATAAGGTTATTACAGCAAAAACTAAAGCTACGGTATTATAAAGTTTAAGTTCCTCTGTTGCTCGCTGAAGAGGGTGTAGAATGTCTCCCTGTGTACTGTGTGTTCTGCACGTATCCAGGTAGGCATGTCCTGATTGGCCGGCCACATTTGTGCTTTTCTTAGTGCGTGAATGCATCCTCATGATTAGAGACGTATTACACAGAGAGTCCAGTAGAGTGTTCTGCCTGTGCTAATAGAACTAGGGTTACAATATCATAACCTTCATTCTGTTCCAAAACTACTTGGAAAGGTTAAGAAAAAACATCATGCTTTAGCAATAGAGTGTGCCAGGGTTGACGTCAAAACCCGGAAGTTTAGCATCGCGCTGGTTCCTGGAAGAGAAAGTGAATGTGATTTTTGCATTGTGTTTTGGATTATGTCAGAAAATAAGCTCTGTGGCTAACACAAGTTTATGATACTTACAGGTTTTGTTCAGCGAGATAATCTTCACATATGAACACCTTTCATATCGCATTTGAAGCTTAAATGCGATTGCCAGAAGTAAAAAGCTAACGTTAGGCTTTAACGGACTACATGACTACTCCACAGTCGCATGACTCTTGACATCACCGCTACTAAGCTTTCAACTGATTTCGGCCGCTTTATTTTAAAAACATTGTATAATGGGGAAATCGGACTGTTTAAGCTAAATAAGAAGCTGTAATGGCGGACTGCCAGCACTCTCGCCTGTTCGGGGGTGATGACGTTTACTGTCCCCGACAGGGTTTGTAGTCGTATTGAGCAACTTGTTAGCAACCGCCTTTTTTACGACATGCAAAAGCTTCAAAATTCACAAGTAGGGTATTTACTGATGTGTTTTACAAAACCTGAAACTCGCTTAAGCTTTTGTTAACCACAGACCTTATTTGAGGCATTTTACCAAAATCCCATTCAAAAACATATTGACTTTTAGACGAGAGAACCGGAAGTGCTAAAAGCGCTAACGGAGTTCCGGGTTTACTGGCACACTCTATAGATGAGTACTTTTGTCACGTGACATACATAGGGTGACCATATTTTGATTTCCAAAAAAGAGGACATTCGGCCGGCCACGACATAGCCTACTTAAATGATATTCGCAGTTTACTCAAAGATGCCTTATCATTTTAATATATTTAAAATTTATATGTATGGATAGAAAATTCAGTTATATTACAAAATAATATCTCTCAAAGACAGAAATTCAGATAAGCCCTAATAGGGGACACATATTCACACTAGAGTGTGGCAATCTGAGCCCGATGGTACCCGACGGGTCGGGCCGGGTTTGGTCAAAAATGTAGCTATAAATTGTATTCGGGCTCGGGTCGGATTCGGTCAGCTTTCAGTGAAAATGTAGTGTAAAAATAAATAAAATCCTATTGTCTGTCCTGTTTATTGCTTGGGCACTGTTATTTACATGACAACACCTGAACATAACACACACAGACAGACATTGGCTGTTTGTTTTACCTCTCTCCTCGCTGGAAGTCTTGGACCTCCAGCTGCCCACCTCCATCTTGATTAAATGCTGAAAATAAAATAAAAGAGGGAGACAGGTTTTTCCTATTTTATCTTATTTTGTTTTATGTCTCCCTCTCCTCTTGCATCTTGAGCGTCAGACCTCCCGCCTCCCACTCCCATCTCAAACACGGAGGTCTCCCTCTCCGCTGAGCACGCCCGTAAATACCCTGTAACCGTAACAACTGTGTGACACAAACTCAGTGCTTTGGTCATTAAATAATGTCGGGCTCGGTTCGGGTTCAGACAGAAATATGCTGCCCGTGCTACACTCTAACACACACAGACACACACACAAACACACGGAAAAACGGACATTATCATCAGTTTATAAAACCCTCCGGACGCCCCGGACGGGACGTGAAAAGTGGACATGTCCAGGCAAAAGAGGACGTTTGGTCAGCCTAGACATACAACACGTCATATTTGTCACTAGTGTAGCATGTTACACATAGTGGCATACCATCATTAAGAGAAGTCAGTGTTGACTTTGGGACGCAAACATCGGTCTCCTGGGTCAAAGTCCTGTGTTTGTTTGACCCATCCACCACTCCTCCAATAAATGTTAAGTATGGGTCGTAATAACCTGCTTATATAATCGACCTGTGTGGACGTTCTTCACTGAGAGCCGGCTGGATTTAACTCCATGGCACCTGAAGCTTAAGGTCAAGAATTCATTTTCATGCTCAGCAATAGACAAAAATCAGAGGCTAAAACTGAAAACTTTATGAAATCTTGAAAACTAATTTAAAAGTTTTTGACAAAATAGTATCAAGTTACCTTTGGTATGTGATCCGGATTTTTGATCGTATCACATGAGCTTCATCAGCACTGTCATGGAGTTGTAGATGTTCAAATTCTGTTTCCTCTGAGCCCTTTAATTTCTCATCAATATGTGCTTAAAAGGTTAAGTTGGAGACAGCAGTTGACAGGAGTTATTTTATTTTGACCTTTATTTGTTACACTGGCAATCTTTGATCTTCACTGTATCCTTCATGCGGGTCTAAATTAGAGTCTTCACACCAGCTGCCTCCCCGTCTGAAGCCTCAGCTCAGTTAAATGTGTCTCAGGTTCTCTGCTCTGCTGGTCTGTGTTGTGTTTGCTGGTTTATCTGAATGTGACCTGTTACACAAACAAGTCACGCTCCTCTCTAATGGGCTCCTCTGTCATTCCCGCACGCCGCCACGACGCTCTCTCACCACATTCACACACGCAGCCGCTTCCTGCCGGACGATTACAGTGATGAATGTGAGAGGTGGAGCACTGTGCGACCGCCGCCAGCTCTGCATAAACAAGAAACCATAAAAAGAGAGACTGATTTCCTCCTGGATGGCACATGCAGAGTGATGGAGGAGAGTGACATCAGCTGAGGAAATATCAAAATAAAAAGTGCTCTGAGAGAAAGAGGCTGGAGGTAATCATGGCCCACAATGCTTTGCAGTGAATTCCTCATGGGCCACATTTGATATTGAGTTTGGTGGATAAGGAGGCAGAAATCATCGGCTCTCTTTCTGGTCATATTCAGGATCATACTCACTGATTTCTTTTCCTCTTTCTCTCTTTTTGTTTATTTCTTCCGGCCAGTCTCTACTTTAACACAATTGTGTAAATACAGAGGCACTCAGGGGATCTTGAACTTTTATATTAACTGCTCAAAATTTCAAAATCAAATTTTTTTGTGGGAGCTCCTAAAATTATGTTCTGTATCTCAGCGCTGTAAGCTTTCATGATGAAAGGTCTTGCGCAGAACTAAAAATGTGCCATAGATACCAGCATGGCACCACTGGTGATACCATAGCCTATGTACGTGGCCTACACCACTGGGAGCATTCACACTCATGCAGTGGTGTGTCTGTGTCACTCTGCAGTTACACCTCCAAAACACTGGTCGGTGGAGGAGTTTCTGTGAAGTGCTGTAAAGTTTAGTTGATTCAAAACACACATTAAACATGGTTTAATAGCGACAATTTCAAACTCTAATACACAAATCAGCTTCACTGTAACTCGCAGCATTCACAGACAAACACTTGTCTTTATCTGGACACATTTTCCCCACAAATACAATATACTAGTGTTTTTAGCACAAGCCTATGGCATTTTACATTGTATAAATTAGCCTAGCGGCTAGCAGACTTTTCCTCTACTCATATGAAGCCAAGGACAACAGCAACATTTAACAACTCACAAGGTTCACTGACAAAACAACTGTCTAATACTAAACACGTTATCCAAACAAATACAACATGCTAACGTTATTAGCACAAGCCTATGGCATTTTACATCACTGAGGTTTCCTCTGCTCATATGAAGCCAGGATAAATCACACACAAGACTTAAAATGCTATTTCTCTGGAGGCATTATTGTCTTCACAATTTATTATTGTTTCTTGTCTGTGAAATTAAAGTAAATAAAAGCTTTACAGAAACAGACAGGAGGTCTGTGTCACCACGACGTGTAGTTACATTTCTGGGGAGGTGCACGTCAGGCTACGGTGTAGGCTCTACTTCGACACAGAGCCTACGCCACAGGTAGGGTGTCGATTTGACGCAGAAGTATACATTCCTCTTTATACTATGGGTTGAACATAAACCAATCCGTTTACTGCCTCAGGGTTGAATATCTCCACCAACGAGTCAAGCTGCAGTTTAAATCCATGTCTGTCCCGACTCATTTGTAGTGAAGACTTTGAAGAAATTTAATAAAATATATTAAGGTGGGACGGGGTAGTGGATATACTGGGGGATGGGGGAGCCAGTAGAAGTTATGAAGGACGGGGGTGATGTCGTCACAGATTGACGAGTGTCTGAATTCTGGATATACTGTAGTTTCTTTGTGTTGTGGATGATGAACCTGTCCTGATTGATTGATTGATTATTTGTCTTTCTCTTCAGTTTCATATAACGTTGATTCTTTTTCCTCCCTCTGTCGACCTTGTTTTCCATTTCCTCTTAGTTTACTCTTTTCTTTCTCTGTTTGTCGGCCATATTCATCATAGTCCACGTAGTTTTACGATCATGCTGCCTCTGTCCTGTTACTCTGTGTCTCCAGGCCAGTCTTTACTCTCACATATCTTATTACCTTCTCCTTTCTCCCTCTTTTCTCCCCTATTTTTCACCGTGTTTTTTTTTCAGTTTCTCCTCCTCTGTGTCTTTTTCCTTTGTTTCTATTGTCTTTCTTCCTCTTTACTCTCTTAAATTTAAATTTGCTTCATTAGCAGGAACATAATTGATAATATATAATGACATCGCCAAACCAAGTCGTGCAGTGTAAGCATTTAACAGGCAACACAATAGTATGCATAGCATCACCAGATAGTACACCACAGTGCTATATATCATACACCGTCTGTACTTGCATCTAATACTACAAAATATTTCTCCTCCACCGTCTTCCTCCTCACTTCCTCTCCTCTCAGATTTACAGTGTGGAATGTTTTCTATTTCATTCCTCCCCTCCAGTCGGAATATCACGTCCTGGATGAAATGAAGACATTACTCAGCCCAACCAGCGTCTCTCTGTGAAACCCTAAATAAACCCTGACACTCTCCGTCTGCTCTGCTCTTGAATATTTAAACAGCCGACGTACATCCGAAGCGGCTCGTAAACATAATGTTGCATTTGTTCTGTCTGCTCGCTGGTGCTCCCGTTCTGAGGAAGGGTTTTATCGACGCTGAAATCCAGTTTATATTTGAACTATCTTTATAACGAGAGCTTTGAAGTCTGAGACAAAAATAGTTTTTGGTGCCACAATGTTTAGAGCGCCTCTGCGCCCACAGCTGTCTGAGGCAGAGGGAGCAGGAAACACAAGTGTATACACGCTGCTTCTCTTAGAATAATACGCTCGTCTTTATTCCCTGTTTTAGAAAATTAAATGCTCTTGTTGCATATTTGTGGCAGAACATTTCCCAGTGTAAAGCAGCAGAGCAGGCATTACTTCACAAAATGCCACCAGCTGTTGACACTACAACCATTTCTTGCACTAAGGATTTGTTGTATAATCATAAATGAGGTTGATGTTTCTGCATTTTTACCCATGTAGGTTGATACAGTTTATTTTGGGCGATAAATGTATTTGAGCTACAGAGGTTTTAAGAGCAGAACTCACAGGAGTAGTGATGTGCAGACATTAGCACTAATGGAGCTGATGTAGAGACAATATATAGAGAAATATTGAACACGTACAGTAACATACTGTAGCTGGTAGTGTGGACTTGGGGTCAGTCAGTCCAGAAGAGACTGTGGGTTGATGCCACACATGAGCAGCAATTCAGTCTTTCTTTGCACAGATGATGTGAACACGCAGGGAAAGACATCCGTTAGTGACCCCTAGTGCAAGCTACTTGGAAAATGTAGTGAGCTAAGCTACCAGTTACTCTACATTAAAATGAAGTTTCAGTTGAACTGTTTAGTATAAAATAAAAGACTTAATTTAAAAGGTTCTTCTTTCAGACTTTAGCCCCTTTTCCACCAAGCAGTTCGGTTCAGTTCAGTACACTTTTTTTCCGTTTCCACTGTGAAAAGTTGTGGATGGTACCAATGGAACCGTTCAGTACCGTCCCCATATTTGGTCCCCCCTCTGTTGGGGTACCTAGCACACAGATCTGGTACTAAAAGGTGGAGCTTTGAACACTGCAGTCTGATTGGTCAGTAGAGGACGGTCACTCTGCTCAGGGCTGAGTTGTGTCTGGTTTTGAGGCTCATGTAACCACTGTTCATACTGTGGAGAGTTTTATTAGTAAACTGTAACTACAAAATGAAAGGATGTTTTGCTGCCTCTCACAGCAGCTGGAGTCTTTTAAGGTGGAACGTTTACTTGTAATGCTAATCAATGCATGAGCTGATGACGTAAATCAATAAACACCTTAAATTTCAATTTGACAACTTTGACCATTACTTTAGTTTTTATATGACATATAATCTATATATTAACTTTGACCGGGACGGCATATATCCCAATCCTCACTTGGGCTACAGCCACGCTAAACCCCTGAGCTTGCCTTAGAAGGACTAAACGCACAAACCAGTTGTCCAGTTTTACAGTAGCCCAGAACGGACACATCAAACTCTATGTAGGACCACTCCTTATTTCATGTCAGCCACTGTAGTTTAACGACATGCTTGGCACATGGGAGAAGTTTCTGTTCTGCAACTTCACCACTAGATGCCACTAAATCCTACACACTGGACCTTTAAAAATGATATTTTACCTTTATTAATGTAAACCTGCACATGAAAACATATCACAACTCTAGGTTTGATACTTTCACATACCAACTCGGAGTCCTTTTTCTGTCAGTGCACTTTTTGGTTTACACATATCACTCTTTAAACAAACAGAACTCAGTCCTCTAAAAGTGCACCAAAGTTTAGAATCTATACAATTACAACTTAATTTGCATAATTAAAGATGATCATTGCCTTAAAGTGGTTATCCCAAAGATTTCAGTCCTGGTTGATTTGGCTGAACCTCTAGTTACTGGTGGTAAAAGTAAATGCAGTTTAAAACTAAATAACAAAAGGCAAGAACTTTTTTTTATACACGGCTGCAGTTCAATGGAATAAACTTCCAGTTTTTGTGAAAGTGAAAGATTTTAAGCAGGCTTTGAAGAAGTGACCAGCAAGTGCTCTCTGAGAGTAGAGACCTCACACACAGAGTCGTCCTTTCATGTTATTTCTTTCATTACTTTATGTGATTATATCAATATTGCATTTGCACCTTGCCAGACTTGGCATCCTGCCCCCTCCTCTGAGGACCACAATAGAAATAAGCCTGTGGGCTTTATGGTGTCATCTAATCCTCTGCACTCCACTAAAATATGTTTTTTAAAATATCTAAGGCTACAATTTGGTTCATATTTGATCAGCCCTGCCTGGTTCGACACACTGACCACAGTTCACGAGCAGTGATTGGAATGATTGACAGCTGCGTTAGAGAATCCTTGGCTGTGATTGGTTGTGTTTGTTGCACCACAGTCTAGTGAATGCCATCAGAGGCAGCAGGAAGTGGAGGAGCAACATGGCTTTTTCACAGATTATGTTTCTCATCTACCTGTTTCAGAATATAGTGACAGTTTCAACAAGTTATTTTCATAAAAGTTACCAACCGTAGATGTGAGAGTACTGGTAGCATAATTTTTTAACACCCAGCCCGACCACCAACCCATCCGCTGCGTTTTTTTTCTCTTAAAGCAACACTGGTTTTAATCTGTTTTCCGCCATTCTCATAATATTTGTCTGACATTTTCCTCTATTTTCTTGTCTTGTCTTCCTTTTCTATAAATTGTGCCGCTGTAAAAACAGCGTCTGAATCATAGCCCATCTTGCATTAACTGAAGACACTGGCTAAGGATTTCAAGAGACACAAGAGCAGAATTTATTACCAACGATGAGTCGATTCTAACTTACTCCATCTCTTCCAGAAATGCTTTATAAGATTTATGTGTCAATTTGGCTCCTGATGTGAAGAGGAGGACTCACTGGATCTGCGCCATAATAATCTGTCACTGTGCTCTCTCCGCTGCAGTCACATGAAAGTTCATTTGAAATTCATACATCACAAGTGCAGTTCTTTAAATTAAATTCTTTCTGAGTAGGTTTTATTAATCAAATGTGAATATTGCTTTGAAAATGGTCGTAAGAGTGCAGATCTTTGCAGATCTAGATTCTTTGTTCATAAGAAAGAAGAGAGAACCAGAGCACACAGTGGTCTGAATGACTGGAAAGCTTCTTATGCATCTGTAGAGTTTTGTTTCTATTAACATTTTGTGCGGCTTTTAAATTAATTCTAAACTTTTGGCAAAACGTTGCAACAGCTGTCGTGTGAGGAACCAGTTCCTCTCTAGTTTTTCCAATCAGACTGCCTCTGAACAGGTTCACCAGCCTCCTCAGCAGGAGGGAATCAACTCCCTTTTCTAATTACAAAATCACACCTGCTCATGCCGTAATTTCAGAGATCCGAGAGGTGGTGGAAGATTTCTGAGATCCTCGACTCCTTGCAACAAGGAAAGCACTGGTTTTCTGTCCTATCAGTCAAATGCCAGCATAAAATGTTGGCATTGTACATTCATGCAAACCAAGGACATGTTACATTTTTACATGTCATATGTATCATATCAACTTTTTTAAAGCGACGTCTTTCAGATTACATGTATATGGGCTAATTTTCTTATCCAGAGGGGAGGAGATGGTGGATGTTGTGAAACCTAGATGAGACAGCTGCCAAGCAGCAGACAACTGCTGAAGACCAACCAGAGCAGTTTTTTTTCTTTAATGAGATTCGTGTTTAAAGTTAAAAGTAGGTACTTTTTAACAAGAGTTTGGGTCATGTCCAGCTCTGTTTATAGCGACAAAAGTGGGTGTTTTATTACACAAGTTTGGGACATTTCCAGCTGTGGTTGTAGCGACAAAAGTGGGTGTTTTATTACACAAGTTTGGGACATTTCCAGCTATGGTTGTAGTGACAAAAGTGGGTGTTTTATTACGCAAGTTTGGGACATTTCCAGCTGTAGTTGTAGCAACAAATGTAGGTACGTTTTAATTAAAGTTTGGGACATTTCCAGCTGTGTTTATAGCAACAAGAGTGGGTATTTATTACCGTGTTCGTCATGAATAAAGCAGTTCTTTTTTTAACAAGTTTGGGACATTTCCAGCTGTCTGTGGCGACAAGCAGGTACTTAATGCAATTTTGAGACATCAGCAGTGCTTGTAGGGACAAGAGCGGGTACTTTTTAATGCAAGTTTGGGACATTTCCAGCTGTGTTTACAGCAACAAAAGCAGGGACATCTTAATGTGAGCCCAGGACAATTGAGCCGTGCTTGTTGTGACAAATGCAGGTACTTTTTTACAAGTTTGGGACATTTCCAGCCATCTGTAGCAACAAGCAGGTACTTGTTAATGTGAGTTGGGACATCAGCTGTGATTGTAGAGACAAATGCGGGTACTTTTCAATGAGAGTTTGGGACATATTCAGCCATGTTCATGGTAACAAAAGTGGGTATTTCTCAATGCAAGTTTCGGACATCAGCTGTGCTTGTAGCGGCAACAGTGGGTACATCTTAATGCGAATTCAGGACAATTCCAACCATGTCTGGTGTGAGAAAAGCAGGTACTTTTTAACAAGAGTTTGGGACCTTTCCAGCAGTCTGTAGCGACAAAAGTGGGTACTTCTGAATGTGAATACGGGACATCTCCAGCCATGTTCGTAGTGTCTAAACCAGATATTTAAAGCCTAAAAAAGATCTTCTCCGAACACATACCAAGTGGTTTTTGTGGCAAAATCTAACCGCACGTTTACCACATTTTGAAATTTGACATTCAACATTGCTGCACATGAAATGTACAAATGCAAATGTAACATGTGGGTTGCAAAAACATAAAAATAGCCAGCACTTATTCTGGCGATTGGGATGTCGCTTGGTATCTCAGCTCCTAATTAGACATCTAGAATAAAAACTAGCAGCTGAGTTCTGTGTTCTTGTTCCTCATGCGATGTTGTGCAAGTAAATTATGTTTAAATCTATTCATCCAATTGATTAATCTGTAACATGAATTCCGTCAAATCACTGTGGTTCAGGTCCTTCGAGAGAAGCTGTAAAAGCAACATAAAGACACCATTTTTCTTCGAGACCTGGAGGTCAGTTGGACACAGGGGTTCTCGAAGCTACAGTCTCAGATCAGAAAACACTTTAGAGAGTAAGAGACACTTACATGGAATTAAATAAAATATAATTGAAGAAAATAATCTAAGATCAAAACAATGCATTGCTAACAAGAGATACAATAAAAACACCATACTATTCTTTCTCATCATCTTTACTTCAAAGAAAATGTGTTGTTTTTTTTTTTAATTTGAAATTGGTTACCAATGGTTACTGGTGGCAAAATTGCAAAGAGTATTTTTACTCTGCTCTTTTCAGGAGCTTGTTTGTACCTGAGTTCTATTCCTGTAGATTATTTCTTTCTTCTTTCATAAAGGATACATGAATATGATGCTGATTTACTGGATGCATTGGTCGCTTTCACATAAGACCATTGTCACAGTTGAGTGTGTGGTCACAATGAGAAGATAAGCATGTTAAGTGCAGTTAGATACACTTAAATGATGAACCAGAAATATCAAATCAGACTTTATTGATATAGCACCTTTCATACAATCAAGCAGCCTATAGTGCTTCACAGAGCAGCACAGAAAAAGTAAGTGAATAGCTAGACATTACAACAGTAAATTATAGCTGCTGCACAGCAATGGTCGGGGCCGGGCAATTTTAGGCAAAATTAGGCAATTCTGAGCAACACACACACTAAAACAAAGCATATCACAACATAGAAGTTACATCATATAATTATGGCATGCCCTTCAAATTGTGGATGAGTGGCTGAAGTGATCAGACTCATAATATACAAAGGAAAGAAAAAACTCAAGAACAAGAAAGTAAGAATAACATTAACTGCTAGCAATTATGAACAAACTGGCCTGATCTAGCTTAGAGCTAAACATTATCCATGGTGACAAAGATGAAAACATTTTTTAAAATGTAAAAGTAGCTATTGGATAGACTCTGCATATTGACTGATAGCTAAGCCAAATAAACAGGGAAAAGAGACATGGGATAACAGGGGAAAGTGTTGATAAAGAGTATTTGTCTCTCCGCAAAACTGCCTGGATCATAATTGTTTTAACCTTGGTAGTCTCTATTCCACATAGCATAATGCCTGAACATAGGACTTTCACATTAGAATGTCCGTTCTGCCTTAGCTGAGGCTTGAACTCACAACTTCTGAGACTGAGGTCCGTCTTCTATCTCACTGAGCTAATTGGCAAGTGACAGTTCCTGTGTGGCTTCACAAATGGACTAAGCCAAGCATCAAGGTGCCAGACAGTAGCCATCCATGTCATGGAAAAGCAAATTTCAAAGTGAAAGTTCCAAAGCTGTAGCACATATGGTTGATTTGTTATCAATTTTCAAAGGTTTGAAATTTAGAGGCTTGCTGTAGCGCCACCATCAGGACTATTGTCTTGTGTTTCCAGTTGAGGACATCTGGCATGGGACTGGACCTTTATGAAAAGTTTGGGTAGATTTCTCATATGGAAATGTTACACGAGCTGAGGCTTGAACTCACAATCTTCAACACAAAGAACCATCCTCTATCTCACTGGGCTAATTGGCAAACAGAAACGTCACATGTAGCTTCACAAATTGACTCAGCCAGTCACCTGTGTGCAAGACAGCAACTGTTAGTGTGTAAAGGCAGATTTCAAACGGCTGTCAAAAATTCAGTTATTTAGACAAAAATCCGAAAATACACAAATTGCATCTAGACAGCATGGAGATGTTGGTAATTGGTTTTTAACAATGATTTATTGGCTCCATAAGTGAAAAACTGATGTTTAAAATCGCCACCATCTGGACTATTGGCCTGTTTTTGCAGCTGAGGCAATCTGGCATGGGACTGGACCTTTGTGCAAAGTTTGGTGATTTTTCGCGCATGGAAAGTAGGATTTCCTCGGAAGAAGAAGAAGAAGAACATGCAGCAAAACAACACAAATTGCAGAGCCCTGGAGACTGTCGTTGGCAAGCTTGGTGAATGGTGTTTTGTAATAATGTCAATCAAGAGGGCTAAAGACCAAGGTGCAATGTTATGATGCACTTGTATGCCCCAGTTGTATGCATACACCATGCAACAGTATGTACTTTGTAAGGGCAGCTGCAGTACTTACTGATAGTAAAAGGAAAAATATGTGATTAGGAACACAGAGAGAAAAATGCTCCTCCTGAGCAGAAACATATAAAGTGCAAAATTTGAAAATATGTTATAAGAAAATAATCAACTCAAGTATATTTCAGGTGAATAGAAGTTAAACAGCATTTAAAAAGCCTCTCAAAGAAGCAAATTACTCACCAGAGGAGAAAATCAAACACAAGTAGTTTCACTGCTGGAGATGAATGAACATTTTGATTAACATGAGACTGTGCTTTTACCAATGTGGTCTACTTTCATAACCTGTTTGGTTCATGAGATAAACAGGTGCTGAGTCATCAGAGGTCTGGCTGATGATATGATGTGATGTGAATCATCACTGCAGCCATTATGTCACCTCAACCTTTCAACTACACTGGTAAAGGCATTACCAAAGGTTTGTGAAGCAGCACAGCAGAGCTCACTCTTTATAATCTCTGTCTTCATACAGAGACTCACTGCGTTAATATGACAGCTGCTCATCCGAGTGTCTCACAAGGAGCCATTCATCTATCTTGCCTCCTCTTACGAATTCTCAGATGCTGACGAGAGAGAGCCATTCAGCTGCATTACTCATCTCTCTGTGTTATTCTGTGCATGTGTCACAGTGGACGGCTACTTCAGACTGTGAATGAGGCTCCATATGTGAGCGCTGGCTGTCGAGGAGACAGAAGGACGGAATAATTGGGTCAGGAGAAATTAGGTTCAGTGTGAGAAAAGTGTCAGGCCACTCAACCTGGTGCCACGTGGTCAAAGCACTCGCTTTAAGACGTGTCACACTGCCAACCATTACTGCATGGTCAACTGATTTAAAACCTTAACGGGGAGCCAAAGTCTGGATCTGGGTAAAATACTGAGTGTCTACTTCGTCAAAAAAGTTTTCTAACCTAGTGTTGTCCTTTGAAATTCTGATTGTGTCATGAGATCTAAACCAGAGCTCCATTACTTCCTATCGTTGATGCCAGATATTTTAGAAAGAGAGAACTGAAAATTGAAGACATTGGTATTAGACGTGAAACAAATGTTAGCACTGAACAAAATGAGGAGTTTTTGCATTCGTCCAGTATCGACATTCTTATGGCAAATGGGTTGCTTTTATACCTACGAACTGAAGTCTGAATAGCCATAGTATTCATCAGTGTCAGGAGGTCAGACCGTTGCATCTTAGGGTGCTTTCACACCTGCCCTGTTTGGTTCGGTTCAATCAAACTCAAGTTCGTTTGCCCCCTCAGTGCGGTTCTTTGGGCAGGTGTGAACACAGCAATCACACTCAGGTGTGCACCAAAACAACCAGACTGAGACCTTCTTGAAGAGGTGGTCTCAGAACTCTGGTGCAGTTCATTTGTGGTGAGAATGTGTTCCAACCTGGATCTGAACCAACTGCAGTCACATGACACATTGTTTGGGTTAAACATGAGCATGTTACAGTCCTGGAGGATTATTAATGTGCACCTCCTCCTGTACTGCCTTAATATGCACATTCAGCACATCCAATGCATCAAACCATTGTTTTCTAGTTGGAGCCGAGCATCCAAAAGGTGTGGAAGAACTTTTCATTTCTCTTTAGGGTCCATGTCAAACACTCAGAATAACAATCTGAGGCTGTCAGTGGCAAAAACAGGCACATTTAAGGGATGTAAATTAACGGTGTGAAAATGCCCTGAGTATTTACATAGCAGCTGTTTTGCCACTCTCAATGCTGGACCAATTTCAAAATTTTTGTCAGACACAAAAACATGAAATTAGGGTCCAGGTTCCAGATATCCCCTTAATTACATGGAAATCATAAAGTTAAAATTAAAAGTTTCACTCAGGCTGAAACATTTCAACTCAGATGGAAATGTTTTTGCCTCCGTTTGCGCCACATAGATTCAAATCTGTTCGTGTGTCCCCAACTATCAGGGCTTTTCCACTGGCTCTTTGGCCCCTGTCAAGTGATCCATGCCCTGTGAAGGTTTGCTCGAGGGGTAAAGTTCAACAGTCAGAACCAGGAGACAAACTGAACCCTTCACAACAAGCCGTACTGTGAGTGTCAAAGAATCCAGAGAATCTTGAGTCCTCGCTGAGGCAGGTTCCGGTGTGACAGATGCTGAGAATAGACCTGCAGAGAACATTTTTTGTGTTAATGTCTGTGGGACACAAACTTCAGGTGTCCATAAGGTTCTTATATGAGCAGCTGTCAGTTGTTCTCACCTTTCTTTGTCAAATGGATGTCACAGTGTTTTTCAGAGTAGGATGATGAGCTGTCCAATGGACAATTTCTGCCCCTATTACCAATACAATGGACAGAATGGACCCAAAACTAGTGTGACATAATAAGGTTTAGCTGGAAGTTTCTGTGGGTAGAGACTAGAGCACGCTGAGCAGTTGTTTAGTTGACAGGAAAGTGACATGTGACAGAGCTTCTAGACAAACAGACACAGTGGCAGCTTTGTGAGGCTCCACTTGGACACACTGGTGCTTTGAGCTACTTGGCAACAACATGTAGCATGGTGCCCAACGACAATAAAAACACACTGATGTGTTAGCATGCTAAACTCACAGTACAGCTGAGGCTGATGGGAGTGTCTGCCAGTTCCTGCAGCATCGGGGATACAACAACACTCTCTACCAGCTCCAGCAGTTCATGATGGTTTTCTATCTTTACTTTGAATAAGATTAGTTGTAATTATTTTTGGCTTGATTGAAATACAAGGAATCAAAGGTACAAAGTCTTTGCCTTATGCCAAGTTCACACTGCACAACTGTCAAAGTCGTCAGATTGTTGTACTGTTCACACAACGCAAGATGTCGGCATCATAGTCTTTACACTACATGACTGACCGGCGACAGGGGTCACACACTACAAGATCTTTAACTAGGTGGAATCCCTGATGAGTATGTCTGGTCACGAAACTACGTTTTGTCACAGAAACACTGGAAGAAGTGACACAGGAAATGACGTAATACCAAATTTCATGGCAATCTATCAAACAGTAATGGGGACATTTTACTCTAATTTTACTCCCTGACACATCAAGCCGATGGTCAGCTGTCGGTCAAAGTTCATCTGCAACCCTGGTTAGTGCGGTGTGTCCCCGATTCAGCATGTTGAATTGCCATTGGCATAGCGGAGCCTGTTGGTAAATGAAATCACATTTAATAGCAGATCAGTTCAGCGCATGAGAAGAGAAACAGAAGTGAGGCAAGTAAACAAAAAGCTAAAGTCAAGAGAAAGTGACGCTGGGTTCACACTGGACGTGGAAGTGTCTAGACGTGTGCCAATTTTCCGCGGATCACTGCCCACTTGCTTTTGGTGCCCCTGTTAACCGATTGGGCTGTTTACATGTGGACGCAGCACAGTGCTGAGCTCCCAGGCCGTCTCATGATCTGCAATGATAGTTTCAGCATCTGGTTTATTCTTTTCTGCAAGCCACGACCAAACCTGGCAAGAAAACACACTGAAAATGTAAACAAAATAAAGTGTGATATGATATAAATGATCTGAGTATAATAAATGATAGAATATGCATCCCATGCTTCCACATATTTGTCAGATGTGTCTAAACAGCAAGTCAAAGAGACGAGCAGAGCCCCTGAGCCATACACACGCAATTATACACACAATCAGACAATCAGACACAGGCAGACAGAGGCAGATTTCTTCGTGTGAATTAAATGAAGTATAGTTGCTTGCTGATCAGTGCAGAGAAATGTGCTTCTGGTGTGAACAGCCAGGTGACTGCTGACAGGCGACTTTGCGACAATTAACAGCTTCCAGCGTCCAGTGTGAAACCAGCATGATACCAAAACAGACTTGTTACATTTGGTAAGATTATTTGTTTTAGCCAATGAGCTCTTTAGCATTAACATTTCCAGATGGTTTGTGTTATTATTCACTGGCGCACAGTAAATATGCTCTATTCTTTCAACTTTGGATTGTATTGTCAATGTGCTAGCTAGCTTCCATACACGCCTCTGGTTTCCATTTTGAATGATTATAGATGACCACCATCTGCTGGTGTGGAGACTTCTTGCCTATCATGCAGGTGGAAGAATGTACGTGCTGGTTGGGTGTTGGCTGTAGTCTATGCAGTGTATTCATGTGCAACTTTTTGGCCGACACACAGCTTTCGTCTCTGCTAGATCTTTGAAGTCAGTTTGATGTGTCTGTGCCTTCAGAGGAAAGATCATTAGGGTACATTGTCTGACGACCATTAATGTCCGTACCAGAATTCATGTCTATCAATCACTTGTCAACTTGTCAGTCTTGAAACAGTGAACTCAACAACCGACCTACCTCACCTTCCCTACAGTCTGTGTTTGTCACATCCATAGTATCTTTGCAACGCCTAGTGTTTGTTATCATTGACATCTGATAACAGTGCAATCCAGACCACCTCCAGATGAGGTCTGGCCAATCTGATGGCATTCTGCATACACCTACACCTGCAGTAAATGAGTTTTTACTGATACAAATCACATGTTAATAGCAGGTGTAGATGGGGTGAGACTCTGCTGAGCCCAGCAGCAGGAAGCTGAACCAATCAGCAACCTCAGGACACATCTTACATTATGATTCATCACCTCTGAATCCAGCACTTTAGATAAAACCTGTTTAATTCTGCAATGTCATGACCTTTTTCCTGCTTTCATTCATTCACACTTTTTTGATTTATGTTAATGTAGTGGATCATTTAAATGATTTCCAGGACAGCTACCATGTTTTCTAAGGTGATATTCTAAAGTCCATGTAGTGTGCTTGTCCAGTCAGGTGTAGGAAGGAGTCCTGTCAGGCTGGACTCAAACACAGAAACTGTGTTTCTTGGGCCATCTGAGCCAAGAACAAGATATATTAAACCTGTAAAATGTTTGTATTTACAAAGGTGTCAAAAAAAACATTTAACCCAAAAACATGTTAAACACCAAAACAAGAATGAAAGCATGACGTGTGCCATCTTTCCAAGCTCCACATCATTCAATTTGTATCAAAGTATCAAAGAGCTTTGGAGAAAGAAACCATCTACTTTATCCGACACTTCGACTCCTTCCATTACTTCAAGTAAGACTCTTTTCAGCACTTTTATTTCAACTGACAATCTCACTTCCAAAGTTTCACTTCAACTGACACTGTTGTCAACTCTTTTCACTTCAGCCAACAGTTAGGGTACCTTCAACACACTGACTTACTGTCACTTGAGTTTCTTTTAACACTTTCTGGTAACTTCTTTCAATATCGTCCCTTCAGCTAGCACTTCGACTCCTTTTAGGTAGTTTACTTTAACTGACACTTCAACTCCTGTCAACACTTTAATGTTAGTTAAAACTTGTTAAATTCTAGTTAAACACTTTCACTTCAACTAACACTTCACCTCCTTTCAGCACCTGCAGTTAAAGTGGCATCAAAACCTTTTAGTGCTGACACTTTATCACCTACAGTGTAACGTGTACCTAAATTTTCTTCAGTGTTTTGGTACCTTTCGATGCTTCAGCTTCATCAAAGTGCGGTTGTACGAGGCACTTATCCATAGACAGTGAAATATTTTCAGTGCTTTACCTTGCTGTGAGACAGCTCTTTCCAGCAGGGAACTGAAGCCATTATTTCGCTCTCTTCAAAGCCACCAAACTCCTTTTCTAATTTTACCTTGCAGAACACAGGAGTTGCGGATCAACCACTGCCTCCATTGGTTCGTTTGTCTCTGTTATGGTGTGACTTTCAGATCTTATGTGCACTAAGGTGACCTCCACAGCAGTACATTGCTTAGCTTCCCTGCTGTTTAAGGGGTTAAATGAATATAGCTGATTTGGAAGATCACCAACACAAAATTCTTCGGCTCAGTCACAAAGAGGAACATTAGGCGGGCTAGAAGGGTTTATATATAGCTGTGTATTTATTTATTTTATTTAATGTTTATTTGTATAGGCATGTATAAGTATGTAGCATACATAAATGCCACACACCACAGCATTTATAGCCTAAGCTAATTTGCCCGTTCCTAGCTGGACCTTAAGATACAAAAGACTCAGCAACAAGAAGGATCAGGATCCAATTTGAGTTCTCCAGGTAAAGAATTCTACGTTAATTCCATGACAGAAAAAAACTGTTGTTACTGATGCCAGAAGCTCTAAGTGGAACCACAAGGTCACTGAGCACCTTGGGAGCCTGATTATGTGGGTATTAATGGTTCACTGCAGTGGCTAGCACTGTCACCTCACCGCAAGAGGGTTTTGGGTTTGAATCCACCAGCCAGCCAGGGCCCTTCTGTGTGGAGTTTGCATGTTCTCCTCGTGTCAATGTGGGTTTCCTCCAGGTGCTCCAGCTTCCTCCCACAGTCCAAAGACATGCAAGTTAATTGGTGACTCTGAATTGTCCGTAGGTGTGAATGTGAGTGTGAATGGTTGTCTGTCTCTGTGTGTCAGCCCTGTGATAGTCTGGCGACCTGTCCAGGGTGCACTGCTGCTCCAGCAACATATGCAACCCAGGATAAGTGGTTACGGAAAATCAATGAATGAACATCATCACGCAGAACATGGGAAAACATTTTTCGAGGGGCTTGGGAAAATAGCATTTTAAGCTAAAACATAACTTTGATAATCTAAAGTTCTGGACACAAAACAAACACTACTGGGAATAAAAACCTCAGAAAAAAATTGACTCACCCTGACGAAGTCAAAGTTGTTTGCTGTGTCATTGTTTCAGCTGCATTTTTAGTTGCACACTTCCATTTACTTCAGAAAATGTAGCATTTTCAAATTTAGATTTAAAATTGCTTTATTGTTTACAAAAAAAAAACTTTTAACATGAACAAGCGAGACAGATCTCTCTAGGTCTACGTAAGTTACTGTTCCCATAACTTGCATCAGTCTTTTGTGGGTATTTAGTGGGTTTAGTGGACAGCTCTCAGAGAATATTCACTACAGTACGTGACTGACAAATTTAATAATTGTTTTGTGTTTCCATAGAAAAATAAATAGAAAAAATACCAAAACATTCCGTCTACACACTGAAAGGTATTTTTTTAGATTTATACGCTGAAGTGCTCTTCACCTCACTGTTCAGCTGCACTTTTGTGAGACATTTCTGATGCGTTTTGGTTCTCTACATGACAACAGGAAGGGACGGCAGTTGCTGAAGTTAATGCAGAGTGACACTCACTTGTGATGGATTCTTGTTTTGATTTATACGCACAGACAGTGAACTCATTGTTCTCCTCAGAAAGAGACAAGTACAAAAACAAAACCCACCGGTGCTAACTTTTCAATTACTTTTAATCAAAGCACACTCTACATGTCAGAGTTAATTTAATTAAAAGTGTTAATCTTCCAGGTTATGGCTGCAGGCAGCCGTGGAGATTTGAGATGACAGACTCTTCTCGCTGAGCGCAGACCTTGGTCAGTTTGGCTCAGGAAGCTCTCGGCAGCAGAGGCTGGATGAACAGGAAGTGCAGGCGGAGGTTTAGGAGGTAAAAATGGTCGGTTGGGTAGATTATGGATGGACAGCAAGGTGGGCGGCTCTCCTCTCTTCCATCTATAACTCCAGCTACTGGGAGCATTATCATTTTAACTAAGAATAACACTTAAATCGCCAGTTGGATGGCTGGCTGCCTGCCTGGCAGGGATTTCTGTCATTCCTAATGTAATTAGTGTGTAAGGGGAGCCAGGAGAGAGTGGCGCCAGACTTAGGCTGAATAATACAGGGGGAGGTGGAGGAGCACTGATGGATAATTTAACACAGATCTCCAGGAGCCAGCTACACTTTGCAGTACCTGAGTGCACTGCAGAGAATTTCCTGACATGTGAATGTGCTCAAGGGAAAGAGTTGAGACAGACTGACAGATTTCCATAATAATAAATTTCCCTTTTTTTTTCTTGCTCTTGTAGAAAGAGCCTTTATCTCCGATGATAAATGTGCGAGGCTCAGCAGAGAACGCCACAGAGGGAATTATTATTCATAGTATTCATATGAAATGATAAATGTTCTGATAAGCGCCATGTTGTTCTTTTCCGTGTGTTTCCCCTGCAGATAATTTTCCGCAAGATCAGTGAGGTGAAGAAGGAGGAAGAGGAGAGGCAGCGAGCGAAGAATGAGGTGCAGCTCACCATCCCGCAGGACCATCCCGTGCGGAAGCTTTTCCAGAAGTTCAAGCAGCAGAAGGAGCTCCGCAACCAGGGAGCCGCAGCCGCCTCGCAGCTTGACGTGGAGAAGAACCAGCTGCAGGTGGAGCAGCACCACCACCAGCACCTGCACCCCCACAGCCTGCAGCTGGGCCACTCCAGCCTGCAGCACTCCCTGCCGCTCAGCCTGCAGCGCCCCCCCTCCTCCATGCAGAACGGGGCTCCGCCCAGCAGCAGCGTGCTCACCGTGTCTCAGGTCACGCCCATGCAGAGTTCTCTGGCGTACAGCCATCCTGGCGAGCCTCCCGCCAAGCAGAACAACTGTGATATCATGGAGCTGCAGCCCAGTTGTGCTGGAGGTGGAGGTGAGCAGACTGTCAGGCTTAAAATCAGCACCAGCCCCGCGCTGGCCAAGCCGGCCGTCAAGGCCAGCGGCTGGATGCGCCTGAAAAACAACATGGCTCCAGTGGAGGCCAGGAAGGAGGGCCTGAACAACAACGTCAAGGCTGTTTCCGTGGAGATGCTATCTCAGGAGGGTAAAGGTCAGGAAGCAGGAGGAGGTGGGGATACAGAGGAGGGCGGGGTGTCCAGCAACAATCCCCTCCGCAAGACAGACTCCTGCGACAGCGGCATCACCAAGAGTGAGCTGCGGATCGACCGGGCGGGGGAGGCACGAACCCCCGCCGCTGTCACCCCCCTCCTCCACAGCCCTCTCCCCGGAGGAGCGGGGTCTCCTCACCCTTTCTGCCCCATCCCCGAGCAGGCCCTGCAGGCCGCGCTGCACGAGACCCGGTTGGAGCTCCGGGAGGACATACAGACTCTGGGAGGCCGTCTGGGCGCCCTGGAGAGTCAGGTAGCTGAAATTATAAAACTGCTCTCAGACAAGAAGCGGCCGTCCACGGGGGCGCTGTCCGCCTCCACCACACCCAAAACCAAAATCCAACGTCAGGACATTTTCACCGTTTCTAGGCCTGTTTCTCCAGACTCAGAGAAGGACGACGGGCTCTGAAGAGAGCTTCACCAGTGGTGTAGGGAGTGTACTGGAACACACAGTGATCACATGGCACATTGTTCAACTACGATCACGATTATCAGTTCAAGGTTACGCTCGATTTTTGGGCACCAGTTACGCCACTGGTCTTAATCCTGGGAGATTAAAAAAACAAAACTGGCTTCTTTAACATTTGCACACTGACTTTTACCTCCGGGTCATGTGAGAGTCGTGACTCCGCAGTGACCTGGATCCCGTTTTTGTGATTGTACATACCTCTCTATGCATGTCCAGCTGGATTCTGGCCTGCCAAAGAAACAACTACTGAACGTACTTATTGCCTGTATATTATGCAGTTGACTGCATGCAAATCGAATTTAAAGAGAACTGACATTTTATTGAGCTACACTGTACATATGAATATTTTTCATTGATAATTTACTATGTGGACATTCAGGGTTTGCATACTGGTAGCACTATAAACATTGAATAACAAAAGGGTTTACTGGCAAAGGGATTGTGCATGGATTATTTATTAATAGAGAAACTGGGAAGGATGGAGTTTTTTTTTTTTCCTTTGCCTGTGAGATGGAATAGAAGTTAGACTCAGCTTCGCCCTGTAAGAACACTGATTCCCAAATGTGATGAAGACGCATCCCTCAACACATGACGGAAGTTTTCCAGTATGTTTTTATATTAATTATCACTTTTGCTTCTTATAATAATTTCTATTTTTGATTACGGAAATGTCCTCAGTTTGATGTCGGGTAAACCCTTATAAATGGTTATTTTGTTAGAATCCTCCTCGTGTCTATGCATCGCTCGGGTACGCCACTAGAATATTCTGGTTATACTTTTTGTTGTCATGTCGCTGACTGAAGGACGTTTTTTGTTTTGTTCCATTCCTTTGCATGAATCAGGGATGGCAGAATGCACTTTGGGTAAAGCTGGGACGACAAGAAGGCTTTGGGGAAATAACACGGAGTTTAGTTCACATAAAAGTCCACTCAGCACAGTGACATGTAATCCCACAGCCCCAGCACCACACACGGCAGTCTTAACCAGCGAGCGTCGCACTGAAGCCCCGCTCTGAATTCCATTAACGACAGCAGCTTCGCCGCAAAAAGCTCAAGTAATAAAAAATGGAATATTGTACTTTTTATGATATCAGTTTTCTAAATCTGCATGCAGAGGAGTAGTTTTATGCTCCAGAGTGCGTACGTATATATGCGTGTGTGTGTGTGTGTATGTGTGTGTGCAGGAGCTGACACGCACACTTCACACGCACACGGGCACAGTGTGGCGGCGTCTTCTTGATGTGAACCCTGAAGGCCCAGGGAGACGTTCTCTTCGCAGGAGGCAGATCAGTCGGTTTTGTCAGAAGTCGAGGTTTTCAGACACTGTCCCCCACTCACCTTGCAGCGCAGCAGCACCCATCACACGACACACACACACAATCATATTTAATAAGGCAGAATAAAAAGAATAGGCAGAACATAGATGTACGGTAGCCATCATGGAAGCCTCAAATAGTTTTAAATGACTAGATTCATGTAATTCCTGCTTTATTATCCACAGTGTGAGTGAATGAACAGGTGGCAGGAAACAGGCTCAAGTGTCTGAGGGTGTTGTCTCCTTTGTTCTGAATCAGGAATAATTTTGTTCCCAAGTTGCATAATTGCCTAGAGTTGGTTCATCTCAAACGAACCGCACCAGAGTTCGTTTGTAACCAGACCAAGACCGCCTCTTCAAGAAGGTCTCAGTCCGGTTGTTTTGGTGCGCACCCAAGTGTGATTGTTGTGTTCACACCTGCCGAACCACACGTAGGGGGCAAACCAACTTGAGTATGATTGAACCGAACCAAACAGGGCAGCTGTGAAAGTACCCTTAGAGGTTATGGGTCAGTGACACCTAACACATCTTCTGGTAGTCATGTTGGAGTTCATAGAGCGCTCCAGGGTTGACATTTTTCTGTAGGCTGGCATGGACGTTAGCATCGCACTGGCTCCCTTGTCAAAAAGCCTGTGAGATTTTTCCATTGGATTTTGGATTATTGCCAAAAAAATGAGCTCTGTGGCAAACTAACGTCAGCAAGATAACCTTCACAAATGAAACCACTTTCGTAATTATTAAAGCTAAAAAACATTAGGCTGAAAAAATAAAAAGATGATGTACCATAACATAAGCAATTTGTCCTGTAACTGCAAAGGCCACTGTGAGCTCACTCTGTTATCTCTTGATGGCTTACAACACATCAATGTCTGAACAGAACTCTTCCAAGAGCACATAGTTGTAATAATCATTGTTCAAAATTCTCCATTTTCATCACCCGCTGTGCTGGACAGTGTACATTATAATTCTCCCATTTGGTGCTTCTCAAAGTCAAGTATGCTTCCTTGGTAGGACAGGTCCTTCAAGTCGGGTCCTACAGAGGCCAAGCATGATTCGTTACTAGCATTCAGTGAACACGCATTGGAACAGGCTAGCGAGTGCCAAGGTGTGCATCACTGAAGAGGCCCTGCCTTCATTTCCAGCAAACTGTGCACAAAAACTTGTGGGTACTTCATGCCCGCTTAGTATACCCACATGCATTCTTGAAAATTCTCTGAAGGAGGGATTCAATTCTCTGTAGAATTCAAAGGTCTACTTCGAAGTCTTTTGGTGGGATTTGATGACGTAGTCTCCTTGAAATTGGGCCGTTTGTTCCTTGACTTTGAGAAGCACCATTGTTTTCCTTTGTGTCTTTTTCTCCTGCAGTGGTATGATGGCACCTGACTGGAGAACTAGCGCCACCTACTGCTTACCTCGATGAGCCAACCCTCAATATTCACATATCAGTCGTAGATGGAAAAGCGCTCGTAAATTTGTATTTTGTTTTGCCATTTTTTTCCGAAAGTTTGGTTAAAATTTGCTCTACATTTAATGAAGACCCGGCTTGTGTCATACTTAAAGGGAAATTTCGGTTTATTTCAACCCGTCTCCTATCGTCCTAAATTTGTTTCAAGTCACTAGTGACATAGAAATAATAGTTAGCATGTTAGCCGTTAGCCTAGATACAGCCGTAGCATCAGACCTGTTAAAACTTAAGTGAACGGGCAACCTTCAAGTGCAAAGTTAGTCCACTAAACAAGCTTTTTTTCCACAAAGACCGCCTCATATCGTTAGGATAAATGTCAGAGAACATATAGAAAACCACATGTAAACGTGTTGTCTTACCTTACCGGTGTGCTGCCATGTTTGTTGTTTACCATTTAGCTAAGGCTGCAACCGGTCCCATTCTTTGCAACAGAGGCATTCCTCTTCTGTGGGCACTGAGGCACAGCATTCACAGGTACACCACCAATCTCCAGAGCTACGCAGCCTTGCAGCAGCCATTCCTCCTCTCTCGTCCTCTACCTGTTGTACCTCTGTCTCTCCTCCTCTGTTCTTCAATTTCACGAAGCTCTTCGTCAGTGTATTCTGGCTCACATAAATAAGGGCGGCCATCATACTCTGCAAAATCAAATTCCTCCTCCACAAAGTTGAAGTCTGGCAAAAAGTCAGCCATTATTCTATAAATCTTTCATAAAATAAATGAATGAACCTTTTAGGCTACTGTCCGGTTCTGCCTTGCAGCTGCTGCGGCTTGTTCAGACACAGTACGAGATCGCTGCTTGTTCTCGCGATATTTCGGCCGCGCTTTGGAAAGCAGAGCTAAATGGTAAACAAACATGGCAGCACACCGGTAAGGTAAGACAACACGTTTACATGTCATTTTCTATATGTTCTCTGACATTTATCCTAACGATATGAGGCGGTCTTTGTGGAAAAAAGCTTGTTTAGTGGACTAACTTTGCACTTGAAGGTTGCCCGTTCACTTACTGGCTGTATCTAGGGTAACGGCTAACATGCTAACTATTATGTCTATGTCACTAGTCACTTGAAACAAATTTAGGACGATAGGAGACAGGTTGAAATAAACTGAAATTCCCCTTTAAGTGTGCACACTAGTTTCACAGATGTCCTTCATGATCATTTGGATGCAAGGGACGTTAAAGGCGCTGTATGTAAGAATGTGGCCAAAACGGTTACTGCACTCAAATTCAAAATACTGCCGCGAGTCGTGTCCGCCCCCCCTCCCCTACAGATTCGAGGTTGCTGGACAGCGGCACGCTGGAGACTGATTTGTTTGCCCACAGGCAGCTGCCGTGGCAGGGCTGTGTCGCTGCGTCTCCTGATGTTCGGTTTTCCAGCGGACCGTTCGAGCAAGTCCGGCTTCTCTGCTGCTAACGCTGCTGTCGGGATACAGCTGAGGAGGAGCCGGCTGCTCATGCTATGTACTGGGACACTGCTAATGCTGCTTGCCGTGTTGCTGTAGCTCAGTTGTAACTGTAACTGATGCTGAGACTCTACTGACTGCGTGACTGGTAGACGGCGGTGGGTGGCGCAACAGGCCAAAACACAAATTCAAAACATAAACATGATTTGCGGACCGTAAAAAATTTTTTTTAATGTGAATATTCTGGCTGTACTATTGTTGTCGGTGAGATCAGTATGTTATATGAACATTATTCCTTCGTCTCTGTGACATATTAGGAGGATTTTACGACTATTTGCTTTAGATTTCTTACATATAGCTCCTTTAACAGTGCTAATCCAGGGAGTCTGTAGGTCAAAATATACTTAAAAAGAACTGAATTATGACAAGGATCCTCCTGTAGAGGACATGTCAATGTACAGAAATACATACTGTTCTAAATGGCCGCACTTGAAGGCGTCATAAGAAGCCTGCCACATAGAATGGAGTGAGGCATGATGAGTCGTACAAATGTGGATAACTGTGCACACTCTGGACAGTCTCTCCTTGAAGACAGTCTTAGTCTTGTACTTGTTTGCACTTGAAAAGTGACATAAGTAGCTGCATGATTGCGTAAATGTCTGGCTTATTGGATTTTAGTTTCACGGACACGCCTCATCCCTCCCTCCTGCGTCATGCCAATTGGTGAAAGTTGGGAGTGATTATGGTTCGACATATCTTTCAAATCAGACGGCATCATTATCAGATAATCTCTCATGATGACCACTTCAAAATATTGTGCAGCCTGATCCATATCCTCCTGAGACCTGAACTAACTTAGTTTGGTATGCATTTTTAATTTCTCCCAGTTATTTGGGATCAGTAGGACCTGATAAGTATGAAAAACTCAACATGTCCCAGTGTCCTCAAGCGAGTACTTCATAATTAACAGTGTCTTACCTTGTTGCCGTTGCTAAAATTGGTCAAAATTGGTCAAATTTGTTGCCATTTAAAACTACAAACATTATTATTCATAAATAAACAAGTTTCAATCATAACATGTGATCAGGTTTTGGACCTTGTTCACTTTTGGGTCGGGATCGGCTGCAGACTGACTTGGCAGAGATGGCTGCCATCTTGTTTTTACATGGATTAGTGTACTGTGGTCTTACTACCACTAGATGGCACAAAAAGTGTCCACGATCAAGGACATCAGGTCTGAGTTAAGTAGACTGATGTATAAGGTCAAGTAAACCCAAAGGTGATGTCTTGTCTGAGGACACAGGGTCTCAGGAGGATATAATAGGTAGCTGTGCACGAGAAAGAATCCATAACGTAAATGTCAACAGACGTTTTTCATCCCTGGTAAAAAAAAAAAAGTATAAACTAAAACAAAACAATTCCTGGCTCTCAAAACTTCCCACCGAACCACTCACTGCACTGATATTAAAATTCTCTATCCTGGTTGAAGTTGATCATGATGTGAGACTGTGTTGTCAACAGACTGGAAAGTGGTGAAACTAATAACTTTGTAATGCTAATTGGCATAAAATCACACCGGTTGAAGACGAACTGAGACATGGGATTTCTGTCACAATATGCTAATCAGGTTTCACTTTGGAACGTTTTTGAAAGAACACCATTTTAATAGCTTCCGTATTTAAATGACGAGTATTTCATCCTGCGCACACGAGCCTGTTTCCTGCACCTGCCTCGCACTCACACTCCGTCACCATCAGGAGTTTCTCCTCGCTCTCTCTGCTGTTGGCCACTGAGCAGATCCCCTGCAAGAATCAGGGGCAAGTGCCTTGCTCAGGGACGCCTCGGCAGCAGTTTCAGGCAATCTGGCCCCTCCTACCATGAATGCAGAGATTAATCTATCAGAGGATTTCCGTGATGGCTACCACTGTACCTGTGTAGAGCAGCAGCATGCGTCATATCTCTTTATCTTACTGACATGTCACTTATATGAGTATCACGCAAAGCTATGCAACATTTGACTCTCGTACTGATTCTGATGGACTTTTATTATTCCATAGTGTATAGTGTCAATAGGTGAGCCATGATTAGGGTCATTATTACAGATATATCTATAGGAGGGGCTGAGGATTTGTTTGTGTGCAGATAAGATGTCACATATTTATATTCACCAACCAACAGACACCTACACTTAAATGATGGGTAGCATAGATTCAAAATTAATTGTCTCCTCTTTTTTTTCTTTTTGTAAGGAAAGCAGCGATTCTGTCAGTTTGACACTCTCCTCCCCAGAGGCTGAATCATAATGACTGTGAGAAGTTTTTTATAGCGCCGCCAGCAGGTCAAAAACTCCCACAAGTCCAACAATAGAGTTCTTGACAGGATAGCTCCGCAACAGATGACTGAATCACCAACATGCTAATTTGCTAACAACCTGTGACAATGCTAAATATCAGCAAGGGACAGTTAACCCCAAATGTTTCCTCTTACCTGTAGTGCCATTTATCAGTCTAGATTGTTTTGGTGTGAGTTGCAGAGTGTTGAAGATATCGGCCGTAGAGATGTCTGCCAAAAAATACATCTGAAAATCTCAACAGCAATGTCTCTTTCCAGAAATCATGACCTGGTTACTCAAGATAATCCACAGACCTTGTTGTGAGCAGTTTCATGTAGGAGCTATTTTCTCCCTGTTGAACTACACCCGCTAACCAATCCGCAGAAGGAAGTGTGCATCTACTCATGGACAAGACGCTTGTGGTCATGACAGCACGAGATGTTAACATTTATGTCGTCCTCCTTGGCTGAGCTGTAATGTTAGCTAGCTCAGTGATGCTAGGTGAGCTAGCAGTAGATGCACACTTCCTTCTGCATGGTGATACAGTTGGTGGATGTTGTTTGGTAGAAAGAAAATAGTTCCTACATGAAACTGCTCACAACAAGGTCTGTGGATTAGTTTTTGAGTTTTTCAATTTTCTTTTTTTGGCGCTTTGAGCACCACAAGTCAAGTGCCATCTAGTTCCATGATGGTGGAGAGAAGGCAGATGTCTGTACAGCCGACATCTTCACCCTTCAGCAACTCATACTCTACATGTAAGAGGAAAAATATGTATTTTTGATTTTGAGGTGAACTGTCCCTTTAACATGCTAAATGTTGACTGAAGCCGAGTCTGAAATATAAAATGCCATTTTTTGGTTTCAGTAAAAGCATGGACTTCCCTGTGGTGCACCCCCTCAGGTCAAACTCAACAAAACACAAGCTAAACAAGTCTTTACAAAAAGCTTTCGACAGTTGAATGAACGTAAGATAAAAACTAAATAAGTTCTGATACGATCAAAAACTTCTCACAGACATGAGTCATGTTGAAGTTCACCTCTCTTGGAGTTAACTTGCATCACTTGTCAGGATGGGTCCTATTGTATTCAGTTATATGGTTGAATTGGATCCCATTGTATCGCTGTGGTTCTTGTTAATATGTCCAATACCTGAATGTTTTTGGGGGGGCATTCAGTTAGGAAAAATGGCAGGTATCAGTGGACCAACATGCTGCTAACAGAGTCTCTGAGTGTGAGCATCAGGGTCAGGGAACGTTAACCATGGGTGCATTTTCTGACCCATGAAGACCTCTAATTTCTCCACTTACTTACTTCATTTATTAGACTTTCTCCACATTTCATATAAAAAGTCTGACTTTTATCCAGCTCAGTGTGAAATAAAAATCCACCTTAAAACACTGTCAATATACTAACTGGTAATTTATCTCTTATAAATAACTGACCACGGCGTTTTTCTTATAATTGAGGAAAAAAAAAAAGCTAAATCAATTAATTAAATTTATGCTAAATCGTGCATTATATAACTCAGCAAAAAAACAACAACAATGCATTATTTTTGGTAGTTAATAATTCAAATGATAAATTAATAATTGAGTATTAAATCAATTTTTTTAATTAATTTTGAATGCGCTTTTAACTTTACATTTCCTGTTTTAACATTTAAAATTTAGCTCTTTTTTTTTTGTTTTAATTTAAAGATGTGTAAGCCAGCAACAGCTGCAGCTCTGATTCTGATTTTCTCCACTTTTTACAGAAACTATGACTGTTTTTTTCCAGCTCAGTTTGAAAGAAAAATCCACCTTCATACATTTACAACACACCTACTGGTAATGTATCTTATGGATAACTGGCCACAGCATTCTACTTAAAATTGATTAAAAGATCAACCAGGTTTTTTTTTTTAAAAAAAAAAAAAATAAAGCTAAATAAATTAATAAAATTGGATGTTAAATTGCGCATTAGATATTTCAGCAAGAGAATAACCAATGCATTATTTTTGCAAGTTAATAATTATTTTTTCATTCAAACAATGAATTAATAATCAGATATAAAAATTGAGCTTTTAAATATAAATTTTGTTATTTTATTTATTATTTACTTATTTATTTTTTGTGTCTGCCTATCAAATTACATCTCACTTTTTATTCCTGCTTAAACATTTTACTTTTTTTTATTGATTTGTTTAATTTTTATTTAATTTATTTATTTTTTATTTTAATTGCTTGAATTTAAAGATGTGTTTGTCACAGAGCTGCAGCTCCTAATAAATGGTAAAACAGAAAAAGGCAGAATGACAAAACAGAAATATGATCTTTTCTTTTAATTCTAAAATGCATTATTTAAATGCAGATTTATTAATCAGATTACGCTAGATTTATAAATATATCAATTTATTGACTGAGTGTATTTAACACAGTAAAGTCTATATTCCCTTCAGTGGTGCACTCCAGGCTCCATACATTTTCTACATATGTTTGCAGTCCTGTGTCCTGTGCATTTTAGAAATTTGACAGGAAGAGCTTCAGAAGGAACTCTGAAAAACTTTGAAATCTAATGCTGGCTAAGATTTCCTCTAAAAAAAAAAAGTCACATTTGCAGTACAGTGAATCTATTTTCAGAAACGCTCCCTCAGCAGTTAACGTACACGATGAGATATAGATGCAGGACAGGAGTCTCCTCCGACGGCTTCGACCGCGTATCCACTTAGAGAGTTCTCCTGTAAGCGAACTTGCCTGAAACTTTGTCAGGTTTTGTGCGGAGACGCGAGCGGCGGTGAGCTCAACCTCTTCTTTATTAATTTGACAAGAGAATGAAGGGCGACTCCTGTGATCTGAGCCCGGCACACACACACACACACACACACACACACACACACACACACCTAGCAGCACAGGATTTTTCGGCTTTGCCACTTGAATGTACAACCCCCACCTGACCCTCACTCTGCTCTCCAGAATTTTCTCTGGCAGCAGAGTTGCTTTTCATTTCTTTACATTCGGGGACAGACTCTCCTCTCTGCTTCTCTTTCTTTCCTTTGTCCCTCTGTCCTGACAGTGGAGGAGGCCCTCTTGTATCCAGTGACCGTCTTTTGCGGACAAACACCTCCTCCCTTCTCTCAGCATCTTGTTTTCCCCTCGAGGGGCTCCTCTCTCTTCTCCACTTTCACCCCTCTGATCCAGCTTTCTCTCTGTCCTCTCCCCTCTCTTTGATCCCTCATCCTATAACTCCATCACACTCTCCTCAGCATGCTGATGATGTGCAGTCTGTCTGCGTCGTGCCGACCGGCTGACACCATGAATCCACCTCTCTGGGGACGGGCGGGCACGACCGAGGGGCCTCATTTATTAAAATTATCCTTTGGCTTGATTCGATTCCGCATATTGCACTGAAGATGACACTAAAACAAATGGAAGTCATTTCCTGGGTAGCGATGGAATTCTTTATCGCTTGACGTCATAATCTCACAAAATCGACGCAACCTGCAGGATTTTTTTCGCCGGGATTAATTTTTCATCAGTCTCAGCTTTAGCTCGGATTCGCTCCTTAAAACTTGGGATGATTTTAATAAACGGGGCCTTTTAGGAAGAGCTTCTCTCTTTTTTCTACTGGAATGTTATCAATTTCTACTGTTTTGTTAAAGCAATGGTCGGGAGCAGCACTGAAATCCCACACTGACTCATGTATTGTTTTACAGTTGCACACCTAAACTGTAGTGTCAGAATAATAAACAGCCGTCTGGGATACTCTCTTTGGGCTTCCTGTCTGTCTTTGTCTCTCTCTGTTTTTAGAAACCTCTTCCTCTTCACTCACTTTCCAAAAGGAGCATTAAGTAATCAATGGCTCTTATTGATCTGTATTGGCACCCAGTAGGAGCTGAAACAACACAAAGAGGCCGCTTTCTGTGCCGCAGGACAGCCCTTCACCTTCCCTCGTCCTGTTGAGCTATGAGTAAGGAAGAAACATACACAAACAAAGTTCACTCGAAGAGATTTAAGGGGATCTTATGTTCATTTTCAGGTTCATACTTGGGTGTCTGCTAGAACATGTTTACATGTTTTAATATCCAAAAACACTTTATTAACACCTGTCTCCACCCTGAATGTTCAGTGTTTCTGGGTTGTCCATATCTTGGCGTCAAGGAATGATTGTAATGAGTTTCACTGCACTTGCTACCATGAAAAATCACCAAGTAAAGCTTCCAAACCAAAACGTGTTCCAACAGAAATAGGATTTGAAACTGGGGAGAAAATTACAACATCAGCAACAGAGATTACTGTACATATTTCCCTGATGTTAGCATGTAGCGACATGTAGCAGTGTACTTGACAATTATACATGTTCTAGCACAAATCTATACTGGGGGAGAAACATGATAATGACCCAAAACACACCTAGTAGATGACAACAGCCTTGCTGAGGAAGCTGAAGCTGAAGGTGGTGGACTGGCCAAGTATGTATCCAGCCCTAAACTCACCTGTGCACCTGTGGGCCATCCTCAAGCTGAAGGTGGAGGAGCACAAGGTGTCTTCACATCCATCTGCTCCATGATGTCATCATGGAGGAGTGGGAGAGGATTCCTGAAGCAACCTGTGAGCTCTGGTGAATTCCATGCCCAAAAGGGTTAAGGCAGTGCTAGATAATAATGGTTGGCACACAAAATATTGACACTTTAGGCACAATTTGGACATGTTCACTGTGGGGTGTACTCACTTATGTTGCCAGCTGTTTAGATGTTGATGGCTGTGTTTTGAGTAATTTTCAGAAGAAGGTAAATCTATACTACTATACAAGCTGTACACTGACTACTTTAAGTTATATCAAAGTGTCATTTCTATAGTCTATAGTCTATATTTCCATGACAAGATATAATAAAATATTTGCAAAAATGGGAGGGGTGTACTCACTTATGTGAGATACTGTACCACAAATCTGATCCAAAACTGGGGAGAAATGAACAACATTAGCAACCAAAAATATAAGTGTTTCCCTAACTTTAGCATATAGCTACATGTAGCAGTGTACTTGCTGCATGGAAATTACTTTAATGAAGTACAGCGTCACTTTTTACTGTGAAAAAATAACCAATTAAAACTTCTAAACCAAAATACTGACAACCTGACATGTTCCAGCAGAAATACGATTCAAAACTGGGAAGAAATTGACACGTGAGCAAGAGAGATTTCTCATCTTTCTGACGTTAGCATGTAGCTACATGTAGCAGTGTACTTGAAAAAAATCTAAAAGCTTCTAAACCCAAATCTACACATTTAGACATGTAGCACAAATCTAATCTAAAATTGGGGAGAAATTAACAACATTAGCAACCAAAATAAACATGTTTCCCTTGCATTAGCATGTAGCTTCATGTAGCAGTGTACTTGCTGCCTGGAAATGACTTTTAATGAAGTTTAGCATCACCTTTAACTGTGAAAAAATCACCAATAAAAGCTTCTAGACCAAAACCTTCACAACTGGACATTTCCAGCAGAAATATGGTTTGAAATCGGGGAGAAATTGACAACATCAGCAACAGAGATTCCATAATTCTCCGACATATAAGTATGTAGCTACATGTGACAGTATTTTTAAAAAAAAAAAAAAAAACCTAAAAGCTTCTAAGATCAAATCTTCACATTTGGACATACTCTAGCAAGAATCTGATCCAAAACTGAGGAGAAATTAACAACATTAGCGACCAAAATAAACATGTTTCCCTTACTTTAGCATGTAGCTACATGTAGCAGTGTACCAGTGTGCCATGTTCCAGCAGAAATATGATTCGAAATCGAGGAGAAATTGACAACATCAGCAACGGAGAGTCCATATTTCCCCGACGTATAAGCATGCAGCTACATGTAGCAGTGTTTTTGAAAAAAAACAAACACCTAAAAGTTTCTAAAACTATTTTCTGCACGAAAAATCACTAGTAAAAGCCTTTAAACACAATCCATGTTCTAGCAGAAATCTGAAACAGGGAGAAATTAACAACATCGACCACTATGATTACGTTTCCCTGATGTTAACATGTAGCTACATGTAGCAGTGTACTGTAAGCTACGTAATGTAAACACTTGCAGTCGCATGCATGGAGCCGATGACAATATAAAGAAATGGGTCATGATCTACTGTCATTTTGTAGTCAAAGTAGAAAAAAAAATTGTTGGAGAGTAAAAGCATGCTGTGAAAATTAACACTGAGTTGCCAGTTTATTAGGTATACCCAGGTGACCAATGCAGTCTAATACAACAGTCCTGAGATAAGTTCTCCCTTCATGAAGGTGTTCAGTTTTGGATGAAAACTAAATCATTTCAAAGGCTGTACTTTGAGGTGCTGTTGAATTGTATTATACAGAGATGTATAAAATGTGTAGCAGGGATGAGCAAGTACAGCATTCTCTGTATCTGTATCTGTTCAACCAACTCAATCATTTGTATCTGTACACGGAAAAGGTGGAGATTAGCCTGGATGTGAGTGGAATCAACACTTCTCAACACATTATAACCTTGATTGAGGAAAGATTTATTGCAGGACTATTGTATTAGACTGGGATGGTTTTAGCTAGGTGTACCTAATAAACTGGCAACTGAGTGTATCTCCCAGTTTAGAATGCTGGATTCATTAAGCTGTTATTATTTACTGTGTATTTTTTATGCCCTCTTGAAATCCAAAGCCTATTTTTTAGCCCCTGAGGTTAATAATTTCTATGTATTCTCTAAAACTTTTATAGGTAAAGAAAAACAAACCCGCCAGTGTTAATCATTAATGCAGAGTAGTTCCATATGGACATAATATTGCAGACTCTGTTGCCTTACTGCTGGACAATAGGTGAAACTCTGGTCAGGAGAGCGCATCATGCAGATGTACCCTGCGGCTTTTTCACCGCACAAAGAGCGACACAGTTCTGCAGTTAATGTAAAAACAGAAATAAATGAAAGTCCAGTTTATTATTTCTGAACTTGAACGACTGGATTTTCTCTGCAGGTTCTTATTACACTAACTGCTCTCTCAGAAGTCAGAGAGAGATGTTGGAAACTTCAACTGTCGAACCTTTCTTTCTGTCCTGCAGCTCAACCTTTTCAGACACCTTTAGTGATTCTCTCCCTCTCCTCTGGCGCTTCGTCCTCCTCACGTCTCACGTTTTCTATTGCTTTCTGTCTCTGTGAGCAGAATTGATATTACAGGCTCCTGGCTGCTGCTTTCTAAGAGGATCAGCGTAATATGAAATAATCTGTAGTTTAACACCACAGAATCTCATTAGGGTGCTTTGACAGTTTAGACGTTTGAACAGACTTTGAGTGTTGTCAGCGTTGCTATAGTTTGGGTTGTTTCAGCCTTAAAAACATTTGAAGCCATTTTCTTATCAGTGTAGCTATTTACCTGTCTGCCTTTCTATCCATTAATCTGTCTAACTAATCCAATCAGGCACTTCTCTGACATCAGGGACCATTTGTGGTGTGAAAGGCTCCGAATCTCCACAGCCAATTAGCGGCAGGCAGCAGAATTATCACGGTTAGTTTCCTGTGGATGGCGAGTGCTGACGGAGAGCTAAAGCAAAAACACAGAGGAGAAATTAGCCTGTCAAGACTCTGCGGCAGCTCCAGCCTGCCCACCTGCAGCTCTGCCAGGACACTTGAAGCCTCCGCTGTCTCTAAAAAAATTCAAGCTGAGCCTCATTGTGATGCTGAGATGGAGCCCATGCTTATCCCCATTAGCCTCTCCTCAAATCCAGAGGAAGAGACACACTCTTTTACCCAAACTGACACCCATCAGCTCGGGATGTGCCGGCAGGTTCTCTTGGAAAACTTTGCTGGTTGAAAAGTGAAATTGTGAGAGGCTTTTTCTCTCACCACAGTTACTGCAGTTTGAAGTGAAGGTGCTTTTGAAGCTCATTTACTCCACAATTGCTTCTTTTTAGTGTCAATCACAACATGTAGGAGTTAGTAGTTTCTCTTCTCTCAAGTGCTTTAAAAAGAATTTCACTCAGGATTTTATTGCTCTTTTAAAAGCCAAACAACATTACAGCACAGCTTGTGGTTTCAAATTTAAAGTATATAGTTCATTTTGGGTAAAATTATTGAGTAAAATTTGTTAAAATGTTCTCATTTCCAGGTCATCAATAACTGACACTTTCTCATGCCCCTTGGCGTGTGACACAGATACCGAAGGCACCCTTTGGCGCAACATGTGACGTACCAGCCAATTCTCATTACCAGGGTATCACATACTGGTACTTTTTCATGCCCCTTGGCATGTGATAATGACGCCAAAGGCAGCCTTTGCCATCTTTATGAGACATGCCTTTGGTGTCTGTATGTGACACACCAGACCATTCTCAATCCCAGAGCGTCATATACTGGCACTTTGTCATGCCCCCTGGCATGTGATAACAAAGCCAAAGGCAGCCTTTGCCATGTTTATAAGACACCCCAGGCTGGGCCTTTATCAAATATCGACACTTTCCCAAGTCATCAAATACCGACACCCTCTCTGCATGTGATACAGATACTGAAGGAACCCCTTGGCGTCTACATGTGACACACCAGCCCGTTCTCATTCCCAGAGCATCACATACCGGCACTGTGTCATTCCCTGTTAGCGTGTGATAACGAAACCAAAGGCAGCTTTGCCCTCTTTATGAGACACGGCGGGTCAGGCTTTCATCAAATACCGACACATGATACAGATGCAAAAGGCTCATTCCCAGGGCGTCGTACACCAGCGCTTTGTCATGCCCCTTGGTGTGTGATAGCGACTCCAAAGGCAGCCTTTGCTGTCTTTTTTTCATCTAACTCCAATGTAAACCTGTTCATGGCAATACTTGATGCTGAGAGCAACTGATGTAATGTAAAGAGTGAGAAAGTCAGCATAGGGTGGGAGGGAGAGTTAGGTGAATTGGTCAAACAAAATCACACTTTCACCCAGGAGACTGTTGTTCATGTCCAGTGTGAAACCAAAAGTCAGTGTTTTACGACTTATGCACTTTTGTTGTGCACTAACATCAGTCCTGTAACTTATTTATGTGACTTGGCTTAACAAACGTACTTATTTTACCCCAAAACATGATCATTTCTCCAAACTTAGCACCCATTTCACAATATAAACAACATGATACAATGTTTTTCAGCTGGGCAACCTGTGTGTCGCTATGAGACACAGAGGGGCATGACAAATCATTGTTTTTTGACGATTTGGGATTAGAGCAGGTTGGACACTCAGCTGTCACCTGGATGATTCACGTTCTAACACAGGGATAGGCAACCGCTGGGTCCAGAGCCATATGCGGCTCTAGAGATTTTATATCAAAAGGTCTTACAGTTTTTACACGTGTATTATTTTAACTAAAGAGCATAGATTTTGCTACTTTTAAAATGCAGAAATCAAGCCTTCAAAAAACTCCTCAATGTCTCTGATGAAAAGGCCACATTGAAACTTATTTATTATTCATGTGTATTGTTCTCAGAGCAGATTCGGCTGGATGACTCATTTAATACTGATGATTAGGGGAGATGGTTTGAGAATGAGATACTATATTTCAGTAAGAACTCAGAGGTAATATTAACATTAAAGATTAATGGCACAGATTTAATTTTACCAACTCGGGAGACCGTCTGCTGTCTTAGAAAACCTCTGAAATTTAACTTTAAAAGCAGAAGATTTCCCATTCATGTCTAAAGGTGAAGCTCTCTGGTGTTTCTTTACTCAGTACGCACAATATGAAATGAAACTGAACAATGATTGAGGGCTGACTTATAACAATATGCCACTAAACATCACCGTACCAACAACGGTTTGCTCTTCAGGGAGACAAAAATGACTTTCAAAAGAGGAAGTGATATCCAATGAAGCAGAGAGAAACACACAAGGGACATTCTTGTAATGCTTTATTGATCCAGCTTCCATGAGGGGGGATTTGCAGTTGGTTGCACCCAGACAAAGTCAAGAGTTGTTGTATGGGTTGGAGGACTTGTTTTGAAGTCTAAATCAGCGTATACTTTTTTTTTTGAGCGTCACAACCCTGGTGTAATGACTTGTTTCACTATCAGAATGTGATCCATTTGGTCTGATAACATTCTGAAAGTCTAGATAAGCCGCACAATTAAATAATTTTATCTCCATTTAAGTTAGTGGAGGGCTGAACTGCAAGTTAGTATCACAGTGGGCACTGATGACCTGCCATACATACCATCTTTGTCATACTTATGCGAGACTTTCCAGCATTTATTCCGGGGCTGCTTCCTTGTTGCCGACCCCAACTGTCTCTGACTCTCCTGCTTTGTGTGCTTCCTGGTAAACCACTCAGCTTTCTGTCCCGGACCAAGAGTTCTGCTTCTACCTTCCTGGTGGCTGTTTGCCTGATCCCTGTGGCTGTTTGGAGAGACCGTCACCCAGCCCTCCATAGTGAGTTTACCTGTTGTGCAGCCTGTGATTTCCTGTGCTGTCGATTACCTCGCCACGTGTCCTTCTTGTCTGTGGTGCTGCATCTGGGTTTGAACCACACCTGTGACGGTTAGGTGCTGGCTGGAGAAAGTCTGTGGTGCGTTTGCTCTATGGGCCCAACAATGCAGGTAAATGTATACCCAGGAATATGGTACTTTTTTGGCTTCATGCACCATTGAGCAATTTTCAAAGTAATGAGCAGGGCCCGCCTCAAATGTTGTGTCCCGTTCTCTTTATACATCCATGGATACGATAAGTGGTCTCCTGGTTGAAAGTCCTGAGTTTGTTTGACTGAGCCATCACTCCACTTCCTCCCTTCACAGACTTTCTTGCTTTATACTACGTCAGTTGCTTTGAGCGTCTAATATTGCCACAGATAGGTATACACTGGAGTTGGCTGGAAGCCTGGTGAGTCACACACAGACACGAAAGGGTGTCTTTGGTGTCAGCATTGGATGCCACCCAGTCAACATTTGTATGTGGGCCCCATGTGGTTAGTAACTTAGTTTAAAAATGGGCCCTATATGGGACTGACCATGGGTTCCATAATTGCTCCATACCAGGTGCCCACATGGGTGGATTTACCCAAGTGGGCCCCACATGGGTTATGCTATGGCTAACTGGGCACCAAGTGGGTATGGCCCCAAAATGAACATCTTATCTAAACCACCCATATGGTCAATTGACATGGCGCCATTATGGAACCATTGGACAGTCCCATATATGGCCCGTTTTTCAGCTCATTAACTACCCACATGGGCTCCACAAACAAATGTGGGATGGGCAAGGGCCGCTGACCAAGCTGTGTATTTGACCTGGCAATGAGTTTGCACATTGCAGGTTTAATCAGAATTTAGCATTTCATCAATGCATGAAAGTTCATTCTTGCAGTAAAACTTCTGCGACCAGAAGATGAATTAAGATCTGTGAAATAACTATTTTTGTTTCCATGCCACAGCCATAAACTGTGATAAATATCATAGCCTAGCATAATTCTCACATCACATATGCAAAACAAGTAGTCAGTGTGATGATATTCCACTTTCTCAGACCCAAACTGGGACAGTCTCTCAGTCTTTTATCCAATTTATGTAAGGGAACCACCTGAAAGGGAAAAGTGCCCTTCTTGTTCTGAGTTCAACCCTTTTATTCACCCTGAAGCAGTTACACAACCTTCTACAAGACAGCAGAGCCCCAGTAATGATACACAACTGGCACCTGAAATATAAAAGAAATGTATGGACTTAAATGTTTCTAAATGCAACTATATTTACAGTACAGGTAAAAGCTAATATCAGCGAGAGTGAAGCTTTAAAATGCCTCAACTGCTCTTTTTGTACCTTGTTTAGCATCAGCTGCTTTCATCTCTTTATAGTCAGTTATCAGGCACTGAGACGTCTTGATGTGTCGTCTTCTTTATGATATGAGATGCAGCAGTTTGCCCTCAGAGCTTTATGAGGATGAAACGTTTTGCTCTAGAGTGGAGACTACAGTCATGTTATCCATCCCCTCCCCTTAGCTGTTGTCTATAACAGGGGAAATACTGTGGTGAGGCTGAATGCATAAAACCTTTAATTATCTTGTAAAGAATCAGTTGGATGTTGGAGGCCTTTGTGAGGAATTGGAAAATTGACTTTTAACAGAAAATGTCTCCCCATGGACCCTTTACCTCCATCAAGTCAAAATCAAATCTGCCCATTGATTATTGACTTTGGAAGTGTTGGCACACTCTAAAAAGTGATTCACTGGTTACAACTTTACTCAAAATTAGGGGTAACAATTTGTGTGCGTCTTTTTAAGTAGTTCCAACTCTGGCATTATTGAGTCAATCATACCAAATTAAACTGATACGAAAGCAACTAAAACACTGCTGATTTGTGGGGCAAGTATGATAGAAACGTTAATGTCTGCACAACATCTCCATTCTAAGTCCATCCATCCATTTTTATCTGCTTATCGGGGCCTGGTCAAGGGGCAGCAGGCCAAGCAAAGCACCCCAGACGTCCCTCTCCCTAGCAATGCTTTCCAGCTCCTCCTGGGGGACCCCAAGGTGTTCCCAGGCCAGATGAGATATGTAATCCCTCCAGCGTTTTCTGGGTCTGCCACAGGGCCTCCCACCAGTTGGACGTGCCCAGAACACCTCTGCGCACAGGTGGCATCCTTACCAGATGTCCGAACCACCTCAACTGACCACCTTCGATGTGAAGGAGCAGCGGCTCTACTCTGAGCTCCCTCCAGATGTCCGAGCTCCTCACCGTATCTCTAAGGCTGAGCCCAGACACCCCACAGAGGAAATTCATTTTGGCCGCTTGTATCTGCGATCTCATTCTTTGGTCACTACCCAGAGCTCATGACCACAGGTGAGGGTTGGGACGTAGATGGACCAGTAAATCGAGAGCTTTGCCGTCCGGCTCAGCTCCCTCTTCACCATGACGGTCTGGCGCAGAGCTCGCATCACTGCAGAAGCTGCACCAAACTTCTGATCCATCTCACACTCCATTCTACCCTCACTCTGTGCCCAGGAGGCATCCTTACCAGATGTCCGAACCACCTCAACTGACCACCTTCAATATGAAGGAGCAGCTGCTCTACTCTGAGCTCCCTCCAGATGTCCGGGCTCCTCACCCTATCTCTAAGGCTGAGCCCAGCCACCCCACAAAGGAAACTCATTTCAGCCGCTTGTATCCGCGATCTCATTCTTTCGGTCACTACCCAGAGCTCATGACCGTAGGTGAGGGTCGGGACGTAGATGGACCAGTAAATCAAAAAGCTTTGCCTTCCGGCTCAGCTCCCTCTTCACCATGGTGGTCTGGCACAGCACCCGCATCACTGCACCAAACCGCTGATCCATCTCACGCTCCATTCTACCCTCACTTGCGAACAAGACCCTGAGACACTTGAACTCCCTCCCTCCATTCTTATAATGATTAAATAAAGAGCAAACCTGGATCAATAGATCATCACTGGGAGCAGATCTAAGAAACGAGAATGTTGGATCTGCTGTTCTTTGTGTCCACAAATCAAAACATTCACACAAGACAAGATGCACTGTACCGACCTAATTGATCCCTGGAGGCAGTTGAGATATTACCACAGCAGAGATCAGACATGTAGACTGAAGAACAAAGACACAAGGTGGCAATAAAGGATACTTTAAGTGTAAAATACAAAGTCTCCAGTTACTATGGTTGTAGATTTTGTGGTTAAAATTAAAATCTGTTAAGCTTAATGTAATCATGGTGATCTGACTTTTCTCCTTTAAATAACTGCATGTCTTTGTGTCTTAACTTCCACAGGGCCTTTGTTTCATCATCACACTGTTCATCATGACTGAATCCTCTGGAAGTAAAAGAAATGGTGTCTGTGCATGACTTTGAGTCTGTGTGTACATGTGACAAAGCAGGTTTGCATGTGTAACTGCACATAGTCGTGACTCTTGTTCATGTGTTTGTGTGTGTGAGTGTGTGGATGTTTTCTGGATCTCTGTCATACATGTAAGGACATATGTCTGATTTCAGCAGATTGCATCATCAAGAGGAGGAGGAAACAAAGCAGACTGGGGAATATCCAGGATCTGAGCCCGCTGAGCTGTCAACACTACCTCCACACTGTGAGTGCACTCCATTTGGCCTTACAGGAACGCTGCATAAGTAAGTAGGTAAACGTATGTGTAAACAGTTTATGGCAGCTATTTCTTTACAAATAATCAATCCACTCAGTACTTCTGTGCAATATCTTCACTGGTTGCCTGGCAGCCTCACCATGACAGTGATACTCTGAAGTCACTACACCTGTCAATGCTTGCTAAGAATTATTTACAGCATGTAACACCTCATAAAACCACAAATTATTGTGTATGGATTAAACAAAGGAGTCATAAAGGTTCCCTGTTGAGTTTTGCTGTAAATGTGGGACCACATTTTGTTTGTTCTCATGAAGGATATACACACACACATGGCAAAGGTGTCACTCAGGAGTGTCGTGTTATACGTTAGATACTGCAGCATTCCTATGATAGACGCACATGCATTTATGGGGCACAATGTGGTTTTGCCAAGTAGGACAGCCTACTTGGCAAATTCCTTTGTGCTTCTTCTTAGCTAAGCTAGTTTTCCAAATTAAAGTTAACACAATTAAACAAAATCCTCAGTTACACTGAACAAAAACCTTGTAAGCTACTGCAGGGTTAGCCAGTTAGCTTGCTAACTAGGTTGGCTATGTCAATGAGTAAACTTGCCAATAGACAAGAATGTTAGCGAGCTAGCTTGCTAAGTAGCTATGTCAACAAGTAAGCTTTCCAGCTAGAATATTAGCAAGTTAGCTTTCTAATAAGGGAGGCTATGCAAACAAGTGAGCTTGCTAATGACTAGAATATTAGCGAGTTAGTTTTCTAATGAGCGAGGCTACGCTAACAAGTGAGCTTGCTATTGACTAGAATATTAGCGAGTTAGTTTTCTAAGGAGGGAGGCTACGCTAACAAGTGAGCTTGCTAATGACTAGAATATTAGCAAGTTAGTTTTCTAACGAGGGAGGCTACGCTAACAAGTGAGCTTGCTAATGACTAGAATATTAGCAAGTTAGTTTTCTAACTAGGGAGGCTATGCAAACAAGTGAGCTTGCTAATAGGCTACAATATTAGCAAGTTAGCTTGCTAACTAGGGAGGCTATGGTAGCAAATAGGCCTGCCAGTAGGCTAGAATATTGTTCACTAACGAAGAGAATGAATAATAGTATTCTTCAGTTACAATTTCCGTGTTGATTCTTCAAGTTTGGCACAAATGTCCACCTGGACTCAACAATGAACTGATTAGTTTTTGGTGGTCATGAATGGGACAGAAAAGGTCATAGTGACCTTTTGATCTTGCTTGTCCCATTCTCTTGAACATGATATCTCAAGAACACCTCAAGGGAGTTCCTTCAAGTTTGGCACAAATGTCCACTTGGACTCAAAAATGAACTGATTCGATTTTGGAGGTCAGTGTGACCTTGCATCTGTCTCATTCTTGTGAACATTATATCTCAAGAACACCACAATAGAATTTCTTTAAATTTGACACAAACATCCACTTAGACTGAAGAATAAACTTATTAGAATTTTGTGGTTGAAGGTCAAAGGTCACTGTTACCAAACAAAATATGTTTTTGGCCATAACTCAAGAATCCATACGCTAATTATGTCAAAACTTAACACAACTGTTTAATAGGATAAAAGAAATGAAGTGATGACATTTTATATCCAAAAGGTCAAAGGTCAACTTCACTGTCACATCATATTGTTCTGCATAAAATACTTTTCTGGCCATTATTAAAAGTCATAACTCAGAGGGGGAGACATCTGGTCAGATACTTCATTGGTGACACTAATCTTGGTGCCCACCTTGAAACTGTACTGATTGTATAGATATTCTGTGCTGCTGGGGGGAAGATGTGAAGCATCCATGTTTTACAGATATAGATGTTAAGTGTAAGACAAACTTGACTGGTGCGTGGAGGCATACAACTGTGAGACAGTAATGATAGTTTCCTTTTGTGAGTATATTTCTAATCTCTCTCTTCTCCTCTTTTTAACTACTCCTCTATCTGTGCTCATGGTCACCAGATCATTAGATAACAAACACCTTCACAATGGAACTCCATTTCTTTTGATTGCCTTTAATTCTGTACATGACCTCAGGATGAATGCACACACTCAAATGTGACTGTAGAACCTGTATAGACAAAAACTGCTTTCTCTGTTGATCTCTGTCTGAATGGGATTATGTAATAACTAACACAGTGGTATAGTGGTAGGGGAGTGACCTCCCGATGTTGTAGTGGCATTATTGTTTTATCTCCTGCAGAGGAGGTGGGCGTGCTGTGACCTCACCACCACCCCTCACAGTTGTATTACACGTCAGTGGTAATTAGAGCTGATAGGCTGATGGACTGTATCTGTAGAAGTACTTACAATGATTCATTTAAAACTCTCCTTTTCCTGTGCTTCAGATTGATTTGATTTCTCTGCTGCACTTTTGTTTCCTTTGTGAAATTAGGGGCCATTTATTCCTGCGCTTTATTTCTTGTATTTTTTTATTATATTTTATCCTTCTTTAACTGAGTTATATCAGATTCTTAGCTCATGTTTTGAATGTAACATGAAGACAAATCTGCAAACTAACTACAAACTCTGAGCATCATATAAAAGTAGTGGAGTAAAAGTCCAGTATTTCCCTTTGAGCTGCAGCAGGCTCAAAGTACGAGTGCCTCCAGATGTCCTCTCCTCATCCTCCTTTGTCCAAAACCAGCACGCAAACTGGTAAATTATTCATTTCCATGATTCCGCAACAGAAAAAACGCTGTGTGCAGAATTTCCTGCAAAAGCAAGTTCATCAATCAACTTTCACCCACGCCGCCTCTGTCATATTACATGTCAATGGTAATAAAGGCGATAACAATCAAAGACACTCGGGTATGTCCCTGGGGAAATCTTACCCAACAGAGCTGCTCTGCCATTCTCTCCGTCGAAGCTTCGTCATCCTCGCAGATCCTCCTTCGCCATCCTCACGTCCCCGTAGGAGCGGCTGTATAATTCATGACCACAGTTGGTACCTGTCAGGCTGTTTCAGGGGCAGTGGAGAGGAAGCTGCCCTTAATCCAACCTACAGTTTACTAGTGAGAGAACATGGAGACCTGACCTTGTTATAGTGACCTAGACTTACAGTAGTAGCCATGGAGAATACTCGTTCCTGATTGGCCTGGAAGGTGTCAGAGGATTTCAGGTGTGTAACTGCCAGGCTGATGTAACAGTCATTCAAATTTTAGTTTTTGCAGTCTAGAAAGCTGCATGTCACATGTTTTATGATCACCAACCACAACAGAAATAAGATGTTTCTATTCAAGCTAGACGGGTAACATCAGTCTGATATATATCAGATGATATTACCTTATTGCAGATATATTTGTATTGATTAGGGATGCACCAATTGATCGGCCATATTCACCTTTTTGACTGCCATCGGCCTACCTGTAAATAAGACAGCACTCATTGATTGCAATGGCCTTAATTTTTTTTGTTGTCACATCAACTTTGCATAGCTTGAAAAGCAGAGCTTGAGGCAAATGGCGTCCGTCGTCCTGGGGACAATAGAAAACAGGTCTAGGATGGACAGAGACATTCCAGTGCCTTCAACACGAAAAGGACGCAGCAAGCTTACTATCAGTGGGTCAGGGGACATGCCTGTTGTTTCAGAATTGGCAGGAAGAGAGCTAATTAACGTTGACTGTTAGCTGTTAGCAGTGGGCGGCTGGAACAGAGGTTGCACTGAGTTACATTATGTTGCATTCAAGCTCAATTCAGTAAAAATGAGCATTGTATAAAGGAATATTAGATATTAGAGAAGGAATTATGATATAATATAAAACTTCAATTAGTACCCCAGGCTATTATTTGCATAACTCACTGAACTGAGCAGGCGTATATTCGGGACATACGTGCATATGAGAAAGGCTTTTAATTCCTTTCACACAAAACTATTACTCGGCAAGGATGAGAAATACAATATAAAGGTATATCAATAGTAATATCCATATCAAATTGTTTATTTAAACCAGTGTGAATATGAACTTGTTTACAATTTTGTTTTGGAATAAAATATCAATTATGATGTATACCAGGCCAGTAAATCCAAATGAATCATTGTTTGGTGCTCACGGTTTCAGTAAAATGAACTGAATGATTTAATTACAGAGAAACTTACCAAAATAATGATATGTGTAGCATCTCCATATTTACAAAAGTTTAAACATTTGTTTGTACAATCTAAGCTACTAACTAATGTTAGCTCCAGCTGGTAGCAAACAGTCTGGTTTTATACATCCAAAGAAGTTTTATAAAAGCGAACTACATGGCAACCAGACCAGGCGTCTAATTGAGATAGGCCTTTATTGTCAAAATGTGTAGCCACACCCGGCTAGTAAAAGGGACTGGACGTTTAACTGGCACTAGGCTTTTATTTGAAGTGTTATAGTAATATTTATCGTCATTTTTTAATAAAGTTGTTTTTCATCAATGTATCCTCATACAACAGTTCATATAATATCCCAAAAATGAACGCCCCAAAAAAGACATAAGATGCTTAACATAAAGTTACGTCCTCAACATAAATTTAAGGAGGTTGGCAATTAAGGCAAGTACAGTTACTGTGGCTGACAATGTACTTTAAAGTAACTCAAAGTTCACTTGAAGTTCACAGGGTTCTGAACACCGGTCTCCTGGGGCAAGTCCTGTGTTTTGTGACCAATCCACCATCCCAACCTGCCTCCTTACAGGTGCTGCTTCCCTCTTTACTCCTGCCAGCACTTTGGTCCTGCAATTGGTGCCTTCCCAAATATGTGGTTTGTACACAAAATATTGGCTCATGATTGCGTAGGATATGCACGAATTTTGGGTCATTACTTACTGTAGGAAAATGTACAAACAGTGCATGAGAACAGCCTGTTTTCATGTTAAAGAAGGTTGTATTAAAGGTTGTTAAGTAAATTTGTTTGATTGGATTTGTGCTCATTCAAAGGTAGCGCAGTGAAGGGCTGGATGACTTTAAAACAGTTCACTTTTCTTTATAATGCAGATATCATTGTGTCCCTGGCACAAAAGGGGGGATAAATAACAACAAAAACAAATCAGCTCTCAGCTGCAGCTTAGCTCTCAGAGCACCTCATTACCTCATCACCTAATTGGAGGTATAAAGGACAGAGAATAGTTTTGATTAATAAGGATCATTAAAAAGAAGGCATAAGCTACTTTCACTTTGAATAAAAAGCTTCCAATATGAGTCACTGCGTCTCCCCTGAGCTCCCAGAGGAGGTCACAGACCTCAGGTTAGGAACCTTCGCTGGTGGTTTCATGGTTTTACTAAGAGCCTGCTCCCCCTCTTCCTCCTCCCTCTCTGCTTCTGCATTATAGCCCCCCCCCCCCTCCTCCCACAGCCGAAGGAGGAAGTGGTAATGTCAGGAATGATTAGGGCAGTGTGGGTCATCAGAGCGACTCTCCTGTCAGGGTTGTTGAAGATAACAGAGGTCTCAGGAGAGCCAACAGTCCAGACAGCTAACCTCTCCTCTGCTTCTCCTTTTAACCTCTCTATTTCCCCCTCGCCCTTAAAAGCCTCCTCAGCACTCACGCAGACGGCTGTTTGCTTTTGTGTTTCTTTTCTATGACAGGATAAAGTTCTGTTCTGCTCACAAACACAGTTCTGCAGAGTTTATGGCTGCAAACAAGAGCATTTGCATGACGTAAACAGCTGCCATCATTGTTATTTTATCAGCTTAGTGTTGTAGAAGAGAATCCAAAAATTCCCTGTTTTCCTTTTGACTGGGTGTCAGGATGATGAACCAAACAGGAGAGTTAAAGTGCATTGTAAACTATGTGTACACAGAACTGAAACTAAATGTTTATTCAACACTCAGTTTTTGGTAAAATGTAAATGACAGTGACCTGCAAGCAAAATGGAAATTAGGCCTGGAGTATTATTCAAGACTGGCTGCAGGGTGTCCATTATCATGTATTAATGGACGACAGGGAGGTCATTATTTCCTGATTATGGATGTCTCTTAAGGCATTATCCCACTTATACCATGGTCACTTGCTGAAGAAGAAAATATTATCACCATTTGGCTATATTTTCATGTGTTTTGCAATAAAAATTGAAAGATTTTCACAAGCTATGACTCACCTGACTAATACCTGGAACAATCATTACCATCACATAAGGTTCTGATGCAATAGAAACATTCATTAGTCCAGTAAAAAAGACAAACCTTATATACAGCTTTAGATTTTGATTGCAAAACCAACACATTCTCACTCCGACCTCGTCAAATATTGACGTTTGGTCACGGACTTTCCACGTCCAGATGTGACGTAATAGGTACGCTGGGTGTGTTGGTTGTTGACGTTCTGGGATGCCGAGTCAAGTTCTGCCTGTTACATGCATTGTTTTCTTTCAAAATACACTTGTTGTGTCCTGTTTTCACAGGAAATGTAACATTTACATACAGTCTCTTAAATGCACTACATCTGTACAACGACATGAATTGACATTGTTAGGTTTAGGAAAGAAGAACAGGGTTTGGCTTTAGAATCTTACAGGATGCGAGCACCACACTCCTGGGTGTAAAACAGTGATTGTTGGACCCATCGACCACCTCTCCCACTCGCCCTACTCGGACTTTCACCTCCTTAACTTTTGTCCTGTTGCGTTTTCCCCTGACGCTGCTGGGCGCCGTTAAACTATAACAGTGACCAGCTGCGTATCATACCAAAATTAAAGGATGCCATTTTTCATCAGTGTCTGACACCGTGAGTCACTTCCCTAGCGCCGGATTTCAACAATTTTGCAACAGCTGATGGTGATGTGCAGCTTTGTAAGTGTGTAGAAATTATTTGTAGTTGTAGAAGAAAATTGTCTAAATTAAATTTTATACAACCTGTCCCCTTGATTCTAATTTCTGATACATGAATTAGCGTTACTGGATTAGTGTACAGATAAAAAACAAATAAACATAGAAACTACAACTAAAAGTTGACTAAAATATCATTAATTTTGTCGACTAAAACTATGAAGGATAAAAATGACTAAAATGTGACCAAACTAAGACACATTTTTGTCTCAAGACTAAGACTAAATGTGAAACAGCTGTCAACATGAACGCTGGATATTTGGATTTCTAACATAAGACTGCTATTTTGAAAGAGTTCACTGTTTAAATTTAAACTACATTTTAAAAAGTCTAAACTTTAGAGCAACTTAACAGAGGCTTGAGATCAAGTAATTAACAGGCATGGTAATTAACCAGTAAGTCATAAGTCATTTTCATTTGGCCTTAGATTTGCAGACTGCTCTGTAATTGGAAGATCCTGGGTTCAGCTGTTAAACATCTGATGTGTACTCAGTGCAGGAAACTGAATTTCACTCGCTCACATGGATGACAGTGTGGTCTCCTGGCCAACATGTGCTGTAAAATAAGTAGATGTAACTGTGGCCTCTTGATAGAAGGTTGTCCTGTCAAGAGATGTTTTAGTGTATCTTCAGCTGACTTTCAAACATCTAAAACACAGATGAAATCAGTGAGGTTCTATTAGCTGAAGGCTATATTTCACTTAACGTCATTCACCGTGTTGAAACTGACCTCAGCTGAGGAAGTCAGCTTGTTAGTTACCCACATAAATCAATGTAGTGATTCAGGCTCTGAAAGTGTAGCAGAATCAATAAGAGCTAACGATTATCTCCGCACTAATTGACACAGTGTCAGTCAGGATGATAGCAAGGTGTCACTGAGCGTCATGTAGGTGACCTCATGGTTAGAGAGACGTCAGGTGCCGGAAGGTCGAAGGGTTTGATCCTATAATGGGATTAGTTCAGTCAAAGTGAAGCGCTGAGCTCTGAACCCACCAAAAGACTGAGTATACTCAATAAAATAGATATAAATGCAGTGAAATTTTATAATAGTTATTATTTCAGGTAGCTGTTTCTTATTAACAGGAAAATAGTTTATGGTTTGTTTGGGGAATGTCCACCACGGTATTATCCAACACCTGTATGAGGTCCTGCAATTTTAAGTTTAGACCCAAACACACACAGACACCTGATGCACTATGTCAACAATCATAAAACATTATAGATGTGAATAATGATTTAGAAGTGGATGCTCTTAACTAGTTATAAACTAGAGGTCGACTGATGGGGCTTATGATGCATTATGAATACCTAAACTCATCTGTACACACCTCAACAATCAACTGTAGTCAGGACTCAGTGTTTTAAAACAGTCCATGCAGTATCATAACTTATTGTATGTGTTAAATAAAGTGACATACATATTGATGCATCTATAATAATGTATGCTTCATTATAATGTTTCATTGTTGGTGGTCAGTAAAGTGTGATACATTTTCATGTATTTAACCCTTTGAAACCTGAGTTTTCTTGTGCTGAATTCAGGTGCCTTTCACAAGCATTTAAGCCTTTGAAACCTGAGCAAACTGGTTTGTTTTTTTTGTTGTTGTTTTTTTTTTTCAAAATTATGAGGAAAAAATGACAATGACCAAGAAATTGGTAAAGCTGACAAGAAAATAATTATTAAAAGTAGAGAAAGACAGGAAATTCTTAGACATTTCTTTAAGAAAAATGTCCTGAAAACCTGGATTAACATTACGGATAATGAATAAATGTCCAGAAATCCGTATTTATGATTATTAGAATCATATATTCAAACTTATGTAATGGAATACATACAATATATATGTATACATTTTTTAATTTTAAAACTTTTTTTCAGGACATTTCCATGTTTATTGTTGGGTTTTGTTCTTTTCTTCCTCATTTTCAGGTAATTTTTTTAATTTGGGGTCATTTCTAGTTAAGTTGCTCACTGCCTTCTTCCCATGTTTTTACAAAAAAAACAAACAAAAATCAAGCCAATTTGCTCAGGTTTCAAAGGGTTTGTCTGATACCATCTCACATCTAAAGACAATGTGTCATGGGTCAGAGAGTTTTTAGTCACAATAAGATATTGCAAAGGCTGGGCATCTTGTAGAGTCACTATTTACAACAGTGTTTGCTTCAAAAAAGAAAAGTGGACAGAAAATGTTGCAGCCTTCAAAATCTCCAGGGAGTATGCTACTGTATATAGCTAGCTAGCTAACCCCTATCCCCATTTCAAACATTTGCATGTTATTATGAAACTTTATGTTTCAACAAAAGATCATGTTTTGGTTTTAAGTACTCGGTTTGGGGGCACAGTCCCCAGCTAAAAAGCAGTGATGTTTCAAGAAAATACAATCGCTTTTTGTTCCACTATCTCCAGTAGAAAAACAGACACAGGTGGCTATAACATATTTACATATAGAGCCTAAAAAGCTGGAAACACAGCAATGACTCACTAAAACACAGCCAGTTTTGTTGTCTGTTGGTCTTGAACGGTGGTCTGCATCTTGGCAAGCGTCTTGCCTCGGTACAGTGCCATACACATCCCCTCCACCTCCTGCTGACAGTCAGCTCATCCACTACATTACTGTAGAAACACTGATATGATCCATATGACACATGCAAATGTAACACGTGTGGTTTGCAGAAACATACAGTGCAAACATTTTCCTCTAGTGACTGAGCTGCAGTTTTCACTCAGTATTGAAAATATTCAAAATAAACACACATCAACTTTCAGGTGTTCTTTTTTTCTTTATTTTTGGTGCATAGATTTGAAATAAGCAGCCCTAATGATAGCGCACATATCAATAGCCACCCATGAATAAAATCAGATACATGCACAGCTGAAGTATAAAGACTCGTAGTGTTAACAAAGCCGAGCAGAGACAGAGAGAGGAGCAGGGAGGGTTTGTACGGTGGGAGGAGTGTGTTCAGTTCCCCTCTGAGCGCTGGGGCTCAAACACAGCCCTGCAGCTCCTCGGTGACATGTGAGCACTCAGGGATTACATAAACCCTGCTCTCCTTGGGAGTCATACAAATAACAACACTTAGTCAGGACTCTGTTTTTCTGCCTGGTGACTAACCAGTTTGGCCTCAGAGCTCAGGTCAGTAAATTAGGCACTAATGAGGGGTCGCATTGTTAGGCACCCATCAATGATTGTTCTTTGAAAGGCTCGTAATTAAGAGTCACTTACAAATATCACTGTAACACTGATTGCTTTGTTTAGAAGGAAAAATGTTTAAAGGTTTAAAAAGACAACAAAATGGCGGCACAGTGGTGCAGTGGTTAGCAATGTCGCCTCACAGCAAGAGGGGTCTTTGTTCAAACCTGGGGTGGATGTACTGCGGCTTCCTCCCACAGTCCAAAGACATGCAGGTTAATTGGTGACTCTAAATTGTCCGTAGGTGTGAATGTGAGTGTGAATGGTTGTCTGTATCTATGTGTCAGCCCTGTGATAGTCGCCCTATGACAGCTGGGATAGGCTCCAGCTCCCCCATGACCCCCAACAGGATAAGCAGTTACAGAAAATGAATCTATGAAATTTAAAAGAATGACTGTAAGATGTGAAGGTCTGAACCCCTCTGACAGTGAACGTCTGCCCTACTGAAGTGTCGTATACTGCAGAGTCCCTGCAGCCAAGCCTGACCTTTGACCTCTCTGTAGACCAGTGTTACGAGGAAAGACAAATTTCTCCTCATGGGGGGAAGCACTGAGAGAATTGAAATGAATCCCATTAACGTTAGTCATTAACATAATGATATAAAGATCCAATGAATGAAACCTGCCCCTGATCATTTGCGACTGAAAAAGCACTCGAATGAAAAAAGATGAAAATGTCTTTCATGTTTTCTACCATGTTTTTTTTTTTTTTTTGGATAGTCATTTCCTTATTTTAGTTAAGAAATAATTTGGTAAACAACAGTAAAAGTTACATAATTAACTCTAAAATACAGTTTATTGATGCATTAGTGCCTCTGGTTGACAAAGGGCTTGGTGAAGGTGAATACAGCCGAGATCAACAGGCATAGGCGGCCTTACCTATGTTTCAACCGTTTCAGTTGAAATGGGCCCCGGCCACCAGGGGGCCCCCAACTGACTGACAAAAAAATAAATGCCACAAGGAAGACACAATAATAAATCACTGCCCGCCATCAGCTAACTAGCTAGCTAACATCCCTAACGTTACAAAATGAAACGCACATACCAGAGTGGTGCTGAAAAGCGAAAACTAGCAGACATCAAAAGGAAAGCTGTGAGTAGTCTTCCAAAAGTGACCTCTTTCTTTGGTCCTGCATCTATAACAGCTGCACCGACTACAGCAGCGGCTGCAACCCACTCACATAACGCCAGCCAAACAACAAATACGGGAGAAGGTGAAAATAAAGACCTTTCTACTGAAACAGCTGGTGATAATGATGACCATACATTATTGTTTGAAGCACCACATGATGATAGTCCCACAGCTGAGACAGGTGAGGGAGATGCCACCACCAGTACTGCAGCCAGGGAGAAAGTCCCACTGCCATTCACAGAGACAGACCCGGCATGTTGGCCAGAGCATATTACCAGTGACCAATGGATCGATATTGTTCGGAGAGGTCCCGTTCAGATAGAGGACTTTAACTTCCCACAGAGCCAAACACGCTGCCATTTTACCAGTGACAGATATTTCATAAGGATGAAAAATGGAGAAAAAATACGCAAATCATGGTTAGTGTATTCAAAATCATCAGATTCAGTTTTCTGTTTCTGCTGTACCCTATTTGGCAAGCGAAATCACAGTCTCACTGACGGGGGTTTCAGAATGTGGGAACAACTCACTCTCACACTCCAGGATCATGAGAAATCAAATGCACACCGTTCCAACATGGGCAGCTGGCGTGAGCTGGAGACGCGTGTAAGAACGCACAGTGCCATTGACAAAACATACCAAGAAATACAAATGCTGGAGAAGAAACACTGGAACGACATCATGAAAAGGATAATTGCAATAGTCTGTCACCTTGCAGAACGAAACCTTTCTTTTTTTCCTCCGTCTGTCTCTGTCTTTTCATGCAGGTAGTGAGCTGTCCACGGTGCTGAAATGACGCAGAGCACTCATTAGTTTTGTTGTTAATTTAAGTTGAGAATTTTGAATTTTTGATTTTTTGGCTGAATTTTGAAAACAAATCTGTAGAAAGTTGTTTCTCTTTTATTTCCGTTTCTCTGACGGAGAGAGTGCTCTGACCACAACTGGACAAAAATAACGCGGAGCACTCATTATTTTTGTTGTTAATTTAATTTGAGGGGATTGTAAGGGACAATAAAGTATCCATATCCTTATTTGTTGCAAACCAACCTGAATCCTTGCCTTTTCTGCTGAGTCCCGGTTTCTTGCCCTGGTTATGATTTTAACACTTGGTCACAATGTATCGTTTTACATGGGAAAATATGTGCGTCCTTGGGACACATGGATGACTTTACTGCGTTCTTTCAGCTTATAATGCGTCACGGACGCAGGACGCGTAGCTGGCAAACATAATTATGTTTATGTTTTACGTGGTAGGGCCCCATATTAAGTATTGAAACGGGCCCCCTGATTCCAAAGGCCGCCTCTGTCAGCAGGTGTGGTGAATTCTAAATCTTCTCTCACATCACTGGTCTCGTAGCTCTGACACAGCTCTGCCACTCTTAAATGTGAAAACGAGCTTGGAAAACAGAAAGTTTTATCCCAACTCAGGATGTGTCTCGATGGTTCACTGCACACATCACCACAAATCAGCAAATGTGCAACACAACAGTATTTATCTTTGTTTTTCACCCATTTATTTTTCTGTCTCCTTATGGACTCCAGAGAAGATGGAAAAATACATCATGATTTTGTTTGTTTGTTTTAGGCCATGTGCACCACTACCCCATTTTCTAAATAAAGCTAAAAGCATTTGTCTTTTTTTTCCAAGTTTTGTTCTTGTTGTTTTTCTCGAAACACTCTAAACACACTGCACTGTGTGTGAGCAAGTTATGTTGCATTACTGTCATGTCTTTCTTTTGGCTAGACATGTATTTTAATCGACATTTATCTTCTGTTAGCATTAGCTATTCTGCCATTAGCTGTTAGCCTGTTAGCTCATTAGCTAGTGAGTAAAAAAGTTGCTAACACACAATATTTGTGTTTAGAGTGCATGTAGAAATTAAAACTCACCTGGAGGAAAACATTAATTCTTTTAATCTTATTTAGAACATGGGTTAGAGGTGCAGCTCAGCCTCTTGTGGCCGACATTAATAGCCCACTATCACGACAAAAAAACTATTCATCTGCAAAAAATGTGGAACTGTGAAAGATCATTCCAGCAAAGCCTTAAAAGAAAAAAAACAGTTCTTCAGTCAAAAACACAGGAGAATAAACACTCTAGGTCAGATTCAGGAAATGGATCACCACATGTTTTTTCTCCCTTGCCTCTCAGAGCTTAGATTTCGTTTTAAATTTACCAAACAATCTTTTACAAGACAAAACAAAACCAAAAAAGGCATTGTCACATTTCTTAAAAGTGAATATAGAAGTAGAAAAAAGCAGGAGTACATACTCAAGTTTACCTGTTCTTTTCTGCACATTACATTTTTGTCATAGAACCTTTTAAAAGGGATAGTGCACCCAAAAATGAAAATTCAGCCATTATCTACTCACCCATATGTCGAGGGAGGCTCAGGTGAAGTTTCAAAATCCTCACAACACTTGTGCACACATGTGAGCACGGTCTGCAGAGAGGCTGTTAGAGCTACAGGCTACAATGAGGCTAAAAACAGAGTTCAAATGATGTTTTTCCAAACAGCTTTTTATGTCGGGGCTTCAGGACACTTGGATCACTACGGACGAGCAGTATGGAGATATTTTGTGCTTTCAATCATGTTTTTTTGGACGTTTGAATCTGGGGCGCCGTCAGCCTCCATTAGGTGGAGTTGTGTTGCTACCCCCTCTCCCCTTGGATTTCCGCAAGTGTTGTGAGGACTCTAAAACTTCACCTGAGCCTCCCTCGGCATATGGGTGAGTAGATAATGGCTGAATTTTCATTTTTGGGTGCACTATCCTTTTAAGAGCAATTTGAATCCAAACAGTGTAAAAAAAACAAACAAGTATTTTATTTTATAAACAAACATCAGCAGAATAAGTATAGCCTATATTTTGAATTTTGAAGATTAGCAGTGCTAACTAGTAAATTTAGATAACAGAGCAATGATTACATTTCTCAGCTGCTAGCAGGAGCAGAAGACTTTTATTAGCTGCCTTCTCACCTTGTTCTTTTTTTAATTGTCCATACATGGCAGAAAAACCTGATTTACCCTCGAACATTTCACTCAACTAATGATATATGACATAACTGTAGATTATGATGAAAAGCACAATTTAAAAAAGTATATCCTGCCTGTTGTGACTTGTGTTAGACAGACGTTATACATTCAGTGGTGCTGGTCAGACAGACGCCGCAGTCACATCTCAGGGCCACAGGGTAGGTGTACGTGGCGTCGACGTTTGGCAGGCAGTTGGGCAGTTTCACAGTCACCAGACGGGTCTCATTGTAGGTGCAAACACGCTGGTAGGACTCAATGAAGGGAGGGTCGAGGACGGGCTTCTGGAAATACAAACAGATAAAAAAAAAACCAATCATCTTCATAACTTTTCTCCTAAAATGGTGATTATGAGTAATATAAAAATATTTGATGATGTTCACTTTGGAGGTTAGCTCTGACTGTGTCATTATTTTCTACAGGGGGCTTTCAGGTGATGGAAAACTATTGTCAGCTTGTTGCTCTAATTAGCAACATCTTAGTTATGCAAAATAGCTAATTCATCTAGAGAGAGTTTGAGCTTTTGCTGGCTTCATGTTAAATTTTACCACCAGCTGGTTCCAATACCAATCTAACAATGCCAGTTCAGTCAAACTCAAGTTAAAGTCAAGAGGGTTTGTTTGCTATTTTTTTTTCTCAAAGACTCATTAATATTTCCATCAATATGTGGGATGTGGTACAACCTTAAAATTGGAACATAAATCCACATTGTGTTGGTGAAGATTCTCAGTCATCCAGGTCATGGTAATCGTAAGTGCGATATCGTAGGCAACTGGACTTGCTTGCGTTTAGCTTGAGAGGCGAAACATCTTCAAGAAACGCAAACAAGTCCAGTTGCCTACGATATCGCACTTACGATAAATCCACATCCTTAAGAACTAGCAAACATGATGAATGCATTTCCTGTCTCATAAAACATGAGAAACTCATACTGTAAAGATATTGTCACTCCCAACTTTCCGGCAGCCTGGTCAGTGGCCCTATGCTTCAAACTGTGACGCTCTAGGTTCCCCTTTAGCATCAGTTTTTAATACTCTGGGACAGCGTGTCAATTTCACATGCTACAGTATCTTTTCGAAATAAACTTTGTGTTCACAGGAAACAAAGGTTTCCTCACCAATACTACTTTAGGTTTAGGCGACAAAACTACTTGGTTAGGTTTAGAAAAAAGCCAGGTAAGTACGTTTGTTACGTGACATAAGTAAATTATGTGGCGTATAATGTTAACTGTAATGTAAAAAACTGTGGGAAGGTGAAATTAAGAAGTCCGGGGTCTCATTTATCAAACAATGGGTAGGATCCGTACTAAATATGTACGTACGAACAAAAGCCAAAAATGTCGTGGGCCAAAAAATATTTCTACAGTCAGGCTTCCACCTCACCATCTGTGTCACCAATTTCCTGTCTCCAAAATGTTCGTAAGCATGGGTCAAAGTTTCTCCCATTAAGTCTGTTTTTATACATCACAACTTTTGCATGTGAAGTGACGTACGCCTCTTTCAGGCCTCGTTTTGTGCGTATGCTGTGTATATAAATGATGTGGTGGTGTTTGTTTGACCCCTCACAACACCACCCTCACACCCTACGCAGAACTTCTCTCTCTCTCCGTATGTCATTGCCGCTGAAGGCTTACAATGGAGTTAGTTGAAAGCGTGGTATGTCTCCTACAGACGCTAAAGGGCGCCTTGTGCGTCAGAATGTGATGCTAAAGGCTACTGACCAAGCTGCTGTGTTTGACACTCTGAAAATGTGAATGGGCTGGAAGTGTTCAAGTCATTTTGCAGTCCTGTTCTTCTCCTTTTTTAGTGGCCTTTACAGCTCATTACATCCACCACCTGTTGATATTCAGTACCGCCCTCTGCATTGTCAAATCACCTCAAGGCATGGCATGTACATACAGGCTCAAGTGCCTTAAGAGCACAACATATACACAATAGGAGGACCCACTCATTAGAACATTTCTCTCCAGCACCACTTATGGTCAAAAACTTTACCAAGAAGAACCTTTGTTAATTTTTTCCAGCTTCAAACCAACCTACAGTTTCCTATGTCACAGTAACCAGAAACAAATCCACCTTATTAGCTTCTTGTTTTAATATGCTGGTGAACCTCCATTTTGTTATGAAGCTGTGTTTGAAGGGATGTTTGTGTCACATCAGCAAAGCTTCTGTTAATTGCTAGTAGTGTTTGTGTTCCAGGAATTTAATCTTATTCTGCTGATGCAGTTATTAAAAATCCTCCATCATAGCTTGAATGCACAGAAGGTAAGGCTGTAATTAGAGACTGTCCTGTGACCCCCTGACCCCCTAACTGTCTGTCCTACAGACTGGCCCTAAAGCAGGACATCCACTGCGTTCTGACCTCCCTGTGGGGGAGAGCAGACACAAAGATGAGTCTCCTCCCCGAGGGGATCCAAAGAGTATCACAGAACAAAGCTCAGGCCTCGTGCACGCACACCAGCCGCACTGCAATAATAAAGCAGAGAGAGTCATGAGCCTCCTAATGCCTCCTGTCACTGAGCACAATGTACCAGATGAAAGTTGAGATTTCAACGCATTTTTTTGTAATCAGTATGCGGCGACTTATGAAATCCAATTGTGTCATTTATGCACTTGAGGCATTGTTAAGGAAACTGCTGCTGTCACTTCAATCTCAGGATTCCACGCTGCTTTCCATTCTTGCAGAACGTTAACTCAATTTCAGTGCTCGCTGCTCCAAAAGCCTCCTGTCCTCCTCCATTCTCATGCAAGATTTATACTTCACACAGCCGCTCATTACTATGTGACAAAAATGAGATCTGAGTCACTTATTATAAACACAGAACTTGTTTTTCCTTTGACAGCTGACGTGCATATGTGTCTCTATCTGTTCTGATATGTGTCCGTCTATCTACTGTATCCGCCTGCAGCTGGATCCTGCCTGCACTCGCAGCCGACCTTGCACTGACCTCTCTGTGGAGGGAGGGAAGCGAAAACAAATTTTCTCCATGGGGATCACTTCTCTCTCTCTCTGTATCTATAGTGTTTGTCTGGCTGTCTGTCTCGGTGTATTCATCTGGCTGGCTGAATCTGCATTTAATCCATCTTTTTCTTCTTCTCCTCATTCTTTAAATGTAGCCTGATGGAAACAGCAAACTGTTGTCTTCTGTGTAAAGTTGTCAGCTTTGTTTACGTCACCTCTCACATTTACACTCCTCTCCTCCTCTCTGTGTGTACAGTACAGTAGCCGTCTCCCAGCCGCTCACCTCCCAGGTCTCACAGCGCCCCCAGCAGGCGTCCGTGGTGATGTGCAGCCCCCCGCAGCCAGGCTTCCTGGCCAGGAAGGTGAACTCCCGCACGGCGCAGCCAATGAAGCGCCGCAGGTTGACGGCTGACGCCAGGTGGGGAGAGTGTGGCTGCAGAGACATCCAGAGCAGGAACCAGCACAGGAGCAGTCCAGGCCTCCTGAGGCTGGGAAGCAGCAACAAAAGCGTCTTTTTACACGTTGTGTTTTCATAGTTGAAGAAAAGATGGATTTAAATGAGAAGCTTTATAAGCTCCAGGTTAAAAGAACAGGTGCAGAAGAAGCCAGAAAGGTATCTTGCTCAAGGACACTAAAGCAGGGCAAAGACTGAATCCCAATGAGCTTGGGGTCTGGGACTAAAAGAAAATAAGTAGTCAGTAATATTAAGGGATGGACAACAATATCAGCCAATATCGGCTTAAAATAAAATATCAGAATTGTCCAACATGCCAATTTCTGCCAATATGACTGACAACCAATATATTTATTTTTTTGAAAAAGAGCAAGACGACTGGTTGTTCTGCAGAATTAAGCGTGATCAAAACCTTGTGTCAGGTGCTCATGAAGAACAGGAAACAACAGGATACACAGAAAGATAATCCAGGCACTCCAAAAAAGTAGAAAATGAGACAGGAGGTATTAAACAGCCTTTACTGAGGTAGCTAAATCATTAAGAGCCAACATGTTTCAACCACTGCAGATCTTCGTTGGGGCTTCAAAATCTAAAAGTTTTAGATCCGTTTTACAGATTTCTTAAACCACCACAAAGTAAAACACCCACTGGCTTCCATTGCTAAGCAGCTAGGAAGACTCAAGACCAGCTACTGCTATTGAGGTTCAGCATAATTTCAAGGACAAGGTGCCAAGCAACAGATGTGTTTCACACATTTTAGTGGTTGAAATGTTTTGAAAACAATTTTTATTTGGTATAGAGGCTTCACATTCTCACAGTTGGAGAAGAACTGTTTTAGGCCTACAACACTGATGTATAAAAATGAAGATGTTCATATTTATATTTATTAATTTATGTTTTTGTACAAGTACTTAAGTAGAAGATTCGTCAACTCAACATTCATCCTGTGAACTCCAGCACAGTGTAATAAAAATAGGTTACAAGATCATTAATGCTGTGTACACCAAATTCCTACTTAAGAATAGTAACACCAAAAAAATGTTGCCTCTCATTTGTGGGGTTGCAGCAATACACTGGTTTCAAGGTATACAATGATATAAAAGTTGACCATTATCGTACAATATCGCAAATGCAGCTGGACGGAGAATCTCCCCTTTATTTTAGATATTTTCAAAGGGGAGACTTTTTACACATGCCTCCATTAAATCAACAAAATGGTTTCAAGTTTCAATTATAGTTATAAAATGTTTGTTTAACCAAAAATGACCCTTCCCAGCTGCCATTCTAATGATTACTCACTGCTGAATCAACATTAGATGCAATGTCTGACTCACTGTTAAGTTATGTTTGATTTTGATATAAAATCAATGTTGTTTCAATGTTGTTTCATAAACTGTTAACGTTGTTTCAATATTGTTTCAATGTTGAAACAGATCTTTCTGAAATTTCAATGTTGAGACTTTTGTCAACCTTTTTACATCCATTAGAATTAAACGTTGTTTCAATGTTTTTTTTTTAATGTTGAAACAACAACTGACATAATTTCAACATTGAAGGTTGTTTGTGTGCCAGCTAGGTTCTGTTTTCATTCCTTTAAGGTTCATTCTAATTGATGATAATATCAATTCTGTAATACAGTGATACCATGAAACTGCAATATTTTCTGAGATGGTTATCGTACAGTGAAAATCTCATACTGTTGCAACCCTACTCATGATGAATGATGATGACAGCTGGAGAACAATTAGATACGACATAGGATAACAGCTTTACAGGATCATTCTTTTCTTGGCAACTATCATGTTTTTCACATATGATTTTTAGATATTCTATCATCTCAAATGGCTTGAAAATTATGTATATAGCTGCTGTAAATGAGGAAGAAAAATCTCAGTGGGGAAACATGCCCCAGAACCCCCTAGATGTGGGCTGAGCCCCAGATGTTTACAACATCTTGCTTTGCACCTGGGTCAAAGGTTATTGGTGACCTTGGAAACAGCATTTGGGGAAAAAACTCTCACCACAAGGGGCCATTTAGTAGCTGTCGATCACATTTCTCACAAAAATATCATGTTCCATGAAAAAACGTCATCTACTGCTGAGGATCCAACCTGCTCTCACTCCACAGTTGTCAAAATCTAGCGCTTGGGCAATGACTTGGTCGCCGTTATGGTGTAATGGCGCTTGGTGGCATAGGGGGAAACATGATGGGACAAGAATGATAGTTAAGGCAGCGAAAGTCTGAGTAGGGCTGGCGGATGGGTCCAGCAAACACCAACTTTCACCCGGGAGAGTGGTGTTCGCGTCCCGTAAGATTATAAAGTCAAACCCTGTTCTTGTTTCCTAAACCCAACCACGTGCGTTAGTTTTTGGAGGGAAAAAAGTCAATTCACATTCTTGTTCTGACGTAGCACGTTTATATTAAAAGAGACTGTATGTAACAGGCTGAACTTGATGTCAACAACCAATGCACCCAGGGTACCTTGCACATTGTATCTGAGCATGGAAAGTCCGTGACCAAACATTGATATGTGACGAGGTCGGAGACAGAATGTGTTAGAAGCTCAGGTGATAACGATCAAAAGGTCCAGAACAGCTACTAAACTGACCTTGTGGTGAGGTTTTAATCAATGTAACCAGGACTCTGTAGAGAGCAGTAAAACTGAATTCACTCACCATTGTGACTTCTTCCTTTGCAGGATCATCTCAGCTATGACTCACAGTTGCTGTCCAGCAGCCAAACACAAGGATCAAAGCGTTGACTACTGAATATACACTCAATACAGTGAAGCACAGAAGTTTAAGTGCTGGAAACAAGCAGCTGTTCTCACAGTTCAGGCCAGTATTATCAGCTCTGAAGTCACTCTTTGTCAGCGTGGACGGCGAACATGAACCTCAGTACTTGTCAGTGTGTGCTCCTCAGACCTGAACCACCTGCTAATGGATCTGACAGCACAAGCCAGGGCTTTTTATCATCATGTGTCCTGCCAATCAGAAGCTGAAGTCCTCACCTCAGTCTCTCCCTTCCCCTGACTCCCCAAATCCCCCGGAGGCCCTTCTACCTGTCGCTGCCCATCTAGCTCACCTAACAGCTTGTTCCCACTCCATTAGCTTGATTAAGGCAAAGAGTCTGCCTTTTTGTTCGTAGTCATCCACACGGAAGAAAGGGGAACAACACACTCAAACACAGTGCTACCTGTGTCTACTCCCACTCATCTGAGCTCAATTAGCTGGCTCCAGAGACAGACCCTGCTCCTGTTCTCACATGCCGACTGTAATGACTTCACCCCTGAGCTCCAGCACCGCTGCCACTTTGTCGCTTACTTTTTCGTTATGTCTCTTTTTGTTTCCGGAGACATTTCCTCACGCATGCAGAGAAAGCTGGCTATTACTCATGCCATGTCTTGCAGGCATTGTAAAGCTTCACTTAAGACAGAAAGGATGCATATCGGAGGATGCGTCAGGCCTTGCAGGAGACAATGACAGAAGGAGAAAAGAGACGTGAAGAAAGGGGGGAAGAATTGATTTGGGTGAGTAAGCACCTCATCAAGAAACTACCATCGTCAGAGCCCCTGCGGGCAGCGTGTGGAGCCACTGGAGCAGAACTGCTCTCAAGCAGTTCAGGAAATAAATCTTTAAAAGTGAAGTTGAAAGTTGAGGCCAAGCAATTAAAGTTAGATTAGAGGAAATATTGAGGAGGATGAGCCGGGGACAGGTTCACACTCCTCTCAGACACCGTGTCCTCCTCACAATCAGGAAGACTGGAGACTATTAATGAACAATGTGCAGGGTGTGGAATCACAGAATGCATGTAATTGGATAACAGTGGTGATTACACTGGGGTTAATTGTAATCCAGTACAAAGGGAGTAAGCCTGGATTTCCACAATCCTGCTTTTGTGTAATTATTCGCGGACTGCAAATGAAAGATTTTAGCTCCGTTTTTTGTCATACTTCATTAACTCTTATGGGGAAGTTTTCTGCTTAATTTAACTCGCCCTGAGGGGCGTAAGGGCAATAACAGGATTCCTAATACTTCAGCCAAGTTATATGTATTTCACTGTGAGAGGATCCTTTCAGTGAGCACATGGAAAACTTAACAGGGAAAGAAGTGAAGCCAAAATGTGACCCCTGGAGCTCGCTGATATCAGGACACATGGTCAACAAAGTAATAAACTAATCTATAGATAAGAGATAGATTAAATAGTCCATGAGCCAAGGGGCTGGTTGGGCCAATTTGGAGGGACTGTGTCACATCTCAAATTGCAAATGAATCAATAAAGTGTTGGAATGAAGAGTCCTTTTCAGATGTTTTTTAGTAACACTAATGTAGATGATGATTGTGAAGATTAAGGTAGGTTGTTCCAAAGAGACTGTCTTCTGTATTTCAATGATTAAGAGTCCGACAATATGGAAGATAAAAGTCCTCAGAGTGTCTTGTGGACTGTGTGTGAATGTCTGAGGAAGACTTTAAAAAGTTTTTGAAAACGTTAGGCAAGTCACCACCAACTGCCACCGACAAAAGTTCATTGTTGACGTTTGAATCTGGGGCGCCGTCAGCCTCCATTAGGTGGAGTTGTGTTGCTACCCCCTCTCCCCTTGGATCTCCGCAAGGGATGTGAGGACTCTAAAACTTCACCTGAGCCTCCCTCGGCATATGGGTGAGTAGATAATGCCTGAATTTTCATTTTTGGGTGCACTATCCCTTTAAGTCTTCTCCTTAAGGTTTCCTTAAAATGTTCACTTAAGTATTCGTGGTTTTCTCCTTGTCTTTGTCTTATTCTTAAGGAATCCCTAGACTGTTGCACAAAAGATCTTAGCACAAAGCACTTAAGGTAACTCTGACTCTATCTTAACTGCAACATGGCTGAGTTTATGGTGATAAATGAAAAAACTAGCACACCTCCAGAAGAGTATTCTGCGACCAGGAGAACCCAATGGATACAATTTTGATTTTACACTTTAGATGTGACAGGATTAATTTTCGTCACAATTTCTTCCTACAATCATTTTCTGGTATTTGGGGATCAAATTTATTTTGCAGTTTGTGCTGCTTATGACTGTATTCTTCCACAAGTGTAAACTTTTTCCTCCTCTGACCAATGTGGTTTTCTTGTCTTCTTTTCTTCTGCTTTTTTTTTCACTTTAACTATGAGCTAACTTTGTGAGACAATAACAGGCATCACAAGCGTGAGTCCAAACAAACCAACAATCTCCATGGAAACTTTTAGCACTGTAAAATCTCTTTCAACACAGTAAATGAGTTCACGTTTCCCTTAACTAAGAAACCATATTAAAGGAGTCTGTGCAAGGAAAAATAGTGTCATAGAGTTTTGTGAAACCAGTCCCAGGTCTTTTTGAGTACAGGGGGCACTCTTAAGGATCTTTTTGACTCTGTGGTGGCATCAGCCATCTTCCATGAAGTCGTAAGCTGGGGCAGCAGCATCTCGACAGCTGACAGGAAGAGACTCAAAAGATAAAAGCCAGCTCTGTCCTGGGATGATCCCTCGACCCTGTGGAGGTGGTGTGAGAAAAAAGCTATGATCCTTTATGGACAACATGTCCCACCTCATGCAGGACACTCTGACAGCAGTGGGCAGCTCCTACAGTGACAGACTGCTTTACCCACTGTGTGAAGGAGAGATACCGCAGGTCCGTCATTCCTACTGCTGTCAGACTGTACATCCAACACTGCTCCTAGCAGACCACACGTACGAGAACGGACTACTGACAATCAATCATTATTACTTCACTTGGCACATGCAGTAATGTGAATCCAGACATTCAGCTGGTCTATTTATTATATCTTGCTTTTAAAAAAAAAAGAAAAAAGAAAAAAAAAGTTTACAATCATCAGGTGCAACATCTGTGTGCTACACTGTGCAATATCTGTACCCTATATAGGTCCCTGGACCGCCGGTTTGGAACCACTGCATTCGAGGACTGCACAGTTTGCATGTAGCTTCCTAATACGGGCATCCAGACACTCTTGAAACACTGGGAAAATCCTATTGGTTATTGCAGATGTCACCAGCCTGACAGTATCATGATGTTGTGCTGACCTCTGGTGCTCACTTGTGGTATTGATACTCACCAAAAATAAGTTGCAGCAGTTTAATCAGTTCTTGCTGTGATGACTTCCTGACTTTCTAATTTTGTTTCTAATGTTTTAAAGTTTATTGGAACTTGTTCTCTTGGTTTCCAGCCAATGTTATATTTGTTTTAGATTTTACAGTTCATAATGTGGTGTGGACACCAGGTCAACACCAAATGTGCATACCTAATTTGGAGCTGAGTAAATAACACAACAATAGAAATATTTTTAGGTATACATTACCGCCTGAAATGCAAGGTAACTGCTTCCCAACCAGTGCCCCTGCTGCTGCTTCTGTTGCCTCACCAATATTTAGAAAGCAAGTTCACACAATTTTGTGTCCTTCCTTTGTCACCTGTAGAAGCTCGGTACCCATATTCGCCACCATTTATTTACTGTAATTGATTTTTATTGACAAATATTGGATAGTTTTTAAGAGTATCTGAGGAAAAAAGGTTCAAATTTAGTCTTATATTTTGCAAATATAATCTGTCAGGCCATGGGAGCTCCATGCTTTTCTGAGCCTGTGTGAACTCTGACCTCTGTGTCAGCTCCTCAGCAATCAGAGGCACACTGAGAAACATATGGATCATAGGTGTAGCACTTTAATTTACTTTGAGGTTAACAGCACACGCAGGCACCAACATAAACATGCCTGGCACTTTGAAACAGAAAATAAAAATATTTGGCTAGAGCTCCTTTAATGCATCAATTGAAATAATAGGTCACAAGCAAGGTCATTACTGTGAATCCAACTCAGAGTCAGTGGCCATCAAAGGGACAATAACTTTTAAACATTTTGATCACCTGGTGTAACTAGAACTTTGCAACAACCATTTTTGCCACTTCACAACTTTGACATAGATAAATCGTCTATACAAAAGTTGTGAGGTGGCTTGCATGCTATATATAGCTAGTACAGCAGTGGCTCTCAACCTTTTTTGTGCCAAGGACCCCTTAATTGACACCTATCAGGTCATGGCTTTTAGATTTAGCTTCAGGGCGCTCCATCTGAAAAAAATATTTTGGTTGTTAGATATGATTAAGATTGAAATTCTAAAGTAGTTACAGTGGAGGAATTGAATCAGAGTAGTCACTCTTGACTTTTACTCACACTGGGCTCACTTCTGTAGTTAAATAGTGAAAACAAACTATTTTCCATTTTTCTGGGGACCCCTTGAAACTCCCTCAAGGACCCCTGGGGGTCCCTGGACCACTATATTAGAGGACTGCACAATTTGCATGTAACCCCCTATTGGAGGCACCTGCATCTGTCCCTTTTGGGGCGGCAGTAGCTCAGTACATAAGGACTTGGGTTGGGAACCGGAGAGTCGTCAGCAAGGCACCCAAACCCCCAACTGCTTGGTGTACCTGTCCATAGGCAGCCCCCCCTCCTTGACACCTCTCCACTTAATGCATGTACAGGTCTTGATTGTGCATGTGTGTGTATTTCTGGCCTGTGTGTATATGATAACAGAGTGAAAAAACCCTCAGGAGATTAATAAAGTATATCTTCTATTTTTCATTGCCATCGTGCTTACAGTTTCTGCTTAAATTGTGTCACTTCACATTGTGTCGCTTGTACTCCCAGAATGTTCTGCCCCCGCTTCTGGAACTCTCCCCTACAACATTCATAATATTGACTCCATTTCCACTTTCAAATCCTGTCTGAAAACACACTTTTTCAAGCTGGCATATTTGGTCTGATTTAATGGAGACACACATATGGTGACCTGCACTGATGATGACTTTATAAAGATGATTTTATACGTAATATTTATAATTATGATTTTTGTCTACTTATTTTAGTAACCTTTATTGTATCTTACAGAATCGTTTGATTTATGACCTATGGATACATTGCTGCTTGTTTTTTTAAGCTTGTGTTGTAGGGTGTCCTTGAGTGCTTTGAAAGGCGCCTATAAATAAGTTGCATTTATTATTATTGTTAATGATAATGCCTGAGAGAATTATTTTACAATACTACTACTACTAATAATAATATTTGTGTAATAAATTTCAGTTATTTGTAAATCCCTGAAATATATCTGCAAAAGCACTGCTAAGAGGTGAAAAACTGCATAAATGAATAGAGCTTGAATGTCCTAACCTATTTATAATTTACTGTATGTACTTGAATGTATTTTCAAATTTTGAATGTTTTCTAAATATTCTATTTTAATCATTTGTATTTCTTTCACTCTCCAGACACACAATGATTTTATGATCAACCTGCCTTGTTTGTAAAGTTGTTCAAGAAAAGATGCGCATGCGCAAACGATTCCCAAACGGCAATGAACCGCCCTAACGTTGAGTTTTCATGGTACAAACCGCAAATATATGACAAAATGAACGTTTAAAATTTTAATATGAAGTTGTTCCATACGGCACAATGACTTTTTTAATTTCAGTTGCCTCGGTTGTGTCAGGCAAACCGTTTAAAATGTTTTACAACGCTTGGACGGGACAGGTTAGCTAACTTGGTTGAAGATTAGCATTTAGTCAGCAATGGCTACACTGATAATTTAGCGTCAACGTTAGCTAGAAGTTTCCACACCGCCTACCGAGATTAAATGGCGTTTGTTTCATTAGCGGTTGGATAAGAAAGAGAGTCTTAGTTAGCTATCGTTAGCTGTTTCAACTGACACCGCAGTAAGCTAACGTTTGGCTAACGTTTATGGCTAATTAACGTCAGCTAGCATAACAGGTGCGTATTCACGGCAAACTAAAAGACAATGTTAGCTAATTTTAATGTCACTTGCCATAAGCTAAACACAGCTAACCATATTTTGTGATTTAAATTATTGATTTGAAAGTGATATTGTGGAGGATAACATTATATTAAGCTAGCTAGCTAGGTTTATGTCCCTCTTGAGTTGCCGTAGTGCAGAAAAACTTAAGGTGACATTTTGCTGTTGTAGTGGGTTTTTGCATTTGAGTGTTTTGGTGTTTGTTGTTTGCTTATTTATTCAATTAGGCCAACTCAGGATGCTTGGCTACTAGGGTTTACGTTGGTTACTGGTCATATGGCGTCAGAGCCTGCTTTCCTAACAATGGTCTGTTTTATAAGTAACCTCAGTCTTTGTCTATTTCTTTTATCAGTATGTATAGTTTCCATTCTGTTGCAGTCTTTATGAATGAACGAGAGGAAACTGAAGTTCAGGTTGCCAGGTTTGGGATCAGTTCCAGAGTCAGCTGACATTAAACCTCAGGGCCTGAAACCTTTAACTCAGGTGACAGCCGCCGGTGCCAAACTGGAGGAGGGGGTGTGTGTGTGTTGAACCCTGGCTGGTTTCTATATTTAGTCTCCCAGTGAGTTTTTTTTTTGTTGCTCGGCCCCCGGTATGGCTCTGGCTTCTCCGGTGACAGTCCGGCCCGGCCTGGAGCTCTGCAGGCTGCAGATCTGTCAAACTGCGCTTCAGGTTTCATCTCCACCAGCTACTACACAGCAAGATCTGCGCTTCCACTTTGGAAATCACTGTCCAGACCTGCATCTGTGCTGCACCTTTCATCACCAAAACGCACTCCTTTTCTGCATGTAAGTACCACCACCTTTTCAGATCTTTATATTCACTTGAAATTTAGACTAACGAATAGTATCTGCAGTTAACGCACTGGCTCTTGGGTGCGTCATTTGAGGGTTAGGCTACATAATCCAGCTGTAATTGATCCAAGACCATCGTGATATTGCTGTCACCCCCTGTTTCCTCTGCTGTGTGTGTGTGTTTTTTTACAAGAACCGATTTCTCATTACAGTCTTGTTAAACCTGCAGGGCAGTCGCTTGTTATGTGCTTTATTAAAAAGTCCTCTAGTCTTCCTCAAGGACTCATTATATGGCTCAGCTGAACTGATCTGAAAGCAGCCGTACGCACGTGTTCCCTGCTGCTATTTTTGGGGCCCTGACAGCTTCATAACAGCGACACTATCTCACATTCCTGCAGTCACTTTGTAACACTTGATAACATACAGCAGTAGTCTAAAAACTGGTCAAATGTAAAATAGTAGTAATAACTCATTCTAAATGTGTTGACATTGAAATAGGATATGTTAATGTCATGTATTTTGCATGATGTCAGAATAATTGCATGGTATTATAATGTATTCCTTATTTTCCCTTGAATATGACAACAAGTTTTGTCACAATGTCTGAAATCTAATCAATTCTAATGACATTTCCAGTTTAATTTGAAGGGCATGTTGCTGCACGGCCCCTCCTTAAACTGGCTTCAGACTTTGTATTATGACGACTGCTTTGACAAAAATGTCATAAGGAGAAAACACACCTTAAGTTTTTAATATTTGAGACTGAGAATCACATTTTAACACTGACGGTTTGTCGATGTTAGTTTTTATTTGGCTTCCAAGTTTATGTGCTCAGAGACATGTGGCTCTCAAGTGATTTCACTCAGCAAAACTGTTGAGCATTATGGTTTGACAGTTTGAAATTAGGCCACCCTGCAACACTTTTTTGAAAGCCATAGGGCTCAGCATACCGCTGCAGTGTGTCTACTCCTGTAACTACTACTCTACACTGTGTGGCTCTTCCATCTCAGGTCATTGCAGTTACTTCAGTGTAGTCCTGATGTAAGATGGAGGAGAATATTTAAATGAATAAACTTGGTTTTTGAAGCTCACGCACCATAATTTTCTCTGCACCACCATGTCAATATATATATACATATGTTTGCTGGTTTTACTGGTTAAAGCGTTTGTGTAACCATTGGTTTATGGTGGAAATGGTGGTGTTATGTTGTCAGAGGGTATTCAGTATGTTTACCTGGCAGACTTTTAAAATACATTTAAACATGTTCATCTCACTGAAATCGTACTAAACTGTACTTCTCAAAGTCGGACTAACACACCAAGATAATGCCATTGGAAGTCCAATTACTCCTGCATATAGGCCGGGAGCCAGGTCCAGACCTCATGATGTTCTTTGCTGCCTTTTTTTCATTATTATTTTCTGTAAAGCTTCACCTTGGGCCATCATAAGCTGATAACGAACACCCCCAACGCTGTACAGTTTGGTCTGAGGGGGCTCAAAACCCCCTTTTTGGGACGTGTCTCTGGCAAAATGGTGTATATGCAAATTTTAGGGCATTACAATGGGTTAGGGTAAATTGTCATACAAGTATGAAATTTGGCAAGGAGTATCCTGACACAAAGGGGAAAGTAGCAAAGTAAGATTTTAGGGCTTGCTGTTATTCTGTTTCAAAATATCACACACAACATCACAAAAAAACAAAATAATTACTGTCTCTGTTTGACAAATTCTCATCAAAAATGATTACTTTTCATCACTTTGTGTTTAATGTCACTGCTTCACTTGCACATAGAAAACTTCCCAAGTTGATAAGCTTCAAATTGACCTTTCTGTCTTCAAAATTACACTTGCTTTGGCCTAAATTTGTTTCTGTACTTCAATTCAGAGAAAATTGAATTTTCAATCACCAGCCTTCCAGAGAATCTACTTGCCAGCAATGTAAACCTGGGTGTGTTGAGTTCACCAAAGTTTTTTGTTAGAAATGTACAGAATCAGTCCCCAGCATTTACAAACTGGCGGATGCTAACTTGCATATGTTGGGAAAGTGTATATACATATGTAATGCATACAGTCAATCGGACCCACAATGGTCTAGGTGCTCTGCACATCCTCCACACGTTCCGCCCCAAGCTTTAGCCCAGAGGTTGAATGGCAAAATGCATAACAGAGGAAGAAGCTGGCGACACCATGGTAAAATCTACATCCAGAGTCGTGCATTAAATTCTTCGTAAATCCACACCTCTGAGCTGTTACAGCAGATGACACAACACTGACACAATCCACCTGTGTAGATCATAATTATAGTGACCCGAGAATCATTCTGCTAAGCACACTGGATTAGAAATGCATATCATGGCATGCATGGTAGTGTGACCTGGTTTGATTGGTGGCATGCGGGGGATCTCAAAGGTTAGAGCAACACGCTGCTGATCAGAGGGTTCACATCCTGACCGTTCAGGAAAGTCTGGATAGAGGCTGTGACTAACGCTTGCTTTTCTGAAAGTGACGCAAAGAAATAAAGGAGTGGTGGTGACCTTTGGGCAATGTCAGTTGATCAATCCAAACGATCTGCCTTTGTATGTCTCTGTAAATCCCAACCCCTATTGCCTTAAAACATTTTTTTAACTCTTTCTGCTGTGGCTCTTTTTGGAGTGTGGGAAGTGGCACAAAGTTTTAGTTTCAATCTTTGGTGTTTATTGGCTGCCTTTAATTTTTAGATAAATGTCAGTAGAGCAACAGCTCATCCAGGAGCTGCAGAAACCACCAGAGATCATGCACGTTTAAAATGCCATGACACTGAAAGTCTGCCTGCAGGATATTTGTCCCAAATTAACCTCTGTGCGTTGTGTTCTCAGTGAAATGAAAGCAGATTGCCTCTCCCTTTTGCTATTATCATATCTTCCAGGGTGTGTCTGTGAAGACTCTGTGTGACAGGTTCAGCAGCACAGATGCTATTGATTTATTATTGCTTAGGCTTAAGCAGAGTACAAAGACCTGCTGGAAGTCATTTAGAGAAGACTAATGAGAGTGTTGTTGTTGCAGTGTGAGTCATGACATTGATGCTTAGAAGGAAGCATCCACAGAGAAAGCACTTGTTGTCAAACCTGAAGCTGTGTGGGAATGTGGTATATGTGGTTTCCACAGGTGTTTGTTTACATCTACTGTAAAAAGTGTGGATGTCAAGAGTGTTTGTCCCAGTACTTCACATCAGTTCAGCAGTAGTTCAGCTTTTATGTGTTTTTGTTTGTTTGTTTTTAAACACAAATACTATCAAATGCCATATAGACTGGTAGTAGCAGGAGCAGTTTTTCAGTCAGACAGTGGTCATATTAGACAAGCTTTTGTTGGCAGGGGACTTATTTTGTTTTGGTTTGCTCTAACCAATCAGAAGGAAGTCAAATTCTTTGAAATTTCTTGGTTATGAATCTGTAAAAAAAAAAAAAAACTAACTAGGAGTGGGGCAGGGTCCGAAAATTACACCCGCCAAGCGCTAGATGCTGGTAGATTTTGCGTTGGACGAGTAAATCTCAGCTGGCTATCAGCCACACTGGTGGGTAAATATTTGTACCAAAAAAGTTTAACTAAAAAGAAAACATGCTGAGAGTCTCTACCGCGTTTTGGTGAAATTTAGGGCGCTCCTAGGCTACTCTTCTGCTGTCTGATTCCCACGTGAACGCATCTAATTGGTGCTGCAAAAACTGACCGTCTTCAGCGCTCCTAGTTTTGGGACACAGTTTACTGTATGGGACATCAGCTGATCCGCTAAACTATCACTTGCCGCCGGTGTGCTGCTAGCTAGCATTGCACCTATACTCATGAAGGTTATGAAAACATAACATGGAGGCTCCATACTCAGAACCATGACGGCAAACACTTCAATGCCTCCCACATTGTCAGCAGCAGCGCATTAGCTTTACTCCTTCCATTCTTACCTTGAGCAATAAAAGCCAGAGACATGTACACTACATTGCTTCATACCACAGGAAACTTATTCACATACTGAGGCTGTAATGATGAGTTGCAGGGGTGTAGCAACAAAATTCTGGGCCCTATGCACAAGCAGACTCTGCCCCCCCCCCCCCCCCCCCCAATTGCAATTTGGGGGGCAAATTGCATTTGGGAGGGACTTATCATACTCAAAAACTCATGAAACTTTGCAGACATATCAGAAGTGGTGAAAAATTTGATATTTTAGGGGTTGTATGCTTGGTTGTAAAAAAAAAAAAAAAAAAAAAAAGGCTCAGTACAAGATTTCGATGAAACAGCCCCCAAGCTAAGCTAGTCGTGTACCGCCACAAAACAGGAAGTACTTTACAACTCCAACATACATTGTCCAGTCTTCCTCAAATGTCACAGGATTGATGACAGTCCCGCCCTGAACATATCTATAAGCCAATATTTGGTTTTACATATAGCGCCACCTACTGGCAACAGGAATTATGTCTTTTCAGACACTTATTATTTCTGATTTATCTGAAAGAGGAAAGAGGAAGTGGTACAAAATGTGAAATATCCAATCACAATACCTACATTTTGCAGTGTGTATCAAATCAGCCCCCAAGTATCATGGTAGTATTGAAGTATGAGATAAGCATATCGTCCCAACCTTAATAATAACTGACATAAAATGACACGTGTAGCTGCTGCAGTTAGTTGATCTGGCCTGTTAACTAGGCTGACCCGTGGATCTTGGAGGTGTGAACATTGATTGAATGCATCACTCTTGCTTTCTCCTCCATCATCATCCCCACAGGCTAGTGCTATAAATAATAATAATAATGTATAAATAAATACATGCACAATTACATTTAAAAAGCATGTAATTCTTGTGTTGTGGCTTCATGTCGTTCCCCCCTCCCTGTGCTTTTTCCACAACAGTGCGCTCCATGTTTCACTGCCCTCTGCCTTGTTGCTACAATTAGAGCTGACCGAAGAGACTTGTGACTTTGGCTCAGGGAGTCTCTGTCATGGGCTCTCTGTTTCTGTCTCTTGCCCCTCTGTATGCTCGCCCTTCATTCTCTTCTAACTCTTACTTATAGTCTTATTGTTACTCTCTCCTTCTTTTTCAAACCATCTCTTATCTTTATCCCTTTAGGTTCACATCTCTCTGCTTCACTGACTCATTCTCTTCTCCTCTATTCTGCTGCATTTTTCCTTCCTTGACTTTCTTTGTGCTTCATCCTCTCTTGATCTCTTTATCTGTCTTCAGCCGTTGGGTCTGACTGGTCTTCCTCACTTATTCATTCCTTTGTCTCTGCCAGTCTTTCCCATTCTCTTAGTTAGTTTTGGAAGTATGTTCCTTGACATTTGACAAATATAACAAAACATTACAAGTACGAACAAAGTGCTTTTTATGCAGTGATATCCACGATCAATAACCAACCGATGACCTGATGGCAACAACTCAAATTCACTACAAAGTGACATGTGATCTATCACTGGGGGTTGCTTGCCTTTTCCACACCAGTCGTGACTCACAGCAGTGTACAACAACCTTTTACAGTTTGTTTTTGTTAGCTACACACAAAGAAGCTGCAGTCTTTTCCTTCAGATGATATCTGTGTTTGAGTCCTATGACAGTTTCCTATTAGTTAATCTGTATGAGTTTTATTTGGACTCCCACTACCCTCTCTGTCTCTCACCCCTGTCCACTGACTCTCATCTCTCCTCCCCCCTCTCGGTCCGTCCACAGCTGACATGAAGCCTTGGGATAGCTCAGATGCCGTGCTATAGTGGTTTAACCCCCACATACACTCATGTAATTCTTCGTATAGCTTTATGTCAATGTGTCCACGTGCTCACATTAATGTTAGAGGGCAGTGGTTCACGTCTTGCACGTGTTAATTACTGCAGCAGTCTTGTGTAGAGGTTCGACAGCGGCATGGGACTAACCTCCGACAAACAGTGTTTGGAAATACTCCACAACCTCAAGGTTTTGTTTGAGTGTTTGAAGGCCAGATGTTTTGTCAAATGTGGGCTAATCAAGTTATTTAATTAACATTAATAAGTCTTTGACGTTGTTTGCTACTAATTTGACTTATTGAATTTATTATCATTTAGAAAGATGGTTGCAAAATACTTCTTCAGAAATCTAATTATGCTTTGACAGGAGAAAGTTAAAATGAGGTGACATTGTTTCATAATTGTAGCTAGGCATGGACCAAAATGAAAATTTCATGTCATGATAAACCTGTCCAAAATAATTGTGATTCATTATATTAACCCAAATCAATCATCAAAATATGCTTAAGCTCTTAAAATGCCATCGAATGGCACTTACTAGGAAACGTTTATCTTTATTGCATCACAGATAGGATGTGCGTCTTTTTATTAGTGAACACAATTTTTAGTGAAAAACAGTCATCCATAATAAATGGGCCTTCAGCCATGGTGACAGGTTTAGAATTTTGGAATTACTGAAGAATGTGCCCCCTCCTCTCAAAATAAATGAGGAAATCAATATGGGACCAGTGTTTCCCACAGGATTTTGGGAAACTATTTGGGGGGGGGGGGATTTTGAACATTGTAAATTGAAATTGAAATGAATTTGTATACAAAATGTACAGAAAGGTAAAACCATCAAGTTTTGAAAAAGTATTGCAATTTAATTTTGTCTTTAATGTTATTATCTTAACTTATTATCTTTGTAATATGATTATCTTATATAATGTTATTACTATCCTAAAACATTCTCCGGGTCCTCTGTAACTCTGCAGGACTTATTTCCACCCTGCCCAGCAGCAGGGTGTAAATATTTTTTACAGTTCGCACACACTTATTTTTAGTCGAGTGAAACGCTTGCACTGTCGAGCGCTGGATCTGACAGCCTGAGCACATCGGCACAAAACGCTACAGCGTTCGAGATATTATTTATATCATTAGAAGTCAATACTTTCGGTAGCCTAAATCTTTTATTTAGAAACTATGGCGGGTCAAATTAAACTATGGCGGGCCGCCATAGTTTCGTTAATTAATGGGAAACACTGGGGACTGTATGTTAGCATGCTAGACAACTTTTTCAAATAATTCCTGAGGATATCTATGATTTTCTCCAAAATGGAAATTTATTCAACTTATTGCGCGTTTTTAGCACAGTCTGCAAGAAAATTGTATATCATCTAGGGCTGCACAATTAATCAAAATATGATCCACACTGCAATACCATCAAGTACATCATCCAAATTGCAGGAGCTGCAATTTTTATTCCTCAGTGCCGGCAATAGCTGAGGCGAGAGGCATTATGTTTTTGGATTGTCTCTCTGTCCATCCTTCCATTCGTCCCATATTTTTGAACATGATATTTCAAGAATGCTTACATTTCTTTAGATTTGGTACAAATGTCCATTTGGACTCAACAATGAATTGATTTGGGCGCGTCGGTAGCGTAGTGGATAGTGCCGGCACCCCATGTACAGAGGCACTGCCTCACTGCAGCGGCCGTGGGTTTGAATCCGGCTCGCGGCCCTTTGCTGCATGTCAGTCCCCATTCTCTCTCTCTGTCTCCCCATTTCACCCTCGGTCCTGTCAATAAAGGCAAAACGCCAATAAAAATAATCTTAAAAAACAAAACAAAACAATGAATTGATTTGGTTTTGAGGTCAAGGTCAGTGTGACCTTGCATCCGTCTTGTGAACGTGATATCTCAAGAATAACTAAGAATAACTGGCACAAACATTCACTTAGTTTCAACAATGAAAAACTGAAATGCTTTTGGTGGTCAAAGTTCAAGGTCACTGTGACCTTGCATCCGTCTCCTCTTTTGAATACAATATCTCAAGAATCTTTTGAATTTTGTTTTCTTGAATTTGGCATAAACGTCCACTTGGACTCAAAAATGAACTGATTGGAATTTGGTGGTTGAAGGTCAAAGGTCAAGGTCACTGTGACCACACATAACATGTTTTTGGCCATAACTCAAGAATTCATATGCTAATTAAGACAAAAGCTCTCACATGTCTAATAGAATAAAATTAAGTGATGACATCTTATATCAAAATGTCAGAGGTCAACTTTACTGTGACTTCATAGCATTCTGCAAAAACACTTTTCTGCCCATTACTCAGTGTCATACAGTTTCTCAGGAACAGAAGGAGAGACTTTTGGTCAGATACTGAATTGCTGACACTCATTTTGGATACCCACCTTGAAACTGTGCTGATTGTACAGATCTTCTGTGCTGCTGGGTGAAGATGTGTGTGAAACATCCATGTTTTCACAGACGTGGATGAAAACTGTAAGTGCAAGTGGTGCACAGAGGCATACAATTGCTAGGCAGTAATTTTGATAAAGGTAAAATGTGTCACAACATACCATAAATGAAGCATTGTAAAGAACGTAAAAGAACGTGCTTGGTTGGTACATTTTTTCTTTTTCTCCAGTGAAAATGAAATGCAAAAATGACCATTCCTGAAATCATAAAATCACGACTCATATCGCAATCACAACATCTGTCAAAATAATTGCAATATAATTTTTTTTGGCATATAATGCAGCCCTAGTATCATCTCACCCCTGCTTGTAGCCAGCTACACAGAATGCGTCATAGGAAGGCATCACAGCCAGGCCATCATTTGCTGACTTTACAAAGGTCTAATTGATGAGCTTGAAGGGTTTTGCGAATGTAAGAAAAACTGTATATTGACATTAATAAGTTGGCATCTATCAAGTTAAAGAAAGCCTCTCCTCTTTTTAATCAAATTCATAGTTTTGCTGAGCATTCATCAGGTTTTCTGCAATAAAGCCGATATTTATGAACTCTTGGCACCGTATCATCCAGGCAGGAGTCTTACGATCACTTTATATGTGTTACTGGCAGTTCTTCAGCCAAAAGGCACGTCAGGTTCTGCAGCAGCCTTTCTTTACACATATTGTGTGTGAGCAATGTGGACTGAGTCTGAAATTGAAAGGCTGAAAATGTGCCTGCAGTGTCTTAAATCATAAAGTGTGCAGACAAGCTGAAACATTGAGGCTGTCGTGTTGTTCTGTTGTGTGAAATTTTGTCATTACCCCTGTCAATGAGGTTATGCTTAGCAGAATATCTTGATAGACAAATATGCCAGTGTCTGTTAGGTTGAAGGTTTGACCATATTGTAGATGGCATACATGTCATATATAGATTTTAATGATGTGATTTTATCTATACAGGTTATTATTTCTCTAACTGTGAAGCACAATATAGAGGGTCCCATTATCAATTAACCTAGAGTTTTGTGGGCACTATTTACTGTGGTGTGTCTGTGTGTGTTTGCTAGCTGCTAGGTTGCTCAACTGGCAGCTGCAACACTGCCGCTTTTTCCCTCCATGTTTCGTCCTTCTTTACCCGATCATGGTACAGTAAGAGCTGGAGGACACATCATACAGGCAAGGCTTCTGCTGCCACAACTCAACAAGGTTTTCCTCTTTGCTGGAATCTCACACATTTCTTTAGCGTGTTTTGCCTCCATGGCCAGCTGCTGTCTGTCTGTTTGTTTGGGTTTATGCTGCTTTTCTATTGGTTGGTTAGTAGATGTAGCTGGTAACAGCAGTCACACTGTGAGATGGTCATACCAGATTTGTGACACTGTCAGAATTTTATCCCAGGCTGTCTTTGATCACAAGACCATGACAACGGCCATCCTTGAACCTCTCTCACTGTGAGACGTAGGACAGCTGTTTGAGTGCCACGTTTCTTTCAGGTCTTTTGTCTGGGACAGACCAGATCCGCAGTGTATACCAAGCTTTAGATGCAACAGGGATTGAGGCATTAGGAAGTTGATAAAACACAGTACTGTTTGATTTTATCATTTGACTGAGACCCCCTCCGCCTCCGGCAGTACAGGGAGGTTAAAACAAACCAACAGCTACTATTTGACCTGGTCTGACATTTGCTCTGACATTTTCGTGAGGCGTAGTGCTATTTCACTCTTTTATTTTAGGCTCACTCACCTGTTTGTTCTCCTAAACTGTCAAAAAACATTTTGGACAAACCAAAGACCCCTCTCTATTATCACGGTGTGATTTGTTTCGGCAGGCGTATTTGGAAACTTGTCTAAATGTCACACATTTTTCTCAGTTCACTTTTTTGTATCCTAGGGCCAGACTGAACAAGACAAAAACACAGCCCAACACCCGGCACCCTTCATCCAGCAATCAATGTAAACTGACAGAACAGTGTTTCATTGCTCTATGAAAGATGATAGACTCCCCCCGACTGTATTATAAAAGTGTTTCTGCTGGCTTGTTGAAAGGTCTTTGTGGAGATACGTGGCTTTCTGTGTCTTTGAATGATGCAACTGCCAAACTCAAGGTCTCTGAAATTGTTGGGCTGTTTCCTTTGTCCATCTGTGTTTGTTGACTGTGGTTGTGGTCTAGATCCTTTTGTTGCCTTGCAGAGCACTTGAAGACAAAGATTTTTTTTTATCAAAAGCAGTTTAATTTATCAAAATGCCTGGCACAGAAAATTATGGGTCTTCTCTGGGAACTCCGGCTTCCTCCCACAGTCCAAAGACATGCAGGTTAATTGGTGGCTTTCCATTGGCCGTAGGTGTAAATGTGGGCCTGAATGGTTGTCTGTTTTCCTAGTCGACCAATAGTCGTCATTTAGGGCCGTTAGTCGACCAGTCTCCTGCATGTTTATGATATGAATGTAATGATTAAATGATACAGTGGTGGAAAAAAGTTTTCGGACACCCCATGCATTTGTGAAATATTGCATTAAGAATCACTCTTAGGTCTTCAAGTGCAATTTCTTTTAGAACAGTCACAGCCAAAATACTAAATAAATCCTAAAAAAGCCATTAAAAACTTAAAATTAATTGGTTCCATAAAAATACATAAGAAATTTTGAGTATTGGGTCATTTTGGTATCAGTGATGAAGGTCGTTCTTTTTATTAAAAGACACAATTTTTGTTGCCAAGCTTCGTGTCTACATAAAGCCAGCACATTTGAAAGTTCTTCAGACACAAAAATGGCTACAACAAGGAACCTAACGCAGGAAACACGCCTGAAGATAAAGATTCTCAGCCAGGAAGGGTACAGCTGCCGCCAGATAGCCAGGAAGTGCAGATGCAGTCCTTCAGCAGTTGGATACACTCTGCAGAAATACAGACGAACCAACAGCTTGGAAGACAAACCAAGATCTGGGCGTCCAAGGGTTTCTTCAGCAAGAAATGGCCACATCCTGATCCGCATGTGCAGGTAAAACCGCCGAATGACATCACAGGAGCTTCAGCAGCAGTGGTCAAACCAAACTGGTGTCCAGTGTTCCACCCACACTGTACATGGCCGACTTTTAGATCATGGGTTAAGGTCCTACAAGGCTATCAAGAAGCCCCTGATCAATGAGAGACAGAGGTTAGCCTGGCGTCGTTGGGCCCAGGCACACCAGAACTGGACAGCCAGGAATTGGAAGAAGATTTTGTGGTCAGATGAGTCCAGTTTCCAGCTTTATCTTCCTCCTACTAATGTGAGGGTACGCAGAAGGCCAGCGAAGCATTATCTCCAGCATGTACAGTACCTACTGTCAAGCATGGTGGAGGCAGTATCATGGTTTGGGGATGCATGAGTGCTGCTGGTGTTGGTCATCTCACTGTCTGTGATGGCACATTGAACTCTACCAAGTATTGTACCATTCTCGAAACCCACATGCTCCCTTCTGCGCGTGCACTGTTCCGTCGAGGTAAAAACTGGATGTTTCAACAAGATAATGCCTCTTGCCACACATCCAAGGCCAGTAGAACTTGGCTGCAGGAGCACAGTATCCAGGTCTTAGAGTGGCCAGCTCAATCCCCGGACATGAGCCCCATTGAAAATCTGTGGTGGATTATCAAAAGGTCTGTTTCAAAGCATAAACCAAAGAATTTAGAAGAATTAAAAGCAGTAATTCAAGAAGAATGGGACAAGATTACCCCTCAACAGTGTGAAAGGCTCGTGGGGAACATGCCAGCCAGGATTAGAGCTCTACTACGTGCCAGTGGCAGGACTACTAAATATTAATTTGATGATGTGATGGTTTATTCATTTTTTGTTCAGTTTCGAACACATTCTCTGTTATTTGTTGACTTTGATACCGACAATGTTGAGAACTGACATATTGAAACTGTCAAGAATTTAGTTTTGTTAGTTTTTCTTGTAAACAATAAACAAAAAAATATAATTTGTATTTGTTTGTATCTGTCTAATGCAGCCACACCTTTTGAAACACAAAAAAGATTTTTCCACAGATATTTCATGATAATATTTGAGATTGTGTAAAATTTTAAGGGTGTCCGAAAACTTTTTTCCACCACTGTATATTTTGGTGGTTTGAGTTGAAGGTGTGAGAAAGAATAGTATCAGTAACATTGTTAACACTGTGCTACATTACAGAGAAATACAAAACCGTTCTAATGAACCTTCATTAATATAGGCCTATATTTTATCTACAAGTGCACGTCACACACTGAGCGAGCCACCTGTTAATGACGCTGTGGGCTAATGGGCATGTAGCTACTTCCATGTTTCAGATGATACGTCATGTTTGTAGTCGACCAATGAAGATGAGTTTACATATCACCTTGGGTTCATCCTTCACCTTCTCAAAATGATCCCACACTTTGGATTTCCTGCCCAACATGTTATTAACTAGCCTGTGGAATAACCGCAGGTACCAGCCCTGGAAAATTTTGGACAGAAAGTCAGTTTTAATGGCCAGAAATTTCAACACAGTGCCATCAAACCTTTAATGAGAGATAGTTTCATGCTTCACTTTATAAGCCACACTGTACGGCACTAACACTGACTGTTTCTCTTTGTTTCAGAGCGGTGCCATGCTGCCCGGAGGCTGTGGATGAGAAAGTATGTCGTCAGACTTCTACTACAGAGATGATGTGGTGGAGAGGGGGTCCATCCCCCTGGACATCGATAATGTCCACATGCTGCTGCAGGGTCAGTCTCTTTCTTCCTCTAGTAAAGATTACAGTGCAGTGTTTCTCACTGTTTTTTATCATGGTTTGGTGGGTTAATACTTTAAGATTTGTTTTGTAGTTCCTGTATTGTTTTTACAGGTATGTGAAAGATCAGATTAGGTGTTTTTGTGTGCTTTGAATACCTAAGCTTGGTCTCAGTTTTGGGTTATTATAGCAACTGTGGTGCTTTTTTATTTTGATGATTTACTTCAACAGGCATTCAGGCTAAACTGAGTGAAGGCTCATTGTTTCTGGTTTCTGCTCGCCTTGAGAGAAGTCTGAGGTCATGCAACTGTAAAAAGAAAAGCCTCATGTCTTGATTTCAGTGTTTTATCTTTGTTACTGTGGCAACATAATAACTATTAAGCCTTAGTTATGCGTCTCACTCAGGAGAGCAGTTTGATGACTCCATCTCGGCTCGCTGCTGGCTCTGTCCTGTTTCATTTTTGTCACTTTTTTCGAGGTCATGCTCTGTTTAATCTGCCGAAACTGAACCCCTGCTCTCACAGAGACATGAGTCATATTGCAAAGAGCCATCCGGAGGGAGAAAGCGTGAGGGTGGAGGAGATAATAAAAGCTTCTCGCTCATTAAGTCGCTGTCTCCCAGGGCGTTTCTGAATGTTTGAAGCAAAGCTGTGATGCGCCAGCTTTGTCATTTGATCCTGTTCTCACTGCTTGTAACATAAAGGCATTTTATCAGTTCTCAATAGCTGGTTTTCAACTTTGTCAACTTATCTATAAGAATATCTGTTTGATCTCCAGTTTTATAAAGCTCAAAATTAGTCATCCAGTAATAACTGCTCTTACTCGATGAGAAATCCTGAAACTGCTTTATATGTTTTGGTGATTGACAGAAAGTTTGGTCCCAGAGGGTCTTATCTTACTCTTTTCATTGCATTTATGGCATGACTAGTATGTTCACAGTGTGTGTGACAGATGCAGGAATTTTGACTCATAATTTTGACTTCTGCTTGATCTCCAGTGTGGTGTATTTCAGCTCTATAAGTGAAGTTAAGTGATCTGTTAAAGGTACCTGGGTCATTATTGAAGGTGAATGAAATGTGTTATACGATGATAAAAATTTATTTAAATGGAGTCTGGTTGGTTTGGTGATTGTGATTTTTTTTTTGTTTCTGGTAACACAAACAGGATATTACTCTTTCACAAAAGGTCTTTCTCTGTAGGGATCCTTGCCATTATGTTGTCCGAGATTTACAGTAACAATCTGAGCCTGTCAGTGGCAAAAACAAACACTTTTAATGGACATAAATGGTGTGCAGTTGCCTATTAACGTTACATTGCAGCCTGTTTTGCTGCTGCGGGTTGTAGGGCTTTCACTCAGTACTGGTCCACTTTCAAAATTTGTTGTCTCCACTAGTTACTTAAACACAAAAAGATGGGAAAATAGGGTCCAGTTTGAATATCAAAGTTACCTTTTAAACTCTGAGGTGGGCAGAGGGGAGCACTATTTGCCCGGTAATCTGGCACTGCTTCATCTTTTCTTTGTACTTTGTAAAACCTTTCTGTCTCTCTTCCAGTTCTTTCTTCAGTTCTTCTTCTTTATCTCTCTTTGTCCCCATCTCCCTCTTTCATTATTCATTCTTGCATCTTTAATATGTGGATTGTTTCATGATGTTTACACGTCTCTGCCCACGTTTCTTACATGTTCCTCATGTCTTGCTTTCTCTCCCAGCTGCTTTTCTCTCTCTATCCACCCACCTCTCCTCTGTGTTTGGGTCCATTCTTGCGTCTACACTGAACTATTTTAAGCACATGACTCCCCACATTTCCTCTCCGCATTTAGAACATGTTTTTTTTTTCCTATGAAAACCTTGTAAACGTTTTTCCAGCTATGTAATTTCCAGCTAGTAAAATTTGCAGAATGGGTGATGTAAGCTCAATGCCCCCATGACACGCCAGCTTGTAAACAAGAGAGGGAAGGTCTTGTTTTATCTGTGGTCATCTGAAGTGGGAATGATGAAAAGAATGCCAGTAAAGATAGCTCAGATTGTGTGTGAATGGTGTTGGGTGTATTCAGTGTTTGCATCATCAGCAGGGTTAGAAACAATTTTCCTTGTACTGAGCAGATAAAATCTGGTTTTATAATTTGCTGCTTTTAAAACGATTAACTGTGTCAAAACAGAAGGAAAGTTTGAGAAAGAGCTGTTGTGCGTGATGGTTATCTAGTGGCTCCTGTAGGGATCAAACATGTGACGATTCATGAGGACTTTGTGCTATTATTCCACTTTGAATACTTTTTTAATATTATTACAAATTACAAATATTATTGGATCTTTTCCCAATATCCTGATACACATTCTCGGAACCCATGGGCTGTATTCGGCGTCTGACTTCCAGCAGACGGCGATACAGCCTCTGGGGGCAGACCCCCAATTTTTTGGCATTCCGGTTTGATTTGGGCGGAGGAGGCGAATTTCTGTTTCCGACTTCCGTTTATATATAAGTAAATATGCTGAACCACTGCGATGGATTCACAGTTTGCAGTGACGCCAATTATGTTCCGCCTCGTTAGTTCACCGCACGGACCGTTTAACCTGGCAACAACTGCAGCCGGCTCAAACGTGATTGGTCAATATCACGCGGACTACAACAGCCTACAGCCGGAGACCAGGGCTCTTCCGCTCTTCTTCCGGAGGCAAGATCTCCGGGGTTTGTCTACAGACTCTACATTCACTGAATGTAGAGTCTGTATATAGAGACTACCTGATACATAACTCATTTGGCTGATAACCAATACCGATATCCATATCCACTTTCTTCCCCACCTAATTTTAGTGATCATCAAGTCTCTTCTGTAGTGGACTTTACATCTTATTATACATGCATACTCTTATCATGATGACCCACCAGCTGATGGAGACTCGAAATACAATACTTGTGTATGGAATGTATGGAATAATTATTGATTGTGCAAATTAAGAAAAAGCAAGTTGGCTGATTCTGATTTAAAGTCAATATCAGCTGATACATGGTCATAATGCATCTCTAGAATATATAAAGAAATATAGTTTAAAATTACATAAATAAACACACAAATTACATAAATAATCAAATAATACAGTGAAAATAATCTTAAGTCTTTCAAAAAATCATCCTAAAAAGGCCCTTGTGTAAAGGTAATGTCATATTTTCAAGGCATAGTGCTTCACAGAAACATCCACTAGAACACGAGGAAATGTAGAAATATAGTAAACGTAAAAACAGCAAACATGAAACACAGAGTCGCTGAATATCCCCAGGCAGGTTTCTCCAGTATCAAAACAATGAAGGCTCTGTAACAATAATCTCTTTAAGTTGATAACTTGAGCCATGCTCTGTGCTCCTATCTTAATTAGTCATTAGGGAATGTGATAATCGTACATACATCAAACAATGACGCATGTTGTTTCATAACTGTATATCTTCATGATTTTATTAAGTGTTAGCTATGATGCACCTTCATTTCTGTGATGTTTGTGTGTCCTGATGTGGCCTCCTCCTGCAAATGAGCATAATTGGACAGAAACAACTCATCATCCATGGTGGAGCTCACATCTTTAACACTTGATGAATGCTGTTCAAAATGAATTATGGTTTCTACAGTGCACGGATTAAAGTGAGACAGCAGATGAAATTGTTGATCATTATCAAAACAAATCTTAATGCCATCCTTTCACAAAGTGTACAAATGCACCTCATGAGAACTTAATGCAATTTGTAACAGCCAGAAGTTAAAGGGACAATTCACCCCACAATTAAAAAGTACATATTTCCCCCCTTACCTGTAGTGCTGTTTATCAGTCTAGATTATTTTGGTGTGAGTTGCAGAGTGCTGGAGATATCGCCCGTAGAGATGTCTGCCCTCTCTCCAGTTTAATGGAACTAGATGACACTTGGCTTGTGGTGCTCAAAGTGCCAAAAAATACATTTGATGAACTCAACAGTCGTGACTGTTTCCAGACTCAGTTACTCAGGATAATCCATAGACCTTGTTGTGAAGGAACTGTTTTCCTACCAAACTTGTCCCCCAACTGCATCACAGCGCAAAAGGAAGCCTACATGAAACTGAGCTAGCTAATGTTAGCTCAGCTGAGGAGGACGTCATTAATTTTAACATCTTGTTCTGTCATAAGCACAACCTCTCATCCACGAGTAGATGCACGCTTCTCTGCGCAGTAATACAATTGGCAGGTGAAATTCATTAGAAGGGAAATAGTTCCTACATGAAACTGCTCAACAAGGTCGAACCGGGTCATGATTGCTGGAGAGACACAGTGCTGCTGAGTTTTTTAAAGGTACTCTTTCGTTGCTTTGAACACCACAAGCTGAGCGTCATCTAGTTCCATTATATTTGAGAGAGGGCAGACACCATTACGGCCAATATCCCCAACACAAGAATCGTGTTTATGTTTATGACGATATCTCTCTGTCACTAAATTTGAGCTAAATTTAGGCTCTTATGTCTATTTTGCAAGTTTTTGTGTGGCTTTTCGTGGTTGGTGTAAGACAGTGGTGGCATACAGCTGCAAGTCACTCATCAGGATGTAAGAATCAGCTCACCAGTTTGTAAACTCTCCTCCTGCTTCATCTGCTAGCTGGACAGATTAAAGATTTCAAATGTAGTCAAACGTAAACATCAAGGAAAGATGGAGAGGATGGGCATGGTTGAATTAGCATCCTGCTAGCTGTTGTACAGGCGTTGTAAAATAAAATGGACAACCTCCTGGACAGCAGCCATTCAACTACGTGACTCTTTTTCTATGTGGCAATCTGACAGAGCAGAGGGCTGTGGCAAGAGAAGGAGAGGAGGCGTGTGCTTTATGGTGAATAAGGATTGGTGTGACGGTGGGAATGTGAGGTGCTGTCCCGTTCCTGCTGTGGATCACTGCTGTATAAACCATGCATTATCAGAACCTTATGGAAACATGAACATGTACCTTGTATATCTACGTGACAAATAGATTGTGGGACCTTAGTAAAAACGGCCACAACATAGATCATTGATTAAATGATTGATTTGACATATGAGAAGAAAAATATGTATTTTTGATTTTGCGGTGAACCGTCCCTTTAAACAGTGAGTGAAAATAGACACGTATCACAATGCAGATGATTGGAACAGACAGTGACAGTTGTTCATCAACATCAGTTGTTGACACAGCCTCCGCACACTCCTCCACCTCAACATCACAGCGTGTTAATTCACTGTCTCTCATGTTTCCAGTCCCTTTCAACAATTAGTGGGCCACTCATGTGCAGGGGTTTTGTTCGGTTAGGTAAACATCTGAGTTCACCCCATTTAACATTTGAATTTGACCCATATTTTCCATGTTATGTAGCATAAATTACCCAGGAGTCTGCAGGAGCACTAGGTCTTGTTACAGCAGGTCTGAGCCTCTGTGAGTCAGATTGAAAAGAGGCGGAGCCCAGCTGATCTCACCTGCTTCCCTGCAGGCAGCAAATGTTATGTAGACTGTTAGCTGGTCAGACGGGAATCACTCTCAAAGTAATTTCCCTTTTTACTTTACATCCTTGATCCTAAAACAATGGATCTGAAGTGTATAGAGTCAGCGTGGTAAACTATATATTTGCACAATAGAGAAGTTTAAATTCATGTGCACCAGTTTGCTGAGCTGGAAAGATTCCCTGCTGAATCAGCATGAGTGATCCCATCATGGGTGAGTTTTTATTTGTCTCTATGGTAGTGATTTTATTGGCATATAAAAAAAACTGAATGTGTAGAGCTTGTGTGAAAGCACAGTACTTTAATGGATATTATTATCAGCATATGGAGATGTTTACCCTTGGCGGACTCCTGTAGTAGATCTACAGTACAACTACACACAAAAACTACACTACATTTGATAGTCAGATGTATTATATCAGTCTAGAATTGAAAGATTTTAGTTCATCATATGCTCAGACACTTTTGAAAATAAGTTGTGCTCAGAACCGTGATGTGTCTATCTAGCAGTGGGGTATTTTTTATCAGCAAATGGATCAAAAGTCAAATACAGGCTTCTTTCTCTTTTGAGGTAAAGTTTGTTCTTAGGGCCAGGATAGGTTTTGGACCTGTTAGGAAGAAAATATTTCTCCTACCAAGTCATGCATGCATCCACTTCTTCAGTCACCCATATTAGTCCAGGAAATTCACCGCTATGTTGATTTGTGGGCATGTTCTAAATAATGCGTTGGCTCCTCTTAGAAAAAAGAAAAACTCCTGTTTTGACTTTGTATTAGGGTTTGCCCAAAAACAGTCAGTTAGAATAAAAGTTAAAGACAAAGTGAGAGCTTGGCACCTGTCCAGAGACTTTACCTTATATCAGTAATGCGTAAAACAATAGAGCATCGCCCTGAAGGCTAATGTGTGCTGTGACATTTAAGAGGAGTAAATAATGTCTGCTTTACAGGAAATATGTATGTGATTCACTGTGGGAAAATTTACATCAGCTACCAGTCAGATACTTCTGGGACTGTAACTGCTAAATTTGCAGTTTTACTAGATTTTTGGAGGGGTGTGCCTGTTCTTAAAACAATTAGAAGCTTTGCAGCTGAGTTTTTCTTATTAGCCATCTTTGGAAAACTCTAGCAGGCTAATTTAGTATATTAAATGATACTATCAGTATACTACTGTTTTGTATTTATACTAGTAAATCTGCTGTCAACAAAACTGTGACCGTTTCCTGAACAGGTGCTAGGTTAACTAACAAGCTAACAAAACATACGTGGTTATAGGGAACGGGGGAAAACTGATTCTTACATACATTGTAATGCTCTCTTGAAAGATTATGGAGGTTTTCACGTCAGGGACCTGGGCCCAGATCCAAGTACACTTGGCCCCAAAGTCCAACGTATTTGGACACTATATGCTAATCTGTACTCAAATCCACTTGGGAAGGTGGTCTTCAGAACAGTTCATCTGTACTCCGTTATGGTACACAGTTTCTATCTAGTTATCAAACAGTCTCAATTTAATACTGATGCCTCTATATCAGATGGCAGTGCAGCCTGAAGTAGACAGACCCAGATCCAGCTTTAATGCCACCGTTGACCTGCAGTGAAATAATATGAAAGTGCTCTGTGTCTCAACCCCAAAAATTGCTATAATCAGAGATTTAAAAGCCATTTCTCAACAATATTATCACCTGTAACAATGCTTTAGGACCGGGCTGTACGTTTTTTAATTTTGATGCATCAATAATCGTTTCATAATCACATGATCACATCACCTGAACACCATCAGGCAGAGTTGTTGCCGCCCACGTTTTAAGTGACCACTATCCTAAAATGTTCTGGTGTTGGTTGACATTTTATAAAGTCTTTTGAGTTTCTTAACAAGCCAACCACCACTGAGATGAGCTGTGATGGTATTGTAATGGATGTAGTGCAAAAAGACACATTTGATAAATGGAGAGTAAATGTCAAAAGGTTCTAGACTTTTTAAGTCCTTGACAACTTTGAATGGTACAATGAACATTGTGAATGTCACTGAATCCCTTAACTATGTCTTTGAATGGATTTCAGTCACCTTTTTGGATATATTTTATTTTCCTCTTAAATATTGCTTTGTGATTTGTACATAGTACATTTATTTGATGGACTTTATTGTCTTTAAATGAAGTTAAAAAGAAAAACACGTTCCATATTCACATATTTTATGTACAGTCTAATGTGTACAGTTAGTACGTGGCTACTGTAACTCTGCAGTTGCTGATACACCCAGAACATGATGTTTCATTTCTGTTGAGATGGAAGTGATAATTATTCAGGATTTTGTTTCTTCTCTAAAATGTCATTATTTGTGTTTCTAATGAATTCTGTTATTGAAATAGCAGGGATTCATCTCAGGAGCTTATACAGCTACTAAAATGGTAGCACTCTTGCACAGGCTTGAAAGCACTGCAGTGACCGAATGGGTTTGTTTAAAATAATTCTTCTGGCCAACTCTCAAATGTGTCACTGCTCTCCAGTTTCTTCATCCTCTGCATTTGCTGGCCAGGAACTCTTGAAAACTTTAGGTTGCTCATCATTCTTTGCGAGTTTGAAGATAAGTGATAAGCAGTGCTTCCCTCCAGATGTTAAACAAGTCAGAGGGTCTTGTTGTGAAAGAAATCCCTCTTCCCCTTTTCCCTTACCTTTGTTGAAGACACCAGATTAATTATAACAAGATGTCTGAGTCATCATGAGGGCTCCCTATGATTAAGATTAGACTGCGAGTGAACTGAAGCCAAAGGCGGCCTGCTGTTAAACATATTAAAGCAGAAAATAGTCTGTAAACTGTCTGTTAACACATCTCATAGGGCCAGACCGCCTGAAGGAGAGCTGGAGTGCAGCATGGACAGGAAGGGACTGTTAGCATTTAGCCGCTATAGCAAACAAACTGGTGCATCAACTGGACCTTAGTTATTATTATATATGAGTATTCAAGATCTAATTAGGGAGGCAATTTAGGAAAGATCAGTGGAAGAATTAGTGGAAGAATTGGAATACATCCTTGTGAGGGTAACATCTTTTATAGCTCCAGCCTCACAACTGGTGTTGCTTTTTACAACCATTTTTGTACTGAGCAACCATCTTGATCGTTAATCAGTTTTTAAAAGGTCTGACTGAGATGTTTGTTGAGCCAGAGGGTTGATTTTATGAGGACAATGGAGAATGAGGACTGGGTTATTTGTGAGACTCTTCACACTGCCAGGGACCTGAATGACTTCATTGAGCTTTATGATGGTGAGTGGTGGACCATTAACTGACCAGATCTGTTGTTACTGTGACTGATCTTTGTATTATCTAAATGCTAAATCCTTTCTGTAGCCTGTCTCAGATAAGTGTAATAGTTTGTATTTATGCATAAACTGTATGTTAACAGTTTCCCTTAAGCGTAATCAACAAATCCCATCTTAAATAAACATGACTGAATCTTTGCCTCACTGATTATGCATGCTCTTTTTGCAACTCTTAAGAGGCCAGAACTGTACAACAGTACAGTGTATATTTCAAAATATGTTCAACATATAAGAGGAACCTGCTTTGCGTGTTTTGATCAGCACATTCTAAATATATAAATGTGTCTACAGTATATTTAAATACATGTCAATAAATACACATATAAAATGTCTTATCAGGGTTCCCCATACATTCATTTATTTGTAGCAACCCATCTCTATATCATTATTTGCCAACACACTGATTTTCTAATTTTGGAGCTGGACTGGTCGTTAGGAGTGCTGTTGTAACATACTGTTCCGTTATTCAGAGCACCACACTCTCAGAGCACAGAGCAAACTCTAGCTACAGACAAACTAGCAAAATGGCAGGCGCAGTGATACTGAAACTTAAGGGTACACATGAGCGAAAGTAACACCGGCAAATTTTCGGTTCCTGTTCACTTCCATTCAGTGCAAGCAAAGGGGGCAAATAAAACATTTGTCTGTCATGTCAGACGCTTCCCACATTTAGCACAGTATTGTCTTGGCAGGCGATGGTCAATTGCCTGCATTTGCTCGTGTGTTACTGTACTCTAACCATTCATTAATCCTTGTAGAAATACAACACTCTATTTCGTAGAACAGGGGTGTCACACTCATTTTAGTCCAGGGGCCACATACACTCGAATGTGATGATAGTGGGATGGACCTTTGAAACCATCATCCATCGCATAATATTGCAGTGAAGATTCTTGATTTTTAGGATGGATTTAGTGTGAAATGTCTTGTACTCAAGTATCTCAGTTATTTTCAGGAATTATGGAGCAACCTTTTTTTTTTAAATGGCACATCAAGTTTCAGATTTTCAAAGTAAAAATGTGGGACTTTTACTTTGGAATATCTCTCAATCAGACGTTGCACTAGACTTTTTCTCGCCGGTCATTTTGACCGACAGGGTCATAAAAATCCGGTCATAATCTATTTTTACCGGTCATTTAAATTTTCGCTTCTAAATGATAATAAAGATATTCAAAGACATTTAGTTTTCATTTGTTCGTTTTTAATAAATCCAACAAGCAAGTTATAAAGTGTGCATTAATAAGGACATGAACGAAAAGATGAACAGACATCCACACACACCGCAGCGCTTCAGTTTGGCGTCTGGTCTATTTTTCACACGAGCCGCGAGCGCTTCTGTCAAGCTGGATAGAGCGGATCGTACCAAACAGGAAGTCGGACACAGAAAAGACGAGAGAATCCGGCCAATTTTCAAAATAAAATAACAACAGCATGCACGATGAACGTGAGGAGAAAATACCGTGTTTATAATTTAAAATAACACAACAGTGCATAACCGAACACATTTTTCAATACCCTAATCACTTCATTACAATTTTAATTTTGTGTCACCGAACCTACAGACATAACTACATGAATTAAATGGTCAGAACAATATGCCCTATTCATTCAGTGTTAATCCAACACGCTCAATACATGGACATGCAATGACAAACTGTCATTAACTTACTACGTTATAAAAAACGATTAAAATATGGCCTTACCCATGTTTAAAATGACCTGTTGATGTGAAAAAACAAGTACTGACGGGAACAAACGAGTGGAGTCGATGTTTAACCGGCGCGGAGAGCGCAGGAGAAATGCGCTGCCTGTGTGGACAGTCAAGCGCCTGCGAGTATATTCGCAGGACTTCTGCGGCACTACCGCATCTGGTGTATCCAGGCCGTTATGTCAACAACGCTACATGAAGCAGATGAATGACTTTTTCTCTGCAGTGTGAAAACGGCAGCCACTTAAACCACTGACTGTGCACTCCGCCGCCAAGTGGGCAGGGGTGGTAATTGCAACCGGTCAAAATGACCGACGGCCTTCAGATTTTCCGGTCATTGTTGTAAAAAACCGGTCAATGACCGAAAATTTCCGGTTAACGCGACCCCTGCTCTCAATACAGATACAGTAAAAATACCTGAGTTTTGTGTCTGTATGTCATCAGACTTGTCCTCAACATCAGGAATTATCTTTGTAATTTTTATTTCCAGCGACCCAAAAATCAAACAATAAAGACATTTCCCTCAGAAGTTAGTGGTATTTACTTTTCAGTTTATAAGGGACTTTAAACAACAGCAGTCTCACTTTAGAGTTGTCCTTTGTTTTCCAACCTGCTGTGTTCCCATGTTCCCATGGAAGCCGTGCACTTCCCTGGCCAGTGATGGGTCTAAAGGTTTGCTTTTACGTGCCTCTGCAGGAGCTGCTCCTCTAATTCATTGATCTGATCATAAACTGATTGTTCGATCAGTTCAGTTTAGACGGGACACTCACATACACACACACAAATAAAACAAAGTTTGCTAATCCACAGTCATTCGAATTCTGTGGGAAACACTGGTCTTGTTTCAATACATGCACTGGCAGGGAACTTGAAATCAACATGTTTGCAGCTCCTCTCTGCCAAACTGCATTCCAGCTGTACTTCAGATCTAGTGGTTTAGAAATTATTTGCAGAACTGACAATAACTTGCTTTTTCTCTTTCAAATGTAAAGTACTTAAAAACCAAACCTCATGTGGGATACATGGTAATGTGCTTTATCTGAAGATTCTCTTGCTCGCAGCTGTTTGTGCTGAATTATTTTCTGTGGCTTTCATTATCGCACTGAGGCTCTTTGCTTGTTCAGGCAACACACAGACCAAATACTTTCCAAACTGAATTGGGCAAACCGCTGGGTGTTAGCTACCATAACAACCTGCTTTTATAAAAGGTAAAGTTATTATATGTAGTCGTAAACACCTGGATAATTTCACAATAGGTGAACAAAACTCTTTGACTGCCCACTCTTTAAATGAAATGAACACTGACATGGTGAGGGCTGTGGTGAAACATCTGTGATTCTAATGAACAAATATAAACTATTATGAGGCCTTCAGCTGACAGTTACATATTACCCAAACACCGGATGACGCATTGTGCTTTGATTTATGTTTTCACTGAGACTTCCATAACTACCCTGGAAGCTCAGTTTGGCTTTCCTCCTTCTGTGTCATTGTCTAAAGCAACCATGTTTTGCCGATTGGTTTAGTGTGAGTTGCTGAGTGTTGGAGATATCGGCTGTAGAGATGTCTGCCTTCTCTCCAGTGCAATGTAACTAGATGGCACTCAGTTTGTGGTGCTCATAGAGCCAAAAAATACATTTCAAAAACTCAACATCAATGTCTCTTTCCAGAAATCATGACCCAGTTACTCAAGATAATCCACAGACCTTTTTGTGAGCAGTTTTATGTAGGAACTATTTTTTTTCTACCGAACTACTCCCACCAACCGTATCACTGTGCAAAACAAAAAGTGCATCTACTGCTAGCTCACCTAGCACCACTGAGCTAGCTAACGTTACAACTCAGCCGAGCACAAGCCTCTCATCCATGAGTAGATGCACAGCTCCTTCTGTGCGGAGATGCGGTTGGTTGGTGTAGTTAGCTAGAAAGAAAATAGTTCCCACATGAAACTACTCACAACAAGGTCTGTGGATTATCTTGAGTAACCAGGTCATGATTAATGGAAGGAGACATTGATGATGAGTTTCTCAAAAGTATTCTTTCCATCTAGTTTCAATATGCTGGGAAGAAGGCCGATAGCTCTACAGCCAGTATGTCTAACACTCAGCAGCTCACACCAGAACAATCTAGACTGATAAACAGCACTACAGGTAAGAGGAAAAATATGTACTTTTGGGGTGAAGTGTTCTTTAAATCATAAGCACTCTTGTGGTCATTATAACAACGAAACCAACATTGACTATGTGAGACGGATACAAATCCTCTGCTGTCGAGTTTGAGTTGGTTTCTGTCATTTCTGTCATTTTTCTGGAGAAGACAGTGATGTCCAGTCGCCTTCAGTCTCGTGGTGTCTGCCATTAACTGCTTTCTCTGAGCCAGTGAGATACACAGCAGCACACACACTGTTGCTAATAATATGAGCAATTTAGGATATCGAGACTACTCCACAGTCTCACTCAGTATAAATAGTTTGTATATAGCATCATGACCTTAATGCCTGTGATTTAAATTTGCACTGCTTGAGTGATTTATTGTTTTGATGTGACTATAAATTAAACCTGACATTGTGTGTTTCTTCCTCTCTAACAGTGGAACAAGAACAGATCCAGAAGAAGACCTTCACCAACTGGGTCAACGCTCAGCTGGCAAAGGTGAGCTGTGTCTCTGAACTCTGTCTCAAAGCTGTAGTGTATTCATTAAAAAGCATACAGCTTGTTTTAGCTACATGCCCTTTACTGCTGCTGAAATGACCCAGTATGCCGCCAGAGGTGAATTAAGTTCATTTACCCAGTTAATTTAAACACAGCAATTTCCACTCCCTAAACTGAGCCGATGCAACTTAATAACAAAAGTCGGTGAGCTTGTGCATGTGAGGGCATGAGCTGAGGGATCACGACTTGTGCTCATCTGCACACATATTCCCTTAATATAAAAAGGTTAATTAAAAAATATGGTGCATCTATCTGTTATTAACCTCTCATGATAAATATGTTTCTGTAACCAGTGACTTCCAGTAACACACATTTTGTGTGAAAATAATGTGTTCAATCAATAGTATTAGAATGAACAGAATGAAGAATGAAGCTTTTTCTTTCTTATGATTTCTGAGAAAATCAAGAAATAATTGGTTGTGCTAATTAACCTCATCAGTGACAGCATGAAAACTGTACGAATCTAATTTTTTACCCTCGGGGGTGAATGTGCAAAGAATAGATTGCGGTCTCTGATAGCACCATTAATTGCACGTCACTTGCGAATGCTATCTGCTTCGTCTCAGGGTCCAATTCACAACAGATATTGCACTAATGATATAACAGCGTAAACATGCCCATACAGTTTTACAGCTGTGTGCAATTCGCACTTTTTCTTGTGTGATTGCAGTTACCCATGTGGTAAAGTATAGATGTTGCCTTTGAGCCCAAAACACAGTAGGCAGAATAACGGTAGAGGGAACGAGAAAACTGTAATTTCAATCTGCTCATTTGCATAGAAATGGGAAAAATTTGCGCCAAGTGTTTGCATATTACCTAACTCAAATACCGTAAAACATCAATTAATGGCTCGGGTTATTATTTGCTTAAATCAGCTCGGTTATATTTGGGATAGGCCTTTAATTCCTTCCACACAGAACTGTTGCTCAGCAAAGATCAGGAAATAAAATCAATTTGTTTATGTAAACCAGTATGAATATAACTAAAAATTAGGCTTCAGATAATCAGTCATTTGATCTACCCCCGGTTTTATACATCTGAAGAACTTAGCAACCAGACCAGGGCTCTAATTGAGACAGGCGTTTATTTGTCAAAATGTATAACCATACCAGGCTATTAAAAGGGATTTGGCATTAAACTGGGACCAGGCTTTTAATTGAAATTTTATGGTGTGTGCAAACAGCACAGGAGCACCAAGACGCTACTTGCTTGGCAGCTCAGTTAGGGGTGCATTTAACCTTTTGCGAGTACTTTGAGAATTACGCAGTTTCTTTTTGTCTTAAGTGGCTGTAAAAACTGTGCAGTCCCTTCATGTATTTGCCCACCAGTGTGCATACTGGGGGGAAACGCATCACAACAGCACATTTGATTTTATATTTGCTACCTCTAAAACATTTAGCATCTAGTCTAAGGACACCATTCACTGTTGTGTCAGCTGACGATACCAAATTCCTCTAAAATTTCTCAGAGCTGAGGAAACCAAAATAAATCCAATTATCAATACAGCATGAAAATCACGACCACATCCAACTTTTTATGACCATTGGAGGGCTTTTTGCAGTCAACAGCTTGTTTTTGCAGGACATGGCCTGAATTTCGATCTTTGAAACATCCGACAAGTCTTTTTCCTAAACTACCTCTTAACATGAGTCAGCAACAGATTGTCAGCTCTCATTTTGGAGGTCAGCTGTGAGTGTGACAGTGGAGGACAGAGGGGTGGAGGTGGGGAGCTGTGTGTACATAAATATAGCCTTGAGGACCAAGGTTCACAGCACACAGACAGACAGCAACAGACGGCCACCATCGTCCCCTCCCCTTCCCTTCCCTCCACCACCAACACCCACCAAACACACACCCTCGATTGGACGTCCAGCCAGCTCTGGGCTCAGTGTTGGATTCATTTGAGACTCTGCCAATAAACAGAATAGTGGAGATAATTGTTAATCCTATGGTGGTCATCCACATTAGGGCTCACATTACAACAGTGCCTTTTGTCACATGTGACAGTAATACTCAGTGTCCACTTTGGAAAGTCCTAAATCACTGACATTCAACAGGCAGTGTTAGTAAGCAAAGGTTATTCTGTGGTGCAGACAACCTGATGATAAATTCTTCAGGAGAAAGGTGTTAATTCCTCTCTACTGACTAAATGATACAGTCATGTTATATTATTTATAGGCTAATCTGGGACTTGTAATATGTGTTCAAGGAATTATCTTTTAGGTTTGTTTCATATTCAGTGTTTCCTCCTCCCATGTGTTACTCTCAGATGTTAATTAAGGCCATGGACTACAAGGTTAAAAATGATTTGCAGTTAAAAGGCCCTATTAATTAGGAAGGAGAATTAAGATGTATGTTGCTGTTATAGATTATTTTTAATGGAAGAAAAAATAGCTGATACTTAACTGCTGAATATCTCAACACAAGAAGACAGAAACTGAAAATAGATAACCGGCGGTATACTGCATTTTTTAAGGCTGATACCCACAATGCCCATCAAGTATTGCCCTCAAATATCACTATGGACATTGTATTATCATAAATATAAAATGAAATCTTCAATTTGCAGTCTTTCTAGAGTACAAGAGTTTAAAGACTACTTTTTACTGCAACTACTGCACTAACAATTTCCCTCTGAAAAAAATTAAAGCTTTGTCTTGTCTTGTCTTGTTAAACAAGGATGTTGGGATGTTATTAATTTGGTAATAAAAGAAAAGGATCAAGATATGTATAGCCCACATAAACTGTATAAAATAATGGACGTAGCCGCCATGACGTAACCCATTGGTTTGTAGACTCCGGCTGATTCTGGCTGTCAACATCTTGGTTTTTTGTGGCCAGACGTGACTATAGAGGGTCTTTTAGTGCAACCAAATGCTAAACAAGACTTCTGCAGGTGACCAAAATGTTACAATTAATTTACAGCTAGGGTTACCGAATCAACATCGGTGCCGTGATAGCGACTTGCAACACCCACTTGTCACTCAAAGCAACCACGCCCTTTATTATGCATAATTTAGAGCCTTAATAACATGTAAACGTCTAATTTGTCATGAACGAAGAAATTGGCTAAAATTTAAACATGGGTGTGGAAGGGATGGACTCGCTTGTGGAGTCAGCCGCAAGTGGCCATTAGAGCAACTGCGATTTTTGACACTTTAACGTCAGCTTTATTATTTAGCCCTGGAGGTTCCTGCCTGACTGCACAGGATATTTCAGATTTTAGATTTGAAATATAAACATCTCAGTGCCCTCTGATGGACAGCGGAGTCATGGCAACAGTGTACCCCAAAGACCTCAGACATATCTCGGGCATTTCTGAACTGCGACCTGGTCTATATGCCGACACAAACACGTCTCTGATCAGTTAATAGTAGGTAACTTTAACGCTTTAATAAATCATTGTTCCCTCTGTCAGTGGGCTGCATCTAGCAAAATATAACCATGCAAAAATGTGATAAATGGAATATAGTTAGGCCAAAAATCAGGTTAGTAAAGCTCCTTTCCCACTGCACAAAAAAATGCTAACTCCCACTAACATCAGGCTTTTTAATACAGCAGAAATGGTTTTAATTGACATTCACACCCGGGTCAAATGACTCCAAGGTAGTCACAGGTTATCACCTCTGGCTCTGGTTAGCATTGATAAGAACACAACACCTGGATGGATGAGCTAATTTTAGCCCCTTAACTAGCAAGATGCAATGATGAGCCATCACATAACACTGTCTGACATCACCCAAGCAGTGCTCAAACATTATGCCAAATTAGTCTCGCTGAGTTCGAGAGACAGACTGAGTGAGTAAGAGATAAAAAGAGGTAACCACCTAGAGTTGTCTTTCCTCTGTGCTGCTGTCTCATATTGTTGTCTGCTGTTTACCTGTTCTCCGGCCTGTCTGTGATGTCGACACTAATTCTGGAAACGGGGTTTAAAGCTATTTACCAAATAATAATCACAATAAATTTGTCATTATAAAACTTGACTCATCATAAAAACTAAATAAATTTGTTACTAGGGTGCCAGTAGTGCCACAGGAAATACGTACATACAGTATAATATTGTCCTTAGCCGACTGCAGGCACGGCCACATAGTGTTTGTTGTGACAGACTATGAGGTCTGTTTTTCAATTCCATCCTGATTGGTTCAGAATTGGTGCAGAGTGGTTTCATTATGGTGCTGCAGCAGTCGCCTTTAATAAATAGTGTGTGCGTATTGCTTGACAGTTATTTATTGTTGCATGACAGAGATCAGAACGATGATTTGTGGCCTTTCAAACGCAAACTGTAAAAGCACAATAATCATCTTTATCTGGAGAAGATTTTCCATGTCCAAAATCTCAGTTTCTCAGAAACTAACAAACAGCCTTGTCTTGAGCTTGGCCACCACGACCTTTAAAGTTTAACTGATTTTAATTGGATGTCACAAGGAGCAAGTCATCCCTCAGCTTAAGCCACATTAACATAAAAAAATCAAAAGCTGCGATTTGGATTTGTCATCTCCCAGTTTTCCAAAAAGAAAAGAAAGAAAAATGTTGTACACGTCATCAATTTTAAGACATAATTTAACACCAGTGATAAGAAAGTCTCTGTCTTTCTGAGAAAAATGGTTACCAGAATTCTTGTGTAAGCATGGCTAATTTAAAAGGGTACTTTGCTGATTTTCAGCCAGCTTTGTATCAAAACAACGTGGGCAGTATGTGCAAATGAACGGTGGTACACTTCTCTCCATCTCACCAGCGCCTAGATATCCCTCCTTTCGCCCCACAGCTGAAGTCCGCTGGATTACGTAATTTACAACACCTGGCTCTCGGGCTGTTGCTTGAACTGTGGGCTGTGCTTCCGCATTTTCGTATTGCCCACCGCTCATGCTGCCACTACAGACACAAACAGTATAAAGCAGGGGTGTCAAACTTATTTTAGTTCATAGGTCACATACAGCCCAGTTTGATCTCCATTGTATAATAACCTGTAAATAACAAAGCCTTCAAATCTCCTCCTTTAGTGTAAATAAGTAACGTTACAAGAAGCTTACATTATTTAGTAATTCATTTTACCTTATATCTTTTTTCTCTGTACTCTTTTCTGTATCCTTTATTATGTTTCATATTTTATTGCTCTGTAAAGCACTTTGAACTGCCCTTGTGTAAGAAATGTGCTATTACAAATAAAGCTGCCTTGCCTTGAAAACGTTAACAATTAATGAACAATCAATTTACTAAACAATACAAGTCAAAATACCAATGCTATTTTGTTAGCACCGAGGTTGTAGGTTTTTTCCCTCTTGAATAAAAGTGTCCTTTTCTTTGTTTTCTCTGGTTCTCTAGCACCACTGTCAAAAGTATTTGTGTCTGTCTACTGCATAGACATCCTAGCTTTATTAAAAGGCCATCACTCCAGCTGTGAAATACATGTCTGCATATTAAATCTGTATCAATAGAACAGGTTTTGTAGCCTCTGTGTAGCTATCACTGTTTTATAGCTGCAACTGTAAACATAAATAACATGAAATGTGTGTTTGCTGTGACAGCGGAGGCCACCATGTATGGTCGTAGATCTGTTCCATGACTTCCGTGATGGCTCCAAACTGTTGGACCTGCTGGAGGTGATGAGCGGCCAGCGCCTTGTGAGTCCCCTCTCAGTTCAACATGCTTTCCAGTCAACAGCCGATAGTTTTAATGAGCCCACTGACTGACTCTGAGGTTGTGTTTTGCAGAGTCGGGAAAGAGGCAGAGGAATGTTTCAGCACAGGAGCAACATTGAGAAAGCCCTTTCCTTTCTAAAGAAGAAGTCGGTAAATGACACACTAAAGGAGCTCACATGCAGTCACCACACATATAGGGAGAACTTTACTACTGACACAAACAAAATCAGGGAGATGATGCAGTTTGGGAACAGATAATAACATTGACATTGTATTTATAGGTTAAACTGTGATAACTGCTGTCCCATTCACCAACTGGAAATGTGTGCAACTTGAAAACTGTCCTGTTTTCTCCCCAGATCAAACTAGTCAACATAAACATTCCTGATATTATTGATGGTAAACCGTCCATCATCCTTGGCCTCATATGGACAATCATCCTACAGTACCATGTGAGTTTAATATGCTTACATTTCATAGGTTTTCCTTTTCTTTATTTCTTCTTCTTGTCTGTTAGGGGTCATAATTTCCTGTTGATCTTTCTGTTTTCCTTCTTACCTCACCGAGATAAAACATCATGTTATAAGACGCCAGTTTTTTGAGAATGTTGAACAGTTTTCTCTTATTTTTCTGCACTTTGATCATTTTCAATTTCTTTTTGGATACAATAATTAGATTTGAGTTGATTTCTTGGTGGCAGTTTTACAGCTGTTATCAACCAACGAGCGGTATAAATTAGTGGAGCGAGGAAACCAATTATAATGCTAAAATTGAACACATTTATTTAAGCTTAATAACTTTAAAAATTTTGTAAGCAAAAGATGTCCCATGAGATTCTGGTGTCATTTGTGTGATGTTAAGTTTCTTATCCTCTACATCAGAACTGGTCTCCCTTCCCTTCTCTAATCTTGCTTGTCCAGCTGTGAAGCTTTTTTCTGTATCTTTACACTTTTTTTTGCTGAGATACTGAGTGTCCAAATGTAAATTGTGTGTTGGTGGTTTTCTTAGATCGAGGAATTGGCCAGCGGCCTTTCTTTCGATTCCCGTCAGTCCTCCATGGAGTCTTTGGCCAGTCTAGACTCCCGCTCCACCCTGTCGAGCCGCTCAGCCGGCAGCAGTCCCGTCCCTCCTAGAGGCTCGCCACTACACAACCGATTCAGGGTTTCTGCCAAGAAGGCCCTGCTGCTGTGGGTCCGCGAACAGTGCCACAAGTAAGCACCCGATCAGCTGAATGGTATCAATGAACAAGGATACATTTAAATGTGTTGTGAAGGGTTTATTTAGGGTTACAATGATATCGACTTGTCAAAGCCTTGAAAAACATTAAGTGCTCTGTTGTGGGCCAAGTGAAGGATGTAAGGAGTGACTGATTCTCACACAGGGACTTCCTGGTAATTTCCAGGTCTGGGCTAAAGATCAAAACCTGATCAGCGCTTTGCTGTCTGAGCTGTAGGTGTTCAGATGCTGCCTGCCAAAACCTGTTAAAACACTTTCCTCAATACATGGGCTTTAAGAGTATTTTGTGTTACATATTTCATTCCTGTCTATAAACGTGAAATATTATCAAGTTCATGTGCTTCTTGCTGCCATTTCGTATTGTGTTCTCCAGTTAAAAAGCCCATAACATAGTTTTGCAAATAGACTTTTGATTGTACATGGAGCTCTATCAGTACTACATGGAAATCTTGATACATACATACATACCTGAAAAGTATTTACCAGGATGTATTTTTTATATTAAACACTTCAAAGAAATATTCATGTACCCATTTTAAAAGTCTTCCACAAACAAAATAAAGCAACACAACGTGGAGCCCCAGCCCAAAGCAAGGCAGTAGTAGCAGAAGTACAAGTTTTGAAAACTAATTTTTAATTAAGTTTTTATTATTTTACCTTTATTTTATTGGTCCAAACATTATTGTTTTTTCCTTAAAGTCCTGCACTTAGTTTTAAAATATGCCTTATACTTTGAATACTGTGGGTGGTTTTTCTCTGTCTTTTATATTGTTGGATTCAGTCTATTTATTGTCCTGCTTATTGTCTTTTTAATCCGTGGTGACATTCATAATTTTAATCTTAGCAGTTAATGGGTTCTGCTTGTTTGTTCTTTATCTTTAACAATTCTGAATCTTTTTAGCAGCAATGATATTCATTGTTGTCTCTGGCTGGTAATACTACATCAGATCCCTCTCATATTTTGTTTTATGAATATCAGCTTTTGCCGTCTGGCGGCGTCTTCAAAGTCCTACAAGCTTGATTAAACAGGTTGAGGAACTCTTTTGTTCGTCAGTCTGTCAAACTACTAAATCAGAGTTTGTTGGCCTCTGTGTACCTGAGTTGAACACTGATTATAAAAGGGAGCAATTAAATTGTTGGCACTGCATCTACTTTTCGTAATGTCTGATGTGATGTGTAGCATTTGTAGTATTGTTTTGTTTGGTTGGGTAAATGTTGTGTTTTGTATTTTTGTATGTGTATTTATGTGAAACGGTGTATGTCCTGGGACACAAGACAAATTTCAGATAGTATTTTGATAATTAAGTGCAGTCAAATCAAGTATCCAAACAGACACACAGACAGCACATGCAGCATCAATGATCTTTATTATAATAGTAATAAAATGATTTGTCTTCCTCAGAGCTGGCTGTTCAATAAATGTGAAAGACTTCAAAACTAGCTGGAGGAGTGGAGTGGCCTTCCTGGCGATCCAGTACGCTCTGCGGCCGGACCTGGTGGATCTGTCCAAAGCCAGAACCAGAAGCAACAAACAGAACCTGGAGGAGGCCTTCAGCATCGCAGAGAGAGAGCTGAGGATCCCCAGACTGCTGGATCCTGATGGTGAGTCACTCTGCTGTTTTCAGGAAGTATCATAGCAATATTTTTAAAATATTATATGCTCGTGACATTAGAAAACATTTGTATGTAGCCTTGGCTAGTGGAGGTCTCAACTTGAGCCTAATTTAATTGTTCCTCACTTGTTAATTTGGTGCTGTTGCTGCACTACGTTAGCAGATGTCTCACCTTGAGATAACCGTTCATTCAGTCTCGTTCAGTGAGTGTAGCAGCCGGGCTGTTTGGACTAGAGTTTGATTCAATCGCTTCTCATTTACTCTCAACAGCAAGTGGGAAAAGTGGGGATTTATGAGCATTCAGACATTCAACAGCCTGACCCGGTATATGAAGCCCAGTTCAGACCAAAGATTTGCGATGAGACGAGTTAAAACAGGCAACTACTTGCAAAGCGTCGTTCTGCAACGTTCTAAAAACCTGCTTGTTCACACCAATGCAACCAGATGAGACGGTGTATCATCTCTGTGCAACAACTCTCTGTCTTTCTGTTCTCATTTGCACCTTCTCAGGCTTATTTTGTGGCTAAATATAATTTGTAGCTTCTTAAAATATGAATGAGGATAGAGATAGTGAGATACTGGCCAGCTGCTTTTGTAGTAGTGATGAAACCGTGAAAAAAAGAAACAAAACAAGCAGCAGCAGCGGCCCACTGTCCGACACTGGCACACCGTGATGACAGAAACAGAGGGCTCGGCAGGGATGGAGCACCTGCTGCAGCAAGTGGACACACCGTCTTCTGTCATTTTGACTTGACCAGCAGACTTCACTACAAGTCTACTGACTGTTGAAACAGGTGACGAGCTTGATGTTCTCAAACCAGCCACCGGCGATTTGACCAGTTGAGTTGCAGGTGACGCCATCAGCCAGCTTGAGCCGAGTTCAGACAGTCAGCTCACACTGCTTCAACTTTTCTCTGCAACGTTCTAAAACGGTTTTGTCTCGTCGCGCATCTTTGGTCTGAACTGAGCTTCACGAACATTAAATAGAGTTGTTCAAAAAGTTTAAAACATTTATTTAGCCCATCACTACGTACGTTTGCTGGCCACTGGTCTTCCTGTCGGCCCATTGATGTGAAACTAGAAGCCAGTGTTTTCAAATATGATAAGCTGAGACTGAAATCTAAATGTTTTTGTTTGAAGAACTGTCCATAAAGACTCTCAGTCCGTGTCTTACACTCCAAGTGCATGAAATATCAAAACGCTTTCTTTGCATTTTCTTTTTTAATTCCTTGGCAGTTTCTCAAGCTGATGATGATGCAAAAACATTTTGACAGCCCTCTGAGTTTCACAACCCGGACTGACACAGATTGGCCATGTGTCTCACTTGATTGATTTATGAGTTACTAGTCAGTCCCCCACAATCATTTTGCCATAGTTGCACGAAGTTCTGCTGGAAAGCTCTGTTTCAGTCTTTAGTTGACTCTGTAACTCTTCCCTCCACGCCTTTGCGTCTGTAACAAACACTCTTTTCCAACTGTGATTCATCTGATTTGTCACTGACATACTTGGGTAGCAGTAATTGAGGTGGTGCCATGTGAATCTTTGTGAATGTAAGTGTAGCTGAGCGCTGCGATGGAGCCATGCCCAGCGAGCCTGAGGGCGAGTGGGATGGCGATCTGACAGTCTGCTGACTTGCCTGCCGTGTGTTTGCTTCACTCCGGTATAAAACCCTCAGTTGTTTCTCTCTGCCTGTTAGTTCATGGGCAGAACTTTTATCAGACGGATGATTTAAAAACAGAGGAGCTACACCTTCATTGTTCAGGTTCCAGCATTAAACTCCACCTGCTGCAGGAGCTTGCTCATGTGTTAGTCTAAACTTCTGACAATAGTGTGAGAGTGACCATGGAGGAATGTGATGTGGATGCAGATGTGGACGTCCGGGATCCTGATGAGAAGTCCATCATGACCTACGTGGCTCAGTTCCTGCAGTACTCCAAAGACCTGCCGGTGACAGAGGAAGAAATGCAGGTCTGTATCACTGCATGTTTTCTTGATAAATATCAAGCAGCACAGGGCACTGTTTCACTCTGCAGCAGTGTTTGCAGAAAAGTTTTAAAGTGAGTGTAACTTGTAGGAATTTAGGATGTTTTCAGCTGTTAAACTGCAGCAGTCCAGTGCCAACAATTAGGGTGCAGGTGAGAGCTGTCTTATCCAGACCTGCAACAGTAACATTCAACCTAGATATCTAAAAACACTTTTATATTTCAACCAGATTTTGCACATTTAAACTAGATATTTAGATTTTTCTGACCTGCAACTCACCAGATCACCTTTGTGGGTTCCTCTTCTTCAACCTGCTTCAATCTTCATGTTTGCAAAGTCTGATTGATGATTTTGTGCTGCTGCCAAAATCAATATTTGAGCATAACCATGGATATAAACAGTGCGTGGACAAAGGCATGCACATTTTTAGATCTGGTCACTGAAGACTTGTTCTGAAGATAGGAACCAGAGGTAGGGTATTTCACAGTACAACAATAAATGTATTGTTGTTGACACACTCCACACCACCTTCTGCTCAGTTTCTGTCAACTCGTGCGCTGCAAACAGTTTGTAAACAACAGCAGTCTGCTTTGTAATGTAGTCAGTGTCATACTTGTTACCTCGGGTGCACTTTCTCTGCCATTTCTTCTATGCTTATTGGCCAGAATATATACAGATACAGATAAAGACATGATAAAATTATATCAGCTTCCAATAAATCAGTGTGGACTTGAATGTTTTTGGATGTTGTATCCAAGTTGTATTTAATTTATCATGAGCATTCATGTATCTTTCCTCTCTAAGTTTTTGTTTGGGATTTTTTCTATTTTCTTGGCATCCTTTTGTTCACTCTTTCCTCCTTTTGCCTTCTCTCTTTCCTCCCTTCCCTTTTCCCTCCTAGACACAATACCTGACAGTCCCTAAAAGCCCTTCTCCTGTCGACCTGCCTGTTCACTACACTCCTGCTATTTCTGCCTCACCTCTGCGACAGGTACACCCGACAGTCGTGATCCACCTCTGTTTCATTTCTCATCTTTTGTCCACCTCTCACCAATCACAGTACCTTGCAAAAGATTCAGTGACACCTTAAATCATAATTAATATATGCCTTAATCTCTCCATGAAATCACTAGGTTTTTTTTTCAGATGGGATTTTCTGCAACCTTTTTAGGTGCTCAGATAATACAGTTTTCACAAAGTAACTGTGGGCTAATCGTAAAATATAGGTCAGAAAATGTATAACTGGATGAATAAACAAAAACAAACCTAGGGTGGTGCATAAAAACCTGCCTGAATCTCCTGTATCTGCGTCAGTGCCACACCCCCCTGTCACTGTTTTATGCCTTTAAAAGAGCTGCTGTTTTTCTCCGTTCATGCAAAGTGTTTGGAAACCCTCTGGCTTGCTGCTTGGCAATTGTCAGCCTCTTTACTGCTGTGTCACACGGTGTAAATCAGCCGCACAAAACCCTTACAGCACCCGCAAATAACTTTAGATTCCACTGCTGATGATTATGTCTCATAAAGACACGCCAGGAAAGTTGTTTATTGGGACGGGGCTGCAGCTACTCAAATGAAAAAGTCGGTCTCTAAGAGGCAAGATTACCTTTAAATCATATGTTGGTTATAAGCAGGACTGATCATGCAGAATCAAACTAGTTTGCCCTGTTCTCTGGGAACACATCCAAAACCACAGCGAGGGTGTGTTTCTCTGCCTCCCATGAGATGAATAAAACACTCATGGGTTGACTGTGTTGTGCAGCTACTCCTTCACTCCACTGACATTCTTGTTGGTAAAGCCTGCCGCAGAGCTCATGACAGATCAGTCACAGTGGACATGACACCTGTTGGCTCTGGTGTTTGACAAGATATCAGCATGTTCGGATGTGGCTGCTGTAGACATTTGAGATTTTAATCTACTTTGTGAGTTGTTTCTTTACCCCCCAAGAGGTGTTCATTTTCAAATTTAGGACTAATCCTGCAGTGATTGTGCAAGATACATTTTAGGGTGGAGGGCACAGAGTCTGGAAAACAATCTGCAAAAACAGGAGTGTGTTGAAATTTTTGAAACACAGCTGAAAATGCATTTGAAAATAGCAGCTCTTACTCTGCATATAATGCACAAAATTGTAACAAATAAACCTTGATGCTACTACACATTGAATTCTTTATACGTTTCATTAAATTATATCCAACTATGTCCTCACACAACCATTTTCCATTTTCTTACAAGTAAAATAAGGACCCAACTGTGTTGCCAGATCATACCTCTGTATGGGCTTCGTACTTTGCTCTGTACAGGCTTGCTTGACGCACAAAACATTTTGGCACACCAGCTGCCATTATGTTTTGTGTAAAGCATCTCATGACTGGTGCCTTGTGGGAAAGCTTTTTGATTCCATGGTTTGGTTTATTGCCTAATAAATAGAACATTGTTTACAAAATTGTAACACAGTTGTATATGAGCACTAGATAGACGAGAACTGCTCTTTAACTGCAGTCAGTAATGTCTTTTAAAGAGACAGTTCACCCCAAAATCAATAATGCATATTTTTCCTCTCATCTGTGGTGCTATTAATCAGTCTAGATTGTTTTGCTGTGAGTTGCAGAGTGTTGGATATATCAGCCATAGAGATGTCTGCTTCTCTCTAATATAATGGAACTAGATGGCACTCAGCTTGTGGTGCTCAGAGTGCTAAAAAAATACGTTTAAAGAACGTAACAGCAGTGTTTCTTTCCAGAAATCATGACCTGGTTACACAAGATAATCCACAGACCTTGTTGTGAGCATTTTCATGTAGGAACTATTTTCTTTCTACTGAACAACACCCGTCAACTGTATCACCGCACAGAAGGAAGTGTGCGTCTACTCATGGATGAGATGCTCGTGCTGGTGACAGCATGAGCAGTGAACACTAATGGCTAGGCTGTCACAGTGATACAGTTGGTGGGTGTAGAGATCAGGTGATAACCTGCTCTGGCCTCAACTGGTTACAATTCTTTGCACTGGTATGGGATGTTTAGTTTAGGTTAGTTTAGTTTGGTCAAAACGCAAAACACTGCAGTTACTTCACACAGATATTTTGAGCTGTTCAGTTTGACAAAGTTTATCTTTTTTTTCTTCTGGTTTTTGACCTCAGGGTGGAGATCAAAGATTAAGCTATCTATGTCAAACTAAATATCACTGACCATGAATGACATTGTGCTAAGAAATGAACAACTGAATTTAGCTTGTAATTGTCCATTTGTCCTCAGTCAGTAACTGTTTTATTTCCATGTTGCCAGGCGACACCTGTTCAGAAGGCACAGGAAGTGACGTGCTGGCTGGTTCAGGCCTATGACGAGCTGCTGGAGGGATGGGACTCCACAGAGGGAGAGAGCTACTCAGAGAGATACCATGTATGTTTCCAGCTACTTCCTATCAAGATACATTAAGGAAATATTGTAGAATTTTAAAGTATCATGCATCATTGTCTTATTAACTGTAGTACGTTCATATTGTGTCATTAATATTATTGTTTATCACCAAGTGGCATTAAACATTACATTTTTTTCATCCCTCAGGTGATTCAGACCTTTCTGGTGTCCTTTAATGAGCAGCGGCGTCCCATCATGCCTTTACTGACAGCGATGAGACGGACCCCGAAACTGAGCGATGAGCAGCGGGCTCTCAGAGACGCGTGGGACAACCTTACTGAAAAGGTCAATTTCACTCAAATCTGTCATCCTGTCCAAACCTTAAAAACCTTATACTGAATATATCCGATATCATATTTGTGTACAGTACATTCAAGACAAATGTGTGTGTGTGTGTGTGTGTGTGTGTGTATTTTAACCTTTTTTATTGTGTTTTTTTGGTTAGTTTTGGCAGTTTTAAGCATTATTTTTTTATTGTGAAATATATATTTGAAAAATACATACATTTAAGACAAATATATACATATACACATTTTGTCTTTGTATAAGTCATTATATATAATATATATTTGATATGTTCTTATCTTGATATTTTAATGTTTCTCTTTAATGCAGCAAAAGTATTTCACATGATTGTACTTGTATAATTGCAGTGACAGTATACATCTTGAATCTTGAATTTTGAATATAAAAACATATTATGGACCAGCAACCTCAAAAATATTGATAGCTTAATCCTTATTGTGGCAACTTCTCTGTGTATGCAGCTCCGCAGACGTCAGTATACATGTACCTCTCTACTCTATAGTCTTCTTCCACACTGAACTCGTTTCTGTGTGCAGTTTAATTTGAAAGACACTGAATTTACATGTCATAAAATGGGCTTCTTTGTCTCTGTCTTGTCATTTAGCTACGTGAATACAAAGTGGAGTTAGATAAGAGTCTTCCAGCACCCTTGAACACGGTGGCTCGCTGGCTGCTGAAAACGGAGAACGCCCTGGCCGAGGAGGAGGGTGACCCACAGGACCACGGCCGAGCTGCTGACGATGCCAGGGAGAAACAAGAGCTCCTCAAAGTAAATATTTACTGCGTCCAACTCTTCAACTATACGACTTTAGGAAGTGAAATAAACAACAATGCTGACTTAGTCAGCCCAGGTACCTCAGGCAGGGTTTTCCACATTTAATATATAAATAACTTCTGCAGAATAGCTCCTTTATTCTGAGTGTTCAGTTGTTAGTTCACTGTTCAGGAAAATATTATACAAATATCAAACAAACTGGCATATAAGCCACTTCCTGGAACACATTTGTTTGTTGGGATAATGTGGAAACCCTTACCTCCTTTCTGAGGCATTAAAACATGGACCTTGACGAGCAGAAATGATGAATCTATTTTATATTTAAACAGAAATATGCATGTGAATGTGCTCACTGGTCAGTATTGCTGTAGGTCTGCCTGGAGGACATGCCGCAGCATGTGAAGACCTTCCAGTCCTTCCAAAACTTGGACGAGTATGGAAACGTGATGGTTCCTACTGACAAGATGGATGAACTAAAGAGGAGGTGAGAACACTTTACCAGGTGGTCTGTGTGCTCATTTATGAAATCATGTGTACTGCCCAGACGGTACTAGAATTGATTGATCTGTTTAAGTTTGGTATTTTTCAACCTGGACTCTATTTTCCCTTGTTTTTGTGTCTGTGTGACCAATGGGAACAAGATTTTTAAAACTTGTCCAGTATTAAGTAGGAGGGCTGGAGCCAGCTGCAATGATATAAGCTGTAGTCTGTCCACTTGGGACATGTTTGCACCATCAATTTGCTTCCACTAACACTGGTTGTTTTTACCGCTGACACGCTCGGACCATTATTCTAAGTGTCTGACAACATTATGGAAAGGATCCCTGCAGAGAAAGACCTTTGTGTTAAAGACTAAGATCATTTTTGTTTAACCAGAAACAGCCTCAAAGTGGTCTGGTCTGCTAAGTAAAAAAGCCCAACGTCCAGGCTAAAGGGAGCTCTCTCTCCCCACAGACACAGCTCCACAGCTGCCTGAAGCGCCTCATTTGCATTCCTGCCTGTATTTCCGTAACGTGGTTGCATCACTATGTAACACATTATCTATGTACACAGTGCCCACCTGCAGGCCACTTGGCCACGCCCCCGAACAAACCTACTTAGAGGGAGCTGGAGCAGAGGCTGCAGAGAGTCTGAACTGTCCATGTTGAGGAGATGCTGCTTTTTTTGGTGTGGCTGCAAATTACTGTTGTTTGGACTGCCAGAGGAAGAAGAGATGAAGTGGTTGGAACTATTTTTAACGCTATTCCTCAACTATATAACAACGTTTTATTGTGTTCCATTCATTTTCCTGAGGCCTGCTTCATGAACTAGCATCAGTTTTCACAGCGGTTACTCCTACGAGACCTGATGCAGTTGTTACCTTAGTCACAGCAATGTTTTTAGCAGCTCATGCAGCCTCAGGAGGTGAAATCCAGTTAAGATAAGGAGTGTGACATTTCCGTTACACGCTCTTACAAGTATTGCACCAATTACGAAACAACAACCTGAGCAAGCTGACCAATCAGAGCAGACTGGGCATCTGAGGAGGCGGAACATAAGCTTGCACAGTGTGTTTCAGAAGGAGTGCAGGGGTGCTGCAGAAATGGGTAGTAAAAGAAAAATAATGTGTGTTTTGAACCTAAATCTGTTCGACTAGACCACAATATTACAATCATGACCCCATGATGTCTTTAAATGGAGTCTGGTGGATTTGGTGATCGCAATTTTGTGGCTGTTTCTGGTCAAACAAAAAGGATCTTACTCTTCAACTCTTTATCTCTGCATGGATCTTTTCCATAAATTGCCAGACACTTAGAATAATGATCTGAGCCTGACAGTGGTAAAAACAAGCACTTTTGACAGTAATATGCCCCAAGTATTTACATTGCAGCCTGTTGCGCCACTCCCCAGCTGCTGAACCAGTATCAAAAAGATTGTTTCTCTTAGTCACGTAGACACAAAAACAGAAAATAGGGTCCAGGTTGAAAAGAATGAAATTACTCTATAAGTAAAATGTCCTAGTAGTACATCTAATGTCATGACCTGGATATAATCAAGGCCGATGTTTAAGCACAGGGAAAAATCTCCTGAAAGAGTTACAACACACCACAAATGGTATCATTCTGTTATGTGATAATAAAGTGTGGTGTCAAATGTTGCTTTAGCGAGGCACCTCTGATACTAGAGAAGCAAAACGAACTTAAAGATTGTGGATTTTTCTGGTGTATTTCAGGAATGTTGGCTCTATATCATGGAAATTTCATGGAAACATTATACATATCATTAGGTTTCAGGTTGTCCAAGTCGTTTGTTTATTTTTTTGATAATGTTCAAACCTTATTTGTTGACGTCTTCACCAGATTCACCAGTGTGAGAGTGACTGCCAAATACCATGGGATCAAGCTGGATTACAGAGAGCACCGTCACACAGTTTTAGATCTGTTGGGGCAGATCAGGACCAAGCTGCGGCTTTGGAAGAGACCTTACATCTCCCCAGAGGCTGTCAGGGTGTTGCTGCAAGAATGGCATGTGAGTAGTTTTTAGGTCAGATTCATTATCTTTGCAGACTTATTTCATTCATTGCGAGTGGTTTGAAGGAAGTGGAACAAGGTTGCTTTATGCATACGTATCAGGCCTCGTCCATGCATACATGGGTATTTTTGAAAACAGGGTGTTTCCCTCTATCATTCTCAAAAAAATAAAATAAAATCCACACATGCATTATTAAAAAAATTTCAGCACCAAATGAAAACCTGAATAAAACTGAAGTGCTTTCAAGAGCATGCCACAGCAACAGGCTGCAATATAACCTTAGACCTAAAGCCACGCAGGACAGAAGATGTTGCCCAATCAGAAGCCTGAAAAAAAAAAGGGTTACCAGAAGGCTACCTGGAGCAGTGACCTCCGTACTGCATTGGGAACATAGACTGTTAAAATAATGGAGGTAGCTACTGTGACGTCATCCATTAGTTTGTGTACTCCTGCTCTGAAGCTTTGAGTTTTACGTTTTGACCATGGTCATGTTGGGTTTTTTTGGAGCCAGAAGTGACCATATTTGGGCGGGAGGGTGGCGCTGTGGAGGACACTATCGGCAGACAGCCTATCACTCAAAGTAACTTTAAGCCTTAACAAAATGTAAACAGGTTAGTTATATAAAAATTAGCTCCTGCACAGTTGTTATGAACGGGGATATTAGCCATAGAGAGCAAAACCATTTTTTGCACCAGTTTGTAAACATGTTAATTCCTGCTGTAAAAGTGGACATATTGACACTTGGCGGTATGTGGAGATTGACTTTCTTCTGGAGCCAACCTCAAGTGGCCATTTGAGGAACTGCAGGTTTTGGCACTCCATGCTGGCTTCATTTTTCAGCTGCTTGATTTGGACGCCTCTGTACCTCAATATATTGCAAGAGTAACTAAGTTTATGTGGAAATATATAAAAAGTCCTGTCGGCAAAGCATTATTTTGGTCATGTTGCACAAATTGTTGCCTCATTTGTGATGTTTCACAAAGGAGATAATGGCGCACACTCTGAAGTCTGAAGTCTCAAGCCAAAAACTCAGTTTTCCCTGACTACACATCACCACTGCAAACGGCGTTTCTGAAAAACTTCACCCTGGATGGAGTTTTACAAAAGGCCTGTTTTAGGTGATGTAAAAAGCAGTTTGTGCATTGACAAAAGGCAAAAAACGCACAGAAAAGACTACATTATAAATATTCCTGTGCATATGTGGACTGGGCCTTTTATTTTTGATGATTGTTTTCCTAAAGCTAAGGTAATACTAAACACAATACAGCTAATGTTACCATCAGTAAATGATGCAATTAGCATGCTTAACATCTGACAATATACAGCTGAGACAGAGATGTTAGAAACCAGCCACTGTAAAGAGGAAAACCTCTTTTGATGTTAGTAACAGCATGGCCTTTCCTCTGGTGCCACTCTCTAGAAAGACTTTCAACCAACATTTTTGCCCCTCTATTGATAATAGTTGAAGAATAACAGAATTCATCTCTGATTGTTTCACCTCGCCATTTAGAAATGTTGATTCTACTCAAAAATGAACGTTGTTATGTTACGCTACGCTATGTTATTACGGTTTGTTATCGTATGGACTTTTTTTTTTTTTTTTGGTTAACTTTTCTTTCTTTCGTTTTCTTTTTTCCACAGGACCTGGTGAACACACAGGAGCTACCCTCTTTGTTAGAATCAGCTCTTCACAAGCTGAAGCAGGTTTCTGAGAAATATTCAAGCAAATCTGCCCTCGGTAAGTGTTCTATGACTGTTTGTTGTTTGAAACCTTCCCTGGTCATGGGCCAGTTAATTAACTTATTTTTGGCATGACATTAACAACTATTTCTGTTTGCTCCTCAGCTGCAGATTACCACCAGGTCAGTCAGCAGGTGAAGCAGCTGGAAGGGGACACCACTGCGGTTTTGGAAGAGGTGACCAAAACCAAGAGCACCATGGGACGGGTCCTGTCTGCTTGGGACTCCTACAGTGACTGCTTCAGCTCCCTGCAGGCTTGGCTGGAGCAAGGCTCTGCAGCACACAGCCATGGCCAAAGACCAGAGGTATTACTGCCACATCAACTAAAATATGTCACAAACAAATAATAGAATAGCCGACTGTTACAGACACGTCTTTTTACACACTTCAATCTTCCTCCTCTCTCTTGATTATGATTGCTTTGATCATGTTTTTGTTAAGATGACGTCAGAGATGATGGCGGAGTGGGGATCCCGACAGGCCCACCTGAACGAGGTGGGTAACTTCCTGATCGAGTCAACAGACCCCCAGACCAGCAGGGGCCTGGCAGAGGAGCTGCGCAGACTCAACATGCACTGGGCCGAATTTGTCAAGAAAAACACGTTTGTAAGTTACAGAACAAGGAAAACCTGGCTGGTTAGAAACAGTCAGTCTGATGCTTTATTGTCAATTCATTTCTTGCCAGTGGATTAATCAGTGTATTTAGCCAGCGTGAAAGTACTGTAGATGATATTTTTGATAGAGCATGTACCATATTGCACTCAGTATATGTAACTATATGCGAGGCTTTTTTTGTTTTTTCAGGGTGACTGGCTTTGTTGTTACATGATGGCTTAGTTTCTTCTCTGTTTATTTTCTGTTGAATGACAGCAGGAATTTTGGTAGGTTCATGGCTCATACCTTTGGAATTGAAGCTCCGATTGTCCCATTGTTCTAATTATTCCCATGCTATGATTTGAAGGAGCGGCTTCGAGTTTGGAAGTTGTACTCCACCTTTGCTTTTTGTCTGGAGGCAATTATAAATGCAAAGCTTTTATAGTCTGTGATTATAGCGTATCATTATGTGGCTTCTTTCATTTCTCTGGTTGCATATTGGACAGGTGTTGGAGACACCTCAGTAAAATATCTGTGAAGTGATTCCATCAGACTCTTGTATCATATCCACTGTGATATTAAAGTACAGGAAGCAAGTGTCCATGAAAATGCTGGTGTAAATTGCTGTACTGCATAAACAAGTGCACTATAGTTCAAACTTAACTGTCCAAACACTTTACTGATTGACTTATAGGCTAAAAGCAAGTAATCAGTTTTACACAAGCTTCTTTTGTCTTTGCGAGTATTGAATTTGCTTTTCAGTCTACCTGATATTTAACAGTGTAACTTGTGCTTTTTCCAGGACAACACGGCTGAGCCCAGCGCTGACGTCCAGGCCAGACCCCAAGACATCCAAGCTCTGATCAGAGAAGCCACTCTGATTCTCAGAGAGCCTCTGGAGGCCATGGGAGGTCCCTTACGCACCTACAGAAAAAGAATACAGGTAGGACTAATTGATGAATGAACTACACCTTGGCAGAATGGTGTAGAGTCATATGTTAACTGTCTTAACGTCTGAATGTAACTCAGCTCTGAGCAGGTAAATCTCACATGGTTAATTTCACAACATTTGGAAAAAATCTGGTGTCTTGTTTACCGCATAGGTTTGTACCTCTAAAAAAAAAAAATATATATATATATATATATATATATATATATATTAAATTGATTTAAAATCATGATCAAATCAGTAACAACTTCCTGCCAAACAGCTAGTCCAGCAGAACTGTTTTCAACAATCAGAAAGTTACACATTTTGGCCTAAGATCGAAGTAAGATCTTAGAAATCAGCAAAATCACTTAAACCTTTTGATAACACAGTGTAATGATTACATGTAAAACAGCAGTCTGGTCAGAATTGACACAACCCAAGTCCCATCCACTGTAGTTACTGTCGCTTGGTCAAACAAGCTTGACAAAAAGAGACATGGCGACATCAGTTTAGTTTAGCCTGGTCCCACAGTGTGTATTAGACTAGGTTAGATCTGGGCATCAGGCAACAAAGCTTCAAGAAGTCGACAGTGAGGACTACAGTATGCGATGGAAAGATAAATTCACGATGGAATGATAGATGTTAGATGTTGTGTATATCCAAATAAACACCAAAGGTTTAGCTTAGCATATAGCATATCTAATACAATAGGAAAGGGGGAAAGTCAACTGTTGTTTGCCGTCTTCCAAGTTCACCTGTTATTGGGGCAAAGAGCAACAAGGGCCTAGGACTTACAGAGCTAATTAGAAATAACAGATCTCACATGCAGTCATTTGCCTGTCAAATCAAAGAGTTCTTGAGAATTTTACTTTTCATGACCAGATACATCTCTGTAGAGTTCACTGTTTGCTTTCTCTTTCAGTTCATAATGAGGAAAATAAAAGAATTGGATCTTGAGGGTCTGGCTTCCTCCCCAGAATGCCCAGCAGATCAGTTACAGAAACTGAAGCTTGCTGTACCTGAAGTACGAATGATTGCTTTCCTTTTATTACTTCTTTGATGCAGTTGTGTTCAAAAGCATCCAAGTCTTTGTGTTTTGCTACTGCGCTTATCACATTTTGTCACTAAATAGCCACCTGCAGATACGTTTCGTGAATGTACAGTATGTACTGTTAGTTTATCCATTCATTACCATCCTTTCCCTTAATGTCACCAGGTGATGCAGACCTTGATGGAGGCAGAACAGGTGTGTACAGAGCTACAGCACAGTGTGTCAGGTCTGGACAGTCGTATGGCTGAACTCCTGCACTGGGAGACTGAGGCCAGTGAGCTCTACCAGCTGCTGAGGGCCCAAGACAGACAACAACAACAACAACAGCGGGGCCAGGACCCACGAGCCAGGGTAAGATGGTCCACAGAATAAAAAGGTTGTCCTGCTGTGATGGTTTATGCAAATGTGTTACTCTGAAATAGTGGACTCTCCAATGACAAGCTTATTGTTTTTTCATTAAGAAATCCTTACGCGGCATTGAGGAAACACTAATGGTTGTTCAACACCATTTGTTCCCTTAGGCCCTGATTTCCCGTGGTCTACAGCTGGAGGGCCAGGTGGTTACAGAAGAGCAGGACCTGCAGGTGATGGTGATGACAGGTCAGAAAAACTCACCCATCCAGTACCTCCATGCCACCGCCATGCAGGACCGAGTGCGAGCTGCTGTTGCACAGTCACAGGTTAGTTTTCTTTTTGTACATAGCCTGAGCAAGCCATTGAGTTTTGCATGATCTGTTCTTGATACAACGGTAAACAGGAAGGACATAGCAGAGAATATTAATGTGTCACTTATTCTAATATGTGTGATTTCAATTCCAGGAAGTTGTAGGTATGCTGAGCAGCCTGGGAGCCAGAAGAGACAGAAGCAGAAGCAGAAGCCCTCCAGAAGTGTCTCCTCCATCCAAAGTCTTTAAACAGGCTAAAGAGAGTTCTCAATATCTGACACAGTCAGACAGAGACAGATGGCCAACTAAGCAGCCTGAGACAACGTTAGTTTCTCATCAGCGTCAAACCTTTGTACCAAAGATAGTGCTGCAGGAATACAGACAAGAAAAGGTGACTTCTCCTACAATGCCATATACCTATGCACAAGCTGTCATGCAGACCAGGACAAAGTCGCCACCAGAAGGCTATGCTCAGGCCTGGCCAGAGGCTGCCGTGCAAAAGCCACAGCAGACTCAGGAGCAAGGATTGATACAGCAGCAACAGCCACCGCAGCAAGGACAACTTGACAGACAGACAGAAAAAGAGCTACAACAGCAAGAACTCAAGCAACAGCAGCCACAAGAAGTGCAACAGCAGGGGCCAATGCAAACACAGCCTCAACAACTGCAGCAGAAGCAGGAATGGCAACAGGTGGAACAGCAGCAGCAGCAGGTAGAAATGCATCAATTCCAAGTTAAGCAAGTGGTAACAGAGAGGCCAACACCAGAGCCCCATGAGCAGACTTCCCTTCAACAACCACCAGTAAAGAAACCACATCTGAGCTCCCAGGAGCTTCAGAGCAGAAGGACTCAGGCCATGAAGAACCGGCCCTGGCTTCAGAAGCCAGGCTCAGGAGAGCATAAAACTCCCACTCCAGAACCAGAACAGGATTCCACTCAGGAGATTCAGCTGCAGTCAACCAGAGAAACAGTGGCATCAGTTCAGGTTGTTACACAGCATACAGCATCTACTAGACCACAACCTGAGGCACAGGCAAAGGTTACTAAGCAGCCAGAAGAACAGCAAAAAGAGCAACAAAAACAAGCACAGCAACCTCAAAATCTAGAGCAGCAACAACAACTGCAACATCAACAAAAACAACAAAAAGAGAAGCATCAGCAACAAAAGCCACATCAACTGGAAAAACAACAAAGGCAACAGGAACAATTGCTGCTGCAACAACAACAAGAAAAACAACCACCGCCTATTGTAAGACAGGCTCAACCAGATTCAGACACCAAGGCTAAATCCCAGACTGCTACTATGGCTCAGCCTCACCCACAAACAAAGGCCCCAAGTCAGTCACAGCCCCAAACTACTGCTCAGGCTAAAACTCAGGCAGCGGCCCACGTGCCAGTGCAGTCCGCAAGTATGTCCCTCACTTCCACAGACAGTCAGCAACCACTGAAGACCACGCCCCAGACCACAGTGAGCCAAGGTCAGCCGCAAACACAAGTTCTTCCACAGCCCTATGGCCCCGTGAAGACACAGTCAGTGACCCAGCAGCAGACACAACAACAGCTCCAGCCTCAGGTTCAGACTCAATCCCAAACATGTGCCTCAGGTGGACCTCAACCATCTGTGCAGCCGCAGGGTCTACTTCTTGGCCCACCTGTAGTTCAAGTGCAGACATTTTCTCAAGTCAAACCTTCTTCCCCTATGCAAGCTTCATTTCAGGGTCAAATACCGCCTCCTGTGCCATCCCACATTCAGCTTCGAAGTCATCCACAGTCCTGGTCTCCTGTCAGGCCGCCATCCCCTAAGCCACCAACACAAGCTCAGATGACCCAACCTCAAACCCATGCTCAGTCAGTGCCTCAACCTCAAACTCATCCTCAGTCAATGTCTCAGCCTCAAACCCATACTCAGTCCACGACGCAGGTTCAAACCTGTCCTCAGTACATGACCCAGCCTCAAACCCATCCTCAGTCCATGATCCAGCCTCAAACCCATCCTCAGTCCATGACCCAGTCTCAAATCCATCCTAAGTCCATGGCCCAGGTTCAAACCCATGCTCAGCCAACGGCCCAGCCAAGTCATACCCAACCTTCAGCTCAACAGACCCAAGCTCCTCATGTAGTCCGGCCTCAGGGTCCTATTCAGCCGATGACTCAGTATCCCGCACATGCTCAGCCCGAGGTCCAGCACCCAGGCCATATTTCCCAGGGCCAAATCCATGCTTGGACTCAAGTTAGAGGCTCATCCCCAATGTCTGTCCAGTATCCACAAGCTCCAGCACAACATCCTCTTTACCCCCAAGGTTACTCCCAGGGACAGTCTCCAACCCACCAGTGGCCACCCAAACAAGAGCCTCAAACACAGCCTGCTGCCCAGCAGAGGCATCCAGTTCCCCAGTCATACCCTCAGCAAAGAGGTCAAGCTCCACAGTCTCAGGCTTACCCAGCAGTTCAGGCTCAACAACAGTGGCCCCAAGTTGGGCCCCAACAAGGACCTCAGGTTGGGTATTCTCACATGGGGCCATCATACGCTCAGCCTCAGATGCAAACACAAACCCAACCCTGGGCTCAAACACAACCCCAAATGAGACCCCAGAGTTCCATGCAACATCAACCTCAAATGGGAGCTTATAATATGTTTCATATGCAGGGGCAACAAGGCCAAGTTCAGCAACAGACTTGGGTTCAGGCACCGCCCCAATGTCAGCCACAGCCGTATCCCCAGCCTTATCCCCAGCCTCAATCTCAGAAATATTCACAAGTTCAGCATCAACCTCAGCGTCACCCTCAGCCTCAGATGCAAGCTCAAACACCTCCCCAATCGCAACCACCACACCCAGCCCATCCTCAGCTTCCTTCTCAGCCTCAGATCCAACCCCAGCAGCAGGTCCAGTCCCAAACACACATCCAGACGCTGCCACTGGTACAAGTAAAACCCCAGGCCCAGACTCAGCAGCCTCAGCCCAGTCTTCAGTTCCAGCAGCAGCCTCCACAACCCAAACATCAGGTCCAGCTCCAACAACAACCGAAGATTCAATCACCAACTCAACCAAAAGGTGAATCCCCTCCACAACCCAAACGTCTGGCCCAATCACTACTTCAATCAGAGGTTCAATCACCGACTCAACCCAAGGTTCAATCACAGACCCAACTTAAGGTCCAATCAAAAACTCAACCTAAGGGTCAGCCACAGACCCAAACTAAGGTGCAGTCACCAACACAACCCAAGGCTGAATCAGTGGCACAGACTTTACCTGAGCCCCAGTTACTCCCTCAGCTCATGGCTCAGTCAACAGTCAAGGCTGAATCACCACCACAACCCAAACCACAGGCCCAAACAGCACCACTACCTGAAGCTCAATCACAGACCCAACCGAAGGTTCAGTCATCAACCCAACCTAAGACCCAATCACCACCACAACCCAAATCACAGGCCCAAGCAGTACCACTACCTGAAGCTCAGCCACCAACTCAACCCAAGGCTCAATCACCGCCACAACCCAAACCACAGTCCCAAACAGCGCCACTACCTGAAGCTCAATTACCAGCTCAACCCAAGGTTCAGTCGCCAACCCAACCCAAAGCCCAAACACTGCCACAGCCCCAACTTCAGGCTCAGTCACCACCACTACCCAAGGCCCAAACTGGACCACAGTCTAAGGCTCAGTCACCCCCACAGGCCAGACCTCAGACCCAACCACCTCCACAGTCAAAACCTCAAACTCAGTCTCCTCCGCAACCCAAACCTCAACAGCCCCAAACTGTTCTCCTCCCCCAGGTCAATGTGCTGCCTCAGTCCCTGTCAGAGTCACCAGAACTATGCATGAAACCTCTGGCCCTGGCCCAGGCGCCTCCCCAGGCCTACACAGAGGCTTATGCCAAGGCCCAGGCTTTGGCCAGAAATGGCTTTGAGGAGGCCAAGCACTGTCTGCAGGAGCATATCATGGAATGCATTAATGTGTTTAAAGACAAATCTTTATCGTCTGAGCCAGCATCAGTGAAAGAGGTAATTTTAACCACTTCTGTGTTGTAATATCATAATCAATGAGTACCCTCAATCAGTAAGCTTTAATTTGCAAAATGTTCATGCATTTAAAACAGTTCACCCAGTTCATGAAAACTACATTTGATATTGTAAACGCTCTGTGGCGACGTCGGTTTATGACACACAGGGGCTGAAGAATTAATGTAGATAAAAAGTGTGTGCTGCAGTAACTCTTAAAGGGAAGATATTTCAGATAAAATATGCCACATTAAACACGCTACTTCTCTTTTGTCCTATTAAAGTTTTTATCTGAAGTTTCTAACTGAATAAGTTTGAATAATTTTCCAAGAACCAGTCTGCAATTATATATGTGCTTTTCCCCTCAGGAGACCCTGAAGACCCTGGACCCTGAGTTGCTTGAGGAGTTCTTGAGGGCAGCCAAAGGCATGGAGGCCTTTTGTACCCCGTCACAGCTCAGAGACATGGAGTTCTTCACCCAGTCTGTCATGACACAGTGGGAGGTAGGACACACTCACTTAATGTGTGAGATTTATATTAATGTGTGGGACTTTAAAAACTGTTAATGGGGGATAGTTCAGCAGTCTTAATAAGGCTTTACGTGTTCTTCGAGGTTAAAGTGTGTCAGATAATTGGTTGTGCATGTCAGCCATGTACTAAAGCTGTTGCAACATTTTCTGCTTGTGTCAGCTTTAGATATGAATTTGCATGCATATAAAGCATTCATATTATAAACCTTTTTAGTGAATACTGTGTTCTAACATGTCATGTGGTTGTTTTGAATTTATTTTATTTTATCTCCCAGGCTGCGAGAGCTGAGATCTTGGGCTTTTTACAACAATTACGTGTTGAAGTAACAAGGAAAGACTTTAACAAAGCTGCCCTGCAGTGTGAGATGCAGTTAAGCTCCAGCTTAGAAAACCAAGCGCAGGTAGCTAAATTACAAGAGCTATATTCTTGGCAGGTGTGCTATGGTGGATGGGTACGCAGCCAGGTTCTCTGCTCTGCTTGACTAACCTTTTTCCTCCATCTTCCTTGCATGCCTCCAAGGAGACTCATGGGACTTGGTAATTGCAACACTTCATTCTAGGTTCTCTTTAAAAAGAGTGCTGTTTTTGTTGGGTGTGTTCACAGTTCGCTTTTATGGAAGCCCATTTCTGCCAGTGTAATGGAACAAATCATTACAAGTCATTATACAGAGAAACTTTATCAAAATAACAACTAAATGCCACAAAATCAAGAGAAACTTTCTTAAAATCAGTTAGTATCTCAAAATAATGAGACATTATACTAAGTCATAATTTTTGAAAATATATTTTCGTTATTTTGAGATGCTAACTCATTATGTTGTGATACTACATCATTGTTTTGGAATACAAACTCATTGTTTTGAGAAATGTAATGTTTTGAGAGACTGTCATAATTTTTGAAAAAGATTATTTTGAGATGCTGACTCATAATTTTTGGATACTTAATTGTTGCTTTGAGATAACTTATTTTTGAGATACTAAGTTCTTATTTTAAGATACTACATCAATATTTAAAGATACTAAGTCATTGTTTCGAGATACTAACTTATTATTTTAAGATACTAAATAATTGTTTTGAGATACTCACTTTTTGAGATACTAACTCACTGTTTCGCGATACTAACTCACTGTTTTGAGATACTGAGTCTTTTCTTTAGATACTGAGTCATTGTTTTGAGATACTAAGTCGTTATTTTAAGATATAAAGTCATTATTTGAGATACTAACTCATTATTTTGTGATACTAAGTCATCATTTTTGAGATACTTAATCATTATTTTGAGATACAAATTCATTATTTTGATATATTTACTCATTTTTTTCAGATACTAACACAATTTTGAGATTCTAATTACTTAAAGAAAGTTTCTCATTATTTTGAGATACTAAATTATTATTTCAAGAAAGTTAGTCATTTTCACTTTTGACTTTTCTTTTAGGATTTATTATCCACAACATTGTCAGAAATGGGCTTCCATACTATATAGCCCTGTTTAGTACCTTGATTTTATTGTAACTTGCTGGGTCAGAGAAGAAAAACACAGGAAACCTACACAACATAAAAAAACTAAATTAAGTAACGTTAATAAACATCTCAACAGTATAGAGGAAATCACATTTTCAGTTGAAAATGAAAACAGCATTCTGTTGTGTGCAGTTCATCTGTGGGCTGCTGTCATCTGGGGGTTAACTTGTGTGTTGCAGTATTTCTGTCAAGCTGTCAAAACCAAGCTTGAGAGATAAATGAGATTTTGTCATATTAGATGCTGTTACACAGGACAAGCAAAGCTAACAATATAAATATAGTATTTTCAGATGTGTATGCATCTAAAAAATAAAACAAAAATCTTAAACTAAAACAAGATTGGGTTGTAAGCCTTGGAAGCATTAATCATTTGGCTTCAGATCCAGTTGTTAGCACGCCTGTTTATTCATTTTCACTCTTTCAACATTCACCAGGCTTGTTTCTCAGCCGAGGGCAGCTTTGCCCAAGCAGGGCAGCACCTCGAGGCCTTGAAGGAGCTGTGTGACACCCTGAGCCCTGAGGATGCTCACCGCCTGGCCCAGACTCAGCTGAGGGAATGTGAGACGAGGCTGGCTGCCATTCAGCGACAGTTCAGCGGAGACCAAGACGCGCCACTCCCTGATTCGAGGCAAGATATTATTGAGTGCGTAATACAGTCTTCTAAACAACAGACAGTGAGAAAGTCATTTATTTGTTATCCTAAATTGACCTGCCTGTGGTACTGAATTACACTATCTCAGCCTCTTGACAGATTCTTTGTCCTGTCTTAATAGTTTCTGAATATGAAGTTATGTGACCCGTTGCATTTGATGTTTGGAGATGGAGGATCATTTTTTTTCTACATAGTCATTTGTTATGGGTTGTAGGTCATGAGGCTCTTCAAACTTCATAAGCCAAACATTCCAGTGCTACTTGTGGCTGTTTTAAGACAGACGCTGTCTTGTGCAGCGGCTCAGATAAAATTTTAAACGGAAACACAAGCCGAATTATTCTCCTCATTTCTGTTTCACAGGATTCCTGTTGCCTTCAGTGAGGATCTGACCGCACAAAAGGAACCCACAAGACCAAGTGACAAACCTCTGGTCTCAGCTGAGGTATGACTCATTCCCATTGAAACCATGTACTATTTTGATTTAACTCGGCAATTAGTTAAACAGTTTTTCTCTCAGAAAACATTTGCAGAACATGCTAGCATGTCTCCCGTCACAAATTTTTCACATTTCCACGTTGTCCGCATTTATACCTGTAAGATTATATTGTCTTCTACAGATAACCACTGAGCAGCTCCAGAGGTTTGAGATGACAGTTAACAAGCTATTCCTCTTTTTTCAGGTGTTGCCAGTGAAGACAGCTGGTGTAGCGAAGAGGGAGGTTGAAAAGCACCCTTCTGTGGACGATGAAGTCACCAAAAAGGAGGCTTTGGAAAGGTATTCTGAATTAAAGGGATAGTGCACCCAAAAATGAAAATTCAGCCATTATCTACTCACCCATATGCCGAGGGAGGCTCAGGTGAAGTTTTAGAGTCCTCACATCACTTGCGGAGATCCCAGGGGAGAGGGGGTAGCAACACAACTCCACCTAATGCAGGCTGACGGCGCCCCAGATTAAAACGTTCAAAAGAACACGTGAGCACAGTGTACAGAGAGGCAGTTAGAGCTACAGGCCACAATGAGGCTAAAAACAGAGTTCAAATGACGTTTTTCCAAACAACTTTTTATGTCGGGGCTTCAGGACACTTGGATCACTACGGACAAGCAGTATGGAGATATTTTGTGGTTTCAATTCTATGTTTTTGGACGTTTGAATCTGGGGCGCCGTCAGCCTGCATTAGGTGGAGTTGTGTTGCTACCCACTCTCCCCTTGGATCTCCACAAGTGATGTGGGGACTCTAAAACTCCACTTGAGCCTCCCTTGGCATATGGGTGAGTAGATAATGGCTGAATTTTCATTTTTGGGTGCACTATCCCCTTAAGCACAGTTTTAGCTTCGATAATTATAATTTAACATAACATACAATGTATTGATCAAAACTAGTTGGAGGTCTTTATATTCTACGTTTAGTCATTGTCTTTTTTGTTCTGACTCATAAAATCTCCAGATATGAGAACTGTAAAAGGGCTCTGCAGGCACAACTGGCTAAAAATGAACAGAGCATCGAGGATGTCCCCTCTGACTCTGTCTCTCTGAAAGGTCTGCATACACGGCTCCAGGAAATACAGGTATGCTTTAAGTTTGTGTGCAACAGAAAGAAATATAGATCTAGACTAATTATTAGACAATTAACCCTCCCTAGTCCCGCCCCTTTTTGCTCTGTGCTACAGTAACAGTTGAGCAAGCTTGTTAACCAACAGGACCTCGCTCAACTTCCCCCTTTCCTGCTGTTAGAATTAGATATGCTGTGCGCTAAACTCGTCTTTGTTGAAAAGAAAACCTCAATTTGAAGAAGGTTAAATGTTTGGCTGGGAGACTGTCACAGTCTTCACAGAGACATTAAATTGTATATAGTCACATCTTAAGTTAGCTACTGTTAGCAATATGAAAGCTAAGAAGCCAGCTAATATGGCTACATCCTAAGAGTAAACCTAATGTCGTATCAACACCATCAGCAAGCTATGCTTCCTCATTTATGTGGCAACGTTCAAGAGATTTGGAAAAGGACAGATTGATTGGTAGCTGATATATTATTAGGATGACATATTACTACTGTAAGGCTACATGCCACCCCAAAGTAACTAACATAACCTTCTACAGTAAAAAGACACAAACGTTAGGTCAGCACCACGGTCTGTAAAATGTTAATGGGGAAAAATGGTAGAAACCTCAGGAAGAGCAACTGAGGAGGGATCCCTCTTCCAGGATGGACAGACGTGCAATAGATGTCGTACAGAACAGATCAGCATAATAAATTTACAGTAATCCATATGACAAAATGATACATAAAGAGAGACAGAGAGAGATGCAGGACAGACAGTAATGAGAGAACAAGCCGAGTTAGTGACATGCAGTAAAGCTGAGTTAGCGATATGCTTTTCAACTTATATTGATTCTCTCAATTTTCCAGAATCTGAGAGAGACAGAAGGAGAGAAGGGGCTCAGTGTATTATAGAAGGTCCCCCGGCAGAATAGGCCTATATCAGCCTAACTAGGGGCTGGTCCAGAACAAGCCTGAGCCTGCCCTACCTATAAGCTTTATCAAACAGGAAAGTCTTAAGTCTAGTCTTAAATGTGGAGATGCGCTTCCATAGTCCTTTCTGTCGTTCTTGAAGCTGTATTGCCTGATGCCCAGAAACTACCTCATAAACATTGCAGCAGCCGGCTAAGCGGAACCATTGCTGCCGTGTTTCATTTTGTTAAAGTTGTCCGACTTAGCAACAGTGAATAACGGGGGCCGCGGGATTTAAATTCAGTCAATTGTTTCAGTTTCTGGTGTTGACATTTGTTTCTGTACTACATTTACTAAGTGAATCAATCCCCGTGACATGCCAGTAATCTTGAGTCGAACTCCTTCTTTCCCAGTTCTTGAGGCAAGAGACAGAGTCTCTGTGGTCTGAGTATGCGAACCAGTGCTCACAGTGTTCCCAGTTGAGCGGGAACACTGGTCTGGAGCAAGAGAAGGCTGAGCTGCAGGAGCAGTGGCGCAGCCAACAGTCCAAACTTCAGAAGAGGGGTAGCTCGCTAGGCGCCGCCCTCAGACAGATCGACTCCACCGAGAACCACATGGTGGACTTCACTGACCGTCTGGACCGCTACCTGAGACAGCCCAAAGACGTCACTGCCTTCACACTGGCCAACACCAACATCCTGAAAGATATCAAGGTCCGCTGTCAGCCATCAATACCTTTCATTTGTGTTCTGTCCATCTGTGACACAGAAGTCATGTATGCAATAATCAATATTATTGATAGTGACTCCTCTCTGAGGCTGAGATTTACCAGAAGTATATAACCTCTTACTGATTGCTGAGAATCACAAGAGATGATCAAGACTAAAGGTGTGTTTAAACAGAAGACGTCCATGTGGGTTGAAAATGTTTCTTCAGCAATATACCCTATTTGAAATATGTTTTCAGCCAAGTACTCCTCTGACCAGTGCAAAACATTTTTGTTAAAAAAAAAAGAAAGAAAAAAAAAGCCTATATAAAGGGCACTTTAAGACCTAGAGTTGTCTTGCTTTGGTCAAAACAATTCACAAGTTAGATTTGGGCAAATAAAAACGGAAAAATGCTTTGCTGCAGTCTGAATGCACTTTAGCATGAATCTTAACGTTGTGCTTGTAGCTGAAGCAGCTTTGGCAGAAAAATGTGCATATTGAATTTGTTAACAAATCTCACACCTCCTAGCCATCTTAGCTTACGCTGCACTTTGCTTCCTCTAACGATAGGAACTGGATGACAACATTCAGAGCGAGCTGGACCAGCTGTCCCGTCTAGACCCTGAATCCAGCGATCTGGACCCCAGAGACAGTTGTCCTCTGTCCCGAGAAGTTGAGACTCACAAAGCCAGCCTGGATCAGCTCCGACAGCAGGTCCGGAAGAGCGAAGCAGCCGCACGTGCCCTCGACCGCTTCCTCATGTCATTGCGCACTGTGGATGAAGACATCTCTGGAGTCCAGGGCGCCCCCTGCAGTGACCCTGTGGTACTGCAGGACTGTCGCTCCAAGCTGGGTCTGATCAGGCAAAGCATTGACAGTCTTAAGGAGAAGGCGCCTCAGCTGGATGTGCTCCTGCAGGGCGCCAGGCTGACAGTCACCAGGGAAGGTGTCCCGGCCTCCTGCCTGGACATGGTGACCGCTCTGCTGAGGAGGCTGGAGGAGGCTGACAGCGGGCTGGCCGGACAGCAGAAGGGTCTCCAGAAGGAGACACAGAGCAAATCACTGGGCCTGAGGAAGAGGACGCTGCTGGGGGAGCTGAGTAAGCTGCAGGAAACAATAGAAACACAAGGCCTGAAGGAGCCCACCATACCTGCTGTACAAAACAGGTGTGTTTTGTCTGTCTTCATGCTGATGCAACAATACTCAAGATTTCTTTTTCATGGTTGTAATTTTTAATACCTTAATGCTGTTTTTTAGGGTTAGGGTTCTGATGTTGTTTTTAATGGCATCCTTTTCATTGGGGTGTATGTTAAAGTTTACTCTATGAATCAGAGTTGGCTTGCTTCATGCACACGAGATGTTTCTTAGAATATAAATCTAAGACTTGCAAAATCTTTTTGCAGAATTAAAAGCCGAATTCCTAAAATGACATCTTGATAATGATCCTGTATTTTCCAGGCTACGTGCCCTGTCAGATTTGGACGGTCAGGTGCAGGCGCAGCACGCAGAGCTCAAGAACCTCCGTGAACTTCAGGAGAAACAGGGAGGAGAAGAGCACGTCCTTCAGGAAGTGGAGACTCAGTGGAAGGAGATTCAGAGAGCTTTTTCTGACAGGTATGTTAAACAGGAGCCGGTTCATTAAAGAATAAGTGACTGCTGGCCACCTCAGCAATATGTGTTAGCTCAGGGTTCCTACACAGTATGGAGATGTATGGAATTTAATTTCAGTAATTTCCAGGTCTGGATAAGTATGGAAAAATATTAGTGTTTCCTGACTATTACCCCTGCTCTGAATTCTAAAATATAAAGTTAGGATTTTTGAAAATAAATAGATCATACAAGCAGAGTATTTTTCTTGGTGTTTAGCACTGTGTGAGAGATTGCAGGACAGAGGGAGCCTGATGCCGTCAAAAGCAAGGCGAGAAGAACGGCGTACAACTGAATTCACACTTCTCTATAAGTGTACGTCACAGCCTGCAGAACAGCTCTATCCTAAGTGCCTTATACCTGAACCAAATCTGGAAATCTGAGACCAAATTAGTTTGAAATAAAATGTGGCAAATTATTGAATTGCATATATATAAGCATCACAAATTACCAAATGTTAAGCTTGTTGAACATTTCTGAATTATGCGGTGATGTTACCAGAAAAGTAAATCTTTTCAGCATAAGGAAACCTTTATGGCTGCGTCTGTCATCTCTTACGTGGACACAGTGAATAATCTTAAAAAATGTTGTCCACCTTTCTGCAGAACAGTTTGGACTAAATGGCCACAGTGGGTAAATGCAAGTTTTCCGAGAGCTGGCTTGGCAATCGTACATATAAAACCTGGTTGGCGAAGGATTCTAAATGGGAAAAGAAAGCTAGACACAAACTTTGTGTAAAATCATTTGACATCTAAAACATGCAGAAGGTGGCAATTGTAAGCCATATGCAAAGGCGGAAGTACTGTTGTTTGATCACAACATCCTCTATGCCCAGACTCAAAACGTTTTTGGACCAACCCACTGAGAAAAGTCTGGAAAAATATGGCATTTTGAAATGGAAAATGTGTTAAAATTGAGCTTACACTGTAACTGTTAACATAAACAGATATGTTAAGCTGTGTAACAAACTGACCTTAGCCGACTAGTCACTGTAACTTCTACTGGATGTGGATACTGTAATAAAAATAGTAATATTAGCTAGAAGGAAATTCATGTAAGCTCTTCATACAGCAGGGTTGCAGCGGTATACCTGTTTCAAAGTATACTGTGATATGAACATTAGAGGTAATCGTTCTGTGTATATTTGCTTAGCTACAATATTGAATAAAATGTAGTCATTTTCAAAAGGGAGACTGTTTACACAAAAAAAAGTGTTTCCAAGTTTCATTTATAGTAATAAAATGTTTGTTCAACCAAAAATAACCCTTCAATTTTTATTCCTTAAGAGTCATTCTGACTGATAATAATAATTATTCTGTAATACCGTGATATTTTCTGAAACAGTTATCATACCTTGAAAATCTCATACCGTTTCAACTGTGTCTTACAATTCTTTTTGGGTGCTAAGGTGAACATTTTCAGCTGCACACAGGTATGTCAGGCCAAAAGCATTGTATGTATGGCTGACAGAAGGCAAGACATGGCTTAAAATCCCTTCTGTTGTTGTCTTCCTGTGGCAGGAAGAAGCAGTGCAGCGTCCTGCTGGAGCTTCTGAAAAAGTTCCAGAGCTGCCGCAGTCAACTGAGCAGCACCATGCAGAAAGCAGAGCAGACCATCAGTGAGCGGGCTTCCTACCTGGGCAAGGAGAACCTGCAGAGAACCATTACCACGGTCAGTCCACAGAAACAACACTGTTGTGTCTGCAGAAATCCTTCATGTACAGTTGACAGGATTTACATGTAATAAGAGTGTTAGGACACATGCACAGTAAATGAAAAAGACCAGTAGATGGCAGACACATTCTAAAATAAGCTCAGTCACTGTGTGTTCAGGTCTACTGTATGCTCACATGTATGTCTGTTCAGGTCCGTGACATTAAGAAAGAGCTGGGTGGTATTGGAGAGGGCGTGGAAGAAATGAAGGGTGTTTGCCGACAGCTGCAGACTCAACTGAAGAAGTTCCCAGACTGCAGTGAGGTGCCCTTTGAAGGAGAGGCTAACACACTTATGGACAACTGGCTGGATGTAAGAAACTGTGTCTCATTCCCCGAAAAATCAGACAGGAGCATATGAAATGAGTACTTTTCATATTTATAAACAAATAGATGTAAGTTTAGCTGTCTAGTTACTATGTCAGAAAAATAAATTTAACAACATTGCTTGGCTCCCCCTAGTGGATTACAGCATCTCCAGCTCTGTCTGTGAGAAAAATTACAATTACATTTTAAATCTGCACAAGTTACAAAATGTCTAAATGTTATAAATTCTGATTGTAAAACTTCTTTTTATAACTTAACTTGCCTGAATGTTTATTTTTGATGCCCTTGCAGGTGACAGAGAAGACAGATACCTACATGGATAACCTGCAGGTGGGGCTGGAGCTGTGGGAGAAGCAGCTGATGCTGGGGGGAGAGGTGGACGGCTGGGCAGGGGCCAAACTGGTCCTGTTTGCTGAGAGCCATCCCTTCCACAATGAGCAACAAGTACTCGCCATGAGGGTAGGATTCCCCATAGATTTAAAATTCTTATTGTTCCCTGCTAGTCTGAGCATCGTCCCAAAAAGAGCATTTGTTGGAGATTTAGATGGAAAACAGTGAACTATTGTGACACTTAAAAATTGCCTCTTCCCTGATCTTTTACTTTTTCACATATATATCATTTATATGTAGGAGATGAGTTTTATTATTTTTGTTGCTTTGTAGGATGAGATCCACGCCAATGAGGAGAACATTGAACATTTCCACAAGAAGTCTGTCGAGATCCAGGAGATGCTGCAGAGTCGGGAGGCGCCACTGGAGCTGCAGGTGAGTTTCAGTGCTTATAGATCTGTATTCTGGCTCTCAAATTTAGTGTTTGTTACCTCCGCCAAAAAGGTTACTTTTCGGCTGTTTGTCAGCAGGATTATAAAAACTACTGGCCCAATTTTCCTCAAACTTGCTGGAAGGGTGTGGCATGGGCCGAGGAAGAACTTATTATATATTGGAGTGGATCTGAATCAGGGAGCAAATACATAAATTATTTTAACTTTTGTTAAACTAGACGTATGCGACATTGATAACCTGGGCCAGGATTTGCACGCACACAGCTCTCACCTAGAACATCAGCAGCAAACATGGAGGTGGCTGAGCTGAAATGGGGGTAGCTAGCAGTGCAGTGACAACAAGTGCAACAGTGTTGACATAGCTAACAGCGTTGACGGAGTTAGTCACCCACAGTCGTGACTCAGGACAGTGTTATCAGCGGCAACAGCAGTATCATCACTACCATATGTGCACCGCTCTCCCACACATGCCTGGCAATGCACAGTGCACAGTGCAGAGTGGCAGCTATTAGCTAGCTATATTGCACCTTTGACATTACGAGAAAAGGCATTTGGCCTCGGTTCTGCGCTCTCTTTGACTTTCTAGTTTTACAATGTCTGTATCCTTATTACAATGTCTCCATAAGGTGATGGAGACCCAGCTGAGGAAGAGGATGGAGCAGGTGAAGGAGCTGTTTGCCGACTGCACCGACGTCTTTGAGGAACTGGTAGCTGTGAAGAAACACCTAACTGAGAAGATAGAGGAGTGCCAGTGCGCTGTAGAGGGTATCCAGTGTTCTGTCAACAGTGTTGATGCGTCACAACCAACGGTGGAGGATGAGTTACAGGTACACAGCTGTTACATGTTGTAACTCACTTTTGTTTAATGCTTTATTTGATAGAGCTTATTTGTAGATTAAAAAAAATCACATATATACCCCACACTATATATTTCTGTGATTTTCTGCCTTCCAGATTTTCAGAATTCAGTGTCACATGTGTGCAGCTTTTACAGTTTGATATGATTTAGTAAAAAAAAAAAGCCTTTGACCTTGACATACTGTAAGGATGATAATGGGGCCCTAACTTCACAAAATTATGTCAAATAAATCACTGTCATTGCCCTCTGTGTTCCTGATGTATGTTGTTGGTATATCAGCATCTACAGTGACATTAAAAAATTTACAGTACCGTCTGGTTATAATGACAGAATTAGTGTAAGAAATATGTCAAACTTGTGTACACTCTTAGGAACGTAAAAATGCTGATGAATGGTGTTATTAAGAAAAGGAAATTTGAATTCTTTAACAAAATTTGGAGTTTATTTAATTCACATTAATGATCGTGGCTCTTTTCCTTTGATTCTACTGTCACTAGAACATCCAGCATTGCCACTGTTTTATCTCCTCACCAGAATCTGTGTGACGATCTGGAGACTCAGGAGGAGCAGGCTGAGGCAGCGCTGAAGGAGGTTGGTTTGATTTCCAGCGTGGCCAGTCCTCAGGTGCTGGAGGCGCTGTCTGCAGACTGCGACAGGCTGAAGGAGGCCATTTCCCGCACCAAGGAGATGATCCACCTGAAGAGAGAGGAGAGGGACAAAGGCCTGCTCAAGGTTATCAAAGGTTAGTCAGTAGGTCTAACATGAGTGTGTTTTCATTCATGTATAGTCAATTATGATTTTTAAAGTACTCTGTTTATTTTTGCCATGGCACTATAGCATTGGCAATGGATACCAAAAGACTCAAACTTATTTATTAACCTTTTTTAACAGTCCATGATCTGATTTATTTTGCAACAAAGCAAAAAAATAAATAAAAGTAAATGTAAAAGATGCACTGTATGATGGAACCTAATTTGTAGCTATTCTTTAATATTTTATTTATGAATCATGTTTTGTAATCTCATACGAGGGTCATATTTTTCTTGTTTTTATTCCAGATGAAAAGCAGTCGTTTGAGGAGTGGTTCCAGGACCTGCAGCTGTCTGTCAATGAGTGCTTTGAGCAGCCTGAGAGCAGAGCAGACGTGGAAACATCCCTGCAAAAACTCACTGTAAGTGGCTGACTAAGCTGACGCATCTATACATACTGTAGATTGTTGGATGATGAATGGGTCCTCACGGTTTCTTAATGTCCATCAGGCTTTCTTGAAATCCAGGGATGCAGAGAGACGTCTGGAGCAGCTGAAAGATCAGCTGGAGAGAGGCAGCAAGCAGGTTCCTCCTCAGCAGCTCTCTGAGTTTAAGGACTGGCTGAAGGAGCAGGAGAAGGAGGTGGGCAGGTTCAGAACCCACTGTGACAACAAGCAGAAACAAATGGAGCCACTCCTCAGTGACTTGAACAGGTAATTACCTCCGCCATGGAGGTTATGCTTTAGCCGGCGTTTGTCTGTTTGTTTGACTGCAAAATAACTCAAAAAGTTCTGAACGGATTTTGATGAAATTTTCAGGAAAGCTTGATAATGGGACAACGAACAGATGATAACATTTTGGTGGTGATCGGTTGAAGCGAAGTGGATAAAATAATAAAATAGCGGGAAATCTGAGCTGCTGCGGAGGTCTGTGCTCTCCGAGTGCTTTTCTAGTTACTTCTTTGGTCCACTGAACAGCAAGTCAGCAAATTATGATAGATATATTTCTGCTTCTGCTGATGTAATAGTCATGATGTTAAGTGTAGAATCAGGACTTTCTGATCTGTAATCTCACAAACTACAGACTAGGGCTGTCAATGAATATTTTAAATTCGAATTTAAATTTGAATTTGAAAAAAAGCGAGAGGTCCGCGATCGTTTATAACGTAATGTTAAAGATAATTGTTTTATGTGTTTTAATGTGTAGGTATGTAGCCTAAATGTTTTCAAAGACGTTTATGTTGAAATAGTAAGCAAGTAGTTATGTTTCCTTGTATTAATACATATACAAGTATGTTTCCTTGTATTAGTTTGCCCTCTTGTGGACATAATGCGAAAAAAAATTTTTTTTTGAATGGTTCAAACCTACGAGTTATTTTTAGAACGAATATTCGAACGTCATTTTTGAGCAATTTTGACAGCCCTACTGTTAAAAATGTTGAAACATGCTCTCTGAGTTGTGTCTTTTGGTCTCTAGTCTGCAGATGCAACATGACAGCTTCCGTGAGTGGCTGCAGACCAAAGAAAAACAGTCTGCGAAGACTGTCAATGCCAAACTTCTACTCACAGACCTTCAGGATGAGAGGTGATCTTGAACACTCATTCGTTCTCATATCATTCCTTCATTTTCCTTAACTGCTTATCCTGTTAGGGGTCGCAGGGGTGCTGGAGTCTATCCCAGCTGACACTGGGTGAGAGGCAGGGTTCACTCTGGACAGGTCACCAGACTATCACAGGGCTGACACATAGAGACAGACAACCATTCACACTCACATTCACACCTACGGACAATTTAGAGTCACCAATTAACCTGCATGTCTTTGGACTGTGGGAGGAAGCTGGAGCACCTGGAGAAATCTGCACAGAAGGGCTTCTGATTTAAAATAAGATAAACTGCCAAAAACTAGAGCTTGAAGCCAAACACTGTTAATCCACAGAATACAGATGAACCACATGCTGTTAGATGCTTTTGTCCTCTCCACTTGTCATCCTTCTGTCTCACTTTCTTTTTTATTTTGAATTGTGTTTCTTTTATATGTTACTATCTGTATGTCTTGTGTAAATCACTTTGAATTGCCTGCTGCTGTTAAAAGGTGCTGTACAAACAAACTTTCCTCATCTTACCGTCCATGTGACAGTGGCAGAGTCGAGAGCCTGAAAAAGCTGTTAGCATCACTACGCAAACAAGGCGTCAGAGGTGAAAGCCTCCTGAAGGACGGTGATAACTTGATACAACGGTACAGTAACCTGGAGGCCAGACTGCAGAAGCAGGCAGATGCCCAGAGCGCCCTGGAGGGGGAGTTTGACAAGTTTAATACCCAGACCGAGAGCACCAGGACCTGGATAACTGACCTTGTGAAACCCCTCACCTCCACCGGCAGAGACACCCAGACTGAGGAGATAAAGCAGAAAGCACAGGTCAGTGAAAGAGAGTTTGAAATCCAATCCAGTCGATTAAGACTACACTTATTTTATTTCTTTTTTTTTTTTTTTTTTTAGTAAGTTAACTTACTCAGGCTAACTCATATTCATATCTTAGCATATTATGGTAGCTTTGATCTCAATGTACAATTGAGGCTGAATGAAAGTAGGTCAACTGTTTTATAAATATTCTGTCATGAAGTGAACTGTTGCACAAGTGGCAGTTTTAACCTGTTTGTGGCACTAGATAAAAAGTCAGGGATCATCAGAGTCATTTGGATTTATCCTCTAAGGACCATGAATGTCCAGTTCCGCCCCCGGAAGCAGACTGGCCACTCATAACGTAGCATCTGGCTGGCTCAGACCAGAGTCCGACAACAACACAGCTGTGCTCCATTGTTTCAGATTTCCTTCATTTTCAGGCTGGTTTTGTGGATTTGGAGCTAAATGTTGTGCCTGGGGCACGTCGTGTATTAATGATACTCGTTACCTGGAGAGATTCGAAAAAGATATACGTTTCTTCCCTGTTCCAAAACCAAAATCAAACCCTGAAAAGTGTAGGGTTAGCTAGCTAGCTACTGAAGATATAGCCTACTGAATGTATACACATGCTGCTTTTGAACCAGTGAAGGGAAGCAGGGAAACTTTGCTGATATTCAGCCATCTGTGTGTCATCACATTGTGTGCAGATTAATGTTGTTTGACTTCCCTCAGAGACCCCCCTGCCTGTCCAGAGGTGGAGGTCCAGGTGCTGGCAGCAGCACGGGGGCGAAGCCAAACACTGTTCACCTGCACACACTGCAATGCCACACAGCTGGTTCAACATCAGCAAAGTTTCCCTTTATATTCATTGTCTTGTGTGGCGATCAGCAGTGATGTGGTGGTTCACTTTTACACTGTGATCTGTAGCCTATAGTTCGGCTTTAGCTTCTAACTATCTTTGTCTTTTTAACCTGTTGTTGCTGCACACACTGTAGACCCCTCTGTCTGCTTCTCTCTGGAATCACTCTTTCATTTTTCCAAACATATGATAATATTTCTTCAGGGAGTGCATTTAGTTACAGTGTGGGCTCTATGCTTACTGTGACAGCTTGTCGGACAATCACAAAGGGGCGGGGCTTAACGAAAAGGTCAATTCATTCGAGAGCTGTTGAAATACTTCAATCAACAGATTGACTGATTAATATTCGTACTTCCTATAGCCATGCCACTAATGTCACTAAGATTTATTTTCCTTTTCTAAAAGTTTTTCCCCCCATTTTGTCACCAGGCCGTCCTGAGCTCCAAACCTGAGGGAGACTCTAAAGTGAGCAACCTGAGAAGAAAAAGCGAAAGTCTGTGTGAGCAGGAGGACCTGGAGGAGGGCAAGAAACAAGAGGTTCAGCAGTCTGTCAGAGAAACAGAGGAGCAGTGGAAGACAGCTCTGAAGACAGCTGAGGACAATCTCAACAAGGCGGAAACACAAGCCCAGTTAGACAAGGACTTAGATGCTGTCAAAGCCCAGAATGAAAATATCCAGTCCTGGATCAAAGAACAGGAGCAGAACGTACAGTCGCTTGGTGGTTGCATACAAGTCGGAGAAAAGCTACAGATTGCACAAGTAAGTTGGTTGTGGATCAGTTTGTGAAGGTTGTAATGTCTGAAACATCTTGTAAAGGCTTTTTTTCTGAAGATAGAAGCAAAATCTCCTAAACACGTCTTTGCTGTCTTTAGGTGACACTGAACTCTAAGCCTGAAGGAGATTCAAAGCTCCAGGATCTGAAGCAAAAATGCCAGAGTCTGTGTGACAACCCGGGCTTGGACGAGAGCAAGAGACGAGAGGTTCAGGACGCTGTCAGACAAACAGAGGAGCAGTGGAGGAAAGTCTTGCAGGCTGCTGAGGAGGGTCTCAACAAGGCAAAGACCGAAGCTTCCACTGAAAAGGACTTTGATTCTTTCAAAACCCAAAGTGAGGGTGTTCAGTCCTGGATCAAAGAGCAGAAGCAGAAGCTGCTCCCCCTCAGTAGTCACATGCCATTTGAGGAAAGGTTACAGGTCGCACAGGTGAGTGTACAAGTCACATCTCAGGTTGTAAAGTTCCTATTACAAGAAAATATAATTTAGTGTCAGTATTGTATAAACCTTTGTATTTTTGCCACCCTCAGGCTGTTATTTCCTCCAAACCTGAGGGAGACTCCAAGGTGCTTGACCTGAAGACACATGGTGAAAGTCTGTGTAAACATCTGGAGGGGAGCAAGAAACCAGAGGTTCAGCAGGTGATAAAAGACACAGAGCAGCAGTGGGGAACAGTCCTACAGGCCGCCAGGCAGGCAGAGCTCAGAAGTCTCTCAGACGACTTTGACGCTCAGAGTAAAAACACTCAGTCCTGGATCAGAGACAAACAGCAGCAGCTACAGTCCATGGGCAGTCACACACCACCTGATGAGAGATGTCACACAGCTCAGGTCTGTTTGAACTCACTGTACTGAAGTATCAGTATGTTTTCTGAATACGTTTCAGAGTTTAAATTTTCTGACAATAGCTGCTGCTTGGAGCTTCATCGTAGTCATGGTCCTCTATTTCCATTTTACATATTATATAGGTTTTTCACTTCCTGCCTTCCATCTGACTGTTGCTTGGAAAGTTGGTACAAATCATAACATTTAATTAATATTGCATGTTTTGTTTGCAGGCCATCTTGAGCTCCAAACCTGACGGTGACTGTATGGTGAACAACCTGAGGAGACGGGGACAGACTCTCTGTGACCATCAGGACGCAGACAAAGGCAGGAAAGCCCACGTCCAGAAGACGATCAGAGACACAGAGGAGCAGTGGAAGACAGTCCTGCAGGCTGCCAAACAGGTGGAAGCAGCTGCAGAAGTCGAGATGACCATGAAGACTGAACAGGCAAAGCTGAAGGTGAGACAGCTCAGTGTGAAAGAGAGTTATCAGGATGACTCTTCCTGTTGAAAGGAAGTTTTAATTGATCCATTTTGAACCACCTCATAATGTCGGTATAATCTCCTTTTCCAGCTGAAAGAATTTGACACCCAGCAGCAGGACACTCACTGCTGGCTCACAGACTTCCAACAGCGACTGGACTTACTGAAGAGTCAAACCACAGCTGAGGACAAACTGCACACTGCAAAGGTGAGCTGACGGGTTAGGAGGAGGGTCAGTCATGTTGCAGTGAGAGATGATGTTGAGATGGGTTTTCAACTACTTAAAATCTTTAAAGCCTCTTTTAGCTCAGTTTTTGTTACATTTACTGTATGGTTCAGTCTCAGCATCAATAACAATAATGCTGTTGAACTCACAGATTTTTTTCATGGCAAGTCTTTACCATGATATGTGACCTCTGTATCCCACCCCCAGGCCATAATGAGCTCCAAGCCCGAAGGAGACTCCAGGATCCAGAAGCTGAGAAGACGAGGCCAGAGCTTGAGCGGTCAGGACCTTGAGGAGCCCAAAAAACAAGAGGTTCAACAAAAAGTAAAAGGCGCTGAGGAGCAGTGGACGAGAGTCCTGCAAAATGCTAAAGAAGCTCTGGATCAGGCTGAGAAGCAGTTTGCTCTGGAGGGCCAGCTGAAGGAATATGAAGCCCTGAAAGAAAACACCAAATCCTGGCTGGAAGACAAACAGCAGAGCCTCGTCTCTCTGGACAGTCAGACAGATCCTGAAAAGATAATCAGCACAGCACAGGTCAGTATGAACACTAAAAGGTTTGTTCTAACATAACAGTTCTGTTAAGTGTGGCATTAAGCCAAAAATCATGCAGTTTTGGGTCTGCTTAATTACTATATTATCTAAATTTTGTGAAGCATGTCTCAAGTTTTCATTCCTTCACTCATGCATGCTTTTTTCAACCTGAGCAAAAATAGTTTTGTTTTTTCGTGCTGTTCTTTTTTATGTTATTTGTGATTAACATGTTTTCACTTCTAATCTGTAAGACTGATTTGTACATTCAGATAGTTTTGTCAGACAGGACCGGCATTTTCCTCTGCCACTGTCATATTTTTTTTTACTGGCCTGTCAATAGTATTTCTTTTAATTTTTCAATTTTTTTTTAGAAGTATACATTTTTTTAACCCTCAGACTATCCTGAGCTGTAAGCCTGAGGGAGACTCCAAGCTGACAGAGCTGAGGAGACAGAGCCAGAGTCTGTCTGACCAGGAGGACCTGGAGGAGGACAAGAGACAGGAGGCTCAGCAGACAGTGAAAGATTCAGAGGAGCAGTGGAAGACGGTCCTGCAGAAGGCAGAGAACACTCTGAAGAAAGCTGAGGTCCAATACTCGCTCTCCAGGGAGCTGGAGTCCTTCCATACCCAAGCAGGGAACACCAAAACCTGGGTCAAAGAGCTGCAGGAACAGGCCAAGTCCAAAGGCAGTGGCACTCAGGGCAGCCGTGCTCAGATAGAGGACAGGCTGAACACAGCACAGGTGAAACATTAACTATGGTGGCTTTTGAAAATCGTAAGTAATTGGGCATTGTTTTCAATCACAGGAAAGTTCTTTGTTACATCTGTGCGGTGGACATTTGACAGGTTTTTTACAAAGCAACACATATCTAATAAAAACACTGTTAATGATTGTGTCTTTAGGTCATTTTGAGCTCCAAGTCCAACGGTGAGGCTCAAGTGATGGAGCTGAAGAAACGAGCTAAGAGTCTGTGTGACCAAAAAGACCTGGAGAAAGACAAGAGACAGGAGGTTCAGCAGACGGTCAAAGATACTGAGCAGCAGTGGAAGACAGTCCTGCGGGCTGCTGAGGAGACACAGAGGTACAGATAGCTGTTTTTAGCTTTTTGAAGGAAAATCATGATTTGTTTATTTCCTTTTACATAAACGTCACTGTGTGAGCTCACACAGATGAGCTGCCTGAAGCTTGTTATAAAGGTTCAGCCCACTACAGCTGCAGGCAACAGTCTGAAATCATTTTTTAAAAGGAAATAATTGAGTAAAAATATTTAGATGAAGTCTGATTGTGAGATTTTACTAAAAAAAAGCCTGTTTTCAGAGGTCAGCCTTAAAGGAGCTCTACATCTCATTCAGAACATTGATAAAGCAGCAAACAGCTGTTGCTATGTAGGGATATAATGGAGTAATGGTGTCCTGAGCAGACAGGGCAATAACAGTTGGGCCTCCACCCCTCTACCATCAGTAAGTTTTTTTTCCCTATAGTGTCAGAGGCATGACCCGCCCTCATTTGCCTTACTCTGACTTTGATTTGCTAACCCTGACATTCTTACCCTAACCCAGTGGTTTTCAAAAGTTATTGTGCCGTGGCACACTGAGAGGCAAGCCAAAATCTCAAGGCACACCTGTATTTGCAGTCAGACTCTACTGGTTAACACTGATAGCTCTGTCTGCACTTTTGCTGTAGTTGCTGCTAGTTGGCGGCCCAGTCACTGCCATGTTAAGAACCTTGTGCAGTCAGCTTGGATCAGACTCGGTGTCATAGATTCCCTCTGAGTGTCATATAGAGCCCCTTTAACCAGTGGCCAGTACAGTGTCCAAAAAAGCTAAAAGCTAGATACAAATGCATGGAGGGCAGCTAGATTCTTGCTCTGAAAAATCTCTGACTTTACAGAACAATACTCAAAAATCTTTTGCGTTTTTACATGCTATATAAGGAACTTGTTTTCTCAATAGTTTGAATTTCCTGGCCCCAGTAACTGGCAAACAGACCCAAATAAGAACACAAACATCATATCGTATCCATGTTTTTTACAGAGTGTGATCCCTTGAATTTGAAGGATGAATTTAGACTGACATAAATTAAAATTCAGATTTTTTTCATGTCACCCATAATGTGCTGTCCCCCATCAGGCAGTTGAAGGGTGTTGTGGAGCGCATGGCGTCCTGTCAGAACCAGCGAGAGCAGACTGAGGCCAGTCTGTCTGACCTGCAGAAGCAGACGTCCAACCTGCCACGTGTCTTCCCCTGGCCGGGCCTGGGAGAGCGGAGGCAGGCGGTGGAAAACGCCCGGAGCCTGCTGGACCAGAGCACAGCTTTGGCCCCTGTCCTCTCAGACGTCCGCACACAGGTAGAGACCCCACAGCAGAGCAGGTTCAACTATATGTTCAAGATAGCTGCAATATGCTCTCTCAGGTTGAGTTGCTTGCACAGTCAGATGTAACATCAAGTCAGTAACATCTTCACTGTATTACACTGTTCACGTGCAGGCTGCAGAGCTGTTTAAGACCACACAGGACCCTGGCTGGTCAGATCCCTCCTGGGCAGCCAAGGAAGAGGCCATTCCTGCTCTGCTGAAAGAGCTGACTGTAAGTCCAGCACTCTACAATGACACAATACACAGTAATCCTGAAGATAAAGTATTGTTTTTGTTTCCTTTTTAAGACTTTACAAATATGTCATAATTTATTATGTGATATAAATTTCCATTTCCATTGAGACAATATGTTGATCTAAACATGTCTAAATATGACACAACTATTATGAATGGCAATTTTATCAGTAAGTTCTAAGGTATGAAATGTTTTCCACTCATAAAGTGTCTGTTTTTTAAATCAATATAAGTGTAAATATCTTTTACACTTTATTATTCGTGGGCTCCTTTATTCATGGATGGTTCTGTCTTTACAACACTGGCTAGGTGTGGTCTCTTCTTCTGGATAGAAGTTAAAACAGGAGTATTAATATTCTGTATGTAGCACAGCCACAACTACAAGAACAAGATCATCTCCCCGGCCCACTCCATTGTCCTTTTCTTTCCCTCTAGCTTCCCTTTTTCAAGTAGAACATATCTCGTCTAAGATTATTTTATCTGTCCAAACAAATTTCATTATAACAAGAGTCTGATCAGTGGCCTAATTTCTCTGTCTGTAAAAATGCAATTCCTGTTGTTTTCAGGAGGCAGCGGTTAATCTGGAGCAGGGCATCCTAACGGAGAGGCAGTGCACCCAGCTGGTGGAGCAGCATGAAGCAGCCCAGGACTGGCTGAGGGAGCAGGTTAAAGGCCTGGGAGCTCCTCCAGCAGACAGACAGGGCCTGCACAACACCGTCAACACTCTGAAGGTCAGATAGTAAAACACATACACAACTATTAGTTGGAGAGAAGCCAGTGGCACCATGTTTAATCTGTCACTGATATATTTCTGTTGCACCAAATTGAGTGAATCCCTTTGCTGGTAACAAAGGAATTATTTTCTTAGACATTTGAGAGCGATATTGAAGACATGATGATTCACATTTGGACAGTTTATGCATGTTTAGTTTTTCACCAATGAATGGCACGTCTCATCTGTGGATATCTGTGGAGTCAATCAATGCCCAAATCTTTATGTTTTTGAATATTATATATAGTGTATATAACTTTTAACCAGATGGTCAAAAGGTGTCTCCGAGGATATGAAAAATTGTTCTTTCTGCATTCTAATAATCTGGATCTCCTCTGTCTCTCTCCTAATGCCAGGCCTTACTCCAGACAGTGGACAGGGAGAATAAAGAGATGAAGGAGCTGGACTCTGCCAGAGACAGTTTACTGAACCTCTGCACCCCTGGAGGACGGGATGCCCTGACCCTTGAGGTCAGCCAACTCCACGACCTCTGTGCCACCTCAGAGTGGGAGGTGAAGGAGCGCCTGAAGACCTGTGAGACGCGGCTGGAGGAGCTGGACGGTCAGCTGGCCAAGAGGGCCAAGGGGCTAAAGGAGAGAGCAGCAGCCCTGCAGTGGGAGCTCCGCTCTCTGGACCAGGCGCTCAGTTACAGCGAACCACATAACAACATCACTCAGCTCCAACAGCACTGGCACAGCCTTCAGGTTATTACTGCTTTATTTATTCAAGCACAGAACCTGATGTAACAACCTGTTATTATCTCAGTATGATGAGTTCACACAGTGTGTGAATATTGGAGTTGATAGCTCATCATTAATGTAAAACTGCTTCCACCTGCAGGTATGTGAGTTTTGCTGATGTGACTGTTGCCAGCATGTAAATATCACTTACATGATGTTGTTCTTCTTCCTCTCTCAGAACTGTGAGAAATCTCTAGAAGATTTGGGTGTAAAAGTTCACGACCTTAACCAGGAAGTAAAAGCTACTCCTGCCACTGATGAGCTGCCAGCAGAAATTACGACTGTGGTGCAGTCCTTATGCCAGCAACATGACAGGTACGGTGCTTATAACAGATCACGTCCTCAACTTTATATGGCAATAATAATACTAATAATAATAATGACTTTATTAAGGACACAGAAACGTCCATAACCTACCACATAAACACAGACAATTGTCTATGTACTAAATGCAACGTTCATATAAAACAAAATTCAATTAACTGCACCCACAAACAAGCTGGAGAGCCAGTGGCCCCACAGTCTAGATGAAAACCTGACTGAGCTCAGCTCAGGGTTGGCCAAGGCCTGGATGATACCATTTTCTGAGACAGAGAGCCTGCACACATATCCATATGTAAGATTTCGTGTTAAAGCTGGGCAGGTAGGCACACCAACATTTGCAAACATTTGGCACTACACCATCGTGTAGTCTTCTTCACTTGCTATCATAATGTTACTCTTATTGGCATTATATTTGAGGTCAAAATCAGCATCACAGTTAAAGCTAGTGCTGTCAAGAGATTAAAAAAATGGAGAGATTAATTAATTATGATATGTAATTAATTGATCTAATTAATCTCTTTTTTAATCTCAAAATTGCTGAGAAAAGCCCTCAACTTGAGGTATTTTCATTTAAATTCATTACATTATTGTGGCAGATGATCAAAAGATTGATATATATTACAAAAAGTGGTTTTATAAAGTCATAATTATTGTTTTCAACAATAACACACTTGAACACAGATGCAGTACACCTAGCCATTACATTCTGTTGTTTTTGAGATTAGTCCCAATAAAGAGTGCTGCAACCTTCAGTCTCTACCACCAGGGGGGTGCTTGACTGCCATGACATATCAGCTTTATTAAAACCATAGCTGCAGATTAACGCAACAATAGATGTAAAAACACACAGAAACAATACATCTGTGATCAGTTCCCTAATTTTATTTTAACAATTTTCTAAATTATTTTCCTCTTTTCCAATTTTTCGTTTTATTTCATGGAAGTGATCAATGTAAGTGCACTTAAACTTAATAAAAAATAAAAGCTAACAAAATAAAAGACACCTGGTACATTCGTTACAGCTGTATCAGTTTATAGAACAGTTTTAAACAGTTAGAACAAGAGGCTGCACTGCAACGTGCAAATCACTCCTTCTCGTGGCTGCCGGCGCTTTCCCTGTCCTTGCGGCGGCAATTTGCGCTGTCTTCTCTTCTTCAAACTACAACACCCATAATTCATGTAGGAACTGCTGCAGCCAGTGTGCAGCCGGTGGGAGCTGCATAACAACTCAATCACCATGATCAGTTTTTAATGTTTTATCGGGCAATAACTACTCCAGACTCTGCTCTAGTGTAATTTTTGGGACAATCAGGGCAGGATTCAGGACAACTGCTTGGATTTCAGGACTGTCGCAAATTTTTTGGCACAGTCCCGAAATCCAAGCAGTTGTCCTGAATCCTGAATCCTGCCCTGATTGTCCCGAAAATTACACGGAGGTTGCCAGGGAGGTCAGATACTTGCGTGCTAGGGCAGACAGCTTTTTATAGGCTCCTGAGTGAGCAGACCGCCACTGCAGGGGACAGTCATCAATGCTGATGCTGGACTCTGCTCTGTAGCGCTGCAGCTCTCCCACAACTCAAGCACAAAGAAGCCCAATCGTACACCTACAGATGGATTTTGTAAAAGGCAACTCTGTGGCATACAGAAACAGTAAAGTTAGAGATTGAAAATGAGATTAACTCCATCAAAAAAACATAGCATGTTAAATATGGCTGTAATTAATTATTCACAATTAACGCGATAATTTGACACCCCTAGTTAAAGCAAATCTCCAACAGCTGTTGTAGGCCAGCACTATATGGGCAGAAGATTACCAAATCATCTGCATACATAAGATGATAGCCTACTTAAACAGATTCAACATGACATGACATTTTAGGTCAGCTGGCATCCCTCTATTTCAGTTTGGTTTTCAATCACTCTTACATACCAGAAACATGTCTTAGTGAACCATTCTGCCCTCTGTCAATGACATGGAAACACAGAGTTCTCCTGATTTGTAACCTCTTTGAAACATCCAAAGATTACATGTTATCTGATGACTATTTTAATGTCTTCCTTTTGCACACTGTTTTATACTAGAAAAAAATGCACATATTTGCCTGTTTTCATTTTAATCTCACTGAGTATAATACATGCTGATACCATGCAAGATGTTGTGTATACAATAAATGTGGTTCAATTATGTCTACAGTCTAAAATCCAGGCTGAGTGACCGTAAGAGTACCTGCACTGCAAACACGGCTCGCTGTCTGATGGACTCTCTTCACGCCCTGCAGGAGTGGAACCTCAGCCGACCACCAGAGTCCAGTTCTTCTGTGAAGGTTTCTGTCTTTTAATGATTTTACTGTGTTGCTAGGTAATGTAAGTACATTGTTTCGGTAAACATTTGTACAGTTGAATACATCTGAGAGCTGCCTGGGATATCTAGTCTTCTACTATTGTTAGTGTGTCACTCAGGGGCATCTTGCTGGGAGATGGTGGACATATAAAGAGTGTCATTTATTCTTACATGCACAGATTTTCTAAAGTCACCCTAAACCAGAATCAGGTAGAATTATGTTTCAAATTTGTTGGGAAAATATACTTTAATGGAAACAGAAAAACAAATGAGTTTGTCACCATAGAAAAGTTGGTGAATTAAAGGATTTCTGAAGTGTAACATTTGTCAACATTTTATTCGCAAACAAGCATTTTTTTCATCTCTACTAACACTTAAATATTTTTTTCCTCCTGGGGTTAGGTGACATTAGAGGAAGGTGAGAAGTTGCAGGCCAATTTGCAGGAAGCACTCTCACGCAAGCAGTTTCTGACAGACTGTTTGATGCCAGTCTTGATTGAGAAGCTGGAGAGAGAAGGTTCAGAGACACTCAGAGAAGCAGACACTCATAAAGCTTCTCTCAGCCAGAGCTTAAAGGTATTTAAATCATGTAGAAATACATTTATATACCATGTAATTCATTAAACACTGCTTATTATATTTAGGAAAGATTCAGTTAACTCAGTAGAAATTAATGCCATTCTTATTCTTTCGTTCAAGGAACCTGATGGAAAGAGTAAACAAAAGCTGTCTGATGTACCACACGGTAATGGAGAGGAGACAAAGGCATCTTTAGTGGCACCACCTCGGAAAAGCAAGCGCTCACCTGAGAAAAAACCTCAAGTTACACAACAAAAAAACATTACCTTGACAGAAACATCTACATCTATTGAGGATGTATTGTCAGTTTCAGTTCAGTTGCAAACTGAGGCTAAAACATCAAAGCCTACTGTGACAGTAGTCATGGAAGACACAAAAATAACTGGTGTGGGGCAAACCAGAATTGAACCAACAAAAAAGAAATCTCAGAGTCCAACATATGCTTCAGAACCTTTTATAGCACAACGTGACACCACTTCTCAAGAGGCACAGTTTAAAAGTAGAAAACTAGATACCACAGCTGAGCCTGTTGGAGCTGAGCAAATCAAATCTGCTGTTGAGGAACCTGTGCCGATACAAAAGGTCAGTGAGCAGTCTACACCTGATGTTGGTGAGAAAACTACACTTGTACCATCCAGGAGAAAGAGCAGGACTTCAGCCACTGATACAGAGCCTGCCCAGACTAATGTGGAGCCTGAAATGGTGAAAACTGTAATTACTCAGGGATCACTCATAACTCCAACAGGAACTGCTGCTGTGGAAGAAACAAAGCGTGTAGCAACCATTATTCTAGATGTTTCAGAGCCACTTGCTTCTGCCTCTGACAGCCTGACGTCTTCTTCAGCTCCACAGGTGGCCACAGAACTAACTGAAACTATTGTTGTGAAAGAAAAAATACTTTCTCCAACCAAGAGAAAACCAACAGATCCAAAATCTTCCCCAGAACATGCTACAGAGGAGGTGGCACAGTCAAAGCAAGAGCCTAGCAGTCAGAAGCCTTCACTGAGCTCAGAGGAGCAAATTGAAACTGTTGCTGAGGAAGAAACAAAAGTTATACCAACCAGAGGGAAATCAATGGGTGTTGAGGTTTCCACAGTTGCAGAGCCAGAGTTTGTTCACGCACAAGCTAAAACTATTGTCCTGGAACAAACTAAGCTTATCCCACCTAAGAGGAAGTCAAAGAGTACAGAAACTCCTCTTAAACATGCTGACACTGAGCCACACCAGACAAGGATAGAACCTAAAGATCAAAAATCATCTTTTAGTTCTAATGACCTGAGTATTGTTACTGAAGAAACAAAACTTGTACCGACCACCCGAAAGTCAAACACTGGTGACTTTTCCAAAACTTACGAAGCAGTTGTTACCCATGTTAGATCACTTGATTTGGAGTCTGAGCAAAAAAAGAAACAGCATGATGGTCAAAAGTCTTCAACTCCAGAGGTGGTCAAAGAACCGACTCACAGTCAGAAGCTATCTTCAACACAAGAATTGGTCACAGCACCACTTGAAGTAAGTACTGTGGAAAAAGGAAAGCTGTCACCAACCAAAAGAAAATCAAAGGGTCTGAAACTTTCCCCAGAAGGTGCTACCACAGAGCTGACAAAGAGTCAGGAAGAGCTTGTCAGTCAGAAGACATCTACAACTGAAGAGTTGGTCACAGCAACAACTCATATTACTGTTGTGGAAAAAGAACAGCTGTCACCTACAAAAGGAAAGTCAAAGGGTCTTAAACATTCCCCAGAACTTGCTGCCCAAGAGTTGATAAAGACCAAGGAAGGCCCTCAGACTCAGAGGCCATCCTCGACTCAAGAAATGGTCACAACACCAAGTGGAAATATTGTTGTGGATAAGGGAGAGCTTCCACCAACCAAAAGAGAGTTAAAGGGTCTAAAACTTCCCCCAGAACCTGCTACCACAGAGCTGACAAAGACCAAGGAAGAGCTGGACAGTCAGAAGCCATCTTCAGCCCCAGGTGTGGTCACAGCACCAACTGAAATAAGTACTGTGGAAAAAGGAAAGCTTTCACCAACCAAAAGAAAATCAAAGGGTCTTAAACTCTCCCCAGAAGTCGCTACCACAGAGGTGACAAAGAGTCAGGAAGAACCTGTCATACAGAAGCCATCTCCAGCTCAAGAATCGGTCACAACAACAACAACAACAACTGAAATTACTGTTGTGGAAAAAGGAGAGCTTTCACCTACCAAAGGAAAGTCAAAGGGTCTTAAACCCTATCCAGAAGTTGCTACCACAGAGCTGACAAAGACCAAGGAAGAGCAGGACAGTCAGAAGCCATCTTCAACTCCAGGTGTGGTCACAACTCCAACTGAAGTAAGTACTGTGGAAAAAGGAAAGCTTTCACCAACCAAAAGAAAATCAAAGGGTCTTAAACTCTCCCCAGAAGTCGCTACCACAGAGGTGACAAAGATGCAGGAAGAGCCTGTCATTCAGGAGCCATCTCCAGCTCAAGAATTGGTCACGGCAACAACTGGAATTACTGTTGTGGAAAAAGGAGAGCTCTCACCAACCAAAGGAAAGTCAAAAGGTCCTAAAGTTCCCCAAGAGCGTCCTACCACAGAGCTGACAAATACCAAGGAAGAGCAGGACAGTCAGAGGCCATCTTCAACTCCAGGTGTGGTCACAACTCCAACTGAATTAAGTACTGTGGAAAAAGGAGAGCTTTCACCAACCAAAAGAAAATCAAAGGGTCTTAAACTCTCCCCAGAAGTCGCTACCACAGAGGTGACAAAGATGCAGGAAGAGCCTGTCATTCAGGAGCCATCTCCAGCTCAAGAATTGGTCACGGCAACAACTGGAATTACTGTTGTGGAAAAAGGAGAGCTCTCACCAACCAAAGGAAAGTCAAAAGGTCCTAAAGTTCCCCAAGAGCGTCCTACCACAGAGCTGACAAAGACCAAGGAAGAGCAGGACAGTCAGAAGCCATCTTCAACTCCAGGTGTGGTCACAACTCCAACTGAAGTAAGTACTGTGGAAAAAGGAAAGCTTTCACCAACCAAAAGAAAATCAAAGGGTCTTAAACTCTCCCCAGAAGTCGCTACCACAGAGGTGACAAAGATGCAGGAAGAGTCTGTCATTCAGGAGCCATCTCCAGCTCAAGAACTGGTCACGGCAACAACTGGAATTACTGTTGTGGAAAAAGAAGAGCTCTCACCAACCAAAAGAAAGCCAAAAGGTCCTAAAGTTCCCCAAGAGCGTCCTACCACAGAGCTGACAAAGACCAAGGAAGAGCAGGACAGTCAGAAGCCATCTTCAACCCCAGATGTGGTCACAACTCCAACTGAATTAAGTACTGTGGAAAAAGGAAAGCTTTCGCCAACCAAAAGAAAGTCAAAGGGTCTTAAACTCTCCCCAGAAGTTGCTACCACAGAGGTGACAAAGATGCAGGAAGAGCCTGTCATTCAGGAGCCATCTCCAGCTCAAGAATTGGTCACGGCAACAACTGGAATTACTGTTGTGGAAAAAGGAGAGCTCTCACCAACCAAAGGAAAGTCAAAAGGTCCTAAAGTTCCCCAAGAGCGTCCTACCACAGAGCTGACAAAGACCAAGGAAGAGCCGGACAGTCAGAAGCCATCTTCAACTCCAGGTGTGGTCACAACTCCAAGTGAAGTAAGTACTGTGGAAAAAGGAAAGCTCTCACCAACCAAAAGAAAATCAAAGGGTCTTAAACTCTCCCCAGAAGTCGCTACCACAGAGGTGACAAAGAGTCAGGAAGAACCTGTCATACAGAAGCCATCTCCAGCTCAAGAATCGGTCACAACAACAACAACAACAACTGAAATTACTGTTGTGGAAAAAGGAGAGCTCTCACCTACCAAAGGAAAGTCAAAGGGTCTTAAACCCTCTCCAGAAGTTGCTACCACAGAGCTGACAAAGACCAAGGAAGAGCAGGACAGTCAGAAGCCATCTTCAACTCCAGGTGTGGTCACAACTCCAACTGAAGTAAGTACTGTGGAAAAAGGAAAGCTTTCACCAACCAAAAGAAAATCAAAGGGTCTTAAACTCTCCCCAGAAGTCGCTACCACAGAGGTGACAAAGATGCAGGAAGAGTCTGTCATTCAGGAGCCATCTCCAGCTCAAGAATTGGTCACGGCAACAACTGGAATTACTGTTGTGGAAAAAGAAGAGCTCTCACCAACCAAAAGAAAGCCAAAAGGTCCTAAAGTTCCCCAAGAGCGTCCTACCACAGAGCTGACAAAGACCAAGGAAGAGCAGGACAGTCAGAAGCCATCTTCAACCCCAGATGTGGTCACAACTCCAACTGAATTAAGTACTGTGGAAAGAGGAAAGCTTTCACCAACCAAAAGAAAATCAAAGGGTCTTAAACTCTCCCCAGAAGTTGCTACCACAGAGGTGACAAAGAGTCAGGAAGAGCATGTCGTTCAGAAGCCATCTCCAGCTCAAGAATTGGTCACAACAACAACTGAAATTACTGTTGTGGAAAAGGCAGAGCTTTCACCAACCAAAAGAAAGTCAAAGGGTCTTAAACTTTACCCAGAAGTTGCTACCACAGAGGTGACAAAGACCAAGGGAGATACTGTCATTCAGAAGCCATCTCCAGCTCAAGAATTGGTCACAACAACAACTGAAATTACCGTTGTGGAAAAGGGAGAGCTCTCACCTACCAAAGGAAAGTCCAAGGGTCTTAAACCCTCTCCAGAAGTTGCTACCACAGAGCTGACAAAGACCAAGGAAGAGCAGGTCAGTCAGAAGCCAGAAACAGCGTCAACATTGAAAAAGATACTTGAAAGATCTACTGATGTACAGCCTGAAGATACAGAGATGAAATGTGATAGTGTGAAGCCTGCCCCAGATTTAGAGGTAGTCACAGGGCTGACTGAAATCTCTGTAGTGGAAGAAACTGAAATTTTTCCTCCAAAGAGAAGGTCAAAGAATCAAACATCTTCTCCAAACATTGCGGATACAGAACCAACACAGAAAAAGGGGGAACCTACCAATCAAGAGTTTTCATCTAGTTCAAGAAAGGAAATAAAAACTGCTGTTGTGGGAGGACTTAAGCTTGCACCAACCTGGAGAAAGCCAAAGAGTCCAGAACTTTCTAGACCCACACAGATGGCTCATATGGAACCCGAACAAGATAAGAAACAGATTAAGAGTTCAGAGCTTACCACAGCTTCAGAGACCTTACCTTTTGTGGAAATGGACTCACAGCAACTACAAGCACCAGAGACCACAATGCAGAAAATTGATATTGTTGGTGAAAGACAACTTCCAATCAAGGATGATGCTAAATCAGGTGTCCCTCAACAAATGATACCTGCTGAGGAGAGTCAAACCACTGTTAAAGATGTCAGTCCAGTATGTGAGATGTTTACTCCTCAGGTTGGTGTCACCATTCAGGAGCTCCCAGGAAAGAAAGTTGCTACAGTTATTCTAGACACAAAAGTGGATACTTGTACTTCATCTCATCATGCTGTACCTTTGAAGTCTGTCCCCACACCCAGTGAATTACAGCAGTCTAAAGACAGATCTAAAGAGGCCCCACAGCAGACCATTACTCAGTCTACAGAAAGAGACTTAAGCACAGTGCTTAAAACACAGCTGCCTCTCTCCCCTGAGCCTTCTGATACACCAAGTGTGGCAGACTACATACACAAGTTATGGGAAAACACAGAAGAGAAACAGAAGCGATACCTAGTCCTCGATCTGCCTGATACAGGTGTCACACCAACACATGAAATAAAGCCAAGTCAGCCGGAGGCAGAGACTGTGGTTGAAAGTGACTCCATTCAACCCACCTCTGTGGTTTTTGCAGGGCTATGGCCTTACAAGGGAGAGAAAGACATTTCAGAAAAAAGCTCTGCTGAGCAAGACATAATAAAACCAAGTGAAACTGTGAGTCAGCTGAAAGTCACACAGGAACAACCCAAAGAGTTTAAGGATTATGATATACAGAAAGAGCATGTTAAAGTGTTGACATGTGATGTGCATGATGCACCCAAGAGTCTTGATAAAAAGTCTGTTAAGAAAATCCACTTGGAGCCTGAAGTGCGCATTTTACAACTAGATATACAAACCAGTCCAGACAAGGATGAAAATGCATCTGTCACAAAAGCAATCAGACCAATTCCAACAAGTATCCAGAGCGAAAGAGTGCCAGACAACAAAGATATAACTACTGCTGATGTTGAGCCAGAGAAGGTTGCAATTAAGATGACTACAATAGAAGTGCGCGAAAGCAGTACTGAACACCATGAACAGCATCCGCTAGCATTGCCCCCAGATGAGGCAGGGACAGAATTTGTAGAAATAAGCATATCTGAGCAAGGTATGGCAAAACCAAGCCAAACTGAGACTCAAAGAAGGCACCTAAAAACCACCAAGGAAAGACCCAAAGTGGTCAAGGAACATGGTGTCCAAGAGCAGCAACCGACACTGTCAACACAAAGCATTGACAGTGTACCCAAGAGCTTGGATAAAACATCTGTTACGAAGGAGAAAATCCACATGGTCCCTGAAGTGCGCATCCCACAACTTGATAAACCCACCAATTTAGAGAAGGATAAAAAAGCATCTGTCACAGCAGCAGAAGAGCCAATGAAAGATACTGCCCAAGCAAGCATCAAGAGCGAAAGCATGTCGGAAATCAAAGGCATTACCCCTGTTGATGTAAAGCCAGAGAAAGCTGCAGGTGAAATGACAAAGACGAAGGTGCAAAAAAGTGGTACTGAATGTCAAGACAGTGTAGCTCAAAGGGGCTCTGCTCAACCCACCCCTTCTGATTCTGAATCATTGCAACCACACAAAACAGAGACAGAATTTATAGAAATAAGCTTATATGAGCAAGACATAATAAAACCAGGCGAAACTGATATTAAGACAGGACTCTTGAGAACTGCAAAGGATAGACCTACAGAACTCAAGGAACATGGGGTCCAGAAAGAGCATGATTTAACCAAGAGCCTGGATGAAAAGACTGTTGGCAAGGAGAAAATCCACAAAGGGGAAAGAGTGCTCATTTTACAACCAGGTACACAAGCCACTATAAAGCAGCCTGAAGTCACATCTCTTAAGATAGCAAAGGCATCAAAGACTGATACAGATCAAACAAGTATCCAGGGCAAAAAAGTGCCAGAAAAGAAAGACATGACATCAGCGAATGTACAGCCAGAAAAGGCTGCAGATCAGAAGGCCATGGTGGAAGTGAAGACCAAGGAGAAACCCAAAGAGGTCAAGGATCGTGATGTGCAAGAAATGAAAGCTAAAGTGTTGACAACAGACATGCGTGATGCACCTCAGAGCCTGGATGAAATAACTATTGTGGAGGCGAAAATACCCAAAGGAGCTGAAGTGTGCATTGTACAACCAGGTACACGAGCAGCTATAAAGCAGTCTGAACTCACTCCTGTTACGAAAACAAAGACGCCAAAGACTGATACAGATCAAACAAGTATCCAGGGCAAAAAGGTACCAGAAAAGAAAGACCTGACACCAGCTGATGTTCAGCCTAAGAAGGCTGCAGTTGAGAAGGCCATGGTGGAAGTGAAGACCAAGGAAAAACCCAAAGATGTCAAGGATCATGACGTACAAGGAGTGCAAGCTAAAGTGTCGACAAAAGATGTGTGTGATGTACCCCAGAGCCTGGATGAAAAGACTCTTAGAATGGAGAAAATCCAAATGGGCCCTGAAGTGCGCACCCTACAATTAGATATGCCGTCCAGTCTAAAGAAGGATGAAAACGCAACTGTCTCAAGTACAGAGGAGACAAGGATAGATATAGTTCAAACAAGCATTCGGAGTGATAGAGCCCCAGAAAACAAAGATAAAACTACTCCTGCTGTCAAGCTAGAGAAGGCTGCAATTCAGACAAGAGTAGAAACACAACAAATTCCCACTGAAATGCAAGAGAATGTGATTCTGAGTGACTCCAAGCAACCCACTTCTGTTGCTTTTACAGCTGTGCAGCCAAGTGAAGAGACAACATTTGCAAAGGTAAGCTCGTCTGAGCATGACACTGTGCAACCAAGTGAAAGAGTGATTAACCTGAAGTGCATGAAAACCACAAAGAAAAAACCCAAAGAGGTCAAGGGTAGTGATGGACAAGGAGTGCATGCTGTGGAGTTGAGCATGACAAAAGACATGCATGATGCAACCCTGATCCTTGATGAAAAGTCTGTCAGTAAGGAGAAAATCCACAAAGGTGAAAAAGTGCCTGTTTTACAACCAGGTACACAAGCCACTATGAAGCAGCCTGAAATCACATCCCTTAAGATAGCAAAGGCATCAAAGAGCGATACAGATCAAACAAGTATCCAGGGCAAAAAAGTGCCAACAAAGAAAGAGCTAACACCAGCTGCTGTTCAGCCAGAAAAGGCTGCAGTTGAGAAGGCCATCATTGAGGTGAAGACCAAGGAGAAACCCAAAGAGGGCAAGGATCGTGATGTGCAAGATGTGCAAGCTAAAGTGATGACAAAAGATGTGCATGATGTACCTCAGAGCCTGGTTGAGAAGACTGTTGGGAAGGAGAAAGTCCCCAAAGGAGCTGAAGTGCGCATTTCACAACCAGGTACACAAGCCACTACAAAGCAGCCTGAAATCATGTCTGTTAAAAAAACAAAGCCACAAAAGACTGATACAGATCAAACAAGTATCCAGGGTGAAAGAGTGCCAGAAAAGAAAGACCTGACACCAGCTGATGTTCAGCCTAAGAAGACTGCAGTTGAGACGGCCATCATGGAAGTGAAGACCAAGGAGAAACCCAAAGAAAACAAGGATCGTGATGTGCCAGGAGTGCAAGCTAAAGTGTTGACAAAAGGTGTGCGTGATGCACCTCAGAGCCTGGATGAAAAGACTGTACAGAAGGAGAAAACCCCCAAAGGAGCTGAAGTGCCCATTTCACAACCAGGAACACAAGCCACTATAAAGCAGCCTGAAGTACCATCCGTTACCATCGGAAAGGCCCCAAAGACTGATACAGATCATAAGAGAATCCAGGGTGAAAAAGTGCCAGAAAAGAAAAACCTGACAGCTGCCAATGTTCAGCCAGAAAAGGCTGCAATAGAGAAGGCTATGGTGGAAGTGAAGCCCAAGGAAAAACCCAAAGAGGTCAAGGATTGTGATATGCAAGGAGTGCAAGCTAAAGTGATGACAAAAGATGTGCGTGATGCACCTCAGAGCCTGGATGAAAAGACTGTTGGGAAAGAGGCAATCCCCAAAGGAGCTGAGGTGCGCATTTCACAACCAGGTACACAAGGCACTATAAAGAAGACTGAAATCACATCAGTTACTGTAGCAAAGGCTCCAAAGAGTGATACAGATCAAACAAGTATCCAGGGCGAAAAAGTGCCAGAAAAGAAAGACCTGACACCAGCTGTTATTCAGCCAGAAAAGGCTGCAGTTGACAAGGCCATCATGGAAATGAAGACCAAGGAGAAACCCAAAGAGGGCAAGGATCGTGATGTGCAAGGAATGCAACCTAAAGTGTCGACAAAAGATGTCCGTGATGTATCTCAGAGCCTGGGTGAAAAGACTGTTGGGAAGGAGAAAATCCCCAAAGGAGCTGAAGTGCGCATTTCACAACCAGGTACACAAGGCACTATAAAGCAGAGTGAAATCACATCAGTTACCGTAGCAACAGCTCCAAAGAGCAGTACAGATCAAACGAGTATCCAGGGCGAAAAAGTGCCAACAAAGAAAGACCTGACACCAGCTGCTGTTGAGCCAGAAAAGGCTGCAGTTGAGAAGGCCATCATGGAAGTGAAGACCAAGGAGAAACCCAAAGAGGTCAAGGATCGTGATGTGCAAGGAATGCAAGCTAAAGTGTCAACAAAAGATGTGCGTGATGCACCTCAGAGCCTGGAAGAAAAGACTGTTGGGACGGACAAAATCCCCAAAGGAGCTGAAGTGTGCGTTTTACAACCAGGTACACAAGCCACTATAAAGCAGACTGAAATCACATCAGTTACAACGGCAAAGGCTCCAAAGAGCGATAAAGATCAAACAAGTATCCAGGGCGAAAAAGTGCCAAAAAAGAAAAACCTGACACCAGCTGCTGTTCAGCCAGAAAAGGCTGCAGTTGAGAAGGCCATGGTGGAAGTGAAGCCCAAGGAGAAACCCAAAGAGGTCAAGGATCGTGATGTGCAAGGAATGCAAGCTAAAGTGTTGACAAAAGATGTGTGTGATGCACCTCAGAGCCTGGAAGAAAAGACTGTTGGGACGGACAAAATCCCCAAAGGAGCTGAAGTACATGTTTTTCAACCAGGTACACAAGGCACTGTAAAGCAGCCTGAAATCACATCAGCTACCGTAGCAAAGGCTCCAAAGAGCGACACAGATCAAACAAGTACCCAGGGCGAAAAAGTGCCAGAAAAGAAAGACCTGACACCAGCTGCTGTTCAGCCAGCAAAGGCTGCAGTTGAGAAGGCCATCATGGAAGTGAAGCCCAAGGAGAAACCCAAAGAGGGCAAGGATCGTGATGTGCAAGGAATGCAACCTAAAATGTCAACAAAAGATGTGCATGATGCACCTCAGAGCCTGGATGAAAAGACTGTTGGGAAGGAGAAAATCCCCAAAGGAGCTGAAGTGCGCATTTCACAACCAGGTACACAAGGCACCATAAAGCAGCCTGAAATTACATCAGCTACTGTAGCAAAGGCTCCAAAGATTGATACGGCTCAAACAAGTATCCAAGGCGAAAAAGTGCCAGAAAAGAAAGACCTGACACCAGCTGTTATTCAGCCAGAAAAGGCTGCATTTGAGAAAGCTATCATGGAAGTGAAGACCAAAGAAAAAACCAAAGAGGGCAAGGATCGTGACGTGCAAGGAGTGCAAGCTAAAGTGTCAAATAAAGATGTGCGTGATGCACCTCAGAGCCTGGATGAAAATACTGTTGGGAAAGAGGCCATCCCCAAAGGAGCTGAAGTGCATGTCTTACAACCAGGAACACAAGCCACTATAAAGCAGACTGAAATCACATCAGTTACCGTAGCAAGGGCTCCAAAGAGCGGTACAGCTCAAACAAGTATCCAGGGCGAAAACGTGCCAACAAAGAAAGACCTGACACCAGCTGCTGTTGAGCCAGAAAAGGCTGCAGTTGAGAAGGCCATGGTGCAAGTGAAGCCCAAGGAGGAACCCAAAGAGGGCAAGGATCGTGACGTGCAAGGAGTGCAACCTAAAGTGTCGACAAAAGATGTCCGTGATGCACCTCAGAGCCTGGATGAAAAGACTGTTGGGAAGGAGGCAATCCTCAAAGGAGATGACGTGCGCATTTCACAACCAGGTACACAAGCCACTATAAAGCAGCCTGAAATCACATCAGTCACCGTAGCAACGGCTCCAACGACTGATACAGATCAAACACGTATCCATGGCGAAAAAGTGCCAGAAAAGAAAGACCTGACACCAGCTGTTGTTCAGCTAGAAAAGAAAGACCTGACACCAGCTGCTGTTCAGCCAGAAAAGGCTGCATTTGAGAAAGCCATCATGGAAGTGAAGACCAAGGAGAAACCCAAAGAGGGCAAGGATCATGATGTGCAAGGAATGCAGCCTAAAATGTCGACAAAAGATGTGCGCGATACACCTCAGAGCCTGGATGAAAAGACTGTTGGGAAGGAGGCAATCCCCAAAGGAGCTGAAGTGCGCATTTCACAACCAGGTACACAAACCACTATAAAGCAGACTGAAATCACATCAGTTACCGTAGCAACGGCTCCAAAGACTGATACAGATCAAACAAGTATCCAGGGCGAAAAAGTGCCAGAAAAGAAAGTCCTGACACCAGCTGCTGTTCAGCCAGAAAAGGCTGCATTTGAGAAAGCCATCATGGAAGTGAAGACCAAGGAGAAACCCAAAGAGGGCAAGGATCATGAAGTGCAAGGAATGCAGCCTAAAATGTCGACAAAAGATGTGCGTGATGCACCTCAGAGCCTGGATGAAAAGACTGTTGGGAAGGAGGCAATCCCCAAAGGAGCTGAAGTGCGCATTTCACAACCAGGTACACAAGCCACTATAAAGCAGAGTGAAATCACATCAGTTACCGTAGCAACGGCTCCAAAGACTGATACAGATCAAACAAGTATCCAGGGCGAAAAAGTGCCAGAAAAGAAAGTCCTGACACCAGCTGCTGTTGAGCCAGAAAAGGCTGCAGTTGAGAAGGCCATGGTGGAAGTGAAGACCAAGGAGGAACCCAAAGAGGTCAAGGATCGTGATGTGCAAGGAATGCAAGCTAAAGTGTCGACAAAAGATATGTGTGATGCACCTCAGAGCCTGGATGAAAAGACTGTTGGGATGGACAAAATCCCCAAAGGAGCTGAAGTGCATGTTTTACAACCAGGTACACAAGCCACTGCAATGCAGCCTGAAATCACATCAGCTACTGTAGCAACGTCTCCAAAGACTGATACAGCTCAAACAAGTATCCAGGGCGAAAAAGTGTCAGAAAAGAAAGACCTGACACCAGCTGCTGTTCAGCCAGAAAAGGCTGCAGTTCAGAAAGCCATTATGGAAGTGAAGACCAAGGAGAAACCCAAAGAGGGCAAGGATCGTGATGTGCAAGGAGTGCAACCTAAAGTGTCGACAAAGGATGTGCGTGATGTACCTCAGAGCCTGGATGAAAAGACTATTGCAAAAGAGGCAGTCCCCAAAGGAGCTGAAGTGCGCATTTCACAACCAGGAACACAAGCCACTATAAAGCAGACTGAAATCACATCAGTTACCGGAGCAAAGGCTCCAACGATCGATACAGATCAAACAAGTATCCAGGGCGAAAAAGTGCCAACAAAGAAAGACCTGACACCAGCTGCTGTTGAGCCAGAAAAGGCTGCAGTTGACAAGGCCATGGTGGAAGTGAAGACCAAGGAGAAACCCCAAGAGGGCAAGGATCGTGATGTGCAAGGAATGCAACCTAAAGTGTCGACAAAAGATGTGCGTGATGCACCTCAGAGCCTGGATGAAAAGACTGTTGCGAAGGAGGCAATCCCCAAAGGAGCTGAAGTGCGCATTTCACAACCAGGTACACAAGCCACTATAAAGCAGAGTGAAATCACATCAGTTACTGTAGCAAAGGCTCCAAAGAGCAGTACAGATCAAACGAGTATCCAGGGCGAAAAAATGCCAACAAAGAAAGACCTGACACCAGCTGCTGTTGAGCCAGAAAAGGCTGCAGTTGAGAAGGCCATGGTGGAAGTGAAGACCAAGGAGAAACCCAAAGAGGGCAAGGATCGTGACGTGCAAGGAATGCAACCTAAAGTGTCGACAAAAGATGTGTGTGATGCACCTCAGAGCCTGGATGAAAAGACTGTTGGGACGGACAAAATCCCCAAAGGAGCTGAAGTGCATGTTTTACAACCAGGTACACAAGGCACTGTAAAGCAGCCTGAAATCACATCAGCTACTGTAGCAAAGGCTCCAAAGACTGATACAGCTCAAACAAGTATCCAGGGCGAAAAAGTGCCAGAAAAGAAAGACCTGACACCAGCTGTTGTTCAGCCAGAAAAGGCTGCAGTTGAGAAGGCCATCATGGAAATGAAGACCAAGGAGAAACCCAAAGAGGGCAAGGATCGTGATGTGCAAGGAATGCAACCTAAAGTGTCAACAAAAGATGTGCGTGATGCACCTCAGAGCCTGGAAGAAAAGACTGTTGGGACGGACAAAATCCCCAAAGGAGCTGAAGTGTGCGTTTTACAACCAGGTACACAAGCCACTATAAAGCAGCCTGAAATCACATCAGTTACTGTAGCAAAGGCTCCAAAGAGCGATACAGATCAAACAAGTATCCAGGGCGAAAAAGTGCCAGAAAAGAAAGACCTGACACCAGCTGCTGTTGAGCCAGAAAAGGCTGCAGTTGAGAAGGCCATGGTGGAAGTGAAGACCAAGGAGAAACCCAAAGAGGTCAAGGATCGTGACTTGCAAGGAGTGCAACCTAAAGTGTCGACAAAAGATGTGTGTGATGCACCTCAGAGCCTGGATGAAAAGACTGTTGGGACGGACAAAATCCCCAAAGGAGCTGAAGTGCATGTTTTACAACCAGGTACACAAGGCACTGTAAAGCAGCCTGAAATCACATCAGCTACTGTAGCAAAGGCTCCAAAGACTGATACAGCTCAAACAAGTATCCAGGGCGAAAAAGTGCCAGAAAAGAAAGACCTGACACCAGCTGTTGTTCAGCCAGAAAAGGCTGCAGTTGAGAAGGCCATCATGGAAATGAAGACCAAGGAGAAACCCAAAGAGGGCAAGGATCGTGATGTGCAAGGAATGCAAGCTAAAGTGTCAACAAAAGATGTGCGTGATGCACCTCAGAGCCTGGAAGAAAAGACTGTTGGGACGGACAAAATCCCCAAAGGAGCTGAAGTGTGCGTTTTACAACCAGGTACACAAGCCACTATAAAGCAGCCTGAAATCACATCAGTTACTGTAGCAAAGGCTCCAAAGAGCGATACAGATCAAACAAGTATCCAGGGCGAAAAAGTGCCAGAAAAGAAAGACCTGACACCAGCTGCTGTTGAGCCAGAAAAGGCTGCAGTTGAGAAGGCCATGGTGGAAGTGAAGACCAAGGAGAAACCCAAAGAGGTCAAGGATCGTGACTTGCAAGGAGTGCAACCTAAAGTGTCGACAAAAGATGTGCGTGATGCACCTCAGAGCCTGGATGAAAAGACTGTTGGGAAAGAGGCAATCCCCAAAGGAGCTGAAGTGAACATTTCACAACCAGGTACACAAGGCACTATAAAGCAGACTGAAATCACATCAGTTACTGTAGCAAATGCTCCAAAGATTGATACAGATCAAACAAGTATCCAGGGCGAAAAAGTGCCAGAAAAGAAAGACCTGACACCAGCTGCTGTTGAGCCAGAAAAGGCTGCATTTGAGAAGGCCATGGTGGAAGTGAAGACCAAGGAAAACCCCAAAGGGGCTGAGGATCGTGATATGCAAGGAGTGCAACCTAAAGTGTCGACAACAGATGTGCGTGATGCACCTCAGAGCCTGGATGAAAAGACTGTTGGGAAGGAGAAAATCCCCAAAGGAGCTGAAGTGTGCATTTCACAACCAGGTACACAAGCCACTGTAAAGCAGACTGAAATCACATCAGCTACTGTAGCAACGGCTCCAAAGACTGATACAGCTCAAACAAGTATCCAGGGCGAAAAAGTGCCAGAAAAGAAAGACCTGACACCAGCTGTTGTTCAACCAGAAAAGGCTGAAGTTGAGAAGGCCATCATGGAAATGAAGACCAAGGAGAAACCCAAAGAGGGCAAGGATCGTGATGTGCAAGGAGTGCAATCTAAAGTGTTGACAAAAGATGTGCGTGATGCACCTCAGAGCCTGGATGAAAAGACTGTTGGGAAGGAGGCAATCCCCAAAGGAGCTGAAGTGCGCATTTCACAACCAGGTACACAAGCCACTATAAAGCAGAGTGAAATCACATCAGTTACCGTAGAAAAGGCTCCAAAGAGCGACACAGATCAAACAAGTATCCAGGGTGAAAAAAAGCCAACAAAGAAAGACCTGACACCAGCTGCTGTTCAGCCAGGAAAGGCTGCAGTTGAGAAGGCCATGGTGGAAGTGAAGACCAAGGAGAAACCCAAAGAGAGCAAGGATCGTGACGTGCAAGGAATGCAAGCTAAAGTGTTGACAAAAGATATGCGTGATGCACCTCAGAGCCTGGATGAAAAGACTGTTGGGACGGACAAAATCCCCAAAGGAGCTGAAGTGTGCGTTTTACAACCAGGTACACAAGCCACTATAAAGCAGACTGAAATCACATCAGTTACCGTAGCAACGGCTCCAACGAGCGATTCAGATCAAACAAGTATCCAGGGCGAAAAAGTGCCAGAAAAGAAAGACCTGACACCAGCTGTTGTTCAGCCAGCAAAGGCTGCAGTTGAGAAAGCCATCATGGAGGTGAAGACCAAGGAGAAACCCAAGGAGGTCAAGGATCATGATGTGCAAGGAGTGCAACCTAAAGTGTCGACAAAAGATGTGTGTGATGCCCCTCAGAGCCTGGATGAAAAGACTGTTGGGAAGGAGAAAATCCCCAAAGGAGCCGAAGTGTGCATTTCACAACCAGGTACACAAACCACTATAAAACAGACTGAAATCACATCAGTTACCGTAGCAACGGCTCCAAAGATTGATACAGATCAAACAAGTATCCAGGGCAAAAAAGTGCCAACAAAGAAAGACCTGACATCAGCTGCTGTTGAGCCAGAAAAGGCTGCAGTTGACAAGGCCATGGTGGAAGTGAAGCCCAAGGAGAAACCCAAAGAGGTTAAGGATCGTGACGTGCAAGGAGTGCAACCTAAAGTGTCAACAAAAGATGTGCGCGATACACTTCAGAGCCTGGATGGAAAGACTGTTGGGAAAGAGGCAATCCCCAAAGGAGCTGAAGTGCGCATTTCACAACCAGGAACACAAGCCACTATAGAGCAGAGTGAAATCACATCAGTTACCGTAGCAACGGCTCCAACGAGCGATACAGATCAAACAAGTATCCAGGGCGAAAAAGTGCCAGAAAAGAAAGACCTGACACCAGCTGCTGTTCAGCCTGGAAAAGCTACAGTTGAGAAGGCCACGGTGGAAGTGAAGACCAAGGAGAAACCCGAAGAGGTCAAGGATCGTGACGTGCAAGTAGTGCAAGCTAAAGTGTTGACAAAAGATGCGCGTGATGTATCTCAGAGCCTGGATGAAAAGACTGTTGGGAAGGAGAAAATCCCCAAAGGAGCTGAAGTGCGCATTTCACAACCAGGTACACAAGCCACTATAAAGCAGAGTGAAATCACATCAGTTACTGTAGCAAAGGTTCCAAAGAGCGACACAGATCAAACAAGTATCCAGGGTGAAAAAGTGCCAATAAAGAAAGACCTGACACCAGCTGCTGTTGAGCCAGAAAAGGCTGCAGTTGAGAAGGCCATGGTGGAAGTGAAGACCAAGGAGAAACCCAAAGAGGTCAAGGATCGTGATGTGCAAGAAGTGCAACCTAAAGTGACGCCAAAAGATGTGCGTGATGCCCCTCAGAGCCTGGATGAAAAGACTGTTGGGAAGGAGAAAATCCCCAAAGGAGCTGAAGTGCGCATGTCACAACCAGGAACACAAGCCACTATAAAGCAGCCTGAAATCACATCAGTTACTGTAGCAAAGGCTCCAAAGAGCGATACAGATCAAACAAGTATCCAGGGCGAAAAAGTGCCAGAAAAGAAAGACCTGACACCAGCTGCTGTTGAGCCAGAAAAGGCTGCAGTTGAGAAGGCCATGGTGGAAGTGAAGACCAAGGAGAAACCCAAAGAGGTCAAGGATCGTGACTTGCAAGGAGTGCAACCTAAAGTGTCGACAAAAGATGTGCGTGATGCACCTCAGAGCCTGGATGAAAAGACTGTTGGGAAAGAGGCAATCCCCAAAGGAGCTGAAGTGAACATTTCACAACCAGGTACACAAGGCACTATAAAGCAGACTGAAATCACATCAGTTACTGTAGCAAATGCTCCAAAGATTGATACAGATCAAACAAGTATCCAGGGCGAAAAAGTGCCAGAAAAGAAAGACCTGACACCAGCTGCTGTTGAGCCAGAAAAGGCTGCAGTTGAGAAGGCCATGGTGGAAGTGAAGACCAAGGAAAACCCCAAAGGGGCTGAGGATCGTGATATGCAAGGAGTGCAACCTAAAGTGTCGACAACAGATGTGCGTGATGCACCTCAGAGCCTGGATGAAAAGACTGTTGGGAAGGAGAAAATCCCCAAAGGAGCTGAAGTGCGCATTTCACAACCAGGTACACAAGCCACTATAAAGCAGAGTGAAATCACATCAGTAACCGTAGCAAATGCTCCAAAGATTGATACAGATCAAACAAGTATCCAGGGCGGAAAAGTGCCAACAAAGAAAGACCTGACACCAGCTGCTGTTCAGCCAGAAAAGGCTGCAGTTGACAAGGCCATGGTGGAAGTGAAGCCCAAGGAGAAACCCAAAGAGGTCAAGGATCGTGACGTGCAAGGAGTGCAACCTAAAGTGTCGACAAAAGATGTGCGTGATGCACTTCAGAGCCTGGATGAAAAGACTGTTGGGAAAGAGGCAATCCCCAAAGGAGCTGAAGTGCGCATTTCACAACCAGGAACACAAGCCACTATAAAGCAGAGTGAAATCACATCAGTTACTGTAGCAAAGGCTCAAAACACTGATACAGATCAAACAAGTATCCAGGGTGAAAAAGTGCCAGAAAAGAAAGACCTGACACCAGCTGCTGTTCAGCCTGGAAAGGCTGCAGTTGAGAAGGCCATGGTCAAAGTGAAGACCAAGGAGAAACCCGACGAGGGCAAGGATCGTGACGTGCAAGGAATGCAAGCTAAAGTGTCGACAAAAGATGTGTGTGATGCACCTCAGAGCCTGGATGAAAAGACTGTTGGGAAAGAGGCAATCCCCAAAGGAGCTGAAGTGCGCATTTCACAACCAGGTACACAAGCCACTATAAAGCAGACTGAAATCACATCAGTTACCGTAGCAAAGGCTCCAACGAGCGATACAGATCAAACAAGTATCCAGGGCGGAAAAGTGCCAACAAAGAAAGACCTGACACCAGCTGCTGTTGAGCCAGAAAAGGCTGCAGTTGACAAGGCCATGGTGGAAGTGAAGACCAAGGAGAGACCCAAAGAGGTCAAGGATCGTGATGTGCAAGGAATGCAACCTAAAGTGTCGACAAAAGATGTGCATGATGCACCTCAGAGCCTGGATGGAAAGACTGTTGGGACGGACAAAATCCCCAAAGGAGCTGAAGTACATGTTTTTCAACCAGGTACACAAGGCACTGTAAAGCAGACTGAAATCACATCAGCTACCGTAGCAAAGGCTCCAAAGAGTGGTACAGATCAAACAAGTATCCAGGGCAAAAAAGTGCCAGAAAAGAAAGACCTGACACCAGCTGTTGTTCAGCCAGCAAAGGCTGCAGTTGAGAAGGCCATCATGGAAGTGAAGCCCAAGGAGAAACCCAAAGAGGGCAAGGATCATGATGTGCAAGTAATGCAACCTAAAATGTCGACAAAAGATGTGCATGATGCACCTCAGAGCCTGGATGAAAAGACTGTTGGGAAGGAGAAAATCCCCAAAGGAGCTGAAGTGCACATTTCACAACCAGGTACACAAGCCACTATAAAGCAGACTGAAATTACATCAGTTACCGTAGCAAAGGCTCCAAAGATTGATACAGATCAAACAAGTATCCAGGGCGAAAAAGTGCCAGAAAACAAAGACCTGACACCAGCTGCTGTTGAGCCAGAAAAGGCTGCAGTTCAGAAGGCCATGGTGGAAGTGAAGACCAAGGAGAAACCCAATGAGGTCAAGGATCGTGACTTGCAAGGAGTGCAACCTAAAGTGTCGACAAAAGATGTGCGTGATGCACCTCAGAGCCTGGATGAAAAGACTGTTGGGAAGGAGAAAATCCCCAAAGGAGCTGAAGTGCGCATTTCACAACCAGGAACACAAGGCACTATAAAGCAGACTGAAATCACATCAGTTACTGTAGCAAAGGCTCCAAAGAGCGATATAGATCAAACAAGTATCCATGGCGGAAAAGTGCCAACAAAGAAAGACCTGACACCAGCTGCTGTTCAGCCAGAAAAGGCTGCAGTTGACAAGGCCATGGTGGAAGTGAAGCCCAAGGAGAAACCCAAAGAGGTCAAAGATCGTGATGTGCAAGGAGTGCAACCTGAAGTGTCGACAAAAGATGTGCGTGATGCACTTCAGAGCCTGGATGAAAAGACTGTTGGGAAAGAGGCAATCCCCAAAGGAGCTGAAGTGCGCATTTCACAACCAGGAACACAAGCCACTATAAAGCAGAGTGAAATCACATCAGTTACTGTAGCAACGGCTCCAAAGACTGATACAGATCAAACAAGTATCCAGGGTGAAAAAGTGTCAGAAAAGAAAGACCTGACACTAGCTGCTGTTCAGCCTGGAAAGGCTGCAGTTGACAAGGCCATGGTCGAAGTGAAGACCAAGGAGAAACCCAGAGAGGGCAAGGATCGTGACGTGCAAGGAATGCAACCTAAAGTGTCGACAAAAGATGTGTGTGATGCACCTCAGAGCCTGGATGAAAAGACTGTTGGGAAAGAGGCAATCCCCAAAGGAGCTGAAGTGCGCATTTCACAACCAGGTACACAAGCCACTATAAAGCAGACTGAAATCACATCAGTTACCGGAGCAACGGCTCCAACGAGCGGTACAGATCAAACAAGTATCCAGGGCAAAAAAGTGCCAACAAAGAAAGACCTGACACCAGCTGCTGTTGAGCCAGAAAAGGCTGCATTTGAGACGGCCATCATGGAAGTGAAGACCAAGGAAAAACCCAAAGAGGGCAAGGATCGTGATGTGCAAGGAGTGCAAGCTAAAGTGTCGACAAAAGATGTGCGTGATGCACTTCAAAGCCTGGAAGAAAAGACTGTTGGGAAGGAGGAAATCCCCAAAGTAGCTGGGGTGTGCGTTTTACAACCAGGTACACAAGCCACTATAAAGCAGACTGAAATCACATCAGTTACTGTAGCAAAGGCTCCAACGAGCGATACAGATCAAACAAGTATCCATGGCGGAAAAGTACCAACAAAGAAAGACCTGACACCAGCTGCTGTTCAGCCAGCAAAGGCTGCAGTTGACAAGGCCATGGTGGAAGTGAAGCCCAAGGAGAAACCCAAAGAGGTCAAGGATCGTGATGTGCAAGAAGTGCAAGCTAAAGTGTCGACAAAAGATGTGCGTGATGCACTTCAGAGCCTGGATGAAAAGACTGTTGGGAAAGAGGCAATCCCCAAAGGAGCTGAAGTGCGCATTTCACAACCAGGAACACAAGCCACTATAAAGCAGAGTGAAATCACATCAGTTACTGTAGCAACAGCTCCAAAGAGCGACACAGATCAAACAAGTATCCAGGGTGAAAAAGTGCCAGAAAAGAAAGACCTGACACCAGCTGCTGTTCAGCCTGGAAAGGCTGCAGTTGACAAGGCCATGGTGGAAGTAAAGACCAAGGAGAAACCCGAAGAGGTCAAGGATCATGACGTGCAAGGAATGGAAGCTAAAGTGTTGACAAAAGATGTGCGTGATGCCTCTCAGAGCCTGGATGAAAAGACTGTTGGGAAGGAGAAAATCCCCAAAGGAGCTGAAGTGCGCATTTCACAACCAGGTACACAAGGCACTATAAAGCAGACTGAAATCACATCAGTTAACGTAGCAAAGGCTCCAAAGAGCGATACAGATCAAACAAGTATCCAGGGCGAAAAAGTGCCAGAAAAGAAAGACCTGACACCAGCTGCTGTTCAGCCTGGAATGGCTGCAGTTGAGAAGGCCATGGTGGAAGTAAAGACCAAGGAGAAACCCAAAGAGGGCAAGGATCGTGACGTGCAAGGAATGCAAGCTAAAGTGTCGACAAAAGATGTGCGTGATGCACCTCAGAGCCTGGATGAAAAGACTGTTGGGAAAGAGGCAATCCCCAAAGGAGCTGAAGTGCGCATTTCACAACCAGGAACACAAGCCACTATAAAGCAGACTGAAATCACATCAGTTACTGTAGCAAAGGCTCCAACGAGCGGTACAGATCAAACAAATATCCAGGGCAAAAAAGTGCCAACAAAGAAAGACCTGACACTAGCTGCTGTTGAGCCAGAAAAGGCTGCATTTGAGACGGCCATCATGGAAGTGAAGACCAAGGAAAAACCCAAAGAGGGCAAGGATCATGATGTGCAAGGAGTGCAAGCTAAAGTGTCGCCAAAAGATGTGCGTGATGCACTTCAGAGCCTGGATGAAAAGACTGTTGGGAAGGAGGATATCCCCAAAGTAGCTGGGCTGTGCGTTTTACAACCAGGTACACAAGGCACTATAAAGCAGACTGAAATCACATCTGTTACGACATCAAAGGCACCAAAGACCGGTAAAGATCAAACAGATATCCCGGGTCAAAAAGTGCCAGAAAAGATAGACCTGACACCAGCTGCTGTTGAGCCAGAAATGGCTGCAGTTGAGATGGCCAAGGTGGAAGTGAAGCCAAAGGAGAAACCCAAGGAAGTCAAGGATCGTGACGTGCAAGGAATGCAAGCTAAATTGTCCACAAAAGACTTGCATGATGTACCCCAGAGCCTGGATGAAAAGACTGTTAAAAAGGGAGACATTCTCTTGAGTGTACATGAATACAAATCTGTCACAATAGAAAAGGAACCAAAGATAGAATCAAATATCCTGTCTGAGACAATCAAAAAACACAAAGTTGTGACCACCACTAAAATGACAACTGTAGAAATACAAGAAAGCTTTACTGGATCCCTGTCTGAACCCAGTGTGGTGCCAAGTGCCGAAACTGAGGGGCATGCAACAGATGCAATGGGAAAACAAAAGGAGGAATGGACGGAGGAGAAGAAGAGGACTATTCAGGAAAAGGACAGGGAAACGATGGTCAGGGTTGAAACACAAACTGTTAAAGTCCCAAGTGCCACGACCCACAGCACTAGTGAAGTGACACTGCAGAGAATGGATTTGCCACAGGTAAGACACTGGGGGGCACAAATCTGCAGTTACATATGATGTAGTAAAATTACGTGTAAGAGTACTCCCATTAAGGCCACTATGTTTCGTTTGTTTTGGGTGGAGTGAATTTTGGTTTTGGCACACTTCATCGGTAATTCTAAATGGATTACCATTACCAAGTTAACACGTGATGCTATCATGCTAGTATCCCCCCCCCATACCTTCATAACAATCCAGGATTGCACGGGGGCATACAGTATATGACAGTATTTGCGTGCGGCACTTTCCCACCTCACCCCCAGACCCGACTGGTGACTTTGCTATGTTCTGCAAGCATTCTTGTTCTGGTCTAATAAAAAGATAAACTCACTAGATAGAGGAGACTAGAAGAGAGGTAATATTCTTCCACGTATTTTTATTGAACAGATAAATACAAACCATTCCCTTTCCGAATTTATGTTTCTGTCCTTAACCAAACTAAGACTAACGTTAGCTTAATCACCTTTTTTAACTCATCCTTAAACACACTTGATTCAAACAAAAGCAAAATAAAACTCACCAAAATCATTTTGGTTAGTCTTATAAGTTGGTGAGTAAGTTAGTTAACTGTTCAACAATTACCACCTCTGGTTTGATTGAAATGAACCATTAATTCACAGAGTTAATTCTCCGCTCTCTCTCTGCTGTTGTGGGTACGACACGGGTTGTCTGTTTACATTTGGTCCTGTAACGTTATTCCGACTACTTGCAGTCAGCTCAGCTGCATGTCGCACCAGACTGACCTCTGGTGGCACGTGATGCACACTACATGTAAAACATTCTCATTCCAGCCTCTTCAGTATGAGGTTAATAAGGAGATGACAGCTGTATTTTTGACAGTATTGAAAATCATACTGTTAAAATTTCTAAATATCGTGATATACTGTGATACCGCCCAAGTCTACTTGATGCATGTCTATTAAAAATCCTAGTAGTGTATAATAAAGCAGGAGTAACTCATCACTACGTTGCATGTGCATCATGTCTTTGGTGTTTAATGCATGCTCTCCACTGCTTTACCCACCACACTTAGATGTTTCACTGATATAGTGTCAACAAAATGGACAAGTTCTCCTCTTCAGTTTTCAGTCCCTTCCCCCCGGGAAATGTCAGTTTAACAATGCAGAATACCTTTTGTAACTACAATAGAAGATAATATTACATATTCAAAGACAAGTTGAGCAGACAGAGAGACAGACAGTGTGAGAGAGACAACAATATCCAATGAAAAGAAGGATTAAAAAAAAAGGAGTTTTCCTGCCCCAGGCAAGTTATACGTGTGAACCCTCTATTATGCTCAGTCTCTTGCATGTGCTTGTTTGCACTTGCCCCGATGTTCTTTAGAGGTGCATTGATGACTGGTAAATGCACCTTTACAGCTTCTGTAAAAGTTTACAATATTCATAAATTCTTGTTATATTTACTGTTCATTTAGGTTTGCACGAGAGGCATATGCAGATACATTTTATTAGCACATTTTATTAGCATTACAGGCAAAGCAAAGAACAGAAACTTGAGACACCTGTGCTACCAATGGTTTCATTGCCTCTGGGTCGTAATATGAGCTTCCATATAAATGTTTTCACCGTATGGCAAGTCAAAGGGAGTATGGCTTGGCAGACTTTCAGAGTAATTCAAATGGGATGGACTTATTTCATAAAGAGAGACACAGTTCTTTTCTTAGCTCAACCGACACGATGTACAGTCGTCTGTCAGAACCTTTCTGGCATTAATTCTGTCTTTTTTGTGTCCACAATGGGAGCAGGTGTACAAGACTGACAAGAGATCCCCTGCATCACTGCAGGCAGTTCAGAAATCTTCAGCTGACGTTATCTGGGGTGAGGTAAGCCTGGTGGAGGGATTGCCCCTTCAGGAAAGCAAAACTCAAGCAGAAGCAGCTTTTATGAAGACTGAGAAGCTTTCTCTGAGGGAACCAAAAGGATCCGCCATGAGGACCATCTTCACAGAGATACACCTACTCTCAGGGACAGGACCCACCTGTCAATTTATTGAGGTATCATTAGTGTGCCACAGTGTCTTTTTTGAAACTGCCACCAAGAGTCATCAGTGTTAAAAATTGTCAAATCGTACACATAAGGTCTTTAAGTGTAAGGAACAGTGGTGTGATGTCAGAATTGCTGGTTTGAATGTAGCTCATGGTTGTTGCATTATATTGCCTTCTTCTCTTCCTTCCTGTTGATCCACTGTTTATTAAAAAATTCACAGTGCAGTGCCATTAATGCAGTGTAATTACAGAAAACCTCTTCAGTTTATAGGCCTTAAATGGGCTCATAAATTTAAAGTAAGATCCTTTTTTTAAAAATTTGATTATGCTTGGACTACACCAAAACCCATTTAGGGGCCTCAACTTGACTTTTAAGGCTTCAGACTGATGTGTGTCTTTGTTTTAAGGGTAAACCATTGGAGGCTGCTCAAGAGGGTCTGATTACATCCACCAGTGATCTGGACAACCGTCTAAGCAGGCTGGTGTCGAAAGTCTTGAGCTGCAAGAACCAGCCAGCTGAGCTCAACCCAACAGCCATGGCCAAGCAGCTGGAGGAAGTTCAGGTGTGAAAAATAAATGATTTATAGCAGCAGCTTGATTTGTAGATACTGGAGTTGGACAGCTGGTTGGGAAGTAATGCCAAAGTGCCTCCTGAATTGGGCATCTCTAATGCTTATCTGTACCAGCCTGTTCAAAAGGTGGATATTAAAAACAGCTACACATTCGTCAAAATAATTATACAACAGGACCTTACCATTGTAGCTGTTTAAACCACTTTTTAAACCGCATTTTACTTTTGTTCAGTAATAATCAGATAATCTCAATAAACTATGTACTTTGAGTAACTGTGTTTTCTTTCGCTTGCTGAGTACAGGAGTGCAGAGAAACTGCCCAGGCACAGGTGTCATTGCTTTCTCAGCTGAAAGGAGCTGATGCTGAGAACAAGGATGCTTTGGAGCATGTAACGGACCAGTGGACTGCAGCTGTACAGGATGCAGCTGCTGTCATCCAGACTAAAGAGGCCCAACTGCAGCTGGTGACTGATTACTGCAAACAGACCCAAGAAGCTAAGAACACACTGGATAGACTGACAACAGAACTGGCTGCTGTCAGAACGTGAGTGTCGTCTATGGTTCCCTTTTAATTTCTTGTTTTTCTGTTATCATTTATCAGAATCTGAATTATTTTATTTTTATTTTTTAGATACTTCTTACCTCAAAATATATAGATTCAAACACACATTTTCTAAAATTGTGATTTAAATAATGTTTGAGATGACTTTACACTGGAAGAACAACAGTTTTAAAAAGCTATCTAAAACAATATTTTTATATTAATATTGGATGTAATGTAAATCTCATACTTGCATGAGACATATATAAGATTGTAAATGCCAAGCACATGATTTAAAGACTTGACTTTTTCTTTCAGGCCCCCAGAGGAGAGCAGCTCCAAGGAGGCAGAGCGACTGTGCGCCTTACTGAGAAGTACGGAGGAGAACAGAACAGTACTTGGGGAGCTGCTCGTGACCCATACCAAGTTATGCCCCCACCTCAGCTCTTCTGAGCGAGCAACCGCACAGACTGGGCTGAAGAACCTACAAGGGAAGTGGGGCGGCCTAGAATGGGCTGTGGAGAGGTCATTGTATCACACAAATGTCCATGCTCAGGAGACCAGCAGCCTTCTGTCGGCGATATCAGGTCTTCAGGAACAATTGGAGACAACTAGCAAAGACCTTGAAGCCATGTCTCCTTCAGCTACGCAGTGGAATTGCAAGAAGGCACAGCAGCTGATGGTGGCAAACGCTGATGTTAAAGCTGCCCAGCAGAAATACCTTCATTTGCAGCAGCTTTCAGAGGCAGTTCTACGCTTGCGAAGGGAGAGGGATACAACAGAGATACAGCAGGGGCTTCAGAGGATCAAAGACCAAGTTTGCCGTACAGAGGAACTGGTGTCCTCACAAACTCAGAACAGCACCAACCCCATCATGGAGAAAATTATCGTGGTGATGAGGGATGGCTTTGCCTGGGCGAAGCAAACAGAGAGTGACATTGAGGGCAGGAGGAAGAGGGTGGCTCTCCTCCCTGAGGAGGTTCACAGGCAACTCAGAGATCTGAAGAAGCTGCAGTCTGAGGTCATGGCCAAACAGGGCCAACTGGAGTCCCTGGTAGAGGAGGTGACGGAGCTTCTTCCACAGCTGGACCAGGCTGAGGAGGTGCCCATGGTGCGCTCCTCTCTTGAATCCCTTGAAGATCTTTCAAAGTTAACCACTGAGAAGCTAGCCAAGGCTGTGAGAGATATAGAGTCAGGACTGCAGACCAGAGAGAAACTGTCAGAGCAGATTGCTGACCTGGACTCCTGGGTTTTGGCTCATCTGCATAGAGATGCCTCCAGGAGTCCAGACAGTGAGCTCAGGAGCCCGACTGAACTTGATCGTAGAGTACGTCAGATCCAAGAGACCCTGGCTGAGGCTGAGAAGCAGGCCGCTGTCTGTGAGGCTCTTTTAATGAAGAGTAAAGACATTGCCCCTGAACTCAGTATCACAGAGAACTGCCAGCTTTTTGATAAGCTTACAGACCTCCAGAGGGACATCAGAGCCATCAGTAGCTATGAGAAGGCCAACAAAAATGAGCTGGACACACTCACTCAGACTGTAGATTCGAGCAAGAAAAACTTGATCATCATTGAAACAAGCCTGAGGCAGATGTTAGTAGATGTGAATAGACACAAGTTCCCCATCACAAGCGAGTCCCTGCAAGCTTTGGAGCCTTTCAAACACATGATTTTAGAACACAAGTCCCAGCTTGACCTTCTGCAACCGTGGATTCCCCAAGAAAAGTCAAGAGAATTGCACTCAGTCATTTCTGAACTTCTCAGCAAAATGGTCACCCTGGAAATTAAAGCTAGAGGTCACGAGGAGTACCTGAACAAGAGGCAGTGTGTGGAGGACCTCAGGGAGAGTGTTCAGGAGCAGGTCTCTCACACCAAAGATGACAAAAGGGAGCCTGAGGACAGGTGTAAACTCTGTCAGACCCTCCTTGTCCAGCTTCCTCTTATAAAGTATATGTCTGAGGAAGCTGGCTCCAAGCTCCAGATGATCTCTGCTGACCTTTACCCCTCACAGCTGAGCACAGAGCAACAGAGACTGAAACAGAACGAGGAGAGCCTTCATACCTTGGAAATGACGCTCTACAACAACCTCAGTATTATTGAGTGGAGCCTGCAGAAGGAACTGGACCTTAACTCAGAGAAGGCATCCACTCAGGCCTTCCTCCGGAACAGCCAGCAGGAACTCCAGACACTCCCCATGTTGGAACCAAATGAAACAGTAATTGACAACGAATACCAGAGAATTATGTCTTTGAAAAAGACGGTCGAGTCAAGGATAAGAGCACTGGAGGTTCTGGAGCAAAAGAAGGGAAGTAGGAAAGGAAGTGGATCCAAAGATCTGATGGAGTTGAAGAAATCAGTCCTCAGGGAATGTGACTCTCAAATGGCAAGTTGTGATGTTCTTGTTTGTTTCTTTTTTGGTGATTTCCAAATGCTTTTTATGGGTTTGACAAAGACTTTATTGTCGATGGGAACTTTGCCGATTTTCAACCAGCTGTGTCATCACTGTGAGCACCTGAAACTCCCTACTCATCTGCCTCTCTGTCTGACAACTTAGAGTGTCTTACATTATTCTAAGTCAAGTGAAAGTCACTCAACATGTATTCTGCAGGTTATATTTTTAATACTACATCGGGTATTTGCTTAAACAACCCTCCCAGTTTAGAGGGGGTTTGGAAGATAACCTTTACAAATTGTCTATTGTCTTGTGCACTTCCTGCCTCAACTGTGAATCATACTGTACTTAGCAAAGCATTGTGCACACTCTGGAAAACACATTGCCTTGATAATATGGTCCAAATCATCTACAAAACTGGATTGAATACCAAGACTATGATGTTATCTCTGATATAATTAGTGCACAGTTATTAAACAAACCGTGTTTATTATATTTTAGGAGAACATCTCCCAGGCCAAGGAGTCTCTGAGAGGCTACACATGTGCTGTTAGACAAGCAGCACAATTCCTGCGGGACATCGAGTTCTCTCTGCTGCCACCGCAGGGCTCTGCTGGACCTTGCTCTGAACGGCTGGAGGAGACCCAGCAGGCTTTGGTCTCGCTGCAGCAGCAGTTCCAGACCCACGTGGAGAAACTCCAGAGTCAGGTTATCCTGCATCCTTACCTGTGCCCCCAGAAGTTGGAGCAGTTCCAGGAGAACATTCTGAGCCAGCTCCTGGTGAGGATGTCCACTCTCCAGGCAACGGGACACCTACGACTGGAGCGTCTCAGCAGGTAATTGGCTCACAGATTCAACTCTAATTTCTCAATTTATCAGAAAGGTCTTAAAGATGCAAGTGTGTATTTATGTATGTGAAGAAAAAACAAATGTGTTTTATGTCCTGCTGATAACTGCTTTGGTAGCAGCATAGATTTTTTTTTTCTTGGTGTATTTACAAATATATATTTAAAACAAATCCAAGATCAGATTTCTACATGACAGTCTTACACATACTGAGATTTGATAGTATTATTGGTAATAATGATAATAATAATAACCTCCATCCATAGCATATCATATCAGTTTTGCACTTTTCAAAGACTAATATGTGTTTTATCGCCCACAAATTGGGCCACAGAACACATATTACCTGGAAGAGGCTGCAAACCCTACAGAAGACATTAAACTATGCAGTCATTTTGTGTGTTTGAAAGTCTTTGTGCGTGTGAACAGGAAATATCTTCTTCTTATTGAATATATATTTTTTAAATTCTGTCTTTCAGTTGTGCAGAACATCACAGAAAATACACTAAGTACCAAGATGAAATTATCCAGAGTGTGAAGAGCGCAGAGAACAGCCTGTCACAGTTCATCTGTCAAAAGGTCACTTGTCTCGCCGACTGCACCGACCAGCAAGCCAAGCTCGGAGTACGTATGAGACTTGTCCTCTCCGAAGGTTCACTGCTCCAGTGACCCATATTTTTCATGACTTTGTTGTGTTTTAAAGTGAAAGTACTGTCAAAAAGGATTAAAAACTAGACCTAGATAATGTTTTTAATCTTTTTCCTTTTCAGTTTTAACCTCATATGAAAATTGATGGATCTCTGTTGTTCCTTGCCACTTTAAAAAACAAAAAACAAATTCTCATTAACTCTACCTCTCATGCAGGTTCTGTCCGAGGAGGTGGAGTCCCTGCAGAGGCATCTACAGGAGCTGAAAGAGTGGTGCCCAGAGCAGAGCTGTCGTGGAGGGAGGGAGGCCATCGTGGCTGCTCTCTGGAAACGTGTAGCAAGGCTACGTCGCTGCACACGAGAGCTGACAACTCGTAATAAGCAGAGCATCGCAGAATGGAGCGAAATCACCAACAGTGTAAGTTTTTTTGTTTTGTTATGAGCAGCAGCTGAATGATGAAAATAAGAGCAGTGTGTTGTTTTATGAGGAAACTGCTTAAGCTCTAGAGTACACAACCACATTAAATAATGACTTAGCCATGCCTTTCCATACAGACATTGTAAATGGACATTTCTCCAGTCAAAACATTTAAAGTCCCCAGTTAAATCAAACTGAAAGAACATTTAATTGCACAATTTTATCTTGCTAATAGAACTACATCTTCATTATACTTTGCTTTATTTGCACATACTTTATTTTTATCACAATGAGGTATTATTAAGACTGTGTATGGTCGCTCCTCTCAGGTGGAGAACGCCTCTGCCCTCCTAGATCAGGTGGAGGCAGAGCTCCCTGATGGCTCCTGGGTGAAGGCCTCCACTGAGGACCTTCACGAGCTGTTGCAGTCCTGGGAGCAGTACCAGGACAGACTGGACTGTGAACACAGAGCCCTGTCCGCACTGGAACTGCGCACTGCGCGGCTGCAGGGTGTTCCCGCCCACCTGGAACAAGCTCCTCCTACTCCGCTCTGTCAGCGGCTGCAGGCGATGCAGGGTCGATACAACAGGTAAGATGGAGTTTGATGTGCACTTCATAACTTTATGAAGACTTATGGTAAACATCTAGTCCAGTTTAAAATCCTCTGACTGGTCACTTTTCAGTTATATAGAGGATCATGTGCATCAATAAGTGTAAACTTCCTGCATCACCTGGCTTTAAATCTCATGTAAACAGTCCAACAGTCACTCCTCAGATGCTGACACTTATCTTTCAAACTCTGGCATCCTCTTTTTATTAATGCTATAATAGACCTTGCTCATAATGATTTTCTCTCTTGTAAAATCTAAATTGAGCAGACTTTTTATTTTCAAGGCAAAACAAAAAACTAAATTACCCATAAGCCTGAATGCAATGCTTTAACAAGCAATCAGGGGAAAGTGGGTCGGACATAGACTGCAGTGCCTCTGAGGTTGTGCAGTATTTAAATACATTTAAAGTGACAGTACTTCAGGGCTTGAAGTTCTCCGGCACGGTGCCGGATTTCTGGCGCAGGGATATTCTGGTGCAGGAATATTTTTTTCTCGTGAATATTTTATCATCTTGCCGTAGCAACAGTGATTTAACCAGTCGTTTTAAAGCAAAGCAAAGTGATAGTTCCAACTACCAATGGTGTATCACATTACTCAAGGTAAACAAGGACTTCTAGCCAATCAGAGGCAGAGTAGGGCGGGCCTTAAGTTTTCACAGTCTCTCTCAGACACACCGGACGCAGAACCGAAGCGCAGCGCCCAGCAGCGGAGGCAGTTTTCAGTCGGCGTCCATGTTAACCTATCTGACTGTCCACACAGGCCGGTGAGCAGAGCGGAGCGCCCGCGGAGGCTCACGCACTGCAGGGCTTCAGTTCGGCATCTGGTCTATTTTTCACACGAGCTGTGAGCGCCTCTGTCAAACTGGATAGAGCGGATCATACCAAACAGGAAGTTGGACACAGAAAAGATGAGAGAATCCGGCCAATTTTCAAAATAAAATAAATTTAAAAAATAAAAGCCTGTTTAATTATGATGTTGTTTGTCTGTCTATAAATATTTGTTCAGTTTGGTCTAGACACGAGAGAGATGAAAACAGACAGACACACAAAGAGAGAGAGAGAGAGAGAGAGAGAGAGAGAAATGGCTACAGGTTGGGGGTTGCAATTCACACATACAGAAAGAGAAAGAGGCGGTGTGGTAGAGATAAGTGAGATAATTTGTGAAGCCACCAATGAGTTGTCACTTGCAAATTTGCTCAGTCAGATAGAAGATGCTCCTTGGTGTCAGAGGTCATGAGTTCAAGCTTAAACTGATGTAAAACGTACATTTTAATGCGTTCTTGTTGTCTTCCTATTCTGCCACTTGTTGCTCAGAATTGCCTAAAATTGCCCGGCCCCAACCATTTTGTAGTAGCTGATGACCAAATTTTCCTTTTTTGGTGAACTGTTCATATTTCATTATTAAAAACCTTGAAATTGTTATTCTAGCTCCTTGATGTGATACTTGATTGATACTCTCAAAGTGCACCAGATTAATTCATTTAGACATCAAATGTTCAAAATTTTCTTCCGGGGGGGGGGGGGGCATGCCCCCGGACCCCCCTAGCGCAGAAGGCCCTCTAAAAAAATTTCAGGCACAGGATTTTTTCTTGCTTCAAGCCCTGGTACTTTAACTACCATGAGAATCTGTGCTTTGAACTTAATGGTGGATTTTATGCTCAGTGCAGACTCTGACTTTCATGGATTTAAGGTGAGAGGCTAAAAAACAGTTAATAAATTGCTGAACGTATGTGTTTGTGTGTTTTCACAGTGTGAAGCAGAGGAGCAAGGAGGGTCTGAAGGCAGCCAGGATGGAACTGGAGGACAGAGAAAAGCTCAGAGAGGAGCTGCAGGGCGTTCGAGTCTGGCTGGAGGCCGCAGATGGTGTTCTGTCAGAGATGAAGCAGACCAGCAGCACACAAGAGCTTCAGGTGGGACTTTAGTGATCATCAGGGCTACACCACACCTGCTGTTCGTCTTTTTTGGTCAGTATCCTTTGAGATACTTTTGCCTCCAACATACTGAACAATAAAACAACTGGGCCCAGAGATGTGTTACCATTGCAGACTGTGGAAGTCTATGTAGGATGTACGTTGGAGCTCAAAGGAGTGAGTCTGTGCGTTCAGAGTTCTGTAATTTAGTTATGCTCCTGACCACGGTAAATCCAGAATCCACTGCCTAAGAAGGAATTTTACAAAAAAAGTTTTACATTTAAAAGCTGATGCCAAAAAAACCCTGATGTCCAAGGATGAGTCCCACAGTGTTGTGTTGTCCTCTTCTGATGTCGCATTATCCTCTCTTGATCCACAGACCAACATGAACTGCTCAGCTAGCTAATGGCTGGCAAGCTAAAGTCCACACTACGAAAAGCTGCTAAAGTAGCTAGCTAGATGCTAGCAGGCTAAACCATCCACAGTTCTTCCAGCACAGCACTTTGTCAAAATGGTTTTTACAGTCATTTATAGTCACTGAACAAAAACCCCACACTCTGCAGCTGTCCCGTGCTTACAGTCACTTCTTGTCGGCTCACTATCTAACTGTTGGCTGCTCTTCACCATGCAACCATCTCTCCAGGGTTGCCAGGGCTGACTCTTTTCCTCTTCTTCCCTCCTGCGATTGGCTGACAGCTTAACGAGCAAATCACCATCCATTCAACTTGTACATTGAAATCAATTTTCTTAATTTCTCCAATACCGAGAGCAGAACCGGTAATGTCGGAGTTACTGTACCCATCCCTACAGAGAATCACTTAACAGGACTCACAGAACTTTATTCAGTTTAAGCTACAGTACTAATGCTAGCCCAGTGCAGCAGGATTTTCAGTCCACCATCATTTCATATAAATTGCTTTGTTTTGGCGAGGCTGTTTGACCAATGACTTAAAACATGTCACTTGGTCCCACGGGTAGCTTGTTAGTACCAGCTGTCAGATGTCACGGAGACCTTACGGCTTTGTGCAAATATGGTTTAAAATTAATTTGACTGGTTATATGGAAGCAAGTACTTCATCTCCTTAGACAGAGGACAAAGAGTATTCTAGTAGATAATCATAAGTGACATTATGATGAGACTAACAAGTGTAGAATATAAACTAGTGTCTTGGACAGTGCATTTAATTTAAGGAGCAGACATATATGCTGTCAGAAAAGAAACATTCAGTTTAATTTCAGTTGGTCTTATAAGGAATAAGGAATATATGCTTTTCTTAATAAGCAGGCAGCTCCCAGGGCCCTCTGAAGGACCTCTGGGTGTCTCCAGGTCCCACAGAGGCCATTAATCTAAACAGCACATCACAGTGAGCTCAGAGTTCAAGTGTTTCTCTCCCTGCAGTGGAGTGTAAACAATGAGTCTCTAATGAGAGAGGACAGTTTCATCATTTGAACTAAAAACACAATGATACATTTGTTCTCACTCGAACCAGCATCATAGCGTGTTGCTATTTTTATACATCACACCACATGAAACACACTTGTCTTAACATTCAGTGAGAAATCTCCACTACCACTGAAAATGATGCATTATAAACATTATGACAGTCTAATTAACGTTAATATATGGTGGGTAGACTCAGCATCAGTACAGCTAGTGTGTTTGATTCTCATGTGCACGGCTGATAGCGGGCTTACAAATACTGTTTTGCAAGATTTGCAGAGGTTTTGGTCTCAATATCTACAGTGAGTGTTTAAAATCTGGTGAAAAAAGGATGGAAAACAGTGAATTAATTTGTTAATACAGAAGGCTCCTCAGATCTGCAGATCTAAAGCTTATACAGGTTTTGAATAAATGTAGAGAGGCTGTGTGGTGCAGGTGTCCGGTAAATATGAAACGTCTGAGTTTAACCGTTGGCTTGGCCTCAGGCCCGGACACTGTTTGGTGTTCACTGCTATGAACCCACCAACCCGCAGAATCACTCTGCCCTTTGTCCCGAAACCTGAGCAGAGGCCAACATCTCCCCATCCTCTCCGGCTTTCTCTCCACACACACACACACACACGCACACGCACACATGCACACATGCACACACACACTCCCTTCCCCTTGCAGAGGGTCTGTGTTGATGAAAGACCTGAGCACCCCCTCACCCCATCACTCCCTCTACCCTCACCCCTCCTCTTGTACCAGACACCTTTTGTTCTGTGTTGTAAGTGGATCTTCCAGGTGGCCTTTGTAGCCAAGTCATTCCAGGGACGCGCGCACACACACACAAACACATTGCTACTTATGTACTTGTGAGGACCCTCACTGACATAATACATTCCCTAAACCTAATTGTCACACTTTGCCAAAAAACACATCTTAACCATTACAAAGCTCTTTCACAAAGTGAGGACCAGACAAAATGTCATCAGTTTACAAAATGTCCTCACGTACCTAGAATGTACAGTTTTCTAAAATCATCCCATTATCCCAAAATGTACACACTTTCCTAAAATATCTCCAGTTTCTAAAAATGTAGGCTTTCCTAAAACTTCCCCACTTTCCTGAAAAAAAATACACACTTTCCCAAAATGTCAAGATTTTCCTGAAACATCCACACTTTCCTAAAATTTGCAGACTTTCTCTAAATGTGCAGACTTTCCTTAAACATCCACTTTTTCCTTAAATGTGCAGACTTTTCTAAAACATTCCCACTTTCCTAAAATGTGAAGACTTTATGACAACACCCAGACTGTCCTAAAAAAATATCCCCCGCTTTCCTAAAACATCCACACTTTACTAAAACATGCAGACTTAACAAAAACATCCCCCACTTTTCTGGAAAAAAAAAAATCCCCCACTTTCCTAAAACGAGCAGACTTTCCTAAAACATTCCCACTTTCCTGAAATGTGCAGACTTCATGAAAACATCCCCACTTTTGTAAAACATCCAAACTTTCCTAAAATATGCAGTATTTCCTAAAACATTCCCACTTTCCTGAAATGTGCAGACTTTACGACAACATCCCCCACTTTAAAAAAACAAACAAAAAAACACTTTCCTAAAACAAGCAGACTCTTAAAACATCCCCAAAATGCACATACTTTTCTAAAATCATCCCGTTTTCGCAAAATGTACCCAATTTCCTAAAATGTAGACCATTCTAAAGCCTCCCCACTTTCCTCAAAAAACGTCATTTTCCCAAAATGTACCCACTTTGTACAGACTTTCCTAAAACGTCCCCACCCTACTGAAATGTACCCACTTTACTAAAATGTACAGATTTCCCAAAACTTCCTCTCGTTGGTAAAATGTCTAAATGTTCTAAATTGTCCTCACTTTTTAAAAATTTGACGGATGTACTTGAAGTGGCCATGTTCTCCTAAAACCTGCTAATTTTCCAAAACTGCTCTCCATTTCTTGGAGAGCAAACTGGTCCTCACAAAGATGGACATGCAGGAACAAACACACACACACATACACACTTTGCACTCACTGTGTCCCACTCTCTCATGCAAAGAAAGCGTCCCATCCTTTGTAACACACACACACACACACACACACACACACACACACACACGCTCAGTTTCCCATAGTGATAACAAGATGCACCTCCCTCTTCAGCAGAGCATCGGACATATTCAAACCCAGGTAGTCTCTTCTGTATTATCTCACACATTTTAACAGATTTTATATTTAATGTAGGCTGTGACTGTGAAGTAGAATCTTGTTAACGTGAAAAGAGTTTCACTTAACTATTGTGTAATTGAAGGACTTTGGAGAGGAAGGCTCTGTCTGATGAATGTGGCACAGGAGAGAGAGCTAACTGCTGAACAAAGCAATGAGAGCTACTAGCAGAGAGATGGAGATGAGATCGATGTCTGTTTTTCTGTATTAAGGACCTGCAAGATATCAACAGTTTGAGTGAAATATTACACAGTTACAGAAAAATTACATCCTTCCTCACAAAAGGGTTGCTGATGTTGATGCTTGTGAGGAAGTGAGGTGTCAAACTGGACGTTACCAGAGTGATTTTTGAAGGAGAATTTTGACAAATGGTCCTCACAAACATTAACACTGAGATTTTTCCGTTCAGACTTTGTGTTTTCTCTTTCCAACGCAGACTTCATCATTCTACCTTCTTCATTTGGGTTTCTGCGCAATGTTTATTTAAACAACTTTTCTTCTGTCTCTGTTTCACTCTCTGGTTTTCAGGAGGTTCACAGCCAGCTGTGTAACCAGAAGGCTTTGGTCCAGCGCATCATGGAGAGCCTGAAGATGAAGTACTCAGACATGTACACTCTGGTCCCGGCTGAGATCGAAAGCCAACTGCAGGAGGTCAACAAATCGCTGCAGCAAGTGGAAGTAAAGGTACGCAGGACTTTGATTTAAACATAACTGCTGAATGAATCGCAGAATACAGAGTATAGAAATGTAGAATAGCTGGTTGAATATACAGGAAACTTTAGGGAGGAGTTAAAGAGCCTCGTTACCAAATTACAGGGAGAGGTGTTAAACGTTGGAAATGCAATGTATACTTTTGTGAGCTTGAACCGGTGATCTAATAGGATCACATCTGTATATGGTTCAGAAATTACTAAGAAAGAAAAATGAGTGATGACAATGGGAACAGGCTGGCGTGGAAAATCCTAAAAAATCAACTCAGTTAAAGATAATTTCGTAACAGACATCTCTTCATATGACGCATCTGACATTATTCATAATGTTGGATACAATAAACTACCCATTTATGGCCTGTGTCCACATAGCATTTTTTCCTCAGTGCCAGTGTCTTTTTTTTGATCATTCTCAGTGAGAAACAAGCGTATGCGGAGGCTTTTATAGGCCTGTCCTGAGAGCGAAAATTTCTTTCCTTCTGTCGTTGTTGATGTTTAAACTTGATTCATCCATCAGGTGGCAGAGGCGGTGGAGAAGAGCGGCCCCGTCCACAGACTGGCGGCGAAGCTGTCTGAGATCCATGCTGGCCTGACGTCAGTTCAGAAAAGACTTGAACAGAAAAGCCCCAATGTGACTCAAGCAAAGATCACTCAGAAGGTGGGTAGTGACACAGAGGTGTAAAATAGACTCAGAATTATTCCTCCGTGAATTCTGTAATCCAATGCAGTTTTTTGTATTTAAGATTTACCACCTTGAATAACTTTGCAGGTTTGTGATTTATCACTCGTTGCTTTGACCTTTGTGGACTACATTCAAGCGTACACATACAACTAAGAGAGACAATAAATCGTCAGTAAACCTTTATATGATTTTGTGTCTGTGCTCAGCGTGTGTGGGACGAGCTGGACGTGTGGCACTCGTGTCTGGCGGCGCTTGAGGTGGACATGCAGGACTTGGAGAAACCAGAGGAGGCGTTTGCTCTCACTGAGAGACTTGTGGAGGTCCAGCAGCTCCACTCCCACCTCGCCAAGCAGGCAGAGCAGAGGACCACCCTCCTCAGCAAGGTCCCATTTCCCATTCATTTCTCATATGAAACTGCCAGTGTTTAAGGACACCTGCCTAATTCCATGCTTATCATTTCAGAGTTGTAATTACGAGCTGTCGTGTCTCCGGATTTGTTTGGTGTCAGACAGCAAATGTGTTTTTGGTGTTGCAAGTCTTAAATCATGCCGCCCAGAACTGTGTATTTAATTAATGTTTACTATTTGTTTTCAGTCATCACTGGCAAACATCTTGTTAGCAGACCTTTTAACAGTCTCATTATGAAACACTCATTGTGCCCTTCTTATATGTGTTGCAGCTCCGCAACCTCTCTTTCCCTACATGTACTGTAAACACCACTTTCTTGTGTATTTACTGTAGCTGTGCAGCAGTGTTCACACTTCGGTTGGTTTTGTTTCTTGATGAAGGTTTTAAACTAAATAATGTTTGTGTTATCTGGTTAGATCCACACATGGCTTCAGGAGCATCAGGAGATGATTACCAGCTCTAAAAGCTGGATGACTGAGGCAAAGTCATGGCTCGCTACTCCCTGCATCTACACCACCGCTAAATGTCTCAGCAGCCACGTTCACACTCTGCAGGTTGGTACACTGAACTGTGGTCTGTCCTCTCAACACTACACTTTGCATAGGTTTAAAAAGAATCAAATACTTCCTGATAGATCTTTACTGAATATCAGCTCCTTTGTCAACACTAATTCCTGTCTTGTGTCGCAGATGGTGTTGGATGACTCGGCACAGATCCGAACCACTCTGCAGGGATTCAGCTCAGTCCTGAAGGAAATGTCACCGGTCTGTGACATCACAACTCTCCAGGAACAGCTGGTTGAAGTCGATCAACAAGTGGCCAATGTTCAGGAAAGCTTCACTGCTCCTCTGTCTCAGCTGGGGCATGCTGCTGATGTGAGTCTAAGATTTTATTCTTTGTTAAAGATAAAAAAAACGACAGGCAGTCCAAAAATGCATCTGAGGCACTCTGACTGTTCTTTATTAATACATGGATAACCAAAGCACCAAGTCTTCATCAGAGTGTCACCAAATCAACATGACACGAGGTGTGTAATTGATATACAAATGATCATTTTGGGGGGTGAAGTATTCCTTCAATCCTTCTGTTGGTTTATATTTTTTTAGCAGGAGATCTGTTGCTCAGGCCTCTGCTTATGTACTCTTCTGTTTTGTATATGTCAGTTACATTGATGGATGTCTTGCTGTTTAGGAGGTGGAAGCCATTGAGAGTGAAGTCAGGCGGATGGAGACTGATGTGGCTGAGATCAAGACCTTCTTATCATCTCCAGAGACTTTCCCCAGCCCCAGAGAAGAAAGCCTCAAGGTGACATGTGGAGAAAGATTTTTTCTATCATTGCTTTTCATTTAATATCAAGAAGGTGTTATTGTGTATAAGAAAAGACTAAAATAATGAGTGATACCAAAAAATATCTGTTTTCTGACACCCTTATGATGTGTTACAGGCTGTGGAGCAGAGGATCCAGTCCATGAGGAGGACTGTAGCTGAGATCCAGAAGTGTAAACCCGGCCTGTGTCTTCCAGAGAAGGCTGAAGAGACTCTGACTGTCTTTGGTGTCGTGGACCAGCTGCAGACTCTGCTGCTCGAACTGGAGAAGGTCAGTCAGTCAATAAATCTGTCAGTTAACTGTTAGCTGCCCTTTAACTGGAAGTGACTTCCACTGAACCCTCTGCTTTACTCTTCTCGTAGAAGGTCCCTGCTCTGTTCATCCAGCAGCCTCCAACTCCGGTCCAAGCCAAAGCTCCGTCAGCTAAACAGACGACCTCTCAGCCTCAGCTCCTAACATCCGCTTCAGAGGAGGCTGAGGTGAGTTTGGTTCACTGTCCAAATTTAAAGTGGCTTAGAAGATTTGGGGGGTTTAAATCCTGTCAGTTTTTGAGTGTTTGAAATTTTTAATTTTTGAAATGTATGAAAGAATAAATAAAAAGTGCAGCTTCATCTTGTTCTACAATGACTGCAACAGTAGTTAAAGTACATCAGTTAGGTGACTTAAAACCTTATAATGCTAGATCATTTGTTTAAGAAAGTTTAAGAAAAACTATAATGTGTGCTGCCTCTCAGAAGGAACAAGGAGAGCAGGGCCAAATCAGAATTGCTCATGTTGGAGAGGATGTACTGAAGAGAACAGGAGCTTCACTGCAGACTGTGGAGCAGTCCTCACCTGAACAGAGACAGTCCTGGACACCTGAGAGCACTCAGGTAAGGAAGCCCGGGGGTCATCCTTCTGGTTTTATGTTGTTTGCCATCATTTGTTTAGTGAAGCACTTTGACCTTGAAAGGTGATATAATACATACTTAATCACATACTTATGTTTGAACACTGCAAGTAACAACTAGACTGGTGAACACTGTGTCTTCACGTGTGCAAGTTTCAGGGGTGTGCCACCAAAGAGTGTTCACACTGTAATCTACATGAAATTAACATCACTGGATTATAAAACCTGGGTTTGGATCATCAAATAATCACTACATTTGGTTGTTTAAGGTTTAAAGGTGACTCTTATAAGGTAGAACAAAGTGTAGAGTGTTTGGTACTAACATTCCTGCTTACCCATTCCTCCGTGTGTGTTTTTAACAAAGTTAACAGTTACCATATTCCAAATGTTGTGTTTTTCCCTGCATGCTTGATACTACTATTTTTCCTTTGGAAATTATTATGAGTATACATTGAGTACTATACTACTATAAAAGTGCAGATAGTGGGACATCGAGCTGAAGTTTTTGATTTGCTGTGCACTCGTTAGTGAGAAGACATTTTAACACCCACCAAAAATTGGCTTTCATGTTAACCTCTCAAACTGCGCCCATCACATGGCATCGACGATCTTTGATTAAACCCACAGAACTTTTTTAGTGGAGATCCTAGAGTGTTCAAAAAGTATTGACATATCTAAGGCTGAAGTGTGAAGAGTTTCACTTTTTTTTCTGCTACTAAGTGACCAATGAAATCTTGCTGACGAATGACCTTTCATGTCGACTAATATTTGGTCGACTATTAGGGGGCAGACCAAGAAGGTGAAAACGTTCAATTGTATTTATTTATTTTTTAGTGTTAAGATATCTTAATTATATTAATTTCTTGATCTTCATTTAAAAAGCACATTATTTACTTTTTCCTTGGTCCATAGGTTTTAACTAAATTACACTGAAATCAACAGCTAAGCTTTTGAAATATCACGGTTATTAATAAACAAACATACCTCGTCTTTGAGAGATTATAAAGGTTAAAAATATACATGTATTATAGCTACTTTTAGTGCAAAAGTAAACAGTTGATATCAGCAATAGTGGCCAGCCTGCAGCTCAGTGTCCCAGCACTTTTTGAGCACCTCAAGACCCCGTGTGACTCTGCACATGAGCGTGTTTCCGTGTCAGCAGTGGGAGCATCAAGGCGTGCTCCAGGCTGAAGAAGCCACAGAGAAAACAGAGAGTCAGGAGCAGACAGTGGAAGAAGGTGGAGGAGGTGTTTTATGGTGGCTCTGGGATGCTTTCCTGGGCGCTTCGCCAGAGGTAAAGAAGATCTAGAGCTGCTGTGGAAAAACCTTTCATCCAGTTTCTTTTCTCTGTCCTCCATCTGTTCTTTTTGTCACCTCTATTTCCCCATCCCGGAGTTCCTTGTGACCCATGGTCAGCTACTTACAATGTAGTTGGGATGTGTTAACCACACTGGATGCCTTAAATAAATAACTTTAGACTGATAATTCACCTAAGACTGTAGGACTGATCCCAGTGGCATAAATCCCAACAATCTAGTTCCAAGTAAATAATTTCTAACATCTATAAAACTTCAGATTCCTGACCTTTGACTTGGGTCACATTGGTCTCCACATCACTGCTGGCAGTTCCCTCACCTTCCTCACCTCTACTACCATCTCCCTACTTATCATGTTAGTTGCTTGCTGCTTCAACAAACCTTTCCCCGATCCCTAATACATCTCTTCATTACTGCAGTTTCCAATTCCTATTTTTCTACTTCATCCTCCCTGCACATCTGTTTCTGGATTTTGTTCTGCCTCTAGAGGACAGTATTGAACAGCGTTTAATACTGTCCTCTAGAGGACAGTATTGAACAGCGTTTATTTTTTTTTGTGACAGCACAGTAGATGAATAAATTCTGTTAACTTATAAAAGGCTACCATCAGAGTTTTCTCTTTCAGCTTTTTCTAGGGATGCACTGATCTGACTTTCTCAGTCAGATACCTGCGCTTTTGGTATCAGCTTATAATGAGTACCAACCTGATTCCAGTGTTTAATTAATAAACTCTGTGCCTCACTGTGTGGAATTGAATGGGATCTATTCGTTTATGTGTAAGGCTTGACATCAGGCCTGACCCTAAGCTGGGCAGTTTTATTTTGGCAACACTGGGAAAAAAATCCATAATAAACCTTGAGCATAGTGTAATTCAAGTGGTCTGGGAGAAAAATAGACCTCTGCACCTCCTCTTGGCTCTATTTTCAGGGCTTAGAAAATCTAGCGTGTGACAGGAGACTTTGGCCAATCACAGGTCATTTCTGACAGAGGATGTTCCTATTAGGGGTTTGCCATGTGATCTCATTCAAGATAATACCGGTATAATTTTTGATATGATATGAAAAAATGTATATTCTGATACTTGCGATATTTCAACTTGTTGACATTTTGACGTCATACTGTTACCCACGGCTACCCTGGAAATCCAGAGTTCTCGCGAGAGCACAATTTGAATTTGCTCAGCGAGTCACTCTGGCAATCAGTGAAGATGCTCATTACCTATGCCCCTGGAGCCGAGCTGCACCAATCACATCGGTGTATCTGATATAGGCGGGCCAGAGGCGAGCTAAACAGATGATGACAGTGCTGCGACGATGAAGTCCGGAATCAGTCAGTAAACATTGCAAGATGGCTACAGATAAACACCAGTTGTTTGAAATGGCTTTGGCCGCTACAATGAACGAGTTAGACTTGGCTTTTTCTCTAAAAGAGGAACAGAAGACGGCGCTCGAGTCTTTCCTTTGCAAGAAGGACGTTTTTGCAGTTTTGCCGACCGGATACGGCAAGAGTCTAATCTACCAGTGAGCTCCACTGGTAGCTAAGCGTATACATCACCCCGTGTATTGTTCTGATTGGTCGTAGTGTTATCCAATTGCGTGCAGTGATATTTTCAAATGCATGCTTGGTGCCGCCCCTCGAGTTGGGCCATTTTGATTGCTCATGGCCAGACCCTCAATCTTTCTAGATTTGGGTCTGGATTTCCAGGCTAACCCACAGCAACAACTTTTGAAAATTATTACCAACTCCCTGGAGGTTCCAAAAAGAGGAGCAACTTCAGTAGTGTGGAATAAACTGTAGCGTCCTGAATGTTTCATGAACAGCCCCGGACTTCTTAGACTCTTTTAGCGGCTTACCGCTCAGAGGGAACTCTGGCAGCAGCAGAATATTGTTATTGGTAAAATACCCTGAAATACCATGATATTATTTTAGGGCCATATCACCCACCCCTTGTTCCTATTGGCAAATACAGATGAGCATGCACGTCCCTTCGGTAAAAGCCTGATTCAGTGGTGGAGAACCCCACAAGCAGGGCTCGACAGTGCGAGCGTTTCACTCACATTTGCGACAAAAAATAGGTGTGTGCGAACTGTAAAAAATATTTAGGGGCACTTGTGCGCATAAAAACAGTCGAAGCAGCCTATATTTTTGTCAGTAAAAAAATATGATAATCTAACCGCAAATGTTGGAGGAACTCCAGTCGCCTTTCCTTTTCCCCGTGTGACACGGTTATGGGCGGTTTTCCAAGCCACTGTCGGCACAATGAATATAAGTCCCACTGACGGCAGCGTAGAAATGGAGAGATGGACCGGGTTAAGTGGCGGACCTCCGGGGAAGACTGCTCCGTTCTCCCCGCAGTTAGGGACCATTCTCCACGGCCAGGCTGTCAGCTGGGTGGAAATAAGTCAAAGTCTAGCGGAGACGAGGGACCGGAAAAAGCGGTGGTCCTCCGGAGAAACCTGTTCTTCCCGCAGTTATTGCCCGCTGTTGGGCAGGGTGGAAATAAAGCCCTTTTTGCACAGAGCGCGCAAAGCACAGACCTCCGCCGACGAGCCCATTCATTGTGTATGTGCTACCGCGGCGCAAGAGCGCACTGCTCTGCCGCCAAGCTGAGTGGCGCGCGAGAGGGCGCATGCTGCGTCACTGTTTGAAAGAGGCTAGTCCTGCAGAGTTTCAGAGGACCTGGAGAATGTTTTAGGATAGTAATAACATTATATAAGATAATCATATTGCAAAGATAATATATATAAGATAATAACATTAAAGACAAAATGAAATTGCAATACTTTTTCAAAACTTGATGATTTTACCTTTCTGTACATTTTGTATACAAATTCATTAAATAATTTTGCTTGTAAATGTCTATTTGCATCACGTTTATTACGGAAAACACATTATTTGATCAATTTACATTGTGCCCCTAAAGTTCTTTGTGCGCTCCTTACTTTTTCAACTTAGGAGCACATGTGCTCCTTGGGAAAAAAGTTAGCGTCAAGCCCTGCCCACAAGGAAAGTTGCTATTCCAACATTGGCAGCAACTGCCCACACTCCAAAGACACCCAAAAAAGGAAGATGGACTTCTCAGAAAGAGAGTCCAGAGAAGATTATGACAATTAACAAAAAAAAACCAAAAAAACATGTCAGTAATGGCGAAGTGTAATAAAATTATAATAAATCTTGCAGCAGACACTTGGCCTGGCTTTGCAGATATTGTAAGCAGTTGTAGAACTTGTGGTTAACAGGTGTGAAATACCTCGAAACATTGGACATAATTGTTGTTAGCTCCCTTAGCTATGTGGTCTACAAGCGTGCTGCAGATGCATGACGTAGTGAGCATCAGAGGTTGGAGTAAATCACACACATATGCGAGTCATAACCTTCAACTGTCAAGTCACTGTGGTGACAATCAATCAAGCAAGTTGAGTCAAGTCATACTCAAAACTCATAAAGATAATATAAACTGCACCCAGTGGTGGAATGTAAACTGAATACATTTACTCAGGTACTGTAAATCTGAGTCTTTTCTTCTCATGTCACTGTCTGCTCTACTTTTTTAAAGGTTACTTCTCAATATCTAGAAAAATACAAGTCTTTCATCAGTGTTTATCAAGCAAGTCTCAAGTCCTACAGTTTGTGACTTGAGTCAGATTGGTGCATCCCTACACAAAACATTTTGGTGTGGTTGTTCATTCAGCCTTTTTAATACGTGTCATTGCTGGTGTTAGGAAACTCTGGTTGTCCCACAAGAGACTGAAGGTGCCACTGGACTAACCACTGAACAAACTGGAGAAGTTAGACAGGTAAGTCAACCCTCAACACTGTGAAACATTCTCATTGGCTCCTATTGAAATTTCGGCTTAAAAAAAAAAAATAGGAGAAGTGTGGTAATATTTTCTGTTTTGGTACTGGCAACAGATTAAAGAACAACCCCAACAGTAAATTTATCCTGCTAACGGGTCTTGCCTTTGTATCCAAAGTCTGATATTCCATACAGCTTTATTATTGTCCAAAAACTACTACTAATGTGATTTAAAAACAACAACACAAAAACAACGGGCTGCATGTCTGCTCAAAACAGTGAGCTAATTTTCCCTTTTATATTTATATGATTGACATCAGCCTCCATATTCTTAACAAATCCTTAAATAGGAATTGATAGTATTGAAAACCACCAATATGAGCCACTGAATTTGTTTTACAATACAGCAGGACAACAAAACAGAGAGATGTTCATAACATTACGTGATGTAATTCCATAACGGAGTGTATTGGTAACTGTGTGATCCCTATCTGGTGGAAACCCTTTGTATGTGTTTAACTGACTGACCTGACTGATCTTCTAACCCTCCTCATGTTTCTTCAGGATGTTGAGAGCCCCACTGACACCACAGAAGCAAGTTCATCTGAAGCTTTATCAAAATCCCCCGGCACAGTCACAGCTCAGTCACTGCCTGAGAGCATGGTAAACGCCTCCACCGTAAAAGTCTCCAAACCCGACTCTCAGCAGAAATGTGTAGTCTCCTAGATCTACAGCTTCTATCACTAGAACTTTTCACTTCCTCTTGACTCAAGCATTGAACTTCCAGCTTCTTCTAGAGACATGTGCAGAGCTAGAGCTAAACCTCAGAGGCAAGCCTAGATTTTACTGCCTCTTCTCGAATCAGAGAAGACTTACGAATTTTCTCTACAGCCAATTCAAGAACTCCCAACCATAGGACTCGAAACCTCCTCTAGAACCTTCTCTAGAATCCCTGTTGTTTTCAGACCTGTCATTCCTTCTAGAACCAAGCCTAGCACACCAATGTGTACAACCAAAGATCTCCCAACCTCTTATATGTCCAACCTTTAAAGTCCTCTAGAATCTAACAGAGCAAACTTGGAAATTTACATTTTTCTAGAGATCTAGGTATGTAAAACCCAAGTCTCCTAGACACAGATGTACATCTCTTCAGTCTAGAGACAGTGCGACCTCTTCTAGATCCCCCAACCTCTTCTCGGTCCAATCTTTAAAGTCCTCTAGAATCAAGCCTAGATGTCAAAGCTTCCTCTAGAATTTCAGAGGAAACTTGGAACTTTACGTTTTTCTAGAGCAAATAAATGCAGTGTTTTGTTTTTTTTCTAGAGATCTAGGCATGTAAAAACCCACTTCTCCTAGACATGGGTCTACAGCTCTGCAGTCTAGACGGTACAACCAATTCTAGATCTCCCAAGGCCTTCTAGATCTAGCCTTAGAACTCCCAATGTCTTCTTGAATCAAGCTTTAGATTTCAAGAACTCATCTAGAATCTTTGAGAACAAGCCCTAGAACTCCTGGGACACTGGGACTCCCAAATTATTCTAGATTAAGGTCTATAGCCTCGTCTTCTGTACTCAGATCTAGAGCTCAGTATGTCTTCTAGAGCTACTTTGATGTTTTTCTTGAGCCATATCTTTCTTCCAGTCCCCATGTGTTCTGGAACCAAACCTAGAACACCATTTTTTCTAGACCCTGTTCTAGATTTCTCAACTTCTTCTAGATCTATCAATAGAACTTGTAGTGCCTTTAGGAATCCTTGTAGAAAAAAAAACTGGAACTTGACTTTTTCTAGAACCATTTTCTTTACAACCAAATTCAGAACGCTTCTAGAACTAAACCTAGAACCTTCATTTTTCTAGAACCAAGTTTAGAGTGCCTCAAGTATTCTGGCTCCAAGCCTAGATCTTCAGGTCCTCCTTGAAATGTCTCAACCCTCAGTGCATTTACATGGCAGAGAATTCCAGATATTGCCGTCAGCAGTTCGAAGCTTTGGACAGTTTGTTTACATTAGACATTTGATGGTTTGTCAGTGTTTCTTACTACAGTATGAAAAATAAAATAGAGTTCAGGACTAAGTACTAAAATCAAACATGTGCCAAAGATGTACTTTCTCCAAAATGAATTGTGTGTTTACATGAAGGACTACTGAGCTTGTCCATCCTGATGAATGATTCTGCCTACTTGTTGACGAGTGCTCGCCACTGAGACGTGGTTCAAGACGACAACACAGTATTTTGTGAGACGTGTTTGACGAGGTGACGGTTACTATTTTACCAAAAACAGAAAGCAGACTTGACATTTAGCATGTGGGGTGGATGGTTTTTGGTCTGTAATAAGCTTCTGCATGGACCTTAAGTCTGATGGGTTAATATGTTTTTATAAAGTGTACTAATAGACACATTGTGTGAACCATGTTTTTATAATGTATCATATAGGGAATGGTGTTTTAAGTTAGTTCAACTTTTCAATTGTTGACCTTTCATTTACTGTCTGAGCTCATTTACCAGCAAATGCTGAGCGAATTTGTTAAAATAAACTTGCTTGCTTACCTGCACCTGCCATTTGAATTTCCATAAGCTGAACATGATAATAAATTCTTGTTTACAGAGTTGATCGATTAACTGATTGATTATTAGGTCAGTAAACTGCTCAGTCACTGCCTGGCAGCAGGAGAGTGTGGAGAAAGATTCCCGCTTTGTTATGAATCAGCATATTTACTTTCACTCTCTACAATGCAGATTTTATACTTAAGAAAGTTTTCTAAGATGACTGTTGGCCATGAAAATGCACTGGTGTGACATGATTACTGATTAACACGCTGCTGTTGGCAGGTGAAAACCACGTAACTCCAAATTTAGTTTAAGTTTCTTATTACCTAATGAAAGAGATCATACTGAAATGATCAAGGCTCATCCATAATTTCATTCATATCAATTTAACAACAGCAACAACATCTGAGAAGCCACCATTTTTGGAGATACAAGGTTTTCACCTGGAAGCAGTGGTACTGAGATGTCTTAAGTTACATGGCATGTGCTGTACTTGTACTTGTTCCACTTTTGTCTTTCCATTCTGTCTACATATCCAAACAAGAGCACAAATACAAATAAACCCACAACAGTGATCCACTCCTCCGTCTCTCATTCTCTGTGTCAGGAGCTCATGAAGGGATAGAGGGGGCTTGTGTGGAGGGGAAATGACCCAGTGGGGTTGAAGACATACACAGTATATACACAGAGCAGACACACGGGCCAAGGACTCAGTCACGCCTGCCCAAAAACACTCACTAAGGACTCAAGCACACCTTTTACAGAAGTGAGGGGGACAGCAGTACATGGTCAGACTTTAAAAGACCGATTCAGAAGTCCTCTAGAAACAGCAGCAGCCATAGCCACCACACATGCATACGCCCTCGCTCAACTCCGTATAACATAAGCAGAACAAGCAGAGGCCTCAGAGCCTCCACCCTCCTCCACCTCCACATTCAGACTGTAGCATCAGGACAACACTGAGGGCCTGCAGCTGCCCTAATATTCCAAAAAAAGACTAAAAAAATAACACTCTGCCCCAGTTTCAGCATGATACACAAACAAAAGCACCGTCCCCTTCCTAACCCTCTAACTGTACAGGATGCAGAGTTGGAACCTGGTTGCACAGAAATAACTCACTGATGACCTGAGTTGACAAATCTGCCGTTGAGTTACAAGATATAATCACCTACTCGTTGGTTTAATGGTTGGTTTTAAGGTTGCGCCATCAACCCTGGTGAATGCTGTGTTTGTTTAACCTGCATTTACCTTTAATCTATTTATGTTTTGCAAAGATTTGTTTTTATTTACTGATGCTGCTCAAATTACAGTGCAGGAGCAGTTCCAAAAATGTGTCAGGTGTCCATTTGTGCATTCGAAAATATTGTTTAAAACGTACAAAAAAAAGGACATATACAAAAGTACAATATTTAAATTTTGATATCAGATACTATTCCTTAGGACATTTTGATGTACAAACATATTAATAAATATCTTTAATGCATTTCTATTACATTTTGCATTTATATTTGTGAATATATATTCATACAGAGCCCAGGACATGTCAAGAGGAGCATTCTTTGTCCTAAAATTAGGGATTTATTACTAAAAATTACTACTTTGTCATTTTAAAGACTTATTTTTTAGTAATTTTAACTCTTAAAGTGATGACTTGTGCCCTTGAATTACTAAATTGTACTGTACAGGGATCAAGCAGATCCTTTAAAAGTCTTAAAAGGCATTGAATTCATCTTGAAATAATACCTTAATTGGTATTAAAATGTCTTAAATCAGTCCCTCAAGTCTTAACATGGGATGAAGGAATTTTATGAATTATTTTTTCCTGACGTTGCATTGTAAACTCTCAAAGTAAAGAATGTCCTTAAAAAAACGACAATAATTTAATTTAATGCCTCTCACATTAACTTATCCAAAAAGTCAGATTTTATGTTACAATAAATATTTGGGCAAAACTGTCCCTATCCTGAAATAATTTATGTCTTTCACTTTTTTTACGTTTTGTCTTAAATAAAACTGGTCGAAAATTTGATTCCAAGTGACTTTTTAATAAAGTCTTAAAAAGTCTTAACTCCCACTCGCCTTAAGCTGTAGAAACCCTGCTGTAAAATTAATTAATTCATGCTCTCATTCCATGTGTCCTTTAATATTGATATACTGATAACAAAAAAGTATGCAAAACGTGTGGTCGAAAATTACAGACGGAGCCACAACAACTTCCAACAAACTTGTTTTTCACTTTTGAAAGCATTAATGATTTTTGTATTTTTAGTATTTAATATATTTTGTTCATTTAATACATTACTTTTAAAATGGCATTACAGTTGGTGAAGAGCAGATTATGACTTGTTTAAGACCCAAAATTCAAAGTTAAGGACTTGGGACTTGAGACTTAATTGTGCATACAAACAATGACTTTGTCCAGTCTCTGCCTCAAAATAAGAATCATGTTTTTGTTACCTTAGATTGAGCTATTTATATTTACATAGGGAGCGGGTCCTCCTCCATGGAGTCTGCCATGTTGTTTCTACTGTAGCCCAGAATGGACAAACAAACATTGGCTCTAGATAGGGCCATTCATGTTTTTGCGTCACCCACTGTAATTCTCCTATGTGCTTGGGACATGGGAGGACAGCTGGTTGCAATCTGCAAACTCACCACTAGATGCCACTAAATCCCACACACTACAGCTTTAAAAGTAATTTGAAGATATAAGTTACTAAAAATATGTTTCCTCAATATGTTCAAACTTAAAAAATATATGTATATATAAAAAATGATAATTTGAGGCAGTCCTTTATATAAAAAAAAGTCTTCTCTAACAGCCACAGGGCTCTGTTTATTCACATTAGACTTCAGTGACATTAAAGTGTGGTGGATGTTTGAGTCAGGTGATTAATCCTGACATTCAAAGCAGGTTTGTTGACTCTTGGTGTTCACCTCCTGTCAAACCCTCAGTAGTCTCCTGGCAACTGTGGTCACGGGGCTCAGTCATGAAAGAAAATCAGTTATTCGATGCACTGTGAGTCTGAACTTGCACAAAATGCACAAAATGTTCATAGTTGATTGAACAGGAAGCTCAGGTATGGGTCAGAGAAGTTTCAAGAGGAGGGGAAGAAATACAAAGAACACTAGAGCCTACAGATGAAGTTCTGACACGATAAAAGATGATTGACAGCTTTGAGCTGCATTAAGAGAGTGAGGAAGAAAAAGGGAAGTGTTTGTATTCTGTGTTGACTGCTTACTCAGCTGAGCCGGCCCTCAGTCTCAGCTCCGCCCCTGCAGCCTGAGGCCTCTCCTCTTTCTCTGTGTCTCTGTCACTCCTGTGATAAAGAGTTGCTGTCACTGGTGCCCTGCCACCGCTCCAGGAAGTGGTTTGTACCACAGGTGGGTGGAGCAGAGAGGGAGAGAAAGAGAAGAGAAACTAAGAGGGAGAGGGATAAACAGGCAGACTGGAGGCTGTAGTGTGAGAAGTAGAGTTACAGGTCAGAATTATCTGTTCAGATCAATATCAGAGCTCCAACCTGTTCAGGTGGAGTCAACCTAAAGCTGCAGTTTGCTCAGGACCCCTTTCACCCTCCCTCCCTTCCTCCCCCCTCTCCACTCTCTACCTGCGACCCTGGAGCAGAGCGGCTCAGCCGGGTGTGTTGTGTTTGTGTCCCAGGAGCCTGGGCCCCGCCCCCGTGAAGGTGTCCTGCATGTGTGCCTGGAGAGGATCAGCCAGCTGGAGCTGTGGTTGCAGAGAGCCCAGAGGAGTCTGGTAGCCAGTGGAGCTGCTGGGTCGTCAGCCATGCAGGACAGCGTGGAGCAGCAACTTCTCACCTGTCAGGTAAGCTCCGCCCACCTGGGAACCAGGTCACTCCCAGGAGTTTCAGGTCAAATGATGTCTAGATTTCATGCAGGGCTAAATGAGGTTGAAGAGTGAATGTTTTCAGATAGTGGGTCACATAGAGCTGTAGGTTCAGCACCATTTAAGTGAATGTATTATTCAGTTTTTCAATATTTTTTATTTTTATTGTTGTTTTAAACCCGTTTATTTGCAGAAGCAGTTTACTCTTTTTCATTTTTCACACTGGGTGAGAGGCAGGGTTCACCCTGGACAGGTCACCAGACTATCACAGGGCTGACACATAGAGACAGACAACCATTCATACTCACATTCACACCTACGGACAATTTAGAGTCACCAATTAACCTGCATGTCTTTGGACTGTGGGAGGAAGCTGGAGCACCTGGAGGAAACCCACGCTGACACGAGGAGAACATGCAAACTCCACACAGAAGGGCTCCCCCACCCTGGGTTCAAACCAGGAACTCTCTTGCTGTGAGGCGACAGTGCTAACCATGCTAGAAAAAGAGATTAATACAAATAATTAAAAAGTCCAAGTTCAATTAAAAGCCAGGCTAAAAAAGCAGGTCTTGAGTTTGCTTTAAATTGATGCCTTACCGTGGGTTTTTGTTCTAACTTTGGTGGATGATTGAAAGGCCACTCTACCAGAGGACATGAGAGTTCTAGAGGGTTCCTACGATAAAAGCAAATCTGATAAACAGGTAGGACTAAGACCATTGTAGATGCAGTTTTCTTTTTCTTTAGCTATAAGTCAATTGGGCTGGATTGTGTGAGGGTTGTCCTGAGGCCTTGCACTGTTAGAGGAGGTGAGTCTCAGGACCAGCTGGCTGTCTCTCTCTCTGTTTATCAGACCACAACTGAGACAAGAATAAGCTGCAAGCCAGTCCACCAACCCTCCGCCTCACTTCCTGCCTCTGTGACTGCTGCGCCGGGTCTAACCAGTGTAACAGCAGCAACAGAAAGTTTGCTGACCCAGCTTCACGTTGGGTGGCTGTCTGGTCCCCCAGAGCCGGGGTTTGCACTTGCTGGATTTGTGTAACTGCGGCCACTGAAGGAAACTGATGTCTAAAATATCATTGTGTGCTGCAGTGTCAAGATCAGACCAAACCAAACCATGACAAACAGCTCCGGACTGAAAGTAACACGGACTCTCTCGATAATTTTCTTTCCCTCAGGGACAGAGTCAACTTCTAAGCAGGATTCAGAGTCAAGTTACCATCTGAGAAGTTAAACTAGTTTTTCAAATCAGCACTTCAGCAGTCTGACAGATTAATCCTGCCTCTGTTGGGCCTAAGAATAGTTACAGTCACAGGTCACTGGACGAGTCACGTGACTTAACCAGCATTTCAAGTTGCACAATATTTTTTCAGACAGAGCGAAATATGACTCATAAATCATCTCCTAGTGACGGCTGCTTATTTCAGATCTTGCAGAATCTCAGCTCAGCTGCAAAGTTAAGAAACTGGCAGCTTAAAATTTCCCTCCCATGTTGTGTTTTTTGCTGGGCTACGATGTAAGATGTTGAGACACATCTGGCTGTGTGCATGGAGAGGTCAAAGTTCATCAACTGGAAATGTGAAGTTGGTTAAAGTTGAACATATTGATGAGCAGAGTGTGTAACAGACTGTCTGTCTGTCTGGTAGCCTCCTCTGCAGCTCGATACTGTTTTTACTATCTCAGAGCTGATAACACAGTGACGCCAACAGTCACCTCTTACAGCTCTAAACACAAGCGTCATATTGATACATTTGGTGTGTGTGTGTGTGTGTGTTTCCTTATTGCCCTACTGTACCACTGTTTCCTGGGTTGGAGGATCCATTCGCACAAAGACTCTCGAACTAAAAATACATTGCAGTCTGAATAATTTTGGAGATTCGTAACGTTCATATCAATTATCACAATCTGTTAATTTTAAAAATCTTTGAACTTAGAGTTTTGTCTTGCTTCTATGTCTACTTTCATTGATGTTGCATAACTTGAATTAAATTGTCAGCTCAGCATAAATACTAAAAGATATCTAGACAGAGGCCACCATCAACTCCTCAGATGAGTCTCACGCTTCGTTCTACCCTCACTCATGAACAAGACCCCGAGATACTTCAACTTCCTCTCTTGGGGAAGTATCTCTCTCCAAACCCAGAAGGCAAAGCTTTCAATCTACTGGTCCATCTACGTCCCAACCCTCACCTATGTTAATGAGCTCTGGGTAGTGGCCAAAAGATTGAGATCGCAGATACAAGCGGCCAAAATGAGCTTCCTCCGTGAGTGGCTCGACTCAGCCTTAGAGATAGGGTGAGGAGCTCAGACATCCGGAGGGAGCTCAGAGTAGAGCTGCTGCTCCTTCATGTCGAAAGGGGTCAATTGAGGTGGCTCGGGCATCTGATCAGGATCCTCCTGGGCGCCGAGTGTACCGGGCATGTCCCACTGGTAGGAGGCCCCGGGGCAGACCCAGAACACACTGGAGGGATTACATATCTCATCTGGCCTGGGAACACCCTGGGGTCCCCCAGGAGGAGCTGGAAAGCTTTGCTGGGTAGAGGGACGTCTGGGGTGCTTTGCTCGGCCTGCTGCGCCCATGACCTGGCTTTCGATAAGCAGTTGAAAACATTTTTTTCAAACATTTCTTCAACTAGTCACTTATTAACCTGTGCCCTTCTTAAACCTGCTCTTAGAGAGAGTTCTGGTTTGTTTTTCACAGTGGAATTCCACAGTTTCCTTTGGGATCAGTAACGTATTTCTGTTTCTGATCCAGAGAGTAGGGTTCATCAACTGTCACCTGCTCTGATTTTATTACCTTTGAAGTTTGCTTTACGTCAGCTTGTAAAAAGCATTGTCTGTCCATTCAAACCAGGACTGCTGGAGAAAGTGAAACAACAGTTGCCTCATTAAACATCAACCCAAAGCAGCTTTAATCAGACAGTAATGTATTGTTGTACAGCGATGTGCTAGTTAAACATTTCTAGTTCCACTTCACTGGACGTTGCAGTCGTCAGCTGAGAAAACAAATGACTTGTAGAGTTCAGAGTTTAACAAACACCAGATGCCAGCTGCTGGTATTTGCATTGAGGGTGCAGTGTGGCTGCAGAGGTGGTGACCACACTGGCAAAGGTCTCAGAAACCAACTAATCAAGTGTTGTAGATTTGAACTCTGCCAGGTCATCCTGACGACCAAACAAACACATGTAAACAGGCTGCAGACGTCACAGCAGAAGCCCCCAAAGTTACTTTTAAAATAATGAACTACCTTGTATAATCAATATATATTAGATATTTTAACACAGTGTTTTAGTCATATTGTTGCTGTCCTGTGAAAAAGGGAACTTTCCATGAGCCAAATTCCTGATAGGGACGAGGGCAGGGGACTTTGTTAAAATGATTATGTGAACTTGAAAGTGAAAATGTAATTCCACAATAGCGTTATAATTTTCCACACACGTATAAATAAATATTAAAATTTTACAACGCAGTAATCCAGGTTTCATTGTAACATACTTGTTGTAGGTGTTGAATGACCATATTAAAATGAAAGTGGTGATCTGCAGCAATAGTTTCGATGTCTGGTCCATTTTCTCTGCGAGCTGTGAGCGAATCTGGCAAGAAAACACACTGGTAATCTTATATAAACAATCTAAAGGATATATTTACATGATATAAATGATAAATGTGCATCCCATCTGTGCCAAACCTTTTGATTTTCCAGACTCCTCTCCATGCACAAATGGAAAATTAGGTTACATTTCTTACACTGCATTTTAATTTTCAAACTGGATTCAATATCTTCTCCTTTACAGCAGTTGAAATTTTTGAATATTAAGGCCTTGTTTACACGGATACCGATACAAATAAAAACGGATTGTTATTTATCCCGTATAAAAAAATTCTGGGTTTACACGATCAGTTGTGAAAACGATATCCCTGTTTACATGAAAACGCAAAAACGGCAGATTTTTGCTGCAATTAGCATGCCAGGCCAGTAGGTGGCGATACGCCATATGTCAAACACCATATAAGAACGTTCTGCACATGCACAGTGATTTGTTTTCCTCTTGGCGCTCGTGATATAAACAATGATAAACTACATTTTAACCCCATGTAGCATAGTTAGCTGCTATGCACTTACTAATATTGGGCACAGCAGACGTCTATGTGCGCCAATGTAGCGGTGATGTTGATGCAGCAGTGCTAAGTTCATTTGTAAGCTCGTAAGTAGCCCCAAAAGTGCTAACAATACGTAAACAACCCGGCATATATCCGCCATTGTTGTTGTGGTTCCAAGGCGCCTAATGGGCATGTGCAAACTGGGTTGCAACTTCATCGTTTTCCAAAATCTCCGTCTCTCCTGTCCACGTTTCCATAGAAACCAATAAACAGGCCCTAAATGTCGAATGCATTTTTATTTTCATTTTGACTTGATCATTGTTTGCATAAATGGAAATCAGGTATATTGTTAATATTGCATTTTTAAATTTGACTTAACATTTGAATATTGTCCACTGTACAGAGAGTACAACTTTGAAGATTAAATGTCACACAGGTTTTCCCTTTTGATTTTAATCGTCATGGAACACCCATAGAAATATGTGAAAATGAAATTTGGATTACTGCATTTTTTGTTTTTACTCAAATACGACACATTGAAAATTATAGTGTTATTGTGGAATTGCGGTTTCATTTTCAAGTTTACATTACCATTTTAATAAAGTCGCTACAGGCTTCCATATTTTTCCTGAATATCTAGTGGGTTTTTAAATGTTTATTAAGCCTAAGATGTAGGAGAATTTTCTAAGCTCACAAAGAGAGAAATGATATCACCTTAACAGAGATGACATGTAAAAACTCTTTTATTTTCATCGCTTACATATTCACAAACTTTTGTATGTCTGTATTTAGTTAAAAGAGGGAATGACTTTTCTGCAAAAATACAATATTGATAATAAGAATTTAGAGTGTTTTTATGTTTCTGTTGCTTCCGTAAGGATCATCCAAGAAATCAGGAGGAGACAAATTTTTAGGGTGTAAAAATTAATTTAAAAAGATATAAAATTGGACATACACTGCAAATATTTGGTAAATTTTCTAAACTCCCATGATTAAGTACGGAAACCCATTTCAGCCAATGTTGTGAACAAAAAAATATCCTGTGAGTCATTATAACGGCAAACTTTCTCATCATAATGACAAACCATGTCATTACTTCAAACGAGTTTTTCATTATAATGACTTATAGGATCTTCAGCAAGCCCAGGAAATCCAGCAAGCCCAAACCCCAGCTCTAGGGGACCAGACAGCCACCCAACTCCAAGCTGGGTCGGCAAACTTTCTGTTGCTGCTGTTACACTGGTTAGACCCGGCGCAGCTGCTGGCCATCAGCCTGCTGTGACACTGGGTGCTGTTTTTTTTTTTTTCCCCAGCACATTGGTAGAAATGGGCTTCATAGTGAAGCCTTTATGTTTTCAGCATGTTGCCAAAATCCTTATTTTATGAGCTTATCTCGTGTTGAATAAAAAAATTTGAATTTGCAAAGTAACTGCAGCTATCAGATAAATATGGTGAAGTGAAACATAGAATATTTGCCTCTGATAAGAAGTGGAAATACTCATGCAGAGTACAAGTTCATCAAAACCTTTGAGGTACCTGTACAGTACAAAACGAGTACAATCTTGATGACAGACTTTAGTTCGTTATGGATGTTTGACGCTTGGTTGTTATTCAGTCTGTGGTGTAATAGTTCTCAGTCAATAGAGTCATGCCCTCACAGGCTTCATTATTGTGTCTTCATTCAAAGCTCTGGCAGGTCTTCCCTCCCAGGAGTCACTCCCTGCTGACCCACACAGTGTAACTGGAGCCTCCATTAAAGTTTCAGAGGTTAAACACGTCCCTCCGTCACACGTCACGTTTGAATGAAGCATTGTGGGAAAACAAACAGCAGCTGATGAGATCTTGTCTCCTATTCAGATAAACTAAAGCAGCTCGTTCACTGAGACGCTTCATTCATGACCCAGATCCAGCTTACAAAATGATACATGAACCTTTGTGCTGCAGTATTTACACCTGACCTCAGATCAGAGATTGTCAATGTCACACAGACAAAATTAAAGTCTCTCTCTGATATGTATATTAAAAGAATGAATGATTTGACACCAGTGTGTGTGTTCATGTGCAGGAGATGTTCCTGGAGATCGAGCAGAGGGTTGCCGGCCTGTCAGTGCACAGCCAGGCAGTCGACCACCAGCAGCAGCAGCAGGATGAACTGGGAGCTGTGGGGTCCCAGCAGGAGGCGGCTGAGCTGCTCTCGTCTAAACTGGAGCTCCTGAAGGCCAACCTGGTCTCCTTCCAACAGCTGCTGCAGGACAGACAGGACGAGGAGAGACTCATCGCACACAAGGAGCTGCAGGAACAGGTACATGCAGTCTGTACGGCTGGATACAAGGTGCCCAGGGTCATGGAAAACCCGGAAAAGTCATGGAATGTTGTGTGTATGACATTGTGACAGTAATCTCCTCTGGATAACTTCCCAAGTAGGCGTAGCTGAAATGCGTGTCGATGTGTTTACCATCATATCTCCATTTTCTCCTCGCGTTCCCTCTCTCCTTTGAGGTGTGGCAGCTATCTGAAATTATGTTTAAGTGGAATTTGAATATAATTTGTTTGAAAAATGCCAGGCAAATGGGGCAAGAAGGAAAAATTGTTAACATAAGTCCTTTAAAAGTCATGGAAAAGCTTTGAAAGTTTGTCCAGAGGTCTGTACTACGAAGCAGGATTTGGAGTTAGCGAGGTAACTTCAGGGTTAACTCTGGGTTTTCAGTTCTACAAAGCTGGTTCTCTTTTTACCGGGATAAATCACCATGGTAACTTATGCTAACAGCTCTGTACTTTACTCAGCTTTAACTCTGAGGAAACCAAGCCAATGTGCTCAGGTTTCAAAGGATTGAAAAACAAAAAATAATTTATTTATTTGATAATCTTACATATGAGTCATCAACATCCTTCCTCTGGACGTTTCCTTTCTCATTTGACATTTTTGTGTAGGTTACATGTTTAAAAGGATGTTGAGGTGTTTTTGTTTCTGACAGCGGAGCAGCTGGTGCACATATGGCAAAGTCACTCTCTGATAATTATTAATAACACCTTTGAAAATAGATTAGTTAGTGCGCATGCGCCCGCGCGTGCAGCCTGTTGCAGTCGCTCCTGCTTGTTTTTCTCGGTTTTCTTACTTTTTTGCTTTATTAAGTTTGGTATTTGTGCTGGCTTTTTAAATTTCTTATATTTTCATGTATCTTTCCTCTCTTCTAAGGAGCACCTGTAACATAAATAATTTCCCCTCAGGGATCAATAAAGTATTTCTGATTCTGATAAAGCATTACAGGCTCACAAGCACTGAAAGCAGGTTTGTTTGGTTTCACACCTGCAGGTCGAGTCACAAGTCTTAATTAGCAATTTGAAAGTCAGAATGAAAGTCTTTAAAGTCTGAGTGCTGAATATTAAAGGTCCATGTCTGCTGTGTTTACTGAGACCGAGGCCCACCTGTCGCTGAGTTAGTAATGTTTTATTGTTTATTGTTTTTTCAAGTCTCAAGTCAAAGTCAAGTCAGGCCAGATTTTGCGAAGGTCAAGTCTTAGAGCAGTTTTGTCCAAGTCAAGTTTGAAGTCCTCATGTTTGGTGAATTTAGTCCAAATCACAACAGATTGTGATCAGATATTTTTAAATTGATGACAAGTTTTTTTTTACTTCCTCAATCTCCAAAATAACATATCCTCAGGGTGATGATTGGTACTGCAATCAGGCAGTTATTGTGTCAGACTCTACTCTATACACGGATAATGAACTAGATAATGCTGAGAGCTACAACAGTGATCTTTCCCTCATTGTTTCTTCTTCACCTGTTTCTCCTCAGAAGTCTGTACCTCTGCCAGAGCGCCGCCCGGAGTCGAGGTTGAAGCGCAGCAGCAGTGTTCAGGAGATCTTCTCCTCACCCAGAAACAAACTGCTCAGACAGAGCAGCCTGCAGCAGCAGAAGGTACTGAACTCTACTGACTGCTGAGGTGAACGGTCCCATTGATGCAACATTTTAGCCCAGATCGGACAAACCAAACACTGGCTCTAGACAGAGACATTTACCCTTTGTGTCGGCCACTGTAGCAAGCAGCAGTTCAGTGACGGGTAGCCTGAAGAAATTCTTACTGGGAAAAGTTTCAGCTGGTTGCAGTCTGCAATCCCCAACACTAGATGCCATTAAATCGCCCTAAATCTGACACACTGAACCTTTAACTGTTCACCCTGTTGTTGCTTGTTGTGCAGGAGCTGGAGCAGGAGCTGACTGAGCAGAGAGGACTGACTCAGGCCATCGCCAGGCAGGGCAGCAGAGCTCGACTCAACAGTCAAGAACCAGAGGACCACAGCCAGGTGTCACCATGGTAACAACCATTACACTGTAATATATCTTACTATATAATGGCGAAAACTGTCTGTGTGTCAGTTCCACGTTTTTCTCCTCACTGACTTGGTCAATCCATGTGAAATTTGGCACAGTGGTAGAGGGTCATGGGAGGATGCGAACGAAGCAATATTACATCAATTGGCCAAAGGGGGGCGCTATAGCAACCGATTGAAATTGCAAACTTTGAATGGGCATATCTCATGCCCTCTATGTCGTAGAGACATGAAACTTTGCACAGAGATGCCTCTCCTCATGAGGAACACATTTGCCTCAAGAACCCATAACTTCCGGTTATATAGATTTTCCGCCATTTTGAATTTTTTGAAAAACACTTCAAATTGATCTCTTCCTAGGAAGTTAGAGCGATCTGCATGAAACTGGGTGAACATAATCTAGGGACCAATATCTAAAGTTCCCTCTTGGCAAAAGTTGGAAAACTTACTAAAACTGAGCTTCTATAAGGCAATGAATATTGCGGAGGGCGTGGCTCATCACATAAGGGTGTATAACATCTCAAGGGTTTCACCCATCACCACGCAACTTTGTAGGCATATGACCACACATAATCTGAGGGGACCCCTCCATTATTGACCCCATCAAACAAAATGGGGGCGCTGGAGAGCTAATTTATTATCTAGGCCTAACCGCCATATGGATTTTTACTAAACTTGGTAGATATGTAGAACAGGACGCCTCAAGGTGACTGGAGAAATTTAACTCTAATTGGCAACTGGGCGGCGCTATAACAACAGAAAAATGTACTACTGTACTTTCAATAAAGCAATTGTACTGTCACATTCACAAAAACTCTGAATGCATTGCTCTTCTTAATGGGTTCAGCTGACTATTTAATCTGCAATTTCCTATGACCTGTATCCCAAACACACACTATGTGAAACTGTGCACTCAATGGGTATGGACCAGTATTATATATATTCTAAGTATTTATATTACAGAGTGTATGGGCTATATTTTATGTTTTATTTTAGCTTGAATGTCTCTTCTTTCCAGTTTCCCTACACAATAATACTTTTTTATTGTAACAAGTCATGTTGTGCCTTTATTTAAAGTGGGAACAGACAACCAGAACCGAGCAACTACCAACAACACAGGACACACTGCTTTTTTTTCACAGTTACTTTGGTTTTTTTCGCTATCAGGGAAAACAAAAGTTCCGTCTTCTTCCTGTTTTGGTGGTTGATGCACTTTCTTTGTGCCGTAAATCAAGCGTTCATTTTCTCTGAAGATCGTACTTGGTGGCAGATTTGCATTGTAAAAACAAGACTCATTGGGAGTAAATCAAAATGCTGATTGTGTCACTATCAACGTTTACTTTACAGTGATAAGTTAGAGCAAAAAACTTGTCTATTTCTACTTAAAATAAATTAAAAATATTGTCAAATTCAATTTCAATTTAGCACAAATCAACTTGTTTTCCCTGAATTTTCAAGAAATGAGTATCAGCATCTTTAACACAACAGGACAGACCACAGCTGCAGTAGAATGAGATAAATAATACAAAACATACTATAACATACAGATAACACACTATATTAGATTTGAAATTAATTTGAGGATTGAGAGAGAAATAGACATCAGATTCAAACTAGCCTACCACCAATCAAAGGCTCCTTAATGAAAGAAGGAAGGAAAGAAAGAGACAGAAAGGTGATGAAGTAAAATGAAATCTTAGTTTCCAGCCTTGTCCTCCCCTGAAGGTCGCCTCCTGCTGTGGCCGATGTGGAGGAGGACTGTGCTCAGAGGAGGTGGGATGGCCTTCATAGTCGGCTGCTGGCTCTGGAAGAGAGCTGGCTTCTTCCTCCCTCTCAGGTACGGCCTTCATCGTGAAGTGCTTGATTATCACTTTTCAAATACAAAAGAGAAAAGGAAAATTGGTGTTCTCACCGTGCTTGATTATCACCTTCTTTGAGCCGAAAGGCACTTTGTTGTCTCGGTGGTGTTATGGGGACTCCTGCGGGGCTTGTTAAGAGTCGTGGGCGTCTCCAGCTTCTGATGTTTTTCTCCCTGTCTCCTGGTCTATGACTCTCTCTGTCTCTCTCTCTCTGAAGGTGACAGACTCATCTACGAGGCGCGGTGATGGAACAGCAGGACACATGATTGGCACACAAACCCTGAAAGAGCTCCAAACCCACATCAGCCATCTGAGAGAGCTGGGACACACAGCGACAGAGACTCAGAGTCAGGTACAGGGAAGTTATCATGGCTGTTTATCGGAGAAGATGTATGATGGGACGTGACCCCAACTGGACAGTCAGTACGTTTACATCACACTTGAAAAAAACGAATTATTGCCTTAATCCGACTATAACTAGACAACTGAAGTGCATGTAAACGCCTTACTCCGACTAATATCGGAATTCTCCGACTCCGATTAAGACACCCAGATAATGCGATTGGAATTCGATTTTCTCCGGCATGTATACGCCGTAATCGGAGTTAAACTAGACAATGCATGTGCGCATGATCCACATCCCCCGCGCTGGCGTATGACCTCGGAACAGACAAGACATGCTATTGTTGTAGCCCTCCAACAGCATATGGCGTTCTTGTCTGCCTCTCAAAATCACCATGACCACGAAGGATAGTAGTAACGCATACATTACGTACGAGATGAACAAAGCTGTACGATTATCCATCTTGCTGTTGTTCGAAAATGCCGGTCTGCCGCCTGACTCCAGTTGTTTATTATTAAGTGACGTAATAGGTTAACCGGAAAGGGGGCCGTATTAACCAGCTGAAACGACGCATATCGCCACATAGTGTTGAGGAGGAAAACACGTTCCCGTCAGTAATTCAATTTTCTCACAGAAGTCCAATTAGACGCCAAAATCGAATTTTGAGCATAGCTCGATTAAGCTGTGCATGTAAACGTACTGAGTGACTGTAACTAAAGATTCCCTCAGCTGAGCTGTACATTTAGCTAGCTCACTGATGCTAGGTGAGCTAGCAGTAGATGCATGCTTCCCTCTGCACAGTTAGGTCCCGGTCACACAGAAAGCGTTTTAGCAGCTGGAGGCAGCTTTTTGTAACTTTTTTTAATGAGATTAGAGGTTTTTGCTTGTGGTTTGTGCGTTGCAATGCGCCTCACATTTCTGCACTCTAGGCACCTGGCATTTTAGCCGGAGCACTCTGAACTCCTCAAACTGAAAAGACTTCAACTCAGAGCAGAAAAGCGCCCCATGTCATCTCTTTATTCGGATGAATTGAGAGGCGGGCCTTCTGTGGTGGTCACGACAACAAGTTTACAGTTAGTAAACAATGGAGGAGAAACTGGTGGCAGCAGTTGCTGGATACCCAGAGCTATACGGCCCGTTGGTATATGCCTGCAAACAGGCATCATGGAGGAGAAGCTCCTGGACCAACTGGTGGTACTCCATGATCCACCGTCTTTTTTAGGGTCTCATGTACCCACACAGGTCTCTGTTTCCCTGTGCCCAACAAACTATTTACTGGCAGCCTCTCACCCTCAACCAGAGCCACAGCACGTACCCTCTGCCTCAACATTTCAGGAACTAGATACATTAAATCCCAATCAGAGGAGGACTGGGTTGATGTAAACTTTAGCGGCCGTGGCTCAGAAGGTAGAGCAGGTTGTCCACTAATCGTGAGATCAGTGGTTCGGTCTCCAGCTCCTCCTAACTTATATCTCTCTTATAAGGTCCCATACTGTAAGTGATGAATAGTACAGAAGAAAAAAGAAACTTCAGATTCCACAAGAGAGCCCAGAAACTCTAATAAACACTGACACATTTAAGAAGAGTAGTGCTGTTTGTATTAGAGCGTAAAAAACACAACTGAGTCTTTGTAGATCAGATTTCAAACCACATTTGTCTTTGTTTGAAATCTTGTGAGCTGGAAATGAAAGATGGATTCCCCGACATGTTTTTTTTGTCTTAGCCCACCACAGGACACACATTTTGACATCACACTTAACAAGATGAAGAGCAGGAAACAACAAACACGAAAGAAAATCATTGAGAGTGATGCGTGTCGTGCCTCCTCAAACAACACCCTTTAGGAGGATACCAGCTTCTCCTCTTCCTCCTCTTCCTCCAGATTGATGTTCTGTATACGATCTGACATTAAATGCATCATGACAACAGTCAGAAAAAGCAACAACACATTCCCACCTGATTGATTAAATACTTGCATCATTTAAAGTTTTGTCGTCTGTAAGTCTTTAACAGCTTGACTAACCTGTCCGACCCCAGGCCTCAGCTGCTGACGGCGCCCATCAGACGCTGGACGAGGGTTTGTTTCATGTGCTACACGGAGCGTCCCTGTCTCTGTCCTCTATCAACAACCTGCTGCAGTCGCCTGCTCGGACGACGCATGAAGAAGACACACAGCTGAAGCTGCTGCAGCTGCAGGTCGGACTAACCACAGCAAACACTCAGCAGGGTTCAGTTATTTTGGGATTGGTCTTGGGTGAGGCGATGCACTGCTGTGGTCTGGACTAAGGGTGCTTTCACACCTGCCCTGTTTGGTTCGGTTCAATCAAACTCAAGTTCATTTGCCCCCTAAGTGCCGTTCATTTGGGCAGGTGTGAACACAGCAATCACACTGGACTGAGACCTTCTTGAAGAGGTGGTCGAAACGAACTCTGGTGCAGATTCTCTCTAAACAGGCCTTCCTCTGATTCCTTTACAGAGTCTCTCGGCAGAGCTGACTACCCTCGGCAGCGAGCTGTCCTCTCAGGGGTCAAAGGTCAGCCGTGTCCTGGGGTCACAGTGTGGTCAGCAGTGTGTGGATGACCTGTGTCGAGTGCTTCCTGTGGTCCAGGCTGCGCTGAGCAGCAGAGAGAAGCAGCTCACACACCTGCAGGAGGAGACGGCAAAGCAACAGGTCAGATATCATCACTAACTTTAATTAAATTTCACAAGTGAAAACAAGAACACACTGATGCACCATGGGATATTTGAATAAGCTCATATTTAATCTTATTTTAATGTTGACTGTATCTATGTTTATAACCTGTGTTAGCTGTCCTACTGTCCTTTATTATAATTATACTCACCTCCTCTATGTAACGAGTCCCACACTTACCTTATCTAATATATTTATATCACAAGTATTATTATAAACTTTTAAATGGAGTCTGAAAACAGAAATAATCTTTTCCTGTTATTGAAAATGAAACCTTTGATGTTTGCATGCCACAGTTTACAGACACAGTGTGTGTGTGTTTAACCAACAGATACAACTAAATGAGTTGCATGCAGCCTTCACTTCTAACCAGGCGACGGTTCACCAAATAACTCATGAATTCAATGGAAGCCTGGGCCTTAACAAACAACTACAGGTACTGTTTCCATAGAGATATTTAACTTTAACATGCTGCTCATAATCTGAGTGATTCTGAGTGAATGTTTGATGGTTTAAGAGCTGCAGAGATTAGGCTATTGACAGAAAATCGATCAGCAACCATTGTGATTATTGCTTACAAATAGGGTTGCAATGGCATTAGATTTTTACGTCTTAGAAAATAGCGCAGTTTTTGGTATCACGGTGTTGAAGAATTTATCTTATTATCAATCACAGTGACCCTTAAATAGGAGGAAATAAAAAACACTTAAAACTCAAGTAAAATCAGGAAAGGCTCTCCGATGAAAGTTTGTTTTAAGAGGTTTAAGAGGTGTCAAAATGAATGTCACTGCGGTAAGTAAAACACTGTGAGTCATAGCACAGAGATACTGAATTGGTAACATCCTACTGTAGACCATGTACCAGTATGTGTTGTGTTTGTGTCACTGACACTGTGGTAGAGAAGTATTTACCTTCATGCAGCAAGCTGTTTGTGATGCTGGCACGGTGAGATGTAAATAACTAAACAACTTGAGGGTTAGCCAGAGACGTAGGCATGTTCAGATAAGTGATTCAACAGGTCCGACTGCTTGTCATGAAGTTTGTATTGGACACAGTGTAAATGTGTGTTTATCTTCCAGGCTGTGGTTCAGATGCAGGAGTCTCTGCAGCAGCAGGTGGAGCAGGTGAGCTCCCTGCTGGAGGAGTCTGACCGACACAACCTGCCTGCATCTTTCATCCACCAGGCCTCACAGCTGCAGGTATGATTCTGTAGCTAATGTATGTTAAATCTCAGTCTGCTGTGTGGAAATTTACTCCCTAAAGATAAAACTAAATAAGCGATCATCCAGTTGCCACAAGCATGTCTACATCTTGATGTTATGTTTCCGTTCTGTGTGCAGGGGGAGCTGACCAGTGCTGTGGGTGGTGTTCGCTCCCTCTGTGAGGAACTGAAGAACAGTGTGGAGCTGCAGCAGCAGTATGAGCGGCTGGTCCACAGCCTGGAGCAGCTGCTCGCGCTGGGCTCTGAGCGCCTGGCGCAGCAGCCTGACACAGAGCTCCACAGCAGAGCTCAGCTCCAGCAGCAGCTCAGCAGTCACACGGTCAGTCTGTGGGATACAAAGAAAACACAGTTTCAGTTTCTAAAAGTAAAAGCTTAAGAATACAGTCTTTAAATGAAACATCCATTTCTGTTTTCAGAAGTTCTTCCAGCTCCTGGGGCATCATTTTAAGATCCTGCAGTATCTGACCCAGAGAGTCCCTGAGAGCGCCCTCCAGAGGTGGGAGGGTGTAGTGATGGGCCTGCAGGAGGAAGTGACCCAACTGCAGCAGCATGGACTGGAGAAAGGGGCCAGGATGCAGGAAACATTACAGGTAGTGGATGGAACGCAGCTTATTTATTTGAGGAGTAAGTAAGAATGAAAGCATCAGCATCATAGACAGCAGTTGGTTTGTGGACTCCCATTTTGAAGCCTTGAGTTCAGCATTTAGACCATCGCCATCTTGGATATTTGGAGCCAGAAGTGACCATATTTGGATGAGAGAGGGGAGCTGTGGAGGTGTCAGGGGTGGATCTGACTCATAAGCCCCTTTGACACAAAGATCCCATGATGGGGTTATAATGAATTCCATCCAGTATGCCACCTGTGCTGTTTAATACAGAACCAAATAATGCCCGCATAATGTCACCCCAGAGTATGATTTTAGATAGCATGCTGGCATTCTGGAAGCGAAGGAGACATCATCGGCCTTTAGTATGACATAAACACATTGGGCAGGGCTCTCTAAACAAACACAAAGGCACAACATGGCATTAACAATCATTTACTGTCCCTGTTATATGGCGGTTGATCTTGTCCTCTGTTGGAAGGGGAAGGAGCTCCCGAGACTGATTGCTATCTCAATTCGCGGACATTTTCAGTTGCTATTCTTACTCTGTGAATCAACTGCTAACTGCTGCTGGCTGCTTTTGAAATTTTCCGGCACCTCCATCAGACCATGTCTGGTATTGGTGGCTCACATTTTTTACACTGATGTTGATTTGGTGCTGTTACTCCCTGCGCTGTCGGCTTAAAGGTGACAGCGCAGCAACAACTCTGTTTTCCATTCCCACTCTGGGATCGTACCTTTTATACAGAACAGCAAGGCTGAATAACGTGACATTCGCGCCTTAAACACCTTGGCACAGGCTGTCACTCAAAGCTGTCCTGCCCTCATGCATGAAATGTAAACAGGTGAGTTATATAAAAATTCACCTCCCATACAGCTGTCGTGAACATAGAAATTAGTTGTAGAGACCAAAACTTTGTATGTAGGAATTAAACATGTATATTTCTGCTTTAAAATCATTTTAACATGGGGGTCTGTGGGGATTGAATCACATTTGAAGCCAACCTCAAGTGGCCATTAGAGGAACTGCAGTTTGTGGCACTTCCATGTTGGTTTCATTTTTCAGCCGCAGAGGCTGCTGCTTGCTAAGCATCATCTCATAAGGCCACCCGCTGAAGTCCCGCCCTACCACCTCCGGTTGTGTAGCAGTTTTCAACCGTTTCAACACGTCCTTTACTAACTTTTGCGGTATTTGATCTTGCGGGGATGTAGCCATTTTTCTGCCATGGTTCGCATCCTGTAGGCGATATTTTTGTGGGCGTGTTACACCAAAACCTGTTTCCCCCCGGCAATATTTTTGCAAGCGCACCGTTGCTGTCTCCTGCATATTTACGATATGAATGTAATGATTAAATGATATATTTTGGTGGTTTGAGTTGAAGGTGTGAGAAAGAATAGTATCAGTAACATTGTTAACACTGTGCTACATTATAGAGAAATACAAAACCGTTGTCTTGTCCCACATGCACGTAACCCTGTGCAAACTGACAAGCAGCTAAACACTTTCCTCCATCAAGTACTGGAGACTGAAATCTTCGAATGTCAGTTTATTGACGGAGAAAAAGGGTGAAACTGAAAAAACAAGCACAATCACCAAAATATATTAGAAAATATATCAGCCAGCAGAGTAGCTAACATAAAGTGTAGCTAACCTACGGTGTAGCCAATCTAAAGCTTGCAAAATAATATGAACTAGTGCGATAATAAACAAAGTACTGTATGTACAGTAAAACAACCTCTATCACATATTTAAATAAATGTGCATGTATCACAATACAAACCAAGACTAGCCTACTAGCGTACTGTAGCATGCTAGCATGGTGCCATGTGAGCTAACAATCATGAAAATAATCGTATTGTACATTAAACTGAACAATAATATGCAACAGAAGCAAAGGAACAATACTTCAACTTTCATTTGACATACCGAGAATGCTACCAGAGACGTCTAAGATTGCAGCAGATTGAAACAGCATGTGCAGTCCTGTGGCTGCCCTGTTCGTTATAAACTGCCTTACTGAGTCACATGGTGCAAAGATCAGATACTTAAAGGCACACACTACAATAATACAAACTACTGACAGCAAGAGGAGATAACTGAACTAAAGAAAAATAATGTCCTGCTGGGGACAGAACAACCGTACTAATGACCCATCATTAATATAGACCTATATTTTATCTACAAGTGCACGTCACACACTGAGCGAGCCGCCTGTTAATGACGCTGTGGGCTAATGGGCATGTAGCTACTTCCATGTTTCAGATGATACGTCATGTTTGTAGTCGACCAATGAAGATGAGTTTACACATCACCTTGGGTTCGTCCTTCACCTTCTCAAAATGATCCCACACTTTGGATTTCCTGCCCGACATGTTATTAACTAGCCTGTGGAATAACCGCAGGTACCAGCCCTGGAAATTAACCTGACTCCTGTCTGACTGCTGAGCGTGGACACTTCCTGTGTCTGTCCTTTCAAATTAAATTCCCACATGGTCCAGTCATATAGATTTGGATTTATTTTGACAAGGTACGGCTCCTAATAGAGTTTCACGATTTTTGTTTGTTTGTTTTTTTCCTGCGACTAAGTGACCAATGAAATCTTGCCGATTATTGGCCTATCTGGTCGACTAACGTTTGGTCGACTATAAGGGGGCAGCCCTACTGTCGACTCTTAGATTTAAACATATTAGTATTAGAATCAGAAGAATCATTAACAATCTCAGAGTTAAACTGAATAAACAGAGACGTCTCTTCTGACTACCGTCATTTCTCCATCTGTCTCAGATGTGGTCACAGTGGGAGGAGGACAGCGCCTGGTCAGGATCCCTGCTGACATCCATTGAGACTTCATTTCCCAAGACGCACGAGGGGGTTGATTGTGAGGAGCAGATATCAGAGAAGCTCTCTGTCTACCAGGTAATTTTGATTAATACTTATGTTCTTTCTGTTGGAGGATAATTGTGATTTACCAACAAGCAGGCGACCATCGGACCGAGCGCATTTTGTCAATGTTCCATTCTGCTCATTTGGAGACTGTTGGGCACTCTCCATGCTGCGCCTCGTGCATTGCACTCAAAACCTAATTGGCTCAATTAAATACAAGCAAATGGGTTGTTTTCTTCAGGGGTACATGATGTTCCCTGTGCTTTGATGTGAGTTATTAGCCAAGCAGAGACCTCCATCTACAAAGCATTATGGTTCATATTCCCTGTTGCTCTGCTGTGGGATTGGAAATGTGTCTCTTATTCGCCTGAGATGGACTACAGTAGGCACTGCAGCGTGTTCAGCGGTCAACAAAGAGTGTATGTAGTGAAAGATGTGGGGAAGGGGGCAGTGAGGGAGGGAGACATTTCAGACTCAGTGTGTTACACTCAGTTTTACAACACCAGGCTCAACTTTACTCAGTTTTACATCAGTTTTGGCTGTACTGCGATACAGTGTGCTAATTTGAGAGCTTACAGGTGCTAGGCAGTGTATTTTCAAACTTTGGATGGAGTCATGCTACCTGTTTTTCCCTGCTTCTTGTCTTTATGCTAAGCTAAGCTTTTCGCCTCTGGTTGACCTTTAAATTCAGTTTATTGTGGCTATCTCCGTTATTTTATACAGTCTATGTACCAAACACACAAAAACATGAAAGTTACAGTGATCCTCTCGACTAACTCTTTAACTGAGTAATCAAGTAAGTGTTAAGTGCTTATAAACTTTAGTCTTTGTGACAGGAGCTGCGTGGGGTTCTGGAGGGGAACAAGGCGCGGTTCAGTCGGATGTTGGAGGTGGGGCTCTGGCTGCAGGCGGCGGGATGCAGAGGAGTGGGCGTGTCCACCAGAGAGCTGAAGACCTGCTGGAGAGCTCTGCACAGGAAGATGGAGCACAAATGCACAGATGTAGAGAGGAAGAGGAAGCTGAGGAGCAGGTGAGAGATGAGAAACACTTGTCCTCTGTTTCGACTAAAGAAAACTGTAAGGAGTATTAATTGTTTCAAATATTTTTCATAAGGCTTAGTTTTGACTTGTATTTTTTGATTTTCATTGAAATGTTGACATTAATCCCCCAATCTATATATGCAGTACAATTTAAATGAGAATTTTAATACAGTAAACTTTAAATAAAACATATTCAGACAACTCAGTATTGTGGTGGATTCGTTAATCAAACATTTTCTATTTTCCACTAATAAACAGGTTTTTCCGTGACTCTGCTGTACTGGCTGACTGGATGGGCGGGGCCAGAGAGCTGATAGACAGATGCAGTCAGCTCTCTGTCTCAGCTGAGGAGGAGGTGGACATCAGACAGAGGCGTGACCAATACCTCCAGTTTGTGGTGAGCAGCAGTTGGAGAGACACCCAAAAAACTCACTCATTATACATAACAAACTCCACTGAGAAAAGAGCTCCTTAACATTTCATACATTTTAAAATACCTCATATATTGTAATGATGAAGACTTGAGCACAGTCTTGGCCTTCGGATTCCTGAAGTCAGAAAATGAAATAGGATTAAAAGGAGGTTCTGACTACACAGCGGTTGAGAGATTGACCATTTTGATGATAGTCGATCTCTCAACCGCTGTGTAGTCAGAACCTCCTACACACTGGACACTGGACCTCCTATAATTGCAAAAAGTCAGAGTGTTTATAAGCTGAAAAGTAAGTTGAAAATATCAGATATTTTGGCAATGACCCCACAGACTACCCAGTCGTGCAAAACACAATAACAAACCTGTTCTGTTTTAGACTTTGACCAAAGAGCTTGAGGCCAAATCTGACCTGAAGGTGGCTGTAATCGGTGCTGGAACCCAGCTGCTCCAGCTGAGGAAGGAAGACGGAGACTCAGAAAGATTCCCAGAGGACAAAGACACTTCACTCTCTCAGACTTCAGACCCAAATCTCTGCTCTATTGAATCACACCTCAGACAGATAGAGCTGGACTGGTCCAGTCTGCTGGCTGATGTTCCTGTCCTGCAACAAGCTCTGCATAAGGTGAGGAGATTTACTAGTAGTTTGTGACTTCCATAAAGTTAATATGCACAGAACTTGTTACATACACACTCTTCAAATTTGCCTCAAGGAACATTAAAGTCCACCTGACTAGATATTCTGCCTTTTTGAATTTCTGAAGACACATATTTGACGTCTCCTCTTAAACTGTAGGTCCAATTTCTGCCTAATTTTCTGTGGATCATTTCTGGACCAAGCTTATTGAAGTTTGCAAGTTCGTTTTAATCTTTTCGTTTTGAAGCTTTTAACCAATAAACTTTGGACGTGTAAGCCTCTAACTCATCACTGTATCCTGTATGCTCAGGTTGGCCGGCTGTCTTTAAAATTCCATAGACTTTTTCATTAGCGTTCTCTAAAAATAAAATAAAATAAAACATATAAAGGGCGTGGCTCGATACAAATCACACTATAAATCAAAAATTGTTTGTCCAGTCATTACAAAACTCACAGGATATGTTTCATAACAATGTTGAACCACGTGTGTTAAACTATTTTGAAAATGCTCAGTAGGGGGCGCCACCACATCCAAACATGTGCACCGTCCTGGTGCAAATTTGGCCATAAATTAATGACAGTTTGTCCAAACGTCACCAAACTCAGTGGATATTTTAACTAAGCTTCTGAAATGTGCGCAAAATGTTTTTGACCAATGCAGGGTCACGGCCGAAGAAGAGCATGGTCCAGCACAAGTGTGGTCATAAATGAATAAGCTTCCATCCGATCGTCGTAAAACCTATTCGTTGTTTTTAAACACAGGTATCAGACACCATCAAAGGTCTTAATCCTTCGCTGCTTTTAACTTCTATCGTTCTAAGTTGGCTTGAACTTCGAAAATTGCTGCCTGAAGCCATACTTAAATTGATTTGCTGTCACTTAGACGGATGGTGTTTGTGCTCTCTTGGCTTCAACAACTTTTTCTTAATATTCATTGACCTTTTTATTGTGGTATTTTTGACCAAAATAACAAAAGAAATTAATTTTTTTCGTCCTCACGAATTTCTAAAATGTAAAATTTGATCCTAAATTTGCTTCTTCTTGCCCATGTGCACAGAACATATTCAAAAACCACGCTGCATTCTTCCTGTCACCAATTAGTTGTAAACATCCCCACCGCGCAGCACAAAGCCATCCTGAGGACTCTTCTCGCCCTTATTGGTGTGAAACCATTCTCCCCCCATCCATCTGTCTGTCTGGATCCTTCTTTCTTTAATTCTGCTTCCCTGCCTCTTCCAGTCTTCTTCCATCCTCTCCTCTTCCTCAGCCTTTCTGTCCCATCTTCCCAACCTCCTCTCCTCTCAGCTCTCTTCCTATTCTTCTTCATTCCCTCTCGTCTCTTCCTCCTGCTGTTCTTGTTAGTTTCTTCTCCTCACTTCAGTTTTTGTCGACTCCTTCGATTCATCGTCCTCTCTCCTCCTTTTACTTTTTTCTGCCTTTAATTTCAAGAGATAAACTTTTTAGAGATAAAGTTTTTAAGCTTATTTCAGATAAATGCATCACACAGGTCTCTCAGAAACAAACACTAAAACAAAACCCATCACAGCTGACTGTACGTTAACGGGGAAGAGGCAGTGAGGGTCGCAGGCTTTAAGTTCCTGGGGGTGCACATAGCTGAGGACCTGACCTGGAGTCTGAACACCTCCCACATCATCAAAAGAGCCCAGTAAAGGATATTGTTTCTGAGGACCCTGAAACGTAACAGAGACACTGTCAGACTGGAACTACTTTCCAACAGGGGCAGCAAGATCCTGGACTAGCTAAATTTTTTCTGGCTTTTTTAGAGTACAAAAAGTTTTTACTTTAAAGTTAATGGAGATCGGAGAACTGAAACACTGCAGAGTCACCACTTGTGTTTGTGGGAGCAGAAAAGTTTGTAGTATTTTGGCCGTGTCAATAAAGACTGACATCTTTTTCTTCTCCTCAGCGATGGATGGAGACGTCGACCCAGCAGGGGGCGCTGCTGGAGCTGCAGGCCTGGCTGGAAGCTGCTGAGATCCTGCTGGAGGAGCATCGCAGCAGAATCAACCAAACCTCGTCCACTAACACTGATCTGAGTCAGCTCCTGAAATACTGCAAGGTAGGAAAGGACTTAATGATGGACAGCTACAAGTGTTCTGCCTGAGTACTTAAATGTTTTCAGCCGCCAGTGGGAGTTTTTAAGTGCATTAATTCAGGTCCTGGTAAGAGTCTGTGTACTTGCATCTGGTATCTTGTATCTGGTTTGACTGACTCTCTCTGTCTCTTTGTCTCAGGAGTGTCAGGCAGAGATGTCGGCCCATCAGGCCACACTGGACTACGTGAGCCAGCCGTTAGAGACATGCAGTACTGAGGAGGGCCAGAGGAGGCGCTACGAACACAAGCAGTTTGCAGAGGAGCAGGGTCGTCTCAACCATCAGTGGCTCAGTTTGCAGGAGAGGCTCAACTCTCAGGTCAGATACAAACATGAACATGTGACCAAACTATTCCAAATCAATGCTGACTTACTAGCTTTATCTGGAGCTTTCAGCTACATCAAATAGTCTTCATCAGGAGTATGCTCAGTTTTTATGGTGATAGATTTCTTGGCATGCAAGCTCAGCAGCAGTTATGATTTCATCCATAGCACTGTTAGGACTCCCTGTTAGAGGAAACATGTCTGACCTGCTGTTGTTGTTTGTGTTCAGATCCAGGAGGCGGAGCAGGAGCTGAGGAGCAGAGCGGAGCAGGAGGCCCGACTGCAGCACATCAACAGCTGGATCACAGATCAGAACTGCTGGATGGACTCAGCTCAGACACCCAGCAGCCACATGGAGCTGCAAAGGAGCATCAACACTTGCCAGGTCAGAGGTCACATCTGTCTCTGACATCAATCCCAACACCTGAACCACATCTGACATTTCAGGTTCAATATGTCAGTCACAAAGAGTCGTACTGCTTTTGAGAGGGTTTCAGCTCCTTGTTTTGTCTGTGTTTCAGCGTCTAGAGGAGACGATCAGGCAGAAGTCTGCAGCTCTTCTGGAGCTGAGAAACAAAGTTGATGGTGAAGGAGGAAACAGCAGCTGTGATTTTATCTCTCAGACAGATAAATCCATCCAGGCCTGTGCTGCTCTCACACAACGGGTAACAGACACTGAGGGAAAATGTAGTGAAAGTGAAATGTTTGTGTTTTAGTGTAGTTTTTGTTAGTTTATGACCGATACTTAGGGCTGTATAACTTTTATCTTTCTTGGAAGAAGCAAACACAAAAAACTAGACTAACTAATTTGATAATGTATTAGTTGATTTGAGGACATTTGCACGAAAAACAAAATCAAAATTTCGTGGTTCCAACTTCCTAAATGTGAATATTTTCTGGCGTCTTTAGTCAGTAATGACAGTAGACTAAATATATTTGGCTTGTGGACAAAACAAGACATTTGAGGACTTCATCTTTAGACATTTTCCACCATTTTGTGACATTTTATAGGCAAAACTTACTGATTCATCGAGACAATAACTGACAGCTTAATATACGATGAAAATAATGGTTAGTTGCAGCCCTAATTATTGGATCATCCTGTCTGTTCTTTAACAGTACGATGCAGTGAAAGAGAGGCTGATTGGAGCCCAGCAGCTGTGGAGCTGCGTGGAGAAGCGACTGAATCAGATGCTGCTGAAAACAGTAAGGACATCTCAGACTCTTGAGTATCACAGCGGCCCTCAGCTCTCCCTGCAGGCACACAGAGATCGCCATGAGAAGCTGCAGGTAGGATCGGTGCACCTCATATTCAAACCAGCTTGTTCTGGAGTACGGACAACAAGTTTCTGGCTCCAGTGTCAGTAAGAACATAACTCATATTCAGATCTTGTTGATATTGTACCGGTGATGACTGACTGGTGTTTGTTGTGTCGAAGCAGCTTCTTCGTGAGGAGACAGGAGCTTCAGAGGCAGAGTGGGACGAACTGAGTCAAACCGCCTCCTCCCTCAAAGACATCATCAGTCCTGCTGCCGCCGCCCTCCTCACAGAGCGGCTGGACAGACAAAGAGACAGGTGAGACAGATTGCATGCAACCACACACACACACATACAGAAACAACACACTGTCACACTCCTCAATCAATCAATCCTCCAGCTGGACTGAGGTGTCCGCAGCCTTGGACCAGCAGCTCCAGAGGAGTCGCAGCGTCCTGCAGGTGTGGGAGGTCTACGCCCAGCTGGCTGCGTCTTTCTCCCAGCGGCTGCAGACGCTGCAGAGTGACGTCAGATCAGCGCTGAGTGGAGCACCTGGAGACGATAACACTGTGGAGCAGGTTGCTGTGAAGATTTGCAGCGTTCAGGTGAGTAAGTAAATAAATACAGCAATGCAAAACTTTTCTTTTCCAACAGCTCCAGTTTATGTCCTCTAAATGAAAAGCTGCTGGAAACACAGCAATGACTCGCTAAATCACAAAATGTTTGTTGGTTCCAAACAGTGGTCTGCAGCTTGGCAGGTGTCTTCCCTAGGTGATCCACCATCCCCTTCATGTCCTGATTATAAAGTCAGCTCATATACCACGCCACGTTAGATATGTTGATAAGATACGTATGAAACGTGCAAATTAACATGTTTGTGGTTTGCAGAAATGTACCATGCCAACATTTTCTTCTGGCGACTGAGGTTGACAGACAAAGTAAAAGCAAGATACTGAGAGGGAAGTACAGAAAGCTAAATAAAAGCAAGACAAAAGTTTAAAGTAAAGTTAAGATAAGATGCAGACACCGAAATTGCAATATTAATAAATATGAAAATTAAACAAAATTAAAAGCAACAAAAGTGATACAGAGAAAAGAAAAGAAAAAGATGACATTACATAACAGGAACCCTATAAAGATGGGTTTTAAGAAGTGATGAGCTGACTCTGTGAGCCTTACCTCCTCAGGCAGGTTGTTCTGAAGCCGAGGGACGCTGATGGTTAAAGCACAGTCACCTTTAGATTCAAGCCTCGACTGTGGAGCAGCTAGAAGAGCCTCACCTGAGGATCGAAGGCTGTATCTGCCTCATAAAGGGTCAACATTTTTTGCTCTGTAGCTCGGGGCCAGACCCGAAGGAGATTTAAAAGCAGTAGTTGGTCAGTTGTATGAAGAATAACTTTTTGTCATATCTGCTGAAATTGTCTCTGTATTCACACAGCACTAAATGAGACTGATAATATGTGGAAAAATATTCCTCTGCCTACTCTATTGCCTTGTAGCAATCCTAAGGGCCTTACCAGTCAGAGGCAAGGAGTCTCTAACACAGCTGTCAATCATGTCAATCACTGCTTATGAACTGTGGTCAAACTGTCAAACTAGGCAGCACTGATCAAAAATGAATCACGATTCTGTTACTGCATTGCCTATTTCTCACCTCAGATATTTTCAGAAACATTTTCTACCCTTTTTTCCACCAAAATTAGGGCGCGTTTGTTGGTTTCTTCAGTGTGGGAACACCCTTTAAAAACAGGTGATGGACTTTTTTCCCATTGCCCGTAGACCAGAGCCGTGCACACAGCTCAATTTTACACAGTTTTGAACAATTTTTGAGCACTTGGACAGAGACAGATAGTATTTTGTGCCAGTATGACATTGCGTTACACCATCAAAGGGGCTAAAATTAGCGTGTTGTATTGTATTTCCATTACTGCCCATCTGAGCCAATCAGAGCTGGAGTTGATAAATACCTGTATGTCTTGGGAATTAATGCAAATTATAAGCTTTCGCATTAAATACAAAAGCCTGATGTTAGTGGGTGTTAATAGGTTTTTTTGTCCAGTGGGGAAAGGGGCTTTAGTGTACTGTTTAGCTATAAAATGAGAAGCTAAGTCCAGCAGGTGGGCAGCTAAACAGCTAAACAGTAAAATATGTTTCTGAAAACATTTGAGGTGAGAAATGGGCCATGCAGTAACATAATCTTGATTCATATTTAATCAGCGCTGCCTAGTTTGACAAACTCACCAGCTGTGACATGACTGACAGCTGCGTTAGAGACTCCTCAGCCCTGACTGGTTATTGGTGACACGGTGTTTCTAGCAAATGCCATTAAAGGCAACAGGAAGTGGAGTATCTGTCACATGTACTTCTTTTATAATATAATGACAGTTTCAGCAAATATGACACACAACTTTTCATAAAAGTTACCAACTGTACCTTTTAAAAATGATCTGTAAAATTTAAAATAAATACTCAAATAAACAGAGAGATGATGGAGAAAAAGCAGGATTGGGGTGATGTGAAGTCGTCTGTTAAAACCAGTAGAAAGCCTGCCTGCTGCATTCTGAATTTACTGCTTCAGCTGGCAAAGATTGAATTAATACGCAAAACCAGACCTTACAGTTGCAGAACAATCAAACTGCTCACTATAACACTATAGAAACTCTCCAGTCCTCATGTTTCTTCACTTAAACCTGTGTCCCTGTTTGTCCACCTCTGCTCCAGAGTCTCCTGCAGAGGACGGACACTCTGCAGTCCGACCTGGAGGGGGTGCTGGGGGCCTCCAAGGACGTAATTAGCAACCTGGAGCCTTCAGCTGCCATACTGGTCCAATCAGAGAGCCGGTTGTTGTCACGTGGTGTTCAGCAGCTCAGCCAGACGGTGACGTGGAAGCTGGGTCAGCTGCAGGTACGACTTCATGAATGAATGAGGCTATTTATGGGATTCAGCAAAGTCAGAGTCAGAGCAAAGTGCTCACAGTGATACATGAAGACATGAGATATCTGACCTGAGGACAGTGTTAATCGTAACCTCATGCAGTTTTTTGCTTTATTATTATTTATTGATCATCCAAAAGGATTTATTAACATTATTAATTATTCTTAAATTGATTAGAAAGTATAAGGTCGACATATTTTAGGACTGTGACACAGGCATGTTTTCATAGTGCTGCCTTACCTGTGCATTTGTGTCCTAACCTGCCACCTGTGTGCACTAAGTGTCACACTGACCTACAAATTAAGACACAGATGGTCGTGAGTCATGTGCCATGTTTGTGTGTAGGAGGAGCTCGAGCGGCTGCAGGAGTTTGGAAACGCCCTGGAGTCACTGGAGAGGAACCTGGAGCTTTGGCAGGAGCGTCTGCGCGATGTGGGCTGGACAGCAGACCAGGTGAGACGGCATGAATGGAAGTTTATGAATGACTGTAGTGCTGCTTCTTATTCTTTTATACTTAAAGCCACAAGAACAAGATACTCACACGTCTGGACTGTTATTGTTTTAGATATATTGGAAAGCTGGAAATGTTTTCTCTGTATGAATCAGGTTGTTTTAAGATTTTTCATGTCATAATTTTTCATGAATTTAATCGTTCCAGTGTTTTTTTTTTATCAGAATACAAAATAATTATTTCTTTAAAATTAGTCCAAACAATCTCACCACAGAGTCTGTTTTGTAGCTGCTTGTTTTAAATGTACATTGTACATTTAATTTCAGTGAAATGCACCTCCCTGCTCTCTGAGCACGTAATACTATATGTAAATAAGAGTAAATACAAGCCACCAATAATAAGGACCCTCACAGCACTTATAGATGTATAAAGTGCTAGATATGTGTCCTGTGACCGACAACACTGAGTTATTTAAAGCACTTCCTGTTCAGTAATCTAACCACCTGGGGATAAAAACTGTCTGAGGGGGCTGGTCTGAGCTCTGATGCTGTGAAGAAGTTTACCTCAGGGAAGGAATGAGAGAAGGCGATGTGCTGGGTGGCGGGTGTTTTCTACAACATTCAAGCCCCGTTTCCACCAAACACTTTCAGTATGGTACCTTTGGATCCAACAGTAACCCTTCAGACATGGTACCTAGACCCTAGTGTTTCCACCACAAGCAGTACTCTTAAATGTGGGCGGGGTTGTTGTCACTCACTCGTTGTATTTCCTCATTATCGGTACGCAGATGAAATTCTGCACCTGGTTTATCGTCCACAGAACGAGGCTGCACGCCGACATTTTCAGAACAAAATAGAACAGGCTGCAGTGAGAGTCTCTCTCCATGGGATATTTAAAAATAGCAGCTTTGTGCATTTAGTTCTTCTCAGGCAAGCTCAGGGGTTTAGTGTGGCTGTAGCCCACAGGAACAACGCTCCGCAATGCTTTTTTTTCCTCAAGGATTGGGATATACACAGTTTACATAATGCAGTCGAAATTAATATATATTTTTAAACGCTTGCAGATCCACTCATTACTAAAAGTGTCTGTCATCTAAGAGAGACAATAAAAACTAAAGTGATAGTCAGAGTTGTCACAGTGAAATTTAAGGTGTGCTGATGGATTCACGTCATCAACTCATGCATTGAGTAACATTACAAGTTAACCTTCCACCTTAAAAGCTGCCGGCAGTCGGCCCAGTGAATGAAGTTATTTTTTCTCAGACTCCAGCTGCTGTGAGAGGCAGCAAAACATCCTTTCATTTTATAGTTACAGTTTACTAATAAAACTCTCCACAGTATGAACAGTGGTTACATGAGCCTCAAAACCAGACACAACTCAGCCCTGAGCAGAGTGACCGTCCTCTACTGACCAATCAGACTGCAGTGTTCACAGCTCCACCTTTTAGTACCAGATCTGTGTGCTAGGTACCCCAACAGAGGGGGGACCAAACATGGGGACGGTACAGAACGGTTCCATTGCTACCATCCCCAACTTTTCACAGTGGAAATGGAAAAAATGCGAACTGAACTGTTCCGTACTGCTCGGTGGAAACGGGGCTTATGGGTCTTCCTCCTGCAGCGGGAGGTGTAAGTGTCACTGACGCTACTTTAAACCCAAACTCTGATTTAGTAGTTTGACAAACTGAAGAACAAAAGAGTTCCTCAGCCTGTTGAGTCGAGCCTGTGGGACTCTGAATCTTCTGTGTGCTGAAAACAGCTGATATACTTCATATAAAATGTGAGAGTTTGATGTAATATTACCAGCCAGAGACAACATTATTTAAGTTTGGGAATGTGACCCAAGTGTTTGACCCACAGTCTTTGAGCAGATCTGTAGTGGTCTAGCTTTAAGCTGAACGGAGAGTCAACTGAACCATGTAGAGCTGGCACCATATCAGATTTTCACTACATGATTTTCGTGGCCAAGGAGTTCACGATAATGATATTATGGTGATATTTGTAGGGGGGAAAAACGCTGTCAGTCAAATCTTTGTTCATTGTGCATTTTGTGTCATTTACGGAGGCAGGGAGAGACTATGTGACTATGACTGTAAAAAAATATACAAAAAGAGCAAGTACACTTAATAAATAGTGGAAAGGCAACCAGGTGGCATTGTGAGAAGACAGAGTGAGAACAGAAAGATGATTTAAGAGACACTGAATTACTTACAGCAGTGGTTCCCAACTGTTGGTCGCAGTCCAATATTGAGTAGCGGGTCCATTCTTTATGGTCCAGAATGTGTGAAGTTTGTAAAAAACACATTTTATTTTGAAGTACAATGAATTTCCAGCACAGAGCTTTTATTTTGAAATGCTGGATGCTGCTTTAAAATAAGTGAATGATGAAAAGCTACTTAACAGAGACAAAAACTAGCTTGGCGACATGGCCAAATTAAAGGATAACACTGAATATGTTAAACTGTGCAGACCTTGAACTAATGACTAAGGAGAAGTCTGGACCCCGTGGCTGGGTGAGCTGGGAACCACTGACTTACACAATATTATCATATGTGTATTATTAACCTGATGTCAATATTACAGTTGTCGCCACTATCAGCATATCACAACTCCCTAGTGCCATGCACAGATCCCATACTGCCTAACACTCTGGGAAATATACTAGGATCTGTTTGTTTGCTCCAGATGACCTCGGCTTCCTGAAAAAATAAATGTGATGTTGTACCTGCTACAGATACAATCTATATATACACTCCAAAACCAAAAATTTGGACTTATTCTGGAGCTTTTGAATTGTTCATATTCCATTAGTAAGCACTTTAAAGATTTGTCATCTGTGTTGGTGTCAAAAGCTTCAGACCAGCTACTAAATGGACCTTGTGGTGAGATTTTTTGACAATTGCTGTTTCCCCTTTTGTGCAGAGTTTGCATGTTCTCCCCATGTCAGCGTGGGTTTCCTCCAGGTACTCCAGCTTCCTCCCACAGTCCAAAGACGTGCAGGTTGTCTGTCTCTATGTGTCAGCCCTGTGATAGTCTGGTGACCTGTCCAGGGTGAACCCCGCCTCTCACCCAGTGTGAGCTGGGATAGGCTCCAGCCCCCCGCAGCCTCCAACAAAAATGAATGAATGACGTTTTAGAGGTCAAGACTGAATTTTAAATCTCAGTTGTCTTTAAAAGTTTTATTTGTATTTATCACAGGTTGAAACAATCACGCCCAGCTGACAGCTTTTAAAGGTTTATTTGAAAAAAGAAAGACTTACTCAGTAATCAAGCCAAAGATGTGTAAATTTATTTGCAGAATGAATGTTAAATTTTGGTTTTAATGGAAGGGGACGACTTAAGTCAATAATCAGGGGTTTGTCTGCACCTGAGAGGAGAAATTTCAGTCACTAGAAAACTCAGTGTAAGAGAAAATGGAAACAGAGGAACGAAGACCGTGTGAGAAGCGTGTAGTGCTCCTCGGCTGTGATGTCACACATGCAGTAGTCCAGACTGTTGTGATCCCCTGTGATCTGAGGTGCCACCATATGTTTCCAGTCTGGCCTCCTGGAGCTGAGCGGCCTGTCTGCTGACCTGGATGTGCTGAATGAGCAGAGCCGCAGCGTGACGCTAGGTGACGCTGCAGCACGCCGCCTACAACGTCTCAACCGCTGCTGGGCCGACGCGTCCGCCAGAGCTGAGGAGGCCTGCAGGTCAGATCCTTTGTTTTTCAAGTGTATTTTTTGGCACTTTGAGCACCAAAAGCTGTTTTGTACTCCACTAAGACACCCAGGTGGAAAAAAAACATAGTTGTCATGCTAAAAAGAAAATGCAGAAGTGGTAAATGTGTAAAAACTCACAGAACTCAGTGAAATTGTACAAAATTAAACATTTGAAGCCAGTTTTTTTTTTTTTTTTACCCAGAAAGCCATTTAAGTAGGCATTGAAGTAGGAATTCATGGTTCAACTCGAGGTGTTCAGGGTGCTCCTGCAAAAACACAATACACATGAAGCAGAAAAATGGGATGCACTCAGTAATGCACTCTCATTGACAACCAATACAAGATTGGGGCGTAAATATGCATGAAATAAAATGTACTTTTCTTTCTTAGATTACAGATAAAGTGTCTCTAATGGTGTTTTTTGCTTTTCGTGGTGCAGTGAGCTGCAGACGGAGGCTCTGAGGTGGCAAAGCTTTGAGCGCAAGTGTGAGAGCTGGATGTCTTTCCTACAGAGGATGGAGGACAGCCTGGCTGTAGATGTGGCCGGCTCTTACATCGGCCTTAGACAGCAACTCTGTACACACAAGGTATCATACATGATTAACAGACTCACTCATAGATTTATCAAAAACACACAGAGATATAATCCTGATCTCTCCTGATGTTTCAGCGGTTTCAGGCAGAGCTGTCCACTGGTCACCAGATCCTTCACTCAGTCATCACTGAGGCTCTCCAACTGCTGCAGAAAGGAGAGGTGGAGGACAGGTGAGAAAATCTTACAGTAAAATACATGTATGATATGGGAAGGGAAAAAGTTTAGACCTTTGTGACTGTGTTGCTGTATCCAGGAGTGACTTCATCCTGAAGCTTGCCCAGCTCAGGGAGCACTGGCAGGGGGCGGTGCAGCGGGCCGACCAGCGGCGCTCCCTGGTGGAGGGGCTGGTGAAGCAGTGGCACCTGTACAGCCGCAGCCTGAGGAAGCTGCAGAGGTTCCTGTCAGAGACACAGACACTCCTTCCTCCCACCACACCTGCCCACTGCAGCGTGCAGCAGCTACGACACTCGCTCCAGGACCTTCAGGTGAGACGGACGGCTGCCGGCCTGGAATATCTGGAGATTTAGATTAAATACCAGGGAGTAAAAATATGGAATTTTTCCAAATTTTGTTACGAAGTTAAAGGATGAATGAAGTCACTTAACAGGGTTGTAAAAATGTGACTTACTGACAAATCCTTATTCCATCAGATGAAAGATTTTAGCCTGACACCGAAAAACACACCAAGCAGCGGCGAATTGCCATGCAGTGTCTATTGATGGAGATACACTGGGTCTGTTGACGTTCATATCAACGTATCATATTCTCTTTCTATGGAGAGCAGGAGATCCAGCCACATGTTGCATATTGGATACAACATGGCGAGTTGACTGATCATTTCCCATGTCTGAATTTGCATAACTCAACTTTTGCAAATAAGATCCATCCATTGCAACACAAAACTCAGATCAAACTGTTAAACTAGGCAGCACTGATTAAAGATGAATCAAGATTCTGTTACTACATTGCCGATTTCTCACCTCAGATGTTTTCAGAAACAGATTTTAGTGTACTGTTCAGCTGTAACATGCTGTGTGTCCCAAAACCCATACTACCATACTATTTAGTGTGTCAGAAAAAGATTTGGTACGTCCCAATACATAGTATGTCAAATGCAGTATGCCAAAGATACCCGGATGTTCTACTACATTGAGGCCGATTTTGCAGTCTGCAAGCCAGCATGCTTTTCTGGCTATTCTGACCCATAATCCTCTGCGCAGCTGAAGATCAGCTGTCAGAAGCTGCAATGCTAGACGACAACGCATTCAGGTTACTGATGACCAGTTGATTTGTAATAATAGGAATATAAAGTAATCAGAAATATAACCAGCAATAAAAGGACAAGAGTATTAAATAACAGTGACAGAGAAATGTGCAGGCTCTGTAATTTTACGATTGTGAATATGTTAGAATCTACAGTGTATGCAGTTATAACATACTGCAAAATAACAACAGCAGAGCTGTGAATTGCATTTTGTTATATCTCCATGGTAACAGATATACAAGTAAGAAGGTCAAAGTTCAGGGCATAATGTTATGGGGAAGTAGTATGTCCCAGTTGTGTGCAGACTGCATACAAAAGTGCGCACTTTTTAATAGGGGTGACCCCGAATAGTCGATGATTCAGTGATTCGATTTGGAGAAGTCTGATTCGACTGCCAGTCTGGCCGACGAATCGTCGCAAAATGTGGTTATGAAACAAGACCGTACCATTCTGACTAGGCTATATGGGGGTGCTCACTGCTGCTGAACATCTTGATTTGACATAGAATGTTTTTGTTTTCTAGTAATTCATGATATATAGCCTATTTTGATACAAACATCAGCCTAATTTCTGTTAATAAAAAATTGAAAATGACGCGTGCGTTTAATCAGTAGGCATAATCATTATTACGCATGAATAAATCACCCAGTTGCTTGATCCAAATAAGCTGAGGTGAGTGAGTGCACTGCAGGACCATCAGAGCAGCATCGAGGCCTAGGGTGATTTAAAGTTAAAGTCCCACTGATTGTCGCACACCTGAGTGTGTGTAATTTGTTCTCCGCATCTGACCCATCCCCTGAGGGAGCAGTGAGCAGCAGTGGTGCTGCGCTCGGGAATCATGTAGTGATGATTTACGGTGGAGGAGGTATGTGCTCTCAAATCAAACTTTTTTGAAGGATTATTTGTTTACCTGAAGTGTCTTGAAATGAATTTCACCGCTGATTGTTTTCTTGATAGACTCTGATTTTTTATTTGGCTACTTTTTGTCCGACATGGCCAAACAATTGAGAGTGGTGACGCACTGTCCGTGTGGATGAACTTTTATGAACCTGAGTTGATTAATGAAGTAACTTGAAGTCAGAAAGAAGGAAAACTGTTTCTAAACCTTTTGATGATTTTTTTGGATGTTTATTTGTGAATGAAATGGCAAGTTCTGACGGGTCAGAAACGACTCCTGTTAAAGACATGGATGAGGCTACAGCGCGTCTGCTCATCTAGAGTATCATACCTTGATGAAGTGAAAGGAATAAAGATAAAGATAAAATGATAACCCTTTTACTTTTATTATTATTATCTTATTATGCCAACTGAAGAATTAAATTTGTTTATTTGGGTGTTTTAGCTCTTTTCTCTGGAGCGGAAACTGACGCAAATGAGCTCATTAATCAATGAGGGGGAAACAACATGATTTGACGATTAGTCGGCTAAAGGAAAAATCTGTCAAATCAGATTCGACTATGAAAATTCTTAGCCGAGGACACCCCTACTTTTTAAGGACAGCTGCAATACCTAATAAAAGTAAAACTGAAAAAGTATGCAATTTGGAACGCACCCATGACAAGGTTTGTGACCCAGCCGCCATCTTGAAAACAGCCTGGCCAAAACCAAGCACCGCCCACCAGCTTAAGCAAGCGAGACCATCAGGGCGTCGGGCAGGTCTTGCATGTGGTGTATCTCCATGTTATGGAAAGCTGCAGCGGCTGCTCCGAGCTCAGCGAGCTGCAGCCATCCGATTGTGCAGCAAAGTGCAGCCAATCTAAAAGCTGGCGATATTGTGGTTAGAGAATACCCACAGCCAATTGGTAAACAGAGTCCTGTGACTCCTGATATGTTGACCTATGTTACAAATCATTTCTTCCCACGTGAAACACATGAACAAATCTCCCAGCTGCAGAGAAATACAATTATTGAAGCAGGCCGCACCTCTCTGCTTCTTGGTGTGTTTGTGACGTGACTGTGGTGGTAATGACGTCACATTACATTACTGTCTTCAATACATTTCATGTTTCTGAGTGAAATGTTTTTCTGAGTTAACTACAAGTACAGTGCTTGACCAAAGGTTAGTTTCCACCTCTTTCCCTAAAACTACTTTGTGGATTTTTCAGACCCTTCAGAAACAACCAAACTGATTTATGTGCATTGTCATAACTGTAAAAGACGCCTGCAGAGAGTTGATGGTCTGTAGAGTGGTTTTTAATCCAGATAAAGATCTGGTTGAAACAAACAGGAGAGAAAACATCTGTCTGAGGACTGATGTGGGAAAAAGAAACGACCGCTGCTGATTACATTTACATCAAAAGAGACGAGGAAGACACTTTCCATTCTGATTCTTTTTGAGTCTCTGATTACTATGAAAAGAGGAGATGAGATTTGAATTGATTGTCAGTGAAGATACAGCAGCCCTTCATTAAAAAGATCACAGATTATTGTTTAGCTCTCTGTCTCTCCTCCCCTCTCCTTTTTTTAAAACCATCTTTAACCTTTCTCGTCCTCCGTCCTGCTCCTCAGCACACAGAGCTGTTGTTCCAGAGGTACCAGTGCAGCTTCATCCACACTCTGGAGGTCGGCCGGCAGCTCTTCTCCATGGGGGACGAGGAGACCCAGACTCAGCTGCAGACGGATTTGGGAAGCCTGCAGGAGGAGTGGGACAACCTGCAAAGCCTGCTGGGCCGGAGGATGGACCTCACCGAGGCGATCGTCAAGGTACTCAGTCACTTTGTGTCCAGTTGTTGCGTCTCACTGTGGTTTAGCTGTGGATGAAGTGATGCTTTCAGGAACATCTTGGATGTGTGTTCAAGTGCAAGACAGTTTGGATCTCAGTGGCATTACTCTAGTATGTTGCATGTGGTTTGTATCAGCTCCACGGCTGTTGTTTTTGTTTGCTGCCTTTTTTGGTCTTAGCTATTAATGTGGCTTGACTTGGTTTAACTGACCTTATTTGGATCTGATCTGGACTCAAACCCAAGGTTCTGCTCCTGGACTGGGCCTAAAATGGATCAGTTATAAGTGGTCTGTTCTCAGGGCAGAAAGAAATGCATCTGGTGGTGCAAGACAAATGTCAAACATTCTCTGTTTACATTCTCATAGATGTGACGTCGCTGCTTTTCCTGCTTCATATTGTTGTAAATTAAATATTTTTTGGGGTCTTGTACTGTTGGTTGGACAAGACAAGCTATGTTAAGACATCTTTTGGCCTCTGGGCAGTGCTGATCGCCTTTTTATGCACCATATCATAATGTTTGTTGACAGTTGTGATTGCTGAGCAAATGCTACCTCAGTAAGTAAGGTGTAAGCTACCTAAAAATGCCAACCAAAAACTCCACATTAGTTAAAGTGTACGCTATATTTAGAATATTTTTGCTGCTTGCTCCTTCCAACTGGGGGCTGAAGCCATTACCTCAAAGGCAATAATTTTACTGGTTGCTGGTCTACCGCTGCCTCCATCAATTAGTGTGTAAGGTAGAGCAAAGAAAACATTTCAAATATAAGCTACAATTGAACTGATTTTGATTTTTTTTTTAGCGGCTAAAATACATTTTGCTGCAGCCCTGTGCACAGCAGTGCATTCTTTAGCTTCCGTGCAAGTAGATTTGGTTTGTCAACAACATTAGTAAAGCAAGTACAAAAAATAAGCACAGCAGAACCATTAGAGAGCGGACCAGCGTGTTTAACTATTTATCTGTAAACGTTACAGTTACAGCTGAAAATGACGACAGAAATAAACAAGTTTACTGATTTCTTAATCTCAGCAATTGACATAAATTTCCACTTGTCTACCTGCACGTGATTGTTGTTGTTGGCGCGATGTCATGGTGATTTGGTCTATTGAATTTTTGCAGTTACAAACTGCTGTAATTGATGTTGTGGTTCTCAGATTTTCTTAACTATATATTTTATCTTATTTGCAATATTAATTAAGTCATGCCTAAGGAGGGAACGTGTTTGAATCGTGAGTTCTGTCCCAACATTACACAAACATTTTCAAAAATTGTCCCTAACTATGCTCAGTTAATTATCTTCAACAAATACATATCTGTGGTTTTTGTAAGTTTAAAAACAGAGAGCAGAGAAAAAGAGAAATCTGACAGTAATGAACATGTGCAGAAATGTGATCTTGGTACAGATCTCTTTAAATATGACCTAAATATGACCTTTTTATCGCTGGATGACTCTTTTTTCTTGGAGGTTCAGCTGCATGAAACCAAGTCAGTGGCCTCTAGTCAGTTCAATGGGAGAGTCAGATTCCACTGGATATACAGAATCAATGCAGTTTAGAAACATGATCTGTTGAGTGGACGCATCCATCAGCTAGAGTGCTGCACTGTTGGTCTCCTGAGACGTTACATCATCCTCTTACTCTTAAATTCTGTCAGATATTTATTCAAATTTTATTGCATTTCTATTTCCTTAACTAAAGATGAAATGTGATCAACTATTTGTGACCGCATTCCTCTAATTCTGTCAGATTTCCATTTGAATTGCGCAAGTAACAACGTGGCAGGTATTCTCTTAAGGCAGGGGGTCTGGATTTTTATTTGCACGTACAGCAAAATACAAGATACAAGAGCAGGTACGAGTCACAGCAACATTTTTACAGGCCATAAAGATATTCAAATAGTTCCACTGCAGCCCACAGTTTCCAAAGTGTGTGGTTATATTGTGGACCTGTGAAATGTGGCATGTTGCAGGAAGGTATACCCTAAAATAAGAAGTAACAGGAAAGAACATTACAACATAAACAGTCGTCTTGTGGTTTTATAAATCTGCCGCCTTCTCAGTGTCTCTGGATCAGCTGCAGGTCGCTGTGATACACAAGTCTGATGCAAGAGTTAAGTTTCTGTTTATTTATACCCGGACAAACACCTGTCCTCTCTGACTGTAGAGACACACATGAGTCCTCCATCTGTCCCCTGCAGCCTCTGATGGTTTCTGTTTGCCTGAGAGCAGCCAAGTTAATCCAATCTGCTCTAATTAATGACTGTGGACATGTTTAGGAAGTCAAAGACAAAAGAGTGTAACGGCTCTCTGGTCGTTCTCAAAGCCAATCAGCTGTGTAAGAACTCTGACCATTGATCTGTTTGATCAGCGAGTTTGTTTTTGTTTTGTCTCAGAACTGGGAGCGCTGCGAGGCCGGACTGGCTGACAGCATGCTGCAGCTGAAGGACGTGAAGACGAGACTGAACCAGTCGATGCCGGAGTTTGACGATGAGCTGCAGAGCACCGAGAAATATTACAAGGTGCACACAGCTGGTCACACAAACACAACTCAGCACAAAATATCACACATCACTGAAATAGATTTAGAATTTCTCTGTCCACTAGCAGAGTTTTATTTACATGAAACATTCTGTGGAGATCCACTGTGGAGGCAGCAGTAATCTCATTGGCTCAGTTAAACCTGTGAGGGCGTGAATGTGCGTGACTGATGTTTTCTCCAGATACTATAATTTTCTACAGTTTGAAATTAAGTTTAAAAATAAGCCTAAAAATGAATAAGGCAGAGTCAAAGCGACAAAGCAGCAGCCGGGAGTTGGCAGAAACTGTGGCAGGAAATCCTGAGAAGCATCCAGAAAAAGTTTTTGAAGCGGATGCACCACATAAAAAAGAAATGTTCAGTGGAAGGATTGATGAAATGAAAAAAATTGAATGAACTGTACTGTACTGCTCGGTGGAAACAGGGCTGAAGAGAGCTCTCCTGGGGGGCGGAGGAAATGCATCAAACTTACCTGTAGGCATATGTTGCGAGCACACATTGACAGTGTTTGTGTAGCCACACAGAAGGGGAGACAAAACCACCACAGTCCAGCTTTAAGAGTTATTTACATTTTACATTTCCACTAGATTTACCTGGATTTTCTGAAATAATCAAATAATTTAAAACCAATTTGAACCCAGAACCCTCAAATAGAAATATACACTAAAATGTTGAACTATTCCTTTAATGTTGTGGGTGTATACTCTGTTATGCATTGTTCCAGGATTATTTTCATAACAGAGAAATCTTTTTGAAATGAACACAATGACTAAAAAGAGTCTGATCTTTCGACACATATATGACATGCTCCCATTCATGTAACTTTTCATATCATTAGCAGTCTGTGTCTACACTGTGTCTTGCAGGCAAAACAGTTGTTTGTAAAAGGTTTATAGTAAAAACAAACAAAGTAAGCCTCCTTTTAAGATCTAGACATTTAGTGTAAGGACGTCAGGAAACAGTGGAAGACCTAAAACACAGTGTGAGTGTGGCAGGAAACAGTCACTTAGAGTTCCAAAAGAGCAAAGCCAAGTTTGAAACAGGTTTGACTCAACTCATCCTCTCTGACCTATCATCCTCCACCCCTCCCTCAGTCCCCTCCCCCTCCACACTCACCCCTCCCCCAGTCGGCCCACAGCCTGTGGCCCTTAATCCTCTCTGGGCGGAGAGACAGAGAGAAAAGAGTGACAGAGAGAGAAAGAGAAAGGGGCTGGACACAGAGGGACATTAGGGAGTAGCTGTGAGAGAGCGCGAGCTGTTGGAGGGGGTCCCTGACGGTTCTGTTGTGGCTGTCGGTGTGTTATGGTATGCAGGAGAACGAGGACTCCCTGGAGGACTGGGCTGAGAGCCTGACGGAGCTGAGCACCATGAAGACGGATCTGTCCCAGTACATCATCGCAGACGATGTCCTACTGCTGCAGGAGCAGGTGGAGCACCTGCACTGTCAGTGGGAGGAACTCTGCCTCAAGGTTAGTGTGATGGGTGTGATGCTCTCAGCTCCTGCTGCCTGAAGATAAAACCAGATGGGACTCATGTGTGGTGAAGTTTTCACCTGTCAGAATGAGCTGCTTCTGCTCTTTATCTGCTTTTATTTCTTATATTTAGTTCAATGGCAAAACATGACAAAGTAAATTACCAAGTTCTTTAACATCTTTGCTTAAATTTTCTACTTTAAGTGTTTTATCTAGCTTAAATGCAGTTGAATTATCCAGGAAAGTAATTTTAACACATTGGCGGTGCAGAAATTCATATAAAGTGCACGGTAAGAGTGAATAACACTGGTCATTCAACTTCTTTCTCACTTGGCGACCCATTTTTAACACCTTAACATATGGTTTCCTTTGATATTATGTATTTTAAGGGTTTGGAAAATGATGATATTCCACAGTATCTCATAGTATCGTGTCGTATATTCTTTATTAGCTTGCTTCAGCTCTTAATCAAAGCTGTTTTATGTTTACGATAAGTACAGTATTCAACCTAAGACTTTTATTACTGCTCCAGTCATGTCGATGTCTCATCGTTTTATACACAGTTGCCCAAATTCAGCTCAGTATGTTTTGGTGTCACTGGAAACTTTGGGATCTTTATTAAAATTTGAAATATCTTCCTGTGTTGTGGAACAAAGTTTGGCTGCACAGCATGAGGTGACTGGACAGATTGGAAAGTATGTGTTTTAAGTGATATGTGTAATTTGTTCTACATCAAATGAAGTTAAATCACCAAGGGTAGTAATTTCAAAGTATTACTGGTGCAAATACCGGTTGTTTTTGGAAAGCTATGGCTCCTTATTAATCATGACCTGAGAACAGAAAGAGTTCATATAAAGTTAAAAAATTAGGCTGCACAACCAGACACCTTGTCGTCAAACTTTTTGCTTGTCTGGATCCACCATAGACTCTGTTTGAAAACTATATAGGACTGCAGGTTGTGGAAGGTTTGTCAATGAGGAGTTAACACGTGTAACCAGCTCAGCCCAAACAGTGACTCACTCTGTTTTCTTAGTGAACGTGTGTGTGTGTGTTTTGGACAGCAGCAGGTCAGGTGAGATAGTTTAGCTCATCAAACTGCTCCAGGACGAGCAGACAGCGAGGGAAAGTTGGTGCGGCGACTAAAAGGCGCAAAGCAGAACTTTTCTTTATGAAATCAAAGTTAGTTTTTACTGAGAGCAGACATGTTCCTGACAGCTCTCAGAGCTACAGTGTATACGCCACACTGAGTTTCAACAGAGTTCACGGTTTCTTTGTTTTCCAGTCATCAGTGTTAAAGTCAAAGCCTTTAATGAGGTGTTAGTTAGTAAATCTTGTGAGTCTTTTTAGGGCGACTGAAGAGACCAACAGGTCTGGGTGGGGGGGTTGAGAGGGGATGAGGGGCATTGTGGGGAACAGATGGTGACAGGAGAGAAATGTTGTAATGAGCTGAGAGGCTTCAAGAAGAGGAGCTTGTGTATTGAAATGAGTTTGGGGGATGGGGAGTCGTCGTGATCATACTGACTTTCACTTTTTACTGTCTGTGTGTTTGCATTTGACTTAGTCTTTGTTTGTGTATTTGCACCTACAGCCCTGTTTGGGGCTGTCTCATCCACATCAGGCCTAATATTTAAGTGTCTGTGTGCTGCTTTACAGGGAAGGTAGAAAAGTCACCCAGATATATTTCTGTGAGAGTTTGAAGCCTGTTTTAAAGTACTCCAAGCATAAAAACCCCATGGTTTCAAAGTTGTTGTTGGAATTCAAAGTCTTCTTCATCTCATTTTTTTTGTGCCAAGCAGTAATGATCTCAGTGCTGCCCCCTGTGTTTAATAATGGAAAACATTCACCCACATCAGTGATCTTCAGTTTTGCCTTCATTCAACATTGGGGTAGCAGTGAGCTCATTTTGGCATGGCTCAACAAGCACAGGACTTTGACTCAGGAGACTGGTGTTTGTGTCCCGTGTGAAACTAAAGCCCTTTTTAGACAGGAATTGTGCAAATTTGCAGGAAAGCCCAATCAGCCTTCTTTCAGCATTGGCAGTATAAAAACGAAATCGGGGGGTGCAGCAAAATGCCGCCTACCTACTTTTGTTTATACAGAATGTGCCTTTTTCAGAGCAATGGGGGGCGTGAGCAAGTAACAAAACGTGTAGCTCAGCGTGTGATGTAAACAGTGACGTGGGTGGGAAGCTGCGGCTAGTCAGGTGGTGATTCTCTCAAAAGTCGGCCCGTCCTTCACCGTCCCCGTCATCTGACGGTTAATGGCCTCTTCGTTTGCGAGGACAAGGAGGGCGCGCAATTCCTTGTCTCCCCAGTTGCTCATCTTCACAGTATCTGTCAGGTTTGCGTTTCCCTCTTGCTACTAGCTGCTTGCTAATTCCTGCTATCAGCTGTTTCCTGTTTATCCACCGCCAGTGGCTCGCACGTGCGGCGTCATCAACAGCTCCTCCCACAAGTCATCACCAGCACCTACCATTATGGAAGGCTGCCTCCGTCTGTTTAAACTTAAAGGGTTCCGCCAATATGACTACCCTACGAGGCGGAAAATTGGGCGCCTCGGATCAACTCGCCAATCCAGCTCTGTGTGTCTAAACGCTTGCAGCTGGCCGCCAAATCGGCCCAACATTCACAGAAAATCTGGCAGTGTAAAAGGGGCTTTAAAGTCATTGTCAAGTTATTTTGTCACGAGTCTTTAGTTAACCTTGATCTTTTCCAAACCATAACCAAGTAAGTTTTGTTGCCAAAACCTAATCGCTGACCCCTTCCAAGTAATATAACTTACATCCAACCCCCTCTGCATCAAGATCTGCCGTCCCCTTCTATGTCAAGATTCAACACAAAAGGCCCTGCTGTCATTATAATAATGCCAGAGGTTTCTGCCCAAGCATCGGAATATGGCGAGTAGGGATTAAATCAGGTTGCATGCCTGGAAAGAAAACAAAATATTTGTCATGTTGTGGAACAGTGTCTGAAACACGCTCCCTGACATCTCTCAAGTGTTGGAAACGGGGGGCTTTCAGTGTCTGTAACTTTCTGAAACATTCAGTTCAACGGACAAACTAACTTTACCCTGTGATTGCCCAGGTGTGTGTGGAGGTGTGAAAGTAAGCAGGGTTCAGACTTTTTCTTTCAAGCTCTAGTCCTTCATTCTTCATACAATTACTTGCGTCCCTTTTCCTTTACAACCAACTGCAACACTGTGAACACCCTCCAGGAAAGACTGTTCAAAAATGTATGCCATTATCCCCAAATTTTAAAGATTATGGCACTTGATTTGGCTCTATTCCAGGGTGGCCTTTTGGATCAGCTATAAACACATTTGTACATGCCATCCAACTTCTCCGCCCCTCCCAACTCTGTCCACTACAGCTCAAATCAAATTAAAACGATAGTAAATTAATATGACTGGGTGCATCTGTATCAGTAACATTAAGACGCAGATTATGCATACACAGTGCGACTAAGTGTCTTAAAGTAATAAAGCTTATTTAATTTCTTCCCTCCAATCCTCTTTGTGTCAGGTGTCTCTGCGTAAACAGGAGATCGCAGATCGTCTGAATGCGTGGATCATCTTTAACGAGAAGAACAAGGAGCTGTGCGAGTGGCTGACACAGATGGAGAACAAGGTCGCGCACAACTCGGACCTCAACATCGAGGAGATGGTGGAGAAGCTCAAAAAGGTAGGAGCCTGCAGCGAAGACACTCCCATTCACACTTTCAGTAGGTACTGAGTTGCAGTGGAGTGATTGATACAGATTGGATTAATGCCATGAATTAAGGTGGATGTAAAATCATCGTTCATCAGAGCTGATGATCAAAGTTCACTGTGTGAATGAGATGTTGCTTTTCTCAGGTTATTTAAGGGTATTTGTTGTTATGAAACTGAACAGTTCTAGTGAGAGTGATATTGCTCTGTCACTGTATAAAATAAAGTTTTATTAGCAGAACATATTTGAAACAAAGTTAAGTTATGGAGCAGAACATGTGATGTTAGATTCATGTTGCTGCGTCAGCTCTGCGCTCTGCACTGGGGCACGCTGGGCCGGGTGGCAGAGGGACGGTCTGGGATTTTCAAAAAGCTGTGAATTCCCTCCTGATTGTTAAAGAGACGACAGCTGTTTGAGCCCCAGCAGGGCCACGCGGGTTTGTTTTGTGTCGAACTCACAGCCCCTTTCATTTGTCACGCTGTGCGCAGGGTGACTGGGAGGGGAGAGGAGAGCAGTAAAGGCGATTGCTGTTATAGAAACCCAAACTTATTGCCCTGGCGGGGGGTTTAAATCTTTTCAGGCTCTGGAGCTTTAAATTTAGAGTCTTTCCCTGAGTTGTGTTGCTTTCTGGCAAACTTCCAGAGTCTGAAGGTGTCATGATTTTTGCTGAATTGGGGGTAAATTAAGTTTAATTTTAGTAAAAGTGTAGTTGATCTGGTTTTAAATGAATGCCACATCTTTTTTATTTATCCTTACTTGAGCCATCATAAAGCTAACCTTGTCCTTAATGTCATACTCACAGCAGCACAGTGAAAAAAATGTACTGAATCCTGTAGAGAAGTTATGAAGTTTTTTTAGTACATATAAGCATATCATTTCATATCATTTGAAAATGATTATGTCTTCTGTGTCTCTCCGTTAGGATTGCATGGAAGAGATCAACCTGTTCAGTGAGAATAAAACCCATCTGAAGCAGCTCGGAGAACAACTCATCACAGCGAGCAACAAGACGAAAGAGACGGAGATCAACGACAAGCTGAAGGACATCAACGACCGCTGGCAGCATCTGTTTGACCACATAGAGGCCAGGTAAGAAAAGAAACGATGGTGGGAAGAAAAATGGAGGAAACCTTGGTAAACTGTGTGTCAACATTCCAAGAGCACCATGATAACAATTCTGTTTGCCGTCTATATGGGAGCTCTATCTTTATGCTGCATTCACATGCTCCTGGGATGATCCCATTTCCTGAGATGGGAAATCATTCTTCCGATTTTGCTGTGTTCATGAGCTTTTAGGTCAAACTGTGGAAACAAAATGGATGCTGTATGGCTCAGAGCGTTTAACGTCCCAGTGAAGATTCACATTACAAAGTGATTTTGTCCCAGACTTGTTTTTGCACCAGTGCGTTTTATAAAACCTCTAAAATATTGCTTTACCTGAGGTTAGCAACTTTTCTAACTAATCTCATACGCTCTACGTGGACAGCAAATAACAGTTACAAACTTAAGTACTATTTTACAAATTACATGTGGGCAAAAAAGTGATAAATGGTGCGATACGATAGATACAATAGATACAATATACTTTATTGTTCCCTGAGGGCCCATTAGTCTGGAAAATGTCCCGCTGGACTAAAAGTCCATTTTTGTCGACAGCCCGTTATCCCACAAAGAAACGCCCATTGCTCTGAAGTCTAGCTTCTCCAAAAATAAACTCCCTGCAGTTAGTTTCAGTTTCCCAATGGCGTTTGAGCCACCAATCCTAGATGTTTTTACTGACCCTTAGAGGTGTTTCCAGCGCTGTTTGAGCACCAAACTCAGGTGTTTTTACCAACCCTTTGTGCCGTTTCCCAGTAGCATTTGAGCCACTGAACCCAGGTGTTTTTACAGACCCTTAGAGGTGTTTCCCAGCAGCATTTGAGGACTTAATGTGGATGTTTTTACCAACCCTTAGCATCATTTCCCAGCAGCGTTTGACCCACAGACCTGGGAGTTTTTCTCTGACCTGTCCCTGCTTTTCCAGTGACTTTTGTGCCACTAAACATGGTGCTTTAAGCCAAAACATGTTCTTTTCCTCACCTTTACCAGGTGGATTTTGTACCTAAACCTAATTTCAAGATCAACACAGCGATTTGTTGTGTCGATTGAATCGTCCAACTGCAAGGAGTGTGCATTTTTGGAGAAACGTAACTTCACAACAATGGACGTTTGATTTGGGGATGAAGAACTGTCAGAGAAATGGGCTGTCTGACTAGTAGGACATTTTTAGGACTAACAAGGCTTTAGAACAATTGACAGTCCCCACATTTTGCACTGACTTTCCGAAGTGATGTTCCGATTTGGTGGAGACAATCACATAATTTTTCCAGTCAACTAATTTTTTCATAATATTCAGACACCACATGAATGCAACATAATCGTGTGTTATTGCACCAATCAGAGGTCTGTCATTCTGACCAGACCATTACCTTGTGATAACGACATCACCTCGCCCTCATTTGGAAAATCACGTCTCCTTTTCTTTATAACTGTGATTCATATGACTCTGTTGATCGTAAGACTTTAACAACCCCACTTGAAAACAGACTCAGTGATAACTGTGAGGAATTCTCTGCTGGTGAAGTAACTGCAGCCTTGTACTTTGGACTTTTACCAGCTTCTCTTTTATAGAGAGCACTGACGTTACCCAGCTAGCTGCGACACAGTGTGAACAACTCTGTTTTAAAGTCACACTGTAGGTGCTGCAGAATGAACAGTAAGGGGGAATTAGCATCTTTTATGAATGATGTTTTTGTCTCCTGTGACTGTCTGTTCTGTGACGTGCTTTGTTGAGAGTAAGTGTTTTGGACTGTAAGATGATCATCAGCTGCTAACAAATGCTTCTCAAATCTAAGACTCCATGTCCCATGAAACCTGTTGAATCTTTCTTTTGTTATAAGGCATCACAGACTTATTTAAAGTCCAAATTTGCTTGCTGCTGCAGTTCAACCCATGCAGCTTTATCTGTGCGTTGTTGGTTTTCACCTCTGAGAGCAGGAGCAGGCAGAGCACAGCTGTTATTCTACTGTGGCTGCAGATTAAAATGGAAAAGCTCAGAGCCAACAGAAGATAGAGTGACATTAATATTAATCCATAAATGCAAATCTCAGTCCAATACACAGATGAGTGGTGCCTGGAAGCGGGTGAAATGTTCATGCTTCAGCTTAGTGCCGCTCTACTGCTGATCTACATGGAGCAGCATTGTGCAGTGTGACTGATAGGTACAAGGTGAATATACACAGTGACAGTGAGATGAACCATCGGCTGATCCACTGTGACACAGTAAATATGAAGGAAAAGAAGGAGGTCTTGTTTAGTTGATTTGAATTGAATTGGCAATTTGATCGTGTCCTGCTGTTTTCAGTTTGACTCAAACGAAGTTGGTTTTCTGAGCACATCTAAAGGCAGAGTTCACAAGTTGTGATGTGTTTGCTGATGTTTCCGTAATGGTGAAAGCTGTGGACGTTTCTTGGTGGATGAAAAGGTTTTATATTGTTATTTTAGTTGTATAGACGTGTTCTTCGTAAATTTAGGTCCCGTTTATACGATTTCAACTGAAAACGGTAAACTTTAGTTGCGTTTTGGCCGATCGTTTACACGACAGCGGCGTTTTGGGTGCCTGAAAACGCAACATTTTGAAAACAGGTTCCAGAGTGCAATGTTTTGGAAACGGCAGCGTCTCCGTTGTCATGTAAACTTGCAATATGCAGTTCCTCTGAAAACGGAGACTTTTCGCACATGCGCATTACGGTTCCAGTCACTAGGCATGCCGACCGTCACAACAACAATGCCGAGCTCTGTTTGCGCTGCTCACCCTGTTGATTTGAAGTGAAGTGTAGATCTGTTACTGTAGCAACTCCACCTCGTCGTCCTTCCAGACAAAGTTATCCGTGCGTGCTTTCGCCATTGTGTCTTCTTTGTTTTGGTTTGTAATAATCGTGTTGTAGCAAAGAGGAAGGCGCTTCAGCGCAGGCGCATGGCGTCATGCCGTGGCGTTGCTTTGCAAATTTACACTGCCACCCATTGGGCCTGGCGTGCATACTACAGCGTTTCCAGTAGATTTTGCGGCTCCGTGTGATCGTTTCAATAACATCGTCATATAAACGCAGAAGTTTTTTAAAACACAAAGGACAGACTTTTCCATTTTAAGAGAAACTGCTGCCGTCTAAACAGGGCCTTATATGTCTGAGGGAAATTTTGATACTCCCAACAACCTCATCTCTCTGTCATTATGCCTTTGTATTTCCTGCCTTGGTGACAGTAGTGTCCAGTTGCTGTTGCCTAGGTGTGGTGCTCTTACACTTTAACCACTTGAATGCCAAACATACGGTGTACACGGCTTCCCATGTGGTAACCAAGATCTCACAAGTTCCATCTGAAGGTAGCGATCATCCCCTAGAAGACATTCAAGGTATGAAGAATGAAGAGAGAACCTGAGAAACTCCAACCCTGCTCACTGTTGCTCCTCCGAACACCTCGCCAATTGTTGTTGTAGAACAGGTGTGATTGTTGGGTTTGGAAAGTTATGGAAAATGGTTGGGAAAAGGGTCTATTTCTGATCCACATGTGCAGAGGTACTTTTGCAAACAGGGTTTTTCCTCCTTCGTTCTCGAAAAATCCTGTCCACACAAGCACTGTTTAAAGAAATCTCTGTCCAAATGAAAATGCAAAAACACAATTGAAGCACTGTCACGAGTGTGCCAACCTATAGGTGGCAATATTACTGTGACCCTTAAGCCAGGCAAAGACGAAGATGTTGGCCAATCAGAAGACTGAAACCTGGAGCAGCCTTGCATTGATTTACATGTTGCAAATATTTTTATTTTATTTATTTATTTATTTATTTTGGCAGTTTGTCTTAATTTTTGGTGCTCAGTGTCGTGGTGTGACTCATCAGCATTTCTGCACTGTACTTTCCAAAATTCACCTGTCAGTCAACAGTTGGCTTCACTGTTTAACTGATGCCATAATGTGAATCTTCTGTCTCAGATCTGTGTTAGTTTGAGTGCTCTTTAATTTTCAAGATAATTCTGCGTTCTCAGCGTTTACACAGTTGATCCTGGAAACCACATTAGTGCATGTTTTTTGACTTTTCTTGCTCTTTTTCAGTGACTTCGCTTTCCCATTGTCAAACAGCACAGCAATTATTATCAGCGGTGTCATCACTGAGCAGCAGACTGGATGCAGGGTGGTGAAGTGCACAGCAATTACTGGCACATATCTGGCAAAAAACAGGACAGTGAGTTTAAACTGATGACTGATAATAACCTGTTTGGTGACCGTAATGCACTCTGAGTTCTGCAAGTTCATAAAATCCACGAGATCAGAGCAAACTGAGCTGAACTGAGTGAAGCTGAGTGACAGTGGACTGTTGTCTTGGAGCCAGATGGGTTAAACCTGTCGGGTGGGGGTAGAGGTGACTTATCCTCTATGGGAATGACTGACTTAGATCTGCCATATGGTGGCTGTTTGGTGACTGTGGCTACTCTGTTGCTCCTTAGCCTCTGTTTATCTCCCTTATTTTAGCAAGTTCATCTTAATAACGGTTTGTTTTAAGACTCTCTGACTGTTATAAATGATAGTTTAACCTACAGCTACAGTTATAGCTATAGCCAGACCTATCTCCACACTTTGTTTCAGCGTTTTGCATGAAAAAACAACAGCCTCAGAGCTAGTAACCTGCACTCTAGACGTCTTCATACTGTTTTCTGTGGCCCTTTCTTTTGCAGGGATTTGACCACGTTAACGCCAGAGCTCACCCTCCCGACACTATTTTGCAAGAGCACCGTCGCTGCATCCTGGGCGTAGAGCCGCCCAAGACAATTGTAATTGGTTTAAAGCAGGGGTGTCAAACTCATTTTAGTTAATGGGCCACATGCAACCAACTGTGATCTCAAGTGGACTGGACCAGTAAAACCTTACATAATAACCCACAAATAACATGCCCTTCAAATGTTTCCCTTTTTTAGTGTAAAGAGGAAGTACATTCTGAAAACGTTTATCCATTTACAAATCAAATGAACTGTACGTTTTTCCACGTTCAGTCAGTCGTCTATTCACTTTCATTACGTGTGACTTTTTTCATCGTTTCTCACTAAAGTGGAAGCTGTTGAAAAAGACAGGTTGAGTCATCCGCTGCCTTACAAACCTGAAAACCCAAATCTCCAGTCAAAGCAAAAACTGACAGAGAGCGACGAGGCAGACGAGGGTGAGAGTCTTCATCATGACTGACAGGTTGTTAGTTCAAAGATGTGCCCTCTGTCTTACACAATAGAAAGGGGACCGGGGTGGAGAGGGAGCGGGACACACAATAGTGGATTTACCCTCGTCTCCCCTCCCCTCAGCTGCCCCCCCCCCCCTCTGCCCCCTCAGGGACTGACCAGCATAACGAGGCTAAGCCTGTTAATGAGCCGCTGCTGAGGCACGAGCCTCGTGTCTGTGATGGAATGTGCCGTTGTCACACTGTTGATTTAGATTTTATAACACCACAGCTACAGACAATAACCATTTCGGTTGGTGTTCTGGTTCATCCCAGAGGCGGTGGAGGGGGTCGGGGTTAGGGCTCTGTGCAGGCTGGCCAATTCTCTATTTGTGAAAAACGTTCGTGCACAGGGGCCAAGATGACGACACAAAAACTGTTGTCTGAAATACTGTTGCTACTGTAGCATTAACATTTCTTTTCATTAGGGGCCCAAACCAGGAGAAACAGCTCCTGATCAAAGTTTATAGACAGCCGTGAATATCTCTAACCTATTAGCGCTTCACTGAATATGTTTTGTCATATTATAATGATCATCTTGGGAGCCAAAACCTACAGTGGGAGTTGAGGCTCAGGATCTGCTTTGGAGTGGAGGGGGTGAAAAGCCTCTAAGCTGATAAACATGGGGAGTCTTCACAAGCTGCTTAGCACGATCAGGGAACCATTTTACTATTGTCACGTCCATGCTCTTCACCTCGAAACCATCGGAGCAGTTTCAGGATCAGAACTTTAAGTGTTTATTCATTAATGATCAGCTTTACTATAACATGTTCCTGAATCTGAGCATTGTGTGTGTGTGTGTGTGGTGGGTAAAAAGTAAAGACACAGCTAAAAGTAGCTTTGTAGATCACTGGGCTCCAGCCCTCACTTAACCCTCCTGTAGCCTAATCCACCCGCACGCTGAGAGAAGACACACCCCAACTCTTTGAGCCAATGAAACACGTGCTGCAGGAGGCTGGTTAGAATTAAGGTGCTGAGTACACCTGCACTCTGTTTTCAGTGGTCCGACTCAGTAAATATTGAACCTTTGCATCACCAAAGCAGAGATGCCTGAATATGCAGTACCATTTATAGCCACTAGGTGCAAAAACAGTCTCAGGCTGTATTAAGTTAATTCATGAAGTCTCAAACAAACCCTCCCGAAACATTTCATTATTTAAACTTTAGTATTTTTCAATTTGGACCCTATTTTTCCATGTCTCTGTGTCTAAATGACTAATGGGAATAACATTTTTTGAAACTAGGCCAGTACTGAACGAGTGCCAGGTTGCAAAATAACCAATCAGGGCATTTGTGCGCCATCAATTGACTTACTTACTCCTCTTTATTGTCTATGGGACCTAAGTCTTCAATGAGCTATTTCCATTGCATTCAATCCTTGGCAGCATTTTGTGTCTCACCCCATGACAGGTTTATCTTTTCCAGTGTCACAGTTCTGCACCAGGTGGTTTTGGGCCATTTCATGTTTGTTTTTTTTTTTGTTTTTTTTTCTGGTGGTGTCCATCTCAAGGCAACTCTCGTGATGTGACCCTGTTCTGTTCTTAGAACATGCCATCAAACGTTTGTGTGATTTCCTTGATGATGCTCCAGCTATCTGTTTTCTTGTACAGTTGAAGGTTGGAGATTTTGTTTGGCCAGAAGTGACAACATTATGGAAAGGATCCCTACAGAGATAGACCTTTTGTTAAGGAGTATAATCGTTGTTGTTTAACCAGAAACAGCCCCGAAATTGCCATTGCCAAACCCACCAGACTCCATTTAAATAAACACAAATTTTAGCGTGTATAGAGGCAGCATATTTTCAAATCTAAATGGGTAAAATGATGGTTTATTTCAACCAAATCAGAGTTGGTGATTGTTGGAACAGCCAAAAGACAAAACAAGACAGCTTTGGTGAGTTTAATTTTGTTTCTGTCAGCTTTTAATATTGTGTGTGCTTTATAACGATAAAATTACTGTTTATTTAAATGGAGTCTGGTGGGTTAAGCAATGGCGATTTTGGGGCTGTTTCTGGTTAAACAAAAAGGATCTAACTCTTCAACAAAAATGTTTCTCTGTAGGGATCCTTTCCATAAATTGTCAGACACTTTGAATAATAATTTGGTTCTGTTAGTGGCAAAAACAAGTACTTTCAGGCTGCAGCAGTCTTGCTCTTTACTGGACCTATTCAAAAAATGTGTTACACACAAAAACACTGGAAAGTTTGATCCAGGTTGAAAGATACCCAGGTCACGTTTAAAGTACACATCTCTCAATCTTAACCCTGTCTCCATGTCACTATTTCTTTCCATCATTAATCCTCTTCTTCTGCACAACATAAAATGAAGTAGTTTACTTCACAGACCTGAATGAGTCAGTGTTTTCGTTGCCACAGTCCTGCAGCACTGAGTCACACGTTTTGATAAGCACTGATGGAGCTGAAGAGGAGCTGATTCAGAGTCAGTGATGACTGACCCTCAGCCTTTGTCTGCGTCCTGCCCAGCTAAGTTACAGCAGATGACTGCTGAGGTTTGACTTGTAGAGGGATTAGATGCGTTGACACTGGCCCGCTGCTCGCCTTTGTCCCCCAGAACAAACCGGGTGCTCCGTCACCCAGCCCAGCAGCTGCCGTCTGCTGACACGAGCCTTTGTGCCGACGGGCCCTCAGCCTCAGGGGCCACCATCCTCTCTCCTCATTGTCTGAATAAGATGCACGCGAGGCAGATGTTTGTCTTTAAAAAGCAATGTCTCTGCTCTCCAGCCTCCTCCGTCTCAGTCTGCGTCTCCTCACACCTGGTGCAGCAAATCTCCTGCTTTCACTGTCACACAGCGTGTTTTTGTTTCTAAACTATGGTTAATCGAGTCGTTAATTTCAAGTGGAGCTTTTACATGTTATTTAGTGTCATGTTCTGTGGCAGTTTAATACTGACATTAAAACAACACAGTGCTTAATTACGACTGCTCGGCTCTCTTTTCAAGTCGTAGATCTGGTCGTCATGGTGATGATGGTGCACTTCTCATGACGCTGGCTTGGCTCGCTTAATGCAGTGGTTTGTTGTGTTTGAACACAGGACTGTGAGAAGATGGAGTTTCAGCAAATCATTGAAGCGAGCAGTTTTCTGCTGAGAGTAATGCAACAAGAGTGGTGATGTCACTGCAGCAAATGTCATGGGACATTTAGGCAGCAAAACTAAAAGCTGTAGTTATAAACTTGACAGAGGAAACAGAACTAAACTTTTAGCTTCTGAAATAATCAGTGAAGTTACGCTGCTCCTCCTGTGTAAATGCGCACAGCGTCTCTCTTAATGGGAAGTCAGACAGTAGCTCTGCTCTGATCTCTGCTTTGTTCACATTTTATAGAATGTCATTAATATTTCCCTCATTAATGATGTATTATTTCACCCAATTGCAACCTAGACTCACAAGTCAGTCTTTAGATGCTTTGCTTAACTAAAGACTGATGACTTTCTCCCTGATTTTGTGTTTAGATGGGCGGATACAATTTCAGAGTTTAAAAAAACTCCCTACATTGCAGAACCAATAGTAAATCCGCAGGGTTGTCCTTCGGTGGCTCACTGAACTCTTGTGCTCGTAAACATAGTCGGACTGCGTTAAAAGTTTTAAACAAAGTCACTGTAAGTCCTTCATTTCCACAATCTTGTGGACTGAGCACACGTTTGATAAAACGGAGGTAAATCTCTCGGCATCCATTTTCAAGCTCGGACGAGAAAAGCGGGAGCGCACATTTCCGAGAGGGTGTGTCCTTTTAAAAAATGCAAGAGGCGTTGCTTTGTTGCCAGACGTTTTCTCTGTGTATGTGCATGCAGGTGTGTGCCTGTGTGTAACAAGCAGAGTGTCCACAGGTTAAGAACCCCCCTACAGTATGTAGGAACATTTTACTATCTTAATGATGCACCCCATAGCAGAATACTGTGCCATTCTGACTTTAGACCAGGCACAACTGCTTTCAGCTGTGAAGCGAAGTTACGCTGCTCCTAGTGTGTAAATGTGCGCAGCGTCTCTCTTAATGGGGAGTCGTACAGCATCTCTGCTCTGCTCTGATCTCTGCTATGTTCACATTATGCAGAATGTCCTTGATATCTTTTCTCATTAATGATGTACTGTTTCACCCACCTGCCACCCATCTGCGCATCCCAGGGTGTGTAACAGGCAGGGTGCACACACCCTGAACCCGCCTATGAAGGTGCATCTTTCTATCTGAATAATGCGCCTTTCAACAACAGGAAAATACTCATTTATAAACATTGTGTACGCACAAAATGAGGCCTGAAAGATGTGTATGCGACTTCCCAAGCAAAGGTTGTGATCTATAAAAACAGACTTGACGGGAGAAACTTTGACCCATACTTACAAACATGTTGGAGACAGTTAACTGGTGACACAGTTGGTGAGGTGGAAGCCTGATTGTGAAAATATTTTTTGGCGCACGCCTTTTTTGGCTTTTGTCCGTACGTAAAATTTTATTATGGATCCTATGCACTGTTTTATAAATGAGACTCGAGGTTTTTGTTGGTCAATGGCACAATCGCTTTCTGCTGCTTCAAAATAGTAACACACCAACAATGCACCTGAACACACCTCATTTTAAGCCCTGCACACCCATGGGCAAACAGATGGGTGCAAGCAATTTGGCTCCCCACACAACGTGGGTGCTGAGATAATGTCAACTGCATTGGTCTGAAACCAGAAAAGGTAGCTGTGCTGCACTTTGCACGGCTTTGTCCCAGGTGTAAGATAGGGCAGCAGAATTCTCTATTAGACGATGACACTAGTGACGATGATGATGAAATGTATGAGGTGATTCACTGTGAGAAGTTTTAGAATCACGGCGGTAATTATTTAAGCAGTACATGCAGCCTGTGAGGGAACAAAAACACTCCTCCTTAATATCATTACTTTTCAACTCGCTGCTGTTTTACAGACGTGCAGCCGCTCCGTCTCTCGCACCAGGTGCCAAACATCACATGATCATGAAGCCATTACTGTAACAGACAGTCGAAGGCGGCCGTGATATGTATCCCATGTCTGAAAAGGGGCTTCAGATTTACGTTTTCTTTCTCTGTACTCGTGTGTAGTTCTTCCCTCTCCTCCTCCACCTGTTGTGGCCCTTACCAGTTTTCATCATTCAGCCCTGTAATATACGACTCGCTCATAGAGCGCTGAACCCCAGGCTGGGGTAATTGAAATGGAAGACAGTGGCAGATGGAGGTTTTTCCAGACTGAGGTTCCCCGCTGGGTCTGTCTGTGTCAGCCCTGTTGGCGGTAATGTCCGAGGTTGTATCCCGTAAACAGTAACAGCGATCGACAGCTGCACCTGTAATCTGCTCAAGACCTGACTGACTTTAATGGGCTTCTGTTTCTTTGTTCCTGCTCGTTGGCTTGTTGTTGTTTGTTGTTGCAGGGTGGTGTAAAGTGATAATACTGTTTCACAGATTGGCTTGTTTCCAACCTAAATCGGTTCCACTCTGAAGTGCCTCAAAGACGATCTTTGGTCCTGCTGAGTTGAAGTTGCGTATGAAACGTACAAACGTATTTGTGGTTTGTAGAAACGTACAATTCCAACTTTTTCTTCTGGTGCCTGGGCTGGAGCTAAAGCTTTATTTCAATCAGGAGAGATTCACTTTTATAGTAAAAAGAATATTTATCAACATGTGCACATGAGAATGAAAAATGTGGATGATTTGGCGATTAGTCCCCATCAAGATGGTATGATAAAAGGAGGGTGATGAATCCATAGTTGAATAGGGAACCACCCTCGGTCTAGACGTTGGTGGTGGTAGAGGTGGTGAAGATAAGATGAGAGGAAGATGGAGAAGTGCTGATGTTCTGGATGAGTAGAGGAATGAACCTTTGTTGAGCTCGTCCTGGACTCTGGATATGATGGCTGCAGGTGAACGGGGTGAATTTGTAGGCACTGGGCCTGGGAAGTCCTTGAAAAGTTCTTGAATTTGATGTTGCAGAAGGTGTGGGAACCCTGCTTTACATTCTCAAGATTAACCAACTAACGGAACAAAAAATTCATTTGTATATTTCAAAAAGGAAAGAGGTGGAGAATGACGTGGAACATTTCAGACTAGATAATAAATATATTTGTTGTAGAAACACAAGAATAAATAATGAAAATAATTTAGTCATAGTCAGTTAGCTCCTGATGCTGTGTAACCCTGAGTGAACCTGTTACTGCGTCCAGATGTTTGGAAAGAGGGGAGGAGGAGGAGGAGGAGACAGACTGCAGAGAGAGAGGGGAGGGATGGAGGAGGTGGAGGGGGGGTAGTGCTTGCCAGCGGATGAGCCATCATCATGGAGTAGCCTCCTCACCAGCCCGTAAGTACCTTTCTCCCTCATCGCGCCCCGGTGCACCCGGCTAGCACGAGGCTGAGGAGGCAGGCGGGTGAAAGGGGAGCCGATCGGGTGTTGTGTTGTGATAAAGAGGAGGAGGAGGAGGAGAAGGAGGTGGATGAGACACGAAGAGCAAGAGCGAAGGGGGATGGGCTGGGCTTTGTCGGTGCAGGCATGTAGACAGGCAGACGCATGCAGAGTCATTCAGAGCAAATTCAGTGGAGAACACAGCTCGAGTCGTCGCGTGTGTGTGTTGGTATTTAGGAGGCAGCTTGGACAGCAGATGTGTGTGTGTGTGTGTGTGTGTGTGTGTGTGTGTGTGTGTGGATGCATTGAGCCTATAGATGTCCATCAGTGATCGCAGTAGCATGCTTTTGATGTCACTGATGTTGCTCTCCGCCCCTCCATGTACTGCCACGTCCTCACACACTGTGGAGACATGCATCCTCGAGCTCACACCTGCATGCACGTACACAAACACATACACATGCATGCAGATGCATCAGGAGCCAAAAACAGGACAGGAACAGCCAGGAACAGGAACATCACCCCCTACAGTCTCTGCTGTTGCAGCGTCAGCATCTGACTGTTTAATTTCCTGTCTGATAGTTTTCCGTGTGTGGCCAGAAATCACAGCTAAACGCAGCTTCAGTGACGACTGGATGTCAGCTGCTTGTTGCTGCTTTGTTTCATCAGTCAGGTGCACTGGCTTAGATCAACACTGGGCACCTTAAATAGTTTCTGAACCAGCATAAAACATTACATTTGAGTTATCAGTGGTAATATCAATAGAACATCACCATGAACTTGTGAAGTGATTGTAATGTGTTTGTTTGTGGCGCAGTCTGTCTGCACAACCTGCTGCCTCCTGTATCATTTCGTAGCCTCTAACTGAATCTCTGTGGTTTGGAGTTTAGTTTCTCTCCTGCGTCCTGTTTTTACTTTAGACATCTGCTTTATTTTACTGTTTCATGTTTGCTATCAGCCGTATTGGAAGTTGTGTGAAGCTGCTGCTTGAAAGCTCGACATTTCCTTATTTTGCTGCTTCACAATAAAAGTTTATACCCAACGAAATAACGGGGGATTTTTATTGTGAGGAATCTATGATCAATGAAATGTGTTTAACACTGAATTAGTGGCTTTTCTTCAAGTAAGACAAGTCGAAAATGGGTGTCTGTGCGTGTCCACTCTAAATTCAGAGGTTTTACGGGTCTGTGAATGCAGAAACTCTTTCATGAGTACTTTCTCCTCAGCAGCAGATTGTGTAGTTTGAGTCGTGGGGGGACATCAGATCGATGGATGAAAGGAGCAGAGAGGCGAGTGGAGGCAAAGTTTTAGACTCAGCGCACTTGCTCCATTTGTGCCCAGAGTACACCGTACACTGAGAGTGTGGAGCAATGAATAACTTAACAGTATATATTCCAACAGCGCTCCTAATGTTGGTCCAGCTCCAAAAATAAATCAATATTTGGCACCAGGTGTTGATATATCGTGCTGGGCCTCCACAAATAAATGAATGTGTGGGAAACCCTGTCCACAGCTGAAATGTGATTGTCAGTGTGATTTCCACGTTACACTAGTCACCTATCACTAGTGTCACATTCAGAATGACCAGCGACATATTTTGTTCAGGGCAACGATGGCACAGGCAGACTGAACTCTGGATGTGTCTACAGTGCAGTCTGATCCCCCCATCAAACACCCCCTCCCCCCGTTCTCTCACACACACGCATGTACACACACTCTGATCAGAGAGGTGGATTTTGGATGCATGCTCTCACCGGCTGCAGTCACATGACGGTGCAGTGTCACCCTCTCTGCATTGTGTTGGTTAGTGACCTGACCTGAGAGCTGAACTGGAATGCAGCCTCTCTCCCAGACACCACCCAGCTCCCAGTCAGATGTAGGTCAGCCCATAGCTCTGCTATAATGCCTCCTGTTGTGTCATACGTGAGAATGATAGCAGCTCTTCTCAGACACCGCGACGAGCCGCCACAGTGATAATCTGTGGCAAAGAGCCGAGTGTAGTGCTAACAATGGCAGGGTGATGGGTGTGATTCTGAGTACGGACTGCCAAATGTAAGGTTGTCCTCCCGCTGCATGTCAGAGTCCCAACTCTGATTATTTATGTGTTTGAACAGTGCAAAGATGCACAGAGTTGACCTGTCGATGTCAGAGACCATGCTTTAAATAAAAGGGGATTAATATCTGCAAAGATTGAGAACATATGCAGAAAATGCGTCTTAACCTTCGCTTGCAAGAGAGATGAAAATTGAAGCGATTTAGCCGAAGAAACATTTCGAATAATTTGATAATAGAGTTGTCACAACCCAGGAGGACTTTTGTATGATACTGGAATCATGTACAAAGTTCAGACCAGTTTTATAGGAAATGAAGACCAGAAGAACAAAACCAGTTGACCAATCTCAGCTTTGATGATCTTTGACCAGCGGAACTCAAGGGACACCTTCTGTAACGTGACATCTCTCTCTCCGCAGGGTGAGGAAGCTGAAGGAGACGCTGGTGACGGTGCAGCAGCTCGACAAGAACATGAGCAACCTGCGGACATGGCTGTCTCGCATCGAGGCGGAGCTGGCCAAGCCGGTGGTCTACAACGTCTGCCACAGCGATGAGATTCAGAGGAAACTTGCTGAGCAGCAGGTGGGTGAAGACAAACAGTTCTGTTTGAGCAGCTTATTATTCAATCATGAAAGTGTGTACAAAGTTTTAAAGTGGTCACATATCTAGTAAGGGAAAAAGTGAGGTCAGATGGGCTGTGGTTCCATACAGAAGCAAATTGGGAGAGGTTTTTTCAGGTGGCCAGTTCTGCATATAGAAATTAGCTAAAGGAGTACTTAAGCCTCCAAATAACTATTTGTATATCAGTTACTCAGCCTGTCTTACACTGAATTTGTAAGTAAAATTTTGTTTTTTTCGCACGCCTTCAAAGTGAACGAAAAATCCAAAAAAAGGAGAAAATTCTTGATGAATTGTTGATGATTGATGATTAACAACAGCAAAACTACACTGCTCAAAGAAATCAAGGGAACCCTTAAAACACACATCAGATCTTGATGAATGAATTATTCAAGTTGAAAATCTTTACTGACGTACACTGTGCAATTTGTTGAGAACAAAATGGCATAACTACGGTCAATGAAAACCAAAATCATCAGCCCACTGAGGGCTGGATTCAAAATCACACCGAAAATCAAACAAAAAAATTGAAATCACAGGCTGATCCAACTGGGACGGACACTGTGGAGCATGTGCCGAGTGCCTCAGCTAGTTAGGAAACAAGAGGTTGGGCACTGGGCGCTACTCTTGTGCCTACTATGTACCAACTTTTAAAGGTGCAGAGGCAAGTTGCGTCAGAGGTTGCTAAACAACCACAACCAGCACTGTATCATGCCCTACGTACCAGAAATCCTGAGTGCAGAGCTGATCTTCTTCCAGACGTTGTTTTGTAAGAGTGCATTAGGCCAAAAATATTGTCCTTGGGACGGCGTCGCTTTGGCGTTTGAGCATGTCTGCTGCACGTCTACATTGAAAACACTTATTTGAGGGCACAAAAAACACGGCATGTGTCCGGCCCCTTAGTCCAACTTTGAGAAGTTTGATTTGGTCGATTTCAGTCAGACTAACTTGTTTGAATGTGTTTTAAAAGTCCTGTTTTAGTCGGACAAACACAATAAATTGATTTCCTCTGATGTCATGTAAACGTACTGAATGTTAGGTGAGCACTTCAAAGTTTCCTGCCTCTGTCTCACTTCTCCGTCAGCATCAGATTGACAGATGCTAAATGGTTTATTATGTTTAGAGTTATTCACCGAACCAAACTGACAGAGTTCAGGAACAAAGGTACAATAAATAAGCATAACAGGAGACTCTGGTGTGTCTTTGTGAAGGGATGATGAGACTTATGAGTTAAAGAAAACTTTAAATGGTAATTCACAGCGGTAGCAAATATGGAACAGCACCTCCTCCCACCTGACACCTCCATCTAACCACTGAGCTCAGACATCCTCCAGGTGAAAACAGGCTTAAAAAGCTTTACGATGGCTCAGGGCAGAGTGGAGACTCCACTTAAAGGGGAGACATGGCAGGGAAGTACCTTACTCACACACTAGTGATGCACGCCGGCTTTTAAACCCTTTGTGTTTCGGCCACCCTGTAGTGGTTCACGGCATAATAACAGAGGAGCAGCGTAATGTGTGCTGCTAAGTAAAATCTCAGCAAGCTGCAGGACAGAGGGGTGTTTGTGAAGGAGGAAGCTGTCACACTGGGCTGAGAGATGGTAAATGGACTGAGAGCTCGGCCTCAGACTGCAGCCCAAAGAAAGAAAATGGACTTGTGCTACTTCACTGAGAGGAGAAAGGTTTGGGGTGTGAGAGGAGGTGGAGGGGTGGAAAGGGTTAGAAAGAGAAATATTCAGACAGAAGAAAAATGAGATTTGATCTTTTGGCAGGTTTTCTACTTCACCAGTATCAGACTGTGTCAAATGTAAAGCAGGATTTATACTTCTGCGTCGAATTGACGCCATACCTACGCTACGTCATACCCTACAGCATAGCCTGACATGCACCTCCCCGGGAATGTAACTACACTTCGGGGTGACACAGACCTCCTGTCTATTTCTGTAAGCTGAAACCATTTCCCTCAGTGGAAACAAAGCTTTGATTTACTTTAATTTCACAGATAAGAAACAATAAATTATGAAGACAATAAAGCCTAAAAATAGCATTTTAAGTCTTGTGTGTGATTTATCCTGGCTTCATATGAGCAGAGGCTAATTTATACAATGTAAAATGCCATAGGCTGGCGCTAATAACGATAGAATGTTATATTTGTTTGGAAAACGTGTTTAGTATAAGACAGTTGTTTTGTCAGTGAACCTTGTGAGTTGTAATTGAGCTGAATTTTGTAACGTTACCTTTGTTAAATGTTGCTGTTGTCCCTGTCTTCATATGAGTAGAGGAAAAGTCAGCTAGCTGCTGGGCTAATTTATACAATGTAAAATGCTATAGGCTTATGCTAATAACATTAGCATGTTGTATTTGTTTGGAAAATGTGTCCAGATAAAGACAAGTGTTTGTCTGTGAATGCTGCGAGTTATAGTGAAGCTGATTTGTGTACTTGTGTTTGACATTGTCTCTGTTAAGCCATGTTTAATGTGGGTTTAATGTGTGTTTAATGTGAGTTTAATGTGTGTTTTGAATCAACTAAACTAAACAGCACTTTACTTCACAATGGCGTAGGCCACGTGTGTCGGCTACGGCAGTATAAATCCACCTTAAAAGTGAGAAATAATGACCTCATGTACCTACATAAGATTACACCACAGCAACATATCAACAAGGACAGTACTGTCAGAAAAAAAACACCAAAAAGTCTCTCAAACTGCCATCAGCGTAAAGGCCTCTTTCTATTACACAAGACTTTTAGGGCCAGGCATAAGTTGAAAAAAAAAGATAAGAGGGAAATTTTAATTTTCACTTTACTGTTTACTTGAATGAGAAAGTGCGTAGGGACTTTTGACTGGCTCTCTACATTTGAATTTAATGGCATAAAAATGCATCTCTCACACAGAAAGTGTGCGGGGCACCTTGTTCTCATGACAACAAAATTGGTCAGATGCTCATTTGTTGAAGGCACTGATGATTTCCTGCTAATCATTTTCTCTCCTCTCCAAAACACTTAACACGTGTGCAACGAGGGTTTTGACAGAAAAATAAAATTCACCTGAAATCTTGAGCAGCCTGTCTGACTTTGGACAGAGACATATCTGAGGAAAGAATACATGTCTGGAGAAAGAAATGGTCCGTGAAAGAGAGAGGGAGAGACGTGTGACGGACATGCAAAAAAGAAAACACGAGTGAACTGGTAAAAAGTGAGGAAGAAGCACAGCAGAGAGCTGCGCCGGCTGAAAGAGACGGCGCCTCAGAAAAGGCTGCAGCTCTCTCCATTAGAGGATGAAGGATGGCTGAAATGACTCCTGTGTGGATGGGCTCTTTAAGCTTTCATCTGTCTCCATGGCAACCCAGAGAGTGGTAACTTTGAACAACAAAAGTGCTGTCAGTCTTCAGAAGGAGCTACGTACCAATTCCCTCTCACCAAAGAAGTCCCAATGTGTTGTTGAAGTCCTGTAATGATCTCAGAGCTCTGTGGACGACTGACAGTGAAAACCATCAGCACATTAGAAGTTAATGTTTGTTAAGTCTTGTTGTTTCCCTGTTTCACTCCACTGCTGCTTTTAGGAATGACTGTTGTTCTGAACATCATCTGTTGCACTCAGGAACAAATGCTTGTCTAAATTATAGTTGGGTTTTTTTTGGGCAGCTGAAAACTATTACTGTATTCTTCTAAGCATCTTGTTGTATCAATGTGTAAATGAGCTGCATGTGAGTCCATGTGACTGAAGTGTATCTGTGCTGTTTGACCTGCAGGATCTGCAGCGGGACATCGAGCAGCACACAGAGAGCGTGGCGTCGGTGCTGACGCTCTGTGACGTCCTGCTCCACGATGCAGATGCCTGCGGCAGCGACTCGGAGAACGACTCCATCCAGCAGACCACCCGCAGCCTGGACCGACGCTGGAGGAACATATGTGCCATGTCCATGGAGAGGAGGATGAGGTGAGCAGTCAGATGCAGCGTTAATGTTTAATTAGGGTCTAAAAATAAAGTGAAATCTCCTGATGATGTCTTTATAATGTCAGGTTTGGTCATAACAGAAAAATAAGACCTGACATGGTGACCTAATCAGGGTGTTTACAGGTCCTTAAAAAGTCTTAAATGGAAATTTCGGTTTATTTCAACCTGTCTCCTATCGTCCTAAATTTGTTTCAAGTGACTAGTGAAATAAAAATAATAGTTAGCATGTTAGCCGTTAGTCTAGATACAGCCGGGGTGCATAGTAGCGTCAGACCTGTTAAAACGTAAGTGAACGGGCAACCTTCAAGTGCAAAGTTAGTCCACTAAACAAGCTTTTTTTCCCACAAAGACCGCCTCATATCGTTAGGATAAATGTCAGAGAACATATAGAAAACCACATGTAAACGTGTTGTCTTACCTTACCGGTGTGCTGCCATGTTTGTTTATCCCTCTAGCTCTGCTTTCCAAAGCGCGGAACAAGCAGTGATCTCATAGCGTGCCTGAACAAGCAGCAACAGCTGGAAGGCAGAACTGGACAGTAGCCTGAAAACTTCATTCATTTATTTTATGAAAGATTTATAGAATAATGGCTGACTTTTTGCCAGACTTCAACTTTGTGGAGGAGGAATTTGATTTTGCAGAGTTTGATGGCCGCCCTTATTTATTTGAGCCAGAATACACTGACGAAGAGCTTCGTGAAACTGAAGAACAGAGGAGGAGAGAGAGAGAGAGGTGCAACAGGTAGAGGACGAGAGAGGAGGAATGGCTGCTGCAAGGCTGTGTAGCTCTGGAGATTGGTGGTGTACCTGTGAATGCTGTGCCCCAGTGCCCACAGAAGAGGAATGCCTCTGTTGCAAGGAATGGGACCGGTTGCAGCCTTATTTTCAAGGTCTGGATGTGACCGAGGACGAGACATCTCCACCTGGAGTAGTATCCAGCTGGGCTTTATCTAGAGCTATAGAAATTTCAGGCACGATCGCTGCTTGCTCTTGCGATATTTCGGCTGCGCTTTGGAAAGCAGAGCTAAATGTAAACAAACATGGCAGCACACCGGTAAGGTAAGACAACACGTTTACATGTGGTTTTCTATATGTTCTCTGACATTTATCCTAACGATATGAGGCGGTCTTTGTGGAAAAAAAGCTTGTTTAGTGGACTAACTTTGCACTTGAAGGTTGCCCGTTCACTTACGTTTTAACAGGTCTGACGCTACTATGCGCCCCGGCTGTATCTAGGCTAACGGCTAACATGCTAACTATTATTTTTATTTCACTAGTCACTTGAAACAAATTTAGGACGATAGGAGACAGGTTGAAATAAACCGAAATTTCCCTTTAAAATGTCTTAAATTAAGTCTCCTAAAATAAGGCCTTAAATTGTCTTTCATTTAGATTTGATGGGTCTTAAATATTTTCGGTCCTATGACTGTAAATTTCTCCAAATTTCATATAAGATGGTATAAAAAGGTCTTAAAAAGTCTTAAATTTAACTTGGTTATATTTATATAGACACTTGTTAATACTCCTACACAAAGTAAACATACATAAATTTATATAGAACTTAAGTGATCAGTCAGTCGATCTTTATACTGCATGTTTCATGAAGAACAGTTGACACAGAAACATATTTTTAAATGAATGTATTTAAATGAACTGTCTCAGCTGCTCACTTGACCTTTGTCATCACACAAAAAAAATTAAATGACTGATTGATTCCAGGATTGAGGAGACGTGGCGTCTGTGGTGTAAGTTCCTGGACGACTTCTCTCGCTTTGAAGACTGGCTGAAGACAGCTGAGCTCACCGCAGCGAGCCCAGACTCTTCTGACGTCCTCTACACCAGCGCCAAGGAGGAGCTCAAGAAGTTTGAGGTCAGGGGACAAATCTCTCTCGCTCTTTTTTTTTTTTCTTTAAATTTATTATTCTTCCAAACTTTAAACTTTGGCAGAATACAGGAAAAAAAGACCATAAATTAACATGAAGACCAGTTACATGTCCGTTCACTTTACATAAATGATTTGATGTTTGTCCTGATGACGATGGTACAGAAAGAACATATTCATTAAAATCAGAAGAGTTTATCTGGTTGCTAACCTGCTCTGTAAATTCTAGTTTTTAGCTTGATGGTGGCACTAACAGTGTCCGCCACCTTAAAAACTCATCCTCTGGGGGGCATGAGTGTAAATGTAACAGTAAACTCACTATTAGATTCAAATTATTTGTGTACGCATGACGTTTTGACCGGATGTTGGCACCAGGGGAAAGGTTCAGGGAATAAACAAAGATTTTTGGGTCCTTGCTAGTTGCCATTATGTTGTCAGGTGTCAGGTGCAGGTGCGCCTGACTTTTAAAGGGAATAGGATTCAAATAAACACAAGAAGTTTGTGCTCTAATAATAATAAAAAAAAAAAAAAGGGATCAGCGCTCAGTGAATAATCCTCCTAAGCCCTACGATAAGCTATTATGGCAAGGCTTAACTATACAGACCCGTGAGCAGTGATAACTAGCATGTCTTTGGGGTCATCGGGTGGGAACCTCCTTTCACCGGTGTTTCGTCTAGTTAGTCCCACGACACCTCCAGGAGGCTAGACAGTGATCTCTGGCGTCCCAGAGACACTCCCCTAATGCCAGGTCTCACTGCTCCCCACACCAACCCAACAACCTCCTTTACCTTACCTATACTACCACAGAGGAGGTAGACCCAGGGAAGGAAGCCTTGTTAGGCTATCACACTCCCCCGCCGGGTTAGGCTGTACAGTCTACCTCCCCAGGACGAGCCCTCACAACAATGACACCTCCAGGAGGCTGGACAGTGATCTCAGCCCAAACAGCACTGCCAACTTCAACCAAACCCAGGCTCCGTTTATGCGAGCTCCAGGCAGAAGCAATGCTGATACTACCTTTACTAGCACATTCACCATACTCTATTTCACACGCTACATAGCATAACTCCAATGTAAGCTAAAGTTAAAGGAGATAAATGAACTCACAGGATCAGCAAACACACTCACTTTGCAGCATGGTCTCAAACAAAATGGATTCAAATAGGCCACTCCCACACTTAAATAACCTTCCTCTTCCTGGATTTCCTTCTTACTTACACATGGCTTTCTCAGCCCAAACAGCACTGCCATCTTCAACCAAACCCAGGCTCCATACATGCGAGCTCCAGGCAGAAGCAATGCTGATACTAGCTTTCCTGTCACATTCACCATACTCTATTTCACACACTACATAGCATAACTACAATATAAGCTAAAGTTAAAGGACTTACAGGATCAGCAAGCACACTCACCTTGCCGCATGGCCTCAAACAAAATGGATTCCAATAGGCCACTCCCACACTTAAATACTTCCTCTTCCTGGATTTCTCCTGACAGGAAGTGGATCTCTCCACCTGATCTCAAGGAGTTATGTGCCCTGCTTAGTAGTTCCCCCTGCTGGCCCCCAGCTGACATTATTTCTTCTGTAATAGATAAACTGGCTGCATTTAATTGCTTCATCTGACATTTCCCTCACTGTCTTCCTCAAATTCTGTCCCCGCACTCCGAGTTCCCCCAGGAGTGAGACAGTTGATCTTGCTATGAATCCCCTACACCCCACTTCCACTGGACAAATCCTAGTCTTCCATCCTCGCTGCTCAGCTTCTGCTCCTAAGTCTGCATATCTAAGCTTTTTTCTTTCATAGGCTTCTTCCACTGAGTCTTCCCAAGGAACTGTCAGCTCAATGAAATAAACTATCTGTTGACTCACTGACCACAACACTAAGTCAGGCCTCTGCCTGGTACAGACTATTTCCTGAGGAACAACAAGCTTTCCCCCTAAATCTACTTGCATTTCCCAATCACAAGCACCTTCTAGGCGGCCACACCCTTGCCTCCTCACTAACTTATCCCTTCTGTATTTCTCTCCCTCACGGACAAACTGAATTACTAAGCCCCTATCCTTAACACCTTCTGAATTCACCTGTCTTCGTTTCCTTTCGATGCCTGCAGCTAAACATTTCAACACCTGATTATGTCGCCATGTATATCGGCCTTGTGACAAGCCAACTTTACAGCCTGACAAAATATGCTTTAAAGTTGCGGTACGTGAACACAATGGGCATGATGGGTCCTCATTTACCCACAGTTTTAGGTTCTGGGGGGTTGGTAACACATCGTATGTAGCCCCTACCAGGAATCTAATACGATTCTCCTCCATACTCCACAGGTCCCTCCAACTAAGCTTCCTCTTCTCTACACTTTCCCAATTCAACCACTGTCCCTGTTTAGCCTGGGCCACTACCTTTGCACCCCTTACTATCTCTTCCTGTCTGCGTAGCTGTTCTACAACCAGCTTTCTTTTATCTTTGAGGCCTGCTGTATTCCATACCGGTTTGCCTGAGCCAAGCCCCAGGCCTCCCCGGCCAAACTGAACATTACCTACAATCTCTGCATGTCTAAGAGCTGCCTCTGCCTCCTGAACTGCCGATCTTGGGTTCCACTTCCTCCCCTTGGTTGGATTTGGAACCACACTCCTAACTACCACGTCCTTACTCCCACATAACAAGAGCTCTGTCCTGACCTTGGTACATTTAAATTCCTCTGTTAAACTAGATACTGGCAGCTGAAGTATCCCTTTTCCATACAATGCAACACTACTTAGGCACCTAGGAGCGCCCAACCACTTCCTAATATAGGAGCTAACCGACCTTTCCATTCTCTCCACAACAGATATTGGAATTTCATAAACTGACAATGGCCACATTAACCTAGGATATAGCCCAAATTGCAAACACCACAACTTCAACTTTCCTGGAAGTTCTGATTTATCTATTCTATCCAATCCTTCAGCCACATCTTTTCTAAATTTCACCACCTGTTCCTTATCATTCAACTCTACATTGTAGCACCTACCTAAGCTCTTTACTGACTTTTCCCTAATTGTTGGGATGTCCTCATCATCTATGACAAACTTCCTATCACTTAACTTCCCTCTACATATCGAGATGCTTCTAGATTTACTAGGCTTGATTTTCAGGATGACAGGAGATTGGTTGTATAATTTTTACACCCAAAACACACCTGTGATTAATTAAGGGACTGAATACAACCCCTTTGCCCCTTGTGCCTCACTTTGCGCTCAGATTATGCACCGTTTGACGAGCAGATGTGGAGCTGGACTCTCCCTATATGCTCTCATGCCATGCACTTTAGACCATGTTATAGATTGTTTAAACAGAGCCCTAGGATTCATCCTCTGGGTACAATAAATGAAGTAGTCCAGTAGTTGCAACATTTTGCCTGGACCAAAATGTTCTACAGGGTAAATTAAAGGACCAACATCACCATCCAATAATTTGTTGGAGAACAAATTGAGAAAAATGAAATTAGAAAGTAAGAAAAGTGAGTATTAATTCTACTGATGTAGTCTTTTAAAGCCCCTCTTCAGATCATAAAACTGAGGCAGATATGTAATTTATGATTCTAGATTTTATAAATACCATCTTTTTATTTGCAAATGTTGACAAGCACAAAGTAAAGTAAACATGTACTCAGACTAATATTTTTTATTCTGACTTGACTTAATGTCGTAAAACAAAGAAACAACAAACAGAAATTCAGCACTGCTCTTTTTTCCATTTTAATATCAGTCAGCTGTGTCTTTTTGTTTTCTTTCCTCTTAAAATGAGCCCAAAGTGAAATATTTTCCATCTTCGCACAGCAGCATTTGGACTCATATGTTCCACAACAGGCCAGTGGAAGTGTCCAACATCTGGGACCAGTTTGCTGTTGTTTACTTTGTCAGAAAATAAAATGATAGAAATGCACCGCAGCTTTGGAAGATGGAGTTCAGCACTAACAGAGATCTGTGTCTCACTCTGCTGTTTCAAACACTCATCTTACACACCACATGTCCCAGTGTGGCTGCAGCGTCAGGTTCAGGTGTATTGTGCTGCCCTGACACTCGGAGGTAACCTCTGATGTGTCAGTCTGGATTTAGAAACACAGATTAGCATTTGGTAATCTGGACTCTGCCAAAGGGCCCTCATCACCACGGCAACAGGGATCCAGTATAGATGGTGGTGATATTTAAACACACTTCATCCTTCGGAGGACCAGTGACCTACATACTGGCCATCAGAGACGTGTAATGGAAGCTGTGGGAGCGTAATGGTTAGAGTCAACTTCAAATCCATAAAGTGACTGGGAGAGGTTGTTAATCCTGCGGAGCAGCTGCTGGTGGAGGCCTGATGTGTGTGACTCTGTCAGACTGTAGACTGACTTTATTTAAATGTTAGAAAAAGAGCATGTGTACTTTGTTTTTGGTTTTATCCTCCCTTCCTTCCTTTTTTTATCCCTCCCTTCCCAAAAATCCAGACTTGGCCCTCGATCATAGCCTTTGGTTGGCTGCTGGACTTTTAAGTTCAAAATCTGATGTTGCATTAATTTAAAACGTATTTATGTACATAAATCAGTCACTCAATTAGTCATTCAAGCTCCAATCAGAGACGTTTTATGTTGGATGAGAAGTGTTTCACAAGTGGGAGCAATCCTACGGTGGCCAACAAGGGCAAATGTGCAACAATGACCAGAAACATTTCCACAAGGAGAAACATGCTGCAGCTTCAGAAATGATGCCAGTTAAAACATGGTGTCTGCAGGGTCTAAATCAAATGTTGGAAAATGAAGGCCCTTAAAAAGTATTTAAAAGTCTTAATTGCAATTTTATGAAGTATTAAATTTTCTTGGCATTCAAACTTGGACAAAAAGTATCCATGAATGTATAACTTATTTTCCTCCTCGTGACTATCACAAACGGTGTGTAGGTAGACACACTCGGACTGCCGCTCGGGCCGTGCGCGTACCTGTGCGACATCACGCGACGACGAAACAGAGGAGCAAAAGACAATAAAAAATCCTTCTCATCTTATCTGAGTTCTGTTGTATGTTTGTGCTCCATAGATTAAATTGCAAACTACAACTGTTTATTAAGTTAAAGACGCGTTGCTGCTAACGACAGCTTAAAGTGGCGATGAGGTCTTAAGGTTTTTTTGGAAGGTCTTAAAAATGTCTTCAAAAGGTATTGAAATTAACCTCAGGATTCCTGCATATACCCTGTAACAGATACATATGAAAAGTCAAAATAAATACAACAATGGAAACATGCTGCAAATGAAAAAATCTGCTTCAGAAAATCAAAACAAAAAAAGTCACAACAAACGTTGCAAATACAGAAACCATGCAAAGTCACAAACATACAAAGCCTGAAAACAAATATGTTTTTGTTCCCGTTATACATTTTGTTCTATTTATTTTGGATTTTCAGAAGCTTTTTTTTTAATTTGCATTGCTTCTGGAGCTGCAGCACGTTTCTCCAAATGGAAATGTTTTCGGCCGTTGAATGTTCAATCCAGGGTGCCACATCTGGAAATCTAAAATGCCTCTTAAGGAGAAACTTGTGTAAATCTCTCACACAACACCAACTGAAAATAATTACGTGACCTCTTGAAAACTTCAACAGAAGACTTTTTCATTTGTACTCATATTTCCGTTCTCCTCTCAGGCGTTCCAGCGGCAGGTTCACGAGCGTCTGACACAGCTGGAGCTGGTGAACAAACAGTATCGCCGTCTGGCCCGGGAGAACCGAACTGATGCTGCCAGCAAACTTAAAGTCATGGTCCATGAGGGAAACCAGAGGTGGGACAGCCTGCAGAGGAGGGTGGCCTCTGTTCTGCGCAGACTCAAGGTGAGACGAGGAGGAGATCTTACACTACAGCATATATTTACAGCTGTGTTGGAAGCTTCCTCAAACAGCAGCTAAAGATTGATAAATCAGCAGCAACAAACATGAAATTGAAAACAAATGAGTGAGATCAACTGTCAGAGAGTAAACATCAGCATGTGTCGGCCCTCTGCAGCTGATCTGTGGAGCATCTCCCCGCTCTCAGCTCTAAGCCGTCAGGATTTAGGTCACCTCTCAGACGGTGACGAGGCACGAGGCGTCACGTTGGCAGGAAGCCGTTTGCATGGCGGCATGTGGCGTTGAGCAGATGGAGGATGTTTATGTTGCTTTATAAAGGTTGCATGTAATCAAAGAACTCTGACTGGTGCTGTTGACCTCTGCGGGCTCGGCCCCTATAAGCCATATTCACATTTACAGATATGTGCAGCGGACCAGGGTCAGCTGTGATTAATGTACGAGAGAGAATGAACATAGGCCGACTGAGAGGAAGAAGAGAAGGGCTCAAATTGGATATATCATGGTGTTGAGATCAGGAATTCATTCAATTCATACATTTGCTCCTCGATTTTTCTTATCTGTGACTTTAAATCTTGAGTTCAGCACCACAGACAGAGGATGTGTGTAATAATTCCCATTTTTATTCTCTGTAGTGGTGTAACATAAACTCTGTTCCCACCAAACACTTTCAGTATGGCACCTTTGTAGCCAACAGTAACCCTTCAGACATGGTACCTAGGGTTTCCTGTTTATCGTCCACAGAACGAGGCTGCACGCCGACATTTTCAGAACAAACTAAAACAGGCTGCAGTGAGAGTCTCTCTCCGTGGGATATTTAAAAATACTCTTAACTACTGTTAGTCATACTGCTCTGAGTATCTTAACAGCATTCAATAATGATATCCGTCTTCCTGCAGCACTTCACCTCTCAGAGAGAAGACTTTGAGGGAACTCGTGAGGGGATCCTGGTCTGGCTGACAGAGATGGACCTGCAGCTCACCAACGTGGAGCACTTCTCCGAGAGCGACATCGAAGACAAGATGAGACAGCTGAACGTAAGTCTGCTACTGACTGTTACACTTTTGATAAATGATCACCTGCAGTGTGTCAGAAATTAGCACCCAGTTCTCATCTTTAACCAAACTGAATCTTTTTCTTCTCGTCATGCCACGCTCTGCAGGGCTTCCAGCAGGAGATCACCCTCAACACCAACAAGATCGACGCCCTGATCGTGTTCGGGGAGAACCTGATCCAGAAGAGCGCTCCTCTGGACGCCGTGTTGATCGAGGACGAGCTGGAGGAGCTGCACTCCTACTGCCAGGAGGTGTTCGGCAGAGTGGCTCGCTTCCACCACCGCCTTGTCAACAGACGCCCAGTCAGTGCCAAATATATACATTTATCTTTTTAATTACACCCAAACTCACAGATGTTTGAGGCCAGGATTGATGACAGATGAACATCTCACCAGACAACATGAGCTTTAAATACTTAATTCCTTCTTCTGTGTTTGTGTAGGTTCTGGAGGAGGAGAGGGAGCTGTCAGACCACGACACAGACCTGGACGACTCACCTGATCTGACCAACGGGACCTCCTGGAGCGAGGCGAGGAAGAAGGAGGGGGAGGTTTCAGCAGGAGGTGGAGTCTCAGCTGGACGGCAGGTCATGTGCCACCTCCTAGCGCCCCCTCTGGAGCGGTCGGGAAGAGAGACCCCCGTTAGCGTGGACTCCATCCCGCTGGAGTGGGACCACACTGTTGATGTGGGAGGATCGTCGTCACACGAAGACGACGAAGACTCCACCTTCTTCAGCGCCCTGTCAGGTAAACACATGCATTTTTGCTAAAACCTTACAATTTAAAACGCATAAACGGTCTCATGCACGGACGAGTAGCATGCCTGAGCTGTTTATGTAGAAAATTTTCTCCATAAATTCAACAAGTAAGTGATATATAAATGATGATTTGGGAGGTGAAATATTCCTTCGGTATACTTGACAGGGCTTCATAACGTGTGGAGCTCGTTCCAGACACTGTTGACCTCCACTCTTTCTTACAGACATGAAGGTCACAGAGAGCTCAGAGTCCTTTGTTAGAGCGACTGTCAGAGCAGTGAAAGCTGCGTCGGGTAGGCACTCTGCCTGCTGCATGCGTCTGCCTCACTGTGTGCTTATGGGCCTGCATCCCGTCTCCTAGCAACCCCACATCCCCATCCCTCATCTAAGTCACAGACTCCTTGTTTTTCCTAGTTTTGCCTCATGTTGTGTACCTTCAGTTACAGGAGTAGCTGCACACTACGACAATTTATCATTGACTGATATCAATGACATATAAAGTACAAAGACCTGCATGATGTGATAATGGGTGCTGTTTACTTGTGCAGTCCATTTGTTTTGATGCTGTTTTTGCATGTTGTATTTGACAGAAACTTCAGTTTTACGCATGCGTCAGGTGTTCTGTTTGTTCATAAGACTGTGTGATACCTCAGGGATGATTCTTATGGTCTTTGTTTTTCAATTATCGCTCTGTTTTCTCTCTGTGGTTCATTGTTTAACCTTTTTGGTTTCACTCCTCTTTCCATTTCTTCTTATTTGTTACAACATTTTTACTGAACTCTTTCCTTTTCTCTCTCCTCAGTGAAGTCAGTGACCGACCCGCCTAGCTGGCACCAGCCCGGCTCCCCAGAGAGGAAACGAGTCCCCCGAGAGATGATCCGAGGCCTGAGCTCATCTCCCACACACACCACCAGCACTCCATTCCACCAGCAGGGCTACGTAAGGACGCACAAACCAAGAGTCACACATCTTAAAGCTTCTGTGTCCAAAGGAATTTAAGTGTTTGAGGTTAAAGTGATGTGGACGCACACTGTGTTCAGGTTAAGCTGATGTCGGAGTGCAGTGGCAGCATCAACACCGTGAAGAGAGTCAAGCTGATCCTGAACGATGAGGAGGAGCTGGAGGGTTCGGGTCTGACCAGCAGCACGGCCGACAAACAGACCAGCACAGGTACGCTGACTGAGAGGAAACAGCAGAGTGAGAGGTGTCACTCTGATGGAGGTCCTGCAAGTTGAAATGACAATCTAACAATATATCATGAATCACTTCACAGCAGTGTTCGACAGTGTTTCATTAACTGTGACTGTCTGTGCAGGTGTGATCGAGCGCTGGGAGCTGCTACAAGCACAGAAGTTCAACAACGAGACGGACATCAAGCAGGACCTGGAGCAGTGGCGGAAGCTGAACTCTGACCTCTGTGACGTCACTTCCTGGTTGGGCAGGGTGCTGCCAGAGCTGGAGAGGCTACAGCGGATCGCACCGTCCACCAGTATCCGAGACATCGAAATCAACATCAGGAAACATAAGGTGCAGCAGCAGCACCGTCTAATCATATAGACAGATACACACTTCATCACATCCACACTGATATTTATCTCCTGCCTGTTTCATCTAGGAGATGCAGAAAACCTTCAACAGCTACAAGTGTCTCATGATCTCTGCCAACCTGAGCAGCCGCCACTTCCTGCGGGGCGACAGCGCCGAGCTGCGGGAGCTGCAGGAGGCTCTCAGCTCAGCCAATCACAGCTGGACGCAGGCCTGCAGTGGCCTGGAGAGCTGGGAGAGGAGGCTGCACTCTGCACTCATGCAGTGTCAGGTCAGACATGGACACTCACTGCAGTTAAACCTGTCTGTCATCGATGAACACATGTACAGCTTAGAATACAGAGTCAAAATAATACACATAGTTTTGATTAACATTTAAATGAATAACGAAAGACGAGCTGCTCCTACGACCTCTGACCTCTGTGTTCTTCTTCAGGAGTTTAATGAGACGCTGCACTCCCTGCTGTTGTGGCTCGCTCAGGCTGAGAACACACTCAGCGCTGTGAATGTCAGCGACCAGTCGACGTCACGCGCCGCCCTGCTGGAGCACAGAGACATGCTGAGGGTGAGCAAATTTACATCAGGAGGGAAAAAACACGATTTATGCTATATCACAATACAGCAATATCAAAAATCTAGCATGATATATTGTCTCATATCTTGATACTGATATAATATCTTCATATTGTTCAGCCCCAATACAACTTTGTCTCAATTATTTGTCATGAAATCATGGAATTACAGTCAGGTCCATAATTATTTGGACAATGATATAGTTGTCGTCATTTTGGCTCTGTACACCACCACTATGGGTTTTTAATGAAACAATGAATACCTGCTTAAAGTGCAGACTCTCAGCTTTCATTTAAGGCTTTTTTCAAAAATGTAGTATGAACCGTGTAGGAATGACAACCATTTCTTCACACAGTCCCCCGACTTTAAGGGCTCATAAGTATTTGGACAAACTAACATAATCATCAATTAAACAGTCAGTTTTAATACTTGGTTGCAAATCCTTTACAGTCAATGACTGCCTGAAGTGTTGGACACATAGGCATCATCAGATGCTGGGTTTCTTCCCTGGTGATGCTCTGCCAGCCCTTTACTGCAGCCGTCTGCACTTCCTGCTTGTGTTTTGGGTGTTTTGCCCTCAGTTTTGGCTTCAGCAAGAGAAACGCATGCTCAGTTGGATTCAGGTCAGATGATATGACTTGGCCATTGCAGAACATTCCACTTCTTTGCCTTAAAAATGTCTTTGGTTGCTTTTGCAGTATGCTTCAGGTCATTGTCCAACTGCACTGTGAAGCATCGTCTAATGAGTTTTGAAGCATTTGGTTGAATCTGAGCAGATAATGGCGCCCCAAACACTTCAGCGTTTCTCTTGCTGAAGCCAAAACTGAGGGCAAAACACCCAAAACACAAGCAGGAAGTGCAGACGGCTGCAGTAAAGGGCTGGCAGAGCATCACCAGGGAAGAAACCCAGAATCTGATGATGCCTATGTGTCCAACACTTCAGGCAGTCATTGACTGTAAAGGATTTGCAACCAAGTATTAAAACTGACTGTTTAATTGATGATTATGTTAGTTTGTCCAAATACTTATGAGCCCTTAAAGTCGGGGGACTGTGTGAAGAAATGGTTGTAATTCCTACACGGTTCATACTACATTTTTGAAAAAAGCCTTAAATGAAAGCTGAGAGTCTGCACTTTAAGCAGGTATTCATTGTTTCATTTAAAACCCATTGTGGTGGTGTACAGAGCCAAAATGATGACAACTGTATCATTGTCCAAATAATTATGGACCTGACTGTAGGTAGAAAAAAAATGTCTGCTGCACAGTTTTTCACAAAAACCAAAACCTGTGTTGTGCAAACAGACTCACAGCCAACAAATGAGACAAGAGAAAACAGAGGTGTGACATGTTTATGTTGACCAAAGCTCAGTTTTAATTTACTAGATACAGATGTTACAATATCATCAGTGGCATGTGTATTCCAGTCTGCCCTGAGCTTTAACAGGAACAAATCTGCATAAATCTGAACATGTACACATGTACATGAATAATTTGACAAACCCTACTTTGATCCCAATGAAGACTGAACTGAAACTCATTTATCAGACACAGAATTCCAGGATGTTTAACTGTCTGTTGAGTCTCAGCTGTGACCTGACTGCTGTGCTCTCTGTCGCCCCCTGCTGCAGGCTCTGCAGGAGGAGCTCTGCAGCCGCCAGCGGCAGGTCTCCTCGCTGCAGGAGATCTCCTCTCAGCTCCTCCTGGAGGCCACCGGAGAAGACAGCGTGGAGGCCAAGGAGAAGGTCCACGTCATCGGCAACAAACTGCATCTCCTTCTGCGACAGGTGGCTGCTGACCTGCACACGCTGCAGGGGAGACTGGTGGGTCCTTCTCTCAGTCTGGTTACACTATGATGTGATGTAGTTTTCATACTCTCAGTGTTTTTCCTGACAGATGGTGTTAAAATTTGCGAGAGATCAAAATGTAATGAGCTGATCAAAGTAAATTACAGCTGTATACATTTTTAACATATACATATATAAAGCACACCTTCAGTTTGAGGTGCTTGTTGCCACAGACACTGCTCAGGTCATTACATAATGTTTTATAACCTGCCTGTCAGTATCACTTAGTAATTAAGAGGTAAAATGGACATTTGTTTTTATAGACTGAACCCTAGGAAAACCTTAAGGCAGGGAAAAACTTATGACTCTGGCTTATATAAATAAACCTGACCTGACAAGTAGCATCTGACATCTGTTGAAATATCTGTCTGTATCAGAGGGAAATAAAAAGATAAAATAAAATGAATGTATGTATGTCACTTTAGTGTTCAAGATTCCACAAAACAAAAACCATAAATGAGATATTATCAAAGTTAAAGTAAGGCCTTCATCAGTCTTATCTGATGGTCTGTTTGCTGTCTGTGTGTCAGGAAACCTGCTCAACCAGCTCGGAGTTGGACAGCATTGGTCTGGGAACACTCCACTCTCCTCTGCTGCTGCACAAGGTACATTCATATTTACCTTTCCTTTCTACCCTCCACAGGCTGCAGGCTTACAACTGTGACCCACAGTAACTTATGAACTTTAACTCAAACACTAACATTAGGTCAGGTTATTTGTTGTCTAGATTAATGTAAGGATATATTTTATTGATATTGCCTCAAAAATTACAGTGCTGTAGAAAGAATTCAAATTATTTAAGTAAAAAATGCAGTATTTCACAGTGAAAATGCTAAATTGCAACCGAACATTCCTGCACATACATGCTGATTATCAAAACAAAAAATGTCATACAATAGTAAGCATAATTTCATGAATAAACTCATGATAAACTCATAGTATGCCATAAAAATATCATAGGTTAGTTTTACTTTAAACTGTCATAGAAGAGTATGCCAAAATTAATCAAACTGAAAAAATGTTATTGTATGCTGCAGCATAAAAATTTGGTTTAAAAACAAAAAAAAAGGGGGTAAAAACGTCATAGTATAGTATGTCGAAAAAAATAACAAAATAAACGCCATAGTATAGTATCTCGAACAAAGTGGTAAAAACGCCATAGTATAGTATGTCGAAAAAAGTGGTAAAAACGCCATAGTATAGTATGTCGAAAAAGTAGAAAAGATAAACGCTATAGTATAGTATGTCAGAAAAAGTGATAAAGATGCCATAGTATACTATGTCGAAAAAAGTAAAAAAAATAAACGTATAGTATGTTGAAAAAAGTGGTAAATATATCATAGTATTGTATGTCGACAAAAGTGATTAAAAAAAAAAAAGCCATACTAAAGTATGTCGAAAGTGATATGTGATAAAAATGTCATAGTATAGTATGTCGAAAAAAGTGGTAAAAATGCCATATTACAGTATGTCAAAAAAAGTAAAAAAAAATAAATGCCATAGTATAGTATGTCGCAAAAAATGGTAAAAATATCACAGTATAGTATGTCGAAAAAGTGATAAAAACGTATAGTATGTCGAAAAAAGTGATAAAAACCCCAAAGTATAGTATGTTGAAAAAGTGATAAAAACGCCATAGTATAGTATGTCGAAAAAAGTGATAAAAATCCCAAAGTATAGTATGTTGAAAAAGTGATAAAAACGCCATAGTATAGTATGTCGAAAAAAGTGGTAAAAATATCATAGTATAGTATGTCGAAGAAAGTGATAAAAAATATCATAGTATAGTATGTCGAAAAAAGTAAAAAAAAAAAAAAAAAAAAAAAAGGCCATAGTATAGTATGTCGACAAAAGTGGTAAAAATGCCATAGTATAGTATGTCGAAAAAATGGTAAAAATATCATAGTATAGTATGTCGAAAAAAGTGGTAAAAATATCATAGTATAGTATGTCGAAAAAAGTTTAAAAAAAAAAAAAAAGGCCATAGTATAGTATGTCGCAAAAAATGGTGAAAATATCATAGTATAGTATGTCGAAAAAGTGATTAAAACGCCATAGTATAGTATGTCGAAAAAAGTGATAAAAACCCCAAAGTATGGTATGTCGAAAAAAGTGATAAAAACCCCAAAGTATAGTATGTCGAAAAAAGTGATAAAAATTCCATAGTATAGTATGTCGACAAAAGTGGTAAAAACACCATAGTATATGTCGACAAAAGTGGTAAAAATGCCATAGTATAGTATGTCGAAAAAGTGATAAAAAAGTCACCGTATAGTGTGTTGAAAAAAGTGGTAAAAACACCATAGTATAGCATGTCGACAAAAGCGATAAAGTCACAGTATAGTATGTCAAAGAAAGTGATAAAAATGCCATAGTATAGTATGTCGCAAAAAATGGTAAAAATATCATAGTATAGTATGTCAACAAAAGTGATAAAAAAAAAAGTCATAGTATACTATGTTGAAAAAAGTGGTAAAAATGCCATAGTACAGTATGTCGAAAAAATGGTAAAAATATCATAGTAATGTCGAAAAAAGTGGTAAAAATATCATAGTATAGTATGTCGAAAAAAGTTTAAAAAAAAAAAAAAAGGCCATAGTATAGTATGTCGCAAAAAATGGTGAAAATATCATAGTATAGTATGTCGAAAAAGTGATTAAAACGCCATAGTATAGTATGTCGAAAAGTGTTAAAAATGCCATAGTATAGTATGTCGAAAAAAGTGATAAAAACCCCAAAGTATAGTATGTCGAAAAAAGTGATAAAAATCCCATAGTATAGTATGTCGACAAAAGTGGTAAAAATACCATAGTATAGTATAGTATGTCGAAAAAAGTGATAAAAATCCCATAGTATAGTATATCGAAAAAAGTGGTAAAAATATCATAGTATAGTATGTCGAAGAAAGTGATAAAAATATCATAGTATAGTATGTCGAAAAAAGTAAAAAAAAAAAAAAAAAAAAAAAAAAAAAGGCCATAGTATAGTATGTCGACAAAAGTGGTAAAAATGCCATAGTATAGTATGTCGAAAAAATGGTAAAAATATCATAGTATAGTATGTCGAAAAAGTGGTAAAAATATCATAGTATAGTATGTCGAAAAAAGTTTTTTTTTTTTTTAAAAAAAGGCCATAGTATAGTATGTCGCAAAAAATGGTGAAAATATCATAGTATAGTATGTCGAAAAAGTGATTAAAACGCCATAGTATAGTATGTCGAAAAAAGTGATAAAAACCCCAAAGTATGGTATGTCGAAAAAAGTGATAAAAACCCCAAAGTATAGTATGTCGAAAAAAGTGATAAAAATTCCATAGTATAGTATGTCGACAAAAGTGGTAAAAACACCATAGTATATGTCGACAAAAGTGGTAAAAATGCCATAGTATAGTATGTCGAAAAAGTGATAAAAAAGTCACAGTATAGTGTGTTGAAAAAAGTGGTAAAAACACCATAGTATAGCATGTCGACAAAAGCGATAAAGTCACAGTATAGTATGTCAAAGAAAGTGATAAAAATGCCATAGTATAGTATGTCGCAAAAAATGGTAAAAATATCATAGTATAGTATGTCGACAAAAGTGATAAAAAAAAAAGTCATAGTATACTATGTTGAAAAAAGTGGTAAAAATGCCATAGTACAGTATGTCGAAAAAATGGTAAAAATATCATAGTAATGTCGAAAAAAGTGGTAAAAATATCATAGTATAGTATGTCGAAAAAAGTTTAAAAAAAAAAAAAAAGGCCATAGTATAGTATGTCGCAAAAAATGGTGAAAATATCATAGTATAGTATGTCGAAAAAGTGATTAAAACGCCATAGTATAGTATGTCGAAAAGTGTTAAAAATGCCATAGTATAGTATGTCGAAAAAAGTGATAAAAACCCCAAAGTATAGTATGTCGAAAAAAGTGATAAAAATCCCATAGTATAGTATGTCGACAAAAGTGGTAAAAATACCATTGTATAGTATGTCGAAAAAAGTGATAAAAATCCCATAGTATAGTATATCGAAAAAAGTGGTAAAAATATCATAGTATAGTATGTCGAAGAAAGTGATAAAAATATCATAGTATAGTATGTCGAAAAAAGTAAAAAAAAAAAAAAAAAAAAAAAAAAAAAGGCCATAGTATAGTATGTCGACAAAAGTGGTAAAAATGCCATAGTATAGTATGTCGAAAAAATGGTAAAAATATCATAGTATAGTATGTCGAAAAAGTGGTAAAAATATCATAGTATAGTATGTCGAAAAAAGTTTTTTTTTTTTAAAAAAAAGGCCATAGTATAGTATGTCGCAAAAAATGGTGAAAATATCATAGTATAGTATGTCGAAAAAGTGATTAAAACGCCATAGTATAGTATGTCGAAAAAAGTGATAAAAACCCCAAAGTATGGTATGTCGAAAAAAGTGATAAAAACCCCAAAGTATAGTATGTCGAAAAAAGTGATAAAAATTCCATAGTATAGTATGTCGACAAAAGTGGTAAAAACACCATAGTATATGTCGACAAAAGTGGTAAAAATGCCATAGTATAGTATGTCGAAAAAGTGATAAAAAAGTCACAGTATAGTGTGTTGAAAAAAGTGGTAAAAACACCATAGTATAGCATGTCGACAAAAGCGATAAAGTCACAGTATAGTATGTCAAAGAAAGTGATAAAAATGCCATAGTATAGTATGTCGCAAAAAATGGTAAAAATATCATAGTATAGTATGTCGACAAAAGTGATAAAAAAAAAAGTCATAGTATACTATGTTGAAAAAAGTGGTAAAAATGCCATAGTACAGTATGTCGAAAAAATGGTAAAAATATCATAGTAATGTCGAAAAAAGTGGTAAAAATATCATAGTATAGTATGTCGAAAAAAGTTTAAAAAAAAAAAAAAGGCCATAGTATAGTATGTCGCAAAAAATGGTGAAAATATCATAGTATAGTATGTCGAAAAAGTGATTAAAACGCCATAGTATAGTATGTCAAAAAGTGTTAAAAATGCCATAGTATAGTATGTCGAAAAAAGTGATAAAAACCCCAAAGTATAGTATGTCGAAAAAAGTGATAAAAATCCCATAGTATAGTATGTCGACAAAAGTGGTAAAAATACCATAGTATAGTATGTCGAAAAAAGTGATAAAAATCCCATAGTATAGTATATCAAAAAAAGTGGTAAAAATATCATAGTATAGTATGTCGAAGAAAGTGATAAAAATATCATAGTATAGTATGTCGAAAAAAGTAAAAAAAAAAAAAAAAAAAAAAAAAAAAGGCCATAGTATAGTATGTCGACAAAAGTGGTAAAAATATCATAGTATAGTATGTCGAAAAAGTGATTAAAACGCCATAGTATAGTATGTCGAAAAAAGTGATAAAAACCCCAAAGTATAGTATGTCGAAAAAAGTGATAAAAACCCCAAAGTATAGTATGTCGAAAAAAGTGATAAAAATCCCATAGTATAGTATGTCGACAAAAGTGGTAAAAACACCATAGTATATGTCGACAAAATTGGTAAAAATGCCATAGTATAGTATGTCGACAAAAGTGGTAAAAATGCCATAGTATAGTATGTCGAAAAAGTGATAAAAAAGTCACAGTATAGTGTGTTGAAAAAAGTGGTAAAAACACCCTAGTATAGCATGTCGACAAAAGTGATAAAGTCACAGTATAGTATGTCGAAAAAAGTGGTAAAAATGCCATAGTATACTATATCGACAAAAGTGGTAAAAATGCCATAGTATAGTATGTTGACAAAAGTGGTAAAAATGCCATAGTATAGTATGTCAAAAAAAATAAATGCCATAGTATAGTATGTCGCAAAAAATGGTAAAAATATCATAGTATAGTATGTCGAAAAAAGTGGTAAAAATATCATAGTATGTCAAAGAAAGTGATAAAAATGCCATAGTATAGTATGTCGCAAAAAATGGTAAAAATATCATAGTATAGTATGTCGACGAAAGTGATAAAAAAAGTCATAGTATACTATGTTGAAAAAAGTGGTAAAAATGCCATAGTATAGTATGTCGAAAAAATGGTAAAAATATCATAGTATAGTAATGTCGAAAAAAGTGGTAAAAATATCATAGTATAGTATGTCGAAAAGTTTAAAAAAAAAAAAAAAAAGGCCATAGTATGTCGCAAAAAATGGTGAAAATATCATAGTATGTCGAAAAAGTGATTAAAACGCCATAGTATAGTATGTCGAAAAAAGTGATAAAAATCCCAAAGTATAGTATGTCGAAAAAAGTGATAAAAATCCCATAGTATAGTATGTTGACAAAAGTGGTAAAAATGCCATAGTATAGTATGTCGAAAAAGTGATAAAAAAGTCACAGTGTAGTGTGTTGAAAAAAGTGGTAAAAACACCATAGTATAGCATGTCGACAAAAGTGATAAAAAAAAGTCATAGTATACTATGTTGAAAAAAGTGGTAAAAATGCCATAGTATAGTATGTCAGAAAAAGTGGTAAAAACGCCATAGTATAGTATGTCGAAAAAAGTGGTAAAAACGCCATAGTATAGTATGTCGAAAAAAGTGGTAAAAACGCCATAGTATAGTATGTCAGAAAAAGTGGTAAAAACGCCATAGTATAGTATGTCAGAAAAAGTGGTAAAAACGCCATAGTATAGTATGTCGAAAAAAGTGGTAAAAATATCATAGTATGTCAAAAAAAAGTGAAAAAAAAAAAACCTTCATAGTAGTATTTCGAAAAAAGTACAAGAATGGACTTTATATAGCAGAATGGACTTTATTGTCAATTTACAAGGTACAACAAAGCTTTGAGTGACATCTGTGCAAGGATCAACATTTAAACAAACACATAAATACATATGACACAAACAAGTACTACTTTCATAGTATCTGCAGGACAGCCACATACATATATTAACATGTAAAAGCAGTCCCTGAGGAGACGCTCTGCTGGATCTAATGGTGCAATATTGCATCAGTAGTCATTCCTAAAGGTGGGTGTGTTATCAGTCTGAGTTACTGTTGTGGGTGGGTGGGGTAGGGGGTTGTGAGGTATAATGGGGGCCACAGCTTCGGGGAAGAAGCTTTTCCTCAGTCAGTGGTTCAAACTGTGGGTGGCTGAGATGACTTCTGTCTTTGGACAAGCTGCTGGCTCTCTTTCTCAGGCAGTTGGTGTAGATACTGTCCAGGTGTCAGAGCCCCATCCCAACATTCAGTACGTTTACATGCACAGTTTAATTCCACTTTTAATCTGAATGAAAGGCCATTCTGATTAAAAGTGATCATGTAAACGGTCATTCCGATTGAAAATTAAATCCGATTAAAGGGGGTGGTTTATTCCGTTTGTCATTCCGAATGAAAGAATTTTGTGTGCATGTATACACTCATTCCTCTTTAAATTCATTCCGGTCTTTCTGCGCATGCTCGTTTCCTTGCCCTTCTGGCGCGATGACGTATATAGCGCGCATAGCAACGGGCTGCATAGCAACAGGCTGAGATAGAACAGTTGGACTTGTTGCACTCATCGGTTTCCATTCGCCACAGCACGGTCTTCTATCTCTCTTCTTTGACCTTCTACCTCCCTTCTCCTCCTCAACAGACGAAGCATTAGCAGAACAAGGTTGTTGTCGTACTGCTGCTTCACGAATATAAGCAAAACAAGCCCGAAAAACGCACTAAGAACGGCGCCGTCAAGCATCTTGTTATCCGGAGCGAGGACTACAGTGTTTTCTTCCGGTAAACGTAAACACATAACATCCGCCCCACCCCTATCCAATCAGAAACCTTCCCTGCCCCAAACCTTGCACAGACCTGAATACAGGCGACTGAACTGATCTCCCATGTAAACCCTCATTCGGAATGAATATTTCCCATGTAAACTACCTGGAAAGACTTTAATTCTGAATGATTTCATTCAGATTTATTTCATTCCGAATGAGAAGTGATAAAAACGCCATAGTATAATATGTTGAAAAAAGTGATAAAAACGCCATAGTATAGAATGTCGTCAAAAATGATGGAAAAAGTCTTAGTTAGTATAGCATGTTGTCAAAAATGATGAAAAAAGTCTTAGTATAGCATGTCGTCCAAAATGATGGAAAAAAGTCATAGTATAGCATGTCGTCCAAAATGATGGAAAACGCCATAGTATAGCATGTCGTCAAAAATGATGAAAAAAGTCATAGTATAGCATGTCGTCCAAAATGATGGAAAACGCCATAGTATAGCATGTCGTCAAAAATGATGAAAAAAGTCATAGTATAGCATGTCGTCCAAAATGATGAAAAAAGTCATAGTATAGCATGACGTCAAAAATGATGAAAAAAAGTCTTAGTATAGCATGTCGTCAAAAATGATGGAAAAAGTCATAGTATAGCATGTTGTCAAAAATGATGAAAAAAGTCATAGTATAGCATGTCGTCCAAAATGATGAAAAAAGTCATAGTATAGCATGACGTCAAAAATGATGAAAAAAAGTCATAGTATAGCATGACGTCAAAAATGATGACAGAAAGTCTTAGTATAGCATGTCGTCCAAAATGATGAAAAAAGTCATAGTATAGCATGACGTCAAAAATGATGAAAAAAAGTCATAGTATAGCATGACGTCAAAAATGATGAAAAAAAGTCTTAGTATAGCATGTCGTCAAAAATGATGGAAAAAGTCATAGTATAGCATGTCGTCCAAAATGATGAAAAAAAAGTCATAGTATAGCATGTCGTCCAAAATGATGAAAAAAGTCATAGTATAGCATGTCGTCAAAAATGATGGAAAAAGTGATAGTATAGCATGTCGTCCAAAATGATGAAAAAAGTCATAGTATAGCATGTCGTCCAAAATGATGAAAAAAGTCATAGTATAGCATGTCGTCAAAAATGATGGAAAAAGTCATAGTATAGCATGTCGTCCAAAATGATGAAAAAAGTCATAGTATAGCATGTCGTCCAAAATGATGAAAAAAAGTCATAGTATAGCATGTCGTCAAAAATGATGGCAAAAAGTCTTAGTATAGCATGTCGTCCAAAATGATGAAAAAAAGTCATAGTATAGCATGTCGTCAAAAATGATGACAAAAAGTCTTAGTATAGCATGTCGTCCAAAATGATGAAAAAAGTCTTAGTATAGCATGACGTCAAAAATGATGACAAAAAGTCTTAGTATAGCATGTCGTCCAAAATGATGAAAAAAAGTCATAGTATAGCATGTCGTCAAAAATGATGGAAAAAGTCATAGTATAGCATGTCGTCCAAAATGATGGAAAAAGTCTCAGTATAGCATGTCGTCAAAAATGATGAAAAAAGTCATAGTATAGCATGTCGTCCAAAATGATGAAAAAAGTCTTAGTATAGCATGTCGTCAAAAATGATGAAAAAAGTCATAGTATAGCATGTCGTCAAAATTGATGGAAAAAGTCATAGTATAGCATGTCGTCCAAAATGATGAAAAAAAGTCATAGTATAGCATGTCGTCAAAAATGATGACAAAAAGTCTTAGTATAGCATGTCGTCCAAAATGATGAAAAAAGTCATAGTATAGCATGACGTCAAAAATGATGACAAAAAGTCTTAGTATAGCATGTCGTCCAAAATGATGAAAAAAAGTCATAGTATAGCATGTCGTCAAAAATGATGGAAAAAGTCATAGTATAGCATGTCGTCCAAAATGATGGAAAAAGTCTTAGTATAGCATGTCGTCAAAAATGATGAAAAAAGTCATAGTATAGCATGTCGTCCAAAATGATGAAAAAAGTCATAGTATAGCATGTCGTCCAAAATGATGAAAAAAGTCTTAGTATAGCATGTCGTCCAAAATGATGAAAAAAGTCATAGTATAGCATGTCGTCAAAATTGATGGAAAAAGTCATAGTATAGCATGTCGTCCAAAATGATGGAAAAAGTCTTAGTATAGCATGTCGTCAAAAATGATGGAAAAAGTCATAGTATAGCATGTCGTCCAAAATGATGGAAAAAGTCATAGTATAGCATGTCGTCCAAAATGATGGAAAAAGTCATAGTATAGCATGTCGTCCAAAATGATGAAAAAAGTCATAGTATAGCATGTCATCCAAAATGATGGAAAAAGTCATAGTATAGCATGTCGTCCAAAATGATGAAAAAAGTCATAGTATAGCATGTCGTCAAAAATGATGAAAAAAGTCATAGTATAGCATGTCGTCCAAAATGATGAAAAAAGTCATAGTATAGCATGTCATCCAAAATGATGGAAAAAGTCATAGTATAGCATGACGTCAAAAATGATGAAAAAAAAGTCATAGTATAGCATGTCGTCAAAACGTGAAAATTTCATAAAAAATTCCCAATGTGCAAACTAGGGCTGTCAAAATTGCTCAAAAATGACATTCGAATATTCCTTCTAAAAATAACTCATAGGTTCGAACCATTCGAATTTTTTTTTTCGCATTATGTCCACAAGAGTTCAAACTAATACAAGGACCCCCGACCCGTCAGGCCACACCGCTCACGGAAGCGCTGCGAAGAGCCTCGAAGTGAAGCCAGTTTCCTTTCGGTGCCCATGTTAACCGTTGTCATCCGCCGCGCCGCACAGCTCCGTGGCCGGCTCTGGTCTATTTTCTGCGCGAGCCGCGAGCGAATGCGTCAAGCCGGGTGACAGAAACAACAGCTGGGAGCAGAAACGCTTGTCGACCAGCATGGAGAAATGCGCGTCTGATGTGAACGGAAGTGCTCTGGCTCGTGCAAGAATTTCGGTGCGCTGCACTTCGCAGCACCTCCACATGAGGTGTGGCCTTATGCAGTGCTTTCAGTGCAGCGGCCCAGGCCAACGCCCACTTGCAAAGAGGACAGCTGCGGTGGTTTTTTTTTTTCTTCTCCACAATCGAATATCAATTTTCACATTCGAAGGTCCAATTTTTTTTTTCAAATTCGAATTTAAATTCAAATTTAGAATATTCGTTGACAGCCCTAGTGCAAACTGGACCCTCTTTACATTATTTGAACCTCTAACACAAATGTACATATCTTAAGAAAACATGCCACGGGGTATTTCTACTTTTACTTAAATTAATGATTTCAATAGCACTCTCGGCCACAGTGTTGGACAAGTGGAAAATTGTACTTGTTTATTGTTTCTGTTATAGAGGTGAGGTAATGAGTTGGAGTAAGTGATAACAAGTGATTAACATCTTTGACTTCTTTCCTTAGGAGGAGGCTGCAGGTCTACAGGCAGCTGCAGTTGGACAGCCTGCCACAAGAAGGTAAAGTTAATCTAACTTCAGTTTGTGTATTACTTGATTTTTTTAATTGCAAGTTACGTTATTTTGTATGTGAAACTACTGCAAAACTGATCTTTTACCCACAACCATAACATCTGTTCCCATCCAGGGAGGAGAGGAGGGATTCTTCCCCACAGAGACCCTTCTTCTACCGGGTTCTACGAGCTGCCTTCCCCCTACACCTGCTCTTCTTCATGCTGCTGGTTCTGGCCTGCCTGGTGCCTCTGTCTGAAGAGAACTACAGCTGTACACTGTCCAACAACTTCGCCCGCTCCTTCTACCCCATGCTGCGCTACACCAACGGCCCTCCGCCCACATGAGCACTGCCACAACACCCAGCGAGTTCCCATGATCTGGGGAGGACTGACGGACTTAATCAAATGTGAGGTTGTAATCCTTCACAGTGTGATGGTGTACATTTAAAGACACCTTCTCCCTGCCACACAAGGAGGCACCACCCTTCAGGTGTAGAGGCCTCATCTTTTTTTTCTTTTTTTTTAAACTAAATATTATTGGTGTATTTAAATACGTATTTATTGATTGTGGAGTTCCACAGTTAAACAAAAAGAAGCCATATCACTGGTTTGTTTTAAAGTTTTGTCATTTTTATATGTAGAGTCACTGTCTAACGTCCCCACCAAACATCTCCAACACACGGTGCAAAGAGAAAAAGGTCTTGAGATTTATTTTAATACCTACAGTATATTTTCATTTTTGTACTTTCACTACAGTCTGTGGGATCTAATCTGAAGGATAAACGACAGTTCTTACCAAAGCATCCAGAAATTAAGTACACCAGCCATTTTCTACCACTGCAGCTATTTGTACTGTTTTTCATAGAAGGCAGCCTCTTGTTGTTAGCACATTTTGTACAGAAGAGTTGATTTAGAGATATTTAAGAAGAAATGATCTGTAAGATGAATTTTTTTTTTTTAAATGATGGCAGTGACTCATCTGCAGACATGCCTTTCTGTAGCCAACTGAACAACCGTAAGTTTATCAGATAATGTTCTTTATGTTACTGATGATTTTTGTATATAAGGGCAAACTACTGAGAAAGAAATAGCTAAATTATTGTTTCTGCATTTAAGTTTGAGTGTGGCACTGAAATATAATCAAAGTAATTTGATTTTACAGTTTGAGATTTGTTCCTATGAGTGTGTGAACTTTATGACCAGTGGCTTGGAGGTTCAAGTATTTTAGCAGATCGCTGAACCTAAAAGATTGGCATTATGTAATTCTTGACCACCAGGGGGCAGAAAGTGTCAAAACATACCTTGCTAAAACAACAGCAAGTACTTTCAGCCAACATGGTAGCATTACAAACTGCCTACATGAGGCCCAGGCACACCAAACCAGCATCAAGGAGCTAGTAGCGAGGAAAGCCGACTGTTCCGTTACCTCACATCGCCTGCTTCTCAGCCACAAAGCTGCACTTGAACACACCACAATGACTATAACCAACAGCCAACTCGCATGTACATTCATGTGCCTGCATGAGAGGAAATAACTCTCCATAGCAGCAGGCGGCAGTAGTCTGTATTCGTCATTCAGAAAGGGGAACTAGAAGACCAACAGGACCATGGGTGTATAAAGAGAACTGGATACAGCATTGGAGGTCGGCCCCCATTCATTTCTATAAAAGTTGCGCGTGAAGCCAAAAAAGCTCAGTGTCTGCGGTATTAAAGTACCCAGATCTCCATACTGTGGGGCCCACAGAGCAAGCACACTAGAGACTTGCGGCAGCCGAGCTGTTACCTTCAGATTTAGCGCTCTGCTAACTTGAATGGTGACAAATATTTAATCATGCGTCTCTTTTACACTTTAGAAATGAAAGTGGACCAAATGGATTAAATCCTGATCTTGAAATGAGCCACTTCACAGGGGCTGACTCTCTCAAAATAATGTATCCACTGATTTACAGCTGTCTCTTTCCTGTCATTGGGAAAAGTCTATTTGGGTCCCATGGCACCATGTGACGGACCCAAAAGTTGTAGTTATGTGGTTTGGCCATTATGAAAATTGGCTTCAAAGCCTGGGGCACTTCCAGGAGGCCTGGATAGGACGGACTCGACATGCTAGTTAGCCAGTTAGCATATTAACAACACAACCTGATGCTGACGGAACAAAGGCTATTTACTGTGTGCTAGCAAACAAACACAAACAAGTACGAACCGTTTCTGCTGAAAGATCAACAGTTTAAAAAAAAAAAATCGTACCAAAAATAGCAAGTCGATCTTATACCCTCCGGACTCTAGTCCTTTGATTGGCAGTTCAGCTCAGTGTGCGAGAAGATAAAACAGAAGTGAGGAAAACAAACAGTGATTTCACTCACCGACAGGCTCCACAGGGCGCGGCAACATTTCAACGCGCTGAAGCATCCGAACAACAGAAGACAAGGGCCAACTAGTGCCAACAGTACAGTACAGGACACAGCACAAAACCAAGGGAAAGATGCTCACCAGCATCACCCGACGGCTCGGTATGTCAGGGCCCTAACACATCCAACAGACACAGATTCAGCCAACTGATCTTTCTGCAGCTATAAAACCAAAACGGTTACCTGTAACAGGCTTAAAGTTCAGTACAGCTCTAGAGTTAGGAGTTGATCCTCAGTGGGTTTAAGTTGCAGTTCATTCATTGTAATATCAAAAGTATTATCTACGTTCTAAAGAGAGGTTCATCTGTGTTGGGATTTGATAATAAGTCCTGTGTTGAGACATTAACAACTAAATGGCTGAGTCATCTTATGTTAAATGATCTATACTTTACCCTTTTACGAAGTTTATAAGTTTAGAACTTACCCAATGCTGTCCCAAGTCCTCCGAGCCCTGTGGAGTAAAGCCCTGCAGACATGACACATCCAACAGGTTAAAACAAAACCTGACATTTAAAAGTACAGCTTTTGGTTTATATTATAAAGTAAATGAGTGATTTACCTGAACGCTGCTTTAAAACTCTTGAGTCATGCAGTTGAAGGACCAGTGTCAAAACCTCACGAGTCAGACTTGGAGTAGAACATGAATGTAAGTGATCCTTTGGGCATTAAATGTAGCTGTGTACATGCACAATCAAAGATCATTAAATGTTATTATTATGGATCCTAAATGTTAAAAAGTGTGTGTGATTTGATTTGAACTTCAGTGTTTGATCCTGATTTGTACATACTCTCAGCCTCACCTCACACTCAGCAGAACAGAAACAAACAACAAACAGTGTGTAAAGTTTGATTTATTTTGTGAACTCTTATTTATGGGATGTATAGATTGTCCTTTTTTTTGATTGACAATAAACTGTGTTTGCCATGATTTGTGGTTGTGTGTTTACGGTATCGCTGGGTTAGAGAAAGACCCAGGCTCAGAACGGACAGGCAGAAACTTACACAAGATATGAATGTGTGTGTGTGTGCGTGTGTGCGTGCATGTACAAGCTACAGACATCAGGAAAGAAAGGATAGTGAACATGTATCTGTCTATCAGCAGTAGTAGGACATTCTGGCACTGAGGCTGGATTTACATTGGCAGAAAAGTGGTACAGCTCTTGAGGAGACGTCCAAAAAGGACCTAAATGATGCGTTTGGGGGACAAATCCAATTTTGTGAAGGATCGACTCTTTCAGTTTGTTTGGCCCGATCAAAGCAAAGTGATTCAAACTTGGATGGTGCAAAATAAGTGACTGGTTTCTTCCTCCAGGAGAACAGTGGTGTGGTTAATGAGAACATAATCAAAACCACCATAGCAAATAAAACACGAGGCTTTAAACGTGTAAGAGGACAGAAAGTTTAAGCCAACAGTTTCTGGTGTCTGTGAAGCCAAGAACAACAAAACAAGCCAGTTCTGGACTCATGCTTATATTCAGCTCTTTGTTCATGTGGTATCCATTTGGGAAGTGCATAAATCAATGTGAAGGACACTGATAATTTCATCATGTTTAATTAGGTTAAATAGGGCAAAGACAAAACTTCCAATATGCAAATCTAATTCCTAAAACAAAAAGGGAATGTTCAGAGAAAATCTGTAAGTACTTCGGATTCAATAATAATAGCAACAACTAATAATATAGCCGCAAGCGTCAATCCAAGGGTTCAAGCCCTTTCAGCCAACAGAAGAAAGCAGGTTTTTAGCTTCACAAGACTGAGCAAAATACGTTCTGCTTTTTTATTTGTCTAAAGAAGTCCCACCATTACAATGTAAGCAGCATTTTAATAACAGCACAAAAAATCTCACCACTCGCCCCCTTTTATCAGAAATGAACGAAACTCGGTCTGTACGTTCAGATGTTAGTACTTAAGGTGTCCATCACGTTTAGTTTAGTTTACTTTATTTGGATAGGGACAATGCACATTAATGAACACTGATCAAACATCTCTGTAAACATGCCGGATTGTAGCAAAGCTGCTAATTCGTTTAATCTGGACTGCTCAAAGGACACTCAAGTTATGGCCTATTTCCTGCTAAATCCTACCCTTGCCAAGGTTTGTCATTAATGCCGATCTTTCATCATTTGATCGATCTTCATCGAATTCAAGTTCTATTCATTTGACCGTTTTTAAAACAATTCAGGAGGCCGAACATCCAACGGTCCAAGAGGCATTTTTGTAGAGCTATTAAGCTGGACGTGCGTGTCACATTTCAAATTATTCGGGCTCAATGAGTGAGGGGCGTAGCCTTTCCAATGTCAGCCTTACAGCTCCACCATCTGGCCCATTCACGTAAATTTTGGTAGGTATGTTCAAAACACCACTTCAGATGTCTCCATGCTGACTGGGTTGATGGTTGGTGCTGTGTGCTTGATCTGCAAACTTTCTGTTGCTGCTGTTACACAAGTTTGACCCAGTGCTGCTGCTGGTAGAGTTCCATGGGGTGTGCTAACGAGCTAATTCTTATCTCATTTGTGGTCTAAAAAACCACAGAATTGATCAAATTCAGTGCCTCACACAGCTATTTTATAAGCTACTGTAGGTGTCATATTTTCCAGTTACCATGGGAACACAGTCGGTTTCATGTTAAGTAGACTGGAAAAACGACAGACGCGGACGGGCTGATGTGTTTGAGAGGGAGAATGCGTAAGAGCAGGGCGTGCAGGGTCAAAAGTAACAAATCATTATGTGGAAGGTAATGCTGATGTTGTGGCACGAAATATAGCGTACTGTTATCTGTTCGATATATTTACATTTACCTTTTAAGAGTTTAGCCTGTCATCAACCGAAGTCTGTCAAGTTAAATTAGACTTTGTTCAGTTTTGCTGGTGGCAGGGGTTTAAGAGAAAAAATTAAACAAATTTTTGGTGAATCCGGTACAGATAATGTACTTTCTACGAGTACGTAAAATGTGTCAATATCTGCACCAGTGATGAAGGAAAATCCTTATATGGGTAGCTCAATCCTGTGTTTGTTCTGTAAGTAGTTTTCTAATAAATAATTAGTAATGAAGTAGCAACTAATTAGTTACAGGCTCAACATAACTTCTGGTTTGGTCCCACCCATTTCCAGTTTAAGCCACACCCACACCCGGTTCTAACCCCACCCATTCCAGGTACATTATACAGATAATTTAGTCTGTGGAACAGATACAGATACAGATAATGGTTTAGGTGCTCATCCAAAATGCCAAACTGAGGCTTCAGAGCAGTCCACAAACCAACAGGTGAGGTGTGTTTCCTAGATTGAATCTTTGCCACACATGCAGTGTGTAAATCCAGCCTTAGTTTAACCAGATGTACAGAGAAGAAAGCTAGTGTTAACAGTCATCGTGTTAAAAGGCCACAAACTGCTGCATCTTGACTCCACTGCAACTTGTAGTTTGTACAAAGAGAGTAGAAAAATCCTGGATGAACAGGCACAGATTAAAACACCAAAGTACACAGAAGTAGTGAAGGAGAAAAACACCACAGTGATAGAAAACACTGCCCCCTTTTTTCTTTTAGCTGTATGACCAACAACCCTTATGAGAATGGATGTGAACCGTGTTGACTACATGCACCTTTCTGTGAGTCACTGCAGATCGTAGTTTGTTCTGACGTTACACCAAGGTGAAAAACGAGATACAAATACAGTATATCAAAAAAGAGCTCGAACTGACTGGCAGAGGTTCAGCGATGTCCTCGCGAACACCGACTGTAGTGCACATTCACAAGAAATATTAATGCACGCAAAATATACATTCGATCAAAACTTTTTTTTTTTCAAAGACTAAAAACATCTCGACAGGAGAAAAAAAATGTTACCTCACAAAAGCACTTTTTAAAATCCTTTTTTTTGTGTTTTTCCTCTTCTCTTCCTCTTCACGATCTTTGGGGGACGGAGAGCCATTAAGGGTTCAGTCTCAGTTTAGTCTCTTTTTAGTCCTGTCACCCTTATCAGGCAGTTTCCATGGCAACTCGATCAGCCATGATGTAGTCTACTGGTTCCACTGATGGACCTGCGTCTCCTGTATCCACTGACCAGTGCTCGGATGGCTGTAACTGTGAGGGAGAGTTATACAGTTATTTACCAGAGGTGAAGCAGATGAGTACATTTACTCAAGTAAATCTTTTCCGTTCAACTGCACCTACAGCATGAAAACTGTTGATGTGAGTTTTTACCTCACACCAAATTTCTTCTCTTCACTATGAAACTTTATGAAAATTACTTGAATAACTTTTACATTTACATCAAGTTGGTGGCATTACCATTTAAGTTTAACTAAAGATCAAAGTTTTCCCTCCACCGCTGTGACTTACTCGTTGCTGTCCATGTGAGCCGCCACTAAATTCTGAAAAGGAGGAGAGGACTGGAGGGGCAGAGTCTGCAGGTGTCTGTCAAGCATCTGGGATTCGGCAGGTCCATGTGGAGGCACAGTGGTGTGGTCAGCAAGGGTCTGCTCTGAACCCGGCTGCAGGTGAGACGGGGGTTGGGGAAAATGGTGCTGGTGCTGGTCAGTATAAGATTCAGAGCTTGGCGAAGATGACGGTTGACTACTGCTGCTGAACGTGCTGGAGTCCAGCATCTCCAGGAGGAGGTTGTACACGAGCACCACGTTCTTCCTCTTCATGGAGGACAGATGGTCCATGCCTTTGTTACTACAGAGGAAGAGAAGACCAAAGAGACCCTGAGCGAGCGGACAGAGTGGATCACAAGTCTCAGAGCTGTGGTTTGTGTTTCTAACTTGTGGCGTTATTTTAGTATCTCAGGAAGGATGTGGAGGAGTTTGGAAACAGCTGATACACTGTAGACGAGCTGGGTGCTCTGTAGCAATAGTAACTGACGTCTTTACAAACCAACACATTGGTGGTTTCTGTGACTGTGTAGACGTGTGTTTTGTGGAAGCTACTGTGTCCCAATATGTGGGTCAGTGTTGTTTGCAGTTGCCTCCTGCTTTGTTCTGCATCTTGGAATATTGATGTTAATTGACAAACAGTCCACCTGTTAACATTGTACATCCATCCATTTTCTAACCACTTATCCTCTTGGGGGTCACTGGGGGCTGGAGCCTATCCCAGCTGACACTGGGTGAGAGGCAGGGTTCACCCTGGACAGGTCACCAGACTATCACAGGGCTGACACACAGAGACAGACAACCATTCACACTCACACTCACGCCTACGGACAATTTAGAGTCACCAATTAACCTGCATGTCTTTGGACTGTGGGAGGAAGCTGGAGCACCTGGAGGAAACTCATATCCATGAATTTTTTATTATAAAATCTAACTTTTAAAAGGGAATTTATCAACCTGAGAGGTTTCCTTATTAACTAGAAAAGTGCACTCAGAGTCCAGAGCTCCGCCAGGCAGCCACCCCAGCTGACCACAGACAATTTCTGCACCATTGAGACGTCCTTGAGCATACAATCACATATGTGCACACCAATTATTAGGCTGATTGGTCCAGTTCTTTGCAAGATTAGCTATGGACAGACAAACACACTCACACACCTGCATCCATGTGCGCACACCAACACATGCACAAACACAACCAAACACACGATCCCCTCCTGGCATAATCAAGTGAAAACATTATATTTAAGAATGAAAATCCCCCCAAAATTAGATACAGATCTGACAGGATGGTACGCTCCTTCGTGGTCTCCAAATTTTAACCCTTTGGGCTCATAAAAGCTTCTAAAACCAATTCCATAATAATTCCCAAAATGAATATTATTTGTCTTGTCTGTATAGCTTCATAAAGCTGAATTATTTATTTTTTAATTAGTGTTTAAGTGTCACATTTCTCTTTAACTTAAGCTAAAAAACACACTGACTACATTTCTTGTATGAAAAGTTCAGTATAAATAAAGTTTTATTACCATCACTATCAACTAGGTAGCAGCCTGTGCATGTCCAACACAAATTTCCTTCGGGACTAAATAAATGAATCTTGAATCTCGAATCTTGAATCTTGAACTGCAACAAGGATGTTTTTATTGGCTTTTTGGAAAGTCTAAAATGTCGTGTCTGTATGTGATTAATTAAATCTGTTGAGCACTGAGGTACGAATGCATTTGTGAGAGTGAACTAATAAAACAGATATAAAGCTGGCCAGTGTTTAAACGTCTCAAAGTATGCATGCTTTTTCGATTCCCCCCTCTGGACTCTGCTGCGGATTGACTGTTTCCTGCCGTCTCTGGCTGTACCTGACGTGGCGGATGTGGGAGAGCAGCATGGTGAGGTGTCCAAGGCGCAGAGTCTGCTGCTGGGTCGACAGGCCCAGTTTGGAAATGGCCCAGACCAGAGCATCGATCACGGAGTCCAGCAAACGCAGCAGCTTGTTCCTGCTCTCCAGCTCCTCGGCTGTCTGGGGGGGGCTCGTACACAGATCTGCAACACACAGCACAGCAACATTTTAGCAGACTCACACGTTTGTCATTTTTACATCAGAGGTAGAGAGCGAGGAGGAGCGCACACCAAGGTGGGAGAGATGCTGACCGTTGACGAAAAAATACAAATTTGAAAAAGATGTCAGGCGCACACTCTAAGACTCGATGCAAAAATATTTTCTGTTATTCAAGTACCAACGTTTCAACTAGACCGTCTTCATCAGGGCAAAACCATTAACGATTCAGGACTCCCTACTGTGTGATCTGACACGAACTTTTAATGGACTTAATGAACTGAAAAACACACAGTTGAGTACAAGCACAGCAGTTTCAACAGCTTTTAACCTGCACTGACATGTTACCTGTTCCTATAGTTAAGATCTGACATAATGGCAGGATATCTCCTCTTAGTACTCTAATATTTACATCTCGCCCAGTGTCAGCTGGGATAAGCTCCAGCCCCCCTGCAACCCCTGATGGGATAAGCGGTTATGGAAAATGAATGAATGAATGCAGGCACGTATGCAGCATTATTTCTCCTGTTAAAAACACTAGGTAAAGGGTTGGTGTTTCATCCGTTTTTTGTTTTCCACCTGGTAAATTAGGATAAACAGGTTTTTTATTTTCGTTTCTGGTTTTCTTTAGGTCAGATTAGTAACGTTTACAAGCCCTTCGCCTTTGTAGTCTGACTCACGTTTTTGTTTGTACAAAATGTTCACACTCCGTTAATAAATAACTTTATTTTGCTGAAAAGAAGAAAAGAAAATCTGGTTTATTGTCGCCTCCCTTTCTCTTTACAAGCTGGGTTGTAACATGCTCAAACGACTTATCTGCTATCATAAAATCCTGTTGTCTGTTTGCTTTCAAACCACAGAGTCCTCTCGGATTCGTAGTTTGGTCTGGGGTTCACATGTTGAGTCGGCCCCAAAAAAAAAAAGCCTACGGGGCCGACGTGGGTCATCAGTGCGTGACACACACGAGGGTGGCAGATGCTCACCAATGGCCCAGTGCGGGTCCAGGGTTCCACTGACAGCTTTCACACCAGCCCAAATGAACTGCACTACCATGGCCAACAGACGTTTCGTTTGAACCAAACTAAAACTGGTTAAATGTGAAAGCACAATTAGACACATCAGAACCAACAGACTTCACCGCTCAGCTAATATCTCCATCTTTCACAGCAGGACAAAGTTAGAGAATCAATGACGTTCTCCAAATCCAAATTCAGTTTACACTTAAGAATGGCCTTTATTTTAATCAACACGGCTGTTTTCGTTCATCTTCCAAACACTGCACTTAGCTACAGGTTTGACTTTCAATAAAACACTTGTGTATTCTGATCCACAGGTAGAGAAGTCCACAGGTTTGACTGGCAGCTACCGTCTTTGACTAAACATGGTTAATCAAAGTAAAGACAGTATTTTTTATACTCTGGGTCAAAGTGACAACTCTTAACAGTAACCAGAAACTTAAATTGTGCTTGCTGACATCTTCCTGTCTGGCTCTGGACGCCGTGCATGTGATAAGACTGAAAACCGAAAGATTATAAATGGTACAACCCCATCTGTGTGTCAATCCAAGCTGTGACATTCACACAACCAACAAACAATCACATGCTAACAGCTGTATTTCTTTAATTTAATAACAGCGACCACCACTTGGACACTTCAGATGAAAGACTAAAGGGCAGCAGAAAGTTTAAGCTGTCCACCCACCAGGACAGACTGAGCTGTTGAGCCACAACCTTCCATCTGTCCAAATACATAAATCCTTAAATTCCTCCCTGTTCTCTTTGACTTTCAAACTCGATTTCACTTCTTTCACAATCTGTTCTTTTTTTTACCCCAGCTGCAGAGGAGCAGAGTCAACAGAGAGAACAGAGTCTGGCAGGGACCCTGTGTGCGTCTGTGAGGGAGGAACTGTGTTAAACTCTGTTAGGACATGCAGAGAGGTCGCTCACCTCAGTGAAACCTGTACAGTGATCACGGGCGGTGCTGGGAGAGGACGCAGTGACCGCCAGGAACACGTGAAAGGTTAAAAAACAAAAGCGTTGCACCAATAAAGTCCATCTCCACAGGTCATTTCATCCAAAGCCTTCTTCAAACGAGCCGAAAGTTCTGCCAATCTGACTTCTGTGGGAGGATCACCTAGACTTTTAATAAAACCATATCCAAGGACTCGTGTAGAGAAACCCTGGAGCACCAAACTTGGTTGCAAAATGGTTTTTATTATGAGGTTCTCCATTACTTACACTAGTCTTTAACTAACTGAAAAAGGAATATGAAGGCTTTGTATCAGTGTATCAACCACCATGGTCATTTAAATCTAACATGTTGATGTAATGCCACCTGTAAGCAATGCAGGGTTTCCCACAAATAAATTTATTTGTGGATTTTAAAGTGGGGTGTCAAAAAGAGGCATAACTTCTTTCAGTGTCTTACAACCAAATCTGTGACAACTGTATACAATCTGAAATCCTTTTTGTCTTCTTTTCCTCAAGCCCAGCTCCGACCAAAGATTCACAACGAGACAAGATGAAACAGGCAACTTCTTGCAATGCACTGTTCTACAACGTTCTAAAAACCTGCCTGTTCACACCAATGCAACTAAATGAGATGGTGTATCATCTCTATGCAACAACTCTCTGTACTTCGGTTCTGATTTGCAGCTTTTCAGGTTTATTTTATGGCTGAATATAATTTGTAGCTTCTTAAAATATGAATGAGGATAGTGATAGTGAGATACTGGCTACAGCTGCATTTGTAGTGATGAAACAGTGGAAAACAGAAACAAAACGAGCATCAGATGGACTGTGTTCATAATAAATACACCACAATAATATAAATAACCAGCGCCAATTACTTAGTCAGTGAGTCAGTTAAGGCGAGTTCACATTACACAACTGGCCGACCAGTCTTGAGTCGCAGAGACTATTGTAATCTTTCGAGTGTTCATACTTGGCAACGTGTGTTTCTGTCAACGGGAATCTCGCCAACTGTGTTACGACCTGTGTGCACACCACAAGATATCTCCACTGAACTCTCACCAACAGAGCCCAGATTATGCAGTGATGTCACCAAACTAGGTTTTGTCACGCCTGAACAAAACAGGATATTATGAAGTTCCCTGGTGCTAAACTTTACTTGTCAACAGGGATGTCCGACAGCTTGGAGGCGTGCAGGTCATTTGCGCCCTGCTCTACTGTGGACGCTGCCATTGTTGTTGTTGCTTGCCGGCTCGTCCTCTTCACATTTCTTTCATCCTCCTGCGTGCTGCTCTTTGTCAGTCGTGTCAGTCGTCTCAAGTTTTCTAGCATGCCAGATATCCAGTCCCAGTCGCAGACGAGGGGGCAACTTGCTCGTAGGCTTGTTCACACATGAGGACTCGTAGTGGCAGACTATCTGCCGACTCACCTCTGACCAAAGGTGGCTTTCAAGATCCTCTGCGACGTCAAAATCAGGGTGAAAATCGTGTAATGTGAACTAGGCTTTAGTCACCATCTGACACCGGCACACCATGAGGACAGAAACACAGGGCTTAGCGGGGACAGAGCACCTGCCACAGCAAGCAAACGCAGTGTGTTTGCTTGCTGTGGCAGGTGCTCTGTCCCCGCCGTCATTTTGACTTGACCAGCAGACTTCACTACAAGCCGACTGGCTGTAGAAACAGGTGACGTGCCTTACGTTTTAAAACCAGCCACCAGTGATTTGACCAGCAGAGTTGCAGGTGACACCATCAGCCGAGCTCAGACCGGCCAGTTCACACCGCTGCAACTTTTCTCTGCAACGTTCTTAAATGGTTTCTTTTCATTGCGAATCTTTGGTCTGAACTGGGCTTCAGAGGTTGAGGAGTTATGAGTAAAAATGTTGTGTGTTGCATCAAAGGCAATATGGTGGGGCCATCTGCAGCCCAGCTTTGTAGTTTATGGCTTAACTTTGCACCACATCTATAAGACATTAGTTGAATAAGACAATCAAATGGAAACAACTTTAAACTAAATAATGATGTTCAGTCTGTTTTTTTTCCTGCTCAGATCTGTTCCATCATGTGGGTCAGATATGTAACAGGTGTCATTGACCCACTCAGTTCCAGATCACAATGTCAGCAACCACAGCCACGCAGAGCGACACGCTTATCAGGGTTATGTAAGAACCAAAAACACATTCTGATACATGGATTGGAGAGGCTCGCTGCAAACACACTCATTTGTCACAGGGGAAAAAAAAGTGAAGACCGCGGTTTGTCTGTGTCAGCAAAACTCACTGTAGTTAAGGAGAATCATTGCCTTCAGACAGACGTACTCCTCCCTCTGAAGCTTCAGCTCACGAAACCGAGAGGTGGCTGCCAGCAGCATGTCGAAAATCTCCACGATGCCCTCCACACACTGTCCCTCCTCCCTGCGGAGACACAGATGGAGACAGAGGGTGAAACTGAGAACATAGGAAAGTCAGAGAGAAGGGATGACATTAACAAAAGAGAAAAGCAGCAGAGAGATTGTGAAAAGAGGAGGAAAACTAAATGATAAAACACAGAAGGGGAAGAGAGATGAAGAGAGGAGCCATCGCCAGAAGACAAAGAGAGAATATGTGATTTAGTTTTGGCAATAATGTAACTGTAATGTGACGTTTATGCCAATATGATTTATCTAAATTTGACTGACAAGAGAACATGGAATGAAAAGTGGAAGAAAGATGAAGAGGAAGGGGAAACAAAAATTTAAAAACAGATGGAAAGAAAAAGAAAAAAGGACAAACAAGAGAAGACAGAGACAGACGAGAGAAAGATTGGGGCTGGGCAATAAAACAATCTCGAAATGGGATTACAATAAAATGCATGTCGATGACGATGACAAACTATAGTTAACAGACAGCTGTCAGTCAATCTGCAGCATTTGGGATGCACGTCATTGTATTTTTCACTGCCAAGTTTGTGCCAAGGCGAGTGAGCCAAGGTGAGGACATGTAAATAGTAATAATAATTCCTTTCACTTCACTGTTTCAACTGCTGGATGTGAATTCATAGTCCTGAAACTAGGTTATCATACTAGCATCTAAAACAATACCTGATCCAGCTCAACAACTTCCTTGTTGGCAGGTGTGTTATCACACATGATAACACTGCAGCTTATTAGTTGGCACAGAGAGCAAACTAACTGTCAAAGTGAACCTAAGTGCTCTGATACTGATGTTTTTTTACCATTGAACAGCACATTAAAGATGCAAAATGAACTCTGAGGATCTGGATCTGATCACTGGCGTTACAACTGTGATGCAAATTTATGCGGTGTACAGGCGCTGGATGAATCAACTTTACTCAGATTCCTCACATCAAGTGTTGATTGGTTACAACATTTACTATCGTCCTGTTATCTTCAAAACTTTGCACCTTCAACTTGACAAATTCTGTTTCAGAGACACCAACAGCAAATGGTTTCCAACTATGCAGTTCACAATGTGGTGACTTCTCTCTATAACACATTTTTGTCCTTTGAGTCTTAAATACAAACTGGCTGAAAAGGAAAAGAGTAATTTAGTATAAAACCATGCGGATAATTTAGTAAAATAGTGATGGAGAAAAAAGATCCAAAGGGCACAAGGGGAGTTGATTAGAGACAAAAAAATCTGTTTTCTGTGTTTGTTTGAGCCTCTTGTTGTGTTAAGTAAACGGATTAGCATCCAGGATGTTTTCCTGGACTGTCCAAGGAGAAAGGGCTACCACAGGCTGACAGGGACCACTCAACAGAGAAAAATAAGGCTGTGTTATGAAAACACATCAAGGTTAACCTAAGTCTATAGTGATAGTTTCCGTGGCAGTGGGGGAAGAAAGGTCAACACTAAACTCACCCCACCAGTCGAGGAAGAAAGACTTCCTACTGTCCTCACAGAAATGTAATCTCATTATCTCAGTCTACTTTCTCTTTGTCACACCAGGAACAGGCTGCATTATTCTGTATTTTTCTTTTTGTTAAAAGACCAAACCCAACAATGGATGTAACAAGTAGAGCCAGATATATCTTACAGGGCTCTACTAGTGTCCACATAAGATGAAAAGCGGTTACCCACGTCTGTCTGCAGGTTAATTATGCCACCCTTCAGTTTAGTAGTAGTATCAGCATTATGTTGTGCCACAGCAAAGCTAATGAGTTTTTAATTTGGCAATTACCACTGGTAAGGCCACCCTGACCCATGATGGTGTTGCTGTTTAAACATCGTGCCCCCTTTCTGACCCCCCCCCCCGAACTGTAGGGCGGCTAGCTATCTAGTGAAGACCGGAGGGTGGGCAGAGGGCACCATGTTTCCATATGCTGATGCACCAAATTGGCTGTCTGTCGGCAAAGCCAATAGAAAATGACATTACAGGCGAAACATAGACAAAACAAGACAATAAAGTGTAACCACCTCTAAATGGATAATGCTTCGATATGCGGCGATAAGGCTCACTGAGTCAATGGAGCACCAAACGAAAGGTCTCGGAATTCATGTCATTTTGCTTTTTTTTTTTTTTCTCCTAAAACTTTACCTGGTTTATAGTCATCAGGCTATCAAAAGCAAAACTAACCAGAACTGACATCCCTACCATTAACACACTTTTTGGTTTACTCTGCCTCAATCCCTCATACGCTATCCTGTTGCCCCAAAAACTCACTGGAGCACCAAATGTGGATTAATCCACAACTGTAAATACTCTCCTAAAAAATGCACAATATCCTCCTGTTTAGAAAATTACTGACCTTTATTAAAACATAAACTTTGTATTTGTTCTCTGTATTTAAAGCTTTTAATCTTCAGGAGGAACCGGTGGGCTTAGGGCTGAGAGCACACACAGGAAGCCAGACAGCTTTGAGAGACACACTAACGTTGTTGGTTTGGGTCCAGCTGTTGGATTTGTTGACAATAAGAAAATTATACCACAACAGCAAACATAAAAACTTATAAAATGTAAAGGAATATATATAAAAAACATGTCACCATCATAGACAATGCACTCACACAAAGACAGCATGTCATGTGTGTTTGTGTATGTTTGATTCGGTCATGCACACCTTTCTGCAAAATGCATTAACTACAGTTACAGCCAATAATCTGAGCTTGACTTCCTGTCACCAGTCCTCTGCACTTTGAACACCACAATGAACATGATGATTTAATGTGTCATTAACTGGTACTGCTGACAAATTACAGGATCACAGGTTTACTAGGATTCGTAAGGAATCCACAGCGCTGGTAAAGTGGCAGCCTAATTACAGCATGTTTGCCCTGAATACAAAGGGTGAGGTGAAGTGCCAGAAGCTGCCAACCCTTGTTTGGCCAAAGTTGAAGGTCACTGTGGAAAGGAACAGGGAGTGATAAAATACAAGAAAAGAGTTGGCAGCTCAGGAGAATCAAAGATATATCTGCAACATGTGTTGCTGATATCTTCACTGTTTCAAGGTCTGAGTAAACTCCCTGCTTATTGTGTGATGTCAATGCATCAGACTGTGACAACGTCGGGAGACTGTACTGTAACCACCATCACTGTTATGGAAAACATGGCGGCTGCACATGGGACAGTTCAAGTGCCATAAAATCTCAAATAAAGGGATTTCCAACACAGTAATGTGTGGAGGAAGTACTGCATAATCTAATTTAAAGGGACAGTTCGCCACAAAATCAAAAAATACATATTTCCCCTCTTACCTGTAGTGCTGTTTATCGGTCTAGATTGTTTTGGTGTGATTTGCTGAGTGTTGTAGATGTCGGCTGTAGAGATATCTGCCTTCTCTCCAATGCAATGTAACAAGATGGCACTCTGCTTGTGGTTCTCAAAGTACCAAAAGAATACATTTGAAAAACTCAACAGCAATGTCTCTTTCCAGAAATCTTGACCTGGTGACTCAAGATAATCCACAGACATTGTTGTGAGCACTTTCATGTCGGAACTATTTTCTTTCCAGCAAACTTAATGCACCAGCCAAATCATGGTGCAGAAGGAAGTGTACATCTACTCATGTATTAAAGTTCTCCTGTTCATGGCAAACATTAATGGCGTCCTCCTCAGCAGAGCTGTAACGTTAGCTAGCTCAGTGGTGCTCGGTGAGCTAGCAGTAGATGTATGCTTCCTTCTGCACAGTGATTCAGTTGGTGGGTGTAGTTCGGTAGAAAGAAAATAGTTCCTACATGAAACTGCTCACAACAAGGGGTCCGTCCCAAGTCTCTTAAATTACTGCTAGTTATCTTACCTAGCCGACTTTGCTAGCTGTTTAGCCCCTCCCACCTAGGAAAAAATGCGAGGAGCTAGCACTAGGAGTGATGAGCGAGCATTGTCAGTTTAAGAGACATGAGACGTCCTTTCCACTGAAGCGTCACGTGAAGCGACGTCCATTCCTGATGACGGCGGCACCACTGGATCTGCTCCGTAATGCAGCCGGCGTCTGCCGTTACTATGGGTACATCCCAAGTCTCATTATATTTGCTGACCAAAACAGTAGCCCCCACCCCCCGCCGTCATGACTCTGGTCACACACTTTTGCATGTAGCAGCTGCACATCACCGACAGTCCGATGAACAACACAACGGATTGTGACTGAAATAAACCTAATTGCAACATAACAATCTTGCATGAAATATCATGACTCTCTGAAGTAAGTACGTGAATTACAGCGATTCATTGCAAAGAACGCATGTAACGGGTACTTACTCTTGTACTGTTTCTCCGCCATCTCGTTCAAATGTGCCAGATGTAGAGGGCGGGTATTTATACATCATGGCATTCAGCTGAAAAACTCTTACGGATAGGAAGCTCTCGACCATCCTAGCTCGTAGCTGCTTAAAGCTTGCTGCTAGCTCCTAGCGCTAGCTCCTCGCTGTACAAATAAGAGACTTGGGACGGCCTAGAAGATGGCGGACCTCGAACGACTTCCGGTTCAAGCGAAGAGCTAGCAGTAGCACTATAAAATAAGAGACTTGGGACAGACCCAAGGTCTGTGGATTATCTTGAGCAGTGGTTCCCAACTGGTGGGTCGCAGTCCAAAAGTGGGACCTGGGTCCATCCTGAATGGATCACAATTGACTCACAAATGTGTCAAGTTAGTAAAAAAAAAAAACAACACACTTTATTTTGAAGTACAATGAATTTCCAGCACAGAGCTTTTATTTTAAAGTGCCGTTTCCTGCTGTAGAGTGAGTGAACGACAGACAGCTACGTAACAGAGGCCGCAAACTAGTTCAACGACACTGTGTGGACCTTTAACTAGAAACAAAGACGAAATCTGGACCCTGTGGCTGGATCAATTGGGTACCACTGATCTAGAGTAACTGGGTCATGATTTGTGTAAAGAGACATTGCTGTTGAGTTTTCCATATCTATTTTTTTTTTTTTTTTTGGCTCTTCGAGCACCACAAGCTGAGTGCCACCCAGTTCCATTATATTGGAGAGAAAGCAGACAGAGACCAACTGTGTGATCCTTTAAAGTCAAGCTTAAGACCCACCTGTTCTCCCAGGCCTTACGAATAGTTAGTAGTCAGGTTTCCATAATGCCTTTTGAAATGCTAAAGTACTTAAAAAAGGAAGAAGAGCAAAGCTAACTAAGAGAAACACTTCAACCCCCAGGTGACGTGAAGTATTCCTTTAAGCCCTGGTACGCAATATAAATGTTACTGTAGTTCACTGGTCTACCTGTCCCATCTCAGCCAAGCAGATCACTGGTAAAAGGACTAACTTCATATGTTCAAAACATACTTCACATTATGTTCAGGAAAACAATAAAGTAGTACTCGGTAACGTCACAAATAGCTTTGCTTTACCAATGCTATGACACAAATAGGGCTGCCACGATTAGTCGACTAATCGATGACTAATCGACTATCAAAAAAATCGGTGACTATTTTAGTAGTCGACTAATCGGTTTGAGTCATTTTTCATAGAAAAATACTATAAAAGTACCCTAAAATACTCTTATTGCAGCTTCTTATGTTCAAATATTGGCAGCTTCACACACTCTCCCATGACGGTGAACTAAAACCCTTTGGCGTGAGTACGAAACAAGACATTAGATGACATAATTTTGGGGTTTGGAAGTAACAGACCAACATTTTTCAATATTTTAACACATTTTTTAATAAAATGATTAGTCGACTAATTGAAGAAATAATCGACAGATTAGTCGACAATGAAAATAATCGTTAGTTGCAGCCCTAGACACAAACAGAGAAATCAAACAGAACTATCTTGCTTGTTCAGCACATTCATTTGCAAAACAACCCAAGGACTCATTAAAGCTGGCAGACATCCTGTACAGGGACATGAAGAAACACACTGCCTGCAAAAGTTAACAACCCTTAGCCTGCGGGAGTAGAAGTCAGAGGAGCCTGTCTCACAGAGACATTACCCAGTGATATCAGACCTGCGCACTGGCCCGTGAACAACTTCATGAAAACACTTAAAGCCATCCAACAAATCAGCTACTTGCGCATTAGACTGCTGATGACAGAAGTATGAAAGCTGCCAAACCGGCTAACCTGCTGAGTTTGAAGTCTGGAGAGAAGATGAGTTTTCCAGGATGATCCACCGACCTCCACATCAGGCCCAACATCAGGATATCCAGCCAGCAGCACTTCAGAAGGTGGATCTGGTCAGCTAGACACAGCTCTACGAAGCCTGAGGACACAGCACACAGAGAAAAACATAACATAAATGACATCATATCCATACTCTGCCTGGATTCCGAAGTGCTTTAAGTAGCTGGGACATATTTACACTTTGCATTTAAGGCCAAATTCACCTGTTGTTAAGATATAAAATGTTAAGATATATAAAAAGAGACAAACCAAATTCCAAATCAAAGTATGATTTGAGATGATAAACTATACAAGGAACTAAAATCTAACATTGCTCCAATAACTGTGCACACATTAGATCTGTGGTTTTAAGTAATCAAAAAGAATAAGATTCAAAATGAGGCAAATATTTTAAGATGAGTAGCTTATGACAGAAATTTGAAACCTGCAAAATACAATCAAGGATTTAAGCAATGGGGAGTAAAAGGAATAACAGCTGGGTGTGTTTTGGAAAAGGATGTAAGAATCAAATCAGATTCTTCCAAGGAGGTGAATGGTGCTATCGAAATAATAATTAAAGCATATCAGGAAAGTAACACAAGAATAATTTCGGCATTATATCAAGGACAGAACACGAATGAAAAACATTCAACTAAATATATCATGAATGTGAAATGGGAGAAAGAACTCAATGTAGAAATTTCAGCGGAAGATTGGCAGAAAATGTGGAAGATAGACCATTCAACTACTGATTCATGAACCTGGAGGGAATTCTCATGGAAGAGTCTGATTCGTTTTTTTATTACACCAAAACTGAAAAGTAAGCATGTTGGCGAGTGCGGGTCTTCTAATGTAGACCACGTGTGTTTTTTGGAAATGTCAGAAACTAACTGTATTTTGGGAAATGTTATGTAAAGAGCTTCAGCATACACTAAGATATGAGGTTCCTACCTGTTGTTTGGTGCTTTACCTATGTAAATATTCTGAAGATGTTTTTGCTAGTGATAGATATTTGATGACGTAGATGATTTGTCTCACCCAGCAGCTAAGTTTAAAAGTATTTTAAGATAAGTGTCAAACTAAGTTAGTCTACATACAGACAGATGTTATCTGAGCTTATTAGTAACAATTCACTATCAGCTGAACTAGCGTGCTGTCCTTGTGTAAGACATAACGTCAGTGTCGGTGGATGAGAGACTGTGGGCGAAGCACACTGAATATCACTGTCTACATGTTTATGCTTACTGAACACATGTATTGATAAAGTATTGGCTTTTTACTCGCTAAGGGTTAATGTCACTTACAGTAACGAGTATAGCTGCCGTCAACTCGCTGTCATTTTCGAGTTATCTTCACTTTGTTTCTACCGGGGCCGCTTGGTTGTTCACCAGTTACCGTATCGGTGTGTGTGTGTGTTTGTGTGTCGATGTGGAGGTGTTCAGCGGTGGCACAAACAAACCAATACCGTTAGCGCTTATCAATACTACGGTCTCTGATAATTTAGCCCCGGGGCTAATTTAGTACTGGGTTTCTGTATCCATCCTTAATCAAAACACAAACGAAGTGAAGCTTGTAGAAATTAAATAAAGTTTGCAGCGGCTGCCTGTGCCAGGAAGTGCAGAACGCTGCAAGTGTGTGTACCACCAATCAGCGTTCTTCAGCAAGAATTCCAGGTAATCTGAAAAGTCCAACCCCCCTACTAGGTACTTTTTTCAGGGAAAGTTTGGGGTTGAGGGAAAGGTTTTTACCCTGGTGGAAACACGCCGAGGCTTTTCAAAACCTCGGGTAAATGAAAAAAGTTCCTACAGTGGAAAAGGAACTATACTGAGACTACAAGAAGCACCACTAGAAAGAAAATGGAAGAAATAGGCTCTATACAAGAGTCAAAAAGACACTAGACTGGAATAATAATCAATAGATACACTAATCATTAAGACTGTAAAAATGTGTATTTACCCAGGCAGTTTGTGTTCCATTGGTCCTTCTCATTTTTCAGTAATTTTATTATTTTATCATACTGTTGTAACTGACATGTCAATGACACAAAACAGTTTTAATAAAGATTTAAGTGGAAAAAAAAAGACTTGGTATACAGTGTTCTGTATCGCCTACCTGAACACATAAAGATCACATTCCTATCGGTCTTCTCATTTATTGGCTGTTAAAAAAGTATGTGAAGTTAAAAAGTGTTTGTTAAAACCACATCCATCCATCATTTCTTTATAAGTTTTAGACATTAACAGAAATGCCCTAATCTCAGACAGCACTGCTGTAGCAGCTAACTGTGACAATGACATCACTTTGCAGCAACTATAAATTTAGCTTGACGGCACCTCGCTCACCTGTCAGTGCTTTCTTGGATCTTTTATAAATCCGACAATGCACACTCATTTTCACTTCTGTCTGAGTGAAGAAAAAAAAGTCAGGGAGTACGGTCTCTATTCAAAAAAGTGAGTCTTTGTGATCCCCTCACATTAACACCTCTCCTGGGGAGTTACCTGCTGAGCCGAACACTGGCTGAGAGGAGGAGAGCAGAGGAAAGGAGAGTAAGACATATAAAAAGGGATATGAACGTGAGGGAAGGGAACCAGGATCAGTCAAGAAATAAAGACATTCACGACTTTAGATGGAAAAGGTTAGCGATTATATTCTATGATTAGTCTCTGTTTATCCGTGCAGCCATTATCTCATTTGTTTGTTTATCACACGTATCATCTGACACACTGACATGAATGATGGGTGGAGGTTGTGTTTACTGTTGCCTCAGCTTTGTTTTTACCTTTATAACCCTCATTCCTGTTTTCTGGTTCTCAGCAAGCCTGACTTCCACACACTGTTGATGGTGACAGAGCCAAAGTGCTTCCACTGACCTAGAATTGTGACCAGTGAACACATGGCCCTGATGTTTACCCTGACCTTAACCTTGACACGGCTCTTTTACTTAGCAAAGCCACACAGAGTGTCTCCAGTCTTGTTGTAAACTGGTCTCAATTTAAAGTTCCTCACTGAAGCCCAAGTCTATACTGAGACTAAATTAAAGCTCTTTTTTAAATAGGAATTGTGCAAATTTGCAGGAAAGCCTTCTTTCAGCATTGGCAGTATAAAAACAAAATCAGGGAGTGCAGCAAAATGACGCCTGCCTACTTTTATTCATACAGAATGCGCCTTTCTCGGGGCAATGGGGGGCGTGAGCAAGTAACAAAACGTGTGCTCAGTGTGTGACATAAACAGTGACGTACTCCGAGGGAAACCGCGACTGACGATTCTCTCACAAGTCAGCCCGTCCTTCACCATCCCCGTCATTTGATGGTTAATGGCCCCTTCGCTTGCGAGGACAAGGAGGGCGCGCAATTCCTTGTCTCCTCAGTTGCTCATTTTTACAGTGTCTTTCAGGTTTCTGTTTCCCTTTTGCTACTAGCTGCTCATTCCTGCTATCAGCTGTTTCCTGTTAGTCCACCGCCAGTGGGTTGCACATGCAGCGTCATCAACAGCCCCTCCCGTGGCGGAAGGCGCCTCGTTCTTTTTACCATAAAGGTTCCGCCAATATGTTCTGCATTTATCTTGTTTTAGATATCTAACGTATTTCATATAGAAATTTAATCTATAAAAAAGTAAAAATCAGTTGAACAAAAACATATAAAGTTACTTTGTGTAATAAATGTATATCAAAATAAGTATGATTTAAAAAGTGAAAATATATTATCATAGCTTGGAAGAGGCTCGGCTCTGTAGTCATTAAAATTGAACTTGACAGTTTGGGTCTTACCAGGGATCTTTTTCGCCCAGCTGATCATGAGAACCAGCTCCTTGTCTGCCAGGTTGGTGAGGGACATCATCATGGTGGACTCAGTGAAGGGCTTCTGCATGTCCTCCATGAGGTAGATCTCTGGAGGCTCCGCCTCTATGATGCGGGAGATGAACTCCTCTGGGCTCATGACCAAATTGTGTGCATGGCTGGCCTGAGGGAGAGGGCCGAGTGGGGCCTCCAGGTGGTGATGTCGCTGAGCCTGAGATCCTGGCCCCACTCTGGCCAAACCCTTGCCTGTGAGCTCCCGATGCTGGAGTCCACCACGGCGGTGTCGGGCTCCTCGATAGCTGCAGCGTTCACGCCTTACACCTGGAGGATGAAGACGGCAAGAGAATGGACTGTCACATTAGCTGTGATGTTAGTGATGACTTCTTATTCTCTTTATTTATTGCACTAAAAAAGCTAGGAGAGCTTAATGAACGAAGCAAACTCGACACTCAAGCACATATCCCACCTGAAACTGCTTTAAATATATTGTCATATACCGTATACCAGACGTTGCGCTAGACTTTTTCGTCGTCGGTCATTTTGACCGACAGGGTCAAAAAAATCTGGTCATAATCTATTCTTACCGGTCGTTTTAATTTTCGTTTTTAAATGATAATAAAGATATTCAAAGACATTTAGTTTTCATTCGTTCGTTTTTAATAAATCCAACAAGCAAGTTATAAGGTGTGCATTAATAAGGACATGAACGAAAAGATAAACAGACATCCACACACCCGTGCCATTAGGCTTCGCCCTGGACACACCGGACGGCACTAATGCGTCCGGTGTGTCCAGGGTGCTATGTAGTTATGCCTGTAGGCTTGGTGACATTGTAATGAAGTGATTATGGTATTGAAAAATGTGTTCGGTTATGCACTGTTGTGTTTTTTAAATTATAAACACGGTATTTTCTCCTCGCGTTCCACAGTGCGTGCTGTTGTTATTTTATTTTGAAAACTGGCCGGATTCTCTCGTCTTTTCTGTGTCCGACTTCCTGTTTGGTACGATCCGCTCGATCCAGCTTGACAGAAACGTTCGCGGCTCGCGTGAAAAATAGACCAGACGCCAAACTAAAGCGCTGCCTCCGCGGGCTCTGCTCAGCGGCCTGTGTGGACAGTCAGATAGGTTAACATGGGTACCGATTGAAAACTGCCTCCACTGCTGGGTGCTGCGCCTCGGTTCCGCGTCCGGTGTGTCCAGGGCGTTATGTCAACAACGCTACATGAAGCAGATGAATGACTTTTTCTCTGCAGTGTGAAAACGGCAGCCACTTAAACTACTGACTGTGCACTCCACCGCCAAGTGGGCAGGGGTGGTAATTGCAACCGGTCAAAATGATCGACGGCCTTCAGGTTTTCCGGTCATTGTTGTAAAAAAACGGTCAATGACCGAGAATATCCGGTTAACGCGACCCCTGCCATATACCCTGGTGAAATGTCAGGGAGGTATGACCGCTAGAGCATAGCAGAGTCTGTACTTATGAGCAGAACCTCCGATAGCTGGTTCGGTTGTATTACTTGGACAAGAAGTGTTTAAGTGTGGAAATAACAAACCAGGGTCAGACCAGATTTAAAATATAAAGCGCTCAATGTGTCATAACATAAAATATGTCACAAGTAACAGAAATCTCAAGGTCAGCTTTAAATTGTTATAAATAGTGATAGTCAAAATTTCCTGGAAATGCTGCTTTCAAGGGCAGAGCGCTGCTGTCAGGAATCAGCTAGACAAATGTACAAGGAGCATTTTCAAATGGCCAACTCAAGTCTGGACATCAGCACTCTTGACTGGACAAGAATACACAGACTGTTATTTTACATTTTTTTAAACGTTGTTTTTAATATACATCATAAGCGAAGGACTCTAAATGAGTGGAGAGCTAGAGGTGTGAAGATGTCAGACTTTGTACAGTCTCTAAAGTCCCAAGTCCCTAAATTGCTCAGCACACTTTGGTTAAAGTATATACCAAGCTGCGTGAGGTCACATGAGGTGATCATTTTGTTCTTTTATACTCTGTCTCGGGAACAGAAATGTCCCTAATGGCTAATTTCCTTGACATTTAGATGGAAGTTTAAACTTCGACTAGCTGTCTTGTCTGAAACATCTAGGAAACAGTCAAAATTTCACACATTTTAATCACTGTCTGAAAAATATTGCTTATATTTGAATAGCCATTTGAAATCATTAATTTAATGTTTCAATAACCAAATCTTATTTTAGATGACACCGAGTGTGAGGAACTTGAACTTTGCACATTATTGTACAACAACTCACTTAACAGAAATTAACAAGTAACATCCCCTATTTTACCATGTTTTGTGTCTATGATAAGTGACTAATGAGCAGCATCAGTGCACTGCCTCTTTATGTCCTCTAAAAACACTTGTTTTTGCCACTGATATACACAGATTAGAATTCTAACGCCACTCAGGACACAGGCAGTCCAGTCATTTTAGTGAGTATAGAGGCAGCATATTTCTTTACATCAAACTGTGTGGATTAAGAGTTTATTTCACCCATACTAAAGTTGGTGATTGTTGAAACAGTGGAAAGACGAACCAAGATGGTTGTTTTGAGTTTTATTTTGCTGCTGCCGACTTTGAATGAAGTTTGTTTTACAATGATAAAAATATGGTTTTAAATGGAGTCTGGTGGGTCTGGTTCAACAAACAGAATCTTTGTCTTTATCCAAGCAGCAACCTCCGAGGCTGAAAAATGAAGCCTATGCGCAAGTGCCAAAAACTGCAGTTCCTTGAATGTCCACTTGAGGCTGAATAAATCCCCATACACCCCTGTATTAAAATGCCCAACTTTACAGCAGAAACATGCTGAAATGTTTACAGCCTTGTGCAAAAAAACGGTTGAGCTGACAGGCACTACTCGACTTTTCACTTTCAGTGCTTGAACCTTTGTGCTGCTGTAAGATGACAAATCATCAAGAACCTTAATAAGTATAAAAACAGATGAGCACCTACCGCACTTCATCATGCCCACTTCATAGCATTTACGTAGCCGGCAGGCCTGGCAGCTTTTACGTCGGTTCTTGTCAATAGTGCATTGATTAGTGGCGGGGCAGATGTAGTCATTGTGTCCTGAGAAGGAGAGACAGAATTAGTTTGATGGACGAGAAGAAAGAATACACTGTGAATAAACATGGACAGAAAGACAGAGTTGCTACCTTGGATACTCCTCTTGAAAAAAGCCTTGCAGCCCTCACAGGACCACACACCATAGTGGTAACCCGAGGCGTAGTCGTGGCACACGGCGCAGAAGTGCATGTCGGCTTTCCCCACTGCGGATGAACACAAGGAGGAGTTCATGCCTTCCTCTCCGTCCCCTGATCTCTTCGCCAGCAGCTTGTCACTGCTGATGATGGAGCTGCAGGAGGAAATACGAACACTGTGAAAAGGGACAACCTGACATTTGGAATTTCATTCACCCATCATTAGTCCTCCAACTCTGCTGCTGAAAATGTCTCCAAAACCACATTTCAGTCATAAAACTTCACAGCGGCTATTACTGAAAGACAATGGGCTTATAAATCTTCAGTCTAAGGCCAGTGCCATCATGACTACCTTCTGGTAGCACAGATAATGACTAAATATAAAGTATAACAGCAACAGAAAAAAGGGATGAATCCTAAATCAGTTGTTGCGTTGAGAGTTAATCCATCCACTGGAATCAGTGAGTGAAAATCATTTGTCTAAGATCGAGCAGGAACACACCTGTCAGCCTACTATTCATCATCACAGTGGGTTTCAACTCCAGAAACTGCTGCTGAGGAGAAAAAAAAAAGAAGAAGAAGAAGAGTTCTGTCTGTGCTGCGGTCAAGACCCCACAAAAACCTCCAAATTTAGAGAGGGGACACAGACTGATACACAAGGACACACAGGCAATGACCCCATGATCTTATGAGGGTTTCTGCGTGAAGTCGTTGCTACATACAGTATAAACCCACATACTGCTGGGAACCAGTTAGTTTGGTTCCGAAAGTCACACAATAACAAAAAATCTAAATGAACAGTTGGCAGTAGACCAGCTCCCATGTGTTGTGAGGTCAAATTACTGTTTCTGTCAGTTGAGTCTGGTGGCTTTGAAGAGAGCATAGCTAACGGCTTTAGTTCCCTGTCGGAAAGGGTTGTCAACAGCAAAGTAAAGCTGTAAAATTAGTAGTAGGCTAACTGCATACTATTTCCAGTGAAATATTACAGTGCGATATCCAACAACAGATGGACACAATACAACTGATTTAAAAGCTTGGGTATGGAAGCATTTTGGCTGTAAGACTGAAGGGAAAGGGGACCTGTACAAGAGCCAGGTGGTACCTCAAGTAAATTCACCTGTTATTTAATTATGGATTACTAAAAATGCAGTATGCCATATCTTAAAAGTAGCAAGTACTCACATAGTAAGAAAATAAGTCATATATAGAAATGAAATTTTTCAGATGCATGACGATGCATCATGGCACCATCATTGGTGCCATTTGGACAAGCGATATATTCAATATTAATAAGCCTTAAATAAACACAAAACAGTGCTCTGTGGCTCTATGCAGCAGCAAGGGTGGGGAGAGAGAGTTGAGAGTTAATAACACATAGCACCGGTCCTGCATCCTAATTTTGACATGAAGTTAAAGACAGGCATAAAGCTTTGTATTTATATTTTCTAAATAAAACCTGAATTTGTAATGTAACCAGTAATATGTCACTGTTGGGAAAATGTTGTGGTACAATGTTTTCCTCTGAAGTAGATGTAGGAATATACCTACACAGTAAGTCAGTAGTACACCGTTGAAGTACATTTTTAAAGTGTTTTGGGGGCCTTTTGTACAATATTTCTGGGTACAACGAGTAAGAACAGCAACATAAGTTAATGTTTTTCATATCTAAATGTCATAAGTAATCTATAGCTGTTTAGATCCAGGTGTGTTGCTCAGGACCAAAGGAAGCACGGTGTCGGGTGTGAAGTATGAGCGGTTCTTGAGAAAGCTACGAGCAGTAACACCACAGGCCAAGCACTCGGCCTGTTCTGAACAGGCATGTTTTGAACGGGCACAACACTAGTATATTAAAAGGAAAACGCTCAGTTCTGAGGCAAAGAAATGAAAAAAATATTGATGATTAGGGTATTCTTGCAATGAACTAATCACAGTCCAAAAGCACACATCAGCAGGATTCATTGAAGACTGCCACGTCACATACTTAGATTGGACTGCACAGCTCTAAAGACTCCAATCCAAATATGAAACCACATTTCTTTTGCCACAAAACTTGCTTTATAACAGGCATGGGACAAAGCTCCTGGAGGCCTGTTTAAGGACAGAAAGCTATGGCCGACCATTTTTCACTCCCACTCAAACACCCTTGTTTATTAATATTTTTTTTTAGTTATTATTACTAAGGATAGACCGATACATCGGTCGGCCGATATATCGGGTCGATATTTGAGTTTTTTACTTGTATCGGCATCGGCTGATACGTGCGTGGGTTCGCGGATTTATTTTTCCCTGGCACTTTTTTTCATTTGAAAGTATGTGGTTAAGTTGAACAAAGCTGTTGAAACCTACTGTGTACAGTAGCTGTTGTTTTATTTATGCTTCAGCTTAAATATTTGTTTATTTTATAAAGACATTACTGGAAGATTTAAGAGCACTGAACTCTTTTTTTTATTTGAATGTATAATAATAATAATAATAATAATAATAATAATATTCTACCTGTTCTACCTCAACTTTCCATCTTGTTTTAGTATTTTTTACTGTTCAATAAATGTTTCTTATTTTAAACTTGAGACCTGTAATATTTGTTATCATTGTGTCATTTTTTTGATGTAAATTGAGGGAGCAAAAGCATTATCGGCCCCAAATATCGGCTCAAGAAAATTGGCAGTCCATAATCGGTCATCGGCTAAGGGTGATGGAAAAAAATCGGTATCGGCATCGGCCCTAAAAAATCCATATCGGTCTATCCCTAATTATTACTGTACTATTTCCATCCATGGGTCAGTGTCGGTAAACCTACCTGCTGGCGTTGATGCTGTGGGTTTTAGGCTCCAGCCAGGTTGCATGTGGGCTGGGTTCATTGTAGACGAGAGGCTGAGGGCAGCGCAGAGTCAGTGAAGGCATGTTGGGGTGGCTGTGGGAGGGCCAGAAGGCTGATGGGCTAAGGGTGGGGCACAGAGATGACGGGCTGTCAGTGATGGGCGGCCTAGCATAGCTCAGCACAGACGGGCTGTAGAAGGTCAGAGGCCCATGGCCATGGTTGTACTCGTGGCTACTGTTCTTGTACGGTGAGGGGATGCAGATGGTGTGGCTGTCCATGCCCACAGAGGTGCTATACATTCCGGGGGAGCTTGGCCTCTCTGAGGATTTGCTGGAGTCCACCTCCTGTAGCTGAAGCAGCGGTAAGGAGTCAGCATCCAGCTCAGGGGAGGAGGCCATGTCAGGGGGAACCAACTGTATGTGTTCACAGTGATGAGTATGATGAAGCAGCTGGTTCCTTTATTGCATGTTCTAGTGTAGGTGAAACCTGTGGCAGAGGGGGAGACATGCTGTGTTACAGTTACAACATTAATTCCAATTTAAATCAAACATGGCATATTATTATGGCCAAAAACGATGACACAAACGCCCAGTCTCATGTCGCTGTTCCATCGCGTCATGGTCTCTCTACTAATTATGATAAAGGTGAAAGGTTGCATGATTTGGTTACGGCAAAAGGTGGATTTCTGGACATCAAAACACAAATATCATCTCCAAACTCCAAAATCGATGACATTTTATTAACGAAAGTTCACAGGAAACAACAGTTCTGGGTTTAGTATAAGCCATAAAGGAGTTTTCAGTTGACTATCAACTCAGCAGCTCCCACTAAGCACTGATTTGACATTTTGAAATATATCTTCCAGCACAATAAATCCTGTTAGCTGACCAACAAGTGAACCACAAGGAAAACAAAAGTGGGCCATGATATCTTGCCAAGAGCTGATGTGTCCAAAGTTTTCCTGAGCCATGCAGTGAAGCTGCAGGGACAACGATGGTCAGTTGGTCAAACACTTAAAACCACACTGAAATATTGCATCTACTATTGAATGGATTGAATATTTCCTCTGATAAGCAGTGATGCGGTGTAGGCCCTCTATGTCCAAGGCTCTTATTGTGAAAGGTAACAATAGAAGAAGCGAAGCTGATGAGCTGCTGCTGACAATGTGGGAGGCACTACGGTCTGCCATCTTGGTTCAGACTACATGGCCTCCTTGTTATTATTTCATTACCTTTATAAGTACGGGTGCAATGGCAGCTAGCAGCAGACCAGCAGCAAGTAATGGTTGTCCAGTGTTGGAAAACAGTGCCGCAAAACTAGGAGCACTCTAGATGGTCTTTTTCATTGGCACCATTACATATATGGCACAGGAGCAGCCTGGAAGCAACAGAACATTGTGCCTCTTTATGACACCAAAACGCAGTCGAGAGTCACAGCATAATTTTAAATTACACGATTTTGGTACAAACATTTACCCACCAGTGTGGTGGACAGTCTTCTGAGATTTACTCACCAAACAGAAATCAACCTCCACATTTGCACTTGGCAGGTGTTAATTTCAGACCCTGCCCGTCTAGCACCATCAAGTCAAAATTAAAATGTGTCAAGTACTTTGATTTATCACCAGATATCTGTAAAACTAATGGACTTTTTGTTATGAGCTAATTAACAAACACTTGCATCCTAACAGTCTAAGCTTAAACAGTGAAAAAGGTAAACAGACCTGGTAAACATCAGCATGTTAGGACCGTCATTGCCTTCTTTGCTGCTGATCTTAGCCTCTAACATGAAGCACAGCTGTTCCTAACCAAAACAGTAGCATTATGGTAGCAAAACTTGATATACCAAATGCATCAAAATGCTAACCATTTCCTTTTCTACTTTAAGCAACAAACACACACAGCCTGAGAGCACCTTATGTCTTGCAAATACAGGGATAGCCTATGTAGGACAAGATAGCTAAAAGCATGCTTAAAATGCTCTGCCCTCCTGCAGCAGCGACACAGAGCAGAGAGAAGAGAGGCTGCAGACTGGCTGACTGTTGTTGCATTTATATGCTCTTAGATCCATTCATATCAAGTAAAAGTGTACAAAGTTTATCATCCTTATTGACATAAGATTCTCCCTATCAAGATCATTTTATCACCCAACCATAGTCTGATCATTTATGGGAAGGACTCTAAACAGGTAAAGATCCTTTTTGTTTAACCAGAAACAGCCCCAAATCACTATCATCAAACCCACCAGACTTCATTTAAATTAACAGTGGTGTTTTTTTGTACATTAAAGGCTTTTTGCCTTTAATGTACAGGATAGAGTGAAATGGGGGAGAGAGAGCGAGTGGGGGGTGTCAGTCTGTAAATGATATTTTGACATTATCGGCTTACTGGATTACTGTCATGGCGTCCGAAGGTAGTGATGCGTTGAGCAGGTGACAGTCCGCGGTCGTTTTCAAAACACACTTGTGTCACGCACTCCAAAAGAAACTTGTTGAAACTTTAAACAATAATTTATTGTACAAAACGGTAAAAAAAAAAGGTTGACAAAAACGGTTCCATAATTCATATTAAATTCAAAAGGTGACGAAAAAACAGCTACAAGTTAGAGGGAATAGTGATAAAGTGGTAAAACTTGACATTGATCCACAGCCTCAGACGGATGCGCTCAAGCGTGCTGCGCACAAGCTCCGTTGGTAGGCGATACTATATTTTCACATTTTTAACAATGCAATTTAAAAGTTTTGATTTTTATTGATAACCTACATTTACCAACAACAAAAAGACTACATTTAGCACCAAAAAAATATATAAAAAAATTAAAAATAATTAGATAAATAAATAAAAAAGTAAATAAAAAAACGAATATCGAATACCAAATTTTCATAACGAATATCTACCCATAGAAACATATATTCAAATATCCGAATATTTGGGTACAGCCCTAGTATCATCTGAAAATTCTATTTAGGGAGTTGCTGATATGTGTTGTAGGATAATGTGTAATGTTCATGAGGCATAATGCCACACATTTCAACCAAAACAATGTTTAGTAGGGATGCACCGAATATTCAGTAACCGAATATATTCGGCCGAATATTGCAAAAAAATCCACATTCGGTATTCGGTGGAATAAGTTAAAAGCAAGGCCGAGTAATAGTGGCGTGTTTTGATAATGCAATCAAACAGCGTGCCTTGACGGGCGGAGTACAATGTCAGCAGTGTGGCGATCCGTCCATCACCGCACTCGCATTTGCGACTAAAAATAGTTTTGAGCGAGCAAAATAGGCTTAAATCATTTTTTTTTTTTTTATTTATTTTATTTTGATCCCCCCTATCACTTATTAGGGGTGGGAATCTCTGGGCACCTCACGATTTGATAACGATTACGATTCAGGGGCTACGATTCGATTATAAAACGATTATTAATGCATCTTTAATTTATGTATATTGATGCACTTTTTCACAACACACATTTCTTTTTATCTCACTGAATAAGCATTCAACACTTGGAATTTTTAAAAACAGTGCATTTGTAATAAGAAACAGTTGAATTCATTTCCATTATATTTTATTAAACATATAAATAGAAATGCGTGCAAACTGGAAAGTTTCAACTTCATTGTATGGAACCAAAGGTAACAACAGGTATCTTAAATCACAAGATAAAATGCATAGTTAGAGTAACAGATGATTCGGTGGCGACAGACGTCCACGCATCACATGTAACTGCGATCCTACCTGCCTTCAACAGTAAGGCCATGACTTCTGTTTTGGTTTGGTTGTAGAGTGTTGGTGAAATAGCGTCGGGATGGGATGGTGTATCTGGGCTCCAGTGTATGCAGCAGTGCTCGAAATCCCTGATTTTCCACGACAGAATAAGGACGCAAATCCTTGGCAATAAATGCTGTGATGGCCTTCGTAATTCGCTTCGCCTTTTCAGATGAGGGTGGCAGCTTTCTAATTGCTTCCTCGATTGTTCTCTGGTCAATAGCGCCACTAGTTGCCGCAGCAACAACAGCCTGCCGTCTCCCTGACTCCTACGTCAGGTGGAATCGAGTTACATGGCTTCTCATGTTTGTTGTGTTGCCAAAGTATTTTATTTTAGCACGACACAGCTTACATATAATGTAGCTCTTGTCCAGTTCGCTTCCGCCGTCAACGTTGTAGAAGGAGCTGTTAAATTAGAAGGAGCTGTTCGGATCTCACGGCGAGGTGGGTGGCGGTCAGCCATGTTTGTTTTCCTCTGTGCGCGTGTCGGCGTGTCTGCTCCAGGTGCGCATCCCAAAGTGTCCCGGAGATGACATGTACCGCGCTTCTTAGTTCCGCATTATTTAGAACCTTCTGTGTTACTCTAATTAACAGATTTAAATAATCGAAATTTGGACATTTGTGAATCGATTCAGATTCGTCCACGTCCGAATCGCGATGCATCTAAGATTCGGAAATTTCCCCCACCCCTATCACTCATTGATGCTGTTTTTGAAGTATGAATAAGTCAATAAGTAATTTATTCCATTGAAATATCATTGATGTATTATAGAAAAGTGATTTATCTTTTTATAAATGACAAAAGGCACATCTGTCTCATTTTCGCTGTGGTATCGTGATACTACTCAGAACCATGATATTTTCATTGGTATCGCACAGTGGGTCCCAATTTTGGTCCCAACACTAATCTGGAGGGGGTTCATCTGCAAAAACAAATGAAAAACTAAACAACGATATTCGGTATTCGGTACTCGGTACTCGGTATTCGGCCAAGCACTTAATATTATTTGGCTTCGGCCACAAATTTTCATTTCGGTGCATCCCTATTGTTTAGTTATTAAAAAATGAAATTAATGATTTCAAATGGTTGTTAAAATACAACCAATATTTTTCAGACAAAAATGTGTGAGATTTTGACTGTTTCCTGGGTGTTTTCTTTGTTTGAGACAAGAAAGCTAGTCCAAGTATTTAATATTTAAACTTCAGGAAAATTAGCATATTGGGAACATCCTTGTTTATGAGAAAGAACATAAAAGCATAAAATGTGAAAACCTTGTGTGACCTCGCGCAGCTTGGAAAATACTGTAACCAAAGTGTGCCAGAGAAGCCATCATCTGGTTAATCAGTGCAAGAATCCGCAGCGCAGCAGCCAGCAGCTCTGCACACTGACCCTCAGACACCACAAAGTCCACAAACACACAGCTGGGATGTCTGGGGCGGCAGCAAGGCTTCTTACTGGTTTTAACTGATCACATCACATCACCTCAATCCTGCCTTCTCTCCACTGGCTCCTTGATTGTTTTAGAATTGATTTCAAGATTTTACTGATCACTTTAGAAGCTACATAGCAGAAATCTTGTCCCAGTATGAGCCAGTTCACAGCCTGAAGGGCCCTCCTGGCTGTTCCCAAGATAGGCTCATCTTTATAGAGTGCCCCAGGAATGAGTGCTAAAACCCTGAAATAAGTTAGCATTTTTACACTCCCAGTTGCCACGTCTTAAAGTCAATGGGTTTTTGAATAGGTTTTGGTCAGATGCTTGACATAAGGTCTGTGGATAACACAAGCTTGAGAGACTTTCACGTTTTGTTCCACAACATAAAGTACGTCAGCTTTTGAGTGTCTTTAAAAATGGTGGTTGCTAACAACTGGCTAAGTAAGATTACAGAACATCACCAAGTCAAACACGGACGGCTTCACAGCCTTGTTGTGGCATGGATGTTAAATCATGCCACCTTAGAGTATGTCATTTACAGCCTACAGCACTTTACTGTTGGCAGGAGCATTTGTGCACATTATCTTGCGGAACAAAACGTGCAAGTATTATAAACGTTTGTTTGCCAAAGAGTTTATTTTCTGCAATAATCCCACAGGCTTTTGATAAGGGAACCAGGGCAAAGCTAAATTATGCGTCAGCCTACAGAAAAACGTCCTCTGGAGCACTCTATAGACTTGCTTTTATGTGATGTCGTCTTTTTACTGATTTTTATTTTGTCTTTTTATTACTTTTATTCTTTTTATTCTTATTTAATTGTAATTATTTATACTGACATTTTGCATCTGCCATTTTTTGTCTTCTTGTTTTAATTTGATCTTAATTTCACCTTCATTTTGTCTGGCTTGGGTAGGACTATTTGGCTTTCTGTTGTTCCAATAAATAAAGTTATTCTATTATTATGTCAATTGTGCTTTCAGATATTTTTGCCTCAATTTGATCATCCACAGCACTTTGAGAGAAAGAATTACTGAGCACAGAATACAGAGCAAGATAGAGAATACTTTTTCTGGTGGCAAAAGAAGTCGACATGAAGCTATACATTTTGGTTTTACAGTAATTCACATTTAAGTGAGCAAATCTGTCACAGAATAGCAACAACTCTAGCAACATGTCATAATTACAAGATATTGATGAATGTTAAAACTGCCTCAGTTATGTCACTAACACGGCAATATCTATTCAAAGTTTGCAAACATTGGCTAACATTAGCGACCATGAGCTACAGTTGTTCCCAGACCAAGTCAGGCTGTAGCAGCAAAACCCCTGAGTACACCGCATGTACGGGCACATTTTATTGCTCATTGCTTTTCTTTTAAAGTGACATACAACTTCTAAAGTTTTTAAAGACATGTTTGCCTCTCCCCTTCCTGAGGTCAAACAAGAAACTAGAAAAAAAAAAACATCCTAAATTAAGCAGATGTGACGATGAATTAAAATGGCTCCAAAATTAAGTGGATAAATGCATATTTCAGAACAAAAAGATTGCTGATAACCACTACTTCCTCGAGAGATTCTGAAGTCTACCAAAACTGGACTTGGAAATAATGATGGAGAGATTTAAAGCTCAGACATTGTTATTCGAAAGCCCTCAATGGCTGAGAGGTGACTGCAGAGCAACCAGGAGACACCATGCCAAATAGTCCCAAGGTTAATCGCATCAACAGTCAACATGTGCATCGCACATGCCCGGTCAAAGTGGCCTCTTGAGCAAAACAATGCACCCTTCCCCGTTGCCTCTGAACAGGGTCACAATTATACGAAGTCCTAAATTAGTTCCTGGATCTAGGGTTGTAGCGATATACTATGGAGTTAGATTTGTCTCATTAATACCTGTAAATGCACAGAGGGTGATCTACAAATATTTCTTGATCTGCACACGTTTCATAATTATGTGTGTGAACAGATCGACAATCTGTGTGTAAATGTGTAATCTGTAAATATAAAACACATTCCACAAATACAAAAAATATCTGTGAATACATTCAATTAATTTGCAAATAAATGAAAAGCATTTGTGAATATCTTCCTAACATTTACAACTTTCGAACAGGCATTTGTGAACTCAGTTTTTATTTGTGAATCGAAAAAACATTTGTGGATCTCAGTTCTACGCATGTGGATTTGCTTTTTACACACACAGATTTTTGAGACAAACTTCCTGCTGGTCCGAACGAAAATGCACTTGTATCACTCGGCCATCTTCGGATAGCACGTGATCACCCAGCTGATGACGTCATTTCCGCATGTGAAAGTAAGAGCACGCAGTCTTTCTATGAGCTGTTTTTTGTTGTTGTTTTTTTAATAATAATCAGCGATAAGTAACGTGCATTCATTGTTTTATGTTAATGTCATACAGTGAGTATTAGTGTGTGTTTATTTGTTCTATGTATCTGGCACACACTTTTGTATACATTTCTGTTTGAGTATGAAAGGCACGGTGGCTTGGCTGCTTCTTCAGTTGGCAGTTATCAGCCAACTCATCCTTTATATTTTTCATTTCGAGTAGGATTAAAGTCACAAAGCACTTCACATCTTATTATTAGTGTACTCTTACTAATGTAGTTGTAATGTCTGTGCTGACTGCACCGTGTTTAGTTAGGTTACATCGTTTCAGTGAGGTTACGTTAACTGTTGTAAGATATGACAAGTGGCAACACCCTGGTTAAGGTCTTTGATAGAACAGCTGTTGGTGTTGGTAGCTCTTTTTGTTTAGAAATGTAATTAGGGATGCACCGAATATTCGATAACCGAATATATTCGGCCGAATATTGCAAAAAAACACACATTCGGTATTCGGTGGAATAAGTTAAACACAAGGCCGAATAATAGCGGCGTGTTTTGATAACGCAATCAAACAGCGTGCAGTGACGCGCGGAGTAAAATGTCGGCAGTGTGGCGATCCATCTGTCATAAGAATTTGTTTGTAATGACCTTTAAGACAATAGAGACCGGAGCTGAAATATCAAAGTTTAACAAAATTTATTATCTTGTACAAGAGGAGCGTTTCACAGTGCAACACACAAGATGAGGTTACAGAGAAAAGGCTCCGTGAGGAGCATCTGCTGCAAGCTTTTATACAGTATAATTGGGCGTTGGAGTTCGTGTGTTTCAGTTCCCCTAATCTATCAAGTACAGACTTCATTGATAACAATGGTTTTCAGTTGGTGTGACGTCTTGTCCCACTGTCCTCCAGATGACACTGTCCCCGACCTGTCTCCGACCCTCTGTTTCTCTCATTTCCTCTTACAGATATAGTGTCGGACTTCCCTTAACCTTAACTACCTACTGATGTTGCAGTTGCTATAGAATGAAACAGGAACAATCCTCCACTCTTGCACAACACAATGGCATGCTTAAACAATGTAATCATAATTTTTATAACACCGTCCGTCACGGCACTTGCATTTGCGACTAAAAATAGTTTTGAGCGAGCAAAATAGGCTTAAATCATTCAGCACGCTGTGCGAGCAGCCTACAGATTTCAACCACCAGCAGAAACGAAAGGCGAATCCCACCGATTGTGGGTTGAACGGGGGTCACAGACACAGACAGTAATGTATTCCTGTCAAATACAGCAGCCATTGGCTTACCGGCGACGGATAAGTCGGCTTCAATAATATCCTCTTCTTGGCGTGTGGACTGCCCAGAAGTACCTGAACAGCCGAGCCAGCCGAACACAGGTATGTGACGTGTCAGAGGAGAAACGAGCCATTCACGGCCCACAAACCTCACCGCACTTTAGGGACTGTTCTTTACTTATGAAGGGACTTGTCAGGGGAGGAGGGTGGCTGGTTGATTCTTATTTTATTATTTATTTTATTTTGATCCCCCCTATGTTAATCACTCATTGATGCTGTTTTTGAAGTATGAATAAATCAATAAGTAATTTATTCCATTGAAATATCATTGATGTATTATAGAAAAGTGATTTATCTTTTTATAAATGACAAAAGGCACATCTGTCTCATTTTCGCTGTGGTATCGTGATACTACTCAGAACCATGATATTTTCATTGGTATCGCACAGTGGATCCCAATTTTGGTACCGTGACAACACTAATCTGGAGGGGGTTCATCTGCAAAAACTAATGAAAAACTAAACAACGATATTCGGTATTCGGTACTCCAAGCATTTAATATTATTCGGCTTCGGCCACAAATTTTCATTTCGGTGCATCCCTAAATGTAATATTGTAGTTGTATTGTTCATTGTTAATATGCAGATTGCGCTAAGCTAACGTTAGCTACTGAAACAATATCTGCTGCCATGGCAACAGTAAACATTTATGTTGCGGGCTGGGGGACGAAAGCAGGGTTCAGCATTTTATACATTGTAAATAGACCAGAAGTCAGTACCATCCAACCTGTAAAGAGGGCCACGGTAGAAGATGCTGGTAACTGACATCCAGACATCTTTCCACAACCTTTCAATGCTAGTGTAATCAGTACAAAATTATGGGGTTTAAGATTTAGACATTTTCAGCACAGCATTTAAAAGACCATTTTATCGTTAAACAATAATAGAAAATAAATACAGCTATTCATAAAATATATTTGTATTCATAAGAATGAATAAAAATGCAAAATATAAGTGTACCTACATCTGATCTAACCCATACAGTCTATGTTCTAACTGCTGAGTTTTCTAGTTTCAATAGAGCCGTAAGTCATGATGACACAAAAACACTTTGACCAGTAGATGGCGGTAGCAGGTCTGCTGGCCAAACAAAAACAACTGCCAACTGATTATACATATAGAAAATACCAATTATGCTAAAAACAACAAATGTGGTGCATGATTACAATAAATGCAATGGTAAGTGAAACATGACACAAGTTATCTTTTACAGGTTGGATGGTACTGACTTCTGGTCTATTTACAATGTATAAAATGCTGCACCCTGCTTTTGTCCCCCCAGCCCGCAACATAAATGTTTACTGTTGCCATGGAAACAGATGCTGTTTCAGTAGCTAACGTTAGCTTAGCGCAATCTACATATTAACAACGAACAATACAACTACAATATTACATTTCTAAACAAAAAGAGCTACCAACACCAACAGCTGTTCTATCAAAGACCTTAACCAGGGTGTTGCCACTTGTCATATCTTACAACAGTTAACGTAACCTCACTGAAACGATGTAACCTAACTAAACACGGTGCAGTCAGCACAGACATTACAACTACATTAGTAAGAGTACACTAATAATAAGATGTGAAGTGCTTTGTGACTTTAATCCTACTCGAAATGAAAAATATAAAGGATGAGTTGGCTGATAACTGCCAACTGAAGAAGCAGCCAAGCCACCGTGCCTTTCATACTCAAACAGAAATGTATACAAAAGTGTGTGCCAGATACATAGAACAAATAAACACACACTAATACTCACTGTATGACATTAACATAAAACAATGAATGCACGTTACTTATCGCTGATTATTATTAAAAAAACAACAACAAAAAACAGCTCATAGAAAGACTGCGTGCTCTTACTTTCACATGTGGAAATGACGTCATCAGCTGGGTGATCACGTGCTATCCGAAGATGGCCGAGTGATACAAGTGCATTTTCGTTCGGACCAGCAGAAAGTTTGTCTCAAAAATCTGTGTGTGTAAAAAGCAAATCCACATGCGTAGAACTGAGATCCACAAATGTTTTTTCGATTCACAAATAAAAACTGAGTTCACAAATGCCTGTTCGAAAGTTGTAAATGTTAGGAAGATATTCACAAATGCTTTTCATTTATTTGCAAATTAATTGAATGTATTCACAGATATTTTTTGTATTTGTGGAATGTGTTTTATATTTACAGATTACACATTTACACACAGATTGTCGATCTGTTCACACACATAATTATGAAACGTGTGCAGATCAAGAAATATTTGTAGATCACCCTCTGTGCATTTACAGGTATTAATGAGACAAATCTAACTCCATAATATACTTTTTTCAAGGTATACCGTGATAAAAAAAAGGGACGTCTATCATACTGCGTACATTTGCTTATCTACAATATTGAAAAAGAATATGCAACTGGACGGAGTTAATTTCAAAGGGGAGACGTATTATGACTATTATTCTAACAGAACGGTTTTTTTTAAACCAAAAATTAATTCTCCTTCCTTTAAGGGTCATTCTGATTGATAATAATATAAATTTTGTAATACCATGATACAATGAAACCGCGATACTATCTGACATGGTTATAGTACCGTGCAAATCACTATCATTACAACCCTTGCAGCCTCGCAGTGTCCCACAAATGACTGTATGCTCATCACATGGCCACATTATGCACATAACCTGCTCAAACTTGATAATCACAGGAAATTACAGATACATTTACATAGATGCAGGATATTTGCTGTTCACTTAATACACTGTTTGTCAGCTGTCGATCATGTATTGATGTTAAACATCACAGCTTGTACTGTAAACTCAGCTATCATGGTCCTAGTTTCCTTCTTTGGAAACAACTTCCTAGTGACTTGGAAACTTTTGAGCAACTGAACACATCATTAGTCTTGGTCTCTGAGGCTGTACAGTTCAAGTTCAAGGTCAAGGTCAAGGTATAAAATGACCTTTCACTAAGCCCCGCCCCTTTGTGATGGTCTGACAAGCTGTCGGAGTAAGCATAGAGCCCACACTGTAACTAACTGCACTCCCTGAAGAAATATTATCATATTATTGGAGAAATGAAAGATTGATTCCAGAGAGAAGCAGGCAGAGGGGGCTACAGTCTGTGCAGCAACAACAGGTTAAAAAGACAAAGATAGTTAGAAGCTAAAGCCGAACTATAGGCTACAGATCACAGTGTAAAAGTGAACCACCACATCACTGCTGATCGCCACACAAGACAATGAATATAAAGGGAAAGTTTGCTGATACTGAACCAGCTGTGTGGCATCACAGTGTGTGCAGATGAACGGGGTTTGGCTTCGCCCCCGTGTCTCTGCCAGCACCTGGACATCCGCCGCCGGACGGGCAGTGATCTCCAGCAACAACATTAATCTGCGCACAATGTGATGACACACAGCTGGTTGAATATCAGCAAAGTTTCCCTGCTTCCCTTCACTGGTTCAAAAGCAGCATGTGTATACATTCAGTAGGCTATATCTTCAGTAGCTAGCTAGCTAACCCTACACTTTTCAGGGTCTGATTTTGGTTTTGGAACAGGGAAGAAACGTTTATCTTTTTCCAACCTCTCCAGGTAACGAGTATCATTAATACACGACGTTCCCCAGGCACAACATTAACTCCAAATCCACAAAACCAGCCTGAAAATGAAGGAAATCTGAAACAATGGAGCGGACCCTGGTCTGAGTCGACCTGATGCTGCGTCCAGGGGAGGGACTTAGCAAAGGGTAAATTCAGCCCCTACATTGGGATGCAGCTTATATCAGCTCACAAACAGTTTTCACTATCAGATTTAAGTCTGGAAGACATCCATTGAGACTGACCACCTACAGTTCAAACTCTACCACAACAAATAGCTCACTAATGCAAGTATTTAGATGATGTGACTTAATCATACTCAAAGCTCCAGACCCCCCTGAACTATTTAAAGCAGCATTATACATTGTTTGAACAGTAAGGGACAGAACACCCAATAAAATTCAACAAAAATAAGCTTTCTGTCAACAGCAACTGGCAATGACTGTAGAAGACTCTGTATACCTTCCAGTCCAGTATTTGTCCATTCCTCCTTTAACTGTAATGTAGGTCCACATTTCCTATTAGAAACACCATGAAAGAAGAAAAATTCCTGACTATAGGGGGTTAAAATACATTCATATTAATTTAAGCAACTTTGAGATGGTAGACTTTGTCCGATACATAAAATTCACCTAGTTTTTTTTTGGCTTTGCAGCTTCAAACAGATCTGAAGGCCTGATTTGATAGGCCTCTGACCGGTAGACAAAACTGTCCTGTTAGCCCATATTTTGCTATCTACTCACACTCATTATTCTGCTGTTACCTTGTTTGTGAGTGACCATGGATAATGCTATCAGATAAATCCACTGGTACGGTAAATGAAAATGTTTTCCTGCCCATGAAAACTGAATTTTAAGAGCTAATAAACCAGATCAAGGCCAATAAAACAAGCAACTACACTGAAGGAGGGGTGAATTTTACAGACTGGTTCTAAGTCAGAAAATTAGACTGTTAAGAGAATAATCTTGAGATGCACAATAAAAGAAACAATTATGGTTTTTAAAAAAACTGTCTACAGGCTGGTTGACAGTTAACACCTGAATATCTTCTCAGAATTGCCCAAATCAGATTTTATTTGGTTAAACTAAATTAAAATTCAGTCTGTTTTTAATGTGAAAGTCCACAGTTAAACATTTCGCCAACCACATGTCATTCACAAGCTCAAAAACGTCACAATGAACCAAAAGAAATGATTGGAAAAAGATTCAATGACTCACGTACTACTGCGGGCTGCGTGGCTCGACAGTTAGGCTCTACCCATCGACTGTGTGAAAGAACTGTTTTGCCAGAACCTCGAGCCGAAGTTTGAGCTTTGGACAGACTATTGTTCATGGCAGGCTTCCATGGCAAACCAGCAGACAGGCAAGGGTCAAAGGACACTGTCTTAATGCAACTCTGTGTTTTATTATACTTATTTATTCACATATGAATGTTAATCTGGTCTCTAAACAAACATACAAAGAAAAGCACACCAATTTATAGACACATGAGGACAATCCTCTGGTGCTGTCCAAAGTTCAATTTGAAAACACATTCAAATTCAGCTGTACACCTTTGATAGTGTCTTGAATATGTGAATACAACTGGAGGGAAATCTAACCCAGTGGTTGCAAAATCACACATATTTATTTCTCAAAATGGCCCAAATGCTTAACCTCTATAACCAGTTCTGTTTTCATTAACAGTTACCAAGTGTCATTAGATGTTTTCATAAGCAGATGGGTAGACATTAAAACATTACTGATTCAAGTCAGGTTACCATCACTTTTTAGAACTTGATCGAAACTGTATCTATTAACCCTTTATGACCTACCATAGAACAAGTCCGCCAGAGCATATCTTTACAATTTTTCCTGCTGTAGGGCCATTTTTTGGAGTATTTTAATATGCTATACACCAATACAACCCTTAAATCCCAAATTTTAATAATATGTGTGGACATATGTCCATACTAATGAAAGAAATTGCTAAAAAGTGCAATAAACCACTAAAAAAATGAAAATCGTTTTTGTTTTTACACATATTTTTCTAAATACAGAAATATCATGACTGTATCCCTCAAAATTGTAAATGTAAAAAAGTTGTACAAAATCCTTTCAAACCACAGAAAATTTATTTTGAGTGTTTTCATAACTTAATTTTTGAGATACACTCATTTTTATAAAATGTGACAAAAACAAAATTTAAATGCATATTGTGCACAATTAGCAAAAATACAACATGTACATCAAAATAAACTATTTACAATAGAACAACCAAAGTTCCGAGTTCAAAGTCAAACATTACTTTTCAATAGCACCAGGGGAGCTGTGACAGGTCTTGTGACAGTTCCTGTCCACGATGAGCAATATTTTTGCTGCATTTTTATTGGTGTTAGCACACAGTGTTTTGATGGCAGCCCGGTGAAAGAACATCCTGAACAGCTCAGATGGAGAGGGATTGTCCACATACTGTGATAGGGGTGGCTGCACACCTGGCCTCCTTTTGGGCAGAAAATGTGGTAGGGGATGTGGCAAGATGTCAGGCTCCTTTTTGGTTCTCCAGCCAGCTGCATTGCCAGGGAGTGTCTCTGACCTGGAGCCTCTGTTTGCTGGAGACCGACTCCTTCCTCCCCCTCTGCCTCCCTCCGGGGTGCAGGGCGAGGAGACCCCCCCACTTCCTCCTCCTCATCATCGTCAACTCTGCATACAGATGTTACACAGTGTGCTAGATGTGTTCAACATGAGAGTAAGACAATAATGGTGCGTATTTAGTGCAAAATGCTTTCAGTTGTGTTACATATATATTTTCTTTACTTTACTCTAACTCAAAAACAAACAATATTTCATGAATATATACATACATGCCATAGGAGGTATCTCTCCCTTGGATGAGGGCGGCGTCATCTCCACTGTCGGCAGAATCCGGACCAGATGAGTGGACTGAATCTTCATCCGACGCTGTAATTAGCTCGAAAGCTTCGCACCGGGAGAAAAGCCGTTTCGCGCATCCGGGTTGTTGTGGTTCCATAAATATATGTGTGCGAGTATGTGGTGAGTGTCTGGTGTGTGTGTGTGTGTGTGGTGAGTATCTGTGTGTGTGTGTGTCTAAGTGTTGTTGTGAAAGAGTAAAATACAAAACGAGAGCGAGTATGTGACTGCAAGCTGAGAGAAATATTTACCGCGGAAGAAAGAGAGGAATTCCCCGGAAATGACGTCACTCCTTGTTGCCGCGGGTAGTGTCGTGAGAAAGACACGCAAGAAAATAACGTGACAGTTCATGCTCACAACATGATGACGTTTAGTCCAATATAGGAAGTGCTGTGAATACCCGCGATCAGGATTATAATGTTTTTGTTCTTAGCGCTTTTTCTGTTTTTCTACAAACCTGTCAGTGCAAGGAAACAGCACTCTGGGACATGATGAATGCATGATAAGTTAGAGTAACTCCTCCGGTTTTAAATGCAAAAAGAATTATTGCTCTATCTTATTTGGTTGCAATTCTACCGGCATTTAAAAATCAATATGCAAATGGGATCGCGGGCGGTCCAGCCGGTTTTAAAGGGTTAACCTGATGAAGGAGGATCTAAGTTAGTAGTGAAACAAGTTGAGCTAATGTTAGCTGCAGCTCAGCTCGCAGACTAGGGATGGGCATCGATTTTCGATTATCGATGATTGACTGTTTAGGATTTTGATCGCAGTGTTTCCCCTACAATGCTACAGGCCCGGCGAGCCTCCTTGCCTACAAGACCCCTATGCTGGACCTATGCCAGGCAAAAAATCATAAATAGACGGAGGCTCTCATCGCTCTCCAAAGCCTCGAAAATAATGTTCTGATGCATTGGATGTGCTGAATGTGCATATTAAGGCAGTACAGGAGGAGGTGCACATTAATAATCCTGCAGGACTGTAACATGCTCATGTTTAACCCAAACAACGTGTCATGTGACTGCAGTTGGTTCAGATCCAGGTTGGAGCATGTTCTCACCACAAACGAACCGCACCAGAGTTCGTTTGTAACTGGACCGAGACCACCTCTTCAAGAACTTCTCAGTCCTGTTTTTTTGGTGCACACCTGAGCGTGATTGCTGTGTTCACACCTGCTCAAATGAACTACACTTAGGGGGCAAACGAACTTGAGTTTGATTGAACTGAACAAAACAGGGCAGGCGTGAAAGCACCCTTAGTCTTTCGCAAAAAGGTCTATCTCTGTGGGGATCCTTTCTATAATGTCAGACACATAATAATAATCTGAGCCTATCAGTGGTAAAATAGAGCATTTTTGTGTACTGTGTACTGATGTATACTGAGGGTGCCAAATGCTCAGAGTGGTTACACTGCAGCCTGTTTTACTGCTGCCATCAAAAACGCTTGTTTCTATTTGATCCCAAAACACAAGAAAATAGGGTCCAGGTTGAAAAATACTGAGGTTAAGAAATATTCTTCTTTCTACTCTTACCCATGTTTAAAGCCCCTACAAGGAACTTTAATTTTGAGTTGATTTTGGCGACCCTGTGGACAAAAGCGGTAGTGTTTTGCCGGAATGAAGCCTACATTTCCCATGAGCTCTAGCGCGTATTGTCGTAAAGACGCTTACCTGGCTCGCGTTTGTTTTGGGGATGAATGAAACAACAAGACGGGAAAAATTTGCCCCCGCTCCAATCGGGGATCCCAGCTCACCTCTGCCGCGCCCCAGCTCCACCTCTCCGGCATAAGCGCCACTGCCGCTGGGGTAAACGCAGCGGTCGGCTGGTAAGGCTGAAGGCCTGTTTGGCGAGCACTTCCACAGCTTCTTGGACTGAGTATGGAGCAGTGCCTCGCCTCTTTATTTCTCTGCACTCGCTGGACCCTGTCGACGCCTGGCTGGTACCTGTCGTCGGCCCGGATGAGGTGTTCCAGCCCCGCGGCCCCTGCTCTCCTCGCCCACTGGCGCGGGGTGAATATGCACAACCTGCGGTCTCTGTGTGTGGCACCCCAGACAGCTAACGCCGTGGACCCACTGGCTCCTGCCAGGATTGGGCTGGTAAATGCTAGATCACTAGCGAGCAAAACGTTTATCCTGAAGGATTTCCTGACTTCCCGAGGATTGGATTTTCTCTGTGTGACTGAGACGTGGCTGACTGTTGATGAGTCCAGTGCTTTCACAGAACTTTTACCCGATGATTGCTGCTATTTTAACTCCCCGCGGACGTCGGGTCGAGGAGGAGGAATAGCGACTATTTATAAGAGTCACTATAAATGTAAGCAGCTAGGTAAGATGACGTGTGCCGTCTGAGTGCCGAAAATTGTTTCGTCCTGGAAGCGACCTGGGGCGGACCCGGAGACAGTTTCCTAAAGGTATGGATATACACTATATAGAAATAGCTTATCTTCACACCGATGGTCTCATTTGCTGTTGTAGGTCACGCACAGACATCAGCAGAAACGAGAGACTTTTGCATATCCAGTTAAAAGTTCCTTGTAGCGGCTTTAAATTGTTCTGTACAAGAGCATAATCCAAGGTCTGAGCCATAAATGAAAATGACAGATTGACAGATGTTAATAAGTTATTTACATTACAAGTAAGCATGTATTAGTAGATTGATTTTAATATCAAGCTCAAATATGTTGTAATAAACTGGCACTCCATTGTGATTTATGAATGAACAATAATGAAAAACCTGGAACACCCTGCAGACTCCAGTCAGAGAAATAAAGTCAGTCCAAGACCCTGTTCACACTGAAAAAAAAGAGTGTTCTTTCTCCTAAAAATGAGATTTCACATGAGGAATAAAACGTTGATAATGTTTCTGACCACAAAGGTAGCTCAGGTCTGCCACCTCTGGAGGATAGTAGATAAGGTCAAAGTCTGTCCGTCTTCACCAACACAAATATCTTTGTCAGAGCTGCACTTTGAAATAAAATATATCAGTTTCAGCACATGCACATGAAAAGTTGAGGGGGCACACACTGCTATTAGGCATTAACAAAGCATGAGTCAGCAACAAGAAATATCAGGAGTGGGTTGCACGAAACAAGACGGACACATGACATGAATGAAAACACAATAAGTTTCTCCTGAGGGTACGGTGTGCAGCCAGTATATCAAAAACCTGTTTATTTCTTGTGTATAAAAGAGCGTGGAGCCCTCCTCCCCTCAGAAGAAGGCTTACAGCCAGCAGCACATACCGAAACACAAAGACCCCCAGTAAAACCATTAGCCAGCCTCAACTCCTCCATTCTCCGAGCCTCACAAAGCCAACAAGGAGCTGCTGGAGGAGACGGGCTGAGCTGAATTGAAGAGGTGGACAGATTACATGGGAGCGGGAGGAGCTGGACAGCAAGAGGCTTCAGCAGAATCGACAAGCTGATTAAAGTGTCACGATTTGGAGTAATTGTACTTGTCACTGCTGCTGCACTATCTACCTGACAGACAGGTCTGTTCCGGCTGCTGTTGTACTGTACTCCAAAAAATACACCACATCCTTAGTGAGTCATTTCATCGTCTTTTCAGACTTTTATCAAGTGTCTCTCTTTTCCTCAGGAGTAAAATATCAGAAATTAAATTATTTTACTACAATATTAAACTAAAATGGTTTAAGGTGCCAAGTTTATTTCAGTCAAACTAACTGTGATAGCTTACAAATGTCTAAAAAATTAAAACACAGGGCAATACAGGGGCTAAGTAGAGCTGAAACAATTAGTTCATGTCATTTATAAGCGAATATGCCGTTAGTTATTAAAGGGATAATGCACCCAAAAATGAAGAAGTTTTAGAGTCCTCACATCATTTGCAGAGATCCAAGGGGAGAGGGGGTAGCAACACATCTCCACCTAATGGAGGCTGACGGCGCCCCAGATTCAAACGTCCAAAAACACATAATTGAAACCACAAAATATCTCCATACTGCTCGTCCATAGTGATCCAAGTGTCCTGAAGCCCCGACATAAAAAGCTGTTTGGAAAAACATCATTTGAACTCTGTTTTTAGCCTCATTGTGGCCTGTAGCCCTGCAGGTGGAGTTGTGCTGCTACCCACTCCCCCATGGGATCTCTGCAAGTGATGTGAGGACTCTAAAACTTCACCTGAGCCTCCCTCGGCATATGGGTGAGTAGATAATGGCTGAATTTTCATTTTTGGGTGCACTATCCCTTTAAGTTCCCTTTCTTAAATGTGAGGTCATGCATTACAGTAAACTGATATACTGAGTTTTGGACTGTCAGAGAGATAAAATATGCACTTAGATTTAGTTGCACTGGACGCTGGGAAATTTTACTGATAATTTTTGGCATGTCTGGCAGTAATGTATTACCTGTAGACTCAAGCCGCAATTAATTAGGTGTCAATATCTGATATATAGCAAGTAATTTGTCTGATAACCCATATTGATATTGATATATATCCATATTTTTCCTTATCAAACACTTTTCAATGTATGTAAGTAATATTCATTCATTGTGCAAATTAAGAAAAAGCATGCTGGCCGATACCACGGACATGCTATTATTATTATGCATCCCTATTGTCAACTATTAAACTAATCACCCATTAATTTGAGTTATTAAAAAAAGACAATATCCTCTGTTCCCAGCTTCATAAAGGTGAATATTTTCTTGTTTCTTTACTCCCTATGCGACAGTAAAGTGAATATCTTTGGGGTTGACAACAAAAAAAGACCTCTGAGGACAACATCTTGGGCTTTGGGAAACACTGACTGAAAATTTTCACCTTTTTTTTTTTAGACATTTTATAAACCAATCAACTAATCAATTAATCAACAAAATAACTGACAGATTAATCGACAATCAAAATAATCATTTGCTGCAGCACTTTACAAAACAGGCTAAGGGCCGGTACACATGCTGCATTTTTTGTGCCCTCAAACGCATTGTTTTCAATGTTGTCAATGTAATGCACATGCCTATTTTTCAGGGCGTGTAGTGTAAAAGTTTGTGTCCAACAAATCAAGTAACAAGGTTAAGATACATAAGTTGATTAAGAGACAAAAAGATCATATAATCATGTTTCATGTACAAGGCATTATAAGACTCCTTGATCTGCATCTGAATATGATAAAACATTGTTGTATATGTCAAAGTATTCATAGCACTAGACTATATAATCATGTTGTATGCACCTACTGAAAGAAAACACTATGTCTTGGTTAATGATGAAACATACTCAAATGTTGTAATACACACACACATTCACATATTGTATTCTAAAGGTTCACTTTGTATAAGAATGAGAGCACTAAGGACTGTATAAAAAGTCCCCAAAAGTCACATGTTTTTTAAAAATAGAGTGAAAGCGAAACCAGACCTAAGGGTAGAAGATTTGGGAAATTCCAGGCTGCATTACACCATTAAAAACGGGCCCAATCAGAATTGGACACAAAGGAAAGTTTTCCACCAGTAGAATTGGACTTGAGTGGGAAGGATTAGCAAAAAGAGGTGGAGACTCATTTGAATCTCCACCAGCATATAAGCCAAGTTTTCAGTCACACTCCGGAGTCTGACTCGCTAAGTTGTATGTGTTAGAGCCTGTTGACACATTAAACTTGATTGCATCAGACTTTGCCTGTTTCCAGTGTTTCTTTAAGTATTTACTAGCTGAGCCTAAGATATCAGAATCGACATCTGAGGACAACTGACAAGAGACAAGAGGTTCAAGTTCGGGAGCCTACAGGCCCACTTCCAGGCGCCGACTTTAGACACTTCAGGCGCGACAACTGCACCTTGAGATAAACAAAGATCAGCTTTTGGCAGCACACACTGCATGTTATGTGACGAGGAACAACCAACCACAGCCGACAGATACCGTCCTCTTCTTCCGTAAACATCAGTCTGTGTTAAAGATGGAGAAGTTCATTTTAGTGCAGGGCTACCCAGAGCTTTACATCTGACCCATGGACAAGTAGCGCCCAGTATCCAACCTTACGTTTCCAAGGCGATTAAAGACTTGACATGTGTACAGTCCCTAAATAATTTTTAAAAAATTGCAGTTATCAGAACAGCTCAGAGTGCATTATTGTGCTGATACAATGTCAACAACAAAAAGATGAGACCAATCATGACTGATATTTTTACAGTGTAAAGTTTAACTGTTGATAAAGATCAACATCTCCAGTCAGATGTACTGTTGCTACGGTTACCCGCAGTTAAATATACCTTTAGAACAGCAGCAGCATCAACCTGTTCTCAAAATTAATATTAATTTAGTTTTATTTCATGTGTTTATATTACATAATTTAGATTGACTGATAGATGACTACAGCCTGAAAATAAAGTATTGGTCCGTAGAAACAAATTTCACAGGTTTTACTCTCCGGTAGAGACTGTCCTTTAGAGAGCAACGGTACAACACGATACAATGACCATCTCAGAAAATATTGCAGTTTCACCGTATTACAGACTTTATATTATTATGAGTCAGAAAAACCTTTAACGGAACAAAAATGGAACAAACGTTTTATTACTATAATTGAAACTTGAAACCATTTTGTTGATAAAAATAACTAAAATAAAGGTGAGATTCTCGGTCCAGTTGCAGTTTTTTAAATATCCTAGATAAGCAAATGTACAGTATGATAACTGTCAACTTTATATCACGGTATACCTTAAAACCAGTATATTGCTGCAACCCTCGCTCTGACATTATCAGTTCTTTTACTGAGACTTTCTAACGTTTTGTTGTCATTTATTATGATGCTGCAGCCTCTGTGTGAGGTCTGACCTCAACATAAGCACACACACACCACACAGAGTGAAGACAGCAAACAGCAGAGCAGAAGCTGACAACAGACAACAGTCATGTTCTGCCAAACTGCCAAAGTGACACTGAGCAAGACACCTTTGACCTTCACCCTGAGACCTGTTGCATCTGATGAATGATCCAAAAGTAGGGATGCACCGAATATTTGGTAACCAAATATATTCGGCCGAATATTGCAAAAAACACACATTCGGTATTCGGTAGAAAAAGTGAAAAGCAAGGCCGAATGATAGCGGCATGTTTTGATAATGCAATCAAACAGTGTGCGGTGACGGACGGAGTAAAATGTCGGCAGTGTGACTATATTTTACTCCGTCCGTCACCACACTCGCATTTGCGACTAAAAATAGTTTTGTGCGAGCAAAATAAATCATTCAGCACGCTGTGTGAGTACAGATTTCAACCAGCAGCAACAATACAGCGGCCATAGTGCTTCGTGGCGCAAGATAAGGCTTACCGGCGGCGGAGAATTCCGGCTCCAATAATGTCCTCTTCTTGGCGTCATGACTGCCCAGAAGTACCTGGACAGCCAAGCCGTGGCAGCACACAGGTATGTGGCGTGTCAGAGGACAAACGAGTTGTTCACATTTCTCTCTTTGTGGCAGGTAACGGTCCACAAACCTCACCGCACTTTAGGGACTGTTCTTTACTTATGAAGGGACTTGTCAGGGGAGGAGGGTGGCTGGTTGATTCTTATTTTATTTATTTATTTTTCTTTGATCCCCCCTATGTTAATCACTTGTTGATGCTGTTTTTGAAGTATGAATAAGTCAATAAGTAATTTATTCCATTGAAATATCATTGATGTATTATAGAAAAGTGATTTATCTTTTTATAAATGACAAAAGGCACATCTGTCTCATTTTCGCTGTGGTATCGTGATACTACTCAGAACCATGATATTTTCATTGGTATCATACAGTGGGTCCCAATATTGGTACGATGACAACACTAATCTGGAGGGGGTTCATCTGCTAAAACTAATGAAAAACTAAACAACGGTATTCGGCATTCCGCCAAGTGTTTAATTTTATTCAGCTTCGGCCACAAATTTTCATTTTGGTGCATCCCTATCCAAAAGAGACCAATAACGGGTACATTTTCTCTATCTATCTATCCATGAGAATCAAACATGATACAGGCTACATGAAGAGGCCAAACTTAGTTCAGAAAGTTAGCCCATTAAATGTGGCTACGTCAGCAATCTGTATCGTCCGTCCATCAGTGTAGGTGTATGAATCCCACTCAATGTGTATTTTTAACATCATAAAGAAAAGGTCATGCTTATGTCGAACCATGTCTGAACTTCATGCACTGCTAGGTGTTAAAACTCTTCAGGTGTCCACCCACAAGCCAGACACAGTGCACACACACACACACACACACACACACACACACACACACAGGTTTGCACACAAAACATCTACCTACACTCTGTCCCTGACTAAGAATTTTCCTAGTCGACCAATAGTCGTCATTTAGGTCCATTAGTCGGCTAGTCTCCTGCATGTTTCTGATATGAATGTAATTATTAAATGATGTATTTTGGTGGTTTGAGTTGAAGGTGTGAGAAAGAATAGTATCAGTAACATTGTTAACACTGTGCTACATTACAGAGAAATACAAAACCGTCCTAAGGAACCTTCATTAATATAGGCCTATATTTTATCTACAAGTGCACGTCACACACTGAGCGAGCCGCCTGTTAATGACGCTGTGGGCTAATGGGCATGTAGCTACTTCCATGTTTCAGATGATACGTCATGTTTGTAGTCGACCAATGAAGATGAGTTTACATATCACCTTGGGTTCGTCCTTCACCTTCTCAAAGTGATCCCACACTTTGGATTTCCTGCCCGACATGTTATTAACTAGCCTGTGGAATAATTTAAAACATTGTTGTCTGTTTGTCAGCTGACAATTACGGAGCACCTGCGCACTGAAATGGAGCCCACCTGTTGATTCGCTCAGCCCCTCCTTGCCCTGCTCTCACTCTCTGCGCAAAGCCGTTTATAAATGCTCAGTAACCTGCATTGTTTACAGCAGCTTTCAGTTTTCTTCTCGTCATATTCAGCCAGTGCCATTTCCATCCACTTCTCGCTCTGAAACCCAACCTGCACAGTGCCGATGTAGACTCTACTCATTTTTCAGTCTCACAGTTACTGTGCATTATTATGTTTTCCCATATTAAACTACCAACACCTTCACTACACTTACAAAAAACTGTTTGGAAAACGTCTTGTCTCAAAAAGCTTTGAGTTTAATCTAAAGGTAGTTTTCACAGCACGCATGAGAAGCAGGAATTATTGCCGCCAGTTAATTTCTAACATTGTTTCAGCTCTAAACTGGAGTGCCTTAAACTTCAAGAAGTCAAAACTACTGAAATATTCCTTCAGAATCACAGCAGGAAGCAGCTGTAAGCATCAGTCCATCCAACGGTTTTCACTGAGTTCATTTTGACCAACAGAGTTACGTGCAGCTTTCCAGATATCCTCTCTGTCGCCTAAAGTGGCTCAAATTACACCAGTTTTCTGCTCAGAGGTCAGACATCTTTTCAGGATGCTCAGGTCTGTGGTAAACTGCTGCAACACAAATCAAATGAACACAATAAAGATATCAAAGAAACCGCTTCCAACGTGTGATTACACCCTGATACTACACACAGTGACGGCACCACACCCTCCTCTAACCTGCCTGGAAACACCCACTGATGGCCACCGCAGTGAGGAAAGAAATGCACAGCACCGAGTTTTAGTTACACTCTGTACTCGGGTTATGATGGATGACCCCTGGATGGAGTGGGGGAGGTATCAGGAATTGTTGAGCAGCGTGACCTTGGCAAGTTTTTGGTGCTGGCCGGCGGAGTACTTTCCGATGTGGGTGAAACCTGGATAACGGAAGGGGACGTACTTCAAGTCCGACTTTTTATTTCTGGTAATGGCAGTAGGACCTCCCTGAATCCTCTCCTCCACACACACACACACACACATACACACACACTTTCGACTCCCCCACTGCAAAGTTATTTGTGAGTGGAAAAGGAATCTGGTATTTACAGCAACATCCAGATTATAATTACACCGTGAGCAGTCTCAAGGCTGAGGAGAGGAGGCTGACAAGCTTACATCCTCACTGGTTTCCAGCGCCTGATGCACAGGAGCAGATAGGGCGGGTTTTGTTGATGCGATAAAATAATCACCAGCGGCGTCAAAAGATTAGAAACTACCCCCTACAAAAAAACAACAGTAATGTTGTAATAAACTGTATAGTAACAGCATGTGAGGGTCTGCAGGAAGTTCACGAAGAAACATAAAAACACATGTAAAGTCACTTCTATAGTTCTGCAGACACGCGTTAACTCCCTGCAGGAGCCGAATGGAAATATTAAGGAGATTTTCAGCGAGGAAAACTGAACTGACAGATCTGATTGGAGTGAATTACGCCTGCTGTTTTGTGGTTTGCAAACTTCTTTCATATCTTGGATGCGCATCAGCTGCAGAAAAAGATTTAGTGCACAAACTGGCTGCAGTGCAGCTCTGCAGAGACAGAAGAATCGTACAACTGTCATCCTTATTAGGGCTGCACTGAGATATGTGATGGAACAGATATGTATTTTGACATATATTTATTACGACTAATTCTTTAGAGGAGGTTCTTTACACAAGTTATTCTAATAAAATGCTTGTCTAGTTTTCACTCATCTCTATCATACATCTTTTTATGCGTTTACAGTCTTTTCTCTCCATCACAAGTAAAATTTCGACAAAAATACTCTGACCTTTTGAGGATGTAAATATGAAAATTGGGCTCAGAATATCAGCATCAGCATTTACAGCCCCAGTCTTTGCATTACATGATGTCACTGTGCTAGTTTCTAAAGAGTGTAACAAAAACTGAAATTCAAATACTCCCCATGTTGCTGGTGGACGACCAGCGGTATCTGGGCTCCACTTTAGGGCTCACAGGTCTCCACTTTCTCGTGTCTGAGACACTGAGGAAGATGCAGCCATATGAAAAGGAAGGAGGGGCAGCCAATTAGTCCATGTCTAAGGTCTCTGTTGTTTCTCTATTGGGACATTCATTTTTACACGCAATTAATCTATGTAATGTGTACAAATATTACTCTTTGTGTATAAAGATGGAAATTTTAAAATCTAAAATTCCACGTCTACTTTGTCTGCAGAAGATGTTTGGGTGGGACGAGTGAAAGCTCCAGAGCAGAAATGGACTTTGTGTTGAGATTGCTCTGTCTACTACTGACATGCTTTGTGTCTGGTAGTCTCTCTGTAGAGCTCTACGCTTTATTTTTAATCAATAAAGCAAACAGAATAATTTTGTATTAATCATGATTTTGCTCTATTAGCTCTGGAGTGAACTTCAATAAAATCCCGATAAGTTTTATAATCATAAAATTGATTTTATAACTATTTCGACTATGACTTCCCGGGTGGGTTTGAGTTAGTGGAATTACACACCTGTCCTGCAGTTGCATGATGAATCAGTGCATGCTTTGCTTTAACCATATTTGACCTTTTGCCTGTTTCACAGCAGAACAATTACTAAATAAGGCACCCCGACAGCTAACCACAACTATTAACCTAATTAATTTGTTATACACTTGAAGCTGCAAAGCACCACGTAAAGTTAGAGCCAGCTGTTTCTACTCAGTCAAAAAAAAAAAGACATAACTATGAGGAACAGAGCAGAGCTGCACCTGTCAGACTGGAGAACACTGCTTACTTTTACTCCTAAACGCACTGCGGTCAAACTCTCTTTCTGCGTCTGTTGTAAGAAAAGTTATTAATAAAAACCTTTGCTTTAATGTCACAGACCTGTCACTGGGTCCCGGCGGTGATCAGAGGCAAAGATTAGCAGCTGCTGTCGGACTTTTAACGGAGGTTTCAGCGCCTCCGTTGCTACTGCACACAGTCAGTGAGGGCAGAAAAACAAAAAGCGTGATGCGTAAAAGTGAAACTATGATCGGACATCACGGGTCGGCGCGGCGCTTATTCCTCCGTGTTATTCCTCCAGGAACTTCTCCATTCCTGGCGTGTCATTAATATTTCCCTTCATCCCCTCTCCTTCCTCAAAGTGCCAGGTTTAAGGTTTGGCCGATTTGGAGACGTCACTGGCCACGCCTTTTTGGAGAGCTGCCCGGCGGCGCTGCGCTGCGCACGGGAGAAGGGTCACAAACTTTACTCTAATGTTGGTAAAACCCCGAAAATAAAATGCTGCATGTTAATTTCTCTTCACTACACGTTTGTCATGTATTAAGTCATGTATTAATAATAACAAATAATAATACTATAGAGGCTAGACCCGGACATATCTCCGTGATTTCCCTGCCTCTTTCATCTGCTCAGTTAATGATTAAAAGAGATGGAGCACAATCAAAACAACATGAGGCCAACAGGGCCAGAGAGCACAATGCGTCTCCACCAAGACAATTTATGCTCATATAAAAGTGTATTACATTTATAACAAAGAGAAAAGAGCAGAACTGACGTGACATTACTCACATAAATCCGTCTGCAGCATCTTTGGTTTGGATGATTCATTTCAGCCACCTCTCTATTCTTAAATTACACTTTAAAGCAACATCCGAGTCACAGGGATAAATTTTGATCAAGCAAAATTCCAGTAAGCAGTCACTGATGTCACGATAAAGACTATAAAACATCTATATTATCTGAAGCCACAGATGTTTGCTGTTTGTTGGTGTTTCCATAATGGTCAGGGCGGATCAACCCAAATCCAAATCTGTGTGTATTGTGTATCTATTAGTGCTAATTTATTTAAAAAGCACAAAAATACAAAACATCCTGCAAAGACTTTTAACTTGGGGCCCTTCCACAAGACATTAAAATGCTTCAGGGCCCCTATCATGTCAGTTTGTGTTGTAAATCAGTGCTGCATACACTATTAACACACAATTAGCAGTCAATTACCACAAACTAATTGCTGCATGGTGACCCAGGGGCCTTGGGGAGAGGATGGGGCCCTAGGTCAATTGCCAACTTTGTTTATGCTCATTTATGACTGTTACACGCGGCATATTTTTCTATTTATTGGCCGCTTCATACTCTTTAACATTTTGAAACCTCACATAAGCTGTAGTGCCGTTTGAAGAAGTATAACCACAGCAATCCTTACTCTTCCCTTACCAACACAGTATCTCTACACTGTGAATTCAGTGCAATATATACTTACTTTATTCCCCAGTGTGAACCTTTATTCCCCAGTGCAAAATGTCTGCTACTGATATTCTCTGCAGTACACCTCCCTATGGTATCTGCTCTTGCAAGGCAACACTGTTAAAATCGTTCTGCATTGTTTTAAAGTTTACACGCAGCTACACACCATGTGTATTACATCCAATGTGCAAGTATCCTGTACAGCTGTCAATATATATATACCCTGCATATATTCATATTCTTCTTCTCGTGTGTGCACAAGTGAAGGGTGTGTATAGAGTAAATAGTATTGAGTGTATAGCTGTGTCTAAATTTAGTACTTTATATTTCATATTTTTCTAATTCTGATGTATATCTTTTTGTATTTTATCTTTCCTCTAAAAGTAATCCATTCAACTTGCTTTTATATCTGTGCTATTTGAGCTGCTGTGTTGTAGTGTGGGATCATTTAAGTCTTATCTTAAAAGACATATGGGCTAGTGATAAAAAAAAAGATAGGCCTAAGTCTACATTTTCCATGATCATCCTGCTATGCCAAATGTACTAAAGTGACACCAAAGAAACAATAATAAAAGAAACTTGAATATTTATTTTACTTCCTTCCTGCAGGCTTGTAATAGGCTCTAACATGCATTGACACATGCACTTGGCAGGTGATATGCTCTCAGAAAAACAGTTGAGATGTACAGACCTAAAGCCAAAGGAAAACCAACCACGCCTAAACTAAACTAACCAAACATCAAGCCTTATGCAGATTATTTAATCACTATAAATACAATACCAACAACACAATAGTCATGACTCCAGTGCATATTCATTTGGAGCATATATTGTGAGCATTACAGTCGTTTAACTGCCACAGCCCGCACTGAAGTAGTTTCCTCTTACCATTGGTGTCTTATGGAGGAGAAGCTGCCTGCTGAATATGGAGGTGAATTAATCCCATGACTCTGTCAGTAAAGTGAAGGTGTTCATTGATGCTCAGAGACACTGTGTCCTCCTGTTTGTTGTGGACAACGCCTTCTCCCAACAGCGAGACGCCATTAAAAGTTTGGCAATGACTCTTAGGAGTGAGTTTCTTATTGGGAAAATATCTTACATCCATGATTTTACTTTGTGTTTCAGCTGCTCGGTGAAAACAGGGAGTTGTTGGCGGTAAAGCCGAGTTAGCCGGTGTTGTTGCGAGCATAATGGCGGCCATTACAGTTCCTCTCCTGCTAGCTTAATTTAAGCTAACCAAATGCTAACTCGTTTCATGTACGTCCTCCTCCAACCGTTATATCCTTAAACATGTTGCTATGGACATTAGCTTTAACATGTTAATTAAAAAAAATAGTAGCTCCTCCTGTGTTTTTTAATTTCACGGAAAACGTCATGATATGTCTGACTTCCTTCAGCAAGTACTTGGCGAAACCGAACCAACGGCGCACACAAACTTCAACTTGCAGTTGGCAAGGTCAGCCCCGCCCACACTCATTTGGTAGTTTTGATTGGCCGTAACGTAAGAGTGACGTCTTAAGGGAACAAATCACACTCGTTTACAAGTCAAATGTAGAAAATAACCTTATTTGATTGGGTGAGCCTCTATGCTTTTGCGCATGCTCCTTACCTCCACCAGGACCAAGAGGGAAGAAGAGACTTTTTTTTTTTAAATTCATCGATAAAATAAAATTAAATAAAAAAACAAAATAAATTTATTTTTAAACATAAATTCAAATTAAATTAATTAAATTTTAAAAATGAGATAAAATAAAGTACGATAAACTATGATAAAATAAAAAAATAATAAAACAGTACACTGTGCACAGTTATATACATTTCAGTTTATTTAAAATGATAATTGTTTACATCATATGTGAAACAACAATATCAAACAACTAAGGAAGAACATGAAACAAACTAATACACTAATACAAAAAAATCATGTTTTAATCAACATAATTTTCCCAATTATTTGAGATGTTTTAAAAGCTTTGTTTGTTGCCATCTTAAAAATAGAGTCAAAGATATATTGTAGTTAAACACAAAACAGACAGATATTAAGTGTTATCTAAAGCACCCTAGCTTTATGAATATGATATCTGCCAACAAGACAAATGAGCCTGAGAGAATTATCAGATTATGAGCCTGTATTACAATTTAGAAACAAGACCATGTCTTCTAATATTGGCATCAGTCAGTGGTGTAGTGGTAGTCGATGAGGTGAGTGAAGTACTTGGTAGATGGGTAGGTTACTGTGGAGAAAGTGGGTATACTCTCTTATATATTCCAATTGCTTTTTGGCTGATAGGTGAGTATACTCTTAACAGCCAGAAAAAGAGATGGGTATACCCTGAATACCTGCATATACCCTCCACTACACCACTGTTGTCAATCTATTAAAGATTAGATAAATCAACAAGAAGAAATATCTGAAATTAAAGCTCTCTGCTGGCCTGGATATTAAAAAGCTTGTTTTTCTAGTCAAATCACTGTTTATTGCACTTTGCTCTTTGCCTCAGTTTTTGCCTTTGGCAGCCTGAGCATCTGTGCAATTTATAACAGCCTTACAACTGATTTGTGTTCATTTTTGTGTTGATTCAACTCTGCGGTAATTTCTGAGGGCGTTGTTGCGCTGCTTTGCAAAGTTTTAAAAAGTGCTCATGTTACTGTATCCACTTCATAACTTCCTCCTTTTGCAGGTACCTGAAAGGTGCCAAAATGGCGACACTGTGGCACGGTGACAACAGAGATGTTAACAGTGTTTGTTGAGGTGACTGATTAGAAATCTCAGCACATTTTTTCAAGACAAGTCACAAGTTAAAAAAATGTTACACCCAAACAAGTTTGGAGAGACTCACGGTCAAATATGATGCGGGACGTGATAAACAAAATTGAAGCCAAAGGGTTAGAACTTAGACATTAAGTAGTTTACACCTCTTCCAGTGGATCTGATACACTTATGAGTTTTCATACAGGAATGGTTGTTTCTGAATTAAATTCCACACACCTTCTTCTGGCTGGGCTCAGCCTTAGAGATAGGGTGAGGAGCTTGGACATCTGGAGGGAGCTCAGAGTAGAGCTGCTGCTCCTTTGCGTCGAAAGGCGTCAGTTGAGGTGGTTCGGGCATCTGATCAGGATCCTTCTGGGTGCCTCCTGTTAGAGGTGTTCAAGGCATGTCCCACTGGTAGGAGGCCCCGGGGCAGACCCAGAACACACTGGAGGGATTACATATCTCATCTGGCCTGGGAACACCTTGGGGTCCTCCAGGAGGAGCTGGAAAGCATTGCTGGGGAGAGGGACGTCTGGGGTGTTTTGCCTGGCCTGCTGCCCCCGCGACCCTGCCCTGGATAAGCGGATGAAAATGGATGGATGGATGGATGGATGGATGGATGGATGGACACCTTTTTTGTCATTATGTACCTGTAGACTATCCAGGTGACTTTCTGTGGCTTTTACAATTAGATCAAGAAACCTTAGTCAGAGAGTTACAATACCTGCTGTCTGTCCTTATTCTGCACAGGTAATAATTTACCACACATAAAATTTAAATCCCTAACTTGTTAAGTGTTCTTTTGCTGATTCTGCTCACATTTCCTTTAACAACATCAGTTATTCTTCTGTCTTTTCTCTCTTATAAATTATCGCGAGTAAACATTAACATGCTGTCTGAGGTGGATTGAAAGTGTCACACCTTTAAAACAGTTCCCTCTTGTTGCCACTTGGACCTGCCAATGTGCAACAGCTCTTTTAGAGTAGAGTTAACTATGTTAGAATAGAAACACTGGAGGGGTTTATACACATGACTCCCTCATATTTAAGTGCTTAATTCACCAACAAACCACTCAAAATAGTATTTTTGTTTGCCTATGTGCTGTTTTCACAAACAGTGGAGATGTGATTAAATTAAACCATTGTTTTAAGTTGAGGCAGTGTGATGTGGCTCGGGAGGATTTGCAGCTTCTCAACGGGCCTTTTCATTAGATCTCCAGCCCTGATTTATATTTCCCAAACTCCTCTCAGCACTGTAAGGTCATCCTGCCTTATTTCAGCCATAATCTGCATGCAGCCGAGGTGGTCAGCCTGCTCAGAGTTGTACAGTTGCATATTTTACAGCTGAAATGAGATCATTTCACTGACCTGAATTTCAGAGCTTGTTTGACATTTTCTAAAATAGTTTCTGAGGCCACTTAAAAAGGGCCAAAAGGGTAAGTCAGACTCATTTGGGCCTTTTGTGTAAAGTCTACTGTCAATGCCGCCTTGTAACAATAAAATGATGGTGGAGAATGTTCCCTTTTAGCCCAGAAAGTGTCACAGCGACATTCAGCTGTGTTTGCTCAACCACATGTGCTCTTGGTAACTAAACAAGACTTAAACATATTAATTATGTATTTCAACCAGGTGAGACAGATGAATCAAGCGAAGATTTGTTTCATATAGTATATGAGCGTGCGGATTAAAAGATGATTATACTGATTAAGATGTAACAGAAGTCTTTGGTGCTTGGACACTGGGGGACATCTGAGCAGCAGCAGGATAAATCTTCCTATAGAGTCCAGATACTGGTGGAAGTGTTGGTGGCTGATGACTCTGAGGATGATGGCTGATGAATCTGAGAAGACTAGGCGGTGATGGGGAGGTGGAGGGTGCGCACCGCTGCAGGCAGAAAAAAAACAGATTTAAACGAGAGGCAGTAAGATGATAGGGTAACACTTTACTTGAAGGTATCTACATAAGAGTGACATGACACTGTCATAACTATGACATGACACGGTCATGAACCTGTCATAAACATTATATACATGTCATAAACGTTTCTGACGGCTGTCATTAAGTGTCATTCGGTTTTTGTAATGACAAGTTGACATTGTTTGGGTTGTCTTGATTATGACAACTTGACATTAATCAAAGTGACATTTCCAGAAGATGTCTTGGTCATAACAACTTGACATTAACAAGAAATGCACCTCTTTTTGCGTTTATGACCAGGTGACATAATAATTGATACAGAGACATCTTCTGGTAATGTCATCCTGGTTAATGTCAAGTTGTCATTATAAGGACATCCCAAACAAATTTAATGTCAATTTGTCATGACAAAGACAACTTCTGGTAATGTCACTTTGATTAATGTCAAGTTGTCATAATCAAGACAACCCAAACAATGTCAACTTGTCATTACAAAAACCGAATGACGCTTAATGACAGCAGTCATAGACATGTACATAATGTTTATGACAAGTTCTTGACAGTGTCATGTCATAGTTATGACAGTGTCATGTCACCCTTATGTAGATACCTTCAAGTAAAGTGTTACCCTATCATCTTACTGCCTTAGGCCAACGGAGAAGGACTGTGCAATTGGTTGATTGTGAATCAGCAGTAGAACAGCAGGTGACTCCATTGACAGCCCCGCGCGATGACAGCTAGAGATAGAGTGAGCACGCGTGGAAATATGGTTATAGCCCAGCAACTAAACTGTTTTGTGCTTTAAAATTAATTTAGAAATTTAGATGGAATTGAATACCGACAACACCACACGTGCTCTACAAAAAATCAGGGGAGCAGATTTAAAAACCAAGCAGGAGAATAAAAGTCACTTAAAATGGAATTTGTCACATTTAAGAATAAACAATGATGGTACCATCAGTTACTAGTGTTGAAGTATAAAAGCAACACCATTAATAAAATACTAAAAACAGTAAAATACAGTTCGGGCTCGCTAAAACACTAAAAATGGCTGTTCAACAGTCAGCTAAAACCCTATCAAGCAGTTCAGTCCCATTCAGCAACTCCTTCCGTGTCGTCATCCACCCTTTCGGCACCCTTTCGCCAACTCCAGCCTTACACGACTTTCATGCTGACCCCAAATTGCTGCAACTTCCTGGGCTACAGACTTCCCGCTGCAGACCCAGGCCTGAGCAGAACGGCACTGGCAGACGCTGTCAGCTGCACATCTCCTTGCTGCACTTCTCGTGGATGTGGCTGATGGCTCTCGGGAGGGCTGCTCGTCTCTCAGTTGCTTGGTTTACTCAGGGTCATGACAGTTCAACAGTGCGCTGTTTAAAAAACAGAACAAAACACACGTCAAAACAGACCAAAAACAAGCAAAGCGATTAAAAATAAAACCATAAATAAAATCATATAAAAACTCACAGGGTAAAATAGAAGCACAGCACACTGATAAGAACATGCAAATAAATGATAAACACAGCAAAACATGGCGGCAAAGTGAATTTTTGACCCCATCACACAAGGTGTGAATGGCACGCTTCTAACCCTGTCTCATGACTGACCGTAAGCTATAACAGATATGATGGGTTAAGGGTTTGGAGGACAGCGTGAAGGGATGAGTCAGTCAACAAAACAAGTTATTAGCAGCTTTAACTTAAAAGAATCAGCTTCATTGTTCAGTTGTTTCAACTGTTTTCCCCCAAATAAAAATAGATCTGAGTCAGGAAAAAACGGATCTATGTGAAATATATACAACTGAAGTGGAACAAAGTCAAATGTTGCAGCAGCTGCAAGTTTGTTATGAGGAGTGTTTGAATACTTTAAATGTGACATGCTGAACAGAGGAAAGGCTGGAGGAGAAAGCAGCAAATAGAGTCCAGCTTTGTTTTCTCCTCTCTACATGTTTGCCTCATATGACTCATTCATTCAGGCTTTTAGTCCTTTAGAAACACAGAATACTTCCTCTGATTCATGGATTCTTTCTCTGCCCACTTCAATTATCCTCTGATAATTCTATCTGCCGTGTTCGCCGCTGACACACACTGCAGCATGATGTTGTGCTATACGAGGCAGCACCAGCGGACTATTTCCTTTCCAAAAACTCCTGAGTGAAGGGAGGAACTGTGTGTTCCCTCCTGTGTCCTCTCTTCTCCTTTAGCCTTTGCTCCAGTAGCACAGAGACCAGTGAGAGACGGAGAGAGAAAGATAAACGTGCCCTCCCCCTCAGACAGGGAAATGTGTGTGTGGGAGGGCTGTGAATTTCGCTCTGTGTTTGAGCGAATGTGTCATGTGTTCAGACCGTGTATCTCCATCGATGTGGAGCCGCTCTGGTTCTCTCAAGTCCAAATTCTTTTGTAAATGTAAGTTGATTCATCCTCTGCCCATCTTTTGTCCTTAATCATGTCTGAATTAGTTTCAGCGGCCCTCTGTGCTTCGGCTGCTCGGGCAGTAATGACGGACAGATAGAAGGGGCTGGACTCTCAGCGCTTTCATTCTCCATCTGTCTATTACTCCAGTAATAGACCAAATATTCTGCTGCATGCACTAAGAGGTGAATCAAAGGTTAAGTCAGGGGACAGATGGATTATTAGTATCAGGACAGAGCTGTCTTCTGAGAGAGAGGAGCAGAGCAGAGCGCAGGAAAAACGAATGTATCATCTCACTGGGTCCAGAGGGGAACTCAGAGCTGTGCTCAGGTCAGAGCTGGATTTTAAATCTCTCCTGGTTTCTAATTAAATTATTTATTCTTCATTTATTTTGAAGTTGAGCACAAATGGGACCGATTCAAGTATGTAGAAGTAGTATTTCAGTAACTGGAATTCATTCATTTTACTTCCTGCTCACTGTTTGTTTGTGTGTGTGTGTGTGTATGTGTGTGTGTGTGTTTATGTGTAATTACAGAGAAATAATATAAGTTTGGGGATGCACTTCCAGTCTTGGGTGATGCACTTGTTGCAAGTCACTTTGGACAAAAGCCTCTGCTTAGTGAATGTAATGTTAGACTGAGACTGAGCAGGAAACTAACACGCTAACACTTTAAACATGACTTCACGCTGAGGGCACGTACTCTACATAGGTGGTAGTTTTGATGACTGAGTGCTACTTCAGAGAGCCAGCGTGTGACTGAGGGCAGCACTGGAGAAGTGCACACATAAAACAAAATATCTTTTCCATCTCACTTCCACATTAAACTGCTGACTTGTCCACCAAAATCACTTATCTTAGCTAATAGCACTAGCATTGATAACAGAACATCATACCTGCAAAGCTCGCAAGGTGCCACTAGTTGCGACCCAAATGCCAGAATGACGTTGGCATTGTATTTTTCTGCACACCGTACATCAACAGATATGCTATATTATGTTTAATGTGTGGTGGATATGTTGAGACAGACATGTTACTTTATGTTTCAATTTTTATCTTTATGTTGCGACAAAGCTGTGGTTAATGTGTGGTTGGGTTTAAGCACAAAATCCTCTTGGTTAAGGTTTGGAAAACATCATGTTTTGCCTTAAAATACCTGGTTTTGTTGACACAAACACAGCTTGAAAAAACAATAGTTTTGTCCCAACAAACAGCTGAAAATGTTCCACTGTGTCGTCAAAAAAATACCTGGTTTTGTCACAACAATGGCTGGAAATATCCCAATATGTTGTTAAAAAATGGTTTTGTCACAATGAGCACAGCTGGAAATGTCCCAACGTGTTGTTAAAAAAATACCCAGTTTCCTCGCAACAAGTATGGCTGGGAATATCCTGACGTGCCATCAAAAAAATAAACGGTTTTGTCGCAACAAGCATGGCTGAAAAAGTTCCAACATCTTAATAACAAGTGTGGCTGGAAATGTCCTGACATGTTAAAAAAACAAACCAAAAAAAACTTTTGTCGCAGAAAGCAGGGCTGGAAATGTCTTGACGTGTCGCTTAAAAAAACGTGGGTTTTGTTGCAATAAACACAGCTGGAAATGTCCTGACATCTCGTCAAAACTCACCCAATTTCTTATTTGTTGGTCTCGAGCAGTTGTCTGCTGCTGTCTGTTGCTTGGCAGCAGTTGTCACGCCATCCACCATCCCCTCCACCTACCGATGAGAAACTCAGCTCATGGACATATAACCTAAACTACAACACTTTAGAAATGTTAATATTATATGTAGGAAATGTACAAATGTAACATATCTGTGGTTTGCAGAGATGTACAATGCAGATATTTTATTCTGGCGACTGGGGGGCTTTCTACAAGCTGTCATTTCAAACCTGACAGGGCGCAGTTTGATGCAGTAGCTGAGCGGTGTATGAAATGGAAGCAAAGTGAAAGTATTGAAAGTAATGAAATGGAATGTGGATGATGTAAACCAATCAAATAAAATAATACATGTATTTCAGGTCATTTTTAGAGGCCGCACAAAATGTGTCTGGGGAACTATCCTGCACATGCAACAAAGCTACACAATCCCCTGAATATATTATTGTAATGATTAAACATTTGGTAGAGACAAAACAGAGCGGACATGAGTTTAAGGCTTTCACTGATCAAGTGGACACAAATATGACTTCAGATGACTGATAATTTCGCTCTGCTGGATCTACTAAAAGAGCGACAGTAAATATATCAGTTAATATCTTTATAAGGCAGTGATTTGCCAGATGTGTTGTTTAGCCTATCATGCAGTTCTTCTGCCCCCAAATGGTCGAGAAAAAAACGAATGCCGCTTTAAAACTTTTTCATACATCATAAAACGGTCAACAGATGTCAGAGAAGACGGACTGCAGGCAGACACATGAGCTTAAGTTTATGAGATTTTGTTGATAACCAACCAAAACTGGAGTGGACACATTCTGCATATTTGGAATTTCTGGATGACGGAAAAGTCGACAAGGCTGCTTTCCTATCAAAGAACACTGGTGCAGGCTACATTGCACAATATCAGCCTTAACTAGTTTTTATATAAATCCTACAGATCACACTAAAGAAGTAATTTACAACCTTTAAGTCCTTAAACATGTAAAGTTATCCTGAAACTATCAGGCTAAAAGCTATCATTCCAAAAAAAGATCTGTTGTTTAATATCACTTAACACTCACACTAGAAGTAAAAATACATCGTAAACAGTCCTGAGTTACATCACCTCCTTCCCTCACAACTGTAACAAACCGTCTTTGAGCTTTTGCCGGCTTTTAATTGTGATGTGGATCCGCGGAGCAGAGCAGTGTGGGAGTGAGGAGGAGCGGCAGGAGAGGTTACCTTGAACTCTTGTACCTCCAGTCTTGTGGAAATCCTTCTCTTGTCCGTGAAATTTAAGGGCTTTCTCTAAATTCTCTGGCAGGACACGGGCTGCATACGGTCCTTGACCCCCAGACACAAAACCCCAGACGGCGGTTTTCCATGAGAAACTCCCTGTTCAGCAAGGATATGAGCTGCATGACAGACATGACATTTTATAATTTAGGCAGTGAGCTGATTGCTGCACTCTTTCAGGGAGAGGAAACATTAGTGTATGAAACAAGAGGAAATGCAAGCTCAAATTTGTACATTAATGTAACGTGTGTTTAAATTGAAGTGTATTGTATTGCGCCAATACAATCCTCAACCTGTAATCTATGATTTTCTTCCTTCTCTTTTTCATTCATTTTTTGAATTTTATTTGACTTTGAAGCTATACTTTTGGGGTTGGGGGTGTATTACATGTGTGTTAAACAGTGTTGTGTGTAACGCGTTACAGTAACGTAACTACTTTAATTGGGTAAAAAGTAGTGTAACGCGTTACTACTGAAAATATGGTAACGGAACGTAGTTACTTTGTCAGTTGGGCACAACGTTACTTTTCCCGGGGACAGATTTGACAGTGACACTGCCTGTCTGCCTCAGCTGCGCACTAGGCAGGAACTGTGACAGTTGCCATGTCAACAGTACAGACAGGAGTGCCAAAATCAAGAATCGTATGAGGAATATGGAAGATACACACGCCTCCTCGGATTATTTTAACGGTTTGTCAACCGAAGACAGGTTAGCTTATTGTAATAAGCTAACAATTAGCAACGGAGTGAGGTTTCCTGACCCGTACTTAATGTCGGGTCAGTGGGTCACCGACCCAACGAAATGGCCTAAGCTACAGTGGCCGGACATTTTTTTATATCTTGTGGAGAAACCCAGCGTTTATACGCATGAAAAACTCAAGGCATATAAATCCGTTGATGTATATAATTTTGTACTTTGCGGTCATGTCCAAGATATTGAATACCGGGATTTATCTGATGGTTTTTGTGCTCTACGGACCGAAGTACTGCCGAGCCAGTGACAAGGACACAAAACAGTAACGTTAACTAATGTACAAGACCTGGGCGATTCTGAAAAAGTCGACCAACTATATACTGACAGCGAACTGCACTTGTATGGCTGGGTAAGTGTTGTTTAATGTAACGTTAACCTCGCTAGTCAGACCTCAGACATGGGCAACATACGACCCCGGAACCTCAAAGGAAATCAAAACGACCCCCAAAACATCAATAAAATGCAGCATTGTGTTGGCAGAAAACAACAGTCATAACCTGCCTACATTCCTGGCGCTGTACCAGAAGAGAAAATGAATTAATTTATTCGTGCAGGTCTGTAGCTTACTGCAAAGTATGAGTCTGTTACACAAACACAGTCTCACAGTTACACACGTAATAACAGAACAGAAAATTATTTATTCATGAATATGACACTATTTGTTCAAAGATAGTGTCTGTGAATATTAATATTTTCCTCATTCAGTGATGCAGCAGGTCTGGCAAATAGGCTATTAGTAGTAGTAATCTGTCATGTAACAAATTCATGTAGCCTAGTTAACACAAATTAACTCTCACTCTTTAATCTTTATTTTATCACCAAAGTGGTAAATACCAGTGGGAAACTCGCATTTTTTCACATTTAGGAAATGAGATGGGGTTCTACCCAAAGTCAAGCACCATAAAAGTAACATAAAAGTAACGAGTAACGCAAAAAGTTACTTTTCACAGAGGGTAACTAAGTAAAGTAAGGGATTACTTTTTTTAAGAAGTAACGAGTAACGAGCAAACAATACTTTTTAAAAGTAACTTCCCCAACACTGGTGTTAAATACTCAGTGGTTGTATTTGTATGTCTTTGTTGAGTGTTGTTAAAATCAATAAAGATAACGTTTCTACAGTAGAATTATCCAGCTGGCGACTGAGCCGGTGAGTAAAATGGTTAAAGGGGAACTAATGTGTTTTTCAACCTGGGCCCTATTTTACAATCTACTTTTGTCTAAATGAGTGATAGGATGTTCAATATTTGACATTTCTCCAGTCCGAAGCTAGGGCTGACCTGCCTGCAGCCAGTCAGCACCCGCTATATTAAATAATAGGGCTCTCAGACAGCGTCAAACAACGTCCACTAACGGTGGACGGTTGCCCCCCCCTTGGCCCAACTGTTGAAAAACACACGCTAAAGTGCCCTCTTAGCAGCCAAGACGCACACTAAAGTGCCCTCTTGGCAGCCAAGACGTGCGCTAAAGTGCCCTCCTGGGAGCCAAAACCTGCGCTAAAGTGCCCTCCTGGGAGCCAAAACCTGCGCTAAAGTGCCCTCCTGGGAGCCAAAACATATGCTAAAGTGCCCTCTTGGCAGCCAAGACGTGCGCTAAAGTGCCCTCCTGGGAGCCAAAACCTGCGCTAAAGTGCCCTCCTGGGAGCCAAAACATATGCTAAAGTGCCCTCTTGGCAGCCAAGATGCGCGCTAAAGTGCCCTCCTGGGAGTCAAAATGCGTGCTAAAGTGCCCTCCTGGGAGTCAAAACGCGTGCTAAAGTGCCCTCCTGGGAGCCAAAACACGCACTAAAGTGCCCTCCTGGGAGCCAAAACATGCGCTAAAGTGCCCTCTTGGCAGCCAAGATGTGCACTAAAGTGCCCTCCTGGGAGCCAAAACATGCGCTAAAGTGCCCTCTTGGCAGCCAAGATGCGCGCTAAAGTGCCCTCCTGGGAGTCAAAACGTGTGCTAAAGTGCCCTCCTGGGAGCCAAAACGCGCACTAAAGTGCCCTCCTGGGAGTCAAAATGTGCGCTGAAGTGCCCTCCTGGGAGCCAAAACGCGCGCTGAAGTGCCCTCCTGGGAGCCAAAACGCGCACTAAAGTGCCCTCCTGGGAGCCAAAACATGCGCTAAAGTGCCCTCCTGGGAGTCAAAATGCACGCTAAAGTGCCCTCCTGGAAGCCAAAACCTGCGCTAAAGTGCCCTCCTGGGAGCCAAAACATATGCTAAAGTGCCTTCTTGGCAGCCAAGATGCGCGCTAAAGTGCCCTCCTGGGAGTCAAAACGCGTGCTAAAGTGCCCTCCTGGGAGCCAAAACGCGCACTAAAGTGCCCTCCTGGGAGCCAAAACGCGCGCTGAAGTGCCCTCCTGGGAGCCAAAAGGTGGCGAGAATGCGGTGTATGTGCCCTTTTTCTTCTTTTTGACCCTGCCCTTCAAAAAGTCTGTGCACACCACTGCTCCTTGCGTTTGTAAGGTAAGTCCAGCGGCAACTTCCTGCAACAACTCAAATCTCGCAAGACGTGAGATTTCAGAGCCAGACTTTCACTCTCTGAGTGAGTGTTTTTATTTGCCACAACAAACACGTCCAAATTTTTACCCAATTTTGACCAACTGGATCCGGATGAGCCATTTGAATTTGATGACTGCCCGTATTTATCTGAACACGGAGTACATGTACGCAGAGCTCATTGAAACTGAAGAGCGGACGAGGAGAGAGAGGGAGCGGCAACAGGCAGACGAACATGTCCGAATCCAGCTAAAGGTAAAAACAGATGTTCATTTCTCCTTTCCGTTATGTTGTCGGATAATTATACCAACAATCCGAGCCTATCTGTGTGAAAAAAAATGCACATTGTTTGATGCAGTCTGAGTGGCCTATTATTTAATATAGCGCATGCACATGGGCTGCAGGCAGGTCAGCCCTAGCTTCGTACTGGAGAAATGTCAAATATTGAACATCCTATCACTCATTTAGACAAAAGTACATCGAAAAATAGGGCCCAGGTTGGAAAACACATTAGTTCCCCTTTAATTATGGTTATAAAAAAGCATGTACCTAACTCACAGGACACACAATGACAGATGTATTTGTCCTGTGTTTGCAGAAAACAGTCAGTCACACAGACTTAGGGACAGAAACAGAAACTGGTCGATCCAGTTTACCTTCCATCCATGTTGTTTACTGGAATCTGTTTATTATTTGCTTGTTGCTATGGGACTTTTAGCAGTCACCCCTCGCTCACCCACGCTGAACCTTTAAAGCCAACAAACAGACACACAGAGGACAGGGACAGGAACACAAATAAGGTTAAGGGAGAGGAGACATCACCGTGTGTGTGTGTGTGTGTGTGTGTGTATGTGTGTGTGTGTGTGTGTGTGTGTGTGTTGGGGTATGGGCGCCGGTGAAAATTGGAAAGTGAGTCATCAGTTTTTAATCTGTTTTTAATCATCTCAGTACACATTCATGGAGCTCTCTGCCATTTACTGAGCAGCCAAAGTGTTTATTTTCATTTAAGCAGTTTTGGAGGTAAAAACTTAAAATTTAAAGAGGAGATGAAGATGAGTAATTTAGTCAGTTATGACACACTCACATAAAAACACCACAGCCTGATGTGGTCCTGAAATACTGAAATCCTAAATATCAGGCCATCTGGGAGCAATTCAGTGAATTAATTTGTTTAATTATCCTATTTTAAGAAAGAGGAGGTACTGTTTTTGGGAAAACAGGGTCCAGTAATGTCCAGACTTTTTTTGCCTGTGTGCATGTCCTTGTGTATCAGTCTGTGTTCCCTCTCTAAATTCAGAGGTTTGTGCGGGTCCATGAACGCAGCACAGGTGGAACTCTTTACTTTTTTCTTCAGCAGCAGTTGGTGGAGTTTTGAGTCATTCACTTTTACCTGCCTGTCCATTGTTGCCTTACAGTATGTATGCTCTGAAGGTTAAGCAGACAGAAAGCTCAACAATAAAGTGAAACATTGATGTTTCCAGCACCTTGCAAAGACCACGCTGGGTGGAGTGGTGATTGTTCTGCATCAGAAAAAAAGTCTGATTAAAAAAAAAAAAGGCAGAAAAAAGTGATAAGGATAAAACTGGTGTGGCAACATGATGTTACAGAATCTGAATCTGCTACAAAAAATAGTCCACCCCAGACCTCTGAGGTAAATGTACATGAAATATGTTGACAGCTTTCTGAGATAACCAAACAAACCAGAAATCTAACCTCAATGAGCATTTAAAACGGAATGATCCTAAAGCTATAGGACGCCAACTTTTTTACCGAAGTGAGTCATACAAATGAAAATCAAACAATCAGATCTGCCTGCATCATCTAAACCAAGGAGTCACCTTTATGTTGGAATTCCTCCAACGTCTCACACCTTGATCACAGTCCACAGTGGCAGCTGAGCTGTTGGCCCTCGACCAAGCCCAGAGAGCATGAGGGCTGTTTTACGTAACCAAAATCTGATTAATTCATAATCATCACATCTGTCCTGTCACATGGGTGAAACAGGTACATCTTCTAGAAATGCCTGGTCACACAGAAAAGACCAAAGTGAAATTCTACATTTGGAGCTGGGGGTGTTTTTGCATCATTGCTGCACTGCTCGCAGCTCTCTGCTGCCATGGAGACGTGGAGGTTGTTTACCCAACCTGGGCGTCGCGCACAGGGGAAAGTGAACTGATTCAACTTGTATTTTTCCACTGCATTAAAATAGTTCTCTGCGTTGATATGGTATGTTTTTACCATGTTTCAAATCTCAACTCTATGACAAGATCTACCTCGCCCACCTCAATCATATCCATCTCACATGTTTTCCTTCTACCATTCCTTTATCACCTTGTGGTGAAGACAGACAGCATTTAAATTCCACCTAATATGTCATTAAGGATTCAAACTTAAGTACTGGTGTTTATGGTATCAAGGTAGTTACTGTGATCTTGGTGAAGTAACTTGAAGAATTTTCACTTTCTCTTTTGCTGAAAATACTAGGTTTCTGGGGCACATTTCCCACTGGAAAAGCAGTGATGCCTCTGTAAAATACTATCAATTACAAGTTGCAACAAAGCACCCACATTTGGTGCCAAAAAAGCTGATGGAAACACAGTGTAAGTTGCTACAAAACACCAATGTTTGGTGCCCTATAAGCCACTAGAAACACAGCGACAGGTTGCTACAATACACCCACATGTGGTGCCTAAAAAGCTGATGGAAACACAGGGACAGTTGCTACAAAACACTCATGTTTGGTGCCTAAAAAGCTGATGGAAACACAGTGTGAGTTGCTAAAGAACACCAATGTTTGGTGCCCTATAAGCCACTAGAAACACAGTGGCAGGTTGCTACAAAACACCCACATTTGGTGCCTAAAAATTCGTTAGAAACACAGCCATAGGTAGCTAGAAAAAAAGCACTGTTAGTGCTTAAAAAGTCACTAGAAATACAGCCATGGGTTGCTACAAAATACGAATGACTGGTACCTAAAAAGTGCTATTTAGCGCTGTTTGGTGCCAATAAAGCTGCTGGATACACAGCGATGCATTGCTACAAATCACCCATGTTTGGTTCCTTAAAAGCCACAAAAATACAGTGACAGGTAGCTATAAAACACCTACGTTTGGTGCCTAAAAATCCGCTGGAAACACAGCGATGGGTCACTACAAAACACCAATGCTTGGTGTATATAAAGCGCTTTTTAGCACCATTTGGTGCCTAAAAAACTGCTGGAAACACAGTAGGAGTTGCTACAAAACACCAATGTTTGGTGCCTTTAAAAGCCAGTATAAACACATCAACAAGTTGCTACAGAACACCCACATTTGGTGCCGAAAAAGCTGGTGGAAACACAATGATTGGTTGCTACAAACCACCCGTGTTTAGCCCCTACAAAAACAACCAGTTTTGTTGTTTGTTGGTCCTAAACAGTGGTCTGCAGCTTGGTAGCCATCGTGCCTTGGTGTCACGCCATCCATAGTCCCTTTAACTTCCACCTGTGTGTGTGATTTATGTGTTATGTGTAAACATATGTATGTTTTACTTCTCTGTTTGTGTCATAACTGTGACAGGATGGGGCGTCCTTTTGACAAGACCTGAAATCAAAATGAATGAATGAATGAATTTATTCATTCATAAATACCTATTATTAAGGGTTACCATTAAGTATTTAGGTTCAAATTAGTATTTGTGTCTCAGGGAAATATTTCTTACATGGCTCTGATTGCATTGTGTGACATACTGAAAATGTGTCATTAATGGTATGTATGTTCTCCAGAGCACTTGCGTTGTTTAATGAACACCAGCAGGGTCAAACCTGATGTTTGTTACAGCTGCAGTTCATCACTTTAAGTGGATGACAACTCATTTAATCAAAGTTTGCAGACACACAGACACTGTGTTGCTGTTAAAAGCTCTGATCAGATGAGGAACATATTTCTCAAGTTGAAACACCAAGTTCTGCTGTGTGTGTGTCACCAGAACAGAAAGAGCAAGAGGGCATCAAGCATCAGTATCATCCTGGTTGCTATGCAACGCAATTTTTTGAGAATGACGTAGAAGCCACAAATCAACATTTGTACCTAATACATGGTAACAAACAGGATAATGATATCGAAAATAACAGACAAGTGGAAGTTGGAGGTGGTCTCTCAGCACGCTGCTGCAGAAAATGATGAGAAGACCATTCTGAAACAGAAGACGAGGGAACATGACGACCCATCAGAGAGAACTGAGTGCATGTTTTGCAAAAACTCAGACCTGGAGGGACAGTTCACCCCCCAAAATCAAAATACATGTTTGTCCTTCCCTGCCTTTACAGCTATTACTTAATCTAGATTGTTTTGGTGTGAGTTACCAAGGGCTGTATCATCAGATAGGCACAAAGCCTGCATCCAAAATTCCACACTAAAATGCTATTTAGTATGTTAAAACAGTTTGTGATATTTTTTTAGTACGACTAAAACCTTTGTATGAAACCAGTAGTGTGTGAATTGCTAAATATGGACTACCCTAACCTGATGGCAGAGACCAGGTATTTTTGTGTAGCAACAGGGTGTGATCCCTCACTGGCTTCCAAACAACTGATGACACTAAGGCTACTTTTTCATCTTTTGTGGATGAGGGTGCTTTGTTCTGCAGTATTACACACTTGAGTGTAGAAGTTTCTGATGTTTTATTTAATGAGTATAAAGACTTTATCAGATACAGTGGAGAGTCTAAAGAAAAGAAGTTGCCGGAGGGCTCTGCCGCTGATAAACAGTCTGAATTCAAACCTTTAACTCTGAGAGCACATGTTCTTTTCAAGCCGTCACAGAGAAGCTCCATGTGTTTGCTGCATGTGACTTTGTGGGATTTTTGAAGACTGTTCCTTGGTATAAAAGCCTTGAGTGGTAATTTATAGTCAAGTGTTCTTGTCCAAGAACATGGAGTAACACACAGAAGGTCCAGCGTATGAAATATTATCATTTAAACCTTGGGCAGGCTTTCAAGTCATGCCCAGCTCTAATAGAAGGATTCATATCTAAATGACATTGAATTATGTCAAAGAGCAAGATTATAAAGACATGAGGGGGCCAAAGACCCACGGATGTTTGGAAAAGAGAAGCTGCACATACAGATACGTCTGTGGGGAAGCAAAAAAAGGTTTTTAGTAACATATTTGTTCCTTCATTCATGTTTAGAAGCCTGTGAGGAAAGTAAAATATACTTTTATCTTGAACTTTATACAAACCACTTTATTTGGAGGTAAAAGCTGAAGAGAGTACATCTGAATTATTTGCAATAATCTCTGACTGCACAAGGAGGTTTGCCCATTGACTGTGATGAATATTTGCAACCAATAATTCATTTTCTTTTCAAGTAAGTCTGGCTAAGATAGGAGTTTGTTTAAAACCTGTATGATAATCTTACTGCTCTGTCTTATATCCATCCATTTTCATCCATTTATCCAGAGCTGGGTCGTGGGGGCAGCAGGCCAAGCAAAGCATCCTAGACATCCCTCTCCCCAGCTCCTCTTGGGGGACCCCAACGTGTACCCAGGCCAGATGAGATATGTAATCCCTCCAGCATGTTCTGGGTCTGCCCCGGGGCCTCCTACCAGTGGGACGAGCCTGGAACACCTCTAACGGTGCCCATGGAGCATCCTAAAGGCTAATTTATGCTCCCTTTACGTATGAAAATGTACACGTCCGTTTCAAACGATGTTACCGTCACTGCCCACATACTTCCATGCGCCCTTTACGTCGGCATGGATGTCAACCAATATATCCACCAGGAGGCAGCCCAGCGTCAAAAGTTTATGACAACAACAAACTCAAAAACAAACATGGCGACTGTGGAGGAGATACTGATTATGTACCTCTTGTATAAAAGACAAAAACAGGGGCAGCGTTGTAGGAGGCGGTGGTCGGTGAGGCCGTTAAATACATCACAACTGGAGGACGGAGAATTCTTTTCTCTAGTACTGCCGATGAGAGAAATTGAATTGTTATTTCTTCTTCGTGTCTCACTAGAGCTACGTATCGGGTAGTGACAGCAACACTGCCCCCACGGTTCCCGGTAGTACTGCTCCGTTTGGCCCGTATCCGTAAGCTTTATGGAAACGTGCAGAAATACAGACGAAATGACCGCGAAGCACGGACAGAAGGCTCCATCCATATCCAGATCCGTATTTAACGTTGAGCATAAATGGGCCTTTATGCTACCTCTCTCAGTGACAGCTTACTGGCTCTGAACTGTAGTTGGGAACATCCACATCCCAATCCTCACCTATGGTCAATTTAACTTGGCTCGTCATCAGCTGGTAAGTAGCTTCTGGACCACTCTACAGAAGGAAGGATGGTGAGGCGATCAGATGCCGTTCAACTAACATTGGCTTTATTGCAGTCTTCACCGCAAGACAACAAACGTGGCCTTCTCATGAGGTCCAACAGCAGCCCTGAGTTTATCTAGACACTCAGTACTACTGCTGTCATCACTATTTGCTGAATGCCATCTTCACCATGACACTGCGAGAGAGCTGCTTCCCTCCACACACACCAGAGCACACGTCACACCCTGACAGGCTACCCACAAGGCCACCGCCCTTAAAGGGAAGAAAGGTTGAACCGGTAACACTAACCAGTTGCCCAAACCACCTCAACTGACCCCTTTCGTCCCGAAGGAGCAGCGGCTCTACTCCGAGCTCCCTCCAAATGTCAAAGCTCCTCACCCTATCTCTAAGGCTGAGCCCAGACACCCCACGGAGGAAACTCATTTCAGCTGCTTGTATCCACGATCTCATTCTTTCGGTCACTACCCAGAGCTCATGACCACAGGTGAGGGTTTGGACGTAGACGGTCCAGTAAATCAAAAGCTACCCCATCTGGGTCAGCTCCCTCTTCACTATGACAGTCCGGTGCAGTACCCGCAATACTGCAGATGCCGCACCAAACCACTGACCCATCTCTAGATGTCTAGCGTAAATTGTGGTTACATTGCAGCCCGTTTCTTTTGGTGCTCGCTGCAGCGGTTTCGCTCAATACTGGACCTCTTCCAAAAATGATTGGTCCCATTAGTCACTTGGGACCAGCTTTGAATATTTTCAGTCACCCTTTAATTAGCAGAGGTATTTTAAAGCCTCTAAGTCTGATAGACATCCACTGGCAAACATCTTGTAAATTAATTTGTATGTATTCTAACTGCACTGGTAATAAAATGTATACCGTATACTGTTAGTACGTAGTGTGAAATTGTGACACACAGCTGGATTTTATCAGTTGCTGAGCAGAGTAGATGTGCAGGTGAAAAGCCGGCCACATTATCTGCAGTTGCTTGTGAATACATTTTAGGAGGAAAGGTTTCTCAGCAGCTGAGTCGTGTTCTCTGTTTCTTTATAATGTGCAGCAGGTGCAGCTCTAGTAAAAGGATCAGGATTTACAGCAGATACAAAAACCAAATGGCATTTACAGCAGATCACTATCGTCTTACAGAGAACACAATCGTACGTAAGATCTCTCTTTGTTCAACTGTACTTAGCTTCAACACATCAGCCGACACTTCCTAAAGTGACAGATCAACGGCAGCTGTCACTGCTGAAACAGCAACTTAAACACTATAACCATTACCACCACACACTCTTCAACTACTCCACCACTCAAACTCAGATTTGGATTACTTTAATCTCTGGCTCTTTAAATGACAGTTTAACTGTTTTCATTGCTTGATCATGGACTCACATTTCAGCTGCTTTCATCTTTTACTCTCTTCAGCTGACTCTGACCTTTTTTCAGCTCTTACAGCTGAAACACACGGGGCACTGCGTCACATAGGCGGAGCAGAGCAGGGTATATTGGGTCTCATTCATGAAATGTTCATAAATCTGCGAGTAGATTTGCACATAAAAAACCTCGGTACTAAAACCCTACCGCGGATTCATGAACGCCACAGAAAACTAGGATCTGATCGGAGGTATGTATGTATGTTCATGAATGCCAATCAATTGCAAATTGACAGCACGCTTCCGTTTATCAGCAATTAGCCTACATCCCCACCCATGAATAGCCAGTGGCCGCCATATATGGAGGCCATAATTACTAAGGACAGGTGCATCCTGTCGACCTGTGAACATGGAGTCAACAAAGAAAGACAGGGAGTGAAAGAAAAACTTTTTTGACAGTGAGATTGAAGTTATTTTAGATGAAGTGGGGTTGAGAAAAACCATTTTATTTTCTTCTGTTAGTAGTGGTGTGACAGGGACAGGTAAATCAAAGGTCTGGAGGGAGGTAACAGGTGCTGTTAACTCTGTCATTTTTATGTTAGAACCATCCAAAAAGATAAAACGAAAACGGTTTGACGTGAAACTTGATGCAAAAATGACAGCTACAGGGGAGACAGATACTTAAAAATCTGAGCCTGTGTGTGGTGAAAATAACCACTTTACATGGACATACAGTGACTAATTTACTTTGACTAATTTACACCGGGAAAATAGGGTCCAGGTTGAAAAATGCCTACGTTACCCTTTAACTAAATTCAACTGGTCCTGACAAATCAAGCTGACAGTGGGCCTTCAATCAGTGATGGGTTGTCGGTGAGTGTTTTTGCCCTAGTTTTTGCTGTGTGTTCTGCACTGTTGGCTGCTGCTGGAAGCAAACCATTTTCTGCTGCTGTTACACTAGTCAAGGCCCTGACACACCAAGCCAAGAGTCGTCCGTTCGTGCTGCCCTTGTCCTTGTTTTTTTTTCTTTGCCGACTCAACATGTTGAATTGGCGTCGGCGACAATGGAGCCAGTTGGTGAATGAAATTACTCCTACTGGCAGTTCAGCTCTGTGCACAAGAAGAGAAACTAAAGTGACGAAATCAAACAAACGGCTACAGTCAAGAGGCTGTGCAATGAAACAAACTAGTTATATTAAGTAATATTATGTTTTTAGCCTTTGAGCTCTTCAGCAGAAACAGTTCATCATGGTTTGTGTTGTTGTGTGATAGCACACGGTTAATATCATTTGTTCTAACGTGCTAACTGGCGTCTTGAATGCTGTCTTCCGGTTTACCTTTTTGAATGACGAATACAGACTACCGGCACCTGCTGGCATGGAGACTTATTTCAGAACGTTAGTCAGCCATTGGCTGTACTCTGCGGTGTGTTCAGGTGCAACTTTTTGGCTAAGACGCTTGCGACATGAGGCGATGCAAAAGTTCGCCATTGTCGCCTCAAGTTCTTTAATGTCGGTTTGGTGTGTCTGGGCCTTTACAATTCCTCTGATACTTCCCAACAAGATCCATCAGTGCTTCAACTTCAGCTGACACTTTGATTGCTTTAAGTGTTTCAGCTGCAACTGTCATACAAAACGGTTTTTCTAGTGTGTTTTTGTCTTTTTCACTCATAAAATCATCACTGAATTTGGTGTCAAGAGTCTATCGTTCTCCTGACGCTGTAACTTTTCTTATTCCTGTAAACTACAGTAGTTGAGCCATGAAACTTTGCAGATTTTCAGAACAGCTTATCTGCTTCATCCCTGCAGATAATCTCAGCCAACCATTTAGTCTCATTAATTCTGGGACTGATAAAGTAAACACAGTTTATTACAGCACAGAGCTGTAACCGGAGAGGAGTGTTTGCTCACTTTCAATAAAATCCTGAGGGCTTTATGGGAGAAACGCAGAGGTGACAGTTGAATACTCATGCAAGCAAATCAGACGTCTCCTCCGAGGAGATCTAATACCCTTCATTTGACTCTGGCTTTACTGGTGAACCTGCTGTCAAAAAGATAGAGTTTCCTCTTTTTTCATCCATCAACCTTTTTATTAGACGTTTCTTTTCTTTCCTCTTTCTTGTTCCTTCCCAAATAACTGTCTTCACTGGGAACTGGCAGACACTTAAATGCACAGAGCGGGCTTCTCCTTGCCTCACGAAAGCAATGACACTATTCAGCGCTGACCTTTTTTTCTCTGTTGGCACCGCACTATCTCTGACAAAGGAACAGGAGGAGGTTAATATAAGTTTGGTGCTAGGAAAAGTATATTCGGAAAGGTTCGAACTCCTCTTCCTCACTCGCCGTCTTTTTTCTGTGTCTTCATTGTTCTCTCGTCGCACAAAGGGGCCTTTCAGTGTCCAGATGTGATGGAAATTGAAATCCAGAGTAAAATCAGGGAATAGTGTGCAACACAAAGGAGGAGGCCGTTCAATCAGGGAAAAGACCCGGTCTCTCTTTCTGCGTAAGACAGGAATGAGACAGCACCAGGTGTGATGATCTACTGGTTGCCTGTTTCATATTAAGCCGACATGTATGGACATCACAACATCTTGTGTTATAAGAACTGTACATCTGTGCAAACACAGGCGTGGTTCATCCTCACAGTGCCATATCCATTTTCACTGAGCTGCTGTGTGATAACTTGCTCCGATCAAACAGCTTTGGAGACTTGTTTACAGCTACACACATCGTTATTTTTCTATTAACAATGGAAATGTGACAAACTTACCGCCTCTGCAGGTCCTCTGAGCTCTACGTCGCATTTTAGCCTCTTTTAGGTCGTTGTTTTGGTAATCGCCCAGCACGTTAAGAAATATTTCACTGCTGGAAAGACGGCCTTTTTATAAAACTGGGCTCTTTGTGCAGTAACAAGATGCAAATGCTTCTTAAACTGGTGCCACATGATCAGAGAAAACAGAGGAAATGGGCTGTGGCATTCGCTTTTGCTCAAGAGGTAGAAGATATACAACTACCACAATGCACTGCGCCTACTGGACCAATAAATGCTCCCGCTGGTGGGTGATGGCGTGCATAGATATACGTAGATGCTGCATTCAACGGCGCTCCTCATTGAAGCGATACGTCAACGCGGCCGCCATCTTGCCCAGGTGGAGCCGCGCTGCCTAATGCATGTATGTCTATTGAGGCAGGAGATTATTTATGATTAAAATCATCATTACTCGCTGAATTCTCAACCGATTTTCATGCGGTTTGGTTTGTTACAATCGTCAGACATGTAGTTATGATACAGGATACTTGGTTAAATAAAAAATGCAGCTTTTCATACCAAAACATTTGATCTTATGTAGATAAAGTAACAGTAATAGTTCTACAACACATTTAAACTAAACTTTCCCCATGTAATAAATATTTTTTCTTACTAGATGTACAATGCCCACCATGATGTCATTTAATTATTAATTTTGATTATAAATGTTTATTCACATTTTATTTTCACACAATGTGCAAAAAATAGTGTATCAGCAGGGTTGTGCCGAGCTGCAGTGTAGTTACACATTCTGATTAACAAATGCTGGTTTTGTACAAGTGAAAATAAATGACTTAGAGCTGCATGTTTACACAAAATTTTGCTTTAATCTCATACGTATAACACCACAGTGCTCATGGGAGCCTGGACACAGAACTGTTTACATTATTATGTCATATTTACAAAAAATACAGTGTACAGTAGTATTATTTTTAGGAGTCCTTGCAGAGATGCTCTGGAAAATATAATACACTGACGCTTACCGCAAGCGAGTTGTGTCATTTCCGGTGTTTCTGTGACAGTGTCTCTGTACTGCTCTGGTGAATTCTGCTAGCCTGCTTTCTCACCTCAGTTGCTTTAACGCTGCTTTAACGTCTACTTCAAGTCATAACCCACACTGGTTCTGTTTAAGCACTTATAGCTCTCCTTCTTTCTACGACTTTCTCGCTAATCTCTTAGCTGTTGTTTGCACGCTCTTAGCCTTGTTAGCTACTTTAGCTTAGCCATGGCTTCTCCTTCTCCTGCTCTTTCTTGCCCGGTGTGCCAAATGTTCAGTTATGCCTCTGCCTCCTTTAGCGACAGTGGTAATTGTAATAAGTGTAGCTTATTTGCTGCGTTGGAGGCGAGGCTTAGTGAATTAGAAGCGCGGCTCCGCACCATGGAAAACCATTCAAAAGCTGCGGTAGTTAGCCAGCCCCCTGTAGCCGGTGCGGAGCCACATAGCATAGCCTTAGCCTCTGCTAACTGTCCTCCGGTAACTCCCGTTCAGCCGGGAGGTTGGGTTACGGTTCGCCAGAAGCACAGCTCCAAGCAGAAGCCCACGGTTCACCACCAGCCTGTTCACGTTTCCAACCGCTTTTCCCCACTCAGCGACACACCCGCTGAGGATAAAACTCTGGTTATTGGCAGCTCTATTCTGAGGAACGTGAAATTAGCAACACCAGCGGCCATAGTCAAATGTATCCCTGGGGCCAGAGCGGGCGACATTGAATCAAATTTAAAACTGCTGGCTAAAGCTAAACGTAGATTCAGTAAGATTGTTATTCACGTCGGCGGCAATGACACCCGGTTACGCCAATCGGAGGTCACTAAAATTAATATTGCCTCGGTGTGTGAATATGCAAAAACGATGTCGGACTCCGTAGTTTTCTCTGGACCCCTCCCAAATCTGACCAGTGATGACATGTTTAGCCGCATGTCATCATTTAACCGCTGGCTGTCCAGGTGGTGTCCAGCAAACGATGTGGGTTTTGTTAATAATTGGCAAACTTTCTGGGGAAAACCTGGTCTTATTAGGAGAGACGGCATTCACCCCACTTTGGATGGAGCTGCTCTCATTTCTAGGAACCTGGCAAATTTTATTAGTAATTTAAATCCCTGACAACCCAGAGTTGAGACCAGGACAGAGAGTTGCAGTCCTAAACGCCTCTCTGAGCTTCTAGTTCAGTTACCCAGCCATAGTTTTCATAGTTTTATACAAACGGTGTCTGTCCCCCGACCACCTAAATTATTTAAATCTAAAATTAAACAAAGAGGAGTTGTGCATAACAACCTCATAAAAATTAAAACCTCTTCTGTGACAGAAAGACAAAACAGGAGAATTAAATGCGGACTGTTAAATATCAGGTCTCTATCGTCTAAAGCAGTGTTAGTAAACGAATTAATATCAGATAATCATATTGATTTACTCAGTCTCACTGAAACCTGGCTGTGTCAAGATGAATATGTTAGTCTAAATGAGTCCACTCCTCCCAGTCATAATAATACCCACATTCCTCGAGGCAGCGGCCGAGGAGGGGGAGTTGCAGCCATTTTTAACTCTAGTCTGTTAATCAGCCCTAAACCTAAACTAGATTATAATTCATTTGAAAGCCTCGTTCTTAGTGTTTTACATCCGACCTGGAAAACCTCGCAGCCACTTTTATTTGTTATAGTGTACCGTGCTCCTGGCCCGTATTCTGAATTTGTATCTGAATTCTCAGAGTTTTTATCCAGTTTAGTTCTTAAATCAGATAAAGTTATTATTGTAGGCGATTTTAACATTCATGTCGACGTTGATAATGACTCCCTGGCTACCGCGTTTATCTCATTAATAGACTCCATTGGCTTCAGTCAGGGTGTACATGAACCCACTCACTGTTTTAACCATACCCTCGATCTAGTTCTGACGTATGGAATTGAAATTGATAACCTAAAAGTCTTTCCACAGAATCCCTTGCTATCAGATCATTATCTGATTACTTTTGATTTCTTTTTACTCGATTACACGCCACTTAGCAACAGTTACTATACTAGATGTTTATCAGATAGTGCTGTCACAAAATTTAAGGAAAAGATTACTTCGTCGTTAAATTCAATACCAATACCTTCAGTAACAGAGGTTTCCCGTGCCGACTTTAACCTCTCCCAAATTGATCATTTTGTTGATAGCGCCGTAGGCTCGCTGCGAACAACGCTCGACTCTGTAGCTCCTCTTAAAAAGAAGTTAACAAAGCAAAGAAAGTTTGCTCCTTGGTATAACTCTCAAACCCGTAGGTTAAAACAAATATCGCGAAAATTTGAAAGGAATTGGCGATTAACCAAACTGGAAGAATCTCGTTTAATCTGGACAGACAGTCTCAAAACTTATAAGAGGGGGCCTCCGCAATGCCAGAGCAAACTATTACTCAGCATTAATAGAAGAAAACAAGAACAACCCCAGGTTTCTTTTCAGCACTGTAGCCAGGCTGACTGAGAGTCACAGCTCTATTGAGCCTTGTATTCCTTTAGCCCTTAGCAGTAATGATTTTATGAGCTTTTTTAATGACAAAATTCTAACTATTAGAGGCAAAATTCATGACCTCCTGCCCTCGGATGGTAGGCCTACCTATCTAACCTCAAACACAGCTGTAGAATCTAATATATATTTAGATTGCTTCTCCCCAATTTCTCTTCAAGAATTGACCGCAGTGATTTCTTCATCTAAATCATCAACGTGTCTCTTAGACCCCATCCCAACTAGGCTACTTAAGGAGGTCTTTCCTTTAGTTAACACTCATATATTAGATATGATCAATATATCCCTATTAACAGGCTATGTACCACAGTCTTTTAAGGTAGCTGTAATTAAACCTCTCCTAAAAAAGCCCACCCTGGATCCAGAGGTGTTAGCCAACTATAGACCAATATCTAATCTTCCCTTTATGTCAAAGATCCTTGAGAAAGTAGTCGCAGACCAGCTGTGTGATTTTCTCCAGGATAATAATTTATTTGAGGAATTTCAGTCAGGATTTAGAGTGCATCATAGCACTGAGACAGCTCTAGTTAAAATTACAAATGACCTTCTGATTGCTTCAGACAAAGGACTCGTCTCTGTTCTTGTTTTATTAGATCTTAGTGCGGCGTTTGACACAATTGACCATCAAATTCTACTGCAGAGACTGGATCACTTAATTGGCCTAAAAGGTTCAGCACTAAGCTGGTTTAAATCTTATTTATCTGATCGTTTTCAATTTGTTGACGTTCGTAATGAATCATCCTTACGTACCAAAGTTTGTTTTGGAGTTCCGCAAGGTTCTGTGCTCGGACCAATCCTATTTACTCTATATATGCTTCCTTTAGGTAACATCATTAGAAATCACTCTATAAACTTCCATTGTTATGCGGATGATACACAGTTGTATTTATCGATGAAGCCAGAAGAAAGTAATCAATTAACTAAACTCCATAACTGCCTTAAAGACATAAAAAATTGGATGAGCACCAATTTCCTGATGTTAAATTCAGACAAAACTGAAGTTATTGTTCTTGGCCCCAAACAACTCAGAGACTCTTTATCTGATGACATAGTTTCTCTAGATGGCATTGCTCTGGCCTCTAGCACTACCGTAAGAAACCTCGGAGTAATATTTGATCAAGATTTGTCTTTTAATTCTCATTTAAAGCAAACCTCACGGACTGCATTTTTTCATCTGCGTAATATTGCGAAAATTAGGCCTATCCTGACCCGAAAAGATGCAGAAAAATTGGTCCACGCTTTTGTTACCTCAAGGCTGGATTACTGTAACTCTCTATTATCAGGTAGCTCTAGTAAGTCCTTAAAAACTCTCCAGCTAATTCAGAATGCAGCAGCTCGTGTACTAACAGGAACTAAGAAACGAGATCATATTTCTCCTGTTTTAGCTTCTCTGCACTGGCTCCCTGTAAAATCCAGAATTGAATTTAAAATCCTACTGTTAACTTATAAAGCTCTAAATGGTCAAGCTCCGTCATATCTTAGAGAGCTCATAGTGCCATATTATCCCACCAGAACACTGCGCTCTGAGAACGCAGGGTTACTCGTGGTCCCTAAAGTCTCCAAAAGCAGATCAGGAGCCAGAGCCTTCAGCTATCAGGCTCCTCTCCTGTGGAATCATCTTCCTGTTACGGTCCGGGAGGCAGACACTGTCTCCACATTTAAGACTAGACTTAAGACTTTCCTCTTTGATAAAGCTTATAGTTAGGGCTGGCTCAGGCTTGCCCTGTACCAGCCCCTAGTTAGGCTGACTTAGGCCTAGTCTGCCGGAGGACCCCCTATAATACACCGGGCTCCCTCTCTCTCCCTCTCTCTCTCTCTCTCTCTCTCTCTCTCTCTCTCTCTCACTCTCATCCTATTACTGCATCTTGCTAACTCGGCCATTCTGGATGTCACTAACTCGGCTTCTTCTCCGGAGCCTTTGTGCTCCACTGTCTCTCAGAATAACTCATACCGCAGCGGTGCCTGGACAGTGTGACGTGTGTGGTTGTGCTGCTGCCGTGGTCCTGCCAGATGCCTCCTGCTGCTGCTGCCATCATTAGTCATTAGTCATACTTCTACTGTTATTATACACATATGACTATTGTCACACAAGTATACTGTCTGATACTAATACATACTTTCAACATATTGTACCACAGTAGCCAGAACTATAACTATAATATTATTACTTTCATTAATGTTGTTGTAAGCTACTGTCATTACCTGCATCTCTCTCTCTCTCTCTCTCTCTCTGTCTCATTGTGTCATATGGATTACTGTTAATTTATTATGCTGATCTGTTCTGTACGACATCTATTGCACGTCTGTCCGTCCTGGAAGAGGGATCCCTCCTCAGTTGCTCTTCCTGAGGTTTCTACCGTTTTTTTTTCCCCGTTAAAGGGTTTTTTTTTGGGGAGTTTTTCCTTATCCGCTGTGAGGGTCTTAAGGACAGAGGGATGTCGTATGCTGTAAAGCCCTGTGAGGCAAATTGTGATTTGTGATATTGGGCTTTATAAATAAAATTGAAAATTGAATTGAAATTGAAGGAGTCACTCCATCCCTTAAACGGACAGTCTGCCCAGTCCTGTCGAAGTCCTCAGGTCTGAAGTGACAGCTGCAGATGACTGAGGAGTCACTCGGGACAAAGTCCTTTCTCCTCACTGCTGCTACCCGTGCCCGTCTCCTATCTGTGTGTTTTTGGGAAACTACACACAAAATAAGTGTGTCAGAAAAACGCAGTTCCACATAATTTGTAGTTACAATTCAGGCCACAAGTTAACTACTAACGTTATACTGCGTTATGTCACGTTGGTGCCATGAAACAGATAGTTGACAATTTGGAACAACACATACACCGACATAGCTGTTTGACAAAGCATCATAATTAAGTAATTATAAGTAATATTATATAAAGGTTAACCTTTTTTCTTTAAGTTGTGTGACATAGCGTTAGCTTAACTTGGCATTAGGACCAGATCAGGACAGTTACTTTACTTGATTAGCTTAAAAGAAGGATCACTTTTTGAGATATATATCTCATTAAACATGTTTGTAACAGTAAAATATTGTAAAACAACTTCTTACCTGTGGAATGTTATTCCCTTCTGCTTGGTTTTAACACTTCTTTCGTTCGTACACCCAAATGCAGAGCAAAAATGTGGCATTTTTGCCGAGTCTGACACGGGTCTGAACCGGTCAGAGCACCTAGGCAAGATGGCGCCGGTATTGACGCAGCACACAGGCCAGGGTGCGGCATCTATATCTATGGATGGCATGTGTGTTTTTCCACAGGAAGCAATATGGCAACCAAATGGTGACAAACAATCTTGAATTGCAGTTAAACAGCAAGCATGGGCAAACCATACAGTTTGAAAACGAGGCGCGGCTCCAACTAGAAAACAATGTTTTGATGCATTGGATGTGCTGAATGTGCATATTAAGGCAGTACAGGAGGAGGTGCACATTAATAATCCTCCAGGACTGTAACATGCTCATGTTTAACCCAAACAATGTGTCATGTGACTGCAGTTGCTTCACATCCAGGTCAGAACACGTTCTCACCACAAATGAACCGCACCAGAGTTCCTTTGGAACCGGACTGAGACCACCTCTTCAAGAAGGTCTCAGTCCGGTTGTTTTGGTGCACACTGGAGTGTGATTGCTGTGTTCACACCTGCCCAGACAAACCGCACTGAGGGGGCAAATGAACTCGAGTTGGATTGACCCAAACCAAACAGGGCAGGTGTGAAAGCACCCTTAGGGTCAAGAATAGTTTTGAGGTTTCAACTCAAATCAAATTTATTCATAAAGCACATTTAAAAACAAAGTGCTGTCCAAAGTGAGTAAGATGCTAAAAACACACACACACAAGTGGCAACATAACTGTCAGGTACACAGCTCATACATTCAGAAACACAACACACAAAAGCACACGTCGAAAAAAACACATCAGGGGGATTCAAACACTGTTGAATAAAAATTGGTTTTGAGCCTGGACTTAGAAGAGTCAATGGCAGGGGTGGATCTAATTGGGAGGGGGATAATGTTCCACAGTTTGGGGGCAGACACAGCAAAGACACGATCACCCCTGAGCTTCAATCTGAAGCGTGGGACAGCCAGAAGTCCCTGGTCAGCTGACCTGAGGGACCTGGGCGTAGAATAAGGGGTTAGAAAGTCTGCGATGTAGGGTGGGGCCAGACCATTGTGGCTTTGTCAACAAACCAGAGAACCTTAAAATCAATCCTGAACTTTACAGACAGCCGGTGGAGAGAGGCCAATACAGGTGTGATGTGGTCTCTCCTCCGGGTACGTGTGAGGAGACTGGCAGTGGCGTTCTGGACTAGTAAGAGGAGAGACAAAGAGGACTGACTGATACCAGTGTACAGAGAGATACAGTAGTTTAAACTAGAGGAGATGAGAGCATGGGTGACTGTTTCCAGGTCTTGGAGGGAGAGAGGTGGCCCAATTTTGGATGTGGTTGGGAGCTGGAAAGGCTGGCTTTAGCTGGTTTCGGATTAGAACTAGACTTTGGTAAAAGTTTGGATAAGAGTTAGGGGGAGCAGAATTAGTTATGATGGTAAAGTAAAGTGTGTGTGTGTGTGTGTGTGTGTGTCTACCACCCAGGAAAAGTGATAATCAGACAGCGTGTCTCACCTTCACTCTGAAATCTCTGCTTGGCTGGAGTTTGTCACTGTAGGAGAGAGACGAAGGTGTGAGGAGGCTTAATGGCGCCATCTGTTGATAAGGAACAAGTTTTTCTGCTCAGTTTCACTTTTGAAACCATTTACCTTCATTTTTTCTGCAGACCTCAGTATGTTATATGTTCGGACAACAGCTTCATTATCAGTGTGGCTAATAGTTTGACAAAGTCTCAAGACAAGGTCCATTAATGAGCTTTAAGTTGAGTGACAGACTGTTGTGATGTTGTCCAGATTAAAATCCTGGAGCTGCTCTAACCTGCGGAGACTCTACAACAGCAGCCACACTTTACTGGAGGAGTTTGTTACGATTTTTTTGTCCCAAATCAGTCGAGAAACAGACGTGAATTTTATTTCAGAGTGGTTCATCTCTTTAAAATGCTAAATGTCTATATACAGATACCCACTGACAGTGGCACATTTGGTGCACTGCAGTTCAAGCTATTGCACGTTTATTAAACATCAACGCTAACAAGAAAAAATAAGATGCTTTCAGTAACATGTTGTGCATGTGTTATAATCATCATATAAATCAATAATCAATAAAAAAAAAAGACTTACACATTAACTGCTCCGCTCTGCTCACTGACAAAGTTTTTCGAAAATGAAGTTACACATGAAAAATAAAGGAAAGAACATTCAGAAATATTTATGTTGATATATAACTGAATTCTGGGCTTGTTTTTAATTACTAGTTTCAACAGTGTGGAGTTATTGTTGTACCTTAATTCTGATACGTGCTAGACTCCTTCTCGGCTCCTGCAGCAGCCCCGCCCATCTGCAGGAAAATTCCCTGTCAGAATCTCACAAATAGCTGCCGAAAAATCATCATTTGAAATTTCTTTTCAAACTTTCTCCAAATTTTTTTTTTTTCTCTATTTTGCACATGAAGAAGTTGTAAAATGAAAGTCTGATCCATTTAAAGTGACAGCCACACTTGGGAATTGACTGACTGCATTAAATTGAAACAAATTGTGGTAACTGTGGACGGACGGAGGGTGACTTAACTCAGAGCTTGACATAATGATAACATCCCCACATTGTTTTTCAGACACGTAAATGATGAACATATAATCATATAATTTCTAACTTTTCAGCGTCCTCTCTGAAACCTCATGCATTTTACTTTCCCTCCGCTATGGATGGGTGCCAGTGGAGTACACTTCAGAGGTGGTCTGGAGACAATGAGTCGCAGTCTCAGACAAACAGGACTCATTTTATTTCAAGAGTGGTCAAGACCACAACTGCAGGGATGTCGCTAAATGTCTGTGCAGCACACATTAAAATGGCACAGCAAAATAAATGTGAATAAAAGATCAATCGTCTTTTGTTTTCTGGAGGCGTTTTTATGAGAATGTGGATCTTTCACATTAATTTGAGGAGTGCGTATGGTTTGCATGTTTCACATTTTATCGTAAGTGTTTCATGCAATGTGGGAGTCACACAGGTCTGGTCTTGACTTGGTTTCAACCCCTCAAAGTCGTCGTCTAGTCACAGTCTTGATTATAACCAGCCCGGTCGCTGCAAGAAAATGTTGGTATTGTGTATTTCTGGAAACCATGAATATGCTGAATTGTATGTTTCATACATATCATGTCAACGTTTCTAAAGCTGACTTTGTCATTGGGATCCGCAACCTTATTTTCAACTGCAACCTCTCCTTTGAAAAACATGTCAATCAAACCATCAGTACTGCCTTCTTCCACCTAAAAAGCATAGCTTGTCTCTGCCTAGTCTCGCTCACCAGACCTTTCTCAAGAAAAGAAAGGTCTGGCTGCGCCAACTCTCACTTTAAGATTGTTCTGGGCGGTGCCACAGCAACGGTGCGCTTGCAAAAATATTGCTGGGGGGAAACAGGTTTTGGTGTAACACGCCCACAAAAATATCACCTACAGGACGTGAACCATCGCAGAAAAATGGCTACATCCCCGCAAGATCAAACACCGCAAAAGTTAGTAAAGGACGTGTTGAAAACGGTTGAAAACTGCTACACAACCGGAGGTGGTAGGGCGGGACTTCAGCAGGTGGCTTGTTCCGCCCAATGAGAGGCTGATCTATGCAACGAACTTCAGGCCACTCAGACTAGTCTCCGCCCATCACTCTCCCCCTCTGCTGGCGAAACTCTCACCCATGCCTTCATCACATCCAACTCAAACTCCTTCTCCTCACTCATGAAGCCCTCCATAACCTCACTGACCTGCTCCACCACCACACTCACTGCCCACAGTTTCTGCTCCTTAACTGCCAGCCTCCTGACTCCACCACTCAGGACCAAGCACCAGACCTGGGGCGACAGAAACTTCTCCCTAGCTGCCCGCTCCTTCTGGAACACTCTACCCAAACACACTGAAGACTGCACCGACATGTCCCGGTTCAAACCACTTATCGAAACTTTTCAAAACAGCTTTTAATGCGTGAATAATGTTGAATTTATTTCAGTGTTTTATATTTTATGATTGTTTTTAACTAATGTAAAGTGTCTTTGAGTGCTCTGAAAAATGCTCTATAAACAACATTTATTTTTATAATTATTATTATTATTATTAGATGAAATGCCTGCCACATGGGTGTTTTTACCAAGACATTGCTGTGTTTCCTGTCATAATAGCGCCACAAAAAGTGGTTGTGTTTTACTGAGACGTGACTGTGTTTCCTACCACGACAGTGCCATTAACGTGGTTGTTTTTCACTGAGACGTCGCTGTGTTTCCACCGGGGTAGTGCCATGAAAAGTGGTCATTTTTTCCAAGACATTGCTGTGCTTCCTGCCACAATAGTGCCGTGAAAAGGGGTTGTTTGTTACTGAGAAATCGCTGCATTTCCACCAGGGGTAGTGCCACAAAAAGTGAATGTTTTTTACCAGCACATTGCTCTGAATCCTGTTGGGTTACTGCCATGAAAAGCAGTTCTTTTTAATGAGACATCATCTTGTTTTCAGTGGCGACTGTGCCACCGAAAGCAAGACCTTTTAGGCAAAACATGATCCTTTCCTAACTATAACCAGGCGGTTTCTGTGCAAACCTAACCCCACATTAACCACAGTGTTCTTGAAACATAAAAACATGAAAAGTTTAAATGTATCCACTAACATAATAGCGTACAAATGGATCGTACCCATGGCTTGCAAAAAGGCACAACGCCAACAGTTATCCTGGCTCCAGGTTTGGTGGGTGCAGAGGACTGGATGTACTCAGCTGTGTACACCTGTACAACGACAGGCTGCCTTCTAAGAATCTGCTCTCAGCGCTTCCCAGAATCTCTCAGAGCATCACTGGCGTCCATAAACATCCACCTGGCTGACGCAAGCGGCTCTACTCTGAATTATTTACAGGCACAGCTCTGATGAACAGATTGTCTGTTATAAAAACCAGACAGAATAGGTGAGGGTTGGGATGTAGACTGACCAGTACCGCCTCCAGGCTCAGCTCTCTCTTCACCACAACGGTCCAACGCAACGCTCACATCACTGCAGAAGCTGCACCAAACATCAGAGCAATGTGTGACGATAAACTCATTCATTAATATGCATTGATAAGAATTAAATGACGCAAAATCTTGCTTGTTTTTCACAATACATCATAATTCTGAGCCCCCCAAAAAAGACACACACTTTGTCCACTCTTTAACTGTTGCTTTAAACAGGTTAAAAGCATCATTTGACAGAAAACTCATCAAAATCCAATCTCCTTGCACATTAGAATATTTTGACCTATCGCAGCAGGAATTTAAACACACAGCAGCTTTTAATCATTCTGAGCAATCAAATCAAATCAAACCAAACAGGAATACATTTCTCATCTGAACTTTGGCTTTTTATGAACATTTTTAATAACGCTGCAGGTGAATTAAAACTTAATTTAAGCTGCCGGGTTTTCAGGAGAAAAACTCATTACGCGGTCATCACGCTCCTGTTTCCAGAACAGCATGTTTCTACTTAAATCACAGGAGTTGTGTTTCATAAGTGTGTGTTCAGCCTGCTGAACGTCTTCAGTCATGTGTATGATGTGTCAACAGAGCCTCACAGGGATACATGAAGTGGACATGACCTCTTAACAGTGCTTTATGTATTTGTGGGCATGAATGTTGTTGTTTTTTTTTAAACTGAGTTTGTTTTTTTGTTTGTTTTTTAATCATTGTTTTGTGGTGTTTCATGTTGTAATTCATTTCCTTTCGCCTTGGATTTTTAATTATGTATTCGTTTGCTTGTGTGGACCCCAGAAAGAGTAGTTGCTACCTTAGTACTGACTGATGGGGATCCAGATAAATAAATAAAATTAATTTCCCAAGTTTTAAATAAAGGTTTGAATGAAAGAACATCTAAATGACCTCCGATCACATAAGTATGAGAGCCTAAGAAGACCACAAAAAGGCTCATCTACTAAGGTGTAGTACCCTCAACACACCACTAGAGTGCAGTGCTGCCTCACAGATACCATCTATACTGTCAGCAGTGAACATTTTACAGAGTGTTCAGTGGGACCTCTGAGCGTCTTCATGATTCTCTGTGACCATAAACACAGACAGACACCTGCTGATCTCTGTTAACAGCTCTGATGGTGACAGTGTGTCAGCGCTAAAGTGAAGCCTCAGAGGATGTTGGATCTGTGTTACAGTGTATTTCAGCCGTCAGTGCTCTGCTTAACCTTTTCCTACTGCTCGCTGCCCCACCTTCACCTCCATCTCAGCACCCACCTGTGGGCTCTGAGTGAAGCTAAACAATGTGTCAATTTTTGAGTGTATTAGGGTCGTAGGTGACAAAGGTTGAAGCGATGTGACGTTAAATAACCACAGAAAGTCTCAAACTTTCCCAAAAATTAAATTTAAGAAGCAATGATGTAATCCTTCCACATGTTCTGTCATGCACTTATCTTTGTCCTCCCGACTCATCTTATCTCTTTACACAAACGCGCCCACTCACACCACTACACACATTCACACGCAACTGAACACTGGTTCCTTCTTCACCATCATGACAAGCTTCTCTAATAGTTAGAGTTGCTGTAGTTGCATAACTGATGCGCACAAAAAAATTAAAAGAGCACTGGGGCTGGTGTGGAGTCTGCAAGTTACCTAAATGTACCCAACGTGGCAGATCAGATTGTGAACAAACTGACGAAGGGCACAAAGAATATTACTGTTCAGAACTGATGACTTATCGGACACTGTGCTCATATCACCAGAAGATATCTAAAAGCTCTCCCAGCTTAGAGGCATTAACAGTATTACCACTGCTTCCTCTTCACCATGAACCACTGTTGCAACTGTCAGCACACAGCTCAGGCACTGGAGCAGTTACTGAATCTGACTGCAGATGAAACGACACTCAGAACAAGACCTACTTTACAAGCTCCACGAGGACTTTCGCCACAGAGACGCTGTTACAACATTACACTAAGTGTTTGGCACAAAGCACCGAGGGGGACTGGAAGCGTTGTACACACGCAACATGCCGATGTGACACATGTACACTTTCACAATCCAGTTTATCTCTGACATCATGTCATCCTCCTCCTCCTCCTCCTCTGGCAGGAAGTGGAGGGGAGACAGTGAGACTGGAATCTGAGGTACTTTTGATCCTTGCGCAAGCTCTTCAGAGGGGATCCTGTGTCAACCTGAGTTGGTTTAATAATAGCATGTGGGTACATGTGAAGACATCTTATTTATTGTGTTTGTCCTGCCATGTGTTGTGTCTGTCCTGTTCTTATAAAAACACACGTGATCGAGAGTAAAACATCAACTTTGTATTTTATTTTTGTTTAAGTTTTCTCTCTTTTTTCCTCCCAAAATAATTCAAAAGGTTTACAATGAAAGAATTATACTTCAGTTTGGAGCAAGCAGCAACCTACGAGGCTGAAAAAATAAAGCCAACAAATGAGAGCCAAAAAACTGCAGTTCCTGGAACAGCCACTAGAGGCTGGCTCCGAGAATAAGTCTTTATACTCTACAGATTATTTCAACATTCATGTAAACTGTACAGGAGGTGATTTTTTATATAAGTCAAGTGTTTACATCTTATTAACTCTTATGTTGTGTTCACATGAGGCATGAATAAAACAATTTACACAAGTGAATTACACGTAAAGTCGATGTAAAAACGTGATTAGACGCGAATTCCTGCTGGGTGACGCAATGGACGCGATAGCTGCAATGCGAATGATGCAAAATACAAAAATTAAGTGGTGCAAATGAAGTAAGTAGCGCAATTTCACATCATATGCTTTTTCGCAAGAGTTGAAAAATCTTAACTTAAGCGACCAATTTGCGCCGCGATAGCCAATCAGCATTGAGATCCTCCGAGGACGTATGAAGGTGAGGATGTGCCAGCGGAAGTTTATTTATCTTTTCAGCTATTTCCTGCTCATATGACGTTATTTGCGCAAATGAAGGAAGTCAGCACAAAATATTTTAGCATTCAAACTCCCCCAAGTAACCGAGGGGGTCATCCCTATGTTCCCAGGGTTCTATGTTCCCCACTTAACCCTGTAAAAAAGCTTCTATGTTCCCCGCTTACACAAAAAGGGTTCTATGTTTCCCACTTGGTTGAGCGGGCAACATAGAACCCGGGAAACATAGAACCTTTTTTGCAGGGTTAAGTGGGGAACATAGAACCCGGGAAACATAGAACCCTGGGAACATAGATACGCTCCCTTAACCGAGTAGCATGAGTGACAGGCTGTCTGTATGTGTCACCACAGTCTGTAACCTCTTTACATTGCCTGTTCAAGGCGGGAATGTTAAACCGTTATTCCGCTTTGCTGTTCTGTATAAAAGATACAAACACGGAATGAGTGGGGAACAGAGTTGTTTCACCTTAAAGCCGCCAGCAGAGAGTCAAATCTACCGGCCTGAACTTGATAAATATATTTTCATTACTTTATATCCTCCATTATGAAAAAGTAACACTGTTTGCTAGCTTGATGCTAATGGCAGTACTCAGCAGGCTGACAAAGTGCCTCTGTTGTTTCACGCCATCATTTTTCCTTTTTTACTCTGTGGTAACGTCTCTAGAGGAAATATTTAAAAGGCTCGGGTGTTGTTGTCATACAGTTGTCTTAGCAGCAGATCACTGTGTTCCTATTGGTCGAATTGACGGCTGTAACAGGAGAAGAAATTCAAACATGCTAGACTTTCTGTTGGAGCGTCGTGAGGAGTCCCAGACATGGCGTCAGTTGTCGTCTACTATGACACACTACACAGATGAAAGGATGGATTATCGCATACGACATTCGTTGTCATTCACAATCTGTGTGGACACCGTACAATGCTGTGTTGGGCTGTAACCAGGCTGATATCGTGAAGTCTTTCTTGAAAAGACACAAAACATGTTTCTCCTGCTGAGTGACTCATTACAGATGCAGAGATCCCCCCAGATTAATTTTAAAGGTCTTCTGAAAAGATACTTTATTTCTTTCACAAATATTGTATTGTATTTTAGATCAAATCTTTCAGGTTTAATTTCATGTTTATTACCTTTTTTATGCCCCTGTTTTCAGTTACAGATCGCCTTTTCTTTAGTTTCTGAGCGATTTTATTGAATACTTTTTCTATTGTCTGATTTTTGTTATTTGTCTCTGTGCATGTGGACCACACTAGTTCCCCCTGTGGAGATGAATAAAGTTATCTGACATTTATTGCAACAGAACTTCAGTTAATGTAATCTGCAGAGATCAGTGAATACTCGCAGCAGAAAATACATTTTCAAAGGCATAAAATCCAGATTAAATTGGTGTAACCTGATCTGATCTGACACCTCTGGGTATATTTTGTTAACAACAGACTGTGTTCGCCGCCTCACAGATTTTGCTTTCAAAATAACTGCCATGAGATATTATAAAGCAAACAGCTGATGTAGAGTTTGTTTTAAAAATCTCCAAATGAAAACTGCTTTTTATTCTCAGTTGTCAGCCACAATTGTAGGTCAATGGGCTCAGCAGATATTTCAGAATATAAGATAATAGGACCAGAGAGGAGAAAATAAAGCAAACAGAGTTGATTATGTGGAGTAGTGACACCCGCTCCTCATCCAAACCAGTAATGTGCAGCCAGCTGAGAGCTCCATTAGGCTAATTGCCTTTGGAACTGGGAGGTAGTGGCACTCTACCCGCACCGAACACCAGATCCTGGACCAGATCCTGCACCGGCGTTATCAAGCGGCATCCCTCAAGTGGCCCGCATCCACAATTCATCCCTCTCAAATCCAATAAGTGGCCCCCTCCTCGGCCCAAACGGCTAATTGCGCGGCTCATTGTGGTGGTGGGCATGGCTCAAACTGCTCACGCTCACATTGTTTTCACATTTCCATGTTTTGTTGCCATGGCAGGGGGAGGCATGGAAACGTGGGGGTTAGGCCCGGACCCATATATTTTCAATAGGAGCTTGGCACCAGGCGGGCTGAAATGTAACCACGCTTCTTATTCTTATTGCCCTCCCCTCCCTCCTCTCTTTTCAACCACTTCAATTACACAGAGGGACATGCATGTGACAGTGGTAGGATTACACAACGGGGGGGTGGAGGTGGGGGCGGGAGCGGGGGCGGGGGGTTGGGGGTGTCCAAATGTAGCCAAAGGCAGGAAAAACAGTCCCTCTCCTCTGCTATGTTATTTGTTGGTGACATGGGCTCTTCCAAAAGCTTCCATACAGCCATAATGACATATTACAGAAGTACCATGCTGCGTGCCAGTGTACACTGCTACAACTGACCTGAATAGAAAGTGAACATACGCACGCTGTGTTTTCACCGTCGCAGTCACAACTGTTTGGAAACCAGCTGGATGGTTGGGAGTTAGGAAACGACTGTGCATGGTGAAACCGTGGACAGTATTCATGGGTGCACAAATACACTCAAGTGGCGCAACAATGGTTAACTGCTGCTCTTACTACGAGAGTGGACACTGAGTCTAAGGTTTGGTTGCTCCCTGCCAACAGCTCTCTACACCCCCCCGCATGGACAGAGCAAACTGTGAGAGCAAGTCTGGTTTCTGTTCGCAATGATGTCCGACTGATTTCACATGTCAGGTTGTGCACAACTTCTGTCTGCTGCAATTTTATTTTCATGCCTCACATATAAGCCAGTGATATCCTCAGCCGGAGACAATATGTTTGCGGGTGGTCCGTCCAGCCATCAGTCCCATTGTTTGTGAACGTGATATCTCAAAAATGCCTCCAGGGAATTTCTTCAAATTTGGCACAAACATCCACTTAGGCTCAGGATGACCAGATCAGATTTGGGTGGTCGAGGGTCAGAGGTCAAGGTCACTGTGACCTGGTCTGTCTCATTCTCGTAAACGCAATAAGGGAATTTCTTCAAATTATGGCAAAACCGTCCATTTTAATTTGGTGGTCAAAGGGCAAGGTTGTTGTGTCAAGAATGCCTCGAGGGAATTTCTTCAAATTTGGCACAAACATCTACTTAGGCTCAGGATGACCAGATCAGATTTTGGTGGTCAAAGGTCAAGGTCACTGTGACCTGGTCCATCACATTCTTGTGAACGTGATATCTCAAGAACACTTTGAAGGAATTTCTTCAAGTTTGGCAAAAATGTCCACTTAAAGAGGCAACAGATAGGATTCGGGGTTTTTTTTAGCTTGGCGCCACCTAGCGTCAGTGGTGTTGCTCGCACTGTCGCAAAGACCAAATTGACCGTCGGGATCAGAGATAATCAATAAAATGTAGGCTGTAAAGCCACCAGTATACCTCTATGTATATGTAGAATGAGAAGATGTGTGGACACTCTACTAAATAAATGAGTAAAGAGACCGAGCAACAATTATCAGATTTATCTTTGGAAAAAAACAAGTAGTAATGCAAATAATTATACCAGAATGCACAGTACCAGTACAAACAGCTCACAGTAAATGATACCAATATGTACAGTATCAGTTCAAACAACAGGGTAATATCACTGTCCGAGGGCTGCAGTAGAATGGCAACGAGGATGTCAGCTGACCAACACTCGCTACCCGCTCCCTGGTTGCGGCGATTTGCGATGCTGGCCAGCTAGGAATGAACTAGCAGCCAGTACAGTACAGTCCTCTCTGGTCTAGCTAACATTTAGCCGTGTTACTTACTGATCCATCAGAAAGAAAGCTAGCTGGACACCGGTTTTGAAGCCTCTTTGGTCACGGAGCTCCCTCCATCTCTTGAACGCCTGACTGAGGTTTACTCTTGTTTTTCCTCTTCTTTTATCACTCTCCTTTTTGTGCATCCTCGCCTCCTCAGACAGAGGAGCTTGTTTTCTTTTGGGAGGCCGTTTTTCACTTGTCTCCAAACTTTGTCCGTCTGCTATTGTGCTCCTGACTCAGCTATTTCATGCCCAACTCCTCATAAGTCCCTGATTGGCTGACTGACCAGTTTGGCAATACATGACGCATTTCCTGCCGTAAAGCAGATTTTTTTCCGCGAAAATTCGTCCCCGGTGGCAGAAGCTTATTGCAAAGTCACTAAGTAACCTATGTAAACGCTGATAGTCTGATTTTACTGTGTATACTACTCTGTGCAACCCACATTATTTTCATAATGATACATACAGGCAAAAATGCTGTCTGTTGCTTCTTTAAACTCAAGATGAACTGATCAGATTAAGGTGTTTGAAGGTCAAGGTTCAAGGTCACTGTGACCTCGCCTGTCCCATTCTCGTGAGCACAATATCTCTCTTTGAATTTCTCCAAATTTGGCACAAATGTCCACTTGGATGCAAGGATTAGATTATGGTGGTTGGAGGTCAAAGGTGAAGGTCATGGTGACCCCACAAAACATGTTTTTGGCCATAACTCAAGTCTTCATATGTGAATTATGACAAAATTTGAAAAGTGATGACATTTCATATCCAAAAGGTCAAAGGTCAGCTTCACTGTGACATCATTATAATCTACAAAAACTTTTCTGGCCATTTGTAATGTCAAAACTCAGGGACAGATGGGGAAACATTTGGTCAGATACTGAATCGATGTCACTCTTGAAACTGTGCTGATTGTACAGATTTGTGCTGCTGGGTTAAAGAAGTGTGTGAAGCATCAGTGTTTTAAAATATGTAGCTTCTTTGCAGCAACATCCATACTTGAAGCATTGTAATGAATCAAGACAAACATGGATATAAACTGTAACTACAACTCGACTGGTTCCCAGAGGCATACAACCACGAGGTGACATGACAGCTTTAAGAGAAAGTCAAAGAGTTCACTTTCATGTTCACAGCAAGCTGCCATGCAAGGCAAACAGTGGACAAACTGCTCCACTTGCTGAGCCACAGCAGTTTCCCTGACATCTAATGACCATGCTGCCAAGGTCACATTAATTTGTTTTCTGTACAGCATGGTTAGTTCACTTTGTTCAAAGTATCAGCACTATCATACACAGATAGACATCAGCTGACAGTGCTCACATGCAGTAACAAAACTGCATGTTTAATTAACACCAGGTAACTGGTAGTACATACTTAAAGCTGGGGTAGGCAGTTTCATCTTGAAGTCAATAAGCAAAAACCCCACAATAAACTTTGACCATATTGTAATTCAGATGGTCAGAATTTCCATGTGGGAAAAATCCAGGAAGTAAAGCAAACGTTGAAGAAGAGTACACTTGCAAGATAAATATGACACTTTCTAATGTCACAATGGAGGGACAACTACGCAGGTTGATTTTAGCGCTGCTCATCGTGGACTATATTGCTGTCATTGTTCATTTTAGTCAAAGCATACAGTTTGAAAACGAGGCGCGGCTCCAACTAGAAAACAATGTTTTGATGCATTGGATGTGCTGAATGTGCATATTAAGGCAGTACAGGAGGAGGTGCACATTAATAATCCTCCAGGACTGTAACATGCTCATGTTTAACCCAAACAATGTGTCATGTGACTGCAGTTGGTTTCAGCTGACACTGAAAGCCAGATGGTTTTTAACAACACACATTTTTGACACTGGGTGTTTTTGTTTTCCCTAACCATAATCGAGTAGTTTTGTTGCCTAAACCTAAGCACCAGCTCGCTCTTTCTGCCAACCCCTTCTGCACCAAGACAGTGCAAAAGGCTCTGTGTCATTTTAGAAACGCCTGGGGCTCCTGCCCAAGCAGCAAAATATGACATGTGGGGATGAGATCACAGAGAGTTATGTGTAAGAGATTATAAGAGTATAAACGAAAGATTGACATTTCCCCAATAGTCAGTTTTGTAGCTGTTCTGGAGCTTCACACACATCTTCAGCAGATTGAGTTGGTGTGCAAGGACAAGAATGGACTTTCAATCTCAAATAAAAAACAGATCTTCACAATACACATTTAAGTTACAAACACAGTTAAATAGAGACAGTTGTATTTTTCTTCTTCAGATGTTACAACATGTGACAAAAACAGTCAACTCTTTTGTATTATGTTGAGTTTAAATGAGGAAAGAGTAAAAGTGGAGCACCTCGAGACTCTTTTAGACGCTGCTACTTTTAAATTGCTACTGTTTGATTTCCGTGTTTCTTACGTAAATGCAGTTGTAGCCTGTTTGCTTCAAGTCAAACCATAAAGTTGTCAGAGCCGGAGTTTGTTTTAGGAAATCCATGAGGCCGACGACACGGGCCAAATCTGACCGACGGCCTCATGCAGCTTTTCTCTTTCGCAATTTTATGGACACGCAATTGAAGCCACCAGGCTATACACACACACATACACACACGCAGCCAAGAAAACACACACACACACACACCAGCCAGTCCCCCTCACTCATCCTGTGTTTCCATCGGTCGCTGAAGCCAAAATGACCACAGATTAGATAGCTGTCATTGGTGCCTATAAACAACTGCTCCTCTCTTGGGTTTCAGAGGAAGAGGAAATCTACATTTTATTATTGCACACACACACACGAGCACACACAGTCCCCTGTGCCGTGTCACTTTAACAGTGTTGACACAACACACCACAGAAACAGTGTGTTTGACCTGCTGTGACCTCTCCACCGTTGAACTCACAGACCTCTCTGACCTCCGTCCCCTCGGTTTCCACGACAGCGACGGAGCCCGAGCCCCGCCCGGCTGAGTGTCAGCCGTAGAGGGCAGCGACCATAACGACGCCCGCGACTTACCCACTGGGCTCAGCGAGGTCACAGAGGCATGCGTGTAGCGCTCAGCGGGGCTTGGCAGCGCCGGACCGCATAATAGGCTAATCACTGTAAAACAAACATGCTGACTTACCCACAACCCCCCTCACCCTCCTCCCCGGCATGATTTAGGAGACTGTGGTGGACGGTGGAGGCAAACTGCAACTGCAACCCTCATTTTCACCATGGCATTAAATTTGAAGAGGATATGTGGTCTGCAAGCAGTGAAAACAGTATTTATACTTGATTCTCTGCACACACAACATTTTCCTTCAAGTTTAATTCAGCTCTGAGGCAGAACAGACACCGAGAACTTCACTTCTGCTCAACGAGAGCAGATGGAGGATCTGTTTGTTGCATTGTGACAGGGCGTTAGCGTTAATAAAGTACCACAAAGTGCTAATAAAACGTAGCTAATTGTTCACTTACTCACAGCTGCAGTGATCTCAGCTGATGTCATGAACTTTAAATATCTCTTCATGGCTTCCTGGCACCGCTCGCTGCTCAAAATTATGTTACTCAAAAACAAAGGCGTAATCAAAAGGGCAGGTCCAATCACAGCTGTGCTCTCTTACCCCGCCGACTACTGTGTGTCCTATGGGAGCGGTCTACAAGTCTCTGTCCATTAAACCCAACAGTTTCCCACTGCAGTAGGGACTCAAACTCCTCGATTAACAAGTGACCAAACCTTAACAACAAAACTGTTCATTTGTTGATGCCTTCCAAAATAAGCCAAACTGTCCATTAGGAGCACAGGGAGAGTTTCTGGAGAGCTCGTTAAAGCTGGGGTGTTTGGTTTATTGGAAAAAGAAAAAAAAAAAAAAAAGTGCAGAATTTGAACGTACACCCTCCTCCTGCAGCTCCTCCCACCAGATGACCACGGGCATACGCACATGTTTCATGTAGTAACCCAGTGTTTGCCATACAGTGATTTATATAATCTTATTTCATTGTGGAGTTGTGTGCAGCGCATTAGCTCAGCTCCTCCTTGCCTCACTCTTTCTTTTTTTGTTTATCAGACCACAAATAAGGGTGCTGTCACACCTGCCCTGTTTGGTTTGGTTCAGTCGAACTGTGGTTCATTTGGGCAGGCATGAACACAATATTCGCACTTGTGGTGAGAACATGTTCCGACCTCGATCCCAACCAGGCATCTAAGCAATATGCTGCTGCCTTCCTAGCTGCGTTTGTGGCAAACTGGTGTGTTTTTTAGCAGCACGTCACTGCCTTTTTGGCCACCTTTGTGACACTGAAAGCCAGATGGTTTTAAACACCACACTGCTGCCATTTCGGCAACACTTTTGCCACTGGATGTTTTTTTTCCCCCAACCATAACCAAGAAGTTTTGTTTCCTAAACCTAGGCACCAACTCACTGGCTTTAAGTAGCACAAATGCAGCAGTAAGAGAGAGTCGGCAGTTAGGTTCCAGGCAACAAAAATATTGTGGGTGTCGCCAAAAAACACGATCGGAAAGGAAGCAGCAGTCGCTAAAAAACACCCGGCTTTAAGTGCTACAAACGTGGCTTAAACCCTAACCCAAAACACCCCACTCTGCGCGCCACAAAGGCTACAAGAAAGGAAGCAGCATATTGCCAATAAACCTGGCTTTGACAGGCACAAACGCAGCTGTATGAAGGGGTTGGCGGTTAGGTTTAGGCATCAAAACTACTTGGTTATGGTTAAGAAAATATTATGGATGTCAACAAAAAAACACCAGGCTTTGAGTCCCACAGATGCCACCGAAAAGGCAGTGAAGTGCCGCCAAAAGACACCTAGCTTTGAGAGTCACAAACGCAGTCTGTAAGGCAGTGGCATATTGCTTAGAAACCTGGCTTTGAGTGACACAAATGCAACAGTGAGAGGAAGCCGGTGGTTAGGTTCAGGCAGTAAATAACTTGGTAATAGTGAAGAAAATATTGTGGATGTCGCCAACAAAACAAACACCTGGCTTTGAGTGTCACAAATGCTGCAACCAATGTTGTTGATTGTTGGTCTTGAAAACAGCTCTTCTGGATCAAAGTCTGATGGTTGTTGGACCAAGTCAACTCCCCTCCAGCCAAACCTGAGCATGGGTTTACATTGGAGTTGGCTGAAAGCCTGATACGTCTTACACAGACACTAAACAATGCCCACTGCGCCATTATAGCAACAAAGGGGGACAGTACCCAACCAACGTATTTTGACGCTCTTGGAGTCAGAACAAACTGTTAACTCTGGGATTCACATGATCCTCCTGGTTCAGGCCACAGAACAGTAAGTAAAGAGCTGTTCTGGATCAAAGATTCGGTCTGTGTAGCTCATTATATGTAGGTTTTCAAATCCTGCTTGAAGTTCTTGTTGCTATGATTAAAGTTTGGTGCTTTGTTCCTCTGACAGGAGGGAGGATCATCCGCCTCCGCAAGCCTGAAGACAAACTCTGTCATGGTGAGTTGGGGAACGCCTTGGCTTGGCAAGCTCCACTTGAGGTGGTGATGGAAAGATTAACGACAGATTGTTTTAACATTTTATGAGCTACAGTCGTGTGCCTCCGCCGGCTAATTGATCGTAGCAGGTTTATCCAATGCTGAGTCAGCTCTCCGCTGCCTCTGTTTTCTAAGCACTGAGGCCTGAGAGCGAGGATCACACCCTTCACTCAGCCTACAGCGTCACATTCAGCGTGGAACTGCACCTTTATCAGGGCAGAGCTGCAAAGAGTCACATATTATAATCACATGTTATAATGGTGTTCAAGTTAAACATGGCCAAAGTTTCAAATAATGAGGTAAACATATGTAAAAAAAACAATCCCTGTGAGCAACTACCTCAGGCGTCAGACTGTTCTGAATACTCTGTTTCCAATGTTTATTTCTACTTTGGCTACAAGATGATGTCAGATTGTGATGTATTTCTTTATGTGACGATATGCTCCAGGTACGCAACTGTATGTGTGTATATTTCGTACACTGCTACATGTAGCTACCAAGCGGCGACCTGCAGGGCTGAAAAATGAAGCCAGCGTAGAAGTGCCAAAAACTGCAGTTCCTATAATGGCCACTTGAGGCTGCCTCCAAGAGTGAGTCAATCCTTACAGACCCCCATGTTGAAATGCTCAACTTTACAGCAGAAATAAACATGTTTACAGTCTGCTACAAAAAATGTTAATGTTTTCTGAACATTAAAGCATGTAAACATGCTCTAGTAGAAACCCAAAATGAACTGTCCAAACTCCTGAATTAGAAAAAAGTACCAGCATCCCGAAGTTCACGGTCTTTAAGAAAGTCTCAAATCATGATTTCAGCAAAGTGACTCTGATGTGCCATAAATTCAAAAGTCATCCACCACTGTTGACGCAGAATGCCAAATTGTGTCGTTGCTTGTGCCGTGCATTCATTTAAAACATCAATTATGTCACAGCAATCACTGAAGCCAATAACTTCATCCAGGCTGTTGGGATGCTGTCATCTCCTCCAATGTTTACAAGGAAGTGCAGGGACTCATTTATTTAACTGGTATGATTCATAGCAGAAAAATGACTCTGAGTGTTTCTATTTTGAGAAACTGTGTATGTCAATGCATGCATGGCAGTAAAAACTCCCCGGCCCTTGAATTTCAAAAGCATCACCCTCTTACGGCTCTAAAGCCACCAACGCTGCCAAGCAGGGAGAGCCGTCTGATGCAGGAGAGGTCTGATTAACACCAAAGTCAATAAAAAAATCCCCCAACATTTGACTTTTATTAACAGTAGTGGTGGATGGAAAAAGCAGATTTGACAGACCTGGTGCCGCCGTGAGAGCCCCAGTGTCTCCACATTGTCTTGCGTCTCGTCTCTCGCCTGTCGTCCCCGCCTCGCTCTCTCTGACTGACTACATCATGTCTTGGCACGCAGATTAAAAAGCCCTCTGGAGGGTTTTTGGACATGGAATGATAACCACATGAGGGTAATTACTGCATTAGAAAAAAAATTACAGCCGTTTCTACAAAGACCGCCTCGATCAATAAATCAAGCTGGAATGAGTGTCGGCACTTAAAGACACAAGATGTGGTGAGGTTATTTGTGAAAGTGCATTTAAAAGGCAGTTTAACGCAGTAAAACGGAGGGGCTGAGGAGTGTGTGTGGTGCGCTACATTTCAAACACATTCAGTCACCCCGTCAGTGACTGTGCCACCCGTCTGCTGTTGGTATCAAAGCACTGAGATTTATCAGTGTTGACTTTACAACAAAAATAGAAAGGACAGACATTAAGTTTAGATCCTAACAACCAGAGGTTGAGCTTCAGTCTGTGTCACTTAAAGGAACACTTCACTCACAAATGACCATTTATATATCAATTACACACCCTGTGCTAAGGTGGATTTATACTTGTGTGTCAGCTCTATGCAGAGCCTACACCACTGTCAGCATTTATACTTGGTCGGTGATGTGTCTGTGTCACTCTGCAGTTACACCTCCAGAACACTAGTCGGCAGCAGGGTTTCTGTGGAGTGCTGTAAAGTTTAGTTGATTCAAAGCACACATTAAACACATATTAAACATGGCTTAATAGCAACAATTTCAGTGCACCAATCAGCTTGACTTTAAGTCGGAGCATCCACAGACAAAGCATTTGTCTCTTGCTGGACACATTTTCCCCAAAAATACAACATGCTAATGTTTTAGCACAAGCCTATGGCATTTTATATTGTTTAATTTGGCTAGTGACTAGTGGAGATTTCCTCTGTTCATGATGAAGCCAGGATAAATCACACACAAAACCTAAAATGCAATTTTCGGTGTTATCGTCTTTACAATTTATTGTTTCTTATCTGTGAAATTAAAGTAAATAAAAGCTTTGTTTCCACTGAGGGAAATGGTTTCAGCTTACAGAAACAGACAGGAGGTCTGTATCACCGTGACCTTTTCTGTCTCATGCTTGTGAATGCCATATCTCCAGAAAACCTTGAGGGAATTTCTTCAAATTTGGCAGAAACGTTCACTTGGATTCCAGGATGAAGTGATTAGATATTGCTGGCTCAAGGTCAATGATCAAAGTCACTGCAACCTCATGTCTGTTCTATTCTTATAAAGGCGATATCTTTGAAATGCATTGAGGTAATCTCTTTAAATTTGGCACAAACTTTCACTTGAACTTAATGATGAACTGAATAGATTTAAGTGGCCAAGGTTCAAGGTCACTGTGACCTTGCATCCCTATTATTCTTGTGAACACTGTATTTCAAGAAGGCCCACAGGGAGTTTCCTCAGAAAACACTGAGTGGAAATTTAATAATTTAAATTTGGCACAAACGTCAACTTGGACTCAACAATGAACTGATTACATTTTGGTGGTTGACAGTCAAGGTCAGTGTGACCTCACAAAACGTGTTTTTGACCATAATTTAAAAATCCATACATGAATCATGTCAAAACGTCTCACAGATGTCTAACAGGATAAAATGATGAAGTCATGACATCTTATATCCAAAAGGTCAAAGGTCAACTTCACTGTGACATCATAATATTCTGCAGAAACACTTTTCTGGCCAATATTTAATGTCATATTTCAGGAAACTGATTTTGTAGATCTTCATGTTTTTATAGACATGTGCAAACTGTAAGATTGTAAGTACAATTTTAATCAAGTTTAACCTAAGTTTTCTTTAATTTGAATGTTAACAATGAGTATTGGCATCAGAAAAGATTCACCAACACCCAACTTTACATGTTACATCTCTGTTTTTTAGACTTTATGATGAGGATTACAAACGAGGAACTGGAACCCCTGAGATCAGGATGCCCTGACCTTCAGCCCCAGGCCGACAGCGAGGTCGGCTTTAGCAGGCGGTCTCCAGGAGAAGAGGAGCAACTGTGAAAACAGTCTTATTAAACTGTACACCCCCCTATCTCCCTGCCCTGTCCTCTCTTTCTAGACAACAACTGAAAATGCAGTAAAGGAGACTGAAGATGAGACAATGGGATCGACTTTCAGAGGCATCTGCTCTGCACACTCCCAGGAGTCTGTGCTGCTGACGGCTGTCAAGTCATCAGTCAAACTAAAAACACACACACACATACAATGAATGCTTTTCCTGGAACACTCACACACACAGAGCATACAGCACAAACATGATCAGAAATACATGTAGGCATCACACTCACACAGGGAAAAGAACACACACTTTAACCCTCCAATCACTCACATGATATATGTTCACTCACTTGTCTTCACACATGGTCACAAGGACACGCACGCACACACACACGTCCCAGGCCTGTCCTCCTCTGACTGGTGGTTTAGTGTCACCTGTTGAGCTCCCTCACACACACCTCTCATCCTCAGCCAGACAAACACAGAGAGCGTCTGTCAGGTCGAGATGCCACTGAGGGTCAGGCGCTGCTGTCTGAGGCAACCGGACACTTAAAGGACAAACAGCTAGACGGAAACACTGTTGGTGCAAGCAAGTCCTCAAACCTAAAGGACGAACTGAGTCGACCGCCACCACTTAAAAAAATGACTCATGACTGTTTGTGATCTGCCAACTTGATGGTTAATGTGTGGTTATGTTTAGGAAACATTCAGGGGACGATCATCTTTAAAAGAAACCATTGTTGACTTCGGCGTCCAACCACTGACCCAGACCTCATCCTTAATAGATTTACCAGGGTTGTCACACAATTTTTTAGAGACAGACGTCATTATTAATTCGACCACAGGAGGTTACTTATGGTGGATGACAACTAGGTCCTTTACAGTGTTTGACCAAAGGGCCAGTGCTGCCATTTCTTCAGTGAGGAGAGTCTGAACAAAGACTCAAGGAAGATGTTCTTGGTACATGAAAAATAACTGGGCAACTTTCATAGAAATGGACACAGCCCTGCCTCCAATACACGGTTGCATCCAACCACTTGGAGGTTGTCAGGCGTGCTTTGGCCTGACGGCAGAAATGGTCCATCTTGGGCGCGACTGGTATCTCAATTTTGATATGATTTGTGACATTGGAAGGTATGATATTTTTTTCATCATTATTCTCATATTCAAGCAAAACATCCCAGAAGTCCCTCTCCCTAGTGACGCTGCCCAGGTCCTCCTGGGAAACCCAAGGGTGTTCTGGGTCTGCCCCAGGGCCTCCTACCAACAGGACGTGCTCGAAACACCTCTAACAGGAGGCACCCAGGGGGATCCTGATCAGCTGCCAGAACCACCACCCTTTTGACGTGAAGGAGCAGCGGCTCTAATCCAAGCTCCCTCCGGATATCTGAACTCCTCACCCTATCTCTAAGGCTGAGCCCAGCCACCCCACAGAGGAAACTCATTTCGGCCTCTTGTATCCGCAACCTCTTTCTTTCAGTCACTACCCAGAGCTCATGACCATAGGTGAGAGTTGGTATGGAGATGGACCAGTAAATCGAACGCTTCACCGTCCAGCTCAGCTCCCTCTTCACCACGATGGTCTGGTGCAGTGTCCGTGTCACTGCAAAAACATCCGTGTTAATGAGCACTTCTACTTTTACAAGATAATCCATCCACCTGACAGGTGTGGCGTATCAATATGCTGATTAATCAGCATCATTACTACACAGGTGTGCCTTGTGATAGCCACAATAAAAGGCCACTCTAAAATGTGCAGTTGCAACGCCTCAGATGTCACAAGTTTTGAGGGAGTGTGCCATTGGCATGCTGACTGCAGGAATGTCACCAGAGCTGTTGCCTGTGAACTGAATGTTCGTTTTCACTCCCACAACACATCTCCAGTGTTGCTTCTGTTAAAGGGAAATTTCGGTTTATTTCAAGCTGTCTCCTATCGTCCTAAATTTGTTTCAAGTGACTAGTGACATAAAAATAATAGTTAGCTGACGGTATGAGATCACTGCTTGTTCTCGCAATATTTCGGCCGCGCTTTGGAAAGCAGAGCTAAATGTAGGGCTGCACGGTATATGCGGTAGACGGTAGAAATGATATAAATTTGGCCCACGGTGGAGATTTGCGCTCTACCGTCCTATCGTCGATGACATCATCGCACCTGCCTCAGTGTGAAAATGGCTGCGAGCACAGAGACAGCGGAGCAAGAGGAGCTGGTTCACGTCCGTGATTTAGCGTAGCACGTGCAACATGTGTTGCTGGAGAACTTGTGAGTGAGTGAGTTAATGTTTCATGAACAGCCCCGGACTTCTCAGACTCTTTTAGCGACTTACCGCTCAGAGTGAACTCATTCAGCGTCTCCTCTGGCAGCACTCTCTCTCTCTCTCCCTCTCCTCTCTCGCCGTGCGCACACGGGAGTTGGTTTTCGGCAAGAGATTTTGTCATAAACCTTTGGTAATGTAAACCTATGTGACGCTAGGGGCTCCACAAAAAACTCCATGTGTGAATGTGTGATAGTTGTGTGTACTTTTTAATTACTTTAAGCACTTAAAAATCCCCTTTTCATGGTTTTATGAGTTTTTAAGGAGTGGCCTTATGACTGGATATTTTAAACAACTTTTAGCACTTGTGAATTCTCTTAATTCTACAATAGCACACTCCCACTCATAATGTACGAGCTATTGTTTCTTGTGTGTTTTGCAACAATAATAATAATAATAATAATAATAATGATATATGTTTTATGTTTGGGTGTTGCCTGCCTGGGGGGCCCACAGGTTGGGGAACTGGTGCAGCCAGGACTGGGACTCGAACCTCAACTTGCCACAGCCAAGCCACTCATTTTTACAGTAAGCCACCACAACTCCACCGTCACCCAACATCACCTCCAACATAACCACAGAATCAACCGGGACTCCGCCCCCTCAGTCAAACCATCAAATAGCCACCACCCACTCAAAAATAAAATTGGACATGCCTCTTCCTCGGCCCTCAGGTCTGGTGCGCTACCCTTTGCTTGGGGGATTGAACCCTAGTCCCCTGCTACTCCTCTCCTTCCATGTCACGCACCACATCAGCAATCCACTGCACAAACTGTAAGAGATCATCTTAGGGAGGCTCATCTTCATGCTCGTCATCTTCACCAGGGTCTTGGCCTGACATCACTTCATCATCTTGACCAACTTGTGCAGTCACGAGGACAGATGGATGTACTGCCAAATTTAGGGACGATTTGACTTGACACGGCCCAAAGTACCTCTAGAAAAGCTCTATTGGAGCATCCCTATGAGCAGACCTCATGGAAAATCTACATGAAGTTTAGGACAAGAAGAGAAGAACATCCTTGCATGAGTCATTGTCTCGCTGAGGCTGAATGGAACAGATATCTTGAAGCAAATAAGCTGTTATGATGTTATCACAAAATAATTAAATATAGTGAAAATGATCAGTTTTGTGACAACAAAAGCAGCAGATAGCAATCAAGATGTTCACAGCTATTGTTAATCAGAAGCCACAGAGCTGTGTGTCCACCACAGGGTGTTTATGTCACACAACACTCCTCTATTATATCTATTTGAAACTACCTTGTTGTGGCAGCAGGATATGAAAACTGTCATTGTGAGAAATCTGTTTACACACACCCTAAAACATGATTACACATTATGTCTGAGCAGAAACACACACATCTTCTCCACTGTCACTTCAAACTCTGCAGAATCCATTTCCTTCCACAAACCTCCTTCTTCTGAGGAGATAATTACGCGTCCCGTCAGATAAGACAGGCGAGGAATCAAAATAAACACTCTCTCTTTTCTTCCCACCGTCAATCAACCCGAGGCGAGCCATCGGCTGGTGGCAGAGCCCGGGTTGATGGCGATTATGCAATGGTAGAGACAAAGCCAAAACAACAGAGAGAAGCTGTAACAGATAGGCAGGGAGACAGGGAGAGGAGGAGGGTGAGAGGAAGGAGGGATGAGACACAGATAGGAGGGGAGATAAGGCGATTAGAAATGAGGAGGTGACATGTGAGTAAGATCGAGGTGATAAAAGGTAGGAAAGGAGAGAGGGAAGAGAAAATGAGGGCAGGTGGATGAAAGGGGGAGAGGGAAGGGAAGACAAATAAAGAGAAGTGGAGAAATGAGATTAAATAAAATGAAAAGAAAAAAATGTAGAAATGAGAAAGAAAGGATGGTAAAGACAAGAAATAGGAATGTAGAAGTGAAGAGGAAGCGGAGGACGACCCACCTGTCAGAATAAATGTTGGTAATGTATATTTCTGCAAACAAAGGATATGTAACATTAGACAACAGATGTGTGTATGTTATTATGTAGCGGATATGTTGTACACTGTGTTAACATGTGGTTATGTTTAGGCATTATGGCACAATTGCCCCTGGAAATGCTCACTAAGTAACACTCACTTTTGGTGGTACAACTGAAAATGCCGCAGATTTCTGGCTAAAAAATATCTAGTTTTAGTGGCATAATTGCCTTTAGAAATGTTGCTGATGTCTCTATAATACATCCTGTTTTGGGGGTACAATAACTGTGGGAAATGCTGCTGATGTCTCACTAAAAAACAACCAGTTTTAATGGCATAATTGCTGCTGGAAATGCTGCTGATGAACTGCTAAAATACATCCTGTTTTGGGGGCACAATAACCGCTTGAAATGCTGCTGATGTCTCACTAAAAAAACAACCAGTTTTAGTGGCATAACTGCTGCTAGAAATGCCACCAATGTTTTGCTAAAAACCACTGAGTTTGGGTGGCACAAATACTGCTAGGAATGCTGCTGATGTCTCGCTAAAAGACATCTGGTTTTAGTGGCATAATTGCCTCTAAAAATGCTGCTGATGTCTCTATAATACATCCTGTTTTGGGGGCACAATAACCGCTGGAAATGCTGCTGATGTCTTGCTAAAATAAATCCGGTTTTGGGGACATCATTCCCCTCGAAATGCTGCTGATGTCTCTCTAAAACAACCAGTTTTAGTGGCATAATGTTTCGCTAAAAAACACAGAGTTTAGGTGGCATAATTACAGCTAGAAATGCTGATGTCTCATTCAAAAACATCAATTTGGTGGCATAATTGCCGCTAGAAACACCACCAATGTCTTGCTAAATACCATCCAATTTTGGTGGCACAACTGCTGCTAGAAATGCTATTGATGTCTCGCTATAAAAAGATCTGGTTTTGGTGGCACAACTGCTGCTAGAAATGCTGCTGATGTCTCGCTAAAAAACATCCAGTTTTGTCGCACAGTTACTGTTAGAAATGCCGCCAATATGTAGCTACAATACAATCGGTTTTGTCAACTCAAATTCCACTAAAAATGTTGGCAATGTCTCACTTAAAAAAAAACCCCATCCCATTTCAGTGGTGCAATTTTCACTTGAAATGCTGCTGATGTCTCGCTAAAATACATCCAGTTTTAGTGGCATAATTGCCACCAGAAATGCCACCAATGTTTCACTAAAAACCACTGAGTATTGGTGGCACAATTACTGCTAGAAATGCTGCTAATGTCTTGCTAAAATTAATGTGCTTTTGGTGGCCCAATTATGGCCAAAAATGCTGCTAATGTCTCGCTAAAAAACATCCAGTTGATGGCACAATTGCCGTTGGAAATACCGCCAAGGTTTCGCTAGAAACAACTGGTTTTGTGAATTGGGTTTGCCCTGGCCTCCAGCTTGGCAGCTCTCTTGCCTAGGTGTCACACCAACACCATTCCCTCCACCTCCCAATGACAATCAGCACATATATGTTATTTGAACTGCATCACTTTAGAAACTTTAATACCTATGGAACATACCAATGTAACAAAAAACACACGAGGCCAACATATTCTCGTAGCTTGGGCTGCAGAGGAGTTTGAGAAAGACGGGCAGAGAGATGAACGAAGGAAAAAGAAAACTGTATACATCTTATTTAATTTATTATTTTTTATCGACAGTATATTAAAACTACTGTGGTCATGCTTAGTTCAACGAAAACAAATTGTTTGTTCTTGAGGTCCAACAAACCAGAATGAGTAGAATGCATTTCCTTCCTCATATTTTTAATGCATTTAATATTTTAAGGATTTTAAACTGCTCTGTAAGAGTACTTATGTTCACAAAATATTGCTCTGGTGAATTTCTCTTTGTGTCCAGTTGTGTCTTTGTATTGACTTCATACGCAGTCGTGCCGCCTACAAAAATGTGCTTCACATCTTGAATGAGGCAGAGAAGGCGTGTCTATGAGAGCAAAAGAGAAGCAGGAGCGAGAAAGTACAGAAAAGTAAAAAAAATAGAAGGATGGGTGGAAAGAAAAAGAAAAGACAGAGTAGGAAGTGAGACATGGGGAGAAAGAATGAAAGAAGAAAGTGAGAGAAATGACGAGGAGAAAGAACGTGGAGAGACAAAAATAAAGGAGGTGAGAGTGTGATGGAAGGGAGATAAGGAGGAGAAGTGAGAGGTGAAAGAAAACAGTGATGGATGAGGCAGAGAGGGAAGGAGGGAGGGAGGAACAGAAACATGGAGGGAGGACAGCCATTGTCACCCCACCTGTCTGTGATGGCAGGATTTCCGGCGCTGGCGGTATTGTTCTCTCTCCTTTATGTGGTTTCCAGCCCCCAGGATACGGGGAAGCGTTGGGATATCTTTACACACTTCCTGTACAGCACAAAGCCGCCCAGCACTGCTCTGCAGATCACAAGATAATCCCAACACTCGCTGTGTGTTTAAGAGAGACCCAGAAACACGAGACCTGAGCGCTGCTTCGTATCACACCTGATGCCACTTTCAACATCTCACATACAGAATCACTTTAAATCAAAGCTCTTCCAAGGAACATGGAGGTTTACAGTTTCAGTGTTGGTGCAGAGCTCTGCCTTCCACCTGTGTTTGTCACACTGACTATATGCAATTTCACAAATGCATTAAAGGTAGAGTTGGGCCGATTTAAACATTCTGTATACCGGTTCAATATTAAGCCAGCTATACAGAATTTTACCACTAGGTGTTGCAACTGACTCAGCAGCCAATCCGAAGTAGAACGTAATGAATCTTGCGTGCAAGTTAGATGTATTACTACCACCTTTTTCCTGCAGTGTGTACACCACAGACTGTTTAAAATAACAGACATATAATCAATCGGTTTGAAGCCTTATGTTTGGCATTTTGGCCGTCGCCATCTTGGATTTTTGGAGCCAGAAGTGTCCATATTAAGACAAGAGGGTGGGGCTGTGGAGTAGCGAAGTTGGGCATTTTAATATCAGGTTTTATGGGGACTGATGTGCTTTTAACGTCAGCCCCGAGTGGCCGTTTGAGGAACTGCAGTTTTTGGCATTACTGTGTTGGCTTAATTATTCAGCTGTGCATCTAAAGACAGTGTGCATCTCTCTACCTCGCTCCCTTCTCTACTTACATTTGATCTCCTTTATTTTGCTGGTGTTGGCCATCGCCATCTTGGATTTTTGGAGCCAGAAGTCACCATATTTGGACAAGAGGGTGGGACTGGGGAAGAGTGAGGGGAGGAGTTTTTGCAGTTTTTATTTTTTTGACTCACTTATCCCATCGCTTTCAAATCCAAAATATTGGTGCAGCTCGAGGTTTTTTTGAGACTAACTCTGCTGTGTTTTGTCTCGTCACCATAAAAAACACATTATCTTTTTACTAGACCTTAAGTAGCACGCCATGTGTTGCTCATTCTTAAATTAGATCTTCTCAATATTGTAGGTTGCCGATGTCGGCTATTTATTAATTTGCCAGGACGTGTCATAAGGAAAATTTCCAGTATAGCTAGGTTACATAAAATAAAACCAGTTTAAGCTCGTACACTAGACCGGCAAACCTGAAAATCAACCCAACTCTACTTGAATCAAAGACTAAAGTTGAAGAACTTACTGTGCACCACCTGTAAACAGCAACCAGACACAGTGAGAGATTAGCTGGTGAACATAGTGGAGCATTTAGGGGCTAAAGAGACACATATTTCCCTCAGAAGTTGGTGGAGACCAAAAACAGAGCTAAAAGAGAGTGAATATTGGACTTAAATTTAACAGGTGGACACAAACATAACTCAGAATGAGTGATCATGTTGCTCTGGAACTGACTTACTTGAAGTGAACAGTTTCTATCCTAGTGGAGTACCATTGTAGATATATCATGGCTATTTCTATAGTAATTGCTATCCAGTGAGAAGGGGGTCGGCCTACCTAGCTGCACCAGAGCCCTGTTAGCCCGCATGTTTCCCAGTTATTATAATAACAGGCTTTAATGGCAATTGTTACGGCCCCGACAGGAAACTGCCCATCATGCATCACACTGCTCTGTCACTGCTGGATGTGTGAAAAAGCATCAGTTTGCTAGTAAGTTTACGAGGGCTGCAACGATTAGTCGACTAATTGATGACTAATCGACTATTAGAATAATCGTAGACTATTTTAGTAGTCGACTAATTGGTTTGAGTCAATTTGAGTAGAAAAGTACAGTAAAAGTACCCCAAAATACTCTTATCGCAGCTTCTTACGTTCAGATATTGGCAGCTTTACACACTCTCCCATGACGGTGAACTAAAAACCTTTGGCGTGAGTACGAAACAAGACATTAGATGACATAATTTTGGGGTTTGGGAGAGACAGACCGACATTTTTCAACATTTTAACACATTTTTCGATAAAATGATTAGTCGACTAATCGAAGAAATAATCGACAGATTAGTCGACAATGAAAATAATCGTTAGTTGCAGCCCTAAAGTTTACCAAACTGACTTTAAAGGTGATTATATGTCAATGTTGTTTTCACAACCTCTTTCCACCTTCGCCAAGCAGCTGAAACAAATAGTGTCATAAACACTGTGCTACAAATAAGAAAGTAAAAGGCAGAAACAACAGAGAGGAAACCAAAAGACGAACTCATCCTACACAACAGCCCTTTGCCTTTACATGAAATGAGACAACACTTCACAAAAACTAAATTGTTTCTAGCATACCCTGGCCTTTAGTTCTTCTTTAGTCCCTCACAGAACAGGTAACCCTTACTAGTACAAGGACATGAACCCCTGCCCGACCTTCCATCCAGTAACGTGGCCTATTGCTCTTTATTTTGGAACGCAGTACCAAGCCAGAGGTCTCGCTACCAGGAATTAGACTTCTGGAATCACACCCTGGGGAACACCCCAATATATTTCATTAAATTTTTCTCCAGACCTCCAAGAGTCTGATAAAGCACTTCTTAAAATTACAGTATAATGCAGATCCCAGCGCAGTGGAGCAGTTTTCCATGAGGAATCATACTGATGTAATGGACTTTATTGAGAAAGTTACGAGTTATTGAGAAAAACAGCTGTTTGATTGTTACAGCAACCTCTTCTCCACTTCAACGGCCACCACAGAGACTCGAAATTACAACAGTCTAATTTGATAATTTTCTCGGTTGCTGACAATACAAGCAACAAGCAGAGAGGAATGTGAGGGCGAGGAGCCTCAGCACTCCCCATTCTTGTGATATAGACGTGTACGACAACACCCACCCACGTCTCCTGCCAGGAAACCTGCCTCGCGGGCCCCTTCAGCTACCAGGAGAACATCGCCTCACTCAACCTATAGAGATGTCTCAACCCACCACTGTCTAAGTTGACTGACGCGTTTGTGCGGCTGAATACCGACACTTGTTGGCCGCACAAAGGCAGCTGGTAGCTTTTGTTGCCAAAGATGACAAGCAGAATCGCCTTACTCTGTGCGGAACAATGGAGGGCTGCGTTGATATGGTATTGTGTGTCAGCATCATCAATGGCTGCGCTCTGTTTTTTTTAGGTCTCTGTAAAGAGGTGCTCCGCCATCACACAAGATTTGATTTCTTGTGAAGACCCCAAACAACAAAGGAGCTGAAAAAAGCGGCCGATACGCTTCTCTTTTTTTTTTCCTGCTGGAAGTCGGGAGGATGAATACAAACAAGGATCATAGAGTTACAGCTGTTTCTCAAGTGCAGGCCTTAAGAGGCTTAAAGGGAAAATCCAACTTAAAACACGCGTCACCTACATTACTCCTGTGATCTGCGAGCATAATGATGATCTTCCTGCCTGTGATCTGGGAATTTTGAAATATAAACAACTCCTTCAAAAAGCTGCAAACAACAGAGGCAGAACTGTCTGTGGTGATGTCACTCAGAGACAAATCCTGCAGCTGCACTGCTGACAACGACACAAACAGACATCCTACACACCTCTGCACAACACAGCTTCATGTTTTAACTTCACTGTGTGCACCAAACCTGAAGGTTTACTGCTTCAAAACTGAAAATACCAAATAAGAAAATCAATGTAACGGCAGTTAGAAAGTTTAGTATGTGTCATATACCATTATTCTAAATGTTTTGTGTCAATGGGTTTGGAGTGACTTATTGAACCTGTATGTCTTACATGCAAAAGGAAAACAGTATTTAAAGCTGAAGTAGGATATCAAGGACTGAACACAAATGACAAACATTCAACTAAATACATCAAGGTGAAATGGGAGAGATAAGTCAATGTAGAAATTTCAGACGGAGATAGGCATAAGATATAAAGATAAGATACACCACTCAAACCCTAATTCGTGAATCTGGAGGGGGATTCTCATGGAAGAATCTGATTTGTTTCTTTATTACACCAAAATTGAAAAGTAAGCACTTCTATAGATGCCAGAAATGTTGGCGAGAGTGTCTTCTGATGTAGACCATTCTCATGTTTTTTGGAAATGTCAGAAAATAACAGTATTTAGGAAATGGTATGTTAAAGCAACACTTACCTTTCTGGAAATGTTACGCTTTTCTTTGTTTAGGTTAAAATGTTATTAATAAGCTGATGGCACACTGAAATGTAAGTGGATTCCACCAGAGATAAAAACTCATAATTATACCATTCTCATATGGTTCAAAGAAAACTCTGGCCAATCATTGCATTCGGACTGAATGCAATGATTGAGCGTCCTGTCTGTCTTCCCCATGTGGAGGCCACCGACTGACATAACCGCTCGTGCAACAGCCCACCCATAACAGTTTCTGCTGGACAGGTATTTTTAGTTTACCTCGAGCCTAATGTAAGACTATAACGTTATATATGACAACACAGCATCCAGTTGTTAACGGTTAGCCTACTGTAGCTTAACGTAGCCTGAGCCTCCGTATTATCTTCCTTGTTTGTTGCCCATCACCAGTACTATCTAACGTTAGCATTTACGTTATATTACAAAACTCATCAGTAATGACTGACCCCGGATAAATCTCAAAACTCCAGGGTTGCGTTTGCCTGTGCAGGACAGGTAACATTATGTTTAGTGTGCTTCTAATATAACATATAACGTTATATGACAACACAGCATCCAGTTGCTAATGGCTAACGTTAGCCTACTGTAGCGTAGCCTCTGAAACATTAACGTTATCTTCCTTGTGTGTTTCCACTTACTAGTAACGTTCTACTACTAGAACTGTAACCTTATTCTAAAACTCATCAGTCATCACTGAGTCTGGTTGAGTTTTAAAGCTGCAGGGTTGTGTTTGACTGTCTTGGTTTAAACGTTACACTCACTCTCCTCTTCCGTGTATCTAATGTTACCTTGCCAACGCCTACGTCTATCATAGACGTAATGAGGACGTAATGGAGGAGGGGGGAGTAGGCCTTTAGAGGGAAGTGGAGTTGCAGGAGGAGGATGGGACTTTGGAGGGAGGCGGGAGTTGTGGATGTTCAATTTTTTTCTAAGTGCTTTGTGAAATGAAAGAAAGGTAAGAGTAGCTTTAAGTGCTTTAGCACACACTTGGATATGAGGTTCCTAATAGGTTCCTCAGAAAACAGTCAAAATTTAGCACAATTTATTGTTAAGTATTTCATTAAGGGCCCTTTGAAGCCTTTAATCACAATTTTCAACAACCATGTCGGGCTTTAAATGCTGCTGAAGTACTAGACACTTTGCGCCGTGCAGTATGAATGTGAAGCCTGCATATTATCTGAAAAAAGATTAACTGCTGCTGAATTGTGAATCACTGTGCGCCATTCAATATGAATGTAAAATTTAACAAATAATTGCTTGCCATGAAAATAGGGTTGGGTCGGTATGAGAAAAAAAAGAACGGTCCGGTTTTTGTGAAAAAAAATGCATCAAGTCGGTAATACCGGATTTTCGCCACTTGGGGGCACAATTGACTCATTTAAAATAAAAAAAAATGACCACAGGACAACAGAGTGACAGTAACAAGTTGTTTCTTTTATTCCTTACAAATAAATTTGCAGCTTACTCAGTCAGTGCAAACAAGGGTTGCCTCCTTTGTCTGGCTCAAAGCCAAGGTGTTGCCATATTGGCGCATTCTTTTATTTCTTCAAGACGAACTTGTCCGCCATTATCGACTCTCCGTCACTGTTAAACAAACTCCAGGCTACAGTAGAGGCCTTGGCGCATGCGCACTCGCACCCCCTAGCTCAGTCCCCGCCCCACCCCCCTCTCTCCTGCTCGCTGTGCACTTGGCGAAGAGGCAGACACAGGTGCTCACAGACTCGGCGTACTATAAGCAAAGGCGGTAGTAATCCAGTATCTTTACTATAAGCGGAGCAGACTCCGTGAGTCATGTCCGCAGTCATTCAGTCTTCCATAGTCGAGCGCACTTCCACGTTGTAGTTTCCTGTAAAAATGTCCATGAAAAATCCCCGCCATGTGAAAAATACATGCCAAGCAGTCTTTTGTGTGACACTGCTCCGCGTACGTTCTGCCCGAGTATGTTTGGGCCTTTACGGCTATAAAATGACGTATGTGGTCCGGTCGGTCTCAAAAAAAAAAAAAAAAAAGTACCGACCCAACCCTACTTGAAAATATTCATGATTTGGCTGTTTGTTCTTGTCTGTTGTACTTAACTGCCTAATTAACGTTCTTCTATACTTGTCTACTGATACTAATTCACTGCAAATATTAGAATGATAAAATCATGCAGCATGTGTATAACTTAAACCTGCATGAATTGATTTTTTTGCCACCTGGGGGCGACACAACACATCGTAAACACAAAACTAACCAATATCCACCTGGTAAATGTAGCAAACAGCTGCAATGTATACATAAATTTAACAGAGCAACCTTATCATCCCATGAATTTCCTTTGGAGATCATCTTGTCCTGGGGAGGAGCAAGACACACAGCAGGCCTACTTAAATGTATGTATCATTTTTTCGCTGACTGTTAATACAAACATTGATTAGACCTTTATTTTCTCTGCAAGTTATAAAAAGTTATTCATCACTTCCTATTTTTCCTCTTCATTTGCTGTAACTCTGCCTCACACACTCTAATTAATCTGTCGTTCCTGCAGACAGAAAAAATGCCAACATGCAGGAGTGTGTCGTCCCCAGCACACACTCTCTCTCTCACACACACACACACACACACACACACACACACACACACGGGAAAAGACCTACGTCCAGCTCTGGTTGGGAGGAGGGTTGGTGTGGGTTTGACCTGCGTCTCCATCAGTCTGAAGAAGTGTATCCTCTACCTTTTTAAGGAATAGTTCATCTTAAGAGGGATTTATACTTATGCATCAAATCAACGCGGTGAATGTAACTACTCGTCGGGGGCGACACAGACCTCCTGTCTGTTTCTGTAAGCTGAAACCATTTCCCTCAGTGGAAACAAAGCTTTTATTTACTTTAATTTCACAGATAAGAAACAATAAATTGTGAAGACAATAAAGCCTCCACAAAAATAGCATTTTAAGTCTTGTGTGGGATTTATCCTGGCTTCATATGAGCAGAGGAAATCTCCGCTAGTCGCTAGGCTAATTTATACAATGTAAAATGCCATAGGCTGGCGCTAATAACGTTAGCATGTTATATTTGTTTGGAAAACGTGTTTAGTATAAGACAGTTGTTTTGTCAGTGAACCTTGTGAGTTGTAATGGAGCAGAATTTTGTAACGTTACCTTTGTTAAATGTTGCTGTTGTCCCTGTCTTCATATGAGCAGAGGAAAAGTCTGCTAGCTGCCCAGCTAAATTATACAATGTAAAATGCCATAGGCTTGTGCTAATAATGTTAGCATGTTGTATTAGTGGGGAAAATGTGTCCAGATAAAGACAAGTGTTTGTCTGTGAATGCTGCGAGTTATAGTGAAGCTGATTTGTGTACTTCTGTTTGAAGTTGTCTCTATTAAGCCATGTTTAATGTGTGTTTAATGTGTGTTTTGAATCAACTAAACTTTACAGCACTTAACAGAAACCTCCGCTGCCTACTAGTGTTTTGGAGGTGTAACTGCAGAGTGACACAAACACACCACTGCACAAGTATGAATGCTCACAACAGCGTAGGCCACATGCAGCTACAGCGTAGGCTCTGCATAGAGCTGACACACAAGTATAAATCCAGCTTTACTTGCAATGTTAAGTTGATTCAAACAATTGAACTTCTGAATTTGCCCACACAGCATAAGAATCTGTTTTCTAATAGTACATGTATTTGTACTTTTACTGAAGTAGAGGATCTGAAAACTTCCTCCACCACTGCTCATTTTCACTCTCACACACATATTCACATCTCTATTTTTGCTCTCTCACACTTGAGGCACAAACACACTCACACACACTCTTGAGGTTCTATATTTAGATTCTTTCAACATTACCTAAACTTATTATTAAACTTAAACCCAGGGCAAACCTCAACTTTAAAACCAAATTTTAACACTCAAAAAGCTGTTTGATGAGGTCAGGAATGTCCTCACTTTCAGGGTCTGAATCTCAAACAGAACCACACACACACACACACACACACACACACACACACACACACAGACCAACTGCAGAGCCGGCTGCAACAAGCTACCACCAACACTCCAGGAGAAAATCAATAACATGTACTGCGCCCCTCCGAACCCTCAGACCCCCCTCCCTGTGACCAGAGAACAGGTGATCAGCTGCAAATGGGTGAAGTGAGGGAGGGAGGGGGGAGGGAGACAAGCCATTCATCACCCCGAGGTCTACTGCCACCATATGCCCCCACCACACACACACACACACACACACACACACACACACACACGGCAGCAGACATCTCCATTTAAGAGCACTTGAATGGCAGCTAAACAAACTCGGGCCCTCAGGTCGGCCACTCGGGGCCACACAACTGGGTTTGAAGCTCGGCCGACACGCAGCCCGGCCTCCTATTAGGGCGAAGTTCAAAGGAGACACACACACACACATCTCTAATCACCGGTGACACAGCAGGGAGGGGTGAGGCCGGGTGGATAGATCAAACAGGACGGTGTGTTGCTGAGCAAATAGAGTCACCAGGTGATCACTGGATTCTAGAAACATTTGTGGTGAGAAAAGTTTGCTTTGCTGTCAGTGTTGTCATGTGATTTATTATATAAGAATTAAGCTAATTAATCAAAGCAAAAAAAGATGTGAATCAACAATTTAAAAAAAACAAAACTGTAATCTGAAAAAACATTTCATGCAGAGTCAGATGCAAAGTTGGATTACCACCAGCAGGGCAAAGTGGGCAACTGCCCCTGGGCCCCAGACCCTTAGGGGCCAAGGGGCACCAGTGGGGCTTCACATACACATGTGCTGGCTTGGCTCAACTTGACCCAGCAGGGATTTGCATCTCCATAAAACAGCGCTACCTGCTTGAAGGTGTCTTCAGCTGATGAAGTGCTCGTGAACCAATGAACATTTTCTGCCTGATCCACTGGCTTTATGAAGTCAGCAACTTTTGTGTAGTGTTGTCTGAACTTTTTGATTTCCTCCCAACACTGCTCGAACATACACTGGATGCCCATCTCCTCCAGCTTGCTTAGAATGTCTTGGAAGCACAGGCAGTATGCCTCGAGCCACTGGGACCTACACCAGTGACCCTACGACTCTCTATGGACTGAGGCACTGTTTCCCCGTCACTGCCAGTTTAAATCTGCCCTCAACAAATGCACTTGCAACATGTCTCATCCAGAGACAGTCCTCTTCATAAATACATAGCCCAGCTGTCTCCAGCCTTTTATCAGATCCAAACAATCAGCGACAAAACTAATGTGAAGACAGTGGACAGAGCTGAGAGTTAACACCTGATGTTTCAGGATATTAATACGACACAAATCGTGATGAACCTTAAGCCTGGAGGGGAAAGTTGCATCTGTCGCCCCAGCCAGATGTTTAAAGGCATCTAAACACTCTGCACTTGTCACACTTACACACGCCTGATCTGTGACGCCTGCACTCGCATGTACATTACACACACACACACACACACACACACACACACACGGCCTGTTTTATGTGTTCTGTTATGTTGTTTTAATCCTGCACCTGTTGTCCATTTGTCTATTTAGTTAACTTTATTTAAAAGCCAGAGACACAGAGACAGTGAGAGCAATGTTTGCACCTTCAGAAACATTAAATCCATATGTAGCAGGTGATATTGATTTTGTGGTGGGTCGCCACAAATAAATGAATGTTTGGGAAATGCTGGGGTTAGTTCAGATTCACCAAAGTCACACAATAACACAAATGACCTGACCAAGGCAGTGGTAGACCAGCAGCTCCAGGTAAAATTACTGTTTATGTCAATGAAGTCTGGCTTTGTGACAGATGGATGCAACAGCTTCAGCACCCTGTCAAAATGGACTGTCTGACAACAGAGCGAAGAGGTGAAAATTTTCTGAATATAGTTTATACTTTAACTGATATTCAGTCATTCATTCATTACCCATAACCACTTATCCCGTTGAGGGTCGCAGGGGGCGTTGGAGCCTAGAGAAGAAGGGTTCACCCTGGACAGGTCACCAGACTATCACAGGGCTGACACATAGAGACAGACAACCATTCACGCTCACATTCACACCTACGGACAATTTAGAGTCACCAATTAACCTGCATGTCTTTGGACTGTGGGAGGAAGCTGGAGCACCTGGAGGAAACCCACGCTGACACAGGGAGAACATGCAAACTCCACACAGAAGGACCCCAATTGGCCAGCGGGATCAAACCAGGAAGCTGGGGTGGGTTGGACGAGCATTACCCCTCCCAGTGCCCCCCTGTGCTGCCAACTGTGCCTATAGTCTGTTGCAAAGCTCTTGCTGTATGAAATAAACTAACAAATGAATACAATTACGCATGAAGGCGCAATTAATAATAGAATGCAGGGAGTAGAAGATTCACCAACGAAACATACAGCAGGAAGAATCAAAACAGAAAATGTGAACAATAATTTAAAATGCAAATATATTATTGGTCTTTTGTGGATTTCCTCGTGCCGTCTCCTTCAGTCCTCCACCCTCCTCAATATTTCACACTTTGTAAATCAGCCGGGAGCAACGAGAGGTGAAGTGAGAGGTGAGACTGGCTGTCTGCCGCCTGACGTCTCAGTCAAAGGCCAACAACCTCTTGACCTCTGACCTCCATGTGAGACCACACCAACAGCCAGGTGCTGCGTCCTAATCAGCTCCCTAACACAGAATAGGTGCCACAATCACTGCAACAATCTAAAAACACAAAGCACAAAAAGGCAACAGTGACTTTCTTTTTAAATCAGAGTTTCTATATGATGCTTTTCCACCTGGGGGCGCTACAGACAGCAACATGCTGCAGCTCACAGCCTGCTGAACCTCAACTATGGTGAGCTGATCTCTTTAATTACTGTACACTGGTGGGGGAAAATCTATACGGGGGCAAATCTGCGTCCAGGCTCAATCTTTTAAATGCAGGCTGGAGTAGCAGCAGGCTTAATGTCTGTTTATGCTTGTTCACAAGAGGTTATGATTACTGGCGACAGTGGCGTCACGGAGAGAAACACAGTCAGCAGGTGCAGACGGGAAGAGGGTGACCGAAAACACAAGTCTGGGAGATGTAACAAGCATCCAAATGTCCAGCTCTGTCATGAGAGTTAAGCTGGTCAGCTGCTGATGACCGTAATCACTGATGATGATTTCACTGGTCCGTTTAAACAAATTACTCTGCAGGACGGACTTTGTTTTCAACGCTCGCAGCCGAGGCAGCTTATTAAAGCGTTTAATCATAGCAGAAGACTCTCAAATTGATGGATGCACCTTTAAATGACTGTTGTTGGTATTAACACTGTTCACCACTTTGAAATCAGTCTTGCAGGAAAAGTGAACGTGCAGCTCTGGTTGGTTTGTCCTAGCGTGTGACATTTTCTGACGGAGATAACTAACCCCAAGTTAATCGAGCATTTTATCACTTGTAACCTGAGAGAGTGAACGCAGCCTGATAGGAGGCTGTAAACACGCCGCTGAATGCTGGTGGTGCAGGCAGCACAGGCAGTGCCAGTCAGTAAGCCCCAAACTGCCCCGGGGGGCCACTTCAGCTGCGTGACACACCTCTGGAAACCCGTAGTTTACGCAGCCAGGGCCTAAAGCCTGGATTTACCAATGTATCAGGCACAGCGCTGCTCTGTTCAGGGACAAGAAATCTGTCTAAACTGGCAGACATATATTGGCCAGAGCGGCTCATATTTGCGTCTCTCGTGCCAAAACAGATCATGTATGCTGACACTGAGCCGCAAACTAAAGGGTCTGGGGTCAGACTGCGTTCACACGTCTTGATGGAAACTGGAAAATACAGCTCTCTGCAGATTTCACTTTCCTCTTAGTCCCTTCCTTCTTTTTGTATGTACCCTTTACCCTCACTCCCCTCGTTGTCTCCATGTTTATTCCTTATTCCGGTCCTCTTTTCTCAATCGTACCTTCCTTCCTTCTCTCCTCATTCCTTATCCCTCTATCTTTCCTCCTTTCTTTCCTTCTTTTCTTTCTTCAGATTATCTGGAAGCATGAAAATCCCCAAAACTGGAGCTACATCAGGCTGCTCTTCTTCACTATCAGTACTTTACCTCAGGGGCATAAATATAGACAGTGACAGGCAGTGCAGTTGCCCAAAGAAAGAGTGAACCATCCAACAATGTGTCAGGTGGAGAATGGGTCCTTATTATATTAAGAATATTACTAATAATACTTTACAATAAGGTCATTATAACCACTGAGTGCTTCACGTGAAAACAGACATAATGATCATGAAACAGAAGTGATTCATAAGATCATAGAGTTGTAAAACTATAAATCATGAATAAGATTTATATCTGGTATGTGCCGCCTTTGTCAAGGCTGAAAGGAGTAATAACGTTTGCCGTCTTGGTTCAGACTATGGAGCCTCCATGTTGTTATTCTGCACAGCGTGATGGGCTGATTCCTTTACTCACAGTGCGAAAGCTCAGAAAAATCAACTTTGTTCTGAAAAATAAATAAATGAATAATGTCGCTCTTTGGCCAGGTAATGTTGGCATTCCGTGTTAAAGTTCTCATGACAAAAACAAGAGTTTGAAAAAATATATTGACACAAAACTTTATTCTCGTAGAATGACGACTTTATTCTCGTAATATTATAACTTTCTTTCATGTAGGTTTACGACTTTATTCTCGTAGATTTACACCTTCTGTCTCGCAATATTATGGCATTTTTTTCTCGTAGATTTACAACTTTATTCACGTAATATTATCACTTTCTTTTATACGGAGATTTCCGACTTTATTCTCACAGATTACGGCTGTATTCATGTGATATTCGGACATTCTTTCTTGTGGATTTCTGACTTTATTCTCACAGATTTACACCTTTATCCTCGTAGATTTACGAGTTTATTCTCACAGATTTACGACATAATTCCTGTAATATTATGACTTTATTCTCTATGATTTGCAATGGACTTGTAGAGCTACGACTTAATTCTCGAAATATTGACATTCTTTCTTGCAGATTTACAACTTTATTCTTGTAGATTTACGACTTTATTCTCGTAATATTACTTTCTGTCTCCTAGATTTACGACTTCATTCTCTTTATTCTTTATTCTTGACTTTATTCTTGAAATCTATGACCTTTTTTTTTTCTTTAACATGGCTCTGATCCTTCTTCGTAATACAGGCCTTCAGTGATATAGATGTCATTTTCTGACCCTCCCACAGTTTAAGGCCTCAGTGTCTACAGTCACTCTCCTATGTGTGTTGCACTGTAACACATCAGTGTGTGTGTGTGTGTGTGTACTGATGAAAAATGAAGACTTGATGTCACTGAAGCATCCATGTAAACACCAAACATGCTAACATGATTTAAGGCGCTGTAACTGAACCCCTCCTCCGCTTTTTCCTCCCTCTGTAAGCCGACATGATGACCAGAGCGACAGTTATATAGATGGACCTTTGCACCGTGTACCGCCACTGCAGCCACCACCTCCACCACTGTCACCCCACCCCTCAGCACATGCATACAGCTCACATTCCTGTGGATCCTGAGATGTGTAGCAGGGTCAGCTCACATGCCTGGGCTTGTCCTCTGGCTACACGGTGGTGACTGCAGCACGGCCCACTGAGCACAGACCTGCTGTTTCTATGATGCTCTTCACAAACTGGATTTTTGTTCCTCATATGACACAGGTCGGACCTTTATTATTAATTCAACAGTTTCAGATTTACATTTTTGTCTCTGGCCTCAAGGTTGTTGGACCACTACTTTGGTTCAGACCCTGACTTTTTTTCTGGCACCACTGGTGAAATTTTTCACTTATCGCGTGAAATATCTCAGCATCTACCAGATGTACTGGCACAAAATTTGGTTCATACATTCCCGTTGGTGATCCGTTAACTTTACATGCAAAACCAACAACTTTCCCATCAGCCTCAGATGGTATTTTGTGATTAGTGCTCATTAGCGAATGTTAGCATGCTAACATCCTGAACTAAAGGCATATGTTTACCAAGTCCATATTTTTCGTATGCATTTTAATGTTTTCATGTTGACTGTCCATTCATCCATTCCATTCTCATGAACATGATATCTCAAAACACCTTGAGGAATTTGTTTCAAATTTGGCACAAACATCAACAAGTGGTTAGATTTTGGTGGTCGTAGATCATAGATCAAAGGTCAAGGACAATGTGACCTTGTCTGTCTTATTCTTGTATTTGTGTTATCTAAAGAAAACCTTGAAGGAATTATTTTAAATTTGGCACAAATGTCCACTTGGACTCAACAATGAAGTGGTTAGATTTTGGAGGTCGTAGGTCATGGGTCAAACGTCAAGGACAATGTTACCCTGCATCCATCACATTGTAGTGAATGCATTATCTCAAGAAATCCTTGAGGGAATTTCCTCAAATTTAGCACAAACGTCCACTTGGACTCAATAATGAATTGATGAGAATTTGGTGGTCAAAACATACGTGATGTGTGTGAAGCACCCATGTTTTTTTATACCGTTTTTTTCCCCCCGTTAAAGGCTTTTTTGGGGGGAGTTTTTCCTTTTCCACTGTGAGGGTCCTAAGGACAGAGGGATGACATATGCTGTAAAGCCCTGTGAGGCAAACTGTGATTTGTGATATTGGGCTTTATAAATAAAACTGACTGATTGATTGACGTTTTTCTGAATGTAAACTGTAACTGCAACTTGACTTACATACGGAGGTATACCACCACAAGGTGGTAATGCTGACAATTATCTGCCATACAATAAAAATCTTACGCACAGAAACCTTGTGCACTGACTCTGATGCATTTCATTGTTCAATTTGTTACAAAAATTCACAATACAAGACAAAATGTAAAGACACATTGGCTCCCTTGTTTCTCTTTACTCAAGTTCCCTCCCTGGCTAAATTTTATTTTCTGACCTGGTGATTTAAGCTATCTAAGTTATGAAATGATACCATGCCTCTCATTCCTCTTTCTTGTGGCGGATGTATCCAACAGGTGATGCCACATTTTGTTCACTGCTTCTTGGTAAAACAAAGACTTTTGACAGATGTGGAAAAACACAGAAAATCAAACCTGTTGAAAAAAAAAAAAAAAAAACTATCTGAGTTTGCATTTTGTCTTAAATGTGCAAAGATTTCAAACCACAAAATATGCCATGGGTACCTTGAAAAATGCTATTTAAATCCAAGTTAATATTATCAGCAATATTATTACCATTAGCATGTTAGCAGTGCCACTGCATGCATGCTAATGTTTTTACTTCTGCTCACAGAGCTGCTCTGGCCGCAGACTTGTTTTAGTTTTTATCTAGACATGTGAACACAAATTGATCCCAGTGGTGCACTGATCTTTTTCTCCTGTTTCTCCCCTTATTTCCTTCTGACTTTCTCTTTTTTTATAGTATAAAAGTTGAGTACCTTAATGTATTGGGTTACTTTTCACTTCAGTTCGAGACAGAAAAATTAGGAGAACATGAATGAGACAGACTGACATAAAACATAGATATAACATAGAGGAGGTATGATGAGGGAAGGCAATGATTGACATTAAGGAAGAGAAAGGAGGAAAGCGAAACCATTTCAAAGTAATCCTCAGTCACAGTCAAACGATATCAGTGATTCAAACCTCTCAACACGTCGATATGAAGAACAAATAGAAACCACTAGATCAGCTGAAGCCCGTCTCTGATGTTCACTATGTAAATGTTTCCACTGTCGGTGGATGCAGGGAATTTCTCTCCAGTGATAATAAAAACACCCAGCACACGCCAAACCTCTGCTATTAATCACACAGGCTTTAACAGAGCAGCGACGCAGAGAGGCCTTTATGTGGGTGGGATGGAAATAGGTTTTTCTCCTCCAATAATTAGCTTATCAGACCATTTACACGGCTAAGAATCATTAGCACCAGTTTAATGAGGTGTCTAAAAATAGAGGAAGCACATAAAGGATCAGAAGAACCTGCTGGAACCAGAGCTTCACACTCTGAGTGTGTGTGAGCATAAATTCACAACATCGCTGTTTGTGTGTGGCTGCACATTCTTTCGTCAGTGTGTTTCTGAGTGTGTGTGTGTGTACAGGTGTGTGTGTGTGTTGTCCCCTGAGTGTCATGTTCCTGTTGTATGACGGTGTGTGTGTTTATACTTCCTGTGTTTTAGTGTGCATGTATGTGTGTCACTGTTGAGACTGCTTGAATGAGAAAACTATCAGTACAAGTTTCCCTATTGTGATGTCATGTTTGTCTGATATTTATTTGTTGTTTGTTTTTTTAAGCAATAAAAGTTACTACAATTATTTTTTTGCAGGATATGAGCATTAAAGGTACAATGTGTACGGTTTAGGGGGTTTAGTGGCGTCTACCTGTGAAGACTACAGATTGCAACCACGTCAAACTTCTCTCGGTTAGAATTCTTTTAGTTTTCATCGTCCAGGATTCTTTACCGAGAAACAATTATCCGCAGAGGTCTCCTCCTCTCCAAAACAAACAGACCTGATGACTTAAGTTATTTAAAACACTGCATAAAGCAGTTTGAGGTTACAAATCGAGTTTAGTGCCTGCTAAAGTGTGTTCACCTTTTTTCTCTGATAACGTAAGAGCCAAACCTTCAGGAAGTTTTTGCTGGGCATCCTGGACTCACTCCGAAATTGTCAGAATCCGGCTTTGGGGCAGTGACTTGTGGCTTCAGACACTGACAAAAAAGCCGTCCTTTAACTTTGGCATGATACATGGCCAGTTGCCATTATAGTTTAAAGGCGCTTGGCGGCATCAGAGAGAAACACGGAGAGACATGAACAGAAGTCAAGGTGACAAAAGTCCAAGTAGGGCGGGTGGGAGGGGTGGTGAATGGGTTCAACAAACACGGGAGGCCAGTGTTCACGTCCCGTAAGATTATAAAGCCAAACCCTGTTTTTTTTTTTTTTTTACTGAACCTAACCACATGCGTTAGCTGTTGGAGGCAAAAACCATCCATTTGCTGTGTTGTACCAACGTAGTGCGTTTATTTTGAAAGAGACTGTATGTAAATGATAAATACCCTGTGAAAACAAGTGTATTTTGAAAGAAGACAATGCATGTAACAGGCAGAACTTGACACGGCGTTCCAGAACGTCAAAACCAACGCACCCAGGGTACCTTTCATGTCGTATCTGCACATGGAAAGTTCATGACCAAACGTCGATATGTGACGAGGTTGGGGTGAGAAAACCATTAAAAACACAGAATAAAGCGGTTTCACGTTAGAAATCAATGTTTCTCTGATGTCTGACGTCGCAGATGGGTCGTTAGCCCAGCACCTGCTATGTGTGCTCACACTTTCTCAGATAACCTAATGTGCGCTCACCTTTTTTCTGATCCAGGAGGTTTTCTACCATGAGCCAAATTGCCACAGAGGTCTCCTCCGCTCTAAAACAAATGGACCAGGTGATTTAAACCGGTAAAAACACTGAATAATGCCGTTAAATGTTAAAAAAAACATTGGTGTTTTTCTACCACTGCTTGTCTACTAATAGCCCTGTCTGGAGTCAGTGTTTGGTTTGTCCATTCTGGGCTCCTGTAGAAACATGGCACTGATCGTGGCGTTCACCATGAAGAAGGACCTGCTCCCTATCTAGATAAAAACGGCTCATTCTAAGGTGACAAAAACACAATGATTATTATTTTCAAGTGATTATAGACTAAAGAAAACACACTAATTGCGTTATATTCCATTTCAACGATTTTCCACAAATCCTACACAGTGGACATTTAAAACATCAGTTACTACATTATCTGAAAGGATGTTTGAAAGCTGCAGCATTTAAGCTCTAAATCTGCCAACACGCTTTGACTCTCTGCTGAGAGCTTAAAGAACTACAGTCAAAAATCAGAGTGATAATGCCATGGGGTGGATGCAGGCAGAGATTCAATGTCCATGCTGACACACACGCACACACATTTCAAGGACAGCAGGACCTCACAAACTGTGCAAAGTGAGACGTCGAGACACCTGAAACCAGAATTTATTTGCTAATATCATTTGATGATCGTGCAGAGGGTTTACAGTCATGAGTCTGACTGCTCTCGCCTTCAGTGAAGTGACGTGAGCAACTGTTTGGGCTGAGGGGGTCAAGTAGGGTGTGTGTATGTGTGTATGTGTATGTGTGTGTGGGCACAGACCGTGGGTAGAGTAAGTTACAGTCTGGGGCAGCTGGAGCAACACCCACACAAAAAACACCAAGCACTCACAGACACATACAGTATACAAACACACACAGCCAAGACAGATATGGAGGGTTATTAGTGCCCAAACTACCGCATGAGCCAAGAGCAGATTCTGACTATAATCAGCATCAGCCCAGTCGCTGGAAGACGATCTTGGCATTGTACATTTTTACAAACCACGGATACGTTACATTTGTGCGTTTCATACGTACTATGTCAACATTTCTATAGTGATGTAGTGTAGGAGTTGACTTCATCATGGGGAAGGGGAGGAGATGTTGGATAGCAGGACACCTAGGGGAGATGCCTGTCAAGCTAATGACGAAGAAGCAAACGAGTTTGGTGGGATGAAACGGGATCTCTATGACGGTGACAGTGACACACGGACAAGACGACCACAGAGGAGACGGAGACAACAGAACACTGAACGATCACTGAACATGGCAATGTCTTCCGCTATACCTCAAAGAGAAATTCAAGTGCTTATAAAAAATAAGATAGAATAAAACATTTTTGTTTTTAAAAACAGAAGGCCTCTTCTTTATTTTCATGTATAAACTGTTTATATATTCATTAGGGTTGGGAATCTCTCTGTGATAGACGATTCGATACGTATCTAGATACACGGGTTACAACACGATTCAAAAACGATTTATTTTTAATACAGAATGATTCAATACGATTCGATACAGTGTAGGAACGTTGTGATTCGATACGATTTGATACGATTCTATGGTTCACGTTTGTTGATGTAGACATTAATCATATATTATAAAATAAAGAAGCCAATTCTATAAAAGTGACATTCTTACAGTATTTTCAAATTTGTATATGACCACATCCCCAAGCATTGTTGCTGTATGGCACTGGCAAAAATAAAATAAAAAGTCAAACAGCAACAAAATCACACATTGTCTGTGTTTTTGTATGTATCTTATATGGACTTGAGTCTGGAATAAAGTTCATCATAACGCTGTACAATATCAACATAAAGCAGAATAAAATAATAACATGCAATGTAGGGGCAGAATCTGACATCTCCTGTTATTAGTTGATATCATGGACTGTGATGACTAGCAGCTTAACACAGAATAGTCTGACATGGTGTCAACCATGTCAGACTATTTCTCTGTGTTTGCTACACTCTGTGTTTGTCATTTATAAAAAGATAAATCACTTTTCTATAACACATCAATGATATTTCAATGGAATAAATTACTTATTGACTTATTCATACTTCAAAAACAGCATCAATAAGTGATTAACATAGAGGGGATCAAAATAAAATAAATAAATTAATAAAATAAAAATCAACCAGCCACCCTCCTCCCCTGACATGTAAAGAACAGTCCCTAAAGTGCGCTGAGGTTTGTGGACTGTTACCTGCCACAAAGAGAGAAATGTTAACGGCTCGTTTCTCCTCTGACACGTCACATACCTGTGTGCCTGTGCTGCCACGGCTCGGCTGTTCAGGTATTTTTGGGCAGTCATGACACCGACGAAGACTTCTTGGACTTGGAGCCGGGCTTCTCGGTCACCGGTAAGCCGTTATCTTGCGCCGCGGAGCACTATGGCTGCCATATTTGACAGGAATACATATTTCTGTCTGTGGCTGTGACCCCCCGTTCAACCCACAACCGGCAGGATTCGCCTTTACGGCCGGGCTCCACCGGCCGCAAACGTAAGCGTCATGTCAGCGTAGCGTCGTGGCATATTCATTTGAGCTCCACTGACTGCGTACTGAAGCGACACGTAGAGAAGCCAGCGGGGTTGTTTACCGTTTGCTGAGCCGAGAGGCTGCATGTAGGCTGCATGAAATGTGAAAGCATTTTCCACCTAAGTTATTAGGCCTACATATATGATTCATCTAAGGATTCATGGCTGATTCGTATTGATTGAGGAGGCTGCTACCGACGCAGCCGTATCTCTCGCTTGTCAAACCGGATATCCGGTCATATTGGTTAATCGTTCCTAACCCTACTATTCATAGAACAAATTATTCTGTGGATCAAAACTGCTGGCGGTGGCTCACAACTTCAAAATAACACTCTGGGCCCAACTGACTTTGTCACTAGCGAGCTTCCATATAGGCTGCAGACACATGCAGCAGAAACACTGAGAGCAAAGTGAGAGGTGGTGTTTGGGGGGGTGGCAGTAAGATTACTCCTGCCAGCCTCTTGGCCTGATCCCCATCCAGTCTGTAGCTGTTACTAAACCTCAAACTGAGAGCAGCAACTGACAGCAGACTGACGGCAGCCCCTCTGTTCCTGTGAGTGGCAGCTTCAGTCTTTAATACAACAGGAAACGAGACAAGGTGGAAACCAAGTATATGGCTGAGCAGTGTGCTAAACTGTGGCCAGATTGATCTCAGTGTACTAAAGTAGCATATCATTTGATGTTTGAGACAAATAATTGAAGACTGTTTTAATTCTAGGTCTTTAATCAGACCTACACTGCATTCCATGACAATTATGAACATGCCCACAGCCTCAAATGTTTGTCCAGCTTCAGCTTCTTGACCGTGGCCAGGAAGCACAAGGGAGACTGTTTGCTTGGGGTTTGGGGAGCTGCAGTATTTATTCATAGACAAACTGAAACCTGCACCTTCATTTACTAGCAGTTGACAACTTAACTGCTAATTTCTTGCCTGCTCCGATCACCAACACCTGTCTGCTCTGAGTGCATCCGTGACTCTCTCATGCTTGACCTCAAATTTGCTGCGCATACACTAAGCACTGAGCTATCCCTCTTGTAACATATGTATCAAACTGTGTCAGCACCTTGCAAATATAGAACTGCACAGCAACAACATGGGTTGTAGGGTTTACAGAGGATGGTCTGAAAAAGAGAAAATATCAAGTGAGCCAAAATGCCTTGTTGATGCCAGAGATCAGAGGAGAATGGCCAGACTGGTTCAAGATGACAGAAAGGCAACAGGAAGTCAAATAACCACTGGGTACAACCAAGGTGTGCAGAAGACCATCTCTGAACCAACAACACCTTGTCCAACCTTGAAGCAGATGGGCTACAGCAGCAGAAGACCACACCAGGTGCCACTCCTGTCAGCTAACAACAGGAAACTGAGGCTACAGTTCACACAGGCTCACCAAAACTGGACAATAGAAGATTGGAAAAACATTGCCTGGTCTGATGAGTCTGGATTTCGGCTGCCACATTCAGATGGTAGGGTCCGAATTTGGCGTCATGGATCCATCCTGCCTTGTATCAACGGTTCAGGCTGCTGCTGGTGGTGTAATGGTGTGGGGGAGATTTTCTTAGTACCAGCTGAGCATGGTTTAAACACCACAGCCTACCTGAGTATTGTTGCTGAGCGTGTCCATCCCTTTATGACCACAGTGTACCCATCTTCTGATGGCTACTTCCAGCAGGATAACGCACCATGTCACAAAGCTCACATCATCTCAAACATGACAATGAGTTCACTGTACTCCAATGGCCTCCACAGTCACCAGATCTCAGTCCAATAGAGCACCTTTGGGATGTGCTGGAACGGGAGATTCTCATCATGGATGTGCAGCCGACAAATCTGCAGCAACTGTGTGATGTCATCATGTCAATATGGACCAAAATCTCTGAGGAATGTTTCCAGCATCTTGTTGAATCTATGACACCAAGAATTAAGGCAGCTCTGAAGGCAAAGGGGGTCCAACCTGGTACCAGCAAGGTGTACCTAATGAGTGTATGTAACATGAATGACGTCAGTGCGTGATGACCGTATGTACATTGCATAACATTACGTTAAAACAACTTTAACTTTTGGTTTCACACTGGACACAAACAGCAGTCTCCAGGATGAAAGTCTGGTTTTGTTTGACTCATCCAACCCAACATGTAATTTCTCTCTCTCTATACTACGTCAGTTGCTCTCAGAGCCAAGTATTACCCTGATGGGTTTACATTGGAGTTAGTTGAAAGCCAGGTGTGTCTCATAAAGATGCCTAAGGTTGCCTCTGCCATGGATATCACACACTGAGAGCGTGACAAAGCATAGATAGATAGATGGCCTTTATTGTCCCATGGGGAAATTTATTTTCACAAACTGTCACAACAACATTTGGGTACACAAAAACACCGCCAACAAACACCATGCACAAACACCACCAAAAGCATCTATATTTGATGACCTGGGGATAAGGATGGGCTGGAGCTTCCCAAACTAGTTTCTAACATTTCTAACCAGCAATCTTGAACATTATGACACAAGGTTCTTCTGAAACCAGAAACCTACAGAGGAGAAAACACAGCTCATTTAAATTGCAGGGGTCTAGGGGTGACCTCTAGCTCAGTGGTTCCCCACTGGTGGGTTGCGAGTCCGTTCTGAATGGACCAAAAGTGACTCTTAAACTACTCAAGTTTGTAAAAAACACTAAATTTTGAAGTGCAGTGAATTTCCGGCACAGAGCTTTTATTCTGAAGTACTGTTTCCTGCTGTAGAGTGAGGGCCTATCGGACAGATTGCTGACAGAGACCGCAAGCTAACTCAACAACATGGCAAAATCCAAGTATGATGCAGAATGTATTAAACTGTGTGGACCATGAACTAATGACTGAGGAGAAATCTGGACCCAGTGGCTGGACCGATTGGGAACCACTGCTCTAGCTCACCTGGTAGATCGTGCTCTCCATATAGGCTGAGTCCTCTGAAGCAGCCCTGGTTTAATTCCATCTTGTGGCCCTTTGCTGCATGTCATCCCCCTTTCACGTCTATCTTATCTGTCCTATCAATAAAGGCAAAAATTGGCCAAAAAATAATCTTAAAAAAACTGCAGGAGTCTAATTTAATCACAATCTAAAGATGAAACTGTTTGAAAACTGTCTTCTTTGATTTCTGAAATTGTAAACCAACGTTACATCATGACTGAGAAAAAGAAATGGTTTTACTAATGCTGACAGAAACTTTAGTTTGAGTCAACTAGACCTTGATAATCTATAAACCCTAAGATTTATTTTAAACCCAGAAGTTTTCTCTCACAGTCATGATACTGGCTCCACCTCCACATAACTGCAGGTAAATCTGTGGATTAACATCGTACTCCTGCAGCTGTAATGGCCCAATTTCCACATTTCATTTTAGAGCAACAGTGGTGGTAATTGTAATATGCATGAAAACAAGTGTGTACTTCCTGGTGGAAGAGAAGGTGCTGATATTGTGTGTGAGTGGTGGTGATGATTTAGCTGGGCTGAGTGCTGGTGTGGGTGAGCTGTTAGCTGGGAGAGGCCCGGGATGGGAAGTCTGGGAAAGTCTTAATGACAGACTAGTGGCGAGACGAGACACAGAGCCATAACCATGAATCACATGGTAATTAATGACCAGGTTCCCATGGTCGGGGCTTGTTTGATGGTAAAACAAAAGCTATCTGGACCACGCAAGCGTTATTTACACACATTAGACAGATTAAGATATGGGGGAGGCGGGGGAGAGACGAGGGGGGGGCAAGGTTAAAGAGAGCCGCTTACGTGGTGTTTGTGATAAGAGGAGGGTAGTAACATGACCAGCAGGTAAAGTGGAGATGAGATGGACTGGGGCTAATGAGGGAGTGCGGGACCAGCTGGCTGCCCGGCTGCAGAGTGAAGGGGAGGGCCAAAGGTCCTGCTAATGATAGCGTCGGCCCCTCCAAACTACACCGGGGTCACACAGAGGGGGCAATAAAGCAGAGCCTGCCTGCATGAAGACGTTAAGCACACTGAGAATCATGTGGTGCCTGCCTGTGAACTTAGTCATCTCTCACTCATTTTCTCACCTTCACAACAATGAGTCATGTAGTCAGTTTCTCACAGAGAGAAAAACGTGATAAAATGATGAGAGCAGCAGCCAAAGAGCTTTGAAGTGTAGGATTATGGGATACTATTGGTGTTGCAATAAAAGAAAAACATGGTTATGAAAGTCTAATGACACTTTCTGCAAAAACACTGCAGTGCCGTATGGTTATAACACTGAAAGATATTCACTTATAATGGCTTAAAGGAGCATTATGAAGTTTTGGTATACTTTACTTTCCTTACAACAAATCTACAAGACTTTACACCACTAATAACCTGTTCTCCAAAGCATACATGTCACTATGAAGATGTTAGCGAGTGAAAACAAGAACTGAAGCCTTCTTCTTCTTCTTCAAGTATTTTAATTGTCCAATACTTGGATTTATGACCAAATACCCTTGGACTTGTGTGACAAATGTTAGTTAAGCTCGGTTTCGATGACGACCATGGCAAACATCACGTTAGTATTGTAATTTAAGCTTATTAGCATGCTGCCGTTATAATTTAGCTTGAAGCAACATTTTATCTGAGTACACAACACTTTCTCACTCCAACCTCGTCACATATCAACGTTTGGTCATGGACTTTCTACGTATACAACGTCCAAGGTACCCTAAGTGGTTGTTGACGTTCTGGGACATGGTGTCAAGTTCTGCCTGTTACATGCATTGTCTTCTTTCAAAATAAACACACTACGCTGGTAAAATGCGGCAAATTTACTTTTTCCCCCTTCAATAACAAAAACACGTGGCTGGGTTTAGAATAAAGGAACAGAAGCAAGTGGTTTTCTGCTAAGAGAAATGCAATAACAGCTGTAATGTCGCTGCAGCAAATATGGTGGAACATTTAAGCAGCAAAACTAAAAATTGTAGCTATAAACCTGACAGAGGAAACAGAACTAAACTTTTAGCTTCTGAAGTAAGCAATTAAGTTACACTGCTCCTCACGTAAATGTGCACAGCCATCTCTTTTTTTTTTCTTTTCAACTTTTTATTGAAGTTTCAATCCAAATACATAAAACAAATACACAGAAGAAAAAGAATACAAAACAGATATCCCTCCCCCCACCCCCCCTCAAGCAGCTAAAGATGTAACACATATAGACAGGTTTAAGACATTGTGAGGTTGCAGTCTTCTCATGATAGTTACCAAATATATCAGTCAGTCAACAGGTGCAGATGCACACATACCAAAAAATAAATAAATAAATAAAAAATAGATAAATAAAAATAAAAATGCAAAGAGCTCTAGAGTCCATTTTGCGCACACAAAATGATCTTGATTTTCTCTATAGAAGAAGACCAGGAGGAGATAGCCATCTCTTAACGAGGAGTCAGACAGCAGCTCTGCAGCTCTGCTCTCTGCTATGTTCACATTTTACAGAATGTAATATTTTCCTCAATAATTATTTATTATTTCACCCAATGGTGCATCACTGTGTGCCTAACAAGCACAGTGTACACATGTGTGAACCCGCCTATATGGGCACATCTTCTCTTTATAGGGAGTCAGACTGTAGCTCTGCTCTGCTCTCTGCTACGTTCATATTTTGGAGAATATGTTATCAATATCCTTCTCATTCATGATGTGTTATTTCACCCACCACCAGTGCATCCCTGTGTGCGTAACAAGCAGAGTCCACATGCGCTGTGAACCCGCCTGTGTAGATACATCTTACTATTTGAATGATGCACCCTTCAAACAGCAGGAAAATACGGCACCACTCTGACTTCAGACCAGGTTTTTGTTGGTCAATGCAACACACTAACAATGTGTCTGAATACACTTTATTTTAGTTGCACCTGGCTCCTGGCACCTTAAATTTTCTCCTTTAGTATGACACTTAACACATTTTTTTCTAGGCTGCGGTACTTATTTAAGGGTGTTGCACAGAATCCCTCAGTAGGTTTCCTTAGTTAAGTAAAAACATTAAGGCATTTACTGCATTGAGAGACTTTACAGTGATAAAATATTACAGTTTCCATGACAACCATTTGTTTGCCTGCGCTCAAGCTTGTGATTCCTAAAGTCTTTTGTGCGACAGTTCAACTAACTTTAAGGGATTCCTTAAGTATTAGATCAAGATAAGGAGAAAACCTCAAATACTTAGGTGAACATTTGAAGAAAACCTTAAGGAGAGGTGTTTTGTGCAACTGATTTTATTGTAAGAAAGCCTTAAAATGGACTTCAAGGAAAATCTTACCCGAGGTGTTTTGTGCAACCGGCCCGAGAGGTTATTTAAGTTTTTCTCTTACTATTAGTGAACTGTTGTCTCTGCACTATCGCCCTTTGTTTTTGTATTAATGGTTTCATGTTTGAACTTGATGATAAAATAAGAAAACATGATACTTTGATTAGTCGCCAAACTCAAACATGCTTCAGACCTCTGCAAGTTGACTTTTCATGGTGTATATACTGCGCTGGAAAACAACCTTAAGATTAAGATATGCCAAGTATAATTCGTTTTAAATATGTAAAATGACAGGTATGGTCCTTTAAAGGTCACTGTCAAGGTTTTAAATGTTTTTACTCTTGCGATTTTTTGTAAAGGCTGATTGATGATTCATGAAGATAAATAAATATATCAAAATTAAAACTTCAGGAAAATACTTTATCAATTAATAATAAATTAATAAGTATTCATATCTATGTTCTATAAGCTTTAGTCTGTTTTAGTGATCCAATCAAAGTAACCTCATGTCCTGATGCAGGATTATATAACGCATCATAAACTAAACACTTCTCAAACATTATTTCTGTCATTTATTATCCTGTAAATCAACGCCTGCACCTACAGATGTGTTTGTAGATAATTACACCCACTGCATTTCCTTACAGTACAGTGTCTGGTTACCCGCAGATGTAACACTCTCCTCTGTTTTACTCACCGCACTGTGTACAAACACATGCACTGCCTTTCACAATAAGAGACACCACACAGGGAACATAAACACATCTCAGAGTGGATAATGCACAACAATATCTTAAAGACACAGAAGACCAATTAGAGGGGTTGATACGATTAAAGGGAAGGACATGCACGCTGCAGTGACAGCGTGCGGGCGGGCTGACGGCCATGCAGAGGGCGGGGCCAGCTGGGCGTGAGCAGGAAGTCCTGACAGGCGTGAGAACAGAAAGATGAAAGAGTTTGGATTGTGGAGGACAACACACACACATAAACCAGGGGGACGTTCTCACGCTTTAGCAACAATGCTAATCATACTGCTGCTAACTGTGGCTGTTAAACTGAGTGATGATGCTGCTGCTCTGTGGTGTTCTCTGTTGTGTACAGACGCTTTACACCCACACAGGCTTTCATAATAGATGCACGCAGTCGCTACTGTTGTTCACATGCTGAAAATACAAACAATTGCAAGCACATGCATGATCACACACACAATCTTGAACATGCATGAACATATGCTTGCATGCACACACACAACCAGATCTAAGAACTCAGTCTTTGATTAATAAACACCTGATAAATGTGTCAGTTCTTAATTATTTGTGTGCATGTATGTGTTTGCATGTGTGTGTTTATGCATTTAATACCATGTGTAGGTGTTTTCTCTTAAAGGAAAAACCACCCTAAATGTTCTGGCTTAGAAACAGCACATTTCTGGGTTCATTATTTTTGTTTTGGTGTGTGTTTCTGGCCAATCACATTCAACCGTTGATGCATCCAATAACTTTGAAAGCACATAAACATTCAAGAATATTTTATTTTAAGTTGCAAGCACTGCTATCAACGCTCAGTTAGACTCAACTGTCTACAGAGCACAATCAGAACTTTACCCACGTACGGCCCACAGCTGAGACTGAGCTCCAGGAGAGCGAGCCTCAACACTTGCTGATATCGAAGAGGATTAGTGGGTGGAATTTTCCTTTAAGAGAAGTTTTTTCCACCCACGGCGGCGCTCTTGTCACATCCCACAGCCTCACACTGTTTCTCTCCGGGCCACACAATCAGCTCTGAGAGCCTGGACACTTCACACACCGAGATGGAGCTATTTTCAGCCGGCGTCAGAGGGGAGCTCTCTGGAAAATCTGTACAGTGTGTTAGGTGTGTGTGTGTAATGTGTGTGTGTGTCAGGAGGAGTCTGGAGCAAGTGTGTTTGTGTAGAAATGTTTGTAAGCATGCTTGTGTATATGCACCATTGTATATGTGAATGCACACGTGTCTTTTACGTGCATGCCGACATGTTTGCATTGATATGATTGTGAACGTGCAGGTTTAACAGACACCATGAAACCCCACGTCTATGCTGTGAGATTTCGATACAGCAGCTCCTTTAGATTTGTGCATTAACACCTATTTTGTAGCTGTAAAGAACTCAGTAAGAAAAATGGTTTATTTACTCTTTACCAACCTGGGTGTGTCACACTAAATCATGACCTCTCTGCCTCCTGACGTGCTAATGATGACGACATCTTTGAGTGAAACATGTCCTGACAGAAAACAACAACAAATAAACCTCTTCTTTGACAAATAAGTCTTAACTCAAGGTCCACCCGAAAGCTTTTTGTGCAACTTTCGAGCATATCTAGCAATCGTCTATTGAACTTTAAATTGAATGAACTTTCACACTCAGTGAAACCAAAAACACTTTGCACTGCTGGTATTTCATGCTTCAATGTATTCTTGTGAGTAATCAACACAACTCAACATTTCTTCAAGTTTGAACAACGCTGTTGTTAATGTGGGGTTAGGTGTCAAGGTGTAGGCACAAAAATCACTGAGTTAAAGTCAAGAAAAGTTCGTGTTTGGGGTTATTATACCTGGTTTTGTCACCATAACCACCACTGGAAATGCCCCCATGTCTCACTAAACAACGCCAAGTTTTAGTGCCACTATCATAACTGGAAATGCCCCGATGTCTTGCTAAAAAACACACAGTTTTGGTGGAACAATTGCGGCTGTAAATAATCAAATGTTTTGGTGCAGCAAAAGGGGCTCAAAATGACCCAATGAGCCTGTTCAGACCTGATATTAACATGTGTGTCAGTGATCCGAACACAAGTGGACACAAGACACATCACTGTTCACACATCTGCCTATCATCATCCAGCTGATCGCTGTTCAGATTTCATTACTGCCACAGTTACTACATCCACACTTTTGCTTGCTGCTCTGGACAGAATACTTGCTAGTCATATTAGCAATTGCGTCAGTACAGCTGGAGGTACCGCTGTCAGCAGAATTCAATAAGTCTCCTTCCATAAGGCGAAATAAGGGATCGTCATACAACACTTCATCCAACTCGAGTGATAGATTATTAAGCGTTAGCACACTGTCAACAAAACAACCACCACGTCCTCCACTGACGACGAAGTCCTTGCATCAAGATGTATCAGTGTTTACACTACAAAAGGTATGTGGTGATTTGATTGTCCAGTGTCGTTTAGAGTTGTATTTAGCACTGTCCACTTGTGATAGGATCACCCAAAACATAAGTTAATACCAGGTCTACATAGGCTCAATGTCTTGCTAAAAAATACCCAGATACCCAGTTCTGGTGCCTTAATCGCTGCTGGAAATGCTGTAATGTCTTGCAAAAAACACCTGGTTCTGGTGCAACCATCAAAGCTGTAAATGCTACTATTTTTTCCACTAGAAAATACCCATTTTGTCATTTGTTGGCTTCAAACAGTAGTAACAGTCTGCAGCCGCTTGGCTTCCATCTTGCCTAGGTTTTATGCCATCCACCATACCCTCTACCTCCATTTACATCTAGAAATGTTTATGTAGAAATGTTGATGTGCTATGTATAAAACCTTCAAGTGTAACATATCTGTGGTTCGCAGAAACACACAATGCCAACATTCTGTTCTGGTAACTGGGCCAGACTAATTCCAGCTCCATTGTTTGTTCCATATCTCTGCTGTCACAGAGTACTACAGTAGCTCTGATTCCCGTACTAAGGATTTGTATGGTTATTTATATCTTTCAAGAGTTTCATGAACTTTGGGTCCTTGAAAATGTTAATTCATTCAGTCATTCATTCATTATCTCTAACTGCCTATCCCATTCAGGGCTGCAGGGAAACTGGAGCCTTTTCCAGCTGACATTGGGCAGGAGGCAGGGTACACCCTGAACAGGTCCCTTGAAAACGTAAGGAAGGAAAAAACACACTACCAATGGAAAAGCTTCTTCAGGAAGGAAGGAGAAAAAAATACTTTAAGTTTCTGCTTGTGATACAGTGAATGAACAATCACGATGAATAGCTGATGTGAAGTCAGGTCAGCAAGTGCTAACACGCTCATTGTAGCAGCTAACCAGCTCGTCAGCAGAAAGGTCAGCCGAGTGCTGCGAAACCTCACAACCAGGAGGAAAGAAACAGGACCAATGAACCGCAACCAGGAGAAACAGGGACCGTTACCACGACACTGCTAAATGAACTATGAGTGTGTTTGCGTGATAATCTGCTTGTGAGGCTGAGTTTCCACATGTGGTGGTGTTCAGGTGCTTGTTTGTCTGAGTGCCGGATAATTGTGTGCATGCATGCTCATACTTCCATGTGTTTGTGCACTCGTTTGTCTTTGGATCTGCACCGTCTGTAGCCAAAGAAGCATTGAATCGCTCTCTTCAAGTGCTCAGCCAGGCGAAGGAACAAACATACACAAACAGCTGGTCCCACATGTCCTAATAAGAGAGTGGCTGACTGGCAGAACATCCTTTCCACCCCGCCACAGATTGGATTTCACTCCTTCAAGGCTCCTGACTTTTGCCTGGCATGGCCTCCTTATCTGATTAGTCCGTCTACAACTGTACAGCAACTGCTGCTACAAACGTCCTTAATCATTAAAGGTTTACCCCACTGAAAAGCTTTCTGTAGAGTATGAAATAATCACCTCCTGTAGGGGTTTGTGGTTTGTTTTTTTATTGGATGATGGCAGCTGTAGTCAACTTGGATTCATAATAATTACTGTAGATTCTAATGAGTCTCCTGCAGTCAGACAGTTGATCCATGTATTCTTTATGTTCTAAACAATTGTCATTTAATTGCCAATAAGTCAAAATCAATCGATTTTTTTGGGAAAAAGTCCCGTCCCTTGTTGCTCTGTGCTCTATGTCTCTGACAATATTTTATTCTGCGTTTCAAAATTAAGCAACAAACCAAGACAGTAAATGGTTTACAGAGATTTCAGAACAGCTTTTGGGTGTTGTAAGGTACAACATGGAGCAAAGGGTACTACATGTACCTGGCGATGTTTTATAAAACAAAACACTAATCAACAAAAAATGTGATTGGCTAATCCACTGATAACAAATAATCATTCTCTGCCAAGCAAAGTAGCTCTGCAGCAACATTTAGCAGAATGGTTGCCAAGCAACACACAGATGCAGTTGAAAGTGTCAACTGTTTTACAAACCCGTGGCAACATGGACCCAATATGTCTTGCAGCTTGCCTAGGACAACGTTGAAACTGAGCTTAAGTTAACTTAACACAAACCATGCTAGCTGAAACCTGCTAACTTGTTATTGCCACCACAGAAGGCCCGCCTTACACTTAATCTGATTGGACAATGGGGAAAAATGCCATTGACGTCAGGAGATTTTTCTCCTTTGATATTTTTGAACTTAAGGTGTTCCTGCAAAAATGCGAGGCAGACAGAGTGGAAAAATACAAGGCTCTCAGCAATGCAGGAACAGCACGCAAAACACTTCATTCTCATTGAAAACAATTTCAAAAAGCTGCCCCAGGCTGCTAAAACATGCCATCTGATCATGTTGCAGTTACATTACCACATATTATAACCACATATGTATCTACCATTGGCAGCTATTATTCTCACTTTCCCTGAGTAGTCTTCACTTGTTTATGATATCAATTTTGTTACAGTGTCGCCCCGTTAGCTAGCAACTGACAACTTAGCTAGAGAAAGGGGAGCATAAGGTCTAATTAAGCTGGTAATGAGTATTTTTTTTAAAGAGTTTTTTTCCCATCTTCGTTTTCAAAAAACAAATCCACACACAGTTATGAACAAATCTCTGTTGCGAAAACGCCTGTTAGCAACCAGTGCTATTCTGGTCACAACTGGTCTGGACTGAGCTACTGCTGCCCGATGTTTACTTATCTTATTTATCTTATATACTTTATTCATCCCCATGAGGGGAAATTCTTTTTTTTTGCGACAGGAATTTAAAGGAATAACAGCAAACACTCACAAGCCAAAAACTCTGTTTTCCTTGTCTACATGTCAACGCTGAAAACGTTTCTGAAAATCTTCATTCTAGACAAAGTTTTACAAAAGGTTTGTTTTTAAAGATGTAAAACTTTGAAAAAAGCACATTGAAAAAAGCTACATGTACACAAATAATTGTGTGGGCTAGGTCTTAATAGGCTACAAATAAAAACATACAAGCTAGTGTGGCGTGAGGAGGAGAGTGAAGTTTGTTGCAACAACGCCACCTTGGCCACCTTCACCCAAGGAAATTATTACGAGTACTTTAAGCTAATGAGGTCGCATATGTTCCACAGGGTCAGAGACGTGTTACCATAAAAAGAAGGAATTTATTTACAAAATTTAATCAACAATATGCAACTTAAACTGCCCGAAGCGAGAGAGTTCAAATATCTCAGGGTCTTGTTCACAAGTGAGGGCAGAATGAAGCGTGAGATGGATCTGCGGCTTGGTGCAACCTCTGCAGTGACAGACCATCCTGGTGAAGAGGGAGCTGAGCCAGAAGGCAAAGCTTTTGATTTACTGGTCCATCTACATCCCAACCCTCACCTACGGTCATGGGCTCTGGGTAGTGACCGAAAGAATGAGATTGCGGATACAAGCTGCCAAAATGAGTTTCCTGCGTGGGGTGTCTGGGCTCAGCCTTAGAGATAGGCCGAGAAGCTCAGAAATCCGGAGGGAGCTCGGAGTGGAGCTGCTGTTCCTTCACATCAAAGGGTCAATTGAGGTGGTTCAGGCATCCCATCCGGATCCTCCTGGGCGCCTCCTGTTAGAGGTGTTATGGGCAGGTCCCACTGGTAGGAGGCCCCGGGGCAGACCCAGAACATGCTGGAGGGATTACATATCTAGTCTGCCCTGGGAAGGTCTCGGGATCCACCAGGAGGAGCTGGAAAGCATTGCTGGGGAGAGGGATGTCTGGGGTACTTTGCTCAGTCTTCTGCCTGCACCACCAATCTTTGGATAAGCCGTTGAAAATGCATGGATGGATGGATGGATGTCATGAACACCAGGGTTTAATAATGAACTAATTGATAATACACTACTGAAGTGTTAACTTACCACAGATTGTTGGTGTAGTTTGTCCTCTTTGGATTGAGATAAAAGGTGGACTGGGTGGCAGCAACGACCGGTATTTCTCCAACAAAGTTACATGGCACAGTGGGTTCCCTGGCTGTTCAATCATAACTTCCCATTGGCTCCCTGTTTATCTTTTGCCTGTATCTTTTGTGCATTCATTGAAAGACAGTGTTGCATACTTCTGACTGTTCTGGTCCAAGTGGATGATAAATGATTCATGCTTCTGTTGGGCTGTTGCCCGTCTTGCTCTGCTTCCCATATGACAATAATTTGAGACTAATTGAAACAGTAACACCATCACAGCTGTATCTAAAAACAGCCTTCAATGCAACTCAGCCATTCGTAATCCAAGACCTTGAGCATCCATTTTATGACCCACAATTCTATCACCTAAGATGGCAAACACAAACCAAACTAAACCTCACGTAGCTCAAAGGGCAGGAAGTGGAGATGATCTGAATCCAGGCTTGACTCGTTCGTCTCCATGCTCACAGCTTTTCAGATCGACAGGTACAAGGAAAGCATGAAGACAAATACCAACCGTTACCAATGACTTCCTCAGAATAACACAGTGATTCTTCAGATGAAAGAACCCTGTGTGTCATGATGTCAAGTGATCAACAGCCAGAGCACGAATCAGTGAGAATTATTTATGTTTTAGCTCCTAATGCTGCCGAGGAGACCGGGAAATCCAAGAGGTTAAATGTTGAACACTGTTTCAGATATATTTTCAGTGGTAAAATTGGTCTTAACTGCAAGAATTGCAACCGTTTTAAAGTCCTTAATTTATTTGCTTAAGCCTGTAATCCAGTACTTGGTGTATTCTTTAAAAATCAATTTCTGTTGAGTTCTGCACACACATAGCCTGAACATGGATATGTGAGCAGAAGACAGAGTGTGATTGAAAGAACAATCTGAACAATACCGCGGAGGACACCTGTTGGTTTATATGGTGTCCGCGGGGTTGTAAGGATCTTATGTTATTTATGTCATGAACTGTAAATCTGTCAGACCCTGCTTTAAATCTATTTTTAACCGCCATGTTGTTATGCCAGAGACAGAGTTCCATATGTTGTCAATGTAATGGACAATAAAGTTGTCAGATTTGCAGGACGTATGTGTGTGTATGTCGGAGAAGATTGATGCGTGATGAATAGGAAATGTGCTCCAGACGACAACATTGACTGTAAACATGTGTGAGGGTTGGAGAAGTACATCCGGCTTCAAAAACACCATTGTATAAAAATAAATTAAAGCCTTAATAACCTTTAGTTTTGTTCATTTTTTAAATAATTTCTAGCCCCTAGTGTTACTTTGTCCTTGACACCATTGGTTTCAGACCACTTTGGTTCCTTGACATCTTCTTTTGATTATATTTGACATTCAAACGTTGCTTTGTAACTCAACACAAATTGTTGTTTTTAGATCTGTTTGTGTATGATTAAAATCTCCCCCAGACATGTTTGAAAGTAGGTAAAAATACTCTGAAGAGAGGCCGGAAGCAGATCTACTCTTGCTCCTTCATTGAGAAATCCTGGACCTGGCCTCCTGATCTCGCCCTGCCAACCACCGGTGCTGGCAGTATATTTCACTTTTGCTTTCTACCAAGCCCCCAGGAACTGGCACTGCACTTTTAAGCCAATTCTCATGGTGGCAAAACTGTGGAATTACAACTTCTATGTCTTTCTCATGATGCCATTGGGCCCAAAAAGACCTTTTCTCATAGACTTGCATTGTAAAGGATATGAATAATTTTAATGAGCGTCACAACCCCCACGAAATGACTCGTTTCACTATCAGAATTTAATCCATTCAGTCTGATAACTTTTGGAAAGACTGGAAGAGCACGCAAGATTAAATCATTTTATCACAACTGAACCGAGACCTTCTTGAAGAGGTGGTCTCAGTCCGGTTACAAACAAACTCTGGTGCGGTTGGTTTGTGGTGAGAAGGTGTTCCGACCTGGATGTGAACCAACTGCAGTCACATGACACATTGTTTGGGTTAAACATGAGCATGTTACAGTCCTGGAGGATTATTAATGTGCACCTCCTCCTGTACTGCCTTAATATGCACATTCAGCACATCCAATGCATCAAAACATTGTTTTCTAGTTGGAGCCGCGCCTCGTTTTCAAACTGTATGGTTTGACTAAAATGAACAATGACAGCAATATAGTCCACAATGAGCAGCGCTAAAATCAACCTGCGTAGTTGTCCCTCCATTGTGACATTAGAAAGTGTCACATTTATCTTGCAAGTGTACTCTTCTTCAACGTTTGCTTTACTTCCTGGATTTTTCCCACATGGAAATTCTGACCAATCAAGAGCAGCTTTCTCGCACAAGGCATTTGATCTGGTCTGCTTGTAAATGCTGCCGTGAGAACATGAACCAACTCTAAGCAGTTAAACAACTTTGGAACAAAATTAGTCCCTGATTCAGACAAAAGGAGACGACTCTAGGTCTGACAGCACCCTACCTCTTGGCAAGAAAAGTCACTAAGCATAGGTCCTGAATGTCAAAACTTCCTTTAAAAGCACCTGAAAACTTGACTGAACAACTCTTCTTACACAAAACAAATCCATACTTAAAATGTGTCTGTTTGGTTTCCAATTACTAAATTCTGATAGATGCTTAGAAATACCTGATGTCACCTTTCCCCAAACAAAGCCCTTCTTTAATCAGAATCATTCTTACTTTGGCCATTAACAGTGTGTTCATCTAGGACCCCATTGCTTGACGAGGAGCTGATGAGAAAAACAGGTCTGCTTTAAAAAAGAAAAGTCTGAATGAACCAAAAGAATAATGACTTGGTCTTTGGCCCGTGGCTCTAACTTTGCACCACAAGACAGACAAATGAGACTGAAAACATCTTTGGCAGAAGAAATTAACACACCACTACATGAAGATGAGCTCGTGAAATTCCCAGTGTTGTACGTGTTTGAGGTATTACTTCCTGATTTGGCAAGCAAACTTTTAAGTTCCTGCCAAAAATGCATCACACCTTCTGCCACATTCCTCCGCTGCCTCATTTAATCCTGACTGAAGGAAGAGGGAAATTGTGCATTCAAGCAGTTAAATTTCACAACGCAAACACAATTAGCCGCCAACTTTTAACTTCTGAGAGTCTGTATCGCTTGAAATTAGTATCATTGAAGATCCTGTGTCCTCATGACAGACTCAGAGAGGATTCAGAGCATCAAGATCTTATTAAAAAGGACAGGAAGCATCCAGCAGATGTTCATCCTGTGTTAGAGACTGTTTTATTGACCCCCAGAGTGACCGTCTGTACTTCAGTCCTTACAGTTGCTCAGGAGCACTTCAGCAGAGCAGGGACATGTTGTCCCCACTGCCATGCTGCTGACACTACCCAGGTCTGCAGGACAGTGGATGTGTGTCACCTCTCTGGAGGGTGATTTTGGGAGGGTGGGGTTTGGGGGGGTTTGCTGATGTGCTGTTGACAGTGTGTTCAGGACAGAGGCAGCTGGGAATGCAGAGCCAGCGCTCCTCTGTGTCTCGCTAATCAGGCTTGTCCTGTTGTTAGCCGCTACCAGTCACAGACACTTCTTTTCTCCCACACAGCTGTAGTCTACAAAGATACAATATACTGTTTTGTACATACGGAAGGTCATAGAGAAAATAGCTAAATTCGTCACCCAAGAGCTGCAGATTTAACATCATGCTGTTAACATCGTGTTGTTGGTTTGTTAAGTTGCCGCCGTTGTTTTTATATATTGTTATCTGTCAGAGAAATTCCCTGGCCACACACAGTACTCACGTTGAGGTTTCTAATTGGGTTTTCACATGTGTGAGGCCGTACCTACACCGTAGCCTGACGTGCACCTCCTCAGAAATGTCACTACAAGTGGCGGTGACACAGACCTCCTGTTTATTTCTGTAAGCTGAAACCATTTCCCTCAGTGGAAACTTTAACATTACTTTAATTTCACAGATAAGAAACAATAAATTGTGAAGACAATAAAGCCTCCACATAAATAGCATTTTAAGTCTTGTGTGTGATTTATCCTGGCTTCATATGAGAAGAGGAAATCTCCGCTAATCGCTAGGCTAATTCATACAATGTAAAATGCCATAGGCTGGCACTAATAAAGTCAGCATGTTATATTTGTTTGGAAAACGTGTTTAGTATCAGACAGTTGTTTTGTCAGTGAACCTTGTGAGCTGTAATGGAGCTGAATTTTGTAACGTTACCTTTGTGAAATGTTGCTGTTGTCCCTGGCGTTATATGAGTCGAGGAAATGTCTGCTAGCTGCTAGGCTAATTTATACAATGTAAAATGCCATAGGCTTGTGCTAAAAACGTTACCATGTTGTATTTGTGGGGAAAATGTGTCCAGATAAAGACAAGTGTTTGTCTGTGGATGCTGCGAGTTACAGTGAAGCTGATTTGTGTTCTTGTGTTTGAAATTGTCTCTATAATGCCATGTTTAATGTGTGTTTAATGTGTGTTTTGAATCAACTAAACTTTACAGCACTTCAAGGAAACCCCGCCGCCGACTAGTGTTTTGGAGATGTAACTGCAGAGTGACACAGACACACCACTGCATGAGTATAAATGCTCACAACAGCCTAAGTCACATGCGTAGGTTAGGGTGTGGGCTCTGCATTGAGCTGATGCACAAGTATAAATCCAACTTTAGCTTGGGAACCAGATGAATTTGAAAGCTCATGTTTTAATTGCTCTGGCAGTTGTGTGTGTGCGTGTGTGTGGTCCCCTTCAATTAAACAAACAGATTTTCCACCCGATCTGACCTGCTTCCAGCCAGTCACAGCCCTTTATTTAATACAGGGCGGGTCTGATATGATGACTGACAACCTAAAGAGCCTTCTCACTTAATGCAAAGTATATGATGATGTAATTTTCGGTTTGCACACCCTTGAGCAAGGGACACTATGGCAAGCATAAACCTAGCTCAGTGAAGAAGAGGCCTGAAAATGACCAAGATGGCCGCTGCTGATGTGGAACTTTCTGTTGCAGCACTATTTTCAAACTCTGATGGCAAAAATGGCAACACTCATTCACAGACATACTGATGTCACGTTACATTTGGTTGCTCTGATTGGCTGTAGGTCTACCACAAGCATCCAAAAGCATCTATGGCTGTTGATAATGAAAATAAACTGAGAGGTTCCAGAGTTTGCAAGTTGGTTTGGCCATGCAAGGCTAATTTACCGTCATATTCACACCTCAATTTACAGTCAACAATAAACCCTTGCACAGTGGGAGGAGGCTGAAGAAAACCCACACTATCACTGGAAGAGCATGCAAACTCCACAGAGGTAATAAATAGTGTGTTTGTGGAGGATCCCATCCCTGATAAGAACCCCATTAAGAAGACATGTTTTTTAAGACCCTTTAAATAAGTTATGTTTCAAAAATACGACTGGGGGCAGGGGAGAAATCTGATTACTGACCTGCTGCACGCACACGTAGATTTACAGTCACTAAGCTCCCATAGTGCATGTAAACTCATTCTCCGATTACCAGCGTAACCTGGTTTCATGAGCGCATGCACACGTGCTGTACTGACTTCTTTCATATCTCTCACGAGTACACCTACTTGACACATTATACAGTATAATCCTTACCAGATCATTTTGCACAAGGCCTAATAGAAATGGCAAAAAAAAAAATAAAAAATCACATGCTCAAACCCTTACCGACTTTAAACAGGTTTGTGTTGTTTAGCCAGGAGCTAAACATGTACCACCACCGTGCAGCTGAACATGTGATCAGCTCCTCCAGTGGAGGTCTTTCATGGTAATTAGTCTGGCTTACAAAGGATCTTAGCTAATGTTCCCTGCAGACACTGCGCTGATTGTTGTACCCAAAAGGCACAACACAACACAGGTGAACAAACAGGGCTCAACCTCTCCAAAGCACCTTGAGTGCAAAGATATTTTTTTGTTTCCTTCTAAGCCGCCGTCAAACATGATCCGGGTGCTTGGAGACCAAACCAAACACAGTGGATTCAGAGAGGAACAGAAGGAGAGAGGAGCTCACACACACACACACACACACACACAGATCCATTTGTCTTCATTAATGCATTATACAGTTTAAAGGGTTATTGTACTTGGCAGATTGAGAGAGAACATATTCTCACTTACAGAAACAGCCTGTAGGAGTGGCTGTAGAGGAGGCAGGAGATGAAACTTTATTGGTCCCTGTGGGGAAGAAAACAAGTCAATGCAACAACCAAAAGAATTTAACTTTGATTTAGTGCAGCAATAAAGTAAGATGTAATATAAACATAAAGTAGCATAAGCCATAAAACCACATAAAACTGGTATAATGAATGTATGGGCTCCATAAACAAACACGTGAAATCTCCAGCTCAGATGCACAGACTCTTTTTATAACGTACAAGAACTAAGGTATTTATACAACTGTATAGTCTTCACACACGTTTATAAGTACTTTCGTATGATTAATATTTTGTTAAACATGGATTTCCCCACAAAAAAATAAAAAAATATAAGAAGAAAATCTGGATCTGGCCCACTACCACTGCTTGTTTCACTTTCACTTTCTGCAGCGCTGGCACGGCACTAAAACAAGACAAATCTAGCTATGGAAGATGAGCGCTGGGTTGACTGGTGAACGGGAAGTGTGCATCAAAATGGTGAGCATTAGCGTCACAGTCACCAAACTTGGAGACGACACATCGTAAAGGCATGGATATTCTTCCCAGTGTTGCGCTCCCCATGATCCTGTGGACACCGCCATTGTTGTTGCTTGCTGGCTTGTCAGTGTTGCCAGATCTTGGGAGAGAAACAAGCAACCAGGGCTATGGAAACAAGCCCAAAAAAAAAAAAAACCGAAAGCGACTGTCGTGCGTTTAAATAACTTATTAGATGGATATATAAAGAGAAAGGTGACATTTAGAGAGCAAGCCCAAAGTCACGGCTAATAAGCGGACCTGGCAACCCTGCGGCTTGTCCTCCTCACATTTCTTCCGTCCTCCTGCGTGCTGACATGGGACGTATCCCGCCTCTCATTGGCTGATGCTCTTTGTCAGTCATGTCACACTTCTCCAGTTTTCTAGCATGCCAGATATCCAGTCCCAGTCACAGACGAGGGGGCGACTCGCTCGTAGGCTTGTTCACACATTTGGACTCATCATGGCAGACTATCGGCCGACTCACCTCCGACCCAAGGTGGCTCCCAAGATCCTCTGCGACATCAAAATCGCGGTGAAAATTGTGTAATGTGAACTAGGCCTAAACGTATGTATACATCAAACAGGGAACCTAAAATGTCAACATCATGGAAAAGGTAAAGTCAGGGAATCACCAAAGTCATCAGGGTTCATCCTGTTGGGACCATGAAAGTTAAAGTTATATGACAATCAATCCAATAGTTCTTCATATAATTAAATCTGGCCCAAAATGGTGGACTGAGAGACCAACAAACTGATGTTGCCATCCATAAAGACACGTCTCTAGTATTAGTGTGGATAAATATAATAATAATGAACAGGGTTGCAAAACATTTTTCTCAGCTATCTCAGTAATGGGGTGTTCTCTTGGTTGAGCCACTGGCCTTACAGTAGAGTCTGGCTAAGGGCCTTTGCATGTCACTGTTCATCTCTCCCTTGTTATTTCCTGTCACCTCCACACTGTTGATTTCACATAAAGACAAGTGATTGGAAAAACACTAGTTGCTAGTAGCTGGTGGATAGAATGACAGCTCTGGTTGTGGAAACTGTGTTGGATCATCATCATTTAAGGGTTTGAGACACTGTGGGTTTCATGAACATGCACACTAACGACATTTGTTTTCTTTTTTGCAGTGCGTCCAATACCCAAACTACCATACTATTTAGTGTGGCAGAAAAAGATTTAGTATGTCCTAGTACATAGTATTTCAAATGCAGTATGTCAAATATACCAGGATGTCCTACTGCATACAGTCGATTCTGCAGTATTCAAGCCAGCATGCCTTTCTGGCTATTCTGACCCACAATCCTCTGCACAGTGGACGATACATCACAATGACTGAGCCGCAGATGGCTTGACAGCTGACAGAAGCAAACACTAGCAATCATAAAGATAACCAATTACAACAAAAGGGCATAACTGTAAAAAATAACAATGACAGAGACATGCATAACTTTGTCATGAATATAATATGCTAGAATCTACAATGCATAGAGTACTTAAGGGGCCGTACACATGTTGCATCTTAAACTGGCTGGAAAACACGAGGTTGGGCGCTGGACACTACTCTTGTGCCTTTTCTGTGCCAGCTTTCAAGAGCACAGTGGCAGCAACTTTAACAAGCACTGTATTGTAGCCTCTTTATCTGAAATCCTGAGTGCAGAGCTGATCTTCTTCCAGGAGCTGTTTATAAGTGTGTAGGCCTATCGTCTGTGAGACAGATGTAAAGCTCTGGCAGCTCTAAAGCATAATGATTAACTTCTTCTCCATGTTTATCACAGACTGATATTAACCGAAGGGAAAGATGTGTGTTGGCTCTGATTGGTTGGTCCTCGTCAAATGACATGTCGTGTACATAAAAAAATGAATTTGAAAGCGCAAAAACGTGGCATGTGTACAGGCCCTAAAAGTTCAGACCATATACATTGCAAAATAACAATATCAGAGCTCTACACGTTCACTTGTTTCTGGTGAGCTCGCTGAAGGACGTTTTATTGTAATTCCAAGTTAACTTCAAATGATAATGTTATGATATGATGCGTTCCACTCTCATCTTTTTTTAAGTGTAAGTCAATAACCTTATGACTTCCATGAAATGTCCATGAGACTTGGTCACTAAAAAGTCTTTTAAATTAATTTCTTAAAAAGAGTGTCCTCTGTGTGAAACAATATAACGTGAAAATATAAAGGACGTCACGTACAGAAGGAAACACTGTGTTTAATAACAGTATATGAATCAAATCCTCAACTGGAGTTAACAGGTACACACTCAAAGTTCGCCCACGTGTTGACAAGGACTGTGATTGAATAGAAAATAGAATAAGTGGCACTGGGAGGAACCTCCTTCTGATGTGTATTTCCTGGTTTATATAAGGGTCCTCCATGTCTCATAAATCTATTAATACCCCGCCACCAATGTGAATGCAACGGGGCCTTCAAATGCACCATTCTCCTTGCAATGCAACACAACACAGGCTGCGGTGCACGTACACACACCAGGGCTTTGTGCGGTTGTTTGTTATCAGCAGGAACCCGGGTCTACATGAGGGAGGAAATGTTACTGGTTCCCACCATAACTCAGCACAGGCCTAATCAGTAATGGTAGCGTGATGAATGGAAGGCTACAGTACACACGGGCCTTTGTCGCGAGCCGTAAACAATGAGTCAGGCTGGTATATCTGACAATTATAACCACCCTTCAAGGACTTCTTAACATATCCAAATGCGGTCTTAACCCCCCCCCCTCCTCCGCACACACATCCCCCTCCTCCTCCTCTTTTTAGCGCCAGTCATGTGGTTTTGTGAAATGACAGGCTCCACGTTCTCACACACAGTAAATCAGATACACACACAACAGTATATCACTGTTGGCGTTTGACCTCCACCGGGCCGTTCGCAAATGTCAGAATATAGCGAGCAGCGATGCAAAAAACTACAAAGCAGCAAATGATAACCTCCATGTTCTCACGCTTTGTAGTCACACACACACACAGAACATTAAACCTCTGTCAGGCCGGTTTGACCTACACAGTGTTGTACTCAAGCGCAAACTCAGCGCAGGTCAGAGGCTTTTATACTGATATGTCTCAGTTATGAAACAAACAAAACAAAATTAAGCTAAAGAAGCTAAAATTTTGGAGTTGGCTAAAGCCTAGTTCACATTACACGATTTTCACCGTGATTGTGATGTCACAGAGGATCTTGAGAGCCACCTTGGGTCGGAGGTGAGTCGGCCGATAGTCTGCCACGACGAGTCCTCATGTGTGAACAAGCCTACGAGCAAGTCGCCCCCTCATCTGTGACTGGGACTGGATATCTGGCATGCTAGAAAACTGGAGAAGTCTGACACGACTGACAAAGAGCATCAGCCAATGAGAGGAGGGATACGTCCCACGTCAGTACGCAGGAGGACGGAAGAAATGTGAGGAGGACAAGCCGCAGGGTTGCTAGGTCCGCTTATTAGCCGCGACTTTGGGTTTATTTTTTTGTCGCTTACAAATATTGGTAGTCGTGGGTTGTGTTTTTTTGGGCTCGTCTCTAAAGTGGAGTTGCTTTTTTGGGCTTGCCCTCTAAATGTCACCTTTCTCTATATATATCCGTCCAGGGTCCAAAACTAACTTTTTCACTTACCAGCCAGGCTGGCTGGTAAGTGAAATTTTTACCAGCCAGGCAAATATTTTACCAGCCAACAAAATAAAAATTGCTTTTTAAGTGTTGTAATTTGCTATCAGTATTATTTAGCATGTCATTTGGGTCTTGTATGCAATTCTCAATCAATATTTTAATAGTGTGCACTAATATTAGTAATAATGTATGCTAAAATATGAATAACTGTTTCAATAGTTAAGTGTAATATTTGGGTTACTAAATTCTGTAGTATTCTTACTACAGTACAAAAAGAATCTTTCATTAAGGAATTTTACATGAATCACTGACTTCAGTCCCCTTTGGACAGTTGAGACATAAGATTTGAGCTCGACCAGACTGCAACAGCAGGGCCTGCCCTATATAAACATGAATGTCTGACCAGTGGTGGACAAAGTATTCAACGACATGACTTGAGTGAAAGTAAAGATATTCTTGGTCAAATATTACTCCAATACAAGTGAAAGTTGTTCAGTCATTTTTTTTACTTAAGTGAAACTGCACCAACTGATTAACATACAAGTAAAGAACAGTCCCTTCATAAGTAAAGAACAGTCCCTAAAGTGCAGTGAGGTTTGTGGATGGTTACCTGCCACAAAGAGAGAAATGTGAACAGCTCGTTTCCCCTCTGACACAACACATACCTGTGTGCTCGGCTGTTCAGGTACGTTTGGGCAGCGATCGCAGCGCACCGAAATTCTCACGCGAGCCCGTTCACATTACGGCCGGGTTCCACCGGCTGCAAAGCGTCACGTCAGTGTAGCGTCGCGGCGTATTCATTTGGGCTCCACTGACTGCGTGGAAGCAACACATAGAGAAGCCAGCGGGGTTGTTTACCGTTTGCTGAGCCATGAAATGTTAAAGCATTTTCCACCTAAGTTATTACATATATTTGAGTTATCTACAAGTTTACTGTAGGCTACTGTTTGTCATCTACTCGCTTTCAAATGTCCGCCACAGACATTTACACAATGTCACGGATAAACATGGGTAAATGCCTGAAAAAAAATCATCACATATCACCTCTGATAATGGTTTATTCATTTAAAAATACATTGTGTTCCTTTAGCACACTATTTCATGTAGTTTTTATCTGCTGGAGGGTTACGTAGGGGAGCGTAGCGCAACAAAAATAGAAGAGCAGCCTAAAATAGAGAGTTGTCAGGCGGCAGACGGGGGTTGTCGCGCCGCTCCCTTTGCCGGTGGAGCCGCTGTAATTGATTAACAGGGGGGCGAGCTGCTACGGGACTCGCGCTGCAGACGTGTCGCGCTGCTGACGTGCCCGGTGGATCTCGGCCGTCAGACGCGCATTTCTCCACGCCGGTCAACAAGCGGTTCTGCTCCCAGCTGTTGTCTCCATCACATTTGGGGCTGTTTTTCCATCATGGGTAACTGCCCGGCTTGACACATTCACTCGCGGCTCGCGCAGAAAAGAGACCAGACGCCGAAACGATCACTGCAGGGCAGCTCCGCGGCCGGTGTGGATGACACAATTGGTTAACATGGGCGCTGAAAGGAAACTGGCTTCGCTTCTAGGCACTTCGAGGCTATTCACAGCGCTTCCGCGGGCGGTGTGGCCCTGGCGTTACGTGACCAAAGATCGTCTCTGCCTGAAATACACATTACTTTGCCAGGAAGAATATCCATGCCTTTATGATGTGTCGTCTCCAAGTTTGGTGACGTCACCACATTATCTGGGGCTCTGTCGGCGAGGGCTCGGTGGAGAAATCTTGTGGTGTGCACACAGAGGTCGTAACGCAGTTGGCGAGACTGGTAGACTCAAAAGACACTCAACACTCAAAATCTTGTAATGTGTACTAGCCTTAAATCGGGAAAACAACTGACCAAGACTGAACTCTCTCAGCACATTACCTAGGAGGGTTAGCAGCCTTAGCAAGAGGCCCGAACTTTAAGGTGGGCTGGGACAACCAGTTAGCACAGATAATAATACCAGCAAAACAGTACAAAAGACACGCACATCCTAACGTCCAGTGGAGTGGATGCTGGACCAAAGAACTGTCTGGCAAAGTAAAAGACAAGTAAGTCCTCACACCAAGTAGCTCCTGTTTAGAAGGATTTTGATGCAGAGTGACATTTCGAGCCACATGACTCTTCCTCAGACTTCTTCTGTTTTATTTGTTAGCCAGAGCTCCTGGACAAACAAACCATAAACACGGTTTATGTGAGTTTTTGCAGCCTTGTCTCACTCATAAGGTGTCAAAAAATACTCCACTTGGGCAGTGTCCATCACTATAGGCTAATGACACCAGGGGGACCCTTTAGTGTCTGTATTAAATTGCCTAAATCTCACCCCAAATCCCTTCCATGTCAAGATACAATGAAAATGGCAGCTCCCAGTGTCATTACAGTGATGTGGGGGGATTCTGCCCAGGCCTCAAAGTATGACAAGTAGGGATGACATCACATTGGCTTTTGAATACAGCTCTTGGTCACACCATCAGCTGATGAAATCCATCATCACTCACTATGTGTCGTGAAATGAGTCAGGTGACAACCAAGTGGCACACATAAAATGACAATTACAGAGCACCAAAAGAACCTGCAAGTACAAGAGAGAGAGCAAATAAATGTCAACAGTTCTAGATTCTGTGTACTGTACTTCTAATTAAAAATAAAATAATATAAAAATCACCATGTTTTAGGTGCTTGAGGAAATGTCAAGGGCCACGTAACACGTAGCACTTCTTAGTCATATAATCCATGGGATTCACTTGCCTCAGGTTGGGATATGAGTGTACATTTACTCCACACTAGCTCTTGCATGCACTCCTTCAGAAACATGCAGATGACCTAAAATTAGTAGTTTCACAGTGTACCTGAACACAATGGAGTTTTGAAGGAAAGGACCCCTCAGGGTGAATACTTTTGAAATGGGTGGTTTGGTTCTGCTTCTCCCTGCGTTGAACAAATTAAAATATTTCACTGTTACTAATGGGAATTCAAAGGAAAGCTCTGGGGCAATAATGATATTTGATAATTAGTTACTGAGACACACCTTAAATCAAATTATGTAAACAACAGTCCTTTGACTTCAGCGCCATGAGTTTGAGTCATGCCACAAATCAAACGCTGATGTTTCCACAGAAAGTGGGACTCTAGTTATTTATATGTTTGAGCCTTATTCCACTGAATCATGTTTTATTCTCATTTCAGTGTATGAAATCATCATTAAGTTAACCTTTTTCACCTCCCAAGCCAGCGTGTCTTATTGTGACATGTACATATTTACAGAGAAATGCTGAAAATGTATATTTTTACTTCACCGTTCCACAAGTTTTTTATGCTCCAAGGACCCGTATCTAAAAGCATTTTCAACCAAAAGCAATTTGGCACATTTTTGAGGCATCACAACCACATATCCAAATGAAACCTCTAATTTCTTGGCTTTGAAAGTGACAAGCAGCAACAAGTTTCAGTTGTGCTTTGTTCAATATGTCCTGGTAGCTGGAGTTTATTACTTTTAAAGAATGTGTAATTTTGTGACATCTTCAAAAACTTCACTTCCTAAATATCATGAAAAAACTGTCCACTATTATGATTTAGGTTTTTTTATATACACATTTAAAATGGAGACATTTTCATGTTGCAATTTGTTTGCATCTCCGACCCAGTACACAGCAGACATCTTGAACTGCATTGGCAGAAAGTGTCCTGTCCTACTATTTCAGTAAGCCTCTGTTCCATTAGCTTCAGCCAGATTGGATCTTTTTTGAAAACACAAAAACTTCCTGTCCTTATTCCAAGTTGATTTATTTTGTTACCATCGACTCTGACCATTTTAATGAGCTGTCTCAAACAACGTCTGCAATTTTAGTACAGTAGTAGATATTTATGTATCTCTCTGGACAGAAAATTCCAGGAGCATGAGTCAGGATTTCAAAGAGACCAAGGTAAAAGTCATTTTATGGAAAAATATAAAAAGCACAGAAAGCTACTGAGACAGAAACTAACCTGGAAGTGTGTCAGGACTTTGGCTCTTCACAACATTAATAGTTGGAGATTGAAACTCAATTGGAAAGTTGCGACATTCATTCAAGGATAAACTTTGAGCCTGTTTTCACCTGCTATTAACATACCTACGTCTTGGGTGATCTGATCACAAGTGGACAGCTCTAACTCTGCTCACATTAGAGTTTGTCTCCATAAGTGAATCGACCACTTATGATGGGATCTCACTTCACTGCTCTATATGCAAATAAACATATACATAATTTCATTTAATAGGAGACTAATGTTGCGCAAGTGTGAGCTCCGCACCAAGGGACATTTGATTTAAGTCCACCCACCCACACACACAGTGACAGCGCTAACTGTTAGCATTACATGGCTAACGTTACCCAACAGTTATAAACGGGTTTAAGGACAGAGTGGAGCCGTTTCAGTGTGAGTCTGTTGGGACTGTTGGGGCTGTTTCAGGCAACAGTAGCTCAGTCCATATGACTTGGGATGGGAACTAGAGAGTTGCCAGTGGCAGGTGCAGAGGTGCCAGTTCGCCTCCAAGAAAACACACTGAACCTCCAACTTTCCAGTGCGCCCGTCCATGGGCAGCCCCCCCACCCTGACATCTCTCCATTAAATACATGTGTAGGTCCTGTTCCTGCATGTGTGGGCATTTTGGGCCTGTGTGTGTGTGTATGACAACAGAGTGGAAAAAACTGAATTTCCCCTCGGGATTAACAAAGTATATCTTCTTGTTAAACAGTTTTTTCTGTTTTCGCTTGTGCTAGCCAGACAGACACTGAACTGACCATTTGCCAGGAGGAGAGCAGCTCAGGAGACAGTCCTTCAGTGCTATGTCTACCCCCTGTAACAGCAGCAACCGAAAGTTTGTCTGGCCACTAGGGAGTCGGATAAGCATCAGCTGAATAGGTGGTCCTTCAGTATGACCCCAGACACATTAGTGTACACACTGCTATACATGCAGCTAAGACAATTTTCACTGAGGATTTCGTTATAAATACTGGTGTGATATGATCAAAGCCTCCAGAGCAGCTACTATATGGAGCTTGCAGTAGGTTTGCTTTGTTAATGACATGAATGATGATTCATCAATGTATAAATTTTATCAATGCTTTTACTTCTACATGTGAAAATGTTCATTGTGAGACATTTTGATACTTATTTATTTCTTTTTATGGTCAATGAGTACTGGAGACTATCCCTGCGTGACAACAGAAAGTTAAACCCAAAATACTGCATTGCAAAATATTACTTTTGGTATAATTTTCTTGTTTAGAGAGGAAATGGGAAGCTCATTCCCTAAACTGAAACTCAGGTACATGAGCCTTAAACATCACCTGCTGTAAGTGCACTGCTTAAATGAAAATTATTTTCCTGGCAGGGTGGAGACAATGATATGGTCTGGGTGTTGTGTGGCTTTGGAGACTTTTCTCAACCAAATAATTTATTTAAAGGATTTGGTGAAATGGCGAGGGTTTGTTTTTTTAAAAAAGTCCGATGATCCGGCCACTCGTATTGCATGTCCAGTGTTATAATGTTACTGCAGAAAGTAAAAAGTTATGAGCAAATATTGTGATGACAAATCAACAAAAATACAAGTACTACAACTACTGCATAAAAGCAGAAATATATCTTCCGATAACAAGTTGCAGGGTGGAGTCAGAATGACTCGGCTGAGGTCGGGACAGAGACGCAGAGAGACAAAGGGGACATACGTGGTAGTTATTGTATTAGCCTCAGATAGTAATGAAGGTGCTTTGCTTTGGTCTTCTTTTACCTGCAGTTTGGTGCCAGAGAGCACTGATAATGAGAGGGAGGAAAGGGTGTGTGTCAGTGTGAGTGGGCGCTCTAATGACTGTGAGGTGTGTGTACATGTATGTTTGCGTCTGCATGCAAAGCAGTCAGGTGCAGACTGGTGGGGCTGATACATGTGATCAGGTTCACATGTGCACACATGTACACCTGTGTAGACATGATGTGTGTGTGTGTGTGTGTGTGTGTGTGTGTGTGTGTGTGTATGTGTGTGTGAAGGATGGGAATGTCAGTGTCTAGCGCTAGGAGCCAGTCATCAGTCTGCCACTCCCACAGACAGTCTGGAGCTGCTCAGCACTCGAGCACTTTTCTTGGCAGGCTGTAAAAAAAGGGGGGAACGAGTTTTACTGCCCCACATTTTCTCTGCAGGGCACTGCAGGGATGTTGATCAAATACTAATTGTTTTGTTTTGCAATAAAATCTAACCACCAGCTCCCCACCTACCTGAACGCTTCAGAGTTTGGTGCTACCAAGGAGCAATCTGCATCACAGCAATTTCCCTTACTGGTGATAAATTAACTCCTTAGTAACATTGTTGATTCATCTGTACTCTAATTTGCTATCTTAGGGTGGTGGGGGCGCTGTGCCAAAAGTTGTGCCCCAGTTTTTAAACCCACACACAGTGTGTGTGAGACCTGCTGCCTTCTGTTGCCAACACAACTAGTGTTTCCTTTTGATGACAGAGGTATTGTAAAATCCATGCTGGTCACTCATTTAGTTCAGACATTTGTATATATAGTGTATATATCAGCCTGGACTTACTCCCAGGTCATTATATACAGATTTATCTTGCCCCTGGGCATCTGATGCCAACGCACAAGGCTCCATTTAGCGTCTGACGAAAACTATGACGAAAAGCTTTCGTCAACAATCTTCTTTCCATGACGAAAACAAGATGATGAGCAAAAAATAGATCTTGATGATAAAACCTAGGACAAAATCTATGTTTCATTTTTGTTGACGACACGTAACAAAACTTTTAGTGGTGGACTATCAGACACTGAAAGCTGAGAGCGGCTGTGCTTGTAATTATCTTTAAATATCGCATGAGTGACAGGCAGGTAAACTCCAGTAAATAGTCTCGGCCAGCAAAGTAACTATGCACATGCCGCTAAACACACACAGTTATCATGACTGTGTTTGTATGAATTTGTCCACTTCACCTTGAGATTACTCTGCACACAGTGTTCGCTAAGTGTGTTATGCATTCCTCAGCCTTTTAGACAAGGCTTCACACACTACAGTAGCTCTGGGGTCAGAACAGGGTTAATGGTAAGGTCACAGCTCTTTGAAGAATGTCCCAAATTCCCAAAATAATAATGACACTTCGGTTATAGCACTGTCACAAAGTGCTTCACAATACGACAAGCTGATGCAACATAAAGGTCCAACAGATGAATTTATATCACAACTAATAAAAAAAAGTCAATAAAAACATAGGTTTTTAAAAGGTAAGTCTTAACAGGTCGTTCATCTTCACTTTGCTTCATTTAAAAAAGAGACTATGGGCTCTAGTTTCGCAGACCGGGCACAGCGCACCTGTGCTTCGCCAACTGGGTGTGGCCAGGCGGATTTTGTAAGTTTGGCACACCGTGCGCCCTGGCGCAGCTACTCCTCTATCCCACCTCCGTCCCTCCTACCGGCGCAAGTCGGAAAGAGGGAGGACAGAAGGCGTGGAGTGGGTTTTACACACATCACACCAATCAAATGAGCCCCTTTCCTCGCCCTTAAATGCGCCGCGCAAAGGTGTAATGTGAGTTTACTCAATTTGCCATGGCAAAAGAGAGCAGCAGCATCAGATGGCCAAACTCCTCCCAGGAGGAAACTTAAGTTTTGGTCCGCGAGGTCTGCTCGCAGTGTCCGAATATACAGAACTGCAAGCAGACCTCCACGGGCTGATGATGCAAAGGTAGCCTGGGAGGAGGTCACCACAATTGTAAATCAATGTTGTGTTTCTCTCGTGCGCGCTCTCTCTTTCTCTCTCGCAGTCTCACTCTGTTTCTTTTCTTTTGACTTTTCTAAGATGACAGATGCTGAATATATACTCCCTATCTGATGCTGTGGCTGTTTGTGGTTGGCTGAGAGGGATGTGAACTCATTAGTTTGCAGGCTGTGTTAATCAAATCAGGTTGGGTTTCCATTACGGATGCCAAACGTGCCAAATGGTGCCAATCCCCTTTGATCTGACATCAGATGTGACGGGACAGTCGATATAGAGATACATTTATGTGCTGATTGAAGATAGTTGCATTGAATAGTGGTTTTGTGGGTATTTATTGCATTATTAATGTGCCTGATATTCTGGAAACCTGCCTGTGAGGTTTTGGTGACGTGTGCGCACTATCTGCCGGTCAGCCAAACTTCGGCTTACACCGGCTGCGCTCCACCTGCGCTGACAGTAGACGTGGTTTCAGCTGGCGAGCTTTTAGCGCACCTTCGGCGAAGCCTTTTGGCACGAAACTGTCACTGCGCCAAGCTGGATCTGTCGACACCTCCCCCTGCTGCACCGCCACACCCATCTCAGCACACCTCGGTCTGCCAAACTACCAAACTGAGTGTGCCTCGGGTTGCGCTGCTCAAAACTAGCTCTGCGCGGGGTTCGCCACCCTGTGCCACCTGCGCTGCGCCGGGAAACTAGAGCCTGAGATCTCAACTCTTCACTGTCAAAAAGGCCCACACTCTTAAAACTGACTTTATTTCCTAAAAGATTTCTAAAAGATCAGATGCTTTCATAATGTCCTCAGGTTAAAAAAAAAACCTCTTACCTCTTTTATTTCATAAAATGTCCCCACCTCCTAAAAATATGCTCGCCTTTTAATATATACTCACTTACCAAAATGTCAAAATTTTCCAAAATGTCCCCACTTCTAAATTATGTGCTCTCTTTCTAAAAAGTCCACGCTTCCCAAAAATAATTTGCACATTTGAACATGTCCAAATTTGCCAAAATGTCCCCACTTCTAAAAAATGCCCATTTACATGTCCAAATTTTCCAATATGTACCAGCTTCCAAATAACGTGCTCACTTACTAAAATGCCTTAATTTTCCAAGATATCCTTGCTTCCCTATAATTTTCTCACTCACCAAATGTCCCAATTTTCCAAAATGTCCCCACCTCCTAACAATGTGCCCACTTTGCAACATGTCCTACCTTTCCACAAAGTCAGCACTTTTACAACCAGCCCCTTCATTTAAAAAAACCCCATCCCTTTTAAAGGTCTATGATTCAAATAGGTCCCCACAAAGATAGGAGTCCAGTAAATGAGCACACACACACACACACACACACACACACACACACACACACACACACACACTGAGTCATTTAGGGCATTTCCAAGCAGAGCTACTGTATAATAATCTGGATGACATAAGAACAACCTCTACACTAACACCTCCATACTTTTGCTGACACACACACACACACACACCACACACACACACACACACACACACGCACACACACACACACACTGATATGCAACATGCACAAACATGTTAACACACCGACTCAGAGTTGCTGAAACATACTGTTCATATGGATAACAGAGCACTCAGCCTTTCTGACATGATGCAGCGCACACACACACACACACACACACACACACGAAGCCTCCACTCCCTCTGGCTCTGTGCCCGCTCCCCATCTTTAGCGAATCTAAAACTGACAGAGTTTGAACAAATGATGCAGTAAGTGGTTTTCAAACATGACGCTTAGCAAATCTTCAGAAACTGAGAGGTGATGATTACCGACCAAACCACCGGAAAAAGCAGACGCACTGCTCTCCCCTTTTTGCCAAAGGAAGTGCCCATTCATTTTCTGAGCCAAACTAAAGACAACATGTGAGAACAAGAGTGGAAGAGGCCATTACAGAGCCGCCACAGCAGAGCAAGGTCTGTGAATCCCGACTGCACAAAGGTGGGAACTCTTCCCTCTGAACCACACGACATACTGACAGAATCCTCATCCTCTGGGAACTTGTGCTCTGCAATGAATGACAAGGAGACGCAAACAATGGTGGTGTGACGTTTACCATTTCAGCTGTAATATATCACCATCAAATTTACTGTGAAAGTATAATTAAGCCAACAAAACCCTTTCTGGCTTCTTTACCACAGTTTGAACTCTTATGGGATCTTGTGGGTTTAATGGGAAAAAGAAGAAACAGAAAGAGGGCGCTGTTTCATCAGTTTGAACATACCTACAATAAGATCTCTGTTATTGGCAGTGTGTTAAGGCAAATGGCTCATAGTCAAATCAATCTAGACATCTCCTGTTCTTCTTCTCTTCATTAACCAAAGAGAAAAGAAATGATGAGGAAGCACATATTCTGTTTGAACATGGTTGAGTGGAATGTCTTAATTTTGAGGAACAGTATCAGTGATACCACAGGTATGAGATTAGGTTACTGGCCATATCAAGCATGGCTTTATTTGTTTAATGTAATTGCACCAGGGTTGCACAAGTAATTTGATTTACTGACATTTCAGAGTCTGCATATCACACCTTGAAAGTGTCTCTGCAAAGCAGGGTCATCTCGGCACTAAAATCAAAAAGGAACTATTATGTTTTCCCTTATTTTCTGATAATGTGTATAATGTCGGATGTTCACATTAATGTGGCCAAAGTTACAAACACTGAGGTAAATGTATGTAAAAGTAAAACCTCAGACTCAGACCTTTCTCAGTACTCGGTTTCCAATGTTTTCTCTACTTTGGCTACAAGCTAATCGTGACAGATTTCTTTACATGGTCACCTGCTGCAGGCACGCTACTGCTCGTATTAACATTACAGACACTGCTACATGTAGCTACATGCTAGCGTCAGAGAAACATGTAATCTTGGTTGCGGTTGCAGATATTAATTTCTCCCCAATTCTGAATCACATTCCTGCTGGAGCATGTCCGGTTGTGTTTGTTATTGTTGACATTTCACGTTAGGGAGGACTGCTTCTCCGTTATAGTAATTTCCTGGCTGCAATGACAGTGTAGAGATACGCAAGACCCAGAAACACTGACCAATCAGAGCAGACTGGGCTTTTTCAAGTGGGGGTCTTTAGGAGAAAGGCACCAAAAATGGAGCATTTCAGAATGAGCATGAATACAAGCAGTGGTGTTAATGATCTGGCTGCACCTCCATTAGAAGAGTTTATAAAACTACGCTCAGATAATGGGAGAACATCTAGGACGACCAACAGAGGCGACAGTGCAGTTCAGCACAGACATGCTGAGTTTGGTAGATTAGTCTTCTCTGTTCGAGCTACTGGAACGCAGTACCAAGTGAGATAAGACATTGTTGATTTTAAAATTAAGACAAAATCATGGCTAAAATCAACATAATCATGTACCCATCACACATGAACTCAAACACTTGATCTAACATTATGAAATATTGTTATATCTTAATGTTGTAGTTTTATTGTTGTTGCCAAAGCCGTTGTCTCGTGATTGTGTTTTATTTTGTAATTGTATTTTTTAATAAAATAGTGTCTTTGAGCAGATAAATTAGTCTCTGTTTCCTGCCCAGGGACTACAGATGAAAATTAGCTTATAGCTAACTCTGGTGCAGCTAAGTAGCTGTGAACTGTCCCTGTTAAATACATAAAATAAAAAAACAGGCACTGGGGTCCGTGAGGTGGAGGGGCCTGATTGAGACCTTGAAATACGCCCTTGTTCATAAAAGAATTCACATTAAATTAAATATGGTGTGATTTTCTATATAAGCCCTCAAAAAGGAAAACTGATGTCCGTCATGGCTTTCTGTTTTTGTAAAACAGTAACAATCTATAACAAATTATATGCTTATTCTACATTAAATATAAAAAACTATTTCGTTAAACTAGTAATTTCCTATTTTCTTCTGTAGTTTTGTCATATACAGATATGTAATGATGATTGTTGGATAATCTGTATGATGATGTCCAATATCAAGCCTCTGTTTAATCATGTAACGAGACTAAACGATTTACAGTAGCTAGGTTAGGTGCAAAATCTCTCAAGACTGACAAACTAGACACATCTGCGAGTGGATATAACTTACAAGTGGCAGTAAGACGCACTATATATACACATATATATATATACACACATATATATATATACACACTCTGTGTGTGTGCTTCATAACTAGTAACTGGGACGCACTAGTGTCCCTCATAATAGCGTGCACTGGGGCTACCTTGCAGGGCTACCCACTACCTTCCGCCACTGAATTCAAGTGTTCCAGCACAGACAGCATGAGGAGAATAAAGCGTTTTTTGAACACGAAAGCAGGTAAACATCCTACTAATAGGGCTGAACGATGTGGAGAAAATTTCATATCTCGATATTTATGCCAGATATCTCGATACCGATACGATACGATATGACTATGGGTTCAGTGAAAACTAAGCATTCTTTATAAAAAATTAAAAAAAAAAAAAAAAACGAGTCCGAACCATTTTCTGGAAGCCCTCTTTAATGACTGAATACACGGGAATCATGTGTAGCAATATGGTACGTTATAGCATTTGTAATGTCTTTGTGCCTGCTGGACATCGATTGGTATGGCATTATGTTACTGAATGCATCGGCAATCCGACCTTGCTTGGGCTTGACACAGGAGGCCCCAGATGTCCCTGCCGTGTCTTTTAACGCAAGGCACTGTTCATACAGTCCTCAGTAGTGTTGTCACGGTACCAAAATTGAGACCCATGGTACGATACCGGTGAAAGTATCACGGTTCTGAGTAGTATCAGGATACCACAGCAAAAATGAGGCAGATGTGCCTTTTGTCATTTATAAAAAGATAAATCACTTTTCTATAATACATCAATGATATTTCAATGGAATAAATTACTTATTGACTTACTCATACTTCAAAAACAGCATCAAACAGTGATGAACATAGGGGGGATCAAAATAAAATAAAATAATAAAATAAAAATCAACCAGCCACCCTCCTCCCCTGACAAGTAAAGAACAGTCCCTTCATAAGTAACGAACAGTCCCTAAAGTGCGGTGAGGTTTGTGGAAATGTTAACAGCTCGTTTCTCCTCTGACACATCACATACCTGTGTGCCGCTATGGCTCGGCTGTTCCGGTACTACTGGGCAGTCATGACACCAACTTATTCACCTGGATCTGGGCTTCTCGGTCGCCGGTAGCCTTGCGTCACCAGGCTCTTCACGTATGGCGAAACGCCGGTAAACCACATTATCTTGCGGCGGTCATAGCGCTCCGCCGTATTCCCGTCTGTGACCCCCGTTCAACCCACAACCGGTAAGTTTCGCCTTTCGTTTCTGCTGCTGGTTGAAATCTGTACTCACACAGCGTGCTTAATGATTTAATTTGCTCGAACAAAACTATTTTTAGTCGCAAATGTGTTGTGTGTACTAGCAAGTTGCTAACAGCAGCACGTCTCCAGCCCAAACTCCAGCTTTCCAATCTAATGGTTTGGCTTTTTAAAGCCTATTCTTGTGCCAGATTACAAACTACAAAGATACTTTGAAGATGGTCAAAACATGTGCCTAGGGGATACGTAATACACCACTTATACTTTGCCACTTCACGCTTGCTGGGCGAATTGGATAGTTTTCTGGTATCAAAAACCAGTGGACAGTGTTTTCATTCCATTTCCAGATCCTAAAACAAAGCCAGTTAAATGACATGAGTGAATCAGACAAAGACTATAAAAATAATGGACAAAGCCACCGTGACATCACCCACTCGTTTTGTAAACTCCCATCTTGAGGCCTTGAGTTTGGCATTTTGGCCATTGCCATCTTGGTTTTTTGGAGCCAGAAGTCACCATATTTGGACACAGAGACCAAACCATTTTTAGTTTCAGGCTGTAAACTTGTTCATTTCTGCTGTAGCTGGACATTTTAACATGACGGCTTATGAGAATTGACTTGCTTTTGGAGTCAGCTTCAAGTGGCCATTAGAGGAACTGCAGTTTTTGGTACTTGGCGTTGGCCCCATTTTTCAGCCCTGTCAATTTATTCTCCCTTAACTTACGAAAATAGACGTGCCTGTTTCAAAGATTGTGAACATCACTGCCCACATACGTCCATGTGTCCTTAATGTTGGTGTCAATACAGCCAGCTAATGGCATTAAAGGGTGGAGTCAAAAGTTTCATACAACAACAAATGAGGGGACGGTAGAGGAAGTCATAATGCTGTACTTGAAACAAAAGCAGCGTTATGGATGGTGGTGGTCTGTGCAGCTATTGAACACATCCTAACATGTGTCTCATGTAATAGACCCTTTCACTCTAGTACACAGTGTGACATTTTCTGGTGGGCGGGGCTTAGCTGGAGGCAAAACAATTCTCCACAGAAATTAGCTTGAGCTAGCTTTCAAATTCTGTTGGTTTGAGGAAGATGATGTGAGTGGTGCATTCAGAAAGTCAGAGTGTCGGAGCACACTCTGGCACAAACTGGACGGTTCGTAAATTCGAGTGCTGTCTGAATGTACCGTTCGGTAATCCAGAGCACCGCACTCTTAGAGTGTCAGAGCACACCGTCTGCACTCTGGGAAGACGGAGCAGCAGAGCACCAAGAAGCATGAATGTGTGATTAACTTAACTGTTCGTTTATTCATATAGAAATATAACGCTGTTTCTTCCACCAACAGGGCTCTCACTTTAGTGTAGAGCGTCAGACTGAATTTACCAACGCACCATGTCAGGTCACTCACTCTCCGGGACCGCCAGTGTTACTTAAATATATAAAACTGACCAACGGGACCAGACTGGCCGACCCGTATGCTCTCACTCAGTGGATGGATGGATGAATCTTACAAAGGAGGACGACACTTGAACAGTTTCCTCCAGTTTGTTTTGCTATCAAAGCTAATGTTAGCTAATGTGCTATAAAGTTAGCGTTCCAGAGAAATCCAATATTCTACTTAATCCCTCCCCAGTTTCTGATGAGGTGGACATGATAACCCTTAATACATACACACATTTTTGATGATGGCCTCCGTCCAGTCCTTTGGTCTTATCACATTTAACCATAGTTTGTTTTTGTTGTCGGGCAGTGGCGGCTGGTTTTGAGCCATGACTCCTTCTATTCTGGCTCCCAATAACACAACAAGATGAAATTTCAAGACTCTTGTGTAGCCTACAGCCCGGTGGGGGCAAGTTGTGTTTTGCCTTCAGCTAATAAAACGCAACATTGTGATATTGACCCTAAAAGGGTCTATACTGTGTGGATGTACTGACAGTTTTAGCAAATACAACAGAAAATCATTTTTATAGAAGTTACCAACTGTAGCTTTAACAGAACAGATGTAATATTACTGAACAAGAGGTTTTCCAATGTGCAAAAGAAACTGTGGGAACATCTCTTAGGATTGGTCAATAGGGGACCTTACTATTTTGACTCTATGCCTTTGTTGCCTTTGTGCAGATCTCAGAATGACTCTGTGCCTTATGAAGCCCTTTTCTCAGTTATCTCTACCATCAGATAATCTTGTGACTTTTCACAGAAGAAAACATCTCTAAAGAGGGAAAATGTCACTGGGTTCACTCGAATGTCCTCGAATGTTATAGACATTTTTGAATTCTTTGACACCATTCATCATTCAGAAAGATAACATCTTCAGAATGAATTACAGGATTATGTGACCTCAAATGCCTTTTATACAGCTAAAACTTATGTCAAGGCAAAAGAAAGGTCAAAGCATTTAAAGCACTATTCTTTTCTTCTCCTCTGTGGCGTCTCAATTCTTGCAGGATCTTTACAGGAAGTTGCCAGGGAAACCTTCAGATATGGGCGTGCCACCGGTAGCCTCTCCTTCCCTTCAAACACAGAGAGAAAAAGCCAAATCGCCCTCTCATGCAGGTTCTCTTGTTGAGTCACTTGGGAAAAGCGCATGGGCCCCCGCGGCTATGTGTAAAAGATGTTTATATCTGTGCCAAAGTATTTCACCCATCACTGCATCACTCTCGGCCTCAACGCGCTGTCTGCCCAGACAAGCACAGGTAGGCACGGCAAGGGCGGCGTGTTTAGGCAGGGAAGAGGGTTTAGCTCGCTGACAGTAATGTTCAAAAGAGGAACAAAGAAGCACACCTCAGAGTATTAATCACTCCTAAGTCTCTGTCACACTAAGTCGTCCTTCTCTTTCATTGAGGATCAGCGACCAAGAGAGAAAAGTGGTTTTGGTTGGAGTCAGTGCTGGAGTCCATTGGCTGCAGCGGTTTGTGTTGGCAGGTTTTCATGAGGGTAATCACCAGATTAATACAGACTCCATAGAAATATCAAAATATGCTGCGTCTCCCACGCGTGCTTCAGTTGTTGACATTCTGGTCTATGGATGCTGACAGAAAATATGTGACTGGTAGATTTCCAAACTTCTTTATGGCCTACTGACAAGTGCTCCTTCTCTGAGACTTCCTCTGAAACTCACATTTACTGTACATTTTCTTTCTTTGGAGCTATAGTGAAGGATGTGACTTTGTTGGATTTCTGTGTTTAGTTTGAACATCATCATCATGCACCCAGAATTTTAAGAATGTTTAAACCTGACACTGACTTGTATTTTAGTGATCCAAACACAAGTGGACTGCTAAGACACATCGCTGTTCACACCCATGTCAATCATGTATCTCCAGTTGTGTTCAGATTTCATTACTGCCTATGTCACATATGCTCAACTTGGTCTTGCTCCGAAGTTGTCGAAATCCAGACACTGAAAAAAGCAGTCCTTCAACGTCGGCTTGACACTTAACAGCGCTCTGCAGCGTTCATTGGGGAACACAGCAGGACAAGAATGAAATGTAAGGCAGTGAAAGTCCAAGGAAAGTAGGTAGGAGGGGTGGATGGGTATTATTACCTGAAATCCTGTTGGTAATGCGTTATATTACTTCATTTCTGCTAAAAAGTAATGTATTACTTTAATATGTTGGTTTTGTAACGCGTTACCCCTAACACTTACAACAACGTAGTGGACTCTGTAGCAGAGGACCCACTCCCACCTGTAGATATAAATGTCTCAATCTAAGATAACAATGAATGGTAAGGAACGATTTGTATTTTCAGGTGATTATACACTAATGAAATCATAGTTCTAAATATTTATACCATTTCTGCCAATATATCCCCCTAAATCCTACACAATGGACTGTTAAAGAGTAAGATCCTTTTCGTTAACCACAAACTGCCCAAAAATCGCTATTGCCAAACCCACCAGACTCCATTTACATAAACAGTAATTTTATCATCATCAACAAAAACAAAATGAAACTCACAAAACCCATCTTGGTTCGTCTTTCCACTGTTCCAACAATCACCAACCCTGGTTTGGTTAAAGTAAACCCTTAAATGTCAAAACATCCTGGCTCTATACACGCTAAAATTACTGTTTATTTCAATGGAGTCTGATGGGTGTGACAATGGTGATTTCAGAGCTGGTCCTAGTTAAACAAAAAGGACTTTACTCTTTAACAAAGAGGTCCATCTTTGTAGGGATCCTTCACATAAGTTGTCTGACACGTAACAATAATTGCCTGTCAATTGCAAAAACAAGCACTGTTAGTGGACGTATATTGAGGGTGCATACTGCCCCAAGTGGTTTCACTGCAGCCTGACTCGCAGCTAACATGGCAAAATAGGGTCCAGGCTGAAAAACAACAAAGTTACCATTAAAGTCCATTAGAAAGATAGAGGAGAAAGAGCACTGCATTAGTTAAGGTAGAGCACTTGCATCGGCTGATATCATATCTATCAGATCAGGTCACCAAAAATGTGACAAGACTTAAAGACTGCCACACACCAGCGTCTCCTGCTGACAAACATGGCAAAGAAAAGTTCCTGTCTCTTACAGAAGGATATTTTTCTCCCGATGTTCCAGAGGATCAGCGATGAATTACACCAATCTCTAAGGTTTGTGTTGGCAATCCACAAGCGTGTGAAAGGATCATCATTAGATCAAGAAAGAGAAGTCATAGTAGAATACAAAAATATGTCTCCCACGCAGCGGATCAGCTGTACGTATTTAAGCTGTTGATGTTCCGGTCTGAAGCCGTTTGTGAAGAAACGATAATTGGTGGATGTAAAGAACCATCTGGAGACACCGAGCTCTTGTTTTCTTTTCTTTGCAACCACAAAGGTGATTATACGCTTTTGGTGAATTCCTTGAGAAAGTTTGTCGTGGTTTCACCAGATTCACCACAGCAAACATGAAATTACTGTTGTCGGGGTACTGAACGTGAAAAAACAGCTGGTTCCCACACAGTGAGTCAGCAACTGAGCCTGAAGTTTGATTAATCATGATACGGGTTTGTGAAGACAAGACTGGTGAGTAATTAGTAAATAAAAAATGAGGACTTGTAAGAACAATGACTGGATTACAGACATAATTACCTATAGCTTTGCAGTACAAATAATATTAAGTAGCGTGTAACACAGTGGTTCTCAAGCTTCTTGGTTTGCAATCTGGAAATCCATTGGGGAAAAAAAACAACTTTTTTTTTTTCTTCCTTTACCTCTGGAGGCAGTGCAGGGGCCTCGGCGATCGCCCACGCCGGTGCCCCCAGGGAATCGCCGTGTTTAGCTATATATCACATTTTTCACGTCACTATATCACCGTGTAGACTAATCTGATGTTTGTTAAGTCTATAAACACAATGATTGAACAAATGTTACTATTTCTGTGTGCACGTTTTGTAATTAATAACATGGTTATCGTAGATTAGCTGGGCTAACCGTTAGCTGTTAATGTTAGCCGTTAGCGGTGTCTGTAATAACCACAGACTGTATAAAAATAAGGTAATAACTCAATAAACAGTCCGTGAATAAAATATTTTTTCCAGCGGATATCTTAGTTACAACATGATTGAGCTAGCAAAGCAGTTTTGTGTTGCTATGTGTAGTATTTATTCAGTTATGGGAAATCACGATGTCTAAAAAGCATCAGTGGCTGCAGCTGACAGGAACGGTTAGCAAAGCTAACATCAGGACGTGATCTGTTAAAAGCCTCCCGTTGTCGGATACGACATGAAACTACTCCAGTTAGCTCAATCATGTTGTAACTCAGACATCCGCTGGAAAAAAAAAATTTTTTCACATTGACGAGACGGCGTTTTGGGTGGAGCGGTCGCCATGGACGCAGAGCTTGCTGTTTCTGTAGGTACACATTTCCTGGGGACACCTGCACGTCTTGGCCACGGCCCCTCCATTGTGATTGGCTACAGCGCAGCATCGTTCAAACTCAAAGCCCCACCCTCCCCCCTCTCTAGCCGTCTTTCACACAGGGCTGCCGACAGATTCTACAATGTAAATTGCAGAATTGCAGAGAGATTACTTGGTTTGTGACTCCTTAAAGGAGGACCTGCATAATGACCATTTGTATATCAATTACTCACCATGTGCTACCTTAAACAACCAAACCAACAAACACTTTCACCCAAGAGAGCAGTGTTCACATCCCATAAGATTCTAAAGCCAAACCCTGCTCTTTTTCTGAAACCCAACCACATGCTTTTGTTGCCTAAACCCAACCATGTGTGTATGAACAGTGGTTACAGATCCAGCCACAACTCAGCCCTGAGCAGAGTGACCGTCCTCTACTGACCAATCAGACTGCAGTGTTCACAACTCCACCTTTTAGTACCAGATCTGTGTGCTAGGTACCCCAACAGAGGGGGGACCAAATATGGAGGTGGTACGGAACGGTCCCACTGGTACCATCCACAATTTTTCACAGTGGAAACGGAGAAAAAGCTTTACAGCAGCAGCAGCACTGATTACAGTACTACATGTGGAACAAAAAAACGTTTGGCTATATCTGATTCGTTTGTTTATGTCTCAGTTTACAACTTTTCAAAGATGACTGGCAGATCCACAGAGTCAGTGGAAATCATGTTTCCAGGTTACAGAGCAAACAGAACCGACTAATCCGCTCTCTGGGAAGTGTGATGTGAGATGGGATTAGTGGTGATGCAGAGTTTTGGCCAGTAGTCTTGGTTTACTGTTTGGTGTTCAAAGGTCACAACACCACGGTAACATCACACTGTAGGTTACGGTAAAGCTGATTTACACTCATGCTCACTTTTTAGGCTTCAATTACAATTTTAAAAAAATAATATGATTAGATCATTCAACTGCAACCAAAGTCAGATCATCCTTTCTATTATAGATGTTAATCATCTGTCCTTTCAGTTTGATGTCATGAGTGGCATGCTTTTTAGCAGCCAACTTTTAAATCCTCAACATTGGGTCGTCCTTGAATGCACCATGCAACAATAGTTAAATATAGAAAATGTGACACTTCTTGCGAACGAGTTTCACATCTTAGCTCATTGTTCTTGTATAGATATCATCAGGTCATATTGTACTTTCTTCGCATGTGTGTCTGATATAGAATGTTCACCTTTCAGGAGACGTGTGTGATGATGTGATGAGTTGAGTCTAGTCAGTGTGAGTGAGTCAGGTCAGTCAGACGTTCAGTACGGTAAATTCATGAACATCACCACAGTCAAACTGTCATGATTGCTTTGTTCTGAGACACGCAGACACACACGAAAAGAACAGCTGCTGCAGACCTCAAGCCCAGCCACTGTCTTCACAGCATGAATAATCAGGCATGGTATGTCCTCAGCACACACACACACACACACACACACACACACACACAGTTACTGTCTCTTCTTCATTGACTGGTATTCTTGTGAGTGTTGTGCTCTCAGTTTTACATTTTTTAAATTCTCACACACACAAATCGTCAAGAAAGTTTAACTGCAGGTACTGATGGGATGTACGTACATTCACGCCAAGTCTTATACTTAAGTGCAATTTTAAAATAGTATTATATCATATATTAGCACTGTCCTAGTGTTAGTTTTACTTCTATCCATCCATCCATTTTTACACCAGTTCATCCTGGTCAGGCTCATCAGGAGCAGAAGCCTACTTTCCATTCCAGACAGAGGTTGACTAAAGCAGCTCCTCATATTCAGTCAGCAGTCATCCAGTCCGCTTGTTCAGTACATGTGCAAACAAATCTCAGTCAATGAATTTTCAAACCGAGCTGACAACCCTCTCTCATTTCCAGGTTGCCAAATACCACCCATAGACTGTATGAAATAATGGACAAGTTTGGCATTTTTGCTATCACCAGTAGGCGTGAGCGATATGGCCCTAAAATAATACCATAATATTTCAGGGTATTTCTGTGATAACACTATTCTTGATAATATGACAAATTAATATAAAAAAAATCACTTAAGAACATAGAATTGCAACTAAATAAGTGATATAGTTTTAGAGTTTGCTTCAAATATTCAGTAAAAACTAAAATGATCTCTCATTTCTTTAGTTTGTGAACAACAACAGTAACTCAGAGTGAGATTCAGATTCTGTTACAATATTAATAGTTCAACTAAATAAAATCTACCACTAATTACACATTTAAACAGCTCCTAAATACAAAAATGTCCCCTGGGATCTATATATATAAATCAACAGTTGATCTCCTTCTTTTAGTAAAATCCTAAATGATTGAGTTGTTTTTTTCCACCTGGACCTTTATGCTCTGCCATTTCTCCTCTAATCATCACGCTGTAACCTGTGACAGGCTGTTATGATACCACAACTATCACACAGTCACATATATGGAGCGTCACGTAGGTTTACACTACCAAAGGTTTATGACAAAATCACTTGATAACACCGACTCCTGTGTGCGCACGGTGCGAGAGGAGAGGGAGAGACGCTGTGCTGCTGCCAGAGGAGCCGCTGAATGAGTTCCCTCTGAGTGGTAAGTCACTAAAAGAGTCTGAGAAGTCCGGGGCTGTTCATGAAACATTCAGGACGCCACAGTTTATTCCACACTACTGAAGCTGCTCCTCTTTTTGAAACTACTGCGAAGTCTGTAATAATTTCGCTTTCAGCCATGTTTGTTGTTGCTGTGGGTAACAGTATGACGTCAACAGTATTAAGTAATCAAGTATCAAGTATCATTATCTGAATTTTTCATATCATATTAAAAAGTTAAACCGGTATTATTGGAACGAGGTGATATGGCAAACCCCTAGTCACCATCTTGGTTTTTTGAAGCCAGAAGTGACCATATTTGGACAAGAAGGTGGAGCTGTGGAGGAGCGAGAGGTGGATATGACCAGAGATATTGGATAAAGGAGATACCCCACCGTAGGCTTATCCAATGTTAAGAAAACGGTTACTCTTCCTGTCTCCTAAGTGGGCGTGGTTAGCTCTCCCTCCAATCAGAGCCTGTTCTCCCTCAACCCCCCCCTCCCCACCACCGTGTTGAACAGAGGCTCTGTGGATGTCTGTGTATGCGGATCGAGAAGCAGGTGGAATGAAAATACATTCTTCCTATTATTGCAGCCTATTACTGCACAAAGCTTGGGCATTTTTTATTTATTACTAGCGGTAAATAACTGTTTGTAAGCTAACTGTGATTTTACCGCCTGTTTATCAAGATCACAAGATCTTGCGAGAACTTGTTTTCTGAGATGGACAGGGCTCAAACAAAGTTAATTTTCTCTTGATCTGTGCGGATGAAAAATGCAGCTTTAGTGTCAGAATGTTGGTAAGATGTGTGGCTTGTGGAAAATGAACCCAATATTTACTTTAGTGACTACAAGGCGAAAGAATTGACCATAAATTGTGATCACGTTCATTTTCCTCATTGACGACAATACATTCAGAGCTGCCGCAAGTCTCCTACGGGGGCGTGGTGCTGACGTCACTGAATCAGAAAATGAGCTGAGTGGGGTATCTCGCTTTATCCAATATCTCTGATATGACTCATAGACATAGACCTCACTCACAGTGGCCTGCTATTAATTATGTGTTATTAAGCCTTAATAAATGTTAATGGGTGAGTTACATAAAAATCTGCACCCCTTACTGTTGTTATGAAGGTTGAAATTAGCTATAGAGACCAAAACCGTTTTTTTGTTTGTTTGTTTGTTTGTTTTGTGCCAGGCTGTAAACATGTTTATTTCTGCTGTAAAGTTGTGACACTTTGTCACACCTCTGTGTCTCATAGTGATGCAAAGGGCACCCTTTAGCATGTCTGTGTGATGCACAGCTAAAACATGTTGTAACACATGTTTAACGTGAAACGGTTGCTGTTAGGTTAAAGCAACAAAACTACTTGGGTTGGTGAAAAAAAAGGATCATGTCTAGCCTGAGTGTCAGACTGAAGCTCCCAGAACCTTCAGTCTGACATGGCTTCCTTTGAAGGCGATTTACAAGGGGGAGGGAATTTGATTTTTTCCCTAACCAATCAGTAGAGATCAACGACTCACCCAGAATCTGACGTCATTAGTATCCATGACTCGGGGGTGCCGAAAACAAGCGAGCATTGCCCGTTTAAAATGTCTCCATCGTCGTGCACGCCAAGCTGCATCGCCGTTAAATCCAGTTTAGCAGCTTCCTTAATTTGGTCCTCCATTAACCGAGTAGTGGTGAAATACCTCGATAGCATCGTTAATGTGGTCTGTAGGATCTGTAGCGGTCGCCATTGTTGCTATCCTCACCAGTTACCCACCGGCGTACAGCTTGACATCAGTGTGGCGCTGATTGGCTAATCGCTAGACCCGCCCCCACCCCCGGCGTTCATTGGTCCGTCCATCATTTGGACGAGATAAATTGCAAATTCATTGAAGTATGCCAGACCAGTAATGCAAGCCTACTCAGTTGAGTGGGCGGGGTCTATGGTCTGGAACCAGGCTAGATCATGTCTGCATCATCATTTACAGAAATGTGAAATGAAAACATTCTGACGACTGGGCTGAGAATAAATGTAGTTTTCACAAATTGCTACAAAACTTATTAAGACAGAACAATACTACTACTGCTGAGTTTTGACGTTGCACTGGACTTGGATCTGATGCTTTGTTGTATTTTACAGCACCTTTTAGACCTGACGAAGGACTAACTCTCTAAATCAGCTGTCGAGGATCAGCACTGTAGGAGCACAGCACAGGGGGAATGTAAGTGGAGCTGAAAAGTCTGCACAGAAAACTCTGAGGTCAAAGTTTGACACATAAAATGACGTTAAAAGAAAAAGACAGATGATGACACTCGACGCTAATGCTTGGCCTCCAGCTGTTACGGCACTTGGCATCAGACGAGGTATGCAGCTATCACGGCTTGTAATGTTTTCACTCCTCGCCACATGGATCTGGTAGCTATTTCCTGTTTGACAGAATCCACACATGCAGCAATAAAAGACTATGAGTTTAAGTCAGTGTGTCGCTGAGTTTAGAGCTGAACAGGATGGATGCACCTTTGTAACCAAATCCAAGATAAAATCAGTATTTACTAAGAATTAGTCTTGATCTCAGCAAATATAGCACTTCTATTTGACTTTATTCTTTCAAACTGTCAAGGATGGACTGACAATTTGGTTATTGCAAGTAAAGTTTTCTGAAAAGGGACCTAATGTTCTTGTACAGGACAAGACAATATTTGGACAATGGTGCACAGAGTTTCAGAAAATCTTCCCCCTGGACAGAGTTTCACAAAAGGTTTGCTTTTAGAGACCTAAGACGTAGTTTTGCGTGTCGACAAAAGGCAAAACACATTGAAAAAAGCTACGTGTACAAAAATACCCATGTTTTTAATAGACTACAAATAACAACATACAAGCCAGTGTCGTGTGAGGAGGAGAGTGGAGTTTGTTGTGACAATGCCACCTTGGCCACCTACACCCAAGGAAATTATCAAGAGTGCTTTGAGCTAGTGAGGTCACATAGGTTCGAATCAATCAACAGGTCAGAGACGTGTTACCATTAAAAGAAGGAATTCATGTGACAAAAATGAATCAACAATATGCAAGTTAAACTGCCCCAAGTGAAGGTAGAATGGGTAAAGCCCCCGGTTCCCAACCTAAGTCCCTATGGACTGAGCTACTGCCACCCAAGATGCACACGTTTGGTGCAAAATTGCCCCGTTCTATGCAAATGAGCTTCATAGCAAAAACAGTCCACTTCACAAAGATCAGCCCTAATAGCCACACACAGTTACAGCGAAATTATTAGCACCTTCAGAGAGTTTGTGGTCACGTACAGTTTCTCTCTGTCACATTTAAATTCCTTGCCTGAAGTTTTGAGGAATGCCTCTGCACTTTGTCTGTCAGGACCTGAAGCTCGACATCTGAAAATCTCAGTTTTCTTTTTCTCTCTGCAGTTGTTCTGCCTCCTGCGTTTTTGGCACATAGGCAACATTTATACTTTGCCAAATGGATAACAGCGATCAGATGCAATGAAAAGGCAAATGGCACTCAGAGGCAAAACATTATTGGCATGTTTGTACTGTAATATCATTAGCGCAATATATCTTTTGTGAATTGGACTTTAAGATCAGGCGGGTAGCTGTTGCAAGTGATACACAATGCATGGTGCTATCCATCCTTTGTGAATTCGGCCCCAAGTTTGCATAAAGGAAAGCTTAGTTCCACTTTAACTTCCCTAACTGCGAAGAATGAGAATCACTGTCATTTTGAAGCATTAAACTCATGAGAGTTGCCCTTTGCCAACCAAATTCTAACATATTTGGGGGATTCAGTCATCTGCATCTTTGAAGTTTTGACTGACGAATTCCTGAAAACGGATCGGGCTTTGAAATAAAAGCCTTCATTTTTCCCCATGAGTGGATCCAGCCCTCCTCTGTTGCGCACGTTTCTCTGGGAGGATGAGCAAACCGACCTGCTGGTGATGATCACCGGTGCAGCATGTGTGTAAGTGAATCAGAAGCAGGTGTGTTTTAGCTGGTAAAAATAGTGCAGAGCTGGTGTCCAGCTGTATGTGGAAGGTGACAGTGTGGAAACCTGAGCTGCAGCCGAACAATGTGCTCGTATCAGATGGTGCTCAACGGGTTTTGTTGGGTTGCCAGGGATGTCACTGAAAGTAGGGTAGGCAGCATTATTAAGGCGCTAATCACCCGCAATATTGATGACAATCCTTTAGAGCAAGTAATGGAGGCAGCTGTTTCAACTGGCCTTGAAACCCAAACTGGATTTCTCCACATAGTTAACTAGAGTACCATGGTTTTTAAGCACTGTTACTTTTTGGTCAGTTTCCATGAATTCGAAACTTTCAGAGAAAATTCAGCAGTGCTAGCTAGTACTAGCTTGCAACTTTGCGTAAGCTAGGTCTACATGTTACCACGGGCCAGGTACTTTGCTCTATGTACATTTATCTTTATTCATTCATTTTCCGTAACCGCTTGCAGGCAAACATTTGTCTATCATTGGTCGACTACAAACACACCAACAAAGCGACTGTCAGCAGACTCTGATTTCACTGGTCGTACGATAAATATAAATATACAGATAAATGTAAATAATACAAAGTAGACCTAGCTTAGACAAAGTTACAAGCTAGTGTGCAAGAATGTTCATGTTGTTTGGCAACTGTCTAGTCACAGAACCTTTTGTGTTGGCAGAGCCTAATAAGTGATTAAAGTAACAACCATCCATCCATCCATTGTCACGCGCTTATCCAGGGCTGGGTCGCGGGGGCAGCAGGCCGAGCAAAGCACCCCAGACGTCCCTCTCCCCAGCAACACTTTCCAGCTCCTCCTGGAGGACCCCAAGGTGTTCCCAGGCCAGATGAGATATGTAATCCCTCCAGTGTGTTCTAGGTCTGCCCCGGGGCCTCCTACCAGTGGGACGTGCCCAGAACACCTCTAACAGGAGGCGCCCAGGAGGATCCTGATCAGATGCCTGAACCACCTCAACTGACCCCTTTCAACACAAAGGAGCAACGGCTCTACTCCAAGCTCCCTCCGGATGTCCGAACTCCTCACCCTATCTCTAAGGCTGAGCCCAGACACCCCACAGAGGAAACTCAGCTACTTGTATCCACAACCTCATTCTTTCAGTCCCTTACTAATAAATGGCGCTTGTAGAACTGCTGTATGAAAGTATTATCAAATTTGAGGTCGTGCTGTTGTTCTGAATATGAGCTTGTGCCTATGACTGAATCCAGCCGTGCTGATATTCAGTACATCAACACTCCCTCGTGTGACATTGCGTAATTAAAGCACATTTATTAAACGCATGATGAAGCATCCTAAACAATGTACAAAAGTGAAAGGGAATATTTTAGGGTCTGAAGGTTTAAAGATGAGGGCTGTTTAGTAAGACTATATGCATCACTACAGTAGGAACATGAGTGGGTGTCAGGACCACAAAGTGCATTTAAAGAATGTGAGGGCTTGTGTTGGTGGGAGCATGTTGTTTCAGGTACCAGACAGATGATGAAAAACAATTAGGGAAGGCAGTCGGAGTAACAGGTCTATGAGTCTGTAGGCTTATCACATACCAAAACAACCATTCAGTGGTTTATAATGTTATGAGGAAGGATTTTAATGTTTTGGAAAGTTATCACGACAATAATCATTTTATCATCTACCACAGTGATGATGAGGTAATCAGTAGAAATAGTGTTTACTTTACAATGTAATCATACATTTGACTGGCCATCAGCCATGTGGGATTACAGCGTGTTGCATTTTGGCATAACTTGAGGCAGCTTTTTTTGTTTTTTTGCTAGACGACCCTTCAGTATTTTGCCTGAAGCCTCGGAAATATGATCCCTGCTACATCAACAGCGTGGCCTCATTCAAATGAATGTAGGTGCTGCTTTTTTCTGTCTATATAAACGCATTTTAGTGACTGTGTCAGAATTGTAAGGGTCTCTAACAGCAGTAGAGCAGCTGTCATTCCAGGTGACATACATGCACGAATCCCCACTGGAAATGCTGCGATGGCTCAGGAAAAAACAAGAAAAGAAAACGCTTTTTGCAGCACGATCCTGAGAGGAGGCCCAGCGTTGTCTTGGAAAAAAAAATAAATAAATAATGAAAAAAATGATGGCAGAAATGCAGGGATAGCCTGGTAAAAAACAACAACGCCCTTCTCTGGCACTTTCCCTGCAGGAAACACAGCCGTGACTCGCTAAAAAACTCCGCTTTTGACAAGAACCCTGTTGCTGCAGGTAGTCGGACTAAAACTCTTTCCACTGCAAATAAACACGTCCTCAAACCTCTGGTCTGAAACACCTCAGCTACTATGACAGACAACACAACAACATGAAGATCCAGGAAATACGCCCCACCAAAGGAGAGCCCTCCACGGCCACAGAGGTTGGCTGTACCGCTACACTGGCTCAACAACCAAAACTGGATTTTACTCGTGGACAGCTGCAGCTGCAAAGAAGTAACGAAGCTGGTGGCTGGATATGTTGTGGATGAAATGTTGCTCCACGAGTGACTCTCTGTCTTTCAGGTAAAGCCTCAGGAAAATAACGGTCAAGGGCAACAGAAAAACACCCAGGTTGAAAATAAGCTATCTAGCCTTAGCTACACTTAATGATGATCACCCTGACATACACACAGAGGCACATATCTGAATTTTGGGGAGATACGCCACTACTAATTTTATGGGGTGTAATGGAAAAGTACTATAACGAGTGATGTAACAAATTACTGTCGGCAGGGAGTAATAAGTGAAGTAGTATAATTAGTTTTAAAAAGAGTAATGCGTAATATATTTTACTTTATTTGACAACACAAACGACTTTTGCTTCAACTAATAAATTTGACTTCAAGTGGGCTCTATTAATACATTTGGCTTTGGAAACAATCAGTAAGTTTAATGCTGAGGCCAAATTTCCCATCTGCATGCCTCTGCAGCGGGTATTTCCTCCTCCTGTTACGAGGTCTACATGTCGATCATGGTGTTAAAATAAGAGTTGTGTTTCACTGAAGTGAGAAGAGTGTCGAGCAGCTTGGAGACACCAGAGCGATAACCAGGATCTGCGGACTGTCTGTCTCTCCGTCTGTCTGTCAGTTATTCAGATCCCCTGGCACTCTGCTGGACTTCCACAAGAAGCATCTGGGACTCAACTCTCCCTCTGTCAGACTTTGGTTAAAAGCAAAGTCGAAGCTTTGAAGCGCAGGCCAACACACCGACCTGCCCGCACTGGCCGGGCTGAGGTGTAGGATGGCTGCAGGGGGGTGGAGATCGCACAGGAAGTACAGAAATATGTCTTGATTTACATACACTGATGTGGTTTCTTCTCTCTTTCTGCCCATGTCTGTATCACAGACTTTAACACTTTCTGCTCTGTGAAAACTGGGATGTTCAGGTTCCACATGTTGAAGCAGAAGGGAATGATGATTTATGTCACATGGATCCATTTACAGCAGGCATTAAAATTCCATTGCAGTTAGAAGAAGCATCCTAGTTATTTATGTGTGGAAGAAGCAGTGAACCATGTTGAGACACAAAGAGTTGAATGTTTCACCTGCCTCCACACAGAAAAGACTTTAATTCTCTGCTGCTGAACTGTAAATAAAATCTGACTCAGCCTGGCAGTGGATTCATTTTGCATTTACATTGTATTTTGAGGCATGCAGGTAAAGCTGAGACACATAAGGGGCAAACTCACAATCAACTGCGGCTGCTGACAGCGCCATGCATCACTTGCAAACACTACCTGCCCACTCTCAGGGTCCAATGCACAAAAGTATAGCACAAACATGGCCATAAAGTTTTGCAGCTGAGTGCAACTTTTTTTCCTTCAAAAATAACTCAAACTGATTGACTGATTATCAGATCTGGTGGCAATTATAACAGTGGACAACTATCAACAATCAATTCATCACTGCAGCTGTCTTCAGAAAGGTTTCGTCTCGTCCCTCCTGCCTGAGCTGAGGGTGTTCGTGTGGGTCGTGGTTCGCCTGTGTCTCAGAGCTGATGTCTATCTTGAGATCTGACCTGGAAACTCTAAGGTGAAGTGGCCCATTAACCCCCGTCTGGATGTCTGCACGCCTCTTCACAGGAGCCACTTAGCATTGCTGCTGTTGTCTCAGCTCAGCTCCCTCTAAAGAGTAGTGAACCTCTCCTTTCAAGAGAAGTCATCCATCCCACCCGTCATCCATCCAGGACCGGCAGCAGAAAAAGGGGACAACAAGCCTGCTAAGAGGTGTTCAGTTCAAAGGCTTTCTCTGAGTCGAGGTCAGCAGAAACAAGTCCTCGACCACCTCCTCAAAAGTCGCTCAGGTCTTTGGTTTCACTTGCAGGGTAGAAAAACACTCGTCTGTTCTGTTGTCGGACATCAAAGCCGAGGAACTGAGAGAAGATTTATATGCTGGTCGTGTTCCCCTGTCAGATTGATCCGTGTTTATACTCAACCCTTTCTGTACTTTGACAGCTGCTGTGGTCAGAGTTATAAATTATACAATAACTTGGCTGGATGTTAGTCAACCCCACAGTCAAAGACAACAAATAGTCAGACCCCACCTTGATAGTAACTATTCAGTGTTGCTACCAAAGAATCCAATGAATCATCGATTATGTAGAACTCCTCATGAAACCAACTCAATGCTTGTATGTTTCCTACGGTGAAGATTTTAAGGAGGGTCTGGCAAACTCAGCCTCAGCGATGACGTGTTCATACCAAAGTGAAGTAAATCACAGAACATTCAAGGGTTTGCCAAACTGATTACTGATGACACCATGTTCACACCTGAGCGTCTGTGAATCATCAAGTACAGTTCAGCAAAGATTTCATCATCTGAATGTTATTCACTGCACTGCAATACTCAGGCTCAGAGATTTAAAAATTAGGTTTTGTGTTCAGGTTTGAAAACGAGGCCTGATGGTTTGGACCTGGCAAAGTCCCAAAAGCTGCTACAGTGGATGAAGTACTCATTCATTCATTTTCCGTAACCGTCTAACTATCACAGGGCTGACACATAGAGACAGGCAACCATTCACACTCACATTCACACCTACGGACAATTTAGAGTCACCAATTAACCTGCATGTCTTTGGACTGTGGGAGGAAGCTGGAGTACCTGGAGGAAACCCACGCTGACGCACAAAGAACATGCAGACTCTGCATAGAAAGGCTCCCCCACTCTGGGGTTCAAACCGCCTACCCTGGGTTCGAACAGGGAAACCTCTTGCTTAGAGGCGACAATGCGAACTACCACACCACCGTGCCATCACAAAGTACTAAGTCTCGACTATGAACAGAAGAAAATACAAATACAGAAATACAAAACCGTACTAATGAACCTTCATTAATATAGGCCTATATTTTATCTACAAGTGCACGTCACACACTGAGCGAGCCGCCTGTTAATGACGCTGTGGGCTAATGGGCATGTAGCTACTTCCATGTTTCAGATGATACGTCATGTTTGTAGTCGACCAATGAAGATGAGTTTACATATCACCTTGGGTTCGTCCTTCACCTTCTCAAAATGATCCCACACTTTGGATTTCCTGCCCGACATGTTATTAACTAGCCTGTGGAATAACCGCAGGTACCAGCCCTGGAAATTAACCTGACTCCTGTCTGACTGCTGAGCGTGGACACTTCCTGTGTCTGTCCTTTCAAATTAAATTCCCACATGGTCCAGTCATATAAATTTGGGTTTATTTTGACAAGGTGCAGCTCCTGATAGGGCTTCACGTTTGTTTGTGCAACTAAGAGACCAATGAAATCTTGCCAACTAGCAACCTTTCTGGTCGACTAACGTTTGATCGACTTTTAGGTGGCAGCCCTAAATGTACTTAGTTACTTTGCACCACTGGGCTGCTGGCAGCTTTACATCTGCTTATTTCTCTCTGACATCAAATGTGTTAGTATTGAACCATAGTATATAAAAAATGGCGCAGAATCAGAAGAACAATCAGCTTCAGGTGTGAATAAAGGTGCTACATTTGACTTGTCTGCAGAGCAGTGGTCCCTGGGCTCATCAAAGTCACGACGGTGGCCCACATAGGACAGCAGAAACATTCACATGTTACCTTGCAAGAATAATAAAACCATAATGTGGTGGAATTTACTTTCTGAGGACCTGTTTATGCAACAACAGATCATTTACACGACAGCAACGTTTGGGTGCCTGAAAACCTAACGTTTTGAAAACGGGTTCCAGAGTGCAATTTTTTGGAATCAGCACCGTCTCCGTTGTCATGTACTTACAATATGCAGTTCCTCTAGCCTGGTTCCAGACCATAGACCCCGCCCACTCAACTGAGTAGGCTTGCATTACTGGTCTGGCATACTTCAATGAATTTGCGATTTATCTCGTCCAAACGATGGACGGACCAATGAACGCCGGGGGTCTAGCGATTAGCCAATCACCGCCACGCTGATGTCAAGCTGTACGCCGGTGGGTAACTGGTGAGGATAGCAACAATGGCGACCGCTACAGATCCTACAGACCACATTAACGACGCTATCGAGGTATTTCGCCACTACTCGCGTTAATGGAGGACCAAATTAAGGAAGCTGCTAAACTGGATTTAATGGCGATGCAGCTGGGCGTGCATGACGACGGAGACATTTTAAACGGGCAATGCTCGCTTGTTTTCGGCACCTCCGAGTCATGGATACTAATGACGTCAGATTCTGGGTGAGTCGTTGATCTCTACTGATTGGTTAGGGAAAAAATCAAATTCCCTCCCCCTTGTAAATCGCCTTCAAAGGAAGCCATGTCAGACTGAAGGTTCTGGGAGCTTCAGTCTGACACTCAGGCTACAGTTCCTCTGAAAACGGAGACATGCGCACATATGCATTACGGTTCCAGTCACTAGGCATGTGAGAGAAAGTCGACCATCACAACAACAATGTTGGACTCCTGAGCTCTGTTTGTGCTGCTCACCCTGTTGAATTTATCAACACTTCACCAGCAAAGTGTCGATTTACTGTAGCAACTCCACCTCGTCATCTGTACAGACAAACGTTTGTGCGGTTGCCATTTTGTTTGTTCATACATGACAGCTCTGTAGAAGGAAGCGCATGTTGCACACTGACAAGCTGGGCACATCTGCGAGCAGATTGAACATAAAAGCAGCATATATAGGCCTAAAACTCTGCGTGTGCTTCATTGCTTGTAACTAGGGGGCACTAGAGCCCGTCATAATAGCGTGCAGTGGGGCCCATCGTAACTACCTTACACCGCTGACATGTGTAGTACACTTTGTGCACTGGCAGACCTGTCTGTAGCTGTGCAGGGTGTGACAGATAGACACCAGAGGGATACAGACTGCATCTCACATGTTCATCATCAGAACCCTCATGTTTATCATAACCAGAAATATCTGTATATGTGTTTTTTACGTGCAGAACACATGGTGCAGTCCAGTGGGATCAGGGAACCAACCTAAATAGAAATATGTTGGCGATCAGAGAGGGCCTCTTACAGTAATATGTCCTCATGTCTGTTGCGTAACTGTCCTGATGCTGGATGAATATACAATATCTGTATATCTGCAATCTGATGTTTCGCTCTATAAATTCAGGACAAGTGTTGCCCTGATGTTGGGTAAAACCTTTCTTTCTGTTTCTTTCTGCAGAATTAGGACTTTGGGAGAGCAGCTTTTGGATTGACAGCCATAAATCTGGGAAATTTAGCAGATAATGTTCAAAGGGCTTCGTCAGCCCAAGGGTCGTAAAACCTCCTCAACCCAAAAACAAACAATCAATCCTTCAACTCAAGCAGAAGCACGCTAAAAGTCGTCAAAATTGCAGCAGTGTCTCATCTGACAGCAGCTATAAGGTAACTTTTTCTCTCTCGCAAACTCTCTTTCGTTTCTCGCTGCACTCTGAGACAGGCGGATCTCAACATGTTTAAATGCCATGTGAAATGCCAGTTCAGCTCCTCCAAAATCCTGAGGGTAGTGGAGGAGGTTTCTAATGATTAGCCTGGGCTTAAAAAAAAAAAAAAAGGAGCTTGGTTTATCATTCCATCAGCCTTTGATCACATCGAACTATGGCACTGCACCTAGCGTATGTGGTGCAGCCATGATAGGCAGGTAGCATAAAGTGGTATGAGTGAAATGTGCCCTGGGAGCCGAGAGCACAGATATAAAGTCCAAGACAATGCTCTCCTTCACTGAGGATGGGGTTTAACGAGAGCAAGACAGAGGCAGATTTAATGTTACAGAGGTGTTGCCTGGCACCAACCAAATCTGGCAGTTTCTGTGGAGGGAGATGGAAGGTTGGAGTCTGATGAAAGTGCGAGCAAGACGTGAGCGTGGAGAGAGGGGAGAGAAAGTGTGAGACACATCACAAAAGAGAACTGGTGCTGTGCGGGTAAAATGTGCCCGATGAGGCAGATGCAGGAATACAATGTACAGATGAGTGTGATGTTTCACTTAAGGGGAGTTTGGATTTGATGAATGTCAGAGAAGAAGAAAGAACTTTTTTGGGGGAAAACATACGGAGACATGCTGCATGAAAGACCATTACTGTCTTTAAGAGCCTCTCCTGAAACTCATCTTATGCACCATCCACTCCATCATATTACGAGACACAAGTGTAATCTGTGGTCGTGGCTTGACTTTGACCTACTATTAAATGTAGGTCATAGGACAAGGTGATGTGGTTCAAATCATTCCCAACACAAAGATGCATCTCCTTTGAATCTTTTGGGGTTTCTTTGTTGTCGTTGTCTGTCTCTTTGAAACAACTGTATGTCTCTTTGGAGTTACTTAGTATCTCGTTGTAGTTTTATGTCACACTATAGTCATTTTTTGTTTATAATCTTCTCTTTGTAGTTGTTTTGTGTCTCTTTGTTGTTGTTTGTCACTTTGTAGTCATTGTGCGTCTCTTTGAAGTTGTTTTAACGTCTTTGTATTTGTTTTGTATCTTGTTGTTTTCTATGTCTCAAAGTCATTTATGTTTATTGTCGTCTCTCTGTAGTTGTTTTCTGTCTCTTTGTAATTGTTTTGTACCTTGTTGTTTTCTCTGTCTTGTAGTTGTTTATGTTCGTCATCTTTCTGTAGTTGTTTTGAATGTCTTTCTTGCTGATTTGTGTCCCTTCGTAGTTGTTTTATGTCACTCTGGTAAAGTTTTGCGTCTCTTTGTAGTTGTTTTACGTCTTTGTATTTGTTTTGTATCTTGTTGTTTTCTATGTCTCAAAGTCATTTATGTTTACTGTCGTCTCTCTGTAGTTGTTTTCTGTCTCTTTGTAGTTGTTTTCTGTCTCTTTGTAGTTGTTCTGTACCTTGTTGTTTTCTATGTCTTGTAGTTGTTAATGTTCGTCATCTTTCTGTAGTTGTTTTGTATCTCTTTGTTGTTGATTTGTGTCCCTTCGTAGTTGTTTTCTGTCACTCTGGTAAAGTTTTCCGTCTCTTTGTAGTTGTTTCACATCTTTGTATTTGCTTTGTATCTTGTTGTTTTCTATGTCTCAAAGTCATTTATGTTTATTGTCTCTCTCTGTAGTTGTTTTCTGTCTCTTTGTTGTTTTATGTCACTGCAGTTGTTTTGAGTCTTTGTAGTTGTTTTGTACCTTGTTTTCTGTCTTGTAGTTGTTTATGTTTATAATCTTTCTGTAGTTGTTTTATGTTACTTTGTTGTTGTTTTCTGTCTCTTTGTAGTTGTTTTGTACCTTGTTGTTTTCTATGTCTTGTAGTTGTTTATGTCCGTCATCTTTCTGTAGTTGTTTTCTGTCTCTTTGTTGTTGATTTGTGCCCCTTCGTAGTTGTTTTATGTCACTCTGGTAAAGTTTTGTGTCTCTTTGTGGTTGTTTTACGCCTTTGTATTTGTTTTGTATCTTGCTGTTTTGCATCTCTCAAGTTGTCATGTGTTTTTGTTGTTGTTGTTGTCATCTTGTGTCCATTTGTGATTGTATTATATCTCAGTGCTGTTGTTTATTTCAGTTGTTTGAGCATGTTGTTCTGCAAGTTGTTTTATGTTTATAGTAATTATTCTGTAGTTGTTTTGTATCTCTTCGTTGTTGTTTTGTGCGTCATTGTAGTTGCTTTGTGTATCTTTGTTGTTTTGTATCTCTTTGTGGTTGTTTAATGTCGTCTTCATAGTCATTTCTCATGTCTTTGTAGTTGTTTTGCATCTTTTTGTAGTTATTTTGAGTCTTTGTTGTTTGTATCTTGTTGTTTTGTCTTGAAGTTGTTTACTGTTGTCTTTCTGTAGTTGTTGTCTTTTGTCCCCCTCTAGAAATGTTGCTTCTCTTTGCAGTTGTTTAATGTCCCCTTTAAAGTCATTTTGCGTGTCTTTGTACTGGCTTCGCATCCCTTTGTTGTTGTTGTTTTGTGTCTCTCTGTTGTTGACTTTTTGGCAATGAACGTAAGAGATTAATATCATGATATGATTCTGCTGTAGGTCAGTAACATTAAATTATCATCGTGCACTAGTTGGACAGCCTAGATACAGTAAACATCCATGTAAACAAATCTAGTAAAAATTACAGCAAAGCTTTTTCTTTTTTTAATTTGTTTTCTATAAATGTATCCATTTAAATACATGAAATAATGTAAGCAAAAATTACTTTTAGGAATTCTGTGCGCACAAAAATTCATTCTGCTGTCAAATATCCATACTGGTCAAGCCTTTTGTTACTCACAATAACAGATCTCACCCTGTTTTCATATTGCTTTACAATGCATGAACTTAAAAAAAAAACATTGTGTAAGCTGCAAAAATGTTTTTTTCATCATCATCAAGAAGAATTCCTTTATATTTGGCCTTTGGTAATTAAAGTAAGCATAGGGAGGAGTACACAGGTAGCATGAACAAAATGTGCCTACAGACCCACAGGTAAACGCTTTCACCGCAACACTTACAGCTGTGGTTACTGAGATTATGTTTGAATTACAAAGATGGCAAAACACCAAGCACTCTTCTTGTTTTGTGAGATACAGTGAAGAGAACTCAGGTCACCACTTATCATCACCATGTCTGTCTGTGACTGTGCTGGGCAGATTATCTGGGTGCAACTAAGGAGCTATGTCCCGGTCCCAGATGTCTGAAACAGCACCCACATTGGAGACACAGTATATATATTTTTTTTTTCAGCAACTCTGATGAATCTTGGGAGGTCATTGACAGCTGCTGCCCCAGGCTGAAGAAACAAAAGACCAATCAGAGCTTTGTGGTAGTGTTGTCACGGTACCAAAATTGGGACCCGCGGTACGATACCAGTGAAAATATCACGGTTCTGAGTAGTATCATGATACCACAGCAAAAATGAGGCAGATGTGTCTTTTGTCATTTATAAAAAGATAAATCACTTTTCTATAATACATCACTGATATTTCAATGGAAAAAATTACTTACTGACTTATTCATACTTCAAAAACAGCATCAATAAGTGATGAACATAGGGGGGATCAAAATAAAATAAATAAATAAATAAAATAAAAATCAACCAGCCACCCTCCTCCCCTGACAAGTAAAGAACAGTCCCTAAAGTGCGCTGTTCAGGTACTTTTGGAAGAGGAAAGTATTGGACCTGGAGCCGGGTTTCTCCGTCGCTGGTAAACCACGTTATCTTGCTGTGGCTATAGTGCTCTGCCGTATTCCTGTCTGTGACCCCCGTTCAACCCACAACCGGCAGGATTCGCCTTTCGTTTCTGCTGCTGGTTGAAATCTGTACTCACACAGCGTGCTCCTGAATGATTTCTTTTGCTCTCACAAAACTATTTTTAGTTGCAAATGCGAGTAAAATGCTCGCACCGTAGAGCTCTGTGGAAAACAAATCACTGTAGCATATATAAACAAATTTAGCCCACAAGTAAAAAGAAATAAATAATAACTTTCACTGCTTAAAGATACTCAGTAGCTCAGCTAATACCTGAAATGTCACTGGATACAAACCACTGCAGCAGCATATTGAGTGCCAGGTGGCCAGCACGTGCCATTATTGGACACTCACCCTCTTGCGACTGGACTTTGAACTTTTCCCACAGTAGTGGTACTGTGAGGTACCGTGGTACTACGGTACTTCAACATTATGGTATCATATGTACTGTGGTGTTTTAGTACCGCGGCCTACTGTCAGTACCAGTATACCCTGCAACACTACTTTGTGGGAGAGATTAAGATCAGGGACGTTATCTCACCTCGAAACTAGCTGAAATCAGCACAGTCCAACTTTGCGTATTTTCTCGAACGTCAATAAAATCATTACATCAACTGCTCCTTGCTACTAACACGCGCACTGCGTTATCATGTAATTGTTACCCCAGGGGCCTGATGCATAAATCTCTGTCGATTCATGATAAGCACTGCGTGTATGTACAAAGACAAAAAATTGCATATATTGAGCATAGCATAAGTTCAGACAGGACAATTCAAGCTCAGCTCACATTCCAGCTACACTGTGAGCCACTGAACACAGTTCATCAGCAAATTCAGTGCTGTGATCAGAACTTCACAAATGAAGTTTATATTTGATTATATAACATCTTAAAACCCTTCATTAGCTATGGTCATGAACTCTGGGTATTGACTGAAAGACTATCAATTAAAGCAGCAGATATTAGTGTTATTTTCATTACTGTTTTTGATGACTTAAGGCTCTTGTGGTGCTCACAGTGAGGTCAGAGGTCATTAACGTAGAGGGAAGTCATTTGAAAATGTCAAAAATCAAAGTCAAATTGGCAAAAAGCAGAATTAACAGTGAAGATAAACAACTGCAGACCGTAAGCATTTAAAAACTCAACCTCAGGGGTTATTTTTGAAACACGTTTGAATGGGGTTTGGCACATTTACAATATGTGTCTTTAGTATGTGTGAGGGATTTTGGGATGGTGGTTACCTCGCCCTCGGGCTACATGTTTTAGACAGTTCATCAAGTTGAATGACAGGCGCTGGAGCGAGAACTTAAAGGCGGCACCAACAATATGTGTTGACTCATGTTGAAAGGTCGCGTGTTACAGCTTTAAATAAAGTATCAGAAGACAGACGCCTGCTAATGACGACAGATTCAAAGATGCAAAGAGACTAAAACAGCAAAAACCAGTGGAGCCACAGTACGAGTTCAGAGGGAGGGGTGTGTGTGTGATTTGGATGCAGGGTTCAGTTTTCTGAAAGGGAGCCGCGCTGCACTCACAGTTGATGTGCTCACTCATAATGAGAGCTGATTTGGGACTTAATCACGCATTAAGCCTTATTGTTGCACCTCCGGCCAACTGATGACACAGTGGTCCGTCCACCACGCTGTCTCAACCCAAACGCCCCAGGGCTCGACCTCACAGCGTGCAAATGGCATGACGTAAGGTCCGGCTCGCCCCGTGTCATGTCTGTGTGTGTGTGTGTGTGTGTGTGTGTGTGTGTGTGTTGTACAGGCTAAAGGAGAGGGGAGTGAAAGGTCAGAAAGTCAGTCTGTTGATCTGGTTCACACTGCTCAAAGTCAGACATACACTATGTACAGCCCAGTGGACAGACGAAAATGTTGGCATTGTACATTTCTGCAAACCATGAATTCGTTACGTTTCAGACGTGTCATTTCAGCATTTCAGAAGTGACATTTAATATATGAGCCGACTTTGTCATCAGGACGTGGAGGAGATGGTGGATGGCGTGTCACTGAGGTGAGACACAAGCCAAGCTGCAGATCACTGTTCAAGACCAGCAAACAATAAAAACGTTTTCACACACATGCTGCATTTTTTGCACCCTTGAATTCGTTGTTTTTAATGCAGATGTGCGGCAACACCTGAACAACACATCACAGCGTGCACACGTGCACCTGTTTCTCTGGGCGCAATGGCTGCACCCTGAGATAAACAGAGTTCAACTTCTGGAACACAGAGCTGCCAGAGCTTTACATCTGTCCCACGGACGATAGGCCTACACACAAGCAGCGTCTGGAAGAAGATCAGCTCTGCACTCAGGTTTTCAGGTAAGTAGGCTATGATACAATGCTTGTTAAAGGGAAAGTGCACCCAAAAATGAAAGTTCAGCCATTATCTACTCACCCTCATGCCAAGGGAGGCTCTGGTGAAGTTTCAGAGTCCTCACAACACTTGCGGAGATCCCAGGGGAGAGTGGGTAGCAGCACAACTCCACCTAATGCAGGATGACGACGCCCCAGATTAAAAAAAACACATAATTGAAACCACAAAATATCTCCATACTATTTGTGGTTTCAATTATGTGTTTTTGGACGTTTGAATCTGGGGCGCCGTCAGCCTCCATTAGGTGGAGTTGTGCTGCTACCCACTCTCCCCTGGGATCTCCGCAAGTGATGTGAGGACTCTAAAACTTCACCAGAGCCTCCCTCGGCATATGGGTGAGTAGATAATGGCTGAATTTTAATTTTTGGGTGCACTTTAAGGTTGCTCAGAAACTTTAAAGCAACCTGCCGCTGTGCTCTTGAAAGCTGGCAAAGACAAGGCACAAAAGTAGCACACAATTGAGTGTTTCTTACCAACAAATTGCTGTGGTTCCTGCCAGGATAATGACACCAAAAGTGTTTGTTTTTTACTTGGACATCGCTGCATTTCCTGCTGGGATAGTGCCAGCAAAAGCGGTTGTTTTTTAGCAAGACATAATTCCATTTCCTGCCGGGACAGTGCAGTGAAAAGCCGTTTTGTTTTTTTCCACAGAGAAATGGCTGCATTTCCTGCCAGGATAGAGCCACCAAAAGTGTTTGATTCCTGTGGTTTCCTAGCCATAACCAAGTGATTCTTGTGCCTAAACATAACCACACATTAACCATAGTGTGGTTGAAATCTAAGTTTGTATATAATGTACAAATGTATGCGTGGTTTGCAGAAATATACAATGCCAACATTTTTCTGGTGATTGGGTTGTAATGTATCAGATATGCTTATTTTCATTATTATCTTTATAATACTTATGTCTTTAAATGAAGCTTCAGTTGTTCTGTATATTTGTTCAGACATTGTGAGAAGAAATACAGAGGTTTTCCTCCCAGGTGGGCCCAACGTTGCAATATTACTTTTTCCTATAAACCTACTGTGTAAAAAAAGTGTAAAAAAAATTCAAAATGCTTTAATTTCTGCATCAGAGGCGTCCCACATCATCTGAAAGGTGAAATTAAATTATTTATTTACTAATTAAATTTATTTGATTTTTTTTTTTTTAGCTTTTTAATGTTAGAATAAATGTTTGTCTTTTATATAGTCCTGTATAAATAATATATACCCAAAATATATAGTTTAATTAATGTCGGTATGGGCATGGTAATTTGCATACTATATTTCTGTATTTTTATTCTGAAATGCACTACACACTATTTCAAAGACAGAAATGTAGTACTTTTACTATTTTAATTTATTTCTTTATTTTTGTATATTATCTGCATGTATTTTCTTTGTTTAACATCATTTTGTATATTCTTATATTCTGAACATAGTGATAGACAAATACACTTTGTAAAATCTCTGATGTAAAAATATTTCACTTTTGTTTACTTTTTGTGTTTCGCATACTTTTGCTGAACTGATGATAGTATTTATTTAAAATACGTGCTTTGAATTTCGGCATCTGTACGTGCGAGTGCAGAAACCACACTGACTTTTATGACGATCGACCAGAGCTGAACTTTTCCTTTCACCTTCAGGCTGTTTTTGTAACATTTTGAAATCTTATAGACACACATCATTTGGCAAATTAACAGCGTGACGCACGCACAACTATGTAAGCGTATCAAGATAATGTGTTTTACAGTGACACAATACTTTTCTCCTCATAGTGGAAGCGTCTCCACAGCTTTCATTATGTGTGTGCAGTAAAACTCTGACATGAAACAGATCCAGTCCACTTGTTGTGATGAATAGGTGGATGATGTTGGGAGTTACGGCGTTCCTCTCTCAGTCGAGGCTTGTCTATAAAATGTGTAGCCTTGGGTGGTGTGCATGTACGTCAGGCGTGCCGCATCAAACTCCTTTCAATTTCAAAAGGCAATGAAATGAACTGTTTCACTGGATTCTGACTAACCACCCTGTGTGTTTGATTTTATTACTTCTTATTACTGCTTACTTAGACACGTTTTAGTGTTTAGATAAAATACAGTAGGTGTGCACTGAGGTAAACTCATGCTCATTCAAATATGGAATACTTCCTTTAATCAGGCTAAGAGGAAAAATGTTCAGGGACACTTATGATTATGCAGTCAATTAAACGTAATTATTCACCTGCACATTTTCCATTTAATACCTTCAGTTTATGCTACTTAATTCTTCAGCGTCACTCCATTTAAAGGAGCTATATGTAAGAAATCTAAAGCAAATACTCGTAAAATCATCCTAATATGTTACAGAGACTAAGGAATAATGTTCATATAACATACTGATCTCACCGACAACAATAGTACAGCCAGAATATTCGCATTTAAAAAAAAAATTACGGTCCGCAAATCATGTTTATGTTTTGAATTTGTGTTTTGGCCTGTTGCGCCACCCACTGCCGCCTACCAGTCACGCAGTCAGTAGAGTCTCAGCATCAGTTACAGTTACAACTGAGCTACAGCAGCACGGCAAGCAGCATTAGCAGTGTCCCGGTACATAGCATTAGCAGTCTCCTCAGCTGTATCCTGGCAGCAGCGTTAGCAGCAGAGAAGCCGGACTTGCTCGAACGGTCCGCTTGAAAACCAAAGATCAAGGATGTGGCAATGCGGCCCTGCCACGGCAGCCGCCCATGGGCAAACAAATCAGTCTCCAGCGTGCCGCTGTCCAGCAACCTCGAATCTGTAGGGGAGGGGGGGCGGACACGACTCGCGGCAGTATTTTGAATTTGAGTGCAGTAACCGTTTTGGCCACATTCTTACATACAGCGCCTTTAAGATGAAAACAGTGTACTTTTAACTCCACTACAAAAATTTCACAGATATAGTTACTAGGGGTGGGGGAAATTTCCGGATCATAGATGCATCGCGATTCGGATGTGGACGAATCTGAATCGATTCACAAACGTCCAAATTTCGATTATTTAAATCTGTTAATTAGAGTAATACAGAAGGTTCTAAATAATGCGGAACTAAGAACCGCGGTACGTGTCATCTCTGGGACACTTTGGGATGCGCACCTGGAGCAGACACGCCGACACGTGCACAGAGGAAAACAAACATGGCTGACCGCCACCCACCTCGCCGTGAGATCCGAACAGCTCCTTCTTATTTAAAAGCAGATGTGTGGAAATACTTCGGCTTCTACAACGTTGACGGCGGAAGCGAACTGGACAAGAGCTACATTATATGTAAGCTGTGTCGTGCTAAAATAAAATACTTTGGCAACACAACAAACATGAGAAGCCATGTAACTCGATTCCACCTGACGGAGGAGTCAGGGAGACGGCAGGCTGTTGTTGCTGCGGCAACTAGTGGCGCTACTGACCAGAGAACAATCGAGGAAGCAATTAGAAAGCTGCCACCCTCATCTGAAAAGGCGAAGCGAATTACGAAGGCCATCGCAGCATTTATTGCCAAGGATTTGCGTCCTTATTCTGTCGTGGAAAATCAGGGATTACGAGCACTGCTGCATACACTGGAGCCCAGATACACCATCCCATCCCAACGCTATTTCACCGACACTCTACAACCAAACCAAAACAGAAGTCATGGCCTCACTGTTGAAGGCAGGTATGATCGCAGTTACATGTGATGCGTGGACGTCTGTCGCCACCGAATCATTTGTTACTCTAACTGCGCATTTTATCTTGTGATTTAAGATATCTGTTGTTACCTTTGGTTCCGTACAACAAAGTTGTAACTTTTCCAGTTTGCACGCATTTCCATTTATATATATATATATATGTATATATATATATATATATATATATATATATATATATATATATATATATTTAATAAAATATAATGGAAATGAATTCAACTCTTTATTACAAATGCACTGTTTTTAAAAATTGCAAGTGTTGACTGCTTATTCAGTGAGACAAAAAGAAATGTGTGTTGTGAAAAAGTGCATCAATATACATAAATTAAAGATGCATCAATAATCGTTTTATAATCGAATCGTAGCCCCTGAATCGTAATCGTTATCGAATCGTGAGGTGCCCAAAGATTCCCACCCCTAATAGTTAGTTACTTTGCAGATTTAGATTTTATGAAAGAAAAAAAAAAAAAAGAAAGAAATTCAGTTCTGATAATGACATGCATTGTTTTAGATTAAATCACCCAAGCAGTGTATTTAAATTTAAACAGTAAAGTTCAATTTTCACCCTGGAAATTGTGATACAGCACCAGCTGTAGGTCTGTCAACTATGCTGTCTTCTGCGGTGGATAGAGTTTGCTCTGTTGTCATGGTAACGGATCTGTTGACATGCAGGCTCAGTGGGTACCATGATTTCATCCAGCACTTTAGGGCCCCGATCACACAAAAAGTGTCTGGCAGGTTGCAACACAAGATAATGCAGATAATGTATCAAGTATGAATCGTGTTCCAACTAAAACGCAGTGATGTGAGATAATACTTAAATATATATATTTGGATCATTTGGCATGTATCCTGCATTTGAAAGACGATGTGCTCCACAGAACATGGGAGCCTTTTTTACTGGATTAGATATTTCAACTGCTCTTATAAGAGAGTTTAAGTAATAGGGGGTTCATTCATTTTTCTTTCTTTTGGTTTTAGTGTGTAATGTCCGAGTCTCTTCCATTCATAGATGTGAGTCCAGCTGTTTTGTTTGTATGTTCTGTTAGTGTTATGTGTATTGTTTTCCCCTTAAAAATCAATAAACATATTTTAAATAAAAATTTAAAAAATAAAGACCGTATTTTAGACATCCAAAGAAAAAACATTCAAAAAACTTTAAGACTTTAAGACAAGGGAACCAGAAGTGCTAAAATGCTAACTCATTCCCGCATTTTGGTACTCAATGCTGTTTTTAGCTCTGTTACAACTGTAGCTCAAAATGCTCTAATTAAGACTCATGCGCTTCAGCTGAAACAGTGGGAAGTGTCCACATGGGGCGTCATTCCTCAAAATGATAGCAGACACATGTCGGTCATTTGCCTAGAGATTAGGGCAACCATAAAGGTCATTAGTCTGCAAAATTTCATTGGTCGCTTAGTCGCGAGAAAAAAAAATAAAAACATGAAACTCTATTAGGAGCTGCACCTTGTCAAAATAAATGAAACCTATATGACTGGACCATGTGGGAATTTAATTTGAAAGGACAGACACAGGAAGTGTCCACGCTCAGCAGTCAGACAGGAGTCAGGTTAATTTCCAGGGCTGGTACCTGCAGTTATTCCACAGGCTAGTTAACAACATGTCGGGCAGGAAATCCAAAGTGTGGGATCATTTTGAGAAGGTGAAGGACGAACCCAAGGTGATATGTAAACTCATCTTCATTGGTCGACTACAAACATGACGTATCATCTGAAACATGGAAGCAGCTACATGCCCATTAGCCCACAGCGTCATTAACAGGCAGCTCGCTCAGTGTGTGACGTGCACTTGTAGATAAAATATAGGCCTATATTAATGAAGGTTCATTAGTACGGTTTTGTATTTCTCTGTAATGTAGCACAGTGTTAACAATGTTACTGATACTATTCTTTCTCACACCTTCAACTCAAACCACCAAAATATATCATTTAATCATTACATTCATATCATAAACCTGCGGGTGACCAGTCGACTAATGGCCCTAAATGACGACTATTGGTCAACTAGGAAAATTCTTAGCCAAGGGCAATCCTAGTAAAGATATTACATATGTAGGTAAAAAAAAAATCTCTGAGTAAATTGTAGCATATATGAATAAAAGACGACTGTGCTAGCTTGAATGCTAGCTCAACTGATTTGCTATACTTGATTAGTTAATTAGGCTAGGTAACAGAAGAGGCTGGTTCGGCTCAGGGAGGAAGTGGACAGTCGTGAATCACACACACGAAGGCAGTAATGTTATTTGGTGTGGTACCATGTATTGAAATAATAAATAAACAAAACAAATAAATAAACAATATTAAGCAAAAAAAATTCAAATTCAAATTCATTTCATATTCAACCCCAAGCCATAGACCATAAGCAACCTAAAACGACCCAAATTAATACGTCCTCCTTCCAGGTTATGAGAGTCAATAGTTCAAGTGAGTGTATCAGCAGAGTCCATCTGAGCAGAGTGTTGGTGGGTGTAGGGGCAGTATGGGCAATGTTCTTAAGTGTCTATTTATGGCTGCCAGGAGCCTCCTACCAGGACCGGCAGTGAGGCCGCTAGGCTGAGGTAGCTTGGCTGTAGTTCCGGGCAGGTTAACATGTCCTGTAGCTCGCCATCAAACCTGGCCAGTTCACTTTTTAGTGACAACCTCGGAACACAGCGGTAGCGCGGTGATACGGTAGGCAGCTCCTGCAGCAAACATATGTCACGACCGCGGCTCGGCAGCACGGAGGCTATTTCCTGAAACAACTTTATGCTGTACTGATTGGCGGCAAGCAGTCACATGACATTATGACCTACTCTTAAAGCAACAGGCTGCATTTTGCATCCGGGTTACAAAATGAGTAAACAGTAAAAAATGTTCTCTCTACAGTACAGTTTATACAGTGCAGTGTGTGTGTACAGCATAGTGTGTGTGTGTTCAGTACAGTATGGATGAAGTTGTTAGCAAAAGGATGCGGGCGTGGGCTCAAAGTATGTGTTGGCCTATTCTCTGCTCTCTGAATACATACCCACAGGACATAGGCATTAACGTCAGCTGTTCTGATGAGGGGCCCAACCCACTTCTTACCCTCCTAAATCATTGATTCACTCTCTACACACACACACACACACACACACACAACTTTCACTCCTTCTCTCTCTGGAAGTGCTCATTGTTTTGAGTCCTCCTCCACACTTTGATGTGAAGGGGTCAAGCGGAGGCTCCCTCCTCGTCCCCAGGGGAGAGGCGAAGAGCAGAATATTCAGTGTCGGGAACATCTGGGAGAGCGCCGCTAAGCAGGGCTTACTTGGCAGGCGGTTGGTATTGGCACCGACAACCTTCCTACCGGGGGCCTTTCATCTCCGTTTGAACATGTGGACTCGGCCCTAACCCTGGGAGGAGTTGGAGGGCTCACCGCCAGCTGAGAAGCTGAGGCGTGGTCGCTCCGAGGAGGAATCCGGCTCTCCTGCTGTCCTCAGGAGCTCCACCGAGCATTCCTGCCTCCCTCCCTGTCTCCCTATCCATGTGCAAGTTTCCCCTCACCTCCTCCTAACATGCTGTTGAACCCTGAGCCTCTGCAGCATCTGCGTCAAACACATCTCATTGGTACATGAGGGCTCAGCTGATATTGGGTCCTGAAGGGGTTCATGTTTCTTTGTCAGAAATCATCCTCTAACTTCAGAAACCTAAAGAGATTACATTATTTTAGGGTTAGCAGCTCCTTTAGGCAAAGTGACTGCATTTGAATATTTGAATGTAGCTACATGGAGCCCAGGTATCAGGTGTACATCTGTCAAAAGCAACAGTTCACCCCTGAATCATAATTACCTATTTCCCTCTTACCTGTAGTGCTATTCATCAATTTAGATTGTTTTGCTGTGAGTTGCTGAGTGTTGGAGATATCTACCTTCTCTCTAATGTAATGGACCTGGATGGCACTCAGCTTGTGGTGCTCCGAGCACCACAAAATGAATTTGAAAAACTCAATGTCTCTTTCCAGAAGTCATGACTCTTTTACTCAAGATAATCCACAGACCTTGTTGTGAGCAGTTTCATGAAGGGCACAGAAGGGCTCCCCCACCCTGGGTTCGAACCACGAAAGGCAGACATCTCTAGGTCCGATATCTCCAACACTCCAAAGCTGTAAATCAAGACTCCCTTGACAAATCACAGACGTGCCAGATTCACACAGGATTAAGATCACAGACAGACAACCTCCGCAAATATTACAAATTACTAGAGGTCTCCAGGCAACACTAGTCCCATACAAACAGGGCATTAGCAGGTACTTTTGTCTTTCGTACAGAAGCTCATAATGTAATTAATTAGAGAAATAATGCTGCTTATTTGAACGACATATAAAAATATGTAATACAAATTAGCAGTTATCAAAGACGGGCCAGAAACAACGGGAAAAAGCTACTTTTTAATGCCTGGCTGTGGTGAAAACGTGTTTTTTCACATTCACTGCCATTGTATACCTGCCTCTGCTTCTGTTGTTGACAAAGCATTCATGTCATGCAGCCACTTACTATTACAGCCCTCCACTCCACCAGAAAGACAAACACAGTAAAGCTGTTGAGGTGTATATAACTGCAGCATCACCAGTTCAGTTTCTAACCTTGTGTCATGTCACCCTGCACGCCATCATCACAGCTGATAAAAACTACACAGGGTCTACATGAATCAGAAGCCACAAATTATTTCATTAATAAATAAAAACATAGCAGAACAAGTTGATTAAATAATAAAATAATTGGTAGTATAGATATCATACATTTATACTGGTTAATGTTTGTGGAACTTATTTAGATACCAGACAACAATATGTACAGTTTGCTGGTGGTACATCTGAGTCATTGAAGCTTGAATGTGGAGTCCCACAAGGCTCTGTTTTGGGGCCTAGACTTTTTATATTGTTTATCAGTGATATATGTGAAACGTCAAATATATATTGTGTTGTTTGCGATGACACAATCTTTTAATTTCTGGACATTATGTAAGAGTGTTAGCAGGAAGCAGGAAGTTATCCTTAAATGTGAATAAAACTAAATTTATGGTTTTTGCTAACTGAAATAAGGATGAAATGGTCTCATTGTCTATAGATGGACTTAACATTGAAAGGGTGTCTCAGTTCAGATTGTTGGGTGTAAAAATGGATGATAAACTGTCATAGAAATCTCGTATAGAATATGTAAAGACAAAGGTGTTGTTTTGAACAAAGCAAAGTATGTGTTAGAACACAAGACAATGAGAATTTTGTACTGTTCACTTATTATACCATATTTAAGTTATTGTGTGGCGGTGCGGGGCAACACATACATGAATAACATGAAGCCACTGGTCATATTACAAAGAAGAGCAAAGATATTATATCTGTCTAAAACTAGCTGATACACTACTTCACTTTATTTTGCCAGAACTTAAGAGATTCACTGGAGACTTGCACCACTTCTGACTGGAAACCCAACGAGAGCAGCAGGCTGTAAGTTTATTAATAGTGATGTGGACACTGAGCTGGATCCTGACACAGACACTCACAGGGACGTGGTCCAGCAGCAGCGGTTGTGGCAGTATTTCATCATCACTCGAGTGTGTGAGACTAAAGCACGCTGCTGGTGATCCGGTGAAAACAGGTGTGTGTGTGCGGAGACAGGGTGTGTGTGAGAGAAGCCGGAGGAGGCCGTGGAAAGTCACTGAGCCTCTCAGCTTCATTATATCTGGGTCATTGTGTTTAGAAGCTGAGAGGCGCCAGAGCAGCAGGTCAGGGAATACCTCGGATTTTACTGTGATACCCCGACGAGGCTGGCACTGCTCGGATACCCGTCTGACGGTGACTTAACCTCACCTTCTCCAGCCATTTCATATAATATTCAAAGTGTACAGTGGCTGCAAAAGTTTGGGCACCCCTGGTCAGAATTTGTTTACTGTGAATAAGTAGAAGATGAATTGATCCTCCAAAAGGCATGAAGTTAAAGATGCTTTTAAACATTTCAAGGAAGATTAGAGTGTTATTTTTCTTTGTACCATTTTAGAGCGAAAAAATGAAAAAAAGCATCATGCAAAAGTTAGGGCACCCAAAGACATTTCAGCTCTCAGACAACATTTACAGGGTCTCAGACCTTAATTAGCTTGTTAGATGATGCAAATTTTAAAGCTTTATAAATACTCTGACCCCTGAAACCTTGTCCCAACAATCAGCAGCCACGGGCTCCTCTAAAGAGCTGCCTAGCACTGAAAACTAAAATAACTGATGCCCACAAAGCAGGAGACGACTATAAGAAGATAGCAAAGTGTTTTCAGGTAGCTGTTTCCCCTTAGTTAATAATGTACTGCGGAAATGACAATTAACAGGAACTGTAAAGGTCAAGTTGAGGTCTGGGCGACCAGAAAAACGTTCTAAATGAGCTGCTCGTGGGATTGTTAGAAGGCAAATCAAAACTCCCAACTGACTGCAAAAGACCTGCAGGATGATTTAGCAGACTCTGGAGTGGTGGTGCACTGTTCTACTGTGACACCTGTACAAATATGACCTTCATGGAAGAGTACCATCACATCAGAAGAAAACCTTTCGTGTGGCCTCATCATAAAATTCAGCATCAGAAGCAAAGGAACATCTAAACAAGCCTGATGCTTGTGGACGTTTGTGCAAAATTAGAAGAAATTCCCTATCACGTTCATGAGAAAGGGACGGACAACTCGAAAACATAATGCCCCTGACCACAGCTACTGCCAGCGCAGAGGAATAAAAACTGCCGCAGAGAGTCTGTGCATGCCGTTACATTCCAGCATCACCTCAAGTTGAGATGCAACAATGAAAAGAAAGATTCAACCTTACAAACTGTTTGGAGGAATTTGCTGGACATTTCTGGCCTATTTGGACTTGTGAGAAGATGCTCTGCTACATTCAGGGCAGGACTAAAGCACAACTACTGGTTCAAGCCTTATGATTTTGTTTTCAATATAAACTTAGTTATTTAGTTTATATATGCTTGAGTAGAATCAATAAATAACTCTTCATTAGGAATCGCTGTCTATGAAATATGACAATAAATAATGTAATGACTTCCTATTTTATGTGGAACAACCAGAATGTTGACTTTAAAACAAAGGTTTGCTACTGTTATCCAGCCATCCATCCATCCATCCACAGCGTCTTTGCTCCTCTTACCTTATTAACCCAGATGTCGTCACTGCTCCCAAACATCTGGTGACTGTGGTGTGTCAGCCGTCCATCTTCCCAGCAGATTATCTGCCACAGTGAGTCGTCTGTGCGGATGAAGAAGATGTGAGAACTTCAGTTAAACATCAAGCTAACCCTTCATCGTGTCACCATGGAGACCACTTTGTGTTGGTCGTTCAAACGATCCAAGAGGACGAGCATCAAATGGACCGTGAAACCGTCACGTTCTGTCAAATGGCAGTTGGATTTAGGATGGTTTGCCATGGTGACAGGAAACTTGGACAGATCGTAATACTTGTCTTGTAAATTGTAAATCTTTACATGTAGATGCTCTGGCTTATTTAAAGCGTCTCTGGTTTGAAATTAAACAAAGTTTATTAGTGGATAGCCCCTTGAGATGAACTATCTTGTTTCCGACACAAAGCATACAACACCCTTCATTACAATGGACACAATCACAACACCAAACATGAATGTCTTTTAAATGTATTCAGTCCAATAAGACAGCTTCAACAAAGCACTGTTGGTGTTTGCACGCAGCTGTTTTACAGGTGTGTTTTTAACTGTGTGCCTCAGTTCAGGTGGAGCCTGATTATCAGTTAGTCAGGACAAGAGAGGAGCTGGAGCCAACAACATTACACTTGGACATTATTCATCAACTGGTGGCTCAACATAACACTTCATCCCATGACTATCACTACAGTCATCCTCCTCAGCTGGAGACACAAGGTGGAAACACATGTCACCACTCTAGTTCTTCACGCACACACACAAATGACTTTCTCAATGTGGCAGCCACTGAACAACAACAAACAATGTGACCATGAACCTCCAGCAGACACTCACCACAGCACTGCTGCAGCCGCTTCCTCAGCTCAGGTGTTCACAGGTTCACAGGTACACATTCATTTCTGCTAAAATACCACTAAATAAATCACTTCCTGAAATCTGCTCTTTCCTGTCACTTTGTTAAGAGTTTTGCTGCTCTTTGGATAACCTGATGCCATGTGGCCTGTGGAGAGCCAATGAATAACCACACGAGTGAGTGACAGCTGAGACAGCCAATGAACAACTGTGTGATGAGCTAAAAGCTGCTTTCAAATGTAACTGATGGGGTTGTATTTTTGACAACTGTCCATACAAACAGGGTTTTTACTTTCAACAGAATGGTAAATTGTTTTCTAACATTCCAGTGTCTTGTTTATGAATCAACAGCAGTCAGCAACAAATGGGTTAAAAAACCTTCCACTAACATGGTCACAAATACACATCTGCAGGTCATTTAATGGGCTGGTAAACACAATATGAAAACACCAAAAGGCCGCAATTTGTGAATGGAGTGCTGAAGGGATGAAGTTTTTTTGTTTTAGGCTAACCCTGAAGTTAACATCATCCTGGTTCCTTCGACAAAAAGCATGTGAGAATTTTCCATTGGATGTTGGTTTACATCAGAAAATAAGATCTGTCACAAGCAAAAGTTTATGATACCTAAGTGTTTTGTTCAGCAAAATAATCTTCACAATCAAACACAACTCTTAGAATTCTTAAAGTTTAAATGCAATCACCAGAAGTAAAAGCTAACATTAGGTTATGAACAAACCACACTACAGTTGCATGACTTAACATCACCTCCACAACAAGGCTGTTAAGATGTCCATGTTGGCGTGATGACGTTCTGCAGCCTCATTTAGCCACTTGTTAGCAAGACACATAGAAGCTTCAAAGTTTACGAGTAAGGAATTTACTGTATTGTATTTTTCTTAGAACAAACGTACAAACCTCTTAAGCTTGTGTTACCACAGACGTTCTGTCAGGTATCTAACCAAAAACACATAAACACCCCAGCAAACATTTTTTCATTGAAAAAAACATTTAAAAACGACTATGGTCACTGGTGAGAAGACGTTAAGAAATGGGTCAAAAGTAAACTTTTTTTCACCAGCTAGGCTATTTGTAGACTTTGAACGTTCACATTTAGACCATATTTCACTGAGATTTGCAATTCTTCTAGTCTCAATGTAACAGGTTAGGTTAGTAACAGATTGTAACAACATTAGCTAACAAATTTGTGATGAGTAACAATGTCCAACATGATGGAAAAAACTGTTAGCTTAACGTTACCTGACAACTGAAATCATGCCCATACACATTTGTCAGCTAACGTTGTTACAACCTGTTACTAACCTAACCTGTTACACTGAGCCATAGGCCTACACTAGAAGGATGCAGTAGAAAACATAGCTAGATTATCATACCCTGTGTGTAACTAATTACGTGCCTTACCCTTATTGATCCCGTAGTTGAAATTGTGTAGGAGCAGGAGCACGGATGCAAAATACATCCATGAGCAGGAGTCACCATGGATGCAGGGGTCACTTGCAGGTGCCAGGTGGGAGCTTCTCGCGAGATTTTGAAGTATCTCGTCTCCTTGTTCGGGAAAAAAAAATCACCACAAAAAAAAACAGAAGAAAATACCCTGAAAAACAGGGAAAAAATTACTCAGAAAAACGAAAAAAAAAAATCAGAAAAACCAGGCTTTTTCTTATTTGTCAGTGAATGCAATACACTTCCGTAGAAGCCTGACTAAAAAAACCACATCCAAATTTGTCAGTTGAAAGTCAATATTATAAATCCTACTGAAATATGATCTAAATGTAACAGTTCAACCAATGTCTTTAAATAGTTAGTGAAAGTACTTTCACTTTTGAACCTTTTCTGAACGTCTTTTCACCATCACCCTTTTAAACCTCAAAATGCTTACAGTAATATTTACCTGTACAGGTGGTTCTGACTTAAGGGTGACAACAACAGCGGCAGCAGCACACAACAGTCATACTTAGTTATATTAACACATTTACAGCTTCCACTTAAGAGATAATGAAGACCATGTGACACAAGCCAATATTACACGCACGCGCACACACACAGGTGCGGGGAAAGCAGTCTAGCAGCATGTTTATGTTTACTGTTGGTCCACACCTCAGCATGCTAACACCAAGCTAGCATGCTAACACCAAGCTAGCATGCTAACACCAAGCTAGCTTGGCACAGCGGCAGCCTAGCCCGCATCGTGAGCGGCTAAAATAAAACTAATAGTGCTAATTCCTGGTTTCTTTTATTGAAATACAGCAGCACAGGTACTTACAAAGTCTGTAGGTAGCGTGATTATTCCGTCAGCTCCTTCTCCCCTGGTCCAACAGTCCCGCTGATCCGCAACGTATCTGTGCATTTGAACTACACGAAGCTGTAACGGTCAAGTGCGTGCGCATGCGCATTACAGCAGTAAGCGCAAACCTCTATTTCCCATCAATGAATGTAAAAATGTTCAGATTTGATACTGGATATACATCGAACAGATCTAAACTTTGGATTTTAACACTTATCCTTTACATTGGAAGTGTTAACTTTTTTTTTTTTTTTTTTTTTTAAATTTCAGTGACTTCTTGTCTTGGTTGGTGTGAAAGTTGTGTCTCCAAGGTTCATTCTTGACCTTGGAGACACAAGTTGAGAAAACAGTCTCATCACAATAGTTGTTCATTTAGCAATTGTTCTGGACTTCAGTTATATGACACGATCTTTAGAGGCAGATGGAGTTTACCCAGAGCTGTAGATGCCCCAACACGGACAGGAAGATCCATGATCCCCCAGCGTTTCACAGTGGTATTACTGCTGGTGTCGCTGTTGTAAAGACAACCTGATCACGTTCTGTTTGTCTCAGAGCCCAACATCTACCACAGTTTCCACAGTTACTTCGGCTGTTCCACCACCTGCTATTTCCACTACTGGGGATAGCTACTGCAGAGAACTTACACTGATTTGGTAACTGGGGATAGCTACCAATAGCTATCATGGAAAATAAAAGCGCTATCCTCTTCCTGTTTTCCTAAGTGCTATATCGTAGGCAACTGGACTTGCTTGCATTTCTTAAAGACATTTCGACTCTCATCCACCCTATCCCAGCTGACAGTGGGGGGTACTGAGACGCCGAGAGGAGGGGTACACCCTGAACACCAGTCACGAGTCACCAGTCAACCTGCATGTCCAGGAACCCTCTTGCTGTGCGGCGACAATGCTAACCACTGCAGCACCACACCGCCCAGCACCAGGTTTTCCCAGGCAGTCTTCCGTCAAGGTACTGTACCAGCCCAACCCTGCTTAGCTTCTGAGTTTGGACGAGATTTGGTACACTAAGGGTGGAATTTAAACATCTCGACTTGATCTGCTGATGAAGATCATTTAATTTAATTGCATATAACAATAATATTCCTGCTCTATGAAGAGTTTAATGCAGGTGTGTCATTGTCATGCTCAGACCCAAAGCTCCACACACTCTCTGTGTTCCTGAGACATCACAAAGCCCATCATGGAAACTGAACCTGTGTACCAGCAGCCTTCACTATAACCAGCTCCTGTATGAATCTGGCGTCAGCTTACACGCTGCATTGTAGGATGACACGCGATCCTAATGCCACCACCGGCCCTTCCTCCTACTACTACACCATTATCCCTCCTTCTCCTTCATTGTACTCCTCTCCAAGTAGGTCAGCGACCGTGCGCTGTACGTGCGTGTGACCCGAGCGCCGCGCCATCCAGGATTCCAGACACGTTTCCCATTCTTCCCAAAACAACTGTCGGGTTAATGAACACACAGCACGGCACATAATGTCCCACCAAGCATTATGGATATCCAGCACAGCTGCTGGGAGGCTTTCATGCAGAGCGGGCTAATGTTAATCATTTCCCACAGTGTCGTTAAAGGGGCAGATGGAGGCACGCTAAGGACACACCTCATTGGTGTGGCGCTAAATGAGGCGGGTGGCAGAGAGGTGGCTGATTGGCTACCTGGAGACTGTACAAGACTTAATTTTCAAACAGATGAATTTCCATCTCAGACAAAATTATTGATATATATATTTAAATAATTTTGGATACATGGGATTTTTTTTTTTTTTTACAAAATCTGGATGTCTCATTTTGAATCCAAAAGCCTTCGACAACGACAAACATTTCTTTAGTAAGTATTAATGAAGCAACTGACCATTTGCCAAACCTGTAACCCAAACACCAATTGTTTGGCCATATATTAGCCTATTTAAAATATCTTATATAGTATCAAGCATCTTTATTGCTTTTCCGAAACCTAAAATACAAGAACTAAACTTCAAGACGGTGAGTTTGTCTTCCACTTAAAACCTTAAACCTGAATGACTTTGCCAACCTCTTTAGTTAGTCCTCATCCCCAAATCCTTCTCTATTGTAAAATACATACATTTGAAAGAAGTCAACGGGGCAGTTCACCCCCAAATCAAAAATACATATTTTGCCTCTTACACATAGCGCTATTTTCTCTCTACTAAACTACACCCACAGACTGTATCACCACACAGAAGGAAGTGCACATCTACTCATGGAGGAGAGGCTCATCCTCCAGACAGTTAGAGATGTAACTGTCCCACACAAAGACAAATATTTATTAAAGATACTTTTGTCAAGTAGCAGGAAAGCCACAACTTGCTGTAGATTATAAACTAAATATACCGTATGGAAAGAGTTTTATTTTAAGGCTTGAGATAGAAAACTGTACAAAACATTGGGTATAAAAATCGTTGAGAAAAGTGTGACACTGTATGCCAGGATGTAAGTGAAAATGTACTGCGATTTGTCCTTGCAACACCCACGACAACCTCATGTTCTTTGTTATTTTAAATTTCAAAAAAGGATTTACAAAAAAAAAAAATACAAGAAATGTAAACATTAATGGCATCCTCGTCAGCTGAGCGGTGCTAGGTGAGCTAACAGTAGATGCACCTGTCCTGTAGTTCAGTACAAAGAAAATAGTTCCTACATGAAACAGCTCACAACATCATCTGTGGATTATCTTGAGTAACCGGGCCATGAATTCTGGAAAGAGACATACCAACTGTATCAATGCGCAGAAGGAAGCGTGCATCTACTGCTAGCTCACCTAGCACCACTGAGCTAGCTAACATTACAAGTAAGCTGAGGAGGGTGCCATTAATGTTTACATCTCCCGCTGTCACGAGCATGAGCCTCTCGTTAATGAGTAGATGCACACTTCCTTCTGCGCAGTGATATGGGTGTAATTTGGTGGAAAGAAAATAGTTCCTACATGAAACTGCTCACAACAAGGTCTGTGGATTATCTTGAGTAACCAGGTCATGATTTCTGGAAAGAGACATTGATGTTGAGTTTCTCAAATGTATTTTTTGGGGTACTTTGAGCACCACAAGCTGAGTGACATCTAGTTCCATTATATTGGAGAGAAGGCAGACATCTCTGCAACTGATATCTCCAACATTCATTTTAGTGAGGACCAGTCATGAGACACTTTTGCCTGAAATATGTTCACATAAAAAAAGACAAACCAAATGAACTTTGGTATAAAATACTTTAATAAATAATAGGATTGTTCTAAGAACAAACAAAAAAAAAATCCACTAACAAACCAAGACTTTTACCAAATTTTGTACAAAATAATTACAATGTTCTGCACATTCAGCCCCTCCTGTGGGACTCACACAACGTAAGATTTACTGACAGAGTATGAATTTGGGTTTTACATGATTTGCATCAGCATTATTAACAAAAACATAAAATCTTGAAAACATAATGTTCATCCACAAAATAGTGACGATATCTGACTCTTTTTAATTTCACTACCACTGTGGAGGTAATGCTAAACGTTTCTCTTCTCCTGTGTGTTCTTAGTGCAGAAACAGACTCTTTACAAACACTGAACAACAACCACAACAACATCAACAACAATACAACTTGTTCCCTTCATTAGACCAGAATAGATACACGAGGAGAGGCGGGGCTAAATGGGGAAAAACATTTAGGATTCACACTCGTCCGCTGTGAGTCGATTCCCACTCAAACCACACACCTTTTGTCTATGACGGGGACTCAGTGTGTTGTAGCAGGGCATGTCGGGGGGGGGGGCGCAGCACAAGAAGGGTTTTCATACTCACTAAACACCCTGCTGCCCTGCATGGCATCTCCACTGTCAACACACTGTGAAATACTAGATTTATAACTGAAGTACGAGAAGGCCGAAGAGACGGAGACTGGCAGCAGTGCTTCAAAGTTGTTTGGACCCTGTGACCCGTAAAAGTGAGTATTGAAAATAGAAATCAGATGCATCAGCGCTGGGTCAAAACCTGACTCTCTGATGCAGCACAGGGATACTTTACTGTAGTTTGCACCATTTGGAGTCCCTATAAGAGCAGGTGATGGATTAGGCAGCAGAGCTCCTCAGAACTTTTGATCTAGTGGTCTCTAAATATTTAGAAGGGATGAAAAAAATGTAACAAAATGGACGCTGTGAAATCACAAAATTAAGAGATGTGTGTCCGATACTTCTGACAGAGTGTCCATACATCTCAATATATCGCTCACTATAAAGAAGCTGACTGTTTTTTTATGTTGGAAGTATTTAAAACTCAAATAAGGGAGTAATTCTGGACTTAAGTCATTTTCCGTCGTACTATTGAACAAAAAAGTGCAGAAATGTTCAACCTGCAGCATCATTTCAAAGTAAAGTGAACTCTGGATCAATAAGGAGGGTTCGGGCACTTGCCACAATAAACAAGCAATGTCTCACTTCTCCAGACTTTTGGAGAAAGACACGTAGCTCTATCCGTTAACAAAAATCTTACACAAAAAGAAACCAAAAAGGCCTGCTGGCTGCTCTCAGGTGTTACCTCCCTGTGCACTGATGCTCTTCAACAGGACGCTAACAGGGTGTTCTTAATATTTACATACAAACATACAGCCAGAAGGACGTGAAACACCAGCATGAAATGTGGAAAAAACGGAAACAGACTAACACAATTTGCCAAAGTACTTCCACAAGCATCGTTTAGAACCTGTCTTACTAAAAAAAAAACATTTACACCTGTTTACACCTGGTATTAAGACACGTTTTGGTGATTCGAACACAAGTGGACAGCCGAGAAAAACATCACCGTTGACACCTGTGTCCATCACGCTTCTCTTACACTTGTGCTCAGATTTTGTTATCCCCTACATGACTTAGGCTAGAAGGTCAAAGAGCGCCATGCACAGTTATTTCGTCCACACTCTCACTAACTGCTTGCTAGCATGCTTGCTATTCATGTTAGCGGTTGCGTTGGAAAAGACACTGCTGCTCAGGGGTATTCAACAAATCTCCTTCCACGGGGCAAAACGATGGACAGTCATGCATCATATCCCCAAAACAATCACCACGTCCTGCATTGCCGACGAATTTTCATGTTTCATCCTTGTCAAGGATGCATCAGGACATTTTAGTGTTCACGCGGCAAAACATGTGGTCAAATGCGTTCTAGGCTGAGTGACGGTCATGCAACACTTCATCCAACTCTGTCACCAAAACAACCACCATGTCCTGCGCTGATGACAGATTTTCAAGTTACATTTTTGTCAAGGACGAATCAGAACGTTTTAGTGTTTACGTGCCCTAGACCACCTTGTCAAGTGGTTTGAATGATCGGATCACAATGCCTCTTGGTAGTCGTTTACACTTGTGTTTGGCGCTGTCCACTGAGATCAGATCACCGAAGATGTCGGAAAAAGATAACGCCGAAGAAGATCAACACATCTCCTTCTAGGGGGCAAGACGATGGACAGTCATGCAACACTTCGTCCACCTCTGTCCCAAAAACAACCACCACGTCCTAAACTGATGACGGATTTTCCTGTTACGTCCTTCTCGGGGACGAATCAGGACATCTTAGTGTTCACACCACAAAAGATATGTGGTCAAATGCGTCCTAGACCACTTCAGCAAGTGGTTTGATTGATCGGATCACAATGCATCTTGGTGGTCGTTGACACTTGTATTTAGTGCTGTCCACTGTGATCAGATGGCCAAAGACGTGTTTTAATACCAGCTGTAAACAGGATCTCAGATTGTTTTTTGGAGGGTTGTGGTTAAAGCACAATTTGCCCACTGACATACTTGAGCCATTTAATAAAAATTAAATGGTTTTCCAAGGGTGATTTTTGCACGTACGGTGGCCCAGAAGACATACAGATTTTTAAGCGTATAAGGGCTTTTAAAAATAGTCTGAACTCTCAGAAACCTAAACCTTTAATAGCTGTTAAAGAAATCTTGCATATGAGGGGGAGTCTGTTTTTTACACGATCAAAAAACAGTTGAAATGAACAGGACTGTTGGAGAGGAGGTTTCTATGGAGGTAACACTGACTACTGAGCTGGTAGTCGACGCCTCTCACATCCTAACAACCTCTCACAATGACTGACAGGCCGAACAAACAGCTCTCCAAACTCTGTGTCTGTGTTCTGAACAGCTGTAACAAATAACCATAACACATAAAAACAAACAGTTTTCTTTTTTAAACCAATGCTCATGATTCAGTGGGACCCTGGACACAGTCCGAACATCTGTATAAAACCTGTCCTAGTGTCGACAGACACTAATAAACGGAATGACATCATTAAAAAAAAAACATCAACCACAAAAACAGTCTTTAGAATAACTATCATACAAAGCATCACTTAAGTTACTAAATTCAAATATACACAGCCATTTTTTTCTCATATTTACATATGTACACATCGCAAAGAAAATAACCTTTACTGTGGTATGAAGAGTTGTTACTAGGACATCTTTCCCTTTATATGTTTTTAAATTCTGCATAAACTCTATAGGAGGAGAGGAAAGGAGAAAAAAATAAGGGCTGAAGGCACTTTTCTACCAAAGCAAATACTGAAAAATCATCATGTGGACTCGCAGGAAGCAGTGACATAATCATTTCAAAGGATATACGTAAGAACCTTTAAGCCTCAACACAAAACGGAAAAGATGTTTATGAATGTAAACAAAAAAAAAAATGCTCATGCCGGGTATCATACAGTGGATTCTCTGTGCCAACTTTCAAGGACTTAAATGTATATAAAACTTTTTTTTTGAGTTTTCTTTTATAAAAAGACACGATATCAAGACAGTGTAGAAAAGGCCCGCAGGTTTGGGCTAAGGCAGACAGGAACAGTAGAAACAATGTTAACAGCTGCCAGCCGATGGCGTCCAGTTAGATCTCCGACAGAGAAACAGAAGGGAAGCGTTAGTTCTGATGAAAACTGTTTGTAAACAGAAAAAAAATCAGGAGCCGTGAAAAGAAAATTCTTCTTGATTCCAACAGTGTGACGAGAAAACCAGAAATCCAGAAGCTGTGTTGTTTATTTTCCGTCTTTTTTTTTTGTTTGTTTTCTGTATTTTTTTTGTAGTTTTTTAGTAAAATAAGCCTCCGTGCTGCAGACAAAGACGTTAAATAAGATGTGACAAACAAAAATAGAAAATTAAAGCATCTGTAATCTTCACTTTTGGTGCTTTTAAGAGTTGAAAAGTCAGTGACGCTGAAGACATCGCAGTTTGTTTTTCTTTGATTCAGGAAGGTCCCTCCTCCTCCGCTCATGTGTTCATACATAGTGGTCTTTAATGTCCTCGCTGAGCTTGGCGGCGTTCAGGTTTTTACACCGGTTGTCTTTGGGGCTGTACGCTGTCCGGTGCGGCGCCTTGACCGGACCGCTGCGTGACGTGCAGATCACCCCTCCCTTACCCATCACCCCCCTGTCCTGCGCCCCCGCTATGGAGCACTTCTGCGGCGGACACTTCTCCCCCATGCCCAGCGCCCTCTCCTCGTCTTCCTCCTGCTCCCCCTCCTGCTCCCCTTCCTCCTCGCCCTCGGCCCCGTCGCCCGTCCTGTCGGAGGGGCCCATCAGTTTCTTGCATTCGTACTGAATGTCTTTGTCACGGTTGTCCTTGAGGGCGTTGCTCCGCAGCGGCTCCAGCTGGTTGTTGACGGTCGTGTCCTCGGATCGGGCCGCTCTCTCGCGCTCTTTCTTCCTCTTGCGGGTCCACCAGACGCAAACAACGATGCAGAAGATCCAGAGGACGCTGAAGACGACGCACAGCACCGGGACCAGGTAACCTGTGAGAAGGACATTTCTGAGTGAGAAATAATAAGGACTTGACCCTACCCTCAAAATGCATTTACACCCAGAACACCCAGCCCACTACTGCAAAGACGTTTTTTTATCTTCTTGAGCAGTAGTTCCCAAGTGGTTCAGCCCCAGGGTCCAGATTTCTCCTAATGGTTAGTTCAATGTCCTGCAGTTTAATATATTCACTGTCACACTTGACGTTTTGGCGTTTTGACCATGTTGTCAAGCTAGTTTGCTGTTTCGGTCAAGTAGCTGTTACTCACTCTACAGCAGAAAACGGCACATCAAAATCAAAACGCTGTGCCAGAAATTCACTGTATTTAAAAATAAAGTGTGTTTTTTTACTTTACTACTTGCAAGTCACTTGTGGCCCATTCAGAATGGACCCATGACCCACTTTGGACCGCCACCCACCAGTTGGGAACCACTGGTCTTGAGGACAGAACAACATGATTTTCTCTCCAGTTTTATTATTTACCTATTCAACAAAAATCAAGATCATGTGACTCACCGACAGGCGGCGGCTCCACCTGCGTCTCCACTTTGACCTCCACCACGGCCAGCATGACGGTGCTGTTGTGGCGTTTGGAGAGGGCGTTGATGATGGCGCTCGCTGCCCTCTGGATCTGTCCACGATCGCTGTCCTTCGACCGCCCGTCCTGCTCAAAGGACTGCATAGATGGAGACAGAGAGACACAGAGAGATGAAGGACAGGAGTCAATTTGTTTTGCATTTAATGTTAAAACAATTAGCTTGAGTGTTTTCACATTTCAGATTTGGAGACGCTGTACGTCACACAGGCACGACTTCCATGTAGTTGTGCTGTTTTGTGTCCATTACTTCATAGGCTCATCCAGGTGGGAAAAAAACGGGACATTTTTTGTATTTGGGAGCTGTTTAAAAGTGTAATTTGAGGTCGATTTTATTTTGTTGAGGTATTAATATTGTGTACAGAATCTGAATCTCACTCCGAGTTACTGTAGTTGTTCACAAAGTAAAGAAATTAGAGATCATTTTAATTTCTTATGGAATATTTGAAGGAAACTGTAAAACTAGATCATTTATTTTGTTGCACTTCTATGTTGTTAAAGTAATAATTATATTTTTTTACTGTCACGTTGATAAGAAGATCATTGTCACAAAAAACCCCTGAAATATTGTGATGTTATTTTAGGGCCACCATGACAAGACTAATGTGTATTTGGTGGTTTGGTGCATCAGACAGGTTTCAGTCAACTTTAAGGAAATGTTGAGCACCTAAAAGTTGTTTCAATTACAGAGAATCCTAAAATCTGGTCTGCATTAACTTAAAGAAAAGCTGATTTGTCAGTAATGGGTGAAACATGCTACAGCTCTGGGTTTAGAGAACAACCTGAGAGCACAGATTCAACAGTACAGTAGAGAAAGAAAATAAAGCCCATTTGCCAAATGGTCTCAGTCTTGCTTGAGGCCACGCAGGACAACAAGAAAGAGAAAGAAAAAACACATTCATCTGTCAGAATAAAGAGATTCTCATCCTAACATCTGGCAGGCTGCGGACCCCCCCGCTGAGACCACAGAGGGTGGAGTTAATTGCCTAATAAGGTGCTGAGGGTGAGAGCAGGGAGGTGGTGGGGGGGGGGGGGGGGGGGGGGGGGGCAGAGGGGGATTAGCTGTGTGCTGTGCAGTTCAATTAGGACAAACAATAGAGAACAGGCCAGCTGTGCTCCCTGCTCGGCCGGGGACAAACACTCCTCTTTTCTTCTCCTGAGAAAATCAGCAGCTCATTCACACACCTCTAATCCCGCCCCCAGAGTGATTGACAGACCACATCACAGCGAGACGAGGCCGAGGATCCGACCTCAGGACTGCTGACTGAGGCTGAGTATCCACAATGATCACCTACTGAAAGGTGGGATCAAACGCTTGGCAGCTTCTTTGCAGTGTTCACTTATCATTAAAAATATTGTTCCTTATACACTTGTATCACATGGTGTCATTTTGATAATGTTTGCTAATAATTATTATATAACCTTTGCACCTGGCAGAGCACAAACAGCTGCTCACTGTGGTCTTCATCACACAAACAGGAGGAAACAGTGAATTAGTCAGGGACTACTTTCAACAGTGGATTAATCCACATTTGGTGCTCCAGTGAGTGTTTGGGGCAGCAGGACAGTGTGTGTGGGATAAAAATAAACTATAGTGTGTGTGTCACCCAGTGCAACAGTGACACTCACTGATGTGTTTATAGTCATTTTTGGACAACAATGGAGAGCTATGGCACAGAAGATTAGGACATATCAGGCTTTGATACACACAAAATGCTTGTTGGTAGATAAATTAGGATACAGTCCACTGTTGTTGTTTCTTTCATGTGTGTCTTCATGGGCTAAACTTATCCTTTCATTTGTTAAGTTGCATTTTAAATTTACAATTGAACAAGCAATGAAGACCTTGATTTTAAGTTTATCATTTATCAGGGCCTGAATTTCAGATTGCAGGTATTGCGCATTAGTTCATCGATCACCGCAAATCTAGCACTTACAATGTAAGAAATTCTCACACACATTTTGTGACAGGTGATGTCCAATAAATTTCAGCTACCATTTGCACCTGTGCAGAATTACTCCGGGGTTTTTTCGGACCTAATTGTGTTGCGGAGTTTTGCACAGTGGCGACCGGATCTTTGCTCTCAAACCACAAAAAAATGTGATGGCACAACAGTCTCCTTCAGTACATTATTCTATGCTTTCTTTTGATTTTCACATTGGCTAGTCATCCTGTTTAATTTGTCTTCTGATTAAATCGGAACCTTTGAAACTAGTTGTAGGAAGCCTCTGCAAGTAATTGGTTGCTGGCAGACACTCTGTGCTGCAATAAAATGGTTAATCAGCAGTGCTGTGCACTGTAGAGCCGATGCGCTGCTGGTTCTGCCGGCCTGAATAGAATATAATGTCTATAGCCTTACTGTTGTGTACAGCCTTTATAGACTGAGCTGAGTAGTGATGCGCGGGTCGACCCGTAACCCGCGGGTCCCGCAAATGGACCTGCGGGTCGGGCAGCAGTGATCGTCTGTTAAATCGGTCTGTAAATGATATTTTGACATTATTATTAATCTATAATCTATTACTGTCATAGCGTCCGAAGGTACTGATGCATTGAGCAGGTGACAGTCCGCGGTCGTTTTCAAAACACACTTGTGTCACGCACTGCAAAAGAAACTTGTTGAAACTTTAAACAATAATTTATTGTACAAAACAGGGGAAACAAATGTTGACAAAAACGGTTCCATAATTCATATTAAATTCAAAAGATGACGAAAAAACAGCTACAAGTTAGAGGGAATAGTGATAAAGTGGTAAAACTTGGCACTGATCCACAGCCTCAGACAGATGCGCTCAAGCGTGCCGTGTGCACAAGCTCAGTTGGTAGGCGATACTATATTTTCACATTTTTAACAATGCAATTTAAAAGTTTTGATTTTTATTGATAACCTACATTTACCAACAACAAAAAGACTACATTTAGCACCAAAAAATATGTAAAATAAATAAATAAATAAAAACACAAATATCGAATACCAAATTGTCATAACGAATACCTACCCATAGAAACGAATATTCGAATATTTGGGTACAGCCCTATCAGAGACAGATCAAAAAAGGAGAAGTGTAATGTACTACCGCGATGGTATGAAAAATAATAAATTGTGATACTGTCTTGGTTCAGAGAACGGAGCCTCTGTGTTAACTGTTTTCACATCACTTGATTCAAGCTATCGGTTGCACTTTACTGCAAACCAAGTTAGCCATTAGCTTCCTTCCCAAGTGGGTTAGCAGGACCATTAGCACAGCTGTCAATGGCGGATATTCTGCAAATGCAAAGTACTCCAAAAAACACTCCAGTGGCCCGATACGTGCTTCACGTTCGGTGTGAACACAGGCCAACCCTCAGGCCAAATGGCTCCAAACATATCCATGACTTGAACTTAACAACGGTAAAATAAGCTGCTTGATAACGTACAGCGTGACTTTTACCAGCCAAGTTACAGACTTCAACTTTAAGCTGCCACGCAAATGCCGTTTTTCATACAACAGGGAAACAACAGAGCATGAAAGCAAGAGAGAAGAGGGAGCAACCAAAAGAAAGATGAGGAACACTGATGCAGCTCAAAGAGACAATCACTGGAGAGGAGAAGAAACAGACAAATTACTGCAACGTATATGTTCAAGAGGACCCTGAGGTGAGCCATGAAATGCAATCTGAAGTAAGAATAGTACAAGGATGTTGTAAGTGTAGTTAAGCTTCCAGAAACTGTATGAATTCGTCTATGTGAAGCATTTCAGGGGGAATCCTGCCCATTTTGAGAACGAATTTCAGGCAGACTTTCAGACTTGATGGAGAATAAAATTAAACTTGACTTTCGAGGCTTCACCAACAGCACGTCTGAATGTTGCCTCCAAATATTTTGCTTAAACTACTTGAAAAACTACTCTCAGATCTGTTGATCTTCCTTCCAACGCACTCAAGATAAAGCGGGGACGCTTCACTCTCCAAATGAAGACAAACTGAGTGCTCTTCATTCTCCTCATTCTCCTCCCTCCCCCCACACACACACACACACACACACACACACTGCAACATATTGAACCACTTGTTTCCTGCTCAGGTTGGAGGCCTCGCAGCAGAGCGTTTCAGGGGTTTACAAACACACTGAGAGCCTTTTGGACGGGAATAAATCGACACAAGCGGCCGCACTCCGCGAGGCTCGGTGGGATTATAGAGATTTCACCCACACTTGGAAATGAGCGCTGACATTTTGCTGCAACACGAGTCGGCAGCGAGTGGGAGTGAGGTTTTTCGTGAAAGCCTTGTTGTGGGGTTTGGGTGGATGTCAGGTTCGCCACTCCTTTTCCTGTATCTGTCGCTCAAAACAGGCCTGCAAACATCAGAGGAAAGGGAACTAATCCCCTCCATTAAAAGCTTAGAGCCCTGAAGTGACTGATTTCCCCCGAGCCTGGGTGGCCGAGAGGAGAGGAAGGAGGGAAGGGGAGAGAAGAGGAGAGAGGAAGACAAGAGAGGAGGGAGAGGGGTGGACAAGACAGCAGCAAAGAAAGAGTGAGAGAAAGAGAAACAAAAAAGGAGCAATTGAATGCAGGACATGTAAAAAAAAAAAGACAGAATGGAAGAGAGGAAGACGAGGGAGAGCAGAGACAAAGATCAGCAAGGTGTCCCAACAGAAAAGCTAAATCTCATCCAGATGTTGTTAAAAGTTTCAAACGCCTCTCCCTCCTCTGTCTTTTCTCTTCTGTGTTTCTTTTATTAAAACAAAGAGGAAAGAAACTGGAAATAGAAAACGCTCAGACTTTACTGGACTCCTCTGGAAACGATTTGCAGTGACAAATTAAGTGTGATTTGACAAAATGGGAGAAGAAAAGAGAGAAAGTGAGGAGGAGCGAAGGAAGCATCGTCTAAATCTGTGTGTGTGTGTGTGTGTTATCTTGTACTGGATAATAAATTCAGATGTGTTGATGGGTAAGTTCCATTTTCCCACGTTTGTTTGTCTAAGTGATGAAAAGGAACAACATTGCTAAAAAAAACTAGTCCAGTATTGAACGACAGAGCTGCAGTGTTACCACTTGGGGCAATAGAGTGTGCCAGTAAACCCGGAACTCCGTTAGCGCTTTTAGCACTTCCGGTTCTCTCGTCTAAAAGTTTTTTGAATGGGATTTTGGAAAAATGCCTCAAATAAGGTCTGTGGTCAACAAAAGCTTAAGCGAGTTTCAGGTTTTGTTCTACGACATAAAACACGTCAGTAAATACCCTACTTGTGAATTTTGAAGCTTTTACGTGTTGTAAAAAAGGCGGTTGCTAACAAGTTGCTCAATACGACTACAAACCCTGTCGGGGACATTAAACGTCATCACCCCCGAACAGGCGAGAGTGCTGGCAGTCCGCCATTACAGCTTCTTATTTAGCTTATACAGTCCGACATGTGTAATGCAACCGTGGAGTAGCAATGTAGTCCGTTAAAGCCTAACGTTAGCTTTTTACTTCTGGCGATCGCATTTAAGCTTCAAATGCGGTATGAAAGGTGTTCATATGTGAAGATTATCTCGCTGAACAAAACCTGTAAGTATCATAAACTTGTGTTAGCCACAGAGCTTATTTTCTGACATAATCCAAAACGCAATGCAAAAATCACATTCACTTTCTTTTCCGGGAAACAGCACAATGCTAAACTTCCAGGTTTTGACATCAGCCCTGGCACACTCTATTATGCATCACCAATTAACGTCCAGTAAAAGTGCTTGTTTTTACCACTGACTGGCTCAGATTATTATTGTAAGTGTGTGACAACATTATGTTAAGGATCCCTACGGACATAGACCTAAGAGTAAGATCATTTTTGTTTAACCAGAACAGCACCAAAATCCCTGTCATCAAACCCACCAGACTCCATTTAAATAAATGGTAATTTTAGCCTGTATAGAGCAGCATATTTTTACATCTAACAGGGTGAATTAAGGGTTAATTTCAACCAACCCAGAGTTGGCGATTGTTGGAACAGTCGAAAGACAAACTAGGATGACTCTTGTGATTTTGATTTTGTTTCTGTTGGCTTTTAATAAAGTGTGTTGTACGACAATAAAATCACTGTTTTGTAAATGGAGTCTGGTAGGTTCGGGAATGGTGATTTCGATATGGGTATCTTGGTTACAAGACAGGTCTATCTCTGTAAGGTTCCAAACGTTGTCAGGCACTTAGAATAATAATTTGTCCCTATCACTGGCAAAAACAAACACTTGTGGAGGACGTACATCGACGGTGCACAAATGCTTGGAGTGATTCATACTCTGCCAGCTGCAGCACTAGCGCTCAATACTTGACCAATTTCAAAAATGGCTGTTTCCATTAGTCACTTGGACACAAACATGGACAAATACCGAACTTACCCTTTAACTTTCAGTCTTATCGCTGAATAAATTGCTTTAGATCAGTGGTTCCCAACTGGTGGGTCACGGGTCCGTCCTGAATGTACCGCAAGTGACTTGCTTATGTGTCAGGTTTGTAAAATAAAAACCATTTTATTTTGAAGTACAGTGAATGTGTGCACAGTGCACAGTGCTGTTTCCTGCTGCAGAGTGAGTGACTAACAGACAGCTACTTGACAGAGACAGCAAACTAGCTGGACGACAAATGCAAATATGACGCTGAATATATTAAACTGTGTGAACCTTGAACTAATGACTGAGGAGAAATCTGGACCCTGCGTCTGGACCAGTTGGGAACCACTGTTCTAGATAATCTTCCTAAACTGGTGGCTTGTTTTCAACCTGTTTTGCGTTTCTTGATACGTTAGACAACAATGCTATGCTCTCAGATCTCAGCAATTAACTTGGTGAGTACAACATTATTGCAACCGATAGAAAAAACGGGACATGACAATGAAACTAAGACCAAAGTTGTAAGCAAAAAATAACCACATTTATCCTTTAAAAGAATGATGTGGTGTGTGATGTTAAAGTTAGTGTTAGGAGAGACTGAGCTGGGGTGTTGCACTAGCAGCCAAAGCTACGTCTGAAGCATGAGCTGTCTTGGATAAAACTGCGTGTCTCAGAAGCTGTGTGTCTTCAAGCAGTCTTTTCTTCAACAGACACGTTTTCAAGATTGTTTTAAGGTTTTTGTCACAATTTTTTCTGTTTTATAACTTAATGAAATCATGTCTGAAGATCAATTAGCTTGATATACTTCACTCCTTACGTTCACTGTGTGCTGTACACTGTCTTATCTTTGTCATGCATCTGTATATCCTGAAATATGTGTATCATCACGAGGGAAAAGTAGCATTTCTTCTCCTGCTTAACACACTTTAATGTAGTAACAACCAGGAAAAAAATTGTTATTAATATTCACTTACCTGCACTTTAGATTTGATATTGTACCTACATCGCTATGAGCCACTCCTCACACATATCTATAAACCACACCGTTAACTTGTTTATATTTTTGGCTTTGAGTATGTTTTGGATCTTACTGTTTCTTAAATAAAATTCAATACTTCATATTAATATTATTGACAAAAATCAAAGCATTTAAATTCAGAGACTGAAACTGCTGTAGCAAAATATTATAAACTACAGTATACAGATTGACCATGTATCAAGATAATATAAGACCACCACAGAGACAGTTGGGGCAGGCATGTGTGTGTCTGTGTGTAATAATCACCATGGCGACCTCCACGGCATCACTGTTTGAGTAGGACAGGTCACAGAGGATGAGCAGCGCTCGCTCCTCGGCCAGCGTCTGAGTTACAGGAAGGTACCTCAGCTCGGAGCAGATGTTCTCCACAGTGGTGCCCTGCCACACACACACACACACACACACACACACACACACACACAGATAAGACAGATTAGTATCTGCACTGCTGGCGAGGAACAATCAGCTTCTAATTCCTCCTAAGTCTGATTCAGATGCAGCCAATCAGAGGGCCTCGCCCAGCAGGGGAGACTGTGGCTCAGATCTCAGATCAGTATCTCGTCAGAGGAACAGATTCATTTCCATTCATAAAACTTTATTCAGACCTGCCGCAGGGGGCCAGTTAAGGTTTCATGATACAGTAGTAAACAACAAAAACACCATCTGGACCAACAAGAGGGAGAAGATTCAAGCTTCGTTAACAACAGAACACGTCTGCTACTTTAACTGGACGTTTATGGACTTTATTTCTCACCGCAGTTTAAGTTTCTCTCTCCATAAAAGGGCCAGGAGAGGCGGCTTTAAGATAAACTAGTCCTGACTGAAACTGTGTCTTTTTAAAGGGACAGTTCACCCAAAAATCAAAAACACATATTTTATCTCTTACCTGTAGTGCTATTTATAGAGCTAAATTATTTTGGTGTGAGTTGCCGAGTGTTGGAGATACTGGCTGTAGAGATGTCTGCCTTCTCTCCAATATAATGGAACTAGATGGCACTCAGCTTGTGGAGCTCAAAGCGCCAAAAAAATATATTTGAAAAACTCAACAGCAAAGTCTCTTTCCAGAAATCATGACCTGGTTACTACACCCACCATCACTGTGAGGAAGGAGGAGTGCATCTACTGCTAGCTCACCTAGCACCTCTGAGCTAGCTAATGTTGCAGCTCAGCTGAGGACGACACCACTGGGCCCCAGTCATACAGAGAACATTTTGCTGGTTGCAAAACGTGAGGTGCGCTGCTTATTTATTTGAGTCATTTGACAGTAATTATTAGCTAGTTCCTGACATGTTGAGGCAGAGGGTGCTGTCTGTAGCTCTGGTTGAGGGTGACAGGCTGTCAGCAGATAAACAGAGATCTGTGTGGGTACATGAGACCCTAAAAAAGAGGCTGGATCATGGGGAGTACCACCAGTTGGTCCAGGAGCTTCTCCTCCATGATGGCTGTTTCCAGGCATATTTTAGGATGACTCAGGGGCAGTTTGACAACCTGCTGTCTATCATTGGGCCATATAGCTCTGGGTATCCAGCAACCGCCACCACCAGTTTCTACTCCATTGTTTACCAACTGTAAACTTGTTGTGACCATGACAGAAGGCCCGCCTCTCAAATCATTCGAAAAAAGAGATGACGTGGGGCGCTTTTCCGCTTTGAGTTTACGTTTTTTAAACTTGAGGCGTTCAGAGCACTCCAGCAAAAATGGCAGGCGCTAGAGCACAGAAATACGAGGTGTGTCATGATGCAAAAATCGCAAGCAAAAAGCTTCATTCTCATTAAACACAAATACAAAAAGGCGCCTCCAGCTGCTAAAACACTTTGTTTGTGTGATCAGGGCCTTGAACATCTTGCACTGTCACAAGCATGAGAGACTCGTCCATGAGAAGATGTACTGTAGTGCTGCCCCTTTCAGATTGCCGTCAGCTATTTTTATTTTTCATCAACAAAAACGACGTCCAAATCTGATTAACACTGCAGCTTCACTGACTTTCTTCCCTCCGTGATTTTGTTTCCTCGGCATCCAAACATCAGCGTCTTCATTGGGAAGTTACATAACGCACGGCCAAGGGCAAGCTGTCGAAAGTCAAAAACTGACCCCCATCTGTATACAGTGAGGAACGACACGTGTGTGTACGTGTTTGCGGTTGCAAATTCAAGCAACGAGACATTTGAAGTCATTTTCTACCAGCCCCCCAATTGTTAACAATCCAGCAATTATCAAATGTTAACAATCCAGGGTGGTAGGAAAATGATTTCCAATGTGTTGTTATGACGTGACATATCAACAAGAATGAAAAATGACTTGATGATTGGATCGGAGGCTCACTGGTGGTTTCCAACTGTCTCCTCGGCCTTAATTCAGACTGTTCTCTCAGGGAGAGCTCATCGAAAGCGTACACACTCTAGTTACAGCAGTGCTAACGGGGCTGATAAAATGTCGGTCTCTTAATTCACAACAGAGCTTCAACCTCTGTGTTTAAAGTCCTGCTTTGATACAGAACATTTAATTCGCAAAAAAATCATATGTTTGTTACCGTTAAACATAACTTCTAAAAACAACACCCGTCATTTTTGTTACTGCTGAGGCCGTTTTTGACATGTTTCATGATTTCTTAACTTAAAAAGCATCGAAAAATGTGACTTCTGTGTAAAAACCACAGATTTGCACTCTGGACCACCAAGAATTTTAGAAAAGTGTTGCTAAAAAGCAAAGTGGTAGCAGATGTTGAGACATAGGGAAGCCTAACTGACCCTGCTGTCGATGGTCGAGGCCACTTCTTTAATGTTTTGATTCATTTTTTTGGTGTATAAAATGTCACAAGTTGTGAAAAACAGCCATTGAAATGTCCATATTCCCCAAGCAACATCTTCAAATTACTTTTTCAGTCTGACTGACAGTACAAAACTCAAAAATATGAAGAGTTACAGTGGTATATCACCTGTTTATTTCTTTATCTACACAAGGAAAGTTGTCTCAATGCCTTACCTGAGGCACTTTGTCCTTTTTGAAGATGAGCGTGATGCGAGCACAGCTGTTGTCAAGGTAACCACTGTTGGGCTCACACTGGGTGTGCAGGGGCGTTGGAGGGTCTGGCGTTGAACACACACCCCACTGGTGACATGGCGGCGAGAAGCAGGTGAGGAACTGATGCTCCACACATTCATGACCTCCGGGGCAAGACGGGGCGTTTGTGTCCGCAGGAGGAGGCAGAGCCTTTGGGAGGAGGCAGGGCCGACGACCACACCTCACCTGGAAGAACATGGATACAGGGATTTTTACTGATGTGGCTCTCATAAAACTGGCTGCACGAACACTGTGATAACAATGGCGAACACGTGCTGGGTCATCACTACACAACATCATTACTTTGGTAAAATAACAGTCCTCATTGTGACCCTGACCTTAGAGCAGCGAACGTATCCGTTGACACACTGGCACGCATTACACTCCTCCTCCCACCGGCTGCCATGAGGAAACTGCAGGCCAGCGTGACGGCATGACTTCCCGAGTCCGATAACTGGAGAGAATAAAAAAGAGGATGAGAACAAAAGGAAGTGGATCAGTTGTCAATCTTCACATTTACTTCACCAATGACCTGCTGGAAATCCACCAAACCTAATAAAGTAACTGTAACTCAACAGGTGGCAAACACTGTGATCCAGACTTATGGTACTCACACTCCTGACAGCGAGGTCCAGCGTGTCCTGGAGGACAAACACAGCGGTAGCCGTTGATTTCATCCATGCAGGTCGAACCTTCGGCACAAGGAGACGACTGACACTCGTCTATGTCTGTAAGAGAAACCACAGAGCTGTATGTTAAATACACACAGTGTACAGAAGTTTTTGTTTGTTTTTGAAGGGGTGGGGGTGTGTGTGCGGTTGGTGTATTACCCACAGTAGATGTCACTTGGCACACCCCCAGTTTGAAGAAGCAGACAAGAGTACCGCTACGGAGGCTATTCTAAATATAGCATGTACTTACAATGACTTTTTGTAGGTGGCAAAAACATGTTTTGCTGCTGCCCCCATCCACAGCAGTACACTGCTTAGCTTCCATGTCAGTACTCCTGTCTGCTTCTCCAAACTGGGGGCCTGCCAACAAACATCTGCTGTAGGTAATACACCAAGTCTAGATAAGTCCATCATACAACCCAACTTAAAAAGATCTGCACCATCCCGTTAAGGTCATCGGGCCCCTTTTTGCCACAGCAGCTGGAAACCGAGTGTCCAGATAACAACTATGATCTGTCACCAATTTTTGTCATAAAAAAACTTCTAATTATATGGAGAAAAGACAAGACTGATCCACGGACTGATGGAAAGAGCTGCAGCACCTTTTCAGTAGCAGATCTATTCATCTAAATTCATACATTTCACACAGGTCTTACTGGCATTGTTGATCTCTTCTTCAAGTCTTTCCGAAGCTTAACTCTCGCTGAGAAAAAACTGAGCTTTGAGAGATCCGACCGTTATATTTAAATATCTTCAATGAGTGATGGAATTCGGAGGATCGCTCTTTGCACAAAGGGTTTATAGCAGTTTGGTTTGAAACGCTTCAATTGGATAACACTCGGGTTCTGAAAAGGCTTTTCTGAGGAGATTTCTCCCAAAAGGCCGCGGGAGAACGCACCGACCCGTCTGACGAGCCTCAGCTCTGACCTCGGCTCAGCGCAGAGGGGAGAGGTTAAGACCGTCTTCCTAAAAGGCTTCCTAATCTGTCGCCCTGAGACAATCGGCTCACGCTCCCCCGCCGCGGCCTTTCACCTCTGACCCCCCGCCCACCTGACCCCTCCACACGCCCCCCTCCAGTTCCCAGGGACTCACTGATGCGGCAGTCGGGTCCGGCGAATCCTGGGGCACACTCGCAGCGAAACCAGTTCACACCGTCGACGCAGATGCCTCCGTTGTAGCTGCAGAGAAGGAAACAGAAAGCAACATGTGAGTTCAGTGCTGCTGCAGACATCACACAGGTTCAAAGAGACACTGAAAAAGTGAATTCCTTCTGCGTTTCTTCCCTGAGGGGAAAAACGCTCTTCTTTCAGATGTGCATTTAGAAAACTGTAAATCACTGTCAACACTCTAAATCATTTCACTGAAGAAGTTCACTTGCAGATATGTTTGACTCTGAGGAATTTGGTGTTGACATCCCCTGGCTGGAATACACGTCTCAAGATTTAGTAATATTAGTTTACGTCCGTCAGACAGGCTTCACATATAATGAAAAGCTCATAATGTGTCACTGTGGACTAATTCTGGCAATTAAGTGGATTCTTTTAAGGGACGGTTCACCGTAGTGTTATTTATCAGTCTAGATTGTTTCTGTGTGAGTTGCCGAGTGTTGGAGATGTCTGCCTTCCTTCCTGATATAATGGAAGTAGATGTCCTTTAGCTTGTGGTGCTCAAAGTGCCAAAAAAAACAAAAACATTTAAAGAACTTAACAGCAATGTCTCTTTCCAGAATCATGACTCAGTTACTCAAGATAATCCATAGACCTTGTTGTGAGCAGTTTCATGCAGGAACTATTTTCTGTCTACCAAACTACACCAAACGTATCAATGCGCAGAAGGAAGAGGGCATCTACTGCTAGCTCACCTAGCACCACTGAGCTAGCTAATGTTACAGCTAAGCCGAGGAGGACGCCATTAATGTTTACATCTTCCGCTGTCACGAGAAATGAGCATCTCGTCCATGAGTAGATGCACGTTTCCTTCTTCACAGTGATACAGTTGGCAGATGTAGTTTGGTAGAAAGAAAACAGCTCCTACATGAAACTGCTCATAACAAGGTCTGTGGATTATCTTGAGTAACTGAGTCATGATTCTGGAAAGAGACATTGCAGTTGAGTTTTTTGGGTCTTTAAGCACCACAAGCTAAGTCCTATCTAGTTCCATCACATTGGAGAGAAGGCAGACATCTCTACAGCTTATTGCAGCTTCCGCTAAGTTCAAAAATAGCCGCCTACAGACACCTCAACGGGAGCTATGATGAACTCACTGTCTTTGGTTTCGTTTTCCTCAGTTTGATCAACCAGGGTGCTTCGGTTGGTTTAAGAGTTGATTGATTTGGGGGATGAATGGAGATTTGCAGGATGACGCTACGAACTGATTGTCTTAACTGTCTTAACTGTCACTGTCCCCCGAACAAACACTCCCCAAATAAACAGGCCTTTACAGAAACAAAGTTCAAATCAATGGGGCATTAAACGACTTCAACAAACAATTAAAAACTAAGATTAACCAAACACACGGCGGTTAACAACTGTAACCCCGTGGCGTCTTCCATGCTCCACACTCACTTCAGCACACCTGCCTTTAATTAAAGACTCCCTAGATGCCAGGTCAGGTGGTGCATTAGAGAGACTCAAAAAATAATAGGAAACTAGGCCTTGCTAGAAATGGCTTTAACACCGCTGATATCTCCAACACTCGGCAACTGACACCGAAACAATCTAAATTGATAAACAGCACTACAGGTAAGAGGAAAATATGTGTTTTGAATTTGGGGTGATCTGTCCCTTTAACCACAAGTCCTGCAGAAATTCAGTGGAAATTAAACCTTTAAGTGCATCTCATCCTGCCCACTGGGCTGCATGACGTCAATTTAGTTGATGGTTTTGGTTTCCTCACTTTCTAATAGTTCCTAAAAGGAGCTCACATGGAAGAAGGTTATTCCCCAGGAAGTTTCATAAACACTAATGTCACAAATTCACCAATATAACTTCCCTTTTCTGTATAACTATGATCCAATATTAGAATCTCATCATCTGTGCCATCTGTACTCTCACTTCATGTTACTACGATAACAACAACATTAAATCCTCAAGAAAACTTCTTTAGAAATGACTGATCCGGTGAAATTCTTTGCAGGAAATGATTATGAAAGTAACTGTAGCAGGTTTAGCTCTGAAAAAAACTTCATCATCTGTCCTTCATAATCATCCTCACACCAAACAGCCACTCTACTACATCAACACATCTACACTGCTACACAAGCGTCTGTCACATTAAACCCTCGAGGTCAGTAACTCCGCTGGTTTGTCTCGTGTTCTGCCCTCTGAGCTGCAAACCATCACTCTTTTTTTCCCGCAGAGTTTGCAGAGACTCTGAGTGTCAGCAGGCTGAAGCTGATCCCTGATCAATGTCCAGACTTCATATGTAAATCCCTGCTGACCACATACTGAGCCCCCCTGACACCTCCACTCCTCACAGCTACCCCCAGGTCGAGGCTGGTGAATGGTGAGAGGGGTGTCTCTTCACACTCTCCTGCCCGCCTCTCCCTCAACCCTCTCCAACTAAAACCACCACTAATCCACCTGTCAGTCATTGTAGAGGAGGGTGAGGAGGGGAGGAGGGGGAGGGGAAGGGGAGGCTTTTGTCCTAGAAAGCCTCTCGGATCCAGTGGAGCTATCAGGAGTCCCTAGTTTTTCTTTGCTTGAGTGTTTTTGTATCAATAAAATGATAAAAATACAACTAAAAATGCTAATTGCAATTTCCTTAAACTCAAGTTGACACCTTTAAAGGAATATTTCACCCCCCAAATGATCATTTGTATATCAGTTACTCACTCTGTGTTAAGGTGAATTTGTGAAGATAAGTTTGTTTTCCTTGCTTCAGATCATGATGAACGAAGAGTCCAAAAATGGAGAAAATTCTTGACTAACAGCAGTCATAGGGGGCCACAGCAAAACTACATCAAAACATCTGTTTACAAACTCTGGCACAACTCATGCAGTATAATCCAAGTCTTATTTATTCAGTCCTGCGCTCCATCCTTCCCAAACACATGAACTTTCGCTAATCCTTCTTCTCTCTCTTCTAAACCAGACTCCATTGACAAAAACATTGATTTTACCTCGCTGAACACAGGAGCTGCTGGTCTACCGCTGCCTCTGTCAGTTAGCTTGTTTGTTTTATTGTGTGACTTTGGAGAATCTGAATTAACCGTTTAAAACAACAAAGTCACACAATGACACAGACAAACTAACTGATGGAGGCAGAGGTAGACCAGCAGCTCCTGTGTTCACTGAGGTAAAATTACTGTTTTTGTCAATGGAGTCTGGCTTTGAAGAGAGCACAGATAAGTCTCACTTACGGTTTAGTTTCTCGTTGGACAGGGCTGTGTGTTTGGGAAGTACTGAGCATGCAACTGGATAAATGAGACTTGGATTACACTGCATGAGTGGCGTGAGAGTTTGAGAACAGATGTTTTGATATAGTTTTCCTGTTGTCCATGTGGGAACCCAGGACTTCAATTCATCTAGACTTCTATCCGTTTTTGCAATGTGAAAAAACAAGGATATCTTCACAATGCCAGCGTAACAAGGTGCATAACTGATGTACAAATGGTCATTTAAGGGGTGAGGTATTCTCTTTTATTTGAATTAAAGTCAAAGCAGCAAAACCTCCCATCTGAGAATCAGACAATGTTGCACATTTTCATCCACAATCTTTAACAGGAAAATTCTGGGCATTAAATCAGATCTGAAAGCGTGAGAATCACTGGGAGACCTCGTAGCTGCTCCACGCTCTGTTTCATACTCTCAAGTCGAAACAGTGAATCTCAGGTTGTTGGAGTTTTTCCCAGAGTGACTCACACAAAATACAAATGTCAACAGAGCGGAGGTAAGGATCAAAGGTGCCGCACCCAGCAGTAATAAATAGTCACTAGAAATTAGGGCTTCTGTCCAGACCACCACAGTTGAATCAAATTACAGCATCAAGTGAGTTCAGCTTTAACTAACTATCAGATAACAGAGGAATCTGACTCGTATTCAGCACCAAAACAGGCAGAAAATGGTTAAAGAGGTGATGATCTGTCTGCAGGGCTTCTGTACTGAACACGTCAACTTCCAACTGATCAATAAAAAACTTGTTGGACGCCATAAACAGGTTTCTACAGTTAAAAAGAATCCAGCTAAAACAAAGAGAGATTTTTGAGACTTTGTCAGAAAACTGCAACTAGCAGCACTAACACTGGACTTTCTACACAGCCATGAAAATAAAAGAATAGAATAATAATGAAAAGAAATCGCTCTTACCAAGGATGGGGATTGCAGTCATCGACATCTGAAAGAGAGATAAAGAAGACCAAATTACTAAGTTTTAAATTGCAACTGATCCTTCGCTAAGTCCCGCCCCTGGACGCAGACTGGCAAATCATAGCGTAGCATTGGGCCAGCTCAGACCAGGGTCCGACAACAACACAGCTGTGCTCCATCGTTTCAGATTTCCTTCATTTTCAGGCTTGCACAAAGGGCCACAGGCTGGAGTCGAACCCAGGCCGCTGCGGCAACAGCCTTGTACATGGGGCGCCTGCTCTACCACTAAGCCACCGACGCCCCCGAAAGTGATAACTTAATTATTAAGGAGTGTTCTAAGTTATTCCAGCTACATTTAGGAGTTCCACAAGCAGGTTCATGTCAACATCCGAGTTGTTATTATGGAAAGGAAATCAGAAATCCCTGATTTATCTGCCTTGGCACTAAATAATACGGAGCTAAACGCAGCTAAAGTCAAGGTGATTAAACTTTACTGGATAAATTTGTAGTATAAAAGTACTTTAATGTTCACACGACCACCTCTACAATTATGCCACTGCCTTGACTTGCCGATGACGCGAGCACTCTCAAGTTGTAAATATTCCCATCTCCACTTCACAGCCGTTACGACATGATCATGGTTTCTAACAGTGACATACTCTGTGCACAGGTGAGTCCCTCCCAGCCGTCCTTGCAGATGCAGGTGAAGGCGTCTCCCCCTCCGACACACGTCCCTCCGTTCTCACAAGGACCCGAGTCACATGTGCTGTTCTTGGCTAAAAAACAAAACCAAAGATTCCCTTGTATAAATAATGTTTTTATTCTGACCAGCCCACAGTGTGAGAGCTGCTCTCCGGCCTGTGATCACAGTCTGACAGATTGTAACTACGTAATATCCCTTTGTATTATCACTGTTATTACCAGAGCCACAACAGTGTAATTAGAGTGCAGTGAGCGCCTGACCTGTGTTGCAGGTGCTGCCACCCCAGCCTGAGGGGCAGCTGCACAGGAAAGAGTCTCCGTGGTCGTAACACGTCCCTCCATTACTGCAGGTAGTGGAGTCGCACTGGCTCTCACCTGGAATAAGGCAGCATGGGAAACACATTTTAAGCATTTGACTCTGTGCCAGTGTTTCTTCAGCTCCAAAGTATAGTTCAGAGACGCCGTCAGAGCGGAGAACAAGCCTGCACAGCAGCCAGCAGTGAGGGCATCATGCTTCAGAAAGATTTAGAGGCTGAGGCAGTTAAAGAATATAAGACCTGACATGTTGGAGAACATAGAAACAGAGGACAAAGACGCTACTCATGGGCTACACTTGAATTTTTGTTCACGTACTCCATTATAACAATTGCAGTAAGGATGAAAGTGAATTTTATGAGTATCTGGCGTCCCTATCCTGATGTATTTCCCAGTGAAACGGGACAGGCTTGGGGATATAATGTTGGGAGAAATTTGATTTGATCACTACAAAGTGAAGCAAGCCACTGTAAAATGCCTTGAAGCTGTCACAGACACCAGTTAATTCAAAATGGGGAAGCAATTTTGGGGAAGCAAAACACTGACTGAGCATGCTAATGCTTGCTAGTGAACTATCTTATCCACGCAGTGACATCCAAAGCTGAAAAATGAAGCCAACATGGCTGCAGTTCCTCAAATGGCCTCTTGAGGCTGACTCCAGAAGCCAGTCAATCCCCACGAAAAATGTCCAATTTAACAGCAGGAATAAACATGTTTACAGCCTGGTACATAAAATAGTTTTGCTCTTTATAGCTAACTTCAACATTCATGACAACTGTATGGTGTAAAAGTTTTGATATAACTCCGCCATTAACATTTTATTAAGGCTTCAAGTTATGCTTTGTATTTAAGGGTGGGACCGCTTGAGTGACAGGCTCTTTGCAAGGTGTCGCAACCATCTATGAGTCCGCTTCACCCTCTCATCCAAATGTGACCACCTCTGGCTCTGTAACAAGATGGCGACCCTCAAAATGCCAGACTCAAGGCTTCAAAAGAGAGTCCACAAACTAATGGCTGACGTCACTGTAGCCGCTTCTATTACTTTATACAGTCTATGCTCTTAGCTCTGTGCGGCTAAAAGTTGGTGGATGTCATGACATTATTGGTTAAAATTGGTTGGTATTAGAAGAAGAAGATACTCTATATATCAATTTCTTTTTTATTCTGTTGTCATACACACACAGGCCCAAAATACACACACATGCACAAACAGGACCTATACATGCATCAAATGGAGAAATGTCGGATTGAAGGGACTGCTTTGGACAGACACCCTGAGCAGTTCGGGATTCGGTGTCTTGCTCAACAGCACCTCAGCAGTGCCCATGATTTTTTATGAAGACGTCACAAACACACAACATACAGTCACAAGTGTTTCAACAATCACTAACACATGTTTATATCAACTTACGTGAGTGGCAGGTCTTTCCTTTCCAGTTGTCCACACAGTTGCAGTAGAAGTCGTTGAGCAGATCGACACATTGGCCTCCGTTCTGACAGGGGTTCCTGTTGCACTCATTCACATCTGGAACAAAATCACAGTGTGTCAGTGCAAGTATTTAAGCTACTGATTCTACAATGACTTTTTAAATCTATTTCATAATGTAGAGCTACATCTTCAAATGTCTGTAAGCCCAAAAACAACACTATAATAGACTTTAACACTATGGCCTTGCATGTGGTTGTTTTATATTTGCATCAGATACCTAAGATTGCCATATTGATAAAGTTTTAATAAGCAAATATATTACATTTTTCATATTCATCACTGCTTTTGGACCAGCTCTCCCTCTCAATATTCAAATAGGTAATCGTGTCATCTGCAAATGTGCACACCAAACAATGTCAGCAGCTGTGTGCTTGTTACAAAACAGATTTAGAATCAGTCAGCTGATTAAGCTGCCACATTTTTCCGCTTCCTTTCATCTCCAAAACAAATCCTCCATTGTTTTGTCTTCCATAAGATTCTCAGACTGCTGATCATTCCTCTGCTGCTGGAGGCCACTGATGAATTCTCCCAGGATGTGTGACTCACCGGCAGAAGCATGACTTAGCAAGGCCTGCCCTAAAATTTGCATACCTGAGCTGAGCACGTTGACCCCAAAAACCCTGTTCTCTCAGACACACACTCACCCACACACACACTTACTCACCAATATCGCATAGACTGCCCTCCCAGCCGTCTGGGCAGAAACACTCGAAGGAGTTGATCCCGTCGATGCAAGTGCCTCCGTTCTTACAGGGGGATGATGCACAGTCGTTTATGTCTGTGGGCAGAGAGAGGTGAGATATTCACAGATGTCAAGTTATTCATTTAATTTTTTTTCTGGACTTAGTGATTCAATTTTCAAAATGCATTAGGTCCAAAGAATTCCAAATATTTCAGGTTTTTTGGCATCTTGGATACACACATATTGTCATCTGATAAAATTTCTAAAATGTGAAAATATCCACCACTTCTATTTAGTCTTTTTGATATTCTAAAGGTAAACACAAAAATTATTACAAAATTATTTTTTCCTGTTCCTATCAGCTTTTCTGAATTAGAGGAAGTTGGATTTTGAAAACAAAATTTGAAAAGCATCCTGTGAGAGTACATAATCAAAACCCACAGAGTAATCGGACGTGAAATATTCCTCAGCATTTTCCAGTTTATGTTTTCCTCTGGATTTCCGTTTTCTGTTATTTTTTCCTTCTGCTTTGAACCAAACTCAGAGAGTGATGATTAGTGAAACTGGAGTCTGAATTACCGTAAGAATCATGTGGTTACCAGTGACGGTAACTGATGATAAATATAGTCTGTGTGTTGAGTTGTGTGTGTGTGTGTGTGTGTGTGTGTGTGTGTGTGTGTGATGCGAGCTAATAATGACTCACTCTCGTGGCAGTAGGTGCCAGTGAATCCCGGCTCACATGAGCAGCTGAAGTTCCCAGCAGGCAGGCTGATGCAGCGGCCGTGAGGACCGCACACATTGGATGAGATGTGCCACACCCGCTTTTGGGTGTCGTTGGTTGCCACGGCTACAGTGCAACTGTCAATCACTGAAGGTGAAGAAAATGAGCAGGGCGGACAGTTAGAATAGAACGTATGCGTTGATTAAAGGAATAGTTCACCCCCCGAATGACCATTTGTATATCAATCACTCAACCTGTGTTACAATTTATTCGTCACTTAAACTTGACAGTGACAACAAATCCAACAAAAGCTAATATTCTTGATGAACTGAAGTCATAAGGGTCCATGTTTAATAAACTCTCATAGAACTTGTGCAGTATAATCCAAGTCCCATGTTAGAGCCATTTCTAGCACGTCCTGGTTTCCTATTATTTTTTGAGTAAAGGCCTGGTTATTTGGGGAATGTTTCATTCTTTTGATTGCGACAGTCAAGACAATCAGTTAGCATTATCTTGCAGCTCTCCCCACATCCTGCAAATCAGTCAACTCTTAAACCAACCGAAGCACCCTTAATCATCAAACAGTGAGTAGAACTAAACCAAAGACAGTGAGTTCATCATATCTCCCGTTATGGCGTCTATGGGCGGCTATTTTTTTAAGTTATTTGGAAGCCGCAATATCCCATTTATCCAGTTTTATGCTGAGCGCTTCCCAAACAGACGAGCCTTTCTAAAAGTGAAACTTATCTATACTCTCTTCAAAGCCAGGCTCCATTGACAAAAACAGTAATTTTACATCACTGAACACAGGAGCTGCTGGTCTACCATTGCCTCAATCAATTAGTTGATTTGTGTTATTGTCTGACGTTGGTGTTTAAACAGTTAGTTCGCATTCACCAAAGTCACACATGAACACAAATACTCTAACCTATCGAGGCAGTGGTAGAGCAGTAGCTCCTGTGTTCAGCAAGGAAAAATGACTTTTGTAAATGGAGTCTGGCTTTGAAGAGAGCATAGATAAGTTTCACTATCAGATCACATGACTGGATTAATGAGACTTGGATTATACTGCATGAGTTGTGTGACTTTGTAAATGGATAATGTGCTGTAGTTTCTCTGTTGTTAAACATGGACCTCTACAACTTCAAGTTATCAAGAACTTTTCTTTGTTCACCAGAGGTATGAGATAAAAGAGTTTCCTTCACAAAATCAACCTAACACGGGGTAAGTTACTGATATACATCATTCATTTGGTAGATGAAGTATTCCTTTAAAACATATCTTGAAATCATTTACAAGATTCTATCTGTGCTTTGTTACCTTGACAGCGGTTGGTCTTGCAGTGGTCCTTGAGCTCTGAGCAGGTTTTGCCCTCGTAATCGTCGGGGCAGCTGCAGTAGAAATCTCCCATCAGGCTGTGGCACTGGGCCTTATTGTGACATGGGTTCGGGCTGCAGGGGTCATTCTGCACCTACAGATGGAAAACAGGGAGTTAGGGGTGTGTCCTCCCCAGCAGTGAAACACAACACCAAAGTGTAAGCACCAAACTGTTCTCTCTTTTTTTTTACAGTGTATCTAACTGGCTGGATCCAGTCCTCACCTCACAAGTTGTACCAGCGAAGCCCTGCAGGCATTCACACATGAACCCGTCCAGCAGGGCGTGGCAGCGGCCACCGTTCCTACATGGACTGCTGGCACAGCGGTTTCTCTGAACCTCGCAGTGCCGACCCACGAATCCTGGCTGGCAAACACACTGGTAGCCTCTGGCCACCTCCTGGAACGAGAAGTTATCAAAAACTCTGCTGTCACATTTCATTTAGACGCAGATGATCAAAGTGTCAGAGCTTCAAATTTATAATCTTTTCTTAAGATAAAGTGAGAAGTGTCCTCTATCATTCTGGTTTATTCTGGCACCCAATATCACAAGCAAAGCTTTAGACAGCCTTTTATGGACTACGCTGAGTTTCAGAACATCAACACTAAGCTAGACAGAGACTTGGGGATATTGGGAGCTACAAAAACATCTGGGATAGTATGTTTAACAATCTGAAATTGTGAGAATTAATCCTAGCGTGATTCAAATTAAAAATGATATTTGAGATACGTGGGTCAAAAAGAAATGGACAACTATGAATGCTTTGTATTCAGGATGGTTTTCAACACTGATTCAGGTAGCTGTATAAATGTTTGTGTCAAAACATGTACTTGCACTTTGTTAAAATCCTCCTGACAGCACCTTATTTTATTTTTTACTTCTTCACTAAAACCAGAAAATGAAAAAAAAACCCTTTCAGGCCGAACAAGTTGATAACCAATGTTTCAAAATACCCCCGAGCATATTTTTTACGTTCTGACAGGTACTTTGACGATCAGCTATGATCTTGTTCCAGCTCCATTGCTGCATCAGGTTACATTCATATGTATATAAATCCAACAAAGACCTCAGTGTTCTTGAGAGCTTGTGAATCTCACCTTGCAGGTCCCTCCATTCTGACACTGACCATGGCAACTGTTCATATCTAAGAAAGAAACAAACAGAGGAAACATCAGGTTTGAGTTTGACGAACTAGAAGATGGAACATGCAGTGGTGTTGGAACATGCAGCTGCTACAGAGAAGTGGTCAACACAAACAAAGCAAAGTGGTCCATGCCCAAGGAAATGTCAGATACAGATTCACAGGTGCAGTGAGAACATGCAATAAGACCAAACCGCAGAAGTCAAAACTACCCCTCAAGATTTTCTCGAAAAGATTTACAACAGTCAGAAAAAATGAAAAAGGTTTAGTCTCATAACTTAGAAGAGTTAGGCCAGGGTGTGGCAGGTATGAACAGCCATCCGAGAGGCAAGAGAAAGGAGGGTGAATTAAGAGCTGAAGTCCAGACAACTTTGCTTGCTAGCCTCTGTTCCACCAGCACCTTTAACTTAAAAGATTTTCTCATACAGGGTTTTTTTTTCATCGTTTTTTCTGAATAGTCACAACACATGTTACTGTGTTTTTCTGTCCATAGTCTAAGATAAAGAAATCATCTAAAGGGCCCAAATTTATTTTTTTGTTCACATAGAGTGCTCCAAGGATGACGTTTTTCTATAGGCTAAAGAGTAAGTTAGCATTGCACTGGTTCTTTCGTCAAAAAGCCTACGGGATTTTTTGATTGGGTTTTGGATTATTGCAAAACGAACTACACTACGGTCGCATGACTTCAACGTCACCACCACAACGAGGCTGCAGATGTGTGTTCAGCTTGTTGACGTTCTGTAGCTATTAGCTATTAGCATGCTGAATGGAAGCTTACGGAAGCTGCACCTAAAAATAAATACAAACTTTTCTTCAGAATATTGTCAAAATTTTACCGTCCATTATAATAACTTCTAATTTATCTTATATCACGGTGAGAAAACCCAGTGTTTCAGCCTATAAAGAAGACAAGAAGCGATCAGAAGCTAGTGGAACAGAAGGTAGCCAGCAAAGATGACAGGCTTCGAGTCTCCTCGGTGCTACAGGTGAGTCGCAGGAAGCTGCAGACTAAATAATCCGCTGGATTGATACTAACTGATGTCACAGTTCTGGCCAACCCATCCACGAAAGCAGGCACAGTGATATCCACCAATCAAGTTTTTGCAAGAGTAAGCATTGAGGCAAGGCTTCCCCGCACACTCATTAACGTCTGCAAAAATGGAGACGAGACACACAGAGAGAATGAATGACAGAGCTGAGGACCTGCTCAGAAGCCCCACCACCAAGCCTAGCTTCAAGTCGTACAGCGCACTGAAATGAGGTTTTCTCTAAACTCTGACTTCCAACTGTTTTCTGCTTCTGTGGGGTAGAGCTTATGTTAACTGAAGCCGCTATTTTGGCAGCCATTTTGCAGCTACAATGAAGACACACCCTTAGAAATAGCTCATCTGACGTCAGAAGAACTACAAATTAAAACAGGCTCATTCACAGAGTTTCATGGGTTATTAAAAGGACTTTATCTCCTCGTGCATCAGGAATGATAACTGAGAGAGACGTTTACTACAGTGTGGAACATTAAAAGTCTCTAATATGCATATTTGAGCCTGTGTGTGTGGTGAAGCCTTTATCTTAATGTGACTGGATTAAGTTACGTTACTTGGCACCATGTTGTCAGATTGCTTTTATGACTTTTATGGGTAAACGACTCAAGGTCTTTTTCAAACATGTAAAACTGCCAGAACATTTACAGGGTGAAGCTCATGTCTGACAGGGTTTCATGTCTTCCACTGCTCTATCCTCACCCCCCCACCCCTCCCTCAGGGTTAATGTCTCTCTATTGCATTCCCTGAAGGCCAACCTGCGGCATTCCAAGTGGTCAGTTTCAGAGGCAGCTATCGCCGCGCCGCCTCCCTCACTATAAACCGACACAGTGCATTAATACTACTCCCAGGAGGTAAGCGGCACCTGTTGGGCTGCTGAAACTAAACACCCCAACCCATTCCCAAAAACCCAACCTCCCCCACCACCACCAGCCCTCCTCCTCCTCTTCCTCACGCTGCTCTCTCCCAGGTACCACCCTGCTCCCTGAAAGGGGAGGCGTGCTGAGAATGACAGAATCAGTAACACAAACCAAATCATTTCGGCTGCTCCCTGCGCATGTTTACAGATTATAAAGTGTTTCCTGGCTGAGGTCGAAGGGGGTGAGGGCTCCGCTATGTCGGGGTGTCGCCTCACCGTAGCGTACATACAACCCGGTTACGCCCAGTCTGGAGCCAAAGATAACCCCCTGGTGGAGTATATTTTGTCCCAAGGCTAGCAGTTGCCAGGCTGGAGGTTATTTTTAGCTTTACTCAAGTCACCTGGCTCGAGTTGTAGACGATACCCAGCGAGTGTCTCCGTTCGGTGTGCGTATACACAAACACACACTCATTTGAAATTAGTGGCCCTCCCGCAGTCATACTACTGGTTAAACGACACAGCAGGATAAACAAACACCCAGATATGCTGTAACTCTGCAAGCAAATGGGATTCCTGGAATACAGTCGGACGCATGGCATTCACTGTCGGCGCAACACACAGAAACACACTGGCTTTATCACAGCAAAATATCATCCAGCATGCAACAACACTTTGAAACAGGATTTCAGAGAGTATTGACATTTTAATGTTCCAAATCAAATTTTAATAAATGCCACTTAATATTTAATAATAATCCCATATACATAAACAACCCTGCTCAACATTTGAAAAGCACCAACATATGAATCACCTACCTATCTGGCAGGTCTTGCCCGTCCAGTGCGGAGGACAGACGCATTCGAAGCCGTTCTCCATGTCCATGCAGGTTCCTCCCTGAGCACAGGGGCTAGAGGCACATTCATCTGTGTCTGAAATATGAACCACAATGAATACTGCAGCCATGATCACTGGAGAAAACTACAACTACAACTGGAGAAATTAAGGCCTAGTCCAAATGTACAGATGTATATTTGAAAATGTAGCTTTTTCTATGCATTTTAGCCTTTTGTCCGCATGCAAACTGTGCTTTAGGTCACTGAAAACAGACCCTCTGTAAAACAGTGATCAGTTATATGCAACCGAACAGACGATACGGTTGCCTCATCTTGTCTGTAGAAGAGTTAAACGGGTTGTAGACTCCCCTCACCTTTAGCACAGGTCGGCCCAGACCAGCCTGCCGGACAGTGACACTCAAATCCTGAGGGGACTTCATGGCACGTCCCTCCGTTGGCACAGGGGTTGGACACACAGGCGTGCTCCGCTGAAGAGAAAAATTAAGAGAGAAACATGAGTAAAAATAATTAGAAATCTCATCAGATCCATCCGGTTCCTCAGAAATTTGCACTGAAAGTGAAGTGGCACAAAAACCTGGATTCTGGAACCAAGTTTATTTGATTTGGAGCAGTGAAAATAAGCTGATTCCCAAAAGGATTCTTTTTTTCATCTTTAATGTAAATAAGGTGCCAGGGTGCATAAAAAGGACCAAAAGTGGAGGGTCCCCTGAAAGCCCAACAGAGGTCCAGGCTAAACCCCAAAAGTCCTCAAATCCAAGAACTGCTGCTGCCTACACCTGACCTGTGCAGGGCTTTTGAGACTGGCCCCTGGCCACTTATCATTTTCCAAAGCGGCCCCCAGGCAAAGCAAGTTGAGTATCCCTGATTTAGAGACTCACCGATCTCGCAGTTTTTGCCCGAGTAGCCGTCGGGACAGGCGCAGTTATACTCGTCCGGCTCTGTGTTCATACACGTCCCTCCGTTCTTACAGGGCCGGTTGGTCCCACAGTAGTTCAGATCTGCAAAGCAAAGAACGCTGATGTGACCCACTCTGTGTGCATCAATGCAAAAAACTTACCTGACACAAACTTAATCAAATGTAATTTAAATGGTTAAACTTCTCATCACTCTGCAGCTTTGTGCTCTTTAACAGTCGTACATAAAAACTTCACAGGCTCCATTTCACTCATTTCTCTCTTCCAAAGCATCTGATTTCGGGTTACCAGGAAAACAATGAAAGATATTTACAGAAAATGTCACTTCTACTTTCGTCCCCTACATCTTGACAAATCACACGGTGTCCTCTTCCCACTGATGTGGCGTAACACAAAGGTGATTTTTTTAGCTCACGCACTGGAAATCAAAAAATACTTAACAATAGCTCTGTTTTTATGTGTTCTGCAAATCATACTGTGGCGTCTCAGACGTTCTGTCTTTGCAACTTTTGTTTTCCATCATTTGTTTCCACACAGCGTGGAATACACGTGGCAAACTTGAAACTGAGTTGTTGGGGACAACACCCTGTACATCTCAAGTGTAGATATCCAATGGATGGATGTGTGAGAAAGAGATCTGACCTTTGTCACAGAGCAGACCTCCCCAGTTCTTCTCACAGGTGCACTGCCAGGGCTCATTGCAGGTGCCGTGAACACAGCCAGGATACGGCAAACACTCGTCACAGAGCGGACCCTGCCAGCCGTAGTTACACCTGCAACACACAGCAGAGAGGACGGTTAGTTTTTATAGTTCAACAGTGAAACATACTGTACACCTGGGAGGAAATATGATACTGTAATGCATTTCTTCTTTCTTCCCCCTTCCTTCCCATCCTCCTTTTCCCTTTCCTATCTTATTTCATTTCCTCTTTTCATCTTGTCCTACATTTCCTCTTTCCTTCCTTCTTGACGTGACCTGAAACCCCAAACTAGAGAAGGGAGTATTTTCCCCAAACAGCCAAACTAAACTTCATCCTTCATCCCGTCTTTCGGGAGTGAAGTTTAAGATTGGTGCATTTTTCATTTGGTTCAGTTAGCGTACACACTGTATTTTGCCATCGGCACCAAACACTGTAAATAAACGTCACATAGTTAAAATGGTTGCTCATCTATTAAATGAGAAATCTCATTTTCGTAAGACTAAACTCAATGTTTTGGATTGATTGTTAGTCTTGTGCTTAACATAACGTAGCACTGGGCACTCAGACCAGGGTCCGACAACAACACAGCTGTGCTCCATCGTTTCAGATTTCCTTCAGTTGTTTTAATGTTGCTAATATTTCAGTAAATACTCAAATGCTCGTGCCACCACTGACGATCAAAAGACCGTCTGCTGAGCACAGAGTTCAGTGGGTGCAACAGTGGCTGAGTAGATTCTTCAGTAAAATAAGTGCCTCTTATTTCACAAGCACACTGAGAATGTGTTCTTATTTACAGCTCCAGCCTGAGGGAATATCAGGCACACAGAGGCACTTAATAACGCACAGGGAGTTGCCATGAAAAAACAGTGATAGTTATGCAGTGATAACAAACAAGTAATTTAATACTTTTACTATGTGTAAAAAAACACAGAGGAGCCCTTGATGTCGGGCAGTATGCCAGTCAAACGTCCCCAAGTCAACACCAAGAATGCTGTAGGTGCCAGAAAAGGGAAATGCATTTTAACCATTTCAACTCATGGGAAAAAAGAAAGGACACATGCTGAGTGGACAGGTTCAGGAGACACAGGAGAGCTGATTGAGTCACAGCTGAATGTCACAGCAGTAATTTGCCGGACAGAACGTCTTCCTCAAGGTGAATGACACGTTTGCTGCAGCGCCTAATCTTAGGACACAGAGCCAGGGGACATTCCTCAGCAACAAGAGTGTGTTTGTGTTGCGTGTGTGTCCTGTCATGCTGCTTTTAAGACATGCAAGCATTCATGTAAAGTAATCTTTGGGCTGAGAGATATGGTGTAAATCAAACATCACGATATGTTTCACCAAATAACGATATTCTAGGGCTGACTATTGATGCTTTAAGAAAATATTTATACAATAAGATTTTTGATAAATAATCATCAGTAACACGGATATAATGACTGAGTGGGTGAAGGCAAATAATAGAACAGCTAGAACAGTCTGGTAAGGTTAGAAAACGACATCACTTTACTGTAAAGCAGCCTTTACAACCAGGTCAAGACGACACTTAACGATGTCATGACATCCAAAATCTAAGAGAATATCTAGTCTAGTTATCTTGTATGCTTTTAGAGGGTTCTTCAGGGGTTCTTCCCGAAGGGCTGAAGGTTCCTCCCAGAACCATTTGCTTCTGAATAAACCTTTTTAGAAGAAAGGGTTCTTCAAGGGTTCTTCTGTCTGTAGTCTGCGTTCATCTCGCCCATATTTGTTCACGTTTTCTTAAAGTTTAGGGATACGGATGAAACAGAGCAGTACCACTGGAGATCGTGGAGGCAGTGTAGGGTAGTTCTCAAGCGTAGGAGAGGACAAAGAAATTCAAGTAATGGCGGAACGAATTGGTGATATAATGACAAGAATTCTCCATCTATATGTTGCCATGTATACAACAGCCACACAGTGCACCGCCATCTACAATGCTGCCCCGCTCCAAGGTACATCATTATAATCTCCACCACTGTTTGCTCATTAGTTGTTGTGTAAAACTTTTAATTCCCCCCTTTATTGGCTGTATCTACGCCAACATAAAAAACACATGGAAGTATGAGGGCAGTGGCGTTTACAGCGTTTGAAATGGACGTATAAATGAGGCTTGAGACTCAGGCCATATTTATACGAAAACGATCCACTGCAAACAGAATCGTTTCTCATTTTCGTTTTGAAAGAAAAAAAAAAATCCGCGTTTAGACGACAACGTTTTGATAACAATCGCCGTGCACACGGATCCACAAAAATGACCAAAAACGCTGCAGTATACATGCCAGACCAGTAGTTGGTGGTGTGACGCTTACGCTTCCTTCTACAGAGTGGCGATGTATAAACAAACAAAATGGCAACCGCACAAACGTTTGTCTGGACGGACGACGAGGTGGAGTTGCTACAGTAAATCTACACTATGATGGGGAAGCGTTAATAAATTCAACAGGGTGAGCAGCACAAGCAGAGCTCGGGAGTCCGCCATTGTTGTTGTGATGGTTGACTTTCTTGTGCATGCCTAGTGACTGGAAGTGTAATGCGCATGTGCGAAAAGTCTCCATTTTCAGAGGAACGGCATATTGCAAGTTTACACGACAATGGAGACGTTGCTGTTTCCAAAAAATTGCACTCTGGAACACGTTTTCAAAACGTTGCATTTTCAGGCACCCAAAACACCGCTGTCATGTAAACGATCAGCCAAAACGCAACTTAAGTTTACTGTTTTCAGTTGAAATCGTTGTCGTATAAACGGGACCTATGAGTTTCAGTTCCCAACCCGACAGCACCATTGAAACAGTGACGACTATAGTAGTAGTAGTGTTCTCACGAAGATTTAACCCCCGAAAAATTGATTGGGAACCATGTGTGTTGTTGGTTCTGCTGGACCAAATTAGCCCCAGTAGTTTAGGAGCCTCATGAAGCCCGAGGCTGCTGGACTTACTTCTCTTTGCCCCCTGCTGACCTGTTAAACTAAAACCGTGAGTAGTACTAGTGATGTCTAAAGGTAATGGAGTCAATTACTATAGTTAGAGCCCTGTGGGATGGGCTCCAAAATTAGGTGCAGGAACCTGTTTCAAGTTCTGTGTGGAAACTGTAACAGATGACTCCAGGTACAACTGTTTATGTTGGGTTCTTGGTAGAACCCTTTGAAAGGTTCTACCAGGATTCAAAAAGGGTTCTCCTAGGGGGACGAGCCAAAGAACCCTATATGGTTCTAGATGTCGCCTTTATTTCTGAGAGTGTACTGCCTATTTTTAAGTGTTGCTGTGAGTAACTTTGGAAAAAAAATGTTTCTTATGAAGTCATTTCTGTCTTTAAATGAATCCTAAGATTTATTTTTTTTAATTCAAAGGGACTGTGTTTTTTCCAGTGATTTTTGAAATCGAAATCGGCTTGCTTCAAGAACTTACTAGAAATTAGTGTCTGCATCCTGAAACAACATCTTTATGTCTGTTTAATTAACTGCTTGTCTGCTTTGTATGTTGTGTCTTGTGTTTGATGAGCCGAAGACAAATTTCCACCCTGATGGACAATAAAGATCAACTTCTCTCATCTTCTTCTATTCTAAAAAATATCAAATGTGAAATATGCCAAGTTGACACCTTTAAATTGCTTGTTTTGTCCAGTAAGAGTGAAAAAAAGGGAAGCTGGAGCCAGAAAAGTTTTGCATTTTGACCAAATAACTGATCATCAATAATTTTGTACTGATTTTGTTTCAGCACTGCTCAGAAAACAAAGATATTCAGCTCTGCTCAGACTGCAGACAAAAAGGACTCACTAAGAAGCTGCTTTTTGAGTCATGTGTTGCGTGTCTCCTCTCAGCCCTCTTCCTGTGTCGTGAGCTCCGTAGAGGTCAGACTTGGAATGAGCGGCGGGTTTGTGGAACGAGGGTTAGTCGTCTCGAAGGGGAGGCCAGCGAAGGGTTAGCTAATCTGTTGGTTTATGGCAGCACTCTGTTATTCCAAGGCCAGTGGTAACCTTGCCCCACCTGTCCTGTCATTTCTCCGTCGGGGCTATTTTAGGGAGCGACCCACCCCCCACCCTCACCCCCACCCCCACCACTGTCCCTCCACTCCGGCTCACAAACACTTCAAAATGGATGCCACCCAAACACTTCTCTTAGCAGCAGTGGTGTGCTGCTCTGTAGTGAGCTGCAGTAGTAACTGAAGACAGTGACAGACTGGAGGCACCACGCTGGTGGGCAGGGCGCTGAACCTCGGCCCTTTTTTGGAATCAACTGCTGCGATTAACCATGAACTATAGTAAACCTCTGATTGTTGCACTTTGTGTCATCTACTGTAGTTTTACTCATTGGGCTTTTCAAACTTGAACCTTCTACTTGTTTTTTATAGCAGAGCTGCGACCAAGTCAGTGCTTTGCAAGTCAAAAGTAAGTCTCAAGTCTTTGCACCACAGCTACAATGATTGGTTGACTAATTGTTGAAAAATAATTGCTTACTATTTTGATGGTTGATTAATCAAAGAAGTTTTTCATGCAAAAAAATGGCAGAAAATTCTGTTCTCAGCCTTGCAAATATGGAGATTTCCGGCTTTTCTCTGTTTTATATCATATTAAACTGAAGAACTTTGGGAATTGGACTGAAAAACAAGACATTTAAAGACATCACCTTGGACTATGAGATACTAGGATGGACCTTTGTCACTATTCTTGGACATTTTGTAGCCCAAAAGATTAATTGAAAAATAATCTGCAGATTAATTGATTTTGAAAATAAAGATGATTCGCAGCACTTCTTTGCACTTAAGTCCCTAATCAAGAAAGACAAGCCCTGAGTCAAGACTGACAAGTCCCCAGTCAAATTCCAAGTCCTAAACAAGTCATAAAGCACTCCTCACCAAATGTAATGCCATTTTAACAACTGAGTACTAGTACAGCAAATTTACAAAATCTTTTTACAGTTTGCTTTTATTGGTTAAAACAAGTTTGTTGGCATTTGTTGTGTCTCCATCTGTAATTTTCGACCCACACAGTTAACATACTGAAATCAATTTTTTGTTTACCACCGCATGTTTTCCAACTGGCGCTTAGTAACGTTACAGTATCTCCTCATGGTTCTCTCCTACAACTTGACACGATGCTGTTGCATTGGTTCAAATAAAGTGCATGATGTAAGCAATTACGTGTCCACTTGCTGGGAATATTTGGTGTTAACGTTAGCTGATTCAGGGAAAGAACTGATTCAAGGCACTTTTTAAAAAACATACTTTTCAATCTTTGGGCTTGGGAGAAGTATCAAGTATTTTCAAGTCAAAAGGCTTAAGTCTAAGAAAAAATCGCCTCACAGCAAGAGGGCTCCTGATTCAAACCCAGGGTGGGGGGGTTCAAAGCCCTTCTGTGCAGTTTACATGTTCTCCCTGTGTCAGCGTGGGTTTCCTCCAGGTGCTCCAGCTTCCTCCCACAGTCCAAAGACATGCAGGTTAATTGGTGACTCTAAATTGTCCGTAGGTGTGAATGTGAGTGTGAATGGTTGTCTGTCTCTATGTGTCAGCCCTGTGATAGTCTGGTAACCTGTCCAGGGTGAACCCTGCCTCTCACCCAGTGTCAGCTGGGATAGGCTCCAGCCCCCCCGCGACCCCGACCAGGAGAAGGGCTCACAGATAATGAATGACTGAATGAATGGTGTTAAAATCCAAGTCAAGTTGCAAGTGTTCTCTGAATTTGTCAAGTGGAGTCTAAAGTCATTACATTTGTGAGTCAAGTCATGAGACTCGAGTCCACACCTCTGGTTTATATTGTCTTTCAAGTTGCCGGACTCTATTGATCTCTACTGTTTTTCATTCATGCAGATAGTTTTGAATTTGTGAGTCCAATTTTTCAGATGCAGACATTTTTAGAATATGGGGCCTTTACAACACCTATTGTGACATGGGGATCTTTTATATGGGTAGATATGAGGGACTCATCAGACACTCACATGATAAAAATGCAGCCAGGATGAAAGTCTGGTTGTGTTAAAACATGCACAAGTTTTGCTTCATGCACAATTTGTAAGCTGAAACGCCTTTAACTGCATGCACGACCGCAACAACTTTAATCTGATGCTGCTCGCTGAGTGAAGCCCAGTTATGTGCCTGTGCGTGTGTGTGTGTGTGTGTGTGTGTGACAGCGCTGTTATTGTTTACTACAGTATGTGGTGTTGTCCGGCACTGCGGTCGGCGGTGGTGCCCTGCACACTGTCAGCCGTGCAGCAGCGGTGGCAGCGTGGACAGTCTGTCTGGCTGCAGTGTGGGAGAGCAGGGAAATGGTTTCGAGCAGCCACAGGCCAAGGGTGGCATTACCCACAAGCCCCGTCGCCGGCCTGCTGCCGTCCCATCAATGGAAGGGGCCGCGGGGGCCAGCCGGAGCCGAAAATATCCCGCCTGCCCACAAACCCCCGCTCTGCTGCTGCCCCTCAGACAAACCACACCCAGAGGACGGGACGGTGGGCAGGGGTAGAGGTAGAGGGGCCTGTGTGTGTGTGTGTGTGTGTGTGTGTGTGTGTGTGTGTGTGTGTGGGACCGCTGAATTATTTACAGGCAGGCCTCGCGCCCAAATCCAGCGGACGGACTTAGCCCGCTGTTGCCTAGCTACATGTTTAGTAGTGTCACATGAGGGAGCGTAGGTTGTGAATGCGCTGTGTGTAAGAAACAAGATACCAAACACACATTTTTAGTTTTCCTCTGCCAGGCTGTTTCTCTCCCTTTCTTTTTCTCACTGCTTCTCTCTGTCGTTAACCCTTCAGGCTCTGCTTCTCTGTCTCTCTTTCACGTTCTCTGACATCACATTTACCCTCATTTGTTTAGAGTATGTTGTATAGATTTGATTGTATTGTTTAACTTAAGGATAACTTAAAACTTGGGTATTATTTTGTAGTTTTGGAAATCATTTCTATCAGCTCTGACACTTTTTTTTCCCATATTTGGATGGGAATTAGACGAGCTGTTTGAAAAAATAATCTCAACTTAAGGTTTTTTTTCTGAAGCTTTCAAAATATATGACTGTGACCAGATATGACCGACTGTTGACAGTCGTGCATGGTTCAAGTTTAATACTTGACTGGGCCTTGTTCAGACTGCCAAAACAAAAGTATTTTTTGGCACATCCAGATTGATTGTTGAAAGTCTGGATAGCCAAAATAAAAAAAGGAAAAGAGACACATGAAATGCAGTTTTAGCAAATGCTAGTCAAACCACACATGCAGGTGGTTCGATATGTCTCTGTCTCTATGCTCTGGCCACTCAAATCAGATTTCAAAGTGTCTTTTGTGTCACTCGCAACACAACGATGATGTCAAATCCAGAGTGATGGAAGTGCTGACAGGTATCCATGCTGCTGCCAGCACAGTGTTGCGCATGCAGAACAATTCATTTAGTCATTCATTTATTTCATATTCCTTAACCACTTATCCGGTTAGGGGTCGCAGGGGGCTGGAGCCTATCCCAGCTGACACTGGGTGAGAGGCAGGGTTCACCCTGGACAGGTCACCAGACTATCACAGGGCTGACACATAGAGACAGACAACCATTCACACTCACATTCACACCTACGGACAATTTAGAGTCACCAATTAACCTGCATGTCTTTGGACTGTGGGAGGAAACTGGAGCACCTGGAGAAAACCCACGCTGACACAGGGAGAACATGCAAACTCTCTGCTGTGAGGCGGGAATACTAACCACTGCACCACTAAATAACCATGACCTGACAGTGTGATTGTTTGGCGGGCGAAATGATGGACCTCTTTCTCATGCTTCTGCGTTGGAAAGCCGCATCTCCAGCGCACCTACAACGTTGCCGGTTCCTACATTGTTACCACAGCAACCCATGCAGATAGGTTGGTGATGTCTGGACACAAATCACTTGTAAATAACGTGTGGACAGTCTGTCTTAGAGATCTGATTTGAGAAGGAAATCTGATTTGCCTGCAGTCTGAACGTAGCCTGAAGCCTTCTTAGTGACAACTGAGCAAACATCTGTTGATGATGTCTATGAAATGTAGCTGAAAGCGTTAAAAAAAAAAAAAAGAAGCTAGTAATTATAAAATCTCTAATCCATGATTTTGCTGATATTTTATGTTTTGATGCTAACTAGCTTTAGCGCTAACAGCTGTAAATTTACAGTGATGATGTCAGTGTGTCAAGTTGTGATTAATGAGGACTTTTATGAATCCACGATGAAAAAAACATCTTTTATTCTCTTTGCATCCATCTGCTTGTTGGATGGATGTTTGTCTTCCTGTTTCTCAGCAGTGTGAGTGTGTGTGTGTGTGTGTGCCCCTGATTGCGATGAAGCTCCAAATCACATGTTGAGGCACATTCCAGGGTGTTCCTCTCTCTTTCAATCCTCCGGCCATTTCCAATGAGAAATGTCAGCCTTCTTTTCTTTTTTTTTGTGTGAGATCTTAACTATATCAAACCTGCCTCTGTGTAAACCCCTCACCTCCCTCCCCTCTTCTGCCCTCTCCATATTCCTCTGTGTGCGTGTGTGTGTGTGTGTGTGTGTGTCTGTCTGAATGTACACTTCAGTTCCACATGTAATCAAATCTACATTTCCCTCCGCAGCCTCCTCTCCTGTTCAACAAGCAAGCCTTTTTTTTAAAAAGCTCATAGTCCACTATGCGTCCATTTTACAGTTTTGTGAGTAACTGGACTGTCCTCCACTGCGAGGGTCAGTTTGGGTTTGGGTAAGTTTACGAGAAAATATCACAGGTTCTAGCAGGCAAGCCAAATAGTGCCAAAACAAACAGCATTCCAAGTAAAAGCCGTATCATGCCAAGCACAGATTTTTATCTGCAAATTCATTCATTCATTTTCCTTAACTGCTTATCCTGTTAGGGGTCACAGGGGCTGGAGCCTATCCCAGCTGACACTGGGTGAGAGGCGGGGTACACCCTGGACAGGTCACTAGACTATCATCCGACAGACAACCATTCACACCTAGGGACAATTTATGTAACTAATATATGTATTTACTTTGGGAGTTTTTCTACCCTTTTAAAGTGTCGGATTAGCTGCGTTCTCTCTGCCTGCCTTTTGTCTGCAGCTCGTTGCGTGGAGTCCGGCGAGTGCCAGCCATAACAAGGCCCGGGATAGGAAGAGGTGATGGGGGTTGTAGATATTAGAGGGGAGGTGCAGGGGGAGGGAGAAGGGGCACAGTGCCTCCGTGCTGCTGGAGGACGACGAGGGAGGAAACATATAGCAAAAAAACAGGCCTCTGTGTGTGTGTGTGTGTGTGTGTGTGTGTGTGCAGGCAGGAGCAGGCCAGCTTTAGAACAGGAAGCAGAACAATGGCTTCTGGATCAGAGTGGAGCTGAGGGATGGAGGTGGAGGGATGGGGGGGCACTTCACAGAACTAGGATGGGGCGGTGGTATGTTATCAACAACTCTCCCTCCCTCGCCGCCTCATCACTGTGTTGTGTCACCACTGTTAACCTCATTAAACTCTTTCCATCCAAACAAGAGCATATTTTACATCAGTTGACAGCCGCGCTCTCTGTGGCGAACAAGGTGGAACAAACAAACAAACAACAAAAGCTCGTAGAGCCGACTCACTTGCACTCCCCCGGCACGCTGCACGTCCCATGCTGGAGGCTGCATCCCTGCTTGCAGATGGCTTTGGGGAGAGGAAAGAGAAAGTGACAAGTTTGTGTTAGTTCCACAATCTGTCACCATTTCATCAGCAATTTTTAAAAACCACTAACGTCCAATCGTCTCTGAGTTCTCGTCTGGCACCTCGCTGTGCAGATGGTCAAATCATTAAAATCTCATTTCCCGTGTTTTCTTGTTTGTAAGAAGGACGAGAATCTCTGCAGCAGTAACAATGGATGGCAAGTTGTTGTTTGGAAAATTGAAGGTGTCTCCAGCAGTGACGAGAGTTTCCAAACATTCTTTGGATTCTTACAAAGTGACACTTGACATGAACTGCAATGAACTTCCAAACGTTTTCCGAAAAGGACAGCGGGGAGGTAGAGTCTGAGAAAGCTTTGTCCACGTGACCGCAGTTTGAACATTCAATTTAACTCTTAAAAAAAAAAGTGAGACTGAGATATGGTGAGTAAGATGTGAATTCTGAGAGAGGTTTATGTTTTAAACACAGTGTTTGCAGCACAGGAACTCAAGTTTAACCATTTAACGCTTTTGCATTTAAAGTTACAGTAGGTTATTTTTATAAAAACAACCTTTTGTCATATTTGATGAAACTGTCACTACATCTTAACAGTATTACATGACAAAGAAAATCATCTTCTTCCTCCTTTAGTACCTCTGATGGCATTTAACGCAGCTGTAAACATGTTTTCTTTTATCATTAATATTTTATTTAACCTTTTTGCTTTTTTTTCTAACATAAAAAGTGTCACTGAGTGTTAATTAATCAAATTATATACATACACAAGAGGAAAAAAAACACTAAACTTCCTAGTTTATTTGTCTCATTTAGTGCTGCTTGAGTATCATAACACTTATTTTTTAAATAAAAGTTACCAACGTAGAGAAAACCTGTTGAATTTTTTGTTTTCAGAATCATGTTCTGAGCCTAGTTAATTAACAAAGGAACTGAAAACAAACTTAGTTATGAAAAGATGCGTAGAACAGTAAAATTAACAGAGTTCTGATATTTTTAATTCAATGAAAGGAAAGCAAAAAATATTATTTTTTAAGCTAGCTAACCAGCAGTTAAACTAACGTAACTGTATTTATTTATTCATTTTTATTTTTTATTTTATTCGATAAGGACGATGCAATTTAACATAAGTCCGATACAGACTATGGGACTAATGTGTCGAGTTTATAGCTATTGCTAATTTTCAACTCTTGTCCCTAGTTGGGCTTTTAATGTAGACCTTAAATGTAATTAAAAATGTACAGTTTAAAACCCTTCATACACATACACAATGCAACGTAAATACGGAGGGCACGATAAAATACATAAACTACAATCCACACATGAAATAATAATGCTTTACAATTATTTTTTGGCTCCATTTGAATTATTTATTGGTAATTTTTAGTTATGATATTGGTAATATTTTTGATAATATTTTATTTTATTTATTTATTTGTTTATTTTTTTTCAGTATAAATCAGTAAAAAGTGAAAATGAGGAGCCTCATTAGCCTATGAATTGCTGCATGTGTTCACAGTAGAGCTTCAATGACTGGCCAATTAAAGTTAAGTCAATCTACAGAAAATTATTCACCAACTATTTTGATAATTGATTAATTGTTTCAGTCATTTTTCAAGTAAAAATGTCCAATATTTGCTGGTTCCCGCTCCTTAAATGTGAAAATTTGTTGCCTTTCTTTGTCATTTTTGCGAGTACATGAAGAATATTTGGGTATTGGACTGTTAGTCACATTTTTTTTGACATTTTATAGACTAAACAATTAATCGATTAACCATAAAGATAATCAGCAGGTTAGTTGCAGCCCTTGTTTTAGGTATGATCGATGTCTTTCCGTGTACCTGTTTTGCAGTCGGGCCCCGTCCAGCCCTCCATGCAGCCTCTGTTCCCCAACTGGTCGCACACATAATGGCCGAAGTAGTCGTCGCGGGGACGGCAAACTTTGTTGCACTTGCTGCCGTAGTAGTGTTCATCGCAGCGTACCCGGATGGTGTACTCAAGGCTGGCGATCAAGCTTTTATACTCCACCGGCTGCTTCTCCTCTCCGGGGTTGATCATCCCTTTGTGGATGCTGCGCTCAATCAGCAGCTCCTCATCTGAGAAAGAAAGACAAACAAATCATTGCTAGAGCAGCGCCACTGTTGAGTTCTTTACTGAACAGTCGACTGACTAATCGACTACTATTTTAGCAGTGCAGAAAAAAGAAACACTCAAAAGGTCAGGTATTTAGGTCAGTTAGATAGGAGAGCCTAAATAACAAAAATTCTGAATGACATTCCAAGGAGCAGGGCTGAGTCCGGCTATGGGATTTGACCCAACAACCCGGCGTTTAGTGAGATAAGACAGCGCACAAGGCTTCGAAGAATGCCTGTTGTTAGCACACATCAGAGGGAAGGTGTAACCTCCAGTCAAACCTCACTCTGTTCCACCAAGAATGTGGAAGAAGAAAAAAGAGAAGAGGAAAAAGGGGGAAAGAATAGGAAAATGAAGCGAGCACAAACAGAGGGTGTAGGAGCGAGGTCTGCGAGGGCTTGATAAACCAAATGCTTTTTCACTTTTCCTGCTTGGTAAAATGCTTTTCTGTCCCCCCTACCTCCCTCCCTCCCTCCCTCGCTTCCCCCTCTCAGGATATCCAGCCCCGACTCCATCGGAGCCAGGCCGGAAATAATAAGAGACGTGGAACAGACGAGGAAGGGCGACATAGGAAAGGCCCTTTAGCTTGTTCTCAAGGAACAGAAGAAGCGTGACCCAGCAGGCTCTGCCTCTGTGGCTCGCAGAGCAGAGTGTGACCTGGATGAGACAGAGCTGGAAGGAAGAGCTCATCCTCACTGCTCACAGTGTTGCTGTCCTCCGTGGGTTGAGCAAAGCGCCAACACAGACAGAGTTGATGGTTTAAATCAACCGAGAATAACATGAAACCATCGCGGTAGCCAGTATAAGCTCAACTTCAACAACCAGGTTTGACTACAGACATTTCCCTCCATATTTACCCCACATATCAATGACTTCCTGCGTATCCAGTTTGTCATGAGCGATGATAAATGGCCTGGTTTTTCACTTTGCGACACTAAGAGACTTTTCTAAACTCTAAATAAATGGGAGATTGCGATTTTATTGTGTTTGAATACAACTTGTGGTCTTAAAGCGCCAAAAAATGCTTGCGAAAAATTCAACAGTAACGTCTCTTTCCAGAAATCATGACCTGCTTACTCAAGATAATCCACAGACCTTGTTGTGAGCGGTTTCATGTAGGAACTATTTTCTTTCAACCTAACTACACCTGCCAACTGAATCACTGTGCAGAAGGAAGCGTGCAACTACTGCTAGCTCAACTAGCATCACTGAGCTAGCTAACGTTACAGCTCAATGAGTAGACGCATGCTTGCTAATGCACAGTGACAGGGGTGTAATTCGGTGGAAAGAAAATAGTTTCAGTTTCATGTAGGGACTATTATCCTTCCACCAAATTAAACCTGTATCATTGCACAGAAGGAAGTGTGCATCTACTAATGGACAAGAGGTTCGTGCTGTTGACGGTAGGATATGCAAACATTAATGGCATCCTCTTCGGCTGAGTTGTAACGTTAGCAAGCTCGGTGGTGCTAGGTGAGCTAGCAGTAGATGCACGCTTCCTTCTGCACAGTGATTCAGTTGGCGGGTGTAGTTAGGTTGAAAAAAAATAGTTCCTACATGAAACTCCTCACAACAAGAAGGAAGTGTGCATCTACTGTTAGCTCACCTAGTACCACTGAGCTAGCTAACGTTACAGCTCAGCCAAGGAGGACGCCATTAATCTTACGCTGTCATGAACACGACTCTCTCGTCCATGAGCAGATGTTGATGTCCTTGTCCTGTTTCTTGAATAATTTGCTAATACATAGTTTTACTTTCATGTTCTTCTACTGTTTCATATGAACTGCGGACATCCTTGTAAAAAAGAGCTTTCTCTCAAAGGCCTTTCCTGTTTAATTAAAGGTTATGATTGTAATAAAAATAAAATGCTCGCTTCCTTCCTGTCTAATTTGTTAAATGAAAACACCCCAGGTATCAGAAAATGTATTGGGACTAAAACTCTGGCACTGTTTTGGCAGGAAAACTGCACATAAACTGCAGAGCCCAGTGTCAGATACTGATTTATGTCACCACACACAAACAGCATCTAACTCTACACGATCGGAAAAGTAAAGTGGCGCCAAGCTCGTATAATGATCAAGATTGAGGTGGGCAAAATTAGGTAATTTGCATCTTAACTGAGGTGGAATGCACGGCGCGCTGCATGTAGCAATAAAAAGGTTCATTATAACGTTTTGGCAATCACAGGGGAGCATATCAAAGCTGATTAAGTGCAATTTATTTGGTGCCATATAATTTTAACTCCACCCAGCGGCAGGTTAAAACACATCCACACAGAGAAGAGAGGACCCACTGGTCATTTCTGCCTCTTTTATCTCCTCTGATAAACATGTAATGATGAAATGAGAGATGATTGGTTTGTTATAGTTGCTGTAGAAGTTTGTTTGCGCAGCGCTGAACCACCTCGAGGAAGACGCCTCCAAACAAAACAACCGCCTGACAACCAGGTTCTCATCGCTGAATCACTGCTGAGGTGAGAGTGATGTTCTGACTTTCTCATTCCAGGTGTGCTTTTATATATGACAACAACACATTGAAGTTGTAAACAGTTACACAGCAGTGCACCTGCATGTGCACCGTGCCGTCAACTGGTGTTTTACAAGCTATGTGTTTTACTGTTGGAGTTCTAACTGGTAGAAAACACATTTTCACTTTCACTAAGTGTGTGCAGAAGTTTTTTCTACTAATTTGGACTTAGTGATGTTTCCAGCACTTTGCCAAGACCAAGCTGGGTGGAGTGGCGGTTGTTTGGCATCATCTACTGTTGGAGGTGTAAAAATTTGATGATAGAGGAAAATGACGATTACAACTAGAGCTGGGTATCAGTCCTCGAGTCCTTTTGTACCCACACCTGGAAATATGTTTGATTTTGCTCGCAACAAATCAGGACACTTTATAATGAGTATTTACCTACTAATTTAAATGCTTTTATCGGTATATGTGGCTCTCATGTTTACAGGTGCACTGTGCTGAACTATCATGTTTTACAGGTGTCTATTTAAACTTCTGTGTTCAGTAAAGTGGGAAAAAGTTGATTTAAACCTGTTTAATTTCCTTATATTTTACTGGTGTAAACGTTGTAGTCGCCATAAAGACGGCCTTAGGGCATACATGTAGAGGTACGTGAACGCTGACTGCAGTTTTAACTCGCCAGCTGGCGATATACAAATATATGAAAACATGATAGGGTGGCAGGGAAAGGAGTTTTGTTCCCTTTTGTGTTTTTGTGGTGGCAAAGATGTTGCCACCTCAAGATGGCCGCCGCCTAATTCTCTATGCAGGACAAATCCTGCAGCTTTGAATCATAGTTTGTTTGATGAATATGTAACATTTTGTGTCATTTTAAAAGTTCAAATTAATTTTTCATTTACTTCAAATAAAACTACTGGAAAGTTGTTTTTTTTTTGAAAAAAAAAAGTTCCTTGCTAGGAATTAAAACCACTGTGCGTAAAAAACATTTTTTGGGGGGGGACAGAGTAAAACACGTTTGTATCACTGACCATTGAAAACTAAGAATAAAAATTGAGTTTTACATAATTTTATTTTGAAAAGTTGTTGTACAGCTGCTTTTCTTTAGGTAACATTTAACACGTTTACAACTTTGGTTTCGTTGGTAAAATTAAAACAGGGGCTTTTGTAAGTAAGTGCATGTATTTCTAAAAGTAAGGCCTGAATGTTGAGTGCTGATGTTTTAATGTTTTGAAACCTTAGCAAAATGACTCAATTTCTTTTAAAAACCCGGGAAGAAGGTAATGAGCAACGAAAGAAGAAATTATCCAAAAAATTGAAAATAAAAAAAAAAAATCAGCAAGAAATTAGTAAAAAGAGAAAATTAAGAACAAGTCAGTTAGTTCAATAAAAGTTCAAAAACAACCAAAAAACGAGGAAATGACCTTGAAAGAGTGCTTAAATAATTTTGTGACATAATATTAAAATGTAATAATAAGAATCATTATTATCTTTTGTGGTGTTTTTCCGAGTTTTTGTTTTTAAATAATTTTCTAAATCTGTTTTTCTGTTTTGCAATTTGTGGGACATTTCTTACCAAGTTGCTCGTTGCTTTTTTCCCCGTGTTTTTGAAAGAAATTGCATCAATTTGCTCAGGGTTCAAAGGTTTGAATACCTGGGAGAGGTGTGTGAGAGCAGCACGAGAAAAGTGACATCACTCCAGGTTTCAAAGGGTTAATTTGAGCATTTAAGTATTTTAGACCTTTTGTGGATCATGTAGAAAGAATGAGAGTACATCGTTCTGAAAACATCAGATGCCAGGTGAGGGAAAACAAAAAAAGTGTTGGTGTGAACACAGTCCTGACTTGAGTTCAAAGATCACCACTGTTACAAGCGACAAGTTGTAAAGAGGTCAAAGGTCAAAGCAAAAGTGCTGCAGCTCCCAAACAAAACACTCCAGTTACAAGCAGCTTGTTGCACACAACTAAAAAACAGTCTTTGTAAAAAAACAGCCAGGCTTTGTTCCTAAAACGAATCTTCTCTTCACACAGACAATCATGTTGCTCTCGACTCGATCAGCTGCTCAGATCTGAAGCCCCTCGTTGTTTATATAAGCCGGTTTTATATGGCCCACTCTCTCCTGCTCTCCCTAGTAACAACGGCCCCTCTTAGCGCGTCTCCTCCAGTACAGAGAGAGCTCATGATTGGTCTATATTTTTATATCTAATTGCTGGAGATGAACAGCAGTGAGTGAGTGCCTGGGTGTTTCAGGTGGTGGGTGTGGGACTGAAATCTGTGGCAGTGTGTTAGCTCGCAGAGAGACTCAGTAAATCAGGACAGCGTGGAAAATGGAGTCTTTTTCTACACTGTCAAACTTCAGCAGTTATGGTGATGATATCAGAACATACAGAGGGACGAGTGTTACATTTCACATGGTTTTAAACACTTCAGATATCGGACAGAATTTAAAGTTAATTCTAATAACGTGAAAGATGAATCCTAGCCTGTCACACCTGGAGGAAAAATCAGCAACACTCATTCAGCAGTTTAGATAGCTGTCTGAAGAAAAGCGCCACGCCAGGCTTCTTTTTTCAGAGCGCTCCAGCTTTTTTGTGCAGCCGCTCTGAGCGCTTCTGGTTGAAAATATCTGAACTTTAAGCACTGTAAGCCTGTTGTTAACTGTGTAGTCCACCCTCTGTTAATGTAGCATCAGGTTAGACACCTCGCTAACGTTAATATCATAATATTAAGCATCCCCAGCTCCCTGCCGCTGCTTTCCTGCCAAAGAAAACCTCTATGTGGACACACGTTTTGGATATTCTCCTGACAGTCCAGCACCTGACACATGCCCAGTATCGGCATATCTCTACCCTCCACTGAGTCTCCACGCCAGCCGACAATCCACCGACGCACAGAGTCAACAACATCTCCTGCCCTGTGTGTCTTGTTTTGAAACAGGCGGGGGCTTCCTGAAGCATAAACAGTCTTCACAGAGCCTCTCTTTCCCGAGGCCTCTCCAACCTGCTGCTGCCTGGACCTGTTCACACACTGAAACTACCTTCAGGTCCTCACCTGGAGACACCTTGCTGTAATCACATTATTATTGTAATCATCCTGATGACTTCATTATTTCTTTGTTTGGCAGACTTTATTCCTTATTAGGATGTCCTGAGAGATTCTCACAGATGAAGGGATCTTTAAATGAGTCACAATATGAAGCACTGTTTTGCTTTTTTTTTTTTACTGCAATCATTTCCTAATGGGAAAAACAAGTGAGCAACACAAAGCAGGAACCAGTACAGAAGTCATCTTTACACTGACAGAGAGTTTTAGCATTTTCTTTTTTTTGGAAACTAAAGATTTTGGGGCCCGAGACGATCACTTCTTAGATGCATTGTTTCTCTCTTGAAACGTTATGTCAACACTAAGAAATTTACACACATCACCTGGAAACAGCTACGAAACTGCCTTGTGTTTATGCTCCATACGTTTCTTGGTAATAAAAAGATATTGGCAGCGATCTTGCACGTAACGTAACGACTTTCCATTAACTCAAGTAACGCTCGCCTCACTTGTCTGTCCTCTCCTGTGCTACGAAGTTATGTGCTTATGTATGTGTAGGCGGGGCAGTGCGGGTGCTACTGTAAATAACAGCAAAGTGCAGTAATGATGGTCACGCAGAGCTGAAATGAAACGAGTGTGCATAAAATCACCAAAATATTTGTTTCTTTTTTTCAGACGCTGTTTCAAAAGTGTCTGAATCAGACTCGTCCCATCCCAACTTTTTATTACTTGATCAACTGATTTTCCAATTCATTAATTTAGTCTAGAACAGTGTTTCTAAAATGGTGTGACGTAATTTGTCACCATTATTGATGCTTTTTTGTAATTTTAAAACGTTTAAAATGAATTCTTGAATCATTTTATTGATAAGTATTTCATGAGTAATGATTGGTTGTCAATTGTTATTTGATATAAGTGAATAAAAGCAAACAGTTATGTTGGTGTAAGAAGGACAACAAACATTATAGACGCTTCTGTGCACAGATATTTATACAGGTGTGTCTTGGGGATAAAAAGTTTGAGAACCACTGGTCTAGAAAACGCACAAAAATTGTGCCCTCAGCGCAAGATGGTGTCTTCAGATTAGGGCTGCAGCTAATGATTATTTTCATTGTCGACGAATCTGTCGATTATTTCTTCGATTAGCCGACTAATCGTTTTATCGAAAAATGTTGAAAAATGTCGGTCCATCGCTCTCAAACCCCAAACTTATGTCATCTAATGTCTTGTTTCGTACTCACGCCAAAGGTTTTTAGTTCACCGTCATGGGAGAGTGTGTAAAGCTGCCAATATTTGAACGTAAGAAGCTGCAGTAAGAGTATTTTGGGGTACTTTTATAGTACTTTTCTATGAAAAATGACTCAAACCGATTAGTCGACGACTGAAATAGTCACCGATTATTTTAATACTCGATTAGTCATCGATTAGACGACTAATCGTCGCAGCCCTACTTCAGATTGTTGGGTTTGTTCGGCCAACAGTTCAAACAACCAAAAATATCTGAGTTAAGATGATAAGAAGCTGAACAGAGCTAGAAGATTAACTGATAAATTGATTAGTAGCAACAATTTTGATTAATTTTTCATGTCAAAAATACAAAACATTTTCTGGTTTCAGCTTCTTAGGTGTAAACATTTTTCTTCCATGACTGTAAATAAAGTCAATAAAATACTGTGGGTGTTTGAATTTAGAACTGGGCTGAAAATCTGTCACTATTTTTGGACATTTTTCTGACAAATAATTGATTCATCAAGACTGATCGATAGTGAAAAATACGAAAGGCGGAAGTGAGAAAAGCAGCAAAAAATCCAAACACCTGAGAATGATCGACAATTTTCTTAATGAATGACTTGAACATTTAATTGTCAAGATTGTTATCAACATCCAATTGAATATAAGCCTCATCACCTCAGCACAGATCCTGTCCAAACCTCTCAGATCCCCACTGTCAACTCTCTCCCTATCACTGTGTACTGTACAAAATATTTGGCAACAACACAAATAGTTGTCAAAGTGTTTTCCTGATGCAGAGTGATCTAGCTGTCACAATTGGTTTCACTAACTTAATTTACTGCTGCTCCACTTTAGATTAAATGCGGAGCTGTATTACGTATGAAAACACAGCCCGGTGTTGTGAGGACTTGTGTTGGCAGACAATCAGAGGACTGGGAATGGGCTCTCGGGCAAAACAAAACTTGATCGGGGCATCCTCAGATTCTTATTGCTGTGCACACCTGGCCCATAACACATGACAACTCTCTCTCTAATTATGCTGCAGTATCACTGACGCTGGATGCGACAGGTTCATGCCTGCTCTCTGTGTGTCCAAAGTAATTCCCGAAAATGTCGGAAATCCAAGAAACAGGAGTGAAAATGAAACAGAAAAGTAAAGAATCACCATTAACTTTCAACTGTCTCCTGATGTAACTCTGCGGACCGTCACAGACAAAGATTCATGGAGGAATTCAGTTTATTAGCTTTATATTTTTAGCTTATCCAGTATGACTTGCAATAAAGCGAGCAGGTAATGTTTCACTCTGACACTTGGCTGCTGACAGACTCACTGACAGATTCAGGAATCAAACTCGTGATCACGCAATGAGAAAACACTCAGTCCAAGCCTACGAGACGGGACATGGCAGTCGAGACGTCAGTGCCTCCTGCCTGCCTGTCACTGCCTCCTAGCTTCCCGCCTATGAGTATTAATAAAGAACCCCTCTGGACATCGCACCGGCACATCTACAGGTGGCCGAGCGGGCAGAGACTTTAGTGTCCCACCAGCAGAGCTGCCGTCCAGGCCGAGGCACGACAGTCTGGATGCCAGCCTGTCACAGTGTTTCTGGATAATGAAGTGGCGTGCGGTAGCCGGACAGCTGTCGGGATGCTAATTAGGAGACAGACATCAGAGGAAAGAGTGTAGAGGGGGGTGGGGGACGAAAAAAGAGCGCTGCGGTCTGTAATTAATGGCTTAACGATGCAATGCTCTCACGGGCTTAATATAGAAGAGAGCCGAAAACAGTCTGAGTGACCCTGAAGAGGGTGAGAAAGGGGAGAAGGTGGTGGAGCACAAACAGGCTACTTGTCAATCATAAGTCAGAGCTCTGTACGGGAAGCCTCGGCTCACAGGTGATATTTGGGACGGCTGTTCATCTTCTAAGGCTCTATATCTTTTTAAAATGGATGCTTTCCTCTATGTGTTGGCCTCTGCACAGAAAAAAAGATTCACTTCACTTTTAGATTCACTCTTAAGTTTTTGACAACTCAAATCTCTGGTAACTTTGCATCCATCTGGACGTGTAAGATGGAGCGCTTGGGAAATGATGACGTCATCTCCTCAGTTCATGCCTACTGCTGCTTTGTGCAATGACCATGCACCATAAACCACAAAAACAATGGCAGACGACCAGTTTGATTGTCAATTTGTTAGCACTCATTGGTCTAGCGACTACTTTACATTAGAACTTAATATTGCTACCACCCCATGGACGAATTGAGGTGTCTGCTGAGCCCAGTGTTAGTCAGTCCACCTCAGTGTCCACGGTTTGAAGTCTGCCAGAAACGAAAGTGTTGGATCAGGCCCCGTCAAACCAGCAGATAAAGGGACAATTTCAAAAGTGGGATTATTGACGATGAGACGTGGAAGGAAAACTTTTGCATGTCCTAAGCATCAGTTGTTAGGGATGGACTAATACATTTGTTTCAGTGCCCATTTTCATACCAATAATTAGTCATCAAGGACAACAATAACCAATATTTGGAACCGATAAACACTTGGAGTTGCCTTGAAGCAACTTATATTTACTTAAATGGCGCAAAAGCTGGTGATGGGGTTACTCTCTAAGTTTGATTGATTCAACTAACACACCTTAAACACGCATTAAATACGGCTGCATTGTGACAGTATTTAACAAAGGGGGAAAAATTTGGCTTCATTATAACTCATAAGGTTCACAGACGAAAACAAGTCTTTAGCTAGACATGTTTTTCCCACTATATACAACATGCTAACGTTATTAGCTTGTGATGTTCTACATTGCAAAATTAGCCTAGCAACTTTTTCAAAATGTAATTGGGGGGGACAATGAGGGAGGCAACAATGTGGAGACTGCAGACAGGGAGGCGGCGGCATCAGAGCTGTAGTTATTTACCGGCTATGACATCCGATTTAGGGCTGCAACTAATGATTATTTTCATTGTCGATTATTTCTTCGATTAGTCAACTAATCATTTTATCGAAAAATGTGTTAAAATGTTCTCCCAAACCCCAAAATGATGTCATCTAATGTCTTGTTTCGTACTCACGCCAAAGGGTTTTAGTTCACCGTCATGGGAGAGTGTGTAAAGCTGCCAATATTTGAACATAACAAGCTGCAATAAGAGTATTTTGGGGTACTTTTAAAGTCCTTTTCTATGAAAAATGACTCAAACTGATTAGTTGACAACTAAAATAGTCACTGATTATTTTAATAGTCGATTAGTCATCGATTAGTCGACTAATCGCTGCAGCCCTAATTCGATTATCGTAAAAATGCTAAGTATCGCAGCCAATAATCGGCCAGGCTGATAATCGTTTAACCCTTACCACTAGTACCTTTGAGTGAGCTCCTACGTCCTTATGTCAAAGGGGAATCGACTATGATGAGAGCTCCAAAAGGTGTTTTGAAATAGGAAACGTTAGCCTGTACACTTTAACATTTGCAACAATGTCAGACTAAGGCAGACAGCTAACGCCAGATGAGTCGTTTTTGTGTTCTAATGTGAACAGAGATGGCTTGTAAAATGAAGGTCATGTGAACGTAAGACGTGCACATGAAAGCGACATTCTCGCACAAAGCAACGATCCAAAAACATGACAAGATTTTCATTTCGGTCAAAAGACAGCAGGTGTTTCATGTCATGAATTAGGTTAGCGTTCCCTCCACTGTTTCTGGTCTTTTTCAAGCTACTGCCAGCTCATCCAAATCTGCTGCGTCTGCAAAGGTGTCAGTGTACAAACCAACCAACCAACTTAGCATTTGCTAGCTAGGTCTTATTCAACAAGGACAATCGTATTGGCAAAGGAACACATCATCTCCTGTGCAGTGAACAATCAGATATGGACTGAACTAGACTCCTTAATAGCAGCATATCTGGAAGCCATAGTTACCCGCCAGGCGAGCCAAAATATGAAACAAATACTGTGACATCAGCAAAATCACATTTATTAGAGCTTTAATATGTAAAAAAAAAAGCATTTCGAAAGAGGAAGAAGGGTGAAAGGACAGAGTGATTAGGGATGGAGAGCAGAGAGGAGTTTTAAAACAGTCCAGCAGGGTGATCCTTACCATTGCTGTGTGTGCCGTTGTCCCTGTCCCACGCCTCCACTATCACAGTGTACGCTCGCTGAAACACACAGAGGGAGGGGGCAGAGGTTATCACAGTGCACGCTAATACAGAAACACAGCACACACATACACACACAGAAACTCAGATATGCCCACTTGAAGACGCAGACGTGCACAGAAACTCAGATACGAGCTGCCGTCACTCATAAACAGACACACATGTACTATCAAACACAAACACACACACACACACACACACACACATAATCTGCATAAAAGCTGAATAACGATGGGAAAGTAAGTCTCGTTCCCACACTGCTGTCACTGATTAGCCTCCATGTGCCCCGGGCTAGTTAACCAGTGAAGCCACTGTTCTGCCGAGGAACAAAACATTCACCTGGAAACCAACACCTTCTTCATATTTCACCACACGGCTCAGCTTTATTATCATAATCTGGTTTCAGAGCCAAAATCTGAATCCAGTTCAGGCAGGGATTCACCCTCTCTCTCTCTCTCTCTCTCTCTCTCTCTCTCTCTCTCTCTCTCTCTCGATCACACTGTATTGATCCCAGCGGGTGTATCTTCGTCTTTTCCTCAGCTCCACAGGGAGGTCAGCGCCCCTGGAACTAGCAGGGATTTGATGACTTGCTCAAGGGCACTTTGTGTGGTAATGTATTGATTTCCGATGGGGAAATTTGGTTTTCCTGCCCTCTCCACGGGGATCTGGCAAAGACTGTGTGTGCCTTTTAATTCAAGTGGCAGGGGAGACATTTGGGATGATGGAATCAATAATGTTCAGAGGTTCTTGCAGCATACTGTGGCCTGAAATAAAGACTGTCTCAGCATAACAAAACTTTTTTTTAACTAAGTCTGTACTAGGGCATTAACAGAAAAGTCAATTTGTCAACGTGTCGACGTCAGTGGCACAAGTCGACACCCCCCGGGAGGAGTTGACAAGTCGTGTGTTTTTTCCCTCTCTCTCTCTCTCTCTCGCTTGTGTACAGAATGCAATCGCTGCCTCTGATTGGCTTACACTGATACTTTATCCTTGACTTAACCAATAGTCATAGTCACTTCATAAAAAGGGCGGTAACGTTACTTGGCGCGTAGAGGGGAAATTAACACAAGACCACAACAAGACAAGAGGCATGGCTGCAGAGAACGTAGAAGGTGATAGGCCTGAGAAAACACCTGAAGGCCTGAACATACTCGAGCGGAACGTACGCAGAATGGACTCCGCGGAGGTCCGCGCAGACTCAAAGCGGACGTCCGCAAGTCCTGTGCACGCAAAGCTCAGATTTTACGACCGCGCGGACTCCGCTCCGCGCACCAGTGACTGCTCGGCATGTATTTTTCCCATCGAGGGAATTTTTCACGGACATTTTTACAGGAAACTACAACGCGGAAGTGCGCTCGACTATGAAAGCCCGAATGACTGCGGACATTCCTCGCGGAGTCCACTCCGCTAATAGTACGCCCGAGTATGTTCGGGCCTTGAGAGTGACAGACACACATCACATGTGTGGAGATACTTCACTTTCCTCCGCCGTGTCAATGTGATGACATCATCAAATGACTTGTCGACTCGACTTAGACTTTATTGACAGATAAGTCGACCTGAAAAAGTCGTTAATACCCTAGTCTGTATACACAATGGCTACTGCACATTTCTTAGGGAAGTAAAGTATGATAGTATTCAATACTCAGTCACTGATCAAGTTTGATCCCCAGTCTATACAATGATCTGAGTGGTGCTCCAAATTTTTGTGCTGATGCTCCTCAGATTTTGAGTAAGGAGCAGCAGTGCTACTAGAGGAGAAGTTAGTCCATAGCCCTGAAGTTTATATTCAGATGAGGCAGCGTTAACTTAATAAATTCGTCTTTCATCAGGTGAGACGATCACATTCAAAACTGCAGTGACAGATACCTAAAAATCAGGACTTGAGCTGCTATGAATGATTATTAACTTTTTTTTTGACTACTTCTTGTCATATCAAATTTCAGAAAATTTTTCCCTTCTGGTTAAAAAAACTTGCATTCAGCTCGCTCCCGAAAATTTAGCAAAACGTTCTTTTAAAGAAAAATGGTGGTGCGTTAACAACCTGTTGTTTTACACAAGCCTTTTAATGCCACAGGGTTTAATTCAATTCAATTCAATTTAAACGGGCTTTACTTGCATGGGAAATATGTTTACAATGCCAAAACAAAAACTGTATGTACAATAAGTAAGGGTCAACTAGACTTTGGTTTATTTACACGTCACTGCTGATTGGGCAACACCCCTGACACACCCACCAAACAAGACAAAACGTACCTCAAAGTCTGTTGCACGCCAGAAACCGTATTTTTTTCAGACCGAATGTACCTAAGGCTAAAGTTTTCTTAAAGGGACAGTTAACCCAAAATCAAAAATACATATTTTTCCTCTTACAATTAGTGCTCTTAAACAGTCTAAATTGTTTTGGTGTGAGTTGCCGAATGTTGGAGATATCAGCCGTAGAGATGTCTGACGTCTCCGATAAAATAAAACTAGATGGCACTCAGCTTGTGGTGCTAACCGGTCAACCGTATCCCTGCACAGAAGGAAGTGTGCATCTACTCATGGACGAGAGGCTTGCGCTTATGACAGCATGAGATATAAAAATTAATGGCGTTAAAGTAACGTTAGCTAGCTTAATGGTGCTAGGTGAGCTAGCAGTAGATGCATGCCTCCTTCTTTGTGGAATAGTTCGGTAGAAAGAAAATAGTTCCCACATAAAACTGCTCACAACAAGATCTGTGGATTATTTTGAGTAACCGGGTCATGATTTCTGGAAAGAGACATTGCTGTTGAGTTTTTTTAAAATATATTTTTGGCTCTTTGAGCACCACAAGCTGAGTGACATCTAGTTCTGTTATATTGGAGAGAAGACAGACATCTCTACGGCCGATATCTCCAACACTCAGCAACTCACACCAAAACAATCTAGACTGATAAACAGCTCTACAGGTAAGAGGAAAAATATGCATATTTGGTTTTCGGGTGAACTGTCCCTTTAACGCTTAAGAGTCACCAGTTAGACACGTGTTGTACATAAAGCATTGAGCTGAAGTTAAAGTTGATCAGGTGGACTCTTCACTGGGTCTGTTTCAGTGACAGACGTTAACACATTCATTAGAGGAAATGCTATTAGTATTGTGTAGATTAATACCAACATTAAATCAATTATTAAACACTATTAGGTGCTGCAGTTCAGTATTGTGAGGATATTGTGTGTAAAGGCGCAGCATGCCTGCACACTATGCCCTACTTCCCAGAGGAGACTGACTCCGCCATCCCACAGCAACAAACTCAAACTCTGGATTGTTTCAGGTGCAGGGCTATTTTTTTCCTTTTTTTCACGGGCATCAGCAAACAAACCGAAATGGAGCTCGCAGTCTGTCAACTGCATGGGGCCGGACGAGCAGCTGTGAGTTCCCATGACCCAAGTCTGACTCAGAGTGAGTGAGGGCTGCAGGGAAGATTACAGGGGAGGTTACAAAGTGGTGCTGGGAGAGATTAGAGACAGGGAGAAGACAGAAACATGAAACGACAAGGTAGAAGGCTTAAGTGTTTTACTGCACTTTAAAGGTCATTTTATGGCGCTCAGATTTGGGTAGTTCACAGTTGGAAGAGACAGAAAAGACACAGGAGAGACCAAGTCATGAGTCAGATATGAAACCATGTTGTTACAAGTATTCGGTTGTTGCTTTTGGGTGTGTTCACAACAAGCAGGTTTGGAGCTGCAGGGCTCCAGACTGCGACCATTGAGGCACATTTTGCGACCATTTTGAAGACAGTGCAACTAAATTTTATGACAAGGTGCACCAGTCTGACCTGCAAATATGCCCCCTATTTAATTCTTTTAAATCACCATTGCATATCATGTGAAAACACCAGGAAGGAGTCAGAATTGGTTTGTGTGTGATGCTTTGCGAGCAACATTACTACGTCTTCTCTAGTCGAAAGGAGTTCGCTCTGTTCTGCACGTCTGTCCCCAACTTTGGCAGCGGCTGGTTTGACCATGGAGATTGGAGTGACAGCTAGCTTGACTGCAGTCTTTGTCTTAGTCAGGCAAGCTGGATCAAATCCTGTCCTTGAGTGCTTCTCAGTTGTCCAGAGGCAGCTAGCCGTCACTCGCATCACACTAAAGTTGGAGTGCCCCTGTACTCTGACCTTTACAGTAAATGCACTGAAACAGCCATGTGACTATTGTATTGTCAGACAGTGCCAGCTATTTTTTTTTGTTATATAAATTATTAATATGACAAATGCAAATTAAACTTTAGGTGACCTCCTAGAATAATATCATCAAGTGCTTTTTCAGTCCACTAGATACGTTTTGCTGCAAAAAATAATCGCTGCAGTGAGACGAACAGACTGAAAACTTCACCTTCTTAGATAAAACAGATGCTGACAAAGTTTTCCTTTGTGGAAATTATTTACAGTTGAAAAAAGGGTATAAATCGCAATATATTGCAGTCATGTTTTATTGTGTATTTTATTTACACTCGTAGTATAAAAAGCGCTTTGATTGGTCGGAAGACTAGAAAGGCGACAAGGTGTCAGATGCCTAAAAATCAGGACTTGGTCCCCAGGAAAGGAAATGTTACTGACATCATCTACAAGAAAGAAGCCCACAGTAGAAATGCAATGAATGATTATTTTCATTTTTTGATGAATTCTTGTCACATTAAATGTTGGAAAATAGCAACAAAAAAGACACTATTTGTCTGATGCTATTTTCAAAGTCAAGAATAAACTGTTGTCACTGCTAGTCGCACTCATTACTTCAATGACTGAGGGCTCTAGTTTCCCGGCGCAGCGCAGGTGGCGCAGGGTGGCGAACCCCGCGCAGAGCTAGTTTCAAGCAGCGCAACCTGAGGCGCACTGAGTTTGGTAGTTTGGCAGACCAAGGTGCGCTGAGATGGGTGTGGCGGCGCAGCAGGGGGAGGTGTCGACAGATCCAGCTTGGCGCAGTGACAGTTTCGTGCCAAAAGGCTTCGCCGAAGGTGCGCTAAAAGCTCGCTATCTAAAACCAGGTCTACTGTCAGCGCAGGGGGAGCGCAGCCGAAGTTTGGCTGACCGGCGGACAGTGCGCACACGTCACCAAAACCTCACAGGCAGGTTTCCAGAATATCAGGCACATTAATAATGCAATAAATACCCAAAAACCACTATTCAATGCAACTATCTGCAATCAGCACATAAATGTATCTCTATATCGACTGTCCCGTCACATCTGATGTCAGATCAAAGGGGATTGGCACCATTTGGCACGTTTGGCACGCGTAATGAAAGCCCAACCTGATTTGATTAACACAGCCTGCAAACTAATGAGTTCACATCCCTCTCAGCCAACCACAAACAGCCACAGCATCAGATAGGGAGTATATATTCAGCATCTGTCATCTTAGAAAAGTCAAAAGAAAAGAAACAGAGTGAGACTGCGAGAGAGAGAGAGAGCGCGCACGAGAGAAACACAACATTGATTTACAATTGTGGTGACCTCCCCCCAGGCTACCTTTGCATCATCAGCCATGGAGGTCTGCTCGCAGTTCTGTATATTCGGACACTGCGAGCTTGGACCTCCCGGACCAAAACATCAGTTTCCTCCTGGGAGAAGTTTGGCCGTCTGACGCTGCTGCTCTCTTCTGCCATGGTGAATTGAGTAAACTCTCATTACGCCTTCGCGCGGCGCATTTAAGGGTGAGGAGAGGGGCTCATTTGATTGGCGTGATGTGTGTAAAACACACTCCACGCCTTCTCTCCTCCCTCTTTCCGACTTGTGCCGGTAGGAGGGACGGAGGTGGGAAAGAGGAGTAGCTGCGCCAGGGCACACGGTGTGCCAAACTTACAAAATCCGCCTGGCCACACCCAGTTGGCGAAGCGCAGGTGCGCTGCGCCCGGTCTACGAAACTAGAGCCCTAAATGTGACTAAATTCAATGACTATGCTAAAACTGTTGTTTGCCGGCGTAAAGTTTCCCCACAAAGATGTCATTGGAAAGTGAAAAAGATCTGATCACAGTTTTGCTGTATGTGTGGCTGAATGTCAAAACTGTAAAAAGAACAAAGAGGATATAATAACCAGTGCATATACATGAGAACAGACATTTATGTGACTAAATATCAAGGTAGTTTTTGGAAAAGAAAGCAGGCTGAGGTCTCCTTTTCCCTCAAACACATGCTGACCTGATCCATACTAAGCAACAAATACCTAGAGATGGAGCAAGACCCTCAGCCTCTGAACCCACATGAGTCTATAGGAACTTCCTGGAGTTCCTCATCAACCCTTATGATTCAGTTCATTTGCCAATGTTGAAACACAGAGCTGGACCAATCTGACACACACCTGGTAAATCAACAGGCAAATCAGACAGCTTCTGTGAGCCTGAAGGTGTCCATGTAACATCATGTAACTTCCAGAGAGAGAGCAGCTTTTTCACAGTCCTATGTTTTACCATCTTTCCCCTCTGAGCGTGTTTTACACCATCATCATGAGAGAGCCAGTAGAGCTTGGCAGTCATATCACTACAGTAAGACGTGACAGGGACACTGTGTGTGACAGGCTTCAAACTTCTCTTCTTCACACTGTAAATGCAACTGCTGGAAATATTTCATTCAACCACCTGGTGGAGGAGCCTCACTGCACTGCTGGACGTTAGTACTGCTGCAGTAATATAATGTAGCATCAAGCAGCAGAACTGTTCAGAGTTACAGAGCTTTCTTTTTCTCCATTGTATGACAGAACTTTACAGGTATACTACGCAGGAGTTTCCTAAAAACAGTTTGGGAAGTTCCTGGGCACAGTGCTCTGGTGATCTCAAGACTTTCAAAAACAGTAGTGAGACTGTAAGCACCAGGCATCCAAGAGAAAGCCACAAAAACTGCAGTTGCCGTGCCGAGAAACTCAACTATAGTGATTCTGGGGTTGGCTATCACTTTCACTTTTGCTGGCAATACTGCTTACAAACAGTAGCCAACATTTCCTGCATATTATACCTTTAAAGAAAGAGTTGTATAATGTGTTGTGTCCATGTTTGATTTTGTGTCGATGCTCTCCGCATACTTTGACCTGAAGCTACATTTCAGTCCTGCTCAGGAGCTGATTAAACCCAGTTTCTCTGTACCTTCAGACAATGCTAACAGTGCTTCCGATCCTGATTGGCCAAACAAATGAGTCGAGGCAACAAACACAAAGCGGTCACCATATTCCTTCCAGTTACAGTGCAGTTCGTCTACATTTTTTGGTACTGGTTTACCTCCTGTTTCTCCACTTGGCATCTTCCCTAGGGCGGTAACTACCCACAGATATTTGAAGCTCTGACAGGACACAGTGCTGATGGTAATCAGTCAAATTCATATATGCTAATCAAACACCTGAGCCAACATTAGTAGGACTTTGCGCCCCTGCATGTGTGGAGGTGGACTACTGCAAGCAATATTACTGTAGGTTATTATTGACTCGAAATGTCAATGCAAAGCAAGTGCTTCACTAAAACTGGCAGCCGCAGATACCCATCCACAATTCATGTCACGTGTTCCTTCTCCTTGTCAGACCACCAATTTAATGCTTGCAGTGGAGGTCATTGACTGCGACCAACACTGGCCACCTCCTTTCAATTTCCTCCACCATTTTTGTGGTGAAAAACAAAAGTGGAAGCATCTGAACACTGATTTGAACGCCAATTACCAAGGCAACAATTGAAGCTTTGATGCTTCAAAGCATTCAGGACAGCCCTGATCTCTACTAGACTTTAATGTAACAATGTTTAGTCAGAAAAACTGAATGTAATGCAATGTGCCCGCACAGGTTTTACTAAAATGATGTCATAAAACGAAAAACTGCAGCAATATATTAAAGGATTCTATTTTGCAAATAAAAATGTGATGAGCCATCCTGTGGAGCTGAAAACTGATCACACTATCATGTAAATCTCATCAGGTGGGTCTCAGACAGGGTGTAAGCAGGTTGTCTGTTCCCGTTCACACCATTAGGGCCGAACGTGGAGAAGAACTCCAAAAGTATGTAAGTATAATCAGCAAAATGCACTTAGCGCATGAAAAGTAAAAGTGCTTGAGAAAACAGGGTATTTTTAACAAGAAGTCAGGACATTTAGCAGACGTTTTTCTATCTCAAAACCAAGTATTTTTAACGAGACGTTGGGACACTTAGCAGCTGTTTTCTGGCGACAAAACCAGGTATTCTTTAACGAGATGTCAGGACATGTGGCAGCTGTTTCTCAGTCAAAAAAATCAGGTGAAAAAAATTAGGTAGTTATAACAAGGCATCAGAAAATTTAGCGAACTTTTTTCTGGCGACAAAACCGCGTATTTTTAACAAGACTTGAGGAAACTTCGTGGATCTTTTTCTGTCACAAAACCAGGTAGATTTAAAGGAGACGTCACATACTTGATTACATTCCACCACTGATCAGGACACAGCATGACATAAAGGCACACCAACTGGAGTGATGAGGGAAAAGACCGGACTTATAGTTGTTCAATTAAGATGATTAAGCGCAGTGTTAATAGTACGTGCACTCCTTACTACTTGGGTCAGAGTCTCACAACTACACTCGGATTAGTTTGAATATAATAACCCACAAACGATGACCTCAGACGGAGGCTCGTCTCCATCAGCTCCAGATGACAGCGCAGTGATTAATGAGCCCAGCGAGGGGCCATAACTCCATAATGACTGAAAATAAGTGGACATTATCATAATCAATCTTTCCCTTTGTAATCAATTTTAAATGTCACCGCCGCTGGCTGCCAGACAGATGGGGCTGTCCCACGGCCTCAGAGCAGCCTGACACCAGTGTGTGTATCATGTGTGTGTATACATTTTTGAGTGTGTGTGACTAAAGTGTGTGTGTCCTTGAAGGACAGGAGCTGGAGGATCAAAGTGTCACGTCCCTGCTGTCTGCAGTGAGACGACCTTATGAGTCGACTCTGTGACTGTGACTGTGTGTGTGTGTGTGTGTGCTCTTTAAATGCGTGTGTGTGATATGTAGGAGGGGTGGGGAGGGTGGGGACGTGTTGGGAGACACTTGACACCTCCTAACCAATTTACAGGAGTCAGAGGGATTTGAGTTTTCATTAGGCGAGGAGAAACCAGCCCACTCCTCGCCGCCTTCACCTGTTCAATGAATAAATTACGGCAGGAACAGCCGCCAGCAACACACAGCTCTGCTGAGAATATACTGTACAGTCTGGAGCTGCTCTGTGAATTCTGTTTTCTATACATGCTAATAAGATTTATTCCTCAGTACCCCCGCTGCTGCTACAACACTTCTCTGAGTCACTTTCACTTCCCCTCTTGATTTATTGTCTGTGAAAAAATTTAATATTCCACTTTGAAGCGGCCATGGTCTGGCCTATAATGTACCATTGGTGGCCTTTAAATTGGGTGTGGTGTTTATGAAGTGGAAACAAATCACTTCCCCATGATTTGGAGAACTACTGGACAGTACACAAAGATTGATGTGGGAAATAAAACCACAAGAAAAGCCACTTGTATACAAATCAAACAGTCCTATAATAATTTATCACATTCCATACTAGAAAAACAGGACAGACTTAATGGTAAGAGCAGATTGACAGAAAATATCACATGTTAAAGGGGCCCTATTATGCTTTTTATTCTGTCATACATGTAATGTTACAATGCCAGATGTTCATATTCAATGTGGCCAAAGTTTCGAATAATGAAGTAAGTATACGTAAAAGAAACCTCTGTGAGCAAAAAAACGTTCTCAATACTCTGTTTCCAACATTTTTCCTACTTTAGCTACAATCTGATGTCACAATGTGATGGATCTCCTTATATGGTCATCTGCTCCCGGCATGCTACTTCAAGTGCTCACATTACAAACACTGCTACATGTAGCTACATGCTAATGTCAGAAAAACATGTAATCTTGGTTGCTAATGGTGTCAATTTTTCCTTAATTTTACATCATATCCCTGCTGGAACATGCCCGGTTGCGTTTAGAAGCTTTTATTATTCTTTTTTAACAGAAGAAAGTGCCGTTAACGCAGTCATTCCCTGGCTGCAAGTACACTGCTACATGTAGCTACATGTTAACGTCAGGGAAACATGTTTATTTTGGTTGCTAATTTTGTTAATTTCTCCCCAGTTTTGGATCAGATATTTGCTAGAACATGTCTAATGGTGAAGATTTTGGTTTAGAAGCTTTGATTTTTTTCAAGTACATTGCTACATGTAGCTACATGCTAACATCAGGGAAACATGTAATCTCTATTGCTGATGTTGTCAATTTCTCCCTGATTTCGAATTGTATTTCTACTGGACCATGTCCAGTTCTGAAGATTTTGGTTTAGAAGCTTTAATTGGTGGTGTTTCACGCTAGAAAGTGCTGCTATGCTCCTTTACAGTCATTTCCTAGCTGCAGTGATGGTGCAAAGATGCCGAGATGTGCTGACTGAGCTGTTTTTGGGAGAAGGTCTTAAAGAGACTGAAGCTAAAATGGAGCGTTTAAGGCAAAGGGTGAAGACAGGTGTGAGGAAAATGAAAATGTTTTTGATAGTGCTGTCAAAAAAATGCATCAATTTCGATTAATTAATCACAGAAAAAAAATGTATTGCAAAAATTAACATTGAATAATCATGTTACGTGATGCACTTTGACCCGGTGTGTCATTAAAGGCCGCAGTGGCTTTGTCGCATGATGGAGGCAGGCGAGATGACACTGCTTGGCCCCGTGAATGGAACATGTACATTTAAAAAAACCGCCCAGATGGAACTGTTGATAGGAGCACTGTCCTCTGCAGTGTCCGTGTCCAAAATCCAGCAGCTTTGCTACGACACATCTGCCAAAATTCATTTGAATTGAAATTTTGATACTTTCATAGCAAAAGTTGATGTATGTGATTAATTTAGATTAACCCAAAATACAACAATAAACATGAACATGATAATAGGTCCCCTTGGAATATCAAAACACATTTAAGTAATTTAAGTCCTTTTCAAAAATATTGCATCAAGAAATGACCAATTAGCTGATTTAATCTATGATGAAAATAATCATTCCTTGCAGCCTGCTCAGTGTTTGCACTACAGTGGTTGTACACATAAGCAGACATGTTCACATATGTGAAGTCGGTGCATATGGTCCACATGTGCAGTCATAAATTTTGGATGTCAGCAGAGACGTCCTTGAGGACCAGCGCTGACATGGACAGATTATAAAGTTTCTGTCAGGAGGATCATCGAGCAGCCGAGGAGAGTGCTGCTATCTGAATTTATGTATTATTAATTCATTCTGACACGGCCATCATTTTCATATTCCTGACTGTCCCCTGATGATAGGAAAGCTACCAGCATCAAGCTATTTTTTTTTGCATCTATTTCTGTTAGCTCTGGAGAAGTTCAAGGACTGTTGTTAATTTATAATATTGATTAAGTTCAGCTTCTGGTAGTGAAGCAGCATTACATCACATCAGCACCAGACATCTGTTGATCAGACATTGGTAACAGTTACTCCTTCGTTAGATTTACAAGGAACTCAGGAAACAATTAAACTCGTTATTTCCGTAAAAACAGATAAATAATAAAATAACTGGTGAGTCTTTCCACATCTTTTCATGTCATGTCTTTAGTTTCTGCAAAAAATATGGAGATTCACTTCAATAAGAGTATAGATAAGCACTTCCAGTATCGATCACAGACTGTCAAAGTAATGGACATAGCTACCTTGATGTTACCCACTGGTTTGAGTTTGGCGTTTTGGCTGTAACCATTTTGGCTTTTTTGGAGCCAGACATGACCATATTTGGGCGAGAGGCTGGCACTGTGGAACAGTGAGGGGTGGATCTGACTGAGAAGCCGAGGACACTATAAGTAGACGACCTTCTCTCAGCGGCTTCTCCCTTAATTATGCGTAACTTCTAGCTTAATAAAATGTTAACGGGCGAGTTGTGTAAAAAAAATACCCTCCTGTACAGTTGTCAGGAACGGGGAAACAAGCTATACAGACTAAAACTGTTTTTGCACCAGGCTGTATACGTGTTTATTTCTGCTGTAAAGTCGGGCATTTTAACATGGAGGTCTGTGGGGATTGACTCACTTTTGGAGCCAGCCTCAAGTGGCCATTAGAGGAAGTGCAGTTTTTAGCACTTCCATGTTGGCTTAATTTTTCAGCCCCAGAGACTACCGCTTGGTATCAATATCATAAATCCTAACAATACCCATCCCCAGTGTTTGGTGACTCTTCAATGGGAAAAACATTTTTGGTTTGCTTGTAATGAACAGAAGAATGACGGGGAAGCTAAAATGAGCGACAAAAATATCACCAGCAGACACTCAAAGAAGTTCTGGTATCAAATACTGATTGACAAGATGTTGAAAACACCACAATGTGTGTTTAGCATCACAAATATCTGGAACATTTTCGCTTTAAAGCAGAGTTTCCCACTTAAAGGTAGACTAAAATCAAGAGGAATATTCCTTTAATTGAAAATTCACAGCAGCGGGGAATCGTTAGTGGTATAAAAAAAAAGAAAGAAAAATCCTGAGACCCAATTAACAACTTTTCCCGAGTTGTGATCAGAGGAGAAAAGAAAAAAAAGCAGCGGCAACACCTGTCACGTCACACCTGTTAGTCTATTGACATGAATAAAACATGTCGCTCCCGGCAGAGAGGAGCTGGGATGGTTAATTTAGCACATTATTAACAGAACAAGCCCACCACCCCTCCACCTCCTCCTCCACCCGCCACCACCAGCACCACCTCTTCTCTCTAAGGAGGCCCCGCCGCACCAGCCCTCCCCCAGGAGGCCTCGTTCAGACGGCAAATCTAATCAAAGCTAATCTAATCAGGTCTTTATACTGAGCTGCAGAATGGAAAAATGACCCAATTCACTTTTCCCACACCAAACGCGTGAAAAGCTATTTCTGTCGCTCCAGGTTACGCCGGCTCCTCCAGCGACGGAGAGGAATTCTGAGAATTTGTCTTTTATAGTAAATCGATGTATGTTGTGTAAAGAAAGCAGTGGGGGAAAACACCGCCTTAAATCCATTGGTTAGCCCTCTGATGCAGTGACACACTTGAAAAGACAGATGACTCTTTTAGTCTTGGATACACAGTAAGATAAAAAATGACTCTAACTCATGGTGAGTATTTCCACTTGTTTCCACAATTTCTGTTTGTTCTTGATTAAACAAAGGTGCCAAAGACTTCAAACACAGCCCGATGATCTCTGTAAGTCACAGCACGTACATAGATTAAATCTGAGTACAACACTGTGCTCAGTTTTTTATTACCTCCTCGTCAAATCGTCTGTAATCAGATGCTGCCGCCGGGAATCTGGCTGCACCGACTCAACCTACACTCCCACTCTCTCAACCACCACGGTGCGTATACAGCTCGGTGTACTGCAACCACGAAGAAGGAGCAGAGATGCTGTCTTATCTTTCACTACTTCACCTCACATCACAACCACAATCACTTATCACTCATCTCACAGCTCATAATCTTAGACTCAGAGGTGTTTATGAATCTCCTTCAGGGTATATGCATCACAATAGGTACCGTGGTTTTGATTCTGGCGTCTGTGCTTTATAACACGGTGACAGCAGGGCACAGAGAGTTTATAAAGGAAGGCTGCAAGGTTGTCAGAAACAGAGCATAAAGAACAGAGAAATTAAATAATAAAAGTGAATATTTAATCTCATTACAGCATTAATTCTCAGATAAAGCTCACTTAATTATCTGGTGCAAAATAGTCCCCACAGTCCCTGTGAAAACTGTCCTCCAGATATTTAAGGCCTTTATACAACAGTTGTGAAAATGTGGACTGTCTGACAGATTCTCTACAAACTCGTGTAATACTGGGAATGTGTCTGTGACCAGTTCAAATGCTTGGCTGAAGCTACTGATTCGATAACAGGCTGTAAACAGAGTGAAGTGGAAGAAAAGAACAGACAGAGACAGAGAGAGGAGAGAGAGAGAGAGAAGGAGAAGGAGAGAGACAAATTCAGACCAACCATGACCGTAAAAGTCCACAGTGACTCACTGAGGAGATTTAGTAGGTTTTCACAGCATGATTGAGACTTTGACGTGATTGAAATGACATGGATGTGTGTACGTGTGTGTGTGTGTGTGTGTGTGTGTGTGTGTGTGTGTACTCAGACATGGAGCTATAAGGATGCCAGTACCAGTAGAAACCTGCGACACAAGGAGGAACCGGCGGCATCACAGGTGTAAAGATGCTAACTGAGAAAAAGCAGAGCATCAAAAGGAGACTGACTTTCAACTAGGGCTGTACCTGACTCAGAAATTCTGTCAGTCGAATTAGATTTGACCTTTTCAATATGAATATTGGACTATTGGTTCCTTTTTTCCCCATACAGAGTTTGAATGGGTAAGCTAACTATGCTAACAACAGATTGTAATGTGCAACAACATCTTTTGCAGACACTACATATCAAACAAAGGCCTGTGATTGTATCATATCAAGTTGCTGTGAGCAACCACTTTAATACAAAGGGCAGAAGATATCTTGGAGTTTGACCAAGGAACGACTCTTCCACTAGGCAGCTGCCCGTCCGTGTACGCAGCTGCCTGCACCGATGAGCAGCGTTACAGCGTTACTCACTCTGCAGCTAAATCTGGGGACCGAAACGTCCCCACGAGGACACTGCACACTGACAGAAAAAAAGGCGTCACTTTTTATTCAAGATTTACTCTTTGGACATGGAAAAAACAAAACATTTAAATGTTTATTCAAATTGTGCAGACAATTTTGGAAGAAAAACAACTGTGAAGTCATAATATTTGTGACCTCCATGCAAAATTTCAGCCTCCTATGGTAAAAACTGTGGCTGCCAATGGCTGGGGACATGTTTGTGGGCTGACCGACCAACCGAGCTATAAACCTGCTGGCTGCGGCAAAAAAAAAAAGCCTACATAAAAAGGTACAATACATTGCTGCGCCATCGGTGTCTGGTTTACTAAACTACAAGCTCATAACTGGAAAAAATGAAATGCAACATATCAAATGTTCAGAATCCATCACTAAATTTATGGCAAGACAATTTTTGTCATCATGTAATTGATTAGTTGCTCTGACAGTTTCTTATGTACTTCCTGCAGTACTCCAAAATTACCCCTAGGGGTGCTATGGAGAAACACTGGACTCGACAATTGGTTGGTTTTTTTTCGTTAATGCAAAGTGGAGAAAACTAGCGAGCTGAGGCGAGTGCTATGTACAGAACTGTTTCCTTTGCTTCCAACTGCGAATGACAAATTTTGTTATTTAGGTTTGGAGACTAGTAAAGTAGTTCTTACGCAAATGTCGTGTTGGTGAACATTCTCAGTCATCCAGTCACTGCTTGAAAACTCAAACAAGTCCAGTTGCCTACATATAGCACTTACGCAAATGTCCTACAGCGTGAGGAAGCAACAGCTACAACGGAACCACAGCACAAACACAAATATGCAGGAGAAAATGACAAATCGCCTGATGAATTTTTAAATGATGTGCTCAATGCAAGGTGAGGGTATGGATATTTTTTTTCTTTTTTATCTCATATAATATCAAATTAATTAAATCCCTTCAGGACTTTTAACTTGGAGTCACACAGAGTGATTGGAAGATGACATATTGGGTTCAGGCGACAACTCAAATGTCACCACAAAGCAAGAGGGACTCACATCTGATGCCTGACATTGTATTACATGTTTCCCTGTAATCTCCTCACTGCTCTAGTTTCTGTAAAGTAGTGAAAGATCTGGAAATCAGGTGGATGGGACGCTCTGGGAGGCCCAGCAGATGACACACGAACACCAGCAGCTGCTGAGATGGATCCTAAATAAGGCTTTTCATCCCCGTCTGCTAACAACTGGATGCAGCTATAAATTCAGAGCTCCGTGTCAAGCGAGAAGCCAACACCTGAAGCAGGCGTGAATACCAGATTCAGCATGTTGCACTCCAGAGAGCAGCACAAGAGAGGCCTTATGTAAACGCTCTCAAATCCACTCCTGACATTTTGCCCGGCGCAGCTGCCCTCCTCTATCTCCGTTTCCCTCTGTTTCCATCTCTCTCTTCCAGCTCTCCGTTTCTCTCCCTGCGCTCGTCTTGATAACTCAATATCTGGGCACAAAAGCCGAGGTATAAAGTCATTGTTCCCGCTGAAAGGTGCCGTGACAAAGAGGTTAAGGCAGCCCTCGTTTCCACAGCGCTGCTGGGAAAGTGATATTCACGCCGTGGGAAAACCCCGACCGGCTCCTTCATCATTGATCCACCTGAGCGCAGATGTGACGAATAAACGCCCCCCTGCACCAAACAGTAAAGACTTATAAAACTGCTTCATGTTGAGAGGAGGTGGAAGGAGAGAGACCACAGTTTGCTGCGTGCAACATAAACTCTGACTGTTGTTTTAACATACACTCTTCAGTGGGAGGAGAAACTTCAAGTGGCGTGACAGCAGTTCAGGTGCAGAGTTGGACAGGTGTCATTGTGTTCATTTAAGTATGAGCACAAAGAGAAAGAGACACAGATACATCGAGTCAGAGAAGAAGATGAAGAGTGCAGTAAACTAAAAGAAATGTTGACTCATGTAGTTCAGTTAATTTACTAAATGTGGTTTTACAACTGACAAAATAATCTTAACTCAAGGCCGACCTGTGCCTACTACAAGACTTTAAAAATACTTTGAAAAGAATGTCACCAAAGTCTGACACCTTCTCGCATGTGAGGATAATGTGAGTTTTTAGTTACACACTATAAGATGTTGCAAAGTTTAGGGATCTCGCAGGGTCACAAACTGCAAGACTACCACAAGATTCCTTGTAAGAATATTTCCCATTCCGCATCTGGTGGGAAATACCACACCAAAGTCCCTTTTAAGAATATAAAATACTAAGAATTCCTTACTTGTCTGCAAAAATATGCAACTCCAGAAACACAAGATAAAAGGCACCATATGTCGACAATATTCTTGTCAATGCAGCATCAATTCAATCCTTAAAGATAAACTGTACAAACTTTACATTTTGGATTTTGCCGTCTCAACACGCTACCAGCCTCTGTTGGTCAGCTGCGCTATTTTAGTGGGAGGAGACCGTGGGAATGAGAAGGGTTTCAAAAATTAGGATTTCTCCCTGAAATAAGTGCTGCTTGGTGGATCAGATACTCATCTAAGTAAACATGGACTCCACAACTCAATCAGTTTCTCCTCCTTTTCCACGGAACATGAGAACCAAGACTTGTTCACATACTTGCGCCTCCCCAAGAGTCCTCTCCATGTTTACTGTCTACTCAGTTTGCTGCTTCCTGTTTGGTGCTGGAGAGAGTGCAGCTATCAGTCGCTGGTGTTCATGTCGTCAAACTTCACTATTTGCATAAGCCAGGACCGAAAATTAATTATATTATATGCTAAATAGGGATGCACGATATTAGATTTTTTGCTGATATCTGATATGCTGATATGTAACAACTAGTGTTGTCACGATACCAAAATCTTTGTTTCGGTACCAATACCAATATGAATTGCGATACTTTTTGATACTCTTCGGTACTTTTCCTAAGGAAAAGTCCTTTTGGATACAAACCTTTAGAACAATGAATAGTAGGGGTGTAACGGTACCAAAAAAATCATGGTTCGGTAAGTACCTCGGTACGGACGTCACGGTTTGGTTGCTCAAATGTTTCACTAAGTTGGTGTTGTCTCGTGTTGTCTCCCTTTGCGAGGCAGACTTTCTCTTGGGCCAGCTGCGAATGTTGATACAGGTGTTGTCATACACACCACTTGCGCAATCTGTGCTCCAATAGGAACAAGAAAGGCATTTGTGTGCATAAATGAGTAAAATAAATTAACTAAATTAATGAATTGAATCAATTTCAAAGTACCGGTATTTTCCAAATGCAGTATAGTACCGTTTGGAATACTCTAGTACCGCGGTACTATTTTAGTACCGGTATACCGTGTAACACTAGTAACAACTCATCTGACCAATAAGCGATACAGATATCGATAATGCCACTTTTTCCCCACCTAATTTTAGTGATCATCAAGTCTCTTCTGTAGTGGAATTAACATCATGAGTTGTCTCCTTTGATCTGAATCAGAGACTAGTTTAGTCACAAAGTTGTATAATTGCCTAGAGTTGGTTCGTGTTCTCACGGCAGCATTTACAAGAGGACCAGATCAAATGCCTTGTGTGAGAAAGCTGCTCTTGATTGGTCAGAATTTCCATGTGGGAAAAATCCAGGAAGTAAAGCAAACGTTGAAGAAGAGTACACTTGCAAGATAAATGTGACACTTTCTAATGTCACAATGGAGGGACAACTACGCAGGTTGATTTTAGCGCTGCTCATCGTGGACTATATTGCTGTCATTGTTCATTTTAGTCAAACCATACAGTTTGAAAACGAGGCGCGGCTCCAACTAGAAAACAATGTTTTGATGCATTGGATGTGCTGAATGTGCATATTAAGGCAGTACAGGAGGAGGTGCACATTAATAATCCTCCAGGACTGTAACATGCTCATGTTTAACCCAAACAATGTGTCATGTGACTGCAGTTGGTTCACATCCAGGTCGGAACACATTCTCACCACAAACCAACCGCACCAGAGTTCATTTGTAACCAGACCGAGACCACCTCTTCAAGAAGGTCTCAGTCTGGTTGTTTTGGTGCACACCTGAGTGTGATTGCTGTGTTCACACCTGCCCAAACGAACCGCACTGAGGGGGCAAATGAACTTGAGTTCGATTGAACCAAACCAAACAGGGCAGGTGTGAAAGCACCCTGAGAAAAAGCATATTGGCTGACTCTTCATTTTAAAGCCAATATCAGCTGATACCGATGACGTGCCAATATTACCATGCATCCCTAATCTAAAACATGTTTGATTCTGTTGGAATGTCAAGATGAAGAAAAGACTGGATTAAGAGAGCTCAGACTGAGTTTTATGACCAACTTACACCAAACGTTCAAGATCATGGGAGCGTGTCACAGCTGACACTGGGAATCTGTTTGTTTGGTGTAAAGCCAGCTATATTCGTTTGCTTTGGATCTTTTGCCTGCTGTTATCATAGCTGATAGAAAATCTACAAAAATAAGACCCAAAGACCCAAATTAAAATAAACCAGCATTATCCTTTGAGACCGATCTAAGTTGCGCATATCAACCCAGAACTTTCCCTGACACACATGAAACACCTCTAATGAGCAGAGTTTTTTGACATACTGCAGATTCATAAGGGTGTGAGAGTGCTACAGGGGTTTCTCCATGAAGTGGGAAGTTGGGTAACTAAGGTTACTGACAGAGATTTTGGCCCCAGATGTGTTGAGAAACCCTGCTGAACCTTCACCCAATCCCTCTGGAGAGGACAGGCTGCATGACATCCACGTTGCAGCAACGTACAGCAGCAGAAGAAGAAGAACAATGCTGTAGTAATACTTGTCAGGGGACATCAGATTTGCCTTTTTTTGATTTCTCCAGCATACTTCTGTAAAGCCAAGTGATGAGTCATGGTGCATTCACGTTGCAGCGGTTTACTTGAATTCAAATGTTTACTTCTTTAATTCGGTTTATTTGTCTGCATAAATAACGATAGTCATGTTAGGAAGTCGTTCATTTCCAGCTACCACTTCACGTGCTCCTTACTGGGACAAACTCCAGAGAAGAATGCTCTCATGCTCAGCTGAAAATACACCACAAGAAAATCCCCTTTAATCACAAAGATCTTCCAACTGGGTGAGCACAAATGACTCTGTTAAACTACCATAAAAATCAGGCCATGGCTTACAAATCCCCTAACCTCGTGCGTGATGGGAATCCAAACCTCTACTTCTGACTCTGTGCAACTTTGGTTCATAAGCTGCTTCACAATGTGAGCCTGAATGAGCCAAATACAAAAATACAACACAAAGATCTTTTCCCACTCTGTTCCAGACCAAAGAAAGCAAACTGTAGGTGCGATCACACCCTCAAAGCTAGCAAAACAAGCTAACAGAACAGGAACACGGCAGCCAAATGATTTCTAAAGCACGAAATATGTAGCTACGGGGTTTTCTCCTGGTAGGAGAGAAAGGAGAAGATGGACAAGGCAAACAAGAGATATATGAGATATTAGGAGATACACAAATACAGCAACAATGGAGGGGTTGGTCATGTACATAATTTCCCATCCTGCCCTTTTCCTTTTTCAGAACGTCTCTCTTTCTGTCTCTCAGTGAGGTCCAGCTGAGCTGCATTAGCCCTGTGAACAACTACTGGGAGTCAAGTGGGAAATTAAGGTGTGTGTGTGTGTGTGTGTGTGTGTGTGTGTCTCATGCTTTAATCACCACTGCTCCCCTCAGTACTCACAACGCATGCATTTCATTACCCCGGCCTCGCCTAAACACACACATACATACATACATACATTATGACCATACACACACAGACCCCATTTACACCTGGGATTAGCATGTAAACTGTGAGTGGATGTCTTATCTGGATAAGGGAAAAAATCATGTTAATACAAAGTGTAAATGCACCCAGAACGCACTGCAACGGGGACACTATGGGATCAGCAAAACCATATCTGTAGGCGGACTGACTCGCACTGTGATCAGATCTAAAAAACATCCATATTCTTATGAAACAAATGCACCGAATGAGATGGACGGGATCGACACAACAGGACACACAACACTTATTAATAACTGGTGTAAATGGGGCTGTAAAGACATGCATGCAAAAGCTCCTTTACTGCATACATGAGCTTGCACACACATTTCACATGCAAACAAACTCACATGCATGAAACTGATCTGTACATACTGTACGCAGCGGGCTTGGCAGTGATTCAGCAGTATACCATGGCTATGGCAGAAAACACTCCCGATTGGCTGGCGGGCATCCATTGAAATGGTATATGAGGACATCTCAAACATAGTGCAAGTTTAACCACCGGTTCTATATCAGTGCCCAGTATAGGATAAACAGCGGGTAACCATAGCAACCATGCTAATGCTTCACGTCTGTCCAGATATAGGTAATGGACTCAGTGGAGGACTGCTTCGCTCACATTGTGGTGCTCTTTGTAAGGGCGCTGTCGCTTGCAATTTCTCTGTACAGTCATAGTGGCGATATTATCATGTTGAGATATCACAGCTTAACCTTTTTTTTTTAATGTTTTTTATTCTAAGTGACTAATGGGAGCAACAGTTTTTGAAACTCGTCCAGTATTGAAAGAGACAGGCTGTAGTGTAACCACTCAGGGCACTTTGCGTCCACTAAAAATGTGTTTGCCACTGACAGGCTCCGATTGTTACTCCAAGTGTTTGGCAACATTATGAACAGGATCCCGACAGAAAAAGATCTTTTTGTCATAGGGTAAGATCCTTTTTGTTTAACCTGAAACAGCCCTGAAATCGTTATCGCCAAACACACCAAACCCCATTCAAAAAAACACTAAACACACTTCATTTTAAGTCGACAGAAACAAAATAAAACTTACAAAAACCTTCTTGGTTCATCTTTCCATTGTACCATCAATTACAAACTCTGGTTTGGCTGAAATTAACCCTTAATTCACCCAGTTACATGTGAAAACATACTGGATCCACACACGCTAAAATCACTGTTTATTTAAATGGAGTCTGGTGGGTTTGACGATGGTGATTTCAGGGCTGAATTTGGTTAAACAAAAATGACTTTACTCATTAACAGAAAGGTCTATCTCTGTCGGGATCCTTTCCATAATGATGTCAGACGTTTATAATAATCTGAGCCTGTCAGTGACAAAAACAAGCACTTTTAGTGGACGTACATTAATGGAGCACAATTCCTCGATTGGTAACATAGCAGCTTGTTGCAGCACTGCCAGCTGCAGCCCTAACAAATCGTTGTTCCCATTAGTTGATTAGACACAAAAACAAGGGAAAATAGGGTCCAGGTTGAAAAACAGCACACTAAGCCTTTGAAGTTACTGTATACATGAGTCAGCTTTCCCAGAACAATCCCATCTAAAGACATGCTTGTTTAGTAGTTGGGACGATTTCCTTCTAAAGAACTTCAGGACTTCTCCTCAGTGACTGCTTACAAGTTAAGATCAGGAAAAAGCTGGTCTCTCTTTCACAAACACACAAACTTTAGTGCATTTTAGGAGGACTCTGAATGAACTTACATTCACTCTCCAGAGATTTAAGCTAAACCTAAAACCAAGTGTGCCCATGATGTAACTGTGAGAACAGATTTATTCACAGGTACACAGAGCTGCCCATACAGACACCTCAGTCACACATCAAACCAAATCCACCCGCGGCATCGACAATCGATCATCTGGACAGACTGAGCAGCTAATCACACATTTATACGCCTCAGAATCAGGTCAGCTGACATGGAACCAGCGACAGCGTGGGAAAGATGAGCAGGCCCGTCCTGACCGCAGTTAACCGAGCAGAGAGCGCTCAACCGCCTCGCCTGGCCGGCACACACCACGTAACAGAGCCCCGCTGTGGCCTGCTGCAGGCTCTTAGGCTTATTAAAGACACACGGAGCGGGGGGGGGATGCAGAGGGAGCGGGGTACGTTTTGTGGTCTGAATTTGTTGTCTTATAAAGGAGAAACATGGTTGACCTGCAGAACACGCCTCTGAGACAAAACCTTTAGAGTTTTGATGTTGTATATTCATGAATGCATGAAGCAAAGTCCTGCTCGTCAGTCTCATTCCTGGCAGTGCCAATAAAGTCTGTTCAAACCAGAGCTGTCACACACACACTGAAACAAACAGGATGATTCGGTCAGAAAGCAAAAGTAGCTGTAGATGGCTAACTACATTACAGTACACTCTTAGAAATAAGGGTTCATCTTGAAGAGTTGGGGTTCTACCCAGAACTATGTGCTTCTGAAAAAACCCTTTTTGAGAAGAAAGGGTTCTTTAAAGGGTCTTGACAAGACTAAGGGTTCCACAAAGAACCATTTAAATCCAAATAACCTTTTCCTGAGTTCTTCAAGTTCTTGAAAGCATGGCTTTTAAAAGATCCTCAACCTCTAGTTGGTATCTTTACCATCACCGGTACCTGGTACTTGGTACTTGGCATTTTATATTCGGTTCTAATATAAAACCACTGCACTGCTGCAATAGTAAAAACTATAGAGTGATGATTTCATGAAATATTCACCCCCTGAAAACATGATCACATGGACCACATCAGCCTTCGCCCTTTAGGAGCCTCATGAGGCCCAAGGCTGCTGGATGTGGTTCCCGTGGCTCCAGGCTGACCTGCATAACTAGAACCATGATTAGTGTGAGAGAGATTTATGGAAATGTTGTCAATTACTGTTTTCAGAGCCTCCCTGGGTGGGTTCTAGATGAAACCCATGGAATATAAATAGGTTCTTGGTCGATCCCCCAGGTAGGTTCTTGTTCACACCTTCAGAAGGCATAAAGGCTCAGATTTGAACCCCCAGAGAGGGGTCTGGGTGGAACTACTGCACAGAGGAAGGGTTCTCTGGAGAATCTCTCACAAGGGGGTGGGTGGGTCCTTTCATAGATGGCTCTTGGTAAAACCCTTTATGCTGGGTTCTAGGAAGATTTTCACGGTACAATAACCATCTCAGGCGTCAGGGTGATGCAGTGGTTAGCATTGTTGCCTCACAACAAGAGGGTTCCTGGTTCAAACCCCGGGGTGGGGGAGACATTCTGTGCAGAGTTTGGAAGTTCCTCCCACAGTCCAAAGACATGCAGGTTAACTGGTGACTCTAAATTGCCCGTAGGTGTGAATGTGAGTGTGGATGGTTGTCTGTCTCTATGTGTCAGCCCTGGTGACCTGTCCAGGGTGAAACCTGCCTCTCACCCAATGTCAGCTGGGATAGGCTCCAGCCTCCCCCACGACCATCAAGAGGATAAGCGGTCACAGAGAATGAATGAATAACCATCTCTGAAAATATCACGGTTTCACACATCATGGTCACAGTGTTGCACAATTAATATTATTATCATCAGTTACAATGACTGCTAAAGGAATTATATCAGGATGTTTTTGGGGGGTTGAATAAATGCTTTACCATAACATCTTAGACAAGCAAATGTAGCCTACATGGTATGATAGCTGTGAATTTTCATACCATGGTTTACAGTTTAACAGTCCAGTGCTGCAGCTGCAAACGGTTCCAGGTTGAACGTTCAGAAAAAGGTTCTTCCAGAAACCAAAAAGTGTTGTCCAATGAGGGCAACCCAAAGAACCCTCTATGGTTCTAGTTAGCACCCTTACTTCTAAGAGTGTAGCTCTCTTGAGTCATGACAGTCCCATAAACTGTGACATGATTCGTTTCAGTGAAAGCACACCTGCTGCAGCTTCAGGTGGCTCACTGGCTCCGACAACCTTGTTGCAAAACTCGCCATCGTGTCTTCACAAACAGTCGAGCGAACAAAGACACATTGTTTGTTGATGACATCAGCAGAGGCACCAACAGCAGGAGCAGATGAATTATTGAGCTGACTGGATATCATGGTTTTACTTAGTTGCAGCATCTGGTCCTGTTGTTGCACAGCTGCTTTGCATCTGTCGGCCTAAAAATATGACATTTCAGTCCGTCTGCATTTTGCAGGATCATCACTGGAGTCCAACTGTAACACATCATCTCTCTCACACACCCAACCACAACAATCCTACACCTCTACTCACGAGGACATCACACCCTCCTCCTCCTCTTTTCCCAAAACTAATCAACCATAAAAGCATTGCCAAACCGAGAAGAGCTCCTGATGGAAGAGCAGGTGAGCGCGCCAAGGACACACTCGGCAAATGAGCCAAACGAGCCAACCGCCGGCAGTGACGGCATCGAGGGAACAAGCGAGGAAGACCATCATCCAACATTGCACTTTGTGATTGCTCACTGATACTCCTCCGGGTGAGGTGATCTTTGCTCGGTACCGCTGTAATCATAGCCTGTTTTCCTAATGCTTTTTCACTAAAACATTTATTCTAGTAGGAGGAGGAGGTCTCCAAACAACAGCTGTTCCACCTCTGTCCTCTCAGATCTGCCAGGCTGAGGGGGAAAGTCTGGCAAGCGGGGGCAGAGGGGAGGGAAAATAATAAAATAAATAAATAAAAAACGGGCCATGAAACTGAAGGAGTACGCACCCTTGATCCTTGATTTACTCACAGAGGGGTGAGGGGAGGACAGCAGCTCTAAAAATACCCCATAAGGAGAGAGGGAGACAGAGATGCAGACACTGGGGAAGGTTTGGGTGAGAGGGGGGCAACAGAGGAGGAAGAGGAGAAGAAGTAAATGCTTGTTTTTGCTTTACTCGCGACTGTAAAAAAAAAAAAAAAAAAAGCAGCATCTTAAGTTTCTGTCCTAAAAATACACCTCCCTCGTGACAGAAACCTCACAAGGAAGCCGGGTGGAGGGTTTTTTTTTTTATTTTGACAGAGGGGGCTGCTTCCTCTCTGGTGCCCATCATCCCTCCTTCCCTCGGTCAATCCCTCCCCCCTCCTCCCCCCCGTCCCTTTCATGAAAAAGATGTCACTAAAGACCCAAACAGCCAGAGGGGTTAGCATGAAGGGGAATGATCGGCAGAGGAGAGGGCAGAACAATGTCCTTCTTTTTTTATGTTCCTCAGCGGCTAATTCATGTCAGGACCAGTGGCCCAGATACTGGGGCCGACCAAGGGAGTCCACTATAGCAGCACCAGAGGCTACAGGCCACGGCCTCGCACAAACACACTCTGTTAGCGACTGTCAGCGCTGTCTGTTGGCCGACAGCATACCACAGTGCGAGCTGCAGTCTGTGGCGGGAGGAGGACGCGGTTTGGCGTTGTGAAGTATGAAGAGAGTGAGGCATCTGTCATTTCATATCTGTCTCAAACTTTTGATCAACGTGCAAACAGAAAAGGAAACCTAATTTTATTGAGGAGATTGCCTGAGAAGGCTGTGCAATCAAACTATATACAACACCCTGAGTTATTAGAGAGGGAAAACCTCAGAGGAGGGATCGCTTCTCAAGGATCAACAGGCATTAGATATGATAAAAGTAAAATCAAAATCTGATCAGTTGAATCAAGGGACTAATTAAAGAAGGGCTGCACAATATATTGCTTTTTTATCATCATCAGGATGTCAACTTGTGCCATAGACACACTGCAAACGACTGCAATATTGCACTCTGAGATTTTTTGAGTTGGTTAAAAGAGAGTATGTGTAGAAAACTGCACTTTAAGACATAACTTGATGCGTTTGTGTTCAGGTCAGTGTTCAATTTGCTCAATAAAAACACTGTAAACCCTATATGTTACATTCAACAAGCAATCTGTTGGAGTTTAGCAGCATAAAATCCAACTTATACACTTTAATATCTGTTCATTCATCACAAGTTAGATCGTTATCATGATATTCAGCAACATTATCACATATTTTCCTCAGACTGTGCAGCACAACTTGCTGCTTTTCTGTTTTATATCTTGTAAACTGAATATCTTTGACTCTGGGACTGTCAATTGGTCAACACAAGACATATGAAGACATCACCTTGGGAACCTCTGGGAAGTAGTGACAGACAGTTTTCACTCTTCTGTAGACACAGTTTGCTGCAACAATGACTCCTTAAACCTGAAAGCGAGTTAGCAGATTAGCACTTCCAGTTCCCTTATATTGCAGTCAGTGGGTTTATGGTTAATTGCTTGACATAAGGTCTGTGGTTAGCACAAGCTTAAGAGACTTTTAGGTTTTGTTCTACAACATAAAATGCGTCTAATACCCCACTTGTGAATTTTGAAGCTCTTACATGTCTTACAAAAAACTAAACGAGACCACAGAACGTTGTCACGCCGCCTCGTTGAGGTGGTGACGTTGAAGTCTTGTGATAGTGATGTTGATTTGTGAGGAATACCTTGCTGAAAAGTAGCATACACATTTTCCACAGAGCTTATTTTCTGTGATAATTCAGCTTCCAATGGAAAAATCCCACTGGCTTTTTGACAAGGGAACCAGAGTGATGTTAACTTCTGAATTGGCTTACAAAAGACGCCATCCCTGCACCGCTCTATTCCATACACTAACAGATTAATTAACTGACAGCAGATCCCGAGTTGCAGCCTGCAGAAGGCATCGTGTGTGCTTCCTTCAGTGCAGTTGTGTTTAATGCACAGAGGTTCGTGTCACAGACATTTAACAACCAACCAGTGAAAACTTTATGAGCCGTCTGATTAAAAAACATGAAGCGTGATGACATTTTTTAAAAGCCTTAAACTGCTTCGACCTTGACAGCCTCATCAGAAGAAGCTGCTGAACACTGATACCCTCCTTCCTTTGTGCCACCCTCACACACACACACACACACACACACACTCCTCCACCCCCTCCCGGACGGATAGTGGAAAATACTGACCCCACACACGCCGAGTGAGACAATGACCCAATAACGGATAGAGCGTGAACCTGAGAGGCGGCGAGGTAAAGGCATCCCCCAGCCCAGATTGACCGAGGATCTTCACTTGTTTGAGTAGTCAGTGACACTGATATCCACCGCCTGTGTCACACACAACTTAGTGGTAACCGTATCCCCCCGCAGGGCCCCAACTTACTACTTCCATCTTCCCCTCTGCTGACAGCTGACCATGAGGAGTGATGAATGGAGAGGTCACGTAGCCGGCCGGGCACACAAAGCACCCGATATGTACGATATGTACATTCTGACATGAACACACAGACGGGCTTTCTGCCTTTTCACAGCAAGAATGTCTGAAATGAGCATCGGAGTTGAGTGATTGCAAGCTTGGAGCATTTCAAAAAAGCAATTAAATGTTTTGCTGCTGCATGTGTGCAAAAACTTGGGCTGCATTTACTGAGTATTTCATATTTTTTTGTCTGTAAATGTCAAAACTTTACAACAAATGTCCATCACACATTCCCAGAGCCAAAGTAAAGTCATTACACTGCCTATATCATACAAGCAACCGTTAAAAAAAGCCCAAAATACTCAATTTGCAGTTATTTGAAGAAGAGAAAAATAGCAAATCTTTACATTGGAGAAGCTACAATCACGAATTCGTCTGTCTTTTTGCTTCATTCACTCCAAAAGTCCATGTCTCCAAATCATTGCTCTCAATCGCGGAGTGTTACATTCTTCTTATTTCAACCTGTTTACAATAAAAACCAACTAATTCTTCCAAAACTATGTGTCAGAATGTAAAAACAATGACACATTTAGTCACATTGCTGCATTACAATTAGGACAAATGATACAAAATCATAGGAATTAGTTAAAACTAGTTATTATAAAGTGTTAAAATCTTAATTGATTTAAGAAAATATGACTTTTACAACTCAATCAAAGCTCAGTTACTTGGTGAGAAGTAAATTCTCACTCTAAAGAGTCATAAACTACTTTTCTCTTGGCTGCTTGGTCGATTAAAGGACAGCAAACTAAAAGAAAGTCATGATTATTGACAGTATTTAAAGACTTTAATCATCTCTTTTACTGTTTCCCACTGTGACTCACAGTGACCAATAACTCTTATTTTGACAGATCACTCAGCTGTTCTGGGAATCAAACCTGTGACGTTTCCCCCCCCCAGGACGTCACTCTCACCATTAAACCTCGTTACACAGCAATCTGTTTGGCCTAACAGCTCTGATTGTCAGGACTGTTCCTGTTTCCCACGCTGGCTCTCCAAATAAGGCGCGGGAGCGGGTTTTGATTGGCTCCGCTGCTCTCTTTAGATAAGATAATAAGTTACCTGCCACTTCTTAATCAACACTCTCTTGGAAACCCTTATTTCCCCCCTTCAAACACTGGCACCGCAGCCCCTCCTCTGCCCTGCACACACTGTAACTGAAGCCACACAAACAGCAGCTTGTTTGGTAACTCATCAAACCGAGACACAACTGCGCCGCGGCTGTGCGTAAAAGTCATGCGTCATGCGCGCTCAGGGCTCCGGCCTGATCAGAAACACACACAGACATCCACTCAAAAGCTCAAAGAGAGGAATGCGCTGCCCCTCACGAGATGTTTGATCATGTAGAGACGCCAAAAGTTGCCACGCGGAGGGAAGAATGAGCGGCATGCACAGACCCAGACAGCAATGACAGACTTGTAACAGAAAACTGTGCCAAAATGTGCCAAATTACACTTTGTGCGAGCTGGGCTGAGCATTCAAGGCTGCGTCATGATTCACCACCAAAACATCCAAACTCCCTTTGATAATTCTACATTTTTTTTTGGAACACAGCATGGAAGATTATAAACAGGAAACCATGTTTTATGATGGTGTATGAGTGCTGATGGCGCATCCAGGTGAATGTTTTGCAACTTTTACGCAATCTCTCCTCTGAAATCCAACTTTTAACAACTCATACAACTCTCCACCTGCACACTGAGACACTGGGATCCACTTACCGGCCACGCGAACTGGAAGGGGATGATGATCTTCCCAGCGTCATTGTTCCGGTTCTGTCCGGTTTTCTGTCCGCCCTTGAACTGAAAAGTATTCCCACCGATAACCTTAGTAGTTTCCGAGCCGTAGGTGCACGGTCCGCTGGTCGTGACCTCCGTTTGGTATTCCTTTAAACACACTTTTAAGTACGTGTCGCACTCGTCCGCGCCGCAGTGGCCCTCCGCCGCGCTCTTCTCCGCGTCGCAGCATTCGCCGTTCAGGAGCTGACCTTTGGGGTTTTCCACCGAAATCAACTGCAGCTCGAAGTAACCCGTGGACTGAGACACCTGGGGAGGAGAGTGGGAGAGGCTGAAAAGGCGTGCAGTGCAATAATGTCCTCATTTCTGTTAGAGTCTAATGCAGGTTTCCTGGTGTTTTAAGGGTTAATAAGTCAAATGGCAATTAGGGCATGATCATGAAAATACCAGTTGACCAACCAGAAGTGACATTCCCGTTGGAAACAACTTAAATCATCTCACCATGAGCAGATTTAACAGTAAAGTAACTTATTTTCTGCAGCGTGCAGCCGCTCTGCAGCCCACACTACTGTACATTTGGCACAGTTGAACTCCAGGGCTCGTTAATGAGACCCAGCGCTCCAATTTAGCTCAGTCTGCAGATCAGGCTGCAGCTCAACACTACAAAAGATCCACCTTAACAAAACCTGTGGTCTGAGTCAGAGCCGGACTGTTCCTAAAAGAAGTGGAAACAGCTAACAAAGATTTGGTCGCGCTCTGACTTCTGCGACTGTGCACACAGGTGAAACACTGCAGACATGTGAAGCTATTTCACCCAAATGTTTGCGTCACCGAGCATTTCACAACACTAAAACACCAATTAACGCACTTAATGGCAAAGATGAAACTTAATAGATCACTTAAATCAAATATTATCATAACCTAAGGGTGTATGTTGCAAGAAGGCAGCTGATTACTGTAGTATCTGTGTTCTCTGACACTTAGATGTTTTTAGAAACCGTCTCTAAACTTAATTTATCTCCCGAGGGAAGCGCACATTTAGAAATTCTAAGATCACATGATTCGACTGCCGAGCAGGCGATTCAATTAAGACTGGAATTTAACCCCCTCCAAAAAGCAAACTTCCACTCGATTGATAAGTTAAAGCACCAATAAAAAAATCATGTCCCTGTGAGATGAGTCAGATGAAGTTCTCACCTCAGCCCACAGCGTCAGGAGAAGACACACTAGAGAGAAGCGGTGCAGTTTCCCCAGATTATTCCACATGTCTCCGGCTGCTCGGTGTTGGTTACCATGAGGGAAATGAAGAATATCTATGTCTCAATCAGTCAAAATAATAATGAAGAAGAAAGGCAGTATCCTCCTCCTCCTGGTGTCCGAGGCATGCACGGCGCGGCTGCTCCCCGGGATGCCTGCGGCTCTGGAGGAGGAAAGGCGCACCGCTGCTGCTGCTGCTGCTGCTGTTTGGTCCACGGACGCACAACAAGACGCGCGAACTCCACTTCCCTCCGCCGCTCGACGCACTAAACAGCAGAGAAGGGGAGCAGCGGTGCGTCTCTGTTGCCAAAAGCCAGAGTCGGGCGCTCCCCCGATGATGGACAGCAGCGTGCACCAATCACAAGCCGCCTGGGTGGGACGTTTGTAGTTGAGAGCCAATCAGAGAGCAGGGGCGGGAAGGAGTAAGGGGAGGACCGCTGATGGATTTATTATCCAAGTTTTCTCACACAGGAGCTTGTGTTTGTCATTTTATCACGCTCACATTGTAAAATGCACCTTTATTGAACATATTTGTCGCTCTGTATTAATATCCAAGAGATTAATCTGGGTCTAAATATGTTTCTGTTGCAGCTTCTACACAGGATTGTAATTCATATATATATATTAACACATAAAACAAACACACAGGTCAAGCTTTAAATGTGACCCATAAATAATCAATAAAAACACGCAGAGTGTGGAACATGTTGTGTGTAGTGACGGACACCTGAGCTGCTGCTCACTGGCCTGCAGGCACAGGAAACATGGCTGTTAGCGCCCTCTACTGACCGCTCAGCAACACCAAATACAGTGCAGAGGTCAGAGGAACATGATCCACTACATTTAATCAAATACTGGAGTTTATTAGGTATACTTGTGTATTTTCATTTGAAGAAGACTTTTTATTTTTGCTCCACTCCATTTCAGAGACATTTCGATTTTGTTTTGTACTTTATATCCTAGAAAATTAGTAGTTCTTTCCCTCCTCTTTCAGCTGATTTTAAAACATAAAGAAGGCATGCTTTCTATCTATCTATCTATCTATCTACAGTGTATATCTATCTATCTATCTTGGACATACAAAGTTGCATGTGGATATCCAGGACATAACGTAAAAGGTAAATACATGAACATTAAAACAACAGTTATGAAGGATTTAAAAAAGCTAGAAAGCATTAAAGAAACATTTAGTCATTTCTGACGGGGAACTGAGCTCACAGAAAAACGTGTCTATGCTCTGTTCTAGCACTGCCCTCGACTAAGAATTTTCCTAGTAGACCAACAGTTGTCATTTAGGTCCATCAGTCGACTAGTCTCCTGCGTGTTTACGATATGAATGTAATTATTAAATGATATATTTTGGTGGTTTGAGTTGAAGGTGTGAGAAAGAATAGTATCAGTAACATTGTTAACACTGTGCTACATTACAGAGAAATACAAAACCGTCCTAAGGAACCTTCATTAATATAGGCCTATATTTTATCTACAAGTGCACGTCACACACTGAGCGAGCCGCCTGTTAATGACGCTGTGGGCTAATGGGCATGTAGCTACTTCCATGTCTCAGATGATACGTCATGTTTGTAGTCGACCAATGAAGATGAGTTTACATATCACCTTGGGTTCGTCCTTCACCTTCTCAAAATGATCCCACACTTTGGATTTCCTGCCCGACATGTTATTAACTAGCCTGTGGAATAACCACAGGTACCAACCCTGGAGATTAACCTGAGCGTGGACACTTCCTGTGTCTGTCCTTTCACATTAAATTCACACATGGTCCAGTCATATAGGTTTGGATTTATTTTGACAAAGTTCAGTTCCTCATAGTTTCATGTTTTTGTTCTTTTTTGTGACTAAGGGACCGATGAAATACTGACGACTAATTGAAAACTGAGGAGATGCATTACTTTTCAATTAAAAGATAAAATGGACAAGTTATTAGAAACAGAACATGTCTTCAAACAAAAGTCTGTATGGATCATTAGGGGGACTAACCTGAACTGTTAACTTGTTGATATAGTTATGTTTATGAAATTGGCCCCACATTAGGAAATCTAAATCATGACAGCTTCCCTATAATTGACAGAAATTTGTAAATAACTTTACAGGACACCTGTAAGCTGCTGTATGCCCAAACACCTTTGGGGTATTGTGACAGTACACCCAAATTTTAAACTGTCAGAATCTCAATGTGATGCTAAGTGCTCCAAGGATTCATGTTTCTGCAAAACATTATTTACAAACGAGGCCAGCGTTCAGCACCAATAAATTAAGTTTAAGGGGTAGTGAAGGGGTAAGCAGAGCGTCCAACTTAGACACCTGAGAGGCCAAACTGTGCCTCGTCTTGAACAAAAATCCAGTTGTAGTAAAACTATCAAACGCTCAACACCTGCAGGCTTTGAAAAGTGGCTTTGATAATGTTGTATCTTGTTCCTCTGTGGAGGACGGTAGCTGTAATTAGCCTAAATTTAAAACTGTTACAATGGATTCTAATGGAGACCAAGTTGTGCAGCAGATTAAAAGTATTAAACACCGTGGAGCTCCCTGAAGGCTGATGGTTTTAAGGTAGCAACCATCAATCCAAACGTCCAGCTGGGGACCAGTCTGCCCTCTCATTTCCCATTATCTCCCTACTGTCAACCCTCTAAGGTTGGGCCAGTTTAAAACACTTCAAATTGGTTTGATATAAAGCCAAACACTGGACCAGTATACAGAATTTTTCATCAGAACAACAATGCCTCCCATTAGGTGTTTGTGCGTTTTAATACAGAATGTCACAATAGAATAACTGTGCAACATTCCTGACTTGAACAGGCCATATAAAGGAGGCTTGAGATAGCCCTCTTGTCTCCACCCCCTAAAAAACACAAACACAACATATGCCGTGTGCATCTTCATCCCCCCTACGTCTACTGAAATGTGATCTCTTTCATGTTCAGCCTCGCCTCGGCAGTAAACTGCATGAGGCCTGTCTGACACAAGTGGCTCCGTTAGTCCATTTATAAACAAACACATTTCGTCACTTACATTGTCATGTTGCTTATTACTGATGCAATACAAGTTAGATTCAGCATCGTGACGCCATTGGCACAGGTTGCTGATTCAACGCTGGACCTAGCAACAGCGGCTCACCTGCAGCCTTTCATTCTTGCTCTCTATCAATTCTTTTTGTACGATGACACCGTCAGCAGGTTGCTGATGTAGGCTACTCTTTTAATCTGCCAAAACGTGTCATAATGACAAATGCTGGTTCAGCCGATTTGGTATCACTGGCAAAACTGGTTATTGGCCCAACTCTACAACCCTATTAAGATATAAAATGCTCAAAAATAGTTTGTTCTACACACAACTTGTTTGTTGCTAGCGCAGTTAGCTGTTTAGCTCACAAGCAAATGCCTTTACCTGCAATGGACGTCAAAATACAAACACCTATGGAATATATGGAACACACTTAGGCTGCTGTCAGACCTAGAGTCGTCTCCTTTGGTCTGAATCAGGGACTAATTTTGTTCCAAAGTTGTATAATTGCCTAGAGTTGGTTCATGATCTCACGGCAGCATTTACAAGAGGACCAGATCAAATGCCTTGTGTGAGAAAGCTGCTCTTGACTGGTCAGAATTTCCATGCCGGAAAAATCCAGGAAGTAAAGCAAACGTTGAAGAAGAGTACACTTGCAAGATAAATGTGACACTTTCTAATGTCACAATGGAGGGACAACTACGCAGGTTGATTTTAGCGCTGCTCATCGTGGACTATATTGCTGTCATTGATCATTTTAGTCAAACCATACAGTTTGAAAACGAGGCGCGGCTCCAACTAGAAAACAATGTTTTGATGCATTGGATGTGCTGAATGTGCATATTAAGGCAGTACAGGAGGAGGTGCACATTAATAATCCTCCAGGACTGTAACATGCTCATGTTTAACCCAAACAATGTGTCATGTGACTGCAGTTGGTTCAGATCCAACAGATACTGGCATTCCTGTAGCCATGCAAAATATAGATGAATGTTTAAATAAGTTGTTATTATCAGACTTTGCACAACTTTCTGGTATCAATCTTGTTCTTGTCGAGCGTTGGGGGCTTAAGATATTTTCTGGCAATTTTTCCCATCCTTTCGACCATTTCCAGATTGGAAAGCTGCAATTTCAAGCCTTCCAGCATGAATGAAAACCCTGTCAATCTGTTACTTCCAGCATGCAGAGAAGATTTCCTGTTGCTGCCATATTCGACACACCAGTCTTTCATTTGGGTCAACGGAGCGAACACACACTGTCTCAGATGGCGGGCCAGGGGATGGTCTAATAAGACAGCTGTTTCTCCCCGCACACATCATCCTGCTGCAGCTTTAGCTGGTGCAGACAGTAGATCAGTTCTGCAGGCTGGTCAGTCAGGACGAAGTCAGACAGGTGGCCTCTGACACCCTGCAGCAGATGTTTCCTCCCAGGGAAGCAGGTGCAGACACACGCACGCACACACACATTTTGTCATTTGCACATACTTGTGTACACATGACTCATTCACATGCCTGCACACAGACACAAATGTCTTGTGTCCATCCCTTTACGACAGCTCTTATCAGCAGCGATAAGGAAGTATGGGAAACACCGCTCAGACAGATAAACTGGGGAAGTAATGAGGTTAATTAGCTGCATAAAACTGAATCCTCTGCTTCTGACTGTAGCTGAGGATCAGTGGTCACACCACAAACTTACAGCTCTGTTCGTCCACCCTGCATATGTCTCACATAAAGGCAGCTCTGACAGTGGGAGTAGGCTTCTGTTGGTGTAACTCTGAGATACTTGTACTTTATGTCTTAAGTCTTTTTGTCTCCACAACATTCCAGATGAAAGTACTGCACCACTTACTCCACTGACAGCTGCAGTGACTTGCAGAACTGCAGAACAAATATAGAATTTGCAGACTATTATTTCATATTCAACAAGAGATGAGCGTATAAAACATACAATAATACCATCACGCTTTCCTTCCTTTCTTTTCATTTAATTGCTCCTTTTTTTTAAGCTACAGAATGTGACTGACAACACCTGTATTGTGTAATCGGGCACACTGAGAGCCAAACCTGTGTTTAAAGAGAAAGTTGTAGATGACAGAAAGTTGGCTTCTTTCTGACACATAAAACACATACAATCATTCAATCGTGCTTTTAAACAGGCTTCTACTCCATGGCACGGCCCCCCCAAAAAATGAAAATGAGTGCAAGTAATTGTAGGTCTCTGTGCTGTGTTTTTACACTTAAAAAGGCCTGTTCCCAGTGAATGTTTTGTTTCTTACAAGCGATGCATTCCTTCAAATTAAAGCTGTATATTTGTCTTCTTAAGGAACTTTTGGAAGAGTTACTGAAATCAGAGGATTTCATCCTCTGGCGGCCCCTCCAGGATTTTGCAATCGTAACAATTAACTTTACCTCAACGAATCTCCGTGCAATCTTGTTCAATCACCGCAACTTTTACCAATCATCCTAGTTTCCTGAGTTTTAATCATAGCAGTCCGCCACATAACGTCATCAAACTCACTTCCTTGTTTCTGGTTGTGAAGATGCAGACATGGGCAACATGAGCGTCTCACATTTACCGATAAAAATACCTGGTAAAGACCATGTATGTAAGTGTGGTTTGGACCCCATTTCAGCACCACAGCTTTAGTCTTAAATGCACCACTTTGAGAAACACAGAACGAGCAGCTTAGTGAAACAGTGAGGAAGTTCAACTCCTCAGTTTGAGTCCTCCTGCAGCACGAGAGCAATCCAAAAGCTTCGGTGGGCCATGCTGAAGCTGAGAGCAGGGGAGACACCGGCATATGGAGGACATACACACACACCTGAAAGTTCAACTGTGTGTAACGGTACTGTGAGGGAGCAGGCAGGGAAATAGTCGAGGAGGCAGAACATCCAGAGGTAGATAAATACATGGCCCCCATAGATGTACCAGAAGGGAACAGGCAGAAGGCAGGTTGTGGCCAGGTGGATGGTTAAGAAGCCAGCAGGTAAGTACTCACACGCAATGTTAAAGGGAAATTTTGGTTTATTTCAACCTGTCTCCTATCGTCCTAAATTTGTTTCAAGTGACTAGTGACATAGAAATAATAGTTAGCATGTTAGCCGTTAGCCTAGATACAGCCGGGGCGCATAGTAGCGTCAGACCTGTTAAAACGTAAGTGAACGGGCAACCTTCAAGTGCAAAGTTAGTCCACTAAACAAGCTTTTTTTCCACAAAGACCGCCTCATATCGTTAGGATAAATGTCAGAGAACATATAGAAAACGACATGTAAATGTGTTGTCTTACCTTACAGATGTGCTGCTATGTTTGTTTACCATCTAGCTCTGCTTTCCAAAGCGCAGCCAAAATAAATCTCGCCAGCTCTAGATAAAGCCCAGCTGGATACTACTCCAGGTGGAGATGTCTTGTCCTCGGTCACATCCAGACCTTGAAAATAAGGCTGCAACCGGTCCCATTCCTTGCAACAGAGGCATTCCTCTTCTGTGGGCACTGGGGCACAGCATTCACAGGTACACCACCAATCTCCAGAGCTACGCAGCCTTGCAGCAGCCATTCCTCCTCTCTCGTCCTCTACCTGTTGTGCCTCTCTCTCTCTCCTCCTCCGTTCTTCAATTTCACGAAGCTCGTGAGTATTAAGGAGCAGGTGAACTGAGTTGCCTTGATGAGGTGGGCATGGTGGACAGGCAAGAGTGGGGAATGTATTGACGGGGGGCTGGCTGGCAGGTAGGAGTGGTATGGAAGCAGAATGAGAGGAGGTGGTGTGGTGGTTAGCACTCTCGCCTCACAGCAAGAGGGTTGCTGGTTCGATCCTGGGCGTGGGAGCCCTTCTGCGCGGAGTTTGCATGTTCTCCCCGTGTCAGCGTGGGTTCTCTCCGGGCACTCCGGCTTCCTCCCACAGTCCAAAGACATGCAGATTGGGGACTAGGTTAATTGATAACTCTAAATTGTCCGTAGGTGTGAATGTGAGCGTGAATGGTTGTTTGTCTCTATGTGTCAGCCCTGCGATAGTCTGGCGACCTGTCCAGGGTGAACCCTGCCTCTCGCCCGATGTCAGCTGGGATAGGCTCCAGCCCCCCCCGCGACCCTCAAGAGGATGAAGCGGTTAGAAGATGAATGAATGAATGAATGAATGAATTTTCACTTGGTCCTACAATTTAATTGATAAAAAAATTGTGCATCACTTTTTTTTAGAACAACTGCCATGAAATTAGGACTTTTAGGCCACAACAATGCCCTAAAAAGCCTGTAAAAGTTCTGGGATCATGAATGGTTGGACAATGTAAAGTACAGTATGTGTAGATCTACTGTACATGTTGGCTTTTGTTTTTGAGATGGATGAGTACAACTAGAAAAAAGCCTGTTTTCATTTTCTGCAGTTGAATGTTTGAAGGATTAAGAAGTTCAGCGGAAGATAAAGTCCCATCTCACATTGCTGGGGCCTCTAATGCGGAGCAAAGACTAAACAAGAGCCCTGCTGAAGTCTACACAACCTGATCTGATATGTGCCGCAGTGTAGATATGATGCCGCTGTTTACGAGCACAGCGTCACTTCAGATACTTCAGCTACTATCCACAGGTGTTTTCTCTGAGGGCATGAAGTCATTGTTTTAAGGTTTATCCATAATGAAGAAAAAGGAGGATCCAGACTGTAAATGTGCCAACAGAGGACAGGTCATGCAGCCGTAGTTTGATGTCTTTATATAGTTAGATACACTCTTTACTGTCTATGGAGTTATAACATACCTTCCATGACGTGTGTCCTGCACTACATTACATGTTCAGGTCTGTCTCTGCACAAATTCCACTGATACAGATTCCTGTGCATTAATCACACCTGGTGATTAAAGTAATTGTGCCTGATGACTGTATTTTACAATCCGAGTGGACATGAAATATTCAGACTCCCTCTGTCATTGTTAGAAGTCCTGAGTCAGCTCTGCAGGTGAGGACAGATCAACGTGTGCCAACCTGCTCGGGAAAAGTCAGTGATTTCTGACTCCCTTTCACTTTTCACTGCTCCAATAAGTTGATCTGATGGCTTCATTTAGCACCGACTCACTCTGCTCAAACTCTATCTGACTTTTCCAAATATACACCATCTACATGTTTAATAGCTCAGGTTGGGATTTCAAAGCTGAGTTATGTCTTGATTTATGCATACCTCACTCAAAGACACAGACTGGATTTTCTGACCAAACAGAGTAGAAATGTTTATCAGCTGATTTCATAGTTGCAGATATCGGACTTTCCCACTTGGACTTCAAATAACCTTACTGCATGACCAAAAGATCTTTTAAAAAGGATCCTAAATACTGATTTCTAACCAGGTCTGTGTCACTGTGGTGTGGGAAGTGTGTGCAGATAAACAGCGTCTGGCTTTCCAGTGTGCTGGTGGCACCAGGAACTTCCTGCCTGTGCCGTAAGCAAAAATTTGTCAGATGACCCAAAATGGGTACTTTGCATTGTCTAGGGAATTTCGGCTGGTGGACTGGCACTTTTAGGCTGTGACATCCAGAAAAAAGTCTCTCTTTGAACCGGAGAATCTGCAGATATATTCCACACCCAACATGTCCTAGAATGGCTGCAATTGACCTATGGCTAAGCCACGACCCCTCCACTCACTCGGACAAACTATCAACATTCAGTGACCGGCGCTATGGCAGGTGTCACAGTACACGGCATTTCGCAGGAGGCAATTGATGATTTTTGGGGACATAACGATCAGATGTCATTGAGAAGTAACCACAAGGGCCTAAACTACGCATTGGAGGGATATATTCATCATTTTATTGTTGAGAAGGTCGATGAAAAGCTTAAATTACAAGCCAAAATTTACAGGTCACAGTGTACGCTTGTGATCCGCATCTCGTTGACGTCACCATCAAAGACAGCAAGTTAAAGTGCCACTGAAGTTAAGGTTTTTGGCTCAGAATATGAGAAAAGGATAACGGCCTTTTTACCATCTTTACCAAGAGTGTCTCTCCGTTAGTTTGGTGCTACAGTATTTACACTGAATCATTCAGCATAACGTTTGCCAACCTTTATTATCTCTGCCATTACAGATAAGTTAAGTTAATGAAGCTAAGCTCCAGAAGTTAACGTTAGCTTAACTAGAGCCCTTTGGACAACAGCTAACAATGATGTACGATCACCAAAGTACAAAACTAGAACAAAATAGGCTAATGAACTCCCAGCAAACAAGGTGACATGATGAACAACGCAGCTAGGAGCTAACGTTAGGCTAACTTTAGCTAATGTTAGCTAGAGATGTTAAAGATAACTTTATATTTCTTTCCTTTATATTTCTATTTGTTGCCTCAAACACGATGTTGACTTACCTTAGAACAGATGTAGACATCATTGTTAATCTTATTCACGTTGAGTTGATGTTGTGGTCTAACGTTACCACACAACTTTATCCAAAGGAGACACTTTTCTCAGTTGAGATGTGGTTTAAAGTGTAAAAAATACACCTAGTCGCCCAGCCTCTCATGATACCTTGTGTCGGAGTTGCATGTACCCCATGCACACCGTTTGACCATTTTTATACTTCAAATCTCAGAAAAAGCTCATAAAACCGAACAAAACTGACTTTCTGTAATGCATTTCAATGAACGTCCAGGCAGAGAATGTCTGAGTGTATGGGAATGGCTATACGCACTGTGATTGGCTCATCGTGTTTAAGGATGGGACTTAGCCATTGGTCAATTGGCTCGGGCGGCCACAGAGAGGAGATCTGGATTCTACTGAGTGCACTATTCCAGTTATTACAGGCCTGATTAACTAGAACTAGAAAAATAAAGCCCCTTCTGAACTTCTGAGTTTCTTTGACTTCCCTTTGTGATGCTATAAATCTCTTTCACTTCCTCAATTCATTTGCCAATATTACAGAATCTCTGCTGGCACGAGCCTCAAAAACATACAGCTCAAATCCTGAAAGCAGAACTCTGCTGATGACTAAAACTACATCACTTTCTAAGACTAGGTATCAGTTTTCTTTTCTAATCTGGGACAGAGTCTTCACATATTTGCTTTTCCGTTTTTTGTGAACCCCCTGACTTCCCTTTCCGACCTCCAGCTCTTTCTTCTTCTTTCTTTATGACCCGGCAGCTACTGTGTTTCAAGGATCTTGTTAAATATCAAAGACTGATGTGTTTTCAGGAAGGAATATGCTCCAAAAAACACAATCGCTTTCACCTTCACCCACGGCTCCTGCACACAATGTTGAGTACAACAGCACACAAACAGGCTGAGAGAGCTGCCACAGAAACGTTTACAAGTCCCGTCCTGAAGAATGCAAACAGAACTGAGTCGAGCTCTTATCTGACAAAAGAGTAAACTTTAGACAGTCCTGTTGCAGCTTGCCTGTGTGGTCTTTCAACTAAGACGGCACATTGGAGGATCGTTTCCTCAGAATAGGTGATTGCCTTAGTTTTTCAATCCTTGCATAACCCAGCAACTTGAACTGAAATGCATTCGCTTACAGAGGCAGCTCAGGAGGGGTTAGTTGCCTGAGAAAAACACAAAGGATTACACATATTCACACACTCGGTGCCTTGTCTGCATGTGAAGATGTTGTTTAGGGAGTGGAGACAGTAACTGATTCACTCTCATGTTCCCAGCAGGGATTCAAACGTGTGATGCTCAATTCCCAAAGCAGCAACTATCCCTCTGACTGATCACTGTTGCTCAACACAGGGCGGGGTCAAGGTCTGGGTCACATAGTAGCTGTGAGCTGTCTGGAGGAGCAGGAGTCCTCAGGTCCTGTCAGGTAAGTTATCAGGCAGTCTGGAACAAGCGCGTCACACTCAGATGTGGATCAGCGTCTGGAAGCAAAGCTCCAATAATCGTGAATGTTGTCAGACATGTTGTGCTCTTGGTCCACTTGTCTCTGTCTGTGCTGCATTTATGTGCCAGTGCAAACCTCTGAAAACTTCAGTGTTGGCTGCTGATTAGCATCACACTCACAAGCTACACAGTCAGATAATCAAATTGGAAAACAAACTGGAGGCAAAAATAGTAAATAATGATAAGGATTTTGCAGCACGTGTGCATCTGCAGTTTGTCAGTTTGGGAGGTTTGAGAAAAAGAGGACAAAAATAATGACACAGAACTTTGGTTTCTTAAAGCCCAGTTCAGACCAATGATTCATGATAAGATGAAACTGTTTAAGAACGTTGTAGAGAAAAGTAGCAGTGGTGTGAATTGGCCTGTCTGAGCTCAGCTCAAGCTGGCTGATGGCACCACCTGCAACTAGCTGGTCAAATTACCACAGCTGGTTTTTGAAAGTAAAGCACATCACCTGTTTCTGTAGCCAATCAGCTTGTAGTGAAGTCCACTGGTCAGGTCAAAATGGCCGCAGACAGTGAGTTCACTTGCTGCTGCAGGTGTTCCGTCCCTGCCCAGCCCTCTGTTTTTGTCCTCGCAGTGTACTTGGACGGTGGGTCGCTGCTGCCGCTCGCTATGTGCTTATGCCCCACCACCCACACACCCTTACTATCCGACCTGTTGAGAGCAGGCTATCTGAGTTATGAAATGATTCTGTGCGCCCTGTTCCTCTCTCTTGTTGTGGGTGTATGTGTCCTGCAGGTTATGCCACATTTCCTTCACTGCTTCTTGATAAAAAAAAATCAGTTTAAAGTTACAATGTGTAATTTAAGTGGTTGTTTATTAGCAAATATCAACTATTGCTTTCATAAATATATATTTACTGAAGTATAATGCAATTCACATACAAATGGAAGCTTTCTCATAGGCTTAGAATGATTTCTCTATATATACACAGGCAGGGCGCGGTCTGCTGGAGGCTGCCCTCTTGTGTCGCCATATTTGAATACAGTGGCCGAAAGAGATACACGCGCTTCGCCTTTCACGTTTACCTAGAACTTGCCGTCACTGGAGACGGTTAAGGTGAAGCTCAATCCGGGGCGCTTCTGCGTGAACCTGCTTTGTACTTTTATGATTCTGTCGCACTTTAAATGGAGGAGCACACACGTTTTGCCCTGTAAGAGGGAAACCACACCACCAAATAAAAGAAAAAGATCAGATAAGCGAGGACAGGACAAAACGCGAGTGAATATCGGCGTTGCTTATTGCAGGTGGAAAGAACTCCTGATGAGAAGGATTTCACAAGGGATGTGGAGGTTGCCTGCTTTCTGCTAGACAGGTTATTCAATCTGATATTTTAAAATCATTTTGGCTTCATGTTTGCAACTACTTTTCGCTCTCGTCTAAGTTTGAGTGACGGCTACGTTTACGTGCTAACGTTATCCTAGCCTTGGCTAACGTTATCCCAGAGCTACAGCTAAATGGTTAGCCTAGCCTACAGCCTAATCTGTTGATTCCTCTCGCACTGCTGCGAAGGCTGCCACCCTCTCCTCCTCTTCTTCCCTCTGGGTAGCCGAGACACACCTCTTCGCCTGGCCGTTCCTGCACCGCCTCTAACGTTACCCCCTCGCCCCCTTCCTCTCCCTGGTCTTCCTCCTCTTCCTGTGTCCTGTGGAAGAACACTCTGGAAACGCATATATTATAATCGTACCAACCTATATTTGCCACACTGTACCGTGACTATCACATAAAATGTGTTATTTTAGCATTATTGTGCTAACAATTAGAAATAAAACACTCCTAACATATATCTCACAGATAACCTATATTTCACTGGTAAGCTATATCATATCGTAACATGGTTTAGATTCCTAAATAAATATTCACCTCGTCACTAGATACTCCTGAAAAACTCGAAAAAATCTGTCTGCGCAAGGCTTTTTGTCCTACAAGGCCACCGTCACTTACCCGACGGGAGGGGTGAGTGAGTGAGCGCGAGTGAGTGCTGCAATCTAGAATTTGACCGCTGATGTCACTGTTACTCACCATTTTTACACCCTGAGGCTTTAAGAGAAAGACGAGTGCAAAAAAAACTAAGGAAATCCAAATGGACAAAAGTTTTACAGCCAGTGTACAAACGTGTCCAAGAACAGACGTCAATGCTAAATCCAGAAGGCCTTATAGCCTCGAAGCCTCCATAAGAGAAAAAGGCCAGACAATAGCAATGCTGAACCACAAACACAAAACGAGCAAAACACAGAAGCAGCAGAAGAACATAATGAAAAGGAAAAACCCCAGCAAGCCCATTCTACCACTGAAGGTCCAGCAGAAGAAAAGGAGGGGGAAGAACCGGAGGTGATTATCGACTACCTGACTTGTCACCAGTAAGTGACCTGTCACCATCACAGGAGGAGCCAGTGATGAAGAACCACCACAGGAGAACAGCAGTAAAGGAGGAGATTTGGTGAAGGATGTCCAGGGTATAAGGACCCAAGAGAAGTGCAGATCCCCTGATGAATTGCTGGGGGACACTTTGCAGAAAAGTTTTTCTATGTGAGAACGAGACATAAACTAAGCAGAACAATGTTGCTGTTGCCATGGACTGAGACGAACCAGGGCCTGATGAGATGGGGTTACTGAGAGTGTGGGGAGGTCATTTTCATTTTCAAATGTGCAGCAACTTTGGACAAAAATACGCACTTGGTGTGGAATGGCCTTCAATCATGAGGTGTTGGAATTGTCCACTTCGGACATACTTCCTGTGAGGACTAAGCTGCTGGTTGAGAACATATCTTAAAGGGTAAGACACACTGGCTGCATCATGTAGCATCATGTTGGGTGACAGCTGCAGTGAAGGTGCTGTATAGGCAAAAGCTGTCAAGGTGCAGTAGGCAGGATTGGCCAATCTGGGCGGCAAATGAAACATTTATGATTTCTGGAGAATTAACAGATACTAATGTTGGGAAATAGGACGGCGGTGTTTCTGAAGGTGTTGACAGATGTGTGTGTAGTCAGTGACGAGAGCTCAACACAAATGTGCAATTTTACGGTTAAAATTATTCCTAATCACGAACCTTGAATTCATGCTGCAGAGATGCAAATGCACAAATACAATATTTCTGAATTACGTATTTATTAAGAAAAAGAAACTTTCTCTGTGTTAAAGATCCGAAGTCAAGAGGGATCTGTCCCGACGTACTTTTCTGCATGAATACTGACTCTGACAGGCTACATTCTCAAAAGTCGTGGCCAACAGGTTATATTTTATGCCAGCTGGAGTGTTATAAATTGATGAAGCTAACCACAGTCAGAATTCTGAGTCATGTGACCTCCTCCAGGTAGACAGGGTCAAAAAGTAGAAACCTGTTTGACCTTAGTCTGCGCCTCCTCTCACCTCTGCTTTAAAGGCTCACACCTTTAGAGGAAAGGCTGTTTGATCACCTGACAGCTCGCTGACAGACGGGAAGCCCACTCTCCACCTCTGCACATACCGACCAGACACACACACACACACACACACACACACACACACCTGCACCTTACGAGTGAACTGTTGGAACAGGCATTCTAAATGAAGCATTATTCACTGGCCTCACTAACCTTCCTCTTGCCGTGTGTGTTTGAGTCACACCCCCCACACACACATGTTTTCCCTGTTTACGTAGGTCTTATGCAGCCCGTGGAAACATTCCTAACAATGAGATAACCTGGGATCATGTGGCCTGTTTTTTTAAACCAATAGCCAGCTGATCAGTTTCATATCATTCAGACAGCAGGTTAATGTGTATTAAATGTGAATTTGTAATAATGGTTCAATACAACTCGTCTGTCTTTCAAGCTAAATACATGAATTAAGAACCATATCAGACGGTGCAGACAGTGTCACAGAATAATAAGGAGCCATAAGACATACATACTAATTTTATACAGTATCACTTACAAATTATCGCAGTCAAAATACATCAACATACTAATTAAGCTAAAATAAACATCACAATGTTATTGCTTTAGACTTAATACTTTTTTGTTGTTTTACCACATCCCACAATCATTATTTTATTTTATTTGTGCATTGCAGAAAGTGATGCTTTTACATAAAGAGCCTTGAATGGCTGGAATCAAAATCTCATGATTTTGCGGTTGCTAGGCTAAGTAGCGTCATGATTGGCTGTTGGTGGCAAATGAGAGAATCTAGCCATGGTAACAAGGAGCATTCATGTATCAGCCAAGCTCCACTGATACACTAAAACACACAGTTAAACACACTGTTGTTCATCATGTTACTGCTGGTGTTGAGGCATAGTTTATTTCTTTGTGTTGTACTTTTGATGTAGTGTCCTGATATATTAAATAAAATAAGCCAAAAATATCCACTGCTGTGTCTGTGATTTTCTACATTATAACACCTCAGACTTTACTATTACATCATGGTTCTCTAGCCACAGGCAAAAAGACAAATTCAAGGTGGTCTGCGATGCAGGAGCCACTCCAGCAGCTGACAATAAACAAATGTTGAGGTTAGCACAACAAACAGATTGGCGTGCGAGTCAGTCCCTACAGTGTCCGCCAAGAATGAGCCTTAAAACACAGAAACGAGTTAGCATTTCTCCACTAACGGTTCCCTCATCTCAAGTCTTGAATGGGTTTTTGGTTAGATGCCTGAAATAAGGTCTGTGGTTAACACAAGCTTAAGACACTTTCAAGTTTTATTCTGCAACATAAAATACATCAGTAAATATCCCACTCGTGAAATTTGAAGCTTGAAAGGAGTATCTGGTACAGATAATGCACTTTTTACTCATACAAGTATTGTATCAATCGTCAATATCTGTGCTGATAAAGGAAAATCCTCATTAATGTTTAATCTATTAAATGATCTGAAGCTGAATTCTAAGGCTGCTCTGTAAATACTTTTCTCATAGGTAATAAATATTCCAACTTCTGATCAACCCATATAAATTTCAGGCTTAAAATAACAACTGCTCGTTCTGAGTACAGACACAGATATATTATTTGATTAAACAGATACAGACACAGATACAGATAATAGTGTACTCGCTCATCCCTAGCGGTGACATTAGGTCATGCGACCATAGTGTAGTTTGTTTCGGCCTAATGTTAACTTTTAACTTCTAGCGAATTCATTTAAGGTGCGGACACACCAAACCGACATCAAAGAACTAACGGCGACGAAAGCCAACTGTTACGTTGTTTACGTCGGCTAGCTCAGAGACTAGCGGAGGCTAACTGGCTGTGCTTCCCTCCGGTCATGCTGCGGCTAACCCTCCACTAGCCGCTCCAAGCTAGCCCCGGCTCTCCATTTGGATTCAAACGGTTTGGATTCAAACGGAGAGCCGGGGCTAGCTCGGAGGCACTCCACTAGCCGCTCCCAGCTAGCTCCGGTTTGTTATTCAGGTTAAAGTGGGAAGAAGCAGCGGATCTGTGGGCAGCTGAGTGAAGTGGAGCCTGAGGAGGAAGCACCGGTTAGCACCGGTTTCACTATAGGCAGATTCACTCACTACAGGGGCGAGGAAATTAAACCTGAACAGCCAATCAGAGTGATCTCTCTCACTGACAAGCTCAGAGGCCAAAGTGCCGACGGTGCAGGACACACCACAAAAACAAGGTCGACAGACGCTCACCGACGGCCCGACTTTTGGTTGACGGCGGACTGTCGGCTTGGTGTGTCAGGGCCTTTAGACGTCAGTAATCCTGAAAACGGTGTTTACTTGTGAAAATTATCGTGCCAAACAAAACATCTAATTATCCTAAACATTTGTTTTGTCACAGAGCTTATTTTCAGCAATGGAAAACTCATAGGCTTTCTGATGAGGGAACCAGTGCAATGCCAACTTTCACATCAGCCTTAAGAAAAACATCATCCCTGGAGCATTTTATAATGAACAAAAATTAATACACCAGAGCTGGAAGACCCATCTGTGTGCCGGTCAGCTACAACAGTACTGGAGAGAGAGTTATGCATAAGAATGGGACGGTGTGCCAGCGTTGCCCTGCAGTTGTGAGGGATGTGAATGGAAAAACAGCGAACACACTAACGCACATCTGATGGCATCACCTGGCTGTGCCGATTACTGCCCAGATAGCACACATACATATGGCCGACGTTGGCCTGAGGACGACACATATAGCGTCTGACAAGCGTCGGCCGCATGGGCGGAATTTTAATACTCTTTTGTCCCAGCTCATCAAACGTCTCTGTTACGTCGGCTTTGGGTGGGCCCAGTGCCGTAGAATATACCCGCCCACATACGGAAGTCACCACAAAAGGCTGAATTTCATCTCTGCAGTGTTTGTTTGGAACTGAGCTCGCAGGACACAGCATCTCATCGCAGTTGGTTTCAGGTAAGCTAACTGGAATAAATTGGCAGAAAATAGCTTTATTGTTTCTTCTGTGACCGTTAAAAGAGGTTCCTGGTGAATGGCGAGGCACGACTGGGTGTATATAGCACAGGTCCCCACCAGCTAATGTTATCTTTCGTTAGCTGTTAGCTAGTTTAGCAGTTTAGCTCATGTTAGCTAACAGACTACAACTGTGGTGTTTTCATTTTATTTTCCCTAGCTGACGTTATCTGCTCATCTGGTTATCGTGAGCACTCGTTTTGGGTTAAAGTGGAAGTGCCCAGAGCTGCCACCCGTGGTCCCGCAGCCCCCCGGCCTGACCTCCGGGGCCCTGGACGGGTGCTCAAGTGTGGGTGACAGGAGCAGAGAGGAGCGCGCAGGTCAAATAGTGAAGTTTAAGGATGCCTTCGGTATGTTGTTAATGTGATTTTATGGACAATTTATCAGTCGAGGTCTCCTCTGCAAAGCAAACTGACCCGGTGGCTACAGGTAATAGCACAGTTTTGAAACCACTGTTTTTCCGAGATGAAGGACTGATTGTTGAGCTGCTGTTAACAGTTAACGGAGTTAACGCCGGATCCCGTTATTTAACAGTTTCAACACTAAATGAAGCAGAGTGACGGACCCAAAGCCTTCAATCTGGCTAAAATACAGCTGAAATGCTAAAAATGGCCATCAGATATTTTTTGTGGAAATTTGAAAATAAAGTTTGTCAAATTGACTTTTGTCTCTTCATTGTGCACACTTACACACGAAATAGGGTAACAGTCAGCTATTTTTCAATGTTAGCATTGATTTCTCACATTGAATGGTGAAATATTTGTAGTTTGAAAGGTCCGACCTAAATGAATAAAGGTCGTAGTTAACGAAGCATATGAATATTAATGAAGGAACGCCTACTGAGCGCAGCTTCTTTTATTGATCGTTTGAACGTCGCGTGGTGGTCATTTTCGATTAAAGGCCGACGTCTCAGCGACGTCTTGGCAATGAGCAAACGCTCTCCCTGCTACGTCTTAACGATCTAAACTTGATACATCAGGCTGACGTTGGCCAGATGTTCGTGTGCTATCTGGGTGGGATGAGGAAAAAACAAACTGGAGGCCAGCTCCTTATCCCCACTGCTTTCAAGCAAGCTTAGAACAGGAAAGCAGAACGGGATATGTTGTAGATGTTGCAGGAAACACACTGAACATGATAACGCCAAACGTGGCAAGCACCGACACCCTTCTGTAATGTAGTCTGTAATGACATGACAAGACACGATTACCTTCAGGGGATATTTTTTGTGGTGACGCAGTGGCAGAAGTGGATCAGTGTGGAAAAATGAAAAAAAAACTTTCTTGCAAGTGACACTGTAAATGTAAATATATTACTATATGTCACTGTAACCTGTTACTTTTACCCCTGACACTGTCCATAGGAATAGTTTTTCACAGCGATGGTTCAGCAGACTTACTGACACTAGTTGCTGGTTTGGTTTGAAATATTAGAAGTCTGAATCATAGCTTAAAAATGTCAAATGAGGAGTGTGTCCTTGTGGTTTTTCCAGTGAACAACATCCCTATTCACAACTCTGACAGCTCTCCTGAAAACCACAAATATTCAACCTCAAAGACAGTTCAACACGACACACACCCTCTCCGACAGATAAAACCATATGGCACATGCTCACACACACTCCAACATACTGTCTCACAAACACACAGAAATCTCAACACCACCCCTCCGACCAGCACACACCCATCTACACCCACACGCCTACACACACACAAGTATATCTAATGCAGATGCCCATATGGGGCAGGTGGCAGGTGAGCAGGTGTGTGTTCAGTTCCTCTGAGCTGAGGTCAGTGTGTGAGCAGCAGCAACAGCAGGTGCAGCAGCTCTAAAGGTGTGTGTCTGATAACACTGGAGCCTTGATGGTTTACTGCCTTTATCAGCAGCAGCGAGCAGGAGGATGGAGACTGAAACCTTTACACCTCTCTGTCTGTCTGTCTGTCTGTCTGTCCATCTGTCTGTCAGTTTGTTCAAGTGTCTCTTTCCTGAATGCAAAGGTATGTAATGCAGGCTTGACAAGTAGTTCTGATAAAGGCTGGTAGAGGAAGAGTGTACCTAAAGCTGCAACAACAGTGGGATAAGTAGTTCAACCACCAGTGTGCAGTGGCGCGGGCTACAGTTTGTGATGAGGTGAGGATGGGAGTCAGGAGTTAACATATCATGAGCTGCTGACGAGTCAAGGTGAGATAGAGTGCGATTTGGGAAGGCAAATTGGAGTTCCAGTGTCAAGTATCCTTTGAATTCTACCGAGGACAGAATCCCTCCTTCAAAGAATTCAGCGGCCATGAAGTACCCAGAATTCTTTGTGCACAATTTGCTGGTATTAAAGGCGGGGCCTCTTCAGTGATGCTCACCTGATGCACACCTCGCTCTCGTATGTGTTCACTGAATGCCAAGACACATTGCTAGTCCCTGTAGGACCCGACTTGGACCCATCTTAACAAGGAAGCATCCTTTGAGAAGCACTGAGAGACTATAAACTAGCTCGACAACATGGACAAACGCAAGTATGATGCTGAATATATTAAACTGTGTTGACCTTGAACTAATGACTAAAGAGAAATCCGGACCCTGGGCTAGACCAGTTGGGAACCACTGGGCTAGATGGTTTCCAAGCATATCCAACTGGGCACACTTGAGGGATTAAGACACTATTATACTCTGCCAGAACTGCTTGTCAGATGGTCAGATAGTGTCTGGAAACCAACTCCCTCCACACCTTTTAGACAATGTCTGTCACTTCTGAGAACTGTTCAAGGGCTTTGTGGAAAAGGCACGTCTGTATTCCTGCAAGTACGGCATTGGAAAGAAGAAGCATTTTGTTATCGGCCCAAAATGCAGGTACTATACTGGCAATGAACCAGAAAAATTAGAGGGGAACCTGCTGTTCAAAATTCACTAAAAAGGCAAGGAAATGAAGTGTATCTGTTAAACTGAAGCAACTTTCTGAGTTGGCCTACTTGCGAAAAGCCGGAACCTCATGTCTCTTTCAAGTGGGCTTTAACTGGGTTTCCATAAAGGGAGCCCTTTTCTTCCATTCAGCTTTAGCACTGTGACTGACAGCAGATGTTATGCCGAGTGTCTCTCACCTCGCTGCAGGTCGGCGGAGGGCCGAGGGCTCTGATTTCAACACTAAAACCTCTTAACAAGGCCAAAAACACAAAGCAGGTCCCTGTCATCTTACACAGCAGCATATGGGCCCCGGTTCCCACACCCAGCTCCATGTAAACATCTCATTAAGCTCTGCAGGGTGGGGAGCCCTCAGCCATGAAAGGAAGGGACAAAACAACAGCACCCTCCTCCACCCCCTCCACACAGACAGTGTCAATTAGGCCCCCGTTTGAGATTGCGGGCTGGAGGTGCTGCAGGTCCTGTGAAGCTACAGGTAATCACTGCAAATTAATACCTGCACGAGCTCAAGGGGCTTTCTGTGAACTCTGTGGAAGCTTTTAAAGGTATGGACGAAGCTCTCTGCATCCTGCACACCTGAGGAGTCACATCAGTGAGCATGTAGATCAAATACTTGTGTGGTTAAACATCTAAACACAAGCGTTTAATAATGGCTATATGACTGCACACATGGACAACGTGAAGGGAAAGAGGACAGAGGAAAATAAATGTCTCGTGTCCCCTTTCAAAGCAGGTTTAAGCAGGGCGTGATGAGTCGCAGGGTCAACAGAGGGGGCGGACAGATCAGGACTTTGGTCTCTGTGACCCATTGAGTGTCGCTCTGCTGGGCTCTTATAGGACACAGTGCACTCAACACAAAGATCTGAAGGTCTGTGAGAGGGACTCCGCAGTTTGAAGGTGTCAAATCCTCACCATTACCACCTGAATGGATGGCAGGTATCATCCGTATCTCACTGCGATCTGAGTCTCGTGTGTTTTATCTGCACAAGGCCTTTGTGTTGTTCATCTGCTGGCCCTCTTTGAGCCAGCTGGCCCTCTTTGAGCCCCAGAAATGGGGCTCAAAGTGCAAAATACCAGACTTCTCCTTTAAGTTTTTTCTGTATTCATACTTATATTTACATTTAATTTAGCAGTCCATTTTGGCCTCTGTATTACACATTAACACGCACTTTAATGCTACTTTCTGCTGTAACGGTGTCCTACAGAAGGTCTTTGAGTGTACGAAGCTGTCTGACTGGACCCTGAAATAAATGAATAAAAAGAGAATTTCAAAAAAGCTCAACTGAAATACCGTAACTTCAATACTGTACTTAGCCACAGTTATTGGGATGACGCTGAGTTACTGTACTCTCCATGCCTACACAGACTGCAGTCATGCAACAGCAGCAGCAGCAACATGTCGGAGCCCAATAAAGACAGACTTCCTGACCTGAAGAATGCCATTTGGTCTCAACACGTTAGCTTTTCTGACAGACTTTCATTGGCCTTTATTTTGCTTTGATTTCTTTTCTCTCTCTCTCTCTTTTTTTTTTTGACCTTTGCATGCACAACATCCTCGGTGGGAGGTGAGCTGGGATGCGGGAGAGGCTTCACTCTCACCACCATCACCACAACCACAACCAGGAGCGACAAGTGTGTGCTTGACTGCATATTTGTGGAGGTGGGCATGTTTGCTTTGGCTCACACGATTATCTCTGGTTAAGTACAGTAGGTGAGAGCCCACACTGGCTGAATTCACAGGAAATATGTCTGTTTTATAGTCTGGCTCTTTTGTAACACCAGGAGAAGACATTAATCATCTCTTTTGTCTGTAAATATATATCACTGCCTGTATTATCTCTGGGAGGATCTCTCCTTTTTTTGCTTTTTGCTTTCTTTTATCAACAGAAATGGGAGGGATGTGGAAGCTTGGCACCCTGATGCTTGATGGGGAAAGCTGTGAACGCCAGTTGCAGTTTGCTGTATTGTGTTTAGATGTTGCAGGGAAAAAAAATCAGGTCTATGCTCATATCTAAATTATGATTCATTACGTCGACTGTGGGCTCAGGCTGCATTCAAGTGACAGCACAGGGGGAAAAATACATATTGTCTCAGAGCAACAGCGCCGTATACGTCTGCGTTTACAGCTTAGTGGTAAATGATTGAGGTGTCCTTTCAAGGCGAAACACACCATTGTTTCGCTAACAATCCACAATCTGACGCAGGAAGTGATACACAGGACACAAATACAATGACCAGCGCGGCTGCGGGTTCGCGACAACAGAATGGCGGCTCCACGGAGCAGTGGGAAAATGTTCCTGTGTGCTCTCTGGAGCACCCGAACACACACAAATACACAAACACATACAATACAGATGTGGAGGGGACCTGCGAGCCTGCACACAGATACTGTACAGAGAGACATCAGACTCACGCACGCACAAACGTTCACTCCTCAGAGTCCTGGATTTTCATGCCAGCAGTCCTGACACGTTACATGCAGGCCTAGTTAGAAAAGTACTCAGACAAGGAGCCAGTGGCAGGATGAATTAAGGCAGCAGTGACAAACATCACAGGCACTGTCTCAAAAAAAAACAAGAGCTGAAGCTTTGGAGCTGATCCAAGCAGGGGCCTTCTCCTCCAAACACTCAACGTTTCCCTCTGTCCAACCTTCCTCCTGAACTTGGACCTAATCCGGCTCTTGTCTCATGAAGGAGAGACACTTTTCCTGCCAGCTTCTTATTTCTTTATTTAGCTTTTCTCTATTATTTATAAAGGACGTGAAACAATCAGGTGGTAGTCTAGGAGCTGCGTCGCTTACTAGAAGTTATCTGATGTAATATTGTGGGGTTTAATTGTGGATGCAGGAGGGGTAGGGTTGTTTAAGGCGGAAAATAAATGTCAGAGCTTATTGTTGGACCTTGTATAGAAGGATATAACTCGTAGTGGTAACTACAGAACTTATGTGATCTGGTCAGGTAGGATTTGAATCAAGAAATTTCTGAACTGACAACTCAAAGCTCCATGAATCCCACCTGCTGAACAGACGGTAAAATTTTATACATCTTTTACTCACTATGACAGTCACTTATGATAATGACGGTTAATTCAGACACGCCATCTTCAAGATTTCTCACTCGTAGGCACATCACGAGAATTGATTCTTCCGTAACAAGTCAATGCTAAAATTCCATTACAGGGGGATGCAAATCTTCCAGACCTGATGAGGCAGCATACACGCCTACAAGTGTTCTAGTCTGCCGTTACACGCCAAAGGAAGAAGAAGAACACCTACCAGTGCCGAAGAAGAAGAACAACACACTGAAGAACAGCGACAAGTTCAGCTGCGCTTCGGCTCATCAAAAAGAAAATAGTTTTTTCCTGAGATATTTTTACATAAATTGTTTATTCTCTGCAATGGTAGCACCGCATATTTACACCACGCTACAAACAGCATGACAAGGCGCTGAGCATCGTCACTGTCACTTTTTACCCAGCCATACAATCACAGTGGAGGAGGGGCGGGACAAATAGAATACCACAAAGACCAACTGTCACATCTGACCATACACGAGATGAACGGAGTTGAAATAGGCACTGTAGGCAGTGGTTCCCGACTAGTGGGTCGTACAACCACTCTGAATGGACCACAAGTGACTCGTGAACGTGTCAAGTTTGTAAAGAACACACTTTATTTTGAAGTACAGTGAATTTCATCCACAGAGCTTTAATTTTGAAGTGCTGTTTCCTGCTGTAGAGAAGGTGACAAACAGACAGCTACTTGACAGAGACAGCAAACTAACTCCACCAGAGCCAAACAGAAGTATGATGCCAAATGTTAAACTGTGTGGACCTTGAACTAATGACTGAGGAGAAATCTGGACCCTGTGGCTGGACCACTGCTGTCTATGTTAATATATCAAAATCATGAACCCACATAGATCACTACTTTGTGTTTGAGATGGATCATCAGGGATTTATAATAAAATTTAAATAAATGAAATTACATGTTTTTTGATAAAGAAGTTTATATTCAATTACAAAGGATTTATTGTTTTGTTTTTTACGTGGTATCAAATTTGGTATTGATATATATTTCAGGGTATTTTTGCAATAATGATATTCTTGATGATATAAATTTTAAAAAATATTTTATTATTAATTTAAGAACAAAATAAGTGATATCGTTTTACAGTTTGCTTCAAATATTCAGTAAAAACTAAAATGATCTCTCATTTCTTTAGTTTGTGAACAACAACAGTAACTCAGAGTGAGATTCAGATTCTGTTACAATATTAATAGTTCAACACAATAAAATCTACCACAGATTACACATTTAAACAGCTCCCAAATACACAAATAAATAAAAAAAAAATCAACAGGTGATTCCCTTCTTTTAGTAAAATCCTACATGATTGAGTTGTTTGAGGGAGAGACGCTGTGCTGCTGCCAGAGGAGCCGCTGACTGAGTTCCCTCTGAGCGGTAAGTCACTAAAAGAGTCTGAGAAGTCCGGGGCTGTTCATGAAACATTCAGGACGCCACAGTTTATTCCACACTACTGAAGCTGCTCCTCTTTTTGTGGAACCAACGCAAAGTCTGTCATAATTTAACTTTCAGCCATGCTTGTTGTTGCCGTGGGTAAAACAAGTTGAAATAGCACGAGTATCACGATATGAATTTTTCATATGGTATTAAAAATTATACCGGTACTATTGTGAACGAGATGATATGGCACACACAATTTCTGCTATTGACGCACTGTATTGGTGCTGATATATGTAACACCATTTATTTTATTTTTACACTGTGATTGCATGATTCCAGTGTTACTGAAGATGTCTATAAACTGCGTTTTGCAAATGAAATTCATCAGTTTTTTTTCTTGTTGTCAGATTTGCGAATACGTTTTAATTGTCTTGTGTTTTAATCATTTGCAGCATTTCTTTTCTAAATGTTGTCTGTGTTGTCAAAGTGGTGCAGATGTCGTGTTCATGTTTGTTAAGCTGCAGTGCATTCAGCTCTCTCAGCCCCCACAGCTTCTACATAATGGGTACTTTTGCTTTTGATACATATATTTTACAATTTGCTGCTAATTGGTTGAGTAAAACTTTGAATATAACACTTTCTAGTTCTGAGTATTTTTTCCTCTACTGTTAATGACTGATGAATATTGGTGGATGGCTGCATGATCAGAAACCAGTAACAGCACGGTGGATTTGGCTTTGAGGCTTTTGAGTCAACCCAAGCAGCACTGGTTAAACACACAGTGACCCGCTCAGAGCCGCTCCACCATCAGACCTACAGCACTCAGACTGACCTCCCATCTCTGCTCCTCTCTGACTGCACACTCTCTGTTCTCTCTGTTTACCGTCAACACAGATAAAAAGCCTTTTCCACCTCGGATTGTGTTTATTTGTCTTTTCCTTTTGTCTCTTTTCTTCTTTGGATGAGAGAACCTCCAGCATCATTTGTGGGCACTTTGTTGGAGGATTCTGGGTCTAATCGCTCTGAAACCTGATGCGGCAGGTACTCGCATGGCTGCGTGATTGTCTCAGAATACTTTAAGTGGGAAAGTGTTTGCACGTTAAGCGTCTGCTTGGGATGGAAAAACCCAGATATATTGTTGTTTGTCTCAGTAGTCTCTTCATACTGCTCTCGTGCCTCAGGTAGTGCTTTAACTGAATAATTTGATTTAATTTAAACCAATTAAAGAAAATGTTCCACTGGGAGAAGATCATTTAGGGTTTTTTTTTTTTTTAAATTACACTGCTTCAGAAATGTTCTTGAATCGAACATTGTCTTCACATTGCTTTATTTTTAAAACATTCAGGAAAATAAATCTGTTTCTCACTTCCTAATTTCCGATCACCGTTTATTTATTTAGATGCTCATCAAAGTGCAAAAGCACGCAGGTTCTTGTTAATAGTTTTCGCCAAGCAGGGAGCTCTGACACGACCTTGACACCACAGAGCTGCACTGATTATGCTGAAAGAAAAAAGAAAAGAGCGAGGAAGGCAATCTGATAGGAATGCCGTTGGAATTCCCCGGAATCTCCCCCCTTCCCTCCCTCCACTTTCCCCCATCACTGTTCACGAATCCATAAGGAGTTTTAACGTGCAGCACAATAGACAAGGGGAGCTATTCTGCGACCATAATGCAAGGAAACGTTACCTCAGTGCAAAAAATGTCAGGACTATAGAGGCCCCCGGTCCTGGAAACAATCAGTGAGGAAGCTGAGGCAGGTGCCCACCTCCTGTGAAAATATCCTACTGCAGAGGGAAGGGCTGGGCGTGTCGCTGTCGACCGCAGCAGCAGGGCAGAGGAGCAATTAAACCATAAAGTCATAACTGCTCTACCCCACAATTCACTGTACTAAACACCATGATGTGTGTCGCCAAACACAGGCACTCGCATGCAAAGCGGTTCATCACTGTATGCAAGTGGTTACTGTCATGCACCGTGAAAACACAGCCACACGCAGCCAAGGCCAGTTGTCACCAGTTGGGAGAAAAATAATTAAAGTCTTTTATTAAAGTTGCTGTGCCACAGTGGAAAACAGTCCTATACGAGACCTGCATGTGGGTTTTAAATTAAATTAATATTAGGGATTCCCAATAATATCGGTACATCTTCAGTGTCGGCTTTAAAATGAACGATCACAATCGGCCACCCTGCTTTTTCTTTAATTTGCACAATCAATGAATATTACATACACTGAAAGGTATTGTATTTCATGTCTCCATCTGCTGGTGGGCCATTACGATAGCAGTATACCTGTATCATATGATGCTACAGTAGAGACTTGTAGTCTTAGAGGTACTGACTGATCACATTTGAGCAGCAGATCAACAGTCCATGTGCAGAGCAAAAAAAAGGGCTTTGAGGTTTTTTTTATCATTTAATTTTAAATGAAAGTAGGTTGTCTTTAACCATTTAGCACTTTTTTTTTATTCATCTGCATTCATATGCAGATATCTGAGCGACTCCAGGATGGTGTGATGTCACAATTGCAACACTTTATGGCATGACCATGCAAATGTGTCCAACTTTTCCACAGATTTGACGAATCGTTGTAGTTTCCTGTGAGTTTTACCAACTGTAGCAGTTTCCCCGCATAATTTCACCAAACTCACTTCATGTCAGAGATGGGACCAAGTCACACATGTGCAAGTCTCAAGTAAGTCCCAAGTCATTTTTTCTTGGGCAAGTCAAGTCAAGTCAAGTCAAGTCACAGGTTATGTCAAGTCAAGTCAAGTCCTGTAATAGGTCAAGTTAAGTCCAAGTCAAGTCACTTTATTATTGCAATTTTACCTGCAGAATCTGATCTTAATAAAGTGAAAAGACAAGATATAAGTAACTATCAGTAAACATTGACTTCATCGCTGCAATGTTTACTTTGCAGGGAAGACCCCCATGCGTGCGCGCGCACACACACACACACACACACACACACACACACACACACTAACCAAGGCAGCAGCCAAAATCACCCATTTAGCTCATTTAACCCCGTGTTGCTCGTTCATAAAACATACAGCTGGTCTTGTGATGAACCGGTCGGAATGTTTGCTCACGTTTTCTGGGGTTAATTTTGGCAAATAAAACTTCCACTAACCCGCCCACCCCACCCCCTTATCGTATAAGCTAACATTAACTAACTACCGACTAACCAGATAATATTAGCTAATTGACGAGCACTTACTGGGCAGAATGGCTCTTCAAATGACGAACAAAGTTTGAAGTTGTTGCCTGGCTGTCCGAAATGTTTATGCCACATGTCTTGCACTGTGCTGTTCGTCTTTTGCCGTAATAATAGTAATAACAAAAGACGATGACTCTGGGTACCCCTCCCGCTGACATGTTGATGCCTATGTGATATAAGAGGGCCTGTTTCTCCAATAAACACATAAGGTACGTAGAGAGGGCATGACTGATTGACAGGGTAGTGATCCAGTCATGACAACGCCATTCTCAGCCTGCGCTCCTACCAGGTAATCGACATTATTTTTTAAATTAATTTATTAATTTTATATTCTAACCGAAAACATGATGTGAATAACACTCAAGTCATTCACGTCATCGTGTCTCAAGTCAAGCCAAGTCCCGAGTCTTTAACTTCCAAGTCTGAGTCAGGTCTCAAGTCTTTTATTTTTTGTCAAGTCAAGTCACAAGTCATCAAAACAGCGACTCGAGTCCAAGTCACAATGACTCGAGTCCCCATCTCTGCTTCATGTTTCAGTTTCTAAAGATGCAGACGTGCAACAGGAACAACTCAAATTTACCAACAAAAATGACTGCTTAGGACTGTGCGAGGCGATTCCCTGATGTCCTGCAGGACAGCCTAGGTGAGCTGTTTTGCACCATGTGTAACTTGTAGTGGAACACAAACACCTTTCTACTGCTACACACTGGAAGATGGCTGAAATGTGGAGACATCAGACAGACAAATCCCCATGACAGAAGCTGCTGTATACAGATCTAATGCATGTGCTCAAAGAATCAAGGTGAGTTAGATTAAATATGCATGGCCATTGGTAAAGTTTGGTTAGTATATATCACAAAGTCATCACAGTGCGGTTTTATTCTCACTGAAAGATGTTGCCTTTGATTTTGAATGAGTTGTACAAAACAAATTGCATATATTTTTGCAATCTCCCAAAATATTGGCCGTCGCCCACAGAGGCTTATTATTGTCAGACTAATAGCCACTGGGGTCTGAAATTGGATTTTAAGCCCAGCTCAGACCAACGATTCACAACGAGACGAGTTGAAACAAACAACTTGCAATGCGTCGTTCTGCAACATTCTAAAAACTTGCTGGTTTGAGACGGTGTATCATCTCTATGCAACAACTCTCTGTACTTCTGTTCTGATTTTCAGCTTTTCAGATTTATTTTGTGATTGAATATAATTTGCTTCTTAAAATAAGCACAAGCACATACAGCGAGCAGCAGCAGTGACCCACCATCTGACACTGGCACACTGTGAGGACAGAAACAGAGGGCTCAGCGGGGACGGAGCACCTGCTGCAGCAAGCAAACAAGCCGTCTGTGGTCTGTTTGACTTGACCAGCAGACTTCACTACAAGCTGACTGGCTGTAGAAACAGGTGACATACGTTATGTTCTAAAACCAGCTGCCAGTGATTTGACCAGTTGCAGGTGACACCATCAGCCAGCTTGAGTCGAGCTCAGACGAGCCAGTTCACGCCGCTGCAACTTTTCTCTGCAACGTTCAAAAATGCAATCTTAGTTAAATAAATTAAAATAAAATAAATATGTATGCAGAAGGAAAACTGCCTCTGAAACTTCTTTCAGGCAATACTGAATCCAAGGACAACTCGTTAATAATATGTTATTAAAAAAGGCAAATTTAATCATGATATCTTGCAAATGATTAAGTCTGTTTGTTTTAAACGTCATACAGAATTATTCTATTTTTATAGAATAATAACTGTTGGTCCCCTGGAGCCATTCTGTGTAATGTTAATGCTGGAGTTCAGCACTGCTGTTACATCCAATATGGAACAATTAATCTGCAATTTTTAAAAAGCCAGAATGAAGCAAAGACATCTGAGTGCAGTCAGCAGCATGTGGAAGCCTGCAGTCCTCTCTGATTTACAGTCTGTCTAAATCAGCTGAAAGCAGGTGTGTGGAATTATGATGAGATACTGGAACTGCAGAGCGTTTGACAGTGAACGACAGCCTCCAGATTTTATTGATCGATGTGTCCCTTTAATTTACAGCAGCAGTTAACCCAGTTAGAGAAGTGTTGCTGAAGGCATGTGAGGGTCGGTTCACACCAATCAAAAATTAGGGTTTTCCCACTCACTCTTCATAACATCCGGCCGCGTAGGTGGTTCTACATTTACTTGCAGAGGTTTTGAGATATACATCGTTTAGATCCACAGAACTGTCCCGACTCAAAGTCCACACTTGGTCCAAAGTGATTCTTTGGTGACAGCAAAGGCAAAGGCTCACAACTGTTTGAATTTTTCCTACAACTCATAGTGCCACCACATTTAAATTTTTAATAAGCCATCAAGGAAGCTGGCCCTGGCCGGCGAAAACAATCTTATGAGTGATAAGGTAAAGAAACTCTAGCAAAAGTTCAGTCAGGAAGGTAATACTTTTTATATAAGTTTCTTTCTCATCCTGCCATTCATTCCTTGCATGCATGCTCACTCACTGTCTCTGGGTGTCATTGTCTGGGTTGGTCAATTGAGTCATCAGCTGATTCACAATCAACCAATAGCACAGTGACACACCTTCTCTGTCAGCCTATCATGTTACTGCTCCTCATCTTAAATATGGTTCTTTCTCTGCTGCTGCGGTCGTGCCCTCCACCTGCCCATCACCACATAGTCTTTACGGATTCATCAGCCTCCTCTGCCTCATCAGCCATCAGCCTCAGAGTCATCAGCCACCACCACCAGTGTCTGGACACCATGGGGGGTTTTATCCTGCTGCTGCTCAGATGTCCCTCGGTCATAAGACTTCTGTTAAATCTCAATCAGAACAAATCATCTGTTAATCTGTACACTCATATTCTTAAATATTATCTTTACTTCACTCTCCTGTCTCTCCTGATTGAAATATCTCTGCTCTCTAAAGGTAAAATATCCTTTCGGAAGACTAAAAAAGTCAAAGTCAAAAAGTACATTTCTTACTGGCCAAAGTGGCCGGGCTGAAGGTGAAGTTAAAGCTCACGTCTTTATTGGGTAGTTAACATACACAGTACTGTCTCTGTGTCCCTTTGGTGCCTTAAATGTACAGATCTTGCCGTGCTTCAGGAAAAATTACTCTATTATTAAAACATATAACATTCTTTATTATAAATGCACAGTGAGAATAACAGGTGCAACATGTTAAAAATCTCTTAAATCACTTCTTGGACACACATCATATTGTGTGACGAAGAAATAATCCAAAGCACAGCTACCTCATCACAAGTAGGTGCTTGATGCAAAAAACAGCAACAAAAAAAGATTATATTAAAATAATTTTTGATTTTTATCAAAAATTATTTTAATATAATCTTTTTATTAAAATAATTTTTGATTTTTATCACTGCAAACAATGAATTTATTTGTTTGTCAAAATCAAACTATGTGTATCACCACAGCATGACTCAGCTCATGATGTCAGCAAAAACATTGCTCCTGCTGTAAACTGATTGAACTGCCTCGTCGAGTTTGGAGTCCTGATTCAACTTTCTGAATTCAAAGACCCAGGATCGAATCAGACTTCGATCAAATCTTGCAGACACCATGAGGAGAAAGGCCTCCGGTACAAGAAGATAATCAACCAATGAAAATATATAGGATAGAGCTCCTCTTGGGTGAAACGACAACCAGTTCTCATTCCATTCCCAGGTTGTCAAATACCAACTGTCTGTCACGCCCCTCAGCATCTCATAGCAACTCACAAGGCACCCTTTAGTTTCTCTATGTGATGCCCAGTGTTATTTTTGACTGCTTGTTTAGATTTAGTCTTTGGCCTCATTTACACCGCAAGCGATGCGTTTGCGTAGCGCTCGCAAACGGTTGCTGTTTACTCGCGTTTTCATTTCATTTTCATGTTAACAGGTTAGAGCATTCACAACGCATCCGTTCGACACGTTGCTCGAGTCGCTCTGCTTTCGCGAGCAAGCTCGAAAATAGAAGAGATGCCAATTTTTTGCGCGAGTTGCAAGCAAATGGTCGCGGTACTCAACAAAAAATCGACATCTACGGTGGCCGAGAGAGGTCACAACACGCAAACACGTGTTTAGTAGTAATACAAAGCAGACAAACACTACTTACCCATTTGTAGTGCTAAATATTAATTCTCCAAGCGTTGGAATAATCACTGGTGTGCAAACCTGTCCACCCTGGGCTTTGGGTCCAAACTCACTTCTTCTTCTTTGAGGTTTATTGGAGATTTAACGCCACCAACTGTTCAGGTGTGGGTTGTATTTTGATGGGACAGTAGCGGCCACTGCGCGACGCATCTGTTCGGTTTTGGTGTGAATACATGTGTGCTGCCGCTACGCTTACATTATGGACCGCTTCGCAACCGCATCACTTGCGGTGTAAATGAGGCCTCAGTCATGGAACAAAAATGCTTATTAGTGTCAGTCACACTTCAGTCATTTTTATTCTTCACAGTTTTAGTCAAAAAAAGGAAACATAGATTCCACCTTAGTTTTCATTATCAAGATCTATTTTCAGTTCATCATCGTCTCCTTTTCGTCTCCAAGTTCGTTGATGAAAGATTTTCGTCATACTTTTCGTCAGTGAAAGTAACACTGGTGATGCCCAGCTAAACCCACGTTGCAACATGTGGTTTATGTTGTGAAACAGTTGCTCTTAGGTTTAGGCAACACAACTACTACGACTTCCTCGCTCTTTTTCATCATCATTTGCTCTCAGCGTCAGGCACTGCCGTGGATGGGTTTACGTTGGAGTTAGATTGAAAGCCTGGTGCATGTCATAAAGACGCAAGAGGCTGTTGATAACACGCGACGAGTGGGCATGACAAAGTGCCAATATATGATGACCTGGCAACAGGAACGGGCTAGAAATGACCCTTACAGCTAACACTTGTACTTAAGAGTTATTAAGATGAAATGCTAAGAAAAGAATCACTTAAGGCCAAAAACAATCCATATATTTTCTGTCAAAGCCAGAGGGAGCCACTGGAGATAGGCTAAAGAGCTGCATGCAGCTCTGGAGTTGCAGGTTGCCGACCTTGGTTTAGAGCAATGATTGGTAAGGAGTGCCAGGTAGACGCTAAACTTATTGTTTAATTGTTTGCTAGATGTGAAAAATAAAAAAAAGCTGAAAATGGCACCATTGTTTCTGACTCATTTCTCTTGAGCTCTGCTCTCTTTGAGGGCCATAATCTCCCCCACCACACATCAAAAACAAAGTGCAACACACAGACACACACCCACCACACTTCCTGTCTGAGACATGATACATGCTGATGATTCCAGACTACACACGCTGTGTATCGTTCGATAAATTACAGGGACATTAGAGGCACAGAATACTGTATTTTCTTTTCTGTGCCCTGGTTTTTATCCGACATAATGAACGGCTGGGCGTCCCACGAGGGGTGGCAGGGATCAAAACTCTGCGGCCTCCCGGAGGATTTCCTTTAATGTCTTTGTGCAAGCGTGGATTTGATACCCTCCTGGTTTTAAATTAGATCCCACTACATCCATTAGTCACAGAAGCCTGTTAATATGTCTCTTCAGAGGGAGGGGACCCCCACATAAAGGTCTATACCACCCTATTGTGACTCTGAATCCCCATTAGGTTGTGATATAGACAGCAGGCGCGCCCAGAAATTCTAAAAAAAAACTAAGAGAACCTTGAGTTTGACTGAGCAAACTGTCATGTGTCCTCTCGTGAGTTCCTCTGGTTCTAGATGCAAAAATTACTTTTTAACTTTAGAGGAATGTGAAGTTTGTGTGGAGCAGGTACCAGTGGAGTCACAGCGTCGGCGCAGTTCGGACAGTGTCAAGTTGCTGCTGAGAGGTGCTCCAGTCCGAGGCCAGGGAAGAACTCCTCTGCCATCTTTGATTGTACTGACAGTCGTGCACAGTATGAAGGTCCTGGATCAGACCTACAAATGTTTAAAAAAAGCACAGGTCAGTTTAACTGTTGGCTGAAAACTTTTACTTTATTTTAATTAAAAAAAAGAGATAAGAGATAATGAAAAGAGTTTGTGCAGAAGGACGGAAGGAAGAAAGGATGGGGAAAAAAGGCCAAAATAACCAAAAGAGAGGAAATCATGAAATGGTCCCACTGGAGATAATGTTTTTGTGTGTTATTAAATGTAGAAACAGAGGCACGGTTTTTTAAAAAGAACAGAGAAGAATAAAAAAAACAAAAAACTTATCTCATTAAGCCTTTCAAAAGTAAATATGCATAGAGAGGTGAAGCCCCTTCCCTACTGCTGGACCACTATGGGACCCTATCTTAAAAAAGAATATGGACAGTAGTCAACAGTACTGCTGCAAGATATAAAAAAATCATATTGTGATTGCAATTTGAGTGGTATTTTTTGTGGGAATTGTCATTTTTTGCATTATCACTGAAAACAATATATAAATAATGGGATTTTTTGGGGGATTCTGTGCCAAACAAACATCTTACCTCATGTCTGGAATAGGGCTGCAATGATTAGTCGACTAATCGATGACTGATCGACTATAAAAATAATTGGTGACTATTTTAGGAGTCAACTAATCGGTTTGAGTCATTTTCCATAGAAAAGTGCTATAAAACTACCTCAAAATACTCTTACTGCAGCATCTTACGTTCACATATTGGCAGCTTTACACACTCTCCCATGACGGTGAACTAAAACCCTTTGGCGTGAGTACGACACAAGACATTAGATAACATAATTTTGGGGTTTGGGTGAGACAGACCGACATTTTTCAACATTTTAACACATTTTTCGATAAAATAATTAGTCGACTAATCGAAGAAATAATCGTCAGGTTAGTCGACAATGAAAATAATCGTTAGTGGCAGCTCTAATCTGGAATATGATTTGTGGGCCTGGGCACCTCTATAGCTCCTCGGTGCCTTATTTATAGCGCTATGTTGTTACACATTTTACCTCTAAATAAAACTGAAGCTCTGCAATTTCGATAAATGTATGATTAATTGTGCAGCTCTAGTCGACAGCAAGAGACAAATGACTTTTTGATCTCATGTGAATTGTATCATGGACTACACACATGGTGTTTGACAATTTAAAAGATAATTTTGCAAGTCAAGGAAGTCACAATTTGGCAAACTATTTAAGTATAACTACACAAATCACATAAGTGACAGCATGAAGCTACGATGCCTGGGAGTGACCAACAGGTCTTGCTCGTTCTTTCACGTAACCCGCCAATTAAAAGACCTTAAGTTGTACATTTGTGTGAGGAATATAGCCAAGTTATCCAGCTTGCTAGCTAACTGGTGTTGGTGACGTGTAATGTGCGAGACAAGAAATGTAGTTTACTGAGCAGTTTCTCACAAAACTAAATGGTGCTACAGACACCTACGCCAAACAGCGACTTTCTTGACTTGCAAAATTATCTTTTGAGCTGACAAACACCATGTGTGTAATTCATAGCACAATTCAAACGGGATCAAAAAATTATTTATGTATCGCTGTACATGTTTCTTCAGAGATAAGCTTCCACCGGAGGGGCTTTGCTATTCTACAGCTGTACAACTGATGCAAGTGCATATAAATCCGACGACGACACCATGATTGGCTCAACACATTACTACAATACAATGAAGAGGCAAAAAATACGTCATGCCTCTTTTTCAAAGTAGCTGCAGTACTGTTATACACGCTGCTCGCCAAGCAGCCGATGTTTGCACACGGGGTCAGTAAAACCGGGAATTTTTAAAATCAGATTTTAAAAAAAGACATTACTTCACGGGGTGTTTTTCAGCCCCAACAGCAGACTAAACTCTGCACAAGTTTGCACACAAAAGATAAATGACATCAGTCTTCAACTTCAGTGGTTGGTTTCCGGTTGCTGATACCGGCCCAAAGCTGGCATAAGTGCTACTAACTTTAGCTGCGTCCACACCCTCAAAACCTCATTAAATCCAGGAGCCATATATGGGTCCAAGCTGGCTCATATTTGGTCCTCAAGGGGTCCACTTTATACAAAATACAGCTGAGTGTGCTGACGTTCGGCGCATCTTCGCTGTAAAAAAGATAACTTCCTCTTGTGTACACTTCACATCGCACATACAGTCTACTTTTGGGTTTTTTAGCATTCAGGTTCTCTTGCTTCCCCATTTCCACTTGACCTTTCCCTCTTACACTCATTCATCCTTTAACAGGAAATGACCAAAAAGATAAAACATAAAAGGAACTTTGATTAAAGACTACAGCAGAAGACAGACACAGCCATCAGGATCTGAGAAAATGTGAGAGTCTAGGGTCAAAAAGCCAAAGCTGTGTGACTACATGTGTTCATGGGTGTGTGGATGTGTGTTTATCGCTGCCCAGGATCTCAAGAGGGTGCAGCAGCATTGTTAATACATGGTCATTTTGTGTTGCACTGAGTGACAGACGGGCTGGAAATGTGAGTTCCCGGCTTTCTTAGGAAGGTGGCAGTGGGCCGCACTCGGGTGGGTTTAGCTTAAGGAAATGACACTTTCTCCCGCAAGATTTCAATCTGAGCGGAGTGCGCTGCCAGGCACAACAATGTTGTGTTGAAAATGGGAGTGGGCCACGTTATCCTCCCCCGGCCGGCCCGGTTCCGTACCGAAGGAGTGGTCCGGCTGGTGGGCCTGATAAGCACCTGCCACGAGGCTGTGAGGAGGAGAAGGGGTGCGCCACGGTACAAACTGTTCTACCGTGAGTGACACATGCATGATGTCAGCCACCGCCAAGTCCTCTACGGGTAAATGACTTACAGTAAAAAATAAAAGGGACTTAGAGAAAAGATGTAATCACAAATCACTCTGCAGCAGCCACAGGTATTTATCGGCTCCGACTGGCTTCAACCAGCAGTGATACAAATATAACACCCAGGTAGACATGCTCATTTTAGCCCCTTTTAGCGATGCAATAATGCGCCACCACAAAATACCGTCCATCTCCATCCAAGCAGTGCTCTCCAACATTGTTCAAAATGTAGTTGGCAGTTTGAGAGAGAGGTATTAAAAATAAGCAACCACCGTATAATTTTTTCTCTGGCCTGCATGCTGCTTTCTACTGTTGACTATCCTGCTTTACAGCCGCTGTGACGCTGAACGTGACACACCAGAGAAAAACAAGAACAACAACAAAAAAGCCCAGAAAGACCGACTCATCAACTGCAGAGCCATGTACGCAGGTCTAGATATAGGAAATGGCAAATGAACTGCACTTATGTTGCGCTTTTCTAATCCTCCGAACACTCAAAGTGCTTTTACACTACGAGTCCAAATCACACATTCCAAGGCCGAGACTACTGCACATGGTGCCTCCTGCTACTCAGTCATCATTCACACACTCACACACCAATGGAACGGCCTTAAGGAGCAATTTGGGGCTCAGTATCTTGCTCAAGAATACTTCAGCATATGAAATAGAGGAGCCAGGGATTGAACCGCTGATCTTCCAAATAGTGGACGGCATATTTTAACAGGTTATCGCAGGTTTAAAAAACCCACATACTGTACATATAATTGGGTGGAATAAAGGTATCTGTATCATTTTCTTAACCCAATTTCCAAAATAAATGTTGGCATTGTGCGTTTCTGCAAAGCTTGAATCTGTTTTATTTGTATGTAATTGTGTGGCAGATACGTTGAAAAGATAGAAAAGATCATGTTTTGGCTGAAATACCAGCTTTTGAAGACACAATCCTGGCTTGAACTCAACACCAGACAGAACACACAATTTTTCGTGGCAATGTCCACGTTGGAAACACAGCAACGGGTCACTAAAAAACACCCATGTTTGGTGGCTGAGCAGCCACTGGAAAAATATTAATGACTAGAAAACAATCAGTGTTTTTTCTGTTTGCTGGTCTTGAACAGTGGTCTACAGCTTAGCAGCCATCTTGCCTAGATGACACACCATCCACCATCCCCTCAATCTCCAAATAACAAAGTCAGCTCATATAATAGGCCACTCTAAAATATCGAGAAGTGTGAAACGTATGTAGGGTAACCACGGTTTTCAGAAATGACATTGTAAGCAGTATTTTCTGGCTCATGAATACCAGTCATGTAAACATCTAATGGGTAATACTAACTAAGGATATCATGCTTCTATAATACAGATGCGTCTGCAAGGAAATCAAACAAGGAGATTTTGTATCATCTTAAACATTCACACTGTCTTATACCCAAGGTGACCAAACAACCACGGCCAGTGCTGGATATATAAATTAGTTTTGATCACAAATTGTGTTTGTCACACTGCTGCCTTTAAACAGGACTCATGAGGATGGAATCTGACATGGAAAATTTAATAGGCATCTAATCAAAATGGTTTAACTGAAATGCCAAGACAATGCAAACAGTTGTTGACTTTTTGCCTTAAAAAAAACAACAAAGATTTGCTGTTTCTGAACTGAAAGAGTTGGTGGTGCGAGTGTTAGGGAGTCGAGCACAGGGCCATTACCCTCTCAGATCCTAATTACAGAGGCCAACTGTGGGACACAGAGAGCGAGAGACATGCCTGGACATGTAAATGTAGTCCAACATTTGGGCCCCCTCTCACACACACACACACACACACACACCTGTAACCAGGCCTCACTACAGCTACTCTGTCAGTCACTCTGTCTTTGAGTATGAAAGCATTTTATGGTTTATTTAAGCCTTTTGAATTGCTTAATGGGTGTGGTTTACCACATTAGAGAATACAATGAGCAGCGTGGCGTTCAATCACAGGAAAATATTGTTTCAGTTTGTTCAGTTTACCTTCCTGTGAGTGACAACTGGCCTTAAACACTGAAAACTCCCACCCATCTGGTTCTAGGCTACAATCCTAATATAACTGTAAATCTGCGGCTGCTCTCAGAGTGGGGTCACTTGCAGTTAATTTGGCCTGACAGAAATCTTAATGGAGCACAAGACGGTTTTATTCTTTGTGTGACACTGCCCAGAACCTGTGAGGTGACAGACTGGAGGCAATTTACGAGTGCTCATAAGGATGTCTACGCTCTAGACTGAAATATCTCCATAACTGTTGCATGAATTGCCATGACATTTTGCATTTTGCTGACTTTGGCCACCCCCTGTATTTTCCTCGAGTGTCATCAGCAGGGCAACGTTTTCACTGGATTATAATGCAGGTATTTTGTCATCAACCAAAGTATTGAACAAATCAAAGTTCTGACCTGATTATGTCGCTACAGGAGAAGTCATGGAGGGGACTCTGGGGGAGGTACAACAACGTGAATAAGTCTTGGTCCTCTTGTTCTTTGGAAAAGGAGGAGAAAAAGAAAAGAAAAAGTGTGTCTGAGCCACCGACCAACATTTATTTCAGAGAGAAATCCTTATTTTTGAAACGCCTCTCATTCCCATGGTTATTGGCTGAATAGGTTGTTATATATCGGCAAAAAATCCAATATCGTGCATCTCTACTTTGAAGCTAAGTAGTGGACTGACAGAACGACATTAGTATTCTTTGAGTCACTCTGCTCACATTGTTAGTTACATATCAATATCAAATAATAAATGCACTTGCCAATGACCAGTAAACTGAAAAAATATCGGCCACAATTTTTTCCAATCGGCCATAAAACTGTGTAAGATAAAAATGAACACAAACAAAAGATCTGTCGAGTACCTGCAGTAAAGGCTAGAGCTCTTTATCTTGGTGTTGCTGTCACGAAAAAGCTGATCTCTCCTCCCCCTTATCTGTCAAGTAATACTTCTCGATTTTATTTATTTTAACAGTGCTTCTGCTGTGCTCTTCATTTTGCCTTTTAGGCCGATCTACTCCGACAAAGTGCCGCCACATACTCACCAACCTATCGATGACAACTGACCTCAATCTTTTTACTCGCCAGTGCAGGTTTTAACTTGCAATTGACAAGAATGCAACCCTGAATTAATACAGTTTAGGAAAAGGTTGTAGTTAAATCAGGATCAGGTTTAGAAAAGATCTGGAAATAAACTATCAATGAAAGTCCTACTACCTTGAAGTATTACTAGGCAGGCATGCATGTGTTTGTTTGTGTGTGTGTGTGTGTGGACGTGTGAGTGTGTGTGTGCCTCACATGAGCCATGCAGGCCGGACACAGGCGAGCGGCTTCTGACAGGCATTTCAAACCCCTCCTGCCCTCTCCACCGTGTGGCCTCGCCGATAATGGGAACCTGATCGGAGGGAGAGCCGAGCGGGCGGCGGAGGTGGAGGGGGGGAGTGTGTGGTCCGTCTTTTGTGAGAAACTCTTCAAAGCGCTGGCCCTCCTATTTGTCCACTGGAGCTCTTTGTAACGGTATCCTCCACTGTCATTTTGCCCCTTTTATTTTTAGGCAGGGCTATTATTGCTCCCATACCCCTCACATACCCCCAGGCTTTGTGTGCAGGGACAGGGTCAGGTTTTAACTTTTTTTTTTTTCACCCTGTTCAGAACCGTCTTTTCTCCCCCTCCTCCACATGTTATGCGTACAGAGAAATGGATCACACTGGCAACGGGTGCTCTGCTAATTCCAGGTCTCACTGGGAACACAGGAGGACGTCTGACTGGTGTGCAGCCTGGCCCGTTATTGGACCAACGTCCAGAGGTCTCCATTCAAATGCTGTGACGCCAATACAATGATGATGATAATGCCTTTCTCTTCTAAGATCTACTGTGGAAAAAGTCAACTAACTACCAAACCAGACAGCAAAAACAGCCTTTTATAGAGAGGATCTGTATTAGTTTATGAAATAACTGAATGAACACAAATCATGGCCACAAACTTGAGATACAGTATGTCAACGATTATCAAAGGGAAGTCGCCACAGTTTCAAGGTGGACCAAAGAGTCACCAATTCTCTATCTGACCAAATGTCTCTCCTTCTGTTCCTGAGGTATGACGCTGAGTAATGGCCAGAAAAGTGTTTTATGCAGAACATTATGATGTCACAGTGAAGCTGACCTTTGACCTTTTAGATGTAAAATGTCAGCACTTCATCATTTTTTTCCTATAAGACATTTGTGTGAAGCGTTTGAATTACTGAGTAAGAACAGATCTTTGTGAAGCCTTTGACCTTCGACCACCAACTTCTGATCAGTCTGTTCTTCAGTGCAAGAGGACGTTTGTGTCAATCTGAAGATATTCCCAAAGGTGTTCTTGAGATATTGTGTTAATGAGAATGAGAGGGATGCAAGGTCACACTGACCTTGACCTTTGACCACCAAAATCTAATCAGTTCGTCATTGAGTCCAACTGGACTACAAACATAATTGTGTAGCTAGGATCAGATTTAATCAGCTGGAACTCCTTGTGCAAAATTGACCTGAAGACCCAAACTGACATTTAAGCCCGGTATACACTGTGTGATTTTGGGCTATGCCAGACGCAAGATGACCAAGGTAAAAGACAGGTGGTGCTATCTTTGGTCGTGGCTCTAAAACAGCGGTCCTACGTCTCACAGTGAGAGAGGTTGGCTGCTGTCACAGTCTTGCGATCAAAGACAGCCTGGGATAAAATTCTAACAGTGTCAGAAATTTGGGATGACCATCTCACTGTGTGGCTGGTGTTACGACCTTACTCTACTAACCAACCAATAGAAATGCAGCATGAACAAAGCACTGATCAGCGCAATAATGCTAAAAGCTAGTAGACGCTACTAAAAACACTTCAAGCTCTCATAGCAAAATTGGTATGCCAAGTTGGCCTCTCTTCCCCAGACACGACCCGGTCCACGTTCTCCTCCTGAGACTTTTTTCGACACATAAATACCACCATAGCAGGGGTTCATGTCTGTTTTTATTTTTCTCTTACCACTACGGCAGCGTAGATGGAAGACACATGCTAATGATGTTTTGTACATGCATACTGACGACGATGGACGTACCATTGTAGTCTGCAATTCAGCAGGCGTTGTCATCGTACAGTCTGCATACATCAAACTTGATGTCGTACCTAAGTTTATCAGATATATGTCACACAGTGTAGCTGCACTACATTTAAAAGATCGCTAAAATCTGACAGTCTGTCGGAGGCGTAAGCCACGTTCTGCCCACAGTCCCAGAAACCAAGCTGTGCTCCTATGCTAAAATACAACCCTGCTCCATGTTTGCTGTGCATCAGTTGGTGTTAATTCATTAAAAGTCTACAAATCAATGTGACGTTACAGAACATACGTTCATATGTTTCATTCTATGGTAAAAACTGATGAAGTATCTGCCATGTCTGGAAATAGAGGCCATTTTAAACATGTTGGTGAATCGTCACTGAATGTTGCTCCTGAATAATGATGACGAAGCTCATGCATCTGACATCACCACAAACTGTTCGGATGCAGTTGGGCGCATTCTGGCCGGACTCAAGAGATGGCCCATCTCGGGCACAACTTGACTCAAGTCAGCATGTTTAAAGTGGTAATGGAAGCGCGAATCAAAGCTGCATGGTTTGAGTCGGCGTGGCCAGGTGTGCCAATAGAAAAGCCTTCCACCACTGAGAAATGGCACTTGTCTTTGATATGTTAAAGTTCTGGTTATACAGGCTTTATATTTAACAAACTTACAGTGAAGGTTGCAGTCACTCTTGAAGTTTGGACTGAGAGCAACAACAGGGAAACAGATGGGACATTTGTAGGAGAGGGACCACAGTGTTTTCAGGGACACTGTGACAGATGCATCGTAAGGGACAGAGCCCTTCAGTCCCTGCCTGGCTGCCTGTTCATCTATCTGATTGCCAGCCTGCTCACTTGCCACTGTGTTTGTGTCCACTTCCTGACCCTGTGGTGCAGCAGTGCATGCCACCCCCCTCCCCACGTCACCCTGTTCCCCTGTAATATCTGACATGAGTAGATGAATAATAGATCAGAGGCTTTAGCTGCCCTGTAACTCTACCCGAGTCGCAGGACAGGAGGCAGGCCAGCAGCTTCAGCCAACAAGGGACACGTGACCGCAGCAGAATAGCCATTCAGTGTGACCGTTGATGAGTAAAAGCTGTATTATTACCGCCAGTCAAACGCCATGTGGTTGATATGAATGCTTAGCTGGCTGGTGCCTAAACTGTAGCCTCAGTGTGCGTCCAGCTGCTCTGGTGCACACAGCTGTGGAGGGAGAGCAATGTGTGTGATCTGCTGGCTCTTCGGAGTTTGGACGATATGACAACAGATACCTCATCTGGTGTCCTTTGACCATGTGTTTCAACTCATTTCTTTGACAGTGACATTCAAGGCCATCTTACTATCTACTATCCTTTCTGGAGCAGAGTGTTACAACGACTGGACACCAAATATCTTCTATAAACAGAAACAAAAAGGTTACATCTGGGTTTGACCCCTCGTTGGCACCTGACCTCGAAGGCGGGTCCATTATTTTGAGGTTTTATATCGCTCTGCAGCTTTTAGTGTCAGAATTTTGTTTTTGCAAGCCTTTCTAAAAACGTTTTTCCTCGTGGCCTGACATAATACATGGTGACGAATAATTCCCCCTCTCAATGTGCATCTTCGTGACTGAGCCACACTGTCTTTGAGAATTGTATGTCATCAATCTTCTTGACTAATCTTCGAAGCTAAGCAGTGTTTCTGCTGTGGACGGCAGGTTAGTACAGATCTGAAAGTCACACAGCAACACAAATGACTAACCAATCGAGGCAGAGATCGACCGACAGCTCCGTTGCTCTGCAAAGACTTTGAAGAGTGCAATAACGGCTTTAGTCCTCCGTAGGAAAGGGCTGACGGCAGAGTAAAGCTGTGACAATATGACGTGGACTGTGGATAAATACGTTATACAACCAAACTCCGAATTATCTGAATTAGTGCTTTCAGTATCAGTGATTGCCACTCTAAACTACATCACTCCTTTTATACTAACAGCTGAGTGGGCTTTCCCCATTTAAAAAAAACATGGAACCCGCCCTTTAACTTAAATATTTAGGTCACGTGATGACAACTAAGCAAACTCAATCTGCTGATAAAGACCATGAGGTGCAGCTGAAAGCCCCGAGGACCAGAATGATCTTTACATTCTTTGCCTTTAGTAGTTCATTACCAATGATAGACACAAATATTTGGTCCCAAAATACACACATGAATGCCACGATAGCATAATTAGAGGACTGAAAGCCAACCAGCAGCTATTATAATGGATGTAGTCACACAGATGACTCAGTTTAAGCTCATACCAATACCAGTATCAAAACCCCTTTTGAATAGCGGTCACGTTTTCCAGGAGGTTAAAGACCCGGCATGCTTATGGCCTTTAATTTCCAGGGCTGGTACCTGCGGTTATTCCACAGGCTAGTTAATAACATGTCGGGCAGGAAATCCAAAGTGTGGGATCATTTTGAGAAGGTGAAGGATGAACCCAAGGTGATATGTAAACTCATCTTCATTGGTCGACTACAAACATGACGTATCATCTGAAACATGGAAGTAGCTACATGCCCATTAGCCCACAGCGTCATTAACAGGCGGCTCGCTCAGTGTGTGACGTGCACTTGTAGATAAAATATAGGCCTATATTAATGAAGGTTCATTAGTACGGTTTTGTATTTCTCTGTAATGTAGCACAGTGTTAACAATGTTACTGATACTATTCTTTCTCACACCTTCAACTCAAACCTCCAAAATATATCATTTAGTCATTACATTAATACTGTAAACATGCAGGAGACTAGTCGACTGATGGCCCTAAATGACGACTATCGGTCGACTAGGGAGCCAAAGCTAAAAAACAAGGCTAAGGCTGAAAAAACTGAAGCAGAATAAAGACTTGTACGCAGACATTTTTAATGAGAGCAGATAAAAGGGATGAAGACAGATGCTAAGGATGCAATGCAGGGGATATGATTCAGGGGATATGAGAAGGATGGCATGCTGGCATAAACGTTTCATCCTATGATGGAAGAGGGGAAGTTAACGTCTTTCAACTGGAAAAAGAGGGTTGTTCCGCTGTTGTGGATAAACAATAAAAAAGGTCTCAATGAGGTATTAAGTAAAAGGTGCAGCGGTGCCGTAATGAAGGGAGGAACAATGTGATGAGTCAACCTGCAGCTGCTGGAAGGTAACTTTCCTTCTCTCTGGAAAAAAAGTCAGCTCTTAATAACAATATCAAGTTAAGCAAAAGAATGCATGCACGGTATTCCTGTTTTATTTTGTTTGTTTGTTCTTTCATTCCGAGGAGGGACAGCAGTGAAAGGGTCACTACACATTAAACTAGTTTTTACTGCACACTCGAGGACGCAGTGGAAACTCACTAAAATGTTTCCTGAACTTACTGTACTTTCACATTCCCTTAGTTTGATCAAAACCTTCCCTCACATTGGTGTTTCAAAACTGATGATGGCACGACAAACAAGCCACCAGCATTACAAGACACTTCAATTAATGCCTATCAAAGCATGTCATTTTAAAGCTGCAATAATTAATTTTGGTCCCATCGCACCTCATTGCCCTCACAGGCCTCCCACCAACTTATCTCCACTAGCATCTCAGCTAACATTAGCACTGTGGACTTCAGTTTAACACACTCAACTGACGTTAGCAAGGACTGTGGATTTTAGGGGAACTGCCCATTGGTTCGACAGCCCATTGTTCCGACCATATTAAACTCATTGTTCCGAAGTCCGTTCCGAAATCATCATGATGCCCTGTGGTTAAGGTCTGGTTAGGTTTAGGCACAAAAACCACTTGGTTAGGGTCAGGAAAAGATCATGGTGTGGGTTAAAATGAAAAAGAAATTGACAAACACATAAGCCGTGAGCCTGCTCCGCCTCAAGCCGGTCGCGGCGCACCATACGCCCGCCGCGGGCCGTTCACCACCGCGGACAGTCGGACTAATGGGATGTCGAACCAATGACATGGACCCGGATTTTAGATCTCCACTAGCATCTCAGCTAACATTAGCACTGTGGACTTCAGTTTAACATACTCAGCTAACGTTAGCTACTATGGACTTTAGTTGACCACATCCCATTTCCACTAGCACCTTAGCTAACGTTAGCTCGCCACATTGCCTGCCCTACCCGCCGTCTGATTGGCTAGTACTTGTTGCTTGTTGCCTACGTTGGTTGGATTGGGTAAGTTTAATTAATAGGAGTAACATTGGTTAGGGTGAGATTGTCAGGGTAGGGTTGGTACGATAATCGTCTCAGAAAGTATCATAGTTTCACGATGTCACGGTATTACAGAATTTATTTTATCATCAGTCAGAGTGACCCTTAAAGGAATAAAAATTGGAGGGGTCATTGTTAGTTAAACAAACATTTTATAACTGTAATTAAAACTTGAAACCATTTTGTTCATGGAAGCATGCGTAAAACGTCTCCCCTTCGAAAATAACTAAAATAAATAGGAGATTGTCCGTCCATTTTTTTGTTTCAGTATCGCAGATAAGCAAATGCACATAGTATGGTAACCGTCAACTTTTAAATCACGGTATACCACAAAACCAGTATATCGCTGCAACCTTACGTCAGGGTAAGCCAATTGGAGGCAAAGTAAGGCAAAGTAGGGCAGGTCACACCTTCTCCACTGTAGGTAAAAAGAAAAAAACTCAGCTCTGCTAGCATCTACGCTAATGTTAGCTAGCCACAACAGCACTGTTTTTATAACACCCATGCCAGCTACTGGTTAACACCACAGACTGTATAATAAAGATCGACAACATGACAGCTCCAAAAAAGTGAGGCCAAAACATCTCCATCGCCCCCTGGTGGCTGGCTGTAGAACAGGTCATAAACCCCGCCGCTTCCATGTTTGCGTATGAGACATGGGCCGCAATAAAAAAATCAAAGCACACATTAGATAACTTTATCCCAGAGACTGTTTCCGTCATTTTAGGTAGCTCTTATCATGCTTAAGTTGTCATTTGTCTGTAACTTTGGTTTTAATTAGTTACTTGATGCATTAAAAGGGATGTGTCTCAATCGGTGGTGCAGTGTGTCCACCTTTCTCATCTGATTTGTGATCTGGCAAACAGAGATGTTTATGTGGCTATGTGTAAAACTGGTCAAACTGTACAGTTGTCATAAACACCTGGCTAGAATCCATTTACGATGCCAGCAATACCACCTCCAGAAGTGGTCTGTCCGATCCAATAATCTTCTGCCTTTCTCTTTACAGGTAACAGATTACATGTTAATACCTGGTGAAAATGGGATCTACAGTATTCGTGCTGTAAAAAGAGGATTTGATGATAATTTCCTGTGGATTCATCAAAACAAGAAACTGCGGCTTTCACGTGATACAGTCACTTGATTCATTGTTTATAAAAATCCTGATCAATTGAGCTTGAAAAGACAAAACGAAAAAGGAGTCTTGTGTGTTGTCAGGAGCTGCAGGGCTCTGAGGAGAAATACTATCTGGCCTTGAGTTGAATAAAGAGTCGATTACAACACAGCCCAATCAACACAGTGCATCTGATTCACACATTGACCAGAGAATAATGCAGCACGCTTGGATACTCACACAACAAATGCGCGGAGAGGGCACACACACAAATACACAAACACAAAAACACACTCTCTGGAGAGGATCGGGTTTCCTTCTGTGTCCAGTGGCTTATTAAACATTAAGCTCAACAGCTTCCCTACAGGAGGGGAAAAAGGCCTCCCCCACCTCCCTGCCTTCCCTCTCTCATTACAGCTGTTGAGGTATGAGACAACAGGAGCGCGGCCACAACAATGGAGCAGGAGGCCGATGGCCAATCAGTACGTTTACTGTAGCGTTCGCCCGGCGACAGCAGGTAGGCCTGAGTGGGTGAGATTAACTCTGTTGTCCTTTTTCACAGAGTAACGGAAATTCAGCTTTTCATGTGGGGGTCATCTGTAGCAAGGTGAATAATATTATACAGAGTGCACTCACTCTCATTGCTGCCAACAAGAAATTATACTCTCATGTACCTGTGAGTGTTCTGCACACACATGCACACATGCACGGGTCAATAACAGATGGAATTTCAAAATAAAGTAAACTAGAAGAAACTGCAACTATCAATCAATCGATCACTAAATAATCCACAGAAGTCAGTTCATTAATTTATATTTTAGAGCATCCCGGTTGCTAGAAGAAAATCTTGGCATTGTATGTTACTGCAAACCACGAATACGATATATGTATGCATGTTTCATACGTATCTTCTACGGCCTCACTTAACAGACAAAAGGCTCAGCTGAGACCGGAACATATGAAGGATGCTGGACACAATTTGCAAAGGGGAAATAACCAAAATTCGATTATTATCAGAAGAAACAAACCATCCTTACAACTCAAAAGGAAGGAACAAAAGAGGGTTGGAGATCCCGGCCGAAAGAAACAAAAGATGGGGAGTCCTTGGGCCAACCACGAAGTAAGCCGTCAGACCCAGCTCGTACCCCTAAAGATCGAAACTGAAGCTAAGCGAAACAAAACCCGAAAACTGAACTGCCGGTAACCTCAAAGCCTTGTAACAACAAAGCCCAACCCCCTACTCCGGGCTTGGAACAAAAGAGGAAACCCATTTCCCCATAAGCTGAGTGCTGCTGCTGTGGGCAGGTGCTGGTATATCAACATATAAACTGAGCTGACTATGTCATCAGGAGGTGGAGGGGGTGGGGGATGGTGTGACATCTAGGCGAGCAACGTATTCTCATAGAGTATTTCATATGATATCCTACAAAATAGCACCCCACAAATGATGTTATGTACTGTTACATAATTAATGTAAAGTTACGGAGGTTTGATTTGGGAAAAGGAACATGGTGAGGACATACCTTAAAAAATCCAAACCCTACTCAAAGTTCAGATGGTCTTGATCCTGCGACTCCAGGGGAAAGTCCCGGGTGAACGTCCAAATTTTTGTGACCCATCCATCAGCCCACCCTCCTTACAACACTGCTCAGGACTGCTTCCATGTTTACAGTGTATTGGTCATGCCTTTCAAAATACGTGGGATATGTTCAAATTTGGGTGGATTACTTTTGTAGGAAGACGTATGAACAGTTTGTGAGAACAGCCTGAGGCGAGATGCCTGCCAAGCTCCAGACCTCTGTTCGAGACCAACAAAACCAGTTGTGATTTAGCCAATCATTGCTGAGTTTCCAGCAGCTTTTTTAGGCACCAAGCGTGGCTGTTTGGTAGTGACTCACAGCTGCTCTTCCAGCGGAGATAGTGCCATGTAAAGCATTTGTTTATTACCACCATATCACCACATTTCCAGCAGGAATTGTGCCCCCAAAACCGAATATTTAAAGCAAAACATGACCTTTTCCTAACCATACCCAAGAGGTTTTTGTCCCTTAACCTTACCACACATTAACCTCAATAGTGTTAAAACGTTATACGTCAATGTATCTGATATAAAATAACGTGCAACTGTAACGTATCCGTGGTTTGCAGGAACATACAATGCCAACGTGTTTCAGGAGGTTGGGTAGTTCAGTGGCATGCCAAACATTTGGCCCAGCCTACATCGCAAATACAACAAGAAATCTTCCAGAAAAATGATCATAAAGTTAAATATTTTTAGATAAAATTTCAAATAAATTGTGCACCAAACAGCAGAGGAAAGAAGCCTAATAAAGGGCACTGTAACTGTCTGAGTTAATGTAAAAAAAAAAACTACTCCATCTGTGCATCATCCATGTTTAAAAATCTATTTGTCTAATCAGACTGAGTAAACAGAACAGAACACATAAAAAACAAGAGACTGAACATTCCAGCTGAAACAATTATCCAACGGGAATTTTTTGTCAATGTTTTTAATCGGTTAAATTCAAACCAATTGTAAAGCAAAAATTTACAAAATTACAGATTCCAGCCTCTAAAATGTGAATATTTGCTGTTAGTAAACTGAATAGATTTGCGGTTTGGATTGTTTGAACAAAAAAAGGCAATATTATCATGTCAACTTGGGTTCTGGGAAATTCTCACATGCATTTTCATTAGTGATAATGAAAAATAGCAGCCTAACAAACCCAAACACAGCTTACCTCTCCTCTTTGACTCCGTCGGCATATCAGTACAAACTTGTTACTTCAAGACAGAGCCTCTTTATTTTTCCAGTTTTTTTATTTTCCAAAACTACTACTAAATAATAAGAGAGAATCTGAGTTTTAAGAGGTTAACAAAATCCTTGAATGTCTGATTTATTATCCAAGTGGTTATGATTCAACCCACAGTAGCTTAGAGATCATAAAATCTGCACTAATAAGTATTTTCTGTGGTAAAAATCATGTGGTGAACACTATAATAAATGTGTTTTACATCTTGGGACAATGGTGACGTCTTGGACAATACCCTCATAAATGTAAAACTGATTGAGTTTTTTAATGTGCTGGAGAAAAATGATAAATTCTTTTTCTCTGATATAATGACCGATTCTGTTTGTATTTAACATTTCTCATATCATTACTGTGACTGTTTTAAAAAGCTCTTTACAAATAAACATTATCATTCCCTGCTGTCCCCTCCGAGCTCTGAGGGGGTTTCGCAGCTTCTCAGGTGTTGTGGCGACACTCCCTCAAGTGTGTGTGGTTGGTAGTTTGACACCTGATACCTGACAACAAGCAAGCGCGCGCGCCTGTGCGTGCGTGTGTGTGTGTTTGCAATGGATGGATTCACACAGGCTGACTAAAGTAAAACACTAATCAGCTCCATGTGACCTGGGAAACTTTGCCAAGACAACAGTGCCATCTGCTGGCAAATAATGAAACTGTATGTACTGCACATAACACCAGTGATGAGATGTAACTAAGCACATTTGACACCTGATACCTATCATCTTAAAGTAACTGTACTTTACTTTCATATAAATGTCTCATGTAAATTAGCCAAGGACCAATCAATAAGCTGTATCACTAACACCATTAAAATATATCCCTCTGAATGATGTCAGTATAAAAACAACCAGTTATCTATTGTCAAAATTTGTACATTAATATAACCTCTATCTATTTCCTCTCTCATTTATTCATTCATCATTTATTTTATTCTATCTATTTATTTATCTTTAAAGTCATACTTTTGGGGTGGGGGTGGATTACATGAGTGTTTGATACTCATCGATTGTACCAAGATTTTGTTCTGGTGTCCTTTTCATTAGCATGTACATGTATGTCTTTGTTTATTGTTGTTAAAATCAATAAAAATACTGTTGGAAAAAAAACAACATAGTGACCACTTTAACAGCTGTAGAGCCAAACCTCTGTTAAACCCACAGGCCTTCATTTTAAATTCTACTGGAGAACCAAAAGTGTTAGAAGAAGACACCAAATCTGCCTGACTGTGGGAGAATGTGTGTAAAATTACGCACAAGAAATGTAAAATCTTCACAGACGATGAATGGTGTAAGATGTTCCAGGTGACACTGAGAGCACCCAGAGGAACGTTCTGAGTTTATGGGTACATTTTCTGTTTCATTCAATTTTGTTTGAACTCTCCTGGGCCATGGAAATAACACATAATTTAGGCTGTGTTCCACTTTACGCTGGGCTCAGACTACACAGTATCAGCCCGAATACAGCCCGACACGCCGGTCCTACGGTGTCAGCTGAGATCGTGAATGAGAATGAGTGCTGTTCCTCCTTGACAGAGTTTTAAAAGAAAAATGCTGGCGCGATTTATCGGATCCCGTTTGATTCGGCGGTGGGAACCTCTTGCAACTGCACACCTTTGCTGACGTTGACCCCAGCAGAATTCGAACCCTGGAACGAATGCTCTAACCACTACGCCAGCGAGGCCCCTGAACTCAACACTTCCTGTATCTATTTAAAATTAAAAGCACCTTATCATTTCGGCGGAGGGAATCTTTCATGTTATAAAAAAGTATTTTATTGTGAAATATTTGCAGGAACTTGTTGCAGAGAATTCAGTGACTTGCATGGTTTTTACGCAGTATTTTAAACATAGCTTCTGCCACCTGGTGGCAAAACTGTGTATTAAGGGTTAAAACTACAGATCACCTTGAAGGGGAACTACAACTACGCCCATTTTCAAAACTCATGTAAGTCCAAAAAATCAGTCTCATTCATTGTCTATGGCAGCTCCAGACTTTACACTAGGGTTGCAACTAATGATTATTTTCATTATCAATTAATGTGCCAATTATTGGTAATTATTGGCAATTGTTTACTCTATAAAATGGCAAAAAAAAAAAGATCAGCACAATTTTCCAGAGCCCAAAGTGATTTGCTTCTTTTTTCCAACCAATAGGCCAAAGACTCTTCATTTACTATCATTAAATGACAAAGAGTTAGAAAAATGACTGAAACAATTGCTAATCAAAATAGTTTATCTTATTATTTTCTTTCAATCGACTAATCGGTCATAGGCCATCATCTGCCCTATTTCCTGTCTCGTCACAGAAGCTCTCCTTCATCCTGACAGTATAGGCAGGTATTGGTAATGCATTAGCGAGCTGCAGACAGGGTGGCAGACACTTGAATGATCTAATTAGCAGTCATATTGGATTAGTCTGACTCAGAAGGGGAGAGTAGACGAGACGAGCCCCATTCAGGGCCCCTAAACATCCTCTTGAATCACAGTTTGGAGTCTTTGGGGCATATTCAAGATTAAACGACCACTTTTCTCTGTGAAGAGCCGTGCGATGAGTGAAAAGGGGGAAAAGGAAACAGTAGGGATGTACTTATTCTAATTTAATCTCTGATATAGCCTGTGAATTATTGTGAAGATGTGTGCGTTCACCTCTCATACCTAAAGAAATCTGCTTGGCGGGGAATTATAAACAAAGAGATCACGTGTGAATTTGCACTAATCAGCAGTGCTTCTGGCCAAGGCTGGATTAGTAACGGAGAATGTTGAGTAACTAAGGGCCGAAAAGACCTCAAATTATCTGTGTTGCAATGACTTTGTGGCCACCTGATCACTTCTACAGTTTCTTGGTAATATGTACGCACCATAAAAGCTCAATAAAAACTGAAATATTAAGAAACACTTTTAGCCATGCTAGCAGAGTAGCTCCAAGTATGACGATGTAAGTCAATCTGTCAATCCACCATGTTTGCTCCAGACTGAAATATCACAACTACTGGATGGACCGCCATGGACATTTGTATCTATATTCAAGATCACCAGAGGATAAAATCTAATGATGCCATCATCTGGCCAAATTTTTAATTCACTCACTCCTTTGGTTTATGACCAGGTACCCACAAAACTAACTCATGGGGTCGACAGATCATTTTTGTCCAAATACCACGAGCTCTGGCCATTAAAAACAATCACAGATTTAAAGGTCCAGTGTGTAAGAGTGAGAGGGATTTAGTGACATCCACCGGTGAGGATTGCACATTGCAACCAGCTGAAACTCCTCCAGGTTAGAATTCCTTCAATGTTCATTGTTCAGGAGGATTTTACTAGGAGCTGAATTATCAGCAGAGGTCTCTACGTCTCTAAAACAATCTGACCATGTGGTTAAAACCAATAAAACCACTGAATAAAGCAGTGTCACATTACAAATCAGTGTTTCTCCTTCATTGTTTGGTACATCGCAGGTGGCCGCTTTGCCCAGCACCTGCTCACGTTATTTCAGATCCAGACGTTCACAAGGTTTTTACTGTGACCTGAATTATCCGCAGAGGTCTCCTTATTTCCAAAACCAGGTTATACCAGTAAAACACCGAATACAGCAGTTTCATGTTAAATACTTTATTGACTCTCATCACTGAGGGACTGTGTACTACGGCAGCCGATGAAATAACATGAATGGCCTTGAGTAGAGCCAGTGTTTGGTCTGTCCCTCCTGGACAACTGAATCATTGCAGTGCAACATGGTGGTCTTTAAAGATGAGGACTCGCTCCATATATTGAGATAAACGGCTCATTCTAAAGTAACAAACACAGTTCTTATTTTTAGGTGGTTATACACTGCCGGAAACACACTTTAATATATATACATATACATGATATATATATATATATAGATATATAGATATATATATATATATAAATATATGTATATAAATACATATAAAATTGTTTTATTCTAAATTAACTTAAAGGTTTACTAAGGTTATTAAAACATAAAAGACATGTTATTTTTGTTGTGTAAAACATGATCTGTTGACATGTTGAGTCTTTTTGAAGGTTTTTGATCCAGAAATGTAAACAGTCTGAATGAAAGCCCAATATCCACCACTTTAAACATAAACTGAAACTGCACTTTGAAACACTGAACGGACATACAAATCAAAAAGCTGCGTCAATTATGGATATTTACAACACCCTAAACCCCTTTTTCATAATTTTAAAGAGTATTTATACCCCTTTTGTTCTGAGTTATTCTTGGTATTATCCTTTTTATAACATCTTGATAAAGGAAGTTCAGAAAAAAACAGACTATGAACTGAGACATCAACAAAATATTTAATGTATGATAATACATCGCAATATCTGTCACAATAATGTTTTTTTTCTTTTTGCATGTTGTGATAATACAGACGGCAAAATCACTGTTAATTATAACCAGAAGAAAACAAACAAACATTGCATATTACTACTAAATTATGGGATCTGTTACATTAAGAAGTGAAAACTACAAACACTTCCTTTGGTATGAATCTTGGTATCTTATCTTCTCTCATCTCAAAGTGAGTCTGTCTGCAGAAAACGACATCATTCCCCTAAGTAGGGTTGACAGGACAGATGATCAGAGGGGCAGAGTTTTCACCATCCTGATTTGCACAGGGAGAGAAGAATGGGTGGAGTTTTCCAGTGAAGGAGCAGCCAGTATAGGTGTAGATAAGAGCTGCAGCATCAACATCATAAAAGGAGACCAGACCCTCGTCATAATCTACAAACACCCCCACCTTCTCAGGCTTCGACTTCTGAGGGAGAGGGACCAATGACCCAGTAAGAGAATGGGAGATAATTTCATTCATCAAACCTATTGTCCAGTAACCATTCTGAGGGCTAACACTGAGTAACTGCTTTCTGTTGGCTGACTCTCTGACAACTCCTAAACCCCATTTAGTTTTCCCTTTCACCTGAACCTCAAAGTAAAATCTTCCTGAAGAAACAAACTGCTTCCCCAAGACACAGAGACCAAGAGAAAATCTCTTTGGGCTTTCTGGGAGATTCTTCCTCACAGCACCATCACGTACTTGTTTCCCATCTTCAGACAGGATGAGTCGGGGATGTGCTGTATCAGGATCAAGTGTGACGTCCACTGCAGACTGCTGGACTGTCTTTAACTCAAACTTTGTGAGAAGCTTCTTCATCTCATTTTTGAACATCTCCACCAACTGATCAACAGTTGTCCTCACAGTCCCCTCATATGAAGGAGGACAGACTTTGACCTGTGTCCAGTTCTTGGTGGGTGGAGCAGCATCCAGGGATGGAAAATTCTGGACGAGGTTAAGATGGTCTTCTGAGAATAAGACCTGCACCAGCTCAGAGCTTCTCTTCTTCAGCTCAGAGATTTCCTGTTCCAGCTCTTTGATGAAGCCTTCAGCCTGTTTCTCTGTCATTCTGTGCTTTTCTTCAGTCGACTCAATAACTTTGGCCTGGTTTCTCTCAATAGCCTCCTTCAGCTCGGTGAAGACATGATTTCTGATTGCTATCTCTCTGTCTGCATTTTTCCTGCTGATGCTGACTGAATCTTTGAACTCTTGAATCTTGAGTCGTCTCTCCTCGATCATCTGCTGAATTTCATCCTCTGTCCATCCAAGCTTGGCCAAGTTTCTTTCATATTCTTCTTTTAGAGGAACAACATCATGTGACTTGTGATCCAAAACTGTGCAGAGCATGCAGACACACATCTGGTCGGTCTTACAGAACAGCTCCAGCAGTTTATCGTGCTTCGTACACATCCTGCCTTCCAGGTTCTCCACAGGGTCAATCAGCTGATGTCTTTTCAGGCCTGATGCTGTCAGATGAGGCTCCAGGTGAGTCTCACAGTAGGAGACCAGACACACCAGGCAGGACTTCAGGGCCTTCACTTTGGTTCCAGTGCAGACGTCACAGGGAACGTCTCCTGGTTCAGCAGCTTGTTGCTCTGAGCTGCTGGCTCTCTGTTGAGCTGACTGTCTGAAGTGAGAAACCATCTCAGAGACAAAAGTATTGACCTGCAGCTCAGGTCTTGTGTAGAAAATCTTTTTACAGTTGGGACACTGATAGTGGGCATTAATATTCCAGTGTGTAGTGATGCAGTTCTTGCAGAAGTTGTGTCCACATGGTGTGCTGACTGGATCAGTGAACACATCCAGACAGATGGAGCACAGAAACTGATCTTCAGACAGTGAACTGCTGGCAGCAGCCATATCTAAACAATGAGAGCAACAATGAAAGTGTGAAAAAGCAAAACTAGAATGACAGAAATCTTGATTATTTGTTTATAAAATATAAAAGTATAATAACCTCAATGTTATGAGTCTTCTTTATAACATACAGCTACAGTCCACATAAGTAAAAGTCTAATTTAATAAGTCTTGTTCTTAAATGAAAAGGTGACACACCCTGTGTGAGCACAGTGCAGGTATGTGGTAATGCTGGTTGTTTAAACACAGTAGATATGATCAGCTGTACTCACCAATGTGCAGAAACTCTGTTGTGTAGTTTGGAAAAACCCTGCAAACTTAGTTTACCATAATTTATCTTTAACAGCAAACAGCAAGACGTGTCTCAACCGTAGTACTCCTGTTGACATTCAGTTTCCTTTCAGGAGTCTGACGTTTAAACTCACGCCTTGCTTTTGCTCCGCCCCTTGTTCCAGCTTTGTTGGTGACTTTTTTCTGTTTTCAGCTGAGCAACCTTTGGCATGAGACACCTGTAACAGGCAGCAAAGCACAGGAAGCGGTTCACAGTTCATGAAGTCATTTCAATCACATTAAATTAAATGTCTTTTCCCCAATTTTAACTCTGCTGTGAGAACAGAGCCAAAGAATTGTAAAATTCTGCAGACAGACAACTATGGAGACATTTCACCATCAGCAGAGAAACCAGAGACCAAACAGACTGATGAAACATATATTTAACTCACGTTATTTGATGTTCAGCCCAGCTGTCGTCTCTGTCATGGAGATGAAGTGTCCACATCATATAATGTCTCATTACACTTGTTGCTGTAGTGGTTCTTCTCTCCTCTTCAACCTGCTGCTAGCTTACACGTGAGCTAGCATCATTAGCATCACCGGGAACAAGCTAACTCTCCTGTTAGCTTCCTCTAAAAAACTGTTGTTAACTTTTCCTTGTTTGTTGTGAGGTCACAATATGACTGGCTTCACAGTTAACTTCAGGGTTTCTTTTCCAGACACTTGTCCATTCTGTGTTTCGCAGCAGTTTGACACTGACCGCATTTACGTGCTGTTTATTTATTAATCACATATTGTTAGGCCCAATTCCAATCCGGCCCCTAAAGACTCAAGCCCTGAACCCTCACTGACTTAACTGACGTCAGCTGTAAGTGATTGAGTGTGAGAGTCTGAAAGGGCTCCGGATGCTACAAATAGGAATGGGACAGCACTTATCCCCCTCTCTACAAAATGTTGTTAACATTGGCGGCTCTGGGCGTGATCATTTATCGGTTATTGTCAGCATATATTCCACACTCAAAGAATATATATCTATATATATCTAGATATCTAGATAGATAGATAGCTCGATCGATCTATATATATATTCTTTGTGTGTGGAATATAACCACTGGTATTCCTCTGACTTCATGTGTGTTTATGTACCATCTTAAATCCTTGTTAATGTAATGTTTCATTGTTTATCTATCTATTTTTTCACTCTCCTTCCATAACGTTAATGTTTGCATATCTGCCGACCGTGTTACTTCCGGTGTTCCGAGGGCAACCCCTGTATTTGACGTCACAACACTATGAACTGTGGGTAATTTCCTTACCGTAAGTCCGCATCGATGTTGACCTACGGTAAGGGGGCATAAAGGGCTCACTCACTGACTCACTGACTTGACAATTTGACAATGGGACAGCCCTCACACACTCACGCACTTCACATGAACGCGCCTCTAAGTCAGTGAGTCTGTAAGGGATCGGATTGGAATTGGGACCTCGTAGGGTGCAATACCACGTTTGACCACACAGGCTAGCTGATATTTACCAGCAGTTAGCAGGGGGGCGCTGTTTCGCTCATCTGAGGAAAGTCATGAAAAGTGAAAAAGAGACTGTTTCTATAAAGAGGAGGTGACAAATGAGACAGGCTGGAAAATTCTTCTGGATTGATGTTTAACATGTTTTTGGAATGTTGTGTAGAACTAAGGTCATTAAAACATAAAAGACATGTTGTTTTTGTTGTGTAAAACATGATCTGTCAAAATTTTAAATCTGTTTGATGGTTTTTGATCCATGAATGCAAATAGTCTGAAAGAAAGCCCAATATCCACCACGTTAAACATGAACTGAAACTGCACTTTGAAACACTAAAATAACAAATCAAAAAGCTACGTCAATTATGGATATTTACAACACCTTAAAACCCTTTTTTCATAATTTCAAAGAATATTTGTACCCCTTTTGTTCTGAGTTATTCTTGGTATAATTCTTTTTAAGACGACTTAATGAAGGAAGTTCAGAAAAAAACAGATACTATGAACTGAGACAACCACAAAATATTTAATGTATGATAATATGACAAATAAAATTCTAGAATCTTATTTAAATGACAATGAAAGCTATTTGAAAAGCAGGGAAGTCTTACTTGCCTTGGTTTCTTACAAAAAGGAAACAGTACAAAATAATAAGTATAGAAAAAAAAAGCTAACAGAATCAGTGCTCTCCTTTATTCATACGTCATTTCACACAGATTCAACTCTGGTTCTTCCCACTGGTTTGATCCGCCACAGAGAGGCACAATAATCCCACTTTTCTAACTCATAAATATTTTCTATTATTCAAACACCCTAGGAATGAGAGATCCAGCATGTATAACAGATATCTAGACAGCACACATGTATTCACCACAGCAGACATATGCACAGACAGATAACACTGTTGATGCTCTGTCATCAAAAAAAGTTGCATTTGAAAAAAATGTCATTATCTATGTTCAAAATAAGGTAACTCCCAAGCTTGGTCTGATGTAATGTTTTGATGTTTAAAGACAGGTTTAAAACTTAAACTACTTGTTTTCAAATGATAGTGTTACAGTAGAAAGTAGAAATGGGATGTTTATTAAAGGTCTCCACAATTAACCAAAATACACTGCTCAAGAAAATTAATTAAGGGAACACTTACATCAAACATCAGATCTGCAACTGCATGAATTTCCGTCTGTCTTAAGAAAGTTCCTCTCACCTCATCTCAAAGTCAGTCTTTTTGCGGAACATGACATGTCATTCCACTAAGTAGGGTGGACAGGACAGATGATCAGAGGGGCAGACGTTTTACCACCCTGATTTGCACAGAGAAGAAAGACTGGGTGGAGTTTTTCAGTGAAGGAGCAGCCAATATGTGCATCGATAAGAGCTGCAGCATTAACGTCATAAAAGGAGACCAGACCCTCGTCATAATCTACAAACACCCCCACCTTCTCAGGCTTCAATGTCAGAAAGAGAGGGACGAAGGTCTCAGTAAAAGAATGGTAGAAATTTCCTTTCCTTGAATGCATTGTCCAGTAACCGTTCTTAGGGCTTACACTGAGTAGCCCCTTTCTGTTGACTGACTCTGCAGCAACTCCTAAACCCCAATCAGGCTTTCCTTTCACCTGAACCTCAAAGTAAAATCTTCCTGAAGAAACAAACTGCTTCCCCAAGACACAGAGACTGTGAGAAAATCTCTCTGGGTTATGTCGGAGATCCTTCCACACAGTACCGTCACGTACTTGTTTCCCATCTTCAGACAGGATGAGTCGGGGATGTGCTGTATCAGGATCAAGTGTGACGTCCACTGCATACTGCTGGACCGTCTTCAACTCAGACTCCTTGAGAAACTTCTTGACCTGTTTTTTGACCATCTTCACCAACTGATCAACAGTTGTCCCCACAGTCCCCTCATATGAAGGGGAATAGACTCTGACTTCTGTCCAGTTCTTGGTGGGTGGAGCAGCATGCAGGGATGAAAAGTTCTGGACGAGGTTAAGGTGGTCTTCTAAGAGTAAGAGCTGTTCCAGCTCAGAGCTTCTCTTCTTCAGCTCAGAGATTTCCTGTTCCATCTCTTTGATAAAGCCTTCAGCCTGTTGCTCTGTCATTCTGTGCTTTTCTTCAGCTGTCTTAATAAGTTTGGCCTGGTGTCTCTCAATAGCCTCCTTCAGCTTGGTGAAGACATGATTTCTGATTGCTATCTCTCTGTCTGCAATTGCCCTGCTGATGCTGACTGAATCTTTGAACTCTTGGATCTTTAACTGTCGCATCTTGATCATCTGCTCAATTGTAGCCCTTGTCTTACCCAGCTTGGCCAAGTTTCTTTCATATTGTTCTTTAAGAGGCACAACATCATGTGACTTGTGGTTCAAAACAGAGCAGAGCATGCAGACACACCTCTGATCAGGCTTACAGAACAGTTCCAGAGGTTTCTTGTGCTTCCTACACATCCTGCCTTCCAGGTTCTTCACAGGGTCAATCAGCTGATGTCTTTTCAGGCCTAATGCTGTCAGATGAGGCTCCAGGTGAGTCTCACAGTAGGAGACCAGACACACCAGGCAGGACTTCAGGGCCTTCACTTTGGGTCCAGTGCAGACGTCACAGGGAACGTCTCCTGGTTCAGCAGCTTGTTGCTCTGAGCTGCTGGCTCTCTGTTGAGCTGACTGTCTGAAGTGAGAAACCATCTCAGAGACAAAAGTATTGACCTGCAGCTCAGGTCTTGTGTCGAAACCCTTATTACAGTTGGGACACTGATAGGTAACATCAATATTCCAGTGTGTAGTGATGCAGTTCTTGCAGAAGTTGTGTCCACATGGTGTGCTGACTGGATCAGTGAACACATCCAGACAGATGGAGCACAGAAACTGATCTTCAGACAGTGAACTGCTGGCAGCAGCCATATCTAAACAATGAGAGCAACAATGAAAGTGTGAAAAAGCAAAACTAGAATGACAGAATTCTTGATTATCTGTTTGAAAATATCAAAGTATGAATACTACAATGTTATGAGTCTTCTTTATACCATATAGCTACAGTCCACATAAGTAAAAGTTTCATTTAACAAGTCTTGTTCTTAAATGAAAAGGTGACACACCCTGTGTGAGCACAGTGCAGATATGTGGTAATGCTGGTTGTTTAAACACAGTAGAAATGATCAGCTGTACTCACCAGCGTGCAGAGACTCTGCTGTGTATGTTGGAAAGACTCTGGGAGCTTAGTTCCCTATATTATATCTTCAAAGACAAACAGCAAGACGTGTCTCAACTACAATTCCCCCGTCGATTTTACTAACTTTTAGTTTCCTTGAAGGAGTCGGACTTTGAAGTCTTGTTGTTTTCCTGTCTTGTTGTAGCTCCGCCTCCTTTCAACTCTATTGGAGCCAAGTACAGGAAGCTGTATACAGCCACCCTGTAATTATTGCAGACTTTTTTTTGAGTCATATTTGTTTTGAAACACGATTCTGTAGCAGCATTGTAGCATGTAGCATTCTAGAGCATACATTGACAAACAGACAACAAATGAGGTCAGTCTATGAAATACAGGAGCATACTGTATTCTTTTTTACACATTTTGACTTGTTATAGCAGGAAAAGCAAAGTGCTGGTGTCATCATTAACAACAAAGACAGCTCAGTTTATTCACGTGTCTCAGTAAGCCATGTGCAGGAAGTGCTGCTTCCTGTTGTAGAGTGAGTGACTAACAGACAGCTACTTGACAGAGACAGCAAACTAGCTTGACGACACGGCATAAAGCAAGTATGATGCTGAATATATCAAACTGTGTGGACCTTGAACTAATCAGGAAGGAGAAACCTGGACCCGTGGCTGGATCAGTTGGGAACCACTGCTTTAAAATAATGAGGTCACACAGGTTTGAATGAATCCACAGGGTCAGAGATGTGTGACCATAAAAAGAAGGATATTTTTTGACAAAAATTAACCAACAATATGCAAACTTAAAACTAAAATGTCATGGACACTAGGATTTAGCAATAAACTAATAACTGATAATAACTGATAATAACAAGCACTTAGGCAGGAGAATTTAGGGAAGTGAGATTAGAGCTGGGGCTGACCACAGGTGGCTGAGAATCAAAAAAGGGGGAAGCGGTCCGCAAACTTACGACCTGTGACTCTGCACACCAATGCAAAAAACAAATCGTGAGAAACACCACCACCACCAGGTGATTGGACTGCCACCCTACGCCCACAGCAAAGGAGGGTGATTGAAACCCTGCCATGAGGTGCTATGGATGCTAAGAAAAACACAAAGGTCAATATGTATAAAACTCACCCACATTCATTCACACATTCACTCACACTCAATTGACCAGTGCTACAAAACCCCAAACCTTAATATAAATGTACATAATTACATGAATTTTACATTTAATTCCAACTAAGGCCAAAAGCAGTGTAATGGAAAATTAACATTATACATATGTATATATATATATATATACATATGTATATATATATATATATATATATATATATATATATATATATATATATATATATATATATACACACATATGTATATATATACAGTACAGGCCAAAAGTTTGGACACACCTTCTCATTCAATGCGTTTTCTTTATTTTCATGACTATTTACATTGTAGATTCTCACTGAAGGCATCAAAACTATGAATGAACACATGTGGAGTTATGTACTTAACAAAAAAAGGTGAAATAACTGAAAACATGTTTTATATTCTAGTTTCTTCAAAATAGCCACCCTTTGCTCTGATTACTGCTTTGCACACTCTTGGCATTCTCTCCATGAGCTTCAAGAGGTAGTCACCTGAAATGGTTTCCACTTCACAGGTGTGCCTTATCAGGGTTAATTAGTGGAATTTCTTGCTTTATCAATGGGGTTGGGACCATCAGTTGTGTTGTGCAGAAGTCAGGTTAATACACAGCCGACAGCCCTATTGGACAACTGTTAAAATTCATATTATGGCAAGAACCAATCAGCTAACTAAAGAAAAACCAGTGGCCATCATTACTTTAAGAAATGAAGGTCAGTCAGTCCGGAAAATTGCAAAAACTTTAAATGTGTTCCCAAGTGGAGTCGCAAAAACCATCAAGCGCTACAACGAAACTGGCACACATGAGGACCGACCCAGGAAAGGAAGACCAAGAGTCACCTCTGCTTCTGAGGATAAGTTCATCCGAGTCACCAGCCTCAGAAATCGCAAGTTAACAGCAGCTCAGATCAGAGACCAGATGAATGCCACACAGAGTTCTAGCAGCAGACCCATCTCTAGAACAACTGTTAAGAGGAGACTGCGCCAATCAGGCCTTCATGGTCAAATAGCTGCTAGGAAACCACTGCTAAGGAGAGGCAACAAGCAGAAGAGATTTGTTTGGGCCAAGAAACACAAGGAATGGACATTAGACCAGTGGAAATCTGTGCTTTGGTCTGATGAGTCCAAATTTGAGATCTTTGGTTCCAACCGCCGTGTCTTTGTGAGACGCAGAAAAGGTGAACGGATGGATTCCACATGCCTGGTTCCCACTGTGAAGCATGGAGGAGGAGGTGTGATGGTGTGGGGGTGTTTTGCTGGTGACACTGTTGGGGATTTATTCAAAATTGAAGGCACACTGAACCAGCATGGCTACCACAGCATCCTGCAGCGACATGCCATCCCATCCGGTTTGCGTTTAGTTGGACCATCATTTATTTTTCAACAGGACAATGACCCCAAACACACCTCCAGGCTGTGTAAGGGCTATTTGACCAAGAAGGAGAGTGATGGAGTGCTGCGGCAGATGACCTGGCCTCCACAGTCACCGGACCTGAACCCAATCGAGATGGTTTGGGGTGAGCTGGACCGCAGAGTGAAGGCAAAGGGGCCAACAAGTGCTAAACACCTCTGGGAACTCCTTCAAGACTGTTGGAAAACCATTTCAGGTGACTACCTCTTGAAGCTCATGGAGAGAATGCCAAGAGTGTGCAAAGCAGTAATCAGAGCAAAGGGTGGCTATTTTGAAGAAACTAGAATATAAAACATGTTTTCAGTTATTTCACCTTTTTTTGTTAAGTACATAACTCCACATGTGTTCATTCATAGTTTTGATGCCTTCAGTGAGAATCTACAATGTAAATAGTCATGAAAATAAAGAAAACGCATTGAATGAGAAGGTGTGTCCAAACTTTTGGCCTGTACTGTATATATATATATATATATACATATACACAGTAAAGCAGTATACATTCATTACAATAAAAGATATAGGGCAGCAAGCCCAGCCTTTGGTGGGCGGAGAGCCGACACTTGTGGCTGAGGAGCTTGTCAAAGACCTGAACAGCCAAAACACCAAAGCAGCCACGACACAGGAGATAGAGCTGTGAGCCAAAAGAGCCAGAAACACTGAATGCCACAACAGCTGCAGATATTAGGGTGTGGTGGCCCGGTGACACACCACACACTAAACTGCAGCCTAAAAACAGGACCAAATGAATGCCATCCATAGTTTTGGTAATCATACATTTTTTTAGGGTTAGTCTACTTCCTGGAGTGATTTGACACATAGATACCAATGAGCCAAGGCACAGCCTCACAGAAGACAGGAGGGTGTGAGCAGCAAAGGTCTGCGGCTCCATCACACTGCAGCAATAAAGCATAATGATAATCAGCTGTGATAATCAGCTGTGATAATCAGCTGGGAGCCGTGTGACAGACAAGATGGAGAAAAGGCAGACAACACAACTACCTGTATGGATGAGGAGGGTGCCAAAAGTGTGCCAGGCCACACTGTCGCCCACGCCAAACAAAGGCTCCACCGTGCCAGGCTGCAGCCACCACCACAGGGAGATCAGATGGAGAGGAAGGAGAGAGGTGGAGGCGTGGCCACCCACCTGGATATAAAGGTGCCCACAGTGTCGCCCAGCACTCAGTGTGCCATGCAGTAGCAGGAAGGGAGATAACTGATATACATTTATAAATACTGTATCTTTGTCTTTCCAAAGAATGATGTTTTTATTTATGAGAGTCTTAACTATATCATATTAAGGTTTCAGAAGTGTATGTTAATTTCAAGCCTTTTAAAATACACATTTTGACCCATGTCCTTGACCTTTATGTTTACATCAAAAAGTATTATTGGATGTATTAAAATCATGACTAACAAAGTCCTACCTACATACTTGGCTTAATAAAAACCTATGAGGCCTACAATACACTCATTATTTATTATTGCTAATGATTCATTATACAGCATACGCAGACATACGGGCAGACAGATAATATGGCTGTTGCTCTGACACAAGGAGGTCATGTTTGAAATTTTACAAACTTTTTAAAATAATGACATGAGAAGTTCTTTTTTTAACCATAGACATCCACCATTTAATACATATCACCCAAAAAAAGTTGTATTTGAAAAATTATCTATGTTCTTTTTTAAATAAAAATTGATTAAAACTGATAGAACACGTAGGCTAAAGGCATGAAGGTCACCTGCTGTTTGATTTCAATTTTAATCAGTTTTTAAAAATCACAGCAAAACACACCCAAGCTGGGCCTGATGTGATGATCTGAAATTTCAGAACAGGTTTAACACTTAGATTACACGACATTATACAAGATCAATAAAACCACTTCAGGTCATAGTGTTGCAGTAGAAAGTAGCAATGGGATGTGTAATAAAGGTCTCCACTATTAATCAAAATATTACCAAAATCTCATTATTGCCAAGTGCAATATTCAAACCACAGGAGCTGCAATTTTTGGATAAAGGTAAAATGTGTCACAACGTACCATTATAAATGAACTAGTTTTCCAGAGATCCCCGAGCCTACAAATCATATTCCAGACATAAGGAAACATGCTTGTTTGGTACAGATCCCAGCAAAAATCATCATCGTTATATTTTTCAATATATATATATGTATATTTATGAAAAATGAACTCCAAAAATGACCATTCCCATTAAAATTGTGACCCATATTGCAATCGCAATACCTGTCAAAATAAGTTTTTTTTTTCTTTTTTGCATATTGTGATAATAAAAACGGTAAAATCACTGTTAATTATAACCAGAAAAAAACAAACACTGTATATTACTACTAAATTATGGGATTTGTTAAATTAAGAAGTGGAAACTGCAAAACTTTCCTTTGGTATTAAGAAAGTTCGATCTTATCTCATCTCATCTCAAACTCAGTCAGTTTGCAGAAAATGACATGTAATTCCCCTAAGTAGGGTTGACAGGACAGATGATCAGAGGGGCAGAGTTTTCACCATCCTGATTTGCACAGGGAGAGAAGAATGGGTGGAGTTTTCCAGTGAAGGAGCAGCCAGTATAGGTGTAGATAAGAGCTGCAGCATCAACATCATAAAAGGAGACCAGACCCTCGTCATAATCTACAAACACCCCCACCTTCTCAGGCTTTGACTTCTGAGGGAGAGGGACCAATGACCCAGTAAGAGAATGGGAGATAATTTCATTCATCAAACCTATTGTCCAGTAACCATTCTGAGGGCTAACACTGAATAACTGCTTTCTGTTGGCTGACTCTCTGGCAACTCCTAAACCCCATTTAGTTTTCCCTTTCACCTGAACCTCAAAGTAAAATCTTCCTGAAGAAACAAACTGTTTCCCCAAGACACAGAGACCATGAGAAAATCTCTTTGGGGTTTCTGGGAGATCCTTCCACACAGCACCATCATGTACTTGTTTCCCATCTTCAGACAGGATGAGTCGGGGATGTGCTGTATCAGGATCAAGTGTGACGTCCACTGCAGACTGCTGGACCGTCTTTAACTCAATGTTTGTGAGAAGCTTCTTCATCTCATTTTTGAACATCTCCACCAACTGATCAACAGTTGTCCTCACAGTCCCCTCATATGAAGGTGGACAGACTTTGACCTGTGTCCAGTTCTTGGTGGGTGGAGCAGCATCCAGAGATGGAAAATTCTGGACGAGGTTAAGGTGGTCTTCTGAGAATAAGACCTGCACCAGCTCAGAGCTTCTCTTCTTCAGCTCAGAGATTTCCTGTTCCAGCTCTTTGATGAAGCCTTCAGCCTGTTTCTCTGTCATTCTGTGCTTTTCTTCAGTCGACTCAATAACTTTGGCCTGGTTTCTCTCAATAGCCTCCTTCAGCTCGGTGAAGACATGATTGCAGTTTGCTATCTCTCTGTCTGCATTTTTCCTGCTGATGCTGACTGAATCTTTGAACTCTTGGATCTTGAGTCGTCTCTCCTCGATCATCTGCTGAATTTCATCCTCTGTCCATCCAAGCTTGGCCAAGTTTCTTTCATATTCTTCTTTTAGAGGAACAACATCATGTGACTTGTGATCCAAAACTGTGCAGAGCATGCAGACACACATCTGGTCGGTCTTACAGAACAGCTCCAGCAGTTTATCGTGCTTCGTACACATCCTGCCTTCCAGGTTCTCCACAGGGTCGATCAGCTGATGTCTTTTCAGGCCTGACGCTGTCAGATGAGGCTCCAGGTGAGTCTCACAGTAGGAGACCAGACACACCAGGCAGGACTTCAGGGCCTTCACTTTGGTTCCAGTGCAGACGTCACAGGGAACGTCTCCTGGTTCAGCAGCTTGTTGCTCTGAGCTGCTGGCTCTCTGTTGAGCTGACTGTCTGAAGTGAGAAACCATCTCAGAGACAAAAATATTGACCTGCAGCTCAGGTCTTGTGTAGAAAATCTTTTTACAGTTGGGACACTGATAGGGGACATTAATATTCCAGTGTTCAGTGATGCAGTTCTTGCAGAAGTTGTGTCCACATGGTGTGCTGACTGGATCAGTGAACACATCCAGACAGATGGAGCACAGAAACTGATCTTCAGACAGTGAACTGCTGGCAGCAGCCATATCTAAACAATGAGAGCAACAATGAAAGTGTGAAAAAGCAAAACTAGAATGACAGAAATCTTGATTATTTGTTTATAAAATATAAAAGTATAATAACCTCAATGTTATGAGTCTTCTTTATAACATACAGCTACAGTCCACATAAGTAAAAGTCTCATTTAATAAGTCTTGTTCTTAAATGAAAAGGTGACACACCCTGTGTGAGCACAGTGCAGGTATGTGGTAATGCTGGTTGTTTAAACACAGTAGATATGATCAGCTGTACTCACCAATGTGCAGAAACTCTGTTGTGTAGTTTGGAAAAACCCTGCAAACTTAGTTTACCATAATTTATCTTTAACAGCAAACAGCAAGACGTGTCTCAACCGTAGTACTCCTGTTGACATTCAGTTTCCTTTCAGGAGTCTGACGTTTAAACTCACGCCTTGCTTTTGCTCCGCCCCTTGTTCCAGCTTTGTTGGTGACTTTTTTCTGTTTTCAGCTGAGCAACCTTTGGCATGAGACACCTGTAACAGGCAGCAAAGCACAGGAAGCGGTTCACAGTTCATGAAGTCATTTCAATCACATTAAATTAAATGTCTTTTCCCCAATTTTAACTCTGCTGTGAGAACAGAGCCAAAGAATTGTAAAATTCTGCAGACAGACAACTATGGAGACATTTCACCATCAGCGGAGAAACCAGAGACCAAACAGACTGATGAAACATATATTTAACTCACGTTATTTGATGTTCAGCCCAGCTGTCGTCTCTGTCATGGAGATGAAGTGTCCACATCATATAATGTCTCATTACACTTGTTGCTGTAGTGGTTCTTCTCTCCTCTTCAACCTGCTGCTAGCTTACACGTGAGCTAGCATCATTAGCATCACCGGGAACAAGCTAACTCTCCTGTTAGCTTCCTCTAAAAAACTGTTGTTAACTTTTCCTTGTTTGTTGTGAGGTCACAATATGACTGGCTTCACAGTTAACTTCAGGGTTTCTTTTCCAGACACTTGTCCATTCTGTGTTTCGCAGCAGTTTGACACTGACCGCATTTACGTGCTGTTTATTTATTAATCACATATTGTTAGGCCCAATTCCAATCCGGCCCCTAAAGACTCAAGCCCTGAACCCTCACTGACTTAACTGACGTCAGCTGTAAGTGATTGAGTGTGAGAGTCTGAAAGGGCTCCGGATGCTACAAATAGGAATGGGACAGCACTTATCCCCCTCTCTACAAAATGTTGTTAACATTGGCGGCTCTGGGCGTGATCATTTATCGGTTATTGTCAGCATATATTCCACACTCAAAGAATATATATCTATATATATCTAGATATCTAGATAGATAGATAGCTCGATCGATCTATATATATATTCTTTGTGTGTGGAATATAACCACTGGTATTCCTCTGACTTCATGTGTGTTTATGTACCATCTTAAATCCTTGTTAATGTAATGTTTCATTGTTTATCTATCTATTTTTTCACTCTCCTTCCATAACGTTAATGTTTGCATATCTGCCGACCGTGTTACTTCCGGTGTTCCGAGGGCAACCCCTGTATTTGACGTCACAACACTATGAACTGTGGGTAATTTCCTTACCGTAAGTCCGCATCGATGTTGACCTACGGTAAGGGGGCATAAAGGGCTCACTCACTGACTCACTGACTTGACAATTTGACAATGGGACAGCCCTCACACACTCACGCACTTCACATGAACGCGCCTCTAAGTCAGTGAGTCTGTAAGGGATCGGATTGGAATTGGGACCTCGTAGGGTGCAATACCACGTTTGACCACACAGGCTAGCTGATATTTACCAGCAGTTAGCAGGGGGGCGCTGTTTCGCTCATCTGAGGAAAGTCATGAAAAGTGAAAAAGAGACTGTTTCTATAAAGAGGAGGTGACAAATGAGACAGGCTGGAAAATTCTTCTGGATTGATGTTTAACATGTTTTTGGAATGTTGTGTAGAACTAAGGTCATTAAAACATAAAAGACATGTTGTTTTTGTTGTGTAAAACATGATCTGTCAAAATTTTAAATCTGTTTGATGGTTTTTGATCCATGAATGCAAATAGTCTGAAAGAAAGCCCAATATCCACCACGTTAAACATGAACTGAAACTGCACTTTGAAACACTAAAATAACAAATCAAAAAGCTACGTCAATTATGGATATTTACAACACCTTAAAACCCTTTTTTCATAATTTCAAAGAATATTTGTACCCCTTTTGTTCTGAGTTATTCTTGGTATAATTCTTTTTAAGACGACTTAATGAAGGAAGTTCAGAAAAAAACAGATACTATGAACTGAGACAACCACAAAATATTTAATGTATGATAATATGACAAATAAAATTCTAGAATCTTATTTAAATGACAATGAAAGCTATTTGAAAAGCAGGGAAGTCTTACTTGCCTTGGTTTCTTACAAAAAGGAAACAGTACAAAATAATAAGTATAGAAAAAAAAAGCTAACAGAATCAGTGCTCTCCTTTATTCATACGTCATTTCACACAGATTCAACTCTGGTTCTTCCCACTGGTTTGATCCGCCACAGAGAGGCACAATAATCCCACTTTTCTAACTCATAAATATTTTCTATTATTCAAACACCCTAGGAATGAGAGATGCAGCATGTATAACAGATATCTAGACAGCACACATGTATTCACCACAGCAGACATATGCACAGACAGATAACACTGTTGATGCTCTGTCATCAAAAAAAGTTGCATTTGAAAAAAATGTCATTATCTATGTTCAAAATAAGGTAACTCCCAAGCTTGGTCTGATGTAATGTTTTGATGTTTAAAGACAGGTTTAAAACTTAAACTACTTGTTTTCAAATGATAGTGTTACAGTAGAAAGTAGAAATGGGATGTTTATTAAAGGTCTCCACAATTAACCAAAATACACTGCTCAAGAAAATTAATTAAGGGAACACTTACATCAAATATCAGATCTGCAACTGCATGAATTTCCGTCTGTCTTAAGAAAGTTCCTCTCACCTCATCTCAAAGTCAGTCTTTTTGCGGAACATGACATGTCATTCCACTAAGTAGGGTGGACAGGACAGATGATCAGAGGGGCAGACGTTTTACCACCCTGATTTGCACAGAGAAGAAAGACTGGGTGGAGTTTTTCAGTGAAGGAGCAGCCAATATGGGCATCGATAAGAGCTGCAGCATTAACGTCATAAAAGGAGACCAGACCCTCGTCATAATCTACAAACACCCCCACCTTCTCAGGCTTCAATGTCAGAAAGAGAGGGACGAAGGTCTCAGTAAAAGAATGGTAGAAATTTCCTTTCCTTGAATGCATTGTCCAGTAACCGTTCTTAGGGCTTACACTGAGTAGCCCCTTTCTGTTGACTGACTCTGCAGCAACTCCTAAACCCCAATCAGGCTTTCCTTTCACCTGAACCTCAAAGTAAAATCTTCCTGAAGAAACAAACTGCTTCCCCAAGACACAGAGACTGTGAGAAAATCTCTCTGGGTTATGTCGGAGATCCTTCCACACAGTACCGTCACGTACTTGTTTCCCATCTTCAGACAGGATGAGTCGGGGATGTGCTGTATCAGGATCAAGTGTGACGTCCACTGCATACTGCTGGACCGTCTTCAACTCAGACTCCTTGAGAAACTTCTTGACCTGTTTTTTGACCATCTTCACCAACTGAGCAACAGTTGTCCCCACAGTCCCCTCATATGAAGGGGAATAGACTCTGACTTCTGTCCAGTTCTTGGTGGGTGGAGCAGCATGCAGGGATGAAAAGTTCTGGACGAGGTTAAGGTGGTCTTCTAAGAGTAAGAGCTGTTCCAGCTCAGAGCTTCTCTTCTTCAGCTCAGAGATTTCCTGTTCCATCTCTTTGATAAAGCCTTCAGCCTGTTTCTCTATCATTCTGTGCTTTTCTTCAGCTGTCTTAATAAGTTTGGCCTGGTGTCTCTCAATAGCCTCCTTCAGCTTGGTGAAGACATGATTTCTGATTGCTATCTCTCTGTCTGCAATTGCCCTGCTGATGCTGACTGAATCTTTGAACTCTTGGATCTTTAACTGTCGCATCTTGATCATCTGCTCAATTGTAGCCCTTGTCTTACCCAGCTTGGCCAAGTTTCTTTCATATTGTTCTTTAAGAGGCACAACATCATGTGACTTGTGGTTCAAAACAGAGCAGAGCATGCAGACACACCTCTGATCAGGCTTACAGAACAGTTCCAGAGGTTTCTTGTGCTTCCTACACATCCTGCCTTCCAGGTTCTCCACAGGGTCGATCAGCTGATGTCTTTTCAGGCCTAATGCTGTCAGATGAGGCTCCAGGTGAGTCTCACAGTAGGAGACCAGACACACCAGGCAGGACTTCAGGGCCTTCACTTTGGGTCCAGTGCAGACGTCACAGGGAACGTCTCCTGGTTCAGCAGCTTGTTGCTCTGAGCTGCTGGCTCTCTGTTGAGCTGACTGTCTGAAGTGAGAAACCATCTCAGAGACAAAAGTATTGACCTGCAGCTCAGGTCTTGTGTCAAAAACCTTATTACAGTTGGGACACTGATAGGTAACATCAATATTCCAGTGTGTAGTGATGCAGTTCTTGCAGAAGTTGTGTCCACATGGTGTGCTGACTGGATCAGTGAACACATCCAGACAGATGGAGCACAGAAACTGATCTTCAGACAGTGAACTGCTGGCAGCAGCCATATCTAAACAATGAGAGCAACAATGAAAGTGTGAAAAAGCAAAACTAGAATGACAGAATTCTTGATTATCTGTTTGAAAATATCAAAGTATGAATACTACAATGTTATGAGTCTTCTTTATACCATATAGCTACAGTCCACATAAGTAAAAGTTTCATTTAACAAGTCTTGTTCTTAAATGAAAAGGTGACGCAGCCTGTGTGAGCACAGTGCAGGTATGTGGTAATGCTGGTTGTTTAAACACAGTAGAAATGATCAGCTGTACTCACCAGCGTGCAGAGACTCTGCTGTGTATGTTGGAAAGACTCTGGGAGCTTAGTTCCCTATATTATATCTTCAAAGACAAACAGCAAGACGTGTCTCAACTACAATTCCCCCGTCGATTTTACTAACTTTTAGTTTCCTTGAAGGAGTCGGACTTTGAAGTCTTGTTGTTTTCCTGTCTTGTTGTAGCTCCGCCTCCTTTCAACTCTATTGGAGCCAAGTACAGGAAGCTGTATACAGCCACCCTGTAATTATTGCAGACTTTTTTTTGAGTCATATTTGTTTTGAAACACGATTCTGTAGCAGCATTGTAGCATGTAGCATTCTAGAGCATACATTGACAAACAGACAACAAATGAGGTCAGTCTATGAAATACAGGAGCATACTGTATTCTTTTTTACACATTTTGACTTGTTATAGCAGGAAAAGCAAAGTGCTGGTGTCATCATTAACAACAAAGACAGCTCAGTTTATTCATGTGCAGGAAGTGCTGCTTCCTGTTGTAGAGTGAGTGACTAACAGACAGCTACTTGACAGAGACAGCAAACTAGCTTGACGACACGGCATAAAGCAAGTATGATGCTGAATATATCAAACTGTGTGGACCTTGAACTAATCAGGAAGGAGAAACCTGGACCCGTGGCTGGATCAGTTGGGAACCACTGCTTTAAAATAATGAGGTCACACAGGTTTGAATGAATCCACAGGGTCAGAGATGTGTGACCATAAAAAGAAGGATATTTTTTGACAAAAATTAACCAACAATATGCAAACTTAAAACTAAAATGTCATGGACACTAGGATTTAGCAATAAACTAATAACTGATAATAACTGATAATAACAAGCACTTAGGCAGGAGAATTTAGGGAAGTGAGATCAGAGCTGGGGCTGACCACAGGTGGCTGAGAATCAAAAAAGGGGGAAGCGGTCCGCAAACTTACGACCTGTGACTCTGCACACCAATGCAAAAAACAAATCGTGAGAAACACCACCACCACCAGGTGATTGGACTGCCACCCTACGCCCACAGCAAAGGAGGGTGATTGAAACCCTGCCATGAGGTGCTATGGATCATCCTGGTGAAAAAACACAAGAAAAACACAAAGGTCAATATGTATAAAACTCACCCACATTCATTCACACATTCACTCACACTCAATTGACCAGTGCTACAAAACCCCAAACCTTAATATAAATGTACATAATTACATGAATTTTACATTTAATTCCAACTAAGGCCAAAAGCAGTGTAATGGAAAATTAACATTATACATATGTATATATATATATATACATATGTATATATATATATATATATATATATATATATATATATATATATATATATATATATATATATATACACACATATGTATATATATACAGTACAGGCCAAAAGTTTGGACACACCTTCTCATTCAATGCGTTTTCTTTATTTTCATGACTATTTACATTGTAGATTCTCACTGAAGGCATCAAAACTATGAATGAACACATGTGGAGTTATGTACTTAACAAAAAAAGGTGAAATAACTGAAAACATGTTTTATATTCTAGTTTCTTCAAAATAGCCACCCTTTGCTCTGATTACTGCTTTGCACACTCTTGGCATTCTCTCCATGAGCTTCAAGAGGTAGTCACCTGAAATGGTTTCCACTTCACAGGTGTGCCTTATCAGGGTTAATTAGTGGAATTTCTTGCTTTATCAGTGGGGTTGGGACCATCAGTTGTGTTGTGCAGAAGTCAGGTTAATACACAGCCGACAGCCCTATTGGACAACTGTTAAAATTCATATTATGGCAAGAACCAATCAGCTAACTAAAGAAAAACGAGTGGCCATCATTACTTTAAGAAATGAAGGTCAGTCAGTCCGGAAAATTGCAAAAACTTTAAATGTGTCCCCAAGTGGAGTCGCAAAAACCATCAAGCGCTACAACGAAACTGGCACACATGAGGACCGACCCAGGAAAGGAAGACCAAGAGTCACCTCTGCTTCTGAGGATAAGTTCATCCGAGTCACCAGCCTCAGAAATGGCAAGTTAACAGCAGCTCAGATCAGAGACCAGATGAATGCCACACAGAGTTCTAGCAGCAGACCCATCTTTAGAACAACTGTTAAGAGGAGACTGCGCCAATCAGGCCTTCATGGTCAAATAGCTGCTAGGAAACCACTGCTAAGGAGAGGCAACAAGCAGAAGAGATTTGTTTGGGCCAAGAAACACAAGGAATGGACATTAGACCAGTGGAAATCTGTGCTTTGGTCTGATGAGTCCAAATTTGACATCTTTGGTTCCAACCGCCGTGTCTTTGTGAGACGCAGAAAAGGTGAACGGATGGATTCCACATGCCTGGTTCCCACTGTGAAGCATGGAGGAGGAGGTGTGATGGTGTGGGGGTGTTTTGCTGGTGACACTGTTGGGGATTTATTCAAAATTGAAGGCACACTGAACCAGCATGGCTACCACAGCATCCTGCAGCGACATGCCATCCCATCCGGTTTGCGTTTAGTTGGACGATCATTTATTTTTCAACAGGACAATGACCCCAAACACACCTCCAGGCTGTGTAAGGGCTATTTGACCAAGAAGGAGAGTGATGGAGTGCTGCGGCAGATGACCTGGCCTCCACAGTCACCGGACCTGAACCCAATCGAGATGGTTTGGGGTGAGCTGGACCGCAGAGTGAAGGCAAAGGGGCCAACAAGTGCTAAACACCTCTGGGAACTCCTTCAAGACTGTTGGAAAACCATTTCAGGTGACTACCTCTTGAAGCTCATGGAGAGAATGCCAAAAGTGTGCAAAGCAGTAATCAGAGCAAAGGGTGGCTATTTTGAAGAAACTAGAATATAAAACATGTTTTCAGTTATTTCACCTTTTTTTGTTAAGTACATAACTCCACATGTGTTCATTCATAGTTTTGATGCCTTCAGTGAGAATCTACAATGTAAATAGTCATGAAAATAAAGAAAACGCATTGAATGAGAAGGTGTGTCCAAACTTTTGGCCTGTACTGTATATATATATATATATATATACACAGTAAAGCAGTATACATTCATTACAATAAAAGATATAGGGCAGCAAGCCCAGCCTTTGGTGGGCGGAGAGCCGACACTTGTGGCCGAGGAGCTTGTCAAAGACCTGAACAGCCAAAACACCAAAGCAGCCACGACACAGGAGATAGAGCTGTGAGCCAAAAGAGCCAGAAACACTGAATGCCACAACAGCTGCAGATATTAGGGTGTGGTGGCCCAGTGACACGCCACACACTAAACTGCAGCCTAAAAACAGGACCAAATGAATGCCATCCATAGTTTTGGTAATCATACATTTTTTTAGGGTTAGTCTACTTCCTGGAGTGATTTGACACATAGATACCAATGAGCCAAGGCACAGCCTCATAGGAGACAGGAGGGTGTGAGCAGCAAAGGTCTGCGGCTCCATCACACTGCAGCAATAAAGCATAACATTAATCAGCTGTGATAATCAGCTGTGATAATCAGCTGGGAGCCGTGTGACAGACAAGATGGAGAAAAGGCAGACAACACAACTACCTGTGAGGATGAGGAGGGTGCCAAAAGTGTGCCAGGCCACACTGTCGCCCACGCCAAACAAAGGCTCCACCGTGCCAGGCTGCAGCCACCACCACAGGGAGATCAGATGGAGAGGAAGGAGAGAGGTGGAGGCGTGGCCACCCACCTGGATATAAAGGTGCCCACAGTGTCGCCCAGCACTCAGTGTGCCATGCAGTGGCAGGAAGGGAGATAATTGATATACATTTATAAATACTGTATCTTTGTCTTTCCAAAGAATGATGTTTTTATTTATGAGAGTCTTAACTATATCATATTAAGGTTTTAGAAGTGTATGTTAATTTGAAGCCTTTTAAAATACACATTTTGACCCATGTCCTTGACCTTTATGTTTACATCAAAAGTATTATTGGATGTATTAAAATCATGACTAACAAAGTCCTACCTACATACTTGGCTTAATAAAAACCTATGAGGCCTACAATACACTTGTTATTTATTATTGCTAATGATTCATTATACAGCATACGCAGACATACGGGCAGACAGATAATATGGCTGTTGCTCTGACACAAGGAGGTCATGTTTGAAATTTTACAAACTTCTTAATATGTTGAAGTGAGAAGTTCTTTTTTAAGCATAGACATCCACCATTTAATACATGTCACCTAGAAAAAGTTCCATTTGAAAAGACGTCATTATGTCATTATATTTGTCCTTTTTTTTTTTTCTTCAATAAAAACTGATGTTAAAACTGGACAACTGATAGAACACGTAGGCTAAAGGCATGAAGGTCACCTGCTGTTTAATTTCAATTTTAATCAGTTCTTTAAAATCACAGCAGATGTAGTTTGGGCAAACAGGCAGTTACACAAAGATAGAGATGAACTTACATATAAAGTATCCAAAACAACAGAAGGTAGCTCAGCTAAATAAACAAAGAACCACTTTAACAGTTAGATTACACGACATTATACAAGATCAATAAAACTACTTGTTATCAGATCATAGTGTTGCAGCAGAAAGTAGCAATGGGATGTGTAATAAAGGTCTCCACTATTAATCAAAATATTACCAAAATCTCATTATTGCCAAGTGCAATATTCAAACCACAGGAGCTGCAATGTTTGGATAAAGGCAAAATGTGTCACAACGTACCATTATAAATGAAGTCATGTTTACAGAGATCCCCGAGCCTACAAATCATATTCCAGACATAAGGAAACATGCTTGTTTGATACAGACACCCAAAAAAAAATCACATTATCATTTTTATATCTTTTAACATATATATTTTCAGTGAATATGAACTGCAAAAATGACCATTCCCATTAAAATTGTGACTCATATTGCAATCACAGTATCTGTCAAAATAATGTTTTTTCTTTTTTGCATATTGTGATAAAATAAAGACGGCAAAATCACTGTTAATTATAACCAGAAGAAAACAAAACAAAAAAAAAAACACTGTATATTACTGCTAAATTATGGGATCTGTTACATTAAGAAGTGGAAACTGCAAAACTTTCCTTTGGTATTAAGAAAGTTCATCTTATCTCATCTCATCTCATCTCAGTCAGTCTTTTTGCGGAACATGACATGTCATTAAATTAAGTAGGTTGACAGGACAGATGATCAGAGGGGCCGAGTTTTCACCATCCTGATTTGCACAGGGAAAAAAGAATGGGTGGAGTTTTCCAGTGAAGGAGCAGCCAGTAAAGGTGTAGATAAGAGCTGCAGCATCAACATCATAAAAGGAGACCAGACCCTCGTCATAATCTACAAACACCCCCACCTTCTCAGGCTTCGACTTCAAAGAGAGAGGGACTAAGGACTCAGTAACAGTATGGTAGATAATTTCATTCATCAAACCTATTGTCCAGTAACCATTCTGAGGGCTTGCAGTGATTGGCCCCTTTCTGTTGACTGACTCTCTGACAACTCCTAAACCCCATTTAGTTTTCCCTTTCACCTGAACCTCGAAGTAAAATCTTCCTGAAGAAACAAACTGCTTTCCCAAGACACAGAGACCAAGAGAAAATCTCTTTGGGCTTTCTGGGAGATCCTTCCACACAGCACCATCATGTACTTGTTTCCCATCTTCAGACAGGATGAGTCGGGGATGTGCTGTATCAGGATCAAGTGTGACGTCCACTGCAGACTGCTGGACTGTCTTTAACTCAATGTTTGTGAGAAGCTTCTTCATCTCATTTTTTAACATCTCCACCAACTGATCAACAGTTGTCCCCACAGTCCCCTCATATGAAGGTGGACAGACTTTGACCTCTATCCAGTTCTTGGTGGGTGGAGCAGCATCCAGGGATGGAAACTTCTGGACGAGGTTAAGGTGGTCTTCTGAGCGTGAGAGCTGCTCCAGCTCATCGCTTCTCTTCTCCAGCTCAGAGATTTCCTGTTCCAGCTCTTTGATGAAGCCTTCAGCCTGTTTCTCTGTCATTCTGTGCTTTTCTTCAGCCATCTTAATAAGTTTGACCTGGTGTCTCTCAATAGCCTCCTTCAGCTCGGTGAAGACATGATTTTTGATTGCTATCTCTCTGTCTGCATTTTCTCTGCTGATATTGATTGAATGTTTGAACTCCTGAATCTTGAGTCGTCTCTCCTCGATCATTTGCTGAACTCCAGCCTCTGTCTTTCCAAGCTTGGCCAAGTTTCTTTCATATTCTTCTTTTAGAGGCACAACATCATGTGACTTGTGGTCTAAAACAGAGCAGAGCATGCAGACACACATCTGGTCGGTGTTACAGAACAGCTCCAGAGGTTTATCGTGCTTCATACACATCCTGCCTTCCAGGTTCTCCACAGGGTCGATCAGCTGATGTCTTTTCAGGCCTGATGCTGTCAGATGAGGCTCCAGGTGAGTCTCACAGTAGGAGACCAGACACACCAGGCAGGACTTCAGGGCCTTCACTTTGGGTCCAGTGCAGACGTCACAGGGAACGTCTCCTGGTTCAGCAGCTTGTTGCTCTGAGCTGCTGGCTCTCTGTTGAGCTGACTGTCTGAAATGAGAAACCATCTCAGAGACAAAAGTATTGACCTGCAGCTCAGGTCTTGTGTCAAAAATATTTTTACAGTTGGGACACTGATAGGGGACATTAATATTCCAGTGTGTAGTGATGCAGTTCTTGCAGAAGTTGTGTCCACATGGTGTGGTGACTGGATCAGTGAACACATCCAGACAGATGGAGCACAGAAACTGATCTTCAGACAGTGAACTGCTGGCAGCAGCCATATCTAAACAATGAGAGCAACAATGAAAGTATGAAAAAGCAAAACTAGAATGACAGAATTCTTGATTATTTGTTTTTATAATATGAAAGTATAATAACCTCAATGTTATGAGGCTTCTTTGTAACATACAGCTACAGTGCACATAAGTAAAAGTCTCATTTAACAAGTCTTGTTCTTAAATGACAAAGGTGACACACCCTGTGTGAGCACAGTGCAGGTATGTGGTAATACTGGTTGTTTAAACACAGTAGAAATGATCAGCTGTACTCACCAGTGTGCAGAAACTCTGTTACGTAGTTTGGAAATCCCCTGCAAACTTAGTTTACTGTAATTTATCTTTAACAGCAAACAGTGAGACGTGTCTCAACCGTAGTACTCCTGTTAGTTTGCTCCTGCTACTCTCTCAGTTTCCTTTCAGGAGTCTGACGTTTAAACTCATGTATTGCTTTTGCTCCGCCCCTTGTTCCAGCTTTGTTGGTGACATTTTTCTGTCTCCAGCTGAGCAACCTTTGGCATGACACACCTGTAACAGGTAGGATCCTACAATACCAGAATAGTGACACACATTGGTAAAGCGGTAAGTTGGTCACATGCCCTCTAGTGGTGGGATAGCGCGTTGCATATCCGACCAAGTCCAAAGTCAAGCAAACCTAAAAGCATAATCTACCATAATCTACCATAATAGGATTATCGGTGACCTGTTTACAGGTAAATTTTAACAAATGGTCATTAATTGCTGTGTGATGAATGCCTGCTGTTTTAATAATGATATACTTTCAAGTGGCTCCACAACTCTATGGATGGCTAACATGCTAAGCAAGTTTGCACGCTAAATTAAAAAAAAAATTCAAATTAAAAAAAAGTTTCAAATGTGTTCATCTGCAAAAATTACAGTCAAGCCTACTACATTACAACATCAGCAATCCCATCAATGTAACAAAGCAAATATCTTAGTTGCTGAATGTTTCAGTTATTGCAGCTTCATTGTTCGTGAAGTAAGTTATTTTTTTCATTGGAGAAGGCCACTGAGATTATTTACCTGTAAGGTCAGTGGCATTTAACTGCAGATGTTCTTCTGTCTCATAAACTATAGTAATACTTCAGGACACTTGGAACAAACAGATTTTCATGTTCATTTCATTTATATAAATGCAGATATATTGTAATAAACCAAGTGAATATGGCTTTTAAAAAGAGTACTGTACTGTTAAAAAAGGAATACAGAAACAGTTTCTCAAGCTGTTCATACATTGAGTTGGTGGAGCCTATCGAACCTTGAACCTTTCAATTTGATGTGAATGCTATATGCTGACTAAGCTACACAGGCACTTGTATGTGATGCATCCAACAGTATCATAGCACATCAGTATATTATGTCTATCCATGCAGTTTGGCCAATAGCTTGATGTTAATGCATGTTTATCACTTAGTAGATTCTTAAAACAGCTGTCTACCATAATGTTACTCTCTACATTATGAAATAAACAAATTATAAGCATGACTTAATATGACCAAGAAAAAACAAGTAAAAACAGGCCATTTTCATCAACTTACAAGCAAGTGCACATCAGACATACTGTAAGGTAATGCGCTCATGCCCCACTAGAGGGTGCCTGAGGCTTAACTTCAGTATTCCACAGGAGTCAATGGAAGTGTCATCACTCTGGTATTGTAGGGTCCTAGTCAGAGCGATAGATAAGAACAGAGTGGCGACAGCTTTTGATGTCGCCGCCAGAGCGGTCACGTGGTTCATGTAAGCCTCAATAGTTCCAAACACAGTCTCCGCTGTCATGTTCTTTGGGACAGACAGCAGTGAGCTCGCTTTTGAATGGTAAATATTAAAATAAACCGTACACAGGTACATTTACAACTCTTATTGAATTACTGTGTATACATCAATGTCAGTTACGTGTATTGAGTGGCTGCCTAACAACTAAAAACGTAATTAGACATGTTTTTCTGTGTGTTTTTTTTTTTTTGGAGGGAAAGCTTTGTGTTAGCTTCATGGACTGCAGATAAATTAGCAACTAAACTGTAATCTGGTGCAATGCATCTCTTATGTAGCTACATGAGATTAATGTAGGCTATTTGTGAATACTCCCAGACATTGGACAATGATGATAAATGATGGTTTTCAGTTAAACATTTTATATATTTAAACGATGAATGTGACAATAAGAGCAACTGTGTGTCTGTGAGAACAAGAAAAAATTAAAAGACAATGTATGAAGGCTCTTACATCACAGAAAATTATAAATTTGGCATTAAGAACAAGAAGAAAAACAATTTTATTTAACAGAGATCATATTCCAGCATTAGGACAGCAGAACAAAGGTGGGGCTATGAAATGGTTAAAAAAAAGCCATATGAGATTTACTGCAGGCACAACTATGTACACAACTCTTCAAGTTGTGGTTGGACACACTGGAGGAGCTGGTGGAGAGATGCACACTGAAGATGCTCAAGGCCATCATGAATAACCCGGTTCATCCACTCCGTAACACCTTGATGGAACAAAAAAATAGTGGTGGACGGCTCCTCTCTCTTCAATGCAGGACAGAGAGATACAGAAGATCCTACATACCTACAGCCATCACGCTTAATTCTTTTGCAAATAATAAATGAGCTGACAGACAATTGAATAAAGTTATTCTTATTGTTATTATTCTTATCTTATCTGCCATTCACATCTTTAGTGAAGGACCCAATGATGGTCTGAGATGCCTGGTTGAGGAATAGCAACAGTCAGCATTATAACAGCTCTGAGAGGTATTCCAGAGGTTCAACAAACTCTCAGTCTAACATTGAACTCTGAATATGGGAAACTGAGCATTCAGTTCTAGAACAGCTGATCTGAATTGGTTGAATAAACTCTGAATATGTTAACCTTTGTATGCCCCGATTCACCATAGAAACACCAGATAAACAAAGAGCAACTTATCTCACGCTAGTGGAACACAAGCTCCTTTTACACGCTTACAGAGAATATGAGCACATATTCTGTAAAAACAGTAACACTACTGTTGTACCTGGTACTAAGATTACTCTTCAAAGTGCCTGACAATGCAACCTCCTGCTAAGGGGCAGGAGAGACCCTTAAACCTAAAAAAAAAAAAGTGACTCAGCAAAGGGTGGTCACTTTGTTCCCATCCCTGGAGCTGGAAAAGGCTTAGCTTTAGGAACAGCAAACCCTGCAAGAAGAAAACATGACACACATACACAACTAAGAAAAGGAACAGCCACAAAATAATTTGCTGCTCATGTAATTTCTAGCTACCTCACTTGTGGAGTCTTTTGACAGCAGAAACTTCACAGGGCTCTTTCAGGATCACCTAACAGACACAATTTGAAATAATTAAACTCAACGTTCCATATAAACATGTAATATTTTTAAATCAGAGGTAAATAATATCATTAATTCAGTGGTAAAAGGTGTTGTGATATACTCCCGTAGTGTTTCAACCACTGTGCAGTGTTTTGGTCTTGTACGATTAAGTTTATGAATGTAACATTCAAAGACTAGCTGAAATAGCATTTTTAAGCTGTCTAGCCTCTATAGTGTGACTGTGACATAGTTCCAAGTTAAACATAATATATGCCTTAAATGCTGACAGAAGTAATAGTAGTAGTGAAGTAGTAGTAGTCCTATTTTAGTCTGTCATCACACGGCATACATATAAACAGGAATTAAATTATAAGATAATAACACTCTTATGTAAACATAAAAAGAATACACCGTACATAACGTTAGGTATTTGATAAAGGCTCAGGCAGAAGTATGTGTGCCTGTCCTACATTATCTTCTTATGGAACAGTTGAGAAAACTAATAAAAGCTAACACATCCTATTAACGTTACCCTTAGCTAACACCGTCAGGTTCGGATGATAAAATCTAAATAAAACCCGTTATTAATCATCCCAACTATATGTGATTTGTCTGTGATTCATTAATCAAACAGGAACACCACAAATGTTAGCTGCTAAACGGTGCTAAACCTCCACAGCTGGCGACGTTGAGCTAATGAACTAGCAGGCAATGGCTGAAAACCGATCATAATTCCTGACTCAAAAAAAAAAACATAATTACATTGTGAACATACAAAAAAATCAATATCTACATAATAAAGGACCTCCGATATAATAAACACACGTAATGACTTAAAATTGGTCAATATTTCATCACCTTATCTCAGGAGTTTCTCGTTGTGCGGCCATTGAAATAAACGGAGTGTGACTCCACGGGAGGAATGTTTGGAACTATAGAGGGCTCCATAACCCTGAAATTCTGTCCGCCATGTTTTACAACGGAGTCCTATGGGAGTGTCGCCACTCTATCTATCGCTCTGGTCCTAGTAACAGGAAGCAAAGTACAGGAAGCGGTTCACAGTTCATGAAGGCATTTCAATCACATTAAATTAAATGTTCCAGTTTTGCTTCTTATTTTCCCCAATTTAAACTCTGTTGTGAGAACAGAGCCAAACGATTGTAAAATACTGAGATGGAAACAGACAACTATGGAGACACGTTAGCTAGCATCATTAGCATCACCGCAAACAAGCTACTGTAACTCTCCTATTAGTTTCCTCTTAAAAACTGTAGTTAACTTTTCCTTGTTTGTTGTGAGGTCACAATATGACTGGCTTCACAGTTAACTTCAGGGTTTCTTTTCCAGAGACTTGCCCATTCTCTGTTTTGCAGCAGTTTGACACTGACCGCATTTACATGCTATTTATTTATTAATCACATATTGTTAACTTCACCTGTTTATCGAGTGGACCTCGCAGGGTGCAATACCACGTTTGACCACACGGGCTGGGTGACATTTACCAGCAGTTAGCAAGGGGTCGCTGTTTCGCTCATCTGAGGAAAGTCATGAAAAGTGAAGAAGAGACTGTTTCTATAAAGAGGAGGTGACAAATGAGACAGGCTGGAAAATTCTTCTGGATTGATGTTTAACATGTTTTTGAAATGTTGTGTGGAACTAAGGTCATTAAAACATAAAAGACATGTTTTTGTTGTGTAAAACATGATCTGTCAAAATTTTAAATCTTTTTGATGGTTTTTGATCCATAAATGCAAATAGTCTGAAAGAAAGCCCAATATCCACCACGTTAAACATGAACTGAAACTGCACTTTGAAACACTAAAATAACAAATCAAAAAGCTACGTCAATTATGGATATTTACAACACCTTAAAACCCTTTTTCCTAATTTCAAAGAGTATTTGTACCCCTTTTGTTCTGAGTTATTAGGGTCCGGCCAGCTAAGCTGCCAGGACACTATTGTAATCCTAGGTATTCTTCTTCTTCTTCTTCTTCTTCTTCGTCTTCCGAGGAAATCATACTTCCCATGGGTGAAAACTCACCAAACTTTGCACAAAGGTCCAGTCTCATGCCAGATATCTTCAGCTGTAAACTCAAGCCAATAGTCCTGATGGTGGCTTTGAAAATTCATAACAAATCAACTATATGTGCTACAACTTCACAACTTCCATCAAACTGTAGCCCCAATACTGAAAAAAAAACCTTTTGTACATTTAAACCTATTAAAAATTATGAAGTTCATCAGGTTTTTTCAAAAACTGTAAAACTTCTTAAACCTATCTCCTCCCACCATTTTTGCTCAATTGACACCAAACTTGCTACAGAGCATCTTCAGACTGTCCTACAAAAACTATGTTTCTCAGATTTTTTATTTATCAAAAAATTGAACCTACAGTGCATCAAAATGTTTGACTGTAAACGGTACTGTAAACATATACATGCAAATTCTTGCTAAACAAATCTTCAATGTTCATGAAAAAAAGGACAAAATTCTTGAGTCATGGTATATGATGTGTGGCAAATTTCAGAATTTTATCTCAAAAACTTTTTGAATTTTGCTCTAATGTGAACAATTGGAGTCAAAAAAAGGCAATTTTAAACATCAGTTTTTCACTTGTGGAGCAAATCAATCATTGTTACAAACAAATTACCAACATCTCCATGCTGTCTAGATGCAATATGTGTATTTTCAGATTTTTGTCTTAATAACTGAATTTTTGACAGCATGTTGAATTTTGCTCTAATGTGAACAATTGGAGTCAATGTAAAAATGGCAATTTTAAACATCAGTTTTTCACTTATGTAGCAAATCAATCATTGTTAAAATAAATTACCGGCCACAAAATATTTAATGTATGATAATATGACAAATAAAATTCTTAAATCTTATTTAAATGAAAGCTATTTGAAAAGCAGGGAAGTCTTACTTGCCTTGGTTTCTTACAAAAAAGGAAACAGTAGAAAATAATAAGTATAGAAAAAAATCTAATAGAATCAGTGCTCTCCTTCTTTATTCATATGTCATTTTATACAGATTCAACTCTGGTTCTTCCCAATGGTTTGATCCGCCACACAGAGGCACAATAATCCCACTTTTCTAACTCATAAATATTTTCTATTATTCACCCTAGGAATGAGAGATGCAGCATGTATAACTGATATCTAGACAGCACACATGTATTCACCGCAGCAGACATATGCACAGACAGATAACATGGTAATTTCTCTGTCATCAAAAAAGTTGCATTTGAAAAAATGTCATTATATCATTATCTATGTTCTTTTTTTTAAAATAAAAACGTATGCTAAAACTGGACAACTGATAGAACACGCAGGCTAAAGACATGAAGGTCACCTGCTGTTTGATTTCAATTTTAATCAGTTCTTTAAAATCACAGCAGATGTAGTTTGGGCAAACAGGCAGTTACACAAAGATAGAGATGAACTTACATAAAAAGTATGTTACACAAAATAAGGTAACTCCCAAGCTAACAATACCCAAGCTAGGTCTGATGTAATGTTTTGAGGTTTAAAGACAGGTTTAACACTTAAACTACTTGTTTTCAAATCATAGTGTTACAGTAGAAAGTGGCAATGGGATGTTTATTAAAGGTCTCCACAATTAACCAAAATACACTGCTCAAGAAAATTAATTAAGGGAACACTTACATCAAACATCAGGGCCCGTATTCACAAAGAGTCCTCTCAGAGAGCTCATAACTTAGCCTAAAAATTCCTAGCAAGGAATCTTAGCTTAAGAGTGATTCAGGAAGTTTCTGAGAGCAACTCTGAGCAAGGAGGGGACAGAAACTTTTATCTTAGTGAGGAGGTGTGGCTGACCCTGTTGCTAGGTATGACGCAGTCTTCTAAAAGCTGTGATTGGTTGTTACAAAAAGGAAAAAAGAAAAAAACAAAACAAAACAAAAACAAATGTGCTCCTAGTAATGAATGGACAGTGAAATCAACCTCTCATAGAACTTAGACTGTATTAAGAAATGTATAATCGTGAAAATAATTTTATGTCATGATCAGCAAAATTAAATTAATTGTTACATAGCTTCAAAAAGTTTGAACATACCTCATTCCCATGCCGATTATTATATTGATTTGCTTATTGTTATGTTTACTCGCCATGCTGGTAATTTTACTACTTAATCTATTTGATATTAATGGTGGATGCAGACTCAGCTGTCAGTAATTACTGTGATTGCTGGCCTCCTTGTAAAAAGCAGTTTGATTTGGCAGAATGACCAAAACAACAAACAAAATGGAGAAAAAAAGAATGAGAAAGTCGAACTGGACAGAAGAGCAGTGCCTGCTGTTGGCACAGCTCGAGGAGGAGAACAAAGGAGTTTTAAGAGGGAAATTTGGTCCCGGGATCAAGGCACAAAGAGACAGACTTGGGAGCGCATTGCCAGACACATCAATGCGTCCTTCCCTCTCCTTTTACACACAAGCGATGAGCGCGAGAAGTGCTGGTACGTGCTGCAATCCAAAGCGAGAGCGGAGACTGCAGCAAAACGAGGCTGTGAAAGCGCCGTAGCCTAATGGTCTGACTGACCACTCTGCTGACAGAGGGTTGTGACAGACCCAAGTCATCAATGCTACACTGTTGCATTTTTCCCGTAGCCAGGTATCGCAATGTTGTGATGACCTTCATCTCAGGCGTTATTGCGTTACTACGCTGGGTGGGAAAAGTAAGCTCATCCCTGATGAGGTCAACCACAAACATTATCCCTGCACGATCAAGCCGGTAGCGTCTTATTAAATCACTGTCGTTCAATATACGGAGAATATCTCTCCTTCCTCTCTGTCTTACTGCCATCTTCTCTGTTTAAGACACTTTTAGGCTTCTTAAAAGTCCCCCTCCCTCCTCTTAACAGTTTTTCACATTAGGAGCTCTCTTAAGGCCTAAGATGCTTTGTGAATAACTTTATGTTACCAAGGGAAAATTCTAAGAAAAATCTTAGAATTAGAGGAATTCTAAGATTTTTCTTAGAATGACGTCACTAAGAGCTACTTTTAGTCTTAGGAATCTTTGTAAATACGGGCCCAGATCTGCAACTGCATGAATTTCCATCTGTCTTAAGAAAGTTCATCTCATCTCACCTCAAAGTCAGTCTTTTTGCGGAACATGACATGTCATTCCACTAAGTAGGGTTGACAGGACAGATGATCAGAGGGGCAGAGTTTTTACCACCCTGATTTGCACAGGGAAGGAAGACTGGGTGGAGTTTTTCAGTGAAGGAGCAGCCAATATGGGCATCAATAAGAGCTGCAGCATTAACGTCATAAAAGGAGACCAGACCCTCGTCATAATCTACAAACACCCCCACCTTCTCAGGCTTCGATGTCAGAAAGAGAGGGACGAAGGTCTCAGTAAAAGAATGGTAGAAATTTCCTTTCCTCGAATGCATTGTCCAGTAACCGTTCTTAGGGCTTACACTGAGTAGCCCCTTTCTGTTGACTGACTCTGCAGCAACTCCTAAACCCCAATCAGGCTTTCCTTTCATCTGAACCTCAAAGTAAAATCTTCCTGTAGAAACAAACTGCTTCCCCAAGACACAGAGACCGTGAGAAAATCTCTTTGGGTTATGTCGGAGATCCTTCCACAAAGTACCATCATGTACTTGTTTCCCATCTTCAGACAGTATGAGTCGGGGATTTGCTGTATCAGGATCAAGTGTGACGTCCACTGCATACTGCTGGACCGTCTTCAGCTCAGACGCCTTGAGAAACGTCTTGACCTGTTTTTTGAACATCTCCACCAACTGATCAACAGCTGTCCCCACAGTCCCCTCATATGAAGGTGGACAGACTTTGACCTGTGTCCAGTTGTTGGTGGGTGGAGCAGCATCCAGGGATGAAAAGTTCTGGAGGAAGTCAAGGTGGTCTTCTAAGAATAAGAGCTGGTCCAGCTCGGAGCTTCTCTTCTTCAGCTCAGAGATTTCCTGTTCCAGCTCTTTGATGAAGCCTTCAGCCTGTTTCTCTGTCATTCTGTGCTTTTCTTCAGCTGTCTTAATAAGTTTGGCCTGGTTTCTCTCAATAGCCTCCTTCAGCTTGGCGAAGACATGATTTCTGTTTGCTATCTCTCTGTCTGCAATTTCCCTGCTGATGCTGACTGAATCTTTGAACTCTTGGATCTTAAATTGTCTCGTCTTGATCATTTGCTGAATTGTAGCCCTTGTCTTACCCAGCTTGGCCAGGTTTCTTTCATATTGTTCTTTCACAGGTGCAACATCATGTGACTTGTGATCCAAAACAGAGCAGAGCATGCAGAGACACATCTGATCGGTCTTACAGAACAGCTCCAGCAGTTTATCGTGCTTCGGACACATCCTGCCTTCCAGGTTCTCCACAGGGTCGATCAGCTGATGTCTTTTCAGGCCTAATGCTGTCAGATGAGGCTCCAGGTGAGTCTCACAGTAGGAGACCAGACACACCAGGCAGGACTTCAGGGCCTTCAGTCTGGGTCCAGTGCAGACGTCACAGGGAACGTCTCCTGGTTCAGCAGCTTGTTGCTCTGAGCTGCTGGCTCTCTGTTGAGCTGACTGTCTGAAGTGAGAAACCATCTCAGAGACAAAAGTATTGACCTGCAGCTCAGGTCTTGTGTTGAAAACCTTATTACAGTTGGGACACTGATAGTGGGCATTAAAATTCCAGTGTGTAGTGATGCAGTTCTTGCAGAAGTTGTGTCCACATGGTGTGCTGACTGGATCAGTGAACACATCCAGACAGATGGAGCACAGAAACTGATCTTCAGACAGTGAACTGCTGGCAGCAGCCATATCTAAACAATGAGAGCAACAATGAAAGTGTGAAAAAGCAAAACTAGAATGACAGAATTCTTGATTATCTGTTTGAAAATATCAAAGTATGAATACTACAATGTTATGAGGTTTCTTTATACCATATAGCTACAGTCCACATAAGTAAAAGTTTCATTTAACAAGCCTTGTTCTTAAATGAAAAGGTGACGCAGCCTGTGTGAGCACAGTGCAGGTATGTGGTAATGCTGGTTGTTTAAACACAGTAGATATGATCAGCTGTACTCACCAGTGTGCAGAAACTCTGTCGTGTAGTCTGGAAAAACCCTGCGAACCTAGTTTACCATAATTTATCTTTAACAGCAAACAGCAAGACGTGTCTCAACTGTAATACTCCTGTTGGTTTGCTCCTGCTACTCTGTTCACTTTCAGTTTCCTTTCAGGAGTCTGCCGTTTAAAATCACTTCTTGCTTTTGCTCCGCCCCATGTTTCAGCTTTGTTGGTGACTTTTTTTTTTTCTGTTTTCAGCTGAGCAACTTTTGGTATGAGACAGATGTTATCTTTTTATTATGGTAAAATGATCTGGACATGTTTTATTTTGAATCTTCTCATTTTATATGGAAAGTTTTTCATCCATAAATGCAAAAAGTCTGAAAGAAAGCCCAATATCCACTTTCTTTTGCCGTGATCTGTTCTATTATTACTTTATTGAATTTTCTCTATTTATGACATAGTTACTTACTTTTTCTTCACCTTAACCTACTGTTTGTGTCTCTGTTTTTGTTCTGGCTTTAAGTTGCATATTGTCATCCATTTTTTGTTTTGTTTTTTATTAAAAGAAAGCCGTAAAAATAATAAATGTAGAAAAAAATCTAACAGAATCAGCGCACTCCTTCTTTATTCATACATTATTTCATACAGCTTCAACTCTGGTTCTTCCCACTGGTTTGATATGCCACACAGAGGCACAATAATCCCACTTTTCTCACTTATAAATAGCTTCTATTATTCAAACATCCTAGTAATGAGAGATCCAGAGTGTATAACACATATCTAGAGGCAAAGCACAACAGAATAAATGTGCACAGCAGATGTCAGCGACACGCTTGTTGCTCTGACACATGTATGTGATGTCTGAAATTTCATACTCTTTAAAATGCATAAATGAGAAGTTCTATTCCAATGTTAGACAGTCATCTTTTCATTAATGTCACCTACAAAAAATTTAAAGGAGATTAATTATATGCTCATCATGTAGGTGCAGGACAATTTATTCATAATCATACATATTCACATCTACATGTATGTAGCCATATCCTTATATCTATACTGTATGACATGCCTGTGCAGTTTCCTACTGTGATAATGTTTTACCACTTTCTGGCCATTAATATTTACAGGCTGTATTTCTATATATCTACAGTAAATAAACTACACACCATGAGTGTATTTCAGTTATCCTGTGCAACTATCAATCATAGACATACAGTATCTGTATAAGTGAAAGGTGTATGTAGTGTATATTTTTATTTTGTTTTATTTTATTTGTACTGTTGTAATATTTGTATGTTTTGTAGCACTCAATCACTTTTTTAAAAACTTTTTTTCTTGTGCTTCTGACTCTTAAGCTGCTGTAACGTGAATTTCCCAGGTGTGGGATAAATAAAGTATTATCTTATCAAAAAACAGCACACATAAAGAAAAAGGTAACGCCAGCACATTTACTCCATGCTAAAAAAAGTTTAATCAAGACAACATTTCAATTCTACTTAGATCTTCATCTATCATTCTTCAAAATCTTTGAGCTCTATGATGACAGGTGTGGTTAACCATCAACACCTCTCATGGTGATAAAACTCACAACCAACAATTCAATAAAGTACATAGAAAAAAATAGCAATACAGAGACGTACCAGAAAATATCACACACACATATCTTAATATATAAAACATTATACCAAAGCAATTATCCCATATATGAGTCTACACCACCTGTGTTCAATAACATATTGGATTAATTTAAAGGAAGAACAGGAGAAATCCTAAATACCTGTTAAACTGGCTCTAAAACACTGCTCTGGAAATGTTTTTTAAAATAAAAAATACATACATATTAGTATGCGGGTGTTACCCTTTTTCTCCCTGTGCCAGGAAAACTTAAAAAAAAGTCATCATCTCATTATCTGTCTCTTCTAAATGATAAATAATGTTAAAATTGGAAAACTTCAGGAACACATACAGGCATCAAATTCACCTGCTATTTAATTTGAATTTTAATCATTTTTATAAAATCACAGGAAATGATGTTTGAGCCAGCAGGCAGTTACACAAAAATAGACATCAATCTACATAAAAATCATGGAAAACAACATATGGTAACTGGGCTAAATAAAAAATCCCCAAGCTGGGCCTGTGACTCTAAAGACATGTATACCACTTAGATTCATTGTTATACCACAAAAGTTCAATTATTTTTTAAATCACTGTGTTGCAGTAGAAAGCAACAATGGGATGTGTAAAAAAAAAAAAAAAAAGGCAAAAATCATTGCAAATAATTACAATCTGAAGAAAACAAGCACATACTGTACATCACCATCAACTATGGAGATTTGCTACATGAATTTTACTTTTCAAGAGAATCAAATGGTTATTCTGCTATGTAGGATTGACAACAAACACTGTACTACTCAATTATGGGATTTGTTACGTTGAGAAGCAGACATTGCAAAAATTTTCTTCAGTAATAATAAAAGTCTATCTTACCTTACTCTACCTTACTTTACTTCACCTCACCTCACCTAAAAGATATGTTAAGGGGGTGTGTGTGCAGAGAATGACATGTCATTCCACTAAGTATAGTTGACAGGACAGATGATCAGAGGGGCAGAGTTTTTCCCATCCTGATTTGCAAAGGGAGAGAAGACTGGGTGGAGTTTTTCAGTGAAGGAGCAGCCAGTATAGGTGTAGATGAGAGCTGCAGCATCAACATCATAAAAGGAGACCAGACCCTCGTCATAATCTACAAACACCCCCACCTTCTCAGGCTTTGACTTCTGAGACAGAAGGACCAAAGACTCAGTAGGAGCATGGTAGATATTTTCATTATTCAAACGTATGGTCCAGTAACCATTCTTCAGGCTAACACTAAATAACCCCTTTCTGTTGACTGACTCTCTGGCAACTCCTAAAGCCCATTTAGTTTTCCCTTTCACCTGAACCTCAAAGTAAAATTTTCCTGAAGAAACAAACTGCTTCCCCAAGACACAGAGACCATGAGAAAATCTCTTTGGGGTTTCTGGGAGATCCTTCCACACAGTACCATCATGTACTTGTTTCCCATCTTCAGACAGGATGAGTTGGGGATTTGCTGTATCAGGATCAAGTGTGACGTCCACTGCATACTGCTGGACTATCTTTAACTCAAACTTTGTGAGAAGCTTCTTCATCTCATTTTTGAGCATCTCCACCAACTGATCAACAGTTGTCCTCACAGTCCCCTCATATGAAGGAGGACAGATTTTGACCTGTGTCCAGTTCTTGGTGGGTGGAGCAGCATCCAGGGATGGAAACTTCTGGACGAGGTTAAGGTGGTCTTCTGAGCGTGAGAGCTGCTCCAGCTCATCGCTTCTCTTCTTCAGCTCAGAGATTTCCTGTTCCAGCTCTTTGATGAAGCCTTCAGCCTGTTTCTCTGTCATTCTGTGCTTTTCTTCAGCTGTCTTAATAAGTTTGGCCTGGTTTCTCTCAATAGCCTCCTTCAGCTCGGTGAAGACATGATTGCTGTTTGCTATCTCTCTGTCTGCATTTTTCCTGCTGATGCTGACTGAACGTTGGAACCCTTGAATCTTGAGTCGTCTCTCCTTGATCATCTGCTGAATTTCAGCCCCTGTCTTCCCAAGCTTGGACTTTTTTCTTTCATATTCTTCTTTTAGAGGAACAACATCATGTGACTTGTGATCCAAAACTGTGCAGAGCATGCACAGACACATCTGGTCGGTCTTACAGAACAGCTCCAGCAGTTTATCGTGCTTCATACACATCCTGCCTTCCAGGTTCTCCACAGGGTCAATCAGCTGATGTCTTTTCAGGCCTGACGCTGTCAGATGAGGCTCCAGGTGAGTCTCACAGTAGGAGACCAGACACACCAGGCAGGACTTCAGGGCCTTCACTTTGGGTCCAGTGCAGACGTCACAGGGAACGTCTCCTGGTTCAGCAGCTTGTTGCTCTGAGCTGCTGGCTCTCTGTTGAGCTGACTGTCTGAAGTGAGAAACCATCTCAGAGACAAAAGTATTGACCTGCAGCTCAGGTCTTGTGTAGAAAATCTTTTTACAGTTGGGACACTGATAGGGGACATTAATATTCCAGTGTTGAGTGATGCACTTCTTGCAGAAGTTGTGTCCACATGGTGTGCTGACTGGATCAGTGAACACATCCAGACAGATGGAGCACAGAAACCGATTTTTAGACAGTGAACTGCTGGCAGCAGCCATATCTAAACAATGAGAGCAACAATGAAAGTGTGAAAAAGCAAAACTAGAATGTCAGAATTCTTGATTATCTGTTTGAAAATATGAAAGTATAATGACTATACATATAGCTACAGTGCACATAAGTAAAAGTTTCATTTAACAAGTCTTGTTCTTAAATGAAAAGGTGACACACCCTGTGTGAGCACAGTGCAGGTATGTGGTAATGCTGGTTGTTTAAACACAGTAGAAATGATCAGCTGTACTCACCAGTGTGCAGAGACTCTGGGAGCTTAGTTCCCTATATTCTATCTTCAAAGACAAACAGCAAGATGTGTCTCAACTACAGTTCTCCCGTTGACTTTTAGTTTCCTTGAAGGAGTCGGACGTTGAAGTCTTGTTGTTTTCCTGTCTTGTTGTAGCTCCGCCTCGTTTCAGCTCTATTGGAGCCAAGTAGAGGAAGCTATATACAGCCACCCTGTAATAATTGCAGACTTTTTTTTAAAGTCATCTTTCTTTTGAAACACGATTCTGTAGCAGCTAATAGAGCATACATTGACAGACAGACAACAGATGAGGTCAGTCTATGAAATACAGGAGCATACTGTATTTTTTTTTCTTTTCTTTTACACATTTTGACTTGTTATAGCAGGAAAAGCAAAGCACTGGTGTCATCATCAACAACAAAGACAGCTCAGTTTATTCACGTGTCTCAGTAAGCCATGTGCAGGAAGTGCTGTTTCCTGTTGTAGAGTGAGTGACTAACAGACAGCTACTTGACAGAGACAGCAAACTAGCTTGACGACACGGCATGAGGAGCTTGTCAAAGACCTGAACAGCCAAAACACCAAAGCAGCCACGACACAGGAGATAGAGCTGTGAGCCAAAAGAGCCAGAAACACTGAATGCCACAACAGCTGCAGATATTAGGGTGTGGTGGCCCAGTGACACACCACACACTAAACTGCAGCCTAAAAATAGGACCAAATGAATGCCATCCATAGTTTTGGTAATCATACATTTTTTTAGGGTTAGTCTACTTCCTGGAGTGATTTAACACATAGATACCAATGAGCCAAGGCACAGCCTCATAGGAGACAGGAGGGTGTGAGCAGCAAAGGTCTGTGGCTCCATCACACTGCAGCAATAAAGCATAGCATTAATCAGCTGTGATAATCAGCTGGGAGCCGTGTGACAGACAAGATGGAGAAAAGTCAGACAACACAACTACCTGTATGGATGAGGAGGGTGCCAAAAGTGTGCCAGGCCACGCTGTCGCCCACGCCAAACAAAGGCTCCACCGTGCCAGGCTGCAGCCACCACCACAGGGAGATCAGATGGAGAGGAAGGAGAGAGGTGGAGGCGTGGCCACCCACCTGGATATAAAGGTGCTCACAGGGCCGCCCAGCACTCAGTGTGCCATGCAGTGGCAGGAAGGGAGATAATTGATATATATGTATAAATATCTTTGTCTCTGTTCTTCATAAGGATGTTGTTTTCATTTATGAGAGTCTTAACTATATCATATTAAGGTTTTAGAAGTGTATGTTAATTTGAATCCTTTTAAAATACACATTTTGACCCATGTCCTTTGTCGGGGACAGTGCCACTTGCTTCTTATCATTTTTAACCTTACTAATGGAAACAGAGCACAGCGTTACATGCTGGACTTTTAACCTTTATGTTTACATCAAAAGTATCATTGGATGTATTAAAATCATGACTAACAAAGTCCTATCTACATGCTTGGCTTAATAAAAACCTATGAGGCCTACAATACACTTGTTATTTATTATTGCTAATGATTCATTATACAGCATACGCAGACATACGGGCAGACAGATAATATGGCTGTTGCTCTGACACAAGGAGGTCATGTTTGAAATTTTACAAACTTTTTAAAATAATGACATGAGAAGTTCTTTTTTTAACCATAGACATCCACCATTTAATACATGTCACCCAAAAAAAGTTGTATTTGAAAAATTATCTATGTTCTTTTTTAAATAAAAATTGATTAAAACTGATAGAACACGTAGGCTAAAGGCATGAAGGTCACCTGCTGTTTGATTTCAATTTTAATCAGTTTTTAAAAATCACAGCAGATGTAGTTTGGGCAAACAGGCAGTTACACAAAAATAGAGATGAACTTGCATATAAAGTATCCAAAACAACAGAAGGTAGCTCAGCTAAATAAACAAAGAACCACTTTAACACTTCGATTACACGACATTATACAAGATCAATAAAACTACTTGTTATCAAATCATAGTGTTGCAGCAGAAAGTAGCAATGGGATGTGTAATAAAGGTCTCCACTATTAATCAAAATATTACCAAAATCTCATTATGGCCAAGTGCAATATTCAAACCACAGGAGCTGCAATGTTTGGATAAAGGCAAAATGTGTCACAACGTACCACTATAAATGAAGTCATGTTTACAGAGATCCCCGAGCCTACAAATCATATTCCAGACATAAGGAAACATGCTCGTTTGGTACAGACACCAGCAAAAATCACATTATCTTTTTATATTTTTAACACACACACACACACACACACACATATATATATATATATATATATATATATATATATATTTTTTTTTTTCCACTGAATATGAACTCCAAAAATGACCATTCCCATTAAAATTGTGACTCATATTGCAATCACAATACCGGTCAAAATAATTACTTTTTTCTTTTTTGCATATAATAATAAAATAAAGACGGCAAAATCACTGTTAATTATAATCAGAAGAAAACAGACATTGTATATTACTACTAAATTATCGGATTTATTACATTAAAGGAGGTGTGCGGAACTTTTCGTTTTTGTTGATTATAGCGCCCCTTTGGTCAAAGCGGTATGGCACCCACAGCCTGGTGTTGTAAAATTCCGACTGCAGCCGGAAATTACCGCATGCGTTTGTTTTGGAGAGCGAGAGGATTAACTAACGTCAGGTCAGTCCAAGTAATTAGTGGAAACAGCGAAATGACAGTAAATTCTCCTGTCGTGTTTCTGTTCTGATCTAATCTAATCTGTTGTGTATTTTGAGCTACCAAGGCTACCGTAGTAGTGTGAGCCTCAAGTTATTCTGGGTAATGTAGTAACCCTTGTTGTGCTACTGGAAACAATGAGAAGCAGCTGTGTACGTTCGCTGTAAGGAGGAATAAACAGTTAACAAGTCATCTACTGAGTCCGCATTATTATGTGAAAAGAATACTCCGACCATTTGGGAGTTATGCCCTTTCTCTATCATTTTCATATTGAGACAGCGGTTAGCATGGCACAGTCAGTGCATCTTGCGCGGAGGGATACACCGGTGAGCAACAGCTGCAGCTGACTCTGGGACAGGTACGCTAGGTCACTTGGGTAAAGCAAACAGAGAGACGACACGGACGATATTACTCACCCAACTGAAAGCTGTCCATCAGCTCCTGCAGGCCTGGGGCGTTTTTTCCAGTTCATCTTAGGAACATGAAAAAAAGTTTAAATCACGCCAGGATTAGTGATTGCTGCAAAGTTTTCACTCCTTGTGATGCACTCTCTGCGGCGCTTTTCCTACTGATGATATATCTCCCCAACGATGGCAGCACCGAATCCCATTCTGAGCGGAGGATTCAGCCTGTCTTCTCGCATTCAACACGTGGAGTTCCTCATCTGTGTACTCCGGCTCAAACAGGTATGGCTCTGGATCTGTGTCCGCTACAAGAAACTCTTCAAAATCGCGTTCAAAGTCGTCCATTGCAGCTACCAAAATCCGGACATATCGCTAGGCTAAATAAACAGCTGAGTTTTGTTTACAAGCTACATCTGTGCCTGCTCACCGGTGTATCCCTCCGCAGATCACAGCGCAGGACGTACTGACCCCCTATAAGCGCAATGCTAACCGCTGAGACCCAGCCACTGTACGTACAGGCACAAAAAAGATATTGATCATGTTGTCTCAATATGAAAATGATAGAGAAAGGGCATAACTCCCAAATCGTTGGAGTATTCTTTTATGTGAAGATACACAGGGAAGACATAACATAATCCCAACACAGCAAAGCTGTTACCTGCAGCCTTCACTTGCAAAGCTAACGCTACTTACGTTAGGTCAGTCCAAGTAATTAGTGGAAACATGCTAACATGCTAAAGTTACACACAAATTAGTAGTAAAGTAAGACCTGTTCATAAATGTTCTGGTGTAGCTCTGAATTTCTTACAAACTGAGGACAACTGCCTGCTGTATATTTGTGTTCATGGTCACAGTAACAGATAATTTTACATGATGCTCCTTCGTTATCCGCCACAACATCAAAAGTACAACCAAGTCCTCATAGATACATCTCTGGTAAAACTGTTAGGTGTTATGTGTTCAGCAATGCCCGTTGCGTACTGCACACTGTAAACACGGCTCCTTCTTCTTCTGAGGTTTAATCGCTGCGGGCCGCTGCGGGCGAGCAGAATCACTTCTGCATCGGGTGCTGTATTCTGCTTTGATGACTTCCGCTGTGTGTCCGACCCGAGCTAGGCTATGCTAAAGAGCCATATAGAGAAAGGCTTTTTTATCGCTGTTGGGTTCAAATAAATATGCGGATCTTCAAGGGGGGGTAATACGAACTAGGGACAGTTTTATTAATAGTAAAAAGTTCCACACAGCTGCTTTAAGGAGCAAAAACTGCAAAATATTCCTTTGGCATTAAGAAAGTTCATCTTATCTCATCTCATCTCAAAGTGAGTCTGTCTGCAGAAAACGACATCATTCCACTAAGTATAGTTGACAGGACAGATGATCAGAGGGGCAGAGTTTTCACCATCCTGATTTGCACAGGGAGAGAAGAATGGGTGGAGTTTTCCAGTGAAGGAGCAGCCAGTATAGATGTAGATGAGAGCTGCAGCATCAACATCATAAAAGGAGACTAGACCCTCGTCATAATCTACAAACACCCCCACCTTCTCAGGCTTCGACTTCTGAGAGAGACGGACCAAGGACTCGGTAACGGAATGGCAGATATTTTCATTGATCGACCATATTGTCCAGTAACCATTGTTTGTGTTTACAGTGATTGGCCCCTTTCTGTTGACTGACTCTCTGACAACTCCTAAAGCCAAATTAGTTTTCCCTTTCACCTGAACCTCAAAGTAAAATTTTCCTGAAGAAACAAACTGCTTCCCCAAGACACAGAGACCACGAGAAAATCTCTTTGGGTTTTCTGGGAGATTCTTCCTCACATGAGCACAATGTACTTGTTTCCCATCTTCAGACAGGATGAGTCGGGGATGTGCTGTATCAGGATCAAGTGTGACGTCCACTGCAGACTGCTGGACTGTCTTTAACTCAAACTCTGTGAGAAGCTTCTTCATCTCATTTTTGAACATCTCCACCAACTGATCAACAGTTGTCCTCACAGTCCCCTCATATGAAGGAAGACAGACTTTGACCTGTGTCCAGTTCTTGGTGGGTGACGCAGCATCCAGGGATGGAAACTTCTGGACGAGGTTAAGATGGTCTTCTGAGAATAAGAGCTGCTCCAGCTCATCGCTTCTCTTCTCCAGCTCAGAGATTTCCTGTTCCAGCTCTTTGATGAAGCCTTCAGCCTGTTTCTCTGTCATTCTGTGCTTTTCTTCAGTCGACTCAATAAGTTTGGCCTGGTTTCTCTCAATAGCCTCCTTCAACTTGGTGAAGACATGATTTCTGTTTGCTATCTCTCTGTCTGCAATTGCCCTGCTGATGCTGACTGAATCTTTGAACTCTTGGATCTTGAGTCGTCTCTCCTTGATCATCTGCTGAATTTCAGCCCCTGTCTTCCCAAGCTTGGACTTTTTTCTTTCATATTCTTCTTTTAGAGGAACAACATCATGTGACTTGTGATCCAAAACTGTGCAGAGCATGCACAGACACATCTGGTCGGTGTTACAGAACAGCTCCAGCAGTTTATCGTGCTTCGTACACATCCTGCCTTCCAGGTTCTCCACAGGGTCGATCAGCTGATGTCTTTTCAGGCCTGACGCTGTCAGATGAGGCTCCAGGTGAGTCTCACAGTAGGAGACCAGACACACCAGGCAGGACTTCAGGGCCTTCACTTTGGGTCCAGTGCAGACGTCACAGGGAACGTCTCCTGGTTCAGCAGCTTGTTGCTCTGAGCTGCTGGCTCTCTGTTGAGCTGACTGTCTGAAGTGAGAAACCATCTCAGAGACAAGAGTATTGACCTGCAGCTCAGGTCTTGTGTCAAAAACCTTATTACAGTTGGGACACTGATAGTGGGCATTAATATTCCAGTGATCAGTGATGCAGTTCTTGCAGAAGTTGTGTCCACATGGTGTGCTGACTGGATCAGTGAACACATCCAGACAGATGGAGCACAGAAACTGATCTTCAGACAGTGAACTGTCGGCAGCAGCCATATCTAAACAATGAGAGCAACAATGAAAGTGTGAAAAAGCAAAACTAGAATGACAGAATTCTTGATTATCTGTTTGAAAATATCAAAGTAGGATTACTTCAATGTTATGAGTCTTCTTTATAACATATAGCTACAGTGCACATACAGTACAGGCCAAAAGTTTGGACACACCTTCTCATTCAATGCGTTTTCTTTATTTTCATGACTACTTACATTGTAGATTCTCACTGAAGGCATCAAAACTATGAATGAACACATGTGGAGTTATGTACTTAACAAAAAAAGGTGAAATAACTGAAAACATGTTTTATATTCTAGTTTCTTCAAAATAGCCACCCTTTGCTCTGATTACTGCTTTGCACACTCTTGGCATTCTCTCCATGAGCTTCAAGAGGTAGTCACCTGAAATGGTTTCCACTTCACAGGTGTGCCTTATCAGGGTTAATTAGTGGAATTTCTTGCTTTATCAATGGGGTTGGGACCATCAGTTGTGTTGTGCAGAAGTCAGGTTAATACACAGCCGACAGCCCTATTGGACAACTGTTAAAATTCATATTATGGCAAGAACCAATCAGCTAACTAAAGAAAAACCAGTGGCCATCATTACTTTAAGAAATGAAGGTCAGTCAGTCCGGAAAATTGCAAAAACTTTAAATGTGTCCCCAAGTGGAGTCGCAAAAACCATCAAGCGCTACAACGAAACTGGCACACATGAGGACCGACCCAGGAAAGGAAGACCAAGAGTCACCTCTGCTTCTGAGGATAAGTTCATCCGAGTCACCAGCCTCAGAAATGGCAAGTTAACAGCAGCTCAGATCAGAGACCAGATGAATGCTACACAGAGTTCTAGCAGCAGACCCATCTCTAGAACAACTGTTAAGAGGAGACTGCGCCAATCAGGCCTTCATGGTCAAATAGCTGCTAGGAAACCACTGCTAAGGAGAGGCAACAAGCAGAAGAGATTTGTTTGGGCCAAGAAACACAAGGAATGGACATTAGACCAGTGGAAATCTGTGCTTTGGTCTGATGAGTCCAAATTTGAGATCTTTGGTTCCAACTGCCGTGTCTTTGTGAGACGCAGAAAAGGTGAACGGATGGATTCCACATGCCTGGTTCCCACTGTGAAGCATGGAGGAGGAGGTGTGATGGTGTGGGGGTGTTTTGCTGGTGACACTGTTGGGGATTTATTCAAAATTGAAGGCACACTGAACCAGCATGGCTACCACAGCATCCTGCAGCGACATGCCATCCCATCCGGTTTGCGTTTAGTTGGACCATCATTTATTTTTCAACAGGACAATGACCCCAAACACACCTCCAGGCTGTGTAAGGGCTATTTGACCAAGAAGGAGAGTGATGGAGTGCTGCAGCAGATGACCTGGCCTCCACAGTCACCGGACCTGAACCCAATCCAGATGGTTTGGGGTGAGCTGGACCGCAGAGTGAAGGCAAAGGGGCCAACAAGTGCTAAACACCTCTGGGAACTCCTTCAAGACTGTTGGAAAACCATTTCAGGTGACTACCTCTTGAAGCTCATGGAGAGAATGCCAAGAGTGTGCAAAGCAGTAATCAGAGCAAAGGGTGGCTATTTTGAAGAAACTAGAATATAAAACATGTTTTCAGTTATTTCACCTTTTTTTGTTAAGTACATAACTCCACATGTGTTCATTCATAGTTTTGATGCCTTCAGTGAGAATCTACAATGTAAATAGTCATGAAAATAAAGAAAACGCATTGAATGAGAAGGTGTGTCCAAACTTTTGGCCTGTACTGTAAGTAAAAGTTTCATTTAACAAGTCTTGTTCTTAAATGAAAAGGTGACACACCCTGTGCGAGCACAGTGCAGGTATGTGGTAATGCTGGTTGTTTAACACAGTAGACATGATCAGCTGTACTCACCAATGTGCAGAAACTCTGTCGTGTAGCTTAGAAAGATGCTGAGAGCTTAGTTTAGTTATTCTTTCTTTAATGAGACACGGCAAGATGTGTCTTGACTGCAGCGCTCCTGTCGAGTTCACTAACTTTCAGTCTCACTGCAGGAGTCTGATGTTGAGTGTTACCTGTCCAGTTCTTGCTCCGCCTCGTTTCAGCTCCGTCATAGTAGCGGGCAAACCAATACTTTTCACAGTATCAGTTCCTTTGAGCTGATGCATTTGCAGGATATGATGTCACTTACTCTGTGACACTGTTATAGTTCGTGCCAATCTGAAAAATGAGTTCCCGGTCACATCTCAAGACTCACCAGATGTGTTTCTTTTGCTCTTTGTTATTAACGTATTATTAACGGCTGTGAGCAATAAAATACAACACATCTTTGTAGCATCTATGTTATTTTCACAGTACAACTTGAAGCTCATGAACACACCGGAGTCAAAACAACAACCATGGGAGGAGCATGTGAATGCACCACTGGCTTTGACTGGCAGAAGTCTCGACTCGGGTCCTTTTCAATTGCTTGTCATTTATAGTCAACAGGTGGCATAAGTAGTACCCTACGATAACAGCAAGTCAGCCAGTGGTAAAAATCAGGGATTAATGAGCACTTGGACGTTCAACAGTCTGACCGGGTTCATAGTGGACACTAAAAAGAGTGTTCTGGGTCTGCCCCGGGGCCTCCTATCAGTGGGACATGCCTTGAACACCTCTAACAGGAGGCGCCCAGGAGGATCCTGATCAGATACTCGAACCACCTCAACTGACCCCTTTCAAACGCGAAGGAGCAGCAGCTCTACTCCGAGCTCCCTCCGGATGCCCGAGCTCCTAACTCTACCTCTAAGACTGAGACCAGCCACCGCACAAAGGAAACTCATTTCAGCCGCTTGTTCCTGCAACCTCATTCTTTCAGTCACAACCGAGAGCTCATGACCATAGGTGAGGGTTGGAACATAGATGGACCAGTAAATCGAAAGCTTTGCCTTCTGGCTCAGCTCCAGTCTGGTGCAGTGCCCGCATCAGTGCAGAAGCCGCACCAAACCACCGATCCATCTCATGCTCCATTCTGCCCTCACTCATCAACAAGGCCCCAAAGGTTCTTGAACTTTTTAGGACACAAGTATGTGATTTGATGGGTGTATTTCAGATTTTTGCATTTTGGTTTTGGTGTCACCTGTTTTTCCCGACTATGCATCAAACGACAGAGAAACACTACAGGGAGCAGATCAGGATCGCAAAACCTTTTCATTAACCTCTTAACTTGATATTTCCTCCTCTTTGCATCTGAGTGGCCCCGGGGTCCTCTCAGCTGCCACTTACTGTAACGAGGGTTGCAAATGAGATAACACACACACACACTCACACACACACACACACACACACACACACACACACACACACACACACAGGCCAGCGCTTACCATGCAAATAACATGAACTACCATATACACCCAGGTCGTCTCACTCACTCACTCTCAGCTGGTTGGCTCTTAATGAGCACCGCCAAGTGAAAATCACCATCACACACACATCTGTTCAAAGTGGCACTGGTTAAGCAAGAAACTGCACATACACACACACACACACACACACACACACACACACACTACCTGCAAATGATCATACAGAGCCACATTAATAATGTATGAGGAGGAAAATGCTCTGAGAAAGGGTTATTAGTGTTTTTAATTAATTGGTCTTTCTGCAGCCTGAGGAGGTGCTCCACTGCTCCTGATAGATATATATATATATATATATATATATACACATATACATATATATATATATATATATATATATATATATATATATATGTATATATACACACGCACAGAGAGATGAGAATGAGGATGAGGAGGAGGAGGAGGAGGAGGAGGGGGCTAGGAAGGTTGAGAAGAGAAGAGAAGAGAAGAGAAGAGAAGAGAAGAGAAGAGAAAGTCAGGTGTGCGTCAATCAAAATCAGACACAAATAAGCATAAAACAACCATTTCAAAACTCAGAAATATAGCAACAGCAATGGAAAGGAGAAAAGGGGAGGAAGGAAGGAAGGAATTAATATGCTGAACAAAATATGCTTGTACAGCAGAACACACACACACACAGAACATGTGTTTATAAACATATATGAGACACATGATGACTGATCAGTTGTTGATTTCACATTAAGAGAGGGAAACAAGGGGGAGTTTAAAAAAGGTGGAGGGAGAATGGGGGACACAAGACGAATTAAAATCCATCATCATGTAATTATCTTTTTCACACTGCATCATGTCTTTCCTTTGTAACAATGGCTGTTACTCATTCATGTGAAATAAATCTAACTTTAAGTTGAATAATATAAAGTGGGAGTGAAGCAAAGAAAAAGATGATCTAAAGTCAAAGATGCAGTGTTGTCTTTCCACCACTGGATGGCGCTGACTGACCATCACTTTTCTGTCACTGCAGGTTGGTCCAGGTCAGCTGTCTCCCTGCTTCTCCTCACATTTATTCATATGCAGAGAGGCACAGAGGGCTTATCGTTCATTAATTATTGCTCATATTTCAACTTTGCTGATGTCACACAGTGAAGTTTGTCAGTTTATCAGGTATTTAAGGACAAAGTGGTTAAAAAAGGTTCCTGTGCTGCGTCATGTGGCTCAGCATGATGACTGTGATGTTGCGACTGGGGATAGAAGTTCTTGTAGCTTTGGAGTGATGCCTGATAATATTTTAATTCCTAAACTGATAATTTCCATGAACAATTAAATCCTAAAACTACATCTTCAGGTTTTTTTTTTTTTTTTTCCATTGTAAACTGGATTCTGGAAAGGCTCATGAATATGAAACAGGGCATCATGGTCAGAAATTAACCAGGATAAACATCTGCGCTTAGACTGCTACATCTGCTACAGGTGCTACTGCCAAAACTACACAACAATTACTACTGTTGTTTACTGCAGAGCCTGTCCAAGCCTCTTTAGGGCCCTTAGCAGGACCTGACAACTCTAACCTGCCCCCTAAATGTACAAATGTGTCCAATAACAAGCTAACTTCAGTTTCTGGAAATTGAAATCATCAAAACTGATGATGCATCAATTTAAAACAAACTAATTTAGACGTTTTCCATTTAGTTAAAACATGAGTATTGTACAGGCTGATTCCAGTAAGAGCAGATACTTAAAACTTATGATAAAACAATTAACAGAGAAAGTCCAAAAGAGGTCAAATTTAAGTTCAATTTTTGTTTGTGAGGACCCCTGGTGGCTGAGCAGCCTTGTACTTTTCTCTACTGCAACATAACCACTACTGCCAGCACTACTCATTAGGGCTGTGCCATATCATCTCGTTCACGGAAATACCGGTAGAATTTTTAATATGACACTCGCAATATTTCGACCTGTTGACATATTGATGTCATATTGTTACCCCCGGCAAGAACAAACATGGCTTAAAGCTAAATTATTACTAACTCTGCGGTGGTTCCAAAAAGAGGAGCAGCTTCAGTAGTGTGGAATAAACTGTGGCGTCCTGAATGTTTTATGAACAGCCCCGGAGTTCTCAGACTCTTAGTGACTTACCGCTCAAAGTGAACTCATTCAGTGGCTTCTCTGGCAGCAGCACAGCGTCTCTCCCTCTCCTCTCTCACCATGCGCACACAGGAGTTGGTGTTGTCAAGTGATTTTGTCATAAACCTTTTTTTTTTAAAAATAATTTTAAGTTTTATGGTCTTGCTATGATTAGTGGGTGGTGGATTTGATGACGAAAGACTGTGGTGAGTTTAGTCGGCACAGTCAATACCTGCAGCGAGGTTAACTCTTGGGAAGACGTTTGGGAGTAATCTGAAAGACATTTATTTTGGTGAATCAATGTCTGTTGGTGAGTCTGTGCCTGTTGGGAATTATAGGCTCCGATTGTTAATGACGTCTGAAGGCCTAGAGGGTGACAACAAGAAGAAATACTATATGAGACTTTGATTAATAGGATCTCAAATCACCACTTCTGGGAAGTAAAATTATTATCAGTTAATCCATGTTTCAAACTGTTTTTAAATGTCCTTTTATATTGAACTGCCCTGTTTGTCTGTTTACGTTCATTATGTCTATTTTCATGTGAAGCACTCAGTGCTTATACTGCCCTTACTGCAAACCAGTTTATGCTGCACATCTTGTTTGAAAGTTGCTGTATAAATAAAGGTTATTATTATTATTATTATTATTATATTCTTTTTATTAAAAACAAATACTTTTTCCCTCTGAAATAATAAAACATAACTCTGTGAAGTGAGCTGTTTGTTACTGCTTGCTAATTATGTGCTATCATTTGAAAAATAAAAATACGAATACAGTGATTTAACGGTTAATGTGCCTCCTGGAATCTACGTTTCCATGGTAACAAAACATAATGTGTGTTAGTATTGGGAAAATTTAATTACAGGCCAACATTATTATGAAATAATATCAGTGTAGAGTTAACTCTTGGCCCGTCGAGGGCACTCAGTCAGAAACACGCCGGCTTCATAATGATATAATGAGTGACTCTTTCCTCCTTTATTGTCGTCTCAAAGAAAAGAGATTGATTCTCTGACTCATTCGCTGGGATACAAAAAAACTAATGTAGCCTTTCACTCTCCCTCCCTCTTCCTCCTCCTCCTCCTCTTCTCTCCATCTTCAACACAACACCTCACTCTCATGTTCCAGGTTAACTCAATTACACAGAATAATCCGCTCCTCTCTGGCTCCTCACGTGTGAGCAGCCGAGGCCATTTCTGGAATCACTGCCATTAGAAAAATAACCTGATACTGGAAGTCCACTCTGTAACTGGTTGTGTTTTTACATGAGCTGAAGGTTGTAGTGGTCCTTAAAGCTCCACTAATCATTATTTTGAATCAAATGACCACAGCAGCACAAAGAATCATAGGCAACTCTGCAGCTCTACGGAGCTTTTAAGTCTGTTACGGTGCTTTCAGACCTAGAGTTGTCTTGTTTTGGTCTGAATCAGGGACTCATTTTATTACAAAGTTGTATAATTGCCTAGAGTTGGTTCGTGTTCTCACGGCAGCATTTACAAGAGGACCAGATCAAATGCCTTGTGTGAAAAAGCTGCTCTTGATTGGTCAGAATTTCCATGTAGGAAAAATCCAGGAAGTAAAGCAAACGTTGAAGAAGAGTGCACTTCCAGGAGGAGGTGCACATTAATAATCCTCCAGGACTGTAACATGCTCATGTTTAACCCAAACAATGTGTCATGTGACTGCAGTTGCTTCACATCCAGGTCGGAACACCTTCTCACCACAAACCAACCGCTCCAGAGTTCGTTTGTAACCGGACTGAGACCGCCTCTTCAAGAAGGTCTCAGTCTGGCTGTTTTGGTGCTCACCTGAGTGTGATTGCTGTGTTCACACCTGCCCAAACGAACTGCATTTAGGGGACAAACGAACTTGAGTTTGACTGAGCCGAACCAAACAGGGCAGGTGTGAAAGCACCCTTAGAGTTAAGCCCAGTAACTCAAGAAGTATTCAGATGTTTTACTTGAATTAAACTTGTAATACCACAGTGTAGACACAGACATCAAAAGTCAAAATCAAAAAGTGAAGGAGCAGCGGCTCTACTCCGAGCTCCCTCCAGATGCCTGAGCTCTTCACCTACATTCACTCCCCTTTTTGCCTCCATTTAATCATCTTAATCATCTCCACACATTGTGTACTCTCTACAATCACCATGAGCATATCAAGAGAGCAGAATGTCTCTTATGTTAACATGTGATGACTGGATCTGCTAAAGACCATGTTACCAACGAGGTACCTCCACTTCCTCCTCTTCCTCCAAAGCTGCCACTGTGAAGTGGCATGATGATGGAGGACAGCGGGTGGGGGGAGCGAAAGCGAGAGAGAGGAAGAGAAATTGGCTGGTGAATTGAGATATTAAACCAAGACATCAGGAGAGAGGTAGAGGTGAAGGAGGAAGAGTTGAAGAAAGAGGGGGAGCACAAGGAAAGGAGGGCACTGTTCTCCTTTGTCTCCTTACTGTTCTTAGCTGCCAAAATCATATCTCCTTTTCATAAAACATGTCACAAAATGTGCCAGTACAATTAGTTGGAGATTTTTCAGTACAAATTAACTATAATTTTTGGATCAGAGCTATATGGTAGGAGTATAGACACTTCTGCACCTCATTTATTGTCCGCAGAGCAAGGGTGCGCGCTAACATTTTCAACAAAAAAGGCCAGACTGGACTGAGACCCTCACGATTATGTTTAAAAATAGTGGGTTTGTGCTTTTACTCCTCCTCAGGCAAGTGCAAATCGCCAGAGCTTTTCTCTCTGAGTGAGGATTAGAATATATGTAGTTCACATAACCTGGTGGAAATTAATATATATATTTTTAAACGTTTGAAGATCCACTCATTACTATAAGTGAATGTCATCGAGGAGAGACAATAAAAAACACACACAAAAAAAAGACAAGGCTTGTCACCACTCATCGCGATTTTGGACTTTGTGTGTTTAGGCTGCTCTGGTGCGAAATACATAATAAATAAAAGAAATTTATGACGTCGGCGTCCTGGCGGAGTTAGAGAGGTTAACAAAAACTTAGCAGCGTCCGTCACAAGGGGACCAGAAAAGGGAGAAAATATTTATACAGTCAAAGCTTTGTCAAGAACTACGACGGCTATAAAGACGCAATGGGCTGATATAACGTTAGCTGTCAAAAAATGTCTATGATTTATATCCTAAGGCGGCTGTTGGATGATTTTCTGTAGCAACTACTGAATTGTTTAAGTCATGCCAAAATACCAAAAATCTTAAAAAACATATGTGCTAGAGATTTAAACCTCACCTTTAGATTCACAGAAGGTAACCTGCTCATCCTTGTGTCAGTGCTGAACTCAAGACAGCACACATTCACTCTGCAGTTTCCCTCTTCAGCAGAGAAATATTCAAAGGTGAATTGTTTTACATTTCCTGACCTTGACATATAGAGTGATTCTGATAAAGCGGCTCGTGTCCATATTGTACCCTTGTGGTGAACACGCAGGGTGGAGTTCTGGTCACGAGTCAAAGGGGAGACAAAGAGAGACAGAGAACAGCACCTGAACCCCATTAATCGTCTCCCACAGTGCAGATTTCTCTCGGTTTGTGTCAGCAGGAGCAGTGGAGTGGAAAGCGAGGACACGCCGAGGAGGTGTTTGAATCCAAGTCTTGACAGGACAGGGGGAGTATTACAGTGACCAGTGCTAACAAAAGAACAAGCAGAGTTTCTAAAAATAGGCTGCAATGTAAAGATACTGTCACATCCGATGAATAATTTCAGTCTAATGGCTCTGTATCAGACAACAGCTGTTTTATTGTTTTTAATGTCACAGACTTTGAGGTTCCCATCAGCTCTATGGAGGGATTTAACATCTTGTGGTTCATAATTTTGGTTTAATTCTATAAAACTTTTTGTGGTTCTGTGCCACCACTCTCATCAACATAGTTCCCAGTCACAGCAGGCAGCTGTTCTCCATGTCAAAGATGTGATCATTGGAAGAAAAAAATCCTAATCTTACAGTAAATAACAGTCAGTGACCATATTTGGACATGAGAGTGTTGTGATGGAGCAAAGGATGGATCTGACTCATAGATGGTAGCAACGCTTTGCAGACACCCTGTCAGCCAAGCAGCCCGCCCTTAATTATGTGTAACTGTAAGCCTCATAAAATGTAAACAGCTAAGTTATAGTTATGTTGTTAATGGGGAAATTAGATATAGAGACCAAAAACTTTTTTTATACCAGGCCGTAAACATATTTATGGGAGTCTGTGGGGATTGACTGACTTCTGGAGCCAGCCTCGAGTGGCCATTAGAGGAATTGCAGTCTTGCACTTCTATGTTGGCTTTGTTTTTCAGCTCTGTGGCTTGGTTTGGGGTTAAAAAAAGTGGGTTTTGGTGGCACAATGCCAGCTTAAACTCAACAATGTCTCAGTAATAAAACACAACCGCTTTTAGTGGCACCATCCTGAAAAGTCTCATAGCAGCAGGTCATGAAGAAACACCTACCTTTGGTGGCTAAAAAGCTGCTGAAAATGCTACGATGACTCGACAGTAGTTTGCAGTGGTCTACAGCGTGGCAGCTGTCTCATCTAGATGTCATGCTATCCTCCATCCCCTCTACCTGCCAATGACAAAGTCAGCTCATACACTTTACTATGTTATTAAAACGTACAATGCCAACATTTTTTTCTGGCAACTAGGCCGTTATTATGTAATGTAAGTCAGATATTCCAACAATAGAGCTAAAAGAGAGTGAATATTGGACTTTTATTCATCAGGTGGACTAGCCTGGAAATCCAGACCCAAATCTAGAAAGATTTAGGGTCTGGCCATGAGTAATGCAAATGGCCCAACTCGAGGGGCGGCACCAAGCATGCATTTGTAAATATCACTGCACGCAATTGGATAACACTACGACCAATCAGAAGAATACACGGGGTGACGTATCCAGAGCTTAGCTACCAGTGGAGTTCACTGGTAGATTAGACTCTTGCCGTATCCGGTCGGCAAAACAGCGAAAACGTCCTTCTTGCAAAGGAAAGACTTGAGCGCCATCTTCTGTTCCTCTTTTAGAGAAAAAGCCAAGTCTAACTTGTTCATTGCTGCGGCCAAAGCCGTTTCCAACAACTGGTGTTCATCCGTAGCCATCTTGCAATGTTTACTGACTGATTCTGGACTTCGTCATCGCAGCACTGTCATCATCTGTTTAGCTCGCCTCTGGCCCGCCTATATCAGATACACCGATGTGATTGGTGCAGCTCGGCTCCAGGGGCATGGGTAATGAGCATCATTACTGATTGCCAGAGTGACTCGCTGAGCAAATTCAAATTGTGCTCCAGCGAGAACTCTGGATTTCCAGGGTACAGGTGGACACAAACATGACTCCAAATTAATTATCATGTTGCTCTGTAACTTCTGGATATGTAAGTATGCAAATGGAGGCGTATCAACTTTGTAAGGCGCCAACATGTCAGTGTTGTGCTTACAGCTTCATGGCTGCTGCCGAGTAGCTAGGACAACCACTACAACAAGAAAATTAATACAGCTTTTTACGGTAAATATGGACAATAAAGGAATTACTGTGGTGCAATATATTTACAGAAATAAATACATAGGTGATAAGATGGCACAGATTACCATATGTTTCCCCTGTTAAAGGTTTTCTTTTGGGGAGTTTGTCCTTTTCTGCTGTGAGGGTTGTTAATATTTCCAAGAGTCAAACTGTGAGTAAAATGGCTGTGTGCATAAACAGAAAGTGGCTTCAGAGACTGTGCGTTTTATTACAGTACGTACAGTTTACATGATCTTGCTTCCAGCCTGTAGCTGTGAATGATTTCTGCGAGGTTAATGCTCATTAGACTCATTTATACACAAACGCCTACATCTGGGATCTGCCCGGTACAGCCAAAGTCGTGTACTGTTGACCACTGAGCAGATGCACTGCAGCAGTGGGGGGTTAAGCACCTTGCTCAAGGGCACCTTGATGCTAGTTAATGAAGAGGGGAGAGGTAAATGCTCCAGTGTCCCTTTGTGGACTGCTCAAGTCAAGTCTGTGTTTTCAGACAGCAGTCAGACTTGTTAAACTCCTACGCCTGAAACCGGCATTTGTTTGGACAAGAAAAAGTCAAGGTTGCTACAAAAATAATCGATGCTGTTCTTTTTAAAATAAATATTACCATATTACAAGAACAACAATTATCTGTGACCTTGTTCTAACATTTATCAGATATGAGGCTGTGCAGGAAACTCATATTCACAACAACAACAAAGAACATTAAAGGGAAGCTGAATGCAGAAGAACAATATAAACCAGACTGAGCCAACAAACAGCCTTCTCGTTTTGGTGCAGCAGAGATGCTGACACAGATGTATGGAGCTTTCAGCATTACTGTTACATGGCATCACCAAGAGAAGAATATTATGTCTGTTCTGTTCACTTCCCAGAGCTACAATTAAAATACTGTTAAGTGTAACCCCTTGTGTCTGACAGATGTCAAACTGAAATGACTCAAATGCCTTGTGTGAGAAAGCTGCTCTTGATTGGCCAGAATTTCAAGGGAGAAAAATCCAGGAAGTAAAGCAAACGTTGAAGAAGAGTACACTTGCAAGATAAATGTGACACTTTCTAATGTCACAATGGAGGGACAACTACGCAGGTTGATTTTAGCGCTGCTCATCGTGGACTATGTTGCTGTCATTGTTCATTTTAGTCAAACCATACAGTTTAAAAACGAGGCGCGGCTGCAACTAGAAAACAATGTTTTGATGCATTGGATGTGCTGAATGTGCATATTAAGTGTGATTGCTGTGTTCACACCTGCCCAAACGAACCGCATTTAGGGGGCAAATGAACTTGAGTTTGATTGAACCGAACCAAACGGGTCAGGCGTGAAAGCACCCTTAGTGAGTAATGGAGAGAGAAATTTTCAAACTGGTCCAGTGCTGAGAGAGAGTGCTGAAGCCGGCAGCAGTGAAACAGGCCGCAATGTAACCACTCAGGGCAGGTGTGCACCGTCAATTTATGCCCACTGAAGGTGTTTGTTTTTGCCACTGACAGGCTCAGATTGTTATTATGAGCGTCTTACAAAATGATTGAAAGGACACTACAGGGACCCAGTATTAAGGTAAACCAGTGTATTTAGAAATGACGATGATATGATTTTCAATTATCGTCAGAAATGCAGATGCTCATCTTTCTATTAACCTCGAGAGGGGATGCTTTATTGAGGTGATGTGTTGTATGTAGGGATGGGCAGCACAAGCAAAAACACTATTCGAAAATCGTGGCAACTATTTGACAATTTTTCGAATAATCGCCCCCCACGGAGGTCCTCGCGGACTCAAAGCGGACATCCGCAAGCCCTGTGCGCGCAAAGCTCCGCGTACCAATGACTGCTCGGCATGTATTTTTCACATCGCAGGGATTTTTCACAGGAAACTACAACGTGGAAGTGCGCTCGACTATGAAAGCCCGAATGACTGCGGACATTCCTCGCGGAGTAGTAGTCTCTGCATGTTTCTCCTGTTTGTAGAAGAGCATCAAACTAGCTGGTAGCCCATCTCACACCGCTGTAGCAATCCTATACTGCCCTCGTGCGGTTAGGAGCTGAATTGCATGTCAAATAAAGGGGGGAATAAGACGGCGAATAATAGTCGCATTAAAAAATCGATTTTTCAAAAATAAAACGACTATTCGAAATTCGAAAATCGTGACCCATCCCTAGTTGTATGTAATGCACATCATGCACCACCAGAGGTCAGTGTCTACAGGCTGAGCTGAAAAACATGGTGACTGGGAGTAACGTTACAGGACTGTTAACAGTTGGCCTACAGCCAACAGCTATCACGTCACACATATACCATCATATAACGTGGGTGTACGATCATCAAAACTTATCTTTTGCTTTTTTCTGGTCTGTCTTTTGTTAAAGTTAGTCACATTTAGAAATCTTGCAGACTTTTTAAACATTGTTGAAATCAGCTAAATATTGAGGCACAACACTGAAAAACTTTAAGATCAGAGTAAGATACGCTTTCTCCACTCCAACACAACAAACTATGACTATAACTTCCACTCTCCTTTACACAGTTTCCTTCCTTTAACAAACCACCTCTCATAAAGTTTAAGAGTGAGACTTCTCCCTCATTGAGACTTGGGCAAACACAGTCCGGAACAAGTCAAAGGGTAAGTAAAACCATTTCATTTCTCTGTAGGGTTCTTTGTTGTAAGACACTCCCAATAACAATCTGAGCCAATTAGTGTCAAAAACAAACACTTAGAACGGATGTACATTCACGGTGCGAACATGCCCTGACTGCCTAAGCCCAGTTCAGACCAAAATTCGCGACGGGATAAAACCGTTTCAGAACGTTGCAGAGAAAAATTGCAGCGGAGTGAACTAGACAGTCTGAGCTCGAATCAAGCTCGACTCATCTAGTTGCATTAGTGTGAACAGGCAGGTTTTTAGAACGTTTCATCACAAATCTTTGGTCTGAACTGGGCTTTATGCAGCAGCCTGTGTCACCGCTGCAGTACTCTCCCTCAGCACTGGACCAATTTCAAAAATGCATGTTCCTATGAGTCACTCAGACACAAAATTGTAGAATTCCCCCAGAGTTTCCTGTCATTGTAACTCTATTCTCCAGATAAAATGCAAAAAAACCCAAACAAACAAACACATTTAAAACGAACTGATTAAATCTTATTTTTCTTAAAACAACTCCTGCCACCTCTGGAGTTAAGTTTCATTTGATTGTGAGCAACAAATATCTAAAGAAAGATTGCTTTCATGCTTTAAACAAACTAACAATGACTAGAAGACGGACAGGAACCTCAGTGAGAACATGCTGTGCAGCAAACCAACCACTTCAACCTCTGGTTAGGACATAATTCCCAAAGGTTTAGGTGCAGTGACTGCTGGATGTTAATGGCTGATGGAGTCAGGATTGATCCAACGAGTGAGTGGGAGGGAGAAAATGAAAAAGGTTTATACGCCTCGTTCTGTGCGCGGCACTGTGTCAGAAAAGAAGTGTTTTTGTGGCCGAAACAGAGCGAGCACCTCCTCCTGCTGTTCAATCAATAAAAACAATAAATGTTAAAAATGTAAATTGTCCTTTAATGCAGATGCAGCTCCTGGTGGGTCCCTGCTCTCCCTCTCACCCCCGTAACACACACACTCCCACGCGCCTTGCCTTCTGGGTCAGCGCTACAAGGCGGGTCACCAGAAATTGATTTGCTCTGTATCCTGGCCACATTAATCACCCATTCATCACTTCACACGCTGAAGGCTGACGTCTGGCGAGAATCAATTCATCAAAAAAAAAAAAAAAAAAAGGACCATTGGCTGATACACACACTTCTTAGTTTGTACCTCTGTCTGGCTGCACGTGAGGCCATTTTTAAAGCTATTGTTGGGCACTAGGCTCGCTTACACATCAACCATCGGGCTGTCAGAGACGATCATGAGGGACGGCAGTGGATGAAGGGTGGCGTGGTCGTGTGGCTGGGAGGCGGATGGTGTTTTGACACATGAAGCCAGAGCTGAAGTCCTGAAAATGACAGCTTTCATCTAAACACTAAACACAATGATGCCGCGCTGTCAGGGTAATTCAGGTTGTAATTCAGTGATGAAAATGTGAATGATTTTTGTATTACGATATGTTTTAATACCTGCAGACTGATCTGTAGTTTGTTACAGCATTTAGCTCACGCTCTCATGCAGAGTGACTGTAAAGCTTTGTTACAGCTGCTGGTGTAATTAAGTCAAAACAACATAATGAACCATGACCGTAATGGCAACTGACACATATTACTGCCTTAATCAGATTATTGTAATAAATTCCACCTTGGTAAACAAAGACTAAGAGTTTCAAATCCCCCTTGTTGAAAGATTATACAGTATGTTTCTTGCTGTACAGTGTAAAATCAATTTGATCGGGGGTCATGGGGTCAGAGGTGGAGGTCCTCACAGGGCAAAATGAAGGACCTGGATGCCAAGGGACCCACAACATTCTTAACTACTCGACCTGTTTTTGCCTGAGATATGACAGACCTGAACCCAGTACATGTCTGAGAGGAAAGAAACCCAATCCCGACAAAGCCAGTGATTTAAACTGCTAATAAAAATGCTGTTTTACTGGTAAAAACGTTCATGATGTCGGATACAACAGTTGTCCTTACCCATCTTTTTATAAATACTGTTTACTAATGTTTCAGATATTTTTATTTCATTCTATTGTCACTTATTATGATGTAGCAACTGGGTCCGCGGCCCCCAGAGGGTCCTCAGAGTTACTGCAGGGGGTTGGGTGTTTGGTAATTTAAGTATAAATCTAAACTTTTGTCGTTCTTCCCCCCCCCCAAAATTAAAACATGTCTGAAAATACAAATTGAAATAAATCCAATGTACTTTCAGTGAATAAAAATTGGCCTATTTGGGAAAAAGAAAAATTTACAGTACATAACATGAATGACAGGCTAACTGTTACCCATGAATCCTTGCATAATAATGTTAGCTAGCTAGCACTACATCACTGTGTGGCAGTTAGCCATAACGGCACGGCAAATAAGTTAGCTAACAGTTGCATACTATCAAAACATACTGATCAATCAGTCGTATGACTTTTCAAAGGGTACTGACATTCTTGTGGGTCACAATGGATCGTTTTCTAACCTTTTCGAACAAGATTCTGACACACCTTCCACCTCAGAAACAAACATGATGTATAAATATATAAATCTGCCAGTAATTTTATAGTAGCTCAGTATTGAATGCAACATAAAAGGGTATGTTAATACATGACACTATGGACGTTATTGTAGGCCCAGCTCAATATGCAACCAAATTTTATACAGTATATGTTGTAGAGGGTCCCTGCTTCCACCCCTGATGTGGCTACTCGGTTATGGTCAAGAGAAGATCACGTTTTGGCTTAATATAACCAGTTTTGGGGAGGTATTACGCCGGAATTCCACTGGATGTGTGTCCATTATGGAACGGCTGCGCTGGTTATCTGCTGCGTGCTCCGCTGTCCGTCAACACCCAATGGCTGTGTTTGCTGTGCGGAGCGGTGCAGCTCTGCCAGACAGCAGGTGTCACGAGGACCCACGAGATCTCGCGAATTCACGCATAATCGCGCAATGTAACAAGATGTAGTTTCTATAAACAGAAACACAAAACCAGAGGAGTAGTAGGAAGACATCTCGGTGTACCTCCATGATTAACATCTCCTCGTCCATGGTGTCAACGGGATGAAATGACGTCTGAAAACCTCTGACCTGTTGACTTCAGGCCTGCCTCCTCCTATTACGACGTTTTCAAGGTGTAGTGCAGGGAAATATGATCCGCCGTGAACACTGTGTATTTTATTTTGAAAATTAACCGGATGTTTTATTTTGTTTCTGTGCAGGACTTCCTGCCCCACACGATCTGCTCTGTGCTGAACTGCTGCGTTTTGTTCCGGCGTCCGGCAAAAATAGAAGTCCTGCGGAGGGCTCCGGAGCGCCGCAGCTGTGACGGAGCCGGAACGCAGCACAGAAGCACCCGGTGGAAGCTCACACATTGACTAGAATTGAAATGTATTGGCTCCGCTGCCATTCCGGAGTGTGGACGCAACCCACATGCATCTAGTGGAATTTGGGGGTTATTCCCACAGAATATGTGACGGGTTGCCTCAAAACACGTTTGGGGCCTAAAAAGCTGCTGGAAACAGAACTGACTCATTAAATCACAACTGTTTTTTGTTGTTTGTTGGTCTCAAACATTTGTCTGCAGCCTGGCATGTGTCCTGCCTAGGTGACAAGCCATGCACCATCCCCTCCACTTCCCAAGGACAACATCTCATACACTACGTCAATTTAGAAATGTCAATATGATACAAATTTAATGTAAAAATGTAACGTGTTGCGCCTGATGTTGCTCAGCGACTATAACCTACCAGAATCTAGGTGGTCATAGAGATGGCATATTTTCATTGTGGTGTTGATGGTCTAATAGTTTGGATTCTTTTTTTTTTTTTTTCAACACAAAAAGCAAGCAACATTTCCCTGTAGAAAGGAGTTCTGCAGCAGTCGGTTTTTGAGAGGTTTGTAAGCTTGTCAACCAAGGCATGTACGGTGTAGATATTATGTATGATCCTGTTCATCATTTTAGAAAAACACAGTCGTCTAGCTCTGCAAAACTCTGTTAAAACTACAGGTGCTTCATTTATGTAGGTCATAGTAGACTGGAATGTAGTTTTTCTTCTCTTATGTTCAGCTTTCCTGCATGTACTGTGGTGCCCTGAAAAATATGCACTTGGGAACACTTGCTCTCAATTTTAAGTGGGCCTTGCACATGTCAATGTTGACAACAACAGATTTGAGAGTGCAAAATATGTGGCATATGTCGAGCCTTGAACTGATATTCTGAGAATATTTTACTTGGTCACTTATTCAACATGAACAGCCGCCATAATACAAAACCTGATTCGTGTGTAATATGGAATTTGGACTCTTCTTCTCAATAAATTTACATGTCTATTTCACAAACATGTTTGACTTGTAATTAGGCAGTGGAACCTCATGATTCATACACAAAAATGCCCAAATATTTGTCTTTTCACTCGAACCAAAGAATGTGTCATATGACGACAACATTCCCACGGATATGTAACCATTACCCCATCAGCTGCCTGTTCACATTAAGGCCAAACAATGACGTTCTTACCGAGACTGTGTGTTTTTCTACTCTGAGCTGATTCAATTAGAGGGTGGAGGGTGGAGGGTGGAGGGGTGAGGACGGTAGCTGCCAGCATGGGCGGCGGAGGCTAAACAGGGTGGACACAAAAGAATTCCTGGTGCCATTCCGCTGATGCCGATGTGGTCATTCCAACAAACTGGAGGGGCGAATGGAGGCATCTGGGCTGTGGGAGAGGACAAAGGGGCAGACTGTCAGCCCACCAGGGGCTCATCTTAACCCCAGACACGCTTGTTACCCCCAAAGCTCTTCAAAGAGGAGTTGGGAGAGACAGAGGCAAAGACGGGATAAAGTAGGTTTTTTGGGGGGTGGAGCAGGTTGAGCAGAAAGAGACAGATTGGACTGAGTCAATGACTATTTAAGCAACACTAATCAATATGTGTCTTTATTAGTACTGGATCAAATGAATGTGTAATGTGAGAGGGGCTGCTTATTGTGACAAACCTATTATCACCAACTCCACAGCTCTACAAAGCTTTTCAGCTTCTTTTATCGCGTAGCTTTGGGTTTAACAGCTGAATATTTTTGGTGGAGTTGGTGGAGACAAAAACAGAGCTAAAAGAAAAGTCAATATTGGACTTAGATTCATCAGGTGCAAAATGAATGACTGTTGGAGTGGTTAACCATGGATGGAAACAACTGGAGGGTGGTAGAGAAACAGCTCTGATGGCAGCCCAGAAAACAAAAAGATGATTCAAATAGCGCCATGAATTTCTGAATGGTCCAGTTTGCGTCAGAGTGCGCTCTGAGTAGCTAATTATAAATGCACCCTTTATTTTAAATGTCTGTTACCACACTGAAAAGACGTTTAGGACTTGAGCTTGTAATAAGTTTTTTAATATTACAAAAAAAAAGAATTTACAACAAAATTTCGGGGGCCTAAAACTGCTGCCATGGTTCAGGCTCATGTTCGGCTTAGTCATAAACTATGCAGGTTTGTGTAGGGTCGGGCCTGATATATCAGTGTCATGGAAAATGACCACATGTGAAAGTATGTGAATAATAATAACTGTATGGAGACGTATGAATTCATCCATGGTAGTGGTTTAGATATTTTTGAAGACCTCAGAGTCCTCTGTAGAGCTCCAGGGTGTCTGAAGGTTAAGATACTGCAACATCACAACTTCAAAAAGTAATGAAGTAGAGGCAGGAAAGAAAATACAAACCATAAGATTAGGTAAACCATAACCAGGACAATTTATTTGTTTTAATTACCAAAAATTGTGCTTGTTTTCTATTTACCCTGGATTGCGACATCTTAGAAGAGAAACAAAATGATTTGATGGGCTGTTTAGGAACTCACACCTGACCAGATTTGACCTTTACTTCATACGTGCTACTGGAGTTATGGTTTCAATATCTGTTGATTGAGGACTCTAGAGAGGAAATACAGCAGATGTAGCTGAACAAAAAACTGGGAATGTTATGATGGACTAGATGGGATTTGTTTCTATGTGAGAATGTGCTGTGTTCTGTGGACAAATCAATAAAAAGGATAAGTGGAGGAAAAAGATACTACACCATCCAGACTTTGTAGAAGCTTAGACTCCAATATTAGACACAGTAGTACGAAATGTACTGTATAGAGCTGAATCATTGCTCTGTATGTCTCTGTCCATGCACATGTGCATTTGTGTTGTAATAAACATATATTCAAGTAAGATCAACTGTGGCTCCTCAAGTTTATCACATTATTCGTTAAAATGAAGACTGATGAAGAGTATAAGATTTTCTACATCAGCAAGAGAGCCAGGGTTCGTAGGATTGTCTTGATTACCAACGGTTCTCACTGATCTCACTCTGAACCTGCATTTTAATTCCTGCATTGAGATTACTTATGGCTCCCGAGCAGCTCTGCCTCTGAGAAAAAAGTTTTATATAAACTGAATTTACAATTTGCAGAGAGGTGAAGAGAGGTCAAAAATTGGAGTCGTTAAATGAGTGAAAATAAATGAAAGTATGAAGTAAACAGACAAAGTAAGCAGGAAGCGTGAGAAGTGAGAATATTATCAATTATTCCAGACGAGAGAAGCAGAACTCTCAACAGCTGAGGGCAGAAATGACTTCACCTCAGTTCTTTAACAGCCTGTTGAAACATAGCTCATAGAACACACACTCTGATAAACATCCAGACACACACACACACGACAGCCAACACTGGAGGGGGTGCGAGACACAACAGCTGTCCTTTTTGAGAGTAGCCACAATGCAGGAGCTCTGCAGGGGGGGAGACAGCACCTGCCTCTGTCCCCCCCATCCTCACCCACAGGACACGACTGGCGAGGAGGGTGAAGGCGTGCGTGCCTCCAGTCGGGAGTCGTCTATTCACTCCATTCAGCTGCCTCATCTGCATAGTGTTTGACTTGCTGCTTCTAAATTGGGCGCCTTCCCCTTTGAAGGCAGATGTATGTAAACAATGTCTCTTTTCATATCGGTGAGGATAAGAAGATGACAGATTCTAGGTCATTAACCCCCGGAGGACTGACGGCTAACAAAGGCAAACCTGCCGCCGGTTCAAAACACAGCCGCATAATCACCCACAACAGTACAGACTGGTTGTCCAAAGTGTGGAAATATGCACGGCAGCGCAACCAGGCTAATGAACGCTGCAATGTTTGACAATTACAGACAGACACCAGGGTTGCTGGTATTTAGTAAAATTTTTTGGGGGGGTTGCAATAAGACTTTCAATCGGAGTTTTCATAATTATGCACCAGAGTTTTCAAGAATTGAATATCGGGAACTGAGATCCAAATATTTCCCAGATTTTCTTACCAAAATATATTCCCAGAACAAATACCTTTGTAAACTTTGTATTTGTGTATTAATGCTCTAAAGACTATAATGTAGAAACATCATTAAAGCTACCACCTAACTGTTGCAACAAAATGCTGGAGTCTGAACTTGAAACAGTCTTTCGCTGGTCTAAATATTTAGGACTCAATCCAATAGGGCCCAGAGAAACCTGAATCCTGGTAATTAGACTTGACCCAAAATATGGTTCACCAGAACAGATCCCATAACAAAGAAAGCAAGACAAACAGCAGCACAACACACCACCCATTAACAAGCAGCTATGGTCCAACATGTAATGCTTCCTGCACTTCACAAATCATACTCTCCATGTGTCTCAAACAAACTTTATTTTTCTGCTATGATGACGACACACCAATTTATTAGGGATGACAGACTACTACAGGACCCTAACCGACCCCATTAGACTGGGGTGCTTTCACATTCGTAAGAGTACACTTGACTCCAGTTGATTTGATTAGTGCAAACACTGTGCACCTTACCAGGCATGGTACGCCAATCTGCTCCCTAATTCACTTGACTGGGTGGTCGCTAGTACGTTCATGTGTACTTTGTGTACTTTCGTACAGTAGACATCAGGTATGAACACCAACTGTACCAAAACACAGAGGTGGACTGCTATTTAATGCAACTGAGTCTCAATTTAAAGCCTGTTTCCACCAAGCAGTACGGTACGGTTCAGTTCAGTACGCCTTTTTCTGTTTCCACTGTGAAAAGTTGTGGATGGTACCAATGGAACCAACACTAAATAAACAATAAAACACTGATGATTCTGAACCAGTTTTTACAGTGTATGGTGTGTTTAAAGTGGTAGAGGTTATTCGCCTCGTGGCGATCCCACAAGATAAAAGTTCATAGTTCATCAATGAGTATCACTACAACAACACACTGACACACACACACATCCATATCTATCCCATACCATCACTTGCTCTGTGACCCTGCGTATTCCCCCGCAGCGATGCTCTACATATTTATAGGCAACACGTGTACGTGGGTATTTCTGATGTAGTATTTATGAGAGCTCCTCTGTGTGAGATGAGTACCTCTTCACACGTGTAAGTGTGTGAGTGTGTGTTATGTATACATACAGAAGAAAAGGAGATCCTCCCTGCATATCTGAAACACACCATACATGTTCACCTGGGAAGAGAAATTTACTTTAAGTAGTTTGTTTCATGTTTAAAGTATAAATCCTTTGCATCGAATAGATTTCTGTTTCTCTTATTTCTACTGTCAAATAGATGGATTGGATTTATAGATACAGCGATGCTAGGTGCACTGTGAGGCTCTACTTTGAGCCAAATGCTAATGTCAGCATGCTAACATGCACAGAATAATAATGCAATAACATGCTAATGTTTAGCAGGTATAATTTTAACATATTCATCATCTTAGTTTAGCGTGTTTGCATGTTAACGTTAATCAATTAGCTAATTAGCACTAAACACAAAGTACATCAGAGGCTGATCGGAGTGCCATTAGTTTTGCAGGTATTTGGCTATGTAAAATAATGGGTGTTTGCACTGTGACGTCACCCATTGGTTAGTGAACTCCCATTTTGAAGCCTCGAGTTTGGTATTTTGACCATGGCCGTCTTAGGATTTTTGGAGCCATATGTGACCACATTTGGATAAGAGGGTGGACATAACCCTAACGCTAGCTGCTAGCCTGTTTAGTAAGATGCATTTCCAGCTATGGTTAACTGTGATAATGCTAATACTTATTCTTATTAGCGACAAACATGCTTAAAACACAAAGTGTACTTATAAAAAAAACTAAACATCAGACTTCTTAGAAGGACTTTTACTACAATCAAATGCAAGACGTTGTTAGAATGTGAGAAATATCGAAAGCTACAGCTATATTCTAACAATCTGAGGTTACCTCATGGTTACGTTACCAAACCAAGCTGATCGCTGTGGTAGCAAGTTGTCAATGGATGGTATCCACCTGTCACTAAAAGCAGCCACGGCCTTCATTATGTAGAACTTGAAGCCTTAAATGGGTGAGTTATATAAAAATTCACCCCTTGTACATTTGTCACGAACGCGGAAATTAGCTCTGGAGAGGAAAAGCATTTTTTGTACCAGGCTGTAAACATATTTATTTCTGCTGTAAAGGTGAGCATTTTAACATCGGGGGGTCTGTGGGGATTTACTTACTTTTGAAGCCAGCCTCATGTGGCCATTAGAGGAACTGCAGTTTTTGGAAGTTCTGCATCAGCTTTATTTTCCAGGCTGGAAGGTTGTCGCTTGGTGTTTGGACACAAATGAAAGTATTGCATAAATTAAAATGTTGAAAATCAAAATGACGATGGCGCTAGATGAAAAGTAAAAAGTTCACCAACGTTGTTACAACACATTCTGAGGAGAACGTGAATATCTGGGCCAAACGTCACGTCAATCCATCCAGTGGGTGGGACCGAATTTGTGAACCAACAAACTGTTGCGACTATATTATCAATATACAGAGCTGTGGACTCGAGTCACATGACTTGAACTGAAGTCACAGTCAAGTCACAAATTTGATGACTTTACACTTAGTAAAATCAGAAAAGACTTGCAACTAAACTTTGATTTTAACCTCAGTGACTCGTGACTTCACTTGAACTTGAACCTTTTGACTTGAAAATACTTGACACCTTCTGCCGAGCCCAAAGATTATAAAGTATGTTATTTTAAAAGTGGGACACAGAACAATTTATTTACCTTAATTTCTTGAATCAACTAATGTTAACTCTATTCATTCCCTGCTAGTCAATACTTATTTCCCTAAATCCAGTGTGATTGAACATATCTGACACCATCCAATCATGTAGCAGGAGAGAATTAACGTCACTAGGGTTGTCATGAGAACCGATACTTCGAGTTGATGCCAACATGCAAAAAATATGTTGGTACCTGTCGTGAGCAAATGGTCACGGTATTCAACAAAAAAACACGAGTTTGCGTGGGTTGTGACCTCTCTCTGCCACCGTAGACATCTCCCCCTTAACCAAGCGAGACCTGACAGGCACATGTTTCATGTACTTACCCATTTGTAGTGCTAAATATTAATTCTCCAAGCATTGGATTAATCACTGGCACGCGAACCTGTCCACCCTGAGCTTTGGGTTCAAACTCACTTCTTTTTCTTTGGGGTTTATTGAAGATTTGCAAACACGGTGCACTACCGCCACCAACTGTTCGGGTATGATTTGTATTTCGACGTGACAGCAGCAGCTGCTGGGCGACGCATCTGTTCAGTTTTGGTGTGAATACATGGTGCTGCCGCATCGCTTGCAGTGTAAATGAGGCCTTAGAGTTAAAGTTTGAAACAGTTTTAATAAAGTAGTGAATTTAGAAATACATGAGCTCTGTTTGTTGATTTTTATTGTGGTATCGAATGAGTATCGAGAATCGTGAAAATTCACTGGTGTTGGTATCGACTACTGAAATTCTGGTATCGTGACAAGCCTACATGTCGCTTTACTGAGCGTCAGTTGGAAAATGATGCCAAAGATATTTTCCTTCACGTATCAAAACTGGGCGGTGGTCAACAAAAAACAGACTGCAACATGTCTAACGTGCATTGGCATCACAATCGTGAAGAGTGCACTGTGACTTGTTTGGAACTTAAGCGCAAAGACTTGAGACCTATGTGTGACTTGCAACTTTACAGAGATGGGACCCTCTGTGAATTTCTATTCAACAGGAAGGTTGAGATCAGATCTGGTTGGATTGAAAAGTTGTCACTTAAACTCGTTCTGACAGTCCTGTTTGGACTAAATCGAACCGTATAAAAATGAAGCAACCAAAAAAAAGAGTGTGCACGCTCAATTAGGCAACTGGCAAATGAGTTCTAAAAATAAATGACTCAAACTCATCGCTGTGAAATCAAAACAAAAGAGCTGAACCTTCGACTAGATTCCTGTTCGGATCTACTGACCCAAACTGGAAGCAGAGAAGAACACAAAGCCCTCGCAGCTTTGCGGGGTGGGCGGCTTTTGTGCGGGTGTGTGTCAGTGAGGTTAGGTGGGGTTACGGAAGGTGAAAGTGTGTGTGTTTTCAGGGTGTGTGCTGGGGTCAGGGGGTAACACACACACATACACATCCACAATCACCACCTCCGACAAGCAGACATCTGCAGCCTGAACTCTTTCTTTCTGAGGTCATCTGGTGTGTGTGTGCACGCATGTGGACACGTGCATGCATGGGAAGCTGTGTGGGCATCTACAACAAACCAAGTGTGTATATGTGTGTGTGTGGGTCATGAGTGAGGCCTGAGGGGGCGTCTCCTGAATTTAGAAGCACAACAGTGCACTTACTCACACACACACACACACACACACACACACACACACACACGCACACACACACACACACACCCACACACACACACACACACACACACACACACACACACAGAGGGTTATCCCAAATCCACCCAACACGTCTGGATATGTCTGAATGTTCAGTTGCCATGTAGGCGGATCAAATGTCCGACGCCTCCACCGAGCGTGTGCTGACAGGTCAGATCCAGAGCTGAATACTGATTGGCTGGACCTGAGGGAGCTGCCTGCCACAACTTTTGACAATCAGTCAAGCTGTATTTGTGCAGCAGGTTTTATAGAAAAGGATCTGCTCTGTGATCTGCAACACAAGAAACCCCCCAGAAACATTAGCAACAGAAAGAGTCCCGTTTGATGAGGTGTTACAGCAGCAGAGCAGATAAGAGTCGGCTTTAAACGCAAAGAACAGCAAACACAAAGAGCACCTGCTCCTCTCATGAAACACACTGACCGGGGGAATCCCACTGATCCACGATTGATTTCAGAGGTTAAATCCACTCCAGCCATCCAGGAGAGAAGAAAGAAGAAGATGGTTAAAGAAGATTTCTGTTCTGCTTTGATACAACTGAGACAATGATTTCAAAGGTTAGTGAAGTTATGAGCTTCACAACACACACACAAAAAAACAAAGCTTAAAGCAGCACTGAAGAGAAAATCCATATAAACCTGGGCAACTAAAGCAAATCTTCCTCTGGACTTCCTCATCATTACCAGGATCAGACTTCACAGTATAGACCCTTTTACTATTAGCAAACAGTATGATGTTTTTTGGTGGGCAGGGCTTAGCTGGAGGCAAAACAATTCTCCACAGACATTAGCCAGCGCTAGCTAGAGAGTTCTGTTGGCTTGTTTTTGACAATGGAGGAAGATGATGTGAGTGGTGCATTCAGAAATACTCATTCCGGGTGTCGGCGCACACTCTGGCACAAAGTGAACTGTTCCAGTTTGTGCTGTTCACGCTGTCACAATGTACCATGCGGTTATCCAGAGCACCGCACTCTCTGAGTAGCAGAGAGCACTCTGGACACTCCTGGCTGTCAAGACGGAGCAGCAGAGCGCCGAGTGGAGTGATATGTGATTAACTTAACCATTAGTTAATTCATGTAGAAATATAACGCTCCATTTCTTCCACCAACAGGGCTCTCATTTTAGTGTAGAGCGTCAGACAGAGTTTACCAACGCATCAAGTCAGGTCACTCACTCTCTGGGACCGCCAGTGTTACTTGGATAAGTAAACACTGACCAACGGGACCAGACTGGCTGACCCGTATGCTCTCACTCAGCGGATGGATGATGTCACAGGAAGTCAATCTTACAAAGGAGGACGACACTTGAACAGTTTCCTCCAGTTTGTTTTGCTATGGAAGCTAACGTTAGCTAATGTGCTAAAAAGTTAGCGTTCCAGAGAAATCCAATATTCCTCTTAAAGGTTCATTCTCACTGCCTTGATGCGGAAATGCGGGACGGATATGCAGAATATTTGTGCAGCGCTTTTCTGCGTTTAAATCATACACACAGCCACGGTATGGACGCGGTGCGGAATTTCGCGTTGTTGTGTTCCAATTCCACACAGTGTGAACGGGTGTGGGTGAACGTGGACGAGAGTAGCAGCAGCAGCAAGCTAGCAAGCTAACGTTTAACAAGCGTCAACATCAACTTTCTTTTGCACTTACCACTCTCACCGCAGCCACCAAGCTGGACAATGGACTGCCAGACGTCCTTTAATTCAATGTTCATAAAAATCATCCCGTCTTTTATCAAAAAGGACAGGGTGCTGTGAAACGAGGTGCTGTGAAACGGGTTTGCGCGACGTCACTATAAACAATTTCATTGGCCCAGCTGTGTAGTTCTGCTGGTGAATTCCGCAGGGGTAAAAGTCCGGGCGGAATCTTTTTTCACCGCACGAAACTTCCATAAGAACCAATGAAATCAGCTTTTATATTTTTCCGCGAGAATAATCCGTGTGGATATTTGCCCTCAATGAGAATGGGCTTTAATCCCTCCCCAGTTTCTGATGAGGTGGACATGATAACCCTTAATACACATAATGTTATTCATCCCTACAACAGGAAATACTTTTTCCCTAACCTGATATGAAGTGTGCGCTGCACATGTGAGCATTTCTGATGGTGGCCTCCGTCCAGTCCTTTGGTCTTATCACATTTAACCATAGTTGTCTTTGTTTTTGTTGACAGGCAGTGGCGTCTGCTTTTGAGCCATGACTCCTTCTATTCTGGCTCCCAGTAACACAGAGGCAGCTTTACCGCCAGATAATAAAATGATGTCATTGTGACATCGGCCCAGCTGTGTTCAGTCTGAGACAACACTATCATGGTGAAACTCATGCACTACGCAAGCAAGTAAATCATGTACACAGTGTACTACATGAAGGTATAATAACGGAGAGTATCCAAATTAAAACATGGCATGTGTCTTTTCAGGTTGTCACTATGACAACATTTACACCCTGGATAAGTAAACACACATGTCAGTGCAGGGGATATAGCATCTGTACATTCTGGCCACAGTCTTGAGAAAAACATCCACCCAAAGAAAGTGTAAGATCACCTTACTCCGCTACAGACAGCTTCTCCCCTGGCACTTATTACCTTACGTATTACGTTAGCCCCGTTAGCAAGGCTAGGAAAAAGTAGCCTCTGGATGCCTTCAACTGTCTGTCATGATACCCTCGCTGTGCACATCATGGCGGTCCCTCTGGAGTATCCCACATCACATCCACTGAGCAGAGAAGCACCTTGTTTGTAGACAAGTCTGTCAGCTCTACTCTCCAAATCTGCATATTAATTTTGTTCATGATGTGTGGAGAATCATTATAATGATGTGTAAATGTAAATCAGATGTCATTATACAGATAATGTAAGAAGATACATATTGCATGTTAATGCTGGTGTAAATGCTCCCTGTTGGATCATCTCATCACGACTTGGCCTGAAAACGTGTCAAACAACACGCTGAACCTCATGACCTGCGAAAGTGATTTGGTAGGAGGGAGACAGACTTCAGGGGGCTGCGAATTTAGAACTGGAGAAGGTGAAATAAATCTGACTTATGAGTCTTTCTGTTGGGGCCTTGTAAAGTGTCCAAAATTCATTTTCTTTCTAAGTGCCCCAAATCTGATGGATTGGGCTATTTTCAGGCTGATATCTTGTGGAATGAAGAGAATATCACCGTTAAGTAGCTTGCGTTTTGAAATTTAGATCTTCATCACCTTTTTCTTTTTTTTAAAAAAGCAAAGAAACTGTGAATGGTTTGGCAGGGTGTGTTGGTGACAATGCACAGCTGAGGAGTAAATAGATGTCATGGCACGGGGAGTTTGGGAACAAGGATTGGACTCAAATGCAAACAGCTGAGGATGATTTCAGTGATATACTGCACAGACAGCTTACAGGCAGGTGATGGTAGGCAAATAGGCAGGTGCTGGTAGGCAGACAGGCAGGTAGGTGAAGGTCGAGGTAACATTCAAACACCAGACGCTCGAAACAAAAGCACAAAACAAGAAAGCAACAAGGACGAAGTCAACAAAAATGAGCTGGTTTAAAGTGTGGACAGGTGAGCTGATGGGCGAGGACTCACAGGTAACTGCAGGGCTGATGACAAAAAGTGGGAACAGGTGAGTAGATGGGCAGGGCAGACAGGTGATGGGGAAAGGAAGGAAAGTCCGAGGGCATCTAGTGGATGGAGAAAGGTTTGGTTGAGGTAAGGTAATGGGGCTGGAGAGGAGGGACAGAGAGGGCTCATCCCAATACCTGATCTCACATCCACGTTTCCCCCCCTTCCATCTCTTCCTCACGTCTTAGCTCCGCCCTTGTAAGACACAGGGAAGAGATGTGAGGATGGGATGGGAGGAGAGAAGAAACTAGGATGTATGCCTTTAGAAGCAGCGTCTGTTTCTGATGACGGCGGCAGCTGATCACAGCTGGATCAGCTATCAGGAGGCTTTATCAACGGTTACCAGGCGTCCGGGACAGTCTGGTTTTGTTGGAGGCGGTGATGTAGGACAGCCATCGATGGTAAGTCAGGCGCTACACCATGCTGAAGCTGCTATTGCTATAACTGAAAGAGCCTTGTTCAGATTTTTAAATCGATGTTGAATCAGAAAACAAATAAAGTATAGAACTTGGGGGTGATACACTTGAGTTCAATCCCTTATTGGTTTCCCTCTGGTATAAAACTCCACTAATACTGTGATGTATCAGATCGGTCCAATCAGCTGCTGAATCAATAGCTGATATCCAGTCAGGGGGGTGTCAGTCAGTTAAAGTCTTCTGCAAAGGCTGCACTCATGTATCCTCGCCTTTCCTTGGGGAACCTTTTTCTCCTTGACTCCTCGGAGCGCATTTAAAGAATTGAGATGTCCTTCAAGATGGCAGGTGTCAATCAATTTCCCTGTCAAGTGATCGAAGATGGAGAATAGAGAAGTTGAGGAGGGATATTGGGATGAACCCAAAGACAGACTGTGACAAAAGAAATGCACCCAAAAAAGTCCTGTAGACAATCACAGCATAAAGGAAGTTTAATTTCTTAAGAGACCTTGACGAAGGGATCACGAACCTTCGACATCACATATTCAAACACTTTGATCCTTAACGAAGGTATATGAGGCCATTAACTCTGATAAATGATAGAAATAACAAATCAATCTCTATCCTTCCGTAGCTCCCTTTCTGACCCCCTCCTCATCAAATGATTCTTGTTACTTTTAGACATTTGAAAGTTCTCTCCGAGTAACATGAATGACGGATATCTGACCCCTGCTGAGCTTCTTTAATCTGCCTCCTCAGTGTTAAAGATGTCCAATGTGTAGCTGTGTGGGTAGTAAGCATGACTTCTACGCTACTAAGTAAATATGGCACAATATGTTACTGAGCAAAGCTCCCTGAGGCCTCCATAACAGCCAAATCCCTTGTTCCCAAAGGCCCCAAAACTACGAGGTACTTGGCCAATTCCTCTGAGGCGTCCCACTAGCCTGGAGGAGACAGCTGGAAGGTAATGAATAAAAAATACACCGGTGGGAGGAGAAGAAAAAAAACAACACTTTGGAGACACATTTACATTTTAAGCATTTGGCTGACGCTGTAATCCGAAGTAGGCAGGTGAGGGATTCAAAGTGTTGCTGCAGGGCCTTTGTGAAGGTGAAGAGAGCTGCCGATGGACACAAACGAGCTATATGCAGAGATCACAGCCGTCACTTTTTGACTCACAGGATCCTTTTTATGATCACAAGTTGGCTACAGACTGTCTTTCATTTTTGTGTTTGAGCACAGGTATGAAAGATGTTGAGTTTATTATAAAATAAACATCCGTTTAAAAAGAGCCTCGATGGTTTGGAGTTCATGTGTCAGTGGTTTAGGGTTGATAATCTTTCTTCAACAACTGGCAAATGGCTCGACTGGATTGAGATCTGGTGACTGTGGAGGCCATTGGAGTACAGTGAACTCATTGTCATGTTTGAGATGATGTGAGCTTTGTGACATGGTGCGTTATCCTGCTGGAAGTAGCCATCAGAAGATGGGTACACTGTGGTCATAAAGGGATGGACACGCTCAGCAACAATACTCAGGTAGGCTGTGGTGTTTAAACCATGCTCAGCTGGTACTAAGAAAATCTCCCCCACACCATTACACCACCAGCAGCAGCCTGAACCGTTGATACAAGGCAGGATGGATCCATGATGCCAAATTCTGACCCTACCATCTGAATGTGGCAGCAGAAATCCAGACTCATCAGACCAGGCAATGTTTTTCCAATCTTCTATTGTCCAGTTTTGGTGAGCCTGTGTGAACTGTAGCCTCAGTTTCCTGTTGTTAGCTGACAGGAGTGGCACCTGGTGTGGTCTTCTGCTGCTGTAGCCCATCTGCTTCAAGGTTGGACAAGGTGTTGTTGGTTCAGAGATGGTCTTCTGCAGATCTTGGTTGTAACCAGTGGTTATTTGAGTTACTGTTTTCTTTCTATCATCTTGAACCAGTCTGACCATTCTCCTCTGACCTCTGTCACTTAAAAATGCTTAAAAAATAGGGCCAAGGTCACTAATGTGTTATTCTTTAATCAACTTGAGAAATTATTTTATCTTGTCACATAAAAGATTAAGAAAATAAACTTTTATAGTGTCAAAATTTGACTTTATACAGCTGTTACTTGTAGCAGAACAAACAAGGCTACAAACTATGAATGATATCCACACCAGCTCCCCGTGTAACTACACCACAATGAAGGTCAACCTTACAGCAACAACACATTCGGACAGACACACCGCTCTCTGTGGAGCCTCTGAGGTCCAGAAAGATCAGAGTTCCTTCAGCGTTTCCATTTAATAATTCATGTTCCACACATTTTTCGTGCTTCCACCAGTTAACTTTTAAGAGTCTGCTCAGTCCGCAGAATCGTGCATGCAGATCATGAGATGGTGATATTGATTCTATTGTGAGATGCCAAAAGTTTTAAAAGCCTTGAAGTTATCAACCTGGTTTCTCATACTTCACCAGACTTTCCAGACCTGCGTGTGAACCCGGCGAGAATAAAGCAGCGATGTGATGCGCCTGTCTTGTTTCCTCAGCACTTTTTTTATGCGTCAGCTTGATTTTCTTCATTGTGATGTTCAGATAAGGGAGGCGTGGGAGGCGAATGCCCCACTTCTTCTCCATTCATATTACACTGTAGCCATTTAGCTGACACATTTACCCAGAGTGCCTTGTGCCGAGTGAAAAATCTGAATCAGATCTGATTCCTGTATCATCAACTTTATAAGCAGCCTCTGCTGAAGAGTTCAAGAGTCACAGTTACCAAACAGTTGAAATATGTACTTTTGTTAGAAAAGCATCAGATCAGAGGATGAGACAAATAATGTTAGAAATTATTATTATTAGATTTTTTAAAGTTAAATATTCTGATTACATAGTATATATATATATATATATATATATATATATATATATATATATATATATATATATAAGTAATATTAGCTGCGTCCTTGTTGCTGCTGGTCATCTTAACATCACAAAAAGTAATTACACCTCCATTTGTTCAGAGGTGTCCAGTGGTGGAAAGTAACTAAGTACATTTACTCAGGCACCTTTACTTTACTTGAGCATTTCCATTTTCTGCCACTCTGTACTTCTGCTCCTCCACATCTCAGAGGGAAATATTGCACCACATTTATTTGAAAGCTTACAAATTAGGATCTTCTGAAATATGAAAAATGTTTTCAAAAAATGCTTTGCCATACATGAAGTTACCGAACAATATTAAAGATGACACAACTGATCAACTGGCAGAAAATTAATTGGCAAGTATTTCAGTAATCATTTAAGTCGTTTTTCACGCGAAAACATAAGGGCCCGTAAACATGCTGCGGCTTTAACTGCCTGGAAAACACGAGGTTGGGCGCTGGGTGCTACTCTTGTGCCAGCTTTCAAGAGTGCAGCAGCAGGTTGCGTCTGAGGTTGCTAAGCAGATTCCAGCTTTTAACGTGAGGATTTTCTGCTTTCCCTTTTAATTATTTTAAAGGGGACCTAATATGCTAATTTTCAGGTTCATTCTTGGGTTTTGGGTTTCTACCAGAACATGTTTACATGCATTAAAGCAGATGTTCCATACTGTCTGCGCTGGAACATCTTAGGAAAGCCAAAGGAAAATGTTGGCACTGCACGTTTCAGATACTTCACATTTCTATGTTTCATATGAATCGTATCAACATTTCTAAAGAGGCACAGTATATAGCCTGACTTTGTTATCGCAGAGTGGAGGGAATGGTAGGTGGCATGGCACCTTGTGAGACACCTGCCAAGCTGCAGACCACTGGTCAAGGCATTAAGGTTTCATTCAGATTCATCAAAGTCACACATTAACACAAACGAACTACCTGTTTGAGGCAGCAGCAGACCAGCAGCTCCTGTGTTCAGAGAGCCAAAATTAGTGTTTTTCTCAATGCAGTCTGGCTTTGACGAGAGCATAGACGGGGAACTGAAGCTATAATGGCTTCCCTGTCTAAACAGGCAGTTTGATGGAAAGGTCAGGCAGTGAAAATACTCTCAATATAGCGTGCACTTAATCTGATATTTATTTTTTAGGTGGGACTTCTTTAAGGGGCTCTAATATGTTTAGTTGCTTAGCTTCAAGGCTGGACTGCAGCCCGCGCCTTCAAACTGGGGGCATGACAACTGCCATCTACTGGATGTAGCACACTAACAATGGATGAGTACCTCATACAACCCCACTTCAAAAAATCGCTTTAAGAACAGTATCTGAATACCTCTTCCACCACTGGAGGTGACATTAAAAGATGTGTTCTGTTTAAGTAACCAGCATTAGCCAACAGGTGAGTAACTTTTCCTCTCCTCTAGTTTACTGTCAGAGGTATATCTGTATCTGTACACTGTCAGACTGTACGTGAGGCCCTGTGAGTGCAAATCCGTGACAACTGAAACAATTCAGACTCCGACCTTTGCCAATTTCATGCTACAGAATAAAACATTTCCCCAGATCGACACAGCGTTCTGTGATTTTATTAAGAGTGCGAGTTGAGTGTAGAAAAACAGAGGAATGGATGTGTTTTCAATATCTCTCAGCCTTTTGGGCTCCGCTTTCCCAATTCCACTTTAGGTCGACATGCATTATTAAGAGCTGCATCTCTGAGAAAGTACCAGCGCTGTGTCGAATGAATAAATTGTGATGGCAAATAGGATGTGAGTGAGAACTGGGTCAGAACGACTCGGTACAATATGACTCAGCATTATCGCTCATCTCCCCATTTCCCCCCGCCCCCCTCCTCACTAAGCTCCCTCTCACACACAAACACACTCACTCCATTAAAACTTCTAAAGCTTCCATTTCCTACATTTAGATGCTCAGCATGTAACAGCCTCACTCTCACCCTGCTGCAGCATGCTAATTGAGCCACAGTGAGGAGGGAGAAAACCCACAGTTGTGATAGTCTCTTGCTATAAATCAGGCTTTCCTTTGTTCCTACATTTCTCTCCCACACAGACATTAAATAACATCAGCTCCTCACCAGCATGCTGTTACTGCTTTAAGCCTCTTTACAGGACTATCAGTGCATGTATTTTCAGCATGGGTAGTCCCAGTGGGACATGAATCCTTGCAACATTAATACAAAACTCAACACTGCACAGGGAATTGAACTCTTAGAGGGTAAACCACGCAGGACTGCACTCTTTTAGATTATTTCTGAAGTAGTTTGGATGTTGTGGATGCTCAATATTCACATTTTGGACTTTTTCAGAGGCCCCTGTTTGCACTCCAAGTCACACAACTTCAGCTGTGCAGCACGTTAAATCATTGTCACCACTCTCAGTTTCACAAGCTGAACTACTTCCCTATATCAGGCAAAAATAGACCTCGAAGTGGCTGCGACGTCTTTGACGAGATGATAAATGTCGGCTGGATGAGATGATAAATGTATCAGTGCTCTCTTATCCCTGAGAGAACACCATGTACCCACATTCTTTCATTTCAGAAAGTCAAGTACAAGTAGAGAAATCACCATTTTTATCATCCCAGCAACAAGCCAGAGACGTGTCGTTTCATTACCGCTTGTTTCGTCTGCATTTTTTGTTGTTTGTGCTCTCAGTAGCTTTAAATCATTTTGGTTTGGTGAGGTGCAGCATGGCCTCTAGAGGCCACTTCTGTGGTGGCTGACGAGGGCAAACACACCACAACTGCCGAAAACATTTCCATCAACAAGCTGCAGCTTCAGAAACAACGTCAATTCAAAAACACAAATACAGCAACAGATGCTTGTTGTTTTTTGTTGTTTTGCAGCGTGAATAAAAGTGTTGTAAAGAGACGACATAAAAAGCCACATATTCTTTCTTTTACATTTGGCCTTAAAGGATAACTTTTGTATTTTTCAACCTGGGCCCCATTTCCCCATGTGTATGTGTGCGTATGTTTCATAGGTACAACTTGTTTTAAAATTGGTTCAGTATTGAGGGAGCCGGCAGCCGCGAGGTAGATATGGGGGCAAATGCGTCCCGTATAAGTTTGCGCATTAAAAGTGCTTTTTTCTGCCGCTGACTGGTTCAGATCACCAGTGTTATCTCTGTAAATAGCATACTAAGTGTTTCCCTGACCCTTCACCTCCTCCCAGCTGTGACGTCATCTCGCGAGAGCTTTGCTTGTTGCCGGAAGAAAACAGAGTACGATATATACGAGGGCAAAGTATGCAACAGTAAATGTGCGTCTCGGAGACGATTCTAGGTATCAGTATTACATGCATAAAGACATATTATTATACTTACTTGATGGATAGTTGACCATTTGGTCCCTGTGGTTTTGGCCGCCTCCTCCAATTTATTTTGGGCACATGAAAAAAGGTATCCAGCACTGCCCTGTTGATCAGAGGGGGGGAATCCTCTAACGTAGTTACACAGCGTTTGGTAGTTTCTGTATCATCCCAAGACACATTGAGACCATGAATACTGGGCAGCAGGTCCCACTCATTGCAACACAGACATTCTTCCTCTGTGGGCATGGAGTCACAGCAACCACAGGAGCACCACCAGTCCTCAGAGATTCGCGTTCGTGCAGCCGCTGCTTCACCCTCGTCTGCTCGTTGGCCCTCTCTCTCTCTATCCTCGTCTGCTCTTCAATTTGTAGGAGCTCCTCGTCCGTATACTCGGGCTCAAATAAGTACGGGCGGCCATCGTAATAAAAGGGCTAATCTTCATTCTCGAAATCAGGTAAATATGCAGCCATGATACTGATGCAGTAAAACTCTCAACTGTACTCCGGGACAACCAGCGCCACTCTGAGCGGCGCTCAGCATAGCTCCTCTGTTTTCTTCCGGCAACAAGCAAAGCTCTCGGAAGATGACGTCACACACAGCCCACAGGAAGTGAAGGGTAAGGGAAACGCTTAGTATGCTATTTACAGAGATAGCACTGGCGATCTGAACCGGAAAAAAGCACTTTTAATGCACAAACTTATACGGGACACATTTGCCCCCATATCTACCTCGCGGCTGCCGGCTCCCTCAATACTGAACCAATTTTAAAACGAGTTGTATCTATGAATCAGACGTACACATACACATGGGGAAATGGGGCCCAGGTTGAAAAATACCGAAGTTATCCTTTAAGTAGGATTTATACTTGTGCGTCAGCTCTATGCAGAACCTACACTGTAGCCTAGGCATGTGACCTACACCGTGTCTGTGTCACTCTGCAGTTACACCTCTGAAACACTAGTCTGTGTTGGGCTTAGTTGTTTAGTTGATTCAAAACACACATTAAACACACATTAAACATGGTTTAATAGAGACAATTTCAAACATAAGTGCACAAATCAGCTTCACTGTAACTCGCAGCATTCACAGACAAACACTTGTCTTTATCTGGACACATTTACCCCACAAATACAACATGCTAACGTTATTAGCACAAGCCTATGGCATTTTACATTGTACAAATTAGCCGAGCGGCTACTGGACTTTTCCTCTACTCATATGAAGCCAGGGACAACAGCAACATTTAACAAAGGTAACGTTACAAAATTTGTTTCCATTACAACTCACAAGGTTCACCAACAAAACAACTGTCTGATACTAAACACGTTTCCCAAACAAATATAACATGCTAACGTTATTAGCACAAGCCTATGGCATTTTACATCGCATTAATTAGCCTAGCGAGTTGCAGAGATTTCCTCTGCTCATATGAAGCCAGGATAAATCACACACAAGACTTACAATGCAGAGCCTACACCGTAGGTTCGAGGCAGAAGTATAAATCCCGCTCTCTGTAGCTTTCTGGGCTTGTGTGTTTTTGACTTTGCAATGTTTCTGTATTTTGAAACACCTTCGACATACAGCACAGTTTCCTTCGTAAACATTTCAAGGCACTGGCTTTAATCACCACAAGTCATCATTATTCTTTTCAAGTCAGAAAACATTGAATGTAGTTGAGGAGTGAAACAACAAAGAAACTATTCAAACCTCCTGTTTATATGGTTTAGATATAACTGAAATTACTGGATGTCAGGTTTTAATTGCTGTTTAGATTGCAGGAAAAGTATCTCACATTTACCCTTTAATGCTAATGTCTGTGTGTGATTATTTTTTTAATGTTACTATCTCTCTATCAGTGAGCGTGAGCACATGTTCCTTTAAGTATGCAGGAATGTGGAGGCAGAGTGTGCAGCCACAATAACCAGACATGGCTGAGAGGCCCTGGCTTTGCATAGCGAAGCCTTTTGTTGGTTTCTAATAATGCCTGCGATATGGGATCTGGGGGAGGTGACACGGTGACAGGAGGGGAGGTGAGGGAGGCGACGGGGGGACATAATGGTGTTTTGGCGAGAGCCGACGGAGGAACAGGAGCTGACTGTGAATGGCTTTAATTGCTTTTCTTGGGTGAGTGGGAGGAACTGATTGACTTATGAGGTATGAAAAGGACAAACCTGCTGCCACAAGGTGTGTGTGTGTGTGTGTTGTAGGATGTGTGTGTATGCATCTGTTAGTATTTGCGGTGCATGTGGGTAGTCTACCTGTGTGTTTTCTCATGTGTAGGAGGTCTCTGTCAGAGCATCTGTTGAGGCACGGGCCAGATGGAGTGTGTGGCAAGAGTCTTGTGTGGAGGCACGAGCTCCATTCTTCCTCTTCCTCCTCCTCCTCCTCTCCTGCCTTCTGCTCTGATGCTCCAGCAAAGAGGAGGCCCGGCCAGGGGCCCGACAGATGTGTCAGTTTAACACCAGAGGTCCCTGCAGGAGACAAAAGGAGGCAGGAGAAGGCAGAGTGACTGGCTGACCTCTGACCTCTCCTATAGATACACACGCTTCATACGTGGGCAGGGATTTGCAACACTGGGTTGAATGGGCACAATGGAAACACCCTGCAATGTCACTGATAAGCTCCATTTGTTCTGAGCCAATCAGAGAGCTGCGGCAGATATTCCAGAGGGAGTCAGGCTCAGCATTAGAGGGTCAAACTGCCAATAGCGATTTATTAAAGAAACATACGGTGTAATGTGAATATAACCAAATGATCTCATCTGGATGGCTTCAATAATTAATGTAATGACTATTTGGGTTAATTGACCTCTAAAGCTTACCTGTCCCTGAGGTGGAATTATAAAACACGTTAAATTGCTAACCACATTCAGACCCACACAGCTTCAGCTTAAATACAAGTTCAGGTCATGTTTTCAATCTTGTTAACAAAAAAATCATGGTGGTGCTCTGGGTATTCAGAACTGCCAATCAGAAATACTGGTACAGTCAGACACACAAAAACGGCATCCCTCCATTGAATATCAAGTCTTTAACCTTGTTAACGTGTACATATAATGTTTCAGTATTTGCTACTGCGACACATCATGGGCGAAATAATCAGTCAATGCAATGACTGAGCATTTTCACCTTGTAACTGCAGTGCACTAGTGACAGTGTCAAGAACACTCCAGCGTTAGCATTGGTACGTACGAACGTAACAATCCCTCATAAAGTTTTCTAAAATCTGGGGACCCTTCATTGAACATATCAAAAGGGTGAAGAGTCAAGCAGACTAACTACATTGGACTGCTTCTTTGCATTGGACAGTAACACTGTGCTTCAATCCACCAGGACACCAGGCCTCTGCTGGACCTTCCCCTGACCACCCACGGTCTTTATCCCATGGATGCCAACTTTGAGCCTCAACCTTCCTGTGGAAAACCTACTCATAGTACGAACTGGCATATAATTGTACTTTCTTTCCTTTAACTGTCAGTGTGTTATCCTTTATCTTATAATTTCTTCTCTTTCTTCTTCTTTAGTTTTTGTTGTTTGTCCTGGATTTCTTATGTCTGTTTGTGTTTAAAAACTAAGAAATAAAATCTATAAAAAAACCCCCAAAACTTACCAAGTAGTGTTGTTACCTAAACGCGACCGTTAATTACAACATTAATTAACTGGTGTTACCATGTTTATCAGCTCTGTATCACATAGAGATGCAAACAGGTGCCTTGTCTGTCACTTCCACATGCCAAGGGCTGTGATAAAGTGTCAGTATTTAACAACCTGGAAATGAGAACAGGTTGGGCGAGGAGGTGCCCTTGAGCTGCAGGTGAGCGGCAAACTAAATGAGGCAAAGGTGAAGAGTTACAATCAAACCATTTAAGGGCACACAGGAATGTGTTTTTAATGTAAATCTTATAAATACTGAGCACAGCGTTAGTTCAGGCAGGACACGACGTTAAGCTCAGCTCACATCCCAGCTGCATCAGCTGATCTCAAACAGCCCAATCAACTGATGGAGCAGCTGATTGATGGAACGGAGTCAGCTGATACTGCCTCCCTGCACCCCCCACTGCACCCTGCCTCCACCCCAGCTCCTCCTTTTCATGTTGTGTCTGACTTATCACTGTCATTTCTGTTTGTCGTTGATGCTGCTCTGTTCTGCCTTAGGCCTTTCATGTGGGCACATGGAAGGGCAGTGAGGTTTGCTCTCTCCACCTTAATGCTTCCCTTGTTTGCATGTGGAAGGGCAGTGAGGTTTGCTCTCTCTGCCTTAATGCTTTCCTTGTTTGCGTGTGGAAGGGCAGGGAGGTTTGCTCTCTCCGCCTTAATGCTTCCCTTGTTTGCGCGTGGAAGGGTAGGGAGGTTTGCTCTCTCCACCTTAATGCTTCCCTTGTTTGCTCGTGGAAGGGTAAGGAGGTTTGCTCTCTCCGCCTTAATACTTCCCTTGTTTGCGCGTGGAAGGGTAGGGAGGTGTGTGCTCTCTCCACCTCAATGCTTCCCTTGTTTGCATATGGAAGGGCAGGGAGGTTTGATCTCTCCGCCTTAATGCTTCCCTTGTTTGCGCGTGGAAGGGCAGGGAGGTGTGCTCTCTCCGCCTCAATGCTTCCCTTGTTTGCATGTGGAAGGGCAGGGAGGTTTGATCTCTCCGCCTTAATGCTTCCCTTGTTTGCGCGTAGAAGGGCAGGGAGGTGTGCTCTTTCTCTGCCTTAGACTTTCCATGTAGGTGCTTGGAAGAGGATTTCTGCGTAGGCCTGAGAAAAGGCAGCGGGGCCCCAGAACAGAGCCATACCACCAAATATAATACTACAAATGGAAATTAAGTTTTCTTTGACTAAAGTGTTCCTGACTGAAATGTAATTTTCATGAGCAGACACGAGTTTATAGAGCTTTAATCAATCTCAAAATGAATCTAAGCATTACAATATATTAATTTATCATGTTTCTGTTCTTCAATGTCTTGATCAAGACACATATATGTGAACAGGAGGAACTGAAGAACAAGTCACCAACCTGCGAGACAACTTGAGCTGCACCCACCTCAAAGAGGTATATAAACCAGTGTTCAAATTGGAAATTTAACTTGAATTTTGGTGCACATATCCCACTATCTTTATTTCAAAATACTGCCATCAGCACCCTCAGTGCTGTTAATATTTAACATTTTTGCGCATGGTGTTTCTTGGAAAATGTTTTCCTGTTTGAAGATTTTATTTGGTGATTGCAGAGAAACAGTGAGTCATTTGTGGGTGATGAAATGTTATTTATTTGGGCTTTTTGCTGATTTAAAGTGGGTGTGATACCTCTGCATTCTGACTGTGTATTTGCCAATCTGTTGATTGCAATCATAGAACAAATCCCTTTTAGCTCATTGGGGAGAAACATAATATTTGCATCGCAGAGACTCTGTCATTATGAATATTATTTTCAGGGATTATTAAGTTTTATATTCCAGTCCTTATTACCTTCCTGGTCTCTGTGGTCCAATCTGCTTGTCTATTGTCTGCTGCTGCAATGACTGAATCTTCCTTCAGGGATCAATAAAGTTAATCATATCTCAGTGTATCTTATTTTATCTCACACACAATCGGGTCCCCCAGGGTGTACTACAGGCAGCAGCTAACAAGCTACTGGTCTCATGATGCTTGTTAGCATTAAAAAGATATCAC